>NC_054825.1:121719576-126964262 GCF_018345385.1 Vulpes lagopus
TTCTTCTTCTTCTTCTTCTTCTTCTTCTTCTTCTTCTTCTTCTTTCTTCTTTCTTGTTTCTTTCTTCTTTCTTCTTCTTTCTCCTTATTTCATTAATACCGCATTTGGGAAGCTAGCCATAGTCACACGGGGAACGGTGCATGTGTATGTGTTCGGGTCAGCTTAGGACAGACGGCCGCGGAGATCACAGGGCAGCCCGGCCGCCACCGTCCCCCAGGCCACACTGGGGCTGCCCCGGGCTGAACCCTGGGGCCAGGGGGTCGGGGTGGGGATGCCTTCCAAAACGAGTTCCACGGAGGAATATCAGAGTTGGCCGCATCCTCCAGGCAGCGACTGTCCTCCTAAGACGCGGCCCTCTAACTAGTTAAGGGGTGGGCAGCCGGTATTTCCTATTGCTCCGCCAGAAGCTCCCTGGCCCCTTTCTGGAAGAAAGTTCTGGAAGAAAGAGCAAGTGGATGCTCTGAGTGGCCAAGAAGGGTCACTTAGACTGGGGCTGGGCCGGGGGTGGTGGGGGGAGCCAGCATCGGAGGCCTAAGGGCAGGAAGATTGCACCCAGGAGAGAAAGTCCGGGGGGCCGAGGGGCTCCACTCGCTTCGAGCCCCAAGGCTTTCCTGGGCACCTGCAGGCCCGGGTGGCGGCCGTGAGCCCCGATCAGGCGCTGTGCTGGCCCCCCCCCCCCAGGCATCCCGGGGCGGGGGGAGCACCGGGGCCCACCCAGGGGAAGCCTCCCTGAGCAGGGGCGCAGCCGCCGACCAGACCCCGGGGCGCCCAGCTTTGGGCAGAAGCGAGCTTAGCAGGCGGGGGGCTGGGGAGGGGCTCCCCTGGCGGAGGAGGGGGGCCGGGGGCCGGGGGGCCGGGGGGTCGGGGACCCGGGGTGCCAGGGGGTCAGGGGGCCAGGGGGTTGGGGTGTCGGGGTGTCGGGGTGTCAGGGGGCCGGGGGGTCGGGAGGTCGGGAGGTCGGGGGGTCAGGGCCCCGGGGTGCCAGGGGGCCAGGGGGCTGGGGTGTTGGGACCCCCACGCGGTCCCCAGGCACCACCCAGACCAGGCGAGGCCTCCCCGGGGTGAGGGCCCCCGAGTCTGGGGGGAGAGCCGCCCCCGGTCCCATAGCCCCCCGGCTTCCTGACCTGTTCCTGCTGCTGGAAAGGAGCTGAGAGGTCGGCGGAGGAGCCTCCCCCACCGCAACCCCCCAAGGGGAGCTGCCCCTGGACGTGGGTGCAGGAAAGGCCCCCACAGGTGGACTTCCAGGTGCTTCTATTCAGGGCGCCCACTCTCCTCCCTCCCCAGCGTTGTCGTGCAGGGGGAACTACTGGGCCTTCTCCTGGCAGAGCTTGAATCACACAGGCTGTCCCCGAGCTCAGATCGGGGGTGCTTCCCTGCACCCCGGGACAGGGGACTGTAGAGGCAGGGGTCCTGGGGAGAGAGGAGCGTGATGCCCTCTTCCTACCATTGAGGTGGCCCTGCACGCCTCTGTGCTGATTTCCAAATATAAATGGGAGGAACACTGTTGTCTCTGGCCCGTTGATGACAAGTGTCACAGGCACAAGCACAAAGGAAATGGAGACATTTTAGATTCCCTTATATCAAATAAAATTTGTGTTTTTCCGCTAAAGGATTGAAGCATACCCTCTGCCTCTCCCCTGCTGCAAAGCTGCTCACCTTGGGATACAATTTAAATATTGACTCCTCTCCACTGACCACTTCAAAATACAATGGGCCCTACTACTTAGGACCAGGAGCACATGTAAGTTGGAGAATCCTGATTTTCAGGGACCCCTCTTCCAAAAAAAAATCAGGTTAGTAATAGGAATTAGCAATAGTAAAAGTAATTTTAGAGGAGGCATTCTCTTAAAAATAGAGGGACATTCTTTTGGGGGAAAAAAAAATGGAGAGGGATTTCTTTTTCAAAGGAGGGTGTTTTTCCAAAGATTCTTTTATTGCTGGAATGAAATCGTTGCTCTGTATAGAATTTAAAATAAACTTTAGAGCATACTGAAATACTTAAGGATGAAATGCAATGATTTGTGAGTTTATTTGAAGGTAGACTGGTGAGGAATTAAAAATGTGTGCAGGTGAGGGGTTAGGAGGGTTCATCACAGCATCCTATCTCCTTTTGCATGTTTCAACTAATCTGTAATAACAAGTTGCAGAAGGAAAGAAAGAGAAGAAAGAAAGAAGGAAAGAAAGAAAGAAAGAAAGAAAGAAAGAAAGAAAGAAAGAAAGAAAGAAAGAAAGAAAGAAAGAGAAAGAAGAAGGAAGGAAGGAAGGAAGGAAGGAAGGAAGAAAGAGAGAAAGAAGAAAGAAAGAAAGAAAGAAAGAAAGAAAGAAAGAAAGAAAGAAAGAAGAAGAAGAAGGAAGGAAGGAAAGAAGAAAGAAAGAAAGAAAGAAAGAAAGAAAGAAAGAAAGAAAGAAAGAGAAAGAAGAAGGAAGGAAGGAAGGAAGGAAGGAAGGAAAGAAGAAAGAAAGAAAGAAAGAAAGAAAGAAAGAAAGAAAGAAAGAAAGAAGAAGAAGGAAGGAAGAAGAAAGAAAGAAAGAAAGAAAGAAAGAAAGAAAGAAAGAAAGAAAGAAAGAAAGAAAAACAATGGGAGTCAACAATAAATGTCTTTTTTTTCCCTGTATAGTAAATCAAGGGGTATTATTTCTGCATTTAGTCTCTCAAATCAAGTCACACTCTAGCAGCCTGCCACTGTGATGCTGTCTTCTTGCGGAGCTTGGACACATTGGAACTGTTGAAAATCCAGAAATCTGAGCATGTAGGTCATTTTTCAGATGTCCAACAAGAGAAATAGAAATCCTGCGACTGCATGCAAACGATTTGCTATTGTTAACTCAGAGTTAACTCATTCCCCAGAATAAGATTTATAGGGAAAATCGGAGAAATGACGATATTGGTAAATAAATCTGAGAAATGGGTTTTTCCATCACTGGCTCCAGAGCAAGCCAGTATGGCCAAACTCGGCTGGGAGTGTTCCAGCATTTGCTTCACTGGGCGGAAGCCCTGTTGTGAGAAGAGGACTCCCCCCGGCGCGTGGAAGAGCAAGGGCCACTTTCTTTCCAAAGAGTCTCGATCCGTGTGCGTCTGTCCTTTTTGGGACCGTACCTCAGGCTGCTGTCGGCGTTCCTTCTCTGTACTGTGGACAACAGAGTCTCGTGAATTGAGATTTTTCCATCACGGGGTTGCCAACCGGATAGGGCCACATCCTTCCTAGGCCAGTGGGTCTTACCGATTGTACCCAAATTACATTTACGTGCGCATCTGCAGAGAAGCCACTAAATAATAAATCACTGAGATGATTTTCTCATTTCCAAGGGGCCCAGTGAGAGATACTAAAAATTTTTCTGATCGGCAAATAGGACCAGAGGAAAGGGGGACCCTGGTAGGTCAGTTCTGTGTATGGTCCGCGGGGGAGCAGATAGCACCGCGCAGCGCTCCCTAACCAGCCCAGGGGATACTGAGTTTGCCCTCCCGAGGCCGACCAAGAGGAGCCTCGGCACCGCCTGGGCAGCTACCTCGGGGGCTGCACCGCCGACCCCCTGCAGGCCCAGATGCCCAGGCTCCGGAGCCTCAGAAACAGCCAGGAGCCCCTGCCCCGAGTGGGTTAAATAAAGATCACCAGCTACAGCAGCCGGCCTCAGAGCCCTGACCGGCCTCCCCGCAGACGCTCACTCCGCTTATCTGGAATCTTAATTCCAGTCTGCACCTTTTGATCAGGCAAGTCCCAGAGCCCCCCGACGACAGGACTCATTGAAGGGGCTGGAATTTGCACCGGGCCCCCATGCACTCCACCTTCCCGGCCACTTGCAAGGCTGGATTGTGGGACTAACACTTCAACACTCCCAGGCAGAGGCCTGGGGGTGGCTCCTGGTGTCCATCACAGGCGAGGTGCCACGAGTCAAGTGGGGGGTCAAGCGGAACACACCAGAAGGCCTCCCACAGCCTCCGCGGCCCCTCCTGACTCTCTGCCTCTACAGAAACATCCTCCCACTGCCCAGCAGCGGCCCGTCCCGGTCCACCTTCTGGGGCATCCTCTCCTCTCCGGGGTGGGCTGGGCCCGCCAGCCCCCTGATTCCCTGGGTCACTGCCGGTGCGACAAGGCCTTGCCACCTGTTGTCAGGCTCCGGGCCGGGGATCCCCAGTGTCCACGTTCAGGGACAGCGACGGTGCCTAGGCCTTCGGCCCATTTCCACGTTAGGCCAGGCAGTTCCTAAGATTAATCCCTACTCCACTCACAACCGGATTTTTCCCATCACGTGTGCCCCAAACCCTGATTCAGAGCCACACGTAGCTAAAAATTATAAACTGAAGGACACCCAAACCTTTGGTGCGCACCCCTGCCCATTCCCCGAGTGGAGTAGCAGGGGCCCCTCACTGCGACCCCCACCTTGTCCGGCCACCTTCCTGTAGCTTCTTCTCTGAAGCTTTCTTTTCTCCTTCCCGGGCACCAAACTTTCTTTGTGTCGCATTTCTTTCTGTCCCCTCCCAGGAAATCATCCCACGGAAAACAAGGTCAAATGCTAATTAAGACAACAGTGTTAAGAGACACGCGGAGCCACATGTGTGATCCAGTGACGTAAGCGAAAGAAATGCTTTTATGCCACAATTCTCAAGTACCCAGGAAGGCGACTGGCCCAAGAAACAATTACGTAGGGGCAGAGTGTCCCTTCTTGTCCCCCACTTCCATGTAACACAGCCATCCTTGCTCTCGAGGGCTGATTCTGATTGGTTTCCCATGAACTTTTCCCAAGACTCTACACTGTCCACCCTCATTTCAGCTGAAAGTCACCCTCCAGATCTGGACAGGTGTCAGTGCTGCTGCTGTGATGTTGCCAAGGTATTAACTTCTCAGAGTCCTCAGTTTCCTCATCAGTAAAATGGGAATTTATCACTTACGTCCAGGTTGCTGAACAAGGTCAATGAGACAACACGGGTCGTTATTTAGTGGAGCAGTTGCCTTTAGGGCTAGCTATGCCACTAGTTCTTGGGATCGCAGCTTTGAACATAAATGTCACCTGACGGCAGTAAATATGGGTTAACTTGCTTGTCACTTCTCATTTTCTGTTAATCGTTGCTTCATTCAACACAGCAGAACTAGCAGATAATAGCCGACCTATTGACCTCAGGTGCTAGGAAACTCAGAAAGATAACTGAAGTCATTCGAAAGCCAATTTTTGGCATATTCTGGACTTCTTCGGGGTTATTGTGAGAAGCTTAAAAATAAACGGAAAAGATGTAAAAAGTGAAAAAAATGACATGTCTTATTTAGTATCCCACTTCCTCCTGAAGGCAGGAATTGCATCCACACTAAAATTTTGAGTGTGAAGGCTAGTATCACGCCTCAACAGCATAAACACTGGACTCTCCAACCTGTCCCTTGATAATAGTAACTGTAAAATGGTCCGGCTCACTGTGAAAGAAGTCTCCCCAAGTAACGAACCTAAAATCTCCCTGGTTTCTGACACTTCCAGAGGAACCTAACCGATCCATGAATGCCAGCACTCTGGATCTGGTGAAATGCCTTGTTTGTACACAAAAATCGTTGTCTAAGCATACCTTGGGTAAAGATAAAATTTAGTAAGTCTTTAAGCATATCAAGAAGGGAAATATATTTGACTAAAACCATGACCTACACTTATTCTAGTGATTGCTCTCTCCTGAAAGAGCCAGGCCCTCACAATTTAACTCAACAAGTTCTTCTTTTTCTTTTCTTTTTCTTTTTTTTTAATTTTATTTATTTAAAGATGAGAGACACACAGAGAGAGGCAGAAACACAGGCAGAGGGAGAAGCAGGCTCCATGCGGGGTGCTTGATGCGGGACTCACCCCAGGACCCTGGGATCTGACCTGAGCCATAGGCAGAGGCTCAACCACTGAGCCACCCAGGCTTCCCAACAAATTCTTCTTTTAATCAGTTTGGGTTTTTCATGTAAAAGTCCAAACGTGTCTGCTTTCTCGGGCTGGGAACAGAGATGCTGTTTGCTTTATTTTTTATATTCTTTAATTTTCTTTATTTCACGTTGAGTCTCTGTTGTGACTCTGAGACAAGTTGGCCAACTTAGAAAGTTTAAAATAACAAGAAAAAAGGTGGATATTAGGGGCACGTGGGTGGCTCAGCGGTTGAGTGTCTGCCTTCAGCTCAGGTCTTGATCCCGGGGTCCTGGGATCGAGTCCCACATGGGATCCCCTGCATGGAGCCTGCTTTTCCCTCTGCCTGTGCCTCTGCCTCTCTCTTTGTGTCTCTCATGAATAAATAAATAAAATCTTTTTAAAAAGGTGGATAGTATATATTACTCCCAATTGAGAGTTGAGCATCAACGCTCCAGGTACCCAAGGTTGCCTGGACACTGGTGGCAGAAACTAAACTCAAGCCTGCGTGGGATCTGATAGCACTGTGGCATATTGAGGTCGGCAGCCCAGGGTGGCCTTGTGGGAACCAGTCACCTTTTGTCATTCACGTCCCTTGACCCCTGGCCAGGTATCCTTCCAGAGTGTGCTGTTGTCAACTGAAAAAGTAAGAGAGAGAGAAACACACACACCCCTGCCAGACTCAGTGCCAGAGGTTGCACACTCCAAGAATGAGGCAACAGGGCTGACTTCTGTTTCTCTGTTCTTTTAGAACCCTGGTCCTCCCACCATGCTTCCATTGGAAAACAAACCTGCAAATTCTTCCTTCCTCATCTGTCTCGATAGGCTCCCTTCAGAATGTACTCACCTTTGACAAACCCTCTGACTTCTTTCCCCTCACCCAAGACATCCCCATCCTTCTTCCTTTCAAAGATTTTCAGGATCCATTTCTTCACTTCTACTCCTATTGTCTCCACCCCAGTCCTGTGTTTTTAAGAGTTTCATATCTAGGTTCTCACAACAAGCTCTGAACTGCTTCCCTAGTTGCCGTCACCACCCCCAACACAGAGAGATCGAATCCCAAACACACCTCCCCATGTATTTCCCATGGCACATCCAGATCTATCAGCCTCCTGTTGGTGGGGTGGAAAGAACACAGCGTGTGGGGTCAGAAGACCGGATTCTAGTGCTGAGTCTACTGCTAACCAGGTCTTTGACTTTAGCTGAGTTAGAGAAAAGGTCGAACTGAAGAGCCGAGCTAGATTAAATGGTAAGTTGGGTGAAGGTGGAGTCCAAGGTTCACACTGGGAATCTGCTACTCATCTTCCTTGGTCCTACTATGTGGATCTCTTCTATGCCCTGCTCTGTGTCCTAGGAGGCTGGCCCTTGGAGATGGCGTCCCTGGATTCTCCTCCAGCTGTCTTCCTCTCTGCCGGTGGGATGTGGGCAGAGATGCTAGCAAGGGAGGACAGAGAGATTGGGGTATTTGTTCCCTGCTGTCTCCCTCCTACTAGGCAGACTCTTCCACAAAATCCCAGCAACATGACCTAATGGTGCTGCTAATTCTTTGAGAGATGCAGTTCTTGAAGTATGGTCCCCAGACCAGCAACATCAGCATCACCTGGGAACTTGTTAGAAATGCACATTTATAAGCCCTGCCCCAGGTTTACTGGAGGAGAAATTTAGAGGGTGGGACCTAGTCATCTCTGTTTTCAACAAGCTCTCGGATGATTCTGACGCTCAATAAAGTTTGAGAGTCACTGCCAAAGAGGAGGTTGCTGGAGCCGACCCTGAGTTTCGGGCTCAGTTGGTTTAGGGGGTGGGGTCCGACCATCTCTAACACTTCTCCTGTGAAGCCTTCACTGCGCGTCCCAAAGCTACAATTTGAGAACCACAGCTCCAGATCAACAGTCAAGTATCTCTTCCTCCTGCTAAGAAAGAGCAAGCTTTTCCTCACTTCTAGATCTTCCGTGAGCTCGTCCACAGCAGATACTGCTTGAGGCAATACCAATTTTCCTCGAAATTTTCCTCATATCCCCCCAACAGCTGGCACACATACACACACATGCGCACACATACTGCCCACGGGCTCACCAGGAGAGTCAATGCCAGTGTGGTTTAGAAGAACAATTGCAAGGTTTACCTCTGAAGGAAACTCAACTCATTCTAACTAATGAAGTTATAAGATCTTACAGATTTTTTATAAACAGTGTATTAATTTGCTAGGGCTGCCATAACAATTGCCATGGACTGAATGGCTTGAATAAAAGAGATTTCTTTCCTCACAGTTCTTTAGGCCAGAAGTCCAAGATCAAGGCGTTAGCTGGGCTGACCACATTCTGAGGCCTCTCTCCTTGGCTTCGAGAAGGCCATCTTCTCCCTGTATCTTCACACAGTATCTCCTCTGTGCGTATCTGTGTCCTCATCTTCTCTTATTATGAGAACATCAGTCATATTGGATTAGGACCATAGTAAGAGCTCATTTTATCTGGATTATCCCTGTAATGCCCTATCCCCAGTACAACCACATTCAGAGGCCCTGATGGTTAGAACTTCAACATATATTCAGAAAAAAAAAAAAAAAGAACTTCAGCATATGAATTTGGGACTGATGTGGCTCAATCGATAACAAGCGGGACCTTGGGAAACATGTAGAAATAGGTTGGACCACGAAACACAAAATATGACTTGGGTGGGATTGAATGCACTGGTACGAGTGCACTCACCTGAGCCGAACACAGCAGTTCTCAGCCTTGACAGCACATTGGAATGACCTTCAAAAAAATACTGATGATGCTGGAGTCCAACCCTAAAAGTTCTGATTTTATTTTTCTGGGGTATATACCCTAGGCATCAGGAATTTTCTAATTGCCCCAGATAGGTACCAAGGTTGAGAGCTGCTGCAGAATAGTTTTCTTAGCCAGTTAATTGGACACATAAATGAGGCTGAAATCTCATGGCTGTTCTTGGAAGAACAAGGGGTTGAAAAACTTCAAACGGTGGGAGTGTTGGAATGAATGTATTATGCATAAAACACCCAACCACCCTCACTCCTGTTCTGCCCTATGCCTGCTTCAGAAGATCCATTGAAGCCTCCCCTAATTAAAAAATGCCTTAAGGAGGGAAAGCTCTACCTTAGAAAGCTCTACAGAGATGCAGGGGTCTCTCTGTGCCAGAGATGGAGGGAGGGAGATGCTGGTGTGGACTTGGGTCCTGATTTCAATGGCAGTATGGAACCCAGTGCAAGGACTTGGAAGGAGTAATTCCAATAATAGACAGCAGAAACAGGGTGAGGTGATCAGTGTCCGATCTAAAGGAATCGGGTGGTTGCTTATAGATCCCAGAGCCCTTAGGAATGGGAAAGATGGACAGGTTACCAGGGGGTTAGTTGATACACATATCTGAAAAAACTGTAGGTTTAATCAGCAAGAACTAGAATAGTTTACCTGGAAAAAAACCTTTCAGACACCATTCCCCCACACTGTCCTCCTCAGACGTACCAGAATCTGCAAAGGGAGAGGGAGGGATATTTTTTGAAAGAAGTATACTTAAGTGAAACTGTTATGGGCCAGCTTTCCTACCTCCTCTTAGATTGTGAATAAATGGATTAAATGAGTTTTATTTAGGGCCTCCATAGGTCTAAGACTTTAGGGACTTATGATAATGCTAATCTTGTGTAAGTCAAAATCCTTCAGTAGTTCTTTCCTGATCTCCAGGAAATAGCAAATTCTTTACTCTGGCATTCTATCCTCTGCCGTGGTTTCATGCCATCCTTCCCGTCTCATCTTCCACCAGTCTTCTAGCAGTGTTTCCTGACCTTTGTCGTTTGTGGTTCATCTTGAAAACAATATTTGCCAGGCACTTGGGTAGGTGGTCAGAACTAATCAAAGCTGGACATGGCTGCTCTCACGGCCCCAGCCCCCTCTGTGTAATCCCAAAGCCTGAGGAGATCAGTATCTCACACACCTTTTCCCACCCAACCCACATCTTTGTGCTTCACCCCGTTGAGTTCTTCTGGTTGTGAGGCTCTGTGCGCCCACGACAATCCTCCCCTCCCTTTCAGGGTTGTCTGTTCTTAGTGCTACATTACTCATTAACACCTCAGCATCTTTGCTTTCCTACTCCCTACGTTCCCACTTCATTCATTTCTGTCTACCCAAACCCAACACATCCTCTGATAAGCAATGGACACCCACAGTCTTCCAAGAAGTCTCCCAGACAGTGGGATTCCTTGTGCGTGTTCTCTGGAGCAGTGCCTTGACACTGAATGGTAAGCTACCTTGAATCACTACTACATTTCACATGAGCTTCCACGTTGCAGGGCCAGGCTCCAGAAGCTCAACAGTTTTGAGAAGACACTGCCAGCAGAGCTGCCTTTTTGGGCACTGACAGTGAAAGATTCATCACCAAAGTAGCTGGAGCATGAGAGGAGAATGGAAATACCAAGGAGTAGTCATGAAGGCTCTTCTACAAATTACCTGTGAGGTGCTCCTGGGGACTTCCACACCATCTGCAGGTGTCATGTGCTTCCAGCCTCAGCTGGGATGGCTCAGGAAAGGTGAGGTACTCAGAGGAAACTGAGCTTCTCAAAATCAGAAAACACATCTCCTATCTTAGGGAGTGTGGATGCAATAAATATACAAAACAATAGATATTGCTTCAAATTCATTTAAATTCCAGTAGCGAGTCTTTATCAATCAGTATTTTTTTAGTGGCAAGAGACAAAAGCTGCGATTAACTTAAGTGCAAGAAAAGAGTTTGCTGAAAAGTTACATGGCAGCTCACAGCTTGGAAGGAGAGGCTACATGTCCAGGCCTGGAGAAGGGCAGAGGCCAGGGTTGTAAGGGTCTCTTCCGCTGGAGCTACTGGGCTCCGCTTAGCACCATGGCCATTCCAATGGCCTTAAGTACCCTTGTGTCTGCCCAACGGCCCAATTCCAAAGACACACAGTCTGTCTGGTTTAGATTCAGTCATGTCCCTGGCTCTGTGGGGACAGAAGCATGAAGAAAAGGAGTAAGATTTGCCTACCATGATGCCCTATAGCTTTTTCTATCTGACTAATCGACTCTTTGATTCACCATTAACATTTCTCACTTTATCGTTGACAAAACAATTTTCACATATACTATCTAATTTAATCTCATTTTAAAACTCCTGAGTTAGGTTTTGTTTATATTTTCCTTTTAGAGGAAAGGAAACTAGGTCTAAGAAAAAGTGTCACTTTTACAGAACTGAAATCAGATCCAGTACAAACTTCAAACTTCAAGCTCTTTCCATTATATAACACTGTTACCTTAAAAATAAAAGGTTTTGTTATTAATATGATGTTTTAGAATCCATCCCGGATCAATTTGCACTAAGGATATGCAGTATTTTTCCAACATACAAAACTTCTGTAATAATATGAACAAAAAATAAGTAGTAGATACTGCTTTGATATTCATCATATGCTAGATTTTACTCAACTCAACTCAATTCAATAAAAGTACTTAAACATATAGGATGGATCCCAGATGCTAGGGAACCAAATAAGTATGAGATCCAGTCTCTGTGCTCCTATAGTTTAAATTAGGTCATCTAACTAAATATAGTAGACATCTAAATAAATAAGTACAATAGAGATCATTTAGGAGCATTGTATTTTAGTTGTCTGTTTACTTCTGTTTTCTGGACACCAAGCCACTTGGGGCCAGGGATCCTGTCTTTCTTGTATTCTCAGCACTGATCACAGTGTCTGGGACAGAGCAAATTCTCATTAAATATTTATAGAATAAATTAATTAATTCATGAAGAAAAAGAGATAAGTGTAATGAAAACTCATTTGAAAGAGGGATTATTTTTAGTTCTGTATTAAGAAAAGCTACATTTTGACAAATGGTAGGACGAGTTTTTAAAGAATCCATGAAAACAGCTCATCTGCAGGCTGGAGGCGTGTGGTGTTCCTGTGCATTCCTTGTCCTGCTCATGATTAGCCCAATAAGAAGGGCACGCTGTCCTCCAGAAGCAGCTTTTGCATTGCTGTATAGCAGCAAATAGATCATTTGGTTCCAACGGGTACTCCAAAAAGTGGCTTTGCTCCTTTAAGACCTACTTCCAATCTCCTCACAACTACTATGTTTAAATCTACTTCCATTGCAAATACTTCCACAGTCTTAATTTTCTCAAATTGTCGATTTGTACCCCATGTAAATTTGCCATCTAAGAACTATATTATCAGTTTTTTCTCCCCTAGAAAGCACACTTATTCATTGATTTATTCATTATTCTACTAAGCATAGGGCCCTCTACTGGGTCCACTGTGATTCTGGGACCTACAGCTATCCGCCTCAAATGTAAAAGGCCTCCATCATTTCTCTCTAAGCTCATTCCCCCTGGAATGAATACATTGTTCGTTAGACATTCGGCAGAATGTTTGCCATCTGACAAGCTAAATGAAAGCATCTCTTCTCCCAAAAGAAGGTAGTTACAAGGACAACTACTGTCTCTGTTCCAGAATAGCATAGACCCCAAATGATACATCCACTCTAACCCAGGTAAAGTGTCAAAGGGGTCAAACCTAGGGAAGCTACAGGATGGTTGAGAGTCACTTAAAATACGCTGACATCTCATGTCAGGTCACCCGTTGGTAAAAGGGATTCTTGAAATACCTGGATTGGAGAGTTTAGAAGTCCTGCCGATGGGATCTGAAAGCAAGCCCAAATTAAGCTGCTGTTTTGGGCACCCTTTGAACAAAACATTTTTGGTGGCTAGTTTAAATGTTTGTCTTCCATTCAGAGCTCATATTTGATCCTAGACCAAAATATGTATCCCAAATTGCAAACAAAGCTGTTAAAATATCAGAATGACCATGGGGGTAGTCTTCAGAAGCAGATCCAAAAGCACATGTACGCGCAAAGCCCTGTGGCCACTTCACAAAACTTTTAAAGTACCAGCTTCAACTCAAAACATATGGCAGCACAGGGTATGAAAAGGAGCCTTTCACTTCCTGGAGAGATGCCAGGCTTCTCTTGGTAGCACTGAGAGGCTCATGGGAAAATGCAGTGGTCTGTGTGAAACGCATTGGTGGTCTGTCCCTGTCTCATTGCCCACGTAGTAATGGTGGAAGTCATCCCCTCTGTTGGCACGAGTCAGTATTTTCTGTTGCCTCAAGAATCTTGGAAACTACTTTATTCTCATCATTCAGATGTAGAGCTTCTCATGTGGGAGACTGTTTGGGGCCAAGTAAGATCCACTAATTAAGTAGTTATTAATAAAAGTTAATTCTTTAAGTCAAGAAAGCCTGTGGCCATAAGATTTTAAGCCCTGGATTACAATCATAAATATGGGAGAATGCAATGTTCTGTTAATTGGATCTTCTACTTACACCAAGTTATGTATATCCCATACACAGACCAACCAGTTTCGAAAGACAGAAGACAGTATGTTCACCTAGTATGAAAATCATACTGAGCAAAACCATTCTTGGTTCTGAAATGCCTTGGAGTGTCACGGACCTTAGAGTCACCATTAAGCATGTCATTTTTGAGGGCTGTAGAAGAATAAACTCACTCCCCACAGACTTACCCTGGGATGTGCTCTGTTAAACAAATTCTTCACATTAACTTAGCTACTCATGATTTATTTCTCTCCATAATATGAAGCTCAGCACATGAAAAAAGAAATCCTATTGGTTTGAATGTGGGAATCTAAATGCTGACACTCAGATTCCCACGTCCAGATATGACTAGCTTTTCTTCTGTGCATATTTTTGCATGGTTGAAATGACACTGCACAGAAAAATTATATTCTTCTTTTTTCATTTAACAGTGTCTCCATCATGAGAATAATCTCTTATTAATATGTTATAATTGCTATACAACATTAGGTCATAGATTAGCTGTAATATAGAACTTCTCACATTAGGAAATTTTTAGAAAATGTTTCTATCATTTAGTTATTATAAATATTGTGATAATTTTCATGTGTTAATCTTTGAGTATTTCCTTAAAATGATTCCCTAGAAATGGAATTAGGATAAAAGTGTTTGGTTCTTCAATGTTGACTAAATTTATTGTGGTGATCATTTCACAATACATACATATATTAAATCATTATGTTGTACATCTTAAACTTACACAATGGTATATGTCAATTATATCTCAATAAAATTGGAAAATAAGACCAAAAAAAAAAAAAAAAGACCAAAACATTTGGCTCTTGATAATAATCTCTCCACAAGTTTACCAATTTACTCTTTATATATGTGATATGATATAAACAAATAAATGATATATACTTATATATTACTAATTTATATATAAATAAGGGCTATATGTGTGTATGTATATAATTTCCCTATAGGTTTTTCAACTGATTCTCCATCAGTATTTTTAAGTGCCCATTTTACTACCATCAATAGCACTGAAAATTCACTTTAATTAATTTTTATTTATATTTAGTCATTCCCTTCACACATCTCTCCTGGTAGTTGCCTTGTCTAATCACTCATATGGTTATCTGGAAAGTTTTTCTCAATACAAACATTCATTTAAAAAAACATATTATAAAAAAAAAACAAATAAAAAAACATATTATAAACCTACAACATATTATGAGGTTACACTGTCTTCTGCAATAAAACAGGCTTATTTTTACAATTCTATATGACTGGGAAAAAGGTTGTTGCATAGATGGAACACAAAAAGCTCTCAGCTACTCTCTGATACATTTAAAACATGACAAGTAGAGACTGTTACACGTCAGTGTTGTCCACAGAAGGGATATTTGGGTTCTCATTATGCTTAGAAAATTTATCTGAAGGCGCATCTGGGTGACTCAGTGGTTGAGCATCTGACTTTGGCTCAGGTCGTGATCCTGGGGTCCTGGGATCGACTCCCGTATCAAGCTCCCCGCAGGGAGCCTACTTCTCCCTCTGCCTGTCTCTGCCTCTCTCTCTCTCTCTCTCTCTCTCTCTGTGCCTCTCAGGAGTAAATAAATAAATTATTTTAAAAAAAGAAAATTTAACTGAAAATCCACATTCCTTTTCAATTTATTATGTTCAAATACTATAATACAAAAAAGAGGTCATGAAAAGCTCAAAAAAATTAATGTTCGTGTTTTCCTCTTTATTTGAATAGGTATCTCAAGGAAGAAAAGACCTCTCTTAAACTGAAAAAGCCAGAGCTACATGTCTGCTTTTCTTGCTTCTCAATCTCCAGGTCCCCCAAGTAGTGTAGTGTTGTCTCAAAAAGGAATGCGGGGACACCTGAGAGGCTAATGGGTTAAGTATCTGACTGTTGATTTTGGCTCAGGTCATGAGATAAAGGCCTGTGTCAGGCTCTGAACCAGGTGTGGGGCCTGCTTAAGATTCTCTCTCTTTCCCTCTCCCTCTGCCCCTCCCACCCACTCAAAAAAAAAAAAAAAGCAATGAAGAAAAAGTTCTGGAGATGAATGTGGTGGTGGTCATACAATAACATGAATATACCCAATGCCATGGAACATTACACTTAAAAAATAGTGAAAATAGTAAATTTTATGTTATATATATGTTTTATACCCCTCACCTCCCCCCTCCAAAAAAAAAGAAAAAAGGCAATGGAAGCTCTTCTGAGATTTTTTTTTTTTTTTTTTTGAGTTTTTTGAGCCTCGTGCTATCGGCTAACCAACCTGTATGGATCTGTCACAATCTGCTAGCTGCTGGGAGCTTCAAATTATCTGAGAACTCAGAAACTCTCCCCCAGCTCTTCTAAATTAGCAGCAATGTGAGTACAAATCTACCTCAATTTATGATGGGGTTTTGTCCCATCAAATCCATCATAAATAGAAAATATCATAAGTTGAAAATGCACTCAATACCCTTAACCCGCTGAA
This sequence comes from Vulpes lagopus, assembly GCF_018345385.1. Taxonomy (NCBI): domain Eukaryota; kingdom Metazoa; phylum Chordata; class Mammalia; order Carnivora; family Canidae; genus Vulpes; species Vulpes lagopus. Next base: position 121,735,264 of record NC_054825.1, read on the forward strand.
TATCATAGCTTAGCCTGACCCCCCTTCGATGTGCTCAGAGCACTTACATCAGCCTACAGTTGGGCAAAATTATCTAACACAAAGCCTATTTTACAATCAAGTGTTGAATACCTCATGTAATTTATTGAATCCTGTACTGGAAGTGAAAACCAATGGTTGGATGGGTACGGGGTGGTTGTAAGCATATCGGTGGTTCACCCTCATGATCACATGGATGACTAGGACCTGTGGCCGCCACCGCTTCTGCCCAGCATCTCAACAGAAGACCTTACCATATATCTCTAGCCTGGGAAAAGATCCAAATTTAAAATCTGAAGTGCAGTTTCTACTGAATGCATATTGCTCTCTCAGCATCCTAGAGTCTAAAAGTCGTTACGTAGAACCATCGTAAGTCAGGGACCGTCTGTTCAGGCATGAGCATAATATATCTGGAAAAGATATAGCAAAAGAATAACAGCTTCTGTTTCCCTCCTGCTTGGTGACTGGGAGACACAATTGAGGCCCTGCCTACAGGCAAGTCACTACACATGTACCTTACATTCTGCAACGGGCAGATTCCTGGAAATGTAGTATGCAAATTAAAATAAATAAAAGGAATCATTACACAGAGATGAGAAGGGCAACTGCATTTACATTATATAAATAAAGCAAATGGTGCAAAAGAGTCTAAAATACAGAAATCAATCTATTAAGCACAAAATTTTGCTTTGTTTGTACCATCAATTCCCATCCCCACCCCCATCGGCTCAAGAAGCCCACATCAACTTACTTCTTGGCAGAAATTAAAGGAAAACACCAGCAAGCATAAATAAAATGGTATAGTAGCTATAAGAATATGTTAAAGAATTAGACAAACAATTTTGAATATATTAAAATTAAAATAGTAAGATATATATATTATATATCTTCATATATCTGGATAAATGAAGATCTATGAGCAGCTGAAATATCTGGAGCACTTCCTCTGAGACAGGCTCTGTCCCAAGTCCTTACTTGTATTTACCCTTCATTCCTAACACAATCCTTACCAGGAAAGACACTACTGCTGCCCCGTTTTACAGATAAGAAAACTGAAAGCCAGAGAGTCTGGCAATTTGCTCAAGGCTTGCAATTAGCCGTAGTGCTCTAAAGCTGTGCACCCAGTACTGCTTTTCCAGACTGTATCTAGAATCTTACCCTGCACCTAAGATGGACACAAGCTAAAAGGGGAAAACTGGCTGAATTCGAGCTAGAAATAAAAGCACTGGGATCCCTGGGTGGCGCAGCGGTTTGGCGCCTGCCTTTGGCCCAGGACGCGATCCTGGAAACCCAGGATCGAATCCCACATCGGGCTCCCGGTGCATGGAGCCTGCTTCTCCCTCTGCCTGTGTCTCTACCTCTCTCTCTCTCTCTCTGTGACTATCATTAAAAAAAAAAAAAAAAAAAACACCTGCTGGCTTTTGTAAGCCTTACAAAGACTTCTTTGAAAAATGACCATAATTCATATCTAAAGAACATTGGAGAAATGGTTTGTTTCTCTGACCCTCAAGATTAGGCAGCTAAACTACTGCTCTGCCTCCAGGTTTTCCTTGTGATTAGAATTGTTTCTTAGGGACACCTGGCTCAGTAATTGAGCGTCTGCCTTCGGCTCAGGGCGAGATCCCAGGGTCCTGGGATTGAGTCCTGCATCGGGCTCCCCACAGGGAGCCTGCTTCTCCCTCTGCCTGTGTCTCTGCCTCTCTCTGTGTGTCTCTCATGAATAAATAAATGAAATCTTTTTTAAAAAGAAAAAGAATTGTTTCTTAGAGTCATCAGCTAGGGCTTGACTGAGGAGTGATGAAGACAAGCATACTTGACGTAACCTAAGTCCAGGGTGGCGTCTTTCCCTGCATGCTTGAATCCTGTACACAGTTACTTTCCATCACAGCAAACCCCTACTGGGATGGTAGTGAGGACAGAGTACTATACAAATGGAAACTCATCCTCTTTAGATCCCTCACATTAGAAAGGCCAGAGTCCTTTGCAGACCCTATTTCCTCTGTCTTAAAAGTCTTTGCTCTTTGCCTCTATCCACCCTGATCCCCACCACCAGCCTCATGCTCTCTACCCCTGGTACAGTCCAAGAGAGGAATCGGTGAGGTCTTCAACTTCTACTTACTGAATTCAACAAAGGCAAGCCCAGAATTTTGGGGATGGCTTTGGAGGTGGTGAGAATAAATTCCAACTGGACTCCTCTTCAAATAAGTGGAAGCTCTCAGATCACAGTTGGCTGGGTAGAGGAGGGCTTGGAGCATTGGTAACTTATCAGTGCTCTGTGCTACCCAATTAAACCAATGAGCATCCTCTGGGAAGGCAGCCAGGGTCTCCTCCCCTCTCCTCAGGCAGAAAACACATTTCAACAAAGCTGGTGAGTCAAGGGTTGCCATTAGTGACCAATTCACTTATCTATTTCCTGAGTTTCCATCTTTAGGACTACTTCCACATCCATGAAACAAAGAATCTTTATGCTATATTTATTTCTGAGAAAGTGTTCCAGTGTCAATATGGAAATTATGACAATAGCAGTGGACACAGTGTGGTCAACTGCCATGCATTTAGGTTCTTTCTACATAGGGAAAGGATTAGAGGCAGAAAGAACACCAGAAACTTCTCGGCCACCCCTTTACCTTGTGACTAGAAGCAAATCATTGGATTCCTTGAGCTGTAGGTTCTCGCCTGGAAAAAGGAGGTAACGCTCCTAGGTCTTCGTTTTTCATCAGAGTGTGCAGCAATCAAATGGAGTAAAGTCAGTACCAATGTAACTGAAAGGGCTGTGTAAGCTATCCATTAAGGACTACATGAGTTATAAGCTGTCACCATGTAAGGTGATAGAGGAGATATTCTGCCATAAACAAACTAGACAATGACTTCTTTAAAAAAAAGAAAAAGATTTCTTTATTTGAGAGAGTGAGAGAGAGAGAGAGAGAATGAGAGAGAGAGAGAGAGAGCTTGAGTGAAAGTGCTTAAGCAGGAGAGGAATAAAGAGAATCGCAAACAGACTTTACACTCAAAGTGGTAGCCCGATGCAGGGCACGATCTCGTGACCCTGCGATCATGGCCTAAGCCGAAACCAAGAGTCAGAGGCTTAATCATCTGAGCTACCCAGGCGCCCCTATACAATGACTTCTTAAGGGTGTTTTGGGATCATGTTTTATAGTTTAGCAAGTGAAGATAAACTTTGCCATTTAATGCAGGAAGACCATCACAATCAATGAGTCCACAGTAGCTTAGGCCAGCCCACAGTGTTTATACCCCCCATCCAAACACATTGCATATGTTATTTATGTGATTCACTTGTTTATATGGAAATTAATCACACACTGCTTAATGATGTCATGTATTATTATTTATCTCTTTTTAAATTTAATTTTTTGCATTCAAATATATGTCTCATCTCTTCAACTAGACTCTAAATCCCTTCAGGACTATTAAATGAGCTTGTCGTGCATGTTAAATGAGATGGTACTATACCATGTCATGGTAGGAGCTCAATAAGTAGTTGTCGTTATTTTTTTCAGAGAACCTAACATAGATTTTGGTCCAGAGTATGTACAAAGAATCTTTACACTATATTTATTTCCAAGGAAGTGTTCCGATGTCAATATGGAACTTATGACTATAGCAGTGGATAAAGTGTGGTCAACTCCCATGCATTTAGGTTCTTTCTACAGAGAAAAAGGAGTAGCAGGATTATCAATTAACTATTTCAAGTAGGAAACTCCACACTATGGGATATTGTTTGAAGACTCCCTTGAGCCATAATCACATAGGACTTCAAAAGAATATTTCAGGCACCATACAAAATGACATTTCCAGCTGAGCAACACTATTTAAGAGACAAGAGCAGTCAGTGATGATGAACACAGGCTTTGGAGTCAGACAGACCCTGGTTTGAATAACTACTCCAACTCTTACTTAGATGTGTGGCCTTGGCCGAATTATATCACTCTGTCAACTCCAAATGAGAATAACAATACCTGCTCAAGTGTTGTGGGAATTCCTCCAGTGAAAGGAATTAAGAACTGACACTGAACCAAATGGTAGTTACTACTCCTATTAAGAGTCCAACAATTTTGTTTCCAGGATTGAGTAGTGCACTGTACGAGAGAGATGAATATGTCCACAGAGAAAAAGAAATGAGAATTTAGTCTGACCATCTCCTAGTCTACCAACCCAATCTTCACACTTTGGGAATTAAGTAGAACAGATAGACCAGATAGTCCATATGTGAACACACTTAAGGCATATATTTTTCTGGAAAAAAATGTTTAAGATTCTGGAAAATGTTTAGTCATTGAAGAGCATGTCTTTCTAGTTTAGACTAAGATTGAATTAGTTACCATCAAAGAAATGCAAATCAAAACCACCATGAGATACCACCATATCTACTGGGATGGCTATAATAACAGAGACAGACAATAATAAATTTTGGTGAAGATGTAGAGGAAATTTTGGAATCCTCATTTACCAGTGGTGGGAATGTAAAATGGTGCAGCCACTTTGGAAAACAGACTAGCAAGTCCTCAAAATTTTAAGAGTTACCATTAGAATTGGCATCAAAGTTACTGTATGACTCAGCAATTTCACTCTTGGGAATATACCCAAAAGGAATGTAAACATATGTCCACAGAAAAACTCCTACACAGATGTTCATAGCAACAGTATTTGTAATAGCCAAAAGGTGGAAATAAACAAATGTCCACCAAATGATGAACCGTTAAACAAAATGCGATATATCTACACAAAAATTATTCAGCCAGGAAAAAAAAAAAGTCAAAGCATTGACAAATGCTATAGCATAGATAAATCTTGGAAGTATGTTAGGTGAAAGAAGCCAGTCACAAAAAGCCTCACATTATGTGATTCCATTTATATGAAGTGTTCAGAATGGGCAAATTCATAGAAATGGAAAGTAAATTAGTGGTTGCTTAGGGCTGAGGAGCCAGGGGGACATAGGGAATGATTGCTAATGGATACAGGGTTCCTTTTTGGAGTGATAAAAATGTTCTGAAATTGATTGTGGTGATGGTTGCCCAGTTCTGTGAGTAAACTAAAAACCATTGAATTGTACACTTTAAATAGATCAATTATATGGTATGTGAATTATATCTCAGTAAAGGTGTCAATTTAAAAGACTGCATTAGTGCTATATTAGAAAGACCTTACTAGTTTACAGGAAGACCAAAACAACAAACCAACAAAAACATCACTAACAAAACAGTAAAGATTATTTGAAAAGTTTTGAGAGATATAAATACAACACTAAAAGATAGCTATAGTTGACAGCTTAATTTTTTTGACAGTTGAATATTTAGATGTGCTACAATACACTCAAAAATTAATTTAGAAACATAAAACTCCTTATCAGTGATATGCTTTAGTAAGCAACATAGCTATTAGATTTATAATAGACTATAAAACCATTCTAAAAGAAAGGTAATTAACTTTCAATTGCATTTTGTTTCCATCTGTTCCATTTTGTTCCAACTGTTTCTATCATCAAACTCTTGACATAATTTGTATTAATAGAATTTTTAGACCTTTTTTAATCAATCAATGGAAATGTTATAAAAACTATAGAGAGCAAAGGGTTACCAAAATACGTAGTTAAGAAATTGAAAAAATAAAGCTTGTGCACCAATTATAATCTGATACATGATACATTCTAAGACGTATAATCAGATATTCAGTAATCAAGTGTCTTTTTACCGTTTTGGTGAAAATAATAGTAACTTTACAGAGTACTCTCTTGGAGGGAATTCTTAGACATGCTTTCATTAGCTTCTGTATTGGTAATCATATTCAGGCTTTACAGTATCAATATTTAACATTTACATTTGAAAATAGTGGGGTGTCTGGTGGCTCAGTGGGTTAAGCATCTGACTATATCAGGTCATGATCAGGCCCCATGTCTGTGTCTGGTTACCTGCTCAGTAGGGAGTCTGCTTCTCCCTCTCCCTCTGCCCCCACTTGTGCTCTTGCTCTCTAAAATAAATAAAATCTTAAAATAAATAAATAAATAAATAAATAAATAAATAAATAAATAAATTTGAAAATAGTTTCTTAAACTATCATATAACCCCATGTCTTCTAAAATTAAATTGTTATATAAACAAACTTCACTCAGTATATATATTTAATATATAAATAGAATACTTATGATTTCTAAAGTGCCAAATTTTAGAAAATACGTATACAAAAGAAATAAATGTTATATAATAAATAATGCTACTTAATTCTAACATCAAAAGAAGATGACTTGTGGTAACTTAAAACTATATAAATTATATCTGTAAGTCAAAAAATTATATCTATAAGTCTTTGCTCAAGAGAAACATTTTGAGATTAAAATGTCTTCAAGATTCACATTTATTTCACTCATAGGCCCCGTGTTTAATTTCTTTCTCTCTTAAATTTACATTTGAAAAATATATATTTTAAATGCATATTGTAGATATATAGAATATTACATGCCTATATTTCAGAATTTGGTTCGTACTTTATAAAAAATATTTTAATACAACTAGAAAACATTTAGCAGCAGTTGAAATAACATCTAAAAACATTTAAAGATGGAGGTAGATTTAAAATTAAATTAATGTTATGTCAATCATATCACAATAGCATAGTTTTAAAAATAAAATTAAAATAACTTGCAGAGCAGAGGCCATTATAATGAACAAAGAGCACTTCAAACTTAATAATTTTGCCAGAATGCAATACTTGTTTGACTCCAAATTATTTGTGTTTCAAATTGCTTCATATTTCTTCCACCTGTGTGGTGTCACCTTGCTCTTTCCCAGAAGACAATTTAGAGAAAATATGCCATGCAAGAAGATCACACAACTAATATTAAAAAGTGCATGGATCACATTCTAGAACTTCATTTTTAAAAAAAAGATTTGATTTTCTAAATTTCTCTGAGATTTGTGTGAGTTGACCACATTGCTTATATATTAGTTGTATTTTATTTTCTCACATTTGAGTTGGGGCAGGGGAAATTTACATTTTCATGTGAGGAATTTTTCCTAACACTTGCTTCTGATTAAGGACTCTGCATCACGGTGAATCAGCCAGCATTGATTTACATGGAGCTTTAGAAAACAGCTTGACTTTCAAAGAAGTGAGACTTTCTCAAATGAATCATAAAGAAAGTCTTTAAAGATCAACAAAAGGAGAAATTTCAGATTTTCCTCCCACCACAATCATTTGGCACATTTAGAAGTATTTTTGTAGTCAGGATACTATAGAAATCTGGAAGTAATTCTGATTTTAAAAGGCAACATTTTCAGAAGCTTGAAGTTTCTAAGTGTCAATTAAAGGCCATAGTTAATGCTTCATTTTGGTCAAGGCCGTTACCCTGAGCACTCATAAGTTAATGATAATGGGAAGTACAAAAGTACACACTAGATATCACATAATTTCATATTACTGAATGTGCATTTATTTAATTAAAATGTCCTGCATATATGCAACATATTTCAATACTATAGGGCTGTCCACACATTTTTCAAAGGCAAAAAACCAACTTTTCAAAAATCTGAGACCGCATTTTACTACACTACAAATTGGAGTTCTCAGATTGCTGAAGTAAACTGATTTATAATGAAAATAAGTGGATGTTTAAGTAAACTGATTTATAATGGAACTAAGTGGAGTTCGGATGGGTTTCCTGTCACTGTGTAATAAAGCCCACAATTGTATATATAGATTCTTAATTTTCTAACAATAAATTTAGGGCCGAGCGATGTCGTCGAAGCAAATTCCTTTAACAGATGTAAAGGTCTTGATGACAGTTACTTTCCAGGTCTTACGTTCCCACAATCACATCTCTGAAAGATTTTTTACATGAAGTGTTTGAAGAAGTGGTGGACGTGTTGCTGATCGCTAAAGTCCATTCCGGGTCCCCTTGAAGGTGGAGGTGGGGCCAACAGGAGAGAGAAAAGGTAAAATGCTGATAAGAGAATCTGAACCAAATGTTGTCGCATGCTAGAAATGATTAGATGCCCTTGTCACGGAGCTGTTACAGAGGTCCAGGGTGAAAGAGGGGAAACAAGAGGTCAAGTGTGGGCACATGAGTTAAAAAAAAAAAAAAAAAAAAAAAAAGCTTGAGCCATAGAGTGGAGGGAAAACAAATCCTTAATCTATTCCTAAATCCTCTGCCCTTTTCTTTTTAAAATATCCTTTGGTCCTGTGATGGGAGGAACGGAGGTGGGTCTTGCTGCTATTTATTAACACATATTAGGTTAAGCTACACAATATGTTTGTAATTAAAATAAAAGCTTTAGCAAGAATATTGTCTCTTTGCTTAGAGGTGTTCACAGAGCACAAGCTTGGGACACAGCTACTGAACTGACCTTCATCACGCAATGCCTATTTTTAAATGTCTATGTCTTATCATTATAATTACTTTTTGGTGGGAGACATGTCTTACACATTCATTCCATAGCTATGCATTGAATACCTGCTTGGGGCCAGGCCCTGTTTTAGACAGTGAACCAACAGCAGAATCTTTCTTCTCATGGAGTTTACAAATTAGTAGCAAATACAGACATTAAACAAAATTAAACGAGTAAATTGGGTAGTATGTTTCATGAGTTTTTCATATATGCTTTTTCACATTTTAACATATGTAAATTAGGATACATTTTTAAATTGAGGGAAAATCATATTTTAACGTGATTTTTTTAACGGTGGGCCATAAAACATTGATAGCATTTAGAATTCTACAAAATACAGTAGAGTATCAGAAAGTAATAAATACTTTCAGAGAAGAAGAATAGAGGAGTAGAAGAATTTTAACAGTGTGGTTAGGGGCAGCCTCAGTACTAAAGAGGCCAGGCTTAAACAATGACCCAACAGGCCATGCAGAGCTTTGCAGGTAGATGGAACTGCAAATGCAAATGCCCTGACACAGGAGGCTGTCTGGTCACACTCCTGGAAATACAAAACCAAGGTAGCTGGAACTGAGTGGGGGTGAGGACAGCAGTGGGGAGAAGAGAAATCAGAGAAGTAACAAAGAAGCCAGACTGTATAGAGCCTTGCAGACCGCTCTAAGGACTCTTGACTTTTACTCTAAGTGGGATGACAAGTCATAGAAGAGTTTGGAGCAGACATCATGTTACAAATTCTATGTGAAAGGTCAAAAAGCACCTCTGGCTGCTGCGCTAAGAATGGGTGGACTGAAGGAGATGGAGGTGGAATCAAAGAGAGCAATTCGGAATCTTCTGTAGAAGGTGATGGTGACTGTCACAAGGGTGTTAGCAGTAGAGGTCATGAGGAATGGTCAGATTCTAAATAGATAAAACCAACAAGATTTGTTAATTTTTTTTTGATTTGTTAATTTTGGATGTGAGTTCAAGAAGGGGTGCATGATGGATGACCCCAAAACTTTTGGCCTGAAAAACTGTAACTAAGACATTATCATTAATTATTCTGATTATAAACCAGAGATGCCTCATACTAAATCGACAAGTTTCTAGCTGAACACAGATGTATGCATTCAAAACTAAAAAATTCAAGTAGTAGTGACTCTAGGAGTTCTGGTGCCAGTATACAAGAGTGCTGTTCGTCAAAGGAGCAGAAAGACAGAGAAAGGCAAGAGGGAAGGGAAATTAGGGAAATTGTACCAAATGGTTCATGTACATTATCTCATTTAATCCCAACAACCACCACACTGTGTCATGAATACTCTCTCCATTTCACAAGTAGAGAAGTTGGGATTTCGGTTGGTTAAATAGCTTACCGAGGTCACATAGCTATATTCCTTGAGAGTTCTCCCCCTCAGAACTAGTTGCGATTCTTTACCTGGCCTTCCAAATCAGGTGCCCTACTCTTGCAGTTTTCTTACAGCATCCAGTTTTGTTCTATTTGCCACTCCTGAGGAATGGAGAGATGTTTTCTCCCCTGCAGATAAGTGGAAGAACATTTCTGTAGATACCACATAGCGTTGTTCCAAAAAGCATCCTTCAGCCAACATATTTCAGTGTCCAGAAACATCTTATATTTCACCCCCTGAGCTTCCTGCCTATCCAGGGCACAAGTCTTTATCCAACACCTAACCTCCTTCCACACCCCTTCACTTCTTTTCCCCCAAGACTCTCCATCCTGGGACTCAGACCTCAGATTCTATAGATTTCCTAACTGCCTTTGCTCACATCACCATGAGACCCTCACACTGACATGGCACCCATCGGGCAGGGGTCACACAAGAGATCTGCAAGCTGTGATGCTTGCCCTTAGATCACAAGCCTTCCCCAAATTGGCTTACAGAGTCTAGTGTAGCATGAAGTGTGAGGGCTTTGTGATCAGCGAGGACTAGGTTCAGCTCTGAATTTCTGGCACTTTCTGGTTCTATGATCTATGGCAAGGGTACCCAGCTTTTTGAACTTCAGTTTCTTTATCATTTAAAAGCAGAAAATCATAACTGTGTTATAGTGTTGTAAGAATTAAATGGGACAGCATTTGTAGAGCATCTCGTGTAGAGTTTAACACAAGTAAATGCTTCCTAAATATGCACTATTACTATTTTCTGACTTTTCTCCCAAGTAATGCAATAATAGGGGATGTGTATCCTACCGAGTGAGCTCCCAGATTGCAATGGGAGCTTTGCATTCAGAATCCCACATTTATTTTTCAAATACTACTTTTTCTCCTAAAAAGCCAAGGATGCATCTTTTTTCCTATATCTATGACCAGTCAGCCCAGCTGGAGAACCGTAACTAAGTGGAGGCAGAGTCACAAATGAGCAAAGCCTCCAGCCATGTTGGAAATGCTGGCCATGCTGGACATTAGGAGAAAAGCCCCACACAGGGACTGGCACACAATCTCTTCTTTCTCATCAACTCTTTGACGCAAAGGTTGAGAAATGGTTTGAGAAATGAGCTAGTCCTCTTTGATGCTCCAAGTAACTATTATAAGTTACACGAGGATCTATTTTGCAGTTAAAGACTTCAAAAAAAGAAATAGATTGCCATCTCTGTCCATGCGGTTGTCCATGCAGTTGTCCATGCGGTTATCATGCAGTTGATTCATTGCGCTGCTGTTGCTTCACGAAGGTGGCATTTCAGGAATCAATTCTTTTATTCCATGCCTCCCAGGTCACTGATACTGAACCAAGGACATGTGAAGTGGTCCAGTACAGAGTTGCCTCTCTGCCATGTATGTGAAGTCCTGCAGGAGAAGCACTAATTATCACCTCTGTCAGAGGTCTTAGTTCACAAGGTGTCCTTTGGGCACCTCAGTCTCAATTTGTTTAAAGCAAACCCCCTTCTCACTTCCACCTGCTCTTGCTCAGGTGCTTGTAGCAAGAACTGGAGATATGCTCCTACCAGACCATAAGTCATCTCTACAACAAAGAAGGTTCCAAGTCTTGTAGTTTCAGGTGATTCTTTCTTTGAAATATCCCTCCAAACTACTCTCTTGTCATCGTCACTGCCTCATCATCTCTCACTTGCCATATAGCAACTGCCTAGTCCAAGTGCCCCCATGTCCCGGCTCTCCATGTCCATCCACCTCAGTGACACAGAAATTATGAATCTAGCCCAAATTTAAGCCTTTCTACATCCATCACTTAGCCAAGATCTATCACACTCTAGAACTTCACTATCCAACACAATAGCCACTAGCCATTTGTAGTCAAAACATGACTAGTGCAAACCAAGATGTGGTACAGTGCATAAGACATGCCAGATTTCAAAGACTTGGTATAAAAAAAAGACTATAAAATATCTCATTAATGATTTTGGCCACTCAAATGTTGAAATGATAATACTGGGGGATATTTGAGGTTAAGTAAAATTTATCATTAAAATTAACTTCATTTGTTCCCTCTTTCCCCTTTTTTATTGTGGCTACTAGAAATTTTAAAATTGTGCATGCTACTTGTATTATAGTTCTATCTGATGGTGCTACTGTTCTGGTCCTTCTCAATGTATAACCTTTGCACCAGCTATTCCTTCCTTCTCCCTGGAACTTCCTTCATCAAGCCAACTCCTAGTCATTCAAGATTTAATTAAGATTCGCTTTCTCTGTGAAGAATTCTCTACCTCTCCCTTTGTAAGTCCTTTTTGGCACTTTACTTGATTTAAATGTTTATTTAGAAATGTATTTCTTTAATGTACGCCTCCCTCACTAGACCTCAAGTTCCACAAAGGAAGAGATACAACCTTGGCTTAGTTTCTCACTGATCTTATGGATCTTCTTTAATATCTGGGAGGCATAACAAATGTTTAATAAATTCCACTTAAATAAATGAATAAATGAGACATTCTTATTCCCCTCCCAGCTAGTGCTGGTGGGGTTGAGCAGTAAATTAGTCTTCCTTTCTCCAGCTGGCATAATTGAGACTGAATAATATAGTGCAAAGCAAGCCTGGTCCACAGTTTAGCTCCCCCCTTGCTCCCCCTATCAGTGGGTTCAGTTTGAAGCTAAGCCTTCACCCCCAATCAGCATCAGTGAGGTGGTAAGAAGTATCAGAAGGAGTCCTTTTCCACCCCATCCCCCATTCTCTTCTTTGTTGTCAAAAGAACTCAGGAGCTGTGCTTACACCTTGACTCAGAAACAAAAAGACCATGCCACCCTTTCTCCTGGAAGATGGCAGTGGGTGAGGGGAAACTGAAGTACCACCCCACATATTCTATGAAGGAGCGAGAACATGTGCCCCACTTTGCTGGGATGGTGTCAGCAGGGCCCAGCATGAAGCTCAACACAGGTACTCACCCAGCTCTCAACCTATATCTCAACAGGAGACTGCCTGCTAAATAAGAAAGAGTAAATGGATACACAGCTTCATAATATATACTCCAAATTCCATGATACTTAAAAAAAAAATCAACCTTAGGCCATACCAAGAACAAGGAAAATCACAACTTGAATGAGAAAAGATAATCAATAGATGCCAATACTACAATGAATCAGATGAATTATTTGACAAGAATTTTAAAGAAGCCATCATAAATACATTTCAACTAGCAATTATGAATTCTCTTGAAACAAATAAAAAATATATAGAAAATATCAGCAAAGGAATAGAAAACACCGAAATAACAAAAAATAAAAAAATTCCCTGGATAGGTGTCATGGTAGAGTGGAGATGACAGGATAAAATCATTGAACTTGAGGAGAGATGAAAATGATTTACTTATTCTGAACAGTAGGGAGAAAAATGGAGTAGGAAAAAAATGAACAGTCTCAGGATCCCGTAGAACATTAAAAAAAAAAAAAAAAAAAGCTAATAGTTACTTCATTTTAGTCCCAGAAAGAGAGAATGGGGCTGAAAGGATTTCAAAGACGTAATGGCTGAAAACTTCTCAAATTTGGAGAAAGACATAAACTTACACATTTAAGGTGATGAACACCAAATAGAATAAATCCAAAGAAATCCACACCAAGACATACCACAGTTAAACTTCCAAAAACTCAAAACAAATAAAAAAGTCTTGAAATCATCCAGAAAAAAATGACACATTACGAGGGATTCCTCACCTGAAACCACAAAGGATAGAATGGTATTTTTCAAACAATGAAAGAAAAGAACTGTCAACCAAATTTTCTTTATCTGGTGAAAATATCCTTCATTAACAAATGGGAAATAAAGACATTTTCAGATGAAGAAAAACAAGAAAATTGCCCTTAAAGAATGGTTATCCCTATACATAAAGGAAATAACAGAAGGCTTGGAATTTCAAAAAGGAAAAATAGAACACAAAAATGGGTAAAAATAGATAAAAGGCAAAATGGGCAAGTATAATAGATTATCCTTCTTTTCATGAGTTTCCTAGATCATATTTGACGTTGAAAGCAAAATTCATAAAGCCGTCTGATGTGGTGGTCAAAGTATATAAGGGAAATTATATTTTAAAAGCAGGTAGTAAAACATAAGTTGATACCGGTAGACTGTGTTAAATTACATACGCATATTGCAGTTAGAGAACAACCACTAAGAAAACTATCCAAAGCTGAACACTGCAAAACACCATAAATGAATCAAGATGGAATGAATGAATACATAGATGATAAGCTGGTCCTAGGAATATCTAATTTCCAAAATATCTTGCTTTCAACAATAGAAAATTTATTGCATATAAATTTTTAAACCTTCATAATTACAGGCGATCATGATCAAAAGATTTTAAAAAATTTTTTGGTGAATCACTGAATTCGGTAATTACAACTGTTCATCCTGAAGATGTGCAAAATGAGTGTAAATGAGAGATGAAACGAACCTGTGATAGAGGCGAACAGTGTAGTCATCTCATCAGTAAGACCCTGTCCTGACTCCATCATTTCATTTACCTTCTCTTGCTTTTGATTTACCCCTTCGGACTTGATCCAAAGCAGCTGTTTCCCCCACAATCTTATCTTTCTCAGCCTGGAGAATGAAAGGAGGTGACAGATGCAGCCAGAGATAGCCCCCTGGTGGGGGGGAGGGCTGTGTCCTGAAGGGGGCCTAGGCAGTGCCAGCCACTCATGAAGCTGACCCGAGGGCAGGCTTACAGAAGTCGCTAGAACAAGGGGGATGGTGTTGCACGTGGCCATCCCCGCAGCAAGCCAGGCCAGACCTCTTGGTGTCCCTGGCTGTGCTGAACTGTTGGGAGAGAGGCCAGCTGTGTGCCACTGGCCCAGGTCCAAACGCACAGAGGAAGGGACCCCCGCTGGGGCTCTGGGGAGACGCGGATGAGGGGAGCAAGACAGGTGTGGGGAGTGGCTGGGGACAACCCTGCACTCATCCTTGCAGCCAGGGCAGCAGGGGTTAGGTGGGCAGGGGGGAGGGGGCACCTGGCCCAGCCACCTGGGCACTCGGGCACTTTGTTCTGCAACAACCCCCCAGGAGCAGCTACCTACAATTTACTCATTTATCCATCTTTTCTTCACAAGGTCTTCTCTAGTCCCTAACGTGCGGAACATATGTCCCTTCTATGTGTGCTCTTGCACCCTGACCTCCCTACACTAGCATTTCTCACCTTGCTATTTGTTCCTCTCCCATCGATTGCACTCCTTAGTGTCAGGGGCAGCTTCTGTCTTCTTCATTGCACGCTCAGCATTCTGTAACTTGGCTGCCCCTAGCACAATGCTCTGCCCACTACATGCCAACTGAGTTATAGCGGACCACGCCAAATGCTTCATATTCTCTGTTGGGTTTTCCTGGGTTCACACTGGTGAAGGTAATCCCTACAAGAGCTAACGTCACATGAAGACATGCCACCGTGGCATCCATGAGGCTCCTTCCTCAAAGGCCTCTACTTTTCTGGCATATATTTATTCTCTTGATCACATTGACTAATGGACGGATGGGTGTTTCCAGAAAATTATTTTTTTTAACCAGTACATATCTGTTACCTGGAAGGGGAAGTAAAGAGTCTAAATAGATGCCTCTATCCAGAAATTCCTAACCTCCGCACTATTCTCTGCAGGTATGTCCTGTGCACTGTAGTATGTTTGGCATCATCCCTGTTCTCTAACCACTCTCAATGCCAGTAGTGATCCCAGCTGTGGCAATGAAAAGTGTCCCTGGATGTTGTCAAATATTCCGTGGGGGGCAAAACTGCCCTGGGGTTGAGAACTACTGTTCTAATCTATCTGTCTATCTGTCTATTATCTATCTATCTATCTATCTATCTATCTATCTATCTATCTATCTATCATCTATCTCTCTCTATATATAAGATTTTTATTTATTTAGGGGCATCTGGGTTGCTCAGTGGTTGAACATCTGCCTTTGACTCAGGTCATGATCCTGGGGTCCTGGGATCAAGTCCCACATCAGGTTCCCCGTGGGGAACCTGCTTCTCCCTCTGCCTATGTCTCTGCCTCTCTCTCTGTGTCTCTCATGAATAAATAAATAAAATCTTTTAAAAGATTTTTTATTTATTTGAGGGAGAGTCAGAGAGAGAGCAAGAGAGCACAAGCAGGGGAAGCAGTAGAGGGAAGAGAAGCCAGCTCTCCTCTGAGCAGGGAGCCCAATGCTGGACTCATCCCAAGACCCTGGGATCATAACTGGAGCCAAAGGTGGACCTTAACCCACTGAACCACCCAAGTGCCCCTGCTCTAATCTTTTCTTATTAGCATATTGGAAGGGTGGGGGGAAATTGTTTATCAGTTTACTGTCATCTTGGCAGGTACCAAGCATCTTCCCTGAAATGGGCAGCCTACTGCAGAACCCGGGTCAATGAGAGGTCAAAAACCCCCGCTGGGTCTCCAATTCAACCAGCTGCACCTGAGCCTGTCCCCTACCTTGCCTCTCCTCCACATGGCCCCAGCCACTCCCAGAATGAGGTGGGGACACCAGCTGGCCCATCTCTATGGTTGGAGCTCACTGATTAAATGGACTTTTTGGGGCCTCCACGAAGTGATACGGTGCCTTTCTCTCAGGAGAAACAGAACTTCGTATGACTAACAGATTGTATTCCCAGCTTGAGCTGTCTCGTTTTTCTTTCTGGACTCCCCACTACAGATCATTAGAGTGGCATCTGCCTTATGTAAAGGAAACAATCTTTACACCACATGAGATTATTAGGGATCTTCAACAGCACCATCAGCCCACTTCTCCCACCAAACTGTATTTTGCAGTAACAGATAATAGATCATTGAATCACACAGCTAAAAATCAAATCTAATTTTACTCCTACATTTCAGCGTACTCTATCACCATTAACCAGAGCAATGGACAAGTACAGCGTGTGACCGCCTTTCCTTTCAACGTACATTATCCCAATGCCTGTTGGTGGTCATCCGCAAAATGGCAAAATACAAATAGATCAATAAAAAAAATAAAAAGGAGATAGCAGGTGAGGAGGAAGAGAAAGAGCATGCCTAGATAATATGCAATGTAGTGAGTCAGCCCCTGACTGCTCAAGATCTAAAGCTAAGGAAGCACAAGTAGCAGTCATCGAAGGAGGGAAAACGAGCCAGTCAATGTAGCTGTGGAGGCCACCAGGTCCTCTGTAGGGGACCTTCTCAGCGCTGCCGAGTTACTGTTCTGGTTTGACACCTACTGCACATCATGGAGCCTGAGAAACAAAATTTACATTAGGAAAGCAAATGGAGGACGAAGAAACAATCCTTTCCTCAGGTAACTGGCTGTCCACAATTACAGACATCGCTGAGGAGAGGAAATAAAACTGAAAATCACCGCAGAAGTTGCCAAGACCCCAGCCAAAATAAAACAGAGTCAGATGGCATGGAAGCCTTACATGCCTGAATGAAAAATGACTAAATAAAACCAAATTTTGTCCCACAAGAAGAAGGGGTAAAACTTTTAACTAATTAGAGAAACTCCATCATGATCAAATATGAGCCACATAATTATTACATGGAACAGTAAACATTTTAATTATATAATTAGAAACAAATGTAAGGGCTTTTTCCTCTTCTTTTTTGTGTGCTTGTATTTTTCTGCTTTCATGGTCAGCAGCCTAATGTAGTGATTTAATTACCTCAGAGTCAGTCAGTTAAGCTCGCTGTCTGAGAACTGCCTTTTCACAATGCCCCGAACTGACCTGAAGTGAAACTCAAACTCACCCTTTGTGCCCAGGGCTTTCCTGACAACAAAAGAGGTATTGGTTCTCCTTTCCCCAGATACCAGCCCTGGGCTTACTTCCCAGTGCCTTCTCCTCCCTAAGTCTCCTTCTTCTACCGATTCCTTGCCTTCACTCCACCCACCATCTCATTCCCCAACCAACCCCCCCCCGCCCCCACACACACATATGCACACACATGCACAAAGGCCAGGAATGCGGAATCTGCCATCTTGTTTCTCTCACTATCACCGAAATAAGAGCATGGAGATTGTTCTACATTTCTAGGCACATGAAACCTCTCGGTCTCTAAGCA
Organism: Vulpes lagopus; assembly: GCF_018345385.1. Taxonomy (NCBI): domain Eukaryota; kingdom Metazoa; phylum Chordata; class Mammalia; order Carnivora; family Canidae; genus Vulpes; species Vulpes lagopus. The sequence continues at coordinate 121,753,114 of NC_054825.1, forward strand.
CTCTGACCTTGACTGCTCTATGTAAGTGCTACAGGAGGGGATCTTATGCTCACATTTCAGAGTCATATGTAAGAAGAGGAATCAGAAACACTGCTTGACGGAATGAGCGGGGCAATCACATGGCTTGTTAGAAGAGTAAGAATTAAACCAAGAGGACTTCAGACTCTGCTTCTTTGATTCAGATCCTACTTAACTAAGGAGAAATACCTTCCACAGAGAAAGGATTTAATGGATAGAGACGGATTCTCCAGCAGGGCTTCCTTGGCTTTTCCTCTACAAACCACACTCCCTATGACACCCAGCAAGTTTAGAGCATATTTGAGAGACATCTGGTACTTGGAGGGTAAGAACATTGCTCGAGACTTCCTGCCTCCATTTCTCACACAGGACCCACCCCTTTGTCCTCTTACCTCACTCTCTATTACCATGCTGGTGTTTTGAAACCTCTTCTAGGAGTCTGGGTACAAGTCTAGGGTAATTATACTTTTCAAAACATAGCAATATATCATAATCCTGAAAACCAAGTGAGGATGGGGCATTGATATAAAAGGGGAGAAAGACAGCATCAAGACTTTTTCTTGAATTATTTAAATATGCTACAGGATATGGATTATTCCTCTGAATTTTTTTTTTCCTATTTCAGTATATTTTCTGTTTCTGTTGCCTAGAATCTAAGAAAATAACATTATGGGAGTCTTAACAAATGGGCTTTGAAATCTTCATAGTGGAGATCCTTCCATGTTAAAAAATGAACACACTGCATAATAGGTCAAGGGTGTCCCCTGATTATCCTGCCATATGACCACACAGAAGCTTTTCCACGACCAACACCATGGGAACAAATTCTGCAGCAATTTGGCCCTGTAGTGGTTTCAAAACACACTATCACCAACCCAATTCTGTAGCCTGCCTTTACCATTGCTCCTTCTATAACTCCAGCACATTCCTTCTATAACCTACTTCCTGGAGAAAGCAGTCATCAGGTGGATTTGTTTATTATCTCATAGTCTATGATTCTCGGGCTGCTAATGTGAGGGCCAATCTACTTAGAGACCAAAGACACATATTTTTGTTCTTCAAAGAGATTTGCAAGATTGGCTTGTGTAAGTTGACTTGCTGTGTTGGCTTAGTTTCTTTACGTGTGGAAAGGATATTTGCATGTGTGTCACTCTCAAAGGGAGATGGTTAGAAGTGGACATTATAATTCAGCATTGGCCAGTGTGAATTGGGTGTTCTTTCACCCGAGGGAAGAAGGGTAGTAGTAACAAACAGGTATGGTAATCTTGTTACAGAGGATCCCAACCAATATCTCCAGTCTCTCTTAAGGTTTGACTTAAGAGAAAAAAAAAAAAAAAAGACTTGATAAAAAGAGTAAGGGACTTAAACTGTAGCATAGCCTAGTTGTATGAAGGGAGACAAAAGCCTGTATTTATGGAGATTATTTAAATAATTTGTGAAAGATGTAGAATCTCTTTCCTCTGTAGTTTTAAATGCAGTTTTATTCCATTAATGTGAATGTAACCAAATAATAGCAGGAGAAATTCCCGGGTATGCTTCCAACATAATTAGTTTATTTCAGTAAAATGGTTTAAAATGTTAAAAAATAACTCAAGACTATATTTACATTCAAGTAGTTTCAAATGAATATGGTTGTTTCTGATTGCATCAGATTTTTTTTATTGCAGTACTAGAGAATATTTATATATATATATATTTTTAAAGATTTTATTTATTTATTCATGAGAAACACAGAGAGAGAAAGAGAGAGAGAGAGAGAGAGAGGCAGAGACACAGGCAGAGGGAGAAGCAGGCTCCACGCAGGAAGCCTGATGTGGGACTCGATGCCAGGACTCCAGGATCACACCCTGGGCTGAAGGCAGGCACTAAACCTCTGAGCCACCCAGGGATCCCAGAATATTTATATTTATGTCTTACTGAAGCAGTTTTAAACTACTATTTAACTGTTTTTATTAGCTATTCAGGTAGTGCAATGGCTGTCTGATAAGAACTTATTTGTATGTACTTAGCTCTAAATATCTAAACACTTGGCAATTCCTTTCTACCAAACCCTGCTCAGCATTCTTCTGTTGTTTCTACCACTTGAGTTCGAAAAAGTGTAAAGATTTCTACGGCAGGTACAAAATGTGCATACTTCCAGGTTAAACCGGCTAAAATCAGGGGCTGCCCTGACCTAAGGGAGGGAACTGTGAATTACAACTTCTGAGTCTTTGGCCACTTTTACCTTACCATTAAGCTTAAAGGAGATATCAATTTTTATAGTTAGTACACTTTTGTAAAAATCAAGGATTAAAGAAAGAAATGTGCAAAAAAAATAGATTAAAACAGTATTGAAATGATCAGCAATCAGATTCTACTGGTTCATCTATCTTTTCAGTCTTGCTTCCTTGCCTTTCACCTCCACATATGCTCCCAGCCGTTCTGGTCTTGCTGGCATCCCCTGTAAGGAACTTGCTGGCCTTCCCTGATTACACCAGGCATGTCACACCAGCCTGACATTGCTCGCGCTAGCTCCTCTGCCTAGAAGATCATCCCGTCCGTTTCCTAATGAAATCACAGTCATCCTCCAACAGCCAGCCTAGCATCATGTCTTAGGTAGAGTTGCCTTGACCTCTCCTATGGCCAGCCTGCCTGAGACCAACAGAGTAGGTCACCCCTACCCTCTGCCCCCAGGTTCTGGGATCCTATGTCAGACTCCTTAAGGCTAAGTCCATTTTTCATTTCCATCTCTTTCCTGGGATCTCCCCTAAAGTCAAGAACATGAGAGCTCTCAAAAAATATGGTTGGAATGTGATAAAAAGCACCTAGCTTACCTCTTTCAGTCACTACCCAGAAAAGTATTGCAAAACATTGTTGTCATAAATATCAAAGCGTTATTGCTGTTACCAAACTTTTAATGCTCTCTAATAATTAGAAATGCTGTAACTATATAATCAAGAATAGTAAAAACAACTATTTGATAACATTGAAAATAAAAACAAGCAAAACTTTGAAAAAAAAAAAGGAATAGGAACGAGTAGGTCACCTGCCTATAAAAAGTAAAAATTTCACCCCATAAATTCACATATGATAAAATTAGGAGTTGTCTGCCTTTAAAAGAGAATTATTATGCAAGATCAGGAAAATAGGTAAGATATTTACAGTTTTTTACAAGGCACAGTTACACAGCAAACTGGGAAGGAGGCTACGGCTTCCGTCTTATAATTCAGCCTTCTTTTTCACAAAGAGATTTTGCAATTAGTGCCCGTACAAGTGAAGAGCTTGTGGCTTTTCAGTCTTGTTTCTAGGGATAAGGGCAGGAGACAATGTCTACACATTAACCAGTTAAAGGTGGGGAAGGGGGAAAATGGTAGAACTCAGTAAAATTAATCAGCTTTTAATTACTACCTGAATGCGATGGTTTTTGGAACTTGTCTGTGTGGGACTGGCTTCAGTCCATGCATTAGGAATAATGTCCATCTGCTGTCTTCACTGATTTTTTTTAAGTGCACTTAGTATCATGATGGCCTCTTGTTTTCTCAGATGTGTGTCTTAGTTCATGCTACTCACCACCCTAATAGTGCCTCCCCTTCCTCAACTCCCAACCCTCACACAACTATACTGTGTCTGAGGATTTCCTTGTTTTTCCTTCAAAACAGTTTTCCCCACTATGATGGTTAATTTTATGTGTCAACTTGGCCAGGCCATGGTCCCCTCATGATTAATCAAACACCAGTCTAGATGTCCCCGTGAAGGTATTTTTCAGATGGAATAACATGAAGCCAATAGACTTGAGTGAAGCAGATTACCACCCAAAATGTGAGGCCTGAGAGGAAAAACACTGACCTCCTCCAAGGAAGAGAGAATTGTGCCTTCAGACTCAAGCTGCAACATCAACCCTTTCGTAGGTCCACAGCCTACCAGCCTGCCCTGCAGATTTGCCAGTCCATACAAGTACATGTACCAATTTTTAAAAATCAATCTCTGTCTCTGTCTCTTGGTGTCTCCTTCTGTGTGTGTATATGATATATACTTCATGTTTATATTTCATAAATATATATATATACATCACATATATCTCATATATATACATACATACAAATTGGTTCTGGAGAACCCTGACTCATGCACTTACCTTAAAAGCTCCAGTTATTCTTCTTTTTTTAATACCTGGCATTATAGCTATGGATGTGTCCAAGGAGCTCTGTCCCTGAGAGCTTAGAAGAGGGCAAACTCCTGTCACATAGGCATTAGAGTCACAATTGAGGGGAAAAGTTTATTCTCAGCAGGATCCTAAACTATGGATGGGGCTGACAGGAATGTTGTGGGACACTGGGACCCAGCCACGTCAACTAGGGGTTTAAAGGACTCCACTATAAGCAAAGAATCAGAGAGCTGGAAACGGAATATAAGGCAAGGTTGAGATGGGGCCAGAAATAGGGCAGAAGGAAATGGACAGGAGGCTCCTTGGAAATCATCCCAATACAAGACGTATTTCAGGTCTTACTAGCTAGGGAAATAAAGCTTCAGTTGAACTTTCTTCCTTGATAAGATTGGCTCATCCTTAGTCTGAACCTACAGAAGGAAGCATCAGTGATTTCTGCCCAGAGAGAAAATCATGGAGACTATTCTAAAATAAGGATGATGGTGTCCAGAATATGACAGATATTATCCTACCATATACTGAGTCAGTCAGACCACTTTTGAAGCGGGTGTTCAGTCTTGGTTTACTGTGAGGGGTTATTCCAGCAGGCCTGGACTTGGCCTGAGCTGTTTCGCTGAAGTAAGAGATGTATCCACACAGCACTGACCCCTGGTGAAGATCTGAAATGCGCTGAATAATAGTGTTGCTTTGTAAACATGAGTCCAAGGCAAATTTCAGAGTTTTACCAGCTTGTCAACATTGTTTATTGATAACACTGAGATGGATGATGTGTATCTGCTCTTGATGAGAGCCTAGTAGGCTTTGTCCTTGCATCCGGTTATACAGCAAGAAACATGCCTATGTGACCAGCAAAATAGAAGAAACGCAGTCAAGAACCTATTCTGAGCTCCCTGGTTCCAAGGTGTTCTGCACACACATCGTTGGCTCCAGTTCAAGAAGAAAGCATGTCTAGAATGGTCTTTACAAAAGGAAGATTATTAGAGCCTGGCCCAGACTTTAGTGTGAGGCAACCTTTGGCTGTGACAGATATCTTTATTTTAATGTTATTGCTATACTGTATTGCTCTTTGGGGTCCTGTGGATCTTCTTTAGCAATGGAACTCTGTGGCTGTTACCATTACCACGCCTGGGAAGCAAATTTTTACAGGAATCGATCGCTAAGGTGGAGACCAAAATGTAAAGCAATCTGAAACCGTGTCACATAATGAAGAGTTGAAAAAAGCAGAGAGGCTTCATTTGGAGAAATAAATAATCTGAAGAATCGTAACATGTAATAATAGGGTTTTGTCTATGTCTCTTTCGACTCAAAGACTGCATTAATTTTCACATATCTCTAGAAGGCAAAACAACGCAGTCAAATGATATTACGGGGAGGCATTTAAATACGAGAATGAGTGAATCTAACAAGGTTGGGGCTATTTTACCTATAATGGGTTTCTTTGTTTTTTTTTTTTTTTAAGATTTATTTATTTATTTATGAGAGACACTCAGAGAGAGGCAGAGACACAGTTAGAGGGAGAAGCAGGCTCCCTGTGGGGAGCCCGATGTGGGACTCGATCTCAGATCCTGGGATCGCAACCTGAGCCGAAGGAGGTGCCCAACCGCTGAGCCACCCAGGCGTCCCTGGAATGGGCTTCTTTGTAAGTCTGGAAGTTCCTTGTCTCTAGGAGGCTTAAGAGCCTGGATGTTACCAGTTCAGGTGTGCATAGATGGTACTATTGTCTTCGTTTGCAGACTAGACACGGTATTTTCTACGTTCCCCTTTTCAATGCTAAGATGTTATAACTCTAAGACTCTTGTGAGTAGAGATAAGAAAAGCCCTTATGACAATGACATCAAGATTCATGAACTTTATTCATGGTCATTTTTCAAAGTCGTCTCTATTCCGTATGTCTGAATTCATTGTGCACAGGTATGCTATAACCCCCTTCTCGCCTTTCAGCAAAAGCAAGCGTCTAAGATTTAACTTAAAATCCTCTTTAAAAAAAATAAAAAAAACTATTTTCTCACAGATTTCCTTGTGATTAAAATGAGAATACAAGAAAAAAAGAAAGAAAGAAAGAGACTGCAACTGAGAATTAGCACTACCTCTAGGCTAGCAGTTGAAAGCTGCAGTGACGAGTCCAGGAAACCAATATGACGGGAGAGTGTTGGGCACATGCCTGGGGCACTGGAGGGAAAAACTGAGGTGCCTGCCAGAAAAACTCACCTTTGCATGTCCCAGCATCTAGGCCCCCAGGAGCAGCTAGGGGAGCCCCAGGAGAGCGCACCAGCATAGCCCATCAGGTCCAAGCACACCAGGCAGCTGTGAGGTTCAACAACAGGCAACCCTAATGGGGGCGAGGCTTCCGGGGGGGGGGGTGTTGGGGGCTCCAACCTCATGCTCAGGGCCATGGTCCAGGCTGCAGGTGATGGGGTGGAGGGCCCGGAGGGCCCGGCTGGGCAGCAGCTCTGCATCTGGAGCTTTACAGGGTGGTGGGTGGGTGGGTGGGTGGAGAAGCCAACAGCAACCAGAGTCTGAGTCACTGTGAACTGAGGGCATTTTGAAAAGCCAAGTCCTAAGGGGAGACAAGAGGGGATCATGGGACCTAACATAAGGCCGAGATGCAGGAAGGTTCCAGGCAGGGGAATGGAGGTGGGGAGGCCCAAGGCTCCTGGAAAGGGGAGAGCAGCCCTTGGCTGCAGGCCGGTGCTGGGCGGCGTGGGGGAGGGCGCAGGTGCCCACCCCCCGCCAATACCTGGGACTGCTATGGTTTGGTCTTGTTTTTGTTTTTTCTCCTCAAAATGGCTTCTGGGTGAAAGACAGTTGGCCCCATTTGCATTTCATCCGAAAAGGCAGCATCCTGACCAGGCCCACGCAGGGCAGGTAGCAGGACTTCCCAGAGCCCCCCTGACTCGGGCCTCGGGCCCATCCTGGGCTCACACTTCATAAATAACCAGAGAGGAAAACTTTCCTCATCTCATTTAAGGCAGCGAGGTGTATATGGCTTTAGCAGATCCAGGACACTTATCTCAAGCTGAGAGTGTAATTTCATGGCAATAATTTGTTTAAAGTGTCGCTGATTGCTTCCTCTTTCTCCCCGTTAATGACTTTTGCACCTTCCCACTGTTCCTTTGCTGCGGGCTGCTCCACAGTTACCCTACAGGAGGCTGTTTAGACAACACAGGGCCTTTCAACAGGCTGCTGGGAACTAAACTGGACACTCCCGAGATCTGAAAAGTCTCATACAGATGCTTCCACACACACACACTTTTTTTTTTTTTTTTTTTGAGAAAAAGGGTTGGGTTGGGTTTTTTTTTTTTTTTAGCTTCTGTCAATGCAGTGCTTCCTCACAATCACTACTACTCCTGTAGGGTATATATATTCAGGAAGCAACTGAGCAAAGTTAATTTGCAGTTCATAAATGTCCTGGTGGCTTAAACCAGCTCGAGAAAGGTGGTGTGGAGGGCCTGGGTTTGTATGCGTAAGCAAACCCATCTCCCTTAGGTTAGGAATGTCTTGGGAGGCGTGTTAGCAGTCAGAGGGTCATCGAGGGCCTCTTCATCTTTTACATTTTTAAGCAGCTCGTGCTTGCAAATCTTGGCAAAGCATGTGCTTCCCCAATTGGCAATGATTTCACAATTGCATGATGAGGGAGCTTTTTCCATATTTCATGGAGCAAAGTAAATAGGGCATTCCTCATGTCACCAGGGAACGGAGCCCGTGAAGATGCCCAAGAGTAAGGGGCCCACACAGTAAATGGCCCACACCATGGTCAGCCGGTTTTCTTCTCTTTTGGTTTCAGTCCATCTGCTCTTCCCATCTCCACCTTCCTCTAGCTGCGGCTCGTCTGGGTTCACTGCCCTCATCCCCTGGCTTGAGCGCTTCCAGAGGTCAAGCAGGAGGCAGGGAACTCGAGCCGCCCAGCTTCACTCAGTCACCAAGGTTCTTGGTAGCAACAAGGTTGAGTCCTAACCCCCAAACCCAAGTGTTCTCTGCCTCCTGGGTCACCATACCCAGGTGTGACGTGGGCGACCAGGGCTGTCATCTCAAGATCTCTCACCATAGTTTTTGGTTCGCTTTCCGGAATGTCTTGTCCTTGGGGTCCGACACTTTTCCTGATGCTGCACCCTTGCTGTTTAGGCAAGAAAATCATCTGCACAGCCCCAGTCTCTGGAGACGTTGAGGACCTCAGTCCACTTCATAGTCACGCAAGCATCAAGCCCGTTGTGTGTATGTTTCATTCATTCATTCTGCCAGTAAACCAGTATAATGTACCCAGCGGGCACCGCCGTGTTGTAGGTGCATGAGCTGTATCGATGAGTCCTGCCTTCCCGGAGTTCGTGCTCTAGTGGTGAGTGGGAGGGACGATGAGCACAGTCAGCCAATGACCTCCCATGTTGGAAGGCAGTAGGGATATCAAGCAATAACACAGGGTCAGTGGGTGCAGAAGGAAGAGGTAGTACCAATGGGGTCATCTGAGAGGATATTATGAAGGAGGAGTGGCTGGAGCCAAGTCCTCAGAAAGGTGCAGGACTTTTCAAGCAGACACCTAGGACAGAGCATTCAGAATGAGCTAGAGCAAATGCCCTATGACAAGAGCATGCCTAATGTGACCCAGAAGCCACAAGGAAGCCACCAGAGTGTGATCTGACTAAGACGAGGAGGGTGGTAGGCAATGAGGTCAGAAAGGCCCTTGTATGGGCTTGGAATTTTATTCAAAGCAAAGTGAAAAGTCATCTAAAAGTGTTTGAATAGATGCGTGCAATGACCTAACTTCCATTTTCAAAGGATCTCTCTGGCTGCCCTGTTGAGAATAGACTGGGTGTGTACACACGTGCACTTGCATGTGTGCGTGCTTGTGCATGTGTGTGTGTGTGTGTGTGTTGGAGGGTGGGTGGGGGAAGCGGCAAGAGGAGTTAGGAGGCCACTTAATCCAAGCAAGAGACATTGGCAGCTCCACCAGACTGGTAACAGTGGAGGTGGTACAAAGGAATCTGATTCTGGAAAGATTTTGAAAGTGCAGCTGGCAAGATTTTGGATGGATTGGTTGTGAGGTGAGAGCGAAAGGAGTCAAGGATGACAGGGTCTGTTCACCTGAGCAGCCATAAAGATGGCATTACCATCACCTGAGATGAGGGAGCAGAGGCTGGAGCAATCAGAAGTTCAGCTTAAGATATGTGGACTTTAATAGGTTTCTATCGTTTAATAATGATTATGATAAATATATTGTAAAAATTTTTATGCTATCCTGTGATTTTACGGATTGCAAACGTCGAGATTTGCACTTCGTGCATGTCTAGAAAAGCTGAACGGTGGTCGTTAAGGAGATTAAAGCTACAAAGCGGCCTAGGATCTGCAGACAGTGATTCTATACACTAATCTTATCTGCAAGTTAAGAAAGTACGCTATCTTTTTTGGAGGAAACCACTGAATGTTAGACAAACTCCTTACTTAGGGGAATTGACCAGCTCGTTCTGATGAATGTGATTTCTTTATCCCGTCTGTCCCCCTGCCAGCCTCACACAGGATATCCTGCACACAGAGCATAGTAGAGATAAGACCACGCACCAAGACTCACAGTTGTGACTCTCTGGGAAAGCCTACAGAAGCTGCCAGATTCAGAGCACCGATCACAAAAATAGGGCTTTCCCCCCAAGCTGAGAGTTTTCATTCCGAAATAGCCCACACTTATGCTTCCGCTTGAAGTAGTAGGAGCAAGAAGGCTTCACGGTTGGATAAAACACAGTTTCTCATGGTAAAGTCTATGAGAAATGTCTGGAAGCTCAAGCAAGAAACTCGATGGGATAGGTAGTCTTTGTGGAGCTACAAGAAGGATGGAACGAAGAAAATAAGCAGCTGCTCTGCCCTTTGGCACACTAGTTTAATCTCAACCAGAGCTGGAAATTAGGTGTGGGTTGGTGTTACCCAGGGAGGGAACTTATCGAAAATTCTGATGGTCCCCACGGTGTGTTATTCCAAGGACAAAAAGGCCTATGGAATTAATATTTTTCTCTGTTCTTCTCTTTGGAACAGTGGGGCCAATAAAATAATTAATTCTTTTTTTAAAGATTATTTATTTATTTATTTATTTATTTATTTATTTATTTATTTATAGGCAGAGACACAGGCAGAGGGAGAAGCAGGCTCCATGCAGGAAGCCTGACGTGGGACTCGATCCCAGGACCCCAGGATCACACCCCAGGCTACAGGTGGCACTAAACCGCTGCGCCATCAGGGCTGCCCAAAAATAACTAATTCTTGTTGAATAAAGAAGAAGCCAATGACTGTGTGGGCTCCAGAAATCGGTAAGTCATTAGATAAAACAGGTAGATAAGTAAGTGGCTTTCAGAAGAGAACTGACAGGAGTGTAGCTTAAGGTATGGAGATGTCGGATCGCTATGTAGCACCCTGGAAACGAATGTAACAAGTTGTATGTCAACTCCATCAGATAAAACAATTAAGATTTTAAAAAAGAAGGAACCTAACAATCATGTGGCTCAAGGAGCAGAGACATTTGTTCCTCTCCTATGTAACAAGTCCAAGGTCAGAATTTCACGCCAGCAGGCAACTCTGATCCTTGGGGCCACTCAGGAACCCAGGCTGATGGTAGCTTTGCCATCTTGCAGACCTTGCAATTCGAGGTCACAATTTCTGGAGAAAGGGGTGGGAGGAAAAAGCTGAAGTTCAAGGTCAGGGAGTTCTTCTTAAGCAAGTGAAGCAGAGAGCGTACACTTCCTTTCTGCTCATGTTTCTTCGGCGAGAGCCAAGGTACGTACAGAGCCAAGGTACGTACAGACATAGCCAACGTTTGCTACCAAGGTTGCTGAGGAATGGGTCCTAACAGGGTAGTCACCTGCCAGCAACAGCTCTGTTACCATGGAAGAAGACAAGAGCACACTTTGGAAGGACAATTAGCTGTCTCCACCCCCAAAGGCATTCTTGACTTGAGGTGGACAGGGGAATCCACACTGAGCTACAGGGAAGGGAGGACGTTTGTCTGAAGAAAGCTGTGCTCTGTAAGACTGGCCTTCTGGCACCACTACCACTCAAAGTCTCTTAACCTACGTAGACCTATACAAAGGGCAGACGTTCCCTGAAATACTCTAAGGAGAGATTTCAGATTATCAGGGAGTTTAAGAACCTGACCTTGAACCCTACATCAGACCCTAGTACCCCAGGATCCCAATTTATGTGGACACTTGGCCAATATCGGTGTGCATAGCCTGGGTAAGCCAAGATAAATTAGTTAGATATATCTGGAGAAACACCCCCCACACACACACCACCACCGCCACCACCACCACCACCACCCCACCATACCAAACTACTGACATCTTTCTTAAAAAGTCGCTATTTTTGTATCACTTAACCCACACCACAGGTCACGTAGTGTGGACTAGACAAAGCCCTAGTTTATCCAACAGTCGGAGAAGAACCCAGGTTAGCAAAACCCTTGGCCCTTTTATGAGAGAAAAGATGAACTCAGAATCACTGCTCATTTGTATTGTACTGACTACCTGCCAGCGTTCGGTCTCCATCACCCCATCCTCACTCCCAGACTGCCCTGCACATCTTATGGCGATGCGGAAACTGACCCTGGGAGCAGTTAGGGGACTTGCCTCAGATCTCCTAAGTCATGAGCGACTGAGCCGGAATTTGAACAGACCTCCTGACTGTAAAATCCGTTTTCTATCCTCTGCACTACCCAGGTCTCCGATGATCCCAGAGGTAATGTGCATTCGAGTCAGAGGGGGAGACCAAAGCATACGTGTTAAGCAGGGATTATCTTGGGGAGCAGAGGTCGTATTATTCTGTGTGGTTTTAGCAGAGCCCGAAAAAGTGGAAGGAAGGTGCTGGAAAGTATGTGAGCAGGAACAAGAGCTTTCCAACAGTCCCCACGTCTGCTTCCACACACTGAGGCTCTTCATGCGGAGGCTTGGCAAACGTGCATCTGAGTTTCCCGCAATGAAAAGTCAATTCGGTGACCTCTAAGGTCCCTTCCAGTTCGTGGTTCCTCCACTTCAAATGTGCAAGATGTCATTTTATTTCCTTTGAAAACTGTTTTGCTTATTTAGGATAATTATACTTTTGGTTATAGAGACGGGTGCCCGCGTATCTGCTTTCTGAGCCCATCTTAAATCCTGCCAACGATCGTAGGATATAACTTAGAAAAAGTAGAGCGTGTAGGGGTTGAGAGTTTATTCTTGGAGTCAGATCATTGGCCCAATGACTCCAAAACTTACTAGCTGTGTTCTGTAAGCTCTGCAGGCTTCAGGTTTCTCAACCATAAACGGGAGGAATCAAGTCTCTCGTACCCTGCCACTGTATCACTTGGCATGTTGTTTATAAAATTCCAGGCATAGCCCCTGGGACACAGTAAGGACTTGGCCTCACCAACACTCGTAATTTTCTGGTTTTGTTGATTATAGCCATCCTAATGGCATGGGACGGTATTTCGTTGTGGTTTTGATTTGCATTTCCTTAATGAGGAGTGACGTTGAGCATCTTTTCATGTGTCGCTTGGCCATCTGCATGTCTTCTTTGGAGAAATGTCTGTTTAAGTCCTCGGTCCATTTTTAATCAGATTGGGGTTTTTGTTGTTGTTTACTTGCAGGAGTTCTTTACATATTCTAGATCCTGACTGCTTATCACATCTATGATTTGCACATACTTTCTCCCAGTTTACAGGCTGCCTTCTCACTCTGTTGACCCTGCCCTTTGGTCCTCAGAGATTTCCCCCTTTGATGTAGTCCCATTTATCTATCTTCTCTTTGGTTGCCTGTGCTTTTGGTATCACATCCCTGCCTAAACTGATACTTTATGCCTTGAGCTACCAAGAGAAGAACCACTATCTCTTTCACAGACTGTCTGGGAATCCAAAACCTTTGCCTCAAACATTCCCGAGGGAGCCTTGTGGAACTGTGAGTAAATAAACAGAGCAAACCCCGTTGCAGGAATACCACCGAGGCTACTAGGCATAACACTGGAACCCCTTGTTTGTTTACTTGGCAGCCTGTGCGTGGACTCCAGAGAGTGCTGAGCCGCTGGGACCGTGCTCGAGGAGTGCCTGCAGCTCGGCCCTGTTTGCTGTCACAAGCAGGACAAGCAGCCCGTGTGGAGGGTCATGTGTCAGTGAGTAATCACTAAGAAAAGCAACTCTCTGAAGGGCTGATCAACACGTCAGGGTCAGGATGCATCACACGGACATGTGGATGCCTTTGCGTATGCGTGTGTGTGTGTGTGTGTGTGTGAGAGAGAGAGAGAGAGAGCGCGTGTGTGTGTGTGCATTTTAAGGACCTATTAAGATCTGTCAAACATGATCAAGTGTCTCTCATTAAGTGCCTGGGCCGGCCTCTATGCACACATATGCAACTGTTCATTTCTGCCCGCTTGTAACTTAATAAACATTTTCTATGGAATTTCACGATATCTTATTTACCAGAGCAAGCAAATAAGAAGTTGAAAGAATTCATGTTTTTTTTCCTTTTGCCGGCCCTCGGTGTTCCAGAAACCCCTTTATACTCATACGTACAAAACTCTCTCCGACCAACCATGTTGGCAAGTTAGAATTCAGAGTCCAGGGGTGGGTAAATCCGACAGTGAACTGTCAGATGGCTCTAGTGATTTTGGTCTATCCGCTGCCAGTGCCCCCACTAGCATTTGAAATAACCCACTGTGTCCAGCACCACTTCTCTTCACTTTTAATCCTGTGTATATTTCAAGGGGAATTTAATCCATCTGGCTCTGATTCATTTACTCTTAACTCATCAAAGTGGTGCTTTGCAACTGATGTTTGAGGTCCAGAATGCCGGGTAGGGTTTGAGGTCACCACGGAGAATGCCCCCTGCCTGCCCATCTGCCCCTCCACAGCACTGCTCATAATCAAGAGGTTATGTTATTTACCTGACGTGGTTTCAAATCATCAGAAACACGTACTTGTCCAAATGTCAAAGGCTTCAGCCCTCTGGAGTCATGATTTTGGGGTGTGATAGAGCGCGAGGCCCTGGGGGGCAGGGTGCAGGGGGCTGAGTGTGCTCAGCGGGGCCCGGCTGCTGAGGAGGCAAGGCCACACACCCTGTGCTGTCCCCTGGCTCGGGGTCTGCATGTGCGATGGCTGTCCCGAGGCGCCGGCAACGGGGCTCTGCACCCCCTTTCATCTGGCGCTCACACACACGACGCCACAACACTCCCATGCCCGTAGCACGCCCAGACATAAATGGGCCACAAGACAAAGCTTTTCCCTCATGCATGCAGTCGCCTTATGATTGCTTCAAAACCAGCTCTTAACTCAATAAAGCCCTGCTCTATCAGAAAAGCAACATGCTCCGTTGCTCATGCTCTTCCAAATTCTACCAACAGAAAAATTTCTACCGTCTTCTCAAGGCAAGGCTGGGTGCTTCTCTCAGTCTTTGAAAGACAACCCCAGGGATGCCTGGATGGCTCAGCGGTTGAGCATCTGCCTGCAGCTCAGGGCGTGATCCCCAGGTCCTGGGATCGAGTCCCGCATCCGGCTCCCTGTGGGGAGCCTGCTTCTCCCTCTGCCTGTGGCTCTGCCTCTCTTTCTCTGTGTCTCATGAATAAATAAATAAAATCTTTGGAAAAAAAAAAAAAAAGAAAGACGACCACAGAATATGTTTTTCTTCCCACAGAACATCTTAAATTTTAGAGCTTAAATATCTCTCATAATAAGAAAATTCAGTCTATTATTTTAAAAAAATGTTGCAGAATCTCAGTACTGGCAGGGGTCTTTAACTTACGTACCTCTAGGAGCGCCTGGGTGGCTCAGTCAGCTAAGTGATAGGTAGTGACATGTGTTCATGGCCTCAGTTGGCTTTTCCATTCACCGGCCACTCAAAAACCCTTCTAGACCACCTACGTTGTGCTGGGCATCTGCTAGGCCCCGAGGCTTTCTCTGCAAGAAAGCATGCAGAGCTGCCCACGCATCTCCTGCTCCTGAAGGCTGAGCCCTCAGCCTCCTTGTCCTACGCGTCCTTGTGAACCCGCTTCATGTGTATGCTCAGCGGGACAAGGTAGGGGGCTGTCTGCTCAGGCACAAAGGCTTCGTGCTTTCTCCTAAAAATGGGCTCCGAAGGGGCACCTGGGTCTCCCAAGAGACACTGCAGGTGGTTGGGCGTCTGACTCCTGATTCCAGCTAAGGTCGTGATCTCAGGGTTGTGAGATCGAGGCTGGTATCAGGTTCCATGCTAGTGTGGAGCCTGCTTAAGATTCCCGCTCCCTCTGTCCCTCCTGCATGCGTGGGCTCCCACTCTCTCAAAAAAAAAAAAAAAAAGTTCTCCCAAACTTCTTTTCAAACACTGACGGCATGAACATTTACATAAACCCTAGTAATCCAGATATCACAGTGCATCATCACATCTCAACCCCCTGCATGCTGAAGATTTTACTGGTTGTTTTTTTTAACTCCTAGCGTGGCTGTGGAATTCCTAGAAGGGTGGAGGCGGTAACCCATTACCAGTAACTTCGCCCTTGCGATATATTCACTTTTGTCCGTTACTAGAAACAGAAAGCTGCTTTTTGAACTGACTTTTGCTAGCTTTTTCACTTTCCTTAACAACTGCATTTTACTATCATACGGTAAAGGAAACGTTTTCAGGCCACTGATTCATGTGGCAGTGAGGTCATCTGAATTTTTAGGACTTTGAACAGGAATCATATTATGAGAAGAATGAGCCTAGCCCAAACCAGACAAGCTGAGAGCTTATCTTACGAGGACATAGGCTCGCCAGTGGGTGGAGGAGATGACCATTGCTGCCTTTTTCCCCTTCTCCCCTGGAGTTGAACAGATGCGGTTAGTCACTGTGCAAGGGAGCGTGTGGAAATGCGAGTATTCATGTCTACGTGTGGTTGCCAGATCTAACCCAGCCAGGCAGTAATTTCTCTGGGAGCCCGGTGTAAGCACTAAATTTTGCACTCACCCACCAAATGGGTACACATGCCCTTTAATCTGTCTTCCTGCAGGAGGGCTCCCCTGGCACCATCCAGCCTGAACTTGGGGCCAACCTGTCCCCAGAGCCCCTTCCCGTGACTTACAGCCTGCAGCATGGGGGCTGAATAGAAAACAGCCTTCAGAAACCCAACTGGAAGGGCTGACCGGAATTCAACCTAATGCTGAGAATGGCAGGAAAGCTTCTATTATTCTACTTCATTCTATCTGCTGAGAGGCAGCGCGGCGCCTGGAGTCTGATTGAGCTTAACTCACTTCCCTGGATTTCCGAGTCTCGGCCACAGTGCCCACTAGAGCCGAATATCTCACTCCTGAGGTTCACTGCACTTCCTGATATAGGATGCACTTGCCTGTCTCCTGGTGACCTTAAACACTAATAAAGGAGTCATAATAGGACCTAGACAAGACTTGCAGGCCAACCGGAATGCAGATGATTGACGGGAGTGCTTTCAGTTATCTACTGTTTGTCCTGGCACGCTGGCGTGCTTCTTTTCATTCTGGTGGTGGGA
The DNA here is from genome assembly GCF_018345385.1 of Vulpes lagopus. Taxonomy (NCBI): domain Eukaryota; kingdom Metazoa; phylum Chordata; class Mammalia; order Carnivora; family Canidae; genus Vulpes; species Vulpes lagopus. Next base: position 121,769,732 of record NC_054825.1, read on the forward strand.
GTGGGAGGCTTAACAATACGGCACAGCATGCTCCGCACACTGGTGAGGCTGAATGCTGAGGTGTGGCAAAAGAAACTGGAAGCCCATGGGCACCAGCTACGATGTTTGTGCTCTTTCCCCCAGTTGGCTGGAAGGAGAGCTCTGGCGCCTTGGAAGCCGTCCCCAAGCGTGACTTGTCTCCAGGTCTGGGTATGGGGTTAGAGGAGCGCATTCTCTCATTGACCCTTTGCACTGCTGGCTGCTTTGGTCATCTCTGCTTGCCTTCTCTCAAATGCTATCGAAGTGATGAGCATGTCTGCAGAAAGATCCCAATTCACCGTCCCATCCTTTCTTCTTTTGGCCACTTCCTATTTCTTCTACAATGAGATAAATGTGTGATCTGATACATCATGTGGATCTGGGATGAAGATATCCACTTGAAGCACAAATCAGGACTGGGGAGATCGTTGGAGTCATCTCTCACGTGTGCTGGTGGTCATAGTTCCATGTGTTTCAGCTTGGATTCTTCTTTTTTGAGAAAGGCTTTTATACTTCTGCCATTCCTCTTTCTGTCTACATCATACGTTTACATTTAGGGGATGAACTCATGTCAAGGTGTAGAGACGCAGGCTGCCCACTCTTTTGTTTTTGGAAAGTGTCCACAAGTAGTCTACAGGCAAAGAGTTCTTGTGAAACCTGCCCTGGAGGTTTCAGTCTGTGATCCTTGAGGATCGATGGCCTGAGGTGATCTATCACAGCCATGACCAAGTATTGTAGCCGATGGGAGCAAAAGCCAGTGGAGTCAGAGTCCTCCATCCAGGGTCAGACGACAATGACATGGTTATTCTCTGTGATAGCAGCCTCCAGCAGGGGAGGGCGGCTCCTGGGTTAGCCTGTCGTGAGTCTGTAACTTGCTGAGCCTTCCCTGAATATATTTATTTTTAAGTTCATCCTAAGTTACTACACCTTGGAGTAACAAGCATTCAAGTTTAATATGTATTATGTGTAAGTTTGTCGTTTATTCGTTTTATCATTACCTTTTTCTATTTTGCGGTGTATATGTGGATTTGGCAATCTGATGAGTAAGTTATTCTAAAAGTTCCCTTCAAGATTTTATATTTTTCCAAAGTATTTTCCTTAATACTGACATATCTATACGTATGTTGAAGAATTCCACAGATTAAAACAAGATAATCTCACTGATTGAGATTATCTCAATCAGTACCACTGAGACTTAACTAATCATATTTAACTAAAGCTTTTGAGTTCCCACTATATGCTGGGAACTGTGTTAGATTCTTTATCATCATCATCATTATCATCATCATCCCTGACATTTGTTATGTGCTTACTGCATGCTAGGCTTTGCTGAAATACTGGACATAAATTATTTCAATTAATTTTTACCATAATCCTATGAAAAGTTTTCTCTCCCTTACCAGGAATAGTTTTATGGATTTATATTGTGATCCTTACCTACAGAGGATGATTCCAAGGCTCAGAAAATTTTAAGCACCTTACTTAAGGCCAAGGACCAAAAACCAAGGTTCACATAAACATGTGGAAGACCCATATCCATATATAGCATCCCATTTAGCTGTATTGCATAAATCCGTATAAAACTAGTTTGGTCCTATCAGATGCTTGCCTCCTCTAGCCAGTCCTTAGGGCTGGGTTGTTTCTAATATGTCTTTATGTTTATTTTTTTAAACTGCATCTCTGCATTCTTCTTCTACTGGTCTGTTGTAGATGGTTACTGACACATAGGAAAGTTAACCTGATCCAGCATGTGAATACAACATAAATGTAGAAAAGCAGATCCAACCATCAAATTTACAACATGGGGTAAACATACTCTCTCATCAACCAGAAAGTTGCCAATTCTGTGTCTACACAAATAAAAAATATAAAACCATGGTTGGTACTGCTGGAATTTACTTTAATGCATTTGCTGTGTTTGTTATTCTCACTTTGGTTATGGAAATGTTATAACACATTAGTGATCTTCTATTGAAAGGAAATTCTCCATAAAATACTCTGGAGCTAGAAACTGAAGTGAATTCTTTAAAATTATTTAAATATGTGCATGTTCAAAGGGCCTTTTCTTAAATTCATGCCCATTTTTTTAATCCTTTCTTTCAAAGACTTACTTTCCATCTTTTTAATCACCTTTGAAGACCCTCCAAGTTCTGTTTCTCTCAAGTGGTAAAGCTCAGAAATGGGCACAACTTCCCATCACAGAGTAAGACATGGTGGCTAAGGATTCTACATCATTCTCTTGTATTCTGAATTCCCCATATTTTGCTCAGCAAACAAAGCACCATACTCGAACATGATGCTTCTTTACCACAAAAAATAATTTCCAGACTTTTTTTTTAACACATGGTTTAAAATTTACAAGTGCATGGTCTGGTTTTCCTTTTGAATTAGACCATTTTTGCCTTTCGTCCTTAATCTCAAACCAAGGTTGGTTTTGTTTTTGCCTACGGGTCAGTTCAGAGGCATCTACATATTTTGTGCTTGCTCTGTTCCCTTAGTCCAGACTTTCACTTTAAACATGATCTCAGGGCAGCCCCCGTGGCACAGTGGTTTAGCGCCGTCTGCAGCCCAGGGCATGATCCTGGAGACCCAGGATCGAGTCCCACATCGGGCTCCCTGCATGGAGCCTGCTTCTCCCTCTGCCTCTCTCTCTCTCTCTCTCTCTGTCTCTATGAATAAATAAATAAAATTTAAAAAAATAGTCTTAAACATGATCCCAGAATCATAACCTGTAGAATAAATATTTCCCCAGGATAACAACATGACCTAGTAATAATGATTGTTGTAGTCCAGTCCCCAAATGTAGCTGGTGCGGATTTTCTTCATGTGGAAGTAACATTGTGCCAAATGCTATGCCACTTGTCTTTAAATCAACAAGCTTCTGGCAAATTTGGTGTCATTTGCAGATGAGAAAGCTGGGCTTGATGATTGCTTCAATCACACAATGAGCCCTGCCCCAATTCTGCTCTTTCTAGAGGGAGGGAGTCAGAGACTATAAACACACACAACTCCCACAGCTTCTCAATGCAAAGAAGACAGAGGGAGGGGCTCTTGGCTCCGTGCAGGTTTGCTCACTATTGCAGTATCAGTGACACTCACCTTTGAATCTTCAAGAGCTTGTCGTCTTCAGACCCAGAGTATAATCTTGTCTATCTTTAAAAAAATATATGCATCAGGTAGAAAGCCCTTAAGGTCTCTTGTACTTCAGAGATTATCTCAATCAGTACCGCTCAGACTGTAGTGTGAGGAGCCCTTGGGGTTCCTCAACCACGCCTGAGGACAGGGGCAAGGAAAAAAGTCAAGGATAGGCTGAGACAGGAGAGGGTGGGGATGGTCATGAACTCAACTAGAGCAGCCCCACTTCTGATCTGTTTACACATCGGACTTCTGTGTAAGGTTTCATTTCAAGAAAGATCCATGTGCTACCAGGAATATAAAAAATATTGCTAATAATAAAAAAGATGTGAAATCCAATGGTCAAACACCTAAATTTTATAAACAGGGAAACAGGTTCAGAGAGGAAAAAATGATTTGCTCAAAAGTAACATAGCAAGGGGGGGGGAAAGTCTGCATTAATGATTTGTAAAGCTTAAAAGGCTATGTTCAAATTAATCCACATTTATTAAAGGCCAACAAAGGCACTATGCTAGGCCTCCAGGGAATAAATAACAAACAAACATATAACCCGAGGTAGAAACCTCACATAAAATGCTAAAACAAAAAACACTGAAGATCATCCAAGCTAACCTACTTGTTTTAGAGTTTAGCAGTCTTCTTAAAGCCACATTTCAACTAAATGGCAGAGTCAGGACACGAATCTGACTCCTCTTACCTCAGTTGCAATACATTGTCCTCTATACCACTATGCCCTGAATTTGGTTCATGAACACCTAGTCTCTTGGGAGAGATTCTTGAAAAATCCAACTCAACGTTTGCATTTTAAAGATTCTAAGAAGTGAAGCAGAGAGCGTACACTTCCTTTCTGCTCATGTTTCATCAGCGAGAAAAAAGTAAAAAAAAAAAAAAAAAAGTGCTTGGATGACAGTTCCAAGAATTATTACCAAAGAATAGTATTCACGTCATACATGTTTACAACCCAAAGAACACAACTGGAGAAATTCTGCACAATACCTCTCCTCCCCTAGACTTTACTAGATTTGAAACTGAACTGTGGTAGATCTTTCTTAAAAACCCACATTTCCATGGTTTACATAAAACGGAGTTTGAGAAAACGTGATCTCAGTGACGTAGTAGATCAGATGTAGTCTTTATATATACATACTGTGTATGCATATTACAGAAGATGGTGTTTGCATGTCCGAGTGTGAATTAAGTGTACTATACAGTGTTAAGAGTGTATTGTTTGAGCTGTACTATCAATCCACATTGGTTCATATCCATCGTGAGAAAGTCAACGTGTATTTATTTTCTTCCTAAATATAACATATGCATGTGATTCACTGGAAATGTTGAATTAATTTTAGTAATACAGGATTTGTAACTACATTCTCACTCTACTTCCAGAGATAAAATGACTTTTTTGTGAAACGAGACTCAATTTGTTTGTCTTATAGAACACATATATCTTGGTGCATTTTGTTTCGATCAGAATGATAAAAGTAAAAGGGAATAAATATCAAAATTTCCCCCCGAATAACCATATAAGGTGCACCAAACCAGAACCATACTGTAAATCTTGGGAAAGAACCTGTTCTTGTAAGATTTACAGACCAATTTTTCAAGATCAAAAGTGTTTATATAGGCTCACAAAATCTTGGATCTTTTCCCAGACTAAAGCTCTAACACTTCGGAGGTTGGCCCATCACTCATATTTACAATATTTTTGACATTTCATGGGATGGACTCACGGGTCTTTGTGATAGGCAGGCGTCTTCATATAAGAATGCCAGAACAATTTTCCCCGTGTGAAAGGCAGGCAGATGGCACAGGTATTTTGCATCAGGAAGGAAATGATTTGTGGGTGCCATGAGCTTGTTACGCTTTGTCAGCTTGGTTAGTGGAGAAACGTCATTGGGGACCCATTAGTACCTGAGGGCTACGCTGCTCACCTGACAAACACTCCTTTCAAAGTGATTTGAGGCCTGTGTTTAGGTGATATTCTTTCCCGTAGTATAACATTTCCTTACAGAAAACTTTTAGAAACAGGCTTTCAAGTATGCTGATTCTCTTCATCCTTTATAATAAGACCTGCAGGGTGCCTAACCCTTGGTCGGCCTTTATAATAAGAATTTTCAACAAATTCATGTGTTTACCAAGTTGCAACATGTAAGATAAAGTAAATCCTGAGCTCTCTAGTAACATACCTCTAATGATCCATTTACCCGCTGTGATTTATTTTTGTTTTCCAAAGTCTGGCCACGGTGCTTCTAAAGGTTGCATAATTATTGTACTTTCGCTGCCAACAGCAATGATAGGATAAAGCCACAGATGCTCTTTTACCCACCAAATCAGGATTCTCTTCCAAAATCATTATTGTTACTTGTTCCCTTTTAAGAGATCCATTTCCCTGGATTATGAGGGATCCTATCTGCCATATTTATGCTTAAGGTTCTCCAATCTCGGAAGTTTTCCTGTGTGGTCAGGTGTAGGAAACTCTGACAACGCTATTGCTGGAGTAGAGGTTGGGATGCTCATACTGACCAAAAAAAGGGGATTGATAAGCATGTGTTTCCACCCACCCTTTACATATAACAGGGAACAGAAACAAGAAGGGTCTCCTCATTCAATGGAGGCTCAGCACCTGCCCCCCAACTTCCTCCAACCCTGGCATCACTGTCCTTCTCCCTGAGGCACGTGTCTTTCCCCTCTGTCATCTTCAGCAGTGTCCAAGGCTTTACCCCTTTCTTTTCCTATCCTGGCCCCGCCTAACGCATTATAGGAGCTTGGTCTTTCACTTCCCAGAGTTCTGCAGCAGCGTTAGAAAGAGGCCAGTGTAGTAGGAGAATAGAAGTGAGTACCCCCCTAGCCATAACCCCGCTGGGGTTCTCGGCCCCCAGTTGGTCGCCATGACCGTTAATGTGGTGGATGATTTACAACTTGCGGTCCTGTGACATGGGCTGGGGCTACTTGCAAGGCAGCTCCCAGGCAACCTGGGGACAGCTCTCAGCAGTGACACATTGAAGGTGGTAATCCAGAGCTACATGTCTGGGAGTCCAGCCCTAGCAGAATATGTTCTGTGAGGCAAGGCTGCCGGCCGAAGGGAATAATTACAAAGGGCTGCCCAATGGCCATGACAAGAGAAACTTAACCCAAGTGTTTTCAGGTAACTGCCTGCCCTGGGCCTGGCTGCCTTCCATGGGCCCCGCAGCACACGGCACTGTGCGAAGTGGATGTTTTACAGCAAGTTACAGCAATGCAGCTGTTTGAACTAGAACTTAACCCAGGTATGCCAGACAGCTGTGCCAAAGCATGCCTTCCTGTTTCATTAATTCAACAACAACACCTATTTAAAAAAAAAAAATTTGGCCATGACTGTTGGTTTCAGTTGCTTGTCAAGAACTGGTTATTTAACACAATTTAATAAAATGTTTCTGAGTACCAACTATGTGTTTGACACCTGGAAATAAAGAAAGTGCAGGCCATGACTCAAAGACTGGGACATCACCCCAACCCTTAGGCAACATCTTACCTAGGATGGACACACACACACACACAGACACACACACACATACACCAAGGTTATAATTCAATGAGGGGTACAAAATTAGAAGTAAATATGAACTAAACGGTGATACAGAAGAGAGAACGGTTATTTCTGACTAGGGTAGTCAGGAATGGCTTCTCAAAGGCGGTGCTTTCTGAATTGGACTTTGTAGGATAAATAGAAATTCTCCAGGCAGAAAAGACGGGGAAAAGGCCTAACCAAGGAAAATCATCCACTGAAGTATGAAAATATGAACTACGATGGGAGAGGAATGAATGGATTAGATTTATTGAGGGTAGATCTTGAGCAGATGAGTTTGGATAAGCAGCTCCTGCTGAGAGAGCTCCCGGGTGCCCAGTTCAGGATGGTGCCCCAAGCAGCATTCCTGGGGAGCCATTAACCGTATCATACAGGGAGTGGCACAATCAGGTTTTCTGAGATGGCAATCTGGCAGCCCCTTCAAGGAAGAGACTCAAAGAAGCTGAGAGACTATTGCAATCGTCCAGGCGAGGGGAAGTGAGGGCCTGGCCTGAGGATGCCAAAGAAGGAACCATTCTGCTGGCTGCACTCATAGACATTGTGATGGCTCACCCATTCCGTCTGCAGCCAGACTTGGAGGTGTTGGTATCCGTGATTTGTAGGTGAGTAAAGAGAACCACCATGTACTTAGAGAGTGCTAACAGGAGAATACAAAATGATACAATTATGGGACACCAAAACTGGAAAAAATCCTGAGGTCTATTCCAACTCCCTCATTTTACCTATAAGTTCGTTGGCTACTTAATAGCAAATTTGAGGCTGGCGGCCAGGTCCCCAGCCAGTGAGACACCGGCTTGTTCTGTAGGGTATTGTTACCGGTTGAATTTTATCCACAAAAATGACATGTTTATGTCCTAACTCCTAGTCCCCACAATTGTGACCTTATTTAGGAATAGAGTCCTTGTAGATATAATCGAGATGAGGTCATTAGAGTAGGCCCTCATCCAATGGGACGGGGGGGGGGGGGGCCTTACAAGAAGTAGGAGGTAGACATGTGAAGACACGGAGACGTAGAGCGATTACCACGCGAATACGGAAACTGAGATTGGAGTTACTGGACCGCAAGCCAAGAAAGGTCAGAGACCGTGGCTCCCCCCAAAGTTAGGAACAAGCCAGGAAGATTCTACCCAGAATCTCACAGGGAGCATGACCCTGCCAGCACCTTGATTTCAGACCTTGGCCTTAACAACTATGAGAGGATAAATTTCGGTTGCGTTAAGCCGCCTGTTTCTAGTACTTTGCTGGTAGCCCTAGGAAACTAGAGCAGTTACTGTTAAAGTTTGAATGTTTTGTGTATGCATATCTGTGTGTGTGTATGTGGCGTGGTCCCCTCTGAAATAGCTTCAAAGAAATTGCCGAATGCAGAGCTACACTTAAAAAAGTAAGAAAACTCTTCCAAGCGTTACACACTCCAAATCAATTTGCTTCAACGGTAAATCTCACTTTCACACAATGGGACGATTTTAGCCCCCAAAATTCAAGGACATCTCATAAAGCATTTTCATCCACTATCTCATTTCATCTTCACGTTAAGTTCTGAGAGGTAGGAACAACGAGAAAGTGATCGATTGTCCCAAAGTTACGAAGCATGGAGCCAAAGTTACCAAGCATGGAGCCAAAGTCAGGTAGTGACTCAGTCTTACAAGACTTCCCGGTCCAAATCCTCTGCTCTTGCTTGTCTTGCTCTTGCCCCCACTCTCTCCCTCTGGTGAGAACCATTCAGGAGAAGAGGGGGCTACGGATAAGGAGGATCTCTGCACCGAGATCGCTTGCACATGTACTTAAGAAGAGTCAACTTGAGATACTAGCGCAAGTGCCAGCAAGCAGTCGTTTCCAGGAAAGACATGCTAGTGGTATAATGTGAAAATGCAAATAGTCTAACTCATCCCAATGAACATTTATATTCAGAGTGTTTGGGAGTAGAAAAAAAAGCCTCTAAGATGACATGGTGTTGCATCTCCTCCCTAGCTGTATCCTGAGTACCTGGGAAATAAGCTTTCCTTATAAAAAGGGCGTGTATAGCCTTGAAAACCAGAACCAATTCAGCTTCTTAAGCGACAAGGACAAACTGGGTCTACTCTTGTCTCCAGCATCATCCTATAATTTTCTATCTCAGTTCTCACTGTCAGATATTTTTTTTGGTTGGTAAGAAAAAAAATCATAGCTTGGACAAGGAACCCAATTCAAATTTTGATTTAGAGTTTTTGTTCACTTACTTGTTTGTTTTTGAGACACCGGATATCTTGCATAGGCATCTGCAGGAACACAAATAATCGACCAACAATTAAACTTCTGGAAAATGGATGTGACGTGTGGACCCCAAAACACCATTTATCAGAAACTGGTGAACAGCATTAGGTTAATTACGGCCATCATGCCTCTGCCCTTGTGTGGACGAGAGGGGGAGAAGGAAGAGGAAGGAAGCTTTTCACTTGTATAGGTCAATAAAAGACAATGGTTTTCTAATAGCAATCCTGTGGCTCTTTATTAAATGAGCAGGACAGTGACATCTGTCTCAGCCGGGAGGGAACCTCCAGGCAGCACCTGTTGCAGTGCTGCTCTAGGAGCTCACAACGCTGAGGGTCATTCTCTCCTTGTGTTGCGTCCTGAAAGTACTTACAAGTCAAGGGTAGTGACTCAGGCTTTCAATTCTCTGGCGGGGCTGAAGCAAGTTCATGCCCAATCCCTCATCCAGTCCAGAAGCGTCTGTACTGTTTGGTGTCAGGACAGAGACCAGAAACACAGCCGATGATGTGGGTGTCCGCATCTGCGCTGGGGCTGGGACCCCTGGCTGTGTGCAAGGGCTCGGTGTGCACTCTATGCCTGGAGTTACAGCTTCGAAAGGACTACCCCGTGCGCACACAGCCTCACGTAGCCCCTTCATCCACTCGCACTCTTAATAAAAGTCAGCCCGGTTTTGTTACAATATTGTCCAGGGGAACATTCAGATTCTTCAATTATGCTGCAATGTCATGTATCCTTCATTATTTTAAAGAAAAAAGTCACAGGCTGCTTATTGGATGCCTTTTCTTTCTTTCTTTCTTTCTTTCTTTCTTTCTTTCTTTCTTTCTTTCTTTCTTTCTCTTTAGCCTTCATTACAGAATTTTCATTTTAGTATTTATTATAATAGGATCTGGATTTGCCTTATAGCATTTCAAGTAAAAATTGCCATTCCCCACCCCACATCCCAACATACATGCAAATGCTTATAAAGATTGTATTCAAAAGTTCTAAGGAAGGTATGAGAAGAGTTTCCTGTGGACAACTGAGATACCACAACTAAGCCCAACAGGTTTGATGCAGATAGAGTTTTGTGGCCTCAAGAGTTAAAACCCCAGGACCCCCGCCTCCACCTCTTTCCATCTGTCCCCACTTTACAGATGAGAAACTCAGGGCCCCTAACCGACCTCAGGGCTGGGAAGAGCCGTCCTGGAACACGTGCCCACAGCTGACCCAGCAGCACCACACACAGCTTTTGACTCTTCGCCCCGTTAGTTACTCTGCCTAGATTTCCAGGAGAAGGCCAAGCCTGCCTGCCGCCCCACTGCCCGGGAGCTGGGAGTGACCTCCCAGAAGCACAAAGCCACTTGGCAGGGCAGTTGCTGTGAGGTCTGGGACTCCCCCAGCAATGAAGCGGTTAACTTGTAGGAAGACCCAGAGAAAGAAAAACAGACTAAGAACTGCCTTGTGGGGAGGAGGGCTAGAAAACGAGGCTGTTGCTGTTGTTTTCATTGTGTGCACTCTAATCAGGGAGGGTAAGAACAATGATGCATGTAATGCTGATTTTGGAACGTGTCCATGCAGCTTTTCCCAGGCTAGACAGCCTTGGGAACCAGTGATAGAGTGGCACACCAGGGGCACAGCCTCAATCACCAAGCCCAGGGCAGGGCAGCCTTTTCTGTGGATAAAATATGTGAGGGATGACAAGAATCTTCCCAGCATGGGAAGTGGCAGTAACAAAAAAAAAAAAAAAAAATACACCCCACACACAACAGGGGAAACCTGTGAGGGTTTTGCATCTGGAAGCCCAACCAGGGCCCAGGACCAGGGGACGTGATAATTGAGAGATGGGAGATTTCTCCTTCTACCCACCCCATTCCATTTTTCTTTTTTGTTTGTTTGTTTCCTTTTTTGCATTCAACTTGCCCTCCCTTTCTTCCCCACTCCCCTCCCCCAAACTCCCTCCACCACACTTTGAAGCCTAGATGAAAGCCCTGTGTTGTGGCTGCTGGCACCAAGGAGCGCAGGGGGAAGGCTGAAGTGTGCTTTAGTTTAAGATGCTGTACTTTTCTCCCAAGGAAAAGGGGGAAAATCAGCTTGAAACAATACATTGCATTTTGCTGGAGAGCACACTTTATGTATCTAGGACTCAAACATGGTCCTAATTTTTTCAAAGCTTTTGTCTTCAAGGATAAGGGAATAGCTAAAATGTGGCATCCTCCCTCAAAGTGAATGCATATAACTGCAAGGGCTTTGGAGTGGTATTGTTTAATAAAATAAAACAAGAAAGAGGCAAAAATCAGGCACATGAGCTTTTTGGTATTGACACAACTGTAGATCGTAACTTTCTCGACTGTTGACGAAAACAGCTCCTTTATTTTGAAATAGCACATTCAAGCTATGCTGCGTTAAATAATTTTGAAGGCATGACTCCCATATATTTATTTAGTCATTAGCTTACCAGATTTAGCAAATAAAGATTCAGGACACCCAGTTAAATCTGAACTTCAGCTAAACAATGATACATTTTTTAGTATAAATATATGCCGTGCAGTGTTTGGGATTAAACTTATGCTAAGAATTTACTTGCTATTTATCTGAAATTCAAATTTAACTAGGTGTTCTATATTATATCTGACAACTGTCCTAGTCATGACCGTTCTTAACTCAGCTCAGCCTCTTAAAATTATGTTAGAATGTTTTTTAAGGGCCCTGTTACAACATGAATTTGAATTCACCAATTTGAACATAGGAATATTCAAAATATTATTGACAAAGACTCCCTACAGTACAACTTTCCCATGGCCCTGCCCTAATACCCCCTAAATACACCCACATATACACAGAACCCCTCGCTCCCCCACTCTCGCGACCCGTCCTACACACATACCCTATTGAGGTTTTAAAAAGATTTTATGTATGTATTTTTCCATCAAAGGAAGGATTGGCTAATATGTTACTTAGATCAGTATTTATAATCAACTCCTAGCATGGAAAGTACATATAGCTCCCACTTGGCCATTACTTAAAACTGCAGCTGCTTTGTCAAATAGCAATAGCTCATGAGATCTAAATGAGGCATAATTATTTTTGGTTAAAAATGTTTCCTCAATTTATCTACTTAATGCCCTGAAACGTGGTTTTATTATTTTATGTTTACTTAGGGAAAAAAAAAAAAAAACATGTGCTCATAGACATAAAATCAACCCAAAGGAACTACTTGGAAAGCTCCACTGACCTGGTCCTATACGCTATGTCTGCAGACACCTCGTGTCCACTCTTGCTCATGTGATCTCGTGTTCACTTGAACTTGGACAAAGTTGAAGGCCTGGTATTTTTGCCTCTCACAGCTGCTATCTCTCGACATGACCTGGGAGGTTGGTGAGCTTCCAGTACATTGGAACTGAAGAGGGGGATAAAGAAAGACTGAGGGTGTGTAGAGGACAATGCTGGAAGAGAAGATTTAGAAAGGTCTGAGGTCTCCATGTATGTGAAATTTAAATTGCACATTTAGGGTTGCCTGGGTGGCTCAGTCAGTTGAGCAGCTGACTCTAAATTTCAGTTCAGGTGGTAATCTCAGGTTCTGGAATTGAGCCCTCTACTGGGCTCCATGATCAGTGGAGAGTCTACTTGAGGATTCTCTCTCTCTCTCTCTCTCTCTCTCCTCTCCCTCTCCCACCTGCTTGCACACATCGTACTCTCTCTCTAATAAATGGTTAAAAATAAATAAATTGTAAATTCAAAACTATTGCTTTTGGGGCACCTGGGTGGCTCAGTGTTTGAGCATGATCCTGGGATCCTGGGATTGAGTCTCACAAAGGGATCCCCTGCAGGGATCCTGCCTCTCCCTCTACCTATGTCTCTGCCTCTCTCTGTGTGTGTGTCTCTCATGAATAAATAAATAAAAATATTAAAAAATAATAAAAATAAATAAAACTATTGCTTTTAAACAAATGCTGAAATTTGCATTTAAAACTATAGCTGGAATATTGTAGAGTTTCACCTAGAGATTCACATCTCTTTTGATAGCCATTTTCTTCCCTACCAAAACTATTTTTTGATTAGGTCAAAGGATTACTTTGTTAGAAAAGTATTTCCTTTTACTCATTTTTTTTTTCAGTGTAAACTCACTCTGCTTCCTAAAACACTGGCACCAGAAAATTAATTATTAGAAAATTTCCTGAATACCATTCTACTTTTCAAGAAAACAAAATTTCAATTTGAGGAGATTCTTGAACCTATATAACTTTTACACAAACCTCAATAGTGCTCATGATGTGTCATCATCCAATTTTCCAAACATAGTCAAGATGATCTCTTTGGATCTGAAAATTTCTTTATAAGAAGAAGAATGGGGAAAAAACACAGCTATCTCCTTATCCCACTATTCATCACCCATCTGTGCTCATTCCCATCTCCACCCCTCCACTTATACAGAATGGTAAGTTTACCAAATAAATCCATGTAAATGTTTAGATGGTGAAGTAGTATGGTGACTGAAGAGTCTGGAGAACTCGGTCTAATTTCAACTCTTGATACTGATAACTCTATAAACTTGGGCAAGTCCATTCTCCATTCCCAGGCAAAAGACTGAGAAATAACAGGACACCAAATTTCTTTGAAGAATAAGAATGTAAAAGCAGATGTTCAAAAATGTCCTTTTTTAAAAAAAAAAAAAGATTTATTTTTTAGAGAGAGAGACAGAGAGGGCAAGAGCAGAGGGAGGGGCAGAGGAGAAGGAGAGAGAGAATCAGACTCCCTTCAGAGTGCAGGGCTTCACTCCAAAACCCTGAGATCATGACCTGAGCTGAAACCAAGAGTCAGATACTTAGCCGACTGAGCCACCCAGATGTACCTCAAAAATATCTTCTTATTCTGAAATTCTGATTTTATATCAATTTCCATTAATAAGGCCTACTTTCTCTGCTGTGTATCAGAAGTCAATGAGTGTGCCCGTTAGTTGCACTTAATTGAACGTATTTTAATGGACTTAGTTGAACTTTTTTATGATAATAGCTTATTTTTGGAAAACTTACACCCCAACAGAAGACACCTTTGAACAGAATTACAAAGAAGCTCATGTAAAGGAGTGAAGCTGTGAGCTATTCTGCCTACAAATCCCCTACTTGGGGAAATTAGAATTTGTAAATATTGTATTTTGGCCACTGAATTTTCAAATAAGGCTAATGCAGGGATATAAATGAGTATTTATTTGTTCAGATGGTGTGCCCATTTGTGGGCTTCACAAATTCAAGGATTATAGCTGCACTGGAGTGTGGACAAATATCCAGACAAACCAATTTTTTTTTAATTTTTTTACAAACCAACTTTTTAAGAGAGCAAATGACACTCTCATTGCCTTCAGAAGACTAACTAAATATAAAAGGACTTGGATCAATTATAGGATTGATATGGCATATGGCAAAGTCTGTTCTTTTAAGAGAAAAAATGCAAAATATGGAAACTGGGAACCAGGAACCAATCAAGGGAGTATCTGAAAAATGAAACAAACATCCAGTTTGCTGATCAGAACCAGGACCCAAGGATTATTGTGAAGAAATCATTGAAATCATCAGTCCAGTCTAGGGAGAGTAAAATTGACAAACTGGATAAAGGGCTAGAGGAAGAAACTACAAAACGAAAGTAGGGGGACTAACCTGAGGGGATTGTTAGAGCCCTGATATCCTATCTTCAGGACTGCAAGCCTCCGGATCAGCTCATTTCTCCCTACAGATCTGTGGCAAATGGAATCAACCAGGTTCCTGCCCGCTCTTCCCAAATCTAGGCTTCAGCAATCTAGAGGCAGAATCACATCCATGTAGGGAACCTACTGCTTCCTCTGCTCCTGGAGAGCTGCTCCTTTCCTGACGTATCATTTCAAAGGCCCTTTATAATAAGATCACTTAAAGTATCACATACCAAGTTATGGTGCGTGACTTCACTGACGCCATAACTTCAATGGGATTAAAGATTTTACTGATCTATGTATTTTGCCTAAGTATATGTTTGGGGGAAAAAAAAACAAGTTTTTATATAGTACATATGTTTCATTTTATGCTTGTTTTATTATTTTGTTCATTATTTTAAGAACTAACCATGTCCTTGGGCACCTGGCTGGCTCAGTTGGTGGAGCATGTGATTCTTCATCTTGGGGTTGTGAGTCCAAGCCCTGCACTGAGTGCACTGATTAATTAAGAATAACTTTTTTTTTTAAAGAATCATGTCCTCTAAAATATAAATAGAAACCAAGAGCCTATTTATAACAGGCTCTCTCTCCAACATGAAATTTCTTACACTGAAAGCTAAAACTACTCCTCAAACATCCTTCTTTAATTGAGCTGGATTATTATTTAAGTTGGCTTTCTGTTGCCAATCATCTCTCAATATACAGAAAATGTAGTCAACATTTCACCTAAGATGGATATAAAAAGTCTATATATGAAGCCCACTTCTGTGTTGATTTCCATGTTAGAAACTTAGAACTCTGTTTTAAAGAGTGTGAACAGGGGATCCCTACAGCTTGCCCAGGCCCCACCTTTGTTAGGTAGGAGAACAGCAGAAGTAAGTTGCGCCCCCCCAGGAGTTTATAATAGGGTGCTTCACAGACCCTCTCCTAAAAAGGTTATTGAATACCCTCGACTACTTTACTTCAAATCAGATGAAAAAAATTCCCTTTTTCAGAGAAACTGAGAAACTGAAAGTCACCGTCCTCACTCTGACTGTAACATGGACATGCTAGATGCTTTATCTCACTCTTCTACTTTCTGGCAAGAATTGGAAAGACTTGGAGATTCTTGGGGCACACAAGCCACCAGCACAGTCCTCTTCCCCCTGTGAGGCTAACAGACATACAGGTGTTGTGTCTTGACTATAATCCCAAGACACCAAGTATTTGTTCATTCATTTAACGATTATTTAACAACTACTACATGAATACATGTTGTGTGCCAGAAACCATGCCAGACGGATCCAATGGTGAGCAAAGCAAGCATGGCCCATGCCGTCAAGGAGTTTGCAATCTAGTGAGAGAGCTGGCCATTAATCAACTGATCGTTGAAATAAATGGACAATTTAAAACTGGTAAGTGTTGTGAAGAGATGTTATAGAATGCCATCTAAGGATTTCCAAATACATGTCTCACAAGGGGCATGTCTCACAGTTTTGCAGGGGGGCATAACTTGAAAGCTGAATGCACATCATTTTGTTGAGTAAAGCTTTCCCAATACTATGCCCTTCTTGAATTTGGTAAAGATTATGTACTCACTATTTATAAACTTCTATCGCAATCCAATAATAAAGTATTAATTTCTTTCATTTCTAGGTGTAAGAAGAATTACATACTACATACAGAAATTTTGTATGGTATTGGTTTCTATCTAATCTGACCTTGCCAGCTCCCACAAACAACGATGTCCACATTCTAATAGCTTTGTCTGCTCCAACTTCTGAAATACACTTCACTGAAAGGCTACCTTCAGCTTTAGGAACGTAGCTTTGCCTTCTTTATTTGATCTGAATGGGATGACTAATATAAATCTTCTAAATGGCCACTTTCCAATGTCTGTACATGAAATAATACATGCTTGTGAAATTTGGAAACTACTATATTTTTTCAATCTATTTCAAAATTAAGTGAAAAGGGGAAAAAAAAGCTCACTCACTACAGAAGGTAAAAAATCCACAGTAACAATCTTTGGAAATCCATGTATGTAAATAAACAAAATGTTTCTCTCTTTACTGCAAAAAAATAGGTGATAATAGATATCAAAATATTTGGTTATTCAAGAGATTATAGATGCTTAAAGTTCCCAGTCTCCATTTCATATCTTTTTAAAGCTGTAAATGAATTCAAGTTACACCATTTCTCATGTGTATCATTTATTTTTTCCAAATTCTAGCACAAAGCTTTCACAACAGCAAAAAAAAAAAAAAAAAAAAAAAAAAAAAAAAAAATCATTGCTGCTGCCGGTAATAACAATAATAAACTCTGTCACTTACTGGCTGCATGACCTTGGGCAGATAACCAGTATTTCCCTCATCTGTAAAATGAGTAAATTAAGACCTCTCTTACAAAATTATGTCAAGATTAAAAACGTACAAAAAGTGGGACTTACAAACGCTCTATGAATTGCCAGGGGATGATGGTGATTCTTAGAGGATTCTGATAGTTTAGTAACCAAACAACAGAAAAAACATAGAATCCCATACATAAATCATATCGTGAAAACAAGAAAGCTTCAAGAAAATAATCCCTTTTCATAAAGTATGGAGAGCCTTCAACTGTGGAGTTAGCTAAGCAAAAAAAAAAAAAAAAAAATTCCTCCATGAAGCTACCCTGTTCAGGTAGAATGAAAAGGCTGGGCTCTAGGAATGAGACAAGAGGAAATAGATTTAAAATTGCAACCAGAAAGATCTCTGGATGTGAGACTTCAGAGTCAGAGGATAGAACTGAGGCATCTCCTTGGGTGGTTCAGTAAGTGGAAGTTCTGGGTTTGGTTAGCTGACAGCCCACCAGAAGAGAGAAGAAGAATGAAGGAATCCATCAGGGTCCCACCGACCGGCTGAAAATCATCCATTAAGCCTAAAAATGAAATTTAGCTCAAATTTAAAGGACTAGTATTGTATGCCACTATGCTGCTTGGGGTATCATTCGCCCCGATAGAATAATATTTTCTCATAGCTTAGGGAGTGTCTGCTACCAACTTGCACATGAGTCAACCAGAGAAGAGGGCAGAGCTACTATGACAGGTTTAATATATTATTGTTACTCACTTTTCAAATGACATTTATCCCAAAGGACATCGTGCTTTTTAAGATAATTCGGTTTGGGTTGCCAATTGGTCTGAACTCCTTAAAGTTATTTTCAGAAACCGTGGTTCTGCCCTTTGGCAATATAACTGACTAACACATTCTACATTTGGTAAACAGACACGAGTTCCTTTAAAATTGTTTATTTATTCTTAAAATTATCTACAAAGGCAGTCCACTGGAAATATTAAACTGGTACTCCAAGCAGATTACTAATAATTTAGAAGCAAATGCTTCCTGGTTTAACCACTTGGGGGAAACTACCAAAATTTCATCCTCCAAAAAAACTTTGAAAAAAGTACTTCTGTTGAAAATTGTTTAACATATGCCATGCATACAGAACTCTTTCAATAGGATTAGGTCTTAACGTTAAAAAGTATTCAACTCTGTGTAGCATGGTATCCAAATGTGTGACAGAGACATGTGGACTGGTCCTCACCATCATGAAATGCTTAAGAAGTATCCATCAAGCACTTGCTTGAATCTCAACTGGATGCTGTGTATTTATATATTATAATGTGTCCTGTGTTCTCAAGGAATTTGCAAGTTCACAAGGAGACATTATCAAAATTCGAAAGCATATATATATATCATGTATGCCTGTAATGAACGTATGTGTGTGTCTCAAAAGTCAATACGAAGAAAACAAACAACCTAATTTTTTAAATGGGCAAAAGACTGGAATAGACACTTCACCAAAGATGTATGAATAGCAAATAAGCAGAAGGGAAGATGCTTAACATCACTAGTCATTAGGGAAATGCAAATTAAAAACATTACTGAGGTACCACTAGGCGCCTATTAGAAGAGCTAAAATTAAGGACACCTGGGTGGCTCAATTGGTTAAGCTTCCAACTCTTGGTTTCAGCTCAGGTCATGATCTCAGAGTCATAAGATCAAGCTCCATCTCAGGCTCCGAGCTGGGCATGGAGCCTGCTTAAGATTCTTTCTCCCTCTCCCTCGGCTCCTCCCCTCATCACATGAGTGCTCTCCCTCAAAAAAAAAAAAAAAATTTAGATTAAGTAAAAATAAAAGAACTGAGATTAGAAAAGCTGATTATACCAAGTATTAGTGAGAACGTAGAGGAACTGGAACTCGCATACAGCCGTGTTGGTGAGAATGTGAAATGCTATAATCACTTTGGAAAACAAGGGCTCTTAATAAATCCATGAGAATAAGTCTGGGAGGAATCTTGAAGGCATACAGCCACACGGTGATACAGCCCTCACAGCAAACTTCTAGGGAGAACCATTCACATCCTAGTCTGTGTTCATGGGTTGCCGCCAGAAATGCAAAAGCATAATCTGGGTGGTCTTACGTGGCAAATCTTACTAAGGAAGTTGGTTTTGAGATGAAGAAAAGGATGTGGCTGGGGGTGGGGGCAGGGGCTGGTGAGAATAATATATCTGAAAACTGAGTAAGAAAGGCCATTCTTGAGGGCAAGAAATCAGTTTTGCCCACTGACTGGTGTATAAAAGCCTAGAAATGAAAAGGGGGACATGTGTGATTCACTAGGCAGGTCCCAGTGACATTTACCTAAACTAGTGATAAGGAATGGAAAAACTCAGTCAACAACACAAACCAACAGTGGGTTTTTAAATAAAGAAAAATGAGGTCAAGTAAGTCAGATTGCTATAATGGGCAGTTTTTCTATTAAGGTACATTGACCGTCAGAAGGAACTGAGAGCCACAGAAAAGCAAATGGCACGAATTTGGTAGGGACAGGGAGAGGGTGGGTGCACATGGAGAGAGGGCCCGTTGCAGGTTTCTTAAGAAGTCAGGTGGCGAGGGGGACTAGGAGAAACCAAGACGGTGGAGCACCCGTCTGCTGTACACTCACTTACTGTAAGGCGAAAGCTCACAATTAATAGGGGGGTAGTAATAGCTGCCCCTTATCGATACTTCATTAAATGCAAGGCTCCCTGCTCAGTGTTAAATAGGCTTCACACATGATTTCATTTAATCTTCTCAGCAATCAAATTATATAAATATCGCCCCCATTTTGTAGACGAGGACATTGGCGACTAGAGACATGAAGACCTTGCCTGTTGACACACAGCACGGAAGAGGAAGAGGTGGGACTTTAGCTCAGGTCTTTCTTAATCTGTCATTTACCCAAAACTGGACGAAGAAGATAAAGCTCCATTCTACAAAAAACAGGAAATAATATGATGACCAAATTCCTACTAGCAAATAATGTCACCAGTTAACAGCAAACGAGGATGAGAGGGGAACAGAGAGAAGAGTAAAACATGCTCCAGGGGCAAGGGGGTTGCCCCTCTCAGTGTTTTTTTTTATTCCTGGCTTGGGGGGAGGCTGTCACTCCAAAGTATTAAAAGTAGCTCTGTAATTTTTTAACAAGTGGGGAACCTCTGGTTAACAGTCTCCACTGCACAACCCTGTGCTACCTCGCGGTTCTCCAGGGTCATTCCAAGGCAGCGGGGTCAGCTACCAACTTCTGTTTAACCCGCCCTCCAATGGATTTGCAGACCTTTCTAAATCAGAAAGCAGCTTCTTCTCTTTTCAAACTTCAAATTGCACTTTTTTTTTTTTAATTTTTATTTATTTATGATAGTCACAGAGAGAGAGAGAGAGGCAGAGACACAGGCAGAGGGAGAAGCAGGCTCCATGCACCGGGCGCCCGACGTGGGATTCGATCCCGGGTCTCCAGGATCGCGCCCTGGGCCAAAGGCAGGCGCCAAACCGCTGCGCCACCCAGGGATCCCTCAAATTGCACTTTGAAATGAAGTTTGATTCTCCCAGAAATCCCGGAAATTGTGCATGGATGAGAAGGAATGACAAGAATTCAAAATTTTACACAACATTATTACTTACACGGTCTCTCAACTCAGATCTCACGTTAGAATCACCTGAGACAGCAGCGCCAGTGCCTCGCCCTAGAGCAGTGAAATCAGAATCTGTGTGCGACGGGCTCCGGCTTCCCCATATTTTAAAAAACACCTCCTTCCTCAGGTGTTCCTAATGTGCAGCCAGGTTTGAGCAGAGTTTGGAGCAGACTCACATTTATCGAAATTGTAAATTATTTTTTTTTACAGACATGTTGCTTCTCACTTGCACTCTGCATCATCCCACAAAACAAAGGGATGTTCATTAAAATCTGTGTGCTGGCCTCATCTTTGTATTTGAAAACCTGGAAATACCTCGTTCTTCTGTGTCTAAATGTCTCACTCAAGAGGAGACAAACTTCTCCCAGCTGTTGCATACAGCTTACCTAAAGGAATGGGAACTGGATCCCATTTCAAGTTCCCTGCCTTGGGTATAGGTAACAGAGACCCAGGTAAGTATTGGGAGTGGGTAAGCTTTGCCAAAAGCAGGCCAAGGGACAATTTCTTAGCTGTTTTGGTTTTTACATTAGGATCTTTTATAAAAAGCTCAGAAAGGAAACAAAGACGTATAATATCTACACCCTACATAAGGTCCAGAGTTTTTCAAGTTTCCAGAGGCAAGTCAAATCACTGGGAGATCCTTCCACTTACAGTTGATCAGAAAGAAAGAAAAAAAAATATATATATATATATATATATGTCAGGAAACACTTGACATCATTCAATTGTAGAAATGATTAGAGGTCTTGCTTCCTCCACCTCTCACATGCCCAGGCACCCGCGTTGTGCGTACTCCACAGCAAGTGTCTGGGTGCAATGGGATGGGGTAACAATCAGAACATTAATTCAAACACAGGCCCATGCACCAGTAACTATGCAGCCAGGTGCAAGTCGTTGTCCACAGTGATCTGTAGAATGGGGAAGAAAGAATACAAATGCTACCTACCTCTGGACCCCACGCCAAAGGGAGAAACAGCACATATGAAAGCATTTTATGTGGAAGCCCTATATATATAAATTGTTTTCATTATTTTTTTCATTTGCATTACATGAGTTTTAGCACCCTGCCTGTAGTCAGAAATGAGGCTAAACCTCTAGCTAACCTCAGACTAATTGGAACCAACCTCCAACAGCTTCCCATTGACTCGCTTCCATGTGCGATGGAGTCCTCAGACTTGCCTCGTCACCTCCCCCCCCCCCCCCCAGGCTGGGGGAACGGCGGAAATAAAGCATAAGCGATCTTGTCTTCCACCTGGCACATTGGATTGATTCAACATTTGCAATTATTAGAAAGCATTATATCCTGGATGACAGGGGGTTCCCGACTCATTTATCAAAATCACGATATGTTCTTGCTGCTTCTTCCTTGCATCCTGCAGGTAGACAGATGCTGAGAGACTCTGGTACCCTCAGCAGCCTTTATGGATCTCTTTATTATTATTGCCATTGCTCAAGCCTGAAAGAGCAGATTCCTACCTACTAAACGAAAATGGGAGAATTGAGACGATATAAGAGAGAAAGCACCCCTTTTGAATTAACCAGATCACAAGTTAAATGATTCTGACAAAAGCGGACTCTCCTCTGTCCTGTTCAGTCTGGTAGCCACTACCACAAGCGGCTACGGAACATTTGAAAAAGCGCCTAGTACAAATTGTGATGTGCTGTGTGCCAGGCTTCGAAGAGCTAGTTTCAAAAACAAAGAGTACAAAATAAATCAATAATTTTATACCTGTTAAAATGGTAATATTTTGGATTATTGGGTTAAACAAAACATATTATTAAATTAATTTCACCATTTTCTTTTTTATTATTTTTTTTAACGTGCCCGCTGGAAATTTTTAAAGTGCATATGTGGCTTGCATTACATTTCATCGTATGGAGCTGATTGAGATCTTCATTTTTATCCTCAGGAACACCATTCATCTAATTGCCTCTACCGTGCCCACCTGGACAGATCTTGCAGTCTTAGGGACACACCATAAACAAATACAACTAAGTAGGGAAATGTGCATTATACTGTTATTGGTTGTGCGTGTTTGTGTGCGTGTTTGTGTGTGTGTGTGTGTGTGTGTGTGTGTGTGTGTCTACAAGTAGAACCAAGAGGAGACTGCCTCAACTATCCTTGGTAGCTTGAAATAAGAGCTCCTCGATTCCTAGAGCGGTAATACCGACTCACGATCAGCAGCCGTAGCATCTGAGAGCATGTTAGCAACTCCAAGTCTCCAGCCCCACCCAGAGACCCTACTGAATCAGAAATGGTGGAAGGTGGAGACTGAAATCTGTGCTTTGACAAGCCCTCTAGGTGATTCCAATGCGTCCTCAAGTTTAAGAACCATTGTCCTATACAAATTAAGGCCTGAGACAGGGGTTTCTCTAACATGCTCTAACATGCTCTTACCAAAGCACACCAGTCTCTTCTGCTACTTAGAGCTTTTGTCAGCAGAGCACAGTATGGAGACACCAAAACATGACTTGACATGGGATCATTAACTTTCAACAGTTTAACAAATGATAGTCATATTTCTACCGAGTAAGAGGTCATTTTGATCATTTATTGGCTTTCAAAATTTTCAGTGACAGCTTTGAGTTAAAACACAGAAAGAATTGTATTAAACGTTGTAGTAGATTCTGTTGCTGACCCTCCCAAACCGCCCTCAGTGGCCAGGGCACCCATTCCCTCAGCTGCTGCCAGTGGTGAGGGAAAGGCTGACCCCTGTCCCTTCTCCAGACATTTGCCTGGGGCTGACTGGTGCCACTTCACCAGGAAACTTTGGGAGTTCACATCACCGCTATCACCCCCATCACCGCCATCACTACCGTCACCACAGTTACCACAGTCACCACTGTCACTACCGTCCCTGCCATCACTGCCATCACCACCTTCACCTTAGTCACCACCATCACCATCATCACCGCCATCACCGCCTTCACCACAGTCACCACCTTCACCACCCTCACCACAAACCACAGTCACCACTGTCACTACCATGACCGCCATCACTGCAGGATCCTCTCCCACAAATAGGCACAAAAACACATATACACAAAATTCTGCATGAATTTTCAAAAAGTGTTGTTTGCTTTTCAAAGTAAATTCTAAATTTCAAGTAAAGAATTTCTAGATTTTAGTCATAAGACCCCATCATTGCAAGGACTGAAAATTGCTTGTATTTAGTGCTGCTAAAATAGTGCTAACAATATTTTAAATTCCTATTCCACCCTCTATATTTGACATATGGACATTTGACCCAAGGGCGGGCTTCTCAGAATGAGAAGGCAACATGGGCCTTCCCTGTCCTGAGAGTTTGCTCGCGCAAACTCGCTGAAGCTGTGAGCTAGCCACCAGTAGACCAAGGCTGCTGGTGCACAGCCATCTCAGCCACCCAGGTCCCACACAAGGCTGACTCTAAAGCATAGAGGCCCAGAAGAGTGCCATTTGGAATGAATACCACCTCCTCCCCGTCATGCCTCGTTACTACTCCAAACATAATACCTTCTAGAAGTCTCTTCTCTTCACTCTTCAAAGTCTCATTTCCATACTGTCCTCTGCTTTCCCTTCCCCTCCCCTATCTTCTCTCTGATCCCCAAACCTTTCCACTCTTCCCTCTGGATCCTCCACCCCAAGATAAACAAACCTCTCTATACCCTTTACCTCTTTACTGAATGCTCATTACCTTCACTCTTCTGCCTTAACTAAACTGGGCTTTTCCTCCAGACACAGCTATAACAGTCTCTCATGTTCCATGGACCAGGAGGAGGGGGTCAGTAGGAGACCTGGATCATTTTGTTTGCACAGAGAAGCATGATCCTCATTTTTTGGAATATTTCTCCTCCTAGCAGATCCCAACCTTATTGTTCAAAAAGAGTCTTTATCTTCATCATGTGTTTTAGGAATTTTCATTATGTACCCACTTATTGAGTAGAAGGCTTTATTTAAAAATTTTTAATTGGTAATATATATAGAACAGGTAAATTTTTAAAAATATATTTATTACTTAAGTAAACTCTATACCCACATGACACTCAAACTCATGACCCTGAGATCAAGAGTTGTGTGCTCTTCTGACAATGCCAGCCAGGTGCCCTCATAAAACAGGTAACTTTAATGCAGATGTATTAAGTCAAGTTTCCTAAAAGTAGATCCTAAGCCAGGGACTCTGTTATCCCTGAATTATTGAGGGGACATCCTCAGGAAACTCTTATAAGGGAGGGAATGAAGCAGACATGGAAAGGAGGGTGAGCTGAAAAAGGATGTGGTCCTTGCCTGATTGTGGGCAGACGAGCTCTACCCAAGAGAGTTAAACCTCCCAAGAGAGTTCTCCCACCTTGAGGTGGAGTGGACTGGGCACCTTTCAGAGTGCTCAATATACAGCAATAAGCCAAAAAGACAAAAATCCTGACTCCTATGGGGCTGCCATTCTCTCTGAAGAGGCAAAAAAACCCAAATACATAAGACGTCAGGAGGTAACAAATGTTATGAAGAAACAGGCAGGAGAAGCTACAGAGTAGATGGACAGGGGGCATTGTTTTGGATGGAGTGGTCAGGGAGGACCTCTCAGGAGCTGATCTGTAAACTGAGACCTGAATCAAGTGGAGAACTGAATCATACAGGCATCTGGAAGGAAAGAATTGCTGTTGAATTGCAGAGGCAGAGATGCTGCTCCAGAGTCACATTTGATGTGATCAAGGGAGGACAGGGGGACTTGTGTGGCAGGAATGGGGACATAGTTGAAGATCTGGCAAGGAGGGGTACATGGGTGGCTCAGTGGTTGAGCACCTGCTGTTGGCTCAGGTCGTGGTCCTGGGGTCCTGGGATCAAGTCCCACATTAGGCTCCCCACAGGGAGCCTGCTTCTCCCTCTGCTTGTGCCTCTGCCTCTCTCTTTGTGTCTCTCATGAATAAATAAAATCTTAAAAAAAGAAATCTGGCAAGGAATCTGATGAGTAAGGCTACAGGTCATAATAAGAACTTGAGCTTTATTCTGAAAACAGTACTTCAGGTCCCACCCCCTTAGGCACAGTGATTGGTCTAGGACTGGACTCTTGATACTAACTGGACCAATGATAGCCTCCCAGATCATTGGCCACTGCATTAGAGCCAGCAATGGGCACCCAACTGGGCTGTGTCAGAGTTCCCTTCTGAAAATTTGGGACATCTTGGACTCCAGTCACCTGGGGCAGCTCCAACCACCCATGCTGTCTCCTCAGTTTGACTACATTTACCAATAAATTTCCCTTAGTCTGAACTAATTGGATTTGGATTCCCATCACGTTAAAGTCAGTATTATCATAACTCCAAGTACCTCTCCAACTTTAATCCTTGTCTTCACTGGGAGGAAAATACCACCTGTTTTACACCATCCATTTGTAGTATGAACCACTTTTTCTTGTTACTGTCATCTAGAAACTTCCCAGTCATGGAAAACTGCCATGTAGTTCAAAGTGGTCCTTCTTACCCCAACTCCAACATCATCTTGAATGTGTCTTTGTGAAGATTCCCTGGCCTTTGCCTCACACTTCCTTGGCTTCCTCCATTCACAATAATTCCATCTCTACCTTATTAGAACAGTTTGCATGGCCATACTCTGTTATATGTTATCCCCCAGAAGTGTTCCACTTCAGAAACTTTAAATAAACTCCAGGATCTCAAGCTTTATCTCACCTTTCCAAACAGAATGTAAGTCTGGATCTGCTGCTGCCACACAGAACCACCTGCTTTAAGATAAGGCAACTCAGAAGGGGACAGAGCCTAAAAATTCCCAAGGACACTATTTGATGTCTAACCACATAAACTAATAAAAAAATTTTTCTCAAGCCGTGCTTGGCTTTTTGCCACTTTGCCAATAGAGTCACTGCCAGTGATTAATTCAAGACCTTTTACTGGTGCTGGGCCAATTGCCTCTTTCTTTCCTGAGCAAATATTACATTCAAGTTTTATCACATATCAATATATATTTACTACCTACTCATATCCTTAAGATTTTTCATATCTCAAGCATGCTCATATTTCTAATTAGTGACCAATCACATTGTGTACAACTTGAGAAAATGAAGAGGTTACATATAACCTCATACATGTATATGCATCTATTGTAAAAATGTTACTTCCTTCCTCTCTCTGCTCTCATTCCCTCTGGTCTAGGAGAAGGAGCCACTCTCCTGCATGCAAAAACTCCACCCAGACCTGACCCAATCCTCTACTCTGTCCTCCTAACCAAAATGCAAGTACAACCGCGCCACTCTCTGCCAGAAATGTGTCAATGTTCTATGGATCTCACTGAAACTAAATAAATATTTATGCCCACATGAAGTTTTATCAACTAGTAAGACACTAGTCATTCTTAAACCAAATGGAATTCTTTCTTTTCTTTCTTCCTTTTGGCCGGTTTGCTCACCTTTACTCTCCATTACAATGGTATCAAAGGCCATGTCCAGCTTTTGTACATCAAAGGCTGACAATGTTTCAGTTCCTTTTGAGTGTCAGTTATTTGTCCCTCTCTCCATGAAGTTTAATGAGCAACATCAATTTAGAAATGAAGGAATGGGTTGGCACTGTAACGGAACTCATGAATATAAGGTACGAGATTTATGTCAATATGAAATATCCGGGAATGAGAGGATCTAGTACCCGATATGCTTGATCCTAGCCAAACACAGATTTTTCATGAAAACCCCAGAAACACTTGAAAAGTTTCCATAAAATGGATTGAAAAGGCTCTGAAGACTTCAAAGGGCTGCTTAAAGTGTTTTGATGAGTTACGTGTAAATGAACATGCAGATTAAATTTCCATCTTAAATCCACATGCTCTTAAAACATTGAGAAGAAAGTACTTGGCCAAACAAACATGCTCTGAGTTTTTCCAAACTCAATATTCAACAAACCTAAATGTGGCAGGCCTCACCATCCCTTCATCAATCTCCCTACTAATTCAAAGCATTGTCACTAACCACCAAGTGTCGGTAAGAAAAGGAAACTTACTCAGGATATGAAAGTAAATGGAAGCTGTTTTTCTGCTCATCTAAAGGAAATGATGATTGTCTGAGAGCTATGGAAGTTAGTTTCTTTCTCTGGATTTTATTTAATCAATCATTGATTTAATCAAAAAGTATATTTTTGAGTCCCTACTACATGCCAAGCACCATTAGGGAATCAAAGAGTTGTACAGATCTTTCTTTGACTTTCCTAAATAGAAAAAAATATTTCTTTTGGAAGCCTAAATCAGCATCACTACCTGGAAGACAGCAAACAAGTGGACACAAGCCATGGGGAAAATGGAGGCAGAGAAAACATTTACATACACATATAGTCTCTTGCCAACAGAGCAAGAAATTGATATACTGTGGTTTCTGTACTCATGAGGTATGGCTAAAAACCACATCCTCAACCTAGTTTCTTCCTCAGCACCTGCTAGTCCTGCATGTCCTGGTTCTTAGTATCCCAGTTGCCCGGCTAGAGCATCCCAGCTTATCACTGGACTTATGGCAAGTTCAGGTTGCTAAACACTGTTGTCTGCCCCCAGTGAAGAACCACCTGGCTCAGAAATCCACCTTGTCAGTATACAGCCCAGTGATAAAACTAAGAGAAGCTTAGCTTGGGGTTTTTCTAGCTTAAAATAAGTTATCAGCTTCCCCTTATTGACCATGCTGATCCAGATTCCCTGCTGTCCAAACTCTACGTCCCAGGATCAATTCTGTCCAATTCATGCATGGCTGCTGCTAATTAGTATTTTAAATGTTTCTGAGTCCTTCCACATTTTCCTTATGAGAAATAAAGTGTGTGGTCACCTCACTGTTCCCCAACGTAGACCCATAAAAGAGAGGAGGACAGTTGAGAGACTATCCTTAAAGTCTTCAAAAGAGAAAGATTACAGGGTATAGAGCCTTTTGATTATAGGCATTATGAGAGCAAGGACCTCGCCCTCTATTTCTTTTCATGCTTCCCTATATTGCCTAATACCAAAACAAAAAAAAAACAAAAAACACACCAAAAAACAAAAAACAAAAAAAACAAACCATCCATTAAGTAACAAAACACGGCCTCATTAAAATCAAGGCTAATCAAGGAAAGAGCTGGGTAGTGGAGCAGATTGGGGCATGGAGTCCCAGAAGGAGGACTCCCTGGTGATAAAATACAACCTTTTCATCTTCTGTTCATTTGTACTTTGTTAGCCATTCTGTGGAGGTAAGAAAGGAGAATGTTCCCCACTGGAGTGATGATACACATTTAACTCCAAATCTCTAACATTCCCTGGACAAACTGAAAACAAGCACAACAAGAGAATTAATGCAGAGGAAAAGACCATGATGTAGAAGCAACAGAGGGTTTTGGTGTAGGTTGTTGTTATCAGTTCTTTCCTCAACCACTGGTCACATGGTGATCGAGTTGCCCTAAGAGATCATGGGAATGACTTGCTATGCCGGCAGCAGCCTCATACTAGAGAAACTCTTCCCTAGATCAAGGGTTGCAAAACTGAACAGAAGAAATATGCATCAAAAAATCTCTTCCAGAATGTGGGGGCTTTATGATTTCCATTTTGAGTGATATTGCATCTTTACCACAAATTCCACAGTCATATGCTGAATTCTCAATTTTTGACCTGCTGCTGAGCTTCACAGAACAAAGACTCACCAAATCAGATTTTCCTGGTGTGTAAATTACATCTTGGGGGCCATTCAGGCACCTCTGGAAGCAACATTGACCTTTTTAGACCACCAGGACAACTATAACTGAATTACTGCTCCCGTGGAATATGTAGACTCTTCTCTTGATCTGAAGGAGCTAATTCAGTTTCTGAAGAAGCCAAATCTAGTGTTTTCTGAATATGCTAGAAGACTGGATTCAACAGCAAGTGTCAGAGTGTGATGCCTGAGATTACATAGTTCATGTCAGATCATGACTGGACTGTTGGGTGGCCTGAAAATGTGATAAAGACATGGGCCAGAGTCCATGACTTCTTTGGTAGATATATTCTTGAAAGGCCAGTCTGAACTCTCCTCTCAGATCCAATCACTTTTCTGTTAAAAGCAGTGGTTCTGAGTGGGACAAGAAGGGCATGAACAAGCAAGCAAGTGCATAAGAGCTTCAACTCTTGTGAAGTAAGGCTTCTCTCTCTGATAAAGCACCATGAGACTGTTGGCCTATGAATTGAGGGGTAGGCACTGTTTCCTGTCCTGCCTTCACTCTGCCTTGATCACAGAAATGTTGTGTGGTTAATTTGCTGGTGGACAGATTGTTAAAAACAACATATGTTCTCAGCTAGATCCCGAACACAAGAAGAAAAAATGATTCATACAAATATACATTGAATTTTTTATTAAGTAACTAAAGTTTCTAGAGAAAAATTTTAATTTCATGAATACTTTTAAATCAGTGAATACCTTCAACCATCATAACAATAAAAAAAGAATGTAAGAAACAAATGGGTTCTCTAAATGACACAGTTACATTTTTGGGTAAGAGATATGTTGTAAGTGCTTAATATATTCCAGAAATCATTTTAAGTGCTTTATGCTTTCAGAATCGTATCTGCTCCTCACATGGAAATGCATATTCTCAGAATAATAAAACTCGAAGGTATCCAGAGAATGTTTAACCAATCGCTTCAATCGCTTCATTTTTAGCAGTTGGTTTCATACTATGCTATATTTGAAGGTATTTCTACTTGAAAAAAAAGAGAAGACATTAATAACTCCACAACTTAAGCACTGCCCTGAAAAATTATATAAAGTAGGATATTAAAGCACACTTCCCCTACTCCACCACCCAGAAGCCGTTCAGGGCCTCCCCCTTATGACTGATTCCTACGATTATCAAGGTATCTCTTCGTTCAGAGAGAAAGAGGAGACATGTTTTGTTTTGTGTTGTTTCTTATCATGTTCCACATTTTGACTTAGAAAGTGCTTTTTCAATTTGTAATAAATCATTGACATTATTTGAGACAAGCAAACAGAGAGACTTTTCATTGTTTTTAATGATTGCATGTTACAGACCATAATTTAGTCAATTGTTTCTGTATTGATGGACAGTTAAATAAATCTCTTCTACTTTTTTCTATCAGAATCTAAACTAAAATGAAGAATCTTACAAATATATATTTTTTATTTCATTTTATTTTTCTAAGCTCTGGGTTAGATGTTGAAAGGGGAGATGCTGAATCACAGACCTCCCATTTTGCTTGCAAAGGAACTGAGGCCCCCAGCACAAGTCCACAGAGATTAGCTTGACGTAAGCTGGGGGCCCCAGAAATTGAGACAGATCGGTGAACAGAAGAAATGTCAAGTGAAGAATCAGAAATCAGGGACTCACGTTTCACTCTGAGAGTAAGGCGCTTGCTTGGAGTGATGTGTGTTTCTACCAAAAAGCCTCACCAGGAAAGAGGGACTTTGAAGATAGAGGAGTCAAGGGGGACTGCAATTCGGACCTGGAACAGGAAGAAGAGAGCACTACAAGAGGTCAAGGCAGAAGGGGCCTCGCCCCGCCACAGGGGATAAAGGTCACAGACAAGAACACGTTCTGAGGTGTTTCAAGATATTGCCCATTTTTTGCCCCTCTCCTTTATCCCCAGACCTCCGATGAAGGCTGCTCCATACCAAAGCCTTGTAGCAGCAATACCTTGGGGAACAAAGCAGGAAAAGGATTGTCCCAAGTTCCAGGAGTGGCAAACACAGCAGAGGCCGGGCCTTCACTGGGGAGATGGAGGCAAGAGCAGGGAAGCAAGCTGTGCCTGGTCTGACCGGAGCAGAAGCAACGGAGCTGTCTTAACCAAATGCACAGAGGAAGGTGGCCTGCCAAAGGGAGGCAGGGTCCAGACCCTTCTGTCTTACTGAAAACAGAGTTGTCCGTTCAGCAGACACATGCACCACAAATGCGTAGAGCCCTGTAATCTCAAATCTTTTTTTCTTTTTCAGTCAATGTACCAAGACACATTCATCTCAAAATCCAATAGCAGCTTCAGGAGGATTTTTAGTCACTCGTTCTTTGCCATATAGATTTTAAACTTTAATTGCCAAATCTCTGTGCTAGTGCCAACAATTTGCCTGCGGTACTCTCCACGTCTGCAGTACTACTCCGTGACCCGCCCCTCACCCATGCTCAATCCCCCTGGGCCATGCAGCCTGCCTCCCACTGGCCAGGAGCCACAGCTCTCTTGCTGCTGCTGCTGCTGGCTGTGCCAGTTGGCCAAATGCTCCTAGCAGCAGCACATACCCATTTGGCATGAGGGAAAGAAGGCAAGGACTTATTTTTCTGTCTACTGTCTCTATCCCTGTCTGATGATGCTTGCCAGCTGTAAGTCACAAAACAAAACACATTTAGAGCCTCCGATAGCTCTCTAGACACATATTACTCAGGCAAATATTGCCCGTCAGACTTTGATGTAGAGAAAGGACAGGAAGAAACTGGTGAATTCTCCAGGGAAGACCATGTTGAAACTAAGATTCTTGCAGTTAATCCTTCCATATGTCCTTGCTAACAACTGTTGCAATCAGTAATTACACCATCCCTTTGGGTTCAGCCAAAAAAAAAAAAAAAAAAGCAGGGAGTATTGATTCCAAAGCCTCACCCCCACCCCCTGCCCCACTACCACCACCAAAAAAAAAGTTTGATTTTCTGATACTATGACTGTCTTTATTAGAGCTGGATATTAGGAAGAACAGCTCAGGTTCTTGCTCGTCCTTTCTACATGAAGAGTTGGATTTCTGGTGCGGTACTATGCACCTCCTCTTTGAAGATCATTAAACATAGTGGAGCAGGATATCTGGACTGCTCACTGCAAGTTGTGGGTTACTGGGCAATGACTTGCAGCCAGGAAAATAACATTGTTGTGAAATGAGAGGGCTCTGAGGAGGCAATATGGCACAATGGAACGTGGACGGATTCTCTTCTCTTAAGCATCAGGGTCTTTATTACATGGGAGGAATCACACCTCCTAATGTAATCCTCCTAGAGGATTAAATAGGCAATGTATGCAACATGAGTAGTAAAATACCTGACCCATGAAGGTTGCTCGGGATTGTGGTTGTTCATGGCTTTGGCCCGTGAGACTCTGAGATGTGTGACAGCTTACCACATTCTCATCATTCTCTCTTACCAGGACCCATTATGCTACGACTATTTGATATATGTTTATGAAATTACCAACATGGGCTGTGGTTTCAAGTAAGAAATAAATCATAGAAGGAAAGGGATGTGTCTGACACTTATTGTGTATCTTGTACGCACCAGCACAGTGCTGGGGGCGTTCTGTATTGTCTTCATTTGGGTTCCTTGGAAACAGAGTTTGAGATGGAGAGTTGCATGCAGAAGATTTACTGGGGAGTGTTTTCAGCAGATAGACCTACGGGGAAGAGAGAGAGAAGCTGACCCACATTGAAGTAATAGCTGAGACTTGAGCTTAACGTCTGGGAAACTTCGGAGCTAAAATGCCTTCAGAGTCATCCCAAATTGAGGTAAGGGGCTAGATTCAATGTCCACTTAAGCCGGTCATTGACCAGAGATCACCCTCTGTGAGGGAATATAACCTTGGGTGAAGCAGTTTCACGCTGCCAAGGGCAACTACCAAGGGAGTTGGAGAGTAAGGGATTTCAAAGTTCACAATTGCATTTACACAGATATACTCAGCCCACATCTCAGGATCCCATTCCTCTCCTAGTTAGGCCCTGACATTGGCTTAGGAGCACTGCCAGGATGTGGTGCTTCTCCAAAGCACCATGGCTCCTACGATTAAGCTCTGAATTTGGTCCTCCTCTCTGTCTGCCCTTCAACTGCAAGAGATTAATTTCCCTAAATGCTGCCAAAGAGGCCCTCTAATTTTCACATTCTGCCTTGAATTGGTAATTAATCACCCTAAGCCTGTCATTATCCCTCTTTGATGAATCAATGGTGCTCAGCAGCAGTCATCTAATTCCAAAGTCCCTAGACTTCCAGCATAATTCACTATACCAGCCAGTATATCTCCTCCCAACACATCTCAATTCAGTTTACCATTAACGAAAGTTTTAATAGTTATACCAGTACAACATGGTAGGGAATATATACATATATATATTCCACCTACAAATAGTAATGGGACCCTCTTGCCATTCAGCCAATAAGTAATTCTTCTCTTAGAGTCTATTTCTTATAACCATTCCTGGTACCAACCGTCTTCAACTGAATTCCCTGGAAACACACTCTGAAAATGAAATGTTGCAAGCAGAAGATTTTTTGAGGAACGTTCTTTAAATAGACACCTATCAGAGAGTGAAAAGGGAAGGACTGGACAGAGAAAAGTCTGTCAATGTGAGGTTACATGGGCTTCAGCAGATTCTAGTGTGAGCACTAAATCTGGGCTTTCAGAGTTGTCCCAAAATGAAGCAACGGGGGCAGGCCTACAGGTACCTATAGAAGTCAACCACTGGTTGCAAGTTGTGCTTTGAAAGGAGAGGTAACCTTGGGTGAGATGATTCTC
This sequence comes from Vulpes lagopus, assembly GCF_018345385.1. Lineage (NCBI taxonomy): Eukaryota > Metazoa > Chordata > Mammalia > Carnivora > Canidae > Vulpes > Vulpes lagopus. The sequence continues at coordinate 121,803,774 of NC_054825.1, forward strand.
TACTGCTGAGAACAAATCCCAGGGAGGAGGGCAGCTTGGAGCCATTAGTAGTTATTATTACGATGAGCTGGGGTTCAGTGCATCAGCCTTGAAGAGGAGATCTTGACAGACTATTCAGTACACATATTTTATCTATACTATAACCATGTGCAATCCAGGGTTTCAATTCTGATTGCTTTCCCTGACTCCAGAAGGACAGTCTTTTTTCCATGAGTTACAAAGAAATTAAGCCTTTGCCCATGTCAGATGAGCTAGTGAGTGACAGAGATAGCATCAGGCAGGCAAGTCAGATGGTCATTATGAATATCAAGGAAATGGTGGAGTCACAGTCTTCAGTTGAAGGGTCTGAGCCAAGTACAAGAAGTCTCTAGAAGAGCTTCAGCATTTGGAGTCCAAAAGTCTTAATGAAACTCATCGTCAGAGCCTCAATGGAAGGTGTCTTACACTATTTCTCAGACACCTGCAAGAGGGCTTCCACTGGCTCTAAAGGGTCTCTGTCTAGAACTGTCCATTGCCCAACTTTTGACAATATTATGTTGCCTCATGGCCTACAGGAGACCAAGTGAGAGTGTCAGATATCTAGGAATCTCCAGGCTCAGATCCCATCTTGTCTTCTCCTCATTTTCCCAGCCTTGGGCAGACATCACAGTCACTCTCAAAGTCAGTGACATCATCACAGCTCTAACTCTAGGAAATTATGTTTGCAACATTACTTTCTCCTTCACTATTGTCTACTGAGATATCCTTAGGAGAAGATCCCAACAACATTGTCACAACTACTACCAGCTACTCCTTCAAAGCATGTGAAAATGCAAATTAGTCCCAGAGTTTGCCAGAGATCAAGTTAGTGGCCAAGCTACACTTCCAAATCATCGTGGTCAGTTTACTGAGTTGGTGCTAATGAAACTCAGAACCACTGATTTTGTTGCACTATGGGCCAGTTAGCCTTCTTCTCACTCACTGTAGGCCACACTCCCAAATCCAGGCAGCTCGGTCCCAGATGCAGACTGGGTCATGGGGGAATAGACCAGGCATGCCAATGGACCACAAGGGAAGATCACAGCCCAAAGCTTACTCTCCGGATAGCAGGTCAACAATATTAAACTCTATCAGGAAATAAAATCACTGGGAGTGACTAAGAACACTTAATAGTTATTTTTGAAATTAATGGACGAACTTCTTAAATGGCCTAATTGTTCTGTGCATTTCACATGTCTGTCTGTGGCTTGTCTGTTTCCGTGCTGAATCAGATATTGATGCTGAGCAGAGTTTTCCCTCCACCTCGTCTCATCCACTGGCAAAAACATATCATGTCTCAGCACACCAGGGGATACCCGGTGACCTGCTGGGGAGCGTGAGCTGGAGCGGTTCCTATGACAGCATGTGCCACTTTGCCTTAATAAAAATCACCAAACTGAAAACAGATGACAGCCACAGATGCTGAGAAACTGAAACATATAAACAGTCTCTTTTACTTGGTATAGTTTTTTTCTCATTCAGTTGCCTTTTTTTTTTTTTTTTTTGACCAATTGGTGTGTGTGTGCTGCCCGTGTGTTAATGAAGACAGTGGGAGGCTCTTGGCCCAGTGCTGTGCACAAGGCTGTAGCCTGAAGAAAAAGCTCCCTGGGACACTGACCAGACTTGATTAAATGGCAGGGTGGTCTGCTCTAGAAGAATCCACTTCACACAGGGGGTCTCCTTTGATTATTTCCACTTTTGTCATCAGAAAGAAACATGGGAATCCGGCCTATTTTCCTGAATCTTCCTGTGTTGTGTCTTATACTCTCTTTTCCCTTTAGGTCACCCTATCAGTCAACAATATTTATTAAAACCTTGTTGTAGACAGGACATCAGCATTAGATTCCACAAAATACAAAGAAGTAAGCAAAACAATACCAATCTTTAAGGAGCTTATATACTAGTACAGGAGAAACCACACACAAGCATGAAGGAATTTGACATTTTGTGAAAGCAACAGCATACCCCAGTGTAAAATGTCACTATAAATTGGAAAGCAATAAAATACAGGCAAAAACAAGTTAAGCAACATTTATGTAAACAGTCCTCCTAGAAGAGTTAAGTTTTGAAGAAATCATTGCTAACGCCTCTAGGTACTATAACCCAATTTGCAAATAATTCAAATTATAAAGTTGCTTTGATTCTACCCTCAAGTTTCCTTTTGGATTATTTTTCAAACTTGTTTTCCTACCACCACCAGCAGGCCATAAAGTATTTTGATCCTGTAACTATTTTAACAGCACTTCCTGTGTATAGCCATTTCTTCCACTACGTCATTTTAATGTACAATTGTCAGATTTTCTTTGTAAAATGCAATGACTAAATAATTAGCTGGCTTAAAAACCAATAGTGGCTCCACGTTGCTTCTCAAAAGAGAGTAGACGGACCACACTTACAGAATCCAGGTATAATCTGCATTTAAGTCAGCGTCTAACAGCTAAGCAGTATTGGATGCTACTATTACATTATTGTCATTATTATTTAGGTAAATGTTTATTAAATGGTATGTACTTCTTTTCATAGAGTTAGTGTCATCTTTTACAGAGAACTGAGTTCGAATTAAGATAATCCCCTCAGGGATCCCTGGGTGGCGCAGTGGTTTGGCGCTTGCCTTTGGCCCAGGGCGCGATCCTGGAGACCCGGGATCGAATCCCACATCAGGCTCCCGGTGCATGGAGCCTGCTTCTCCCTCTGCCTATGTCTCTGCCTCTCTCTCTCTCTCTCTGTGACTATCATAAATAAATAAAAATTAAAAAAAAAAAGATAATCCCCTCAAACCATGGATCTAAATGAAGTAGAAGTAAACAAAATTTAGAATCATTAGCCTAATGTCCGGAGTGAGAAAAAAAGTAAGGTATACTATTCAAATCCAGATGTACCACCCTTTACCCAGATTCCCACCACCTGGATAGTACATTGATGAGGCAACAACCGGGAAAGATCTTAGGCTACAAATAACTGATACTTAAATTAACATTATATTTCATAACTTCTCCAGCAGAGCAAGTGACATCATCTTCTTTTCACCGTGGAAATTTTTTCTCACTTGAGTTTTTCAGGGATAGAAGTGAATCCTACCAAAAATCTCTATGATCGCATGAACTAACCAAATCAGAAAGGTAGATAAGGTAAGATTAGAGTCAGAAATTTGTTTGGAAAGTATAATTCACAGAAAACTAAAATAACGAAAACAATACAGTATGGGTTAATAAGTAGACAATCAGATTAATGAAGCAAAATAAATGAAGTTAAAAATTAGATTTAAAGTAACCGTGAGAATTTAGAATGTATGACGTGTAAACTAAGGATGAAAAGACTGTGCTCAGGTGACTAGGTTGCCACCTTGGAGAAAAGAAATTAGCTACTTTCTTACTGCACCTCTAAGTCCAAAACAAAATTCAGATAAATACAAGATTTAAATGTATTTTTCATTTTTTAAAAGATTTTATTTATTTATTCATGAGAGACACACACAGAGAGAGGCAGAGACACAGGTAGAGGGAGAAACAGGCTTCATGCAGGAAGCCCAATGTGGGACTCGATCCCAGGACCCAGGGATCACACCCTGAGCCAAAGGCAGACACTCACCCACTGAGACACCCAGGCGTACCTAAATGTATTTTTTATTTATTTATTTTTATTTTTAAAAATATTTTATTTATTTATTCATGGCAGACACAGAGAGAGAAAGAGGCAGAGACACAGGCAGAGGGAGAAGCAGGCACCATGCAGGGAACTCAACGTGGGACTTGATCCTGGGTCTCCAGGATCACACCCTGGGCCAAAGGTGGCACTAAACCACTGGGCCACTGGGGCTGCCCAAATGTATTTTTTAAATGAAGCAACACAAGTCCAAAAAGAAATGTGCAAAAAAATATTTTATAAAATAGAGTGGAAGAGTAGCTGTTTTGGAAAACTGTTGTTAGTTCCTCCAAAAGTTAAGTGTAGATACCATATGCCCCTAGGAATATTTCCAAAAAATTTGAAAAAAATGTATTCACACAAAAAGATTTATGTGCGTGAATGTTTATAGCAGATATCATACATGATGGGTAAAAAGTGGAAAATAGGGATCCCTGGGTGGCGCAGCGGTTTGGCACCTGCCTTTGGCCCAGGGCGCGATCCTGGAGACCCGGGATCGAATCCCACGTCAGGCTCCCGGTGCATGGAGCCTGCTTCTCCCTCTGCCTGTGTCTCTGCTCTCTCTCTCTCTCTGTATGACTATCATAAATAAATAAGAATTAAAAAAAAAAAAAAGGACAAGAGTATTGTAGAAAAAAAAAGTGGAAAATACCCCAATGTCTATCAACTGACGAGTATATAAACAAAATGTGGTCTATCCATTCAGCGGAATTTTATTTGGTCATAAAAAGTAATGAAGCACTGATACATACTGCACCGTGGATAAACCTTGAAAACAGTATGTTAAGTGAAAGGAGCCAGACACAAAATTGTATGATGCTGTTTACCTGAAATGTCCAGAATAGGCAAATCCATGGAGACAAAGAGTAGATCAGCAGTTGCCAGGGGTTGGGAGGAGGAATGAGTGATGATTGTTAATAGGTAGGGGTTTCTTTTTTGGATGATGTAGGTGGTCTCAGATTAGATAGCAGTGATGGTTGCATAACCTTGTGAATCCAGTAAAAGCCACTGAACCGTACATTCTTCAAAAATAAAATAAAATAAAATAAAATGAAGATAGATAAAAGAGAAGATCTCAAGGGAAATCAAAAACATACATTCAACTGGTAAAAATAAAGATGTAACATATCCAAATGTGAGGGTCACAGTGAAAACAGTGCTGAGAAAGCATTGATAGCTCTAAATGGTGACGTTAGAGAAGAGAAAAAGTCTTTAGTCAATAATCTAAGCTCCTACATAAAGAATCTAGACAAGGAGGACAATATAAATCCAAAGCAGTCAGAAGGAATGAACTAATAAAGGTAAGAGCATAAATCAGAGAAATTAAAAATAGAAAAAAAAAGAGAAAAGCAGCTAAACAGAAAGCTAGTTCTTAGAAAAGAACAATAAAAGTAACAAAGCATTAGCAAGGCTGACCACGAAAAAGAGAGAAGGCACAAATTACCAATGTCAGGAATGAAACAGAAAATATCACTACAGACCCTGCAGACATTAAAATGATAAGAGGATACGATGAACAACTCTACACACAAAGCTGAAGACTTAGATGGAATGAGCTAATTCCCTGAAAAACAAACTTCTTCGATTCACCCAATATCAAATAGATAATTTGAATAGCTTTATAACTATTAAGGAAATTCAGTTTGTAATTTTAAAACCCTTAAAAAAAAGAAATCTCCCGGCTTAGATGGTTTCACTACATTTCTACCAAAGGTTTAAAGAAAAATCAACACCAATTCTACACAATCTCTTAGAGAGAATAGAAGACGAGAAAAATATTTTCCAATTTGTTTATAAAGCTAGTATTCCTCTGATACCAAAACCAGACAAAGACAGGATTAAAAAAAAGAACTATGGATCACTATCTCTCAAAAAATATAGACACAAAATCCTTAATATATTATAGAGTAGAATTTAACAATATCTAAAAAGAATTGTACACTATGAGCAAATGGATTTATTCCAGAGATGTAAGCAAGGCTTGCTCAAGATTTGAAAATCAATGTGATCCTCTATAGGAAAAAAAATCACAGGATCATATTTATTGGTGGCAAAGGAGCAGTTGACAAAATTCAATACCTACTCATGGTGAAAATTCTTAGAAAACTAGGAATAGACCTTCCTAAACATAATAAAGAACATCTACACAACCTACCACTAATATTGTACTAAGGGGGGAAATACTGAATCTTTTTCCACTTAAACAAAACAAGGATATCCACTCTTACTCAACAAGGTCTTAGAAGTTCTAATGACTAAATAAGCCAAGAAAAGTAAATGAAAGGCATACAGATTGGAAAGGAAGAAATGAAACTGTTCCTACTTGCAGAGGACATGATTTTCTGTATACAAAGACACAAAAAATAAAAAACCAATCCTAAAACTAATAAGGATATAATATAAACATATAGAAATTAATTGTATTGCATGTACTAGCAATGAACACATGGACGATGAAGTTAAAAACTTAACAGTACTTATAATCACTCACTATAATGAGATATTTAAGAATAAATCCAAATTCAACAAAATATGTACAGAACTTATATGTTAAGAAAGCCGGGGGTGGAAGGAGACAAAAGATCCAAATAAAAAGAAAGACATGCGTTTATGGATTAGAAAACTCAACGTAGTAAAGGTGTCAGTTCTCCCAAAATTAATCCGAAGGTTTACCAATTTCTATCAGAAGCCAGACAAGCATTTTTTGTAAATATAAACAAGATTGTTCTAAATTGTAAATGGGAAGGCAAAGGAACTAGAATAACTAAAAACACCTTTTTAAAGGAAGAATGGGGAATCAGTCTACCTAATTTGAAGATGATTATTTAGCTAATCAAGACAGTGTGATCTTGGTGGAGTGAAAGACACATAGATCAATGGAATGGAATAGACGATCTGGAAATAGCTTGCACAAATATATCCAACTAATTTCTTATAACGGTACAAAAGCAATTCAACAGAGGAAGGATTGGGGTTTTTTTTGTGTTTTTTATTTCAACAAATGGTGGTGGAGTGATTGGACATCCACAGGCAAAAACATGAACCTCACCCCACATCTCACACCTCATGCAGAAATGTACAAAAAATGGATCACAGACTTAAATTTAAAACATAAAACATTTCTGAAAACCACAGGAGAAAATCTTTGGTATCTTGAAAGGTTATCTAAACAGTTCTTAAACTTGACGCAAAAAGCAAGGTCCTTAAAAGTAAAAATTAATAAATCAAACTTCATCAAAATTTAAAACTTTTCCTCCATGAAATACTCTGTTAAGAGGACAAAAATAGCTACAGGCTAGGTGAAAAAGATTTGCAACCTGTGTATCAGACAAAGGACTGGCATATAAAAGTAAAGAGCTCTCACAAATCAACATGACAAGCACCCTATAGGCAGAGTAACAAACAAACGAAAACCTGGGGGAAATTTTGGCAAGGTGTATAAATGACAAACTGCCTACTTAATTATTAAATTTCCTTTAGTTCCTTGCTAAAAGAATCCCAATTGTGTTTGGGGTACGTGTTTCCCCAGGCTTCTGTGCATCTAGGAGTGAACGTGAGACAGTCTGGCCAATAAACCAAAGTCTCTTGGAAGTCTTCCTCTCGTAAAAAGATAGTCTAACCAAGAAAAGTTCCTTCTTCTCTCTACCTCCCAGGAACTTGTTCTCAATGCCTGGAGGAGTATGGCCATATGCTGTGATGTGAGGACAAAGATCACCTGCTGAAATTTAACAATGATGTCACCAGTTGAGTTGATTTTCCTAGGTCTGTAGAAGAGAAAGAGACTAAGATGCTATTTTCATAATCCGGTTGGGGTTATCTGGACACTAGGAAGCTTAGGAAAATTATCCATTAAAATGTGATGAAATGCAGGAACCCCAACCCGCACCCCCATCCCCACCCCAGGTGGCTCAGTCAGTTGAGCAATCAACTCTTGATTACAGCTTGGATCATGATCTTGGGGTCTGAGGATTGGGGTCTGAGGATTGAGCCCGGAGTCCAGCTCCATGCTCAGCAGGGAGTCTGCTGGGATTCTCTCTCTCTCCGTCACCTGCTGCCCCTCCCTCTGCTCTCTCTCTTTTTCTCTCTAATATAAATAAAATATTTTTAAAATACGTGGTGAAATGCAATAACCAGGCAGAAAAGCCATTCTAACTGTACAGTGGACAGAAGGAGGATAGGCTCCGCTCAAAAGCAGAACAGAGCCATCCGAGGGCAAAGTACACGTTTATCTAGAAAATTGACACCTCAGCTCTGACTCTTCCCTGCAAGCCTCATCAAGTCATCTGATTCACAAATACTTGACTTCGTTTCTTTCTTGACTAACAAAATTGATGTATTTCTACACTCTGTTACGAGTAATTTAGCCTGATCACAGTCACTTAGAAAGTCTGCAGCACTGTCAAAATAAACATTTTTATCTGCATTATTTTCTGTTGTATTCAAATGTTTATCTTGACTTTGGAATCACAGCAAATCTCTTTCACACATCAGCTGAATTCCAAAGAGTAACTTCTGGAGAAAGATACTAAGTATGTTTTTTATTTTTTACTTCATTGTAATTAATGTCATAACATTAAATCCCTCCTTTAATGTATTTAATAATAATTACAATGATAATTTAATTATATGATTTTACAAGTATGTTATTATTATTGTAAAATGAAACCAAAGCTGTTTATATGGTCATATATATCCTATATTGATAGTATCAATGGGTTTGTAGTATCTTTGGGACCTGAGGTAATATGTAGAGAAATATAATTTACATTGAAAAATTCATTTTATAGTCAACTCTTCAGAAAGCCAAAAGATACAAAGAGAGAAACACCTTGTAAATGAAAATAAATCTGCACCATTACTGTGAACTATCAATTATTTTAATAATCTACGTAAATGGAAAATTCTATACGTCACCTCAAAAAACTAGATACAGAGGTGCCCAACTGGCTCTGACAGTAGAGCATTGGACTCTTGATCTAAGAATTGTGAGTTTGAGCTCCACGTTGGGTGTAGAGATTACTTAAATAAATAAAATCTTTAAAAAATAATTAGATATGAACCTTATAGTCCATAATCCCTTAGCTGAAATCCACATCACCAGATACATTTCAAGCTTATGAATTTTGGGATTTTACAAAGGTAATACTGCACACCGGCTACATGTTACATACCAAGACAGCAGCATCTGGCACCATTCTTTTAATCAAACACATTAATATTTCTACAGCAAAGAGCACAAATATTCACACAAAGGGAAGTAAACAAAACTATAAATAGACGTACATCAGTCCAAGTGAGGTTTTCTACCAAGTTGATTGAGGTCAGCTCAAGTTTTGCCATTCAATAAGGTTTAAAAAAATAACTTTCCGAGGTTTTCATATTTCAGAGTTGTATATCTAAGAGATTACAGATCTAGTATATTGTCGTTAAAGACAATTTTGTCTTGAGACACCAAATAATTAATTTACTAAGCAAGTGTGTATTGTAGCATTTTTGTGGTTCGAAGGAGTTCTTTTTTGTTGGCTTGATTTGGGGGTTCTTCAACAAGAGATTACTATATATACTTCATTTTAAACAGTAAATGTGTTAGGCCAATTAAATCATACTTTCTGTGTGCTTACCAGGCTGCCTACGTAAAGTAACATTATCAAAAAATTACTTGTTCCAGAATTGATTTGTTTTGTTAAGAAGGGATGTTCACAGATCAGATTCTTGAATTGGGTCTATCTGTTTGGTAAAAATCAGCAATAAGCAGACCAAAGTTTGCATCTGTGGCACTAACAAGGAACTATAATGTAGGCATGGTTTATTAACTCTCTGTTCTGAGGGGAAGAGCGATCACACAGACACACAGACACATACACACCCACACACATACCGCCAGTCTCAAGTTCTGAGAGTAACTACTGTAACTATAGGTACCTCTCATGAGAGCTTCTGACTCTTCTGACATAATTGAGTTAATTCCCCTTTTTTCTCTAGGGTTGTGATAACATGCACCTCATTTTATTTGTGTTAACATTGTATTAATAGCTTATAATCATTGTAGATATGTATTATAAATATTTCACATTCTGGCATTTAAAACACAATGTTTTTTCAGATAGAATGACTCAGGGCTGAAATGCCAGCGTGAGCTAAAAATACGAATCCAAAGACTTTCTCATCTTTTAGAGTAAAGGTTGTTAAAGAACTTAGGGGACTGGCCTTTTTTTCACCATGAAATTCTCAGAAATTATTCTTTATGTTTTTGAAAAATTATCCCATATATAAATATATCAAATTTCTAGCAATGTCATCACTACTTAAAAATCTGAAAATTTTAATGGAATTATAGAAAACACAAGTCAGAGCTAGAAGGGGCTCTGGAGATCAAGGCCCCATGGCAAAGGAGAGAACTGCAGCCAGTGAGAGTGGTGAACTTTCTTGAGGCCCCTTGGTCAGTCCAGGACCAAGCTGAGATCACCAATACCAGGACTAATGCTCTTCAACCCACCAATCTCATCCTCTATTGCCTTAGGTGTGTTTATCTTGTATCTCCATCAGAACCACAAGCAACCTGATCAGAGGAACCATGCATTATTTTTCTCTTTCATTTCTCCTATGAAAGGGACAGCAATCATCATTCCCCCTCAAAACCTGAAATTATCACTAATTAATCTTTCACTATGATTTTAACTTACAACACCCAAGACTCTGCTGTAATTTTTCCAGACATTTGGATGTATTTTCAAAGAATTCCAACCCTGACTAAGACTGCCAGCTGCATGTCCCTATGCACAGTGACATTAAAATAAGAACTCAATACACAGCAACAAGTGGCGGGGCTTATGTCAAATAGAAATTATTGGGTTTTTTTTCTCACAATATATGTTCCTGAAGGTGAGAAGATCAGACAATTAGACCACTTTGGGGAAGCCCTCTCCATGAAGCCTCAAATGTGGGTTGACATGTGCTTAGGAAGCTTTGCTGTGGCAAGAGGGGGTGGAGCATAGAGAGGCTCCTTTGCCTCTACCCAGTAAAAATTGCACAGTTAACTTCAACTTAAGTGAAGAAAGTGGCTTGTTTTCAGAGTCATTATCACAACATTGCATTCTACAGGAGACGAAGCACTAGAATGATTCAAGCTTTCCAACTCAATCATCTACAAAATAAGGAAAATCCCGGTAACTGACTTAAGAGGATCATGATGTCACCATTAAGAATTCACTGGGCCTTGAAGTGCCAGAAACTTAACACATTCTGCATCCTTCTCCTATACTCCATTCTCAAATTAAGCTTAATGTTGAACACCAGAATATACTACTGTATGCCAGTCAACAGGGAAGCAAATCTTTAACAATGACCACATGAGGGGAGAAGGGGGGATACCTTCAAGATTGAAACATTTGTCCTAAAAATATCTCACCATTTTAGGTGAAGAGTTCTTTGGTTACTTTTGAATTTTTTTTTATTTTGATACAATTTTAAATGTAAAGAAAAGCTATAAGAATAAGTAGGACAAGGAACACTCACATATCCTCTACCCAGATAAACTAAATGCTTAAATTGTTTCTATTTTTTTCCACTTGTTGTCTCTCTCCTTCTCTCTGTCTCTTTCTCTTTCCTTTTCTCAACCATTTGAGAATAAGTTGAAGACATCATGTCTTTTTACTCCTAAACTTTTCAGTGTGTATTTCCCAAGAGCAAGGACATGCTTTTATATAACTCTAGCACCCTTAATAAAATCAGGAAATGTAATATGGATACCATGTATTAACTAACTGTAATTACATTTTTATTTATTTTTTTTAGAGATTTTATTTATTTATGAGACACACACACACACACAGAGAGAGAGAGAGAGAGAGAGAGAGAGGCAGAGACATAGGCAGAGGGAGAAGCAGGCTCCATGCAGGGAGCCTGATGTGGCACTCGATCCTGGGACTCCAGGATCATGCCCTGGGCTGAAATGGGCAGGTGCTAAACCGCTGAACCACCCAGGGATCCCTGTAATTACATTTTTAAAAATATAAATCTATCTTTTCTTGAAATCTGCTAATTTTTAAAATAATGAGGTTTTGAATGTAATCTTTCAGTTCATTGGTCCTTAACATAAGCCAGTCATTTTTCTAAACAGCAGGCCTAACAAGTTATAATTTAAATAGGACCTAGAAGTTAGCACATGTGCAGACTCATACATAACTGTACACTCAGAATGCAACCACTACAGATAATTATTAACAGACCCCATAATCATGGGAAAAGTTGTATAATAGTGTATGGATCATGGGACCCCTGGGTGGCTCAGTGGTTGAGCGTCTGCCTTCCGCTCAGGGCATGATCCCAGGGTCCTGGGATTGAGTCCTGCATCAGGCTCCCTCCAGGGAGCCTGCTTCTCCCTCTGCCTGTGTCTCTGCCTCTCTCTATGTGTCTTTCATGAATAAATATATAAAATCTTTTAAGAAAAATAGTGTATGGGTCAAATCTTGTTAGCTCCCTGAAGATCTCTTAGCATAATGAATGACATACTTGACTTTCCTGTCACATTTTTAAGAGTGCACAAAATTGAATAAAAAGGGTAGAAGCTAAGTAAGAATGGGGGAAGATATTTAAAAAATGATTTATACCAGGGAGAGCTGAATACCAACTAAGAGGAAAAACTTCAATCTAGAAACTCAAATTCCAGCTTCCACTAGCTTCAGATTTTGGTTCACCCACTACTATGTTTATTCATTATAATTATGCAGTTATCTGAGGTGACCTGTATATCAAATACTTTATCCACCAAATTATTACTTAAAATACGTCTAGAATTAGGCATAAACATAAACCTAGCAGCAATATTTTTATTTATATCCTGCTTTATTTCAAAAAGAATTTGTGAATACTTAGATGAATAAAAATACAACAAGAAAAAATAATATTTAAAATTATTGGATTAGTCAGAAAAGAATGAGAAATAAAAGGTATCCAAATTGGCAAGGAAGATGTAAAACATTCATTATTTGCAGATCACATGATACTATATATAGAAAATCCTAAAAGCTCCACCAAAAACTACTAGAACTGATAAATGAATTCAGTAAGATCACAGGATATAAAATCAACTTAGAGAAATCTGTTGCACTTTTATACACTAGTAATGAGGCAGCAAGAAGAGAAATTAAGAAAACAGTTCCGTTTATAATTGCACCAAAAATAATAAAATACCTAGGAATAAATTTAACCAAGGGGGTGAAAGGCCTATACTCTGAAAACTATAAAACATTAATGAAACAAATTCAAGACAACACAAATAAATGGAAAGTTACTCTATGCTCATGGAGCAGAAGAATAAATATTGTTAAAATGTTAAAATATTCATTTCACCCAAAGTAATCTACAGATTTAATGCAATGCCTATTAAATACCAACAGCATTTTTCATAGAAATAGAACAAAAAATAATCTTCAAATTTTTATAGAACCACAAAATACCCCAAGTATCCAAAACAATCTTTAAAAAGAAGAGTAAAACTAGAAGTATCACAATTCCAGATTTCAAAGCTGGTTTATATTACAAAGCTATAGTAATCTAAACAGTGTGGTACTAGCACAAAACTAGATCAGTGAAACAGAATAAAGAGCCCAGAATAAAACCCATGATTATATGGTCAATAAAGCTTCAACAAAGAAGGCAAGAATATATGATGGGAAAAAAATAATCTCTTCAAAAAATGATGTGGGGAAAAATTGGACAGCAATATGCAAAAGAGTAAAACTGGGCCACTTTCTTACACCATACACAAAAATAAACTTAAAATTGGTTAATGACCTCAATATGAGACCTGAAGTTGTACAAACCCTAAAAGAGAGCAAAGGCAGTAATTTCTCTGATATTGGCCATAGCAACAATTTTCTAATATGTCTGTTGAGGCAAGAAAAACAAAATAAAAAATAATCTATTGGTACTATATTAAAATAAAAAATCTACACAGCAAAGAATACAATCAATGAAACTAAAAGGCAACCTGCTGAGTGGAAGAAGATATTTGCAAATGACATATCTAATAAAGGTCAGTATCCAAAATATATGAAGAACGAACACAACTCAATACCAAAAACCCCAAATGATCCAATTAAACAATCAGAGAAGGACAAATATATGGTCTCATTCATTCAGGGAATATAAAAAATAGTGAAAGGGAATAAAGGGGAAAGGAGAAAAAATGAGTGTGAAATATCGGAAAGGGAGACAGAACATGAGAGACTCCTAACTCTGGGAAACAAACAAGAGGTGGTGGAAAGGGAGGTGGGCAGGGGGTGAGGGTGAATGGGTGATGGGCATTGAGGGGGGCACTTGATGGGATGAGCACTGGGTGTTATGCTATATGTTGGCAAATTGAACTCCAATGAAAAAAGAAAATAAATAAAATAAATAAATAAAATAAAAATAATAATCCAATTAAAAAGTGGGGAGAAGATATGAACAGACATTTTCCCAAAGATATCCAGATGGCCAAGAGATACATGAAAAGATACTTACCCATCATCAGGGAAATACACATCACAACCACAATGATTATGACCTCACACCTGTCAGAATGGCTAAAATCAAAAACACAAGAAACAACAAATGTTGGCAAGAATGTGGAGAAAAAAGAACCCTCACGCTCAGTTGGTGGGAATGCAAACTGGTGCAACCACTATGGAAAATAGTATGGAAAAAAAAAAAAGGAAAATAGTATGGACATTCCTCAAAAAATTAAAAATAGAATTACCACATAATCCAGTCTTTCCACTGTTTACCCAAAGAATATGAAAACACTAATTCAAAAAGATATATGCACTCTATGTTTATTGCACCATTATTTATAGTAGCCAAATTATGGAAGCAGCCCAAGCGTCCATTGACAGATGGATACAGAAGATGTCATATATGTGCATATATATGTGTGTGTGTGTGTGTGTGTGTGTGTGTGTGTGTGTGTGTGTAATGGACAATAACTCAGCCATAAAACAGAATGAAAGTTGCTATTTGGTACAACATGGATGGATCTAGAGAGCATAATGTTAAGTGAAATACGTCAGTCCTATAGACAAATACCATAGGACTTCATTCATATGTGGAATTTAAGAAAAAAAAAAAAACAAAACAAAAAAAAGACAAACCAAAATACAGACTCTTAACTATAGAAAACAAACTGATGGTCAGCAGAGAGAGATGAGTGGGGGTTGAGTGAAATAGGTGAAGGGGATCAGGGATACGCTTATGTTGATTAGGACTGAGTAATGTACAGCATTGTTGGATCAAACATTGCACACCTAAAACTAATATAACATTGCGTGTTAACTATACTGGAATTAAAAAAAATTTAAGAAAGAAAGGGAGGAGATGAAGGCCAAAAAAATTATTGGATTAGAAAAAATGTGACAAGATAATATTTCAAAGTAAAGTGAGGATGCCACTGAAAGCTCCCTTCTTGCGTAGTAGGTACTCAATAATTACTGATTGGCAATAAAAGCAAAAATGTATTGAGTGCTGTTCATGTACTAGATCTTGTCTCTAAGGCAAAAATGCATTGCTTCATTTAATCCTTCCTCTCACCTCTGAAATGAGTTCTGTTATCCCCATTATGCAGGTGCTTAAACTGAGTTTCAAAAAAGCTATTTCGCTGATAATGGCAAAGCTAGGCTGCAAGCCCACATAGGCTCCTGGAATTTTAACCATCGCACCACACAGTCTCCAAAATTAACTTTCCAGAATTCCTGCTCATGAATCACTTGGTAGAGGACACAGAGAGGAATCCATCTCCACATCACCTCGGCTCTGTCGATTGAATGAAAGGATAAATGGACGTGGTAGGCCATACAGTTTGTCCTAAGATTTCTAACACCCAAAACACACCAAAAAAAGGAAACAAATTTAATTCTATGTTCTGAAAGACACTGTGACCTTCAGAAAAAAAAAAAAATTTCTTCAGAGAAGTATAAATAGATACATGGTTTGCAGGTGCACACAGGACCACAACACAAAATGAAAAGCTTAACAATGGAAACACCAAGTGCATATAGAATTATAACCAATCATATGTTTTTCTTTAATTGTGGAGAATCTTAAACAAATATTAAAATAAAACAAAATAATGAACCCATCACCCCACTCAACCATTATCAAATCATGGCAAATCTTGTTTCCTTCTTCTTTTTTAAATTTTTTTAGGTAAAAAGTAGGTATTTATTTAGAAGAAAGAAATTACATCAAATTTCAGATTTTTAAAAACTGACAAAACTAAACAAATAGTATTGTGCTTCAATTAACAGCCAGACACAGCTATGTAACAATTATTCCTAACCTATTTTTTCCTTTACTTTTTCTTTTTCAAAAGTCTATTTATTTATTTCTATCCAATTGATATAAATTGATATAGTGTATTAATTCCAGAAGTAGAGGTCAGTGACTCATCAGTGTTATATAACACCCAGTGCTCATTACATCACATACGCTCCTTAATGCCCGTCACCCAGTTACCCGACGTCCCCCCACCGCCATCTCCTCCAGCAACCTTCAGTTTGTTTCCTATGATTAAGAGTCTCTTGAGGTTTGTCTCCATGATTTCGTTTTGTTTTATTTTGCCCTCCTTCCCCTATGATCCTCTGTTTTGTTTCTTAAATTCCACATATGAGTGAGATCATATGATAATTGTCTTTCTCTGATCGACTTATTTTGCTTAGCATAATATGCTCTAGTTCCATCCACATCATTGCAAATGGCAAGATTTAATTTTTTGATGACTGAATAGTATATATATATGATATATATCATATCATCATATATATCATGATATCACATATCATATATATTTGATATCATTATATTATATATATATCACATATTTTTTATCCATCCATCTGTCAATGGACATCTGACTCCTTCCACAGTTTGGGTATTGTGGACATTGCTGCTATAAACACTGGGGTGCAGGTGCTCCCTCAGATCACTACATCTGTATCTTTGGGGTAAATCCCCAGTAGTACAATTGCTGGGTCATAGGGTAGCCCTATTTTCAACTTTCTGAGGAACCTCCACAGTGTTTTCAGAGTGGCTGCGCCAGCTTGCATTCCCACCAGCAGTGTAAGAGGGCTCCCCTTTCTCCACATCCTCTCCAACATCTGCCATTTCCTGACTTGTTAATTTTTGCTATTCTGACAGGTGTGAGGTGGTTTCTCATTATGATTTTGATTTGTATTTCCCTGATGCCAAGTGATGTGGAGCATTTTCTCATGTGTCTGTTGGCCATTCATATGCCTTCTTTGGAGAAATGTCTGTTCATGTCTTCTGCCCATTTCTTGATTGGATTGTGTGTTCTTTGGGTGTTGAGTTTGATAAGTTCTTTATAGATTTTGGATACTAGCCCTTTACCCAATAAGATATTTGCAAATATTTTCTCCCATTATGCCATTCTGTTGACTGACTTTGGTTTTGTCGACTATTTTCTTCGCTGTGCAAAAGCTTTTTTCTTGATGAAGTCCGAATAGTTCATTTTTGTCTATGGCAAATCTTGTTTCTTCTGGACCCACCACATCCTCTCAACTCCACCCACACTGTAAGATTTGAAGCCAATCCTAGACATAACATTTCATTCATTAGTATTTCACTATATATCTCTTAAGATAAGCTCTGTATTTTTTTAACACAACCACAGTAAAATGACCACATCCAAAAACTTAATAATAGGGGTGCCTGGGTGGCTCAGCTGGTTAAGTGCCAGCATTTGGCCCAGGTCATGATCTCGGGGTACTGGGATCGAGCCCCATGTCAGGTTCCCTGCTCAGCAAGGAGTCTGTTTCTCCATCTCCCTCTGCCCCTATGCCTGCTTATGCTCTGTCTCTCAAAAAAATAAATAAATAAAATCTTTTTAAAAATAAAATTTAAAAATAGAAAATAATAATAATTCTTTAATATCTGCTCAATGTTTAAATTCTCAATCATCTCTTCAATCTCATAATTTTCAAAAATTGTTTGTTTGAATCAGAATCCAGATAAGGTCCATACATTGCAATTTATAACCACTTTTTTATTTTATTTTATTTTATTTTAATATTTTATTTATTTATTCATGAGAGACACACAGACAGAGAGGCAGAGACATAGGCAGAGAGGGAAGCAGGCTCACCACGAGGAGTCCGATGCGGAACTCGGTCCCAGGACCCCAAGATCATGACCCAAATCGAAGGCAGAGGCCCAACCACTGAGTCACCCAGGTGTCCCTATAACCACTTCTTTTTAACACAGAGAATGATTTGATTTCACTGCAATATATAATGGAAGCTGTGTTAGTCCAGGAGTAAGAAGTCATGTGGTAAAAGAGATGTGGGTCAGGTCCATTTTCATCTGCTTAACCTTGAACAAGTCACGTTCCCTCTGTCTGTAAAATGAAGGAGGTGGCAAGATGATTCTCAGACAATTTTCAGAGTCTCCGTCAATGAGATAATGACTGGTCAAAGTATTCTATTATGGATGAGGGGTTTCACGATCAAAAAGCTAAATGGATCACAGATTTAAATTTACAATAGAAAAATCAATTATTGGATGTAAGTCATCAGGTCATTCATAAATAACATCTCAAGAATCTTTAAGCAACATCCTTCACACTACTTGGAGCCCTGCAGTTTGCTTCTCTTGAGTGACTACTCTCACCCATTAGTTCAACAGGCCCAATTCTGTACCACTCAATTCTAATTAGAACCAAATTTTAAAAGCCTATGACGGTTATTATTCAATACATAAATAATGTTTGGTTTCAGCTTAAAATCATTTTTTTTTCTCTGAAGCTAAACCATTCAGCTGGTAAAGGTGGACTGGAGAGGAAAGGGTGAGAGGAATACTCACTAAGTTGTTATTATTGTTATCATTTATTATTATTTAGAAGGTTGTCTCGTCTTGTTTAATCCCCAGGAAGGTTAGCTAAAACATGGCAGGAGTTGGAACCCAACATCACTGCTCCAAAACCTGTGCTCTATTCTTGTTTAGAAAATAGGAATATTAGTCTCAACTTCAGAACAATGTGATGAGGATTAAATGGGAAAAAAAAAAAGAGAAACTTTGTTAAGTGCCTTCAAAATCATCAAGTGCTATGTTCACAAAGGGCAGAGTACAGTGGTCTCCTAAGGAATATTATATTTGTAACTTTTAAAATGTGCAGACCCAACATTAGCATAGAGGACAGGCCTGGTTGCTTCTGTAGGCTCTCAACTAGCATCCCCCAAAATACATGAAGACATTCTTAAATTCCAATTCCATCTCCCACACACCTCTCCATCCACACGCAACTATCCTGAGCCATATTTGTCTTCTCTGGACTTTCCTCAGGACTGTCCCGTGCTGTATAGGGAAAGAGGAGCCACATCGACTGTTCCACACAGCCAGCTAAGCGTATAGCAGGACACAGTCGGGAAGTGCTTTCCAAGACATTCGATTGCATTAAAATCATCACCCTTCTATTTCCCTATAAATTGAATTTCCTACACAAACGGCAAGCAAGCTGCCATAAAATCTCAATCTCCCATCTGGCAAACTCAGCATTATGCATGGATTTCTATACCATAAGTGAAGGGTATTGTCAGATTTGAACCTTCCCCAGAGAAACTGGGACACCGAGCACAATTGGAGGCAGGAGCAGCACATGCCGACCTGGGGTGTTCATTCTAAATGGATGACACATGAACTTCAAAGAGCATTTTACAATGCACTGCATAAAGGAATTCAAGTCAGGGGTGGCTGGAATTGAAAGACAAAACAAACATTTCCATTTGCTAGGTAGGGAGTGAACCAATTGCAGGGAGCCCCCCTTGTTAAATTCAGGGCCTGGAGTAAAAAGTGTAGTGAACATGCAGAGCTCATTACTGTGCTTCCTAGTAAACTGGACAAAAAGCATATTTCTGAAATGATGTTTATTACCATATCGTGTATTCTCTTAAGAAGCTGAACAGCTGCTGTCTAACCACTGTCCTAATGGAAAGCAAATTTAGGACTTTGGAAGCTTTTGGTCCTGTAGAGGATTGGGGGTCTGGCAGGGAGAGAGGGTTTCCTTCCTCTGTCTCTCTCTTCCACTCTCTCTTGTCTGTCTTGATTCCTCTGTCCTTCCTTCCTTCCTTCCTTCCTTCCTTCCTTCCTTCCTTCCTCCCTCCCTCCTTCTTTTCTTTTCTTTTCTTTTCTTTTCTTTTCTTTTCTTTTCTTTTCTTCTTTCTTCTTTCTTTCTTTCTTTCTTTCTTTCTTTCTTTCTTTCTTTCTTTCTTTCTTTCTTCTTTCTTTCTTTCCCTTCCTTCCTTCTTTCCTTTCTTCCTTCCTTCCTTCCTTCCTTCCTTCCTTCCTTCCTTCCTTCTGTTCCTTCTGTTCCTTTGCAAAGATTTTTATACTGGATTATTGACTGGATTATTTAACCAAATTGGTGTATAAGCCTCCATTACACCAAATATAAAAGAAACAAGAGTCTATGGATGGATGCAGAATTTTACTTTGCTCAAATAACTAAATCACTAATTGCTGCATTGCACTGTCCTCAAGAAGAACGATGTTACCATCCTAAGAGAAAGGAAAGGGAATTCAATTTACTTTTATAAAACTTCCCAAAATTCACTGAACATTGAGTTTTCAGGCCCACGAGGGATCATCAATAAGTAAAGCATTATAACTCATTTTTTCATTTCACTTAATACAGAGAGATATTTTGGCACTGCAGTCTGCCAAATTTTCAATATTAACCAAAAAACAACCTGCTCAGAGTATGCAACAAAGATTCAGCAAAAATAACCAATAATAGACACATATGAAGTCCAAAATGTCACAACACACAGCAGAACCCTGGTCAGGTGACAGATGTGGTAGCCTAACGACACTGGGCTGCCTTAGGGAAGTGGCATAAACCCTCTGACAAAATGACAGGCAAAGAGTAAAGAGTGCCCAGTTCCTCTTCCAGTGACATGGTGCCACAGGGTCAACACCAGGAGAGGTGGCAACCCAGGAAACTCAAAAATGTTATTGAAAACACAGAATTTTAACTCTATCTACATACAGCTGGAAAAATATTAAAATTCTTTTTAAAAAATTTTAAAAGAAATACTAATGTACCAACACATAGAAAACAGCAAGGCTCGAGTTTCAGTCTTTACTCCCAGGATTAAACTTGCAGTTCTTAAGTACTGAACCTATAAACTTTAAAGATGATGAAAAAGCAAAGGAATATATGAACCTAGTATTCCCAAAAGAAGGCTCTCAGGGAAAATCAGCATTTTAACCCAGAATAATCCTTCACATTACTACAGATGAGTATGATGGCTACCATCAAAGTGAGAGTGTGTTTGGGCCTAATTGGAGTCATACACTTTCGGGGAAACTGATTGAGCCTCCCCACACCATGGAACTTTTAGATTCATCCCATTTCCTGATTTCTGATGATTGGTTCTCATCAACCAACTGTAAAGATTTGGATCATCCCAATTACATTTTGCAGTTACAAGGGACTGAGCACATCTGCAGCACAGCAGTGAGCATTGTAGACCTCAAAGGAAAGCCATCCACATGAGATCCATGATGTGTATTTCCAATGTCAAATGCAATTAATTTTTAAATGGATACTTGGATTTTAGGAGCAGTCACCCAGAGCTTTCCCTGGTGATTGCCTGAGTGATGATTTCAGCTCTGCTCATCAAGGGCAGCTGTCCCTTCCATCCACTCACTCCCAGAACAACCTGACGCTCATCCCAATCTGCTCAGCCCATATGGACAAGGATATCAAATCTATGTTTGTTCATGATCATCTCCCAAAATACGTCACTGAGAGGGAAAAGCAGTGTTTGTGAGAAACATTCTCCATTACTTTACACCACGCTTAGCATTTTCTTAATTGGTCTTTGAAATGTGCAAACTTTGAGTAGAATAGATATCAGAGCACAGGGTTATCCTTCTCTATCTCCTCTGTTCGTTTGCGTAACACTACGCGGCATTTCATTAAGTAGAAGTCTCATTTAGGTTGAATGCAAAATAATCCATTTTCTGCTATCATTATTTCATCATGCTGAAACTCAGAAATGGCTTAGTTCCATTTCTCTGCCCCCACAGAGGTTATCATTTCATTCACATGTGAGCTGTTTTAGATCGCTGATATTACAGGGAAGTGGTTTTTCCTAGAAGTCGTTATGAATGGTTTATTGTCCATTTGGGACCATGTAGTCAGGATCAGAGCAGGAATCTAAGCAGGATTGAGATACATTCGAGTATGTGTGGCCAAGTGGTGGGAAAAGACTCTCTGAAACCATTTGCCCCTGGCCTGAGGGGCCTCCTGGGGAGCAACCAGAGGTAGGCACCCTGGCTGGGGGTCGGGGGAGATGGTTCTGACACATCTGTTACTTTCTTACAGTTTCCTTGCCAACCCAGTATCTACCCTCCCCAACCCTGAAAGCAAGAGGGTTTTAAGTAGAAAGGAGGAGAGTTCTTTCTCTAAAAACTCTGTGAAACCTTGGATGACAGAAAGGGTAGCTTTAAGACTCCTCAAACCACATATAACACAGCAGTCTTCCCCAGCCCCAGAAGTCACTTCTCAGCTGGGCACTTTAGGGATTCAGAGCCCAGGATGACACTAAGCAGAGCAGGGGTGGGACCTGGAAAAAGCTGGGACAGAGATTACGGTAAATTCATGTGCAACACCCCCCAGGACGCCAACAAGCATTAGAGGGAGAAGGAGGAGTTGTGCATCAGCAAGGGAAGAACACAGCCAGCAAAACTCTGAGCTGTGATGTTACGACAACCCATCCATAACCACAGGCAAGGAAGCTGGAAAAGACCAGCTTACACTGGTTGATACCCTGCCTCTCTGACAATCAGAAGTACTGACTGGGGAAATGAGTAACAGAAAAAAATATATATATGCTACCTAAATTCAGCCAATTTGGAAGGTTAAAATTCAGGTTTAAGAATCAAAACAACCACAGGAAACTAATGATGACCCTACTACATTTATCCAGAACTCAGTGCCGCCAAATGGTGAGTGGTGGGTGGATCGGCTACAGGTTTTCAAGGTGCTTGGTAGAAAAGGTTAGATAGACAAATATAAATATGAATGAATGGATCATGTAGCAAACCTATGCTCCAGGTGAGCTTATGATTAGATTCTGGTTCTTAGAGGTGTTCGATGTTCATCTTGTAATTTATCTGTTGACTCTCAACTCCCCCCAACTCCAATTGTACTGGGCAGGCCTACAGTGTCCCTGTGAGTAGCTTCTAGGACTCTCCTACCCCAGGCTATGAGGGAGAAAGTGCAGGTCCAGATAGGAAGCAATTCTATTTGAAACCCCTAGCCTAAAATTAAGCACTTTAGCTTTGTGGTTGGTGCTGAATTTCAGATATAAATTTAAAATAGGAAAAAAATCATAAAAACAACACCCAGAAGGAAATGGTATGGAGTTTACAACTCATTCACCAAAAGAAAGGAGAACCAATCTGGATTACATAGCCCTCTTCAAGCATTGTGTATAAATGACAATATTAGGATAAGAGGGAGAGTAGCTCATGATATTTAATTTCATTGCTTTTAGCATGCGAATTTAATTCGGCGCTAACACGTATACTGAGTGCTCTGTAAAATCCCCGCATTAGTCTGTGGCTGCTCAAGATTGTTGAGAGATTTATGCTGGAGAAGAAAAAGGGATTTCTGTGCAGTGAAAATCGTTGTGAGGGAACAAAATAGTTATGAGTTATCTTCTGGTGATATTAAAGATAAATATCTACCTGTCTATGGAATGAATCTATTTGGAAACAGGGGAAATCTACCAAATAACCTCTCGACTAACCTGTTACGTTCTACAGATTTTTAAGTTTCTGAATAAATTATAATTATGGTAACCTAAAACTTCAGATTTGCCTAACACACCTGGTGTTCTATGGTAACTTCTAACCCTTCATCAATGGAAGGAAGGCGGATTCTGGAATGGAGAAGCAATCTTGTTACAGGCAAGAATAGAAGCAGCACACTGGCCGTGAAGGTGGAGGGCCCGGATTAGCACCCTGACTGTGCCATCTACCAACCAGGGGACTGTAGGCAAATTATTATTATATATTATTATATATATATTATATATCCATTATATGCTTGTATTAAGGTATAATATGTTAAGGGTCACATAGTAGATATGTATAGTCATGTTCTATATAATTTAAAACTCTCCAAGTCTCATTTCTTTCACATGTAAAACACAGATATTGATAACCATCTCTCAAGAGATTATTCTAAAAATTAAATAGGTCCTAGGACATTAGCTTCCAGCACCTAGATCTATGTCTGGCACATATTATGTGTTTAATAAATATTCATTATTGAATAAATGATCCAATATATACATTGCCATAATCCCTAAGCAAAAGAAAGTGGAAATTGTCGTAACCTCCTGTGTCAACTGCACTTCTATAAACATGACGCTTTACCCAAGGATCTTGCAAGAATGTGTAATGGGCGAGCTTCGTGCTGTAGCTAGAGTCATAATCCTTCTTGTTATTCCTACCATAGGGATCATTCGGGGAGTCTGACTTTGGGCCAGGCACTGTGCTAAGTGCTTCCCATGGTTGCCTCATTTCATCCTCACGATCACACTGGGACACAAGCAGAACTCTTTCTCTCATTTTACAGATGGGAGACAAGAGCTAAAGGAGCCTAAGGATCTTTTGCAAAGTCTCACAGCTAATTAGTGGCAGAGCTCAGAAGGAGAATGCAGACATCTATGTCCGGAGCTCATGCTCATTGGAAAGAGCAAGAGTTTGAAGCAAAGAAGACTAGGTTTTGATGACCAGCGCTCCCTCTTCTGAATGTGGAAATACTGATATCAACTTCACTTCTCTCAGCCTAAATAGTCATATCCAAGAAAAATAAATCTTACATCACCGGTTATGGTGATGACCGAATAAATTACTGTGATTTACTTTCCTATGAACTTTGTGAATGTAGCACCATGTCCTACATAATACTTAAATCCCGAGTACTGCACGTATAGCAGATTCTTAGGAAATTCTGTTAGGTAAACAGGACTTAACAGGAATTTATTTTTTATTTTTTTTAACAGGAATTTAGTAAGAAATTCTGTTAGATGAATAGAATTTCTGTTTGATAAATTGGTATCCTTGCTTTGTAACTATAAATCACTTTACAAATTCCAATTATCATCATTATCAACAACTTTACCGTGTATTGACCAAGACCCTCCAGACTGTAGAATCTGAGTGATTCCCAGACTCTTCCAATGAACCTCTTCTCCTCTTCAATACAAAGGTGACTTTGAACACCGCTGCCGGTAAAATCCTGATCTAGGCCTTAAAACAGGAGACAAGTAGCTGGTCACCCTAATTACCAACAGATGATTTCAGAAATGAACCTTTTTTCTTCAAGGAAGCAGTTGAAAAATCATTATAAAAACATTCAAAATGTGGTCAACAGCAGGGACCCAGCGTGAGGCTTGAAGCAAACAGTGGAATCTTTAGAAGCCTACTTTGTGTTCCCAAGGTCAGAGGAGCAGACACAAAGCATATTGCAGCATTTAGCCACCCCAGGAGCCAGAAGCACTCCTTCAGCTATCTTGGGCTTGGCAGGAAAAGGGATTATAATTAAAAAAAAAAAAAAAAGAAACAAGGAAAGTGATATTGCCTGTAATATAAATATCACCCCCACTATAGGCTATATCAGATACAACATCTCAGCTACATAAAATAACCTATTTGCAAAACATAATTTGTCAAATATGCCCTATTCTGAGATAAGCACATGAAACTAGGGCTAAATGTAGCCCGAGGCAGGGTGCCCCAAGAGGTGTGGGTCACCTACCTTGATGCTGCAGTAAGTGCATTGCTGGGCTTCAGTTTCTTTGAGCATGTAGCAGATATTCCAAGGGCTTGCTTGGCAAAATCTAGAAAAGACCCAGCACCTCCCCACTCTGTTTATGTGAATAAATATGCCAAACAAGACGAAGACTGAAAAACACATCAGAAGGAGTTTACATGAGAAGTAATTTGGCATATGGTTTCACTTATAAATCCATCAGTATCAGTCAATTCTTTCACTTAAAAATATCTTCCATGATAGGATTCTGAACATAAAATAGGATAGACTAGAGAGAAAAAGATTTATCTGGGTCAGAAGTTTCTTCTGACCTGGATGACGTGCTACTTTGAAAACAAAAATAAAAGGACACTGCATTTCTAAATTCTTTCATGGAAATAACTACGGCATATGTCAGTGCGTGTGTGTGTGCATGCACGTGTGCAAGCATAGGCAGCACGTATATGGGTAAGGAGAGTATCAGCCTAGGAATTAGGTCCCTGAAGCTCTGTTCCTGGCTCCACGTCAGCCCCTTTCACCTTCTTCATTCATGATCACTGTCACACCATTCAAATTGGACATGAATCATGTTCCAAGCATTCCCACGTAGGCTACTTCACTTAATCCCCTCATTATTACCCCCACTTTGTAGATGAAAAACAAAAAGCAAAACCTGATCCACAAGAAGCCTAGTGCTAGATGCAGAGAAGAGCATAGGATGTGAAGTGAGAAGACAGCGCCCATCACCATCCCACCCTACACAACTGTTTGGTCTCTAGTTTAGCTTCTTCTATGAAAAATGCATCCTGGCACACTATAAATACTCCGTGAATAAGGGCTCTGCTTCCTTCTGTCCTCTGCTCAAGGGCATGAAACTCTTGAGTGTCAAGGCTAAAATTCAAATTCAGATCTGTTGATTTAAACGTCAACAAATAATCTTTCTTCTGTGGAGGGGGTGACAAGGTTTGCCCTAGACAGGAAGGTGACTCAGAGTTAGCCAAGAACAGAAAATGGGGAGGGCTCAGAGGCAGGGAACCAGCAAGGAATTGTGAGGCAATCCCTGGGCTGTCCTGCCCACCTCCAGTGAGTCATGGTTTAACAGCCTACGAGACACTATTTGCAAATTACATCATTTTTAACATCTCCTTTTTTGCTGAATATGAAAGTATATCTGATTTGAATATGGAGCAGCAGGGTTTTGCAAAGACTCAGACTAAGGAGAACTGTTGCTCTAAAACATATTCAAAACACAAATTATGCGTATTATTTGACAGAGACCTTAACTCCCCATTCCATCTCTGGAAATGGTAAAATAAACCCAATCCCTGCAAATAACAGAAAAAAAGTATCAGCCATATAAGGTACACCACATTTAGGCAGCCACTGTTAACGTTTTGGTATATTTATGCAGCCATGTGGAAAATAGTAGAAGAGTCCTCAAAAAGTTAAAAATAGAACTACCCTATGATCCAGCAATCACACTACTGGGTATTTACCCAAAGAATACAAAAACAAAAACTTAAAGGATACATGCACCCCTATGTTTACAGCAGCATTATTTACAATAGCTGAGTTATAGAAGCAGCCCACATGTCCATGGATTGATGAGTGGATAAAGAATATTCGATATATCCATTTTATACATAATGGAATATTACTCATCCATAAAAAAGAAAGAAACCTTGCCATTTGCAATGACATGGATAGAACTAGAGAGTATAAGTCTAAGCAAAATATATCAGTCAGGGAAAGACAAATACCATGTGATTTCACCTATATGTGGAATTTAAATCACAAAACAAACAAGCAAAGGAAAAAAAGAGAAAGGGGCAAAGCAAGAAACAGATTCATAATTATAGAGAACAAACTAGTTACCAGAGGGGACGGGGTGGGGGAAGGGTTAAAGAGGTGATGGGGTGGGGAAGGGGGGCTCCTGGGTGGTTCAGTTCCTTAAGCATTGGACTCTTGGTTTCACTCAGGTCATGATGTCAGGGGTGGTCATGATCTCCACACTAGGCATGGAGCTTGCTTCCAAATCTCTCCCCACCCTTGCACATGCTGTCTTTCTCAAAAAAAAAAAAAAAAATATATATATATATATATATAAAACCTAAAAATAAAAGTTGATGGGAATTAAGGGATGTACTTGTCATGATGAGCACCAACTGATGTATGGAATTGTTGAATCACTGCATCGTACACCTGAAACCAATATGACACTGTATGTTAACTAACTGGAATTAAAATTAAAACCAAAGAAAACCATTTTGATGCATTTACTCTTTTTTGATGCATTCATATATTTCATACTTGCATAGAGCAAGTAGCATATATATAAATATGAAACTGGGATCCCACTATAGAGCCTTGTACTCTTCTAAACGAACTTAAATTGCTTCTTAATGAAATTTTCCAGATTTTGATCCCCTATTGTTGGATGTGTTGGTTATTTCCAATTTCTTTATCATTATAATCAATGTTGCGATGAGCACCTTTACACATAAATTTGGCAAAGCCTTTCTCAACTTTCAAGAAGATGTTGTAGGTACATTTAGGGCATGTTATGAGTGTCTACTGTGTGCCAAATAGCAAAATCTTACAAGATAATCGGTGACTAATAGTCCTTTTTACAGATGTGAAAACTGAAGATAAGAGAGATTAAGGAATTTGCCCAAGTTCACACAGAAATAATAGAGCCAGGAGTCACCAGGCCTGCCATGACTAACATTCTCTCTCCTCAAAAGGAGATTTTTTCTCCACATCAGATGTGGTGTGGAGGACCTGTCCAGTTAGAGAGTCCACCTGGGATGACCTGGGATGTCCTGGGAAGACTCGGGAATGTGGAGTTGTCCTTGGTTGCTCTGAACTCAGGGCGTCATCAGCATGCAGCCACCTCACCTGTCAGATGCACCGAATAGACCCGAGTCCCCCTGCTGATGACAGGAAGGACATTTACTTCAAGATTCCTGACAACACACAACCTAATAAAGCCACACTGCAGGTGATGCTGCAGGCTCTTCCCCTAACAGTGACCTTTCATCTTGTGGCTTAAGAATACGTATCTTTCTTCACTAAATTTATTTTCCTCCCATTTGTGCACACTCTTGAATTTGTCAGGTATGCCGTGGAGTTGACCTGCGACAGTTAAGCCCAGGGGGGAAACACACAAGAGCTCAATAATTAGTTTTTTTTGGGGGGTGGGGGGGGAGGGTGGACACATAAGAGTTTCCAAAATTACAAATTTGCAAAAATGTCTAAAGAAACAAAATTTTTAACGCCCCACTTTCTTATGAAAATTAGACTTCCGTGTTCACGTAACGAGGAAGGGTGCAGACAAAAATGGTAGAGCGGATCCCAGAAAGTGACCTTGCAGTCTCCAGAACTGAGGACAGGATGCGTAAAAGGGAGTGAACAACATGGAAGTGGTTTTAATAGGGGTGGTCGTGAAAGGGGGAAGCGGCCTGCAGCCACCGGGGCGGAGGCTTGGTAGGATGGCAGGGCCTGGCGGTAACGGGATACACTGCAGAAGGAAAACTCAAGATGAGTATCAGAGAAGACTTCCTGGCGGTGAGCTCTGCTGGATGAGAGGATGCCCTCCCCAGAGAAGGGCGGGAAGCTCCCTCACTGGGGACCCTGGAAAGCAGACAGAGCAAAACAGTAATGGCCATGCTGAGGGGAGAAAGTCTGCAGACTTCCAGAGGATGGACCGGATAACCTGCAAGGCCTTTTCTATCTGGAGTTACTTTGATTACAGTAATATAATCCTTCAGGGATGTAGGAGAGGTGGTAGGGGGTGGGGTGCTTTCAATTTTTGAGTGAACTTAATTCCGATGGAAGGTGCTAGACTGACATCCTGAGACAAAAGCTCTCTATTCCTCCATACAACATTGACAGAGATATGTTTCCCCACAGGGCTTTACCAAATGTGTCCCCAGTCCAGGCATTAAAGGAGAAGGAAAGCTGTGTCCTTTTACCCCTTGACTCCAGGCTTCTCCTCATAGCTTCACAACAACAAAGGGGTTATTAGTTTTAGACATTGGCCCTTAGACCGAACGCCCTGCCTCTTCCGTCCCCCCCTCTCACAACTGAAATGCTACATTTTGAAGGCACCACGTAGAATTTCCTAAAGTATCCACCTGGGAAGCATTAAAATCAGCAAACCACTTTCAACGGATGGTGTGTGGCAGTGGCCTTAGTCCCCCTTTGTCGCTCTCCTTCATGGATGGATGTAAGGAGGATGGATGGGTAGACGGACTGTGGTATAACTCCTACACGCCCTCTCTGTCTCAGTCTTGAACAGGAAGGAGTTTTCAATGTAGCATCCTATGCCCTCTCCATTCTTCTTTGTCTTCCATCTCCTTCTACACCTTTCCTTCCAAAGAATAGTTTTTGTCCTTCCCTTAAATTTGTTTGGAGCATACCGGAATGAAAGGGGTCAGTTAGGAAAAGCTGGAGTATAGACCTTTGCCCAGTTAATTCAGATCTCTCGTACTGTCTCATGCAGCTCTCCTGAATTCCTGGTTTCTTATTTTCTTTACCTGAATTTTTGCAGAAGTAACTGCAACGTGCTGGCAAAGTTCTGAGCGTAATCCAAACAGTGACATTCATCTGACACCCAGCTCTTTGATTTTTCTCTGCAAAGAATGTGTAACTTTGGGTGTTTTGCCTTCTGTGTCTCTCTCTTGCCTGAGCCAGACATCACTGGCTTATCCATGTAGTTACCCAGCTCTGTATTATACGAAGCCTTGGTGTCCCTATGTCCCAATGTAGATATTTTACCTGCTTTTCTAGAAGGGTATGAGAGCAGAATGCCTGCTGCCTTTTCCACTATGTTGAGCTATGCAGACCTGACCAGCCATGCCTCCCATCCAGGGGGATGCAAAATCTTCGACTCAAGCAAGTGTAAGAGGTGTGATTGAGCCTGCCCTGGGTCTCCTTCTGATCTCAAGGACACTAAACATAAAGGGGAAATCCAGTTTGTACGGCTCCCCCTACCCCCGCCATTTTGCATGGTGATTGTTAACAAAATCCCCTGCATGTTCTGACAATAAGCATATTCAATTACTAATTTCCTATAGAAAGTTTCTCTTACACTTCAATGAACTTGGCTGAAAACAAGGCCTGACATGTGGCCCCACAAGGGTTCATATGGCGCCTTAGCTGGTGCTTGCCCACAGAGGTTGGAACTTGTTTTCCCCCCTCTATGTTTAAGTAATCAAACGAACATCTACTCAATGAGACAGAGAGAGGCTGAATTTGTCAGGAAGTAGTTGTTACCTTTGATTTCCTGCTCCTTCATTGCAGACAAAAGCCTGCTATATAGTTACCTCCAATTGGCGTATGGTGTACATTGCAGACCACAATGTAGGTGAGTAATGAATCCTGTGAGAATCTGAGTGACCTGACCCAAGACCCCACTCACAAGTGGGCAGACAACCTGGAGCCTGTAAACACATTGTTTTTAAGTTAGCGAAAGGCAATTTTAAAAAACTAAAATCACAGAAAAAAAGAGAACACAATTCCTCCAACGAGAGGAATGATTATTTTCATGGCTAATAAGAGGAGAGCGATTCAACGCATACCATGCCCAAGGGCAAGGCATGGTCGGATACAAGAAACGCAGTAAAATGATTACTTCCTTGTATCCACCTACTGCCACAAGGTCTCCTGCTTCAGAACTTGTGTATCTCCACACCTAAACCAGCTAGCAAGAGATAGTTTCCTTGAAAAGGTACCTGACGTAAACCTGTAATATAGTAGAGCCGTGATAACCTCTCCATAACCCCTGGAATAAATGTATCGCTCTATCTGCAGACACTCAGCACATTGACTCCCTTGTACTTCCAGCACCGCAGCTGAGTTATCACTAGGTGGGTCCTTCAAACCTTAAACAGGAGTGCAGTCTGCCAAGAGTGCCTCTCCTGAACTCCAGGACCACAGCCCTCCCAGGATGAAGCTGAGCTAGCCCAGTCGGTGCACTGTCGGCAAGCGAGCTCTCACACATGGAGCAGGGGGCCCGAGGCCTTGCACGTCTCTGTCTAGCCCACGGCACGGCTAACGTGGCATCCTGGGTCTTTTACACAGGGACCAGGTCTTTGGCCAAAAGGACCTGATGCCTTTCTTTGTGCTCAATTATTTTCATATGGCTTTTATTTTCATTTTAACTCCCTTAAGAGGAGACCTCCCATTCAGCTGGGTCTCCTACATAGTAAAGAAGTGCTTATTCTGAACAAATAAAGTAAGTCATAGGCTCATAAAGAGTTTTTCTATTGCCCCAGAGCCCCTTCATACCCATATACTGAACCCACATCAATATAACCCCATTCCAATATAACTTGGAACGCCAGGGCTGATTCTGGATGTGAAGGAGCTACGTTCTCTCAAAGCCTTCTTGATTTGAACTCTGACTAAGGGGATCCGGGAAATCTTATCTTCCCAAGCTTCCCAAGATACCACCTGCTCCATGTCTTAATTTGAATTTTTTTCCCATGAAACCCTAAGCATAACAAGAAGATCATGATCAGAATGTTCATGGCTGGCAAACCAACAGTCCACTTGTCCTCTCCCATTATAGCCCAAACGTAACCATATTCAAATTCCCACCCATAGTTTTTCTACATTATTTCACAGAAATAGCTTTTAAAACTTATTTTATTTTATGAAAATAGCTTTCCTTTTTTTTTTCCTGGGACACTTGAAGCATAAACACATACACACACACACACACACACACACACACACACACACACACAGTCTTCCTTTTAAAGTCATTCTTCCTTAAAACAACCATTATATTTATGGTCATAGTTTTGTGGAGAGGGCTTGGCTGGGTGGTCCATCTCCGATCCCCTTGGCATCCTCATGGGGTAGCTGGGAATCAAGCCTCCCCTTCTCTGATGATATTTCACTCAAATGTCTGCTGCCTCAGTTCTCCTTGGTCTCTCTCCACACGGTGTCTCCAGGACCACTCCATGCGCCTTGGACTTTTCATGAATGATGGTCTTGAGATGTGCTTCTTATAGAGCAGCTTAGAGTTGCAGGAAAGATCATTCCAGATATCCCAAATGTAAGCTGCTAAGGCTTCTTATGACCGAGCCTCAGAAATCCCAGAATATCACTTGTACCATAGTCCATTAATCTAGCAAGTCACTAAGACCAAACCAATATCAAGGGGATGGTAGAAATAGTTTTCAGCTCCTAATAGGAGAATTCACTGGGAAGGGGAGACATCAATTGGCCATCTTGGATATGAATCACCCACACTTTCTCCATTGGTGTCACATTTCTCCACAAAGGAGTGAGAGCAATGCTTCTTGTGCCTCGGTTTCTTACAAAATTTTATTTTTAATTTTTTTTTTAATTTTTTATTTATTTATGATAGTCACAGAGAGAGAGAGAGAGAGGCAGAGACACAGGCAGAGGGAGAAGCAGGCTCCATGCACCGGGAGCCTGATGTGGGATTCGATCCCGGGTCTCCAGGATCGCGCCCTGGGCCAAAGGCAGGCGCCAAACCGCTGCGCCACCCAGGGATCCCCAAAATTTTATTTTTAAAAGCTCTTTCTCTTTTTTTTTTCACATGTAGCTCCACCTATTCATAATGGAAACCCATGAGAAGCTGGACTTGATTTTTGGTATATGAGTGACAGACACTATGTTTTACTTGGAAACTCTTCCCTACTGATAATGTGTTCTAGAACCAAGTTGTCTATAGAGCTTGTTTTTACCCAAAATGACAAGTGCTCATCCAGGATGCTCCTCAGTTGCCTCAGGTTTCTGGAAGGTCCATTTTCCAGGTGACCTTTGCCAGGTCACTGAACCCACCTAGACAGTATGGATCCCAAATGGCTACTACAGCCTGGGCTCAAGCTGAGACCCCTGCTACACAAGTTAGCCCAGCCTACATTCTGGCACATAAGAGACGCCCAGCAAGTGTTAGTTCCCATCCTCTTTCCTTCCCTGACTATGCACTAAGACCTGTACTAAACATTGAATTATGACTCTCACACACAGATGATAAAAGTGAGACTCATCAAAGTGAAGAGGTCCGCCATGTTCTTGTAACCAGAATGTACTGGAATCGAACCTCGAACCCAGTTCAGCTCCACCATCAAAGTGGGTTGACTCCTTGAATTCAAAGGTATAAAATAGCAGAATCTTCAAGGGAAAGGAATTTATCAGTAAGAAAAATAGGATACTGGGGTTGGCAGAGACAGGCGTTGAAATAGAGGTGGTGTGCTATAAAATCACACTACCCCTCACCAGTCTGGCTGGGAGCCAGACTTATATTCCCCAGAAATATCATTCCAGAGGACTGACTCCTGCAGAGGGTGTTCTTTCTGTTTGCGGAGGAAAATATCAGTGACTCTGGTAGATAATTTTTAGCTTCGTGCGGCCCACTCCAGCTCCCTTTTCATCCCTGACATCCTGCTTACAGTTCATGGAATGCAGAATCCCATCTAACCCTGTTCTGAGACCGCCCCCAGGGACGTCATTGCTGTGTATCAGTTACTAGGTGTGGGTTTCCTTTTGCACCAGCTTGTCTGCCTTCCCAGGGATGAAATGAAGATTTCCCCGAGGAGTAAACCCAACATCATTGCCTCTTGCCTGGTCAGCTTCCCTGGAACGCCAGTGGCAGCCTCTGCTTCCAGCAACAACAGGCTGCGTATCCATAACAAAGGCGGCAGGACGCTGTGATCTGGCTGTCTTCAGCTCTGTCATTTAGCCAGGATGGTTTCCGAGCCTTGCCCCAGAGACCTAAGCCTCTAGTCTTTGGTGGCCCTACCCCCGGGTGTACACTTATGAGTCAGCAGACAAGATGAGCCTAGGTTCCCCTCTCCTGGACTCCCCAGGTCCCTGCCACCCATGCTGATTAAAGGTTACTTCCTTTACTGAGATAGCCAGAGGACATCTGCGAGGAGGGTAAGTGACCTTGGACCACGACCCTATAGATATATCACTTTTGAGAGAAAAGTTCATAAACACTGTCCAGAATCACAGCATTCTTATACTGTCCTGGAGCAAGAACTAAACAAGTGCTTTCAATTCTGTGACGATTTCATTTTAAATTATAAAATAAAGAATACTGTACTCATTTAGATACATGGTACTGATTAATATGTACATGTTGAAATTCCGGAGAGAAGTCTGAGAATTCGGCCCTTGAATTAATTATTCCTTTCTAGAGAAATATACCCAGTAGGATCCAGTATAATAACAATAAAAATAGTTCTAACTATGCAGACAACAATATGGATCAGAAAAAAGAATAATAAAGAAAAAAGAATAATAAAGACAATTTAAGTATGTTTGTGAATGATGTTATTGAATTAGTGATAATCTTTTTAAGGGTGGTAGTGGTGTTATTAAAGAAAATACTCTTACTCTTGGAAGAAAGCATGCTGAATGAAGCATTAAAAGGTGAAATGTCATAATATTGATAGCTTACCTTCAGAAGGGTTAGCAAAAAGCAGAGAGAAAAAGAAGGTATAGCAAGTTGTTAACAGATATTCATTGCACTATTCTTTCAATTTTTATGGGTTTTAAATGTTTCAAAGTAATATATATATTTACCTTTATGTGTAAATATGTATTTACATATATTATATATTTATATATCCCATAATACTTAACGGTTAAATGTGGATTTATATGGGTTTATAATAATCTAACAAATTCTTGATTTTCATGATTTATTCCAGTTTTTAACTAATAAGAACAAGCTCTGAAAACAATTCTTGTAGTTGCTTGCACATACTCTTAATTACTTATTTTGTATAAATTACTAGAAGCAATTGTTCAAGTTTATTGACATTTTAAAAGTCTTGGTACTATCGGTGACAGTACAATTATTTGATTTGGCCCTAAAATTTTTCTGTGGCTGTTAAGCCCCAGGCCCTACTAATTCTCTTTAAAATGATTTCATTTGTCAAATGATAAGACTTCTAATGCTGGTATTCTATTTCCTAGGCTATTTATTAAAATCAGTGCTCTCAGTCCTTGACAACATCTAGTAACTTTTTGTGCATAAGCATGGACATCAGAGTCTCTACCCAAAATTGCTTTAGTTGTCTCCTTAAGTCACCTACAGAACTTGGGGTTGTCACATTCCATGTGCTGTCCATCTGCTTTAATAATATCTACCTGAATTATTTGCAGCCACATATCTGCAGTCACTGTTTTCAACACATGCGGTGCTACCTTGGCTCTACCAGAAGCTAGACTCTCACAGTGTGTGCCACAACCACTGACACTAGGTGAGACACCTCCCTGGAGGAGATAGTCTGAGTCCTGTTATAGAAATATCACAGCCTTGACCGCCGTCCCAAGGATTCACTACTTAACAATCATTACGTGATACACACATCACTAAAATAACACTTATTAAGCAGCCCTAAACCGCACCTTAGGCAGTCTCCAAGCTATTCCCAGGAAGGTTTAGTCTATTGAATAAGCCACACTTACTATTACAACACATCAGATGTGGCTGATTCACTTGTGCCCTCACTCTCTCTCTGTCTCTGTCTCTCTCTCCCCCAGCTCCCTCTCTCCCCCCACCATACACATTTTCCCCACACTCAAGCATGTGGAGAATATTTTCCAGGACCTCACTTTGGCCAAGTGACCAAAAAGGAAAGGAAAGTTAAGAAAAATAGACATAATCCTTTTATGTAGTATATTTTCTGCCACCAGAAGTGAAATAGTTGACCCAAGAACCCAAGCAAATGCTGTTTTAGCTGGATCCCTTTCAAGTAATAATGATCAACAAATCTTCAAATAACTAGAATAAAAGTTACCATTTATGGAAGCGCAGAGATCAACTCATGCCCACTTTATGCTTCTCATAAGTTGCAGGATCAATATTTTCTGTTACTGGTTCTACTGTGGTACCCAAGCCCAGATCACGTTGACTAATAACATAGAGTTCATCCAAAGAAAATAGATAACGAATTCTATTCAAACTTTTAATCCCCTTCCAGAGCAATTATTTTTCTTAGGCGCTCATGGGAATAGTTCCAATGCCTCTTTGTGGTGGCTTGGCTGCTCCCCTCATGCTAAAAACACATGGGCCCTGGTTCTTCCATTGACTCATATGGTTCAACACATTTATTTCCTAGATATGGAGCCGCGATGGAACGTTCCTTATGGTGAGGCAGTGTGTAGGGAGCCCACAGGAAATGTGGATCCCGGCAGGGTGTGCAGGGGGCCTGGATCACCCACACAGGCTGTGTAACCTCAGGCAAAGCTCATAACCTCTCAGAACCACAGATCCTACATTTACGCTCTGGCCGCCATAATTCAAAGCTACAAAGCTCCTACGTGCAGGAGGTGGAAAACTACAAAACTTCTACAATGTTGATTATTTTGACAGACATTATATAAAAGAAAATAGTACATTCAGATGGTTTTCTGGTCTATTTTTAAGAAAAAATTAGCTAACCTAAGACCCAAGAAGGGCCTTATTTGAGGTACCATTAAGTGATAAGTAAGAAAGGAAAATTTTAGGCTACAGAAAACTGGTTGAAAATGTTATCAAAAAATAATTTTTAATACATGTGCTATTATCTTCTTATATGAAACCAAAAGATAGGCACGTCGATAATTTTTCAAAGTCTCAGAGGTATATTTATTTGACTTCTTAGGTCAGTGTTCAATGGGAGACCATATTCTGGATCCTTCTGTCAGAGATTATACATTACCTGGCTGTGCCCATGGTCTGGAGTCCAGCCACAGCAAGAATGGCCTCCAGCCATTCCATATAGAAGCTGCGTGACTTTGGGCACTTACTTTACCATTCTGGACTTGTTTCATTTTTTGAATCTACACAATAGGGATTTAAATCTCTTTTTTTGTGCATCATGTGGCTGATTTGTATTCAGAACTGATATTCTCTCCCCAGTGTGGAATAACTCTTAAGGACTACTCCAGCTTCAGAACTCCCAGTAGGAGGAGGCAAGGCTTTTACCGTGAAAGCACAATTCCTATCTTCTCTGCCTAATCTTGCTTTTCTTCTCTCTCAAACGGGTTGTTCCCAAGGGCACTTCCCAACACACCAAGTGGACATAAATCTCAGCACTTCAGAATCTGTCTCCAGGGAACCCAAACTATAACACCCTTGTTCCACAAATAAGGAGAAAATATCTTTACCATAGAGGCTCATGATGCTAGCTATACCTCTTAGAGGTCATCACAACCAGGATAAACAACGAGAAACCCTTGGTGGTTGAGTTTCTAGCTCCTTAAACACCTTCTGCTAAGTGGTCTACCTAGAGTAACTGAGGTAGATATGACATCGTCTGCTGTCAACAGGTCCTCACTCCTGGAAGCAATTTCAGTGTTTACTCTTTTCTTTAGATTTGCCTCCCCGTCCTAGATCATTGATTCTCGCTTTACCTTCCAAATACGCAAACCACCCATGTGACCTATCTTGGTGTGGCCTCAAAATTGAGTCGCTGTCAATCTTCTGCAATCACATGCCTGGCTGTGGCAACACTTGCTCTGACTTTACTTCTCATGCAAGCTCTGTATGCCATAATCAGCCCCATTTCGTTATTGTCTCAATCCTCGATCAAAGATCAGGGAGCTACCCAACACCGGGAACAGAAAGACTTCAAGACGGATTTCAGACTTCAACTGGCTCAGGAACAAGTGCCTCAAACACGAAGTATGAAAGTCATTTTTAAAAGAATGCCAAAGAACTCCCTAGTGGAGTATAAATCCCTCTATCTGGAATCGGTGCCTTTAGAACTATATTTAACGCATGGTATTAACTCCCCCCATTTTACCACTAGTTTATGTCTAGTCTCTTTGGAATCTGGTTCTATCAGCGACAAGAAAACTATGGAAATGTCTCGGAGGTGTTGCTACTATTCACCTTTACCACTGCTTCTGCATTCCTAAAGATTCCAAGTGCCTCAGTGGATGAGGTGATAGCAGATGGTGACCAGCTAGACACCCTCTGCTAGAGCTGCTGACTGTGCTCAGGGTTTTCCAGAGAAAAGTGAAAGTCAAGTGTAAAGATGAAGCGCCCCCTTGACAGTGCTCACCTTGGAGAATAGAACCTTAGAAGCCCATGTGCTGCCAACTGAGCTCTCAACTTGTGGGATTCAATAATGACACAGACAGGACACTAGTAGATGCAACTTGTTTTTAAAAGGCATTAGAATATATAGACTTATAAATAAATGTCACTATGGTCTGATCTTCATCCTGGAAGTGCTTTTGTGAACATTGACTTATTTTTCCTTCTGTTCTTGCCCTGCCAAAAGGGAGTTGTCCTGCTGAACTCACTTCATGACTGAGTCAGATCCATCCAAGAAACAATATTTTGAACAATGTTGTGGCGGTTATAAATGTCTTATTGTATGTTTTCCCTCATAACTCTAAACAAAGAAATTCCAACGTTTCTAGCTTGACTTTTTTTTTTTTTTACTTGAATTAGTCCCTCCCTCTCCCTCCCTCTCTGTCTCTCTCTCTTATTCTCTCTCAACAAATTTCTTAGGAGGTCAAGATTTTTTTTTTTAATCATTTCTGGTAGGTAACAAAAGAAACCTAAGTGTACTTGAGTGAATAAAATGTAAATGTATATGTTGTATGCATATCAGCATATCATGGCACCTTTTCAACTAAAGTAAATATTTTCTGTCTCTTTAATATTTCTTGTTTCCCTAATTTGCCAGTGTTACATGATAGGAATCCATCAGACACAGAACAACTGCTTGAGTATAGTTTGAATAGGACTAAGGAGCCATTATTACTGTGTTTAAAATCACCCCGGATCAAGAATCAAAACTAACATATGATTAATGAAGCTAAGGGAGGCTTAATAAGATACATTTCTATCAGTCATAGGTTTAAACTGTGTCTGACTCTCCTAAATTTAGATAAAGCCTAACTAAAAATGAACATTCCTGAATTTTTCAATTACATTTTGCTTCTAGTTTGGCCAGAAATGGTTGTAAAACTTTTCCTTGATTCCTCTCCAAATCCTCTGTATATAATTCATCAAGTATTCAAAATTAAATAAATATTATATAGTCCTGACTCTGATAAATGTGAATTGATTACATTTACAAGATTACATTTCCTATTCCTGCTAATATAATGTTACATCAATAGTTTTGAGTAATGTACATTCTCTTGTTGATCGGGATTTTGTGCCTTTCATTATTTTTAATTAGGAACAAACTAGAGAGAAAAACTTTGAAATAATCTTTGTCCTCCCAACCACTCCTATAATTACATGTTTATAATTATAGGAAAATATTCTTAGAAACCAACTTGGGTCAATCTTGGGGAGTTCTAGAAACATTTCACAACTTTTTGAAATGGAAATAATAATTAATTTACAGTAAATGTTTGTTTCTTCACGCCTGAGTTTCAAGTATCTCTCTGAGGGCAGAGCTATAGAAAAACAAGGTTTATGAAATTTTAAATAGCTCAATTTTTAAAAATATCATTAATAGCTAAAATTCGGTGTTTAATTCTGCATCTGGGTTATAAGCCACCATAGGGGTGCCTAAGAGAGGCAACATGGTATACCAGAAGGAGCAACGGCACAGGAGTCAGGGACATGTGCACATGACGAGGGACCCCGGCCATGAACAAGTTATGAAAGCCAGCTAAGTCACTTAACTACTCTGGACTTGCTTTCCAGAGGCCTCTTCCTGCTTCACCATTCTGCAACTGCCTATTTGCTTGACCAACCGTACTGAGTGCCTAGTACGGGCAAATTTGCTTTGAAGGGATGATTTATTACACTGCCCTTGTTCCATATGATGCTGACACCAAACATTACACTACACTTCTCACATCATCTCCTTGAATCCTCTATTTTGAGGGACAGATCAAGCATCACCAAGCTCAATTTTGAGTGAGTAAAGCGAGCTACACAACAACTAAGTGACTCATCCAGCACCAGCACAACTAGTTCAAGAATTCAGGTCTTCAGAGCCCAACAAAATGACCTCTTTACTCGAGCATGCTTTGCATAAATAAAAGTACCTGGCTGTATTACTGCCCTCTTGTTTCTTTCCCGTAAGAGCTTGCATCAGCTGTCCACGTGTTTTAGGAAAGCTGCTGACAGTTATTTGCACAGGACTTGAAATCTGGGCTGTGGCTTGATCCCAGCCTCTCCTCCAACATCCTAGGTGACCTTGGGCTAGTGATCCACCCATGAAATAAAGATCTACACCCCTGAGGATACTCTTGGCGTTAGGCTGTGTTACTGCCTGGGTATGTTATGAGGGAAAATGTTTGTGGAGTCATTGAACTCATGAGGGAAGGGGAATAAAAACAATAAACTTTATAAATAGGCTCCTACCAAAGTTTTTTCAAAAGAAAAAGTGAGGTTTCCAATCCCTGCTTTCTCAAGGCCATTTTTGACTAATGTCTCTTGGTTGTCAAGGATACAGTAAGGTCATTAAGACCGTCATCATGCTTATTTCCATATTATATTCCCTAAATGGCAGAGCTGGTGTCAGATTCCTGGAGATGTTGTACGGAAGAGAATAATAGGAGACTTGCAAATGCTTATGGAGGCACTAAAATATTCTGTGTGCTTTTCATATATTGAAATTTCAAAAAGTCCAACTTTTGCTATTGCAAAAGATTTCAACAGGAAAATTCTCTAGAATCTAAATTCAAGCTAAGATTTATTTCCCAGAACTCAACTCCTACTTTCAGCTTATTTCAATCATATTCTTTTTATGCCCCCTTCTTCAACCCCAAGTGGGGAAACTGATCAAACGCATTCTACACATACCACTGAGCCCACAGATTCAGCCTCCCAGCTGCAGTACTAACCTCACAAATTCACAGACCATCTCCAGTTTCCAAAAGTGGAACAGCCTTCTGGACTAGAGGAATACCCTAGACACACCCACTATTCTCGGCTTGCCTGACTTTCACATCTCTGCCTTATAATCACTGACACCATTTTTCTGTTGAATCAGACTATTGGATAAAAAGGATTTCTGTTTAATAGAAAGAGCTTCCCTTACGTGCTCTTCTATCTCCCGTGCCTCTGTACCACAATTTCATCTCCATAGTCAACACTGCTTTACATCAGTGGCCTGATTTCTCTCTTACGGCCCCCAGAGTCACAAGGCGGTAGGACATCATCAGGTTTTCAGCTGGAAAATAAACTGGCTTTATGTAGCCTGTGTGAGAAGAGTTTGGCAGATGAAAATTCAGAAATGCTGCCAATGAGGCAAATGTTTAATCTTGGAGAAAGCTCTTCACACGAACGCAGTTGACGTAGAGGAAAGGAAACCACAAAACAACAGGGCAATAACATTAAAGACTGGTTTACACACACCAAAAGAAGAGGAAATTCAGAGCCGACTTCCACATCCCTTCTTATAATTTATCACAACAGGATGAAATATGCAGCTGGTGTTTCCTTTATGAGACTGGAAAAAGAGCAGAAATTTCAAAATCAGATAAACACAAATGGAGTAAAATGTCTGGTTATTCTTTGCACCTTGATAGTTATCTTCCATTTAAGGTTCTCATAATACTTTTACAACAGTTAGTCTTCCCATTTCATAGCTGGGAAAAGTAAGATCCAGGCCAATAAAGTAATTCCTTCAAACACACTGAAAAGCAGAGACACAAAGTTGAATTGTAACAATTTTTTTTCATAAGTTGTTATAAAAGTCCTTTTCTGGAGAGGATGCTTTCCTCAAAAAGAAATTAGGCTTTTGTTTTAAGTATTCAATCAGTCAAATAAATCTATCAAATAGATTATTGCAACAATAACAATACATGTTTTAAACCAAATTTTATTTCATATGCAATAATTTGAAAATTATCTGATGACACTTCTTTCCCTTGACCACTTTACCTTCTAATTCCAAAGAATCAGTACATTTACAAAGCATAATCGTATCTATATTCTGAGATTGATTTTTTATTCCTTTTAGTCAGACAAAAAAATCATCAAATGTTGCCCTAAGTCCCTTATACAGAAAAATAGCTTAAGTAGTTCAGAGAAAATTCATATCTATTTAAACAAAATATTACAGTATGTACATGTTGGGAATTGCATTTGATTTATTCTAATAATGTTTAAATTTCTACCTTGATAAATTGTGAGAGATTTTCTCCATCTACCCCAAGATCGTCTCTGTCCCTTTCTCTATTAAATGTGTCATCACCAGAACCTGAATTTTTTGAAACAGTGCATCAAAAATTATACCCAGAGAAACTACACTGAAGTCAGAGTTTCTGAGATCCAAGTCTGGCTTGGAGAGAGATTTATCCAGACTGGCTACATGCAGCATAGCTAGAAGAGAGTTTTGAAGCAATCAAAGAGGGAGCCAAGAGCCTGGCCATGAGACTGTGCTAAGTCTAATTTGAAGGGACAAACGAGACCTCTGAAGAAGAGAATGTGAAATAAAGTCAAAAGGCAAGAGGAAGAGGCGCCTGGGTGGTTCAGTCCGTTAAGCATCTGCCTTCGGCTCGAGTCAGGATCCCAAGATCCTGGGATTGAGCTCTGAGTTAGCCTCCCTGCTCATTGAGGAGCCTACTTCCCCCTTTCCCTCTGCTCCTCCCCCCACCTGTGATCATGTGATCGTGCTCACCCTCCCTCTCTCTCTCCCTGTCTCTCAAATACATAAATAAAAATCCTTAAAAAGATAAGGCAAGAGAAAGAGAAGGACAAAAACCCTTCATTTGGAACAGGGCAAGCCAACGAAGAAGGGAACATGAGGGTGAGGATATTGAAAAGATGCTGTCGTTCCCATCTTGGTGCAGCCAGGTGACTGAATGTGGCACATGCACACACAAACACACACACACACACACACACACACACACACACGGCAAACAAACAAACGAAAATAAATAAAAACCAGTCATTTGCCTTAAACAACAAATCAGTCCAAACACTCCTGAAAGAAAGTCAGATAAAGGTCAATAAATGTTCACATGGAAAAAAACTTTTTTTAAAAAAAGATTTTATTTATTCATGAGAGACAGAGAGAGAAGCAGAGAAAGGGAGGGAGAAGCAGGCTCCATGCGGGGAGCCTGATGCGGGGCTCGATCTTGGGACCCCAGAATCACAACCTGAGCCAAAGGCAGACGCTCGACCACTGAGCCACTCCAGTGACCCGGAAAAAAAAAACACTTTTTAAATTACTGCTGATTCTCCACGCAGAATAAAAGTATAATAAAGACCTTTTTAAAATAAGAAAACCAAGAGCTCACCACCAGCAGACATGCATCAAAGGAATTCTGAAGAATGTTCAAAGGGCAAAAGGAAAGTGGTCCCAAATGGAAAGATGAAGATACAAATAGGAATAAAGACCATTAAAAAATGAGATGTTGAT
Organism: Vulpes lagopus; assembly: GCF_018345385.1. Lineage (NCBI taxonomy): Eukaryota > Metazoa > Chordata > Mammalia > Carnivora > Canidae > Vulpes > Vulpes lagopus. The sequence goes on from NC_054825.1 coordinate 121,847,583, forward strand.
TAAATGATTATTGACTGTATAAAAGAAGCAGAAGAGTGGGAGAGTTAAACTCAACCCTCAGAAAAACATGGGATGCAGGGAACAGGATAAAATCAAGGGAACTCTCAAGATGATGAAGAAACATTCTCAGGATGGTAGTAGCTACACTGGAGGGAGAGAGCAGTTAGTTTGGAACAATGTGATACAGGCCCACGTTGAAGGCTTTGTCATGTATTTCCTTTTCATCATGAGTTGAGAATGCCCAGCGGAGCCAGCCCAGACTTTTATCTGAGTAAGTTATGGCTTTCCATTCCATGTGCCACAGCCTAAATCTGCTCGAGACACTCAGTTCACTTCCCAGAAATGTTCTGCTTCGATTTGCTCCTGAGAGCTGGAGGTAAGCTTAGAAGCACAGCAGCAATGGTTAGCGTAGAAGCAAAAAAGAAAGAGCAACTTACTCCCTCACTAAATATTTTTTTCTATTAAACATCCAGAGCCTAGTCCATAACACAGTCCTGCTTACTGGCCCAATTCCAAAATGCTAGCCCAGTGTTTTCCAGGATCCACTCAAAATCTTGCCCAAAGACTTCTCCAGATGGGAGAAGTTTATAAACTTTCAGGGAAGCTAAAGCCATATTATGATAATACAGTTCTGTGCACTCTCCTTTTCCCAGAATCATCTATCTCAGTATGGTACTATTATCCTTTCCCTACACAGCTAGGTTCGTGCTTGCTACCATTTTCCACTAGTAAGCAGTATATTGTGTAGGGATACCATATATAACTGGTAAATCCATAAAGAAGCATAAGAGAATAACAATTTTTAAAAAGCAGTATAATGGTTACCTCCGGGAAGCAGGGAAATGATACAACTGGGGAGGAGATCACAAAGGCTTTTAATGTCCTGGCAATAGTTTTATTTCTTGATCTGGGTGATGAATAGTCATGCTCATTTTAATATAAATCTTTACATTGCTCCTATCAATTCTGTACACAGCCAAAAATAAAGGAAGAAAAGTTATATGGGTCTGTATACCTCCGTTTCCCTCTCATCAACCCAAACTCACAGTACCCAGTATTTCCCGCCCTTCTCTGGAACCCTGCCACCACGGTGGTCTAAATCACCCCCATCTCCTGCCTGGAATATGAAAGTTTCCGAATTTGTCTCTCTGCTTCTACCCCTGGCCCCCTACATTTGTGTTTTTCACACAAAAGCCAGAGTGATCTTTTTAAAGCCTGAGTCGGATCTTGTCACTGCTACCGGAAACCTCTAGGGCTCCTACTCAACTCAAAGAAAATTATGGACTGCAAGGCCCTAAATGACCTGACTCCCTGTTTTCACCTCTTCCATCTTCAGTCACACTGGCTTCCTTGTCACTCCTGAATGTACTCAGTACACTCCTACCTCAAAAGCTGGCTTTTTTTTTCCTTTTTTTATTTAATTTAAATTCAATTTGCCAACATATAGTATAACACCCAGTGCTCATCCCATCAAGTGCCCTCCTCAACGCCCGACATGCAGTTACCCCATCCTCCCACCCACCTTCCCTTCTGCAACCCTTTTTCCCAGAGTTAGGAGTCTTTCATGGTTTGTCTTCCTCTCTAATTTTTCCCCACTCAGTTTTCTCCCCTTCCTTCTGGTCCCTTTCACTATTTCTTATATTCCACGTATAAGTAAAACCATATAATTGTCTTTCTCCTATTGACTTATTTCACTCAGCATAATACCCTCCAGTTCCATCTATCAATGTAAATGGTAGATATTCATCTTTCCTGATGGCTGAGGAATATTCCATTGCATATATAAACCACATCTTCTTTACCCATTCATCTGCCGAAGGACATCGTGGCTCCTTCCAGTTTGGCTATTGTGGACATTGCTGCTGTGAACACTGGGGTGCACGTGGGTCCTGTCGTTTCACTGCATCTGTATCATTGGTAGTGCAATTGCTGGGCCATAGGGTAGCTCTATTTTTTAAAAAGCTGGCTTTTTCATCTCAAGATATCCAAATAGCTTACTTTTCTCTTTATTCAAATAGACATCTGATCCATCCCTTCTTGTCAGACAGGCTTTCCCTAACCATGTATTCTTTTTAAATATTATTCCCCTGACTTGCTTTTCATTCTTAGAACTAATTAATATGGGACCCATGTATTTATTTGCTTGTTTCTTTAATATCTTCCTTTCATAACTAGAATGTAAGTTCCATAAGACCAGGAATTTAATCAGTTTTGTTCACTGTTGAATGATGTCTGGTAACATAGTAGGAGTCTCTTCAATATTTGTTGAACAAATGAAGGATATTCCTTTATTTATCCACCTTTAATCTCAGCCACATTTTCCAACAAGTCCTAATTTTACTTTCTTTTCTTTCTTTTTCTTTCTTTCATGCTTTTTTTTTTAATTGATCAGAGACCTTGATTATGGTCCTCATCATTCATCAAGCAGCCTATACAAATCATTTTCTTTTCCTCTGCCTCAAACAGCAGCGATAGCATCCAAGCCTGAAATGGAAGACACAACTAGTGGAAGACCTTGTAGAGAAAAGCTAACAGGTGAGATCTCTACTTATCCCAGCTTAGGTGAAGGTAGAACAGGAAAAGTACGTAGTACAATATTCCAACATTCTTCAAAGCTGAGGCCTGCAGGGCAGTAGCTAGCTAAAGGATGCAGGTGAAGGCTCACAAAACTGTCCAACTCAGCCATCAACCCAAAGTCCCTTCCAGAAAAGCAAATTCATCCACAGCTTCTATTGCATTATCCAAACCTCTCCTCTGGAGGGTTTTCCTCGTTCCTTGTTGAACACAGCAGCAAGCACCTTTTGCAATGGTCTCTGAGGTTTGTGCCAGAGTGAAGATGGCTTTCTGTCCCTTAAGGATCAAATCGGGGTCCGCCCAGCCAAGGCCTTCACTCCTGACAGAGGCAGCTTCCAGCTACATGCCTGGGCACACTCATCCCTTGGGACTTGGAGCTGCAGTGCTGCGGCCTTCCCCGTGGGCCCTCCTCCTCCCAAGGCCTCCCACTTCCATACCACTGCCATCTGGCTGGAGTGTGCTGCATGGGGCTGCCCTTTATCGGACTTTCTTATTGTCCACTCAGGTTCTTAACAAATGATCACTGGAAGCCGACTGATGGCATGTCAAATAAATCACTTAGGTTAAAATTACAAGTTCACAAAAGCAAGAGACTATAAAGATACTGGTGAGCTTTGAAAAACCCAGATCTGGATTATGTGCTTAAGAATCAAAATAAACAGAGCATAACAAATATAATTGGAGAAAATAAATACAACTATGAGTCATGCATGAAATGTGTAACTGACTTGAGTTTAAATCCACACCTCTAAGGAAAGGGGTCATTTAAATTACAGAATAGGAAAAGGCATACCCTCCAATGTACTCAGCCAATAACTGTATTCAAGTGACTGAAAATAAACAGGAAGAAGGAGAGGAAGGGTGTTTAAGATTTAAATTGCAACAAATTTCAATGCATTTTATGGATATTATAGACTATTGAAAACAAAGTTAATTTTTTTAAAGATTTTATTTTATTTATTCATGAGAGACAGACAGAGAGAGAGAGAGACAGGCAGAGGGAGAAACAGGCTCCATGCAGGGAGCCGGACATGGAACTCGATCCCAAGACTCCAGGACCACGCCCTGGGCCAAAGGTGGGTGCTAAATGGCTGAGCCACCCAGGGATCCAACAAAGTTAATTTTAAGAAAGGACTTGCATTCCTATTGGGAAAAAACTCAAAATTAATGCTACTTCAAAATTTATTGCTAGATCTGTTTTCTTTATTTCTGTCTTTTTCCCCCAGTAGAAAAGTTCATCCCTAAATTTGAATTAGTTGGCTTCTGCTAGACCAAAAATGTTACTTCTTATGTTCTATTGAAGTCAGACAAGCAACCAAAAATGATACCATTTACTCATGTCAACAGGTGATAACAGGTGACAACTTTTTTTAAGATTCAAATATTTCTTAATAAAATACAACTGGATTGCAAGAGCCAATTAAAACCTTTACTTTTCCATTACACTCCATCATTTTGCCATAGGTTAGTTTTCCATTACATTCCATTGTTACTTTCCCATTACATTCCATTATTTTGACATAGGTTAGTCTGAACTTTGTCTTTTCGTTAGTGTTTTTAAAAATCAGATTTTCCCATTCAGAACATAAAATTCATTACCATCATTTAGCCATATTTCTTCCCCCATGACATTTCTGTATAGGATTTTTTTTTAATATTGACACATGAAATTTTCTGTTTTCGGAAAACTAGACAAATAATTTTTCACCTATGCTTTTATACTGAAGATAATTTTTAGGGTTAGTAATAAGTAATATACATATACTGTTTTAAAAACAGCTCCAGGCTACTACTGGGCTCTAGTAGAGATGAGCGTCTGATTGTGAGTCAACAGACTTTAATTCTAATCCTACCTCTAGCAATAAAACTAGTAGCTCTATCACTTTGGAAAGTCATTTAGTCTTTGTGTATCTCAGTTTTTTTCTCATATGTAAGAGGGCTAGATAAGGACTAAGATAGGCATCATCTTTAAAATTACATGAGTCTATATATAGTTGTTTTGTCTGCCATGGTTTGATGCATTCCTAATCTGAATCTGTACAATTATAAATATATATGCCCCTAACAACAAAGCCCAAAATATATGGAGCAAAAACTATCAGTACTGAAGGAAGAAATTCAGCAATAATAGTTGTAGGTTTAATTATTCCACTTTCAAAAAAGGATAGAGCAACTAGACAGAGGACCAATAAGGAAATAGAAGGCTTAAACAATATTTTAGACCAATTAGACATAACGTATCTAGAAAACACTCTATCTAATGATAGAACATACATTCTTCTCAAGTGCAGAAGGAACATTCTCCAGAATGGACCATGTATCAAGTCATAAAGCAAGTCTCAATAAATGTAAAAGGGTTGCAATTATACAAATATGTTCTCTGGCCATAAGGAAGTAAATTAGAAATAAACAACAAAAGGAAATTTGGCAGATTTACAAATATGTTGGAATTATAAGTATGTGGCAATTATAGCACACTCTCAATCTTTTTCAAAACCTTAGCTGCCCTTTTTTGAAGAAATTGACAAGCTAAAACTCATAATAGCCAAACAATCTTGAAAAAGTATAACAAAGTTGGAGGACTCATACTTTCCAATTACAAAGTTATGAGCTCACCACACACTATAGTAATGAAGACTTTATGGTATTGATATAAGGATAAACATATAGATCAATAGAATAGAGGAAAGAGCCCAGAGATGAACCTAATATTTATGCTCAACTGATTTTGACAAGGGTGCCAGGATCATGGGGGAAAGAAAAGGCTTTCGAACAAATGGTACTGGACAACTGGATATCCACACTTAAAAGAATGAAGTTGGATTCCTATCTCACACCACATACAAAAATTAATTCAAAATGGATCAAAGGCCCAAATGGAAGAACTAAAACCATCAAAATCTTAAAAGATAATAGGGGACTGAGTCTTCATGTCCTTGGGTTAAACAATGGTTTCCTAGATATGACACCAAAAGCACAAGTAACCAAAGAAAGAAATAGACAAACTGGATTTCATCAAAATTTAGAAATTTCTGCTTCAAAAAATACTATCAAAAAGTGAAAAGATAAACAACAAGATGGAAGTAAATGTTTACAAATCATATATCTGAAAGTGTTCCATTTTCTAAAATATATAAATAGCTCTCACCACTCAACAATACAAGACAACCCAACTAATAAATGAGCAGTGGATTTGAACAGACAATTCTCCAAAGAATACACACAAATGACCAATAAGCACATGAAAGGTTGCTCAATATCTTTAGTCATCAGATAAATGTAAATAAAAACCACTGAGATAGTACTTCACAACCACCAGATGGTTATAATCAAAAGACAGATAATAACAAACGTTGATGATGTGGAGAAATTGGAACTCAAGCACTGGTGGTGGGAATGTAAAAGTCACTTTCCCACTGGTGGTAGGAAAACTATTTTGCAGTTCCTCAACAAATCAAACAAACAGGTGTCATATGACCCTACAACTCTATATCTATGCACATATACCCAAGAGAACTGAAAACATGTTCATACAAAAACACATACATGGATGTTCACTACAGCATTACTTACAATAACCAAAGAGTGGAAACAACACAAATTCCCATCAACTAGTGGAAGGTTAAACAAAATGTGATACATCCATAGAATAGATATGTTATTTAGTCATAAAAAGGAATGAAGTACTATTATAAACTACAACATGGGTAAACCTTGAAAGAAGCCAGTCACAAAAGTCATAGATTGTATAATTCCATTTAGATGAAATGTCCAGAACAGGCAAATCTGTGGTGGTGCTTAGTAGGTAGTGGTTGCTGAGGGCTGAGTGAGGACAGAAAATGCGGGATGACTGCTAATAGATATGGGATGTCTTTTGAGAAGAATGAAAATGTCCTGGAATCAGATAGTAGTAATAGTTGTACAACCTTCTGAATATACTTGGAACTACTAAACTGTACACCTTGAAAAGGGGAATTTCACGATACGTAAAATAAACTTCAGTTAAAAAAAAATCCAGAGCTACAGAGTAACATGTTGTATAAAATGCACTATATTCTGGGGTGTACTCTGCTGTGTTACATGCAGAGTGGAGGTAAAGCAAAAGAGGATAGAGTGGCGGAGGTATATTGCTAGAAAATGAACAACATGAATATTTTTTCCTTCCAGCAGAAAAGTTTTCATACACCCATGGTAAGGAGGTTAGTGACTATATCCAGAACTGATGTAGACCAGAAAATGAAGTGTCTAGTACTTAGATACGCTTTTTTGTAGTTTTAAGACCAAGAAATGCAAGGAGTTTCAATTCCTATATCATACTTTTTATTGAGCAAACAAATGTCATGGAATAGTTATATTTAACTTAAAATCTGTGCCCTCCTCACTCAGGTCCTTCAGCCAAAGATGTGTTGTGGTATTTTCCCCTGTCCTAGTTACCATGTCTTTTTAAGCTGAGAAAAAAGCATGTCACCTAAAAAGAGAAAGTTTAAAAAGACTTTATATTTGAAAAGTCTCTGCTTTGATTTAAAAAAAATAAAACTTCCAATAGCTTTGTACTTTTACTATAAAGAAAATACATACCATTTCAGGTTAGGAGTTACCTCCAGAAAGAAAGGGAGAGAGAAACAAAGGGCTGGGGGCAGGGGTTGAGGTGGGGCGCTGTATCTTCAACATTGTGCTAAAGCAAAGTATTTGCATTTGTTTAATTTTAGTGACAGACACATGAGCATCTGTTATTTTAACTTTTGAGCTTTTCAATATGTTTGAAATATTTTTAAAATAGTATAAAATTAAAACATTTAAAAACTTTAAATTATTTTATATTAAAACATGATATATTCATTACTAATATTTTCTCATCATGAACACACTTTATGCTTTTTTATTTTTTTAAATATTTCATTTAAATTCAATTTGCCAACATATAGTAAGACACACAGTGCTCATCTCATCGTGTGCCTTCCTCAGTGCCTGTCACCCAGTCACCCCATCCCCCCACCCACCTCCCCTTCTGCAACCCTTTATTTGTTTCCGAGAGTTAGGAGTCTCTCATGGTTTGTCTTCCTCTCTAATTTTTCCCCACTCAGTTTCTCTCCTTCCCTTATGGTCCCTTCCACTGTTTCTTGATTTCACATATAAGTGAAACCATAAGATAATCGTCTTTCTCTGATTGACTTCTTTCACTCAGTGTAATACCCTCCAGTTTCATCCACATGAATGGTAGGTATGCATCTAAATGGTAGGTATTCATCCTTTTTGATGGCTGAGTAATATCCCATTGTATACATAGACCATATCTTCTTTATCCATCTGTCTGTCGAAGGAGATCATGGCTCCTTCCACAGTTTGGGTATTGTGGACATTGCTGCTGTGAACATTGGGGTGCAGGTATCCCAGTGTTTCACTGCATCTGTATCTTTGGGGTAAATACCCAGTAGTGCAATTGCTGGGTCATAGGGTAGCTCTATTTTTACTTCTTGAGGAACCTCCACACAGTTTTTCAGAGTGGCTGTACCAGTTCACATTCCCACCAACAGTGCAAGAGGGTTCCCCTTTCTCACATCCTCTCCAACATCTGTTGTTTCCTGTCTTGTTAATTTTCACCATTCTCACTGGAGTGAGGTGGTATCTCATTGTGGTTTTGATTTGTATTTCCCTGATGGCACATGATGTGGAGCATTTTTTCATGTGCTCGTTGGCCATGTGCAGGTCTTCTATGGAGAAAGTCTGTTCATGTCGTCTGCCCATTTCATGACTGGATTATTTGTTTCTTGGGTGTTTAGTTTGATAAGTTCTTTATAGATGTTGGATACTAGCCCTTTATCTGATATGTCATTTGCAAATATCTTCTCCCTTTCTGTAGGTTGTCTTTTACATTTTACACTTTTAAAATTAAATTAAACTTTTAATTTTATTTTTTTCATCATTAAAGTGTAATTTTTAATACCCATCACCTATTTCTCACATCCCCCTACCCACCTCCCTTCTGGCAACCATCAGTTTGTTCTCTATAGTTAAGAGTCCATTTCTTGGTTTCTCTCTCTCTCTCTCTCTCTCTCTCTTTTCCCCCTTTCATTATGTTTTTTTTTTTCTTAAATTCCACATATGAGTAAAAGCACATGGTATTTGTCTTTCACTGACTAACTTATTTCACTTAGCATCATTATCTAGCTCTATCCATGTTGTTCCAATAGCAAGATGTCATTCTTTTTTATGGGTGAATAATATTTATATACTTATAAATATAATATGTATATATGAATTTATATGAAATGTCTGTTCATGTCTTCTGCCCACTTTTTAATTCGATTATTTATTTTTTGGATATTGAGTTGTATTAGTTCTTTGTATATTTTGGATACTAACCCTTTATTGGATATGTCATTTGCTAATAGTATTTCTCATTTAGCAGACTGCCTTTTAGTTTTGTTGATCATTTTCTTCATTCTACAGAAACTTTTTATTTTGACATAATATTATGAAAACCTATATACCAACAAATTGGACAACTTATAAGAAATGGATAAATTCCTAGAAAGATATAACCTACCAAAACTAAAGCAGGAAGAAATAGAAAATTTGAACAGACCCACTACCAGCCATGAAATTGAATCAGTAAACAAAAAAATCCCAAAAAACAAAAGTCCAGAACCAGATGGCTTCTACCAACCAGGCTAATTCTACCAAACACTGAAAGAAGAGTTAATACTCATTCTTCTCAAACTATTCCAAAAAACACAAGAAGAAGGAAAACTTCCAAATTCATCCTATGAGGCCAGTATCACCCTGATACCAAAACTAGATAAAGACACCACAAAAAAGAGAACTACATGCCAATATCTCTCATGAATATAGATGCAAAAAATTCTCAACAAAATATTAGCAAACTGAACCCAACAATATATTTTAAAAACCATGAACCATGATCAAGTATGATTTATTCCCAGGATGCAAGAGTTGCTCAATATTCACAAAATAATTAACATGATACATCACATCAATAAAAAAAGAATAAAAAATTACATAATCATTTCAATAAACACAGAAAAAGCATTTGACAAAGTACGAAAACATTCATGATAAAAATCAACCGCAAGTAGGTCTAGAGGGAATATACCTCAACCTAATAAAGATCATATATGAAAAACCCACAGCTAACATCATGCTCAATGGTGAAAATTGAGAGCTTCTCCCCTAAGGTCAGGAACAAGACAAGGATGTCTACTTTCACTGCTATTACACAACATAGTACTAGAAGTCCTAGCCATAGCAATTGGACAACATAAAGAAATATAAGGCATCCACATTAGTAAGGAAGAAGTAAAACTCTCACTACATGCAAATGACATGATACTATATATAGAAAACCCTAAAGCCTCCACCAAAAAACTACTAGAATGAATGATAAATGAATTCAGTAAATTCATAGGACACAAAATCAGTGTACAAAATCAATCTGTGGCATTCCTATACTCTAATAATAAAGCAGTAAAATGTGAAATCAAGAAAACAATACCATTTACAATTGCACCAAAACCAATAAAATATCTAGTAATAAACTTAATCAAAGAGGTGAGACCTGTGATCTGAAAACAATGAAAGAAATTCAAGACAACGCAAAGAAACAGAAAGACATTCCATGCTCTTAAATTAGAAGAACAAATATTTTTTAAATGTCTGTACTACCCAAAGTAATCTATAGATTTAATGCAATCCCTATTTTAATACCAACAGCATTTTCCACAGAACTAGAATAATCCCAAAATGCTAATGGAACCACAAAAGACCTCAATTAGCCAAAACCATTCTATAGAAAAATAAAACAAAACAAAAATCACACCTGCAGACTTCAAGTTATATTACAAAGCAGTAGTAATTAAAATAGTAATGGTACAGGCATAAAAATAGACATACAGACCAATGGAATAGAACCGAAAACCCAGAAATAAACTCACAATTATAGGTCAGTTAATCTTCAACAAAGGAGGAATGAATATCTGACAGGGAAGGACAGTCTCTTCAACAAAAGGTGTTGGGAAAACTGAACGGCCACATGCAAAGAATGAAACTGGACCACTTGCCTCTGCCATATACAAAAAATAAACTCAAAATGGATTAAAGATCAAAATGTGAGACCTGAAACCATAAAGATCCTTGAAGAGAGCACGCGAAGTATCTCGCTGCCAACAGCCATAGCCACATTCTTCTAGATACGTCACCTGAGGCAAGGGAAATGAAAATAAAAAATAAACTATTGGGAAGGCTTTTTTTTATTTTTAAAAATGTTCTTAGTGTAATTAATAATTACTAAGTATGACTATAAGCAGGCAGACAGTCCTTCAAAATACATTCAATGAGTCATGAAACATTTTTTCAGGACCTACCATGGCACCATGTGCCAAGTGCTACGAAACAAAACGTTCATGAGACAGAGATAAATAAGACGATGTCTGTGTCCTCAAGAAGCTCTTGGCCTCGTGGCTAATTCAGACCAGTAAGTGAATCATCCCAATATAATTTAGTAATGGCTATGAGAGATAAATGCACAGGAAGGGAGTAAAAAAACAAAATCGGTCACATGTACTCCTTGATTTTCCCTGATGAGTGAACACTGGATACATGAACCATGTGGGGAATGGAAGGAGAAGACAGCAAAAAAGTTTATCTAGCATAGGGACACAATCCACTGAAGGTAAGCCGCAAGACGTATAATTTTTCCCTCTGTAATTTTTAATACTTAATTTTATACAGTTATTTCCTTCAAAATCACTTACCCAACCATGACCTTTCTGCATGCGTGCACTTGGGAGACTTTTGTGGCTAACATGTATTTTTTACCACATGGAAGTCATTGTGCCTAGACTACTTCATTAAGTCTTCATAACGTCTCTGGGAGATGGGTGCTGTTATCATTCCCATTTTACAGAGGAGACAAATAACTAGGATACTTAGAGAAACTAGAAAATTTGAGTTTGCAATTCCAATTAAACAGAGTCTTTTAACCATCTGTTCATGCTACATCAATGTCAGTTATATAAGGGGAAAATAAAGGATCCATAGAACCCTCTGTTAGGACAGAGAATATTTTCATCATGATGTTTGAGATTCCAACCAATTTTTAAGATGAAAAAAGTCCTTGAAATTATTTGGCTTATATCTTAGTAACAGAGTGCTTGTATGTTTAATCTTTAACTCTGCAAAGTGTGCAAAGAGAAACCAATCTAATAGCATTCGTTTTCCATGATCGAACAACTGGATTTGGTTCTGGTCGATTAAAAGGGCCTGCCCAGGACTCTCAACAGGATGGTGATTGATGTTAAGAGAGAGTCTTTATTGAGACCTACTGGCTGCTTTAAAAAGAAAACCCACAAGGATCCCATTCCTTAGTGCTGTTTGGACTAGGGGGACACAGTGCCATTGGCAACCAGCAGGGTGTTAGGGGAAAAACAAAAAGAAAGGCGTGTATTGTTTAATAGAGATCAGCTGCTCAAGAGACACTTATCAGAACAGCTTTGTTCCCAAGGCTGGGAAGATCTGCCACAGACTCACCAAACAAGAACGACAAGCAGCATTGCACAGATGAAAAACACATCAGAAACTACCCGGGAGCCCAAGAGCCTCGGGAGATAGCTCCAGAGCCGAGGAGGAGTGCAGAAAGGATGATTGTCCGCACAGCTCTCCAACGTTGCCTGATGCCAGACTCCTGGGACAAGGGGGGGGCTGAAGCTTCGGGGCTGCCAAAAGACACAGAGCTGTTGCCATTTAATGAGGCCTGAAAGAAAGGGCTGCATGGCTGTATTTTTACTGTTTTAATGGGTTTTAGCTCAGGTCTGGGCTAAGTGGGCTCCTGCCTTTCTCAGTGACCCAACCACCCAACGGACAGCTTGCTCACCCATGGGGACCCTTCCCATCCCATCGAGTGTGAGAACAAATTTGGTTGATTCTCCTCCACAGGGATCTTGGCAATCACACAGCAGGTTGTGCCTCCCACAGGAAAGCATTTCCTTGTATTCCAGTGACCTTTGCTTCGACCCCTTGCTTCCACCTCTGCTTGCCTTCCTCAGACGCTGTGTTACATGTGACATTGCTTTGTGGGCTTGGGAGACATCCTTTATTTGACTGAGGTTGTGGGTCACTCTGAAGCCAGTGACAGTCCTCAAAGAGGCCAGGCCAAGGCTGAGGGGGCCTCCAACTCCCTGCCAATTCACTTCATTGGAAACAGTGCATAAAGCGGAAATCCTAACTGGGTGTCCTGGCTTTGTAGCTTACTTCGTTTCTCTCTTTTCCCGTTCATGAGAATACAAATTACGCAGAAGGCTAATTTGGCTGGTTTCAGAAGGCAACATTCAAATGGTAAAGTAGCCAAACAAGGTGACCTACCTATTCACAGGGACAATTCCACAACTATAAAAAGCACAAAAGCGCTCTGTCTGAAAATGCATTTGGCATTGTAAGTTAAAAAGTTGAACTAAATATTTACTTTCCATTCTCTATTTAAAATGTTGAAACCTACACTGACCTAACTAGGGTCAGAATTCTAGGTTCATCATTTGTATGGTAAGGCCACAGTTCAGAAAAATGACGCTTTGTATATTGAACAATCTCAGAGAAAATAAGCCCCCAAGTTTGGGGTTTCTTATAAAGACAACTCTTCTGTAATGGCTTAGGATTCCATGTGGTTGTGATATTTCCAGAATGAAGGACTAAGTCAATCCTGATGAAATTTTGAAAGATGCCACCACGTCTAAATGTTTCAAAGCCAACACTTCAACTGCTAAATCATTCCCTCTGTTTTAAAGGAGTGATTATTTGGCCGTGGGGATGGAGAGAAACCCTTCACCAGTAATGCAGATGGGCACATCATCTCCATGATTACATATGAAAGAGGATCGGATCTGGGGAAAACCCCGTGATTCACTCAGACACACAAATCATCCAAAGGAGGGGGTTACCTCATTTTCTCTTGAACTCTAGTAGGAAATTTCCCATGCCATAATTGTATTTGTTATAGTGCAATGATCAAAGTCAATAATTTCCTCCATCCATCCCCAGTCAGGGAAACCATATGGCTTTACTAGGAGAGTCCCATGTAAGGCCGGTTTGTCATATACATGATTGAATACCCATGGGGAAAAGGAACACTGAATAGAGCAAAAGCATTTAAGACCAAAAGCATGAACTCCGAGAGACACACGGATACATACTCTACTTCTTAAGATCTAAAGTGGCAGGTCTATAAAGAAAACATACTGCAATATTGATCATGGAAAAAAAAAAAAAAAAAGAGGACAGATTCCTGAAAACAATAGGTGATTTCACTCCGCAGCTGTGCACATAGAACCACTGAGGTCTAGGCCAGAAGTCAGCGGTTCTAGAAGGCAAGTGTGTCCATTCTGAAGTCTATTGATTATCAGACAGTCTTACTTTCCGGTGGTCCCTTTGGTTACAAGGAAACTGTTATCATTTAGTAAAAATAAAACCAAGGAGGTAGCATTTTCTTCCTTTTCAGATTGGGTGAAGACTATTAGAAAACTTGGTAATTCCTAGAACTGGTACGGACACAAAGAAATAGATACTGTGGGAGTAAGAGTTTGGAAATGCCATTTGACCATATTCAGCAAAAATTTTAATTTGCCAAAAAAGATAAATAAAATAAAAACAAAATTTTAATTTTCCTGAACAATGGCCCTACAATTACGTGGCTAGGAATTCATCTTCCAGAACAGGCACAAGATGCAAAACATGTGCCCCTGAAAGTCCATTGTAACCTTTTTTATTTTAGCGTTATCAGTAAAGAAATCTGAATAGCTAACAGTCAGAAATGACTAAATGAATTTAGAGTAATCCATTCAATAGAAGAGTAAGAAGAAATAATAAGATAAATCTATTTCAGTGTCCAAGACTTTTTTTAAAAGTCATAGAATATGAGTCTTCATGGAAAGAAACGAAGGGAGAAAAGAGAGGGAAGAGAAGAGAAGAGAAGAGAAGAGGGATCCCTGGGTGGCGCAGCGGTTTGGCGCCTGCCTTTGGCCCAGGGCGTGATCCGGAAGACCCGAGATCGAATCCCACGTCAGGCTCCCGGTGCATGGCGCCTGCTTCTACCTCTGCCTGTGTCTCTGCCTCTCTCTCTCTCTCTCTGTGACTATCATAAATAAATAAAAAAATTTAAAAAAAAAAAAAAAAAAGAAGAGAAGAGGAGAAGAGAAAGGTAACATATTTAGGAATATGCCCCAGGAAGTAGTAATTTGAGGAAAGAACTTTCACTTTTTCATCTTAGACCCTTTTGTTTTATGTGATATTTTTTCTTTTCAATAAGCATATAAACATATAATTTTTTTAAACTAACAAAACAGATTAACTGCAGCTCAAATTTTTCTTTTTCCTAATGAAATATTACTAAAGTACAATTTATATATAATAAAATTCACTTACTTTAAGTGAATAATTCAAAGAGTTATGACAAAGTATATAGTCTTGTAACCACCATCATAATCATGATACAGGATATTTCCATCACTCCTAAAACTTGTTCCTACCCCTTTGCTACTAATTCCATAAGCCTATCCCTGGGTCCTGGCAACCACTGATCTGCGTTCTATCACCAAGCTTTGCTTTTTCTCAAATTTCATATAAATATATAACAAAATCATAAAGCAAAATCATATAAAATTTTGCACCTGGCTTTTTTTACTTAGCATAATACTTTTAAGATTCATCTATGTTGTTGTATGTATGAGTAGTCTGCTCCTTTTTACTGGTGAGTAATACTTCATTCTGTGGATACACCACAATTTGTAAATCTATTCACCGACTGACAGACATTTGGGTTCATTCGATTGTTGACTATTACAAATAAAGCTATTCTGAGTATTCAAGTACAGATCTTTCTGTGGACATTTGTTTTCATTTTTCCTTGATAAGTACCTAGGAGTGGAATTACTGTGAAATATGTTTTTCATTGATTTTTCTCTATTTTCCTTTTTTTTCTTTCATTTATTTCTGCTTTAATCTTTATTATTTCCTTCCTCTGCTTACTCTGTGTTTAATTTTCTCATCTTTTTCTAGTTTCTTAAGGTGGAAGCTTAGATCATGGATTTGAGAACTTTCTCCCATCCATAATAGAAATTAATGCCTTAAGTTTCCATTTAAGCACTGTCTTCACTGCATCCCACATGTGTTGGTATACTGTGTCTTTATTTTATTATTTTTTTAGTTCAAAATAATTTCTAGCTTTCTTTTTAATTTTTTCCTTGACCCATATTTTGTTTATTTTTAATTGTGTTGTTTAATTTCCACATATGAAGATCCCCAAATAGATATCCTTCTTGTATTGATTTCTAATTTAAAGCCATTATGATGAGAGAACATACTTTGTATAATTTCAATGTTTTTTTTTTTTTAATTTACTGAAATTTGGTCTATGGCCCAAAATATGGTCTACCTTGGTGAATATTCCACATGCACTTGAAAGGAATATTTACTCTGCTATTGTTGAGGGAATTGTTCTATAAGTATCAGGTCAATTTGACTGATAGTGTTGTTTAGTCTTTTCCTCGCTAATTTTTCAGTCTACCAAAAAAAAAGAACTATTAAATCTCCAACTATAATTGTGAGTTTGTCTTGTTCCCTTTAATTTCTATCAGATTCACTTTCTATATTTTGAAATTCCTTTATCACATGCATTAACACTTAAGCTTGTCAAGTCCTCTTGATGGACTTACCTCTTCATTATTAAGAAATGTCCCTGTTTATACTGATATATTACTTATTCTGAAATTTACTTTGATACTAATATAGCAACTCCAACTTTCTTTTGATGAGTGTTTGCATAGAGTAGCTTCTTATTTCCTTTTATGTTTATATCATCTGTGTGTCTCTCTCTTATATATACATTTATAAAGATCCTACTTATGTATTTGAGAAAGAGAGAGAGACTGAGAGCACAAGCAGAAGGAGAGGCTGACTTCACACTGAGCAGAGCCCGATGCAGGGCTCGATCCCACGACCCTGGGAGCATGACCTGAGCCAAGACCAAGAGTTATGCTTAGCCGACTGAGCCACCCAGGCACCCCATCTGTATCTTTATATTTAAAGTAGGTTTCTTATAAAGGCCATATAGTTGAGTCTTACTTTTTTTAATCCAAGATGACAATATTTGACTTTTAATAGGAATACTTAGACATACACTGTATAATATGGTAGACATTGGCCATATGTGGCTACTGAGCACTTGAAATATAGCTACCGTAAATTGACATGAGCTTTAAGTATAAAATACACACAAGATAGAAGAATCTTATATGAAAACAAAATAGAGAATATCTTAATATTTATCTAATTACATATTGAAATGACAATGTTTAGATATTTGGGGTTAAATAAGTTATTAAAATCAAATTCACCTGTTTTTATTCTTTATGTGACTAACAGAAAAATTTGAATTATATCTGTGGCTCATATTATGTTTCTGTTTAACAAAGCTAGTTTAGGGATGCATGGGTGGCTCAGCAGTTGAGTGTCTACTTTCAGCTTAGGTTATGATCCTAGGTCCAGGATTGAGTCCCGCATGGGGCTCCCTGCAAGGAGATGGCTTCTCCCTCTGCCTATGTCTCTGCCTCTCTCTCTCTCTCTCTGTCTTTCACGAATAAATAGAATCTTTTAAAAAAGAAAAAAAGCTAGTTTAAACAATTTGCATTTAATGTCATTGTCAATGCTTTGTGTTTAAAGATACTACATGAAATTTTTAAGACTTAATTTCTTGGTTCACAGCTAATATGAGAAGGTTCAGAGACTTCCCATACATCCCCTGTCTCCACACCTGCGTGCATAGCCTCCTCCATTATCACCATTACTCGCTAGAATGGCACATTTGTTCCAGCCAATGAACTTACACGGACACATCATAATCACCCAAAGCCTATAGCTTACTGGAGGGCTCAGTCTTGCTATTATACATACTACAGGTTTGAACAGTAATAAAACATGTATCCATCATGACGGTATCACATAGAATATTTGCACTGCCCTAAAAATCCTCTGTGCTCTGCATATTCATCTCTGCTTGACACAATGCCCTGGAAACCACCAAGCATTTTACTGTCTCCATAGTTTTGCTTTTTCCAGAATGGCATAGAGTTGGAATCATACATTACGTAGCCTTTTCAGATTGGCTTCTTTCACTTCAGAATTTGCATTTAAGGTTCCTCCATGTCTTTTCATGACTTAGTAGCTCATGCCTTTTCAGAGCTGAATAATATGGTTCCAAGTTTGGGCAAACATAAATAAGGCTGCTTTATACATCATGTGCAGAGTTTTGTGCAGACATGAGTTTTCAACTCCTCTGGGTAATCAAGAAGAGCGTGATTGCTGGATCACACATTAATACTATGCTTGGTCTTTTAAGAAACTACCAAACTGTCTTCCAAAGTGGTGCTACTATTTTGTGTTCCCATCAGCAATAAATGAGAAGTTCCTGTTGTTTCATAATCTCTCCAGCATTTGCTGTTTTCAACATTGCAGATTTTTATCCTTCTAATAGGTCTAGTGTAGTATCTTTTTGTTTTAATTTGCATTTCCGCAATGCCATAAGTTGTGGAACATCTTTTCATGTGCCTGCTTGACAACAGTCTATCTTTTTTTGGTCTATTAAGGTCTTTGGGGCATTTTTTAATCTGGCTGTTAATTTTCCTTCCATTGGATTTTAAAGGTTCTTTGCATATTTGGGATAATAGTGCTTCATCAGATGTGTGTTTTTGCAAGTATTTTTTTCCCAATCTGTGACCTGTCTTCTTGTTTTCTTGACATTGCCACAGAGCAGAACCTTTTAGTTTTAATGAAGTCCAACTTCTCAGTGATTTCTTTTGCCAACTTGTCAATTGTTTCTTTTGTGGGTCATGCTTTTGGTGTTATATATAAAACAGTTACCTAGGTTTTCTCCTATGTTATATTTTAGGAGTTTTATGGTTTCTTGTTTTACATGTAGGTCTACAATCAATCCATTTTGAGTTAATTTTTGTGAAGCGTATAAGGTGTGTTTAACTGATTTTTTTCTGAATATAGAGGTTCAATTGTTCTAGCACCCTTTGCTGAAAAGATTGTCTTTGCTCCATTGTATTTTCTTTGCTCCTCTGTTGAAAATCAGTTAACTATACTTATGTGGATCTATCTCTGGGCTTTCTATGTTTTGTGTCTTTGAGTTATTTGTCTATTCTTTTGCTAATCCCTCACTGTCTTGATTACTCTGGCTTTATATTAAGTCTTAAAGTTTGGTAGCATCAGTCCTCCAATTTTGT
Organism: Vulpes lagopus; assembly: GCF_018345385.1. Classification (NCBI taxonomy): domain Eukaryota; kingdom Metazoa; phylum Chordata; class Mammalia; order Carnivora; family Canidae; genus Vulpes; species Vulpes lagopus. Next base: position 121,866,446 of record NC_054825.1, read on the forward strand.
TCTTCTCTATCAATATTGTTTTGGCTATTTTGTGTCTTTTTTCTTCCCACATAAACTTTAGAAGCATTTGTCAATAACCACAAAATAACTTGCTGGGATTTTGATTGGGATTCGATGGAACCTATAGATCAGATTAAGAGGAATTGATACCTTGACAATATTGAGCCGTGTCTTATCCACAACATGGAATATCTCTCCATTTATTTAGTTTTTCTTTGATTCATTCATCAGTTTTGTAATTTTCTCATATAGATCTTGTGCATATTTCGTTATTATTTATAACACATTTGTTATACTATTTTTTATACCTAAATTTCATTTTGGTGGGTGCTAAGGTAAATGCTATTATGTTTTTAATTTCAAATTTCATTTGTTCATTGCTGCTACATGGGAAAATAATTAACTTTTGTATATTAACCTTGTATCCTGCAACTTTCCTGTAATTACTTACAGTTTTGAGAGTGTTTTTGTCCATTCTTTGAATTTTCAACATGGATGACATAGTATGTCAACAAAGTTTTATTTCTTCTTTCCTAATCTGTATATTTTTTGTTTCCTTTTATTTCTTTATTGCGTTAGTCAGGGTATCCTACAATGTTGCAAGAGGTAGGAAGGAGACATAATTCTTGTACCTGATCTTAGTGAGAAAGCTTCTAGTTTCTCACCATTAAGTATGATATCAGCTATAGGTTTTTTGCAGATATTCTTTATCATGCTGAGAAAGTCTCCTTCTATTCCTAATTTACTAAGAGTTTTTTACCATGAATGGGTTACTATATTAATACTTCTTTCCTTTCCATCCCATCTGTTTTTTATTCTTTTTTCTTTGTCTTTAACTGCTTCCTTTTGGATTCATTGAAGATTATTTTACTTCATTTTATCTCCATTATTGGCTTAATAATTATGCTTCTTTGTTTTGCTTTTTTTTAGTGGCCCCTCTAGAATTTGCAGCATACATCTTTAGTTTATCACAATCTACCTTCAAATAATATTAATTGCTTCTTGCATATTATAAGAACTCACAACAGTGTACTTCTATTTACCTTTCTCATCCATTGTACTTTTGCTATACTTTTTACTTCTATGTTACAAATTTCATAATACATTGTTAATTTTTTTTGTTTAAACAGATCGTTATCTTTTTTAAATGTCCATATCCTTTTTTTTCCAGTATAATTCTACTTCCAGAAAGCTATCCTAAAGTTTTAATAGACATGCATTCCAAGGAGATTCAATGGAACAGTAGTTAATAAAATGAAATTATGACAAAATAAATGATCTATAGGAAGGGAATTGTTAAGTGATTGTATTTCCTTACAATGGACTATTAGAGAGCTCTTAATTTACATTTAAAGACATTTAAGGATACAGAAAATGGTCAGGTTTTTTTTAAGTAAAAAGATAGCAGATATCTGAAGATTCTATGTCATTGAAACTGTACATGAGAGACAGACAGGGACTGAGAGAGAGAAATGTAGAGATAGAGAGATACAGAGATAGAATGATGCAAGAATACCACAAAATGCTTATCGATAACAGGTTAGGTAATTCTAATTGTTTTTCCTACTCAAATTTTACTATTAAAGAAATATGTGTTTCATTGGAGATGCAGATTACAAAATATCCAAAATTGCTACAGAACTTAAATCCATTGAGTAATTTTTTTCTGTGCAAAATTTACTTTCTAAATTGTTGTTTCCAGGTTGTTTGTTTAGTTCTTACAAGCTCTGAGATAGACATTTGCATAAATATCCTACTAGGCATAAGAGATAATGAACCTTGGGATGCCTGGGTGGCTCAGTGGTTGAGCACCTGCCTTCTGCTTAGGGCGTGATCCCAGGTCCAGGGATCCAGTCCCACATTCGGGCTCCCTGTGGGGAGCCTGCTCCTCCCTCTGCCTGTGTCTCTGCCTCTCTCTGTGTGTCTCTCATGAATAAATAAATAAAATCTTTTAAAAAGTAGAGTAGAATATATAACCAGTTTCCTACTCTACAAAGATCTGTAATTTGGAAACAATAGGAATACAAAATACAGCTAAAATCAACATTATCTGAATATACTTTACTTTTTGAGGATTCAAAATTTTAAGTTGCCTTCCGGTCATCTTTCTAAGAATCAATTATCATATATTATAGTTTTGTAGAATGACAGTGAAGTATATAAACCTCTGAGAGATAATATTACATCTTTTCTTCACTCCACATCTCACTATCATCCTGGATGAATGCAATATGTACAGACAACTGCTGCAACTCTCACAATTCTTTGAAGTGCTGATTATTTTATGCTTGCTTGTCAGATCCAAATTTTGTGCTTCTCTGCTTCTCTCTGCCTTCTGGTTAGGTTTAACCAATAGAAGGTCCTGGAAAGAAGTCCAGGGGTGGGAGGAGACAGTGATCCCATCTGCACACATTCTTTTTCAGCCAAGGTTTTGGCAAGAGCTGCATTCATCTAGGTATGGCCAGAGCTCCTAAAAGCAATCCCTGTCCCATGGCTACAAAACCAGCCAGATTCTGTTAACAGCACTCCCTCTCCTTGGTTCTCCAGGTCTAAGGATGAAAATGCCTTAGTTCTCTGTCCCTGCCGGTTCCTGAATGTATTGCCATTCCTCTTTGGATTTTTTGTTTTGCCTGCTCACATCTCGATAAATGATTCCTTTATTAAACTCTCTTTAATTAATCTTTAGTGGGACATTCACTTCCTGCTGGGGTCTCCACAACTTCAGGCCACACTATTAATTCTCCACCTCTGAAATCATAAATCCAACATCCCAATCTCTGACTACAACTTCCCATTCTTTCATTTGTCTACTTACATGACTTTTAATCTGTTCTTTCTCCAATCTCAAGCCTCATCCCTCCCACTCCTGCTTCTCCCAATCTTTAAGCCTCTTTTCTGTCCCTCTGCCCCCAGTTTAGTCTAGATTCAATAGTCCTTCATGTCACTGACTATGATGACATCTCTTTCAATGGTTCTCTCCATTGAGTCTGACTCCAGCCTGGTGGTCAAGTTTTTTAAATACTCTGGGTCTTTCTTTGTCTATAGAATGAAGAGTTGGATAATGCAGTCTTGAAGTAGGATAACCATTGCCCAACTGGGTTGGCTTTGAGCATGAAAGGGAGAGCTATTAATTAGTACACCAGGACAACAAGACAGTTGCAGGGAAACTGGACATGTGACTATCTATCTCCATTGCCTCTTCCAGCTGTCAAATGCCATGATTATGTTACAAACATTAAAATCAGAAAATAGATCTAGTTTTTTTTTTCTAAAGTCATAGGCTTGTCTTACAATATGTGTGCTTAGTGAGCACCACAAAACATTTGGAAAAAATTTAAGATAAGGATCAAAATCAAAATCAAAAGTATAGAGGTGAGGGCTTTGAAGTGTGAAGACAGTGCGAGAAGAAAAGATCCACAAATAAATGTTTCTTTCCAAATCTCAGACTCATCTGACAGTTGCCCTCAAAGAAAGGCCCTGTTTTGTTTTGTTTTGTTTTGTTTTTCTAAAAAGCAAGCGGAAACAATCCACAGAATAATCTACCCATTTGGGTATAAATGGAAAATCTAATGCCCTCTTGCCTTCTTGTCTCCTCTCTTCCATTTTCAGTTTTCAGTTTCAACCTCCACAGAAGCTGATGCTGTGCCCTGTGCACTGCCTCCTATCCCACAACAAAAAGACTCCTCAGACTGAATAGGCATGGTCGCCATGGCAGCTGGGGGTCATAAACTCTTGAGCTGTGGGTCTTGGCACAATTCCATGCATTATCTGCATCCTGGTGCAAATCAGTCCCTTTATCTAATTAGTAGCCTTACAAATAGCCACCTGCCCCAGAGCTTAACCATTAAAGATGCAATATTGGCTGAATAGCTTGAGACAAGGGGTGAGGATAACAGAAAACTGAAAGCTGATCTTAGCGAGGCCCTGTCTCTCCTGGCTACAGACACCTGCAAGCTCCAGCCCACCCACATAGCAGGAGTTCAAAGGAGTCCGAGAACAAATCGCTTCTGTCTTCCTTTCACAGCTCACCTTGAGTGTCTCCTCATCTACTAGCCTCCCAGAAGCTCGGCTTGGTGACCTCTGCCTATGGGACCTGCATGACCATTTCTGCTCAGGTGCCCGCTGGTCCCTGCCTCAGAGCTTCTTAACTGAAACATCCTGCCCTGTCTCTTATCTCCATAACTTGACCAACTGCCCTGGCCTGCTGTAGTCTACACCCTGATCCTGATATTTCAGAACTATCTCCTGATTTACTTGAAAGACTGCATCCTTTCTAACTTGTTCAAATGCTGAAACTTTCCTGTGCCAATGAGATCTTCCCTAGGCTCATGTTACATGGATGTTTGTCAGGTTCATATTTTTATTCCAGTAAAAAACTCTAAGGACAAAAACAAAATTCTTATTTTTATTCAACATTCACTAAACAGAAGAGGTATCCTCCTATAGTTATTCTACAGATAATGATGAATCTAGACTTTTAAAAAGTTTGAAAGGAATGCATTCTGAAAGTGTATGTTGTGGCAAATCTGACTTGCATCCTGGGCTGAATTTCAGAAATGATACAAAGTGCTGGGGATGGAAGGATGGCAGAGGAATCCAACTACAGTTTCACAGCTGGATGTTGTGGTGCCACATTTGAGTGACTCCAATGCAGTATATCCATTATGAGCTTCTGGCATTGAAACAGACTGAAAAATCATCCAATATTCTTCTTTATTACGGGGAATATATTTATTCCATATGTGCTGAGCAAGTACATGTCTCATTGTAATTTTATTGTCATGTAATGATTTCAAAATTTCTTGCTTTTTATTATTATACTATGTGTTTATTTATCCAATAAATTAAAAAAAATCATTTCCTAAAATAGGAAATGATTATCCTCACTGTGCTGGTAATGGTCATGTATGAAAATTACAGATAAAAACTTAGAGGCAAAGATGTTTACTAAGTCTTTTCATGTATGCTTTTGTGAGTGCAGACTGTGATTTCTTTTGTTTTACTCTCAGATTAGCCACTCCAGTTTGAAATAATATCGAGCAACAAGGTTTATCATGCTTCCTTAGACATGCTAGTCCAGAGGCTAGCACATCTGATACAGGCTTCTTAATATTCAGAGATATTCTGTTTTCCTGAAGTTTTTATTATTCTTATTTGTTAATTTATATATTTTTTAAACACAATATCTTCAAGGGCTCTGAAAAGAAGTCAGAGTTTAAAGTCTATGCAAGCAAAAACGAAGCCAGGCCTACATTCCCTCCCTGCCCACTGTGACTCCCCAGACCATTCCAGGAACAACCAGATTAAATAGTTGTGCTCTGAACCAAAGCCGTAAGGCCACTATTTAGGTTTCCTTCGAAAAAGAAACTACGAACTTTAAAACGTGAGCTATCTTTGTGAAAATTCCCACTTTTCTTCTCTAGCCCTCCTATGCTAGGGTTGCCAACCAATTACCACCATATTCAACATTTGAAATATAGTTAGCATTTGAAATATTCCTATGTGCATTTACCTCTTTGACCACTTATAATTATTATATGCTGTCAACTGTAATTATACTAAACAATGGCATTCAGAGATTAAGGAGGTGAGGTCTTCCTGGTACATATTTGCCTGTTTAATGTCTAATTTCTCTCCAGATGTTGAACTCCATGAGGACAGGAACAGCTCATTTCTTTATCACCTCTCTGTCCCTATGAATGGTTGATTATAAGAAGGAGAAAGTATGCAATTGTCTCTTTATGGTTTAGGAACTATAAAGAAGAGTAAGTTAAAATTTTATGACTTTTGGGAATTACAAAGTAGCATGTATATTACCAACAGTCTCTTAATATCATCAATAATGAGCAAAAAAACAGTATTTGGACTTCAAATAGCAATGGAAAATATACATTTGCTGAACCTATGACTCAAAAAATAAAGAAATAAAATAAAGAAAATAGAAATTTCCCAAACAACCATTACATTGAATGGATATCCAATTTGGAATTTGTCGAGTTTCTCAAAGGAAGGCGTGTTCACCTAAAATGCATTGTTCAGAAACACATGAGATAATCTGTAATTTCTCACTCCTGTGGTCTTTAGGAGATAGCCTTTGACTTAAAGATAGCCTTCCCAGCTTGAAAATTTTATCATTATGATTAGCAAATACAGAATCATTTGTTTTTCTCTCCAGACTGTCTTGTCCTCCTCAGTAAATCCCATAGAGGACACAGTAGAGAAGTCAGGAATGCAAAGGAGGTCTGTGGTTTGGAAATGGCCCAAGACAAACTAAATTTTCCTAAATATGCATTAAACTGCCAGCAAAGAGCACCATGACCTAGAGCTTGAACAAAAGGAAAACCCATAGCTTTCTGAAGTCACTGGTTCTGTGAGCTGTATTAGGGAAAGGGCAGGGATCATTCACATGACTAAAATGTCCCTCTAAGTCCCAGGAAAACTTCCTCATGAGTAGAAAAATGGAATTATTCCCCCTTTTCCATCCCAGATTAAGTGTGCATTCCCCTGAGCAGCTCATACTTGAGAGCACTTGAGGGACCTACAGATCCCCACATTTGCTGTGAGACTTGCAATCTAAGGTCCTGCCCTCATCCTAAAGGAAGGTCCCAGGAAACTGATATTCAAGATCTGGGATTGCAAGATGCTTAGGACCAGAAGGTAAGCAATTGGCCCCAATTTTTCCTGAAACATCACCTTATAGAGCTATCTCAGCTAATGGTCTGGGTAGGAACCCGGGTAGAAGTATGTACGCAAAAGAGAAGGAAGGATGGTAACAAAGGTAACCACCTGCACAAGATTCTCCCCTATTTTGAGGTCACTAATTGGGAAAAATAGACAGTAGGCAAGAACCACCTACCCTTACATGTTTATTAAGTTTTTATAGAGTAAGTCTCTGGTGACTGCATTGATCCCTGTGTTCATACCCAAGGAACATGAAATGTAAGATGGCATTAGTGATACAGAAAGTAAAGAACAGACAAAAGCATAGAGGTAAAACAACTTAAATCACCAAGGTTTGTGTCTACTTAACCAGCTACATGAATATGAGCAACTTAATTAACTTCTCTGAGAATAATTTCCTCATCTTCTAAATGAGGCAGATGAGGCCAAAAGTTTCTCTTACTTCTAGGTTTACAATTATAGGATTCCCTGTCCCTAGTAGTGAATGTCTATAAATGCTATATGTAAGCAGAAAGCACGTGATGTGCGATATTCAATAGTAGTAAAAGGGGGATCATGATTGATGTGTGTCAGTGAGAGTTTGCTGCTGCTCTTTTCCAGTCATCCTGGAGGAGTTTACTTCCTAACATGTGTTGTAACCAAGAAAATAAAACTTAAGGATGTAGTAAAAGCATTAAGGACATTTTTCCTAGAAAGGAACAAAAATCTCTGTACCAGGAGGTGGGGAAAAAGGACAGAAGTAAACTCAGAAGAAGCAGAGAGCTAGAGAGTTTAGAAGTAGGATGTGAGGATCTAAACAAATTTGAGAAGATTTGTCACGGTCAAAACAAAGGACAGAAAAGATGATTCAAGCCCACCTTGACGGATATTCAGAGAAGGCCGATGGTGGTAAGCATAAATCTAATGATGATGAAGAGGGCAGTAACAATAGCTGCCATTTACTGAGCACTTACTAAGTGTTAGAACTCCTTGATAGAAAATTTAGAAATATCATGTGTGGTTTCTAGAACTCTCTCCAAAGGACAATTGTAATATTTACCATATAGATAAACAAAGGCTCAGAAAAAGTGACTTCCCAAGGGCAACCCCAGGTCTACCTGAATTGTTTTCAACAATCATTACTGTTTGCCCATGAACAGAAAAAAAAGCCCTTTTGGGCTTTTGGCAAATCTAGGATTTCGGGAGATTAAAATTATTAAGAAAGAGGCGCTCCTGAAGCCGCCACCTCTGCAGGAGCCCACAGTGGGACCCACGCAGGAACCATGTTTCACAACCAGTATGACAATGACGTCACTGTTTGGAGCCATCAGGGCAGGATTCATCAAATTGAATATCAATGGAAGCTGTCAAACAAGGTTCAGCCACAGTTGGTCTGAAATCAAAAACCCATACAGCGTTGGTTGCATTGAAGAGAGCACAGTCAGAGCTTGCAGCTCATCAGAAGAAAATTCTCCATGTTGATAACCATATTGATATCTCAGTTGCGGGACTTACTGCTGATGCTAGACTGTTAGGTAATTTTATGCGCCAGGAGTGTTTGGATTCCAGGAGGGTTTGGATTTGTATTTGACAGACCTCTTCCTGTGTCTCGTCTTGTATCTCTAACTGGAAGCAAGACCCAGATACCAACACAATGGTATGGCCAGAGACCATATGTTGGACCACATGTTGGACTGCTTATTGCTGGTTATGATGATATGGACTCTCACATTTTCCAAACCTGTCCATCTGCCAACTATTTTGACTGTAGAGCCATGTCCATTGGAGCCCGTTCTCAATCAGCTCGTACTTACTTGGAGAGACATATGTCTGGGTTTACGGAGTGCAATTTGAATGAACTGGTTAAACATGGTCTGCATGCCTTACGAGAGACACTTCCTGCAGAACAGGACCTAACTACAAAGAATGTTTCCACTGGAATTGTTGGTAAAGACTTGGAGTTTACCATTTATGATGATGATGATGTATCTCCGTTCCTGGAAGGTCTTGAAGAAAGACCACAGAGAAGGGCACAGCCTGCTCAACCTGATGATGAACCTGCAGAAAAGGCTGATGAACCAATGGAGCATTAAGTCACAAACCAGTCTATATGTGTATTATCAAATATGTAAGAATGCAGGAGCCCTTACTGATGACAGTAATCTATACTTTGAACCAAAAGATGCAGCGTGGTCTTCTGGTATGTTTTAGGAATCTGTCCAGATGTGTTTTTCCCAAGTAACTTGTCTGAACCATATAATGGTGTGCATTTTTCTTTGAGAGGGTCTATATAATCATTTTCTAGAAAGTATAGTTATCTGTACTAATGTTTTTATATGAAGAACATAGTGTCTTTGTGGTTTTAAAGACAACTGTGAAATAAAATTGTTTCACCTGCCTGTGTAAAAAAAATAAAAATAAATAAATAAATAAAATAAAATAAAATAAAAAATTATTAAGAAAGAGTAGTCAGAGGTAACCATTGATAGAGCTGATGGAACTATTTCTCCTTAAACAAAGGGACTGTGTCTTCTCTATCTTCTTGTTCCCTGCACTTAGCCTATGGCCGAGCACCCTGTGGAAGATGCGGAGATGTGCCACCCAGATGCCTCTTCATGGAAAGACTTGCTGCCCAGCCACAAGGAATGCAGTCAGACTCGAGCTGTGGGCTCCATCTAGGTTGGCCTCCACTGTAGATAGTGATTGCTTCCTTGAGATCATGCTCTTTTCTGGAAGCCTGAATCTTGTACCCAAGCAACCAAGGGGAGTGATGTAGGAGGACAAAGGCCAGAAGCCAATCTGGGACATGCTGATGGGCAGTTCTGACTCCAGAGCTCCATGCGAAATGGATTGAAATTTTGTAAACCCTGCTTTGCAATTTGACTTCTCCCTTGCTCCAATTCTGCGTCCACCTGCTTCTTTTCATAGATGATGATTCCTAATAAATATCTCGTACTCCAGTTCCATCTCTGCAGCTGCTTCTAGACAACATAACCTGGAATACACCTATTATATACTCAGTGACAACTGGATGGGGATGACTAAAGTGATATGAGTTAAGGAGCATTTTTAAAGATTCTTTTCCCCCAAAAAATGTTAATTTCCCATTAGCTGGTAACTGAGATTCTACAAATAGATGTTATTCCTTTGTCTATCCACCCAGTTATGGAATGAATAAGTCACAGGGACACTAGGTATAGTCAATGGTGCTGTAATAGTGTTGTTTGGTGACAGATGGTATTCATCTGTGGTGAGCATAGCATAAGGTAAAGATTTGTGGAATCACTATGTTGTACACCTGAAACTAATATAAAATTGTGTGTCAACTATAGTTTAATTTAAAAAAAAAAAAGCATCAAGAATGAAGTACCTGGATACAATCCTCATTCTACCAGCTACCTAGCTGTGCATCCTTGGACAAATCACTTAACCTTTCTGTGCCCCGGTTTTTTGTATCTACAAAAGGGAAATAATAAATGTAACTACCTCAAAAGGTTGTGAGGATTAAATAAGTTAAAATACTGAACTATTTTCATGAGGAGATGACCTAAAGTAGAGCCCTCAATAACTATTAGCTATTTCTGGTTCTAAGTCCATACGTTTGCTTTTGAGCAGGCCCAGTCATACCCAGACATTAAATATTAAGTTGGAGAAAATTAAGAAGATAAGAAAAAGTGAATAAAATAGGATTATAGAAGTATGACTAATAATAGAGTCATATTTATGTAATATTTTTCTATCACATTCACCTTCAACCCTGGGACATGGGTTTCTGCAATCTCTTGCATGTATCTTCATGCCTTAAATTCCACATTGCTTTCTAACTATCTGTTCCTGTGTCTATTACCACTCTCACCTCATCATTGTAAGATTCTCAAGGGTGAACTATTCCATCTTGTTCATCCTTATATTCCCATTCCATCCACTCATTCATTTCTCCATTCATTAAACAAGTGTTGTGTGCATTTCATCGGTGGGTTCTTTTGGAAATAAAACAATAAACCAAGTTCCTGTTCTCTTGGGCTGTGTGTGCTGGCAATATACATAGCGATAATAAAACAAATATTCAGCACATTGTCCAGTGAAAGGTATTATAATGAATTACCCAGTGCTGAGCTCAGAGTAGGTTTTCCGTAAATAATTGTTGAATTAAATGCAAAAAAAAAAGGGACGCCTGGGTGGCTCAGCGGTTGAGCACCTGCCTTTGGCTCAAGGCGTTATCCTTGGGTCGGGGATTGAGTCCCACCTCAGGCTCCCCATGAGGAGCCTCCTTCTCCCTCTGCTTATGTCTCTGCCTCTCTCTGTGTGTCTCTCATAAATAAATGAATAAAATGTCAAAAAAAATGCAAAAGAAAAAAAAGAGCCAAAAGGCAAATAAAAGACATTTTCATTGTTCTTTCTACTCAATTCAGAATGGAAGAGCTGTATAGGACATAGATGGCTGGGACAGGGATTCTTATTTTATCTTCTGCAGCTCAGCCAGTCAGAGGTTGAGCAAAGTAAAGTCCACACAGAAGAGCAAGAGAACCATGGAAGTCATTTAAAGGTGAACATTATTTTCTTATTTATGCTACCTTGGTTCTGCTTGCATGTGAATTTTTACTCTCACATGTTTTTCAACTCCTTTAGTTGATAGAAAGATACTATCATACCTGAAAAATAGAAGCTTAAGCTTTTCAGTGAGTATTGATGATTATTATCATTATCACTATCATCATCATTACTACAACAGACGAACAGTCCCATTGTCACTGCTGTGGTCCTCCAGTCCTACTTCTCCTTTGTATATGACTATTCTGAGTATTTCTTTAAGATGAAATGAAAATCCACATCCACTTTTATATGCAGTGATTTGCCATCTCAACCTCTCATTGGTCAACTGAAGGAAGACATCCCCTATAATTGATAGATAAATAGCATTCAGTTGCTTCAAGGTACTTTCAATCTCTTCTTAGAAATACCTTGATCTAGGGGATCCCTGGGTGGCTCAGCGGTTTAGCACCAGCCTTTGGCCCAGGGCCTGATCCTGGAGACCCGGGATCGAGTCCCATGTCAGGCTCCCTGCATGGAGCCTGCTTCTGCCTCTGCCTGTGTCTTTGCCTCTCTCTCACTGTGTCTCTCATGAATAAATAAATAAAATCTTTAAAAAAAAAAAAAAAAAGAAATACCTTGATCTATAGAGGCTTCTCACTTCTCCCTTAATGTCTATCCTCTAAGCATGGCCTTAAAATCTGAAGACAGTTTTTCAAAACACAGTGCATGTGTCTCTATTCAAAAAAAATCTTACAGATTTCACATTAGATTGTCTTATCCAAAGCAGTTTTTTTTTAATATGTATATGCAAAGTAGATGAAATTGGAGAAAGAAATATCACTCTGAAAGACTTTGTGCACTCCCATAACTGCTTTGTTTTCCCTGTTAGGATGGTGGCTGGCTATGCTTTTTTGTCATCTTATTCAATCCTGTCCAACTCCCTAAATCCATCCTATACCATGACCATACTACTATACCTTGCAATTTCCTATCCACCCAATATTCCTTTTTGTCAGTGCACCTTTTTACCCCTCCCCTTCTGATGCCAGCTTTTGAAAGGAGAAAAAATTATTTCTTAACTCTATACTCTTACTTAAGATAGCTTCCCTCTTCTCCTTGTTCTCACCCACATCTCCAGCTCACCTCTAACCTCCACACCTCCCCAGCAATTTCATCACTACTTTGGCCTGAGTCAGAAGAATGATTCACAGAATCATAAAATTCAGGGTGGAAGAGACCTTAAAGGTCAGTTAATTCAACCACCCAACTAAGTGGAAAAACCAGCTCTCATTTTCATTCTTTCTTCCCTGATTTTCCAAACTCAGTTGCAAACATAAGAACAGTGTCTCTAGTTGTTACAGAATTTCCTGATTTGTATTTTCCTTCTCTCTGGGATAGCTTGGGTAGAGTCCTATCAATACTTCTATTGGGTAACAATGAGTTACAGATGAGGAAACATGTAATCCTCTAAACACTGAATTGGCCACTCTCAAAAAGTATTTAAAGGTAAGCATATTTATTTCACTTACTCCATTTATTCCATGAGACAACTGAATATTATTCACGGAAGATAAAAATAGATAATTCATCAAAAAAGATATAAAATGGCCCATAAACATATTAAAATATAATAACCTCATTCATAGTAAATAGATGTCAATTAAGACTATAATGAGATAATATTTATCATATGGTAAAAATTTAAAACAGGCATTCTCATACCTTGTTAATGGGTATGTACAAAACCTTTATGGACAGGGATGTGTGATATCTAACAAAATTACATATGCATCTGCCTTTTGATCTAGCAAGCCCACTTATAGGAAATTACCCTGAAAATAATACCCCCCAAATAAAAATATATCTGTACAACACAATTTAGATTATTCGTTGCTGTATTATTTACAATTTCTAAATATTGGAAACAACCTACATGCCCATTTATAGGAGAGCAGTTGAATAAACTCTAGTGCATCGACACAATGGAGTACAATGCAACTGTAACAAGGAATAAATTCTACGAACCAATACAGAGTGTTCTCCAGGATGTACTGTTAAGTAAAAAAAGAAAAATATACCTATATTATTTTTTTGTGTAAGAAAACAAAATTAGAAAATATACATGTGTCTAGTTATTTGTGCATAAAGAAACATAAGCAGGATGAAATAGAAACCAGTAAGACTATTGAAATGAATAAAACAAATGTGGGAAGTCATACCACTTTTTCTAGAGTTCTGACTTGTGGAAACATGTGAGTGCCTCATGTAGTCAAGAAAGCAAGGAAGAGAGGAAAAAAACTTTAAAAATTAAATATAAACAGAAACAAATGTACTAAATTGGAGGGAGGAGGGAGAAGGAACTCAAGAAGTTTTAAGTGGAATACTAGGCTATATCCCTTCAAGCCAAAGACAAAAAGTGTTAACAGGTAGTGAAGTTCAATGAGTAGAGCTTTTTTTTTTTTTTCTCATAGACATATACATCAGCGATTCTGAAACTACTTTCTGCATATTCTAGAATTAAGCAAATAAGTCAGTGTATTAAGGTCAATGGGAGCCAGTGTTCTCACTGACCAAGAAGAGAGTTACAAATGTGGAAAGGAGGAAGGTCTGAATGATCCCTGTGGCTTTCCCAGCTCTGTCAGCCAAGAAGTCTAGAAACAATGATACCCATTTTCTACTTACAAAACAAAACAAGTTTGGGACAGGAAAGGTACAACGTCAGTGGCAGAAAATAAGAATTATAGGGATATATCAAAAGGACAAAGAAGCCAGCTTGAAGGACTACTCGCTAGTCCAATCTTGGAAGTTTGAACAGCAAAATGATAATGACAGTAATTTATAGCCTATTGAATAAAATAAGAATCATGAGTCCATAATGATATACACACATACATAGGAAGAGAAAGCTCTTCTTTACAAAAGCAACTAGTAAATATAGAAGAAATGATGTACAGGGAAAGTCACTGTTCAGCAACTGTCATTGAAATAATTGCTTCGGGCAAGAATCCTCAATGGGTGGCAAACTAGTATGAGGATAGTTGAAGTCACCAGACATCTATATCATCTCAAAGTTGCTCCCCTAAGTTATCTGTAAATTGCAATGAAAAAAAGTAGTAGCTTTTTAGTGCAGAATGATGCACTGAGAAGGATACAGCAACTCTTCTAGGTTTTTCCTGCTGAAAATATATAATCTGAATCTAATCATGATTAGGCAAACTCAAATTAAGGAACATTTTATAATATAACTGGCTGTGCACTTCAAAAATGTCAGTGTCATAAGATATGAAGCAAGACTAAAGAACTATTCTAGATTAAAGGAGACTAAACAATGCAATGTGCGATCCAGCAGCTTTTTTTTGTTGCTTTGTGGTTGGTTTGGTTTGTTGGTTGGTTGGTTGGTTGGTTGGTTGGTATCTATAAAGAGAAGTACTTGGACATTTTGAAAAGTTTGTCTGTATATCACAAAATAATTTATATCAATGTTAATTTCCTGATTTTGATTATTATATTTGTTAGGCAAAAGAATGGCCTTGATTTTAGGGTGCTTTGAAATATTTAGGGGTAAGTAGTATCATATCTGCAACTCTCAATTTTTTATCTTTTTGAAAACCTTCTAGGTGAAGAGTATCTTTGAAATCTTCTGGCAACTTTTCTATAAGTTTGAAAGTATGATAAAATAAAAACATACAAGAAAAAAACTACTACCCTTATGTGGTTGATCTCTCTAATACCTATTGGGCACTTATTGTATGCTCTCTCCTCCACTTCATTTTGTGTTCCATTCTGTAGGATCTCCCACCCACTCATCCTGGTAACAAAATTGAGAGTTTGGGTGGAGAGGGCAGTCTTTGAGTCTCCTAACTCTCAGATGTGAAAAACAGATATATTTCCATTTTTGCTTAACATTTACCAACTCCATCCTTTACACACAGCAATAGTGGTACATATGCTGCTCTCATTATGTCATCTACCAAAGGTGGCTGCAAGAATATGATGTGGGACATTTGGACCAATTCCAGCCCTTTGCTATAAATCTGTTCTGAAGAATACTTGAAAACCTATATAGTAGGTACAAAGAAGCCTAGGGAAGACTAAAATAGGTACATTTGTACTTTTTAAAGGTATCTATACACTTGAAAACGAGTTTGTGTGTACTGTACTTAAGTTAGGCAAATGTGTGTGATGCATGTATTCATTCATTCAGAAGGCCCTTATGGAAAAGCTAGTACTTGCCAGGTTTTATGGATACATTCTATAGATTCCAAAGCTAAAGGAAACTGTTCCTCTTCTGGAGTAGTACTTTTGGGAAGGAACAATGTGATAAGTGCTGTAATTGAATTATATACTATGCATTCTTGGAACACAAAAGAGAGAACAACTCACCTCACAATAGTTGATGTTAAAACACAGAAGCCGAAGTCAAAATGCCATAAAAGATACTTGAGACACCCAGCTGCCTTTGCCAGGCTGACATCCTAAATCTTGTCTGTGGTATTCCTGACCAGTGATCATGGAAAGGGCTATAGTATCATCCCTGTGCCTTGGAACTGACTCCAAGACAGGAGCCCGGAAAAGGTGGGACACTGAAACAGGGACAGAGTTGACCCGAACATCCAATCCCTTAGCCTTCCTCCTCTATCCATCCAGAGGGCCTCTACTTTCAATCTTTAAAATATAGACTTGCCACATAACATTTCATTTAATAAAAAGGTGGGGCACCTGCACGGTTCAGTGGGTTAAGCATCTGCCTTTGGCTATGGTCATGATCCTGGGGAGTCTGCTTCTCCCTCTCCCTCTGCCTCTACTCCCACCCCCCAGATTGGCTCTCACTCTCTTAAATAAACAAATAACTTTTAAAAAATAAAAAAAATCCAAATTAGCATGAATTTTATTTTTTTTTATTTTTCCAAATAAATTAGCATGAATTTTAACACATAATTTCTTATATTGATGTGAGTGTGTGTGTGTACAAATGTGCGTTTCCAACTGGAATGTAATCCTCTCGACACCTGGCATGGAAGTACACAAAAAGATTGTCCAAAGAGGCTGTGTAACAATAGTTGGTTTATGTAAAAGGATGATTACTCCTGCAACATTCCTGAGAGTGAAAATCTGATACAACTTAAACATCCAGCCAATGGTTAGATAAATGTTACCCTGAGCCATGTTATGGAAGGATTTTTTACAGAGGTAGATTTATATGTGCTCATATAGAAGACTGTTACAAATATACTGTCAAGCATGCATACAATTTTATTAGCATTGCAATGCTAATGAAGTACAAATCTTGACTTACAACCTTAGATGTGCAAGACATGTAACTTTAAAAAACAGTGAAGTTATTTTCTACTTTAACCTTACTTTTATCTGCTCATAGAAAACTAATTCCTGACATTGCATTTAAGTTCCAGGAAGGCTTATTTGGGCCAAGTTGAGGGTGAAAAAAGATGGCTCATCCCTGGTTTTGTCCTCTATCAGCACCAGCATGCCAGGATCCTTTCTTACCCTGTCTGGCCATCCACCTTAGGATCATGCCAATCATTTCTGTATCTTCCCCTTCCTGATCCTGGCTCTCCAGTTACTCCCATGCCCTTCCCAAGAGTCATTCCATACATGCTAGGCTGTAGGAAACTCTGAGAGACCATCTAAAGTCCAGTGGGTCTTATGTGCACGTGCAAGAAGTGTGTATTGGAGATGGCCTAAAGCCACAGGGAAAATGGTGGAAAGTTCACCTTTGCCATTCCCAGAAAGTGGTTTATGGCTTTGTTCTTTTGTTAAGCTCCCAATTTGGCTTTGTACTATATTTTGTGTGGGTTTTTTAAATCCTGAGTCTTGGCTAGACTCCTTAGGCTTAGATAGGTTTATCGGCCTTAAAACAAAACAAACAAAACAAATGAGAAACAAAAAGAAAACCCAAACCTATTGGCCTCAAAAATATTGGGCAGTTACACTTCCTGTCACTTCCTCATTACTATCTATAGTAATCAGTCATGTACTCTTACTTGGAATAAACATGATGAGTACCTCTCCACTCAACGCCATTCATAAAATCATAGGTAACTATGCTAAAAATCAACAGTAGAAGAAATACCAAGAAGACACCATCCCAGCATTAGGAAATATTCCTATTAGTGGGGCTCTTGGGTGGCTCAGTCAGTTAAGTGTCTAACTCTTGATTTCAGCTCAGGTCATGATCTCAGGGTTGTGAGATCAAGCCCTGTGTCCAGCTCTGTGCTGGGCATGGACCCTGCTTAAGATTCTCTCCTTCTCCCCTTTCTAAAAAAAAAAATAAATAAAGAAAATAAAGAAATATTCCTGTTAGTGAAGCAAACCAAAATGTTCTTTCTTTCAGCTAAAGAATTGCATGCCAAAAACTAACTTGCACAGACTAACACCAAGTATTTATTATAAATTTTTATGTAATAATTTTGACTTTTTTATTAGTAGCTGATATTGAAATATTAAAAAAGTAAGTTGGACTTCTCTTAAAGTTCCATTATAAATGTTCTCAAATATTAGTTATTAATGAACAGAATAAATGAAACACTGCATTCCCATAAAAAATGCTAGCTACCCTCTTGACATTTCTTTTGCTTCTGGGGCCTTGTCACTCCCCCTGCCCGAGAACCTACCTAGAACGCAGACACAAAGTGTCTACCCTCAAATTCCCTAAGCCTGCTTTTGTCCTGACTCTTCACTACCAGGTCCACGTGTGTTGGGGAGGCAGGATAGAAGACCTTCTTTCTCAGGAACCCACAGGAAAGATGTCTCATAGAGTTATGTAGTTTGAACACTGTAGAGAGATACTTACTCAGGCATGAATAGGGCTGAAATCTAGAAAGGCAAGACCAAGGCCGCTGGAAGGAGGAGGGGCTTTTGTCTTTGTACGAAGGTGTAATCAGCTGCCTAAGCCACTGCCCCTAGGAAGGATCTGCTCAACAAGGCACCTTATTGTCATTCATTGACCAAAACGTGGCCTTTTTCTAATTTTCAGAGAAAAGCAGTGTAAGTGGCCAGAGGTCCTTTCTTCTTAAATCTCTCTCTTCTTGGGAGAAGTGAAATCTTTTTTATCTAGTTTTGAAAGCGCTAAGGCTTCTTCTGACGTCTCATATATTCTTCCAAAGCTCTTTCTATTCTCTGTGTCTTTCTATTTCCTCAAGGACTAGAAACTCAAAAATTAGAGACTCAGTTGTTGTCGTCCTTTTTTTAATGTATTCAGTTGGGTTATCTTTTCCCTGAGGCAGCGAGCGCAGAATGTGCTAGCTGATGGAATGGGTGAAAGGCCACGAACATCAGGAAATGCAGTGGAAAGAAAACTCCTCAGTTAATATGTCAAAATGTCATCTGCCATTGTGTGCGCATAGACTAGTTCTGTAAGGCTACACACTTGTCTAAACTGTTAGCCACAATTCCTCTCAGGAGTGAAATTTGGAGATGAGATCTGTATTTTTTTTTTTTTTTTGCTATATAAATCTCCACGTTTGAAGTGTTTTTACAGGAGCTTATGGGACTTCTGCACATTTTTTTTTGAAAGACAAACTTTTTTAAAACTGGAGGAAAAATGCTTCAATGTACTTTCAATGATGGTATTGGAATGACAACTTGTTTCTTCTTGCTTCTCATGAGGCTTTTGTGGTACATGCACCTCTCTGTGTCAGAGTTAAACTATTTTTAAGCTCTTGCATACTGGCTGTAATTCTCACAGTAATGTGAATCACAGAAATGGCAGTAGTCATTGATGGAAATAATCTGGACTAAAATGTACATAATTTGCATAAATTAGTATGATTTACTTCGCAGGTAAGACACACAAAGGGTCCCACACTAGAATGCCAATTTCCCATTTCCTTTTGCAGATGAGGAAGGGCCAACACTTAACAGATAACGGGAGTAAGTCCCAAAGGGTGGCCCAAAGGAACAGAGTTGGGAGACCTGCAGCCAAAGCTTCAGTTGTCTTGATTCCAGTCCAGTGCTATTTCTATTCCAGAACATGCTTTCTCTCTTTGGGCTGCTTGTTTCCTTTAGTGATACAGAGAGAATGGTGAACAGAGGTAGACTTACAGGAATGAGGTTTAACCTTCAAGCACCAAGTTTGCATGGGCCCTTTCTGAGGTCCTGGCGCAGGAGGGGCACAGCATTAGGTTCACAAGGACACATGATTTTGTAAAATGTGCAAAGTAATATTTTTTTAACAGCAATTGGTTAAGACCACTGTCTCTTTCCTCTCCAGGCTCCCCTCTTAGTAGGTGGCACTTGGTAGCCTTGTACCCTTTGAGGATATGAGTTACAGAGCAGGTGATTCAGTTGGGGATACACAGAATTTCAGTACATGGTCACTTATATGGTTCGCAGTTACTTCCATGAACGTTATTGCAGCTAGCTCTCCCAGCATGCAACAGATGCTAAGAATACCTTCCTGCCTACTGTGTTAACTCTCCTGGTCTCTCAACACCATGGTGAAGAGCCAGAGGTTGATTCTTACATAGCTCGACAGCATGTGGTGGTGGAGGATGGAATTATGGAGCCAGAAGCTAATCTGTAGTAAATTCTTCCAATCATCAAGTGCATAAAATTTTAACAGAGGGTTTGGTTCCCATCAAGATCTAATCAAAACAGATGCTTTCTCCTCTGAGGAATATATGTGAGGATGTAGTATAACAATTATTAAAGCTCCAGTTTTTTCAGAGTTTATGATAGCTGTGTGAAACATAGTATTTCAGAATTGCAGGTTTGAAGGGAAGAAACTTGTAACTATATTAAAAATAAAGCAGGTCTGTAACAGTTCAACAGGAGGACAGAGGTTACCCCAGTTGACAACAGTTGACTGCAGCTTACATGTCATTACTAATAATGATGGTGTTAACATTTTATGAACTATAAAAAAATTTAAATATTCAATCAGCACTAGATCAAATTGTCTTTCTGTTCTGTCTACAGAATAGAACATTGATATTTAATAAAGAAGCAATAAAAAATAAGCAGACTGTACAACCAAAACAATATTTTAAGTATTATAGAGGTGTGGCGGACAGCTAAGTAATTTAAAATAGCTCTTCCTGGGCTTCTTTTTTTTTTTTTTTCTTAGTTTTTATTTATTTAAGTAATTTCTACACCCAACATGGGGCTTGAACTCACAACCCCAAGATCAAGAGTCACATGTTCTGACTGAACCAGCCAGGCATCCTTATTCTTTTTAGATGTTTGTTTGGTATTTGTGGCTTTGTGAGCTTTTATAAATGTATAATCTGTGCAATCTTTTTGTATCTAATTTCATATTCTTTTTTTGAAAGAGGGCCCCTGTGTGTATGCTTCAGAGAGCTATTAAATTCAGATTCACGGAGTTTATAGTGGGCAGCGTAGTTTTAGATTTTCTTTTGATGCTTGCCTCTAGCAGCTTTCCTAATCACTGCATTTTACTGAGTTCCCGTCCCACTTCTCTCTACTTCTTCTCTCCCTCATCCTTGAAGGTAACATGCACAGAAGCCTTCCCAAGATACCTAGTTAGAACTAATTGTTCTTTATTTCAATTTTCATAGCAGCCAGTATTTAATCTGTCATCATACTTATCAGAATCCATACTGGATTAATTTATCCATCAAGTATAACTTGAGGACAATTATATGCTGGGTTCTGTGCCAAATCTCAGTACCTCTCTTAGATTTAGAAGGCCCTGTATTTTATTGTATTTTAGAAGGCCCTCCAGCCCCTCCCCTCCAAATGGGCTAAGGGTCTGTGAGGCAAAAGAGGCGTGCTTATCCAGAACCCTGGTCTCCTTTTCTAGATCATGTCTGGGGTTTGTAGGACTCCAGAATTCCTAGCTTAAACCAAGATCCTACTTCCGTGAGGGTGTCTTCCACTGGCCCTTCCTCCAGAGGGCTAACTAACCTGTGGGATACTCACTCCAATGGCCAAGGAGCAGCTGCTATTGCAGTGGGGGAAAGAATGCACAGAGCCTGGGTATAAAGCTGGTGTGTCCACACACATGCACGTCCATCCCACAAAGGTAGGAGCTGTAATGGGAAAAGAAAGGAGCAAACTAGTAGTCCCATTTGTATTCATGTCCTGGACCCTACAGATGTCAGTTATGGCCTGCTAAGACTGAGGTTGAATGTCTATGTCTTGTTTGTATCCCAGAGATTCTTAAACTTTCTCTGTCTCCGTAAGTTTTTTCATAACATAAGTAGGACACAAGAAATGTCTAACCGTTCCACTTATTAAGTAATTAGGTCCAAACAACCTACTAGTAATAATTGACCTAGTGTCTGACAGATGTCATATTGTTTCCCCCCAAAATGTAAAGTATCCTGTAGCTACCTGTGAATTTGGTACAGATACCTGGGGTACCTCAATGCATACTTTGAGAATCACGGGTTCAGCCACTAGATTATGGGCTTCTTTGTCAAAGATATTATATCTCACTCATTATGGTAAATTGTATCTTTCAAAGATGACCACATTCTCAGTCCCACCTGCTTTTCCAGAAACTTACCACTCCCTCAATGAGATACAAAATCTAATTTTCTTCCTCTTGAATTTGGAAGGACTGGGAATGCACTCGTAATCAACAGAATGCAGAAGCAAAGACACAGCATGATCTGAAGGGCTAGGTCATAAAAGGTGATTAGCTTCTACCCTGTTAGCCAGAACATTTTGCTCTGAGCTGCCGTGTAAGCAACTCTGTCATGAGGCCATCATGCTGAAGGAAGTCCAACCTAGCCACTTGGAGACACCCCATGGATACGTCCTGAAGCTCCTTGAAGGAAGATAAAGTCCTCAGTTCCTCCAGCTCCCTGCTCTCCCAGCACTGACCTCTACCTTAGGGCAACTACAAGAGATAAGCAATGCCATAATTACCCATCTGAGGCCTTCCTGAATTCCTGACCCACAGAATCTGTGAGCATAATAAAATAACTGCTATTATTTTAAGCCATGAATTTCGGTTGATTTCTTAGGCAGCAATGGTAATCAGAGAACTTTTTTTTTTTTTTTTTTGGCCTTAACAGCATAGTTTTTTGAGTACCTTGGAGGTTCAGTAAATGCTCATCAAATTGAATACAAAAAAGAAAAATCTTAAAATATTGATTAATCTAAATTCCAATGATGATTGAAAAGAACAAAATTATAGATGTAGATGTTGAAAAAATATGGGAACTTTGGTTAGATTATACTGATGCCAGGGCAAACAATGGATATCACGGTTTGAGTTTTTTTCAGAGTTTTCATAAATCCCTTAGATGAGTCTGTTTCCTTGCCTTTTGTTTTTGTCCCCTCAAAGGGCAGGGAAAGAATTCTAAACACTCATTTGCAAACTTGCTATAACATGAGGTCACCATAGGGGTTGTACATGCTGAATTTTCCATTCTAGTTAATTGAGGATTTTAATTAGTCAATTCAGACTAAGCAAGGTACTACTATAATTGGTGGATGCCAAAGGCAGCCATCTGTTCCCTTTGTGAATATTAATACTATGTCATGTAGAGTCTAGCACGGAGAAGAATTTGTCCAGTAGGAATTTTCTTAACATTAGCAAAAGGTGAATGCTTCAGAAATAAAAAAGGAACAACTAGGAGAGCAAACAGGCTAAAATAAGGGGGGGGGGGGGAAGAAAAGAAAAAGCCTGGGGAGAAAGGAAACAGTCCAATTATTTGCTACGTTAGGAGAATCAACTGAATTTAACCTGAGACATCTGTTTGTGCCTGGTGTTGTTTTTCATTGGAGTGGAGGGAGGTAATTAAAATGCCATGTAGCTGCTTGCCTTGTATGCATTTCTAAGCATAATTCAAACTCTTATGACTCTGCCCTCTCAAAGAAATGGCTGATTATAGAAACAGAACAAAACCTCTTTGATCCCTCTTGTGATACAACTAGGTCATGAGAAGCAGAATTCCAAATATATTCTGTTCTGGATGACTCTTCATGGAAAGTCTGACTTGGGGAGTTTTTGAAATGAACAATGACAGAAACCAAGACTGAATATAAAGCAAAAATACTCGTTGGCATGAAAAAAACATCAACTCGGCAAAGGTTACTTAAATGGACTTTTTGTTAACAACAGCTTGTTTTCTAACTTCCTTCAAAATAGGGGTTTTTTCTAGTGAACAGTACCCAAAAGGTATAATGATTGATGTCAGGTGTGCATGAAGATAGATGAATTGATTGTGCCATAAGAAAACCCCTAATATCTTGGGTACTCGTGAGAAAAGTTTCTTAGAAACTTCGACCCATTTCGCTAGTAGGTTTATTATCTAAAATACATAAATCTATCTTTGTATTCTAGGCTGAGGGAACTTTTGTGCTTTGGGAATTGGTTGTGCCTATCTCTAAAAGCAAAAACTTAATCAAAATATGTTGTGGAGAATCTAATATTTTAGAAAAATTTTCCCATAGAAGAATATGATTAGGATAAGACTATATAACCATTAAAGGTTTCTTCCCCTTGCAAAGGACAGGCAACCACATGCAAGCTGGTTTAAAAACAAAAGGGACCTAATGGCTCATAAAACAGGTTCAGTGCAAGGACTGGCTTAAGGTATAGTTCAGTCAGAGACATGGCTATGTTTTTCTACAATTTCCCTGATTTTACCCTTCTCTGTAATGTCATCTTCAGGCTTCCTTCAGGATTCCAAAACAGTCTTCCAGGAAGGAGGGTTTCGCATGTTCTCACCTCTCAATAAGCTCCCTGACTGAGCTTACGCATCACTCTGCCTGGGGACTGTGCATGTGCACCAGCCCACAGCAAGCAGAAGGGGAATGTTCGGACTGGTTGGTCTATCCCAATTTAGGGTCCACCCCTGGACTGGAGTCAGTTCAGTCTCACCTCAGCTAATGGCCTAATGGCTACTACACAGTGATGAGGGATGGCTCTTCCAAGGAAAATCTGAGTATTGCAACTTAGGAGGGCAAGGGGTAATAGGTACTGGGAAGATAATGAATGTTCACTCCGGGTAGTTCTTATAAAGTGTCACAGTAGCTCTTGTGTTTTCTGAACAAGTATCACCATGGGCAAGCATAAGATTTTCATCAGAGAAAATAATCCTTCTATTTTAAATTATATTTATAAAATACAGAAATGAGTGTATCAGAAACAGACAATCAAACTAGCAAAGATTTCAACCAAGGAAAATGGTTTATGGTAAGAGTTTTGATTCATTTAGCAAACAATTTATTATTTAATGTATATCAGGTGCTGTGCTAGATTCTGGGCACCAAGGATCTCTTTGATATCTTTCTACATTGCAAAAAAACAAAACAAAAATAAACACACAAAAAAACCCAATACCTATCAAACAAACAACACTATTCATCTGTTTTTCCATTTTAAAGATTAATCAAAAACACATAAATTATAAGAAACCTTAAAAGGTAAACAATGAAACTCAGAAGACAGGTGAACTACTGAAACTTTGAAAACAATTGACCTATTTATTAGTCTATTCAGTATCTTCATGATATAAATAAGTATATGATTCTGTTGTCTAATAAGTATTATTAAAGATTAAAATAAATAATATGTATGTGATCTCTATTGGCTTTTAAAATAATGACTTTTTTTTCCAAACAAATATTCATGATTACTTATTGAGAGTCACTGGTGATAGAAGGACCCCAGATTAGGAACAATGATCAAAAAATAAAACAATAACAAACAAAAAGTGTAGACACTAACATGTATGCATGAATTATACAGATCCTACACATTATTGTTATTAAATTTAAACCTCACTTCTCCAGTAATTCTTTCTCTACCAGTAAGATACTCTGAAGAAGGACTCCCAAATCTCTTATTTACCATTTAATTCCCTATAGGAGTCAGACTGAGCCATCCTGACTCAATTTGAGCTCAACCTGAAGTTGCTCCTTCATCATATGACCTCAGGATGCCATTGGGTATGCAGTATGCACAGTTAATCTTAAGAATTAACTTCTTTGGTATTCAAGTAGTTCATACTACTCACAAATTTCTAACAAAGAATAGCCTGTATTTTCTACATTAGTTGAAAACCTAGCAGAAGTGTGCACAGGACTAGCCAAGCACACAGTTGACCTTGTATCAGCAATGAATGCATGCTGAGCACCCACTTCCCACTTTTCATATTTTCATCCTGCCCCCACACAGACAACCTCTGTTCAGATGAGCATTTTTACTAAATACTTCACCTCCCACAAAGCAATAGTGTATAAGATTTATATAATTAATGTTTGTAAGGGACTGTTAGAGCCTTGTCTGAAAGATGCCTTTGAAGAGGAAAGGATTGTTGATGCTGTGATGTCCTGGGTTTCTTATCCTTATCAAGACTGCTTCTATGAGGAAAAGCTACAGAAATGATAGATGGGACCACTTTTATTCAGCACAGTTACAGGTGGCAAAACACTGCTGCAGGACTCAGACGAGAATATGTCCCTTGGCGACATCAACAGTATACACATGTATCCTGTCAATCACTAAGAATGCAGGTACCATACTTTACAGACCAGGGATAATGTTAATTCCATCCTGCTTACAGTGTGCTTTGTACTGGTGAAGTTCAAGGAGCTTTGCAAGCACCATAATTTAACAAAGCGTGAAATGAAAGCTACATGTAGGAAAATTGAGGCATTTTGGAAAAGTAAGACATTGTCTTTATTCAGCCATTAACCAAGAAGGGTTGACATTCAGTGTTACAACTGCTTTTCCCTATACCGACTATTTTTATTGTTATTTAGGGAAGGAAGGAAAAGGAAATTGACCTTCACTGAAAATATAAACAATGGACTATATATTTCTAGGAGGTTTCATGCTATTTACCTTGGTTGATCTTTAAAACAACTCAGTAATGTAGACTTTACAGTTGGGGAAACTAAGTCGTACAAGAAAAATTAATATGGCTAAGATAACACAGGCCACTACGTGACAGAGCCGAGAATTTAAGTCTGCATGATTCCAAAGTCATTGCTCTTTATACATTATACATACAACAGTGGAAGAATAAATACCACCAATCCAATACAGTTGACCCTCGAACAACACAGGTGTTAGGGGTGCCATCCCCCACATAGTCAAAAATTTGCATACAACTTCTGACTCCCTAAAAATGTAACTACTAGTAGCCTAATGTTGACCAGAAGCCTTACCAATAACTGTCAATTAACACAAATTTTGTATATGTGTTATATATAATATTCTTACAATGAAGGAAGCTAGAGAAAAGAAAACATTACAGAAATCATAAGAGAAAATGCATTTGCAGTACTGTATCATATTTATTTTAAAAATCCACACATAAGTGGATCTGCGCTGCTAAAACCCATGTTGTTCAAGGGTCAACTGCAGCTTCTTCTAGGAGCTTGTCCATACCTCTGCAAAGAATAGAAGAAACAGAACTTTTTCAAATATATTATTCTTAAACAACCATGAAGCTGTCTCATAACATGCCAGCCTCATTTCTCTTTTCCATCCCTGATCTGTGGGTTGGTATCCACAGCACAGCATTTGATTATTTACATTAAGTCTCTATCTTAAAATTGTACCTGATTTATACCTACCCTTGCCAATCAGACACACAAACTACTTCCAACATTTTCACCATTAATGGGCTCAGTTATGTCATTACTATGGTAGGAACTCCAAAAGGAAGGAAAATGAATGGGTCCATCAATGAAAACAGAAATAACATATGACAAAACAGAAATGTTTTCGGACAGCTTGGATGGACAGACAGACTCAGGAGCTGGCCCTCAACTCAGAAATGCATTATTCCTCTATAGACTGAAATTTGAAAAAAGACTTTGATATATTTTGGAATTTGAAAAAATATAGCAAATCATTTAAGTTCTCAAATGTCCTCTTCCTAAAATACCCATTCCTATGAAGAGGGCTAGGAGCCATCCAACATTCATAACTTAGGGACAGATGATTCAGACTGTTTTCCCAATACCTCTATGAGATCAATTACACCAAGGAACTCTCCATTCTTATTAGGAGAATGAAGACGGAAGTAACTAATTTTACTGCATGGAACAGCTTTAGGGGAGGAAAGGTTGAAGGATCAAGGTACAATGCTGGGCTTGGGCCATTTTGAAGGCACTCAGGACTCGTAACTTAGGGAGATAGGAATAATGGACTGAAACATAGATAGAAAGGCATATGAGAGCCTGTTAAGAAGACAGTAGAGGATGCACTTGACAAAATGATTAAAGTTCTTCCAGAAGTATAAGTCTTTGTTTTTAAAGTAATCTCTAGGGACGCCTGTGGGTGGCTCAGTGGTTGAGTGTCTACCTTCGGCTCTGGGCGTGATCATGGAATCCCAGGATCGAGTCCCACATTGGGCTCCTCGTGAGGGGCTTCCTTCTCCCTCTGTCTCTGTCTGTCTCTCATGAATAACTAAATAAAATCTTTTTAAAAATAAAATCTTTTTAAAAATAAAGAAATAAAATAAAGTAATCTCTAGGGAGACCTCAGTGGCTCAGTTGGTTAAGTGTCTGCCTTTGGCTCAGGTCATGATCCCAATCCCAGGGTCCTGGGTTCGAGCCAGCAGGGAATCGGCTTCTCCCTGCCTCTCCCCCACTCATGCTCTCTCATGCACTCTGTCTCTCTCTCTCAAATAAATAATTTTTTAAAAAGTTTTTAATAGAAAAATTTAAATAGGCCTAGAACTTATAACTCTGAGATCAAGAGTCAAATGCTCTCTACCAACTATATAAATAGAAGGGCTGAATGGATACACAAAATGCAGTATTATGTACAATGGACTAATTATTCAGCCCTAAGACAGCATGAAGTTATGACACATACTACAACATAGTATAGTTGTAGTTCACTTTGCATAATGTTTTATCATTATGCAAGATAAAACATTATGCAAAGTAAAATAAGCCAGACATAAAAGCACAAATATTATGATTCCACTTACATAAAATTATCTAGAAAAGGTAAATTTATTGAGAAACGAAGTAGATTAGAAGTTACAGGGGGCTAGGAGAAGGGAATTATAGGAAGCTAACTATTTAATAGGCATGGAGATTCTGTTTGAGGTGATGAAAAATTTTAGAGATGGTGGTGATGGTCACACAATATTGTATCTATAATTAATGCCACTGAATTGTACATTTAAAATGCTTAAAATGGAAGATTTTGTTTTACGTCATACATATTATACCACAATGGAAAAAAAAACAGTAAAAAAAGAAGAAGAAAGAAAGAAAGAAGAAAGAAAGAAAGAAAGAAAGAAAGAAAGAAAGAAAGAAATTAAAGAAAAAAACCAAGAGGAATGAAATTAGTCCTTGTCTTACTATTAATTAAAATACATTGTTTTAAAATTACAATAATTAAAACAGTGAGCTCCTGGCACAGAAACAGAGAAACAAGTACATGGTATCAAATAGAAAGTCTATAAGCAGACCTGATTATACACATGGATTTGGTAGCAGCAAAGAGGGAATTTAAGTCAATAAAAAGGTAAAGTACGAGCATCAGTAGTCTATTCTGAGACAACTAAAGAGCCATTTAAAGGATGAGTTCCCTCCTAACGGCAGGAATTCTGTCTACATTGTGCACCAAGGACTTTCCAAGCAAAAGCATGATACCTAGTACACTGTCGGCCTGCAGTTAATGTTTGCTGAGTGAACTAAAATTCATTCCTGTATAAAAAATATCCCAAAGTAAATTCTAGATTGAATAAAGATTGTTTATAAGTAGGAAAAAAAAACATTGAATACTAATAAACTTGAAAAAAAATCTCTATACATAAACATCAAAGAGAAAATGAGAAATTGAAATAAATATATACATATATTTATAATATATGAGATAAACATTAAGTGCTTTGGTTTATAATCAGCTTTATAAAATATTTTATTTATTTATTCATGAGAGGCACAGAGAGAGAGAGGCAGAGACACAGGCAGAGGGAGAAGTAGGCTCCATGCGGGGAGCACGATGTGGGACTCGATCCCAGGACCCAGGACCCAGGACCCAGGACCCAGGACCCAGGACTCAGGACCCTAGGATCATGACCTGAGCCAAAGGCAGATGCTCAACCACTGATCCACCCAGGTGTCCTTATATTTAGCAGATTTAACTCAATAGTAAAAAAGATAGCCTGTGCGTGTAGATGGTGCTGCCTGGGTCGTGAGCTGCTGCATGAGGGTATTGAAGACAATGGCCAAGAACAAACTAAGAGGAGAGAAGTCCAGGAGTGTATTTCATATAGCCAGCCAAAAAAAACTTTAAGTCTAAAAACAAAGCAAAACCAGTTACCACTAATCTTAAGAAGATAAACGTTGTGAATGACGAAGAAGTTAACAGAGTGAATAAAGCTTTTGTAGATATACAAAAGGAATTTGCGAATTTCTCAAAAGGCCTTTTCCCTTGAACCTCTGCAGAAACAGCTGATTCCTCAGCAGTGTCATGAAAATGAACCCGTTAATGTTGATAAAGCAACAAGATTAATGGCTCAGTTGTAATACACTGGAGATACATCAAATACCCCTAAAAAGACCAATAAATTAAATGTTTTATTAAAAAAAAAGATAACTACCTCAAGAGAAAAATTAAGTATATTAACAGTCACAAAAATTACAAATAGCCAATAAGATCATGAAAAAAAATTCTAACATCATTAATAATAAAAAATCCCCTAAAATTAAAATGATAGATACTATCTTATCCATCAGGCTGGCAACTACTGACCTATCTAGTGTTGGTGATGATTCAGAAAAATGAATATTCTTATACCCTGCTGGCAGAGATGTAAATTGGTCCAACTGTTATTAAAGGTAATTTGGCAGGAAATATCAAAAGTGTTTACAATGTGAATACTCTTCAGTCACTTGATTCTATTCCTTATAATTTAGACTAAAAATAATTAAAACGTGCACTTTTTTTTTTTTTACCTACAGGGTTTTTCTAAATTTCAGCATTGTTCATAATAGAAAAAAATTGCATACATTTAAATGCCCAATAAGAAACAGTTAAGTCGGGATCCCTGGGTGGCGCAGCGGTTTGGCGCCTGCCTTTGGCCCGGGGCGCGATCCTGGAGACCCGGGATCGGGTCCCACGTCGGGCTCCCGGTGCATGGAGCCTGCTTCTCCCTCTGCCTGTTTCTCTGCCTCTCTCTGTGACTATCATAAATAAATAAATAAATAAATAAAATAAAATAAAAAAAAAAAGACCTGAGCTGTGATCAAGAGTCAGACACTTCACCAAAGGAGCCACCGACGCACCTCAATCTTGCGTAACTCTTAAAGTCTGTATACCCATGTGCAAGGAAGCTGAAGCACAAACTGTAAAAATTCCTCTAAATGATTAAAAAAAAAAAAAAAAAGAAACAGTTAAGTCAATTTATAACACATCCATACCAAAGATTACTATCAGAAAAAAAAAATGATGTTATAGACTATTTAATGAAATTTTCAGTATACCAATTTAGGTTTAAAAAGCAGTTTGCCAAATAGTATTAGGCAAAATGATTTCACATTTTGTGAAATGAAAACAATACAAAATTGGAAGGATAATCATCCTCATCACTAATGGTGATTATCTGGTTATCAGGTTAAATGGCAATTTAAATGTAACTGCTAACTTTGTTTACTAATTTTTCTGCAATAATCATGTATTGCTACCATAATATAAAAGCAAAAGACATGCTTTCAATTTCAATAAAGAAACAAAAGTTAACAGCAAAGTGGTCCCCTGTTCTCAGGACCCAAAATTAGTTAATTAGCTATAAAATCTCTCTTTTCATGTGTTGAGCATATTACTATGCACTTGACACTCATTATTTCATTTCTTCCTTACTCTTTTATTAGGTATCATTAACCCCTGAGGTCCTAGCTTCAGGAAAAGGACTGTGCTTGAGGCCTTGTGGCTAGCTAGCGACAGGTTGGAAATGGCCCCACTGGTGTCTGAAGCCAAAGCTTATATTCTTAACCACAAGCATTCCTGTCATGGAGTCTTTCCTTTTAGAATGTATTTGATTTTGTTATTTAAATTCAATTTGCCATATTACAGTATAACACCCAGTGCTCATCCCATCACGTGCCTCCCTCAGTGCCCATCACCCAGGTACCCCAACCCCCTGCCCACCTCCCCTTCTACAACCCTGTGTTTGTTTCCCAGACTTAGGAGTCTCTCATGGTTTGTCTCCCTCCCTAATTTTTCCCACTCAGTTCCCCTCCTTCCCTAATAGTCCCTCTCACTAGTTCTTATATTCCCCATATGAGTGACACCATATGATTGTTCTTTTCCGATTAATTTACTTCACTCAGCATCATACCCTGCAGTTCCATCCACGTCAAAGCAAATGTTGTGGAGTCTTTAGGCTTTTTGAAAAACCAACCAACCAACCAACCAATCACATTTACACACACACACACAGACACACACAACCAAACCAAACCAAAACCAATACACCAACCAGGTATCACATAGTGGCTGTGAGATTTGGCCTTCCAAACAACACACTTTTAAATGGTCTTTGGGAAACAACTTCTTTCTCAAACTGTGCATTGCTTCTACCTGTTGGCACATGCATCCTTTTTGAAGGCAATATCCAGTAATGGGTAAGAGCACTGGCCCATTTTTGGATTTCCTGAGTCAAATCTGACTCTACCACTTAATACCCATAAAACCTTGGGCAGTTCTTTCACCTCACTGGGTCTGATTTCTCACCAGTAAAATAAAGATAATGATTGTCTTACTTCAAGGACTTCCAGTGAGGATTAAATAAATGAATCCACATCGTACTTTGTTAGCTAACTGACACAAACTAAGTACTTGATGAATGGCAGCTATCATTAATGTAGTCTCTGGATAGTAAGTCCTCCCCCCCCCCCCAAAAAAAAATCACATGTTACAGTGCCTTTGAATTCTCGAAAGAGCTCACTAGATGATTGATCAATGGATTTAAGCTGGATGTAACGTCCAATGCCAGATCCCAGCACTGCAAGTTCTCCACTGTGATTTGATAAGAACTATACTTTGGTAACCTTTGCTCACCAACAGGAGCTTTGTTTTATGCTTAACCTGCAATGCAGTGACTGAAAGAAAAATCTCTATTGGAAGGCTGTCTTGCATTTCCTTCTTAAATATTACTGTTCTTTATTGAATGACTATTCACTCTTTTTTTGGTTGTTTTGAATATTCACCCTTTAAATGCACGTTACTTTCACTTTGACAAGGCCTTTCAGGGAAGAATGTGTCTCTATGAGTCCAAAAACAGTTAAAGGATGCCTGAATTGTAACATCCTTAAATATTTATGCACCCTATGGAAAAGTAACTGTAATTTATGTTTCTCTTTCAGCAAGAAAGTAGCAGGAAAGAATCAGGACTCTGCCTTTCACTGCCAAGTACCTAGTATGGGTAAACCTAAGATAGCTTGCATCGTCTGTGTACCATAAGGTTACTAGGAAGTCAATGAAGCCAAAAACTTCACTTTTAGGAAGTTCTCTTAATCCTTGAGAGTATAACCATGTGCTGATTTTAATAATGGCACGGCAGATTTCTAAACAAATCTGTAAACGCTAATGTGCAAGCCTTGGCATAATTCTACGGATTCTCCACAAAATAGACAGTGAACATGCCCTTTCATCTAAATTGGGTTATATTAAATAAACCCAAGAAACGTAATTAAATACTATGAGTTTCCCAAAGGCGAAGTTACCCATCCGGACAATTCTCTTCCAGTGGCTAAATTGTGCAGAGAAACAAAGAGTATCAAAAATTCCATTTAGAAACACACATTTTCCTGGCATTTTTCTTCCACTACAGTGCTTTCAAGTTAGTGATGACAAAACAAGGAAGAAATGTGATTGGACCAATCTAATGAATTACAGCTCTGAACATGTCATTTATCTTCAAAACCTCGAGTAACTTGCAAATGAGTTCAAGACAACACCCAGGTTGGCAGACGAGCTTCCCCATGATTTGATTTGGCTGGAACCGAATTCATTTCCCCCAGACAACTCTCTCCTTTTACACACCTTTGCTCCAGATCCTTCACTCCAGCTAAGGATCACTTCTCCCCCCAAGAATGGCCTGCATCTTCAGCCTCCGTGTATCCTTGCAAATGCTGGTCTCTCTCCAAGAAAGTGTGTTGAGAATCGAAGCTATTCCAGAGACCTTTCAATGCTCTGCTCAAATGCCACTTTTTCTCTTAATCCTACAATTGCAACAAAGGATGGATAAGGGGTTAGACAACCCACCTCATAATATCTGATGGCAGTACATACACCCCAATAAACATAATGTCTAAATGAAAACTGTGATTATTATATAAGTGGAACTTGACAAAAATCCTTGGGTCGCCTCCACCCTTCAACAGGATTGCTGTCCCCAATCCAACATATAAATTTTGGAACTGCCACTGATGAAATCACCCTCTAAAAATGAATTTTTCACTTTATGCCCCTAGCATGCAGTTTTCCTTTTACTTTGGTCTTGAGTAAATCCCATCTTGTGTAATAGTTCTTTGTGTTTAGACTCCTATATTATATCTCCTGCTACGTCCTGAGGGTGAGAGAATTGGGTCTTATTCACCAGGTGTTGCCCACGCTGCTTACCAGGGAGCGCTGCTCGAAGTAGGTATTTAATACTTCAGTGGCCTGGAAATGAGAATAAATTTAAGAGAGGCACAGTCCGAAAAATCAGACATGATGAATGAGTGAGTCTTATTACTTCCAAGTATACAAACTAACAATTCTGTTAGAGATCTCTGTTCATACCCTCTTTGGTTTCATTTTTAGATCACTTCCCCGCACAGTTCTGTTTATTTAGCCCCTACTGTGAGGTTCCCAGCCTAGTAGTTCTCATACTACATTTTGGAATGAGAACAGTATTTCATTGTTAAAATCAAAGTGTGGACATTCCTTTTTCCCAATTCACACAAAAAACATTAAGGTATCGTTGGAATTTTTCAATTTTAAATTTTGCTCACACCTTTGTTATCCCAACTAGAATCTTTGCAAACAAACACATAATTTATCAATATTTCATGGGTTCATACACACAGAACAGGATTTTTCATGTGTTTCACCTGAACACCAGAGAGAATCATTCTCCCAACCCTTTAATATAATAATCTTATCCCCCTGGCACCAGGAGATAAAAAATACTAAAGTCTGCTTTTCCAAGGGTGTACATTTTAAAAATTGCATGAAGAAACTGATTCAAAAATGTAGATGTTAGAATACACAAAAGATAAGGTATAAAATAAATACAATGAATGCAATTTTCAGCAATAGAGAAAATACAAAACATACAAAATTTGCAAATTCCATTTTACAAATGGTGGCTTTATTACACAATGCACATTTCCCTTGGCTTGAACTACTGGTCTGTGCTGGATATTACCACAGCCTCTCATATACTAAAAATCAGGTCATATCAACAAAAACACTTTTAGTTATTTGGTGCTTTTTATATCTTTCTGTATGCAGACACTTCTATCTCCTTATAGATGGATATACACTGAAGTGCCCATAAACAACATTTGTATGGGTTTTCTATTTGCTATTCATATCTTAACCTATTTTCAAACTTTATTAATGTTCCTGTTGAGACTATTCTACCAAAATCCTGATAGCCAGCCTTGACAAGAAAATCCTACAATGCAGTGAGTTTTGATTCATGCATGATTCAATAATGCTCTAGGATTCTCAGGTTAAAAGTGCTATGGAAACACCTTTATTGCATATTTAAGGCACAGCACGCAGCCCTTCTCCATCCTGCAGCTGAGCATGCTTGCTCTCTGCTAAGAGTCATGACATTTTCTTTTCTTTCTTTTTTTAAAGATTTTATTTATTCATGAGAGACACACACACAGAGAGAGACAGAAACACAGGCAGAGGGAGAAGCGGGCTCCCTGCAGGGAGCCCTATGCGGGACTCGATCCAGGACCTTGGGATCACGCCCTGAGCCGAAGACAGACGCTCAACCACTGAGCCACCCAGGGGTCCCCCATGACATTGTGTTTTCAAAGAGGTTGCATTGCCTTGATGAATTTTGCAGTTCTGAAGAGAACTGTTATTTTTTTTAAGTACTTATTTCCTAGCAATGGAATGAGCTATTACTTAAGACCAAAATCTATCTTTAAAAAAGTTTCTGTATCTCAATGCCCATGATACACGATTACATTATTTTGAAGGCTAAAGGCAGAAAAAACTTCAAACTTTTGTGCTTTGTCTTTCAATCAATAGTTACCCAGAGTTAGTTAAATTCTAATCTGCTAGAACCAACAGCAGTCTCAAGGGAGGGTGGGGACCTGGCTATGTTTTTCTATGTTTCTCCTAAAGTATGCACTTCAATAGGTTTGCGAAGCATGAAGATCCAAAAATAGCCTGTTATTTTTTTCCACAGAAAATCTATAATTAGCAACTTCTTATTTCCAATCTAGGAGAGTTCCCTTCCCCATAAAAAAGTCATCTATTGATTTTAAAATAAGCAGATAACAGCATAAATGTGCACACATCTAATAAAATTTCCAATGAAAAGTGTCAAGAAAATATAGGTGTTCATTTGCATTCTAGAGGAAAATAATTTTACTCTTAAATTTTTCCACGGCATTTGATATTTCAGAAACCTGTAGTGTTTCTCTCTTTCACTTTCATCAAATAATGCCAATCAACCAGATCCAGGAATCTTTGATGATTTTTTTTCCCCTAAAACTGGAAGCAGAAACTTTCCTATGGAGAACCCAGCTTTTTGTAACTCTTTGAGACACTGGTCCTATTTATGTCAATTAATTAATCTTGAGAGCCTAGTAGATGGCTTATTCAGCTATTAGCAGATAAACTACTGTCTTCACACATAGTATCAATGCTATTGTTCATGTTATAATTAACACAGATACTTGGAGGAGAATTTTAGACACAGAAAATAACAAAATTTTAAATAAAATAATTTTAAAGTCTGCGAACAAAGCAGTCATGTAGCTACTGGCTAGTTTTCCTTTTTTGAAAAAACAGATGTGCTTCCTCTTTTCTGGTTACAAGAATTAGAAAACTCACTGTTTCTCTTTCTGACTTGGCTGCCAGGAAGCTCAGTGCTAAACTAAGGTTTCATTAACAGTAAATGCTTTTCTAGTTTGTTTGTTTAAAGATTTTATTTATTTATTCATGAGAGACACAGAGAGAGGCAGAGACACAGGCAGAGGAAGAAGCAGGCTCCCTGTAGGAAGCCCAATGTGGGACTGGATCCCAGGACCTCCAGATCAACCCTGACCCGAAGGCAGGCCCCCAACCTCTGAGCCACCCAGGTGCCTCATTTTCCTAGTTTTTAAGTTCATGGTTGTCTATTTCTATTTTATTATGTCAATGTATTTAAATTCCATATATATGGAAAGAAGCAGGAAGCTCACTAATTTCGAAAAGAATTTCATTTCAAACCATTACTGTGCACCCACCACCCATCAGGCACTACTCTAGAGGATGGAGATGTAGTGAGTTAAAAGATTATTTTCTTAAGAAAAGTGAATATATCTACCTGTACCCTTAAAGACGGGGTGGGGGTAGGGTGGGGGGTGGGAAGGGAACAAACTTTCCATCAAACCAACTTTAAGAAACCAGAAAAAAGAATTTACTTGAAAGAAAAGCCCACCAACATCAATTCAACCCTCACAAAGAAGTTGATAGAATGAGTGTGGCTATCTTTCGACTGTTGCTGACAGGGGTATGGGATACTAGTTACTTAATTCTACAACCTTCTCCTCAAGGGTCCAGCAATAGGAGCAGCTTTCCTTCTCAGGCCTGTGCAAAGAACTAATAACACCATTCATGACATAAAAGCTTTTAAATCAATGGCCCCCTGTAATAACAGAGATCGATGGAAACATTCCTAACTTCCAAGAGAGGGGGCTTTGGGTCTAAGAGTTTCTACCTCGGAGTTTTTGATGTCACAAAAAAGTTGCACCTATTGGGTAAGCCAAGAAAGATGATGCATATTATGTGAGCAGGCACGAGTGACTGTTAGCTGGTAGAGCAGTCCCCTGCTATAGAGGACTTCAAGGTTGGTGGGCCTGCACTTGCTGTTGCTTTCTGCTTTGTGTTACTTTACTGGCTTGCTAAGTAAGCCAGTAGGGTCCGTGCCCTGTCCCACACGACGCTAGGTTTGCCTGCCTTCTGGCAGCCTGATGCTGAGAAAGGTATTAAAATTCACAAGGATCTTGCTCGAGGCCTCCACTCTCAGGGTGTCGCTTCTGCACACACTTTAAAGCATTGCCAGCTCGCAACAGCCTTGAAGTCACGGAGCGCAGCCCAACAAAGCTGCCTGCAGACCCAGTGCTTGTCACCTGCCCCAGCAACTGTGAATAGACTACCACTTCTCAGAGCAACCTGTTTGTCTTCCCTTTGCAGAGAAAGCTTGTTAAGTATTTTAATATATATTTCAGAGAGGCCAACATTGGACTTCTCAATACGAACCATGTGAATTAGGCTTCTCAGACTAACAGTCTTTACGTAGCAGAGCTGCCATAACCTCACTGAGAACCAAGTTAACCCTTTTTTTTTTTTAAGTGCTGTCATGCCTTGGTGAGTTTCTAAGAGAAGCCAAACACGGGAATGGCAGACACTTTTTAAGTAATCGTAAGGAGCATCTCAAAGAATTCAGAGAGGTCACACCTAGCAAAGTGTGTGACAACTGATCTTGAAACAGTAGGGCACTCTAATGAAGAGAAAAGCAGACCAAGAGCTTTTCCTTTCCTTTCCTTTTCTTTTTTTAAATCCCGGTTTCCTTCTCTAAATGGTGCAAGAAGAATTTTGGGATTACAGCCAAGTAATCACTCCATCAATATGTGCAAGAAAACTCAAATTTTGTGGGACGATATAAAACTAGGTCAAGATCTCCCAAACCCAGAAACACTGGTCTATAAAATTGTAATTTAAACAGCTGCAAAACTGAATGAGTAGAAGAGTTGGGGAAGGGGATCAAGGCCACTGGGTCTGATGTTTCCAGATCTTGGCATTGGACATCTCACTCCCACCCTTCAGGGGAGCTAAATCACAGAAGCCCGAAACATGGGCGGGAGGAGCAATTTCGGGAAGAGGGCAGATTCTCCTCCTCCTCCTCCTCCATTCCCGTTAGATGCTCCTCTTGAGCTCTCTCTCCGAAGGGCATTTCGTTTCTAGGAAAGTGTCTCCTATCTTTCGGTCTCATTATCTCGATGTACACATCTTTGAAAAGGAAAGAGCCGTGGTTTGCTCTGTGCCTGGACGTCTTTTCCTCTGCTCAAGCTCTTAGTAAGCCTTCAACCAACTTTTGCTGAAAAGGATGTCGCTGCGGGGCGTTGAGGCTTGAGATCCGCTGCGCTCCCAACCTCTTTTTCTTTCTCTCGCCTTAGGCCACCCCCCTCCATCCCCCTGGATCCCCAGGACCATCCACAACCGTTTCTAAGTCAACCCGGGGCAGTTTAAAGAGTTTCCTCCCTCTGCTTCTTCCTCTGACTCGAGAATTAACTTTCAGGGCAACAGAGATGAGACCAGACGCCTAAGCAGGGGATCCTGAGATGCAACCCTCGAGAGGAATAAAAGACCTAATTGAAAAATCCCACGCTGCCTAATTACCATTAAGTATTTTGCAGATAAGTGAGCATATTACTCTTTAGGTGGTGTTCAAAACACCGAGGTCTTTTGCCCTGTGCATTCTTGTTTATTTAAAGGACTTACACAGCGCTTTACCATGTGCCGGCACTGCTCCAAACGCCTTTTAAAAATATGACCCTCTTCGCTTAAAAAAATATTTTTAAGCGACATTAAAACCGCGTGTGCCTTTCGAACGTCCCCGCTATATTTTTCTTTATAACACGTTACAGCAGTTAAGTCTCCGAAGACAAATATGGAAAAATTATAACCAGTTGCTACTTTATTGCCGGCAAACCATTCCCCCCTCTGCAATCTTTCACAATTAGAGTAATCAGATGCACTAATACAGTGAGAATGAACTCATAATCCCCCCCGACCCCGTGAAGGTCTCGGGTTTTGCCTCCAGCGTCTGGAAGCGCGAGGTTTATTCGCTCGCGTGGCAAACGTTAGGTGCACCTGTAAGGCGTTCACTTTCAGAAAAAAGGTGCAGCCCTCACTTGGAAGTCGTGAAGGTCCAGCTCGCGCCTGGCCCGTGCAGCGCGTTCACCTGTGGCCCCAGCGGGCGGGCGGCTGGCACGTCCTCCCTGCAGGTGCGACCCAGGGCTGCGCACCCGGGGCTGCAGGATCCAGAGCTGGGGGGGGGGGGGCGGGCGCCCGGGAGCCGAGACCCGGAGACCCACGCGGGCTGGGCACCCACCCCGAGGCAGGCAGGCAGGCGGGCAGGCGAGCTGGGGGGGTCACGCCCCCCGCCTTCCCCGCGTCCCGAGCTGACCTGGCCCAGCCCACGCGGGCCCGCCGGGGGCCCCCGCCGACCGTGCGCTGGGCCCGAGGTTAAGTTTCAGAAGTCAGGATGCAACGTTTTGGGTTTCTGTTCACACGGTCATTGCAGGCACCGCGGTGGGGACCGCACAAAAGAGCCGAGGGCTCGTGGGGAAGGGGGTTTTGTTGTTTTAATGAGGGCTTAGCAGGGCGGCTGCAAGTCCTGCCCCCCCGCCCCACCCCCGGGCCCCGCGGTTGCCCGCCGCATCCCTTCCTCTCCTCCTCCTCCCCCTCCCCGCCCCGCGCCGGCCTGGTGTGGCGACAGCAGGGAGTGTCAAAGGGACGCCCTGGGCACATCCCTCGAAAATCAGGAATCCATCCGTGGCGGAGGGTTGTGATGAGTGACAGACGCCCCTTCTGGCCCGAGAAGGCGCGGAGGTGTCCCGGCGCAGCAAGGCTCCCTCCGCCTCCGCCCCCGCCCCGCCCCGGGGCCTCCATCCCCCCACCCCGGGCGGCCCGCGCCTCCGGCCCCGGCGAGCGCACCCCGCCTGCCGCGCTCGTGCAGCTCCGCTCCGCTCTGCTCCGGCCGTCGCCGCGGCCCCTGCAAGCCCCGCAGCTCGCGGGCGGAGCCGCTGGAAGACACGTGTCGGAAGCCCTCGTGCCGCCGCCCCCCCGTCCCCGCCGCCCGCCGCGCCGCACGCGGGCCGCGAACCCGTGCTCGGAGGCGCGCGCCCCGCTGCGGGCGCCGCGGGACCCAGGCCGCTGGCGGCGGCGCGCACGGGGGCCAGCCCGGAGAGCTCGCCGCTGGAGAAAACGCCTTTAAAACTGCGTCCTGAAATACCTGCGTCCCGGGGTCTAGGGTTTGGCGCCACCGGCGCGGACGCGGCTGGCTCACCGTCCACCCCGCGGAGGCCCCTGCGCACAGCCCTGTGGGCGGGACGTAAAAACCTGATTTGGAGCAAATGCAACGTCACGGGGCTGCAGAGCTGCGACCCGCCGACGGCCGGCGGTGAATTAAGGACCTGCGGGGGGAGGGGGGCTAACGCACGTCCTTATCTGGCCGCCGAAGCAGCCTCGGGAGCTGCCCGGGAGAAAAGCGATTTTGATTTAAGCTTTTTTTTTTTTTTTCTGAACCCCGCCCCCCGCCGAGGGCCAATGTGACCGTCGGGGTCAGGCCGCCGCAGCTTTGGTGCAGACGGGGCACAGCCGCGGCGCCTCCCCGCGTCGCTGCACGCCCGCTCACACGCGGCCACGCGCTCGGGGTTAAGCTTTAAACCCGGGACGGGAACTTCTCGGTCAGACGGCGCAGGGGGCGGCGGCGGAGGGCGGCGACCCCGGGGCATCCTCGGCCCCGCGCGCACGCTCGCCGCCGCCTCTC
The DNA here is from genome assembly GCF_018345385.1 of Vulpes lagopus. NCBI lineage: Eukaryota > Metazoa > Chordata > Mammalia > Carnivora > Canidae > Vulpes > Vulpes lagopus. Next base: position 121,907,326 of record NC_054825.1, read on the forward strand.
CCGCCCGCGCGCGCCGCTCCCGGAGCCGAGCTGCGCGGCCGCGTTCCCACGCCTCGGCAGGAGGCCCTCCGCGGGCATTGGCCAGCGCGGCCCCGCCCCCTCCGGCCGCAGCCAATCGCGGGCCACGCCGGCTCCGGGGAGGCGGGACCCGGCGGGGTGGGCGGGGCGGGAGTGCGCGGGGGGCCCCGCCCGTGCGGGGGGGGCGTGGCCGGCGCCGGTTCTTGCGGCCGAGCGCGGCGGCGGCGTGGGAAAGAGCCGCGAGGAGCCGACCGCGCCGCCGCGGGAGCCGCGCCTGCCCGGGCCCGGAGCGGGCGGGAGGGAGGAGGCGGGGGCCGCCGGGAGGGCGCTGCGCCCCGCGCCGCGATGAAGCGCCCGTGCGAGGAGACGACCTCCGAGAGCGACATGGACGAGACCATCGACGTGGGGAGCGAGAACAACTACTCGGGGTGAGCGCGGGCGCCCGAGGCTCCTCCGCGCCGCGGCCGAGCGCCGCCGGGGAAGCGGGAGCGCCGGGCGCCCGGGGGGCGAGCGTGCGCCGGGGTGGGGCGGGGGCCGGGGCTCCGGCCGGGGGTGGGGCGCGGGGGCCGGGGCCGCGGCCGGAGCGCGGCGCGGGAGTGGGGGGGGGGTCCCCGCTGTCAGCGCTGCGGCGCCCCCGCCCCCGGCTGTGCGGGCGCTCCCGGGGCCCGCCGCGCGGAGACCCGGTGCACCGAGTGTTGGGATTTTTTTTTTCTTTTTTTCCCGATTTTCCGGGAGACTAAAAAGAAGACTCCGCTTTGGGAGAAATGAAAAGCAATTTGCAATTTTAAGACTTAAGGATGTTTGCGGTTTTAAGACGTTGAGGATGTTTGCGATTTTAAGGCGTAAGGATTTTTGCAATTTTAAGACTTGAGGATCTTTGCGATTTTAAGGCTTGAGGATGTTTGCGATTTTAAGACGTAAGGGTCTTTCCGATTTTAAGACTTGAGGACGTTTGCAATTTTAACACTTGAAGATCTTTGCAATTTTAAGACCTGAGGATTTTTGCAGTTTTAAGACTTGAGGATTTTGCAATTTTAGCACTTGAGGATTTTTGCAATTTTAAGACGTAAGGATTTTTGCGATTTTAGGACGTTAAGGATTTTTGTGATTTTAAGACGTAAGGATTTTTGCAATTTTAAGACGTAAGGATTTTTGCAATTTTAAGACTGGAGGATTTTTGTAATTCCAAAACGTAAGGATTTTTGCAGGGTTAAGACTTACGGATTTTGCAGTGCTCAGACTTTTCCTGGTTGACTTTGCGTGAGCGGGCTGACGGGCGGGTGAATGACAGACGCTGGCCGGGGCCGCTCGGGGCGTGGATCACCTCTCAGGGCTGCTGGTCCTCCAGTCTGCAAAAGAGCGGGGTCGGGACCGCAGAAGCCAGACCTCCACTTTGCAGCGACGGAGTGAGATTACCGAGGCATTTTAATGCCAAGGCGGGTCAAACGATAATTGCCTCTAATTGGCATCCCCGCAAGCTGCTTAATTATTTATCTGCAGCTGCCACTCAAAGAGCAAAATTCTTGCTACCTGCGGAAGACTGGTTTTCTCTCCGCGTCGCTCTTCTGAGCACAGACGGACCAAAGTGTGAAAGCAGCAGCAGCAGCAGCAGCAAAAACATTTATTTACGTGAAACTTTGTTTGCAGAGTTATCTTTTCATTATGAAAGTGTGCGTCATCCTAAAAAATAAGATCTGCACCACAGAAGTCATGTGAAAGGCGAAACCAGGTTGGGATGGTGTGGGACTGAGGGGGACACTTAATTCAGAAATCAGATCCAGAAGTGAGAAGGTGAGGTAATAAGAACCTGGTGTGTGCAACAGTGCTAAAATGAAAGAGAACAAATAACAGGAACCCGGAGAATTTGAGAACATAAAGAAGCATAGAAACCGTGAATTATGAAGAGAAACATGTACAAACTGGAAAGGATGCTGGAAAGGAGCTGTAGGTGACAAAGTGATTTGATTGAACTTTCGATACAAAGTATCTTTTCACTAGTGAACTCAAGATGGATCGGATCGCAGCGCCTGGAGGTTTACGCTTAGGCTGAAGCCTAGGGGATACCTCCAGTTTCCTTCTCAAAGTAAAACGTTTGCCTAGCAGTTGATCCGATTTTAATTTCCCTGGATTTAACTTGGGACCTTCTTTTGGAAGATTAGCACGCAAAACATGATATTTGTCATATTTTTTTTTTCTTTCCGTGAGCTCTAAGTTTTGAAATAGTTAACGTTTGACTTCTGTTTATTTTGAAGATTGCATCTGGGGACAACGGTTTGACATGTGATGACTGTCTATCTGTTTGATAGCGGTGCTAAACGTGGCCTTTATTTCAAAACAGCTTTGCTTTGTCTAGTGTGTCTGACGGGAGGGCGGAGGAGGGATGCTATTGGAGAGTAGTTGAGTTTTAAGAAACATTTATGAGTGGAACCGAGAAGTCCTAAGATCTGACTTCTCACCTGACTGCTTGTAAGTTTTTCACTGCAAGACTTAAAACTTTAGGGATGTTTTTGCCAGTGGATTTGGTGTCCGGGTGACTGGTTAAAAAAAGGGGAAGGGGCATGATTCTTACCTGAAAACAAAGTATGTTAAAAGTAAGAATTAAGAGTGAAACAACACAGACCTGAACTGTGCAAACACTCAATATTTAATGGGTGCCATGAAGTACCCAGAAGAAGCCATTGTTATGTTAATGCAGCACCTGACATACTGTTCCTATTTCATAGGCAAAGTACTAGCTCTGTGATTAGATCAAATTCCCCAACAACAACATCTCAGATTATGGCAAGAAAGAAAAGGAGAGGGGTATGTGATTTTTTTTTCCCTTTTATTTCATGTAGTCCAGCCTAATGTGTAACAGTTGAATTCTAACATTAGGAGTAATTTTATCATTTGTGTCTTCATAAACTTTTGTTGTTGTTTTGCTTCCTTTGGGATAGATAATAGAGAAAAGGCGGCGAGATCGGATAAATAACAGTTTATCTGAGTTGAGACGACTGGTGCCAACTGCTTTTGAAAAACAAGTAAGCTACCCTCACTCCTAACCACCCCACCAAAAGGCTCAAAAAATCTGATTCTCTCATCTGGGAATGTGGGTTCTTGTTAAAGCTCATTAAAATAATGGTGTATGTGCCCTGATCTGGCACAGAGCAGCTATTTCAATAAAATGCTTTGTTGTGGCAAAACTATTAAAAACATAATCCATCATGAAGTTGAAAAACATTTCCATTCTTCAGCTTATTTTTCCCTTAAGGGTAACAGTGTTCATGCTTTCTCTGTTCTTTCTATGAAGACCAGTAGTGGTTTTGTTTAAAACTGAGCTGTACGTCGTACTGTTTTAAAAAAATATATCCTGTGAAATTTCATTTTTGTGTCAAACGGTTAAAAAAAAACTGCTTTTGATTTTAAACATAACTAAAGTCCAGGAAGTAACATCTCTAGCTCTATTTCCTAAATGATAATACTAATACAAGGTTTTTGTTTTAGTTTAGTTTTGTTTTACAAAATCACTTGGTTTCATTTTTAATTCCTGGATTAATAGAATGCTATTCCACTCGGGAATACCATTTTCTTTTGGAAGTTTGGTAAAAATAAAACTAGCCATAAATTTCCTTTTAAAGAAAAAGATTTTGCACACTTAGAAGAGGAAGAAGCCAAGTGTTTAAATCTTCCTCTGTCGTTTTGGAAAAGTTTTGTATCTCTTGCCACGATGGCACAGATTTCTAAGAGCATCTTTCAAAGACTATGGCATCATATGCCATTGAAAATACTTTCAATTTAATTCAAATAGGGTAGTTGTTTGTTTATTTCATTTCATTGTTTACTTCATGAACCACAAACATACAGCAAGCCCTACAAAGCCCTTGGAAATTATCCAGAAACTGCAATTTTGTGATTAGGCACTTTCACTGAAACTACTATACATCTTCATGGAAATATTGAAAATTGACAGAAGTACAAGATGTACTATGCTCTCGATCACACATTTTTGAGAGAAAAAAGACACCTATATGCTACAGCTGACTTTAGTAAGCTAAATGTAACGCGGAATTTGTAGTTTTGATTAGTAGCATTTTTAATGACAGTAGGCTGAAAATGAAAATATCAGAACAAATCCGTGTTTTCACTTTGAGGACTGGGATGCATGCAGTTTTGAAGAACAGTCAGTTTGGTGATTTTTCCCCCCCTTAGTTTGTTAGGTTTTTTTTTTTTTTTTTCCTTAAATGTCGACTTAAAACAAACCTTAAAAGCAAACCTCAGTTGTTTGGCAGTTAGTTACCATAAACACTGGCTTTCCCATTTGCCAAGCTTGGCTACCAACCCTAGTGAGCTGGCCCTGTCACAGTATGATTAGAAGAGTGTTCTTTCTAGCAGTTTAAATAACTCTGGCACTCTCACCATGTACAGGGTGCTGATAATTTTCACAAAACAAGTAGAGCATAGGAACCTGAAAAAAAACTTCAGTTTCCTTTTCAAAAAGACATATTGATTTAATTATTTGGCTTTTCCAAGAAATTAGAAGCCACCCACAGTCCTCTGAGGCAGTTCAAGGTGGCACATTTGTATTTTAGTTGGTTTCCAGAGATTGCCTTATTTTAAAAAGTAGGACATGTAGATCTATTTCCAAGACATTAAGAACTATTTTAAAGAGTTCAAATATCTTTAAGCACTTCTGATGCTTACTAGATAGGTAGTAAATTATGCTTTCTTGTTTATGATCTTGGAATTTACAGTGACACCTGCTGGTAATTTTTGGAAAAAAGAAAAACCCTTAAAAGACTTCCCTTTTTTATTTTTGTGTATGCTTACCAGCGGTGTGCCTTAAAGACTTATTAGAACTTTTTATTTTTGAAAAAATCTAATTTGCAAAGGTCCTGTTTCCTTATCCTTCAGAGTCAGAGTCAACTGATCTAGACTGCAACATTATATAAGACTGTAAGTCCCTTAATGAAATACAGGATAGAGATTGGATGTAAGGTTTGAGATTTTTGCAAATGTCAAGAATCGTTTCAGCATAGTGATCTTAGGAATATAATTATTCTTATGATTAAAAATTTATTTCTTAGGCATTTTCATCTTTAAAAGATAAATTGGCAAATATCTGTCATTGGGCATGACATAGTAATTATCCTTTACACGTAAAGTTTGCAAAGAACTCAGATGTTTCTGTGAAAAACAATTAAACTTCGAATTTTCTCGTGAGAAGAAAAACTGAGAATCCAGCGTAAAATGTTCCAAATCAGTTTCCATAGAACTTCTAAGACTTTATTATTTGTTTATGCAGGGATCTGCAAAGTTAGAGAAAGCTGAAATACTGCAAATGACGGTAGATCATTTGAAGATGCTTCAGGCAACTGGGGGTAAAGGTAAGTAGGTGACTTCATTTTTACCCCCTTTCCACCTTTCTCTTTTCATCACCCCCCCCCCCAAGAGTATAGGAAAGTCATAGTTGAACAGTTCTTTAACAAGCTGAGATAGGAGGTCCCAGATTAAAGCTGTGGAAATCAATGCTAATGGCAGGATTGAACTCGTGGGAAAGAACTTCTGGAACAAAAGAAGCACTTGACCCTGGGCTTGTGTTTGCTTTCATAATACTGTGGGAGTAAAGCTTCATTCACAGCAGCCTGGTCACAGATTTGTTTGGGACCTCAGAAGCACATGCTGGAATCTGTATAGAAAGACAAAGCAAACACACAAACATCCAAACATAAACAGGAGGTTAAAGGCAATCTTTTTCTCTTCTTCTTTCCCTTCCCCCGAAACACCCCTCTCCTCCTTAAATCAAGACTAGGACTCAACATAATGCAGCTATTCCAGAGGAATTGACTTCAAAATTATTTTCATATTTTGGTCGGTCTCGAGTTGATACCAGACAGAGCAGTTGAAGTGTGGGTAGTGAATCTCTGTAACTGCAAACTATTATTGGAGCGGAGTCATTCCTGCAGAGGGCAAACAGGAACGGGTACCCTGGGCCCGGTGGCCTGGAGAGATGTCTTCTGTACTAGAGAGTGATTTAGGAAAGAATCATCCAGAAGTCAGAGATGGACCCTCCTGTCATGTTAAAAATAGTCTTGAGATCCTGAAAGCTGTAATATTCATTCAGATTCAGATGTGATCCGTCTTCTCACACATTACTCAGACTTGAGTACCTTTCCACCTGTCAAGCAGGCCTTTGTGTTCACCTTAACCAAGAGTGTTTTGTTATTTAAGGTATTTGACAGCTGGGTAGGCAGAGGGTACCACCACCACCAGGGCCTGAGTGCTGCCCTGCACCATGGCAGCTTCTCCGCTCAGGATTAGCCTTTCATGACGTCCTATCACAGCATGCCCGACATTGGAGCAGGGGCAAGACTTTGGAGGGAAATAGCCATTTACCAACTGCTGTGGAAGTCCTTCAGGATTTAAGTCCAGCATGGCCATATAGCTGAGGACCTGTGGAACACAGCCCTGGCCTTCCTTCACAGTCTTTTTAACTATATGAAGAGGGGGATGTGGTCGCTGTAAAGAGAAGCCCTCATGGTTTGACTTAACCTCAATTGCACCTTCTCCAGAAACCATCCTGAATGGGTATGGAATTGTATTTCTAAGCATTAAGATCCTCAGCATAGGATGCTAAAACTCTTATATCACAGAGTAGAGAACTGGATGAAATCGTAGAAACCAGTGATCCATCCAGCTCAGTGGCCACTGCCTCACCTCTAACCCAAGACAGAAGTGCTCTGCTGCACTGTGAGGCCTGCACTGCATTCATTCTGAGCTCTAAAGCCCCTCCAGCCCTGTGATTCTGTCCCTGCACCTGCCACCTCGGGAGTGTAGGAGACTGACTGAGTCAGTGATGGTGCAGAAACAGCAGTTTAATTGCTCTGCCTCTCTCGGTGATGTCCACCACAAGGCTAAGAATTCTTATCAGGGCTTCAAATATTTGGCATGAGCTATACTTCTAAAGCGTAATATTGTTCTTACTCCTTATTATAAAAGCTAAGTTCCATTCTTGGTTGCTATTCTTGGCTACCTGAACAGTCCTAAAATTCATCCCAGAATAGTTTGTGAACAGACATTACCAAGCAAGTTCCATACAAGTCTCCTGGCTGCCAAGGCATTAGAGAGGTCATCCACAGGAGAAAGTGTGGGCCTTGAAGAGGAGGGGCTGGCAATGTGAGCTCACATCATCCAAGACTCACAAGTGCTGCGGGGGCCTCACAGTGTAGTGGTGGAGGGCACAGACTCTGCAGTCCGGATGCCTGGTTTCAAATCCCAGCTCTGCGTATATTAGCCCTGTGACCCAGGGTACACTCCTTACCCCCTTGGAGCCCCCGTTTCCTCATCTGTACAATGAGGACAGTGATAGTGCCTGCCTCACAAGGTGGTTGTGAGTTTATTCACTGAAAGCCATACAGCAGTGATGGCACAGGGAAGTGATACGGACTGGGATGCTTTTATTATTGGCCCAAGATTATTCCCAAGAGACAGCTGCTCATGGTCATTTCCCTCTGTGTTCGGCAATAGAATAGAAATTGCACAATTTATATTCCTTAATACACAACAGAGAACTCAGCCCTATATAACAACATACAGCTGGCCGACCACAAATTTCAATCACTTTGTGCCCACTCATGAAAATTCTTGGAAGCCCCCGGGGTTCCAATTCTGTCGGTTCATTCTTTACTGTCCGTCTTGGTATTGCAATAGCTTCTAGAGAGGATTTAGAAGAGTAACTTAAATATCTAGATCCCTCTGTGTTTCTAGACTGTCTTCTGTTCATCGCATCCCTTCTTCTCTCATGAAAATTAGAAGCTTGAAAAGCCCAACAAAGAACCCTGAGGGTTCTCCTGTGAAACCTTTCTGTGGAGATGCCTTTCTTCAGGGAGAGCTTTCCCTCTTAATCCCAGGGACCCTGTTGCTAACTAAGCTGAAGTCCTGGGATGATAACTAGGTTTGCTGCTGATCTTCCACGTTTCATGATATTCTCTTGTATCAGCTTTGTGCTATTGTTGCTACTGTTTTAATGGTGTGTATTTTTGCCCCAACTGTCTTTTTTGGCACTTCCAGATTTCTGTTGATATTCTAGCTTTGGAAGTTTGTGACCATTATTTCTCAAATGCTTTGGTCACAGAATAAGATGGTTTAAGTTTTAGCAGATGATAAATGAAACAGGTAATACTTTGATCAGCAGAAACATGAAAAAGATAACATAGTAAATGCCTTAGGTAAAAATAACTGAATGTAAGATTTCTTATTTTTACATACACCCATATCCCAAAACTGAGTTTTTGATTTGGAAGTCACTAAAAAATAAAAAATAAAAAATAAAAAAAATGTTGCAAATGGGAAAGAATCTGAAAAGGATACATTTGTGCACATTAGAGGTTACTCATTCCAAGTGGTGCCATTTCCCCAAGTGTCTGATTAGTATTCTACTCTGAATTGGCACTGGTAATAATGGCACATCACTATTTTCTATCTAATGTATTACCCTTTGGATAAAAAGGGATTCTTGTAAATAAGACTCCGTTCCAGCCATTTTTATGGTAGCAACCTTAGGTGTGGAGTTTGCATGCATATACACCGAAAAATCAATACACATTTTTTTCCCCCTAGGGTGGATGCCAGGAAAATAGAAGTTAGCCAGTGAGGGAGGTGGATGCTTGAATCTCAGGAAAGCGAGGAGCTGTAGGAATCTCGTATCCGTCCAGCAGGCTATATTGCCTGAACAGAAAAATGGGATCTTCAGATGAGCAAACCCTCCCCTACAATGTTAATTTTCATCAGATTTTTTTTTTCATACAGAGTAAATGACAGGCGGTTTTCCCTTTGATCGAGGTCATGAGTCAAGAAGCACTGATGGATTTATTCAGAGATTCTAGCACATGTTTTTCAATTTATTTATGATGGAGGGGCAGAGACACAGGCAGAGGGAGAAGCAGGCTCCATGCAGGAAGCCCGATGGGAGACTCGACCCGGGTCTTCAGGATCACACCCTGGGCTGAAGGCGGCGCTAAACCGCTGAGCCACCCAGGGATCCCCAGATTCTAGCACATTTTTTTAAAAAAAGTCCTCCAGCTGCTGAGACGCACTGCACGTCTCTGTGAGCAAGGCCAAGAGGGAGGATGCTCGAGATGCACCCTCTCATCCCCAGAGCAGGGCCCCTGCAGTTCCTGGGGAGCCTCCCTGTCCCGCAGCAGAGAAGGCGAGGACCGTCCAGTCCCCGGCCCCGCCCCCGTTTATTTGCACGGAGCTGTGTGCACCTGGGGGCTCCGGCCCGGCCGCCGGGGGGCAGGCGGCGCTGTGCCTGGCGCGCACGCGCACTGCGGCCTGGCTGTGCGCCTCCCGCGGGCAGCGCGCACCTGCGGCCGCTCCCGCGGGGCTCGTTCCGGGATGCGGGGCGGGGCGGGGCGGGGGGCCTCGCGGTGACGCCCCGGCTCTCCCGCCCCCCCCCCAGGCTACTTCGACGCGCACGCCCTGGCGCTGGACTTCATGAGCATCGGCTTCCGGGAGTGCCTGGGCGAGGTGGCGCGCTACCTGAGCTCCGTGGAGGGCCTGGACTCCTCCGACCCGCTGCGGGCGCGCCTCGTGTCGCACCTGAGCACCTGCGCCTCGCAGCGGGAGGCGGCGGCCGTGACGTCGTCGCTGGCGCCCCGCCCCCCGCCGCCGCCGCAGCCCTGGGCCGCCGCGCTCCCGCCGCTGCCCGCGCTGCTGCCGCCCGGCCTGCCCGCGCCCGACGGGCCCGCGCCGCTGCTCGCCGCCTTCGCGCACGCCGACTCGGCGCTGCGGCTGCCCGCGGGGGCGGGGGGGGCCGCGGCCGCCTGCGCGCCGCTGCTGTCGCTGTCGGCCACCGTGCACGCGGCCGCCGCCGCCGCCACCGCCGCGGCGCACAGCCTGCCCCTGTCCTTCGCGGGCGCCTTCCCGGGGCTGCCCCCGAGCGCCGCGGCGGCCGTGGCGGCCGCCACCATCAGCCCGCCCTTGGCCGTGGCGGCGGCGGCGGGCCCGCAGCCCGCGGGCGGGGGGGCGGGCGGCAAACCCTACCGGCCCTGGGGGACCGAGGTGGGAGCCTTCTAGGCGGCGCGGGCCGCGCGGGGACGGGAGGCCGTGGGAGACGCAGACCCCCCCCCCAGGTGGGCTGCTACCTGTTTGTCCCTTTGTTTGCTTCTCTCTCTTGTCTCGTTCAAGGCAGCTTGGGTCACTGACCTCAGCCACTTTCTGAGAACCCCGCACTGGTCGCCTGTGTAGACGTTTTCCTGGAAAATGCATGCACTGTACCATCCAGCAGGGCGTCAGAAGGTGTGAATTGGGGAAGAAAAACAACACACACACACACACACAAAGAAGGCAGCTTGGGTCACTGACCTCAGCGACTTTGTGAGAACTCAGCACTGGTCGCCTATGTAGATGTTTTCCTGGAAAATGCATGGACTGTACCATCCAGCAGTGCGTCAGAAGGTGTGAATTGGGGAAACACACACACACACACACACACACACACACAAAAGCAAAAAAAAAAAAAAAGGCAGCAGCCTGGGTCACTGACCTCAGCCGCTTTCTGAGAAGTCCACACTGGTCTCCTATGTAGATGTTTTCCTGGAAAATGCATGGACTGTACCATCCAGCAGTGCATCAGAAGGTGTGAATTGGGGAAGAAAAACAACACACACACAAAAACAAACAAAAAAAGAAGGCAGCCTGGGTCACTGACCTCAGCAACTTTCTGAGAACTTGGCACTGGTCTATGTTGACGTTTCCTGGAAAAATACGTGGACTGTACCATCCAGCAGTGCGTCAGAAGGTGTGAATTGGGGATGAAAAACAAATACAAACGCAAGCAACAACACCAAAAAAAAAAAAAAAAAAAAAAGCCCTGACTGGATTCTCTCGACCCTAGATGGAAAAGCATATGCGTGTCTCATAAGTGCCTGAGCTAGTAAAAGTCTTCTTCTGAATTAGCTGACGTTGCACAAGTAAAGAAGAGCATAGAGGTGAGGGTAAGAAAGGAAAGCCACCGAAGGCTTGCATTAGGCTGCAGACGTTTTAATAAAGTGCCAGAAAAGAGTACTCTGTTGAAACCAACAGGTTTTTATTGGCCAAAAGGATTGCTGAAAATAATTTTCAAGTTGAAAAAAAACTAGTTTTATCCTTAGTTGGCTTTTTTTGTACAGACTTGCCTGCCAAGTGGCGACATTTTGCAATGCATTGGTATAAGCAATTATTCCATCATTGCTCGGATTAAGCACCATTGCTGCCCTGCCTGCAAGCGTCCCCCACCCCCACCCCCCCACCCGGCCCGGGGGGCACTTTTTTATGGCTCAAAATATGGTGCCTCTTTATGTAAACCATACGTGTAGAGAGTGCACCTGAGAGCGTTGCCTACCGTGTGCCCACCTGAAGCTATTTGATTCAGGCCAACTTGAAAATTCTCCAGTTTGTAAAAGTTTAATTTATTGTTTCATTTGGACTATTTTTACATATTTATCCTCTTCATTTTGTCCTGATAATGTGTAATATCTATTCTTGTCACCCTTTGGGAAAGGTTGCATTTCTGGAGGTGATGAGACAGGGAGAGAGCATTGGGAAGAGAAAAGCCACGATTTTTAAATGCTCTTTGTCAAGCTCATGATTGCATTTGATCCCAAATCAAGGTGAATGTATACAATGGGATGTACATAAATTATTTTTGTTCATGCCTAGACTAGTGCTACATAGTGGTGTTTTTCTTTTTTATTTTGTTTAATGACAAAATAATCTCTTAATACATTGAAATTGAGCACGTGAGAGTTTATGTTTGAAAGATAAAGACACAGCATGTATAATTATGCACTTCATTTCTCTGCTGTGTGGAGAAAGCAATAAACATTATGAGAATGTTAAACATTATGCAAAATTATACTTTTTTAAATATTTGTTTTAAAATTACTGTACCTAGTCTTTTTTGCATTACTTTGTAACCTTTTTTCTATGCAAAAGTCTACATATCACTAATTAAATGAAGTCCTTTTTGACTATTTTTATGTGGATGAGTTGCTTTGCAGAATGGAAAGTTGACATGAATTTCAAGCAAGGCCTTCCTTCACTAACAACTTAAGCCGTGGCTTTTCTTTTTCTCTTTCAGAGTCATTTAATATAATTCACAGCTTGCCTGAAAATAACATTTATCTGAGCTTGTAAATCAATTAAGCATAGGCGGGTATGACGTTATTTGGAGACAGGAAGTGATCAGTTTCCTCTGCCTTTTATTCTCAACCGTGTTCTTGGAAGAAAAGTGCAAATACAAGAACTCCAAATAATAGTAAACTGAACCTAGGCTAATAAGCTAGAATGTGTCATACATTTTATAACTCAAAAATGTTTGTAGAGGGTTTTTAAAACATCACATGCATACGTGATTAAGCATATACATGCTTCCTGATGGTGAATCCTCTGTACCTACCTCAATGAAACTTTTTTTTTTTTGATGCTGTAGAAATTATGCACATATCTCTCCTTCTTCGATGAAGCCTAGAAGAGATTATTTCAGTTCCTGAAGCTATTGGGCCAAACATGGAAAAAGAATAAAAAAAAAAAAAAAGAATGTTTTTATTCGTATCAATTATGCTCACAGTTAAAGGAAAAAGTACAAGGTGTCTTACATTATTGTAGTTTTGAAAAATTAAGTATATAGTTTTTCTAATTTTTGTCTGTAAGTGGATTAAAAAAAAAAAAAATGAGCAAAACCAGATCGCTTTGTTTCTCCTGTCTGTAAGTTCTGTGGTTATTGTATCTTCAATTAGCTCTGATGGAATTAGGTAGTAAATAAGAAAATGGATTTAGTAATATTTGAAGTTTGCTTTTTCATCATGATTTGTGGACAGTGGGCATGGAAATAATTCTTATTTTAAGATCTAATGGCTGATTCTGTGCCTGTTGTAATGTCAGCATTCAAAGCATTTCCTTTCCTTTTTTGGAATGTAAACCATTTTAGAGATCAGGAATTTTTATTTTTAATTTTGATTAAATATTTTAAGATAAATCCTCTTCCTCCTTTCCTCCCTTTCTTGTCTCTTTTTTTCTTCTATGTTTTTCCTTCCCAGGTACTTATGGTTTGTTATTTTTCTAATTAAATGATTAAAATATTTGCAAAACAACTTGCCACGTAGTTGCTAAGGGTTGTCGTAGTTCTGAAAGATAATCGTTGTCTGTAATTTTGGTCATGGGAAGTTAATTGGTTCTTGATAAATGTTTCATATCATCAGCTACTAACATCACATTTCACTGTGTCAAAAAACAAAATTCAACTAAGTAAATTAAAAGATCAAATTGGCTTTAGTCAACAGTTCATGAATTGGGCAGTTGGGCAGCATCCCATCTAGCAAATAGAAAGGAGCTTGAAGAAGCTGTACAAAATGAAAGGCTTTTATAGGCAGAAGGGAGCTGAAAAAGGAAGTCTGTAACAAAGAGTATTGTTTCTGGCAAGGTCACCTTCCTTTGGGGGAAGGGGTGGGGATCTGTCATGCAGATGACTTCACTGGTACTGATCGGTTATTTCCAGATTGACTGGTTAAAGGTCAGATATTAAGTCTTGTTTTGCTGATGAGGGGCTTGCACAAGGGACTCCATTTTTGGCCTGTTGTTTCTTTTTAACAACTGTTTCCCATCTTGGATTCAATGTTTTGTGAAAGTGGTGTTCCACCTTTAGAGGTGGTAATTTTCATGTTTGCTCCCAAAATAGAAAAAAAAAAATTAGTTTCTATGGTCCAAGGGGAAAAGAACTTCTAAAGTTTAATGTATTGGTGGCTTTTATTTATGCAAAAATTAGTTCCAAAATTAACTCAAGGGATTTTTGGCAGGATTAAAGGAAAAAGGTGACATTTTTTTTGAAATTTGGTTTTCCCCAAAAGTTAAAAGCTATATGCATACCTAAAGGTTAAAAACAAAAACAAAACAAAACAAAAACAATTTAGTTGATACGAACAAATTTTATGTAATACCTTATAAAGCAGTCTCCTTTTAGAGAACTGCAAAATGGGGCAGAAGGCTGGGAGATTTTCTAGAATAAAGAACAAGGAAGAGAAAAATGGAAAAAAATCTGATTGGCAGGTTATACAATCAACCTTGTTTAGGATGAGAAGGCTCAGAGTTGGCTTGGCATTGGGGGATTGGCTAACTGGATATACTGCATTTGTGGTCAAGTGGAACATTCACAGGGACTCAAAATTTATCTGAAGTTCCATTTACTGATGCACCACCTGGGCAGGAGTGGCTCCATCTTGGGCCTCGAAATGTATTTCTTTCTTTTTTTTTTTTTTTTAAGATGTTACTTATTTATTCATGAGAGATGCAGAGACACAGGCAGAGAGAGAAGCAGGCTCCATGCAGGGAGCCCGACATGAGACTCGATTCTGGGTCTCCAAGATCACATCCTAGGCTAAAGGCGGCGCTAAACCACTAAGCCACCAGGGCTGCCCCTCGAAATGTATTTCAACACCAACTAAAACATAGTTCTGTATTTCACATCAGTGAGCCAAAAGGTATTTATTGAATAACTACTGTGTGCAGCAATGTGTGTACAAGTTGTTCCGAATGGCAGGTAGTAGCACGTGCAAATGTGCTTCTGTAGCCTGACAATGACAGATACAGCTGTCACTCTAGCTATTCACAAGGATCCTCAAAAGAAGGAGGTGCCGTGAGAGTGAGACAAGGGGTTTCTGACAACTAGCTGGAGAGGCCTGTTGTTCTTTTTGGGATCTTTTGCTATTACAAATATGATAATCCTATCATTGGAACAAATCTGAGGGACTTTTAAATTAAGTTGAAAATTTAAAAAGGCCAAATAGTAGCTAGAGTGATGGCACTAATGATCCACATGTACATATGTATTATAAATCTTAATAAAGCCTTTTGGATTATCTTCTTTATATAATCAACTTGTTCCTTTTTAATCATTACATGAATTCAGAGTAAGAGCAATCACCTTAGGTCATCATCACAAGCAATTTCCCTAAGTGTAAGACTCCATCAGTAACAAGATACACTATTGGTTTAAGTCAGTTTTTAAGGAAAAGAACCACAACAGAACTTTACCCGTCGATCATAAGACATCCCAATTTCCAGAATGTAAAAATGAAAGAAAAAAAATAAGGTACATCTTGGATTTGAGGCAATACCGTAGCATAATAACGTACTTCGACACAATTTTTAAAATCCATGGCTAGAGATGTACACCGATTAAAATGTGGCCGATTTAGCTTACTTTAAAAATATCTCATCAGGATAGGGCCCTAGTCTACTTAATAATCTGGATTGACTTTGTAAGTCTAATGATCTAAAGATAGATATATTTTTGAAGCTTTTCATGTTTTTATTGCCCAATAGGGCCATTCTCAGTTCTGCATTTTACTAAAGAATGGAATTTGACTTCCCCTTGTAATTCTTTTAAGATCTAAGCAATAGCTGAGGTTGTGAATATTTCAGCAACTAAGACAAAGCACTACAACAAATATGACATCATAAACTGTGACTATAGCTCATATTCTTTGGAAGGATAAGTCTTTGAACTCGGGAGAATTTTAAAAAGCCCCTTAACTTACATCCACAGTCTTGTAAGAGGGGCCAGAGGCATATGAGAAGAGAATCCCTATGTACCAGGTGGTACCTTCTCCCTCAGTTTCAACTTCAGAGAAAAGGCAGGAAACGGGTCCTCTGCTATAACTGACAGAACCAGTACCACCTAAGGCACAGGTCTAATAAAGAAAACATGTTAATACTAATGGCAAGTGTTGTTCAGGTGTCTGTGCTAAGTTCTGTGCTAGGGGTTTGAAATCTGTTGTTATTATCTTTGTTTTGCATATTGGAGAATAAGAGGTTCGTTGCCAAAGGTCACACTAGCAGTTTGAGCTATGACTCAACCCAGGCCTGTCTGATTCTTCAGCCCATACCTTGAACCTCGAGGCTATGCTTTTGAGACTGCTTTTCCAGACTCAGACTAACCAAGAATATTTCAACCTGCCTGGAATCACTTTGAATTATTGACAGGAGTAAGTCTGTCTACTGTATAAGCATGAAAACCTCCACCATCTTATCCTTTTAACATAGGAAAGGATAAAAAAAAAAAAAAAAAAAGAATGACACCACTTTATTCCATCATACAGCATAAAAGGAAATCGTTTTTGGCACTTTCCCAGTTTTGACTTCTAACTCTCAAGCAGGTCATAAGAACTTTACCTTAATCAGTGAGCTTGACCCTCAATGGCTACCAAAGAATATTCGAGGTGATTGGCAAAGGCGAAGCAAAATGGTGAAGAACTAAATGAGGTGTCTCAGGGGCTCCTTGGCTGGCTCAGTCGGAAGAGCATGCAACTCTTGATCTTGGGGCTTGTGTGTTCAAGCCCCAGGTTGGGTGTAGAGATTACTTAAATTAAAAAAAAAAAAAGATGAAGTATCTGAGTTAGTTGAGTTTGAAAAGAAAATAAAAACCCCAATCTCTCACTGTATGTAAAAGATAAGAGGTCGTGGCATGGCATGGAGGGGGACAAGGAGAATGCTGGATCATTCTGAATACTTCTACATCCCAGGTCTATCATGTCATAAAACAACACTCGTCATGTGGCCTAGAAAGACTCGCCCAGTAACCCATCAACAGTAACGATTTTTACTACCAGGAAGGGATTTTGAACTAGCCTAAATGCTTTGGCCTACAGGGAAGCATGCTTTTCCAGAGCAATTTACAGTTTATATGTGTATAGTTTTTAAAGAATCTTATAACCAGAGGCATTTTTATATGCCTCTAAGTTCTTAGTCTTCTGAGAACTGAATATTCTGTTTCCTTGACCTTAGTTATCATTCTGTTACTGTGGGAATGAAGAGATTCATGCATATGAAATGGATATGCATGTAATAGAATGCCTCCTAAGTTGGTTTCTTGTTTTGTTTTTCTTAAGGGAGAGAAAGGTTGAATATCTTTGGCAAGTTAACCCTCAAGCTTCTTACAGTAAGTGTGCACTGTGATAGTTTTGTGTTTTCGCCACAGTCATAACAAAGTCACGTTTTCTCATGTGAAGAAACAGTATTTTGGGAAGAATGGCTATTATTCGTAATGTCTCACGTGTACGAGTGGGGTGATAAGTTTTAAATTGCTCAGAAAACAACTGAAACTCCTAAAACAACTGAGTATTTTAACTGAGTTAACCCCTCCGTTTGTGATTATAAGCTATCAAGCTGAATATTATTTACCATACTGTGAAACCCTGCTTCCTCGATCTTTCATCACTTCTTTTTAAAACTTTTTCCCTTAATTACAGAGAACGTAAAGACTTTTTTTTTTTTCACCCAAACAATCCAACTAGCACTTCGTGTGGCTGTTTGTGTAGACTTCCTCAGTGGTTGGCCTCTTCCCTGTCCTGCTCTTCCCAGTCTGCCCCAGTACGCCTGCTTTAAATAGGCTTCCCCTGGAGCCTGGCAAGATGACAGAGATGTGCTCACGAGAGTCAGGAGGGCAAAACACAGGGCACTCAGACCATATTTTACTCTTGTCGTAACACATTTCTCTGTCACAGTCACACGCCACCTCCTAAACGAGAACTCAGACAGCCACGTGTTTGTGTCTCACAAGCAGCCACTGCTAGATTCATCTTATTGTCTTGGCATCTCTCTCTCAGAAAGATAAGCACAGCCCAGGACAAATGGCCAAGTGTCAAGTAGCGTCAAAGCCACAGATAGTCTGGTGTCCATCAGATGAGGGTACGGCCTAGCTCGGGAGGCAAGCATTGCCTTTGATGACAAACAACCTTTACTACTACAGTAAGGATGGTAAATTGGTGGGCCATTGTGCTCCCTTAAAAGGTTCAGTGAGCACCTTCACCCCAAAGATATCCGTAAGTCCATCACAGCTGAATCAGTGAGCAGACTTAAGGCAAGTGTGTTGCACGGAGGGAACAGCTGTAAACGTCAAGTGCCTCCTGACCATGACCCTCATAGGAACAGGTCCCAGCAATGAACCGATGAACTATCTGACCAACGCTGACCGGTTCTCACAACAGAGAACACAATTCCTTTGATGTGACCCTCAAACCTCAAGCATGCCCAGAGCGGGAGCTACAGACAACATAACTCAGTGTAAATGCATTTAGTCACTTCTTTCCAAACGACAAGGTCCGGCAGGCAGCTTCCTTGCTCTGGGCATCAGAAGCCTGAGATGAAAAGAGAAAATTCACCATTGTTTGTCATCAGGATATGACACAGCAAGAAAAGTGATGGAAAAGCTATTTGTCTAATTGTTCCTTTAAAACGTATAGCTTAGGAGTTAAAATGGTCAAAAAAGCCTCTGAGTGGATCCTTTACTGATACAGCAAAAACATACTAACAAGGAGATGGTTTGCTTAATAAGTGTAGCTTCATTGCCATATCCAGGAGAGTGCATGTTTAATTCATCAAATCAAGTCTATAAAGCCGTTTTGTTTGTTTTAAGATGTGGGAGCTTATTGAAATTCTTGGTACTCATTCAACAGATCACTTACAAATACCTTGAAATCCATATTTATAATTCTCTATTTTATTCAATATAGATGCCACTTTAAAAATCTCAACTCTTCAAGAAACGTAATAAATAGTATGATGACTAGAAGGACAAGTTCTGAAATCAGACACATCAAGACACATCCTGAGATGCTTTAACTGTGAGAGTTTACACGTATTACTGAATCTGTGTAAGCTTTGCTTTTTAATTAGTAAAATAGGATAAAAAAAGAAAAGCTATCTCACAAGAATTTTCTGAGGATTAAGTAAGATACTGTTCATAAGATCTGGTATGTAGTATACTACCAATCAATGGTAGTGTAGCTCATTCAAATTTGGTTTATTAAAAATGTCTTAAGACCCAAAATAAGTCTCCTTCAATCCTATTCACACACCTTTATTCAAATACATACCACGGTACTTCCCCAATACCTGTTCTCTCTAATGCTACATTATTTGCATGTACATTTTGCTTTACATAAATTTGCAGATTTACACAATTTCAGAGTTAGAAGAGCATAGCCTAGGCCAGTACTTCATTTTTACAGATGAAGAAAACTGAGGCCCAGCCACATTAGATCATCTTTCCCACAGTCATGTGACCCCGATCTCCTGATTTCTAATATCTAGTTCTTTCCGAGACAACAATATAAACATTTTCTTTCATACCTTTTATATTTTAGATGCCAAGGCTTTTTATTTTGTTGCGGATGAGCTGCATAGGTGTATTGATTTGTTAAGAAATCATGCTTTATGTCTCCTTGTCTTCAAAAGGGATGGTTTTTAGACTGATTCAAAAATAAATACAATGGAGTCATGTTTCTTTAGTAGAAAGACCTTAAATCTAATGACTACAGCTGAGATGGAAATGATATCACCATCTTTAAATGATGTCCTTCACCCTGAAAAAGCAAATCACACATACGTAGGTGAACGGAATTGTGTCGCTCTCTAGCACCTAAGGCGGAATCTTTCCCAGACACTGGTGAAGCTGCGGATTTCCTGGCAACAGGGCGCAGGCACCAGGCCACTGCTGTACCCACTCTCCTCCCTGTGGCTCCCCCAGTGCTCTCCGTGTGAAGGCAACATCCTTCGCCTCCGGCTGCAGAGCCATCTGTCACCTGCCCCCTTCTCCTCACCCTGTCCCACCACCTGTGACTTGCCATCCAGCCATCCTGGCTTTCTTTCAATCCCCGGGTAGTCCATCTCCTTGCTCTCTCCTGCTACCAGCCCCTGCACATGTTCCTCCGACTTAGAAAGTTCTTTTCTCTCCTTCTTACCTAGGTTTTTTTTTTTTCAGCTCTCAACAGATGGATCCCTCTGTTGACCTCTCCAACTGATTCCAAACGTTAGCGTGGAATCACCTTCTCCTTACAGAATCTGTCAGTTGCAATTTAAATTTGTAATGATGTGATTATTGCGTGTCTCTACAACTATGTGAAAAGCAAATAATAGTGATTTGGGTTTTGCTCATATTAAGTCTCTGGGGCCTTTCTTTCTGACTTAGAAAAGAAACAGAAGGAAAGCTCAACAAATATTTGCAGACATTAGTTAAATGAAAGAATACACGGGTGCATGACTGGAGGAGGGACGAGTGACTAAATGTCACAAACTGGGCCTGCATACTTGCTGCATTGGATTTTTTTTGAATTGCTGCCCTCAAACTTTAACCTGGTAACACAGTGCAAGTAAAATCAAACACGATCGTCGACATGAGAGGAAAGAAGGTAAAAGAATAAAAAATATGCTCTGCTGCTCCCCACGAATACAATAAACTCTAGATTTTAACTACACTCAACATTTCCACGGCAAGAATGGGTTACTTGGATTCCATGCGTCCAAGTAGGACACATGAGTCTATGATGCCACCCTGTGGTTCGTTTTCACATTTATCACTTTTCAAAATGCCCGTAACTTCCCTACTTTAGAAAAGCACGATTACAGCCAGATGGGCTGCCCAGAGGAGCGAGATTCTGCTCAACTAGACGTTGCTGGCAGGCTGTCATCCCAGAGCTTGCCCAAACCTGTCATTCATTCCTTTTGGTTTTTCATTTTAATTTAAAGATCGAACTGGTGGAGAAAAGTAGTGTAAGCTATAAATAATCAAATGAGACTTAACAACTGTGTACACCCAGGCCAGCATTACCAGTACTTCAAAACACCCCCGCATGTTTCTTGCCAGATCCTTCCTCCATCTTTTCTATTAGCCAGGATTAATCACCCTCTTGCTTTTCTTTATAGTTTGCCATCTGTGTATATATCTACCCATGAACAATATTTCTAACTTAGCATTTTGAAGCTTTCTATAAAATGGAATCATTCTCTATTTGATTTGCTTTTAAGTCATATTTTTCTGGATTCAGATTGTCGACCACAGGAGCTGTAATCCTTTTATTTTCCCTATACTGCGGTATTTCACCGTATGGCTATACCACAATATATTTAGCCACTCCACCTTTGATGGACATTCAGGTTGCTTCCAGTTTGGGTCTATTATGATGGTGCTGCAGTCAACATTCTTCTATGTATCTCCCAGAGCACCTGTGCAGGGATTTCCCAGGGTTTGAACTGCCGGGTATGGGAATTTCCAGCTTTACTAGATAAAACCAAATTGTCTTCCAAAGTTGTTTTATTGCACCAATTTACACTTCCACATTAGCTTCTTAGAGTGTCAGTTGTTCTACATCCTCGTCGACACTTGGTATTAGATTTTTTTTTTCATTTTTGCCACTTTGATGGGTGTAAAAAGGATCTTTTTCATTTCAATTTGCATGTCCTGATTACAAAAGAAGTTGATACTCTTTCAAAAATGTGGTGGTGGGATCCCTGGGTGGCGCAGCGGTTTGGCGCCTGCCTTTGGCCCAGGGCGCGATCCTGGAGACCTGGGATCGAATCCCACATCAGGCTCCCGGTGCATGGAGTCGGCCTCTCTCTCTCTCTCTCTCTCTCTCTCTCTCTCTGTGACTATCATAAATAAATAAAAATTAAAAAAAAAAAAATGTGGTGGTCACATATGTTTCTTCTGAGAAGTGCCAGTTCAGTCTTGTGCCTCATTCTTTTATTTATCCACTCAAAAGTCATTTGAATTGCTCTGATGTGCCAAGTACCAACACAGCCTAGAAGATACAAAGATGGAGGTGACACAGACATTGCCCTCACGGAGCTCTTGGCTTACTATCGCTTTAGGGCCTTCAGGCATCCTACCAAAAAACAGTTTTTGACCATCAGTCACATGATTATCACTTCACAAGGCAGCACAAGTATATTTTATGAACTCTGACATCTAGGAATTCACAAAAAACATAACTTACACAAAACTATAGCAAGCTATATAAAATACTATATATTGTTATATATAGATACTGGAAATTCAGAGGATGTAATAAGCTGGTTAAAAAGCTAATCAAGTAGATCCATGGCTTAGATTTAAATTGCTTTCCTTTTATGTAACTAGTGTAAAAATATTATTTTTCTATAGCCTCTTTCTTAAAGGAAGACTATGAAAGAAAACCCAAGAATCATCTTTAAGTCAATAAAATCATAATGATCAAATGGAGATGTGGTAAAGATGATTTTTAAATAAACAAAAATTGTAATAAAAAAAGAACCTTTCACAAATCAACATGCTAGTACACTGTGTTTGCTGTTGAACTTATTTCTTAACTAAAAGGTTTTCACATCTCTCTATGGAATCTGGTAACCCCCAGAAACTACAAGAGTTGAATTTTACTAGACTTGTCATGCTTAGAATTCAATTATATTTTTAAAAGACAACCTGAAATGTCCTGTAATTCCTCTTTGCTTCTATGCAACACTCCCCATGAGCCATCCTATTTGTAAAGACCGCTCTAAAGAAGACGCCAATATTGCTACCAGAAAATTTGTTGTAGTGTGGAGAGTCTTAAAGAATACAAGATTTAGGTTGGGCATATTGGGCTGTAGTCCTGGTTCCCCCACATACTTGTGTGATTTCAAATAGGTTGTATAAATTTTCTGAGTCTGTGTTTCCTAAACTACAAAACAAGGATAATTGTTGAACTACTTGATAAAGTACTTGGTTTAGTGTTCAGAATCTGAAAGAACTCATTAAGTTGTAGACATTATTCAATTGACTCAGTGTAATTCTCTTTCCACTTCTCCTTTCAGTGGAAATATAGAGCTGTGGTTCATACCAAAATAGAATTATGAGGGCTGAACATGTATAGGATTATTTTCAAGTGGAGGCCTAACAATCTACTTCTTGATTTGATTAAGTAATCCATTAATTTAGTGCAAACCATATGTCCTATAAACCATTGTCCTAGATGCTGCTGAAAGTCCTTCATTTGATTCCTCCCCACCCTTGGTTTCTCCCGGGCATCTTAATATTCAATTATGTATCACCCTAACCCTAGATATATGATGATTTGTGTTTAAAATGAAATGATTTGACAAGCCCAGAAAAAACGTTTTTGGTATGCAGCAAATAATCTTTTCTTTCATCTGTGCGGTGAGATACTTTCTATTCCTTCGTCTTTAAGGAACCTCCTATGTGGAATATCTGCAAACAGTCATTCAGCATTTCTCCCTTTTTCATAAGGATGGAACTGAACACGATATTCTGGCTCTGGAAAGCAGCAACTTTGTGCAATGTGTAGGTAATGTGATATGGTACTGCTGTGTCTAAATGACAATAGTATTTAGAAAGGTGTACTTATTTGACTAAAAATAATAATAGTATGGATGAAACACAATAAGGATGACACCAAGACTAAATAAAATTAAAACTCCGTTAAGAAATTAAGCAAACAAGAGAAATATCCTTCATGCTATTAATGAATACACTGCAATTTCTAGACTCTTTCTTCTGCTCCTTTGACCGTGACTCCTACTGACTCTTCTTGTTTGGACTTCCCTACTTCGTCCTCCTCTGGCAGTAGTCCAGCCTGCAAACCTCGCTCTTTATGTTGTGCTCATTCTCTTAGGAAGCGTTTCCACTCTTGGGCCTTCAGTTCTCATTTTACAGCAGTACTTCCTCAAAATCTATCATTATCAGTCAAAAATTTCGCTCCAGACCCACAGGAAAAGTTCACTTGGCTGACCTCTTCAAACCAAGTCTAAGTGTAACACAGCTTCACCAGGCTTCACCAGGCTCCCAGTCAGCACCCTTTCCAAATCAATAGGCCATCTTCAAAACCTTCATCATGTTCTTTGATTTTCTACACAACTGCGATATGCAGTCCTCTTTGGCCCTTCCTGTGCTGGGGGCCACGGCTCTCCTCGCTCTACTTCTGGACATTTCTGCTGGAATTACCTACAGAGAACACGGTCAGCCCCGGGGAGGGGCGTGGGCTCCATCTCCCGTGCATTGCTCCTCCCTCCACGATGTTCTGAGCTCTGGTTTATTTAAGGAGTTGAGCCCTGCAACAGACGCGTCCCCCACGTCCCCACCCACCACCTACTTACTGTCCTTCCTCTCCACCCACCCTCCTCTCTGTGCAGGCCTCCTCCCGTGCAGGTCTCCCGCGACCCCCACCTTTCACCTTGCTCCCTTCCAGCTCTGCAGTTCCGATCTGGGTACCGCGTCTCACCAGGTGCTCCAGCAGGTGGAACCCGGTGTCTACAGCCTCCTCTGTGCCGTCCCTACCCCCCACCCCCCACCCCCCTCCAGGGAGCTCGGTGGCACACGGAAGGAACCAGCCGCTGTATCTGGGCGGAAAAGGCATATTTTAAATCTCAGATTAAACAACATTCAATCACGAATTCAACTTTTATGATCGAATAAAACTAGTATGATAACTCAAAAGAATTGATGGGATTGGAAAAAACATGTGTTTCCCTGACCGGGAATCGAACCCGGGCCGCGGCGGTGAGAGCGCCGAATCCTAACCACTAGACCACCAGGGAACTTGAGAACAGCCTTGCCCGAAATGCATTTGCCACTTGTAGATCCCTGCACCGCCCCAGCCGCGGGGAGGCACCGCCCCGAGCTCCGCCCACTCCGTCCCCGGGACTCGCAGGCTCCGAACCAGGCGGGTCCCGGAGCCGCCGCCTCCCCCCGCGACTCGCGGGAGGAGCCTGCGTCACTCCCGCTGATCCAGCGCGGGGCCCGGGGTCTCGCAACCGGCCTCCTCCGTCTTCTGAGCTCTCGGCCGCCCTTTCCGACCCTGCGCCCTGCCGGCGTCTCTCGGCTCCCGCGGGGTCGGGCCCCCCAGCGCCGCCCCCCACGTGCGGACCGACGGCGGGTCCCCGCGGGGAGCGCCTCCCGCCGCACCTGCCGGGGTGAAGGGCACGCGGCCAGGGGCGCGGATCCGGGCGGCCGTGGTGCTCGATCCTCAGGCTCAGGCCGCCGAGCTGGAGCGCGTGGGCGGCGGGCGCCGGGAGGAGCCGCGGGGAGCACCCGCACCCGCACCCGCACCCGCACCTGCACCGGCGGGCCCCCGGGAAGAACCGCCGGGAGCACCTGCACCCGCACCTGCATCTGCTCCCGCACCCGGGGCCCGGGAAGAGCCGTGGGCGGCGGGCCCCGGAACAACCGCGGAGAGCACCTGCACCCTCACCTGCACCCGCACCCGCACCGGCGGGCCCCGGGAAGAACCGCCGGGAGCTCCTGCACCTGCACCTGCTCCCGGGGCCCGCGAAGAGCTGTGGGCGGCGTGCCCCGGGAAGAACCGCGGGGAGCACCTGCACCTGCAACCGCACGTGTACCCGGGAAGAACCGCAGGGAGCACTTGCATCCGCACCTGCACCTGCACCGGGGAGAACCGCAGGGAGCACTTGCATCCGCACCTGCACCTGCACCCCGGGGAGAACCGCGGGGAGCACCTGCACCTGCACCTGCACCCGGGGAGAACCGCGGGGAGCACTTGCATCCGCACCTGCACCTGCACCCGGGGAGAACCGCAGGGAGCACTTGCATCCGCACCTGCACCTGCACCGGGGAGAACCGTGGGGAGCACCTACACCAGCACCCGCACCTGCACCCAGGAAGCCCTCCACACCAGCTGCGTTTCCACGATCCTCGCGTTGTTCCAAGTGTTACCGACCCGGCAACAGCTTCGCCTCCCCGCCTTGTGTGCAGGGCCGCGGCCGGGCGTGAGGCAACCACCAGAGGAGTAAAGGAGCCCCTTGGGCCAGCCCCCCTTCAGAGCCTCCTCAGACACAGAGCCGGAGGCCCAGGATGCAGCTCCGCTTGGAAGTGGCGAGGTTCCAGCTGGACACAGGTAACCAGGCGCCCCCGCCCCGCTGCAAGGTGGGGGGAGGCTTAAGGAAAATTGATCAGACGCCGCGTCCTGCAGCCCCGGGCCGCTTAGCTGAGCGGATGCTGTTTCTTATTTTCAACAACTCAGAGATGGTTTGGGTGATTGGTAGCGTTTGTCTAGAATTGTTTAATGATATGCAAGCAGGTAGGTTAAAAGGATGTTAAAGCCTGATAAGGATGGAAGGATCACAAGAAATTTTGAAACTTCACTGTATGTGAGGACACGCACCTCTCTCGTCTCTCAAGGAACTTTTAGGACACCAAGTTCAGTAGGTGGAGCTCTTTGTTCTGAATTGGGGGTTACCAGAGCTTCCTGGCAAAGGATCTGGGTTAGAATACAAAGATAACGCAGCAAACAAAAGGACAAGAAGGTGCAGTGAAGGCCGTCAGCCCTCTCATTTCCCGAGTCATTGCTTTCTTCTTCTCAGAGGTAACCAGTGTCAACAGTTTCTTCTGTATCCTTCTAGAAGCAGTCTATGCATATACAAACTAGTATGTTTCCTTTTTCCCGACTTTTTATCTTGAAAAATTCCAAACCTACAGAAAATCGCAGGTGTAGGACAATGAACACACATACACCCTTCAACTGAACCTGTTGGGTCCAATTTAGTAAGACCAGCAACATGTGATTGTCGTGCATTGAAATGTAACTAGCACAAACTTAGGTGTTCTAGAAGTGACGAATGCCTACTGGTTTTTTAAGCCTTCATATAGAAAAAAAAGTAATATATCTCATTAATAATTTTTACATTGATTACATTTTTAAATTATAAATATACTTGGGTTGGGGTGCCTGGGTGGCTCAGCCGGTTTAGTGCAGGAGTCTTGATTTTGGCTGAAATCAAGTGGTGAGATTGAGCCCCTTGTCCTCCACACCAGGCGTGGAGGCAGCTTGGGATTCTCCTTCTGCCCTGCCATGCCAATCCAGGCTGCATGCTCTCTCTCTAAAAAAAGAAAGAAACATATTGGGTTAAAATCTTATTAAAATTTATTTCACTTTTTAACATATCTACTAGAATATTTAAAATTATATATATGCCTAGCATTATATTTCTATTTTACAGTACTGATCTAGATTCACCAGTTGTTACTGTTTTGCCATATTTACTTTCTCTTGATTTTTTTCTGAAGAATTTTGGGTTAGTTGTAGATATCATAATGCTTCACTTTTAAATACTTTATTGTATATTTCCTAAGAATAAGAGATACAATGATCACACTTAGGAAATTTAAATTTAATACAATCTTATTATTTATTGTACAGTTAAAAATCAAATATGTTAGTTGTCATAATAACACTTATAATTTTTTTTTTTACCCAGGATCCACTCAAGGATTATACAATGCATTCAGTTGTCACATTTCTGTTGTCTCCTTTCTGTACTCTGGAACAATTCCCCCCCCACTTTTTTTTTTTTAACAGTATTGATGTTTTTGAATAGTGAAAGACAGTTGTTTCAGAAAGGCCCTCAGTTCAGATAAATATGTCTTTTGACAAGAAAAGAATCTTAAGGGGCACTTGGGTGGCTCAGTGGTTGAGCGTCTGCCTTTGGCTCAGGTCATGATCCTGGGGTCCTGGGATCGAGCCTCCTATCATGCTCCCTGCAGGGAGCCTGCTTCTCTCTCTGCCTGTGTCTCTGCCTCTCTCTGTGTGTCTCTCATGAATAAATGAATAAAATCTAAAGCTACAACAACAGCAACAAAAAACAGAACCTTAAGTGATGGGTCCTTCTCAGTGCATTACATCAGAAGGCACTAATGCTGATATTTCACATTATCTCTCACAGTCAATGTTGTGCCAGAATAATGGCCCCCATGGGGGTGACCCTGGGGTAATCTCCAGCACACATGAACATGTTACTTCACATGGCAGTTGGAACTTTGCAGATGTGATTAAGGATTTTGAGATACAGGAAGTATCCTGGGTTATCTGACTAGGTCCAAAACGATCAGAAGGGTCCTTATAAGTGAAGGAGAGAGGTAAGAGAGTTCATATCCCAGCGAGATGACTTGAGGACAACTCAACCTACCTTTGCTGGCTTTGAGGAAGGAGGAAGGGGGACCCTGAGCTGAGCAATCCAGGTGGCCTCTAGAAGATGAGAAAGGCAAGGACGTGAATTCTCCCCTAGAGCTTCCAGAAAGAAAACAGCCCTGCCAACACCTAGATTTTTAGGCTAGTGAGACCCGTGTCAGACTTCTGGATTCCAGAACTGTAAGATAATAAATTCATGTGGTTTCAGCCATTAAGTTTGTGCTGATTTTTTTAAAAGATTTTATTCATTTTTTTTCATAAGAGACACACAGAGAGAGGCAGAGACACAGGCAGAGGGAGAAGCAGGCCCCATGCAGGGAGCCCGATGTGGGACTCCATCCTGGGACCCCAGGATCCTGCTTCAAGTCAAAGGCAGATGCTCAACCGCTGAGCCACCCAGGTGTCCCTGTGCTGATTTTTTATAGCAGCTACAGGAAACATGGTAAATGTGAGCATTTGGTTAAGGTGTCCGCTGTACCTTGAGAACATATGAATCTTCTCCTCAGCAAACTTTCACCCACTGACAGTCTTTGCTTGGATCAGTTATTACCATGGTGATTGCAAAATGCTGTTATTTTAGCATTCTCCTGGAAACAACTTCCCTTTCTCTTTTTATTCTCTATTTAATTTTTAAATATCAGTTTGGACTCATATTCTTTTTCTGTTTTTGTGTTTTTATTCAATGTGTTCTAATCCATCACTATCATCTTTTTTAATAATTAAATTGTCCCAAATTTGGCCAAAGGAGTCCTTCTAAGTTGGCTTCTGTATTGTTTTGGTGTGACTCTTAAATTTTTGAGCACTTCTTTACCTTCTGTCAAAAAATGGTCCAGGTATACCCTGTACTTTATAGATTGACTCAGGGAGAATTAAGATCTTTATGCATTTATCTTTTCTTTTTTAATTTCCTTGTTTTATTTTTACACAAAAAGGGACGTACTCTATATTTTCTAACCTTTTTTATTACTATCTTTTGAAGGATGTCCATCCTTTATATAAAAAAATTTCTCATTACTTTTGATAACTACATAGTATTCTGCTGTTTAGATATTTTATTAAAGCAGTTTCATATCGGTTATTTAGATTATTTAAAATCTTTTGCTTTTGCCAGAGTACCAATATGAATAACTTGGCCCAACATAGTTTAGCATTTAGTGTTTACTAATTTGCCCCCAAATGACCCAACTTAGAGTGCCAACCATAGATTTGAAAATGTTGTTATATATTGGAAGAAAAATCATGATATCCAATTCAAATTCACTTATAGTTATAATTTATTGACAATTTTATATTTCAATTTGCTTTCAGTATGACTCAGCTATTCTTCTGTTCATTAATTTCTTCATTTATTAAACAAATATTTATTGACTAATATAAGTCAGGGACTATATTAGGCACCAAAGACATCAAGATGAACAAAATGGGATTCCTAACCTTAAAGTTTAGTCTGGTGGGTTCAAGTAAATAAGGAATTACAGTAGAGTTGTGAATAATAAACATGTAGGACTATCCTTTACTAAATTTACTTAGTAGGGATGCCTGGGTGGCTCAGCGGTTATAAGAATCTGCCTTTGGCTCAGGGCGTGATCCTGGAGTCCCAGGATCGAGTCTCCCATCAGGCTCCCTGCATGGAGCCTGCTTCTCCCTCTGCCTGTGTCTCTGCCTCTCTGTGGTCTCTCATGAATAAATAAATAAGATCTTTTAAAAATAAGTTTATTTAATAGATTAAAAATGCACCACTCATCATGCACATTATATTGATGAGAACGTAAAATGGCACAGCTACTCTGGAAAGTAATTTGACAGTGTCTTAAAAAAGTAAACATAGACTTAACAATTGTACTCTTGGGAACTTATCCCAGAGAAATGAAAAAAACTTATGTTCACATAAAATCTGTCCACACATGTTTATAGCAGCTTTTTTTTTTTTTTTAATAATAGCCCCAAACTAGAAACAACAAAAATGTCCTTCAATGAGTGAAGGGTTAAACTGTGGTACATCCATACCATGGAATACTTATTTTGAAAGTATTTAAATACTTATTTAAAAGTATCAAACCATTGATCCATAGCACAGCTTGGATGAATCCCCAAGGAGTTATGAAAAAGCTAATCTAAAAGGTTACAAATTTGTTTAATTATGAGAGGAGAAAGAATTAGTGATTTGCAAGAATTCGAGATGTGGCTGGAGGAAGATGGATGTAACTATCAAGGGGCAGGTCAGGGGAGCTTTGTGGAATAGAATAGTCCTGCATCTTATTGTGGTGGTGGTAGCATAATCGATGCAAATGATAAAATTGCATAGAACACCCAAACGCTCACAAAAGTGTATGTAAAACTGCTGAAATATAAATAAGCTGGAAAGAGCATACCAATGTCATTTTTCTGGTTCTGATGTTGTACTGGAGTTCCCCAAGATATCACTATTGAGGGACAACTGGGGCAGTGGGGTGGGTGGGGGGAATCCGGGACTTCCCTACAGATTTTTTGCAACTTTTTGTAAATCTATAATTATGTCCTTTGAAAAAAAAAAAAAAACCCTTCTCAGCCTATTGCACTGTACATTTATTTCCTCTAATAAATCCAAGCCACAACTACCAGTTTAGTTTAGGAATTCATTTCAGAATTTTAAATATCTTAGCTATGATGTCTTTGTACCAGCTTATTTGACTAAGTTTTTCAGAAAATGTAAAAAATATGTAATGAATTCTCAAGCTATTGAGCAGATTTTTTTTAGCAGAAATAAGACAGCAGAAGGTTTCCAAGAGCAGATACTTTTTTTTTTTTAAATGAGCCTTGAAGAAAAGAAAAGGGCAAATTTATTGGGTTTAATAATAATCAGCCATTAGGTCTATGTGCAAACAGGCACCCAGACAGCAATCCATTTCTGTAGATGTCAGTATTTCTTTCTCAATACACTCTGGCACCCTCCTCCTTTCAAATGACAAGATTTCTAGCTCCTCCTTAGACTTTATAACTAACAAAAGCACTGAGCCTTGGCCCACCCACAAAAGGACCTATTTACATTTTTCTCAAAATTCCACATGGTATCCATGATGTGCTGGACCAATTACACCAGTTGTCAAAATGAACCACTGCCTTCAACACTATTAAATAGTGAACTCAATTCTTTCTCTTTAGGTCCAGGATGACTACCTGCAGACCTCCACAGATGTCACTAGCATTTCCCTCCTATGGAACTCCTGTGTCTTAGCCAACCTAAGTCAGGTGTGCGATAGCAGGTGTCCTGTGCTAGGAAGAGACGGATGGGTTTGACTATCCTTTACTAAACAGAGTGAACAGAGTTCACTTTACAGAGTGAACTTTCTTGGAGCCAGTGAACTAAACTCATCACTCAATACCCAAATCTCTCCAACACCTTTACAGAGAAAAGGTCCAAAGGAGTTTCCATCTTCAGTGGCTGTGAGCTCATTGCTTATCCAAGGAGCCTTTCATTCTGGCAAAGTATTAGAGCAGTAGTTGCTAATGTTCCTGGAATTCCAGTTCAAGGAAAGGTAACCAGTGTTGTGTTTAAAACAGACACACTGGAGGCACTTGGGTGACTCAGGTGGTTGACTATCTCTTGATTTTGCAGAGGTCATGATCTCAGAGTAGGGAGAGGGCTGAGCATGTGTTGGGCTCAGCATGGATTCTGCTTAATTTTCTCTCCTTCTTCCTTGGCCCTTCTCCCTACACACATACACCCCCACCCCCTTGCAGGGATGTATTTTTTTTTCTCTCCCTCAAAAAAAAAAAAAAAAAAGGAAAGAAAAGAAGAAACACACACACACACACACACACACACACGCCACACTTCATTACAAAATTATCTTTAGATACATATGTAAGAAAAAGTACTGCACACATTTGCAATACAGTTGCTATTGTTTGGTGAAGTTTCCCAAAGCCATTCAGGAAGTGCTTCAGAGAACACCTGATGCCTGAACCCAGGTATCTAGTTACCTCCCACTGGTCCAATTTCTACCCTGTGCAGCAAAAAAGAGGAAGACAAGGGGAGTGACCCCTCTTTTCTTAAATTAAGAGCTAAGAGAATTCTGCTTCTCCATATCCATCCCAAAGTGTCATCATCCAGTGTTCTTTATCCCAGAAAAAGTGAGATGGCAATTCTACCTAAATTGACCTACGACGGCCTCTGACCTTCAACAGAGATAAAAAGGATGGCTTCCATATTAACATAGGCCCTCCTAGCCATAAAAAATAGTATCACGTCATAATCTTTCATTAACTCAACATTTACCAAGCACCTGGTAGCCAAGTACATGAAAAGTGCTAGGGAAACAACTTTTTAAAAAAGATTTTATTTATTTTAGAGAGATAGAGTACCCACATGCGTGGGCATGGAGAAGGGCAGAGGGAGGGAATCTCAAGCAGACTTTGGGCTGAGCCAGTGGCAGGGTCTGATCTTACAACCCTGAGATCATGACCTGAGCTGAAATCAAGAATCCAAGGCTTAAGTGGCTGCGCGACCTGGGCACCCCAGGGATATAATTTTTTTAAAGGAAATCTTTATTATAATAATGTATATTATTAGAGTAATAACTTTCCTTGAAGGTCATATTCTAGACTTTAGTCTAAGCATCATTTGTGGATTACCTCGTTTAATCCCTATACCCAACCCTGCAAAGTTGATACTATAACTGATAAGGGAACAGAGGTGAAGCAACATATCCTAGGTCAGCACAGGTAGAGCTATAGTCTGTAGTCAGAACCTGAATTCTTAGAGATTGCCATGGTCTTGAAAAGTACACATTCTAATGAGGTTCGATCTTTAGTGTACCAGGATTTCCCAAATTATCTTATGTATTTTATCTTATCTTCCAATTAAAAATTCACCTTCTGTTTAGACTGGCACTATCCAGAATAGGTTTTTGTGTGTGTGTGTGTGATAATGGAAGTGTTCTATTCTGTCCAAAAGAGTAGTCAACTAGCCATCTATGGCTCTTCAGCATTTAAAGGATGACTAGTGGAATGAAAAAACACATTTTTAAATTTAAGTGTCTGCATGTGGCTAGCGTTGGACAGCACACACCTACTAGAAGATAAGGAAAGGATTTTATTTATTCTGATTTCTCCAGAAAGACAGGGCTTAGGCAAATCAATAAATGCTAAGTTAATGAATGAGAAGGAACTGGTGAAGAATCTTTAAGGAGAATTTTCTCTCCCTATAAGCCAAGGAACAGAAATCTTTATTATACCAGGACTTAATTAACATACACTGTAATGTTATAACAAGCATATGATACGGTATGCAGTCCTGGAGGAGTTCATGAAGATAGGAAAGAGGATTCTTAAATTACATTGGATAGTTTTGAAAGGGTGGCAAACATTTTATAATTGATGCTTACTACTTTTAAAATACGTACTCAGTTCTATCTTTGCCTAATAAAGATCACTAGCTTCTTGACATAACACGGGGTCTGGATAAAGAAAAAAAGAGGGGACACCTGGGTGGCTCAGGGGTTGAGCATCTGCCTTTGGCTCAGGGCGTGACCCCGGGGTCCTGGGATCGAGTCCCACGTCGGGTTCCCCGCAGGAAGCCTGCTTCTCCCTCTGCCTCTCTCTGTCTCTTATGAATAAACTCAAAAAAAAAAAAAAAAACCCTCAAAATACAAAAGGGGACTCTTGGTGGTGGTAAAGGGATGGAAATCGCCAAGAATTGCAACTCAATGAACATTTCTACAAATGTCCTTCCACAAACTGCCTTCTAAAGCAGACTTCTTTATAAATTTTGTTAGAGTAAGCAAGTTCTAAATTCTCATTAAGTGACTTTGTTCAGTCTCCTATTTATCACATATATACATAAACATTTCTATAATTGAGCTATCCTGAATTTGGGGGGCAAAATATCATGAATAATAATAGGTATCTTTTGAATATTAACTGGAGCTCTGGATCAGAGTCCTCAAAGTGGCCAAGTCATGTGCCACAGTTTTCTGACTCCTAAGCAGTTCAGCTCCGACCTTGCTGCTCATGGAACTCCTCTCCAGAAGTCTCAGCGATTTTATCGGTTTGTACTGCTATGGAACATGTCTTATCGTTGCCCACTTTTTAATAATTAACCTTAGGTTTCAAAATCATAAAAGCACCCATCAAAGAAGTGCGAGAACGGATTAGCTCCTCTGGAGATCCCAAACAACGTTCCCTTAACTCAGTAAGATCAGCTCTTTGGATTTTAATGGTCTAATATTCCCTTGAAAACAATCTGCGAATGCCTCACTGGAGGTCCAGTTTCACGTCTGTTCAGTGCAGAACTGGGCAATCTTTCCTTACCTTGCAAGATAGTATACACCGTGACCACTTGCAACAGAAATCCCCAAGCCACCGCTGTTACATGCTTGGCCCCGCCCTCCAGGAGGAGCTGTTAGAGCCTAGGCAGCATCAACAACCCAGAGGAGGCCTCTATCTAGCGTGGCCTCTGAAATACCAACGTTATCACACCAGCTGCATGCAGACTCTGCCTTGAGGTTTTTGGTGTTTTGTTTTTTTTTTTCTTTTTTCTGTGTGTAAGGGTAAACCTCAAGGCCAAAGCCTCCCCGTCATCTTGCAGCGCTGGTCGTGGAACCGCTCCCAAGAGGGGTGCTCACCAGCACTGCCCCACTGCCGCTGCACATCCTCCCAGCCCAGGCCCTCGCGGTCCCCGCCAACCGGCGGCCTGGAGACCCCAAGTGCCCCGGCCCTCCTGCCGTGATGATCCCCATTCGGCAGCATCCGGGATGCTGTTCCCGGGTCGGGGCGGGGGCGGGGGGGGGGAGATACGGGGCCCCCAGCAAGGACATAAGGATGGATTTATTGCGGCCAGTGGTCCCCAAGCTGGAAGCACACTCCAGGCTTTGAGGCTCGGGGAGCCGCTCCGTCACCCGGCTCTGCTCTCAGAGCCTCGCTTCCCGGGACCCGCGGCGGCCGCGGCGGGCCAGCCGTGGGGGGCCGCGGCCCGGGGCGAGGTAAGCGGAGCCCCCAGGTCGTCCCGCCCGGCGTCCGGCCGCCCCGGGGGCTGCGAGCTCCGCCGTCTCGGCGGCGTCACCACCGGCCGGGGCCTGCGGAGGCCGCGCGCGCAGCTCTCCGGGGCGGAGCCGCCGGGCCGGGGCTGGGCCGCTGCGGGGGCGCCGGGCGGCGGGGGCGGCGGGGGCGCCCCGCCTTGCAGCTCCGAGGTCGCCGGGGCATGCTGCAGCCCGTGCCGCCGAGCCTCCATATGCAGCCGCCGAGCCTCCATACGCTGCCACCGAGCCTCCATTCGCCGCCGAGCCTCCGGGCCCCGCCGCCGAGGGGCGCAGAGCGTGGCGCGCCCGGGCGGAGCTAGAGGCGGACGCCGCACCGCGTCGCGCCGCCCGCACTTCCCCGCCCCCGCCGGGCCCGCGAGCCTGTGGGGCCGCCGTCCCGACCGCGGGCGCAGCTGCGGCGTGGGCGAGGTGCCGCGCGGGGAGAGGCTCGCGGAGCCCCGGCGGCGCCGGTCCAGGCTGCGGACGCCGGGCCCTGGTCCCCGGGGGCGCGCCCCCCTCCCCCTCCGCTGCCCGGGCCCCGTGCCCCTCGCCGCGCGAAGCCCCCTCCGCGCAGAGGATGCGCTGCCCCGCGCCGGGCTGCGCAGGCCACCGCTCCCCCGACCCGAGGAGCCGGCGCCCCCGCCCTGTAGGTAGGTGGGCGACGCGGGGGCCCGGCTGGGCGGCGGCCGCCGCCGCTGCTGCTGCTGCTGGCGCCGCGGGGCGGGGCGGGGGGCCCGGCGAGCGCCCCGAGGTGTGCTAATGGCGCTGGGCGCCGACCCCGTCCACCTGACAGCCTCCCCCGGGGCGCGGGGGAGGAGAGCTTGACCCCTCCGCGGCCGCCCCCTCGGGGCCCGGGGGCTAGTGGTTCCCTGGGGGGGGTGCGGGGGGAGGATGCTCGGGAGCTCGGCTGGGGACGTGTCACCGTAAGGCTTCGGCCCCGGGAGCAGAGGCGCCCTTCGCGGGCGAGCCGAGCGCGCAGCGGCGCCGGGCGGTGCTCGGGCCGCACGGAGAGGCAGCCCCGGGCCGCCTTCCAGGCTCTTCCAGGCGACCCTGCAGGGCCGCGCAGCGAAGGCCCTCCCCGAACTCGGACTTTTCCCGAGGTGGAGGAGGCCGGGGTGTTCCTGTGCCGCCCACGGAGGAGCCCCCCGCTTGCGAGAAGGGCTGTGTTTTCGGGGTGGCAAGTTTGATACAGGTGTCGGGAGTTGAGAATCTGCTGGAAGGATGCACCGCGGGCGGCCGGCAGAGGCAGCCTTGGGCGCAGCCCAGCTTTCAGCTTCCAGCTTCCAGCGAGGGTTTGTGGGTTTCTATGGTTTGTATTTTTTGAGAAACTGGTTTGTGAATTCTCCACCCCCCCCCCACCCCCGTGCAAGGTGTGAAGTTCATACATGAGGGCTTTAGGGCAGGATGATCTCTTCACGGGCCGTGCTTTTGGTTTTGTTTGTTTGCTTCTTTTAAAAAAAAATTATATTAAGCAAGAAGGTTTAGGGTTTTGGAAAGTAGATAGATCCTTGTGAACTCCAATTCTATATTTTAACGTATTAAGGTCGAGAGCTTTGGAAAATGAGCTCCAGGACAGAGTCTTGCTCAGTTCTGTAATCCTCTGCGTCTGATGCATGGTGGGTGCTCATTAGTTATTTGTCAAATGACCTATGTTTCATCTAAAGACAATTTATTATTTCAGTGTATTTGTCCTGTGGCTCTTGAAGTTAACTGGATTTTAAAAATTGCCTGTTTGCATAAAGTATCAAATTGTCTTGACATTACGTATGAATTTTCGCATTGGTAGGGCCACATGCTGTCTTTCTCTAATTGTGTTATTAAATGGAGTAATTCTCTCCACCCCTAACATAAGCGCGTTTCCATGTCTGAGCTTGCGGGTTTTCTAGTCTTGTTGGTAATGAAACCATTCCAATTAAACTCTCAAACACAATTTCAAAAATACAATTCATGTTTACAAGAAAATTCTGTTACTCTGGAGGTAACAGGGATTCGGTTAATAAGTAACATATTAACTCCCTTTAGGCTTGAGTTGTGGATGATCTAATTATAATGTATCTTGTTACAGGTAGAGGTAAAAATAAAACATTTAGGAGTGTTTGTGGCTCTGAGTGATTCAGAATAAATGGTGTAGATACCTATTTCTAACTGTGTAGGTTTTCCTTAGTATATAAGCATATCAATTTCCAAATTTGACAACTTGCGTGTGTTGGTGGTATAGTGGTGGGCATAGCTGCCTTCCAAAATCAAGAATTTGGGAATCAGTGTTTTGGAAGATTCAGTGTCTTTCGGCTTTTAAATTCTGTGTTACCTTGGAAAAAAAATCAAGGATAACTGCATCATATTTCATTTGCATTAGTTTTGCACTGTGAAATTTCCTGTTTTGATTTTGTTTTTATTTTCCTGTTATGTAAGCCTCATGAATCAGTATTTACCTCTTTCCAATAACTTTATTTAACAAAATTATCTGGGAGTGGTCCAGTTTTTTCTTTTCCTGTTGTCTTTACTTTTTTGGTCATTTTATTATTTTTTACGATTTTATTTTTAAGTACTCTCTACACCCAACATGGGGCTCAAAACTCACAGCCTCAAGATAAAGGGTCCCATGCCCCATAGACTGAACCAGCCACGTTCCCCTTTTTTGTCATTTTAATACCTTGCCACTAGCCTCATTACATATTACCCCAAAGACTTATTTTCATAAAACTCCGGGAAACCATAGTTTATTGCTATTGCTTCTCCAGCCTACTTGGGCGTTTCCTACATGGTGAGGAAGTCACAGTTTTATGTAAAAGGAGGTAAGATTGGGGGAACCACAGTGGGAGGGAACAGATGAAAGATACGATTTATTAAAAGAAGGCAAAAATCAGGCCCCAAATAAAGATAATTACACTTTGTATGCCTTACATTTGTAATTAAGAATATTAAGCCGTTAATTTACGTTGCTTTTACTTGTTCACTTTAATTTCTCAAAAGAGACCTCCCCTGTAGTTACAGTGAACTCTTTTTTACTTTGTTGCAGATAATAAACTTATTTGTTTATTGGACAAATACAAATTGAGTAGTTAGGCTGTGCTGACACTCTTGGCCTTGAAACCAGTTAAGTTAAAGCTAGTTTTTAATCTCACAACGGGAGAGGCCTTTTTCTCTGTGCGTCCTGCATCCAAATGCGCAATGCCTCTGTGATTGGATGACTCACTATCAGGGCCCTGTCTGCTGAACCCCCAGCACCCTGCCTCCATATGCACTGTTATTCTTTAGATCCGATGCGATCCACTCAATTTACATATGTTGCAGCCAAAATTGTTATGGTTGCAGAGAAAGTATGGAAAAATTTGTATGAGTTTGAATTTCAAATATGGGGAGCTGGTGGTTGAAGTGGAATTGCTGCCTACCAACCTCCCTTGAAAAATGGCATATAATGCCTTTCTTTCTGTACATACCGGGGAATATCAGTCGTGTGCTCATAAATTTGACTTGAATATTATTTGACAGAAATGACTCTTCTAGAAGTTTGGCAGAATAAAGGCCATAAAGTCTACCCATTCCACTCCCATTCTAGGTGTTGGACAAGGAAGCTACCCAGATTTTCAAAAACGATGTACTTTGGTGACCTTATTTCATATCTTTTGTGCCCCTCCCCTCCTCTCTCCCCAACTGTGCACATGCTCAGGGATTCTACTACTCATAGCTGTCACAAGGAATCTACTGTTTAGGTTACTCAAGAGATGTAGTTACCAAGGTCATCGTTCAATTGGCAGCTCTTGTGTGAAGACCCAGGAAGTTCCATTTAGTGATAGAAGCTGAAGAAAAGCTTTACTTGCCCTGCACAAATGTTGTGTGTGGCTTTTTTTTTTTTTTCATCATGCAAAACTAGCATCAGATAATTGATTACATTTCCCTTTCTGATTTGGCAACTAGCAAATGCAGAATCAGATTTGCAACTCGATTTTAATAGCGCTATAAACAAAACCTATGACCTGATATTGATATTCTAAGTTTCCCTTTAGTATTGAGCTTCTGTTTTACCTTATTTTCCTTGATTCTGATTTTTATCTAATTATATTTTCTCCCTTTATTGAATTTATTATTTAAAGCTGACTCATATCCTTTGTGAAACAAGGCAAAACATAATACATAAAACCAAATGAAAGCATTTACAGAATTGATCTCTGGACACATATGTTTTTGATTAGCAAGTTTAATCGATTCCATTAAATATGTTTTGGACAAGTATTGCAAATTTAGTATATTTGAGGTTATATATCCAGATGGAAAACGGTATGCCCTAGTTTAGCAAGATTAAATTCCAGTTATGTGTATTTGAGCTTATTTGGCCAAATGGAAAACGATGTTCCATAGTTTTGCAAAACTGAATTCCACTTATTTTGTAATATTAGATTTATGTTCACTTACTACTAATTCAAAATTGGTAAAACCATTCAATGTAAGCCAGTTATTTCTGGAGTGTCTGCCTTAGGTGCTTTGTTAGGCCGAACAGGAGATTGATTCCACATAATTTTTAAAAAGTCATTTTTAGCCACGGGGCTAGCCCGATTGCCTTAACACTCCCCACACGAGACCTCACATCTGACCTGTTTCACATCAGTAAACTATTTGATTCATCTTTGTTTTTATGAATCAGGTTAATTCTTCTTTGAGCCTCATTTATATACCATAAAATTTGAGCAATCAGACTGAGTTAATTGACCACACTTCACCTTCATTCTGGTATTTTGACAACTACTCGTTAAGTTGGTTGAACTTAACCAGGTGGTTATTTACATTTATGTGATGCCAAGTTCATTTTGAGAACGTTTTCACCCAGGCAGACAGAGAGATTGGCCCTTCCTACAGGTCAGTCATGGGTGTGGTCCAGGAGCCTTTGGGACAAAACTAATCTGAGTTCAAAAGCAGGACTTGAAACCTCAGAGTCGTTTGGAGAGAGAGGCAGGCAAATTTTCACACCGAAGCATTTCCTTTCGATAACCTTACTCTCCTTTAACATTGGTTTTGGTGGCAGGTACTACCTTCAGGTGATTCAAAGGTGCAAACGGATCTGCAGTAGAAGGACCCTCATCCCTGCCCCTGGTTAGCAGCCATCCTGTCGGTTCTCGGGGATCCTTGGGGGACCTCTCAGTGTTTGTGAGCAGATGGGACCATGGAGGCTGCTCCTTCTGTCTCCTGGCCATTTCTCGAATCCCCTCTCTCCGTTCCGGCCTGATATCCTCTCCGCTCCGTTCCCCCCGTTCACGGGGCTCCTGGCCTTGTTAGGCTCCTCGGAGGCCTGGGACCGCAGCCTGCATCTTACCCTCTGCTGCCTTTCGGCTCCCTACCCCTCAGCTGGGCTTCCTTCTGGGCTTCCTGCTGCGGACCCCCTACCCGGGCACGAGTCCCCCCCCCCCCCCCCCCCGCCCCAGAGCACAGTGGTCCCTCGGCGCTGAGCAATCCACCTGTTGCCCCCGTGCTGTCCTGTCACATGCCTGGCCCACAACTGTTCTTGACTGCCACCCCTCCCTGCCCCAATGTATGGGCCCTCTAAAAATCTGATGAAAGGTCATGAGCTCGTGACCCCCGCACGCCCTCCTTTAGCCCCCACAGCCCTGGTCAGGCGGGCGGGGGGGGCTCTGCGGGCCTCCAAGCTGCTCCCACTGCCACCCAGCACGCTTCTCCATCTCCCCATGCCTCCCTGGCTGGAACCCTCCGTGTCCCGCTTTCCTTGCAAATCCCGCTGGGTTCTGGGGCTGTCCCTCGGGCGACCTTAGTGGGGTGCCCATAAACCCGCCCAGGCAGCCCCAGGAAATTCAACAGCCCGCATGGTTCTGTCCTGGAACAGGCCTTTCTCATCAACCGCAGAATTGCTCTTCTAGTAGCAATTAACTGCGATTTTGGATAGCATGCTAAGACTGGTTCATTTATTTATTTTAATTTTTTATAAACGATGTTATTTATTTATTCATGAGAGACACACAGAGAGAGGCAGGGACACAGGCAGAGAGAGAAGCAGGCTCCTTGTGGGGAGCCCGACACGGGGCTCCATCCCAGGACCCTGGGGTCACGTCCTGAGCCGAAGGAGGTGCCCAACGCTTGCTGAGCCACCCAGGCCTCCTGCTAAGCCCGGTCTTAAAAAAAAAAAAAAAAAAAAAAAGCTCAACGTTAAAGCTTTTTTTTTTTTTTTACTATTTTATTTTTTAAAATTTTATTTTATTATTTCATTCTTCCAGAGTAGAAGCAGGGAGGTCGGCAGAGGGAGAGGGAAAAAGCCTGCTTTTCCTGCCGAGGGGGGCCCCTGGGATCATGACCTGAGCCACCCTGGCGCCCCCCAAGTTGAAGTAACAATAGTAAAGCTTTTCCCACATTGACAGGATCATAGGTAATTTCTATTTTTCACATTTTTATTATCCATATGTATTATAATGATACTGATTAGAAATTAAAATTAGTGTATCTTAGGATTCTTTTATTTTTTTATTTTTTTTAAAGATTTTATTTATTTATTCATGAGAGACACAGAAAGAGAGGGAGAGACACGAGGTAGAAGCAGGCCCCATGCTGGGAGCCCGATGTGGGACTCGATCCCAGGACCTCAGGACCACACCAAAGGGGCCAAAGGCAGGTGCTAAACCACTGAGCCACCCAGGGATCCCCATGAATTCTTTTATTTAACCATTCATGGCTCTTCTGCTCCCACACCCCCTCCATAGAGTACATACCTGTATCATTTTCTCTAGCATCCCTGCCTTCTCGAATTCTCTCTCAAACGTGTTAACACTCATTCAAAATAACGTTCCTGTGTATTATGGCCCTCATCTGGGAGAGTATCTCTCAGGCCTCTGCCCCTGAATTTGCCTCTGTAACTGTACACAGAGTGGCAACAGCTTCCAGATTGGGTGGCCTTAGACACTGATCCTGACGAGTGATGTGAACTGTCTCGAGAGAGTGGTCTTTCCAAAGAAGTGACTCCTAAAGATGCGAATGAGGTATTTTTGATTCCAAGCCAAGTAATCCGAGGGTGCCCTGCATGCGTGGTTGTTACTGCAGTGTGCCTAGCACCAGGTAATTTGCTGTTGACTGAGTAGCAGAGGGTTTGCAAAGTAAGAATATAGTTGTGTCTGTTCAGCACTGTTCGTGTGGAATCCCGACTGGTGGATGATTCTGGTCACTCATCAGGTCTCCCTTGTAGAGTGGGATAAATTTGCAAGGTGACTTTGTAGGTATGCGATCCTTCAAGGTCTTCCATTTTCCTGCTGTGATTCTGACCTCACTAAGCACACATCAGATTTCCTGATTCTTTTGGCAGACGTGGTGTCCAGAGTGGCAATGATGAGTCTTCTAGCCATTGGATGAGAATAGCCCCTGCTGTGTGATCTAAAGCACAGTTTTAGGCTATTAGTGTGTTGGGACGGCCAGCTGAGTCCCAGGGCTTTACATCTGAGCCCTCCTGCCTGGGTCCTGGTGGTTCCCTCAACACACTGCCTGCCTGGCGGGTCCCACTGCAACAGATTGTTAACACCCCTCTGGTACCTCAAATCGTAGCAGTTTGCAAAATAGTTTCAATTTAATATGCCTTACCTGTTTAAAAAGCATTCTAGTTAGGAATCGTTTTAGTCCCTTCAGGCTGCTATGACAAAATACCATACACTGGGTGACTTATAAACAGCAAAATTTACTGCTCCCAGTTCTAGAGACTGGAAGTCCAAGATCAGGGTGCCAGCATGGTCGAGGTCTCTCGAGGTCGAGGTCAAAGCCTCTTTTCCAGGTTTGTGAACCTCTGTCTTCTCGTTGTACTCTTACATGGTAGAAGGAGCTAGGGATCCCTCTGGGCCCTCTTTTATGAGGCCACTCATCCCGTTGATGGGGGTGGTGGTGGTCTGGTCCTACCTCATGACCTAATCACTTCCCAAGGGCCCCACCTGGTACTATCACCAGGGCATTAGGTTTCCAACATATGAATTTGGGGTTGGGGGCACACAAAGAGTCTATAGCCAGAGTAGGAAATTTGCAGAATGGTAACTACCAATGGCCAAGACATGGAAAAATATTCAACTGAATTGCATCAAAGAAATGCAGATTGTAGTCAGATTTTAGAAGTCCGTGACAGCGCTGGCAAAGTTGAGGTTGAGTCCTATTCCTCAGTGAGAGGGTATGTCGCTATACTTCAGATTGAGAACAGTTTAGCTAGTAGAATTGTTTGGCACCAGTGGTTCTATTCTAAGAGTACATACTAAGGAAATCAGGAATGAGGCTTAATG
Source organism: Vulpes lagopus (assembly GCF_018345385.1). Taxonomy (NCBI): domain Eukaryota; kingdom Metazoa; phylum Chordata; class Mammalia; order Carnivora; family Canidae; genus Vulpes; species Vulpes lagopus. The sequence goes on from NC_054825.1 coordinate 121,950,337, forward strand.
TCAGCAATTAGCACACTGTCTCTGGGAGGTATGAGGAATGGGCGAGGGGTTCAGTGGAGGGAGGGATACTGGAGCCAGTTGTCCGGCTTGGAATCCTGTCCACTGTTTACCAGCTGTGTGACCTGAGGCAAGTTGATTTCTCCTTGATTTTCTCATCCGTAAAATGAAGATGATAGTATCTACCTCCCACATTGAGAATTAGGTAAACTAATATATGTGAAGTACTGTCACAGAGTAAGCAACTGTAAGTATTAGTAATTATCAAGGGTGATCGGTGGAAACTTGGAGACAGACCACAGTGGAGGCATTTGTTAAGGGACAGTATAGAGTATATCAAACTCTGTGCACAAAAGGATCATAATCTGACTTTAAAATGCACCTACATAGAAGGAAAGACAGGGAAGTAACAGTGGTAAAGTTTTTCCCACATTGACAGGGTCGTAGGTAATTTTTTCTCCACATTTTTATTATCTGTATGTATTATAATGATACTTGTTAGAAATTAAAATTAATGTATCTTAGGAGTCTTATATTCTCAACTTTTCTCTACCAAATACATATTCATTTTGACATATTTTACTTTCTCTTCCTCCTTTCAAAGCTACTAATATTTCACTTCCCCAACATTCTCACCCACATACCATCTGTTTGGTATTTTCCTGCACTTAGCTTGCTTGTTTTGTGTATAGATCAGGCCCAAGGCTAGTCCTTCAAGAGTAAGTAGACCGAGTGAAATGACTGACGGCATTTTGGCGGTGTGGTGGCTTGCTGATGGAGGTTTAAGCCAGAGAATGCAGCTAAGGCACTGCATCCTTTCCACACTTCAGGCACTCATCCCCATCTCCCACTCCCCATCTGTTGGACCCGGCTCCCCAGTATCCCCCCACCCCACCCCCCACACACACATGAGGTAATTCCTGCCTCCCGCCTCTTGACTCCCCCTTTGAGGTTTCCCTGCACATTTCTTCCTTGAAAGCTGACATTCTGCACAAGATTGATACTTAATGCCATGAACGCTTTCCAGGACGGCTACCCTATCCCTGATTTTAGTTATTTTGGCACTGAACTGAACTATTTGTACCACACATCAAATATTGACTTGTTTTCATAGCCTAGTTGTTCTTACAGTAGGCTGATAGGACTGTGTGGTTTGTTTGTTTTTTTTTTTTTTTTAAGATTTTATTTATTTGAGAGAGAGAGAGACAAAGTGAGAGCATGAGTGGGGTCGACAGGTGGGGAGGGGCAGGGGGAGAGGGAGAAGCAGATTCCTCACTGAGCAGGGATGGGCTCGATCTTGGGACCCTGGGATCATGACTTGAGCCGGAAGCAGATGCTTAACCTACTGAGCCTCCCAGGCACCCTGGAACTGTGTTTTATATTACTCTGTGCCCTTCAATTTTCTAGCACAGTGGTGTTCATGTGTATACATGGGACACAGGACAATTGGGTGTTGTTGTGTTGATAATATTCTTAAGAGATAGTTTATGAGCTTTCTGTTCTATCTTTCCTGCCCAACCTTCTCTTTTCTTTCTTTTCAGAATTAAACTGTGACCTCATTTGGTTTTCTCAGTTTTACATTTATCTGAAATTTTGATAATGAATTTTCATTTCTTTTCTTTTCTTTTTTTTTTTTAATTTTCATTTCTAAAGACTAAAGAGCTCAACTGTGAGAACCATGGTTAGCGATGGATTTACAGTTGGGGCCCAGTAATATACAAACTAACCCTAATTGCAAGGACACTTCTATCATCAACTCTAAAAATACTGCTTGTTTGATCAAGGCAATTTAATGAATCTTCCAGAGAATGTGTTTAAAGTTCTTAAATGTGATGGATTCTCATAGATCTTGCATTTCCTGGAAAGGACAAAAATTTTGGGGAACATTTTCCTATATCTGCCCTCATAGTCTGGACCAGTGGCTTCCCAACTAGGGTTGATGTGCCCCATGAGGATAAGGGAAGAAATTGCTAGAATGTATCATCTTTTCATGACTTCTATTTTTGTTATATGTTTTGAAATGCATCTATTAGTGCAGAAGACATGTTTTTGTAAGTAAAAATAATATACTTACCAGGATTTTATGCTCAGAGACTTTTATTGATGTGGAATGTAACTTTTAAAAATGGAGACCCAAAAAATAAAAAATAAAAATAAAAAAATTTAAAAAATTAAAAATAAAAATGGAGACCCTTGATCCAAATAAAAGGTGAGACTCGGTGTTCCATACCCTGAATTGCTTTCTGTTGGGTATTTAGCCATAACCAAAAAAAAAAAAAAAAAAGTATTCAATGTAAATCCTGTGCTAGCCTAGACGAGGAGCTGTAATGTGTGTGTACACACGTGCCTGCACTTGTGCACATAAAACATAAGGCACAGTCCCAGCCTTTGGAGAGCCAGCAGCCTGATGAGGATGGGGCACGATGCGCAACCAGTTAGAAAGCGGTGCGAGGGATCCCTGGGTGGTGCAGCGGTTTGGCGCCTGCCTTTGGCCCAGGGCGCGATCCTGGAGACCCGGGATCGAGTCCCACGTCGGGCTCTCGGTGCATGGAGCCTGCTTCTCCCTCTGCCTGTGTCTCTGCGCCTCTCTCTCCCTCTGTGACTATCATAAATAAATAAAAATTAAAAAAAAAAAAGAAAAAAAAAAAAGAAAGCGGTACGAGGCGGCTAGCGTGCATGGGCAACCCAGCAGCCCAGGGGGCGGGGGGGTGGGTCAGACTGCAGTTGCCAGCGTCCAGGACGGTGGCGTAATACGGGCGGAGGCTATATTCTCAAAACCCCTTTTATGTGAAGGTGTTTTCTTGATGATCAGGTCAGTCCTTTGTCCCCCCCCATTCAAAGAAGCCGTGCTCCGATGATCTCCCCGGTACAGATGCCAAGTAACCGAGCTTTCTGCTCCAAGACTCTGCAAAATTTTACCGGTGTTCTCCAGTACTTGCTCACCTTTCTTTACGTTATAAGAGGAAGAATGGCCAGGTGGGAAAGTCACAGCACTTTGGGTGGGGGGGGGGGGGGGGGGGAGGATCCTTTGGCACAGTGCGAAGGGCAGACAGTTTAAGATGAGTGAATTCCTCCAGCGCCCAGGGGCGGGCCGTGCCAAGAGCTCTAGCGTGAGACAGCTGTCCCCTGGCCGCGCGGGGCTTCTGGTGACTCGGTGGCTGTCTTTGGCTTGCGGCGCATCACCCCCATCTCTGCTTCCCCATCTCCCGGCCTCCTCCCGGGGCGTCCCTAGCTCCATAACGCCGTTGTCTTAGAAGGACACCCGCAGTAGAGGCCGCCGTGCTCCCTGTGACCTCATCCTAACCAGTTGCGTCTGCAAGTGCCCTTCCCCGAATAAGGTCCTGGTGTGTAGGATGCAGCATAGACATTTTGAGGGCCAGCGGGGGGCACCACAGTTCACCACATAAGCCCAGGCGGTAGCCAGGTCTGCAGGTGGATATACCAAGATGTGCCTAAGGCTGCCTCACTGTCAGGTGATGCCTTCTTTTGGCTAAATTTCCGGAGCCATGCACGCTGGTTAGGGGGCAAATGGCACCTGGAAGGGAGGGCGCTTTTTCCGCTGGGTTAGTGGCCCCTGGTCTCTGGGCCTTGGTATTCCAGCCTGGGCACAGGATTCTTCTCAACAGTGGTATGTACTACGTGGCTTTTATCCTCCTGCAAAAAATCCACAAGGTAATTTGTGGATCAGGATATTTCTAAGAGTGTTTGGAGCTTTTTGTGGTGATAGTGCTGCAGAACGGCCTCCAAATCTTCGTGGCTTAGAACCACAATTATTTATTTCACATTCATAAATCTGCCCATTGCCTGCGGTTTGGCCGCTCCGGGTCGGGTTGGGTGGGGGGAGGGGGCGGGGGGGCCCGGGGGCCCGGCCTCCAAAGCGCAGGTAGGAGCTCAGGCCTGTTCCACGTGTCTCCATCCTGGGACCTGGCCGAAGACGGGGGATCGGTACCTGGAGCAGGCTCATCGGGTGGAGGGCAGAAGCTGGCCAGGCCTCTCAGAGCCTCCGGATGAACTGGGCACCCCGTTCGTCCTCAGCCTCCTGGTCCCAACCGGCCACATGGCCGAGCGGCGGAGGTGCGTACTCTGCGTCGTGGCACGGAGCATGAGACGGCCAGCCGCCTGCAGCCCAGGGCATGACCCCGGGGTCCTGGGATCCAGTCCTGCATTGGGCTCCCTGCATGGAACCTGCTTCTCCCTCGGCCTGTGTCATTGCCTCTCTCTCTCTTTCTCTGTCTCTCATGGATAAATAAGTAAATAAACTCTTAAAAAAATTTAAAAAAAAAACGTATTTAAAGCATAAACTTGGTTTCTTAACCCAATCTCTTGGAAAATTGTAGTTGAATTCACATATTTTTTTTTTTTAACACGAAGAGGTCCTACACAATGCTGATTTAATTTTGTGTTCTGCAGATTGCCTGTGCCTTCGACACTTTCCATTATGCCTTTTTCCCGAACCCATATCTGCGGATTTAGCACATTTTGGATCGTACCGACCAACACACTACATGTCCTCTCCGTCTACGTCAGACGTACAATCATAGTCCTCTTGAGCATCTGAGAGGGAACATGTTCCATAAGGGTGAAAGTGTTCTGGTTTAGGGACACAATGGCTGATGGTGCACAGTGTTGAAACACAACCATGCGTGGTTATTTTCAGTGTTGTCCCGCTTCAGGCCCCTTTCCTAACAACACTGGCTCATGTGACCTGCCCCTTTTCTTGTCGTTAACACTTTTCTGTGCGGAAACACATTTTATTAGTCATCGATTTTTTAGGTCCTATCCCTATTTTCTGATTGTTTTATTTATGCTAATTTTACCTCCTCGTCAAAAATCAAAGGTTTCTTAGAGCCTGTTGGGTCCTTTTGGTAGTCATAGGTTTTAGATGAATAGTATAATGGTAGGAATAAGACATGTTTTTAGTAAATGCTTATTGAATTGAAGAGATTGCTAATGAATAGGTGACAAAGCACTGTTTCGAAGTAAGTGCAAATTATTTATTGCATCTTGTACTCTCCGTATAAATAATTGTGCTGAAGGCACATTAAAAAGAGTGATAGTTCAATTTTTTAGTTTGTATTTTTACAACTATGCACATAGTCCGGGGTATTTCGAAAACGCATTCAGTTGCAGATACTATCCTTAAGGATGAAGAAGCTGCTCGCCTTTTCCTTAGTGAAATGGTTTACCTTGTAGAGTAAACTTCTCTGGCCCTTGATTGCCTCAAAAGACACTCAAATTGCATTGTTGAAAAACTAGTTCTTTACAAAGAACATAAAGGCATTGCATTTATGACCTCTTTTTATCCATAACGTTTTACTCGTTTTGTTTGCATCAGTCACCTCTAATTCAGATCTACCAAACAGACACCTCCCACTAAGTGATCATCATAACAACAATAATAAGTTAGTAATAGTAACTGCTGCTCACACTTATTTCTGTCCTAAAATTGAAGAAATTGGGGCCTGGTGTAAGACCACAACCTTAGCAGTGACAGCTTTTGCTGTGAGCACAGGGAGCTGGCACAGCCATTCCCTTTGGCACCTATTCTCTGAAGGCCTTGGGGAAGGAGCTTCAGTTCTGAACTAGTAGAGAGACTCCAAAGAGTATGGATCTTATTCCTTTTGGGCCAAGGCCAGAAGAGGTCTGCAAGCAATCAATTGATCAATCAATTAAAAAATCAAAAGGCCAGAGATCCTAGGATTTTAGCAATAGGTCTGATAAAATAAAAATGCATTCCAGAAGTAATTGAGGGCAAACTTTTGTTCCCATGTCACCTGTTCCTTTGTTGATGCTCTTTGGTGCCTTCCAGCTTTAGATTCATCTCAGAGGCAGTCTAGGGGCGATCTCGCAGTGCTAGAGCCACAGCCGGGGGTGTCCCCACAAACCACTTCTGTGAGTGATGTGGGCATCAGATTTTTCCCCACTCTTGTGAAAGACAATCATGTGCATGTAGCAGACACCCAATACATAGTGGTTGATGGTAAAAAAGAGGAAGTTTTCCCTATGTATGAGAGATGAGGTTGCCAGAGTAGTCTCTCCTCTGTTTTCACTGCCTCTAATAACTTTCTATATGACCTTCTGCATATTTTTCTCCTCTAATCTGTCTCTTTGCACTGGTGGAAAACTTTATGACACGGAATGCTTTTATTCTTATGAATATTAATGAGAGAATGCATGCAGTACATTAACAGCCTCTGGTAGAATTTTTATAGAATCATGATTTTTAGTTCTAAAAAGAACCTATGATTTTAGTCTCTAGGGAAAAAAAAGGACTCATAACTTTATAAAGAGATGTTATTTTGAAAAGATGAAGGGACGCCTGGGGGGGCTCAGCGGTTGAGTGTCTGCCTTCAGCTCAGGGCGTGACCCCGAGGTCCTGGGATCGAGTCCCACATGGGGCTCCCTGCAGGGAGCCTGCTTCTCCCTCTGCCTGTGTCTCTGCTTCTGTCTCTGTGTCTCTCATGGATACATAAATAAATACAATCTTAAAAAAAAAAGATTCCATTTTCTGATTCTGATTCTCTGTCTTTACTAATTTTCAGTGGAAAAATAACTGGATTGGCAGATGATATTTCACAACAACAGAAACAAAAGATGGCCAACTAAGAAATATTTCTGGTGTATTCAAAGTTATGCCATTACTTCCGTTCTGAAGACTTCAGAGAGAATTCATTTAGCTTAGGGAATTAATGGTTAGCTCTTTGAAAGCCTGACTTTTTAGGCAGTGAGTATTTATTTGAATGCAAGGCCTTTGTTAATGAATAGTAGTGAGGAGCCTAAATCCCCTTCAGGACTTAGGTCCTAAGACAGTTGGGCAAAAAGCTGGTGTTCACACTCTTGTTTTTTTTTTTTTTAATGGTGGATAAATGCAGAGAGAACCAGGCAGTTGAAGTGAAAATTCTGTGCAGAGATCTAGCCTCGCATTAGAGGCCATTTGTAGTGGGTTTGACCTTGGCACCAGGTAAGGGCTGATTATTCTGGCTCTCACTCTTCTGGTTGTTTGACCTTGATTAAGTTCTTTAACCTTTCTGAACTTCAGATTCTTTATCTGAAAAGGATTAAGAGTATTAACTCCCTCAGTGGGTCAGAAAGATTAAACAGTGTAACAGCATCGAACCAAAAACTTGGTGCATGTGGTTAATGTTCAGTAAAGGTTTAACTGTAGCTGATAGCTGTCAGCTTTATATTTACTGGAGCTGCCTAGCCTCAGTTCATTTATTTTTATTTATTTGTTTTTTTAAGATTTTATTTATTCATGAGAGACAGAGAGAGAGTGAGGCAGAGACACAGGCAGAGGGAGAAGCAGGCTCCCTCTGGGGACTCTGACGTGGGACTGGATCCTGGGACCTTGGGATCATGACCTTAGCCCAAGGCAGACGCTCAACCACTGAGCCACACAGGTGTCCCCTGAGTTTGTTTATTATATGATTTTTCTGTTTGGGGCAAATTTGAATCTAGCTCTTCAGGTGCTTTTGAAGGGAGGTATCATTTGCATGAATACTGGAACATTTGGGTTGGCTGCATAGAATTTTCTATTCCATGGGACAGGAGACTCTAGAGATACCTCCTGGACACACTTAACCTCTTATAACAGCCCTTTGCAGGTAAGGAAGCCGAGGACTAGAAAAACCGGGTACATTGTCCAAAGTTACACACTTCGGCAATGCTGGAGTCTGGATGTTAACCAGGCCGGAGTCCTGCTCCAGTGATGCCTTAATGACAGAGGTCACAGAGGTCAGGTGAAGGACAGCATCTTGCAGAGAACTTCTTGTGCATGGAGTTTATATAATCTCAGCTTTGAAAGAATTTTTGGAATTAATAATTTTTCATTACAGTTTTTAAAAATATTAGTTTACCCACAGAGCTTGACTTTCTTCTAGAATCATGCATGGTTCTCAATGAGTGTAATATACCCTCCACCCCGCCAGGATGCAGTTTGTTTCTCACAGTTATTGGGGGGTGGCGGGGGTGGGCGGTGGGGAGGGACACACTCTTGACATTTTGTTGGGAGGATGCAGAAGCATCGAATGCCCTGTATTGAGTGGGATGGTTCTGGACAACAGGGAATAGTCCCTGACACTCAGGAATTTTCTATCTGCTGTCGGACCTCTGTGAGTATTTATTGGGACATTTATAAAGAAAGGGTAGCTTTAAATTACCATGTTTAGAAATACCCGATTATTATTTACAGCACTAGTTTTTATTCTCATGTTCCCTGCACTGCCCCCTCATTATCTACTCCCTCCTACCTCCTCAACCTCTGCTTTTCCATTTTCTGATACTTCTCGTTTGGAATGAGATCATTTCTGACCCCATTTCTCTGATAGCTAAACTTGCCCTATAGAAGAAGGTGCAAGGATCTGAGTATTTCATGACATCTTTCAGTGAACTTGTGTCTGAGAATTTACCTGTTGTAATCGCCATTATAACCTCCTTTTCTCTTGGGTATTATACTGATTTCATAAATTTATGTGTGTTGGTAGGTTATATCAGCTATGAACTTCATTTCAGTATTTTAAGGGGCATGTTATGGAATATATATTCTTGTAGATGAGGGGTGTTGATCCCGAGAAGGTTGAGAAGTGCTGGTCTACAGCAGTCTCACGAAGTGGTAGTTGGGCTTGTGCTCAGTCTCTTCTGGAGACTAGGAAGCCACCCTATCTGCAGACGGCGCTTTGCATCTCCCTGTCAGACAGTTGTTCCTTATGTGGAGCCAAAACCCGTCTCCCTGCATATCTAACAGCTGGTCCTAGGTATTCTCCTCAAAGGTCTATAAATTCAAGCCTAAATCCATGACCAGGTCTGATCTTTCAGGTATTTGAAAATAGCTGTCAGTTCATTCCAACTCTCTTGAGGCTCACGCTGGCCAGCATCTTTGACTACTATCTTAAAAATTAGTTTTATGTTACTTAACCATCCTGGTTGCTCCACTTTCCTTTTATTTCTCCTATAGTGTAAGAGCTAGAGTTAGATGCAGTCATCTTGATCTATCCTCATCCTCGAGAAGGGTGACACAGACCATCATAATCTTTTTTTTTTTTTTTCTGGGCTGATTATTAACTGGATTTTTTGTTTGTTTTTTGTTTTGTTTTGTTTTTGGAAGGAAGGGCCCTGGAATGTCACGACAGGGGATGTGGAGCTTAGGCTCCCTGAAACCTGCAGGTGTCAAAAGCTGCAGGTGTCCTATTCATTTGTGCTGATGCTAAGCTCTGCCCCTCTCATTCCTCAGCTCCTCACCCAGATGCCAAACCGCAGGGTCCTGGGGGGTTTGTTCCAAACCTTCCTACAGCTACGCTGAGGTCTGTCGGGATCCAGTTGCTATCATCGGGAGGTTATTAATCCCTCTTCCGAAAGTCTAATGAGGAGGTCCCTATTTTCATTCAAGTCAGTGGTAAATTTGCCACCGCCGAGGACAGGAGCTGGAGCTGAGAACAAATACTGCATTAGGCTGTTAGCACCCTCCCTCCAGCTGAAGATGGGCGTCAGCTCCTGGCTCTGGGGTCAGGTCAGTTGGTCGTCCCCTCATCCCTAGGGCACAGTGGCTCAGCGCCTTTCCTTCCCCACGGACTTAGAAGCATCCAGCCCCAACCAGCCCACATTTCTCTATCTTATCCGTAAGCAGATGGAGAGAATTGGTCCAGATGCCCCCCCCCCCCCCCCCCCCCGCTTCATGGCCCAGCTCTTCCTTGACTCTCCTTCCCTTCCCAGCACTTGGTGGCTCCCCTCGGTGCTCTGCCCACGCGGGTACCTGCCGCGTGGCCTCCTAGCTGATGGGCTGCGAGCACTGCCGCAGCTCCCACCCGCACGGAGGGCACTCGAGGAGGCCTCAGGAAAGGGCCTGTGGCCTCTGATCGGTCCGCGAGATGGCCCGGGTCCCATAGGGCGTCCGTCCCGGGTTTCGGTGCCCCATCTTGCACGTCCCGGCCAACCTGCCTGCTGCGACCTCTCTAGAGTTTTGCGGGGGATCTGTGTGATGGTCTGCAGTGTGTGGTTTACACAATCCCTTTTCTAACTTTTTTTTTTTTTTTTAAGATTGATTTATTTATTCATAGGAGATAGAGAGAGGCCGAGACACAGGCAGAGGGAGAAGCAGGCTCCACTCAGGGAGCCCCATGTGGGATTCGATCCCGAGTCTCCAGGATCACGCCCTGGGCCGAAGGCGGCGCTAAGCCGCTGAGCCCCCCAGGGATCCCCAAGTATACTCTTTTCTAACTTTTGACAGAAATGAGAATGTATTTGCCCATTGGCAGGCTGCTGGCACTTTCCACATCTTTGATAATTCCTGACCCCGCCAGTGACTTTTTAGGAATCTCATTTGCACACTCTCTTCTTAGATGGAATTTATAAAACGATCTAGCGAGCCCAGAGATGGGTCTTCATTTAAAGTATCTAGGGGCGGGCCCCTGGGGGGCTCAGCAGTGGAGCGCCTGCCTTGGGCTCAGGGCGTGACCCCGGGGTCCTGGGATCGAGTCCTGCATTGGGCTCCCCGCAGGGAGCTTGCTTCTCCCTCTGCCTGTGTCTCTGCCTTTCTCTCTGTGTGTCTCATGAATAAATAAATCTTTAAAAAAATAAAAGTATCTAGGAGCTTTGATGAAATCTCTCTACCTCTCCCTTTTTTTCTTTATAAGTAAATTCTACTACACCCAGTGTGGGGCTCGAACCCAGGACCCCAAGATGGAGAGTTGTGTACTGTGCTGCCTGAGCCAGCCAGGTGCCCATTTCCATACTTGTCTTGCATGAAACTCGCATTTGTGTGATTCTTTTCAGCTCTGAATCCAGGTTCCTCGGTGAGGAGTAGTGGAATACGAGCTGATGAGTTCTCCATTCCTGTTGCCATCCGCCGCCTTCCTCCCATTTTCCTAAGTAGCAGAGACCATTGGCCTCCCCAGGATCATCACCTTGACTCAGGCATAGCTTTTTAGCTCTTGGTTCTGTTCTGAGTTCTCTTTTATGTCGTTTTGGTTTAGTGACACACGCTTATCTACGTGGGGGCATTATCTCCCGGTTGCTCCCCGACACGTCTGCGGCGCCCTTTCGTCTCTGTTGCTATGTCTTTCTTGCCAGGTTTCTTGCCAAAGAGAGTATTCAAATTCAGACCTTGGTTACCACTGAAATTCGAATATCCTTCCTTTGTTTAGATGACAGTGTGGCTTTGAGAAACACTGACCACCTCTTCTATTTCTGTACAAGTGTAGGTATTTTCGAGGAGGAAGTGTCTGCATAGAAAGGTACAGTTTGGTGTGTCCCCTAAGTGGCCAAACGTAGTGTGACCAAGCCTCGAAGCATGTTTTTGTCATAATTTCATTTGTATAATAGGAAACATGTTGTTGGGAAAACAGCTGATGGACATCATAGGCACACGGGTGTTTTTCTAGTCTGGACTGGTGGTAGATGTGAATCCGGAAAGCCGTCCCAGGCCGTGTGGGCCCCGCTGGCTGGCTGTACCTCGGGAGCCGCCCGTAGCTCGGTGCTTGAATTCTTTCCGAGGGGCCCTTGGTCTCAAGCAGGGAGCACTTTGCAGGTAATAACAGTAAATATTTTGTCTTCAGCACAGCGCTTGCAAGGTAAGGATTTTGTAGGTGCCTTTTTTTATTTGCATAATGAACTGAATTTAGGTTTAAATTGACTATCCCGATTTAAGATCACAAAAAAAGAAATATTTAGAAGATTCATCTTGTGTTTCCCTCATGAAATTCTTTTTGGTCTGTAATATGTTGTAAATGGAGGAGGCTCTTGTAATTCAGTGTTTGGATGAGTCTAGAGTTTATTGATGTGAAGAAAAGTCAACATTAAATGCAAGAAGGGCTTTTAAGAAGCCCATTATAACCACTTATAATGGAAAATGTAGTTCCCATTAGAGATTGATTTAAGGAGCTGTGGTTCTTCAGTGAAGCATGAAGGCTGCTGTGTGGTGCTCTGTGCAAATCATTTTTATAGCATCCTTTTCTGCTCTCTTCCTGGTTGACCTGTTGGCGTGTCTAGATCTGAAAGGACTGCGTATGTCTTGTTTAAGGAATATAAAAATTCCCAGAAATTTAAAAGAAATCAAAGATTAGTATATTTTTTTATCAAATAGAATATTAAAAAAAAAAAAAAAAAGCTTTGTAAGTTCTAAATAGACACAGCGGCACCAGATGTCAGTTCTTGGATCATTTAATCTTTTTCTCTTGCGCTTATTTTTGTCAATATTTTTCTACCAGAACCAAATATTAGTTTCTGGCTCAGCTTGCAATATAAAAATTTTCCAATTAGATTGTTATGACTTCATTTTTATTCATGAGGAGAAATCTAATAAACAGGGATCATCACATATGGTGGCATGCAGGAGAGGAACTTTAAAATAAACCACCTGGTTCAGAGCAGGGATTCTCATCTTTCTGGAGTCTGAGAGAGAGAGACTGGTTTGCATCTATACCTCTCACCTCTGGGTTGGTTGGTTATTTCTTTTTCTTTTCTTTTCTTTTCTTTTCTTTTCTTTTCTTTTCTTTTTCTTTTCTTTTCTTTTCTTTTCTTTTCTTTTCTTTTCTTCTCTTTTTTCTTTCCTTTTCTTTCTTTCCCTCTAAGTAATTCTTAATTGGGGGGAGGGGGAATGGGAATTCTGGGGTTTCTATTGGTCTGCCATATAATTGACCTTACCCCAAGCCTGAATTAATTCTTCGCTTAACTTTTATGTGGATTTACTGCCTAGTTCTGTGTTAGGTATTTAGGGAAGTAAAAGGAAATTGTGAAGCATGGTGGTTTTTGACTTGAAGGAGGTTTTGGGTGGTTTGTGGCAGAGGAGGCTAAGTGGAGCAGCGTTGTCACCCAGCGGATGACGAAGGGCCTCATGGTAGGTATTAAACTGAAATAAGTTCCTAAAGAAGAGAGAGAAGAGCACCAAGTGGCCAGGGAAGGCTTCAGGGCACAACCGGGCCTCGTGCTAGACCCAAGCTTCAAGTGTGGGGAAAGGGTAAGGATTTAAGATGCAGAGTCAGGGGGGGAGAGGAGGTGGTGAAGGAACCCCTGTGGGTTTGGCCCACACTGTGAGACTGAGCTCAGGACGGTCGGACAGCACTGTCTTTTCTTTTCCCTCCTCCTTTCATCACCCGACTTCTTGAATGACCGTTCCTTCCTTGAGGCCAGGCTTCCACCCTGCTGCTGTGCTGGCGCAGTCCTGCTGGAGGGCTCTGTGCCCCCCAACCCCCAGAGCCCCCCCCCCCCCAAGCTGTGTTCCTTCTAACCTGTGGAATCTGCGCGGAGGCTCAGACACGGTTGGTTCTAGACTGCTTTTCTCACTCATTTCCAGATATTTCTGGCTCCAAAGGTTATTAAAAGACATTGAATTGTATGCCAAACCGGATTTATTTAATTTATTTTTATTTTTTTAAACATTTTATTTATTTGAGAGAGAGAGAAAAAGAGAGAGAGGGAGGCAGAGACACAGAGGGAGAAGCAGGCTCCATGCAGGGAGCCCAATGCAGGACTTGATCCCAGGACCCCAGGGTCAGGCCCTGGGCTGAGGGCGGCGCTAAACCGGTGAGCCACCAGGGCTGCCCCCCAAACTGGATTCAAATCCGTGCTCCACCACAGCGGGTGCTGTTGAACTAGGGCAATCAGTATCTCTCAGCCTCCGTTTAGTGGAAATAAGGAGACTGACTGCCGGTATGGTTGGGAGGATGGAAAGAGCTAATGTGTGGATCATGGGTCGAAGCCAATAACATCTGGTAGGCAGGGTTCTGTTTGGATCTCTTTTCTTATCTGGTAGCTACTCTGTCCTTCTTGCCTGAACATGACTTGGTTTTCTTTTCTTTTTTTTTTTTTTCTATCCACACGTGTGTGCCCAGCTGAACCCTCTTTCTGGAATCTTCTCTCTCTTTACCTACTGAAATCCCTTCTGCCCTGAAAGACTTACTTTCTATCACCTCCATCAAAATTGAACTTTGTGTCTTCCATCGTCTTACTCTCTTTGGACAACACCAAGCTGCCACCTTCATTTTAGTGATTTGTGCACATCTTATTTTCCCTCCTGGTTGATCAAGTCTTTGAGCGCAGGGTGCATGTCGGGGGCATGGAGGCCAAGCAGTCAGAGTTCAGGCTGTGCCCCGATGCTTCCACGGAGGGCTCTGTTTTCTTTTTTCTTTTCTTTTTCTTTTTCTTTTTCTTTTTCTTTTTCTTTTTCTTTCTTTTTTCTTTTTTCTCTTTTTCTTTCTTTTCTTTCTTCTTTTTTTCTTTTCTCTTTTATTTCTTTTTTCTTTTCTTTCTTTCCTTCTTTTCTTTTCTTTTTTTCTTTTCTTTTTTTCTTTTCTTTCTTTTCTCTTAACCACAACCAAATTGCTGCTAATTGCTAAATTGTTTCCCCAGCCCTCACCGCCCTCATGTGCTTTACACATAGTCAAGCATCTGGTGAAGGTCTCGGGTGACTGTCTCCCGGGCACCTCAAAGGCCACGCGCCCAGAAACTGCTCTGCCGTCTCTTTCTGCGCCCCCGGCCCACCCCGGCCCGCCCCGGCCTGCCCCCTCCACGTCACCGTCTGCCCAGCCCCCCAAGCAGAAGCTTGGAGGACACTCCTCACCTGGCCTCTCTGCTGTTGTCCACGCTGAATGAGCCACCAGATCGTGACTAATTTGCCTCCTAACTATTTCTTGAGCTCCTCGCCCTCCTCCTGTGTTGGCTGCTGCTGCCCACGCCTGGGCCCTCCTCCCTGAACTGGTTCTACTGTAACTTCTGTCGACGGCCGCCTTCCCGCTGCTTGTCCGCAGGCCTCCAGTCCACGCTGCCGGTGTGGCTGAATCAGCCCCGCACGCAGGGCGCCTGGGTGACCTCCCCTGGCGTAGCTCAGGGAGGAGAAGATGGCGTGACCTCCCGCTGACCGCGGAGGCGATGTCTACGGCGAGGCCAGCACTGCTGCTCGGCGATGTCTGACAGGGGAGCAGTGGGCAGCACGTGAGGCATGGCTGGGATTAAGCTCAGGCTCTTCGGAGTGACATACAAGGCCTGCATGACCCTAATCCTGCTGTGTCTTCATCCTACCCTCACCATGGCCCTGCTTCGTTGGCATTCAGGCCTGGAGCGGCAGAGAAGCATTGTGTCCTCTTGTGTTGCTCACGCTAGCCCTGCTTCCGTGTACCCTTTAAGTAGGGAACCCACACTCACCCTTCAAATCGTGGGGAGCCCGTGGGGTGGGCCCTGCATGAAGCTGGGTGGTTCTTCCTCTGGGCTCTCGAGGTGTCTGTGCCTCCTCCGTAGCAGTCAGTATCCCACTGACCTGAAATCCTAAGCGTCTCCCTTGTAAGACAGTAAGCTCTATTAGGGTAAATATCTTACCCTATGGCTTCTTTGTCTTTGGTACCTTCCATGGAATATGTATTGTGAATTAAATTGTCTGTTGAAGAGGCGCTGGCTGCCTTAGTCAGTGGAGCATGTGGCTCTTGACCTTGGGGTTGTGGATTCAAGCCCCACATTGGGTGTAGAGATTACTTAAAAATTAAATCCTTTAAAGAATTGTTCGTGGAATTGAATTCAGAAATAATTTTGATTGATGCACATTCTTTGCCTTTGCTTCGATACCCCTCGAAATGAGAGGATGCAGTTTAGGGCTAGCTAATGCCTTGCAGAAAATATAGGTTAGTGAATCAGGCAGGAAGTAGACATTGGAAATTTTTGAGCAGGGGAGTGGAATGATGAAAGTGGTATTTAAGGAAGATTGATCTGGAGACAGCCTTTTATTACAGGCTTAAGCTGCTCCTGGGAAGCATAGGTAAGGGTAGCAGGGTGGAGAGAGGGAGACGCAGAGGCAAGCGTATAAAGCCATTTTGAGGACTAGCTTCCTGAGGCTTTGGACTTTCATTTCCACATTTGCTCAAGTGGGATGTAGTCACTGGCATGTTTCCGAAAATAAAGTAGAACACTGATGTTATTTTTAAAGAAAGAACATTCTTGTAAAACACCTAAGTGATCCATTTTTCATAATTATGTATGAGACATGTTCACCATTAATTACCTGTAAAAAATGATAAGTTCATAAATTGAAAAAAAAATAATTAGCTTCTGCATAGGCAGCCTAAAAATCTTTAAAAATCAGTGATTTCCATTTTAGTACATTTTGTAATAGTTAATTGTGAGGAAAATACTTCAGTTAATTTTTTCCAGCCACCTTTTGTTTTGGCTTAACAACTCCATCATTATTTTAGGTATTTTTATTTCCCCCATAGACCTTTGCATTTTATGTATCACTCATGGGACTGCGTTTACTGGCTAAAGTTTATCTTCCCTTTGTGGTGGGCCGTGTAGCTCCACTCTCTCTGCTTTATTCTTCATCTTGGTTGTTATAAACTTCTTAATTTACAATCACTTTTTTTTTTTATTGTAGGGTTATGACTCATTGATTAAAAAGAAGGACTTTTCCAAATCCTTTGCATTTTGATTGTGTATTATGGATACCAAGGAAGAGAAGAAAGAACGGAAACAAAGTTATTTCGCTCGGTAAGCATTGCTTTACAAAATTATTATCAGTACTTGAAGAAAATGTTGGGTGGGGGGGCTTTGTCCTCAAGTAGTTGGCGTTCTGTGTTTTGTGAGTGTTCATAAACAAAGCAGTTAGCCAGTAGAAACTAAATATACTTTGTTTTCATCCTTTTTCTTGCTCGCAGCAGAGGAAAAACATTTGGTTCTTGTCTTTCCAGCTTTGACAGTTCTCGCAGGCCCGAGCTGCTCAGGGGATCTAGCGCTGTCATTATGCACTGAACAGCATGTTGCTTGGGAGCTCACATTTAGCAATGTACATTGAATTTTGGATCCTAAATGCTTATTTCCTGCCGCTCTGGTAGCTTACTTGGTGTAGCTATGACTAAAAAATCTAGGACGTATTTAAAGCCTATTACCTGTTGGGAGTCGGCTACTAAGAAGTATTTTTGTAGATGGAATGGATGAAAGTCTCCCGTTGGAGTTCATGTCATCATTAAAGCTGAACTCATCCAACATACATACAATTGTTGGTTTGTGAGTAGATGTAATCTAGTAGACGACTCGTTACTCTTTACAGATTTAACCATATATTGGGCAGCTACTCAGCATAATAAAGTGCGTGATATGCCAAAACACTTACCATTTTGATAGAATGTTTTCAAACTCAAAGTGAGAACACATAGGCCTAAAATGATCATTATGGTCTCCTAAATTGAAATATTTCTTAAGAACTGAATTCAGCCTCACCACATCCCCAGTCTGTGCTTGTTAAAGATGCGTTTCTTGTTTTCCAAATGTGAGCCTTGGAAGCTGAAAACCAAAGTGTTTTGTTCGTGTTTTTTTTTATCCAGAAACCAAACTAGGTTTTAGATTGTTAATAAGAAAAAGGAATGAAATGAGCTTTTAAGGAACTACTATGTGTCAAGTTCTTTACTTATTTTATTTATTTTCACGATATACCTGCGTTTCCCACTATGTTACCAGTGAGATAAGAGTCATGCTTTGCCCATTTCATGCAGCCTCAGAGCCAGTATTGGAATATTGGCATGAGCTAGTTAAGTAATAGTAAACTGTGAATAAGAGATTTTGGAAAGCAACAGTTAAATGATTAATTGGCGACATTTTCCACTGGTTAAGACTACAGAGTAGCAAGACTGGAAGAAGAAATTAGGCATCGAATGGATGGAATATTAGAAAGAGGGCACTTAGAATAAATAAGAACTAGGGATCCCTGGGTGGCGCAGCGGTTTGGCGCCTGCCTTTGGCCCAGAGCGCGATCCTGGAGACCCAGGATCGAATCCCATGTTGGGCTCCTGGTGCATGGAGCCTTCTTCTTCCTCTGCCTGTGTCTCTGCCCCTCTCTCTCTCTCTCTCTCTCTCTCTCTGTGACTATCATAAATAAATTTAAAAAAATTAGAATAAATAAGAACTATATAGTGACCTTTTAAAAAGGTTTTATTTTGAGATAATTGTAGATTCACAGGTAGTTGTAGGATATATTTCAGAACACTCTCCTCCACCCTTCATCCAGTTTCCCACAATGGCAGCACCTTATGTAACTCTCTTATGATGTTGACATTGATGCAGTCCACCAACCTTGTTCGTATTTCACCAGGCTTACGGTCACTCATCTCTGTGTTCGTGTGTATCTAGCTCTGTGGAATCCTGTCATGTGTATAGATTTGTACGTCTTGGTGTCGACCAAGATACAGATCAAACCCAGCTCACATGCTACTCTTTTGTAGCCACTTCCTTCCCTCTCCTTCCCTCCCCTGACAACCACTCGTCTGTTCTCAGTCTCTATACTGTGTCACTTCAAAAGTATTATATAAATGGAATCCTATAATATGTGACATTTTGAGATTAGATTTTTTTTCTCATTTAGTGTTTTAGCCCATTCAGACTGTTGTAGCAAAACACCGGGGACTAGGTGGCTTGTAAACCACAGAAATGTGTTTCTCAGGTCTGGAGCTTGCAAGCCCAAGACCAAGGTGCCAGCTTCTATTCCGGTTAGAAGCTGCTTCCTGGTTCTTATAAGGCCATCTTCTCACTCTAACCTCACATGGCAGAAGGGGCGAGGAGCTTTCTCATACCTCCATTTTTTTTTTTTTTTTTTTTAAAGATTGTATTTAGGGCAGCCCCAGTGGCTCAGCAGTTTAGCGCTGCCTTTGGCCTAGGGTGTGATCTTGGGGTCCCGGGATCGAGTCCCATGTCAGGCTCGCTGCACGGAGCCTGCTTCTCCCTCTGCCCATGTCTCTGCCTCTCTCTCTGTGTTTCTCATGAAAAAATAAATAAAATCTTAAAAAAAAAAAAAAAAAAAGACTGTATTTATCTGACAGGGAGCACAAGCAGGGGAGTGGCAGGCAGAGGGAGAGGGAAAAGCAGGCTCCTCTCTGAGCAGGGAGCCCAACACAGGGCCCCATCCTAGGACCCTGGGACCATGACCCAAGCCGAAGGCAGACACTTAACCGACTGAGCCACCCAGGCGCCCCTCTCATAGCTGTTTTATAAGGGCACTGATCCCATTCATGACGACTCCGCCCTTATGACTAATCACCCCCCCAAAGGCTCCACCATGAGTTTGAACATACGAATTTTAGGGGTACACAAACATTCAGACCATAGCACTTGAGATCTGTGCAAGATGTCACGTATCTCAATACTTTGTTCTGATTTAGTGCTGAGTAGTATTCCATGGTTTGCCTATTTCACAATTTTCTTTCTTTTTTTAAAAATATTTTTTATTTATTTGATCATGGGAGACAGAGAGAGAGGCACAGACACAGGCAGAGGGAGAAGCAGGCTCCATGCAGGGAGCCTGACGTGGGACTCCATCCCAGGACCCCAGGGTCACGACCTGAGCCAAAGGCAGACGCTCAACCACTGAGCCACCCAGGCACCCCTGTTTCAGTTTTCTAAGTATTCACCCACTGGAGGACACTTGGGTTATATCTAGTTTGGAGCTGTTAACACATCAAGACACCGGGAGCATTTGTGTACAGGTTGTTGTATAAATATGAGTCTTAAATTTTCCGAGATTAAACGCCCAAGAGTGGGAATTGCTGGGTCGGATGTTACGTGCACATAGAATTTTGTAAGGAACTGGGGTACCCCTTCCAGAGTGGCTGTGCCGCTTCACGCGCCTTCCCGCCAGCCCTGCACGAGTGCCCCACCAGCACGGGGTCACTTGACCTCTTGTCACTCCCTGATATTTTCGCCGTCCTGATCATTGTGGAGTGACACGTCACGGTGTAGTTTGCGTGGCCAGAGAAGCTGAGCCCCCTCGGGGGCTCGTTAGCCATCGTCCATCTGCAGGGCCTGCTCAGGTCTTCGGCCCGTTTTCTTGGGCCGCGTCTTGAGGGTTCTCCATGCGCTCCAGATACCTGTCCTCTGACAGAGGGTTTGCAGCTGTTTTCTCCCTGTCGGCAGACTTGTTTTCATCGTCTTAGCAGCATCTGTTGCGGAGCATGAGTTTCTACTTTTTTTTTTTTAAGTTTCTACTTTTGATGCGATTCAATTTATTACTGTTTCCTTTTATGGATTGTGCTTTTGGTGTCAGGTCTAACGTTTTACCCAGCGTAGGTCCTAAAGATTGGCTTTTGTCTTTTTCTCTACAGGTTGTATAATACTATGTTTTATACTTGTCGGTCATCCGGTTTGAATTAATTTTTATATGAGATGTGAGTTTCGGTCAACATGGGGTTTTTTTCTTGCTCACGGATGCCCTGTATAGCGATTTTGAAAGCTACGTACCTGCCTCCTCAGCTTGAATCCACCCTGAGTTCAGCAGTAAGAGTACCTGGTGGTTCACAGGCTGGTCAGAGTTCACCACCTCTGGTTCCTAAGATGTAGAGTAAGGGGAGCCCCTTCAGTCGAGGATGCAAGGTGAAACTGTTCTGGATGAATGGTACCATTTGTTTCAACTCAGAAATGTAAACTTTGGGACGCCTGGGTGGCTCAGGGGTTGAGCATCTGCCTTCAGCTCAGGTCGTGACTCCAGGGTCCCAGGATCGAGTCCCACATTGGGCTCCCTGCATGGAGCCTGCTTCTCCCTCTGGCTGTGTCTCTGCTTCTCTCTTTGTATCTCTCATGAATAAATAAATAAAATCTTTTTTTAAAAATACAAAATGTAATTGTTACACTGGCCTTGACCTCTTGTGACAAGTATTCTAACAATGAAAAGGAAAGCATAGCCAAAAATTAAGTATGACCTTAGGAGCATAAGGATAACAGGCCAAGAACAAAAATCAGTGATGCTATTCTAACAGCATGCTAACGTGATTAGTTACTAGGAAGTGAGATAGAGAGAGAGAGAGAGAACAAATCTTAGCTATGACAATGCATTGGCGGCCTAAAAGGCAAACCAGAAAACCCTCCATCATCAGAAAAGAGGCAACCAAAGTCAATGCTTCTTTCAAATGCTTTCTGGCTAAACTGTGGAGTCACCATAACATGGAGTTACCAACAGGACCTAGCTGAAAGTCCGTTTCTGACAACACAGGGCTGATTTCTCCGGAGCCGTGTGCATCAAGGCAGTCCCAGCAAGATTTCCACAGCAGAGTGTAAAGTCAGGCCAAGGGGAAGGCTGAACTGACGCCATCACACCACCTTACGTAAATCTCTGCTAGAGTGCAGAGGAGATCAAAAGGAAGATTTGTCCTTGTTTCTACCTGTTACCAAAATATATATCTGAAACCCTAAAAATTGCTTTTAAACTCTGCTCCCCCTCTCTTCAGCCCTTTATCCTTCCATGAAATTAAATAGCCTCCGTTTTCTCATAAACGCTGTGGTTTCGTAAACGCTGTATGTTTCTATGTGTTCAGTAAAAACTCCTTTATCTACCTCCTTTGTTGGTGTCCTTCTCCCTCTCTCTGAATTTAACGCCAAAGTCAAAAGACCCTGTTTCACCAGTTTTGGGTTGAAATCAGTGTCTTGAGGATCCCTTCCCATACTTCCTTTCTTATAATTTATCTTGAAATAGGCCGGTATGACTCTAAATGCAAGGGTGAATTAGTGTTACTTCTAGATAGATTTATTCTGGATAAGTGCTAAGGAGTTTTCAGGATCTCCTGGCCCTGGCCCACCTGGTTTTCAGGATCTCCTGGCCCTGACCTACCTGGTTTTCGGGATCTCCTGGCCCTGGCCCACCTGGTTTTCAGGATCTTGGGTGTTGTTTCATACCAGTCATCTATTCCAGATTGAATGATTCTCAACACCTTTTCCCCATGCTTTTGCAAAGAATCTGTGAATTCATCTATACAAAGTTAGTATATTATATATGAGGATTAATCCTTTGGTACTTGACAGGTCTTGAACCAAATGGAAACCTGAATTATTAAAGCCAGTCATATTCCTTGTGTTATCCTCTGGGGTGATCATTATCCATTACGACCCTTGCTCCCCCTTCCTTCCCCGTATAGTTAGAATGCAGGTTTCTCTTCAGTAGTGCCACACAGAGTTCTTCTCCCACACTTTGACATCATTTGGCTTTTGCAGAATTTAGAAGCCATCTAGTGATCTTAGGGTAGGTCACTCTGGGCTCTTCGTGTGTTCGAACATTAAAAAAAAAAAAACAACATAGCTTTCAGGATCGGGGGTTAAGATAGGATATTAAAAATACATTTTCAAAAAAAAAAATAAAAAATAAAAATACATTTTCAGTTACTCTAAAGTAGTATTTTGTAGGAGATTTACTTTTCCCCTCTGATAAGGTCTGACAGGGTCTGTAAATAGACACTGAGGGGTAGAGACTCATCAGTAGACTCTGTTTTGTTCACATAAGTCCCTCTTCCCAGGACTTGCTGGCGTCTTCCCACTCCTTCCTGGTTATCAGAGCTGCTGCTGCTGCCACTTGCTCTCCTCTTACCCACCCGCTTCAGAGCCAGTAGCATGCAGCCTGGAGGGGGTGATGCTCTTCTTCCTGCCTCACCCTCCCACCCCAGACTCTGCAGGTTAGCTCGGTCCTCACTTCTCTGAAAACCCCCACTTCCCCTCTTAGCTCCGATCCCCACTCCTCTGACAACCCCCACTTCCATCCCCAGCCTCTACCCTGGCAATTCTTCGTCCTTGAACCTCTGACTCATCAGCAGAACACCTTGTGTTTGGAAACCTATAACCTTGGCCAAGTGTTCTCAATTTCACCCCACATTTCTTGCTGTTGTTAAGTACGGCAAATAATAACCTAGTAGCAAAATGGCTTTGAAGAAGGGAGCTTCCCAGCCTGAACCAAGGTGATGAGGTCCAAATGGGACACAGCGACACGGACCAGAGTTGAAGCAGGTCTGCTTCCTTATCCACACTGATCGGGGTTTGGCTGCTTCTTCAGCCGACTCCAGGCGGCTCTGGAGTCTGGTATTTGAACCCACCGGATAGCCTTTTTAGGAAATATTCCTAGTCGATTGTGTGGCTCTCTTGTTCAAACAAAACCAAACCAAGATGCTGTGAAAATTGAGGTAATATATGCAGAATGCTTGGCACTGTGAGTGCTCAGTCACCTCTGACCTTAGCTCTTTTGCTTACCTATACTTTCATCTTCACCTAAAAGTCTTCATCTTGATATCCCACTCCCATCCTGTGAGCTACTCCTGTGGTTCAAATCAGGGAGGCAGGAGTAAGCACAGCAGTCCAGAGTACAAGCACAGTTCCCAAAGGCACATTGTTATGAGCTCAGCTAAGTTCTGGAACTGCCTAAAGTGGAATTACATCATCCCATGGGCTTTGAGAATTCTGAGGCACCCTTTTATTTCAGAGTTGGAGCCCGAGCCCACAAGGCGAAATTCTTAGTGACCCACCAGCCCCGTGCCAGGCCACTTTATGTATATTAACTGAGGATTAGAGGCTCACCCCTGGGGTTTGACACCTTCTCACGTGTTGAGTGAGCATGACAGAGACACCGACCCCTCTGCCCTTTGAGTGGCCTGGTGGGACCACGTAGGCTGGTCCCCTATAGCCGTGAGAGGCATGTGCAGTGTGAGGATTATCCTCTTCTGTGCAGACTTTCCTGGGAAAAAGGATGGGAGCACTGGCCTAAATGACCTTCAGACCAAGCATCTGACCTATAAACATTTTCATACCCAAATACATTTTGTTATGGAAATTGAGACTCAGAGGAGTTGGATAAACTTTAGTGAGATTTGGCAGCAGGCAGGTGAGGCAGGATTTGAGCCCAGGTCCGTCCTGCTGCCACAGCTTATGCTCTGCAGTGCTGCCCATGGCAGTGGGGCCACTCGGCGGCAGAAGGGGGCCTGTAGAACACGGGTTAATTCACATCACTGTGATTGATGTGAGAAGTGCATCCTGCGTTCTAAGTGACCTTTTAAAAAACAAACTTGTTTATAGCTTGAGGACATCTCATACTACGTCTCGTCAAGTTTAATGTCAGAGTATCGACCAACTTAGTCAGTAGGAAACCTGCAGTCTGGTTAGCCTACCCGTGCAAGTCAGGGCTTCACAGAGTTGCAGAGATCCATGTTACTCACTGGGATTGCCTCTTATCGAAGAAGAGTAGTTGCCTATAAATAGAAGTGGATGCAGAAATACATCCAGAATGCCCTTTTGGGCGAGTATAGAGTCTAAGATCTAGTGGCAGGTGTCAACTGGGTGGGTCTGGCCGGTTGGTCCGCCTCTCCACCCCCACAGAGGCTGCCTTTGGACCCTAAGAGAGAGTTGCTGCTTTGTGGTAGGCCTGTGCTAAGAAGGAATATGCCACATGGGTGGGGTGGTGTGATGTGAACTCTCGCCCTTCCTTTAATTAACAGTCTGTAGATTGTTTTTTCCTGCGGGCCAAGGACCATTAGAGAAGAACCTTAGCATGTCCAAGATTTGAGGAAAAACTGTATTATTACCGGCGGTTGGATTCAAATATTCAGTCATAATGTAGGTTTTAATTGAGCTGATACATGAAAAGCAACTAGAACTGTTTAAGTGCTGGGTAAATGTTCACTCCATAGTCTCTTAATATTTGGTTAATATTTTATGCTCTCAGGTTCACTATGTCTAGGGATTCTAATAAAAGGTAATGATAATAGCATTTGTTGGCACTTTACAAAGTGCCTTCGCATACATTCTCTCCCTTTATCTTCACAATGATCATGCGAGGAGATCTAAATGCAGATGACGCATCTGTAGTTCGGGAGGTTAAATAACTTGCCTCCAGTCACTTAGCCTTTAAATGGACGAGCTGAGCCCCGAACCCCAGTCTCCTTTGTCTGTATCTCTGATTGCTTTTCTTCATTCCATATTATCTCCGTTCAAATTGCATTAAGCACTAATTTTTACTCTGAGAAGGGGATTAGAACATGTTATTGGCCTCATTATGTGGTAAGTAGGAAAAAATTGTACATGGGTTTGGAAAGGACGCGGTGTGAGTTGGTTTTACTGGAGAGCGTATTTGATTTCAAATTCTAAGAACCGTCCTGGAAGACTGTCATTGCCATGAGTGCCTGCAGTGCTCCATAGCACTCCCCAGGGACACTTCTGTGTGTGATCTTCATAGCTCTGGTTCATGTGTTTGCAGTCACTCCCCCCCCCCCACTCCACCCCCAGATGGGCCGTCTGGAGCCGTGGGACTCTGCATAGGTCACTGCTCCTTCCATGTGCCTTGTTAAACAAAATAGTGGTTGGCATGTAGCAAGTGTAAAGTATTTTTTGACCAACTGGAAGACAGTATTCAAAGCAGCTTCTTTAATGTAGGATCTAAATGGTTTCTGAGCCTTAATTTTTCTTTTTTATTTAATTAATTTATTTGTTTGAGAGAGAGCAAGAGTGTGTGAGAGAGCATGAGCAGAAGGGAGAAAGAGAAGCAGGCTCCCCATTGAGCAGGGAACCCGAACTGGGGCTCGATCCCAGGACCCCAGCATCATGACCTGAGCCAAAGGCAGACGCTTAACCCGCTGAGCCACCAGGTGCCCCAGGTCTTAATTTTTATCACCACAAATTTTTTAGTATTCAGCAATTTTATTGTTCTTAAAAAAGACTGAGAATATTTTAAAACCCATTTCCTATAGGAAAGCTGCTTGTGCCTTATTTGGAAATATTACCAATTGCCAATTAAACTCCTAAATGAGCTTTAATGTTCTTTAAGGCTTATGCTTTAAATATTTTTTTGATTGAGTTCAGATCAAGCAGAGTTTAAGAGAACACTTACATATTGCCTGTCATTCATTAATGGGGAAAATATCCGTGGTCAAGTTGGAGCTGCTCATGTTTTTAGGAAATCATTGACTTTTCTCTACAGGTTTTTAAAAAGTCTTATAAACATTTAGACATTAACAGAGAGGCTCATGCTTTTTGCTTTGTTTTTAAGGAACAGGCAAAATGACTTGATTTAATTCCATGTAGTGTACAGCTTTTCAGTCTATAGGTTACAGCCCACTGGGGCGTCGTGAAATCAATTTAGTGGATAAGAACCAGCACTTTTTCTAATGGAATGGAACAGAATAGATTAGTCTAGACTAAAGCTAGACTGAATGGAAAATACCAGAATGTGTTGTAGGTAGTCAGAATAAACAGTATTTCATGAAAATTTTGTTTTAAATGTATACAAGCATGTATGTCTTGAATCACAGTTTAAAATTATTTTTTCCTGGGGGCCATGATCAAAAGAACTCATTGTTCTAGAGGAGTCTTTGGTGGCTGGTATACTGGGAGTGAGGCTGTTTTTCCTCATGGAACAAAAAATTTCTTTGAAAATTGTTGATCTAATACATGTTAACCAACTGTTCAAAGACAGCTGTACGTGAAGTACCTGTTATATAAATATATTTTCCCCCAGTGCAGTGTAATGGCTCCCTATAAAACCAATCTCGAGGATCACTGACAAGCGTGGGTCTTTCTTCTTGAAATCTCAGGCTGTTCTGGATTGCCCTAGATCTTGGAGTGAGACCTGATGGAGTTGTAACCTAACGAAACTACCAAAGTGGGGAACCATTTTGATGGTGAAGCTTGGGGAACTTTTTTTGTTTGTGGGCCCCCCATAGGTTTCTCCTCTGGAGAACTACTTATTAGCTGCAGGGACCTGTGTATAGTTTTCTCCGAAATGGGAACAATAACAGTACCTACCTTAAGATATTGTTGGAAGATTGAGTGAATTAAAATATGTATGTAAAGTCTTTAAGTACCAATGAAAGATAAGCACTAATGGATTTTAATATAAAAGCATGCTGCCTAAATGAGGAATACTGGAACAATTGGGAAAAAGGAAGAATAAATACAGAGGCATACATTTGGTGCAAATTTTCAGGGAGTTGATATATCCCTTGAAACTTGTCCGTGAACATGCTGTCGTCCCAGCCTTCAGGGAAAGACCTGAGACTCTAGACGCAGGTAAGATCCGAAGCCCTCAAAAAGTAAATGATTTAAGCTGTCTTCCTCCTTTTTTAATGTTGTTGCTGACAGTTGAGGAAGACTTCAACTGAACTGACTTCTGAACTTATCTGAAACTTGGCATTGTTGCAGCCAGAGACACTTTGGCACATGCCCTCGAAGACTTTCATTATTGCTGGTACAGCAATAATGCAGTGTGAGAAATTGAGTCCTGATTGGTGACACTTCACCAATCACCAATTGGTGACTCCAATCACCAATGCTTTGTGCTCACAGCTCAGGAGCTTCCTCGCTCAGGCCTGGACTCCAGTTGGTGATTTCAGTAGAAAATATTTTCTTTTCCCCCGAAACTTGTATCTGAAAATTCCATCAGTCGTCACCCCTTCTGCCCTCATAAGTCAAACACTAATTGCCTGTCTTCCCACACATCTTCCCGGATTAGTCTTCCTGAGACAAAGTTCAGGTATGTCACTTCTGCATCCCGGAGTCTTCTCTCAAATTTGAGGTTCTGCACAATAGGAATATCATTCCTACCTTTCTGTCTTTATAGCCTATTTGGATTTTTCTGTCCCCGTCTGACACTTTATTTGTATGATGAGCTTTGCTGTCGCTGTCCTCTCTGTGTCTACAGCGATGGCAAACCCATTGGTAACTGTGATTCCATCTCCTTGACACCTTTCCTATTTCATTTCAATCTTAACTTCCCACCCCTAACCACATACACACCTACACACACACTAGACGTGCCCTCCTCTGCTCTCCTACTCAGAGCGCATTGCTACGGCCTCCTCATGCCTTCCCTTCCCTTGGGGCCCTTTGGATGTACCCATAACATTCTCACCTTCTCTGCCTTATTTTTTGTTATGTATTGTTCTTTCTCATTTTTCTATTCCTCACAAGGGCTGACTTTATGCCCTGCATCTAACGGTCATTCAGGGTGAATGATAACATCTGTTGAACATTTGCTGTGTAACAGAGACACATTTGTGTCCTCATGTAATCTCCTAATTACGCCATGAAGTAGGTCCTGCTATCATCCCAATTAAGATAAAGATGCCGAACTTTATTATAGATGTTGTGGATTTGCCCAAAGTCACATGACTACAGAGTGGCAGATCCAGGACTCAACCTGGGTGTCCCAGACCTCATAGCCGTGTCTCTAGTCAGTATGCCATATTCTTTATTCAACTATGTTGAATTGAATTTTATAGAAATTGATTGGTTATCCAGGCAGGGATCATTGAGACTCAATGATCTAAATGATAAAATGTATCAAAGTACTAAACTGGTATTTTCTGATTGTCAATACCAAATTGTTCTTGGGAAATTTGGAGCAAAGTAGGAATCTCTGGCGCTTCAAGGAAACTTTGAAAGTCTCCACATACCAGCAAAAGTGTCACCAATCTCCTGACCTTTGTCTGTATTTTTAGGGATGTGGCAAGAAGTGCCCTATTATTTCCTCTCTAGATTCACAGTTGGAGGCCCAAACATCTGATATTCTCCTTGCTTGGGCACTTTTATTTTGTAAAGATGCTTGGTGCTTGAGCCATGGGTCATGTGTTCATGAGTTTTTACTTCCTTTTTCCTTCATTTACCATTTCAAATACAGTTTGCATTAGCAAAATGGTTAACATCCCTTTTTTTTTTTTTCTGTATTCATTTTGTGGAGTATTATGCCAACGAATGTGCACCAGCCCTGCCTACTTTTTTGAGCTTTTTGCTTCTCACACATAAATGAAATTGGAAGTGAAAAGGATAATAGGCCAAGTTTAAGGAGACCAAGTAAGACACGTAGTAGTTTACAGTGTGATTCAGCACCAAATAAGGCAGGTGCTGAATTCATAGAGCATGAATCCAGGTGTCCTGGGGATGAGAAGGGAAGAGGAGTTAGTTGGACCAGGGAAACCGTGGGTCTCCTGCCAAAGCAAGACAGGAGTTAGCTTCTGCTGAGGCAGAAAGTGGTGGAGAGCAAAAAGGAGGCCTTTTCTCAATAGTTCTATACTACAACTGTGTACCTGATTTCACTTGAAGAAGAGTCAAAGATGACTGGAAGGTGGGGCTACCCTGCACTAGAGTGAGAAATGTCACTTGATGATTATAAGATGAAACTGTTTAGGTGTAACCATAGCATATGAAATAGATATAGAAGAACCAGAGAATAAGAATATGGATTACATTCAAATTTTAAAGTGGTATTTATTAGTGTATTTATGGAATACTTGACAGACTAGATGATCAGAATATGATCATGTGAACTTAGGAAGCAGTTAAATTAGAGGCCAGTTATTCATGTTTTAAATATTTTATTCTATTATTTTTTAATTTTATTTATTTATCTGACAGAGAGCACAAGCAGGGGGAGAGGCAGACAGGGAGAGGCCCTGCTGAGCAAGGAGTCCCTAGGACTCCATCCCAGAACCCTGAGATCATGACCCGAGCCAAAGGCAGACGCTTAACTAACTGGACCACCCCGGTGCCCCTAAATATTATTTTCTATACTAAACCCCTCCCAAAACTAAATTATATTTCTGAATCACTCTCCAACATTTAAAACATAGTTTACACATACATTTTTAAGATCACATCTGTTGTACAAAGCAGAATAGATGCAAATTTGATTGATTCCGATTTTGAATTAGGTGGCATGATTTAAATGAAATTACTGTCAAGGATGGTTTGGGCCAGGTCGTTAATCATTTTATTCATTTGTCCTGTGTCTGTGAGACTATGTTATTGTTGATTATGACAACCACGGTGCATGTTCTTCACAAGTTAGAGCTAGAAGAGGTTTTGGTTTAGAAATTATATAATACATAATTTAAAGCAGATGAATTTTGATATTTCAGATTAATTTTGTTAGCACAGCAGAAAGCTGAATGGTAATTTGGTTATTTCATTTTCAGAAGGTAATTGAAGCAGATGCTGGTGAGGTCACAGGGGACTGAGTCATATCCATTTCAATGGCTCCATTTTTTTTGTTAAAGTCTAAGTGGGGGTGTTTCCTTTTGCTAAATCAACTACTTTTACTAGATAATGAGAGAAATTTAATTTTTTTTAACCATAGCCCTGAGCATATATAATTAGGATTTCAGGTTATTTTTCTTTTACAAGAGTAAATGGATTTTTCGGTGTAAAAGCATATAACAGTTTATCTTTTATAAGAATACATGGATTTTTTAAAACATGAAAAGCAGTTAAAATAAATATCTAATCTTTAAGTGTAATATGTATTTTCATTAATAGGTCAATGAAAACTTAAAATTGCAAAATTAATTGAGTTATAAACCTAATAAAAATAATCTTGACTTTCTTCCTGTTAATTTCTAATGCACAAGAAAACCTTTTTCTAAGTTTGAATAAATGACTGTATTGGTTTTTATATTATCTGATTCAAGTAGATACTTAAAGACATCTCTCAGGTCTTTGACTTACTCAAATGTAAGATTTTAATAGAGTCATATAATGTTTATCCTTGGATTTGAAATAGATTCTTGTGTTAGGGGGAGAAGCTTGTGCATTGCTTCTATCTTAGAAAGACCTTGTGTGTCTGCTGTATCTGTTAAGCCCAGAGGGTAGAATGGTGACCACCACAAACGTGGGTCTTGCTCTTACAGAGACTATTTTTCACAAAGACATTCAATAAGGAAATACAAATGCATGTGTCATTAGCAATGGCAGGGTTTGCTATGAGGGGAAATAACAGGATGTTATGAAAGAATTGTAAGGGCAGTATCTGCTTTAGATAGGAGTGATACTCAAGGAAGACCTCTGGAGAATAATATTTAAGCTGATCGGGGTATGGGCGGGATGTGCCATATGATCTGCGTGTTTAGGAGAGGGACTGGGGAGAAAGGAAAGGAGGGGTCTGGTCTGGTCTAAGTAGAGGAAACTAGATTCAAAGACCTTAAGTGGGGCGAAGGCATAGCAGATTTCTGGGTCTGCAGGAAGGCCAGTGGGGCTGGACCAGAGTGCTTTAGGGAGGAGGGCAGCACAGAAGGGTGGAGAAGTGGGCTGGGGAAGGTCATGTGGGCATTTATTGGCCATGTTTGGGAATTTGGATTAAGCAACTGGAGGAATGGAGGTGCCATTAAATGGGGAGACTAGAAAAATAACAGTTTTGAGCGGGAACCTCAAGAATTTAAGTTTGGACGTGTTAATTTTGAGATGCCTGGGCAAAATCTCAGTAGAACCACTAAATGTACAGTTGGATGTATGTGCCTGGAGTGAAAACAGTGTGGTCTGGGCTGAGAGAGAAGTTGAGGACTTGTTGGCTCCAACCATCAGGGGAATGGATGAGATCATATAGAGAGAGAATGTAACGTGAAAAGAGAACAGAACTTAGGAATGGGGAACAGAATTGAGTAACTCCAGGATTTAGTGGTCTGGCAGGGTGAAATCCAGAAGCGATGGAATCACCGCCGCCGAGAGAAAAGAGCAGGCATTTTAAGAAAGAACGACCAGAGGATTTGGAAGCAGTGAGAGGTAAATTAAGATGAGGACTGAACAGTAGCCAGTAGGTTTGGCCACTTGGAGACCACTGTTGATTGAATAAAAGCCATTTCAGTGCCATCGTGGGAGGAGCCAGTGTAATACAGATGGGAAGTAAGGGAATGGACACAGCTGCTAGGTAATTCTTCTGGGAACTTGGCTGGGAAAGGAAGCCAAAAATTAGGGCCATGGCAGGAGGGAGATGGTGAAGGTCAAGGAAGAGTAAGTTTATAAAGATGGAGAAGGAAGAGAAATAAAGAATGGTTGTTGGTTAACGGAGGACGGGGTCCCCCGGAGAGGCCAGCTTGATGACTGACCCTTATATAAAGTTATGGGAACATTCACAAAGCAATAAAGCGGGAGATGAGCCACTTCAGGTTGCCTATACCCTGTCCATCCGGGGCCTATAATACGCTGCCAAGTTTTACTTGTATATATTGGCAATTCTCCCCTCTTTTTTGCAGATTGCTCACTGTGTACCAGGAGGCTTACAAAATCAATCTTATTAATCCCTAGAATAAATCCACAAGGTAGATGGTGGTAGTTTCCTCGTTTCGATAGGCAAGAGAGCAGGCTTGGCCTGGTTCAGTAACTCCCCAAGTTATATAGCTAGTGCGCACTGCATCAGGGTTTCTTCCTGCTGTGTTCAGCTCTTGGGCCCTGATTAGCTACTGCTTCCCTACCAGCCTTCCAAAGGTAGTGTAAAAATAGGCAGAATAAATCTATTCTGTCTTAGAAATTTTTAATCGTAATCTGTTCACTTAGAACTTTATAGAAATTTTGTCATAAAATTTTTTTTAAGCAGCTAGTAATGTGTCCTCTTTGTATTATATGACCAGAGGTAGCTGGAGAATTCCTAAATGTTTGACTTTTCCCTTACTGATAGGAATTTTAAAAATAAACCCTTAAGTGTCCAGGTTAAAATATTGGTGTTTGAACATAACTTTTCCGTTATAGGTGAGCCTTAGTCGTTCATGTGTATTTTAAATGAAGGATGCGCGTCTTGATGCTGCGGCCAGTGACATCTAGATGTGTAGGAACTTGGTGTATATTCCTGTGTTTGATGAGAACCGCTCCTGCTCTGTAGGAGCCTGCTGTGGTATCCTCTTGTGTGTACAGAAAGCAAGCCATTAGCAATCTTCCTGCATTTTCTTTTCTTTTTTTTCCTTTTTTTTTTTTTAAGATTTTATTTATTTATTCATGAGAGAGAGAGGCAGAGACCCAGGCAGAGAGAGAAGCAGGCTCCATGCAGGGAGCCCGATGTGGGACTCGATCCCGGGACTCCAGGATGCCGCCCAGGGATCCCCTCTTCCTGCATTTTCAAGTAGACATTATGTGCACTGGGATGATTATGTCTGCACAGCTCTGATAACAGCTGTTAAATTTCTTTTCCTGCAATCAGAATTCTAACGACTGTCTCCAAGACTTTTTTTTTTTTTTTTTTTAGTGCACAGTCTCACAGTGACTTCATTTTATAGGCACAGCATATAAGGAACTCCAGCCCCTCTCGCACAGTAGGTATGGGATGTAGAGGCACCAGGTAATAAAGTATTTTGTTCATGCTCTGGGAGCCTGGAAGGAGTGATTGAGAAATTAGAAGGAAAAGATAGCGTTTTCTTTAGTAAGCATCAAATTCGTGTTAGCTTGACGTCTCATTTTTCTTTTTCCACTCAGTCTTCTTGATACAGGCACCGTGTCTAAGTTCAGATGCATGAAATCTTTTAGGGGAGGGGCTGAGGTCATTGGGGCCACCATGCCACAGACACAGTCTCTGCTGCATCTGACAAATAGGCCTTTTTCAACCTGCATTTGAACTTTCCAATTTGAACATTGGAGTGTTTCAGACCACTCCCCCTCTGCCCCCGCCCCAAGCTACTTATTTCTTACTTGAAAAGCTCATGTCAGTAGAAACTTGTTTTTAAATTTTTAGTTAAAATTTATTTTTTCAGCTTATCCTACTTACTCTTAGTCACTGAAAATCCACATCAAATCCCACTTTCATATATTATCAATGAATGTGTTTGAAGGTAACATCATGTTTTTTTCTGAACCTTCTCTTTTCCATGATAAATACCCTAAGTTTCTAAATCTCTCCATCTAAGACAGTTTTCAGATTCTTCACTACCTCAGTATGATCTGAATACTGCGTTTATAAGAATATTATGTGTTATCCTTTTATTTTCATTAATACAGCATTATATTTTATTAGTTTGTTGATAACAATTATACAGAGGGAAAGATAATGTGCTTCCTTATGAATTGGAGTTTTATTTGTTTTCTATCCTTTATTCTAATTTCTCAGGCATATTGAAACCTAATTTTTTTTTTTTTTTACATCAAAAACATCTGCTGTCCTTCCTCACTTGGGTCAGATTTATAACCTGAACAGCATGCTTTCTATGTCCTTACCCAAGTAATTGATAAAAATGCTGAATGGGAGAACTGTATGCATTATGACACATTAGTACCATCAGTGAATTAAATAATTATCTTTCAGTCTTGCAACGTGCTATAAATCAACTTGCTCTGAGTTAACTAAATTCTCTAGCCCAGCTATTTCCATCTTACTTTTTAAAAGAATATTTTATTTATTTATTCATGAGAGACACAGAGAGAGAGAGGCAGAGACATAGGCAGAGGGAGAAGCAGGCTCCATGCAAGGAGCCTGATACGGGATTCTATCCAGGACCCAGGGGTCATGCCCTGGGCCAAAGGCAGATGCTGAACCATTGAGCCATGTGGGTGCCCTTCCATCTTACTTTTAAGAAGGTAGCATCAGACATTTTCAAGGGCCTCAGTGAAATCTTGATATAGTGTCCCTTGCGACATGCTCATTGAAATGCCCAATCTAGCAGTACTAATAAAAAAGAGAATTATGTTCGTTCATTTTCCCTCATTTTCATATGAATCCATGGTGGTTCCTAGCAGTCAGTAATTTCTTTTCAAGTAATCACAGATGATTGGTCTAATATCTGTCAGTTTATTTTTCAGGGAGTCATTATCAGGCTGCTCAGTACATTGTTTCTAGAATCTGATTTTTTCTTCTTTTGAAAACCAGAATTTTTTTTCCCCTAATTCCTGTCTTTTTCCATGCTATTTCAGAGATTACTGGTAATGGTTCCACAACTCAGGGAGTTGTTTCTTTCAGGGCTAAAGACTTCATCCTGGATTTCATTTTCTTAGCCGTGATGTTTCATCCTTTTTAGTCTGTCACTTAGTCTCTTTGGTAGAGCTGCCACATTAGAGTGGACCAGATCTGCTTTCTCATTCTTATGAGTTAACTTTGCCCAGTGTGCTGTGGGCTGTGGCCCTACTGCTTCTTGCAAGCTCATTCTCTGAACATCCTGAAAATTTCCTTTGCATTGATTTACAACCATCTGCTCATCCTGAGCCTCAGATTTCCATTGTTCTTTTTTTTTTTTTTTTTTTTTAGATTTTATTTATTTGAGGGAGAGAAAACGAGCGGTGGGGAGGGGCAGAGAGGGAGAGAGAGAGAGAAGCAAACTCCCCACTGTGCAGGAAGACTGATGCAGGGCTCAATCCCAGTACCCTGAGATCGGGACTTGAACCAAAGGCAGATGCTTAACCGACTGAGCCACTTAGATGCCTCTCCATTGTTGCTCTTCTAGGTTTCTGTTAAGCTTGTTGCTTTTGTTTGAGCCTCATTTTGCTTCTCTCTGCCATTGTTTGTATATGCCTATTGAAAACTTGAGTTCATCAGGACACATTTGTTTCTTGAGATCCTTTGTACTTTACTTCCTCAACAGGCTCAGCAAAAGGGGTGCAGGGGAGAAGGACATACAGACTTCCAGGTATGGACTGGATAAGTCATGAGAATAAAAGGCACGGCATGGGGAGTGTAGTCAATGATACGGTTAGAGTGTCGTATGATGATAGATGGTAGTAGCTACACTTGTGGTGTACACAGCATGACATATGGAGAAGCTGAGTCCCTGTGCTGTACCCCTGAAACTGGCGTAGCACTGTGTGTTAACTCTATGCAAATTAAAAAAAAAAACATTTGTAGGAATGTACAGTCTGGTGTAATAACAGGATGCTTATAAAAGAAGCAACAATGGGATAAGTACCGGATAAGGGGACTGCCAAGTGCTTAAGAGTATGGGGCAGGGGAAGTGACTGTCCAGAAGAGCCTGGGCATCATCATAAACGATTTGGTGATATTGTGCAGTCTTCAGATGTCATGAAGAGAGCATGAAAGAGAAGTTTCATATGGAGGGAAGACTGTGTTTGTTTGCAGAGAGGCATGAAAATACGTGGGATTTGTATGTGATGGGAACACTTTGAGAGAAATGTTCTTTGAGAGAAGCCAATCGTTTGGGGCACGTCTTTCTCACCATCTGCTGTATACTCCCTTGTCTTCCCTTTGACTTACAGTCATCATCTTCAACTGGAAAGTAAGGGGCAAACATTGTTGAAGACCCAAATCTATAAGATTCCTTCCTAGAACTTCAGTCACTAGAGAGTCATTTCATGTTTCTTCTCTTGGGGATCCATCCCTTGACCATGTGTCTGGACCAGTTACTCTTTCTTGACTGATGGTTTTGATCATTCTTAGGCTCTTCTCTGCCACTTTGTTAATTAGCATGCTAAGCCTAATTCTATCAGGGCAAATTTGGGTTGCTTTTATTGCTCTTGTCAAGAAGCCACCAAATACCTTCCTCTTTTCTTTTAATTATTAAATGGATCAGCAAAACAATTACTAAATTAATTTTATTACTTCCCAGGCAAGAGAGCACACATCAGTTCGTTGGTTATGCTACCTGAGGATGAAAGTTTGCACCCTGAATAGGAGGAATGGGTCCATAAGCCCAGAAATGATTGGCTTTAACCAGTCCCATTTTTCATTGATCAGGAAAGATCCTTCATTTACGTCCCATGAGGGTCTAGCACAGCAAATTTCACCCTAAGTTCCTGATTTTTCTCATCAGCTTTGGCTGATAGCCTGCTCAGAATTCACAACTGATTTATAGTGAAACTCAGCACCCAGTGTACTTCCTGGGGAAGTGCTGCTGTGAGTGGGAGGTTCTTTGACAGGACCCGTGAGGGATTGCTGTGATCTCTCAGGTGCCCTTGTTTTTTCTTGCATGGCCTCTGAGGCAGGTCTCACATCCATGGGACACCATCACACTGTTGTGTCCCAGCACCGCATGGTGCCCAAGCTGCCTTCTCCCTGCCCCATGGCCTACCCACTGGAATGCTGTTACTGGTTTCATTTTTTCTCTGGAGCCTCGGAGTGGCTTTCTTTCTTGTATCTTCTATAAATTATTTTCCAATTTCTAGAAATTCTGTTTAATGGAACATTTATGTTTTTCAGAACAAGTTTCTGCCCCCCTCTGTGTTAGCAAAGAATGAAACTGTTGGCTTTAGAAATCTGGTGATTGGTTACTTTGGAGTCATAATTTTAAGTGATCCTTGTAGTTTAATCTCACCGAAGGAAAAATAAGAAATTAAGGGCGGGGGAGGGGGGAGAAACCAGCATACACAAAAAACATTTAGGTGATTAAGCAGACCACTAAAGCTCTTAGAAGAAATAAGTCTTTCATGTCAATCAGGATGGAGGCAGGAGGTTGCTTTCGCTCCCTGCTAACAGATGCAGCCTTAAGGCAGCCCAGAACCTTTCCTAATCCTTCCCCAATCACAATCCTGTTCCTCACTTCCTCCTAGAGCTATTATAGGCAGGCCACTAGCTTAAGTAAGTGAGGCCTTCTTGCCTCTGTCTCTTCCTTCCATTTTGTTAGTCCTACAGATTGTTTCCCATAAGAAATAATAATGGAACTTTAAGAAAAAAAAATGACAGGTTCAGCTGTGAAGTTGTCACTGGTTTTTAAAAATCAAGACTGCACGCAAAACTATTTTTATAGGGAGATCATCAAGACATGATAAAGAATCTTTAAAAATAAGTCGTGATTTGATTCACAGTGAGAGAAATATTAAAAGAAACACGTGGGTGGCTTATTTTTGTTTTTGTTTTTAGTAAACGCAAATGTTTGGCTTTAACCATGGAAAGCTCTCATGAAATAATTATCTGTGTGTCTGAAATCATCACGAGGTAAAGCTGAAGTGACTTAGAGATATAAATAATGCTTATTAAATATTGTGGACAAAGTATAGTTTGTCTTCCACACCTGTAAGAAAATTCTAAGAAATTTCATTTAAAATAATAAAAAATTTTGTTCTCTGAATAATCAATCCCCCTATAATTTGGATTGAATCTCTTAGTTGTTCATATGGAATTTAGGGCTAGAAAATATCTTAAACTTAAAAACTACTTAAGCTGATTTCTTGGTCGAGCTGAGTTACTGAGTGAACAGGAATCAGTGAGTGGCTAACGAAGGCATCATTTACCCGTTTGTTCAGCAAACGTTATCTTGCTTCTGGTGTGTATCCTGTGCTGAGCACTGAGTCTGTACTGATGTGTAACTAAGACAGACGTTGTCTCTTCACTCAAGGAGCCTGTGTTCTATGGGGGAGAACCAGATATTGAATAGCTACGTTGTAGTAGTGATGATTCAATTAGACTATTGCTAAGTGCTGCAAGGAAAAATTAATGGCAGCATAGAACCTTTGCAGGAGGACCTGCCCAATCCTGGGCATCAGGGAAGGCCTTCACGAGGCCTGATCAGTAACATTTGACCTGATCTTGGAGGAATTAACCAGGTGAAGGGTGACGGGGTGCCTCTTTGGCAGGGGAAGCAGCACATATAAAGGCAGAAGGTAAAATCAATAGGAAATAGCATTGGTGGAACATGAAGACTGAGATGGAGCAGGATCCAGGGCCCAGGTTTCTACTTAAACTGCTGAATGGACAGTGGTTTTCCAGTAAGATGGGAGACACCTTGGGGAAACCAGGTTTGGGGGAGGTAAATGACACGCTGGGTTTGGGTCATCTTGAATTTGGTGTGGAAAGGGCATGTGGAACAGGGGAAGACGCGATGGGATACATGGGGAAAGCCCAGAGCCAATTCTGAACTGGAAGTATAAGGTTGAGAGGCATCAGTTGAGGAATAAAAATGGAAGCCATGGGTAATGGGTTCTGAGAAGAGAACTGGAAGAGAGTTCCCAACCCTGCCCATCCCTGATCTTCCCCGTCGCTGAGGTACATCTACCCCTTAGCTGAAACCAAAAGTCTGGGTGTTGGTTTTAAGGTCCTTTCCCTCACTTGCCACACCTAGTTCATTAGCAAACCCTGTTGACTTCTCCTCCGAGGACATGACCTTAGTCTGCTCGCTCCATGTCCTTCATCCTCGGTCCCCTAGATTGCTGCAGTTGCCTTCAGCTGGCCCCCACGCTTCTGCTCTTGCCCTTTCCAATCCCATTCTTCACATTGGAGGCAGAGGAGAACTTTTAAAACACAAATCGGATCATCTCCTCCTCTGGATTAAGTCTTCCAGTGGCTTTTCATAGCCCATGAAATAGAGTCTAAATAACTCTTTCCTTGAGTACAAAGCCTGCAAACGTCAGCCCCTGCCAACCTCTCCAATCTGGTCTTATCCGTGTTCACAGGGGCACGGCCTCCTGGCCGCCTGTGGCCTTCGCCCCCAAACACACACACAAGAGGATTGAGATGGAACACAAACACGAGCAGGGGGTGGTGTCAGGGAACCAGAATACATCTGGTGGGTAGCGGTGACTGCAGCTGGAGGGTCACGTGAGATCAGAGTTGGAAACTGGGGCCTCCTAGCCCCTGCTCACTGCGCTGTCCATCCCTGCTGCATCCTCGGGGGCACATGTCCTGTAGCCACGGGCCAGAGCAGCGCCCCTGGGAGGAGTGTGTCATCCTGTGCCACCAAAGAGTTTGGAATTAAAACAGAAAAAAAAAAAAAAAAAAGAATAGAGGACAAAGGAGAAAAAATACAGTTTTTACTGATTGCAGGGCTCACCCATTTTTCACAATTTAAAGTCAATGGTAAGTGATAAGGGTAAGATGATTCAAACAGTGAGAAGCGAGTAGCATGGATGATTTTTTTAAACTCTTCTGACCTTTTCTTCCCTTCCCCCCTGCAGTTCCCATTCTCTAAAGGTCACCTGGGTGCTAGGATCCTATTGATCCTTTTAGAGAGGTTCGTATCTGTGTACTCCGGTTTTCTCTCCCACGCCCATTAATAGGTTCCTCTTGCTCTTTAACTTCTTTTATTTTTACTTCGGGTTATAGGTGGATGTGTTTATGCTGGTTCCATATTTTTTGCTATGACACTTACACTGAAGTGCATTTTATAGATACATGAAAGTTTCCTCGCAGTCCTCAAGGTCTGTGTACAGTTAAACTCTTGATCGTTATTCCAAAGTGCCCTCTGAGAACCGTGTACCAGCTGGCATTCCTACAAACCGGGTTTTTCGTGGGATGTTTCCACTCTGCTGTCAACGCACGCTTTTAAAAAGTTGCTACTCTGGGGACATTTTAAGTCTCCATCAGCTTCTCCTTCGTCCTTTCTTCCCATTTCCTATCTTTTTTGTCCCTCTGTCCTCATTTTCGCTCTTCCTTTCCTCCCTTGCTTGCTTCTCTCCCTTCCTCCCCGTCCTCCCCCCACGTGCCGTCCTGCCTCCACCCGGGCCTCGTGTGTACGACGCGGCCACTCCACCCGGAGAGCTCGCTGTTCCAGGCCTAGGCGGCTCGTGTCCCTGGGGGGAGGGTGCTGGGGCTCCGCGCCCCCGCGCCCCGGCCAGGCGATGAGCCGTGGGTCCATTTGCGAGCAACAGATGCCCAGGGGCAGCGCAGACACGTCTTGGGTGGAGAGAAGTGGAAGGTCCTGGAGCTCGGTGGCCTGGAGAGGACGGGGACTGGCTGCCGGAGGAGTGCAGCCGGCTTCGCAGCCCGGAGGCCAGCTCGGGAGCAGGCGAGGCCCGAGGCCAGGGCAGGCCCCGCTACTTCCCAGGCGGCCTGTGGCACCGAGAACCTCATAAATGCTGTTTATCGACTCAGGAGG
Organism: Vulpes lagopus; assembly: GCF_018345385.1. NCBI lineage: Eukaryota > Metazoa > Chordata > Mammalia > Carnivora > Canidae > Vulpes > Vulpes lagopus. The sequence goes on from NC_054825.1 coordinate 121,990,533, forward strand.
AGACTTACTTCCTCTCTCAGTTGTTCTCCTCCTGATGCAAGGGACGACAAGCCCCGTGAGGGCGGCAGGCTTGAGGCTCTGTGCGAGGCGTCGCTCGGCTCTGCTGGCCCTTGGCGCTCAGGCCCCTCGGTGGGCTCCTGGGGGCCGCACCCTTGCTGGGTGGGGCCCGGCCGCTGGCCCGCATCCTCCCGGCCAGGAACAAGCCCAGCGCTCCCTGGCAGCTCCTTCCGTGCGTCTCAGACCCACCCTGACTGGACTGAAGTGACAACAGCCCGTTGGGAGAGGGAGCTGGCGCGGGTGCGCGCACTGGCCAGTGGTCTGCTGCCCTTCCTGGTCTCGCTGAACGAGACGGCAGGTTTGCCCTGCCCTGCAGGTAGGGCAGCTCCCTGGTCAGCCCCCCTGATCTGCTCACAGTGGCTCGCTCTCGTCCATTTCCCTGACAACACCGAGGGGGAGCCCATCTGGGAGCTGGACTTCCCTAGGAGCCCATTTTTCCCCATAGATTTGGGGACCCAGGGATTACCGTGAAGTTGAACATTTACATGTTCGCATGTTTGATGAATTAGGGATTTCTCTGACCATACTATTCATTTAAAACATTTTGCAGACTTTAATTCCATTTGCATTGGCTAAACTTCATGGGCTAGTGACCAGAACCTCGGCTCTCAGCAGTGGGATGGTACTCAGCCCATCTCCTGGGCCTTCAGAGTAGCACTGCCCTCTGGGTCTTTGCTTCAGGGCAGTAAAACCCAGGGGCCTGAATTGGGGAGGCATTGTTGATTTGCTTCTTAAGAGCTCCTAGCTGCATCAGTGCAGATGGGCCCCCATCCTGTGTGTCTGGCAGAGTGAATAGGTGGAGATATTTGGGAGGAGCCTGAGGAATAGCAACCGCTTACAAACCCTCATCTCAGTACAGTGGATGTCCCCTACTTTTTTACACTAATTTTAGTTAGGGGCAGATAATTTGGCTTTTCCATCTCTGTAGGACTCCAGGTCACCAGACTCTCGACTATTGCAAGCCACAAACATACGTTTTCTTTTAGCAAAGCTATATTTTCATCTGGTTCTACTTTAAGCAGATAAATTATAGCCTAAGCTTCTCTCTTTCTTGCAAGATCTTACTGAAGACTGAAAGAAATGGACAATTGACTTTAGAATCCTAAAAATTCTCGTAAGTGTCCTAATAATGCAGCCCTGATAGACACGTGATCTGATTTTATTGTCACATGACAAAGAGCCAGCTTCCCAGCTGGCATCCAACCCCAGCTCACCCAGTCCACATTTTGGGGTTCTTCACATGAAACAATGTTACTTCTTATGTACATTTCCATAATTGTCAGGACTGTCTTCCCCCTTTGTTGCGGGCAGGGGGTGAGAGTGCCAAGGGACAGAAAACAGATCACACTAACTTGGGAGAAAAGGCATGAGAGGATTTACTGGCACACATAAGCTAGAAGTCCAGGTTAAATTTTAGATTTGATTTAAGGAATGTCTGGGTTGGGGCCCAAATAATGTCGTCATGACCGAGTTTCTCTGTATCTCTTCTACTCTTTTCTCAGATTTTACTTGATAAACACTGCCAACCCAGGATCTCCCTTGTGAAACATCAGGCAAAGCAAGTGTGTTTGCTAGTAGTCAACACAAGATTCATTGTGATTAGACCAGCCTAGGCCCTGTGCTGGTTCTTGGAGTCCCTGCAGCTGGGCAGCTGTCCGAGGGGCCTCAGTGCTTTGATTGGCTTGGGTCAAGTGTTTCATCCCTCCAGCTGGGGTGGTGCCCTACCCAGATATGGTATTAAAAGTGGGGGAGGGTATATTTACTGAAAATTGAAACTTGATGTCAAAACAAGGAGGAAAAGATTGTAGGGAGGCCAACAAAAGTCTGCTACAATTATCTATAGGCTGTTAGACACTGAGCTAGGCACTGCAGTTAAAGTTTTTAAAAAGAAGAATGATACATGTTGAGTCTCAGTGAGTTTCTAGTCACTGGAGAGTTTTGAGGGAGTCTGTAAATATGATACTTAATTCTGTCATTGGATAATTTCATCAGACGCATTTTAAGGAGCTTTCCTACAAGAGATTTTATGATTTCTGTTTCTTGGAAAATGAAATGGAAAGATAGTTTATTTGTTTAGGTAATTATTGTATCATTTTAAATTTATCATTTTAGAATTTTAATATTGTAGAATTCTGAAAATTCAGTAGAATTGAGAATTCTGTAGAATTCTGTAGAATTCTGAAAACTCCATTCAGTGCTTTCTATGACCTCATAATTCCCCTAAAACAGTATCTGAATATGGAAGAATTAATATACTGATGAAGAACACTTTCTTTTTGCGTGTGGTAGCCTCACTAAAGATATAATAATTGTTGATGAATGATGAATTTTAGTTTTTGTCCATGTCACTGTGAAATTATAATGTATATATGCGCTAACCTTGCTTTTTATTGATTGGAACTTCATTGTCTAATCTATATAAATAGCAATGAAACTTTTCTTTATTTGACTTTTGTTTGAACTGTGGCTAATATACTCTCTGTGGAGAGTCTCAGCAATGGTTAAAAATACATATATTTTCCCTCTTCTTATGCAATATTCTTGTCATTACATTTTGGTTTTCTTCATAAACCTTCTTTAATCTCAGCCAAAATACGGTCCAGCTGAGTTTTCTTATGGTTTACCGAAGGAACATGGAAATCCACAGGAAATTTGGATGACTATTATTATTCCACTGTTATGAGGGTTTAAAAAGTTTCATAATGTGTATTAAAATGAATTCTTGAGATCAGAACACTTAAAACTATATAAATAAATGCAAATCTATGAGAAATTACATTGCTTTTTATCAACTCTAAAATCCAAGTGTAAGTTTCTTGGTAAAAAAAATCCTGTGGGAGAGGTTGGTTTGATGAGTCAGTTAATGGCATATAACGAACTCTGTTTTATCTCTGTCTGCTGAGACACGTAGTGGGTTAAAAAGAGGAACTAATGATAAGAGAGTCTAGTTTTCTTTATTTGAGGGAGAGGGGCAGATATCTGAATGGTGGGGGAGTTGTTAGGTCTTGCCCCTCAAAGCACCTTATATTATTCTTTGAATTGATAGATTGGTATTGAGTGGAGTTTGATTTCTGTCAGTGTGAGGGTGTAGAACAACCTCCCTTGAGATGAGGTCGCTTTTAGTCCATGGGATGGGGTCAAATTCAAGAGTTTCACCAATTTGTGAAATTTGACACAGGTAAACTCAGCCTGTCCCTAGCCTGCTTTATCATTCCAGGACCGATGTTTATTCACTTCCTTGTTTGTTTGTTTGTTTGTGTACACATTCATTCGTGTCCCACCTTGTTCTACGAGGATTTGAGATGCCTTATAAAAATTACTAGTGTGTAACCTGCATGCAACCAGCCTGGTTTTGATCCACTCCCAGTATTGAGTCGCATTCAAAGAAATAAGCACGACAGAGAAAATAGTTCAAGTATTTACTTCATCTCTCTCAGGAGACCTCCAAGAGGGAAGTAAATGCATTTTATATGATGGAACTTCTTTTAAAACCCTCTTTCACTGTCTGAACTTTTACATGGCTGTTGGCTATTTCGCCGAACTCCGTCCTTCTTCTTGACCCTTCTTTCCATAGTTCTCCTTGTTCATGAGTTGGGCACTTACTGCTTCCCCGGGTGTCAAAACCCTTCCTCACCCTTAGCTCTCAAATTATATAGGACCTCACTTCCTACATAAAAGACAGACTAAAAAGATGTAGTAGTAGTGTCTGATATTAATATTCATGAAGACACTTTACTGCAGCCAAAGTGCAGAGAGAGGACATGAAGCCAGCGTAGGACTCAGTCGAAGGATACCGCAGAGGACCGACAAAGCATGGTCCGAGACTACCGCTCATGGTAGATGGACCCAAGAACAGAACTTTATGCCGTCTGGAGCGAAAGGTGCAAACATTGGCCTTAGAAACCAAAGCAGTGACGGAAACGAGGGGATGATAGGTGGGAGCCACCAGCCTGCAATGTGTGTGCGCTGTAGGAAGGAGGACTGGTGCCTGCTGATGACCGCACATCCCTTTTCCGAGGAGGAGGCTGCTGTTGCTCTGCTCCAGCCTATTTGGCCAAGTGGGGCCCGGGACCAGTGCTAGTCTGTCTGCTTATTTTTCAAGGTGAGCCTGAAATCCACATTTTTATGTGGAATATCCCCATTTTAAGTGCTCTCCTTCCATCATTTGGATTTTTAAAAAGTGCTTGTGGAACTTCTGGAAGCAGAAGACGCCAGCAGGATTCGGTCATTCAGCTCTGATCAGAGAAGGGTGGCCTGCTTGGTTTTTGTACAAGTCCATTGGTCTCGCTTTCATCTTGATGTGCTCAAGATCGGTCCTCTGGCAAAGTCTGGAGCCTGGCATTCTCTGATTCTCAACATCAACTAGGTGTCCAGCTACTGATTTCAGTTCTGACCCTAACTGCCCCCTTGTTAGTGTCAGACTCCGCAGGGTCAAGCACCGAGTCCCTCAGGACTGCCCTTCCTTCAGATGCCAGTCAGGAGTCCTGAATCCCCAGTCAGTCCATGCTTCTGTCCAGCTCGGCTACGTGTGTGGGAGTTCCTGTGATCCCTCCTCAGGTTTGACAATTCTAAAATAGCTCACAGGACTCAGGAAGACGCTTTGCTTACATTTACTGGTTTATTTTATTGGATATAACTCAGGAACAGCCCAATGGAAGAGGATGCACAGGGCAAAGTCTGGGAGTAGGAGGGTGCAGAGCTTCTGTGCTTTCTGGACATGCCACCCTCCTGGTGCCTCCAAACCCTATCACTTAAAGATTTTTATAGAAGTTTCCTTTTAGAGACACAATTGATAAAATCACTGGAGTTGGTGATTGAACTCAATCTCCAGCTCCCCACCCCTCCCTCCTCAGAAGTCAGGGATTTTCAGTCATTGAAACAAGGCTTGGTGTTTCTGGTGACCAGTCCTTATCCTGAAGCTGCCCTAGCTGCCTTCTCCCTCCAAACAACAGGATTCATTCCTTCCTCCCTCCCCCACTCCCTGCTTCCCTCTTTCTTTTCTTTTTTCTTTTCTTTTCTTTCTTTCCTTTCTCTCTCTTTCTTTTCTTTTCTTTTCTTTTCTTTCTTTTCTTTCTTTCTTTTTTAAATTTTATTTATTCATGAGAGACACAGAGACAGAGACATAGGCAAAGTGAGAAGCAGGCTTCCTGCGGGGAGCCCAATGAGGGACTTGATCCCAGAATCCTGGGATCATGACCTGAGCCAAAGGCAGACACTCAACACTGAGCCACCCAGGTGTTCCCCAGGATTCATTTCTTAACACACAAAAGATATTCTTATCACTCGGGAGATTCACTCACGTGTTTTAGGAGCCCTGTGCCAGACCAGGAAGGGACAAAGACCAAGCGTTTATTTATTTATTTTTTATTACAACACAGGGGTTCTTTTTGGTTAGTTAAGAGCTAACTAGTATACTTGAAGATGACCACCATTGAGGCTTTTTTTTTTTTTTTTTTTTTTTGAAAAGCCCAACCAAGACTGCCATGTGGTTGGGAGGCCATCGCCCCAGAGACTGGCCCTCAGAAATATGAAAGCAAGGCCAAGATTTTTCTTTAAAAATCTATTTTTGGTGCGACTTTACATGTGAATGAATAACCTGAGTTCAACAGCAGTTCTAGAAGGGAAAAATTTCAAAGTAGATATTGCTAGCCTTCCACCCCCTGAATCCTGTTTTTTGAGCACCGTCATTTCCCAAGGATATGGACAGCATATATCAACTAGAAAAAAAAAAAATAGCTCTAGGAAATTGAATGGACGTATTGGATGTAAGCCAACTAAATTGAGAGCATCTGCTGAAATAATTCTTTAGATTTTATACCTGATAATACATTATTCTTTCTGAAAGAACCTATAATGACAGGAAGAGTTATGAGGGCAGTTCTAATTTATAACATTGATATAACAGTATCATAAAAGAGGAAGCATATGTGTGTGTCTAAAATTATTCAAAGGCTGTTAAAAATTATTAGAATATATTTCAATAATTGGAATGAGGGAGAGAAGTTGAGTTAGAGAATATTCTAATTTTATGCCACTCATAATTGTTTTCTTTAGCAGGACATTTCTGCTGATCACAAATGTTATGTTTCACTCACGTGACTTTTAGGAGAGCATTAATTTATATACTAAACTATTTCTGGACTGCAAGTTTTAGCTCTTCTTCCATGTTTCTATGGTTTAAAGCAGTTAGGGAATTAGGTTAAAATCTGAGAACAAGATACCTGCTCTCACTGTATTTCTGCTTGGAAAATTTCAGGTAGCTCTGCTTTAGTTAGTTGCTTGTTTTTGCTTAAACAGCATCAAGAAATCAAAATTTTTCCGTTTTTCCAGAAGAATCCTGTCTCTGAAATATATTGCTGCTATGCTGAAATATATATGTCACTGAAATGTATCTCAGTGCTGTCACTGGGGAGTGCAAGCATATGATTGATTTTGAGTAAAAAAATAATAATAATTTAAGAAATTGATATAAGAAAGATTTCTGGGCACACTGAGGAGCTCCAGTGAAAGAAAAAAAAAAATGTTTGGGAGACTTCTTCAGCTTTGTAGATGATTATAAACAGTAAAGACTAATTTCAGTGATGATTGAAGGCATCAGAGATGAAAACAAGATTTAACCCTTTAGAAATCCTGCCTGTGGAAGTGTTCCTCCCACTGTCCCCACCTCTAGGAGGCTGTTTTGAGGTCGCCCGACATAAAATGAAAGCTCACATCTGTGATATTTTCACTGCACCTTGAGATTTCAGGATAGTCTTCAGTATGCGCTTGGGTTTTGCTTTAGAAATACCTGTTTACAACCACTCATTGCAAGCCATGAACTCTTCTTAGACCTGGTAACGATTTGGACATGGGGTAGAATGTTGAGTTTATAGTTATTTCTATCACAAAGGCTGATTTAGCCAGTGTGTGAGAAATGAGGAATTACCACCAAAGATAGCTGGGTTCTGATGCCTGGATTTGTGAGTATTACCTTCTATAGCACAAGAGACCTTGAGGATGTGAGTAAGTCAAGGATCTTGAGGTGGGGGATTATCCTGGATTATCTGGGTGGGCTTGGAAACGCAATCTGGGTGGCCACCGAGAGTAAGCAGGAGGCAGAGGGCAATTCAACTACAGAGAAGAAGGCCCTGTGACCCTGAAGCCAGACACTGTGCCGCTGGCTTTGGAGCTGGAGGAAGGGGCCACTGGGAAGGCTGCCCCGCAGCTGATTTTTGGACTTCTGACCTCCAGAGCTGTCAGAGAATGAGTTTGTGGTCATTTGTTACAGCAGACCTGGGGAACTAAGCCACTTAGTTTAACTGCATTAAGTTAAATAAACCCCATGCGCTACCATTGGGAAGCAAAAGACATTTAACAGTTAATACTTTGTCACTTCTTGACGTTTCCATTTGCAGGTTTTCATTAAGTTCTGGGCAGCTGTGTTTATCAGCTTCTTCTTGACTGATAAGCAGTGAAATGCCTAATGTTTAAATAGCATATTTACGGGCCCTTGCTGATTGCTCTTGGCACAACACGGTTCTCTTATCACCTGGAGCAAGTTCCCTTTTCTGCTTCCCTTCCTCAGTTTATAGCTGAGTTATAGGTCACCATTGTTGGTGCCAGTGATTTCCCTCCAACTTTTTCAGGCTGTGACTCAGCATCCTGACTTTTAGAAGAAGGAACCAGACTCCCACACGGGCAATCTATATATGCAACAAAAGCCTGTCTTGTTTCATAAACACAAGGCAAACATTCTACACAGTAAAAGTTCGTTTTGTGGCCGTGCCATTGTCATCCTGGTACCGAGGAGGGCCACATGAGGCTCTCTGAATGTCCCTTTAAGAACCCACCCCAGGTCTCTTTCTGAAAGTGTGACAATTTGCATCCATTGCTGGCACCTGCACTTTGAGGAGCAGACTCCCCTAAGATCCCACTGATCCCATCACTGTTTTAATAGCACGAAGAAATCCTTAAAAAAAAAAGGGGGGCAGCTTTTGTGGTTTGTCTTCGATTGGCATTCTGTTTAGCAATCTTTATTAGAATGCATTTATTTTGTGAGGCCAAGGAAATTCCATTATGTGTACGTGTGTTGACCTGTATGGATATATCACTGGTCATTGAACTCAAAGCTGAAGGATCTCTTTTTCTGTGTTGTTTTTCTGAACCAGAGTATTTCCATTTTGGCTGATTAAAGATCTGGGGTGGGTGGGGGGAATCTCATTGTCAAAATTAGACAAAGTGATGAAAAGAATGCGCATCTCCAAGGTTGGCACTAGTATCAGGTACATCTACAGACTCTTCCAGGGATTACTCCTAAGCTGTTTGGTTTCATTTGATCATAATTCAACGAGAGAATTTTCATCAAGTGAGTGTTTTTGTTTGTTTGGTTAACTGTCTTCCCCCTCTGGCGTAAAGTTGGATATTATTCGGCTTATATCACAGTTGGAAATTCGCAGTGGAAATTGAAAACTGACCTTCCTTTTGTGAAAACACGAAATGAAATATTAGAAGTGATACTCTTCTAAAAATAATAAATGGCTTGTACTAGTGACTAAATTCATAGCAGAGTTAAATAAAATTAATATTTATGTACACTGAGAAAAAGAATGTGACCACATAATAATATCTAGAGTTTATCAGGTATCTTCTTTGTTGTGTTACGGTGCCTTAGATGTTAACTTATTTCCTTGGATCCTGAGAAATCCTCAGGTGATGGCAGTAGCTTCAGCACAACAAAGGAGTAACTTCTGGTTATTGAACCCTTGCTGTGGACCAGGCATGGGTTGTGTTTTATAGGAATTGTAAGCTTTCTGTGTGCTAGTTGGTGTAATCATCACAAAAAACCATCTGAGGCCATTTTTTCCCTTTGAAGGACAAGGAACCTGAGGCTTAGATTGAGTAGCTCACCTGAGGATGCACACCTAGGAAGTAACAAATGAGCATTCAAATGCAGGTGTTGCTGGCCCAAAGGCTGAGCTCATTTCCAGGTGACACTCCATCCCCCCACCTCACCCCCCAGTCTGGAAATGGCAAGAGCCAGGAAAAAACAGCCTAGGCTCCGAAGAACAGATGAGGTTGTAGTGTTAACAGCCAGGAACAAGAACCCAGGGACAGTCCCCTGAGGGCGACAGCCCAGTTCTGTGTGATAAGGGAGGGTGTGGGGCCACATTGCAGGATTTCCCTGTGACAGCTGGACTGGGGGGGGGGGGGGGGGTAGAATAAACCACTGACAGAGATTTGCCCAAATGTTGTCATTGCTGCAGATATTTTAATTTTTACAGATTTATTGGCCTGATAATTACAGAAGTAATATGTGGCGGTTGTACAAAAAAAAATTCAACAGCACCAGGTTATATGAATGTGAAAGTTGCCCCACTTCTCTCTCCTTCCCTGCTGACCAACCATTTTCTCATACCTACGTATCTAAACACATGTACATGTATGTAAATGGAATAGTTGCTCATTTTGACAGGGTTTTGAATGGTTTATTTTTTTTTTATTTCACAAAAATAGGGTCATACTGTAATACTGCTCTATAATTTTCTTCATGGAAGACTATTCTGTCTGTATCTTTTATGTTAGTACTCTTATCTCCCTACAGAGGCAGTTTTGAGGAGAAATATTTGTATTAATCAAGACTACAGTTAACCTTTGAACAACACAAGTTTGAATTGCAAGTCCACTTATACACGGATTTTTTTCAATAAATACAGTACAGTATTGTAAATGTATTTTCTCTTCCTTATTATTTTCTTAATAACATTTGCTTTTCTCTAGCTTCTGTATTGTAAGGACACAATGTGTAATACATACACAAGATCTGTTAATTGACTGTTTATCTTGTCAGTAAGGCTTCCAGTCAACAGTAGGCTATCAGTAGTTAGGTACTGGGAGAGTCAAAAATTGCATGTAGATATTTGGCTGTGTAGGGGTTGGTGCCCCCACCCCCTGAATTATTTATTCAAGGGTCAACTGTATTTTGGGAGGTGGGTGGGCAAAATGGGTGAAAGTGCTCAAAAGGTACAGACTTCCAGTCATAAAATAAGTAAATCCTAGGGGTGTAGGGCATGGTGATGATAGTTAATAGTATTGCACTGTATATCTTTCTTAAAAGTTCTCATCAGAAGAAAAAGAAATTGTCACTGGTGATAGATCTTAACTAGACTTATTGTAATAGGTGATCATCTCACAGCACGTACTAATATCAAGTCATGGTATTATTCACCTGAGATTAATATAATGTTCGCATTCAGTATGTCTCAGAAAAAATATGAGGGGCAGTCCCATTTGGTTTTGGAGGTCAGAACTTGGGTCTGACCTGCTCGCATTCTTCCAGTGATGGGGAGCCCATTACTTCATGGAGCGGCCAGTTCCATATATATATTTTATATAACTTGTATAATTTAATTTATTAAATTATTATATATTTAATAAATATATATTTACTTATATGTTTATTATTTGTTTATATATATATATATATTAAAGATTTTATTTGTTTATGAGAGAGAGAAAGAGGATGAGCAAGGAGAGGGGAAAAGAGGGAGAGAGAGAAGCAGACCCCTTGCTGAGCAGGGAGCCTGACATGGGACTCGATCCCAATACCCTGGGGTCCTGACCTGAGCCAAAGGCAGATGCATGGCTGACTGAGCCACCCTGAGCTAACCTGTATTACTCTCTGGCTTCCTCTCCTTCATTAATATGTTCTCTGGAGTTCCACAGGCCAAATCTTTCTCCCTCTTCACCTGTAAGTGAATGAAATAGGACACGAGGGGCTATCCTTAAGGAGGATAAAAAACAAAGCAAAAAACTAAAAACAAAAACAAACAAAAGGAAGATGATACTGCCTTCATGGTTGATCCATTTTGACATTTTCTACTTTTCTTCATGGAGCCGTTAGCGTCAAATCATAGAGCAGTGCGGTTTTTTCTTTTTTTTAAATACACTTTGTACGTGAATGGTTCACATACAGTGGTTCTAATTTGGCCTCTGGACTTTCCCAGGGATAGAAACCGTAGTGAAAGGAAAACATACATACTCAGATATGAGGGAGCACAGAGAAGTGCAGAGTCTTGGGAAGGTTTAGTTTGGATTTAAGATTTTTTTTTTTTAACTCAAAACTGCTTCACATTTCCTAATCTCAGGGAAGTACAAATTTTGCGGAGTAGGAGCCAGACCTGCGCTTGAAACGCATGTCATCAGCCTTTTGCTTGTGTTTAACCTTGAAGTACTAGAAGATTTATTGTCTTTTCAAAGAAGATCACAGCTGATTACGCAGAGAGCCAAGCCTAGAGTTGAAATCTTTCCTTCCTGTGAGCCTGTGTGCCATCGAAGCCCACTAGATTGCCAGGCATTTCTCCCCCGAATTTCCAAAGTCCAGTGAATTTTATTTTGAAATCAAGATAAGCATATATGCTGTGGAACGCTTGTAGGAGTGGACCTGGGAGGCCCCGCTGCTATTGGCCCACATCTTGTTTTGTGAATTCCTGTCCTACTACTTAATTATGTCCTGTTGATGTGGGAATGTTGGGGTCCAGAGCTGGGGGCCAGGAAAGAATTCCTGAGACATCTTTGGTGCAAAAAGGTGGTTTTATTAAAGCATGGGGATAGGACCCGTGGGTAGAAGGAGCTGCACTGGGGTCCTGAGGAGTGGCTGGTTATCCTCTATCCTATATAGGGGAGGGTGGTGGTAGGGTTCCAGCTACCTGAGTCTGGAGGTTTCTGGAGATTGGTTTTGCCTTGTAAATCATTAAGATAGTTGCAAACTGATGGGAGCCTCCTGTCCTGCAGGACTGTGATCTCTATCAGTTAACCATTTGTTTTTCCCTTCCCTTTGTCCTAGGGCAGCCAGGAGGGCCTGAGGAATGTCACATATATCCCCGTGGATGGGTGGGTGTGTGCGTGCATGGGTGTGCGTGCATGGTGTTAGCTTGTGCTTTGCCTACATCTTGGTTTTTGCTCCCTCGTCATTTTCCCCGAACCATCTTGACCTTTATTTTTTTTTTTAAGATTTAATTTATTTATTCATGAGACACAGAGAGAGGCAGAGACACAGGCAGAGGGAGAAGCAGGCTTCCTGCGGGGAGCACGATGTGGGGCTCGAGCCCAGGACCTGGGATCACGACCTGAGCTGAAGGCAGATACTCACCCGCTGAGCCCCCCAGGCGTCCCCCATCTTGACCCCTAAATGTTTAAGATTGTTAAAGGGAGAAGGTCTCATCTTCTGTAGCTTCTTCCAGCTGTGTAGGGGCACCGCGCTGTCCCTGCCTCTACGTCCCTGTGGGTCAGTGGGGGAACATTGAGGGGACTTACTAAAGGCGGGGGCCACTGAGTCCAACGAAGACAGTGAAGAAGTAGCTCTGTGGGTGGTGGGGACCATCTGTGGACGTGAAGTCACGGCCGCCCTCGGGTCCCAGCACCAAGCAGAGAGACTCTGGAAAAGGCAGCGTGTTATAGGATTAAGATGGCTATAAGGATGAGAAGTCCAAAGACAGGACCCCTAATAGTTGACCAGAGTCCTGCCCCAAACCAGGAATTGAATCCCTGAATGAGACAGAAGGATTTTGTAGAGTCTCAGTTTGGGTATTCAAATTTTTTAATAGCCCCATGGCATGCTGGTGATAATCTGGAATCTATACATAGTACTGCATTTTAATAATGGCACATGTACCACGTCGTGCTGCTGTTCCGGCCTCTGATGCCATCCTGTTTTGTAGGCCTGTTTTATGCACTTGAGTCAATTCGGTGTTCGGTGGGGGAAAGCTATCATGAGTGTCATGTGGGGCTCTGACCCTGTACATATTAAGAGCATCCGTGTGTCCCATGACATCCTCCAGCCCTGAAGGGAACAGAGATGAATGCTAGGTGCTCGTACAAATAAAACACAGAATGTGTCCACTGTTGTTTTAAGTTTGGAAGGTTGGCTGTGTCGGTAATGGTTTTAATCATGCATCTTGTGCATTCAGGCAACACCCAGAGTGCAGTGGCCTGGCTAGCCTGGGGGGAGCTGTGGCCCCAAGTTAGAGCTGCCTAGTATTGGGCCTGGCACCTATCTAATTATAGGCCTCCTTGAATTGCAGCAGGATATCAAGGGCTAGTTATGTTGATTGATTGATTGATTTGATTTAATTTGATTTATTTGAGAGAAAGAGAGAGAGCACCAGCAGGGGGATGGGACAAAGGCAGAGGGAGAAGAAGAAGCAGACTCCCTGCTAAGCAGGGAGCCCTATGTGGGGCTCGATCCCAGGACTCTAAGATCATGACCTGAGCCCCCTCGGCGCCCCAAGGGATACTTGGTTTTACAGAGCCATCTTTCCAGAGGGTTGTGGATGCCAGGCCAAATGTAAATAGTGATACATATTTAAGGCCCAAGCCATGGTAGCTGAGCTACCATGCAATAAAGGACGGTCTGTTGTCACTTTGTAGGGACCGAGGGAGTCTAAATCTAGGCAGTTTCTCTTAGCAGAGTTTTCATCAACTCAGTGGCCTTTTTACCCATGAGTAGCCTAATGTAAATCCTGTATTACCTTCCACTGGTTAGTTTTGGGTATAAAAGTTTTTTTCCCCTTATTCTTAAGCCAGTCTTGTGTGTTTTTGAATATCCTTGTTTCTGGGCTGTGTGAATTTTTTTGGTCTGAATAGACTGGAGCTATGGACTTTATTGGAGTTAATATTTATTTTGTGCTGCCTGTTTGGCTGTAGTCTGCCAAATTGTTTCCTTTTGGACTCTAAGGTCATGTGCTTTGGATGTCCTTTGAGGTGAGTTACAGCCGCTCCCTAGGTAGGGGTACAGCCTTAAGAAGACTCATAATTTCAGGCCCATATTTGATTGAGGAGTTATGACTTGATAATCCCTTTCCTTCCAATTGCCTCAGGACTCTTGTAAATTGTTAAGCATGAATGAGCACTATTAACCCTGCCTTTTGGACACAAGTATTTGCTTGGAAGGCTTTGGCCTCAATAGTCTGAGTTACATTGACTTAGCATACCTAGCTTTTCCTGTCCCCTTTTTCATGAAACCCCTGCCATCAGTAAACCAACTGTTGTCTGTATTTCAATAGGGGAATATTTTAAGTCTGATCAACTAGAATAGATAAGAGCAGTAATTTCTGAGCAGTCATGTTTGACATAGAAGTACAATGGTTTGGCCCAGGCATAGGGTAGCTGGGCTTAAAGTCTGACAGGTTTTAAGGATTATTCCAGGTATATCTATAAACATAACCTCATACTTAATAAGTCGGCCTCCCATCATCCATTGGCGGCCTTTGGTTCCTAAGACATTGTTGACCATATGTGGAGTCATTACAGTCAGGGACTGTCCCATAGTGAGTTTTGAGGCTGCTTCTACCTGGAGGACTGTTGTGTGCTTGGTTAAAGCCTCCATTTGCACTTTTACATTAATAGAGGTAGTTCCTGGGACAAATATGATTAAGGAATAAAACCATCAAGAAACTCTCTTTATTTTGAGGTGCAGGCTTAAGCATATCCTAATTACAAGGAATCACTGGCAGGTGGGAGAAGAGTTGTCTCAGGAAATAATAAGGGCATCCCCAAGTGCATCATCTAATCCAGTCATAAGGAAAGTGGGGTCATCCATTCTCTCCACAAGCCCATAGTTAAGCCCACGGAGTAGGATATGCTCTGGCTTTTAAAGAGTGATTTGTGTCACCCCAGCCACACAGAATTGGTCAAGGTGATAGTTGAGGGCCTGGATCTAGGGTACCTCAGTCCATTTGCCCTGTTTCCTACAGAAGAAATCTGATAGATGATATGGAGGCCATGTGGTGCTATAGGAGATCAGGCCTTTTTAAAATCAGCAATCTGAATTGTTTCCAGTGGGTTAAAAGGCATTCCAAGGGAGGGTCCTTGGGCACTGAAGAAGAGAGAAGATCTCATGCTCCTAGAAAAGTAGAGAAGGTCTGTTACCAAGAACATCCCCCCCCCCCCAACTCCGGGGTGATACCCCATGTAGCATATGTCAGAGGTTCCTGGTGGCGAAGTGTCCCTCGAAGGAAATCGCTATGACCACTGCCTGCCATTAAAGCCCTGGAGGAGGGATGTTAGCTTCCCCTCCCACCACTTCACCACGTCCTAAACTGCAAAAAGTGTCCCGAGGGGTGGATGGAGATACGGTGCCTTTTCTTGATGACTGTGCCATGAAGGCCTTGACTTATTTTGCTTTGCCTTGAAGAACCCGCCATTTCTAACCCTTGAAAAACACTAGAAAAGTGTTACAATGGGAAAATTGCCCAATTTTGTAATTTAAGTAGTTAGTAGGGGACACTGATGGAAAACAGTAAGGATAGAAATCCATCGTGGTCTAAGCCTCAATTCAACACATGTATTTCCTTACAGCCGACTTCCCTAGGAAACTGTCCCTATTTGGGTTTTAATTCCATTGGGTACTGGTTTTGGCTAGCTCTGGGTGGGGGCCTCGTGGCCAGAGGGGCTTGACCAAAGATGTGGAGGGGATCACATTAGACCAGCAAAGAGTCTTAAGACTGGCAGCTGTCCTGGTGACTTAAGTGGCTGTCCCATGCCCAAGACAGACGACCTCATAGAAGGACAGGAATAAAGAGAGGGCATCGGGTTTCTGGGTCTTACTACCATCCCAGCCAGGGTAGTGACTTCCAGCCAATAGGCAGGCTTTCTCTTCCCCATAGAGTAGCCACGGGCTACTCAGGGTCACAGCCTGAGCCATCGGCTTGAAAGTGTTCCACTAAGAACTTGAAGGGCCCTGGGATGCAGTAGAGAAAGTACTCACCAAGTTTGCACCGAGGCTCAGGGTCCAGATGTGAAGACTGAGCCCCACGTTCAACTACCAAATAATGTGGAAATATTGGGGTCCAGAGCTGGGGGCCAGGAAAGAATTCTTGAGATGTCTTTGGTGCAAAAAAGTGGTTTTATTAAAGCACAAGTAGAGGACCTCTGGGTAGAAGGACCTGTGGGTAGAGGACCTGTGGGTAGACCTGCACTGGGGTCCTGAGGAGTGGCTGGTTATCCTCTATCCTATAGAGGGGAGGGTGATGGTAGGGTTCCAGGAACCTGAGTCTGGAGGCTTCTGGAGATTGCTTTTTTCTTGTAAATCATTTAGACAGTTGCAAACTGATGGGAGCCTTCTGTCCTGCAGGACTGTGATCTCTATCAGTTAACCATTTGTTTTCCCCTTTCCTTTGTTCTAGAGCAGCCTGGAGGGCCTGAGGAATGTCACCTATATCCCACCTGGGGGAAGGGGTTGGGGCTGTTAGCTTGTACTTTGCTCTCAGCTTGCCTTTTGCTCATTGCTATGACCTTGGGAAGAAGTCCTAATTTTTCTCAGCCTTTCTTTTCTTTTCTGTAACAGGGAGATAGGATCACCTACCATGTTGGGCTTTTGTGAGGATGGGGTAATATAAAGTATGTATCGTGGTGTCTCGTTCATTAGTCAACTCAACAGTAGTTTCTGTTAGAAGAAAGTTCTTTCCAACTTTTTGTAATAATCCTTTTTAAAGAGCAAAACTCGGGGCGCCTGGGTGGCTCAGCAGTTGAACATCTGCCTTTGGCTCAGGTTGTGACCCCGGGGTCCTGGGATCGAGTCCGGCATCGGGCTCCCCTCATGGAGCCTGCTTCTCCCTCTGCCTGTGTGTCTGCCTCTCTCTCTGTGTGTCTCATGAATAAATACATACAATCTTAAAAAAAAGAAAAGGAAAACTCGATTTTTAAAATTTAGCAATATGTGTTAAATTATTCTTATAGTAGGGAAAAGACTTCAAAGACTACTTAAAAAATTTTTTTTCTGACTAGCTGTTATGCATGGTGTAAAATCCAAAAGGCACAAAAGAGAACACAATGGAAGGTAATTTTTCTTATTCTCTTCCCCCCCGCCCCCAGCCACTAACTTCTGCCAGAAACGCACTTTACTATTTTTCTCGTTGTACCCTTGTAGATATAGTCATGCCTATACTGAATAAGTCTAAATATTAAATGATTTCTGTCTTCTCCCTTCCCTCTAGTCTCTTGCTAATAGGGCTAACTGTTGCATCGATAGCTCTAAGTCAGTACCGTCCAGTAATTTCTGTGATGACAGATGGAAGTGTTCTGTATTGGTACCCACTATGGTACCCACTGGCATGTAAGTCTGTTAAACTCTTGAAATGTGACTCTTGGGGATCCCTGGGTGGCTCAGCGGTTTAGCGCCTGCCTTTGGCCAGGGCGCGATCCTGGAGTCCCGGGATTGAGTCCTGCATCGGGCTCCCTGTATGGAGCCTGCTTCTCCCTCTGCCTGGGTCTCTGCCCCTTTCTCTCTCTCTCTCTGTCTGTCTATCATAAATAAATAAATAAATAAATAAATCTTAAAAAAAAAAAAAAGAAAGAAATGTGACTCTTGCAACCAAAGAACTGAGTTTTAAACTTCTATTTAATTTCAATTAAATTTAACAACCACAGGTGGCTGGGTAGTGGTTATCACATTGGACAGTGCTATGCTAGATATCTATGTCTTTGGACTTATTACGTACAGAAACACATGAACCTCAAATTGTGGAGTTAGGAAAGAGTCATCTAGGACTACTAATTTAATATTAATTAAGAAGTTTATAGTTTAATACATCTTATTTTTTTAAGGTTTTATTTATTTTGACAGAGAGAGAGCACATGCACAAGCAGGGATGGGGGGCAGCAGGCAGAGGGGGAAGCAAGGAGCCTGACGTGCTGAGCAAGGAGCCTGACGTGGGGATCGATCTCAGGACCCTGGGGCCATGACCTGAGCCAAAGGCAGATGCTTTACAGGCTCAGCCACTCCGGCGCCTCTGGATTAATACATTATATGTGGCTAATATATTTTCTTTTTAAGTCAGGCATCTGATTAAGGAGATGTGAGTTCATTTTTGACACATGCTGCTAATTAAGAAAACAGTGAAATGGCCTGTATGTAGGAGAGCAGATCACAGACAGAGCCTTGTTTATCTGTTCATTCATTTGCTCATTCGTTTAAGAAATACTTCCTGTGGGCAGCCCGGGTGGCTCAGCGGTTTAACGCCACCTTCATTCAGCCCAGGGCCTGATCCTGGAGACCCGGGATCGAGTCCCACGTCAGGCTCCCTGCAAGGAGCCTGCTTCTCCTTCTCCTGTGTCTCTGCCTCTCTCCCTCTCTCTGTGTCTCCCATGAATAAATAAATAAAATCTTAAAAAAAAAAAAAAAGAAAAAAAAGAAATACATCCTGAGAACCTCATGTGTACCATGGAGAGGCCCGGGGAGTATGGCATTTTAACAAAACCTGGACAAATCCCTGCCCTCAAGGAGCGTCCACTCCAGTGCTCACGAAAGCCTTGTCTCATCGCTAGATGCCTCTCTGGGTGTCATTGCCCTGGATGTGAGCAAGTGGCCGGAGAGACCTCTGCAGAGACAAAGCAAGGAACCTGCTCAAGGCCCTGGCTCTGATTGTTGCCAGTGCCCCGAACGTACTTCCTTTAGGGAAGGAAAAAGCTTCAGAGGAAAAACAAGTTTTCATTCAGCTGCTAAAAGCGCTTTCTTTAGCAGTATCAACTTGTTTATTTCTTCATCTGCTAGCTCTGGGTTGACTGCTATTTTTAGTTTTAACATTTTGATTTTAAAAAGCCAAGAGATTCCAGAATAAGTCCTTTAATATTCCTTTGTGGTAGGGAAGGAGCAAATAAACAGCTCAGAATCATGACAGCAAGCCATACTGCCTCCCTCATTCAAGTATACGTTTCATAATAAAACTATAATTATCTTCTGAAAAATAGTCCAGAGAGATCGTGAAAACCTGAAACGATGCCCTGGGAGCAGAGATCAAGAAGAGAAGGTGAATTTGAGAGGGAAATATTTAGCAGACAGAACCGATAGGGCTCGGTTACAGTAGTGAGAGGACAGTGAATAATAAGAGTTTTATGTGATCACGATCTCTTTTAAAGAAACGTAAATGCAGAATAACAAAATAAAGGTAGGTTTTTGGACTCCTGTTCACAGCTATCAAATTTAAATACATCTCATTGTGTATAGTCATTCATCTGCTGAACATGTTTTGCTAAGTATTTTTTTTGGAGGGGGGTCCACAATATAAATGGCTTTACATTTGGGATCATTAAAAAAAAATGGTTTATTTTCTTGTGTGACCTTTTGTTTTCAGTTTACCTTAATTTAGTGCTAACGCCAACCTATTGTGAGAATGTCTTACCATGATAGATACTTCCAGAACGACAGAGAAGGCTTAAACAGGAACGTTTGAAGAGCATGAACCACTCCGCCTACGTCGGATGGCAGCCGCTCCCTCTTAGACGGGGGGTTAAACATGTGTTCCCATGCTCTGAAGGAAGGATTTTACAGTGGGCTTCCCGAACTCACATCTGCTTCCCAGTTATAAGATCAGAATGTTCTAGTCGTGTTGGTAAACTCCAGAGAAACAAACTCTCCTGAGTCCTCTAGTCAAAACAAAAGATATAGCTCATGGTAAAATCAGTGACATATCAAACTGGACTCTGTTTTCTGTTAAACAAGTTTAGTGTTGCTATTTTCTAGCCTTTTTTTTTTTCCTTTAAAAAAAACACAACTACGTTTGGCTCTAAGCAATGACAATAATAGTCTGTGTAGAACAAAGGGCAAATGAATAAAACAATGTATCCCATTTTGTTATTTCCACGTGTGAAAATCAGTCTCTAATGAGATGTCCCCAGACAGTGCTGCTGTTCATCAAAACATGTGCCCTAGATCTGAGTGAGTTTAATTGTCGTGGGGACCGTGAAAATGAGGACATGTAAATCAACATAAAGTGGAAAAATCCAGAAGAGGGAGAGGCCGTGTTATTTCAGGCTACATAGAATTAATTTTTGATTCCTCTTTTCTTTCTTCCTAGAAAGAATGATTTTTGGAGGTGGGGAGTAAGGCTCATCTCACGCATGTTTTTGATAAGCCAGTGTATCAGAATAGCAGCCCATCCATAGCTAGTTTCTGGATGCAGATAATCGGCTCCTTGCATCAACCTCCCTAAGCCAAGTGCTGGTCTCTATGATATCTAGGTTACTGCATGCTAATTTCAGCCTCACATAGTAATCTTGATCAAGAAAGAAATTGTTTTATTAGGAACATTATCTGACTCAACATTGCAAAGAGCCACCCACTCTTACCAGAAAACAAAACAAACAAAAAACTCTAAAAGCAACCAAATGGCTTAAAATCTGAGGTTAGAAAATAAAAACATGTCTATTGAATAGCACTCCTTTTCATGAGTCTCTGATTTTGTTTGGTTTGTGGGATTTTGTTGTTGTTTTAACAAGTAAACATAAAAAGCTAACCTAAGAGATGGAGAGTGTATTCATCGATGCTTGTTGTCCAGCTGTCCTTCCTCCTGGGCCATATAGTCACATATCAGCCAATGGAAACCCCAGAGCATGGCTGCTATGTGTTCAGTGAATCACAGCATAGTTGGAATGTCTTGTTAGAATACGACGCCCTATCCCCAAAGCTGAGTGTGTTACGTATCTCACCATGCTTAGTTGTCATGACGTATAATGATGTCTGTCTTATGTGTCGACATATATTACCTCAGCTGATCCTAATAAAAGACCCTGTTAGATAAGGGTCTCTTATTTAATGAGGGATTTCTCCAAACCGTTAACTGGATTTGTTCAATGTCACAAAGAAAGCAAAGCAGAAAATCCAACCTCAGTCCCTTTATTGTCCAATACGTATCTCATTTTTCTCCCAAAACATTTCCTTCTCCTTTCCCAACATCAAACTGTACAGATAGATGCTCAAGAGACAAAGGAACCGGACATGTGTATGTGTAAGAGAGAGCTGTGACCATGTGTAAACAGAAAGGGGGCGAGCAAAAAGAGTCCTGGTTAAAGATACTTACGTCGGAGTGGAGTGCTACATAACAGGCCAGGACCCCATTCTTCATATTCTGGTGAGGTGAAAGCATTCTTCGGAAGGGCTGCTAAGAACAGAGTGACACATTAGAGTGATACATCAGTTGGGAAATATTTGGGATTATTGGATTTCAGCAAATTATAGGAAACTTCATCTCCTTGACTTAGGAGTAAGGAGCTGCAAACATCAAATATGCTAACTGCTGTCGCAGTCAGCTATTAGTAACACAAGGGTGACTGTATATATAGTCCTTACGGTGTTTTCTGTCTCGGGAAGTGCAGCTCTTTCTTCAGTACTGCTGTCCTATGTGTCAAGGAAAGGAACTGCTCAGACCTGAGCCAGTTCGCCAAACTTTTATACTCAGTGTGTGAATCAATTATAAAGGATTTATTTTTACAAATGTGCTTGCCCATTGAAAACCAGAAACCCCCCCCCTTTTTTTTTTAATGTAACACTGCAAACACGGCGGTCGTATATTTTGATTAAAAAAAAACATTCAGCATTTAGTAGCCTGTAGAAGAATCTAGTTTTTCCACAGGCCTGGGGGATTTCCTAATCATTTTCTGAGACGTAAGTAATGAGGATATAAAGTTGAGGAAGCGCCACAGGTCTCCAGGTAAGAATTTTTTAAGTGATCAGAAAAGAAAAAATGAACAGGAGCATGTGATTAACGGTAATATAAAGACAGTGTTTTCTGTATCAGTTAATTAGTTCCTCAAAGCCCAACAGCATGAAACTAATTCCTCCTGGAAAATAATTTCTCCAATGTTTTTCCTTCCTCCTCCCACCCCCGTTCCTAGATTGAAAAAGAAAAAACAAGCCAAACAAAATGCAGAGACAGCCTCAGCTATTGCTACAAGGACCCATACTGGAAAAGAGGATGCTAAAACAGTCATTTTAGAACAAGACAAGTGCAACATTGCCTTGGAAGAGGAATATCTCACTGATGAGAAAAAGAAGAGAAAAAATAATCAGTTAAAGGAGATTAGACGTACGGAACTGAAGAGATATTATAGTACGGGTGAGTATTGGTGGCAATACTGCAGCATCTTCATTCTAAAAATCTATAATGGGGGCCCCTGGGTGGCTCAGTAGGTCAACCGTCTAACTCTTGATTTCTGCTCAGGTTCTTCTCTCCATCTCTAAACCCCTCCCTCCCCCAAAACAAAAATAACTGGTGGTTTCTAAAAGACTGTTAATTTATAACTGATCATCTTTGTTATAATAATAACAGTAGCAATTTACTGAGACCTCTGATGTACCACCCACCTTTGTTTTATATATATAATCTCGTGTAAAGGGACAACAGTGATGCGTCTCATTTAACTTTGTGTTGCCAGAATCTGGCACCTAGTGTGTGCTAATAAATATCTATCCAATGGATTGTCACTTTCCCTGTATGAGAAATATGTTTTCTTTATGTATAGAGGTGGAGAGAAAGGTGGGAGGTGCAGAGGGAGAGAGAATCTTAAGCAGATTCCACATAAATGCGTTACTAGAAATGCCCTCTGTTTGGTATCAGCTGGACAATAGAAAATAGTAGAGACATGGCTTCGCATCCATCAGTTAAAGAGGAACAAGCAAACAAAAGACCATGTCTTGGGAATTTTAGTTAAGGAATTTTTTTTTTTTTAAAGGAATCTCTATGCCCAGTATGGGGCTCAAACATATGACCCTGAGATCAGGAGTTGCATGCTCTACCAGCTGAGCCATCCAGGTGTCCCTGGTTAAGGGAAATTTTAAAATAAGTCTGCAATATCATGTAGTTTCTCAGAATATTCATTGCATCTGAAACCGCATTAATGGAAGTGGCGTAGCTGGCATGATGGAGGTGATCATCCTGCTTTACTGGAACCATCCACTTCGCACTTACTGCTCCTATCACATGCAGGCCTGGGGTGTGTTGAGAGGAGAGGGCAAAGATGGGGAACTGGGAGTCACACCTTGACATGGCATCCCGGTCACAGCGTCCTAAGATTGCTGGGCTGAGAGAAGGAGAAGTCAGGGTCTCCGAGAACAGATGACAGTGTATGAAACGTGCTCTTGCAGCAGATTCATCCCGGGGCCCCATCTTCGGTTGCAGTTAAGGCCAGAGTTACTGCAAGACGGATCTTGTCTCCAGGTGTCCTGTAACTTCCTAGCAGCACTCGTCAAAGATGAAGTGGGCTGCCCCCGGGGTGGGAACAGGCATTACTTGGGCAGAAGGCAGACGAGGGATCTGCTGTGGAGTGTGTGGTTCGTCGCGGTCCACATGAGATTATGTCGCACATGGATTATGATGGGATCTATCATGTATTATAGAGCCTAAGGGGTGCTTCAGAGCCACTCAGTATCTTATAAAAAGCTGAAACTGTCACCTATTGAAAGAAACTTCTGTGTCATTGTGAGACTTCCCTTAAAATTTAAAGTATTGGGTATTACCCCTTATATCTAAAAAGAGGAAGAGGATTAAGGAAAATTGCATTTCTCATCTTCTTTTACAGTATGGTTTGTGCACATTGGAGAGTGGATAAAGTGTAGTTTTTAATAGTTGTGCAGTTTAAAATATTGTCTTTTTTTTTTTTCGCCTTTCTTTGTAAATGCTGTTGCTTAAGAAGCATTTTCAAGTGGAGAGATTTTGCTTGGTAGGTTTCACTGAAAGACGCCGGTAGAGTCCTGTTGGCGGAGGCTGCTTTCGGTCAGGGTGCTGTGCTAACCGTGGATGCTCCGTTAGAATAGCGCTTTAACGTGCTGCGCTCTATTGCACACGTAATGCTTTGAATCTGAAACCGTACCCTTCACTCCACTCTTTGCTTAACCCAACTCTCATTGACCACAAAATCAGCTCAGTCATCATTTCTCTCTCACTGGAAGCCCTCCCCGTCCCTGGTCAGCTTTGACTCTCCTTCTGCGTTGTCATTATGGATTTACTTCTCTCTTTCCTGTTTGTAGGCCGTCATCACGTGGACCCCGTAGTATTAGCTTGGTTTGGTATCTGAGTTACAGGTGTTCTTTACATGTGCATTGAAGATATGAATTAATACATAGATGAAGGGATACTGTTTGAGTTTGTTTGAGTTTCATGAAAATTCTGGAAGGATATAGGTGGCAGTGCGGTAGTTGGGGCAGAATTACTCCGTGATTTTCTTTGGTAGCAGTAAGTAGAGATGCCATCATAGCTTTTCCTTTCCCAAGAATGGCAGTGATAACTGGTTTAGAGGTTTGGGGCATTCCCTTAGGAGAACTCAGTGCTTAGATAAAACCACTAGATGGTGGCGATTGAATTCTGGAGTTCGTCTCTAGTTGACAGACACCCACATGGGCAGGCTGGCTTGACCTCCCCGGTTGACCTGGCCTATTCTCCAATCCCATCCCGGGCTGTTGTTCTGTACCACTAGGTGGAGCAGTGGGCCTCAAATCAAGAGCAGTCCCATTTCTAGTTCTGCTTCCATTGTGGCTCTAGTCTGGGGAGAGGAGACACTAAAATGGGAGCTTCTTGTCAACAAACTAAGGATTTGGACTTTTCTGAAGTCAGTTGGGAGCTCTCGGGGGAACTGCATTAACTGTGTGTTTTGAGATGATAAATCTAAGGACTTTGGGTAGAAATGGGCTTAAAGTCAGGTAGTGCTGGCTGGAGACTGGGGCAGAGGGGAAGGGCACCCTAAGGAGTTTGCTCCTAGAATCAGCGTATTTAGTAACTATTCTAGTGTGTGAGGGAGAAAAAGAACAGAGTCAAGACTTGACAAATTGGAGAATTCAAGAGCGAAAAAAGAGTTCAAGGTGTTTGTGTTCTAAGATGTTTTTGAGGTGCCGAGTGGATTTGTCCAAAGGGCCCTAGATTTCAGGTGAGAGGCCTGGAAATTGTTCCTTAAAGGTGTGACATAAACCCATACATGTAAAAGCAGTGACAGGGAACACGCAGAGTCACAACAAAAAGTTAATGGATGACAGAGGATCATGAAATAGAAAACAGACTATAACAATATGTCGATAATCGTTTCCTCAGAGTACAGAAATTACAAGTGTTTCCTTTAATTTTTTTTTACATATTACACGTTTTATAGTTACTTTTAATGTTAATCAAAAAAATATAGAAAAATGGGTAATAGAGTACATACCCCAAGGGCTTTGCAAAAAGAATATTAAACAAATGTAAAGTCCTAGAGAAGGAAAATGGTAACTTTCTATTTTAGGAAGTTAGATAGATCATAGGTATCTATTTCCACATCACTAACATCAGCCTAATCTAAGGAAGCATATTTTGACAAAAAAATCTTTTTCGGTGTTGAACTAGATTTATCTGTGGCTCATGTAAGCCTCGGATAACAATTCATTGCTATCTCCTGACATTTAGCAGAACAAAACGGTTAGGTAGCTATAACAAAGGTTATGGAAAGATCGAGTCATTGAAGTTGCCCCATTGTAACAAAATGGTGCAAATTCTAAAAATGTTTTGTTTCTGAGAGGGGAGCAGGAGAGCAAAAGTGAAGTAATTACATGGAGGCAGATGGTATGAGATAAATCTAGAATCCAGCACCTAGTGTGGCGCCTGGTACACCATAAACATCCCCCCCAAACCCTCCAAGGCTTCTGGACTGTGTAAGGGCAACTCTTCTGTGCTTACACTTGTGTTTACTGATATATAGGAGTCTTTCCAAACTTAATATTTATATGAACTCTTAAAGAATTGATAATAGTATATCTTAATGTATTTTTAAAGATTAGTTATTAAGTTATAATTAAATGTGACACAATTATGTTGGAATGTATACATATGTATCTTTTTGTCTCCTTCGCATTAACAGTATCAAAATATGCCTTAATGGCATGCATTATATCAGACAATTTTTTTTTTGTATTAGGGAAATACATTATTCCTTAATTTAGGAGAAAGTGTATCCTTGCTTCTGTGGAAGTGGAGATGGGAATTTCACAAAGTAGGTAATGTCTCAGTAGGAAAGTTCTTTAATTAAAACACAGGTATGCAGGTGTAAGATCTGAAAAAGATGGAGACATTTTACAAATATGGGAGGCAAGCCTAAATTGGAATAAAATATATTATTGTGATTTTTGTAGTGTTTTAGTATAAAAGATTAATACTGAAAATCCTGGTAGTGAAGTAGATATTTGAAGAGAATTGGGAGGTCATTTTAACAAACAGAAAACATTTAAGTAAGAGTATAGCCAGTGTTGTGATTATCATGGTCAAAGATTTAGAGAGAACCTCTGCAGTATCATTTCAAATCGTAGTTTTTCCTCCTGAATGCAAAAGAAACTTAATAAGAATAAAAAAAATAAATGAAATTCTCTACTTGTCATTTTTAAATATTTTTGAGTTTCACTACAATGCGAAAGTTACCAGTTGCTGAATTATTTTCCACAACGCACCCCTGACCCTTTCCCTTACACAGATGACTTTCTCAGAGTTGTTGTAACCACACGTGTGAAGATTTCTTATCTGTTGTTTCTCTTTGTTTCACATAAGTTCAGAAAGCCAAAGTTATGTTATTATGATAAATGAATTCCCAAACATAAAAGTAGGTCAAACCACAACATATAATAGCATTTCCTTCTATTCAGAGGTAATAATGACCATTCTGGTTCTTGAGAGCTCAAAGAATCACAGAATATAGGATTAAAATGGAATTTAATGTGGAAAGAGGCTATTAACTGAATCAATTTTTTTTTAAAGATTGATTTATTTCTTTGAGAGAGAATGGGAGCATGTGCCAGCAGGGGGAGAATAGGGAGAGGAGGAAGGGAACCTCCAGCCGACTCCCCACTGAGTGCAGAGCTCAAAGTCATAACCTATTTGAGCCGAAATCAAGAGTCGGATGTTCAACCGACTGAGCCATCTAGGAGCCCCTGAATGAATTTTTTTTTTTTAAATCACGCAGAATATAGAGACTTGAGGAACTTGGATATAAAATAAATTGAAATTATTAGGATGGAAATAATTAAGCCTGTGCTTCTTGGGGCCGTCAGGGCCATCAGGTTAATGGGTAAGTGAAGCCACACTGTGAAAACCTAGGTGGTGCACAAGACAAACCTGACAGGTACCGCCCCAGAATGCACAGGGTTGTTGAGGAAGGAACATAAATGATAAGAGGGGAGACGACAGACAAGGGGGTCCTGAGTGAAGAGGCAAAGAATCAGTGCAAACAGAGGTAGTAATCACAGTGTAAGAAGAATGCTTTCACGCCTGACTTTGGACATCAAAAGAGCTCACCCTCTTTGGGCAGAATGAGGAGGAAGACTCAGAATGTAAAGAAACTGGGGCCGATGTGTACAGGCCGTCGATAAATGGCAATAATAAGGTTTTTAAAGAATGTCAAGTACAGGGGACCCAAGAAGAGAGTCAGGCACTGACTTCACAGCAGTGAACCCCGGAGGCACGGAATCTTCAGAGTTGAGAAAGTAAAAGTTGTTTCTCAGGCTCAAAGACAACAGGACATTCTCAGACATACTCAGTCTTAGGAAATGCCTCAACAAAGTTATGAGTGGGAGAGACTTTTTTTTTTTTTTTTCCCTGAGAGGCACATCAAAATCAAGTCCTCAAGAATGAGAAAAGTTATTTTATAAAAGACTTGGTGGTAAGCATTGCAACTAAATAGACATAAAGTTAGAAATACATAACTGTTGCAAATAATGGTTAAAAGCATGAATATAAAAATTTTAAAAATTGAGAAGGCATGAATATAAAAAGGTGTCATACTTTTTTTCACCTTTATTGACATCTAACTGTCATAATGCTGTGTGAGTTTAAGGTGCTTGATACATGTATATATTGCTAAATGATTGCCACCAGAGCTCTAGCTAACACCTCCATCGGGTCACATAATCACCATTTCTTTTTTGTGGTGAAAACATTTAAGATCCACTCTTTTAGGGATCCCTGGGTGGCTCAATGCTTTAGCGCCTGCCTTTGGCTCAGGGCGTGACCCTGGGGTCCTGGAATCGAGCCCCACATCGGGCTCCCCAGAGGGAGCCTGCTTCTCCTTCTGCCTGTGTCTCTGCCTCTCTCCCTCGCTGTGTCTCTCATGAATAAATAAATAAAATCTTTTAAAAAATCCACTCTTTTAGCAGCTTTCAAATATATCATATAGTATTATTATCTTAAAACTGGAAGCACAAGCCAACATCTGGGCCAACATCTACCCGTTTCCCAGTCCCCCAGCCCCTGGTAACCTGAAGGTGATCAAGGGACACTCCTTCCATTTCCTCCTCCAGCTCTGTTCATGCAGTATATTGTAATCCGTTCTTGTCATTGTTGAAGCAAAAACTGCAGTCACTGAACCAAGCAGCTGTTTTAAAAAACCTGTTGTACTAGAGCTAGAGCTGAGTGTAGTCTTATTATAATTGATCTGTTTAATCCAACCCTTGTTCCCTAATGAATCTGTCATATTACATTTGTATTAGGAGAAATCTCAGTGTAAAAGAAGTACTCACATGTGATTTGGGCTAAGAAAAGGACAGCAGATCAGACTATGTATGGTCAGTAATTTTGCAGCTTACGCGATTAAAAAAAATCAAATTAGAAGTGAACTGGGGAAAGTGTAAAGGAAAAAATATGCTCCATCTCTCCGGATGGTGAAAGAGTAATGTGGTCAGATCTTTATGCAAGGCAATAACCATTCTTATCAAGAGACTTACCTTTTCCATACCCTTTGACCCAACAGTTCTTTTTGTAGAAATTCACCCTAACGAACCAATCATGAGCATAGTAGATTTAAGTACAGTGATTATCATTTCATTGTTTTATTTTGTTACTACATTTACTTGTTTAATTATACTTTTTTATATTTATTCCAGTAAATGTACGGTGTCATATTAGTTTCAGGTGTACAATATAGTAATTGAACAGTTCCATATATTACCTGGTGCTCATCACAAGTGTGCTCCTTCATCCCCATCACCTATTTCACCCATCCCCCCAACCCTCTACCCTCTGTTTTTTTCCTCTTGGCTCATTTATTTTGTTTCTTAAATTCCACATATGAGTGAAATCATGGTATTTGCCTTTCTCTAATTTCACTTAGTATTATACTCATTATACTCTCTAAGTCCATCCATGTCATTGCAAATAGCAAGATTTTGTTCTTTTCTTATGGCTGAATAATACTCCATTATATAAACATAGCACATCTTCTTCATTGCATTGTTTTATATAGTGGTGAAATAAAAACATTAACGACATAAAGTGGGAGACTATGTGCTATTTTTAAATGATGTAGAAAAACAGTGTGGGACGTTTTCACAAAATATTGTTGTGGTAGGAAAGCACGTTGGCAATAGTGTATAGATTATGAATCCATTTTTGTTTAAAAAATAACTCATGTGTATACGTACAAAAAATGAGATGGAGAATTGCTGGATATATTATAGATACCAGAATGCAAACATTGTTTGTTTTTTTTTTTCTGAATGGGGTAATAAAATGGGTGATTTTGAAAAATTCTTCTCTTTTTAAACTGTATTTTTTAATGACCATATATAGTTTTATTGTACAGAATTGGTTTTTATATTTCTTATTTTATTCTAAATTTTAAATTTCCCCAACTAAGTTTTTGATCCATCTATTAAAACAAGCAGAAGCTGTGCCTTGAGTTTTCAGATGATAGGAAAGAGTAGGAAGGAAGGGAGAAGCAGAGTGAGGTTCAGGGAAGAGCAGAAACAGCCAATTTTGGATGAGTGTCTCCTGTAGGTTAGATGCCTCATTTCATTATTTACTTTGCTAGGAGTCATGATCTAATGCAGGTTGTAGTAGCCTATTTTACAAATGAAAAAAACAAACAAACAAACAAACCCAGAAGCTGAGTAACTTACCAGAGGTCCCACTGTGGATCTGTGTAAAGCAGGGATAGAAGCCCAGCTCTCTGGCACAAAAGCCCTAGCGAAACCCTTGTATATCATCCCGCTTGCCCTGAGTCAACTCCGAGAGAGAAATAAGGCAAAAATTAAATAAAATCTTAGTGTCTTTGGGCACCTGGGTGGTTCAGTAGGTTCAGCGTCTGCCTTCGGCTCAGGTCAGGATCCTGGGGTCCAGGGATCGAGCCCCAGGTCAGGCAGTCTGCTTCTCCCTCTACCCTCCTCCCTGCTCGTGTTCTCTCTCTCTCGCTCTCATACTCTCTCCTGAATAAATAAATTAAAATTAAGAAATCTTTAGATTTTAGTGTCTTCTCCGTAGCCTGAAGGACGTTGTGTGGCTTCATAGTAAGGAGACAAAGTTGATTATAGGTGGAGGTTCCATTTTTGCCTGAGCCATGGTGTGAATGGTGATTAGACTGAAATTTCTCTCCGGGCTTAGCCACTTGGCCTATAGTCGTACACGTAGTAACATTCCACTCACTGATTTTACGGCTGGTACGGCTGGTACGTCAGAAGCTGACACCAACTCAAGTCCTCTGTTTACTTAGATCCCTAGCGAGATGTGAGTTGATTCATTCCAGGAATGCTTGAGGGCCTTGCTCCCTGCTAAGGGCACTAGGAGGCTCCAGGTAAGGAATTCCACCATCAACAACTCCCCTACCCTTCTTGCATTCTGGAGTTTACATCAGCGTGACTCACATTAGTCACAGACTATATTGCCTGTGACAGTCTGGAAGGAAGGAAAATAACATCTGTATGGCATTTCCCTCTGTGTCAGCAGAGGGTGAAATGAGTCATTAGTTAGTACCGTTAAGTCGTCCTCACATCCCTGCCCTCTGCATCCTCAGTCGATAACGGTTCCTCGTGGCACACCTCTTAAAAATCTTATTGTAAAAAATAAAATAAAATTTTATTATGATAGTTATGATTCAGGTGTTCCAGAAGTTACCCTTAAGGTACCAAATAATAATATTTGATATTTTCATTACACTCTTGACAGAGTCAGGCCAATAATTTCAGAAATGTCTACCACCAATAGAGAACACATCTCTCTCTCTCTCTCTCTCTCTCTCTCTCTCTCTCTCTCTTTTAAGATGTTATTTATTTGAGAGAGACAGAGATAGCGACAGAGAGCACAAGTGGGGAGGAGAAGGAGAAGCAGATGCCCTGCTGAGCAGGGAGCCTGACCTGGGTCTCGATCCCAGGACCCCGGGATCATGACCTGAGCCAAAGGCGCAGACGCTTAACCAACTGAGCTCTCCAGGCACCCCAACAACGCATTTCTTGAAGCAAATACATATCCTGTATTTTTCTTTTTAAAGATTTTATTTATTTATTCCTGAGAGAGGCAGAGACACAGGCAGAGGGAGAAGCAGGCTCCATGCAGGGAGCCCAATGTAGGACTCGATCCTGGGACTCCAGGATCACACCTGGGGCTGAAGGCAGCACTAAACCGCTGAGCCACCCAGGCTGCCCCATATCCTGTATTTTTCTTCAATAACATTTCTAACTTTATATTTTTGATGATTAAGTCTTTATCTGCATTGATTTGAGAGTGATTTGGATTTTTCTCCAAATCTTAGCGTTCTCTCAACTTCATTGAATAGTAATCTGTAAGGTTTACTGAGTCCTGAGTCCTTGTTTCACACATTGTGGGGTGTTTTACCTTAATTGAATTGTCTTATGTAATCCTTATAGAGACTCTCTGTGGGAACCCAGTTGGTATCCCTATTTTATTTATTTAAAAAAAATTTTTTTAAGTGGGCTCCACGCCCAGTGTGGACTTGAACTCAGGACCTGAGATCAGGACTCTCATACTGTACTGACTGAACCAGCCAGGTGTACCTGTATCTCCATTTTACATGCTGGGAAGCTGTCTTTGATGTAGTAAAGTTACTCAGTCACACAGTGAGCCAGGGGCAGACGAGGACTGTCATTCAGTGTGTCCCATGCCAACCCCCCACACCCCCACCCTTGCCTCCCCCACCTGTGAATTACGTGACACTTATGGGAAAAGCCAGCCTTTTCTTAGTGGTTTACAAATGCATTTTTGTGTTACGTTAAATCCCTTCAATATAGTTCTAATTTTTGGTATTTCACCACATTGTTTTAATTGCTATGGCTTTATAATCATGTGTTTTAACACCAAAACAGTGTTCTTACTGTCATTTTCCTTTAAAAATAATTTTGGATAGTCTTGTGTATTTATGCTTTCAGAGAAATATGATGATCAATTTTGCATGTTTCCCTTCTCCAAATTTTTTTTAATTTAAATTGCATTTATTTTAAACATTAATTTGAAGGGAAAGTGAAATATTTACAAGAATGATATTTCCAGTTTGGGAACATTATATATATATATATACCTCCCTTTATTCAAGCTTCCATTTACATACTTTTGTAAACCTTTTAAAATTTCTTTTATATATCTTGCCACTATCTCATATTTATTCCTAGACATTTTCTCACTTCATACTATTATGCCTGGGACGTTCCACAGTATAATTTCTATCACACATAGAGAAGACT
The DNA here is from genome assembly GCF_018345385.1 of Vulpes lagopus. Lineage (NCBI taxonomy): Eukaryota > Metazoa > Chordata > Mammalia > Carnivora > Canidae > Vulpes > Vulpes lagopus. Next base: position 122,022,811 of record NC_054825.1, read on the forward strand.
CTTCTCTGGCCACCTCACTGAACAACTTCAGATTTCTGGATATTTTTACGATGTTGGTTCTTTAGGTAGGAAGTTCATGTAATAATCAGATTTTCTTTCTTTTAGTATGTAAAACTCTTTTATCTTTTCCTTTGGCTAGAAATTCCAAAAAACAGTTGAGTATGAACCTTGATGGTAGGAATTCTTGTATTTAGAGTTTTAACATTTGTGTTCAGTTTCTGATAAAAGAGAGCATCCCGGTTGCCTCAGGTGTGCCTTGGAGAGCTCCGAGCTTGATTCCTAGAGACCATCAGGTGCACCGGGGGTACCTGGAGTATATCCTGTGCCCGGGCTGCAGGCAGTGCTGTGAATGGTGGCCTCCAAAGAACAACAGATTCCCTCCTCCTCCTCCTCCTCTGAGTTCCAAAGCGTTGGTCTCTGTTGTGTTTGTAGTGTTGCTGCTTTCATCTCCACTACAAAGTTGAGTTTTACGACCCTAAATTCTTGTGGTTTAGTCGTGCATCACATTAGGTTAGCTTCTTCCTAACAGGGAAGCAGCATGGGAGATAGTATGCCCCGAGGGCTTAAAAGCTTGGCTGGAATTGCTCTTAGGCACGCATTTCCCAGAGAACCCGGGCATAAGAGAAATGGGGTGGGGCTCCTGCAGGGCCTAGGGGTATTTCTCCCACTGCACACCATGCAGTCTTTCTTCTAGAAAGCTGGGGTGGGGGCCTCCCTGGTGCCAGAGTTTAGGCTGTGTTTAGGTAAAGAACACGCTGCCTGTACAGGCCAGGAAGTGATCTCATGAACTCATTGAATTTCCATTTCTCACAGGGAAATTGCTTTTGATATACAACTTTTAGGGGATCCCTGGGTGGCGCAGTGGTTTAGCGCCTGCCTTTGGCCCAGGGCGCGATCCTGGAGACCCGGGATCGAATCCCACGTCAGGCTCCCGGTGCATGGAGCCTGCTTCTCCCTCTGCCTGTGTCTCTGCCTCTCTCTCTCTCACTGTGTGCCTATCATAAATAAATAAAAATTAAAAAAAAAATTTAAAAAAAAAAAAAAAACAACTTTTAGGGTTTTGTTGATTTTTCAGAAGCACATTTTCAATGAATATCAAAGAGTAACTAAAAGTTCTTCATGTTTAAGGAAATTCACTGCTATTTTTAGTTTTCTAATGGTGGTATTTAAAATTTTTTTAAAAAATATAATAGCTATTTAATTTCATTGAAGGCTTCCTTGGCGTGTATCAAAGTGATCAGATCCGGTTTTTCTCTTTTAAGCAATTTATATAATCCTCTGTCATGTTAGTGTTCCATCACTCCTGTGTTTTGGGAATGAAACCTTTTTGCTCAAGGTTTATAATTTTTTTCAATACCCTGCTCTATTCAGATTGCTGTTGACTTACGTTGACTGCATTATCACTATCACTAGCATTTGTTAAGCACTTACTCTGTGCCAGGCTCCGAGGTAAACACTGCTTGTCATCTCATTTAATCTTTTGAACTATGTCATGAGGTAGTTCTTCCTTTTACAGAAAGATGAGGAAGTGGAGGCACAAAGATTTCAAATAACCTGGTTAACATTGCACAGCTGTGAGAACATGTCAGGCTTGCTCTTTGAACTCAGCTCATCTTGACCCCTAAACCAAACTGTAATCGAGAAAATATTTGGTGATGTGAGGGAGATGGCGCATGACTTGATTTTATGGTCAAAGTCCTCAACCTGTCACAGCCACATGCATCAGTTCGCAGTATAGGGATACGCTGGTCGTTGGAAGTAGATTATTGTGTTAATCAGTCAGGTGTGGCCCTTTCTTGGAAAGATCTAGAGGGACATGGGCCAGTTTTGCCTTTACAAATCCATCTCGTTTGGATGCTGTAGAAAACTGTCCTCCCTCTTGGGACAGATGTTGGGGGCCCTGTGCTTCAGCTCATGTACCCTGTTCAGACAGGCTTATGGCAGAGATGGAAGAAAGGGAGAGAATGGATTGTTCCAGAAGAGTAAGAGGACAGGACACACACGTGCCAGTTAAGTGGAAGGTCAGCACAGGATTGGCCTTTGATGTAGTTTTCCAATTCTGTGTGCGCGCATTCAGATCATTGATAACAGAGTCAAAGGCTCATCCTGTCTCTTTCGTCTCAATCTGTGTAGAGCTTGTGGCTTCAAGATCCAGGGAATTCACAGCTGCCTTGTCTGTTTTCAGAGACAGTAGTGAACAATGTCTATTGTCCTGACCCCGCCCCGTCTCCGTGGTCCCCAACGAGCCAGACGCTCAGGTTGGAACGACCTTGGTATTGTCGTCTTCTTGCCGCTTCTTCCCTCAGAACCAGACCATCCAGCCCGAGCCGCATTCCTTAGTGTGCCCTGCCCACCCCTGCACGCTGGCAGCGGAGGTCACTACTCGAATCCCGCCCCCCCACCACCAATTTCCCTCTTTGCATCTGAGCCTCTTATCTTTTCCTATAAAGCTGTTCTCCACCTGTGGTAGGCAGGTCGGCGTCCTCGTTCCCAAACCCTGCCAGGCTACGCAGCAGACGCACCTTAGGGCTCTGGATGGAACGAAGGCTGCTGACCAGCTGACCTTAAGGAGCATCCCGGATCATGCAGGTGTGCCCAGTGTAAGCCCAAGGGCCCTGAACAGGGCGAGAGGAGCACAAGGGGGGCTGTAGCCCGCTGACACCCGTGTCAGACGAGGAACATACCGAACTGCAAGATACTAACTTTGTGGGGGGTTTTAAAGGTTTTATTTATGTATTTATTCATGAGAGTCACAGGCAGAGGGAGATGCAGGCTCCCTGCGGGGACCCCCATGTGGGACTCGATCCCAGGACCCGGGAGTAACGACCTGAGCCAGAGGCAGACGCTCCAGCGCTGAGCCCCGCGGGGGCCCCCGTGTCTAACGTGGAGGCAGGACATTTGTGGTCGCTGGTTTCAGTAGCACCAGGACAGGACCCCCCAGGCCAGTCTCCAGGCCTCGCCCCTGCCTCCCCGCCCCGCAGGTGCCTGTCACTCGCAGGTGGCTCACCGCTTCCTTCAGTTCTCACGGTGTCCCCAGAACGTCAACGTCCCCACCTCATTTTAGCCACAGGCCGTAGCCCTACCTCAGGGACAGGGTTGGCCGCACCCGAGTCGAGCGGCTTCCAGTGTTCACGGCGGGCACCGCGTGGCCTCCCGGGGGCGTCTGCGGTTCTCGGGCCTTCCTCTGACTTCCCTCCCGGGGCGCGAGCTCTCCTGGGCTCGACCCGCCACCCCGGGAACCACGCGTCCTTCCTCCCCCACATCCAGGCTGCCTTGGGGCCCCCTTGCCCCTCTGATCCCCTCGCGGGGCCCCGAGGCCGAGGCTGTTCTTCGGGGACACTTGCGCCCCGAATCTCCTCGGCAGGGTGGCCTTGCGTCCTGGACTCCGGGCCTCCTCCGACTCCTCTGACGCGACTCGGACACCTGGGCGCCGGGCGCACCCCCACAGGCCCACACCTTCTTGTCAGTTTTGTCACAGTAATTTCCTTATGAGGCTGGAAACACCACCTCTGAAGACTTTTTTTTTTGTCTGAGGCGGGGCAGGTGGGAGGACGTTCAGCTGCTTGGGTCTGAAAGGCATTGCTTGCTCCAGGTCCTCCTGAGCAGGGGGAGGGGCAGACCTGGGGGGATCTAGAAGGGTCGGAGGAGGCCGCAGCTGGCAGTAAAGGTGTCGGGAGTATCCCTGGCAGGTCTTTCATCCTTGGAGATGGGGAGGGGCCCCCCAGAACCCTGGAGGCGGAGCCACTCGGGCCTCCTGGACTCTGCAGCTGAGCCTGTCTAGGGAAGATGTGCAGGCCTTGCTCATGGACACAGCGCTGGCCGTCCTTAAAACCATAGCAAACACCCTGGGAAGCAACACGAAGCTTCACCTGTGCTACTAGAGGAAGACGATCGAATCAGGTCCTTAGAAGTAGCCGGTTCTTTGCCTTCCCTGTGGAGTCCGTTGTAAAAATGGCTTGTGGCCCTGATGGGTTCATAGGATATTCCTGGTGTGACGCTCTAGTAGTGAAACTGTTGCCCATAGCCCAGCTCGTCAGACGCGTTGACGTCCGTGGGGTGTTCATTCAGTCCTCCGTAGGGACCGGGTATCCCACCAAGGACGAGCCCTCCAAAGGTGGCCAGGCACCACCACGCTCCTTACCTCGACAATTTCAAGACCTTAGATTCCGGAGGGAAGGCTGTTTGTCCTCTTTATCTATAGTGTTCCTATGTCTGACATTTTTCTGGCCTACCCACCTGTGACAGAGGAAAATAAAATTTTTTTAAAGATTTTATTTATTTATTCATGAGAGACATACAGAGAGAGGTAGAGACACAGGCAGAGGGAGAAGCAGGCTCCCTGCGGGGAGCCCGATATGGGACTTGATCCCAGGATTCCAAGATCACACCCCGGGCCGAAGGCGGCGCTACACGGCTGAGCCACCAGGGCTGCCCGAAAAGAAATTTTTGTACTGATTCAGGTGGACAAGTTAACTTTATCCAGAACGTTCAGCCCGCACCCATTTGCCTTTGTAGCTGAGCAATCTGGAAACCCATGGGTGGGTGGCATATGGCAGTGATCTCCCAGGACCAGAAAGAATTATACACAGTTTATGGACAGGCATGGTCCAGAAGCTGCCACAAATGGGAAAAGTAAGGGCCCTGGAAATGGGAAGGGCTTGCGAAGGGATGGGAAGGGCCCGTTTGGAAAGCAGGAGCACCTAGAGTGAGGACTGCGGTGACAAGGAGAGGGGCAGGAGTGTGGGACAGACGAGAGCCGGCATATTCACAGAGTGGGACACCAGATCATAAAGCCCGAGAGTTCTGGGATTGGGCTTTTTGACAGGCTGTGCAAACTCTCCCATCCACAGATTCTAGGGTCTGGGGGTCTGAGAAACCTGCTCTCCTCTTCCTGAAGTAAAGTAGATGTGGCCACATGTGGGTGGGGAGGTCATACTGGTAGAGTCCGGAGGAATTTCCAGAGTCTCGTTGGTTCTGTGAATGGATCCGATTGGACATAATAATGATTGGACGGGGACTCTAATGACAGCACCTATTCCTTTCTTCTTGATTTTCAATTATTAAGTAACCTAAAGAAAATACTTAAAAGGCTGTTAAATACCACATGAATTAACTTTCTTCATGTGTCCGTGTTACCTTCTCAGTACGCTCATAGTCATCACGTGGGTGCAGTGCGATTGGTGAGCTGCGTGTGGGGTGTGGGAGGTCGTAGGACCCCCGAGCCCATCACACTTTGTAGTTCACAGCGTCACATCCCTGGTCGGAGCTGGGCTCCTTGTTGTTCATTCATTAATGTCTTTGTATCTTCCTTCCCTGCTCCCACTTCTCTCTACTTCACACACTCTGTTGGGCGTGTAGACTACCCTGTGGATGTGGCCTTGACAGATGTGTGGTTGTATGTACCTCGTTCACATATACCTCATGGTATTCTTCTGTATATCTTGGTCTTTTTCTGTTGATGCAAACATGCTGCAGTGTGTGCTTCTGGCATGATATTTCTAATTACTGCCTAGAAGGCCAGAGCGTAGCTACTACATTTTGCTTACCTTCCAACTTTCTGCTGCCACAGATGATGCTGTTACGTACATTCTCCAGCAAGTGACTCTATGTTATATAAAGTCTATACCTCCTGGGAAGGGTGTATGTTGATTGCTGAGTCAGATGGGCTATATATATATTTGATTTGCTGGAACGGCTGTACCAATTAACATCCCTACTAACAGTTCAGATCTCTGCCAACACTAAAATTGTCCAACTTTCTGATTTTTGCCATGCTAATAGATGTTAAATGATGTCTTAATCTGCATTTTTCTGATCACATACAAATTAGAGCATCTTTTCATAGTTAATTCAATTTTGTATTTTTTTGTCACTTTAATTTTTTACCCATTGCAGTATGTCTCTCTGGTTTTCCATACCTGAGTTGATCATATTAAGATGTATGTAACCATGAGAATTAATTTAAATCATAATGTAGCTTCTAAACACTTAGGTTGACCTGTTTTGACCTATAAAAACTGCAAAAAGTCTGCAGCCTAACTTACAATGTGTGGTTGGACCCATTGGTCTTCCCAGATTTTCAGCTTTATAAATAATATTGCACTAACCATATATTATGATATATGGCAGTTTTCTTCTTTTGAATTTTTCCGTAGGTTAAAACCCTAAGGGAAAGGTTACTGACTCAAAGAATGAACATTTTTATGGCTATTGTTGTATATTGACAAATCACTTTCTAGGACTGTTGGTAGGAATGTAGATGGGTACAACCACTGTGGAAGACAGTATGAAGGCTCCTCAAAAAGTTAAAGATAGAAATACCGTATGATCCAGTAATTCCGCAACTATTTACTCAAACAAAATGAAAACACTAAATCAAAAAGATATATTGTAGCACTATTTACAATAGCCAAGATATGGAAGTAACCCAAGTGTTCATTGATAAATGACCGGATAAAGAAGATATGGCTGTGTCACATATATGGAGAGAGGGTGGGAGTATTACTCAGCCATAAAACATAATGGAATATTGCTATTTATGACAACATGGATAGAACTAGAAGGTATTAGGCTAAGTGAAATACCATATAATTTCATTTGTATATAGTATCTGAAAAGACAAATGAGCAAACAAAACAGTCTCTTAAATACAGAGAACAAATTGGTGGTTGCCAGAAGGGAGAGGGCAGAGAGGACGGGTGAAATAGGTGATGGGGATTAAGAGGTGCAAACTTCCAGTTACAAGATAAATAAGTCACAGAGATGAAAAGTAGAACATAGAGAATATAATCAGTTCTAGTGTAATAACATTGTATGATGGACATTGGGTAATGTATAGAATTGTTGATTCACTGTATTATTTTAATTATACTTCAGTGAAAAAATTAAATAAAAGTGCAGTATTGATTTACATGCATCATATATATCATAACTATACTAGCTTTACTTTAACTCCATCATTATGTATTATCATTTGAAACATTAATAACTATAAAACATTACCTTGTTATTTATGCTATTTGATTATTGTTAACATAAATCATTTATTCAGTTGTTCATTGATGAATAATATTTTTTTAAGAGTATGGTCTATTTGTGCCTTTAGCCCATTTTCCTAGTGGCGTCTTTTTTGTTTTCTTTAAGTCAGTGTGAATGTGTTGTGTTTGTTTGTTTTTTTTTTTAAGATTTTATTTTTAAGTAATCTCTATACCCAGTGTGGGGCTCCAACTCACAACCCTGAGATCAAGAGTCTCATGCTCCACTGACTGAGCCAGCCAGGTGCCCCGAAAGTGAGTTTTAATATACTGTAAATCACCTTTTCCTCAATCCTTGAAAACGAAATTATTCATTTACATACATTTTATTCTTCAGATGACAATCAAAACAAAACACATGATAAAAAAGAGAAGAAGATGGTGGTTCAGAAGCCCCATGGTACCATGGAATATACTGTAAGTATAAATAGGAGGTATGAACATTTGTTAACACCACTAGATCTGCATGATCTTTCTCTCTGACTCATCCTGCCCCTTAGCTGCACTCCTCTTGTGTGTCCATGAATTAATGAAGCTTCTTAAGATCTTTTCTATGTCATTCCTCTTCCCTCCATATTTTCTCCTTGGGCCATCTCATGTAAACTTATGACTTGAATTACCTTTGATATGCCAATGATGGCCAATTTTAGGTCACATCCTAGACGTGCTTTCTGAGTTCCATCGCCACAGATTCACTTGCCTACTCATATCTGTCCACCTCCAGGCTTGGTATTTTTTCAGGAAGCAGCGGCTCTATCAGCCACGCATTTCTACAAGCCAGAACTTTGTCCTTGACATCTTCTTCCCATGACTCTCCATGTTCACTCTCCATGTTCACTCCTGTGACCATCCAGCCAGATCCCTTCATTGTGCTCTTTCACAGATTCATATTCCTTTGCATAATTTACCTCAGTTTAACACTATTGGTTCATTAATGTGATTGTTATTTTAAGGTCTGTCTTGTGCCTTGATTTATGTACCGTGGAGACAGACCCTTTTTTGGTCACCATTGTGTTTATGGTGCTTGCAGGGTACAGGCTTCTATATTGTTGAATCAGTAGATGACAAATGCTATGCCTGTGTCCACTACTACACCTGCATGGTATGTGTCAGGTGCTCATCTCTCTCCTGCAGCATGAACTCCTGGAGGCCAGGAGCTGTGTCATTTATCCCAGCTCTATTACAAAATAAACACTCAGCGATAGATTTGTTTTAATTCACTTTGTAGTAGCATTGTTGAGGAGTGTTCTCTGACTTCTAATGAGACATTAAGTGCTGTTGCCATTGCCTGGTTGTGATTTTCTCATGTGTATTTATTTTCTACTCATTATTCAGATGCTATGCCAGGCTCTATATAAGGCAAGCAGCAAGCCCTGATCCTTCCCTGGCATTTATTTTGGAATAGTAAATTATCTCCAAGCCTTTCTAGAGTCACACAGAAGAGCCCGGCACAGGAATTACATGCTCCCTGTTCTGTGAGCATCTCTAGGCATCTCTCTGTAGGTTATAGAATTAATCCTTTTTAGAAGAGATTTGGGGGTGGTTATTCCACTTTGCCATGGTCTACAATATGTTTTGATCCCCATAACACCTAGCACAGTTCCTTACCTCATCGTAGATACTCAAGAAGTGTTGGACTATCATTAATAACCATATTAACTCGTAAGGCCATGTGTGTATCCAACAGTATTATCCACAAGCCCCTCCTAAGAAATGAGACGTGGCATTAGCGAGGAGATGCTTCACAACAATGATGCAGTGAGAGTAAATAGCAACCCCCACGTTAACTCCTATAAATAGGTGATCAAGTTAGTAATGCAGATCTGCCTGCCTGTTTGATTTATAGGTTACGGAGGTTAGTTTACTTAACAAGTTTTTTTTTTTTTTTTTTTGTACTTGTCATTGAAAATAAAAGGTGATTCATAACATCATGTTTAGAGAACCATGCTAGCACTTACCGGATTGCTTATTTTGCTCCAGAACTGTCGATGTCCAAGCATCCGTTTAGTTTTAAACATTTAATGATTCCAGTATCTGTCCCAGGGTCTCTGACTTGATGCTACATTTATGTCTTATCGTGATTGATGTAACGGCTCCAGATGGCTAACGTTTTTCTCCTTCCCTGAACTCCCTATACACAAAGCTAAGTTGTGCCAATGTAGATTTAGAAATCTATTAGTGGACACTGAAATTTGAAAATAAGGGAGCTCAGAAATGAATTGATCTAAGACTTTGCTCTTCCATGGTTTTATTAAGACTTGAGAATGTATTCACTTTCTTTTTCAGAATATGTCTGGATAGAACTACTTTTCATTCACTCATATCACAAATAGATTAATGTTGTCTATTAAAAGGAAAGGTTTGTTTTTTGTTTTTGCTTTATACTTTGAATCTTGTTTGTTTGATTATTCTAGGCTGGAAGCCAGGACACCCTAAACTCCATAGCCCTGAAGTTTAACATCACTCCCAATAAATTAGTGGAACTGAATAAACTTTTCACACATACTATTGTTCCAGGCCAGGTAATTCTTTTCTTGTTGGATATTACTTTTTAGAAGTTTTGCATTTATCTTTTATTGCCATTTTTGATGCTTCACTGTTAGTGTCACGGGATTAACATTGGTGATAATGTGCACTGGTTCAACCTTTCCCTTAGATCAAGAATTTTAAAAGCATCCTGGAATTGAGGAACTGTTGAGAGACAAAGGCTTTGCAAATGGTTAACACAGTTTACTTACCTATCATTAGTTTATGTCGTGGATGTTCCCTTTGACATCAGGAGAAGATAAATCTGGCTTTTTCGTCAATGTAACTCAAATGTTCTTAGAATGTTTAATTTACAAATGCAAATTTCAGTTTATTCTACTCCTGGGATACATAATGGCCATCATTTTATTTTAAATTAGGCAGGATTTTGGAGTGCCTGGGGTGGCTCAATCAGGTGAGCATCTGACTCTTGCTCTCAGCTCAGGTCTTGATCTCAGAGGTCGTGAGTTCAAGCCCCGAGTTGGGCTCCACACTGAGCATGGAGCCTACTTTAAATAAACAAATAAGACAGAATTTTGGCATTTTTATCTTGATTTGAAATCTGACAGAAATGGTCAACCAGCCAAAAACAGAGACATTTACTAGGACTATCAAGAAAAAGCCACAATGTTTTTTCCCCGGGTTTTTTATACTTTATTTATTAAACTGAATGAAATTGACTAATTGTGTAATTTTGCCACTCTTGGTTAAACCAGCAAATTATTTTAGTATGTTCCACATGTTTGATAAGATATTCTTATATTTTTACTTTAAAACTACATTTAGCCAATAAATATTAATGAGATACTCATTGGGAGATCCTCCCCAAAGACAGGTTTCCAGTCCTATCCATGGAACTGTCTGGTTGTCATGAGTACCTTCTGGTTTCATTGTTGACTTACTTGAGCATCTTCCTGTATCTCTACATTTTAGTGATATTTAATTCTTTCAGAATAGATACTGCTACTTCTAAGTACGACTTTTTTGAGGAAGTGGTGATATTGTTCTTTGCATTTCATTCAAGGGCAGCATATGAAGCCAATGGGCCCTAAATCGGCCAGTCTGTGTTATGGTGCTTTTAATATTTATGTTCTTGTCAAAAGGAAGAATTAGCATACTGCCAGTACCAGTTAATGGAGGGGAAATATGCATTAAAACTCTTCAAAAACTCATAAAAATTTATCTCCGGGAAAATTAATAGTAGATTTGTCCTTTTTTGGAATTTCTTATCATCTGGAGTATTGCTGCATAATATATCACTGACTCATAGCAGAGAACCTAGATGTATATTTACTAATTCAAGGCTAAAGACTGCTGGAGTCTAGGAACATAATTTAGAATGATTTCTTTCTTTTTTTTAAAACTATGTCCACAAATAAAATATTAGTACTAGGTAAATTAAGGTCCAGTAGCCAGTAAGAAGCAAAAGGAGTGTTTTAATGTGCCAATTATAATGGAAAAAATGCCAAAAATAGGAGCCCTCAAGCTTTGTTTCCGACTGACCTTGTAGTAGCTGTTTGACATGAGCAAGTCCTCAGTTTCCCTTTTGGATCTCAGTTTACTAATCCCTGAAGTTAGGGGTTTGGCCACAATATCCCTGATATCTTTTCGAGCCTTTGCTACGCTGTCCAGCTCTTATATAACTGAACAGTTACGTACAATTGACTGTCCCAGGACCCAGCTGTAATCAGGATTTTGCTGACAAAGATAAGAAATCAAGAAGAGTGAAATTGAGGAGCTTTCAAAAACTATAGATAACTTTTTGTTTTCAAGGATTTTAAAATACTTTTAGTGCCTGAAGGGGTAGGTATTCCTTTCATCTCAGTGGGTCTGATAACTCAAAGCTGCTTTTATCTGCTCTGATACCAAAACATTTGAGACTCACCCTCCTAGAGACTGATTTGATGGTCCCCAGGAAGTAGGAAAGGGAACTGGTCTGGCAGGGCAAGTGACCACATGTAAGAGGTCATTCTCAGCGGAAATGGAAACTTCTTGAACTAACATCTTACAATAGACTTTTTGTTGCTTAAAAGGCCAAAACCAATAGCAGAAAAGCTTAAATAACTGAGGCATAGAAATTTCTTTAGAAGTCCTGAGTTTGGCTGTTAGTTTGGATGCTTACATCAGATTTCAGGACATGTACAAAAATGTACTCTTTCAAGCAGGTGCATATCTTGAGCACATGCAGAAGTTAGTAACCTTGCAGATACATGGTTCAAGTTGTTTTTATAATCACTGAGCACCTTAGCTGCACATGCTTAGAACAATTTCTGAGCTAAAATGATGACAGGTTTGTTTCACGGTAAAGAACTTGAAGACCTCAAATCCCTCATTTGCCTGTGTGTGGGAGCAGACTCAGTTATTCTCAGAAGTCAGGAGGTAAACTTTACCCTTGCCCATGTTCCAGGTTGACTTTCCTGTTGAGGTAGCCCATGTTCTTACTGAGCTTTCCAGCATCCAACAGTCACCTCTATCTACACTGCAGTGAACTGTGTAAGCACAGGAATTATCCCTTTGATTTGACATTTAGAACATGCCAGACAGTAGAACTTAACCTGTATTGCCTAACACTTGTCAAGAGCTCAGATACAAAAATATATATATATATTAATGGAGAAGTGCTTGGAAGAAATGTCATCTCTTGATTCCTCTAGTCTAGATACATAAGGTAAGTAAGAGCTGTATGCCAAGACCATATCATTGTAGCCTTCTGTAAATTGCTTTTATGGAACTCTACACTTTGGCATTTGCCAATGATCCACATTGAAGATGTATAAATAAAATATTAAAAAAAATATATATATATTTAATATTTTATTTATTTATTTACAAGAGACACAGAGACAGGCAGATACATAGATAGAGGGAGAACAGGCTCCCTTCAGGGAGCCTGATGCAGGACTCGATCCCAGGATCCTGGGATCATGACCTCAGCCGAAGGTAGACGCTCAACCACTGAGCTTTACCCAGGCGTCCCAAAGATGTTATAAAGAACAATTCTCCAAAACTGGTCATTGCATTAACTGTCTCTGTGTCATCAAAGACCAGTAGTTTCAGCCTGGGATACTCTTTAGGAGACTTAATGAGAAAATACGTAGGAGAAACTGACTTGTTTTTGTCTTATGGAAGTTGAATTCTGCTGACTAATGACTTCTATCTCTGCGTTGTTTCTTCGGAAACCCAACCCGTTTTATGGCCCACCTCTCAATGAGTGTTTTGGTAATTTTGGACCATGTAGTTTCAGGAGTCATTAGTCCTCATCTTACTTATTGCTCTTTGATGTTGGTTTTCCTGCCTTTATCACAAGGTGTCTTTTGTTGTTGCCTCACATTTTTTTTCTGGATTGAGGAGAGATGTAAATAACTAAAGTTGAAATAGAGACAGGATGGGGAAGCGTGATTAACAATATTGAAAGGTTTTTATGGGAATAGTGCTGAATTATGTTTTATGACATTAGAAGTCCTCATTTTAAGACTGCATATGATACATGGCAAAATGTCACTTGTCTCATTATAAGCATGTTGAATGGAAAGATCATAATAACATCTCAGGAACCAGTACGTTTTGCAGAAGGAGGCTCTTGTGAACAGTTTGGGAGATTTTAATTTTTGTTTTTAGATAAGCTGACAGTGATAGAAGAGAAAGTATTGAGATTATTGATCCTACTTTGTACAGCTTATCATATAATGATCTTATTGCGTTAGCACTCAGGGCCTGCACGCTACGCTCCTTTCTCCTCTCTTTCCTTCTGCTATTAGTACCCTTCCTTGAAGCTTCTTTCCTCCCTATTTAAATCTCCCATACTGATCAAAGCTCTGCATGGACCTACTTGCTTTATACGACGTGCCCAGGGCGCTCACCCACCTTATTCTCCTCTTCTGTGAGCTCCTGCTGTATCTATAGATGTGTCCCATACCTTTTGCACTGCACATATTCCTGTTTCTGAGTATTGTTTCATAGATTAGTCTAGAAGGCCCCAAGGTACTTATGAGCTTTGCAAAGCCATGTACTTAGCATGTTACTATACAAAGAGCAACTGTTCCAAACACTGCCTAGTGTTGCCTGCCTGATTCTTGGTACTCAGCTTTTCTTTCCCATTCGCAGGTCCTTTTTGTGCCAGATGCCAACTTTCCTTCCAGTACCCTAAGGTTATCATCATCGAGTCCTGGTGCTACTGTCTCTCCTTCATCATCAGATGCAGAATATGATAAACTGCCTGTATGTATGCCATTCATGAGCTCACGTTTGTATTTATCAAATATATTTTTTGAGTCGTAGAATTTTACACGTTGTTTTTCACTTAGGTTTTTATCTGAAATCTCCCCAAATGGGAGATTTGTTATTAGTTGAGAGAATGCATCTTATCAAAAAGAAACCTGTTCACGTTTAAGGTCTCAGAGGCAAAAATGCATACCTCGTTTATGTAAAAAGTGTGAAGTTAAACTCTCCGTGAGACTGATCCATTATTTGTACTTCTTTTACTTTTTTTTTTTCTAGAGAACTTGAGCTGTGAGCTAAATATGAATTCCTTCATTTAGATTATTTTCTAAAAACATTTGAGCCATTTTTACGGTTCCATATGTACACATTTGTTGTTGCTTAAACCTTAATTTAATTTGGATATTTACTGTATTTGTGATCATTTTTAAAGGATGAAGGATATTTGCCTCATTTTCATGTTTAAGTTACATAGAGACAAGTTCCTTACGGGGAACTTAAATGTCTTGATTTTCTTAAATAATCTGTTTTTTAAAAAAATCCTTTATTTGATTTTTGGAATTTTTGCTTTCTTAAAGGATGCTGACTTAGCAAGAAAGGCCTTAAAACCCATTGAAAGAGTCTTATCATCCACTTCCGAAGAAGATGAGCCAGGCGTGGTAAAATTTCTAAAAATGAATTGTCGATACTTCACCGATGGAAAGGTATATAGCACTGTAATTTGTTTCCTTTTCTTGGACTCAATGGAAAACTAAAATAGGTTCCAAATTACTCAAGACAGGAGACATTAAAATATCTTTCCCAAAGTTTAACTTAAGATTTTATGTAAGTGTCCATTAGTTTTCCCCTGTTGGATGCCTGGCATCTTACTTATTATAGGATCCTCTGTGGCCTTGGATTTATCATTTCATGTTTCACTTCTTGGCCCAAACATTGCTAGGGAACCAGTATAGGATATGCTTGACAGCAAAGGCTGGAGTTTGACTCAGTGAATTTAAAATCCAGTTCTGCTTGGAACTAGCTTGGAAACCAAGGACATGGTATTGGAGTTGCCTCAGCCTCCACTTTCCTCATCTATAAAATAGGAACAATAATAAAATTTAATCTGTAGGGGGGTAGTAATAAAATAATAAATAATAAATAAATAATAAAAGATGGTTGGTGTGTTTTACAAGGAGCAGATCCAACTCTTAGTCTCTGAAGAAGGGGTTATGTTGATATATAAAGTGAATTCCTATGTTCATAGTAGAGACTTCATGCCAGGTTCCAAATGGTAGGAAAATACATTATTGATATGCATTTATGACTTCTGCAACCAAGGATGTTATTCTTGAAAAATGAAAAATTTTTCACAAAGATGATCAGTTAACTCAGTAAGAGAACCAAGATAAAGAATCAAGGAATCTTCTGTGTCCGGGTTCTCTGGTAGGTAATGTCCCTGTGGCCATCTATAAAATAGTACGCTGACCAAGCTTCAGACAGAAGCTCCCACCAAATTACTGGATTTTGCTATTAACTTCCATAGTTTACTATATTCATTTCTGGTTGCAAAAATTTCATATCCCTATTTGTGTCACATTTTGCTGAATGTGGCCTTTCTAAACATTTTAGAGGAAAATATTAGGGCTCTCGTTGGGCACCATGGCTCTGAGACAGATGCTTCCGTAGCACAGTAGCACTCACTTGTTGAACACATGGTGAACATGTGCTGAGCGACTCGGAAAGCACCCGGTTCTCAAGTGGAAAAGCACTTGGGACAGCCCTTCGCAATTTATAGTGAACGAGGCGGGGATGTGGACATAAGGCGTGCAACCCAGGATCCCACTACAGTTGTGCTACGGCAGCAGCTCTTCCAGGAGGCTCGGTTGGCTGCAGTGGTGAGGCAGCTCTGTTTTCTCTGCCTCACCGCCTAGCACCCAGCACTGAATTTCCTCAGCCTGTTGCTCTAGCGTCTTAAAGGGGATGCAATTGCTGCGTAGGATGCCATAGTTCCCCAGGGCCACCCGAATGGCAACGTGAGTTCTTGACAGCCGCTGTGGTGGTTGCATTCCTGCTTGTCATGATTCTGTTTTGTCCCTTTCTCCTGTAGGGCGTGGTCGGAGGCGTTATGATTGTTACTCCTAACAACATCATGTTTGACCCTCACAAGTCTGACCCCCTGGTCATTGAAAATGGTTGTGAGGAGTATGGCCTCATTTGTCCCATGGAAGAGGTGGTTTCCATTGCTCTCTACAATGACATTTCCCACATGAAGATCAAAGATGCCTTGCCATCGTAAGAGATATTTCTTTGTTAACCTAAACAAACAAAAAACTTAAAGTGTTTGGAGAACTAAATGCAGTTAAAAGGTAGGGCATTGGCAGGAGTGAGAGATTGTGTAGCGGTGAATTGGAAGGTGGAAGATTTGTGCAGTAGATTTTTTTTTTAATTGAAAAACGAGAGGAAATGGAGATAAAGGGGAAGGTTGAATGTACAAAAATTGAAAGGAGAAAAGCAAGAACACCAGCACATAAAAATGGTATTTCTTTGGCTTATTTTTCTGAAAAGCAATGCATGTTCTTAATGAATTAATAGAAGAAGAAATGAAGTTTCTCTGAAAGAATTTTAGTCAGGTTACCAATAAAAGCATAGCTTTTTTCTTTCCATTTAGTTGTTAAGCAGAGTTCTGTTCTCATTCACACTCTAGCATGGGCAGTCCTCCTAACTCACATCTTCCCTTAGTCATCCTGCACGGAGAGAGGTCGAGGTGGACAGTGTGGAGGCCACTGTCCCTGTAGCTGTTTGTTCCCGAAACATAGATGAATATTACCTTAGGCTTGAATATTTTTGCCTCCTAAAACTGAGGTGGTTTTTTTTTTTTTTTTTGGAAAAAGTAGAGAGAGAGGGAGAGAAGGAGGAAGCTCCCTATGAAAAAAGAGAAAGAGGGTTAAGAAAGCTGAGGGAATCCATTTAAGGGGACACTTGGATTCTTACTGTCCCTTTATCAGTGTTCCTATTTCTCCATGTCTGGTAGAATTAAAAATCTTCAGAAACCCTTAGTGATAGGGAGGTAGAGGGAAAGCAGTGGTCCTAACTGTGCAGAGGGAAACTCGCCCTTGTGACTTAGGAAAAGGAGATAATTAGAGACCTAACCCAGACACAGCACCCTTAGAGGTGTACACCAGCAGGTTTCCCTGGACTCACAGTCCTTGGCGTCTGACCCCTCGGCCCTCCTCCTGCTCCAAGCCACTGAAGCTAGCACTGAGCATGGGCACTGAGGTAGTGTCTAAATTCTGCCAGAACGATCCAAGTGAGAGGTGTTGAGGTGGTGTGGTAGGCCAGGCGGTTCTGCATGATGCCTGGGTCTGGAGCCCCGTGGCCTGGGTTTCCCTGGGTCTGCCACTCACGGCTCCATGGCCTGCCTGAGTTACTCAGTTCCAAGCCTCAGTTTTCTCATCTGTTAAATGGAATGAGTAGGATTCTTCAGCCTGTAGGGCTATTTTAAGAACTAAACATTTTGATACAGCAGGACTCTTAAAAAATAGCCTGATACCTGCGAACTCTAAGCTGTTATTATGTGAACCTTGCATTCATCTCTGAAACCCTGTTCATCGTCCTTGGGGCATCTTGTTGCCCATGCAGTTGAGGCTTCCACTTCATCTTAGTGCATGCTCCTGTGTGGCAGGGAGATGACGACGAGGGGGTCCCGGCCTCTGCCCTTGAGGAACATGCAGTCTCCTTGGTGCAGTAGACAGATGGAGAAGTGGTGCCTAAGTGCACCGCACATGTGGAAGTGCACACAGCGTTCCAGGAGGACCCTTGTGAGGCAGCGTCCAGCTGCCTGGGAGTCTCAGGTGGAGGCAGAGAAGAGGACGCGAGGTGTTAGTTCTGGAAATAAGGAATGAACATTAGGTTCTCTGTGACAAGAAGAAAGAAGATGAGAATGAGGAAGGATGTAGTTAAGTTTAGAAGTGGATGGCCAGGGAAGGGGGAGACTTCTTGCCTGATGGTGGCTTCTCGTGGAGAAATACGATTGCACATCTTTAGGTCAAGACGTTAAGCATTCTTTTTAATAATAGAAAAGGAAGGTACATCTTTACAGAAAGATTTCTCTCATCGTGAGATTGTGTTTAACGATCTGGGGTCCAGAATAATGCTATAGCTGGTGGGGGGTATGGAGGAGAGTTAAGCATTGGCTCCTACTGTGTTCAGTTTATTTCAGAATTGTGTACTGATTCCTGCCTTGGATGCAAGCATGTGAAGACTTTGCAGCCTAGTGAGCAGTAGGTGCACCATTGGGCAAAAGAGAATGTGTGAGTGGGATCAGTCTGATGGAAAATTGGCATTGACTTCAGAATTCCATTGATGGTTTAAAAGTTAAAAAAGCCTAAAATTTCATTATTACTAAAAGTTGTAGGGTAAAACAAGTACAAATTATCTGACTGCAATTTGCAGTCAGATAATTTTTTTTTTTTTTAAGATTTTATTTATTTGAGACACAGAGAGACAGAGACAGGCAGAGGGAGGAAGCAGGCTCCATGCAGGAAGCCTGACGTGGGCTGGGCTGAAGGCGACACTAAACCACTAAGCCACCTGGGCTGCCTGCAAATTGTTTTTTCAGAGTGCATGTGTGTGTGTGTGCGCGTGCGTGTGTGTGTGTGTGTGTGTGTGTGTGTGTAAGATCTCCCCATCCTCACCTTCAGTCTTTGTGTTTTTTGTGTAGGATATTTTGTAAGTCCAGCTGACACAGCCAGAGAACAGGAAGGGAACAACTGAAGGGATTATTGATCAGCTTTAGGTGCCTAGCTGAGTCTAGAAAACATTAACAGTAGTGCTAGTTGACACCGCTGTGTACTTTGCCCCAGCAGGGCTTGGCGGCTGCAGCACAAAAAACCAGATGGTTAAATTTATCCCAACTCAGACTTGGTAGATGAACAAGAAGGGAGGGGTAGACAGGGTAATATAGGAGGCCGAGCAGAGTGCAGTCACATCTCTCTCTGGGAGGCAAACTAGGCAGAGAAGGACGATGGATCAATGGGTTTTGGATGTTCATGGAAGAAAGTTTTGCTTATTAACCGAGTATGTGAAACGCTGAGTTTCTTTGTTATAAGACTTCATATAACCTTCAACATAGCAAATTAAATTCAGGATCCTAAATCAGAATTATGACACATTACACTGATTTATTTGACTCTAGGATTGGCGCATCTTTAATATCTCCTGGGATGCTGGTATTGGACAGAACATTTTTGCATATTACGGGTTCCTACAGAACAGAGACACTGTCAAAATCATCATTTAGCATATGGCTTGTAGGGACTCAGCAAATGTTTATTGAATTGAAATGAACTATGAATGAAAGAAGTTTTTTTAAGCATTTGTCAGAGCCTAGCAGTTATGTAGGCTTTTATTTTCCATTGGAGAAAGAATGGATGTTCCATGCATGTGATTTATAAGTTTGGGGGGTAGTCTTCTAACTTGAGAATTTCCTGGTGCTTTGTTACCTTCCTACCATGGTGATTTCAAAGCCAGAGTAATAAAGTATTACCTGAGTCCTATCTAGCCTTTTTAGAAAACAAAATTATTTCTGAAATCTAAAAAGGGTCTTTATATATCTGTGTTTTAACCCAGTGTCAATACTAAGGTAAGTGAAAATACGAGTTACTCAAAATCTTACCAGTCATGGCTTAAAAATGATGTCTCTTGACCATTTATTTTAAACTTTGGAGAACATGTCTAACCAATAGTTTTGTGTAATTCAAATCTGGGTAGAAAAGCATCTGTTGTTGAGGGACAGTATGTTTCAGCTGATAAACCAGTGCCCACTGCCATAAAGTGAAATGATATTGTTATGAGTTAAGAAATTAAGACTTTTAACCTTAGTATTGTAAGAGCTTACCTGATTTACTTTTCTGTAAATTTTAAAGTGTAAAATGGAGCAGGTGCCATATATCCACAATAACAGTGGAAGCTTCTCGCATCTCCCTCAGGAGTAGAAGGATGTCTGGTATTGGAAACATCAGGTCCTAAGTGAGGAAACTCAAAATTAGGGTTCAGGACTGGTAATTTATACAAGTTAAATGAATAGCTACTCAGTCATTGAGCCATTCAGAAATAATGTTGGTTTGTATATACTATTTTATAAAAAAGGAACAGCTTTGAATATTTAAAGAATTCAGGTCATCATGCTAAAACATTTATTTCCCTTTGTCCTTTTATTCATGAATATCAGAAACATTGTTCCATCATTAAAAATCTGGTGGGTGACATCTCCATGTTCATAAATGACTTCAAAAATCATTCATGTCCTTCTAGTAGGATATGCAACTCTCATGCTTTCTTGTTTTGCCCCTTCTTGTAGTTCATTTATGTTTCATTTTGAAGTCAGTTTCTTGATTTCATTTCCTTATTCTGAAATCATTTAGACATCAGTTTAAGTTGCAGTATGTTTATGTTTTAGTTTTTGGTTGGGTTTTGTTTTAATTTTTGCCTTTCCTCCATTTTGTTTTTGGTTTTGTTTTTAACATTCCATGTGCACCCACCATTTTTCCCCCGACAGTGACCTACCTCAGGATCTTTGTCCTCTGTACAGGCCTGGAGAATGGGAAGACCTGGCTTCAGAAAAAGACATCAACCCATTCAGTAAGTTCAAATCTCTCAACAAGGAAAAACGGCAGCAGAATGGGGAGAGAACCATGGCTTCAGATTCCAAATCAACAAGACTTTTGGAGAAGTCAACAGAATACACACACATGAAGCCCTCAGATAGCCCTCTGTCAGGAAAGTTAAAGACACCAGAATCTTCTACAGAGGCAGCCAGTGAGTCTACCGCAGTGACTAAGGTCAGCAAGGAACCTTCTGACACTCGTGCTGCATTTGAATCCATAGCCAAAGAGAATTCCCTTTTAGGGGAAGATGATGACTTTGTTGACTTGGAAGAACTTTCTTCTCAAACTGATAGTGGAATGGACAAAAGAGACACCTCAAAGGAGTGCCTTTCTCTTGACCCAAAAGAGCTAAGGAAGGCTAAGTCCCATATCATTAGTTCTGCTACAGAAGTGCAGGTGCAGTCAGCCCTGAACTTTTCAGGAACAGAAAATGATGCTGAACTGAAGGGGGCCCTGGATTTAGAAACCCGTGAGAAGCAAGATACGATGCCAGAGGTGGACAAGCAGTCTGGTTCCCCAGAAAGCCAGGTAGAAAACACACTGAACATACATGAAGATCTAGATAAAGTTAAACTCATTGAATATTACCTTAATAAGAACAAAGAAGGGTCACAGTTACCTGACAACTTGCAGAAGGAAGAATTAAGTGATGGCAAAAGCACTGAACCACTGGGAATAGATATCACCCTTAGTAGTTCTCTCCCCCAGGTACGTGGTCCTCCAACTGAGGGCAGTAAGGAGCCAGAGAAAACCTGGGTCAAAGAGAGAGTGTCCCTCCCACTGCAACTGGCCTCTTCTACAGAAGAAAATACGGATAAAGGGTCTTTAAACACCTCTTCAGAATCTACTCTGGACAACAGCTCCCAGGGTGCGCAAATGGATAATAAGTCTGAAATTCAGTTATGGCTACTAAAGAGAATTCAGGTACCCATTGAAGGTAAGCCACTTTGCTTTAGTTATTCTGTCATAGAGTTGGCTTTCTGAAACGTACGGATACAAGCAAAATTAGAGCAATTGTTTGAGAACAGTGTTTTTGAAATAGAGTGTATCTTTACTGATACGTTGAGAAAAAAATTAGCATTGTATGGTATCTATTTTGGAACTTGAACTGTGACATAGATTTCTTGTTTGAAAGTAGTGTTGTTTTTTTTTTATTTCAAGTAACTTTCCCTTTCACTTTGAATTTCTAAATCTGAAGGAGTTTGAAATGTTTTTGAAGATCTTTCTGTTCTAAGTTAAGTTGTCTTATGGTGTAATTTGGTCCTCGGTATCATTCATTGATGTGTATTCTTGCAAACTATCACGTCGTGTTGGTTTTTATGGCTTATTCCCAGCACATGGCATCTTATGTGATGCAAAACAGACTCAAACATGCAAAGCTTTTTCCTTTGTTGCTAAAGGAGGTCTGAAAATGTAATTAGTTCTAATTGGATGGTGTTTTGTCAAAATGTTGACAAATCAAAATGTTGATTTTCTGTCACTAAGAGGGGATCGGGCGCTCTTCTTTGTTTAAGTCCAAAGGTTTTCCTTTCACCAATATTGTCAATATTGAGGAAGATTTTCTTCATGTGTGATTCAGATATACTTCCTTCAAAAGAGGAGAAAAGCAAGACTCCACCCATGTTTCTGTGCATTAAAGTAGGAAAACCAATGAGAAAATCCTTTGCCACTCACACTGCAGCCATGGTCCAGCAGTATGGCAAACGAAGAAAGCAGCCAGAGTACTGGTTTGCTGTTCCTCGGGAGAGGTAAGCATGGGCTAAAATGGAAAATGTTGGTCCATTCGATCCTAATTGTACCTTGATTTTTTAAAAAAATTTAAAATCGTTACTCTTATTCTTGAATAAGAGATTCCTCTTAGTTGTATCTTTTAGAATTTCTTGAAGGATATTTTTTTGAGTAGTTTTCTGCTACTGAGTGGGTTTGATTTAGCCAGCCTGAGGTCATCCTAAGTACTGGGTGCTGAAACCTTTTTATGACTTTCTCCACAGTTGAATTGTAAGTGAAGGAAGATTTAGATATTCTCCAGTGCTGGTCCTTGGAAGTGTAATTCTGTTAAGAATGAAAGAATACCCTAGAGCAAATCTAAACCTCTTTAGGGGCAGTAGAGAGGCATGATTGTAACTGTTAAAGTGCTTATTAACTTAGGGAACTCAAGGTTGCTTTGGCCTTAAGTGGGGAGTGTCTGACTCAGAAGCATGGAAAGTGTTAAAGGGTCCACTCCAGGTGGGTTTGAGGGTTTGTACAACTCTGGAGAGATTTGTATTTTTTTAAATTGCCAAAGAAGAAATTATGTTATTTGAGTCTAGGATAGCAGGGATAATGACACAGACATTTTTTAGCAGTACATCATTATGGATGTCTTTGTAATAAAAAATAATTAGGAGACACTATTGTTAGGGAAAAAAATGAAATGTTTTCCTTTTGTTGTTGTAGGAGAATAAAAAAATTTTCAAGATTGTAAAAATCACATTTTCCCCCTCTTTCTACCTGGTAATTAACATTATTGAGGGACCCCTGGGTGGCTCAGCAGTTTAGCGCTTGCCTTCGGCCCAGGACGTGATCCTGGAGTCCCAGGATCAAGTCCCACGTCAGGCTCCCTGCATGGAGCCTGCTTCTCCCCCTGCCTGTGTCTCTGCCTCTCTGTGTGTATTTCTCTCATGAATAAATAAATAAAATCTTCCAAACAAAACAAAAAACATTATCATCTGGGCAGATCTCTTGGCTAAGACCAAATATATACCTGCCAAAGGCAAACTCAGCGAGCTTCCTTAAGCATGAACTGTTAATAAAGCAAAATTAAATTCCAAGCAAAGGCACACCTTCTGGTTGATGAGTATCCAGAATAATTCTCATCAAGGGAGTTTTCCTGTTTTAATAAATTATAGTTTAACATGAAAAATAGTTAATAGGATTTTAATTAATTAATTTGCCAATAACGGTTCCCTGTCTTAGGTAAAAACTCATGTTAACATGGACATTCGACATAACTTTTGTGTTTATGTATTTTATTTTTCTGCCCATACCTGCGACTCCCATGGTGTTTCATTGAAACTTTCAGGATATTGAGGAGATAAAAAAGAAAAAGCATGTCTGTTTTTATTTTAAAATGTCTCAATAGGAGCAATGTAAATTTCTGAACATCTATTAGAAGCAGAGTTCTAAAGTCAAATGTCACACTCAACAAAACCTTAGAGATTTAGGTCAACTCCTGATTTGATAGATGAGGAAAACAAAGCACTGAAACATTCAGCCATGTTGCAAGGGGATGTGGACTATTCAGGGCCCACTAGAAAAATTGCCTATGATATGTATCATTTTTTTCTTTGGGTAAATGTATTGTTTATGATCTAAGGAAATTTGGGAGGTTTTTTTCCGATTTTATTGCCTTGAATGAAGCTGTGTGTACCAAGGACTCTTGTAGAATAAGTGCAGCAATCCCACACATATAGTTACTATATTACTGTCATGTTTTAATCCAGAAGAAATCTATAATGCTGAAATACTTCTCTTTGGTCTCTTATACAGATGGTTTTTGTGGGCTATTTATTTATTTATTTATTTAGGGGGGGCGGTGCAGAGGAAGAGGGAGAGAATCTCAAGCAGGCTCAATGCCCAGCAAAGAGCCCAACTCGGAACTCGATCTCAGGACTCTGAGACCATGACCTTAGCCAAAATGCAAAGTCCTGGGATCCCTGGGTGGCGCAGCGGTTTGGCGCCTGCCTTTGGCCCAGGGCGCGATCCTGGAGACCCGGGATCGAATCCCACATCAGGCTCCCGGTGCATGGAGCCTGCTTCGCCCTCTGCCTATGTCTCTGCCTCTCTTTCTCTCTGTGACTATCATAAATAAATTTAAAAAAAAACAAACAAACAAAAAAAAAAAACAAAATTCAAAGTCCTGTGCTCAACTGACTGAGCCACCCAGGCATGGGATCACCACGGCCCTTGTTGCTGTTTTGTACTCTATACTTGGTTTTTCAATTAAGCGTAATGGCTTTTTTAAAACATGACTTGAAGCTCTAGTTTTCTGGATCTTTTGCAGTGTACAGTATTTTACCTAACTGAGCTGTATTAAAGGCTTGTTTATTTACTTCCCAGGGAAAAAAAAGAAGAAGGCCCTTGTGGCCTTTTTAGAGTCGGACACTTTTTGAATTCCTTTATAGTATATTTTATAGTTTCTATGACTTTTGTCTTTGGCTAACCTGATGGACTTAGTTTTCTTTCTTAAACTAATTATGTGTTATATCTCACTGTGTTACTGATGGATTTCTTTGAATACATGTTAGGAAATTTTTGTTTTAATTGTTCTTTTGTGTATTTCCCTGTATACCTACCCTACAGGAAGCCACATTTTAGTTTAAGACTGAGAAGGACGGAGCATTCTATAGTTAATTCCCACCTAGAACTCCCAAGTGCATAGTGAGAAATAAGAAAAGATGGTTTTTATTTCCAACTTGTGAAAATCTTTGAGACTTCAGGCTCAGCAAAGTCCTTAAGGATCTAAGACGTGGTGTGCAATGCTTTCCTCATTCTGATGATCATTTCCAGATTCCCTTGCTACATCCAACTGAGCATTTCTACTTGCTTTTCTATTTAATGGATCTGTGCATCCATTGGAGTTTCAGGAGCAGAGGGAGGTCATCCTAGCAGTGGCTCCCTTTCAAAGTTAAAGTGTCCTCTCATAGACCTTCCAAATGTGGCAACTTACTTTCATTGGAGATCTCTTTGGTTCCTCCAGTACATCGAAGCTCCTTGTTGCAGGAGGTTAATATTCTGATGTTGATGTGACTTCACAGATGTGTTTCACTGTTCCTAGTATTTTTAAAACATGTTTTTCCCCCCCCTTTTGTTATTATTACTAAGAAATCAACTCTACCGAAATACTCCCTTCATTTACAACGTGCTATATGGCTTCCACGATGCCATCACCTAATGAATAGTCTTTCGAGTAAGAAAATGGAGAGGGCTAGAGGCAGGGAAAGCAGCAGTCTCTATTTATCCTCTTTGTTTGGGTCCCCCCCCCCAATCCTTGTTATTAAATTTTAGATACAAAACTACCCAAATACACGCAATAATAGTTTTATTTAACTGGGTGGAAATTGCCGAAGATCTGACCACTGTGGATCCAGGAAAGCTGGTGGTTTCTTCTTGCACACCTGTACACTGCTACTTGAGACGTGTGCCTGTTCACTAAGGATTAGGCGCCTGTCGGCGTTAAGCCCTCCCAGTCTCCCTTGCAGCTTGCAGAATCACACGCTTCCCTTGAGTCAACTGAAGATGACAATAGTCTGCTTGGGCGATTTGCCTTGTCCAGAACCTGGGACCTGACATACAGGCTTCTCCTCCTCTCACTCTTGATGCTAATCCAAACATGAGGACAGCAGAGGATAGTTTCACCTTACATTAATCGTCTGGTATGGGGTTTCTCAACTTTGGCACTATTGACATTTTAAGGGGATGTCATTTGCATTATAGGATGTTTATTAGCAGCATCTGTGGCCTCTGCCCATGAGATGCCAGCTGTGACATCCAAGGGTCCCCAGGTGTCACCTGCAGGAGAAGTTGTCTGCGGGACAAAATAACCTCACAAAGAGAACCACCAGTTGAGTATTAGACCATTAGACCCAGCCTACCCACCATTCTGAAAGTGATTGTGAACCACATTAGCCAGATGATTTAGAGCCTTGACTGCTTCAAATTTTGTTATACTTCCTTGTTGTGTTCACAGTAATTTACTCATCTGCATATACTTTGTTTCCTTTGCTCAACCTTTTTTTTTTTTAGGGGGGGGGCAGAGAATTTCACTAAAAGTTTTTTATAACTCAGTTATGAATCTATATAGTTTTATGTCTGTAAAAATAGCAGTGTTGCTCCTAAAGAGATAATTTACCTGGAAGTAAATCCTAAATTGAAAGACTAAACAAGGTCTGTGGTGGTGACAAGCATTTATTTGTTGCCCCTTTACTTTGCACAAGCCTGTGCTCGCAGCTCTCTGGGGTATTGAGAGGAAGACCGTGTCGGGCCCTGCCCTGGAGGCCGTGTGGAGTCTTGGGCTTCCCTGGTGCCCTGGCCCGTGGAATAATGAGTCATAGAATCAGGAAGCGATGAATGAGAATCCCTAGGAATAGTGTGCCTTGGACTGAGATTCTTTATCCTTTGAAACGTAGTTTCTTAATTTTGAAAATGGGTCATTGTGGGGCATTAAGTAACTAGCTCGTGTTTGAACACTTACTGAGGGCATAGGACCTGGCATATATCTGGCTAGTTCTAGGTCAGTGAGACTGGGACTTTACCTTGAGAAGCTATGGGGAGCTCTTGAGACAGTTCCTAGTACTTTTTTAGAGACTGGATGTGATTATTTCCATAGATTTGGGTGCCGTTCTATGTGAAAAATGCAGTGGTCTTTTTTTTCTGAATACTAAGAAGTTATTTCTTTTCTTGGAAAGAACCAATGATTCTTGTTCATATTGAAACATCTTTTTCCCCCAATTCCTTATGATCCAATCTGAAATGTTTTTCGGTGATTGATTTCTTATTATCCAACTTTTTAAATAAGATGGAAGTGAAATTAAATGGCAGGAATTGTGTAGAAGTTGCCAAGTCATGCATAAATGTTAAATCCAAACTGAATTGATGGGTCAGTGTGATTCATGTAATAAGTAAGCTAATAAGAGAGAGGAAAGGGAGAGCCTGTGGGTGTTTTAAGATTTTTTTAACCTCAAAAATAATTATGCTAAGATAATTTTAGCAGTTCTTGAACACACAGGTAAGTTGGGGAAAAACAATTATTTTGCAATCTGCTTCCCCCCCACACACTTAAAGTTATGCGCATTTTCTACATGAAATACTATGTTATTATATGTATATGACGTTACTGTGAGCACCCCTGTCTCATTCCCTGAATGATTTAATAAAGCTCCTGCTTTGGATATTAGGTTGTTCCAAATTTGTTGCCATTAAAAGCAGTGTTCCATTAAACATCTTTATAAAATCCATTAGTTGGTCTGACCAAGTCAAAGGATATGTGTAAGGCACATGAAAGTGTGTACCCTTTGCTCCACATGATGAGAAATCTAAGTCATATGATTCTCTATTTTATCGGTTTGGTAAGGAAGCAAATGCAGTTTTAAAATCGTTTTCAAGTTGAGTGCTTGCTACACGACATTTGATGTAAAGGAAGGTCAGTAGTGGCCTGAGGCTTTTTATTCTAGGTGACTCCTTTATAATAAACATTTAATTTTATCTTGATATACAAATATATATTTAATAGTCATTCTAAAATACCATGTTCTCTGATCAGCTTCTAATTTTTTTTAAGATTGATTGATTGATTGATGAGAGGTAGAGGGAGAAGCAGGTTCCATGCAGGAAGCCCGATGTGGGACTCGATCCCGAGTCTCCAGGATCAGGCCCTGGGCTGAAGGCGGTGCTAAGCCACAGAGTCACCCAGGTGTCCCTCTGTACTCTCTCTCTTTCTCTCTCTCTTTTTCTTAAGAAGGGATGAACTTTTTAAAAATATTTTTATTTATTATTTATTCATGAGAGACATACAGAGTCAGAGACACAGGCAGAGGGAGAACCAGGCTCCATGCAGGGAGCCCAACGCGGGACTCAATCCCGGGACTCCAGGATCATGCCCTGGGCCGAAGGCAGGCACTAAACTGCTGAGCCATCCAGGGATCCCCTAATCAGCTTCTAATTAAAATGAGCAAGCACTTTGATTTATAGAAGATAGCATATTTTGTGCTTGCCCACATTTAGGATAAACTCATATATGAGTTACGTTGATTCTGTTTGAGAAAGTGTGATATTGTCTTCTGTAATGTCAAGAATAACTGATGTTCCCAAGCATTTTATAAAAGTTGAGTTTTTTAACACTTTCAAGATTATAATGAGTAACATACGCACGAGCACGCAGGTATCTGTCCTTTTGAAGGATGCTATCCACGCTGTTTCTCACATCCGATTTGTGGGCAGTAGCAGCATTTCTTGAGTTACAGATTCTTTTTGTAGAGTTCTCCATGGCTGCCTAGCCCAAAGCATTAAAAGCAAGTATTCAAGACCCCATTTTTTGGGAACGGTACCTTTTCGTTAGGTCAACATTTCCCTCAAAGATATTTAATGGAAACTCATCCCGTGGATAAGTAATGGGTGTTTCATAGTTAAATATGATCCATAGTCAGTGCTTATCTCTATCTAGAGTAGTAGGGATTTATGCTCATAGTTGCTATTCTCTTAATAGGCTTTTATAGGGATTTCTCAGTTTAATTCTGTTTTCTATTATACAGCTGATTTATTTTATCTCTATATTTTAACTCCATGAGATTACTTGGATATTCATATATATAAACTTACATGTATTTAAGGAGATATATATCTTTAAATATATATTTATTTAATACATATATTTAATATTTAATAAATATATGTATATATTTATAGACTTAGGTTAGTCCGATTTCCATCAGTCTTAAAGTGTCTACTATAGTACACACAATTTGGGATTTATTTCCCTTTTTCACATTTCTAGAAGTAGCAGCCACACATACAAAGACCGTATATGTCTTTGATCTGTTGGCCACCAAAGCTCTGTTGCATTGTTAGGAATGACTGGTCGATGGCAGATCCTGGTCAGGATCCACCTTTTAACTATCCGTGTATCATCTTCTCATCTTTCAAAAGCATTCACTCTTAGCTTTGGAATAGTTAGAGTGAAGCTTGAAAGCCACTGCAGCTTTTCATGGTGTGCCATCTGTCTGAACTTGTGTTCCTTTTTAAACTATGAGTCTAAGCTTCCTTGGGGCCTAATAGAATTCTGTTGCCCACATTGCAGCTTTATAAAGTGCATCAGATTAGTCTAGTTGAACACGTACTTTTAAATGATGCTCCAATGATACCTTCGTTATCCAAAGCAAAATTGCCACCCTTAGTTCTCCAGAGGGAATATCAAAGAAATTATGAGCCAAACATTCAGTTTCCCCAGACCTAAGTGAGGGGGGTCTAAGACAGCAGGCAGTTCTGAGTCCATGCCCTCCAGAACCCTCCCCTGGCATGGTTGTCGGGATGGTTAGCTCAGCTAAAACTCATGAGAGTTTTGGGAGGCATGTAGTGTTATTCCTCATTTTACAAATGAGGAACCTGGGACATACTGGTTTGCAACACCTTTCAGATGGGCAAATATCAAGTCTGGGATTTATACACAAATCCATTTGATTTCAAATCCCGTTCTCCTAGCCAGATACTAGGGCAGGCGGCAGAAACTGCCTTCACTATACCCTGTGCGTACGCTGACAAATCCCCGCAACAGGGATGGCAGGCATGCAGACATTCAGAGTCGTTTCTAGACTAGTGAGGGAAGGAAGATTTGCAGCGTCCCCAAATTTATTCATACCCTTGGACC
Organism: Vulpes lagopus; assembly: GCF_018345385.1. Lineage (NCBI taxonomy): Eukaryota > Metazoa > Chordata > Mammalia > Carnivora > Canidae > Vulpes > Vulpes lagopus. The sequence goes on from NC_054825.1 coordinate 122,052,636, forward strand.
TTGCCAGAGTGCTCTCCCTTGACTAGAGGTGCCTCAATAATTGTGAGGAGACGAAGTGACTGATATTTTATGTATGATACTTCATGGGCACTCATTAACTGAATGGAGGTGATCTAATCACAACGTATAGAAATAAAGAGCTTGGCTAAAACGTCCTTTCAATATTAGGTAGTATAACTTAGTTGCAGGCTGGTTCTAGCGTTGGCTCTTTATCAGAATGAACTTTTATGTTCCGTGGCCCCAAACAAACAAAACGCTCCAGTGCTCCTTCCTTCGAAGCTGGTATCACAAGATCCAGCTACCCTACCTTACATGACTCTTACTGTGAACACAGCGCCTGGTACCTAAACCATAGTTCCCTATTTTCTCGTTCCTCCCCTCAAAAATCTGTTTTGTTACCTTCGGGCCAAAATAATCTTCTCAAAAGGTATTTTGATCTTGTCACATTGCCACAAAAAATATCCTAAGCCTTCAGAATTAAAGTCTAAACCCTGGGGCGCCTGGGTGGCTCAGTTGGTTAAGCATCTGCCTTTGGCTCAGATCCTGATCCCAGGGGTCCTGGGATTGAGCCCCACATGGAGTTCCCTGCTCAGGCGGGGAGCCTGCTTCTCCCTCTGCCTCTGTCCCTCCCCCCACCACTTATGCTCCTCTGTCTCTCTCAAATAAAATCTTAAAAAAAAAAGTCTAAACCCCATGTTTGTTTTTAAAGCTCTTTATAGACTGGCCAACCTTCCTTACTTTCTCTTCATTTGCTTGGATCTGTGGCTTTACTGAGATGGGTCACTTGATGGGTTTTGCCTGCAAGGCTGCAAGGCGAGGAGAGGGCCTTTCTGGCTTGGTACCTTTTTAAAACTACTGCATTCCTGAGCTGGGGTGGTCCCCCCCGCACCTTCTCTAGTTGTGCAAATCCTTTGTTTCCCAAAATAGTGCCCCCACAGTGATCTCTCCCTAGACTGGCAGGAACTGTGTTTTCTCAACCTACACTTGCCTGGTGAGCAACCCACAGACTCGGAGGCACTGGGAGGGGAGGAATTGAAGTCTGGCACCTTTTCCTCTTACAGAAGCAATCACAGCTTCTGAATTCAGAAATATAGAGGACTGAAGCCCGTGAAGGAATGTGTTCTGTCTCCTAGAGATGAAAGCACAGAGTTAACAAAGAACTCACGGCTTAGATCGGTGGGTGCCAAACTTAGCTTGGTAATAAAACCATCTAGGAGCCTTTAAACTTACAGAGCACCTGGGTCGTCCCCTGAACATCCTGCAGCTTTGGATTTGGGATAGAAAACTAGAATCTGTGAGGCATCCTCCATATCATAATAAAGGGAGAGTATTGTGTTCTTATTTTACCAGAACATTCTATAGCATTTGATACCGTTGGCCATCATCCATTTCTTTGACACCCTTTTTCCTTCTTCTGTTTCCTCAGTGTTCCCTTAGGTGACCCTCTCTGTTTCTCACTACATATATAATTGCCTGCACCTATTGAATTCTTTATATGCCAGTCATGTCCAGCTATCTTCAGTGTAGAATGTTCTATGGTGCTCCAAACATGTGTATCTGATAGTCCTCAATATTTGGATCATCCACGGATCAAACAAACCCAAGGCAGATCGTACCCTACACTGGGGTTCTTATTTCTACCTTTGTCCCTGCTACTGGCCTCCTGGCACCTGCCTCTTGTTTTCTCCATCACAGCAGCTGATACCACCAGCCACCCAGTCCCCAGAGCCAGAATGTGGACAGAATCTTGCTTCTCACTCATCTACCCACATTTTCCGCCGTCACCACATCCAGCTTATTTTACCCACTTAGTATCACGAGGCTCTCTAGCTCTCATTCTGACCCCTCTGTGGACACTGGCCATGTTTCAATGGTAGGAAATGTGAATCAGACTTACTGACTGGCTTGCTTGGGATGCCCAGCTTCCTCTCATGCACAGTCCCGTTACCCACCTCACCTACATACATTTACTGGTGCAAATGTTTCCTCTAAGAAATGTTCCCTGTCTGGTTTGGATGTACTGTACCCCTGCCTCCATCATAGCACTTCCTACACGCTTTTTATGGATGTGAACTACTTGCGGCTTTGGACACTGTGTTTTATATTGTGTCCTAAAAGCAGCGTAGGATCTAGTATGTAATGTACTCCTAAAGGTTAATTGGATGGATGCATGAATTAGCCTATAGGCTCATAGATGAGAATATTTAGGGGCGCCTGGGTGGCTCAGTCGGTTAAGCATCTGCTTTCAGCTCAGGTCATGATCTCAGGGTCCTGGGATCCAGCCCCACATTGGGCTCCCTGCTCCGCGGGAGCCTGCTTCTCCCTCTCCTCCCCTCTCATGCTCTCTATCACTATCTCTATCTCTATCACTATCTCTGTCTCTCTCTCTCTCAAATAAAATCTTTAAAAATAAATTTAAATAGCTTATTCCTTATAACTAAAATAATGCAGACTTTATATAATATTCAGAAAAATATAAAAAGGCAAAAAAGGAAGAAGCTCAATTTTGTTACACAAAGCTAACTACAATTTATTTTTATTTCTGTAGACTTTTGGCCTTTTTTCTATGTATGAGTTAATGGAATGATTGTGTGTATCTGTACCTCTATATATGATAATTGTGTGTGTATGTGTACATTATAAATTGCTTTTACTTAAATGTATCTTTCTTTGCCATTAAATGTTGGGCATGCATTTAGTTTGCATGCATTACTTTTGCAGTAACAAGTAAAATCATAAAAAAGAAAATTGATTCTCTTATTAAACTGGATTTCTATGGAAAAATGTCCATAAGGACCCTCATGAAGACTAAACAAAGTCCTCTCAAGAGCATTTTCCTTGGAGAAAAGGGGGTGAATTAAAGGAATCAAAAACTAACCTAGGCAGGATCCTGGGATGGAGTCCCAGATCGGACTCCCCGCAGGGAGCCTGCTTCTCCCTCTGCCTGTGTTTCTGCCTTTCTCTGTGTCTCTCATGAATAAATAAATATAAATCCTTAAAAAAAAACTAACCTAGTTTTCTTGCATTAAATCGTTAACCATAGTTAGCACTGCATTTTCTGATCAAAAGTCATCTTGCTTTTAGCAAGGTCAGGGCTAAATTGAAATATTTAATAACTGTCAATGCCAGTGAGACCATAGTGTTAAAAGTCTTTAAAGTTTTATGCTTTCTACAATAGTTTAGGCCCTACGTAGCCAAACCAGGTGTATTTCAGAACACTAGCCCTGTGGTTTTCAAATATAACACATATCATACCATATTCTCATTGTGATGTTTTAAGGTAAAAGTGTTACTATTAAAGAAAAAAAAAGATTAAAAAAAAGGAATTATTTTATTCCTAAAGGAATGATCTTTTCTCTTTGTATTTAACACAAGTTTAAGTTCTGGAAAATTGCTAAACAAGTATAAGCTACAGGATTATTAATCACTGGTGTCAATATTCTTTTTTTTTTTTTTTTTTTGTTAAGCTTTAAAATGCTTTGAAGTGATACTGTTTCCTCTCATTCTTTTTCTGGTCACGTTACCTTTTGTTTCATTAACTTAAAGTTCTAGAAATTCATCACCACCTTCCAGAAGCGCTCCTAGGCAGCCACCCTTCAGTAATTTTAGTAATCAGTCTGGGCAAATGCCTTGAGTTAATCAGTGACTCTGTAGCCAGATCCCAGTTCATGAAAAAGTAGCCAGATCCCAGTTCATGAAAAAATACCCCCCTTCATAAGAGTGCTTCATAGGAGCTGTGGTGGCTGTGCTTTCTGCTGGAGGAGTGAACACCAGCACTTGGGAGCATAGCTCGTGGCCGGTTTCCACGGCAGACTCTTTAATGCCAATGGGGGCTGCGCACAGTGTTTGGGAGTAAGTATGCAGAAGCAGTAATTACTGCAGGCTGCATGCCTGCCCGAGCTGGATGGAGGGATGGAGGGATGGAGGGATGCAGGGAGGAAAGCTTGGGGGGGGGGGTGCTGTGTTAATCACCTGCCCTAGGGAACAGCTGCATGTTAGCTGTGTACCTCCATACCTGCAGGTGAAAGCTGCCAGGTGGGAATGTGATTTAATAGTTGCTTGATCTTCCCATCTTTTTCCAAAAAAAATAGCTGAAATATGTATTATATGTGTCAAATCTCCTCAATTTTCAAGTATTAGCCACTCTTTACTTAACAGAGAAAAGTACAGAAGCTGACCCCAAGGCTATGGGATGCCAGCTTAAGGCCTCCAGCATTGATATTAGTATAAACTTCTACTTTTTAATTAGTTTTAAGTGATCCTTTTTATGACTGTAATTACTATTCTGATCAATGATTCTCAAAAGAACTGTCTTACTATTCTTGGTGAACCAGGACCAAGAGGCATATTTAGTTGGTATTTTGTAAATAAATTTACTTTTTATAAAATAAAATGTTAATTAATCTCTTTTATAATTAGTTTCAATAAATATGAATAAATATGAATTCTATTAATAGTATCAATTTTCTTTTATAATTAATTTTAATAAATATTAAAATAATTAATTTTAATATTCTTTTGTTTTTATAAACACACTAACAAAAACAAAAAAACAAAAAAAAACACACTAACACCCTTTAACACTGGGTGATACCCCAGGCCGTTTACTGGTTTCATTTAGAGTTGTAGAATATTGAATCTGAAAGGGACCTTACGGGGGCAAGGAAAATGAAGGTCCTTTTCTTTTCTTTTTTTAATTTTTATTTATTTATGATAGTCACAGAGAGAGAGAGGCAGAGACATAGGCAGAGGGAGAAGCAGGCTCCATGCACTGAGAGCCCGACGTGGGACTCGATCCCGGGTCTCCAGGATCACGCCCTGGGCCAAAGGCAGGCACTAAACCGCTGCGCCATCCAGGGATCCCTGAAGGTCCTTTTCATATAAAGACCTTGGGTCAGGCCATCGAGGTGGGTTTTAAGAGCTGGTCCTATTCTGGTAACACCTTTGTCGGGCTCCTGTGGCTGTATTCAGAAAGGAACCTGGGGATGTTTTAGATTGAGGTGCGCTGGGATGTCTTTAATTTATAATCAGCAGGACAAGTAAACGGTGGGACTGCATGTGCATGTATCTCCTTACTCTCTGGGTCACATTCTTACTCTCTTCATCCCATTTCTTATTATTTCCCATTCTCCATGCTCTAATGTACTCTAAAGCATGCTTCTAATGTAATAGCTGTTAAATCGTTTCATGGTTACAGCTTATAATTTTTAAATCAACTGGGGGGTTGGGGGATGTATCTTGCTATGTGTAGCCCCACTTTCTTTTCCTACCAGTGGAGTGACCCTTGATAAGACAAAAATGCCCGACTGCTTCAGGGTTGTTTTGGTCCAGTTTGTTGGTCTGTGTGGTGGCAGGATTTTAGATGATCACATGGAAGGGACTTTGTAAAAGGTCTGTCTGAAGGTAGATAGAACTTCCGGATACATTTAATGCTCCAGACAGCTATAGGAGGGGCTCGGCTTTCTTACTTTCATTTGAGAAGCTCAGAGAGATTAAGGAACTTTCCCAAAGCCCCCCAGCTAGTAAGAAAGGGACCACTTCAGGGCTTTACCTTAGACATGTGTACTTTTTACTTGATCTCACAACTATGTTAAAAAAAAAAAAAAGAAAAGAAAAAGAAGAAGAAAGAAAAACATAACAGTAAATAAAATCCCACATAGCTAGTTGTGAGAAAATGGATTGTATTTGTACCTAAAGCCCATATATGTAAAGGGTGAATAGTGATGTTTTGTTCCAAGCATCAACTCAGATTTTTCATCAGGTTATATCCCTGAACCCTACAGGTTTGTTTTTTGTTTTTTTTTTGAAGATTGATTTATTTATTTTAGCGGGGTGAGGGTGAGAGAGAGAGAGAATCTCAAGCAGAGTCCCTGTTGAGCACGGAGCCTGATGTGGGCTCAAGCTCACACCCCTGAGATCATGACCTGAACCAAAACCAAGAGTCTGATGCTTAACTGACTGAGCCCTCCAGGTGGGCACCCAGGTGTGCCTCAACCCTACAGTTTTGTCAGCGATGGGCTTTTAAGAAAACAACAGTGGGACCAACCATAAAGGAAATGGTGACACAGGGGATTGAGACCATGAACTGACCTGAGGGTTGACCCTGGGGCCTCCCCTAACATGTGGAGTTGGTCAAGGCCATCTGTGGCAGCATCTCTCCTCTTCCATCAGACAGAACTGCTAACTGGTGGCTGCTACTTTGTGGGGTTACAGTGAGGGAGAGGCCGAACTTGCCCCTGCCCTCCTGGTTACTTGGGCTGCCGCCGTGGCTCCTCCTCCCCTTGACACTTGGCTGCCTCCGAGGAAGGGCTGATGGCCTTCAAGAGCTTGTATCCTCGGCCTTCCCTGAGTTTCCTCTCCATGATGACAGCACGCCTGCTGGGAGGGGATTGGGAACTTGAATCTGATGTCTCCATTGGGCTGGATCCCTAAAGGAGCCTGGCTTCGATGATCGATGATCGAAACCTTTGAAGTTCATGCAGACGTTGATTAGGCCCAGATCTGTAAGCTTTCAGAAAACCTAAACAGAGCCCAGGGGCCAGGTTTTGGTCCCAGCTGTGGCTGGGCCAGGGCTTATGCCTGGAGGGGGGTGCGCAGCGAGGGTGGAGGGGCCGGGGTCGGCGGGCCTGGGGCACTGACGTGGCCTCCTGGGCAGAGCCCTCGTTTGTCGTCCTGGGGCCTTGTGCTGGCTCCACCCGCGTCTCCTGGGGATGCTCCGCGCAGCTGCCCCCACGCGGGGGACAGGAGCCGCGCCTAAGGTCCAAGCCATTGGTCCCAAGCCAGGACTCCGTGCGACCCCCTCAGCCACCCGGCCCCCCTGCCTCTTTCACCCTCCTTCCCCGCCCCTGTGGGCCAAAGGCTCAGTCTTGCTCCCCGCCCACCCCTCAGGAGCTCAGGCTCTGCACGAGTAGTCGGCACGCACCTCCACGCTCGGGTGCCCCCGCTTCTGTCCCTGTGTTTGGGTCTCTTCAGTGCACCCCCTTCCAGCTAAGCCCCTGTAGGGTGGCACCTGGGTCCCCTGCATCTCAGCTGCCAGGAGGCACCAGGGGGCCCAACACGGTGCCCTTCTTCCTCTGATGTGTGCACTTGGCCCACGCCATGGCCCTTTGCACCTGCTCCCTGCTGTGCGGGGCCTCTTTCCCTCCCTCGGCGGCCGGGTACCCATGACCCCTGGCTTCCCTGACCGCGGCCTGAGATGACTCTCCTCCAGACTTACCCTCGTCATCACCCTCTTAGGAAGGAAGGAGGGAAGGAGGCAGCAGTCCGAGCAATGGTACAGGAGCACATGGCTGCAGCAAGGAGTGCATTTTGGAGACTGGCACAAAGCAGAGCTCTCAGGCACCCCCGGGGTGTGAATCTATCCTGATCCCATCAGGGGTCAGGGACATGCTGGAAGGATTCTACACCTCTGGGTGTAAGTGGTCAGATTTGCATTTTGTAAGGTCACTTCTGCCTTCGTGTCGTTTCTTCTTAGCTTCCTTCCAGGACCACCTCTCCTGTGTCCTCCAGCTTTCCAGGGGCCTGGCGCGTGACCTCCTTCCCTGCCCACGCGTTCACCCCACCCATGGCTACAGGGCAGCAGCCTGTATGGCAGCAGTCACTGGTCATTGTGTTGGCTTGACCAGAGGTGTACTGAGGTCCTGAGGCCAAAGCAGCTCAGTGACTCCTCAGAAACGGGGTGAGTTATTGGGTGGGTTTCGAGAAGAACCACCAGCCGCCTTTCAGAAGTCAAGACAAATGATGGAGATGCCACTGAGTTTGACAGCAGGTCGCTTTTAAGAAAATCAGCTTCACTATAGTAGGAGGGGGGGAGAACAAGGTTAAAAACTGCGCCTCCATCCAGATGGCATCTGAGGCAGGCTTAACAAAGGGCTTATACTAAAAGGTTAATAAAATCAGAACAGGAGAATTCAGGAATGAAAAGGAGGTAGAAAATATGCCAACCCAAATGTTAACAATATGCTCTGAAGGGAGGATGAGGTAGGGAAGGGAGCTTTAGGGAGAAACAACATCCAGAGCCTTTCATGTGTAAGGATGGGGAAATGCAAGTAGGCGCGTGGCTTAGGATGAAGGGAATAAAGGCACAGACGGGCGGGGTGGAGATGATGGAGGAGACTCCCCAAGCATTAGGACGGTCGGAAGGGCAGACGACAGGGTTAAATTGGGCAAAAGTTCCTTCCTCTGAAGCGAGGGATGCTAAGAGGGACGGCGGAGGCGGTGCGTTATTAGGATGGTGTGGTGGAGAGCCCTCTGTTCAGAGAGAAACGGGGTAGGAGACCAGGTGGAGGGCTTGCAAAAGCAGAGGTCTGGAGCAGCTACAGCTTGGAGTAGTCAAGGAAGTGAGTTGGCGTGAGTAGGGAGCCCCGGGAGGGAGGGCTTTCTTCGCCAAGGTTCAGGGCCTTGGACTTGTAGTAACGCATCAAGCACAAAGAAGAAAACCCGGCAACATCCATCATCCCAGGGGAGGAGGAGTCAGCAAGATGATCCTGTACGAAGGTGTTTGGAAGGGCAGGTGCATTAGGAGGACAACAGTGAGGGTAAGGTGAAGATTGCCCGAAGCCTGCGAATCCAGGAGGGGCTAACGGCTGGGGAAAGGGGGGGGGTCATGGGGGTCAAGGTGAGAGCAGAGCTGGCACGGAATAGAGGAAGGAGTGGGTGAAGGGGAGGCAGAGGGACAAGGAGGGGAGTTTCCAGAACTTGGAGGCCTGTTTCCAGATGGCAGGGTTGACTTCTGGGAACTAGTGACCAGGAAAACCCAGTTGGCCAAAAAGAATCATTCCAAGAATTTAGGTTAAATAAACTTAGAGTTATTCTAATCTAAAAGGAAAAAAAAAAAAAAAAGATGAAGTCATATCCTCTTCCTTGCCCCCCCACCCCAGTTAAATAGTAAAAATAAACAAAGGCTACAGAGTTGTGCAGAAATGGAGCTGGAAGGAAGGGGGACGTGGGTCCCTTCCATTTGGTCTCCAGAGGCCTGAGGTCTTAAGACCTCTTAAGTTAAGTGATCAGATTGGTGCCGAATGCCCTTTAATTTATCTTGTGAGACAGGCCGCCTGAGTTCTTCGTTCCTTTGGCTTCGCCCTTGAGGCGGCAGGAGGGCTGCGTGAGTTTAGGAGCGCTCCTAAACCCAAGCCGCCCAGCCTCAGTTTCCCTCTGTGTAAGTTGGGCATAGTACTACGCGCCCCTGAGAGATCCCATGCGATGGAGGGTCCTCGGGACGGGGAGTCGCAGCTTTTCTTTTTAGGTCACTGACACAGTTCAGCACCACTTCAAACCTGAGGTCGCTTCTCTGTTTAATATTTAAATACTTTTAGGACTCTGACCCTCTTTCCTGTGGTATTTTGAGAATACCTCTTTCCTCCTCCCTAGCTGCTGCTCTCTGTGCCAGGTCCGCAGTGCCCAGTGCTCCCGAGCTTAAGGGACTGGCCGCCAGAGGCTCGGCCCACCGCCCACCCGAAGCCCAACCCCGAGGGAAGAGGCGTGGGGGCAGAGGCCCACGCTCCTGCCCCGGCCGGCAGTACTTCTTCTAGAGGGAATGGCACTGGCAGGCAAGGATGCTTTACGCCAGACTTGAGCTCTTCCCCTCCACCCCAGCTTGTCGTTCCTGAGAAACCCACACATGCACATGTGGCGTAAGCAGGCATTTCCTTCCATGGTGTGTCCGGCGTGGCAGCTGGTTTGCTTTAAGTTTCAGCGCCCTGTGCCCAAACTGACCTCCTACAATAATCATGGAATTCGTATGGATCCCAGGTCATCCGTCTAGACCATTCCCTCTACTGTGCTGAAGAGTTTCTTTTCAAGGAGGGTGGGGTGGGGATTGGGGTATTGTCCTTCCCTATGGACGTATCTCTACTAAGACCACCTTAATTAATCAAAGATGTTCTAATAATCTTGAGTATCTCTTCAAAAGAGAGGGATTGGGCACAGGATTCCTCCTTCCCAGGACATCCTTTGGCCCTTACACAAATTGTCCCTGTCTCCCACCTTCCAGTGGGTTCAAAGCGCAAGTTGTCTTCATCAAGTAGAGAATGTCTAATTATATCTTCCTCTGGAATAATAAATCCTACTCGCCTTGTATCTACGTAACAAAAAGGACCGCTTAAATGATCTCCTCAAGCAGGTTGATGTCTTCCTCACCAAAAAGGGAAGTAACTTGCCATTGCTAGCATAGGCTCGCTCCTTAAAATCTTTATTGACTTGCAGTTTGCACAGTTTATGTTTTCTTATAATGTCCAAGGAGGAATGAAATATTTTTTTTTAAGATTTTGTTTATTTATTTGAGAGAGAGAGACGGTACGAGCTGAGTGAGGAGGAGCCGAGGGAGGAGGAGAAGCAGACTAGAGCCCGATGCGGTACTGGACCCCAGGACCCTGGGATCATGACCTGAGCCAAAGGAGGCCGCCTGACCGGCTGAGCCTCCCAAGCGCCCCTGATGCAAAACCCATACCTCATTCCTCATTCCCTCGCTGTCTTGCACAGGGATATGTGTCGACGTGAGCTTTTAGCATTTCTTGGGATGCTTCTTCAATGTTCACGCTTACACGGTGACTTTCCCCCTGAGGGTAAACTGTTGGAGAATAAATGAGCAGGCCTTCATGGAAAGTGGGTCCAAAAAGTGATAAAACTGTGTCTAGTGTCATAACCAGGAAGTTAGCTGGGGGAGCAATTTAGAAATCAGTGTGAAATAAGGGGAGGGCTGTGTAGTGTGGTTGAAAGAACCCTGGTTGTCCCCTCAGAAGATCTAGTCCTGGCTGTGATGCTGATGGTCGACTTCAGGGCCCCATTCCCTTCCATCTAAGGAGAGTTAGCTGAACTGGATAATACCCAGGACCCCATCCGCTCTCACAATCCCAAAGGTCGTCTCCATGAGGGCAGGGTCACTGGCACCTAGTGGTGCACAGGAGTGTTGTTGAGGGAGGCAGTGCCCTCTGACCAGACACACCAGAAACACACCTACAGTTGGATGAGTTGGATCGGCTCATTGCTGTAGGGGAGCAAACAGAGCAGGGGACCGTGGGCGTCTCAGAAAGAGGGTGCTGGAAGGGAGATAGAGGATATAGATTTGTGTGAGATGATTGAGGGAAGGGCTTAACGAAGTAGGGGTTCGGTCGGTGTTAGGTGCTCCCAGGAAGCAGAGGGGATGCTATGATTGGGTGTAAGTCTTATCTAAGAGCAACTAGACTAGAGAGGAAGCCCAGAGAGGTACTTAATAAAGAAGTGCAGTCATTCATAGTAGCCAAATTGGAGGGATATTTGGTCATTTTTTGGCTGTACAGTGTTTGCGTTTTTGTTTGTGTTCAGATATGAGGCCTCAGAGCAGTCTTGTCACGATTCATCGTAGTCACTGAGCCGTCTTGTCCAGTGGTGGTGTTCTGTGAAATTGCTTATGTTCCACAGGAGAATACCAGGGCCCAGCTTGGAGCGGGTGTCAGGGACGAGCGCCCCGAGCTCCCGGTGTCAGGGCCTGCTCTTTCTCTTTCTCACAGGTAAGCTAGCCAGCAGGTAGTCAGGAAGTCAGTTTATCCAATGTGGGGGATATGCGCATAGTAAACGGCTTCTTTTCCAATGAGTGAGAGTGAAGCATATTTAATTCTCCGTGGCTCAGTGGTTTAGCACCAGCCTTCGGTCCAGGGCGTGATCCTGGAGTTCTAGGTTCGAGTCCCACATCAGGCTCCCTGCATGGAGCCTGCTTCTCCCTCTGCCTGTGTCTCTGCCTCTCTCTCTGTGTCTCTGATGAATAAATAAATAAAATCTTAAAAAAAAAAAAAAAGAAACAAAGTACAGTTAAGATGGACTCCATTTTAAGTGTTAGAAAATGGAAAGGGTTAGAATTGTATACTCATCAACCTCCCTGGAGTGGTGATTAGTTTCTCCTTAGTTAATTTTTAATGGGGAATTTTATACTACATGGTAAAAATACTTGAAAGATTCAAAAGAGGGTGTGTGTGTGTGTGTGTGTGTGTGTGTATACATATATTACTGATAGGAAGACAAACAATGATATCATCCCTAAAAAGGTCAGCATGGTTTTTATATAGCAGAGTTTAAGGGAATTGCTCCTCTGACAACTCAGTCCCACTTCTGGGAATATATCCTACAACGATATCTGTATACTTGTGAAGTGACTCACATACAAAGTTATTCGTCACAGCGTCATTCGTGACCGCAGAATCTGGAAACAAACCAAGCTGTCCATCGATAGAGGATGATGACATAGCTTTGGTAAATCGCAGAGTAAAGTTCTGTGTAGCTATAAAGAAAGAATGAGGAAACCGTTTATATACTAATATGGAAAGATATCTAGGATATGTCGTTGAATGAAGAAAGCAAAAGAGAGAATAGTACTACTTTTTGTAGAAATGGAAGACAAAAAGAATATGTATTTATACTTATTTGTATCTGTATAACACTACAAAAATATACAGGAAATGAATAAAGTGGTCACCTGTAAGGGAGAAGGATGGGCACAGGATTTTGTGGACAGGGATGTGGGTGAGAGGAAACTTCTCATTATTTGCTTTTTAAAATATAATTTTAAAAGTTGAATCACAAAAGTGTCCTGCGTACTCCAAAAACGAAAATAACCTAAAGATATACATGATGCAAAATATGTCATTCTTCCATTCCATTCACTGGGGGTAACCATTTTGATTGGTTTCTTTTTTTTCTTTTTTTCTTTTTTTTTTTTATTCACGAGAGACACAGAGAGAGAGGCGGAGACACAGGCAGAGGGAGAAGTAGGCTCCATGCAGGGAGCCCGATGTGGGACTCGATATCAGGACCCTGGGATCACAAACTGAGCCGAAGGCAGATGCTAAACTGCTGAGCCACCTGGGTGTCCCTTGATCAATTTCTTTTTCTTTGTTAAAAATTTTATTTATTTATTCGTGAGAGACAGAGAGAGAGAGGCAGAGACACAGGCAGAGCGAGAAGCAGGGAGCCCAATGTAGAACTCCATCCTGGGACTCCAGGATTACGCCCTGGGCCATAGGCAGGCGCCAAACCGCTGAGCCACCCAGGCATCCCCCTTGATCGATTTCGTATAAAAAACCTTTCAGAATAGTCCAGTGTACTAGTCAAGGATCTCCAGAGAAACAGAACCAAAAGGATATGTATGTACAAGGATATGTGGAGAGAAAGATTTGCTGTAAGGAATTTGGCTTCTATGGTTGTGGGAGTTGGCCAGCCTGAAATCTGCCAGGGAGAATGTGATAAGGTAGTCCCAGGTCTGAACGCTATCTAGAGACAGAGTTCCTTCCTACCCAGAAGACTTCAGTCTTTTCCTAGTAAGGCCTTCAACTGATTGCACGAGGCCCACCTGCATGCTAGAGGATAATCTGCTTTATTAAAAGTCTCCTGATTTAAATGTTAATCACATCTAAAACAAAACAAAACAAAACAAAACAACCTTCACAGCAACACCTAGACTAGTGTTTGACCAAAACATGGCTAAGTTGTGGTCATATAGCATTAGCCATCACATGCATACAATTATATCTATATTTGTTGTGGTTTTTTTTTTTTAATAGAAATGGTAGCAAGTCATACACACTGATACACACCTTATCTTGGATGCCAACTCTCCCTGTTTTGAAGGAGTAGGAGTAGTTCTCAAGGGAAATACACTCCTAAAGTACATGAAAATTGATAATCCTGTATCATGAAAGGAAAGATAGGATTAATATGAAAAGGGAAACAGCAGTTTTGAAATACATTTGACAGTGGCTAATGCTTACATTCTCTAAAAGTTCCCACAAACTGGAAAGGAAAACACTGACTCCATAATCACAGAGCCCGTTCATGAAAGAAAAGCTCTAGCAGGAAGAAAACTTGAAAATGGCCCAACACACGAACACTCAAAAGAAATACCGAGTGAGTCAGGTCAAACTTTTAAATACACATTAAAATCTTATTAAAAAAAAAAAAAAAAGAGTAAATGTGTTAAACTCAGCAAGGGTGTTAAACTGCAGTGCAAACTGCGGTGCTGGGTGGCCCAGTAAATGAGTAAAGCCTTTCAACAGTGACCTGGCAGCGAGTCACAAGCTGTAAAATCATGCCCTTTGGCCCAGTGATCCCTTTTCTGAGGAACTGATCTCAAGGAAATAATTCAAAAGGTGATGAGAGGCACAGAGCCCGAGGATGTTTCACTGTGACAGGACTGAAGAATGGGGAACAAGCTAAATACCCCCAGGGCCCGGGAGCTCAGGCCATTCACGATTTATTACTTTCACAACATTAGCCACTAAGAACCAGTGCAAAGCCACAATGTGGCCCATGTAGGTGATCTGATGTCAGACTGTCACAAGCAATGACATCTTAGCCCCGGTGACAATGAGGAGAAGATCGCGTCGTGTGAGAGCAGCTGGGAACATAGAAACCTACAGCCCGCTTGGTCCACGCTTGGTCCACGGGGATTCCAGGATGGTCGGGGGACGTCCCTCTTAGGTTTCTGTTCTGTTTCTTTGGGGTCCGCCCATGCTGCTCTAGGAGGATGCCGCAGCCCGTGTGGCCTCTGAGCCACAGGCATGTATTCTTGACCCTTCTCAAGGCTGGGAAGTCTGAGAACAAGATGCTGGCAGACAGGACTGGCGAAGGCCCCCTGCCTGGTCCTAGATGGCTGCCCTTTCCCGTGTCCCCTGGGGAAAAGGGATCCTCTCCTAAGGGCACTCAGCCCCGTAATGCAGGCGCACGACCTAAGCACTTCCCAGAGCCCTGCATCTAACTAAATACCATCACATTTGGGGTCGGGGTTCAGTGGATGGATTTGGGGGGGAATACAGACCTTCAAGCTATGGTGATGTTGCTAAATCATTTTTACGCAGTTTTAACTCTTTAGAATTAGCAATGATCTTCTCTGCTTGGAAATTAGCCATTTAGCAGTCTCTCTGTGGCTGAGGTCTGTCTGGAGAGATGCTACAGTACCTTGGGGTGTTCAGTATGTGTGAGGGAGCAGAGAAGTAGGAAGCAAACCACATTCCCAGGTCCATAAAAGTAGGTTCCTTTCTTTCTTTCTTTTCTTTCTTTTCTTTTCTTTCTTTCTTTCTTTCTTTCTTTCTTTCTTTCTTTCTTTCTTTCTTTCTTTCTTTCTTCCTTCCTTCCTTCCTTCCTTCCTTCCTTCCTCCCTTCCTCCCTTCCTCCCTTCCTTCCTCCCTCCCTCCCTTCTTTTCTTTTCTTTCTTTCTTCCTTTCCTTTCCTTTCCTTTCCTTTCCTTTCCTTTCCTTTCCTTTCCTTTCCTTTCCTTTCCTTTCCTTTCCTTTCCTTTCCTTTCCTTTCCTTTTCTTTTCTTTCTGATTTTATTTATTCATGAGAGAGACACAGAGAGAGGCAGAGACACAGGCAGAGGGAGAAGCAGGCTCCATGCAGGGAGCCCGACGGGGGACTCGATCCCGTTTCTCCAGGATCAGGCCTTAAGCTGAAGGAGGCTCTAAACTGCTGAGCCCCCCAGGCTCCCGAATTAGGTCTCTTTCTAATATTGAAACGACAACTAGAATCACTGACTTTGTAGTTATTGAGGGTGTTTGGCTAAAATTCTAACAGGGCTTCAACTACATAAAAACTCAGTGGTGTTTTATCTTTTCCAGCTAAAGGTTCAGGGCAGATATTTCCCCCCATCGAATACAAGTGCCCAATAAATGAAGACCGAGCGAGGAGCAAATATTTGGTGGAAAGACTTCATGGTTTTTCAGTGTTATGTCCCATCTCTTGATCTTTTCCTCAGGTTGAAAGACAGGTTCTCAGTGTCTGTGGACTTCTGCTTTCACTTTTTGACCTTTTTTTTCCAAACTTGGAACGCACAAGCAGAGACCATCTTCACGGTGGGCAGTTGCCCAATTAGTAAGATGCGTTCGCCAAGCCGGAAAAAGATGGTTGTGAGTCCCAGTCCGGGCCTGCCAGGAAAGTGGATTTGGTGTTAACTCCTACAATGAACGTGTTTTTCAGGGTGGATCACTTGTACACGTTCTTTGTTCAGTGGTCTCCTGACGTCTACGGGAAAGATGCCAAAGAGCAAGGCTTTGTGGTGGTGGAAAAGGAAGAGCTGAACATGATCGACAACTTCTTCAGTGAGCCGACCACCAAGAGCTGGGAGGTGAGCACCCAAGAGGGGCTAGACCGTCGTGGTCCTAAGGTCACAGTGTGTAGTCACAGTCTTCATGGGCCTGGATACCGAGAACCTCTTGGATCGCCAGAAGTTAGATTTCCTGTGCACTTTTGAAGTTATAGGGGTGGGGTAGGGAGGGGGAATGACTTTATTCCTCTGAGCTGGTGATCGGTGTCCGAGAAATGCCACCGCTGCTGGGTCATCATACTTTTCCTTTTTAAAACTGCTACTGGGTCCCCTTTAGGTACAGGAGGAAGTTCAGGCTCCTTCACGTGGCCTGCAAAGCCCCTCGTGATTTTTCCGAGCCCTGACCAAGCCCTTCCCGTGGGGCGGGCTCGGGGGGAGAGAAGCAGAATTGACCGTGGGGTCGCTGCAGGATGATGTGAGAACCGCTGGCGCGGGTGGGGTGCCAGGTGCCACGAGAGCGCGTGGCTGGGCCCCCGAGGAGCGGGCCCCACAACAGAGAGCAGGGGGGTGAGTTCAGGCAGTTGGGGTGGAGCAGGACATGGCATGCGTGTGGCCAGAGAGGAAAGGTGACCCCCCGGGGGGAGGAATAGAGGGTGTGGGGCATTAGGGAAACCAACAGGAGTTCCGCAGGGCGAAGCAGGGACTGGGAGCAAGGGCGCATGGCAGGGGCCCCCCAGGCCTGGCGTCCCCCGAAGGCAGGGGCTCTGCGGGAGTGCGCTGGCTCGGGCCTTTCAGAGGCCTCCTCCTCGCTGGCAGACGCCCTGGCCAAGTGGGACCACCGGGGGCTGGGGAGCCAGTGGAGGTGCTCGGCTTGGGACTGTGGAAAGACCATGGTTTCTAGAAGCCTGGCAGCGGTGGGGAGGAAACTGGGTGCTTTTGAAAGATAACTAGAAGCGGAACATACAGGATTTTCTAAGGGATATGTGGCAAGGAAGGAAGATGTGGGGATGGAGGGCTCGGTCTTGGGAGTGGGCCCTGGGGGGCTGAGCGTGACCCCGCTGGGGTGGGA
Organism: Vulpes lagopus; assembly: GCF_018345385.1. Taxonomy (NCBI): domain Eukaryota; kingdom Metazoa; phylum Chordata; class Mammalia; order Carnivora; family Canidae; genus Vulpes; species Vulpes lagopus. The sequence goes on from NC_054825.1 coordinate 122,069,711, forward strand.
GCAGGGCACGGGGTAGGGTTGGTAGAAGATGCTGCGCGTCCTGTCTTCACCTAAACCCGAGGCCCTGGGGCCTGCCCGAGACCCAGCGAGAATCACCCCCGGGAAGGAGCTGTAGGTGCGCCTGGGGAAGTGGTGAGCAAAGGCCGAGCTGAGAGCCTGCGTGAGGTTGTCCTGGGAGAGGCCGGGGGCAGGTGGGGCTCAGCACAGGCCCGTGGGGACCCTTGCGTGACCGGGGCAGTGAGCGCCAAGGAGCCGTGGGCAGGGGGAGGCAGGCCGAGGGGAGTCCTGGGTCAGAGGCCAAGGGAGGAGAATGGGCCCCCCCCCATGACGCCTGGCGGGAACCCAGCTGGGGGCCCGGGCTCCCACAGAGCATCTCACTGGGCGGCAAGGCTAGAACTGGGCTCTGGGAGGACGAGTGGTGGGGCGCAAGGGGCAGGGGTGGGCGAGCAGCTCCTGTTAGGTGCCGGGGGCGGGGGTGGGGGGTGGCTGCGGGCCGAGCCCTGAGGGGGGGAGGCGGGCTGGTCCTGGGGGTGTAGAGAGCAGCAGGCCGCTGTGCAGCCCTGGGGGAGCTTCGCGGTGAAACATGGGCGGCCTTCTGCGGGGGAGGGGTGGGCAGGACGGAGAGGCAGGTGCAGGCAGCCTGGAGGAGTGGCTGGGGGGGGCAGGACGGAGAGGCAGTTGCAAGTGGCCTGGAGGAGCGGCTGGGGGGGGGGGGCAGGACGGAGAGGCAGTGGCCTGGAGGAGCGGCTGCAGGGGGGGGGGCAGGACGGAGAGGCAGGTGCAAGTGGCCTGGAGGAGCGGCTGCGGGGGGGCAGGATGGAGAGGCAGGTGCAAGTGGCCTGGAGGAGCGGCTGCGGGGGGGCAGGATGGAGAGGCAGGTGCAAGTGGCCTGGAGGGGCCGCTAGGGAGCCGCGGGAAGGGGGGTGGGTACCGGCCCCGCGGCCCCGCCGGGTTCGAGCCCGGGGAGGCTGGCCCCGGCGCCTGCGATGAGCGAGGGTGCCGCGCCCGCGCCGCCCCCTGAGCCCATCCTTCTGGAACACCCTGCAGCGCGGCCCCCTGAGCCCATCCTTCTGGAACACCCTGCAGCGCCGGGTCCTCCGATGGGGGCGCTCGCACTCACCCTCCCTGTCGCCCCGCCCCCGGGTCCCCCTCCCCGCCCCCGCCCCTGGCCGGTGGCCCAGCACCTAGTTCCCGCGTGTCCCCTTCCGCGTGGAAGGCCTGCGGGGCCGCGGGCGCCTCCTCCGGGGCTCCTCCGGGCGGGTCTGGTCTTTCCCGCCTCTGCTCGGGCCCCGCCACCCGGGTCACCGTCCTGGGGGGCCGTGGGCGCCCGCTCCCCGGGGCCGCTGCCGTCCAGCCCGAGCCGCTCGGGCGCCGCTGCCAGGTCCTTGCGGCCGACGTGCTGGGGGAGGCGTTCGGCCCAGGCACCGGCACCCCCAGTGCCGCCCCCACCTCGGCCCGGCCCGAGGCGCCCGGAGCCACGGGCACAGGGGACGCGGGGCCAGGGAAGGGCTGCCCGGGACCAGCGCCTGCTCCCAAGTGCGGCGCTGCGGGGAGGAGAGGCAGATGGCACCGCGGCCCCTGCACACCTGCACCCAAGCACCTCCTGGGACCTGCACACCTGCGCCCAAGCACCTCCTGGGGCCTGTACACCTGCTCCGGTGCACCTCCTGGGGCCCGCGCACCTGCGCCAGTGCACCTCCTGGGGCCTGCACACCTGCTCCGGTGCACCTCCTCGGCCCGCGCACCTGCCCCGGTGCACCTCCTGGGGCCTGCGCACCTGCACGGGAGCAGCCCTCCTCCAGGGCTCCTGTGCCTCTCCCCGCCAACCCCACCCACCCTGGAAGCTCAGGTCTTGACCCCAGTAGGAGCTCGGGCCTCACCTCAGCACCCGGGGCAAAGGAGCTAACGAGGTACTGGGGGGAGAGAACGCTGTGTATCCAGGCACTGGGCTCCAGGCCCTCCGGGACTGAGCCACCGGGCAGAACAAGGTCAGATTCCTAGACCTGCAGCGGCAGAGGAAGAGCCGAGAAGGAACTAGCTGGCCTGTGCAAGCTCCGCGTGCTGGTGCTGCTAACTGCTGAGGGTGGCTACTCATCACTGTTTCCTTGCCACATGGCAGGGAGTCCAAAAGTGCAGGGCGTACCAGACTGCTGGCCTCAATCCCCCGTGCAGGAGCAGATCCGCTACTAGTGGCCCCTTAAAGTGCCACCACCCACCCTAATGGCCTTGCTACTCCTTTACAGGTGGGGAGAGGCACCTTCGCTCCCCCGATGCCGGCAGGTGCCTGATCCCCAGCAAGTCCAAAGCAATTTGTCTCACCCGTCAGCCCTCAGACTTGCCGCTTCTCACATATTCCCACCTTGATTACCTGTGTCCCAAGCTAGGAACCCAGGTACCATCCTGGGTTCTCTTCCTTCATCATATCCAGTCAGAGTTTTCTCCCTAGTGACCGCATAGGGTGCAAGGACCTCCGCCTCCCTCCACCAGACCGGCCTCAGTCAGCCTGTCTGGACCCTTTGCTTGGACTCTCAAGGGCACCTCCAGTCCCACCCCAGCCCCCAGGCCGTTCTCCCATATGTAGACTCTTTAAGCTTTATGTCCTAATTCTATATAAGTAACACCTGCTTATTGTAGGAAATTTGGAAACTCCAGAAAAAGTACAAAGAACATTTAAAAATACCGTGTGACCACACTTAGCGCTTTTCTGCATTTTATTCAATTCCTTTTTTTCTCTTTTATTTTAGGATGGTTTCTAGGGGTTGGGGGATAGAGAGTCTTGCATTTTATTCTTGTAAAATGCATTCATGGTTTATGTATAGGGTTTGTATCCGGCTTTTCTCACCTAACATCTTGTGAGAATTAAATCACCTAAAGATTTTTAAGCCTCATTTTAATGGTTGCATAATAATTAAAATCTCAATTATAATTTACTTAACTCCCCATTTTAGGAATCGTTGTGTTGGTTCAAGTTTCTCACAAGGATGAGATGATCTGCAACTTTTATTATTCCCTTAGTTTCCTAGAAGTGACCATTAGTTGATATAAGGGTATCAACAGTTTAAGGCTTCTGTTTTTTGATATATGACAACTTACCTTGCCAGCAATGTGAGGAATGCCCCTCTTCCTGCGTTTATGACACCAGAAAGTATTATTACTATTATTCCTTTCCAAAAAACTTTCCTAATTTGGGAGCTGAGATATATTTTAATTTTTGTTTCCTTGGTTGAGGATAGAATGAAAAAAAGTATGTATGGATGTATATATGTGTGTATATTTATGCTTTTTCTTTGTGATTCCCACTCATTTCCTTTGCCCATTTTCCTAAAGGAATCTTACTAGTTTCATCACACTGTGAGCTTTATGATTAAGAGATAGTACTGATTCATCTATATTTTTTTTGAAGATTTTATCCATTTATTTATTTTAGAGATAGAAAAAGAGAACAAGCAGGAGGAGGGAGAGGGACAAGCAGACTCTGTGCTGAGCGTGGAGCCTGACGTGGGGCTCAGTCTCATGACCCTGAGATCATGACGAGCTGAAATCAAGAGTCGGATGCCTAATCCCCTGAGCCATCCAGGGGCGCCTCCTGTGGTTTTGAGAGATTTTTTTTCCTAGTTGGCTATTTGTCTTTTAATTTAATTTTATTTTATTTTATTTTTTTTTTTCCCCCTGTAGTGTTTTTAGGTATGGGTAGCCCAATAGTATCAACTTAAACTCCACTCAATCTGTAGTTTATTTTTGGTACATGATAGGTGATACTTTTAATAGTAATTTTTTCCTGCACTGTTTAATGATTTCTCATGTTTCTTTCGTCATATTTAAAGCCCTCATATATGTTCTGTGCTATTTAACTTGCTTAAATAACACACGATCATATACGCCTTAGACGCTCAGTAGCCCCTCCATTGCCTGCAGTTATCACTACTCACCTAGCCAATCATCAGAACCACCACTTGGTGATTCTTATTTTTAAACAATCCTAGACCTTTCCTACTAGAGACATTAATTCAGTAGGTCTGGGAGAGGAATCTCAGAATCCGTGTTTTTAAAATTTCCTAGATGATTTTGAAGAACAGCCAAGGTTCTGGAAAAAAGTGGCCCCTAGAATAAGCTCTAACCCTCTTAGTGGCATCTTTATTTTCTCCACTTCTGTCCCTCCCCAGCTTCATCTCTACTTGCTTTCTATTCTCAAGCCATAGTGAACCTGGAACGCAGCTCTGTTTTCCTCCTGTGCCCTCCACCTGGACATCTCCCCACACCCCACCCTCTGCTCTCAGACTAAAGCTCCATCGCCTCTGCAGACTCTCTGGGTGGCCCACATGAGTGGCATCATTTATTAATAAACGCCTCTCAGGGCACCTGCGTGGTGCGGTGTGTTAAGCATTGGACTCTTGGTTTCAGCTTAGGGTGTGAGACAGACCCTGGGACTCTCCCCCTCTCTCTGCCCCTCCCGATCATGCTCTCTCTCTCTCTAAGATAAATCTTTAAAAATAAAAATAAGTGTCTCTCTGCTGTGTTCTCACCCACTAGAGACGGTGGACCGCTTTGTGTCCCCACATCTGGCAAAGTCGCCGGCACTTGCTGGCAGCGAGGAGGCCCCCAGGGAAGGCTAGCTGCTGCCAGGTGTCCCGGGCACAAAGTCCGAGTGGTTCTGCCCCACAGTGTGTCTCGGGCCTTGCCCGGGGCTGGTCCCGAGCAGCCACCCCCAGGATCCGGGGCCCAGGAGCTGGCTGAGCCAGGGGACAGTCAGGAAGAGGAGCAGAAGGAAAGAGGAAAACCCCAAACCAAAACAAAGCCCCAACCCACGGAGCTTTGTGGCAGTTGGGGAACTGCCGTTTCAAAGGTGAAAGTGTCATTTTACAGCCTCCAGCTCCGGGGGGCCGGGCCAGGAAGCGCGGGTTGGCTGGAAAGGCTAATTTGGGCGTGTTCCCTCCCGTAGAAGTGCTGAGCCCTCTCCTGGGGAAACAGAAACTCAGCCGTGCAGGCAGCTAGCTTCAGCGCAAACAGCTGGGCCACGGGGTGCACGGAGAGGAGGAAGGCCTACCTGTTAGAGAGCAAGCCGACGTGCCCCCCACACCCCGCACCCCCGGCACGATGCGGGCCCGAAGGTTGCCCCTGGACGTTCGGATTCTCTACTGCGCAGGGCCGGCCCACGAGCCCTTTGTGCAGGTACGAGGTTACTGGGGAGCCGGGGGGGCCCCCCCGCCGCTGGCCCCGAAGGGTAGGCTGCCCGGCCCACCGAGCAGGTATTCTGTTTGCTTGGGAGATGGATGTGATGCGGTCCAGCCTTCTCTTCAGGGTGAGAAAAGGTCCATCTTCTGGTTTTCATCATTCCACAGCCCTGTGCGCACCTGTGTTGAATGTAGAGCTCACTAAAAACGTGCGCTTTGCTTGACACACTCAGGACGCTGCACTTGTGATTCTTCGACAAGGTTTTATGTGAATCTCCCATGAGAAGATAGTAAAATGTATTAGTTCATTTTCTTACCTATAAATCTGGCTCACGTGGTGGCAGGTAGTATATGTACCATGTTGGAAATTGAGTGGTGGGTTTACCTGGCAGTTTTTACTAGATGTAAATGTGTTTTTCTCTATAATGCAAAAGTCGCTGATACTACCACCCTGGGCAGTTTGCTGAATTAGTCACGGTATCATTCAGTTTCAAAATCATTTAGCGATTTATCCAGGTGTCAGGAGGGATGAAAAATAGATTTTTAAGTTGAAATTGACTTGGGTCATTCATAAGCACAGTTACCACGAAATGTATGCAAAATCATGTTTCTCAGTTTTGAAGGAAGGGTTATTTAGATAGTTTCTGAGTCGTACATGAAGAATTGTGCCCTAATTGTAATTTAGACTAAAGCTTTGTATTTCTTTGTATTGTTGCTTCTGGTGGACATTACCATTTTTTCATTTCTATCGGGGTTTGTTGCTACGTGCCCTGCCGTAGCCTTGAGAGAAGACATCAGGAGTCTTGATTAAAAAAACTATCCTTATCCTCCCAATATATCCCCATGTATAGAAGTCTTACAGAATGATTGCTGATTAATCCCTTAACAATTCAAATTATTCTCAAAAGAGAATAATTTAGGGCTTTTCAAGGGTATGAGTCACCTGTGGAGTTATGCATAATAATTCACACTCAGCACCAGCAGCAGGAGTAAAAGTGGAAAACCTGTGACTTTAATTTGTACATATTAAGTGCCTCAGTCGTACTGTGTTAAATTCCTCATTTGTTCAGAAATTGTAGAGGAAATCAGCCCTTTTTTCCCAAGGTCGTGGTTCAGTTTACGTCCTACTGCTAAAACTCCACCTGTTACAGGCAATAGTGTACTCAAGGTCGCTTTTAGTAAGTGAAGGAAAAGCAAATATAATCAGGTTTTGGGGGGCTTGTCTTCCCCATTTCAGATCATCACCGTCGAGGAGGCAAAGCGCAGAAAGAGCACCTGCAGTTACTATGAAGATGACGACGAGGTGGCCCTGCCGATCCTGCAGCCCCACAGTGCACTTCTGGAGAACATGCATATCGAGCAGGTGGGTTCTCCCCCGGGGGATATAGGACAGGGGTCTTCCAGGCCTTGAAAAAGCTTGTTCCATCCCTGACTGCACTGGCTCTTCTCACAGAGGGTGGAGGAAGAGCTGGGTTTTATTTTTTCTAATTTATTTTTTATTTTTAAGAGATTTTGCTTATTTATTCATGAGAGACACAGAGAGAGGCAGAGACACAGGCAAAGAGAGAAGCAGACTCCCTGCAGGGAGCCCAATGTGGGGCTCGAACCCAGGACCCCTGGGATCACACCCTGAGCCAAAGGCGGACGCTCAACCGCTGAGCCACCCAGGGCCCCTAAGAGCCAGGTTTTAAAGAAAGACCAGCAGCCTAACCAATACCAGTGTCCTTTCTCCTCTTCTTAGATGTTACATTAGCATTCCTTGTCACCTTCTTGGGAGTTTGGGGACTTGGCCAGAAACTATCTCCATTTCTTAAATCTGAATGGAAAGCTGTTCTTGTCTTCAGCACAATTTTTCACTTGTCGTACCATAGTCCTCCTAACGCATATTCCTAACAGTTAAAAAAAAGGATCCAGATTTATCCTTATAATGATTACAGAGTTCCAATGGTTTTAACTTATTGGACTCAATAAAAGTTATACTTCTCTTTTATACACTTTACTCACTTTATGGAAACTACCAACCACCAGGAGTAATTTTTCCTTTATCTGTGATTTCCTTTCTTTATATTTTCTGAAAATCTGTTATTTTAATTTTATGAAATACTATGATGTGTTGTATTTAAACTTTAGTAAGGAATCTCTTGCATTTCTCCCACTTAGTCAACTTAGAAACCTGAATTTCAGAGACCTTAACAAGTTCAACTCCCTCAATTTGCGGATGTGTCTCTGAAGGCCCAGGAAAGCCAAGAGACTTGACTAAGCAGTTACAGAAATGGGGCACATGCTGATAACAGAACTGATCTTAACCATTCTGAAGACTTCATAGCTTCCTTTGTTAATATTTTTGAAGAGCTATGCATTAATGGTGTTTATGGCAGCCAAGTGTAATCTAAATGTTAATGTAGGTGAGAGATTCAGGCAAGATGAAGACAAACTACCTTTGACTACTAGCATAAAACCCCTGTGTTTTCGTGTTCTCACTTCTGTGGGAAGCTGCAGTTGTCAGTACTGAGCTTATTGAGCATTTTGAATGAACAACTGAAGAACCATGGACTCTTTGGTGAAGGTCAGGTTGAAATGTAAAAGGGAGAGCATGTGTCTAATTCATATCAAGCTACGTGCTGGATCTTCAGTTGTATAGTTGCATAGTGACCCTTCAAGTCCCTGAGCGGGAATGTATGCTCTGGGTTGGCATCCCTGCCAAAGCAGCACCATCAGGCAATGGTTTTTCCCTTCTCTTTCTTGGTTAGAAATATTTGCCAGAGTAAAGGGGAGCAGCATGTAAGTAAGAGTGATTTTGAGGTTGAGCCTCCAGTACTTGTTTTGTGCTATAAGCTTATGACATTTGTGGATGAACTGTATATTTATATCTCCATCTTTGGATTTGCAGCTGGCCCGACGCCTTCCAGCAAGGGTACAAGGGTATCCGTGGAGACTCGCATATAGCACATTAGAGCATGGGACCAGTTTGAAAACTCTCTATCGGAAGTCAGCGTCGCTAGACAGTCCTGTCTTGTTGGTCATCAAAGATATGGATAATCAGGTGAGGCTTATTCGTCTCACAGAAAACACTTTTTGATGAAGATTTTCAAACTTATATACTAGTAGAGAGACCAGTATAAGAACTCTCCATCATCCAGATTTTACAATTAGCAGGATTTTGCCACATATGCTTCATCAGTCTTTGTTGGTTTTTCCTTGCTGAAGTATTTGGAAGGAAATCCCAGTGTACTTTTTTTTTTTTTTAATTTTTATTTATTTACGATAGTCACACAGAGAGAGAAGGAGAGGCAGAGACATAGGCAGAGGGAGAAGCAGGCTCCATGCACCGGGAGCCCGATGTGGGATTCGATCCCGGGTCTCCAGGATCACGCCCTGGGCCAAAGGCAGGCGCTAAACCGCTGCGCCACCCAGGGATCCCCCCAGTGTACTTTATATTATTTCACCCCTACATACTTTGGAATGTATCTCTAGAAGAAAATGGAGCGTATTTCCAAATACAGTCACAAATAGGAATTTTTTTTCCTGTGCTCACCATACGATAGGAAGCAATAGTGATATCCTACAACCTAAAGCTGGAAAAGTTGGACAAAAGTCAAGTCTGGTTTGGGAGATAGTTCAGAAAGAAGTTCCAGGGCCACGCCAGAACTCTTCCTAGGTAGCTGAAGTCGTGCCCACAAACCTTGCCTGCATGGTTGGTCAGATGGAGAGCCAGTCAGGGCTGTGGTGTGGTGTTGTACCCCAACTACCCAGTTGCTAAGAAATAGCAAGTAATGCTCTATACCACTGCTCATAGTTGGTCTTGGAGGCAGTGGTGAATTCTAGATATGACCCCCACATACTCTTACTAGTACTTCTGTCAGTCAGCTTGGGGTGTGAGTGAAATCTGTGCAGGTTTCTTTCATATACTACCCAGTCAGGCTTTTGCTCCACAAAAGGAAGACATCTTTCATGTCTGCTCTTTTTTCATTTCAGTTTGGTCTGTGTTACTATCAAGAAGAAATTCCTTTACATTTTTAAGATGTTGATGTCATTCTTTTCTCTTTCTGGCATTGAAGCAGGTTCTGTTGTTCAGTAGCCTTTCATTTACTCATATGTTCAGAAAATGTATGAGTACCTGTTATATGTGGGGCACTATTAAGCATTGAGGAGCTTGCTGTGAAGCTATATCATTGTGGCCATTTTAGGGAAATAGATCTTTGTTATCATAATTTGTCTTGGGAGAAATTAGCAGAGAAATGGTGCTACTGAAGCCACTGTCTTTCTCAACTATGATCTTTCCTGGGACTTTATTGCTGTATTTTTATAGATAAAGAATTATGGGGAGTAGTTTAACTATTATCATTATTTCTATTATTATTTCTTGATTGATGACATTATTTAATCATGATCCAAGTGGATACGGTCAAGTTAAAAATTAAATAATAATAACGAAGTTTTAAACGAATTACTTAGAGATTTAATGGAATCTTTGAGAAGTTGGATGTTATGTTTTAGATGAGGTGTGGGTAGGTGGTTTTAGACCACACAGAAACCCATACCATAAGTATAGTTTAGTTATACTAATTTACCAAAAGCTTCAAGCTTGTTGGGGAATGTGTTGGCAGCACAGAACAGGGAGGCAGCACAATTTCACCAGGCTTCCTGTCAGCAGGTATGTAAATGAGGCCTATCCTGGAAGTCTATACTGTTTGTGAGGAGGTGTAGTCTTACTGAATCTGGTACCCTGGAGGCATTTGTGTTGTTTGAAAACACCTGGATACTAACTCTGCTCTCCACACCCTACTTAGCTCCAAGGCAAGAATGTGGCTTTGCTATGTTTGAGAACATGATAGAACAACACCTGTAAATGTATCTGGGAATATATTATATAAAATCATAGTATAAAAGAATTATGTATACAGAATGGCAGCAGTAAGGAGCTCTGCGGAATGAGTCATCAGTGAAACAACCATAACTGGTTGAAATTATAAAAACAACAGTCACTTAAAGTCTCTAGAAATTGTCCTAAGGGCATAGAGCAAGTGAAAAAAACATTTATTTAAGAAAATCTAATAAATCTCAGGAGTAACAGTGAGATTCTGTGGCACCTGAAGCACAACCTGCTTCCTTCCCTCCAACCCCCAGTTGAGACTAACAAGTTCTGCACTAGACATGTGTGGACAAGAAGATGAGGCTCCCACTCCCCCCCAGTTTCCATGCAAGGGCCGTGGTATACCCTCGATGGGCAGGTCCCCAGAACTCCTTATTGCCTACCCAAGCTCTGTGTTTCAGAGGCTAAATCCCAAGCCAGTATGGTTTAGAAGTAGGGGATCATTTCCTTCTACCCAGCCTCTATTCATAGGGGAGACGCTCTACCTTAGGAAAAGTAGAATAAGGGAGTATCTAAAGCCCTTGCCATAGCTCTTAGGGCAGAATTTCCATGCCAGGTGAGGCAGGACCAGACCAGTGGCTATTTCCCCTGCCTGCCACTCTCCTCATGAAATAAAAGTGTTCCTCTGAGGGAAGCAGGCCACTGTCCAGCCTCCCAGCTCTACAGCAGAGCCCCTGGCTCCCAGCTCTAGGAGAAGAGGTAGATGACAGGATCTAGAGCTCTGCTAACCTCCTCTCCTGGACACACCAGTATTACAACTGTAGAATAGTTCTCTCTGAAAAAGACCTGAAGACTAACAGAACAGATCTTCTATAACACAGGACAAAAAAAAAAAAAAAAAAAGACAAAGCCACATCAAGATGAGTAGGAAAGGCAGAAAAGTCTTGTCTTGACAGGACTCCACCCCACCCCCACCCCCCGGCGACCCACAAGAGGAAGAGAGATCACAGAACGTGCAGCTCCTCTCTGAGAAGTGAAGAGTTCAAATCCCACATTAGTCATGCCAGCCCATGGGACCTGTACCAGAAAGGCAAGCCACCAAACAACTATCTTTGAAAACCTGAGGCTAATTTCTGGAAACCATGAGGGCTGTAGGAAGGGGAAATTCCACTGTTGAAGGGCTCACACATAGACTCACTTGCCCTGAGTCTCAATACAGAGGCAGTAGCTTGAGAAGCCCCTGGGCTGCATGTGAGGGAGATTTGTTGACTAGTTTTAGAGAGTATACCAGAGGGGCAGGGGGCTGATGGAGATCTGTCTGGGAATAGAGACACTGGAGGGTGCCTTTTTTTTTTTTTTTTTTTTTAATACTACTTCCTTGCTAGCCTGGTGCTAGTGGATGCCATTTTTGGTGCTCTCAGTTTCCCTAGCTAGTGCCGCAAGCTCACTCCATGTTCCCTTGTGGTCCCACCTCACCAGGCCAACCTAGTACTTGTCCAACTTGGCCTTTATGCTGCCAGACCATGCACTCAGGCTGGCACAGCTCTGTGGTCATCCACTTGTCCATTGTGGCTCCCATCAGATCCCTTGCTTATGCTCCCCCAGCCTGTGCCTATCTACCACAACCCCTGTCCTGCCAGACACAGTGGGTGAACTTGCCCTGGCCTAGCCGCTGTCCATGGAAGGGTTTGTCCCAGCCTTTGCCCCACCAGATGTGACAGGCAGCCTGGCTCTGGCCACTTTCAGACCCGGCAGTACTTATAAAACCAAGTATGAGGTTAAAAGATAAAAGAAGTGAAGTTAATTGAATCTATCATAATTAGTTAAGAGACATATGAGATAAAAAGCTATAAATTGTGACATCAAAAATATAAAAACCGAAGGGATAAAAATGTAAGGTTTGGAATATGTTCAGCTTACAATAGACTGATATATATATGAATGATGCTTTATGTTAACCTCAGGGTAGCCACAAAGTAAAAACTCAGAATAAATACACAAAAGAAAATGAAAAAGGGAATCTGAACACTAAAGAATGCTGTCAAACAACAAGGGAAGAGAGGAGGGGAAGATGTATTACAACAACCAGAAAACCATTAACAAAATGGCAATAAGTACATACCTATTAATAATCACTTTAAATGTAAATGGACTAAACTGTCCAATCAAAAAAAAACATAGAGTGGCCAAGAGGATTTAAAAAAAAAAGACCCACCTGTATCTGCCTAATAAAGACTCACTTCAAAAGCAGGGACACATACAAACTGAAAGTAAAGGGATGAAGAAATATATTTCATGCAAATGAAAATGAAACAAAACAAAACTGGCATAGCTTGACTCAAACAAAATTAAGACTGTTATAAAGACATAAAAAGGCATTACATATGATAAAAGGGTCAATCCAACAAAATGAGATAACAATTATAAACACAAATCCACCCAGCATAGGAGGCCCAAAATATATAAAACAAATATTAACTGACCTAAATGGAGAAATAAATTGATAGTAATAGAATAATAGTAGATGACTTTAACACCCTATCATATCAATGGATAGATCATCCGACAGAGAATCAATAAGGAAACATTGACCTTAAATGACACATTAGACCAGATGGACTTAAGAGACAGAAACAGAATATTCTATCCAAAAGCAGTAAAATATACATTCTACTCAAGTGTACACAGAACACTTTCCAGGAAAGATCACATGTTAGGCCACAAAACAAGTCTCAGTAAATTTAGTAAGACTAAAATTGTATCAAGCATCTTCTCTATCCACAGTGGTATGAAGCTAGAAATCAGCCATTGAACTACCAATAGGTCATTGAAAAAAATCAAGAAAGAATTTTTAAAAGCACTTAGAGACAAATGTTAATAGAAGTACAGCATACTAGAATCTATGGGGTGCAGCAAAAGCAGTTCTAAAAGAGAAGTGCATAACAGTATCAGCCTGTCTGAAGAAACAAGAAAAATCTCAACAATCTGACTTGATACCTAAAGAAACTAGAGAAAAAAAAGAACAAACAAGCCCAAAGTTAGTAGAAGGAATGAAATACTAAAGACTAGACAGGAAATAAATGAAATAGAAAATTTTTTTTAAATAGAAAAGATCATTGAAACTAAGATCTGACTCTGGAAAGATGAAACATTTCACAAACATTTAGCTAGATTCACCAGAAAGAAAGAGGGCCCAATTAAAATCAGAAATGAAAGAGAAGTTAACAAATGATACCAAAGAAATACAAAGGATCACAAGAGACTACTATGAACAGTTGTATGCAAGAAATTGAACAACCTAGAAAAAATGGACAAATTCCTGGAAACATATAATCTTCTAAGACTGCATCATGAAGAAATAGAAAATGTAAACAGATTGATTATTAGTAAGGAGACTGAATCAGTAATCAAAAACTTCCCAACAAACCAAAGCCCAGGAGAAGATGGCTGCACTGGTGAATTTTATCAAACATTCAAAGAAGATTTAATACCTATCATTCTCAAATTCTATCAAAAGATTAAAGAGGATGGAACACTTCCAAACTCATTTAATGAGGCCAGCATTACCCTGATAATCCAACAACAGACAAGGAGAAAAAAGAAAATTACAGGCCAATATCATTAATGAACATAGTTATAAAAATCCTCAAAATAATAGCAAACCAAATTCAACAATACATTAAAAGAATCATACACCATGATCAAACGGGGTTTATTACAGGGATGCAAGAGGGGTTCAACATCTGCCAATCAATCAACGTTATTGCCACATTAACAAAGTGAAGATTAAAAATCATAATGAGGGATCCCTGGGTGGCGCAGCAGTTTGGCGCCTGCCTTTGGCCCAGGGCGCGATCCTGGAGACCCAGGATCGAATCCCACATCGGGCTCCCAGTGCATGGAGCCTGCTTCTCCCTCTGCCTATGTCTCTGCCTCTCTCTCTCTCTCTCTCTGTGACTATCATAAAAAAAAAAAATAAAATAAAAAAATGAATCATCTCAACAAATGGAGAAAAAAATCTAAAAATAGAAAAAAAAAAACCCAAAAGCAAAAACTCAGACACAAAGAACAGAGTGATGGTTAAAGGGAAGGGGAGGTAGGGTGTGTGCAAGGTCCGCAGAAGGAGTCAAATGTATGGTTGATGGGGGGGTAACTAGACTTCTGGAGATGATCACTTTGTAATGAATACAGATGTCAGATTATAATATTGTACCTCTGAAACATGTATCAATTGTATCTCAACAAATAGTTTTTAAAACTCTTATAAATATCTAGAAAAAACAAAACAAAACAAAACAAAACAAAAAGGACATAGAACTCTGAAGCTACCCTGAAGGAACTGGCTTTATTTCAAAGAGTATGGAGAAGTTCAAGCCAAAGGGTACTCTAGAAACTGACGAAAGTTTGATGGGAAACAATTGAGGAGGCTGGTAACTGCATGAAGACAACAAGCTAAAGTTTTAGTTTACCAGAGAGGACCAGGAAAAGAGACCACTAAGGAAGCCTTCCTGGAGTTAGGGTAAACTTCATAAACTGGCCCAATTTCAGTCAAATTAGACTGCAGTAATTTATACCACAAGGCATTGTGGAAAATAGAGCAATCATCAGGCAATTGTGATAGATTTATACTAACTTAATTCCAGTGAGGCACAGAAATGTTACTTTGATATTGCTCAATTACATTTTCCCATTTTTTTGCGGTCATTTTGTCATACATATTACATTGATATATATTAAAAACCCAATAATTGTGCATTAAGGAGGGCACTTGATAGAATGAGCATTGGGTGTTTTATGCAACTGGTGAATCACTAAATCTTACCTCTGAAACTAGTAACACACTATATCTTAATTAAATTGAATTTAAATACGTTTTTAAAATAAAAAGATTACTACTTTATGTAATTTTTGTCTACTAAAGAAGCCAAGAGGAGAGAGGAGAGCAAATATACATTTGTAGGTTTTGTTATATTAACCTTTTTACTACTACTGTTTGTCTTAACTTTTTTCCCCTGTGGATTCTTTTGTTCTGTTAATGGCAAATATATTACATTTGTAATGGTAGAGACTCAACAATTTCACTATATATGTATCATAAAATTTCTTTCTAAATAAATTAATAGAAAAGAGAAAGTGGACTTTTTAAATATAACCACAATGTTCTGTATATAACTAAATTAACAGTAATTCCTTATTATCATCCAACCCCTAATACTTAAATAGATTTCTGATTGCTAAGATTTTCACTAAGAAAGAATGTATTTAGAATCCTGAGAGGGTGAGAGAGTAAGGTGGCTTTTCCTATTCATTGATTAGAAAAGAACCCACTTTTCTCCACTTATGGCCATTGCTCCACGTATGGCCCTTTCCCTTCTTGTCATATTTTAAGCACATGCTTTTAAAAGTGGATGCCTGTCCCAGTTGTATTTTAGTTCTTTTATCGAAAGATCACCAGAAGAAGGAAAATGGATTGTTGCTACAGTTTTGTTTTTGTTTGTCCTTAGCAGCTCTAGAGAAAGGTTTAGTAGCAGGAAGTATGAAGAACATTCATTAAAAAGAGCTTCTAGACTTCTACTACCTAATTTTTAGTATTTCAAGTTGCCAGGAACTAAGTGTATTGGTGAAGAAGATTCCACAATGATTATAATCCAATTAAAATAATTTTCAAAAGTTATAAGACATTTTTCAGATAATCTCCATTTAAAGCAATGTTTCTCCAGTGGGTTTTGAAGGAGGTACACCAGAATCCCTTAGGGATGTTTTCAAGATATATATGTTCACTCTTGCCAGCTCTTACCCTTGCAGGCACACTGATCAGGATCTGAGCAGAGAGAGGAAGCTAAGACAGTGAGGAAAAAAATAGATCATTGGTTCAAATACACCTAAGTCACCCTTAAAGCCCATATAGTATTAAGGGATTCTTATTTTCTTCTTAAAGGCCATTTCAAGCTAAAGAGATTGGATCAGTCATGTTAAGGGTACAGTTTTATTTATTTATTTTTAAAGGTTTTATTTACTCATGAGAGATGCAGAGAGAGGTGCAGAAACACAGGCAGAGGGAGAGGCAGGCTCCTCGCAGGGAGCCGGATGCGGGACTTGATCCCGGACCCTGGGACCACGCCCTGAGCCAAAGGCAGAAGCCCAACCGCTGAGCCCCCCGCCAGGTGTCCCAGGATACAGTTTTAATAAGCATATTGAGAACTCATTTTTACAAATTGAAAGACAAAAATTTATTTTCTCTGGGGAAATGTCTGGCCATGAATCCACTTATAAAACACATAAGACACATGATTTTGTTCTTGTAACCACTCACTTCCGTGTGCATCTTGTTTTTTAATGTTCCCAGTATGTCATCTGTATTCACTAAAGGAAATTTGACTCCATAGTGGATTTCAGAATGTTTTAAAATTGGAACAATTGCTGGCCTTTGACAAATAAGTTCTCGAAGCCACTTGAGTTCCAGTTAGAAATAGAGATATTTTATTTATCTGTTTGTTGGTAGTCTTTTCAGTGTGAGAGCTCTGATTTAGTAATGGTCTTTGCTGAAAGAGGGTTAATGATACCTCTGAACAGAATTGTGTTAGAATATTTCGGAAAGCCGTTCTTTGGGAGGATTGGTTTGAAAGAAGATAATGTTTCTGTTTTCTTTTGACAGATTTTTGGAGCATATGCAACTCATCCTTTCAAGTTCAGTGACCACTATTATGGCACAGGAGAAACTTTTCTATACACATTTAGCCCCAATTTCAAGGTACTTAAATGGGAGAAATACCCAACTTCCCACTGTTGCAGTGTCAGGGGTATGGGTGGGGTTGGAGGTGGGGCTTGTCTTTGGAGCAGCAGCTGTCCCATAACCTCATCTGGACTCGCTCTAGCCTGCGTCAGCCCATTATGGCTACAACATGCACACTGCTTTTAGGGTCCCTCCTTGGGCTTTGGGAACCACTCTTGTGCATGTTCTGGGGTCAAGGAAGGGAGGATAGCAGGTCAGAGCCAACATGTGCTCGAGAGGTCTTTCCTACTTCATAACCCCTTTGGGTTGGGATCTGACCTGCTGATCTCATCCTGGAATAGGAAAGGTCTGGCAATAAGGAGCTTCCTCAGCCAATGGGTAGTTTCTTTTCACACAGAGGTACTACCCTAATAAGTCCCTCTTCGCTGATTCTCCAGATTGAAATGTCTGTTTTCTTTCTTGTGTTCCTACCCTAAGGTCTTCAAGTGGAGTGGAGAAAACTCATACTTTATCAATGGAGACATAAGCTCTTTGGAACTTGGTGGTGGAGGGTAAGGTTTTTGTCGTTACTAATTTACTGCCTGATCTGTGAGAGTCTGTTTGGACCCAGGTAACCAAAACATTGTTGGGTGATTTTAGCTGGGCCATGTGCTTAATTAGGACAATGGCATAATACATGACCCTAAGAGTCAAAGATAAAATGATTTATTTATGTGTCTAAGTCAGAGACTACTATCATTTGTCTTTTGGGAAAGATGGGTCATTTAAATGGAATAAAGGAAATGTATGCTTTGTATTCTAAGAAGTTGAGGGTTTTGTCTGTCGGTAGCATAAGGGAAAGAAGATGGGGCAAGGGAGGGCAAAAAGGATGCCAGGTGAGATTGAAGTGTTTTCACCTTTTTGTATTTGTGATCTTTCCAGGGGACGATTTGGCTTATGGCTAGATGCTGATTTATACCATGGACGGAGCAACTCTTGCAGCACTTTCAATAATGATATCCTTTCCAAAAAGGAAGACTTCATAGTTCAGGACCTTGAGGTATGGACATTCGAGTGAAACCCACTCAGACTGCCTTAAAAATACCACATTAAAAAGATCGGGTTCCATCAGCCCTCCTAAAGCTGGCTGGAAGACACACCCCGGGCCCTGACTGCCTCATCCCACCATACTGCTTTCTTTCTGCCATCGTCTCAGAGCATGGCCACACCGCAGAGGGATTCTGAAAGGGACATGTGGAGGGCAGACAACGAAGACAGAGAGTTGAAGTCCGGATTATTGAAAGACTTTATACTCCCACTTCCTTCAAATCCATGCAGTGAGGAATCAGAATATTTATAGATGTATGAGTTGAATGCAATTTTTATTTTTGGTAACTGTGAAAAAAAACGATACTGTGGAAATATATACATGCCTTGTGTGTTTATCAACATAATTTTCATTACCAAAATGTACAGCATACTATTGTTTGCCATGGAAAAGCTTAGTCTCATTTAGAAAGATTGAAAGTGCTCAGCACTTAAAGGGAATATATGATTTTTTTAATTGTCTTATTTATTATTTCTAGTGTATTGTCCAAAATGTGTTGGCAGTTTTTTCTTTTCATGTGTCAAATCTTGAAATAAAGAAATGTATACATTTTGTGCTATGTTTTGGCAGCAAACCTATTTGATTTATATAGTTTTATGTTGAATTTTTTTTGCCCTGATTATTTAGGGTGATAGGTCTTAAGAGCATACATATAAATATATACACGTATATGCAATATTCTGAAATTTTAAAAGCGCATTATCAATGTTTATTGATTTGACTATTGTAGGCCAGCTTTCTATTTAGTTATTCAGAAGGTACATTTTTACTTACTCTGAACATAATTTGTGAAGAAGCAGCCATTTCTCACAGTCATGAGTTGATCCGTACAGAAATGGATACCTTTCTGAATCTAGACTTGGAACAAACCCTGCTTTTGAAAGGAAAATGTTTTGTTTCTCATAAAATCATGTGAGTTAATAACAGAAACTTTATTTTCATATTGTTTTGTGCATACTTTCCCCCAACTTCTTAAATTAATGAACAGGTCCCTTTTAAAAGAGACTGGATATTTTCATTTCTGCATATTTTATGTCAAATGAAAAATGTCAAATTAGCCCGACTGTCTTGGTTTCTGGACTCTTGAGAAAAGGCAATGCAAACAAGTGCTTTCGTACCAAAATTGGGATAAAAAAGTAAAACCTATTTTTAACACCAACCCATTTTCATATCATAAAATATTCCTTGTTAAAATGACAGTAAAGCCTTGTTCAAAATCAAACGATACTATTGATCGCCAAACTTTTATGAAAGCCAAAGACTGCGAAGGAGAAAGTTTTCAAATAATAGCCAAAGCTGAGAAGCGGTCTGTCATAAATTACATCCCCAGTGACCTTTGGAGGGAAAAATCAATAATAAGTAGTATTTATATACCTGCATTCAAAAAATGAAAGTCTTTAGAATGTTAGCCCGAAGCTGCCAGAGTATTTCCTTTAGATTATTATGTTATTTTCGAACCATCTACGAAAGAGAACAAGTGGCCAAGTGGCCTCCTGTCAAATCAGCAGTTATTTTACTCTACTCACATTCCATGCAAGTTGAAATGAATTCTGTGGAATCTTAAATGTGTAGCCTGGGTGTGCTTTCACGCAAGCTCTCCTATTGAGAACTCTTGATTAACAACAACATATTGACAGCTTAACCTTAATCTGCTCGTTAAATGATGTGTTGGTGTGAGATACCGGGACTGTCTCATGATGATCAAGTTTACCATTTATGCCATCTGCAACCATATGCTGTTAACGAACAAAATGGTCACTCCGCATATATAGTTCACTCCTACCTAGTTTAGTCCATGATACTATACTTGTGAGAGCATATCCAGATGCTGTGTTCTCTATTTAAAACAGTATTGTCCAATCAGAAATGTGTGGCCCTTCATTTATGGATATTGAGTATATGTAATGCAGTGCTAGCCCAATATTTTCAATAAAGGAATTTATGCATCCAGTGTGATTTTCTTTCCCGAGGATTCATTCAACAGGAATTTATTTGATGCTAGAGGTTCTCCTTGTGTGAGAGGATGATGAAATATCCGACATTAAACAAGGTCCAATGTTTGTGTTTTTATTTGTGCCTTGGAAAGTCCCTTTTTGTTCCCAGTAGCCACCCTCTTATTCTCTCATTGGTTCTGGAAACCTCCAATAAGTTATTAGAGGCAACTCTCCTATCTGCCTACCAGTTTCTCTGTTCTTAATCCTTCTAGCTGTTCTTTGAATAGTGACCTACTCATTTTAACATCTCTCTTGACCTACTTCCTAATATCCATGAGGGATCTTACACTTTCGTCAGTTGTTTGTTTGTTTGATCCCAGGCATCCTATGTTCCAGGCCCTAAAGATGAAGGCCGCAAACTGTCTTCCTTGCTTCTCAATTTCTCAGTTCCTGAGTCCACATCAAAACACTAGGATAGGAGAGGGCAACCTACTAATGTCACACTAGACACTGTTAAAAATGATTGAGATATATTCCTGTGCGGCAAGTCACCAGGGGCGTCTTGATGAGTGTGAGTAGTATTGCCCTTCATTTGATGTTCTTTTCCTTAATTAGTTCCTAACTTTTAAAGGCATGTAAAATAAGACTAGTAAAAGAACTACTTTCCTTTTGAGAAGGGCATTGAGAGTTTCTTAAACAAGAAAGGGAAGCTAAGATTCATGTTCTCTTTAGGATACCTAATGTATTTTTACCAACATAATCAGATAAAGAGAGGTAAGGAGGTCTAAACCAAAGGTAGTTCCAGAAATTCTAGGTCAGTTAAACTCACCCCTAATGCAAATATCAGAAGTGCTTCTGACCACTTCCTTCTGCCCAATTGGGTCACATACTTTTTCTCATTCAGAGAAAACCCTAAACTCGGAACATTACATCCTCTGCTCCCACATCCTTGTCTATGACCATTATCCATAGTGATCCCGTAACAGAATTGTCTTTACTGAGAAAATTAGACTTCACAATTCACACCAAAATCTAGTCTTACTGCCTTCCTTTCTATTTCATATCTCTAGTGGTTCAGAATAAAAACTAGGTAGGGCCTCCTTGGTGTGGTCAATCAAGCCACCAAAATGGTGTTTCTTGATCGAGTATCTTTGAGGACCTGTTTATTTTCTAAAGATGAGTGCTGACTAGCCGATAGAACATTCTATGATGATGGAAACGTTCCATGAATTTCTCACTATCCCCATGGTAGCTACTAGCTACCATACTAGTGTTGAACATTTTCTAGAAATGTGACTTTGAGTGACTGTGGAGCTGAATTTTTAATTTTCATTTAAATTTAGTCATATGTGGCTAGCACCTGCCATTTTGAACAGCATAGCCCTAGCTTCAGATTTAACACAGCCAAATCCTATTTCATCAGCAATGAACTCAGACTATTATTCCCTCATCAGAAGAGAACCTTTAGTTCTGAATACTTTATCTCTTCCCTTATCCACACAGCTTGGCACCACCTAAAGTAACAGTGTGTGTCTTTTTGTTTTAGGTAAGAGACCAGAGGACTGAGTTCCCTGAATCTTTCCAAACTGAAAACTTCAATCTCTAAAAAATTACTGATCTCCATCACTACCCAAAGATAATGAAAACCTCTCTGAGGCCTTGTTTCAAATTAAGATTTTCTGTCTTGGCCATCAGCATGTGTTTTGTTCCTACACTGGACACTCTGCTGCTCGTGGTAGCCCCATAAGATGCCATCTCTCTCTCTAGGCACCCCGTCCACAATGTGTGATGAACCACAGGACGGAAAAACAATGTATTCCTTACACAGAACTGTGCATCCGGTTTCAGAATCGTCAAAGAATAATGAACCACCAAGACTGCCTCAAAGAGTTATATTTGATGACCAATCTTTTTGACTAAGCGTGTCAACTGGGGATGCCCATTAGCTACACGCACATCCAGGGAACCTGCTTGCACATGGAAAAAGTTTTCAAAATCAACCTGTTAGAATGAAGGATAATCAAAAAAAGAGAAAAAAAATTAGAGACCATTAGATAATCTTAGTGTCTTATTTACCCATCAGCAAGGGCCCATCATTTGGTCAACCACTCCACTTCTAGGATTACAAAAAGTAACCCTGATTTAGCTTCATAACTCTTAAAGAAGACGTTAAACAAGAAACACCAACAAGAAACATACTCAAGTTCAATAAACTTGGATGATAAGGCATGTTTTCTCATGTCTCCAAAGCTGAAAGAATCCTTACCTTGACATACTTTAAAAACATTGGAATTCAGCCAGTCAGCTCAGCCTTTAATCCCTGCAGCAATCCTTCTTGGCTTAACCTCAGTCTCCACTAGCTGATGGATCAACGACACTTTACCTAACAGCTGAGATGAGCCCTTTCATCTTTAAAGACTCCAGTTAACAATAAGAATATTTCTGCAAAGATATGCTGTGTTGAGGTATCATGTCAACCTTGGGAGTTGCTAAAAGGCCCCATTATTACTCCATACCCCAGCAAGGCCTAATCTTGTTCTCTTGTAGCATCTTGTTTCCCTAGTAGGTCCTGCAAAGAGTCAGAAAAGTGGATAGGTTTGACCTGGAGTACAACGGGGATAGTTGGGGGCATATGGTATAGGTCGTATCATCAGATCACCCAGATAGAACTCAAAGCTTCTAAAGACATCAAAAAGCAGCCGGCATAGTGCCCAAGGCGTGAACATTCTGAGTTTGAATCTCCTCGCTAGATCTTACTGGCTGTGTGAACTTGGTTAAGTAATTTAACTTCCATGTGCCTCATTTTCCTTATCTACTAAGTGGGGATAATAATAATAATAATGACCACCCAGGACTGTATGATGATTCACTTACGGTCGTGCTCAGTGTGGAGTAAGCAGTACTAAACCATAAAGGAATCCTTCCTTCAAAGGGAGAAAACTGATGATGTGAGAGTTGCAAAGGAAACTTCATTTTCTATGACAGCAAATTATTTAGTCATGAAAACTATTTTCAGACACACTGCAATGGCTACCATTTGCTCTTTAGATATTTTTACGAAGGTTTTGTTTCCTTTCTTAATTACAAAAGTAATACATGTTCGTGGTAAAGTTTTCAAACAGTACAAAAGGCAATTCAGTAAAAGGCAAACATTTTCCTCCCTACATTCCCAGAGATAGCCATGGAACTTCCTTATGTTTCCTTCTAGAGTATTTCTATGCACACATACTTATCTATATCTTCTTCACATGAACAGAAACAAACTGTTCATATGTTCTTCAGTAGTCTTTTTAATTCAACAATATACTATAGACAACAGTTTGTAAAAGTATATGCAGACTTAGCTCATTCTTCATTGCATGGGTCTATAATTGTTTAAACAGTTCTTCATTAACAGAACATTTCTGGCTATTAAAAAATTCTGAGTAACATCTTTGTGTATAGAACTTGGTGTATTTATGAGTGGTATATTTTTGAGATAATTTTTAGCGGTGAGTCAGTGTTACACACTTTATTTAAAAAGATACTACTAATTATTCTTCCATAAAAGTTATGCTAACTTGTTTACAACAACTGTGTATGACTATGCCACACTCATACCCTCGCCAACACTGATTATGTTGGTCTCTTTTTAATCTTTGCTAAAATGGTATCTTTTTTTCCCACTTTCATTTTCTAATTATCTATGATGTTGAACATCTTCCCACATCTACTGGCTATTTTTGTGTCTTTTTGCCTGAATGTTCTGTCCAAGTCCTTCGTATTTTTTCTATTAGGTTTTCATCATTTTACTGATTTGTAAGCATTCTTTGTATACTTACAAAATCAGCACTGAGTCACATATATATATATATATATATATATATATATATATATACACATACATATATGTCATATATGCACATATACACACTATAAAATATTCTGTTTGGGTTATATTTTTAAGATGCATGAAGAGTTTCTTTGTAGTCACTTTCATTATAACTTCTGGGCCATAATTTTTTTTTAAATTTTTTATGATAGGCACACAGTGAGAGAGAGAGGCAGAGACCACAGGCAGAGGGAGAAGCAGGCTCCATGCACCGGGAGCCTGATGTGGGATTTGATCCTGGGTCTCCAGGATCACGCCCTGGGCCAAAAGCAGGCGCTAAACCACTGCACCACCCAGGGATCCCCCATAATTTTTTAGATCAATTCAAATTTATTCAGCATGATTTCCACTCCTCACTTAAACACACAAAAGTATGTATCAACACGATCCTTCACCTTATCTAAAATGCTTGCTTATCCTATGCTAAATTACACACACACACCCCTCATACTTCAGAATATTTAGAAATAACTTCCTCCAAGATCAGTTCCACTTTGCACTAGCCAGTAATCATCCTGTTAACATGTGTCAGTATCTTCAGGAAAGGTCTTGGGTCAAGAACTGAATGTTCATCTTCAGTGCCATCCCCCAGGGAGTACACCAGAGCTAAGCTAGTGTTGATGGACAACTTCTGCCTGGACCTCCAAACCCTGCCATGATGCCTTGCCTAAGGAATGACTGATATGCTAACAGTAATAATAGTGCTGAAGGGGAGAATGAGGAGGGTACGTAACATTTATTGATCATTTTCCACCCTTTCTTATATGCATCACCTTGTTTGATCTTCAAAATGAAGACAGCATAATTCTTATCTCTGTTTTAGAGATGAGGAAACTGATTCTTCAGAAGTCTTGCTTGAAGTCACAGAGCTCATGAGGGTTAGAACTATGGTATGTTTAGTTATGACTGACCCAGGAGCTGAGCTCTCAACCATAACAGTCGGTGACATTGTCTAGTGTCTGCAACATCTCCATCACCTGGTTACCCACACTCTGCTTAACCACCTGAAGGCACCAAGATCCACGGTCCTCTACTCAAGAAAGAAAGCTCCTTAGTGGCTAGGAGCTCCTCTGTGGCTAATCAGGTTTTATCTATCCTTATAACCCTGATGTTTGGCAGGGGTGCATGGCACCTAAGAGGCATTTGATAAATGTTTAAGTTTAAAACTGAAGTGCCGCCTTCGGCGTGGGGCCTGATCCTGGAGACCCAGGATCGAGTCACACGTTGGGTTTCCTGAATGGAGCCTGCTTCTCCCTCTGCCTGTGTCTTTGCATCTCTCTCTCTCTCTCTCTCTCTCTCTCTCTGTCTTTCATGAATAAATAAATAAAATCAAAAATAAATAAATAAAATAAAATAGGTGTTTAAAGCTACAAACTTCTGGGACACCTGGGTGGCTCAGTGGTTGAGCGTCTGTCTTCGACTCAGGGCGTGATCCCAGAGTCTGCGATAGAGTCCCATATCGGGCTCCTTGTGGGAGCCTGCTTCTGCCTATGTCTCTGCCACTCTCTCTCTCATGAATAAATAAAAATCTTAAAAAAAATAAAGCTACAAACTTCTGGGGCACCTGGGTGATTCAGTGGTTGAGTACCTGCCTTTGTCTCAGGTCATGATCCTGGGGCCCTGGGATCAAGTCCTATATCAGGCTCCACACATTTCTCCCTCTGCCCATGTCTCTGTGCCTCTCTCTGTACATGTCTCTCATGAATAAATAAATAAAACCTTTAAAAAAAAAAAAGGCTACAAACTTCCTTGTAAAAAGTACATTAGTAACACCTAAATATTTTGATATTTTGTTTTTATTATTATGTAATTCAAAATACCCTCTAATTTTCCTTGTACTTTGATATTTGGAAGTGTGTTTTTTAACTTCCAAATATTTGGGGGTTTTCTAGGTATCTTATTGTTACTGATTTCTAATTTAATTCTGTTGTGGTCAGAGAATATATTCTGTGAAATTTAATCTTTTGAATATTATTGAGACATTTTACAGTCCACCATACAGTCTATACTTGTGAACATTACATGTGTGCTTCAGAAGAATATTTACTCTGTATTTACTGGGTATAGCATCAGATCTTGTATATTTTTACTGATTTTCTAATTGTTCTATTAATTATTAAAAGCTTCAACAATAATAAATAAATAAATAAATAAAACTGAAGTGGATTATGGAAGGAAATGAATCCCAGAGAGGTTAATGGATTTGCCCAACACCCAACAACTAGGTGGCAGAGCAGGGCCTAAAACACAGGATTGGGATTCCTGGCTCTCTTCCTCTCTGCCCACCCCCCCCATAATGCTTAGTCACAAACTTATAAGCATGATTAAGGTTGTGATGCAGAAAAGAATGATTCTTCCTCCAGCTACTCAAGTTCTTCCCTTAGGTCTTAGGGATATAAGTGAAAGAAGACTGGGGAAGAGATGTTGGGGATGTGGTGGTGGTGGTGGCATGTGTAGTTGCCCTTGGGGAAAGAATCCCTTCATTTTTAGATCTCTTAGTTATTGGCTTTCTGAAAAATGTAGACTGAAGGGAAATTCCAGGGCCTCAGGGATTTAGGACATTGGCTGGGAGTTGCATTCCATTTCCAGAGGTGAAACCTAGAAAATGCTTCAGGAGACCATTTAAATGAAGAGTGAGCTATCCATTGAGTTTGCACTTAGGTGAAAGGGTTAAGAGAAGAGTATAAAGCCAGGTGATAAACTGGATTCTCCAGTGTAACTTACTGTGTTAATTTAGGGAGATTTGTCAGGTAACACCACCACCCCCACCCCCCAACAAAAAACAAGAGGAACATTTTACAAGAACATCTTGCATAAAGTAGATAATCTAGGCAAGGTAATATAGTGCCTGATACTACGTAAGCATGTAATAAATGTTAGCTAGATCCTGCAACCTCTGCTTGTTAGCAAGTCACTGATCTGTAACTGTTCCCTCTGTGATTCAGTTTCCTCATCTGTAAAATGAGAGAATATTACCTTCCTCAAAGAGATGAGAATTAAATAGATTAATATATGTAAAGTGTCATTATAATACATATACTTGTGTTTTCTTTAACCTTTCAATATTGTTTCTAAGATTCGTTCATGTTGTTACTGCAGCTTTATTTTATTGTGTGTTTAATAGTCCTCTGTTGAGGAGCTCCTGGGTGGCTCAGTCGGTTAAGCATCGGACTCTTGATTTTGGCTCAGGTCATGATCTCACGGTTGTGAGATGGAGCCCTGCCTCAGGCTCTACACTCAGCGGGGAGTCTCCTTGAGATTCTTTCCCTCTGCCCTTTCCTCTGCTCTCGAGTCTGTGCACCTGTGCTCTCTCCCCCTCAAATATATAAATCTTAAAATATTCCTCTGGTGAACATACCACTATACAACTATTTATCCATTCTCCTGTCAGTGGATAGGGTTACTTGCAGCTCTGTGCTTTTTGTTTTGTCAATGAAATGTGAGTCTCACTGGATGGAACTGCTGGACCCTCCAGTATGTGCCTATTGGGCTTGACAAGATACCCTTCAATGTTTCACAAAGCAACTATATCATTTATATGTCCATCCTAAGGATACCCTGTGCAATGTGTGATATTAAGTTTTTTCATTTTCGCAAAGTCATTTCATTGTAGTTCTAATTTGCATTTCCCTGACACCTGAGGATGAGCATCTTTTAATCTTTCTTGGTCACTGATGTTTTCTCCATTGTGAGGTGTCTATTCATGCCTTCTGCTTGTTTCTTCTAGTCTGCCTTCTGGGGAGTGGTCACAGGAAATCTTTGCTATTCCTGACTTACAAATAATAGACATGAGCCAGCCTGCTAATCCTATCTACTTCTGATGAGGAGAACAAATAATTAGTATGATGAAATCTGAGGTTCTGAGGCCCTCCAGGGGTATTTTCTCAAAAGTCTCCCTGAAACAGGCAATATCTAGGGGAGGGGTAGAAAAGGAGGATGTTTGTTGGATTGTTTTGCTTTGCAGATGTGGGCATGGACTGACATTTATTAATTTGGTTTTGTGATTTTTTTTTTTTTTAGAAGCACCAGCAAACAGTTTGGTTGTAACAATAGTAAACATTTATTGAGTACTTAGAAGCCAGTACTATTCTAAGCACTTAACATATATTATCTCAATTAAGCTTCATAATAATTTATGATGGCCAGGAGACATATATTACTATCACTATTTCCCAATTAAGGAAATGGAGGCCTTGAAAAAGTAATGAATTGTTCAAAGTAGAATTACTAAATGATAGAAATAGGCTTCCCCAGCCCATGCTTTTAACCACTCAGATAACCACAGGAGTTGGCGGGGAGTATAGCAAAGATGAAGGGAGGGCACGGTGGGTGCCCAGAAGCAATTCAAGGTACTGATGTGCCTTTGGGGTCTATGCTGAGCAGGGATGAAAGTTGAAGATGGGAGGGCAACTGAAAGAACTGAAGAAAGATCAAGAACAGAAATTTCGGGATCCCTGGGTGGCGCAGCGGTTTGGCGCCTGCCTTTGGCCCAGGGCGCGATCCTGGAGACCCGGGATCGAATCCCACATCAGGCTCCCGGTGCATGGAGCCTGCTTCTCCCTCCGCCTGTATCTCTGCCTCTCTCTCTCTCTGTGACTATCATAAATAAATAAAAAATTAAAAAAAAAAAAAAAAAAGAACAGAAATTTCTAAGAAGTCAGGAAAGTGTCAAACTTGCTGGGACAGTGCTTGCAGAGGTGTGAAGAGTCACTAGAATCACCCAGAGTCACTAGGTTCTTGGAGTATTTGGGTAAATGTGAAGTTAGGCATTTTGCCACAGGAATGAGTTGTGTTAAAGAGGAATGGAATCCTGGTGCTGGAGGAGCCGTGAATCATGGATGCACAGGTTGTCTGAGATTAAAGTGGGAGTTTGGCAGTATTTTTGGGCCAGGTTTTCCATGAATCCGGGCAAGTGACCTAGAGCTGGTGGATAATGATGATTATGCTTGAGACTCAAAAGGGGGCAGAGGGTGGGAAGCTGTATACAGGTAGGAATAAAATCTTCTGGAACTGGCAGCTAGAACCTAGACTGCCAACAGGACTTTCGAAGCTCTCTTAGCGTGTTGAAAGGCGGGGCCGGGGCGGGGACCAGTTTTTGTTTGCCAAGGCTCAAGGGAAATGATGTCTTTGGGGGAATGTCAGGTTTCATTTAAGGCAAGAAAGTGAAGGTATGGTTCTCTGAGGATGTTGGGGATACAAAGGATGTTGAGTGCTTACAATGAAATTGTGGCTTTTACAGTGGAAAGTTTCAAAGAGGTCAGCAGCTGAAAGAAGCTAGGGGAAAAGAAGCATAGGCAATTTGTAAACAGAATGAATGGTGTAGGTAAGATTTTTTGACCTTGAAGTTACAAAGAAATGCAGGTATGAATTTGACTGAAAACTAACTTCAAGACGGTGGGGGTGTACAGTAGCTGTCTTCTGTTGATCTGGGGGTATAGAACATCCTCTGGTGCTACTAAAAGGGCTGCAGGATGTCCCCTCTGTCCACACCAATTAAATGATCCCAAGTAGGCTATTCATCTTCCTGTGTCCTATTTTATCCATTTCTAAAATAGGGGCAGTAATACCAACCTCTCTGAGTTGTCAGAGAATCATATTAATGTACATTTTGGAAAGTACAGTTGGTTTGAAGACATGGCTTTCAGGAAAGCATTGTGGAAAAGCAGAAATGTCTGCATTACATTCTGTACACAAATAAAATAATTTATCAGGGAAATAGCTGAAATCAAAATCATTTGATGATCAAAAATCATTATAATGATCAAAAATCATTATAAGAGGGAATTTTTTTTCTTTAGTCATTCTTTCCATTACAAATGATTTAAGTGGAAACTTAAGAACAAAGGTTCAGGACTTTCCTTAACGTCTTTTAGCAGAGCTCAAACAGCCACAGGTTGGGACTCTGGGCCACTTGCCAGTATTTATTCAAAGAGCGTTCTAAGCAAGACAGCATAATAATCAAAAACTGGAAATTTCTCTCCTTTCCCACATACAAGGGCTCTTCCCTTCCCTCTGCAATCTGTATATTGCAGATACACATGCAATATTTAGTACCAGGATATAGCCATTTTAGCCTGTATTTCCTTGTATACTGTTTTTCTTAAGATAGGAAAAATGTGATCATGCTTTTCTTTTACCTTCAGAAAAATCTAACATTATTGAGACACTATGAAATAGGAAAAAGTTATTTCCATGTACAAAATAAAAGTCACGGGAGGTCTTTGAGTTTATGTTTAGGAAATTTCTATTTAGGATATGGAAGAGTGTCTACTGTGGAGATGATACTTGACAAGATAAATAACCCATCACAAATTCCGCATTTCACTGAAAAATGAAACACTACACTGTATCAGACATATAGGCATAGCAGTTCTATAGCCCACCTCTGCCATAAATACCAAGAAATTTGCCTGAAAATGTCCTGTATCTTCTGACATCAGGGTTGAACAACTCAAAAATTTATGGAATGAGATGTTTATGAAACAGAGAATGATTAAAGGAAACGAAGTCCATCTGGAATCCTGAATTAAAAAAAAAATCTGTGAGGATGTCTTCCTTACGACAAAAGTAACATTATTTTCATTGTTGAAGATGTAAAACATACACGTAAAATTAAGGAAAGACATCAAGCCATCACTTATTCATCCAGATATCACAGTGCAAATATACTGATATATATCCTTTCAGCATTTTCTTACAAATCCCTATGAACGTATAACAAACATGGACTCACACTAGACATAACATCGTGTAAGCTACAGAACATATGTATGCATGCGTCTAAGGACTGTGGTAAAGAGCATAGTTTCCCAACAGGCTGCTTGGGGTGGGGTCTCAGCTCTGTCATTGACTAATGGGATGACACTGGGCAGGTTTCTTCATCATTCTGTTGATGGGAAGTCACAGAATCTAGAGCTAGAAGCATCAGAATGCCATCAGCCAAGGTCAAAAGTCTGTAAGAGGTTTGTCATGGGGAGATCAGCAGTCCAATCTGTTGGATGCTTGAGAAGAAATATCAACATTATTATCCTCATTTTATAGATGAAGAAACAGAAAACCTTGACACAGCAAGATAAAGAACTTAGCCCGAATCTTCACAGATGGTGGGCTGTACGTAGAGTTGCATGACTCCGGAGCATGCTTGGGGCAGGGCTGCTACTAGCGCATATGGTGCCCTCGTGAAATCAGAAAACACTCCATCTCATGAGTAAAATGCAGTCACGAAACCCAAATGATGTTTTCCCAGGGGAGCTCTGCCTGTGTGCACACAACTGCCCAGGCTGTTGCTTGATCCCACACCCACACTTGAGGCAAGTTCTGAATAGTTTGTGCTGCTTCCCCCACTATTATCAAGTTCCAGGTTGGGCAACGGAAAGCAAGTCTTTGATACGTACCAGGTAAGTGAGGGACCAATCACAGGTGTCACTGGGAATGCTGCCGTCAGGACAGGTGTGACTTGTGCAGGTGCGTGCCAGTACGGAGGTGAACAGTCCCCTGAGTGTATATGATCATTATGAACCCAATGTGGGCTTTTGTAGGAGTTAGCTCTGCACTGCTCCAGAACTTTTAGGCCTGCCTGTGATTTCAGAGAAGTTATATTTATCTGCAATGTAAAATTCAACATACTCTTATTTACGGGGCTCCTGTACCATGCGCCATCTGAACATCCCTGTGCTGCAACCCTATTCCTAACAACGCTTGTATTCATTCGACAAGCGTTAAGGGTCCACCCACATGCAAAGCACCGCACAAGGTACTACAGTAGATTCAGAGACACCCACCCTTTTTTAATCAAGGGATGTAATTTCTAGTAAGGAAACTGCACATAAATAGCATACAGAGTCCTAAGCTCTACAAGAGAAGCATTGAGAAACTGCTATGTGAATTCACAAGACGAAGTATTTATTTCTGTTTGGTTAATTAAAAAAAAAAAGAGTCATGAAGGAGGCAGCACTTGAGGAGCGGCCTGAAGGCGGTATCTGGATGCGCAGAAATGTAAACGAAGGTAGTTCGGAAGGACCAGGGGAGGTGAAGGCGTATCACGGCGGGAAGGGTCCACCGCGCCCCGAGGGCGATGAAGCTCTTGGGAAGGCCCCTGCAGCCGCTGGCCCAACTGCGGAACACGCGAGGAAGTGTCTCCGACACGGGTGTGCAACTACTGAAAACACATACGCACGCTTTCAACGTAAGTATCAGAAATGGCTCAAGAATCGGCCTGAATCCGCAACGGGGGCTGTGACTGCGTCATTTCCTAAAGTCGAGGAACACCAAGGGTGCTCCCACGAGCTAGTTCATGAGATTTTCCAGCGTCAGAAAACAAGGTCTGCGTTCAAGAAGAAGGCGGGTGGGTTCCGGGGTTGGACGGGCCTGTGACCGGGTCCGCTTCATCTCCCTCGGCGACCAGAAAGCCAGCCTCGCTCCTTACAACAGCGAGAGGGACCCGCGGCACATCCCGGGGGTCGGGCCGATGCCCAGCGGCATCAGACGAGCGGATGGGTCCGAGCGGAGGCCGCCCTGAACACCAAGGTCACTAACGGGGACGTCCTTGGGGGGTGGGGGGGATGGGGATGATGGGGGTGGGGGTAGGGATGATAGGGTAGGGATGGTGGGGATGATGGGGATGATGGGAGTGACAGTGATGGGGGTGGGGATGGTGGGGGAGTGGGGATGGAGGGGGCGTGGGGGTGATGGGGGGTGGGGATGATGGGGTGGGGGTAGGGATGGAGGGGGAGTAGGGGTGATGGGGGTGAGGATAGGGATGGGGGTGGGGATGTGGGGGAGTGGGGGTGATGGGGGTGGGAGGTGGGGATGGAGGGGGAGTGGGGGTGATGGTGAGGATGATGGGGGTGGGGTGGGGATGATGGTGAGGGGGTGGGTGGGGAGTGGGGGTGGGGATGATGGGGATCGGGGAGTGGGGATGATGGGGTGGGGGTGGGGGGATGGGGTGGGGATGATGGTGGGGGGCTGGGTAAGGGGATGATGGGGTGATGGGGGTGGGGATGATGGTGGAGGGGTGGGTAGGGGGATGATGGGGGTGGGGATGATGAGGGTGGGGGTGGGGATGATGGGGTGGGGGTATGGGGGGGCAGTGGCGGTAGGGATGGTGGGGGTGGCTCCCCAAGGGTTTCCAGGGGCCGGAGAATCGAGGGGGCCATAGTTGGGTCATTGCTGTGGCCCGAAGCGCGAGCCAGGAGTCTCTGGGGGCGTCACAGGCCCTGACGCCTCCGCATTTCCCCGGGCGGGATGGGAGACAAGCCCCCCCCCCTGTCCCCGCCCCGCCCCGCCCAGCGGGTGCTGCCCGCAGCAGAGAGCAAACGCACCGGAAGTTCGGCTCGGGGCACCCTGAGCTCAGGCACGAAGCTGTCGTGGCCGAAAAGGGGCACAGGAAACAGCAAACGTAATCTACGCTGGAAAGAAAGCTCTAGAAGTTGTGCTCAGTCCCTTAAGACGAAGGAATTTTTAACTTTTTTCTTTTTTTTTACGACACAATAGAGTCCGGGGACGCCAACTTGCGGTTTCCGAAGTGAACCTCCTGCACGCCCGCCAGGCTCCACTCGGCCGGACCTTCGGGCGCGCTCGTGATGTCACCGCGACCCTGCGCGCTCCGGCGTCGCGAAGGACGCGGTGCGTCTTCACCAAAGAGACGTAAGGGGGCGGGGCGAGTCCCGCGGCGTCCTCGCGCGCCCCCGCGTGGCCGCTGGCTCTGACGCGGCCCACGGCGTCGCCCCCAGGGCCCGCCCCCAGGACCCGCGCATGCGCCCAATCCCTCCTCCCCCCCCCCCCCCCCGCCCTTCGCAGCGGCGGGCGGCGGGCGGCGGGCGACGCCTCCAGGTCGCACCGCGAGGTGCAGGCGGCGGACGGGCTCGGCGCGGCGGGGCGATGGCGGAGGAGTCGAATCGCGCTGGCTCGGATCCGGGGCCGGCTTGTCAGGCCGCGGCCGCCGCAGACGCCGCGGAGTCCTCCCTGCAGGCCGCCGAGGTGGCCCCGAGGTCGTCGCGGGCGGAGGAGCAGGGCGGCAAGTGCGTGTTCTGCCGCATCGCCGGCCGGCGGGAGCCCGGCACCGAGCTGCTGCCCTGCGAGGTGGGGCGGCGGGCAGCGGGCGGCGGGGGGGGCCTGCTGGTGCTGACCCACGGCGACCCGGAGCGGGACTGACCCCGGCCCGACGGCCTCCCCCACCCCAGCGGGACTGTCCCGGGCCTGAAGTACTCCTCCCCCCACAGCGGGACTATCCCCCGCCCGACGTCCTCCCCGGCCCAGCGGGACTGACCCCGGCCCGACGTCCTCACCCCATGAGCAGGACTGCCCCCGCCACGTCCTCCCCTCCCCCCGAGCGGGACTATCCCCCGCCCGACGTCCTCCCCCCAGCGGGACTGTCCTGGGCTTGAAGTACTCCTCCCCCCGACAGCGGGACTGCCCCCGCCCGACGCCCTCCCCCCCCAACGGGACTGCCCCCCCCCACCGACGTCCTCCACGTCCCCCGGGAGCGGGACTGGGCCCCCCCACATCCTTTCCCAGAGCGGGACTGCCCCCGCCCACGTCCTCTCCCCCCATGAGCAGGACTGTCTCCCCCGATGAGCCGATGAGCGGGACCGTGCCCCCCCCCCCGACGTCCTCCCCCCCATGAGCGGGACTGTGCCCCCCCCGACGTCCTCCCCCCCATGAGCGGGACTGTGCCCCCCCCGACGTCCTCCCCCCCCATGAGCGGGACTGTGCCCCCCCCGACGTCCTCCCCCCCCATGAGCGGGACTGTGCCCCCCCCCGACGTCCTCCCCCCCATGAGCGGGACTGTGCCCTCCCCGACGTCTTCCCCCCCCATGAGCGGGACTGTGCCCCCCCCCGACGTCTTCCCCCCCCCATGAGCGGGACTGTGCCCCCCCCGGACGTCCTCCCCCCCCCCCATGAGCGGGACTGTGCCCCCCCCCACGTCCTCCCCCCCATGAGCGGGACTGTGCCCCCCCCCGACGTCCTCCCCCCCCCCCATGAGCGGGACTGTGCCCCCCTCCCGACGTCCTCCCCCCCCATGAGCGGGACTGTGCCCCCCCCGACGTCCTCCCCCCCCCCCCATGAGCGGGACTGTGCCCCCCTCCCGACGTCCTCCCCCCCCATGAGCGGGACTGTGCCCCCCCCCCCCGACGTCCTCTCCCCCCATGAGCGGGACTGTGCCCCCCTCCCGACGTCCTCCCCCCCCATGAGCGGGACTGTGCCCCCCCCCGACGTCCTCTCCCCCCATGAGCGGGACTGTGCCCCCCTCCCGACGTCCTCCCCCCCCATGAGCGGGACTGTGCCCCCCCCGACGTCCTCCCCCCCCATGAGCGGGACTGTGCCCTCCCCGACGTCTTCCCCCCCCATGAGCGGGACTGTGCCCCCCCCCCGACGTCTTCCCCCCCCATGAGCGGGACTGTGCCCCCCCCGGACGTCCTCCCCCCCCCCATGAGCGGGACTGTGCCCCCCCCCGACGTCCTCCCCCCCCCCCCCATGAGCGGGACTGTGCCCCCCTCCCGACGTCCTCCCCCCCCATGAGCGGGACTGTGCCCCCCCCCGACGTCCTCTCCCCCCATGAGCGGGACTGTGCCCCCCCCCCGACGTCCTCCCCCCCATGAGCGGGACTGTGCCCTCCCCGACGTCCTCCCCCCCATGAGCGGGACTGTGCCCCCCCCCACGTCCTCCCCCCCATGAGCGGGACTGTGCCCTCCCCGACGTCCTCCCCCCCATGAGCGGGACTGTGCCCCCCCCGGACGTCCTCCCCCCCCCCCATGAGCGGGACTGTGCCCCCCCCCCCGACGTCCTCCCCCACCATGAGCGGGACTGTGCCCCCCCCCCCGACGTCCCCCCCCCCCATGAGCGGGACTGTCCCCAGGCCCCGACGTCTTCCCCCCCCATGAGCGGGACTGTGCCCCCCCCGACGTCCTCCCCCCCCCCCATGAGCGGGACTGTGCCCCCCCCCGACGTCCTCCCCCACCATGAGCGGGACTGTGCCCTCCCCCGACGTCCTCCCCCCCCATGAGCGGGACTGTCCCCAGGCCCCGACGTCCCCGCCCCCCAGCGGTGAGGGTCTCTGCCGGATCCTTGCTGTGCGGGTTGGGGCGCGGGTTGGGCGTGGGGTGGGGACACCATGTAGCCTTAAAGCCAAACTCTTGGGCCTCTGTGTGCAGGTAGGAGGTATTTGGCAGAAAATAGCATTTGTGGCCTGTTTTCTAGAGGGCCTGGTCCCCGCCTGCCCACGCCCGCAGCCCAGACCAGCCCTCACATCCTGCACAGGCCCCTGCCCCAGGGGAGAGAGCTGCTAGAGAGGAGCTCATCATTGTAGAGGCTCCTTGGTTAGGCTCAGTGAAGCTGGGCGGGGGGGGCACTGGGGCAAAGGTCGCACTGCTCCCCACGGAAGGGCACAGGTCTTACAGGTGGTGTCAGTTGGCACCAACGCACTTTTTCAGAGCACTAAGTACTGAAAACAGATAATCTGATACACATTTTCTTCTATCACTTCTACATGCCTTGAAAGAAACTGCTTTGGGAGAGGATCAGCTCCAAAGATTTTGGGCTTTTTTGTTTTGTTTAGTTTTGTGTTTTTTTTTGGTGATTCTTAATTCCTTTGTTGGAACAGATGCACTCCAATCTGTCGTAAGCACCTAGTGTTGGAGATTCACGGCTGAGTAGGAGGAAGGATAGTCGCTGTTCAGATGTCATAGGCTAAAGGGTGGCCTGAATATGGAGCAGGCGGCTGCAAGTTCCCGGAGCTTGGTGAGGTGGTCCTGAAGTGGGGGAGCTGGGTTCTTGTCTCCCTGAGTGGAAGCAGGAACCTCGCGGACCCAGGACAGTGAGCCAAGCGGTAGAAGTCTACTAAGCAGAGATGCGGAGGAAGCTCTCAGGGGTGACTGTCCCTGTAAGGCTGCCCCTGGCGCCTTGTAGGTCTGCTGTTTATAGGGAACTGACCAGGGAACTTGGCAAATTCCGTGTCACTATCAGGGTGCATATTTAGAAGACAGGTGGGGGACTACTAAGGTCATAATAGCCAAGGAGGTGTTCTTGTAAGTATCATGAGCCCAAAGTGTTCTTGTAAGTATCATGAGCCCAAACAAGGTGTTTACTTCTCAGGGTAACGTCTCCTCCCTAACCTCTCTCTACATCTGGGATTTCTGTAGCCTAGTCAAGTAGCCCGTGGCCTTGAGACTCTTGTGCCTCTTGGTGTGAGCAGGGACGATTGATAACCCCTTAATGACATATTTCTGTGATTAGTGGCCATTAAAAGGGGGGATACTCCCTCACATTTGGAGCTAGGAGACCAGGCTTACTTTTCTATTTTTACAGTCTTCTCTCTGTTTCTTTGGAGTGGGTAGGAGCCTGAGCCTGGGGCCTTTCCCTGATCTTTCCCTGATCCTTCTCTGCCTAGTCCTGTCTGCCCCTAACCTGTTCCTACATCACTTCTACACCCGCCGTGTTTTGTTTAGCTGTGTGATCCCTTACCTCTCCAGCAGCAGCCATCTAGTTTTAGACAAGGTGAACCCATGGGTCAACCCATGGTTGGGGTCTGGCCCCGTAGGTGTTCCGTAAGCGCAGTGGAACAAAGGTAAGGATTTATGGCTAGAGAGAGGCCTAAAGTGACAGACCTTGAAATCTATGCTGAATATCGGGGGAAGGAGTGAAGACTGGACACAGTTGACAGGGAGGAAGAATACATGCCTCCGTGGTCTGGAAAGTACAGTGGCCTCTGCTGAACTGATCCGTGGAGTCGGGACAGACTGCTGAGCTCTGCTTCTTTTTTTTTTTTTTTTTTTTTTTTTGAGCTCTGCTTCTTCATCCACTCCTTATCTCATCACATAGAAGATTAGGGTAGCCAGTAGTAAATTTTTTTTTTTTTTTTTTACTTCACAGAATTCAATATTCCTTAGATTCCTAGAAACTGCATTTAAATGTTGCACAATCTAGTACCCATGTTGAGGAACACGAGTAAGTAATATACACTCATAGTATAAAAAGTTTTGTCTAAAATTAGTCACCGAGAGGGGGTGGGATGGTTCAAACGTCTATCACCATGTTTTCCAGGCCAAAGGTCAGGATTTTTTCTCTTTAAAGAACATTCTCAGCCTGGGTGGCCCAGTTGGCCTGGCACCTGCCTTGGGCCTGGGACATGATCCTGGAGACCTGGGATCGAGCCCCACATTGGGCTCCCTGCTCGGCGGAGAGTCTCCTTGTCCCTCTACCTGCTTATGCTCTCTCTCAAATGAATAATAAAATGTCCCCAGAGAGAAGTATGTGAAAAGCCTGGAACATTTTTATAGAGGAAATTAGACACAGTCAATACTTGTAGCTAATGTGCACCCTACATAGATGGCACAGGATGAATGTATGCTGTAGTCCGTGTAATACAGAACATAAGCAAGGTGCACATCTTGTAAACAGTGTCTCAAAAAGTTGCAGATCTTTTAAATATTGAATGTAAGATGATTTCATATATAAGAGCTCACTAATTAAAGGTTAAAGATCTTTTTAAAAAGAGAACCCAAGGGATCCCTGGGTGGTGCAGCGGTTTGGCGCCTGCCTTTGGCCCAGGGCGCGATCCTGGAGACCCGGGATCGAATCCCACGTCAGGCTCCCGGTGCATGGAGCCTGCTTCTCCCTCTGCCTGTGTCTCTGCCTCTCTCTCTCTCTCTCTCTCTCTCTGTATGACTCTCATAAATAAATAATAAAAAAATTAAAAAAAAAAAAAGAGAACCCAAACTTTAATTTGTATATTTTGCATTATATATATAATATATTTTTATATTCATGTTTATTATAAATATTTAGTAAAAACTCTATATATACTATAGCCTTATATTCATTCATATATGTTTCTTATAAATAGAAACTATTGGATTGATATAAAGTAGGGTAGACATAATTAAGTACAGAGGAGAAAATTTGATTTGGAATAATTGGAGTTATTAGCATCATAGGGCTTAGTCCAGGAAACTTTTCTGGCAAAAGCCAGAGAAGATTCCTCGCTCCATAACTGTATACTGTATTTTTGTTGTATACTGCAGAGTTGAAACTAAGCGAATACTATGCCATGCATTCTCGGGGTGGGGAGAAAAAAGTTGGTTTTGGGGGGATGGTATGAGGCAAAGGCAAACATGATAGACATAAACAGGTAAAGAGTATATCTGCAATATCAAAATACCATGAGAGTGGAATCAGGGAAAAAAGTCTTCAGAACGTCCTCGAGGGGTGACTGAAAACATGGTTGAGAAATACCAGGCTAGATGTTTATTTTTATCTTGCTTGAGGCCATGCTGAGGAAATACTGGTTTAACTTTAACGTCCTCCCTCTTCTTTAATCAAATTCACCCTACACGTCAGATGGTGTGATACTGAAATGTTCTTTCAAATGTTGCTTTAGATATCAGTCGGGGGTCAGCTGCAGAGAGAAAAACTAGCTATTTAAAGCAGAAATTGATGTAATATAGGGAATTATATGCTTTAAAAAAAGGTTGTTGCAAGGGCTCAAGGAAAAACCTTCAAGAATGACATCCAGGGGCACCTGGGTGGCTCAGTGGTTGAGCACCTGCCTTCGGCTCGGGTCATGACCCCAAGGTCCTGGGATCCAGCCCTGCTTTGGGCTCCTGGCGCAGCCGCAGCCCAGAGCCTGCTTCTCCCTTTCCCTCTGCTGCTCCCCCTGCTTGTGCCTGCGCAATCTCTCTCTCTCTCTTTCTCCCTCCCTCCCCGTTAAATAAATAAAAATCTTAGAAAAAAAAAAAAAAAGAATGACATCCAGAGCAGCACTTCACCTGACAACTGGCAGACTGAGGACGTGTTTCTTCTGCCCCAGCAGGAAGCTGTGGTTCCTGGGGACTGCCCTTGGAACTAGACTTCGGGAAGATGCCTCTGTAGGGGTGACTCAGGGGTGAGGAAGAAGTGTGACTGCCACCGTTGAGCGGTGTTCCCAGGGGGAGAACTATTGGCATTTTGGGTTGGATTCTGCTTTGTTGTGCAGGGCTCTTCCACCTGTTGGAGGATGTAGCCTATTTCTGGGCACCAAATGCTGGTAGCACCTCCATATTTCTACTCCCCTTTGAAAGATAACACAACTAAAGAGCTACGCTCTACATGCTATGTCCACACCGGTAGGCCCTGGCGCCAAAACAATGGGTGTCTCATGCCTGTCTCTTGACTCACGTGATGCTATTGACTAGAGGTTGGCATAGGGAGCGGGGGAGAAAGAAAAAGAAACTCGGTAGTCTTAGAGCTGGCCATGTCTGCCTGCTGGAACTAGCGGAAGCCATGGAAAGATGGCTTTTTCTCAGGTTAGCTTGTCAAAGCACCTAAGTCTGAAATATATCTAGTTGGCAAGATCTAAATTCCATCTGGGATTTTGGATTTTTAAATTTCTGTAGCTCAGGGACACCTGGGTGGCCCAGCAGTTGAGCATCTGCCTTTGGCCCAAGGCGTGATCCCCAGGGTCCTGGGATCAAATCCCACATCGGGCTCCCTACAGGGAGCCTGCTTCTCCCTCTGCCTGTGTCTCTGCCTCTTTCTCTATCCCACATCGGGCTCCCTACAGGGAGCCTGCTTCTCCCTCTGCCTCTCTCTCTCTCTGTCTCTCATGAGTAAATAAATACAATAAAAAAAATAAATTTCTGTAGTACATAGAAGTATTTAGAATGGAAGTTGAGTGCCCATCTACCCTGTTCACCACAGTTTATTTGTTGTGTTTAATGAATGTTTAGCCCAGATGCTTAGATTCAGTGCTGATAATGAAGTCAGCTTAGGCTAGCTGTTTGTCTAACCCATGCATTCTCAAAAGGGATAAAAATTGATGTTCTTACCTGGGACAGGGACATGGGCAAATTTTTTTTTATTATTTACATATATAAAATACAGATAAGCATATAGGATATAAACACATGTACAATTTGGCTGTGGTATTAAAATATTGGGGGGTGGAGCAATTAGGAAAAAAAAGTTTGAAAAGTTTCCTTAGAGGTATGGTAATGAAAAAGGCTGAGAAACACTTAAAATCAAACAAGGGCCATAATTCCGACTTTAAGAGGGGTTCTGTAAGAACAGACTGAAAGATCATGGAAAGTCTATCTCTGTTACTGGAAAAGGATATAAAAACTATAATGACACCATTTTTTTTAAGGAGGAGAGGAGGGAGCATTGGTAGCTTTATCTTTCTACTTAAACATCTTTTATTTACATTTATTTATTAAACAATCTTTCAAGTTTACTGTGTGGTATTCACTTGTATTTATTTCAAGGATAAATAGGGCATGTCCCACGCTTGAGAAGCTTGCCTGTGATCTGTATTGAAAGCATAAATGGAAAGGTCTCATTTAGTGGTTGTCATTAGGGATGGATAGTCAGATTTCTGTGTCTTAAAGTTACTTGAAATATCTTTTTGGGGGGGCATCTGGGTGGCTCAGTTGGTTAAGCATCTGCCTTCAGCTCAGGTCGTGGTCCCTGGGTAGTGGGATCCACTCTGCTTGGGGCTTCTGGCTCAGTGGGGAATCTGCTTCTCCTCTTCCCTCTCCCTCTGCCCGCCCCTCCTCCTGTGTGCTCTCTCTCGTTGGCTTTAGCTCTCTCTGTCTCAGATAAATAAAAATCTTTACAAAAAAAGAAAGTTCTTTGTGTAGCTATGTTATCAATGTGACATACATACATCAAGGTTTATTTGTTTCCGTTTGTTTTCAATTTTAGGGATTATTTTCTTTTTAAGTTCAAAAGCATGTTAAGTATTCATGTTTTGCAGTCCAACTTATAAAGCTGAGTACATTTGGTAAAGTCTAGCATCCATTCTCTTGTCTTTACCCTGTTCCTCTTCCCTCACAAGAAACT
The DNA here is from genome assembly GCF_018345385.1 of Vulpes lagopus. Classification (NCBI taxonomy): domain Eukaryota; kingdom Metazoa; phylum Chordata; class Mammalia; order Carnivora; family Canidae; genus Vulpes; species Vulpes lagopus. The sequence continues at coordinate 122,111,134 of NC_054825.1, forward strand.
GAAAAATATATTTTTGGTTTTTCCTTCCATTGTGAGAATCCGTATGTGTTTATTTATATTTGTAATTTGTATTCCCCCCAGTGGTTAACCTCGTGGTTAGATGGCCTAACCACTCTCCTGTTCCTTGCTTTATTTTTTTTTAACTTTGAAGTATACTTCAGAAATGATTTCATAAGTATTTAAAGATCTTTCTCATTGCTTTTTATAGCTACATATTACTTCGTTGTATGGACTCGCTATAGTATTCAGCCAGTCTCCTCTAATTAAATCATGGACACTTGGGTTCTTTTCTTTTTTCTTTCTTTTTTCTTGCTTTTACAAGTCATACTGCAAACGATAGCTTTGTACGTGCATCGTTGCTATATCTTTTGTCATCGTGTCTTTGGAATAGGAGAAAGTCTTTCTTAAAATGAAGAAAGAGGAGAGAGGGTAACATCAGAGGGCCAGTTTCAATATTATAGAAAGCTTAATGGAAATCTAATTCAATCATAGGTGGCATAGGCTAACTAAAATGCATTGGTTTTCCTTCACCTATTTGTCCCTCAACCTTCCCTCTAACAGCTACCAGTTTGTTCTTAGCGTCATATGCTTTAGTCCATCCATGTTGTCACAAATGGCAAGATCTCATCCTTTTATGACTAATATTTCATTGTATATGTGTCATATCTCCTTTATTCATTCATTTATTGATGGATTCCCAGGTTGCTTCTATGTCTTAGCTGTTGTAAGTAGTGCTGCAATAAATGTAGGGGTGCGTATATCTTTTGAATTAGTGTTTTAATTTCTTTGGTAAATAAATACACAGTAGTGGAACTGGTGGATCATACGGTATTTCGGTTTTTAATTTTTTGAGGAACCTCCGTACTGTCTCCACAGTGGCTGCCCCAGTTTGTATTCCCATCAACAGTGCACAAGGACTTCCTTTTTTCCACATTCATCCCAACACATATTTCCTGTCTTTTTAATATTAGCTATTGGACTGGTGTGAAGTTTCATCTCACTGTGGTTAGATATGCATTTCTCTGATGATTAGTGGTGTTGAGCATCTTTTCATATATCTTTTAGTCATTGAATAATTTTTTATATAAAATATTGGAAAAGCTTACTTAGGGAATATTGATTTTCCTTTTGGAAAGATTTGAAACTCAAATGTCAGTAAGTTGAAAGACTCCCTTTTTCATTTCTTTTTTCCCTTACATGACTATGTGGAGTATGCAAATCAGAAAACTAATATAATGGATTGGACCCTTAGTACAATACACTGGAGTTTGTATCAGCATTTCAAAGGATTTTTAATGCTGTAAACAAAGTATTTGTATATAACTGCTATAAAAATGTTTAAAACAGTAATTTCTGGATATGAAGATGCTGGATGATTTTCCTATTATAATTGAGGAATATGCTACTTTGGAAAAAAATTAAGTCTAAAAAAGAATTTATCAATCTTGCTATGTTTCTATAGTCAAACCTTTAAAAGTAGTTATAAAGAGTAAAAAACCCTTAGGTAGACATGAAGAAATATATAACAAAATAAAAAACCTCTGGGATTGTTGGTAATGAAGTTTCTTTTGGTTTTGTTTGTTTTGTTTTTTAAAGATTTATTTATTTGAGAGAGAAAAAGGGCAGGAGTGGGAGAGATAGAGGGAGAGGGAGAGTCTCAAGCAGACTCCCCACTGAGTATGAAACTGGACACGGAGCTTGATCTCACAACCCTGTGATCACGACCCTGAAATCATGACCTGAGCCAAAACCAAGAGTCGGACACTTAATCCTCTGTGCCACCCAGGCGCCCCTTTGGTAATGGAGTTTGAATGAACTTCATTGATAATTGTTTTCCTGAAATTAGCTTTATGTACGTCTTCATTTTCTGTAACAAATGAACATCTCATGAAGGACGCTAAAGCGGGTCTCTATGAACTTAATGCATAATCACAAAATTGCCCAGCTGGGCTTAAATGTAACAGGAGTACGATTTCCCTATCATATTGAGATTTGTGGTATTTCAGACATGCCAGAACAGCATTAGGAAATTCTTTTTAAGTAATTCACTAACAAATGATATGTTTTTTCCTTCAGAATGAAGAACTCGTTTGCTTCAAAGATATCAAACCAGCAGCACCTCATCATTATCTTGTGGTGCCAAAGAAGCATCTTGGAAACTGTAGAGAGCTAAAGAAAGATCACATAGAACTGGGTAAGATGATGGTGGCAGTATTTTTCATGGCTATCTCGTCCTGAATTGGCAACAGTGATAGCAGTGACAGTCAAGAAGAAAAAGTCTAGCCAGGTGTTATGAAAAAGGAGCATTGTGACTTTGTGAAACTCCTATTATGAAAAATTTCAAGTATGTACAAAAAATAAAGAAAATAGTGTAATCTCCAAGTCTTCATTACCCAACTCCACATTTATTAGCTTGTGGCCAGTCTTTTTCATCTATTAGCCTCCTCCCACAGTGGATTTGAAGCAAATTCCAGACATCATGTTATTTAATCTTTAAGATCTCTAAAAGATAATGTCTCTCTGTTTTTAAAATGATGGCTTTCCTTGACTCTGAAAATGGAAAGTGCTAAAAAAAAAAAAATGAGACCATATTGGTGCCTGCCTTGTAAGTTTCTTGTGTAGATGAACTAACACCGAAGTTTAGTTATGAGATTTTAGCGATGCCCTTTTAGCTTCTGAAAAGATTTTGTATCTTGTTTTGTTTCTTACAGGATTATCCTATATTTTCCTACTTATGAGTTCTGTGACTTACCAGTTAGCATTTCCTAAGTCATTTCTTTTTCTTTTTATTTTTTTAAGATTTTATTTATTTATTCATGAGAGACACAGAGAGAAAGAGAGAGAGGCGCAGAGACACAGGCAGAGGGAGAAGCAGGCTCCATGCAGGGAGCCCGGTGTAGAACTCGATCCCGGGTCTCCAGGATCACGCCCTGGGCTGCAGGCGGCGCTAAACCGCTGCACCACCGGGGCTGCCCTCACCTTGTATCTTTGGGGTAAATCCCCAGTAGTGCAAATGCTGGGTTATAGGGTAGCTCTATTTTTAACTCTTTGAGGAACTTTCACACAGTTTTCCAGAGTGGCTGCACCAGTTTGCATTCCCACCAACAGTGCAAGAGTGTTCCCCTTTCTCCACATCCTCGCCAACATTTATTGTTTCCTGTCTTGTTAATTTAGCCATTCTCACTGGTGGATCATTGTGGTTTTGATTTGTATTTCTCTGGTGACAAGTGATGTGGAGCATTTTTTCATGTGCTTGTTGGCCATGTTCAGGTCTTCTTTGGAGAAATGTCTGTTCATGTCTTCTGCCCATTTCTTGACTGGATTGTTTGTTTCTTGGGTGTTGAGTTTGAAAAATTCTTTATGGATCTTAGATATTGGCCCTCTATCTGATATGTCATTTGCAAATATTTTCTCCCATTTTGTAGGTTGTCTTTTAGTTTTGTTGACAGTTCCCTTTGCTGTGTAGAAGATTTTTATCTTGATGAAGTCCCAGTAGTTCATTTTCTGCTTTTGTTTCCCTTGCCTTCATAGATGTGTCTTGCAAGAAGTTGCCATAGCCAAGTTTAAAATTGTTGTTCCCTATGTTCTCCTCTAGGATTTTGATGGATTATTGTCTCACATTTAGATCTTTCAACCATTTTATCTTTGTGTGTGGTGTAAGAGAGTGATCTAGTTTCATTCTTCTGCATGTGGCTGTCCAATTTTCCTAACACCATTTATTGAAGAGACTGTCCTTTTTCCATTGGATATTCTTTGCTGCTTTGTCGAAGATCAGTTTACCATAGAGCTGAGGGTCCACTTCTGGGTTCTCTATTCTGTTCCATTGATCTATGTGTCTGTTTTTGTGCCAGTATCACACTGTCTTGATGATCACAGCTTTGTAGTACAACGTGAAATCCGGCATTGTGATGCCCCCAGCATTGGTTTTCTTTTTCAACATTCCTCTGGCAATTCAGGGTCTTTTCTGACTCTATACAAATCTTAAGATTGTTCCAACTCTGTGAAGAAAGTCCATGGTATTTTGATAGAGATTGCATTGAATGTGTAAATTGCCCTGGGTAGCATAGACAGTTTCACAATATATATTCTTCAATCCGTGAGCATGGAAATGTTTTTCTGTCTCTTTGTGTCTTCCTCAATTTCTGTCATAAGTGTTCTATAGCTTTTAGAGTACAGATCCTTTACTTCTTTAGTTAGGTTTATTCCTAGGTATTTTATGCTTTGGGGTGCAACTGTAAATTGGATTGATTCCTTAATTTCTTTTTTCTTCAGTCTCATTTTTAGTATATAGAAATGCAACTTATTTCTGTGCATTGATTTTGTATCCTGCCACACTGCCGAATTGTTGTACAAGTTCTAGCAGTTTTGGGGTGGATTTTTTTGAGTTTTCCCTATACAGTATCATGTCATCTGTTAAGAGTAAGAGTTTGAAAAAAAAAAAAAAGAGTGAGAGTTTGACTTCTTTGCCAATTTGAATGCCTTTTATTTGTTTTTGTTGTCTGATTGCTGAGGCTAGGACTTCTAGTACTATGTTAAGCAACAGTGGTGAGAGTAGGCATCCCTGTCATGTTCCTGACCTTAGGGGCAAAGCTCTCCCCATTGAGAATGATATTCATTGGAGGCTTTTCATAGATGGCTTTTATGATATTGAGATATGTTCCCTCTATCCCTACAGTTTGAAGAGTTTTAATCAGGAAAGGATGCTGTATTTGCCAAATGCTTTCTCGGCATCAATTGAGAGGATCATGTGGTTCTTTTCTTTTCTTTTTTTATTTTTATTTTTTAAAGATTTTATTTATTTATTCATGAGAGACCCAGAGAGAGAGGCAGAGACACAGGCAGAGGGAGAAGCAGGCTCCATGCAGGGAGCCCGACATGGGACTCGATCCCAGGACTCCAAGATCACACCCTGGGCTGAAGGCATGTGCCAAACCGCTGAGCCACCCAGGGATCCCCTATCTTTTCTTTTATTAATGTGATCTATCACACTGATGATTTACAAATGTTGAACCACTCTCGCATCCTAGAGATAAATCCCACTTGGTCGTGGTGAGTAATCCTTTTAATGTACTTTTGGTTCCTAGTGGCTAGTATCTTGGTGAATATTTTGAGATCCATGATCATCAGGGATATTGGTCAGTAATTCTCCTTGATAGGGTCTTTGTCTGGCTTTGGGATCAAGATAATGCTGGCTTCATAGAATGAGTTGGAAGTTTTCTTTCCATTCTACCTTTTGAAACAGCTTTAGTAGAATAGGTGTTATTTCTTCTTTAAATGTTTGGTAGATTTCCCCTGGGAGGCCATCTGGTCCTGGACTTTTGTGTCTTGGAAGGTTTGTGATGGCCGCTTCAATTTCCTTGCTGGTTATTGGTCTGTTCAGATTTTCTATTTCTTCCTGTTTCAGTTTAGGTAATTTATAGGTTTCCAGGGATGCATCCATTTCTTCCAGATTGCCTGATTTGTTGGCATAGAGTTGCTCGTAATATGTTCATAAAATCATTTGTATTTTCTTGGTGTTGGTTATGATCTCTCCTCTTTCATTCATGATTTTTTTAATTTGAGTCTTTTTTCTTTTCAATAAGTCTGGCTAGGGGTTTATCTATCTTCTTAACAAGTCTTTCAAAGTACTAGCTCCTGGTTTTGTTGATCTGTTCTACTGTTCTTCTGGTTTCTATTTCAATGAATTCTGCTCTAATCTTTCTCATTTCTCTTTTCCTGCTTGATTTAGGCTTTATTTACTCTTCTTTCTCCAGTTCTTTAGTTGTAAGGTTAGCTTGTGTATTTGAGATTTTTCCAATTTTTTTTTAGAGGGGCTTGGATGGAAATGTACTTCCCTCTTAGGACGCCTTTGCTATATCCCAGAGATTTTGAACAGCTGTGCCTTCATTTTCTTTGGTTTGCATGAATCTTTTTAATTGTTTTCAAATTTTCTGGTTGACCCATTCATGTTTTAGTGAAATACTCTTTAACCTCCAAGTGTTTAAGTTCCTTCCAAATTTCTTCTTGTGATTGAGTTCTAGTTTCAAAGCATCATGGTCTGAAAATATGCAGGGAATAATCCCAGTCTGTTGGTATTGGTTGAGACCTGATTTGTGACCCAGTATGTGGTCTATTCTAGAGAAAGTTCCATGTGCACTTGAGAAGAATGTATATTCTGCTGCTTTAGGATGGAATGTTCTGTATATATCCATGAAGTCCATCTGGCCCAGTGTGTCATTGAAAACCCTTGTTTCATTGTTGATCTTCTGCTTAGATCTGTTCTTTGCTGAGAGTGGAGTGATGAGGTCTTCTACTATTAATTTATTATCTATGTGTTTCTTTACTTTGGTTATTAACTGGTTGATATAATTGGCTGCTCCCACATTAGGGGCATAAATATTCTTAATTGTTAGGTTTTTCTTGTTGTATAGAACCTTTCAGCATGATATAGTGTCCATCTTCATCTCTTATTAAAGCCTTTGGTTTAAAATGTAATTTATTGGTATGAAGATTACTACCCCAGCTTTCTTTTGAGGTCTGTTTGCATGGTAAACAGACCATGAGTGGTAAATAGACCAGGCGTGGTTCTCCACTCCTTCATTTTTAGTCTGGAGGTGTCCTTAGATCTAAAATGAATCTCTTGCAGACAGCATATACATGGGTCTTGCTTTTTTATCCTGTCTGATATCCTGTGTCTTTTGACTGGAGCATTTAGCCCATTCATGTTCAGAGTAACTATTGAAAGATATTAATATAGTGCCATTATATTACCTGTATAGTCTGTATTTCTGCAGATTGCCTCTGTTTTTTGGGCTTTCTCTTTGCTCACAGGATCCCCCTTAATATTTCTTGAAGGGCTGGTTTGATAGTCACATACTCTTTCAGTTTCTGTCTCCTGGAAGCTCCTTATCTCTCTTTCTATTATGAATGAGAGCCTTGCTGGATAAAGTATTCTCGGCTGCATGTTTTTCTCATTTAGGACCCTGATATATCATGCCAGCCCTTTCTGGCCTGTCAGGTCTCTGTGATAAGTCTGCTGTTAATCTAGTATTTTCCCCCCTATATGTTAGGAATCTCTTGTCTTGAGCTGCTTTTAGAATTTTCTCTTTATTTCTGAAATTTGCAAGCTTCACTATTAATACGTTGGGGTGTCGATCAGTTTTTGTTGATTTTGGGAGGGGTCCTCTCTATCTCTTGGATATGAATGCCTGGTCCCTTATTTAGGGAAGTTCTCAGCTATGATTTGTTCATAAATACCTTCTGGTTGTCCCTCTCTCTCCATATCCTCTGGAATTCCAATAATATGGATTTTCTTCAAACTATTACTTAATACTCGGAGCCTCTCCTTGTGGGCTCTTAGTTGTTTTTCTCTCTTTTCCTCAGCTTCCTTCCTTTCCATCAACTTGTCTTCTATGTCACTTACTTTCTCTTCTGCTGCATTTACCCTAACTGTTAAGAGCATCCAGTTTAGACTGTATCTCAGAGTATTTTTAATTTTTGCCTGATTAAATCTTATTTCTTCAGTAAGACATTCTCTAGAATCTTTTATGCTTTTTGCCAAATCCAACTAGTAACTTTATAATTGTAATTCTGAATTCTCTCTCCCAACATTTTACTTAAATCCATATCCATTAGATCAATGGCAGAGAACATTACCTCTTTTTTTTTTCTTTTGTGGTAAATTCTTCCTTCTGGTCATTTTGTCCAGTGCAGAATGGCTGTACAAATGAGCAGAGTCAAAAATATCAACCACAACCCAACCAAAACACTCACTAGACAATTCTGAAGAGGTCAGGGACCAGAAAATAAAAGATAAAAGACAAAGAAAAAGAAAAAAAAGTGTGGGGGGGGCAGGGGAGATGGTGAAAGAAAGATATTATAATCTCACAGAGCAGACCAAAACAATGCTCCACTTGGTTCTGAATGTTTTTTTGGTCTGTATGTTAGAAGGTACTAAATTCCAAAATTATATAAAAAAACCCATATATATATATATATTATATATATATATTATATATATATATATATATTTACACACAGAAATAAAATTGAATATGGTGAAAGAAAGCCAAAAATGAAGAATATATCAATAACATGTAATTGTATAAAAAAAAAATAACATGGAATTGTAAAATATGAAAGTTAAAAAAGAAAAATCTTAAAAATGAAGAGTTGATAAGATATTATAGTTAAGATGGGAAAAAAGAAAGAATATTGGAAATTTTTAACCTAAAAGATAAACAAATCATAAGAAAAAAACCCCTCAAGTTCTATATACTATTTTCCCCTAGTCCTGGAGCTTTCCAGTGCTGCTTGGTCAGTAAACTTGCTGTTCCCCTGGTCTTTCTGGGGGGTCTCCTGGGGGAGGGGCCTACTGCGCTGTTTCTTAGGTGTCTATGCCTGGGTGCAGTTGTACTGCTCCTTGCCAGGTGGCCAGGCTCAGTGTGAGCTGTTTGCCCTGTGAGGTCTTTGTTCGATGAAAGGGGGATAAAAAACTGAAACTAGATCTCCATTTCCAGAGCCAGGAGATCCCAGCGTGTGCCAAACTGCAGACTCCTACAGTGCCCACCCACTCAGATCCTTCCCAGGGGCAGGGAGGGGTGGAGACACTGGTTGTGCAATTTGCAGGGCTCCTGCCGGAGAGGTTTTGCCTGGTTTTGCCCACACCTGCTCCACCCCTCCCAGATGGAAGCAGAGGGTTGCTGCATTCTAGTCCTTTGCAGGGACCCAGCACGGAGAGCAGTCTCCTGTCCCCAGTTTGTGGTTAATGACGCAACATGCTGAGCCTTCCAAGCTCGCTGACCTAAACCCATTTCCCTGCGCCAGTGCTTGGGAACTCTGCTGGCTTGGGCACCCCTGTTCCTCCTGTTCCTCTGGGAATATTGAGACCCCACTGTCCCTCCTGCGAGTTGGCCCTGCTTCCCCCACTGAGCACCTTCCAGGCAGGGAAGTGTCTCACAGGAGCAGGTTTCTAAAGGTCCTGGTTTTGAGCTCCAGGGCTGTATCACTGTCCTGCAGCCAGCTTGCAGTCTTCCGCCTCCGCCCCCCCGCAGTTTATCTTTGATATGTCCCCCCCCCCCCCCCCCCGTTTCTCTTCTCTGTACTCCTACCTTGCAAGAAGTGGTCACTTTTCTATTTGTGGAGTTCCAGCCTTCCTTACATCTTAGGCTGAATTCATAGGTGTTCCGGATGGTTTGATAGTTATCTGGCTAAATTTGGGGGGAACCAGATGAAAGAGGACCCCCCCTGTCCTTCTGCCATCCTGCCTCCTCTCTCGTTTCGCTTTTGTGTTATTATTTTTTAAATGTAGTATGAAAATCTCTGACTTTTAATTGGAGTGTTTAATTCATAAATGTTTAATAACTATTGATGCAGTTTGTTTTAGGTGTACTATCTTGTCATTTGTTTTCTGTTTGTCCCATTTTTTGTTGTTATTGCTGTTTCTTTCCTGCCTTTTTGTGGTCAAATATATTTTTTGTAATTCTACTCTTAATTTATTTCTTGCTTTTTTATGTATTCCTCTTCACACTTTTTAAAATGGTTGCTCGAGAGAGATTAAAATACTTGTGTAAAAAAAAAATACTTGTGTAATTATAATAATATAATGAGAATTCACATTTTATCAGTTCATGAGAAATGTGAGAAACTTTGCAATACTTTGTGTTATTGTTGTCATATATATTACATCTGCATACTTTATAATATGGTACTGTTAAAATTATTGCTTTAAGCAGTCATATGTCTTTTAAAGAAGTTAAAAGAGAGAACATTCTTTTCCCCCATGTCTGGGATCTTGGGAGTATTGTATTTTAAAAGAAAACAAGATACAGTCTTGCTTGAAGTAATCTGACTTTTTTTTTTAGACGATATGGTATTATCCTCCTGGCTCAACCCTGACTTAGGGAAGTAAACATTAGCAACAATTTTAAGAGTGTCTTTTAATACAAGCACCCTCTGTAGATTCTCTCATTTCTTTCCCCTTCCAAATACTTGGTTACACCATTCAGAAACAAAAGAAGTATAAAGTTTGACATTGTGCTTTAGAGATTGCAGGTTTACCAAAATTTCTTTCATGGGAAAGTATAATCCTATCCAAAGACCATAAAGCACCAAGACAGTAGAGACGCTAAAGCAGATAGAATTCAGAAGCCAAAACAATTATACGAACATTTAGCTAATTAAAGTAGGCTGACATAAAAGCCTATCATATCCTCATTTGGGCTGAAAGACAAATTTCTTGTCTTTCCTGTCTCTCTTCTTAATTCAGACATACTTGCTTATTACTTTGTCTCCTTATGATCAGAGGTAGACCTCAGTAGCATCAGATGTCCTAGGTGTAGTCCCTTGATCACACTTAACAGCTATTCAAAGTCAGCCTATACATCGTACTTTGTGGTAGGTGGAATCTTCCTGTCATGTTAATGAGCAAACTTCTCAGTAACTTAGACCTATTAAACAGGTCTTTAAACGTTTACCTATTGGATACAACTTTGACTAGATCAGAAGAGTTAAAATTCATTACAATTTAGTAATGTCTTCTACTACAGTGTAATGTAGTTTCTTTCCTGTTTTATAGTTGAGAGCATGGTAGCTGTTGGGAAAACCATTCTTGAAAGGAATAATTTCACTGACTTCAAAAATGCAAGGTATGTATACTTCCAGATAGAAACCAATATATGCAGCTGGTTTTTCTGAAACGTTGTTTCCTCCTGGGAAATAAAAGTAGAGGTGGCAGACATGCAGTTTTCCTGAAAGTGAGCATACATTGTTCATTGGTAGTATAAATTTAATAAATCTTATTACTCTCATAGGGTAATATGTCTCATTGTCTTAGCATCTAATAATCACCTCTTGAAGTTTGGGCAGACAAGTATATTTAAACAGCAGGTAAGTAAAATAGTTATAAGTCTACCTTTCTTTGTTCAACATGTGCATTTCTTAAAAAACTGTGTGTAAATTGAATTTCTTTAGAAAATATTTTATTTTATGTGATTTAAAAATATATTATTATACTTCAAGTATGAAATTAACTTGAATTTGTTGCCTGCAGAACTGATCTTGGGCATTCACCAAAGTTTGAGCAAAAAGCATATAATGGTCAATGTGGCAACTCTTTTACTTAATCTAAATAGTAGATTTTTAAAACACTTCTGGCTTTGCCTTGTGTAACCAAAGGAGATTACTTCTAACATCTGAACTGGAATTCAAAGAGACCTGAATTCTAACGTTACCCATGCTATTTGCTGTGTACTATGCTCATACTGGCTGTGCTAGTTGAGACATTTAACATCTCCAAGGTAATACCTCCTTTGCCTACTTATAGGTTAAAATAAGATTGTGGGTGTGAAAATCCTCTGGAAACTGGGGATGCCTGGGTGGTTCAGCTGTTGAGCACCTTTTGGCTGAGGTCGTGATCCTGGGGTCCTGGGATTGAGTCCCGCATTGGGCTCCCTGCATGGAGTCTGCTTCTCCCTCTGCCTGGGCTCCCTGCATGGAGTCTGCTTCTCCCTCTGCCTGTATCTCTGCCTCTCTCTCTCTGTGTCTCCCACGAAAAAATAAATAAAATCTTAAAAAAAAAAGAAGAAGAAGAAAACTATCTGGAAACTATCAAGCACTATTGAAGGGTGATAATGACAAGGAACAGATGGTATTTGAGACCCTATGGCCAAAGAGCAGCACATTCCCTTCCCAGTCATAGGAATGCTTCTTAGAAGAATGAACATTGGACTGAGTCTCAATCCTCACTCTACCACTGCTTGACTTTGCGACCTTGGGAAGTCTCCTACTTTTTGGATCTTGGCTTCCCCATCTTTGAAATGAAAGAGTTGAATGAACCCTTCAGTTGCTTCTAGCTTTTAGATTACTTGATTCTGTATTACACAGAGGGAGAACCCAGTCTATCTTTTCTAGGTAGTTGTGGAAGCTTTTCCATGTGTGTTGTGTTTATGACTTTCCATCGTCAATCCTGTGTTGACGCAATATACCACTTCTTTGCCTTCCTCCTACACTCCCACTGTTGTCTTTTTTTTTTTTTTTTAATTGAGACTCACTTCTAGTTTCAGCAGACAGAAATTTGTAGGCTTGGATTATTACTACAAGTGCACCTTGCTCCACTCAGAAATTCTAAGGGGACTTAATTGTAAGCTGATTTTTAAGAGATAGAACATATTAAAAAAATTTCTTGGTAGAAATTTGTTAGTAGTCAAAGGAATTCTTTTGTAAGTGTTTTATAAAACAGATAATTATGAATAATTCTCATCTAACTTATTTTCATTATTAAACAAGAAACTTGAGTGATGATGAAAGTTTTTCAAATAATGATATAATTAACTTAACCACTAGAAGATGGGTTGATAAGGAAATGACTACTTTCTGAAAGGAGGTGGCTATGTCTTAGAATAAGGGAACCCTTGAGTGTCCTGTAATTTTTTTTTTTTAAAGAAAAGGGTGGAATTTATACCAAATGTAGTACACAACAAACAACTTCATGAGTCAGCTATGCAGTCTAAAAGTTAAAGATCCCAGGAGTGCCCTGTAATTTTTTTAAAGATTCATTGCAGAGTCGTATCTTACGAGAATTAAACATTAAAATTGTTAAGGGCCAAGGTGATAAAACATAATGCAAACTCAGAATTCGTAAAGGTTTTACTGAGACATAATATGCTCTTAAGCCCTTCCTTGATGAAGAGTTTGTTACTGTGAACTTCAGCACAAAGAGAGGAGGAAGTGTTTGACTATTGGGAAATGTATAAAGAAAGCAGTAAAAGAGATGTTTGAGTGGCAGTCTACCGTAGGTAACCTGTTTGGGGTATCTTAATATTAATGTGTTTTATAAAAAAAATAGCTTTAAATTGTTGTAGAACTGCCTTGCCAAGTATCTCTTACCTTTCTGTTTTAGAATGGGTTTCCATATGCCTCCATTCTGCTCCATTTCTCACTTGCACCTTCACGTTCTGGCGCCTGTTGATCAACTTGGCTTCTTATCAAAGTTGGTTTATAGAGTGAATTCCTATTGGTTTATCACAGTAAGTATTATTATAGTAGCAGCATACACAAATACTTAAAATATTTGTCCTTTTTTTTTTTTTTGTAGTTCTTCTTTTCTTGGCAACTGTAGGCACTTAACAACCCTCATCCTCTTGGTCTCTCTCTTAATGTTCTGCTTACGCATATCCAAAGTAATATTTTTAATATAAGAGATCCTCTAGGTTATCAGATCTGTAGGAAGAGAAGCTATGGCTAAGTCTCCATTGCCAGAACAGTTCAGCACCCAGGGTCCAATCTGGATTGAAACTGTGGCTCCGTTATTTACATGATGTCCCTTGTGCAAGTTACTTAAATGTTTTATGGCCCAAGTTCTTTATCTATTACCTGTGTAGAAGGAATACTGCCCACCTGTAGGGTTGCTAAGAGGATCAGTAAAATAATTTACATATAAAGCACTTAAAACTATACCTTGCAAATAGTAAGTACTAGTAAATACTACCGGCTGGGGGATCCCTGGGTGGCGCAGCGGTTTGGCGCCTGCCTTTGACCCAGGGCGCAATCCTGGAGACCCGGGGTCGAGTCCCACATCGGGCTCCCGGTACATGGAGCCTGCTTCTCCAACTGCCTGTGTCTCTGCCTCTCTCTCTCTCTCTGTGTGACTATCATAAATAAGTAAAAATTTAAAAAAAATACTACCGGCTGCCTCTGTTATCATCACCAACATTATGGTAGAAATTGAATTGTAATTTTCTAATTGAGTAAAGGGCTGCCCTGGTAGCATCAATGGTCAGATCTGAGGTTCAAGCCATTGAGCTAAAAAAAAAAGGCAGGTTTCTGCTTTTCTGGGGCAAAAGTAGACTAGAATTCAAGCTGATTATGGGCCTGTTGTCTGACAGTCAAGCGTTAGTTATAGAGTGATGTCCTTCCAGGGCCACTGGACTAGTAATTTACCAGGTGCTGTGTGTCCATGATGATAAGGAGACCTGTAATTGCTGTAGTTAAACAAGCACTGAAGTACAAATTAAATAATTGCTCTCAATGCATATTATTATTATAGCCATGGTACCCAAGAAATTAAAGAGTGTAATTTCTAGAAACTTCATATTTCAAGCTTATTATCCCTGGTGATTATATTTAACTTAAAAATAATTTAAGATATTTGTGTGTGTGTGTTTTTGAAACAAAAATTAGTAGAATATTTGATAGAGATGGTGTGATCTCTTTAAAAAAATCTGTGTGGTTAAAAGGATTTTTTTCTTTATTTGTATTTCTAATTTTTTATATGCTCCATGCTTTTATAATAAAGTAATTAAAATGAATTTTTTGAAATGTTTTTAACTATATTTCCTTATATGACTTTTTAGTTAGAAAAAAATGAAAAAAATTATAAGATCTGTCAATGGTTCATCTTGAATCTGCACTCTCCTTAGATCTGTCAGCATATATTATGAGACTTTGAAAAAAATCAAGATAAAGATAATTGATTTCAAAATATCTTAAATGATTTTTCAGATATATAAGAGGTTTTTTTGAAATAATAACCAGAATGCTTTGGTTTACTTTTAAATTTTTTTAATAGATTTTATTTTTTAGAGCAGTTTTAGGTTCACACAGTAAGACTGAATGGAAAGTACAGAGAGTTCCCATATTCCCTCTGTCCTCCATATACTCACAGTCTCCCACTATGGACATATCCTACATCACAGGGATACATTTGTTATAATCCATGAAATTACAGTGACATATCATCTTTACCCAAAGTTCATAATTTACATTAGGGTTTATTGTTGGTATTGTATCTTTTATGAGTTTGAACAAATGTGTAGTAACATGTATCCAACATGATAGTGTAATAAGATCCTCAGTGCTGACCCGTTCATCTCTCCCTCTCCCTTGATTCCTAGTAACCACTGATCTCTTTAATGCCTTCACAGCTTTACCTTTTCCAGAATGTCATATGGTTGTAACCATACAGTATATAGTCTTTTCAGATTGGCTTCTTTCACTTAGTAATATGTATTTAAGGTCCCTCCACATGTAGTTTACTTTTTAAAATGTTAATATTGTATTTATTTTCTTTTTCTTATTAAAGTTTTTTAATGAATATGCAATATGGATAAAAATCAACCTATTTATATACAGTGTGGAATACCTTTACTATAGATTATAAGACTATTATATTGAGACATTTTTTAGAAGATAGACTTAGGAACAGAATATGTACTATCCAGCGCTTCTGCTGTGACTTACTATAATAGGGATGCCAGTAGAATTATTTTATATAGGCTATAATAACTAGAATCTAAAAAAAAATATGTTGTGTTTTCAAAATTACAGGCTGATTGTTTGATTGAAAAACTAAGAACATGAAAATGTCAACAGTGGAAGATTTTCCTAATCTTGGCTCAACATAAACTAATATTTTGGTCCCTTTGAAGTCTAATTATAATTGTAAGGTTTGTTGGGTTTTATGAGGGGCTATTACTGGCTGCTAGCCTTAAATCTTTTCTGAATGTTTGTTTCCTGAGATCTGTGATACAGTTACTTGGATACTCTGTGATTGACTTTTTTATTTTAATGGTTACTTGTTTAAAGTTTAAGATACCATAGATAAAATCCCATTAAAACAAATTCCATTAATCAGGAAGGGCTATTTTTTAATAAACAGTTCGAATATTTTCATTCTCAATAGTCTATTATAATAGTGATTTATTTATGAAGAATAAACTGGTATGGAAAGTATTTTGTTGGAGCCTTTATTATTACGAAGGAGAAAAGGGGATTAACCATTTCTTGACAGTTATATAATTGTACACACAAAATTTCAAAATGAAGAGTACCATACTACATACTGATTTCTGTTCTTGTTGAAGGAAAGAATTGTATGTGTGTAATTTTTTACTCAGATTTCAGACACTGATTTTCACTTCTTGAAGCCTAACATTTTTGTTAATAAATTGTTCCTGAGAGCTATGTGATATACATAAAGTAATTTTTAATGGTGAGCTTACAAGAACAATCAATTTGGTTATCCAAGAGAATTCACTATACTGGCATTTTACCTGTAAGGATGTGAATGGGGAAGAAACATGAAATAGTTATAGTAATGTATTAAAAACTGGTAGAAATTGTTGTTTCATGGTTTATTTATTGTACCAAAGGAAAAGTAGAATTAAAAAGTGATTAGGCCTAGCTTTTATCATGAAATAATCTTGCTTTGAAAGTACAAATAGATAAGCTTGGATGAGAAAATTTATTTTAATAGCTCAGTGTTAGCATTACTGATACATCATTTCGTGAGACATGCTTCTGTAGGTTTTGTTCTGATCAGTGGTCACAACAGTGAATGTGAGTGCAGAGTAAGGTAGTGAAAGCTAATACTTCACTGTGCCAGTTCATGAATATAAGTGAACACGAGGACTAAAGTATTTATGTTAGAATAGGCTGAGATGATTCATTTTCTTGCTTATTATTGGCATGATATTAAGCATAGTTTGAAGTAATGAAATAGTACAATGTTTAATTACAACATCTGGGATATTTAGTTACAACATCTGAAATAAATACTCATTCATTTATTCATTTAACAAACATTTGCAGAGTATTTAACATTTCGAGGATCAGGATATACAGGTGAGAAAGGACAGCCTGTCTTTAAATGCTAATACAAGGGTCAGATGAAACGAATCAGTATAGTTTAGTGTGTCAAGTGCTCTCATGCCCACAGAAGAGGCTGTGGAAAGGAATACAGTTTTGAGAGCAGATGGCAGTATAACTGAATATTTAAGACACAGTGGTAGGCAGGTAGACAATGGTCGTTTAGGCCAAGGGACCCACATGTACTTTTCCTGAATTCTTGCTCCGTTATTATTTACTTTACAATTGAAGTGAATGTTCACATTCCATGTGGAAGGTAGGGGCTATGGGCTCTCAAAATTAGATTTCCAAGCTTTTCAGCACTGCTTTGTTCTACCAACACAGATTAGCAGTTACAAGTTTGCAGAAATCAGTTGAAATACGACCAGCTGCAGAAAAGGAATTTTGTGTATACACAACATATTGTACTATGTGAACTTGCAATGATAAAAATGACGCTATTATGATAATAACACATAAGATACTTAAGAAATTCTCAAATGCCTTATGGACTTCTTCAAAAATATGATTAGCCAACTGATTTATATAGGTTTATGCTCTGTCATAGTTAAGTTTTCCTTCTCTGTTGGAAAACCCTTGATTCTTATACTCTTAGAAGCACTTCTCTTTTACTTATAAAGATTAATAATCAAATTACTACAATTAAAATTCACTCAGCTTTTTCAGTAGTTATTTAGTAACTCAGTAGCTATACATTAACTCAACACAAAACTAACTCAACTTATCTTTAAAATGTTTAAAGTAATATCAAGAGCACTATTCATGCATGTTATGATATTGTTTGTAATTGCAGAATTGTAAAATGATTAGTGAGCTGTTTCAAACTGTGCTTACTTAGCTAAAAGAAAGCTAAATAAATATGGAAAAATACTGTGTCAAGGTTTGCCTCTATGGACTTTTTATGTGTGGGTTTTTTTTTTTTAAGACTTTATTTTTTAGAGCAGTTTTAGGTTCACTGCAAAATTGAACAGAAGGCACAGAGATTTCCCAGATAGCCTCTCCCATTATTGACATTCCCCAGCAGAGTGGTACATTTGTTGCAGTGATGAACCTACACCTACACAGACACATCATCATTACCCAAAGTCTGTAGTTTACTTAAGGTCCACTCTTGGTGTGGCACATTCTGTGAGTTTGGGCAAATACTTAATGATGTGCGTCCATCATTCTAGTATCATGCAGAGTATTTTCACTGCCCTAAAATCCCTCTGTACTCTTTTCATCACTATCCCACCCATCCCTGGCAAGCAGTGATTTTTTTCTTTTAAAGATTTTACTTATTTATTTGACAGAGAAAGAGAGAGTGAGTTAGTGCACAAGCAAGGGGAGCAGCAGAAGCAGGGTCCCCACCTGATGTGGGGCTCGATCCCAGGATTCTGGGATCATGACCTGAGCTGAAGACAGATGCTTAACCGACTGAGCCATCCAGGTGCCCCAAGCAGTGACCTTTTTACTGTCTGTGTAGTTCCCCTTTTCCAGAATGTCATATAATTGGAATCACACAGTATATAGCCTTTACAGGTTGGCTTCTTTCACTTAGTGATATGCATTTAAGGTTTCTCCCTGCCTTTTCATGATGTGATAGCTCATCTCTTTTTAGTGCTAAATAATATTTCGTGGTCGGAATGTACTATGGTTTATCCATTCACCTACTAAAGGATTTCTTGGTTGCTTCCACATTTTGCCAATTATGAATAAATCTGCTGTAAACACCTGTATGCAGGTTTTTGTGTGGAGGTAAGTTTTCAATGCCTTTGGGTAAATACCAAGGAACATGATTACTAAGTCACATGATAAGCATATGTTTAGTTTTATAAAAAACTGCCAAACTATCTTCCAAAGTGGCTATGTACCATTTTGTGTTCCCACCAGCTATCAATAAGAATTCTCATTACGTCCTTGCCGGAATTTGGTGGTGTCAGTGTTTGGGATGTGCCCATTCTACTAAGTGTGCAGTGGTATCTCATTGTTTTAATTTCCTTTTCTCTGATTACATATGATATGGAGCATGTTTTTATATGGTCATTTGCCATCTGTGTATCTTCTTCGGTGAGGTGTCTCTTAAGGTTTTTAAACTGAGTTGTTTTCTCATTATTGAGTTTTAAGAGTTCTTTGTATATTTTCGATCACAGTCCATTATCAGGTATACCTTTTGCAAATATGTTCTCCCAGTCTGTGGCTTGTGTTCTCATTTTCTCGACACTGTCTTCCACAGAGCAGTTTTTAATTGTAATGAAGTCCAGCTTATCACTTATTTCTTCAACAGATCATGACTTTGGTGTTGTATCTAAAAAAGTCATTGCCATACCCAAGATCATCTAGGTTTTTTCTTACTGTCTCTAAGAAGGTTTATAGTGTTGCATTTTACATTTAGGCCTCTGATCTGTTTTGAGCTAACTTTTGTGAGGGTTATAAGGTATATGTCTAGATTTTTTTTTATGTGGATGTGCAATTGTTCCAGCACCATTTGTTGAAAAGACCCATCTTTACTCCATTGTATTGCCTTTGCTCCTTTGTCAAAGATTAGTTGATTATATTGGTCTATTTCTGGACTCTTTTTTTCTGTTCCATTGATCCGTTTGTTTTCACCAATACCACTGTCTTTATTACTGGAAGCATTATAGTAAGTTTTGAAGTTGGGTTGAGTCAGTCCTTCAATCTCGTTCTTCTCCGTCAATATTGTGTTGACTATTCTGGGTCTTTTTACTTTCCATATAAACTTTAGCATCAGTCTGTTAATATCTACAAAATAACCTACAATGGTTTTGATTGAGATTGCATTCAATTCACAGATCAAGTTGGAAGAAGAATGGACATCCTAACAATATTGAGTCTCTCCATGAACAGGGAATAGTGAGTCTGTCCATGAACAAGGACTGTCTCTCCATTTATTGAGTTCTTTGATTTTTTTTTCATCTGAGTTTTGTAGTTTTCCTTGCATAGATCTTACACATATTTTGTTAGGTTTCTACCTAAATACTTTATCTTGGGGGGTGCTAATGTCAATGGTATTATATTTTCAATTTTAAATATCACTTGTTCATTGCTGGTATATAAGAAAGCAGTTGAATTTTTCATATTAACTTTGTATCCTGCAACCTCACTATAATTGCTTATTAGTTTCATTAATTTTTTTTAATGATTGTTTTGGATCTTCTACCTAGATGATTATATGATCTGTGAACACAGGTAGTTTTATGTCTTCCCAATCTGTATACCTTCTATTTCCTTTTATTGGCTTATTGCATTAGCTAAATCTTACAGCAGAATGTTGAAAAGGAGTGGTAAGAACAGACATCCTTGCCCTGTACGTAATTTTAGTGGGTTTTTATTTTCTCAGCTTAAGTATGATGTTAACTGTAGGCTGGTTTTCTTTTTTTTTTTTTTTAGAAATTCTTTATCAAAGTTGAGGAAGTTTCTCTCCAGTCCTAGTTCAATGAGGGTTTTCATCATAAATGTATGTTTGGTATTGTTCAAAAGTCTTTTCTGTACCTATTGATATGATTGTGACTTTTTTTTTTTTTTTTTAGCCTGCTGATGTGATGGATTACATTAACTGATTTTTTAATATTGAACCATCCTTAATACTTGAGATAAGTCCCAGTTGGTCATCTGGAATTTCTAAAATAGTACTAAAAACAGACATTCAGATGAAAAATGTTTAATAAATTAGCTGATCCTAATGTATGAAAGACTCACTGTCAGGGTTGTAGACATACTTCTTATAAGAATCCAAGGTCAAGAGCACAGTTTTTATACTTGCAGGGCTCATATATTTCTAGATTTTGATACCAAAAACCATCTACAAAAGTTGATGGCCACACTTTCATTAAGTGCCCACTACTCCAGTTTATACCTGTTGGTTCATCTGCTTATGAATCAACTTTTATCCTAGCAATATAAATATAAAAAACAGATCTCTGGCTCAGCTTAAATAAACTTAATTAAAATGGATATGTCTTCCTCTGATTAGGAAGAATCAGAGCAGGCCACCTGGCTCAGTCAGCTCAGCATCCAACTCTTGATTTTGGCTCAAGTCATGATATCAGGATTGTGAGATCGAGCCCCACATTGGGCTCTGCACTCAGTGCGGAGTCTGCTCGTCCCTCTTCCTCTACTCCTCCCCCTACTTGCATGTTCAACCTCTCTCTCAAATAAATTAAAATATTTTTTAAAAAGAGAATCAGATCCTTGTATGATGAATTATTTTAAGTCACATAAGTGGAGATGGATCCACAGTCAACCATCATCCATCAATTAAACCAGTCTAGTCAAATATCTTCACAAGTCAAATATCTTTCACGTAAATTTATTATATTTCCTACTGATATAAAACTGGCACCTTGAGCTTATTTCTCCTCCCCTTCCCATTCCTCTCAGCCCTCCCCATCTTTGTTAATGGCAACTGCAATCTTTTAGTTGCTCAGGCCAAAAATCTTGTAGTCATCTTTGACTTCTGTCTCTCATACTTCGTATCAGACCCATTAGCAAAACTTAGCAGTATTCTCAAAATGGATTTGACTACTTCTCACCACTCGTACTTCTGTCATCTTGGCCAAATTTTCATCATCTTTTACCTAGGTTATTGCAGTTGGCCTCCACACCGTCTCTACTTTTGTTCATGTCTACCCTACAGTCTGTTCTCAACACATTTGTACATTCAATATACAGAACATGAATGTCTGGATGTTATCTTAGCTCACAGTTGCCAAACAGTTTGCCCTCAGACATGATGTTACCTTGAGGGACCTGAAACAAAACTCAATTCATTACTCTCGGTGCTTCAGACACTTGTCTTCTCTTGTTTGGAACATTGCTAGAATCACTTGAGTGGGCTTCATGCTCCTAGTTGCTTCCTTTCTAGCACAACCTCCATCAGAGTTCTTTCTTTCTTTTTTTTTTTTTTTCAGAGTTCTTTCTAAATTATAAAACCTGATAATGCAGTTTTCTTGCTTGTGAAAACCTGTTTTCCCTCAATTAATCATCAGCATTTTCAGCTTCATTCCCTGCACTTGTCATCCCATATTCCAGCCATTTTTACTATTCCAACTAAACGGAGCACAGCTTTGGAAATCTGTTCACTTTTAAAAGCTGGATTAAAATGTGATCTCCTCTTGGAAGTAAGTCTTCCCTGATACTCCCATCCACAACCACAGCAATATTGTTTCTTTGGCTCTAGCCTATGATATTTTATTTTCCGGGCATGGACCTTACACAATATAATAACTGGGAAATAGTGAGATATATCTTACCACTGGATTTTGACCTTTCTTATGAGCTGGAGGATCTAATTTTTTATCTTGTATTCCCATTAGTTCAGTGACTAATTTATATTACTGGTCAATAAAGGTTTTATTTTAATCTCTGAGTCTCTTAAAATGTTACCATAACAAACCCAAATCTAGCTGAGCACCACGATAATCCTAATTACAGCTACTTTCAATCTAAAAATCAAGAATATAACCTAGATGTAGGCTGGCCTTAACGTTCTTCACGGCTGTATGCATGACCACCATTATTTAGGTGTAAAACCTCTTTGAGTCTCTGGAGAATTCACCCACACTAAGTGTTTCAAGCATTTAATAACCAAACGTGGAGAGCAATGGTAAAGTGTCATCTAGCTCCTGCCATCTTGCTGACTCTTTTTCTCTACTCCTTCTCCCTTTCCCTTCAGAATATATTTCTCTTCTTTTTGCTTCAGAATTTTTAAAGTTCTCTATAAAGCCTTTCTGATAGCCAACATGCGTGGCCTACAGGAAAGCACTTAAGCAGGCTCTTCTAGAGATTTTCTCAGCTAAGGAGATTTTCTTGAGGTTCTCAATCTAGCTATAAGAGAGGAATATTTTCTTCTTGTTACACCTTCTGCTGAGAAACATTGCAGCATTTTGACAGTTTATCACATAAATTCTCTCTCCAAGCATGGGTAAGAGGAAGGCGAAACATGCTATTTATCTGTGGTACTGGGACTAAAAGCCTATCTATCCACACTCCTCTCCCACAGTTATTCTCAAACTTCAGTGTGCATAAGAATCATCCGGTGGGACTGTTTATTTTTTTTTTATTTTTTTTTATTTTTTTCGGTGGGACTGTTTAAAACAGACTGCTGGATCCCACCCTGAATTTCGGATTCAGTAAATTTGAGGGTGGGCAGGACTTTGCATTTCTAAGTGGTTACCAGGTGAGATATTGCTGGTGGCTGCCATCAAATTAACAACTGAAGAACTTTAAAAAATATGTTCAGGCCACACCCCAAATTAAATTTGAATCCCTGGGGGATAAATTTCAGACCTGCTAGTTTTGAAAATTCCTCAGGTAATTCCAAACTGCAGCCAAGTTTAAGAATCTGTATGTGTAGGATTGAGTAAAACAACTCCTGTGGCCCTGTGAAAAGTCGGTTCTCAGGAAGACCCCTTTTATAGGACTTAAGACCATGTAATAATTTTTCCTCCCATGGGAAGCAAATAAAACCAGGAGATGGCGAATCCTGAGAATTGTGCTTAAATAAGAATCTGCGGATCCCTTTCTCGAAGGTAAGTTGCACACCTACCTTGGGACTCTTAATACTTGCATATTGCCAAAAGCCTTCGTTTGTTTAGAAATCACGTTTGCTACTTACATTTTAGGAAAGAAAGAAGAAAAGGAGAAAAGGAAAGTGGGTAGAGGGAAGGAGGAAGGACAAAAGACCTGGCTTAAATGTGGCAAACGCACTGTGAACTTTCATTACTCTGGTTCACAAGTTCTGCCCAAGTGAAGTAATAAATGGGATTCCGTTCAAAAATGTTCAAAGCCAACCTAAGCTACAAAGCTGAAGCCTGGAGCAGTGTGGATGATATCTGGGGCGTGCTTGGCCTTGTATTTGGAGTGGAATAAAAGTAGAGTAAAACATTTTTTTGATATCTTAAGGTCTTGATCTCATTACAAACAAAAAAATTAAGTACTAGCCCAAAGAGGGAAGGCATCCCCAATTTTAGTAGGCCCTAAGTTAGGTTCCTTTTGGAAAACTGTTTTTATTTCAGCCATTGCTAAGATATGGCATAGGTTGTTCTCTGGCCTACCTCCATCAGGCTGACATCTTGCATCTGTCTGGAGATAGATGGCTTTTGATTATTTGAATTGTGTCAGCATTAGAGTTTAAGGATGACCAGGACAGAAGGCTGAATCTCCAGCCCATTTTCCTTCACATTTTTTCTATGCACAGAACCTACTTCAACAGGTAGCAAATTAGTAGATCTGGTTTAGAACTAGGATCTCAGATTTGTTTTGGGGAATTTTTTGACCAGAGGATAAGCTCTACTTTTCTTCAGTTCTGGAGATCTTGATTCATATTTAGATTAACTGCAGCTGCTTAAGCTTGAACTGGTGCCTTGTCCCAACTTGTTCAGTTTTGTTTCCTGAGAGCACAAAGTGTTAGTTCTCTCTTCTCCTCTTCCTGGGTTGTCTTCATTTAGATAGAAGATACTGGAGACTCTTCTGGCATTTCATGAAAATAGAACTCAGTTAAGAATGCTTCATCAAAGCCGATGAACCAAACTTAACCATAGGAAACTACAAGAGAGCAAATTAAATCCAAATTAAGTGAAGAAGGGAAATAACAAAATATGGAAATCAATGAAATAGAACAAAAAAATAGAGAAAATAAATGAATCTAAAAGCTGCTTCCTTGCTAAGTTCAATAAGATTGATAAATGTTTAGCATGATTGATCAAGAAGAAATGGGGGAGGGGGACGGTGAGGAGAGAAAAAACACAGCTAATATTCCTTACCCCCAGAGTAAGCATCCTCTAAATGTGTATCCAGCAATGTTTTAGAATTGCCAGGGACCAGTGGCTGCTGTTTGCGACCCATTTTTCTCTCCAAATGAGAATGTTTATTGAAACTTTCCTGTCCCCATTCCATCAAAATGTGCTTGGGGGAGAGGAATGCACAGATAAATCATTAAAAAAAAAAATGCTTCATCATAGTGAAGTTCCCATAGTTGTTCTATAACTTGTTCCAATAAAGCTTTATTTTCCAAGATGTTCAAAAAGCCCCTTGTTTTTTACTCACTGGAAAAATCTTCTAGTCCTAATATTAGTGGAGAAGTTTCCTACCCCTCATTAGTGCACAAAAAATCTCTATGGTTCTCTGTGATACCCAACCCTTTTTCAAGTGTTAGATGCTCAGCCTGAGACAGATGGACAGTTTTAACATTACACACGACTTCTGGTGCTGGGACTGGTTAACTTTCTACTCATTTTCTTTCTTCACTGACTCTGCCCTACTAGTCAACAGTGTAGGGGCCTGTCATAACCAGAACTCAAAATTTTCCTCTCTAATTCTGGGTCCTAGCTATCCATGAATGATTCTGTTTTTTTCAGTAATCAGCAGCCTATACCAGAGACTCCGATGCTTGCACAACAGTAATCTCCCAGGAGGAACCAAGTTTCCAAGAAGTCTGCCCTGGTAGATGAAGAAGCATGGGTGAACTTTGGATCAGTTCCCCGAAGATGGATTATGAACTTTCTTTGCCCTTTCTGGTACAAATTAAAAAAACAAAAACAACTGAAAATCTCCAGATGTTAGTTTAAACACCAACTTTCAAAGTCTGTACTCTCTTGGTGCTCCTTGAGGAACAGCTTTGGCGTGACTTCCTCAAAGGCAGTTTAACTGAGCTCATGAATAGTTCCACACTAACCCTCTTGGACTGGTCTGTGCAGGGTTAATTTCTACTTCCCCAGACCATGTATGCAATAGTTTGAGATTCATGATGTATATGATCTCCTACTCATCTTTGGAGTGGGGAATTAGTGGGGGTTTAGTCATGAACCTTTGCTTAAAGGCAGTTAAGGAATCTCATGTGAAAAAATCAGTGAAACCAGAATTTGTCTAGGCTCTCCTATGCCATGTGTTCTTATTTGTTGTCTCTGCACAGCATCAGATTAATCTGGGAATGAAAATCAGCACCTCTACGATATCCCCTAAAACGTTGCCCCATCAAAATTTAATGTTTGGTAATTCTGACAAGTTTGAGGGATTGGGCATACCAAGCACTGCACATCATTCCCCTAATATTTCATTGGTTCTCTGTCTCACCTTTTAAAAATTTTTAAAAATTCTTCTATTATTTTGTTTTTGAGATCCACTTCAGGGATGCTGGAGGGAATGCAGTGCATTGACAGGCCCCAGCAGGGCTGACCCTTGAGGGGCTGTGAGAGGCCCTTCTGGATCCTAGATCCTCCGTGTGACCTGGGAGGGGAGTGAAACTTCAGCTGCTCCAACAGGTGCTTGGCTATGCTGAGCCAGCATGAGGCCTCTCTTGGCTTCTCTTCTTGTGCCTCATAGAGTTCTTTTATGCCTTTTCCGAAGCCTTGAGGCCAAGAGACATCTGTGCTCCTCAGAGACTCACTTTATTCCTTATCTTAAGTGGACTTATCAAGATGTTTTCCTAACAAAGACAGATTACTTGTTAAGAGAAATTTTCATACTTTTTTTTTAAGGCGAAGACTCCTTAAATCCCATTTATTGGCCCCATACAATATGCCAGGTGTTAAACACAATATATTTTTTTCACTTAATCCCTTGAGGGAGGCAGTATTGCGTCATTTAAGATGAAACTGCTGTTAAAGAAGGCTAAGAAATTTACTTAAGAGCAACTCCTGGCTCAGCGGTTGAGCATCTGCCTTTGGCCTCAGATCATGACCCCTGGGGCCTGGGATCCAGGTCGCATAGGGCTCCCCACAGGGAGCAGCTCCTCCCTCCAGAGCCTGTGTCTCTGCCTCTCTCGGTGTCTCCCATGAATAAATAAACATAATTTTTTAAAAAATAAAAAAAAAGAGCCTATGGATTGTAAATAGTGGAATCGAGATTTGAACCTAAGATTGACTCCACAGCTTATGCTCTAAATCACGGCTGTAGAGTCCGGGCCGTGTGCCCAGCGCGTGGTGCTTGGAATACGTCCTTCTCTTGTGCTTTGTTCAATATCGTGGTGGGATACAAAAGGAACTGCTCTCAGTAAGGCAAAAGCAATAATGCATATACACAGGCTATGCAAATTCTTAAAATTTATGCATATGCTACTATTTATGTGCTATGAAATCCTGTGCCAGTGTGAATAGTTCGAAACGATATCCGTCATTGTTCTTTTTTTTTTTTTTTATGATAGTAACAGAGAGAGAGAGAGAGGCAGAGACACAGGCAGAGGGAGAAGCAGGCTCCATGCACTGGGAGCCCGACATGGGATTCGATCCCGGGTCTCCAGGATCACGCCCTGGGCCAAAGGCAGGCGCTAAACCACTGCGCCACCCAGGGATCCCCCCGTCATTGCTCTAACGTAGAGTCGGCTGTGCACTGGGTCTGTGAGTCGCACGACGACCTCCTAACTACCGAGTCCACGACTCGGGATGACGAAGAGTTTTCTGTGAGGTGCAGAACGAACCAGCAGAGATGACCGGGGTCAAGAGCTTCTTCCAGTTGGCCCAGTGTGCAGGCAGAGAAAATTAAGGCCATTCCACGTTAAGTTCAGCGTTAGCACAAGTACAGCCATCCCAGGGCCCCTGGGAATAAGAGCTGAAATTTACATTACTTCAGTTACAGGAAAAAAACAGCTTACAGCTTAACGTCCTAGAAAGCCCCATATTAGAATAAAAACAGAGCCCAAGCCAAGGGCAGGAAGCCCCTATTCGAATGGGAACAGAGCTCAATGCCCTTGAAGGCCCCATATCAAAATGTAAACAGAACTTGAGAAATTCCTCCCCCCCTCCTGGCGGTTCCCTAGACCAGCCCATAAAACGCCCTTAAAACTAAGCTAAAACCCACCTCGGGGTCCAAAACCCTGCTGTGTCGGGTGCACTTGGACCCAAGCTCAAGCTTGTAAATAAACCCTCGTGTGTTTGCATCGGTGCCGGCTCCTTGGTGGTTTCTGGGATTCGCAGTCTTGGGCACAGCACTCAGGAGGCGTGAATGCTTGCAGAGTAACTGCAAAAATGCAGGGAGGCAAGGGGTGCAAGGGCGCACTGCCTACTGGAGCAGTGGGCCAGGTCCTGAGCTTGGAGCACTTAGAGCCTGCAGGGAGCAGGCTAACTTGCAGCGCGGCTCCGAAGAACCGGGCTTTGAAGGTTCTTTTTTATCTTCATTTTTTTAAAGATTTTATTTATTTATTCATGAGAGAGAGAGAGAGAAAGGCAGAGGCCCAGGCAGAGGGAGAAGCAGGCTCCACGCAGGAAGCCCGACGCGGAACTCGATCCCGTGACCCCGGGTCACACCCTGGGCTGCAGGCTGCGCTGAACCGCTGAGCCCCCAGGCTGCCCCCGAAAGTTCCAGAGTGAGCGGGAAGCACGCTCCCGGTGCAGCCCCGGGAACCTGGCTCCCCGCAGCCAGCCCCGAGCCCCTCGGGCCCTCACGCCAGCGGCTCCCCGGGCGCATCTCCAGCGGACAGCGCCGCCGCGGCTCGCACCACCCACGCCGCCCCGGCCCCCGCCCCCGCCCCCGGCTCGGCCCGGCCCCGGGCCCCGCCCCCCGCTCGGCTCCGGGCCCCGCCCCCCGCTCGGCCCAGCTTCCGCTTCCGGCCCCGCCCCCGCGGGGAGGACGCTGTGCGGGGAGGGGGGAGACGTGCGCAGGCGCAGTGTGCGCGGTGCAATGGCGCTACCGTGCCCGCTCAATAGGTATCTGCTGCTCCTGGCGCAAGAGCACCTGGAGTTCCGCTTGCCGGTGAGCGTGCGGCGCCCTCCCGCTGCAGCTCCTCGTCGGGAGAGGAATGCGGGGGGGGGGGGCGGGGAGCTGCACGCAGCCTGAGCAAGCCGGCGTCCGGGAGGGGGGGCTTGCCTCGGGGGCACCCGCGTCCCCGGGCCCTCGGTCCCCGGGAGGGTCCAGGCTGGGCGGAGGGTGCGGGAGGGCCGCGCCCAGGACGGGCTCCCGCGGCCTTGCCCGGCATCTCCATTCATTCCGCCCGCGCGCGGGGTGGAGGTGCGGCGGGCGGGTAGGCGCGGTCCTCGCGCCCGGGGCTCCGCGTGTGGCGGAGGGGGAGGCCGCCAGGAGCGCCGTCCAGGTGGCAGGTCCAGGTGGCAGGTGCGCAGGCCCCGCGGAGGGGGGGGCGGGGGGGTCACAGGAGGGGGAGGCCGCCCGGGAGCGCCGTCCAGGTGGCAGGTCCAGGTGGCAGGTGCGCAGGCCCCGCGGAGAGGAAGGGTCGGGGGGCGGGTCACAGGAGGGGGAGGCCGCCCGGGAGCGCCGTCCAGGTGGCAGGTGCGCAGGCCCCACGAAGTGGGAGGGTCGGGGGGGTCACAGGAGGGGGAGGCCGCCTTGAGCGCCGTCCAGGTGTTAGGTGCGCAGGCCCCACGGAGTGGGAGGGTCGGGGGGTGTTACAGGAGGGGGAGGCCGCCAGGAGCGCCGTCCAGGTGGCAGGTCCAGGTGGCAGGTGCGCAGGCCCCGCGGAGGGGGGGGCGGGGGGGTCACAGGAGGGGGAGGCCGCCCGGGAGCGCCGTCCAGGTGGCAGGTCCAGGTGGCAGGTGCGCAGGCCCCGCGGAGAGGAAGGGTCGGGGGGCGGGTCACAGGAGGGGGAGGCCGCCCGGGAGCGCCGTCCAGGTGGCAGGTGCGCAGGCCCCACGAAGTGGGAGGGTCGGGGGGGTCACAGGAGGGGGAGGCCGCCTTGAGCGCCGTCCAGGTGTTAGGTGCGCAGGCCCCACGGAGTGGGAGGGTCGGGGGGTGTTACAGGAGGGGGAGGCCGCCTTGAGCGCCGTCCAGGTGGCAGGTCCAGGTGGCAGGTGCGCAGGCCCCGCGGAGGGGAAGGGTCGGGGGGGGGTCACAGGAGGGGGAGGCCGCCCGGGAGCGCCGTCCAGGTGGCAGGTGCGCAGGCCCCACGGAGTGGGAGGGTCGGGGGGTGTTACAGGAGGGGGAGGCCGCCTTGAGCGCCGTCCAGGTGGCAGGTCCAGGTGGCAGGTGCGCAGGCCCCGCGGAGGGGAAGGGTCGGGGGGGGGGTCACAGGAGGGGGAGGCCGCCCGGGAGCGCCGTCCAGGTGGCAGGTGCGCAGGCCCCACGAAGTGGGAGGGTCGGGGGGGTCACAGGAGGGGGAGGCCGCCTTGAGCGCCGTCCAGGTGTTAGGTGCGCAGGCCCCACGGAGTGGGAGGGTCGGGGGGTGTTACAGGAGGGGGAGGCCGCCTTGAGCGCCGTCCAGGTGGCAGGTCCAGGTGGCAGGTGCGCAGGCCCCGCGGAGTGGGAGGGTCGGGGGGTGTTACAGGAGGGGGAGGCCGCCCTGAGCGCCGTCCAGGTGGCAGGTGCGCAGGCCCCGCGGAGGCGGATGGGGGGTGGCGGGGGTCACAGGACGGAGAGGCCCCCGCGAGCGCGGGGCGGCGTTCCAGGACGGAGAGGTCGGGAAGAGCGCTTTATTCCTCGAAGAAACATTTTCGGAGTACTTGGAACTGCGCGAGCCGGACGCGGGGATGTGCCGACGACAGAGACTTTCCTGTCTGTTCGGGCCGAGGTCTGAGCGCACGTGTGGACGTATTAGGGGCGTTTGTGAGCGCCCTGACAGGCGCAGAGCACAGAAGGGAAGTCGGGCCGCCTGAGGGCGGGGGATGCTGGCCTTTGAGAGCGCTTGCAGGAACCCGTGACGCTTGAACAGTAAAGTACGGGTAGGACCTAGCCAACCGGGGACATAAACAAGTAAATTGGAATTACGATTCATTACTGCTGGATTATGAAATATGTAGCTGAGGGTGACAGTGCGCAGGAGGGGTAGACAGGGGCCAGAAAACACAAAGCCTTGAGTAGTCTGGAGGGGAAGAGAAAAGTCATTTAGCTTGTAAGGGGAATTTGCTGAGAAGGTTTAAGCAAAGATTTTTTCCTTAAAAATCCCTGTGGCAGCGACAACGAGGGTAGAATTTGAGAGGACAGAGCCTGGAATCAGGGACCAGTTAGGAGCCCGTTGGAAGAGTCTTGTTCGTAGATTAAGAAGGACTGAATTAGGGCCGGGGTAAGGGGATGAGATCGACTGGGAAATTACGTAGGTGATGAGATCATCAGGACTGGATAATGGACCATGACGGGGCCAGGGGCCAGTGAAGGATGACTCCTGGGGTACATGTAAGAGCGCCTGCATTTTAAAATGTAGAGCACAGGCAGAGGAAAGATTTACAATTTGGTTATGCTGAATTTGACGTGTTGGCGTAGTATCAAGTGGAGATGATGGGGTGGGGGCCAGTGAATATAGGAGCATGCTCGGAGCACCATAGAGTGGTGTGGACTGGTCATATATGTTTGGGAGGCTTCTGCCTACGAACACTACGAGAGAAAGTGAAATTATTCAGAAAAAGCAGAGCATCGAAAAAGCGATGGGCCAAACACAGGAGCTTGGTAGCATTGATGTGAGGGGAGGTGAGAAGAGAGGAGGTCATGAAGAGGATAGGCAAGTGTCCGAATAGAAGGACTTTGATGGCACGGAAATCAGGAGGGTAAAGTTTTAGAAATTTTGCTAAAGCTGTTGCGTAGACTTTTGTGGTGGGGTGGTAAGCTAGATTGCTTGGTTTAATGGTCACTGGAAAACGAGGAAGAGGAGATAGACTGTTCTTAACTAGAACATAAGGGAAAGTAAGAGATTGGTTAATGGAGGGAGGGCTAGGGTCAAGCAAAGTTTACAGGCTGACGAGAAGGGGAGAATGATATAAAGGCACAGTGGGAGGTGTTGGTCTCCCCTAGAAGGGGACAGTGGGCAAAGGAGAGTTAGGTTGGATGTGGGGTAGCTTTCTAAGTAATGGACGAGTCAAGGTTGTTTCTTGAGAGATCAAAATATCAGGGACCAAGCAGTTGAGGGGAGAAATTGGGAAAAATGGTTAAATTTGAAATAGTCATTGAGAGCAAAAAAGGGAGCTGCAAGTTAAAAATTGAGAACACGGGTTATTAGAGTGATGCTGGAAACCCACTTGAGGGTGATGATCACCTATTTGTAATTGTGCCGAGATTCTCCCAATTTTTTCAGTGATGCTCACCTCACTGGCCTTAGGAGTCCTGAAGGAAGACTGTGTGGCATTGATTCAGGATTGATGTTTTGCTTGGCAGGTGATTTGGCAAGATGGGGGGTGTAAGGGCTTAGGGTTTCATGGAGGAAGTAATATTTTAGTAGATCTTAATTGATAAAGAGTTGTTGTGTGGGCAAAGAGGACCGGAGAGCCCTCTTCAGTGAGAAACAAAAGCAAGTGTAAAGGCATGACACGAGTTGATGATGGTGGTTTGGGATGTGAGGTGTGTGGGGAGTGATGTTGAAGTAATGGGCAATGAGGCCAGCAAGGTGGGTCGGATCCAGAGTTTGGAATGTTTTGAAACCATTGCAAGGAATGTGGATTTTATTTTAGTTTTAAAGGGGAGCCATTGACTCTTTTTAAGCCTGGAAATGACTTTTTTTCTTTTTGAACCAGTAAGTGACTAGTCATCATTTGTAATTTAGAGGGAGAATTCTGGAGTAGAGAAAGTACATCGCTTAGAGGATACTGGAGTGGAAAAGGAGGCCAAGGAGGATGTGTGCCTGTAGTCGGGCAGCGCAGTGCGAGCTGAGTGGTTAGGCTGCAGCCTTCAGAATAGCATCCCTGGTACTTGGACATTTTACCTGTTTCTTTTTCTTAAATTATTTTTAGTCAGTGTCTTATGCTGGTGCCACTTTAGTCTCCCAAAAAGCTTAGTTCTCTCTCTCTCTTTTTTTTTTTTTTAATTTTTATTTATTTATGATAGTCACACAGAGAGAGAGAGAGAGGCAGAGACACAGGCAGAGGGAGAAGCAGGCTTCATGCACCAGGAGCCCGACGTGGGACTCGATCCCGGGTCCCCAGGACCACGCCCTGGGCCAAAGGCAGGCGCTAAACCACTGTGCCACCCAGGGATCCCCAGCTCAGTTCTCTTTTGCATCCTCATTGTGCCAAGGCTGCAACTTCTTAGTCTGGCATTAGCCCGCCGTTGCATGCTTCTTTTCTCCGTCTCCCCACACCTTCCCACTTCCTACCTCAATGCAGCCAAAAGTGAGTCCCCCCCTCATTCCCTGGATTTCATGCTTTGGCCTGTGCTGCCTTTTGTCTAGTTGGGTTTTCCCTATTGCAGTCTTCAAAATCTATTGATTTTGCATAGTCAGCATGCACTGGGATTTACCCCCATATTCATTTTATTTTAGGTTTATTTTTTTATTCTTTTTTCAAGTCTGCAGTTTCTTTTTAAATAGGCTTTTATTCTTTGTCAAAATTCTTAATTATGTCTTTTATCCCCTTCAGTATAGAAAGCATAGTTATGTTAAATATGACAAAGTGTCGAAAGCATACATACTCACTATGATAAAAGAAGTCCTGTGGGTCTTTTGCTTTTATGTGTTGTTTCTCTTGGTTCTTTTTCATATGTGTGCTGGCTTATTTTTTAAAATACATCGTAGATGTATTTGTAAAGTTAATTGAAATAATATGAGACTCAGAATGATGTAAACCCTCTTGAAGATAGGAGCATTAACAGTCTAGCATGACTTGAACTTATTTTCAGGTATTAAGTTTTGGTTCTGTTCTAATTCACACATGTTCCTCTGGTGTGTAGCTTTTGAGGATCCCAGTCCAAACTGGTGGTTTATCGAGCTGCCTTTCTTCTCCATGGATGGCCCAGTATTTTTGTGCCTAGCTTCATTAGGTTGTCCAAAGGATCATCCAGGCTCACAACTGCCTTTGGAATTGGTAGATGCCCCAGGAAGCAAGTGGCTGCACCTTGGGATTTCTGCCTTCTGAAGTTTGGTTTGCTAACTCTTGTCATCGCTCCACGCCTTCAAGCAGATGCCAGGTTCTTCTAGTTCTCAGCAGAAGGGCTGAATCTGAAGCCTAGTTTGGGGTTGGTAGAAGTGGCATTCCTCTTCCATCTGTGCAGATTCTCTCTGTATTCCAGGGCATAAGTCCATTTCTTTTTTTTTTTTTTTTTTTTTATTTTTATTTATGATAGTCACACAGAGAGAGAGAGAGAGGCAGAGACACAGGCAGAGGGAGAAGCAGGCTCCATGCACTGGGAGCCCGATGTGGGATTCGATCCCGGGTCTCCAGGATCGCGCCCTGGGCCAAAGGCAGGCGCCAAACCGCTGTGCCACCCAGGGATCCCCTATACATATTAGTTTTATAGTAACTATTGAGTGAGAGGATTCCTTTGGGGAAGACCATCAAAAGCAGAGTCTACACTTTTGAGTTCATCTACTGTATTAGAACTGCTAAGCAGCAAAACTGTAATGAGTAGCTGCCTTTATGATTTAAAATGAGAGATTAGGAATATAAGTGTGGTCCTGTTTTACCTTTGTAGAATTAATCAGGGCCGGTTGTAGTTGGTGCCTGCCTTACCCCACTAGAGTTCAGACACCTAGGTTTTATTGCTGGCTCTGAAACAAACTAAATGGATGAAAAAGTGAGTGGCTAAAAGAACTGAAAAGCTCACGTAAATTGATGCATGAGGCATGCCCCAGATCATGCCGTATTCTTACATCCAGTATAAATGTTCCTAATGTAGAAAGATTCTCAACCAGAAAGTGAAGTTGCTACAAGAGTAAAGATTTTGTGTTTTGCTTTTTCCAAGTAGATTGATGGAGTAGTATAATACAAGTTTTGCTTATAAATTTGAAACTTTGGTTTATCACATTTACTCTCAGTTTTAAGTCTTTGCTTAAGTTTGGGGTAGTGGAGCTAATGCTATGCCATAAAACTTCAATAATCCTTCACTTTTTTTTTTTTTTTTTAGACTCCTAGAGACTTTGTGGGTTTTTTGGCCTCTTATTAGTTTTTAACAAGGTATCACAGGAGCAGCATTTTTGATGTTTTAAATGTAAAGCTGATTTCCTACTATGTGTTAGTGTAGAATGAACATTAATCATTCTAGACCAAAGTAACTTCATCTATAACTTAATGTTTCTCTTAAAAAAACAAAAAACAAAAAAACTCCTGTCAGTCTTGCTTGATTTCTTGAGCCACTGGACCTCAAGGTCATCATCACCTTGAGTCCTTTACTAGCACCCTACTTTCTGTGCTCCTGTTGTCACAGACTTCCTTACTTGATGAGGCAGCTAATGATTCCTATTTTACAGATGAGAGAAGTGGCTTGTGTAGAAAACAAACAAACATACATATGGCCACTATTTGGAAGAGGTGAAAATAAAATTGTGGTTTGTCAGACTCTCAAGTCCAGTGATACCTCCTGTTTATATGTGTGTCACTCATGTTGCAAAATGACTTTTGGGTTACCTTCAGTAATTTACTGATAGACTATGCAAGTTCTTGGTCTGTCCATATAATTCAACTGAATTTAGCCCTGTGTAAGTCCAGGATTTAAAAAAATACACACACACACACACACACACACGCACACGCATATGCATACACACTCATTATGAGCTGGGTGTTAAAGTCTCCTTTTCCTAGTTGGGATAAAAGAGGATTGTAGGCCCCCAGAAGAGGGGACAGACATATTTCTAATTGGATTACCTCCTCCGTAAGATTTACAGAGAGGAGTGGGATTCTACTTGCTTTATGTTATTCGAGGAGACACAATTTGTTAGCGGTATATATTGTAAAATTTGCATAGTCATTTTGTATTTATCAGTACAAAGTGATTGCTTCAGAGAATATAATACTATCTGAACAGATTTCAACTTTGCATTCCTGATGTTTTTAAAGTAGCTACTGCTATTCTCTTTCTAGTTCTATAACTTTATCCAGAAAGAACTTAACTTGCTGTTAAGTTAAGGAGGTTAACTTGCTGTAATAACTTCTCTTTAGTGAATCCACAGTGATGCTTCCTGGTTAATCCCTTATTTTTTGTCTGAACATCCTCAACTTACCTGTCTAATAATTCATCTTATTTTTATTGATCAGTGTTGGATTACTAATCTCTAGTGTTTGTCATCCAGTTTTTTCCATTTTCTGAGCAAGGCTTTTGGCAATCTTCTTGTGTAAAATTTCTCAGAAATTACTGTGTTTGTGACTGTAAAATTTTTTCAGAACCCAGAGTTGTAGTTTATTTGGTGTTGAAATTTAAATGCCTTGGGTAGGTACTCTTAAAAAAAATCTTATTGTACCTATATCTGTTAATAGACTTTGAGTTCTCTGTTAAAATGTTTTTTTCTATAATATTTTTAATGTAGGAAATAAAGTCTTTGCTGTCACTTTTTGGAGGTCAGTTCATCAGTAGTCAGGAAACTTATGGAAAGGTAAGTTGAATTTATATTTTTCATTAGATCATGTGCATTATGTTTACAAATAAAACCTTGAGTTTGAAGAGAAGAACTACAAATCTTAAATTTATATTTGTACAGTTATTTGTTTCTTTCTAGGGGCAATTAATAAAAGATATTTTTGAGAAAAAGTTGTGGTTTTGGAAAGTCATTTAAATTTATTTCCAGTATTCATTTAGTTTACTAGTTTTGAATTTTTAATTCAACACTTAAACCATAATTGGTATCTGTCCCTTAATTGAAAAAAAGGGCTGTTTCCCCTTGATGAGGTATGATTAGCATTAGAATTCAGAATTTAGTGGAATTTCAGACTTATAGTGGGAATTATTTAAACATTTAAAATTGTGTATTATAAGATTATAAATTTATGAGCTTTGTATTTTGTTTTTGATAGTTTATCTGTGTATTAGAGAAGCTTGGAAAATAGAAAAAGAAAAAATCATTCATAATTCTTCCGTTACATGACTTACAATCTGAGGGTACTACCTGCAATTTTTTTTCATATACTTTTTTTTCCTTCAGTTCTAATACTACTTAATGAACTTCTGTAGTCTCTTTTTCACTTGATAGTATTAATATAGGCACATGTTGCTACATAACCTTCATTACTAACAGGATTGTGTAATACTTTCTATTGATTAGCTCTACCATTATTTAATGATTTCATTCAGATTGCTTTTAAATTTTTCTAATAAAAATAATACTGAGATAGCCATCTTTTTTGTTTGGATTATTTTGAATTTTTCTGTAGAATAGTGTAAACATTGGAAGAAGAAAGACTGGGTGTGACAGGGAGGATTTCTTCCAGAAGATGAGACAACTTAGTTGAAAGTCCGCTAAGGTTGGACTCCTGGTTGACTTTAAGTACTGTGGGAGGAGGAAGGGGGTAGAGTATAGACATAATTGGGTAAGGATGACAAACTGAGGTCAGGGTTCTGCCTTTTCTATATTCTTACAAGGGGTTGTCTGTGTGGGGATGAAAAGTGCCTGTAATCAGGGTGCCCGGGTGGCTCAGTCGATTAAGTGACCAGCTCTTGATTTCAGCTCAGGTCATAATCTCAGGGTCTGTGCTCAGTGTGGAGCTTGCATAAGTGTCCGTCCTCCCACCCACTCCCTACACCCACATGTGTGCACATGTACGCATGAGTACTCTCTCTGTAAAAATAAAATACAAACCCTTGTTTTTTTATTTTTTTTATTTTTTATTTTTTTTAAATTTTTTTTTTTTTAATTTTTAATTTTTTTATTTTTTATTTTTTTTTTTATTTTTATTTATTTTTTTTTTTATTAACTTTTATTGGTGTTTAATTTACCAACATACAGAAAAACACCCAGTGCTCATCCCGTCAAGTGTCCACCTCAGTGCCTGTCACCCATTCCCCTCCAACACCCGCCCTCCTCCCCTTCCACCACCCCTAGTTCGTTTCCCCGAGTTAGGAGTCTTTATGTTCTGTCTCCCTTCCTGATATTTCCCAACATTTCTTTTCCCTTCCTTTATATTCCCTTTCACTATTATTCATATTCCCCAAATGAATGAGAACATACACTGTTTGTCCTTCTCCGATTGACTTATTTCACTCAGCATAATACCCTCCAGTTCCATCCACGTTGAAGCAAATGGTGGGTATTTGTCGTTTCTAATTGCTGAGTAATATTCCATTGTATACATAAACCACATCTTCTTTATCCATTCATCTTTCGATGGACACCGAGGCTCCTTCCACAGTTTGGCTATTGTGGCCATTGCTGATAGAAACATCGGGGTGCAGGTGTCCCGACGTTTCATTGCATCTGAATCTTTGGGGTAAATCCCCAACAGTGCAATTGCTGGGTCGTAGGGCAGGTCTATTTTTAACTCTTTGAGGAACCTCCACACAGTTTTCCAGAGTGGCTGCACCAGTTCACATTCCCACCAACAGTGTAAGAGGGTTCCCTTTTCTCCGCATCCTCTCCAACATTTGTGGTTTCCTGCCTTGTTAATTTTCCCCATTCTCACTGGTGTGAGGTGGTATCTCATTGTGGTTTTGATTTGTATTTCCCTGATGGCAAGTGATGCAGAGCATTTTCTCATGTGCATGTTGGCCATGTCCATGTCTTCCTCTGTGAGATTTCTCTTCATGTCTTTTGCCCATTTCATGATAGGATTGTTTGTTTCTTTGGTGTTGAGTTTAATAAGTTCTTTATAGATTTTGGAAACTAGCCCTTTATCTGATATGTCATTTGCAAATATCTTCTCCCATTCTGTAGGTTGTCTTTTAGTTTTGTTGACTGTATCCTTTGCTGTGCAAAAGCTTCTTATCTTGATGAAGTCCCAATAGTTCATTTTTGCTTTTGTTTCTTTTGCCTTCGTGGATGTATCTTGCAAGAAGTTACTGTGGCCAAGTTCAAAAAGGGTGTTGCCTGTGTTCTCCTCTAGGATTTTGATGGAATCTTGTCTCACATTTAGATCTCTCATCCATTTTGAGTTTATCTTTGTGTATGGTGAAAGAGAGTGGTCCAGTTTCATTCTTCTGCATGTGGATGTCCAATTTTCCCAGCACCATTTATTGAAGAGACTGTCTTTCTTCCAATGGATAGTCTTTCCTCCTTTATCGAATATTAGATGGCCGTACATTTCAGGGTCCACTTCTGGGTTCTCTATTCTGTTCCATTGATCTATGTGTCTGTTTTTGTGCCAGTACCACACTGTCTTGATGACCACAGCTTTGTAATACAACCTGAAATCTGGCATTGTGATGCCCCCAGCTAAGGTTTTCTTTTTTAATATTCCCCTGGCTATTCGGGGTCTTTTCTGATTCCACACAAATCTTAAAATAATTTGTTCTAACTCTCTGAAGAAAGTCCATGGTATTTTGATAGGGATTGCATTAAACGTATAAATTGCCCTGGGTAACATTGACATTTTTACAATATTAATTCTGCCAATCCATGAGCATGGAATATTTTTCCATCTCTTTGTGTCTTCCTCAATTTCTTTCAGAAGTGTTCTATAGTTTTTAGGGTATAGATCTTTTACCTCTTTGGTTAGGTTTATTCCTAGGTATCTTATGCTTTTGGGTGCAATTGTAAATGGGATTGACTCCTTAATTTCTCTTTCTTCAGTCTCATTGTTAGTGTATAGAAATGCCATTGATTTCTGGGCATTGATTTTGTATCCTGCCACGCTACCAAATTGCTGTATGAGTTCTAGCAATCTGGGGGTGGAGGCTTTTGGGTTTTCTATGTAGAGTATCATGTCATCGGCGAAGAGGGAGAGTTTGACTTCTTCTTTGCCAATTTGAATGCCTTTAATGTCTTTTTGTTGTCTGATTGCTGAGGCGAGGACTTCCAGAACTATGTTGAACAGCAGTGGTGAGAGTGGACATCCCTGTCTTGTTCCTGATCTTAGGGGAAAGGCTCCCAGTGCTTCCCCATTGAGAATGATATTTGCTGTGGGCTTTTCGTAGATGGCTTTTAAGATGTCAAGGAAAGTTCCCTCTATCCCAACACTCTGAAGGGTTTTGATCAGGAATGGATGCTGTATTTTGTCAAATGCTTTCTCTGCATCTAATGAGAGTATCATATGGTTCTTGGTTTTTCTCTTGCTGATATGATGAATCACATTGATGGTTTTACGAGTGTTGAACCAGCCTTGTGTCCCAGGGATAAATCCTACTTGGTCATGGTGAATAATTTTCTTAATGTGTTGTTGGATCCTATTGGCTAGTATCTTGTTGAGAATTTTTGCATCCATGTTCATCAGGGATATTGGTCTGTAATTCTCCTTTTTGGTGGGGTCTTTGTCTGGTTTCGGAATTAAGGTGATGCTGGCCTCATAGAACGAATTTGGAAGTACTCCATCTCTTTCTATCTTTCCAAACAGCTTTAGTAGAATAGGTATGATTTCTTCTTTAAACGTTTGATAGAATTCCCCTGGGAAGCCATCTGGCCCTGGACTCTTGTGTCTTGGGAGGTTTTTGATGACTGCTTCAATTTCCTCCCTGGTTATTGGCCTGTTCAGGTTTTCTATTTCTTCCTGCTCCAGTTTTGGTAGTTTGTGGCTTTCCAGGAATGTGTCCATTTCTTCTAGATTGCCTAATTTATTGGCGTACAGCTGTTCATAATATGTTTTTAAAATCGTTTGTATTTCCTTGGTGTTGGTAGTGATGTCCCCTTTCTCATTCATGATTTTATTAATTTGAGTCTTCTCTCTCTTCTTTTTAATAAGGTTGGCTAATGGTTTATCTATCTTATTAATTCTTTCAAAGAACCAACTCCTGGTTCTGTTGATCTGTTCCACAGTTCTTTTGGTCTCGATATCATTGAGTTCTGCTCGAATTTTAATTAACTCTCTTCTTCTGCTGGGGGTGGGGTCTATTTGTTGCTTTTTCTCTAGTTCCTTTATGTGTAAGGTGAGCTTTTGAATTTGAGATCTTTCCAGTTTTTGAATGTATGCTTGTATTGCGATGTATTTCCCCCTCAGGACTGCTTTTGCTGCATCCCAAAGATTTTGAACGGTTGTATCTTCATTTTCATTAGTTTCCATGAATCTTTTTAATTCTTCCTTAATTTCCTGGTTGACCTTTTCATCTTTTAGCAGGATGGTCCTTAACCTCCACGTGTTTGTGGTCCTTCCATATTTCTTGTTGTGATTAAGTTCTAATTTCAAGGCATTATGGTCTGAGAATATACAGGGGACTATCCCGATCTTTTGGTATCGGTTCAGACCCGATTTGTGACCCAGTATGTGGTCTATTCTGGAGAAAGTTCCATGTGCACTTGAGAAGAATGTGTATTCAGTTGAGTTTGGATGTAAAGTTCTGTAGATATCTGTGAAATCCATCTGGTCCAGTGTATCATTTAAAGCTCTCGTTTCTTTGGAGATGTTGTGCTTAGAAGACCTATCCAGGGTAGAAAGAGCTAGATTGAAGTCACCAAGTATAAGTGTATTATTATCAAGGTATTTCTTGAGTTTGGTTATTAATTGGTTTAAATATTTGGCAGCTCCCACATTCGGGGCATATATATTGAGGATTGTTAAGTCCTCTTGTTGGATAGATCCTTTGAGTATGAGATAGTGTCCCTCTTCATCTCTCACTATAGTCTTCGGGGTAAATTTTAATTTATCTGA
This sequence comes from Vulpes lagopus, assembly GCF_018345385.1. Classification (NCBI taxonomy): domain Eukaryota; kingdom Metazoa; phylum Chordata; class Mammalia; order Carnivora; family Canidae; genus Vulpes; species Vulpes lagopus. The sequence goes on from NC_054825.1 coordinate 122,152,059, forward strand.
TATAAGGATGGCAACCCCTGCTTTCTTTTGAGGACCATTTGAATGGTAAATGGTTCTCCAACCTTTTATTTTCAGGTTGTAGGTGTCCTTCTGTCTAAAATGAGTCTCTTGTAGACAGCAAATAGATGGGTCCTGCTTTTTTATCCAGTCTGAAACCCTGCGCCTTTTGATGGGGTCATTAAGCCCGTTCACATTCAGAGTTACTATTGATAGATATGAGTTTAGTGTCATCATATCTATTCAGTCCTTGTTTTTGTGGATTGTTCCACTGAACTTCTTCTTAAAGGGGAATTTTAAGAGTCCCCCTTAAAATTTCTTGCAGAGCTGGTTTGGAGGTTACATATTCTTTCAGTTCCTGCCTGTCTTGGAAGCTCTTTATCTCTCCTTCCATTTTGAATGAAAGCCTTGCGGGGTAAAGTATTCTTGGTTGCATGTTCTTTTCATTTAGGACCCTGAATATATCCTGCCAGCCCTTTCTGGCCTGCCAGGTCTCTGTGGAGAGGTCTGCTGTTACCCTAATATTCCTCCCCATAAAAGTCAGGGACTTTTTTTCTCTTGCTGCTTTAAGGATCTTCTCCTTATCTTTGAAATTTGCAAGCTTCACTATTAAATGTCGAGGTGTTGAACGGTTTTTGTTGATTTTAGGGGGGGATCTCTCTATTTCCTGGATCTGAATGCCTGTTTCCCTTCCCAGATTCGGAAAGTTTTCAGCTAGGATTTGTTCAAATACATATTCTGGCCCTCTGTCCCTTTCCGCGCCCTCGGGAACCCCAATTAAACGTAGGTTTTTCTTCCTCAGGCTATCATTTATTTCCCTTAATCTATCCTCATGGTCTTTTAATTGCCTGTCTCTTTTTTCCTCAGTTTCCCTCTTTGCCATCAACTTGTCTTCTATGTCACTCACTCGTTCTTCCACCTCGTCAAGCCTCGTCGTTAGGACTTCTAGCTTGGATTGCATCTCATTTAATTGATTTTTAATTTCTGCCTGATTAGATCTAAATTCTGCAGTCATGAAGTCTCTTGAGTCCTTTATGGTTTTTTCTAGAGCCACCAGTAGCTGTAAAATAGTGCTTCTGAATTGGCTTTCTGACATTGAATTGTAATCCATATTTTGTAACTCTGTGGGAGAGTGGGCTGTTTCTGATTCTTTTTTTTGAGGGGTTTTCCTTCTAGTCATTTTGCTCAGTGCAGAGTGGCCAAAAACAAGTTGTATTGGGAAAAGGAGAAAAAGAGAGAGAAGGAAAGAAAAGAGAAAAAGAAAAAAGAGAAAGAAGAAAAAAATAGGGGAAAAAGAGAAGAAAAAGAAAGAAAAAGAAAAAAAGGAGAAAAAAGAAAAAAGGGGGGGTGGGGGAAGCAATCAGAAATCAAGAAGAAAGAGAGAAAAAAAAAAGCACAAAACAAAACAAAAAAAAACAAAAACAAAAACAAAAAAACAAAAAACAAAAAAAAACCACGGGGGAGTATCTTCCGATTCTGTGTAGTTTAAGTCCCTTGACTTCCCTTGGAACTGGTCCGTCTCGCTGGTCTTCTGGGGGAGGGGCCTGCTGTGCTGATTCTCAGGTGTGAGCACTTGGGGGAGCTGCTCTGCCCCTGCCTGGTGCAGGGCTCGGTGGGGGTTGTTCACCCCGTGAGGCCCCGGGAGGAAGCCACAGTGGCGGGGGCAGCTCTGGGACCCTGGATTCAGCCCCCGCAGTAGCTCCGGGGCTCTCTGTCTGCAGGGCCTGGGGGCTCCGGGGCGGGGCCGCTGATCTGCTCAGTTCCATGCAGGAGCGTCCTTGCTGTCCTGGGCCCTCCCGGCCTCTGCCTGTCCCGGGGGAGGCCGGATCCTGGGCTGTGTCCCGGCGCCCTGTGCTCCGGGGCCTGCGCTGTTGGATTCGCGCTCCCGGCGGTGCAGCCCCCTCCGCGGAGCCGCCGCCCGAGCCCCTCCGAGCTGTTCCCGGAGCCGCGCAGCCCCCTCCGCGCGGAGCTTCTTCCTCTGCGCGAGCCACCGCGGCTGAGCTGTTCCCGGAGCCGCGCAGCCCCCTCCGCGGAGCCGCCGCCCGAGCCCCTCCGAGCTGCTCCGGGTCCCGCCGAGCGCTGCAGCCCTTAGGGAGCTCGGCGCACTCTCCGGGGCGCAGTTCCTCTGTTACTGTCCCAGGGAGCCCGAGGGCGTCCCCGCCTTTCTGGGGATCCTGCTCCAATTCCCGGGGAGCCCCTTTCCGCGGGGAAGGTCGGTGCAGCTCCTGCTCCTCCGGGACGGGGCTCTCCTGCCCTGGGGACACTCGCCCCGGCCTCAGCCCGGCTCCTCGCGGGACCCCTCCCCCTCGGAGGCCTTTTGTGTCTTTATTTCTTTTTCCCCGTCTTCCTACCTTGATAGAAGCGCGAACTCTTCTCCCTGTAGCATTCCAGCTGGTCTCTCTTTAAATCTCAGGCCGAATTCGTAGGTTTTCAGGATGATTGGATGGTTTTCTAGGTAATTTGCTGAGGACAGGTGACCTGGAGACCCTACTCCTCCGCCATCTTGCCCCTCCCCCTCTTTTTTATTTATTTATGATAGTCGCAGAGAGAGAGAGAGGCAGAGACACAGGCGGAAGGAAAAGCAGGCTCCATGTACCGGGAGCCCGATGTGGGATTCGATCCTGGGTCTCCAGGATCGCGCCCTGGGCCAAAGGCAGGCGCCAAACCGCTGCGCCACCCAGGGATCCCCTAAACCCTTGTTTTTTTAAAAGTGCCTGTAATCTTGATGGTTGAGACAGAGGATTGGTAATCACCCTTGATGCACCTGAAACTTTTTTCCTTAGGTAATGATAATTTAATAATATATCTTATGATTTTCAATCATAGATACTTCAAAGAGTTCCTTTCCTACCCCCTCACGTGGCCACTACTACTTAAAAAAGAGGGATCATTCAAAGTAATAGAGTACTTAGAAGTTAAAAATAAAATAGCTGTATTATAAGGAATGATGAACAATAATAGAAAAATCTGAGATTATACTTTGGTTAATTATTGATTAATTAAATTTTTGTTATAAATTAATTAAAAAATCAAATGAACTTTGATTATTTTGGTCAAAATACATAAGCGAGTAAATAGAAAATTGATCTTCAGTTTAATCTTATATTTGCTGATATTTGCATTTATGGTCATTTATAAAAGTTCTTCAGAAAAGTAGCAACTAGGAATCTCTCCTTACTGACTCCTTGACTCCTTGGCACACAAGGCCATGAAAGCAATTACAAGTAAGTTGTATGTTGTTATTTTTTTTTCAGTCTCCATTTTGGATTCTTAGCATTCCCTCTGAAGATATTGCCAGAAACTTAATGAAAAGGACAGTTTGTGCCAAGTAAGAGAGACTTATAGTGTTTTCCTACAGATTGTACACATTACTTCTACTTCTCTGTGCCTTTTGTTATGTTGGTAGAGGATAGAAGGGGTTGTTGTGGGGAGCTCCCTTTATCTTGCAGATACCCAAATTTGCCACTGGGTGGTGGTGGAAGAATAGGGAGTTCTCGGCTGAAACGGGGAGGGAATTTTCCTGGTGAAATGCATCAACACTTGTTTTGGGTAATGTTAAAAAACTTCTATATTAAGCAGGAATATGATACAAGATGTAAATGCTTCATTTACATAGGATAAATGCCACATTTAGTTATAACCAAAGTACTGAAAATTGAACAATGTTTTTCTTAGAGATGGCTTTTAGTTGGGTGAGCAGATTGAAGTGTGAAATGACAAAAAGTAGGGACTGCCATGAAGTACGTTTTGCTGTTTTATTTGTTAGCGGAATCCCAACTAGCATATCTTGTGTAGATTACTATAATGATGTTGCTCATAGTGTGTCCTACCTGTTTTTTAGATACTATCTTTGGTGTCTGATCTTTTTTCCTTTTTTACCTTCCTTCTTTCTTTCCTTCATTCTTCCTTCTTTCCTTCCTTCATCTTTTAAATTGAAACTTGCTAATGAGTCTTATTTATTCAGTAAAAATGACTAGCAAACAGAAACAACTAAAAACCCACATATTTTGAATAATTATTACTTTTGGTTAGCATATTAAAATTTATAGCTCTAAGAGTTTGATTTCAGCAGATAAGGCTTATTATAAAAATAGCTTTTTGGTTTAAAATAGCTACTTGAGCTCATATCTTCTGCATTTCCTTAATGGTGCAACTAATTACTATGTAATGATTGTATATTATTATATAATAGTTTCCTTGATTACTTTTTATTATCTGTATATTTTGAATAGCTTAGGTTGGGTATACCCTCAGTGATAGCTAAGTAAGGGTTGTATTACTGTAGACATCTTCTGTCTATAAACTTAATAGAAAGCAAAGGAGGAGTTCCTTCTCAGATGATAAAATTCACAATCCTAATTGTAGCATTAATTGTTCTGGAAGTATGGGATGCCTGGATGGCTCAGCGGTTGAGTGTCTGCCTTCGGCTCAGGGTGTGATCCTGGAGACCTGGGATCAAGTCCCATGTTAGGCTCCCTGCATGGAGCCTGCTTCTCCCTCTGCCTGTGTCTCTGCCTCTCTCTCTGTGTCTCTCATGAATAAATAATAAAATCTTTTTAAAAAAATTGTTCTGGAAATAAAAGACTATTATAAGCATGAATTGAAAATTATTATTTTTTTAATCTATTCATGAGAGAGAAAGAGAGAGAGAAGGAGGCAGAGACACAGGCAGAGGGAGAAGCAGGCTCCATGCAGGGAGCCCGAGGTGGGACTTGATCCCGGGTCTCCAGGATCAAGCCCTGGACTGAAGGCAGCACTAAACCACTGGGCCACCGGGGCTGCCCATTAATTGAAAATTAAATTCAAAAAAAATTTTTGTGATACACTAGGGATTAATAGTTAATTTTGTTTTGTTGATTTATTTTTAACATGGAATATTTTCAGGATGCCACAAATAGAATGAAAAATGTAATAGACACCTAGGTATCTACCTTGTTAGATCTCAACATTTTGAAATATTTGATACAGCTTTCTAAAAAAAAAAAAAGAAAAAAAAAGTGGTTTACAGAAGCCATTGACTCTGTGCACCTTTCCCAATTCCATTCCCCTCCTTCCCTCAAAGGATAGTTTCTTAAGGAATTTTTGTCAGAAAGATTTCATTACTACTTCCATAATCATTAAAATATATTAGCTAATATCCATGCTTCTTTGTATAGCACCTGTGAGAAATGTTGCAGCTTATATAAGCTTTACAATCTCTAAATTATGGATTAAAATAGTTCAGTCACATATATATGAAAATTGTTTACTCTGAAAATCTAAATCATAGAAGGTATTATACATTAATGTTCGATTATAGCTGAAGCTTTTCATGTTATATACCTAATCTTTATTTTGACCATTTAAAATAGAAATTTATGAATATATAAGTTCTTTCTGAAAAAGAAGACATGGAATCATAGTTCATTGATTCTAGGTTATCATTACAAGCACTAGTTGCTACATCATTAGGGTTAATTATGATCTGTGAAATTCGGTTTTACCCTGAATGGCCTGGTCTGGGATTCTTTTTTTTTTGTTTTTAATTTTTGAGAAGCAGTGTATTATAGTGCATGTAGTCATGTGTGGAGTCTGGAGTCTGATGGATTGGAATCCTAGCTTTATTAATTGCTATATGACCTGAAATAGTCATTTTAATCTCTTTGTGCCTCAGTTTCCTCTTTGGTTCAGTGGGTGAAGATACTGGCAGCTACCGCGTAGGGCTCCTATGAGGAACAAGTGAGTCCATATTAAATGGCCTTAGAACAGTCCCTTGTACTTTGAGTTACATTCCGTGTTAGCTTTTATTATATTTTACCATTTTTGTTTTTCAAGGTTTTCCCTTTTCAGAGGTTGAGTTACCTCTGCTTTCCCTCAGTTGATCCTCCAGGCATCCTCTCCCTGAAGTTTCACGAAGGCAATGAACTTTGTTTTGTTGTGTCCTAGTGCCTAGAACAATTCCTGGTATATAGTGATCCTTAATAAGTATTTGTTGAATAAATGAATTGATCAAGCTTATTATTTTTAAACATTAAGAAAAAGTCCTGAATACATGGAATTTGGGGACATCTATTTTGAATAATTGTGTTTGCTGCTGTTTACTTTTTGTATGTTTCTGTAGGTGAGGTCACCCCTTTAGTGATGCCTAAGTAAGAGTAGAATTATTGTAGAGGTCCTTTTTCTATAAATTTAGTAGAGAGGAAAGAAGAGTTTGTTTTCAAAGGATAATATTCTCAATCCTAATGGCAGCATTATTTACATTTATAAAGTAGTTTGAATTAGGTCCACAAAACTATGCTACTATGTAGATTTGAGGTCCATTACAATGAATTCTTATAATATTTGTAATGAAATTTTTTTCTCGTGACTGTTTAAGTGTTCCTTGAAATTGGTGGAAGCTTGGGGATTTTTTTATAGTAAGAATTCTCTTTTTGTAATAGTTAGAAAAATAAAAGTCACTAAATGTTAATAAGTAATTGCTGAATATTAATTGTAACATTTTTAACTGCTCATTTTTGTTTTGTAGAGAAGACATTGGGAAAAATTGGATTTACTGCAGCTTTTCATCTGTTTTAGTGAAATAAATGATGTTCCTGCATCATTTGTATTCTAGTATAAAAATATAATAATGAAAACTTGGAAAAATCTTGAGTTAAATTTCCTTTCTTTGTAAAGTTAAACTTTGTGTGGTTTGGACTTATGTTTATTTTTAGGACACATTTCTCATTTATAAGCTTAGAAAATGCAATAATTGTATTAAGGGAACAAACATAAAAAAGTAGGGAAGTAATTGTTAAATATTATTGTTAAACTGATTTTTTGTTACTGAGGTTAGTACTAATCATTTATTTCCTAGGTCCATATTTGAATTATGGGGTCATGGAAAATCTCCAGAGGAGCTATATAGTTCTCTTAAAAACTACCCTGTGGAGAAGATGGTGCGTAGTGAAATGTATTTTTATATAGGTATATCTACAGATACTGTAGAATTACTAAGCTTAAAAGAATTCATTTGCTTTTATTTTAGGTTCCATTTCTACATTCAGATTCTACATATAAAATAAAGATTCACACATTTAATAAAACATTGACACAAGAAGAAAAAGTCAAACGAATAGATGTAAGTGAATTTAGCAAAAATAAAAAAAAAAAAAAACCTGTGAGAGTAATGTGGTCTGATTGCTGTTGATACATAATAATTTCTCAGTTCTGGATAAGTGCTTATTTTGTAGCACATTGTGTGCTAAATAATTTTCATGTTTTGTCTTAATTTAATGCTGATACCAAACTTACAAGATAGGTATTATTATATAAGCACTGTTTTTCCTTTAAAATTCTCATGGGACATGAGAATCACTCTTTTTTTTCAGGCTCTTGAGTTTCTGCCATTTGAAGGGAAAGTGAATTTAAAGAAGCCACAGCATATATTCTCTGTACTGGAGGATTATGGTTTGGACCCAAACTGCATCCCTGAGAACCCACATAATATTTATTTTGGTAGATGGGTAAGCAAGTATTCTTTTTACCTGTTTCAGATTGTTTCTTTAAATATTCTTTCACACTTAGAAAGCTCTATAATCCAAATCAAAAATAAGACACATTACCATTTTTTTCCATGTAAGTATATGCTTATCAATGTTAAATGATGAACATATATTTTTTAATCTTGTTACTCAAGTCTTTTTCCACCCAAAAGTTTTCCTATTTAAATAAACTGTACAGCTTTACAACATTTCCACAGTGCACAGTATTGCGATGTATGGTATGCCCCATACCATACATAGTAGTAGGCCTTTGTGTAGTACTCTATAGGTAAAATTTTAAAGCAATTGAAGACTCAGAACTACTGTATGACTTAAAATCAATGGAAAATATGTGGTTATATGTTGTGTTTTGTTTATTTTTCTGGAGATTCCTGAGAAGCACAAGAGGCTTGTTAGATATAGGACCTAGGTAAGGGGTAAAAATAACATAAGACTTGCCAGAAAGTCTGGATTGATTTTTAAGCAGAGAAAAGGCAGGGTGCGCTCTGGTAGTAAGGGATCTTATTTGTGGGGTTTTCGAATCTAAGCTCACATTCTGAAAAGAAATAAAATTACTGCAGAACAGTCCTGCTCACTTCCCTAGGGTAATGGAAGCTGGGGCTTATGTTACAGAATATTGTTTTTAGGAGGAAAAAAGAGGTGGATAAAGTTTACTTACCACCAACCCCTGGAATTATTGCATTCAAGTTCAATTCAAATTTAGTTTGAAATTGAATTTGTTACAGTAAATTGCAGCACACTAAAAAAAATACAAGGTATTTGTCCATAATTACCACAATCACATTTTTTAAAGGAACAAGTGTAGAGCAATGGTAAGCGGAAAGAAGTTTTTATCATTGAGATACTGTGGTTTTATTGTGAATGGTTATCTTAAATCTGTTTTATGTTGTTAAACTAATTTGAAGAATCTCTGATCTAGATTGCAGATGGACAGAGAGAGCTTATTGAGTCATACAGTGTCAAAAAGAGACACTTTATTGGAAATACAAGCATGGATGCTGGTTTATCATTTATCATGGCCAACCACGGAAAAGTGAAGGAAAATGATATTGTCTTTGATCCATTTGTTGGAACAGGTATTTTTATTTAACCGTCAAACTAGTGCATACATGTTGCTTATTTATGTTAGTCAAGGTTATAGTAATGTTTTTGCTAAAAGATTAGTAAATTTGGACAGAATAATCTTAATTATCATGTGATAGTGGCTAAGAGACAACCACATATTTGTCTATGATAATAACCCAGTATGCAATATTTTTGCCACTTCAAGGATGGTATGATTTTAATTTTGTGGACTGCTTCTCCAAGTAAACCACTAGGTGGAGGGGCATACCATACATCGCAATACTGTGCACTGTGGAAATGTTGTAAAGCTGTACAGTTTATTTAAATAGGAAAACTTTTGGGTGGAAAAAGACTTGAGTAACAAGATTAAAAAATATATGTTCATCATTTAACATTGATAAGCATATACTTACATGGAAAAAAATGGTAATGTGTCTTATTTTTGATTTGGATTATAGAGCTTTCTAAGTGTGAAAATAAGTAAAGTGCCTTAATTATCAACCGCTAGAGCCTGGCTGCTGAGGCTGTGGTCTGGCCTCTGTACACACTTGATTGGATGGCCTTGTAATTGACTTTGTGTAAGAAGTCCTAAAATTCCAAGTTTGCCTCCTCTGATTCCATGAATACTACATTTTCCCACTTTACCCCATTTTTGCTGGATCTTACTCATACCTAGGGAGCACTCATATTTATGTTTGTCTGGCTAGATTCATTGTGATTCAGACTGTGACAGAACAAATTATGTTTGTGGTTGGCGTTTCTCCCTGTAGCCGTCTTTCCCCATCAGAAACTTGGGAAGCAGTGTTGATGCAATAGCAGAAACATTGTTGAATTAAAAAGTAAAAAACTTCCTGAGGAGATTATGGCACAAGAGAGAGGTTATGTGACTTGGCCGAAGTTAGTGTGTAAATTTCATGAGATTGAAACTCCCGCAGTCTAACTCCAGAGCTCATGCTCTTAACTACTATCTTAGGGCTGTCTCTTTCTGCATTAAGGTCTGTTGGCCAGCTGTTATATCATAAACTAACTTGAGGAATGTGACCACATGTGATTAGGAAGAAAGAGTATCAAAGTTAAGAGGTTTCTAACTGTTGGAATGATTTTCTGTGTTTGTTGTTGAATTAATCTGCTAGTGAGTTTTTCTTCTCCCACTCCCCCAGCGTCTCTGTATATCCCACACCCAACATATAGCTTCTTTGTTTCTTTGCTTTCCTCATTATCCTATGCACCTCTCCCAACATTTTAAACTTTTATTGGAAGTAATGCCAAACTTATAGTAAAGATACAAGAATAAGAACAGAGAACACTTGCATATACTTGACCCAGATTAAACTGTTGTTAACATTTGAGCCTTATCATTTGTTTTCTCTTTCTGTTTATTTACATAATTTTGTTTTCTTTACCATTTGAAGTAAGTTGCATCCGTCCTATCAATACATAGTAGTACTACCTTCACAGTTATCATTTGACACTCATTCTATTATAAGCAAGAGTCTTTTATTCTCTCCTATGTATTTATTAATATAAACATGTAGATTCCCCCCCTTCCCCCTTAGTGTTCTATAATTCATTACTTTCCTTTATCATTTAGTTACTCAAATTGTCCCACATTTGCCAAGTGGACCCCTTTTGCATGGTTTCTGTCTTTGTGACCTGTTCCTGTATTTTATTTTATTTGTTTTGTTTTATTTTATTTTATTTTTTTTGTTTATTTTATTTGTTTTTTTTATTTTATTTTATTTCTTTTATTTGTGAGTACTTTCTTACTTTTTGGCTCATCTTTTACCTGCCCAAACCCTGGAATCCATTATTTCTCCAGGAAACCATTGTTTCTTTTAGTGGAGAATGGTGTTAGAGATCAAGATCTGGGTGCTAGGTATCTTCATTTCTCGACCCTTTCAGCAGACAGGCTAGGACATTTGTGTACAAATGTACACAATATACATATAAATGTGTATGCAAGTACATGTGCCTTCTTCCACAGTGAGAATCCTGTTTCCTCTCACCATCCACGCATTTATTCTTTTGCTCATTCCTCTAATACATATAAAATAGTTTCAGAATTGCTTTGCCTTTACCACTAAAAGCAAAGCAAAACAATACAAAAACCCTCTTGAAAGGATATGATTTTAGGCTATGTATTCAGTTCTCTGCCCCAGCTAACGAGCAGTAAAGTTAAATATCGTGCTTTCTTCTTTTTCCCCTTTATTTAAAAATCAGTTTGGAGTTCATTTTTTTTCAATTTACCTTCAGTTTTAGATTTTTACTTCCTTCCATCCTTGTGGATTTATTTTTAAATATGTAGAAGATCAGTTTGCTTCCAAAAGTCAGCTATATGAAAGGTAAACTGAGACAATTATCACTCTTTTCCATATCCCTTCCATCCTCCTCCCCCATCCCTTGTAGATAACCAACGTCTTTTTCAGTTGATTCTTCTTGTTTGTTGTTTGTAATGATAGGCAGATATGTACATTTTATTTCTACTTATTTCTTACACTACTTTGCTTTTCTCAATTATTTCCTGGAAATCACTTTCTGTTAATTCATAGGGATTATCTTCATTCTTTTTTTATGATTGTACTTCATGGATGTATATGCTATAATTTATTCAGTCTCCTATACTTGGACATGGGTCGTATCCTGTATTTTGGAGTTATAAATAATGACTGCAGTGAATAATCTTTTGTAGATATACTTGCATAATGTTGGAGATACAGCTCTAGGGTAAATTCTTAAAAGGAAGTTCATTGGGTTGAAGAATATTATGTATATTGTTAAATCTTGCTTCACCAGAGGAGTTCATTGTCAAGGTTGTGAAATGTTACCAGTCTCTTGGATGAAAGTGTTACCTCAGTGTAGTGTTACTTTGTATTTCTCTTATTATGAGTGAAGTCAATAAATTTTTATATTTTAAGGGCTATTTTTATAACTTTGAATTATTTTTCATGTCTTTTGCTGATTTTTTATGTGGACATTTCTTTATTTTTGAAATTACTTCATATATTAGGGACATTAGCTCTCTCCTGTTTTCTTTAAGTATATAAGATGTATACATACATATATTACATGCATGGAGGTGTGTGTATATATATCCACAAAATAAAATATTTTCTCCCATTTTTTTTGCCATTTGTTTTTTTGCCATGTTTTTTGACTTTACAAGTGATTCTTTTTGTCATGCAAAAGATTTCCCTATATCTAAGTTATAGACATACCTAGCTATGTTTTTCTTCTAGTACTTTTATAGTTTTAATTTAGTTTCCTTTAGATCTCTGGTCTGTTTGGAGTTTTTCTTGTATGCTATGGGGAATGGATCTGTAATTTCTCTTTTTCCAAATGCTAATAAGCCTTTTATGAATCCTTAATTTGTTCTTGGACTTTAAAAATTTTTTCTAAAAACAAAACAAAACAAAACTTTTTCTGTGAAGTAAGAATTCTTTGAATACATACATGTACATAATGTTTAATATGTATACATACATGTAGAAAAGACTGTAAGGTCTAAAAATGGAGTTCCTAGTATAGGTAAAATTTCTTTCCCTTTGTGTATGAGGTTAGATATATTATGAAATGTTAACTACAGTCAAAATATTGATTACCTTCAGAATGTGGGGCAAGGAGACCTGCCCCTAATTTGCTTTAGAGAAGCTCCTTAGATTGGGTAGTAGGTCTTGGTCATGTGACTGTTTACATAGGGCAATTTTTTTTTTTTTTTTTTTTTTTTTTTACATAGGGCAATTAATTGAAAATTACAAAGAGGAAGATGTTTGCAAAGATCCTGCTAAAATATATTTTTGTAATTTCTGTTTGTAGTTTAAGCATAGCTTTAGAATTTTAGTTTTTGGGCTTTTGTTTTGAAATTGGTGATGTAATTGTGAATAGATACAATTCTTAAGTATAGTTTGTCCTTTTTCTTGGGCCTTTTGTCTCACTGATGGGTAGTACCTTCTGAAGGATTGGAGAAATAGTAACCCTGTGTCCTCCTCCATGGCCATAGATTTTCACAAAGTATTTGATGCCATTTTTTCCTTGTTTCCTTTTCTAGTATTTTAAAACAAAGTCAAATGTATCCAATTCTTTTCCATTTTAAAAGCAGGAAATTAAAATACATGAGCTTTCCAAATGCTTTATCCACTGACTTCTCATTATTTGTGATTTTCTCAAGGTTATAAGATAGAGTAGAAAGTTTCTGGGAAGCTGAAAGGAGAGATACTATCTTTTCCAGCCTAAATGCCTTTCCTTTTTCCTTAGTCTGCTACTGTTTTCTAGGATGACATTATGAGCTGTAGAAATTTACTTTCTTTTCCATTTTTAGTGACTATGTTGATTTCATTTTAATAAGATTTTAAAAAAAGTTGTGTATCTCCATTTTAAGAGAGAAGATACCTATCATTGGGCCAGCTCTTAATAGTTAGGAAGTCCTGTTCTAGTGTGAGCATGGCTAAAGGACTGATGAGCGTGGTATGTTGAATACCTATAATGGTACAGGCCTGCCTTGATGATATACAAGAGTTGTGAATTAGATATACAACTGTTATTAACTGAATGTACAGCATCACTTAATTTAATAACAAATTTTACTTTTGTTATCTAATTGGTAAGCTGAGTGTATATTTATTTCATTTGGTGCTGACCTCAAAGGAGACAATGGTATAGAGAAAAGAACAAATAGAGTGAGTTTTAAATCCTTAATCCATCAATTATTATGTTACTTTGGGCAACATTCTTAACTGGTCTGGGTCTCAGTTCCATCATTGATAAAATGGTGATAGTAATATATTGTGAGGATTAAGTGAGGTAAAATATATAACACATGAAATTCTTAGAAAGTTGCCTGACACATGGTAGACATTCAGTAGACTGTGTAATGGTTATCATTATTATTTTGTTAGGAACTTAGATGCCTTTTTGATGAAAGATGTTAGATATAGCCAATATTGAATGGTGATGATGAACAGTTTGGCCATGAACTCATTTTCTAGTCCCTTCTTTGGCTAATTTCCAAGATACTCATAATTTGCAACTGTTGGCAAGTTGTGACATCAGGCAAGGAAATTGAAGGTTAAAATTGTAAACATCTAATTCTTTATTTATAATGAAAATAATTGGTACAAGTGTCTGTCAGGTGCTCTAGGTAGCTGCAATATGATTTTATGACAGGGCTTCATAGATACTCCTTTTCTCCTTGCCCTGTCTCAGGTGAGTGAGCTATTTTAGTGATTGAGAATATACCCAGAACAGTATTACACACTCCTTGGCACCTTCTACCTTCAGATGATCCATAGTGTGAGGAAAGGAGTATGGCTCCTTTTGAATTTTATCATTGCAGAATGATAGACACAGGTGCCAGGTGTTGGGAAACTGACTGTCCTGGTCCTGGGAAGAGACTATGGGGAGAAAAAGAGACAATTAGGAGACCAGTAATTGGTCTTTGTAGTCTGTGTAATAATCTCTGCTTCATTCCCATTTTTGTCCACAATCTTTATAGTCTCCTTTTCCTAAGTTTCCTAGTGTATCCAGTAAAATTCCTGTTTTCTAGTCACATCCTTTTGCTCAGGCTATTAGTGTAACTTGTTTGAGTTTGTTTTGAAAATGGATCTTGTAGGTATGTAGTATTCTATTTTTCCTCCTTTTTTCCTTTTTCAGCAAAACCAAAGCCCAGTCTCTCATTTCTATGCTTTTTGTAAGGCTTTTCTCTTAAATTTCTAATGTTGAGAATCACATTTCTACATTTCTACATTTAGGCAAATATTGTGCCTAATTGTGCCTTATTGTGTCCTTTTGCCTATAAGATACTGCCCTGACCTTAAAGTGGTTGCTATTTAAGTAAAGAGAAATTAGAACACTGAGTTTGGGGTATTGGTACACTTGAGAGTATAATAGGAAATTGGGTGAGTCGCATTACCTGGCCCCTCACCATTTCACCTCTCCTTGATCACCCCTTCTTCCACCAGAAAGCTTCAGGGAAACTCCAACTGAGGTATAACTAAATGCAAAAAAAATACTTCAATTTATTTGAGAAAACAATTAGATGTTTAACAGGGATTACCCAGTGACCAGTACAGAGAAGCTAATTTATATACTGACTTTATTTAAAACTTTGAAAGCTTAAAGGGCACAAAGTAAACTCACAGATGCAGTCTAACAGATTATTCATCTCCTTTCAGCAGTGTGCTCTAAATTGGGTCTTCTCAAAACTCACTCTAACCAAATGGATAAGGTTCTGTTTAAGGAAGCACAGGAAAGCTTTTCTCTTCCCCTTGGCAACTAGTTCTTCTAGGTGAGTATCTGCCTTAATTGGCGGAATCGTAGTAATTCCTCGTAATTTGGGTGAAGTGATTTTTGTGAGTATTCCAACTCATCACAACAGAATATCTTTTCCAAAACGTGGACGGTTCCATTTATAGAACAAGACTGATGAGGTTGACCTAGCTTACCTCTCACACAAATGCTTCTTGTAGTTAGTAGGAGGGAACCTAGGTTTTGGTTTCTGCTGTACTTGTTAGTCCTCAATCCTCTTCTTTAGGGACTCCAGTAGTAGTCATCAGTTACAGTATTTTTCACAAGCAAAGTCTATTTATTTAAGTGCATGTTCCCAGACTGTGTTTTTAAATGGCTATGGAAAGAACACCATTAATTTACAGACCTTGACCCTCTGGAGGCACTACCCATCTTAATTTTAGAGATTACCTTTGAAAAGGATATCAGGGAAAAAATAGAGTTATTGTCCCTTATCTGAGTCTGTGCATAGTTTTAAGAGTATATTTCTGATGTCAGTTTGACAGATCTTTCTACAGTAGAGCTGTTAGGACTAAGAGCATTTTAATTTGGATGATTAAAAAAAAAGGTAAAGTTGAATTAAAAGCACAGTTATTAAAATATTTAACTTTGTGATTCTTTTTCCTTTGAACAGTTTGAAAATACTACCTTTTATTTTAAAGGGTTTTGTTAATTTTTAAATCTTTATTAGGATTTTTCTTCATATGTGAGCTGGGCACAGCCACCAAATTACTTAGTCCAGTCAGATTGTGTTGGGACATTTGTTCTTACTTCAGTCACAGCACTAAGTAAACAGAAAAGTCATTGTATTAATTATTTTTGTGTATGCTTGCTTGGTAAAGTTATGCAGAAATTCATATTTATAGTTTAAAACAAAAGGCAATTGCTTCATTGGTTACAGGAATAACTATTTCATGTCCTAATAGTTTAATTTTTGTAGGGAGTCATGTCTTAACCCATTTAATTATGCCCTCTTTAGTTATTTGAAACTCAGGCTTCAGTGGGAATTGAACCCAATTGTCAGAATTTACTTTTTGCCAACTCTGTGTAGTAGCCTTAAATGCTCATTTGTAAGTAAGGAGCAAGATGTTTGTATAGACCTCTCCAAATCAGATGAAAATGTCTAAATATACATTATTTTGATCAAAAAAGGTTTGTTTTCCCGAAGTGGTATGTTTAAAGTAATGATGCTAAGACATATGTTAATTCCCTATATTGTGACCAATGTAGTGAGCACAGCTTAGGGTTTTAAATCTGAAGCCTTCTAAATATGGTCAGGACCAGTGTTCCTCTGTGGTATTCTTCCTACAGCTAGTTTGTAAGACTCTGGATTGGGTTAAGTGGGGGAATAAACAAGAATCTGTGACTTTCTGGTTAACAGACCATAATTGTGTGATTTTCCAGGTGGCCTTCTGATAGCATCTGCTCATTTTGGTGCATACGTATGTGGGACAGACATAGACTACAATACAGTTCATGGCTTAGGTGAGTAGAGGTTCTAGACTGTTATAGTCTTTGTTCTTCTACCAAGTGTGCCTTTAAAATAAATAAATGGGTTTACATGGAGTTATGCATCTGTCTTTTATGTTAAGATACAGAGTTGTGATAATGTAGTTTTACTTATTTTTTATAAACAGTGATATTTCGTTGGGTATCTGCTTTTTATGAAGCAATCCAGTATGTGCAAAGTGATCTCCTGGGGGGAGCACAAGGATGAATAAGAAAAAGCTCTCCCCACAGGCTTAGTTGAGAGAAATTTTTTAAAAAAATTGGCAGACTCGAAGGTTGTGAACTTTAGGGCTGGGAAAGAAGTAGGAGAGAGACTAGTCATCTTCTAATCAGCATGTCTGTGTTAATAACATGTACTGTTTCTGTTTAAAGATTATCACCATTTTTTTTTCATAATCCAACGTTGCACGAATACTGGATTAATTTCTAGTCCTTGAGTACCATATCATTTTTAATTTCATAACCAACCAAAATATCTTTGAAGCCGTTAAGGTGACAGTAACTTAGAAAATTCTGCATTAGACTGAGGTTAACTCAAGACACATTTGCCTCCTTTTGAAGCCATTTTGGAAACTATTTTAAAATCTAGACACTTTACTAATGATGTGTGATTTGATGGAATGGAATCAGACTAAAGAAAGTATTCCCATATACCTGAATGGCACTAAAAATGTCAAATTTCATCGATGATTCTGAAACTATTTGTGTTGGTATTCCATTGTTGTAACTAGAATCAGCCTTTCTTTTCATCACCCAGTTATTCTCAAGTTACTATATTGGTGAGAATTTATTTTTTATTTTATTTTTTTTTCCTGAAACAATTTGACATACTGTGTTTGACCTCTCTTTTTTCTTCCTTGACTGTCAGGAATTTAGCAAGATTTATCATAAGAAGAATTGGTTATATTTTACCAAGTTTACCTAAGTGAGCTAACCAGAAAAAGATATTCTTGGCAACATGTTAGAGCAGACAAAGTGCTAAGAAGAATTATTCTGGTTTGCTTTTAGTAGAAGCAGTATGTTTACTTTAAGGAGATTGTCCTACGTAATTTACTAGAATTCTTATTTATGAAAGCTGTGTTATAACCTTTCAGTCTACTTGGATAGAATTCTGATTGAGGTAGAATTTTCTCAGAGCTTATCCAAGATGCTTTTAAATATGCCCTCTGTTTCATATGCTTGTAATCTCTTTCTATGCTCTCAAATATTCTCAAAAGTCTCCTATTTTAAAAGAACGAAACCTTTCCTGTCCGTCGTATAGGGGGGCCCCTCTAGCTGCCACTTTGCTTTCCTCCTCCTCACTGTCCTCTGCCCATTATTTTCTAGCTTCCAGGCCCGCAGAAACCTCTTACTAGGGCCACAGATCTATAGCATTTGGCAGTGTTGACCTTTGTACAGCCTCCCTTGGTTTCCTGCACCGTGGCCTCATCGGGTGGTACTTTTACTTCTTTGACTGTTCCATCTCCATCTCCTTAAGGCCCTGTGGGTTTCTTTGACCTGTGATAACATGTTCCTTTTCTCTAGGCTTCTCTCTTTGACCACTTTTCCTATCACAGCGCATGTTATGCAGAGTCATATCATTCTTCCCCTTTTGGTTTTTTTAAGTTTTGTTTCTGTTGTGAAGTAGATCAAGATACAGAAGAGTGTATAAAAATAGAATAATTCTAGAAAAAACATGTAAATGCTGCCTAGATTAATAAAAAATGTCATTCATTCTTATGGGTCTAACTTAAATGCCTATACTGATATGTCCTCAGTGTATATATTCTGGCCTCTAACTACCCACTGAATAACTCTTTCTGGATGTTCTATAGGTAGTTCACAAGCACAATTGATACATTTCAAATGGATCTCATTTTTTCCTTTAAGCTTGTTTTTCTCTTGGTTTCTCTGTTCTTTTTTTTTTTTTTCCCCTTTCTCTTTGAGAGAGGATCTTGAGCAGGCTCCATGCCCAGTGTGGAGCCCAGTGCTGGGCTCGATCTCATATCCCTGAGATCATGACCTGAGCTGAAATTGAGAGTTGGATACTTGGCCAACTGAGCCACCCAGGCACCCTGTTTCTCCAATCTTAATCAACGGTTTCATCATCCACTTGTGTCTCCTAAATGAGAACTTTTGAGCTTCTTCCTTCAACTTCCACTTTAACTTTTTTCATCTGTAATGTCTCCATTTGACTTCCTCTCTCCATGGTCACAGAGCTCCTGCATTTCCCAAGTTAGCTTTCTTTGTTTCTGTTTCACTGATCTGATTCATCCTATTTCTACATGGGGTTGTTTGCTCTCGGAGGAAAGAGACCATGGTCGATACAGCTTTGTATCTTACTTGTATATGCTTTCAATTCAGTAAGTATTAAATGAATGTTTGAAGGCAGTTTTACTTGAAAGATGACAGAACAGGATCAGTTAGTACATTTTACTATTCAAAATATTTTTTTTTGTAGTAGAAGTAAAAAATAGCTGTTTAAATAAAGTTAAGATTTTAAGCAAGTTTTATTCGAGTAAATCTAGGTTTAGATGTGTTAACATTACTTTTAGCTAAACAATAAGAAATAAGAATGCTCTATTTCATTAGTAGTTTCTGTATTCCTTTTTCTTTCCCTTTAGGAAAGGCTAGTAGGAAAAACCAGAAATGGAGAGGACCAGATGAAAACATTAGGGCTAATCTTCGTCAATATGGTTTAGAGAAATACTACCTTGATGTCCTGGTTTCAGATGCATCTAAACCTTCCTGGAGGAAGGGCACATATTTTGATGCAATCATCACTGATCGTAAGTTTATTTTTATACAAAAGTAGGAGTAGGATTTGTTTCCTAAAGTCATTTACATTTAAAGTAGAAAATTTATCGACACACAGAAAAATATCAGGTTGTACTAGTATTCTCCCCCATGACTTCTTCACATAGTGAAAAGGAGAAAAATTGTGAATATAAGGCAGGATACCAATTTAACTCAGTAGTTAAGAGTTTTCTGTTTTGGTTTTTAAAATTACATTTTTTTTTTTTTTTTTTTTTTTATGATAGTCACAGAGAGAGAGAGAGAGGGGCAGAGACACAGGCAGAGGGAGAAGGCAGGCTCCATGCACCGGGAGCCTGATGTGGGATTCGATCCGGGGTCTCCAGGATCACGCCCTGGGCCAAAGGCCGGCGCCAAACCGCTGCGCCACCCAGAGATCCCTAAAATTACATATATTAACTTGTCTTCTCTTTTTCTCTTCAGTTTCTTTTTTGAAGCATATATTTGTTGCAAATTTTTGACTAATTGGTTATTAGTATGCCAACTGGAGCCAAAATGTTATGTGCAATTAGAGTGTTAAATGTCAAGAGAGTTTTATTTTTAAAAAAATATTTTTTAAAAGACTTGCTTGAGAGAGAGAGAGAGAGAGAGAGAACACACACCTGTCTGTGAAAGGCAGGGAGGGGCAGAGGGAGAGGTGGTTTCAGATTGAACAAAAAAATTATCAAGGCATTGCACTGTCATTATGAATCTACTTTATAAATACCGGGTGACTTTTTATTAATAGTCTATTCTCATTCTGCATGTATATTTATATAAAGTATGTATTTTGTTTTGGTCCATTGAGAGTGAGTTGGATGCACTGTGGCCTCTTACCCTCATACTTCAGTGTGTATTTCCTAAGAACAGGGATAGCCAGAGTACGGTTTCAGTTTCAATAAATCAAGGCAATAGTTTAATTTTAGTTTGTCATCCACTGCTGTCAGTCACCCAGTAACATCCCTTTATTTCTTTGTTTTCTCCCTCTGGGACAGTATCCAGTCTAGTGTGTCAGGAATTGCATTTTTTAATATCTCTTTTAGGCCTCTTTTGTCACACTGTCACAGCCTTTGTCTGTCTTTTTATGACATTGACATTTTTGGAGAACACAGTGGCCTGCTGTCCCTCCCAGTGTTTTAAATAGAATGTTCTGTGTTACGCATTCTTGGCTGCAATATTTCATAGGTGGAGATGTGTTCCTCTCCGAGTGTCCCATCTGGAGGCCCATGATGTCTGTCTGTGCCTCACTGGTGATTAGGTGACTTTTGACTCTTCACGTTACTTATGTTTTCTGTCTAGCTCCATATGGTATCAGAGAATCTACAAGAAGAACTGGTTCTCAGAAGGAAATACCAAAGGGGATGGAAAAATGGTAAGTGACAGTTAAATATGATATGTCACTAATTTGAGAAGAAGCATGTTGTTCTTTTTAATTAGCTTAGTTTAGCAGGCTTAAGGTTTTCACTGATTTTGAAATTTGTTTTCTTTTTCTAGTCCAGAAAGCCATGTTCCTGTTTCCCTGAGTTATCATCTGAGCGATATGTTTTTTGACCTGTTAAACTTTGCAGCTGAGACCCTTGTATTAGGTGGAAGACTCGTCTATTGGTTACCAGTGTACACGCCAGAGTATGTAATATTAAGTAATTTTATTTTTAATTTTGCTTGTATATACAACATAATTTTTTCCCTATTTCTCATTGTATTCAGGATAAATACCTTTGTGTTTAATGTTTATAATAGTCTTTGTTTACCTATGTATGCATATAAAACAGGCCCCTTCTTAGTGATTGAATTGCTTTCACCTTTGTATTTACATCAAGAGTTGGCAAACTGTATGTGGTTCATATATGGTTTTCAGCCTGTTTTCGTAAGGTACTTGAGCTAAGATGAGTTTTTACTTTTTTTTTTTTTTAATTTAAGATTTTGTTTATTGAGAGAGAGAGAAAGTGAGAGCACACAGGGAGAGGGAGAAGCAGACTCTGCTGAGCAGAGAGCCCAATGTGGGGCTGGATCCCGGGAGCCCGAGATCATGAACCTAGCTGAAGGCAGACACTTAACCTTAACCAACTGAGCCACCCAGGTGCCCTGGGTTTTACATTTTTAGAGTTGTTAAAAAGAAAAACAAAAACAAAAACAAAGAAGAACATGTGACAGAAATTTATGTGGCCACTAAGGCTAAAATATTTACTGTGTGGCCCTTTATAGGAAAAATTTACCAGCCTGGGTTGTGTCCCCATTCTTAACTCAGGGCCTGATATATCATTAGCTGTTGGCGACTGTTTTGCCAGGCCACAAACAGGTAATTTCTAACAACTTAGTTGAGTGATCCATCTACTACTAGCTCACATTAATATATATTGGTTGTTATCACCTTATGATATGCAGTACATCTTTTTAAAAAGTTAACATCAAGATAAAAGCTGTGCATATATTAAAGCCTTAATTATGTTCCATATTATTAATTTGGGTTTATTATTTAGTAATTATTAAATACAAGCAGAGCTGTGTACATCAGCAATGAAACGCAAGATGTCTTGAATAAATAGGGTCTTTAGATTTGAAAGACAGTTCAGTGTCAAGCTCAAAATTTGGCTATTTCTTTAACCTGCAAAGAAAGAACTGTTCAGTATTGGTTGGACTGCTCATATGGATTTGGTAGCTGTTAAAAAAAAAAAAAAAAAGGGGATCCCTGGGTGGCGCAGCGGTTTAGCGCCTGCCTTTGGCCCAGGGCGCGATCCTGGAGACCCGGGATCGAATCCCACATCGGGCTCCTAGTGCATGGAGCCTGCTTCTCCCTCTGCCTGTGTCTCTGCCTCTCTCTCTCTCTCTCTCTCTGTGTGTGTGTGTGTGTGACTAATAAATAAATAAAAATTTAAAAAAAAAAAAAAAAAAAAAAGGTAGCTGTGATACAAACCCCAGGACACCCACCCACCCAAAGAGCCAAAGAATAGTTCCTGTGACATTCCACCTTCCTCTATTTAGCCCCTCTTGGAAATTCACCACCAAGCTTGGGGACTTCACCCCACAAAATTGTAAGTGTTGTTAGGTTTTCGTGTCAGACTTGCTGTAGCGTGGAGAGTTGTGATTGGTGAGCCAGCCATCTGTGGCTTCCAATTACACCGAGACTGTAACAGCATTTTTACTTTCTGTACAACAAAGAAGCTTTGTAAATAAAATCTTAACATTTTGAAAAAAAAAAATCTTTAAAAAATTATTTTAGTTCCTGTGTTTACATAATTATACAGAATGCATTTTAGAAGACTGTTAACTTATCTGTCTTTTCAAAATGGTGGATGGTCCTCAGTTGGAAGCTGTGATGTTTTTTGTTTTATAAACCTTGTGTTGGAAGTTACTTACCATGGCCTAACTTTAGTCACACATTTGTTTATTGGCTGATAATACTGTACACATTCATGCCCAGATTCCTTAACACTGGCCTTATGTTTGGCTGCCAATGGTAATCTCATTTAATCTTTTCACTTTAGAAATAAGGAAAATTATTTCCAAGGAGTGAGGTGACTTGTCTACAGTTAATAGCAAGCCTTTGGTTTTCTTACTCCTTTGGCTTTGTTCACTTAATTCAACAGTCTATCAGATCTCAGGTGCCTGGTATGTGAGGTGATAGATGGAGTTTTATTAATATTTTCCAAAAAGAGCAGTTTTGTTTCTTTGTATACAAAAGTGGGTCCTGCCTTAGATAAGCTGAATTCCAGCAGCAAACTTTGTTTTTTTTGTTTGTTTGGTTTTTTTTAAGATTTATTTCTTAGAGAGAGAGAGAGAGCATGCAGAGTAAGGGAGAAGCCCAGGGGAGGGGAGAGGGAGAAAGAATCCCAAGCAGATTCCTCACTGAGTTTGGAGCCTGATGCAGGGCTGGACTCCATGACCCCAAGATCATTGAACTCAACCAACTGAGCCACCCAAGTGCCTACTGCCTCTTTAAATTAAAGATTTGTTTATTTATTTTAGAGAGAGAGAAGCTTACTCTTCTTTTTCAAGTTTCAGGGCTAAATTTTTAAGTTTATTTTGAGATAGGTTCAGACTTAAATAAAAGTTTCAAATGTAGCAGAAAAAAATATTTCATCCAGATTTTCCAACTATTAATGTGCACTTACTGTATCTCCCCCCCCCCCCCATTACATTAATCACATACCCATTATCATTCATCTCTTTTGGAACTATTTGAGAAGTTGCAGATAATGATGCCCCATCACCCCTACATATTTCATTTTATTTCTCAGAAATAAGAACATTGTTGTCAAATAGCAGTCAACCCTCCAAGTTTGGAAATCAGTATTGATAACACTACTGCCCATTTTAGGGACCCTATTCAAATTTTACCAATTGTGGTCCATTGGAGAAAATGTGCTCCATTAAGCTATCATGTCATTCTTCTCCAGTCTGGAATAGGTCCCCATTCTTTTTTATCTTTTGTGTCCTTGACAGTTATATAGAATATATGGCTTATATTAAAGGGTGGCCCTCAATCAGGGTCCATCTGAAGTCTTTTCTTCCTTTTTTTTTTTTTTTTTTAAATGAGGGAGGGGGCAAGGAGGGGGAGAGAGAGAAGGAGAAAGACAATTGGTGTTTCTTTTATAATCATATTCATGTAGTGCCCTTGGTAGGAACACCACTAAATTATACTGTGTTTTTTGTGCATTGCTTCATGGGGCACATAGAGTTAACCTCTACTAGCGATCTTAAACTGGATCATCTGGTCATGTGGTTCTCTGTCCGGTTTCTCCACTGTAAGTCATCATTTTCTCCTCTGATTAGTGTTTCATGGGGAAAGTTATCCCAAGATTACATCAATATCTTACTTTTCATCAAATCACTATTCATATTGACAACTCCATTGTTGACAACCACCACAATGGTGCTTTTTTGTTCCATCATTTCTTCTCCATTTTAAGTTGGCATTCTACTGTAAGGAAGAGTTTTCCCTTCTTCTCCTGTTTGTTTACTAATTTATCAATTTATATTGCTATGGAATCATGGATGCTTATATAATTCATTGGGTTATAATTCATTACTGTCACTATTTTGTTCAAATTGTCTCAGATTTGATCAGTGGGAGTCACTTTGAGGTGGTTCCTGTGTTCTTTTGAAATATCCTCATTAGTTTCTGTGTACTTCTTATTTTTTGGCATTTCTGACTGTCCACTATTTTGTAGTTTATTATTTAATTATAATTGAAGTTGAATGTGCTTAAGAATATCTTTTGTAATTCTTTTGTTTTTTCCTTTCTCTTTATACAAAATTAAATTGGAGGTACTTTTAAGTATTTTTAATATTTCTAAAGACCTTACAAAATGGATGCTGGATATTTTTTCAATGACTTCTTGATTTTAATAATTTACAACAAGGGAAAATTTCAAAATGCATATAATCAGAGGGATATATTTGAAATAGAAAAGGGATACGTATTTTTATCACTTTATTTAAAAAAAAGATTTATTTTTTTGAGGTGGGGGAGGGGGTAGAGAGAGGGAGGGAGAGAGGGAGGCCAAGCACACACACTGGGAGAGAGAGAGAGAAGCAGACACTCTACTGAGCAGGGAGCCCGATACGAGTCTTGATCCCGGTACCCTGGGATCATGACATGAGCCAAAGGCAGACAAGCGACTGAGCCACCCAGACACTCCTATCACTTCTATTTTTTTTTTTTTTTTTAATCTTAGATGTTTGTCAGGGGAAAGATTTTATCCAGGAATGTGGCTAATGCTCACATGGGAAGACAATGGTATTTACTTCCCTGACTTCATCCCTGGAAAAATTTTTGTCCACATTCTCTAATGTTCATTATTAGACTTCTCTTTTTCCTTCCCTTTATTTTTTTTTTTTCTGTTTATACTTTTATTTGCATTTATTCTGTGCAGAATTTACTCCCGGGCCATAAGTTTTTGTTTCTTCAGTTTCTTCTGGGATATCCTTTTCTTCTCTGCACCTCCTCTTCTGGTTTAGAAACAGTCTACTCATTTTCAGTAAGGATCATCTCAGTGTGGCAGGGAGCACTCATGTATTGGTTAATCTGACGATGAGCCCTGTAAGTTCTTTGCTGCATCTTGGGGGCTTTATCCACCTGGATGTGCTTGATGACCAGAAAACCTACATCCAGACCCTTACATTCAGCATACTCCCTGCATTTTTAAGCATGTGCAGTAAAAATTCTGCACTCTTTGGGCCATCAGCTATGTCCAGCCCTACTGTTTGGCCTGGGCACAGCTACCAACTCCACCATTATAGCGACAGAATGGCACACATTGCTTCAGATACTTGGTGGCTTTTTGGATATGCATAGCCTTGATGGCCTGGGCAGTTTCATGTGTGTTCTTAAAGTGTATATGAATATTTGAACCTCTTGATTTGCATAATTTTATAGGGTTTTCTGGGTCGAGTGTATAGCAGCCCTTTTACAGAGATCACCTCAGGTTGCTTATGACTAAGATGATCTTCCCTTTAGCCTGACGTGATCTTACTAATGAATTAATAATTTTATTACTGTTAATTTATTAACGAACTTAGTTTGTCTTGTGTTTTTAGGAAATGAATTATTTTAACTTCTGTATTATATGTCATCCAAAATCTTTGTTCTTTTGAAATAGCACAAATATTATTAAGAATTTAAGACCAAAATCATCTGCAAAAGGTTGAAATAATGTTTTTGCTTCTGAATTAAACAATTTAAAATTAGTTTGATTATGCTGTATTGAAAATAAAGCTTTTTATTGGACTAAAAATAAAGATTTCATTTTAAAATTGTACCTTAGCCCAGCTTAAGTTTAAGACTTTTATGCAAAAAAAATACTAAAAAACACAAAAAAACAAAAAAAAACTTTTATGCTTTTGGTATAGTGAATATAGGCTCTTAGTCCTACTATCAAATTTGTTATTCAACCGAATTCTGTTATATGATTCAAGTTTAAAAATAACAGGGACCCCTGGATGTCTCAGTCTGTTAAGCATCTGCCTTCAGCTCAGGTCATGATCCTGGAGTCCCCCATCTAGCCTTGGGTTGGGCTCCCTGCTCAGCAGGGAGTCCTCTTGTCTCTTGCCCTCTCCCCCTCCCCCCAACTCAGGTGCATGTAAGCACCTGTGTGCGCTCTCTTTCTCTCTCTCAACCATCTCTCAATAAAATCTTTTAAAAAAAGAATTACATATTGTAATCAAGTTTAATATTAAATATCTTTAAAACTAGGGCATTTTGAAAAATGTAAGACATAATAAAAATAAAGTGCCACCTAAATGCTTAGTTATTTGTGAAGGATTGTCAGAGCTTCAAATAGAAAAAGGATTTTCTATTTGGCAATTTAAATTGCAGTGAAGAAATTGCTACTCAACAAACTTGCCATATTTTCTCGAGTATAGATTTACCCCATGTTAGTATATTGGGTTTTTTTGTCAGCATCAAAATTTTTTGCTTTGTACACTTTTTATCTTTTCACCTTTGTTTATTCTGTCCCCATTGCTTGATAAAACATTTCTTCATTCCTCAGCTGATAAAATTCTAGTTATCTTTCAAGACCTAACTTAACTGTCACTGCCTCTGTGATACTTTTCCAACCCTTCTCAGCAGAATTACTCTTTCATCTGTGCTCTCTCACAGTAGTTTATTCTTCTCATTCATAGAGACTGACAGCATAGAATTACTGTAAACTGTTGGTATTTATGGGTTTATTATTCAGTTTCAGCTTCTTGCAAGTGACCCTGAGGATCTGTGTGATACTCATTTGGATGGCATAAATTCAACTCCCATGTGTTTGATGTTACAGGAATTGCTAAGCTACTGAGTGCAGTGAGTGCAGCTGTCTGCTTTATGTGGCCATATAATATTGTTTTCTAATTGGCATTATAAACAGAGAACTCTCTTGAGGTGATTAGAAACTGCATTTCTTTTTTTTTTTTTTTTTTTTTTTTTTTAAGATTTTATTTATTCATGAGAGACACAGGCAGAGGGAGAAGCAGGCTCCACGCAGGGAGTTCGACGTGGGACTCGATCCCAGGTCTCCAGGATCATGCCCTGGGCTAAAGGCGGTGCTAAACTGCTGAGCCACCCAGGCTGCCCAGAAACTGCATTTCTTTGTGAAAGATGTCCTTTAATAGAAAATCTCACTGCTCTGCTTGTGATAGAAATGCTGACAAAGAAGCTTTAATAAAGTATGTCCCAGGGGGCACCTGGATGGCTCCAGTGGTTGAGCATCTGCCTTTGGCTCAGGTCATGATCCCAGGATCCTGGGATCGAGTCCCACCCACATCAGGCCTCTCTCAGGGAGCCTGCTTCTCCCTCTGCTTATGTCTCTGCCTCTCTCTATGTGTCTCTCATGAATAAATAAATAAAATCTTAAAAAGAAACATGTCCCAGTATAGGATTTGGGGGATACATTTTTTCCAGTTTTATCAGGAAATAATTGACATACATCACTGTATGAATTTAAGGCCTATATAGCATGATAGTTTGATTTACATTGGGAATAAACTTTAGTAAAATGAATTTTGGAGTGGCTCAGAGCAGTGAACATGTTTTTCATCTCTTAATTAGGAACCAAGAAAAAGTGATCCCTTGAACTGTTTTTAGTGAGTGCTCTAATCAGGCAAAAATGTCTTTCTCAAATGGGAGGTGAAATTCTAATGACATTTGGAAATAGTTTGAGGTGTAAGATTCATAGGAAAATAAGTGTCAAAATTGATTCATGGAAAAACTAGGGGCCTATGTGCACAGTTTTACTTTTAAAAAATATAATCGTATATCATGAAAGTCACCCTTGTTACATCCACAAAGTTGTGCAACCATCACCACTTTCTAATTCTGGAACATTTTTGTCACCCCAAAAGAAACCCCGTACACATAAGCAATCACTACCACTTCTGCCCCTGGCAGCCACTTATCTGTCTCTCTGGACTTGCCTATTGTGGCTGATTCAGGTTTTAAATAGATGTTTGGATTGTAGGGCTATAGTAATAAAAATGAAATGAAGATAGCATACCTTACTATCATAATGGCTCAGGCATAGTACAGGTTTATGGTTCCTACTTAACAGTTTGCACAGTTCATTGCAGTATGTTGGGTATGAAATATGTTAGGATAATATAGAGTAAAGAATTTTTTGTTACCTGATATTTTTAAATTCTTAGTATGGTAAGAATTATGCTAAATTGATTGGTTTTAGTATAATAGGGTAGTGGTTATAAACAAGCTTGTTGATGATAATGATGACCCAAATGATGTTCTTTCATTCTTTTTTTTTTCTTTCATTCTTAAACTCAAAGATCAAGCTGAAAAGATAATCTAAGACACCATTGTTTTTCTGCTTTTAAGCAAAATGCCTGGTGACTCAGTTTCAACAGCTTAGCATCATTTGTGTCATCAGTATCAGTTAAACTTACATTGGTTTTGTACTTTTAGATTTGATTTTAAATTTGTTTTGGTTTTATAGTTATAAGGGATATAAGCGTATGGACTTTATATCACACTTAGGCTTTCTATATCTTTAAGTCACTTTTAATAAGAGTACTTTAAGTCAACTCTGCCAGGAAAGAAGATTTTTTTTTCCCTCTAGAAAAGGGAACATAACTGAGTTTGACTACTGCTGTTTCAGACATCTGTAAACCCTGCTTTTTCTAGCTTAAGGTCAAGGCTATATCTTCTCCTATTAATCATGGTGTAGAATGTATTGCTTCATGTGAAGACTCCAGATTTGATGTCAACTAATGTTATGAGAAATACATTTCTGGCTATCAAGGGAACATTAGAAAAATGTTAGATCAGACAAAAACTGAACTGGTCATTACTTACTGGAAAGCCCTAAGGAAGGATGCAGAGAATGACTTCAAGAGAATTCTTTCCACTGATAATACAGTGAAGTGCATTATGAATGCTGCTTGATAAGTGGGTGATGAAGGTTTCAAGCATGTGGTTGAGGTAATGAGGGAGAGCTCACTGAAGGTCAGAGGGGCTAGAGAAGTCAGTCAAAGAGCGGTAGTGAAGACAATGTTGATGCATTGGAACGGGCTAGCTGAGACTGGTGGTCCTTTACAGGATGCTAATTGGCACCTTTTCCATTTTGGACCAGAGCTTTAAAATTTCCCATACAATAAATGTTTGCAGAGACTACGTAGAAAGGTATCAAGATTTCCAAAGGAAAAGATAAAAAATGGCAATTTACAATGTCCTTAATGGTACCCATACCTAGGGAGCCCCTGTCCACTGCTGTTCTTCAGCATTCTGCTCCATAGTTGTTTCCTCCTCATCTGTCACCTGTTTCTTCTGCAAAGAATGATGCCAACAACCTGTTCTGAACTATGGCAGTCTGACTGTCCTGCTTTCCAGGTGTCCTCCTCTCCATTCACGTAGCACATGAGTTGCATAGCAGCAGTCACCACTGTTCATTATCGTGGATTTGATTTTATTTCATGGTTAAGGTGACCATGTAGTGTTTATTTTATTGGTAGCCTATTTGAATAATCTTATACATAACTTTGATCTTGTATTTACAAAGTTAATAGCGGTTTCAAGGTGCCATTAAAATTTTGCAGGGACACTTCATTTTATAGGGAAAGTATATGCCGATTGGACATTATTCTTTGGGAATTAATAAAAGTCTCCAAATGAATCAGTCCCTCATGAATGTCAAGGAGTTGTGGAATATATTTCTGTCCTATATGCTCTTGTGAAATCCTTTAGCGTGGACATTGTCTTGTATTTTTGTGATTTAAATGCTTGGTATTCTTCCGTAGAGCATACTTGCATTTTCTCTCATACTCATTCTACAGGGAAAATGATTTAAACTACTTTTTTCAGGGGATCCCTGGGTGGCTCAGCGGTTCGGTGCCTGCCTTTGGCCCGGGGCGTGATCCTGGAGACCCGGGATTGAGTCCTGCATCGGGCTCCCGGCATGGAGCCTGCTTCTCCCTCTGCCTGTGTCTCTGTCTCTGTCTCTCTCTCTGTCTATCATGAATAAATAAATAAAATCTTTAAAAAAAATAAACTACTTTTTTCAGATGTGGTAATGTTAAAATACGTTGCTTTTTAAAAATACAGATTATTCATAGGTTAAAGGGACAGTTAGTCTATGTGAAATAAAATGGGGGGACGTCCATACAGCATTGGATAACCCTGTGACGATCCAGTGTGGGGTGTGCATGTGAGTGCTCCTAAAAGTCAGCTGTTCTTTCTTCAGATATACTGAAGAGATGGTACCCTGGCACCCTTGCCTGAAACTTATTAGCAACTGTGAGCAGAAGCTTTCCAGTCACACATCAAGGCGCTTGATAACAATGGAAAAGGTGAAGAAATTTGAGGTAAATTATCCTAGTATCTTTGGGGTAAATTCTGGAAGAATCCAAAGGAGATTTTTGTAGTTTTCCTATAATGGAGTCTGGAATTGCTAAGTCCTTGATTTTTAAAAAGCTGTCGAATTCAGGAAGAGGCAGAAGTTCAAGAGGTTTGTGGGATTTGGTGGGATTCAGAGGGTAGGAGTTGGATACAGAAATTGGGTAGCAGCATAGAAATAGAAGCTCACCTTCACTTCTCATCTTTGCTATGAACACAGTTAAAAAACACAGACACACACTCACACTTAAACAACTGTTGTCTAATGAGCAGTCTACTAGAGACTATTTTTTTCTCCAAAAGCAAAACCTACTTGACTGCATACTATTCTCAAGAGAAAAATATCACTTTATATAATGGAGAAAGTAATTGGCCGTCATCTTAGGGCCTAGCACTCGTGCTCACTCGCTCGCTCTTTCTCTCTCTCCCTCACACACACACACAATTCTTGAGAAGAACAAAACATTGGTTATTTCATATCCAGGTCAGAATTGATATGAATAATGCCTCGTAATGGAGCTTAATTAAATCTACAGAATGCTCCCTGGGCTGTACTAACATGGACTGACAACCGCAGCTTTCCCAAGTTCACTAAACTTGAGCGAGCCCCATCTTTGTTTTTGATCTGTAGAGTACGCAGAAAAGAACAGTGTTACTGCCTGAAGATTTTGTGATATTTATCTCCATGTATGGTTTTTTTTCATCTAATTCACAGCTTATGGATTCTTTCACAGTAATGAAAACTAATATTCATACGGTGCTTTTTGAATATAGTATTATATAATTCTTGTTTTCTTTTGTGCTTTTAATTTTCATTTGCTGTCTGTCTGTAACGTAGACCCTTATTACCACATACCTGGTTTGTGCTGATCGTCTCCTTGTCAATGATCTCTTTTCCATTTTTCACATCTCTAGTTCTTAATTGTTAAATGACTCTTCCTAAAGCACTGCATTCATTATGTCACTTCTTTATGCCCAAAGCTTAATGGCTCATCTATTTACTGAGTAAGATTCAATATGATGTAAACTTTCTTTGGTAATCAGGCTCCAATATCAGGGCATTTCAGAAAGCTTAAGCCATTTATCTATATAAATAGTTGAATCATGTTCACTCAGGGGTGGTTGTATATGTATTTATGTATTTATATACAGGTGTAGGTGATATAATTAACATAAGTGTCTGGTTGTCACTTTTATTTATTTATTTATTTATTTTTTATTTTTATTTTTTTTTTTTATTATTTATTTATGAGAGTCATACAGAGAGAGAGAGAGAGAGAGGCAGAGACATAGGTAGAGGGAGAAGCAGGCTCCATGCACCGGGAGCCTGACGTGGGATTCGATCCCGGGTCTCCAGGATCGCACCCTGGGCCAAAGGCAGGCGCCAAACCGCTGCGCCACCCAGGGATCCCTGGTTGTCACTTTTAAAACAAGTTTATATTCAAATGATATCCATGGGGTGGCATTTTGTACTCGTTATATTTATGTCTTAATTATTCAGTATTTTGAAACTTTTAGATTTACATTTAAAGAAATGTATTAATAATAAACAGTTATTTTGCTGTATAGTGACATCTTGCTTTTCTTCAAATTGTGTTACTGGACTTTGGTGCTCACATTTTAGCACACTGGTCATTTAATTGTTCCTTGGAAATCACAACCTGTTCCAAGGATGATGATCTACCATTAAATATTTAAAACATTTAAGAAATTTAAAATGATAAAAGAGGGGTTTCCAAATTGTTTGACACAATGACAACCTTCAGAAATGACATTTTTGGATGGACAACGTTTATTTGGATATACAGTAGAAGTCCTTTTAACTAACCTCCATTTCAAACTCAGTTGATTAACCAGTACTGGCCATTTTTGTCCTAAAACACCAGTATTTATGCCTGTAACATGACATATACTTCCAGCTGATTGGAAGAGTTGCTTGATCTCTGTTGTGTCTGGAGGCTTCTGTACCTACCAGCTCAATTGCCTGTTTGCCGAGTCATTTGTGTTTGTTGTGGGAACTGTTTAAGCCATGTTTGTTATGGTAATTATGTAGTCTAACTAAGTGCTAGCTTGACCAGTGAAATGTGAGTGTGAGAATAAAGTTGTCATTTCTATAAAAGCTAAGTGGAATATTTCAGAGAAATAGGTTAAATTGAGTTGCTAGGAAGACTCTTGGACTGGGGGTGGGAGAGATGACTATAAAAGATTGGCAAGAAGTTAGCCCAATCTAAGTTTCTCTACCCCAGTTGCTCTGTAGGAGTCTTTAAGTTCTTGCATCATTTTACAGAAGCCAAAGCTGGAAATCTTTGTGGGTCTTGATTCTATATCAACAGATTATAAGTGAATATACAATTTTTTAACTTAAGATGTTCAGCATATTTACAAAACATTTTCATGTTTTTTCCTGATTTTACTGACATTTTCAATTAACTCATATTAGACTGTTTGAGCTGCTATACCAGAATACTGTAGACTGAGTGGCTTAAATAACAGAAGTTTATTTTCTTACAGTTCATGAGGCTAGAAGTCCAAGGTCAGGGTGCCAGCAGGTGTGGTTTCTGGTGAGACCTCTCTTGCTGGATTGCAGACAGCCACCTTCTTGCTATGTCCTCTGTGTGCACATACTCTTGGTTTCTCTCTCTCCATACGGAAACATCAGTCCTATTGGATTTGAGCCCCACCCTTATCTATTTTAACTTCAGTTATCTCCTTTAAGGCTCAGTCTCCAAGTCCAGTCATACTGGGGTTTAGGGCTTCAGTATATGAATATTTGGGGAGTCACAATTCGGTCCATAACACTAAAAATTACCAACATCTATCACAGTGAATAAGAGGCTTCTGTTGCATGTTAGAGATGCTTTTTTCATGCTCTTCCAGTCAGTTACTTCTCATGTATGTTTGTCTTTTAATATTTTGAAGAAAGTATTTGATAATTTAACTTAGTAACACTGCAGCTCTTAGAAATCACAGCACTTAATGTAATTATTTGAGTTAGTAATAACATATGCCAGACACATGAGTAATACATGTAAAAAAATAGGAATAGTACCTGTAGATTTTGTAGTTGTCTTATATTAGTAAAATGAATGACATCAGAATTCTTTATTTTGTGGCCTCCATAAATAGTACTTGCACCATATGATGGTTGTCATGTTCGAAGAAAATATAGAGAAAGGACTCCAGTAATTAACGGGGCCACATACTAAAGTAGTCATTTCTATCTTAATGGCAGAATTGAAACCTGTTGTCAACAATTTTTGCATTTGCTTTCCTTTAATTTATTTAAGAAAAATCTTTTTTCTGGTACTTTTTCCAGGTTTATAATATTTATAATATTTCACTAGGCAGATATTTGGATAGCATAAAAATGCTAAGTAAGGGCACACACCTTAGGTATTTTTTATTTTATTTTTTATTTTATTTTTATTTTTTGATATTTTTAAACCTATAAAGAGAATGTTAATTCTTGTTTGTTTTTATTATTTTACTTTGGTCCTTTTCAAATTGATTTAAAAATAAGGAAAAACTCTAGTGCTCAAATAATTTTTTGAAAGTCTTCACTTTATATAAGTTCAAATTTAATCAGTGAGTTTTAACCAGTATGCAGTGTACTGTAACCGAAAATACTTCGTCATGTTAAATTAATCATGTTTGGTTTTGAATTAATCACCTCATTTCTACCTTCTGTTTGTATGGAGAGGACTGTATATAATTGCAGCAAGATCTCAGTCCTTTATAATGCAAGTGATGACACAGAATTGTCAAACAGTTCTCATACGCCCCTAACAAATTACTCTCGGCCTTGTTCAGCGTTGTTGACTTTGGCAATGGAAGACTATTAATTGTAGATTTTTACACTCTGGTGTACTATCTCTCTGCATTTTTGGTTTGTCACTTGTTAGGTTTAAATTCAGTATGACTTTTGGCCCACTTGATTCATTGTTATAAAGTGTTCTCCCTCTCACCATGTAAAATGTAACCTTAAGTTATAAATGGGAAAACTGTCTAAAGAATGTAGGTATTTTATAAAATTTTGTGTCTTTTTACTATTGCTCTAGTTTTTAGACTTGCTTATTGAGCATTAGTAGTAAAGAAGAGAATTTTTGCTACCCCTATTAATGAAAATGCCTTATAAGAGGGGCCATTATTCCCTATTGATAGAGTGTGAAAGAGAAGGGAATGATGATTAATGCTTTGATGCTGCTTATTGTTACAAAGCTTTCATGCCTATCTTGTTGTGTTATTTTGCTAATTTTAGAGACTAGGAAGTAGCTGAGTAGAGACCAAACTCTTCTTTGTACTTGAAACTCTTTCTTTGACCTTTTTTTAATGCATCATGTTGCCTCTTTACCAAGACAGTTTCTGCCTTTGGAATATGCCAAGGTTAAAAGGCAGATATTCTTGAGTGGCATATTTCTAGTTTCTTTTAAAAATCATTTTTCCTCATTGTTCATGGGGCCATGGTAGAATGGGATTTGTTTTACTTGAATTCATTTTTCCTGTTGATATAACATGTAGTTGATGCTGCTATATATAGCTGTGGTCACAGTGGTTACTCTTATAAAACATTTTTCTCATATGAAGTTTGTTGGGAAAAAAATGCTGATTTCCAGAGTTGTCCAGAACATATCAGAATATGAGTGTAATAGTTACATCTTTGGTGAAAATCACCTAAAACGGTACTGTCCGCCTTTTCCAATCATGCACTTGGACAAAAGAGTACCCAAAGTAGTCATTTTTGAGATTTCCTTAAAGTCTTTTTTTTTTTAAACATTCATGCAGCTTTTAAAGGCGATTCTGTAGTATGTTTAAGTGTAAAAAAAAAAAATGTATCTTAGGTTGCCATTGCACACTACCATCATGTGCTGTTTGTTTTGTGGCTTATCTGACATGCTACCTTAGAGTGATTTGAGAAGTGCTGAAGTCTAGGTAAGTTGAATTCTGGTATTATATGGGCACTAATTTAGACTAAAGTTATGAAGTCAGTTGTAATTATTTTTTACAGCCAGCCAATATGGTTCAGATGATTTAAAATAGAGAATATTGGGAGGTCATAGTGGCAGGTGATGAGAATTAATGTTAATTTTTTAAAATTTGGACTGAATAAAGAGTCCACTAATATGAAGCTGATGAATGCTTCATTAATCAGAATAGAAGGTGACCAAAGCTGAGGGATTTGACTTAAGGACCAAAAGATTTTGAAGCTGTGGAGAGAGAAAAAAACCATTTTTTTTTAAAGATTTTATTTATTTATTCATGAGAGACACAGAGAGAGAGGCAGGCTCCACGCAGGGAGCCCAATGTGGGACTCGATCCTGGTCTCCAGGATCACGCCCTGGGCTGAAGGCAGCGCTAAACCGCTGAGCCGCCCGGGCTGCGGAGAAAGAACCATTAACATTGTAACATGTTTTAAATGAGGAAGGGAGAGAAGAGACTCCAAGGTCACTTGTTTGAGAAAATGACTTATGGATGACTTGAAGTAGAAGAAATTAGTCTTTGTGATAAGTAGTTTACATGGTAGAATGATAGTAGCGTTGCTAATCATAAACTGGTGGTTTGGTGACATAATGCTTGTGCCTATTTTGTTATGTTTTATCTCTTCTCAGGATTAATGCTGCTACTTGTTTTGGCAACTATTTGAATTAAAGGTGGTTTCCCCTGGCTGACCTTTCTTTCTGAAATATTTTGTTTTTTGCCTGTCTCATGCCAGGACAGTGGATATTTTCCTTTTGATTAGAGCTATGAAAGATTAGAGATGAGGTGTGAAGTATTTCAGTCATATAACATGCCTAGTGGGCAGGAGATGCAACTTCATGGAGATGCTACTTTATCAGTGAGAAAAATAAGACTGGGGTGACACTAAGTAAGAACATGGTAATTAGATATGGGCTTTAATGGAGGTCCTAATAGAGTACGGTATTCGGTATTCATTACCATCAAAATGTGTATATATGAGAGACAGAGACCCAGAAAGAATCATTTAAAAAATTACTTGTGTAGTAAGTCAGAAGGAAACCATTTGTATTATCTATAAATTATGTTTTGACCTGAGATCTTTGAAAAAGGCTTGTAAGAGTAGAAAGAGTAGATAGAAGCCTAGTGATGCAGCATATCATGTTGAATTAAGTTTTAAGAACTGTGTTATCTACTTATCTCAGGTTACCTTGTCCTGAATGGCTTGCTTTAGCTGTTAATGGTACTTTTCCTTGAATTTACATCTTAAAGGGTCATCATTTGACTTTTTCTTTTTTTCTTTTTAATTTTTATTTATTATTTATGTATTATAGTCACAGAGAAAGAGAGAGAGAGGCAGAGACACAGGCAGAGGGAGAAGCAGGCTCCATGCACCGGGAGCCCGATGTGGGACTCGATCCCGGGTCTCCAGGATCGCGCCCTGGGCCAAAGGCAGGCGCCAAACCGCTGCGCCACCCAGGGATCCCTGACTTTTTCTTTTATACATCTGCAACTAACCGATTTTGCCAAACAAACTGGGTATTTTGTAAGTTAATACTGTTCATAATGGTTTTAAATTATTGTTTCTGGTAAACCAAGAAGAAGCAAGCGTTTATCGCCTACCTGCTCCAGGAAGGTAATCATTTAAGATACCTGGATTCTAGTACATATCTCTTTTATTTGCAGGAAAAATGCAGTTCTCTGAAGGTGACAGAGCATCTGTTATTATGCTCTAGCTATAATGATTGTATTTTTGAGCTGTGATAATAAAACAGTCTTTAATATACTCATGTCATATTATAGAATCTTAGAGGTCAGTTGCAAAATACAAGGTATGATCTGGGAGTTGCAAAGTATGAATGGTTTAGGGAAATGGGAAGTTTAAATATGGAGTCTGCATGATCCTCTGGAGCTTCTTTTAAAATTCTTGAATGGCAGATTTCCTACTTGTTGGTTTTTTTTTTTCTTTCTTTATTTATGATTTGGTTAACTTAGAATTATCTTTCTGGTACTTGTCAAATCCAAACATGAAAATATATGTCTTCTCCCTCCATGACCTACCAAGAATACAACCCTGAAGTTTTTAAGCATATATTTTTTCTGCCTAAAACATAAGTGTAGGGCAGCCCTGGTGGCTCAGCAGTTTAGCGCCGCCTTCAGCCCAGGGTGAGATCCTGGAGACCCGGGATTGAGTCCCATGTCAGGCTCCTTGCATGAAGCCTGCTTCTCCTTCTGCCTGTGTCTCTGCTTCTCTCTCTCTCTCTCTCTGCTTCTCTCTCTTTCTATGTCTCCCAGGCAGGCAGGCAGGCAGGCAGAAATTAAATAAATAAATAAATAAATAAATAAATAAATAAATAAAATTTTTTAAAAACCCATAAGTGTATAGTTTAATGAATAATTATGAAGTGAACATCTGTGTAACCACCACCAAGGTTAGGATTACAGTACCTCAGAAGCACCCCTTTTGGTGGCTGTTTCTGATCATAAACACTTCTTCCTGCAGGTATAACCAGTAATCTGACTGTTATAGTGATAACTTTCTTGCTTTCCTTTCTAGTATTGTTGCTATTGAATTGATCTGTAAACAAAGTAATTTGCTTGTATCAGATCTTTATGGAAATCCATGTGTATTTTTGTTAATTTTTCTTTTAATGGATTGTGACAGCTTAGAAAAGTCAACTAGAAGAATAGTCTCCAAATTAAAGCAAAAGAATATGTATGCTGGTGCATATTTTGGTCTGTTAGATTCATCCTTTGCTACTTACTTAGTTTTAATTAAATATTTGGACATATTAACTAATAAGTTGTATTACATTTTTATCTGGTGTGTTAGCCCTGTATTCTTTTAATATTTGAGATTAAGTTTTGAATTTTATGAAGTTCATGTATTTCTAGTGGAGAGCATGTAGGAAGTACTTCTAGTTCTGTATCGTCATGATAGCATGAATATCCATGATGGTCTTTTTACAGTTAGAAATTATGTGCTGAGTGCCTGATGTCAAAGTTGAACCACTAAATGT
Organism: Vulpes lagopus; assembly: GCF_018345385.1. Taxonomy (NCBI): domain Eukaryota; kingdom Metazoa; phylum Chordata; class Mammalia; order Carnivora; family Canidae; genus Vulpes; species Vulpes lagopus. The sequence goes on from NC_054825.1 coordinate 122,190,503, forward strand.
TATTCATTTTCAAAACTCAGTGAAGATTTTAATATATTTAAAAATTTTTTTTAAAAGTACAGATTATATACGAATACCTAATTTAGGGATAAAGATTTCTACCCTTACCTTGTTACCATTAAGAATAATGCTAGAGGTTTCTCTTCAGCGTATTGGATGCCAGACTTTTGACCTGCTTGTCCTTGGTTTGGAAATGGCCTAGTGCTGTTTATAGTTGTATAACTTTAGCACAAGTGGTTTCTATAGCTACTGTCCAGTACCAGATGTAGAACAGTGGGAAGGTTTGATAAGGGGAGCAGGATTTTTAAACAAAAGCCGGACATGGGTAATTACCCTGACGCTGAACTGAGGCCCCTTATATTCAGCACTGTCATTTACCTTTCATTTCATTCTCAACTGATTACAAGGAGAATCTACCCACTGTTTTACTCTTCCATCTCTTTGCCTTCTTCCTCTCACCTTATGTAAGAATGTATATCATAGCTTTAATCCATTTCAACAATACACAAGTGAGTCTTTCTTGATAAAGTTAGATGAGCATTGTTAGTTTGGTGACTTTTGCTGTGATGATAGCATCATTGGTTTTCACTTATCACAGAATAAGTTTCATAAGCCATTTGTACTCAGTTGTTTGCAACGAAACTGCTGTTTTGTATAAACTACTGTCACTCTGAGAATATAAATGACTTCAGGTTAATACTAGTGAAGTAGAAGAAATCATTATCTCATTATCAGGAACTGTCAGTAAGTAAAAAAAAGAAAGAAAAGAAAAGAAAAGAAAAGAAAAGAAAGAAAGAAAGAAAGAAAGAAAGAAAGAAAGAAAGAAAGAAAGAAAAAGAAAGAAAGAAAGAAAGAAAGAAAGAAAGAAAGAAAGAAAGAAAGAAAGAAGAAAGAAAGAAAAAAGAAAAAAAGGACAACTTAAACCTGACATATAATTATAATAGAAGCCATTCGGAATACTTATGAATGGTTGTAGACTTCTACAGCTTCATCCCCAAACTGACACTTCCCTAGGGGAAACCTCTTTATTTTTAAATGGTAATTTTATGCATTGTTATAAAAGGTATACATGTTATACATTGATGAAAAGATATTTTGGGGGAATTGTATAAAAGTAACTCTTTTGGTAGTAAAAGGACACAGTGAGAGAGAACTTTGGCTTTAGTCAGAATGTGAATGGAGGTGTTATAAGAGGTAAAGCGGAGGCTTGTTTATAGTAGAGGCTAGGGTTGGGGGGATCCAGTCTGTAGAAGTGGATGGGGTAGGGGGCAAGGAAGTTGAGGAAACATACCTGATGACTCCCTTATAGTCTGTTAAGAAGGCTGTAAATGTTTACTGGGAGTGAATAAACATTTTAATGTAAGGTCTTGAGGACGGGTGAAATTTTATAAAAGGCACTATGAGAATTGAGAAAGCTGTATCTTTTTTTGTTTTTAAGATTTTATTTATTTATTCATGAGAAATGCAGAGAGAGAGAGGCAGAGACCCAGGCAGAGGGAGAAGCAGGTTCCCTGTGGGGAGCCTGATGCGGGACTTGATCCCAAGACCCCAGGATCACATCTTGAGCTGAAGGCAGACGCTCAACTGCTGAGTCACCCAGGGATCCCCTAAAACTGTATCTTTTAATGATTGTTACATTCATGTACTTCTGATATTTTTGTATGTTTTCTTTCCCTAACTTGTTTACATGTTCACTGAGGAGAAAGCCCTGGCTTTCATCACTCAGCATGTGTTTATGGGACCATTTGTGTAAGGTGTTGAGGCTAAACAGACCAAGTTATAGTCTTTATCCTTAGAGACCTTGCTGAGTGAGAGAAATGGTCACCCAAACCAGTCCAGCCTCGTGTTTGGTTCTGTAGTGATCTGTGCAAGGTGCTATGTGAACATCAAAGAGTGTCTACCTGAGAAAATAGTGGTCAAGGTCAAGAGGAAGCCAATATTTTAGCAAAGGAAAAGAGGCATGAAAGGGGTTGTGGAGCATTCATGGGTCCCTAAACATTTTAGCATCACTGAAATGCTAAGTATTTTGGGGGAGGAATGGTTGGAATCGAAGCTGAACACCAAAAAATGCCTAGGTTGAAGGTCTTTACATACCAAAAAACTTTAAGTTTATCCTTTTGGTGATGGCAAACCATGAGGGGGTATCAGTTAGGAGAGTGGCAACAGTTCGTGTTTTATGCAGGCCAGTTTGTGTTGTGGAAAGACATGTGATATGAATGTGAACGCTCCTGGCATGGTCATGCAAAGATGATGAAGCTGTAAACTAAGAAAGGTAGAATTGGAGGTTGTAGAGGAATTAATAGAATTGAGAGTTTTTGGGAGAGGTAGACATGACAGGACTTGACTGATTGGATAACTGGGCTGAGGGTGAAGGAGTTAAGTAACTTCCAGAAATCTGGCTTGAGATACCTGAGTGGGTGATGGTTTTCTTGCACATGTTTTTCTCCTTTCCTTGTTCTGCCTGGAGCACGTGGGGCAGTGCTCCTTTCCTGGGCTACTGCTGTTGGAGTCTCCCAGCTGCTTTCCCTGCTTCTGCAGTTTCTCCTGCCATTGTGTTTCCTATCTAGTAGCCAGAGTGTCTTTAAGAATGTGTGTAGGTGAGCTCTTGCCTGTGGTCTCATGGCACATTGGTAGTACATCTGAGTCTAGAATACTATAGGTACCGAGTGAAGCTCTCCTGCTTAAAATTCATCAGCAACTTTCTGTGGAATTTTGAATGAAATGCAGGCTCCTTCACATAAGCTTCAAGGCCAGCCTGGTTTACTTCTGTCCTGTGTCTTCCATTTCATTGTGTGTCACCTTTGCTTTTGTTTACCAAGTCGTAGCCACACTGGCCTGTCTGAGGTTCCTGGAGTGTCATCCTCTCTGTCTAGCCTTATAGTCTTCTCACGTTGTGTTTCCTCTCTTGTTGTGTTCCCTACAGTGTTTTCTTCCCTTCTCTTTTTGTGAGTTTAATTCCTCTTTTAGCCCTCAGATAAATATTACTTCTTAGGGAAGCCTTTTTGTTCATACTCTTCACCCTGTCTAGCCGAGTGTTTCATTTTCTTATGGTAACTCTTTCTTCCCAGTGTTTAATCACAATTAATAAGTACATGTTTGGGTATATATTCTTTAATGTCTTGTCTTCCACTAGCATATAAGCCCTGTGAATTCACAGATCTTGACGGTTTTGCTCAACTCAACAAATACTTACAGAATGAATAGTAATTGTTCAGGGATTATTTGGGGTCCTCCTTGAATAAAAACAATCAAATTCAACAATATTTAAACCATCTATTTGAAGGAAGAGTAGGAACAAATAGTTACGGTTTGCTGCAAGTTTTCTGTTTGAAAGTACACGGAATTTTGTCATTACCCTGACATCAATCCTCAGAAATCAGTGTTAAACAAAAACATTTGAATCCCGTGATACCTCAGCCTCATTTCTCATGAGAAGCAAACCAAAAAGGCAGCCGAATCACCGTATCGTGGAAAATCGTAACACCTTCCATCTGTTTAAGGAGGAGATAACAAAGAATGACAAGTTTCTGAGAGAAAGCAGTAATGAGGATAGTTTCACCTACGTGGAGTTCTCAGTGAAGAATCTATATAGTTCCTTTAAAGTCTGAGCAGTTTATGATGCTCAGTTTGAGAAGCACTCATACATGTATGTATGCTCACAGTATAATTTGGGATATCATTAGTTCCATTTAAAGTATCCATTTAAAATGTTACTGCAAAACATACAGTTTTGTTTCTTTTCTTGAAAATTTATTCCCATGGAGGTTAAAAATTACTAAATTATAAGGGGTTGGAGTACTTTCCTTTTAATGTCTTTTTTATTCTTTTTCTTACTCTTTTTTGTTGTAGAGTTGTAAAAATAATTAGCTTGAATGAGGAATAGCTTGAACAAGATCCAGCTTATGTCCTTTTTCTTTCTTTGATTAGAGAATAATTTGCAGTTCTAGATTGGACATGGATGCCAATGATAATACTTTAGAGTCACCAAGGTAGATATGTATTTGTTTATTTCCATATTATTCTTTAAAAAATGAAATGGCATGAATAGGTGCTAATGTTGCCTGAAGGAAAGTGGCCATCCTGGTCATTTTGGTGCTCTGTTATTAGATGTTTACAGCAAGCAGGACTGACAAACGGTGAGGTACGGTGTCAGATATGTGGTCCGCGGTCCTTTAAACCATCAACTCACATCAGCAAATCCTACGGAGAAGGCTTTATCTACTTCAGTCAGCAGAGGGCAGTGTACACATAAAAGTACACCATGGATTGTAAGGCTTCCTTTGGTTTTTTTTTGGCAAGTCTGTTAAAATTCCTCGAGTGGTTTATGTTTAGAATTAGCAGTACTGATAGGACAGGAAATTGGCTGGGTGGGACAGTGGTTAAGGGGGTTCTGTCTAAAAGCTTAGATCAGAAATATGTGCTACCGTAATGTTCCTATTTTGTGAGGAATATCCTCTAACTGTCAAACTCCATTTTGAGTGACCCACTAATCTGTCATGTAGGAAGTTAACTCTTTAGCTATTGCTTCGATATAATTTCTACTAAAAAAAGAAGTGTGATGGAAAAAGCATGGGTCTTGAAGTCTCATCTGGGCTGTAGTTCTGCAAATGCTACTCATTGGCTGTGTGATCTGTGGCAGATTATTTTAACTCGTTCAGTGTCCATTTCTATATCTGCAAAATTTAGATAATGATATGTTAGGAAAAGATGCAGAAGATAATTGACTTTTGTAAAACATATGGTTGTAAATATAAGTTGCTTCCTTGAATCAGAACCTGTATATTTCTTGTCATATTTATGCTGTTTGTCTTACAAGGTTAAGTGATAGGTTTGAAAGCAGTATAATTCCATTATGTAGCCATCTGAGACTAGTACAGATTTTCTTGCAGAAACTTGCATAAAAAATGGTGGTATGTTCAATAAGGAATTAATAACCAAAATATATAAAGAACTTCTATAGCTCAATGCCAGAAAAAAAGCAACCTAATTAAGAAATGGACAGAGGACCTGAATAGACATTTTTCCAAAGAAGATATGCAATGCAAATGGCCAACAGACACATGAGAAGATGCTCAACATCACTCATCATCAGGGAAATGCAAATCAAAACCATAATGAGATGTTACTTCACACCAGTCAGAATGGGTAGTATCAAAATGGCAAGAAATAGCAAGTGTTGGCAAGGATGTGGAGAAACAGGAACCCTCATGCACTGTTGGTGGGAATGTAAATTGGTGCAACCACTGTGGATGACGGTATGGAGGTTCCTCACAAAATTAAAAATAGGAATACCATATGATCCAGTAATTCCACTATTGGATATTTACTCAAAGAGAATAAAACATGAATTTGAAAAGATATATGCACCCTTCTGTTTATTGCAGCATTATTTTCAATAGCCAAGACATGGAAGCAACCTGGGAATCTGTCAATAGATGAATGAATAAAAAAGATATGGTGTATATGTACAATGAAATACTACTCAGCCATAAAAAGGATGAACCCAGAGGGTATTATGCTAAGTGAAATAAGTCAGAGAAAGACAAACACTATATGATTTCACTTAGCTGTGGAATCTAAAAAACAAATGAACAAACAGACTCTTAAACACAGAGAACAAACTGGTGGTTAATAGGGGAAGTGGGTAGGAGGGATGAGCAAAATAGGTGAAGGAGATTAAGAGGTACAAACTTCCAGTTACAAAATAAATAAATGATGGCAATGAAGATAGGTACAGCGTAGAAAGTATAGTCAGTAATGCTGTATTGTGTGGTGACTGATGGTGACAGACCCTTATTGTGGGGAGCATTGAGTAATGTATGAGATTGTTGAATCACTATGTTGTACATCTGAAATTAATATAACACTGTATATGCACTATACTTCGGTAATAAAATTCTTAAAATGGTGAGTATCTAAAAAATAGTGTAATTAATAATCTTAATATTTTATTCCTATCTCAACTACTGACATGCTCCAAAATTTAACTAGTAGTCATGAAATCTGGGAAAGATCATCTGTAATCATTCACTACCATAGTTTTCTCTCTAAGCATTTCCTAATTCCTTGTGTGTTTTTATTTTCCACGAAGTATTTTCTTGCTTACTAAAAATTGGCAGAATGCAGGTTTTGTGATGCATAGGTGATATAATGATTGATAGCGATAGGCAGATTTGGAAGTATTAGGGAAACCAGCAAACACTAGGCAAACGAGTATGAGGGACGCCAAGGGTTGTGTTGCTTGAGGATACTCTTCTCCTTTTAAGTAAACACTTTGGCCTTTGAGATACGGAGTTGGAAAAAATATCTGCAGATATTCTTGGTTCAGATGAGCAGGGAATGTGAATAGAGAAGAGTCACGAAAAGGTGATGAAAAATATGTAGAGTTGAATATCACTGTCTCAAGTGTGAGCCCTGATAAACTAAAGATAGGATGAAAGAGAAAAAAAGAAAAAAAGCATATCAAGTTTGCAATTTTCTTCAGCATCAAGGTAACAGATTCTGAATAGTTGCAAATAGATTTCATACGGAAGGGATATATTTTAAATGTGCATTCATAGGTGTATGATATTTACACGTATGACATGTGTGATCATATGTGGTAGACTGTAGATAATATTGAATGTTTCACGTGGAACATGTTATATGAACCATGAGATTTCAGCTTAGATGAAAATAGTAGCTGACATCCTTAGAGTGTCTCCCTTACCCGAGAGCTAGAGCAGGACTTCCGCTCTTTACCTTCTGCAAAGTAGTGGAGTAGCTCTTGCCAGATCTCTGACTGCACAAGAGATTTGGAGCTTTTGGGTTTTCCAGGAGTTTTTGTTACAACTGTCTTAGTTCACAGTCAGCCTTATAGAAGAAGGCATTCCAGCACAGGACCCAAACATACACCTCACACTGATTATTCTGTACTCCCTGAGAGATAAAGAAAATAGGATATTTTTTTCTTCCCAGAGATTGCATCTCTAAGATTATAGCGTTTCCTAACTTTTTCCAGTAGCCACTGGGTCCCTCTACCACACTGAACATAGGCTGGTAGGGGCTTATTTTGCTTTTCCTCTATTCTGAGGAAGTCTTGAGGTCTAAACTACTCAAATATGACAAGGTAGTACATGTTTTCTATGTCTCCTCTCTTTTTTTTTTTAGATTTTACTTATTGGAGCGAGCAATGAAGAGAACATGAGCAGGTGGTGGGGAGGAGGGGCAGAAGGAGAGGGAGAAGCCCACTCCCCACTGAGCGGGGACCCTGACTCGGGACTCAATCCCAGGACCCCAGAATCATGACCTGAGCTGAAGGCAGATGCTTAACTGACTGAGCCACCCAGGGGCCCCAGTAGTTCGTGTTTTCTTGATAACCATTAATTACCATAGGTTTTAGTTATTACTTTTGGGTTTTCCAGGCTCCTGCTGTTCATTTCCAGTCTCTCACTCTGATTGTCATATTCTCTGCTTTTTATCACCAGTTTGTCCTATTTATGTCCTTTAGGTCAAAGACCAGCAATTTTGTTCAGCTGTCTCTTTGGTCTGTGAGGAAGCCTATCTCCCACTGTGCTCCAGCTTTTGTTCCCTACTTGGGCTTCACCGGGTGAGCTGTGCAATTGGCAGCATAGGTGGTCTAGGCCCACTAGCAGCTGAGCCTGAGTCGGTCTCCAGCCCGTCCTCAGCCGTCTTACCCTAAGCCTGCACGCTGGATTCTATCCTCTCCTCCTCACCACCGCAGCTCTAGAACATTCCCTAAAGTAGTCCACATTGCATTTTGACATGGAGGTGATCATGCCCAGCCTGGAGGAGTCACGAGAAGAAGAGAATTGAGGACAGGAGGCAGAGCTGGGAAGGCCCTTATCACCTACCCGTGTTGTGATTCCTCCTGTGTGGAGGAGGAACCCGGGAGGACATCCAGAGACTGATGTGTAGGTGAATCTGACTCGCAGACATGGAGGGGAAAGCCTCAGAGTCGGGGAGAGTCTGAAGCCATTTGGATTTTAGCCAGACATGAAAGCCGGCACATTAGATTCGTGTTTGAACAGGTTGAGTTTGGTCTCAATATGGAAAATAGGCTGGAGAGGGAGTCGCTGAAGGCAGGGCCACTGACCTTTCAGGGGGGAAAAAGGCAAGGAGAGCCGGGGAGCTAACACTGCAGTACTGAGTGGTGGGCCAAGAGAAGTGGCCTTGAGACACTGGGGGTGCAGAGTGGAAGGTTCGAGGTCTGACTCGGTGTGACCGCCGGGTATCGGCCCCTGGCTTCTGATTTCCACGAGTAGGCGGAGAGTGACTCGCGGGGCTATGAGGAGAGAGGTGGGCATCTGAACTGAGCTTTCCCATACCCCCAAGTAGTGACGTCTGCCAGGGTGAAGCTCAGGTAGCTCAGGAAGTGGACATGGTTTCTGGAGACCTCACGTGGTTCGAAGCAGTTAGGATACCCCGGGGAGTAGAGGAGGGCATACCCCTTCCTTTCAGAGGCCCCCTCAGACTTTGATGGAAGTTGGAATGCTGTCCCGGGAACAGTGCCCTCCTGAAGTTGACCCTACTCCAGGACTGTGATATCCCTCAGGCATCCTTGTGGCTCCCTGCATGTCCTCCTGGTATAAAAACTCTGTGTCACTGAAATAATCCTCATAGTTGCCGGAACTAAGTTGGTAGTACTTCTCATCTAGTTGTGTTGCTTTGTGGGGAGGCAGCTCAGCTGTCAAAGCCTCGCTAACCATCTGGATCCCCAGAGATACTCCTTCCTGAGTTGAGGGAGAAGTTAGCTCTTTTGGGAGAAAACCTCGGTACGTTGCAGTTGAGAGTAGACCTGTGTTTGTGTTTGAATCCTAGCACTGCCACTCACCAGCTAGTTCTCCGGGGCCTCATCCGTAGGGAGTGCCAGTAGTGTGCCGATGGCTTAGAGCTGATGAGTTTATATAAAACATCCGTATAGGGATCCCTGGGTGGCGCAGCGGTTTGGCGCCTGCCTTTGGCCCAGGGCGCGATCCTGGAGATCCGGGATCGAATCCCACATCAGGCTCCCGGCGCATGGAGCCTGCTTCTCCTTCTGCCTGTGTCTCTGCCTCTCTCTCTTTCTCTCTGTATGACTATCATAAATAAATAAAATTAAAAAAAAAAAAAAAAAAAAAAAAAAAACATCCGTATAGTCTGGGGCCCATAATAAATACCTAGTAAGTGCCACCTTTCATTTGGTGTTCTTTAAGGATTGACCAGATAAGATGTATCTTTTACCTTTTGGAAATTATATAGTAATCGTTCACATGTTTTCACGCATCTACGGGAGTGTATGATATGCTTAGTGTCATAAAGTTTAAGTGATATTTTTTTAAATCTGATGCTCTACCTTTATTCTCAGGTTTATTTTTTTAAATTTATTTTTGGCTTATTTTTTTAATGGCACGATGGTAAGAAGCAGTACAGCATAAAGGTTAAGATCTCGGTCTCTGGAGATGTATTTGTATCTTGGCTTCTTTACTCAAGAGTTGTGCAACGGGCAAGTTGGCTAACCTTTCTGTGCCTCAGTTTCCTTATCTGTAAAATGGAGACAATTACTGTACTGTTCTTACACTGTCATTGTCAGGATCAACTGAGTCAGTGTATCTAAAGTACTTGGAACACTGGCTGGCACCAGTGGCCCTATACCTGCTATTGGGTCGTGCAGTTAAGGTGCCTCAGGCGTGGAAGTTTTTTTCTGCTTGTGCTGAGGAATGGATGTTGTTACTCCTTAGAATCTTCTAGGGTCGTATTTTTCTTTTCAGTAATTCCCTTCAGAGCTGGCTGAAGTACTCATCACATGGAGAGCTAGCACGGGCAGCAGGAGCATGGGAAGGGGTTCCAGTCCACGTGGTGGGCTGACAACGCGGCTGTCTTGCCTCTTCCCGAGACCATGACAAGGATAATAGAGAAACTCACAAGACAATGAAGCCTTCACAGCAAAGAGAGCAAGAGCGATGCACCAACAAAAACCCCTAGGGGTGGGAAGTAGAATCGTGTGGATAAGTGAAGTGGAACACGGGCTCTTGCATGGATGGAATGGCAGGCGGGGGCCACAGGGAAGACATTTTTTTCTTTTCTTGTAGCAAATCAGGAAATCTGGGCATGTTTAATCATTTGGATTTTGCGTGATTCTTTAAAAAAATAATTGTGTGGTGAAATTGTTTCTGAATAAATAAGTCAGCTGGCATAATCTTATTTTGCCTACACCTGTGCTTTTATCAGATATGAAGAAAAGGACAAAATATTCATCTCATACAGGAGTAAGGAAAAATGTAAAAATATTTTAAAGATATTGCATTCCAGATATATGTGTAGATACTCTGATACTGAAGCCGTGATAAAAAATTAGGCTTTGTATTTTCTAATTGTGTCTTCACCTCTTTTCTCAAAACCACATCAATTTACATGCAATGAAGTCTGAATTCACAGAAGTACATAGGAAGGGAGATTTTATTTCTGATTAGATTCTTATCACAGTTTGAGACCGCTGGTGAAATTGAGAATGAGAAGCTCGTTAGCCCTCAATTTTCTTAGCTGAAATAGAACATTCTCCCCCCAGACTTACATTTCCAGTGTCCAAACATCAGTCTGAGCCCTAGGCCTTCCCTGTCTCTGAAGCCTAAAATTGTGGAAACCACTTGTTTAGCTTTTATCTTCGTCTGCTGTGGTTACTGCAAGTTGCCAAGAATAGTTTATTTCATGAATTGAATGCGGATATACCTCCACAGTTTTATCTCTGTATGACCTCATACAACTGCAATCACTTGTCGTTACATTTTTTGGAGTAGAAGCTCCCTTGTGTGATGATTCTTGTTGCAGGTGATTTCAGTTTGTGCTGAACTGTGAATCTGAAGATGCGTGTGATTGTCTCAACTTGGGTTGCCTGGGGTGATTCTCTTTGCCCTCTCTGATCTCTTTTTTCCAACAGAAATGTTTGTTCTCTCTGTGCAGAAGATTTTTGTGTGAATCACATGAGGTGAAGCAGATGAAAACACTTTTGGATACTCAAGCATGATACAGATATAGAGTGATGGGGTAGTTCTGATTCAGATAAGAAAGAAAAACAAATGTGCACCAGAGGGCGGGATTTTGCTTCAATTGAATGACTGCCTTGGTTTCTAGCTAACTAAAGAAATAACTCAAACATCTTTCTTTTCTGTGTTTCCCAACCAACCAGGACCGGGACCAGTATTCACATCTATTAAGTGATCACTTTCTCCCATATCAAGGTCATAATTCCTTCCGTGAGAAGTATTTCAGTGGCGTTACTAAAAGAATTGCCAAGGAAGAGAAATCTAGCCAAGAGTGAAAATTAAGATTTTGACAGTGGAAAAAGGGTGGATTTAATGGAAAAGACATCTGGATGTGAACTTCCATGTATGATACAGAAAACATAGTTTTAAATAACTTTATATAGTGAAATAAAAGCTACAAAGTAAATTGAATAATTCTTTTACATTTAGCTTTGTTTATAGATGGTTTTGTTGTATGTGGTCTTTGAGACTTATTTAATTTATATTTGCACTTCCAAGTATTATGGAAATTGAAAACAGTTATATTTTTTGTAATTAATTTGCAAGGGGAACTGATATTGTTGACTTTTTAAAACAGATAACCTGCCGAATATGTTTTAAGCAACTAACTAACCTTGGTTAAGAATTTACTCATTCGGTAGGTTCGTTTAATTTGGTTTCTGATTGTAACAGATGTACAGTACCACTAATAAAGCTTACTGAAGATTCCTAAAACTGTGTTGTATTCAGTGCTTTTCAGGGGGAGGTGATGAAGGAAATGAATTTTCATTTTTAAGTTCCAGACTAGTATGTAATGACGGTGATAATTGTGAGGAGGAGAAAGGCTAGGACCTGGCAACCTGAAAAGCTCCCCAACTCCTTGAGGCCTGTCCACATCTGAAGCCTGTCTGTACCTTGGACTTGCTCCTGCATTCCTAGACCTTGACTGTTGGTCCAGTTAACTACCCACAAGTTTTGGTTTAGAAAGTAACCGATATTAAAAGCAGTAACAACAACACAAGTCCTTGATGGTTCCCTAATGGTATTAAGCCTAATCAGAGCTCTTTGAAATAGAAGCTGTATTTTTCTTGAAGGAGAAACTTTGCTGAGTCTACACTGTGTCCGTCATGAAAATATCTTGTTTGAAAACCACTCTACCCATTAATTCAGGATGCTAAAAGCTTTCCTGCTCTCGGTGGTCAAATGTACCTCAGCAGGGCGGCCGTAAATGGATCCTCTCCCTCTAACCATAGCCTATTTTTATTTATGCTCTTATTATTGTTTTAGTGTTACTGCTGGCTTTTATGCACTCCCAGTTTGGGTCTGCATGGCTTAGGACCTCCAAAAGACCAGTGCTGCCCAAGCAAGGAGAGAGAGAGCCATCTGTGTAGTTCTCTCTCCTTTTCTGATCCTGCAAGCCTGGATTTCAGCAGCAGATCTCAGACATTTCACTGATTGTTTTGTTTGGGTTTCTGGATGTGATTTGTGGTACACTGGGGAAAATCTAAAAGTATTCAAGGATAATTTATTTTCAGTATTTCTGTTGTAAACCATCTTATTTAAAATTTTTTTGAGGTTATATGGAGGGTGAGTTTGCAACTTTGTAGCTGACTAAATTTGGAATATGAGATTTTCAGCCTTGCTCTGTTTTTGTTTTGGGTTTTTTTTTTACTTATCACAAAAAATTAGTCCACATAGTTCTGGAAAAGTTGCAACGTTAATTTGAGTCACTTTGTCCTTAAAAATCATCCAACATTTAAAAAAAATTTTTTAATTTTCAAATTATTTCTTACTACTACCAACTGAGGTCTTCTGATCTTTGATTCTTTATCCTCTTTATCATCAAGTTCAGTCTCCTGTTCTTTAAATGTCACTAGGTAGGCTCAGAGTATAAATGTGTGCAGTTATTTTAAAGTTGGTACGCAGAAGTGAAAAAGAATCCTGATCACTTTCAACCAGTTTTGACTTTATTTTATTTTTTTTTTCAGTTTTGATTTTAGAGCAGAGGTCTCAACTCTTATTCTGTAAAAAGAGGCTTTATTTTCTGGCATCAGGATCTTATTACTTTTGGCAGAAGTTAGAGCAGATCATTTCCAGGAGTGTTGTGGTCGTGTGTGTGTTTCTCATGCACCTTTCAGCAGGAATATTACCTGGCAAACTGCCTGCATTTTGGATAGTACCGTAGTATGAATTTATAGTATTATCTGTGTGTGAACCCTAGGTGGTCCGTTAGCTGGCCTATTTCATGTTTATAATATGACAAAATCTATCATTTTGTTTTTGGCATATATTAAATATCCATATAATCCAGATGGGTACCTTGGTGGTATTTCATCAGACGTAACCTCTTTCCTACCCGTTCTGGTAGGGATTTGTTTTTGCTGTAATATCTGGGAGGAAATAGTGGAGTAGATGGTCTTTGGTGTGTTTAGCCAGAGTGGCCAGCAAGCAGATTAAAACCAAAAAAAAAAAAAAAAAAAAATTAAAATCTGCTACAAGTTTCTCAGCCACTTCCTGCCCATGGTGACCTAGGTTTTGGCCAGTTTGCCACTAACTTCCTTATGACTAATTCTTTAAATACAAAGATTAAGCAATAAAACATTTTAGACTCTTTAAATTCTGGGAGGTAAGTTGGTGTTACCACTATTTCCTTATGAAGAAAACTCAAAAATCGGAGATTCCCTTCATATTTAAGAAAAACGATTACAACTAAACCTTATTTCAAGTTTGGTAGGAGAAGTCGAGTATGAGTTAACATACCAGATGCATTGTAGTGAATGTGTTTATATTATTGGATGAAAAATATGCTTTAAAAGTTTGAGATTTAGAAACAGCTTTTGAGGTAATATGTTTTATACTCTTATTATAATTAAATTAAAGAAGCAGGGGTTTGACTTTTTTTAACATCAGGAAATTAGATATTAAGGTTGTATTATCTAGATGCCAATATAAGCAAATCTGGCTCTTGAATCAAAGGCCTCAGTTGTTTTGAGTTAGAAAAACTGCTGACATCCTATGCTGGAAGTATTATCAGGTATTGCTAATCCAAAAAAATATGGAATTAAATATAATGTTTATGTGTTGGAAATTGAATGTGACTTTTTTTTTGGAAATGATATTTCTACACCATTTTAGTCTCCCTAGAAAAGCACAATGGAAGTAAGCTGCTGTTCATGGTTGTACTAGAAAAAAAAAAAAATCTTTGTAGATAAAGCAGGGCATAAATAAATAAATTCATTAATGGAGAAGAGGGGTGGAAATGAAGGTGGGTGTTGCTGAGAAAATTGATGACTTCATTGTTGATTTTCCTGTTTGACCAAAAGGGAATAAATTATACCAGAATTAAGGACCTTGGCTCTTTTTACAAGAGCATGGTTTTGCTTCATTATAAAGTTATTTAGAAAACTAAACACTTGTAAGAATCTTTTTTTTTCTTAGAAGGATTGTATTCATAGAATAAGTGAAGTCTACTTTCATTTCCAACTCACCCACTCCCATTTTTCTCAGATATTTATCAAGTAATGTGGTTTGCAATCCAAACAAAAAAAAGTGCCTTAATCCAGAACATACACATGGACACAATAACACTAGGCTGATGATGTTTGTACTTTACTAAAACATTGAGATCTTCTCTAAAACAGTGGTTTGAGAACATAAGGTCTAGAGTGTAAAGAATTGTAATGGAATGATAAACATATCTGCGATTCTATCTAGCCGTAGAATCATAGAGACAGCACATTCCTGTCTATCCTTTGGGGTGAAAAAGCTTACTAGGGAACCTGACCCTATTCCCTTAACAGAGGTCTGCCTCAGGATGTTCATATGTTTCACAGTGTGGGATAAGCAAATTGACGTTTAGACATAACTGAGACCAACCTGGAATTTGGCTCTTATCCCTTCCTTCATAAGCCATTGAAGACAGGCTCTTAGGGGAATGGAGGCTGAATTATCATGGCAGTTTCTTAAGAAGTCTGGGTCATGGAACAAAATGGAGCTTAATAGATGAATGTTAAGATAAGCCAGCCTCACTGTCTGTAACTGCTAGCCTTGTTTCCCGGGATTTTAGGAGGGACTCAGTATATCTTTGTCCTAGAATTTTGAACGTTCTTGCAGAGATAATACTGCAGTGATGCCAAACTGAATTGCCTAAAAAGGAATCTGCTTTGACCTCTACGCCTTTAAAAATCTCTCCTTTAATCAAGCCTTCCTGACTCTCTCCTGAGGGCTTATTGGAAGAACTCTATTTTGTCTAACATCCAGCAATGAAGATTAGCCGGGTTTATGCCTGAAATTAGTCAAATTAAAAAAAAAAAAAAAAGCTGTGGAGAAAATTAGAATTGAAAACTGTAAATGGTACTTGAATTGGGTTTTGATGGACTGTACAAATATTTTATCTAATGTAAGTTTGTGAAGTGGATCAAGATGGTCAAAACCAGTATTGGTAAAGCTTTAGAAATCTGTGAAAGCTCTTTAAATATGCATTTGTTTATGAATCACAGACTGCAATACCTCGCACGAGTCTGAGTGCAGCCAGCACAAACATCAAAACTTTTTTTTTTTTTTGCATTATTTTCCTACAACGTAAGCCTCTGAGGAAACAGTTCTCCATAGACACCTTGCATTTCTGTGTATCTAAGGAGATACTGACCCCCTGCACCCGAGACTCTCTTTTCCGGGATGTGGGAGCATCATTGAAAGGTACAGCGTCTCCACTTCCTCTGCTCCCTCCCCCTTCTGTAAAAAACGATTAGCAAACCACTGTGCTTTTGCCAAAATTGAGCACCTGAGCCATCGGAGCCATCCGACCTCCCTCCCGTTTCCGTGGTGGAGGAGATGAAGCAGACTCCTCACCGTCAGGGTTCCGGGAGAGGCCGCCAAGCCTCATCGTCAGGCGGAACTGGCATATTCAGAAGTGCCGCTTAGCCCGGTGGCAGCTGGGGTCAACGTGGAAAAGGGGCAGCTCTTTGGGGAAAACACTCTGGGTCATACCATTGCCTGAGACTCCGGCTCAATGGCATCCTTGATTCATAAAGGCTACATTTCGGGGGTTTAAAAAGACATATAGGTTGTTGCGTTTAGGAGATTCCTTTAGATCGACCTCGGTCGCTACTGGATTGGCCACAGACTGTAGCCCCGGGGTCTTCGGGAAGCTGCTTGGGCGAGTGACCCCAGTGCCAGATCCTGGAGGTGGTGATGGGGAGCTTGGCCTGGGCCAGGGGCGCGAGGCTGTGCCCGGGCCCCCGCCGACACCCCGGTGCCGAGCCGTGCCACGCTTCCCCTGGCTCGTGGGCCGCCACTGATGACCCGCGGTTGGTCTGTCACCCGGGAAACTAGAGGGATCGGCAGGCTGAGGATACCTTCCTCCGAGGCTACTGTAGTGGACACAAGCTGTGGCTGCTGCCCCGACGGTCTGGGTCATTCTCTGCTGAGACCTACGAGAGTCACACTGCTGGTTGGGCTGGCACCTGCCAGGTGGCCATTGCTGTCGCCTGGCTCCGTCATCATCTCAAACAGCAGCACGTCCACCGCCATAGGCAGGACACGAACCGAAGGACTGTATTTCCGGGGCAGAGCTGCCCCTTGGTGCCAGACTTGGGACTCCTGCCAGAGGCTGACCTGGTTGCCTTGCGGTTTAGGAGACCACGCGCATGGGGTGGTGGCCAGCACGCTCCTGGCGATGGCTTACTTCGGATCCCTGCCCCCCTCCGAGAAAGCCCTGGCCGTGCGTCACTGCTGCTGACACTTTCTCAGGTTATGGTGTTGCTGTTCCACTCCGATGGGTTGACTCCAGCCGCACTGCTCTAGCCCTCGGAAGTAATCTGTGTCAGGTGTTGGGTGTTTGGGACCATTCGGTGTGACAAGGGTATTAGACCTCTTGCAAAAGCCACTCGACAGTGGGCTGATAGTCAAGGTGTTTGGTAGACTTGCCATGCTCCCTACCATCCACAGGCATCTGGAACTTCTGAGCTCGGGACGTTTTCTCTACATTTGCTGTTTTCGCTGGCGGTCCTTTACCAAGCCAGGAAGGCTCAGTACACTGCTCCACAGAGCTCTGAATGGTGCGGTGTTCTGTCCTTTGTCAGACACCAGAATCCCAGCCGGTATGTTTCAAACTCCAAGAGCTCATCTGGTGATCGCTAGCTCGAGTCTCAGGCAGGGAATGCACCTGTCTCAGGCAGTCTCCTCTTCCTGGTTAAAGCAAGAAAATAGAAATTCCAGCTGATGTATTGCCCTACATTTTCCTCTAGATGCCAGAAAATGCTTTCTGAATATTCCAGATTTTCTTTTTTTTCTTTCTTTTTTTTTTATATTCCAGATTTTCAATTTTATTTTAGTGGTAACCGCTGGTCCCCAAGTGACGGTATGTGTCGCTGTCCTTTTCCCGTTACAGGTGTCGCAGGCCTGCCTGCCGATGCTCAGGCAGGGAATGCACCTGTCGGGGGGGGGGTGTCGGGGGGGGCAGTTGAGTCACTGGAGTGTGAAGTGGGACCTGGGGACCAAGCAAGTGAGGCCCGACAGTGTGGCGGGGGCCTTCTGTTTCTCCCTCCCGCCCCTGCCCTCCTGCCTCCGTGACGCACCTCCAGCTTTGCCGTGAGCAGGTGGTATTACCAGGTTTGGCCTCTCATGCTGGTGGTAGTGGGTTGGAATGTGTGTTGGTAGTGGGGGGCACTTAGGAGTCAGAATGCTAGTCGGGGTGAGGGGTGGCCATGCGGTCATCCAGGTAGGGATGGAAGGCTCAGGAAGGATTTAGGAGGGGCATGAGCAGGTGCTGGTAATGGGTCAGGAAGAGGGTGGGTGGGTGGGGTGAGATCTGAGCTCCACAGGGCACTCGGGGTGGGGGGTGGAGATTCGGAGCACGGAGCCTCCGGGCTGGAGAGCCGCCCCGTGGGCCGCTGAGAACCAAGGGCCTGGCTGGGCAGCAGGGAGCCCAGGCCCGGGCCCAGGAAAGCGCTGGAGACCAGGTCCTGCCCCACACAGCTCTAACAGGGGCTGTAACTCAGGGCTCTAGAGCATGGCTCTAGCTCAGGGCTCTAACGTGGGGCTCTAACTCACGGCTCTGACTCAGGCTCTAACTCAGGGCTCTAACTCGTCCGGTGGAGCTTCTCCGCCTTCGTGAGGTGTGTGTTCAGCAGCGAGAATTGGCGCGACCGCTGCTCTGGAAACCAGACCAGGCAATGCTCAGCTGATTCCAAGAAATTTCTACTCAGATTACTCAGGAGCTGAGCTACCCCGTCACGTGGCTCGAAGCTCTGGAACGCCACTGGCCGTGGGCAGGTGTCCCTCTGCCCCCCTGGGTTGGCGGATGCGCCGTGTGCCCAGTGAGGTTCTCACCTTAACGTCGTACAGCCAGGACCTGAAAGAAGCTGACAAGTCGTAATTGGTTGCCCCTAAGAGACACATGCTGGAGAGATACCCAGGCTACCTCGGGTGGCACTCAGGATGTGGAAAAAGAAAAACTCAGAGGTTTTTGTATTCCCCCCCCCCCCTTCTCCTTATCCTTTAAAATTAAAAATACTTCCCCTTCCTTTCTCTTATTTAAGTGACTCCATAATAGCTTTTGGGCAGCGACATAAAAATCACAGGGTAGGCCAGAATATAGGGAAAATTTTAATTAAATTGGGAGTCTTGTTTGTTTTTTCATTTATTAAAAAATGTCGAGCCAAAAATCCCAATTTCCCCCTGCCTCTTTTTATATGTCCTTATGCATTTGGCAGAGTTCATGACAAAACCTCTTTCCAGCTGTGGACCCACCAAAAAGCCTTTGCTGAAGCTCCTACTAATTTGGAATAAACTGAGTGGTTGAAAGCTTCACACAGAAATCCTGCCAGGAAATGTCATAAGGTCCCTTGACATTTAATTCTACAAACACCCTTATCTTTTGGAACCAAATAAATAAAAATGTGTTTTTAAAAAAAATTTTTTTTGCCTTCGTTAGCTCGTTTTCACTAAGTTTTGGGGGAAAAGTTCAAGATCCTGAAAACAACAGAACTTCATTTCGCCTTCGGTCTGGCTTTTTTGAACCCAAAAAGATGACCTTTCATGATGCTAAATGGATTCCTAAGGACAAGGGCAAGTTCTATGTAATGAAAAAGGCTTCTGGGGGACGATGTGACGCCTTTCCACTAAGTGGTCCAGGAGACTTCTGCAGCAGGTGACCTCACCTGGTGTGTCTGAGCGAAGGGCTAGACTTTGAAGCCTCTTGAATTGATCTCTGTATATATGTATATTTTAAAGGCTGTATTTATTTATTCATGAGAGACCCAGAGAGAGAGGCAGAGACACAGGCAGAGGGAGACACAGGCAGAGGGAGAAGCAGGCTCCATGCAGGGAGCCTGACACGGGACTTGACCCCAGGACCCTGGCATCTGACCTGAGCCGAAGGCAGATGCTCCACCGCTGGGCCCCCCAGGCGCCCGGATGTATGTTTCATTGCCATCCTCAATGGAAGAGACTCTGCCCCTGCCCTCAGCGTATAGTCCAGGGCCTAGGGGTGGTGGTAAGCAAAGCGGTAAGTAGTTAATTAAAACAGTGGTCAGTGTTTTCAGAGGGTTAAGCCCAGTGTGAATATAAGAGGAATTAAACCACTTCTAACCATTATGGACCATGTGTTTCTGATATTTTGACTTTTGGAGCCTTGCGGGCCCTGGAGAGGTGGCTCTTCCTCTGGTGGCGGATTCTTAGAGGTGTTGAGAGACTCCCTGCATGTGTACCTTTCAGATGCAAATTAAGCAGTCCAGAGACTTCCTCTCTGCTTTTCTACTTTGGGCCACAGTTCCCCTGTCCTAATCATAATCACTCCAGGGACAGGTACCAGGCACCTAGGGACAGGCCCTACTCCCCAGAGCCCATTGAAACTATTCAAACTAGCCAATCCCAAACCTGCTTACCCAGCCTTACCCATCCTTTCCTGTAGGAACTCCAGTAAAGGCCCTTGTCCACATTTTCTCTTCACTCCCCTCGTCTCCCGACTAACCCTGTGTGGCCCTGCACGGCAAGGCATGCCCTCTACTTTTGTGAACTTCAAGGACCAAATGATCTCTCTGGTGGCAACTGTCTTCTGATCTGTTGGTCTCACCATATCTGAATAATCAAAAAATCTACACTTAAAACTGAGGGGTGGGAGAGGACTGGGTGAAGGAAGACTTCTGGGAGAGACTGACATGTAAGCAGACTCCTGAGGAAGGAGTAGAAGTTGCCAGGTAATGGCAGGTGGTGAGGGGGGTGGTACCAGGCAGAGGGATAAGCATCTGGAAAAGCACATTTAGATTCAGTTCAGGTAGTTCACCTGCCTGTAGCCAAGTATGTTGGATGAGGAGAAGAAATGAGGGCCAGATCGTGACGGACTTCTGTGTCTAGCTACTGTCTGAAGATGATCAGAGGAGAATCTCCCTCCTCGTGATGTTGATCCCTTATGATGACATCAAGGACTCTTCTGGAAGTTTTAGCTTCTTACAAAATAGTACCGTGTGTCTAAAGTGCTTGACTTTCTTGAGAAAGGGCTCTTGTGATGAGGTCTGTAGCTTGGCCGCTGTTATAGGGTCTGTTTTTTCTCTTGGTTCTGTGTCTCAGTTAGTGACTGAGTTGGGTGAGCCACATACTTAGTGCTGCCTAAGCATCACGACCCTGGAGCCTTCGTTGTCTCCCCTCTAAACCTTCACAAGTTCCCGGTTAGATGCAACAGATACCTCTATGACCCTGACTGAGACACTTGCTACAGAGCCAGGAAACCGCCTCCGGTCCGCCTCGGGCGATGAGAGAGATGATGTTTATAGACTTCACTCCTCACACAGTGCTGACGGGGTACAGGCCTGCAGAAGAGCAAGCTGACGAAAATAAAGATTGTGGGTTGCCGGGTCATGTGTCTCCTTACTTGCAAGGATAAACACAGGCCCTGTCTCCAGGAGCTGCTTCTCTACTACAAGACGAATGAGCTGTTGACGCATCATGGTTTTGAAATCCTAGCAATCTGCATACAGGATATTTTACTGATCAACCTCAAGGAATCTGTCATAAATTAAAAAAAAAAAAAAAGATTCAAACACTGTTGCTTATTTCAGAATTTTGCATTGGCATCCGTTGTTCTTCTGAGACACAGAGTGTTCCCTGAAGGAAAGTTGCTCAGACCCCCTTCACTTCCTTTTCACCTGTCCTTGAACCAAGAGCATCACCTTTTTTTTTTTTTTTTTAAGATTTTACTTGTTTATTAATTTGAGAGAGAAAGAAAACAGCAGGGAGAGAGAGAGCCCCAAGCAGACTCCCTGTGGAGCTTGGAGCCCAACGCAGGGCTTGATCCCATGGTCCTGAGATCATGACCTGAGCTGAAACCAAGAGTTGGAGCCTTCACCAGTTGAGCCACCCTGGCGCCCCCGATTCACCATATTCTGATGACCTTTAAACAACCCATCAGTAATGGGGATGAGACGGAGGGAAGGATGGAATGCCTGTAGCCCTTGTTTGTTTTTCTTTCCTCTCTGACCCTCTGCCTCTGTCACTACCTGCTTGTCTCTCCTTCAACATTTCCTGCATACCTGAGATACACCAATTGCTGTGGACACAAAGATGATACACGGTGTGTATCCTGGGCTGAAAAGCTATACCCAGTCTTTGGTTGAGCTCATTTTTGTTACATTATGAAAAAAAAATCATATTCATTCTGAGTCCCCATCTCTGATGCTTAAAAACAAACAAACAAACAAAAAAACCAGTCAAAATGTCAAACAAAAACAAGACTGTACCACTTTCAAAGTACTGTTCTCTGGGTGACATACTAGTGACGCGGGAAGTGGTGGGGAGTTAGGGTGAGATGATGATGGCAGGTGGTGACGGAGGAATTACAGTGACTTTAAGATTTAATGAATCTTAAAGGAATTGAAAGATTTTCTCCTTTAGTGCTATTCAGTGTTATTCCTTTTCATGTCTTAAGCCTTTTCTTTAAATGTTCATGTTTCCGCCCATAAAGTTCTACAGCCATCTTTTTCATGCTTCCTCTATAAAGTTCTACAGTCCTTTTTAAAATTTTTTAATTTAAATTTTGTGAATAGGCAATAAATTTACATGGTTGAAAATTCAAAGCAGTTCAAAAGGGTATACCCAGTGAAAAGTTTCCTTCTTCCCCCGCCCTTCTATCCCAGTGGGTCCCTCAGCTGCCCAGTTCCCTGCCCTGGAGACAACCACGGTCACAGATGGCTTCGCTCAATGTCAAACGACATAGGATGGTCCAAATGTGAAGCCATAATTGCAACACCCATGTGGGGCAATGGCAAGAACAAAGGACCAGGAGTCAGAGGGCGCTTCCCAGTCCTATCAGGCAGCTCTTAATTCATTCGTGTCTGTTTCTCACTGTTGACGTAAAAATAATAGCAAACATTTCCTTAGCAAGCTCCCTTAGAGTGAGGGTCCCTTGAGATGATGCGTGTGAATGCGTTTAGAAAAACTGTTCCCTATGGAGAGAAAAGCCCAGAACCTAAAGCTAAACCCATCAGGCAGGAGAGCTTGTCACGGGAAGGACTTGAATTGTTCAGGCTATTGCCCGGGAAAGTCTTTCGTTTGATTTCAAAGCTTCCAACGAAGAGATATGTCAGTGGGCAGTCTCCTGGTCCCCGTCGGGGAGGATGAAAGGTGGATTTGCTGCCTGTCAGGCTTCAGATCCTCTCAGGAGCCGTCCCATCACCTAGCGGAAGGGAGAGGTGGCCCCTCTGAGATGCGGAGCTGAGCAAAGAATGTGACTCCTTTTGGAGCTGCTGATCTGCCACCTTTGGGGTCAGGGGAGGCTCATCTCCCGGGCTGCTTGATTCCTTCCTGGTGCTTCGAGTGGTTTCCAATCAAGGAAAGATACGGGCTAGGCCGCTTTGAAAAATGGGGAGTTGGGAGCAAACACAGACTGCGGGGGCCTGTTACCTCAGGAGTGATGGGGCCGTCTGTCTTCCCTGAGGCGAAGTCTGCGTTTACCTCAGAGGGAGTCGTACTTTGGGGAAGGAACACGGACTCACTTGGGTCCCCTGCGTGTGAAGGGGACCTGGCCTGATAGCCTGGGGCCGGAGCCCTTGTTTATCCACAGAAGATAGGCAGCGAGGAGGAGAGATAGGGCGGCCTTTCCTCGGGCGCCTGCACCTGGCCCCCGGGGGGCTGTGTCTAGAGCAGAGAGGAGCTGGGGCAGCCCTGAGTCCGCGTGCTGCCTGCTGCCGAGGACAGTCCCCGTGTCCTCCGGCCGGTGAACCCTGGCGCAGTGTCTCAGAGGAATCCTCGCCTATGCCTCTCCTCGTAGGCCCTTCCTTTTTTTTTTTTTTAATAGTTAATCTGCAGAGACTCAATAAATGATACACTTGTGAGCGTTGTTCTCCCTTAGAGAGCAGCTTAAGCAAAGCCCCAGGATGCCTGGGAGCGAATCCCAATTGGCAAGCCCGTGGTGTCCCCTCTCTTCCTTTTCCCTCTTCTTCATTCCTCTGGGCCAAGAAGTAAAGGTTACTCCACAGGTACGATCAGATGGGATGGCGTCTATGGTCATCTTGACCTTTGGATGCCGGAGATGAAGTCTTTTCTTCTGTCTTAGGTTATCTTTGGAGTTACTTACCTTCCATGTATGGGGGGATAGGGGTAGGGGTGGGGAAAGAGGTACTTTTCAAAGAGAGTGTTTTAGTGAATTACAAGGGGACATCTGGGCGGAGACACTGATTCCATTTGTGGCTCTATCAGGGGATCTTTGGAGAAAGTTTGTAGTCCTCCGCCGACTGGAAGGGCTTGGTGGCTTTTTGGTCAGTGTTGAATACAAATCAGAGCTCTGAGCACTGTGTTTCTAAGAGGAATTACAGTGACTGATGAACCGAACGGGCTTGGTTGAACTAGTTGCTGGAAGTGTACAGCCACCAGGAGCTTGGTGATAATGAAAATAGTTAAAATGCTTCTGTCTAGGCAGCAATTAGTTTTCAGGAAAAACACAGAAAATGTGTCACATACGTACATTGCCTTCAATCAGTCAAACCCACCATCTGTAGGAGATGGTTTTAGCTTTTTGACAGCAGTGGAACTCCAGGAACCTAGGTCAAGACCTGGCAGCCTAAGAGATTACCTCCTTATTGCCTTGGTTGTCTTCAAAGTCTTTCTATAAGAGCATCTTTGCTACAGGGCAGGTGAGGATTGAGAGGCTTAGCTGGGCACCTCCATCTCCCCAGCTCCCGGGCTGAGCTGGCTGGGTCTGGGGACTCGAGGAGCCTGCCTGGGGTCTCGGGTTTATTATCCCCTTATCCTTTCCTGGATATGTCAGCACCTGCACCTCCACCTCTGCTCTGTGTTGGTACCATTCTTGCCTCCCCCCAATGGCCAAAGAGGGGGCAGGTAACAGCTCCACTCCAAATTGGGTCTGTTACTGGATTTCTAAATTTCTGTTCACTTCTAAGACTCTGGACCCAGAAAGATCCCAGAGGTGGGGAAAGTCTAGAGTATATCACCCTGTTTAGGGTGCCCATCCTTATTCTCGCAGTATATTTTGGGTCAGGCGTCATGTGGCTACCCTTGGTATCCATGACAGCTCTTACAAATGGTAGGAAAAGCGGCTAGTGAGTAGAAGTTAGAGGCTGGGAGTGAGGGGACTCAATGAACTATGCTACCGAGGATGACAATTACGAGCATATACTATTTCATAGGCTGACATTGTGATAAATGCTTTTAGGTAATACCTAATCCCCATAACCATTCTGTGCCCTAGGAATTACATCCATTTTACAGATAAGGAAACTGAAATTCACAGAGATGAGCAAGTGGAGCAGTTTCGTGGTGCGTAATGCGGGAGGTCCGGTTGAGCCTACATCTGACTGACGAGATTCGCATTTCTGACCGTTACTCTACTGCCAATGGCCGTGAGCCCTTGTAGGCTTCTTCTCAGTTTCTCCCGGATAAGGCCTCTGGCCCATGCCTCTTGGCATTCTCGGTGCCTAATCAGAGTGTCTGGTTGTGTGGCATGACATCCTCCTCTCATGAAACTATAAGGCCTCCACTGACACAGAACTGCACATTGTCATGTCCAAAGATAGCTCTTCAAAATATCCAGAAAATTTATTGGGAGGAAAGGAAGGGGGGTAAAAAAAAGATGGTCAATGGAAATGTAGAGGGCAGTGGTTTGTGCCGACAAGAATGTTTTCATGAGCCGTCCCCTCACCAGCATTCTAGTGAAAATGATCGTAGAAGGACCATCAAGAGCCAGAGAAAGATTATGGAAACCCTATGGATTTATTTGAAATGCAGTGTAACTCTTACTCTTCCTGAGCAGGTTTTGTTTTCTTTTTCCTTTCTTAATGGTGTAGACCCAACCTAGACCTGGTTGCAGGATTTTGATTATATTTCCCAGATCAATAACTCAAATTTAAAAATTGAAGAGTTGTTTGCCCCGAAGGGTTAGCTACCCTATTACCTACAGGCTCTAAAAATAATGCTTTGCCTCAGACCCTGACATCTGCTGGTTCTGTTTTACTTTTATCTTATCATGGGCTCTCCAGTTCCAGCTGTCTACCAAGGGAAGTGAAATGCCAGAGGGGGGTGTGTGCCGGGCCCCCACCTCACCTTCAGGCAAATAAGGCCAAGTACACTCCAAGAACACGTTGACTCTGTGCCTCTAAAGAGAGAATAGGCCATTCACTTCATGATCCGTCACTCAGTGCTTCTGTGACAAGGTGCAGATAACAGCACCTCAGAGCACCCAGAGGTTCTGGGTTGGCCCTGCTTACAGGATGTGGCCAGTCACTGCTGGGGGGTGAGGACAGGGCCTGGGCTCCGTCCAGAAGGCATACAATAGATTTGTTTCAAAGTTTTCCTTTTTTCTTTTGATTGGGAAATAAATCCCCCAACTCTGATGACAGACAATGACCCAATTTAAGGGCTGAGGGTAAGTCAGTATATTAGATTTCTGAGTAGAGCAGCATTTGATTTGGAGAACACAACATAGACTGCTTGTCTGCTTTCGGATCAGGGGACTAAGGCGTTGTTTGTGTAGTTTCTGCGCTCAGGGAAATGGGGTCACTGGGTGTCTTACTCTGTTTGGGCTCCTGTAACAGAAAACCATAGCCTTGGTAGCTTATAAACAGCAGACATTTATTTTTTTGTAGTTTTGGAGGCTGAGAAGTTCAAGATCAAGATGATGGCAGATTAGGTGTTGGGTGAGAGCCTGCTTCCTGATTTGTAGGTGCTTGTCTTCTTGCTGTATCCTCCCAGGGCAGAGGGGCAGGGGAGCTCTCTGGGACCTTCCATTCCTGAGGCTCCTACCTCATGCCCTAGCTACCTCCCACAGGCCTCACCTCCTAATATGATTGGGCTGGAGGGCTGGGGTTAGGATTTCCACGTAGGGATTTTAGGGAGATGCAAACATTCAGTCCATTGCACTTACATCAATGACATCCACGGAGCCCGTCTCCGTGGGCCGTTTTAATCTTCTTCTCATCAGATAGATCTTTCTAAAGGCTGCCCAGAGAGTCGCCTCTTGTTGCTGGAAGGGCTGGTGGGAGGTGCAGTGTCTGAATGAGGGACCGCGTGGTCAGAGAGGAGAATCCTGGGCCCGGTGATCCACTGGGTGGGAATTGCCCAAGAACCTGTTAGACATGCCCAACCTCAGGCCCCGCACCAGACTTGCCGAATCGGAATCTGCATCTTAACACAGTCCCCATGTGACCTATTTGGACATTAATATCTGATAAGCACTGCTCCAAACTCCAAACACGTTTCCATTAATATCACACACGTTGGAAGTGTTGTCTGCTAGCAGGGAGGCAAGATGACTAAAGTCATTAGCCTAGTTCTTCAGCTTCTGTCAGCAAGGTTAATCATTTGTTTATTTAAACTAAAATGGCCTGCGCTCTCTGAATCCGTTTATTGTGCATCAGTAAGTCACAGGCTGCTCCCCCCCGCCCCACATATTATAGTTCTCAGAATGAACTAAAGGTGCGTCAATTCTTTTGGCCCCTGGTGCTTAGACCTGTTCAGTCTGACGTTTGAATATGTCAGTGTCCTTGTCTGTGCCCATAGCCGGTGGGGAGCCACGGCGACGCTGCTGGAAGGCAGTGGCTGCTGTGGACAGCTGCTGGTTTTGCCTGACCCACCACCTCTTCCCTTCTCATTTTGCAGCAGCATCTTTCTCGTCAGGGGTTTACAGGCTGGTGAGGCTTCAGTCCAGGTCCTCTCCCCTCTAATGGCCAAGGGGTGGGCATGTGACCGCAGCAGGACCCGTGGATGCTCTCTGACAGTGAGGCCAGAGCTCATTTACTCCATCATAGCAGCTGCAAGGACTGGGCTGCCTAGACCCGGAGCTCCTGGATTGCTGTCCTGCCTGCAGCCTAGCCCTTCTCCTCCGAGAGTCTGTTCTTATTTGTCCAAGGTGGCGAGAGTTCCTTTCTGTTGATTCAAACCAAAGAACCCCAGCTGAGTAAAGGAATCTAAATATGGTTCATGTTGTGGAAAACCGATTTCGGTCTCTTTTTTTAATTTATTTTTTAAAAAAGACTTTGTTTATTTGAGAGAGAGAGAAAGCAAGAGAGCATGAGTGGGGGGAGGGGCAGAGGCAGAGGGAGAAGCTGAGACTCCCCACTGGGTGGGGAGCCCGATGCAGGACTTGATCCCAGGACCCTGAGATCATGACACTTTGCCAACAGAGCCACTTAGGTGTCGCCCAATTTTGGTCTTTTTTTTTTTTTTTTTTTCCCCAATTTTGGTCTTAATGACGAGCGTGGCATTTATGAATCGCCACAACCTTCCGCTTTGTTTCATTGGTTGGATTGTGTCTATAGCCAAGTATAAAACATTTTAAGGTTTTTAAATGCTGTTTGTAATTTTTCTTCCTTACCTTGCTATGTTTTATTATATGTGTGCATATCTGTGAAAAGGCTAATATTGATCAATAATTACCAGGTTACGTGTAGTTAATACTTTTGTTGCAGCTTCAACATTAACCTCAGTGTGTTTTTTAGTTTTTAAATTTATGACTTTGGTCTGTAGATGCTCTTAGTACATCCTTAGCAAGTTACAAATTAGCTCCAAGACAAGAAAGAACACATGTATAGCTTATCAATCTATCATATGGAAAACAGTGGTGTTAGCACAGACCGATACACTTACTGACCATCAGAAGGTATTACTTAGTTGGCAGCTTTCAGAGACTGTGTAAAAATTCACATACTTTTCTCACAAATGAATTTCTTAATTTTATTAGTGAACACAAAGGACTAAAGGTGCTAGAGATTGATCAAATGAATAAATAATATTGCCTTTTAAAAAATCAAATGCATCAATTCCAGGGCATAATTAACAGTATAGCTCCTATTTTTAAAATGACATTGGAAAAAAAATGGAAGCGGATTCTGATAGAACGTTGGTTGGTTTAATATCCTAAATAAAAAATCGGTACCTTTCAGCTGTTAAAAATAGTATAGATTAATATTTAATGGACATGTATTCATAATAGAAAAATAAAGGGTATGTACCATGTGATTGTATTTTATCTGTTATTTATGGTAATATTAGTTATACATGTAAGTATTCTAATCTCTTACAGTAGCCATCTCTAGGTAGTTTTATTTTTTCTTTATTGATTTGTTTTATTTTCATTCCAGTTATGTGCTTTTTCTGAAAATTTTCTATTAAAACATGTTCTGCTTTTATAACATGAAAAAAAGGAAAAGGTTATTTTTTGTTAAAAATAAATTAGAGTCTCAGTGGACTTTGTGTGTAAATTATAATATGGGAAAAGATGTCAAGGATGAGATAGCTAGACTAAGCCTTATTATACCATGTAGAAATACTAAATTTCCCTGAGAATGCAGGAAAAGTCTTGTTAGCTTTTATTTTTTTTATGAACCAAACTCAATGGGACTTAAATTAAGAAAATATTTCTTTAACAGTTCTGTTTAATTTTGTAAAAATGTCCTGCAGTCAAGGATTTTAAAAAAAGAATAAATTGAACTTGTGTTGTAATAGACATTTCTGTTTTCTAGACCAGGGCTTCTCAAATGTTAATGTGCAGATGAGTCCCCTGGGGATCTTGTGAAAATGCAGATGGATCTGGGATGAGGCCTGAGATTCTGTATTTCCATCATGTTTCCAGGTGGAGCTGGAGGCTGCTGGTCTGTGGACTACGCTTTGAGTGGCAAGGGTCTCTAAACAGAAGTTGTCATTCTTAATGACATCGGAAATCACTCTGAGCCAAGGAAAAAGTAAACATTCTCTGAACAAAAGCTTTTACAGCCCAGGGCAGAAAGTTGGGAGGATTGGAACCTTCTGGGTCTGGAACTTGAATGTTGCATCAGAGCGGGACTGAGGTCACAGATGCAGGCGTAGGAGTGAGGGCTGGGATGGGGGATCAGAACATATGGAGGTGGGCTGAGAAGGAACCAGGGGAGGAGGGAGGCCATCCTATTGACATGGCTCTTCCTTACCATATTATTTGCTATAATCTTCCTGAAGATGCCACTGCTGATCTCTTTCACCCAGTGGATTAGGAAGAGATAAATATTGGCAACCTCTGGAGAGGATACTTTGGGAGAAGCTGTGGCCTGTGAGCATGGAAGGAGGGAGAAGGCGGGGCCAAGTCTGAATATCGGGGCTGACTCCTGAGCAAAAGTGGTCAGTGGTGGAGAGAGAAAGGGACCTTGCAACAATTTGGAATCCTGGATCTCTAGTGTGTCTGGAAAACTACTTGTGTGCCAGTTGACACCTGGATAAACCAGAGGTCTGTGGACCCCTCCCAAGAACAGGTGAGCAATTCTAGAGGGATTAGTACTTTCTCTTCTCAAATGCAAATTAGAATACCTATAATACACTGCTGCCAGAGTAGCCTTCAAAGCCTTGGGCTTCTGGATTGATGTTATGTAGGAGAAATCGAGGCAGAAACTATTAGATTTCATTTCCCAATTGACTTGCATTCTGTAGGTGGAAAGGCAGTGTCATAAGAAAGAATTAATTTGCCCCCAAGATACAATCAAAGTTGCAATTAAAGATTAGAAACAATCTGCAATAAACTGCATATTTAATAAACGGTGGCAATTTCTGACAAGATAATAATATTCAATAAACCATAAAGCGCAGATTCTATTTCGAGAGCAAGCACTAGGTCAGAAACGTGGTTTCTGCATGCCAAAAAATCATGTAAATTATGAGATCCAGAGGTTTAAGTCCCATCTCTTTTTTTAGGGGATGGAGAGGCAGAGAGAAAGAATCTGAAGCAGGCTCCACACCCAACATGGAGCTGGAGCGCGACACTGAGATTGTGACCTGGGCCGAAATCAAGAGTTGGACGCTTAACTGGCTGAGCCACCGAGGTGCCTCTTAAGTCCCATCTCTCAATCTTTAAATAGCTTTGTTTTCTATTTAGTACCTTTAGTGCAGAGCAGGCATAGTTAGAAAGGATAACGAGCTATAATTACTTGATACTAGAATAGGATGGGCTTTATGTTAGAAGTGGAGGCTGATCTCCTAGGCGGCCATGGGGCCCCTCCCTTGAGTCTAGGAGAGTCTAGACATACGAAGATCCTCATCAGCAGAACTACTTGGACTAAAGGATGAAGATGATACTGAAAGAGAAAGCCAAAGGCCAGGGAGGGTAGTTCCCAAAGCCAGGAACCAATGACAACATCCAACTCACAAAAACATGAACAATTTGCCTATGAAAAAAGATCTAAAGGGATGCCTCGGTGGCTCAGCGGTTGAGTGGTTGAGCGTCTGCCTTTGGCTCAGGGCATGACCCCAGAGTCCTGGGATCAAGTCCCACATTGGGCTCCCTGCATGGAGCCTGCTCCTCCCTCTGCCTATGTCTCTGCCTCTCTCTCTCTCTCTCTCTCTCTGTCTTTCATGAATAAATAAATAAAATCTTTAAACAAAAAATAGCTCTAAAAAAATAGCTCAACAAGATGACCTATGACAAAGGGAATGTGTTAGCCAGACCAGTGTAAAGGACCCGGGGAAGCTACATGGCTCCTCTGAGGTGGGGGCGGGCCAGGGGCAGAGCTGAGGCTTACGGGCCTGGGGGGCCCACGGGCCTGGGGGGCCAATGGGGAGCCCTTGTAGCAGGTGGTGGAAAGCACTTCCGGTTAGTGCTTCATTCATTGGTAGCAACTTTCTCTTGATACGTTTGACGATTCCAAACGCCAATACTGCATAGCCTACCCTTTAATTCTGGGCAACTGCAGGCTGACCTGTGGTTAGGGCGAACTTGGTTTAATCCCTGATGCCTTCTTTCACTCACCATAACACCTTGAGAAATTACGTGGTCCCTTCTGTGCCTTGATGTTGTTAACTGTGAAATAGAATCAAGAAAAAGTACCTATCTCATAGAGTGGTCATGAGGATCATAAAATTAACACACGTCTAGTGCTTAGAACAGCGCCTGACACACTGTGAGTAACTCAACAGATAATAATGGAAACTGTAGCGTTATTATTCTACTGCTAGGCAGCTGCGGGCAAATTGCGTTGTTTCTCTGAAATCGTTCCTTTTATGTGCAAGGAGGGTCATAGTTCCTATTTCCTGAGCTTCTTGGGGGTGTCAAGGGATGGACGCCGACCAGGTGGTTGGACCGTGGATGGTGGAGCTCGGCTGCTGCTGGGCAGCGTGGGGGAGGCCCCTTGCGCCCAGTCGTTTGCATTTACAGGGCAGTGGTGACAGGAGGAGTGGACTCCAGGGAGCCATGATCAAGGCCACGTTGGGAGAGCAGGTGAGCAAGGACGACCTCTGCAGGCCTTGCCCTTTGCAGGCCAGAGCTCATCCTCTTGGCCTCGCTGCGAGGGGATCATAGGTCCGCACTTGAGCCTTGTGGACTGAGTACAGTCCTGCTCTCGGGATGCTCCGGACTCTGGGCCACAGGTGCTGGAAGGCCCGGGTGCATGGCCAGGCCTGTCTCGGGGGAGGCGGTGGGCCAGGCAGGTGGCGCAGCCAGGGCCAGGCTTGGAGGCCAAAACAAGGGTGCACTGCCTCACGGTGGAAATGTTGGGGCGCCCGAGCAACTCCCTGCACAATTTCATTTTTTAAATGAAAGAAAATACTGTTTTGCGAAAATATACCCTGTATATAGTAAAATGCACAAAACCCAGGTATATGGGTCAATAAGTTACCCCAGAGTAAACCCGTGGGCCTCCCTTAAATCAAGAGCTAGAATCGCGCCCAAACGGGAAGCTCTCCGGGGCCCACTTTCCCGACGCAGCTACCTCGGGCCGGGGATGTGTGATCGGTTTCCTGCCTTTCGGGAACCAGCACCTGGACTTCTTCCCACGTGGTCTCACCAGGTAGGCGCGCGGCTATAAACACGACAGTGGTAGCTGCTTCTGCTCAAGCCTGTGGCGAGATTTCATCTGTATCGTTGCTTCCAGCTGAAGCTTGTTCACATTCGCCATGTGCCTAAGGCTGCGGTTTGCAGTATTTATCAGCCCTACTACTAAGGATAGACATTTGGGTTATCTGCAAGTTGGGCCGTTCTTGAATCCGGCCCCAAACATTCTTTCGTAGGTCTCCTGGTGATCGTTTACATGCACTTTGTTAGGTTTACACCTGGGGGTAACTCAAGGTGTATGGACTTGCTCAATCATAAGGCACGCATATTTTTGACTTTAATAGATTATGCCAGATTATTTTCCAAAGTGGTGGGACCAATTTATATTCCCACCAGGCATGATGAAGAATTTTAATTGTGCCACATTCTCACCAATACAGTGATCTTTAAATTTTAGTCATTTTGGTAGGTGTGTACTAATTTTGTCACGTTAAAAAATTTTTAGTAACAGTTTTATTGCCCTGTAATTTGCACGCCATACAAGTCACTCACTTAGAATGTATAATTCAGGGGCTTTTCGTGTATCCACAGAATTGTGTGGCCAGCACATGTCGCTTGTAATTTTTACTTTCCCGATGACCACCCCTACGCATGCTTGTGGATCGTTTGTCTCCTTTTGTGACCTGTCTTTTTAGGCCTCTGATGCATTTTTCTATTGGGCTGTCCATCTTTTTTTTTTTTTTTTATTGTTTCATAGGCTTCCTCTGATCTTGAGCCTTTCTTCAACTTGTGGCTCTCTACTTGTGTAATATTACTGTCTGATAAATAGAAGTTTTCTTTTTCTTTTTTTTATTTTTTTAAGATGTTATTTATTTATTCACAAGAGATAGAGAGAGAGAGGCAGAGACACAGGCAGAGGGAGAAGCAGGCTCCTTGCAAGGAGCCCCACGTGGGACTCAATCCTGGGACTCCGGGGTCACAACCTGAGCCGAAGGCAGACACTCAACCACTGAGCCACCCAGGTGTCCCAGAAGTTTTCTTTTTTTTTCTTTTTAAGCTTTATTCATGAGAGAGAGCATGAGCAAGGAGAGGGGCAGAGGCAGAGGGAGAAGCAGACTCCCTGCTGAGCCAGGCGCCCAATGTGGGGCTTGATCCCAAGACCCTGAGATCATGACTTGAGCCAAAATCAAGAGTTGGATGCTTAATTGACTGAGCCACCCAGGCACACCCCAGAAGTTTTTATTTTTGTTGTAAATTAGACAATGTTTTCCTTTTGGGTGAGAACTTTACGTGTCCTATTTAAGGAATGGTGCATTTTCCTGCCTCGGGTCTTGGAGTTAATCTCTTATACTATTTTCTAGAAAGTCTGTTGTTTTACCTTTTATATTTAGGTCTCTGATCCTCTTGGAAGTGATTTTAGTGTGTGGTGTGAGTTAGGGAGGTCGCATTTTATGTTGATCCCACTAGGATATCCACTTGTCCTCGCGCTATTTATCAAAAATGTCATCTACTCCCCCCTGCTCTCTAGTGCCACTGTTGGCATAAATCAAGTGTCCATTTATGCACGGGTCTGTTTTAGGGCTTTCTTTTCTATTCTGTTGAACTAATCATATATGTTTGTGCCAATACCACGCTGTCTTAATCACTGTGACATTGAGAATGTGATTTGATATTTGATATCCAGAAAAGCACGTCGTTGTGTCTTTTTCTTTTTTCTTGTATTCGAAAGCACCTTGGTTATTCTTAACTCCTGCATCTCCCTATAAAATTTAAAACCACCTTGTCAAGTCCCACAAAAAGCTCTGCTAGAATTTTTACTGGAAGACCTTCTTCATTCTCACCCCCCGCCCCCCCGCCCCGCCGCCGATTTTTTATGACGTGAATCCCAGAGTTATTTCTCCTCACTTCATGAGAGGTAGCATTCCAGGGCTACCCAGTTCAGGGTCACCACAGCTTTGATGGCCACGACAGCAGTCCGTACTGGTTTCTGTAGGAACCAACCTGGGGACCAGCGGTGGTAGAGTTGTCCAGGCTTGAGAGCCATCTGAGTTCCTGACCGTAAGGGAAAGAGCCAGGACTACTTGGGGGATGTCTGGGGGTTCTTGGAAAAAACCAAAGTCTGCTCATTTGGGGAGGGAGAACTGGAGTCATTGCATTTTAAAGTGCCAAGTTCAATGGCACTCTTAAAGTTCATTTTAAGGTGCCAAGGTG
This sequence comes from Vulpes lagopus, assembly GCF_018345385.1. Classification (NCBI taxonomy): domain Eukaryota; kingdom Metazoa; phylum Chordata; class Mammalia; order Carnivora; family Canidae; genus Vulpes; species Vulpes lagopus. The sequence continues at coordinate 122,224,949 of NC_054825.1, forward strand.
TATACCCAGAAGCTGAACTCCAGTCATTCTGGTTCCATGATGACTGAAAAAGGGAAGGGTTTCTACTAGTTCCAGACAATGCCAAGCTACAGAAAATACTCATGAGTCACCTCTGTCCCTCCCTTGCTCTGTCCTAACCCCCTGTAAGGTGAACACTCAGCAGGACGAGGCTATAAACTAAAGTAGCTGTAGGCCAACGGCGTGGTAGTTTATGATCGGAGAGAGGGAATTCCTTTTGAGCAGACATGTCCGTGACGCCAAAGAGACAAAGCTGTTAGCAGCCCCTAAAATGCCAAATATGACTATGCCTTGCTTTACCTCCACTGTTTCTGGGAGAATTCTGAAAATATTCCCAAAGCAATAATCATGTGGGCTTCTCTGGTTCCTACTTAGTTTTGTTTTTCTTAAATGAAGCAGATTTCTGAAATAAAACAACAAAACCCCAACACTGAATTTTTTCCTAGGTGTTCTTGCTGGGGCTCATTGCTTTGGACTCTTGTCCAAGACCTGCCGTTGGAGACAGCCGTCAAGGCTTGATGCGTGTTATCCTAACTCCCCTTTGTTAACAGCTTGATGTTGGGAACGCGCCATCTGCTGTTGCCAGCAGGGTGTCCCTGTTTCAGAACCTGTTACCCAGGACCTGCCAGCGTTCAGATGTATCATCTTCTCTGGTTATTGGAGATTTCTAAGGAACAGTTTTTCTTTTGTTTTATGGAGGCTGTAACCATGTACATGAGGGGAGAGATCGAAAATAGTGATACATTTGGTTTCCGTAGATGAAGGACATTTCTTTCTAGTTTTCATAGGCCCTGATAAGATTACTTTGATTTTTAAAGAATCAAATAGAGGAGTTAAGATACAGCTACTTCCCAGTTGGTCTCTTTGGGAGGGTTTGGGGCAATTAGAGGGTCCTACAAAGCAGAACCACATGAAACAAAATAAAACCAAACACACAGATGACATACTAAGTCGTAGCCGTGGACTCCCTTTCCCCGTCTGAGTTCTCTGGGTAGAAGCTTATTCAGGAAAGAGAGACTGGTCCCTAGAGACAGTGATGCAGATGTGCTTCTCATCAGAGAGTGAAGGAACTTTCACTTCTTTTGCTGTCTCTCTAGGATTCCCATCTCAGAATTCAGTGAATATTGATTTCTAGTTTGCTGCTAGTGGTTGGAGGCCATAGAACTTTGGAAGCGTGCAAGGCTCGGGATTGTTGCACAGATACCCTCTCCTGGTTTTTTGCCTCCTCTCGTGTACCTGTCACTCTTACACGTTCTCTGTCTCCAAAATTTGAATAAAAAAATGACTTTCAGATCTTGCATTCATCCTAAGGGAGAGATGTTTGCAAAACCAGGTGGGTTCAAGAGGTCAGAAACCTCAAATAAAGGAACGAAACCCTAAAGGTTGAATTCCAGGGATCAGCCAATTGGTGGGAGAGTCTGAATGGTTCTCTCTTCTTTCCTTCCTTTTCCTTCTTTCCTTCTTTCCTTTCTTTCCTGTGGAAGTGGTAGACTTAGTGCCTGTCTTCCAGGAACCTATATCCTGTTTGGTGGTGACACTGATACACATAAACCAAATTTGAACCACAATGACAAGAGAACACCACCACTCATTCAGCATTTATGTGAACAATGTGCTAAACATCTTAGATGTTTTATCACATTTCATCCTTAAAACAGTTCTGTGATAGCAGTGGTATTGTTCACCACATTTTTACAGATAGGGAAGCCAGAGGCTTAGGTTAAGATGTTGCCCAACACCGCGCATCTACGAAGTGGAAAGGTCAAGCTGCTCTGGCTTCCACCACCTTGATAATTCAGTCCTCTACTGTGCCTCACAGGCCACAATAATTTGGACTGTTTAAGGGATGGAAATAAAATGCCAGTGAAGGAAGCTTTGTGGGTTTGATGGGACTTGAAATGGTGACGGGTGTATGGGTGAAATGGGGAGATGAGTGTCATTTATGGCCTTAATACGTCCTCAACTCTGATCCATTCTTTGCCTTCAGAAGCGATAGTTTTTCTAAATTCCCACACACGAGTGTTTGGAGTGTAGTAGTTTTCCATTCTAGGAAGGAGCTGGTTATCATTAATCACTACGTGCAGCCCTGTTTCCTCTGGCTTCTTTTGGTTGCTGATAAATCTTTCTAATTAGCTATAAAAATAATGAAAATACACGTCATGTTTTAGTCGTAAGCCACTTGGGCCATTGGCATTTGTGTGATAACTTGAATTCTTACTTTCCTGTACCAAATTGCTTTGAGTTTATGACATTTTTAGGAGACCTCCTATAAGTCCACAGAGCTCAGGATTGCAAAAGCTATGAATTGTTTTCAGTAACTCAATCACAGAAAAACAAAGCAAAAAAAAAAAAAAAAAAGCATTGACACATTGTCAGTGGCTTATTTTCCCATATGTTGGCGGGATATTAAAAATCTTTGAGATCTTTGTGAAAATTCAATGCAGGCTTGGTTCTAAGAATGAAAGCTGGCATACTGATCCGTGAGGGAGATTTTTTTTTTTCTCTCTCGAAGCTTAAGTGAACTCTTCTAAGAGTTGGGGGAAAATATATAGGCTTAGAAGTCACACTCTAATTGGCCTCCAGTGTTGAGCTATGGCCTCCGAACAGGTTCAGTATGGAACAGCTGGGGAAATCCCGTCTTAGCTCAAGTTCTCTGTGCCCTGGCATATCTGTAGTTCTCAAACCTCAGTGTGTATCAGCTCAGATTGGCCAGGCCCCGGGCCACACTTTCTGACCTAGTAGGTCTTGGAAGGGGCCTGAGATTTGCACTGCTAACAAGTTCTCAGGTGATGCTGCTTCTGCTGGGGCATGTGCCAAATTCTGAGAATCTGACTTCCAGTCCTAGCTCCAGGCTAATGAGCTCTGTGACCTGCACTTTTTTAGTGTCTGTTTCCTCATATCACCTGCACCTAGGTCAGTGAAGGTTTAGGAACCATTTTAAGAACTGCTCTGATATATCTAATAGCATCTGCTGAGATCTCAGCTAATGAAAATATTTATTTCCTTTTTCCTTCCAGTCTAAGTGGGATCTGCTTTGCTTGAAGCATTGGCAGGGATTTTCTGTATCTGGGGAGCTTTGAAGAAGAACTATTGCTCTTCTTCAGGCTGCAATGCATGCCTCTGAGTCTCCTCCTCGTATGGATGTAGAAGCCACAACATAGCGCAGTGAAACCTGATAATTCTAGTAAGCACTTATTTTGAAAAGAAAACATTTTTATTTCTTTTTATTTTCTTTTTCTTTAAAGGTTTTATTTATTTATTCATGAGAGACACACAGAGAGAGAGAGGGGCAGAGACACAGGCAGAGGGAGAAGCAGGCTCCCTGCTGGAGCCCGACATAGGACTCGATCCTAAGACCCTGGGATCACGCCCTAAGCTGAAGGCAGATGCTCAACCGCTGAGCCATCCAGGGGTCCTATTTCTTGTGTTCCTGACCGTATATTCCACAGCACCTAATAGAATGTTTTGAACTTAGCAGATGTTCAATAAGTACTTGCTGAGTTGAAACACTTAATTTTATTATTTTAAAAATATTAAATCTGTAAGTATTAAACCAACACACTACTGCACTTTGGGCCAAATAAGAAATCAAAGGGCAAATCAAAATATGAAACATTTAATTTTAAATTTTCAGTTAGGTGCCAAGAGTTCATCAGGAAAATTGTATCCTCTGAGTAAACAAACAGAAATAATCACAATTTAACACACTTAACTGTGCTTTAGAACTTATGCAGAATTGGAGATTTTTAGTCCTCACCAATCTTTGTAAAAGAATGTAAAAGACTGAAAGTTGAATGTATCGCTAGAGCCTTTGGTGCTCAGATCATGGGAGATCCTACACTAAGAGTGTTAGTGTTCCTCTGAGCAGGACTGTTAGGAGTACTTTCTAGCCCCAGGTCCTTTTGGAAGGATTTTCCCTGTGGCCATTGATGGTTGGGTCTGAATAGAGCTGAAATGCATTTTGCATCACTGCAGAAACATCGTAACCACCGTTGAGTACTAACTCAGACGGAGCTTTGCCCACTCCGGGCACAGAACGAGCGCTCTCCCGAAGCACTCATGTTCCATTCTCTTCGTGAAGACTATACTGAGAGACTAGAGCTATTCTTTCTTGGGATACAATCCGAATCACTAGATTCAGCACACCAAACACATACTGAGAATTTCATTATTTATTTTTAAAAGTCAGGACAAGTAATAAGCTTGTTTCTTTGGTTAATAAATGAAGCTCTCTAGTGGGACATTATGAGTGACTCACTCTTGTTACCCATTTGAAATGGGTACATGAACCATAAAGTCACAACATAAACCACTTTGGAAATACACCTTGCCTGGTACTCATCTCGTGGAGCTGAGCCATCTTTTCCTCTTTCTCTAGGCGCCCACCGCATGTGCTTTTGCGCTTACTGTGGCGCACATGGCGCTGAGTCTTTATCCCACCATAATTGTCCGTTAGCATGTGCTCCATTGGGCTGCATGCTCCTTAAACACAGGGTATGGGTTTCATTCTTTATTATAGGGGCATACTGTTTATTGAATCGATAAATGATATCCAGATTTTCCTCATCAAAGTAGATTTCTGGATTGAGGACGGGAATATATAAGCAAAAATATTTCGAATACCACCTATAACTAAAAGAAATTATCAGAAGGGCGATTACAATGGAGAAGAGACAAGGGGCCTGGGAATTATCACTTAATCTTTTTGCTATTAGTCCCCTGGGGCAATGTCTGTTTTTATACAGTTGGTGTAAAATATCTTTCATTGATTTAAGAATTGATTTTTTACATGCTCTTTTCCTCACTCATAAAGATTCATCCAAAATGAGAACTTCTCAATTCCACATTACAATGGAACATAGATAAACAGGAGTTGGTTAGGAATAATCTTTAATTATCTGGATCCCACCTGAGCCAGACTTTAGAGAAAAAGGCAAAATGCGAGGAACAAATAATTAAAGAATGATTTTCAAGACAGGCTGCCAGAAAAAAAAATCTGTAGGTGTAGTGTTCATTCAATCCATTTCTTCATTTATTTAAATATGTAAAAATAATTGCTTTTCATGGTACTATTCCATCATCAGAAATTTCTTAACATATACAAATTAGTGGCTGATAGCGGGAATAGTACATTGTAGAAAGGCTCTCAATAAAAATTCAAAAACTCATTTTAAGCAGAGCCTCCTATTTAGGGAATCGGGGTTCTCCAAGTGAGTCTTAAATGCCAATTACGTGCTCTATATAAAGAAAACACCATCTACAATCTTGGCAGACACCTTGAAACAACTTCTTTTCAGTCTCTAATTAAAGGAACCTGCGGATTTCCGTGTCAGGTAAGTCGGAGAGTAAATGACTATGTGAGATCCACGAGTAAACCTTTATTTAACTGCTGCTTCTCCCCCCTCCTCGGACAGAGGCTGGGAAAGAGTCGTGTATTCCCTCTCGCAGCTCCGACAGGTGACTCCCCACGTCTCAGCAACTTCAGGTAATAAAGTCTGCTTCTTGCTCACGTGGAGTCCAGGTCGGCCTGGAGAGTCCTCCTCCGCCTGGCGGCCGGTCATCTCATCGAACCACGGAGACCCCAAGGCCACTGTTGCAAAGGAGGAGAAGGTGCCCAAAGCACATGGCCCTTCGTTGTCTTGGTCTAGAAGCCACACGCCTCACTGCGGTTCAGTCTGTTGGCCGAATCTAGTCCCAGGACCCGAGATAACTGCAGGGGAGGCTGAGACGTGCATCTGAACATGCGGGTGGCAGGCAAGCATGTGACATTTCCCCGCCGCCTTCTGCTGCCTGCTTGCTGTGCTGCTGAAGGTGATGGGGTGGGAGAAGCTGAGGACAGCGGGACCTGTGCAGCCGATCTGGACCCTCTCTTCTGGTCGGGGAACGCACATCCCCTTAGGAGAACCACCTGTCTCCCACTTTCGGCTCGTGTAGTCTGGTCTGACCTTCCTTCTCCTACGGAGCTGGGCGTGTGCCTGAGGCCGGCGAAGCAGAGAAGGCCCTGAGACAGGAGAGCCCTTCCCCCAGGCCCCCCAAGGGCTCGGTGTGCCCACAATGGCTGGGCCAGGGCAGTGCCCCCCCTGGATGTGTCTGCTTGAAAATGAAGCCATAAGAAGAGATTTTAGAGCCAAGAGAAAATAGAATTTGGATGCCATTGATAGAACACCTGGAACAAACAGTACCAGTTCATGCCTCGACTTCCCCAGTTGTGTGAGCCATGGATTCCCTTGTTGGAGCCAGGAAGACTTGTGTTTCTTTGTCTTTAAACCTAAATAACAACACAACTTCAAAACAGCATCCTTATGCCCTTTTGTATTTTAACCCGACTAAGAAAGTACCGGTAATGGTCATCTTTACTTTTACGTTGCACAATTGTTACTTTTGTAATATAACACCATATAAATGAGGAGTGACTAATTGTCCTATAGGCATTTCTTCTAATCCTAGTTCAACTTTTAGTAGTTTTTGTAATTACCAGTTGGCTGACTGATTACCATCTGAATCGCAATGGATTTCATTTTGCCAGTTAATCATTTCCACTTGCAACAAGCCAAATATTTGAGTCGGCTTCAAGAACATTAAAGGAGAAACACCTCTTCATCCCTCTCACCTGCACAAAAATCCTACTATCTGTCAATAGGACGTTTGGCAAGTATCTAAAGTAAATCTGAGGCGTGTTTTCTGTGGCCCTCGCCCAGCGAGGATGTGGAGCCACAGCCGGATCCCAGCCCTGCAGACTGAGGGATTTGGCCCGGTCGCCCTACTCAACACAACACTTCTGACAAGAAGATACGCAGTGACTTTCCGGTGATTTCAAACTGTTGTAACCTCTAAGTCACGTATTTGCTTACTTTCTTTCCAATAGGCTGAATAATTATTTGTCTTTAGTGCTCTCCATCAGAAGCCAAAAGAAATTGAGCAGCTGGGGCCAATTTTTAAATTCAAAACCAACAGAGCATTTGGCTGTCCGGCGTGGAACTAAAGGGTGACTTCTTGAACATCCTCATCACCACAGTGTCCAACCTGCCCTGTTCCAGATGTGCAACATCTGGGCTTTGAGGAGTGTGATTAGGAAATCAGGCGAGACATGTGGACATCCGAAATGAGATAAGGGACTCCAGCAGATCACTTTCCCTTCTTATGTCGTTTCTTTCATCCGATTCTGTCCAAGTTCGCTAGGACCCTCTATCTGGAAAGCAGAGTTCCTCCTCTTTTACAAGCAGAGCAGCACGTGTAAGAAAGTTTTGTCGCCTGTGGTAATTAAATGAACTGAATCGGAATCCACATTGAAAAAAATCCCCTAAATCCCTCTCCATAGAATAACTTCAGTTGAATTAAACTGAAATCCTCTTAGGGACTGGATAGAAAGTGTTGCTGGGCCTAGAGGGGTGGGTGGGAGGCATCAAGTTTCCTTTTAGAAGACATTTCCTCTCTTCCCAGATTGGGGCTATTTTTCCTTCCACATAAATAAACATTGTTTTCACCCCTACATGACATAGAAGGTGATAGAACGACCAGTTGACAATTTCAAGTGAGAGTGATTGATATACAGCAATTTTGGCTGGAAAGGGCTACCGTTGAGCTTCAGGTCGGATCCCCTAGGGGTAGAAAGAGGTTGAGCATTTGGCGACTAGCCTCTCCTTCATGAAGACCCTCCTTGCGTTGGTAACCACGATCACCTCATGTCTAAAAAAATCCTGAAGTTAACACAAAACCAAGTCGAGGTTGAAACTAGTCATCTCAGTTGAATTTTAGCATAATCCTAGCAATGGAGTAAACATCCTTTGTCAATTAATCAGTGAGTATTTGCTGAGGCCACTCTTCATGCTCATGTGGTATCAAGTGAATGGGGGCAGCGGACCACGAGCCTCCCTGGTTCATGATGTGGGTGACAGACTGAATAATGGCTCCTGGTAAAAGGCAGCGTATCATTAATACTGGCTATGGGCTTATGGGAGTAAAACTCTCGGGGGGAGGGGGCTCAGAAAACAGGCTGCAGTCCTGATGGATGACAGCAAGAGTGAGGGGTTGTCCTGGGATTGAAGGAAGGTTTCATCCCAGACTGCGCACCTCCCCTCCTACCTGTGCCTGGAAGACACACACCCTTAGTCCCAAGACAGGCTAGCTTGGGAATATGGGTAGCTCTGTGCTAACGTGTCCCCACTGGGGAAACAGCATTTGTATCCTCCTTATTGTGGCTTTGTTGCATGGAGGTTATGGTCACTGGAAAGAATGTTTATCCATAATGCATCCCATCCTTCCTCAGTCTTACAAAAGAGATCCCAAAAGGTAAGATAGGCGCTTTCCTGTGAGAAGCTTAGGATTCAGTGGTGGAAAGAGCACTTTGGGACTGTGAGAATTGCCTGTGAAATCAAATTTAGGTAAAAAGATAGCCCAGCAGCCATATGTAAATTGTTCCCTCATGTAGAAACAATAGTGAGCCCTGGATAATTCAATAGAAAACATTAGTCATTTATCATCCTTAATTATCAGTCATCTCTAACTGCATCTGGTTTGCATTTTTTATTAGAAAGTTTTTTGTTTTTTTGGGGTTTTTTTTTTTTTTTTTTGGTTTTTTTTTGAGTTGGACCCGGGCATTTTTTTTTTTTAATTCTGTTCCTGATTTCATTTTGTTATTCTTTTTAAAATTCCATCACTAATTCCCATGATGTGAGGAGGTTTCTATTTCATAAGGCACAATAAATCAAGCAGCTCCTCTGTCGTAACGTCGTCCTTCCTGTGCATTTGTCAGAGGCCCTGGATGGCTGGGTTTACTGAAGGTTAGAGACGCACGGCGCTTTGAAGACAGGCTCAGGCAACGGCGAGGGCCAGCACGCCACCCGGGCCGCCTGACGGGGAGCAGCTGCTGCAGAGGAGTCAAGTGGCAGGACCTGACCTCCGGACATTTTGAAGTTGGTGTGCTCTTGACCTGCTACTCTGGACGGTGTATGTGTGTGTGTGTGTGTGTGTGTGTGTGTGTGTGTTGCTGGCGAACGTGCACTTTCGTGTAAAGGACTGATGCATAAGAGCATTCTCTCATAAAATACGGGGGACAGCTACTATTTACCAAGAATCCTCTACACGTTCTGCTATATGCAATGTGCTTTTTGTGCATTGTCACAATAACCCTCGAGGGAAGTAAATATTATTATTTATCCCTTCCCGGGGAGCAAACCCTGACCTTACAGAGGTGTCATTGCTTGTTAGTTTGTTAACTGGGTGGGGGTCGGGGGGTCTCTAAATGCTAAAAGCATAATAAATCAGAACCTCAAACCTGCATGAGGTAGGCCTATGTTACAGTGTCTGCAGGGAGAATCATTTTTGCCATGAAAATCACAGGACAAGATAGGTAAATTCCTTGGGTCCCCCCCCATGATATCATTTGTGTGTTTTGTGTTTTGTTTTCATTTTTACCAAGATTATAAGTTTATGTAGAGGGCAGCAGGGATGTAGTCATCATCAGAGTGTCTTGGGCTGCAGGGATCTTTGGTGGAGGCTATTGATCACCGTGTCCCTAGGAATGAAAGAGATGGGCAGCCTACTAGAGTACTGCTTAATCTATAACGTAGGAAAACTCCAGCCCCGGTGGCCAAAAACCTGATCTGAGTTGCTACCATGGAGAGTAAGGGACACTTACCAAGTCTCCCAAGGCAGTTCCCAGATTCAGAGCCTCTTGACTGGAGAAAAGGCCCGATCCCCTTGAGGAGGAACCCATTATTGTCTCAAGCAAAGACCATAAATCTTTCTGCTTAGTCTTTTCTAAAAGAAACCTGCGGCCATTTGGTAGAGTGACCATGCACTGTGGAAAAGGAAATACCTAGATCTTTTTTTTTTTTTTTTTGAAATACCTAGATCTTTTGGGGATTACTAGACACTGGTTCCTAATTATGGCAATTCCTATGACCTAAACTATCCACTGTAGCTTATCAGTCAAAATGGAAGTTTTTAGCAGTCAGGAGACATATAGAGAGGTCTGAGGCCACATTTAATTCACAGTGAGCCCATGTGGCCGATTGAACTATCCCCTGGTCATTTCCCTAGTTCTGGAATATATGATAGGCAACAGTGGGAGTCTGCACATTGGCTCTCTGACCCACAGAGTAAGGGCCATTATGGTAGGAGGCCCTGTGGAAAGCTCCTGGAACTTCTCATCACTACAAATGTGGTATAAACCAAGAGCAATATTGCATCTGTGGGGGAAACTGCAGAGGTTAGTGCCACCAGCAAAGATTTGAAGGGCCTAGAATGATCCCTGTCACGTGCCCACTGAACTCACCTGTTTGATCTGTGAGGACATTGGCTGGGTCTCCACCTGCAGCTGCTCTCCCAAATAAGGTATATTTACTGGACCAAATAAACACAGGCTCTGATGTGATGGTACCTTTTGCTCCAGACCAGCAGGGTCCACCATAAGCAGTGTGCTTTTGTCCGAAATAGCCCACAGCTGTTCACATGTAGACAATAAGATCTTCACACTCTTGAGTCAGGTTTATGTCAATCCTGTTCCCCATTGTAATGTAGTTTGCAGAGAAATGCATTGTTGTGAGATTGTCCAAAACATCACGCTGGTCCTCTATATACTATTATGTTGATTGGGCCCAATGAACAGACCATAGCAAATCAGATGCCTTAATAAGAAACATGTAAACAAGAGAGGGAGACGTAAATCCCATAAAGCGTCAGGGGCCCAGCACATCAGTGAAGTTTCTAGGAGTTCAGTGGTCTGGAGTAAGGTGAAAGAGAAGTTCCTGCAGCTTGCATCATCTAGCATGAAAAAAGAGAAAAATCTTCTTGGTATGAAGATTTAAAAAAAATTATTTTGGGGGTCACACCTATAACATTTGAGAATGCTACTTCTGGCTATGTGCAGAGTTACCCCATAATGCCGCCAGTTTTGAATGTTAACCGGATGAGAAGAAGGCCCCATCGCAATTCCAGCGTTAGTGCCTGTCACTCTCCCACCCTGCCCCTATAATCCAGCAGGGTCCCTGATAATGTGTGCATTGCAAATAGGGTGCTGTATGGGGCTTCTGGCAAGTAGATCTCCAGGTTGCAGATCTGTGCCTCCCCCTGCAAGTAATGATTCTTTTGAAAACAGCGTCTGGCTTGCTACTGCCCCATGTAGAGGTGGAATGCCACCAAGCGACTCTGTGGCTTGAGCTTCCCATCATGAATTGGATGTTGGGTGTCACCTAGTCACAAGGTTGGGTGTGTACAGCACAATCATCAAGTGGAGATGTTGTGTGACAACTTGGGCGGGTATAGAAGATACTAGTAAGTTGCTCTAGCAGGTGGTTCAGACTCTTTCAAAGTGGACTCCTGTTGCATCGCCTCCTCTCCCTCAGTTCATTCCCTCGATCCCTAGTGGAGTTCTCAACAACCAACTGAACGACAAAGAAAGATCTTAAGCCTACTTTACAGAAGGTTCTGCATGTTTTGCCACTACCATGGAAAACGGACAGCTGCATCATTACAGCCCTGTGGAGAGGTGACTTGACATATATACCTGCTGTTTCTGTTTCTCTAAACCCTGGATAACACAGCAGACAATGTTATTGTGATGTAATGTACTGTAATATGTTATCAATGCATGTTGCATATTTTCTGGTAACTTCAATATCGTATATTGTAACATAGTATCCGTGGTGTATGGATGTGGCACCCTGAATGTGGTGCCGAATTTTCTTCTTTAATTTGTAGTTGGGAAATGATCTGCTTTTTGTTTCAGGTTGTTTAATGTTTTCCAATATAATATTCCTTCTTGCACCCCAGTGGGTTCATTGGGGTTATAGTAATATAAATCATGATAAAGTAACATAAATCATCCATTCACTTATGTGTACTTTGCTTCAGAAGCTTGGTTGCCACCCTGTAGAATCTTGTTTCCAAATTTGCTTCCAAATCATTATGTTCATTTTTACAGATTTTTTTTTTTAATTTGAGAGAGAAAGAGAGCACACATGTACAGGGGCAGGGGGGAGGGAGAGTGGAGAGAGAATCTGAGGCCGACTCTGCTCTGAGTGTGGAGTCCAACATGGGGCTTGATCTCACGACTGCAAGAAACCAAGAGTCAGATGCTTAACTGACTGAGTCATCCAGGTGCCCCTCATGTTTTTATAATTTGCTTTTTATTTGGAAAAGTATTCTTTAAGCATGTTCTCTACTCTCTGACATTCTTTCACTGTTGTCAGTTTTGACCTACTTTATTTTTAAAAATTTTTTTAAAAAAGATTTTATTTATTTATTCATGAGAGACACAGAGAGAGAGGCAGAGACACAGGCAGAGGGAGAAGCAGGCTTCATGCAGGGAGCCTGATGTGGGACTCAATCCCAGGACTTAGGATCACGCCCTGAGCCGAAGGCAGACACTTGACCCCTGAGCCACCCAGGCGTCCCTTGACCTACTTTATATCAGGTTTCTCCTTGTTCTAGGAATGAACCGTGAAACACTTAACTTCCTTTAGTTTTCACCATTTTAGAATTTCATACCCTCTTATTTAAATTATTTTTCCAGTTTTCAATTCAAAGACAACTGTTTTCAAATGATAGTGCAGAAGCTGGGGGCAAAGATTCACCGTAATCCTTCGATCTCACTTTTCCTCTAATGACTTCCTGTTTTTCACCATGATTTTTGCTGAGCATTCTTTTTGGAAGCCTCAGCCTCTTTAGGACTTTGACTTTTCTGACGTGCTTTCACAGTTTCCTTGACAAACTGATATCCCATTCATCATTTCTCTGGATGAGGCAAGCCAAGGCGCCTTCCTTCTTCCTGGGGCACTCTCCCTTTTCCAGGCCCCCAGTTGACCGAGGTCTAAGCATAAATGTCTTTTGCTCTGGGATATTTCTATGGCCCTTTGCATTAGATTTGATCCCTTAAGTGACGTCCTCCACTGTTTACTTCCAGAGTACCTGCCTCTAGTGAATTTTCAGCCACTTTTTTTACCATTGGCTAAATGTATTTTTCACTCGCTTACGTGCTCCTGACATAGAGTACCAGTTAACATATGGTCAGGAAATGCTCTAGACTTCTTAGTTATTGGTGAAACGCAAAGTTACCCATTCTTGTTTCATAGGAAGGCTCGGACCTTTAGCATTTTTCTTTGTTCTTTTGCCATTTCGAATTTCTTTACCTTCCAGACATATCAAGCATTAGAAAAATGTTTGCTATGTGAGGCAGCATAACATATTTAATATGAGAAGGGCTGCTCCCTGTGACCCTCAACATGCCTCAGGGTCTCAGGTCGTCATGAAGGCCCTACAGCATCAGTCTGTCACAATAGGCAGGTCCTTGGTGCAGTGGAATCCTTCAATCATTTGACATCATGGCTGTGTTCAACCTGATGGGTGCCTGTTGTCCCTTTTCTGGGCTCAGAGGTTGAACAAATGGATGTGAAGTGGTATCAGAGGTCCATGGTTTTAGTAATTGTGGGGAAATATCCTTAGATCAGTCACCTTGAAAGGGTGCATTTTCTAGTCTCTAATTTCTGTGCTGATGGACTTCAAAGTAACGGATTTCAATTAACAAGTGCTCAATTCAGACATCATACAAATATGACCACAAATGACATTTTGCCCACTTTATTCTTGAATCATGAATGAATTACTTAAACTTCTGATTATTACTTAAGCATATTTATTTAACTTGGTTCTGGGCAAAAATGACTTAAGCCACAAATGAGTGTAAGAGAGGAATGTTTGGTTAGTGGCATCACATCCATGCAGTTGCTAAAGCTAGAAACCCAGACATCCTCCTTGACTGCCTTTTCTCCATTCCCATGTCCATCCTCATCAAAGCATTCCATTCAGTTCTACTTCTACCAGACTGTCCACTTCATCTCTTTGTTAACATATGAATCTCTACCACTGTGTTCCATAGTCTCCTTATTTCTTACTCAGATTGCTTTGTCTACTTCATCTGTTCTCCTTGTCCCCACTGTTTTCCAAATGACAGCCACGTTAAGCCAGATCATGCATCCCTTACGTAAATCACTTCCATGTTGTCTATAGGGTCAGGGTCACTCTTTTGGTACCACATTCTAGGTCTTCCACACTTGGTCCTTGTTCATCTCTTCAGTCTTATCTTGGGTCCCTTCTTCTATACACTATCTTCATGCCATCTTCTTTACTTTAGGCCCTGTAGACACTTCCTGCAGTGACCTTTCTCTCTTAATTGTGTAGCTAAAATCCTTTGTTTTTACTATGGTAGAGGCACCACGTGGGGTTGGGATTACTCACCCTCTGAGCTCACCAGAGCTCCCTCTGCTTACCTGTGTCAGGGCATTATTCACATTGTGTTTTAGCTTTCTTTATTTTTCTCTTCTGTCTCCACTCTCCAAAGAATTACAAATTACCCAGAGGCAGGAGCTGAGACTTATTTGTGCCTAGCCTGGTGCCTGACACAGAGAGGATGTTTCCATAAACATTTGTCGAATGAGTAAGTTAATGGATAAAAGGAGAAGAGTAAACATCCAAAAGTTTCCTACTCTTTATTAGTTCACAAACCTAGTCAAGTTAGGAGTTTATGAATTACTGTCAAGTTCTATGAAGGCACTCACTTTTGTTCTAACTGAATACACTGTTCTTCAAAGACACAAATGACATTAAATGTTTTGTAAATGAACCCACTGGGGTGCAAGAAGGAATATTATATTGGAAAACATTAAACAACTTGAAACAAAAAGCAGATCCTTTCCCAACCACAAATTAAAGAAGAAAAGTCCTCAGCCAATATTAAAATCTACTTTAAATACTGCCAACATTTTAAAGAGAGGACACAACCAAGTCCAGAGACCAAGACTGTAGAATGAAGACAAATGATAAATTGAAGAACATTAGCCAAGAAAATAAAATATCAGGAAACTCATTTGGACGATGAATGAAAATGAAATGGAGTTAAGAGTTTAAAAACGTCTCATTTCTACAAGGCTTGCTTCATCGTTTTTGGTTTTGTTTTTCCCTGTAAGCCGATCTCAGAGACTTTCCTTTGTAGAAAGAGGCTGCGGCTGTCATTTTATCATGGCATGTATTCACGTCCTACACAAGCACCAAATTACGAAGCAGCGTCTCCTAGGAGGCCAGGGGCAGGCTGGGCGTGCTCGGCAATGATGGATAGGCCCAGCTAGAGAGAGGAGTCGAAAACTGGATTGTTCCCAGTGTACATCCCCAGAAAGAAGTGCTGAGGTTCCTTCCCCTCTTCTTTTTCCAAATCTTACCACTTTGACCTCAGTTTCTCCCAGCTTCCTAGAGGCAGTGCCCAGGGGTTCAGTCACTGTGCCCTTGTCTCCTGACCTCTGCAAGACCTCTAGGCTCAGCCTATTCAGTTGTTGGTATTCTTGTGTGATAGTCGTCACCAATTACGTTTCTGTGTGTAAATACTGTCTCCCTAATGAGATTATTCCCTCTGCCAACACCAGCCATTGACTTTCAAACACTGTTCCCAACAGTTAGGAACAATGTACAGTGTACATGGCGAGCACTCAGGCGACATTACAGTTACAGTGAATTAAAGGAAACAAAAGATACTTCGTGACAGATTATTTTCCCCTTGCAAAATTATTAACAGAAACCAACATCAGAGTGTGACCATGTTAAGTGTCCCTATATATAGCAAGTCTTTTCTCTCTCTCTCCTTTTCCAAATTAGATGTGGGCATTAAGCCACTCCAGTGGTTTTCGATCCTGTATGCATATTTGAATCACGCGAGGAATTTAAAAAATACAGATGCCAGGGCTGCTACTGAGACTAATTTAGCCAGAAAACACAAGGGAGTGCAAAAGGGTCCCCAGGTGATTTTAATAGTCAGGGTTGGCAAGCAGTGCGCATTCTCATCAATTGTCGAGTACGTCCACAAAGCTCCGCTCCTTGGAGCAGTACTTGGAAACTGCAGCTGTGGGCTGCTTCTAAGCAGTAAGTGTGCCATGCTGCTCACGAGTGTCACAGCTTCTCAAATATCCCAATATCCCCTCACTCATCTATTGACAATAAACAATATAAGCAACTTCTAATATTTAGATATTTTAATTTCTAATTAAATATTTCATATTTAGATATTTTAATCTATATGTAGAGGACGAAATGGGATAACCCAAGTCCAAGAAGTTTAGGTTGCTTCTATACACTTACAGAAAAAAAAAAAAAAAAGGAGAATTGGCTTACTTTCTTAGAACAATCCAACCCCAAACCATTTTCATCTGAGACCCACATTATTTTTTATATCTAAAATAGCCAGTTTTTCTCAAGAATGAGAATTCTGAATTATTTGGACAATAGCATAACTACTAGTTTTACTTGCACTTGTAGAGCAATATTATATTTTTTTTCCTTTTTTTTAATAAAGATTTTATTTATTTATTCATGAGAGATACACAGAGAGAGGCAGAGACACAGGCAGAGGGAGAAGCAGGCTCCCTGTGGGGAGCCCAATGCAGGACTCGATCCCAGGACTCCAGGGTCAAGACCTGAGCCGAAGGCAGATGCTCAACTGCTGAGCCACCCAGGTGTCCCTATTATATTGTTTTGTTCTTATTTTTAAATTTTTTATTACACTCTCACTACATGCCAGACTCTGCAAAGCCCTTTGTATATAACCAGGTTTAATGATCAGAGTATCCAATTGAGACATGTGCACGTGTAAACACCTGTTTTATTCACAAGGAAGTTCAGGCTCAAGAAGGTCAGAGATTTACCCAGAGTCACACGGCCATTGAGAAGCGAAGGTAGGATTCCAACCCAGATCTGAGCAGGTCAAAGCTCTTACCCTTCACGCCGTGCTGCTGCGTAAAACTCGCAATGAAATGCTGAACCCGAAAGCCAAGGACGATGGAAGAGACATAAATTACAGTGGGCCTCCTGTTCTAAGTTCAGCTGTAAGTCCTGTATGGATTTCTGTCGGCTGTTACTGTGTTTGTAACTTTCCACTAGAATGTGTTTTGGATGATCTTGTAAAATTTCAAAGAAAATTCATGGGATTTTTTTTCCATATTCAAAGATGGGGAAGGGCAGCAATGTGGAATTTACCCGACAGACCATGCTGGGAAAATTGAGCAAAACTTTTATCCTGATGTGATTAGACTTCTATTCCATTTGCAAACCTGTCACTCTCTCTCTTTTTTTTTTTAAGAAAAGCATAGATAAGCAAATAAGCACATTTAGTGTTAAACGGAAAGCCTTCTGTGAAAGCAGTTAGTTGATTTACGGTGCCATCGGTGGCAATGTTTGTGTCTGTGTATGTATGAATTAAGTTCATGTAGACAGTTTGTGTCTTGAAATTTTGAGGTTCTATGTAATATTAAAATTTAATATATCAAGACATCCTAATATTACTGTTTACTCTAGTATGTAAGATTGGTTCATGCTAACATTCATCTGTAGGATGTCAGTGACTAAAATAACCATTTGGGAAAGAATTAATCTACCCATGTGGAGAATAGGTGTTAGTTTGTTAACATGGGGAACAGCATCTCGATCCAACCTCGTTCCTTAAAGCTTTTCCTTGGAACAGATTTGTTCTTTCATACTGAAGGGCGATGTTTTGGTGCAACGTCTGTTTGGTGCATGGGGTCAGGTCCCATCCACTGGGCACGGTGTAGGTCTGCAACCCTGATGGGCATGGTGACCTAGACTGGCAACTTGTTTGTTTGCATAAAAGCCTAAGGAGCACTAGTTACTTTCTGTTGTGTTGAAATGGCGAAACTCAGTTACCTCTGTCTATAGGGTGTTGTGCATCTTGATGACACACTGATTGCTTTGCTTCAGTATTTTCTGGCCTTAAAATGACCATGTGGAAATTCAGTCAGTTTCTTGAGATCTTTTCAGTTTGCTCAGATTCTAACTTCTTAACTTGTTAATACATATCCCATGTGTTTAAATTACCCAGAAGAGAGGAGTTAGGAATGACTCATCACCTACTTTTACGAGTCTTAAGAAGCATTTAAGTTATATGCAATCCTATGATTTTAAAATTTAAGAAGCTGTGCAAGAAATATGAAATGGCCAGTTAAAGTAGTTATTCAGGTGATTTCGGTTTAGTCTAATAAAAACTTTATTTGGTAGGATTAGTCATAATTACTTGCTCATAGTGGTTGAGTTCTCTGTGTAGATGTAGTTTTAGTTTTAATTTTAACTCAGTACCACACCTGGTTTTCTAACTTTGTTAGGAGAGGGCACTGGAGAGCACAGCGAATACAATCTGGAGCTTTTTGTTCTCAGTGGTTGGTCCATATGTTTGTTTATTACTTTATTTTTGTTCTGGTACTTGGAGTCATGGCAACTGTGAATGCCTGCATTTGTCTTGGTGATTTCTAGAGGTTTCTGAATCGTTGACCAATTCAGTGGTCCTGCTTCCAAAGATGTATTTGCTAGCTGATCAAATGGGTACACGAATTCTCACAAATAAGTAAAAATGACACTCTTAAGTTGTGACTCAGAAAGTATGTGAGCTCTGACAATCTTGTTTGAGCCAAACGACACAGTTCTAGAAACCATGCAGAATTTCTAAGTTTATGTCAAAGTATTTTGGGCCCTTCACTCAAACCTCTTATTTGTTAGAGTTTGTGTGAAAAGGAATCTTGTATTTTAACCTGTCCCATGAACTATTTCTTACTTAGGAAATATTTTCCACATTGCTTATTTAATGGAGGCGGAAAGTAGGAGATATTTTCCCTGGAAGGTATTATATTATTTCCTTACAAGTCCAAGTATAATTTTGAGAGTTTAATACATTATCTTCACATTTGGTCCCTCATAAATCTGAGTTATGTGGGTAAAATAAAAAACACACAGCAAATTAGTAATTTCTCCTATCCTGTGAACTCCATCACATTAGTTAGTTGAACTTCAGACACCTAAGAGGCAGAAGAGTACACTTGACTCTTCTTAATTTCTGTACTAACGTTCATACTTCATTGCATACTGTCTGCATGCTATGTATTTGCAATGTTAAGATAAATTGCTTATAAACATAATTGCAGTATAAGTATATAGGATGAGAAGTTTACAGACTGTTAGGGGGGACTTGTAACTGTTTCTTCCTATGAATATTCTAAGGTTCTAGACAAACTAGAAGACACTGCTTCACTCTTTAGTACACTGGCCAAGATTGTTTCATTTAGTACCCTATTCCTAGTACTGGTTGATCAGTTGGGTCCTGGAACTTGCTCAAGAATTTAGAAAATAAGATTAACTCTTTTAAAGATTTGATTATGGAATTAACATATGTTAGTGAGAGGGCACACTCAACCAGGCACCTGAATAGCCTAAGGCTATATATATATATATATATATATATATATATATATATATATCCTAAAGCTAATAAGTTAATTTAGCAAGTGTAGACTGTAAAGTCAATATATATAAATAAATTATATTTCTAGATATTAGCACTGAATAATGGCAAATTTTCAAAGTTAGTAGACTTATCCAAGATGCTTCACTGGGCTCTAGAGTTTTTCCAAGGTATTGTGTGAGCAATGAATGGAGGAGGACTGAATGCTTTCTGAAACTATATTCTTAAGTTGACTTTTGGTGGCATGTTCTTGAGCGTTTTGTTCTTGATTCAGGGTTATCTAAGCCAAATGGTGGAATAGAAGAAGTGATTGTATACATGGGGCATCAGCAAACAAAATAGTAGAGCTATCTTATTGAACTTGGCCTTGACTGCTTTTTTTTTTCTTTTTGTGAAATATACCTGGGGGTGACTATTCTCATATTCATAGTTGTTTAATTTTGCTTGTGCTTCTCAGAGTAATAAAATTTCATGTATCATTTTGAACATGGTTGTGTCCTTAAATCCTGTGTAGAGTTGGAGACTTTGTCAAAGAAAAGAATATGTCCAGTAGGATGGAGAGGGATGTTCCTTTAGAAGGGAAATTTTCTCCCTTAAAATTGTTTAAATTTTCTCCTTTAAAATTTTATTCTCCATATCAAATGTTATATGGACCTGTTTTATATATGGCAAATTTACGTGTCAATGTTGACATAGTCTCGAGGAGCTTTAAAACTAGCTCTGGTCACCTAGATTTGATACTCGTGATTTTGCCATTAAGAAATAGAAAACCTCTGGCTTATTGTGTCTTCTAAAGGCTTTCTGGAAACATAATAGGCATGTCAGAGGAAAGGTTATTCCCTGGTTGGTGGGCATGGAGAATGCCAGGGATCTCATCAAGGCCTGACCTGGGTTTAAATGTAGAAAGAAACCAGACAATGGTCCCTTTTTGTAGTTTTTAATTAGTATGTGTGAGCTGAATGTTCACGAACATTCTTGGGGTGAACACTGTAGGTCACATTGATCTATTTTCTACTTAGTTAATAACAAGTATATTATATGAACACTATAAACTCTATATTTTATAGAGTTAATAACAAGTGTATTATATAGAGACTATATAATATAACAAGTGTATTATATAGAAGCTCTCACATGTGTTTACTCTGCCAACACATTCTGTCTTATTTTACCCCCACAGTGATTTTGTAAGGCACGTAGATATCTATTTTTTGACGGAGTCAAAGAAGCCTGGATTAAGAATCAGGTAGACACTAGTAACTACTTTTATGGCCTCAGTTTCCTCATGTTCAAAATAAGATGATTCTAAAACTCATTATTTCCACTGTACATAAACTCATAACACAGAGAGATTAAGCTATTTCTTCAAGATCACACTTTTCCAGATAGTTAGAGCTGGCTCTAAGCTTAAAGCATTTGCCTCTAGATTTTAGAGTCAACACACTTAGAATGTCAGACTAGTAATATTTGGAAATGGATGCTAATAATAATCAGCATGTATTGGATGAAACTGGCCCTGCTATGTGATTATTTAAACAGGTCTTTGTTGAGGAGTACAGACCTGGAAACTAATCTCTCTGGTTATATTGTCTACTGAAGATTGATGATGAGTTGAATTATTTGCAAGAACTTGTGAACGTTTCAAACACGGTCTAAGGGAGAGGAAGCTGTGGCCACACTAACCATCATGGGAGATAATGTCCTAAAATGGAGCTGACTGGAGAATATGCAGAATTGCTGTATGGCCTTGTTCAATAGGAATATTTGATTCCCTTGTTTTTTCCCCTTTGTTTGCCATGTAACCTTTTGATACTAACTTTATTCATTCAGCAAACATTTTTTGAAGATGCCAAGTGCTTGGTCTGTATGTTCAGTGTTGAGAAATGTGGTCTGTATTCTGGTCCTTGCAGGGTTCATGATCTGCTGGTGATTGGCGAAGGGGAGAGAAATGAAACATCAGAAATAAATTGAGTGGGATATCTGCTATGACAGAGATATGAACATATTGTGATGAGAGCAATTAAGTCTCCTGGGCCCAGGCTTAAGTGAACAAGAGGAGGGAATCAGAAATTTTTTCACATGGAAGAAGACACTTAATCCAAGTCTTTGCAGTATGAGGAGATAAGGAGAGAACTTTGTAATTGGGATCAGCCATTTGTTAAGGCCTAGAGGCCTGAGAAAGCATGGCTTCTTGAGGAATGAACTGCAGACTTTGTGTGATCAGAGATTTTTTTTTGGGGGGGGGCGGCCTATGGACAGGCATGTGAGAGAGAAGAGATAAAACTGGAGTCAAGCTGACATCAGACATTGAGTGACGTTGATCATCAGGCCAAGTTTTTTCTGTATAAAATGATGAGCCAGCAAAGAAGAGTTTGCCGTGTCTAACCAGCAAAAGAATCCTGGTTCTCTTAGAAATTAACTCTTGACTGCAGAATAGAGTAGTATTTTGTGTGTGTGTGTGTGTGTGTGTGTGTGTGTGTATTCTTTTCTTGGGGGCCAGTAGACCTATAGAATTCTAGGTCCATTGGCAGCTAACCTGATTTGTCAGTGAAAATTAGTAAAGTGGTATTCCAGCTTGCCATTCCGCCTGTTTAAGCCTTATTAGTTTGTCTTCTCTGGAGCCTGATCGGTTCTGTATAATTCCAGAAAACCATATTTTCCGTATCCACACAACGGCTTACCATTCTGTGGATCCCTGTATGGTGTTACCTACATCCATAATCAGCTCCTCTCCAACCCTCAGTTGGCAGCAGATCGAGGTTAGACTCCAGATCCTCGCAGTCCTAGCCAATTGCTTACATCCTTGGATCATGCGCTCCCTGATTTCAAAAACCTAGATAAATCAGATTTTAATTTCTTTCTCAGGAGACTAAAATACTTTAAGTAGCATGTTGATAATAGGCATTAGGGCATCGGTGCTATTTGTGGCTTTGTCTTTAAACCTCTGTAAATTGGAGTAGGTTTCCTCGTCTTTGTATTGTCCCATCATGCCTAGCATGGTCTTGTTCATGGAGTAGGTTAGTACCTGTTCACTGAATGATGACTTCACAATCATATTTCTCCTATAAATAATTTTTGTGTTGTATCTGGAATCTGCCTCTTACTATTTTACATTAGCCATTAATACGAAATTGATTTAAGTTCATCCGACTTCTTTGGAGAATTTCCATAAGAAGAGGCTTGTTATATTAGAACTGTGAAAGGCTAAGATTTGGAGAACAGAATTCAAGCCAGTGAGTCACTGCTGCAGATATAAGCTTGGGGTTTACCACCACAGTCGATGGCTGGAATCATTTGTAATTATAGGGAATGTTACTTGTTTCATCAGACTTTTCCAACTTGCAGACTTTCTTTTCCCCCCTCTCAAACAATATAAAACTTCTCTTTGATGTTAATGTATCAAAACTCAAGATGATTAGATACAGAAATGAATGGGTTTATATTTTCCTCCAAATGTGTGATTTGATGGTGGTGACCGTGAGACAGAGGAACATTCTCATCGTGTTGTTAGAGGGAAATTTCTTAACCTCGAGGTTCTAATAGAATACCTGGATTGGAAAATGACTTTCCTTCTTGGGAAGGTAGCCTCCTTGCCTCAGCCTCTGTTTTTGTTAGCACTCTTGGTGTCCCACTAGGTACTAAGAAGTAATAAATAACGTTTACATCACAGGACCTACACTGCATATCAAGAAGGCCATAGAGTAATAAATGGTAATTATTTTAAATAATACTCAGGGGAAAACAAGCTTCCAAAGAATACAGTGTGCCAGGCTGATGAATTGAAGAGGTACCTTATGTCATTTTAGCTTTCCATACCTTAGGGCAGTAGTATATTATGGTGCTTGTTGGAGAAATACGACATAATTTTTAATTTTTTGCATGCGTATTGAGTGTGAAACTTTCCTTAATTTTTAATGGTTTCTGGAGCATGAGTCAGGAAGCCAGCTTTCTTTCTTTCTTTCTTTCTTTCTTTCTTTCTTTCTTTCTTTCTTTCTTTCTATATCCTGGCGTTCTCCAACTTTCTAATCAATTGAAATTAAAAAAAAAATCTGAACTTGAACCAAGATTTCTTTCATCTCATCTTTACATCTTTTGCCTCTAGAGATTTAGTTGGCTTCTGAAGACTAAAATATGTTTGAGTTCCTTATTTCTGAACTCTTTCTTTCCTTTGCATTTCAGTATGTGTGTGTTCTTGGGGCAAAGGCTGGAGGGGGGTGGTGTGGGCAGTAAGGAGAGGAAGTGGAGAAAAGCACTTAAAAATGCCTCTTACCCTCTTAAAGAAACATCTCCAAACTCTCTGTTTATTCTTATGGTAAGTGGTTTTACAAAGTGCTGGGTAGGATAATTTCCCTGAAATTTTCCCTGGATTTTAATGACCTGAAGAATTATTCAGAATTTCTTCCAGCACACTAAATGGAAGGGCATGTGGTCTAGTCTGGAGCTTCCTCACTGCTTTTCTGGATGGGTCATGCCTCTAGACTCAGCTGGCCACCCCAGAGAAGACATCCTTGTTTCCCTCTCATTGAGGAGCCACATAGCTCTCTTCTCCCCACTCCCTCCCTTGCTCTCTAACCTATAATTTGAGGTAATTGGCTATTAAATTTGATGTCCACTGTCTCTCCATCTGCTCCCCTCCATATCTTTGCTGCCTTATTTCCTCAGTCAGGTGCAGCACAGCCATAGGACAAGTGTTCCTTCCAGACCTGTGGTGAGCTTTCTCTACAAAGCCTCCTGCCAATCCCACCCACGCCAAACTTCCCCGTCCTCAATGCAATTTGTCTTCTTGTCTCAGGTACTATTTACATGTGGAAGAATTACTCAGTGTGAGCCACCTATATTTCTCCTAGACATATTTGCCTTTTCATTAAGTCTGTGTGTCAGATGCATAATTCTAATGCAAATAAATGAATGGTGGTTACCTCGGGTTCTATAAAGGTCTGAACTTCTTAAAAGTGTGCCTTCTGTCTCTCCATATAGGCCACAGCTACGGTATAACTCTTTTATAGTCCTGCCCCAACCCGCTTCTCTCCACAGTAGCAATTCTATGTCTTTTCTCCTTGACATGGTTGCAGTGACCTCCTTTCTTTGTCCTTCTTGCTAGAAGTCTTAAAAACACGGTTGGAAGGCTTAGGGTATCACAGGTTGGAAAATGGTTAGCAGTCCATAGAAGCTGGGACACCTGGGTGGCCCAGCAGTGGAGCGGCCCAGTGTGTGATCCTGGAGTCACAGGATCGAGTCCCACATCGGGCTCCCTGCATGGAGCCTGCTTCTCCCTCTGCCTGTGTCTGTCTCCTCTCTGGGTGTCTCTCATGAATAAATAAATAAAATCTTAAAAAAATAGTTCATAGAAGCCTGCTAAGGAATATTGATATCTATCTGTCAGCCACTCTAGTGATCACGTGAGGATCAGTTTCCCTATTTGTCTGGGCCTACGTAAAGAGAAGCCTATCGCATTTTGCTTTCATGTGTCAGTATTTTGAGAAGTTTCCAAAAAGTAGATTTTTTCCCTTAAGAGTGGATAAGAAATTGTGGGTTTAAACTACCAACTGATTTAGAAAATGTAGGCACTCAACATTCATTAGCTCCACAAACATGTACTGAGTACCAGCTATGTGCCAGACACAGTTGGTATAAAAAGAAATTAGGCAGCTGCTCACATAGGATTAAATCTAACAAGGAGTTGCTTTCCAGCCTCCCTCATTTGGGAGTTACTTCTCATTGCGAGAAACTTGGAGGCATCCTGAAATTGTGGATAGTTAGCTTCTAGCATTTGATTGCCCATCAGGAATATATTGCGTTTGTGTACACTGCTTCAAATGTGTTTTGTTTTGAATTCAGGAGGAAGAATTTCCCCTCATTACAGTAAAGCTATCCTCTCTAGTGCAGTGTTAATACTACACTTCTTACGGTACACGTGCACATTTTCTATATCCAATCGCATCACCTATTCGGCAAAGCTCTGTCTGGATGTCTTGCTCTGCACATCCCCTGTTAAGATGAAGATAAATTTTATTCATTACTCAAAATTTGTCCACATACTTGTGTATTGATATGAGAGCTAATAGATACAGATAATTGACTTTTCTTTGTATTGTCTTAATGCTGAGATCTTCCAGATAATTTTGATTAACTTCAGGGAAAGAAAGATGGATCCATGTGCTTTCCTGAGAAGAATAGCAGTTAGAAAGTATCGAAGTCAACGAGGCAGGTCTTTTATCCAGTATCTCATTTAATCCTAGGCTAACCCTATGAGGATGGTTCCATTTATGTTTCATATTTTGAATTTGAGGAAATAGAACCTTAGATTATGTAATAATGGTAAGTTGAATTTAGCAGATATATTTGGAAATATTAGAAAAATCAGATTCTTCTTTGGCATCTGACACGTAAACAGGGTACAATAAGAGATTTGGAGGGGGGATATAATTTGAGAATAAGGAAGAAAATGAAACACTTTAAGGACTGTGAAATCCTCCCACATCCTTGCAACATTGAGTGCAAAAGGGAAGGGGGCAGGGATTAAACCTTTAGTAAAACAACTGTAGATATATTAAATCTTTGTTCACTTTGATATATTGCGCTTGTCTGAACATAAAGCAACTCCCAGTATGAAGCCATTTCCATTTTTCCAATGAGAGGATAGCAGAAGTTTTGTGGCCAATTTGGGTTACACCAACTGTTTTAGGGAGAGATGTAATCGGTAATTGGTACCTATAATATAATGTGATTAATTAGTTGTCTATGCACATTTGGAATAAAATTGTATATTGATTTTAGAATCCGTATATTTATATAAAGTAATATGTAAAATAGTATATGGATTTAGAAGTACCTCTTTTTTCTATCCTTACATTTCATGAAGCAATTTCATTTAAATGCATCACATAAATCTTCAACCTTCATGTCATTTTTAGCACTAGAAGAGCTTTTTAATCACCAGTCAAATTTTCCTAAACAATAGCACCTTTACCTCTGCCTTCCTGCTTGAGTTAATAATTTTTTTTGTGTATGATGCCGACACTAAAACTTACCTTCTTTTTGTAGTTTTTGCATTATAACCAATTGCACTAAACTTATTTTCAAAAGGCCTGCTATGTTAAATCTGTTCCTTCAGGTGACCCCTAGAAACATCATCTGATATAATTTCAGTCAATATTACTTTTTTGTCCAAACTAAAACAGTTGAGGAAGTGCCCTGTAACACAAGAGACTTTATAAAGTATGCAGTGACTCTTTCATTTCTGAAGAACGGTTTTAGAGGAAAAACAAAAGTTTCATTTATATGTATGTATATTAAAGTTTCCAGAATTTTCACTTCTGAAGCATGACCACAGTGACTTGCAGATGTAAAATAATGTGGAAACCTCCTATCAGGTCCAAAGGATTCGATAACGTCTATATGATGCAACATTTTATCTTAAGCTCTTTGCTTACAATGAAGACACCACAGCCAGAGATAAGATAACAGAGCTGCTGGGATAAGAGTGGTGGATGAAATAGGTACATGGAGCATCAAGCCTGAATGCAAAACATATTGTCGAAAGGAGGCACAGAACTTGTTCTTTCTAATTCTGCTTGAAAATCCTGATGTGAAGAGACATTACCTTTGTGTGAGCCCACCATACGGCCTCCATTTCATACTCCTTTGTTTGCAAATGATGCCAAAAACAAAGATGCAAAAGGAGGATTCACCCCTCCCGGGTCAACAAGAGGCCTGACCTCTGCCCAAGAGTGGGCCCCACTGTGGCATGATCTGAGAGGCTGCCAGAGAAATATCAGAGCCAACTAGGCTTTGTTCTTTGGCAAAGATTTTGCAGTTTCAAATTTGACACTTTGAAGAGCTAAATATGCACCTGACATTTTACTGGGTGTTGGATGGTGGTGGCGGTGGGTATGGTTTGACACGCAAAAAATAAAAATGCTCTTCCAGTTTTCAAGGAGCTTATGGCCTAGAAGTGGAACAGATCTCAATATCTGAGTTGTGTTAGCAGGTTCTGGTTCCTGTTCTCCAGGAATGCGGTAGGGAGGATAATCAGGCTTAAAGTGGAGGTGCTTCAAGGAGGGCAGACAGACCAGGAAGCTCCTCTGGGAAAGAGGTGGAATGCGGGACAGTGGTGCATGGGTAGCTACAGAATCAAGGAAAGAAGTGAAATAGGGTTGTTTTTTGTTTTGTTTTCTGTTTTGTTTTGTTTTTAATCTCAGAGATTGCAAAGGAAAGCAATCAGACTTCTGAGGTGATGTTTGGGATTGGAAAGAAAGATGTGGTTGTAGGGCCTGAAAGGGCTGGGCATCTGTACCTGTCTGGGTGTGGAGCCTGAGTACGTGCCCAGCAGGCCTGGGCAGCCTGGCTGGAGCACGGCGTTAAGGGAAGGTTTTCCAGGGGCCAAGCCAGGCTGTGGCACTTGTTGCATGCTTTAGATTCAAGTTAGGTGACCCTCCTCTTTGGTTTGCTTGAGCCTCCTAGGTGTTCTCAGATGGTACTGGGGGGAAAGAAAAGTGGAAGACGGAGCCAGTATGAGATTCTTGAATTATTTTTTTTTAAGATTTTATTTATTAATTCATGAGAGACACACAGAGAGAGGCAGAGACACAGGCAGAGGGAGAAGCAGGCTCCCTGCGGGGAGCCCGAAGTGGGACTCGATCCCAGGACCCCAAAGGCAGACGTCAAACACTGAGCTACCCAGACGTCTCTCTTGAGTTAGTTTTAGTTAATATTTGGTGAAATAAGAGACAGGATCACCTTTGTATCCCAAGTGTTAGGAGCATTTCAAACCAATTCCATTTTATGGAGTAGGGGTAGGATTGTGATTTGCTCGATGTCGCATGACTAGTATGGTCACAATGCAGAGATTTCCGTAGCTCTAACTGGATAGCCTAGGCAGTCTCATTTCTTCTTATCCATTACTTTTCTTTCTCTCTTGATATTATTCTCTCCATTTCTTTGTACCCTAAGTCATTACTGTCTCCCATTTGATTTTGGAAAGCTTTCTTGTGGCAGGTGACAGGAATCCAATTGGAACATGCTTGAGCAGGAAAGAAGAAAAAAAATATATATGGAATTTGGTATATAAAGGTGGTGCCATATTTGGGGTACTTCATATATTCTGAGGGCAAGAACGTGGCTAAACCTCAGGAACACCGTCCCAATCATCTGTGACCCAGGCTGCACTAATACTCTGCTAGCATGGTGGCTCCCACACTACCAGGCACGTTTGGGCTGGGGACAGTGGGGGTGGGGATGGGAACCGAGGGGACAGTTCCCAGAAGCTCTTTGGTCGACAAAAAACAAAACAAAACTTTCACCGCAGTTAATAGTGATTTTGAAATTAATTATTATAATACGTACTCCACTTACTTACAAAATGGTTCAATGGAGCTAATGACAAGAAAAGATATTTTCTAAGACTATATGCATTACATGATTTTATTGTAAATCATATCTACTTGCCGTCAAGCAGCAGGTATGCCTCTTCCCAATCTATAGATGAGGAAATTGATGTCCACAGAGGTTACCCAGTTTGGCCAAGGACACACAGATGGTAAGTTAGGGGGTTGAAACTTAAGCCTTTTCTACCATCTTCCTACTAATGACTTCAATTTTTAAAATAAATCAAGTCTGGAGACACCTGGGTGGCTCTGTGGGTTCAGCGTCCGCCTTCGGCTCAGGTCATGATCTCAGGGTCCTGGGATGGAGCCCTGCTTTGGTCTCTGTGCTCAGCAGGGCATCCAGTTGAGATTCTCTGTCTCTGCCCCTTCCCCTGTTTGCACCCCCTTTGTCTCTCTCTCTCTCTCTCAAATAGATAATAAATAAATAAAAGCTTTAAAAAATAAATAAAATAAATCAACTCTGCTGTTCAGGTCTTTTTCATTTATTTGAAGGAAACAACATTCCAGATTAATTTGAAGTAAAAGCAGCTTGAAGGCACATTGAATTTTCAGACTTGGACAGCTGATCATCTGATGGGAGATGTAGTATTTCCATTTCTCTTTTGGTTGGGAAAAGCCATTCTCCATGCTCTTCTTTTCTCTTGATTTCCTATTGGCATCTCTGCTTCCCTCCATGCTTTTCAGCATTCAAGCCAGATGCCAATTGTCTGTGTGTAGACACACTGCTTCTCAAATATACCAAGATGCCAGATGTATGTGTAATATTTGACCATATGTGAAAATTCCAGTAAACTCCTAGGGACTTACGTTCCAGTGTCAGTGCTGAACAGCAGGAAGACTATAAATTCCGTCAGCTAACCAGAAGACTCACATATGCCTCCTTTATAAATATCCAATAGATGTGATGTATTCTAAATTTGACTTTTTAGTATGATGGACTTTTTAGTATGATGCTCTTCCCGAGGAGGCAGTGGCAGATTGCAAAAATACAGTCTGATGGAACCTCCTCAGATTATTGCTGTTATTAGTGTTCACATATTGTGGAGAAATCTGCAAGCAAGAGCCATTTCTCAAGATGGATCCCGAAAGAAAAGAAGAGGAATATGTGCAAATAGTAGGTAACGGATATGTTAAAAAAAAGAAAAAGTTGAGCCACCTATACTAACTGACCTAGAAATTCCAATTCCCTTGGGGGAATTAAATTCTGGAACCTCAAACAAAACATTTCAAGAGTATCGGAGAGAGGCTAGAATTTTGAGACATATCTCCATGCTCCCTCTGTCTGGCCCCCCAGCCTCCTGCCATTTAAAAAGCGAAAACATAAACCAAATCCACTTCAGGAGAGTTTGCTATATGCCAAGCTTTGATTTGGACCTGGTGAGAGTTAACAAGACAAAACAGACAGGCCTTCATCCTTGGATCACTCATAGTTTCGTACAGGGAATCTCCATGGTCATGAACGTTCCTAAGAAAGCAAGCCAGGAGGAAGGAGTGGAAAGTAACATTCCTTTGAATGGCCCAGTGTTAGGAGAGAGGCCGAGACTCTTAGCTTGTCTCTGAGCTGGCAAAGGATCTGGCAAATGGGGGGCTCCCTGTAGAACCACCCTATCTTCTTCTAGCAAGAACAGTAGCAGTGGTAATAACAGGAGCGGACCTTTATCAGGTGCTTACATGTGCCAAGCATTTTAATTCTTTTTCTCACTTGACTTTCAAAACAACCTAATGAGGAAAGATACCATTTTATTCCTATGTTACAGTAGAGGGAACTGAGGTTTAGAAGATAAAAGAACTTGCCAAGGTCATATAAAATGTTTGATCCCACAGAGAATTGCATTTTCGTTTACAGAGGCTGGGGAGTGTGAAGTGTTTTCTGGTGGAGGTGTACTTGTGGCACAAGCGTGCTACTCCTCACCACTGCCAAAGCAAGCCCTGTCCATCCTGCAGGAACTGTGAGATGGCCTCTATTTCCACCATAAACTCTTCTTGGGACCCCATCAACTTTCTTCCCACAGTGCACCTGCGCACACATGTGTGCTTCATCTACTTGTGGTTTAACTCTGTTTAATCCTTCTCTACACAGTGTAAAATTCTTCATGTCGGTGTATTTGTCTAGAGATTAAAAATAAGTGTTCTATAGCATCCATTGCAGTGCACATTATGTTCAATTTTTTGGTATTTATTTAATTTTTTTGGTATTTATTTGAATTAAAGTTGTATTGGTTATCTATTGCTGCTTAAAACACCACACATATTATCTTATCATTTTTGTGGCTCTGGAGTTGAGCAGGTCTTAACTGCGTCAACTGCAAAGTCGTAATTGAGGTTTCGGGTGGGGCTCCGATATCATCTGGAGACCTGAGTGGGGATGGATCTGCTTCCAAGCTCACTCAGGTTGTTGGAAGAAGTTATTTTCTTGTGATTGTAAAAGTGAGGGCTCCAGCTTCTTGTGGGCTACCAGATGGAGGCTGCTCTCAGCTCCTTGAGGCTGCCCCAAATTCTATGCTATGTAGTTCTCTCCCATAGGCCCTCTTCTAAGACTGCAGCTTCCTTCCTTAAAATCAACAACAGAGGGTCTCTAGAATGAGTCTGGCAGTAACATGGAATCACCTTTGCCATAGTCTATTAGTTAAAAACAAGATACACGTTCCGCCTTCTGTCAAGGGCATAGAATTATACAAGGGCTTGAGCAACAAGAGTCAGGATCAAGAGGGGACTGCCTTAGAGTCTATATCCCCCACAAAGAGAGAAGCAGGAAATGCACAAATATTTGACACTTTATCAAATTCATTTAGCAAATTTAATCATAGTACTTGCAATAGAATTCAGAAACCTGATTCTGATCTTTTTGTCCTCACTACTAAATTATCACCAGCAATAGCGAGATGGCCTTGGCCACACAGCCAGTTCTTGCTAGCGGAGTTGGAGCCCAGAGATGTATCAACTAGGGTGTGCGTTGAGGGAGATAACTTGCTGTGAATAGTCACTGTCCAAAGTGGTGTGGGCAACTCAAACTGAGTTGAGATGCAAGGCCATCTGGCCAAGAGTGGCTGGCAAAGACCTGGGTAGATTGGGTTTGAGAATCTTTAGTCCCTCCAAGAGAGAAGTTGGAAAGGCCCAGGTAATTTGTCAGGACCCCAGCCTGGAAGGGCAGAGGTAGAGCAAGGTGGGGGGGATTCAGGAGGCTGAGATGGTGCCACAGGAATGAAGAAGAGACCAGCGTGCAGGTGGGGTTGAAGTCAGATTGAGACTCCGTGCACCTGACCCTCACCCACCGGAATAGCATTTAGCTACATCCGTGGGCAGAGGAAGGGCTCTTAATGTTCTCCCTGTGAAGGCGTCCCCGAAGAGAGGGGCTGAGAACTACCTCAAGAAATCTAGGCTCCAGTTCCATATTGGTGAAATTTATGAGAAGAAAAACATAATTACATTTTGCTCTTTCCTGAATGAAAGGCACATTTTTCTTAATTGTTTTTAGTAAGATGTCTCTTTTTTTCTATCTTCTTTCCTCTTCTTCTCCTGTTCTTTAAATACCTTTACTTTTCATTAGAATCCTTAGATTTCCATCCAGTTTTTCTTTTCTCTTTGAAACCTAATGATAAAGATATAATTCTATCAGTTGAACAAATTGGATCAAACATGCTTTTCCGCGTATTGCTTATTTATTATACAACTTCCTATGCCTTTTAAAATAACACATGTTTTATGGGGTCTTTCTCCCATGACTCATTTTTGGAGCTGATCCGAGAAGGAGTTATTCTCCAGACGTGGCACCATTGACCCTCATTTCGAATTACATTTTTTATTTATTTTAAAAAAGATATTTCATTCACAGAATCCCCACTGAGCTTTTTATTGTGGAAAATTAGGGCCCGTAAATCATCCCCCTCAGAAAACTATAAATTTTATACAATTGAAACATTCCATGGACTGAGCTTGGCACTTTGATGAAATCACTCCTTTACTTCTCATAATTTATGAGCTTCCCCCGTTCACCTCCCTCCTGCTCCATCATCACCTTGCCCTCCCAGCAAGGGGGAGGGGGGCGGTGGGGTGGGTGGTGGTGGTATCATGCCTTTAAATTGCTCACCGGGGTTTATTGAGTATAATTTGTGAGCAAATTTATATGAATCCACAATATTGCAACTTACCCGAAATTATGAATAAAACTTTTCATTTTCTTCCTGCAGGCAAAGGGACAGGGGTTGATTACACAGGAGGTAGCTCCGCAGGACGTGCTGGGGAAGAACCAATGCCCTGGGGCCCGATGACATGGGCTAGAGCCTCAGATCTGTCAGGGGTTTCCTGTGAGACCGAGGCCTCAGTCGTCTCACTTGAAGGGTCGGATGGGTAATCCTGAAGCTTCCTTTTAGCCCTCGCACGCTCTGATGCCATGGATTGAAGATGGTTCTTGACATGCTGCTTCTCTTAAAGGGCAGTTAGGAAACCAACAGGTTTGATGTGCTATTTTGGACGTAGGAAGTTAATTTTCATTTTTAGGGGAAAGGAAAGAAAGCACAATAGTAGTAAAGAAACAAAGCACTCCTGATTTTTTTTTTCGTCTCCCAGGTTTGTACCGGATTGTGAGGTCTGGGAAACCAGGGACCTTATTTCACTTGGAAACCCTGATTCTTAGTACAGAACCTGAGACCTGAGTTTCTGATCAAAGCAACAGAATGAATACAGATAATCTAAAGGTTTGTAACCCCATGTATTCAAGTGCCCGAAACAGTGCCACACACGTGGGAGGCCCTTAATACATATTTGTTGAGTTTCCAAGAAATGGCTTATTTGCCATCATTGGGGTGTTGGAATTTCCCTGTGTCCATTCCCTGTCCGGTTGACATCTTTATTTCCATGAACTGAGCTTAATTTTTACTGAGTGAAATTTTTAGCTTAAAATCTGGATTGATTTTAGAGGTTGAGGAAGAGAACCAAAGAATTCCATCTGGGGGAGAGGCAGAGCACAGGGTCTGTGGACCAAGCTTGACCTTACGCTGTTAAAGATCTGAGGCTCATTCATAATCAGCAGTGATGCAGTCAACCTGGGCAGTTATACTCACCTCATCCAAGCCACACCTTAGGGTGACATTACTACTTGGGGAGGTGGGTGGGCAATTTTATGAAAGTTTCTCTCTTCCAAATTTGTTCTTCAATCAAATTTTTTCATCTTTAAAGCAAAGGTGATAATAGTACTTACCACACTAAGATATGATGATGACTGAATAAAAAATAAATGGAAGGTGCCTGCCATCCAGTAAGCATTCAATCAAGGTCAGCTATTAGTCTTATTAGGTCAAATATATTGAGGACCTTAAGGAAATTTGAAAACAAAAATTTTTGATCTACTAAATAAATAAATTGGCGCAATCCACGCATGTGTTCACATCACTAGGACGCCATGAGCTAGAATTCAAAGGGAAATGGGAACTCAAGCAACTGTATAGCCATGACTGAATTAAGAAATGCCCCAAATTCAAAATAATAGAAGACATGAGCAAAAATAAGCAACTTAATTCCATTTTAGGACTGTGACAAATCTAAAACAAAGTGGGAATTACAGGCAACAGCTTAAGGAAAAATGAAACCCCCCAAAAATGGTACTTTGCCTCCCAGGGGGAGACTTTAAAAAGATAGAGGAGAATATTTGATTATGAGACAAAAACATGTGTAACTTTCTCATTTCCTGCTCACGAGATGCTCTGGCTGCCGTTATTTAAAATGCTGTGTTGAGGACATATAAAAGGAGACTAAGCAGATATGAATGTTCAGCAGGACGATTCTTTATGGCTCCTTGGCACCCCGTGCCAAACATTAATAAGGTTTACGAGAAGCCAGTGAGCACTGTAAATTGCTCCCCTTCTAATTTGAATCATGCTGCAGACCCCGTTTGTTTCCTGCCTGCTGATCTGACAATGAGAGATAAATCTGATAAAGTTCTCGAACTTGGAAAGAGATTTGTTTTCTGTCCAGGGACTCTCTCTCCGCGAGGAAAAGGTTATTGGGCCTGGAGCCACAGGCAATAATATGTGTACCTGAACCGCCCCCTTTGATATTCGCAGTGTTGTCACACAGGATACTTTGCTTATTCAGCCTTTTTAAATGGTCCTGAAGGAATGTTCTTGTGCAGCCCACCACCAACCCCCCCCCACCTCGGCCACAAACTCGCCTGCAGCGAAGCGATTTAAGACTGAAATGTCATTAAGTGGGCCATATATTGCCAGCAAGGGCTGGGTGGCCATCGCCTTGGACCCTCTGTCACCCCAAACTTCATTTCTTATTTACATTTTTTAATATTTAGGGGGTAAATAGTCCCAAGGCACATAGGCCAGTTCATCCCTTGCCCGGGTATCCTGCAAACACGTCCAAGAAGAGGAAACCGACTTTCACCTTGATTTTAAAGTATTGTTTCAGGCTGTTTTGCATTCTGACCCCGGTGAGTCTTGGTTGAAGTCAGTCCCGTGCTCTACTACAAGGCAGGTGGGCAAAGTCATAACTGACAAGTGCCAGGAAGGGAACTTTCCATCTTGTGGAAGAAAAGAGACGCTGGATCCTTCTCATACAGCACTAAATTCTCGTCCTTTCCTAACAGCCCGGAATCACAAAGACTGTATTTCAGAGTGACAAGATAGCTAACCGGGTGAAGTTCTTAAATAAGTATCAGTGACACACTTTTCTCTTAAGGGAAGAAACTCAACAGATGCCCTGAAAAGCTAAAGAAACAGTTAAGATAAAACTGTAATAGATTTTACGACGGGTGATTGTGACGT
Organism: Vulpes lagopus; assembly: GCF_018345385.1. Taxonomy (NCBI): domain Eukaryota; kingdom Metazoa; phylum Chordata; class Mammalia; order Carnivora; family Canidae; genus Vulpes; species Vulpes lagopus. Next base: position 122,260,405 of record NC_054825.1, read on the forward strand.
TGCCACAGCAGCATCTGGATTTTAACACAAAAGTGAAAACTGTAGCATCTGTATGACCGAGAATAATTAAAATTAGGCATAAGCTACCGTTATTTGAGTATTTACTCCATGCCGGCACTGGGCTAAGCAGTTGACATGGATGACCTCTTTGAATCCTCACCTCTTCCCTGGGAGATAAGTAAAGTATGACCCCCTCGCTGTATAGATAAAGAGAGTGGGGCTTTGGGGGAGGGGATTAGTCTGCCCAAGGTCACAGTGCTTTTAGGATGGAGGGCCCAGGTCTCATTCCAGAGCTCAAGCTAAACTACTTGGCAATTGCTCCCCGCCCCCACCCCACCCCCCGCCCATCTCCTAATCCTAGCCTGTTCCTCCAGCAGCAAAACTTCTCCTCAGGCTGAGAGTCCTAGTGATGTCATCAAGGTAGCAATTTCTGGAGTTGTAGGGAGGAAGAACCACTGGAATACAGTGGTTACAGTGGATACAGTGGTTCTCTTCCTCAACCTCTAAGATCAATCCAGATTTTAAGCTAAAAATTTCACTAATGCTCTAGGCTCACTATGGGATCCTCCTTCAAGTCACACTTGGTTCCAGTCCAGGTTGGGTCTAACACTCCAATTCTATAATCTTCTGGTTTGCTCGCTGGGCTAGAGTCCCAGTCTGTGCATCTGCTTAATGCCCAAGTGCTTTATGACTGGGTCCTCATTCCTCTTTCCTCTTCTAAATTTCTTCTCTATCTGCACCACACCCACTTACTCACCTCTCCATTCTCCCATGACATACAGAGAACACTGAAGCACACGTGCACACACACATACACACCAGTGGACACCAGGTGAATCCAACTCCCTGCTACCTGGACACATACCTCTTCCATCATTTCATGTAATCACCAGAAGTTCACAAATAACACTGTCCCTCCACTCGAAGGGAAGGTTACCACTTCAGGTGCCAGCTCTTCCCAACTTGGCCCAGTCCTGATGCAAGAAATCGGGCCTCTGTACCAGATAAGAGGCCATCTACCTCCGTCTCCAACAACAGCACAAAGCTAATTGGACCACACCCTCCATTCTTATCCTAAGAGCAATTGCTCTAGAAAAGTTCTGTTCACCCGTAATCTGAACCTGTGATAAAAATCACATTTTGTTTTAACATTGACGTATTTTGATATTGCATTTATCTCGTTAAAGGTTCACCAAATATCAAGACATTTTCCTAAGTACAAACAGAATGATGACTTGGAGATTCTGGTGACAGAGATAAGACCCAGGTTATGGTCACTTTCCACAGCTCTGGCCCTGAGCTTTCCAATCAGGAAGCCAGCTGGGGTGATGGAACTGCTCTGAACCAGCTTCCCAGGTGCCTGGCATCTAAATCAAATTTTAACTTTAATTCACTGAGACATTTTAACTTCGTAGTAGAGAAACTTCAGGAGCCATGAAACAGATTTGCATCAGGGGCCTCCTGACACGAATCCCTGGGAAGACACAACATTGCTTCAGTGTTATTGCTGCCCGAAGTGTATAATTTCAACCCAATCACAAGGAAACACCAGCAAACACAAATTGAAAGTTTACAAAACAGCTGGCCTGTACTCTTTTAAAAAATGTCAAAATGAAGAAAAGACAAGGACAAAAAAAAAAAAAAAAAGACAAGGACAGACACTGTTGCAGACTGAGAGACTACAGAGAAGCAACAACTCAATGTGACATGTGATCCTAGACATGTGATCCTCCCAAAATAATTTTATAGAGGGTTATTGGTGAAATATAAATATAACCTGTAGATTCGATATTAGCACTGAATCAGTGTTGATTTTCTGAAGGTATGATTACAGTGTGATGATGTAAGTGAATTCACTTATTCTTAAAAAATGAACACCAAAGGACCACCGTGTCTACAACTTATTTCCAAATGGCCCATAAAATAATGAGTATCTACTGAGAGAGAAAAGTGACTCCCCTCAAAAAATGTGGCAAAACACTAATGTGGGAAATCTGGGTAAAAGCATATGGGAGTTCTTTGTAACTTTCTGGAACTTCTTTTGGAGTATAAATTCTTTCAAAATAAAAAATCAGCAAAAAAAAAAAAAATCTGTCATCTTCTGTAGTGAAAGATCATCCTTTTTTCTAGTTCTCAGAATGCCCGCATGTCCCACCCCATAACACTGCCCATTAATAAAGTACCTAAGAAGCCAACTCATTTCAATTCAACAAGAGCCAATTGTGCAACTAAGTGAAATTTTTAGCTTAAAATCTGGATTGATCTTAGAGGTTGAGGAAGAGAACCAAAGAATTCCATCTGAGGAAGAGGCAGAGCACAGGGTCTGTGGACCAAGCTTGACCTTACGCTGTTTAAGATCTGAGGCTCATTCATAATCAGCAGTGATGCAGTCAACCTGGGCAGTTATACTCACCTCATCCAAGCCACACCTTAGGGTGACATTATTATCTAGGGAGGTGGGTGGGCAATTTTATGAAAGTTTCTCTCTTCCAAATTTGTTCTTCGATCATATATCACTTGTGTAGCACTGTTGGGGCCGAGAGAAACACAGCATGATTTGGTCTGGGCTCCATTCCCTTCCAAGAAATAAAGACTGACAAATATTTCCTTTCCATATTGGGGGGTGGTGGTGCATTGGGTGGATGGGAAAGGAGAAAATCAGAATGCTCAGTAAAATAGGTATTGCTAAAGAACCATGTCAGAATAGGACTTTTTACAAAATAATTGCCTTTAAAAATCATCACCCATTCTTACCCTCTATAATTCAGGTTCCTTTCATCTTCCTATTATAATCGCTTTCTTTTCCCATGACATCTCCTATTTATTTAATTTAAGCAATATTCGTAGAGATCATAGCAATGAGGTGTTGTATAAGCATACAATGAGGCGGAATGGAAACTCTTCCTACGGTAACAGAAACACGTGTGTTTGTGTGTGTGTGTGTGTGTGTGTGTGCTTGTGTGTGTGTGTATAAAGCTGTTTTGAGGTCAAAGCTTTGCACAGCTCATGCAATTGAGAAAACGAAGTGTTTCATTGTGATCACATTGCTATTCGAGTCTATCATTTTTGTCATCGTGATTTAACATTCATTGTATGTCTATGGTTCCCTGGACAGATCTCAGAATTAGATGTCAACTCTGTTTAGTGGATTTATGCTTGAAATCAGATAGCAAAGCCACAAAACGGAAAAAGATAATACTTCCAAAACAGAAATATTGACTAATGCATTCCCAGAAAAGGTAGGTAAGGAGAAAATGAGCTTGACCCAGGTGGTGAGGAATGAAGAAAGTGTGAGAAGACTTATGTGTCTAGCTTAGGGTTGGTTTGCAGCCATTTCCAAGAACCCTGGGAGGTACCGTGGAGGCTGCATGATCTAACACTTTAATCCTCCCCTGCCACAGCTCAGACCCCATGGGGAGGAATCTTGATGAGGAGACTCCCTGTCTTGGATAATAATAACAAGCGGCCCTCTGTTCAGGCAAATTTTCACGTGGAATTTTTACTCTACCACTCAAATAACCAATGCAACAAATAATCAAGTCCTCAAGCTTTGAAGAAAACCCTGAGAGGATTTTTCTTTTAAGGAGGTAGAGGTCATTCAAACATAAAGATACAGTTTCTTAGAATAAGTTTTTCCCCCCTCCCCTTAACATGTGTCCCAGATCATCTCTTTTTTTCCTACCTCAGATACCCCCTACACTTTTTAATATTGAATGTCTCAATAACAAAAGTAAGCCTCATGTTATTTATGGAAACTGCACAATATTAACTTTGCTAATTACATGGTTGCTCACTTTCCCAGGACCAGATCACCTCCCATTTGTTTCCAACCTCTATGGCCACCATGTGTTTACGAGTAAGACAGAAATAATAAGCTGCAGGTTTCCAAAGTAATCGCATTATTTCTGCAGCTCACACGGGGAATTTGCCATCGGGGTTGAAGGGCACATCCTCCCAACATAGAGAGGAGTGAATTGGACTTTCCCCATCACCTGCCCATGTGACTATTTGGGAAAATTTGAGGCCAGAATGACCCAAGTTCAGACAGACACCTGATACGGCAGCTTCCCAAATATATGAAATTTTCTGCAAGCAATTTCTCTGTCTCTTGGTTCTCAGTATATAAATTAGGGCGAAGCCCTCATTTCTAGCATGGCTCTGAATCTTAAATAAGATGATACAAGATGGTACTTGGCCTGGGGTCGGTTGCTACTGAATGATGCTTCTAAGTTTCTTTCCACTCCATTTCATGCTCTTCTAAACTCCTAAATACTAAGCTGAGAAGGCCTAAAAGATGGCATTTTTGCGAGGCTTGCTGTAAATCCAGAGTAGAAAGTTCAAGCTGGGCTAAGTTCTGCCACGGGATTTGCTGGCTTCTGGAAGCTACTTTTTGCCCAGTGCTAGCCTATCCTCCCATCCCTCCAGGGTTAGTGAGCTGGTGCCACCACCTGCTTACTGGCGAGCTGGCATGATTGCTGGATCCTTGAGCTGGGTTTGAATAAACTCATGTCGCTCGGCAACCCTTTATTGGTATTTATTAGGAGTGGCAGGAGAGGTCAGTCCTTTGTGAAATAATTCCTGTGGTTTCATCAACCACATAGGTCCCTGGATCTATAAATTCTTTCTGCCTTCTCCTCCTCTCCCTCCCCCTCCTCTTCCCCTTCTCCTTCTTCTTCTTCCTCCTTCTTCTTCTCCTCCCCTCTTCCCCCACTTCCCCCTCTTCCTCCCCTCCTTCTCCTCCTCCTCCCACCCTCCCCCACCCCTTCCCCCTCCTCCTCTTCCTCCTCCTCCCCTCCTCTTCTTCTTCCTCCTCCTTCTCCCCTCCTCCTCCTCTTTCTTCTTCCTTCTTCTTCTTCTTCTTCTTCTTCTTCTTCTTCTTCTTCTTCTTCTTCTTCTTCTTCTTCTTCTTCTTCCTCCTCCCCTCCTCCTCCCCCTCCTCCTCCTCTCCTCCTTCTCCTCCTCCTCTCCCTCTCCCCCTCCCCTTCCCCCTTCCTCTTCCTCCTCCTCCCCTCCTCCCCTCCTCCCTCCTCCTCCTCCTCCTTCTTCTTTTTCTTCTTCTTCTTCTTCTTCTTCTTCTTCTTCTTCTTCTTCTTCTTCTTCTTCTTCTTCTTTCTTCTTCTCCTTCTTCTTCTTCTTCTTCTTCTTCTTCTTCTTCTTCTTCTTCTTCTTCTTCTTCTTCTCCTAAGGGTTCTCTACTTGGATGCTGTTTCACCTCAAACAGCCAGTTCTGTTCTGACATAGTGAAGATACAGAGCTTCCCTCAACTGACATGACTTGGCTAGATGCCAGCCAAGAGCTCCTCTAGGATATTTTGGCTGTGGGATAAATTACAGAGAGTCTGGCCTTGTTATCTTCAGTGATCATTTGTTGTAGTAATAATAACAATACTGGGTGCATAATTGGCTGTTTAAAAACATGAACTTTATTAATTATCCTACATTTCTCCTTGGCTGCTGGCAACTCCGTCTAGACTCTATCTCTTAGCATTCTCTCATCTGTCATTTCTACCGCAAACCCTCCACTGATCTCTAGCTGCCCACTTTCCTCTATATCACTGTGTTTCTTTGAGCTACTGACTTTTGCTATGACTTTTTCACTAAACTAGAGATTTTAATGTCTTTCTCAGTGGTGAGGAAGAGAAACTGAATCCTAAGTGTCTCTCTGTGTCTTGTTTTTCTATGTCAGCTGTAGCCCAGATAGCCTCTTACTGACTGGGGTAGGTTGTGTGTTTCTAGACTCCTGAATCCATTCAACACACCCTTGGTGAACTGAAGAGCTGGTCAGGCTGCAGGCTGGTCACTGGAGACACAGGTGAAACCCTGTCCCTGCCCTCTGTGAGCTCACATTCCAGATGGGAAGGTAGGCATCTAAACAAACACGCATGGTACAATGTGCTGACTGCTATAGCTAAAGTATAAACAAAATGACTTCTGGGGTATGATTTTGCCTCACCTGTACCTGAAGCAAGCTCTAGTATCTTGACGTCTTCTAGAGTAAGAATTTATGTCTGCCCAGACAGTTCCGGTTTTTTAATAGGGCCCTCTGTCACTCTTGGTGTTTCTGTTTGAATGACAAATTGCCTACTTCCTTTTTACAAATTAAGGACTCATACTTGAGGTTAGGTTGATTTGGGGACAATTACATTTCAATTCATCAAAAAATTTTGTGTTGCTGGCTTACATGAGTGGTTGAGGCAGTGGCACAGGTTCCTGATCTGATTCACCTTTTTCATCAGCAGTAATGATTGTACTTTTTCAGATCACATCAAAGGTAGGGTGACAATACTTTGCTCCAACACATTTGTGTTTTTTAGTAAATGAGCTCAAAAATAATGTGAGTTATAAAAGACATTTTTCCTCAGTAATTTGAGTTTTAAAATAATTCCCCAAGGAGTTGGCTAAATATCGGGGGGGGGGGGGGGGGGGGAGAAAGATCCAAACCTGCATTTTATCATTCTAAGTCTCCTGTACCACTTTGCCTTGGTGGATGGTAGGGAGAAGTGCTTGCAAATATTCCTCATAGTTTAGCTTCAGTGTGAAGGTGGAAGCAAATGCTGATCATGAAGAAATCTAGATCTGAATCCTGTGATTCTAAAGAATCTAAGTTTAAGTTAGCATATGCATGAGATATTGCATTGGTTCTGTAGCCTAAATAGAATTCATTAGTTTATTCATTCATTTATCCATCTGCTGAATGATTAAAAGCCACCCCAGTTGGCTTTCTTGTGCTGACTATGTGCCCGTCATTCTGTGAGGCACACAAAATACAGTGATGATTTATGCAGACATTTCTCTGCTCCCGAGGAACTTGCAGAGGTTGAAACTCTAAAGGTGATTTTCATTTCAACCACCTGGCATTCAGTAGGACCCAGGTCCATTCGTTAACTTAAAACAGATTATGGATGGGCTACCTGTAATCCTATCATGTGATTAGGAAAATGAAACAATGACAGTAAAGCCCTTTAAAATGCATGTCACCATGAAGCAGTGATGAATAGGAGAAAGATCACTGAAAATTAACTCAGGAAATGTAGATTCTAGTCACAACACTAGCCCTTATTAGCTCTATGACCACGGGGATGTCACTTAGCCTCCCTGAACCTTCGCTTCCCATTCTATCATGCAAAATGTGAGTTTTCATAGGCATTGTGTCCACCTCACAGATGAACGCTCTAGGGCCTGGAAATTCCCCAACTCTTCTGTTCAGGTTGACTTTCTGGAAAAGTGCTTTATTCTTAGAGGATTTGATTATTGAGTTATCTTTATATTCTGCTGCTGTCAGTAGATTTACCATAAATGTTTCCTGAGAGTCTCTCTCTTGAAGAGATTCAGGCCCCAGTTAAGTTCATCCCAATTAAAAATAGAACCCTGAGATGCAGCAGCTGTAGCACCTCTTCAACCTCTTCAAATAACATTGAACGACTAAGTGCCTGCTACTGTGGAGATAGTGCCCATGGAACCGGCAGCAGGCCCTCTCAGAAAATGATAACACTCTAAGTGGCTGTCAGTCCTCAGTAATTTCTAGTAGTTCGGGGGCTGCTACCTTATCTTCTAAGAGTTCTAAATGTTCCTGGTAGAAAAAAAATGCACATCCTTTATTTAAAACAAAAAAACAAAAACAAAAAAACAAAAAACACAACCTGCAATCCACAACAACAAAATCCTCCAGAACAATAAAGACAAAACAGGAGTGCTGTGGTCTTGCTGGTAGCTAGCAGGTTTGGGGTAAAAGGCCAAGGAAGCAATTACGTTTAGAAAATAAGTATTGATTCCTCGGGATGTAGAAGAATTTACTTCCTTCTCATTTCTTAAAGAAGTGACCAGCTTTCAAAAACATGACTCAGAAATGGAATTTGGCTCTCATGTATTTACTTTGTTTCTTATTTTCTTTCAATTCTTTAAAGAGCGTTTGAAAACCTTCCTTAGCCTCTCCGTAATTCGACTACTAAGAAATTGCCAAATGAAAAATTATGAAAGGTACTTTGTACGTGAGACAAAACTCAGGAAGACCTTGGTATCACATTTCAGCAGCCACTCACTGTGGGGACATCTTTTCCCCTTTCTAGATTACATGTATCACTATTCATTAATAAGCAGAATGACAACTATTTAGATTGCCACATCTCTTTATAAACATTTTCTTAGGTGGGTGGGATTTTTATACACTTTCCCAAAGGGCCGAGTTGACAGAAATGGACTTTTGCTTTATTTCCACCGAGCTCTGGATCCAAATCCCTAGGTCAAAATATATGTTATTCACGTCCTACACTTGGTTGTGTGATCCCCATGAAGGTCAGCCCAAGGGAGTCCTTTCTGATGAGACTTTCAGCATGGCCATTAGTCATGAGATAAGCATGTGACCATGGGCCCTTTGCAAAATGAAACCCTGACTAGAGGCTTGTCCTTTACAATAAGAACAGGACCATTTTTCCTCAGAAGCTCATGGCTGCCTGCATGGTGTGATTTGGGAAACCTTAAGCCCTTTGTCCCACATATTTTCCCTCTAGAGCCCCTAAATTTTCATTCATAGCGTATCACTCCTGTGGGTTAAATCTTTCCAGGCCATTCTCTTTAAAATATGTCTATAGCTCTGGGAAAGGTCCTAGGACTTTGGTGCGTTTGACTTTGTAAATTCCTTTTTCCTTTGACAAAAGAAACAGAGTAGGATGAGAAAACTAGGTAACTGGCAGGAAAAGGGTGTTGAAAGGAGAAAAATCATGCACATAATGGAAGATGAAGTGCCAATGTGCCAATGAGAGTCAGCCTGGTTCTATTTATGAGTAAGGATTCAATGTGTCCATGCACTGTGTTAGCTTTTTGGAATGTTCCTATGAGCCTCCAGCTGAGTGCAAATGGAGAATATCTTTCTGGAAAAACAAGTTGGAAAGATTTATCAAGGTGATAAAGAGTACTTATATAGAGAGAACGGATAACTTCAATTGCAGTGTTTATTTTAAAACAATAATCAGCAATGAGCAAATTTGGATCCAAAGATGTTCAGTGGGACATTATTTATAATGTATAAATAATGGAACAAGTTAAATGTTTATTATTATTATTTTTAAAAATGTTTATTTATTTATGAGAGACACAGAAAGAGAGGCAGAGACACAGGCAGAGGGAGAAGCAAGGCCCCATGCAGGGAGCCTGACGCGGGACTCGATCCCGGGACTCCAGGATCACACCCTGGGCCAAAAGCAGATGCTCAACCACTGAGCCACCCAGGCATCCCTAAATGTTTATTAATAGGAGAGTTAATACTATGGGAATTCATTTATTATAAAAGTAACTAAAACAGTATACATGATAAACTAATAATATGATCTCAGGCGTATAAAATATATATGTATAGATAGAAGAATAGAATCTTAATTAGTGGTTGTCTGTAAATGGTTATTTTTCTGTAGTCCTTTATGTATTTTCCAATTTTCCACAGTGGTCATTTATTATATTTAGATACAGAAAAAAAGGGTTATTAAAAAACTCGTCCAAGAGCAAATGTTTGGGTGAAGGTTATAAGCCTAAAATATGTGTGTCCTTTGAGGAGGTTGACTGTTGCTGTTTAGCAGTTTCCCAGTGGATAATTAAAGATCTGTCAGACTTTTCCTTATGTATGGGTCTTTTACGGTCAAGGGCTTTAATTCTACATAAAGATGTCTACGAAGGATGACATTTGGCACCTGATGTTTGATTTTGGATAGCATTCTAGCTTGCTGTGTCCAAATCTGAGACAAAACAAGTTGGATGGAGTTTAGCATAGGGAGATGTGTTCTAAGCCTTTTCCTTAGAATTGGACAGTGGCAGACACACGCAGGAGGCAGGGGAAGCCTTCGTATGAGTCCCTCTCAGCCCAAAGGCACAGGTAACAATTTTATCTCCTCACTGGACACACACCTGGCTCATCAAACTCTTTTTCCCAAGTTTGGTTTGCTTTCCATGTTTTATCCTACGTATCTGAAGAGAGTATCTGGACTTGCTGTCTGGGTACCATTTTTCTGGTTTTTCTCCACCCGGAATGCATTTCACACTTACCTCCTCTCATGTTCTTTTGGCCCGTATTAGTTCCTGGAAGCAGTTCCTGGAAGCCTCTGTTGCTGTCTTCAATGAGTGTGATCTCCCCCTCCTTTGAGCCTCCATGGTACACACACTTGTATTTTTTTTTTTTTACATCAACTTTCTATTAGATTGTCAATTTCTTTTTTTTCTTTTTTATTTTTTTAGATTGTCAATTTCTTAAGCACAAGGGCTGCTATGTCTTCTGTCCCCCATTCTTGCCCATGTGGGCAGAATTGAGCTTATTTGTTTGTTTTTTTTTAATAAATTAGCTGTTAATTTGGCTGGCCCATAGTCTGCTTCCTTTTCTTCGTGCAACTTAGGTATGATTCCCATCATTTAGCTCAAAAAGATTACTGCAAGTAAAGGTAACAGTAAAAATTTCAAAACTTCTCAATGGGGTTATCTTTCTAGAGTAAACTATCTGCAGATGGAAAACATAGAACACAGGACTACAAACTACTCCTGGTTTAATTTACCCAGGCTCTCCACCATGGTTTAACTTTAGTAGTTGGAAAGAACCACATGGGCTTTAGTGTTAGAGAGAACTGCCACTAACCCTTGAACCTAACCTTGACACTTTTTTGATAAATGATTTCTCTCCTTCACACCTCAGTTTCCTCATTTTCTAATATGTGGAATTAATTAATGGCTGTCTCCCAATGTTGTGAGGATTTTATAAAGTGATGCATGAGAACACTTAAGATAGAGCCTGGTACACAGATTTCCATCTCTGTGCTTATAAGGACAGAAGATTCATCATGTACTGGACAATTTATGCCCTCTGAGAAAGCCAGAGCCAAGCACCCTAGACTTCGCAGGGCAGTATTTACTTAATTTCTGGCCTATTGCTCTGAAATCACTGATCTCTTCATGCAACACAGTCCCCCAAACAGTGGCTCCTTTGAAAAATTTGAGGGACTACTGGGCTGGATTATTGAATACATTTCTGCAGCAAAAGCTGATCTGGATAGAAGTATATAATCTCTGAATCTTTTATGTCCTCAAAGCAGGAGAGTTTAGCAGGCTCCAGAGCTACACCGCGTGGGTTAAAGAGCCTCTGCCATACCTAATCTCTCTGTTTCCAAGACAGGTTCTTATCTGTAACTTGGAATGATGGTAATGATAATGATGCTAATAATAACGGTAATAGTAATACCTGCCATATAGAGCTGCTTTGTGCCACTTATGAAAATAAGCTTATGTCTGCCAAGCACTTAGAGCAGTGCCTGGCACGTAGTAGGCAGCTGAACCAAGCTAGAGACCCCTAATAAATTGGTTTAAAAGGCGGGGCTCTCATGAATAAATAAATACAATCTTTAAAAAAATAAAAGGTGGGGCTCTTCAAGGGCCATGTTGAGCCAAGCATTCCAATACCAAGGTGACGCTCCTACCGTAGAGCTGGTGCCATCTCTGTGGGGAGGAAGGGAGCTTACACGTTGGAGACTTGTGCCTCACAGTGGTTTGCATTTGTTAACAGCATGAGCCAAGGAACGCAGTGTGCTGAAAAAAAATTTGCCAGACGCCAAATGAGATAAGGAGCGTCCTGTGAGCAGGGACAGATGTGGACAGGCCCGCAGATAGACGAGGGAAGCCATGGCTCTTCCTAAGAAGTCTTGTCCTTCAACTCTGACACCACAGATTTCTTTCCCCCTTCAGATGCCGCTGAAACCATATAAATAAACACAGGAACTTCCCGATAATGGAATGTCTTTATTTTCTGATGGAATTTCTACCTCTGCTCACAACACGGGTATTTAAGACGGTGGAAACGAAATGGTGTGTCTGAGCGGATAATCCCATAATTAGACTTTCTGATATTAAGAAATGATTGAAATGTGTACTTTCTTCTGGTTCTATGATCTGTTCGATTTTTTCCTTTCTTTCTCTCCTTATGTCCCATCTCTTTTGTCCTTCCTTTGAGGTTTTCTTTTAAGCTTAAACTTCTAATCCTTTGATTGAATAGCTATTTCAGCTATAATAGTTTATGATTTTCAGATGATTTAACAGGTTTTTAAGATTTCCTCTGCTCCCTGCACTTTCTCCTTTTTTCTTGGCTTTTTGTTTGTTTGTTTCTGCCTTTCGTGTTAGATTTCCTCAACTGTCTGGCGAACCGAAGTGGTTTATTCATAATTATAAAGTGAGGTGCGAGGAAGGTATCACTGTACCTCCCAGATTAACAAGGGGTAAGTCGGATTTCTCATGGGATGGGGTCCCCCAAATATCTGAATCTTAGTTCTCCCCTGGGTCCATCGGTTTCTCTGGGGAGGACTGTAGACCATGGGGAGGTGAGGTCAGATGCATGTGTTCTCCGGGCTGAACGTGGGCATGGAGTGGGGGAGTCTCACTGCACCCTCTGCCAACTGTCACTTAACTGCCCTCTTTTTTAGGACAAGTGGGACCGGTTGCAGTAAGAGTGCCAGTTCTTCACATCTCTCTGTAAGCCTTTGTCATGCGACTTGTCAGTTCTTCTCACCTCAGTGTAGAGTCTTCTTCTCCCACAGTGGAATCTGGGCTGGTTTGGTACTTATTTTGGGCAACAGGATATGACACAACCGACAGTGTGTCAAGTCCAAGACTTGGACTTCAAAAGCCTTGCATGGTCTGGCCTCCTCTCTCACTCTGGTCAGTGGCTTGAGAACATTTTGAGCCCTCGTGCTGGGAGTGAGAGGCTTATGGGTCAGAGTGGAGTCACCTAGTCACCCTAGTCGAAGGGAGCCCGGATCAGCCAACCATTCTCCCAACCCCCAAGCAACTCCAGCTGACCCCTCATTCATAAGCGACCCATTGTTATTGTTGAACACCATTGTAGTTTCATGGTTGGTTGTGACAAAGCGTTATTGCCATAATGCTTCACCCTCTTCCTCGGGCTGCAAGCCTCTTCAGAACTAACCTCCCATCCTCTGCCACTGGAGAGAAGTCACTATATGAGGTAGGAGACAGACTGGGTCAACCAACTGAACCTTATGCTCATCTTCAACCAGCCCTCTTTTGAGTTACACCTTGGCCCCCACTCAGAGCTTTTCCAGGGCTCTGTGTCCTAGTTAGTTTGTTTCCTTTTTAATCTCTCTCTGTAGGCTCCAGGTTTTGGCCTTTTCCTATTGGCTAGGCTATCTGCCCGTTCACTTTCCAGTGTCTGAATTTTATTGCTCACTTCTCTCTACTGTCATATCCTGCTTGATTCACCTTGTCCTTGGGGGCTTGGGCCCCTTAATTTAATTCTTTCTCTCTCAGATACAAGGATCTTAGGACAGAGTAGGGGAGTAGGGATGAACATGTGTTTCAATATTCCATGTTTAACCAGATGACTGTTATCCCCAATTATTTATATTTTCTCTCTTATTCTAAGTTCTTAGTCTTTGTGTGTGTGTGTGTGTGTGTGTGTGTGTGTGTGTGTGTGTGAATGTTTGATAGGGAAGATTTACTTCAGGTTTTTAGATAACATGTTTATAAATATCTCTCTGAATAACTTAATGATAACTGACTCCTCTACCAATGCTTTCTCTCTTCTGTGTTGACATTCATATATTTTTTTTAATTTTTTTTTTTGACATTCATATATTAATTCACCCGGTGGCTTTTTATCAAGGATCTACTACAGACCAAGTATTGTACCAATACTGGCAAAACAGTGTGGAACTAAATGTTTTTCCTTTCCTCAAGAAAACTACAATATGAAAAAAAAAAAAAGAAAACTACAATATGGAGATCTATCAGCAGTCTTGCCTAAGCACTTCTTTCTGTGTTGTCCTTGTAAATATTGTTGAGGCCACCAAGCAGCTACCTCCGTTGTCCACTGGGGTTTATAATGTGGTGATCCAGTTTAAGGGTGGAGTCACATGGTTGTCAGCTTAAACATTGGGTAGCAACTTAACCTCTGTAAGCCTTGGGATCTTCGGTATAGTTGGAGTACTTAAAAAAAATCTTGTCAATATTTAAAAATCAAGATCACTCTCCCCTTTCTCTCTAATGCGTATTATACCTGCATAAGTGTGCATGCATGCACATGTACACACATTCTGATTCCTTATGAAAAATCCAAAGACACATTGGGCCACCTTCCTGCATGGAAGTAAGGGTCTACTAGTACTACTACTACTACTACTACTACTACTACTACTACTACTTCTTCTTCATCTCCTCCTCCTCCTTCTTCTTCTCCTTCTTCTACTGGGAAAGTACCTTTATTTTGTTTGGAGGCATGGGCAGATATCTAGTCTGAGAATCTGGAATTGCTCTTTGGTGCCTGCCGCCTTGGTGACCCTGAGCACACTGAAGTGCACAGTTCTGCTCAAGGGCTGGCACCCACTGTGACAGTTTCACCAATCCTGACATCCCTGAAGCAGGGGAACAGGAACATGGACACGTTCTTGAAGCAGCTGTACTTGGGTGTAGTAGAGGTAGTCATGGGAGATGACCGTGGTCCTCTGAATTTTCACTTTGGTCACCATGCTGGACCAAATCACCCTCGGATGGAGACATTACCAGAAAAGGAGAATTTCTTGTCAATATAGGTAGCCTCAGTGGCATCCTGAAGCCCAGACCAAGTTTTTTGTAGTATTGCCAGAGCTTCTGCTTGCTAGTTTCTCCAAGCAGGAGGGGCTGACTTCTTTAGATGGAGCATGATCTGTGCCATTTGCCCAGTGCTTCACGTTGTAGTAGAGCCAGCTGATTTATACATTTACGCTATTTGTCTGGCCTCGTGTGCATTTGAGGTTTTCACTTTCTCTAGAGATTAGGAAATTGGAGTCCTATTTTTAAAAAATTCTTAAGGAATATTTAGTTATCTGTGACTTTCAAAAATACGAAACATTCGAATTCTTTTTCCCATATAATAATGTTCCTTTTCTGTTATTAACAAGATATCCCTAAATATGAATGTGCTTGTTTCTATGTATATTTTAACATATTTCCTATTTTTTAAAAGATTTTATTTATTTATTCATGATATATATAGAGAGAGGCAGAGACACAGGCAGAGGGAGAAGCAGGCTCCATGCAGGGAGCCCGATGCGGGACTTGATCCCGGGACTCCAGGATTATGCCCTGGGCCAAACAGGCACTAAACCACTGAGCCACCCAGGGATCCCAATATTTCCTATTTTTAAATGTATTTCAATATTTGTTTCACCAGTATTAGTGAATGTCTGGGTTGTAGATTCTGAACAGATTTTTGTCCTTCTTAAGTATTTAAATCTGTGAAATCCCTCATCTTTCTGATTTCCAGCTTTTTTTTTTTTTTTCCATATCCTTGTACCCGACTACCCTGGTCTTCAGTCTTTTCCAAATTGTTTCTGATCTGTTTTTATTTTCATTAAGTCTCCACAGAGTTGTGAATTCATGACTCCATTTATCCAACCTTGTGCTCTCCCTTCAAAACCAGTCTTCATATTTGCTCCCCATGGTATTTGGGCTGTGGGTATCCCTTAAAGACCTGAGGGTGAATTATTCTTCCAGTCCTAGTACTTCCATCACTTTAGTGATTCAACAGAACCACCCTGCATCTCTGCAGACCTTGGACTGGTCTATCCCAGCTGAGGCCCACCCTTCCTAAGATCAGAAAAGGGGTTTCAGACATCCTGTAACCCTAGGGTCTATGCTAGTTATCATATTGAGTAGAACACTCATAAGATGTTAAGACTGATTTGAGCACTTGAAATGAATTTTACAATTGGCTTCCACCTATGGAAACCCATGAATAAGGGTTGATTTTCCTCACCTGCTTATGAAAAAAATAATAAATCTTTGTGTTTTAGATACTATATGCCTTTATTCCTATTCTTCAAGGGACATGAGGCTAATGAAAGCAAATATGATTCTTGGGCGTTATGGTAAGAGAAGAAGGAGGTTGATGGGTGGTCTCATTCTTCCTTGCAGTGTTCAGTCCACTTCTGAACATTGTGTTTCGACCTGTGTACCCACCAAAGCAGAGAGATGTAGAAAAGCTAGAGGCTGTCTAGAGGAGAACCTTCAGAGTGGTTGAGAAGTCTGGAAAGAGTAAGCTTGGAGAAGAGAAGCCTTGGGGGTGGCTGAGAGAGCACAAGGGATGTAGTTATCATCAGAATCACTAAATTGTCATGTGGAAGAAAGAACAGATGACTCCAAAGGGTTGGAGTTGATTCAATGGGTAGGAACCCCAGAAAGACATGATGGGCTTTTTTTTTTTTTTTTTTTTAAAGAATAGTGCAGAGCTGAAATATACTGCTCAGGGAGAAAATTCTGGGCCTCTAGGCAACCAAGCATAAAGTGGATGACCACTTGGTGGGGATGTTGTAGAAGAGATTGACTCATTGATGGGATGATCTGACCAGATGATCTTTAAGGTTTCCTTTTATCCTGAGATTCTAGAATATTTGAAATTGTCATGACAGGAGATTCCAGCACATTATAAAAACTGAAATCACAATACAGTGCATGTTTTTAGATAATCTAGGAATTGATTTATTTCTATTATAATGGTAAGGAAATATTAATGTGTGGATATGTTCTGTTTACTCATACAGCAAATTAGACCTCTTTTTTCATCAACAAGTGCTATTGAATATTGTTGAAATAAATCTGGCTGCTTTCCCACAAATTAATCACTTGGGCTCAATTAAGATAAGAACTTAACAGATGTCAGCTCCAGCCCCAATTTCTGGGTTAAAAATATTTATCTCTTTTCCTTTTTCCTTTGCTTCTTACAAATTAGTAGAGAAAGGATATACATATTATATTATCACTGATGTTTCAGACTATGGTAAATCTGGAAACTCCAGTTAGGAGGACCTATTATTGAGTAAGTCAGTCTCATTTCTTTCATATGGGCTGAAGCTCAGCTTTATTAATTTCTCTCCCCATAGCCTTACTTACTCTTCTCAGTCTGAGTTCTTTCCATTTATTTCTGTGTCCCTGGACCACTTCCTGTGTTTTGACTGGAGATTGGTTATTTGTGAGCATGTTTGTTTCTCCCGATGGATGGCAAGAAGGAATCTATCTTGTACGTTGTTGTAATCCCCACCACACCTATTGCCCTCTCCTGGATAAGGTGATTCTCAATTGATGTTTGCAGTTTCAAATGATTTCTATCATGAGCTGCTTCTGTTTATTTACCACAGGTCTGGTCTAGCAGTTAATATGCTAGCCCTCGTTAAATATCCCCTGTGAGATTGTGATGAACTTGTTTTAGAAGTTATAGGTCACTCCCATTATGTGAGAAGATGACAAACCTGGTGGCTCTGAGCGTAGAGGAGAACAACAGAAAAGAAAGTGCATTTGACAGGTTTGTTTAGACTTGGTTTTTAAGTGGGGATGGCCTTCTCCTGTGGTCTAGAGCCACTAGTTCCCAGTGCTCAGACCGAATTGTAAGCAAGCAGAGAACACCTGGATCTAGTCCCAGCTCTCCCACCAATTTGCAGTGTGGTGTTGGGTCAAGCACGGAGTCTTTCTTGTCTCCATCTGTAAAAACAAGGGAAGTGATTTGCAGCTTCTGACAGTAAATTGAGAGATTCCCCATATCTCTGCTATTGCACCCTCTCCCTCTGCTCCTTATGATGTGTGCAACTTTAGACAAGTTCTTTATCTGAGTGGCTCAGCTTCCTAAGTTATAAAATGGGGGATACCCATTTCTTGATGCTGTGATCAGGATCCATGGGTTGATGCATGTGAAGTGTTCAAACAGTGTCTGATGCAGAAGCAGCACCAACTTAATGTTAGCTCTTTTATTTTGCTACTTTGCTAAAATATGTCTGTCAGTCCATCCCCTGTTGTTAAAATTACAAACTAATGCCTGGCATAGGGAGTCTTTCCAATGCTGGTTTTAAATCTATTATTTATTTCTCTTTCAAAGGAGCATTATATAAAGTTGTATTCAGATCATCTTGATCACTCACTTACTCTGGTCCCAGGTTGCTATCCTTAATTTGTACTCTACAGTGGTCAGTGTGTCTCAACCTGTCTTTGGGTTCTGACCTCATTGTCCCATGTCCTGAGACCATGGAGAGACTTAGACCTTGCCATTTCCATGTTCATAGAACTCATGAGTAGCATGTAGAGACAACTGGCACACAGATATAATGTCTAAGGATCTCGGAGTCTAATATTCTAGTGGAAGGCTCAGCATCAGAATGCTCTGATCTTCCAGAACTTTTATTTTGGCTTGGGCATGATGTTACATGGACATGACTGAAAATGACATGGTCATTTCAGTTCAATAGATTAGAAGCTTAATTATATCTATTTAGCATTTTGATCTGTGATAAGTTCTGTTCTAGTTTTGTGGATATGAGGAAATATATTTCATAAAGGTAGGAGAGAGAAAGATATGAAGGAAACAACAGTGGGGTCTTGAGTCTTAAGGAGTTTGCACTCTTATTTGATGTTCTAGGCTTTCTGAGTTCAGTATGCCTTAGAAAATGTTGCTGACACAAAGAAACTCATTGCATACAAAATCCTTTTGCATATGTAATACCCTTCATGCCTTATTGCTGTTATTTGATTTTTTTTTTTTTTTAATCTCAGGGTCAACTAAATTTCAGAGAGGTTAAATACCATGCCAGCAGGTAGCTAAGCCAGAAATTGGACTTGGGTCTTCGGACTCTGGGGTATGAACTCCAGGGTGTTCAGAGAGGAGGATGTGATGCTGTTTCTGCCAAATGAGTCTTGGGTAAAATGCAGAGGCTCCTTGTACGTTGTGCTTGTTTTATTATTGTTAGCCTGTAGTAACATCTCTGATTGTCCAAAGTGGTTCGCAATTTTCCAACTTTAAATTTTTGACAGAGTCATGATTGAAAGCTGCAAGCATATGATTATGAGATGGTGGTTCTCGACATTTACCACAACCTCCCTGCTAAACCGCACAGCAGCCAACTCTCAAGATTTCCTCTGGGGTAGAGGGATTTTTCTCCCCACATGCAGTCCAGCTCCATGGGAAAACATTAGCAGTGACAAATGACTCTCTGAACCAATGCTCGAATCTGAGGTAAATGTGAGCCTTTGTTCTTCCACAAGAAGAACACCACCAGAGTATTCTCTATGAATACATTTGAAAGACATCATCTGAACACTTTCGGTCACTGTCTATTAGCCTTCAGGAGAATTGCTGTAGTTACTTAGCATGCAGTGGGAAGTGGTGTATCTTGGAGCCGAGTCTGTGTACATTGATCTTTATAGATATTTATATTTATTTCTTTTGGCAGGCATGGACAAAGACATTTTTAAAAAATATTTCAAGTCTGTGGAAAAACAAAGCAGAATATATTTTTAAAAATCTACCACAGAAAGGATAATAATAGCTTCCTTGACTGAAGACAACAGACAGGCATAAAATATAAGGGAATTATTTTATCCTGGACAAGAGAATTGCTGCTACAGCAAATTTTGACCTTGTCACAATCTGGATAACTCTTAGGTTTAAAACTTCCACGCCCACAGACCCCGGTCCACAGAGGAGATAACTGATCTGGGGCTTAGCAGTATTGGCAAGGTGGTGCATTATGGGATTTAGCTATAGAGTGTTTGCTCCCCAAGGAGAGAACTGCAGGAATTTTAAGAACTTGCATCAATTCCCTTGTGTAGAAGCAGTATGTCTAAGTATATTTCATGTAAATCCTCAACTCAACACATAAAGCTGTAGTTCCACCACACCTTTAAAAGGAAATTAGAGCACAGGAATGAGGCCAGACTGACCTTCATCCACCGTTTATCTCTTCAATTGCCCTGTCAGTCCATTTCAGTCACATGTTAGAGAGGCTTTCTGTCTCCCTGAGAGCGTGTTCACCTCCCCTCCCACACACCCCACTACCTCATCAGTGTGAGGTTCTCGATTTTTCTTTTAGGCCCCTAGCAGGATAGCAATCTGGATTGTTTCCTTAGACATTGTTTCTCTAGCAAATAGATGCATTTCACAACTCTTCTTATGGCAAGTTTTTCAATACTCATTGATCATTTCTCTCTCTCTCTCTCTCTCTCTCTCTCTCTCTCTCTCTTTCCTCCCTCCCTCCCTCCCTTCCTCCCTCCCTCCCTTCCTTCCTTCCTTCCTTCCTTCCTTCCTTCCTTCCTTCCAAGGCAGATTTGATCTCGTGAGTAGAAGGTAGAACCTCAGTCCTTGACGAGTGGCCCCAAATGCTAATAGGGATGTAGAGAGGAAAGGGAACCCTAGTGCCTGTTGGTAGGAATGTAACCTGGGACAGCCACTACAGAAAGCAGTATGGTGGTTTCTCAAAAAGTTGATGGAAGTACCATATTTTCCAGTATCATATTGTATTCTACTTCTGGGATTACATCTGATGGAAATAAAAATCTATGTTGAAGAGATACCTACCTGTGCCCCCATTTATAGCAGCATTATTGACAAAAACCTATGACATGAAAACAACATGTGTCCATTGATAGATGAATGAAAAAAAATGTGATATCCATGCTTATATCTATATAGTGGGATATTATTCAGCTATAAAAATCCTGTTTCTGACAACACGGATAGACTTTGAGGACATTATATTAAACAAAATAAGTCAGACAGAGAAAGACAAATACTGTGTGATCTTACTTACATGTGGAATATAAAAATAACAAAACAAAAAATCAGAATCATATGTAAAGAAATCAGATTTGTGGTAACCACAGGTGAGGGATGAGGGAAATGGTGGAAGGTGGTCAAAAGGTCCAAACTTCCAGTTAAGATGAATAAGTACTAGGAGTGTGAAGTACAGTGTGATGACTGTAGTTAACACTGCTGTAGGAGGGATCCCTGGGTGGTGCAGTGGTTTGGCGCTTGCCTTTGGCCCAGGGCGCGATCCTGGAGACCCGGGATCGAATCCCACATCAGGCTCCCGGTGCATGGAGCCTGCTTCTCCCTCTGCCTATGTCTCTGCCTCTCTCTCTCTCTCTCTGTGTGACTATCATAAATAAATAAAAATTAAAAAAAAATTAAAAAATTAAAAAAAAAACACTGCTGTAGGAGATACGTGAACATTGTTAAGAGAGTAAATCCTAATGGTTCATGTAGAAAAAACAGGATAGCAATACAAATAATTTCACAAACTCATAAAGCTAACGGTTTATCTATTTGATGCCTACAATTTTTATTAATTTAAACCCCAATCACATGTTAGAAATAAATGTCATTGCTTGTAGAGTTTAATGATAACATTACCATCTGTGTGTGTTTTGGGGGGGTGACTTTGAAGACAAACATAAGGCATGGATGGCATAGGACCTAGGACCTGTCAGTTGTTGGACTCAGTCCTGGGTTGGCCATTTGCTTTTGCTTCTAGTCATCTGCATCAAATAAGTACATTTTGAACTATTCCAAGCAGGTCAAAATTATCTGACATTGTTCAGGTTGTGCTTTGGTGTTCTCCTGTTGACCTTTTGTCTGTTACTTGACTTGGGTTAAGTAGGGAGTCACAACATGGATATCCTGTCATTTCATATTCTGGCCAGGTCTTATATTTATCTCAGTGTTTATCTGTGATGTAGTCTAACTGTCTGATGGGGGCTGCTAGTGATAAATATATATTATGAGTTTAAAACGAAAACTATTTTTATTTTTGTGGAGTGATGATCAATAAGCCATTCATTCTATTTGACTGAAACTGATCACAGTAGTAGGTTATGGTCTCTTCAACACGGTACTGACACCACGACTGTTTTTAATGTCTTCCAACATAGGAAGAAAACTAAGAACTCAGAACGCAGGGTGGGTGTGGTAGGGGAATTATAGTATAAAATCCATATGTTTTAGAATTGGTTGTTCTATAGAGGTTGGAAGAGCTCAGGTATGTTTTGGGTTAGTTCAGTCCCTCAAACTATTCCTTTCAAATGTTTTCTTTCAACCAAATCTGAAACACATTTTGCCAAAACCTTTTTTCCCTTAATTTTTAAAGCCATGTGTATTTAAAGGGACATTTAATCCATATGTTTTGGCTCATTTACACTTAACTCATCAAGATATTGTTTTTAAGAGCTATTTGAGCTCCACGAAGCCCATTTTATAAGTCTTTTCTTCCGCAGTACTAGGAAGTTGTGTTTTGCTGAAAACAGAAATTGAACCCACAAAATAATTAAGTTCGGATGAAAATTGAGAATGTACAAGATTTTTGAGAGCCACCAAACTTCACTTAGAAAACTATGTTATCCTCTTGCAGTTTTTTCGTTATTCTTCCTAAGTGCCAATATGCTTTAGCCAGGATGTTAACTTTGATCATATATTAAATCTTTATTTTGCAGTTAAATGTCTGAGTGCTTATTGCCAGTGTCTTCCTTATTGTAAAGGATAAGAGCAAGTTCAAAAAATAAGAAGGATATACAAAAGAGTGAGCTCTAAACTCCTTGAGAGGTTGACGGCAGACCTATAAACTTGGGCCTTCAGGGGCCTTCCTTTTCTGTTCCCACCAGTGTTTCCATAAGGCCTGCCTGCTCTTTCCTTCAAAGTTCCTTCTGCTGCATTGCAGGGAGATGAGGAGCTTCTGTGGCACAGGATATTACTGTGTTATATATCCTCTGCCCTCCAGGATCCTCACATTTGTCTTGCTGAGTAGAGGGATGACCCTAGGGGACTTATGACACATACAGTAGGATCGCCCATCTGTCTGGTATTGCCCTAGAGGTCGGGTTCTAAAGACGTTCCTGGAGAGAATTCCAGAAAGTCACTACACGTTTTATAGAGAGTACACATAGACAGTGTCCCTAGAGAGTTGTGAAGGCAAAAAGCTTTTCAGGTCAGTAATGACCTACAGTTTAATCTCATCATCTCAGGGAAGCTGAGCACCTCTGAAACAAATTTTGCCCATTGAGCCTCAATATCCAATGAAGGATGACCCTTCCATTGAGAAATTAGCAACAACAAAAAATTTCTATGACTCAGTTTTATCCACATGCCTCAGAATTGCTTGAGCAAGATTTCTAGAGGGCACTGACGTGTTGACACTCTTTTATTCTCCTGTGTGAGTAGACAAAGAGTAAAAAACTTTTTTAAAAAAGTTTTATTTATTTGAGAGAGAGAGAAAAAGAGAACAAGAGAACAGAGGGAGAGAGAGAATCTCAAGCAGACTCCCCACCGAGCACAGAGCCCAATTTGGGGCAGGATCTCATGACTCTGAGATCATGACCTGAGCCGAAATCAATAGGTAGATGCTCAACTGACTGAGCCACCCAGGTGCCCCAAAATGTTTTTCAGTTAGAGAAGATGTGAGTAAACATGAACATGATTTTTATAGCTGACAGTAAAACACAAAAATGCACGTTACGATTAGGTGAGTATCAGTTGATATAAATAAAAATCTTCAAGATCTGAACACCTGAGAGTAAATTATATTTCTTCAAACACTACTTTTTACCATAGGAAATCAGATTTGTTGTGCAATATTAGTGGAGTGTAATGAGTTTGAGAAGGTAGTTTTGTGTACTTTTTATTGCCTTTCCTTTTAGAATGAACTTGGGTTCTTTTCTCTCAATATTGGATTGCATGTGGAGTATATTTATCATCTGAAGCTCACACCAGGACTGCTCCTGACAATTAGGTATACTGCCTATAAAGAAGTGAGTTGTCACTGTACACGGAGTTCTTAAAAATGTTACTATTATTTTTTAAGGAACTATTTGATTTGGGAACAGATATCCATCATTCTGAGCTTTTCAAGCCTCTGACAAGTATATAAAGGAACCTGGTTACCAGATGTTTAATATCTATGAGAGAGAAAGAGAAATTCAATGATATAGCGGTCTCTTCTGAAAAATAGTATTAGAATAGTAGAAATATTAGAAATAGTAATAGTATAGAAAAGTTTAATTGTCATAATCTTGAATAATAACTTTCATTTTGTTCCTCAGTAAACCTATTTCATTGACTTGAATTTATAATAAAATTTTTATATTTTAATACTAATGAAGTTGTAGGGAAATCACATTTAGACATGTATGTGAATATATATACAAACTTTTTCAGTCCTTGGCCTTAATATTCTTAAATTTTATTATCAAAATTTAAAAATGTCAGTAAACCAATTCTCATAGACATAAACTCAACAATAAAGCACACTTAACAGCAAAGTTAGCTTTTATGAGCTTACATAGGATGTGCTCCTTTATTTTCCTGATGTTATCCTGGAGTTCAGTAATAATGCAAACTTTAAGAAATAGTATAGATAGTATGAAATGTAGGAATAGTTAAAGCTCATTCTTGTATATTTTCAATTTTATTTATTAATATTACTAATAAATATATTTAGGCTATAAAACCCCAAAGTACAGGCATATGTCATCTTATTGCACTTTGCTTTATTGTGCTTTGCAGATACTGCATTTTTTTTATGGATTGAACATTTGTGGCAAGCCTGCAGTGAGCAATGTTGGCACCATTTTCCAACAGCATTTGCTCACTTTGTGTCTCCACATCATGTTTTGGTAATTTTCACAATTTTAAAACTTTTCAATTATTATTATGATTTATTATGGTGATCTGTGGTCAATAATTACAACTCACTGAAAGCTCAGATGATGGTTAGCATTTTTTAGCAATAAAGTGTTTTTAAATTAAGGTATGTACATTGTTTTTTTAAAGACATAATGCTGTTGTACACTCAGTAGACTACAGTATAGTGTAAACATAATTTTTATATGCACTAGGAAACCAAAAAAGTTCATTTGACTCACTTTATTGTGATATTTGCTTTATTGCAGTGGTCTGGAACTGAACTGGCAATATATTTGAGGTATACCTGTATTATAGATAAAGCTACATTCTTCTTTGGTCATAACCATCAATCCTGATTCTTTCTTGAGAACCATCAACAGTATTTAAATTGATATGTATCTTTCCAGACCATTTTATTTTTACTTATGCAAGATATATTTATGGCCCTAGGCTATCCACAGCACTTTTAAAAAAAGTGTATGTTTTAAATTGTAAATTGTATTTTAATGTGTACATTAATCTGCAGTTTCTACTTGACCACCTTCATAAAATTTCTAATAAACTGTAATAATTTATAAGTGGATTTTCTTAGATTTTTTGATAGATGGTAATATATTTAGATAATGATAATTTTATCTTTTCCTTTCTGATCTTTATATCTCCTCTTTTTTTCTTGGAGAGACAAGGATAAAGAGTAACTATTGAATATACAATGATAGTATCAGTATCTTATTATTCCTTACTTATATATTGTTTCTAATATTTCATCTATTAAGTATGGTATTTATCATATAATTCCAGTACTGACGTTTTATTAAGGTAAAATTTTCCTTCTATTTCTACTTTGCTAAGAGAAAAAAATAAGATGTTAAATTTCATCCAGTATATTCACATTATTTAGCTTTTGTCTTTTGTCATCTAATACAGAGAACTGATGGATTTTTTAAAATAAATTTATTTTGTATTGGTGTTCAATTTGCCAATATATAGAATATCACCCAGTGCTCATCCCATCAAGTGCCTACCTCAGTGCCTGTCACCCAGTCACCCCCCACCTCCCGCCCACCTCCTCTTCCACCATCCCTAGTTCGTTTCCCAGAGTTAGGAGTCTTTCATGTTCTGTCTCCCTTTCTGATATTTCCCACTCATTTTTTCTCCTTTCCCCTTCATTCCCTTTCACTATTTTTATATTCCCCAAATGAATGAGACCATATAATGTTTGTTCTTCTCCAACTGACTTATTTCACTCAGCATAATACCCTCCAGTTCCATCCACGTCGAAGCAAATGGTGGCTATTTGTCGTTTCTAATGGCTGAGTAATATTCCATTGTATACATAGACCACAGCTTCTTTATCCATTCATCTTTCGATGGACACCGAGGCTCCTTCCACAGTTTGGCTATTGTGGACATTGCTGCTATATACAACTGATGGATTTTCTAACGTTAAACCATCCTTGCATTCCTGGGATAAACCAAACTTGATCTTAATGTTTAATTCTTGAAAATACATCTATAAATTTTATTTGCTAATGTTTTATTTAAAGTGTATATGTCTTAATTTATAAATGTCATTGGACCCTAGTTGTTTCTTTTCTTGTGCTTTGTCTTGGTTTGGTATCAGTGCTATATTTGCTGAGCAAAGTGGGTCACATGCCTTCTCATCTTTTTCTTTGCTCTGAAGAATTTATATATTAGGGGAACTATCTGTTTTTAAGGGTATGATTAAATTTCCAAGTGAAAACTTGTGTTGGGTGCCTTTGAAGTATATCATTTTGACAATTAATTTCTTCAGTGGTTATTCCTTTGTGTAGATCTTTTCAACGTTCTTTGAGCCAGTTTTGGTGATACACATATCTTTTCTGGAAAGTGTCCATTTTAGTTAAGGATTCATCTAGGTATGCTAAATTTACCACCTAAAAATAAAAGATGGAGCATTTCTTTCCTACATCTCAGGTGAAGAGTAGAGGAATTGCTTTTCTCACCAAGTTGATTTTAACTTTTGTACCAGCAAAACAAACTATAACTACTCCAGTTTTTGTGATGTTCAATGAAATCAGTTGTTTTGCTGTAGGAAATAACTGTAGGAAACTTTGCCTTTTTTTTTTTTAACCAAGTGGTAATGCATTTAAATAATGCCATTCCCAACTCCAGGTTCAGGAATCAGAAAATTCCACAATACTTCTAATTTTCTTAAGCACTCTGTGTTTCCTATAAATAAAAGTGAAAAAAAATTTTACTATCTTACAGAGATAGTAGCTATATTAAAGCATATAATGACTCTACTAACCTCTATCTAGAGTTTGTGTATGTTAAATTATAGGAATAGATTTTTTTTTTTTATCAATGTATACCCTTTGCTTTCAAGAAAATGTACTTAGTGTAAGCTGTGTATTTGAATAAGAGAGTTTTCCTCATTGGGTAAGTAATTGAAATTGGATCTAGAGCTTTGGACTGTTGTCTAATCATCCTAATTAAATAGCAGCATAAAGCATAAGTTGACTACTTTGTCTAATTTGAGTTCTCAAACTTAATTAAAAGCAAAGCAAATAAAAAGTGATTGTACTTAATCATTGTTCTAATCAATGTAATCAGTCAAGTAAGTTGTCAAAAGTGGTGTGTTTTAATACACATAGTCAATCAGTGAGAATGATTTTGCCGACTTAGTAGAAGCTCTATGAAAGTAGCAGGTCTGAAGATATTGTGTAGGCATAAATCTCTAGGTTTCTCTGCTGTTGCAAAAGTTAAGATGTATTTGGCATAGAGAAAAATTTCTCTACTTTGAGCCTGCCAACCCTGGCATGACAGTAAAGGTGATAAGAGAAGAAAAGTTTGGGAGAGGAGGTCAAGAAGCTACATTAGAAGTTCTGTTCAGTTTGGGACATGTAGCTAACTAACTTAAATCATTATTTTTGTAAAAGGTATGTGTATGGTGTATATTCAGTACCAGCTCAAGAACCTTTCTTCAGTAACACTTGCTCAGTTTTGCCCTTTATCTTTGACCTTCCTAATAAGATTGATGCCTTTTATACTAAGGATGAGTGAAATCTAGTCTTATTAATTAAATAACTTTTTCTTTCTCTTAGTGTGGCCTTAAGATTTCATTATTCCAAGTCTCTTTCTGTCTTAATTTTCCTTCAATTTTTAGTATTCCTTTCTCTTTTATACTCTACCAGGAAAAAAGTTCTACTTTCTCCTAGCAGGACCATTTGTCTTATGGCCCTAAATTTTCAGATCTAAAACACAAAATTACATGGTTAGAAGTTTGTGCTTTTTAATACTTCCTTGCATTATTCTCAGCAAAGTTAAACTGTACCACCTAGCAATAAATCTGCTTTTTATTGGTGGAGGTCCCTGACTTTTTTGTGATGAGATTTATTTCTGTATTGCACCAACTCTTCATCCATGGAAAAAAATAGGTGATCTATAGTGAGAAGAAATTGTACATTGGAGAAAGGAGGGGAGGGATGATTGTTAAGGAAATCATGCTTGAATTGATTTGTGGAGTAAGGGCACACTTTTAGCCCAGCTATGCCATATCCTTGAGAGATGTTTCTCTAAATGGGGGACTTACACACTGGATGTATTATGATTGCATGTTGGCATTTGGCTTTGATTGTACTTGTATTAAATTACAATTTCTGCACATCCATATCACCTATTTTATTTTTAAATGAGTGGAGTTTTCCAATCAACTAAACTTGAATTTTATGCAACTAAAGGCTGCAACTTCCAATTTATAGGTAGAAATGGCATCAAGAAATAGAGAAGGAACCTGGATTGTGTAGTCAGAAAACCCACATTGGAACTCTAGCTCTGCCATATTTTAACTAAGTTTGATGAAGGCACTTGCAATTTCTGAATTTCAATGTATGTATCAGTAGGAAAGATAATATCTGCCTCATAGAGCTGTTGCAAAGATGAAATGTTCATAAAACACTAGTGAGGCCTGGTGTATAGGCATTGCTGGGAGGAAGGAGATCATTCTGTTCCAGTATCTAGTTTTTACAAAGTGTATGACCTTGCTGATTCCCATACGTGTTTCTTTACTATGAAATGAGAAGAAATATCTTCCCAAATGAAAGGTGTTTTAAGAAATTTTGTGGCTTTCAAATGAGAAAGTAATATACAATAAGCTTTGAAGATTGTTAAGTACTAAGGAACTATAAGCCATTCTCTTTAATAGCCGATAATAATGGAGGCACGGACATGTGTATATTGTATCTTATCACAAAAACACAATAAACAAGTATTCAGGAAAGAGGATGTCTTAATATCCATGATCACATTTCACCACATTTATCTGCTGTCATTTTCGAAGTCCACATGCAAATAAGATTCTAAAAAATGATTTGTTTCTGACTATTGATGTTTGTTCTTTTACAAATATAATTGTGGGACACTGAAGGCCACTTCACTTCCTGAGAAACAATTAAGAGCATACTGTATCTTCTTAGAAAATACATACATATAATTGTGAGAAGATCAGGAGTTTCATTTTGAAGGAAAGTAATTTGAAAAATTTCAGTTGAAAGAGAAATGAGATTTTTACCAGAGTCAAATGAAAATAAATATTGTTAGAAATTTTGCTTTTAGAGGTAGTACTCATCTTGAAGATACTGCTACTTGACAGAATAAATTTGCTTGAGTAGCAGATTTTTTGTTTTTGTTTTATTGTTTGATTATTGCATCAGATTTGAAAAAGAAACAAGAACGATCTCTGTTCCTGTCATGGAGACTCTTTCTGCACAAAAGAACTGATTTACCAACATGCCAAATCCCTGACTGTAGCCCCAGAAAAGAAGAGAAGGGTTTGATTTTTTGGGAGGGTTGGGGGGTGGGTGGGTGGAAATTGGAAGAACGCACGACATTGCTTTCTGTAATTAGGTGTCAACCTGGTTGTATACATAAGCTTTGTGCTGATAAGTAGAGAGCCTGTGATAATGCTTAGAAGGACTTCGAAGTCTGGGCTCTATGATGGGGCCACTTGACTCACTGTGATCTGAGTTGGAACACACTGCTTTATTCCCCAGCCATCTAGACCAAGAGCGAGGAGGAACAATTTACCAGCTAAAGCAACAAAGCGCTTGAGGTAGACAGAAAGTAATTAGTTTTTAATGATCTTTTGGAAGTCACATGAATAGATTGATTTCTGTTTTGATCTTGCTTGAATTAATGGCGGCTTTTGAGTCTTCAGTCCCACTTGGGCATGCATTGTTTCTCCATTTCACGGTCTGGCGCTCCTGCACTTCAGGTTTCACTTGGACCATTGTTCCATTTTGTAAGGCTCTGCCCAGTGTTTTTGTGCTCTTCAGCTTTAAACATTGCTGTGGTGTTTTCCTTTTATTTCTATAGCTGTTTCCTCTTGGGAATCTGATGGGGCTATTATCACTTCCAAGGGGCTAACATCCAAATTGGAGGTTCGCCGTCAATTCATTTCTCACTGAGACAAGCTCCGTCGTACTCCTTGGGAAGAGTGGTTTCGCCCCTGTCCTGGGGAGAGCTCAGGCTTTCCCTTCTCTCCTTTTTGGATTATCTAAGTTCTTTCCAATCAACTACCGAGGTTGCAAGGACACAGTTCGTAGGACTGGAACAACTGTTGGGACTAAAAAAAGTTTTCCTCAATAATAAATTTAATTCTCCCCAAAGCTTTCCAGACGACAAAAACAACATCCCCAGTTTCTACTCAAGCACTGTCACCAGCTCCCTGTTTCACTGTCCGACAGATGTCTGCCTTCCTCTAGTCTGTTTCCCACTTGCCCATCCAATTCTCAGATGCTTTTCCTGGTCAGGAAGGTAGTGAAGGCTTACAGTTTTTTCACCCTTTTTTGTTTGTTTGGTTGGTTTTGGTCAATCAAGCTATGCATGTCTATTCTTTCAAAGTTTTGTTTTGTTTAGGAAAACATGGAAAATGGAGAAAAAAATCAGGCGAATTTGCAGCAGAGACTTTCAACATTTTAAAATAGACCTCCTGGTTTTTCTATATAATTATCTTGTTTAATATGTTCTTCAATTGTTGTAGAGCTATGCTTTGGAATAATTTTCCACTTAAGGAGATCATTTTTCTATGTCAAAAAAGGATACAGATCTCCATGATAATTTTCAGAGACTGCCAGAAAAAGTATTGTATGTTTATGGTCCTGGGCTTTAGGATGGGTATAGGAAGAAAACAGAAGTGATTTGAGACTGGTAAGAGGTCAAACACCACTACTAAAGTCCTTCTGGAAGAGAAAAGTGAGAACAAACAAGCTTAGAAAGGTCAAAAGAAATTACCTTCTGGCACGAAGGACAGATTTTAGAACAGTAACAAACCCTACACTTACATGAAGTGTGAACTAGTAGTTTGGAAACGGAAGGCACGAGTGCTGGGATTCTGAATCTTCTTTGTCAGTCACCCCCCCCCCCCCCCGCCCCGCCGGGACAGACAGGGAAGTGGAAGATGGAAGAGAGTGCAGGGAAAAAGGAAGATGAGATACAGGAGCCAAATTGGACAAGGGAGAAGGAGAAGGCCGGGCTAGCGTGTTGGGAAGAAGCCTTAGGAGAGGAAAAGGGAGAGGCTTCGGGATATTTACAGCCAACATTCCATCTAGCACCAGGCACCCAGCGGAGAAAAGGCAATTTATCCTTGTCATAAAGCTGGCTGCACCGCTTCTCCTGCTGCCAGGCGTTTTGTTCCCAGAAGAAGGGGCTCCCCAGGAATGTGAGGGGAGGTGGGGGGCAGGGAAGGCCTGGGAAGGCTTCCACGGCCACCACCCTTGGTCACTTCCAGGTTAGAGTACAGCCTTGCCACCTTGTCTTCTGCGTTTATGACTCTCCTTTGGTTTCCTTTTTGTGTTTTGTGGAGTTGGGCATCTCCAGCTCTCCATTTCCTCCTTTTATGTAGCCAAGGGTAGTCCTCTAAACACCAATTACGAATCCTTTCTAACTATGCCTTAGGTACAATGCGAACACGGTTTTCTTCAATCCTTTACCCGATAGAGGTCAAAATCTTCTGATTTTGTCCAAACAGATCTTCAGCCTGACTGACACTTTGCATGAATCTACCATCTTTGTAGTTTTAGTGTTTCAGTGGCAGGCATCCACCTGATTTTTTAAATTTATTTATTTATTTATTTATTTATTTATTTATTTATTTATTCATTCATTCATTCATCCATTCTGCACATCTTATTTCATGAAGATGTCTGAATATGGTCCATTCAGTGAGTCCTGGAGAACCTAACCTTTGCCAAAAGGACAAATGGTGGCTCCCCTTTGCATCAGTGACTAAATTTTCTGTACACGTGATGGCAGTGTGCAGCTTCCAGTGGCCTTTGGAGTTATTTGGATGTTAGGCATTTTTTCCAAATTAAGGAAGGAATTATAACAGTCACCTATTGTTCTTATGAATTCAACCTCATTCATACTGCAGCATTTTGAAAATTTTCCGCCTTTCCCAGCAGGAGTTGCCCAGCTGTAGTGAAGATACTGAGCATCCTCATCACGAGGTACAGTGTGTGGGACACATTTGGCCTACTTGCTCCAGAAGGAGAAGTAGCAGCAGGATTAGGCAGTGGATTCAAATTGTGGCTCTGTCTTCTGGCAAAATGATCTTCTGACTAGAATCCGGTTTCCTCATGTGTTTAAGGAGGATGTAATAATAATATTTGCCTCATGGAGTTGTGGTGACTCAATGGCATCTCTTACGTGCCTGGTACGCAGTAAGTCCTCTGTAAATAGTCAAGTGCTGGCTCATTATCATCGTTCATATTAATAACAACTATTAGCCATGACTTCAAACCTTATATGCTGTTTAGGGGTTAAAATGAGCAGACATTAATCACCTGGAGGATATTTGAGTGTTAAACTGTAAGATAATAACTGTTTTCAATTGCAGGCACTGGGGTGAAGGAAAGATTTATGTGGGCCAGCTGATGGGGAAGGAAGACTTCCCTAAAGAGGTAAGAACTGAATTGGTCCTTGAAGAGCAGATAGATTTTAAAATATACAAAAGGGAATTTAAGGTTCAAGACACAGGAAGTCAGGGAGAAAAGTGTGAGTAAGCACATAACAAACACACACCAAAAAAAGGGTAGGGTTTCAGAGCCGTTTTCCCGGGTTATGTGTCCAGCAGTTATTCATTCTTTCCTTTTTCCAATCTAGCAGCTCCCTGGTACTAAATTTAAATTAAGGTAGGTTCGTTTGCTTGTTTTAGCTGTTACCTGCACTGAAATAATAAGTATGCTCCTCGGATCATGCCATTCTCGATCCTTAGGAACCTTGATTAGTTTAGCAGTCAGCGTTGCTTTGAAAGCATAACCATTTTGGAATAAATTCTAGGGAGCTATGTTTGCAAGACAGCATATATTTTGGGCAAATCGAAAGAGTTGATGTTCCCAGGGACAACATGAAATTGCTAAGGAGAAGCATTGCATTTCGACAACTAGTCAACGCCATCTCGTGTCTATGCCAGCTGCCCCTCCATCCACTAAAGGAATCATACTGACTTAATAAGGAACAGTGCTCTGTCCCTGCAGTCACCTCTTGTCCTCTGCGGTCCCCCCACAGTCCCAACTGTGAAGGACGCTTCCGAGGTAGGGACTTACAGTGACGTGGAGCCACCCACGGAGTCGGGGGTGCCGAGGACTCTACAGTTGAAGCAGGTTAAAAATATAACCCAGATGGGATGCCAGGGTGGCTCAGAGGTTGAGCGCCTGCCTTTGGCTCAGGGCGTGATCCTGGGGTTCCGAGATCAAGTCTTGCATTGGGCTCCCTGCAGGGAGCCTGCTTCTCCCTCTGCCTGTGTCTCTGCCTCTCTCCGTGTGTCTCCATGAATAAATAAATAAATAATCTTAAAAAAAAAATCTATAACCCAGAACTTCACTGCAACAGTAAATGAAAGATTTGGGAGGTGGTTTTTTTGTTGTTTGTTTTGTTTTTTTTGAAAAGTCCTGAGATTGTGTGATGCTCTGTGTAATAAAGCTTAGGGAGAGGCGAGATTAAATTGTACCTAGTGACATACTCATTTAGTTCTTACTCTCTAGAAATACCATTTATTCCCACTCCTAATATTGCCCGGCTGGTCTCTTAGTCGGCCTGGTCTGTGGTCTGTGACTGGCCAGCCAGGTGGTGGGGTCCTGACCAACACCGCAGCCCTCAAGGCCCAGCCTGTCAGCTCGTTTTTACCTTTAAACCTTAATTAAATGTAGGGGCAGTTTACATGATCTATTTAATTATATGCATTCTTTCCCAAAGCCTTTTATTTTCCATGAAAGCCCCTGTATTGAAAGATTCTGTTGGCCACTGTATCTGAGCGTCACTTGGAAGCGTATCAGGAAAGGCAATATAGCTTAGTGTGTTTGAAACTAAACAGATGTGGGTTGAAGTTCTCCCTCAATCACTTGTTAGCCATATGATTTGGAGCAAGACATTTAAGCTTGTTTTCTCCCTGGTACAATAGGGCTATTTATTGTGAAGGTTTTTAAAAAATAAAGAGTAAAAGAAGAAGTGTGTTTAGGCCACGTAGTAGAGTGATTGATACATAGTGAACCAGCATTAAATGAGATTGATTATTAATCAGCAACCAATCTGTTCATAATAAATGTGACTATTCATGATAAATGTAATAATATACTTCTCTTGTTAACACATTAATTTTTTTAAGATTTTATTTATTTATTCATGAGAGATGCAGAGAGAGAGGCAGAGACACAGGCAGAGGGAGAAGCAGGCTCCCTGCAGGGAGCGCAATGAGGGACTCGATCCCAGGACCCCCGGGGTCACAACATGGGCTGAAGGCAGATGCCCAACTGCTGAGCCACTCAGGTGCCCCACGTTATTTATTAAATATAATAATTAACATAAAAAATACCTACTGTTAGTTATTACTACACTTGTTATCCTAATGTTGATTAAGTTGACTCTGTCAGTCCCCTGACCTATAGCAGTGAGGATAATATTACCTACAGGCTGATGCTATGAGCTACACCCAGAATTACCGGAGAGACAGGGTCACGGCTGTACTTTACAGGCCACTCAATAATTATTAGGGCAAGGATGAAAACAAGTGGATGGTGTCCGGTAGCATTTCTGACTGTAACATATATGACGGGAACCTGCAGGACAGAGTTCTTGGTTCTCGGTGGGGGCTAACCTTTCACAAGTTAGGGCCAGTGTCTCTGGAGAGCCAAATGGATGGTTTGTGATGGAGCACAGTGCTGTGTCCTGAAGGCAGGCCAAGCATCTTCCGATTCTGTTTCCTTTGCCTGGCACAGCCACTTCAGCGTTAGCCTAGCAGCTAGTCATTACGTGGCCACCACGTAATTACAGAATTTGTCATCTTCTAAGAGAATTACTTTGCTAAGGAGCACTCTTTCCTCCATTTCTCCTTTCGTCACCTGATCGGGATTAATCTCACTGGGCATCCGCATTGGGTTAGACACTTAGTGAGGCCTTTGTACCTGCGTCATTTAATACTATCCTTATAATCACCCTCTGAAGTGTGCATGATCGCCTATGTTCACAGGTGCGTCCCTAACGTGCCTAATCATGAAGGGTGGAGCTGGGTTGAAAACCTTTATCAAACTGAAAGGTAAGGCTGTTCTTTCCATGGCATTAGTTCCCTGATGCTTCTGTGGCTTAAGCACAAGTGTAGAAAAAAGGGCAAAAAGGGAGTGGTTCTCCTGGGAGAGTGGGGCTGCTTCCCTACAGAGCGTTTGAAAGCAGACAGGGGGACTTATGGTCACGGTGACAGGGGTGAGGAGGTGCTGCTAGATTCCGGAGGCGGGGGCCGTGGATGCCCAATGTTCTGTGGTGCTCTGGATGGTACGACTGGAGACGTGTCCCACCCGAAATGCCAGTTGTATCCTTAGAGGAGCGACGAGGCGATTCAGAAACGTGTCTTCCTCTTTCTTCTGAAGTGGTAAAAGGGGCCTGAGGCTGGGGTCGTGGCTTGTATGCTGTAGTTTCCACTTGCGTGCAGCCTACAGGGTAGATAAACCCAACCCTCACTTCCGACGTGAGACTCTTGTTTCTCTTAAGGTAAGTTTTGCTTATACACTGATAACACCCTCAGCACAGCGTGTTCATCTCGGTGCCCCACGCTAGTGTGCGTGTGCACTCCATTTTGTCCATTGCTGGTTCTGGGGGTGGCATAGAATCCAGCTAAGAGTAGGTGCTTAAGGGATACTCATTAATATGAGGCCTCTCTATCATGAATAAAGCCCAGAAAACAAGCTTAAGACCTCAGGTTTATTTGTGCCTATTGGACTTCCTCCTCGCCTCACAAATAAGCAGAACCAGACACGTTAACTTGGCTTAAAAAAAAAACAATGTGTTTTGGTGATCATGAAGTATACTGCATGTTATTTCTCAATTTTTGCTCCTTTCCTGATTCCCGGATGATAGTTTAGGGTTCTCACTTGGTCACCAGCAATCTTCTAGGAAGGCAAGTTCAGCGTTTGGAATCTGGCCGAGCAACTGGTGCCTTAAAAAGATTAGTTTTCCCCCTTGCTCCTTAGGCCGCAGCTCCACGTTCCCCTTTGGGCGCTTGGAGCCGTATGGTGATTGCCAGAGCCAGGATCTGCTTCACGAAACGGTTAGTTGATTTTTCATTTAATTTAATTCATCACAATCATTCGTTCCCGTTTGCTACCCACTGAACTTTGAAATATTATTTCTTTTCCCTTGTGGCGTCCGTCTATACACCAGGGTCATTTCCCCCTTTCCTAGTGTTTAAATAGCCTTTCGTATATAGTGAATGTATGGGACACTTCACGTTGGCACGGGCACTATTTTTTTAAGATCTATCTATCTATCTATCTATCTATCTATCTATCTATCTTATTTATTTGAGCACTCACACATAGGGTATGGGGGCGGGGGGTTAATGGGAGGCAGAGGGAGAGAGTCCTAAGCATTCTCGGCCCTGAGTGTGCAGAGCCAGGCGGAGAGCTGCAGCGACATCTCAGGACCCCGTGGTCAGGACTTGAGCAGAAAACCAGGAGCCCCACACTCACCTGACTGAGCCACCCAGGTGCCCCATGCACTGGTACCTTTCCATTACTAATTAAAATACCTCAAAAGCCTTTGAGAAAGAACTACCTAATTTTCCATCATATTTATGAGACTTTAGCCATCATGTGACTAGCAAGTAAGTTGAGAGCTTAAGACAAGAGCCAAACATCCTTGATCCTTAGTTATTTGGCTTTAATAATTTTTTTTCCTTCCTTCCTTCCTTCCTTCCTTCCTCCTTCCTCTTTCCGTCTCTCTCTTTTCTTTCTTACTCTTTTTCTTTCTCTCAAGGAACTTCATTTTTTACTTTCTCTTACATCTGACATGGAATTGCTAACCTTCTTGTTTCTAATTATTACCTTAGAGGTCAGGGTAGGCCTGAGTGTAGATGATTAGGGTGGGCTAGACAGTGTCAGGGAACCTGCTCCCCTTCTCTCTCACCTTAATGTTATGTCTTCCACTTTCTTGATGCCCTTCTTCAATTTCTTGGAGGAAAAAAAAAGACCACTTCTGTCTACTATCTTTCTTTCTCTTACTCTTTTAGTCATTCTTATAACCTTTTCTCATCAAAGCATCTTTTTTTTTTTCTTTTTCCTGTGGCAGGCACCATGCGTCCTGGTTTTGTTTGGTTTTCTCTCTCATTCTCTGGGGGGACAAGCGAGGTAAGGGTGGTAACTGGAGCGTGTCTCCTCACGGAAAAGCTTAAAACTGCAAGCTGACCGAAACTTTATGACTTTCTGAAATGCGAATTAGGTTGTGCTGTGCTGGCTCATTTTGGATTAGTGCATTTCATCAAATGGCTAGGGAAAAAAATCAATCAGCTTGCTTACAATTTCTGAAACCGTTTAAAGAAAATGTGTAGTGAGGAAGAGTACAATGGACGCAAATGCACTTCACCCTCTGATGGCCAAAGAGAATTGTCTTTTACTTGATAATGTGTTTGAAAAAAAAAAAAAAAAAAGACAACACATTGACTTGGGAAGTTACTGCCCCTCGCCCTGAGTAGAATCCAAGGATTACTGGCATTAGGAGGAGAGATTGCAGATTATGGTTACTAAATGGAAGGATTACGGAGACACACATGCCTCAGGCTCCAAGAAGACAATGGGAATTAAGAGATTACAGTGAATAGAGAGTGGTATTAACTGTTTTTCCAAGGTTGAATACTTTACAAAAGAAATGAGAACAACTATTTCTCAGGCCAAAGTGTGGAGTGGTGCTGGAGCTGGGGTTGCTCTTATATATTCTTTCCAATTTTGAGCCCCCAAAACTTTAGGTTTTGTATAGTCGTCTCAGGAGAAAAATGACTGCTGTGCTGATTTAGATATTATTTCAAATTCAGTCTGGATTTGTTATCTTCATGTATTCCCTTTTTTGTCCTTCCTCGGTCATCGCTGCTATAATTCAAATAATAAAGGATGCTGTAGGAATTTGAGGCACTAAGGCAGGGAGTGCAGGGTCCCTCCCCTGGTTTCCAGGGACCCGGAGCCTAAACCCGGTTCCGATCCAGAGGTGACTGAATGTCTCTGATCTTCAGATATTTCATCTGCAAAATGATGATGTCCACAATTCCAGATGTTGCCAAAAATATAGCTACCTCTCGAAGATCTGCCAGCGTAGGAATTGGAAGCATTGGAAATCTACCCAACTGTTCAGTGTGATCATACTTGGGAAATCTCAGGCGACAGTTCATGAATGTTTTTTTTTTTTTTTTCTTTAAGACCATAACATTCATGAGGTTTAGACAGACTGTACTGGGGCAACTGATTTCAATTTAAAAGGGCCAATAAGGGCCGCCCCGGTGGCTCAGGGGTTTAGTGCTGCCTTTGGCCCAGGGAGTGATCCTGGAGACACACAGGATCTAGTCCCACATCAGGGAGCTCCTGATGTGCTCCCTGCATGGGGCCTGCTTCTCTCTGCCTGTGTCTCTGCCCCCCTCTCTCTGTGTCTCTCATTAATAAATAAAATCTTAAAAAATAAAAGGGCCAATAAGTCTCCATTTAAGGATAATAAAGCAAATTCACATATAAAATGTCAAACATTTAAACATTTCCCTAAAAAGTGTGTTTTAGTCCAAATGCTGCTAATTTGTGGGAACCAATAGATGAAACTCTTGACGTTGAAATAAACTGAAATGATACCTGAGTTGGTTTCAGTAGGAAGTATCTTAGTTGGTTCCACAATTCCTATAAAGAGTAAATCCACGTTTTGATCATGATAAAGGATTAAAAGATACACGTTATACTATCAATTACAATATGGAAAAATGTAACTAAGCAGATACTGTCACTTTAAGCCTTTTCTTTGAAAAATGCTAGGAAACATTCTTCGCGCCCGGGCTTGCTTTATTTAGCTGGAGTCATCTCTCAGTTGCTAAGGGCAGATTGATTGATTTGTGTATAAACTTGTTAAACCCGATCTGCACGTAATCACATCACAGACACATCTCAGTGGGAAGAGACCACTCGCATTGTCAGTGCGCAGACACTCACCACCTCAGGCTCATCAATGTCTAATTTGACTTTTTTGGCTATGTATTCCGCACTGCATGTTTTTGCACGTGGCGTTGGCGTTTTTAAAGGATGTGCTTATGACGATTGTGAAGCACATGCGTGGGTGTGGCTGGAAAGGACCTGCTGGGTGACCAGAAATCCCTTTCCAGTGACCCCCCGCCCCCCAGCCCGGGCTACTGTCCTGAGTCATTGTGGCCCCACTGATGCCAGAGGCTCCCATGCGGTCCGGGCCAAGCGAGCTGTGTCCACCTTGGGGACCCTGGGGCCGAGGGGGGCCACTCTCAGGTTACTGGCAGTGAAGGCCTCTGTCCCCAGGTCGGCCTCCTTGCAAAGCCTCTCCCCCCCACCCCCCGCCCATTTTGGAGTTGAATTTTGTAATTTTCAGATACAACCAGAGCTTTTCCACCTGTCAGCTTGAGCTTTCCACTTGTGTGATGTGTTGTCATCTGACCCACGGAACCCTAAAGCTCGTGAGATTAAAAATTTCTTAAGTGTCACGTTTCATTTTCCTAGCGATGTTTCTCCGGCTGTGTTGTCGTCCAGAGAGTGTCATATAGCAGTGCTAGGAGGTAGCAAAGCTGGGCGTGTGCATGTGTACAGGTAGTGGAAGGTTAAAGGGTAGGTGAAGTGACTTTGTGACAGGTGGCAGTTTAACCCAAGTATGGAGAAGTGCTACCTATTATAGCAGATTGACATGTGCACACAGTTTAGGAAGGGCAGAAATGTGATTTTTTTTTTTCCCTAAAGAATCCATCTCTGTTTCACTCTTCAGGCCCTTCTCTGCCTAGAGGAAATGCCTTGATTTCTTCCAGCCCAGGAGCCTCGATTTGATCCAGTGATTTTTTTTTTTTTTCCAGCAACAATGAAGTATCTTAGTTACCTGTCATTTCAAAGGTTGGTCACTTTTCAATGAAGGGCATGGGGAAGGACCTCTTTCCGTTTCCCTCAGTGGCATCTGGGAGCACGGTGGGAGTCAGCTACAGTCAGAGCCGTGGCACGGGGCGGTGGCTCTGGGTTATTCGCGGTCCCCCTGGTCCCGGAGGGTCTCCCCACGCTGTGCCCGGCCTGCCCGGTCTTTTGAGCATCCTGCTCATTTCTCTGACCGATGCTTGTGTACCTTTGGTTTGGAGACTCCCGATCCGGGCTGCAGGTCCCCTCGGGACTCAGGTTCCGAGCACGTCTGCGTTGCCCACTAGCACCCGTGGGGACCTTGGGTTCGGTTCTGCAAGCCTCAGTGGAGTGGAGCTGGCCCTTCGGCTCACACGCAGGCCCTGCCTTGGCGGTGGAGACTCTTCCACACCTCCTCCTGCTGCCGTTTGGCTGCTGAGCCATTCCGAATTCAAGGCCTCCCCGACGGCTTTGTGACGGGCTCAGTCTCTGCCCAGGAAACACCACCAGTGGCTCCTCAGATCTCCCTGAACCTACGTAGTGCTTCTCTTTGACGACTGACCTCTCTGCCCCTGCGATTGGAACCCTGAGTGGCGAGGAGGGAAGTAGACCCCTGGTCCCTCTCTTCCTCTCGCTCTCCCTATTGACCCTAGCACTCAAATGCTTTCTCCTTTTCAATTCCCGTCCTCTAGGAAGTGACATGTAACTGTCGATCCGAGTCCTCTGGGGTTGGCTTTCATAGGCCAAATGCTCAGCTTTGGGAAGTTTCAATAAAGCCCTTTCCTTTCTCAAGAAAGTCTGGCTCCTGCTAAGTCAAAAGCCTTCGTATCCAAGCACTAGTCTTGCCGTGGATGTAAAATCTTGTAGAACCGTAAGGTGATTGACGATCGCTCTTCTTGGCTGTGTGTTGCCCTTTTCTTGAAGCCATGATCTCCACGGATTAAGAGGGTGTGGGAAAGATGGGGAACAACTCTCCCCATGTGAGGGTTAGAGTGTTCGATCAAGAGGCACATGATATCTGATTGCCAGTTTTCTTCATGATCTTAGCCATTGTTGATATTTAGTGCCTACGTCGATTATATAAGACGCCCGTTAAGGCTACTTTTATTCTCTGGAACCTTCGTATATATGCGAGATTCAGAAAACGGTGGGTCAATTGGAGATGAGTTTTCCCAAACGCTAGTATAATTTTTAGAACTTTGGAATGCGCTTTACTTGTTTATGTGTCTGGCATAAACTGGCTTGCCAAAGCCACACCAAGCTTGGGACCAATGCAGAGCCACATGCCAGGGAGAAACGATTTTCTCTGGCTCTGTCCCTCACCTGCCATTGTGGAACTTCTCCCGCGGAAAGGCCTCTTTCTGTCATCACTTACCACTGGAAGTCCCCAGGAAGTATGGCCTGTGTGCTCTGGAAAACAGCATTCTCGGCTACCGTGGGGCCTCCTTCTGTCCCTTCCCTTGTTGCCAATACTGGCTCTGACTCCCTTTGGTGTTGTCTTCTTTAAAACTTCTGGACTCCATGAACCCCCATATAGGCCCCCTTCG
The DNA here is from genome assembly GCF_018345385.1 of Vulpes lagopus. Classification (NCBI taxonomy): domain Eukaryota; kingdom Metazoa; phylum Chordata; class Mammalia; order Carnivora; family Canidae; genus Vulpes; species Vulpes lagopus. Next base: position 122,301,791 of record NC_054825.1, read on the forward strand.
TGGCCGATGTAGGTGACATCTTTTACTGGAGCTCAGGGGCAGTGTCTGCCAATCGTCCCCCCAAATACCCATTTTCTCTTCCTCCCGGATACATAGCTGTATTACATTTCTCAGTCACCCTTGAAATTGGTGTGACCCTATCACTGATTCCTAGACAATGCTAGATATTTGGGAGTGGTGTGTGCCGTTGCTGGGAAGAGCTGCTTTGCCCCCTCCAAACTTTGGTAAAGTTAGAAAAATTAACAAATCATTCCAAAAAATACAAAACCGAAAGAGAAAAAAAAACAAAAAAACCATGAAACAAAAACACAACCAAACCCTAAGTTATAGCTTTCTTGGTACATATACAATAACTACAAAAAAATTTCATTTAAAAAAAGTAGTAATCTTCCCCCTTTCATTGGTTAGATGCAAACGACGATGACACCCCGGGGCAGAGAGCTGTAAATTTCTCCTGGAGCAAGCAAGATCGTAAACAGGTGAAGTCGTGAGGGTCATATGGTGCCTGTCCCACGTACTTAATTCAGCTGTTGTGCTGCAAGAAGAGCCACAGACAGTGGGCATAACTGCATAAATGCCCCCTGTGTTCCCATTAAAGGTTATTTTTAAAAAGAGGCACGAGAACACAGTCCATGGTATCAGGGTAAGGCTGTACCAGGACGGGTGGCAGCTCCACTTGCGGTTAGCCCAGCTTTATGTCTAAACTTGTTAAATCACTAAGCTGTACGCCTGAAACTAATGTAACGTTGTGTGTGAACTATATTTTTTAAAAACAAGAAGGCATGGGCTGTATAGTTCGTTGGCATCTGCCATAGCAGGTGGCAGAGCCACAAGATGGAAAGGGCTTGGACACTGGGTACGGAGGAAGGCCGCCTGTCAACCAGGAACACCCACCTTCACCTGCCACATGTGGGAGAAATAGACTTTTATTGTTTTTGATACATATATTAGTTACCTGGGTAGGACTCTGCCCTAACGGACGGCAAGCAGCCGGGTGGCTTGACATCATGGAAATTCATGGTCTTACAGTTCTGGAGGCTGGAAGTCCACACGTGGGCAGGCCTGTGCGTCCCCTGAAGCCCCTGGTGTCGGGTGGTGGCTGTCAGTCCCTAGGCTTGAAGCTGTATCATCGCGGTGTCTGCCTCTACCCTCACATGGCATTGTGGTTGTGTGTTCGTCCCTGTGTCTCTTTTCCCCAACAAGGACACAAGGACACTAGTCACGTTGGATGAGGGGCCTGTCCTACTCCAGTAGGGTGTCATTGTGATTTTCACCTTACTTGCATCCACAAAACCCTATTTCCAAAAGAGGTCACAATCACAGGGACCAGGGGTTATGACTTCAACGTATCTTTTGGGATATAAAATCGAATGAACGTGAAGCTATTATACATTTTTGGGGGGAAGGAAGAGTTTTGTTCTGACTGAGGCCCACTGGACTGTGAGCATTTGAGTGGCATGCTGTTCTTTGTTGGGGAAAATTATTTTTCACACTTTGTATCTCACTTGATGTGTCTCAGAATTGTGTGTGTGTGTGTGTGTGTGTGTGTGTGTGTGTGAAACGACATATTCACTGGAAAGAAGAGCCACTATCTTTCTAGAGCTCACGGCCCAGGCCACAGGGGGTGGTGATGCAGAGCTAGGAAATGACAGCCATCTCAGCAAGAGGCGGCCTGTGTGCCCGAGTACCACTCCACCTGCTGGTCCTGGGGCTGCTCGGCTCCGTGTCCCCTCAGTTCCCTCTGTATGAACGTTCTCCAGGAGGCTCATTAGTCAACGGTACTCTCGGCAGAACCGCTTCCTTCTCTCCTGACCCCTCTGCTGGCACCCCCCACAGACATGACGGGACAGGCTTACTCCTAACCTGAGCGCAGCAGACACCCCTGCTTGGTGTCCTTTTACTGAGAACTATACAAGGCGTTAATGACAAATGTCAATGACAATGTCATGGTCATCTCCAGCCAACAGAGTTCTTCTAGGTGCAGTGTAACAGAAGTAACTGGTGCACAAGAGTCTGTCAGGAAACTCACTCAGGCAATTTCCTTCCAGCAAAATTTCGAAATGGAAGGTATAAACCAAGGTGAGTCCAAGCATGGAGTTTTTATCCGTGTACGGGACACCTTGGCAGCCACCACCTGGTAAACTCATTATTTTAGTTCTTAAACCCACTAATGTGCTATTATGTGAACAGCAAATGAAAAATGAAATGCAGGAATCGGTGAATTTTGAGAAGGCCATGTTGGTGCATGTGAGGGTCTGTGTTGAATCGTTAAAGTTTCTTAAATTTATGCAAGTGATCAGCACAAAAATGTGTTTCCTGGTCTTCATGTGCTTGGAGGCCAGCCTTCTTTCTCCTACCTCGAGGAGGCATGTGCTTCCGGGCTGGCTTACTGATTTGTGGTCAACCAGCAGAGATATTCACCATGACTTTGGTTTCCAGCCCTGTCTGGAAGAACTCCAGCCTGGGGGCATCTAAACACATCATTCAGAGGCCTGTGATGATGGAAAGAAGGGAGGTTTTGGATGATTTTTGTTTTTGTTTGGACTTGGGTCAGGGCCTCCCATTTACAGCTGGGATGGGTACTGAATGGTCTCAGATGTGCTCTGAAGACCGGCATGGGCCTTAGGGGAGTCAGCCACAGCGGGGCCTTCAGGCAACTCCAAGAGCAGGTTATCGTCCGAAGAAACGTGTCTCTTGATCAGTGAACGTAGATGCTGAATAATGAGGCTGTGGAAATCTTCCCCTTTCCCCCCGGCGATCTTGCCCCCTTCAGGCAACCTGCAGAGTTAGACCCTATGACGAAGTCATGAGCTCTTTTCTGTGGCTTCTCCATCAGGCTTTGACTCCTAGAAAACAAGGGTTCCCCCAAGGGATTGCAAGTCAAAACCCAAGAACCAAACTTACTCTTGTAAATGACATGAATGACATTGGTGCAAGGAAAGAAAAGTGTGCCCGGTAGGTAGAGATGCGAGGACGAGAGCTGGCAGGGAGGTTAACTTTCTGCCCGCGTATGCGACTGATCACGCAGGCCTTCAGGTGAGAACCGCCGTCACACCACCTTCCTGGGATGGAAAGATGTCTTCTAAAAGGATGAACCATTCTTGCTTTTGTGGGGGGTGGTCTACTTGCAGTGAGTCTACTTGTCTCGTGCCTTCCTGTCCACCCTTTTCCCTTTTGAGCCCCCTGCCTAACTTTCCATCTTCTCTAATAAAGAAAAATCAGGGTCAAAAACAAGGTTGCCGACGGTTCTTTCAGAACAACAGCAACAAGATGTTGAGCTAGTTATTGGCGTTTAGAAATCAGTCAATTGCACCTAAGAATCTGCATTTTTTGCATCTCCTGTAAAATAGGTACACATGGCAGCAGGGGGCCTGCATTTCTGCATGTCAGGAAACACTGGGGCCAGGTTCAGATGGAGGCACATGTCCTTGTTCAAGCTCTACACATGGGCGTGACCTTTCCTGTCCTTGCAGGCATTTGAACTTGCAATGTCTGATCTACAGGAAAGCAGACTTCAACAATTGTAATTTTCTTCCTTGAGATTCCAAGTCTTGTTTTTGTTTTTGTTTGGAAATGAGCCACAGCCAGGGAATGGAAATGGCCAGTGAAAAGAGGTAAATAAATGGACTTCCCTAGCCCCAGCACCTGGGTACCTCTCACAGTAACGGGGTTCGGAATTGCCCATGTCTGAAAGGCTGGCTGGATGGGAAGACCTAGCTGGAGAGTACGTATTTATGTCCATGGGTACATGTCAAGGATAGATGTTTTCCCCACAAGACCAGGGTGACTGGTCCTGGCTGCCAGGAGCAGTTTGTGAGGCCGGCCCTAAGGCTTCCAAGGAGACTGTATCTTGACCTATGGTAGAACCTACGGTCGCCTGGCTAGACAAGAAAGTTGCTGGGTAAGACCACTGGAATGCTTTTGGATTTAGTTAAACTTTGCCCTCTCTTCACCTTCTTCTACCTAGCGGATTTCCTCTTGCAGACGAGTTCTTGCTTCCTTGCCCAAGACCATGCCCATTTTCCAGGTTCCAGTTGGTTGCGGAGAAATTGGAATGTCTGCTATTTTGAAAATATAATCAGAAAGAAATATAAAAACCATGATAAATGAAAAACAACCTGTTTTCTGGTTTTTAATACTAAATAAGACAAATATTTTTCTATACGTATTTGTGTTTCTGACTCTTAAATGCCCCGCCTCCCCATGATTGCTATTCTCCTATGATTTATTTTATATGGTCTTTTTCCAGGAATCCTTCTATCCCATTGGGTTTTTCCTTTCTTTCCTTTTTTCTTTTTTTTTTCTTCTATGCTGCTATGTTTTCCTTTTATTCTAGAATCTGTGTTTAATTTTCTAGCTCTCTGCTTTTATTCTTATTTTCCTTTTGTCAGCCTGATCTCTTTTATTTTCTGTTATTGTTTCCTTTTCTCCCTCTTGGTGCCTTCATGTGCTATTGTACATGGTCTGTTTATTTCTCTCTTCTGTTCAGTTTGTTTTATTCTCTTACCATATATTTATGCCTCCTGCATACAAACCAACCATACAAACAAAAAACACAAATGGACTCTTACTGGTTAATTGTGGCGATTTCCCTAATTTCTTTACAATAACCACTTACCATAAATCAATCTTTATACTCTGAGTTGCTAAAATCCCATTAAAACAAAGCTTAGGACCCCCTCCCCCATATTATACAGAAAATTATAATATTTTTATTAATTTTTTCTAAAGAAATAACATTTTCTTCCCTGTGGTAGCTGCTGGACTGGAAGTCATTATGTAGGTTCTGTTCATTTTGTTCATTTGCTAGCTGTCTTACCTTAAAAGAAGAGTGTCTTTGGATCTCAGCTTCTTCCTCTGTTACAACTAAGGAGGACTTGCTGCTCAAATCCTGGTCCTCAGACCAGCCACATTGAAGGCGGCTGAGAGCTTGTTAAGACTCAATTAGCTCAGGTCTCTTCCTCCTCACACTTCTTGACACAGAATCTACAGTTTTTACGAGATCTCGAGGTGCTTTGTGTGCTCATCAAAGTTTGAGAAGCACAAACTAGATGATCTCCAAGATTTTTTACAGCTTTGAGTTTGCTGAACATAAGTGAAAACTTATTTTAGCAAGTGAAACAATAAAGTGAAAACTGCCTTGCATACATGCCATAGCAAAGTCCTCCCAAAATCTTTGCTAAAAAGCAAGTAACTTGAGGTCCTCCCTTAGAACAAGTAATTCAGACGCTTCAGGGACTTTTTTCCCCATGTCTGAGGTAATTTTTAATGAGTGGACTGAGAACCATTCAGGTATCCTACTTGGAACTTCTTTTCTGTTGCTATCAGCACTGCTTTCTTGTGGATTTAAGGGGAGTAATTACTGTGGAAAGAGGAACTCGCAACTAGTTTGGTTTTACCAAACCCATCAAAACTTGTTCTGGGGAGGATAAAGGTGTAAAGAGATAATTATTGAAGGTGACCATGTATTTTTATTGCATTCTGGGAGCAAAAAGCAAGGTTCACTCACAATTTTTCTCTCAAGTCTCACTCAGACCTCTGACAATGGGAGTGTTTGTGGTAACAAGAAGGAAGTAACCCCTGGTGAGTGATAGATATGACATAGTATCCCGAGAGTCCCGGGGAGTGGGGGTGGGTATTTCAGCAGGATGGTTTCATTTCATCATAACTTGGTGCTGGTGTTGACTGGGTGAGCACAATTAGCCACATGCTATGATTGAGTTACCAAACATTAAGTTCCAATTTATTTTTAATTATTTCAGGTTGTTGAGCTGTAGCTGATTTAAGAAAAATTGAAACCAACTGATTTTTTTTTTCTAAAACTTCCATTATAGTATCTTTACTGTGAGAACTGGGGAAGGAATAGTCATAAAACAGTTTGTCACAAGAGCAGACGATGTGCCCATACCATCATGGGGAAATTCCTTTATGTTACAGTTTTTCAAGCCAGACGTGAAGAAACTGTGTCTTTAAAGATTAACTTTGCTTTTCTTTTACAGTTAATTTTTTTCTTTAGTACTCAATGAGACCACAAGCAAAGGATTACATTTGGGGAGTGATTGAATTACTTGATTAAAATAAAGAAAATATGTATTTCACTTGAACATTTTTTTGCTTAGTACAGCACTTTCTTTTCTCAGTTTCTAGGTCCTGAATTATTTCTGCGTCATTAAGTTTAGCTGAGAAGCCAAAATTCTGTCATTGCGGGGGGTTTCTGAGGTGTCACATCGAAGAAGAGAGATATTTAGAATAAGATGTCACCTTGGTCTGTTAGTCCAAGAAGTTATGTGAGCAGAGAAACATCAATCTGGCTGGACATCTGTCTCTCCCACTGGGTAGCAGAGTCCCCGGGCAGCATCTTTAGTTGAGGATGGGCCATGGCCTCATTTCACCAGGTCTGCAGAGAGTCTCTAGAAGTTAGGTGATTTTTTTCTTCCCATATTGGTCAGAATCACATGAAGATTTAACAAATATGTCCTCAAAAATGATTCCAGCCCTGGTCAGAATTGTGAAGTAGGAAACTTCCTCTCCAATTGCATTCTCTCTTTGATTGAAACACTTTTCCCTAGTGTTGGTACTTTTTGTCTCTTAGGCTCCCATCTCTGACCGACTGACACCTGCTGCCTATGTATGGTATCTTTACAATAACTTCCTCGAGCTACTCTCTTATTTTCTTCGACCCACTCTATCTGCATTTTTTTCTGGGTAAAGAAATCACTAAACTGACATATTTTCCTTATTCACAAGGTATTTATTTATTTATTTATTTATTTATTTATTTATTTATTATTTTACCACGTTTGTAAATTTGTATAACGTTCTCCTCAGCTTTCTTAAGTCTTTTGTAAAAGGGAGGAAGTTGAAGAGTTTCCTATCAGGGGCGCCTGGGTGGCTCCGCTGGTTAAGTGGCTCAGGTCATGATCTCAGGGTCCTGGCATCGAGCCCGATGTTGGCTCTGTGTTCAGTGGGGAGTCTGCTTGAGGATTCTTTCTCTCCCTATCCCTCTGCCCTTCCCCCCCTACTTGTGTGCACTCTCCCTCTCTTAAATAAATAAATAAATAAATAAATAAATAAATAAATAAATAATTAAAAGAAATGCTTCCCATCAAAAACTGGATTGGGGCCTTCTAGTATGGCTGATTTGAGTTCGGAGAAAAAAAATTTCAGAATATTTCTTGAAATCTCATCCCTAATCTTTAAAGAAAATAAGTCTAAACAGAAGTGTCACATTTTCTCCTTTTCTTAGAGCTTTTCAAATAGGATATATCTTTCCCAGAGTTCCTGAGGTAGGATGAAGGGTGATGATACTGGGGGTAACTGAGTGACGAGTGCCACAGAAATATGGATTGAGCTTGAAAATCAAACAAATCAGAAATAGTCATTTTCCTTACTTTAATCCTCAGGGCATTTTGTATCTTTCTTACTCTTTGTTTTGTTTTAAGATTTATATGTTTATGAAAGAGAGAGAGAGAGAGAGAGAGAGAGAGAGAGAGAGAGAGAATGTGTGTGCACATGGGGAGAGGGGCAGAGGGAGAAAATCCCCAAGCAGGCTTCCTGCCAAGCTCCCAGCCCATCCCATGACCCATGAGATCATGACCATGAGAAACCAAGAGTTGGATGCCTAACCTACTGAGCCACCCAGGTGCCCCTCTTTCTTACTCTTTGAAACCATGATGTCAGATGGAAGTATGTTATGTGATGTTAAAATTTAGCTACATAAAAAAATCTTATTTTACCTTTATATATATTCACCATATATATACATTATATACACATATATATATATATATATATATATATTTTAACAATAAGACTGACTTTGAAAAAATTACCTTTATGGGTTTGGAATCTGTGATTGTGAATTATTAGCTACATTCATATTCATGGCTTTTGATTCAGCCTATATACCAACAGATAGCAAATATAGTTAGTTTGAACCAGTGATCTCTGCATGTACAAACTCTCATGGCATTTAATAGAAGTTACTTCTAGTGCCTTTTTTTTTTTTTTTTGGAGGCTGTTGCTAAATTGTGGTGTGACCACTTCAGTTAGAACATACTCGAGCCTTATGAAAATTCTCATATCCTCGTTAATGCTTTGGAAAATTTAAAGAACAACAAAAGTAGGCTTGATGCTGGTGAGAATGTGATTTCTCCTGAGAGTATTTGGAATTTGCTGTGGGTTAATGAAAACTTCACCCACTAATCCAGTTCACAAGTTTTCCCACTGGCTGGTGGGATTTTTCCACTATTTCCAGATTGCAGAGGGAAATATGAAATAATGGAACCAAAGCTTGAAACTAAAGGCTTGTTTTTTTGTCTAGTTGTCAGATTCAAATAATTGAGTTGCCTGAGCTGTTAGCTGAAGAGCTGGCAGAGAGGATGAACAGTGTTAGGATTCACACTGTGTCTGAACGAGGAAGCTCTGCTGGAATAAGAAGCCTGTCGGGCATGTCAGGATGGGCTGTCCCATGTTTGGGAGCCCTTTGCACTTGGGTTAGGAAAGGAAAGCTACCTAATACTACCTGGTGCTATTGAAGATAGCCAGCAATGCAGTCCCCCTCTCCCCCATCCATTCCACTAAGTGTCCCATCTTTAGTGCCCTTCCTTCTAGTTAGTGGCAACGTGCAAATAGGTGTCTGAGGAGACCAAATACTTTTTTGTTCATGGACTAGTGATGGGATTATTTTGCTCTTAGAAAGCCCTGCAGGAAGAGGACATGCACAGGAGAGGTATATTTTGCTCATGGAGTGAAAGGGAGAGTCCAACACATGAGACGCTATAAAAAGATGTCAACCTTTTGTAGGAGGGGGCAGAGAGGAGGAATGGGAAGTCCTGGAGTACCCCGAAGAATCCACTTTTAGAGTGAGTGATTCTCCATCATTTCTCTGCTCTAATACCCTGTAGCAGTGTCACACCCCTCACCTGTAGCAGGGACTTCCTTATGCACTCATTACAGAAGTGATTCTGACCTGGGGCATGACAGGGCATCTGTCAGATCCTGGGAAAGGGTATAATTTGGAAAAAAAATCCCGTTTTATTTATTTTTCAAAGGTTTTGTTTTACTTAGAGAGAGAGGGAGGGAGCACAAGTAGGGGTAGGGCAGAGGGAGAAGCTGACTCCCCACTGATCAGAGAGCTCGATGAGGAGCTCTCGATCCCAGGACCCTGAGATCATGACCTGAGCTGAAGCCAGATGCTTAACCTACTGAGCCACCCAGGTGCTCCTGGAAAAATCCTGTTTTAATAAAATAGAAGAGATTACGTCATTGTGGGCATCATTTACATAAAGCAGTAACTTTTCTGAGACAAGGCTTGATTTCTTAGGCTTTCATCAACACTGAGGATGGGTAGACTGAATCAGCAAGGTTTGGTTTGTTTTGCTTAAGCCAGTCTTTGAAATTAGTTTATCCTGCTGTAGAGGCAGGATCCTTCAGTGGCTGTGCCCTTAGAAAGGACAGTGGTGCCATAACTTTCCACTTCTTCTAAACTTGTGCCGCAAATTTGTCTCCAATACCTGTGAGATCAGGGAAAATGCAGAACAAAGGAGGGACATAGGAGAGTTGAGGATATCAGGAGGGGATAGATTTGTGCAGAAGAGAAGGGAGTTGATAAAATGTGGGGAGAGTCAGAAAAAGCTGGCAAGAGGTGAGCTGGATCTGGTAAGTATGTGTGTAGTAAATAGATCTCCGATTCACCCCGAGTTCTCCCAGTGCCTTCGCTGATCTCATGGTTGGCCAACTACCGGTAGGCATCGTTCTGGGTGCTGACGATACAGGAGCTAACAGAATTCCTGCCTTCAAGGAGATCACGGTCTTGTGAAAGAGTTCTCCAGCTCTCATTAAGTTTGAAGTGTCTGTTTATAGCAAAGAGGTTTAAATGGGAGTTGCTTCAGGTAAGATCTATTATTTGTCTTGGCAAAACATTCTTGAGGAGAAATGAGGACAGTGGGGAGAAAGAGAGCACTGAATAACATTCTCTCCGTTTCCACCTTTCTGTCAGGTGATAGACATAAATGACAGTCTGGCCCTCGTTCACCCTCACATAGCTCTCTGGGATTCTTTCCCATTCTCTGAACACAAGAAGAATGAGGAGGTTATTTGGAAAGTCATTGGTCTGAGGAGTTGTCCTGCTACAGTTACCAGAGAGTTCTCGAATTTCACCTGCAGAGACTGCAAGGCATCAGGGGCAAACGCACCATGAGGAGTCAATTGGAGAACAGACCCCATGGATGAGAAGCATATGGAAGGTCGACTTCATGATTTGCTTCTTTAAAAAGAATAGGCTGCGGGTGGATTTTAAATCTTACTCTAAATACCAGGCTAGTGTCGGCAGCTGTTCTCAGGAAAAGCAACGGAACCCAGCATTCCCCAATGTGTTACAGAGACTATGTGGCCTAAGCAATGCAAGGAATTCATTTTGACTTCTTTCTCAGACACCAATCCTGGAACCCAGCAGAATTTCTCACTGTGCCTCTGGTCCTTGGTATGCTGTTGAGGTGATTAGTGTGTCACTGTGGACTCTCTCTCTGGCCCAGGAGAATATCAGAGAAAAATAGGAGCAAAGTTCCACATGGGATTGGGTGGGTTGAAGAACTATTCTTGCTCAGTAGCAAGCGTAAGAAGCTCTGACCCACAGTCCTTGTCACTCAAAATGTGGTCCTGTGAACTTGCTAAATATGCAGATCTCAGATCCCCCCAACTGCCTCAGGGTCAGGAGATTAAATCTGGAGCACTGACCTAGGCAATGCATTTTCCTGCCTCACCTTCACTCCCACTGTCTCTTGTTCCCCATGGGCTACCCTCAGGAATGGCGTTGGTGGATCCTGGGTGAGGGAATAGGCCACAACACTCAGTTCTTTACTAAACTGGGACTCCAAACCCAGAAGAATCTGAGTCACAGAAAACAAAGAAATGGTCTCATTTCACACACATCTAGAGTCTTTGCTGGTTAAACCTCAGGAAGCCCACAAAAAAGCCCCTAGACGTTTTAGGGTGTGAATTTTAAATCTGTACTTCCTGACATCTGTTTGGCTGCCATGACCTTCAGTTTACCAAAATATGGAAATTTCATTATGGCATTCTACCCAAATAATGAGGAAAATGCTGGTGCTTGTCTCAGCCCCAAGCCCCTAAAGCAATACTATCCCCAACCACACTTTCCTATATAGCACTTTACACAAAAAAATAAACAAAGATGTTGGTTCCCTGGAAGTTAATATAAATGAAGTTTCCTTTCTTGTAAAATAGGAACAATATTCAGTCCCTTTGATTATCACAAATCTCTTGAGTAGGAGTCAAATCTCTTCAATGAGAATTTTATCTAACTAAAGGGATTTCCTCCTCTTCAGTTATAGACTCACCTGTTGGTAGTTGGCCAAGTATAAGAGTAGTGAGAGCATTGTGAGCATTCATGGTGTATCTTATACGGTCCTGCCCCTTTAGTTCTTTGTGGGTGAAAGGTAAAGCCACCCTTGCAACTTTCGTGTTATAATTGTTTCTTGGGTTTTCAGAAAGAAAGAAATAGAGAACAAGAGCGAATTGAAAAATGCGAGAGTGAGAAACAGAGAGAATGAGATGAATAAGGCACCTGGTGAGCCCCAACCACATCCATTCTCCATGGTAGTGATGGGAGCACAGATAAGCGATTCCTTACAGAACACTGTGTCAAAGGAGTCTATTATATGTGCAAGGTTGACACAGCTTTCCCAGACTGGTTTCAAACTATCCAGTTGTGATATTCACGCATACCCCCAGTCAGTAGGGACACATATCAATATATCAGTATTTTATATCATTGACTGCTTTTCCTGTGTCTGTTGACCCCACTGTCTCAAACTTACAGCATTTGTGGCAGGAATGACCCAGGTCTTCCATTCAAGAATGATTGATGCAATTTTTTTAGAACTACACCAAGGTAGAAAAGAACGAGATCTTGCTATGGCTTGGTCTGTTTTGGGATTAGAGTGTTCAGGATCCTCTCCATTCTACTCTGACATACTTGGCTCTTTTTTTTTTTTTTTTTTTTTTTAACATAGGTTTAGTAAATTTCATGTGCATGTGTGGATATTTTTTCATTCCTGGGTTTTTGGCTTAATCGAGAACTCAGTTGGGGAGCCAGAATACCAGGGAGGCTTACTGTTTTTGTAGTAGGAGTTAGTTTATCTCGTGATTAGGGCCCAAAGAGAAAAAGCTTAGAAATGCCCTCAAAAATCAGATTTAGCTGATTGCTAGCTTATGTAAATCAATTTGTAAACTTTGGATAAGCATTATTTACACAATAAGGGCAACAAAACTCTATTCAATTGTCTCTACTCTCATACCTGACTCTCAGGCTGAATGCTTTTGGGGTTCCTTTCAATCCTTCCAGAAGCCTGAAGAGTGAGCATAACAGAAAAAGAATTTCACTTAGTTACCAAATCCAAAACCAAGAACAGCAATGTTCTTGGTAACTAAGTAGTGACATCGACTCATATATTTTTATTCAAGTTAATACCCCACAGACATCCTTGTTGGCATATTTTATTCTGGGGGATTATTAGAACTGAATTTAGCCTAATGACTTAGAGCAGTGACTTTTATACATGTCTTCTGAATTGAAGTTTTGTTACTAAATGCCCTGAGATGATTTGACTGTAGATATTCATGAGAATTTCACTCACCATTGCTCATCAGAAAGACCACCTCGGTCTCCTTCCTTTCTCCTCTTCCAATCAGATTAACTGAGGAAGCATTTTTAAAAGTATTTAGTTTTTGTTAGGAAATAACATTACTAAACAAGTTTTGCTAGGTGGTGTATAATTACTGAAAGGCCCATTTGTTCAGGAAACAGGAATTAACACCTCCACTTGAGTGGAAAAAAAAAATGGTGCAAGACTTTAAGTAACTAGAAATGATGGAGTTTGGATTAAGCCCTTCAGCAGAAAAGGAGAGGTCTGGAGGGAGAGCAACCCTGAGATGGCAAGCATCATGAACAACTGCTAGCCCTGAGTATCTTTTTATCTTGACCTAGAAAAGTTAAAATATCAGCACAATTCAATGTAATCTACCCCCTTCACTCCAAAGGCCAAATAATTTATTCAAGAAAAAGAATCCATTCAGCCGGGCCATTATATATGGCTCTCGAGTTCTTGGAAATAAACCAAGTCAGCTTTGGAAGCAGAAAACTAATCCAATTGACCACATGAGGGAGGTGGTGGGTTATTTTATCTGGAAAAAGGAACCCAGTTCGTTTTTAATAATGTGCAATTTTAAGAATTTGAAAATCTGTGACCTGTGGAGGAGAGATCATAGGAAGCCAGACAATGGCCTTTTCTCTACTTGGATCCATTCTCTAATTTTGCTATTAAAATAAAGGGAATAAAATAGATTTATTAAACACTTGTTATGGTCTGGTTGATGGATCACTTTAAAAAAAGAAAGACAGGGGCGAAGTATGGATAGTTTATTTTCACAAATCAGTTTTAGTTTTTTTTTCTATGAAATAAATGAAGGAGAAGCCCATTAAGATGGTTGTTACAATTCTTCTTTTTAATTGTTTACTCTATTAAGGTGACAATACCTGACATGTTGATGTATGAACAGTGTTCGCTTGCCTGACATGAACATAAATTATAACATGAGAATGTGATGATCCTTCAACACTTCAGTCACTCATCCAGGTTAAATGTAGAATTTGGAAAGAAATCAAAATTAAAGTTACATTTACTTAGACTCCCAACAGCTGTTTCTTCTTCTTTAAGGGCGGCTGAAGAAAAGTTAGCTGAGCTGAAGGGCAAAATGGGTCAATTCCAGCAAAGCCATTGTATTTCATCAGAGCCAAGGGAAATCAAATCATTAAAGCCAGCCCTAGCTGCAAACACCATCCATTCACTGAATTTCTTTTTTCCCAGGTGTGACCAAATTCACTTAAATGTGAGTTCATTGCTCATGAATTGAATGGCAGCATTCTAGATCCAAATTTTTAAATTATTATGGAAACAGAAAATTGAAATTAATATTTTTATATACATATATGTATGTGTCTATATGTATATATACACAGTATATAAAATATATTTATATACGTATATTATATACATGTATACAGTAAGTGTGTATATATATATATATACTTATATATATATATATATATATATATATATATCCCAACTCTTGCTGCACAAACAAAACCACTTCCAGTTTGTTTAGCTATTTCTTCTGGCCTATCACTCTGAATGTCTAAATAACATGTTGATACTGTTCTTTCTTATATGTGTGTGATTAAGCTTAAAATATACTCTATTGCTTCTATTTATAGGAGAAAGGAATCCAGCCCTACCAACCTTCCCTATACCACTTGCTGTATATTTCTTATTTCCTCATCTTCTATATACAGTTAAAATCATCATTTTAATTTAACCTATGTTCGGTGTTAACTTTATTATGACTGAATAAATGCTGTATACAGCTGAGTTTAGCAAGGTGCTCTGACCTCTCTTTGTTTTCCTAAATGAAAAATTGCATGATTTTTTCATTAGCAGACTCTTATTTTTTATTTTATTATTATTTTAAAAAGATTTATATTTATTTATTTATTTATTTATTTATTTATTTATTTATTCATTTATTTTAAGATTTATTTATTTGAGAGAGAGAGAGCACACACGCAGCGGGAAGGGGCAGAGTGAGAGAAATTTAAGTAGACTCTGCCCTGAGTGTGGAGCTGGATGCGGGGCTGGATCTTACCACCCCGAGATCAGGGCCTTTGGCTGTGGGGTGCTTAACAGATTAAGCCACCGAGGTGCCCCATCATTAGCTTATTTTTATGTACTTAGTACTGATTCATCCCTCAGATCTCAAAGAGCTGTACAACCCCTCTCAATACAGTCACATATAATCCCCCTAAGCCCTCACACCACAGATGCTTCTTCTTTTTTAAAAATTTTATTTATTTGAGAGAGAGACAGAGGGGGAGAGAGAGAGAGGCAGCATGAATTGGGGGGCGGGGCTCATCCCTTTCTCAGGGAGAAGCAGACTCCTCGCTGAGCAGGGGCCCAACATGGGCTCATCCCAGGACCCCAAGATCATGACCTGAACCAAAGGCAGATGCTTAACCAACTGAGCCCCCAGGGGCCCCACCACAGGTGCTTCTTATGCCTACTAATAACTTCTTGTCCTGAGGCTTCACTTCACTATCAAACTGGGGATTCTCTGTATCCTTTTATGCCTTTGCTTCTCTTCCTTCAATCACATGTTTTTCCTGGATTATTCTCTCATTTTTCTGGCGCTCATTCTTAAATTGGTTCCTAAGGAAAGCTGAATGAGAGGAATATGTCTTTTTCTACCGTCACATTTTATTGAAGCTTGGCTTGGTATTTTGGATGGAAATTATTTTCTCTCAGATTTTTAAAGATGTAGTTCCATTTGTTTTTATCTTCCACTTTGTTGTTGTGAAATCCCATGTGGTTTGAATTCTTAATCCTGCACATGGGATCTACTTTTCCCTCTGAAAGCTTTTAGGATCTTTGCTTTATTTCTAGTGTTTTGAAATTCCACACACACAGAAAATTATGTCATTTCTGCTCTCATTTATTTTATTAGAGATTTAATGGGACTTTTCAATTTGAAAACCTGTCTGTTGTGACCTTTTGGTGTTATTTTTGTGTATTAGTTATTTGATTATTTTTTCTCTTCATGTTCTCTGTTCTCTCTAGAACTCCCATCATTCAGATATTAAACCTGAATTGTTTTCTCCCATTTTTCAAATTCCTTTTATTGATGCTATTTCCTCCAATTTTTCTTTTTGTTTCATTTTCTGGATTATCTTCTCCATTTTTGCCTTCCACATTTTCTGTGGAATTATTTTTTAATTTTTGTCATTATATCTAAATTTTAAGAGCTCTTTTATGTTCTCAGATTACTCCATGTTAAACAAAGAAACAAACAAACAAAAAAACCCAAACCAAGGGGCAGAGGGAGAACGTGGCCCAATGGTTGAATGTCTGCCTTTGGCTCAGGTCATGATCCTGGGATACTGGGATGGAGCCCTTCATCGGGCTCCCTGCATGGAGCCTGCTTCTCCCTCTGCCTGTGTCTCGCATGAATAAATAAATTAAATCTTAAAAGAAAAACAACAACAACAACAACAACAAGCCCAACCCAAACCAAACCTAGATAGCATTCTTCTGTGTTTCACCAGATAACAATACTTTGCTTTTGGCTCTCTAAATATATTCATTATAGTTTCTCTGAAGTTTTTATGGTGGACACTGGGATGCACCACCCAGGTCCCTCTTTAAGGAAAGGCTTGGTGCCCCTTCTGCTGGGAGAGCTATGGGAAGAGAATCTGTGAGCCGTGAGCCCCACATGGATCATCTCAGCTGCAGAGCACTGCCTTGACCTAAGATGCCCTCCTTCCTGGGGTGGCCCATGTCCAAAGAGTGTTGTATGTGAGATGTGTATGCTTGGCCATCTTGGCTCAACTGGCTCAACTCTGAGAGGTTCTAGCCTCAGAGACTGAAGCTGAGCCTACCATGGGACAGCCCCTGCGGTTTGACTTCTCCCCATGCCCATTCCTGCTTTTGTGCCACTTAAGGACGCTTACTGGTAAACTCCATCTGACAGTCTGCTTCCAGGGAAACAAAGCTCTGCCTGTGTTCTCCTTTATGCAATGTATCTGTTTCTCCTCTTACCTTTTTTTTCCTGTCTATTCATTTTAGACTTTGAATTCCATGCTAGAGGCTTTCTATTCAATCTCATTTGAAAGCAAAATTGACTGGAAACTTAAGTTTATGTGGTATATGTGTCCTTAAGGTCATCAGGTAGAAAAAGTCAGGAAATCAGCTATTTCTGTGGTGTCCATAGGTCCTTTCTCCTGGCCCCAGGCAGTTTCCTCCTTTCTCCTGCTTGGAGAACATAAACCTGACTAGCAGCTTTCTAGGACCTAGTGGGACAAGTCCCTGGTGGTGGTGGTGTTGGAGGTGGGGGGGTGTCCCACTGTTCATATAAACATTTTTACTTAATAATCTAGATTTTTAGTTTGGAATCTCAACCCCAGTTTTCAGCTCTGCTGGCCAACCTACCAAATTCTGTTTTGAACTCTCTGGAGAATTCTTTTTACTCTTGTTCTCTACTAGTGTGCAGGAGGGGTAATCTCAGGATATATGGACTTGGAAAGTGATTTGGGACGTGTGTCTTTTTCTTATATAAATTTTCACCCAGTTCCTTTGCTGTCAGTCGCCCTGACCCTTCAGAGGGACACCTCCAATACTCGGTCCCTTCTAGGGATCTGCAGTGGGAAACTATGCTGTGGCTTTGACTGTGTTCTTGTGGGCTTCCTCCCTGCGAAGGCTTAGAGCTCTCTCCTCTCAGCAAAGTCACTTGCGGCTCCTCCTTTCACTTTTCATCTTCCAACATTTTGTTGATATTGCTCACCTGCTGTGGTCTCTGCTTTCATTCTCTTTGTTTACGTGGGTTCAGATCTCTTTTTTTATTTCTTTATTGTGATTTAAGTGGAGACTGAAAGGGAATGGGTATACACACAGGCTTTGCTAAAACTAATTTGAATCAGAGTACTCTTACTATACTGAATCAGTGACATGTGGCAACGTTGATCCTGTCTTCTCTTTAGAAACACATTCTTGTTGGCTTCCAGGACAACACACTTGCCTGATTTCTTCCAACTTTGTGTGGCTGTTCAGTCTTGCAGGCTGGATTTTAATCTCTTATTTCTCCAAAGACTATAAAAAGAAGATCACAATGACAGTTCTAAAAAATAATAACCCAAGTACCAGAATAGGTAGCTTTCGATGACAGCGCTAAAAGACAAAATGTCAGATTTCACGCAGAGCAAAGAGTAACCGTAAGACAATTCACGAATGAAAACAAAACACATCCTTCTGGAAGATATTTAGTTAACACTCAAATGAAATGAAAATGGGTTTAAAATTTCTCTCTTTTCTGAAATATTATTGTGAATGGCAAACACTGTAAAAATGTGAACACATTTTAACTTACTGAGCCCTAAATAATTAAGGAAGAAAAAATTTAAAAACACGTAAATTGAGATTCATGCTATTCCCTGAGTTTCTTTTCAGTTACAGACTACTTCTGTGGACTGTATGTGAACTTTGTCAAAACCATTTCTGGGACAACAGCTTTTTTGTAAACTCTGTAATAAGTAAGAATCAATATGCTTGAATCACTAATAAAACTTAAAAACTGCTTTTTTCCAAAAAGAATATACTATGTGGTAAAATGATGAAAGATACTTTGGAGTGAAAGAAATAGGAACAAATATAGCTTTATAGAAAAAACTTAACTGATTATATGTCTTGATCATTGGTCCAGGGATTCATATTTTCAGAAATAGTCAACTTGGTCTTCTTAGATAATCTGCACAGATTACCTATTGTGAATATGAATCAGAAATTTAAAATAGGGCAGCCCGGGTGGCTCAGCAGTTGAGTGTCTGCCTTCAGCTCAGGGCTTGAACCTGGGGACCCGGGATCGAGTCCCACGTCGGGCTCCCTGCATGAAGCCTGCTTCTCCCTCTGCCTGTGTCTCTGCCTCTCTCTCTCTTTGTGTCTCTCATGAATAAATAAATAAAATCTTAAAAAAAAGAAGAAATTTAAAATATAGGAGAGTATAATTTGAACTTTTCAAATTGGAATTTGTGCCAGAGAGCTTGGTATTTTACACAATTAGTAAGTACCTTTTCCTTAAAATCCAAAGCAGAGTAATTATTGCCATTAGCCTGGTGAACCTGATATGACTTTCACTCATTGGATAGTTTATCATGCTTACTAAGGAAGCATTTGGTGAGGAAAATTTAGTGTTAGTTATAAACAACATATTTCTTAAAATGTTAGTCCTTAAATTGATTACTTTAGAGAACCTAACAAGTTTAGGCCAGAGTTACAACGTGAAGAAGTGGGATGATACATATGCTTCCAATACAATTGTAAAATGAATAGTTGCCTATTTTTCTTAAAAATTGCATATGCGTGCAGCAATCTTGAGTCTAAGACAGGTGCAGATGCTTCAGTTACTTGGCTACAGATTTCTATGGTTTATGAGTCATGGGAATTGCTTGTCTTAATCTGACCAGTAAAGCTCGGTCCTATTGTCTTTTCATGTAATAGAAACATGGCTTTAATGACAAAGCCCAACTAATTACAAAACTTAATTTAATAGTTTAAAGCGCAAAGGGCATTCCCTAAGCGGTAAAATCTTTTGTTTGGAAAATTTTAAACAAATTATATTTTACTTTATGTTTTATTATTTACGTAATAAGTGTTTATAAGAACACAATTTTCTCAAGATTTAAACTGCTCATTGTTCCATAAATAGGACACACATTTAGAAAGATGAGTTTTTTTAAAGAAATATTTTAGTGATTACCTCTGGTTCAAAACATAAAACTTGTTTAGTGCTTGATGTTACCGGAATCTTGCCCTAGATTATTTCTCAAATCTCTGTAAGGTTAATAATAGGAATGGCTTCATCCCCAGTTACAGCTTTGAATCACTACTTTGAATTTAGATTTTGCTACAAATGTCTCACCTAAATCCTCTATCTTCTTTTTGTTCGAAGCATTCATAATCCCAAACCTTACTATTTAGTAGTGCACGTGATGACCTGTAGTCTCATTTTCTGTCCCCAGTTTTGAATTCCCCTGGCAGTAACCTTGCTAAGTGTTGTTGCCCAACTTCTGTGCAGCTCCAGTGAGTAACGGAGAAATTTCTGTCCATTTTAGGCATATCGGGTCATGCTTGGGTCATTACCAGCTATTTTCACCTTAATACAGATTCCTACCTATCAAAGTGTTTTGTGGGTTGGACCACAAAGCAAGGAGACTTAACCTTAAAAACGGTCAGGAATGTAAATTGACCAAAGTGAACTCTGACCTAGAAGAGAAGGGCACCATTGTTCCCATGGGTTTGTGATTGTGCTGTCAATAGAAAAGATTGTCAGCCATGTTGGCCCTGGGGTGGGGAAAGGAGTGTTTCCCAAGACTCAGATTGATGTTGGTCAGTGTCCAGCGAGTTGAGAGTGTCCTGGGATTAGGCCTGTTTGCAGGAGAACTGAGGCACTGAGATGGCTTCCTGAGCCAAAGTGCTCACTACACTTCTTTTCTTCACTCATTTCTTTATTTTAATGACTTCTTGTCAACACTCTGAGGCAAGCAATATGATCTGCTAAAAACATAGCAAGTCATCCTGTCAGATGACAGATACTTTAAGAGTGAACCCCTTGGGGGTAAGAAGGGAAATTCAGAAGAAATTGTAGACAGTTCCTCCTATCAGTGAATTTACAAACTGGTGAAGATAAGAAAGGAGACAACCGACTCATAAATACAGCACATAAAACATGAATGATTTTGTAACTTTATAGAATGAAGCGTTGCATACTGACATCAACTCTAGAACTCATGCATTTGTCAAAGCAGACAGGGGTTGAGAAAGTTTCTACAAAAGAGAGGAAAAGTATGATTTTTCAGGATTGGGGAAGAGCTTGTGGGAGGAAGGAACAGGTGTTCTGTGGAGGTGTAGGAGAACCCTGAGAGGACCGAGAGAGGAGAGGGGTAAGGAAGCTCTGTGCTCGGAGCCTTGAGTGGGCAGCATTTCCTCTTCTCTGCCTGTCACTTTCTGGTGGTCTTTTCCTCAAGAGAATTGGGGTCCTTCCTACCACTCAAGGGGATCTGGCACAGAATTGTTTTGCTTTGCTCCTGGGCTAATGGAGTTCGATAGGTGAAGCCTCCAGAAATCTCTTTTTGATCACTTTTTGTCATCTTCCCCCATGAAGTCTGTGCTTGTGAGGCCTTACTTGCCTAAGGCACTGCCCCCCAGCCCCCCAACCAGTAGCATGGCCTCCTTGCTGAGGGTCTGGGCTGCCTCTCTGGAGCACCTGTAACATGGCAATACCTTTCCTCCTGATGTGAGATCTCCACCTTCACTCCTGCTGCAGGGAGGCAGACAGCTTTAAAAATTCACTCTTCGGAGAATCATTTTGACGACTCTTAGCACCCTGGGGGATGTCCCCAAACAAAATGAACCGAATAATTGCCTGTGTCTTCAGGCCCTCGGATCACCTTTGTTATTTTGTAGTTTCTTCCTGGTCGTGAGGCATCAGCCTGCCTGCACCACTGGGAATGCCTTTGTATGTTCTGTAATGAAAAAGCCCAATTTCAAATGCATTTTAACTGGCGCTGTTGCACCTGGTACAAGCGACACTTCACCTACCCCCCACCCTCCACAGGGAGGTGAGGTTGGCGACACCAGAGAGCCTGAACAACAGAGGAATTCTTACCCCCCCCAACACCACTCATCCACACACCACAGACTTCTTGAACTGATTTATGACATTTCCTAATATAGCAGGGGTAAGATGACTTATTTTGAAAATAGAATTAAAACTTTCCCTTTTTAGGAGCAAAGCACCACTTTGGCAACGCCATCAGCCCCGAGCATATTAGTCCTTATGGTCAAAACATTAACAGGGTGCTTTGTTAACAAAATGTTCAGGTCATGATAAGGCCAACAAAGGAATTGTAAGACTTTATGAGCTGAGTCTTTCCAAATAGTGCTCCAAGTCCAAAGGACTGAGAGTAAAACTTTCTCCTGTAAACAAGGCCCGAGCCAGCTGGGGTAAGAGTTCTCATGAGTAAGCAGAGGTGTCAGGGTGTTGCGTTGACCAAAACGAGCCACCTCATGAAAAGTCGGAAACGATTGATCGGTCCACAAAGCGTGCAGCTCTCTGAAATCTGCGAGTAAAAGATCTGAGATAGGCTCACTAATTAGCCTTCTTGGGTAGCGTAGGAGAGTAGGGAGCCCTTTAAAAAGGTCCCAGGGAGTGCTAAGCACTGGGAAAGTTTATTGCTGTGCTCATAAACAATGGCACTGGACAGGGAATTGAAATGAGGTCCTGTGTGCTGCAGAGCACCTGCTCTGAGCACTCATCTTTGTGAAACCTTCCCTGACTCCAAACTCTCATTACTTTTCTAGTCTCTCACTTCAGAGTTTTAAACAAGAATTTGAGAGTAATTCTTCATCTTTACATGGTGCTTTGTCTTTTTAATGAGAGGGAGGGAGACCGGTTGAGGAGAGAGAGATGGCAGGGTGGGTGGGAACTGATGCCAAGAAGCTGGGAGAGAGGCATCTGTAGACCTCAGTGCAAATCCCGGCCTTGACTGGGATGTTATTAGATAATCATGAAACCTCTCTAGGGCTCTGTTTTGTCATCTGTAAAATGAGGACACAGGATGAGATATGACTTTGTTTTTGAAAATCACTAAGACTATCATACATTTACTAGTGCCCTGATACATTTTATCTGGCTTTATAATAATCCTGGAGGTAGGCATGATAGAAAACATTCTCTGTGCCTTAAAGAGGAGTAAATATGAGATTCAGGACAGTCAAGTGACTAGCTTATGAACCATAGCAAACATGTAGCACAAACTCGGGCAAGAACCCAGGTGTTTTGATTTCCAGTTCTTTCAACAGTTCTCGGAAACTATAATTAAAATAGTCTGGGTTTCCTCTTTAAGTACCTGAAGGCAAGGAGAGCATCCTGTGTATCTAGTATGTACTATTATGTATCCGGCTCGAATTCATCATAGCTTGATAAATACTGCTCACTGCAGTTTTTAGGAGCTTAGGTGACAGTCTTCTTACTTTGAAGTCCAGAGTAGAATAATGCTAATAGTTATACATTTTTGAACTGCTACACCATGCTGGGATTATTACATACATTTTCTCATGTGTTGTTTCTCATTCTGAAGATGAAGACCCTAAAGCTCAAAGGCAAGTCACACAACCAATGGAGTAGAGATGGGATATGGACTTTAGGCTACCTGTTTCCCAGGATGTCAGTCCTTTGTCTCTCTGACCTTCCCTTTCTCCATATATCGTATTCTCTGTGCTTCCCCCAGGTTAGAATTCATACTGTCTCTGGCTTTCTGAATTGGAAAATAGCTAAGAAAGTTCACAGGCCCAGTCAGTGTTGCAGGAGGATTCTGTGGGACTCATGAGTTCTAAGAGGAGGGGAACCTGGTCCTGGCCCTTGGTAGTGTTTCTGTGGAGAAGTGAGAGGCTGTGTAGTAAGTAGAGGAAAGTGGAGCCACATGTAGCCTCGGAAAGGATTCCTTGGTCCCAAAGCATGACACAGGGACAATAGCTAGTCAGGGATCAAGGAGCAAAGAGTGATGGACATTCTAGTGGCAATCTGAGGATGGATGTTTGAGAGCTGGGTCTCTTTGCATAACTCCCTGATGAAGGGGCACAAGGAAACACCCTGTAGCACAGTTCCAGGGGGGAAATCTCCTGGAAGTTTGAGGTTTCATTTGTACTGTCATCCTGGTGGAGCTGGGGCTTGGAGTTAGAGAATAAGTTAAAATATAGAAAATAAAATTTTTAATTTTTAGCATATCTGAAGTTATAGATTGAGATACATATTTTCTACAGAAGATTTCACAATATTCATATGGAGACAGATGATGGAGAAATTGAGTCCCTATTCAGCGCCCTATACTTTAGGCATCTGAACTCAAAAGAACTCATGCCACAGGATTCAATACTATATTGATGTTTTGGCTAGCAATTAATGTCTATCCCTTGAAATCAATGTTGTAAGTTTGATTTTTACTGGTTCATTATTTCATTTAACTTAATATTAGTTGTAAAGTCTTTTGACTCTATAGTTTCATAAGAGTTATAAAATACTTATAACTGGATTTATGTTTGCACATATTTAAACAACATTAAGTCTATCCAAAATCAACATTAGAGGCCTTGAAATTATTTCCCTTCTTCAAAGCTCACTGAAGTTTGAGGAACAATGTTCTATTCAAAGGAGTGATTCTAATTACAGCTGTGGCTGTAGGTCAAAAAGGAGGAGAAAACCTGGTAGTTCAGTGGAACAGGTAGTTTGGGGGTAGTCCCTGGAAATAAGTAAGTCACCCTTATTTCTGTATTCAAAATGTTCCACAGATAGCTTAGATATGTGTAGAAATATTTACTTGGTAATGAAGATTTATCTCTAAGTGTAGAGTAAAGTCAGTGAATCCGAGAAATAGACTCACACATATACAATCAATTAATTGCTATCTTTCCAGGCACCCAGTCAGTGGGGAATTCAAGGGGCAAAGGAAAGTCTTTTCTCCAAATGGTGATAGAACAATTGGATATTTGTGTGGAAAATGTGAACTTCAACCTTTACCTTTGCATGATAAATAAAAATGAATTTTGAGATGAATCATAGATTTACATGTAAAAGTTAGAACCGTAAGTGTTCTAGAAGAAAGAAAACACAGGAGAATGTCTTTCTGGCCTTGAGATAAACAAAGGTTTCTTAGGACAAAGAGCACAAATTATGAAAGGAAAAAAACTTGTACAATAAACTTCATCAAAATTAGCAGTCTGTTTAGCTAATGAATAAGTAAGCCACAGACAGGGAGAAAATACTCACAATTCATACATCTGATGCTGGACTCACATCCAGAATAGATGAAGATTTCCTACAAATTAAAATAAAAAGACAACTCAATAAAAAATGGGCAAAAGTTTTGAACAAGCACTTCACAAAAGAAGATATTAAGATGACCAATAGACATATAATAAAAAGGTTTTAACATTGTTAGTAATTAGGAAATTCAATTTAAAAACATAATGAAATATCATTTCATACCCACTAGAATGGATAAAGTAAAAAAAATTTGACAATCCCCAAATTGTAAATTGGTAAGAATGTGGAGCAACTGGTGCTATTGCCATACTAATTTAAATTTCTGTTCATGTCAAATTCTGTTCAAAATGATTTGATTTTGGATAAAATTTTATCTAGAAAATGTTTATTCATTCATGCACTTACTTAACAATGATCTATTTAGAGTTCACAACAGTTAAGACAAAGTTTTTGCCTTCAAGGAGTACACAGATGGTTTATAAACTGACACCTTTTTAAGTTAGCCACCAGATAGGTAGTGTTTTTTTTTTTTTTTTTTTTTTTTACCATATTTCCTTGATTTCTAAACACATGTTTTATCTTACAATTTCAAAATGAATCTGACAACTTCAACTTCATTGATATTCTCACCAAGCAGTTTTATTGAATCAATGGTAGTTGAGGAAAGGCACTAAATAAACCTAGCTGTTATATTTAAATCAGGCAGCTGTTCTCTCTAGTTAATTTGCAATCTGAAAAACAAAACAAAACAAAACAAAAGAGTAAAGTTAACCTCTTATCTATTTCCCTGTGGTTAGGGAGAAAAAGGCATAGGAGTTGTAAACCCTTATATTCTACTTACTTGTGTTGAGGGGTTGGTTCTTTCTGGTTTCTTACACACAGAGACTGAAAGCAGAGCCTTTGAATGCCAAAAGGTTGAAAAGATGATTTGGTTAAGGAGTAAAGAAATAGACTGGGATCAGCAGACCTGAGTTCAGTTTAGTTGGGTGCAGTTAGTTGACTGCAGGCCAGTTCGCTCACCCTTACTTCCTAAGGGTCTCAGTTACCTTGTTTAATGCCGGGCCGTGGTGAGCTTTAATGAGGTTTCATATAGAAGGTGCTCAGGACAGTGTTTTCCATACTGTAGGTACTCACTAAATTGCAAATCTTATTAACTAAAATTTGCCTTCTGATTATTATCAGAGTCTTAGTTAAGGTGAACTGAGCTCAAGACACTTATGGCTGAGGCAGTGTGTTGACTCCTTAGAGATTAGTAGCTTATCAGAGGCCCCTTCACTACTGAAACAAAAGTAAATTCTCAGGAACAACTTTTGCCACTTGATGAATATTCAAGGCTGATGAGTTAAGGAAAACAAAACTAGGAAGTCTCCCAATTTTACCAGATGAGAGAGCCTCTTGGAATATTGTTTGCATATATAAATTGATATAGCCCCAGAAAACCAAATGATACTTTTCAGAATATACTAATTTTGTTTTTGATGGTTATAATGTATTATTGACCAGACAGTTTGGCCTGGCCAATACATCAATAATGTATTATTGACCAGACATCTTGGCCTCTTCCCTACCAGAGAGAGAAAGTCACACAGAATTGGCCAATTCCATCTCTTCCATTCAAGTGTTTTTATCCCGCAATGCCGTGGATTCACAATTAAGGACTGGCTGCACAATAACATAAATGTGCACCTGGGGTGAAGCTATACTAAGAAGTGGTGTGAGTGGCTTTGGATCTGTATGCAGAGCAGTTACGGTTCTAATAGTCTATTCTCGGCTCTACTGTGGTGTTTTGATCACACAAACAAATAACTTCATGTTTTTGACCTTCAGCTGCTTCATCTTTACAATGATGTACATCCTACAGGGTTGTGGAGGGGAACAGAGGGTTTGGAGTTTCTCCTGGGGTGTAAATTACTCTTTTGAAATGAGAGAGGGCTGAAAAGAGGGACTTTACCAAGGAAGGAGACTCCATGAGGTATAGAAGGAAAGGGAGTGGAGAGGAAGTCTGGGTGCCATTTAAGAAATGATGCCAGGAAGGAAAAATGGGGATTCTGTGAGTCTGTGGTCTTCCCATGTGTGTTATTCCTGGCCAACCAGAGTTTGGGAACCTGGACAAGTTCAAGGCACTTCACTAGATAGTGAACATACAAAAATGACTAAGACTTGGTCCTTTCTTTAGGAAGCTCCTCATATACAGGGGCTTCAGACCAATACTCTTAGGATGCAATGGGATAAGTGCAATGGAAACATTAGAGCATGAGGAGTTCTTAATTTAACTTGGGTAGTAAATGCAGGCTCTTTAGTCCTTGAAAGAAAGGAATTTCTCAGTATAGAATGGGGAGGTCTTGGAGAGGAAGGAACAAAATGTAAAAGAAATAAGTGTGTGAAGAAGTGAGTCACCTGAGGATGATTGATTTGGAGTGCCTCGTGGGTGATAAAACTGACCTGCAGGCAAAGTCTGTGGCCAGTCAGCTAGATCAATCGGCATCTCTGAGGAGGACCCATGACTCTTTTTCAGAGATTTTCAGTGTGTGTGTGTGTGTGTGTGTGTGTGTGTGTGTGTGTGTAACATTGCAGGAAAATAAAATTGGAAAAATAACCATGAAAAATGTCCCTCTGCCAACATTTCCCATTCAAAGACTTTGGGAAGCACATCAAATAGGCAATGAAGTTTTTTGAGAAAGATGTCCTTAATTTTGAATGTAATTTGAAAGTCATAGGAACAATGAACAATGTCAGCACTTGCTGCTATGATATTTACCAGGAAAAGGAGAGATCAGAAATTATTGCTTTTGAATACAAAGAGCTGAGTGGAGCTTAAGTCGAACGTCCCTGCAATGGAACATTTATGATATAGCTTTTTTATTGTGCCTGATTGTAAATGCTCACAAAGACATACTTGTGTGTGTGTTTTTTTTTTTTTTAATTTTCTTTTATCAATATGATTAAGGGCACCTCAGGTCTCTAAAGGAGATGGTGGTGGTACCACTATATAATCTTTGTCAATTTTATGGGCAAAAAGATATTTGTTTAAAAAAACAAATCCACTAACATTCTACTGTTTTATGTATTCAAATGTTTCCCAATAAAATTTTACAGAAAAAGAAAAATTATTACTTAATTATTTCCCTGAGGGCTAAGAAAATGTAGGCCCCATGTATCTGCATCAGCTTCTGAGGTTTTGATTTCTTATATGGCCAATAAATGTAAAAATAGATTTCTCTTTCCTGTGGTTCTCATAATTGACTGTTTGGGTTTTTGTTGTTGTTTGTTTGTTTGTTGTGGTTGGGCAGGGTTGGGGTAGTTCTGGTCTACTAGTAACACTACCATGTATTAGATTTGTAGATAAATTTCAAGTATAGTACTTTATCATATAATAATCTGAAATTCCTACTTGTCTCTCAAAACATTCATTGTTTATTTTGAATGTCTGGTATTCACATACACCTTTTGGGATTGTCATTAATGAGATATAGACAGTTGTACTATGGTTTTACAGATTGCATGTATATCAAGTATTTTGGCAAAATTTTTATCATCTTTTGTTTCTTGTTACAAACTTTGAGAAAAAATTTAAGAGAAATAAGCAAAAAGAAGAATGTAAAAGCCGCTTGCAGATGTAAACATTCTGGTGTTTTTCCTTCTAGGCTTTGGAAATGTATATTTCTGGAGACACCGTTGATTTTTTTTTTTTTTTTTTGTCCAGTGTACATCCCCAGCTACCTTTAGTCTTCCTCCAGAATCTCAAGTGCGTTCAGATATCCTCCCCCACCTCCATGGCCATGTGCTTTGGAAGGAGGGACTGACCCTACCATCAGCCCCACTAGTGAATCTTCAATCACCTAAACCAATCATGGTTGTTTCCCCTGCTAGCGATTGGCTTAGGTGAGTGATGGAACTCTGACTGAGGAGGTACTAAGGGAAGTTGGCTTGGCATCTCAGGGAGAGGGTCCTCTTTTCTGAACGATACACACAGGAAGAATCGGCTTCTATCTTTTCTGGAACATTCTCACGTCTGTGTGTGGCCTGCAAGTACAGTTCTCATCTTGCAGCCAGGGTTGAGCTAACTTGGCAGCAGAAAGCAAGAGATAAGTTGAATCCTTGATGACATTATCAGGTTGCTCAATGAACCAACCTGGGAACAGTTTATCTTTGCTCCTTTGTTCAATGAGATAAATCATCTGATTATTTAAGCCAGTGGTTTTCAAACTAATTGCCAGTAGCCAGGAGAGTCATGAGCTTTTCGTGGAATAAATGGAATTGGCTAGCTTTAGAGAAATAAATTTCTGAGTTTTCAGCTTTTCTGAATACAATTTCCTAAAATTGATTGGCCTTTGGAACGCACATGAAACGCCAATGATGTGGTGGTTCTCCTTTGCCACCTCCTCTTTTAATTAATTAATTAGTTAATAAATTTTAAGGGCTTTATTTATTTGAGAGAATGAGGATGGGGGGAGGGCAGAGGGAGAGGGAGAAGCAGACTCCCCACTGAGCAGGGAGCCCTAGGACCTCGGGTTCATGGCCTGAGCTGAAGCCACACTTAACCAACCGAGGCACCCAGGTGCCACATCTACCTCCTCTTTTAAAATCACTTCATTTCCACTTTGCAAAGGAGCGATTTACCACTCACTCATCCAAGTATTAATTACTAGGGTTCGTTGCCCAAGGTGTAATACAACTTCAAGAAGCCTCCTTTAACTGTACCAAAACCAATCTCTCACTTATCTTAGAGCTGCATTTACAATACAATTTTACTTTTCATGTTTAATAATTAGCAAAATTTGTAATCATTTAAAACTTTGATATTTTGACTAATTATGGTAACAATATTTGACTTAATAACTCATCTAGAAGAAATTTTGATTCCTTAGAGATGTTTTGTGTTACCAGAAAATTAATTTTAAAATTTAAAATGTTTAATATATTTTTGCTGCAGAGAAGTATGATAGAAGATGAGTAAAAGATTTTCAAGCCTAAGAGTATTGCATTCATTACAATAGTCATGAAGGAGACATAATAGAAATACAAATTCAAGAGGGAAAAAGATTGATTATTAAGGAAGACCTTGTTAATGCAGCTTTATAAGGGATGACAGTGCTATAAGATTATATCTATATATTGTAAAATGGTATTTCAACTCCATTTCATACACTCAAAGTTGGGACAATATTTATAAATATATATATAAATATAATATTCATCTATTATCTCCTTTGTTAACAGAAACTTATGACAAAAAAATTTTAAATTTTTTGTCAACCTAAAAATGTGAGAGGATACATAATTTTTCAAATTATTTTATGGAATACACTAGCCAAAAACTTTGAAGTTTACCCTATAAACTATTTTGAATTGCATTTTGTTAATGCCCAAAACACATATGCGTCTATCAATCAGTCTCTATTAATATTACATGTATTTAACTTAATACTCCTTAAAATTGCATGACACTGGCAACCCTTCTCTGTAGTCACTTGAGTTTCTACCTCCACTGTCCTACCTGGCCAGTTATTGCTCCTGTGTCCACTGTCCAGATTCCAGCATCTGTTGACATCTCTACTTAGTTGTCAGGTGCTTTCCCTTTTGCTTTTCTTTTTTGGATTCATACTGTAGAAAAAAGTTTCGTTGCTAGTTGAATGGGATTTCAGGTTGGAGCAAAGATAAATGAATCATTCATTCAGTCTGCCCTATTTCATTCAGAGTTGACAAACTGTTTTCTGATTTATATATTTTTTTACTTAATCATAGAATAGGAACATTTTTTCCATAGTGTTCAGTGTCTTTGTTCACTGCATATTTTAAAGGCTACATAGTATTTCACGTTATGGAAGGTTAACAGTACAATTTCTAATGGCCCAATCCATAAGATTTCTGTATGTTCCTCAGGTTTTTTTTTTTTTTAATTTACCATTTTCACTTCATTAAACAAAGCAGACCTGCTTCTCTTCCTTTCCTTCCATGTAAATCAGTCTTATTATATCACTGACAAGATCATTTAGAGATTGGGATGTGATAAGGCCACAGATACTTAGGTTCTTCTTATTCGGACTTCTGTCCTCTGAGTGTCATATCCTATCGTGTTTGTGTGAGTAAAGTTATCCCAGTCTTGCTCTCCAGCTGCCCTCGGCTCCCCCAAGGTGAAAGCTCATAAAATCCAGGAGGCAATGAAGGACCAAAGAAAACATGAACACAAAGGACATATACCAGTCTAACAAAAGGGCCTCTCTTAACAAGTAGACCCTTTCTTATCCAGGTGAGAAGAAATAATAAAAGCTCCTTATCAGTCAACTTGATCTGGAGTGGAGAAGAATGAATGCAGTCTTTGAAACAACTTAATAAGGCAAATAGACTTGGTGGGAACATTTTAGACATAGCTTACATTCTACTCTTAACCTTTCAGGACACAGTCACTGCCCTCTGTCAATTACTGCCATCTCTTCATTGACAGGCCTGATGGGTTACAAGTACAAGAATCTTCCAGATGCGTGGCAGAGAAAAAAAATCGACCTCTAACACACTGGTGGTGCTTCTAGCGGCAGGAACTTAGGGTCAGAAAGGGAGGAAACCATTGTAGGGAAGGACAAGGCCGAGACTGCTCTCTGTCAAAAGAAATTTATCAGTGTCTCTCCCTTCTCACAGTGAGCATATATGCAAGGAGGCTTCATGGGTCTTCATGCCAGCTAAGAGAAAGTTTGATTTTCCTACCATTTCTGTATCTTGTTTTCAAATAAGTCTGCCACTGGATTCCCACCTGAACCTGATTCTGATTTCAGTAACACAAAGCCTGGATTCTTTGTGTTCACGACGTTTATTCTCTTTCCATGAGCTAAGGCTGTAAATCCCACAGTGAAGCATGCATAAACACAAACTAGGCAGGATTAGACCACACTATTTAGTTAATCTCAGTTTACAAAACCCCTTCTTTCTTTGTCTGACAGGCTGCCACAGAAATTCAGCAAATGCAATTTGCAAACCAAACGTGAGAACTTTCTGCGTTATGGGTAGAGAGACGGTAAAAAGAAAGAAAAGAAAAGAAAGGAAAGAAAGAAAGAAAGAAAGAAAGAAAGAAAGAAAGAAAGAAAGAAAAAGAAAACAAACCAAAACCAACTCCTGACTTTTATAAGCTGTTTCTTTTTGAGAAACCCTTAGGGATATTTTCCAGGGTGAAAGATCTCTACAGTGAATGCTCCAAATCATCTTCATGAAGGGGAAGAACACAGCAGCATTTCCTTCTAAAATGTAAGCGTCACAATCTCTGACAATCCTGACGTGTATAGTTAGAACCACCGAGAAAGGAGCCCCTCCCTTGACCTCCAGCCTCCAGCTCACTCTTCTGTCCTCATGGTGAAAAGGGTTGCGTATTTGGGTCTAATGACAATAATACTAGTAGGACTTTCACTAAAGTACTTTGAGTTCTAGGAGGAGAAAGAAAGGATGGTTTTCTGTAGCATGTTCGCACAACTGGACATCCATTAAATCACTGCTGTGCAGCTGGGAGCTGCACAAAGCCAACAAAGGACCTGAGGGCTGAGCGTTTCAAATATGTTGTCACAATCACCTTATGTCATGAGCACCTGCTGTATAGCAGAGCCACTACGGTAGAAACACCCATGTGTCTATGTGCAGTGACAAACAGTCCGTTTCAATTCCGTACTTAGATAAAAGATGCTCTGGGAGATCCTTGTTTTGCAACCTTCAGGCCTGGTAGCTCTGCAGGCTCCTCTTTGAATGTCCCAAAAGGTCGTGTTTGCTTTGGTCAAAGATCAGATACACACCCCCGTGTTCACATTTTCTGCTCTCCCAAGTTGGAACAATTTTAAGTTGCTCTCAGAGTCCAAATGTGCTAGGCTCCTCCAGGGCTCTTGAAGTGTGTTATAAATTACGGTATTTAGTCTGTCACAGAACGAAACTTCATTTCAGTGAAAACAGTGACCACGTGGAGATGTCTTATGGGAAGCTAATCTGCAGGAAACCCACGAGAAACTAGAACAAGCAGAGGGTAGTGATGGTGGCCGTGTGGCAGCAAAGTGAGTATGCGTGTGGCTCGTAGAAGTTGGAAAGATAACCACATTGTGTGCTAGGCTGTAATTACTGTAATAGTCTCTGGCCTTAATGTTTACCTTCTCCTCCTGCAGAGCCCAGCAGTGTTAAGTTATTTAAAAATACAATGTCAGAAGACTTTGAAAACCTCAGCACCATATTTTAGTCTCTGGAGTTTATTAGTTGTGAGCCTAGTTGTGAGTTCACTGCTAGGCAACATACAGCGATAAAACATTACTCTTCAGCGTTTAAACCTTCAACCTGGCCTAACATATATTAATAAAGACTGACTCATCATCATTGGCTCGTCCCGATGTTTCTGACAAGGACTAGTTCTCTCCAGTGAAGCACTGGTTTTCAAAGATAAGGACATGAGCACGTGTTCTTGAAACACTGAGGGTAGGGAGAGTTTAGGCAGGGATTGTGGAGATCTGTCTGCGAACATGGTTTTACATGCAAACCCAAGCAACAATCCAAAATGAGCTGCCTGCCAATATCCTATTCCATAAGAAATCTTGGCATCTTTAACAAATGATATATTTATTGATTCAATCTCCTTGGTAACTGCTTGGTCCATAGACAAGTGCTCCTCTACGTCTGGGGTAACTACTACAGCACTTATCATAAAAGTGTGGCATATTGGCCATTGATTTTTTTAAATGATGACAGTTGTGTTTCAAGTGTGCTTCTGTTAATAAAAAGAAAATCCTAATAATAACATTTGACATAGATTTTAATTCAAAACCACTCTTTGGACAGATGACTTTCCTTAGATAAAGCAAAGGTGTAAGAGTTGGCAGTCAGCAGGCATGTGATCTTTAGAATGTGTGTCCTGCGTGCTGCTGTTCTGTGTGCCGTCATCGTACTCCATATGGGACCGTTGCCTTCCAAGAACCGGAGAGCATTTCCACAGATGTCCTATCCTGTGGATTGGGCTTAATTCTACCAATGACACAATGGACCCAGGAAATTACAGAATAAGCCTGCTGTCCTGTTTTTGCACAAGTGATATTTCACAGACCTCTTTCTCCACTTCTTCCTTTCTGGAGCCATTTGGCCCCTCCGTCTCTTTGGTCCTTCATCACAGTCCCTTTCTCCTTTTTCCTTTTCTTCTTCTTGCCCTTCTCCTAGAATTGTTGCCTTGTATTCTCTCTCGTCTTTTCTTTTTCCTCTGGATTACTTGTGTGCCCCTTTCATTGTGTCATTTCCCTTTTTATTCCTTATTCATGTGATTCAGTTATTTCTTTTTTTACTTCCTGTAATTAAAATCCAATTTAGAGTACTTTTATATTCTGTATTTGACTGTATGGCATGTCCCTCTGGAGCCTTATAGCCTATTCAATGGAGCCTCATCACATTGCATTAGATTGTAATTATTAGGGAGGCTCTATATCCCCCTCCACCCTTCTATTTTATATCCCATAGGAACAGCCTTATTTGTTTTTTCTGTTTGTGTATTTCCTTGAGTCTAACATGGGGAAGTTAAATAAGTTACCATTCTTCAGCCTTTTGCCAGCTACAGAAATGAATTAACCCAAACCCTATAACGCTGGCACATAACATGGTGTCTGGTATGCAGTAGGTGCTCAATAAAGGTCTGTTGAATGAATAAATAATCAAGGATGAAGATTACATATAAAGCTTCCTTTAGCATATTGCTGCTATAGCATAAACATATTTTCTTTATTGTATGCATATTCAGAAATTGTTGAACTCAGAATATTCAGGACTAGATGACACCTCAGAATTCATTTGCTTTCTAAGGCTTACATGTGCCTCTCCCATATTTTAAATCAATATTTCTTCTGACTACCTATCTGCATTTATTTTCACTTTCTTCCCGTAGCTTAGACCACAAAAAACCTTGGCTTGCAGCAAATATACATTTCCATGGAAACCGAGCCAAAGGCAATAGAAAAAGGAGACATTGTATAGAAATGTCTCCTGGTTGCCAAATTTCAGATCATTGCCTGATTTCCTTTAGTTTTGTGTTGATTCCTTTAATTCATTGTGAACACACAGACCGGGACTTTTTAAATTAAAAAACATTTTTTTTTAAAGTCTACTGTTTGTTGATTTAAAACATGTACTTACGAACATACACAAACTTGCAGGGTGTGGAAAAATAGCATTAGTGAACAAAGTTTGTGTTTCAGTGTTATTTTTATGGAAGCTTCATCTTTTCTAGGTTGAATGTATTTGCTGTGAGTTTAAACTGTTCACTGACAGATGAGGACATTATTTGCTTATAGAATTAGAGTGATTTTTTCCCCCTCCATGAAGTGTAAGGATAATATGGTTGGACATGGTTAATGAAAAGTAACATATGGTTACATCAGCAGGAGCATAAAGGATGCTGCTTACTCTTCAAGACAAATATAGATGTCTGAGCAATAAACCAGTAGACCTGAAAACGGGTAGTATATGACCAAGTGATCATGGCGGGTACCTTCTGGATGAGCATGAAACCGCATCTGCACCTGAGACTTTGCACTCGCACAGGGACTGTACTCAAAAGTACCTCAGGTTGGTTTAATGCTCTGCTCTTGATGTCTTGATGTTCTCTCTCTCTCTCTCTCTCTCGCTTTATATATATATATATATATATATATATATATATATATATATATATGTAATATATATAGGGGCTCCACGTTTTCATTTTGTAGTTTGTCTTGCAAATTATTTAACTGGTACTGTGTGACACTTGCCCTTCATACCACCTTTAAAGTTAGGGGAGATTATTTGGATTTTCCCTAACCATCTTAAGAGTGTTAGGAAGATTAAAAAAAAGTGAGTGGGAATATTAGTGAAGGTGTAGCCTTTTATATGAGACCCTCCAAATATACAAGAAGTTTATTTTACGACATAAGCCCACCCTGGTCATCGCTGGTTAAGAGCAATCCATCTCCTGGGCAGTGAAAAGCAATTTACAAAGAGTGATAAGGAAAAGCTTACCTCTGAACCAACTTGCACTAGTACACCTCAAAAGCTTTGAAATAGCATTCCCGTTGATTCAGCAATTCCACCTCCGAGACAAGAAGGTGCAAAGCTGTATGTACAACAAGTTCATTACGATGTTATTTATGATAGTAAATTATTGAAAACGATCTAAATATCCATCTATATATGAATAAATATATGCTACTCAATGGCATATAGGTCAGCCATTAATATGTTATTGTAGATGCATACTATTAACTATGAAAAATCATCTTATAATATATTATATATGTTATGATCCATTAAAAAAACCTCTGCATAGATAGAAAGCTTACAAAGTTGTCCAACACAATGTAGTTATTCCTGGGTGGTGGGATAGTATGGTTTTGTTTTAGCATATTGGTAGTTCCAATTTTTCTAGATGAGTCTGTAGAGCAAATATATGAAAATAACCAAAAAAGCAAGCGAAAAGTAACCATTGCTAAGCTGTGTCTCCATACTCAAAACTATTGTGACTTTTTTATTATTTTCCTTTATATGCTAATAGGCATTGAAGAAACAACCATGTGTTAAAGACAAAGTTTCAATGGGATATTATTTTCTCTTCTATTAAAGATATTATAAATATCTTCATTTTCTTTTAGCTAGTCAGCTATAATTTACTGTTCTTTGGCCTTCTTCTGAAACTTCTCCAGAAGCTGTGGCAGGTGCAGGAGGCATCAGCTCAGCTGTTACTGGATAAAGGTGCAAGAGAAGTGGCAAAGCCCCCATCTGTGAGGTGCAGTGCCTGCCAGTTTGATAAAAGAATTCCGGACCAGATCCTTATTCTCTGCTGTTAGACTATAGCTCTTACTCCTGACCATGGCAGGAGAGGTTACTGTATATACTAGAAGGCCTATGAGCATTATTGTGTTTTGAGTTTCTTCTATCACCACAGGCTATCCTGGGAGACACAGTTCACTGAGCTCTGAGCCCCACTTTAGAGGACAGGGACAAGGTTGAAAGCTTATAAAATCATCCTACCTGTACTTGTGTGTATGTGTTCCTTTCTATTTGATCTTGATTCCATAGGTCAGGTACAGCTTACTAATGACAGATTGGCAAGAGCCCAAACTTGTGTCGTGGTGGCCAAGTTTCATTTTCTTGGGTGTTGATGGATGTGAATTATGGCTCTTTGTTCCTACCTGAGACTTCTGCCAACGTTAGGGAATACTGTGTACTGACTACTATACAACATCTTCTATCTTTTGCTTCCAGCAATAGCAACACCTGTTTGAACCAAGGATTAGCTCGCAAGTAGGGCAGATCTAGATCCCTTAACCTGTTGACCTTTTGATAAAAATTCTATGATTACTGAACATTTGTGAATGTTTGCTGTAAAATATTTATAACTAGGGACATGTTCTCTTTCCATTTTGTCTATGTAGGCTTTTTTAAAAATTAAAGGTATCTGAAGAAATTTGGTAAATATATATGTATTTTTTAAATGAATGATGAAAATTCTATCTTGAAATTGTAATTAGCAATATATCTTAATGCTAGTGTTTTTGGACCCCAGTTTAGATTTGAACAGACACACAAATTTGAAATAAGTGCATTTATAGAGATGGGATACAATGGAAAGACTCTGTCATTTTTCTTCTTCTTGATCTCCAAGGATGAAAAAGACATTTTAAAAAAAAATTCAGATAAGAGAGCATGATTTTTAAAAGATGATTGTCTGCTAATCACTAAAGGAGGTTTATCTTCATTTATCATAATTTTGGTGTGAACTGTAGTCAATTGGACTGTGTTTTGTTTTAGAAAACACCTATTTTCTTTCCCCAAGTGCAATAAAGTCTAACTTGAAGCAGTATTATTTAGCCAACCAGCCTTGGCTCTATTCCATCCTGTCATGGAGAGGTCAAAAAGAAAGTTGTGCCTCGAGAGGACAGTTATGGAGGATGTCTAGGAGATGGGCATGGGAAGGTCGCAGAAACTTCAGGCAGACCTACAGACAACAAACTCAAACAGGCATCGCAATGAGAATGCAGAGTGTGTCCTTAGGCACATACCGGAATCGAGCTTCCCACTCAAAGATACTGTTACTAACTAGGGTTCCTCATTTCAGTTTGTCGGTGTGTCCCCATAAAAAATAAGTGTCTTGGTAATCAGGACCACTATTATCCCCCCCTTTTTTTTTTCTGTTTAGAGCTGTGCCTTTCAAGACTTGCAGTCTAACTTAGAAAATGCCATTCTTCTGATTGCTTCCCTGGCAGGCTGGCCCAAGCTGTTTCCCAGTATTTATATTTAGTCTAGATCACTTGATGTGATAACCCAGGAGTCCCGTGAGTTGGTGCTCATAGGTTTGCTGTAAGCCAGTGCTTCTCAAACGCAGTTGTCTTTGGGAATCCTGTCTTTGGGGCCTGGGATTCGGCGTCTCTAACAAACTCCTAGGGAATGTCAGTGCTGCCAGCCTGTGGACCCCACTTTGAGTAGCCAGGATTAGGTTGCTGTGCTTTCGTTCATAGCACAAGAGCTGTTGTTTTATTAAATTTATTCTTGGGCAGCCCGGGTGGCTCAGCAGTTTAGCGCTGCCTTCGGCCCAGGGCGTGATCCTGGAGTCCCGGGATCGAGTCCCACATCGGGCTCCCTGCACGGAGCCTGCTTCTTCCTCTGCCTGGGTCTCTGCCTTTCTCTCTTTTTGTGTGTCTCTCACGAATAAATAAATTTTTTAAAAAAGTTATTTTCAACATCTTCTAAGGTGAGAGTGTGAAAGGAACTACATGAAGCCTAGCTGTGTCTTTTCATCTAGTACTCAAAACGTATCATATTTTTGCTCATAACATTGGTGGAGAAACTAATTTTAATTGGCAGTGGGTTATTTGCTGAGTGTTGCTGGTTCAGAACTCCTGAGACTGATGGAACCGTCCAGGCCTCCCTTGGATCTGATCTCTAGGCTAACGCACAGACTTCTTTTAAAACACACTGCTGTTTGTGAATACGGTTCTGGTTACCTTGTTGATGAGAGAATATTTGACCGCTAGTCATTTCATTGAGGGAAATTCACCTTAATTTAGCATCACTTTGTATTAAACTCTGTTTTGAGTTGTAAAACACCTCTGCTTGATTCTTGAGTGTAACAAAGTAGAACCTGTTTCCATGAGGAAATAAAATGTAAATAAAAACAAGTAGCTTTTAGTCAAGTCAATCACAGGCCTCCTGGGAATTGTTCTGTATGGGGCTTATGTGAAGGTGCTTTGTGTCTGGGCCCTGCAGCTGGTAGGAGGTCAATGAGACAACAAGAAGATACTGATTCCAGTAGGAGAGACTAGAGCCACTCAAAGATATGCAGAGATGAAAGATGAGTGGAGAGGGAAGGGACAGGGCAAGGAGCACTGAGTAGTGCTAGTCACTGAAAGTT
Source organism: Vulpes lagopus (assembly GCF_018345385.1). NCBI lineage: Eukaryota > Metazoa > Chordata > Mammalia > Carnivora > Canidae > Vulpes > Vulpes lagopus. The sequence continues at coordinate 122,340,618 of NC_054825.1, forward strand.
TCAGACTTGTCACAATCCCTTTAGGCTCTTTCAAATTTCTGAGCTTCTCACGGACCACTAAATTCTTTTTTCTTTAAACCAACTGGAGTTGGTGGCCAAACTGTTATAACCCTACAGAGGCCAATCAGGTATTTCACGTATATTTCTTTCAAACAGTAAAGGGGTCTCTGCTGAGGCCGCTGGATCTGGGGGCTGTGCTCTAGCCAGTGTGTGTTAACTCAATTTGCAAATAAGAATCAGAATTAATGAAGAACAACTGAAACATGTCTTGGTTTGCCAGCAAGTGCATTACATTAGTAAGTGATACCAAAGGGCTAAAAACTAGAATGTCATCATTACAGTCATTGTCACAACAAGTTTGACTGAAGATGAACATTTTGAATACAGAGTGCATAAAATGAACATTAAGCTTAAACTAAAGACATTGATTAAAGAATTAGAAAAATAAATCTTTCTGGCTCAAAAAGTAAATGAGGTCAGACCATTGTAAGATTGAATATAGAAAAAGAAAAGCAGCTTAGACCAATTTTAATAGAAACAAAGGATTGTTGGTGAGTGATGATTTGCCACAAAGAAGAAAAAGTACTCTGGAGTTTATTTTACTCTCAGTAATACATGCATCAGAACATTTACTCAGAGTATCTAGGGATCTCAGTGAGAAAGAGGGGAAGGAGCTGAGGCAGTCCTGTACTTGAGGGTAGATCTTCAAATCACCAGGAGGACTTTTCAGATTAACATGCTGTGTTCAGGCCTTTCTTGGAGCTTCTTGTGTGCTTTTCTAGGCAATGTATTTTCCCATGCCAAATCCCACTCTCGGGTAAGATTCTCAGTAAGGGAACCATAGTTATTGATGGGAATATATAAAGTTTCTCAGATGTACAGGATTTTAATAAAGGCTGATAACAAATTCAAACTCAGGAAGAGAGCTGTTCTTATTTAATGAGAAAATGAAGTGAATTATATGAAAACCAAAACAAATATCATGCAAACAATGACAGAGTGGCTCCATCACTTACAAAAAAAGGTCACAAGCATGACAAAGGATAGAGCTGCCCATGAAAGAGCTAGAAGCAATGGGAGGAAAGTGGCCAACACATTGAGGGCCTATGATGCATTATGAGGTACATTGCGCCTGTTCGCTCATCAAGTTATCATAAAAACAGGACTATAGTTATACGTATTTAATAGATAAAACAGAGATTCAGAGAAGCAATTTCTCAAAAATACAGTTATCATGTAACAGAGGCTGGATTCAAACCTACTATTGTATGTTCCCAAGCCAATAAACATTCTGATTCTTCATGGATGAGCAACCCAAATAGCTATTAAGTGCCCACATATATAAAGGACTGGTAGGAAAGGACTGATACAGATAATTTACAATATTATTCAAGTGTTTCGACCAGAAGTAGATATTATCTTTGCTGAAGGAAGGGATTCACAACATAGTTCAAGTGTTTTTGCAGAAATGGATATGATATGCTTGTGATAGAATCATATAATATGACATTAGCTCATGTTTATGGCCCCTCGGATGGGCTAAAAGAAATTGTTGAGGAAAAGTTCTGGGAGCAGTAAGGAAAAAAATCTTCAATCTTTTCAAATCATCAATTTAGAGTATATTAACAACTCTACAAAATGGTTTAACATTTCATATTTATGTGACCCCTTGCATGCCATTAAAAGTATACTTGGTAAGATGAGTGAGGGGATTTTATGAGGACTGTCTCTAGAAAACAGAGCACCCTAAGTCTTCCTTACTGTATCCTAAGATATGGATAAAATAAGGAATAGAATTGTGTCTCTTAAATAATTTTAATTTTGTTGAAGGTAATTTTCTACGTAAAGCACCATGACCAACCTTAATCTCATGGAACAGACTTAATAGTTAAAAAAAACAGCAACCCAATACTGATTTCAGAGTCCAGAGATCTGTGGGTCAGCCATTCGCTGACTGAATGACTTTGGCAAAGTCACTCTTATCTATTTCTATGATCATTGGTAAAATATGGAGGTTTTACTAGATCATTTCTACCTCCTGCTCTATTTAGAAATTTTACTGCATTATGAGTCTAAAATATTGATAAACTTTCCAGATCACATCAAACTTCTTTATTAAGTTGAAAAATCTATAATAGTTCAATTATTTCAAATAGTTGGATATATTATGGTCGAGCATATTGAACTGTAAAATTATGATAAAAAAATAACAGTGCTTCTACTTCTCTATCTCAATCTCAGACACTTCTAACATTAAATGTTAGAAATCTTCATGGCTGTTTTTCTAGACACTATGGTTTTCTCCATAGGACATCTTCTTATTTGGACATGTGTGGAAAGCAGAAGTCAAAGATGGCCCCCAAGATTCCCACCCCCGGGTACACACATGCTGTATAATCCTCACCCCTTCGTGTAGGTGGGATGTGTGAACATGACAGGAAGATTTCACTCCTATGATTAAGTTGTGTTGAATGGCAGAGATGAAAGAATTTTGCAGATGTGATTTAGGTCCCTAATAAGACAACTTTTTTGTTAATCAAAAGGGTTAGTATCCTGGTCGGCCTGACCAAATTGAGTGAGCCCTTTTATTTTTTATTTTTTGAGTGAGGGTCTAGAGAGTCTAGAGATTTAAATTGAGAGAGTTTCGAAACACGGACATTGAAAGCTCTCTTTTTGTTGATCATATGGAAGGAAACTGCCAAATTCTGGAGAGGGTCACATGGTAGGGAATGGTGGGTGGCCTCTAAGAGCTGAGGGCCTCAGTTGTATGTTTGCAAAGAACTGAAATCTGCCCATAGCCAGTAAGTTTGGAAGAGGACCCCGAACCTCAGATTAGATTGGAGTCCTGGCTGACACTTTGATTGCAGCCTTGTGAAACCCTAAGCAGAGGACACAGTTTATCCCTGGCTGGACTCCTGACTCATGGAAACTGACATAATAGATGGGTGTTGTTTCAAGCTGTTAAATTGTGGTAATTTGTGATGCAGCAATAGAAAACTAATACAGCATGACTTCAATTATCACCAGATGACTCATAAATTTATATTTCCAGCAAGACCTTCTTTTGCATGTCCCACCGTCTATTTGACATCTCATGGCTGTCTCTGAGGTACTTCAGTTTCAGTGTGTTCAATACCAAACTCATGTTCATTACTTTTAAGCCAAGTTCAGTAAATAGCATTTATCATTCCCCAAGTTGGAAACAAAAGACTTAGGAGTTTTTGATACCTTTTCCAGCTTTATCTCTCTTATCCAATCTACCAGAAATTCCAGTTCATTTCATTGTGGCAGGTACTTTAGTCTGATTCACTCAACATCGACTCTACCCCATCAGGTATCACTTCCCTATACTTCCAAAGCTTAAAAGCTAAAGATAACATTTATTTTTCTTTATTGCTAAGGTTTCTCATCAGACTTAGGTTCTGTGAGATAGATGCACTTGTGTGAATTTTATAAGATGGACATGAACAATGACAGGTGGCAGCTGTGTATGAGGAGCTCAGGCCATCTAGCAAGCATGATATGGAGATTGTTGATTTTTCTGGAGAAGCTGTAACAGAAGTTGTACTGTCTGGTTCTTAACATTTTCAAAGCTGTGAGGTTTCCACTAGAACAGCCAGTGTTGTATGATTGGTTGTTTTCCTTTGCTGTAGGGTTTCTAGCTATGGAGTATTCCATCTTGGTGATTTGATCCTTCTAGAAATTCTATAGGTTACCTAATACCCGCCCCCCCACACACAATTAGGTGGATGGATGGAAGGATGCATATTTTTAAGGGTTAACTAGACTACTATTTTTTTTCATCTCTACCACCACCATTACAATCATCCTATTACAAGATATCATTATGCATAGCAAGTACCCTAGCAATAGACAGCCATCTTAGCTGATTAACTTCTGCATCCATCATGCCACCTTATGACTCATTCTCTACTCTTCAGCCTGAATGATATTCTTTACATGTAATCCTTTCCCACTCAAAATATTCAATAGTTCCCCATTGCTTTGTAGATAAAGACCAAAATTATCACTAGGCTATAAAGTCTGGCTTCTACTGAACTATCCAAATTTTACCCCTTTTTCCAAAGTAGGCACTCCAGCAGGAGAATTTTAGTTTCTTGTAGGTGCCATGCACTTTACCACAGGTCTTTGCATACAAGACAGCCTCTTCGAGGAAGGCTCTTTCTTCCCTAATTGACATTACTCCGTGACCTCCAGATCTAAGGTAAATCAGCCTATCCTCAAGGAGGTCTTTGCTGACCTCCCTGTCCTGGCCAAATATCTCCTATGCTTTCTGGTGCTATCTACCATTTAAGCATTCCAGTTTGCAGAGTTGCAGTCTCAAACTTATGCCATCATTTGATTAACGACTGCCTCTCCCACTACATGGTCAATATCACATGAACAAGTACTTTTTGTTTTTACTCACATTTAATTCCCTCCACCTGGAGTAGGGTTTGGTACATAGTAGGAGCACAATAAATATTTGTTGCATAATGAATAAAGCATTTATAATTTTCTTGGTGTACTTGAAAGTGATTTATACTTAGTTTGTCCTTACAAATATACTACACGGCAGGTAGAATTATTCTATCCTGTCAGTTAGGATAAGCTAAGCAATGCTGCAGTAACAAAAAAAAAAGCCCCTAAATCCAGTGGCTTAAGATGACCTCAGCCAAGGTTTGTTTCTTGTTTATGCTTCATGTAGAATTATGATTAGCAGGTAGGAAGCCTTATAGTAGTTAGTTATCCAGGTCTGGTGCCCAACTTGCCACATTCTTCTGCAATTATCCCATCAGGGAAGATAGGTGATGGAGAATCATGTTTTAGTTTTTAAATGCTTCTGCGAGAAGTGACACACCTAGGCAAAGCAAGTCACCTGGCCGTGTGTAATGACAAGAGGCAAAGATGGATAGCCACACCTCCTGGCTGGCAGGAGAATCAGAACATTGGTGATTGAATAAAATATTGGTTTACCACATTTATTATTCCCATGTTACATGTGAGTAAATAGGCAGAGAGAGAAGCAACTTGTTTGAAAGTAGAAGAGCCAGAGTTTGAATCTGGGAAGTGTGCCTTCCCCTGTCCCCACCCAGAGCCCTATGTTATCCTTCTTTGTCTACTTTGCAACTTCAAGAGTCATGGGAATTCTGGGAACAAATGGTTAACTATGTTTCTGTCATTGCTTTTGTTCCCAGAGTAGAGGAGTGAAGCCGAATGCTGATCTAAAAAGAGTTTTACTCCCCAAAGATGTGGAATTGGAGCCATTTTTTTTTTCAGGAGGACCATGACCAGATATACCATCTACCATGGTCAGGTATATGTTAGTGATATATGCTCTCTTGCTTTCTGTTTTGAGAAAGTCCATTTCTACCCTCACCTTCTATCCATGAACACTGTAGATAGAGAATGATATTATCAAGCCTGTATAGCCAAATGTTTTCCTGAAACATAAATTTTAAACAAAGCAGATCTTACTAAAGGTTTTTCTGATTGTTGTCACCACTGGTTCTCAAGAGTCTGTTATGCTTTCTTTTTTTTTTCAATGAAAAAGACATTTCCTTGGGTAATGTCACTTTGGACCATTGAGTGAATTTAAGAACATGATGAATAATTATCTCTGAAGCTCTTAGTTCATTTAGGCTTTTATGAAAATCAATTAAAAACTAGAATTTATATAATACAGTAAAGCAAAAAAAAGTTGATTTTTTTAACCAGAAGACGAGGAGAAAGAGTGGGAAGCTTAAGTGTATTTTTATTAATCATGTACTGGCTTTTGAATAATGTATAAAATAAATTTGAAATTTTGACATGAATTATTAAGATTTATTTTGTCAATTAGCAGAAAGTACTTTCTTCAAAAGATAGAATTTCAAGCAAAGAACTATATAAATCTGGCTAACCCCAACCTCAGTTATTTAAGAATATGATTTGGTATGTAGTCAGTGAACATTTTATAAACATTAATATTTCACCAAAATAGTCACATTATCTGCTAACATTATCTTCTGTGCTCACATTAATTTTCTTACTTTTCTTCCCATGATAGCAAATAGAGATGAATTATAATCACTCCTACGTGAAATGTTTATCAAATGGAGTTTGTTGCCTATTTTAGGAATGCAGATACTACAGTCATTGAATAATATATCTGGGATATATTTTCACTAGAGATGATAGAAAAAGAGTAAGTTAATAATGCCCAATAATCTAAATATAGAAATACCGAAGGAATTAATTGTGTATATGTGTTTATTTGCCACCAGCATACTTTTTCGTTTTTTAGTTTTGCATTCCTAATTTTAAAATGCATATTTTCAATGGACCAAAGTGTACAACAGTCATTTACTTATTTTAAGTAGGTATCCTCAGGTATATACTATCGTAATTAGCAAAAACTCGCAAAGGACTAAAATAGTTCCCAACAAGCAGCTTAGCCAGGCTTCAGTGGTTGCTTCATAGAATAAGCAAGCCCATCCATGTGCTCTTCTCCTTGGAGAGCCATGGGAAGAGAAATACACTGCAGAGAGCAGGATGCACCTTCTGACTGGCATTGTCAGTACTTTGTATTCTAGAACGGCATGTTGAAATCCCAGCTAAACCTAGGAGGCTCCCGCTGAAATCAAGAGAGACATATGAGCCCTTTCCCCAAGCAGGATAATCTCCCCTCTCTACCATGGGGCCTGACTTTGAACATGTTCACATATCTCTGCAGAATATTTGGCTATTTAACCATATAAGAAAATCGTTTAAAAAAGTATATAGTGTAGGGGCACCTGGGTGGCTCAGTGGGTTAGGCATCTGCCTTGGGCTCAAGGCATGATCTCAGGGTCCTGGGTCGAGTCCTTGCATTGGGCTCCCTGTTCAGCAGGGAGCCTGCTTCTCCCTCTCCCTCTGCCCCCCACTCTCTTGCTTGTGCTCTCTCTCTCTGTCGCTCTCTCTCAAATGAATACATAAAATCTTTTTAAAAATTAAAAAAATCAAAAAAAATCATAGCGTTTCATAGATTTTGAAGAGAAGCTTGTTCTCATCGCTATTATTAAGTCTCCCCATCTCCTGAAATGAGTACCCTGGAGGATGTTTATGGTATTCCTCTGTTTTGTTACCTTACAGTGCGCGAGCCTCTATCTTCCTTTAGCTAAAGTCTTCCCTTTCGAATACTGTTGGCAGGCCAGCGTGTCTAGTTCTCATCTGTCTCTGTCTCTCTCTCTCCGTCTCCATTATATCTCCTTTCACATGACACTAGACTCTGCAGAGCCCCCTTGCAAACGAGACCGCTTTCTGTTAAGTAATCCTGGGGTATGTGGAATGTAAAGACAACCAAGAACGAGGTAGTGTGTCCTGCTGTAATGACACATAAAAGCCATAAAACCCCAGAGCAGAGGAGGGGTGCGAGTGGGAGAAGAGGGTGGTGAGTTTTGCCATGTGCTGTTTCTCTCCAGATCTGTTTTTTAAAAGTCACTTCTGGCCCCTTGGCCAATCTGCACTTAATTACCTGTTCCTGCTCTATACCCCAGACGGCCAGCCGTGTGGCCTGTCTATTCCCATTCCCTCTGTGAGGCCCAGCTCTGGGGCTGAGCTGATGCATTACAAATGCCTCGTGGACCAAAACAATGTATGTGTCTGATGGGATTTTTCCCTAAGCGGTCAGGATGCCAACTACAGTCCTGATCATTTTAAATGGCTTGTGATCTGAGGATGGGGAGATGCTCATTAGCGGCCGCAGGAGCCCGATATCAGGAACAGATTGAACCAAGTCGCTCTGCCAACACAAGCATTAATAGAGGGGGACCGTGTCAATAAAAGTTCCCAAGATGAAGCCACTGAATGAGGCACTTATGGACGATTATAAACATTTTGCCCCGTGGTGACTCTCCTCTATCAAACCTACTCCAAGCCTGATAAGCGCTGCCTCTTTAGGGGTCATTAATTTCCCTGAAAATTTAAACAGCTGTCACTTGTGATCCTCCTCAGGTGCTCATGTGGGAGAGATTAGCCTGTGTTTATAAGCCGGTCTGTTCATTAAGCGCCTGCCCGTGTGGAACCCCCTCCCCAGGCCTGCAGATCGCCCACAGATAATTGGGGGCAGCCGCGAATTACACAGAGGCGCTGCAGGCAGCAAGAATGGTGTGGCCTTATTAATATCAGCTGGGGAGAATGCACCGTTTTAATGATTTCCAATAAACCAAAGCAAGCCCTTGGAGCTTCACAGGCACTTGGGCACTGACAGTTAAAGAGACTGCGCAGGTTTGGGTTTCTTGTAGTTACTATCAGCTTTCTCATTAACGTTTGAAAATCTTGGTTTAACCCTTCCTTTGCAATGCCCTGATTCTTCCAGAGTCTGCCTCCACATGGAAGTTACTCTTCTGATGCTTTGAATGGCTGCTACATCCTCTGGCAGCGTGAATGGCTCTTGCAGTAGAAAGAGAGACTTCAGGAAGACATGCGGCTCCTGATGAAGCAAGTACCTTTTGGCCGTGCTCTCTAAATGAGATAATCATGTTTTACATGGCATTCTCCAATTACATCATCTTTTAATGAAATTTGGTGTATTTCTGTATTCTCCGGCATTAGTAAGTCCCTGCAAACTAAGAAAAAAAGAAGTGTTATATTTTAGCAGTTTAAACAGAAATTAGAAACCTACTGGGGCACCCGGGTGGCTCAGTTGGTTAAGCGTCCGACCCTTGATTTTGGCTCAGGTCATGATCTCAGGGCCCTGGGATTGAGCCTGGCTTCAGGCTCTATGCTCCTGCGGAGAGTCAGCTGGAGGATTCTCTCTCCCTCTCTCTTTGCCCCTCCCCCTGTTCACTGTCTCTCTAAATAAAAATAAATAAATCTTTAAAAAACTAAAAAAACAATGAAAATTTTGTATTTGGAAGCACCTCAAATAGATTGGACAATTCCATTTTCAGTCTGATAAACAATGGGTAAAGGAAAGATCAAGGGAAAAATTTAAAATAGACACATTTATGTCTTTTCCGTAACAAAATCCTTCAAGAGTAGAGACAGTTTCAGATTTCTTTTTCAAAGTGCTGTCTCCATCAGGAGATTTGCTTTGGAAAAGTAGCCACTCATACTCATTGTTGAAACATCTGACTTTAAATCCAACCAAGGAATTATATGTGTTTATATTTTTTAAAAAAAATCTTCTTGGGAGGATACTATGGGCAGTCATAATTGCACTACAAGGCTTGGCAAATTTTATACATTTAAAAGAAAGCTCAATAGTTCTTTTTAAAGCCTTTGCCATGAGCTAACCCGCACAACTTTGAAGTGCAGAAGATTTTCCTGGATTTTTTTTATCCAATTCTAAAGATTCTACTATTTTTTTAAGGTCTTAATTCTAGAAAACTTGTCATACTATTGACACATCTTTCCTACCTGCATGGCCTCTGAATGATGCAGGAAGCAGTCTCTCGTAGAGTGCTATCTCCGTTAAGCTTAACTTTGAATCCTTTTCTTATATTCTTGTCAAGGCAGTGGTTCTAGCAGTGATTATATTATACTATGTGTAAAGCATTATTTTAGTAAGTAATTCGTATACTATTGAGCACCTACCTCCTTTGTTTCATCTCTCTTTTGACGACTGATGAAAAAGTAGTTCTTTGTGTATTTCACCTAAACGAAATCTGATGCCATCAACTGAGAGGTGCGCAAGTAACATCACTATGTTCATCCAACTTACAGCAAACCTCACGTACTCAATCATTTGATCTGATGCTTGTTTTGCCAAATCTTCAGCATTTTTTTCTATGTACCTTCCACATTTATTTGTTGATGAAAGAATGCTTTGTAGTTTGTCAGTATAGTCATTTCTATAAATCATAGCAAATATTTTTACTAGGAAGAGAAAGTATTTATCCAGTGGGATGTGTCTTTCACTGTTATTAACTAAGGAACCACAGAAGTGACTCCTAAATATTTATCAATTTGGTAAAATGCTGCAAATTGCTGGCTCGAGGGTAACATGGTTTTAAAGACTAGTGAAAAAAATGACTGTGCTATATTTTACATGCTTATATTAAAACTGTCTCGCTGCTTATAATCATAAATTAATATCTTATGGTACAATGTGCCCTCATTGATAAAAGTTATGGCTGTTAATTGTTAAAAATAGTGAAGGCAAATCCACATTTCAAACAGTCTTCTTGATAATCTTGAAGTTTTCAGACAGATCTTTTTATACATGGCTAGATGACTTTTAAAATACATGACGGGGTTGACAAAAATGTGTACAAGGAGCTAAAACATTAATTTCGCCATTTTTCTAGTGGTTTGCTTTTTCTCTAAGTTACTAACATTTTTTGATCTGTGGATCATTTGCAGAAGCTTTTAAATCCACTTGATATTTTATGGGGGTAAGTTCATTTAAAACCCATGAATTGGCCAGCCCATTTAACTGGGGCCACAAAACGAAAACGTAGTAGAACACATTGGAGAACAGGCACATGGGGTGGTATGTTGCTGATATGTTCTCAAAAGGCTCCTCTCCCTTCCCGATACCTTGCCCGCTGCTGTGGCAGAGGGCTCTGACATACAGAGCACAGGAGGGGATGCATCAGAAAGCTCAGTTGCCTTCTTGTTGGGTAGATAAAATATAAAGTTCTAATATTACCCCCCACACTGTGACAAACTGCCTTACTTTAATGCCATTTCGGGGGCTGCTTCAACGGGATGTTCATCTTGCAGTTTTTGATCTGGCTCTGGCTACCAGAGTCTTCATGACAGGATGGACAATGATATGAATTCACTTAGTGGTTTTCTGTCCTTTGGGTTCGCTCTGACCCTAGGAGTTAAAACTACAGAATCACAAGGTCAGTCCTCTGGTGACACTCCTATTGCTATATCCAAAATGATTTAAAAAAAAAGTTGGAGGTTTTAAAACATTTATTATTGGAGGATAGTAAATACAGCTAGATGCTGCATTTTCCATGTATGTATTTGTGAGGGAGAAGCTTGATTTAAAAGAGAGAGAGAGAGAGAGAGAGAAAGAGAGAGATTCCCAGGGAGCAGGTGATATCTGTGCTCTTTCATTTTGTTTACTCTATGAATGAGGAGTAGAAGAAAACCCCAGACTCATTGAAAGAATCCTTTTTAAATAAAATATGCTTTTGTAAAATAAGGCTACTGTAAAAGAAAAGATCTGGGATTCAAGTGTGTATGCAAAATATCTTAATCTTTAAAAAGTACAATTAAGTTCGTAACTAGACTGTTTAGCATATTTCAAGAACAGAAGTGAAAAACCGAAACAAGATAAAAAAAGAACAGAAGTAACTGGACTGGGGTCCTTGTTCACCCCGAGGGATATATTGGTAAGGTATATGCTCAGGAGGCACGAACCCATATCCTGATGGTGAGAAACAACTGGATCTGTATTTGGAAATATTTCTCACAAAAATGCTTTTACCAGATATGTTTTGTGGACTCTCACCTCAGTATGATGCTTTGTGTCCGTGGAAATCAGAAATTACCAGAGCCAAAAAATAATATATAAACTTACAGTCAAAGCTAACAAATAAGCAAAATGTACTAGATCCATCATTTATGTGAACTATCCCTTTCTTGGAAAGTTTCTAATACTTCCTGTAAGTAGTCATAATTCAAAATGTCAAGTCATGTGGTGCTGGAAAAAATCCACATTGAATCTGTTTCATTTTTTTCTTTCCATTTGTTTTTTGTTTGGATTCTCTTTTGATGACATTTATTGCTTCATAAAGTTTATGCTCTTCTTTCTCTCATAATTGCTTTGTTCTTCATGTTTTTGTTCCTCTGGAGGGAGAAGACAATGTGGGAAGGCACAGAACAGAGCATAGGATTTTAAACATGGCTAGATCAGGGTTGACCTTTGTCTCATTTTAGTTTCTACCAAATCATATCGAGAAAATCGTATCTGTGCCTCGGTTTTCTTATTGTGAAAGGCGATTCCGTTACTTGCCATGTAGGTTTGGCTGCATGTAACCAAGACCCGAAATAACAGAGTCTTAAACTAAATAGAAATTTATTTCTCATTTATACAAAGCCCGGGGTGTATTGTGACATTGCTCTGGGAAGTCATTAGGGCTCGGTGAGATATCAGAGACCTGGGTTCTCGCTATCTTAGTGTTTTAGTATCTCTAGACTGTGGTCCCCATTATATGGTCTGCATGACTCATTCCTACTGCTGCTGAATCCCAACCGTAGGGAAAGGGAACACAACCTGGAAGTTATTCCCATGGTTTCTACTCACATTCCACTGGCCGCATTATAGCTGCAAGGGAGCCTGGGAACAGTAGTCTTTATTTTGGAAGTCTGTGGTTTCTGGTTAAAAACTGGGGTTTCATTATTCTAGATGAAGGGGTGAATAACTATTGGAGTTTAACCAGCACTGTCTGCCATAGGTGGGACTGATTTATATATTAGCCAGTAGGCAGTGTCTGATGTGCACGGTACTTTTAGTGTCCTAAAAAATATTTTAATTTTTATTTCCTTTAAAATAAGAAAGAATATGAATACAAAGATGAATGTTAATAATGGAATCCAGTCTGGACTATATTGGTCTTTGTTCCAATGCAGTCATAATATATAATTTTTAATACTTTCTTACACAGGAAATGTAAATACTTTCTTACACAGGAAAAAGTCCCTTTGGCCCACAGAAGTCAGGATGTAGGCTGAGCCATAGGGATGGTAATAAAGCCTTCCATACAGTAGTGTAGAGGTAGAAATATTATAGGACAAAGTAGATACTAAAATTAAATTTTCCTTCATTGTCATCTTGCCTTTGATTCTTATGTTATCATGGTTGTATTAGTTTACTCTAAAGATGCTAACTTTTCTGAATTTGGCACATCATCTTATTTTTCGGTGAACTTCTCTCTCTCTCTCTCTCTCTCTCTCTCTCTATATATATATATATATATATATATATATATATATAGTCACGTCTATATCACTGGGGGGGAGACAGCTTGTCTAATGTGAGGAAACCAAAAGATGTGTTTATCTCTAATCTCTTATCTACTACTGACTTGCCCTGTTAGAGTCCTTAAGCTTCAGAAATGACTCTTCTTAGAAGTTCAAACATAGGTCAAAGAAACCTCAAAATAGAATGTGAAAGAGTAGATCTTTATTCACCAGGGAGATAAATAGCAAAATGTTTACAAAATTTCTGCTGCAAGGTGAGATTTTATTTACTATTTCATATTTATTTTCTTTAATAATTTAAATGAATAACTATAACCAGAAACACATAACATATGTGATTTTAAACTTTAATATTAATCAATTGGCAATTATAAATTACTAGAATTTGTTTCATTGAGTAATATGGTTATCTCTTGACTGAGAAGAGGCTCTAGGGACAGAGACTGTGAGATCAGTGTAGGTACTTCTGGAAGGGAATCAAGGAGGTACTAGATTGGCAAGGTTAGTCAGTATCACCTGCTTTTTATTTTTTCAAAACTATTAACAGTTCCATTTGTTCTCCTGAGTATTTGGGATATGTTACATATATATGATTATATATATGTATGTATACTCATGTAATATATGTATATTCATATATATGTATAATATAATCTTTGGTGAATATCAATATTTAAGACTTTTTAAAATGAATGCGTATTTTCTTATCCTATCAGTAGCATTGAAAATGACAACTTTTCTTTTTTAAGTTTTAAACATGTTAGGCCCAGAGAGTAAAAGACTAGGTTACAGCTGTGATACACATGGAAAGAATTTCTTTTTTAATTGAAGTGCAGTTGATACACAGCGTCACATTACCATCAGGTGTACAGCTAGTGACTCAACAAGTCGATACGTCATGCTGTGCTCACCACGACTATAGCCACCACCTGTCCCCATACAGCACTCTTACAGTACCATTGACTACATTCCCCATGCTGTGCCTTTCATCCCCATAACTCATTCGTTCCACAACTGAAAGCCTGCAGTTCCCACTCCCCTTCACCCATTTTGCCTAATGCACCCCTCTGCTCCTGGCAACCATCAGTTTGTTCCCCCTATGGATAGGTCTGATTCTGCTTCCTCTTTGTTTATTCATTCGATTTGTTTTTTTAGGTTCCACAGGTAAGTGTAGTCATGTGGTATTTATCTTTCTTTGTAGGACTTATTTCACTTTGTATAATACCCTCTAGGTCCACCCACGTTGTCACAAATGACAAGATCTCATCTCTTTTATGGCTGAGTAATAGTCCAATGATATATATATATATCTGTATGTGTCTATTAAGATAGATGATAGATAAATAGATATAGATACATAGAGATATAGAGGTAGACCTCTTCTTCATCCATTCATCTATTGATGGATGTTTGGGTTGCTTCTGTGTCTTGGGTATGGTAAATAATGCTGTAGTAAACATCAGGGTGCATATGTCTTTCCAAATTAGTGCTTTCACTTTTTGGAGGGGTAAATATGCAGTAGTGGAATGACTGGATCATATGGTGTTTCTGTTTTTAATTTTCTAAGGAACCCCTCAATACTTTTTGTTTTCTGGGGTGTCCTCACCAATTTATATTCCCACCAACACTGTACCAGGGTCCCTTTTTCTCCACATCATCACCAGCACTCATTATTTATTATCTTTTTTATTCCATCCATTCTGACAGATATAAGGTTGATATCTCATTGTGGTTTTGATTTGCATTTCCCCAATGATTAATGATGTTGAGCATCGCTTCATGTGTCTTTTGGCCATCTGTATGTCTTCCTTGGAAAAATATCTATTCAGGTCCTCTACCCTTTTTTAAAAAAATGATTTACTTATTTATTTATTTGAGAGAGAGAGTGCATGTGGGAGAGGAGGAGAGGGAGAAAGAAACCTAAGCAGTGCAGAGCCAGATGTGGGGCTCAATCTCATGACTCTGAGATTATGATCTGAGTGAAAACTAAAAGTTGGTTGCTCAACCAATTATGCCACCCAGGTGCCCCAGTCCTCTGCTCATTTTTTATAATCAGGTTATTTGGGGCTTTTTGGTGTTGAGCTGTTTAAATTCTTTATATATTCTGAATGTTAAACCCTTATCAGAAAAAATATCTTCTCCCATTCAAATTGTCTTTTCATCTTGTTGCTGGTTTCTTCTGCTGTGCCGAAGCTTTTTATTTTGATGTGGTCCTAATAATTTATTTTTGCTTTTGTTTTCTTTACCTTAGGAGACCTATCAAAAAACATGTTGCTATGGCCAAAGTCAAAGAAATTATTGTCTATGTTCTCTTCAAGAGTTTTATGGTTTCAGGTTTCACACGTAAGTCTTTAATACATTTTGAGTTTACTTTTGTGTATGGTGTAAGAAACTGGTCAAGTTTCAGTTTTTTGCATGTAACTGTCAAGTTCTCCCAACACCATTTATGGAAGAGAATATCTTTTCCCCAGTGTATATTCTTGCCTCCCTTGTGATAGATTAATTAACCATATAACTATGGGTTTATTTCTGGGCCCTCTATTCTGTTCTCTTGGTCTGTGTATTTGTTTTTGTGTCAGTACCTTGTATCAGTACTGTTTTGATTATTATAGTTTTGTAGCATATCCTAAAATTTGGAATAGTGATCCTGCCAGCTTTGTTCTTTCTCAAGACAGCTTTGGCTATTTGGCATCTTTTGTGGTTCCATACAAATTTTAGTATTATTTGTGGTCTGTGAAAAATGCTATTGACAGGGATTGCATTCAATCTATCGATTGCTTTGGGTAAAATTAATACTCAAAAAATATTCTTCCAATCCATGAGTATGGGATGTCTTTCCATTTGTTTATGTCATCTTCAATTTCTTTCATCAGTGTTCTATAGTTTTCAGAGTATAGGTCTTTTACCTCCTTGGTTAAGTTTATTGCTAGATCAGCAGGATGTGGAGAAAAAAGGGGACCCTGGTACAGTGTTGGTGGGAATATAAATTGGTGAGGACACCCCAGAAAACAAAAAGTATTGAGGGGTTCCTTAGAAAATTAAAAACAGAAACACCATATGATCCAGTCATTCCACTACTGCATATTTACCCCTCCAAAAAGTGAAAGCACTAATTTGGAAAGACATATGCACCCTGATGTTTACTACAGCATTATTTACCATACCCAAGACACAGAAGCAACCCAAACATCCATCAATAGATGAATGGATGAAGAAGAGGTCTACCTCTATATCTCTATGTATCTATATCTATTTATCTATCATCTATCTTAATAGACACATACAGATATATATATATATTATTGGACTATTACTCAGCCATAAAAGAGATGAGATCTTGTCATTTGTGACAACGTGGGTGGACCTAGAGGGTATTATACAAAGTGAAATAAGTCCTACAAAGAAAGATAAATACCACATGACTACACTTACCTGTGGAACCTAAAAAAACAAATCGAATGAATAAACAAAGAGGAAGCAGAATCAGACCTATCCATAGGGGGAACAAACTGATGGTTGCCAGGAGCAGAGGGGTGCATTAGGCAAAATGGGTGAAGGGGAGTGGGAACTGCAGGCTTTCAGTTGTGGAACGAATGAGTTATGGGGATGAAAGGCACAGCATGGGGAATGTAGTCAATGGTACTGTAAGAGTGCTGTATGGGGACAGGTGGTGGCTATAGTCGTGGTGAGCACAGCATGACGTATCGACTTGTTGAGTCACTAGCTGTACACCTGATGGTAATGTGACGCTGTGTATCAACTGCACTTCAATTAAAAAAGAAATTCTTTCCATGTATATCACAGTTGTTACCTAGCCTTTTACTCTCTGTACCTAACAGATGTTTAAAACCAAAAAAAAAAAAAAAAAAAAAAAAAGTAGTCTCTGCTTTCAAAGCTTAACAAATTCCCTTTTTTTTCTGGTCTTTTTCTGGCAACCAAATAATATTTAACAGTTTTACCGGCTCTAACCAATCCCTTCCAACTAGGCAAGAATGGCTGTTTTTTTTGGCCTGCCTATTTGGAATCATCGACATGAGTTTGGTTGGTTGAAAATATGTTTGACAGTTGAGTCCCTCTTCTCTCTGCCTTGGCGCTGTAGACAGAGCTTGTTAAGTTATTCTGTGTGAGCATGTTGGCACCCGGAGCGTGTTTACTTGTACATGTCACAGGGGTCTTATTCAATAATTTATTACTTTGATTCCTTAAGTAGACACTTGTGACCTGAGTTAGGATCCTCTAAGTGGACTTAACTAGTTATACTCAGGAAATAAACTTTCACTCATGTTAGGTTAGGTTTAGAAAATGTTTGCATTAGCTCTTAAGTATTTGACGTAGCATAGGATATAGCACATAGAACATAAAGGCAATATTAAACAAACTGAAGGCGCTTCTGTGATGTTTTCTCACTGAATCCTTTCACTTGAAGTTAATATTCTTGAATGATACGGACTCCACTTCATCAGGAATATGATTTCACACTCTGTAATTTTATGTTTCCTTCTTAAGTACTTGATTAATATTCAAATTTAATTTTACATTTCCTTCTTTGCGTCTATGAGGTAAGAAACTATCTTGTTATAGATTACTGTCATTAACACCCTTCTTCCTAATCATTTCTTACATTGTATAGCAGGGATGAGTCTTTATCTACAAAATTGAGTGTAAAGAATGTGACTTACATTTTTATAAAATTCAGCTTACTATATATTTTGAGCTCTCCTATTGTAGTGGGGTATATGTATTTCTATTAATTTTGGATTTCTCCTTCCTTCACATTTCTTTAGAATATATATCTAGGAATATATTTAAGATTTTGTCTCCCTTGGACTCTTCCCTGGGAAGCAGGGCAGAAAACCAATCTCTGGGACCCAGGGAGGTTTCTGCTCTCTTCAGATCTTTCTTCCCTCTTTCTCTGTATCCCCTGCTGGAAAACGTTTTTCTAGTCTGGATAGAAATTAGATTACCTTCAGTTTTAAATATGTTTTTAGTAAAAACTAGGAAAAACTTGCCTTAAATCAAACCCTAAATCAAGGAACACAGGGAAGACCTTCTCAAATTAGAGGAAAGAAAAGTGAGAAATACCAGAAGAACAAAAGGAACATGGGTGAATATCACAGAAATATGATCCTACCTTAATTACCTGTGCAAGTTCCCACTATCTGAGCCCTCTGAAAAGAAAATTAAGGTCATCTTTATTATTTTTTTGAAATTTCCTTGCAATTGAACATAGTTGACTCAGTTACCCAAGTGATGGTTTTCTAAGCCTCTTGCCTCTCTTTCTTCTTCATACTACTTCCTTCACCTTTAAAAAAATACTCCTTCAGTGTGTAGGGGAAGGGAAATAAAGTAGAACAAATATTCAAATCACTAGTGTTTTTTGTTATAAGGCTAACATGAAGAAAGACAAATTGTTCTGAGGTTTAGTACATTTTGTGAATTTCTCTAACCAAAATTGTGCTTTTCCTGAGAGTTGTTTATAGATGCACAGGTAAATTGTCTGTCTGTCTCCCCCTACTCCCAACTCCTTCCCTTTTTCTTTCACTTTCCTTAAGAGGGGAAGGATCTAGAATAAATATGGTCTCCACCTCTAGTGTTCTCATGGTTGACATCATTGGTCAGTCTGGTGACTGACTTGTTTCAGCATCCTGCTCCATAGTCTCACATCAATCAAAGCTGAAATGCAAGATGAAATCCATTTGATAACCTTGCCTAGTGGTTAAAATTGTATGCTCTGATAACAGATTCCCTGGGTTCAAGTCCCAGTGCTACCATCTATGAACTAAAGAAATGACTCGGCCAAGATGTTTAACTTTTCAAGCCTCAGTTCTTTATGGGCTAAAAATAAGACCTACCCAAAAAGTTACTGCAAAAATTAAATGAAATATTTTATGTTTAGAGTTTTGCCTAGCACTTAATACACGTTAGCTTTTTTTGTTGTTATTACTATTATTATTCATATGAAATGTTTTTATTTGGAATATCAAGAGAAAGGTTGACCTATTATTCCAATTTTGTAAAAATCTCCTTTGCCTACAGTTTCTTAAATTAAAAAAAAAAGTTTTATGGTTTCTTTGGAAGATTATGTGAGTAACCATTCTTGGAATCATTGAGAGTGAGGGCAGATGGGCTGGACCAGTTAATGATTGGAATTGGAAAGAAAGATATCATTGTCTATACTGCCCCACTTTATTAGGTGCTGGATAATTGTACTGTGTGGACAAAGAACCTTGTTTTATTTTTTTTTTTTTTGTTTTTAAGTATGTAAAGAATCCATAGTGGTAGGAAACATAAGCTAATTTGAAACTTTTCTTCATTCTGGCAGAACTGGATAGATTCTATGTCCAGCATCAAAAGTTACAGTTGAAATGCTCAGACTAGAAGAGTGTTATTAGCTTTTCTTTCATGGGAAATCAGTCTTTAAAAGGGTAATTTAAAGAGAAAACAAAGAGTAGACTGGCAGAGATACACATATCCACTTAGGGACAGATGGATTGAATCTGCACTTGCATTGGTAGCCAATTAGGTAAGTGAAAACTTCTGCTTTGAGTATTTTAGCTTCAAAAACTTGATATAACAGAAGTTTGATTATGGCAACTGAAATTAGAAATAGAAGTATATTGCTATGTTGTCATTGGAAACTGGTGTGGTTCTTTGTTCCTCTCAAGTTTTTTGGTTTCCATTTTTTTTTTTTTTTTGTGAGTAGGATAAGTGAAATTTGAATACACTTTGTTATTAACAAATAAGTTATATAAAAGTTTTGGTAAGGAGGAAGACCAGGGTTGAACTCACACTAAGGTGAGCAAATCATTAATTCATTGTTCACTAATATTCATTAATTATTCCCAGGTACTTGTGAAAATAATTAGGTAATAGTGTGTTACAGTAGAAAAATTACCTTAGAACCAGTCTAGATCACTTGAACAGTAATTAGTTTATTAGTTAATAAGAATTATTAAGTGTCTAAAGTATCTACCAATTCTTGACATTGGATGGAAAAATTATATATGGTGTGAATGACAATAGTGAGCAGAGACTACAAGACTGGAGCCCAGAAGAGAGATGAGAGCTAGTCATACATAATGGTTCACTGGCTTAAAGTGGAAGTTGAAAGAGAAAGAGAGGAGATAGACAAGGATGGAATAGCAACATTCAGGGAAAGGTAAAAAGGAAAGAAGGAAAGAAGACAGCACTAATGGGGCAAGTAAATGTTGAAGAAGTGGCAGAGAGCAGAGGGAGAGGGCTTTGAGACTGAGAAAGTGGGGCTTCTGGTTCAAGGTGACAGGTTGGACATACATATATCTCTTCTTCTTCCACAAATCCCATTGAAATAAAATCTACAAGTACTAAGGGTAATAAATTTATAGCAGTTCTCAGATACAAGCCATTAATCTTGATGAATTTTGTGAAAAGATGGAGAATATGTGATATATTGAAATATAGGAGCAAGAGCACCATCCAGTTGTGCAGGCACAGGAGCTGCCATGGAGATGAAAACCCTCCTCCATGATGGTGGGGCCTCTGAAATGTTCCCAACCTGGACATAAAAGGTCCAGTTTCAGGAATGGGTAAGGGTTAGAGATCAGGGTCGGTGCTTGCTGTTTGGACAGCTGTGCAAGTTACCACCTCTTCTAGTACTACTTGCCAAAAGAAATTGGTTTGGGACTCCAAGAATAAGCTCTCTGCTCTCTACTCATGCAGTTAAGAGAAAGTTGTCTATGGGCTCAGAGCTCACAGTCCACACCTCTCAGTGAAGAGAGGCCTGGTGAGGAACAGGATTATATGCTGGCAGAAGGAACCCAGGCCAGAGAGCATCCCAAGTGAACCAGCCTTCAGTTCATGACTTTTAAATAGACAAATATCATATCAGAGGAAAACTAATCACATGGCATGCACATACACACAAACACGCAGAGTGTCAATATGAACCAATGAATCAACTCTGAAACAGGTTATTTTGAACATAGAATATAATTATAATTATATATATATATATACATATCTTCATAGATACTAAAGGACAATAAAGACTTATTAGAAATTTTAAATATAAGGTCTGAAATTGAGAAAAATTAAAAAGAAGTTTTGGGAAATATGAGGAAATCTAGAAATCAGTCTTATAGGAAAAGGAGAAAATGTTAAAGTCTTAGAAGATCCATCCAGGGGAGTTAGGATACTTCAAGGAGTTTCAGAAAGAGAATGAAATATCTTCGAAATTTATTTTTTAGACATAAACACATATATTCTCAGTTTCAGAGGGCATATAGAGTGGGGAGCATATGAATGAAGAAGAAAGACCTCATCTAGACAGAGTTTTCTGAAGGGTAAAGAGAGGCTCTCGAAAGTCTCTACTTATTGCTTCTAATAAATGGGAGTCCCATTTCTCACCAGGGACATTGTACGCTTGAAGACTGAGGTCAGAAAAAATATGATTTGGAACCTAAAATTAAATGCCCAGCCAAACTAGCAATCAAGAATTCAGGTAAACTAAAAAAAAAAAAAAAAAAAAAAAAAAAAAAGAATTCAGGTAAACTAAGGACATTTTTAGCTCTGCAAGACTTAGAAAATTTTACCACTCATAGACAATCCTCTTTGAAAGACTTGCTTACTATTTATCCAATGAAACAACAGAGGAACTCGAGAATGGGAAAAAGTGAGGCCATGAAACAAAATACTTAAAGTATTGGGTATTATGTTTATGTAGTAGAATATCCTTGCCTTTAGGAAATAAAGACCACAATATTCAGAAATGATGGAACAAGCCAGCAACTTACTTTTAAATGGTTCAGAAAAAAAAATGTTTTGTACTATATCTCCAACTTTTCTGTAGCTTTGTGATTATTTGGAAATAAGACAATTTTAAAAGAATAAAATGAAGAGAAAAAACTGTAAATGGTTTAAAAAAAAAGTATTACCTTTTCCGAGAGACTGCCCCCACCCCAGAGTATGCCCTCCTTAAATTCTGTCCCGTTCTCCATCTCCTAGCACTCTCATATTGCACCTTCCCAGTATCAGCAACAATTGACTTTACATTCTATATTTAAGTTTTATATGTTTCTTGTTTTTCATCTCCACCTCATCATCTAGAATAAACTCTTCATGAGAAACTACTATATCCCTTGAGCACGAAACAATGCTAAGAACATACTGAGTTCTGGATAAATATTTGTTCAATGAACTAAAAATCTTGTTATTACAAGTAAAAAGGCCAGTCTTCATAAATTATTTATCCTTCCCAAATACTAAAATTGCATTTCCTCAATAATGCCTGTTACTTGAGATTACCAATTTTTACATGAAAAGAAGTATACTCAAACACTGCTTGTAAGATTCTTGTCCCCTTGGATTTTCTTGAAAATGAGATGTCTTCTGCAAGTCAGTCTGAGGGCGGAAAATTTTAAATGCTAATTTCCTCTCCTCAGAGGATGGAGAAGATGGTTTGGTACATTATTTTTTTTTTTTAAGAACAAAGTATAATAAAATACTAAAATAAATAGCAGAAGACTTTTTTAAAAAAGGAAAATAATCCCAGGGTGATGGTTATGTATCTATCTAGAGTACAAATTAGAACAGGGAATAAGACAGCTCCAGGAAAATATGTCCTAGATGAGAAAGAATTTCCTGTAATAAAACATGCGATTAAAAAGTTAAGTGACCTTTATGATAAGGAGAAAGTATAGCATCATAAAAATAAACAAACAAATAAAAAGCAATGTGCTTCCCGCCTCCCCTGTATGTTAGCTACGTGCTTCTTCCAGCTGCTCAAGGTTAATGACATGGGATCCATCTCTACTCATTGTCCAATCACCCCAGTTGATTCTGCAGGAAGCTACATTTAAATAATTAGTGTAAATGCTGGTTTTTAAAATTTACCTATAGGCAAAGGAAATAATTATTTTTTGTTATTAGAGAAGACAAGTGCCATAAAATTGGATGTTATAGAATATGACACAAAGCCTAAAATGAATGAGTCCAGAAATAGGTCATATTTTATTTGAAGACATGGATTAACAAATAGAAAAGCTGTCTACATAAAAACATGCCTTTCAGAGTTTGAAGTGTGGGACATGTGAGAATAGAGAAGTGCGAAAGCTTTAGATGTTTGCACAATTCCTCATTTTTAATGATGGAGGGAGCAGTTGCAGTTTAAACTGATAAATAAATGAATGAATATAAACATAATGGATATAATCACAAAAAGAAAGACACGTTTTTATAAGTGGCTATCAAAAGTGAGGATTGAGAGTAAAAGATTGTTTTTTTTTTCAATGTCAAATTCTCTCTTTCATTTTGAATTTAAACTTTGAAATTATATACTAAATGTGCAGAGAAAAATGTCAGGTCCTATGAACCTCAGCTGGGATCATTGGTTCTCCCAGGTGGGATAGTGAGGGGAGGATTTGTTTCTACTCTTCAGTTTAGTTTTCACTTAGCATATATTGTTTTGTCATTGAATAAAAATTACATATAATATGATATGTATATAACCTTACAGAATAAGAAGATGAATTGGCAACAGAATTACATGCTAAATCAGATGAGGACTCAAAGTTCATGGGATTTGGCAATTGGGAAGAGATGGGATGAGTACAATTTCCATGGAGAGTAGGGATGGAGGTAAAATTGCAAAGGAAGCCTCCTTCCCAAGAAAGAGTGAAAAGCAATGGAGGCAGAAGATACGAGTGTACAATTATTTTCTAGAAGTTGGAATGAGCAGGGGAAGGGAGAGATTCTGTAAAAGTTAAGTTGCTAGCATTTAAAGAACCTGGTTATTTAAGGATAACTTAGATATAAAATAGAGTGCTGTATCTAATAGCTTAAGTTAAAAATGAAAGGCTCATGTTATATAAAGAGCATTGAATGGTCACATTGTTTTGGACGAGGCCAGCACACAATACATTTTTATGGAAACTTACTTTTACAGTTTTAAACCTTTCCCATCTTCCTTTGTTTAGCCCATTTTTTTCCAGAAGTGCCTTTCATAGCCATTTCCTACAGCAGTTGCTAAAGCTATTGGGAAATAACTATGTCTCTAAATGGCACGTTTGAAGAATCTTTGACTATATCTGACCATTTACCATATTTCTCTTTTTAGAAATATAAATATAGACATAGAAATGTATGGTAGCGAAATATCAGTATTTTAAAAATTTTATTTCAGAAGGTTATGCTACCTAAAGTCCAGTCCTTAGTCATTCTGGCAAATGTGCTAGATTGATAAAGCATCCATTTTTCCTATCCAGAAATGACTCGTGAATGAAACTTGATTGTCCTTAGTAACTAAATGACTCCTTGGGTGAAGTCAAGGTGCCTCTGCCATTTCATGTTGGCTTTCCGGGCCAGAAGCCAATCTGTGCAGTCAGCTTGGGTCAAGGAAAAAATCTGAAGTCATGTTTTCCCCCTCTCTTCACTCTTGTTCTTATTTTCTTCCTCTGCCCTTTGCACTGCCCTTCTGCGTATTTCTGTCCAGCCCCTAAAGTACTTAACATCTTGCCCAGGGCCTCCACAGCCCAACTTTTAGCAAAACCTGATTTTCAGAAGGAATCCGAGAAATTAATCCAACCTGAAATAAAGCTAATACAATGTCTTGCTTGCCTCATTAAGCCCTTGATGAGTGTTAAATGCATGAATAAGATGTAAATGACTGATAGTTTCTTCTGGCTGGTGATGGTTGTGTAACAAACTACCACAAACTGCCCACCAATCCTGAGGATCAAGAATTCATAAAGTCACAGAAAGGACAGCTCTGCTCTGCTCCATATGTTTGGGACCTCAACTAGAATGACTCAAATAGTGGGGGGGTCCCTCAAATGGCAGAGTTGGACAGCTGGGAGTGAGAGTATCCCATTCAAGATGGCTTTGGTCACCTGTCTGGTGACCTGGGATGACTGAGGATCAGGCTCATCTGGGGTTGTCAACAAGAGTGCCTACAGGAGAGTGCCTACAGGAGGGTTCTTGAGAGTGATGGTCTCAGGGTAATGGGATTTCTACAAGAAAGCAGTTCAGTGGTCTAAGAATGAGCGTTTCATGAGTCCAAGGGTGGACGTTGCAGGGTCTCTTGTGAAGTAGCCTTGGGTCTCACATAGCATCATGTCCAATACACTTAATTGATGAAAGCAGTTAAAGATCCCACCAGAACTTGAGAAGAAGGGGCTGAGGCCACCTCTCAACAGGGGAAGTATCAGCAAATTTGTGGCTGTGGTTAAAATAGGCACAGTGCTAATTAAGTACTAAGATGATTTCCCTCTTTACAGAGGAAAAGAAGTGAAAAAGCCAAATAGTGGATATAAAACATAAAAGTATCTGTGAGCAGATGGAAAAGATATTTTTAAGATAGGAACCACCCATAATACATAAATGACTGATACATAAATGAAAACGATTTCAAGAATCCTCTTTTTGGGAATTTAGAAGGACTTTATTGAACTTCTTTGGACTACTGAAATATACCAATATACCAATTTCTAAGCTTCTTTATGTATTTTTCAAACAATTTATTTATAAAGTAGGTGGGGAAAGGAGAAAGAAACTAACATTAATTGAATTCCTTCTGTGTTTTACGATCTCGGGGACTGTGCAATTCTGCAATTGCAATTTCTGTGTGTGATGGTCAAAGCTGACATCAACTCAACACAGAACCCAAATGAGAATGCACGAGAATAAGTTTACATGTCATCAAATACCTTTATAGGATTGAGAAAGTTTCAATGTCTTTAGATTAAATGAAATAAATCTAAAATAGGCATAGGAATGCTGCATAGGTAGGTATATATCTCCTTAGTTGTATAGCATATGCCTGCTAATTCATCTGGCATGGTAGATTTTTTTAGTATATTGTTTATAATATGATAGTTGGGTTCCTCAGAATATTTGTACTACCAGATATTATCTTACAAACATAAATTTTTTTTTCCCAGTGGGGGAAACTAGGGACTACACAGTTTCACATTTGCAATATAAGTTATATTTTTTATATTAAGTTTAATGATAAAACTGTTTCTACCTGTAATAGTAATTATTATGGCCATACATTAAAAAATTTGAAAATGGGACCAAAATAACATATAAACACTACTAAACACATCTGAAAAATACATAAGATTAGACCAAATGCGAGTTTCCAGTCCATAAAAAACACAGTCTGTTTTTATCATGAGAACACTACTTTGGGATAAAATGGTCTTAAAAATAAAAAATTAACAATGAAATACAGAATTCTTTACAATGCCAATGGCAACTAAAAGAGTTCAACTACTACTGAAAAACTGTAAATCATGAAAAAAAAGCACTTGTGTGATCCCATTCACTAGTCAGAAGAATATTCTTTTGTTTTGAAGGCATTACAGAGTCAACCTAGTAAATGGACACAGGTAGCTATGGGGAAGGCTTTGTAGAAAACTCTTGGTGTATATACCTGTAGTCACATTGCAAGGTCCTTTCTCACTCTGACTTAGCTTATCCTTCTGTCCGGCCTAGAGGTCTAAATCCTCTTACTCCCAGACTTAGTCCCATCCTAAGTCTGGGAATGAGGAAAAGCCATGAATCTTCAGTTGGGCAATTGAAGCTAGATGTCTTCCCAGCAGACCTAGAATTTTTTTCATCAATATATGTGAAGCAGCACCTTCATAGACTGTTCATCCATTTCATTTCAAGAGACTAAGTGATTAGCTTGGTTTCTTCAGGTCAAACACTTATTCCCATTCGAACACTTTGATATATTGTGGTGATTGCTTTCACGTGATCTCTGATTTGAACGCTCCATCCCTGGTCTCTTTCATGTTGGGATCCCATCATTCCCATGAGATCAGAGATACCAACTCTACTGCAGTCCCCTTCACAACCATCTTTAGTATCGAGAAGGTGGCTGCTACACAGCTCTTCAGGGTGCTGGTGTCCCTCACCCCCTGGGTTAAAGGAATGCTTTGGTTAGGACAGTGACTTCGAGATCTGTTGGATGGGTATGAAGTGCTAGTGATGGCATAAAAAATGCTGAGTCAATATTGCACATTTTCTTTTGTTTTATTAAAAAAAATTATTTGGGAGAGCAAGAAAGTACAAGTAGGGGGAGAGGGAGAGGGACAAGCAGACTCCATGCTATGTGGGGAGCTCAACAAGGGGCTCCATCCTAGGACCCTTAGATCATGACCTGAGCTGAAGTCAGATGCTTAACCAACTAAGCCACCCAGGTGCCCCAACATTGCACATTTCTAAGAGTGCAAAATAAGGATGGATTTGAAATCCAGAAAACCAAGAATATCCTTTCTAAACGTCCTTTGTGAGGTGTGCCTAGGGGGGCTCAGTCAGTTAAGTGTCTGACTCTTGGTTTCATCTCAGGACATGATTTCAGGGTCCTAGGATCGAGCCCTGTATTGGGCTCCACTTTTAGCAGGGAGACTGCTTGAAGAATCTCTCTCTCTGTCTCTGTCTCTCTCTCCCTTTGCCCCTACTCCACTAAAATAAATACATAATTCTAAAAAAAAAAAAAAGAAAGAAAGAAAAAGAACATTTTTTAAAAAAAGATTTTATTTATTTACTCATGAGAGACACACAGAGAGAGGCAGAGACACAGGCAGAGGGAGAAGCAGGCTCCATGCAAGGAGCTTGATGTGAGACTCAATCCCGGGACCCCAGGATCACGCCCTGGGCGGAAGGCAGACGCTCAATGGCTGAGCCACCCAGGTGTCTCAAAATAAGTGTTTGCCTCCTAGTGCCCTAGCAACTGTGAACTTGGCATAGGGCAGAGTGGCCTCAATCTGGGGATGTGCTTATATGATGATAATCAAATATTTTGAGAAATAGAAAAAACTTTTGAGGACTAGTTACCACAATTATGCTGTGTCAATGGTGGAAGCTTATGGTTTATATTTGCTTTTTCTGTATATGACTTTAATATTTTTCTCTAGATTCATTGGTCGCTTCTTAAATAGCCACTAACATATCCAATTGTATTTTTGTTCAGAATTCTTTTTTTTTTAAATATTCTTTTTTAAATTTTTTATAAAATTTATTTATGATAGTCACAGAGAGAGAGAGAGAGGCAGAGACACAGGTGGAGGGAGAAGCAGGCTCCATGCATCGGGAGCCTGATGTGGGACTCGATCCCGGGTCTCCAGGATCGCGCCCTGGGCCAAAGGCAGGCGCCAAACCGCTGCGCCACCCAGGGATCCCCCAGAATTCTTTATGTAATGGGCTGATTTTATATAATGGAAAAAACCAAAAATGATTAGTGGCAAATGATTTTTTTTTTAAGATTTTATTTATTTATTCATGAGAACCACAGAGGGAGAGACAGAGACACAGGCAGAGGGAGAAGCAGGCTCCATGCAGGGAGCCCAATGAGGGACTCGATTCCAAAACTGGAATCACGCCCTGAGCTGAAGGCAGAAGCTCAACCACTAAGCCACCCAGGCGTCCCAAGGGCAAATGATTTTATACCATGTGTACCGTTTTCCTGAGAAGACTTGTAACTAGGATTGAAAGCAAACATCACCAGCCACTTCAGCACCTTAGACTTTAAGTGATAAAAAAATATCTCATTTGTATCTTATTCCCTCTTTATCTCCCTTTCCTCCTTTTCAGAGCCCATCTAGCAGGAACTACTGTTATGCCATACCCTCCTATCATTCAGAGAAGAACTCTAACTTCTAGTGGCTCTGGCTTGGTGTTCCATAAGTAAATCCCAAACTGGAGACTTCCAGGAAAAAATAATCTATTTCTCTAGTAACAAATTTTGTCTCTTGCGAGTCAAATGTTCTTGCCTTCAGATCATTGACTTGTTACAGACTTAAGTTAAAACTATTTTGAAACCCAGCCAAGAAATGTCAGCAATGATCTTTAAGTTCTGCATGATATCTGACCTTTCCTTCCGTGATGCAATGAGCCTCGGGCTCTTGGACTGATTTTAATGGTGGAGAGTAAGAGGGAAAGGAAGGTTAAAAAAATGAGAAAAAAAATAATGAGATGATATTTCAAAATAACATACTGCCACATAAACCCATGCCCTGTAACACTGGTATAGAAAATGGGACATAATGTTATTTTATATAAAGGGATCATGAGTCCGCTAGATTAGTCATGTAATGGTGTGTAACAAATCAGCCCCAAACTCAGAGGCTAAAGAAATTTAACAGTATTTCTCTTTTATGGTTTTTGTGGGTCAGAAATTTGGGAGTAGCATGGCTGGACAGTTCTGGCTCAAAATAATAGGGGTAAATGATTTTATCTCACTAATACCATGTATCACCTTTATCCTGAGAAGAGTTGTAGTGGTGTCTCGGGAGGTGGTTGTCATTTGTCAGCTAGGAGCGAAGTTAATTGAAAGGCTTGGCTGATGCTGGAGGATCCACTTCTTCTTTTTTTTTTTTTTTAATATATATATATATATATATATATATTTATTCATTCATTCATTCATTCATGATAGAGAGAGAGAGAGAGAGAGGCAGAGACACAGGCAGAGGGAGAAGCAGGCTCCATGCTGGGAGCCCTAGGTGGGACTCGATCCCAGGACTCCAGGATCGCGCCCTGGGCCAAAGGCAGGCGTCAAACTGCTGTGCCACCCAGGGATCTCCTGGAGGATCCACTTCTAACGTGATTCCCTCACGTGACTTGCAAATTGGTGCAGCTGTTGGCCAGAAGCCTCAGTTTCCCTCCATGTGGGTGTTTCCACAGGGCTGCTTGTGCGCCTTTAAGATATGATGACTGTGTTCCCCTGGATCAATCCAAGAGCCTAATGCTGATGCCACAGTGTGTTTTATAACTTTGCCTTGGAAATCACACACAGTTACTTCTGCTGTATTTTGTTTAAAGATTTTATTTATTTATTAGAGAGAAAGAGTCAGTGGGAGAGAGAGCATGAGCAGAGTGAGGGGCAGAGGGAGAAGCAGACTCCTCGCTGAGCAGGGAGCCCCATGTAGGGAGCTGAAGGCAGACACCTGACCGACTGAGCCCCTCAGGCACTCCACACTTTTGATGTATTATTTTATTTTTTTTTTACATTTTTTCATTTGTTTTTATTGAAGTTCGAGTTCCTGATGTACAGTATAACACCCAGTGCTCATCCCATTACGTGCCCCCTCAGTGCCCATCACCCAGTTGTCCCAACCCCCCACCCAGCTCCCCTTCTGCAAACCTTTGTTCATTTCCCAGAGTCAGGAGTCTCTCATGGTTTGTCTCCCTCTCTGATTTTTCCCTCCCAGTTCCCCTCCTTTCTCTTGTAGTCCCTTTCACTGTTTCTTATATTCCCTGTATGAGTGAAACCATATAATGTTTGTCCTTCTCCGACTGACTTCATTCAGCATCATACCCTCCAGTTCCATCCACGTTGAAACAAATGGTGGGTATTCATCCTTTCTGCGGGCTGAGGAATATCCCACTGTCTACATAGACCACAGCTTCTCTCTCCATTCTTCTGTCGATGGGCACCGAAGCTCCTTCCACAGTGTGGCTACTGTGGACATCGCTGCTGTGAACATCGGGGTGCAGGTGTCCCAGCGTTTCACTGCATCTGTATCTTTGGGGTGAATCCTAGCAGTGCAATTGCTGGGTCATAGGGCAGCTCTATTTTTAACTTCTTGAGGAACCTCCACAGTGTTTTCTTGATGTTTTGTTTTAGTCACACAGGTCAACTTTGATTCAGTGTGGGAGGATGAGACCACCAGGAGGTGAGGACCAGTGGGGTTCGTCGTCTGTTCTCTGGTGTCCAATGGTTGATATCTCTCCCAGATAAAAAATATACTTAGGACCTCCCCAAAGCCCCCAAAGTTTCTTCTTATCCCAGCATCAGCTTAAGAACCAGGATCTCATACTATAACTCAGGCCTGGGTACAGAGGAAGCTTTTTATTTACTTATTTTTTTTTTTAAACTTGCATTTATTTATTCATGAGAGACACAGAGCGAGGCAGAGACACAGGCAGAGGGAGAAGCAGGCCTGCAGGGAGCCAGATGTGGGACTCGATTCTGGGACCCTGGGATCATGCCCTGAGCCCATGGCAGATGCTCAACCACTGAGCCACCCACCAGGTCCCCCCCGGAAGCTTTCTGTATAGACTTCCTAAAGTAAGGCTCCTCTACTCCCTACCAGCCTGAAGACCTGTGAACTAGGAACACGCTCTCTGTCCCCCTCCTCCCCCAACATGCGTGGTGCGACAGGAATAAAAGAACTGCTTTCCATTCAGAAAAGGGGGCAATGGGAGGCGCCCGCAAAGCTTAGTCCCTAGCAATCCTGAAAGCCAGTGGGGCGCGTGCTGGCACCCCTGGTAAGCTCCCTTCCCTGCTGGTTCCTGGCAATGATCCTCCATGGCTCTTGTGCCCATCCATTCCGGCCTGGAAGGCCTCCTTCTCTCCCACCTGCCCTAGAAAGTAGCTTGTGTTTCCACGTGGAGTCGTTTTCTTGGCCTGCTTCACATTTTTGGTTCTATAGGCTCTTTGCAATTTGTATTGTCCCTGCCCATTTCAGTCCAATCTGGAGGCATTTACACTAATACGGTTCTCTCTTAAAGCTTTGTGAGTCCTTCGTGAATGTTCACTGGGGCTCACACTAGGTACAAAGCCTGCTCCACTGGGGGCCTCTGCTGAAATTGCAGAGGGACAGCACCGCAGGAGCCCAACTTTCTTTCTTTCTTTTTTGTTTTTTTAAGATTTTATTTATTTATTCACGAGAGACACGGAGAGAGAGGCAGAGACACAGGCAGAGGGAGAAGCAGGCTCCCTGCAGGGAGCCTGATGTGGGACTTGATCCCAGGAACCTGGGATCACTTGAGCCAAAGGCAGATGCTCAACCACTGAGCCACCCAGGCGCCCCCCAACTTTCTTTTAAAGAAGAGTTTATTTATTTATTTCAGAAAGAGAGAATGTGCACCTGGGAGGGAGCAATGGGTGAGGTGGGAGGCTTGGGGCTTGGGGCTTGGGGAGAGGGAGCAGAGGGAGAGGGAAGGGGAAAGCATCTCAAGCCGAGGACAAGCTGAGCCAGGAGCCATCTCCAACCTATGGCCCTCAGATCAGAACCTGAGCTGAAACCAAGAGTTGGATGCTCAAGGCACAACCACCCAGGCCCAGTTATTTAAATGAAATGATACCCCTCAAACCCCCGGAGGGCATTTTCACTGGCAACACTTCTCTGAGGCACTGCCTTACTCCCTCCTGAGGTCTCAGCAAAGAATTTTACAGCCACACCTTTAGTTTTATCTTGATACCATGTTTCCTGATTGGACCTGGAATTGGGTCTGCTTAGAGTCAACTTGATTTCAGCGTTGTGTATAGTCTGGGGAGGCCCCAATTCTTGGCTTTCTAATAGTCCTTCCTTTCGCCTCTCTCTCCGGTTGCATTTTACTGTAAGCTGAGGAAGCATCCCTGTGGCACTTTGAGTATTGCCTGGAAATCTCCTTGGCTCTATCACCCAGTTCGTTAGCTATAATTTTTAGGTTCTCACCTGACCACAGTCAAAAATGTTGCTAAATCCCTTGCCACAGTATAACCAAGATCCCTTTTCTTTTTTTCCAATAGTATTTGCCTTTCTATCTTTCTTTCTTTCTTTCTTTCTTTCTTTCTTTCTTTCTTTCTTTCCTTCCTTCCTTCCTTCCTTCCTTCCTTCCTTCCTTCCTTCCTTCCTTCCTTCCTTCCTTCCTTCCTTCCTTCCTTCCTTCCTTCCTTTCTTTCTTTCTCTCTTCTTTCCTTTCTTTCCCCTTACCAACAACCTTGTGATGTGGTTTTTTTTTTTTTTGAATGTTAATGAGCCAAGAAAGAATTCTAGAGACATCTTGATGCAAAAAAGGTGGTTTTATTAAAGGCACAGGGACAAGACCCTAGGGAAGGAAAAGCTGCTACTGGCTGCTGCCTGCTGCCCTGGGGATTGGGAAGAGCAACTGATTATATACTTTGGGGCTGGGAAAAGTAAAGATAAGGGAAGTCCCAAGGGGACTTTCATATGCTAAAGGAGGCTCACGATCCTGGAGGAATGTTATAATCTGCCTATCTCCAGTATTTGTAAAAGGGCTGCAGGTTATAAGCACATTTAATTTTATCTACCTTTCCTTCTGCCTTTATTTCCCACATCACTTATAGAAGACTACAGAATTCTTATAAGACTTCTGTACAGTCTGTTCAGGACCCTTTAGATTTTCACAGATGGGCTTCTCAAAATCCGTGCCGTATTTGCTTTATGGGCAACCTCTAAACCACTCCTGAATTTTTAGGTTTTCCTTATGGCAGGACCCACTTGTAGGTACCAAACCGTGTGTTAATCCCCTATTGCTCTGTGATACATTACCCAGAACTTAGTGGGTTAAAACAAAATAATCATGTATTATTTTACACAGATTCTGTGGATTAGGAATTCAGAGAGGGCACAGAGGGGATCGATAGTTTTTCTTTGTCCCATGATGTTTGGGGTCTCAGCTGGACTCAGGTTGGAAGTTTTAGAAGCACTAAAAACCTGTTCATTGGCATGCCCAGTGGTTCATACCAATCTTGGCTGGAAGCCTAGCTGGTTGGTTTTCACAGCCATATATGTATTTTATATATATAAATAAAATTTTATTTATTTATTTATTTATTGATTCATTCATTCATTCTCCACATGGCCTTTATTTCGCTGTAACATGGTGGCTGGATTCTAGAGACCTAGCCCTGGAAGTCACATAGCATCACTTCTGCTGTATTATTTTTGTCTGGCCAGTCACTAGCTCCCATGCAGATTTAGGGGAGGTAATATAGGTATCACCTTTTGCCGGAAGGAGTATCAGCCATATTACAAAAAGAACATGTAGATGGGATAACATACAGATGTTTGTATGAGTGTTTCCACTTTTGGAAACTACAATCTACCATAGCCACCAACGCTTTAAGTCATGTGAAGAATGAAACCACTCTCATGCACATCAATCCATGTCATTTGCTTCCAATTTACTCACAATATTGTATATGATATAGATGTATGTATACTTACTATATACATATATTTAATTACTTAAACCCTATTTTAAAGGTGACATCTGAAATTCTACTGATTTTACTGAAAAAAAAATCATAAATACAATATTAACAAATAACTGAAGGTGACTTAATAAAAATATAAATATCATTTACTATTATAATCAATGACAAAATTTAATTTGATAGAATTCCAAAGTGTAAGAGTGAGGGTTAAAGACTTGCCTTGAAAGTACTGGGTCTTTAAGAAGAATTTTACCACATAATCAGAATAATAGCTATTTCTTTATCTTCCATTTAGAACATTATATAAAGTTATATTAAAGTTGATTTTTATTTTATACTTTTATTTTCTTACCAAATAGTTAATCGAAAAAGAGGACCAAATGGACTACAACTCTATTTTGATGGATATTTGCATAAAAAGTGAAATCTCAGCTATTTTTGCATGTTGGTTCCAAGATTCTAAATATATAGATGTGCAGAGTATCCGTACTCTGGGTGCATGGGAAAGACCATCTCATACATATGCATCATGGTGGGAGACAGATCTTTTTGGCATTTTGACTTTCCCTGGTTATTTGGACCTATATTTGGTCTGTATTGTGGGACCTTATGATCCAAAGTGTGGTCTGTGGACCAGCAGCAATGGCATCAACAGAGTTTTTTAGAAATGAAGACCTCAGATCCCACTGGACCCGCTGACCATAATCTACGTTTTCACAAGACCTCATGCTGATTCATGAGTATACCGAGAAGCACCGAGACAATTTTTTTTAAACATGAATGCGTTCACAGTTCAAGATGGACATGCAAATTGACTTATGGATTGACCTTACCATGATTTGATGAGGCAGGTTTCCTGTGTGTTTTACATATTACTGACTTTGGATCTGCCACTTGCCCACAGGAAGCAAAAGTTCTCTAATTCTCCAGTGTTTCTTGACCAAACCATTTTTCACTTTCTTTTTATATCTCTATCATAAAGACAAGACATTAACCAGGTAGGCAAACAAATAATTAATGTTAGGAGATGTTGCCCTCCACTTTCATAATGAGCCATTCACCCTAGACATTCTTCCTAAAGGTGATTATTTGAAATACGCATTTTAGTTTATTTTTTCAAGCACTTAATAAAAATATTTCAAGCATACAGAAAAGTTTAAACAACTGTAAAATAGTATGCTGATTTTCCTGCTATTGCTACTGATTTTAGGGAGTTACAGATAGTTCTATGCAGTCACCCCGCTATTGCCTCTTGCTCTAGCCAACAACTACTTCCAATTAAGACGGTGTTCTGGCTCTCTAGGTACAATAGTAGAAAGCTTTGCCATGTTTTCTTTAACTTTATGTAAGACGTTTTCTCCCCCTTGAATTATTTAAAAGTAATTTAGGGACATAGTAAAACTTTATCTAACAATATTTTATCATACTTTGAGAATAAAGGCATTTTTCCCCTAATCTTAATACCATTATAATACCTGATAAAATTAGCAGTACTTGGCTGATGTCTAATATCCCGTCTATATTCAAATCTTACCAAGTATCTTTTGTGGTTTTCTATTTTTTATTTTATTTTTTATTATTTTTTAAAAAAGATTTTATTTATTTATTCATTCATTCATTCATTCATTCATTCATTCATTCATGAGCACAGCAGAGGGAGAAGCAGGCTCCCTGCAGGGAGCTCAATGCAGGACTCGATCCCGGGTCTCCAGGATAAGGCCCTGGGCTGAAGGCAGCACTAAACCACTGAGCCACTGGGGCTGCCCTCTTTTGTAGTTTTTTTAAAATCCAGGAGCAACAGTCATTTTTCTTTGTTTCTTTTTGTTTGGAAAAGAGGAGGGCATAAAATCAAGAGTTTATTTTTTAAACCTTTTCTTTGAAAAAATAGTTAGCTTCAACCTTTGGCCTCCCAGTCTGACTGGGTAGAAATTTTGTAAAAAAGAAATGTAGAGGCAAAAGTTTTGGAAATGATTCAAGTAGTGAAGACAAATGTGGTTCAAATATTTACAGATTAAGAAAATGAAGCATAACAAGACATTTGAATTTGAACAAACATTTTTAACAAGATTCCATCAGCTTTTTCTTAAAAGTAAATATTTGCATAGTGTCTCTTGTACACAGGAGCTCTGTTGGCTCTTTCAAATACGAAAAGTAAAAAAAAAAAAAAAAAAAAAAAAAGGCAGTTACCTCTCACTATCTGCTGTTTATTACTTTATGTTCTTTATGCAGGCAAGAGCCACAGCAATGTTTGCCCTGAGTAAGAATCTTCACTCTGTACCTAATTTGTCAAAGGTTAGAAGTCCTAGCTGAAGTGGGCATGATATCATATTAAAGGAGGACAGAGCAACCATTTCGAGGAGCAAATATTTTAGGTTCATAGAAGGGCACTTCTTTTATTTTTCTTTTTAAAGTTTTTATTTAAATTTCAGTTAACATACAGTGTAATAGTAGTTTCAGGTATGCAATAGAGTGAGTCAACAGTTTCATACATCACCTGGTCCTCATCACAAGTGCCTTCCTTAATCTCTGTCATCTGTTTTATCCATCCCTCCCCCACCTCCCCCTGGTAACCATCAGTTTGTTCTCCATAGTTAAGAGTCTATTTCTTGGGTTACCTCCTTGTCTCTCCTCACCCCTTTATTTGTTTGTTTTGTTTTTTTTAAATTCCACATATGAGTGAAAAAATATGGTATTTGTCTTTCTCTATTTTGCTTAGTATATAATACTCTCTAGCTCCATCCATATCTGCAAATGGCAAGATTTCTTTCTTTTTTATGGCTCAGTAATATTCCATTATATATATTATATATGTATTCTATATATATATATCACATCTTTCTTTTTTAAAAAATATTTTATTTATTTATTCATGAGAGACAGAGAGAGAGAGAGAGAGAGAGAGAGAGGCAGAGGGAGAAACAGACTCCATGCAGGGAGCCTAACGTGGGACTCGATCCCAAGCCCCCAGGATCACACCCTGGGCTGAAGGTGGCGCTAAACCGCTGAGCCACCTGGGCTGCCCATATCACATCTTCTTTATCCATTTATTACTCAATGGACATTTGGGCTCTTTCCATAATCTGGCTATTGTTGGTAATGCTGCTATAAACATCAGGGTGCATGTACCCTATGGAACCAGTGTTTCTATATCCTTTGGGTAAATACCTAGTAATACAATTGCTGGGTAGGGTAGTTCTATTTTTAACTTTTTGAGGAACCTCCACACTGTCTCCCATAGTGGCTGCACCAGTTTGCATCCCCATCAACAGGGCAAGAGGGTTCCCCCTTCTCCACATCCTCACCAACACTTGTTGTTTCTTGTATTATTGATTTTAGCCATTCTGGCAAGTGTAAGGTAATATCTCATCATAGTTTTGATTTGTATTTCCCTGATGATCAATGGTGTTGAGAATCTTTTCATGTCTGTTGGCCATCTGGATGTCTCATAGAGGGCCACTTCTATAGGCTTGTCTCTGGAAGGGACTTTAAATCCTGCTTCCTCTAGCTTCACAGCTTGGGAGCTCATGAAGGAAGGAAGGTGATGAGGATATGGGAGAAAAGGCGAGGATTTTATGGGCTATTGATTTTATGACTGAAAAGGAGGGAAAAACAACTGGGCCAACATTTATCCTGACAATTCTTAAGGCACTGGCTAACTAATCAGACTGAAACCTTTGAAAATTAAAAAAATAGTAATTAAAATATGGGTTGACAATATATGAACTAGGTTGATATGCTTTTATTGTTAAGACGTTGACACTTAAAAACAATGTACTAGATTATTCCTATTGCTTTGAACTGAGTACTTTGGAATCGTGGACATAAACTATTAGGAATGTTTAATATAAGTTGCATACTTTCTGGTAAAAGAAGAAAAAAGGTAACCCAGTTGGAAAGGATGGCCTCTGGATTTAGACAGAACTTAAAATCTTGGCTCTGTTAGTAGTGATGACTCAATCTGGGTAACTTCCCTATGCCTCACTTATTAGATGGGGGCAAGATACCTCCCAAAGTTGTTGTTAGGAACACATGGAAAAAAACGGAGCACAGTCTCTGCCAAAGACAGGTCTCATGAATGTACATCAGTCCTCCTTTCATTATATGTGCTGATTTGGATGATTTAACGTATCTGATCCTGGAGCAACCAAATTGGATGCAGGAGGACAATCTAAAACATTACATCTTCAAAATCAGATCATTCTTGACATTGTGCGAATATTGGAAATGTGGTCTGTTGTTCCACATGTCAGTTAGATGGTAAGGAATAGTTTCTCTGGCTTTTTATTAGTTTCCTGCTGAACCCTAATGCTGCAGGATACTCTGTGTCCGTAAACTCTAAGGGCAAAGGATATAGGAACATGTTCTAGACTATTTCCTTTCTGGAGTATCTCAATTTGATGTATTACACTAAATGATATATTTCCTAATAAATACTTTTTTTTAGAACTCAATCTGTCCCCTTTCTCCTTCTGCTCTACCAACAGCCAACTCTCTTACAGTCTCTCACCTGAATGCTCATAGTGGCTCCTTCTTTGTCTTCTAACCTCCTCTTCTGTCCCACAGAGCAGCTCGGCTCATTTTTTTCAAACTTAAATCAAACTTGGTAAAAACTCAGCAATTCTTTCTATCACTCTTAGAATAAAATCCAAATGTCTTTCTCTGGCTTGCAAAATCCTTCAAGATCTTTCTGCAACTACATGCCTACAAAACATCCCATCTTCCTCCTCATCCGTTATTCTTCTAGGAATACCCCGTTCCTCCTGTGGACTTCTCAAAAGTGCTACATTTGCTCCCACCTGTTAGGGCCTGTGCACTAACTCCTTTCTTTCTACCTCAATTGATTTCTCCCAGATTTTCTCCTTCTTACACATTAGATGTGGCCCCTTTTCCTCAGACTTTCCTTGACTACCCTGTTTGAAATAGTTACCAGGTTGTTTTCTTTGCAGAGCATTTACCTCTAATATCCTTCTCGTTTATATCTATCTATCTACCTACCTACCTATCTTCCCATCTTCGTTTATTATTTCTCCCACAAAGGACTGTGATACTGTACAGAGGGGACTTGCCTTTTTTGGTCACTGCTTTCTCCTGCTCTAGGACTAGTGCTTGGCATAATTAGCAACTTAATTAGAGTTGAATGAATCAAATGGCATGACTCCCCCATCCCCTCTCTCTGTCTTTATTCTTGGGTAGGAGGGAAATAGTCTGATATGGGGAGGCTAGAATGGGGGAGTAGAATGGGGAAGAAAGACAAAGATGCCATGACTATGCTTTACCTAACACAGTTTCTAATGGTTAGACTTTAACTTAAATACGATTTTATGCTACCAAAAAAAAAAAAAAATCCTTGAAAGGAAGGTTTATTTTAATAAACAAGTCAGTGTCTTACTACCAGCAGCAGTATCTTACAGCTGTTAATCTGATGAAGCTTGGCTTTCTGAGTGATTGCAGATGTGCTGTGTTGTTTGACTGTAATTTGATAATTGATCATTGTATTGAGGTTTACAAGCTACAATCTTTTTTCTTTTCTTCTTTTTCATTTCTATCCACCATGAGCTGTCACACAGCACATGGTAAGTTTTTACTTATAGATTATAAATACCCAAGAATCCAACAGCCTGTATTCGAATGACAACCTTCTACATCTGTGTTATACTTAATATACTGCCAAATGTTTTCACATTTATTACTCCGTTTATCTTCTGAAATATCTTATTTATACAATGTGGCTTTTTCACATATTGCCTATGTTCATTTATTGACAATTCCTCTCTTACCATCAAAGAAGTGAAAAGATTTCCAGAAGTATTGTGTGTGCATTTCTTCTAAACGTAGTATTAATTTTTCCCCATGCCCTGAATTAACTCTTGAGTTTTCTAGCTCGCTTTACCCCTTTTGATCTTTCTTTTGTCAATGCTTTTTTGATATGTCTCTGGGAAATCTTCCATGGCTATTAAGTCTTTAATAGTCTTTAAATCCTAGCCAGTGTTTCTTGTTTCATCTATTTCTCCCTTCTATTGAGTAACCCCCTCTGCAAGCCTGTTTGCAGCTTTCGCACTCTTTTCTGTATGATTTTCTTCCACCTTCAAAGCCTCTTGCTGTGGCAGAGATCAGGTGTGGTCTCTGACTGCTTTTAAAAGATTTTTTTTGTAAGGCTTAGGTATTTTTATATTGGTCTTCCTTTTGCTTTTATATTGGTCTAATTTTTGCTTTATAAATATCAAGATTTATATATATATATATAATATATATATATATTATATATATTGACAGAATGTAATCCTGGCTTTCAGATTTTGGCCTTTTTAAATTTAGTTTGTCTCTTCTTCAACAGATCTTTTTAGGCATTGCTATTGCTTGTAATAAAATATTTTGTCTTATTGGAAAACTCATCTGATTTTTAACAGAGCAAGAAGAATTTGATTTCTGACCTATTTCTCTCTGCCCCTTCACTCCTCCACTCTATTGTTGTTTTACTCACTTGTAAAAAAGTACCCTCCGTAATATTAGTGTGGC
Source organism: Vulpes lagopus (assembly GCF_018345385.1). Classification (NCBI taxonomy): domain Eukaryota; kingdom Metazoa; phylum Chordata; class Mammalia; order Carnivora; family Canidae; genus Vulpes; species Vulpes lagopus. The sequence goes on from NC_054825.1 coordinate 122,380,969, forward strand.
TTAGGCAGTGTGAGCTGCTATAACAAAACATTATAGACTGAATGGCTTCTAAGAAATAGAAATTTATCATATTTCTTATAGTTCTGAAGGCTGGGAAGATGAAGGCTAGCAGATCCCGTGTCTGGTGAAACCTCACTTCCTGGTTCATAGACGGCCCCCTTCCCACTGTTTCTGCACATGGCAGAAGGGGCAAGGGGGCTCTTTGGGGTCTCATAATTTATAAGGGCACTGATCCCCTTCATGAGGTCTCCTCTTTCACCCCCTAAAGACTCCTAATCACCCCCTAAAGACTCACTTCCAAATAACTTCACTTGTGGGTTAGTTTTCAACGTATGAATTTTGTTGGGGAAGCAAACTTTTAGTCTATAGCACGCAGTAAAGCAATTTTGAGTTGCTACAGGTTATTCTCTGTAATAAAGGTGAAGTAATATCTGATGGCTGTTGTACAGAGATAACATACAAGAAATTGCTCAGTCTTAACATTTTTTTCCAGTAGTGTTTTCTATTTGATGAGCCAACCTCTATTGTTTCACCTTCCACAGAATTTTCTCTGGGAAGGCTCTCCTGACACATTAAGCCTGGATTAGATACTCTCCCTGTATGCTTCCAAAGCACCCCACACTAACCTATCACAGCCCTGATCACATAACATCTGTGTCTTGTTTTGTCTTCCTTTTTTAAAAAACATTTATTAGCACACATTGTAAATGTAGGGAACATACCTTGATTTTGCTGTATTTCCAATCTTAACAAAATACATGTATATGTTGGGTACTTAATAAATATTATTTTTAAGTTATTTGGTTATTCATGCCTCTGTGGAATGTTTTCCCCCTCCAAGCCCTCTTTTAGTCTTGCCAGATTTTTGAGCCAGATTCCTGAAACAGTCTTACAATCATGCTCAGTAACCTTTAATAGCTCAATAGCCTTAAATTTCTAATATTTTTTTTCTCTTCATTTTAGAAACATGTTAGTTTTCCATTGTTCTCAGGACAATTGATTGCTAAAGCTATGGAATGCTTAGAGACATAACTCACCTATCAATCCCTCTTCCCCATTTTAAAGATGAAGACAGCCAGACCCAGAGATGTCTGCATGAGATTAATTAGTTAGTTGACTTCTTCAGAACAAGAAACTATCTCCTGTGTCCCTCACTGAGTCACACCACTCTAGGTCATTCAGAACCTCAAGAGATAGGAGGTTTCTCAGGAAAGCCTCATAAATTACAAAAACTATTAGAGTGACATTACCAGAAACAAGATTATATCTCTTCTTCAGTTATTTGATAATGCTCCTCATCTCTTGAACTATGAAATATTCCGCAAGATTTACATTCCTGCCTTTATTTTGGTCTACTGCATTTCCATTCCCTCCTCTTACAATAGGGGGCAGAGATTTCCCTCACAAGTGGAGAATCACTCCTAGATGTTGAATGTTGAATAGGACACATTAGTTGGAGGAAGGACACTCACAGGGATAATCTAGGGTGTGTTATGCATTGAAAGGAAATGAGGTCATTGATAATGTAATCAACAATTGCTGCAGATCACGACACTCACTCGGCCCATATCTTTGGCCTCCCTTCTCACTCTTACCACTGGCTTAGCTCATCCATACTTATAGCCATTTTGTATTTGGGTGAAAGATCAGCTTTCTTCTACTGTAATTCCCTCTTGTGCATTGTGGACTGCCCCTTTCTTGCTCTTCTTTAACCATATTGACACCCTTATATCTTATTTCTGATTTGCATGGATCTCTTACAGTCTCCTACCTGCTATTATCCCTTTTCTGTTCTCTTCACTGTCAAAGGTTTATTCTTTCCTATCACTTTATTGGGATCTCCAGTAGGAGGGGAGAGTTGTATTCAGCTTAGTAGCCATCTTGAGCCATTATCCCTGTTTTTTCTTTTTTTTTTCTTTTTTTCTCCTTTAAATAAAAATGAATCTGCTGTGCTTGGTTTTCTATCTAGATTCTGAACTATTTGCCTATTATTCCTGCTGGTTATGTTGGAGCTAACATAGTGAATCATAGTTGTGTACCGTATGCCCCATCTGTCATAGAATTAGGTGATCCCCTTCTCTGAATAAAATAATAAAATAAAACAAAATAAAATAAAATAAAATAAAATAAAATACATAATAAAAAAGAATTAGGTGATCCCATGTCTAAGCTTAAAACTTCTACACCTTTAAGTATTAAATAATATTTGTAGTTGGCAAAAATATAAATGACTCAGCAAATGCCTGCTTATTTCCTCTGCTGACTGTAATTTATTAAAATATTACAAAACAAAAATCTCTACAAAAACATGCAAAATGTCAAGTGTGTAACACCTTAACGATCTGTGAGATCCAGATGTGTCCAAGACATGGAGAGCTTATTAGAAGTAATATTTATCTCCAGTTATAGGAGTTAATGTTGGGCAAAACTTAGAAGATTCAGTTTGGTTAAGTATCCAAATGCTTGGCTACTAATCCCAAACCTTATCTGAACTATCTGAACTTCTTAAGTCTTAAACACTGGGCTGGACCTCTTATGAGAACAGGCTCATCTGGGGCATTTGGGTATGTTTGATTCCAGCTGGAACACAAAACTGCAGAAAGAGGCAAAAATGAAGAATAATTGGGGGAAAATGTTGAACTTCCTCAAACCTCAGAAAAAGACTTTGGTAAAATTTGGAGCAAAGGTCAAGGATTATGAACAGTTTCTATTTTAACTGGCTACATTCAGCCATCCTTTAAAAATTCTATTTTAATCTTCCCAATGAAAGGTCATTAATATTTCTTTGTTTTGGGTTGGGAAATATACTGAAACGTTTTTTAAAATAGTGAAACTCTGCTGACACAAGAATTTGACAGCAATTTGAATTGCTCCAGGATAGCAAAGAGCATACCAGTGATCATTAACACATACCTAGGTGTGGTTTGGGGCACCTCATCAAATGGAACCTTAAATCAAGTTGTAGGAACACCATAAAATATAGTCCTCTGTAAGCACAGAGAGTAAACAAGAATAAAATATTCTCTATTGCATTGTGCTTTATAAACTCTGTGAGGTTTACATATTCAAAACGCTATTATTTTTGGTTCCATTTTTAGTTTTATTCGTTTATTTCTTTACAATTGAGGGATGCTAAACATATATAATACATAGGTGAACACTAATATTTGTTAATTGCCCACTATATGCTAACTATATGTAAGGCAGAAGATTAATTAGAAAGCTGAATTTTAGAATTAGGAATAAAATAGGGTTTTATTCTCCTACACCTTGCACTAGTTGGACGAGCCTTTCTGAACCTCAGGATTCTCATCTTTAAAATGTGGATGGTAGGAGCACCTGGCTGGCTCAGTTGGTAGAGTGTGTGATTCTCGATCTCAGAGTTGTGAGTTTGAGCCCTACATTGGGTTAAGTAAGAGATTACTTAACACAAAATCTTTAAAAACAAATAAGTAAAACTAAAATGTGGATGGTAATTTCTATCTCACAATACTGTGATTAGATAATTAGGGCAATGAACACAAATTATACAAGATAGTGGCTGATCACATTTACATTCATATATACACATGTATACCTGCATGTGTGTCAGTATATAGTTATTGAATGTCTGTTATGTGGTCTTGTTTATATGAGCTACAAAGTTTTAGTTTTTGCTATGGAAATCCTTAATCAAAGAGAATGATGGAAAAAAAAAAAACAAAATAAAAAACAAAATAAAATGGTGAATCTTGTCCTCAACATGTAATTAATCTTATGAAGATAGACTCACTTCACCATACTTATCACTGCATAATTGTAACATTTTCCCCTATGGTGTTATTATTGGTTAACTTTATCACTAACATCTAGGGTTTTCTAATTATACCATGGTAAGGATAGGGATACCACTGAAAAATATGCCACAAAAAAACCCTCTGCTCATATGTTCCCAAATGGCCTTTAAAATAAACTGAACCTACCACTTTCAAAGATTTTTTTTTTTTGTCCATAAGTACTAGTTCTAATCTTCTGCCTTATTTATTTCTTTCACATCTAGACACTGAGGGAGCTTTGAGTGAACCTGGTTCCACCTCCAGAAATCCTACCATTAGCCCTTCCCTCTCATGAATCTCCCTCTCCTTCTCCATGTCTCTCTTTCTCTCTCTGGTTGCCAGATCCTTCTCATAAAGCATTGAATATACTCAGATCTTCTCCATCTATTTAAAAATAATTCATCAATACCACTCTCCCCTCCAGCTACTTTCAATCCTTCATTATCAAATTTCTAGGGAAAAAATGCTTTATCCATTTCCTTGCATTCTGAATGGAAATGTTCCCTGCTAAGGTCATCAATAACCTTGTCAACAAATCCAATAGAGCTTGTTTTGTTCCTTATCCTTTTTGAACTTTAAGCAGCACTTGACATTGTCCATGTGATCTCCTTCCTGAAAACTTTCCTATGTGTAAGAAATTTAAGTTCTTAATTTTCCTTCTATCTCTCTGGAAATTCCTTCTTACCCACTCATTTTTTTCCTCTGTTCAAATACTGGGACTCCTCACAGACCTCTCTAGATCCTTTTCTCATTTTCTATTCTTTGTAGATTATCTCTACTGTTAACTTTAATTAACATTTGTACACTTACAAAGGGCAGAATATTCTTGAACTGTGATAAAAAGTTGGCCATATATTATTCAACCACAGATAAAATTTTTTGGTAACACTTTGTTAAAACTAAAGATTAAAATGAAGCCACATTCACTATCACTTAAAAGCAAGTCATATTGATGTTTTTTAGGAAATTGAGTTTAAATATTTCTTTTTTTAAAAAAAATGATTTATTAATTTGAGAGAAAGAGAGCATGTACAAAGAAAGAGCACAAGCATGAGCAGCAGAGGTAAAGGAGAGAGAATCTCAAGAAGAGATAAGTGCTGAGCATGAAGCCCGACTGGGGGCTTGATCTCATTACCCTGAAATTACAACTTGAGCCAAAATCAAGAGTTGGCACTTAACTGACTATACCACCCAGGTGCCCTGAATTCAAATATTTCTATTAGGACTACTCCACTAATTATGTTATTAGGTCTCCTGATTATCTCCTGAAATTATTTAATTTTTGTTCACTTGATCCAATATGGACTGAAATAAGTGAATTAAAGTTTACTTCCACTAATGGGTTTGTAAATACTTATCTTTGTATTTACTATAGTTTTCTCACTGTGAGTGTTGAGCCAGGTTATTTTATGGTTATCTGTTCATACTTGCTTTATACATTCACTGTGAATTGCATCATTTGTTTAATAAGATGCCTTTTTTGTCTTGTTTAATATCTTATGGCTCCAATTCAGTCTTAAATAGATCTTAAAATACTATTCTCTGTGTATTTGTTTTCTGTTGCTGCTTAATGAGTATCACAAGCTTAGCAGCTTAAAACCACTCATTTTTTTTTAAACTCACCAGTCTGTATGTCAGTCATGTGAACAGTGTTGCTGGGTTCTTGAGGCTGAAATCAAGATATGGGTTAGTTTTTGTCTGGAGGCTCTGGAGAAGAAGCTTCTTTCAAGTTTATTCTTGTTGGCATGATGCTGTTCCTTGTGTTTCTAAGACCGAGGTCCGAGGTCCTTTTTTCCTGTTGAGGTGTCAGCTGGGGGCTGCTCACAGCTCATACAGGCTGCCAAGTGGCCCCCTACATTTTTAAGCCATAAACGGTACATTAAATCTTTTCAGTGCTTTGGATCTCTGAATTTCTCTTCTACCAGCTGGAGAAAACTGTTTGCTTTGAAAGAGCTCATGTGATTATTTTTAGGCCCACCTAGATAGATAATTTCCCTCCTTAGGACCAACTGTGTCACATAACATAATTTAATCATGGGAGTAAAATCCATCATATTCCTCATCTAAGGGCATGCACACCAGGGAGCATGAAATCTTGGGAGGTATCCTGGAATTCTGGTGACCATACCACTCCATCTGTGTACATTTTTATGTTGCATATACGACTATTTTTATTAACCTTTCTGAATCAACTTTTAAAATATGTATTGTAAATAATGTTTAGTAGTGATTTACTTTGTGATTCAAATGAGAGGCTTTTCCTCTAAAATAGGAATTGATCCCCTATTGATTGATTTATTGATCCATAGACATATGGTCTTAATTCTTTCAGCATAATTTAGGTTGTAGTTTCTATCTTTTTATTATTTCCATTAAAAAATCTTCACTATTTTATCTGTAGGCATACTTCTTCATATTGATTGGTGTGTGTTTCTTCAAAAAATTTATAAGCTTTATATTTAAATTCCTCATGTAATCTTAATTACCATATCACTTTATAGTTTTATAATTTATAGCTTTTAACTTTCATGTGTAACTTTACCTAATACATTTAATCTCCTATTTCTTTTTAACAGCAGCTACTTACTCATTTGGACAAACATTTACCAGGTTTCCAATGGTTAATTAACACAAATGGAATGATTCTTGCTGAGAGCCAGGAAACTTGATCTTAGCATCAATAATATTCACCTTTGTATGTTAGTTGTGAAAAAAATTATGCTCTAGACACACTATATATCATTCTTTTTTAAGTTATATCAACAGGACATAACTTAGTAAATATTAAGGTCAAAAGGAACATATGTCTATAATTTGTAGGGATTGTCTCTAAATGTGATCTCCCATCCATGTTCCCATAAACCCTTAGCCTGATTTCCTTTCAGGGAGAAGAGTTTAAGGAATTTAGGATTATAGCCACTCTTAAAAATTCTTTATTGACATAATATAGCTCAAAATCAGAATTTTACCTTTGAAAATGATCTGAAATGACCTCAAATCTAATTTTTATTTAATAATAATAATAATCTGATATAAATAATAATCTAGTTAGTATTTCTTTATATTTTATAGATGAAGAAACTGTGGCCCAGGTAGGTTAATGACGCACTTACATGACTCAACTGGACTAACACACAGTTTGCCTGACTTCTAAGTGCATTTTATTTCTTCAAGGAAGTATGTTGCCTTTCATATAAAAAGAAAAGCCTGGGATCCCTGGGTGGCGCAGCGGTTTGGCGCCTGCCTTTGGCCCAGGGCGCGATCCTGGAGACCCGGGATCGAATCCCACATCAGGCTCCCAGTGCATGGAGCCTGCTTCTCCCTCTGCCTGTGTCTCTGCCTCTCTCTCTCTCTCTCTCTCTGTGACTATCATAAATAAATTAAAAAAAAAAAATTAAAAAAAAAAAAGCCTGAAGAAATTCCAAAATCAGAAAGACTAATTGGATCACTTAGAATGTGAATAATAAACGGTTGCTATGTTCCTATTCAGTGTCAGAGCTTCCTAACATAGGTGCTTGGGTGTGCTCACTGTAAGGATTGTGTTGAACAGCTACTTTAGTAGCTAATTTAACAGCTAGTAGCCACTTTTCTTGTAGTTTTAAGCATTTTAAGATATTATGAATTTGGATTCTCTATTTTTATGCTAGATGCAAAACTCCTATATCCCGTTCTTATTTTAGGTATCATTTTTTTTTTTTTACTGTAGGACTATTCGTTGTGTGTGGTTTACTTTTTATAAAACCATATGGATGGATTTTATAAATCCATCTTTTCCTTTTTATCTTCTAGGTGGTAATAAAAATAAGGTGCAGGGTTTCTTCCTATTGTGTTCTATAATTGTTCTAAAGTGCATGTTAATATCAGCTCAAACAGAATCAAATTTTATTTTTATTGCAATAGTAGTCAACTATTTCTAGAAATTTCAACAATTTTTCCTGGCTTCAACCTATTTTGAGAAAGGAACTGTTCTACAATGACTTCCCTTCATGGTTCTTTATAGTCTGAGATAGATCCATGATAGCCTGAGATTCATGATAGCATAGGATGACAGTTTAAGATTATAGATTTTCTTTTTTCACTCTTCTTCCTTTACACAGACAAAACAGTATTATGAGTGTGTTGGTGAAAATGTCCTGGAATAAGAGTGACTTGGGGATAGTCACTATTATTAATTTTTGGTATGGTAAACTTCTATTGCTTAGTTTGTTATATCATGTCTTAGGCCCCATTTCCACATGGGCCTACGCATTGCTAGTTTGGATCTAGAATGACCATGGATTTTGGGAATGGGTTTTAACTCTTCCCTATGCCTGCTGCGTGAAGTTGGGCAAGTCTCTTAATCAGTGGGTGTCACAATTACTTTATTTATAAAAACACTGATAATAAGTTTTTGTTTTGCTGTTTGTTCTAAATATTAAATTATTTACAGCATATATGATATAATTATTATAACGAAAGGTTTTAGGAGAAAACTTGGCACATGGCAGGCTCAACAACCATTAATTTCATTTTCTTCTTAGTCTCTACTCCTGCCTTTCATTTCAGGATTTATGACTGCTGGTCCAGTATAGCCCACCCACCTGAAGGCCGTCTCGTCAATCTCTTGTAGTCTTTTTGCAGGTGGAAGATATTACATCCGGATTATATGCTTGAAAAGGAATAAGTGTGCGCATCCTGCTCCCAATTAACTTCTCATTCCATTAAATTATGATGGCGTTTAGGGTTAATTTAGCCATTGTGCTAAATCTACCATGGTGAGAAAATTCAGTGTTAGATACAATAGCGAAAGCTCTGGAGTAAGCTTAGAAGATGGTTAGGGCAGTTGTGTTTGCTTAAGGAAAATGAGCAAGAAAATTTTGCATAATGCCTTTTGGAGCAGTCTTGTTCTTCATTATTGCCCAAGATATTTCAAGGTGCTTTGCTATAAATCTGAAGACTTAAAAACATTGTTTTACAGTCTGGCCCACTAAGAATAATGACCTCTCCCATTCCTTGTTTTTCTGGGTGATTAAGGGTTTCCTGACTGGCCCCAGGCCATCTGCCCTGACTTTTTTTTTTTTCCTCCCAAGGATTTAGAACCATATTGTCAAAAATAATCTCTTACTCTGAGAGATTTTTCTAGCCCAAGACGATAGAAAGCGTTTGCTGCATGTGCTCAAACCTCGCATGAAAAATCTTGCAAGTGATGCTTCTTATTGATGGTAGAAAGCAGGCCCATCATTTATGCTCCTTTAACTAAATTAGGTGTAAATTATTTCAAGGAGGCCAAAGTTCTTCTCTGAGTCCCTATGAGGATAATTTCACAAATACACAGCAGGTCCCTCCAACCACAGATTTCGGGCAGGGAGAAGAAAATAAGAAGCAGCAAGGTATGGCCTGGGGCCAGTACACACCTCTCCACAGGGGGTTTCCAACATGTGGGTGATTTTTAACCAAGCTGATATAAATCAGACTGTGTGGAGCAAGGACATTTGGATCACCGTGCTGGGAGACGCCTGGATAGTGTTACGCTTCCCTCATTAGGAGGGGCTGGAGCCGGGCTGGGGAGTTGAACTTTTAGCTGTATCAAAATAACAGTGTGGGAGCAAAGAAGAGGCTGGGATAAGGAAGTGTAGCCATCACCACCCTACCTAGACAAACAGGTTATGCCAAGTGTCTTGAACCCTTATCCTTCAAGATCATTTATTTGCAAACTGAGCTCGGTAGAATCAAGAAGAATGTGCTCCATGTGTGTCATGGTTTAAATCTTCTGGGCAAGACTTGAGCCTCCTTCTTTCTCAGCTAAGCTACTCTGCCGCAGTGGTCTATATCCCCAAGCCCTGTGAACAGAGTTTGTGATGTGTGATAAAAGTGTTAGTGTTTGGAACATTTTTACTTAAATCAAATTATTTGTTATTTATAGCCATCAACTTTTTATTTTGAAACCCAAAGTTGCAATGTATAGGATCAAGGTACAAACCTTCCTAAGCCAAACAAAAATTCTGAAGATAGCAAGGAATCATCCCACAAGGAGAAAGAAGAAGGACAAATATACCACAGTAAACCAAGTAATTCTAACATTACATAATATGATAGAGTTGGCACGAAACATACTAGTCATTGTGAATTGTGAATGGGTCTAAATCATCTATTAAAAGAAAAAGATTTTCAAATTGGTTGAAAAAGCAAAACCCAGCTCTGTACATTTATAGGACACATGCCAAATACACAAGAGAGTCAAAAAGGCTAGAAGTAACCATATGGGAAAAGATACAGCAGGCACATAAAAACAGCTTAAAAAATCGGAAGATTAGATCTTCATGTCAGATAAAGTGGAATTGATCAAAACTACATATGCTCTAACCTTTTGGCCCAGAAATTCTGCTTCTAGGAATTTAGTCTGAAGGAGGACTTCCCACTGTACACAACTATATAAGTACAAGCTATTTATTACTGCATTACTTGTCATTGCAGATTATTATAAATGCTAGAGTATAGGGGGTTGGTTGAAAAAACTGCATGCATACAATGGAATACTATCCAGCTGTTAAAAAACAGAAGAGGAGGAGCTCTATGAACTGATAGGAAGTATATCTAGGATACATTATTAAGTGATAAAAAAGCAAAATATGAAAAAAATCTGTATGTTAACTATTATATAAGAAATAGGGGATATGAAGAAACAAAAACATATCTACTTACCTTTTCAAAAAAAACATGAAAGAATAAATCAGGAAACACTGAAAGTGGTTGCCTGTAAGGAAGGAATGGGATAAAAGCGACGTAGGAGGGAAGACAGGTATCTGAGTAGAACTTTATGTACAGTGTTGGCATTTGAAAGCATATTAATATTCTACATGTGTAAAAATTAAATCAAAAAGAGAAGAAATACCCCACCAAACCGATTGCAAACAGTATTTCTGGTACAGTTGACCCTTGAACAGTCTGAGTGTGAACTGCACAGGTCCAATTATATACATGGACTTTTTTTGATAAATACAGCACAGTACTGTAAATGCATTTTTCTATGATTTTCTTAATAATATTTTCTTTATCTTACTTTATTATAAGATTGCAGTATGTAATACATATAATTTATAAAATATGTGTTAATAGACTATGTTACCAGTAAAGCTTCTGGTCAACAGTAAGTGTCTAGTAGTTAAGCTTTGGGGGACTCAGAAATTATATGCAGATTTTTTACTACACCGGGGGTTGGTACCCTAACCCCTGTGTTATTTATGGGTCAACTGTAGTTGTATTTCAAATAAATAACATAACCACATTGAAGGAATAAAAAGAATGAATCCAAATATTTCAAATATAGCACTTTGACTCTATACTTAAACTCCTTTAGTTTTCTTCCTTCTAGCTGTTTGAATATAGGAATTTGAAAGCTGTTATTATTATAGGACCAGGCAAATGGGCAAGTGTGTTCTCAGCAGGAGCCACAGTTTTCACTCTGGAGAAAGGGAGATACAAATATGGAGCAGAGATGTCAAGAAAGACCCTTGGGAGGTTGGACGGCAATGGGTAGTATCAGAATGACCTTGTGGTTTCTAACATATGTCTTTTCAAAAAATGTCAATGTCATGAATGACAAAGAAAGGCAGGGCTACGTTTCCAGATTAAAAAAGACTAAAGGAACATGACTTCTAAATGCAATACTTGATCCTAGACTGGATAATGGACTGAAGGGAAAAGAAATATTACAAAGTATGTTGGAACAATTGGCATATGGACTATAGATGAAATCAAATTAGATAAAAATATTTTTTATCAATGTTACCCTTACTGAATTTGACTATTGTACTGTGCTTGCATAAGCAAATATTCTTGTTCTTAGGAAAAATATTCTCAGAGAGAAAATGATAAAACAAATTTTGTGAAACACTAAAGCATTGGTAAAGGATGTATTGTTAAATTAACTTTAAACATTTTTGTATGTTTGGAATTATTTCAAAATAATAAGCCAAAAAAAGGTCATTTATAACATTCTGAATTTATTCCTTGGTATCTTATTTGCTAATAAAAATAAAATGCATCCATATATTGTTATATAACTATGTTCTTCTCCCATGTTTCCTAACCTTTAACCCCTCTATGATTTTGTGAATACTTGTAAAGTAGTCACGTGTTCTTACTTTTCAGTGCTTATCATCTTATGATTCTTATGGTTGCATTTTTCAAATATTTGTTTATTTAATTTTGTATACATATCAATCAAGTGTTTCGGAAGTAGTGTCTTAATTGGCTCCAAACCTGCTTTCATCAGATATATATTTCAAGAGATAGAGTAAGTTCTTGTTGATAGAAAGTAAATCACATGGATTGGATCTGAGACATGATTTCAGCCATTTTTAGTGAAATTTGAAGGCAAAGCTTGACCTACATGTTATTTTAATAATTTCTACTTCCCATCATTTTGTGTTCTTATTTCTCAAATGGTTTACATATAAATAACCCATGTTTGAAACTTCTTATAGTATGTTAATGGCCATTAAAAATATATATCAAAAGGAATCACAGGCAAAAAAAATATTTTTAAAGCTTTTTATCTTTTTAAAAAGATTTTATTTATTTATTCATGAGAGACACAGAGAGAGGCAGAGACACAGGTAGAGGGAGAAGCAGACTCCTTCTAGCGAGCCTGATGTGGGACTCGATCCCAGGGCTCCAGGATCACGCCCTGAGTCAAAGGCAGACACTTAACCACTGAGCCACCCAGGGATCCCCCCAAAAATATTTTTGATAAATATGGTAAAAATATGTCATGTTAAAATCTTCCTAAAATAAAATTTATAGGCATTTACCAAAATATTGGGCTTAAGATCTTACATATGTCATTCATTACAACATTGGGCCTTTAGGGACTGACACTGTTGTCAAAGAATGTTGTGTAGAATGGATTGCACATGAAGTGTCAAGGAGTTGAGTAATGGAAGGACCCATTTTCAATTATGACTCTAGGAAGGTCATAATTTTATTTTACCTAGCAAAAGGGGCTTAAAATTCTCCAACCAAAGTCTTACAACTTAAAAAAAGGAGCAAAGAAAACATCCCCAAGAGGTTATAAGGAGCAGAGCTGTAGAATGCTGATCTCTGAGAGAATGCAATCTCAGAGCAGCTGTCTGATAGGCAAAGAAAAACAGGATTGGATTAATAAGTCTGCCTTTGAACACTGCTAGGTGCCCAGAACCAAAAAGGAGAAATATCAGGAAAGGCCAGACTCAGTTGGACAGGAACACAAGGTATACAAAAGGTGGTCTGGAGGGGACAAAGACTATCTCCAGATCCACCACTGGATATGGGTTATCACCAGTTCATTATTGAGGAAAAACTAAAGATAAATATCAGAATGCTATTATATAGTTTATATGGAATTGCCAAATAGAAACATAACTCTTATCATAGAATATGGGTTTAGTCATGAATAAATAAATCCTTTAGTCATTCTCATAAAGTTTCTACTTAAAAGCCCATGTAAATATTATATATAGATACTTGGACTGGGCACAGCACAGTTTATAGACAAAATTCTGGTGTTCAAAGTAACTCAAACCAAGTAAATGACCCCTTCTCAGAATCCCATATTCAAAGGGATTTTTCTTTCTTTCTTTCTTTCTTTCTTTCTTTCTTTCTTTCTTTCTTTCTTTCTTTCTTTCTCTTTCTTTTCTTTCTTTCTTTCTTTCTTTCTTTCTTTCTTTCTTTCTTTCTTTCTTTCTTTCTTTCTTTCTTCTTTCTTTCTTTCTTTCTTTCTTTCTTTCTTTCTTTCTTTCTTTCTCTCTTTTCTTTCCTTCCTTCCTTCCTTCCTTCCTTCCTTCCTTCTTTCTTGCTTTCATTTTCTATATACTGTATCTTGTTCTCTGAGTATAGTTTTCATAAGACTTGACTTTAAAAGTTTTTTTTTTTTTGGTATTGTCTTAAAATGATCTATTGCTGATGGACTAGTGAAATCTTTTCAAGGTTAAATGCTTCATTTAAAAAAAGGAATAAATGAAACAATACAAATGATAATACTAAGGTTAAAAAGTATGTGTGTGTGTGTGTGTGTTGCCAGAAAGTTAGTGTGACTGGTTTTATGGCATATAATTTAAAACAGAATAAAGGCATTGTAGTAATTAGAATCTTTCACATCACATGGGAATTTCTTAGCCTATTAACCTAGAAGGTGCCCATATTTATAAATAAAATACAACACCTGGAGCCTGTGGTTTCTTGGGTAAACTGTGCTTTGATTGCGTGGTGAAGTACATTCTGTTTGCTTTTCCTTGAAAGTTATTGAATATCAAGTGATTCAGTGGCAGGAAGCTTAAAGCAGAAAAAGGAAAAAAATAATCTGCACAGAACAGCTACAAGTTCGTTTTACTGTCTCTACTGCCCTCTACTTTCTCACCTTGCCTCTCCATTTTTTAGTCCTGATTTTTGTGACTTCCATATCTTTCTTTCCTCCTCCTTTTTGTCATTACCTAACTCTTGCCAGACCATTTGAACCGGTGTTTGGCAAAAACAGGTTCCCAGGAACAGGGATGAAAGGAAGCTAACATCTACTGTATGCAGGACACACTATATAAATTATTTATTCCATAGAGGGACTCAATGATGTTGGAGTTATTATTTCTACTTTATAGATGAGGAAACCAAAGAACATAAATGTTAAGTGAATTGTCTAAGGCTAACAGTACCAAGGGAGGGAGCCCAGATTCCACCGCAAAATGATCTGAATGTATTTCTGATCTGAATACATATGTTATTGTATGCCAAAGCCTACTACTTTTCCAGCACCTTCAAGTTGAATCAGTCTTACGGCATTTCCACTTTTAATCCTTGACTTCTCCACAACGTCCAAGGGGTCAGTATCTGAATTGGACATCAGGGACCCAGAGCAATCCATGTAGACTACGTGTGTGGCTGCAACAGCTTTGAACACCATTTTGAAGGCAATATTAAATGTTGATTCCGCAGAAAGGGCTATTTATTGAGTCACTGCATGGAGTCGCACCTTGGATTTTCTTTGGTGGTCTTCCTTTTAAGTAATGACAAGTAAGACCTAGTTTATTTTATGAGAACTGAGAAAGTCACAGCACAGGGTGGTCTTAAGTTTCAGAAAACTTTAGCTTTTGTTAAAATAGATTTTTCCAATCCTTAAAATCACACTTCTATGCATAAACAAAAGTTTTAAGAGTCATATGTTTTCAATGGGCAGTGAACTCTCAGTAAGCATTCCTGGTCATTTGCCTTTCAGTCATGGTAACTGAGGAGGTTCGACCTGTGATGAACTCATCGTGTTTGAAAGTCAGTTGCTCTCTGCCAATTTTTCCCTTAGATTTAACTTTTATGGATTTAAGAAGTTACCAATAGCTATGTTACCAAGCTCCACAAACTTGCTACTTTCTGATTAATTTTTCACTTCAAACACATGAGGACTGACTTTCTACATTCCAATATGTATTTCCCTAGGCATAACTGGCTGAAAAGAATTAAATTCAATTAATATATATATATTTTTTCTTTTTGGCTTGAACATTCCCAAGGCTTTGTGAAATATGGGCTCAGGCTATGTTTAATGATCAAAATTTAAAAAAATATATTTAAACACATATTAGACTGCAGAGTCTGATGATGATTATAGCATCTGTCTACTAAATTTTGTGAATTTGGGTTTTTATTTGAGTAAGTTTAAATAACTATGTATTTAAATGCTTTATAATATTTAGTCATGATCACTCTCCATTAAATATTGTAACAAATAGGAAATAAAACAGTAGACAAAAATACTTCCTTTTCAGAAGGTATAACAGATTTTAACTTGAATTAATTGATGACTGCATTTAACTTTTCAAGTAAATTAATAATTTTAAATAAAATGCACCTTTATTTGTAAACAATATCATGTATTTCCTAATAAGTTGATTTTTTTAGTTTAATAAAATGCATGTAATTACTTCTCACAAGATTACTTTCAATAAAATTTCTCATTAGAGATAAGTATCTGTTGCCATCAGAGCTCCATTAGGAGAGAAAAACTACACAGTTAATTTGAACAGAGAAGGTTTAATGTAACATAGCCATGTAACATTGATGGTGAAGTATGGGATTGGCTAGTAAGTGAAGAGAACTCTAATGAATACGTGAATAACAGACATGAGAAGTAGTCACTACTGCTAAGTGTGAGATGGCCACCCAGTGAAGAGTCCCCATTCTCCTAAGGCTGAGATCCAGGTCTCAGAGCACAGACATGGCTCACTGGATGGTAAAAAAATAAATAAATAAATAAATAAAAGTCACCATGTTTGCCACACTGGTGCAGTGTGCTAGAAATCTGCCCTGTGGTGTCCTGGGGAAAGCTGTTCACAGGGAATTTTCTCTTCAGAAATACTCTGAAGTGTCACCTGAGGGGTGTGCGGGGGAAAACTGGTGGCTGCTGACCACTCTGCCCTGCAGGAGCCTAGCACTGAGGAGCTGCCCTTGCCGCGGGAGCCTGCCTACTGAGAATGTGTAAACCAGGAAATTGAACTTTTTCCCTTCTATGCCTCTCCTCTTCCTCTACTGGGAGAGCTTCAGTGTCAGGCAAAGAAAAAAAAAACATCTAGAGGGTCCAGATCCATTTTCACAGAGCAAGCAAAAAGAGTGAATCTAGAGTAGAGAGGTGTTAATAACTGGCACAGTATCAGATTCTTTAAAAATGACTATGTTATATTTTAATGTTGGCTGTAGCCATGTCAAATACTGTTTTGACATGGACGTAATTACATATTACCATAGATCGATTTACAGAAGCAGATTTTATTTTAAACAATTCTTGGAAATCAACATTCATGTGAGGTAGTACTGATTCAACAGTCAAACAGCCTTTATTCCTGGTTCTGTTCCTACTAACTGTGACCTGGTCAAGGTTTTTCACTTCTATGTACCCATTTTCTCATCTGTAAAATAGGATCAAAATGGGTTGTTGAGGGGGTTAAATGAAGATAATATATATAGCACTTAGATCTGTGGCTGGCATAAGGTAAGTTCTCAAAAATAGCTACTCTTCTAAATTAAGCTTTTATATCTATCAAACTGAGAGTTTAAAATTTTTGTCTAATTTTATGTCAACACAATTTATTCTTCAAGGAAAATCCTTTGGAAGCTCAAAGTATTTAGAAACTAATGAGGCCATGGTCTGTTCTTTTGTTCACGTACACAATCTGACCAACAACTATGGATGTAAATGGGAACGGATCATCGTTCCAAATGAGAATTACATTTTTGAATGTCTTAATTTCAATGCTGATTAATCAGTATTCAGAATAAATATGCTGTAGATAAATGTACATTTTAGTTAAGGGTGCTGTAGTTATATTGATGCCCGGTGTTAAAATACTTCCTAGGAGAGGTGGTTCAAGATGGTGGTGTAGGGAGATCCACAGACCCAATAAATACACAGCTACATCTGGAGCAAGTCCCTCTTGATGAGAACCTGAGAACCAGCTGGACAGCTGATCCACAACAGAGGATCGAAGGACCACACTCTGAGACAGGTAGGAGAAGCAAACACACACTCTTGCCAAAAAACTCCACCCCCTGTGCAGTGACCCACCATCAGCCGGGATCTCAAAAAGCAAACCAAATATAAATGGAGCATGTACCTAAGGAGAAGTAGGTGATAGAGAGTAGGAGGGAGAAAATGGCAAAGCACTTTATGGAAGAACACCAGGATGTAGGTGGCTTGTGAAATGATAGGTTATTAAGGAATATTATGAATGACAATTATCATTTTGCCATTTGCAATTATTTTTGTGTTCCCTGGGAGGTGGCAGACATACTTATTAGTTATGACTAATAAACTTATGTGTTAGCCACTTTGGGTTTGCATATTAGAAAAGCCTCAGTGTATATTTTCAAAGATCCCAAACAGTTTGCTTTACTATTGTAATCGTTGCCATTCTGAAATCAGTTCCCTGGTTTTCTGCACCTTTTAACCAGCTCTTCATGACCTACATTGGTGTCCAAAAATTTTCCCTGCTTTCTTTCCATACAACTCTCATAATGGGCATCACACTATCATTTGTGGCTGGAACCCCACCTCCAACCGCATAGCTTTCTTAAAAATTCTCTTTTTAGATTTCACCTCACCCACTAATGACTTAATGTTCACCAATCATCAGGCAATGTGGTAATAAAAAACTATTTTCTTTCTTCCAAACATTGACATCGGTGCTTGGATTTTTTTCATGGTATTTATGTCATCATACCTTGGTTTGGAATGCAGGGAGAGAGTCATGATATTAGGGGAAGGGAAAACCATATTAACTGACACTTTATCATAAAAATGGAAGAGTTTGTGCATATTTGGAATATTATTGGCAGAATTTTAAATTCACAGTTATGGGAAGCAATATATATTTATATTTTTAGCTAAAACATTTATTAAAGCAGTCTCAAAAGAGATCTACCATGATCCAAACATTCGTATATGTCTGCCAAGGAAATATGGCGTCTCGGTACCTTACATTTTGTAGAATGGTAGATAAGCCTAGCTTAAATACCCTGTCAACTGCATGGCCCTGAAGTTGAGGTCACTTTGGTTTAGGCCACCTGAAAACTTGTGCTTTCTCTCCATTGGGTATTCTCACCAAGGCAATTTCTTCAACCAGTTTCCTTTGGGGCTGAATGTTATCTTAACCCTCTTTGTGTGTTTCTTTAGCTTGGGAGGATAACATATGTATGAGGTTATGGTCTAAGGATGCTGCTTTTCCAGTATGCTTCACATTATGTAAAGTTACATGTCCTTCAAATTTAAAAAAAATTTGATGCATGATAAAAAATTATTTCTGTATCTAAACTAGTAATTTGCCAACTATAGTTTTAGAGATATGTTTCTACAGGCTCTTGACTTTTCCCAAATAATATTTGAGAGTCACACATTTTGGGGGCATTTTCTTATACTCTAACATCTTTACAATATTTACCATTTTTTCACTCACCATTTTACACAGGCTAAAGCACTTAATGAAATAATTTTACAAATTATTTTTTATTTCTAATAGAAAATATGGTAGGATCATTCACATCATAGAGTCATCAACAAATTTGCTATTTGCTCTTGTAATTTATCTAAAATGTATACTTCCTCCCTAATCACTAACAGTATACTGCAACAAAAGGGAATCAGTGAAGTGTGTGTGTGTGTGTGTGTGTGTGTGTGTGTGTGTGTGTGTGTATAGAAGAAAACTTGCTAGCACTATTCTGAACTCCTTCCTGTCTTTCTAGGATATGTTCCTCAGAACTACCTGCTTTACTCAATATCATGCTTGGGCAATAACTTCAACCCATAGTTGTATTTATTTACAAGGATATTTTCTCAAGAAACAAATATCATGATTTCAGAAGTTTCCCTATTTATGATCAAAATGTGTGGGTGGTTCCTAGCAGGTTAGTTTACATCTAGTGAACCATGGTATATTCAGTTGTATTTGTGCCTAAGCCAATATCAAATTATTATATAGTTGCTGGCAAATTGTGAAAATCAAAAAATGTTAATTCCACAAATATATAAGACTATTATATAAGAAAATGTAAGACAAGATGTACTATTCTCGTAGCTCGGACTAGGGCAAAATATTTTGGCATGTATTTACTACTCAACATTTGATGAACATTAGTCCTTGCGCAACGACTGTATGTCCAGAACCATCATTGACCTTTTGCGGTTTGAAATAAGGGAGAAGGGATCCCTGGGTGGCGCAGCGGTTTGGCGCCTGCCTTTGGCCCAGGGCGCGATCCTGGAGACCCGGGATCGAGTCCCATGTCAGGCTCCCGGTGCATGGAGCCTGCTTCTCCCTCCGCCTGTGTCTCTGCCTCTCTCTCTCTCTCTGTGACTATCATAAATAAAAAAATAAAAAAATAAAAAAAAATGAAATAAGGGAGAAAAGTTCATTTGCCTCTCAAAGTCTTTATAATAAAATGTCTTCCAGGATGTTCCACAAATATTTGTGTTTTCCCCCAATTGAAGTGTGTGTCTAAGAAAGTCTAAATAAAGCAACAATTTATTAAATACCCACCATGGAGAAAGCACTTCCAACTTTAGTGATGGAATTTTAGTTCTCTGTTCAGAGGATTGTCTTTGTCATCATTGTTTTCAACAATATTGTTGCCTCTGGGCTCATTATTTCTATGCTTCTTATATATTCATGTGTCAGGCTCATAGTAGAACTGGTCATATGCATGAGTTTGGTTTACAATATCTGTGCAGTATCGCAGTTAAGACTATGGGTTTTACATACTGACTCCATAGCCAATAGCCTTAACTGTTCCATTGTATTGTCCCCGCTTATTACTCTAAATAATATATTAAATTCTTAAATTAGGCCATTACCAGAGTAAGTATTCACTAAATATTCTAGATAAATGTTTGAGACTATTTAGGCTTTTCAGAACTGAAACTAGGGGACGTACACTGTAACCTTATGTAACGAATGGGGTAGGACTGAAAATGTGGTGACCATCCCCTAAAATAAAAAGTCCTGTGAACTTTCAGGAAAATTCAGAGTTAATGTGATGGCTTTTGACGTTCCAAGAGAAGAATCAGAAAACTTTAGAGTTAGAATTAGGGAAACTCACATTAAGGTCTGGAGGTAAGTTGTCTAGGTACTTCTAGACTTTACATTTCTGATTTGAGGAAACCCTGATGGGCAAGACTCCCCTAGCCATTGCCATTATTAGGAATCATTTAAACAAAATCAATGACAGTGGTCTCTGTTATGAACTGAATGTGTGTGTCTTCTCAAAATGCATATGTTGAAATTTAATCTCCAAATGATGGTATTTGGAGGCAGGGCCTTTGGGAGGTAATTAGGTCATGAGGATGGAGCCCATCAGTGGGACTAGTGTTCTAAAGAAGAGTCCAGGGAGGTAGCTTGCCTTCTGTCTGCTATGTCCAGATATGAGGAGAAGTCCGCAATTTGCAACCCATAAGAGGGCTCCTACCAGAAGGCAACTATGCCAGCACCCTGATCTTGGACTTACAGCCTCCAGAATTGTGAGAAAAAAATTTTTGTCATTTATAAAATACCCATTCTATGGAATATTTGTTGCAGCAGCTCAAGCTGACTATAGTCTCTAAAATTTAAATCTGTATATTCTTTGAGTTACAGAGAGCTAATGCAGAATTTGGAAATTTTTATAGGTCAACACATTGTAGAAACTTTAAGCTAAAATTGGTGGAAATTCTTTTCTATGGCTTTTGATTAAATAAAATTTTAGACAGAGTTAAAGCAGGGAAAGGAAATTTTTGGGAGGGGAGAGGAAAATATTTATACTGACAAAATCATATCAATAGTAAGTGATGTGATCTCAGGTAATTTATATTTTTTTATATCTCAATTTACATAGTATTAATGATAAATAATACAAAGTATCAGGACTGTTTTTTAGTTCAAGTTGTTCATTTAAACGTTTATTTAATATTTGCTTGTCAAACATTTGTTGAGTTTCCTCTATGGGCCAGGTGGTAGAGGTACAAAGATGAGTAAGTCATTTGTCCCAGTTTCCAAGAAGAAATTCAGTCTAGTAGGAATAAAAATAGTCCCTCAGATGAGAAATGTTTGAAGTTTCGTGGGTAAAAAAGAAGAAGAAACTACTTAAGAAAGTCAGGGGAATCTTCAGAGAAGAGGCAGGATCTGCCCTGAATCTTCAGAGTCCCAGAAAAAAGGAACAGAAGGCAAAAGTGTGGGAAGAATGAGTGTTTTTGAAGAGCAGCGAGAAAGTTGGCAATCTGGGGATAGGGAAAGTGAGGGGTGGGATTGCATGGTAAGGGAAGAAAATGAAAGAAATACATGGTCGGGTGCTGGGTTACTTAGTCACTTGAGGCTTGGACTCTTGATTTCAGCTCAGATCATGATCTTAGGGTGGTGGGATCAAGCCCTGCGACAGGCTCCATGCTCAGCAGGGAGTCTGCTTGAGATTCTCTCCCTCTCCCTCTTCCTCTTCCTTTGCTCTTCCTCCTGCTCACATACTCTCCCTTTCTTTCTCTATAAAATAAATAAATCTTAAAAAAAAAAAAGAAAAAAACACATGGTGAAAGATTTTGTTAGCCATATGAGAAAGTCTGGACTTGATCCTGAAGATAATGAGGAATCACTAAAGGCATTTAAGCACTGTGATGATTTTTAAAAACTCTCTGCATTTAAAATGTATGCTACATAATCTCTTTTATATCCTTCCTTAATTTTGTTTAAATGGCTTGCTATTGGAGTCCTCAGCGTATCACTATTTTTATACTCTTCAGGGCCTCATTGACCCTTTCCTGACTCTAAATTACTTCTATTATAAACTGCCTTTAAGTCCATGCCAATTGTGCCAAAGCGAACAGATACGGTTAATGTAATCCCTGAAGAGAACTCACTCATGAAATGTAATGTATATTCCTGAATCATTCGGTTTGAGGGTCAGGCATTTATATTAACTGTGTAATTGCCACACTTGGCCTTCAGTCACTGCTCTGGCTCTACACAGCTGAAGATGGTTAATAGTCACACAAAACATGGGACTACCTAGGAGTATAAAAACTTAAAATTAAGAAATGTGGACAGGTCCAGTTGGTCAAAGTGAGTTGTCCAAGGCTTTGAAATAATCTTAACATTCTTGCATATTGTAAAATACTTGGATTAATTGATATTTCAAAATTTTTCTTTCCTGGGACTTGAAGGTTTCCTTGGTGCTCTAGTTTGAGATAAAATGATTCCTATCTTCTTAGTCCATTGCCCTTTTCATGAACTTCTTAAGAATATGTATAATTATAACTCTTGGCTGCTGATTAGACTATCTAAATTTAATTAGGATGAAAACATCTTTTTAAAATGAATTGATAGTTCATGTTGATGAATAAAATATCTGCACAACTTGTTCAAAGTTGGGCCGGGAATAGGGAAAGAAGATAATTAACACATATGAATATATGATACACTCTCTATATATTTAATATAAAACATACATTAGACAATTTAGAATTCCACAGGCAAATGAAACACGAATCCTCCGAGACATTAAAAGTTGTTTCATGAAAAAAGACCATAATCAAGTAAGTCTGGCAATGCCGAATTATTATTTTACTCCCCCTTTCCTAGAAAACATTAACACTTATTAGTCCTTTAAAGTCTTCTAGATTTTCTCCCATAAAGAAACCCATTGTTTAACCTAATGCTTCCAAAACTTATTTGTGTTGGGAAACTTTTCTCTCCCTAGAACATTTATTAATATCTCATGGGACTCTAGTATTCTAAGGAACATTTTCTGAGAAAAGTTGACATAGAATATAAGTAAATATAATTTATTATATACACAGAGGTGCACCCAATAAACACAACACATTGCCCCTGATGAAGTAGAGCAGGCTGTCTTGACATAAGCTGTGTACTTTGAAGTTTTATAATTGAATACAGCGCCTGGAACACAGTAGGTATTAAACAAATATCTACTGGAGTGACCTTCTTTTATCCTGTAGTCATTCACTCTCCCCACCCCCGCTCCAATGGCCAATTTCCTATAACACTCCCTGAAGCTACTTTTGCCTGTGGTCAGTCAAGCCAAGTGAGTTATTAAGACCCCTTGTAATGAAAACCCTGTGCTCAGCATATTTTAACTTGTGTTACAGCAAGGAGCTTCTTTTGATGGTTGTAAAACCCCCCTTCGCCCTGAAACCCTAGCATGCTGGAATAGATCATGCAGCCATGAAGCATCAGAGGATTGTTTTCTCAATGCTACATTATCTCTGCCCATGTTGAAGAAGGTACTAGTCTTCAGGGCTCGCTGCTCTTCTCGGGCCTCACACTTTCTCAGCATTCTCTACTCTGAGGACATTTCTTCACGTAGGGTTTGATCATTCCAGGTTTAGGATTTGGGGTTCCCAAATCCATGGGAAGCCATGTGCTGAAGTCCACTCTGTATTTCCTGAAATTTAGAAGAATATAATGGCTTTTCTATCTCCCAAGGTTTTTCTTTTCTTTTTTTTTTTTCATTTGCATAAACTTAAATGGCTTCTATTTTTTTTAAATAAATTTATTTTTTATTTGTGTTCAATTTGCCAACATATAGAATAACACCCAGTGCTCACCCCGTCAGTGCCCCCCTCAGTGCCCATCACCCAGTCACCCCCGCACCCCGCCCACCTCCCCTTCCACCAACCCTACTTCGTTTCCCAGAGTTAGGAGTCTTTCATGTTCTGTCTCTCTTTCTGATATTTCCCATCCCAAGGTTTTTCTATGAACTCCTTCAGCAAACATTTTAGTGCTGACTGACTTTTGAAACTATAGAGGTGAGATATAGATTATTCAAAATGTTCTCCTGGTCTAATTACAAGCATGCACATAACCAACAATCACAGTTCCGAGTGATAATAAATATGATCATAGTATGCACAGGAAGCAGTGTTATCTCCCAGAAGAGGAATAGTCAAATACCCTGAGATTCTTTGTCTTTGTTCCTCCACTGTACACCTGAAAAAAAAAAAAAAATCCACCTTTCTTATCTCTTCTGGACCCAAACCACTATTGAAGGTAGTGGATCACACAACTAGGCTAATGGATCCCTTTAAAATTTGTGACTATGTACTCCGAATAAGGTCTCAACAACACTCAGTAATTCTGTTATGCTTTTTTTTTTTTTTTTTTTTTTAGGCTCAGTTTGGAATTCTTTAAGACCATTCTTACCAATTTATCTTCTTCCCTTAGACCTCCTTCTTTGGAAACCTTTTAAATATACACTCTTAGTTGCTAATCTTATTCTTTTTTTTTTTTTTTTTTAATAAATAGAATATCTGTTAGTAACTTCCTCACCTTCCCACCAACCAAACTGACAGGCTACCTGCATCTGTGCTCCTTGCCCTCCTCCTTCCTGGTACGTTGGAAGAAGTGTCCCTCCTTTAATCAAAGGTCAGTGTCTCCCTCTTTTGCCTTATATCTCTACTAGTGTTTCTCTCTTCTACTCAGTTAATCTCTCTATCTCTGCTGGGGCATTTCCACCAGTTGAACATCTTCCAATATCTCCCATGTTGAAAAAAATCAAAAGATGGTGGAGAAAAGAAGGGAAACTTGTTTTTTAAGCACGCTAACTCCTAACCCATTTCTTTGCCTCATCTCACATCCAAATTTATTGAAACAACTCTCTACACACTCTGCCTGTCCCTCCTCACTCTTCTTTACTTTTCAATCTCCTCCAATCTGGCTCTGTTTTCATATCTTCATTGATGCTGATCTTTATGCCATTAAAATCAATAAAGTCTTTTTCTGTCCTCATTTTACTAGACCTGTCAGCAACCTATAATATGACATGTAGGCCCTTATCGAGCCCTCTCTGGCCTTGGCTTCTCTATCTGTTCTGATTATTTTCCTATCACATGGGCCATTCCTTCTTTCATTCTTCTTTGGTGCTCTTTCTAATGATTATTATTTTTCAAGACTTGGCTCTCCCTTTTTATTTGGCTGAATTTTCTCATTATGTGATCTCATCCATTTCCATGGTTTTATATTTCTCTGTTGTGTTGTGACTCCTTTGAGCTTCAGAATCATATCCAACTACCCACTTGAAAATATTTCATCACTGACTCAGTTTGGGAAGTATCATGAGGTGGCCTCATTTGGCATTCTATTCCACTTGCTACAGGTGTAGGAAGTCTCCCTTCCAGACCACCATCTCCCCACTAACTATCCAGGGCTTTCTCAATATTATGAGTCACTGGGATATTGAAAAATGATTTGTGTACTTGTCCATATGAGGTAAGTCAGAGAAGAGTCAAGCAAAATCTGAAGCGCCAACAGGTGTCACTCCTGCTGAGCAGTGGCTGGGAGAAATGCCAGAAGCTATTGAAGAGATGCCTTTATTAGACATTGATGAAAAGAACAGCTTGCATAACCTCTGGGCACAGGGGATGGACAGTGATTATATAAAAAATAGGCCAGGGTACTCATCAGATGATGACTTCCACATGGTTCCTAGGTGTTTTAGCAATGCTCCTCAGTATGGCCCTTTCCTGTCCACATGGCCCATTTGGTCTAGCCCTCTTGACCCGTACCACCAACCTCTCTACTCTCATCACTGCCATCTCATTGTTCCTTTTCATCTCAGGGAATCTCTTCTTTTCTGGCTAATGGGAAAAGGAATAGGATTGCAGGGGTGGGTGAAGGCATGGTAGAGCAAAGGTCTGATCAGCCTTAAGTCTCTCTCCATCATTTTATCCATTTAATCCTGTCATGTTTTAAAAGGATCCAAAGCCAGAAAGTCTCCCTCTTTTCTCTGGATTCTATAGCCAGATCCTTACCTTAATTCAACTGAGTACAGAATAACATGGCTGTTTGAATAGAGCTTGGGAAGGGAGAAAGTAAACATCAGAAAATATATCAAACTGTTATCTCACCGAGATGTCTCTTGAATCAGCTCAGGCTGCTATAACAAGATACCATGGACTAGGTAGCGTAAACAACAGAAATGTATTTTCTTACAGTTCTGGAAGCTGGAAAGTCCAAAGTCAAGGTTCAGTTTCGGGTGAGAACTTTTTTTCTGGCTGCTGTCCTTAGGAGGCCTTGCTGTCAGAAGGAGGGAGAGAATAAGGGAGAGAGAGGAGAGAATAAGGGAGGGAGGGAGAGAGAGAAAATGTAAAAGGACACCAGTTTTATAGGCCACTCCACTTTTATGACTTCATTTAATCCTATCATCTTAAAGGCCCTATCTCTACGATAGTCATGTAGGGAGTTAAACCTTCACCATATGGATGGGGTGGAAGTCCATAGATTTGTCTAATAGGAATTTCAAGTTTTAACATGTCTTAAAACAGATTACCTTCCTCCCCAAATCCCCACATTCTCATCCACAAAAACTTCCCATTACAGTCTTTTTTCTCAGATTTAGTAATCAGCACAATTATCTGACTACTTGCTTTAGCATAAAACTTGGAGCCATTCATTCCTGAGTCTTCTAATTTTCTTATTCTGTATATCAAACCCCAAAGCAAGACTGTGCCTTTTTCCCTATAGAATTCCTTGAATTTTTCACCCCTCTACGTCTACAGTTATATCAGTGCATGCCACCATCACCTGG
The DNA here is from genome assembly GCF_018345385.1 of Vulpes lagopus. Lineage (NCBI taxonomy): Eukaryota > Metazoa > Chordata > Mammalia > Carnivora > Canidae > Vulpes > Vulpes lagopus. The sequence continues at coordinate 122,407,836 of NC_054825.1, forward strand.
ACTGCTATCCTCCTTAAATGATATCCCCACTTATCTTTCCACCTTACAATTCACTCCTGCAGCTTGAGTAATTTTATCAAGATGTCAATCAAATTATTACACCTACCTACATGAAACTTTTCAATGACTCTCATTGCACATAAAATACAGTCCAATTGTTTACCTCAGTCTACAAGACTCTGGTAAAATCTTTGGGTCTTAAAGAAAAAACATTTAAATGTTACTGAAATTCAAATGGGGGAAGAAATGCTTAAATCTACTTTGTGAGAAACAGCAATGTGGAAGAAGAGAGATGATAGACAGGAGAAAGACAGCTGGTGACAGGAAGACATATATAGAGTCTATTGATACAATCCAGAGGGAAGTTATAGAAGTCAAAACTAAGGTAGAGGTATTGAGATGAGGGAATATATTGAAGAATATTTATGAGATATAGAAAAAAAAAAAGCCATGCTGAACTGGCATGACAATGGAAGAGACAATAAGGGAGCAGGCTCCTCCCAGACTTCTGACTCCGGTACCTGAGTGCACTGCAGGATCATTCACTTAGGTAGAGTTGTAGGAGGAGGAAAGATTTGTGGGGGTGTCAGTAAGTTCCTTCTGACACATGCTAAGTTTAAAAGTCTATAGAAAAATCACGAGTCATGTTCACCGGGCTGCTGGATATAGATTTCTGGGACCTATGGTGTAAAGATTTGACAATAAGAGAGGGTTCAAAGTCCAAAGGATGGAATCCTTAATTGCACACTTTTTCAGTGTATAGAGGAAGAAAAGGAGTCAGTGGAAGAGATGGAGGAGAAGGGGATAGAAATATGAATGGAAAACCAGTCTATCAGAAACCCCTAGGGAGGTGAGTAGGAGATGACAGCAAATGTTGCAAAAGAAATCAAAGAGATGGGAACTAAAACTTGTTCTTTGGGTTTACAGACAGAAGTCATGAGTGGTATTTGGAGAGTAGTTGGGGAGAGGTTGTAGGGATAGAGGTGGATAATAGTGTTTTGAGGATAGAATGAGAGTTTTATTTTCAAGAAGCTTGATTGAAAAGGAAACGACAGAGCTAGAATGTTGTCTAGTGGGAGCCATACTGTCAAAGGAAGGTTTTATTTTATGTGTGAGTTTTGTTTTAGGTTTTGTTGTTTTTGCAATTAGAAAAGAAGGAGCCATGAATTATGCAGACACCTGTCAACAAATGCATCTACTAACAAATAGCAAAATAGGAGAATAGGATAGTAGATGGTGAGGGAAGGAGGAGCCTTTGTCAAATAAGGTAACACATCTCTTTAAATTTGTCCTTGTCAAATATCAGAAAGGGAGACAGAACATAAAGACTCCTAACTCTGGGAAATGAACTAGGGGTGGTGGAAGGGGAGGTGGGTGGGTGGTGGGGTGACTGGGTGATGGGCACTGAGGGGGGCACTTGACGGGATGAGCACTGGGTGTTATTCTGTATGTTGGCAAATTGAACACCAATAAAAAATAAATTTATTATTAAAAAAATAAATTTGTCCTTGTCACCCACCAATCAATAGCATGGCATTGATGCATATATTTTATTTCTTATTGAATAGAACTTTATGTTTTCTATGAAGTTAAAAAGTTAATGAGACATTTCTGTGTGTTTTATCTCCAAAATGCCTAAATAAATTTTGTTTTTGACTTTTGTATGGCTTATAACTGATGTATTTCCTTGTTGGTGGGTGGTCCTAGAGAGATAAAATTTGACTACACGCTGCAGTGACATTTTATTCTCCCTGAACTTCTTCCTGTACAAACTGAAGTCTATATGACTCTTATGAGTTAAACTATAGAAATTTCAAAATACAGTACCACTTTTGTGCTGTTGATCACTGAAGTCCTAATCATTCCAGCTACAGCATGTTTTACTTTGTTGTTGTTTTTATTTTAATTAGACCTTAGACATCAATTCTTTTCTCCACAATTCAGTTAATTTTTATTTGACAACTTAGCTTGTTATAGGAGCAATTGAAAAACTCACCTAATTAAAATTTACAGATCATAAACTTTAATTCAGTAGTAAGGTTAACTTTAAGCTATTGAGTGTCAGTGATTACTTTTCCAGTGGGAGTGAAGACAAAAGCCAAACAGAACTTTTCATCTCTTTTATCGTTAGCGTAAACTATCCCCAACCAAAATACTAAAGTGAAAGTCCTAGGAAAAATCCTCGATATGAATCAAAACTGCACTACTGTAGATGGCAAAGATTCCGTTCTCAAGAAGTATGAGATGCTTTAAAAAGAAAGTGTTAAATGTAATCTTATCAGAACTAGATGGAGAGAGCTTGATCATCTTAGAAATAGTTCACTGCTTAGAGGTTTCACTAGTTGACATTAGTTCTAATTCACTAGTTCTGGTGGCCTGAAGCATTATATGCACTTCTGCTTTGGAGAAAGAGAATGGGTTAGAGGAGAGAATACTTGGGAATAGACATCTCAGAATTGCAAATCTTTTTCCTTTCTGCTTTGTGAGTGGCATCCAAACATGCTAAAGATATCTGGCCATGGCAACAGACTATGCATTTGTCTTAACTGCTTCTCATACAAAACTTGGATACACTACAATGAGATGATTTTTAAAAGATAGGGGCAGAGAAGTATTTTGCTGTGAATGGAATTAAGGTACCCACATCCCATTGTCCTCGGTAGACATAGTCCACTATACCCACATAGTCCCATTGTCCTCCATAGACATAGTCCAATGTAGTCCTTAATCTACGTTGTGGAAAACTGCGGGAATTTTCAGGTCTTCTCCCATTTTTTCTTTATACCTTAAATGAAATTACACAGTATTTAACACACAGTTTGGCTTATTTGTATATTTGCATGTTTAAATCCATTCATCTGTAAAATGGCATTATAATGTTACATAGTCCACAGGGCCTTTTGAAAAAAAAAATGAGATTGATCTATTTACAGCAATTAGAATTACCCAGCACAGTTTAAACACTCAATAGGTATTGGCTATTATTATTAATTATTCACTTATGCAATGCATATTTGTTAACCACATGTCATGTTCAGGGTTCTGTGTTGACATAGTGCTCATTTATTTATTCATTCAATATTTATTGAGCATATGTGATGAGTTAGGTTTTATACTAGGTGCCGGGGACACAACAGTGATTAAAATAAAGTTTAGTCCCTCATGGATTTTATAGTATAAGGGGAATGAGAAATGATAAACAAATAAGTATAGAATATAGAATACAATATCAAGAAATAAGGCTCTGAAAGATAAATTGTGTAGGATATAATAGTAAGCAAGATAGACATAGACCTTACACTCACTAATTAAACTCTAGACAAAATAAAGACAAACATGGGAATTTAAAATTAAGGAATGGAGCAGTTCTGAATGGTCACAGGGTCCAAGGAGTAGCTATGGGTATGGATGGTTGAAATGATGTTTATTGGCGGGGAGTGGAGGGTGGTTCACTGATGTTGCAAATGCCAAGAATCTGTGAACTTGGGAGTTGAATGGTTCATCCATACATACCGTGATTTGGCATTGACCTGTAACCTGGGAAAGACCTGGATAGGAACCTCCTTAAGTCAGAACATAGATGTTATTATAAAGTTCAAATGAGATATTGGTCTAGATAGAAATTCACTGTAATGGAAAAATATTTGGTTTCTAATTAAGGCATTCCCATCCCAGAGTTTTAAGAATTTTGTTTTTTGTTATCTTTTTTTTAATTAAAATGACACAGTTTTTAATAGGCGTCTTGAAGACTTGATTGCATAAAAAGACCATAAGAGCTCCATATATTGGGAGATTGATAAATTGAATTCCTTCAGAAAAATACATTTGGTTCAAGTTTATATGATAATGAACCCAGTTCACCATCAACCCTGACAGCATTCTTGGCCAAGCAGATTGTCAGAAAGGGTTATATAGAGTGTTTTAGACTATCTGGGGTACCTGGGTGGTATAGTGTCTGACTCCTGGTTTCGGCCTAGGTCGTGATCCCATAGTTATAGGATTAAACCCTGGCTGGACTCTGCACTCAGCGTGGAGTCTGTTTGAGACTCTCTCCCTTTCCCTCTGCCCCTCCATTTGTGCTCTCTCTCTGAAATATATAAATAAATATATTTTTTAAACGTTTTAGATAATCTATGGTGGCCTGCTAGGAGTGTCCTCGCCTTAGACCCAAAGTTCCACACTCTAGTGTATTCCACTTATCCCCAATGAAAAAAATATTGACAAATGAGGACCTTTCCTCTGTTCCTGGTGATGTGCCTGTGGCCAGATGTGGCACCAGGACTCCAGCTCCCCATTTGTAGCATCTCTGAGTCGCTATATTGGAAAGATAAACTTTGGCTCTTTATTTTTTTAAAAGATTTTATTTACTTATTCATTCATTCATTCATATTTGAGAGAGCAAGAGAGCAAGCACACACAAGCATGAGGGGCAAAGAGGGAGAGAGAGAGAATCCCAAGCAGACTTCATGCTAAGTGAAGCCTGATGGGAGTCCATCAGGACAAACATGAGATCATGACCTGAACTGAAACCAAAAGTTGGACACTCAACTGACTAAGCCACCTAGACACCCTTAAACTTTGACTTTTAAAAGAGAGATTAGAAGCCTTGCTTTCTCAGTTCACAACTACTTCCACCTATGTCTGATGCTACCAAGAAAAAGAAGAAATGACATATCATAGAGTTTGATTCGGGGAAAGGAGGACGCTAATAAAAAGAAAAAAAAAATGTGTGAAACCATAAATAAAAAGCACATAGATTGTGCAAGCTGTTCTTTTTAATGATTTGGAGATGTTAATAATTTACTTTAGTGTTTCTTATTCAATAGGACATTTTGAATAGCAACATGGTGCCAGTTATATTACAAAGATATTTTTAGATTAATCATTGATTTTTTAAATAAGTAATTTAATTTTTAAATGTAGAAATGATGAACTCTTTAAAACAGAATTCATTTGTTTCAGTTTTTCAAACTAGAAACTTAAAAACTAAAAAATTATCACAGAATCCTCACGCAGGGTAAGTTATCATATTGCATTGCCTGGAGAAGCACACACTGTATGCCTTCTACAGTTGACATTGCTGAATGCCTGCCAGATGAAAAACAATCGGTAAAAGAAACCATGGAACTGCCACTTTCCAAAACTACAGTAATTCATCAAATTAAAAACTGAGCTACAAAATATTAAGATCGAGTCAATATTTTCTCTATAAAACTGTACGTTTTCCTTAAAAATGAAAATACTTACAGATATGGCTGGGTTTGCCATTTTGCTTATATTCCAGCATCAGCTGTTGAGTATCAGCACAAATGAATAATCAGAGGTCCTTTATGTGAATGCTTGGCAGCAACAGAAATGCTGCTGAAATATTCAAAGGATTGAATATCTTCTTTTGACCTATATGGTTTTCTTTGAAACAACTGTTGACATTTGTTCCGATGGTGCAAGGGCAGTTGGTGAGTAAAACTGTTAACACAAGTCAAAGCTGTGACCCCAAACCATATTAGTAGTTGTCAATTTCTTCACCACTACACATTTGCAGAAAAAAGAAGGCACCAGTTTTATTTAAGAATGTCCTTGAGGGGCCCCTGGGTGGCTCAGTCGGTTATGCATCTGCCTTTGGCTCAGGTCATGATCCCAGAGTCCTGGGATCTAGCCCTCATTGGGCTCCCTGCTCAGTAGGGAGTCTGCTTCTCCCTCTACCTCTGCCTCCCACCCTCCCACTCATTCTCTCTCTCTCTCTTTCTCTCTCTCTCTCTCTCTCAAATAAATGAATAAAATCTTTTAAAAAAGAGAAGTCCTTGAAAGAGCAATAAAAAATATTTTTAAATTAAATCTTAACTGAGTAAATGTCCTTTAATATTCTTTCAATTTTAATATTGCATAATACACATCTTCTGCAAACAGAAGTATGTTTGTCAATAAGAGTTGCAGTCACGTGAGAGTGTCAGTTGTAAGCTGAAGTGGCCACTTTTTTTTCATGGAACACCATCTGCACTTGAAAGAATGGCTGACATACAAATGGTGGTTGTTTAGACTTAGGTGTTTGATGGACATGTTATCAAAATAAACCAAATGATTTCTAAAACTGAATATAATTTTTTAAAGATTATATAGTAAAGTAGGTCAACATTTAGAAGATCTGTACAACTCAGTGAACCAATTTTCTGAATAATTGATAAGAATGCAACAAAATGGGATATGAATAAATGATTCACTTAAAGTACCAAAGGGATTGATAGACTGTAACATCACAGAGTACATAAAAGTCATTGATGTTCTGGCTAACCTTTGAGAAACTACCATATGTTGAGTTTTGGTGTGCTATGAAAGAAGAATTTCCAGAATTTTCTGAAAAGGTTATTAAAATAACCCTTTGTTTTCTCATTACATATATGCATGTGGCTGGGTTTTCTTTAAATATTCACTTGGCTTCCATTAAGTCAGACATAAATGAGATTTGCAAAAATATAAAACACCGCCATTTGTCTCAGTAACATTTTTTTGTTTAGAAGAAAATGAAGTTACTTTTCTTAAAAAAATGTTGTTTATGCTAACAAGGAGTGCATTTATTTTCATTTAAAAATAAATCAAAAAGTAAATATTTTAAAAAAGCCAACTAGATGTTTTTCTTACTTAAGGGACCAACATTCAGCACTGGCACAGTAAGCCCCAAAGCCCCAAACCCCAAAATCTTAAATGTCCACCCTTGTGATTAAAACTGTTCAGCCCCAAGGAAATGCTTCTTCTATCTCTTGACTTGCCTCTGTGAACCAAAAGGCAACTCCTCTGAATATCTTGAAAATTTGTCAGTTATGCAACTGCCAATATTGGTGATGGACTCAACCTTTAAGTAGAGGGAGGGGTTGAGAAGCAAGAGGGCTTAGGCGGGTAAGAGAAAAGGCAAATTAGCTTGTCAAATCCTTCATCTTAGCACTAACATAAGAGTCTTACAGAATGAAGTATGGTGTCATGTTAATGTTTAGTGTCTATTTCCTCCTTTATAAACTCCATTTATGTTTTTGAAAGTAATCATAAATTTGAATAGTTATTTGTAATAATTGTACCTGGTGACTGAGGAACATTTAGCAATATGACAACAGCAATATAAAATAATTTATATTATGCTTAAATCCATGTATAATGATAGACATGAATGAAGTATGATAGTGAGTTTACATTATTGTGTGCATCCAGTTATTTCTTTAAAAGATATGGGAAGATTGGTGAAACAGCAGTAATTTATTGAATGAAATTAAAATATTTTGTCACATTTTTTGATTACAGGTATCTATGATCCCATTTTAATGTTTGAATAAAATAGGTAAGATTTATGGTTTATTTTCAATTCCTTGAATTTCTTAAATAATTTTATTAATTTTATTGCTGCTACTTCAGGAGGAAAAAGTTTCTACAAACTACAATTTATATAAAATCATAATGAAGAACTACATTGGCTCAAGAAAAATTGCTTAATTTGGCATCACTTTCGGGATCCCTGGGTGGCGCAGCGGTTTGGCGCCTGCCTTTGGCCCGGGGCGCGATCCTGGAGACCCGGGATCGAATCCCACGTCGGGCTCCCGGTGCATGGAGCCTGCTTCTCCCTCTGGATCTGTCTCTGCCTGTGTCTCTGGCTCTGTCTCTCCTTCTATCTCTCAAGAATAAATAAATAAAATCTTTAAAAAAAATAAAAATAAAAAAAAAATAAAAATCAAGAGATTTCACTTGATTTTAAAAAAAATAAAAATAAAAAAAAATTTGGCATCACTTTCATTAAGACATCAATTGTGTAAAATGATTATAACAGCATAATTAGGATTTTGTTAAGTTGAATGTACATTTTATGGCATAAATACACAAGCAATATTTTCTTTATTTTATTGCTTACCCAGATATTGCTAGCTTGGCAAATAGCATACTCAGAAGTACCCAGTAATAATTAAATTCAGTTGTTTCTATCAATTTTAATTCACATGGAAACCAGAGCTACACACATGGTTTTCAGTTTTTTTTGAGAAAGGTATATTTGTCAAGGTTGGAGGGTAAGATGTATTTTATATAACTGTTTATTAGCTTGATTTGAACTTCTAAATATTTATATGAATGTTAGGTGGGCCTCCATTTGTATCCTGAGCTGGCCCTTCAAACATTAGAGGAGGGTGTGAGTTTCCACCGACTCATCATCTGACCCTAGCCCACGTACAAGTGTTCATTAGAGAATGAAGATGTGGTTATCAATTTATTTCTTGAGGGCGTATTAGTAGTGTATTATGTATTCCTCCTATCCTGGTGGCGGGGACATGATGGGGAATATTCTTTTCAGTTCAAACCAACCAAGGGATACTTCAGGAATATCATTGGAGAGCATGATATGTCCCTATTAGGTGGTCAGAGGGACGTAATGACTGATATGTGACTTGCCTATTAAGCTTACGGGCTGGATCAAACAGCCTGACAGCAGAGCAAAGCGATGGGCATATTGAGAGTGAGGTGCATTTACAACAAAGGTGAGGGAAATTGGATGTTCCCAGAACCAATGTGGATCTCACAAAACAGAGCTGGTTTGGAGTTGTTCTAGGGACCCTACTGGATAGGGCATAGAGGGAGAAGGTATTCTAATAAAAGAATGAATTACTGTAAACCAAGCACTGAGAGAAGATTCAGTCGTGGTCTCCAGAGGAGACGTCTCCTATATCAGGGAAATAAAGCCAGAGTTCTCCAGCAGGCAGACCATGCACAAACCCACAATTGTCCCTCCTAAGAGAGAGGATGTGGACCTCTGTACCTAGCATGCACCAACACCAGATTTCAAATGCACCAGTCATGTGAGGAGGGTGGGGGATGGAGCCAGGATGCTATGACAATACTTTGACCCTGCCCTCCACTCCCTTCTTCCCTTACTTCTGTGACTCTGCCAAGCCCAGTGCAGTTCCAAGCTGCAGGAAAGGAGAAGTTTTAAGCTAGATTGGAGTTCTAATATCACACTGGACTGGACTTTAAATTACTTTGAAAAGGGGAATGTCCATAAATTATTTATGAGTTGTTATTAAAACCATAGGCATTCCTCCAAGATTTCACTCAAGGGCAGGGAAAGAACTATCTGTCAAAGTGAGTTTAACAGGAAGTTTGAAGAAAAAAATGTAGTTGCTTTTTGCTTGTCTTCTACTGAGTACAGTGTGTTCACTAAGTACATCAATTTGAGAACGTATTAAAGGAAGCCATCCCCCCGCCTTTTTTTTTTTTTTTTTTTTTTTTTGCATTACCTTGAAAAAGATTTGGAACTTAAGGCAAATTTTGAGCTTTGGCTTATGAAAATACTAAAAAAACACCCTATAAATAGTATGACCAAGTAACTAAAAAAGCCTAGGGTGGACATTTTAGTATGAAAAAAAGCATGGCCCACATTGAAGAGGAAATGCAAAACCTGAAGAATATATGAGGTAAAATCCACAATAAACCCAAACACAATCTTTGAAGATATTTATAAGTTACTAAGAGGAACTAGAAGTGCAAGTCAGAACTTTTCATACAATAGTCAAAGTTAGTGGCATATATTTCTGTGATGGTTATGTGGAGTAAAACAAATGTCAGGGTTGTGTGCCTTTGGTTGTCTACTACTGTGGAACCAATGATCCCCGAACTTGTTCAAAATAACATTTTATTTTATTTTATTTTTTTTAATTTTTTATTTATTTATGATAGTCACAGAGAGAGAGAGAGAGAGGCAGAGACACAGGCGGAGGGAGAAGCAGGCTCCATGCACCGGGAGCCTGATGTGGGATTCGATCCCGGGTCTCCAGGATCGCGCCCTGGGCCAAAGGCAGGCGCCAAACCGCTGCGCCACCCAGGGATCCCCAAAATAACATTTTATTATCTTCCATTGTTGTGTAGATTGACTGGGCTCAGTTCTGCTCTAAGTGACATTGTAGTTATTTTAGAGTTCAGCTGAGCTAGGACATACGGGACGCTCACTCAATGGTTGGCTGTGGAGGTTGACTGTCAGCAGGAGACTCATCTAGGACTATTGACCTGAGGACCTCCATTCTCCTCAATATGGCTTTTCCTTCTGTCGTTGGTTTCACATCACATGTGGTCGGGTCAATGGGGTGGGGGATGAGTGTTTCTCAGGAGCAAGAATTTCAAGAGTAAGGAAGCAGAAGCTGCCAGTCTCCTTAAAGCCTTAGGTCAGGAGTCCCAGAATATCACCCCTATTGTATTCTGTTGGTCAGAGGAGTAAATAGCCAGCCCACATTCAAATGAAGGGGAAATAAACTCTGTCTCCCCTTAGTGGCATGCACAAACAGGGAAGGAAAGAATTGATGGCAGGTATCTTTGGAGACTGGAAACTATGGAGAGCAATCATCCTCAAAAATCCTTTGTTTTCATAAAAACTATGACTTCAAAACATATTCAGGTTTTATAGATCAGAGAGATTGTGTAGACTTTCTGATTTAACACAGATAGTTCTCTGGCAACCAGAGTAGACAAATTAAGGAAAGCAAATGCCTTCAGAAGGCTTTCTGTTTGTTTATGCAACCTGGCTTGGGGTCTAAGATTGTGCGCTTTCTCAGTATATTCTTTAGTAATAATAGTGACTAACTTCCAGTAAGTCAAAATGTTTATTTTGACTCTCCCAACTCGAATATTCATATTTGAATTTTTCAAATCCTACTAGGTGATTGGGAGGAAATGGTTTGAAGACAGTGGTGGATATATGTTAAATATATGTATTAATTCGATACAAAGTAGCCAGAAATAATATAACATTTCAATTAAATTCACTTTAAAAAAATCAAGCACAAATATTCTCTGTATAACACCCAGTTAATTAAGGGAATAAGATCTCATTGAACCTAAGGCTGGGTCTATAGGATTTAATTTAAAAACTTATTTTCTTTACTAGAAGTTAAACTTCATATTCCTAATATTTGACAATCCGACAGAAGTATATGTTGACCAAATTGTCAGTATTGGCCAGAATCAAAATCCTGGTAGAAACAAATGGTCTCAAGTTACTTTATGCAGGTCCCTTTATGGGGACCAGGCTTATCACACAAACAAAATCCGACACAGTATATGAAAGCTTCTTTGCAGTCCCTGGTCCCTGATCTCCTCATCTCAGGATTGTACCTGTATGCATTAGTCAAGGTTCTCCAGGGAAACAAAACCAATAGGATGACTCTGTGTGTGTGTGTGTGTGTGTGTGTGTGTGTGTATTCATTCATTAATTTGTTCATTCATTCACTTACTCTGAAGAATTGCCTTATGTGATCACAGATCCTGAGAAGTGCCAGAGTCTTCTGTCTGCAAGCTAAAGACCCAGGAAAGTCAATGGTGTAATTTAGTCTGAGTTAAAAGGCTTGAGAACCAGGGGAGCCAATGGTTTATATCCCAGTCTGAAGCCAGACAAGATGAAATGAGATGTCAAAACTCAAGCAAGCAGGCAGTAAGAAATAAAGGGGCAGGTTCCTCCCTTCTATGCCTTTTCTATTCAGGCCCTTGAACAGATTGGGTATGTCCATCCACATTAGGAAGGTCTATCTTCTTTACTGAGTCCACCAATTTAAGTGCCAATCTCATCCTGAAATACTCTCAAAGACACACCTAGAAATAATGTTTAATCTAGATCCCCCTGGCCAATTTGTCATATAAAATTCATCATCACACTCTATGCTTCCACTTGCTGCTATGTGAGCTCATTTCTCTGTTTTTTTTTCCCCCTTGAATCTTGACACCTTCTTTCTTTCTTTCTTTTTTCTTTTTTTTGAAACTTGACACTTTCTTGAGACAGGTTTCAAACATAATTTTCTACTTGGCCATTGGATTCCTATACATAGCACTGGAGAGTTGCCCTCTGGTTTTACACAACAGGACTTAGCCATTAGGTACTTAGTCTTTCCTCCACTTCTTCTTTCTCCCTCTCTTCTTCCCTTTCTTTTTTATCTCTTTCTATTTCTCTCCTTCCCCCTTCCTGATTTCTTTATTCCTCCCTCCCTCCTTGTCTGCCTGCCTTCTTTCCCTCCCAAATAACTATTCATATACTTAAGTATTTAGAGCACTAATTTTAGTATTTAGGACCCGATGACCCACAAGACAGACAAGATCAGTATTTAAGAAAGCTACTTCCCCCCCAAAAAAATAAATAAAAAAAAGAAAGCTACTCCCAAACACTAAATAAATAGATTTAAAATTAAAGATTTGGCTCTAATTGTAAGTGCTAAGAAGAAGCAAGGATGCAATGAAAGAACTTGATAAGAGTCTTGGGACAATGTTGATGGGATGGGGGTGTGCAGTCATCTTTCTGGAGTAAACACTAACTTTGAAATCTGAGGAATGCATGCAAGTTAGTCATGTGAACCCTGATGGGAAGTGGTTTTTCAGGCAGAGAGAGTAACATGTGCTAATGTCCTAGGCAGAAAGACATGTATATGGGGGGAGGGGGGGCGGGGCGGGGTGTGGATTTGAGGAACTGAAAGAAATTTAGTGTAACTGGGGCTTATTAGAGAAAGAAAGAGAGTAGGCAAAGATGAGGCTCCAAAGGATGGTAGGAGCTAAATAATGCAATGCCTTGTGAGTGATGATAAATCTCCTGAATGGAATGAGGTGGAGAGGGATTGAGTGTTTTGCTTGCATGGGACTTAAATGACCATGGCTAACCATTAGTGTAGGGAGGAAGAGAAATGAAAGTACAAAACCTACAATTAAATGAAGCTTTGAGATAATTCTTGATTTGTGCTCACTTATTTTATACCCATTAGTGAATAACAGTTTTAAATCTTTCAAATTGAACAAAACTGTGTGTTTTGTTTTGTTTTATTTTGTTTTGTTTTTGTTTTTTACAACTGTGGTTTTGTTTGTTTTTACTCTTACCTGGAGGATGCTCTGCCTCTATTCTTAACATATGAATCCCTCTTTTCAGAACTGAATTCAGAAGCTCCTTTAACTGATACATTTTTGGACTTCACATAAAAGTGAAGGAGGATCAAGAGAATACTACAGTACTGTTTGTAGTTCTCTGTTTATAAGAACACATAGCAATCAATGTTTGCACCCCCTGGAAATATGGTTCCAATTTTGTCCTTGAAATATGAGAAAAGATGTGTTGCCAGCACATATTTATTCCTGCAACACATCTTTTTATTGCTGGAGTGCACAGACATCCTATGAAGTTTTGCTTTCAATTTTTTCAAGTTTAGTTTCACTTTCATGTGCTGAACACCTGATAAATGCAGCACTGAGAATACTAAGCTGGGATGATACGCCAACAGAGACGGCAGATGGATACCAATTGCCATGAGCCTACTAAGAATATCAACTACTGCCTTACTTATTGGGATTTATATTTGAACATACTGGCTAACTTTCAAATCTGAACTTTGCATTGATTAGAGTCAAAACAGGGGGCCAGGATTTTGAGGCTGGGTTTTTAGAACTTGCATATTGAACTGGGTAGCTTATCACTGTATTGAATAACATAGCAGAAAAAGGTGATTAACGTTCATGACCTTGAAAGTTCATTAGAAACATGATGCATGTTCATTTACCACAAATTTGAAGTCTTAATTTACTTACGACCAACAATATGGCCTATGAATAGCAAAAGTATGGCAAATGCTAGACTTTCAAATCAATAGTCCTTGGTTGGACTTCATGTTCATGCTTTTCTTCTTCTTTTTTATTTAGCATTTCTGGAGAAATAATAGCATACAATTCAGTATTGGCACAAAGAAAACTAAAATATGAAATATATTATTTTGGTGAATTCACTCTGGGGTATAAAAGTTCCATCATGATAAATAGGTAAAGGCCATCAGAGTTGGCCTTGAATATATTTGGGTTTCCTCTTACCATTATTGTATCCAATCCTACTTCTTCTCTTACATCAACAACGTAGTTCATTATTGTTTTACAGTGTGTTACCCACACATTTGGGAATCTCAGAAAAAAATTCCTTGACTTCATATCCTCAAGTTGATATCAAATTCACCCTGTGGAAGAAATGTAGAAACATTTAGAATCTGAGTGGGTATAAAGGCTTTGTTAAGTTTATCCAGCACAGTATTTCTCACTGTTTCTCCAAGTGTTGTTTACATTTCTGCACAATTAGCTATTGATGTTCAGTTAAGGTTTAAAAAAGTATCCTCAAATCTAGATTCTCCCATTACTTTGCTGAAGTCACTTGTATGAAAGTCATCAGTAATAGCCTACTTGTAAATTTCATTGAATTTCATAATTTTTTTAGTACTATTTGTCATTGTTGACCACTTTGCTGCCTACCACTTACCTTTTTTCCTGCCTCTGTTTCCTCGTACATAAATTGGGTTGCTGTCAGATTTAAGTAACATAATATAGGCAGAAATCTTAAAGTAGTGTCTAGCACATAGTAAACACATAATACTTTTTTGCTATTATTTTATTATTATTTGCCTTCTTACCGTGCCCTACTCTGTGTTCCCATGAAAGCAGAGCCTGAAATAAAGCTAGCATGAAAGTGGTTTATTGTGAAATGATCCCAGGAAGAAGTAAGGAACTAGAAAAATGAAACAAGGAAGGAGGAAAAGCCAAGACGAGGTCCTATCTATGGGAGCTTATGTAAGGCATTTGGAAACTGACTACATTTGTTCACTGTCTCTGCTACCCTGTTGGTCAGGAGAGCTACATGAACATTAATTTCCCTGTATTTTCAGGTTGAGAAACTTAGTGTCGAGCTGGTTCAGCATGCCAGAGGAGCCAAGAGCTGATGGAACCAGAGCACAGGCTGAGGTGACAGGACAAGCTGTCAGGCTGCAAGTGTGCAAAGCTGTTCATAGACCACACAGGTCTGGTCACTGCTGTGTGGCTATGGTTGGACGTGTGGCCAAGGGTATTTTAAGTAGTGTTCAAGAGGTATCTAATACATTCTCTTGGAGTTTTTCTTACCTCCTTGGCTGCTCTTTCTCCCTCTCCTCACATCGGGCCTCCTTGCTTCGTAATGCTGTTTCTTAAAATCAAATTTTGTGATACAATTCACATAAATGTACTGATTTTAAGTGTACAGTTGGGTGGTTCTGACAAATACTTATACACCTGTTTAACCACCACCTCAATTGTGACCAGTGGAGGTCACAAATCGTATCCAGTTCTCTCCCCAGTTCTCTCTTGCCTCTTTGTATTCAACACCCCCAGCCATGCCTTCCGGCAATCAGTGATCAATAAAGATGCTTAGCATTGTTTTATATGCACTTTGGCTATTTTTTATTATTTTGTGAAATTTTTGTTCAAGCATATTGTCCAGTTTTACTTCCATTTGTTTTCTTGTTATTGAGTTAGAAGACATCTTTATGTGTTGCGGTTATACGCCCTTCATCAGATGTACGTATTATGAATTTTTCCTATTCTTTGGTTTGCATTTTTATTTATCTTTAGCAATGTCGCTTAGAATTTTGATGAAGTCTAATTTTCAATTTTTTAATCATACAGTTCTGCTTTTTGTGTGCAATCTAAGAAATCTTTGCCTATCCTGTTACAGCAGATTTTCTTCTGTTTTCTACTAAATGTTTTATACTTTCAGCTCTTATGTTAGGCTTGTGACACATTGCAGATTAATTTCATATATTGAATGAGTCAAGAACGAAGTTATTTTTTTTAAAAAAATATGGCTCTTCTATTGTTCACTACTGTTTGTTGAAAAGATTACCCTTTCTGCATTGTGTTGCCTTGGCATTTTTGTAAAAAATCAGTTGACCATATATATGTGGGTTTATTTCTAGATTCTTGTTTCTTTGATCTACATGTCTGCTCTTACATTAATACCACACTAACTGTATTATTGCAGTTTTATAGTAAGTACAGATATCAGGTAGTATAAATCTTCTAACTTTGTTCATCTTTTAAAAATTATTTTGGCTCTACTTGTTCCTTTATACTTACATGAGAATTTTAAAATCAGTATGTCAATTTTCACATAGCTTGCCATATTTTGGTTGAAATAGCATAGCTTTCACAAAGCTTGCCATATTTTGGTTGAAATAACATGGAATCTATGGACCAATTGGGCAGAATTGACATTTTAACAATAGTGAGCTTTCCTATCAATAAATGGGATATACCGGTCCATTTATTTCACACTTCTTTAATTTCTCTTAACAGTATTTTGCCATTTTCAAGTACAGGTAGTTTCTATCTTTTGATAACCTTATCCCTGGGTATTTTATGGTTATGCTACTATTGTAAATGGTATTTTATGATTTTAAATTTCCAATTGTTTTTTGATAGCATATCTTCATAAAATTGATTTTGTATATTCTTATATATTTTCATGAATTGTATCCTACAGCCTTCCAAAATTCATTTATTAGTTCTCCTAGTTTTCTTTGCTGATTCATTATAAATTTATATGTACTCAATAATCTTATTTGTGAATGAAGATAGCTTGCCTCTTCTATTTACCTTTTATTATATATATATATATATACCTTTTATTTCTTTCTCTGGCCTGATTTCCTTGATAGGACTTTCAGTATAATGTTTAATAGAAGGGATGAGAGAAGATATCCTTGGTTTGCTCTTGATCTTGGAGTGGGGGAGGAGAATTTTGTTTTTCACCATGAAGTGTATAATAACTATAAGGTTTTTTAGATGTTCTTTATCTGGTGAAGGAATTTTAATTTTAGTTCCAGTTTATGAGAGTTTTGTCATTAGTGAGTGTTGAATTTTTTTGACAAAAGCATAGGCCCAATTTCAATACTGGCTTTCCCTTTGATCTTTAATTAAAGCATTTACTTAATACAGTCATATTATTCAGATATTAAAAAGTGCTAGTTACTTACATTCATCTTCCCAGTTTCCATTCTTTACCCACAGATGAACACTTTTATCAATTTCCAATATAATAAGATTTCTGAATTTTTAAAATATAACTTACAGAAAATATCAATATATATTCTAATTTGCTCCATCTTTTAAACACATAGCATTCTATGAAATGGTTTTGCACAGTGCTTTTTTTTACTTAATAGACCTTAGAAAGCTTTTCTTGTCTAGTGCTGTTATGGACTGAATGTTATGTCTCCCCTCCACTTCCCCTAAAATCCCATGTGATGATATTTGAAGGTGGGACTTTTGGGTTGTAATTATGTCTAGATGAGGTTGTGAGGGTGGAGCCTCCATAATGGGTTGTGTCCTTACAAGAAGAGGATGAGACCAGAGCTCTCTGTCTTTCCATCATGTAAGAATTTGGCTAAAAAGTGACTGTCTACAAGCCAGAATTGGCAAAGAGGACCTTTGCCAAGAACTGGATCCCTGCTGGTACCTTGATCTTGGCCTTCCCAGCCTCCAGAACTGTGAGAAATAAATTATGTTATTTAAGCTGCTTAGTCTATGGCAATTTGGTATAGCAGCCGGGGTAGACTAAGACAATGTGTGGAGAGATACCTTATTATCTGTTACAGCTACATAATATTCTATTGCAAGGATATACCATCATTTAGAAAACTAGTGCCCTTTGATTAAAATCTGGGTTGTTTCCAATTTTTTGCTGTTGTAGTAACACTGCAGTGGATAAATCATGTATGGATGTCAAATCCCATAACTAGTAACCCAGTTCAAAGGGTACATGCATTTGTAATTTTGTTAGTACAAATTTGTATTAACTTGTTATTTCTCACTACCATGAAAGGATGAGACTCTTGCTGAGATGTGTTATGGGAATATTCTGTCCTGCTCTTGTCTAGATCCTGTTCTTCATTTATTGTCTGGCTCCAAGTCATGTGCTTTTTCTCTTTTAGTTGTCAACAACATATCTCAGAATAGGCTGTGTCAGAATGATTACACTATTTATCATGATTTTATAGTGACTGTAAAGAATTCATAATCCTTTGTTTTGCTCTTGCTTCAGCTCAATATCAGTTACATTCAGTTGTATTTTTGTGCTGCTGGTGTTGCTAGATTACTATAGAAAACATACATGCAGAATTACAGCATAAAAAGATTTTTACTCTCCAGTTAGGCTAGAAAATACCTGCTATAAAATTAAGCTTCCTATCTTTCTTTGCACCACACTCCTTCTTTGCACTATTTCTCTCTGTCCCTGAGAAAAGGGTTATATAGTTCACTTGGAGTAGGAGGAGGAAAAAGACTGACAAATTCAGTCCTATCTGATTTCCCACATTTTGAAAAAGAGATTGGCTCTATCTTCTATCAAAAACAATTGCGTTGGCATCTAAGCATGTTTTACTGAACTGTTTATGTACCCTGGGTGGAGACCATCCCTACTTTTGTTATCTCATGAAACGGTATGATAGGAACTTTCACAAATCCAGTAGATGGGGCCTCAAATATTACTTGCCTATATGTAGGGCTGACTCTGGATTTATTCATTACATTAAAATAAATGCCAGCTTGTACTCCTTGTGGAAAAGAACTAGAAATGGTTATGTATGCTGGAAATAACACTTTAGATGGCCAGTAAATCCAAATAAAATAACACACTTTGTTAATATATTATCCTGCTGTCTCTGAAATTTATGATGATAGCCCTTTCCTATTATT
Organism: Vulpes lagopus; assembly: GCF_018345385.1. Taxonomy (NCBI): domain Eukaryota; kingdom Metazoa; phylum Chordata; class Mammalia; order Carnivora; family Canidae; genus Vulpes; species Vulpes lagopus. Next base: position 122,426,364 of record NC_054825.1, read on the forward strand.
TCTATTATTCCTATTATTTCTATCTTTGGAAGCACCTCTGAAGAGAGTAAAAAAGGCAGAAGGGGAGATATATGCCAGGAGAATAGAACTCACTGTACAGAAACTAAAAGGGTGATGAAATCTCTTGAAGGAACAGAACAATATGCAAAGCGTTCTTGTGTGACTTTACCTTGAGCAAATTACAATGTGATAGAATTTAAATAATTAACAGTATTTTAAGAAATGGTGTAGAAATGTAAAGTGTCAAAATATTTCAGACCCAATGTTAGATTTATATTCCTCTCAAATAGTTTTTTGTTTTGTTTTGTTTTGTTTTTTGTTTTTTTTTTTTCTCAAATAGTTTTGGATGTTGGTGTGAGGGAGCAAGGAGACATTTAAGGCTAGAGACAGCAGAGCAATAAATTCCCTCCTACTGCTTTTAGTTAGAATGAATATATTTTATTCATTTATTATGATCTTTCAATTAAGCATATTTAATTGGAATCACTTTTATATCCCTTTTGTACTAATATATTGAGTTAGTTATTGGTTTGCTGACTTGAAAGAAATACTGGTTAAGAGCAGTGGCTCTGGAGCTTGAGCCCAAATTTGAATTTTGGTTTCCCCATTTATTAACTAATTGTCTCACATAAGCCCTGATTCCTCAGAGGCATAATTTCCTCCTTGGTAAAACAGACATAAAAATACTTATTTTTTAAGGTCATTGTAAGGATTAAATGAGATGATATGTGTTAGACATTCAACGTAGATTCCAAATAATTGTTCAATAAATGATAGCAAAAATGAAAGGAACAAAAATCATTTTCCATTCCAGGATAGGTACACTAATTAAATATGAGGAAATATGCTTCGAGATTATTACTTTAAGTAAAACAACTCAACATACAGAAAAACTTTATATAGACATATATTGTGTATATGTACACGTGCGCACACATAGACACACAAACCCAGATACATATATGCATATGGGGAAAAGCACTTTAGGTAGCAAGAAATGAATATGATTAATCCATTTATGTATGTTTTACAATTCCTTATTCTAATATTTGTATCTGTTTCTATATTAGCACATTCCAGAAGAGTAAGCAATATTTCTAGCACTGCTTATTCAGAAAACACATCTGCATGTACTTTAAGAATCCACTGGGGTTCTAGGCTCCCTGTAGGATAATGCTGTTGAGTATAACTTAGGCTGGAAATCTTTCAGGGATAGCATCATAACACGTCCCGTGACTTCATGCATTATCTGCCTGGCATTGTTCCCAGTGGGGCAAGAAAGACACACACCAACATGGCTGTCGAAACAAGTTAAGATGAATCATCTGAAAATATTTTACAGAATAGGATTAGTGAGGACAGCCTACTAATTTTCATTTAAGTGTTTTGTAATATCACTTGATATTAGGCTGTCTGTTCAGGCACATACCACCTGCAAATTCTATTTCTTTATTAAATCCAAAAAGTCTAACTTTAGAGTAGATGACAGAGAGCTAAAACGAAATGGGGAAAACTAGAAACTTATAAAGAAGAAGTTTTAAATGAGATGACTGAAATTATCCAGAGAATCATTTTTATCATCAGTAAATATGCTTTTCACCCTTTCCTCTTGATTCACATAAATTTAATAAAGAGAGTAAAAAAAAAAAAAAAAAACGTGTGCTGGCCTGCATTTTATTATGTCATAACGTTTGCATGGTACCGCTTCTCTGTTTCTCACTTCATCAGAGCTGTTTTTCATTTGGTTGGACCTCCTCAGCTGTGACAGTGTCGGAAAAAAGCATCTGTAGTTGTGCAATCATCTACTGAAAGCTATTCTGTTTCCATGTAACCATACGTCTCTTTGAGACCAAATGGGAGATGGTTAATGTTAATAAATAAGCAGTTTCTGCATAAATAAAGACCAGGCCCTGAAATCTACAGACTTGATTAATTATTTTTTTTCTGTGCCAAGCCAAATGGACTCATAAAACAAGCGATAAAGCTGTGAATTGTACACTTAGTTACAAATGCATTCAGCATAAATATGGTTTCTATTTGTAAATACAAATATTATAGCGCTACGGGATTCAACCTTAATCCATTACAATAGAGAAAAATACAAATATATGACCCTTGTGCATAAAGTACATTTGTGCCAAAGTACTGCAGCAATGGATAATATGTTTGTCTTTGTTTTAGATGCCAAAAATGTGCTTCAAAGCCCTCGAAGATGTGATCAACTCACCTCCTCTCTGGCCTCTCACTGTTCCTCACAAACTTTAATATTTAATCTGATCAAACGGGGACATTGCATGGTGATTTTCATACTAGCTGTGTATATTTGTGTGCATTTAAGAACATGGTCTTTAAAAAAGTCATGGTACTAATTTTTAAAAGAGGTTGCTTTATACTTCTATAAATGTAGAAGCCGAGGAGTGTAATAAAGGAGGAGTTATGTTAGCTTTTATTTTTCTATTGCTGTGAGGATCATTTTTACTACTGTTTGAATAATTTGGACAAATATTCCCTTTTGCTGCAATTTTTCTCATTTGTTACAGTGACACCATAAAGTCACGACCCACCACAGTAACAGTCAGTTGCCCTAGATTGGATTTTGATGCCATAAATTTACCATTTCACTTTAGGGTCCAATAGCAGGAGAACTCAAGCTGGGAGGAAGGAAAAACCCTGATTAAGTATAAATAGCTTTGACAATCATCTGGGATAGTTAAAAGGATTATGAGAAACACATGAAAGGTAATAGATACTTTTTTTTTTTTGACAATAGAGTTCGAAGTTTCTTCTGTTCTGAATGTTCTACTCTACAAAGAGAAAATATAAACCAAAAAGATAAATTATTATATTGATTTGTGGCCTTGTTTCCATTTAACAACAAAACTATGATGATAAGATTCTGGTAAACTATTGTCTTCTTTTTAAGAAGGAGATTTAGAAAGATTGGCACTTCAAGAATACCCATTTACAATTAACATAAAAATATAATTAAAAAAATAAGCAATGCCTTCAGGAATTTGAGGTTCCTATTAAGAAGCCCCATGTGTTTTGTAAAGTCCAGATAGACTTTAGCTGGCTCCAATGGCAATTGCCTTATGCCCAGTCTGTGTTTCATACCTTCTGCATTCAACTCTCCCTGTCCAATGTGGATCCAGTATCTATGTCCCACTGTGTAAATATTCATATATTGACCCCTGAAAAGGGGGATGGTGACCAAAGCCACTTCTACACCAGTATATATTTTTCAGGCCTAAACTGAAAATTGAATTCAATTCTCAAGTCAAATGGTACCTGCCCTATGAAATTCTCTTCAATTTCTCAACTCTAAATTTAAGTCTTCCTCCTTCTATAATCCTATTACTTATGTAGATACACATGCACACTTCCATTAGAGACACAATCACACTTTAATGTATGCCATGAGTTTGGCCGAGCACCTCTTTTGTAAGATATGGAAAATGTCTTTTTATTGTACACTTGGGTTGATAATCATCTGGGATAGTTAAGATACCCAAGTAATATGTGATGAGTAACTAATTAATTCAAAGTACTTAGAAAATTTAATTTGAAATCCTGGATTGCAGATAAGTTACTGATTTGATACACTCTTTCTTCAGTCTACATGAACCTGTTTCCAGGCCCATAACCTAAAATGTGTTGAATAGTAGAATGAAACAATATTACTTATGTTGTGTTTCCAAATTCTGAGGGAATTAAATGGATTTCTATGAAAAGTATGTGAAGCCAGAAGCAAATAATAATGGAAAAATCATTCATAAGAAGATTCTATAAACACAAAGTATCTTAAATATTTTGGAGACTCTTGGAATGGGGTGTTCAAGTCATTAGAATTTTGGAATCCAAGTGGTCTCTTGCTACTTCAAGTCTTTTTTTTTTTTTTTTTTGAATAAAGAGAGTAATAAACAGGGGAAGTGCATACGTGCATTTAGAAATGTTTGGATTTAGGCAATTAATATTCTATATGTTCTCTTTTGTTTTTGTTGGATAGGGAAATTTACATATTTATCTTCCTATTATATATATTTTGTAATTGAAAGCAATGCTCTTATTAACCATTAATTAGTCTGTTCGAACTTTCTATACCTAGATTTGTCTCCACAAAGGACCTAAAAAAAAGAGGAGTATAAACCACTTAGGCATCACAAGATCCCGAAATTGAAAAGATATGCTTGTCATTTTCTATTGCTACTGTCAACTCATTCCCTTGAATGTTAAATTATCTTCTTTTAGTCTTTGTTTATGGCTTTACAGCCATTGGAGTTACTTTAATATCAATGGTATTATAGTTGCCCCTAAAATGGCACTTACTTTTCTTAATTTGGGTTTAAAAATTTTAAGGTCCCACACATGATATTCACTTTAAGAAATGAACCATCAAAATCTTACCCATGTTTGGCTAAAAGTGGTAGAAGCAGCTCTCAAATCAGCTTAAATTAAAAAAGAGATTTATAGGAAAGATGTCAGGGTGGACCACCGAAGGAAGGTAACAGGAACTAAGACAGCCCCAAATGTCAGAAACTCTCTGCCTCTAATCAGTGCTTTCTAGGTGTTAGGGACATGGCTGCCGGAAATTCTGATGTTGTCTTTATATTGGAGTATCAAGATCAGAAAGGAAAGAGATTCTTATCATCTCTAGCAGAAAAATCCTAGAGGAGACATTTGACTGCCTTACTTGAACACATATAGCCATCCCTGGACCTATCCATGTAGCCAAAATTAAAGCAAATTATGAGTTATCCAGTCTAGGTCTCATGATGGGCTCTATGGTCAAGATATAGGATTTTTTTTTTTTAAAGGAGGGTGATGGGGATGCCAGGCCAACAATGGCAATAGCAACTACAAAAAGAACCCAATTATTTTTATTTCATTAACTTTTTATGACTTATTCTGTAACATCATCAAGATTACAGAAAACCAGATTTACATTAGGTGTCAAATATCTGTAATGGTTCTATTAATTTGAAGGTGGAAATATTTCATCTGTATAGCATTTAAATATTTGCTCTAAGTAGGGATTATTACTTTTTTATTCTAGCTAAGGGTTATTAAAACAAAACAAAAAAACCCACTATTGAGGCCAGATGTTAAAGTGAAATTTTAATTGAAATATTAGAATGTAATGGGCTATGAAATTCTAGAGTGAGATGCCAAACCAAGATGAACATTTTCAAAGGAAATTTCTGTACAAGGGCTTCTTGATGCTCAAAATCTCTTACTCTCTTTGGGAATATAAATAACAAAGAGCAGAGGGTGTGGAGATTAGTGAAAAGGATTTTTCGAACAGAATTAGGATTCCCACTTAATCTACAGTGAAGCGACGATTTCTAACAGGATGATTCAGAGACTGAGCAATGGCCTTAGGGAGTCACAGAAATGTGGAGGGCAAGGGAGCGGCTAGCTACAATGGGAGTGGAAATGTAGCTCCTCTGTTGAGATTGTCCTGCTATACTCCAAGTAGGGGGAAAAGGACGCCTCAGCACTTTGTGCTCATCATATATGGTTGAGAAAGAGACTTTTCATAGATGTTTATTAGATAGCATACAGGAAGGTCTGCAAGAAGGCAAAGAAGCCTCAAAAGGGAGGTTTGGAGGGTAGGGCATCCCAAACAAATATAAAAGTTCCCCAGAAGAGAAAGTATTAGCTTTAAACATCCACTGGTGCTTGAGAGATAGATGGCAACCTAAGACAATGGTAGGTCAAATAAGAATGTTCTTGCTCCAGCTCATCCCTTGTCCTTCCTCTCATGTCTTCTCTAGAGGGAAGCTTTAATAACCACAGTTAGCGAGAGAGTGGTGTAGGAATGACGGCCTAAGGAGAGGAGTTAAGAGGGAAAGAGATACCAAATGAGTACCTCTCACCACTTTACTGGCTTCTTAGAACAGGCCTGTATGCTCCACGTCAGGACGGGGTGTAGCTCTAATTTTCAGTGAAGTTGGATACTTTGACTATTACATGGGCCTGGACATTCTGGGACCAATTCTGAGCTTTGAAACCTGGAGTCATCATAGTCCTTTTTATTATCCGTAAGTGAGAAGAACAGTTACGGGGCTACTTGGGTTTTATTCCAGAGTCAAAGTGAAGAGCTCCTATAGCCGAATAAATTTTGAAAGGAGAACAAATGGGGGAAGAAAAGTGCATTTCTGATTATAATCTTTGAGTTATTTTTTTTCTTGCTTGCTTGCTAAATTTTTCTTTTTCATTTTTAAGCAGATATAGTGCTTTAGCTGAATTATCAGGTTCTTAGGCTATACCTAGCCGAACAATTCTTGTGAAGTGGTGGACGTTTTATCATCTTTGATATATAGAAATTCTGTTTTCTGCATTATTTGTGTCTGTGTGAATGTACCTTTTGTGTTCTTTATCATTTAATTCGTCTGATGTCCCAGTACAATATCAATTATAGGAACACCTTTGTTGAACTTAGAAATTATTTGAGAGTCAGATTCATATTATAAAAGCAATAGAGAAAAATCACCCGCTAATTAGAGCTTGGAAAATATATTTTTACAGATTAAAATGAAAAACAAAATGCCATTTAAATGTTTTAATTGGTTTCAGTTTTACAACTGCAAACCAGATGGTTTCTTTTCAAGTAGTTTACAGTGTCTTTGCCGAATAACTGAATTACCAAACCAGCTGTTATTATTAACATTTACCTAAACAGAAAAACATGTCTGCTATTTGTTTGCTAAAAAAAGTACCTGCTTTGCAAAAGTTTGGCAAGCAAATCACGACTCTGCTCTGGATAGCGTAGTATTTTAATAAAACAAAGGGCAGAGATAAAGGTGCACATATTCATGTATATCCTAAAATGAATGCTAATTTAAAACTTTAACTTATTTGCCAGGTGTCAGAACCAAGCAATCTCTTATGGATCCTTCCAATTTTATAATTCTACAATTGTAAAATGTAGATCCATTTACATGTAAATGTAATGATTACAAATGTAAATCCATTTACATTTTTAATGTGAAGAGACTGCATTTAGACTTGCTTTAAAACCCTGTTAGTAATTCTCTTTAACTGCTTGTTAAAATATTATATTTTGGAAACAACTGGTCCTTGCATAAATTTGTTTCTGATGCAAACTGAGGCTGTCTAACTGTAAACTACCGATAAATGTAAACTAGTAGATACCAGCTGTAGTTGGAGGGCTGAATGCACAATCACTTCTCTTTAGAGTCAGTTAAGGAAGAAGACATTTAAGGGGAAGTAATGGTGAAGAATGCTGTTTCTATCCTTTCACCCAAATGATAAATTATCAGGGAAAACTCTGATTACAGAAATGATGTTGTAAACATTCTGTCATTGTCACTTTCCAATCAGAATTTTCCTTGTCACTTACCTCTTTGGTGAAGGGAGTGAAAAGTAATTTTTGTCCCACAGCTCTATGATTGCCTGGGTATTTTTATTGATCTGGGGTTAGCTTACCTGATCTCAGCAGGACTCTCTCAGACGTCTCTCTCTAGTCATTTGGAGGCTCTGAGGGGGCTGGTTGGTGCAGGATGGTCAACGTAGTGCTGACTCAGCTGTCCTCCTGGTATTCCTCACATTTCCTCAGCAAGCTGGCTCTGGCATGTTCTCATGGTTCTGCTAAGGAGCAAGAGAGCAAGTCACAGTGCATAAGAATTTTTTCTCACCTCTGGTTGTGTCATGTTTGATAACATTCCTTTGGCCAGCACAAGTGCTGTAGGTGAGCCTGGCATCAAGGAGTGGGGGAAGAATGCCCTGACTTCGAATGGGAAGCATAAAGAACTGGAGCCATCAATCAATCAATCACACATTCCTATAGGTTTACAATTAATAGCATTCCTGGGTATGATATATCGTAATTTACTTATTTTTCTATCTAAGGATATTCAATTGATCCTTTTTTCTTTGTAATTACAATCCATGTTGCAATAAAAATCTAGGTACACACAGCTTTATCCACAGGTATGGGTATTTTTAAAATTCTGAACATACAAAAATATGTCCTCACCACTGAGATAAGATAGCTTTTTATATCTTATCGTACTCGTTTCAATCTTCATCAGTATTTTGTTTGTTTGTTTGAAGAAACAGCAACAGCTGCAGCCCCATCTTTTATCCGTGCCTCCATTTCCAGAGGCAACCACTACCCTGAAATTGCTCTGTGCAATTCCAGTATGTGCTATACATAGCTACTATATGCATAAACCTATACTGCTTGCTTTACATTTGAACATTTTTAGATCAGTGTTATACTCACAGAAGTTTCTGCAGCTTCTATTTTTACCCAACATTATGTTTTTGAGATTTAGCCATATTGATGCCTGTAGATTTACTTCAATAACTTTTTAACAACTATCTACATCATTCCACTGCATAAGTAAACCAGTTATTGGAGATGGTTGTATTTTTCCAAAGTTTTGTTGTTGCACAGTGCTCAGTGACCATCCTGTATACATTTCTTTGCGTGTGTATGTGGAAGTTGTCAAGGGTAGAAACCCAGAAACAATTTCTGTTTTGTAGTGGCGCCTGGGTGGCTCAGTGGGTTAAGTGTTTGCCTCCGACTCAGGTCATGATCTTGGGGTCCTGGGACTGAGCCCCAAGCCAGGCTCCCTGCTAAGCAAGGAGTCTGCTTCTCCCTCTCTAACTGTGCTCTCTCACTCTCTCTCAAGTAAATAAATAAAAATCATTAAAAAAAATTACTGTTTAGAGTATATGCATATTGTCTTGCTTTTTTACAATCTCGCCAGGAATGTATAAATGATTTGCATTTCCTCACATCTCATGAAACTTTGATCTTATCTAATCTAGTAGTTTATGTCAATCTGATGATTCTAAAATTGTATTTTATCGTTACTTACATTTATATTCCCATGATTTTAAGAATATTCTCAATTCCAGTTTCTATTGTGTTCCTTTGCTTTTTCATATACATTTTTGGATTTACTTGTTAGGTTCCATAAAAGTCCTGTGGATTGAAACTGCATTAATTTTATAGATTAATTTTGGGAGAAACTGTCATATTTTTATTATTCATGATTGCTATTCATAAACATGTTATAGCCCTTAATTAAGACTTTTACGTGCCTCTGAATAATATTTTACTGTATTTTCTGTAAATATTATACCTCATTTATCAGATTTATCCTCAGGAAATTTATGGGTTTTGTTACTATTGTAGATGATATCTTTTTTAAAATACATTTTTTGTTTGTCACTCAAGTATATTGACCACTACTGATTTTATATACTGAGCTTATGTAAAGAAAAACTTGCTAATGTCTTTTATTCACTGAAATTATCTGTAGGTTTTCACAATAATGTTTTGTTTTTCTTTTTATTTTTTTTAAAGAAATAGTGACAGTATTCTTTCATTTCCAAATGCTTCTTCTATTTCCTATTTTTTAAATAACTCCTTTACCTTATTTAACTGGCAAGATCTCCCAATGCAATGCTGACTAAAATGTTTCTGAATTATAAGGGATTGTCTATCATGTTTAGATTGCTTATCATGTTTTGAAATTGAGTTTGTTATCTGCAGTGGGTTTTGGTAGATAGCGCTCATTAGGGAGAGAAGTTTCCTTCTGTTCCTAGTTGGCTAGTAGTTTTATTAAGTTCCACATATGTGATGAATTTTATCAAAATTGTTTACTTCTGTTGAAATATTTATATGTTTTTTTTTCCTTTAAAGTCACTGTGGTGAATTTACATTAGTCGCTGTAGAGAGCAAGATGGAGTCACTCATGTCAAGCAGGGACCTGTGTCAAGCAAGGACGCCAGCAGTTAAGGGCACCGCAGCTACCAGATATCGTGGAGACCAGCACCAGCTGACCATACCCCAGAGCTGATAACAAGTAGAAGCAGAGGAGGTCTGCAGGAGCCCAAGACTGATTAAGTCCCTTTAAAAAGAGGATTTTCGCAGCAAACTATGGCTCCTCAGACACTGACCCCTCTATGTCTGACCACTTCAAAAGGGCAGCTGCCGCCAGAGGCTTTGCCTGATTGATCTCTGAACAGAACTGAGGTCCTTCGTTGCTTGATCATAACAAACATAAGTGCCCAGAGCTGACCTGGACTGGACCCAGGCCTTATCTCAGCCGTGCGCCCACCAGACTGACTTTGCGTGGGTTCTTTCGCTTACTACTCCCTGTGTTATCTTGTTTGGGTTGTGACTTGTCTTGTGCTCTGCTTTGTGTGCCTTGTAAGAAGTCAAGCTAATCACGTGGTGAAATGTCACTGGGTTTGGATTCCTGAACTTGCTTTTAATTATGTTAGCCTTGCTCTATCACTGAGTAAAGCTGACACTGTGGAAAGACACAACTCCTGTGTGGCCATCATAGTGCGCTCATGACAGGAGCTGTTACAGAGTTAATCACCTTACATTCCTGGGTTCAATCTATTTCTTAATAGGCTGCTATTTTTTTTTTTTTTTTTGGCTAAGATTTTTTTATTTAGAATTTTACATCCAGTTCATAAGCCCCTCATTTTTCTTTCTTTCATTGTCTTTATATAGTCTTTATGTTAAAATTATACTCTCTTCACAAAAAATTGGAATAACCTTCCCTTTCATCTTGCTCCTCTTAGGATCTTACCTATTTCTCAAGTTTTCAGCAATTTCCCTACAATGCATTTGTTGTCTATTAATTCTTTCTTTCCTGCTTGTACTTGAGGGATCTGAGATTTTGTACCTTCTGTCAACTTTGGAAAATTCCAAGCCATTCCAAAAACTATTGCCTCTCTTTTATCCTCTGTTCCCTCTGTCTGGATTCATTTTTATGTTGGATATCCTCATTCTATCGTCAACATCTCTTAACTTCTCTTTAGTAATTTCTGTGATATCTCGGTTCCAGATTGTAGATAATTTCTTAGACTTATTTTTGAGTTTAGTAATATTCTATTTAGTTTTTTTGTTAAAGATTTAATTTACTTATTCATGAGAGACAGAGAGAGAGAGAGAGAGGCAGAGACACAGGCAGAGGGAGAAGCAGGCTCCATGCAGGGAACCTGACGTGGAACTCGATCCCGGGACCCCAGGATCACATCCTGAGCTGAAAGCAGAGGCTCAACCACTGAACCACCCAGGAGGCCCAATCCTCTCTTTAGTTTTTATGTGTTCAATCACTTTAAGAATACTGGTTCTTCTTTAAAGTTTTGTTCTTTAATCTCATATACTTGTGGATAATAATGCTGCTGTTTATACTTTTTGGCTTTGACTAATTCTCTTTTCTTTTTTTCTTTTTTGTATGGGTGGAAGCTATATCTTCTATTTTTTAATCATTTAATATTTTAATATACATACTTAAAAAAATGCAAAGTTATACAATATTTCTACTTTTCTTCTCCCAAAGAAAATATCACACTATTTTCACTCTGATTATTCTTCCTCCTACCTCATATGTCATTGTTGTCTAGGGTTTAATTTCCACTAAATTCTCCCAAATTGAATGTTATTACTCTTTAGGATCGAGGTTTGTTTAGATTTACTCATTTGTATATTCATCCAAATTCTTCTTTCTGGTTTAAATTTCTTCATTCCTAATTTCTTTATTAATTCTTTATTTAATTGTTTATTCCTTTAATTTCTTTATTCCATTCTTTGGACAATATCTCTATAAAAGCTATTGATCATAATGATCATTTTTTTGTTTTTCCAAAAATGTCTTTTATATTGCCCTCAATTTGGAATGATAGATTGATTATAAAATTCTATGTTGAATCTTATTAGCTGCAGTAGTTTAGAGTTGTTATTCCACAACCTTTGGCTTCTATTGATACTATAGCAAATTATACTCTCAGTTTATTTTTCTTCTTTTTAAGGCTGTGGTTAATCTTGAGAGGCATTTACCATATTTCCTTTGTCTATGGTATCTGGTAGTTTTCCTAACATGTTTCTAGGTGCAGATTTTGTTTTATTTATCCTGCTTGAGATGTATAATGTTGCTCAAAAGTAAAAATTCTGCTCTGGAAAATCCTAGCCATTATGTTTGGAATATTTCTCTCTCTTTTTTTTTTCCATTCTGTCTATTCTCTCCTCCTGAATTCCTGTTTCCTCCATATTTAAAAAATTATATTTCATATTTTCCATCACTTTGTAGTTTCCTCAGTTTACAAGTCACTACTTTCCTATTTTGCTGCTTCTCATGCCTTATTTAATTTTAAATAATATTCTTTTAAAATTTATTAATATTCATTTTATTTTTGAAAAATATGTCTGGCTTCATTTTTTTATAATGAGTTACTTTCTAATTTAAAAAAAATTTAAACTTTTTTTATATACTATAATCTATCTTTTTTTTATCAGATGTTTCTGAGGGTCTACTTTAGATGACTATCACTTCTCTTGTGCTTGCTGCTGCTGGTTGGTTTTTTCACATGCTCCCTAATTCTGCATTTGAAATGTATGTACAGAGGTAAATGGGTAGAGAGAATAGTAGCTTAGATTTTTGAGGATATTACAACAATATTGTTTTTGTCACCTGCTCTGTAGTCAAATGCAAAATTTGTCTTTTGAAATACATCTTTATAGGTGTGCCTGGCTGGCTCGATCAGTAGAGCATGCAACTCTTGAGTTCAGTGTCATGAGTTCAAGCATTTCATTGGGTGTGGAGCAAATGAAAAACCCCATATCTTTATGTTTGGTGTGTGATTACGATAATTGAACTAATCATAGAATTTGATGATTAATTTTTGGTTGAAAAATTATATCTTACAGAACATAATAACAAATTATAATAGGGGTGCTTGATGAAAATAGAAAGTTGTTATATGTCATGTAGTGTGATGACAGCTTTACAGGAGTCACACAATAATTATTTCCTGCCAAAATAGAAAGGCAGTCAAAACTATACTGTATAGTTACATATTAGATAGGCAAATGTATACTCTAGTCATAATATTAGGATTTCCCCTTTTCAGATCATATAATTCATGGTTCGAGAGATTAGCCACTTGTGTAAGGTCTTAAAGCTAAGTGATAGACCTGTACTCAGATTCTAGTTTACTTGACTTCAAAATCCTTTCTAATCTCTACTTATATTGACTCTCAGTAAAACCTCATGCATGAAAGGCTCCCAGTTACTATACATTCCTTGATTTTTAGCTGGGCACATGGTAGCCCAAATACAAATAGCATTTTCTACCCTGATTTACATTTTGGTTCATGATATAGGAGAGTTCTTTTCAAAGAAATAGAAGTGATGTGTTATGTGTAGTTTTCAGAAACTGACCTTAAAGAAAAGGGCATGTAATTCACTTCTGATTCCTCCTTTGTTTACCTGGGACACAGATGTGCTCAAAAAAGATTGATTTTAAGGATATGGCCATGTTAAAAAATTAATTTTCAATAAGGAGTAAGACAGTTTTGTTTTCATCATTGCTAGTCTCGTAATACTAAAAACCTAGCTGAAGTCAATTTTTAAAATGTAAACCCTTTGACTGGTTTTGATAAAAACGTTCAAGTGAATTACTTTTTACACTGTATTAATTTTTTCTTCCAATAGAGGTCCAATGTTACCACAATAAATAAATATAAAATTACAGAGAAAAGAAAACACCCATTAAATTAATACCCTTTCACTCACATTTTGTGATTTTTCTTCAAGCTGTTTTTTATAAACTTTATTTTTAACAAAAGACATATAAGCCAAAACACCGATAGAATATTTTTATTTTTTTTCATTTACCATTAGTAAGCTATATTTTTACATATTTCCACTTGGTGGTTAAAATCATTGCTTTAAGTGAGTGCCTGGTAGTGCAAGGACAGACTATGTTTATTTAACTAGACATTTTATGTTATTCCCAAGTTTTGCTGGATAAAACTCATCTCATCTCCACTAAAGATGTAAATTTTGAGAAGTTACTTCTGGATCTCCCTTACCTTCTCTGTAAATGAGGATAGTAATAGTATGTACCTCTAGTGTTCTAGAGAAGATTAGATGTGCCCATGTACTTGATATCTAGAGTAGTCTGGGCATACATGGTAAACACTCACAAAAGTATAGTTACTTTTATCATATTTTTTGTAATGGCTTAAGATTATTGAACAAGCCAGACGATGAAATATAGGTGGAAATTAACTTTATTCTTTCTCGCTCCCTTCCTCCCTCCTTCTTTTTTTTAGGTGCAAATATCAGGATTTTACTGTCTCTTGGTAATAACTCAAAAACTCTCTATTCTGATGAGAAAAAAAGTTTAGTCTAGTCTCATAACTATCCATCATTACAATTCAGTCCAGGGAAATAATAAAAACTTTAAACATTTACCTAGTTTAAAGCTTTTCTCTCCCAGTCCTTGTGCCTGAAGAGGAAGGAAGGGAGGTGTATGTTTTTTCCACTTTATCCTAGCTTTCCCTTCTCCTTGTTGTCTAATAAAAGTTGCTAAATAATAAATTATTTTGGAATTTTCTCCATTTGCTTAAAAAAATCTCCCCTCCCCCAGAAAAATGTGGCTATTTTAGAGACAGAAGAGAAGAAGTTTTACCTGGAAAGAAATAGTTTATTCTTTTTTCTTGACAACTGGCCAATTGATGTCATTTTATTTTCTCACAGAATCCTTAATAATTTATCTATGGAAAGCGATGCCAATTTGAAAACTCCCTGGAGTCCCTAAATTAAAAGAAAAAAATACTGATGATTTTATGTGGGCCTATTACCAGCTGAGTAAAATTTTAAAATTACAGTATTTTTCTTTTGCCCTGTTCTGTTCCAAATAATGTTCTAGTAGCGATTGTTCTTTATAGCATAAAAAAGTTACGGAAGAATTATTGTTAACAATGTAGCTTTTGCTCCAACTTATGATTTTTAGTCCCACTTAATATTTCTTAGCAAAGTTCATTTGTTTTGGAATACTATGTCCTATTTCAAAGCCATCTTTCAATCATGGAAAACACATCAAAAAGCCCAAAGTTTTTGGGACTCCTAACAAGGACTTATTTCAAAGCCCATATCTATCATCAACACTGAAACACAGATTTGTGTCCCTATAACCACTCCATATTCAACCTGAAAAATGGGATAATCAGTGAGGGGAAGAGGATTAGAAAAGATGCTCTTAGCTGAGCTAAACTTTTGAAATATGAATCTTAAGAGATGCACAAGTAGGTGAAATTTTCCAAAGTTTCTGGAATAATTTCTTACAAACCACTGTGTTGATGAAAAACTGAAATATGGCAGGTTCCAAAATTTATAAATGTTTGTATTTCACAAATGATGAAAGAGCTACGACAGAGGTATTTTAAAGTTATAAAAATTTTTGACAACAGTGGTATATCTGGCAGATTAAAATTTTATTTTTTTATTCAAGTTATTTAAATTCTAGTTAGTTAACATACACAGTAAAATTGATTTCAGGTGTATAATTTAGTGATTCATCACTTACATATAACACCCAGTGCTTGTCACAAATGCCCTCCTTAATGCCCATCACCCATCTAGCACATTCCCCACTCAACTTCCTCCATCAACCCTCTGTTCCCCATTGTTAAGAGTCTCTTATGGTTTGCTTCCTACCGCCCTCTTTTTTTCCTTCCCATATGTTCATCTGTTTTGTTAAATTCCACATATGAGTGAAATCATATAGTATTTGTCTTTCTTTGACGGACTTATTTTGCTTAGCATAATACAGTTTAGCTCTATCCATGTCATTGCAAATAGATTTCATTCTTTTTGTTGGCTGAGTCATATTTCATCATCATAATACACACACACACACACACACACACACACCATATCTTCTTTATTCATTCATCTGTTGATGGACATTTAGGCTATTGTTGATAATGCTGCAATAAACATTGGGGTGCATGTGCTCCTTTGAATCTGCATTTTTGCTTCTCTTGGGTAAATACCTAGTAGTGCAATTGCTAGGTCATAGGGCAGTTCTATTTTTAACATTCCTAGGAAGCTCCACACTGTTTTCCAGAGTGACCACACCAGCTTGCATTCCCACCAACAGTATAAGAGGGTTCTCCTTTCTCCCCATCCTCTCCAACATGTGTTGTATCCTGTGTTGTTAATTTTAGCCATTCTGACTGGTGTGAGGTGGTATATTATTGTGGTTTTAATTTGCATTTACCTGATGATGAGTGATGTTGAGCATCTTTTCATGTGTCTGTTGGCCATCTGTATGTCTTCTCTGGGAAAATATCTGCTCATGTCTTCTGCCAATTTCTTAACTGGATTATTTATTTTTTGGGTTTTGAGTTTGATGAATTCTTTATAGATTCTTTATCTGATATGTCATTTGCAAATATCTTCTCCCATTTTTTTGTCTTTTGGTTTTGTCAACTCTTTCCTTTGCTGTGCAGAAGCATTTTATCTTGATGAAGTCCCAATAGTTCATTTTTGCTTTTGTTTCCCTTGCCTCTGGCAATGTGTCTAGTAAGAAGTTGCTACAGCTGAGGTCAAAGAGGTTGCTGCCTGTGTTCTCCTCCAGAATTTTGATGGTTTTCTGTCTCATATTTAGGTCTTCCATCCATTTTGAATTATTTTTGTGTATGGTATATGAAAATGGTCCAGTTTTTCCAACACCATTTATTGAAGACATTGTCTTTTTTCCATTGGATATTTTTTCCTGCTTTGTTGAAGATTAGTCCTTATTATAATCAACCTAATTTTCTTAATGTTCTAAACAGACTCTTTTTTAAAAAAAATTTTAATGTTCTAATAAAATAATATGTCAAAACTTTTTGCAAACTATAAGATTCTATCAGACAGTGTTAATTATTATTAACACTTTTTGTAATGCTTTGCTAACAAGCACAAAAGCACAAGTCAGAAACAATCTTCTAAGTCATTCATTTCATTTAAAATGATCCAAAAATGTTAATTCTCATGAATTCATTATCTAGTAACATATTCCATATGTATGCATTAGTACACTCTACAAAAAGCAAGATCAAATTATTTTCCAAGATTGTGTCAAATACCAAAAAACATTATCCATTATTTTTTTAAGGTTTTTCTAATGTAGCTTTCTTAGAAGTACATTAATGAAATTTATTTAGTAAACATTTTAAACTATATACAATATCAGGCAAAATATGAAATATCTCATCATTTCTTCTTTAAACGATGTTTATTGTATAAAACTGGACACTTAAAATAATAAAAATGTCATCCACATACCCATTATCTAAAAAATTAAGTCCATATTATGGTATATTTCTTCTCAGTGTAGTGTGTATGTGCATGCATATCATGTTTTTCAATATTCTTGGGGTCATATTCTATTTAACTTGGTATACACGTATTTTTCTCCCACTTGGGATTAACATCACTGTCTTCTAGGCTTAAGTCTTTCATAAATGTCATTTTTAATATGACCACAATAATAGTTAATTGAATGTATGTATCCCAATTTCCATATTAGATATGTTTTTAAAATATTAAAAAAATCTCTGTGCATAAGGCTGATTTTATATTTAGGATTATTTTCTTAGGATAGATTCTGAAAAAAAAATCATCCCTATTTTAAAAGAATCTTAGCAGACATCAATAGATATCACTAATAAAAATGGTAAAAATTCTCAAAATTTATATTGTTTTTCATATATACCAATGCCTTAGAATAGCATTAAAAGGGTGAAAAATCTCTCAGTAATTTTCTTTGAACAAATTTTATTTTTAGAAACAGCAGAGTAAACAACAGGTTCAAAGGGGCCTTGTGCTTTTCAAATCAGGGCAAATTTACATTAGAAGACTACTGGTTGGGATAAAAAAGGGAGATGTATTTATCCTTCTGGTGTCAATGCTACTCCTGTCCAGACCTCATTCTTTCTACCTGGATTCCCTTTTACTTTACCTGGATTTGGACTTAGGGTTGTCATCACCCTAGACACTTTCAGGTTTGGGGGAAAATTCTAGTTTTGTGGGCTAGGGTTCCAATAGCTGTTCTGTTATTTTTCATCCTTTGAATCAACGGAATTTAATTACTAAAAAGCATAAAAGAAAAGAAAAATGTTTGAAAATCCAGGTTGTGATGAAATTTTCCAATGTTCTACTCTGGTGAAGGTGAAAGTCTGTAAAAAAAATAAATAATAATAAGAAGTTTTTTTTTTTTTTTTAAAGGAAAGCAATTGAGCAGAATTTGAACACTTCTCTTATATTTTAAGATAGTGTAACATATTGGAAAATGAAAACATCAGAGTTAATGCCTTAAATTTTCCACATAAACTTTTTTTACTTTGGGCCATTCAAGCTCTGTGATCATTTAATTTCATATACAATAGAAATAGTAACACCCATAACAGCCATACCAATACCACACTTTTGTTTAGATCAAATACTATAATATGTAGGGACATGCTTCACTAGAGGGATAAATACAATTATTACTGTTATACCCTACATAAATATTGTTTTAAATGTGTAAAAATTAGAAAAAAGTACTCACATTATAGAAAGTATGAAAAATGCAGATAAATTGAAAGTTCTCTTTGAATCCTATTCCTTGGGTTCCACCCACCTATAAAAGTGTAAGAGGGAATTACTTGTTGGAATTACTTGTTGGTTTTCTCTAACTGCACCGCTCAATATGGTAGCTTCTAATGACATGTGGCTGATAAATGGAAATGACATTTAAATAAAATTAATATCGTTAATCATGCTAGCCATATTTCAAATACTCAATGGCCACATATTGCTACTGTATTGGACAGAGCAGATATAAACCATATCCACCACTGAAGTCCTGGAAGAGAGCATGTAG
This sequence comes from Vulpes lagopus, assembly GCF_018345385.1. Taxonomy (NCBI): domain Eukaryota; kingdom Metazoa; phylum Chordata; class Mammalia; order Carnivora; family Canidae; genus Vulpes; species Vulpes lagopus. Next base: position 122,445,060 of record NC_054825.1, read on the forward strand.
TAGGCAGAACAATGCTCCCCTTTACCCTAAAGATATCTATGTCCTAATCTCCAGAATCTGAAAATGTTACCTTGCTTGGCAAAAGAGACTTTGCAGATGTGATGAAGTTAAGGATCTGGAGAGGAGTAGATAATCCTGGATTATCTGGGTAGGCCCAATGCGATAGCAACGGTTCTTAGAAGATGTCCAGCAGATCAAAGTCTGAAAAAGATGTGATCAAAACAGAAAGTAGAGTGATGTGTTTTGAAGGTGGAGGAAGGGCCTTGAGCCAAAGAATGGAAATGGCCTCTAGAAGTTAGAAAAGGCAAGGAAACAGACACTCTCCCAGAGCCTCCAGAAGGAAGGCAGACTGCTGACACTGATTTTAGGATTTCTGACCTGCAATACTGAAAGATGGTAAGTTTGCACTGTTTGAATCCATTACATGGGTGGCAATTTGTTACAGTAATGCTAGGAAACTAAGATATACAACAATAGGTATTTCCATTCCCCTCTTAATGAATAATAACTGTCTCCAATTATTTCTATCATAAATAAAACTACAATAACAGTTTTCTATATGCAGAAGCCATATTAGATGGTGAAAAGTGCTATAGAGAAAACTAAACCACAGAGAGAGGATGTTTATATCAGTGGGGATATGTGCAGTGTTATGTTGGTAAACGTTTAAGAATTTCTTTTCCAAAAGACACAATAAAAAAAATCACTGATTTGTGCATTTTCCAATTCCAGTGGTGTAAATACTTTTGGCTACTAACATAACGTCACTGAACACAGTGCTAAGAAGTCAAGTCAGCTTTTGCACACTGTCAGACCTGTGTCTGTGCATGTGCACATGTGTGTGTCTAGGTGTATACGTGTATCTATGTGTGGAGTTTCTATTTTAAATAGGAGGTCTCTCTGATCCTTGTCAGAGCAGAGACTGAAGGAAGTGATGGAGACACTTCTGCGAGTAAATGAGGAAAAAGCATTCTTAGCAGAGGGAATAATAAGTGCAAACACCTGATGGGGGAGTAGTTGGTGTATATGATGGATTTCAGGTGTGTTTGAAGGCTATCGGGGATGCTAATACGGCTGGAGGAGAGTGAGTTGCTTAATTGTGGGAGATAAGGTCAAAGAGTTCATTCTGCATTTGTATGTGTGTTTGTACTTGGCAGGCAGGTAAACCTGAAAAGTCATTGTAGGAACTTTTATTTTGATGGAAATGGAAGGGGTTTGAGGAGAAGAGTTACATAATCTGAGTTAAACCTGGCTCTTCTGTCCAGGATAAATAGAAACAGTCTGAGACACAGTCAGGAGGGTGTTGCAATAATCCAAGTGAGAGATGAAGGTGACTTGGCCAAAAGGGATCAGATACTACAAACAGAGCTCACAAAATGTGTTGAAAGATTGAGTGTGGGGTGAGAGAAAGAGAGGAGCCAAGGATGATTCCAAGATTTTGGCTTGAGTAATTGGAAAAATGGAAGTGCCGTCAGCTGTGGTAGAGAAGTTGGTGTTAGGAGCAGGTTTGGGATATAGGGTATTATCAAGAGCTAATTTTGGATGTGTTAAATTTAGGTGACTTAAAATTCCAGCCTAGTGGAGAATTGGATATAAAGGTCTGATTAGGGAAGAGAATTAGCAGGAGATGTAAAATTGGTACTTAAAGTCATGGATGAGATCACATAGGAAGAGTGTGTAGATAGAGAAGAAATCTGATGACTGAGCTCCGGGGTACTTCAGTATCTAGAGATAAAGGACACAAGGAGAAACCAGAAATGGAGAATGAGTGGTTGTCAAGTAGGAGAAAACCAAAAGAGAATAGCATCAAATTAAAGAAAATGTTTCCTGGAAGGAAGAATTATAAAGCCCAACAGATACTCCTTGTTAGTCAAATAAACTGAAGTCTGAGAATTGGCCACTGGAGTTAAAGTATACTTACTTATGTTGACATACAACAACTTTGAGAAATAAGAACAAAAGTCTGATTGCAGTAGCTTCAGGGGAAAATGGAAGTAAAGGAACTGGAGACATCAAATTTAGCCAATGCTTTCTAGTTTTTTTGTCAAAGGGCAGTAACCAAAGATGGGATCAAGAAAGAGGTTTTTAAAAAAATTTTTTTTTAATTTATTTATTTTACCGGGGGGGGGGGAGGGAGAGAGCACAAACAGGGGGAGCAGCAGGGAGAGGGAGAAGCAGGCCCCCCCATGGGGCAGGGAACCTGATGTGGGGCTTGATCCCAGCACCCTGGGATCACGACCTGAGCTGAAGGCAGACGCCTAACTGACTGAGCCACCCAGACTACCCCAAAAAAGTCTTTAAAAGAGTAGACATTACAACATGTGTACAGAGGGGAAAAAAAAACCCAGCAAGAAAGGAAAATTCATAAAGAAGAAGAAGAGAGAATTAAAGGTCCTTAAGAAAGGGAGGGGACTGGGATCTAGGGCACATGCGGAGTGGACATCTTAGATGGTTCATTCATAGGAGCAAGTGGAGCCTGAAGGTGGTGGTGGGAGTATCTGGAAAGTCTTTATGAGGTGCTTCTAGTTTGTTAGGGAAGCAATGACATCAACTGAGGTCAGTGAGGGATAGGAGTGAAGGAGGGAGGTTTGTGGAAAAGGATGGGTGGATGGAAGAACTTAGCAGATAGCAAAAGATTGCAGGTAATCTGTAAAGCCCACTCGAATGCTCATAAATTTAAGCTGAGACCAGACCCAGGCCGGTCTGTGTGATTTTCTTAAGTCAAAATATCAAGGCTCAGTTGAAAGCACCCAACAGACCAAGATGTTAATTTAAGCAGGGTTGGCGATTGGTCAGGTGACTATAAGGTGAAGGAAAGAGAATGGCTAGAGAGCTGAGAACTGCAAGGAAATATAATAATGCCCAACAGGCCGCAGGAGGGAGGATAAGCAGAAGAGAAGGGTTGGTGGCCCGGTGGGCAAAGAAAGGAAGAGCCTGCTAGCCCATCCAGGTGTCACGTGAGCATCTCTGGATTGGGGACACTGGGAGGAGGAGTGAGCTGAACCCACTGAAGAGGGTGCAGAGTGAGAAGACTGAAGGTATGGAAGGGTGTGGGACTTGGTGGTGACAAGCCCTGGTGTGACTGCAGGGGAGAGTGGCCCACAGGGTGAAAGGTGCTATCACGGGCAGAGAGAGGGTCGCAGACACGGGGGTGGGGGGCAGAGGCGGGAGGGACCACGTAGGGACATGGCTATCACGCCAATTGCCAGTTGTTGGGGATAATGATCACGGGCATTACACCCTGCACGTGTGCACACACTAACAGGGTCAACGTGACCTGACCACTTGCTTACGCCCATCCCTATCCGTGGAATCAGAAGCCCCCCCCCCCCCACACACATGCTCCATGTGGAGCACGATGAAGTCTAGGAACTACTTGCACTGGCAGCACAGAAGATGCAAATATTTATTTATTTATTTATTTATTTATTTATTTATTTATTTATTGGTGTTCAATTTGCCAACATATAGAATAACACCCAGTGCGCATCCCATCAAGTGCCCCCCTCAGTGCCTGTCACCCAGTCACCCCCATCCCCTGCTCCCCTCCCCTTCCACCACCCCTAGTTCGTTTCCCGGAGTTATGTGGTCTATGTATACAATGGAATATACCTCACCCATTAGAGACGACAAATACCCACCATTTGCTTCAACGTGGATGGAACTGGAGGGTATTATGCTGAGTGAAATAAGTCAATCGGAGAAGGACAAACATATGGTCTCATTCATTTGGGGAATATAAAAAACAGTGAAAGGGACTAAAGGGGAAAGGAGAAAAAATGGGTGGGAAATATCAGGGAGGCAGAACATGGGATGTAAAAATTGTTGGGGGACGCAGCAAGGGTTTGAATGGCGTGGCATTTACATTGCATCTAGGGGGCAGCCAGGCGCGGGGCGGGGCGGGGGGGGGGGAGGGGAGGTCACCAAGGCGTGACCCCGGGTCCCAGGATCGAGTCCCACGTCGGGCTCCCTGCAGGGTGCCTGCTCCTCCCTCTGCCTGGGTCTCTCATAAATAAATAAAATCTTAAAAAAAAACTGCATGTAAAGTGATTGCAAAGGTAAAGGGCAGGGGCCCTACCATGAAAGTGCGCAGTAGTATTAAAAAAACAAAACAAAACAAAACAAAACAAAACAAAACAAAAAAACCCCGCAAGTCAGGGTCACGAAAAGGTCTCAAGCAAGACCAAGCGCGAGCACGTAACGGCGGGACTTGCGGGCTCCCGCTCCCGGCAGAGCATCCCGCCGGAGTCCTTCCGGGCGCCCCCCGACCAGCCGCGGGCTCTGGGGGCGGGGCTGGCGCCGGGCTGACGTCACTGCCGAGCGCCCGGCGCGCTCCTGCGGCGCGGGATTCAAACGCTGCGTGCGGGGTGTCGCGGCGGCGGGGAGCCATGGCGGTTTCGGGCGCTCTGTCCCGGAGGACGCACGTAAGGCGGAAGGCGCCCCGGACCTTCCTCAGGCGCCTCTTCCGGCGACAGAAGCCGCGGCTACGTCTGGAGACGGGTGGCGACCTCCTGGTGAGCCGATGGCCCTGGGGCGGGGGGGGGGGAGTAAACGCCGGCGGGCGCCCCGCCCTCCCCCATCACCCCCCTGCCCTCCCCCCTCCCCTCCCCCCTATCTCCCCCGGACCCCGCTCCCCTACCCCATCACCCCCCTACCTTACCCCCCTCACTCCTACCCTACCCCGCCCCCGCGCCGCCGTGGAGGGCGCTTCCGGCCGTTGGTGCCGCCGACGGGTGGGTGTCGGGGCCGCGTCCGGGGGGAGCCGGCGTTCGGTCCCTGCTCTCGGCCTCCGCGTGGTCGCTTTCCCCGGGGCGTGGCCGGCCGCCGCCGCGAAGGGCGGGAAGGCTACGGGGTTAGGAGTTGATTGCGGGGGGGGGGGACCCCTGGGGGCTCTGCGGTTCAGCGCCTGCCTTCCGCCCGGCCGTGACCCCGGGGTCACGGGATCGAGTCCCGCGTGGGCCTCCCTGCATGGAGCCTGCTTCTTTCTCTGCCTGTGTCTCTTATGAATAAATAAATAAATAAGATCTTAAAGAAAATTAATTTTTTTGGTTGGGGGGGGGGAATCCCTAGGTGGTTCAGCGGTTTAGCACCTGCTTTCGGCCCGGGGCGTGACCCGGATCGAGTCCCCGCAGGAAGCCTGCTTCTCCCTCTGCCTGTGTCTCTGCCTCTCTCTCTCTGTTTCTGATGAATAAATAAATAAAATCTTTTAAAAAGAAAATAATTAATTTGGGAATTCTGCCCGGGTTCCGCCAACTGCTGTAAAGGGCATTGCTGACCTGCCCTTTTAGGCGCGTCCCTCCTTGCCTGCCTTCCCTGCTTCCTCCGTTGTCCACCAAGCCTGTATCTCCCCCCGCCACCCGGTCCCGTCCCTGAGCTTCCTCCCCGCGGAACCCCGGCTCCGCCTCACCTGTGCTTTCAGCTGTGAATTCCTTCCCCCGGACAAAGCGGAGCACCTGCTAGTTGGCGACTGAAGGCAAACCACCGACTCCTGGCTCCCACCGCCAGCAGTGCCCGATGAACCAAACCCCAGACCAAACCACCGCGTTGTATTTTCTGTCTTGAGATAAATGTGCAGTTTCTATGTCGAACGCCCGGAACATATGTTTCTCCAGCAGGACAAACGCTCCTTCCCTAGGGTTTATTTTTTTTTTTTTTAAGATTTATTTTATTTATTTATTATAGACATAGAGAGGCAGAGACACAGGAGGAGGGAGAAGCAGGCTCCATGCAGGGAGCCTGACTGGGACTCGATCCTGAGACCCCAGGATCACACCCTGGGCCAAAGGGAGGCGCTAAACTGCTGAGCCACCCAGGGGTCCCCTCCTTCCCTAGGATTTAAACCGTGAGCGGTACCTCCTCGCATTTGTCACAAGAACTTTTTTTTTTAATATTTTATTTATTTATTCATGAGAGACACAGAGAGAGGCAGAGACACAGGCAGAGGGAGAAGCAGGCTCCGTGCAGAGAGCCTGACGTGGGACTCGATCCAGGATCTCCAGGATCACGCCCTGGGCTACAGGCAGAGGAGATGCTCAACTACTGAGCCACCCAGGCATCCCTTGTTTTGACTATTTTAATTTAAACTGTAGTACAGAGGTACCTGGGTGGCTCAGTTGGTTGAGCATCCATCTCTTCCGCTCAGGTTCTGAAATCAATTTCAGGGTCCTGAAATCGAGCTCTGCATGGGGCTCCGTGGTCAGGAGGGAGTCTGCTTGAGATTCTCCCTTTGCATTTACTCCTCCCTTGCATGAGCTTTCTCTCTAAAACAAATGTCTTAAAAAAAAAATCTTAGTGCATTTGAGTGGCACCACTCAATTAACTATTTTATGAGAGAGGATTAGGATTAGGTTACTTAAAAAAATTCTGTGACAATCAAGAAAGCAATATTTATTTGTCTCAGGACCTATGGCTCATGTTTATGAAGAGGAAAAGAGTTTCCTTGTAGGTTAATAGGGTGAACCAACTCTCAAAACAGTGTGGGTTTTTTTTCCCCTTTGCATTTTTTGCTTTTCATTTTTTCAAAATTGAAGTATAGTTTATGTACAACTTAGTGATTCAATAAGTTTGTGTTCTATGCTCACCACAAGTGTAGCTGCCACTACCGTGCAGTGCTATTACAATACATTGACTGTGTTCCCTAAGCTGTACCTTTTATACCCATGACTTACTCATTCCATGACTAGAAGCCTGTATCTTCTACACTTCTAAACCCATTTTGCCCATTCCCCCCTCTCTTCTGTGACACCCGTCAGTTCTCTAAAACAGTGTGGTTTATTGGGGAGTGACTAAAACTTTTTTGTGTGTAATTTGGGGAGATATGGAGGGATTTTTTTTTCTTGCAGTGATAATTATTGACCACCCACTGTATATTGTGCTGTGGACTAAAATCACCGAGGATACAATGTTGGGGAAGATAGACATAGTTCTTACCTTTATATTTCATTGAGGAAGATAGAAATTGCTGCATGGTGTATATAGTGTGTGCAGTGGTAGGAAGTTCAGGGTGCATAACCTTATTTAGACTTTTCAGAGAAGTTTAGGAACTACTAGGATGCCTGTAGCAAGGTTTTATTTGAATACGGAAAGAAGTTCAAAAGACTTACTGTAGAGCTGTAAGTTGAACGATGAAACTGGGAAAGCCTAGTCATTTAGTATTAAGGAATTTATCCTGGGCATATCTGGAAGCTATGTCTCTTAGAAGTAGGAAATCTAGATTAACAGGAAATTGTACCATATTATAGATTGCTTTTTGCTGCAATAGAAATGGGATGTCATTAGAAGTTTAACAAAGAATTGAATAACATGGTATTACATAATCAGAATTAAGTGCTTTCCCCTAGAGTTCTTGTGACAATTAAAGAAGACCATGCATGAAAAAAGTACCAAAGGAAGGTCTCTGTCCATAGGTTCTTTATCTTATTAAATTTAAATTCCCAAACTATTTTTTTCCACATATCACTAAAACCTTCTTAAACATCTGTAACCATCCACTAAAGATTTTTGCATAATATTTGAATTTAAAACACATTACCTAGTTACTTAATATTTAGTGAACTGTGAGGTGTGAGGGAGTGGTTGTATGTAACACACATAGTGAATATTAGACAAGTATTGTTTTAACTGCAAAGAGTAATATGTAAAAGACTAATATATTAAAGATATTGTCTAATTGTACCTAAATAATGTTTATTTTAATTTCTCAAAAAGTTCATTAAAGATTATAAATAGTAGATATGATTACTTTGATATGTTGGATGACAAGTAAACTTGACCTTTATACATGTATTTTTTACATCAGTAAACTTAACATTTCAATTAACATGTTTTTGAATAGATAATTTGAATTAAATATCGGGTTAAAAAATGTTAAATCCATGGATTGTAGAATGAGAGATGATTAACCTTAAACATAGCTGTTAAGTGTTGATTTTAAGTTTTGGGGAAATTACATTATAAATTTAAATTTATTTGGACTTGGGAGCAAGAATATTTGCTACTTAATAGAATCTTACGTAAGCTTTATAATTATTCTTTACGATGATGTTATCATCTAGGGCCTTTGGTCAGCCTTATTATATCCTTGGTTCATGTATTGCAGTAACTAAGTCTCTTGTATGGAATTTAAGTTGAATTTATCTAACTCTGGGAAACGAACTAGGGGTGGTGGGAGTGACTGGGTGACGGACACTGAGGTGGGCACTTGACGGGATGAGCACTGAGTGTTATTCTGTATGTTGGCAAATTGAACACCAATAAAAAATAAATTTATAAAAAAAATTAAATCGAATTCTTTAAAAAGTAAATTCACTTAAGCACACCAGTAAATATTACAATAAATCTTGGAATCTTATTTTTAAAAATCAATATTTCAGAGTATAAGTGTTTGAATTTAAAAATTCTTTTGATTTTCTTTTTAAAGGTGCATCTGAATTGTTTACTGTTTGTTCATCGGTTAGCAGAAGAGTCCAGAATGAATGCTTTTGAGAATAAGGATGGAGTCATTAAAAAAGAGCATGTACAGGCTGCAGCAAAGGTAAAATCTGACTTTCTTCTCATGAGAGCAGGAATGAACTTAAAAAATATCTAGTTTATCACTTCTGTTTTGGATTCCTTATTCAGGTTATTGACTGATGTTTGCCCGCCCCCCCCCCCCCCCCCACCCAATTATGCAGGCATCCTGGTGTATAGTTAACAGATTCGGGATGAATTAGGCCCAGAATGCCAACCAGTTATCGGCTGCTGTTCTAGCAGTGTAACACTTGCCTAGTTACACAGCAACCGAGGCAGCTGTCGACAGTTGGGGGGATGCTTGGCTTTCTATGTTAATGAATTTAATTGGGGAGATTTTTTTTTTTTTTAGTATGTCCATATTATGGATTTCTGAATATTTCTATGAAATATTCATGGCCATGCTTTATCATTACTTAAGGGAAATGAATGGCTCCTAATCCGTATGATTTATAGTAGGCTGTATATATTTGAGAAGGTTTATCACCTTGAAATTTATGAAAACTTCTTGATCATTTTGAGTTTTTCTGACTACTTATTTGTTTTTCTAACTTTGCGATTTGAGTGACTTAAATCACTTACATAAGCAGAGAAAATTGCTTCTTACTGGTGTCTCTGTATAGTGTTAAGAGTATGATAGGATAGTTCTTTGCAAATATGTGTCCAAGATCATTATTTTCCTTTGATTTTAATAGGTGCTGTACTATAAAAAGCTTTGGGAGTCAGTTAAATTTAGATGATATACTGTATTTCTTTGAATAGTCACAATGTTATATAGAGAGATTATTTCTAGTTATGCAAGAAATTGGCAACTGTGGTTGGGGGAATGATGTGGGGAAGAGACTTAGTTTTGACAGTCAATGTAGACTTTTAATATTTTTTTATTTTGAAATAATTGTAGGCTCACAGAAGATGCAAAAATAATAGAGTTCCCGTGTACCTTTTATTATTTTTTAATTTTTCTTTAAAGATTTTATTTATTTATGAGAGATGCAGAGAGAGAGGTGGAGACACAGGTGGAAGGGGAATGTCCCTTCCTCTCCTGCAGGGAGCCTGATGTGGGACTCCATCCCAGGACCCTGGGATCACACCCTGAGCCAAAGGCAGATGCTCAACTGCTGAGCTATGCAGGCATCCCTCCCGTGTACCTTGTAAAACCAGAGAACTACAAGTATTGGCCTGGGATATAGACTGATTCGATGATCTCTGTGGAAGCCTAGAAGTGTGCATGCCCTGGTAGTTTTTTTAGGGGCTTTAAATTTGCTTATATTCTAATAGGTTTCTAGACTAAAAGCAATATAGGCATTTTTTTTCCTGCAGGTAAAAGTAAAGCTTAAGAGCTTGAAGAGTGTATGTGTATATTTTAAATTTAGGGTTTGTTTTCATCATAGATGTACTTAACCTAGAAATAGGTAAGTTCTTTTAAAAAATTTTCTGGATATATTCTGATCTAATGCTTCCAGTCTTTTATAGCCAAAAATCTGATTTTATTTTCTCATGGGCCAAATGTTTTGAAAATTGTCAACCTAATGAGTTTATTTAGCATAAGCTGACAGGTCTTGGTCTCTAAATTCATATAATTACAGCTCAAATATAAGAAATTTGGTGTGTTGCATTGGATTTGTATTGCTTTATAGTTGTTAATGTCTGATTTATAATAGGATTTTTGACACTTGGAACATTCTTTAACTCCCTAGATTACTGAATTGTCTATGAACCTCAAGTTGGGAACCATTAGTCTGGGTACTTTGGGCTTACATTTGAAGAAATTAACATTCAGAAGTGACTATAAAGCCAGATTTTCAGAATTGTATGTATCCCATGTTTTCAGAGAAGCGGATTATTTCAGGGAAGTTTAGGATCTTTTATAAGGCAAATGATTCCATAATCACCTTCCAAATTGAGTTTTATAAACTCAGGCTTGCATATTATGTACATAAGATGATTTAACTTTTTGTTGAGGAGTTTTGTTTTATTTGCCTTGGGTATAATATGAATCTTCATTTTTTTCCCCCTCACAGGTAATTCTAAAGAAGAGCAGAGGTTAGAAGTCAAAGAACACATTTTTGAAAATTATATATTAGGTGGTAACAGACTGTGAAGGCACTTTTTACTTATCAGTTAATATTTTGTATTAAAATATTGACTATTTGAGGGATGTGTGTATTTGTATATTTTTTTACTGATACTGGAATATCTCAAGCACATACGTAGTACTATATAACTTTTTTTTGGGGGGGAATTGTTTCATTCACTTTCAGTGGTCTCCTTTTACTTCCATTTTGTTGGTATTACAAATGTTTTACATAACAAATGACATTTGCTATAGGAAGTAGTTTGAAGAGATGTGTTAGAATTGTTTATAAAGGATTTAGATTTAGTTACAATTAACTACGGACAAAATTTAATTTCTGAAGAAAGACTATATGCAGTCAATCTAGGTACATTTTAATACTGATTTTAATTATTTAATGCCTTCACATTAGCAATGCAATTTTTACTTTACACAATAAATGACATTTCTCAACTAGAAACATCCGCAAGGTGCTTTCAAAACCTTGATCTCTTCCCAATCTAAAAACAGAGCAAACGGACTTATTTTAAGTAAGTTTAATAGATGGGTGTTTCATTTCCCCCTAAGGAATCCTTAAGAAGTTTATTTTGTATCTGATAGTTACTTTTATTCCCCGATGGTTACATTTTGAGTAGTTATAGTATAATACCCAAACCAGGAATTTGATATTAGCATAGTGTGGGTGTAATTTTATTATGTATAGATTTGTGTAACCACAACTATAGTCAAGATAACAGAATTATTTCATCACCAGTAAGTTCTCCATCGTGCTGTTCTTTTAAAATTAACACTTAGCTTTCTATGGACACTGACCCTCACCTCCCCCCCATCCCTAAACCATGGCAATCACTAATCTTCTCTCCATCTCTATAATTTTATCATTTTTTAAATGGAATCATACAGGTTATTACTTTGGGGGATTTATCCCCCCTCCCCCACCATCCCTGCATAACTTCCTTGAGATGCATTCAAATTTTTGCATGTAGGAATTCCTTTTTATTACTGTGTCATATTCCATGGTATTTATGTACCACAGTTTGTGTAGCTATTTACCCATTGTAGTGCATTTTGATTATTTCCAGTTTTTGGCTATTATAAATAAAGCTGCTATGAACCAATGTGTATAAGTTTTTACACGGATGAGTTTTCATTTCTCTGGGATAAACGACTGGGAGTGTAGAGTGGTAAGTTTATCTTTAGTTTTTTACAAAGAAATGGCCAAACTGTTTTCCAGAATGGCTGTACTATTTTATATTCTCATCAGCGATTTATGAGAAATCCAGTTTCTTCACATCCTCATAAACATTTGGTAGTGTTAATTTTTATTTTAAGCTGCTCTGATGGGAGTGTGTCTCATGGTTCTTTCCGTTTCCCTAATGGCTAATGATGTTGCACATATTTTCATGTTTATTTCTCATCCATATTTCCTCTTTGGTAAAATATTTCTTCATTTCTTTTGGTTATTTTCTGTTTGGATTGTTTTTACAATGTTGAATTCTAAGTAGTTTATTTTAGGTATGGGTTATTTGTCAGATACGTGGTTTGCAATATTTTTTCTGATGCCTTTTATGCTCTTAAACAGAATCTTGTGGAAATCAACAGTTTTTCATTTTGATGAAGTCCATCTTAATTGGGTTTCCTCCCACCCTTTTCATGGTATTGGTGTAATGTTCAAGGACTCTTAACCAAGCCCTTGATCCTGAAGATTTTCTCCTATATTATGATTACTATTTTTTACAAGTTTTATAATTTGTTTTACGTTTAAGTCTCTGGTCTATTTTGAGTTAATTTTTGTATGAGGTGTGAGGTTTAGGTCAAGATTTATTTTTTTGACTGTCGATATTAGCACCATTAGTTTGTAAAGACTGCATTTCCTCCATTGAATATCTTTTGCACTTTTGTCACAAATCTGTTAGTCATACTTGTATGGGGTCTTCTGAGTTCTTTGCCCCATTAATTGTCTCAGTCCCTCCACCAATAAAACATAGTCTTTAGTTCTGTGCCTACATAATCAGTTTTGAAATCAGGTAGAGTGATTCCTCTCACATGATTCTTGTTCAGAATTGTTTTGGCTTGTGCTTGCTTCGGCAGCATATATCCTAAAATTGGAACAATATATGGAAAACAATATGGAGAGTCCTCAGGAAGTTAAAAATATAGCTACCGTACAACCCAGCAATTGCACTACTAGGAATTTACCCCAAAGATACAAATGTGATGATCTGAGGGAGCACCTGCACCCCAATTTTATAGCAGCAGTGTCCGCGATAGCCAGACTGTCCCCGATGTCCAACAGATGAATGGATAAGAATATATATATATAGAGAGAACGTTAAGTGTATATGTATATACACACACAAACACAGTGTAATGTTACTCAGCCATCCAAAAGGATAAATACCATTTACATTGATGTGGATGGAACTGGAGGGTGTTCTGCTGAGCAAATTAAGTCCATTAGAGAAAGACAGTTACATGGTTTTGCTCATGTAGAATATAAGAAACAGTGCAGAAGATCATAGGGGAAGGGAGGGAAAACTGGGAAGTCATCAGTAGAAAACCATGAGAAAGTATAGAAAACAAACTGAGGGTTGCTGGAGGGGAGTAGGAGGATGGGGTAATTGGGTGTTGGGCACCGGATGTTATATGCAACTGATGAACACTACATATGAAACTAATGATGTACTATATGTTGGCTAATTTAAATTTAAAAATTGGAGTGATACAGAGATTAGCATGGCCCCTCTGCAAGGATGACAAGCAGATTCATGAAGCATTCTGGATTTTTAAATGGCTATTGGAGATAGACTTGAGTACTTGTTGAAAACTGGTAAAAACAACAACAAAAAATTGTTTTAGCTCTAATAGTTCCTTTGCCTTTCCATATAAATTTTAGAATGATTTTGTTTGTATTTATAAAAAAAATTAATAATCTTGCCAGGATTTTGATAGGAATTTCATTAAACCTGTATCAATTTGGGGAGAATTGACATCTTTATCCTATTGAGTTTTCCAATCTGTGGATATGGAATGTCTGTTTATTTACATCTTTGATTTCTTCATCATTGTCTTGTAGAGTACTTTATCTATTTCCTTTCTGTTTAGAGAACTCCCTCTTTTGATTGTTTTAGGGTAGGGCTTCTGGCGACAAATTTTATTTCCTTCATCTGAGAATGTCTTGATTTCACCATTATTCCCCATGCATTTTTCGCTGGATGTGAAATCTGATTTGACTGTTCTTTTGTACTGGGGAAATATTGTATCTTTTCCTTTTGGCTTCCATGGTCTTTGATTAAAAAAAACAACTGTAATTAGTACATTGTTTCTCTGGCTATTTTCAAGTTTTTTCTTTTGTCTTAGTTTAGAAGATTGATAAGATGTACTTTGGCATGGATGTCTTTGCATATATCCTATTTGCAGGTACTTTGTCAATCTGTGAGGTTTTTTTTGTTTGTTTGCCAAATTTGGGAAATTTTCAACCATTGTTTTTTGGAATACTTTTTAGCCCCATCTATCTTCTCTTCTGGATCTCTAATGACACAAAAGCAAGATTTTATTTTAAGTTCCATAAATTTCTGAGGCCTTTCTTTTGGGGGAGGTATCTGTTTTCTCATAGATTGATTCTGTGTTCTGTCTTCTAATTCAGTGATTATTTCTTCTGTTTCTCCATTCTACTGTTGTGGGTTTTTTTTTTCCCCCAGTTATTAATTTTTTTAGTTAAAGTTCCATTTGTTTTTTTTTCTTTATATCTTATATATTTTTGCTGAGACTTCCTACTTTTTTTTCATTAAGTATGTTTGTAATTATTCAAGAGCTTTTATGATGGCTGCTTCAAAATCCTTGTTTGATAATTGTAACATTTGTGCCATCTTGGTGTTGACATTTGTTTTTTTATTCAGTTTGCAATCTTAATTTTTAGTATTTGTGATTTTTTTTTATATTGAAACTTGGACATTGTGGGTATTATGTTACAAGACTGGATCTTATGTAAATCTTATGCTATCACAGGACTTTGCTGGCACCATTCTAGTGGATAAAACATGGTACTGCCTTGTTACTGCTGGTGAGGATAGAAGTCAAAGTTCTCCTCTTAGCCTCTATAGATGGCCAGTGGTGGTGAAGGAAGGAGCTGTCTCTCATTACTCCTGGGTTGAGGTGGGAGTTTAGGCTCCCAACTAGGCCTTTACTGATACATCTTGGTTGGGAGAAGGAGAAGCTCCTTATTACTACTATCCATCTGTATTCCACTGATGTTTTGGGAAGGTAGTCATGTTACCCAGTGGTGAGAAGTCCCAACTGGACTAGTCTCTGATACCATCTAATGGGAAGGGGATATAGTTTTGGGTTACCATAGCATGAGGGTAAAATATCAGATTTCTTATGGGGTCTTCACCGATTGTGAAGGTGTGCTGTCTTTACTGCTGAGTGGTAGGGGTCCTGCCTCTCCCTGAAGTTTCTGATACCTACAAGGAAAGGATGGGATTCCTTGTTACTGCTAGTTATGGATGAATTTCTGGGCACAGGACGAAATTATTAGCTTCTTACTTGATCTCCGACACCACACTGGTGGCAGGATTTAGAATGCTACATAATATACTGGCAAGAGTAAAAATAAAAGTCGAGGCTGTCTACTTGAGTACTGAAGGGGTAGGGGAGGGGGAATGGAAACTGCAGTTTTTATCTGTGGTATTTGGCTGAAATAGATTGTTCTTGTCTAAAATTCTGTTTTGCTAGGATATCCCTTTTCTTGTCTTTTGATTAGAGAAAGTAGGTCTTTTTTTTTGAAGAGGGGGGGAGGTTTTTCAGTTTCCTGCCTCTTGTCTGTGATTATTGGAGTTTCTGTGTTGCCACCTTCTCTAATATCCAATCTAGGATAGAAAGGGAAAAAAGAAAACCCAGGGTACTCATCTCTGTTTTTTGGGGTTGTTTTTTTGGTCCCAAGTTTCTAGCTAGTCTGCTATTTTCTCTCTACTTTTCAGAGTCATATATATGTGTTTGTGTGTGTGTGTATATATATACATATATATACACACACATACATACATATACACCCACACATATACATACATATATGTATATATGTATTATACACATACATATATACACATACATACATACATATATATACATACATATATATATATACATATTTTTCCACGTGGGTGGACATTATCATGAGCTATGCACATCCATCTTAGTGGCCTAATTCTCTGTGTAATTAATTTCTTTAGAGACAAATCTCTACCCCCACAATTTTTTTCTTTTTCTGGGATAAGGTTTTAGGGAA
The DNA here is from genome assembly GCF_018345385.1 of Vulpes lagopus. Lineage (NCBI taxonomy): Eukaryota > Metazoa > Chordata > Mammalia > Carnivora > Canidae > Vulpes > Vulpes lagopus. The sequence goes on from NC_054825.1 coordinate 122,460,929, forward strand.
CGGACTGTGTGTGATCTGTCCCACACACAGATCATCAGTTAATCATTTTGTTATTGCCCTATCTTACTCTCTTCTTCCATTGTACATGGCTGGACTCAGGAGAGGCCGCAGAGTGCTTCCTGGGCAGGTAGCTGCTTCTGCTGCAGCATCTTCTATTGTTACCTATGATTTCTTTGGCTCTACTTTGTCACTCTGCATCTAAGAAGTTTCTTGAACTCTCTTGAATGTCTATATCTTATCTCTTCAATTTTGGTTTATACTTTTTTATACTTTATTATTTTAGTGGAGTCCAAGGAGGGAAAGAGAGAGTATGTGTGTGTGTGTGTGTGGGGGGGGGGGGTGTCAGTCTTGAGCAGAAAGCCTCATGAATTCTTAGTTCAACATAAATAAAAGTAAGTTAATACTTCCAAAGCATTAATGTGCCAATATTTCAGCATCTTATTTGCAATATAGATACACATTTTTAACATAAGATCATGTTTCATATAAAGATAATTAGACAAATATTAAGATTTTTCGTTAGAATGTGTAAGTTTGAAAAGACATACTAGAATATGTAATTCATTCTGAAGGGTTCTGTAAATACACATAATAGCAAAATCTTACTTTTCACTTCACCTTAAGAGCTAGATTAGGGCATTTTGGATCCAGGACAACTATAATATATTCAGAATTTTTTTTTTGTTATTTTTATTTTTATTTATTTTATTTTTTTTTTAAATTTTTATTTATTTATAATAGTCACAGAGAGAGAGAGAGAGGCAGAGACACAGGCAGAGGGAGAAGCAGGCTCCATGCACCGGGAGCCCGACGTGGGATTCGATCCCGGGTCTCCAGGATCGCGCCCTGGGCCAAAGGCAGGCGCCAAACCGCTGCGCCACCCAGGGATCCCTTTTTTGTTATTTTTAAAATGAGGTTTTCCCTTGTGCTTGCTTTGGGAGTACATATACTAAGATTGGCACAATACAGAGGTTACTATGGCCCTACTCAAGGGTGACATGCAAATTCATGAATCATTCCATATTTAAAAAAATGAGATTTTCCCATCTTTTCTATTTCCTGTGTAGTGACTAATGACCATCATAATGCAGTTGGACCCACTACCATTTCCTGAAAAGACTTTCAGATAATCTGGACTTATTCTTCTCTCCATATTCAGCTTCTATATGCAATTTTCCTACCTCACCCTAACCTTGAAGTATGAAAACTCAGAGAGTGGGCTAAGATTAAGCTTCTCCAATCGAAGGGCAAAATAGGATTCTACTTGGATGTTTGGAAAAGCTTGGAGGTTTTTTCCCCCATCATTGCAGACCATACTATCGCTAACCAACAGGAAAATACCAGACCAAAAGAGGAGTATGTGTGCAGCCTGGGAGGTGGGGTGGGATGGGGGCATTGGTAGAGTTAAGAGTAGAGGCAATCATAGTGTCAATGTAGGCTTGGTATCTCTTCTGAGAAGTTTTTTGTTATAGGTAGAAATTTTAGTATGTTGGTAAGGAGTTATAACTCCAACATGTTCATAAGAGTTAGAGATGAAGAAAGCCAGAAGCAAGACACAATGAAGTTAGAATAGTAGGAGACACTGGCTTGTCTTCTGTATGTTGGAGTAGTTGTATGCCACCCATTACACCTGAATTAGAAAAGATGAAGAGAATCTAGAATATGAGTTCCAGCAGAGGTGGGGGAAAAAACCAAGTGTTCTGTATGTTGAGGAGGGCCTGTGAGACCTTGAACAAGTACTTTAAATGGAGGCTCAATTTCCTCATCTCTAATATAGTAACTTGTTTTTGGCCCTGTACTCTCCTTCTCACTCTTTCTCTTGAACACTTTTAGGCCTTGATTGCTGAACATGAAGTGGATATAGTACCTAAGGATGGGTGCTTAGTTCACCTTCTCTTTGGTAATTGAATCTTGACATTCAATATCGAGGTGGCTGGAGATGAGTTTCATGATGCTATCTATTTCCTAGAAAATCTCTAGATTTTCAAGCTTTACTAAGCTTCAGAATCACCCGAGGGCTTGAAGTATAGATTGCTGGGTCTAATCCCATCCAATTTCTAATTCAGTAGATCTGGGATAGAGCTGAGAATTTTTCTATTCCCCAGGGGATGCTAATTTTGCTCATCTAGGGACTATACTTTTGAGAAAAAATTGCTCTAGATCACAAGTTCTGTAAATAAAGCTCTATTGGAATATAGGTGCACGTGTCTATTATCTGTGACTGCTTTTATGCTACAAATTATGGTATAGATGATTAGTTGCCACAAATATTATATGTTCTACAAGCCTAAAATATTTACTATCTGGCTACTTACAGAAAGTTTGACCCCTGTTGTAGATCATACTTTTCCTCATCTGGCTATATTGCTTAAACACAAGTTGCCAAATGGCAGATTATTCCAGAGGCTATTTTTCTTCCTAGCTGTGCTTCTATGGTCGCCCAAATACATAAGGTTCAAATCTACCCACCTTGTTCATTTAACAAACACATGGCAATATGCTAGACTGGATATTTAAGCAAAATCCAGACCATAAGAAATGGTTGTTAGAACTTCCATTAAGTAGATAAATGAATTGCCCGGCTCTAGAGATAGATATTTCTTACTTTGTCAATTAAATAGTTCCTCTTACTTGAGGCATGTAGTCAAAATCTTGTATCCAACTAATTTTTCTAAATATTATCAATAAAACTTGATGGGCCCATTGACATGCTGCAGTTAGTTTCCTCCTTATTTATATCAGCTACATTGAATTGACTTTACCAATTAGGGATAGAGTTTTGAGATATTCTTATTATCCCATGTAAAACCATTTGCCTTGTTTTCTTAAGATACTGTCATCTGTGTGCAATTTTCCTTTTTGAGTCTTGGAGTTCCCTGTGTCTGACCATCTATGAGTTTTCTTTGGTAAGTTTTTGTGTGATAGGTATTTTCCATCATACTTTGCAAACATTCTGTATTCTTTAAAATGTGTCTCTGGCAATTAGCATATACTTGGCTTTTATTCTTTTATCCAGTATGATAATATTAGTAATTGGAGTTTGTAATCTATTTACATTTAATACAACCCTGCTACTTTTGGGTTCATATTTACTATTTTACTAATTGTGTTCTATGTGATCCAGCACTTTAAAATTACTTTTTCTTTTTTGTTTTTTTTGAAATTCATGGTTCATTTTACTTTTTATTACCCTAGTTTTACATTGTTACACTAAAGATTATAGTGTGTATTCATTGATTTATTACGCTATTTGTTAATCTATGCACTCTTTTATTAGAGATTGTAACATGTATCTGTGACTAGTTGTAGAACTTTAGAACATTGTAATTCCATTTACCTTCTGTCTTTGATTATTTTGATTTTACATTGTTAAAGCACATAAGAATTACTAATTTTAAATGTTAAACCACATAAGGATTATTATTTTATATATGTTAAACCACACTATAATTATTATTATTTGATACTGCCAGTTTTCAGTGTTTATTTATATCTATCTTCCTATCTACGCTTTGATCATTTCTACAACTCCAGTTTTTTTTCTTTGGAGTTTTTTTGAAATTACCTGAAGAACTCCCTTCAATATTAGTGTCTAGATCTTGGTAATAAATTCCCTGTTTTGTCTGTGAAAAAAATTTCACCTTTAAATTTGAAAGATATTTTCATTAGGTGTAGAATTCTAGATTGGCCGTTAAAACACTTTAAAAATGTTATTCCCTATTTTCAAGCGTCCATCATTTTCTGAGAAGTTCATAAGGCTTACAGCAATATGTGTCCCCACCCCAACCCCTCTTGTTAGCAAAGGTTTTCCTTTCTGGTTTTCAGTAGTGTTACTGTGATTAATTGCCCTAGGATTGTTTTGTTTGTTTTCCTTTTTATTTTGCTTGAAGTTCCTGAATTTTCTGAAAATAGGGTGGTGCCTTTCATCAGTTTTGGAAGGTTCTTAGTCATTACCTTTTCAAATATCGATTCTGCCCATTTTCTTTTTCCTCTTCTGGTATTCCAGTTATGTATTATTATTAAACTCTGTAGATATCTCTCACATTCTTTTTTTTTTTTTCTAAAGATTTTATTTATTTGAGAGAGAAAGAGAACACAAGCAGAGGGAGGGGCAGAGGGACAAGCAGACTCCCTGCTGAGTGCAGAGTTCCATGGGGCTTGATCCCAGGACCCTGATATCATGACCTGAGCTGGTCAGAGGCTTAACCGACTGAGATATCCATATGCCCCCCTTTACACTCTTAATATAAGACTTCTGAAGGTATCTCTTACACTCTTAGTTTTTTTACATTAATTTCTTTCTTTGTCCTTTAGTTTGGATATTTCTGTTCACTTGTCTTTGAGTTTCCTAATTTTGACTTCTGCTCTGTTTCATCTGCTCACAAACACATTTGGTAAGTTCTAAGTTACAGATCTTTTTTTTTTTTTTAAATACGTCTTTGGACATATTAGTTGTATTTTAAGGTAATTGTCAGTGAATTCCAATATTTGGGTTATCTGAGGGTTTTTTTTTTTTTCTGAGTCTTTTTTTTTTTTTATATCCTTTTTGTTTTTTCTCTTGCTTTTTCTTCATGTAGTTTTGCCTCATGGCATGCCTAATAAATTTTGCTCAGATGCTGGATATTTTCTTTAAAAGAAGTTATTCTCCACCGAGGGGTCATTCTCTCCTACACTATGCAGACAGTGATGGCTGGTCACCTTAATCAGTGACTGCTAACTCATGGCTAAGTTGTAGTTTATAAGAGATTCAGTTCACCTCTTGTGTGTGCTTGGCCTTTCAGGTGTTTTAACTGAGAGCTTGATTATGTTTTTTAGTGGCTCTGCTTCTGGCATATGCTGAAGGCTAGTCTTTGACACATGAGAATTCCAAAATCTCTACTTTACTTTTCAGTCTTTCCCACATAGGCCTAGGAAGTCTGTAAATGCCCTAAAGAAAAAAACTGACCTAGTAATCCAACATTCTAGGTCTCCATTAAGAGCTCCATTATAGCTGCCTGGAGTCTCAAACTTCTTCCTTTGTTAGAACGTCAGATGCCTCCCAGGTAAAATTTGCTAAAGATATTAGCTTACTTTTTTCATGTTCTGCCCTCTGGAGTCTTAGTCCTTATATTTCTTGTTGCCTTATCAGATCTCATTTGTCTTCATATAAATGGTTTCTATATGTTATGTAGTTTATTTTGTTCTCAGAAGGAACACTGGTTGGCCATAAGTTACTTCAGTGAGGGTGACCAGCTGTTCCAGTTTAGCACTGTAGATCATCCATCCCAGGAAACTCTTCATTTGAAGGCAAACCGAGACAGTTGGTCATCCTAATTCCAAGCCATCTAGAAACAGAAGTTAATAAAATTAATTTAGCATGAAACTAATATGTAGGAAGATACTTTTAATAAAACTCAAGCAAGAAAGACTACTTTTCACATTGAGGTTGTATGTTATTTACCTCAAAATTGTGGGGCAGCCCCAGTGGCTCAGCGGTTTAGCGCCACCTTCAGCCCAAGGCATGATCCTGGAGACCCGGGATCAAGTCCCACATCAGACTCCTGGCATGGAGCCTGCTTCTCCCTCTGCCTGTGTCTCTGCCTCTCTCTCTCTCTGTCTCTCATGAATAAATAAATAAAATCTTTAAAAAAAATTGTTATAGCCAGTATTTTCATGCATAAGAGTATTCTAGAAAAATGCAAATAATTCTTGTTTAGAAATTATTAGAAATCTATAAAAGACCATCTAATCATTATTAATTATTCTAAGCAGAAAGATGGTAAAATCATTGGTTTGTCTTTGAAATAGTTTTAAATGTCTCTTTCTTAGAGTTGGAGTTGTTACATACAAACCCTAACTTTCATTTATCTTTTTTTAAATGTATTTTTTGACTCTAAAATGTTTTTGATCAGAAACTTTTGTGTATAAATAAAAATTCATGCTGGATGGTATATCCTGTGTTAAGGCATTGAACTCAGTGCTCTGAGGGCTTCATAGCTAGTAAGCACCATAGAAAAGTGAGAACACTGTGCTCTTGGAGACAAAAAAGTTATATTCACTAACCTCAAGAAATAACTTGTTTCACGTAGACACTATCTTGTTTTACTGATATTTACAGTTTGAAAAATTAAAATTTGTCCACTAAATAATGCTGCAGAGGCAGATGTTTTTTATTAATGGAGGTATAATTTTTTAAAAGGGTTGATTGAATATCCCATATGTGATACAATTTTGGGCAATTAAATACCTACCTTTGATAGTTTTCACGCTGTCCAAAGGTGTACTTCAGTTTATATTTTTAATTGTCATTTTATATTCATTTCTGATTTTGCCAAATACAATATAAGTTCTTCTAGAGCAAGAGCTTCTAATTATTTAGTTCCTCAAAGCCCATATACAGATTTTTATTTAATTTCTAAAAGGACTGAATTCTCAATGGGCAGGACTTGATAGAGATGTAGCTTCAATTACATATGGCCAGATACACATCTTTATATATATACCATGACCTTACCGAATCCCAAAACTAATCCAAAGGATAGAACTTTGCTGCTTGTTTTAAGAAATCTAAAGATTTTTTAAAAAATTTATTTATTCATGAGAGACACACAGAGAGAGGCAGAGGGAGAAGCAGGCTCCATGCAGGGAGCCCAATGTGGGACTCGATCCTGGGACTCCAGGATCACGCCCTGGGCGTGACCTGGGCCAAAGGCAGGCACTAAACCACTGAGCCACCCAGGTTGCCTTGTTTTAAGAAATCTAAATAACTATCTCAATTCCGCCATTAACTACACTTAAGGAAAGTTTCTTCCTCTATAAAATTAAGGAATTCAATAGTTTCTAGCATTCCTTCTAACTCTTAAAAAAAAAAAAATATATATATATAGATAGATAGATAGATAGACAGACAGACAGACTGGTTTCTTCTGAGAAAGCCAATGTGGAGAATATTCTATTTGGATATATCAGTGCCTTAACTCGTGTTGTCTGAAGTCCGTGAGCCACCACAATTACAACATTTCTGAGCTCCCTTATCTCTTTAATTTCATTTGCATAAAAGCTCAAAAGAGGGAAAGTTTTTTATTGATAACTTTTCTTAAATCTGTTGCGTTTAGTTGTTTTTCCTATGTTCTCATTACTAATTTTTCCCGTGTGATTTTCTTTAGTAATTGTACTGAAAACAAGCTTTTCAGAGTTAAGATTCACATTCTTCTTGATTTATCTAAAGCTACATATAATGAGGAGAGGAAAATTGTTAGAAGATAGATGTTGTTTCAAGGTTATATCTCAAAGGTGAGATTGGGCCGGTTTTGGCGTGTATACTTAAATTTCATTATAAAAACCTTCGTAGTTAACATAGAAATGTATTTTAAAAGAAAAATGGCTTATGTCTGTTAAGTCTCAACTTGAGCATTCTTTGTGGACTCACAGGCACTGAGATCTCTTTCTTTAATGCAGTACTACTTGCAAACTGTATACTGCCAAGTAAAGAGTATTTGGGATTTGTATGTTGACTTCATAACAACTAGACCAGCTGAAGGAGGTGTTAATGTTCATATTGGAGGGATTTCATCAGCTGTCCATCTATAATGGGGTGTAATAACCAGAGACCATGAACTTGGTGGTTCAAGTGCTATATTGGGACTGCAGAGTTTTGTTTGACACACATAGTTTTGGTGTTTTTAATATAATTAATTACATTTTAAAATTAAATCTCACCTGCAGATTTAACTGTTTTTTTTTTTTTTAATTGGACAATATGGCCATAATACATCCATAATCAATTGGGTCTAAATAGTGACTTCTTTAGATGACAACATTCTTTTGTCACCCCGCTGAATCAGACCTGCTTTACTTATTTATGTTAACTCTGAACCTCTGTAAGCATTTGAGTTCACAACCTATTTGAAAACTTAAAAATTGGTATTTTTCTTGACATTGCTGGCCAATTTTAGTGGCATGCCCTAGCCATGACTCAGTTATGTTCTCTTTTTCAGCATGCATGGTATTTTCCAGAATTTTCTCAAGCTTCTGGTAGCAATTAGCTTGTATCATTGGCTCCAAAGCTTGTTCTGAGTCCAAGAGTAGCAGCCAGGTCCTTAAAGAATCTGGTCTCTGGCAATAGATTAGGGCAAAGTGTTTAAACTCATCCAAGCATATCTCCCCCATCAACCATATCTCACCCATCTAAAAGTAACTCAAGCTTCAGATTTCTTGTATCTTTGTAAGTTGGATTGAAATTCATGTCCAATTTACAATTTCCTAAGGGAGTTTCTTAGACTTCCTATATATGTTGCACAGGTAATAGTGCTATACAGTATTTGCTTCTTTGTATATTCAGCACCAAAAGGAAATTTCTCAAATTGTGCTCATCTCCATAATGTCTCTTTCCTTTGTAATGCTGTACCAGGAACCCTAATGGCACACAGTTATTTGTCCTGTATTTAAGCCACTCTATCCTGACTCCTACGAATTTGATAGGCATGGTGAAAATGCACTTTGTAGACTTAATTCTGAGGTGCCTCTTAGAGTCATCTGATAGAGTAAATCTGAATTCTAGAGATAGTCCTGCAAAATGTACTACTGTCGCTGCATCAGTTGGGCACTCAGTTTTACATTTGTTGAATGGATGACTAATAGAAGTTACTTAAAATTGACCACTTAGCCTGGTCTTTGTTGTGTCACATTAAAAAACAGAAATCTGTTTTCAAAGGTTTTAAAGGATAATGCAGATGGTAACTTTAGTCTTTCTTAAAGGCATAGTGCAGGTTTTTCTATAGCATTTCACCCAGAAAGCTTCTAAAATTTTTCTTGAGATGCATTTTCCTTCTCCTATTTTTTGAAATCTGCTAAAAATTTCTACTGCTTTCACCCTCCAGAGTAGTGTCACCACCATTTTTCCCCTTAGTGTTTACTAGCTCTTCTTTTCCTGCACGGAACTTGCAGACATCCTAATTCTTGTGACCATTTGTCCCTCTGTGTGTGGTACTGTCCCCACCCCATCCATTCTAAATGTAATTTTCCAATCAAGGTTTCTTTTCTCTTCAAAATCTGCTCTTGTGAATGGGTGAATAAAATTGTTCACCTTATTGTATGTCAAAGAAAGCTTGAATGAAGGAAATTTGTTTCTTGTTCCCCTCCAAGTCTTTTTCACCCACTGACTCAGGATTGAGAGACATGAAGGAGGAGAACTGCTGAAATAGTATGGAATATATAAGGTAAATTTAATACCCAGGACTGAATAAAACCAAGTCAGAATACACCCCATCTGCATGACAGCGAAGGTATTTAGTTTTTACTAGAAGCCTGTAAAATAGATGTTATTTACAATTATTCACTTTAATTACAAATCAGGAGACTAAGATTCAGAGAGAAGTAATTTGATGCTCACAATAATGCTCAAAATTGCCTGTGGCAGGCAATTTTCATGTAGACAAAAAGGCTGAAGGAAAAGATCCTGATGAGTCTTGAGACCTGGTTGTGAAATGACTAGAATTTTTATATTTCTTAATTTTCAAGTAGAACCACAGACTGCTGGGGAAAATAGTATTACGATGAATTCAGATCAGGATATCACAGTGTAAAGAAAAATAATATTCTCTGTGTATAAAAATAGGTGTTTATGATGAAGATCTAAAACTACCATTTAGGGATTTCAATAATTAGTAAAGCAAGAAAAAAAATCCCTATTTTTATTTCTCCCTCACTCTGATCCACAAAGTGTTAAGTGAAAATGAGCATTTTTATGTTTTGTGGCCGTAAGAGTCCCCCCCTCCCCGTCATATTTTGTGGGTGATGAAATTCCTTAATTGTGAAGTCCAGATTTCTGATTAAGCAATTGTTCTTAGTAGGCTTTGTAAATCAAATTTTATCTCTGGACTTTGAGAGTTAAGCCTGCCAAGATTTAAATAAGGAAAACATTCATTTTGATCCCTACTGACATTAAATTTTAAGACTTTGCAGTTATAAAACAAATACTAAAAATTCAAATTTGAAAATAAAGTTGGGATTGTGCTATTATTTTATGTGCTATTATTTACTATGAAGGGAAAAAAAGGCAGTCTAATGTATAGTTACATTTGATTTGTATTATAAGATGAAGTTAGAGCCTTGAAAATAATTTTTTCTTTTATAAAAGTTTTATTCCACAGTTATTTTCAAAAAATTATTTATTCTTTGTTATGAAGCCCATGATATAAAAAGAATACATATCTTCCAGTAATTTCCTTGCATAAACAGTTTCGCTAATAAAATGCAGTTGTCAAGACTATGCAACATTTTCAATTATTTTAGAAAATTTATTGAAGTTTTAGCTATAACTTAAACAATTAAAGTTTCTATTTTTAAAATTGCCATATAGTATTTCAGTATCCTATACCTATAAACATCATTTGTAAATGTATACCATACACTCAAATAATCACGTTGGGCATATTCATTTAATTTAGTAATTGCTATGTGCTAAGTACTCATGTAGAGTGAAAGAACAATATCCCTGCATTTAAAAATACCATTTAATTAGGGGTACCTGAGTGACTCAGTGGGTTGAGCGTCTGCCTTCCGCTCAGGTCATGACCCCGGGGTCCTGGGATCCTGCCATTGGTGGGGGAGGGGGGCTCCCCATTGAGTGGGGAGCCTGCTTCTCCCCCTCACTTGTATTTTCTCTCTCAAATAAATTAAAAAAAATACCATGGAGCTATATGAGGGTTTTTACTATAGAGTTTGCTTAAATATTTCTATGTATGTATATGTGTATATATATGTTTGTAAGTCAAGATCATAGTAATCACAGAAATTAATGTAAAGGATCTGAATCAGAAAAGTTTTTGCTTTGTTTTTTTTTTTTGAGAGGGGACACCAAATTCATACTTGGTGGAAAAGGATAATGGAGGATTGAAATTTGGTAGAAAACACATAGGAAATGGTACAGACAAGGAGGAAGGAAGAAACCATAAGAATTCAAGATTAAAGTGCAGGGGCATATATGTTGAGTTTAAAGAGATTGTATGGAAGACTTCCAAATCGTCGGAGAAGTGAGCCACCAGGAATTTAGAGTTAGTGCAGAGGACAGGAGGCAGTGAGATTCTTTGAGTGGGGTTATAGGTAAAGTTTCTGTTTTTTTTTTTTTTTTTTTTAAAGATTATTCCAGTAACCACGAGTGGGTTAAGAGATAATAGAAACAGTGAAACTACTTTGAAAGCTGTTGCAATGTTCAAATATGAAGTAATTACAAAAAAGGTTCAAAGTTTTGAAATATATAGGAGATACTAGATTTGGGAGAACTCACAAAAAGAAAAAAAATATTATATAAAATCTTCTAGTTAGTGTCTAAGTCATTTCAATCTTTAATTTTAACAAGTTCTCAAGATACTGATAAAGTATAATTGTGATTTAAACCATGACCTAAAGGACTTTTGGGGAAGTTAAGATTGGTTACAGAAATCCCAAATATAGCAGCCTAGGCAATTTAGGACTACTGCAAAGGCTTAAATATTTCATCAGGGTCTTGGACTCTCTATCTCTATCTCCCTCCTCTCAATCTTCGGGGTGAAGGCCTTTATATTGCCATTGTTTCAAAATAGATACCGCATCTCCGTGTATCACTTTCGTGTTCTGTACCAGAGAACAAGGAAGAGACAGAAAGTCTGGTACCTGTATCTGAAGAGAAGAAGCTTTTCATTCTATTGACTTAAACATGTCATACAACTACTGCTTGTTGCAGGGGAGTCTGGAGGAAATGATTTTTTAACTTTATTGAAAAATAATTGACAAAAGTAATTGTATATACTTGAATATCATTTGATACATATATATTGTGGGATGATTACTAATAAATATCAAGATAAAACATCCATCACCTCACAAGGTTAACTTTTTTTCCCTTTGAGTGAGAATGCTTAATATTTACTTTAGGCAACTTTCAAGGATATAATACTGTATTATTAACCATAGTCCCTGTGCTGTACACTGGATCATCAGAGCTGTACCCTTTGATCTGTATCACCCTATTTCCTCCTGTCCCCCTCCCTTCCCTGGTGACCACCATTATATTCTCTGTTTCTATAAATCGGCTTAGGTTTTTTTTTTTTTTTTTTTTTTAAGATTCCACATATAAGTGTTACCATACAATATTTGTGGTGTACACATACACATTTTATCCATTCATTCATTGAAGGACATTTAGGCTGATTCCATATTTTGGGTATTGTAAATAATGCTGCAAGGAGCATGTGTGTGTAGATAATCTGTTTGAGATACTGATTTTAATTCCCTTATATATATATACCTAGGAGTAGGAATTCTGGGTCATATGGTAGTTCAATTTTCAATTTTTGGAAGGTCCACCATACTGTTTCTTTAATGGCTGCACCAAATTATGTTTCCACCTACAGTGTATAAAGGTTCCCTTTTTTCCACATGTTTCTCTGACATTTGTTATCTCTTGTCTTGTTGATAATAGCCATCCTGACAGGTGTGAGGTGCTATCTCATTGTGGTTTTGTTTTGTGTTTTCCTGATGACTAATGATATTAAGCACCTTTTCATATACCTATTGGTCATTTGCATGTCGTCTTTGGAAAAAGTGTCTATTCAAGACCTTTGCCCATTTTTAAACTGGTTTGTTTGCTTTTTTTTGCTATTGAGTTGTATGAGTTTTTTTTTTTTTTTTGTAGGAGTTCTTTTAAGTATATTTTGGATATCAGACACGATTTGCAAATATTTTTTCCCATTCTATAGGTTGTTTCTTCAGTTTATTATAGTTTTTATTGGTGTGCAGCAGCCCTTTAGTTTGGTGTAGTGCTACCTATTTATTTTAGCTTTTTGGTGTCTTATCTAAGAAATTATTGCCAAGACCACCATCGCCAAGGATCTTTTTTCCTGTGTTTTCTTCTAGGAGTTTTATGGCTTTAGGTCTTAAATTTATGTCTTTTATCCATTTTGAGTTAATTTTTGTATGATGTAAGATAGAGATTCAGTTTCATTGTTTTGCATGTGGCTATCCAGTTTTCCCAGCACCATTTATTGAAGAGACTGTTCTTTCCCTATTGTGTTCTTGGCACTCATGTCAAAAATTAGTTGATCATATATCTGGGCTTTCTCTCTGTTTCACTGGTTTGTGTACCTGTTTTTATGCCAGTACTGTACTGTTTTGTTTAATATAGCTTGAAATCAGGAAGTATGATGCCTCCAGCTTTGTTCTTCTTTCTTAAGGTTGCTTTGGGTATTTGGGCTCTCTTGTGGTTCCATGCAAATTTTAGGATAGTTTATTGTATTTCTGTGAAAAATGCCATTGGGATCTTGATAGGGATTGCATTGAATCTATAGATCACATTGGATGGTATGGACAATTTGATAATATTCTTCCAATCCAAGAACATGGGATACCTTTTTATTTGTATCTTCAGTGGCTTTCAGTGTTTTATAGTTTTCAATGTTCAGGTTTTTCACTTCCTTGATTAATTTTATTCCTTGTTTACTTATTGTTTTTGGCACTTAATCTCTCTGAGCACAGTCAAGGTTGTCATTAAAGGAAGGAGAAGCACATACTATGTAGATGTCTGTCAGAAGAGTCATTTTGTATAATCCACTGATTCTACAAAAAATTATATTAAGCCATAAAGTTAAAAACCTTAACATATTGTTCTGTAGTTCTTTCAGTTGTCTGAATACTGACTGACTCAGGACATTTGTTACTGTTTTTGATCCTATCGCTTTCTCAGACTGTGTGGCCAGAAGAAACTCAGATTATACCTGGGAGAAAAATGTAGAAAATTCAGGTATTCTAAGGACAAATAAATATGAAGAATATTACATTAATATGTGGTTTTAAACATCTTTCATTTTCATTTATATTCTATGTTTATAGTTTTAAAGCTTAACATCTTAAATTATATTTTCAAAATTGTGTACTTTATGCTCTTTCTAATACCTGTGGTCCCAGGTCAAGGTAAGCCTTTAAGTTAAATGACCAGTACTTATAACAGTTTTGTAATATGAAATAAATGTAGCCAGATTATCAGGTATGCATAGTACTTGTTCCCCAAATAATATATTACTTATGTGCAAATTGTATAACTAAAGATATTTAGCCAATGAGATCACTGATTTGGCCAAGTATTCTTGAATGTTTTAAGAATGAGGTTCTGAAGCTATATGGTTGTTTAAAATATATTTTGGACAAGACTCCAGAGATGCAAAAGAAGTTCAAACATACAGCCAAAAGATTGAATCAGTGAAGTGCAGAAAGAACCAGCAACAAGCTTGTTACATGTCTTTTCTGGAAATGCAATCATTTCATTGTTACTCACAAAAGTCTTCTAAAGTGCTTTGGGACATCATGGGTAATATAGATTCTATGCCCTTGTGTAATAAAGTAAAATGTTACTCTTATTTAGAATTTTAAACATTACTCTATTTCTAGATGCAGCTGAGTAATTTTTTTTCGGTTTCTAAGGGAGGCCTCAATATAATTATATTTCCTCCTTATAGTTGAACAATTATGTAAAAATGCTTCTTCACATATGAAAAATGATAGAGGTATAAGATACAAATAATATCAAAATAATGTTTTAGATTCTGAAAACTTGTTAAGACAGTTCTCCAAGGTTTTTTACATATAAGGAAATGATTTTGAAATACAATTAACTTTATTCTAAAACTTCCAAGAGCCAAAAGAAATTAGATGGGCCTCTAAAGTACTTAGGCTGTGGACAAGATAATAATCAGTACCTATAATTTTTGGAACACTGTGCTAGAGAGTGAGGGACATAAAAACCATTAAACACACATTTCTTGCCCTTAAGAAAATTATCGTTTGAGCAAATAACAGAAATACTCATGACACAGGATAGTTTATTAATATTTAAAGCCAGTCTAGTCATAAAAATCTATGCTGCTAACACGACTGCCTATTTTGGTTACTGCTGCATAACAAATCATTCTAAAACTTAATGGCTTAAGACAGCAGCCATTAATTTGATTATTTTTCATGATTCTATGGATTGGCTGGGGCTCAGCTGGGCAGTTCTTTTGGTTTCATTTGAAGTCTCTCAAATTCTTACAGTCAGATGATAGCTGGGCCGGGGTGTTCCCATAATGTCTCAGCCTCCAGAACATCTTTATGTGGTATCTTTTTCCAGTGTTGTTTCCTTACATCATGCATTAGGTCTCCAAGAGTCAGGAATTAGACATGTCTAGTACTTTTTCCTGTGATCAGAAGTACCATAATATACATTTTCACCCTTTCTGTTGGTCAAGGCAGCCACAAGACTGGCCTGTGCTGGTAGGATAGAGTCAGAAGAATAAGCTTGATGTGAGGAAGAGCAGATAGGTAGTGGAGGCATTTTTGGAGGTCATCTTTGGAGGTAAGCTACCTTATTGGCTGATTAGTGGTCTAGGCCATAACTGCTGTGGGAGTTACAAGAAATAGAGGACTCTCTGGGTTTGGGTGACTGAAGTATTTTCAAAGATTTACTAAAGCTTTTCCCTGAGTCAAAAAGGCTGAGCACAGAGGAGATGGTTAGGGTAGGATGGCAAGCAGTGGAGTGGATTATGGGATCCTCTAGGAAGAATAGCATATGCAAAAGTACACTGGTGGGAAAACAAAGAGATTAGGTTAATAAGAGGTAAATCAAAAAGAATATGACCCAAAGTAATAGTCATCAGAGCTAGCATTGCCTCTTTCAATTAATGTAGAAAAGACTGGTAAAAATGCTTGGAAAGTAGATGTTTTTAAAAGGCTGATGCAATTTTAAATAGGGAGCATATCACTGAACAACAGCAAGGCCAGTGACTTTAAAATTGAGCCAGGAATGGGCTTAAAAATAAGATGGTAAAATTTGATTTAGAAGAATTTTTCATTGGTTTCCTTCATATGTGAGATTTTATTCAGGTAGCTGGACAATGCCAGACTAATGAAGCATTGCTACCTGAATACAGGACAACTAAGAAAAGGCAGATATGGACATGGCTTGGTAGTTTTGCTTCTGGATGATCCGGATTGATAGAATGCAGGTTCATAGCAACTGAGCTCATCATATCCATCAGCATTGAGGTGAAAGCTGATAGCTCAGGGAGCAAATAGTATGAATCTCCTGAGAACAAAAAAGTCTTGACCTTAAGATAGTTATGTTGTGAAATAAGAGAGCATAAATTCTTAATAAAGCAAATCATTGCAGCTGACCCCACTTGGAAATTTAAATAACAAAAATCAACTCCACGTGTATAATCATTCATTTCTTTAACACTTTTGTGGATTCACTGCTGTGTGACTAGCTTAATTCAACGGTGTCCTAATTTCTAGAAAGTTTTTTATTACTCTGGAACCTATACCCCTGTTACTCCCATGCATTGGCACTATTTCTGTGCTCTAAATGAATATATAAACTAATGTCTTCTGTAAGATATTCCTACATCATCCAGGGACGCCTTGGTGGCTCAGCGGTTGAGCATCTGCCTTTGGCTCAGGGCGTGATCTTGGAGTCCTGCGATCAAGTCCCACGTCGGGCTTCCAGCATGGAGCCTGCTTCTCCCTCTGCCTGTGTCTCTGCCTCTCTCTCATTCTCTCTCCCTCTCTCTCTGTGTCTCTCATAAATAAATAAAAAAAAATTTTTTAAAAATATATTCCTACATCATCCCCACAAGCATCCCTACATGCATCCTACAAGCATTCCCACTGACCACGTCTTTTTGCTCCCCAGATTCTTTGATTATTAATGTTTCACTGAAGTTTTCATTATCTTCATTTTTTCATTAATTCATTTAGCAGATATTTATTGAGTTTTATCTATGAGTTAGACACAGCCAAAATGACTTTTGAACTATAATATGAAAAGGAGTCAACCTAGAGGAGATCTGGTAAGAGTTTCAGCATAAAGCACAAAGGCCTTGTAGAGGAAATAAACCTAATGCATTCAAGGAAAAGAAAAGTAAGTCAGCCTTAGAGCATTGCTGAAGAAGATGTGAGTTAGGTCACATAATGTGCAGTCTTGGAAGCTATAGTAAGGATTTTGAAACTTATTCTGAGTGGGAAGGGAGGACATTGGAACATTCTGAGTAGGAAAGTGATGTGACCACAATTTACCTTTTATGAGGATCACTTCTGATTCTGGGTAGAGAAGAAACAGGAAAAAGGGTCAGGAAGAGGCCAGAGAGCTATTGAAATAGCCCATGATGATGATGGTGATCTGGACTAGGTAAAGGGGTAAAATTGCCGAGAAGTCGAGTGCTCTCTGTACCTCAGTTTTGTCCATCCCGTCTATGCTCTCCACATATTGCTCCTCTCTCCTCATTTTAGTGTAACAGGTGCCTCTCTGGGGCCTCACAGCTCTTCACTTCTGCCTCAAGCTCTCTTTTCTTTCCTACTTTACTTCCTCTTTTGTTTCTTGCTATTTTCCTCTAGTTGTTTTTTTTTTTTCCCCAATACCATTCCTTTCTGATTTTTCCCTTTTCTCTCTCACTCTTCATTTTGCTATATATGGGCTTTTTAAAGGCATCTTAGTCCCATTCATTGATAAATTAATCCTCTACTCCTTTGAGAAGGCATATGTAGGGGCCTGTTTTTCCTAATTTACTCAGCGTAGGAAATTTAAAATATTCTGATCTGGTCTATCTTTCTTATACAGGAGCCTGTAGAACCAGGTCTCATTGTATCATTGACTGGCACTGGAAAGGTCTCACTGTAGTAACTCATCAAAGGAAGCTACAAACACATGTATGTCCTGGAACTGGATGAGATCTTAGTGTTGATTTGGCTGTGCTTAAGAGTCTGGCTCAGCAGAGGGAATGAGTGAGTAAATTAGTGAATGAATGAATGGAAATAAAAACTTGGTGCAGAAGAGGAAAAGTTTTACTGGTCCATACAAGCTGATAACCATCTATCCCTACATAACAGCTACAAAAATTTATACCTTTGTAGTGGCTTTTACATCCTAGGTGGACAAGTGTGCTAGGCAGCCCACCTTGCTCCTGAGATGAAATGAGCCTCTTTCAGTGTCAGCATATTCTGGACTTGGGATTCCAATTATCTATATGTTTGTATTTATTTCTATGTTGGTAATCGTAGGCCCCTCTTGTTCCTGTCATCGATGTTCAGAGGTAGCGACTCAGGAGCCAGTCAGATCTCCCACTAATAATAATAGAGCTGACGGGTTGGTGAGAGCTAAGAAAGCAGACCAGCAGATACTGCAGCTCAAGTCCTGGAACTGGGCATTTCTTAGGAATGTCTACCATTAGAATTTCTATGGCTGATTCTATCACACACATCATGTTTTTTAGCTTTATTAAAATACTTAAATATTTTTCAAGGCAGACTGAAAGACATGTAATACTTTTGCTTAATCATAGGAGTTGGCAGCAGGGAGTGTTTACATGGTGAGTGAAGTGCCACTGCCAGAGAAAAAGAGAGGAGTACAGAGTGCCTTGTCCTGAGGGGAGCACCCTGGTGCCTCTGTGTCTAGGATGGGGCTGCGGGTTGGTGCACTCATTCTCCTCTTGACAAAGCCCACGTTAAATTGATTATTCTATATTTACAGTTCAGCCTATGTGTACACATAGGTAAGGTGAGGCTGATCTATGTTTGTTGGTGAAGGAACTCTGCATTTAAATTTAAATTATTTAAATTTTATTTTCTCATTAGATTCTAGGATTTGAAGAGAGAACTAAGATAAAAGCCGCAGGGTCTTTTCCCCAGGGATGTGCAGAAAGGGGGTTATGTGAATTGGGGAGAGCAGGAGAGCCTTTGACCCAGACTTCTGTTCATAAAGAGTTACACATTTATACTGCTACGTTTTTTTTTTTTTTAAGATTTTATTTATTTATTCATGAGAGACAGAGAGAGAGAGAGAGGCAGAGACACAGGCAGAGGGAGAAGCAGGCTCCATGCAGGGAGCCCCATGTGGGACTCAATCCCGGGTCTCCAGGATCGCGCCCTGGGCCAAAGGCAGGTGCTAAATCACTGAGCCACCCAGGGATCCCTATATTGCTACTTTTCAACTAAAATTTTATAGATGGTTACAGAGATACAATTTAAGGAAAAGCAGGTGTTCTTTTATGGGACCATGTATTCCCAATGAATTGTTCACTACTTTACATATTCATCAGTTAATCTTATCCCTATCCTCCTATCGTAAAGGAGAAAGTCCAGCATTAGTTCCTACAGTATTGAGCTAGTTATGAATTGCTGCTTAAAAAAAAAAAACTTGTTTTATTAACCTTGGTAAAACATAGTGGTGGGCACGTGTTATCACTGTCTACTTAATTTTTAAGATGTGGCTCTTAATAAACTATTCTTTCGTAACATCTGGAGATGGGGAAGGTAGAGGAAACAGACCTGGTAATAGCTTCTGCAGCATTGCCAAATTCAGGTTGAAGAAGATGACAGGTAAGGACCTTGCCAGATACTTGAACCTGTGTGAGTCTGTTGTACCACAAAATTGGGGCTGCTAGGAACTTTGCTCAAAAACACTTATACTTTTAAGAGATGTATTTTAAGTTTTGAATTGTTTTTGCATAAGCAAACCACATGCTAACACACCACTCACTTTAAGAGCACTATCCAAACATCACAAAGTCAGTTCCAAAGTCTAGACAATTTCCAGTCCCTCTGTCAGAAAGCAAATAACAACAAAAGACTTATTCCAAACATAAGTCAACCAGAACCTTGGAGAACCTTCACAGTAACATGCTTTGTACAATCACTTCAGGAAATTTTGTGAATAGCCCACAGCGGGGAGCACACAACCCCATAATACTCAGAACATATTGCCCAAGTTATACATGATGACAAGGTAAACATTTGCTTAAGAACCTTTCAAAGAAGGAAGTGGTATGGAAACCAGGGGACGCTCTCCCATCTTTGAAACCCCAAATTAACGACAACATTGGCTGTACCCAGCACCCTTAGGGTCTGAGCACTGTGAATTATATCATCTTCTGGTTCAAACAGAAACTTAACTTTTCCACCATAATGCATCTAACCATTAACCTACTGGAATGAAGGTTGGAACAGGTATGCAATGATGATAGGTGGTGGTGGTTCTGCTTCTTTTGTGCTTGGTTTGTAAGCATTTGTCCTCTGGCTGCTGGTGACTCCATGCCTACATACAACTATTTATATATTCCTTTAGTACTTTTCTGCCGAACAGCACATAATGATCAGTCACTTGTGGAGCTTTCTAGCATGGATGCGATTCACAGTCATCGTTATAGTGCCATAAAACCATGGTACACTGACTTCGTTTTAGTAGTTTTACACTTAGCTATTATCCAACATACAAGGGTCATTAAAGTTGAAATGTCCCTTGAGTTTCTTTCTAACATTAAGTTTATTTCAGTCACTACAGATGGAAACAAAACAAAAAGACATACTGGTCTTCAACACTATGCCTGGAAAAAGTAAAACTATAATGATGAGCTATTTTATCTTAATGTTTATGGACTCCTTCTTGCTGCGATATATTGCCCAGTGCACATTGGGTGCATAAAACAGGGAATAGTAATTAATCTCAATTATTGAAAATATGAACCTAAAATCCAGGAGAAGATCAGAGCCGTGTGTACACAAGATCCATAAAACGTGGAATGTGAGACGTATGTATGTGACAATTTGGAAATATTCCTGATTCTCAGTTACTCAGAGGACAAGGAAAGCCATTTCATGTTCTTTATGGAAAAAGGTCAGGTATATGTCTGAATAAAGAAGCAGGTGAGGTTAGCTACTAGCACTGTAAATGGAAATACATTGTATATAGAAACTTAAAGAATTGACTTTGTATTAAATATAGAAGAAAGAAATATTTTGCATTACTTTGTTATATCAGTGATTTTTTTTTTTTTTTTTTGGTAAATAATGGAAATTTTAGTGCTTGACTCTTTTATGCTGGTTACACATCCTGTGTTAATTCTTATTGAGGGACGCCTGGGGGGCTCAGCAGTTGAGTGTCTGCCTTCGGTTCAGAGCGTGACCCCGGGGTCCTGGGATCAACTCCCGCATCAGGCTTCCCGGAGGGAGCCTGCTTCTCCCTCTGCCTGTATCTCTGCCTCTCTCTGGGTCTCTCATGAATAAATACGTGAAATATTTTTTACAAAACCTTATTGAGATTGAAAAATAAAAGTTAATGCTGAAAAATGAATCAGTTACAGTAATTAATCCCCTCAACAAACATAGACGGAGCACCAGCTTTGTACCAAGTCCCCTCTGTGCAAACATGGATTATCCAAGTAAGAGACAGTCTGTCCCATCTCCAAGGAGCCCCAAGTACATGAAACAGTGCAGGTTCCCATAATTCCAGGAGACAGTTTTTTGTTGGAAATTTTTAAGATTAAATCTTAAACTGTAAGATGGAGACTTTACCTTTCTCTTATAAAGGTGGTCCTTCATAGAAATGGGTAAGTTTATTGGAAGAATGCTTGAGGAGATTTTACTAATACTTGAACCTGAGGTCTACATAATACATGTCTTGGAAATAAAGATACTGGCCTCCAGTGCTGTCAGGTTAGCCTGTTAGGTGAATTTAGTGCTCTTGATTTTTATTATGCTGCTCTGCTTCCCCTGAAACCTACACTGGTTTATTCCAACCAATGTGGTCTGAATTCCATCCAACATTTTGCTAATATTTATCAGTGCTAAACTCAGTATTGCTTGATAAGTCAAATTTGTTGCAAATCACTTCCAGTTGTACAAATACATTATTTACTCATAACTGGTAAAAACCCCATGCTGTCATTAAATGGGTCGACATATTCATGTAATTACCTAGGCTGGAAATATGGTTAAGTGTGATTATTCTGGAGAAAGAAAAATCAAAAGAATTAAAGTATAATTCCGTGAAACTATAATCTTTGACAGTTATAAAAGCAGACTTTTTCAAAAATGTGTTTCATTTTATTGTAGCTTTTAAATTTTTTTCAGTTTCTTTTTATAAAGTCTCTATAAATTGTCCAAAGTTTGGATGGATGTATTTAAATATTTCAATCAAAGCTTGGCAGCTGATGAACTGAACCTCGTTTTATTACCAGTTCCAAATGACCCACCCTTTAGGCTGAGTTCATGGGTTATGCCACCAACCCCTAAAGTCATGGGTGTAGTGACTCATTTGCCAGGGGAAATGCTTGTGGCACTAGTCCAGTCTGGAAAAGAGACTGGCAGTTGATTTAAGCTTGGGAACAGAGGCAGAGAAGGAGCCCACGTCCAAGCTGAAGCTGGAATAAGGCTGTCATAGGATTGAAACACATCTTCCCCGATTCACTGGGCTGTTTTCACATTGTGTATTGGATTGAAGGTAATGAGACC
The DNA here is from genome assembly GCF_018345385.1 of Vulpes lagopus. NCBI lineage: Eukaryota > Metazoa > Chordata > Mammalia > Carnivora > Canidae > Vulpes > Vulpes lagopus. Next base: position 122,483,198 of record NC_054825.1, read on the forward strand.
TCAGGTCTGGTGCTGATTTAATTCTGAAACATACCTGTGAGCGTGGTGATGAGCAATGGCCCCACTGTGTTTGTCTCTAATGCTGGCAGAAGGGACTCCCTCTGTTTTAGGCTCAACTGTCACAAAAGTCGTGGAGAGAACTGATGCAAAAGGTGGTAAATTCTCCTGTGACATGTGACTCTTTTCTCAGGTGTCTCCTTGAGGACCTCAGCAGGTCCTCAACCTACCTGTTCACATAATGCATAGTAGGCACAAAATATGTCATTAATAAGTATTAAGCTCCTGTTAGACACCAAGACTGGCGTACCTGGAATATCGGGTGTGTATCATAGCAGCCTCCACAGATGTGCTACCTGTATCATGAATTTCAAGTGTGGGCTTGCTGGATTTATTAACTTCCTAAACCTATTTTTTTTTTTTTTTTTTTAGTTTGCTTTGATATAACGATATCAATAGCATGGAAACCTTGAAGAGTCACTGTTTGTAGAGATATTAACTCTCTCTCTATTATCTTAGAATGTTTCAGTGGCATCCAAGTCACTTCTATTGCTAGCAGAACCACCCTTCAGAGGGGTCTCACACTGTAGAGATCTAGTTGACGACATCCCAAACACATGGTGCAGTTTACTAAAGCACATGTGAGCCTCTCCGTTGCTCATGATCCAGTGTCCAGCCCCGATAGAGCTTAAACTTCCCTGAACCTGAAACCTTAGGACACTTAAACGTCCTGAACATCTACGATCAAGAGTAACATCTTTCAGGGCCCAGGGAAATGCCTTCCTACTTATTCTGCCTGCCCCCCCACCCCCGCCCCCGTGTTCTTGAAACAAAAGGCGACTGTACATACTTGTGGTGGGTTTGGGGATTGAATTGCTGTCCTTTGGAGATGGATAAAGCTTCAGTGTGTGGGAAAGATTTTTTTTTTTCTCCCCAGCTTTATTGAGATACAGTTGACACATAACATTGTACAAGGTATACACCATATTGATTTGGCGAACTTAAGTATTGCATTAGGATTATCCCTTAGGGTTATCACTGTAGTGTCAGGTAATAATACCTCTGTCACACATTTAAGTGGAAGAAGAACTTAGGCAATTAGATAAATTAACTTGTTAAATCTTTCTTTTTAAAAATATTTTATTTATTTATTCATGAGAGACAGAGAGAGGCAGAGACACAGGCAGAGGGAAAAGCAGGCTCCATACAGGGAGTCCAATGGGACTTGATCCTGGGACTCTAGGATCATGCCCTGGGTCAAAGGCAGGCACTCAACCACTGAGCCACGCAGGGATCCCTTGTTAAATCTTCATAGCATGGATGAAATCAGCTATTGTTAACCAGTAAGTAGTACATAACATACATACATTTACCAGGAGTATAAAACATACCCATTGTTTTGGCTGCTTTTGGGTTCCACTTTGAATCCGGGCATACTCACTTATTAGCATGGTATTTACAACATGTGCATGAGGCAGCTAAAGAATGTTATGCAATATTTTACGATTTATATTACACTTAAATTTCCATATATGTATATGTGTAATATGCCTAAAGCATGATATCAGATAGAATTAGATTGATGCTGAGTGTTAGAATTGCTAATCATTTAATTTTTGTTAAAATATTTAATAAAAATATTGAGTACATTTAATTATAGTTTCAAACAATGCATTTTCAGCACTCTTTAAATATATTTAAAAATTTGATATGAATTATAATTTGTACTTTATCCTTCATTTTTAGTAGATGTTGAATACTCTAGAGGAATATTTTTTGAAAATATACATGCAAGATAATGTTTTGATGTTTACAATTACCTTAACATCTTTATAAAATCCATATTTTGTGTACTTTTATGACTGTATTTTTTTAAAAGATTTTATTTATTTATTCATGAGAGACACACAGAGAGAGAGGCAGAGACACAGGCAGAGGGAGAAGCAGCCTCCCTGCAGGGAGCCTGATGAGGGACTCGGTCCCAGGACCTTGGGGTCAGGCCCTGAGCCAACGGCAGATGCTCAACCTCTGAGCCACCCAGGAGTCCCTATGATTGTATTTTGTTCTTAATGAAGTTATTACTTTCAAAATAGCACAGATTGTAAAAATCTTAAATAGAGTAATGTATTTTGCTGAAATGAAGGTAAGAAAAACAATTTCTAGAAAAGTTTATGCGTTACATCATTTTATTACTCAGTCCACTCACAGACCACTTATACAACAATAATACTTATTGAATTTGATTCTGTTATATGAAAAAAGCATAGTTTTATACATTTATCTTTCTGTAATGAAGCTATTATTTGTCAGAGTAGGAGGATAAAATATATTTTATTTAAAAGTTGCCTTGGGATCCCTGGGTGGCGCAGCGGTTTGGTGCCTGCCTTTGGCCCGGGGCGCGATCCTGGAGACCCGGGATCGAATCCCACATCAGGCTCCCGGTGCATGGAGCCTGCTTCTCCCTCCGCCTGTGTCTCTGCCTCTCTCTCTCTCTCTCTGTGACTATCATAAAAAAAAAAAAAAAAAAAAAAGTTGCCTTGATTTATAACTTTTGAGTATATAGAATATAGTATGTTGTCCTCTATTTGTATTCTTGTCTCCAGATTCTCAAATGTTAGGGGTTACCAGGATGGCTTGTTAATGGGTATAGACTTCATCATAGAACTTCAATGTTCCCACACTTTATTTTTTACAAATTATTGCAAAACTGAAATGATTTAAACAAATCTCTTTTAAGGGCTTACTTTAGTTTTTTAGCTGGCTTCATAATTGCCAATTCCGATGGCCACCACTTAGGGGACTGTCTCTACAGGCTATTTGTGTGGCAGGAGCTCTGTAAGAGTTGCCCCGGGGTTACCACTAGTGCAGAAACTGTGTCCTTCTCTGCCCCTCCTCCACCACTGCGTCTAAACTTTTCTCTTGACTGACTCTATTCTGTTGATTTTGCTCCAAGAGGTTTTCCTCTGATTTACCCTTTGTATCGATGCTGTCTTTAGGCCGTTGGCCAAGTTTTTAATTTGGCATCACCTCAAAACGTTGCATTTGCTACCATCTCCCTCATATCCTCCACTCATACACCTTCCCAGTCCATTCTTCCTAGCTCCCCAATGACCCTTCCACCTGTTTTCCATATTGAGGAGAATATATAGTTTTGTAGATAAGATAACCTTTCCTAGAACCAAAATTCAGTTGGTAATGCCTAAAATCCATAAGTCAAGGAATTGCATTGTAAGTGCATGTTTTTTGAAATATCGGGTTTTATTAGATATAAAAGTGTACCTGGGGGGTGTGATTCAGTGTTAGAATTTATCATTTTAAACCATTCTGTACAATTTGATTTTTTTCCCTACATACATGATTTACATGAAGTTCAATTAATTTTTGTTTGGTCTTAATTACACCCTTTACTAATAAGAGCTCAAATCCAGTCTGTGTGGTCAGAAAGGAGACAAAGGTTTTCTTCTTTCCTACTTGTGGTATCTTCTTCAATTAGACTGTTTCACTGTCTCCCAGGTATAAAATAAACATCCCATGCATACCATCGGAGGGAGAAAATCCCCGTGAAGTGAATGGTGTCAGTGTTGTCAATCTACTGCAGTGCCCCATCCTGTCCTCAAACTATCAGTGGCTGTTTGAGCTAATGCCCTTGCTATTTGACCATTTTGACTCTGTCTTCAGAACATAATGTCATCAATTCCATTAGTCAATTTCCACTGTTTTTTGGATCCATTCCTGCATATTGTAAAAATTCTGTATCAGTGTATGCACACTGGGCCTGTGAGTCACAGATAGGCAAGATCTTTAAAAAGATTAGTGTTTATGTTTTTAAATTGCTTGAATAGTTAGTGTACATTAGAGAAAAGTCTCCAAATTGGCTTTTCTGTTCTTTTAAAATATTTTTTTTCTTTTTATTCAACACATTTCTTTTTCCCACTTAGCTACTTCTAAGTAAACACTAGGGGTACAAAGATGAATAAAACATGGCCTTGATACTAGAAGATGGCCTTGATACTAGAAGAACTCATAGTCCAGAAACAATTGTCTTTTATCTTGATAAGTATTATGGTTGTATATAAATAAATTGTGGGAGCACAAAAGTGGGAAGCAGTAAGATTAAAAATGACATTCTCCAATTGAATGGAGCAGACTTTTTGGGATTTAGTCTATTTAGTAATAGTATTAAATGTAATCATTATTTTAAAATAATTACAATTTACAGATAAATTATAACCTTTTAAATGACTAAGTGATTTATTTAGAAATGAATAAGTTAAGGAATTTAGTATCTGGTGAAAGAGTAAGTCCAGACTATGAATTCTTAATCTTAGTTATGAATTAGATAACTAAGAAAATGATTTTCTAGTTTTTCTCCTTTACAAATAAATTCTTTCTACTTTCCATTGAGAACCTATCTATTCTTTTTGTACTAGCTCCCAGTGAACTGTACCACAGTCTTTTTTAGACATGAAATCTCTGTATCACCAGACCAGACCATATCCTAGCCACTCCAAATAAATCACAGTGAAAAAAAAAGTGAACTCTGAAGTATGAAAAAGTTACTGCAGGAATCATATAAATATAAATTTGGCGTTTTATATCCAGTGTACTTTGGTTTTGGAAATTATATGTAAGTTCTACAAAAGAGTGTTACTATTTTTTTTACCTTGGTTTTCTACCTAAAAAACCTATCATAATTTTTCTATCTCCAGATAAAGTAATAAGTGTTTTCAAAGACAATTAATGTATTTATACTTCTCTAAATAAGTATCGAAAAAGCAAACATCTCCCTACCTGAGAATTTTAAGGCTAACCGCACTATTGTATGGACAGCTGCAAAGAAGATGTGAATAAGTCAGTGTCATTAATTTGTTTTAGCAAGGGGTTAAGAATCTTCCTAAACCAATAATTAAGAGATTTACAACTACTCTAAGGTTTACATAAACTGCTTTGGGGCTATCAGTTATTAATAGATAGACTTGTCGAAAGGCCTAGATGAGTAGATTTGATCTGGAATGATAGTTCATATATAATTCAGAAGGGCCAGCAAAACTTCCCGAGTCCATTTTCCTACATGCCAACCACATGTATTTTCCCCTCACTACTTTAATATAAGCCTGAATTCTAGACGTTATGAAACATGTTAGCCAGACCCCCTACTGACTTTTAGTAAACAGAATTGAGTGTAAATAATATTTATGACTGTAGACTACTTGGCTGAATCCACCTTAAAAGACAGTTTCATTCGGCTTATACAGCAATGTTTCACCATCTACAGTAGCACACACGCACATATACAAATTACACTCAGACCAAGCCAAAAGGAGAGACGAAGATGTAATTCACCAAGGAAAGAAATGTATAAAGGAAGGTGACTAAACTGAGACTTCATACAACTGTTTATTTGTCATAAAACCATCCATGAGCTAAGATATAAGCATAAGCATTAAGTGAATGACAGTTGTTTTATTGTATTTTCAACATTTTTAGTTGTATCTTAAGGAATACCAGATGCTGTTCACATGATGCCAAACATATGGCTTTTGGCTGTGCTCTTGTGATCTGTAGTAGATTGCTATATAATGTACAGGGCAAGAAAAAAAAAAAAAAAAAAACGATTTACAGATAGCCCTGGCCTGAGTGGCTCACAGCTGGATCTAATTTCACTGCACTGATGGCCTCTTCCCTCCAGCACCTTCTATTTTATCAAATGCTGCATATTGTTTTTTTGAAGTGGTTCTTGTTGTCCTAGTGAATACCACAGATGGATAGCACACAGGACATTTGGTTGTCTGTTTTCTGACTAGGGTCAGGACCTACTGTTGTTCATGTTTGGGTGGAGGACGTATTTCATGGGACTGCCCAAGAAATTTAATGAGTTTCAGCTGTCCAAGAAATAATGTATATAAGACATTGCTCACTTGGTTGACATACTTGAGGCCATTATAGTCATTTGGGTTCTCAGGCTCTAATGTGGTTCCTCCCAAGTGTGTCTTTGTATCAGTTACCAAGCTGACATATCACCTAAAAGAAAGATGAAACGGGTAAGGAGAATAAATAAATGCTAATAATTATTCAATTTAATTATGATTGCCTATATGTTTTCCTGTCTTTCCTACTAGATTTTAAGCTTCTTGAAGGTATAAAATATGTCTTGTTCAACACTTAATAGCCTGCATGTAGCCCAGGGGCTGGTACACATTAGGGACTTAAATATTTGTTGAATGAATAGATGGAAGAACAAACATTCAAAGAGTTTCTGTAGATTTGATAATTATGGGAGGAGAGGATAACTAAAACACAGTTTGTAGATCTCATTCTGTTTCCTAATTTTTCTCTAAGCCCTGTTGTTTTAAAATCCATAGTTGTTGTTCTTTGTTCAAAATGATCTGTTTCTTCATGTGTGCATTGGCCACATTTTACCTATCACTCCTTAACTGATGGATGCCAATACTGACTCCGTCTCCCTTCCAACACAGGGTAATTTCCAGGCATCTCTACTGCTGCCATGATACAGTGATATGGGACTGTATGGGAGACAATTGCTATCTATACATGCAGGTGAGGCTGGTTAAGTTTTAAAATGTTACTGAAGCTGTAGTTTCTTTCTTCTTTTTTTTCCTCTTTTTAAAATGAGGGACTTTACCATGAGGTTTTTACTTATCTTAGGCTTCATTTAGAAAACAGGCACAGATTTCCCCAAACCACTTTTAGGAATTCTCTTGTCCGCCGCTACTCTCTCCAGTTAAGTCCCCAGAAAGGAGAGTACATTTCTTTTTCCTCTCTGAAACTCAGCCTCATCCAACATACTCAAACTAGTTTACATTGTCAGGGCAATGAAAATTATATATATAATTATTACACATGCACACACACTTATGACAGTCATCTTCATGGCTCTGCTTTTTGAGTTCCATAACACCCCACTCTAGCAAATAAAAACTGGTTTCTCACATATGTTCTTGAATTCTTATGAGCCACTGTCTATAATGTAGGTAGTTGTTCTTTAAAAACATTTTTAAGCACTTACTTTTTTCAATTTATCTTTATCATAAAAGACACATTACACAAAATTTACCACCTTAATTTTTAAATGTATAGTTCAGTGGTATTAAACACATTCATAATGTTCTACAACCAACACCACAATCCATCTTCATAACTATTTCATATTGTAAAACTGAAACTCTATACCATTAAACAATGTCTCCATTCCCCCTCTTTCCAGCCCTAGGAAACACTATTCTACTTTCTGTCTTTATGATTTTGACTATTCTAAGTACTTATATAAATGTAATCATACTCTATAAGTGTAGTATGTGTCTTCCTGCCCCCCCCCCCACAATACACACATAAGTAATATTATACAGTATTTGCCTTTTTCTGTCTGGCTTATTTCTCTTAGCAGTGTCCTTGAATTTCATCCATGTTGTAGCATCTGTCAGAATTTCCTTATTTTTTAAGGTTGAATAGTGTTCCAGTGTATATACTTTCCACATTTTGCTTATTTATTCATCTATTGCTAGATACTTGAGTTGCTGAATGATGCTGCTGTGCCATCTCTTTGAGACCCTGCTTTCAATTCTTTCGAGTATATGTCTCAAAGCTTGATCATATGGCTATTTTTTTTTTAATTTTTTGAGAACTGCTATACTTTTTTTCTATATCATTTTACAATCCCTTCAAGAGTATACAGGGTTTAAATTACTCCACATCCTTCGAATGTTTGTTATTTTCTGATTTTTTGATAGTAGCCATCGTGGTGTGAGATGGTATCTCATTGTAGTTTTGATTTGCACTTCCCTAATGATTAGTGATGTTGATCATCTTTAATGTGCTTATTGACCATTTGTGTATCTTCTTTAGAGAAATGTTTAAATCTTTTGCTCATTTTAAAAATAGGATTGTTCTTGAGTTTTAGTTTTCTGGATATGAATGCCTTATCAGAGATGTGATTTGCAAATATCTTCTCCAGTTCTGTGGGTTGTCCTTATACTCTATTGATAGTGTTTTTTGATATGCAGATTAAAAAAATATATAAAGTCTAATTTGGCTTTTTTTTTCTCTTGTTGACTGGGCCTTTGGTGTCATATCCAAGAAACTATATCCAAATTCAATGTTGTGAAGTTTTGCCTTATGTTTTCCTTTGAGTTTTATAGTTTAGGTCTTACATTTAAGTCTTTGATCCATTTTAAACTAATTTTTGTATATAGTGTTAGTAAGGGTTCAAGTTCATTCTTTTACATGTAGAGATCCAGTTTTCTCAGCACCATTGGTTCAAGTTCATTCTTTTACATGTAGAGATCCAGTTTTCTCAGCACTGTCTTTTTTCCATTGAATGCTCTTGGCACCATTGTATAAATTACTTAACCAGGAGAAGATAGCAGAGTAGGAGGATCCCAAGCTCACCTCATCCCATGAATACAACCAGATAATACCCACATAGTTAAATAGCCCAGAAAATGACCCAAAGACTGGCAGAACAGATTCTCCACAGCTACATGTAGAAAAGAGGCCATACTAAAGAGGGTAGAAGGGGCAGAGTTGCTGTTGGGAGCCAAATGGACCCACAGGATTGTCCATAGTAGGGAGGTACGTGGCAGGTGCAGAGAGGGGAGAGGACCAGACTCCCACACTAGGTACTCTAGACATAAGGCACCCACACGAGGAAGATGAATCCCCATAACATTTGACTTTGAAAACCTTAGAGGCCTAACAATCAGTGGGGCTTAACACCTGCAGCTTTAAAAATCAGTAGGCTTGGTTCTGGGAGATCTGAGAAGGTGGAGTCCTTGCCCTTAAAGAGACAACACAACAGCTCCAGTAAGATACAGCATAGACTCAGCAGTTTGAAAAATGCCTGGAGTATATAGGAAGATCTATTTACTAATCTCAGAGCTTGTGCTGGAGTGGCAGGGAGTCTTGAGAGACTTTGCTAAGAAAAAAAGAGCTGGCAGGAGACATTTCCCTCCCCAGCCTCCTCCCCTACCTTGTCTGGCTTAGTTATATGGACACCTGCAGGAACCAGCACAGCACCAACACTCTCCACCTACCTTGCTAACAATATGCCCCAACCTGGCATGCTTCTGTAGATCCACTCCCTCCAACCCAGTCATCTTGACCCTTTTACCAGCCAGCTACTGGCTCCCTCCTGCAGAGCACCAGCTCTGATCTTGCTGTATTGCACACCCTATCTCCATGTTCCCCTACAGACTTGCTCCTTCCAATACCCTGTTGGCTAGAGCCCATCCAAAATGCCACAAGCCTGGTAGTGTGCAAGCACCCCAACATGGACCAGCACCACTCCAAAATAACTCCTGCCCCAGGAAGAGGGGAATATAACCACACATTACAGTGGCCCCAATAGTGGGCTGGGGGCATTCATCTGATCTGACTGCAGCCCCCACCCACCAACACAAGCTTCTCAGGGGACAACACAGAGAAAGTGCCATGTGGTTTAGTGCTATTGCATTTCTGGCAAATGCTGTCTGACTCAACTTAAGACCAATGTGGCCCAGACTGGCCTACTAACAACACAGGGACCAAATCCTGCCTACAACAGGCAAAGAGCCATTTCAGATGACTGGACTAAAAAGAAATGTGCTCCAGCCACAACAGTAGGGTGCATGCAACACACATAGGAGATACTCCTGAAGTGCCAGTTTCTGGTGAAGAGGGGACACTGCACTTCAGGGCACTACAGGACCTCTTCTTCATAAAGCTACTACTTTCAAGAGTAGGAGACATAACTGACTTTCCAAATACATGGAAATGGACACATAAAGTTAGACAAAATGAGGAGACAGATGAATATGTACCAGATGAAAGGACAGGACAAACAGAAGAGAGCTGAGGAAAACAAGAATAAGTTCTATAATTCATAGAGAATTTATAGTAATGATCATAAAGATACTGGACTTGAGGAGTGCAGGACCTCAGTGAGACCCTTAACAAAGAGATATCACAAAAAGAAACCAATTAGACATGAAGAACTCAACTAGTGTATTAAAAATACACTATAGAGAATAAATAGTTGACTAGAGGAAGCAGAAGAATGGCTCAGTGACCTGGAGGACAGAGTAATAGAAAGCACTCAAGCTGAACATATTAAAAAAATAAGAAATGAACACAGGGAATTCAGTGACACTCTAAAGAGTAACAACATTTACACTATAGGGATCCCAAAAGAAGAATAGAGAGAAAGGGGAGCAGAAATTTTATTTGAAGAAAGAGTATCTGAAAACTTCCTGAATCTGAGAAAGGAAACAGAAATCCAGATCCAGGAGACACATATAGCCCCCAACAATATCAGCCCAAGCGGTCCACAGCAAGGCACATAGTAATTAAGAGGAAAAAACAGTGATAGAGAATTTTAAAAGCAGAAAGAGAAAGAAAACAGTGACATACAAGGGAAACCCGATAAGACTATCAGCTAATTTTTCAGCAGAAATTTTGGAGGCCAGAAGGCAGTCACATGATGAATTCAAAGTGCTGAAGGAAAAAAAAAAAAACCTGCAGCCAAGAATATTCTATTTAGTAATGCTATTGTTCAGAATAGAGGAGCAAAGAATTTCCCACAAAAACAAAAGGTAAAAGAATTCATGACTATTAAGCCAGCACTATAAGAAATGTTAAAGGGGACACTTTCAGTGGAAAGAAAGGGCCACAAGTAGGAGTAAGAAAAGTAGGAACCACAAAAGTAATAAACTAAAGGATCTCTATGAAAGTCAGTCAGTTGATTCACAAAATAAAAGGATGTAAAATATGATACCATATACCTAAAACATGAGGGGTAGTGGAGAAAAGAATGAGTTCAAACTGTAGTGACCATCAATTTAATATAGACTGCTATATACGTAACATTTATACATAAACCTAATGGTAACCACAAATAAAAAACCAATAATAAATATGCAAAAATAAAGAGAAAGATATCCAAGTATAACATTAAAGAAAGCAGCAAACTGTGAGAGAAAGGAACAAAAGAAGAAAGAAACATAACTATGAAAACCACAAAATAAGTAACAAAATGGCAACAAGTACATACCTACCAATAATTACTTTGAATGTAAATGCACTATGTGCTCCAATCAAGAGACAAGGTGATGGAATGGATAGAAAAGCAAGACCCATCTTTTTGCTTCCTACAAGAGATATATTTCACACCTAAAGACACATGCAGATTAAAACTGAAGAGATGGAAAAGCACTTATCATGCAAATGGCAGTGAAAAGAGAGCCAAGGAGCAATACTTATATGGGACAAATAGACTTTAAGGTAAGGACTATATGTAACAAGAGACAAAGAAGGACACTCTGTAATAATAAAGAGAATAAGCCAACCAGAAGATATAGCAATTGTAATATTTATGCACCAAACATGGGAGCACCCAAATACATAAAGCAGCTAACAACAAACACAAAAGTGTTCAAAAGTAATACAATGATAGTAGGGGACTTTAACACTCCACTTATAACAATGGATAGTCATCCAAACAGAAAATCAACAAGGAAACAGGGGCCCTGACTGACATATTGGACCAGATGGATCTAACATATATTTGGGACATTCTCCAGAATAATTCATGTTATACTATGAAACAAGTCTCAAAATTTTTTAAAAAATTGAAGTCATACACTATGATCCTTTTCACTACTTTTTATATTCCCTGTATGAGTGAGACCATATGATGATTGTCCTTTTCCAAATGACTTACTTCACTCAGCATCATACCCTCTAGTTCCATCCATGTTGAAGCAAATGATGGGTATTTGTCATTTCTAATGGCTGAGAAAATGAGTGGGAAAAATCAGAGAGGGAGACAGAACATGAGAGACTCCTAACTCTGGGAAATGAACAAGGGGTAGTGAAAGGGGAGGGGGGCGGGGGATGGAGTGACTGGGTGATGGGCACTGAGGGGAGCACTTGACAGGATGAGCACTGGGTGTTATGATGTATGTTGGCAAATTGAACTTCAATAAAAAATATATATATAAAAAATTGAAGTCATACCATATATCTTTTCCAGCCACAATGCTATAAAGCTAGATATCAACCAAAGAAAAAAATCTGGAAAGAACGGAAATATAAGGAGGTTAAAGAATATGCTACTAAACAATGAGCGGGTCAACCAATAAGTCAAAGAGTAAATTAAAAAACACATGGAGACAAATGAAAATGAAAACACAACAGTCCAAAATCTTTGGGGTGCAGCAAAAGCTGTTCTAAAAGGAAAGTTTACAGTAATATAGTCCTACCTCAAGAAGCAAGAAAAATCTCAAAAAACCAAAACTTACACATAAAGGAATTAGAAAAAGAACAAACAAAACCCCAAACCAGTAGGAGGAAGGAAAAAATAAAAATTATATCAGAAACAAATGGAATAGAAACTAAACAACAACAACAACAACAACAAAGAAAACCCCACAATGAAACAGATCAATGAAACCAGGAGCTTGTCTTTAGGAAAGATGAACAAAATTGATAAACCTTTAGACAGACCAGAGAGGAGAGAAAGAGAGAGAAAAGGAGAGCTCAAAATCTGAAATAAAAGAGGAGAAATAACAAGTGACACCACAGAAATACAAAGGATCACAAAGGAATGTTATGAGAAACTAAGTGCAAATAAACAACGTAAAAGAACTGGTTAAGTTCCTAGATATGTCATCTCCCAAAACTGAAACAGGAAAAATAGAAAATTTGAACAGATTGTTTAGCAGCAATAAAATTGAATCTATAATAATAAAAAAAAAGTCTCCAACAACAAAAGTCCAGGACCAGGTAACTTCACAGATGAATTTTACCACACAATTAGGGAAGAGTTAATATTAATTCCTGTCAAACTATTCCAAAAAATAAAAGAGGAGGAAAAGCTTCCAAAATCATTTTATGAAGCCAGCATTACCCTGATACCAAAACTAGATGAAGACACTACAAAAAAGAGAACTACAGGCCAACATCTCTGATGAATGTAGATGCTAAAATCCTCAAGAGAATATTAACCAATTGAATTCAAAAACTAAAACTCTTTTAGTTTAAAAAAAGTTTAATTTTTAGTTCAAAACTAAAATAAAAGTTTAATTTTTAGTTTTAAAACTAAAAAGAAAATCATTCACCATGATCAAGTGGAATTTATTCCTGAGATGCAAGTGTGGTTCAAGATTTGCAAATCAATCAAATCCTACATCACATCAATTAGAGAAAGGATAAAAGCCATATGATCATTTCAACAGATGCATAAAAAGCATTGGACAAACTTGCAACATCCATTCATGGTAAGAACGAAGTCAGTTTAGAGGGAACATACCTCAACATAATAAAGGCCATATATGAAAAACCCACAGGTAATATCATCATCCATTTTGAAAAACTGAGAGGTTTTTTTTTTTAAAGATTTATTTATTTATTTTAGAGAAAGAGGGGAAGAGAGAGAGAGAGAGAGAGAGAGAGAGAGAGAGAGATATGGGGGAAGGGCAGAGGGAGAAGGAGAGAAATCTTAAGCAGACTACACTTAGCATGAAGTCTGACACAAGGCTCAATCTCACGACCCTTAGATTATGACCTGAGCTGAAACCAAGAATTGGATGCTTAACCAACTGTACCACTCAGGTGCCCCCAAGAGCTTTTCTCCTAAGATCAAGAATAAGACAAGGATATCCACTCTTACTATTTTTATTCAACATAGTACTGGAAGTCCTAGCCATAGCAATCAGACAAGAAAAAGAAATAAAAGACATCTAAATTAGTAAGGAAGAAGTAAAGCTTTTACTATGGGCAGATGACAGGATACTATATATAGAAAATCCTAAAGATTCCACCAAAACACTATTAGAACTTATAAATTCACTAAGGTTATGGGATACAAAATCAATATACAGAAATCCATTGCATTTCTATACATTAATAAAGAAATAGCAGAAAGCAATACTCTGCATAGATCTACATATATTGGGATAAATAAAATTAAGAAAATTCATCCCACTTATTGTACCAAAAAGAATAAAATACCTAAGAATAAACTTAATCACAGAAGTGAAAGGCCTGTAATCTGGAAAATATAAAGCATTGATGAAAGAAATTGAAGATGACATAAACAAATGGAAAGATATTCCATGCTCATGGAATTGAGAGAACAAATACTGTTAAACTGTCTGTACTACCCTATTTACCTATCTGTAAAATAGATACATAGATCAATGGAACAGAATAGAGAGCCCAGAAATGGACCCATGATTATGTAGTCAATTAATCTATGATGAAGGAGTCAAGAATATGCATTGGGAAAAAGACAATCTCTTCAGGTATTGGGAAAACTAGATGGGTACATGCAAAAGAATGAAACTGGACCACTTTCTTACACCATACACAAAAATAAACTTGAATTGGATAAAATACCTAAATGTGAGACCTAACCATAAAAATCCTAGATGAGAGCACAAGCAATAATGTTTCTGACATTGTCCATAACAACATTTTTCTAGACATCTACTGATGCAAGGGAAATAAAAGCAAAGATAAGCTATTGTGATGACTTCAAAATAAAAACTTTCTGCATAGCACAGGAAGCAATGAACAAAACTAAAAGACAACCTACTGAATGGGATGGGAGAATTTATTTGGATATATCTGATAAAGGGTTAGAATCCAAAATATATAAAGTACTTATATAACTCAAAGCAAAACAAAAACAAAACCCCAAATAATCCAATATAAAAATGAGCAGAAGACATGAACAGACATTTCTCTAAAGAAGACCTACACATGGTCAACAGACACATGAAAAGATGCTCAACATCAGGAAAATGCAAATCAAAACCACAGTGACATATCACCTCACACCTCACACCTGTCAGAACACACACACACACACACACACACACAAGAACAAGTGTGGTGAGGATGTGGGACAAAAGGAACCCTCGTGCACTGTTGGTAGGAATCAAACTGGTGCAGCCACTGTGGAAAATGGTGTGGAAGTTCCTCAAAAATTTAAAAACAGAATATCCATATGATCCAGTAATTCTGCTTCTTGCCATTTACCCTAAAAATATAGAAATACTCATTATAAAAGTTGTATGCACCTTATTGTAGCATTATTAACAATAGCAAATTGTGGAAGCAACACAAGTGTTCATTGATAGATAAAGAAGTGATATATATATAATGGAATATTATTCAGCCATAAAAAGAGCACAATCTTGCCATTTGCAACAATATGGCAAGATGGAGGATGGAGCTAAGGATCTAATAGTAAATGACATAAGACCATGAGACACACCAAAAAATGGACTCTTAACTATAAAGAACAAGCTGATGGTTACTTGAGAGGAGATAGGAAGAACTATAAAGAACAAGCTGATGGTTACTTGAGAGGAGATAGGTGGAGGGAATGTGTGGCATAGGTGAAGGGGATTAAGAATACACTTATCATGATAAGCACTGAATAATTTATGGAATGGTCAAATCATGATATTTCACACCTGAAAGTCATATAACACTGTTAATTATACTGGAATTGAAAACAGGAAAATACTAGTGAAAAGACTAAACATAAAAAAATCATTTGACCACATATGAGAAAGTTTATTTCTGGGCTCTATTCTATGTTATCCGTGTATATGTCTGTCTTTACATCAGTACCACACTGTTTTGATTCTCTCAGCTTTGGGTTAAGTTTTGAAATTAGGAAGAGTGAGCTTTCCAGCTTTGTTCTTTTTCAATATCCTTTTGGCTACTTGGTGCCACTTGAGATTCTGTATGAATTTTAGGGTGGGTTTTCCTATTACTGCAAAAAACATCCCTGGGATTTTGATAGAGATTGTACTGAATCTGTAAATTGTATTGTGTAGTATTGATATCTTATCAATTTTAGATCTTTCAATCTATAAACGTGAGATGTGTTTCCATTTATTTATATTTTAATTTCCTTCAGCAATGCTTTATAGTTTTTCACTGCACAAGTTGTTTGGTCAAGTTCAGCTGTAAGCATTTTATGCCTTGTAATGCAATTATAAATTGTTTTTATAATTTTCTTTTCAGATTGTTCATTGATAGTGTAAGGAATTGTCACTGATTTTTGTGTGTGACTCTGTATTCCGCTGTTTTTCTAAATTCATTTACTAGTTCTAACAGGTTTTGAGTGAAATCTTTAGGATTTTCTGGATATAAGATCATATCTGTAAAGACAATTTTACTTCTTTTTCAGTATGTGTGCTTTTTATTTCTTCTTCTTGCCTTATTTCTTTGGCTAGAACTTAAAGTACTATGTTGAAAAGAATGGCAAAAGCAGGCATCCTTGTAACTTTTTTTCCATCCTTGTCTTATATGATGTTCATTATGGGTTTTTCATCTATGGCTTTTATTATGTTGAGGTATTTTCCTTCTATTCCAGTTTGTTGAGTGTTTTGTCATGTAAGGTTGTTGAATTGTATCAAATGTGTTTTCATCATCAGTTAAGAATATCCTTTTCCCCCTGTCATTCTGTTAATGTAGTGAATTGCATCGATTTTCATATGTGGAATCATCCTTGGATTCCAACAATAAATCCCTCTTGGCTATAGTGAATAACGTTTTAGATATTTTGCTGAATTTGGTTTGGTAATATGTTGTTAAGGATTTTTGCATCAATATTCATAAGGGGTATTGATCCATAGTTTTCTCGTGGTGTCTTTGATTTTGGTGTCAGGGCAATGTTGGTCGCATAGGATGAGTTAGAAAGTATTTCCTCCTCATCCTCTAAGATTTTGAAAAAGTTTGGTAATTATTGGCATTAGTACTTCCTTAAATGTTGTATAGAGTTCACCAGTGAAACCGTTAGGTCCAGGGTTTTGATTTGGTGGGAGATTTTGTTAACTGAGTCAACCCTCTTACTAGTTATAAGTCCATTTGGATTTTTTAATTTTTGTGATTTAGTCTTGGCAGTTTTTATGTGTCTAGGAATTTATCCATTTCATCTGGGTTTTCCAATTTTTTTTTGTATTCAATTATTCATAGTACTCTCTTACAATCTTTTTATTTATACACAGTTCATAACAATGCCCTGACTTTTATTTCTGATTTTTGTAATTTGAATCTTCTTTTCATAGTCTATCTAGTTAAAGGTTGTCAATTTTGTTGATCTTTCTGAAGAACCAACTTCTTGTTTTAATTGATTCTCTCTCTCTCTCTATCTCTCTCCTTTTGTAGTGTTTTGTTTCCTTCCTTGTGCTATCTTTGGGCTCAGTTTGCTCTTTTTAATTTTTTTCCTAGTTCCTTAAGTTGTAAAGTTAGGTTGTTGATTTAATACCTTCTTTGTTTTATAACATAGGCATTTACAGCTAGAAATTTTACCCTGAGCACTGCTTTCACTATATCCCATAAGTTTTAGTGCATGTGTTTTTGTTTTTATTCATCTCTAAGTATTTCTAATTTCTTCTTTGATTGTTTAAGTATGTGTTCCTTA
This sequence comes from Vulpes lagopus, assembly GCF_018345385.1. Lineage (NCBI taxonomy): Eukaryota > Metazoa > Chordata > Mammalia > Carnivora > Canidae > Vulpes > Vulpes lagopus. The sequence goes on from NC_054825.1 coordinate 122,500,632, forward strand.
ATTTCCACATTTTTGTGAATTTTTCAGTTTTCCTTCTGTTATTGATTTCTGACTTCATCCCTTTGTGGGCAGAGAAAATACTTTGTATAACATGTATCTTTTAAAATCTATTAAGGCTGTTTTCTTGTTGTTGTTTTTGGTTTCGGGTTTTTTTGGGTCTAAATATAGTTTATTCAGGAGAATATACACATGTGTCCTTGAGAAGTATGTGTATTCTGTGGTTGTTGGGCCGGTGTTCTGTATAGGTATGTTTGGTCTAGTTGGCTTATTGCAGTTTTCTTTTTTTTTTTTTAAAGAGAAAAACACATTTAAAAAAAATATTTATTTGAGAAAGAGAATGAGACAGAGAGAGTGTGAGCAGGGTGAGGGGCAGAGGGAGAAGCAAATTCCCCGCTGAGCAGGGAGCCCGATGTGGGACCAGATCCCAGACTCCAGGGTCATACCTGAGCAAAAGACAGGTACTTAAGTAACTGAGCCACCCAACTGCCCCCTTATTGTGGTTTTCAAAGCCCCTATTTCCTTACTTATTTTCTGTCTGGTTGATCTATCCACTATTGAAAGTGGAATATTAAAGTCTTCAACTATTATTATACAAGTATTACTCCCTTTAACTCTGTCAATCTTTGCTTTGTGTATTTTGATGTTTATTAAGTAATTGTTACATCTTGTGTTAAAAATTTCATTAATATATAATGTTCTTTTTATTTTGTAACTTTTTAAAATTTAAAGTCTAATTTGTCTGATATTAGCATAGCCATCCCAACACTCTTTACTATTTGTATTGAATATTTTCCATTCTTTTATATTGTGCCTTTGGATCTAAAACAAGTTTCTTATAGATAGCATTTAAGGTGAATCATGTTTTTTAAATCCATTCTGCCAATATGTCTTTTGAATGGAAAGTTTAATCAATTACATTTAAAGTAATTACTAATAAAAGGGACTTACTTCTGCCACTTTGATAGTTGTTTTCTATATGCCATATAACTTTTTTGTCCATCATTTCCTCTGTTATTGATTTCTTTTGTGTTTGATTTCTTTGTGCCAAAATATTTTGATTCCCTTTCCTTTGTGTATATTTTACAAATATTTTCTTTTTAGTTATCATAAAGATTACATTTAATATCCTAAGTTATAACAATGTGCTTTGAATTCATACCAACTTAACTTCAAGGGCATAGAAAAACTCTGTTTCTATATAGTTCCATGTTTTCCCTTTTTAAAAATTTTTTGATGTCACAGAATTCATCCTTATATATTTTGTGCCCCAAAACATTGACTCATAACTTCTTTACTCATGAATTTGTCTCTTAATTCATGTCAAAAATTAAAACTAGAGTTACAAAATAGTATCTCAATAACATTAGCTTTTATAATTGCCCATGTATTTATCCTAACTGAAAGTCTTTATTTCTTTACACAGTTTTGAGTTATTGACTACTTTCCTTTCATTTCAATGTGATGTCATTTCTTTAACATTTTCTTTGGGGTTAGGTCTAGTGGTAACAAACTCCCTCAGCTTTTGTTGATCTGAGAATGCCTTAATTTCTCCTGCATTTGCAAGAACAGTTTTGCTTCAGAGTTGATTTTCTTTCAATACATTGAATATATCAAGCCACTGCTGGCTAGCCTCTAAGGTTTTTGATGAGAAATATGTTGATAATCTTATTGAGGATTCCTTATATGTGATATATTGCTTCTCTCTAGCCATTTTCAAAATATTCTGTTTTTTTTTCATTTTTGACAGTTTGATTATAATGTGTCAGTGTGAGTAAAGTATTTCGCTTATAGTTTAGCTTGTTTTCATGAAGCTACCAGCTTCATGAAGCTACCAGTTTCATGAAGTTACCAGCTTTCTAAAAATTGCTCATCACCAAAGTCACCATTGTTTTGAGAGTGCCATTTAGCTTGAACTTCTTTATGCAGTTTCAAATAAAGTTAGTTCTTTGGGTAGATCTTTAGAGCTCTCTGTTCTTATGGACTGCCTCCATAATTTTGCCAGGCAAAATTTCTGTACAATACTCGGAGCTAGAGGAGGAGATACTCGCACCAACATGCTTTAAGAGCAGAGTGCTGGGAAAGAGTGGTAGCTTCTGATTTTCTGGTCTTGCCCCTGCTGGCATGGAACCTCCATCTGGATGAAAGCTATTGAAACCTATTATTAGTCTGCCATGTGTGGAGTGGAATCCCCACCCTATGAATTGGGGTTGGGTGGAAAACAGAGTTCTTATCTTTTCAGCTGCATCTGCTTGGCAGTTAGTCTCTGCAACATGGAAGTTGGAGATTGAAAAATGGAGGTGGCCTACCTTTCCCAGGGAGATAGTGTAGAATGAAAAGAAAGTGCACTACAAGTTATAACCCACTGGTTCTGAGTATGATATAGTATTATTGGGAAAAAGTAACTATAAATGAAAGGTGTTACCATTTTTTAAAAAAGGATGTTGAAATCCAAGCAGAAATGACATTGTTATTGAGATGAAATATACGTGAGGACATCCTGATAATTCATCTAAAGAGAAAAAAAATGGTCATTCATCAATTATCTTAATGTTTCAGGTAAAATACTTTGTGTTTGAAATTTTAATTTAATTAATTCTTCTCAACATTATGCAAATGAAGATAGATTATGGCTTGGCCCAATAATGACCATCTTAATAGTCATGTGCACTAAAATTGCTTAATAGCTCAATAAAGATTCAGTGGCCAACAACCTGTATTTTTCCTTTGGATAATTATGCAGCTAAGATAACCATCTATTCAATTAGTATCAGATAACACAGATTGTTTATTTTCTTCTGGATGAAACCATAATGCTATGAAGTCATACTCTAGAGAAGTGATTTTTCTGCTGTTTAACTCCAAAGGCTAGTTCAGCTCCAAATTCTATGGGTAAAAATTAGGATCTTGGCTGTCTTTTTTGATTCTAAAATTAAAATGTGCTGAATTTGCAAAATCTAAGACTTTTTGAGGTTTTTCCATGGCTACTATTACTAAACACATTAGACACAGGAGCAATTGCTATATTAAAAATATTTTTGGAATCCTAACAAATATATTATGAAAAAATTATTCTTACCTACTTCCCAATAAGGGATATATTTTATATGTAAATGGATTACAGAATGTGGAAAATAAAATGACATGTATATAGGCTTTTGTGTATGTAATTGCTTTTTTTAAAATTTAGTAATAACAACTTTGGTAACTGAATTGGGGGTTGCTATTGCACTTCAAAAATATAACCATTATTTGAAAGTTGGCTTCCAAAGTGATAAGGTTTTTTTTTTTTTTTGTGATAAGGTTTTAATGTGAATGAATTGAGGAACCATAGCAATGGAAAAAGATGCCAGAGCCTTATCACCCTACCTAAGTCACCCATAGACAGCTGATTCTATTTATCCTAGTCCTTACTAGAAAATACTTAAAAACGTTTATATTATCATTTTTCTAATTTCTAATCATTTTGTAGTCAATATTTATTTTTAATATGTAAAGTAACTTTTTTTTTCTTAAAATATACTTTTCTTATTGTGCTATTTTTCCTGATGGAGATGAAACATACTGGTTATCATCCTTTGTTTACTATATGAAAACAGTCATCCAGGATACTCTAAAGGTTCCTAACAGGTCTTTAGTAATTCTCTTTGCTCCAAAAATAAAAATATTTTAATCTATTACACAACTCACTTCTTCTACAACTATATAATTATCTCCAATTTATGATCTGAAGGAAAGTGCCATAAACTAGCCTAAAAAAATATTTTCCAGTACTTTATAGGGTAAAAAAATGGGATGACAGTAATTATATCTGAGGGCCTTTGCTTAATTTATCCTTTTTGTGCTCTCTCCTCCTTCCATCTTGTTATATCTGTATGATCTCTACATTCTTCTATTAATGCTAAATGTAGATCAACAAAGTTGTTCTTCTACAATGTAACGATGAATAAAGAAAAGTGCATTTCATTTTGAATAGCAAAAACAAAAAGTACTAAGCATACATATTAATCATAAAGATTGCCTCTCGTACTGACAAATTATTTCCCCAAAAAACCAGCTAGGATTTTGATGGGGATTATAATGAGGCTTGTGGAAGTTAAGCAAAATGCCCACATTCACAGACTTCATAAGTGAAGTTCCTGGGTTGAAAAATTGGTTTGTCTATCTCCAAACTTTGGGCTTTTAACTACCAAAAGCACAACCAATTAAAACAAAAGAATGAAAGGCACCTGAGTGGCACGGCCAGTTAAACATCTCACTCCTGATTTTAGCTCAGGTCATGATCTCAGGGTTTTGGGATCAAGTCCTGCTTCAGGCTCCATGCTCAGGGAGGAGTCGGCTTGAGATTCTCCCTCTCCCACTTGTGCTCTCTCTCTTTCTCTCTAAAATAAATAAATAAATAAATAAATAAATAAATAAATAAATAAATAAATAAATAAATAAATAAATAAATCTTTAAAAAAATAGATGAACTGGACATCATCAAAATAAAAATATTTATGCCTCAAGAGACACCATCAAGAAAGTGAAATGACAACCTACAGAATGGGAAAAAATATTTGCAAATCATATATCTGATAAGGGCTTTTATCAAGAATGTATAAAGAACACCTACAATTCAATAATATAAAGATGAATAACCCAAGTAAACAGTGGGCAAAGGATCTGAATTGACATTTCTGTAAAGAAGATACAAAAATGACCTAGAAGCTATGAAAAGATGCTCAACATGTTAGCCCCTGGGGAAATGCAAATGAAGAGTAAAATGGAATAACACTTCATACCCATTAAGATGACTAAAATAAAAAAGATAATGTCAAGTATTGGGGAGGATTGTTGATGGGGATGTAAAATGCTACATTTACTTTGAAAAATTACTAGTTTTTGAAAATATTAAAGAGTTGTCATGTGACCATCATTTTCGTCAAGAGAAATAGAAGTATATGTTCAAACAATGCTTATACATGACTGTTCATAGTGGTATTATTTATAATAGCCAAAATTGGAAACATAAATGTCCATACAACAACTGATGAATTAATAAAATGCAGTATGTCATACTAAAAGAAAATATCCTTATACCATGGAGTATTTTCAGCTAAATAGTTTTATCTTTTCTAGTAAAAGATAAATCTAATAATAATAAATAAAAATAAAAATATCAGTGTTTGTCAGAGGCTTGTGAGAAGAAAGAATGAACAAGTATAGTGTGGAAATTTAGGGCAATGAAACTATTCTATATTGTAATGGAATGGTGGATATATGTCATTATACATCTGTCAAGACCCATAGAATGTACAATACAAAATGTGAACCCTAGTGTAAATTATGAACTTTAGTTAATAAAAATGTATTAAAATGATTTATCAATTTTAACAAATGTACCACACTAACGCAAGTTGTTAATAATAGGGAAAATTGTGTGCTGGGAATGAGAGACACTATATGAGAACTCACTGTACTTTCCACTCAGTTTTTTTATGAGACTAAAATCCCTATAAAAATGTAAAGTTTTTTTACTTATAAGAAAAGGAATGAAGTAATGATACATGCTATAACACGAATGAGACTTGAAAACATTATTCTTAGTTAAAGTAGCTGGTCATGAAGGTCCTTGCATATTGAATGGATATCACTTGTATGAATTTCCAGAATAGGCAAATGTAGAGGGCCAGAAACTAGATTGGTGCTTGCCACGGCTTGGAGGAGGGGGTGAGTGGCTGGGAGGAAATAGGAAGTGATTGTTAATGAGCATAGGGTTTCTTTTTGGAGTGATGAAAATGTTCTAAAATTGATTGTGGTGATGATTGTACAATTCTGTATGTACTAGAAAATAAGACACATTGTTACACTTTAAATGGTTAAATTTTATGGTATATGAATTATATCTCAATAAATCCATTAAAAATGTAACAGAAGGTAATTAGTTAACTGCCTGCAGTATTTTTTTTTTTTTTTGTCTGTATTGTATCCAACAAAGATAAAGATTTCTTTCAGACACTTTTAGTTCTTACCACTATCTGGAAATCCAGAATAAATTCCAGCAAAACCTATGTATACTCCACTCTTTCCCACTTTACTTTCTTTTAAAACCAATCCAGTTAATCACATCCACTTGCAAGTGAAAAATCCCTCTGTATGATTTGAAAGCATTTTGAATGTAAAAGTTATCAAATAATGTGCCAGGAAGTTTCTCAATCATAAGAGAATGACTGTGATAGTTTAAGTCATTAGTTGACCATTCTTTGAAATAAATGAATCAACTTCACAGTGAAAATTGATTGTGGGGAGATTTGAAGGGGGAACATCTCTTGGGATTATCCAGACAAATCAGCTGTAGCATTAGCCTGCTGAGTTCTTGAAATTTGCATCCTGAGAAGAAAACAATGATCTATACACTAGTACTGTGTTTTTGTTTGTTTTGGTAACTGCTTTATTGAGATGTAGCTAGTATTAACGAGAGAGAGAGAGAGAGAGAGAGAGAGAGAGAGAGAGAGAGAGAGAGAAGCCAGGCTTAGTTCATAGGTTCAGTGAGTAGAAAGAGGGAAAACATCCTTATATGAAGCCAGAGTAATGAAGATTGGAGGAATCATGAGAGTAAAAGGTTAGGAGAGGGTGGGTGGCAGATGCTGTTTGAAGTACTTATCTGAGTCAATAGGAACCAAAAGAGGTGCTACATGGGACTGATATAGGATGACTATGCCCTGGGCTTACAGGAGAAATCAAAGGTATTTACCATGAGATATATTGGAGTTAATGAATTTGAACAGATTTTGGGAAAATCTGGTGCAAAATATCTTTGTTTTTTATTTATGATTTGTATTTAGTTGAACTATAAGAAGTAGGAAAAAAAGGAAAAATAACTGGATCCTGGCCATAGATGAGTTTACAAAATTTGAAATGATAGAGATGATAAATCAGAATTAGTATTGATAGTCATTGTTTGAAATTTGTGTTTCACAATCTTATTTTTTTTTTAAATACAGTTATAACATTATGATTATGTCCTCCAACTATGTCGTTGCTATTGATCCTATGGTTAAGTCCAAAGACTTCCAAAGGAATTGATTATACTGAGGCTTTTGGAACAGAATAAAGTTTCTAATAATATTTAAGGTTGATAAGTTCCTGAAAAGCGTTTTTTATGTTCCATTTTAATATCTCATTCACAATCTAATTAAGGCTAGTTTTTTTGTTTCTTTGTAATGCTTCCTTGACCAGGATTTTGAAGGTTATAAACATTGCATATAGACAAGACTGAGGTCAGTTACTGACAATAAGATTTTGATTAGAAATAAGAGGAATCTATGAGAACAGAACTGGTAAAAATCTAGCTGGAAAAAGATAACCTTTAAACTTGGAGTCCACTCCAATTCAGCCTCTTAACTCTAACCCATCAGCCCAAGCTCTGGATACATATTATCCAGGGGAAATTATGTCAATGGGTAAGAAAACTTGGAAATGTTTTTGACATGGTCTAATGAATCCCTCTCATGAAAGTTCAAAAATGGTACGTTAGTCTATAAGTCTATTAGTCTAAACGTAGAAGCGAAATTATCCCTTTACATAGATGCTGAAACTTACAAATATTGAAATCTTTTAAAATCAGTATTTCCAGAAGTTTTCACATACAGATACATCCTTATAATAATCATCTGTAGCGAAAGAACTTTTCAATCCCAAATAAACCCTGGATAAGTTGATGGCAGTTCCACCACACTCTATAGCTCTAAAAGTAATTATGTCAATTCTTTGGTTAATAGATTACATGGAGGGGATCCCTGGGTGGCGCAGCGGTTTGGCGCCTGCCTTTGGCCCAGGGCGCGATCCTGGAGACCCGGGATGGAATCCCGCATCGGGCTCCCGGTGCATGGAGCCTGCTTCTCCCTCTGCCTGTGTCTCTGCCTCTCTCTCTCTCTCTGTATGACTATCATAAATAAATAAAAAAAAAATAAAAAAAAATAGATTACATGGAGATCTGGAGACTCAGATTAAAAACCAACAGCACATGCCATGGCAAAGGGTTACAAATACCAAGGGAAGATGACATTCTTTTTATAAGGAAGGTGAGTCAGAATGAAAAGGAACATATTCTTAACGTAGGAAACTCTTAGGTATCAGTCCTCCAATATTCAGATTAGAATGGCTAATGGATTTTTATCTCTGCCAAACATTTTTTCCCTTTCACAGTTAGCATAAAATTTTTGTGTCTAGAGAAAGAATAAACGTTTTTGGTAAACAAAATACAAATTTTATGTACCAAAAAGCAATTATTCACTCAATTCAATTTTAATGAGTGCTTCCTATGTTCTAGGCACTGCTCTCAGATGTGGAATAAATATAAAAAACAAAGCTCTTGGGGCACCTGGATGGCTCGGTGGGTTAAGTGTCTGCCCCTGGCTCAGGTCATGATCTCAGGGTCCTAGGATTAATTCCAGCATCTGGCTCCCTGCTTAGGGGGGAATCTGCTTCTCCAACTCCCTCTGCCCATCACCCTGTTGTGCTTTCTCTCTCTCTGTCTCAATTCAATAAATAAAATCTTGGGGGAAAAAAACCCAACAAAACAAAAGAAAAACCAAGGCTCTTGTTCTTATAGAGTTTTAAAGGAAGACAGGTGTTAAAAAATAAATGAATAAAACAAGAAAAATGTCATATAGGGTATTAGTTTTTCTAGTGCCAGTATAAGAAATTACCTTAAACCTAGTGACTTAAAATAGCACAAACTTACTGTCTTGTAGTTGTGGAAGTCAGAAATCTGAAATGGATTTCATTGAAATCTGAAATGGATTTCGTTGGGCTGAGATCACAGTATCAGCTGAGTTTTGTTTCCTCTGGAGTAACTAGGAGAGTACCCAGCTCCTACCTATCTTCATTCTTTGACCTGTGACACCTTCTCCATCTTCACAATGTAAACTTCTACTCCTATCATAATATCTCCTTTCTTTGACCCTAAACCTTCTTTCTGGTAGGATCCTTGTGATTTTATTGGGCCCAACTGTTTAGTCCAGGCTAGTCTCCCCATCTCAAGATTCTTCACTTAATCATATGTAAAGACTCACTTGCCTTGTAAGGTAACATGTTCACAGATATGGGGATGAGGATGTTGACTTCTTTGAAGGGCCATTATTCCACCTACCACAGATGGTGATAAATGAGATGCAAAGAGCTACATGGTACTATAAAGAGTGGTGACTTGCTTGTTTAGGTGGTCAGGAAAGTCTCTGAACAGGGATATTTACATTAAGGTCCTCATAATAAGGAGGAACCAAACCTGGGAAGATAAGGTGGGTAGAGCACTCCAGGTAAAATAAATTAGAAACAAGTGTGGCTGCTAAGGAAACTAAAGGTCAGTGTGCTGAGCTGTAGTTACCTACTCGGAAAGTGCTATGAGTAGACATGGGAGAGGTAGGTAAAACCAGATTATGTAGGGTTCCATAAAGTAGGGTAAGCAAAGAGATAAGTGCCTTTACGTCTGGTATTTTCGCCATATTTTAAGGGAGAAATGGTAGTTACTGAAAATAAACTTTATATAGAGTTAAAAGGATGTGTTAGGTAAACAATATAGCATTAGCAAATGAAAATCAAAACTGTTGATTGTGGTAGAGTTGCAAAATCAAGACCAAATCATTTACAAAGATTCATCGAAGAGTCAGTTGAGAAGGAGATTGACGTTAGAAATAGTGACACTGGAAATCTAGTTCCTCATTAGGAAGAAGCATTGAAGGAAGGTTTCACTTCAAGGCCTAACTGGGAAGTATGATTATTTCCACTTGAAGGAAAGAACATCCAGTCAAATAGGTCCTAAAATGGTAAAGATGTTTAATTGATGAAAATCCCATTACAGTAGGGACACATCACCACCGCTGAAGCCCAGGTGCATTTTTTTTTTCCAGTCTTAAACCTTTCTAAAATGGCCGACTGCTCTCTTTCTTAAGAAAATGGGAAATTAGGAATTTATCATTAGCTGCTTCCTAGTATCCAGAGGGCTTCTTGGCAGGGGATTGAATGCAATTAGGATTGAGATGGTAATCATTCTTTATTTATATAATAAACATTTAGTGGATATATGTTTAAAAGAGAATTGGGGAGGGAAGTGGAATCTACTTCCAAATACTGAGAGATTGGGAAGAAAATATGTATTCTTAGCTGCTTGTTGCTCTGTCATCCCATAAAAGTTTATGTTCTTGAAATTTATATAATCTAGCTATAGTGCTCTCTACTTTCCACATTGTCATTTGATAACATTTACAGATTTCATTAAAGCTTTCAGCATAAAGCTTGTAATCTTCCTTTTTATCTCATATCCTGCCATATTTCCTGCCTATCATCATTGTCTATGTGGATGACACTCTCCTTGATCTCAATGCAATCTTTAATTTCTTCTACTTTTTTTTTTGAATTTCTTCTACTTTGACCACTCTTACTAATGGCTATATCATGAAAATTGTTGCTCTCTGTAACTATTCCATTGTGAAATCTTTTTTTTTCAAGTTCAATTATAATTAATGTACAGTGTTTATATATTAGTTTCTATTTCACCCATATTTCTTTTTAATTGTCCCAATTAAACTAGGCCTTCCTTATACACATTCCCTTCTATTTGGATCCTTTCCCACAAACTGGCAACCACCAGTTTGTTCTCTGTATTTTTGAGTCTGTTTTTTTTTTTTTATTTATCGCTCCCTTTTCCTCCATTGTTCATTTGTTTTGTTTCTTAAATTACACATATGAGTGATTTCCATTATAGTATAAGTAAAATCCATTATAAAATCTTAAACTCCAATATATCATTCTGATCACACTTTTGTTTTTCTGGTCATTTCATTTACTTATTTGCTCCACATCCATTCCCCATCTTTTTAAAGACCTCCTTTTTCCTTTAAATTTTCCCAATTAAACTAGGCCTTCGTAATACACTTTCCCTTCTATTTCTGTGTACTACAAAATTTAGATTGAACTTCTACTTGTCTCTGGTCAATTATTTCAACATATTTATTCTTAGTCTTCCTACAATATAATGCCTACCAAAATTTCAGTCTTGGGTAAATCTGTTGGCATCAAAGTTGGCATCACTGTCAGTCAAAGATTGTAGTTGAGTGCATGCCACAGAAACTCAAGTACAATGGCTTAACCAAATAAGACAATTATTCTTTTAATAAGAGTAATAAATCCAGAGGTTGACAGTCCAGGGATGATACAATAGTTCTGCTATGCCATTAGTATTCCGAACTCCTTCTTTCTGTCCTGCTCTCCTTATCATTTGGTTTTAATTCCCATAGTAATCTCATGATTTCTTCAAGGCCAAAAGCAGTGTGTCATCTTCAGCCTCACATCCAAAGAACAGGCAAGAGAAAAGAAAGAAGTACCAGAAAAAAGTGTCGGTACCTATGTATGTATGAATCCAACAATATGTATCCAGCATATGCTTTAACCAGCACACTGCTGCTCTGAATGAAATCACATTTCCTAGTGAGGAAGAGGAGAATACATACTGAGGTCACTATCATTATCTGCCATAGTATTATTGAAAATTATATTTTCTAATGTTAACTCCACAGGTAATCTTTCTATTTTCACCTAATTATATACCTCTTTGTATTAGTCTTCTGGGGCTACTGTACCAAAATACCAAACTGGGCGGCTTAAACAATAGAAATTTGTTTTCTCACAGTCTGAAGACTAGATATCCAAGATCAAGGTGTTGGCAAATTTGGTTTCTCTTGAGATCTCTCTCCTTGGTTTGCTGACGGCCACCTCCTCACTGTGTCCTTATATGCTCTTTTCTCTGTGCACACATGTCCTTGGTTGTTTCTCCATCTTCTTGTAAGGACACTAGTCCTAATGGGTTAGGGCCCCACCCATATAACCTCATTTATCCTGATTTACCTCTCCAAAGACCCCATCTCCAAATACAGTAACACTAGGGGTTAGGGCTTCAACATATGAATTTTAGGAGGCGTATTACATGTAACATAGTCCATAATCCTCTTCTATTAACTACAGAAGATACATCAAACCTTCACCTCTCTTTGTTAATCAGTTATACACCATTTCTTCCTTCACTTTTAAAAAATGTACCCAGTCTTCACTGTAACTCACAGAGACTATGAGATAAGAACCTCTTTATCTTTCTCCCTTTTCCTCTTCACTTGAATTTACCTTCAACTTTCACACATCCATTTTTCCTTCCATTTAAAGTCAGGAAAGTAACAGCAGTAGCAGCTGAAAATTTTAGAATTAAAACATACATGTAGAATAAACAGCATCTCCTGAAGTAATAAAACAAGAATGATGTCAAATAAACCATTAATTGTTTTCCCAAGGTTTGGAGAATTCTTTTCAGCAGATAGTAGTACCTTTAACTTTTCCCTGATGATTTTGTCACTATTTTCAAGATGACAACATTTCATGTTTTCTTCAGAAAAAAAATATGAATCTTTCTTTTTAAGTTTATCAGAGTACGTTGTCTATCAATATTTGAATGACATCACAATGACATCTAGTGGCTATAGAAATTTCTTTCATCTCTAAGTACATTTTTAAGTATATAAAGATCTTTCTAGGCTGGAAATTCTAAGCTGAAAATAATGGAAAATGAGTCATTGTAATGTAGTTGTTGTCTTAACAATCTTTTTTGTTTTTGAAACTGATTCTCCCACCCTTCTACTTTTATTCCATTCTCTACAGAAATGGAAAGTATATGGAAAAAATTGATTCCTGATCAAAAGTGCCATGCTGGTCCCCATTGTGACACTTCATAGAATCCTTCTTGAGTGCAGAAATGAGCAGCTAGACACAAAAGTGTTGTTAAATGTCCTGTAGAATGACGTTCAAGTAAGACACTAAGATCCACATCCATGTGTTCTAGATAATTTTAATAAGAAAACCATATCAAAGTCATCTTTGTTTTACATAGTTTTTGCTTGAAATAAAAGGTAAACAATAGGAAAATGTCTGTAATGGTGGAGGATGGATGAGTGGTGGGTGGTGGTGTTGTGTAATGTGAAATATTATCTTTTAGGAATATAGCAATTTCCAAGTAATGAAACATGGCGAATACTGATAAAATGTTGGTATCAGTAAAAGACAAATGTATTTTTTATGGCCTTGAAGAAATATTATTAAAATGTATTTAAAATTTGTTAACCTTGAATAACTAATAAATTAGGTTCTGTAAAAGATTACATCAAAGTTTTTGTTTAACTTTTGGAAGAAATTACATAGTGAGAAAATTCCTTTGGACTCTATGTTTTTTTAAACTTTTTATAGCATGGTGAATAATATGCAGAACCTAGATTGTTAGTCTACCAACATCTATTCAGTCTCAAAAACTTTCAGTGAAAGGCTATGAAAAATATTCTCCAACATCTGATGTCCTTTCAAAATACTCTACTTTGTGAGATTCATCTTGAGGACCTCACACAGATAAATTGAGTTTCATTTAATTAATAATTTTTGAAGAGCAAGGGGCTGAGTCAATCATGACATGTTTGAATATGTGGCTCTAAAAGTCTATATAATGTTTTGGACCACTTAGACTTTTTATTTAGCTAGTATAGTATACCAGATTACCTCTCATTTTTTACCACTTGAACTAGGTACTTAGAGCTTCATAGAACAAGTATTGGATCCTTTCCTACAATCCCAAAACATGTTTGAAGGATTGACTAGGACACGTGAGTGTCTGTACCTATGAGAACATAAATAATTTGTGGGATGGGAACTAAGACCACACAGGTAGACTCAATTCTTAGTTCCTCACTTTGTGGTAATTTTTCAACTTGAGCTGGAAGATATAGACCACTGCCATCTGGAGACATGGCTGATCCAGATCTGTAATACTGTTTGAGGTGTTGGCTTATGTATTGCATTTTGGAGGAGTCTTTTTCCTATTATTTTGTTGAATCACTTGACTGGATGGTGGCTATACAGCAATATTTATGACTCTAAAGTTTATTTGAACTCTGTAACAAAAGCAAATACTTAGAGAAAGATCATTAGGGTTGTAGGCCTCTTTTAAGCCAGGATCCTAGAACTCTGATTACATGAAGAGAACACATCTCATTCCCAATCCCTATGGACCACATAGCACCTGATATAGGGGAATGGAAAAAAATGCTTAATTTAATATTTTCTTTATTTATTTCCTGGGTCTGTTTAGTCATATTAAAGATCCCAGAGAGATTTGTAGGGATATGACAATATATGTTGACCCTTGAGTCATCAGTATTACATTTAACGGGGCTGTATTTTGAATTACTGCTTGTTCGACTTCATGAACAGTTAAATTTTCCAAAGTTCTCTTTCTCCGTTTTCTCTTTTCCTTTCTTTTCTCTGTCTTTCTCTTTCTTGAGAAGACCCAAGAGCCAAAATGAGCTTAATCCTGAAGTCATCAGTTTATTGATACAACAAATCCTTATCTTACTGAAGAGCAGTAGCCGATAGGCTTTTGGCTGGATATTTTATATCACTGGTCATTAAAGACTATGATCCCTTTTTAACCAAAATACCCTTGTGAAATTTTCAAAGAGTAGTGTAATGTTTTATTACCACATAATAAAAATAGTACTGTACCAGACAATCCCTTTTTTAGTATAGAGATTATCAAGTAGATGTAAAGCAAAAGAGCTTGATGTTGAGTCTATGTAGTGATCCTTATTTGTAAGGTCTGTGAAAGTGAGATAGCCACCACATATGCACCCAATATTCCTTAGTTATTTCCTAGTCTTATTTCTGTGAGACTTTGGTTACCAAAGTAAAAAAAATCCTCAAATTTAATTGGTGAAGAAGCTCCTTCATATCAAGGTATAACATGAAAGAGAGTTTTAGATTTCTACTTCTTCCTCTTCTTCTTCCCCCTATTCTCCTTCTCCTTGTACTGTTGTGGTATTTTTCCTCTACAATGTCACTTAGTACAAATTCCCAGCGATTTTTTGATGTATTACAAGGAATTAGTACTAAAGGAGTGCCATCCAGCTTCCTTTAATACCAGTTTCTTATAATACATGAATAAATCTATATCTTTAATCAGTCCTTAGTATGAGTTCATTACCTGGCTACAATTTGTTAATGATTTTGGTAAAATATGCCACCAAGGAGTGGCTAAGGATGCAAAAATCAGCATTAAATAAAGAAGCTCTATAAATATCATAGTTACATGTTAATCTCTTACAGATATCATAGTTACATGTTAGTTCTGTTAACAACTCAGAAATTTAAGCTAGCAAAAAGGGAAGAATAAGCGACAAAGTAGGAAAATGGTGGTGGGAAAAAGCAAGCAAATTTGATGATCTGTGTTTGTGGTCACTTGAGTATTATTTAGTGAGTCTTGGATGGAAGCTCTTCTTTCCTGAGGTTGTCAATTTGGTCCCAGGACTTTGGTGGGTACTACAACCTCCTGAAAATTATTTTGTTTTTGGAGGACTCCTAAAAATTCTCACTTTTAATTCTCCCAATAGGAGAATACTTTATATAATTCCTTATGTTGTCTTTTTTAGCAGGGAGACATAAATAAAAATTGATACACTAGAACTTGCAAGAGGTAAAAAAATATATGACAAGATCCTTTTGAACATAATTTTAAAACATTTTTCTTTTCCAAAAAATGAAGTCTCCAGGTTTTGGGTCATTTAGAGGTTTCTTGGGAGATTGTCAAAGAAAGGCAGCTTAAACCTGTTGGGAGTGACTGAATATATTAATGAGTTCTTTGTAGTACTTTGACATGTTGAACTGAAGTTAGATAATGTCTAAAATTAGGAGAGAAACACTCAAAATCATAAGGTGAGCTGTAATAACTTTATATGAACATAATCTATAATTTCTGCCTTTCTGGCAATACTGGATATCATGAACATCAAGATCATGAGAATCAGAGCTTGAATTGTTGGCCAAAGAGTCTCAAAAATATTAACTAGTTTGGCTAGTTTGATATTTTTAAAAATCAACTTTAATGAGGTATCATTTTCTTGCAATTAATAGCACACATTTTAGACGTATAGTTTGGTGAGTTTTTAAAAAGATGCAATCATGTAACCTCTATCAAATAAAAATATAGAACATTTCCATTAACTAAAAAAGTTCTCCTTTGCCCTTTTTAAGCCCATATTCACTTTCTCCCCAGGCCCCAGGCAGGTACTGATCTAGTTTATCTCTCCAGAGGAGACTGTGTTTCCTAGAATTTCATATAAATGGACTAATGTAATATGAAATATTTTGTATCTGATTTCTTTCACTCAGAATCATGCTCCCAAGATTTATCTGAGGTATTCCAAAAATCATATTCTTTTCCTTTTAATTGAATAGGAATATTCAATTAAAAGGATATTAATTAAATTAAATAGTGAATAGTCCTCTGTTGTTTGGGTAAACCATAATTTGTTTACCTACTCACCTGTTGATGGACATTTGGATTGTTTCCACATTTGACTTATGGATAAAGCTTCTGTGAGTATTCATATACAAATCACATCATTTGCAACCAGATTTATTTTAATGCATATTTTCTGACTATAGAGCTAATCATCAGCATTCTGTACTGTCATCTGTGGGCAGTACCAGTGATTTGGCCTACTGGGATATTGTAGGAGAGGAGGATTTTAGTAAGAGCTGCTGTCTGACATAATCATCAAATGGGGCATTATGCTCATTTATACTAAGGAGTGATTAATTTATGCCCAAGTGTTTATGCCTCATTGATCAGACTGTCTTACTGCTTGATGTAATTAACAAGAACTGTGTCACATGGCATCTTATAGCTTCAATTGCATTTTAATTTTTTTCACCCTCTATACTATAGATAAGCAAAAATAAGGTTGGAGTTTTACAGTAGTTGAATCAACCCAGTGTCTGTCGCACAAGGTTACTAACCATGAGCAAATGTCTTTGTTTTGAGAGTGTGAATTTGTTCTAAAATGCTTGATGTATTAGGGAACAATTTGAGCATAATGTGAATGTGCATTTACTAATGTACACTTCTGTCTGCAAAAAGCACTATTTGGATGCAAAAAATTACATTGTATCAACAAAACCATATAGGAATACACAAAGTGCACACATGTGGACACTTCAAACACCTACCAACTATCTCAGTTTACTGTGTGTGTTATGAGTCACATTCATCTACATCTAGTGTTATAACTTAAAGTTATCCAATTCAGGATAATTTTAATACCACTACCACACAGTATCTCACAAGCTACAACCGTTCAGATGCCCGCATCTACCAGAAAGCTTCAGGACTTTTTTTTCAGAGTAAAATACCATATTTGTTGTAATATTATATATTTTTGATCATTTAAGAAATGCTACATTTTTATTAGGATTCTATTTTTTCAATGACTTAATTATTTTAGAGTAATTTAATTCCAATAAAATTGAGGATAGTATGGAAATTTCCCATATACCCACTGCCTCTGCACTTAGTGTCTTCCCCCATTAGTAACATTACTCACCAAAATGGTACATTTTTGACCAACTATGAACCTACACTGACACATTATAGTCAGCAAATGTCCGTGGTTTACCTAAGGGTTTACTCTTGGTGTTGCACATTCAATGGGTTTGGACAAATGTAGAGAACATATACCCATCATTATAATATTCTACTATTTTTACTGCCATAAAATCCTCCGTGCTCAATCTATTCATCTTTCCCTGCAACCAAAACTGATCTTTTTTGTTGTATCCAGTTTTTTCTTTTCCAGAATGTCATATAGTTGGAATCATATAGTATTGATCCTTCTTGGATTAGCTTCTTTCAATTAGTAATATGCATTTAAGTTTCCTCCTTGTCTTTTCATGACTTGATAACTCATTTCTTTTTTTTTTTAAGATTTTACTTATTTATTCATGAGACACACACACACACACACAGAATGAGAGAGAGAGAGAGAGAGAGAGAGAGAGAGAGAGACAGGCAGAGGAGAAGCAGGCTCCACACAAGGAGCCCGACGTGGGTCTCAATCCTGTGTCTCCAAGATCATACCCTGGGCTGAAGGTGGCGCTAAACCACTGAGCCACCCGGGCTGCCCAATAGCTCATTTCTTTTTAGCGTTAAATAATATTACATTGTCTGGAGGTACCACATTTTATTTATCCTCTCACCTCTTGAAAGATATCCTAGTTACTCTCAAGATTTGGCAATTATTAATAAAGCTCCTCTAAACATCTGTGTGCATGTTTTTGTATGGACATAAGTTTTCAACTCCTTTGGGTAAATACCAAGGAGTGTGATTGCCAGATCGTATGGTAAGAGTATGTTTAGTTTTGCAAGAAGCAACCAAACTGTCTCCCAAAGAGACTGTGCCATTTTGTGTTCCCACTAGCAATGAATGAGAGTTCCTGTTATTGTACTCCTTGATGGCATCTGATATTGTCAGTGTTCCAGATTTGGGCCATTTTAATAGGTTTATAATGATATCTCATTGTTTCAATTTTCATTTCACTGATAACATACCATGTGGAGCTTCCTTTTAAATGCTCATTTTTTGTCTGTATATCTTCTTTGATGAGATGTCTATTGAAGTCTTTAGCCCATTTTAAAATCCAGTTTGTTTTATTACTGCTGAATTTAAAAAATTCTTTGTATATTTTGGCCAAGTCCTTTATCAGATTTATCTTTTGAAAATATTTTCTTCCAGTCTGTGGCTCGCCTTCTAATTCTTGATATTGTCTTTCACAGAGCAGAAGTTTTTAATTTTTTTAAAGAGATTTTTATTTATCTGATACAGAGAGAGAGAAAGCACACAAACAGAGGGAGAGGCAGGCTCTCTACTGAGCAGGGAGACTGATGCAGGGCTTGATCCCAGGAACCCAAGGTTATGACTTAAGCTAAAGGTAGATGCTTAGCCCACTGGGCCATCCAGGTGCCCCCAGAAGTTTTTAATTTTAATGAGGCCCAGCTTATCAATTATTTCTTTTTTGGATTGTGTTTTTGAATTCATATTTAAAAAGGTATCACCAAACCCAAGGTCATCTAGGTTTTCTGTTATCATCTAGGAATTATATAGTTTTGTATTTTACATTTAGGTCTATGATTCATTTTCAGTTAATTTTTGTGGAGGGGCTAAACTCTGTGTCTAGGTTCATTTTTTTGCATGTGTACACCCAGTTGTTCCAGTATCATTTGTTGAAGAGACTATTTTTTTAAAGGTTTTATTTAAATAAATGAAATCATGAAAGACACACAGAGAGAGGCAGAGACATAGGCAGAGAGAGAAGCAGGCTCCCTATGGGGAGCCCAATGTGGGACTTGATCCTAGGACCCCAGGATCATACTTTGAGCCAAAGGCAGATAACCACTCAGGTGGCCCTTGAAGAGACTATTTTTGCTGCATTGCATTGCTTCTAGTCATTTAGAAAAATCACTTGAGGGTGCCTTTCTGCCGTTTGGCTCAGGTCATGATCCTGGGGTCCTTGGATCAAGCTCCATTTTGTGCTCCTGCTCAGTGGGGAGCCTGCTTCTCCCTCTCCTCCTTGCTCATGCTGTCTCTCACTATCTCTGTTACTATCTCTCTGTGTGTGTCTCTCTCAAATAAATAAATAAAATCCTTAAAAGAATCAGTTGACTATACATATGGAGGTTTATATCTGGTTTTTCAATTCTGTTCCAGTGTTCTAATTGTCTATTCTTTCACCAATACCACAGTCTTGATTACTGTAGCTTTATAGTAAGTTTAGAAAGCAGGTGGTATCTGTCCTCCAATTTTGTTGTTCTCCCTCTCCATATAAACTTAGGAACCCGTTTATAGATACCCACAAAAATCTTTCTGGGATTGCATGCATGGAAGTCATATAAGTGGTTTTAATATTTTTAAAAATGTGTAACTAACAAGGTTTTTGAGTAATGTGTCACTAATATGCTCATTTCCCCCATGAGCCCTGTGTTTTTGTTCAGCAATTTTGCATTGTGAGGATTTTTAGGAATATGGATGTAGGTTAGAGCAGTACTGACTGTACATATGATGTATGGCCTTTTTTTGGTGAAATCAGCAAACTTTATTTTTCATGAAACTATCTTTATATTTTCACTATCGAAAGTCAAAAAGAAAACTATGCTTTTTGTTTTTAATCCCCTATCATGTTAAGGAAAGGAAGGACATAGAACTTTTTAAGTAAACTATATTGGCAGTATCTCACTTTTTTTCCTAACAAAGTTACCAAATGCTCCGAACTAGTAAAATGAATGTTTTTAACTTCAAGAGAACAGCTAAGATTCTTCAGGAAAATCAACTCTAAAACCAATCAATATTTCTATACTATTTGCCACAAGGCCTTGATTAAAGAAGTTAAACTCATTTTCTCACATACCTACATAATGACACATGTGTGTCTTGACATTTACTTCCTAACTAAGTCCAAAACACACTGAAAGAGACCATACCTCCTCTGTAATCAATAAACTACAGGGCTTGTTAAATGCTGAGGAAAAATGCAGAGAGTTTGAATATATTTTAAAATAATGTCGTGGAATTGAATATTTTCCCTAATTTGGTTGAACACGACTCTGTGTATTTTGCCATGGTATAAATACAGACATATCTAGCAACTTCAAAGAGTTAGGATGTTTCCTTAGATCCCTAACAGAATGGCCTAGTGGGAGGCAGTACTGGAGAGGAGTACTACACCTTCCGGTACTGGAGGTTGTCTCTTCAATTCTGTGTTGGGGGGCAGATTCTGTGTGTGTGGCTGAGTGGAGCAATTGGAAAATGAGAGAAAGCAATAACTTCACACTATGATAAATGATTATTATTCATTAAAAGAGAGTGTAACCCCCTCCCCCTCCTTCTTCTAGTGTTTCCTTACACTGGCAGAAGGAAAATTGTGCTCACTACCATAAGGTACCTTGCTCTTTTTCTAATACAGGAACTGACAACTGTATTTCTGCTTTTTTTTGCACAGATGGGTAAATAATTTTTCTTGATATAAAATCATTGCATATTCATTTTAGAAATTTTAGAAAATGTGGACGAGCAGAAAAAGAAAACAAAAATCACTATCATATCTACCACTGATGTAAGATGCCACTATTTTTGTATGCATTCACATAGTTTTCTGTCTCTGTATGTGTAGACATAATTTTTTTGTTAGCATAAATCATGCACATATGTCCTTCTCATCAACTATTCTTCAGTATATTTAATGACTGTGTCATATTTTATATTTTATTTGTATACTAATTTATTTAACCTCTTTCTTATTGTTGGACATTTGATTTTTTTCCCAATCTTTTCATTACTACTAAATGATATCCTGATGAATCTCTTTGTTAAATATTTCCTTGTAGGCTATTGATGATTTCTTTAGGATATATCCGAAGAAATAAAAAAAAATTGTCCATTTCCTGCACATTCTTGCCAAATCAGAGTATTGTTAATATTTATATTATTGATAAGTGAGACATAAATATTTTGTTTCTTTGCTATCCAGTTAGGTTGAATTTAAAATATATTTATTAGTCACTTATATTTCTTCCTTCGTGGCTTTATTGCATGACAGACAACTTCTACTGGGATCTAAGAATTCCCCAGAGTATGTGGAGAAAAAAACAATCCTGAAAATATCCCTTCACTGATCCCCCAAGCTTGTCCGGCCAAGGAGAACAAGAAACATTTTAATTTTGATACATTTTCTTCATGTCTCCATGATTTGGTCTATGCTTACCTTTCTGCCTGCAATATCCTTCTGTCCATAGGGAAAACTTATCCTTGAATTCTAAGGTCAGCTCAATTGTCTATTCTCTTACCATATTCTGTGGCTACTGTCATCTCACTTCTCACTGAATGCCTGGTTTTAGGGTTAATGACTTTGTATCTATATCTGGAATAGATTGTGAGCTATTTCATGCAGGGGCCACATCTTATTCCTCCCTGTACCTCTCCCATCCTTGATTTATTAGCAAGTATCTTGACCATACCAGGTGTGCAGTGCATATTAAATTTATATTTACAAGGGCACCTGGCTGGCTCAGTCAGTAAAGCATGCGACTCTTGGGGTTGTGAGTTCAAGCCCCACACTGGGTATAGAGATTACTAAAAAAAATAATAATAATAAGTAAAACCTAATTTGGCATTTTTTAACTCTCTTAAGTGAGATGAGCCAGTGCTCAGTATAGAAGAGGATGTTATACCTATAATTTATTTATTTAAAGATTTTATTTATTTATTCATGAGAGACACACACAGAGAGAGAGAGAGAGAGAGAGAGAGAGAGAGTGGCAGAGACACAGGCAGAGGGAGAAGCAGGCTCCATGCAGGGAGCCTGATGGGGGACTTGATCCTAGAACTCTTGGATCATGCCCTGAGCCAAAGGCAGATGCTCAACTGCTGAGCCACCCAGGCTTCCCTACCTAGAGTGTATTTAAACTTTAATTCGGTACTAGACTGCTTAAAAATGGCCCATTCAAATAAAATATAGAAGACACACGTCACAGCAACTGGATGGCTCAGTCTGTTAAGCATCTGCCTTCAGCTGGGGTCATGATCCGGAGATCCTGGGATCAGACTCCACGTTGGGCTCCCCATTGAGTGTATCTCCCTCTCCCTCTGCCTTCCACTCTCTTCTTCATTCATGCTCACTCTCTCGTGCTGTCTTTCTCTCTCAAATAAATAAATAAAATCTTAAAAAAAATATATATGTATTGAACACATTGGAGTAGGCAGTGTTTTGTTTTGCACACAGATCTAACTATGATTTCCTCACTGTGGCTCCTTGTGGGGTGGTGATACTCTTTGCTTTAGAAAGGGTTTGAACTCTCTTCAGAACAGAGGGTGCTGGGAGAGGCCAGATGTTGACATCTGTATAGTTGATGTCTTCATCTAGTAAATGTTTCACAAAGCAAGAAAGGCCATCACTTTATCTTCCTCATCACTATTCTACTAAAAAAACCTGCACACAGACGTGGTCAAGCCAGCTGAAATCATTGCCCCAGGGACAGGAGAGTTTTTCCTCCTATTTTATCCTAAGTATCCTTAGGGCTGCCAAGGAGGTTGTTAAAATAGTATAATATTTGGGTTTTATGAGATAAACACCTGTTGATTTAAAAGTACATAATCTTCAAGCCCATCGGATGAATAGAAGGAAGACCTTCCTCTGAGGCCTGAGTTTGGCATATTGAACACTAACTTTCTCTTTTACTTCCCAAATGTTCTGACCCCAGTGTTTTTTTTTTTTTTTCTGAATCTGGTAATGTTGGATCACATTTTTAAAAAGATGTGTAATTGAAGTGGTGAAATAAAACAGAGCAATGGCTAAGATTCCCTCATCCTTCAAGGATTTTTCCTAGCTAAACAAATTGTATGAGATTTGGGGGTTGTTTCTCCAAACATACCCTGGGCTAGATGATATCGATGAAAGGGCTACAAATGCTTCTACTGGGTTAAGATTGTTAACACTTTCAAGTAAAGTATCTCCTAAGTAGCCCAGTTATTGGAAAAGTATTGTAGATGATATGTTATAAACACACTTTTTCCCCCGACCTAAACTTTCTTTTATTTTTACTTCTACTCACCATTTCCCTGATCCTCACCTTTTCTCTGAGATTTGAAAACTTTTAATGATTTGTTTCTTTTTTTAAAAAAGATGTATTTATTTTAGAGAGAGTATGCATGAGGATGAAATGGAGAGAGGGGAGGAGGAAAGGGAAAGAGAGAATCTGGAAGCAGACTCCCCGCTGAGCACGGAGCCCAGTGAGGGCCTGGAGCCCAATGAGGGGCTTGATCCCTAAAACTCATACATCAGGTTGAGTGAGGAGACAAATTTGATCAGTAGTAGACTCCTTATTGTACTATTACACTTACTACCAAACCCACTGACCAACTAAGTTGTTTTTATTTGGCCAAGTCTATGCAGTTGGCTCTTACACATTATGATGGACTCTGTTCAAGGAGTTCCTTTGCCTCTACTCAAGTAAACATCTGGTGAGCTGGCCTGATATCTCCCAGACCTGTACATAGGTCTGTCTGACTCTGAGCTGTGCATTCCACATAGACTCTACCTGAGACAGTCTCTCTCCCCATTACACAACCTAAGCATGCTTCAAACCTCTTATCTAAAATAACAGTTTGCCTTACAACTTCAGACCAAGAGGCATTTTATCAGATGGTCATCTTGTGAGTAAAACACATTAAAAAGCCCCCCAGAACTTTGGGACTAGGTGTGGTGACAGAAAATAGTCACTTTATATCAGCTGACCTGGATTCATGTAAATGTGTCTAGCTTGCTCAACAGAGGCCTGTCAATTCTGATTTTTGCTCTGAGACTCATCCCCATCAACATCAGTCCTAGATACCAGTCTATTGTCCTTAAAAGTTTGTTTATATTTTTTAGATTATCTATGATGAATTTCATTTAGAAAAATATATGACCCTATTTTAAAAATAATTTTTATTCTAGGGAGAGGTATGATTTCTACTGTATTTATCAGATTTTAGAGAAGGTATTTCCATATTTAATTCCCTTTGTCCTCCCTTCTTCCACGTAGGTATTAGGCCCTGTGCTAGAATCAATTTGTCATGATTTAAGAAGCCCAGGGTTGCCTAAGGAACTGAGCAAACCCAGATCAGAAAACACTCTGCACCAATCAGAAACCCAGTTTTTAATTACAGAGAACAGACTAAGCATTTTGCAAGTTAATCTGACTTTCTCAATTATTGGTATGACACATCAGAAAGAAGCTGAATTGTTTCCTCAACTTTGTCATTTCTTTTCAAGTACCTGAAATCTGAAGAGTGGAGACCATGTTTGGGATAGGGAATAAGGAATTGCTTTGGATATGAGAGGTAGAAGGTGGTAGAAAATGGATAAGTGAAAAGAATATTTAAAATATATGGAAATTCATGTTTCAATCAGGTAGTTTAAGAAAATGCAATGTACAACAGCCTTTACCAAAACCTTTTATTGAGCAAAAGCACAAAACAGCAAATTTAGGTATTAAGACTCCACTTTGTCCTGAGTATGAAGGATAAAAAGGCTGAATTTAAGAAACTTTGCATGGAAGTTAATGATGATGATTACAGTTCTGTCAATGTCCCTCTAATCCTTTGCTATTTCTGGTAGTGCCCTCTCATATATACAGAGTAAACATTTTATGTTCATCCAGCTTCGTATGGAAGTTAGGATAGAAAACTTTGATGCTGACTAGCGAAGTGGCCGTTTTAGTTTCAATATTTTCTCTCTGAACCCATTGGAAAAGATTTTAATAGATTTTCTTCCAAGATAGGCAAGCACTTGTAGAGGCAAAGCAAAGTGCTGGTATGCAGTTTCAAAAATCTGTTGACTGCATGTTCCCATATGTGTTCCAGGAAATTCACATTTGGATTTCAGTATAACTCAGAGTTATGGTGGTGCTATCCAACACTTTTTTGGAAGGGAGTTTGCTTGATACCAACGCAACGCTTGCCAGAACTCAGCAGGCCAAATTCTAGTTCTGGAATATGTGGGAACCAAGAGATCAGCAGTTAAATGATGAGGGCCGTATCACTTTCAGTGCTCCAAGGAAACAAATTCTACCTAATGGTCTAGAAGGTTAGTTTGAATATAACCAATAATCTTTTAAAAATGAAAGGTCTCTTTTGTGGCATTTTATAAGGCATGTAACATTTAATAATGAAATGTACTATTACATTTTTTTCTTCTGAATACTGGCTAAGATGTTTCAGCTTTTCAGACTTAATTATATCTGGCCAGACATGTGCAATTATGCTTACCTTTAGAAATGAAAAGCCAATAGTATTCATTGTGTGTGTTAAACTAGGTTAGAAACACGATCGTTTCATAGCTAATCTGTATCAAAACTGCCCTGGTTGAAGTGATTGGATTGGCATTGAACTCATTATTGAATGCAGAGCTTCTCATCTTCTTCTGAAATATTCTTATTAATTTGGCAAAAAGTGATGTGTTAAAATTACAATTAGGGTAATAAAATAAGAAATTCTAAGCCATAGTTGGTCTAAGAATGTCCTTCTCTTTTCTGCAAAAAACTATAAAATCCGAGTGCCTGAAGTGATCTCAAAGGTCAATTGTCAAGTACCCAGGTTTTAGCAAGGTGAGGCCAAGCCATTTAGGATAAATTATCTTTTCTCTTCTTAAAGATCCTGAGTATATATGCCCTCTCTTTGACTGTTTCAGTACCTATCCACATAATGAAACATTCTCAATAATCCCAAGTGTGGCCTATCCTGCTAAATTTTACAAGTATTTCTGCTAATGTTTAAAAATTCTTTCATCTTGTTATAGTGTAGAATGACTGGTTAACACCTTCTCCATAATGACCTTTCATGTTAAGAGTAGTAGATAAAGCATGCTTCCTTTTCATCTTAAGCCATCCCAATTTCTTTAGCTCTGTGTAGTAAGAATTAGTTTGAATGGTTTTCTTCCAATAGTTTTCTCTTGGCCTCAGGAAATTTTGCTTTTGATGCCTCCTTCAGTAGAAGAAAAAGTTTGATAAAACTTTTTAATGAAAGCATAAAAAGTGATGAGTATATTATTTTTTATCTTCTTTTAAAATTGATTTTTAAAAAAAGATTTTATTTATTTACTTGACAGGGAGAGGAAGCAAGCACGAGCAGGGAGAGTGGAAGAGGGAGAGGGGGAAGCAGGCTCCTCACTGAGCAGAGAGCCCTATGTGGGGCTCTATCCCAGGACCATGGGATCATGACCTGAGCCAAAGGCAGACACTTAACTGACTGAGCCACCCAGGCGCCCCCCAATTTTACTGTTTAAAAATAGTAAGTGAGAGGCCAAGTCACTTGCCTGAAATATTGTGGCTTATTAGTCACAGTCATCTGGAAACCTTTGGACCAGTGCTCTTCTTACAAGGCCACATTGCTCATATTTCACTTTATTTGTGTCGATAAATCTTTATACTTCTTAAGTGCTTCATTTTCTGTCTTGAAAAAATGTAACTAACAAATGCAGTGGAAATTTTGGGGAAATAAATGCTACATATTTTTCTGCTATAAAAATAATGTTTTAGTGTTATTGTGCTACTATTAAAAGCTTGGCCTGTAGATGATTGTGTACAAAATGATTCATCTTAGAACCAACCTTATTGTCCAGACTTTAGTGTTCTGGGGTTAGTATGGGTCAGAAGGCTTATAATGATATATACAAAGTGTTTCCCGACAATAAAATCTTTGGAACTAGAAGTGATCATAACCGATGTGTTGTATTTTATGTATCCCCCCCCGCCACCGCCCTGACCAATGTACTAAATAATCTAGGTATAATCCTGCCTGGAATCAGGTAGGTGTACTAATCACTTTTGAAAGACTTTTTAGTTTATGTTTTTATAAAACTAAGTAATCAAGGAAATAGTGATCTTACAAAGATGTTTTTCAATCCATCAAAGTTAATTTTTGCTTCCGTATTGTTAGTGCTACATAAAATAGCAAGTGATCATGATTCTGTTAATTGAAACATAATTGAAGTCTATATTATAGTGTCTTTTAGGGGCCTATCTTCAGTGAGGACCATGAACTTAAGCTTTATTTTCTAGCATCCCCCAGATATTCTATTTCCTCCTAAATTTTAGACATTGTTTGGCATTGTAAGGAAATCTAATATTTCAAATAGTTCCATGATGTTAGGATGCAGATTGGCATCCAAGCTCCCGAAATGTGAAGCACAATACCAAAGATGACAACTTTGGAAAATATTTTGAAAGATCTATGACCTCATAAAAATTTCACTTTCCTTTAAAATTTTTAAAGGCCCTCTCATGGTTAGTAAAATCTAATCATAATTTCTCTTTTTCCATATGCCTTTAGGCTAAATGAAAAAAAAAAGAGACCTTAGATATACACTCCCACTGATTTTTTAAAAATATTTTATTTATTTAACACAAAGCAAGAGAGCACAAGCAGGGTGAGCAGCAGAGAAGTAGGTTCCCAGCTGAACAGGGAGCTCACAGGGCTTCATCCCAGGACCCTGATCATTACCTGAGCTCAAGATGGATGCCTACCCTCCTGAGCCACCCAGGTACCCCTACTCTCATTGATTTTTATGCCTGCTAAAGATACCAGTTTACCCATAGGAAAAAAAGAGAAATAGAACTTGTAGATATGTCATCTGTTTTTTTTTTTAGGCAGATGGCCTGCTTTCTTTCTGTCCCAGATTAACACATTAATCTCATAATTGTTATTCATTAAAATGTACAAAATGATAGTTTACAGTTAGAAATTTAGTCTTATACTATATGGTGCAAAGGTCTATAATGGGTATTGAACTTTTTTTGTTCATAGCATTTGGGTTGTTAATTAGTAAACCACATTCAGTTAACCTGTATTTGAGTTATTGAAAGGTTTTCACTAATTGGAGACATCACAGGTAAGTCTGCAGATAGTGACTTTTCTTTCTTTAATGCCAAAAGTTCTCTCTGAGTCACTGAATGGCTCATTTCCTTTAATCAAAGTTTTGTGTACAAATATGTTGAAAATTGCCTGTCATGGAAAAATCAAGATGATTTGTTAGAGAATTAAAATATAATGTAAAGCTAGTTTACTTTTAGATATCTTAAATCTCAAAATAAATCTCTCCATAAATAAGTTCTTACACAAAACAATCAGATATATCCGTATCATGCTCAAATTTTGAATATGGCCCAGTTGAAGTTGGTTTCCCACCAACTCTCATGAAGGCCAATGCCATGAGTCCCACCACTTGAGCCAAATCAGACAACAGCCTCTTTGGCTCCTTAGTTGGTGGGAAGACTTTGTAATGTTATAACCTCAGTTTGAGCAAAAATACAGTTTGAAATTATAGTATCTCTTGGATTTCTTCACCCAGTTTTATCTACAAAAAAAAATTTGTGTATTTACCAAGTAGCTGAAATATACTTAAAAAATGTGCTTTTCAGTGTTTCCAAGAATCAAAAAAGGAATTGTATGGTAGTACCATAACAATTTAAACTTACTGACTTTTTAAAAAAATTGTCAATTTTGGTTTTGTTCTAATCTTATTTTATTCCCATATGAGAGTTACAGGCTGAAATGTAGTTTTTCCAGTGTTGAGTGTTTGGTTTGTAATGCTAATATTTCTAGAGGATTCAGAAATAACCCTGTGCAGTTACTTTATAATAGGAACTTAGTTTTAGAAAACATTGTAGAAATTTTCTCTACTTAAACAGCTATATTGCTTTGAGTATAGACTCAGTAATGCACTTCAAATTAAAATACACAAATTTATTAATATAATGAGTATATATTGATCCACTGACAAGCTATGAGGGATTGTTTTTTTCTTCTTCCAGCCCAGAGAAACTTCCAAAATTCTCACAATTAACTTGGGGTTTTACATTGTTCTTCTATTATTAATAATCATTTCTCTGGAAGAAAACATGTGATGTTAACATCTAGCAAAATGTAGTGTTTATTTTTTCCTCTCCAGATAGTCTCTTTGTGTTTAGTTTCAACATTTTATTTTATAAATTGCAAATAAAAATGTCATTCTTAAGAGGTTTTCTTCTTATGGAAATCTAAGTCAGATTGTGCTTAACAAAATAAGAAACATAAAGTTAATTCATGTGGATATAAATTTCACAAGAGACTGTAGGTAAATGATATGTAACTGTTGGAAGACTAAATAAAGTAAGGGCTCCAAATGACTAAGGTAAAGTATAGGAAGATTCTTATCTGAGCTCAACATGATTCAAAAAGAAATGTATTTGCTGATAAAAAAAAAATGATCACACATTAACATCTGGACTTCATGTGGATATTTGCTCAATAATTAGCAGCAGCCCCTGTTCAGCTGCATTCCGACATCTGGGAACAAAACATCATAGGGACTAAAAATAAAGACAAGGAGAAAAGTAAAAAAATGCCTGCTGTAAAATAGCATGGTTGCTCTGCATTGTAAATTGAAGAGATCTTGTCATCTTTTTTGGGTGCCCAAATACACTTTCTCCAACAGGTATAAACCAGATAATACCTAGACACACTTTATAAACTGATGACTTATTATATTCAGAGGAAAAGAATGTAATTTTAAATCCTACTTAAGTGATTTAGGACTTGAAGAATGAGATATTATTATTAAAGGATTTTCATACTATGATATACTTCTAAAAATCAGAATTATGTCAACACAAATTGGTCAAATTGTTATATGTTTTTTCAGGGCATAATGGCCAGAAGTTTTAGACTTCAGTGCATGCTATTGAGAATATGGCTTACGTAGGTATAAAAGAGTGTACATCAGTTAGTATATTATGGGTAGCAAAATTACATTTTTGCTAGTCTTAAAAGGACAAAAATTGCAGAATTACAACTATATTGGATTGGTCTACAATTTTTCTCCTATTAAGAATGGCAAAATAAATATATAACTTATGCTTAATTACAGTCTGACTCTAGCAAGTTTTGTGTGACTGTAAGGCAGATTTTAATTCTCTGTTAAATTGTATATTCTATGGAAGATACATCCTACGGTTTCTCTAAAGTATCGTGGAATATGTACCATATGTTTTCTGAGACTGCTTATCTTTTAATTGACTTAAGAATAAACCCATATGGTAAACACAAGCAAGGCCTGTAGTTCATTGTAAGGATGGAAATATCCTCCAGAGATTTGAACTTTGCTTGCCAGATCCCTCTGGGCCAACTTGAAAGAGATTGGTCATTGTCTCTGACATTGGTCCAATAATCTTGGCGCAAGAAGGAAGCCTGAAAACTGCCAATCTCTCTCTGGCCTATCAAACTTGGTTACCATCTGTGAAGGTGACTCTGAGAGTTCTTTGGGGCAAAGACTACCTTTACAGTTTTGTAGTTTTTTTCCCTCTGGTTTTAATTATTATTCCTTTATTATGTTAGTTAAAAAGTTTCAGTCCATCAACCAATTACCATTGTTTGGAACATTTGACCACTACTATTTGTACGTGAATATTTGTACTAGATCGAAAACAGCCTGTAGTTTATCAAAAACAAGAACCTTGAAATATACCTGTCTTAAGCCAATTAACCAAAGATTTATTTTTTTTTTTGTTTTTTAAGACTTATTTATTTGAGAGAGAATGAGAGAGTGCATGTGAGCAGGGTGAGGGAACGAGAGAATCTCAATGCAATGCGATCTCACCACCCTGAGATCAGGACCTGAGCCCAAATCAAGAGACAGTGGTTCAACCAACTGAGCCACCCAGGTGCCCCATAAACCAAAGATTTCTAACCACTCTCTTTTTACCCTTTTATTCAGTGGCTAAGATCAGGGTATTCCTCTGGCATCATTAAACCATTTGCTCTTCATTACCTTCTGTATCAGATTCTAATGATTTATCCTTGCCTTTGAGCAATTCCTTTACCCCTACCTTCATCTCTTTCCACACTTCTCTATTCAAAGACCTCAACCAATTATATTTATTCATTTTTTTCCTTTTCCATTTTGATTGCAAACAGAATTATGAAATGTTTGAGTCAAATCACATCTGGTAGGCAAACTTAGATGAGCTGATGCATTTATTAAGCCACTTCCCTAGAAGACAAAAGTCCTTCACCCTTCACTGAGTTTACTTAGACTTAAATGATTTCATGTGTATATATGGCTATTGAAAAAAAGGAAAAAGTCCTTTAGTAAAGGGATGCCATCCCAAGGTGAGAACATGAGTAAATATAGTTTGTATAATTCATCAAGTTCCAAAGGTAGGCACAAATCATGAATGTTGAGAAGAGGAAAGATGATGTCCCTTCCTTTTCAAAGACTATGAATTTTGGAACTTGGCCTTGTTTTATAGCAGAAGCATCATTTGGGGGTTATTATTTTTTAAAAAATAATTTATTAATATATATGCTGTTTTACACTTTTTAAAAAAATGTAAGTAGACTCCATGCCTAGTGTGGAGTCCAACACAGGGCTTGAACTTATAACCCTGAGATCAAGGTCTGAGCTGGGGGGCAGTCCAGGTGCCTCAGAGGTTTAGCACCACCTTCAGCCCAGGGTGTTGATCCTTGAGACCTGGGATCAAGTCCCACGTCGGGCTCCCTGCATGTCGGGAGCCTGCTTCTCCCTCTGCCTGTGTCTCTGCCTCTGTGTGTGTGTGTGTGTGTGTGTGTGTGTGTCTCATGAATAAATAAATAAAATCTTAAAAAAAAAAAAAAGACCTGAGCTGGATGCTTAACTGAGCTACCCAGACACCCCCTGCTTTATACTTTTTCAAAGTAGCTTCTAACATATTCGAAATACTTTTCAAAAGATAATTATCTTTCTTAATGACTTTAAAAGATAATCTAAAAACAAACTATAGGGGATGCCTGGGTGACTCAGTGGTAGAGCATCTACCTTTGGCTCAGGGCATGATCCTGGAGTTGTAGGATCAAGTCCCACATTAGGCTCCCTGCATGGAGCCTGCTTCCCTCTCTGCCTCTCTCTGTGTGTCTCTCATGAGTAAATAAATAAAATCTTTTTTAAAAAATAAAAAAATAAAAAATAAAAACAAACTATAGGTTTAAGTAAAGAATCAATGCTAGTACTTATGCAATATATTATGGATGGCTATATAAGAAAAATGGATCATATAAAGCAAGTCAAATATGTATCTGCAAAATAAAGTCAGAATAGAGTGGGATATTTTAGCCAATGCCAAATGTATACCTTTAAAAAAACTCATCCTGTACTCTACTTGGCATTAATTAGACACATTAGAATGAAAGGACAAGCTAAATCACATTTTAAGAGGGGTTGTGAAAAGACCGGAAAAACTCAGAAAAGATAAAGGTATTCAGTAAAAAATTGGAGGAAGATTAGAGGAGTAGAGGAGTCACAGATTAAATAAGTATTTTAGAACATGATGGAAGACACTTATTTTAATTCACCTAGTAAGCATTTGACTCTATTCCAGCATAGTTTTTGTGCCATAGAGTCTAGGCTAAATCTGTATTTCTCAGAACCCTTTGTAGCAAGGATTCTACTTGTGACCTAGGTTCCCCCAAGCAGATATAGTCATTGAGACCTCGAGGCAGAAATGAGTGGTAGTCTGTTGGGGATTTACCCCAAAGATTCAGATGCAATGAAACGCCGGGACACCTGTACCCCGATGTTTCTAGCAGCAATGTCCACAATAGCCAAACTATGGAAGGAGCCTCGGTGTCCATCGAAAGATGAATGAATAAAGAAAATGTGGTTTATGTATACAATGGAATATTCCTCAGCCATTAGAAACGACGAATACCCACCATTTGCTTCAACGTGGATGGAACTGGAGGGTATTATGCTGAGTGAAGTAAGTCAATCAGAGGACAAACATTATATGTTCTCATTCATTTGGGGAATATAAATAATAGTGAAAGGGAATATAAGGGAAGGGAGAAGAAATGTGTGGGAAATATCAGAAAGGGAGACAGAACATAAAGACTCCTAACTCTGGGACACGAACTAGGGGTGGTGGAAGGGGAGGAGGGTGGGGGGTGGGGGTGACTGGGTGATGAGCACTGAGGGGGACACTTGACGGGATGAGCACTGGGTGTTATTCTGTATGTTGGTAAATTGAACACCAATAAAAATTAATTTATTAAAAAAAAAAAGAAATGAGTGGTAGTGGTTATGCTGAGGAGATCAGGTCAGTTGACAATCCTGATGGTGGAGGCCCTTGGTTCTTTTAAGGCAAACTGGAGTCTAAGTTACTGGAGTTTCTGGCAACGTGTCCCTGGTGTTTTAGGTGTTATACAGCAAGATGATATTTGTCTCTTGGTCATGAGTACATTATAATAGAGGTTTGGGCATTTCTCTTTGATGCTCTATTCCTGGCTCTGTAGTGTTTAAACTCAATTTTTGGTTCTCTCAGTGATTCTGTAAACTCCCTAACTTTATTTTTTCAATAATACCCTTCTAAACCTAGCGATAGTGGATTACTTTTTACATGAACAAGGGTCCTGCGTGATAACAACTATCGATAAAAATTTTTATGCAATAATAATAACTAGTGAATGCTTTCACATGCCAGCATTTTAGATACTATCTCATTTAATCTTCATATTTATTCCCTGAGGCTTTTTCTCAAAACCACCAAGTGGTTACTGAAAAAAAAGATAGCAGATTCAAGTCTGTCTTGATATGGCCATTCCTAAGAAGGTCAAATAAAGGAAATACATTCAAATGTAAGCCAAAGAGAGCTCATTTTAGACATAAAAATAGTTTAATAGAAAACTAATTATGTCTATGGAATAGATTTGTTAGTGAACTTAAAGTTTCATGATTGCAAATCCTTGAAATGACAGATTTTGGGCCAAGCAATCATTTATTAGACTAGATCGCATTTGATACCACTTTATAGCATTTAAGTTCTTTATTTTCATCCCTAGAACTTCTAGATTTCCATTTGATCAATGTAATATAATGATATAATGTAATGGTATCATTATATTACAGTAATTGCTGTACTATAATTTCATGCTAGCATGTTCATAAGGTAAATAATGTGGCTATATAATAGCAAAGACAAGATTTTTCAGTCAGTTGTTTATTCTTTCTTGAGAGATAGAATTATAGTTTATTTAAAATCCCCCATTATTTCCTTAATATCATCATGTATCCAAAAAAAGTATTCTCATTTCCTCAATTGCTTCATAGTTATTTTTAAAAATTGTTTGTTCAAATCAGGAGTCAAATAAAACGTAAACACTGCAATTGTTTAACACGTATCCTACGTCTCTTTTGAGCTATAAGCCCATTTCACTCCTTTCCCCCTGGAAATCAGTTTATAGAAAAGGCTGAGTAATTAGTTCTGGAGAATTTCCCACAGTCTGAGATGTATCCCTGTGGCCTTATTTAACACGTTCTTTCTTCTGTGTTTTCTGTAAACTACTGGAATTCAGAGATTTTCAAATTCAGGTTTGATTTTTTTTTAAGATTTTATCTATTTATTCATGAGAGACACAGAGAGAGGCAGAGGGAGAAGCAGGCTCCCTGAGGGGAGCCCGATGCAGGACTCGATCCCAGGACCCTGATTTTTTTTTTAATATAACAAAAATACTTCATCGATGGTGATGTGTACTTTTATCAGGATGCACATGTCTGATTGTTTTTCTTTCTATGGTGCTAACTACCATTAAAACTTATTGTCTAGATGCATTATTTCATTAAGAGTTAGTCTAACTCCATGCTACCTTCATTTATTATCTAGCAAGGTTTTCAAGGTAATTAACAAGTTTATTTTATTTTCTATATTCTCTCTTCCTCCTTCCTGTACTTCTCAGTAATTGTGCTGTGTCATCAGCACATATAGTCATTATGTACTATCATGTTTTCTTTGTATCTATTACTTAATCTTAATTCTACAAATAAAGATGTGTTAAATTCTCATCACTGGTCCTTATGCCTCTGACTCTAGTCATTTTGGTTGTTCAAAATTTGTCCTCTGGGAGATTCCTCAGGAAGGGCTCCATGGAGCAATGGTTCCTGAATTCTCCTATGTTCATAAAAAGTTCGGCATTTTTACTTAAAGGTCACTTTGCATATAAAAGCCTTGGCTTATGCTTTCTTTCCTTGAGTATCTCAAATGTGTTAAGATGTTTCATTGTCCTCTCTCATAAAGTATTCCTGTTAAAAAGCATGATGGCAATCAGGTTTTCTTTCCTTACAAGTCACTTCGTCTTTTTGTCTAGATACTCAAAGGACTTTTTACCCTCCTTACAAGTTAGTTTTACTATGACAACATGTGGTCTCTTTTTTGTTAAAAAATTTTTAGGTCTATGTTTTGCTCCTCCAGTATATTTGCTCTTTATTTAATTCAGAAAAGTTTTCCTGGATTATACATTTATTAGTATTAGTAATAGTATGGAGTCTATTCTGTTGCTTTAGGTGTCTTCAATGGTGACTTCCATGACTTCTATGAGGTGGTGGATTTTCTTTCACTTTCTTTCTTTTCAATTGTTTCATTTCTTTCTTAAAAAAAAAAAAACACCTTTCATATATATATTTTAAACTTTCTCTTTATCATATTCTGGTTTTTATAAGGCAGTATCCATGTACCCAAAGGCATTATCCATTATCCAAATCCATTTATTTGTTCTTGTGTTCCTTCTAGTTTAGTCATCATTTCTGAAACAGTTTGTACTTTTATTTCTAAGTCTTTCCTGAGTTATGTCCTCTTTCTTTTCAAATATTCCTTATTTTCCCCATCAGCTCATTTCTGAATGTTCCTAATTCTCGTGGCATTTTTTCATAGTTTCTATTATTTTCTTAAATTCTTTTAGCTATTTTTCTAATATTTTAGATATTTTTAATCTATTTTTGGGGATGTTTTCTGGCATGCCTCTATTATCTACATGGATATTATTTTGCTCCCTATTCTTTTTTCTTATAAAAACTTTACACAGGGACACCTGGGTGGTTCGGTGGTTGAGCATCTGCCTTTGGCTCAGGTCATGATCACGGGGTACTGGGATCGAGTCCCTCATTGGGCTCCCCAAGGGAGCCTGCTTCTCCCTCTGCCTGTGTCTCTACCTCTCTATCTGTCTCTCATGAATAAATAAATACATCTTAAAAAAAACAAACAAACAGCTTTACATGGATCTGTCTACACTGCATTCCTTTTGCTGATTTTAAGTGAGAAGAGTTTTCCTCTATTCAAAGAAAGAAAAGGTCAAGCAAGCTTTCTGAGCTTCCTGCCTATGGCCTTCTCCCCCGTAGTTTTATTCTGGAGCTTCTCTTCACTTCGTTCTAGTGTTTCCATTCTGCTCTGTTTAGCTTCTCCTCTCAGCTGTTCCCCTTAGGTTGAGCATGTGTTTTGAAAGGGGCCTTAATATGGTCAATTTGTAGAGTTCTTGGTGCAGATGCAGAGACTCCTCTGCACAATCTGTTCTGTGGTCCCTTGAACTCACTCAGGAATTACAGCTTCTGAAGGCCCCTCCCACATGTGCCTGCTGTTTTCAGATAGAGTCACTGAGCTTTTCACACTATAGGGACGTCTCATTTTGAGAGAAATACCTGTCATGAATTCGTTTTCTATATCTCACCCTCATTTGAAGTGCTTTTGATTTCTCTCCACATTTTCCCGTACAATTGGTGATTCCATGTAAGCCTGATACAAGTCCAAATTTAGGGGGTGTAGGAATATCCTTTATTTGAATTTTGTTGTAGGTGTCTGTCATGAAATTTTGTTTTATTTGTTATTCTAGGATCTCTGTCTTTTTTTATTAGAGGTTTGGAAAGATAAAAAAACTAGGCTAGTGTTTCCTATACTTCTCTGGAAACCAGTGATCTCATGACTGCAGAAGAATTTGAACTCTATTTCCTTGAGGAGTTTAAAAGTAGGTTAATTAACAATCATTTTGTACATTTGGGGCACTGACCTTCTTCCTAGAAGAAGCTCTTAGTCTCTGAATTCAACCATATGCTTTTTTTGAGATCTTCTGCCATTATTATATCCTACATAGTAAAATTTAGTCACTTTAGAAAAGCAGTAGCTAAATAAATTCTTAACTAGCAGAAACTTTATAAATGCATTTGTAATGAAATATATGCACATATACATGTAGCTTTACATATTTATGCCTTATAAATGTATATATTTATATATAAATTTACTATATGTAATATGTATGCAGTATATACAATAAAAAATCAGAAATAAATTCGGCATATACATCTTTTTAGAATTTTTTTTTCAAGAAAAAGACTGTGTGGTTTTATTTTTGCTTATAAAAGACAAAAGCAATGCATTCCCACTTTAATCATTTTTGTTTTTACCCTAAATGTTTTCTTTTCACCTAATAAAGAAGGGAAGGAATGTTTTGCCAAGCTCAAGACCCATTTGGATCTGTGGTTTCTAAATGTCAAGCCCAAACCGAACACTCTGGAGTTTAACCTTGTTTGCTTTTGGCTAAAGTGACTTCCTGTTTCTAAGAAAGGAAAAAAAAAATAGGTTATAAAAATCTATTAAAAAGATCACAAGCCTTCTACAAGACCCAGTGGCTCACATGACAAAACACTTTGATGAATTAAGTACAAATGAATCTTAAAATGTAAATTAAATTTACCTGTAAAATACAGTTGGCTCTATAATTCAGAAACGGAATAGTAGACTGAGACAGAATGTCCTTGGGAAAAAGGCTAGGGTTTAGCCAAACCCAAGTGTTTGAAAAAAACTGTTGCTGGAGATGTATAATGAACCAAAATTTTTTTGCAGTTTTTGTTTTTCATTCTTATAATTTTGTTGTACTTATTCTCACAGCCAACTTCAAATGACCCTCTATCCCCTCACTAGTAAAAAACAGGTCAGCTGAAAAGTTTGCTTAAACTTCTTAATACTTTTAATCCTTACTTGTTATAATTTGATTACTGAGACAGATTTTCTCTGTGGGCCTCCTATTAAATCACTTTCAAGTTGAAACAAACCAGAAATTGTTTTAAATAGCAGAGCTAGTCTTCACTTTAAGCTGCTCAGAATCTACAGAGAAACAGTAGAATGTCTCTTCTAAAATTCTGGAAATGTGTCCAGAGGCTACTGTGATGGTTTATCCTTCCAACTTAACCAAAAACAAACAAACAAACAAACAAACAAATATACAAACAAAGACGTTCTGGTATAAAGTAGAGGACAATGTTACTCAGCCTGTATTTGATTTCATTTATTTTCCATGTTCTTAGATATCAGTGTTGATAGGGTTACATCAAATTAACATCATAGGTAGTTTTTCACTTCATGCTTCCCAGAGTATAATTCTATTTGGTTTGATATTATGAGAATCTGGTCTAAACCCATATTTACAGTGTATATTTTAACATGGAAAACCCCTCTTAATTGTATTTAAATGTTCTCTCTCTCTCTCTCTCTCTCTCTTTTTGCTATTTTTGAGTAATTTTAGGATATCCAAGAATGATATAGATCTTGTGTCTTTAAAAAGCTATTTTGAATCATTCACCTAGAAAGGGTAAGGCAAGTTACTAAACTTATAATAGCTGAGGCCTACCCAGAGTAGAGAGAATGGAAAGAGCAGTAATTACAATAATTCTCATCTCATAAAAAATTCTAGGGAAACTGCTTAAAAATGCATGTTCAAGGAGCTCAGCTCCAGAGAGTCAGATTGAGTAGATGATGCCCAAGAATCTGTATTTAATCATGATGCTGCAGGTTGTCTTCATACCATAGTTTGGGAAATAATTTTGTTAGAACTTTAGCCAGGTAAAAAATCTGAGAACAATTTGGGAACTTTAGTTTCCAGAATAAAATTGTTTTTTGATTGGGGCACCTGGGTGGCTCAGTGGGTTAAGTGTCTGCCTTCAGCTCAGGTCATGATCCCTGGGGTCCAGGGATCCAGCCCCACATTGGGCTCCCTGCTCAGCAGGGAGTCTGCTTCTCCCTCTCCCTCTGCTACTCCCCATGCTTGTGCTTGCTCTCTCTGTCAAATAAATAAATAAAATCTTTTTAAAAAATTGTGTTTTTGAAAAAGATATTAAGCAATTGTGCTCTAAATAGCAACAGAGAAAAAACTGGGAAAAATAGGAATAAAAATGATCAAAATGACAGGTAACTTGGGTGGGTGAAGAAAAAAGACTCATTAAATGGAAAATGTAAACTATAAGAAGCTATTTTCAAGTGAAGGTGGGGGGGGGTGCAGGTATTAGTGTCTAAATAAATAGATACGATGTTTTGAATGTCCATGTCAAATTCTCTCAGCTCTTTCAGGTAAGGTGTCAGGCCAGCCAGTACAACTTAAAATTGAGCCTCTGTCCTGAGCAGCTTGCTCTGAACCAGTTTATGCTTATATGTCCTGACGTGTTCCTGATTTTCTAGCTTGCCACTCCACAACTCATTTTTCTGCTTATATGTCCTCAGAACTGGCTTTGACCTTTGACTTCCCTTCTTTAACCCCAGTATATTTAGAATGCTCTGGCTACATTACCACCCATTGCCTTGCTCAGATCCTGCTTCCTCTACCCACTACTACTGAGCCAGGTCATGCCTTGAAGTGCGAGGACTCTGGAGCTGGGGTCAAGGTTGGCTTGGCTCCTTTATGATCACACCCACCTGTTATCTCCATTCATTATTCTACTTCCTGTATTGTTCCTTCTGGTTTTGACTGAAGTAACACTTGGCTCTTGGGGTTCTGTACCCTTTGCTGCCCATTCAAGGGTCAACCTCCTATAGCCAGTCAGTCTGTGTTGACTTGATGGTTCTCAAATTTTTATGTTCACTATAAATATCAGGAATTATGTTAAAAATCAAAATGCTCAGACCCCAGTAACTCTGAAGAGCAGTCCAGATTAGTGTTACCCAAACAGTGATACTCAGTCAGGCAGGATCAGTAGTCACCTGGGAGCTTGTTGGGAATGTAAATTCTTTGGTTCCACCCTTGGACCTTCTGAATCAAGCCATCTATGGGTGAAGCCCAACAATCTGTGTTTTAACAAGGAAGGTTCCACCTTGCTTTACTGATTTTGAGTGATGTTAGTACTTAATTTGATACTTAAAGTATAATCCGATTCCAGAGCCACTGACACAGAATGTATATTAAAACAAAATATTCAGGTTTTAGAAGTACTGCTGTGATAACTGTCCTTTCAACAAATTGCCTCGGTGATTTTTAGGTCTAATGAAGTTAGAGATCATCTGTATTAACACATGCTTTGTACTCAAGAGAGGGACAGTACTATTCAGTCTCAGTTTGATGTTTCTCCAAGAATTTTCTGTTTAAATATCTTTCTCCTAGTGCCTGTATGGTTTGTAACACCAACGCTGCATGTCTGTGCTTCAGAGCTGATTTGAGGCTTTACTACTTAATGCCTATAAAACTTGTCGAGATTCTCTGGTAAATCCTAAGGTCAAAAAAACACCCATTTATTTGGGCTTTGCTGTCACTGGTACTATAATAGATCTTAACATGACATTCATATAACTCCTTGCAAATGGTGGCTGTACCCTCGAACCAGGTGCTATGACAAAAAGAAATAAACTGAATAAAATAATAAAGCAACGCAAGTTTACACTCACCCTTCTGCCCCCAAAGTAGGATAGTTAAGAGACAATGAGTATCTACATATATTCTTTCATTGCTCATTTAAATTAACTATTGAAGCAATATTCAGCCAAAACTATCGTGCTGGTAAACAGAAGCTCCACTGAGAAAGTTTGTAAGTCTTCTTTTGCTATACATTCCCAAGCATGAACTACGATTTCTGAATAATGAGTCAAACTGATGCAGTACTATTTTTAGAGGTAAGCTGCAAATATTTACTTCACAATATGTGTAATAAACAACCCTGTTTTGATCTCTTTTAAAGATATAACTATTAAGTTTTCTTAAAAAAAGAAATGAGAACAAACATACACCAACTCCACTGGATGCCATTCAAATGAGTAGACATACTTATTTCATTAGAGATGCTACTAAAATTATAACCCTTTGTCCCACAATCTACCTTGTAATGTAATTACTTGTACATATGTCTGGTTTCTCACTAAATTGTTAACCTCTAGAGAAAAAAGAATGGATCTTATTTATACTTGAATTCCCCCACAGTGTCTAATGGTGCCTTGCTAAACCTCAGCAAATATTTATAGAATGAAAAAATAGATAATCATTTTGTTCCTTCCAAATTTTAGAACTTTGTTCATTCTTTTTAGAGTGCTGTTAACCAAACTCCTGGCTAACCAGTAAGATAACTTAAAGCTCAAACACTTAAGAAGCTGCTTGACTAATATGGTATGGAGCAATTGATCCCAGCAGATTTATCCATTTTCTCTGCTCTGTCAGAAGGGACTATAGATTAGGTAAAACTAGTAAATAACTTCACAAAGAAAATAACTAAAGTTAATCTTACTCTCGGTACAAACATACCCTTCTCAACTCTTAAAAAGTAATGACCTAAAATCCTCAGAATAATATCCTATCCATCAAGCTGTTCCATAAATAGTTTTGCTCAGCAATGTAGGGAAAAAGGCTGAAGGAAACTGTACCTACTAAATTATGGGAAATGACAAACTAAAAGAAAATGACCTAAGTTGAATTATAGGATATTGCTCATTTCATAGGTAAAAATAATTGGATATTGTTTCCTATGGTTCCAACTAATAGCTTTTTGAAATTCCCAAGCTATTGTATTTGAAATATTCACATTGCCCAATGTTTTCTTTCAAGTAAAAGACTTTAAACCATACAATAATTTCTATCAACTCCAAAAGCTGAATTTAGGAGATTCATAAATTTTATAAAGCAAGGTTCTAGGAACACTTAAAGTTAGAAGCTCTGTGGAATTTTTTAAAAATATGAACTCTGCTTTTATTTCTGAAAAAAATGTCTCAAGACAAAACCAGAAGGAAATTGGAATTTTGATTATATTTTCTAAATTGTAGTTGCTAAGCAATATGCATGAGATCACTTTAAGTATTTATTAAAATGCAAGTTTGTAGGCCTGACTTACTGAATTAGAATATTGGGGTGAAGCCTCTGAGGTCAGCATATTTAGTGAGAATTCAAGATGAATCTTATACCAGATCTGGTGAAACCCTCCTTTCTATGGATTAGATAACTGAAATCTAAAGACACTAAGTGATGTGTCTTAATGTCATACAACTAGTAAGTAGGGTTGCTTATCTAATCCAAGAAAATGGGATAAACTCCCTCTCTACTCCCCTCATTCCAAATGTTTTTCCTCCTTTCTGTCTTTTTGCTACTTGGGTCTAGTCATAGAAGTGTGTTGAATGGTGGAGTAACTAAAATCCCAGCTTTCTGGTGGTAAGTATAAAAAAAGGAGTCCAAAGAATTGGTAAATATTGGAGGGGGAACCATGGAGGGGAAAGTCATCTGGAAAATGATTTCATAAATTGATTATTAATTACCTCTGGGCTCACCTTGGAGCTGTGCATACATAAATCTGAGCCTAATCACTAAACTAAAGACTTTGAGAAGGAAGTAGCCAATAAACTATAATCCAGGTCACAGAGGGACCACTGGCTGGTGACATTTGGAACAGATACAAATAGAATAGGCTTTGAAGACTGAATTGACATTGGAACTACACAGTACAGAAGGTAGGTTAGAATTGATAACCTGAACTTAATTAACCAGCTAGATTGCCTGCTAAAACAGGAATATCAAGATTCCCAGTAAGATTTAAACAGAACCTACTATCTTGTAATATATATACAAAACATCCAAGAGTCAATCCAAAATTATTTGACATATAAAGAACTAAAACTATTTCAACTTTCATGAAAAGGATAACATGTAAAAACCAAGATGACACAGGTGTTGGAATTATCTAAGACTTTAAATATCTTATTATAGAAATGCTGCAGCAAGCAATTGTAAACACTTTTGCAATGGAAAGAAAAAATAGAAAGCCTTAGCAAAGAAATAGATATATAGAAGAAATAATTGGAATCTTAGAACTGAGAAATAGAGTAACTAAAACAAATCCACCCCAAACCCCAGATTTTCATTGAATGGGCTCAGAAGCAGAATAGGGATGGAGATGACAGATGGAAGAGTCAGTGAACTTGAAGACAGATCAATAGATATTATCTATCAGAAGAACAGAGAGGAAAAAAGATTTTTAAAGAATGAAAAGAATACCACGATAAAATGTAACCCTTTACATTTTAGACTCATCCTCTTGGGTACAAAAACAAACACATGGGAGGATGAGGGAAAATTACTTTACATGATAAAATCAGAGTCCCAAAGAGAAAAAGAGTGAAATGCAGGGGAAAAAAAGTTTGAAAAAAAATGACTTGAAGGATTCTCAAATTTGTCAAATCACATAAACCTATAGATTTAAGAAGTTCATCAGGCATCATAAACCAAAAACAATTCATGCATAGACACATTACAATCAAGCTGATAAAAACTAAAGACAAAAAAATTACTGAAAGCAGCCAGAGAAAAATGATACATTATTTGGAGAAGAACTATGATTTGAACACTTGTGAATTTTTCATCAGAAGTCTAGGAGGCCAGAAGGAAGTATATGATATTTAAAAAGTACTAAGAGAAAATGTCAACTCAGACTCCTCTATTCAGCAAAAACTTTCCTTAGAAATGAAGGTAAAATAAAGACATTATTAAGTGGATGATATACCTAAGAAGGTAATAGCCAGCAGACCTGCTTTAAAAGGACAATGAAAGTAAAGTCTTCAGATGCAGGGTAAATCATACAGAATGGAACTTGGAATAGAAGGAATGAAGAAAAAACAACAGACATGTAAGTCAGTCTTTTATAACTTCATCTCCTAAGTGACATCCTAACTTGTTGTCATATTCTATTCCTTAATCGAAATTGCTATGTCTCACCCACACACAAATGGAGAGAATTACCCAGGGCATGCATATCATGTCAGGGTCATTGGGTTCCACTTTAGAAGTGGACTTTCACACCATGCACACACTCATAAATTAAAGTTGGAGTGTTGTTGTTGTTTAAATTACAAAAGCAGAATTCAGAGAAAAG
Source organism: Vulpes lagopus (assembly GCF_018345385.1). Classification (NCBI taxonomy): domain Eukaryota; kingdom Metazoa; phylum Chordata; class Mammalia; order Carnivora; family Canidae; genus Vulpes; species Vulpes lagopus. Next base: position 122,545,002 of record NC_054825.1, read on the forward strand.
AAAATTACCAGGGATAAAAAGGGATATTACATAATGATAACAAGGTCAATAGACAAAGAAGACTTAACGATTCTAAATGCATATGTATCCCAAAACAGAGCAAAAATGGACTGAACTGAAAGAGGAAATAGACAAATCTACAATAATAGTTGGAGCCTTCGGTGTTCCTCTCTCTATAATTAATGGAAATAGAAAATCAGAAAATAGAACTAAACAATTCCACCAAATAATTGGATCGAATTAATATTTAGGATACTCCATCCAAAACCAGCAGAATGCAAATTCTTTTCATGCCCACACAGGACATTCATGAAGATCATATCCTCATAAAATCATAACAAATTAAAAACAAGAAAAAGAAAAAAGCCACGAGGCTTAGAGTATAGTATGTTCTCAGATGGTAGTGGAATTAAAGTAGAAATCAGCAACAGGACTATTATAAGAAATTCTCCAAACATTTGTTAATTAAACAACACACTTTAAAGTCATAATGGGTTGAAAGAGGAAATCTAAAGATGTATTAAAAATATTCTGAATGGAGAGGTGCCTGGTGACTCAGCTGGTTAAGAGTTTGCATTTGGCTCAGGTCATGATCCTAGCGTCCTGGAATTCTCCCTCTGTCTCTCCCCCCTACTTGTGCACTATCTCTAATAGATTAATAGATAAATAAATAAATAAATAAATAAAATCTTAATTTTCTAATAAATAAATAAAATCTTAATAATACATATATTCTGAATGGGATAAACGTGAAAATGCACCATCTGAAGAAGTTTGGAATGAAACCAATTAATGCTTAGGGGAAAGTTTATATATAGCACTGAATGCTTTCACTAGAAAAGAGGTTAAAGTCTCAAGTCAGTAATTCAAACTTCTTTATTGGGAAACTAGAATAAGAAGAGCAAAATAAGCCCCGAACAGCAGAAATAAGAAAAAAAGATAAAGAGTGGAAGTCAAAGAAATTTTTAAAAAGCCATAAAAATAGAGAGAAAAAAAACCCCCAGAAAACCGTGTTTTGAAAAGATAAAAAAAATTAACAAACTTCCAGCAAGACTGACAAAGAATAAAAATGGGAAGATATGTCACCAACAAACACATAAAAATAATTTTTGCCTCATTTGCATTCTGGAAAATATTAACTCAAATGAGGTACAATTTTGCTTTTTCCTCAGATTGTAATCTTTTTTTAATGTGACGTTTAGTACTGAGGAGGCTGTTGGTAAAAGCATCCTCTACACTGTTGAGACTATAAATTATTATGGCTTTTTTTGGAAAATAGTTTGCTAATATTAAATTTTTTGAATATGCAGTTTTGACTCCGGTATCACATTTGTGTAATAAAAATAAGAGTATAAATACACATGTACAAAAATGTTTACTGTATCCGTGTTTGCAAATATCAAAAAACAGAAATCAACTTAAATGCTTGGGGGAATAACTGAATAAATTACTGTGTATACTATAGAATATTCTACTACTGAGGCATGTCTCCATGTGTCAAGATCTAGATATACTTGGAAAGATAATAAAGTAATAAAGCAAATGTGGCAGTTTTAAACAATGGCTCCCAAATTCTTTGACACTCTTCCCACCAAGGAGTGGAATATATTCTCCCCTTGTATATTCTCCCCTTGAATCTGGGTTCTGCATCTATTTGGCCAATAGAGTATGAACCAAGTGAAAATATGTCACTTTTTGTGACCAGTCTTCAACAATCTAACAACTTCCATTTCTTGTTCCTTAAAATGCTAACCTTTGCAACTCAACCACTATACTATGAAAAAGTACAAGCAACTTGGGAAGAGACCATCTTGGGGAGTCCAGTTGAAGAGGAATGGAGGCTTTAGAGCCACATCTTGGGTTGAATTCCCAGTGTCCAGTCAGCACCAAGTTGCCAGCCAGGAGCATGGATGACCAAAAGTGGATCCTGCAGTCCCCTGTTGAGCCACTTTGACGTTGTGTGGATCAGAGATTGTGCTGCTGAATCTCATCTGAGTTACAGATTTATGAGATTTGTGAGGAAACTAAACGATTGTTTTGATTTTAAGTTACTATGATTTGGGATGGATTGTTACATAGTAGCAAGAACAGTAAGGTACAGAATACATATTTATATCTTTTTTTGGAAAAAATAAAAATTAAAAAAATTCTCCATATTCGTTTACTATACATACATGGGAAAATTAGGATTAATTTGGGGTAGAAAATACCATTGATTTTACTTCAGATTTTTGGAAATCAATGATATAAAAATATACTAGCAATATAAAACTAGAAAAAAATTTAAATTAAAACTTGATAGAATTTGAAAGAGGATTTAAAATGCTTTTGTCAAAGGGTTATTTTTCTTATTATTCCCAGAGGCATGTCAGGCTAAACGGAATTAATTATTTATCCTTTTTAACTAGTCTTTGAAGGTATTACTGTGAATTTACAAAATAGAAAAGGTATGTCTTCAGCTAAGATCGGTGTTACTTTTTTCTTTTTCTTATACTGTTTCTTTTTTTTCTCATCTCATTTTCATTCATCTAATGTATATTATACTTTAACCTTAACCTCATCCATTGTCATTTCACAGAAGATCTAGATAACTGTGCTGAATTAATACTATTGAATAAGCACTGCAAAAAACACATCAGACTCTATGCCTCCAGGAGATAAATAGTTGAAGACATGGATACCGTTCTCAGATTTGTGTACATTAGACTAAGGCTGATCGAGCTGTAATTGGCCTTTCTGAGGTTACCTCTATAGCTGAGTAGCTAACATCAGAATGTGAATAATGTAATCCAGGAGTTCTCAAACCTGGTTGGGTATCAGTTTTGCTTGAAGAAGTTTTAAAAATATATACATTTGAGATTTCACACCTGGATATCCAGATTCAGAAAATTTGAATTTGGTGTTCAGGATGCTATATGCTGAAAATGATTTCCAAGTGATACTGATACATAGTCAAGTTTGAGAGCTACTGATTTAGTCACCAAATAACCATGATTGGTGGGACAAGACAACTGATAATCAAAATATGGGTGAGAAACTGAGGGAAAGCAGTATGTGTACTGCTGTAGATGTGCAGGGTGGTGGGTAATACCTCTCTTGTTCTCTAGTTTGGACAAATATGCTTATTTCTTGCTGAGTACATGCAACTTATGTAGAGTTCATTCCTTCATTAGTCAACAAACATTAATCGAGAATCCAACATTAGGCACCTGCCAATCTAGGGCATTGAGAAATCAGCAATGAATAAAGCAAATGTGGCCATTTTAAATGATGGCCCCCAAATTCTTTGACACACCCCCAGTCTTCACTTAACTTACAAATCCCCTGAGAAAATTGAAGCAATCAGACGAGAACTTCTCCATGTTCCTCTCACCACATCTGCTATTTATGAGCATCTGTACCTACTCTGCCTACCAGCCTATAATATTTCTTTTAGATTTTATTTGTTTATTCATGAGAGACACAGAGAGAGAGGCAGCGACTCAAGCAGAGGGAGAAGCAGGCTCCCTGTGGGGAGCCCGATGTGGGACTCGATCCCAGGACCCCAGATCACGCCCTGAGCTGAAGGCAGATGCTCAACCATTGAGTCACCCAGGTGTCCCTACCAGCCTATTAATATTGATGAGCTTTCCATACTTCTATCTAAGGGTCATCTCTCTATTTGTGTGCTGGATCTATTTCCCTGAAGTAATGAATTTTCATGAGGATGATGAAAATCCTTGTTGAATTAACCTTTATGAGCAAGGGTAAGTGTGAATGAGAGCATAAAGTTTCATATCATGAATAGTTCATTAATGTTATTTCCTGAATCTCGATAGAAAGAAAGTCTACCTATAAAGAGTAGCAATCAACTTGGAAATATAACTAAAGATAACTACATTTAGTAATGTAGTGTTTGAAGATTTTTAACAAATAGACCCTGCTGTCTAGAAGATCATATTCTCAAAAGTGGTAGGAACAAAATTCATGAACTCTTCCTATGTCTACTGACCACACGATTTCACACTTAAATAAGATACAAATTACTAGGAGTTTATCCCAGGAATTGAAATAATTACATATGCATTATGCAATGTACTTAATTTTACATTTCTTAATCCCCTTTTGATCTAGGTAGAAAGTCATGAATAACCTACGTTCCATATTTGATGAAGACCTATGTAGGATTCCTTCACTGACTAGTGAAACCACCTTCTCTAGGATCTTTTCTCTGTATATAGTGATCTCTATTGTGTCTAAATTTTTATAACATTTATTATTTGTACTATGATTTTCATCATTTATTCCTCAACCACCTTTGATTGTTATTTAATTATTTCATATCTTAGCCTCAGATTCTGGTATTCTGATTTACACTCATCCATACCAATGGGTTTCTTAGCTTCTCTGTGACCTGGTATTCTACACTCATTTCTAACCCTTACATGAAGAGACTTTGCTATAGAGTCTACATTTTTGGTGATTAATAGCAATGTAAAGTGAAGTGATAAAGAACAAATAGAATTCAGGAGGGTCAGAAGTAAAGGTTAAAAGGTTGGTAACAATTTGTAAAAGCAGGTATGATTCTCTTTATAAGCCATTCTACAAAATAAGAATGCGAAAATACTCATAGTTAATATAGTTAATGTATTAAGTTAATGTACTTAATCACTAAATTAATCACTCTATTTAAGTAAGGTAGGCTGAGCAATCATTTACCTTTTACAAAAGAATTTTGAATATAGAATTCGCATTGCAATTTTTGATTTGAATTATCAAGGAGAAAACTAAGCAAAGATGAAAATTATTTCTGAGGAGCACACCAATTGGGTAAAATAAGATATGGCATATTAAAAATATTTTTGTATATTTCCAAATACCTTGCAACATTCTATGTTAGAGGTATCAAATGTAGATACATTTGCAGATGGGAACTTCAAGAGCAAGTCAGTGAATTAGCTGCATTATAAGTGAACTCAAGGCATATAATAACTATAGTATTAGATGAGATTGCTCAATAAGTCATGAAAGTTTCCATTTCTTCCCTGATTTTATGCTCCTCACTAATTCCTTTAAAATATTGGGATTTAGGTTGATTACCCCTTCAGACTAAAAAACTAATTATAAGCAGTAACAACTATGAGATGCCTCAAAATAATATCCTGTCAATGTCAACATGTCCTTTTTTCCAGCCATTTTTTTTTTCTTTTTCAAGGAAAACTTCATTCTTTTGTGGTTGAATTTTAATTGTTTTTGAACAACTAAATATTACTCTTTTGGATAATTGTGTTTTCAATAAACAAATGCAGAATTGCTATTCATATTTAAACTGCATAAAAATTATATTCAAGTCATGACAATTCTAGGTTTAAAATTTAAACCAAATTTTTGGCAACTTAGTTTATTATTTATACTTATCATGAGAGTCTCTAAACTGGCAACCACATGTATTAATGGGGAAACAATTCAGATCAGGGTGGGTGGGGATTTGTTTCAAATTTACTTAAGGAAAAAATTCTGAATTATACTTGAGACCCTTAATTTAAGATTTTAAAGTCTCTCCTAGTTAGTACCAGTGTAGACAATGTTGTTTTCCAAGGCTTTTTGATACTCACAATGATTTGGTTTGAAATTATAGGAAGTTGACTTTATTATCCATGTTTGCTCAGTTGCTTTCCTGTGTAATGCAAGCACTTTACAGAAAGGGACATTTCCAGCTTGGAGTGTCAATACTCTACCTTAACATCTTGCCCTCTCACTATTACAGTATGCTTAAAAATGCCATCCTTTCCCTTTGGCACTTAAATTATTATATTATTATGACTTATTTCTATGTTTATCTCCTTACTAGTGTTAAAGAAAACCAGAAGTGGATAGTAGTTGAAGCAGTTAAAACAGATCTTATTCCAGAACTACTGCATTAAGGGAAAAGGAGGCTTCATGTGGAACTGGTCTCAATTCCTAATTGAGCATAGGCAGGTGGGGTTTTATGGCCAAGGAGCAGGATGGGGTCAGTAGATGGAAAATTGCTAAGAGGAAACATCAGAGGTAAGAAGGAGTCTGGCCAAACCAACTTGACAAGATTCATGATGAAAGCAGGCCAGGGTGATCACATACCAACGGTGGGGGATGAGGAATTTGATCAGAGTGGAGGATGCTCAGATTTCAAGGGTAGGGGATTCTCTCTGGACTGATTTAGCAAGTTTCTTGCTATTTAGGCAATGTAGGCAATATAGGCCTGATAAGGGCAACAAGGACAGACTCCAAGGTCAAGGCCTAGAGAGAGGCCTTACTTACTTTGACTGAAGTTTTGTCAAAGAGAGTCTTTGTCATTAGGGGATCCCTTAAAAGCTCTGAGTATGTCAGTTGTTTGTATTTCTAGTTCTTAACATACTGCACACAGTGGATGTTCAATGAATGTTTTTGAAGGAATAAATTAGGGACAGGAAATTGGCATTTACTGACTGCTAAGTGTATTACAGATACTAAGTTTCCAAAGAAACAGTGCTGGCTTTCCAGTCAGACAGACTTGGATTTGAATCCTGAATTTAACACTAGCTATGCGACCATGTACAATTTATGTACTTCCCGAGGATTTGTTTCCTTATCTTTAAATGGGATAATACACTTAGCTAAATTTTTCGTGTGGGAATTAGATATAAATAATATTATCAAGCAGTCATATTGTAGCCACTTTGCTACATTATCTCTTTTAGGATACTTTCCACTAAGTCAGGCTTCTTCCCATATAGAAAGATGGGAGTTACATAACTTTAAATCGTATTTTAAATAATAATGGCGAATTGCAAGGGAATGAAAATTTTCACTATGTGACTTTAAGCCAGTCTCTTCAATATATCCTTTTCTCAGTTGTAAAATTAGGACCTGACTAGATGACCTCTAAGGTTTCTAATGGTAACATTTTTTGAGTTATACACCTTAGGAGCCAGAAGCAGACTCGTTTGTAACAATGCTATCAGGTGGATAAATTGACCAGTAGAGTCTTTCTTACTAAAATATTAGGAACTTGCTATACTATCTCTTCTAGGAGAATTTTCCATTTAAAAAAGAAGAGAAATGAGATGTTGAAAGCTTACCAAAGAGTGGATTATTGGGGTACCTGGGTGGTGCAATCAGTTAAGTGTCAATGAGCCTTGATTTTGGCTCAGGTCATGATCTCAGGTCATGATCACAGAGTCCTGAAATCAAGCCCCTGGACCTCTTTGGTGCTCAGTGGGGAGTCTGCTTGAGATTTTGCTTGAGATTCCCTCTTGCATGCATGCTCTCTCTCTCTCTCAAATAAATAAATAAATAAATAAATAAATAAATAAATAATAAATCTTTTTTTTTAAAGAGATTATTAATAGGTTAATCAGATATCAGTAAGGGAACCAATTCTGAGCAGTTGGAACATCTTTCTGTCATGCCATTTTACCTATGTAATTTATTAGAAGTTCAAGCTGATAAAAATGTACCACCCAAGGGTTTTTAGGTTCTCTAAAGAAGCAGTTTATTGATTAGATTTAGATTCTTTAGAACATTTCAGAACATTGTTCAATACATTCATGTTCATGTTGAAAGTTGAAGAAACAAGAAAACTAGTTCTTAGTCTTTCCCTCTCCTCCCTCTCCCACCCCTGACCTCACTTTCACTCTTGCTCTTTATCTTTCCATTCCTTAACTTAAATAACTAAGAGTTATCTTTGAAGACTACCAGCCAGGGGATCCCTGGGTGGCGCAGCGGTTTAGCGCCTGCCTTTGGCCAAGGGCGCGATCCTGGAGACCTGGGATCGAATCCCACATCGGGCTCCCGGTGCATGGAGCCTGCTTCTCCCTCTGCCTGTGACTCTGCCCCTCTCTCTCTCTCTCTCTCTCTCTCTCTCTGTGACTATCATAAAAAAAAAAAAAAACTACCAGCCATAAAATAAAACTGTATCAGAATGAGACTGGCATATCAAATATTTTACTCCTCTAAAATTACTAAAATAAATAAATAAATAAATAAATAAATAAATAAATAAATAAAATAAAATTACTAAAAAAAAGAAAAGAAAAGTATCTACTCTTCCATTGTAAAATATAAAGGTGGCTCTGCCAGTAGCAGATGTAATGAGTTCAGCTATATGGCAGACTGGGAAGGACAGGTGCTTATAAAAGGATGTAAAGGATGATGGATTTTAATTATAAATAATGTATCAATATTGATTCATAAATCTTAACACATATTCCATACTAATGTAAGATATTAATAATAGGGGAAACGATGCAGAGTACTTGGGAACTCTGAATAATTTTCAGTTTTTCTGTAAATTTAAAACTGTTCTAAAAATAACATTTACTAAAAAAAAATACAGTGAGATACCATTAAGTACCTATCAAAATAATTGTAATGTAAAGACAGAATGTATAAACTTGGTGAAAATGTAGAACAAGTAAAACACACACTGTTGGATGAAGTGCAAAGTCATCCACATACTTTGGAAAATAGTTTTTGGAGGTAAAAAAGCAGTTAATCTACAATGAATAGGATTTCTCTATCTTATGATCTATGAATTCCACTCCTGCATATACTCAAATACATACATATATTCATAAAAAGACAGGTACCAGAATTCACCTAGCGATACTGCTTGAAATAGTCAAAAATAGAAAACAACTGACATGTTCAGCAACACTGAAATGGGTATAGATTTTCACAGCAAAATATTACACAGAAATGAGAATAAACAGCCCACAATTACTCAAAAAGTATGATGAACCTCACAAAGTCGATAGAAAGTGCCAGACACACAACATTTACACAACTATGTGATTTATTTATATATTATACAACAGGCTAGACTAATGTATGGTGATAGGGCCCACAAGTGCTCGCTCACCCTGGGGAAAGCAAGAGGATACTTAGGAATGGTTGGTAATGTTCTACTGCTTGATCTGGGTGCTCACCACGTGGATGTGTTCAGTTTGAGAAAATTATTTTTGTCTATTATGTATTGGAATATAAATAAAAAGTTCATGTTAATCCATTATCGATTATGTGGATTACAAATCTCTGCTAGATTTGTAGCCTGTGTTTTCAGTTTCTTCGTGTTATTTTTTTTAAAGATTTATTTATTTATTCATGAGAGACACACACAGAGAGAGAGGCAGAGACACAGGTAGAGGGAGAAGCAGGCTCCATGCAGGGAAACGGATCCTGGGATCACGCCCTGAGCCGAAGGCAGAGGCTCAACTGCTGAGCCACCCAGGTGTCCTTCTTCATGTTATTTTTAACAGAAGTTCATTTTAAAATAATTCTAGTAACAGAAGAATTTCAAACATACACAAAGGAATAGAGAATATTATCATGAAATCTGTGAGACTATCATCCAGTTTCAATAACCACAAACTTTGGCAATCTTACTTAACCTGTTTTATCCCTTACCCTACCTTTTTTTTTTCTGGTATAATTTTAATAGCTTTATTGTGTTACAACTGACATACAAAACACTGTACATTTTTATAGTATAAAACTTGATAAATTTTGATACATGTTTATGCCCATGGAAACCATTACCCATATTCAAGAAATATGTAAATATTCCCTTCCCTCAAATTTTCCTCATGCTCCTTTGGAATTCCTCTTTCTGCTTCTGCCCACACACCCCAGCTGCTACTAAACTGCTTTTTATCTCTATAAGAGAACTTGGCGTTTTCTAGAGTTTTATAAAATGGAATCATAGAGTATGTATTTTCTTTTTTTTTTTTACTAGATATAATCAATTTGAGGTTTATTCATGTTGGTGCATATATCAGTAGTTCACTAATCTTAACTGATTGATAGTATCTCATCATATAGACGTACCGTTACTTGTTTACCTATTCATCTGTTGGTGGACATTTGGATTGTTTCCAGTTTGGAGCTATTAGAAACAGAGCTGCTATGAACACTTCATGTGCAGGTCTTTGTATGGACATGGATTTCCTTTTTTCTTGGATAAATACCTACGAGTAATATGACTAGATCATATGGAAGGTGTATATTTGATTTTTAGGAAGCTAATAAACTATTTTCCAACGTGATTGCACCAATTTACAGTTCTCCAGTATCATCTAAGACTTAGAGCTCTTCACATTCTTGCCAACACTTGGTAAGGGCAGTCTTTTTAAAATTTTAACCATTTAGATAGACGTACAAATGTTTTAATTTCCATTTCCCTAATTTAAAGAAAAAAGGTCAAAAGATTTGAACAGACATTTCACCTAAGAATGTACTGACGGCAAATAAACGCAAGAAAAGATGCTCACCAGCTAATGTTCATTAGCTATCTAATTGAAATCACTCAATTTGTGTTCTTTTTTTTCAGACTGGCTTTTTTTACCTAGCAATACGCACTTAGTATATTTCACTGTATGGTTATACTGTAGTTTATTTATTAAATTACCTATTGAAGGACATCTTGGTTGCTTTGAGCTTTGGGCAATTATAAATAAACCTATTATAAACATCCACATATAGGTTTTTGTATGGATATAAGTATTTTAATCATTTGGGTAAATATCTAGGAGTGTGATTGCTGGGTCATATAGTAAGATTATGTTTAGTTCTATTAAAAAATGGCCATCTTTCTTCTATATATATAGTTTTTTGTTAGAGAGTTTCAAGTATTTTTTATTTTCAATTTTGTTTTCTTTTTCTGGAAATTCCTATTTAGAAATGTTTTTAATATCACCAAATGTATGGATCGAATGTTTTCTTTTATTAATTTTTTTATTAATATTTTAAATTGAATTGTTGAGAACATGATGTGTCTTTGAAATTTATTGAGCTCTGTTCAAAATATATATGGCGAATTTTTATAAATGTTAAATATGTGATTGAGAAGGATGTATATATTCTAATTGTTTGTAAAGACTTTTTATATGTTATTGAATCAAGCTTGGTACTTATAATTTTCCATTTTCATATGTTTACTAATTTTTGAAATTCATGTAATCTACCAATAATTGAGGGATGTGTCTTTAAATCTGATAATATAGGGTTAAATCTTTAGGGTCTCTGATGTCTGGCACTTCTTGTTTTTTATGGTTTCAAACTATTTTAATTGGTGCACACTCCTCTGGAATTGTTAAATTTTCTGCAGAGCTGAACTTTTATCAATATATAGTGAACCTGTTTTTTTTCTAATGGTTATTTGTTTTAATATCTGTTTGAATCAGTAATATAGCCAGTCCTGCTTTTCTTTTGTTAGTACTTGCTTGCTATATGTTTTTCTATCCATTTACTTTCAAACATTCATTTCTGTATGTTTAATGTGATGTATAAATAGCATATTGGTGGATATTTTTTTCACCTTATCTGACAATCTTTCTTCTATATGAATTCAGTCAATTTATAATTTTGGGGGCTATTCATATATCTGTATGTTTCTTCCATTATTTGATTTTTATTCCATTTGTGTTGCTCTCTCTATGTTGTAGTATTGTTATGTTTTCTTTCCTTTTATTTTGAAATAATTGAATTTTTTTTTTCAATTTTTACCCTTTATTGATTTAGAATTTACACACTCAGTCTCAGTTCTTTTCATAGATGTGCTTGAGAATTTACTATACATATCGAAGGCTCTGGCTCCATCCAGGAGGTCTCAGGGCCAAGGCTCAGTAGACTAATTGCTATGTTACTACATGGAAGTACCTTATGGTTACTATCCACTTCCCCTAGGTCAGTCTCCAATTTGTAGTACCAACCTGGACTAGTTATGGGACCCAATTTGCATAAGTTTAGTTTTGCAATTGTGTGGAAATGTCTTATGAAGTGAATGTAGGATCTTGCCAATTCTCCTTAAACATTTGACCATTAGGAAGAACATTTGCTCTGAAACAAATGAAGAATCAAGCAATCCTAGCTGAGCAAAACAGACATAGTAGTGCATTCCATACTGTTTATCTGCTACACGTAGTTTTACTAGGGACTGGCTCTTTGGCAAGCCATCACATGCTACTAGAGATGTAAGCAATTGGTATATACTTTTATTGCATGGTGTTTATGCTCTTTCAGTTAATTTACTATAAACATTCTTGAGGGAGGAGAACTTAGCCCTTAGCTACCAAACCTCTTGAATTTTTTACTGTCAACGTTCATAGTATAAATTCACATTCTCTTGTGTAATTGTGTAAGTTAGTATTCCTAAAGCAAAATTAAATAATTACACTGATCATGAATATCGATTTTGACTTGTTCATGATTCTAACAAAACTGTTTCTAGGATAAACATGATGTTGGCTTTTGGTTTGAAATTATATACCTGTATAAAATATTTATTTTTTGTAAGCCAAAGATCTACTCTTGACATCTATTCCTGTGAACCTTGGCTATTTTTCAAATAATATTCATTCATTCATTTATTGTTGTAGTAAAAACATTTCATCTGATCTACCCTTTTAATAAAATGCTAAGGGCACAATACAGTACTGTTATAGGCACAATGTTGTACAGAAGATCTTTAGAAGTTACTTATCCTGTGTAAGTGAAAGTTATACATCCATTAAGTAGTAATCATATGCCACCCCACCCCCACTCAGTCCCTGGCAATTCTACATTCTACTCTTTGCTTCCATGAGATTGCCAGGATTTTTTTTTTAAGATTTTATTTATTTATTAATGGGAGACACAGAGAGAGAAGCAGAGACACAGGCAGAGGGAGAAGCAGGCTCCCTGTGGGGAGCCCAACATGGGACTTGATCTCAGGACCCCAGGATCACGTCCTGAGCCAAAGGTAGACACTCAACTGCTGAGCCACCCAGGTGCCCCATTTTTTAAAAATTAAGCATTCAGAAATAAACTCATACATCTATGGTAAAATTTCTAAAATTTTGCTTTTCTTTCTCTTTCTTTCTTTCTTTCTTTCTTTCTTTCTTTCTTTCTTTCTTTCTTTCTTTCTTTCTTTCTTTCTTTCTTTCTTTCTTTCTTTCTTTCTTTCTTTCTTCTTTCCTTTTCTTTCTTTCTTGTATAATTAGCATACAGTGTTATATTAGTTTCAGGTGTACAATTTAATGATTCAACAATTCTATACATTACCCAGTGCTAATGTCAACAAGTAACTCATAATTCCCTTTATCTATTTAATTCATCCCCTCCTCTTTGGCAACCACCACTTTGTTCTGTTATATAAGAGTTGTTTTTGTTTGTTTGTTTGCTTGTCTCTTTTTTTCTTTGCTTGTTTTGGTTCTTAAATTACACATTTGAGTGAAATCATATGGTGTTTGTCTTTCTCTGGCTGACTTATTTTACTTAGTATTATACCCTCTAAGTCCATCCATGTTGTTGCTAATGGCGGTATCTCATTCTTTTTTTATGGCTGAATTGGATTCTTTTAAACACCTTTTATGAGAGGAAGAAGACAGCATTTATCCTTCTGTGCCTGACTTATTTTACTTGGTATAAGATCTTCTAGATTTATCCATGTTGTTCCATATTGCAGAATTTCCTTCTTTTTAAAGGCTGAATTATATTCCATTGTAGGTATATCCCACATTTTCTTTTTTTTTTTTATTTTTATTAACCCACATTTTCTTTATGCATCCAGGAACAGATGACTTCACTGGTGAAACCTACTAAACATTTAATGAATAATTAATGTCAATCATTCATAAACTCTTCCTAAAAAACTAAAGAGGAAGGAATATTCCAAACTCATTTTATGAGGCCAGCATTATTCTGATAGCAAAGCCAGACAAAGACATTATAAGAAAATGACATGCCTATATCCCTGATGGCCATATACGCAAAAATCCTCTACAAAGTACTGAGTTCACCCTTATGTTAAAAGGCTTATACATCATGCCCACATGGGACTTGTTCCTGAATAGAAGGAGGGTTCCACATGTAAGTCGAATAATATGATACAGCCATTGACGGATGAAGGGTAAAAACACATGATCATCTCAGTAGTTGCAGAAATGCATTTGACAACATTTAACACCCTTTATGACAAAAAACACTTTCAACAAACTAGGGGTAGAAAGAAATTACCTCAGCATAATAAAGGCTAAATAGGGAACCCTGGGTGGTGCAGCGGTTTAGCGCCTGCCTTTGGCCCAGGGCGCGATCCTGGAGACCCGGGATCGAATCCCACGTCGGGCTCCCGGTGCATGGAGCCTGCTTCTCCCTCTGCCTATGTCTCTGCCTCTCTCTCTCTCTCTCTCTGTGTGACTATCATAAATAAATAAAAATTAAAAAAAAAAAATAAAGGCTAAATATGTAAAGCCCAGTTAACATTTTAGTGAAAAACTGAAAACTTTATTTCAAAATAGGGAACAAGGCAAGAGTGCCCATTTCAGCCACTTCTGTTCAACAAAGCAATTAGACTCCTTGCTAAGGATTCAGAATAATATAATTTTCCACATGAAAATCTCATGCATTTAGAAGCTCAAAAATTCTGGAGAGGGCTTACACCAATTACTGAGATCCCACAGTGTGATCTATCTTCATATTTCTCACTATGAGCATAGGGGCTTCTTGTATGTGACCTACAGCAAAAAAAGATTTAGAATATTTTCATGATGGGTGGTTCTCAAAAAACTTACTAGGGCCAACAGAAAGAGTTTTCATCTTTTATCTCCTATTACAATCATTTTTCCAAGATTCTACATCCCACCTAGTAAATTACTATCATTTTTAAGTTGGCTAGAATATTTTATCACCCTCTGAAGCAAATACTTTATAATTTAAATCACATGCTAAAAGTGTCATTACCTCTCAGCACATCAGACATCTATTTTCTCTGACTCACTTATTTAGTTCTCTATTCACCAGTGATCTCTAACTAGGGTGGTATGTAAGATTTCTAAAAGTAAACGTGGAATCCATTGAAGATTTTATTAGTCTTAGCTAGTAAAAATAAAGCGGTTTTAAATAAAACTGCTACATTATCCGGTTTCATAAATTTTATTTTCCTACATACAAAAGCAAAGTTTAGGTGCATGCTATTAAAGGAGAGGTTGTATTACACCGGCCTGTATATCTTACAAGGCTCATAATGACATTAATGTGGCATGTGGAAGGTGAATACTTTACAGCAGCAACCAGTCCTTTGGAACATCTGTTTCTGAAAAAAGAAAAAAAAATAACTTTAAGTTTTGAAATTAAAGATTTTTAAGATTCCTTATTTTAACGTGATTTTATTTTAATAGTATTTGTTTCAAAAATTTAAAACTTGGAAGTGTCAGCTCAGTAACGCAAGAGACGAGTGGTTCCCACCACCTCTATGTTGGTCATAATTACCAGGAGATTTTACATCAGGAAACAAAAGGCTTCATGAATTATAAGTTCAATTTTACTTTCTTAATACATAAAGACTGGACTATAAGGAAGTCATTTTTATTCAGTTCTTGTCAACAATTTCCACAACCTGGGCAAAATATTTGGTATGTTGGGAAGAACAATGGCTTTATCTTTTGCAGTTCGAAGTTTAGAGCCTATTTTTGTTGTTTGTTTGCTTACCAGCAATTTCTGGTATGCCACTTAACTTTTTCATGCTTAAGTCCCTCATTTCTACATGTCGATGATAAGGATTATGTGGCAAGATAGTTTTAAAAATTATGATAATGTATCTAAGATCTTTGACGTAGGACTTTGTAAGACATTGAAAAAGACTGTTAGTTGTTTCTGTGTATCTATAGTATCTGAGGTTGCTTATGTATTCTTCACACCTCTCGATAGATTTGGTATCCTTATACACGGAATGCCAGGACTAAGAAAGACTTTGGAGATTGTCTGGTTGCCACTATTTTACAGCTGAGAAAACTGTTCCCATCGCGTCAAGAGCTATGCAAAATCACAGAGTGAATTAACACCACAGCTAGTGTTGGAGCTTAAATTCCTGGCTTTAATTTCTACATTTTTTTCCTACCTTGCTGCCAGTACATTTTTTCTAGTTAACATATAAAGACTAGAACAGCAAATAATGTAATCAATTTCTCCCATCAGGTCTTAGACTCTTCCTAGCTAGAAACCTAGCAGGTACAGTGGGTTATTAACTGAAGGATAGCTTTGTGTTTGTTTAATTGTCTCGTGCAGTTGCAGTTGAACAGTTGCATTTTTATAATGATTTTTCTAGTGTTACTTTTTCCCAAAATACTTCCAGAGAATTTAAACTGATCAACCTACCCTTCAGTTTTCTACTGAAAGATTCTAAAGGTTTTTCTATTAACAGTAGTGATGATAAATTTTTTAAAACTTCATTTGGCTCAAAATCATGAAAGTATCAGTGCTTTTGTCCAAAACATTTAGTGTAGCTCATCTGGAGCTAACATTTTTATCACTGTGTGTTTGACTTCATCAAGTTAAGCCTGCAGTGAAAATACAGTTTGAATGCCTTTTTACTAGAAGAATCACATTATATGTTACTTTGAAGATTGCAAAAGGGCTTTCACTAAAATCCCATTTCTGATTCCCAAAGACCTTGAAATTCCTGTTTGTGATTGTTTGTAAGACTTCCCGTCTGTGTTTTTTAACTCTTTGCACCATATCCAGTATCTCAGTTTGAGAAATGATCAGTGCCCATGAACTTCTTCTGAAACAGACATTTCATAAATTAGACAGTCTTCTCATTTAAAAAGACAGATGCTTTGATTGATTGTAGCTCTCTTTATATATCCATTTGTGTGATCATTAGAGCCAAAATTTTAGAAGTGTCTGAAACCAGGTGGATGAAAGAGTATAAACTAAGCCTTCCCAGTTTAAATGGGTGACTCTTCTAACTCAATTCTTTATAGACAGTAAATGAGAAAAGGAACTATACTGAATTAAAAAACCAAACCAGGTTATTAGAGAAATAAAAGCTAAAGAAATAGTATTACCAGATTCAAAACACGAGACTAACTGGGACTTAGAGAAAATTCAAATGTACCTTCAATAATCTGGATCACATTTTCCCCACCAAACCTGCTTTTGCTAATATTATCTATCTCCAAAGTGTTATTGAACAAACACTAGTTGTCTCTCCAGGGCACAGGGTCAATATAACATTTGCTTACTTCCCTAATAGAATCATTGATATAATTTAAAACTAGTTTTCTGATAACTACTAAGAACATGAATAAATGGCAAAACTGCAAATCATTACAACCAAAATAGGAAGGGGAGGTGGGCGGGGGGTGGAGGTGACTGGGTGACGGGCACTGAGGGAGGCACTTGAGGGGATGAGCACTGGGTGTTATTCTATATGTTGGCAAATTGAACACCAATAAAAAATAAATGTATAAAAAACAAAACAAAACAAAACAAAACAGGTTTCTGCGAGAGCCAATCCAAACGGAGCTTGATAAAATGAAGAAATTCATTAATTTTTTAAATTTATGCTCAACTTTTAGTCTCAGAGCTGGTGACATAATCCATTAATGTGAGCACATTTGTGATAGATTTTGAAACCATTTAATAGGAATAACCTATATTTTATAATAATACATCCTTTCCTCTTATTCTGATAACAGCAAAGCTATTCCTTTGGGGAAATAGCCTCTCCCTAATTCCACTGATTTGGAGTCTTTAGTATAAGAAGTGGCCAACATGAGTGAATTGGTGATTTGCTTGGGATTATTAAATAATGAAATAGGAAGAGAAGTACCTCATTCTTCTTCCATGCCACTAAACCGGAAGAGAAGCTTAGGTCTACCAGAAGTCATTGGTCCCTGTCCCCTTTTAGATAGAACACACAGATACACTCAGAGTATGCACATGGTTTTATGTGCATGTGTGTGTATACATGTGCATACTCTGAGTGTATGGAGGAAGCCACTGGAAGATAAAGAGCAAGAAGCCAACATATAGAGAAAGCCGATACTACAACTGGAAAGAAAGAGGTGCTCTGAAGGCAATATTTGAGTCTCTGAATCTTTTTCTGTCCATCTCAGGCCTGTGAGCCCCAAAGCCCACGTTTGCTTGAGCTTGCTGCAGTTGGATTTCTGTCATTTCCATTTTTAGAGAAGCTTGACTGATCTATTTAACTGCTCACTGAGACTGGCGTCCTCCTTAGACCCTTGATGTCTGTGTAAAGATGCTATCTGCCAAATGTGCCGGAGCACACTACCGCTGCTAAAAATGATGTCTCCTAGCCATGCTGTGACTTGTGAAGAAGAGGGAGAAGCTTCTTGGCTCTTTCTCACTTTGTTATCTGGACATGAAAAGCAACACAGCTGGGCCTCCATGTTGCAGAGCTCCTAATTAAAAAAAAAAAAAAAAACAACAACAAAAAAACCTTGGCTTCTGCAGCTGCCTCTCCCTTTATGGAGAGCATATGTGAAGAAAGTGTGTGTTGTCTTTAACCAAGAGCCCTGGGGTAAACCTTCTCATGAACCTCCCAACCAGCTCCTCAGAAAACCCTGTAGGCATCTGAATCGTGGGCCTGCTACCCACGGTTTGCTCTTGCCTCCTCCAGTTGTCCCCTGGTTTATGTGTCACACTTCCTTGGCTTTATCTCTGCTCTTCTGGTTCTCCTTCCCAGTCTTCCCTGAGGCCACTCTTCCTCAGCTTTTCCCATAAAGGCTGTTGTTTCAGGACTCCATGTCTTTAATCGTTTCTAGTTCTACCCGGCAACTATCCAAGCAACTGCTATGTCATGAGACATGACCTATATACGAGTAACTCAGTTTTTTATCTATCCCCCAGCTCTCAGTCCTGAATGCGAGCCCCTCGCATTACCTGCCTGCTACATACTCATCACCTTCTAGATATTCCATGACTCTCTTGTCTCTTTGACACCATTAAAAGTAATCTCATCATCTTTATCTTCTTTGCTTCAAATTCCCCTCGTATCCAGTCATGACCATTTAACTGGTTGCCCTCTTCCCCAAAACATTAGGGGATACATCCGAGATTTTCTTTTTCTTTCCAGATTCATAGTCTATCAGTCTCTAAAACTCATCCTTCTATATCCTAAATATTCTTCAACATATTAAGAATGGCAGGTCATGTGGAGGCAGAGAACACAGACCTCTTTCCCTTACATTTTCAATTCCCATATTCTGGATTGGTTTTTCTTTTTAGCAAGCAAGGGTTTATATTTGGATCTTTAATTCCTCTCAGGTTTTTGCTATAATACATAATCTTCCACTTGTTACATGAGAACACTATAATTTTAAGAAGTGTCTTCCAGATTCCATCATTTTATTTTATTTTTACCCTTTTTTTTTCTTAACATCCTGGGAAAATTTTCCCAATGCTTTTCCTAACTGCTTACACAACCACTTAATATATGGCTTTCAATGTCTTAAAAATAAGTACTCTTCTGACCAAACTGACCTCCCACCACGCGGAAGATATGGGTGTGAACCAGAGGCCTCTCCTAGGCATCTAAGGGTTAGTGGTGGTTATACTTCTTTTCTATCCTCTCACCTCCTTCTTCACTTTCATTTTTGTGGGATAAAGAGACAGCAGAGAAGAGGCCCAGGTTATTATTTAACTTTGCTTTATTATTTTAAAAATCTTTTATCCACAGAGACACACAGGAGAACAAAATAAGAATAAGACATTTCATAGTGTCAAGGAAAAGGTTAAGGGAAATAAAAGTATTCTTTTAGTTTATCATACTTAATTTGATCATTTGGGTTATGAGACATAGTCTTGTGGTCTATGAACATGGGTCAGGGAATTGGGAATTCTAATACTAGCTCTGAAAACTAACTTTGTGGGTGGCCATGGACAAATTGCCTGATACCTCCATTTCACTTCTCATGACTTCTAGTCAACATGGAGATCGTTAACTTGAGTGACAATTCAACTAAATAAATAATGCCTTAAGGTTTAGTCAGGAATCTAAGAAATGCTGATTTCTTTAGAATCATAATATATTCAATTTGTTATTGATAGGTCACCTCAAATACCACAAAATGAATGGGAAGATGAACACCATGCAAGTACTCATTAAAAACATCCCAAAATTCTGGAGGAAACTCCTTGGTGTTAAATGGCTTCTTTTGTGGTAGAAAATTTTTATTTTAGAGAATAGACATTGACTTGCATTTTATTGGATGGCATCGTTCTCTTGGGCTATTTGATCACGCTTGATTTTCTCAGTCCAACATATCTGAGGGCAAAATATAATCTACTCAATAAAATAAATATATCTTCTAAAGCCAGATGAGTCCCTTCCAGCAAGTATATTAACATTCATTGTATTATAATTTACCAGAGGTGAAATATTTATACTCTAAAGTCTTTTACCCCAGGGAACAAGAGAACAATAACAATTTCAACCACCATACATAGCTTGGTAATAAGATCACTGGGTCCAAAGGAAACAGCCTCAGTTTGCACTACAGCTGCATACACATCCAATGGGTGTGTCTCCTTTTATGGTTATCACTAACTTATTTATTTCATTACTTTAGTACCACATTTGTTTTCTTTCTACCTCTTCCTAGATGTTGCTAATTTTTGGAGAGATGCATTTTATTTAAGTCTCTCGGTTCAGCTTATCTGACTCCAAACACAAAATTCTGTACTTTTAATATTTAGGATTTTGTAGTTGATAAAAATAAGCATTTGTTTTTATTGGGTGACTGTATAGAAATGGAATTGCTGGGTCTTATGTTCAGCATATGTTTGCCATAAAACTGCTAAATAGTTTTGCAAGTAGATGAACCAATTTTGAATTCCCACCAGCAGCATCGGAAAGTTCCAATTGCTCCGTATCCTCATACTAATAGGTATAGTCAGTGATGAATACGTGGTGATATTCAATTTTGGTGTAAATCTACATTTCTTAAAAGATTAATGATACTGAACACATTTTCATATCCTTATTGGTTATTTGGTACTAGTACTTTGTGAAGTTCCTATTGAAACCCTTGCCTACTTTCCTATTGTCTTGTTGGTCTTTTACTTACTGTTTATGGGCATTCAACACATACACCATTATGATTATTTTATCAGACAGTTATATATTGCAAACGTTTTATCCTATTCTGTGGCTTCTGTTTTTACTGTGTCATTGGTGACTTTTAAAGAATAGAAGATTTTATTGATAAAAATTTAATATCTCAATCTTTTCTTTTATGGTGAGTGCTTGTTTATGTCCTATTTAAGAAATTACTGCCCACCCTAAAGTCACAAAAATAGTCTTCTATGTTTTCTCCTAAAAACCTTATATTTTTTATTTTTCACATTTAATTTTGATGGTTCTTGAATAGATTTTTATAAATGGTATTATATGGGGATTAAGGCTATTTTCTTTTCACATAGACCTAGGATCACTTATTGAGAAGATCATCCTTTATACTTTGAATTAGAATAGGGTTTTTCAAAACAAAGTTAGTATTTTAAGTGGGTCTATTTCTGGACTCTATAATTTGTTCCATTGGTTTTCTTATGTATTATTGTGCTAATTCCTTACTGCCTTAATTATTTTTATAACTTTTGATATTTGGTAGGATAAGTCTTCCAGTTTAGCTTTCCTTCTTCAATATTGTCTTGGCTATGTTAAGCCTTTGAGTTTCCATTTTCATTTTATAATAAAATTGTTAATTTTCACAAAATAGCATGCTGGGATTCTGACAGGGGATTCATTGATTTGGTGGAGAAATGGCATATTCTCAATATTGAGTCTTTTAGTCAATGTACATGGTATACTTCTCTAGTTATTGTTGTCTTCTTTATTTTCTCTCATCAGTATTTTGTAGTTCTCAAAGAGGAGCATTGTTTTTATGTACGTGTTCTTTTTTTTAATTTTTATTTATTTATGATAGTCACGCACAGAGAGAAAGAGAGGCAGAGACATAGGCAGAGGGAGAAGCAGGCTCCATGCACCGGGAGCCCGATGTGGGATTCGATCCCAGGTCTCCAGGATCGCACCCTGGGCCAAAGGCAGGCGCTAAACTGCTGTGCCACCCAGGGATCCCCTATGTATGTGTTCTTAAATAATGGATGTTTTTGATGATATTGTAGTGATTTTTTTAATTAAATTTCATTTTTCAGTTATTTCCGGTATAGAGAAATGTCACATTGTCATATTTTGGCCTTATTTCTAGTGACTTTATTACATTCTCTTATTTTTAATTGTTTGTTGGTTCTTTTAGATTTTCTACAGAAACAATCAAGTCATCTCTAAGCAATGGCTTCCATACCTATCTTTCTATTTTTGTATCTTTCCTGCCTTCCTGAACTCCTTAGGACCTCTGGTAAATGTTGAATAGAAGTACTGGTAATGAGTATTGTTTTCTTATTCTTGTTCAGTTGCCTTCAAAATTTACCCCTAACTGTATTTTTTAAAATAGATCACTTTATCAGATTAGGAAACTACTCTTCTATTTCTAATTGCTGAGTTTTTAAAACATAAGTATATATAGAATTTTATCAAATGTTTACTAAATCTATTTAGTAAAATTGAAGTCATTGTATATTCCTTCTTTTATTAATAGGTGTAGAATTTTATCAAAATCTTTTTACCACACCGATAAGATTGCCATAATGTTTTCTATTATATTCTTTATTTGGTAAATATCACTGATTATTTATTAAGACTTTATTTTCTTACAGCAGTTTTAGGTTTATAGCAAAATAGAGAGAGAGAGAGAGAGATCTCTTTCTGTCTTCTGCCCTCACAAATGCAGAGTCTTCCCCATAATTAACATCAGTCACCACAATGGTACAAATTTTGCCAAGGACAGATCTACACTGATACATCATAGTCATCCACAATCCATAATTTACCTTAACATTCACTCTTGATGCTGTATATTCTATGGGTTTGTATAAATATATGATGACATATACCCATTACTGTGATACCATATAGGGTATTTTTACTGCCCTAAAAATCTTTTGTGATTTTCCTATTTATTTCTCCCACCTTCCACACCCCCTGCTTCCCTTTCAACCTTGACACCACTAATCTTTTGCCTTGTCTTTATAGTTTTGCCTTTTCCAGAATGGCATAGAATTGGAATCTTAGTATGTAGCCTTTTCAGATTGGCTTCTTTCACTTAGTAAGATGCACTTAAGGCTTTTTCATGTCCTTTCATGGCTTGATTGCTCACCTCTGTTTAACACTGAAGAATATACTATTATCTTGATGTATCACAGTTTATTTATTCATTCAGCTACTGAGCATCTTGATTGCTTCTAAGTTTTGGTAACCATGAACATGATTGATTTTTAAAGTATTAAACCTGTCTTCCAATCAATCTTGGCACAAATTCCTATTGGCTATTTTATGTTTTTGTTTTATATACTACTAGATAGAATCTGATAATATATTGGGCTATACTTTTACTGTCCTTTAAGTTCTTGTCTGATTTAGTTATCAGAGTTATTATGGCCTCATAAAATGAATTGGAAAGTTTTCCCTTTGTTTTCTATTTTCTGGAAGATTTTTATATTAGAATGTCCTTATCTTTTTTCTTAAATATTTGAAAGCATTTGCTAGCATTTTCATAAAGTCTGAAGATTTCTCTGTGGAAAAATTTTAAAATGACAGATTCAGGGTGCCTGGTGGCTCAGTTGGTTAAGTGTGGGACTCCCGATTTTGGCTTGGGTTATGATCTCAGGGTCATGATTGAGTGCCATGTCAGCCTTTGTGCTGGGCATGGAGCCTGCTTAAGATTCCCTCTCTCCCTCTCCTTCTGTTTCTCACCACTTGCCCCTCACTTGTGCTCTCTCTTTCTCTCTCTCTCAAAAATAATAAAATAAAATGGTAAAATAAAATGACATTCATTTTCTTTAGTAGACACTGGATTATTCACATTTATTACACACATTTTCCTTTTCTTTTATTTCAGAACTTTTGTAGTTTTGAATTATATTCACCTTCATTTTTAAAGGCTATTTTCATTGGGTATGGACTTTCTGGGGTAGTTTTAATTTCTTGAAGGACTTTAAGAATTTCATTCCACTTTCCCTTATTTTCCACTGATTTTGTTGAAAACTCAGTGGTTGGCACCTGGGTGGCTCAGTGGTTGAGTGTCTGCCTTTGGCACAGGTCATGATCCTGGGGTCCTGGAATTGAGTCCTCTTCCATAGGGAGTCTACTCCTCCCTCTGCCTATGTCTCTGCCTCTCTTTCTGTGTCTCACGTGAATAAATAATAAAATATTATCTTTTATACAATATATACAATTTATAAATACAATATTATATTGTATTTATATATATATATATATATATATATATATATATATAGAGAGAGAGAGAGAGAGAGAGAGAGAGAGAGAGAAAGAGAGAGAGAAGCAGAGACACAGGCAGAGGGAGAAGCAGGCTCAATGCGGGGAGCCTGATGTGGAACTCGATCCCCAGACCCAGGATCATGCCCTGGGCTGAAGGCAGACGCTCAACTGCTCAGCAACCGCTCAGCCACCCAAGCGTCTCTGATAACACCAATTTTGAATCACATTTATTTCTATTTCTATCCTGTCCCCTTATTCCTACCCCTTAACACCAGCCTTGTTCCTGCATGCTGGTTCATTTTTGACTGAAGACCATACATTATTATACAAGATTGTGTAGCTTATGAGTGAAGCTATTTTCATCCAAAGACAATTTCTCAACTGTTGGCAGTCAATTAGTTTAAGGTCAGATTATCTCAAATTAAGGTTTTATTTTTGTGAGGCCTGCTCTATTTCTTACTTACCTTAATTCCAAGGTATATTTTTTCAATAGTCCCAACTGAAAGCCTGTTATATTTATCAGAACTTCTCTTTGATGTGAACTACACTTTATTTTTTCACTCCAAAACTATGTGAATGTCAAAAGACCTACTTAGATTTTTTGGGAAAAGCAAGCCACTTTTTTTGTTCAGCTTAGGAATCAGCAATACAATGAGGAAAAAAGCAATATAAAAAGTCAGACTTTCTTCTATGCACTTTCCTTCCCCAGTAATTTTGGTCTCTTAAAATTTACTGTAGAAGTGTTGCTATAAACATTGGGGTGCAGGTGCCCCTTCAGATCACTACAAATGTAGTATCTTTGGGTAAATACCTAGTAGTGCAACTGCAGTTTCATAGGGTAGCTCTATTTTTAGCTTCTTGAGGATGCTCAATACTGTTTTCCAAAGTGACTGTAGCAGCCTATAGTCCCACCAACATTTATAGCAACAATGTCCACAATAGCCAAACTGTGGAAAGAGCCCAGATGTCCATCGACAGATGGATGGATAAAGAAGATGTGGCATAGGGGATCCCTGGGTGGCTCAGTGGTTTAGCGCCTGCCTTCAGCCCAGGGCATGATCCTGGAGTCCCGGGATTGAGTCCTACCTCGGGCTCCCTGCATGGAGCCTGCTTCTCTCTCTGCCTATGTCTCTGCCTCTGTGTGTGTGTGTGTGTGTGTGTGTGTCTCATGAATAAATAAATAAAATCTTTTAAAAAAAAGATGTGGCATATACATACAGTGGAATATTACTCAGCCATAAGAAAGGATGAATACTTGCCATTTATATTGACATGGATGGAACTGGAGGGTATTGTATTGAGTGAAATAAGCCAATCAGAGAAAGACAATTATATGGTTTCACTCATATGTGGAATATAAGAAACAGTGCAGAGGATCATAGGAGAAGGGGGGAAAACTGAAAGGGAAGAAATGAGAGAGGGTGACAAACCATGAGTGACTCTCTAGGAAACGGAGGGTTGTTGGAGGGGAGGCAGGTAGGGAGATGGGGTACCTGGGTGACAGGTATTAAGGAGGATCTGTGATGTGATGAGCACTAATGTTACGTGCAACTGATGAATTACTGAACTCTACATCCAAAAGTAATGATGTACTATATGTTGGCTAGTTGAATTTAAAAAGTGCTGAAGTCTATTTTTTGTCCCCCTTAGCCCTATGACATTGCTCGACTCTGCTTAGGCAAGTACTGCTCTCTGCTCAGCTCTCCCATCGACTCATCAGCCTCTTGCCTTGCTCCAGTTATTATGGACATTTTTACCTTCTAGTGAAAGAGACTCAAAATGTTGTGGTCATCTCTGTGAGCTTTGCCTCTCTCTGAAATCTTGGGCTCTCAAATACTGTCTGCTTTAATTACCTTCAAATTGATGTTTTGTATACTTTATATCCATTTTTCCCAGTTATTTGTAGTGAATGTTTGGTTTGTTCCATGCTATAGGAAGAAGAAATCTAGAGTTCTGTTAACAGTGATTTTATCTCGTTTGTACTTACCGATAGGATAGATAGATTTATTTCTATTATTTTATGTAATACTGTGTTTCCCAAGTTCTTTGCCTCTTATAGAAAACTTTCTCATTATGTGGTCTGTTTTTCTTTTTTTAACTGAATAATAGTTGTTATAAATCATTACATTAGTTTCACGTGTACAACAGTGATTTAACAAGTCTTACTTGCTCACCACAAGTATAGCTGCCATCTGTCACCATAGACTGCTATAATAGTACCATTGACTATATTCTCTATGCTGTACATTTTATTCTCATGAATTATCCATTACATAACTGGAAATAATATGGTATTTATCTTTCTTTAACTTGTTCCACTTAGCATAATGCCCTATAGGCCCATCCATATTGTTGCAAATGGCACAATCTCATCCTTTTTTATGGCTGAGTAATATTCCATTATATATATATATATATATATATATATATATATATATATATATTACATCTTCTTTATCCATTCATGTCTCAATGGACACTTGGGTTGCTTCCTATGCTCTGGCTAGAGCAATAATACTGCAACAATACAGGGATGCATATATCTTTTCAAATCAGTAGTTTTGTTTTCTCTGGGTAAATACCCAGTAGTGGAATTATTAGATCTTATGGTATTTCTATGTTTAATTATTTGAGGAACTTCTGTACTATTTTCCATGGTGGCTGCATCAAATTACATTTCCACCAACAGCACAGGATGGTTCACTTTTTCTCTCATCTTCACTAACACTTGTTATTTCTTATCTTTTTTATCCTAGCCTTTCCGACAAGTGTGAAGTTATACCTCACTATGGTTTATGGTTTTTGGGTTTTGTATGTTTTGATTTACATTTCCCTGATAATTATTGACGTTAAGCATCGTTTTATGTGGCTGTTTGCCACCTGTATGTCTTTGGAAAAATGTCTGTTCAGGCCCCCTATGCATTTCTAAATTAGATTGTTTGGGGTTTTTGGTGTTAAATTGTAGAAGTTCTTTATATATTTTAGATACTAACTCCTTATAAAGCATATTATTTACAAATATTTTCTCTCATTCAGTAGATTGGTTTTTCATTTTTTTTGGTTATTTCCTTCACTATGGAAAAACTTTTTATTTAGATCTACTCCCAATAGTATATTTTTGCTTTTGTTTCCCTCACTTAGGAAACATATATAGAAAATGCCATTAAGACTGATGTCAAGGAAATTACTATGTTTTCTTCTAGGAGTTTTGTGATTTCATGTCTCATATTTAGATCTTTCACCTATTTTGAGTTTATTTTTGAGTATGGTATAAGAACGTGGTCCAATTTCATTCTTTTGCTTTTAGGAGTCCATTTTCCCAATATCATTTATTGAAGAGTCTATCTTTCCCCCTTCCTGTCTTCTTTATTATAGATTAATTGACCATATAAACATAGGTTTACTTTTGAGATTTCTATTCTGTACCCAAGTACTTTAAATAAATTATCTCATTAATCCTTATAGTAAACTTATTATGTTGTTACCATTATCATCCTCTTTTACAGCTAAGAGAATTGAGGCAAAGAGTTTGAGTAAATTACCAAAGCCATACATCTAGTAAATGGCTGAACTTTTACTTGAATTCAATTTGATTCGGAGCCCACTTTTGTAATCAGTACACTATATTTTGAAATGACCAACAAGGTTAACTATTGAATGGAAATAAACATTCTAGAACTATATGCTATATTTGGTGAAGGGCATAATAGGATAAATAGAAGCCATGTCATGTACAGGGCATTTAACAGAATTCAGGCATAAGAAAAGTGCTCAGGAACTGTTAACAGTTCTTGCATAATTTCCCCTGAGCTCTTCCCTTTAATGCCATTTCTCCAAATGACAGAATAAGTGGGTAGGACATGAAATACCCAACCCTTAAATTTTAGCTCATCATGGAAAACAAATTATTCTCAGATAAAGGGAAGTTAAGAAGTCCTTCATTGTATCAGGGAAGTAGAGCAGACAGTTCTGTGCAAGATTCAGCAATAAAAGAATAGCATGATAGCTATATAAACATAATATTGTTTGCACATTGTATGCAAAAGACAGTTATAAAACTCAGTCCAGAGTTATGCTGGAAATCTGAGGTTATCTACTTTGACCTATAATTCCTGTGACCCATAATTATGCTTTAAGATACATTTCATGGAAACAAATATAATAATGTTTATAGCAGCACTAAACAGGATGCAAAGACATTTTCTTACGATAAAATGCATAGTTTTTAAAAGTCACAAAATCGTATAGAACCAACTATGATAGTAAATAAATGAATTAAACTATTTGTAATTCAGGAAACTTGTCAAAATACAGTTACAGTAAATGTCTTATCTATGCCTGTCTCAGAACTGATCTAAGAAAACTAAGTATCTTTTATTGCAAATAAATATTTGATGGTGCTTAGAAATTTCTTCATGTTTATCTCATATGTATTCTAGTTTCATAAAGCAAAACTAAATTTTATTATTTTCATTAGAACAACACGTGAAATTCCATTGTTATACAAGTATTTTTATGTATTTACTCATCCATCCATCCATCCATCCTCTGTCTATATTTCTGTATATTTTTAGAGTTATTGTTAGGTGAGATTTTCCAACTTGTTTTTTGGTATTCATTTGCATTGCCTAACTTTCTTTAAATTTTAAAATATTGTTCCTATAAAGCAAAGAGATTTTCATTTAAAAAATCCTGGAAAATCCCCAAATTTGAATCATTTAATAATTCATCCCAAATAAATTGGTCAAGAGTTTGTTTTAAATCATGAATTCACAATTTTAACATAAAACCTTATTTTTTGGCATCAGATATTTGAAACTTACAACTCTAAGAATAAAATTTTTTATCATTTTAGCTATTTTCTTGGGAATATTTCAAAGATATCTCTTTCTCTACCTTCTTAAATAATGTATGACTTAAAATGAAAGAATTAATAGATCATTCAGTCTTTATTTAAAAACTTTTTAAAAGAGTTATTTATTTTAGAAAGGGAGGGGAAGGGCAGAGGAAGAGAATCTCAAGCAGACTCTCTGCTGAGCATAGAGCCAGACTCCGGGTTCCATCCCACAACCCATGATATCATGACCTGAGCCAAAGCCAAGAGTCAGACACTAACTGACTGAGCCACCCAGGGGCCCCTATTTAAACTTTTAATCATTAGAGAAGGTTGTATTTTCTTCAGGGATTGTTGGCATGTGAAGAGATGATTATGTTCACACTAAGTAACCCAAAACTTCTACTTTATAAAAATAATTGTGCCTTTTTTCATTTTCTCCTCTGTGGAGATGCCTACTATCATTTCTTGCTTTTGGGAATGTGTCAAATTTGAGTAGCTTCTTTCTTCTATATATTTTTAATTTTTTTTCCTACTACCAACTTTGGCAATGGAAAGATAACCAGTCAAAAAATTATACACTATCAGATCATAAAAATTTTGCTGGTGAGTATTAACCAATTGAAAAAGAATAGCAAAGGGAAGGAGGAAATGAGTAAGTAAAAATTGTGTATATCATAAAATGAAGAAAAAAATTAGAGTTAGAATTTTCTGTGGAAATCTCTGCTCTAAATCCCAGCTTGAATTTACTTTACAACATTACTGGTGATCTTCCCAGTGATATGGGAATCACTACCCCTTGAATCAGCTGATTCAGTTTTCATATGGCTAAAATTCATCTGCATTCTGTTGTTGAGTCAGATTCTGCCCCATGCTAATAGTCCATCATTTGATCACATTTAAGTCCTCTGGAGACACACATAACTGATTTAATTCTCTTCAATTGTCTTTTAAATATTTAAAGACTGCTTTCACTTGCCATCTGAGTCTCCTCCAGATTGAATAGCAATAGTTGCTGTATCCTTTCCTCAGAGAAAAAAGTTGACTTCTCTTGTTCCCTCTGTTCTTCAATGATCTACTTCCATATTTTAAGAAGAGAATAAAACCTACAAAGATAAAAAAAAAATACTGTAAGTCTGACTAGAGTAGAATGGAGTGAGTGCTACACAGGGTATATATACAGACCAGGATTGTGTTAGATGTTTTTTAAAGGAAACACTAGGTTTTGGTCATTTGGGGCCTTCAGTGAGGTAGAATCTTTGTGACCTTTTCACCTCAAAAGTTCTTGACATGTATAGCTCAGTATGTGTACATGTATAACTCACTGGTTTGTTTTACTTGTTTTGGTATAAGACAATATTTATTGTCTTAATCTTTAACTTCACAAAGATTTAACTCCATTTTTCTAACTCTGAAATATTTTTGGATTAATTAATTCATTATTTTACCTGAAGAAAAATAAAACTCAAAAGAATCTTAAAGATCTCTATATTTAGTTCTTACACTAAGTTGGATGCATGTGATTAAATGTATTCATTTTTTTCACCTTCAGTTTATGTCCATAACTAATACACTATTCTATCTTCAGATTTTTGATACAGTTATTGAACAAAGTAGGAATCAAAAAGGGAACAGGGATCCCAAGAGATCTGCTTTCGTGGTGACATTAATCTCTTATTCATAAACCTTTTGTAAAAACCATTCAGCCCAATACAATTCCATCTCACGCTACTAAGTCTTTATCTTGTTGCAGACACTATCAAATTATAAATACCTGGTAGAAATTCATTTATATGATGTCTCCATCATTTCTCTTATTTGTAATTTTTAGTACTTCCTTTAATAAAAGGCATGACATACCATTGGTTTTATGTTGTGTATTTATAGTAAACCTATATATAGTTCTTTCAAGATATATTAACTTCCTTTATTTTTGCAGATAGTCCTTTGTTTAATAATAAGTACAATGATTTTCCCTGAAATTAATTTAAATTTAATCAAGTCAATAGTTTCTGTTATGTTCTTTTTCTTTGGGAAATCAGATCTTTATTTGTCTATCTTGGTCACTTGTCCCATTCTGTATTAGTCACTTTACCAAAATGCATGTGTGCAACAACTGTCTACAAATTCAAAATTTAATATATAGCTTTCTGGGTAAAAAGCTTAATTTAAATAGGTGATCTGATTGTATGCTTAACTACTTTTGCTTTAAATTTATTTCTACAAATATTTGTTTCATTTATAGTCTTAAAAGTACCCTCAGCAGAGAGCACAAATGGAAGTACTTTCACATTTTTTCCTATTATCTTTTGCCATTACATTGTATTTCTTGATCAAAAATCTAATGTGTCTTTCTTCATGTGGTTTCTAATATAGCTTCATTACATCCTGAGAATTTCCCTCTGTATGTAAATTCACTTTGGAAGTTAACATCTTGATATTATAGTAAGAACTCTTTTATTTACTCTCATATTAATTGTTAATGATTTAATTATAGAGTGAATATTTTCCATGTTCAAATTATGGTGCTCATGGATAAGACTAAAATATACATTATACATAATTGTGCTATAATTGTATACATATTATTTATACTTAAATACCTTCCAATTTATTCAAAACCCAAAAATAGTTATAGCAATAATGTAAGGATAGTTCAATGTCAGAAAAGTATTTATTCTGAAACCCTTCATAACAAATTAAAAGAGAAAAGATGCATATGATTGTCATCTCAATGAATGCAGAAAAGAATTTTAAAAATCTAAGTTCATTTTGCTTAGAAAAAAGAATCATTTTTTGCCCATTAGGGTTACTTACAGGATTCTACAAATATAACTTCCTTACTGAACACAGGTGCCAAAAATCATAGAGAAATCATCATATTTAATGATGAAGCATTAGAATCATCCCCAAGAGCAACAGTTCTAGGCAAAAACAAGAGTAGAATACCTGCTATCATTACTTCTATTATATATTTATTTCACTGTTGGTCCTAGCTAAAATAATAATAATTTTAAAAAGCAAATGATAGGGAAACATTGAAAAATAGGAAAAAAAAAACACTGATAGTGATGACAAGTTATCCATATAGAGGATAGAAGAGAAATTACAGACAAATGTTGAGAACTGATAAGAGAGTTCAACAAGATTGCTATATATACATATAAGACCAACATGTAAAAAAGTCATTGAAATTCCTAACCACTAGTTATGACTAATTAGAAAATGTTATAGATAAATACAGTATTCACATAGCAATGAAACCTCTATGGTACTTTAGAGAAAAATTGTAAAATATTATTGAGGATATTAAAAAAGAGCTGAGCAATTGAAAAGCTGGATTGTATCCACAAGTTGGAAGAATCAATATTCTGAAGATGTCAGTTCTCTCCATATTAATTATAAATTAAATGTAATTTCACAGAGGTCACAAATGGATTTTTTGGGGAAGGGACTTGATAAGCTCCTCTTAAAATTTATAAAATGGAGCTAAGGATGAATAGCTAAGGCAATTTTGAAAAAGAAGAAATAGGGTAATTTGTGATCATATATTGAGATTTTTTTTGTAAGGTTTTCATAAGTAAGAAAGTGAGCTGGGGTGCCCAGGTGGCTCAATGGTTGAGCATCTGCCTTTGGCTCAGGACGTGATCCCGGGGCCCTGGGATTGAACCCCGTACCGCCCCCACCGAGGGAGCCTGCTACTCCCTCTGCCTCTGTCTCTGCCTCTCTCTCTGTGTCTCTCATGAATAAATAAATAAAATCTTAAAAAAAAAAGAAAGTGAGCTATTGGTTTAGGAATAAACACTAACACCAATGTAAAAGGAAAGAGAAACAAAGGAACATTATGTGAAAATTTGACTTATTGAGGAAAAGTACAAATAAGTAGTAAGAGGATGAACTATCCAAGCACTGATGCTGGGAAACTGATTTTCCAAGAGTAAAAATAAAACAACAACAACAAAATGAAATTACATGTCAATCTGATACAATACACAGAATATCAATTCCAGATTATTTAAAAATAAATGTGAAAATCAAAATATTAGAATTATAGACATATACTAGAACAATACCTTTATAATAATATAGAAGTGTTTTGTGAATAAAAACCACAACATAAACTTTAAAGAAATTGAGTTCTGCTATTTTAAAATTAAAAAGAATTTGATGAAAGCTATAATAAACATACTTAAGAGGTACATCACAAACTGAAGGAACATATTTATAAAACATTTAAAGAATAAGGATTATTACCTAGGATACACAAGGAATTCTTATTGAAATGTTCTTTTGAAAATGAGCGAAAGGGATGATCAAGAAGTTCACAAAAAATTTTGCATTATCATTAGTTATATGAAAAACTGATTAATTTCACCAGTAATCAGGCAAACACTAATTTACTTATTTATTTTTAATAGAAATGAAGATTTATTCATTTTATGAAATTCCACTACATAAAAAGTATAAATCTACATTTCTCAAAATTTGCATAAATTCTATGATTCTATAGGTAGATGAAAGCCAAATCCTAACTAATATCAAACTAGTCATTTTATTTCCATTGAGGTTGAGACAATCATGGAAAAAATGTTTCATGAATGAATAAGTGATGAATAAGACTATCTTATGTTTTAAACCCTTTAATTTGTGTCTTCTCACTTTCTTGTATCATGATAAAGAAGAAATAATTTGAATAAGAAAGACTCTACTCAAGATATCAATAGTTGTTATATAACTACAGAAGAGATTTAATGTTCAAGGTCATAATTTGTATATTATTACTTAATATACAAACCATACTGTATATGAATCCAGTTATTTCAAGTCTATATTTCTGAAGATCCAAGAATTTGCATATAATAAAATAGAAAACTAGATCATCAAAAGCTTTTGTGGGCGTTTAGGGTGAATAAATGCATTCAAGTTTATATCCTCTTGTTTACATCCTCTGTGTTATATTACAAACAAAAATAAAAATTCTTAGGAAGTTATTTTCTCTGAATATATTATATAGTCAGAGCTAAATAGGATGGTTATAGTGTTCTTTGCATACATAGAATGTTTATATGCAGAAACTATTCTATTTTTTATAAATTTATTTTTTATTGGTGTTCAATTTGCCAACATATAGAATAACACCCAGTGCTCATCCCGTCAAGTGCCCCCCTCAGTGCCCATCACCCAGTCACCCCCACTGCCCACCCACCTACCCTTCCACCACCCCTAGTTCATTTCCCAGAGTTAGGAGTCTCTCATGTTCTGTCTCCCTCCCTGATATTTCCCAGTCATTTTTTCTCCTTTCCCCTTTATTCCCTTTCACTATTTTTTATATTCCCCAAATGAATGAGACCATATAATGTTTGTCCTTCTCCGATTGACTTATTTCACTCAGCATCATACCCTCCAGCTCCATCCATGTCGAAGCAAAAGGTGGATATTTGTCGTTTCGAATGGCTGAGGAATATCCCATTGTATACATAGACCACATCTTCTTTATCCATTCATCTGTCCATGGACATCGAGGCTCCTTCCTCAGTGTGGCTATTTGTGGACATTGCTGCTATGAACATCGGGGTGCAGGTGTCCCGGCGTTTCACTGCATCTGTATCTTTGGGAATCCCCAGCAGTGCAAAACACTAATTAAAAGATGGGCAGGGACGCCTGGGTTGAGCGTCTGCCTTCGGTGCAGGGTGTGATCCTGGGATCCTGGGGTCTTGGGGTGGAGTCCCACATCAGGTTCCCTCTCCTATGTCTCTGCCTCTCTCTCTGCGTCTTTCATGAATAAATTTTTAAAAATCTTAAAAAAAAATAAATGATGGGAAAAATTAATCAGTTAATTTCAAGCATTGGCAAAGAATGTAGAACAATAAAAATGTTCTTGTAGTTTGACAAATATTGTACAGTTGGAGGTGCATATTCCCTGCTGTTGAAATCCTAACCTGCATAAATATCCAAGAGAAATATGTGCAAATGTGTACAGAAAGAAACTTTTAGCATTTTGCTTTGTCTAGGGAAACCCAGTAAGTTGTTAGCAACTTAAATGTCCATTAAAAGAGAAAAAAAATGGTAAACTGATGTGTTCTTTTGGTATGCTTGCACAATGGATGCAGCACTTCAGGGCAGTTTGGAACGAAGAGAGAAGTCTGTCATGTACTCAGAGGAAAACCCTGATTTAATGAGCCAAATATACATAGATTTAAATCGGTATTCCTGAATTAATGTTCAGACAGTAACTTGATATATTATTGTGTTTTTATTTGAGGGTGAGGTTCACAATTACAACTGCTTTTTAAATTCTAACTTTTTTTTTTTTTTTTGTTTAAAAACATGCAAAGCCTGCAAAGGGTCAGGCTGGTGAGCTAGGAAATGTGAATAGCTCTGTATGACTGCTATACCTCCATTTTTTTTTAAGACCACTTCTATGCCATTTAAACAATTTATAAGGGCATCTGGGTGGCTCAGTCAGTTAAACATCCAAATCTTGATTTTGGTTCAGGTCATCATGATCTCAGCATCGTGAGATCGAGCATCTGACTTTGTGTTGTGT
Organism: Vulpes lagopus; assembly: GCF_018345385.1. NCBI lineage: Eukaryota > Metazoa > Chordata > Mammalia > Carnivora > Canidae > Vulpes > Vulpes lagopus. The sequence goes on from NC_054825.1 coordinate 122,580,498, forward strand.
GTGGAGCCTGCTTAAGATTCTCCCTCTCCTGCACCTTCCCCCTCTCTCTCTAATAAAACAAAAAAAATTATAAAAATTTTCTTCCAGAGGATTTTTGCTGGATTAATTTATGATGATTGATTCTGTTGTTTTTGAGAATGGCTTATTTTGTATTACATATTCTAGGTGGTTATGAAGAGTGAAGAGGAACATTTAGATTTTGTGAGTTAGTATTTGTGGGTTTTCTTTTATCCAGAAAACTTGTTATGCTATCCGCTCAGAGTCTCTCTGTTAATTCTATTAATTTCACAAGAACAGTTTTTTTGCTTATATTTGTTTTAAGCTGCTATGTTTGCAGATATTTCCTACTTTTCGTTTTATACTTTGTTAATCTGAATTCTTTCTCTTATTTTCACTTATTCCCAAAATACATGTCTCAGTAGTTTTCAGTGATCATAATGGCAAACATGGTCTTTATTGAAAACATCTTAATTTTGTTGTCAGTATAAGTGATAATAATTACATGGTTGCAGAATTTAAGGTTGACAGGTGTTTTCTATCAGTGCTATACAGCTATTTTTACATTGTCTTCTGTTCATTACTATTACTATAAAAATAGTTTTCATTTAAATATCTTTGTATAGAATCTTTGTTTTTATCATAGGCTTGTTTTAAGACCTCATTCTTTCTGGTGTGCAGCAGTGTTACTAGAATATGTTTAGAAAGGAATTTAATTTAATTTATCCCGTGTAGGGCTTACGGTCCTGGACCCTGGCCTATTATCTCATTGTATATTGTCTCTCTTATCATTTATCTCTTTTCTCCTGTACAAAGTTGATCCTTTGTTCCTGCTTTCTGTGTTTCTTAAACTCCTCATGTATACTATCTCATTAATCTTTCTGTGCTTCATTTTGTGTAATTTCCTTAGATTTGTTTTTACCAGATCATCAATCCTCTTCTTTTCTCAACTACATCTGTTTATTTATTTATTTATTTATTGATTGATTGATCACTAGTTTAATGGCGTTAGCTCTACATTTTGTTATGCACGTTTTATATATTCAAATGTTATGTTTACTAGTTTATATACCTAGAATTTAAGAAAGAGGCAGAGTTTTAGGTTAAGACATTCAATATGACCATACTTAATCAAAGTCATATATGATATTGGCTCATGAAAAATATTAGCACAATTCTTAACAAGTAAAGATCTGGAAATACGTCATTTCCAATAGGACCTGGAAAAGCATCATTTCCAATAGCTAGCAAATAGAAATGCCTCAGTTGGGTAGCAATAACAACTGCTAAAATTTATGTACGTGCAATGTGATAATTACTATAATTACTATTTTAACCTTATTACATCTACTATATATATATATTTAATTTAAATTCAGTTAATTAACATATAATGTATTATTGGTTTTAGAGGTAGAGGTCAGTGATTCATCAGTCTTATATAATACCCAGTGCTCATTATATCACGTGCCCTCGTTAATGTCTGCTATTTTTTTTTTACCTTTCAATGACCATATCTTTCTTTTGTAGTTGTCTTTGTTTTCTTTCTACATCTTCTTGTCCTTATTTCTGAGCTTCCTCTGTGTGTATGCACTTCATTTGCAACTCCTTTATTTATATTTTTGTTTAAAGCATTTTATATCTAATTATTTTGCCATCTTAAGTACTTGGTTTTCTAATCCTTTTGTTTGTTTTTCTGTTGACTCTTGTGACTTTCCTTATGAATTTTGAAATTTCTAATTGTGAATTCATCTTACTGTGAATTTGTCAATGGGAGTTGTGTGTGGTCTGAGCTAATGGTTTAATGGTTTACCCCTCTGAAGCGGTAATCACATTCTGTCAGGTTCCTCAGATTAATCAACCCAAGATTAATTTGTTTTTTAGTATTTTATTTTGTTTTACTTTTTATTCAAGTGTAACTAACACAATATTATATTAGTCTCGAGTATTCAATATAATGATTTAACAATTCTATACATCACTCGGTGCTCATCATGTTAAGCGTACTCTTAATCCCCTTCACCTATTTCACCCATGGCCTCACTCACCTTCCCTCTGGTAGGTACCAGTTTGTCCTCTATATTTAAGAATCTGGTTTTGTTTGTTTGTCTCTTTTTTCTTTGTCTTGTTTCTGAAATTCCACATTTAAATGAAATCATCTGGTATTTGTCTTACTCTGACTGACTTATTTCAATTAGCATTATGCCCTCTGATCCATTTATGTTGTTGCAAATGGCAAGGTTTTATTCTTTTTTATGGCTGAGTAATATTCCATTGTCTATATATGTAATATCTTCTTCATCCATTCATCTATGGATGGACATTTGGGTTCTTTCCATCTTGGCTATTGTAAATAATGCTGCAATGAACATGTAAGCATAGGGGGGCATACATCATTTTGACTTAGTGTTTTCATTTTCTTTGCATAAATGCCAAGTAGTGCATTTACTGGATCATATAGTATTTCTATTTTGAATTTTTGAGGAACCTCCATACTGTATTCCATAGTGGCTGCACCAGCTTGCATGCCCACCAAGCTGAGGTGCATGAGGGTTCCTTTTTTTCTGTATCTTTGCTAATACTTGTTATTTCTAGTGTTTTAACTCAAGATGAATTTTTAAATTTATTTCTTGACTTGGGGCTTTCCAAATCATAAGGAGATTATAATTTTAAACTTCAAATTAACATGGGCCAAAAGTGTGGAATTTTCATAGGAGCCTGTCTCCCCCCACCACCACCCCCGCCTTGCTTCTTTTTAGTTTTGTTTTTGGTCATCCAAAGTCTTGAGAGACACATTCCCTCAATACTTCTCTGTGATAGTGGGCAGAATTTCTCTTGTCCCTCCTTATACCAAGGATGTGTCCCCCTGAGGGTCCTGCCTTTACGTTTCCAATCACTTCCTCATGAGGTGCAACATCTCATTTCTTATCCTCTTTTCTTTTCTTCTTTTTTTAAAGATTTATTTATTTATATGAGAAAGAGGGAGCATGAAAACAAGCAAGAGGAGAGGCAGAAGGAGAAAAAAAGGAAGAAGCAAACTCTCCATTGAGCAGGGACCCCGATATGGGGCTCAACTCAGGCGCCTGGGATCCTGAACTGAGCTGAAGGCTGACACTTAACCAACTGAGCCACGAAGGCACTCCTCTTTTCTTATTCTCATGTAGCCTTTAAAGCCAAGGGCTTTGGGTTAGAAAGGCCCCAAATTAACTTTCTTACCTTATGTTCACCATCTTGTGTTCACAGAAACCACAGATTTAGCTAATTACTGTTGTATTTTCAGTTCCCCCTTTTTTCTCCTTAAAACTTTCCCCCTATTTCTTGGAAACTTAGCAAAATACTTATAATCCTTTTTATGTTGCTGGTTTTCACATTTCTACATATTTTTAGCAGGAGAATTTCAGGTGTAACATCTCTATTTCATAACTGGAGGCCAGGAATTTTCTGTCGTACCTTTTCTTAAATTCATTAATCCTCAATTCCTTTTATCTTTGTCATAGTGTCTCAAACTTTTTGACTGTGATTATTCTCTTTCTGTTACTTCTGAATCTTCCTCCCTCTGACTTGTCTTGTTTTTTTCTTTCTGTTTAAGAATGCTGTGATGTCTCCAATAAGACAAAAATTAGAGAGATGTTTGCCAAATCTTTGTACCATCTTCAAATATAGAGATTTTTTTTAACTGAACATATGATTGTCTAGAATCTTGTGTCGGAATTAAAACAGTATATATCTACATAAAACTAGTACTTCTATTTCAATGCTTTCATGATTCTGTAAGGAATTATGGACCTTTGTGATTCTTTCTGGAGACAATCTGTGGCAATCTATGGTGGCTGAATGCTTAACTTGTTTGGCCTCTGCAGCTGGGCACTTGGTTTGTCAAGAATTCCTAGCAATACTAGATTTAAGTTAATTTGTCTATTATCCTCTTGTTCCTTGATATCCTCTATGAGAATTTTTAGGTATTTATGTATCTAAGGCATTTATCTTAGCTTCCTATGTTAGGAATCATCTCCCAAATTATACCATCAAAATCACAAAGCATGTGATTATTGTGAAGATGTGAACAGTGATGTTAAAAGCCAAACAAAACCCCCAAATGTCTCCTATTTGCCTTTAATGCTTCTCATGAGATACCCAGTGGTGCTGATCTGGTTAGACCATACATAATAATTCAGTACTTGGAATGATACACCAGAATCAAACTTTAAGAGTTCTTTAAAATAGCAGTACAAAGGGTTTGACTAAGAGGCAAAGATATTTGGTTTTGTGGAGTTATGGTTAAATTGTGCTCATGTACTTCTGAGTTGCCTATAAAAGGCAATTCAATAATGGGTAATCAATGATATAAAATTGAATGTAAATGTGATTTTTTAAATGTAGTTCTAATTTCATGAAGGCACAAGGTAAAGCTGTTTGTATTAAGAGGAATTGCAGTGTAAGAAAAAAGAAACATTTATTTCAAAGGTGGAAGAAAATGATTTTCTTTTTGGTCTTTAATGTCTATGTTTGACATAAGGAAATATGCGATGAGAATTTTAAAAGGCAATACAATAGATATCCCAGAGCTTGTTGTAAAAAGTGCAGTAACTAATCCCATGTCCCTGGTAAAACCCTCCTCGATGATTGCTGTTGAACTCTCTAGAGTTTTTCTGAGTGAAGGTGTTACTTCATCTCACATTTTCTTTTTACATACAAAACAATAAGAACTTAATACAATAAATGTTGAATATTAATTATAAAAGCACAGTATTATAAGTTTCTATAACACACTAAATGTGTGTGTGTGTGCGTTTGTGTGTGTGACCATCTTGGACCTATTTAAACTATAATATGGAAAAAATAAATTATGAATTGACTGGAGATAGTGAAATATGTTTATGATTTTGCATCAGCAACAACAGGCCTTTGGTAAAGGACGTAAAACTGGCTTATTATTTCATGGGGAAAATAAGATCTGACTTACACAGTTTGAATTTAGAAACACTTTACAAGGGACATTACTGATTATATATGAGCATTATCTTTTCTTACTCAAGAAGTTAATTTTAAGAGATTCAATTTTATTCAGATGAAGTTTTTGGAAAAATGTTGATGAAAATGGGCTTAAAAAATATTTGACTTTTAATAGGAGTAAGCTTCAATTATGTAGAAAACTCACATAGATATAAACACGTATTTCTCCAGGAACGCTTAGGTGAATGAAGAAATGCTTCAATTGTGGAGGAACCTAACAAACCTGCTTCTTAAAATGAGTTCTCATTTGCAAAGATGAGGGGAAAATGGCTAAGAGAAAGTGCAGCCTCCGATGATCCCATTTCTTAGTCGTTATGCTGCTTCTGAAGCCGTCCAACGATAAAATATGTCAAACAGATATATTTAATTTTTCTTCACTGGAATAACCAGAACACTAAATGATTAAGTCTCTGCGATGAGCCTAGCATACCGAACGAGTTTTCCCAGTACCTTTTCAAGCTACTTTCCCAAACAATTTTTATTACATGGGATAGTCAAGGAAAATTTCCTTGCCAGCTTGCCTTAAGCATATTGAAGCAGCAGTAATAGACATGATTGTCCCAGCTCTTTCACTGTGTCAATCCAGGCAGGAGTGCAGAGAACATCAAAGGGGTCAAAGGGATAGTTAAGGTTTTGTGTCCGAACTTGTCTCTATTCTCTCTGTGGTCGCTGATCCCATCTGTCTCCAAAGCAGAGTATAGCTTGTTCTATTGTAAGTATTGTTCACAAGTCACCTAAGCAAAGATTAAACTTGTGGCTCTTTTCCCACATGCTCAGTCTGGTGTTAAAATATTAGAAACAGGCAAGTACTTGTGCAAGCAAAGAGTCACAAATAAGGTTACTTTGTAATCCATAGTAACAGATAAATTGTTGAAAGATATCAACGTTTCAAGCATTTCATTATATTTTCTCTCCTTTTAACGATTTTAGAGATTTAGATAGTTGCATTGGGTTATAAGAGCTACTGTGAGGGGTGATTGTGAGACCAGAGATTTCATAAACCTACAGAAAATACTTGATACATGACTGATGAGGGATAAGCAATAGTTATGAATCATCATTATCTTCTGACCATAATGAGATTCATTAGCTGAAGATATGTGCTCTCCACGGAAGAGTATTTATTTATTTTTAATCTTCTAAAATCTTCACTGATTTTTCTAATTTCTTTTTAAGCATAAGGATGACGGCTTCCATATACTGAGCAAGTACCACATACTAAGCTTTGTTGCACTCATGTTACATTCATGAGGTTGCGGCGTCTTACGATAACATTTCCTATACCTGAGGAGCTAGATATTTAACAAGAATATAATAGTATTTAGAATTAAGAAACAATTTGTCCTTTGTCCTTAGGCTAAGTTTTAGGGGAAACCAGAGTTCATGTACTTTAATAAGTCTTCCTGAGCCATATACTATTCTAAGAGAGCTCTAGGTTATTGACTTGAAGTATGTAGGCAGTGTCTAGTGTAAATTAAACCACGTCTGTATACATCATTTTTCCTTCTAATTTATTTGTAATTATTGAGTATACTTTATTATTTTGGCCACAACCCACGAATTGATTGACATTGGCATTTAAAATATTTTTCAAGATTAAACAAAACAGATAAGTTAAATTGCTTTTATGCTCTGTGAACACTCCAGCTTTGTTCATTATAGAAAATGGGGGAAGTACAAGTCATTTGATTGCTCTTTAACCTTTCATTATATCGACAATCTGTTATTGCCTAGCATCAATTCCATTCTTCTCAGAAGGTGGCTTGGCATTTTTGTGGTGTTTTCAATCTAAGGAGATAAATCTGCATCTCCATCTGGATTGACCAGATGAGGCTCCCTTCAGAGCCAATTAACACTTTACCGATGGGGTCACCTCAGCATGGTACGAGGTGCTTTGCACCTCCAGGGCTACCATAAACTGTCTCCACAATGCCTCCAGATGCTCCAGGACTGGAAACCAATCAATCTTTTACGTAAGTGGTTAGCATGCCTACCCCAGGGTCCTAGGAAGACACACAGCAACGACACCGAGAGAGGAACATGGCTCCCCACGCCAGAGCCTTTTGAATATGCTTTTGTTAGCCTCTTCGTGTACTTACACAGATTGAGAAGGACCCACTAGAAGCCAGACTAGGCTTGGTGGGCAACACACAAGCCCCACTCCTGTTCAATAGTATAGTCCTACACCCATATTGTCATAACTTCCACAGTGGCTTGACTAGAAATTTCTCAACAACTTCAATCCTGACAACCGAAAAGCCATAAATCAACATGAAAAGCCTTCCAGTGCCCAGTCCAGGGTAAAAGTTACAGGTCACACTTGTTAGGAAACTAAAGATATGGCCATGCCAGTTCTGACCCCACTGGGGGCAGCTTAGGGCCTTTCTTTGTGGTCTCCTGGCTGTACCTGGGATATCTGGGGTTATTTCTATAGGAATCCAGACTTGACTCAGATTGCTGAGGCTTTTCTGCACAGGCATCTTATTTAATGAAGCAATTCCCTTTAACTCTGCTTTAGCTGGGAAAGAATGCAAATTAAATATTCTTTAGTAGGGAGGCTGGGAGGGGTGACAAGTGAAGGGGAAAAAAGAGAAAAAAAAAGGCACGGGGGAGCGCGGTGGAGGCGCTGCGTTCCCTCAGGTGGCTGGCTAACTAGCTCAGCCTTTGTATAGACACTGTCTGCTTGTGGGATGGAGCTAAGAGACAGAAGAATGACAGTCTGGAGGAAGAAAGAAAGACAGTAATTACGGGATGCGTGCGATTAGTGCGGTAGCCAGAGAAATTAAGCCACAAGTCCTAGGAATCTTCCCTTCTGTATGGTACCTGCAGAGGGAGAGAAAAGGCCTCACTACAGAGTGCAGTTGGAATCCACTCCCTGCCAGCTCAGCTTGATTGCTTTCTGGGTTACCTACTGTGGAGGTTCAGCAGCTCGACCTTCCTTTCAGCGCAGCTATATTGTCCTGCCCTGAAAAAAAAGCAGATTAAGAATTTACAGGGATCCCTCCATCACTGGCCTCTGACAGGAACACTCAGGGAGCTGATTTTTCATGGTTCAATTTGCCAGGGGCCAAGATTCTTATCAAAATGTATTTTGTTAATGTAAAGGGCCCTTGTAGATTTAAGAAATATCTATTTTCCTCTGAAACTTTCTTTCTCACTTATTCCCCCATCATCCCCTTGTTTTTGTAGGTGGTGTTCTTTCTGAACCGCTTTACTATCATCGTGATTCTTTGAGGAATGTGCATGTTTGAGCTCAGGTTTATAGAGGGGCAGTAAATCACGTCAGCTAGGAGGTTTGTAATTATTTGGTGGGGAGGTAAACTGCAAGCTGACTGTCTCGAATCTGAGATAGTCCCAGCTACCATGCAGATCATATTTCAGTTGTTTAATTTGATTCAATGCTTTAATTAAAAGCTCTAAGTTTGCGGAACAATTGAAAAATGCTCTTTATTAACATGGAAACCATTTAAAATGTCACCAAAGTGGGAAGAAACAAAGGCTGCCCCAAGTCCTCATAGCGTAAGGTGGTGTGAGGGCTGTTTCGGATTGCAGAGGGAGGGGTTAGATTTGGTGGCAGTCATGCTGGGCCTCTGGATGTACACTGTCACGGGTAGCTCCAGGTAGGTCAGACTCTCACGGGCTCTCTTACTTGCCTCTTCTGGTTATATGCTACTGGACACCCACCCTTTTAGCAGCCCTAATTTTACCTGTATTTTTGCTGAAATTTCGAGGTTGTACTGGTAAATGACAAAATTGGGCCATACTCCTTCTTGGTGCTCCCCAAACCAAAGGGATTCTTTAATGCCATGTGTGTTTTGCTAACAAGGCAAGTAAGAAACTAGAAATCGTGTTTACTGGAAATGAAAAAGCTTAGCAGATGGTTGTAATAATTTTCCAGGAGGAGGAAATGAAACATCTTTGTCTCCTATTGGTACTGGTGCCACCTGGTGCATCTAGATGCATAACAGAGGAACTCATTAGCTGGCTCAGCAACACGTTATGCCACCATTTATGATTTTTGATATGTTGTATTTTGTTATATGATTTACATCTTTCAAAACAAGTCGTTTGAGATTTATTCATTGATACCCATTCTTTAAACATAATCTACATAAAACACATACATGCTTTTGTTCTTACCTCATTCCAGAGGGATTTACACCATAATCTGCCCTGTTACAATATCTTTAAGCATAGATCTTGAACCCTATTGTAAGGAGACAGTAATGCTGCTGGGCCTAGGAAATGTGCTTCAGAAATACAGAATGATGGCTCCACTGACCTACCATCTCTCATAGCATCTCACCTAACCTATTCTTACTTTCCTTCTCGCAGTGGATGGAACTAACAAGGTAGGAAGACTGACGTGCAGTTCAGTAGCTCCGTATGACTTCATTTTTCAATCTATGTATTAATGATGCTTTCAATGAAAGATGTGCATTCTTATTTTAGTTATTTTGCACTATCCCTTCATAATATATGTGAAATATATGTAATATATTTGAAAAATCCAGTGAGCATTAAGTAATGCTCATCTGTTTGTTTGTTTGTTTGTTTGCAGCAAAGATCTGTTGATAGGTCAGACTACCCTTCTCATTATGCTCTATCAGGTTAAGCTTCGACAACATTACTTTTTGTGACTTGAAAACGTTCAGTTCTCCTTTCTTGATGTTATTAAGGGAGAATCTTATTTTAAAGCACTAAAACAATGCTGTGGCATTCTTCAAAGTCACGAATGAATGCTTAAATGGGGTAGATGGGGTGGGGAGTAAAAAGAATAAGAGGACAGACATTTGAAATTCAAGGTCAGTTGGTTATTGCTATATCTCACTGAGAAGACAAAATAAATAGGGTGGTTAAAAAGACTAAAGAGACTTGCTCATTTATATATCTGAAGCTAATGAATCATGTTAGGAAAATTGTGCAAAAAAAAAGTCATGTTGAAAAAGTTATAAAAGTTTTGTTTTATGATCATTTGTCCAGAACAACAACCAAAAAGATGACTGAAATGCTGCCCAGCCTAAAGGATATGTTCATCCTCAGCGCCAAATTAGTTAGCGGGGCCAGACGGCTATGCTGAGACACAGAACAGCGTCAAAGTGAGTACTGAGCATGTTGTGATGTTACCAGCGTACAGCAGAGTGTGCTAGCATTATTAAAACAAAACTAGCCAGCAAGTTCAAGTCTGTGTTAATGTGTTAGTGAAGAAAAGAAGAAAGAGCCAAGGGAGAAAAGGACAAATAAGGAAACTGGCTGTTGATAGCTCACACGCACTTTTAAGCCATAAAGGACTTTTTGAAGTTCTAACAGAAACAGTCCCTGTGGAACAATGATAACAGGAGAGACAGACATTGATGTGTAAATGACATCATCACCCAAAGCCACTTTCACTCAACCCGAGTCCTGGATCACTCAGGGTTCAAAGGGACTCTAATCTTACCCTGTTCGTTTTTTTTCCTCCTAAGTTCTTGCCAGAAATGAAGGAAGCACAGAGACTCTTGTTCATGTTAGCTTTTCTGACTTGACCTGGAAACTGAGAGTCATGTAACTAGACAAAGGCTGCCCAGAGTTCACAGATTTTAGGATCAAGTTTATGGAGACATTGGCCTAGATTTAGATAAGGACAGTAGTTGAAATTAGTGTTACATAAGCTTGAACAACTATCTATCTCAGGAGATGTCTAACACTTTGACAGAAACATGAAGCTGTATCAACAGTTTATAAATAATGTGAATTTATCATAACGTTACTAGAACTTTCTGTGAAAGGAAGAAAGCTGCTTATTTCTCCTGCCCTGAAACATTTCTCTTGTCTCCTTCTGAATAATCTGATTCTACATAATTTGGTATTTTATACACCGCACTGATCAACATTCTACTTTTCAGTGGAAGATAAGCCTCTTTTAACAAAATGAAAAAGGTACCTCCACTTTCTAAGTCATTAGCTGGAATTCCTAGGGATCACCATCTTTTGAAGAAATGGATATGAATGACAGTTTCATCTAACTTTACAAATGTTGTATAAATAACTTGGCTACTCACCGAGAGTGGTGCATAAATCAAGATTCATGAAGCCCAGCACTGTAGAAATGACACAGAAAGGACGAATAAAAACAATGGTATTGGCCAAATGCTACCCCTTTAAGAAGGACCATAGATCTGAAATGTCCCTACATTCAAATGATAAAATCCCTTCTTAGTATAAAGTGTTTATACAGCACAAGCTAATTAGTATTAGAAATATCTGCTTTATTTCCTTTTCTCTGCAGCTTAGACATCTATCTGGGAGGGAGCTGAGTACACCAAGTGTTCCTTTCAATGTAAGCAGTAAGTAGTTCACTTCCTGTACTCTTCATGAACTTTGTAATGGTTAAATGGAGCTAGATTCAACATGAACTTGTGAATACCTCCCTTTTAATTTTATGGGGGGCCAGGATTGAAATCTGAATATAAAAGAGAAACTATTTGACTTTCTGTTCTACCGCCCTAACACAGGTTCTTGAATGGAGCAGTAATATTAATCAGGTTTGGCAATTCATTATCATTATTAAGTGAAATGAGAGCTCCATCACCGTGTGATATTGCCCTAGGTCTGTGTTGTCCTCGACTGTCTACATTATATAGGACAGTTGTGGAAGTCTTTCGTGCAAGCTCTTACAGTAGTCATTCAAATGTCAAGCTACATTCAGTTTATCCAGTGAGGGTCTCTGAGGTGCTGTTTGGTTATACTTTGAAGAAGAGGTTGCCCCATAAGTGAATGTGCTAATTTGAAATAGGTATGTATGTTAGCCGGGTGTATAGCTGCCAGTGTGACATGACAAAGTTAAATGCAAGGTTCATATGTAACAAATGGTGAAAAAAAAGATGAAAACTGGGACCTAGAAGTCAGTGTGCAGCTTGTGGAGGAAGCTAGATTTGATAAGTCACAATGCAGCGATGCCTGTAAACATGTTTCCTCCCTTCTACCCCTGAAGCCTTCACCCTTTGCCCTGTGCTCCCTTAGCTGTCTGCATTCTTCTTCATGAACCTGTGCATGGTCACCCTACTTCTAGATGTTTTGCCATTCTCTCTTCCCACTGGCTCTCTTCCTCTTCATCTGAGTTTTTCCAAATTTAACCCTCCCAAAGCATCCTTTGAATTTCTACACTCATCTCTGCTTCTTCTTTCCTTGGCTCAGTGCAGGCCTCAGTCACATGTTTCTCCTCTGGTCTAGGCAAAGTAAGTAGAGCCGAATCCCTCTGCTTTCCGTGGGCCTGTGGTAACAACTGACAAAGTGTCCTGTGTCATCTGTCCGTCTCACCTTCCTTCCTAAAGGTGGCTCTGCCAGGCCTACAAGATAAAATCCAGCCACTCTCTCGATGTGTCTAGACCCTCCATAATTGGGCTCTTGCTAATTATTCCAGCTTCCTCTCCTCATCTCTGTCCATTTTCTGCTTTAAAATTTGGGGCTAGCAAACGTGCTTTCAGAGCCTAGATAGTTAACTGAAAGCAGTGAAGCGTACTGGCTAGAAGAAGTAAGGAGTTTCGGAGACTGTGACAAGCTGAAGTATACCTTGACCCCGCCCCCCCAAAAGCACTCAAATTTATTTGTGTTAGACAGAGAAGTCTTCAGGGCAAACGTTTGCCCAGCATTACCAATTTATGACCTGGGTTAATAACTGCAAACTGCTTATAACTGCCTTGCTTCTACCGTGTTATTTTGTTCCTTCCACAGTGCTTTTGCTCATGCTCTCTCCTTTGTGGGTAATGCTCATATGCTCCCCCTCACTCACCTCATCCTTCTCAGGTTAACCGTTAACCATTATTTAAGATGTAGATCAAGTAGTCATCTCCAAAAATCTGCGCATGATCCCTATTTATTTCTGACAGATTTCTGTACAATTTTCTACAGCGCTTACTGTGTTTATTTTAATTACATGCCTGCCTCTCCCACCATACTATGAATTCCTTGAGGGGAAAAATATTGTGTTAATTTCAATGTTATCAGGGTATAGAGTAGAGGTAGGCACTAAGTAAGTGCTCAACAAAGGCATGAAGATTATGTTAAGTCACATACAGCAAGATCTCATGCCTTAGGTTAGCCTTAGAGTCTATGGTTGTGGACATCTATGGAAATATCAAGGAGTCATTTGACACCAGTCAGGGAAAGAAAATGGAAATCCTGTCTTACAAATCTTTCTATCCTTGGAATTTAAAATGACGTCTATTTATGCCATGGGAAAAAGAAGAGAAGGATGAGAGGCAGAAGGAAAAGAAAGAAAAAAAGAAAGAAGAAAGAAAGAAAGAAAGAAAGAAAGAAAGAAAGAGAAAGAAAGAAAGAAAGAAAGAAAGAAAGAAAGAAAGAAAGAAAGAGAGAGAGAGAGAAAGAAAGAAAAGGTTTATTTTCTTAATCTGGAAGAATTGTGGAAGAAAGGAGGGAGGCAGGGAGATAACTGAGTTAAAATGAAGAATGGAAATAAAAGCCTGTTTTAGAAGAAGGCTGGACTTCTTGAGAACAAGCTGAACTCAGAAAGGACTGCACTGCTTGGAGGTACGTTTAATTCCTCATCAGGAGTTAGTTGGATTCTGTTTCAATTCTTCAAAACAATCTCTCCTAGAGTAGAACGTGTGCTCGGCTGTATTTTCTTCATGGAACAACTCATTTGATCCCCCCTCCCCTTTTTACTTTGAAGAATGATGTACGAGAGAATAGAGGGGATATTCTCAGAACACATAAACTTTAAGAAGCATTTGGTAGCTTTTGGTAACAGGAGTCACAGTGAACAGAGGTCACCTCAATGTGGCACTTGTCCACAGGGGCACGACTTTGCCTGGTCATCCTTCGACATCAGTCAGGATCACAGGTTAAAATGTCCCTGAGAGATATGCCCTATAGACACCCTTGATAAATTCAAAGGTCTTAGCAACCAAACATGGATTGAGAATGTAATTTAAAAATTTGAAGGTCTGATGTCTGTTTAACTCAATGTACATAATAGTAAGAGCAGGAGAAGCTGTTAATAATGTGGTATGACTTTGCTGGTTCGAACAGAGTCATTGAGCGGGTTCGCCTGCGAAACACATACCCAACACAAGGTTGGTTCCCTATTGTGGCAAATGCTATGAGAATGAACAAGACAGCACCTAAAGTCCTTAAAAGATAAATATAAAGGATAAGTATCTGCCAGTTTTCTCATAACTCATTTTCACAGGGCTACCAAACGACTCTACTGTTTGCCTCACACCAGGGGTGTGTCAATGATGTATTTTTACAAGTGCTTAAATACCGAGATAAAAAGTGTAGTGTGAATGTCAAAGGTGGACTAAAACACAAAGCTCTCCTCCTTGCCAGTTCTCCCTGAAGATAAATAGTCTTGCTTTGTAATAACAAAGGATATCCACATCTCCAAGTCAGCTACCTTCCAGCTCAGGAAGTTGTTCCAGATTAGAGTTGACATGGCCCCAGTGGCGGGTGAGGAGTGTCATTCTAGTTCAAAAGACAACATATCGTAGAATCCTGGTATTTTAAATCAGCCCTTGCAGTGTAACTACCTTTGCCAATCTGGATTTGGAATATATTCTTAACCAGCACTCTTCAGTATATAGCCAGGGTATTTTTTTCCACCCCTAACTACACCCCAGGTTTTAGATTTGAGTAGTAAACGGGAACATGTGCTAACCAAATTCACTTTGATAACTAGAATAGAGAAATCAGGTGGTCATATTTTTATTTTAGCAAAAAATAAGCCAGTTAAACTATATATATATATATATATATACATATATATATATATATACACACGTAGTTGTTTATTTATATATAATATATAATCACATAACACTATGTATCTATTTATGTAGAAATACATATACATATACATAAAAACTTGTAATTTGAATTCACTAAGGGGATAGAAAATACAAAGAAAATTCTTGGAATTCAGAAGCATACAAGAACAACTAATCCATTGACTGTGAATGTTATCTAAAGGGGTTAAAAGAAATCAGACTTCCCTGTGGGTTGTGCATAGGGTATGCATTATGTGCTGTCATTAAAGTATTTTTTTTTTCTCTGTTAAGCAAGCATCCCCTGCTGGGACATCTCTCTGGTTTGGTGGGAGTCTGGAGTTAGACATGAAGTGTGTGTTATCAGCTAGAAATTACTCCACATAAAAATTTAATGGTATTGTCCTAGCTATTTTTCAATTAGTGCATGTGTTTTATTCACATGATTTGTATTATTGAAGACATGAATTATAACTCTGTGGTAAAGCATGATTGGAGTTCTTTTTCCCCTCTGCTGTAATCTTATGACTGATGAGAAACTCTGAACAACAAAAATGAATATGATTAAAATAAATTAATCCTTACTGTTGGTAATAATGTGGAGGGGTTAACTTATTTTATATTGGTTATTTAAGGCTTTCATTCAGATTGCCTTTAAGACTGCACAATGTTCAATCATTACACCTTTCTTTTTGCTTTTAGCCCCTTGTGTTTAAATCCGTCAGTGTTGCGGAGTGGTAGGGTTTTAAAAAATATTTGGAAGGGCACCAAGTCTGAATATTTTGAGAGCACTAAGCAAGATACACAGGACTGAATGTATTTTCATGGAGATTGAGACAGATTTTTTTTTTCCTGAGAACATTATTACAGAAAACCCTGGAAACTTCCAAAAGACAGTGGAACCAGTCGATATATAGAGTTATTTTGCTTAATTAAAACCATATCTTTTTGCAAGGCTTTTGAAGTAGGGTAATCATTGAAAGACCCTAACATTCTCTTTCGTGGTGTGAGATATTTATTCTCTTCTTTTTTTTAAGACGAATTAGAATTGTTTATTTTGTTAAGATAGGTATTTTTAAAGAGAAGGAAGCATGTGCATTTTGAAAATGTAAATGGGTTATCTGTTGGAAGTTATGCTGGAATCAGCCACAAAACTTACATTTGTGCCACTCTGTTCTATTCTAATTCATACATTTGTTCAGCATTTTTATATCAGATATCTCTATATGTGATTTAAATTTTGTAATAAATCATTTGTTTTACATTTCTCCGATTACTTTGAGACTACTGAATATTTTCTAACTTGAATGTAATCTAAAAATAAATGTAGGCAAATTTATTTTTCTTCATTTTCCACAAGTCAAATGAATAATGGTTGGGCATGTGGATATTTTTTCCTTTGAATTACCTTTGTAAAGAGACTGATTAATTAAAGGGGAATTCTCTAAAGATGTATTATTCCAATATCTCTCTCAGCACCCCATATATTGATCTATTTAACATCTTTCTTATGTATAACTCAGAGCAACAATTTTGAGTCTGTCTGATAATATGACTTCAATCTATGCCACAATTAGAATATTACCAAATGAATTCATAGACAGATGCAAATCTGATATGGTTTATGGTGAAGTATTTTAAAATTTATCAAATTAAATCTACTTTCTCTCATTCTATGAGTAAACATTTCTTGGATTATTTTATTTTCTTATTTTTTTATTTTTTGGATTATTTTTAATGACCAAAAAGTGTGTTTGTGTGTGTGTGTGTGTTGTATTAGATATATGCAAATATTGGGAGGGCAATGTATTACTTTCTTTTAGTCCCTTCCTTTCTATTTCCTTTGAGAAACTGAAGAATAACAGAGAAGTACAAAAAATAATGTAAGAAGCATGCTACTCTTACTGTCCCGAATTATCAATTATGCATTTCTTTTTTGGTTCAGATAACAAGTTTCAATGTTTTAAAATATAAATTTTATAAGCACTAATTAGTAATAAGTGGATTCTTAGTTTTTTTTATCTGTCATTTCCTTAATCCCAGGTATTGAAATTTACTAAGAGATCTAGAAGAGTCTAAAGTGGAAATCCTGCTGGTTTTCCACAAAGAGAGTTCAATAAAGTTGATAACGTTGATAAATTCAGGAGCACTTAGTTGGTAGGAACTGGAGAGGGCCTTTAATTTGGACAGTTTAGCACGTTGGCAGAGAAAAAAATGTAAATCAGTTTGCATGCAGCCACATTTCCTCACCATAATTTTATTTCTCTTTAACTATGTTGTACTTTTTGGAAGTAGAATTTCTCTATATTGCTTCATTTTACTTTTTCTGGGGAGTCTATGTCTTATCTTTTAAAATATTGTGAAAAGTGTTTAAATAAAGATGCTGCATTTTAATTCTTAAAAGATGAGTAATTCGGAGAGTGAGGTGGTGGGAAACTAATCTGAATTCGTAAAAATAAATAAATAAATAAATAAATAAATAAATAAATAAATAAATAAATAAGAGTGTGAGACTACTGGTCCAAGTCAAACTGTATTGTTCTGTTTGGACGAGGAACGAAGTTATTTTGCCAACTTTCAAATACGGTTCACTCAAAAACTGTCGGCTCCAAGTTTGTGGAGCACATCTCAGAATTAGTTTGGCTCAAGTCAGCTGTGTGACTTTTGGTTTGCTTTTACTTTCAATTCTCTTGGTAATTCTGGAGGAAAGAATGAATTTCACAAAGGAATCTTGTTTGCACATTGCAAACCACCTTTTCTATCAAGAAAAAAAAAAAAGGAAAGTAATTGTGTGATTTATGTTTGTCTGGAAAGAAAGGACCTAGATTAAAGATAACTGAAATTAGAAAAATGTTATAAAAATACATTCTTTCCTAAAAGCTTTCATAAAGAAGGGTCAATTTCTTTTTTTTCCCACTGTAACAGTGGTTTTATCTTACATACAATGATAAAGAGGGCTCAAATTCTATTTAATGTCCACTAATTTAAGTGTTTAGATGGATATTGTTGTCACTTACATTCATATGTGCTTGTATTGCTTCTGGTGCGACTCTTGCTGCAGCTGACATGATTTTACATTTGTGTGAGTGAAAGGGGCAGGGAAATGTTCTGATTTTACATTTGTGTGAGTGAAAGGGGCAGGGAAATGTTCTTTCCAGTTTGAATACGCAGGTATGAATGTGTTGTTTGGCATCTGCTCTTTAACTTTGTAGTCTGTCACGGGGCTTCTTTGCATGATTAGATCTCCCCCATCCTTTTTTCAAGGCAGGTGGTTTCCTGTTTTTCAACAAAACTGAAGAAAGACCTAATCATGTTGTCAACTGATAGATCATTAAAAATTATTTTTGATGATAGATCACCATGTGAATTTTGGAATGATAGTGCTGAGAAAGTTCAAACAATTTTGGGAAATTTCTATGAAAACAATGTTCCTATTTCCATCTCCTTATTTTTTTATGAGCAACTTTTCCTATGCTACATTTATAAAAGTGAAAAATGGAAGACTTGATGGTGAGCCATATTTCATCCTAGTCAAAATGATATATACTTATTAATAATGAACCAATTGAAAAAATCTGCCTCATTCATCACATTGTGAGAGTAATTTCCAGGAAAATTTACTTTTATGTTTAATAATTACCAAAATTTGAAATCTGGGTAGGCTATTTTGACAAGTTCTGCACTACCACTAATGTTAATAATTCAATACAGAACACTTAATGTTAGCCCTAGAGACTTTAAGGATAAGAAAAATAACTACCATTGCTTTCTTTTATACATACACAATTTTTTTTTTTTTGTCGGAGAGGTATTATAGCAATAAAAGACTTTCAAGCATACAAATACATGAGGTAAAATTATGTCATGGAGAGTGAATCAATATAAATTCAAGACAAAATATTAACAATGTAAAAGTTAAAGTGGAGATTATCCATGTTTATTTAACTAGATGATAGTTGTGTCTGTCAAAGTACAACTCTGGTTCTATGAGATATATTTAAAAGAGTAATGGGACAACATTATTTTAAAGGTCAATATCTTATCCAGAAATTGTACACTTTACAAATACTTAAACTTATAACAACTGTTTTATTTAGATGTTAATCTTAAACTATGTGAGAGAGTATCTAGCTTTCAAAATTCTTTTGGAGTTTGTGCACAAAAATGTTTGAACACCACTAGCCTATGCCAGATCCCAACCTGTTTGCCTGGGGTTTTGCCATTTGCTTCACTCTCATCCAACCTTCTTATTTGATCACTAAGATCATGACATAGGCCTAGATCATTGTGAATTAGTCATCCTTCTTTGGGCACTTGAACTGGAGGTTTCTCATCTCTGCTTTCTGGTTCACACCTATCCCACGGCTATTATGATGTCCTCTGTTAAAAGTCTAGGCCTCCTTTAAAGACTGAGCTGAAAGTTTGCCTCTTCTTTGGATTGTCCATAGTCCTCCCAGTTGGAGGTAATTGCTCTTTGTATCTTTTAAGAATTAGCTTGTCCCACTTTATAACACTTATCTGACACAGTCTTTTAGGTACATTCTGAGCATTTTCTTCCCCACATATACTCTGATGTGGAGAGACCATTTCTTCCATGCATTTATATGCCTCACAGTGCCAAATATAGAACCTAATACATAGGAGGCTCATTTATTAAATGGATACATGGATGAATTAGATATATTAAAAGGGGAATGTTTTCAATTATGTTAAAGTTCCTTTGATGTGGCTTTCTTATAACCTCTGCCTTTGAAATCACAGAGGATATTGCAATCAGCTGAATGTATATAGACCAGTGAAGAGACAAGAGTCAATGTGGAAGAAGCCATCATGGGAAAAAATATTTTAGATAGCCAAATTTACTGATGTTGGGAAGAAATGACATCAGGAGGAGTTGAGACTAGAAAAAAAATAGATGCATTTTCAATTTGTTATGCTACAAAATCAGGTAGGAGTGATTTTAAACCCATTTTAAATGATTAAACCCATTTTAAATGATTTTAAATCCGTTTAAAAATGGGAGGGAAAATGAAGGGTTGAAATAATAGGTAAACTAAGGAGGTGGAAGGAAGCTGGATACTTGGTCAAGAGATTTTTTTTTTTTTTTCTGATTCAGCTTGTAGGAATCTAATCTTAGAAGTGTATGGCCAGAACAGCTGTACCTTTAATGGTTTTATTACTTTTTTTCACAGCATGAGTTCCAAAGTAATCAAATTACTTAGACAAATAAAAAGGGTTTTTTTCCATCCCATTTTCTCATAAGATTTTGTTTTGTTTAGTTTTTATTGGGGAATAAAATATTTCTCAACTTTTCTAAATTTTAAAATAATGTTCCAGAGGACAGCTATCTATAATCTAGAACCTATGAGTTATTTCATTCCTTAAATAGTGCTTTTAATGGTCTCATAACACTTGAGCCAATGTGACTCCCAGAACCAGAAGTCCAGTGTTGTTGAAGCAGTGTCTTCTGAGGATCTATCAATGTCAGGTTTTTTGGGTTTGTGTGTGTGTGCGTGTGTGTGTGTGTGTGTGTGTTTAACATGCAAAGCCCAGGTTTCTGACATGGAGAGTGTATTTTCGGAGCTAATCTGTTATGCATTCTTACACTTTTCTGTTTTGGAAGAGGTAGCAATTATCTTAAGACCGGTTTCATTTGCTCATTAATCTTGGATTCTTAAAAAGGAATCAAACTCTATTTGGTAACTAGTAGCAAAACCTCAAGAATTTCAATAGCAAATTTTATTACAGAAATAAGGAGATTAGGCAAAGTCCGGTGAAGAATTTTCAGTAATTACATGACACTTCTAAGGAAGCAATAACAATTAATTACCAAATTTTGAGAGGAAAACTTACCTTTGAAAAGTATATGTTAATGAAACTCTACCTTTCCTGGAGTATATAGAATTTGCACTGTGATTTTAAAGTTCTTAAGATCTGTATTTTAACAGAGAAGTATGTTCTCTTTTTCCCCACCATACCAGGGTAGAAATAGAAACCCAAGAAGAGGGAGACAGAAAGGTATATAAATATATAAATGTCTGTCATTTACAGATATAAGAATTGCAGGCACACATGTGCAGTTCTATCTGCATTCATGGCCTTGTAGTCTAGATGAAAAACCTAATAATGTAAATCAAGATGTCCTGTACATTTGGATGTGACTGAAAAGTCATTTTGTAATGGTCACACATTAAGATAGTCTTATTCTAATAGTAATACACCTTAGCTACCATGATTATGAGAAACTTTATATTAAGGTTGATTCAGGAAAAATAAAGTATAAGCTACATTTTATTAATTTAAGATAAAAATAGCTTTACTGAATTCCTGGGAGAAACATCATTCTCTTATAATTTAGAATACATGCTTTATTAAGTGGAACAATATGAATAAAAATTGATATTCTCAAAGATCATTTAGTTATTTAAAAATTATTTAAATACTAAATTTACTAAAGCATTTAACTTACTATATGTTGAGCAGTATTCTAATCACTGAATAAAACTGACAAAATATTTGCTCTTTTGTATTTTATGTTGTTGATGGCACATGGAAATAGACAATAAACAAATACAAGACATGTATAACAGGGATCAGTACTATGAATGATAGAAACCAGGATAAGGAGATAGTGAATGATAGTTTCAAATAATTGTTCTTTCGTATGGGTTTGGCTAGGGAAGGCCTCCCTCTTTCTCTGGGCAGAGTGAGAAAGCAAGCCCTGGCAATATCTGGGAGCCAAGATTTCAGAAGGGAGCAACAGGGAAGACACATCTGAGCTTGTGTTAGAAAAAAACAAAAAACAAACAAAACAAAACAACCAAGAGTCCAAATTGAAATAGAGTGAGCAAAGGGAAAGACTGAATAAGAGAAGGCTGGAGAGGGAGCCAGGGGCAAGATCACAGGTTCCTTAAAGGACATGAGTAGGACCTTAGTTTATTTGGAATGAACTGGAATTATTGAAGGATTCCCACACTCTAACTCCTTATTATGTGGGAAATAGATTATAGAGAAAAATGAAAGCAAGATACCTATATGGGGGCCATTGTAATAATTTGTGGGAGAGATGAGAGGGTTCTGGGCCTGGATGATAGCAGTAGAGGTGGGTAAAAATGGTAGGATTCTGCATTGATTTTGAAGATATAGCCAATGGAGTTTTGAGAATGTGGAAGGATACAGAGAATATGTTATTTATGCGCCACTTCTGAGGAATATATGCCCCTTTGGAGAAAACTCATGATGGACTCTCACAAACAGTGAATGAGATCACCATGGCTGTTCTGAGGACAGTGACTATGAGTTAAAGCAGGAAGACTATTTGGGAGGTCAGCAAAATTAACCTGGTGGGAAATAATGATTACTTAAACCAGGATTTTGGTGATGAAAGTGATAAGAAGTAACCAGATGCTAATATATGTTGAAGTGGATGCTGACAGGAATCCTTTGTTTGTTTGTTTGCTTGTTTATTTGTTTTGCTGACAGGAATCCTAATGGAATGACTGTGAGAAAGTCAAATGAATATTATGCCAGGAATTTTACTTAGGGAAAGATTTTTAAATCTAGACAGTTTTATAATCATTGCCTTGAATCAGGAATCTTTCCATTTCTCCAATCTGGATGGCCCAAGGTTATTCATAACTGGTTTTTGACACACCTGAATGTCTAATGACTTTCCCATGTAATGTCACTTTTGACCCTTGAAACAACTGGGTAAAGTAAGGAAGAAAAATTTACTGTTTCAGTTTAAGAGATGCAAGTGAGTTTGGGGGAGGCTGCATGTCTTGGCCAAGAGTACAATTCTCCTAATGGTCAGAATGTGAATAAGAATCTAGCCTGGCTGATGTGAGCTGTAAAAACATACTTTCTCAGAAACTAACCTGTGTTTATAGAATTCATTCTGTTTGTGTGATATTGAACATCTTTCTGGGTATAACCTTCACAAAGGCAGAGATCTTTGTCTTGTTCACTGATGAGTCTTAAGTGCCTAGAATAGTGCCTGATACATAGTAGCAGGCCACTTAATCAAATATTCCTTAAATGAAAAGAAAAATCTGCTATCTTGCCTACTATGTTGATATGCCTAGCTCAAATGAAATCTGAACATTAATCTGAGCCAGAAGCAACCTACCCTCACTTTAAAAGTGACATTAATTTAGACTTTCATAGGGAAATTAGAAATATCTTGGTTTGGGTCCTGTATTAGAACTGTGAACTATACTCATACCATTAGAACATTGAACTATGCTTTAATATCTTACTTCCTGCTCTTTTATCATGTTCAATTATTCTATAATAAGATTAATGCTATTAATTAATTATCTGTGAAAGAGAAATCCAGCTAATTACCAAAAATTCATGCTCCTCCTTTCAAAGGATAGCCCACCCAGGGACTATAATTCATGTGTACTGTTTGTCCAGATGTAGCCATATGATTCATTCTGTCCACTGAAATATGAGAGCAAATGGTGTACCCCACACCTAGGCCTTGATTCTAAGGAGCTGATTGAGTATCTCCATATTATCTTTCCTTTCTGCTAGTGGAACCACTTGACTGATGAGGCTAGGACACAGATTTATCATCTAAAAATAATTGAAATATTTGAGTGAGAAGTGAACATCTATTATCAATGAAAATATTTTTGTTATAGTGGTCAATGTTACCAAACCAATTGGATATTAGAAGTTGGGTCACTACTAAAAAAAAAAAAAAAAAAAAAAAAAAAAAAAAAAAAAAGGTAACATTGACTTAAGATTGGATGGTGATAAAACAGATATTAGAGGTTAGGACAATGGAGATGCATATTTTGCAGTGGAAGGGCTTGTGATAAAACTGTTGCCTGTGATGACTCTGAAGGTAGGCCATATGTTTTCCTAACCTATGGCTGTAGGCCCAGAAATTGGAAAATAGAATATTATAGTTTGTGTTTATTGTTATTTTCTGCATTTTACAAGATAGTTTAAGAAAGAGATGAATTTAGGCAAAACTTGACTGATTTTAAGAGCATAAAAAAAGGGAATAAAGTCAAGAAATCTCTGACCTCATAAGGTTTGGAAAAGCTTAAGGCTCTGGACCTCAATTGGGTGAGATAAGGTTGATAAAATCCATTAAGATTTCAGCTACACAGTTGAGCTCAATGTTTTAGTGAAGGTAAAAGAACTTTGTTATTATTGACTCATGGAATTCACTAGAAATAAACAAATCAGGAACCTACTAACTTTGAAAGAACTGTATTGGCAAGGGAATTTTGAGCCAGAGTCTAATCAGAGGGCTCTATCATTTGGGGTAAGGGTCTTCACAATGCCCTCTTGGCAGGACTTCATTATTACTATGGACCAAGAATATCATGTGTTTCCCATTCTTCCCTTTTTCTCCTTGGGAATTTTTATGGTGATTATCCTGTCCTGCTCTAACACAGTATATTGAAGGTCAGGGGTGTGGAAGGAAGACAACTTGCCTTTTAGTTCATCCATCTCCAGACTAAAAGTTGGCACATATGGATCTAATGGAAAGGATGGTGTCACGCTCAGAGCTCCTAGATTTTAAGCTGGATGCTGTGACTGTTTGCTGTGACTGGACAGCCTAGGGTGGGGGTGGGTGTTTTCTAGCAAGGAGGAAGAATGCACGATGATGTTCACATAGAATCTGTGTCTGACTTTTATACCTTCAAGTTACCACTAGAAGAAAGTTGTTCCACTAGGAACTACATTGTGCAAGCCCATTTATATCTCGATGGATTGTTTGATAAATTTTAACTGATGGAATATGTATGAAAATAAAACTTGTCACCATTAGATTGTGCTTTTAAAATGTAGCTGAGGCTTTTCCAATCTATTTCCCTTTCTGCTGAATTGGAATAGAGGACTCAGAGCTCTAGGGAATAAATGGACCACAAAATGGAAACAACCTGTGTTCCTAAGTTACCATATTGAGAAAACTCACCCTCCAACTAGGAACACCTGTATTGGGTAACATGAAATAAGTTTCTATATGTTAAGGCACTGAATTGGAGGGCTTATTAGTTATTACAGCCAGTATTACCGTAATTAATTAAATATATTGTGGATAATATGAGCATTACCTACTATGTGCTAGTTTACTGTGTCAGATATGCTAATTAATTCTCAAACAAGTCTTCAATTTAGGAATTATTATTTTTATTTTCAACTGAAGCTGTAGCTCAAAAGGTTTAGTTATTTGCCCAAGGTCATCTAGTTAGTAGATGGTAGAAAGAGGATTGAAACCCATGTTTGTTAGATTTCACTCTTGCTTTTAGCTACAGTAACAGTACATTGCCATTTTTCTGAAAGAAACAATTGACACATTGCTATGATTGAAGAATCATTTATTTATTTATTTATTTTTGATTGAAGAATAATTTAAAGAGAGGTTAGTTATTGTGTTTTCTGGGCAAATTTGAATGGAAAATACCTGATAAGGCTTATATATTTCCATATGATTTGTTAATACAAAATGAGGATTACATAAGAATCTATTCACTATTTTTTTTGGTCTAGAATATTTAGTGATGTTAAGGTATTCCTTTATAATAATGAATTCCCCTGTTTTATTTTTATATGAATCTTATATTATGAGTTTTTAACTGTCTCCTACTGAGATTGATCTCAGCAATAAACGGGCAGCTTGACTTTTAGAAATAAATCCTTACTGAAGAGTAGAAGTCCATGCTTCAAGATTTTTCTCTATCATAATTCCATAATAGGTGCCTGTTTCCATTTCAAACCTGAACACATTGCCTGAATTTTCTTTTAAGTCTTGAAAAACTGGATGTTTTATTGCATTCAGCCTCATAAATTTGACCTGAGCAACTGATTATCATCCTTTAAGTTTTGAGAGTAGAAACCAATATCTGAGCCTTTCAAGCTCACTGATGTGGGGTTAAGGCCTGAGCAACAGTATGCCTCTCCATCTCAGCATTGCAGACCTGTGTAAGTCAGTTGTACAGGCAGATTCTAACCAGATTCTTCTTTCCCAGTCATCCCTGGCTTTACCCAGTGACTTGGTCTGCAGATAGGCTCACCAACACAAATAAATGACTCTCAAATCTAGACTTCTTGATTTCTGTTTGTGATAGCCTGTAGCCTTACTCTGATCATTCCATAGCTCCCAAAATATATTGATAAGAAAGTAATATCTCTTGGGGCACCTAGTTTCCTCAGTCAGTTAAGTGTCTGCCTTCAGCTCAGGTAATGATCATGGGTCCTGGGATCGAGCCCCTTGTCAGGCTCGCTGCTCAGTAGGGGAGTTTGCTTCTTCTTCTCCCTCTGACCCACCTCCAGCTCACACTGTCTCTCTCGCTCACTCTCGCTCTCAAATTAATACATGAAAGCTTATATTTCTTTAAAAAAGTAAAATCCCTTCCTGTTGTCTCCTTGATGCTTAGGTTAGCCATGTTAACTGAAAGGATAGAAGTAGCATTCTTATTTTAAATGGTTTACTTACCTGTCTTTCAAAAATAAAGAGGTTTAGTTGGCTGTAAAATTCTGGTACCTTTGTATATGGAATATAATTTTGTTGCCTGATAATTATACTACTCCTACTTCTTCTTGTACCTATCAACTAAAAGAGCTCTTTTTTTTTTTGTGCCTCTTTGTATCGTATAGAGCTTCATCCCTAGTGTCCATATCTGAAGCTCCAGGTGTGTTTAGAAGACAATATTTAGAATGTCTACCCTACACAAGCATTCACTCAGTCCTTAATAATTCATTCTGTTAGTTGCTCTGGAAAGTAAAATGAGTAAGAGCATTCCTATTATTGCAGAGCTCATTCTAATAGGGAGAAGATTGTATAACATAGCCTTGAAGGAAAACAAGAACAGCAACAATAACAATAAAACAGCACCTAAATGTAAGAACCACTGGTTGATTTATTGAGCTGTGATACATGTACAGAGGGGGAAATGATTATATTCTGTCAATTAAACTGGAAGATCTCTTAGAGTAACTGGAACTTGTAGGATGAGAAGGAGTTCAATCAGTAGAGAATTAGAGAAGCAAGGTATTTCAGCAGAGGGACCTCTTAAAAACAGCTTGACTATAAACCTGAAGATGTTAAAATTCATAAGCTATTTGGGTATAGGTAGGCATAGGGTAGGTGTAGTGGCTGAGGAATGTCAGGAAATAAGACTAGAAAAGTAGATTAAAGCCATTTCATAAATTGTACATAATGGATGGAAGCATGATGAAATGGAGAGCACAGAGTCCTGGATAGAAGAGCTTTTCTTTTTACATACTCCACTAACCTGTTGTTCAACAATTTATAAATAGTATGCTAATAGCAGTAATAACTACACCAATATTTATTATATTTATTTGACAGTTTTTTGATCAAATACTATATTTCATAAGCATGCTCATGATGGCATTTAAGGCCAGGCCAGAGTAATAATCTCATCCCATGGTCTTACCATAATTACATATAAAAAATTATTTTCTCAAAAAAGGGATTTGGACTTGGCATCTTTGTGTGGCTGTTACTCAACCTACTCCAGTAAGTTTGCTTAATTTTATAGATGAGGAAACTGAGATTCAGAGAGATTAATTTGCATTTATTTATTAAGAAATTACATAGTCACAGTTCAGACTACACTGACACTAAATTTCTTTATTCTATAGTATATTATTTCCTTTCATAAGTAGCATGCGTTAAACTTCTGCTATCAATCTGGCATGTACTTTCATTTCAACCCTTACAACATACTATAAGATATATATTCTTTAAAAGATTTATTTATTTGCTTGAGAGGGGATGGGCAGAGAGAGAGGGAGAGAAAGTCTTCAGAAGCCCTGAGTGTGGAGCCCCTCATGGGCCTTGATCTCATGACCCTGAGATCACAATCCTGAGCCAAAACCAAGAGTCAGAAGCTTAACTGACTGTGCCACCCAAACACCCCTCCAGAAGGATATTTTTAATTCATCTTTATTTTAAAAGGCTCAGAATGACTAATTAAATTGGAAATGTCATAGTTTTCCTAGAGTCATAGTCCTGCAGAGCTGAGATTTGCACATAGATCTATCTGTTATGCCTCTTAATGTTTCTCAATATTTTGAGTTACTCAACTTTAAAATGAGAACCTGGAATAAACTATCTAAAGTCCTCTCTAGCTTTTAAAAAAACCCTCTGTTTCTTCTGTTGGTTTTAAATATTCCCCTTTATGTACAATATTTTTAATGAAATATATCTATAAAAGTTTTTATATGTATTGGATGGAAGTGATTGCTTTCTTTTTTGCCTTTTTCCCCCCTAGAGGTAAAGTATTCTTATATCCCAGAGTAATGTGTAAATAAAATCACTGAATCTTGAGGCCTCTTCTGTTATAAAATATTTATCATAAAAACCTAGATATACCTTTTGGCAGTCATTTATTTTTCATTGGATGATTACATTTTTACATTTTGCTACAGATGTTTGGGTGATGCATATTTTTTTCCCTTTCATCCCTTTTATACTTACATTCTTAGCTCAATAACTATTGAATCTATAGTAGATCACAAACATTGAGGATGCAGACAATAAGATGCTGTTGTGCACTTTAAAAATCTCATAGTCTAGTTGAACAGTCAGACAAATCATTACATAATCTGGTAAAGGCAGTGATAGAGAAGCATACACCATGCTACAGAGCTCAGAGGGAGGATTTACCTCAGCCAGAGGAAGGATCACCACAAACATTTTGTTTACTGACTGAAAGTGACTTCATATTATTTTCTTAAATTCCTTTGTTGTGAGTGCTCCATAAATACTTATAAATTAGATAATCTTAATTTTTTCATGTTAAATATTTTAGTATAAACGCCAAGCTAGATATGATTTGATCTATAGATTCTGATGAAGTATGAAAGAGTACACTAGTGATCCATAGTAACAACTCGATTTTATGATGTTTCTTGCTAGGAAATTCTTGTATGTAACCCAAATCTCTTGTGTCAATTTCCAAGTCAATTTCCTTTCCTTCAGGCCTTCGCAGATGGAGTTTGCCAGGATGAAAAAAAACTCCCTATATTTTCTTCCTTTCTGATCTTTATTCCTTGAGATTTCAGTGTGACTCAGTGTTTTCAAAAATACCCTTTTTATTTATGGAGAATAGTTTAGTAAGCCATTTCATACTTGCCTCTCCACTAAATCTTGAAGTCATTGTAACTTCAAATTAAGTCTGATACTTTCTAAGATTGAGTAATATAATTTAGCATGTAAATAAAGTATCTGAAATGTATCATTGGTAAACTGCACCTGGTTTTACAGATACTTTGCTTAACTGATTTAGAATGACCCACTGATTTCCAAAAAACAGAAGAAAGATCTATCAAAGGATTTATATCAAAAATCATTCTATTGGAATTATGACATTATTGTTCAAAGCCTAACTTTCACTATATCAGACTACTGTATATTGTCTCATATGACAAATAACAGATTTACTCAGCTAAAATATAAAATGACACGGGATAAAGTAATTCTTCACATTGACTTGCATATACTGTTTAAAAACTTAGTTTCTGAAATAAAAGAAACAGTCAACTATATATTATGTTCTCCTAAAATTCTTTGGAAATGATCACCCTTCCAGATTTCCATTGACTTTTCCCTAAGACTTTTATTTAAAGTTGATGAGATGTTCTAAAGGTGGCTGTAGATTTTAACCTCAATGATACACCTAAGACTATGTATGCCTTTTCTTCCTTCTTGTTTTCATACTTAAAATCATTTATTAAGCCTTGATGTTGTTTTATGCATTTGGAGGCTCTAGAGTTAAAACAAACCATTTCAATAGACATAGGAGCTTACAAACTCAGATTAATAATATTAAAAATAAGTTACATATTGACATATTTGCTGTAGACACATTACATGACTAGATTTGCTTTGTTAGGAGAGTTGAGGGTCTCTATGTTACAGGTGCTATCCAAAATTAGAATGTCCTTGGTTTTTTTTTTTAAGGCTAAGAAAAAGGGGTGCCTGGGTGGCTCAGTGGGTTGTCAGCCTTCAGCTCAGGTCATGATCCCAGAGTCACTGGATCAAGCCTCATGTCAGGATCCCTGCGCAGCGGGTGTTCTTCTTCTCCTTCTCTCTGCCCTTGACTTGTGCTTGCTTTCTCTCTCAAATAAATGGATAAAATATTTTAAAAAAATAAAGCCAAGAAAAAGACACTGCTTAAATATATGTTATTCTAAGCTGAATAATGTTAAGGGTAATAAAGCTATCATTTGTTAAACTCCTACTCTGTTTTTAATCTACACCTGTGTATCTCACACATGCAATATCGATCTTAAAACAATGATGCCTTATCAAAAAATTGGTAGTTTTTTAATCCTTTGCTTTTTCCTACCAGGTAGAAAGATCCTTTCGACTTTCCCGAGACTTGCCTACTTTGATGCAAGGTTCTCCATTCTTGTATGGTATTTGTGAGATGAAAATTATTTCTGTGAAAATTTCAGCCACTGAACATGGCTTATACTTATATTATGGTGTATTTTTTCTGAGAGTCTATGTTAATGTTTTTACCTTTTAAAAATTATTATTATTGTTTTAAAGTAGCCATTTAATGGGGCCATTAGCAGGGTGGTCTCACAAGGGTTTTCCCTGTTTTTCTCAGCTTTTTTTAAAAAATATTTTATTTATTTAGTCGAGAGATAGAGAGAAAGAGAGAGAGAGAGAGAGAGAGGCAGAGACACAGGCAGAGGGAGAAGCAGGCTCCATGCAGGGAGCCTGACGTGGGACTCAATCCCGGGACTCCAGGATCACGCCCTGGGCTGAAGGCAGGCGCCAAACTGCTGAGCCACCCAGGCATCCCCTTTTCTCAGTTTTTATAGGAAGTTCCACCTCACAGGATCAACACCCCACATGTATTCTGAGAATGTTATATCACTGATTTTTAAAATTGCCATTTCCTCTAGGACATGTACTATCTTTGTTCTCAGAAATTTTCCTGATGCTCTAATAAGTATGGTTTTAAAAAATGAGGGTGATCTGGGTTGAGCTTGGTTTAACACCATGGATACCAATGTTAAAATGTGTGGGAGAGGTCCTGTCTTTGTCGTTGATATATATTACAGCACTGGAGTTACTCTGTTTATGGCAAACTTGTATTTTGTTTGGTGCAGGTTGAGAGAAAAGCAGGAGAAAAATGTTTCCAAAACGAATGGTTTTTGGCAGGCACATGATCTGAATATTGTTACTTGAGAAGGGAAAACTTACTCTATTATGCTGCTTTTTTTAAGAGTCTCCTTCCTAGTCATCTTTTGTACGTGTGGAAGTAGTCTCGTCTGAGACATCGAGTGGAAACTTTGGGTCATAAAAAACAAAAAGGTCCTTCCTTCACTTATTAGATTTGTTTATGAAGTAAAATTATTTGGTGGGCTGCTAGTTTTCATTACATATAACATATAACAGCTAAATTGAGACATGACCTTAAAAAGCACTTGGGTGATTGCCAGATGTGAGGAATCCTTTGGAATTAAGAGTGGATGATACTTAATTCATAATAAACTTTTGTTAACTAAGAGGGGCACTTAATTCCTTGGGATGTGTTCCTAAGTCTGTTTAGTAACTAGTCTGACCTGTTAAAAAACAAACTTCAACATATTCAGAGGTTAGGCTTGGAAAACAACTCTCAAATTTAGCACTCTTATCGTAACATGATCTAATCTTTTCTAGATTTGTCTGAAGCAATAAGTTCTGTTTCTTCCCATTAATACTTCCAAAAATTATTGAAGTTCCTTAAGATAGAACATATTGAGGCATAAATGTAGTTTTCTTGTCAATTCTGCCCTTGTTCAAAAGTGAATGAGATTTGAATGATAGTGGGGATAGAATTCATCCATAAAGCAAGTCCCTTCTGAGTTTCTCAGCAAATGTGATTATCACTGATTTATATTATTGTGTGCCTTATGTATCTTTATTCCTAAAGACAATCTGTGCTCTTTTTAAAGTGGCTAATTTGATTTCATGTCATTTCTCTTGGTAATTTTTCTTTTTCTTGGAACCAAACTAAAAGAAGAACATACTAAAATATTGTGTTTTGTCAAATCCAACATTATTTTGTTTCTGCAACATCCATTGGGTATCAATCTCCTGGGAACATAGCTCCTTTTTGGTAAAACATCTGTATAAAAAAATGTGTGGTGGTAGTCAGGAAAGCTGTATATGAGTTTAGGTGTAGGGGAAACTCAGAGATCAGCCTTAGGAGAAGAAACTTAGGAGAAGAAACAGAGTTGGCTACGTTCTAGCAGATAGTACAGTAAGTAGCCGGTGTGGTGACAGTAGCACAGACTCAGCTGAGAAGGTAAGAGTGAAATAGAAGCAGCTGAGGCCTAGTAGGGTTAGAACACAAAATGGTAGGAGCATATGACGATACTATAGCATTGCTTGTAGCTGAAAAGCTTCATTACGACTCAGAGAAAAGCAATGCTTCTGCTGTAAACCTACTACGCTTTTGATATTTCCTTTAAAGAAATCTCTCAATGACTTTGGTCACCACTGAAGTCTACTGCAGGAAGCCAATCACAGAAATAATCTTAGGGAAAACAGAGTAATAGTTCCCACTTGCCCTCAAGAAAATCCCATTTATTGTGCAGGGGTAAATCATCCTCTTCAGGGAGATTTGAGGAATGCTTGGTCCATTAAAAAAAACCCTTCTTTCTATCCTTAATAGGCCAATTCCCTTTAAGACTAGATGAGACCATATGGGCTGAGATGAACAAGATAAGCCTTGGGCTGCTTTGGAAGAATTATGCAGAAAGATCTGATACATAGCTTTCTTCTCTGGGAAATATCCCTGGTGATTCAGGCCAAGCCCTGTGCTTTTGAGGAAGTGTCTGAAGACTGCCTTTTCTTGCTCCCTTCTACTTCTATTTGTCCCTCAGAGTTGTATAGTTTCATTTTCAACATTTGCACATTTGATCATTTTTAGCTTAGCTCACCACCTTTGGCTAGCTGAGAGTTGATTACCAAATCAATGTTCACTCAGTGTAGGTAGAATGCAACATCCTTCACTTTGTGAAAATGAGAAAACAGTCTGTTGATTGCTTATTGTACCAATGATTATATTTAAACATCTCAAATTGGTTTTAAAGAAAAACAGTCCTTCTCCGAACTATATGGTCTCATTCATTTGGGGAATATAAAAAATAGTGAAATGGAATAAAGGGGAAAGGAGAAAAAAATGAGTGGGAAATATCAGAAAGGGAGACAGAACATGAAAGCTTCCTAACTCTGGGAAATGAACTAGGGGTGGTGGAAGGGGAGGTGGGCGGGGGGTGGGGGTGACTGGGTGACGGGCACTGAGGGGGGCACTTGATGGGATGAGCACTGGGTGTTATTATATATGTTGGCAAATTGAACACCAATAAAAAATAAATTTATAGAAAAAAGAAAAACAGACAAGGCAAATAAATTTTGAATCTAGATATGGTTTGAATATTGAATTTTAATCATATTACAGCCAATTTAGTGGTATAGATATGTTTTGAGTATCAAAATAAACATTAGACTCAGAATCTCAGAGCTAGAAGGTAGTCATAGGGTTTCAAGATCGCCCACTGCATTTTTAGAAAGCTTTATTTTTAGAAGGCCCTTATTTCTTTTGAGCCTAAATCTATCTCTTTCAAACCTCAGACATGTACTCCTTCTGGAATACGTGGCATTTATTCATCGCATGATTATTGTTCAATATTTGAAGTTTTCATGTTCCCCAGCATTATTTTTTTCTAATATAAACCATCTTGTTTACTTCAGCCATTTATCACATGACATGTTTTTCAGAAACTTTATCTGTAGTCACTCCTAGAATCACCCTAGTCTGTTATTTTCTCTAAATATATGTCAACAGAACTGAATGCCACACTTCAGTCAGTGTAATATCACATCCCTTGTTCTGAATATTCCATTTCTATTAATACATCCTAATGTTACAATCATTTTTGTTGGTTTGGTTTGGTTTTGGTTTTGGCTTTCAAGAGTAATATTACTATTTGGCTCATGTTGAAGTTACACTGAATTTTGCCTTTTAAACAACATATTTGCTCAGTTGGATTTTCTTCATCTTAAAGAGATGTTATTGTGGTTTTTAAAATAGAAGTTCAGAACTGTCTTCTTAATAATTTATTTACTCTTCATTCATTCATTCATTCATTCATATCATAGAATATAAAAAATTACACCAGAAAGGCAGTGCATTCTTTACTTCATGAATAATTTATATTAAGGTAAGTTTAATTTTGTTAGGCTCACCTCATCAATCTAGCCCAGTACTAGAATTCAGGATGGTTTTGTTCCCAGGAAATATTTGGCAATATTTAGAGACATTTTTGGTTGTCAAAATTGGAATGGGGAGGCAGAGAAAGTTGCTATTAGCATCTAGTCTGTAGAGGCCAGGAATCTTGCTAAAGATCTACAATGGGGGCAGCCCTGGTGGCTCAGTGGTTTAGCGCTGCCTTCAGCCCAGGGCGTGATCCTGGAGACCCAGGATCGAGTCCCACGTTCGGCTCCCTGCTTGGGGCCTGCTTCTCCCTCTGCCTGTGTCTCTGACTCTCTCTCTCTCTCTCTCTTCTCTCTGTGTATTCTCATGAATAAATAAATAAAATCTAAAAAAAAAAAAAAAGAAGAAAAAGATACACAATGGTCAGGACAGCTGCTCCCCTACCCTCAAAAATGAACTGGCCACAAATGTCAGTAGTGCCAAGTAATATACCCCTGAAGTATATCCCAGAAGATGTAATTTCTAATGTTTTATCAGTAAATATAATGAAACTGTCTTCTATGTCTTAAGTAGTTATTAAAAATGCTCACCAGAAAACCCCACGCATAAAAATGCAGTGACACAACACTAGAAAATTCTTTCTCCTTATTGAGTTCTCTCCATTAACCAATAGTCATAGGGCACAGCCTGCAAATAATCCCCAATTTATTTAATGGTATTATAATCACCCTGGCCATATTTCTTCTTCTTGTCAATGATATCTTCAATGACTTAGTCAAACACTTTCCTAAAATCAAGCTATATAGGGCTTATCATCCTAAACAATAGCAAGAATAACATGTGGTTTGCTATTGTCACTAGGAACCTATATACTTACAAAAGAAAGTTGAATACAAACTACATTTTATTCTTGCTATTTTTTAAGATGTAAGCTCCATATAGCTTGAGCAAACCTCATATGTTCCTGGCTCTGTGCTTGGCTTAAGACAGAGGTCATTAATACAGGTTTGCTTTCTCATCATCTGTTGTACAATCTTACATTTTAACAGCTGATGAAATAGAATAATGGCAAGTGCTGTAATACACATATAGGTTAACAATGGAAGTCTAGAGTTAGAAACTAAATTTCCTAGGGAATATCAAGCTAAGTTTCCTAGAGAAGATAGTTGAGTAGGTCATTAAGTAAAAAGTAGATTTCATTAAGTGGAAAAGTTTTGGCATTTCAAGCATAGCAAATGCCAAAGAGAAAACTAGAAAGGCATGAAATTACAAAGTGTTTGGGGGAAGTAGACAGTACAATATGGTTAGAGCACATGGATTGTGGAGATGGTGGGAAATGCTATTGTACTTGTGACATACGCATGAATGGCCTTGAAACCAAACCAGGAAGTTTGGGCTTCGTCCTTCAGCATGCGTTTTCATGTTATGATCAGTAAAAGGAGAAAGCCATTAGAATTTAATCAACATATCATTCGATTTCTCAAAGCAATACTTTTGAATAGTCTATAGATAGTGTTATTGGCTGAATGTTAGTGGCTTCCACTTCCCCCTTCCCCCAAATTCACACGTTGACACCTAATCACCAATGTGATTGTATTAGGAGTTCATTGAGTCATAATAGTGGGGGCCTCATGAATTGGACATAGTGCCATTATAAAAGAGACCCTGGAGAACTCTCTTACTCATTCCACACACTGAGGACTCAGTAAAAAGACAGTCACCTGTGAATGTGAAAGTGGGTCCTTACCCAACATACATCTTCCAGAATCTTGACCTTGGACTTCTCAGCCTCCAGAACTGAGAAATAAATGTTTAAGCCACTCAACTATGATATTTTTATTATAACAGCCTAAATGAACCAAAGCATGTAGATAAAACAAGATTCAGTGAGATTTAGAGATTTTTTTTAATTTCATATAAGGTTTACAGATTTTAAAATTAGGTTTATCTAATGAAATGCCTGCCATTTTGGTCAGATTTTATTATAGGAAGATAGATTTTGTAGGGATGATTAGATAAGCTGTGAAAATATTTAGGAATGAGTGGGAAAAGACCATATTCTTATTTCTAATACAAAAACATTCAACACTGAAAGAATGCTTGAATGTAGATGCTCATTTCTTAAATATTTGAATAGCTTAGTTGGAGGGAATTGATCCAGAATATGCTGATTGGAAATAGTTTGGATTCTATTTTGGAGAAAATACCAGATAGAGTTTAGAATAGCAGTAACAAAATTCATTGCGCTCCCTTTTTCCAACACCAGTACAACCCTCAGTTGGTAAAAATTCAAATATAACACTTTAAAAAAATATTATAAAGACTCCGACACCGAGAGGATTCACCTGATGGAAAGAAATTTGGCAAAGGAGTATTTCTTTAATTTTGACATAAACTCCTATATTGAAATGTTGGCATTTCTGTAAAGTAACTGAATTATTTAGTCAGGGTTCTCTAGAGAGAACACAATCAATTATCTTGTATATAGATATATATGAGGAGATTTATTATAAGATTTGGCTCATGTGATTATGGAGATCTAGAAATCCCATAGATCTAGAAATACCATCCACAAGCTGGAGAACCAGGAAAGCTAGTGGTAGAATTCAGTTCAGGTCTGAAGGCCTGAAAATCAGGGAACTGCTGATGTGAATCCTGGAGTTTGGATGCTTGAGAACCTGGAGCTCTGAAGTTTGAGGCAAGAAATGATAGACATAACAGATAAGGAAGAGAGAGAGAACTTGTCCTTTCTCTACCTGTTTGTTCCATTCAGGCCCTCAATGGGTTGGATGATGGCCACCCCCATACTGGTAAATTTTATTCAGTCTATTGAATCAAATTTTAATCTCTTCCAGAAACACCCTCACAAACACACCTAGAAATAATGTTTTACTAGCTGTCTGACATCACTTACCCCAGTCAAATTGACATATAAAATGAACAATCTTGGCAACATTCTGTCTTAAATGGTGCAATAACTCTTGAGTTTAGGAAAGAAGATTCTAAATAAACAGTGAAAATCAGAAAAATGGTCCCTGGAGAAAGATTATATTTTGTGGAATTTGCTTTGATACCTGTATAGGTAATACATTGGAAGACATGATCAGATAAATACTGCCTAGAACTGCTTCATGTGTATTTATTTATACATGGATTTGAATGGTAATTTGATGTGTAATGGACTAACATAAGCTTGAATTTATTCCCATCACTACTACTTAAGGCATTCCTTCTTTATACATGTCCACTGGTGTGGTAGCCAGCCTTCAAGTGGCCCACAATGATTCTGAATACTTTCTGATATTCACACCCTTGTGTTGTCTCGCACCCCATGAATTATGGCTGACCTGTGTAACCAAAAGGATATTAAAGAAATAAAAGATGAGATGAATGATTTTTGAGGCTACTCAGCCAAGACATTAGGGCTCTGTTTTCTCCTTTTGGGTCACTTGCTTTGAGTAAAGCCACTGGCATGTCACATGGACACTCAAGAAACCCTATGGAGAGGTATATATGGCGAGATATATTTGGTGGAAGTGAGGCCTTCCACCAAAGACCAGCACTAACTTGCTTGAGTGAACCACCTTGGAATAGACCCCTAGCCTCAGTCAGAGCTTCAGAGGACTGCAGCCACTACAGATTTGTGGTCTCAGAATAAGAAACACTGGCCAGAAACACCCAAGTAAGTCATTCCCAGATTTCTGACACACAGAAACTGAACTAATAAAAGTTTCTTATTTTTAAGCTGCTAAGTTTTAGGGTAATTTGTTATGAAGCAATAATTAACAGATACAACTGGTCTAACTCTTCGGGTTAGAATCTGGCACAGAAATATTCACTTTCCATCAAAAAGTTCTGGTCATATTAAATTAACGTTGATCCCGGCCTCCAAGTTTACATTTTACATAGAAAATGTCTCAGGTCAGCCAACAGTCTCCTAACTGCTTCAATCTGTTTCTCAATAACAATAATAATGCCACTTGCTAAGGTGTTATTATTGCTTAAAATTTCATTATATTTTATGTGATGATAGATTTAAAGCAAAAATATTACTCTTATGTTTAGAAAAATGTGGTCACC
This sequence comes from Vulpes lagopus, assembly GCF_018345385.1. Lineage (NCBI taxonomy): Eukaryota > Metazoa > Chordata > Mammalia > Carnivora > Canidae > Vulpes > Vulpes lagopus. The sequence goes on from NC_054825.1 coordinate 122,618,566, forward strand.
GTTTTCATGTTATTCTAACCATTATATCATGAATATTTCAATATAAGCCTTAAACAGACACTGAATGCCTTCTTCACTCTAATGGGTCCTTCATGACTTATAAATTATTTTACCTTTCTTTTTCTTGGGATAGACCCAGGCCATGGTATGTACTATATATTAGAAAAATGGGGATGATTTTCTTTGCACTACATCCAGTGGAACATATGTAATGCTTTTGAATGGATCATTACTTTAGAATTGTTCTAAAAATAAAACATATCCCCCCCCCCTCCAAAATAACCATATATATCACTAGAGCCTCAATTTTTAGTTTTTGAAATAATCAGCACTTGGGTCCATATATTATTTCTACTGAGGTATATGCTAATTCCAAAAAAAATGTCAAGAAGGTAACTGAAACAATCACAAGTAAATAATATGGGTAGCATGCTAACAGTTATTTGAAAGAACATTTTATTTTTTAAAATGATTTTATTTATTCATGAGAGACACACAGAGAGGTAGAGACACAGGCAGAGGGAGAAACAGGCTCCCCCACAGGGAGCCTGAAGCGGGACTTGATCCCCAGAACTGAGGATCATGCCCTGAGCCAGAAGGCAGACCCTCAACTGCTGAACCACCCAGGCATCCCTGAAAGAACATTTTAATAATCCATAATTAAGACATTAGTTTGAATGGAAGAAAAGATTTGGTGTGGTTTGAAATGAAAATTTCAATCTCTCTGCAATTTTTGATTGCCATTTTGGCTGAGCAGGATGTGGGAAGGGATGGTTTGGGTAAGTCAGGTATTTTATACAGCAATCATGAATATTGGTGCCAAAGCACCCACACTGTGCAATATGGGAAAGAGCTGAAAAGCTGCAAATGTTTATATCTCTTGCTCCAGGAACTGTGCCCCTGGGTTGACTCCTGGGGCATTCTACTCACAGTGTTGCAGTGGTTTTATTCCAGTCTGCATTGGAAGCGGATCCATGGTGCAGCACCAGCTCCCATTCTTGACTTATTACTGCTAATGTAAGACTAAAAAAAAATAGAATAAGAAATGACAGAACAGCAGTCTAATGAGATGAAGATTAAGGACTGTTCAACTGTGCTAGACCATTAAATTATGATGCTTGCTCCAATCAGACAACAAAAATAAATAAAAGGCATTCAAATTGGCAAAGAAGAAGTCAAACTCTCCCTCTTCACAGATGACATGATACTGTACATAGAAAACCCAAAAGACTCTACCCCAAGATCTCTAGAACTCATACAGCAATTCGGCAGTGTGGCAGGATACAAAATCACTGCCCAGAAATCAGTGGCATTTCTATACACTAACAATGAGGCTGAAGAAAGAGAAATTAAGGAGTCAATCCCATTTACAATTGCACCCCAAACCATAAAATACCTAGGAATAAACCTAATCAAAGAGGTAAAGGATCTATACCATAAAAACTACATAACGCTTCTGAAAGAAATTGAGGAGGACACAAAGATACGAAAAACATCCTTTCTCATGGATTGGAAAGATTATTAATATTATGAAAATGTCAATGCTACCTACCCAGGGCCATTGACACATTCAATGCAATCCCTATCAAAATACCATGGACTTTCTTCACAGAGTTAGAACAAATCATCTTAAGATTTGTGTGGAATCAGAAAAGACCCCGAATAGCCAGGGGAATATTGAAAAAGAAAACCAGAGCTGGGGGCATCAGAATGCCGGATTTCAGGTTGTGATCATCAAGACACTGTGGTACTGGCACAAAAACAGACACATAGATCAATGGAACAGAATAGAGAAACCAGAAATGGGCCCTCAGTTCTGTGGTCAACCAATATTCAACAAAGCAGGAAAGGCTATACACTGGAAAAAGGACAGTCTCTTCAATAAATGGTGCTGGGAAAATTGGACAGCCACGTGGAGAAGAATGAAACTGGACCATTCTCCTACAGCAGACACAAAGATAAACTCAAAATGGATGAAGGATCTAAATGTGAGACAAGAATCCATCAAAATCCTAGAGGAGAACACAGGCAACACCCTTTTTGAACTTGGCCACAGCAACTTCTTGCAAGAGACATCTATGAAGGCAAGGGAAACAGAAGCAAAAATGAACTATTGGGACTTCATCAAGATAAAAAGCTTCTGCACAGCAAAAGAAGCAGTCAACAAAACTAAAAGACAATCTATGGAATGGGAGAAGATATTTGCAAATGACACATCAGATAAAGGGCTAGTAGCCAAGATCTATAAATAACTTATTAAACTCAACACCAAAGAAGCAAACAATCCAATCATGAAATGGGCAAAAGACATGAAGGGAAATCTCACAGAGGAAGACATAGACATGGCCAACTAGCACATGAGAAAATGCTCCGCATCACTTGCCATCAGGGAAATAGAAATCAAAACCACAATGAGATCCCACCTCACACCAGTGAGAATGGGGAAAATTAACAAGACAGGAAACAACAAATGTTGGAGAGGATGTGGCGAAAGGGGAACCCTCCTGTACTGTTGGTGAGAATGTGAACTGGTGCAGCCACTCTGGAAAGCTGTGGAGGTTCCTCAAAGAGTTAAAAATAGATCTGCCCTACGACCCAGCAATTGCACTGTTGGGGATTTACCCAAAGATGCAGATGCAGTGAAACGGCAGGACACCTTCACCCCAATGTCTATAGCAGCAATGTCCCCAGTAGCCGAAAAGTGGGAGGAGCCTCGGTGTCCATTGAATGGATAAAGAAGATGTGGTGAGAGGTTGATATGCTCTGTTATTTTAGGCAATTTATGAAATCTAAGAATGATCTGCACATCTGTTTTTCTGGGAAGTGAGGTGTTTGTATCCCTGTCAATAGCAGCCCCATAGTAAACCATGATTAATAGCAGTAAAAAATCTACTTTCCCCATTTGCTCCACTGCATACATCCCACTGTCTTTTTCTTTCAATTCAGTCATGACGGGATCCCTGGGTGGCGCAGCAGTTTAGTGCCTGCCTTTGGCCCAGGGTGCGATCCTGGAGACCGGGGATCGAATCCCACGTCGGGCTCCCGGTGCATGGAGCCTGCTTCTCCCTCTGCCTATGTCTCTGCCTCTCTCTCTCACTGTGTGCCTATCATAAATAAATAAAAATAAAAAAAATAAAGTTGTTGATTAAGTCATGACTTGTCATATTGTTGGTTGACGTGTTCCTAAAGTAACATTGACTCTTGTACAGATGTAAAAACAGATTTCTCAGGTAACATTCTTACTTCTTCACCGTGGGCCTGAGTTGGGGTGGAGGTGAGGGGAGAAAAGCAAGGCCTGTCTATTTTCTCCTGTATCATGAGCAGGAGATGAGAGGAATACTCATCATTCCCATGAGCAACTTAGTGCTAGGTGAGGTGGAGATTATTTTATCACTCAACGAATATGTATTGAGTCTCCATAATATGTCAGGTGCTGAGGATATAGTGTAAAAAAGATACATACAGCCCTTACATTTTTTTTTTTTTTTAGTTTCAAGGTAATGGAAGAGTCATATTACAATAATAAGTGTTATCTATATGGAAAATTTTAGGATGCTATGAAGGTAGATGTCAAGAGACAAAACAGGCCAGGAGATTTCAGTTTATCAATATTATTAAGTCAACTGCTATCTCTTCTTTTTTTTGCTATCTTTTATTTTTGGTTTTACATATGCGTGGAAATCATAATGAAGTAGTGAGGTGATGAACGGGACTATGCCAATTGACATGGTTTATATAGAACTGTAATGACAAAAAATATCGTCATCTGTTTAGAAATGTTTACCCAAAACAAGAGGTAGTGCAACATGTTAACAGTAACAGTTTTAGTAATGATTCTCCATCTTGGCTGCACATTAGAGTTACCTGGGGAGCTTTTAAAAATCCTGATGCATTGGCCGCCCCCAAAAGAAATTAAATCAGAATCTCTGAGAGTAAGACCAGACACCACTGCTCTTTAAAAGTCCCCAGGTCATTTCAATGTGTAGTCAATGTAAGAACCACTGAGTTTTAGGCTTCCTATGCATTCCAAAATTCCCCACAAGGACCGATAGTTGCCAATTTTACCACTTTTGGAGAAGGAAATCGCCAGATGCAAGAAGCTCCTTTTGCCATCCTAAAGTTTTAACTTGATTTAAAAAAATAAGATACAATTACACAGTAAAATGCATAGATCTTGCATTTTTCAGTTCAATGGGTTTTGACAAAATATATGTTAATGTAGCCAACAAACCAATCATAATATAGAGCATTGCCATCTCCTTAAAATATTCCATCTCCTTAAAATAAACTAGGAATATTATTTGCCTTCTCATTATTTGCCTCTCTCAACTAGAAACAAAAATTATTCCAATTTCTATTAGAGTAGTACACAAAACTACTTTATTAGAATAATAATCTAATGCACAGATTAGTTTTGGCCATTCTTGGACTTCATAAAAATAGAATACAGTAGGTCCTCCTTTGTTCTGGCTTCTTTCCCTTAGCATAATGTTTTTGAGATTCATCCATTATCAGCAGGGTTTTTTTTTCCCTCTTTATTGCTGAGTAGTATTCCATTGTACAGATATACCACAATTTTTCTATTCTCCTATTGATCAACATTTGATTTTTCTCCAATTTTTGTTAACATTCTAGTACCTGTGTGTTGACATTATGTTTTTAAATTTTATTTTCACTTTTCATAGCTAAGAGTGAAATTGTTAGGTTATAGAGTAGTTGTACATTTAACTTTAAAAAATACCGTCTTTTCTTTTTTTTAAAGATTTTATTTATGTATTCATAAGAGACACAGAGAGAGGCAGAGACATGGGCAGAGGGAAAAGCAGGCTCCTTCTGGGGAGCTCAATGCAGAACTCGATCCCAGGAGTCCAGGATCACACCCTGAGCTGAAGGCAGACACTCAACTTCTAAGCCACCCAGGCGTCCCAAAAATACCAATTTTCCACAGTGGTCATACCATTTTAATGTTCCTCACAGAAATTAATGAGAGATCCAGCTACTCTATAGCTTCTCCAATATTTGGTGCTGCAAATTTATTTTAACTATGATTTTATTTGCAGTTCCCTAGAGACTAAAAATGTTGACATCTTAATTTGTGTTTCTTGGCCATTTGTATATCCTTTTTCTTAAGTGTCTAAAACTTTCCCCCATCTTGGTATTTGGTTGCTTGTTTTTAAATTATTATTAATTTGTATGAGTTCTTTCTATACTCTTGATATGAATCATTTTTCAGAATACATATCATGAATTTTTTTCTGTACTTATACTTACTTTTCCACCTTCTTCCTGGTGTTTTTTGCACTTCATAATGTTGATAAACTTTAGTTTGCAGTTTTTCATTTTGGTTATGGATATTTGTGTCTGTCTGGGAAATCTTTGCTTATCTCCAGGATATAAAGATATTTTCATGTTTTCTTTTAGAAGTTTAAATTTTTTAGCTTTTAGAGTTAGGTCTGTAAACAATGTAGAATTTTACGGTGTTAGGTATGAACCAAATTTCCATTTTTTCTTTGTCTAGTTTTCAAGATTCTGTAGTCCAGTGCCACTCACTCAAAAGATTCTTCTTTCTCTATTGAATTACATAGGAAGCTTTGTTAAAAAACAAATTCCTATCACTGTATATCTATGCTGGTCCACGCACCCATTTATTTATTTATTATCTATCTTTATGTCACATTGTATTGATTACTAGAACTTTATAATTAGTCTTGAAATCAGGTAGCACAAGTACTTCAATGTTTTTAAAGATTGTTTTAACTACCTGAGATCATTAGATTTTTATATAAATTTTAGTATCAGCTTCACAGTATCTACAAATGAGTCTGTTGGGGAGTTTGATCTGAATTGCATTATGAATAGTTTTGGGAGAATTGGCATCTTTATAATATTGAATATTTATTATATGTAATAATAATAATTACAATAATATATTGTAATAATAATTACAATATATTATATATATGTAATTATTATATATATGTAATTATTATTGTAATAATAATTACAATATATTATATATATGTAATTATTATTACAATAATATATTGTAATAATAATTACAATAATTCTATTGTATTTGTATAAATATTTTATTTATTAGATATTAGTATTTAATGTTTATAATATTAAATCTTCCAATAATGTTGAATCTTTCAACATTGGTTTGCACTTTTATATCTTTTGCTAAATTAATCCCTAGATGTTCTATTTATCTTTAATGCTATTTTAAATGGAATTAATTTTTAATTATATGTTTCATTTGTTTATTATTTGCATATAGAGATATTACATATTTTTGTATATGACCACATATTCTGAAACTTTGATGAATTCACTTACTGGGCCTCATGGAAATTTTGTTGTCCAGATTCCTTTGGATTTTGTATACATACAACTATATCATCTATAAAAATAGTTTTTCTTCTTTTTATTTATTTTCTTGAGTGGACCCTTACATGCAATGCTGAATTGAAATGGAGTGAGTGCTTTTCTTGCATTGTTCCCAATTTTAGAGTAAATATTTCAAAATTTCACCATTAAATATAATGTTAATTGCAGGTTTTTCAGATTATGTTCCATTTATTTCTAGTTGAGATGAGAGTATTTTTTTTAAGATTTTATTTATTTATTTATGAGGGAGACAGAGAGAGAGGCAGAGACATAGATAGAGGGAGAAGCAGGCTCCCTGTAGGGAGCCTGATGTGGGTGGGACTCAATCCCAGGACCCCAGGATCATAACCTGAACCAAGGGCAGATGCTCAACCACTGAGCCACCCAGGTGCCTGACAGTTGCGTTTTATTAGCAAAACTGTTTATGCAAGGAAATTACTGGAAGATATGTGTTCTTTTTATATCATGGGCTTCATAGTAAGAAGTAGAAACCCTCATACTGATAATTGTAGAGAAAGTATAAAATGAAGCTGAGTGTTCATCAGCTGGCTTCTTGATCTGATACTCTGCTTTTCATCACTTAACTTACCAAAACTGCATCGTTATTGGTTCCTACTTATTGTTAAACTGTGTTTGATATAATGCTTTGAAAGATATTTTCTGGAAGCACTTAAAAATCTTTAAATGCATCTTTGGTAAAAATATTTTGAAGGTATATAGTATTTATTTTCTCACCTGTTTACTATGATAATTTTATTATATTTTAGATATAGTTTTTTTTTTAAGATTTTATTTATTTATTCATGAGAGACACACACAGAGAGAGAGAGAGAGAGAGGCAGAGACACAGGCAGAGGGAGAAGCAGGCTCTATGCAGGGAGCCTGATGCAGGACTTGATCCCAGGTCTCCAGGATCAGGCCCTGGGCCAAAGGCGCTAAACCGCTAAGCCACCCAGGCTGCCCCATAGATTTAATTTTTATTATAATCTTAGAAATACTGTAAGATATCATCCAAAGATTTTTACCACGTGTTTAGAAAGATTGATTTACAAATATAAGGCCAATTTTTGAGGTTTTTTTTTTTCTTTTGCTTTGACTTTGTCTCAGAATCTAAGCTTTACTCCATCTCCAAAAGATCTCTTGTATTTCTTGTTTTATATCAAAAGAGATAGAGGCATTAGGTGGTTTTTCTATATTCTTAATCTGATCCTGAACCCGAAGGATAGAAAATAGAGTATGAAACAAGAGTTTAAAAACAGACCTGTTAAGGAAAAATTTATCCTGAAGGGCAAATGGATAAGTCAGAAAATGAGACCTAATAAACTATTTTGTATTTCAAGTTCTTCTAAGCAGTAACATTAAAAATTAGCAATTGCTATTAAAGTGTCTTTGGATCAGAAACTAAAGGTTATTGAAACAAAAACAACCAGAGACAGTGGTAACAATGATGGGGCCACTGCCTGCCTGAGGTATTAGGCTATTTTTTGGTATTTACTAATTATTGTTTCATTTACTATTAGTCTATGACAAAGACTCTCTTTTGAAGAAACAAAAACATATCAATGTTCATAATGTGCAAATAGATCAGTAATAACTGACCTCCTTTAAACCTTTGGTTCTTGAGTTTATTAATGTGTCAATAAAGCTAGAGAGAAACAGGATCTTTAGTATTTTGGTAACAGAGGATTCCTTTTTCAGACTGAGTTGCATGTTGTTTCACTAATGGGTGGGTGAAATGCCATACATGCAAGAGGGAAACAATAACAAGCTTACCTAGGTTTTATAACTCTACAGTAGCTGTCTTTAGGTTAAATAACATAATGGAAGAAAAACCAATTTGGAGATGTGTAAGCATAATATCAATATAAGGTATAATTTCCAGGCTTAAGTTATGGGTGATAATTGTAGAGATATCCTAAGGTTAAAGATGTATACTTCCAAAGCAAATACCATAGTCTCTATGTAGTCCATTTTATCCATGCAGAAGGAAACATTGTTAATCTGGCCACAAAAATAAGAAAAATAAACTTCCCACAAAAGAACCAGGAATAAATAAATGATATGCCAGTATTAAAATAGGTATTCATAATCAATTGGCATTGAATTGTGTTCAAGAGTTCAAAGCCATCATCAAAGGTAGAGTGGAAACTTCAATGCTACTAAAGAGATTCAGGATAGTTGTTCTTTACTTGCTTAACTTGCTCAAATTATGGAAGAAATTCAATTCTATGAACTTTTTATCAAGTCATGGAGTCCATACAATATCCATTTCCACCAACTGCTTTTGCTGTCTGTTTCTGCTAAATAATAAATGATACATCATTTACTGACATGTGAGAGAATTTATGCTCTGATGACCACCAAGAGAGAGTCTTGTTAGTGTCAGAGGTCAAATACTTAGGTCAGAAGGATTTTATTCAGTAGCAATAAAAAATAACTAGGCCAGTAAAGCCCTATGGAGCCTTATAAGAACTGTGGGTTTTCCAGTTGATGTGTATGTAGAGTGATCATTTATTTTTCATGTAGGCATTGAGCTATTACAGTCAGTAGTTTTCTCTTCAGTATCTTTCTTACGCTATCTTGTCCAAGAAAAAAAAAATAATGGCTTCTGCTTAATTATTTACATATAATCCAGAAAGTATCAAACCATAGAAGGTTTCTTTTTTCTTAAAAAGAAAATGGATTCTGAACAAACAGAATGTATATATATCATCAAGTTGCAATGGGCTGAGGGAATACCATTAGGTAGCTATCTAGGGACACTTCACACTAAAGGACTGTAGTAATTCAGCTAGAGTGGTGTGTAAATTATATAAAGTTTTAAAAACGTTAGGTGAGGTATTTTTACTTAAAATCAATAAACATTAATTGATACTACTATATTAGTAGTTTAAGTCAGAAAAATCCTTATATGAAGTTAATCATGGTTATAAGGTAGGATCCAGAGACCAACATCATCAAAATCATCTGGGAGATTGTTAAAAATGTAAAAAGGAAGGAAGGAAGAAGGGGAAAGAAGGAAAGAGAGAGAGAGAGGAAAGAAAGAAAGAAAAGAAAGAAAGGAAGAAAGAAAGAAAGAAGGTAGGCAGCCCCAGTGACTTAGCAGTTTAGCGCCCAGTCAGTCCAGGGCATGATCCTGGAGAACTGGGATCGAGTCCCACATCAAACTCCCTGCAGGGAGCCTGCTTCTCCTTCTGCCTGTGTCTCTGCCTCTCTCTCTCTCTCTCTGTGTCTCTCATGAATAAATAAATAAAATCTTTAAAAAAAGGAAGGAAGGAAGATCTCAGATCTATTGAATCAATCTGCATTTTAACAAGATCCTTAGGTGATTATTATGCACTAAAATTTGAAAAGTAAGGCTTTCAACTTTATTTGCACTTGAGGAGATATTCAAGCTTTCAACTCAACTTTCAAATCCTCTTTATCAACTCAGTTTGTGGCAAAATTTAGTTTTAAAATTTTATTTATTTAGCTTGCCCTATTTCAAAAGGGAAATGAGACATTAGGGATAATGAGCTTTTATTTTGTAGAAAAGCAAGGGTTCACCAACAGAGCAGAAGTAGTAGGGACCCCAAGGTCAGAAAAAATTTGTGCTCACTTCCCAACCCAATTCTCAGTCACACAATCCATCATTTGGATCAAGAGCACATTCGTGCCCACTGTCATAATTCAGGGAATTTCTAGTCAAGAACCGATTGTGGTCCAAATGATCACTTGTAAACTGGTGATTTGAAACTTTAAATGTATTTTCCTATAGAAACGGTATTATACTCAGTGGGTAGATTTCTAGGCAGCCTGCAAAGACCTACTTAACATACAGTGTACTGAGAAAGTAAAATTTTGGGAGGCACTAGGGAAAAGCAAGCATATTCGAATAACACGTAGCCCAGTTCTTGGACTCTACCACTCTCCAACTCTATCTTCAGCGAGGTATTTGACCTACTTATCATCTGTAAAATATACATAGTAATAATTCTCAAAATCTTTGGAAAAGCCGCAATGTGTGTTAAGTCACTTCTCGCTGAACTGATAACTTTCATGATTGGTCACATAGTAAGAGGCCACGTAATACTGGTGACAATGGATTAGGACACCTGGTCCATGGAGAAAGAGAGTGAGGATCTCAGGGAAGACTTGCTTCCAGAAAATTATACCTTGAAAAGTGAGGGAGTCCAGATGGAGTTAGGTAGACATCGAGGAGCCCGTGCTGGGCAGAAGACATAACCTAGCATTACAAGATGTTTCTGTGGCAGGTGGGGAAATGCCATAGGGGCGCAGAATAACAGGTGGGTGTCCAATCAATTTGAGATAGAGACTCTATGAAAAGAACCATCTGGCATGTGCCTTTCTTTCCTTTCTCCCTTGCCTCTGTCTATCTTGATATTGCCAATCGACACCAAACACACTGTAAGATCAATACAAAGCAGAGGCCAAAGCTGGCTGGGCAGCATTACAGTCTTCCTTACGGTCCCCAGCAACAAGGAAGGAAGGAAGTGGGCAGAGGGAAGATAACTGTCAGGGGTAGAATAAGGAGGGGAGACCAATGCCTGTGGTCTCTATACCGCAGTGAACATCCTCGTGTCCAATACAGTACCTTAGACGACAAAGCTTTAAGACTGACAGAGGGGGACGCCTGGGTGGCTCAATGGTTAAGTGTCTGCCTCTGGCTCAGGGCGTGATCCTGGAGTCCTGGGATCGGGTCCCACATCGGCCTCCCTGTGTAGAGGCTGCTTCTCCCTCTATGTCTCTGCCTCTCTCTCTCTAATTCTCTCTCTCTCTCTCTCTCTCTCTTTCATGAGTAAATAAATAAAATCTAAAAAAAAAAAAAAAAAAAAGACTGACAGAGGTAATTGATGTGCCACCTCCTGGAAAGCAGCTGTGCCTCCACTATACCACCAACGCCCTGCTGCCTTCTCAATATCAGGTCTCATTTTATAGTGAAGAGTTAATCTAACATTCCTCTTCATTCTGAACCATAGGTGACTGTGAGTCAGGGATTATTTTTCATTTTATCTTGATTTTTGATGGTCAGATTTAATTTTGACATCTTTGTGGTTATTTTTTGTTGATGATGCCATTTTGACAAAACCAAATTGTGCCTTCACTGACAAAACCAAGTGGAGGGTTGAGGCAACTATCTTAATAATCTGTAGTCTTGTAGTCAGGACTTTTGATAAAATAGAGTGTTTTACTCTGTGATCCTGGGTCTCCAGGATCAGGCCCTGGGCTGATGGCGTCGCTTAAACCGCTGAGCCACCCGGGCTGCCCCAACGTACATTGTTATTATGTGATATGTTATTACTCTGTGAGCTAGGTTGGATAGGTAGCATTGTCTTATTTTTCTCTATGAGGAGAACTTAGAAAGGTTTGGTGACTTGCCTAAGGTCACAGAGCTGCTCAGTGGCAGGCTGACAATTCAGATTTTGTTTCCAAGCCTCATACTCTTTCTATACTTCCTTTCAATGTTCCTGCCTTGTTTTCTGGGGACCCCCACAGTGTGATCCACTGATACCTCACCACCTGCAGTCTCAGCTTTACCCCAATACCCTGACCCATGTGATAAAGACAGGGCATAGATATATTGCCTCACTTCCACTTGCTAAGGGACTTAGTTACAACAGCTGGACATTCTTTTTTTTTTTTTTTTTTAAGATTTTGTTTATTTATGAGAGAGAGAGAGAGAGAGAGAGAGAGAGAGAGAGAGGCAGAGACACAGGCAGAGGGAGAAGCAGGCTCCATGCGGGGAGCTTGATGTGGGACTCGATCCCGGGTCTCCAGGATCACACCCTGGGCTGAAAGTGGTGCTGGACCGCTGAGCCCCCCGGGGTGCCCTGGACATTCTTGTGGCTTCCATCATCTCTTCGCTGCCCCTCCCGTCCTTAGTACACAACTTACGTACTTTTATTTCTCTGTTCCCATGTGATGGCTCCATCTTTGGGAATAGGATACCATCTTGATTTCTGTTTCTAGGTATTGACCAGGAATTCCTATTTTATCCCTGGATTGAAGTTATTTTGGGGGCTCAAAATTATTGATTATAACCAGTCCTTTTTCCTAGGGGACCTGGAGACTGTTCAAATAAATGTGAATCTAGAAAAAGAAGATAAGCTCTTGGGAAATATGAATGAATTTAATTTTTAACTAAGTCAAGTATGTGAAAGAAACCAGGTGTATCTAATGCATTTTATAAAAGTCTGCCTTTTCAGGTACAATATTTGGATAAAAGGTACAGAAATAACGAAAGTCATAGTTGAGTGGTTAGACCATTTTCAGCTCCTAATCATAACAATTGACAATTTCTCATTTCCATTTTATTTCATGCTGTCCAACTGATTCCATTTTTAGTCTTTGTAGTCTGCCTACTTTCAGAAATATCCAGTATCTTTTAATTACTACCAGCTGACCTTGTAAGACTTAATAATGAAAATTAAACTAAAAGATCTACAAGATGTACTACACCATATATTCTCCTTTCCAATTTCTAAAATAATTAGGGGGAAAATCTTAATTCTATTTTCAAGAACTTGTTTTAAATAAAACCTTTTGAATGATGTAATAGTCATTACTTTTAAATTAACTGTAAAATTGTGTGAGTCCACTGAATTAATTACATTTCGTGACTAAGCTTTCTTCCATATCCTGCATGTAGACTTAAGGGTAGGGAGTTGTCTTGTCAGAGCCAAAGTAAACTGAAACAGCTCTTAATTGGTCATTACTCTTAATAGAAATGATTAAGGAAGAATTTAAGCCCAAAGATCTGTGAGTTTAAGGGAAGAAACCATTCATTAAGTCATTATATTATTACACATTTACTCTTGTTTTTTGCTAGGCAGTGGGCTAATGTGTTTAAATAAATTAAAGAAATAAAAAGATTAATTGGAGGGGAAAAATAACTTCCTTCAAGAACATTAAAATATAACAGAAGTAATTAAACAATGCATTTGAATGAATATAATTATAAATATAAGGCTAGCAAAAGAACTATAATATAGAGTAAAATGCTTAGTTAGCTGAAGATGTGCTCCGACCTCATTTTTGGCCACAATCTGTTATTTGGTTCTGCTAAACTATACTAACATCATGTTTACCATCACTGATCCTGTATATTATTAATAATAGAGTGGTTTTGACATCTAACTAGCATGACATCTAACTAGCATATCAATGCAGTAATATGAATAAACATTATCATTCAAATCAATTTTTAATTATCGAATAATTACTTTAAAAATTTATCTATCTATCTATCTATCTATCTATCTATCTATCTATCTATCTATCTATCATCTATCTATCATCTATCTATCTATCTATCATTTATGAGAGACAGAAAGTAAAAGAGACAAAGACACAGGCAGAGGGAGAAGCAGGCTCCATGCAGGGAGCCCGACGTGGGACTCCATCCCGGGTCTCCAGGATCACGCCCTGGGCTGAAGGCAGCACGAAACCGCTGAGCCACCCGGGCTGCCCGAATAATAACTTTTATGTACAAGTACAGATTCTATACCTAATTTGGAGTGTAATTTTTTTCTTGTGGTAAGAATATTTAACATGAAGTTTACTCTCTTAAAATTTCTAAATATAGCATTGTTAATTATAGGCACAATGTCATACAGCAGATCTTTATAATTTATTCATCTTGCATAACTGAAAATTTATACTCATTTAATGGCAACTCTCCATTTCCCCCTCCCCAGTGTCCTTACCATTCTGCATTTAGCTCAATGAATTCGATTGTTTTAGATACCTAGTGTAATAGAAACATGTGGTAATTTTCCTTTGTGACTAGCTTATTTCACTTAGCATAATATCCTCAAGATTCGTCCCTGTTGTTGCATATCACAAGATTTTCTTCTTTTTAAGGCTAAATAATATTCCATTGTATATATCACATTGTTCTTATCCATTCTTCTTTTGATAGACATTTAGGTTGTTTCCAGATTTTGGCTATCATGAAAAATGCTGTAATAAAGATGAGAGTGCAATATCTCTTTAAGATCCTCATGTCAGTTCTTTCAGGCAAATACCCAGAAGTGGAATTGCTGATCATATGTTAAGGTATATGTTTAACTTTTTGGAGAAACCTCCATACTTGGCTGTGCCATTTACATTCCCACCAACAGTGCACAAGAGCTCCAGTTATCTACACCTCTGACAATATTTATCTTTTGCCTTCAGATAATAGCTATTCTAACAGGTGTGAGCTGATATCTCATTGTGATTTTGATTTGTACTTCCCTCATGATTAGTGACATTGAGCATTTTTCCATATATCTATTGGCCATGTCCTGTATGTTTTCTTTAGAGAAATATCTACTCAAGTCCTCTGCCCATTTTTAAATTGGATTATTTGTTATTTTGTTATTGAGTTATAGAAATTCCTCATATATTTTGGATATTGTCCTTATCAGACAATTTGCATGTTTTCTCTCATTTGAAGGTTGGCCTTGACTCTGTTGTTTCCTTTGCTGTGCTGCAGGAGCTTTTTAGTTTGACGTAGTCCTACTTGTCTAACTTTGTTGTGTGTTTGGTCATATCCAAGAAATCATTGCTAAGAGAAAGACCCTGTGAATATTTTGGAGCTTTTTCCTTATGTTTTTGTGAAGGGGATTTATTTTCAGGTTTTAAATTTAAGGCCTTAATCCATTTTTAGTTAATTTTTGTGATTGATATGAGAAAAGGTGCAAGTTTTATTCTTCATGTGGATATCCAGCTTTGTCAATCCATTTCCTGAAGAGACGACATTGTGTATTCTTGGAATTTTGTCTCATATTGATTATATATGCATTGTTATATTTCTGGGATCTCTATTCTGTTCCACTAGTTTATATATCTGTCTTTATACCACTACCATACTGTTTTTATTATTGTGACTTTGCAATAGACTTTAAACTAAGGAGGTAAGACATCTTGAGCTTTGTTTTTCTTTCTCACATTTGCTTTGGTTATTTAGAGTCCTTTGTTGTTTCCATATGAATTTTGGGATTTTTTTCTATTTCTGAAAAAATGCTATTGTATTTTGATAGGAATCGCATTAAATTTGTAGATCAGTAGTTTAGATATTTTAATAATATTAATTCTTCCTATCCATGAACACAAGATATCTTTCATTTTTTGTACATTCTTTAATTTCTTCATCAGTATTTTGTAGTTCTCCATGTACAGATCTTCCACTTTCTTAGTTAAGTTTATTTCTAAGTATTTTATTATTTTTGATGCTATTCTGAATGTCAGTTTTCTTAGTTTCTTCTACAGAAAATTTATTATGGTATGAGAGATGCATCTGATTTTTGCATGTAATTTTGTATTATGCAACTACTGACTTCATTTATTATTTCAAACAGTTTTTTTGGTGGAGTCTTCAGCATTTTCTATATATGATATAATGTATCTGCAAATAATGATAGTTTTACTTCTTCCTTTCTCTATTTAGATAATTTTTATTTCTTTTTCTCACCTAACAGTTCTGACTAAACCTTCCAATACTATGTTGAATAGAAGTGGGGAAAGAAGGAGTTCTTGGGGATGCCTGGGTGGCTAAATGGTTTGACGCCTGCCTTTGGCCTGGGGCGGTGATCCTGGAGTCCCGGGATTGGGTCACACATCGGGCTCCCTGCATGGAGCCTGCTTCTCCCTCTGCCTGGGAGAAGAGTCTCTGCCTCTCTCTCTCTCTCTCTCTCTCATGAATAAATAAAATAAAATCTTAATAAAAAAAGAAAGAGTTCTTGCTTTGTTCCTGATCCTAGAGTAAAAGCTTTCAGCTTTTCACCATTAAGTATGATACTAGTTGTGGGCTTTTCATATACAACCCTTATTATGTTTATTTAATTTCCTTTTATTTTTGCTTTGTTAAGAATTTTTGCCATAAAAGAGAGTTGAGTTGAGTTTTGTCAAGTGCTTTTCTGCATCTATGGAAATGATCATATGATTTTTATTTATCATTCTGTTAATGTCACTTATCATATGTATTGATTCACATATGTTGAACCATCCTTGCATTCCAGGGATAACTCACACTTGGTTGTGTATGAGTCTTTTAATGTGCTGTTGAATTCTGTTTGCTAGTGGAGGAATTTTGCATCTGTGTCATCAAGGATATTGGCATGTAGTTTTCCTTAATTATGATGTCTTTGCCTGGCATGGGTACCAGGGTAATATTGGCCTCACAAAATGAGTTAGAAGTGTTCCCTTCTGTGCAATTTTTTCGAGAGGGATTGGGATGAATTCTTTAAATGTTTGGTACAATTTGCCAATGAAACCGTCTGAGATTTTCTTTCTTGTGAGGTTTTTGATACTGATTAGATCTCCTTCTTTGCTATTGGTCATTTAAGATATTCTTTTTGATTCAGTTTTAGTAGGTTATATGTTTCTAGAAATGCATCCATTTCTTCTAGTTTATACAATCTGTTCATGTATTACTGTTTATAGTAGTTTCTTATGATCTTTTTTATTTCTTTGATATCAGTTGGAATATCTTTTCTCTTATTTCTGATTTTATTTATTTGAATCTTTTTCTTTGTCTAGTTAAGTTTTGTCAATTTGTTGACTTTTCAAAAGACCAACTGTTAATTCTATTGATTAGTTTTTATTTTTCTTTTCTCTATTTTATTTATTTTTGCTCTAATCATTATTATATCCTTTCCCCCCTAAATTTGGTCTTAGTTTGTTCTTCTTTTTCTAGCTCCTTGAGTTGTAAAGTTATATTATTTATTTGAGATAGTTTTTAAAAATTAAGCATTTTATTACTATGAATGTCCTTCTTATGTTGCTTTTTGCTGTAGCCCATAAATTTTGATATGTGGTGTTTCCATTTTCATTTGTCTCAATATATTTTTTGATTTTTCTTTTGATTTCTTATTTGACTCATTAGTAGCTTAGGAGTCTGTGATTTGATTTACACATATTTGTGAATTTTCCAGTTTTCCTTCCACTATTAATTTCAGTTTTGCTCCATTGCGGTTAGAAAAGATATGATTTCAATCTCCCTAAAATATTAGCTTATTTGTGACCTAACATGGGATGTGTCCCAGAGAATGTTTTGTGTGTGCTTGAGAAGAATGCTTGTTCCCTTCCAGCTCAGTGGAATGTTCTGTATGTGTGTATTAGGTCCAGCTGGTGTATAGTGTTCAGCTCCACTGTTTCCTTACCAGTTTTCTGTCTGGATGTTCTATCCATTATCTAAAGTGAGGTATTACATTCTCTTATGGGTTTTTTATTGTCTATTATTTTTCCTTTCAGTTTCACTTAACCAACTGAACTATCCAGGTGCCTGCTTAGGGTGTTCCTGAACAAAACTTGGGCACATTTGCATCTCCTCAATTATCATACTCAACATTTCACATTAGCGTCTACATACATAGTATAATTTAAGAACTGAGGGCTGCTGCTTTCTCCTAACTCCTAGCTGTGGCTGGGATAGTGATGTCATCCTCGCTGCTGACAAGTACATAGTGGGTAGCCTCAGGACCAACTGCATTTTTGCCACAATACTTGGTGATCTCAAATTGTTCTGAATTTCCCTCATTATCATGTTTATTTTTCCATATTTTAAGCTTATGCTCAAGCTTTTTGTTTTTAACCACAAACCCATGTTCCTTGGTTGTAAATGTTATATAAATATGAATATATATATAATCTTTATATATACACATATATAAATACATGTAAATATGTATACACACACCCATATATATAAAATCTTTAGGCAACTGGAAAGTGTAAGATCATGAAAAAACTGATTTTTTTTTTTGTTATTTGGGGTTATTCTGGAACTTACTGTGGTAAGAAATAGAACTGAATACATTATCATATTTGTAAATAAAACATGGAGAACAGGAAGTTGTGGTAATTTGTGGGAGCCATTTTTTTCCCTAACAAAATATTAAACAAAAATAAGTAGTATCCTTAACGTAGCCTTTTCTTTTCCTTTATTTCTTTTTTCCTCCCTTCCCTTCTTCCCCCTTTCCCTTCTCTCTGCTTCCTGCTTCTGAAAGAAACCATAATGTATATTTTTCTAATTTAGGGACACTGCTGGTAATCCTGCAGCCTAGCAAGGATCCAGCACAAGGAGTAAGTGCTATTCCTATTTATTGGGCTATAACTCTAAGAAGGAGAGCTTAGTTTATATCTCAGTGTATCAAGTACAGAAATTATATTTTTCTCAGGAAGTTCTCTGGTCTTTCATATGGAAACACAAAATTGAACATCATAGAATATAGGAACCTATTGTCTTTGCCTTGAAATTTCTGTGGCAAAAAACATGACCTTAAAAATTGAATTCTTCCAATTCTTTTGTGAAAATTGAAAGCCTATGAAGAGACCCCATATTTATAGTTTATGCAGTGCTTGACACATTTCTGTAGTTCTCTAGAGTTACACACACATTGATAAAGCAGGACTTAATTAATAATGTTGGCTTTCAAAATCTACTTTAAAGGTATTTATTTCAAGCTTAAACTGAGGCAGAGTGGCAAAAGAATTAAAAACATGGGCCTCAGAATTCGAGAGCTTTAGGTAAAGCACATTAAATCCTGAATGTGTCATTTCAACTGTGGATCCTTCAAAAGTTACTTATTCTGTCTGTTTTTTAATTAATTTATTTGTAAAATAAGAAGTATATAACAGATTTCTAAATTTGTTATATGCATTGATTAACTAAAATTCTATTGCTTAGTTCATTATTTATCAGGTATTGTACATGCTAAATAAATGGTGTTTCAGATTTGTCCAGACTGTCTTCTTGACTTGAATTCCCTTTTTATTTTTTTGTACTTTATTTTGTTCTCTTGATTCATAGTTTTTAGTCACAGCTGCTTGAAAAACTATTTTTTTCTTTCCTTAAAGCATGTATTGTGTTTTCCCCCTTAGATTTTGTGATGAAGCCTAAAATCACTGGAAATTGCTCCAATTAATCAGGCTACTGGTAACAGCAATAGATAAAATCAAATAAAGCATGTATATGATAAAAAAAAAAAAAGGTACATGGTATTTCTGTGCTTAACTGGAAAAAAAATTAGCTGGTAAATTACTTTTTATTCACCTTAGAATATATCCAGAAGAGGAAAACTATAGTTTTCACTCATAATTTTTCCATTTAAACTCATTACTTTTAAATATAGTGTTTTGGAATTTCAACTGATTCATTATACGGTAAATTTTAATAATTTCCCAGGTGTGTGGTTAAGGACACTTATTCACTCTTTTTTAGTGCTTTTTACTGGCTTTCTTCTCTCTGACCTCTTCCTTTTGCAGTGCCCTAGTCTCAGTCCTTTTACCTCCTCTCTCTTCTGTCTTCATTTTATCTCTGTAAACTTGTCCAGTCCCTTGGCATGTTTTTTTTTTTAAGATTTTATTTATTTATTCATGAGAAACACACAGAGGCAGAGACATAGGCAGAGGAAGAAGCAGACTCCCTACAGGGAGCCTGATGTGGGACTTGATCCCAGGACCCTGGGATCATGACCTGAGCCAAAGGCAGATACTCAACCACTGAGCCACCCAAGTCCCCCAGTCACATTTACATACTAACAAATCCTGATATTTTATCTCCATCATAGTCTCTGTCCCAAACTCTGGATTTCACACTCATCTGCCCATTTGTATTCTCTACTGGATTTTAACACACATTTCAGACACAGTACAGGCTTCCTTAAAAACCTGCTTCACTCAGTGGTCTTTCCTTTTTTAGTAAGTGGTAACTCAATCCTTCCAATTACAGGCCAAATTCTTTAGGACTCATTCTTGATTGCTCTCCCTCTCAGACTTCATATTCTATCCACTAACAAGTACATTTAGCTCTACATTCTAAACGTAATCTCGTGACTTCTTATCACTTTCACAATTTCCATCCTGGTCCAAGTCACGTCTTACCTGGATACTGTCAGAACCTCTAAGTAGATCTCCTTGCTTACACTCTTGCCCTTCAACTGTATATGATCAACACAGGAGTTTAAAAAGAGTAAGTCTTTAAAAACTCCAGTCATATAATATTCTATAATTGCCAAATGGTTCCCCCTTTCTATAAAGTTCTTAAAATGGCCTACCAAACCCTTAGCCATATGAATTCATCTTTTGACCTTCCTTCTGCTCATTCTGCTTCCTCCCCACCAGTCTTCTTCCTTTAACATGTTACTCTCTCTCTCCTGCATCAGAACTTTTGCTTTTGCTGTTTCTTCAGCCTAGAATCCTCTTCCCTCCTGACATCACTTTCACTCTTTGTCTTACCTCTTTCAAATCTTACCTGCTTAGTAAGGCCTACTTTCCCCATACTATTGCATACCTCCTCCTACTTGACACACTCCTGATCTCATGCCTGGCTTCAGCACCTTCCAACATACTATATAATTTACTTAGTTTTTTTTTTTTTTACTTATATTGTTGATTGTCAGACTCCTTCTATTAGAATATAAGTTCTATGAGAGCAGGGGTCTTTGTCTATTTTTTTCCTCCCCTGATATATCAAAATCCTCAAATATTGACTGGCATCTAGTAGTAGGCAATCAATGAATACTTGGTGGCTGAATGAATGAAAGATTGCAAATATTCTTCCTTTCTTTTCTTTAAGATTTGATTTATTTATTCATGAGACAGAGACAGAAAGAGAGAGAGAGAGAGAGAGAGAGAGAGAGAGAGAGAGAGGCAGAGACACAGGCAGAGGGAGAATTAGGTTTGATCCCAGAACCCCAGGATCATGACCCAAGCTGAAGGCAGATGTTCAACTACTGAGCCACCCAGGCCCCCTGTTCTTCCTTTCTCATAGAAAAATCCTGACACTGTACATGTCAAAAATACCAATGAGAAATTGAACCCATGGTTTTGCAGTATAAATATGAACCAATATTTTTGCAATAAAACTTTTTTACTAAATACTATTTGTGTTATCATTTTTCCTATGTTCTTAGATACCATTTCCCTTATATAGGCTCATACTATGACATCAATTAAAGTGGCAATGATATTTCACAAACACCTGATATTTATAAAGTTGATCAGTGAATCCATCATAAATAACATGTTTAGAGCAAAACTACCTACAAATGGACATATTCCATTGATCATTGGTGGAAATCACCTATACTTATATCTGTATCTTTACCTGTATCTCTATCACCTATCATCTATTTCATCTAATATATATATATATATATATATATATATATATATATATATCCCTATCTCTGTTTGTTTTGACAAACAAAATCTGTCTCATATATCTGTATATCTATATATCTTTCTACCTTGTCTATTTACCTTTTTATCTGAGGATGGACCCAATCTAATGAATTTAGAAAACTAATGAAATAATCTTTCTCTTTCTCACTGTTACCTAAAAATGTCAATCAGAACCATGTTGCTCTGAGTAAAACCAGTGTCCAGAATTGTTTCTGGGGCACTCTTATCTCACTTTCTTTGAGTCTTTGTATTATATGTCTTTGCTCTGCTACACTATTTTAAGATGTTTTCCATGCTGATTGATTGTAATAGCAAATTAGAAGTTTTTGTAACAGCTGACTGTAGTTTGAAATAATAGATTGAATTTTATATGGTTTTATAAAAAACTTACAAATCTATAAAAATTTAGTTGAGGGATCCCTGGGTGGCGCAGCGGTTTGGCGCCTGCCTTTGGCCCAGGGCGCGATCCGGGATCGAGTCCCACGTCGGGCTCCCGGTGCATGGAGCCTGCTTCTTCCTCTGCCTGTGTCTCTGCCCCTCTCTCTCTCTCTGTGACTATCATAAATAAATAAAAATTTAAAAAAATATATTAAAAAAAAAATTTAGTTGAAAATCACAGGAGACGGAGTTTAAGATAACTTAGTACTTATGTGATAAACGAAGAGGGAAAATGTATTGAAATGTGGTATGTGGCTGAAAAGACATATATGCCCAAATGCCCCTCAGCGCTATGGCAAGATGGAAAGAGAAATCTAATTTTTTAAATATAAAAACTAGACTGATTAAAATTTTATGTGAACAAATGTATATTAGTTTTATTACTCAGTTCTTTCATTCTAAATTCTATGCTGTTTATGGCAGCTATTTAAAACAGGAAGTGTATTTCTTTCCTCAGGCTTTGCCTGTTTATATAATTTAACCTGGATAAGCAATCCCTTTTCCTTTTTCCTTTTGTCTAAATTACCTATGTAATTAGAAGAAAGACTGATTTATACCTTCTGAATTGCTCAGAATATGTAGAAGATTTTAAATTCACTGAAATTATTCTCACCTTCACTTTTGCTGGCATACCTTTTCACTTTGTAATATTAATTAGATAAGACAATATGAATCATTAAGAGCCTCTTTTTTTTTAAAAAAAAAGAATTCTTTCTTTCTTTCTTTCTTTCTTTTCTTTCTTCTTTTCTTTCTTCTTTCTTTCTTTCTTTCTTTTCTTTTCTTTCTTTTCTTTCTTTCTTTCTTTCTTTCTTTCTTTCTTTCTTTCTTTCTTTCTTTCTTTCTTTCTCTTTCTTTTAGTGTGAGGATCAGAGGGAGAGGGAAAGAGAGAATCTCAAGAACACTCCATGCTGAGCACAGGGCCCAACGTAGGGGTCCATCCCACACCCTGAGATCACAACCATGAGATCACAACCTGAGTGAAACCCAGAGTCCCACGCTTAACTGACTGAACCACCCAGGCACCCACATTAAGAGCCTCTTAAAAACCTTCTAATAATTCTATAATGCAAGGATCATTTTCCTTTTAATGTTTTCTAAGTTAAAAGGGCTTCCCTTAGAAATAGAAGTAACTCCTAATTCTCTCTTATCTTAAATAGTACTCAAAGTCCTTAAATTAATGCACTAAAGATTGGTTGATTGTCTTTTCATACTACACTATTTATCCTTAGCTTTTAGCTCAGATTTTGTGATGTGGCAAGCCATCCTGCTGTCTGTTCCCTGTTCACAAAACAATTCCCTGCAGCACTTAAATTTATGTAAGTTCTCCCCACTGCATTTAGAGTAAAATCCAAGCCCATGCTCTGATTGCACAGCTCCACAGAATCCATCTCCTGCGAACTGTCATGCTCAGCTTATACCAGCCTTCTTCCTGGATATTCAGGCCTTTATGTTCCCCAAATCTGCCAAACTCATGATCTCCTTTGGTCTCTTTGCCTGGTGATCACTCTCCGACAATAATAACAGGTCATTTATTTAACACTACGTGCCATGTACTCATAAATTTTGTATATGTGTCAATTTGTTTAAACTTCTAGCGGGCTGGATAGCTGGATATTATTCTGATTTTACAGATGAAAAGAAAATAAACTGAGCCATACATAGATAAGTATCTTTCCAAAGATATACGTTTGCTACAGAGTTAGAGTAGAAGTCAAGCAGCTGTGTCCAGCTTGAGTTTAACCAACATACTATGTCATATTCACGTATCTAGAAAGAATTATTTGCATCTCAGTTTAAAAATGAGTTCCCCTAGACTTTCATCAGCATCTAGTCATTTTATATCTTATTAAATTTTAGTTACTATATAACAGTTATTATTATTTAGTAATGCTTTTATTTGTTTATTCTTTGTACCACTTTCATGAACAAATCAAAACTACAAACACCACAAAAACATCTGCTTTATTTCCAGAATCATACTTGGCATATAATTGGAACCCAATAAGCATTTTCTGAATAGGTGAATTAATAAACCTTTCTGGTTCATGTCTTTCTCACCAGATGATGATATATATTAAAGAAATCGGATTGATTTTTGGGGGGTTTGAGGCGAGATGATAAGGTGTATTTCCTTTTTTTCTTTTTCTTTTTAAAGATTTTTATTTATTTATTCATGAAAGACACAGATAGAGGCAGAGACACAGGCAGAGGGAGAAGCAGGCTCCATGCGGCGAGCCCGACGTGGGACTCGAACCTGGGTTTCCAGGATCAGGCCCTGGGCTGAAGGCAGCGCTAAACCCCTGAGCCACCCGGGCTGCCTGATAAGACGTATTTCCTAAAGCATCCTGTGTCTTGACACATTCTTGATTGTCATAAAATATAACAAACCTATATAGTACATTTCCACTCCACTATTTTGACTCAGTATTACAGAGATTTTTTTTTTACTTCATATTAAGGAGTATAAATTAAAATGTCAATTAGAATTATATTAATACCAATAAATTTTGCTGCAAAGGTTCTTTCTGGGACTAATTTTATTAAGCTTATAAATTTCTTGAGTACTTTAGGAGTGAAAAGTTTTATTTTTTTTATCATTTGTAGTTCACTACTCTTTTTAATGGTATCAATAATTTAAAAATGTAAATTCTATTTGTTGTTGTTGTTCATGTCAATTTTCCCTAATCCTAGTTTCTGACGCTAGGAGCATTTTACAAACTTGTTTCTATGAAATTCACTTTTCCTTGGATTAAATTTGACAGGTCTAAATTTTACCAAAAACTTCATTATACCTTTCATTTGGTCAATAATAATGCTATCTTGAAACTTTTTAGCCATTGTCAATTTTATTTTTGTATTAAATTATATTTTGTATAAAATTATTCCTTTCGGTAATACCTATTTAGGATTAAATATAAATTCTAACCATGAGCAAAGAGTCTTGGCAAAGCAACCCAAGAAAAGCTGAAGGGATGATAAGGTCAACATATCAGGCTAATTTGACAATACTAAAAATGCACCTTCATCTAATATCAACTAATTTTTCAAAATAAACATGGAAAGTTGTGAAGTTTTTAGCAATTACTTTACTCATTAGCACAATTTTATATTAATTAATATTTTGAACTTTAGTCAACTGCCTTTTTCCTTCCAAACTAGTTTAATTTCATTTATGAACCCTCAGAAATACACTTAACAATTTAAAGTTTTTTTTTCCCTTCAAATTACTTGGATGCATTGTATCTGTTCCTATTTTATGTAAGTATAGTTTGATAAAGTGATTCCATATTATAATAAAGACATTAATAAGAACAATAAGCAAATTCTATGGAGTTTTAGAAAAGCATTAATGAAAATATATGTGATCTATTATTGAAAATACAGTAGAAGGAATTCAATGTTTAAAGAATCAATTTCATGTGAAGTAACATGGAATACAAATGGAACCACATCCTGGGCTTTTGATTTCACTGTTTTCTTTATTAGGGCTTCTTTTATTAAAAGTTTTAAGGAAAACAAACTTTGACTTTAGTCAAAAATCCATTATATAAATTTGAATGTAGAGGAGCAACGTTTTGGGGTGCCTGGGTGGCACAGTCAGTTGGGCATGAGCCTCTTGGCTTCAGCTCAGGTCATGATCTCAGGGTTGTGGAATCGGCCCTGGTGGGGTTGAGATTGGTCTCTCCCTCCGCCTTTCCCCCCTCCCACTCATACTCTCTCTCAAATAAATAAATAAATAAATAAATAAATAAATAAATAAATGTTTTTTTAAGAAAGAAGAACAAATTTTTTGAGTATAATTAAATTTGACTCCTCAAGTAAAGTAACCATCCTATTGAACCACCTAAACTTGAGGGTGCAAACATGAAGCAGTGTTCTCTTCTCTCCAGTTTTTACCATTGAGCGTGACAGAACCAATCTTTTCCTATCTCTCAATGATATCTTCAGTGGATCCTGTAGCTTTCTGATCATTTTAAAGTAAAAAACAAAACAAAACAAACAGCAACAAAAACTAGTTCTATTGCAATTTAGTCCAGCTTAAAATTTCAAATTCATATTTTTTCTTCTCTAAATTTGAATGTGACTTTGGTCCGAGGACTAGCAGTAGGAGCTATTCTTCCCCTGTCCTTCCCTCCCTCTTCTCGGTCCCATTTTATCCATGCAGATAGAGGAATCAGTTTAGAGAAAAAAGCACACTCCCTCGTTGTTGATTCTCCTGCCTCTTCTTCTAAGGTGTCTTTATGGCAGGCATTTAAATGGTGGTCTCAAGTGTCTAATGAGTTAGTTCTTTGGAGGCACCATTGGGAAATTCTTCAGTTAACTATTCACATATAAGGGAAATTACTTTCTGACTTGATCTTTTCTGAACAATTTCTGGGATGGTCTCACTTCTGACCCTTTATTCCTAAACTCTTGCCAGGCTCTCTTGGTGAAATACCGAACTAATATCTAAATTCTAGTTACTTTCTATATTGTTTATTTGACCTTCAGGAGGCTCGCATTTACAGCCTCTCAGAGAAGTAGGGTGCTTCATTGCATTTCTTTCTTAATATTGCCCTTTCTTTTGCTCTGCCATATACTCAAATTCTCTACTCTCCCTACACTTCTCCCCCACTTCAAGTGAATGGATGCAGACTAGCAGCTCTATTGCATAAACGTGTACTTAATTGGGAAATTAGATAATTATTTTTATTGTAGCTCGATTATGTATGTCTGTAGCTCTAAGGAATCTCCTCAAGTATCCCTGTTCTTTTGTTTATGTGAAGTAGTGAGGAATAAAGAGTAGCAGGGATTTCTGCTACTACTTAGTAGATCTTGTCCAAAATATCTGGTAACTTTTATTAATCTGACCCAAATCCATAGGTTTTTGTTTTTTTTTGTTGTTGTTGTTTTTTTGGTGGTTACAAAATTTTGGAATGAATTTGTTTTTTATAATATCCCATTGCCCGGGCTCCTAAACTTTCTGCTACAGAGGGTGGTCAGATTGTCCTTATATTTGTTTCTTTTCTAAAAGAGAGAAGTGTCAAGTTTATTTAACTTTGAACTTTTTCACCTGAACAATGAGAGAAGAATTCCATTCAATTATTCAATTCATTTTTATTTCTTTATTAGTATTAGGATGGACCTTGGAGTTTTTGTTTTTGTTTTGGTCCTTTTCCCTGTTGATAAAGAGCTTTTTCATTTTTTTTTTTTATTTGCTCTTTCTTTCCCCTCTAGCGCACAGACAACAACTCTCTTTCAAGACTGGCTTTTTTTCTATTTAACACCTCTTACTCTGTCTAAACAACTTATTTTCACAGTACTCTCAAAACAAACTAGGAACATTCCTTGTTTTCCTTCTCAGATGACAGTCTGTGATGGCTTGCAGATGTTACTTATGATCAATACTTCAGAAAGCAAAAAGAGTTTGAAGTGAGCTCTAGCCAATTA
Organism: Vulpes lagopus; assembly: GCF_018345385.1. Taxonomy (NCBI): domain Eukaryota; kingdom Metazoa; phylum Chordata; class Mammalia; order Carnivora; family Canidae; genus Vulpes; species Vulpes lagopus. The sequence continues at coordinate 122,645,995 of NC_054825.1, forward strand.
ACAGAGAAGGAAACATTCATATTGCATTCAAAATCATCAAAGTCTTTTAAAAAAAGTTGACACTTAAAAAATCTAAAATAAGAAAAAACTCTGAAGATTTTTTTTAAATAACATGTCTATCTTTATTTTTTTAAATTTTTATTTATTTATGATAGTCACAGAGAGAGAGAGAGAGAGAGAGAGAGAGAGGCAGAGACATAGGCAGAGGGAGAAGCAGGCTCCATGCACCGGGAGCCCAACGTGGGATTCCATCCGGGGTCTCCAGGATCGCGCCCTGGGCCAAAGGCAGGCGCTAAACCACTGAACCACCCAGGGATCTCAACTCTGAAGATTTTTGATTGTCTTTTCATTCTTAAAATTATATATTCTTTATTTGTTTATTAAGATGACAAAAGTGACTTTTGCAAAAGTTATGACTTATGTTGAGTAAAATGTTACCTAATATTTAAATATAAGCATGCACATCATTTATATCATATTTGGTACAAGCTTTAAGTTATGCATCTGATTGGGAATGAAAGTAGAAATGATTTCCCAATCACTCATATATTTATATAAGAGTTAGTGAAAAGTCTTACATATTGTGCAAGGCTAGGAAGCTAGGAAGTTTTCAGACATTAAAACTACAACATCTATTTAGATTCAAAGTTTGAGGAAGAGACAATATAAACATGATCATGAAAAATATACCGAACTCAAAATAATAATCTATTAATACTTTTGAATGTGAAATGCAACTGATTTTCCTGAAAAGTATGGAAAGAACTGGGAAATCTGAATAGAGGCACTTTTGTCAAAAAATATGGGTACATTTTTGACAGCAAGATGGAGCTGACCTTCAGTTTTTGCAACAAAACATGAATGTCTCTTTTATAAGAAATACTTAGGGATTTCTTATTAACAAATTTGACATCATTTTTTAAAGATTTTATCTATTCATTCATGAGACACAGAGAGAAAAGCGGAGACACAGGCAGAGGGAGAACCAGGCTCCCTGGGGGGAGACCCATGAGGGACTCGATCCCAAGACCCTGGGATCACAGCCTAAGCTCAAGGCAGACGCTCAACTGCTAAGCCACCCAGGCATCCCAGATATCATTTTTTTTTCTAAGTAGAAAAACAGCCTACATTTTAGTGGAGTACTTCATAAAATGGGATTTGAAATATTGTCATGACCTACTGATGCAGAGTAAAAACAGTAAAGCAAATCAGGCAAGTACTGGGTGCTTTCCATATGCTATCTCATTTAATCCATTAATCATCTGCCTAAATCTACGTGGAACACGTAAGTAAGTTGTCCAAAGTCACAGAGCTATTATGTAGCGAGGCCAATATTAAATCCCAATCTGTCTGTCTTCCAAGACAGTACATTTCCCAAGAGGCCACATGGTCTCTCGGGAAGTCAAAAAATACTACTTATGGAATAGGACAAAAGCAAATCCTGAGAGAAGACTTGCTCGGGGCCTCATGCAGACATGTCTCAGAACCTCATAGAATGGGCCTTTCGGAGGCAGAGGCCAGGGAAAGATCACTGGAAAAATATTTCAGGATTGAATGTGTTTGCTACCTTTGTCAGTTACTTCCATATGAGTCTCCATTAAAGTCTAAAAAAATGATTGAAAATGAACTATTTTAAGGGAATTCGGGACAAAATCTTCAGCAAGATAAATCAGAAACAGCAGCAAAGATTCAACATAGTATTAGCCTTATTTGTTCTATAGAGTCAATTGAGTGATATATCATTTTCTGTAATTTCTGTAAATCTTTACCTAATATGCATGAAGAGTTTCTAGTCTTATGTATTTGATTCTACAGATTTAAAGAAACAACAAATAATTATGTGTGTGTTTATACCTCATTTATATATAAATGTTGAAGTCTTAAAAGAGTATTTCTTTTAAGTATTTTACTGTGTTGAGTCGTCTTTCTCCATTCTTAGTACTATTTACATGACCTAGGAGAATGGTACATCTCCTTTAGTAATTTACTACCAAATAGACAACATCTTAAAACATGTAAATACACATTTAAAAATACAAAATATGACATATTGTTTCCTAAATAGAAATTGCTTTCTTGTCATTGGAAGATTTATGGATTGATATTTTAAAATTTTCTGCTAGTTTGTAGGATGTCTACCCATATACTCATTTGACAAAATAGAAATCATATAGATATTGGATCTGATGGCTGTGTTAATATAGTCACATGCTGAGTAATAGGGAAGCAGCCCAAGTATCTGTATTTAAAAGTAGGAAGGGTGGGAAAAGGAACACCACCGTAATAGTACATTGAATTTTAACTCAGGATAAATTACACTTTAGAGATATACTAGTAATTAATGTAACAAGATTCAATACAAGAGACAACAAGATGGGCCTTTATAATCTCTAATTTTATCCTTTTAGTTTTAAAGATTTTCTATTGTGTGATATAGTCCTCTATAATCTTGGAAAATATGTTAGGATTTTTTTGTATTTCAAATTAAAATATGCAACTAAATTACCCGCCCCCCCCCCCGAAAAAAACCCCTAATTTTCAACCCCTTTAAGTCTAATCACCCATCACTTAGAAGTCCCAGGGATTTTTTTTCTTTTCCAAATACATCCTTTATTTTTTTTTTTTTCTCTCTGCCTTTTTCATTGTGTGTATGTCAACATGCTTCCAACAACCATTTCATTCAGTCAAGTCAGTGAAAAAAGGAATCAGTCAAGGCAGTTGCTAGGTTCCCTGTAGACAAAACTTACAGCTGACTGACTAGATGTTTCACTTATCAACTGTTTGCTTTGGCATTATTTAGACATAGCCTTTGTCTCTTTCTTTTCTCCCTTAATTGAGTCTGTTTAATTGCTTTTGTATTATCTTTTTTGGCATTCTTCTAGTTTCTTCCTTCCACTTTTGATTGTTTAAACAGTTCTATTTACAAATGCATTCTTCGATTGATCTGTATGATATGTGTTCTAAGTGGTTTAGCACAAAGTATATGGGCTGTTTATCTTGATATTCAAAGTCTGTGCTCAAATAACTTGAGTCCAAGTTTGATTTGGAATAAGATTCAAGGCCATGTGTACTAACTTATTTTTTTAAATATCTGAGCCAGCTTTCTAGTATTTTTAGAAAATACATGTGTGATAGCAGAGAGAAAATAAAGTCAATTATTAAATAATCAGATACTGATACTCCGCTCCTTTATAATTTCACTTTTATCCTACTTCTCTTAGATTCCACAGTCCAGACATTATATTCATCTGACAAAACCTGGTACCAATGAAACTCTTCTTTCTATTTACTTTCTAAGTATACGTAACTAACAAAACCTGGCCAAAGAAAAGCACTCAGTGCTCAAACTGGATTTAATTTAAATCTAGAGACACTTCAACACTCCAGAATATCACTACACTTTTCGTATACGTTTACCTTTCAATTTTTTCTCCTCGGATCCTTAATAAAGTTTTCCCTTTTAACATTCACATGATGACATCTCAAAACATTCACAGAGAAAACATATGTAGTCTGATAAAGAATATCACATTTCCACCACCACTTATGAAAACTTGCCTTGGTCTGCACCTACTTGGCCTTCTATCCTGTTATGAAAAAGAAAGTGTCTCTGTTCCTCAGGCCAGCTCCTCTCTTTGGCCTTGGACCTCATCCCCTTTCTCCTCAAGTGCTTTGTTCCTATAATTATATTACTCACCCCCCCCCCTTCACCTGTATCACCAATTTCTCCCTATCCACAGAACTTAGCCCACAGATGTCACTCATTTAAAAAAAAATGAAAACAAACAAAAACTTATTTTTGACCCCGTTTCTCTTCCAGCTATGCTCTGGTATTCTCTAACAGCAAAACTTCTCAAAAAGTAAACCTGTTGTTGCTCTCTGCACTTTCTTGGTTTCCATTCTCTTTTTAACCCATTCCAATGAGACTCTTTTTTTATTTTCTGGCTATTTGTTGGTTCTGGCCAGACATTTGATGGAAAAAAAAAGCAGTTTCAATGGTATTCAAAATATTTTTTAAAAGATATATAGTGTAGTACAAGACTTCATTAACTAAATTGTGCTGTGACCTTTTTTTATTTTTGGAAACTTTTCTTCCCCTAAACTTTTAGAATTGGTTCTTAAGCACTAGAGCTTATTTTTCTTCTAAGTCCATCTTGTGTTACTGAAAAATTGCACAAAGGCATTAGAAAGCTGTTTCTTTGAGATATAGATTTCCTTTCTATTCTTGTTGGAAATAGATTGCTGCACTAAGTTGTGTGCAGTTTTCATTGATATCATCATGCTGCTGCAAAGTTTCATTGAACACCTGTCTCTGGTTTTAACCTTCTTAATCAGAAGTATCCATGCTGTCAACCAACCAGAAGGAGTGAACCCAGAATGATTTCCCTCAGGTTCAGAGAAGAAAAGTTTGGAAAAGGCAGAGATGCCCTGCTCTTCTTATCTTCCAGCATTTATTGTTAGATGGCACCTGAAAATCAAAGCCATGCTAAAATTCTGCAGGTCCAGATGTCCAAGAAGGTGGCCGTCCATTTCTTCCTTCCTGTTCTGAATCGCCCTCTCTAGGAGGCCGATGGTGTTTTCTATTTCATGCATCTGAGACTCCCTAGACTTAGTTCTTTTAAGCCAGCTACTTTGCAAGTAATGGACTGAACTTGTCTCCAGGAACTCTTTTGACTACTGATTGACCTGGTACAGGGCATCATTGCCATAGTGTAGTTGGCAACCGCATTTCATTCTGGGACAGCAGCTGTGAGGCCAGGCTTGGAGACGTCCATACCACTTTGCCTGTGCTGCTCCTGAATGTGGACCTGTAGCTCATGGATTTCATCACTGTGCTGTTCTTTCAAATTTGACCTCTTCTAGAAGGAGCCCACGTTATGTTCAAGGTCAAGGATTGCCAAAGAATTATTGTCAACATCCTGTCTGAAAGTTTCTAGGGTGCTCTGAGCTTCTTTTCTCTGAAGCATTGCCTCTTGCAGCTTCTCCTAGAGTTGCATCATGTCCTTGGCCGGGTTGTGGCATTGCACCTCCATGTGGACCTTTCTCTGGGTAGACAGGTCCACTTAAGGCACAGCTCCTGCATCTCCTTCTTGCAGAGGTCCCCAGGCATGACTTACCTGGCCGGCACTTGGACGGCAGGATCTTGTTCTGTTGCTCGAGGGAGTGCCCCTTGGAGCTGTAGTTTAGGCGATACTGTCATTCAGCTCCTACCCCATTTCCCCATTGGTGTGGGTATTTTTGAACGCAGGGTTGATGGCACATGGCCAAGGAAGGTGTGGTATACTGCAGCTTCCATACAGTGAAATATGGTCACTGCACTCTGGCTGGAGCTGAATCTGCTCTCAGTGCTGGGGTCACTGAGAGCCCAAAGTAGGAGGACAGGGAACCTGATCTGTGGAACGTGGCTGCAGAGGGCGGCAGCGCTGACTGGCTCCGGCAGGAGAGGGAGTAGCAAGAGTTAGAGGAGTGTGGGCAGTGGGATCACTGGTATAATTTCTGGCACAGAGATATCCAAGCGAGAGTGGCAGAGCTCCAGCAAAGCTTTTGTTCCCTTTGCTTTCCTGAAATAGCTCTCATCAAGGTGACAGCCTACTTATATTTTCTAAAGCCAGTATATATATTTTTTTGGTTGTTATCACCCTTCACTTCCTGGAAGCCCCAGAGAAGGCTGACCACTGAAAATGCCTGCCTCTCTAGGCGCCTGACATAGGTACTTAGGTACCCCCTCACAGCCCTCCTCACCGCTGTGTCTAACCTCGCTCTTGAAGTTGGGAGTGTTGGGGAGCTCCACCATGTAGCTTCTCTGCCTCTCAGTATAATCTTCCTTTTTTCTGTGTCTTCAATTACTAATCTACATATTGATTCAAAGTTATTTTTTGTTTTGTTTTTGTTTTTTAAATCCAGAATCTAAGTCTCTTCTTTGAGCTCTAAAATCATCCACTAAATTGCCTCCCTTCAATCTCTCCTTGGTCTCCAGATTCCTGACTCACCCTGGAGACCTTGGATTTGCCCACCTCCATAAGTGCATTACCAAGTATCTGATAAGAAGTCTCTCTCTTTCTCTCTCTCAGGGCACCTGGGTGGCTAGTGGTTGAGCGTCTGCCTTTGGCTCAAGGCGTGATCCCAGGGTCCTGGGATTGAGTCCCGCATCGGGCTCCCTGCATGGAGCCTGCTTCTTCCCTCTGCCTGTGTTTCTGCCTCTCTGTGTCTCTCATGAATAAATAAATATAAACTTTCTCACACACATATAAATTTTTTATTGGTTGTTTCTCTAGAAAATCCTAAGATATACTCCAAGAAATTTCTTTGAATTCACATAAAAGCAACATTATATTCCATTGTGTGTATGTGTGTGTGTGTGTGTGTGTGTGTGTGTGTGTAGCTGTTTTAATAGAAAGCAGTATTTTAAAATAATTACCATCAAGGAAATATTTTCTACTATATTAATTGGTAATGAATCAGAGTCTTTCTTCATTGAATCTATTGTCTTCAGAAATTTAAGTCCAATTAAAGAGAGTTGGCACACATTTCAGGTTCAGCATTGAATAAGCTCTATTTGCTTCTTTTTTTTTTTTTTCTATTTGCTTCTTGATGTTGGTGTCACAATATATTGAGAACACAGTTTTTCATATAAATATGTAGATTCACATGGAAATTTATTTTTTCTGTTTTTCATGCCATGTGGAACATTTTCTATCTTAAATAGAATTGTTGATACAGGTGTCTTTTTCCCCAGAGGCTCAGTGGTTGCATGATATAGTAAATTGATAGGGACTCAAGGAAAAGACAATTTTATGGTGGTTAATGATGTTCTTTCTTTTACTCATAATACTGTGGTTTTCATCTCATGTATTGAGATAAATTTCAAACCACTCATTCTCATGATCAACTCTTTTTCCAATGCTCACATCCTGGTACCTTTAGCATATTTTGTAATGCACAGAAAAATGTAAAACATTCACAATTTTACCATGTAGTTTTTATTATTTTTGTCTCGATAGAATATCTGCTAAGTAAGCCAAGTATGTGTTATATTTTATTATTGAGGTAAAAAAGGAATTTAGTCTTCTTTAATAAAATATAAATGAAATGTCCAAATTATAAGTTTGCCATTATTTTCCCTAACTCTAAGATAAAGAACCAAGTAATGGAGTGGCATGTAAGTATATTAAAAAATTTGACACTGCCATCCAAACAGTACACCTATCTGAGCATGAGGTTTCTTTTAGATTTCATTTCCTAGATTTGGTTTGATTTCCTAGATTACCAATGCTTTTCCTATTGTGGAAATGTTATTTTCCTAATTTTAAAGCTGGTTTCTATGGAAGTATCAAGCAATTGGAAATTAATTACTGGTTTGAGTATCCTTTTTATTGGGTTGTCTTTAACAAAGAATTTCCTCTTTAATTGTGAAAAATTACTTAAAATGCCCATGACGAGATTTTAAATGTGGTTGTCAGTGATGAGTTCTTAAAGACATTGCTCAACTTTATTCAGTTAATAGTTACGCATTGTAAATAAAATCTGTATATGATGCTTCTTAGGTTGGCTGCTCACTAAAGACTCCCTGGTTGTGGTAGGTGGTTGCTGTCCTCTTCACCATTACATTCATCATGGGGAGTTTCAATAACAACTCTTTTCTGTTGCAAAGATCAAAGATTTTAGATTTTTAATGTTTTTTCTGTCTTTTGTGTTTTTTGTATGTATTTCAAACTTATGCATCAAGCTTTTAGTTTTTATCTAACATATACATGTTCTATTCTAAGTATGGTTTTTAAATTAATATGCCATAAAGTGTTATAACAATGGCAAGAAAAAGTTTTATTTATTTATTTATTTACCTTTTGTATTATCAGGGAACTTGCTTTTGTAGGAGGGGGAGGTTATCAAATTTAAAATTGGATCATTAAATTAAGTTGACTAATAAGAGTTGTTTTAAAAAATATACCTAAAATAACAAGTTTAGACACTTATTCATAAGATGACATATCAGTTTAAGGATATAGTAGTGTGAGTCTCTGACTCATGGACAAAGCAGGTTGGTTAGCAATAGCCATGTGGGCAAAAGACTTTGGCATAATCTGATCTTACTACACTGTGTGCATACTCATGTAACTATAGCTGTAACAAAAACAGGCTTCACCTTAGCATAAAAACATCAAGTATTCTTTTATAATATGTTGTGTACTTCTCTTTTTTAAAAATGGATATCTCTTAGGGAAAAATTGCTATTTAAAGCAAAACTAATGTCCACATTATACTGTATCTTTATAAGTAAAAATAGGAATGGAAATATCTAAATATCAAAAGCTCCCCAAGATGGTTCTGTTGAACTTTATTTTAACTTTACAAATACTACCAATGATTTTAACTGCATATCTTAATTAATGGCAGTTTGAAAAATCATAAGGAATATGGCAAAATAGCTACTAGAACAAAATACTTTAGGTGTGCCTAAATCAAATCCAGCTTTCATTTTGCTGCTGGTATTTACCTGAATTGTATAATATTTATAAATGCTGTGCCCATGTAAGTCATCTATTTTTGGCAAATTAAAAATGGCCACTGTGACATAATTTGCTATGCAAAACCACTATTTCTCTTGGGCTTATTATTTGGCCCTGTGTGATGTGATTACATGTGATATGATGGTAACTTGAAAGGTCAAAATAGAATATTAACATTTCTGTATGAACTTCCCAATCAGAAAGATACTCTTCTAACAAAGGAAATGGAATGCAACCCTCCCATTTCCGTATCCTGGCAGAGAACAGACAATCAGGGCTGATGTCCCTGGTCATAGCGAGAAAAATTAGTAATTTTTAGTGCCTAAAGAAGGAGGTTAGAGTCCATGAAAGTCAAGTGATAAAGCTGTACTTAAGATGAACTTTGAACAAGTTCACAAACCAGAACTGAGCTGAAGGCTTGATATAAAGCAGTGACTGTCCTGCTACAATATCATGTGGTACTTAGAAGGTTAGCTGTATCTTGGGAAAGAGAAATACAACCTGGACCAGAAGAGAGATTCTGGTAAAAAATTTTCACCAGGTTTACAGTGAAAATTAACTATATGTAAGCATATGTCAGATATTCACTGTATACCTGCCAGGGGTTATTTTATATGTTTGTCCTTAAATATTACAGTAACTTGTATATTTTCTCGATTTCATAATTTAGATTCAATCATTCTCAATAATTCCTTTGATTTTATTGATAAGGTCTCAAGGTAAGAGTCACCATCATTCCTAGAATGCTGGACTGAGTGCTTTCTACCTTTCTACCATTCAGTCAAATTTTTAGTATACAAAGTGGGCAAAACCACATTGGAGTTGGTCCTTAAGCAATATTTATTTCTGACCTCATGTGTGTATTAAAACACGTATCTGTGCATGCACACACACACACACACACACACACACACACACATTGACTAACAGGGTTGATTACCATTACATTCAGTAGAAGCATCTTAGATCATAGTAGAGATCCCATCAGTATCACCACCCTTACTGTTGTGTTACATTTTGGGACCTTTTCTAGCACTAAAGACAAACCAGGTATGGAAGGCACCAAAAATACCAGTTGCTAATCATATGAAGTTTCAGTTTATATTATCAAAAGTTTTTGGTGTTCTGAATCTTTTCATAAGGCCTTGGGTTATATTCAGTGAAATTCCTAAAATGGGCCAACCCATAGGGGAGAGTGGCAAATGCAAGGTTGATTTCCGGAAACCCCATTCATGGCAGCACGACTTTTTGCACTCCTTTTTTTACAGACTGCTCTAAGCCAGCAGCTCCCACTGAGAGTGGTGAATCTGTGAGCAACAGAGAATTCTTTCTAGGGGCGTAGAGGTCGGATACAGTGCAGTCCACACCATTAACAATAAATAAACGTGACTCCACTGTGGGATAAATTCAGCTACCATGTATGAACAGTATGAAAATACCTTTCTTATAAACTTTGTGTCATGGCTGTTTTAAAGAAAGCAGCTTTCCTGCTGTATACAGCTAAGCTTTCAAGAAAGTGAAACCTTTACTTTCCCTCTCAAACAAATAAACAGAGTTTGTGGCTAAGAATGTCTGTCAGTTTACAGTCAAATTTGCTTTAATAAAATGAGTCGTTTAATTTCAAAATGCTTTTACTGGCTGCCTTCTGAGAGTCCTCATGATCTATACCTGAGAAAGGAAGGAACAAAACAAATTCCAAATCCCATCTTCCTCTATATGGTAGTTTTGCAGGAATGTGCAAATAATCTCTGGGGAATAAAAAAAACAAACAAAAAACAACAAAACCATAAAATCTCTGGGATGTCTAGTAATGGAATTTTCATTCTGTGAAGCTTACTAAAGATAAGATCAAGACTATTTAAAAAGATTATTGGGCAGCCCAGGTGCCTTAACCGTTTAGTGCTGCCTTCAGCTCAGGGCGTGATCCTGGGACTCCAGGATCGAGTCCCACATTGGGATCCCTGCAGGCCCTGGGGAGCCTGCTTTCCCATCTGCCTGTGTCTCTGCCTCTCTCTGTCTCTCTCTGTGTGTCTCTCATGAATAAATAAAATCTTTTAAAAAATTATGTGATTTTTGGGTATAGAACTTCCGAATAGAATATTTGTCTTTTAATTTCAAGTATAACACCACCATGGCTCTCATCTAGAAGAATGTGACGAGTAGTGAAGTCACATCTGAAACATTTCCAAAGTTTTATTCCATGTAAGTGTAATGGAGCTTCCGATATCTGCAATATTAATTGATTTATAAATGTCTTTGACACACATGCTGTTATGAATATATGTTCAGATTATTTTTAGTGTCTAAATTAAATCTGTGCTTCGGTATGTAAATTAGAAAGCGAATGAGGGTCCTTCAAGTTCTAAGTTACACTTGCAGTTGGTTATACTTTTTTGAACTAGCTATAATTAATGATGAGTTAGAAACAAAGAATATTTATTGGTGTTTATTTTACTGTCTTACATTAGAGAAGTTTAGGCTAGTAAATCTTTTGTAATTATAAATTGTCTGAGAGTATAACTGAGCCAAATTTATGCACCACATTTGACAGTCATAATCTTCCCATGAGGTTCTCCAGGTGACCTGTTCAGCAATAACCCTTTTAGCTTAATCCACTTCCCCACTACCACTCCTACTTGCAGCTCCTCCACACCCCCACAACCATCACCAAGAGACTCTTAGAAATGCCTGCTGTAGAATGCAGCTTGCTAGCATTGCTAGCTGTCTCTGGTATTAGTCTTGGCAATCAGGTTTGATTTCTTGCAAAACTACATAACAGGATATGTAGAATGAACATTAGATCTGGGAATGCTAAAATTTCTGCCAAAAATGTTTATTTCTTACAGGCTGCACTCTATGCCTATACCTAGAATTCGTTGGCACTGGCAAGAAAACCAAACTGAACTGGGATGTGAGAGGAGTGGAGGGTGGTGTTCATCATCCTCAAAGCTAGAAATGTAGTATTCTTGATTGTAGTCAGTGTCAACCAAGTCCACTCCTGGGGCTTGCTAGGCCCTGTATTAACCACCTGACTATTATTGACATACTTCCTGATTATAATGGTTCTCCTACCAAGGCACCACTCAAATCCCCAGACTGTACTATTTTTCCTCCTTCCTCTGAAAACGAGTTTCTCAGGGTGCCCTCATGTTGGGGAAGAGGATGGTCACAGGTCAGGAAGAGTGACTTGAGTTCTTTGAGGAGTTTCAGCCTCAGTTTGTATCCCTCCTATGGTAGTTCTTCCTAATTCTATCCTCATTCCCCACTCTGCTTTGTCTCCCATGCTACCCCATTCCCCCCTCCGTTTGAGTTTGTATGTTGTGCAATAGAGTTCATATGCCTTTAGTTTCTTTCAGTTGACACTTTTATAAGCATTACACAAATGAGGTCCCTCAGGTTCCTTGTTTAGCAACATCTCTTTTAGCCTAATGCCTTTTATGGCACTACAAAAATTTAAATGGTTTTGAAGGTGGTTACCATATCATTATATATCCTGCAGCAGTGCAGATTTCCCAATGGATACTCTAAATCAGGACATGATATTCACCTTTATTTATATTAGCTATTTCTAGCCTAAGGCAAGTAACAGAATTTTAAAAATAATGTGGCATAATTTCGAGCAATGTATAAGCAAATATTAATGAAAACATATTTGTGATAGATCAAACATTACAATCCCTGTAATACAACAACACTGCCACAATGCAGTTACTTGAACTGGTTTGGTTTCTTTGCAGGTTACATTTAAAAATTCCTTTGCTCAATACATATTGTATTTTCCCATTTATAATATATTCAAGGACCAACATATGTATTATAGGCTAACAAAAATCAGAAGAGTTGTTTATGAGGAATTGAGGTTGACTTCAAGGGGACAAGAAGAGACTTCTTGGGATGATAGGAATGCTCAGTGTCTTGATTAGTTACATGGATGTAAACATTTGTTAAAATATATTAAATTATTGGGTTGCCTGGGTGGCTCGGCAGTTGAGTGTCTGCTTTTGGCTCAGGGCATGATCCCAGAGTCCCAGGATCGAGTCCCACATCAGGCTCCCTGCATGGAGCTTGCTTCTCCCTCTGCCTGTGTCTCTGCCTCTGTCTCTCTGTGTGTCTCTCATAAATAAATAAATAAAATGTTATAAAAAACATATTGAATTATATACCTGAGATATTTATTTATTTTTTTATTTATTATTTATGTATTATAGTCACAGAGAGAGAGAGAGAGAGGCAGAGACACAGGCAGAGGGAGAAGCAGGCTCCATGCACTGGGAGCCCGATGTGGGATTCGATCCCGGGTCTCCAGGATCGCGCCCTGGGCCAAAGGCAAGCGCCAAACCGCTGCGCCACCCAGGGATCCCTATACCTGAGATATTTAAATTTCACTGTTTTACACTATTAAAATGTGAAAAATACTTGTTTAACTGTAATATTAATTAATTAAAGCATCAGTAGTGTATCCTTTTCATCATGCTATGTCTTTTTACTTGCATTCATTTGCACAACACTGGAAGATTTTCTTGAATTTTCTCTTCTTTATTTGGGTTTGAAACAATTTAACTGAATGTAACACTTTCTCACTAGCTCTTAATTTTATTTAAAATAACAAATTAATGTAACTGCTATATATCACTTAATAAATATTTCAAGTGCCACACTTGACTTTTCTAATAGGACTTTGTTTCCACCTGTCACTTTTTGGATAAGCAGATTCATATCTGCTGTCTTGGCAGTGCTTTGAAATTCACTTTTATTCCTTTAACCTTCCTTCCATATAGAAAATGTGTTCTGTGAGTTAGACAGCGAAATACTTAGTCCTAAATACTAATAATGCAGTCCCAGGCAGACAGTAGGCCATGGAGTAAATGATTTGACATTTTTTCTAAGCTGTGAGACATTTAACTAAGACCTTCCTGAATTTCTTTTGGAGAGGCATCTGGAAAAATTATATTCTGAATTCATGCTTAGAAAACATTATTGTATAAGAGGTACATAGAAGACGATAGCCATACAAGACACTATTTTTAAAACCACTACAGAGTAAAGACAGAGCAGTAGATACCTTATGATTTTGTGATGCTGATAATAATGATGATGATGGTGGTCGTGGTGATTAATGCTAACTCTAGGTTATTCACTCTGCTGGACTCTTTTAAATATATTATTGTATTCATCTTCTTATCTGCTAAGGAAGATAAGCATTATCACATAGGAAATTGAATCTTGGAGAAGTTAATCAGGGTAGCTTGTTCTTACATAGCTCTTTATGTAATGCTTTCAGTTAGACTGAAAACTCTCTAAGGAATTCTCCTGAAAAATAGACCCAATGTCCTTAGAAAGTAAAGTCCCACCCACCTCATCCTAATGACTGATTCTTACTGTCTTTCTGTTTGATCAAATGAACGCAAACAGCAAAGCAACTCCAAAAAAATAAGTGTGGGGTCAGTTGTTTCAGGGAAAGGAAAGGCATTGAGATTCCAGAAAGAGACAAGAAAATTATGTTTGAAAAACCTGAATGTGTTGGGAGGCTGTTTACCATTCTATCCTAATGAGTCACATAGACTTTTTCTTAGCAGAGCCTGGATGGTAGCAGTGTGTGTGATGCTTTGTGAGAAACAATGAAGAACCTAATACCGTCTTTCTTATAGGACCTTATAATTAAGTTGGAGAAGAGAATCTCACTAGTATGAAAAAGAGACTAATACTCATAATAGAAATGAATTTTGGGTTAGTATCACAAAAATCAGAGATTTTCAGGAATGCAGAAGAGAGGAAATAACTTTTGGGTGGGCAGTCCACACAGGGTTGGATTTTAAAGGAAGATGTAAGATACAGACATGAGGACAAGATTATAGGTATAAAGTGGTTGGGAATAGGGAGAAAGAATATGCAGGGGAAAAGAGAGGAAGATATGAGATTAAAGCACCTGTTTTCCTAGAGACTTTATGAGTCACCACTGGGTAGCAGTAACAGAAAATGTTCCTTTTCCTAAGATCTGGGAATGTGATTGTTGCTTTAATTCTGCTCAGGGGAATTAGCATGTGTTTGTAAAGTTTATTAGAGGTGCATGTGTGTGGGGAAAACAAAATGAAACACTGTGTTGACAAGAGCTGTCTGTAAATGTCTAGATTTGGACCAGCTCCATTGCTCTTGGCTTCATACTTCTGGCACATATAATACAGGTCAGAAAATGTTACTGAAAGGTTTCAAGTGTTTCAAGTAACAGTGTTTAATTGAAAAACTACAAATATATTTCATTGAGTAAAATTCTAAAAGCTTTACTTTCAAATATGTGGGTAGCTTCCTTTTTTACTCTTTGCATAGTATTATTAAAATACTTTATATATATATTTTAATAATAAATTTATTTTTTATTGGTGTTCAATTTGCCAACATACAGAATAACACCCAGTGCTCATCCCGTCAAGTGCCCCCCTCAGTGCCCATCACCCAGTCACCCCCATCCCCCATCTACCTCCCCTTCCACCACCCCTAGTTCGTTTCCCAGAGTTAGGAGTCTTCATGTTCTGTCTCCCTTTCTGATATTTCCTACCCATTTCTTCTCCCTTCCCTTCTATTCCCTTACACTATTATTTATATTCCCCAAATGAATGAGACCATATAATGTTTGTCCTTCTCTGATTGACTTATTTCACTCAGCATAATACCCTCCAGCTCCATCCACGTTGAAGCAAATGGGGGTATTTCTCATTTCTATATACTTTTTATATTTTCATATTTAAAAATGTTTAGGTTTTCAAATTTTTTTCTTTTATTTATTATTTATGATAGTCACAGAGAGAGAGAGGCAGAGAGGCAGAGACATAGGCAGAGGGAGAAGCAGGTTCCATGCACCGGGAGCCCGACGTGGGATTTGATCCTGGGTCTCCAGGATCGTGCCCTGGGCCAAAGGCAGGCACCAAACCGCTGCGCCACCCAGGGATCCCTGTTTAGGTTTTCATTTGAAATATACTGTGGAACGGTGATAAACTAGGAAAAAAGCGATCACCCACAACATTGCTCTTCAAACACAACTTCCATTAAGGTTTTCTTGAATTTCTCTCTGGTCTTTTATTTTTTCCCCAAGAAGAGAAATTTGGAGAAGCAAAATGAGAAAACATTTATTTTTGGAATCCATATGTTTGTCAGAGTAGAGTAGCTTGTACACAAGGAAAGCATAGAAACTATTTGAAATTTTTCATAATTCTGATATACAGGAACTATATAAGCATCTATATCATCATGCATAGAAAATTCTTTGGAGAGGTTCATACCAAACTATGAACAATGATTCTCCACACAAAGAAAGAGTTTGGAGTAGGGAGAAAGGAAATATGCACATGAGCATGCACAGACAGACACACACACACTCACACACACCACTTGTGGGAAGCAGCACATACTACTTCTGAAATTAAAAAAAAAAAAAAATCAAAAGCCAGCCCAACACCTGAGGTCTTGACTATGCATTCATTTTTTTAAAATTATCAGTTTGACATGCAAATAAAATCAATAACTATTTCCATAGTCTCTAAATATGTCAAAAATCATGTCTATTCAAATAGATAACTAAAAGCTAGTTAGCATGCATGGAAAATATCCTGTAGTATAGTTCAACTCATCTTTACATCCTTGCCTCTCTGTATTGCAAGATTAGCCTCTACGAATCCAGGCAAGGTGATTAATTCAAACAAACTGGGGACAAGATCATTTTGGATTAGTAGGAATATGCAATGTGGCTAAAAAATTAAAGTTTTTTTTTAAATAATGTCAAACAGATGTATAAGCTACTAATTAAATTCTTTCAAATAAATGTATTATAAACTGTTATAGTTTATAGGTGTTTTTAGGTAGAGAGATGATAAGGATAAAATGACTCTTAATCAGGGATGATTTGGCCCTCCCAAGGACATGGGTAATGTCAGGAGACATTTTTTGGTTGTCACAACTCAGGGAGGGTGCTACTGGCATCTAGTGGGTAGACGTTAGAGATGCTGCTAAACATCTTATAATGCACAGGGCAGCCCCCTATACGAAAGAATTATGTGTTCATAAGGCATTATCCCCCCGTAAACCCAGTTGCCAATAACTGTATTTTATTATCCTGATTTTTACATGTTTCTTGTATTTTCTTTTAAATTTACATTTAGTTTCAGTTTGTAGTTATTTTAAAAATTTCAGGCTTTCAAATGTGTATTTTAAATTAGTAATACCCAGAATATGGGCATGAGTGTGATAAATGGGAACTGATCTATGCTATAAACTAGGCTGTAAATTAGCACAATGGTATAGATGTGTATAGGGAGCTTTAAAATATACATTCCTTTAACTCAGATTTTATCATTTTTAAATGTTAATACCTCATCATATCATAAAATTTATTATATATCCTTTTATCGCAGGACCTCTCTTTCCAGATGTCTCTGTTGACTTGCTACAATCTGGATGGGATACTGTTTAGGACTGATATAGTTGTCATCCTGGGATTTTTCTTGATGACTTTTCTAGGCTGAATTTATTGTTCTCTGAATAACTATGCCATTCTCTTTTTTAGTTAACCTTTCCATTCTGATGGTATATTTCTTTAAGAAACTTCTTAAGAAATGGTGGTAAATTTTCTGATTCCTTATTTGTCCAAAGAAGTTTTTACAGTAACTTACTTATTGATCAATACCATTTTTTCCATTCCTCATAACCATTTGTGCACATCACAATATAAATATTACTTCTTTCTATGGATATAATGTTCCTAAGTTAAGGAATTTTGTATTCCAGGATCATTTTTTTCATGCTTTTTGTCCTAGGTTTTCTTAGAATTTTTATTATGCTTTTTACCTCTTCATTTTTTTAACAGTGAGATTTTTAAAACTATTTATGAGCTCCATATATGTTACTAGACATTTTAGCTGGTGGGCTTTGCTTTGACATGATTGAGTGGGGTGCTGGCTATGTGGGTAATCCCTCTATGACATAACAGATGTCTGTTCTCTCAGGTCATTTGCCAGAAGTAAAAAAATATAACTTTTGTGGTCTTCCTGAAAAAAGAGTGGACAAGGAGTGTATTTCTTATTTTCCTCTCCTCTTTGGGAGAAAAGCCAAGACAGCCATGCTACAGTTAGCTCCAAAGACCAATCATTACCCAAAATGTGACTTCAACTTTCTTTTTCAACTCTCTTCAACTCACTAGTATATGGATGTTCTTGGTCTCCTAACATACCCAATATCTGAAACACTCTTACACCTGCTTCAACCTGAGTTCACTGTACTTGATGTTCTCCTCTGATCCAGTTTCAGAAGAGGGTTAATCTTTAAGAAGGAGAATTTTAAAATGTTGATATAATATAATGAATAGTTTTTAAAAGAGCCAGAGGAGGCAAACCTAAAGGCAATAAAGGAATATGTTGGATTTTTTTTAAAGAGGAACATAACATCAATGGTCAAATTCATGGAGAAATTATTTACTGATGTGAAACAGAAAAAAAAAAAAATCAAGAGCCATGTGGCAATGGGAGTTTTTCTTATCCTTGTAAACTTGCTCATGCTTCTCGCATTTTCCTGGTAGACACATGTGAACAACGAATAGGTGACTGTTTGCATTGAATATGGCAGCCACTATTAAGGTGTTTGTTTTAGATAACCAGCTAGGGAATCAGGCCATGGGGAGGGGGTGGTTAAATGAAAGGTTATAGGGACAAGTAGTAGGCAAGTAAGCAAAAAGATTAGGGAAAACCTCCTTAAACATAGTTCAGAAAATTAGTTGGTTGGCTTTTTAACTCAATAGTATATAGAATAGCTATGAATATGAAAGTGCTAATTGGAATTTGAGGAGCTGAGGTGGAACAACAGAGGTTATGTTCTTAGAGACCCCTTGGCTCTGGTCCTTCGGGTCAGACACAGCTTCAATCCAGGACCCTGGATAGCTCCCAGGGCCAGCAGGAGCCCGAAAGCCTCAGATCTTACTGAAGTCACCATTGGTTCCTCCTAGTTGATGGCATTCTCTACGCATGCTCTGCTTAGTCACCAAGAAGTAAATTACCATTCCCATTTCACTCATATTTTTTTTTTCCTATAGAATTTGTTTTTCTCATCAAATTTGGAGAGCCGGATCTTCAGAATTGATCTTGAGCTTGACAGTGTCTTGCCTCCAAAGAACGTAGCAGATTTGTTTGGGGAGAGAGTATTTTCTCCAAATAATGGGATGGTTTATCTTCTATCTTATTATTTTGGATTTTTTTGTTATTGGAAAACATGCTTAACCTTACCTCAAATTAAAGAAATGTGAATTAAAGCTAAATTTTTGTTGTTCTTATCTCTTTGGGAGACAGATATCGATTAATGTTGGGGGTCTGGGGAAACAGTAAAGATATTAATGCAGTAAAGATGTTAATTTCAATTGCTAGGAGGCAATTTGGAAATTCATATGTAAAGACCATTTAAATTAGTAACTACAGTACTCCATGTTAACAAAATGATCGGAGAAGTATAAAAAAAAATATAGACATGAACATTAATTACAGGCTTGTTGATTATATCGCCATATTTAATTCTTCCCAGATGAATAGTGAAAAATATATATATTATGGCATATTCAAAAGACATTAAATTGGCAATATAAATGTATATAAGTGTATATTTATATACATATAGACATAGAAAGATACAACATGTTAAGCTGCTTATATAGGTTCATAGTATATTTTAAAACATAATATACTGTGTAAAAATCATCTAATCTGTATATGTACCCATATTATCTATTTGTAAATATAAGGAAATATTAACAGATTTAGATAATCTAGAAGCATATATTTTGTTTGTATTCCACCTTACTTACCCTTAATATATCACAAATCTGAGCATGTAGTTAAAATGTTACATGGACACAAAGGAGCAAAATGAATGGCTGTTACTATCCAAATATGCTCCTTCCAAGCTATACAAGAGAAGAGTAATTATAAAAGCCAAAATAAAAAGGTTAAGTTTATTTGGTTATTTTGTTCATTTACAACAGCCATGGAAGAAGTCAGCATTATTGTCAGCATCATCATCAACAAGAAGAGACCAAAATACTGAATCAAAGCAATTTGCTGAGCATTTTTCTCTTCCTTTCTCTCTCTCTCTCTCTCTCTCTCTCTCTCAATCTCCCTCCCTTCCTCCCCTTGCCTGGTGTTCATTACATCAGGTGCCCTCCTTCATGCTCACCATCTAGTTAATCCATCCCCCATCACCTCCCTTCCAACAACCCTCAGTTTGTTTACCACAATTAAAAGTATCTTATGGTTTGTCTCCCTCTCTGATTTCTTCTTATTTTATTTTTCCTTCCTTTCCCTTATGATCCTCTGTTCTGGTTCTTAAATTCCACATATGAGTGAAATCATATGATAGTTGTCTTTCTCTGATTGACCTATTTTGCTTAGTATAATCAGGTATTTATATCTTAACTTCTTAGATTCTTCACAGGTTTAGAATGTAGTCTCTTTGAAGATTTAGGTAAAGTTTTCCTATCTAGCTTTGTCTCAGAAGATACAACTCTTGCAGAATTGACATCAGTTTCTCTTCTTCTATACTCATGTAATCTCCTTCCAGTGTTCCACTATCCATATTTGTCCCAAGATTAGCTTCAGGGTAGTTTGGGAAGCAGATCTTCCTTTAGGTATGCTTTGATGTTCTCACCCGTATCTGTTTCATCGACGCTTTTAAAAAAGTGACAGGGAATTCTGGAGACATGGTAGCTATTCATGCTCAATCATTTGAACTCTCATCTCTGGAGTGATGAGTTCCACTACCAAGAAAAGGAGGAGAGTTATTGGTAATTACTATTCTCAGCATCTAAGCAACTCTAAGTTAAGACATGAGATTCTTAACACCATCGTCTTGTACCATAGTGGCTGTATTCAAAAAGTTAATTCTCAACATTTGAAGAATTTATGGAACTTAGATGAATATTATAAAATACCTACTGAGGGAACTTTTTGGTTCTTTACCTAAAGTTTTTTTTCCTCTCTGTCTTCCATCATTACAAACTTACCTTTTGCTCTTTGTGAGAACTATATTCACTCTACATACTGGGGAGCAAATGGAGGTGGTTGTTTCAAGAGAGCATTCTATCTGATGTTCTGGATAGTAACGAAGGCTAAGTTCACTGTATTTTGCTGCATGATGGAGTGACAGTGATTGTAAAATTCGTCAGAGAAAGCATAATCCATTTGAGGGCCTATAGCATTGTTTTAAAATGGATATGATTAAAATTATCTCTGGGCTGTGGAGCCCTGCAATCTCTTATGGAGTTTATTCTCTGTCCAAGGTTCCTGGGCTGAGGATGACAATGGGGACTGAATACAGCCTGTATTCCTCTAGCCATGGCTCTGAGGAGGGTCTGCATCTGCCCGGAGTCAGTGGGTGGTCTTGCAGGCCAGAAGATATCTTGGACATCTCCCAGCTTGTTGGCAGAGGTATTCTACTAGGGATCTCAAATGAAGATTGATGACAATTTTGAGCAGTTGGTACAGCCAGCTTGCTGGAGACCATCCCAGTGGAGGGGAACAAAAGTATCCCAGGAGAAAATACCAAGATTTAGTGAAGTGAAGAGGAAAGATATGAGACATAGTGTAGAACTCACTATAGCACTGGCTTACTAGAAGCACAGTGAGACCTTCATGACTTAGACAAGGAGTTGGGGGCTTGTGTAGCTTCATACCCTTTAATTTTTACCCTTTACTCTTCTTCATTCATCTCAAAAATTCTCCAAGCTTAACCAGAAAGGAGGTGGAGGTGGCAACCCTTGACTCTCTCAGCTACTGATAATTCAAATACCTAACTTTGCTTTTCCATTCTCTAATTCCACATTCCTTAACTAAGTGAGACACGCACTTCTCCCAGATACCCCAAGGCTACAGAAAGAGGTCAATCGCACTGCCTGCTACTTTTTAATAATGTTCTAACTGCTGATGTGAATCTTAATTATAATATAAAATGTACAAAATTGTCCAGACTTGGGTTTGATGGGGATCTTGGTTGATTAGCAAGTGAAAAAAAAGGGCAATGTACTGATTATTCATAGTATTATTTGTATCTGACTCATATGCTTAGCTATTACCCTGTCACAGTATTGAGGGGGCCCTTTTGAAGTAGGGTGGTAAATTTTAGAAAAATTAAGATAAAACTTTACTTAATGATTTTAATTCCTGTAAAACTCACTTACTTCTTTCTTTTCCTCAACAATTCTTTAGCTGTTGAGCTATGATAGCAATAGAATATAGAATTTACATCCTACGCTGCAGCATGAAATGAGAAAATCATAGGAAGATTCAAAATCAGAGTGTCTGAGACACTAGCTAGATTGGAATTGGAAACAGGCCTTGGTCTTATCCTTCATTTTGTGCCAAACTTAAATAGGGTAAACTATGCTATAAACATAAATCATACATGAATGATTAGTACTCAGATGGTTAAAACCAGGGTTTATGATTCAAAACTATACTATAAATAAAAGAAATCTTCATGTTATACACAAGAACATTGTGATTGCTGGACCTTCATTTGTAGAGGTAATAGGTCACAAGATAGATATCTTACCCCTAGTTTTCTAGCTGCCATATGATATGTTTGTGTGCTGGGAGCGGGAGACAGTGCTTTAAAAGAAGGCATGAAAGTTCAATGTAAGTAGTTTTAACTTGAGCTTTCTGGAAGTTGCATGAAAAAATTCAACTTGAATAAAAAATGTAAACCTCTGAAATTTAAGTTTGTTCATTGTTATTGCTTGAGGGTGCCCTTATTATATCTGGCTAAGCTTAAAATAACTATGAGAGGAAAGGAAGTAGGAGTATACTTTTGATCTTAATATAAGGAAGGGAAAGGAAGAAAAAAAATCTGTGTTCCTAAACTGCCCATAATAGGCAAAATATCATTAGTCTTTTCAGAAAGATAATCTTACTAAGCTTATTTGTCTGATTTTTTTTCTGGTTGATTTTTAGCTGCTATTTCTTATTTTATTTCTTATGTGATATTCCTATTTTGACTATAAATTACTCCAGAGCATATTTCTCAAACTATGCAGATATGAGTATGGCATGGCTATGTTACACAAGAATATGATTTAATCATGTCATGATATAACTTCATTATTTGAGCTTTTGCTAAGAATATGCGCTAGGGCACCTGGGTGACTCAGTCAGTTAGGTACCTGGCTCTTGATTTTAGCTCAGGTCATAATCTCAGGGTCAAGAGATTAAGCCGTGCCTCAGTGTCTGTGCTCAGTGCAGAGTCCGCTTCAGACTCTTTCTCTCTATTCCTCCACCCCTTCCTCTGCTCACGCTCTCTCTCCAAACAAATAAAATATTTTAAAAATAAAACAAAGAATGTGTTCTTATAGACATCCATGATGTATAATAATCACCTTATATTACAGCATAATAATTTATATTTTGAACAGTTTGGATTTTAAAAGGAACTCGTCAGTTCTGTAGCATGGAAAATTCTCCAGCCATATATTAGGAATGAGATTTGATGATGATTTTAGGGACATTTTCATCCAGCAGAGCACAAGTGATTTATCATCCATGGCTTGATCAATTTATACTTTCATCCATTAAATATTAAATGTGTTATAAAGGAGAGAGAAATAAGTAAGACACTTTCTCTATAGTCCAGGAATTGACAATCAGTGAAAATTGGTGATGATGATGATTGAGGAGGAGGAAGAGAAGAGGAGAAGAAGGATAGAGGGAGAAGAAGAGATAACAATATGCCAATCACTGTAGTAGATACTCCACAGACATATGATTTTTCCCATTTAATACTGATATTAGGGAGACTCTTATTTTCCTTTTACAGATGAGGAAACTGAGGGCCCAAAGATTAAGTTTCTCAGTGCTACAAAATTGGCAGTCTGACAAAATTGGCAGCTTAGATTTAGATTCATAGTACATAATGCCCCTATCTTTCACATGATGACACAGTGATGAAGAGAACAGAGACCATAGGGTAAGAACCTATGCTCAACTGCCAATAGACTGGGGAGGCCTAGTTTCTATTTTAAAGTTCTATCACTACCTTACCTCATATGTTTTTGCTAGTTTATTTCAAAATCTTTCCATACCATTTAAGCAATAACGATTTTTATATTTCATTCAAGATCCATGAAACATTGGAGAAAATTGAGTTAAAATAAGAAAAGAAAAAAAAAGATGTTCATTTTTGGCAGTTGTCCTGTTCTTGCTTCAATTTAATAAGATAGACGTTGTTACTTGTGCATGGGCCCTTTACTGGAAGCCTTTATTCAGTCACTGTGCTCTCTAAATTTTCTTAAAAGCTGTAGTTTTGGACACACCATGTGCTAAAATTTATTAAGCAAAAAACATGGCTCTTGGTGTTGAAAGCTATATTGGGACAGCCAAGCAGGTCCTTGTATGTTCTAGTCATGCCAATAAATCCAGCCAGAAAATTCTGTTTAATACTTGCATGAGTAGTTGGTATTTTAAGAAGACACCCACACAGAGAGGAGAGGTAGAGGGAAAAATCAGATTTTCAAGGGCTCAATAGGGGAGTTTGCTTATTCTGTTAAACTCCACCTGCAGTCTAAGCAAGGGTTTGGTGCCGAGTCTGCAATAGCACTGCGTGCTTCCTTTATGTATTGTGTGGGATCTGATAAATTTTTCAGGATCCAGTCCAGCTGTGCTCTCATCACATTGATTTAATGGCCCTTAAGAGAAACCATAAAAGTGCTTTCTGGTTAGTGGGGCCCAGCTGTTTCTCATAGTATTGCATAAGACAGCGAGCTGAGTTAGCTATAGATTAATGATATTAAAAATTCAACTTTTTCCATATCATTTTCTTTTCATACTCAAAAAGGCTTAGTGCAAATACGTGATTTGTTAAGTTAGGTTATAAAACCCAAAGGGAAAGGACCCAAAGAGATTATCTGATTTGATCCAAATAAGCTAATTGAGGCCCCCAAATAAACACTGAGTCATATTAAAGTATGTAGTATGTGTATGAATGTGAGTGTGTGTGTGTGTGTGAGTGTTCCCAAAGGGTGATGTGAAGGCTGATGGATGGAAGGAGGGTTCTGTTTTCATTACCAGGCAACAGTGCAAGAAGCCAGCAAAATTATTTGAGGATTATCAGACTCTCAGATGAGGTTAAGAACACTGAAAGTCCGTATGAAATGAATAGCAGTGTAGATTTACAGTGTCATTCGTGTCATTTGAGCCCTTTGGTTTTTCTGCAAGCAAAGGGGCAACTGCACCACCAGGCAATCTGTTAAGTATTAAGCCTGGGTATGAAACAGACTGTATTGAAATGTTTCTATGCAGAGGCAGACATGAAACACTTAGAGCTTTTTCACTTCAGGTACTTTCAGGCACTTTCAGGCAACAAAGCACTCAGAAGTAGAGTAAAACATTTACTCACTCCTGCTTAAATAAGGAGAGACATGGGGATGAGGAGAGTTAGAAGAGAAAAACACTAATTCTCAAACCGTGATTTTTAAATATTTCACCAAATTACAGTTCAGGGAGTACGGCATGGAGTCACTGAAATTAGAAGTCGTAGACACAAATGGTTGCAGAATTAAAATTATTATATGACTAATTTTTGGTGACCAACACTCTGATTGCAATAGCTTCTTTGAATATGACCACATGGAAGCGATTCAGGTTTTGTGATTATAGGATCACAGAAGGTGAAAAAATGTTTGTATCAAACTGTTGCAAATTTGAAATACTTGTAGTTTAGATGGGAAATAATTACCTTTCTAGTATCAATGAGAAAATATTTTGCTAAATGGGGTGTCTGGGTGGCTCAATAGATTAAACATCTGATTCTTGATTTTTGGCTCAGGACCTAATGTCTGGGTCCTGAGATCCAGCCATGCATTGGGCTCTGCCCTGGGCATGGAGCCTACTTAAGATTCTCTCTTTCTCTCCCTCCCCCCACACTCCCCACTTGTATGCTCTCTCTCTCTCTAAAAAAAAAAAAGTTGCTAAGCCAAAAAAGTTTTAGAAGGAGCTCAATTTAGAAGCATCCATTTAGGGGATCCCTGGGTGGCTCAGCGGTTTGGCCCCTGCCTTTGACTCAGGGCATGATCCTGGAGTCTCGGGATCGAGTCCCACATTGGACTGCCTGCGTGGAGCCTGCTTCTCCGTCTGTCTGTCTCTGCCTCTATCTCTGTGTGTCTCTCATGAATAAATAAATAAAATCTTTAACAAAGAATAAAAAAATAGAAGCATCCATTTAAATGTAGAGCTTGATATAGTCTTATCTACTCATTAGTGTGGTTTCCTGTAATGACATTTTGATAGCTTATTTTAAACTTTGATTGATTTTAAAACATCTAAAAGTTGCACATTTCAAATTTAAGGATTACTTTTCTCCACAAGCTTAAACACTAAAAACACTTATGTCTTTTTTAGAGGCTGTTCAGGGCTTAGGTGAATAAGCCATATGAATATCTATGGAATATCCAATTGTAAGAAAATATGTGAAACTATTCTCTGGATGGATAGAGAGTGGCATATTAGTGTAAAACGAGGCAATGGTTTATGGACGTATATATCCATCGGTGCTTTTCCTCTGGGGCAACTGAACCAAGACTTTAGAGTTCTTAACAGAACCTAGAGACAGAACTGGAGCAAGAGAGATGCTGTTACTAGGGGTGTTTTAAGGTCAGTATTTCAGTAGCTGCTGTTTTTGATTAAGTATCATGTAGACCAGTTCCTCTCTACTGAATAACATTAGCTTGAAAAAAAAAAAAATCAAAGGCTTGGTGGCCTAAATAGACAATACTAACCAATATCTTAACTTTGCCAGAGACTTCTGTGGGAAATGCTAAGCCATGTCAATATTTGCCATTGTTACACTTCTATCCAATGCGCTGAAGGCAGAGTGGTGTTGGTCATGATGTGGGAGTGGTGAGGAGGAGGCAGCCCTCTGTTCTATTGTCTGCCAACAAGCGAGGTTTCTTTTGCCATCGAGAGCAGTGCAGTTGGGGCTCTCTGTAGTTCTCTGTGGTTTGTAGTCAGTCCTGAACGTAGAGACCAGGATAAGAAAGGCATTGGCAACCATCAGCATGCAAGTCAGAAAAATGCCAGGCTGATGTAATGCAGGCTTCTATTTCACTCCAGAATGAAAATTTAGTGTTCCTTGAGAGTCTTTCACAGAGGAATTCATTACGGTTATCTCGTGAGTGATGGTTCTGAAAAAATAATGTTTGCACTACATATTTCTGTGGCTATTTCAGAAAATACATTAAAAAGGCAAACAGCCAGCAACACGTATCATGCTTAAGACTAAGTTAGAAATATATCTGGTTCAGCACAAACTGGGTTTTTGTTTATTTCTTTAGGTCAAAGGTAAAGGGCTGTGTAGTCAGAGCATGCACTTGTGGGGGGTGCTGTTTTGTCAGGATTTTTTCCCTTCTTTTGCCCACTTGGAGCAATTGAATTACTTTGAAGTTTTTCTTTTTCTTTTTCATTTTATTTTATTATTATTATTTTTTACTTTGAAATTTTTCTTTTCTTTATTTTTTAAAAGATCTTTTAAATAATAAATTTATTTTTTATTGGTGTTCAATTTGCCAACATACAGAAGAACACCCAGTGCTCATCCCGCCAAGTGCCCCCCTCAGTGCCCGTCACACATTCACCCTCACCCCCCGCCCTCCTCCCCTTCCACCACCCCTAGTTCGTTTCCCAGAGTTAGGAGTCTTCATGTTCTGTCCCCCTTTCTGATATTTCCTACTTTGAAATTTTTCTAATTCATATTGTTTTTTGTGCTCATTTTAGAAACTTGGAAAATGAAGAAAATCAAAAGAAGAGGAAAAATATCAATCTGACCATACATATGCAACTATTAACATGTTGATGTATCTCCTCCCAATAAAACCCTTTTGTCTACATAGGCTTTAAAAACACATTATGATCATGATGATATCAGATAAATGTAAAAATATATATGATCCTGGGATGCCGGGGGGCTCAGTGGTTGAGCCATCACCTCAGGTCATGATCCCGGGTCCTGGGATTGAGTCCCACATCAGGCTCCCTGCAAGGAGCCTGCTTCTCCCTCTACCTGTGTCTTTGCCTCTCTCTGTGTGTCTCTCATGAATAAATAAATACAATCTTTTTCAAAAGCCACATATATGATCCTTTTTTAGTATTAGATTCTTATTCAACACTAAGTTCCAAGCATTTTCATATTTAAAAGAAATAATTCCAGATTCTAACATTAATACCCAAATATTAATAGCTCAGAATCTCAGGTTATTCGATTAGCAGGCTCCATTCCACAAGTATTTTTCAGATCCTGGGGGATTGCTCACATGTTGTCACATCCATCTCAATTGTCAGTTGTCACCTTAATACACTAGCACCATAGTTTGGGGCTGTTGCTCTCTCATCACTTTATAATCAATGCTTGTAGCATACATTAGTTCTGTCCTGACTGCCATCACTCAAAAATGCATGCATGCTAAATTTTCCAAGTAAAAACTAATACCAAGCTATTAACAGGTAATAAAACTTTGTTAGAATCTGAGGGTTACCAGAAAATACAGTGTAACAAGGAAAGAAAAATTAGAAATTTTTAAAAAGTTACTTAATATTCTTTTGAGGAAAACAACCTAGGATTTCTTAATTATGTGCCTGTCTTTAAGCATTTAGGTGGTTCCCAATGTTTGCTTTTTAAGATAATTCTCATATAGGTGCAAAATTTTTATAATTTTACTTTATATGCCATCTCTGTGCAGAAAATATTCTTAGCTCTTATCTACCAGAACATTTTATGGGAAAGAAATATTGGAGGAAAAATTTCAAGATTCATGTACTTTAGTGGTTAGCAGTAGTTTTTGTTTTTTATTTCCACTTCAGTCAATTTGATAAATTTTATTTTTCTAGGAACTTGAGTCTTTTATCTAAGTTTCCAAATTTACTGCCATAATCTGTTTATAGTATTCTATTACCTGTTTCTCAGCTGTAATTACTATTTTTCATTTTGCTTCCAATATTGTGTGTGTGTGCATGCACATACATGCACATCTGTGCACGTATCTTTTTACTTTCCTTGATTGGTTTTCCCTAGAGTTTTATTAATTTTACCATGGAAAAAATTATGGTTTTTATTTTTATGTTTTATTAACTTATTTTCTTATCTTTATTATTTACTTCGTTCTACTACTTTTAACTTTTTTTTACTTTAAACTTCTTTATTTGAATCTTTAATCTTCAGCCCTCATCCTTCTCTATTGGACACAAGACTACATATATTTGTCCTAAGCACTTCTTCAGCTACATCCAGATGTTTTGATTTGTAGTGCTTTTAATATTCTATTTATTAATAAAATAGCTTCAGATAGTTTCTAATTTCCATGAAAATTTATAATTTCTTCTGTCCTCTTTCTTACTTAGAAATGTTTTGCTCAATTTCCAAATTTAAGATTTTCTAGTCTGTGCTTTATTATTTTCTACTTAATTACACAATATGTATATATTATAGTAGTATGTATTTTATAATATGTATTATAAAATACATATATGATATATAATATTCTATATTCTATAGTATATATTATACCTATCCTTTGAAAATAATTGAAAGTGGACTTGTGGCCTGTTTTGTGCTCAACATTTTTTAATATTTTATTTATTTATTCATGAAAGACACAGGTAGAGAGAGAGGCAGAGACACAGGCAGAGGGAGAAGCAGGCTCCATGCAGGGAGCCCGACATGGGACTCGATCCTGGGTCTCCAGGATCACACCCTGGGCTGAAGGCGGCGCTAAACCACTGAGCCACCTGGGCTGCCCTTGTGCTCAACTTTTAAAAGTACTTTCATATATGGTTGAAAAAATACGAAATCTACAGTGGTGTGGTGCAGTATTTTAAATATATTTCCAGTGGATCAAGTTTCTTAATTATGTTATTCAAATTTTCTGTTTCTTTAATGACTTTTTGTCTCCTTTACCAGTCATTTACTGAAAAAGGTATGTTAAAATCTTCAATATGATCATGAACTTATATATTTTCCTTATTCTGAAAATCTATTTTATTTTAGCGCTATATTATTTAAGTATATTCAAGTATAGAATTGTCATACATTCTTTAATTTATAATTGAAAGCTTTATCATTATGTGCTAAAACTCTTTATCTCTAGTAATAACTTTTTATTTCAAAAATTAAAAAAAATACTAACAAAGCTCCATTAGTTTTTGTTTTTAGTATTTTCTTGATATGTCTTCTTCCTTTATTGTTTCTCTTTCTATCATGCTGTAGTTCCTATTTCAGAAATGTCACTTGTACACAGAACACAAGTAGATTTTTAAAAGTTGAGATTAACTATCTTGGAACTTATCCTGTTTGATATTCATCAGTTTTCCTGAATTTCTGGATTCATTTGAATTCTAACTAGATGTATGTTAGATCTTCTCATTTTAATGCCATATCTCTTCAGTTTCCTATCATATTTTCCATATCTGTTTCTCTAAACTGCATTTCTGATATTTTCTTCAGATCAATGTACTAGCTCAAGAATCCTCTTTTGGGTTATATATATCTTCTGTTTGATACATAAAAGGTGTCCTTAATTCAGTTATATTATTTATATTTTTATTCCTAAGTTTCTCAGTCCTAAAAGCATCCTACCACAAGTTTGTTCTAACTGACCCCAACAGAGTCCTACTGCTCCATGGTTTTATAAATTACCAATCTTTGCCTATAGATGACTCCTAAAGCCCTAACATGCAAACTCAAAAGGATATTGGGAAATGTGGCCTTCCTAATGCTACATTTTCATAACTTATAAGTGAATTTTAAATTCACTGGTGTTCTCAGTAGTCTGTTTGACTTTTTTTGCCAAAATAAACAAAAATATGTTTTAAATTAAAATAAAACAAAAGATTATAGCATGTAATTACTTAAGTATGCTATGACTACATTCACTCTTACATTTAGATATGCTGTGACTCAGTTGATTTGTCTTGCACTTGACACATTATTTAATTTATACAGATCTTTGTCATTTATTAAACTTTTTTAACTTTAAACTTATGAAATTCAGCCTTTGGAACTAAGACATAAAACTTCATCTGTTGACTGCCAACAACATATATGAGAGAAAAAAAGACTTAACCTCTTCTATTTTCAAAGGAATTTACGTTTTATTCTCATAAAAAAATGTTACTTCTGATTTGTATATTCAAAAATAATAAATTTTTGAATAAAACATTTTAATTGACATATTTAGTGTTTTGTATGTCACAGAAATACCAAAACAATATTGAAAAAAGGAAGAAACTAAAGCCCAGAGACAAAGAACACATAATCGAAAAACACTGGTAATATGCAAGAGGAGTAAAAAGATGGCAACAGGAAAGAGTGATAGAAGTGCTCCATGATGATGATGACATATTTTCTTTTTTACATAATATGAACGGATTATAAGTAGACAAACAAAAAACAATAAAAGGATAGAAAAACACCACATTGTGCTTACATCTAAGGAAAAGAAATTGTGATTTAACTTATGATCAATTCATCTTATGTTATTGCATAAAGTTAATCATAAGTTGGAAGCAATTATTTCTAACTTTTCTTTGGTAAATGTTATTTTATTCACCATGTGTAAAGCTCTGGTTTAGGCCCAGTAGGAGAACTAAATGACATCATGCAATCTAAAAGCTAATGAACCCAGATATATTCAAATATGAATAATATTACAAAGCAATATGTAATTGATAGCAAGGTGAACCATAGTCAACATTTACTGTAGTTCAGAAAGAGGCAAAATCCTGAGGGAAAAAGTGGTGAGGAAATTTTTTTTAGGAAAGAAGGTAAACATGGAAGAAATAAATGTGATTATAAAGGAGATAAATAAGATTATAAAGGAGTAGAAGACCGACAGGGACAGATGTGAAATTATTTGCTCAAGGACAAGTAGATAAGTCCCAACTTCAGGAACTGAGAACCTCTATTTCCAGCTCCACTGGGAACAGTAATCATTAACATCAAGTTACATAATGCTAGATAATAGTAAGACTTTGTTTCTCTAGGGAGGGAGTTGCCAGCTCTTTTTCTGAGAATTGAAAGAAGAATGGGTATTGGAGATGCATTTTGAGATCAGAATAAAAAGACGAGGCAGTAACTTATTTAGGGTAAGTAAAATAGGGAGAGAGTAGGCATTTGTTAATGAGTGGCTAGGACAGAGGAAGAAAAATGACAATGGAATCTCAGAAGAACAAGAGATAATTTGGTTAAATGGGTCCTTCCTATGAATACTGGATTTATCAAGGATAGTAAGTCATGGCAACCATGGTGGAAAGAAAATTGCAAGTCCAGTGCTAGAGAACTGAGGGAATATAGAAGTATTAAGTCAGAATGTGAAATTTCTGTAAATTTTAATTCCATGCAAATTCTTTTTTTACACTTAGGGAAAAGTTAAAGAACATAGTAATGTTTGCAATGTTACATTTATTTTTTTATTCCTTTAAAAATCATAGTTACCATGTGAATATTTTTAAAAGATTATTAATGGGCAACAAAAGGCTAGGAAGTCAAATTTTCACATACAAACTTAATGCTGGTTACGTTTTAATGCTTATCTGTTTAATGCAAATAGAAATACAGGTTAATGAAGATTAATATTTCTGCCATCTCTTAGTTTTCATGATTTTTATAGAATCTGGAAAAAATGTGAGACTAGATGATGTCACTATCACTACTGCTACTACAACTACAACTCTTGCTAATTCTACTAAGAGTCTTATTCCAACTGTAGCTTCTGCTGGGTTTCTCTACCAAATCTGTCTGATGTCCAAACACTGTACTAAGTAGTTTACATTTCAATTCTCATAAGCCTCACAAAAGTCTTCTAAGATAGGTGCCATTACTGTCTCACTGCCTGAATGAAAAAAAGGGAGACTCTAAGTATTTAAGTTCTAGAGAAATTTTGCCAAATTTCTTATATTATATTGTTTACTAATGCTTTATCTGATTTATATATTACTTTCCAAAGATGTGTGTAAAATTTTACACTGCCATTGTAGATTAAAAATGTTTCCTTGTAATTGTGGCAAATTTTGGGGTATTTTTGGAAGTTTATATAAGCTCTATCATTAATTTGATTGGTGACTTTGTAAAGATGCAATAACTCTCTTTATCTCATGATTATTTTTACTTTGAAGTCTTTTGTATTTGGAGTTTCACAGTTAACCTTTTTGTTATGTTACTTTGTGTTAAGGAAAATTTAGCTGGGTATTTTTAAAACTTAAAACTTTAATTGTTAAATTTAATCCATTTATATTTATTGTGATTATGGATAGAGTTTGATCTACATTATGATACATTTTTGTTTGTAAGTGAGATTGCTTTACAATTTCTTTTTTTAATCTCTTCTGCCATTGACTGGGTTTTATTTTGTTTTGGTATCATTAAAAAATGTGGTATCCCATTAAAAAAAGAAAAAAACACTCAAAATGAGTTAAGAGGACTATTTAGAGAATTGAAAGAAGAATGGGTATTGGAGATGCATTTTGAGATCAGAATAAAAAGACGAGGCAGTAACTTATTTAGGGTAAGTAAAATAGGGAGAGAGTAGGCATTTGTTAATGAGTGGCTAGGACAGAGGAAGAAAAATGACAATGGAATCTCAGAAGAACAAGAGATAATTTGGTTAAATGGGTCCTTCCTATGAATACTGGATTTATCAAGGATAGTAAGTCATGGCAACCATGGTGGAAAGAAAATTGCAAGTCCAGTGCTAGAGAACTGAGGGAATATAGAAGTATTAAGTCAGAATGTAAAATTTCTGTAAATTTTAATTCCATGCAAATTCTTTTTTTACACTTAGGGAAAAGTTAAAGAACTTAAGTTAACTTAAGTTAAGAGGACACCTTTGAAAAGGTGTCTAAAGACAGCATAGGCATGTGACACAGTTTGGCAAGATATATAAAGAGAAGACTGCTATGGAACTTATGATTCTCTGGCACAGCGTCATACCTTTTCCCTCTTTTTTTCCCCTCCTGGAAAGCAGATGTGATGGCTGTAGCGATAGCAGTTATCTTGTAACCAAAGGAACAACAGAGATGCTGTTAGCCTTAGAACAGAACTTAGCTGCCTACCTCTTGTCCTCTTGTTCTGTAAGAAAAACAATTTTCTATTTTAAGCCACCATTGTGGGTTATAAACAGAACCAAACACAACTAAATTTATATCTTCTTTTTTTCTGTTGTCTTAATTTCTTTTAGATGGTAATCCCACCTACTTTTCTTGCTCTGTTGATTTTGAAACTGTATATTAACTGTATATTTAGTTTTGGTTCTTCAGTTGTTATTTATTTAAAAAAATAATTGCTTTATTGGTTACAAAATCTTTGATATCTGTATCATTCTATATAAACAATAAATTTAGTATGCTTTAGCCTTAGTTATCCTCACTAGTCTTTTCCATCTCCCACGTATGCATCTTATATTTTAGCTCCAGCTTGTTTTTAACCTATCCATAGTGACTGTTATTGTTGCATTTACAGTTAAATCATGTTTAGATTTGCTGATTTTTTTTGAGTTTCTTTTCATAATCTTCCTTCTGCTTTTACTTCTTACTAAAATTCATTCTATAGTGGTTCTTTCAGTGAAGCCTTTGAAATTTAATTACCTTAGTCTTTGTTTTTCTTTTAATGTATTTATTCAAGCTTCACATTTGAATGAGTTTAGCTTTATATAGAATTCTGAGTCAACATTTCTATTTCCTTGGCACTTTAAAGATGTTATTGAATTGTCTCCAGCTTCCATTTTGGTTCTCAGCAATCTTCTCTCATCTAATTGTTCCTTGTGTGTCTTTTTTCTCTGGTTGCTTTTGTGATTTCTGCCTTGTCTTTGATTCTTCTTCTTTCTGGTCCTGGCAGTTATATCAAGTCAGAACCTCAGACTTCTGGTTCTGGTAATGAAATCTTCTGCTGTGTAGAAGATAATCTCTAGGTAATCTCTAGCAGTAAGATTAGCAGGCCACAATGGTAGCATGGATATAGCAGCAACAACAGTGGGAAGGTGGATCTCCAGACATTTCAGTACCCATAAGAGTCTGAGCTTTTGGATTACTGCAATATGGTTGTGTTAGCTTTTCCAACAGCCACAGAAACTGCAACACTAGTTAATAGTACTAGCCCTTCTAGCACACTGTAAACATTCTCTATATTATATAGTGCTGCTCAAAATAGAGTTGTTTCTGTTTACCAGTTAGATACTCATTAATACAACCTAGATGGGAATACAGTAGATCATATTAATGTGGAAAGATTATACAACTTTGTTGAATTGACACCAATATTACCCTTGTGACTTGTTTCAATCAGTGATGAAATAGGAGCAGAAGTGACATATGTTAATAGCCTAGTGGAAGCTTTAAGAGCCATGATATGCTTTCACACTATTTTCTTTGCCCTGTGTAACAAGACCCACAGTGTCCCAGAGAAGAGATGCCCATTAATTAGGATTTTGAAGTACACATATGAACCTGAGGCACAGCAAACTTATGATGGAAATGTAACATGAGCAAGAAATACATCTTTGTTATTATAAAATACTGATATAATTTAGCTTAAGATGGCTAACATGATTTGGGTTTATTTTTATTACGTATGAGAATCATTTTATTTTTTTAATCTGAGGAATTTTGTTACTCTTCAATTCTAAAAAATTCTGTCATTAACTCTGATTATTGCCTTCTGCTCTCAAATCTCTATGGAATTGAAATTAAATTAGGTTGATTTTTAGGAATGTCTTAATTTCTTTTTTTTTAAAAGATTTTATTTATTTATTCATGATAGTCACACAGAGAGAGAGAGAGGCAGAGACATAGGTAGAGGGAGAGGGAGAAGCAGGCTCCATGCAGGGAGCCCGACGTGGGACTCGATCCCGGATCTCCAGGATCGTGCCCTGGGCTAAAGGCAGGCGCTAAACCTCTGCGCCACCCAGGGATCCCAGGAATGTCTTAATTTCTACATATTTGTTAATTTTCCATTTTTCCTTCTATCTTTGATTCCTAGTTTTATTCCATTGTTCTTGGAAAAGAAACCTGGCATTATTTCAATCTTTTAGAACTTGCTAAAGCTTCTTTTGTGACCTGACATGTGAACTATCTTGGAAAATGTCCCATATGTGCTTGAGGAATGTTTCCTCTGTTACTGTTGGGTGGAATGTTCTGTATATGTCTATCAGGTACAGTTGGTCCATTGTGTTGTACCATATTGATTATTGATTTTATGTTATGTCCATTCTATATATTTTATGTATGCTCTATCCATTTGTAAAACTGGAGTATTAAAGTCTCTGACTGTTATTGTAAGTACTGTCTATTTCTCTCTTCAGTTCTGTCAATGTTTGCTTTGTATTTTAGGTGCTCTGATGTTGGATGCATATTCATTTATAATTGTTATATTTTCGTGATGAATTGATCATTTTAAAGTTATTTAATGTCCCCCCCCCTTGTCTTTTTTAATGGTTTTTTACTGGATCTATTTTGTCACAGGTTTTTACTTAAAAATCCGCTTTGTCTGATATAAGTATAGCCAGTCTTGTTTTCTCTTAGTTACCATTTGCATGGAATATTTCTTTCCATTCCTTCACTTTCAGTCTATATATGTCCTTAAGTCTAAAGTGAATCTCTTGTAGACAACATAGATTGAATCTTGTTCTTTTATTCATTTCAGCCACTCTGTGTCTTTTGATTCAATAATTGAAACTCTTTGTGTTTAAAATAATTATTGTTAAAGGAGTATTTAGCCACCTTGTAATTTTTTCCTGTTTGCCTTGTAATTCCTTTATTCCCATTTTCCTCTCTTTCCATCTTTTGTTTGTTTCATTGATTTTTTTTTTTTTTTTTGGTAGTGATGTGCTTTGATTCCTTTACCTTTTTCTTTTGTGTGTTCTATAGGTATTTCCTTGCAGTTGTCATTAGCTTATATAGGATATGTTATAATTTTAGCAGCCTATTTGAAATGATAACAACTTAACTTTAGTTACATACAAAAATGCTACACTTTTACACCCCTCCCACACTTCATGTTATTAATGTAATAACTTACATCCTTTATTTGTGTATTCATTAACAAATGTTTTGGTTATAATTATTAATATTTAGTTTTAACTTTTATGCACTTATTAAAGTGATTTACATATTACCTTTACAACATTACAGTATTCTTTATTTTTCTATATATCTACTTGTATATGTTTCATACTTTCATTGTCCTTCATATTGCTCATTAGCGTTCTTTCATTTCAACTCAGAGAATTGCCTTTAACATATCTTGTAAGGCAGATATACTGGTGAAGAACTCTCTCAGCTTTTGTTTTTCTGGGGAAGTATTTATTTCTCCATTTTTGAACAGCAGTTCTGTTTGGTATAATGTTCATGGTTGGCAGTTTTTTGTTTCTCAGCACTTTGAATACATTATCCCATTTCCTTCTGTACAGTTTTTGTTTTAAAATCCACTGACAGTCTTCTGGGGGTTCCCTTGTATGGGATGAGTTACTTTTCTCTTGCTGCTTTCAAAATTCTCTATTTGTGACTTTTGACAATTTCATAATGTGTTCTGTTGTTGATTTATTTGAGTTCAGCCTATTTGGAATCTTTTGGGATTCATTAATCTTGGATTCATAATTCCTCCTCAGATTTGACAGTTTTTCAGCCATTATTTTTTAAATAATCTTTCTGTCTCATTCTTTCTCTCTTCTCTGGGACTCCCAAAATGAATGCATTGATTTCTTGGTGGTTTCCTATACCTTTTGTAGGCTTTCTTCATCCTTTTTCTTTCTTTATTCTCTGGGTAATTTCAAATAAACTGTCTCCAAGGTAGCTGATTTGTTTTCTTATGCCACTAATCTAGCCTACTGTTGAAATTATGGAATTTTTTGGTTCAATTATTATATTCTTTAGCTTTAGAATGTTTACATGGCTCTTTTATGCTTTCTATTTCTTTGTTGATATTGTCATTTTGTTGATATATTATTTGCTAATTTCATTTGTCTGTGTTCTCTTGTATTTTACTGAGCTTCTTTGAGGCAATTATTTTAAATTCTTTGTCAGGCCATTCATATATTTCCATTTCTTTAGGGCTGATTGTTGGAAGTTTATTTTGTTCCTTTGGATGTATCATATTTCCAGTTCTTCATGTTCCCTGTAGCTCTGTGTTGGTGTCTGCACATATGAAGAAAACAGTCACCTCTGTCTATATTTAAGGGCTGCATTAACAGGGAAAGACCTTCACTACATAGCCTGGCTAGATTCTGGAAGACTTTCAAATCTTTTGTATGAATACTTGCATTTCACTCCTCTCACTCACTGTGCATCTTCTCCCAATTTCACAGATCTCTGCCAGTAACAGTAAGCCACCCTTTCCTTTTCTATGCTTTTTGCTGCCTCAGACATATAGATCTTGCCAGTTCTGTCAGTGATCTGTGTGAGACAAGACATAAACCAGTACCTAACCAGTTTATGAAAGGCTTGGGATGTTGGATGCACACTCTAATCATTTTTTCCTAAGGGATATATTTTTAATCAAATAGATATCTCTTGGTGTTGAACTGGCATAGCTAAAGTAAAATTACTCTTCTTACTCATTTCAATTCAGCTATTCTTGATGTACTCATCTGGGGAACTACAACTCCTTAACTGAAATCAAAGATATCTTGGTCCATCTATCATTGTTAAGTTAGTGTTTCTATGAAGTGGTGGGCAAGGACATCCTCTTCTGCCATCTTGCTGACATCACCTTTCACATTTTTCTTGATGATGTATTTTTTTCTATCTGTGTATTTAGTTTTTAGGCAATTTTTACTTGGTATCAATAGCTTTTCAAGATAAATATTGGCTCAAATATCTAGTTTTACTTCATTATTCCACTTTGTTAGAAATCACTCACAAATTAAAAGCACAACTTTAAACAGTCCTCAAAATATTAAACATACAGTTTTATTACTTAAATTACTAGCATTTAAATTCTGTCTAAGCATATTGTTGATGTTATTGTAGAATACTAAATATTAAAGTTATCCTTAAGAAAATGTAATTTTAAGAAATCTTGTAAATATTATAAGTGTTTATTAACTGATTTAAATTAGTGGCTCTCAAACTTGAGTACTCATAGTTCCTGAGAATGTATTTACATTTCCCTGAGGAAACCACAGAAACCAGTTTGAGAAACACTGAGCCTAACCTTGATTTCCATTAAAGTCTTCTCATTAATAAACTTCATAAAATGTTATACAGCCAGACTTGGCTGAATTTGCTTCTTTTAGAAGCTGAAGACAGCTATTGTTACAGATAATGATGCTTTTGTTCAACTTAATGATAATTGTATGCAAATTTTAGAATTTGCCACAAACTTACTATTTGTGGTAAACTTGTGGGAGTAGTTATATTTCCTTTTTCTTTTCAGGAAAACTGCCAGTATCAGGAATCACTGTCTGCCTCAAAATTGCAGCTGTGGTTGACTTCTCAGATTACTAGGAAATTATAGCAAAGTTTGTAGCAAACTTGAAAATTATCATACAGAAAAGACTTGCTACTAAGAAACACAATTAATGAGTAAAGACAGAGGAAAAGAAGGACTAAAAATAAGAGAAAGATCAGGAAATTGTTAAATTAACCAACTAGTCTAATCTTTAAAAAAGGAGTAATAAAATGTTATAAAGCTGCTATCTTTGAAGTTCCTCTTTTGAAATTGGATTTCTTCCAATCTCTCCTATTGGCTTTTAAAAAATTTAATTGTTAAACTTAATCATAAAAATGATGGTTTATTCCTACACTTAGAAAAAGTTTGAAAAAAAGTTTTAAGTAAAATATAACTAGATACATAATATATGAAAAATCACTTAAGAATAAATAAGAATTAATAGCTATTAAAATTGAAATGTAATCAAAGGTCGTGTTGTATAGACTTGTGATAGAAGCCACTACTCCACTTCAGTTAAATGAGATAATGCATAAGAAAATAAATATTCATGAATAATATTAAAATTTATAATATCGTTTCTCTCAACTTTATCAAATATAAATGTGTGTGTGTTCTTATCCAGAGCTAGACTTCATTATGTGAAATTTATTAAAAGTTTGAATGAGGGCAGCCCCAGGGGCTCAGTGGTTTAGCACCTGCCTTCTGCCCAGGGCCTGATCCTGGAGATCCAGGATCGAGTCCCATATGAGGCTCCCTGCATGCTTCTCCTTCTGCCTGTGTCTCTGCCTCTATCTCTCTGTGTCTCTCATTAATAAATAAATAAAATCTTTAAAAAAAAGTTTGAATGATATCTATCATCTTTCTTTATATTCTCTTTCACATATGGGTAATTAAGTGCTCCAGAAAACACATTCCAATTCTTACAAAGATTTTAAATGTGTTGCAAAGACTCTATAACTTAAGGAACACAGAACTCTAAAATAAAATTTAAAACAAGAAAATTATGTTTAATATTCTGAGGTTATTCATTATTAAAATAGTGTTTGTTACATGGTTAGGCATAACAGTTAATTTAATTATTTAAAGAGGCTAATTTAGCTTTTAAAATAAGACATTTTTCTCCCTAAAATTATATGCTGAATCTCCCGGTCTTTATTCTCTGGCCATGCTCTTACAGGATTTGACTCGGTTAATTTTAACATCAGTCTTCTTCCCTCTGTCCACACTTTTAAGGCAAAAGTTTTCCTCGTTGTGTCAAACTGACTTATTTTTTTCATAAAACAAATTTTCCTAGATCTATTGGTCACTTAAGATCATTAAAAAGTCATGATGGGTCTTTGGGAAGCAAATGGGAATCTAGCTTCTTCCTGGCCAAATTGTCAGTTATGATTGGCCTTCATATTTTCTTAAGATAAAACAGACAATTTGTTTTAGATAGAGACAATTCTTAAAAAGAAAAACTCTGGATTGGTTATGCACACAAAATAGTCAAATTTCCAAACATGTAAAATTCACACAGCTTCTAAAATTCAGCAAGTGATTTTCAAGGAAGGCATGCAAAAATGGCTTTTCTTATAAACCATGCATTTGATAGATGCTCAAAAAATATATTAATTTTGCTAAACTTAGACTATTATGGGAATGTCAAAATAAATTTAAGAAAAAAAACTTATCAGGGACTCCTCTCTGCTTGCTAGGTGAGACGATGCCTGATTTATGAATTGTTTAATAAAGCTAACTAGAGCTTCAAATTTACTCAGTTGGATAAAAAAGAAAGCAAGAAAAGGAAAGAAAAAAAAAACTTCTCTGGGTAAGTTTTGACACCCCAGATTTGGTTGTATACTGTTTCATTAAATAATAATTATGTGGACTAATTTATCGTATCATTTTATATACTTATATGTTTTAAGATAAATAATTATAATTTGTATTTGCATAACAAAATGTGCCAAATAGTCTAGCTTTTTGCCTTCTCTAAATATATTACTATACTATAGAATAAATAGATGACAGAATTTGGGGAGCCTCCAATAATTCTGATCTACACTCAAACATCCTACTCTAATTTTTTTAAAGTTAGTTTTAAGCTTATGATTCTTTCTGCTAATTTTTTGAATTAAAAATGTAATAAAAATGTATATAAAGAGAATTTTTAATCTATGAGAATTTTAATAAATCTGTAATCATCTTGATAAAAAGTCTGAAAATAGCAGTACTGTCATTATGATTTGGCACGTCATGATACAGCTTAATTTGAAAAATTGTGAGTGTTGCATT
This sequence comes from Vulpes lagopus, assembly GCF_018345385.1. NCBI lineage: Eukaryota > Metazoa > Chordata > Mammalia > Carnivora > Canidae > Vulpes > Vulpes lagopus. The sequence goes on from NC_054825.1 coordinate 122,687,220, forward strand.
AGAAAAAAAAATATAGACCTTATCTGACAAAGACTCTTCCAAATGTACTGTAAATGCTGAGAAAACATTATAGAAAAATATTTCACTTGGACTTAAAAGTATTAAATGTTTTGCAAAAATGTGTGTCAGCAAATTTAAGCTATTTTTTTCATGGTTGGTGGAATGAATTAAGAGAATGTCTTTTATTAATTACAGAAAAGGAATAATATTCATAGTGTTATCTTAGAGGACTGGATATCAAAATTGGATTTGGCCAGAAAACAACTATGGTGCCATTGAAACTAAGTTAAGGGTGAGTCAAAGCATTCAGCCAACAGATGTCAGAGATTTGTGCTCCATCATCATAGATGGCACATTATTATATTAGAATTGAAAATGAAACCCCACAATTTATAGTGGCTGATGGTTGATTGATGAAACTGGAAAATTTGAAATGCAGAAATAAAATAGAGGAAAGAGAGAGGGAGAAGAGAAAGAAAATATGAAAGAAATTGAGTGTGTGTGAGAGAGAAATTCATAGACTTGACACACCTAGTTTTCTTTTATTAAAGTTTCTGTCAGACTGCAGGCATTATGAAAAGAGAACACCATTGGGATGAACCATATAAAATTACTGATGATTTGCCACTTTTTACCAACAAATATGACATTTTCATATGCTTCAATATAATATAAAGCACTTACTTGATCTGGCCTTTAATGAGGGTTCAGTAGTAGATATTTCCTTACCTTTTTTCCATATAATTCATGATACAGTTATTTTCACCCCTCTCATATTAGCATTCTACAATCCTGCAGAGATTCTAAGGTCCCAGAGTGCTGTTGATTAGAATAGGAATGGAACTTCCTGCAGACAAGAACAAGAGACGAAAAATAATCCCAGCATTCTGCAGATGTTTATTGAACATTTACAAATGGCAGAGGGAAACAAAAGACACCCTCAGGGAATGTGACCAGTAGTGACCACTATGTAGAATGAAATATCTTTGGGCCTCCTGGGTGGCTCAGTGGTTGAGCATCTACTTTCCGCTCAGGTTGGGATCCTGGGGTCCTGGGTCCTGGAATCAAGTCCCTCACTGGGCTCCCTGCAGGGTGCCTGCTTCTCCCTCTGCCTGTGTCTCTGCCTCTTTCTCTGTTATCTCATGAATAAATAAATAAAATCTTTTAAAAATTAAAAAAAATAAAGCGATCTAGAGATTCAATACAATCCTTTCCAAAGTTCCAGTGGTATTTTTTTACAGAAATGGAAAAAAAAATCCAATAATTTGTATGGAACCACAAGATACCCTGAATGGTCAAAGCAATCTTAAGAAGGGAGAACAATGATGCAGACATCACACTTCCTGATCAAACTATACAACAAAGCTAGAATAACTAAAACAGTATGGTACTGGCACAAAAATAGGCACATAAATCAATGCAACAGAATAGAGAACTAAGAAATATATCCACACATATACAGCCAACTAATGTTTGACAAGGCTCCAGCAACACACAATTGGGAAAGTTTACTCTCCAAAAAAGACTTTTGGAAAACTAGTTATCCATATGCAAAAGAATTAAACTAAATCTTTATCTTACGCCACTCACAAAAATTAAGCAAATTGGATTAAAGACTTAAATGTAAGACTTCAAACTGTAAAACTCCTAGAAGAAAACATAGAGTGTAACCTTGACATGGGTCTTGGTATTGATTTTTTTAATTTGACACCAAAAGCATGGAAAACAAAAGCAAAAATGGATAAGTAGGTCTACATCAAACTGAAACACATCTGTATATCAATGGAAACAACCAACAGAGTAAAACATCAATCTGCAAAATGGGAGAAAATACTTGCAAACCATGTATCTGATAAGGACTTAGTATCCAAAATATGTAACTAGCTCATACAACCTAATAGCTAAAAAGCAAATAATCCAACTAAAAGTGGGAAAATGGCCCGAATAGACATTTTTACAAAAAAGATGTACAAATGGCCAAGAAGTTCATGAGAAGGTGCCCAACATTGCTAATTAAAACCACAAGAAGATATCATCTTACACTAGTTAAGATGGCTATTACCAAAAAGACAAAAGGTAACAAACATTGGTAAGGATTTGGAGAAAAGAGAACACTTCTACCCTGTTGGTGAGGATATAAATTGGTATTTATACTGCTTGCCATTATGGAAAAGTACAGCGGTTCCTCAAAAAATTAAAAATAGGACTACCATATGATCCAGCTGTCACAATCCTGGGCATATATCTGAAAGAAATGAAATCAATATTTCAAAGAGCACCTAGGAAACCCTGTCATTTGTGACAATATGAATGGAACTGGAAGGCATTATGCTAAGTGAAATAAGCCAGACAAAGAAAGACAAATGCTGTATAGTAACATTTGTGAGTGGAATCTAAAATAATTTTTTTTTTTTTTAGTTTCATAGAAACAGAGAATAAAATGGTGGTTGCCTGGCTGGAGGAAGGGAGAAATGTGGAAATATAAGTCAAAAGTCAATAGGTAAACTTTCAGTTATAAGAATAAGTTTTGAGGACCTAATAATGTATAGCATGGTAACTTCAGTTAATAATATGGTATTGTACACATGGAAGTTTCTAAAAGTAGATCTTAAGTCTTCTCATACCACACACACACACACACACACACACACACAGCTAACTATGTGAGATGTGATGGATGTTTTCATCATTTTAATCTTGGTAATCATTTCATAATATATATGTATATGAAATCATCATGTTGTACACTTTAAATATATACAATTTTGTTTGTTGATTGCTTCTCAATAAAGTTAAAAAAAAAGAGAAGAGTACAGCACACAATGTGGATTTTTCCTCAAATATGTCTGGCCTACCCATCTTTTAAGGGATTCTGGGTTTGCAAACTGGATCAAGTCATGAAACTGGATTAAGAGGATGTAACTCCCCATTTTGATGACTGAAGACAGGATTCACATTCATTCCTAGAGTTTCAATCATCAATTAGCTACTGCCAATGATCCCTATAGTTGAAATTTCTCTGATTACTGATCTAGCCATGAAGATTATTATAACTAACTCACCTTTTCTCTGATTCTTAAAAGACACTTCTAGGCTTTTGCCACTCTTGGATCCCTTTACCTCCATTAAAATCTACTTAAACTGTACACATAACAGTTCATTCCGAAACTTTATCCACAGAGGGTAGCAAATAAAATGCTTTCAGTAATGGCTGTGCTTCTCTCACTGTGGATTTTGCAATTCCTTGGTAATGACACAATCCCCTGGAGTGGGGATGGGAGGATAAAGAATGCGTTAAGGAGGCTGATGATAAAATACTAGTCAATACATAAATCTATCTTCTTTACCATTATCCAGGACTTGCTTTGATGCCAAAACTATATTCTTGTGTATATGCATGTGTTTACATGTAAGCTTCGACTAAAAACAATCTTAAAAAGAAGTGCCTATTCTTATATACACTGTACATTGTTTGAGAATAGGTGTCATCTTTTCTCTTTTGGTGGTTGTATTCCTTATTTCAGTGCTATTAAGATAGAAAGGACAAAAATAGGTGAAATTTGAAGTATAACATCATGCTTTTGAGCATGTTTTTCATTAGATATATTTTTGTTGTTTATTTTGGACCTTATTATTAAGGAAGGCTATTCTATCAATCATTTGGATTTGTTTGAGTAGAACAGTGACTTTAGCATTTTTTTTTTTACTCTGAAAGAGCCTGGAATATATTTATTTAACTTTAAGAAAAGTAAAGAGGGTTATGTATTTGCAGTCCTCTGAATCCCCAAGCCATCTTTAGTTTATATCATTCAATTAGTACTTTATAAGTTTTTATACATCCTTTACCTTGACTGGAACAGCAATTTGAACACGTTTGCTCTATATACTATTCTTTATTTCACCCAAAATTCTTTAGTTGGCTTAGAGCCCAAATTGCCAGAAACTCTAGGATACCAGTCTCATCCCTGCAGTTTTTGCTCATGGAGTCTGTAGCATAGAGTACAAATAGGGAACAAAACTTGGAATTGAAAGGAATATATAGACAGCTAGTGGGCACACGAGCAACTACACTGTGACCTAACCATTAATAATGGCAATAAATAATAGCCATGGAAGCCCTTTTCAGACCTAGCAGGTAGGAAAAGGAAGAAATGAAACAAGAGAGAAATTGCATCAAGAAAGCAGGAGAAGCAGAAGCAATAGTAGGATGAAAAGGAGAAGAATGGAACTTTAGTAATGAAGGAAGGCATGGCAGTAGGTTTTTGAGTCAACTGCCCATCCTCTTTCAGATCAGTGGGTCCTTCAGAGGGAGAGAGCTAGGTTGGGATTTAGGTAATAAAATATATGCCTAACTACAATCTCCTAATCTTTGCCATCTCCTCAATCCCTGTGTACATTTAGCTCCCTCTATTGGATTGGTATTGTTTACACACAAGTGATATTTGCTCTTCGAAGACACGGCCAAAATTTCCTTCCAATATTTTACATTCAGAAGATGAGGAAAACATTCTCTTCTTAGTGTTTCTACATTCGTATAAATCTTCTAAGCGGCAACCACAATGAATTGTTTGCACAACTCAAGACTTTTCCTCCAGGTCTTTGTTCTAGTAGAGAAATTTAAGGATTTCGTATCTTCACCACACTGACTCTCTAACACCAAGTATTCAAAATTGCAACCACATTAAGGGAGAAATTTGGAAATTCTCCTATTACAAGGCAATCACAATAATTTTCAGTAACCACTAGACCTCTTGCGATTTTATGATTTTAATGTAATAATAACAAAGATCTCATTCTCTATTGGGTGAAAGGTACACATTTTTCTAATAGCTTAAGTCATATCTGGAGATAAAACCTAAGGACTAGGAACTCCAGAGTTTTGTGAGATTTTGGAGCACCAAAATAATTAGAATATATTTATCTGTGAGTGCTTTATAACGTGCAATACATGACACCAGAGTTGTATGGCCTGTTTATTGTTTGGCAAAGTCTCTCTCAAGAAATTTTTCATTAGTTTACTGGCTTTAGAAAAATCCTGAAAAAAATCAACTTGTAATTTCATCTTTATGCTATTTACAACATTTTGCTCACTATTTGCTTTTCTCACACAGAACACTTTATTTCTCAAACTGGAGTGTGGGTTAGAGAGATTCCAAAGATTGAAACTGACTAGTCATAAGATTTCAAGGATGACCCAAAATTTGAATGTTCCTTAGACTGTCTTCTGTTGTCTATAGTGGAATAAATAGATGGATGAACCCTGACATTTCTCGCAAGTACAGTTTTTATCTTACTGGGAATGACAAAGGTCTACTATATGTTGACCATTCCATGACTCTCACAATATCTCTGGGAATTTCCTAGATCTTAGGTGTGCATAGGACTTTATGTAATATTTTGACTCTTATGTAAATCATACTTTTTTCCTATGTGGCATTTATTTTGCAGCATACTATAGTATATTAAAAATGGAACATCTGTGAGGCACTTATTGCCTTTATGTTACTCAGGTAGCATATGACTACAAAAAAGGAAGAATCTTTCAAGCTACCTTTAGTAAATGAGATTTATGGTAGAAAACCAAGGGAACATAATGAAATCCAAAGGGAGAGAAGTTGAGCCAGCCACAAATGATTCTGTAATGATGGACTGTTGTGTTGTTCAAGAACCAAGGATGTTAATCCCTTGATTCCTTTCCTTCTGGGACCACCTGACTCTTCCTCTATGTGGACATCTATTTCACGCCTCTCTGTTTATAAAGCTAATTTTACTGCATTCATATGGTCCTGTATAGCTGCCCTAAAATCTGCCGCAAGCCTCTGTAACCTTCTGTGCCTGACACCCATCACTATGTTAATATGGTTTCTATGTACTGCTTTTACATTCCTAAGAGAAAGAATATGATTACCTCAGCTTTTGTCATGTACACGTGCAAGTTTAATCAGGGAACTTGGCTTTGAGTCTAAAACAGGGATATTTCAATATTTACTTAGTGGAAAGTTGGTTGGTATCAGACTCTCCAAAAGGGGTGTGAAGAAAGCATCAATGGCAGATTCAATATTTCTACTTCAATGTGTAAACAATTCTTTTTTAAAAAGAGACAAAGGAGGCTAGTTCTACCACTGAAAGTTCAATTGAAAATTAAGACATTTCTTTCAGTAATATTCAATATAAATTCGAGTAGATGCCAGAAAATACATCAATTTAGTAAAAGAAACCTGCTAAGGTTATTCTCTTTTCCGCAGTACTCTGAGATTTCTAAAATATGGGAGTTGTTGAGTACAGCTTTCTTACCCATAATATACATAACCTAGCCAATTTCGCATGAATTAAATTCTGCTATTATTTCCACTTCTAACTAGATAAGAGTATAATCAGAAGTCATGCTATAACAAAGACAATGTGAAAGTTTTGAAATATTTTTGAGTTCTCTTGACACGATTTGTAGAGTTGTAGAAGATTTAAACCATTTTATAGTCTGTATTGGGTTTCAGAACTTGCATACACACAAATATTCATTCAATTTCATAGAGAAAACTTAGAGCCAACAATAACTTTGGTATTTATTAAAAGCAGGTCACCCTCTTAGTGGTGAAATGTTTTGTGCTAAAAGCAGGAATAGTTCTCTTTACTAGATTTGTTAAGGAAGGCTCAAAGAATACAGGCATGCTTCTTGGAAAGGATAATTTATAGCACTCAAAATATCCATGAAACCAACCAATATTTTCACCATATTTCCTAAAAGGACAAGTATACTGGTTAGATAGCACCTTTAATATAAATGAACTATCTGTTAACGTTGAAAAGTACAAGAACTATTTTGTGTTGTTACAACCATGGTCTGTCTTAGAGACAATGCTGAATTATCAAAAATAATGTCCATTAATCACTGGGCACATTAAAATATTTACCTTTTCCATACTTTTGTATGCTGATTAATTATACTAAATTCAATTTCTAACATTCTTCATTGACTAATTGTCCTAAATCTTCCTTTTCAAAATACTCTGTGAAAGGCACGAGGAAAGGCAGAATGAATTAATAATCATTGTATTACTAGTAAATAAACCAAGCACCCTCCATAAGTAAGCATATTTAATCCTTAAATAATGCCCTGCAGATATTATCTTATTCACATAAGAAAAATTAAGCATCAGAGGGACTAGATAAATCGTCCAAAATCAAATAGCTAGTAAATGGTCAGAACCAGAAGTCGTTAAGTTCTGTGTGTCTATAAAGTTTTTTTTAACTCCCTATGTGTCAGTAATTTCTCATTTCTTGTCATGTCAAGTTGAATCTGCTCAGCCTGACTTCCATAGTCATCTGTTATCTGGTTCTCTTTGGTTCATCAGCTTCCCTTTTCATTGCTCTCCAGCATGAAGATTCTTCGGTCATCAATCTGCTTCCACCTCCAGGCCTTTATTTTATTCAGTCTGGAGCTGGGAGGCTCAAACCCTCTTTTATACCAATCCAAATACTAAATACCCCATGACAATCACTTCCCTTATTATAAATAACATTCCCTGATCTTTTTTGAGTTCACTTTATTGTCTGCCTGCTGTTTTTCCATGTTTCTCCTCTTTTATTGCGGTCTAACAACTACTTCAGGCTTACCAGCCAGTCCTTCATCCATAAATTACTCTGTCTCTTGCTACCTGATTTGAAAATGGGCTGCTTCCCTTCTAGATCCTTTAGATACTACATAGTGAGTAACCCATATGGCCATACTGTTGTGTGCAGGGCAGGGTGTAGAAGTGTACATAATCTGATAGAATTGATTTAGCAACCTGCTTTTAACTGTTATAATTCTCTGGAGAAATAAAATATGCAGTTTTTATGTATATAAAATACATATATAAGTATACATATAAAATATACATAAAATCCAACATGAAGGTAGACTTTTATATAAATGTGAAAGGATGAAGTATAAAGGAGAACTTTGTTTTTCCTGTTACACACACACACACATACACACACACAATTATGCTACTTTACATCATAATGGATAGTAGAAAGGAAAGAGGAAGGAGAAGAGAGTATCTTATACCTAGCAGAGTACATATCCTTCAGTAGCTTTCCTTCTTCTCATCACTACTGGCATTATTATCCCTTCTTGCTGTATGTGACTGACATTAATTCAAGGTTCTGGAAATGAGATATTTAATTGGGCCACATTAAGTTTAGGGAAAATCTTGCATGATAGCTTGAGGGAACTAATGACTTTTAACTCTCATGTCAGTAATAGTGATTTCTCCAAAAAATATCAGGGCTGAGGATCTCATGATTCTGCTGCCAAATTTAAGAATCATCAAATGTTTTGTGGTTTCAGACACCATTTTTTCCCCAGTGAATTACTACTTACATGGGGCAGTGTAATTCATGTTTTCCTATATTTAGCTACATTCCAAAGAATTTCATAAGCATTTCCCTGAGCTCATTTTCCCATCCTAAGTCTGATGGCATGAAGCAAGAGGGGATTTTTGATGAATGTACTAATATTTTGTATCTTGGAATGCAGATTAGGGGTATTTTCATACAAAGCTGAAAAGGGATTGGAAATAAAGGGAATGAAAGTGATTTCTTCTGAGAATCCTCACTGTCGCTGATTATGTTCTTGCACCAAATTTAATTTGTGCACAAGAAGAGGGGCTTATGTACTGACATGCTTCTTCACTTCCATCTTTTATCTTATCCAAATCTATATGCATAGAGATTGTGTTTTAACTTCTCATTCTCAAGAGGCTGCTTTTCTAACTTGCCTACAAGAACTACACTGTGAATTAAGATATGGGCCACAAGAAGAAAGAAGAAAGAGGAGGGATCAGTTGTTATTTTTCATAATTAATCCCTTCCCCTCATAATTAAGGCAGAAAATATTCATTAGCCACTTGACCCTAAAATCATTAAATTTGGAGTTTTTCAACCTCAAAAAAGGAATGTGCTGCCTTTCCTTGGTTCTGATCTCCAGATTGTTGATGGTGCACCTAAGTGTGCGTCATCTCCACAAACACATGGGGAGAAACATGGGTGGTGGTGCCCATCAGCTTCAGAATAATAAAGGCTCTCAGCTATTCAAAACTGATGCCACATCATCTCTGTCTTCTGTGAGGAATCCTCAGCTCTTATTATATTTGTACGTATCCCATTTTTTATCTCCTCTTTCTCTCTGTAGGTTTTCTTACAGTAAAATTGTATAGAAGTCAATATTAGCCCCTACCACTCCACATGAAAGCATCTCATCTAAATCAGGCCAAAAGCAAAACTAAGAGGTCCATTTAAAAATTTGATTCCAAATACCAATATTTTAGAACATGCAAGTGAGATGTGCTTACAGTTCTAATATCATGTAGATGTAGGTAATTTGTAACTGTTCTTATTTATCTTTTCCAGTAGATTTTTTGATAGAACCCTAGCCTTATATGATATTTGTATATTTCTTGTTTCCCCCTAATTAATTACCTTTTAACTGAATTAAGAACTCTGTAGGATGATGCTATGTCTTATCTCCTTTAAACTGCCCTTATCTAAATTAATACACTATTTTTTGGCTTGTTTTGTTTTTATGTCAAAGGAAGTTAGTACATTTTTGTTGTGCACATGAATGAATGAATAAATGATAAACTAATTCTGAGTAGAAATGCTCAAGTAATAAGCAATTTTTAAATTTACCTTTTCAAGAACTCTGGTTATAATCTGATATAATAAATCTCATATATGAACCACATTTCATGAGTAACTCACACACCCAGGCACATACTAAGCATTTTGGGTAACATAAGAATATATTAAACTCAGCCCTTGTCTTCCATCAGCTTTCAATCCAGTTGCAAGTTCCTGGGAAATACTTCAGTCTTGACACCAAAGAAATCTCATGCCAGAAATTTCTGCCAGTACCAATTAAAAATATTTTTCCTCAAGTTCCCTGAGGCCAAAGTATACAAGGTCTGCAAATTACCTGATTTCAGAAATGAAATCTAGCATAAGCATTGCAAAGAAAATCCCAAGATTACCAACCAAAGCATTTTAAAAAATCAAACATCCCTCCCTAGTGGTACCAGGAGATATACAAGAAGTCAGATGGGGAAAAAAAACATCATCCTTCTCCTGATTCCATATATTTCCTTGTCAGAGCTGCCTAACCTTTGCTTTCCAGGCAGCCAATGTGCATAGACTGGAAAAGCCGAGATGATGTCAAAGATCTTCTCAAGGTCTAGGTAATTTTTGTTTCTCATTTGCAGGAGCCCCAGTATTTCTAAAGATATACAGATTTGCATTGTCTAATTTGTAAAAAATGGCTTTGTTCTCAATGCTAACCAGGAAGAAATTTCTGACAGTGTTGGAAGCCTGGAACTTACTGGATCAATGAGAAGGGACTTCTGGCTTCTCAGTCAGACAAGGATCGGTAGAAGCTGAGCCATGGAAGCCCACCAAAACCACAAAACATTAACACTGCTGCTCTGCTTCCATCCCTGCTACAGAAGCCATTTGAAGCATTTTTTTTTTTTAATACAGCTCTCAACTTGTGGTAAGGAATTAAGCCCAAAGTATCTCAGTAAACCTTGTGTTTTGATTTACTAAACACTCAAGAATGCACTTTCTTCCTTTCATAGATTTGTGTCATAATTTTATTTTTAAAATGCATGACTTTGTCTCTCCTTACTCGTTCCCAGAAATGGTTCCATGTGTACAATACATTCATAGTCTTTCTTTTAGTTCTCTGAGGATCTCAGCACACTAAAGGAAGAAGAAAGTAGTGTGAACACCAAACCAAGAAATTGCCAGAGTCTGAACAAGCCTTGCTGCTGGGGCCTAGTAAAGATAAATACTCATCCATCCAGTGCCTTCATTTCTGTAATGTCTCACTGTCCAACTTAATAAATGCTTTCTTGCTAGTTTTTTGGCATCTCTTTGAATGAGGAATGTAAACTGAAAAGGCCTAGAAGACGAAAACTGGCACAAAATTCTATGATGAATAATATCAGGAGACACCGAGACTGGCTCAGTAGTCCCATATACAGTGTCACAATCTCTATCTGAGGACAGATGGATTTGCTGCCTGGGATGAGGCTGTTATATAATTTCTAGATACATGAAAAATAAAGAAAAAGAATAAGAACAAATCCAGGTCCAGTTTTATGAAAATAGAAGTTAAGTATAAAACAGGAGATTTATCAAAAGGATATTAAAGACAATTTAAACTTGATAAACAGAACCCTCAACATATATTTAATCTTTGGATATTAGGAAAGGAAAACAATGTGGTTTTTTAAAGTACACTTAGAAGTTCTGGGAGAAACTTCCAGCAAAGTGAGACTGAAACCATTTAGTTATCTCTGTATTTGCACTGTATTATAAACTATTACTATTTAAAAACCTAAAAAAGCCCCTGGAAAATCATGCTCATCTTTCCCAAGTTGAATACCACTAAAAAGAAAACTTTCATCTTGGTGCTGAAGAGTCTGACTAGACTTTAGTTAAGATGTTGTTACCCAAAGAAGCCCTCAATTATATAATTTTAAAGTTTTTTTTTTTTCTTTTCACATATTAGAGAATTTTTCCCAGGCCATTATGTTCAAATCCTTGCTTAGAATATAGAAATCATGTGCCCAGATGATTTGAAATGAGTATCTCTTAATTTGGCCCCACCCAGTAAATGGGTAGTTCGGTTACTCACTATCTTTTAGGCCTCTAGGAAAGCCATTTTCAAGTGTGTGGCAGGAGATGGAAATGGAAAATCAGAGGTAGCTTTCCCTGAGAATGGTTCACCATTCAGGTTCACCAACCACTGGAGGGAGGTTGGGGTTGGATATGATGACAAAAAAGGATATATTATTTACATTTTTTGGGGTTCTACCAAACCAGTAATATAGTAATATATAATAACTGGAAAGTTTAACTCATGTTCCAAGATGGTTCTTGGGTAGCAGGCGAAAGTTTCAAATAAAATAGACTCGATTTAGAAAAAAAAAAAAAAAATGGTTCTTGAAACTCCACTCTTTATATCAATCAAAAGAGAGGAGAAAGAGATGAAGGTGGGAACACCCTTTTTCTATAAGGACACTCCCTATTAGTTGTTCAGACTTTCTCCTTATAGCCAATTGTGTATAGGATCGTACCCAGTTGCAAGAAAGGCCTGAAATGTAACCATTTCTTTAACCACGAGTCCAGTAAAAAAAAATGAGACCCTAAGGAGTAAAGAGAACATGGATATTGGGGGACAGATAGCAGTATGTACCTCAGTAAGAAAAGACTAGAACTGTTTGTTTACATGGGGAACATGTTTGTTTATAATACTGATCATTGTTCTTCAAAAATAAAAATAACTTCTCTAAATTTTGCTGGTATGGAATTATGTTAGCTTACATTCCCTTGAAGAAGTTATTCTTAGTCAAAATTTTCTCAATTTTTATGTATCTTTTAACATTCATGCATAATTTGCTGACATTTTATACATGACAATGTGTCAATTTCTAAATAATGAGATTTCAACTAGCATACACATTTGCTTGCTCAAAATATTTACTTCTGTAGTTAATTATAACATATCCTTAAGTTTTAATTAAATTCTAAGTTAAGTCTATTGTTAATTTTCTCCTTGGTTATTTATTCTCCATAGGAAGAGTTATAGGAACTATGTGAGGACTATGTATTAGTACATGAAAGTTGGGAGGGGACTTTCACTTTGGAACACCTATGACAAGGATCTTTTCTCTAAACTGAATGTGTCAGTTTCTTACAGCATTGCTTCCTAGAGGCAAGGAGAACAACAAAGGTACAATTGGATTGTAGTTCATATTTATTAGTCTTAATACTAAACACAATTAAGTTGCCAGTAAGATGGTTGCCAGTAAGAGAGTAATCTCTATAATGCCAGTAGTTACTTATGTCTGCCATATGAGCTGAACTGGAAGTACATTGGCAAATAAAAGTCATGACAACAGTCTTAAAAAAAAATAATTCCACTACATTGGTGAATAAAAGTATGACACAACCTTGCAATCTAGCCTCAGTCTTTCTCCTATAAAACAGGCATAAAAAAAATCCACTTTTAGTTAGATGAGGAATATTTCCATGTTAATAGCATGTTTGTTAACAATCTCCACAAGGGAAAAATTAAGAAGTTTGCCCTTTTCACCATGTTTAAGAAAAAAAAGTTTTAGAACCAGCACAATTCAGTGCTTGTATAGAGTGAGACTCATCAACTTTAGGAAGGGGGTTACTGCAGCTGTGGAAAGAGCACAAAGTTGGGACAAAGTTTAGAGCACATGAAAGCCACATGTATCGGTGATTTCATGCAATTCTGCTTCTTTCCCACAGACTTTCTGCCTTAGTGTGGTATAGTAGTTACCTATTGCTATGTAACAAATTACTCCAAAATTTAGTAGCTTTATTTTTTTAAAACTTTTTAAAGATTTTTATTTATTTATTCATAGTCACAGAGAGAGAGAGAGAGAGAGAGAGAGAGAGAGAGGCAGAAGCAGGCTCCACACAGGGAGCCGGATGTGGGACTCGATCCCAGGCCTCCAGGATCACACCCCAGGCTGCAGGCAGCGCTAAACCACTGCGCCACAGTAGCTGCCCTAAAATTTAGTAGCTTTAAAATAACATATTTATTATCTCATAATTCTAATGAGTCAGGAATTAAGATTTAGCTTGGTTGGGTATCTCTGCCTCAGCCTCTCTCAAAAGCTACAATCAAAGTGTGGACGGGACCATAGGCTCCCCTGAGGGAGAATGTGTATTCAGCTCATATGGCTTTTAGCTGGTGTCAAGTTCTTGCTGACTCTGGTTGAGACATCAGCTCTTTGCCATGTGAACCTTTCTACAGGGCACCTCACCAGAAGGAAGCCAACTTTCTTCAGAATGAGTGATTAAAAGGGGAAGAGAAGGAGCAATCCAGATGGAAGACACTGTCTCTTTGTTACCTAATTTTGGAAGTCACATTACATCACTCTTTCCAATTTCCATTCATTTTAAGGGGCTCACTAGGCCTAGCCCACACCCAAGAGGAAGAAATTACACAAGGGTACAAACATCAGGAGGCAGAGAATCATTGGGGAGTATTTTGGAGGCTTCCTACCACATCTTGTGAGGTTACCTGATAAGGAAGACACCTGGCATCTTGGACAGTCCCTCAAACTTAAGGTAGAATTTAGGCTCTTCGCCTTACTAGCTGCATGAATATGCACAAGTCTGTAGTATCTACTGCATAAATAAAATAAATAAATAAATAAATAAATAAATAAATACTAATATACTGTACCTTCCCTCAGCTCAGCATATATAAAATGGACACAATAAACCATAACTCTTAGGTGAGTGGTTAGGATTAAACAGTATAGCTTGTGGTTCACATATAGGAAGCATGCAGCAGATCCTCCTATTCCTGGTAGAAATAACAGGTTGTTTGCAAATTCAAGAAAAACAGCTGTTCACAGTGACTGTCCCGTGAACTTCCTGGGTTCAGCACTGGTGCCTTCTTGTAGAATAACCAACATATTTATATCTTCAGAATTCAGTAAAAGTGGTGGTTATTTTGGACCACTTTCTGTTAGAAGGAGAATATTATGACCCAACTGAAAGGAGATATTTTTTCTAAGTTTTTTTTTCTCTTCCTGGTACTTGAGTTCAGCCAAGATACAGCAATTCCTCATTATTCTCAGTTAATAGTTAGACCTCTAAATGGTCTACTTTTTACTTGGCAATGACAACACAATTGCAGTGTTTTGATAATTTCTAGATGTTAATTTTAGAAGGGGGCATGGACAAATGGGAACACATGCAGAAAAATGATCAGATTGATGAGTGGACTCTAAAATCAGTCACATGTCATATTAAACATGAACTACCAGAAAAAGAATATTTAGCTTAGAGAAGGAAAGACTATTGCAGTATATGTTAACTACCTTCAAATATTTTTAAATGTTGTATTGAAGAGAGATTATATTTATTTTTATTGTTTGGAAATCTAGAGCCGGGACAAATGTGTTGGGAAAGATTTCAGGTCAATGTAATGAAAATTTTCAGAGAGTGTTAAAATGCATGGAGCTGAATTAGAATCTTAGTTCTGCCTCCTACTGGCTGATCTTAAGAAATTTCACTTATCATCTCTAAGACTTGGTTTCTGAATCTGTAAACTTAAAATAATGATCATATATTATTGATCTGCAGTGTGCCATGTACTGAATACTTTGCTTTGTCTATGACATTGATAATGCTAAGGATGGTTATTCTTCTTTTACACATAAAGGAAGGGCTTTGTGGCAGTAGGTTTCAACCTTCTGCTGAAGGGTTTCTTCAGTATTTGTGTTAGTGCCCGAGACTTGCTGGTACAGAATATTTTTTCCAAGTGAAGTTATTGCCATATTAGTGATCAAACCTGTCAGTATCACAATTTTATTTGATTTATAGCCTATCAGTAGAAATTGAAAATCAGTACTAGAGTAGGCTTTTAAAGCCATAATGGGGATGCTGAAACATTAAGGGTGTGTGTGTGTGTGTGTGTGTGTGTGTGTGTGTCTAATATTAGAAAATTATGAGAGCTTAGATTTTTCTTTGGTAGCCTTGAAAAGGTCACCTGATCTCTTTAAAATTTAGAATTTCTCCTATGAAATGAGGAAACTGTGATAGATAGTTCCTCTTCATTTCACATACCTGCAGCTCTAAAAATAGACTGAAAATTACTACATGAGTCAGTAATGTTAAATTAATCAGTTTCCTTAGATTTTATGTCTTGCATTTATATATCATAATTTAAATGAAATGAAATGTCACTGTTTATTCTTATTTATACTTATCAAATGTAATGTTCTTCTGACATTCTTCAGGTTACACAGGATTTATTCCATAGGGATTTGAGTGGAAAATAACATATATTTCACTTTGCAAATACAGTGATTTCAGCCAAAAGTATGACTACACAATTTAAAATTTAAAACATTATAGAATGTTTGCTATCTTAACATGTATTTTAATTTTATTTCTATATTACAAAGAAGCAGTGAGGTAGAACTACATAAAAGAAAGGAAAAATGAGAAGAAAAAGGATTAGAAGTCTCTAAACATAGAAAGCAAAGAGATCCAACCCATTTATAATTGGAGTCCTCAGTAAAGAAAACTAAAATTGAAGAAGAAACCCTATGATTACAATTATAATTCAAGAATTTTTTAAGAAATAAAAAATATTTGAGTCTAAATATTTTAAAAATGTGCAATACTTTGAAAAAATTATCCAGAATAGGGATCCCTGGGTGGCGCAGCGGTTTGGCGCCTGCCTTTGACTCAGGGCGCGATCCTGGAGACCCGGGATCGAATCCCACGTCAGGCTCCCGGTGCATGGAGCCTGTTTCTCACTCTGCCTGTGTCTCTGCCTCTCTCTCTCTCTCTCTGTGACTGTCATAAATAAATTAAAAAAAAAAAAAAAAAAAAATTATAAAAAAAAAAAAAAAAAAAAAAAATTATCCAGAATAGTCAATACTGAGACATTATTAGACTTGAAAGATAAAGAAAGTATCCCTTTTCTACCAAAGTAAAAGAAATAAAATTCTCCTAGAGTAAGAAGAGCATCAGAATGACCCACACTTTCCCCACTGCAACATTCAATGTCATTCAGTTGAATAACATCTAAAAAATTTGATCAAAAAAAGTCAACCTGAGGATGTCCCATCCAGCCAAACGATCCTTCTGGTTGTAAAATACTATATAATAATTTACACAAAGATTCCCTTGAGCTTTTCTGAGAAAACTATTAGAGGGTTAAGTTCAGCCTACCAAGTGATGAATAAAGAAACTATAGCAAAAGGACTGTGTGAGTACTATATATAATTGTTTAACTACGACCAAAATATATAGAAAACATTTATATAGTATTTCCTTTTACTAGCCACTGTTCTGAATTCTTGACATGTATTAGCTGTAGATATTAGAGTGATAAAAATGTAAATATAATATGCTTTCATAATTTACACATTTGCTCCACAATTTAAAGGTAGGGCTTAGAGAAGGTTTGCAGTTTACTTCATGTAAATGTGGGGATCCAATGACTTAATTTTAAACAAACTGAAATAAATCAACTATCCAAATATAAATTGATTTAACCAAACAAAATAAAATACTACAAAATATAATATTGACTAAATTTGGATGGAATGAGGGGAGATTAAGAAAAAGATATAGTGTAGGGTCAGAAAACATACAGGATATATAGAAGTATGATAGGCATAGTTTTTAAAATACCAGGGTGAAAATAAGATATAAAGTTATAAAAGTAATCTCTATAATAAAAATATAAAAAAATAAGTGTTTTAATCATTACAAACATACATACCAAGCAAAGAAAAAAGACTATCTGCTGAAAGAGTTTTTAAAAACCATAAAAAACAGAAACACAACATAAAACATAGAACTAAGGGAAGACATAGGTTCATATTTATAAATATGGTTTAAGGGGATCCCTGGGTGGCTCAGCCGTTTGGCGCCTGCCTTTGGCCCAGGGCGCGATCCTGGAGACCCGGGATGGAATCCCACGTCGGGCTCCTGGTGCATGGAGCCTGCTTTTCCCTCTGCCTGTATCTCTGCCTCTCTGTGTGTGTGTGTGTGACTATCATAAATAAATAAAAATTAAAATAAATAAATAAATAAATATGGTTTAAAAGAAATGACAAACTTTATTAAAAGAAAAAGATTTTCGGATTGAGTCACAAAGTGAAACATAACTCTGTTCCAAGTACATGAGATACACCTAAATCCTAAATGAAAGGTAGGAAATGTGAATAAGAGAACTAATATCAGGCAAATGCTAATAAACAAAAGCAAAGATTTTATACTATCAAAAATGTCATCATAAGTTGTTACAGAACAATCTTTGCTTTGAGAATAGCTAAGAAGCAAGAGTCACACACACACACACACACACACACACACACACACAGAATCTGTTTTGAGACCCTGGAGAGCAAGGCATAGAAATCTCAGTGAGGATCAAAGATGTCAGGCAGAAAGGTGATAAGGAGAGAAAATAAAATATTCAGCACTATTTTTCTATTTGACATTTGTTAGTTCACAAGCTGCAGCTGAGGAGGTGAGAAACTGAACAGTCTCCAGCAGTCCTATAAGTATGTGAAAACAAAAATTGGACTTTAGGACGTTCCAAAGTGAGAGATTTGCCATATAATCCACTCTTTCAGATGAGATTCCCACTGGGCTACACTCTAAGAGTAAGGGGGAAACATAAATAGACCAACCCTCCTAAAGAATGAGGCCCAATCTAGAAAAGGCTCAGTTCCTGATTGGATTAAGGTGATCTGCCTTCAACCTATTTGCCTTAAACAAAACGAATTCTCTCTTGAGGAAGCTATATTATCAAAAACTTCAAATTATCCCTATAACTTTTTATTTATCTTTTATTTTTATATTTTTATATTCTTGAGGTCTTTTATTTTTTTTACACTTATTATCTCATGAACGCAAAGGGAATAGGTTCCAGCAGCTCAGGCTCCTGTCCATTGGTTCTCACAAAATGTGCTTCTCTGGGTGGAGGAGGCTGGCACTTCACTTGAGTCCAAGTACTTTTTTTTCTCTTCGGCTTCCTTCTTTTTCTGATCATTTTCCTTTGTATCCTTCAGGAAGCTATCTTAGCTCTTTGAGTGCTTAATATGTTCACTTCATAAATTCTCTTGGCAAGAATCTAGCCCTTAATTTGCTTCTTTACAGCAATGCCAACAGCGTGCTGGATAGCATTGTAGACTCTTCCAGTTTTGCCATGGTAACATTTGTGGGGCATTCCTTTTTGAACAGCGCCCATTCTCTTGATGTCTACACTATCACCTTCTTATAGATTCCCATGTATGTAGCCAAAAGGACAACTCCATGTTTTCTAAAAGGCCTAGAGAAGATTAAAGCAGGTGCCTCTCCTCTTTCCCTTTCTGTTGATCATTTTAGTAAATTCCTGGAAGATGAAGGTTCTGGTGGAATAAGCCCTGTAACTTTTCATTTAAAATGTCTATAATGGGACACCTAGGTGGCTCAGCGATTGAGCATCTGCCTTCTGCCCAGGGCATGATCCAAGAGTCCTGGGATCGAGTCCCACATTGGGCTTCCTGCATGGAGCCTGCTTCTCCCTCTGCCTGTGTCTCTGCCTCTCTTGTGTGTATGTCATGAATAAATAAATAAAATATTTAAAAAAAATTCTGTACTTTAGTGAAAAAATTACCAGGCAGACATGGAGACAGGCCATGTGACAAAAAAGCCAAGAGGAAAAACAACTGATAGAAACAGAACTACAGGAAATAGATATTTAAGTTACTAGAGGCAAACATGGATTGTGCACTTCTGACTAGAATTTAAAAGATTATGTCAATCCTAAACACTCACAATTTATAAATAAAATAAATTACAAAAACAAAACAATTTTACAAAGGCAGCCTATAGCTGTGGAAGCTATGAGGATTAAATGGTCCTAAATTTTACAAGAGGAAAAATAGTCAGAGGTGAGTAGATAAATCGCAGCTCAGGTTACTTGTTTGTTTGTTTGTTGTTGTTTGTTTTATATGGGGATTTTCCAGTTCTTGATGTGAGCTGAAGCATGTAGCTTGCCCAGATAGGCAGCAACAGTTAAAAGGAGAAACCAGTGCAGCTGTTAGCAGTCACTTGGGGGTAGAGAGACAAAATTAAAGGCTTGAGGTCTACAGATACACAACCATTTTCCACAAAAGACATTTGCTATATTCTAACGATACATAAAAGGCTGAAATCTAAACTAAAAAAGTTTTGAAAGTGAAATCCATTGCAGTCGCATACTTAGGAAACAAAGACCTGAAAACAGAAGAGGCAAGAATGAAAGCCATAGAAGATATGCTGTATTGACACTTGGATCAACAACCGTTTTTACTAACCAATGTTCAGTATACCAAAAAGTTGAGAAACCAGACCTCTGGAAGACCATTACTGCTGGGATAAAATCATTGGATGAATGTATTTGAGAAGTAGGTTATTTATACAATCTGGGGGGAAATGTCTTCACATATTGTTTAGTAGTTACCAAGGGGAAAAATGATATTTATACAGTGAAAAAACCTAACTTTGCCTTTAAAAAATGACTAACATTAACATCATCAGCAACAAGGCAAAGGCATATTGTGTGTCTCTAGAAATTATATGCTAAGAAGGACACAGTATCACTTATGTAGTATTCCTTTCAGGATAGTCATAATCTGAATCCCATCATGGAAAAAAAGAGCAGACAATGTAATTGATGGACTTTGTACAAAATGTCTGACATGTATTCTTTATAGAAAGCATTGTGTCTGTTCCAGCCTATTGAGAGTGATGTTCTTGGCTAGGCATGCCAAGATTGCTCTCACCCAGGGCTCAGTACTTACTTGTAGTGAGCCCCCAATACATTCCTCCCAACACCACCAGGACCAATGTTGTGGCTGACTGGCCCTTATGGTTCTTATTATGACAACCGGACACAGCTCAGCAAAACCACCAGGGGACTTTGAAAAAACAAGATTTTTTACTAATAGGTGCTGGAGGATACACAGCAAGCCTGAGGGCCACACAGGTACAGAGAGAGGGAAGGAGCATGGACAGGGGTTCTGCTCTTATTAGGGTCTGAGGATGGACTGCCTAGAGTTCCCGGGGTTCACTCTTTATTGGTGGATTTAAAGCATAAGAATGGAAATTAGGTTCCAGGAAGGGAAAAATGGGATCACTTAAGTGATCAGTGATCTACATTACCAGAGCTTACTCAAGAGAGAACTTCATGGGTGGGGGTGACCTGGTTTCTTATCTAGTTATTTCACTAGTAGCGGTGCAGTACAGCTGGTAATGGTTTATTCAGAATGAATGTCTTTGAAATGGATGCCTCAGCAATCAAAAGCTTAATGTCAGGCACTTGCACTACACAAAAAGACTGAGAAACTTTCAAATTAAAAGAGATTAAAGACATATGACAAATAAATGAATGCATGATGCCAAAAATTCTATAAAGGACAACATTGAGACAATAGATGAAATAGTTTTGTATTCATGTTTAATTTTTCTGAACTTAATAGTTGTGCCATGTTTTATGCAAGAAAATGTCCTTTTCCTTAGGAAGCCTGCACTGAAGTATTCTGGGGTGAAGGGTCATGATATCTTACACTCTCAAATGTTTCAGCTGATATATAACGTGTATATGCATGTGTACAGAAAAGAAGTTGTGACAAAAAATTACCACTTGTCACTCCAGGTGAGTGTGCATGGGAGTTCATTACACTATTCTTGAAATTTTCTTGCTGCTTAAATATTTTTGTTTAATAAATGTCAAAAAAAAAGATCATGAGAAAATTCTGGAGAAGCATGCTATAAGAACAGAAGCAAACCAGAGGTAGCCTTTAGTTCTGCCATTTAGGTAAGATTATGCTCATTTTTGTGGCCTAGCTCATCACTGATTGGAGACTAGTGATCTACTAGTGGATCTACTCATAGAATAAAGAGCACTGGGTCTACTCAAAATAAAGTTTGGATCTACTCAAAGAAATAAAGACTCCTGGAAATGAAATAAATGAAGGTAAAGATTTTTTTTCTTATTATTATTTTTAATTCCTGTAAAACTCAATTAACCCTCTCAGATGGAAGCTGGCAAGCTTTTTCACAACAAATACTTTTCAGCCTTGAGGGCCAAATAGACATTGTTGCAAAACTCAGCTCTGCCTGGGTAGTGCTTGAACGGCCACAGAAAATACAACAAATAGGTGTGGTTTGTTCCAATAAAATTCACCCTTTAATCAACATAGTTTGTAGTTTTGTCCTATTGATGCCTGTGGCTTCCCTAAGGTGCCACACTCCCTCATTCCTCCACGTGGTAGCTCTTACTGATCCCAGACTACTCACCTTTGGAACCTTTATCAATTCTTCAAGACTCAATTCACATGTCACCTCTTTTAAGAAATCTTTTCCAAAACTTTTATTCCTAACAGGCAGAACAGACGTCCTTGTCTGTATGATTCCACAGGAACTTATACCTCTTGTTTGTACCTCTGACTTGATTTATGACCCTGGGAAAGTATTTAATATCCCTAAGTCTCAGTATTCTCATCTACAGGATAATCGTATTACCTAAATTATAGGGCTGTTCTGAGAATGCCTTTGCATTACTTAACAAAGAGACTGGGCCAGAGAAAGCATTTAAACCATAAATGATGTATAATAATATTGTTATGATGATAGTGATTCCTTTGTCATACTATTTAATGATGGATAATATAGGCCAGAAGTAAATTTTATTCTGTTTTGCAATACTTGTATAAAATATGCTTCATTAGAAACTGTGTAAAGGAGAGTTAAAATAATCTGATTAGGTCTATTTGGATTTTTTCATTATTTTGATAGCAATAAAATCTACTAAATCAGAAGAACATGTCTCAGTCAGTAAGATAGATGAAGATGCAGGTAAGATAAGGAAGGATAAATGTTATGGTCCCTGTAATTTCTCAACCACCAAAGTAAAGTAAGCCAAGAACAAAACTGGAAAGGAACCAAGTGAAGCAGGGTCCAAACAAGCTTGTCAGCTATAAACCATGATTGCACTAGACACAGAGCTCTGTTCATACCAAGGGGCATGGCAACTAGTGATGGACAGCATATGCTTGACAAATACCATGTTAAGAGAGTTGCCATATTAAAGTTTGGAAGGGATATTGAGTAGAGGTGATGAGTCGAGTGGTGAATAAAAGTGAACAACAAAATGCATGCTTGGGACTATCTTGGGTGTGTCATGTATCTATACATTCTTTAGTTGGTATTTTCAAGAGCTGCATAAATAAAATGAGTATGGAGATACATTTTGCCTCATCTCTTGGTAGCTCTGAATAAAAGAAATAATAAAAACCCTAATTATATAATCATGAAAGACAAGATAAAAGCATATTTTCCTCATTTCTTAACAGATTCAAAACGTAGTTGTATATAACTGTATGTACATTGGGCCTATAAAGGTATGTAAATAAACATAATGTCAAGCCTATAACATATTAAAATATAGTATGTTTGCCAATAATAGCACAAAGGAGGCAGATAGGAACAAAGCTGAGTTGGACTTAACTATGTAATATTGGGTTTGTAATATTAATTGATTTGATATATAATATTTATAGATATAACAATAATAGCACAAAAGAGGGAGAAATAGAATAGTTATATAGGAGTCACATATTTCTATATCTCACTGGAAGCAAGCCAGTATAAAAATAAAGCTGATTCTATAAGTTGAAATATATATATGGTAAGCTTGAGCAACCACTAATATATGGGTATGTGTATGTATATGTATATGTATATGTATAGATAGATGATAGATATAGGAAAAATATTAAACAGGTTTAAATGTTTCATTAGAAAACACTTAACACAAAGGAAAGCTGTAAAGTAGAAATACAGGAGCAAAAAGACACGGGACACATAGAAAACCAAGTCAAGTGGCAGGTGTAAATCTAATTGTATCAATAATAACATTAAGTGTAAATGGATTAAACAACCAGATAAAAATGCAGAGACTGTCAGACTGGATTAAAAAAAACACTGATCTAACTACATATTGTCTATAGGAGACACACTTCAGACATAAATGTTTATAACAGAAATATTCATAAGAGTCAAATGGTGGAAAGAACCCACAGATCTATTAGCTGATAATGGATAAATAAAATGTGCTATGTCCATTTAACATAAAAATGAATTAACTAAGGGCACCTGGGTGGCTCAATCGGTTAAGGATCCACCTCTTAGTTTCAGCTCAGGTCATGATCTCCGGGTCCTGAGATGGAGCCCTGAGTCAGGCTCTGGACTCAGTGTGGAATCTTCTTGTCTCTATCCCTCTGCTCTTCGCTCCACCCTCCGAGACCCAGCTGCTCTCTCTCTGTTTCTCTCTCTAGAATAAATAAAGTCTTTAAAAAAACATGAACTAATAATTTATGCTGCAACAGGGTTGAAACTTAAAAACATGCCGAGTGAAAGAAGCCAGTCATAAAGACCATATATTATATATGTCTACTTATATGAAATATCCAATATAAAGAAATCTAAAGGGACAGAAAGTAGATTAATGATTGCTTAGGAATGGGAGTGAGGTGGAGAGATAGGGGATTATATCTAAGGGTACAGAATTTCTTTTTGGTGTGATGAATATGTTCCTAAGTTGACTATGGTGGTGATTACACATATCTGTAAATGAATATACTAAAAATCATGAAATTGCACATTATTGGTGAATTATATGGCAGGCAAATGATATTTTAACAAAGCTATTTTTAAATAATAGAAGGAGTTACAGAAAAATGAAGAACTAAAATTGAGAAATTCAAGAAAAGAAGATTAAACCTAATTCAGAATATTATTTTGGCCACAATTAAGAAATTTTTCCTAATTTCTTTCTGATAAAGAACAAGAAATTAGTATCACAACCCCACTATATAAAGTCCACAATCCATTGTGTGCATTTTTTTGAAAAGTTTTTGCTTATTTATGAGAGAGAGAGAGAGAGAGAGAGAGCAAGTGGGGAGGGGCAAAGGTGAAAAGGAAAAAGAATCTGAAGCAGATTCCACAGAGTGGACCCTGACTCGGGGCTCGATCCCACAACCAGGAGATCATGATCTGAGCCAAAGCTGAGAGTCGGGCACTCCACCCAGGCACCCCTCCATTGTGTGCATTTTAAGTTATTAAATTTATACAGTTAAAAAGTAAAGTTAAAAGCACAGTGATAATTCACAAGATTTCTTAGGCATATTTATGCATAGAGTAAAAGTAGAAGAAAATTTGGGGACATAATTCATGTTGAAGAGGAATTTCTAGGCCTTACAGGTTCAAGTCTAGGGGCATCCAGAGTTAGACTGCTGGCTTTTCTCTACCCATTATTTTCCCCAAAAGGAACAGGAGATAGATACCTGATAGTGATTTGAGGGGAAAAATTTATACTTGCTCTCCTCCATCTGTCTCTCCTTTCTCTTGACATCTACCTATGTCAGAAAGAAGGACCATTTGCTCTCCTCCTTCACGTGGTAAGCTGGCTCTGATTTTTTTGTCAGAAATTCTAGTCGGGGTAGTGCTAGAGTGTCCTATGGCCAGATCCAAAGCTGGTGACTTTTGCATCTACTTCTATCTGATTTCCGTGTTTGTCTTTACTTGGTTCTGAACTTGGCTGGGGAAGAGGATGTTGCTTATTGAACCCCTTTGAAACCCAGCTGTTGAAAGCAGAGTTACTGCTATTCTGCAGCATGAGCCTGCCAGTTTAGTATCCTCGGGAGAGTCAGTTTTCCCCACTTTTCCGTCACTGACACCAGAAAACATGAGACTCACCTTCCTTATTAAAACTGACAAAGAAACAATCAAAACCAGTGTTTACCTCTTCATAAAGGAAATGAGGAGAGAGAACATGATCAGGGAAGGAGGTCCCAGGGTCTTCAACTCCACTTGCAACATTTAATTCATTAAGCTTCTTAGCACATATACTGATGCTTATTATGCCATTCCTAATACATTTTTGTGTGTCTGAAATATGTTGTAATATTTTTTTAAAGAAAAGAAAGGGCCCAACTGGACTCAAGATATAGAATGCTGTTACAGAGGGGAAAATTGGAGGACTTTAAGATCTTTATGCACACTATCTCTGCTTGCAAGTTTAGAAAAGCCAGAGAAGCAAGCCATGGTTTGCAAATGCTAGAAAAGTATATATTTCTATGTAAACATTTATAGAAACAATTGAGCAGAAAAGGGTTTCAAGCCCACATGGTGACAATGCCTTAGCTTTGTGTATTGACACTAAACCCAAAACCTCTATTCTGCTTGAAGTTTCATGTATTGTCACATGCAACAAATTAGAAAGCTGTTTAAAATAATTCCCATTATGTTTAAGATTATTTTTTCATTGTAAGGCTTGTAGAGGACATTCATGTATACTTACTTTAAGACAAGTGGAATTGTCAACCACGAAGGACGTAGAGGGAAACAGTGAAAACCGTGCATTATTGCCAACATTTTGCCTGAGTCAGTGCTTCTCTGGCTGCCTTTGGTAAAGGCCAGTCATTCAATTTTGAACATTTAAACAATTTTCAGTTTTAAACATTAAACATTTTTTCAATATATCATTTTTGACTTTTAAAAATAAACAATTAAAATCAGTTTCCAAAAAATCAAATAGAGAATGTGCAGATACACCCAAATCTATAATTCATCAGATTCGACAGGCACAAAATTATTCCATCCAATTATGTAAACATTTCAAAATGCCCTCTTTCATTCTGTACTTATCACAGGGACAGGTAAAACTATGGACCAGCACTGGCCTATGGACCCTTCTTTGAGTACAACTGAATAAAAATATTTTAAAAAAATAATAGAAGGAGTTACAGAAAAATGAACAACTAAAATTGAGAAATTCAAGAAAAGAAGATTAAACCTAATTCAGAATATTATTTTGGCCACAATTAAGACATTTTGTTGTTCACTTTATTCACCACTCGACTCATCACCTCTACTCAAAATAAAAAATAAGTCACTCTTTAATTTACTTTTTTCCTGCATTTATTTTTTGCTTTGATGGTAGTACACAATTACGCTTAATCTTGAGTTTAACCTGCTTTGACCTTTGCGCTTCTTCCTTTAAAGTATTTCAGCCTGGTTTTTCTTTTCCAGTTTTGTGTTATGCACTGAACTTTTTTTTCTCCCTTTTCCCTTTTGTCTTTAACACATTGCCCTTCACATCAGATTTCAACAGAAAATGGTACCTCTCCTTTTTCCTTCTCTTCAAAGATGACAGCATCCCTGAGATCAAACTGATCTAACAAGCAATATTCACAGATGATCTATTTACCTCAATTTCTACCTTTCTCCCTCCTCCCTCTTTCTTTACCTTAACAAATAGTAGTTGAATGTCTACTCTGTACCAGGAACTACAGATCCATTGATAAGACACCCCAGGTCCCTCTTCTCGTGGTGCTCAGTGTGTACTAGGAACAAGTAATTTATTACCTAGAAGAGGAGTAAGTTCTACAAAGGAGAAATAGAGGCTACTTTGACAGGGTTGACAGTCGTGATGAGACCTGCTAACCCATATAATTCTAGAAGACAAAGGTTAGATTTATTTTTAAGAAATGAATTATGTTTATATGTACCATCTTTGAAATGAAACTGTATCTTTTCAAAATGACATTTTAATTTTAAAAGTCTGAAATGAATGATTTCTTAAAAGTAATTTCAATTGGCTCAGCTTAAGGAACTGAGTAATTATCAAAAAAGGATCTCTTAGCCCAAAGAATTTTTAAAATCAGATTACAACCTGATTTATACTGAAACACATTGATGTTTTTTCTTAGTATTTTTCAAAGATAAATAAATATCTATAACTGCATTAGTTTCAGCAGTATGACCTTTCCAGCTCAATTCAACTATTACTATTAAATTAGAAATATCTCTTGTTGAGAATTTCAATGATCAAACATATTGTCAATATTTAACTTTTTTTTTCCTCCTATGTTTCAATTGAGTTGGCCAGTCTGAGATTTTTGGCAATGTAGTTCTTTCTTTAAAGCCATTCCTCACAAAAATATCAGCTCTAAACTTTCACTCATCTCTATTGTTAAGGAAAACAGGGAGGTTTTTACCCAAATATAAAGCAAACATATTATCCAGTTATTTCAACATGTAATATTTCATAAATGTGGCCTGTCTTAAAATTATTATCAAATCATTCCTGCTCTTACTCTCTTTTTGAAGAAGTAGTAAAATTTCAAAATAATTTTGATGATTGACAGGAAGAGAACAAGAATATTATCTATATAACCAATGACGAGTCATCAGTAAATAATAGTGCAAATGGAACAAAGTGATTTCTCTACTGCTAACGAAAATGACCATCTTGGAAAACCTCATAGTTTTTCTTGATTATATCAACAAGGTAGAGAAACAATAATTACCAGCATAGAATGATGACGGCAAGAATCCCAAGTCCAGGATTGATGAATCTATGCATCATTTTGAGGTATTCTATCCAGAAAAATACAAATAAATATATTCTTCAAAAAACTAACAACTGTGTTGTATATGAGATTGCTAACACCCAATAAAAAGGAAAAGGTAAATTTCAATCACCATATATGTGTGTGTATATTTATTAGTAATCTATATCTCTTTTTGTAGAAAAAAATCTACATATATTTATAAATCAGGCTTCTGAAGTGTTTTAAAATTCTGAGTTCAAATAAATTTTAACTCATGGTTTAAAAATTACTCATTAACAAATTTTCTGTTGATTCTTGTGGATTGCAAGAAAGTTATAGTTTGATACTAGATCAGTTTGGAAAAATAAAAATTACTTTTGTGCAGAAGTATAGAAAATAGACTACTAAAACACTTAGCAGAAACTAATTTCTTTACTACCATCTGTGCTGACAAAAACCATATAGTCCGCCTCTTGGTCAATGAGTTTAATTGTTTGTTCAGTAGTAAGTGTTCTGGAACTATAGACCTGAGAATGTGATTATTAACTTTTTTGATACTTATGTCTACACTTTTTAAAACAGATATGTCTTATACAGTGTCTCCAAGTTTATAAGAATGCCTTTTTTAATCTCCTGGGAGTTCAAACCAATGTCCAGAAAACCTGAAAGAGTGAAGTGTTTCTATAGCTAAAGAAATACACTTTCCACCATGACTTTGCTGTAATATTGCCATTTACCTAGGAAGTGTCCTCAGATGAACTAGTGAAAAGAGCTCATTTCTCCTAGATTATAAAGCCAGAGTGTATTTATTTAAAGCTGCTATGTCAACAGCTTTTATACAAATAGGATGTGTTAAAACACAGCGAAAATATATTTAAAAACTCATAGTGGCAATAAGGAATTAAATTTTTTGAGTGAAGTTTTGAAAATAAAATTCCACACTATAGTACGACATATAGTGTAACATCTCTATTCTCCCTTCATTCACTTTTCATATTCAGGGGATTTCACCTCTGATCTTTTTGTCAGGTGTTTTATGTGCTTACTGACTTCATGTTTCCATCCATCTCTCTGGTTTCACTTTTTCTCAACTATATAACCTGTAACAAATTTATATGTGTGTGCGTGTATACATACAAATTTATATGTATATTCTATTTATATATATTCTACACATATATTCTCTCTATATTAAACATATATATTTTTCATTTCTTAAACTATACCACTGTAAACCTACCTGCAGACCCAATGAGATTGCCTATTGACATATACAGTCAGCTAGGTCTGCAAATATGGAGTATAACTCTGGACACTTCAGGCCTGACTCCATGTGTCTCCAGCGGAATGCAAGGCAGCATGACTGATCCACAGGTGAGTAGCATTGGATTCTCTAAGAACACTACAGCAGAGTTTATACAAATTCATAGCTTAAAGGAGAAACAAACATACGGAGCCTGGAAAAGGTTGGGACCAGAGCCATCATGATGCCATGGGTTAGCCAACTGCATAGGCACATCTGGTAAGCAATTGTAGTCCATGAACCCTGTAAAACTGTAAACGTGGCCTGTTGAGCATAAGAGCTCTTTATATCTGACATTATATTGATCAGGCTCTTGCTACTCCCTCCAGAGAGGCCCTTCACTGTGCTCTGTAAACAGAGAAGGAAGTCAGAGGCCCGCTCTTGCATGCAGGCGGTCAGCAGCTCACCCTGAACTTGCTTCAGCCAGAGCACACTCAGGCGTCATGGTCAGTGGATATCTTGGAGCTTCAAAGGTGAGTCCACTGCTCAAAAGGAGACATTTCGATGACCCAGGATTCCTGGCAGATTTTATTTCAGTTGCTGGAAAGTTCTCAAAAAAGCTCAAAAGCCCTCCAGCTGCCCAGAAAGTCTGAAATGCATGCAGTAGGTCTCCCAGACAAAGCTTTAGAAAGCTGCTAGCACCACAGATCCAACACAGCCTCTGCATCTTGATTTCACCAGAACAGATGTTATCTGCAAGCAATTAACATACTTGTCATCACCAGTGAAACAGATACAGAATTCTTCAGGTTTTTTTTTTTAATGCACCCTAAAGAAAAGTGTTTGTACATAAAACAAAATGTTCACATTAGTATTAAAATAATATTCAGTGAAGAAAGTTGCATGTGTCAATTTTTCAGTTTTTTCTAATTTTTTGTAAAAAAGATACTGCAATAATTTTTAGAAAACTGTGAGGGGATAAATGTCACCAGCAATATAAATATTTGTGACAACTCCCTATTCAATTAAAGCAGTATCTACTTGTGATTATTTTGTATCTTCATATCTTGGCTGATAAAATGTGCCATTTGGTGCATTTTCTTCTACTTTAAATGCTTCAAAATTGCTGATTTTATAGCTTTATATGGGAAATAATGGGATTTGCTTTATAACAATAATTCAAATATCAATAGTAAAATATTGATCAAAATAGGATCCTTAAGATTGGTACAAGTGAAAAGTTTGGCAAAATTCAATGTATAATTATCCTAGGTGATAAAAACAAAAACCAAAATAAAATAGAAATTTTAAGCTCTTGACTTGTTCCAAAAGAAAAAAAAAACAAATAACATAATACCTTTGTATTATATAATTATACTTTTGACATCAACTCAATTTCTTATAGGCTAACTATGTAATATGATAGTCTTGAATTATCTTCCCTCACAAAATTCAGTTTTTGTTCAGCATTCATACCCTCATACTTTTCTTTAATTAGTGAAAACTGAAGACTGGATTTCTTTCATTTCAACTTCTGATCTACAAATTTTTCTGCAAAAGTTAAATTCATTTTTTCTTTCATACTATCTTTAAGACATTTTGTAAAATTTGAAGGCAATGCTTCTGCTATACTGACAGCTTCACTAGTTGGAAAATACAAACATCTCACCTAAGCAAATACTGTGACTGGTAATGAACAGAAGTGGTAATAATATATGAAGTGAAACGAATATTAACTGCAGCTGAGAGGCAAATGTGGGATAATAAAAATCACTGAATTAGTGTATACTATTTTGGTTTACTCTCACATAGCTCTACAATTTACTGACTGGTGACCTTGAACATGACATAGCATTCTTATCTAGAAAATGATGATCTTCTTAACCAATTTCCTGTGAGTTAATATAATCTATATTAAATCTTTTATAATTATGGCACATTTTATAAATGGAAATAATACTTTAATCACAGAATAATTTACAAAATACGTAATAAATATCTGATGGAGAGTATTGCCAACTCTATTGGGTGATGCTAGGTTAAGTGCTCCATTGGTTTTGATGCTTCTCCTCCAAGAAGAAGTGCTTACTTAGTTCAACTTAATACTAGATAAATTGGTTGTTTAATTGTCTACTGATAATCTCTCCTGTATCATACAAGTGGTTGCTCATACTCTTCTCCCAATATTTTCTTTCTCTGTCTTTTTACAAGGCCTCATGTCCTTGGATTCTGTTCAAGTCTCCCTCATCCTTGGTGCTCAGTGTTTGTCCGCCAGTCAAATCCTTTAGTTTGTAATCGCCACAGCACTCATTAGATATTTTATTGCATAAGACAAGGCTACCTTATATTTGAACATCTTTTACTTATTTCCATTTCTATCAGTTATATCAGAACCCCCTGTGGTTTCACATTCTTCTGCATAGGCTCAATATCTATTAAACTGTGCAGTAAGAAATAATTACTTAAGTGTTTACTAATACTAATGATTTGAAATCTCTAAAAATTTTATTTTTAGATATTATGGGTGAGCTTTCACCCAAGTGACAGCACATCCACTTTTAGAGCAATCCTTTAGCAAGAAAAAGCAAAATTCTGAGGTTGTTTTCCCTATTTGTGTATTTTTTGGTATTCAACCCTTTCAAAACATTTTTCTGGACTTCATTGTAATTAAAATTTCCAGTTTATTTGGAATCTATTAATTCACTTGATAATATTTTCTAAATAACTTCTAAGTACAAAGTATTCCTCTAAATATATTGGATATAGTAATGGGCAAGTCAGGGCAAATGCTCCCGCTTCTTGGAGCCCAAATCTACACTGGACAGAGATTGAGTAAATCATCTAATCTCTCATAAAAGTGAAATAACTTCAGATAGTTAAGTGTCCACAAAATAAACAGGATACTATGATGGAGATGAGCAGAAACAGGAGGGCAATTTAGTGGAGTCTAGAAGTAACAATATAAGTTGAAATGTAAAGGAGAAGAAGCAGCCTGTCAGACCAAGGACAAAGCTCTTGAACAGAAGGTTCAAAATCCATAAGAGGAAAAGAACTTGACCTATTCTAATGGTTTTCTAAAGCAGTGTGGGTAGATAAAGCATGGTGCAAGGAGAGGAAAAGGCATGAGATAATGTAGGATAATAATGGCAGTTTTGTCCACTAACGTTTATGGTGTGCTTTCCTCTGGCAGATACAATGCAGATTATCTCACTTGATCCTCACAAGAATCCTAAGAAGTAAATGTCATTATCAACATTTTACAATGAAGAAACTGATGCTTAAAAAGGTTTAACAGGTAGGGACCCCAATCACAGGATGAATTATATAGGATGTGGTAAATAATTCAACTTTTGTCTTCATACAATAGGAAGTGATTGAAAGATTTTAGTTAACAGAGTGATACAATTCATTTCTGTTAATGTAAAATTTTACCTTGAATGACAGACAAACATGGATTGCTTAATTTCGCTCTTCTCATCATGTCTGGTTTGTTTTGTGCCCACTAGAATCCGAGCCACTTTGGAAGAGCAGAGATTTTGTCTTGTTTACTACTTTATGTTCGGCGCTTAGCATGGTATTTAACATATTTTGGATGCTCATTCAATATTGATCGAATGAACGACTATACCTGATACTTGCTTATTTCCACTTATTTGTATTCTGATTTGAATTCTGATATTAAAAGCTATATTAGTTCCTGTTTTTTGAGTTCCATAACTATTCCAATGTCCATTTACCTTTCCTAATATTTTGATGTGTGGTCAATTGCATACAGTTAACAGATGTATATTGTTCCTTTTTTGGCTTTACCACAATGGCTGTGACATTACACAATGGCTGGGAAAGGGTGGACACAGGGACACAGGAGGTTACAGAGGTGAAATGGAAAAGAACCATCAGGGCAGAGTCTTTTCCATTTCAGAAAAAAGAAAAACTACATCTCGCAGTTTCTCTAATTTGGCACTGCAAAGACCTACTCCACCCAAGGACTCCACTCTGTCTTGCTTTGCTCATTAAGCTATGTGTCTGAGTCTTTTGCTCCCTTTGAGTAATTCTTCAACAATAACAATTATTATATATGTTTTACTGGATATAATGGACTCAGTGAGGATCTTAGTACTGGTAGAAATAAAGCTTATAAATTAGAATTTAATCCTGTATGTAGTATAAGATTATATACACTTTGGGGGAAAAAGGCAAAAATTCTAGTTTTTTTTTTTTTTTTGTCATTACTGGGCTCACCAAAATTTTGAAAACTTTGGTTATTTCTTGATATAAAAGGTAATACTAGGGATCCCTGGGTGGCGCAGCGGTTTGGCGCCTGCCTTTGGCCCAGGGCGCGATCCTGGAGACCCGGGATCGAATCCCACGTCGGGCTCCCGGTGCATGGAGCCTGCTTCTCCCTCTGCCTGTGTCTCTGCCTCTCTCTCTCTCTCTCTCTCTCTCTCTCTCTCTCTGTGTGACTATCATAAATAAATTTAAAAAAATAAAAATAAAAATAAAAATAAAAATAAAAATTTATAAAAAAAAAAAAATAAAAAATAAAAGGTAATACTAGATCTAGCAGTTGCTCAGTATTAACCAGAATAGTCTAGTTAATTTGTTGTTATAACAGATTAACCCCAACTCTCAGTGCTTTATCATATACTTACATAGACAGAACTCTGGTCCACATAATTGCATGTAGTATCCTAGGATTACAGAGGCTCCATTATTTTGAAATAGCACCTTCTGAAACATGCAGCATCCTTGATTGTTGGAGAAGGGGGCAAGATACGTAAGGAATCATTGATGGAATTTTCAGTTCCTTAATCTGGAGGTTACACATGTACCTTCCACTATCATTTCATTGTCCAAGACTGGCCACGGGCTTGTAATGAATTTCAAGAAATATGGACAAGTAGGTGAAATCAGTTGAGCTTTGGATCTTCTATAATGCTCCTCAAATACCACTTTAAGAAGGGTAACAAGCCTGAGATTTTTGGTTGATAGTAGAGGGATCATATTACTCTTTCAAGTCTGTATTCTCAGATTTTCTTCTGCTATTCTTTAGAGTCAGGGTATACTGATTATTACACAGCCACTGGAAGCACCAGATGTGTTTCCATAGTTCCCCTTCATGTAGGATATTAAATAAACAGATGCCATTTCTAATTAGAAACTTCCATTTCTTCCTACTTAATGTAAAATGTATCAAATCATTTCCAAATTAGAGATTTTTTTTCTGCTTATGTTTTTCATGGTTTTGTACTAAGGTTCTTTAAGAAGGGGTAGTCTTAAAGCTATTGCTTGTCCCAAGTGTACTGTTCATATGCTGATTGATTTGAAACACATCTTCAAGAAATGTGAAAGCATCTTCCAATTTTTAAATAAGATGCAGTTGTGTTCTGTTTCTTAAATGATATACTGTGTTGGCACAGTATCTATATGGTGTCATCATTATTGTAATATTGAAGGTTTAGGCAAATGTTCAATTGTGTTTCCACTTATTTTGGAAAATTGTATTACATTAATAAATTTAGCAGGAAAAGGAATATGGTTCAAGTATTTTAAAAATATCTTTCAAATATAGTTCTAGAATTCAAATTGAGCACCATTGTAAAATGTTTTTAGAGATGTTGGGAAGCCATCCGTAGTATGCTTTCAAGGGAATTATTGTATCAATTGGGAGATTAAATTGGAGGACTTCTGGATTTTCTGGGAGAGTTTCATTCATCTCTTTAGTTCTTTTGCTTTAGGACCTGACATGTTTAAGATTGACTGATTGAGGAATGCCTGGGTGGCTCAGTGGTTAGGCCCCTACCTTCAGCTCAGGTAGTGATTCTGGAGTCTCAGGATTGAGTCCCACATCAGGTTCCCTGCATGGAGCCTGCTTCTCCCTCTGCCCGTGTCTCTGCCTCTCTCTGTGTGTCTCTCATGAATAAATAAATAAAATCTTAAAAAAAAGATTGATTGATTGATTGATACCTACTTACTTATTTACTTCTTTATTTATTCTGTCTTTAATCATTAGGTCTCAGGTTCAGGCATAGAGCATGTTTCCTCCCCTTTTAAAACAAAACTTTGCAGTGATTATGACTTTTGGTTAACCTGATAAATAGGAAATGTACATTTGATTCCAGCAATGCAATAGAGCAGATACTCTGAAGTTCCCTCCAACTAATCTATAACTAGAGGCTGCCCAGTCATACCAAACATAATTTTTAATCATGGATTTTCTCACTGAAAAAATGAAAACTAGTAAGGGTGGAAGAACAGACATAAGTGAGAATCAAGATATTGAAGAAGACTCAGATCAGTGACTAATTCTAGCATGTTCATAGGAAGACTCAATATCTTAAAAAATATCTCTCCAAATTGATATTTGGGACAAGGGCAATTATGATAAAAATCAAAGCTTGATTTTTTAAAAGAATTTGACATACAGATTTAAAATTTATGAAGAAGTTTAAGGGCCCAGGAATGGTCAAAATATGGACAAAGAGGAATCATGTTGGGGGAATTGTCTCACCAATCATTAAGGTTTATCATTACAAATTGGAATAGGGTTAAAAAATGACCAGTAAAGCAGAACAGAGAGCCCAGAAATAGATTCAATAATCTATGAAAACTTATATATGTGAGAATCAACATTGCAAATGATGGGGAAAAGCAGGATTTATGAAATATCTGTGCTGGATAGCTGATTATTTGTATAGGAAGAATTAAATTGGAACACCACTTCAGATCATACACAAATATCAATTTCTGACTGACCCAAAAGATAATTGTTTTTAATTTTAAGGAAAATGTAGGAAAGTATCTTTATAACAACATGATACAGTAAGAGTTCCTAAGCAAAGCATAAAATGTACTGGCTACAAAAGAAAAGACTACGAGACCATAGCAAATTTATGACCTTTGGTTCATAACCATTAAAAAAACAAAGACACATTATGTAACAGTGATAGTTATGACACACATTGCCAGCAACGGATTTAAATTATTTAAAGTTATTTAAAATATGTAAAGATACCATTTAATATTTTCTAGAGTTGCAAAGATAAGACATTTTTGTAAAGCTCATCAAGGATGAGGAGCAATGGAAACTGTAATATACTTTAGGAATGAAAATTGATAAAATGAAAACAGTTGGGCATTATATAGTGAAGCTGAACCATGGTATATCCTACATTCATAATATTATAATAACAATATTAATATTCTACAATATCATATATAATAATAAGATAAAGGAACTCCATTCACAAATAGTCTGTCAGAATTATACCAAAGAAATAGAACCTGTAGGAAAAATAGATATGTCCACCTCTTCCTAATACACTTTTGCCTATTTGTTTGTCCTTATGTGATTATGGGGGTTGACTAAAAGTAAGTACAAAATCCATAAATCAGGCCATCAGGAAAGGTAAGATGGAAACTGTTGGGCAGGAATTGAAGCTGCATTCCACAGATAGAATTTCTTTTCCCTTAGGAAAACCTCATCTCGCTTTTGAGGTCTTTCAAATAATTGGATCTGGACCACCTAAAGTATTAAGGATAATCTTCTTAAAGCCAACCGACTATAGGGGATCCCTGGGTGGCTCAGTGGTTTAGCACCTACCTTTGGCCCAGGGAGTGGTCCTGGAGTCCTGGGGATCGAGTCCCACATCAGGCTCCCTGCATGGGGCCTGCTTCTCCCTCTGCTTGTGTTTCTGCCTCTCTCTCTCTCTCTGTGTCTCTCATGAATAAATAAATAAAATCTTTTTAAAAAGTCAACTGACTGTAGATCTTAATCACATCTACAAAATACCTTCACAGCAACACCTAGATTAAATTCTTAATAACTGGGGACTATATCCTAGCCAAGTTGATATGTAAAAGTGACTATCACGAGTATATAGTCTAGGGAAACTCTTGCACGTGTCCATTAAGAAATATGGATAAGAAAATTATGGAAATATTTATAATATTGAAAATGAATGCATATATTTATCAAAAATAATGAAGAAATAAATTGTGAACTAGTCACACAATGAAATACTATGAAATGGTAAAAATGGACTTTAGCTACCCATGGTAGCATGGATGAGGTTTAAAATATAATGTGAATTAAAAGCGACTTCTAGAAGACTATCTTCTCATTTTTTAAAAGCTCAAGAACAAGAGCTTTCCTAATTTATACATATGAGAAACAAATACATAAAAATGAAGAAATAATAAACTCAGAATCTTGGTTAGTTATGTTGGTTTTGGAGAGTCAGGACTTTTTTTTAATTTATAAATTTATTTTTTATTGGTGTTCAATTTGCCAACATATAGAATAACACCCAGTGCTCATCCCGTCAAGTGCCCACCTCAGCGCCCATCAGGACTTTAAGAGTGAAGGTGCAGGGACGCCTGGGTAGCTCAGCAGTTGAGTGCCTGTCTTTGGCTCAGGCATGATCCTAGGGTCTTGGGATCGAGTCCCATATTGGGCTCCCTACATGGAGCCTTCTTCTCCCTCTGCCTGTGTCTCTGCCTCTCTCTCTCTCTCTGTCTGTCATGAATAAATAAATACAATCTAAAAAGAGAGAGAGAGAGAGAGAAAGCGTGAAGGTGCATAATGGTAGATTTAATGGTACTGAAATTTTCCAGGTTTTATGTGGTGATGTGTTCACAGGTGCTTGTTTAATCAATGTTTCAGTATAACAAAAGTGTAAAATTAAGTAACCAATAATTTTTGTCACTTATTTGTTGATTGGCATTATCATTTTTGGAAAGTGTGGAGTCCCCAGATGCATGCTCAAGTTTGGTGACCCAATTTATTGGGCCAGAGGTCTTGGTCGATACCTTGATAGAAATGATTGTGATTTGTGCAAAATGCAAATACTTCTATAACTCCTGCATACTTTCTTAGCTCCCCCAATTTCTCTCTTCATTTTCTCCTGTTGTTGTTCTTCTCTAACTTGCAAGTAAATTCCAATTCCTCAGCCAGGTTTTACCTAAATAGTGTCAGAAATAGCTTGATTCCAGTGAAGTTAAGATCAAGTTTATAATATGGGTCTGAAATGTCTTGATTGGAAAGCAAGCCACAAAACAGGTACTTCCTTTGACTACCAGCTACCTGCTTCTTGGTTTGACCACTGAGGTTTTGATTCATTGTTGAACAATCGATTGTGCCCTCACATTTTCTTCCAATATCTTTTATATCTTAACAACATGCTACTTTGAAGATTGAGGGGGGGAGAAGTTGCTCTTCCTCCTTGCTCCATCACTGCTGAGGGTCTCAAGTTCCTGTTGCATATTTTATTTTGGCCAGCCTCTGACTCTCGTTAAACCTTTGTACTAGGCATTTCTGCTGTCGGTGTTCTCAGTCTGCTTCATTCTGCTCTTTTTACTTCCATCTTGCTGCTGAAAATACAAATATAATTTATTTGGTAAGAGGTTGGAGGGAATGGATAATTGTACTTTATATGGCTTTTGTTTTTCCCAGCAAATTGATTCAATGATCCAGTTTTGACCAAAGACTGCAAATACTATCTATATAATTTAATAAATCCTGATACAAATTTGGGTTATATTGAGATACTCTATTACACTGATATGTTTGTATATTGACATTGCAGTATGAATCCTACTTTATTTTTTTTTGAATCCTACTTTAATTAATAAAATTTTACATTATAGTTTGTTATCTGTTAAAGATTTTACTTCTCTTATTTTTCAGACATTTTTCCTATTCCTGCATTTATTTTCACATAAAAATTTATAGAATCACTGAGTTTAGTTTTTTAAATATTATTTAAAATTATTTAAGATAATCCATTCAGTACTTTTATTGGCATGTGTAAAAATCTTACATGAATTTGAAGTCTTCCTATCAAAGAACATAATGTATATTTCCACTTATCCTATTTAGTAATATTCCTACTCATTTCTTGCTAAATTTATGAAATTTATGAAATTTATTTACCTTTTTTATGTTGTTATTTGTAATGGATTCTTTTCTCTGTTATTATGTTTTTCAATAAAGAGTGGTAAAAAGGCTATTAATTTTGCTCTATTGATATCATACTCAGCCAACTTGCTAAATTTTCTTATTGTTGATTATAGTTTCCTGAATGAATGCCTTGGAATTTTCAGTTAAGACATTATATTCCAATGTAATATAATTTAAATTTTTCTTTAAAGATTATATATTCTTTATTTTTTCTTTTTAGGTGCACTTGCTAGAACAATGTTAGTTAATCCTTATGTTAGTGAGTTCTTTTATATTGTTTCTGATTTTAGAACAGCACTGTCATAAAATTTTGTGCAGATGGCAATGTTCTATGTCTGTTTTATGCAATATGGTAACTACTAGCTGCATGTGACTATTGAGCACTTGAAATTTGGCTAGTGATACTGAATATATAATTTTATTTAATTTTAACTCATTTAAACACAAATTTAAATTAGTTCATGTGTACTATACTGGATAGTATAGTTCTAGAATTTTAACATGAGGCATAATGATATATTCTTTCTTCTAATTCATTCACTGATGTTCTTCAACTTACTCTATGCTTTTTATTCAATTTTTTAGGCCATTGGTTTTTGTTACTTTTCTATTTCATTAACTAAATTCTTGATTTATTTATTTTCATTCATTTTTACTTACTATCGTAAGAGATGCTTAATTATCTTACTATATGTCAGGTATTCTGAAAATGTCACATTTCAATAATTGTAGATTTTATGTAATAGCTTTAATATTGTCTTTGACAAGATGTGGTAAGGTAATTTTATTGTTCTAAATGTTAATTCATTGAAATATGCCTTGTGAATACCTTTGATTTTTTTTTTTTACTTTTCCCCTTTCACACCACCCTTACCACCCTACCTCCCAACCCCCCGCCCACACCTATAACTGGCAGCCTGGAAGGTATAATGTAATCCAATGCAAATCTAATTAGCTGAAAAGATTTGTTAATTTGAAGAATAGTGATGATAAATAATTTAGAGGTGAAAAAAAATGAACAAATATTGAGGAGAACCAGGTGTTTCTGAAATTTAGTTCAGATTAGGGCAAGAGCAGAGAAATAAATCTAAATGTGAGAAGAAGACATTAAAAAGGAAAAGAAACAAAGAAAAAATAAGAACTGGATATTGCAGTGGTCAAAATATTCTCTTGGGTCATTTCTAGAACATGCCTGTGAGTATAATGAAGATTAATTTCCTAGTTGGCTTAATTTACTGGTTCTACATCAGTGCAAAAACAATAACCTCTCTAAAAAAGCAAGAATCAGAATATAATAGCCTGGTTCCTCTCTGCATCTTAAGCTGAAAGAAGTATATGCTCCTCATTTTTTCAGATGAGTCAACCAAGGCCATTAAAGAGTGACACATAGTGATTGCTTCCAAATATTAGTTTGATGAAAAAGTGAATGAATAAATGGTTCCACCGAAGGCAGAGTGCTGGAGACAGGTTTTAGAGCTGAAGATAGGCTCTAGAGGGCTGTGATCCCAGTCTCCTGCCTCTTAATGCCTTTGTCTTTCTAGCACACCATATTCACTATTTATTAAACATTATAGACTTGAACTTTTATTTCATTAGATAGATATTGTTTCAGTTTCTGCTTTTCCTAATCTTAAATATGAGAAAAAGAAATAGCTAAGGCAAGATCTGGTGAGCATAGTAATTGACAACATTTAGGAGAGATGTGCTAAAGATCAGAACTGTATAGACATATGATGGGAACATCCAGGCACAAAAACCAATCTCATATGAATTATTATCACTGTATTCCAGCAACGTACCCACACTTAAGAGTTGAAGATCACTCAGAGTTATTGCATATAGTAAGGAAATATAGAGTATAGGTTATATTTGCCATACCAACTCCAGTCGTTTGGTGGTGGCTTTCTGGAATACAGTTGTTAAAAATTTAGAAGTCATGCATGAGATCAGCAAGAAAGTACACCTGATTGATTAAATTGTCTATTATGGCCATGGAAGGAGATCTGGTGTTATTAATGCTATAAATGTTCAACTCTGATTATATTTTGCATAATTGCTTTCACATTATTCAGTGAATTCTCTTGGCTGGCAGATGACTGGGCCATAGTAGACAACTTGTATGTATTTGTTGAACTAACTCTTGTTAAAATAAGCACTTTACTTACAACAGTGGCTGTATAGATGATGATGAGTAACATACGTAGTGATCAAAGATTTTGAAGGTATGTTGATAGGAAGATATATTAGGAAAGATAAGAGAATATCATCCCAGAATAAAAATTGCATAGCTGTATTGCCTGAAAATGAAGAGGAAGAGAAAGTTTCCTTGATACCAAGGAAAGATGATTGACATTGCCTCACATGCCAGTGGTCAGAAGAAAAATGCATTTTAATTGCAATATTTTATAAAAGTTCAATTAAGTCTACATTTTAAAAAGTTTTGGGCTGAAGTCAATTAAAAAGTACAAGAGACCTCGGTTAAACGTGTGGTTAATGTGGTTGCACCATTCAGTGACATGTGGGACACATTCTTGGATGGAAGAAACCATCATCCAAGTTTAGAATTATTTGGAACCTGTGGCTTTTGAGATCTGAACCCAACCTGAACTTCCTGGTGCTGTGTATTTTCTTTTTGTTTTATTTCCTGGCATGAGAACTTGTTGTGTGTTTGTGTGTGTGTGTGTGTGTGTATTCATTCTAATGTTTATTAAAAAACTTATTATAAAGCCCATTGGGAAATATGTTTTTATTAAATACACTTTGATGAGTTAACTGTAAATAAGTTAATATTAAGAGGATTAAATTTCCACTAAAATATACAAAAATTTAAAAATTGAAAGGAGAGATACTTAGAAAAACATAGCTTAGGTTTTATCCAAACCAGAACATTTGTAAAAATAGCTAAAAAAATATTAGGTGATCTCAAATTGTGGTCCAGCTCAAACCTTAAGTTACATTGTTTTCCAATATTCAGATTCCCTAGGATCCCCAAGCAATAGAAGGTAAAACTATTACTCCTTGGGGAAGAGAATTTCAGATCTCTGATTTTGGTCTCCTGCTCATTCATCAAACCACACTGGAACCTGTCCTTGGTTAGATAATATATAGGGCCACCATGCAAGTTCTAAGAGCCACCTGGGAGAAATGATTAAAATCATGTGGCTAAGCTCTTCAAAACATATAGAAAAATTGATATGCCTGTCCCTGTGGGAGGAAAAGAAATCCACAAGAATAATGACCTTAATAGATCCTTGGGTGTTGCTTGACTTCCAGTGTGTATTCTGTAGTGCAGCCAAATCTTCTAATCTGAAGGATTGTGGTGTTGGCCAGCAGGAGAGTAAAATAAATGTATGGAATATGGGACGTTGTTTGCATGCGGTTTTGTGAGAATATGATTGTTTTAAATAGTAAATCTTGTACTATTTTACTCAGCCCATTGTGCTCTTTAAAAAAATTTTTTTAAAAGGTACCATTTTAATTTAATATGGTAGAGTGGAAAGAGTATGGGTTTTGGAGTCTGGCATATTTGACTCTATCATTCATTAGCTCAGTGGATTTGGGCAAGAACTGTACCTGGCATATGGTGTAAATAAATACTTGTTAAAGGAGGGAATGAATGAATAAAAGCAAATAACCACTCTTAGCTTCAGTAAAATTTACTCATGCCTATCAGCTTTTGTTTAATTTTCATGTAATGCTACCAGATCACTAGGCATTTAGTACAAAAGACATGAGAGTAGAACCTCTTCTCTTGACAAAAGGATCTCGACAACATGGTGGCAAGTTAGAATAAATTTTGCTTTATCATAAATGAGAAATAAATTAAGAGATCACATTTAGAACGGTTCCTTGCCAGTGTTTTGGTTGTGCAAATATTCAACATTGCTGTTCAGTGCTGTTTTAACATTATGTTCTTAGATCCTCTGAAATAAAACCAGGGAATGCTGGTTTTTGTAGTCTGATTTTTGGGCAACTATAACCATTAGATGGGGAACAATGTTCTGGAAAGTACAGTTAGGCTTATCAAATAAGAAATGTTTTCCACTCCCTGCCATCTTAACCAGGCCAGTTTCTGGATGTTGCTGATTGCCTTAAAATATTTATATCCATTCCAGAAACTTGTTAATGCTCCTATTAGCTTAGATGATGTCTGTTTGTACAGAGCACCCAGGATGCCACTATATCCATATAGGTTATTAGCCAGTTATATATCAACTTGGGTGCTTGAGGGGTACATATCTGCCTGATGTGTCCTCCATTAT
This sequence comes from Vulpes lagopus, assembly GCF_018345385.1. Classification (NCBI taxonomy): domain Eukaryota; kingdom Metazoa; phylum Chordata; class Mammalia; order Carnivora; family Canidae; genus Vulpes; species Vulpes lagopus. Next base: position 122,730,663 of record NC_054825.1, read on the forward strand.
GGGACCTCGGATCCTAACCATGAACATTAATTATGTCTGATCTCCAATATAAGTCTATGAAAGAAATATCTTTAACACATAACTGCTTTCTGCCTTTATAGCTTTGTTTCCTTTCCCTCTTTTTTTTTTTTTGAATATAGTTGACACATGATGTTACATTAGTTTCAGGTACACAGAACAGTGATTCAACAACCCTGTACATTGTGCTCTGCTCACCACAAGTATGGCTCCCACCTGTCACCTTACAACACCATTGCAGTACCATTGACTATATTCCCTATGCTGTGCCTTTTATTCCTGTGACTTGCTCATTATAACTGGAAGCCTGTATCGCCACTCCTCTTCACCCATTTTTCCCATCCCCATACCCTCTGCCACTGGTAACATTCCATTTTTCCTCTATACTTACAGGTCTGATTCTGCTTGGTCTATTTAGCTGTCTTGTATTTTAGTTTCCACATGTCATTGAAATCATATGGTATTTGTTTTCTGTCTGACTTATTTAACTTAGTATAATACCTATCCATGTTGCCATAAATAGCAAGATCTCATCCTTTTTTACAGTCGAGTTATACTCTGATGTATATACACCACATCTTCTTAATCCATTCATCTGCGAATGGACACTTGGGCTGCTTCCGTATCTTGGCTACTATAAATAGTGCTTCAAAAAACATAGGGGTGTATATATCTTTTCAAATTAGTATTTTGGGGGGATAAATATCCAGTAGTGGAATTATTGGATATTTCTATAATTTTTTGAGGAACCTCCAATCTGTTTCCACGGTAGCTGTACCAATATACATTTCCACCAACAGAGAACCAGGGTTCCTTTCTCTCCACATCCTCACCAATACTTGCTATTTCTTATATTTTTGATTCCAGCCACTCTGACAGGTGTAAGGGAAAATTTCATTGTGGTTTTGGGAAGATATTTACAAGCAATATATTTGATAGGAAGTTAATATTCAAAATATATGAGGAACTCATACAATTCAACTCCTTGTATTCTTTTTACTACTACTTCTGCCTTCGTGTTTGAGACTCTCATCAGTTCATCACTTAGCTCAAACTGTCTCATAGTTCAAGGAAGTATAGTATTGAGGATGAAAGCATGGGCTCAAGCCAACTGCCTAGTTGTGAATCTTCAGCTTTGCCCGTTCCACCATGCATGAATATGGGTTACTTAACATTGTTTGTCTCAGTTTCCTCATTTGTTTGTTATACAGACTAAATGAGTTAATACAAAGTAAAAAACTAAGAATTTTGCAAATTGTAGGTGTTCAGAGAAAAATCTTACAGCAGAAAGCAATGTGATTGACACGTTTACAGGTAGTTGGGTTATGGGGAGCGAATACAACACTCATGCCAATATAGATATTTTGGTTCTTGTATGTATTTCTCATTTTAAAAGAATAAATTAACATTTTGACATCTACTCTAGTTCTAATCATAGAACTAAATTAGAATTAAAGATGACATGATCCAGTCTTTCAAAGTCTGATAATCCCTTGCTATTGGCAATAATGAATTTTTGCATCTTTAAAGTCGTGGATCAGATAATCCCACATAAGTGCCATCATATTACTTGTTTTGAGAACACCTCTCAGTGGATCTATATAAGCCTGTGATAAAGATTCCACAGCCCGAAGTAAAATGAGAATATAAAGAATGGACTTTTTGCAAACCAAAGTTTTAATTTAAAGGAATGTCCTTTATTTTGAGGTTGTATGTATGTTGTATATTTTTCTGTTTCCAGACCAAATTTTGCTGAATTTGTTTTACTTTATTATAATGTGAAATCTCAAATTTTTTGCTTGGTCCTTCCTAACTGATCACTGCCTGGTATGTTTCCTGGGTTCCATTAAGCCAGATTTTCTCGCTTTCCCTAGACCTATTTGAACAGAATCTTTACGTCTTATCAAAGTCTCATCCGAGTATCTCTTGGAGGTCCAGAGTATATTCAACAGACCTCTGCATCAGATCCATGATGCTACCACACCAAACCTAAAAAGTATTGTATTAAGCCCCACCCTGTGATGTTAAGTGGGCTATTCCTACCTGCTCCTGGAGATGCTACAGTTTTCTGCTGGCCTCTCTTTCAAGCCCAACTGGCAGCGAGTGCCAAATTTGGGGAAATAGCCCTCTTTCCTTTGTGTTTCTCTTTGATGTGGCCCAAAGAAGCATTATTTGGTGGTGTTCAAATACCAATCCCGACAGTAATTCACGTGTCTACACTTCTCCTGCGATGTGAGTGAGTCACTGGGTCAAGTTGATCAGGCCTGGTTTAGTCTCTCTCAGAGGGAATCCTCTCTGGGAAATGTATCCAGGATCTTGTGTTAAAATGCTCTGCAAAAGCCACCCCACCAGTACTACCCACCAGTGTGTCTGAACTACAACAGCAGATTGAATTTTCTTCCAGAGAGTACGAATATATTTCCATTAAGACTGTCTCATCAGCTTGACAAATATCCTTGAAGCCCAGTGGTTGGTAGTAGAAGCCCATGTGTAACTCAAGCTGAATCATTACTATCATCATCTAGGAAGTTTTGGATATGTAAACAGTATCCAAACATCTAGCCTCAAGTTCATTTCAACTATCCTTAGCAAATTATGTAACCTCTGCAGATGTCAGGGATTTTATTTACGAAATGGAGATGATAATACTACTAATCTTATATGTAAATTAAATGAATGGGTTAATATATTTTGAGAGTACGTAATAGTGCTGTTCGCAGTAAATACTACAAACAGATCAGATATTATGATTATAATTATTAACTTTGTCACATTATCTCCTAGGATAGAAGCAGGCACGTATGTTTGTCTCTTTTTTCAAGATTTTATTTATTTATTCATGAGAGACACAGAGAGAGAGGCAGAGACTCCGGGATCACACTCTGGGCTGAAGGGAGATGCTCAACCACTGAGCCACCCAGGTGTCCTATGTTTGTCTTCATATTAGGTTGAGCTGGTGTATTCTGATATCATTTATTTTAAATATACACATAATGCTTTAAAAGAGAAACTGCTATAATTAATTATGTTGCATTAATACATCTACTTTAAACTTTACCCTGAGGAATTTTTAGACTACGGCAAAGAGAAGAAAACTTGGAATACACCACGCACATAACTCAATCAATTAGTGATAATATTATCCTACATGACTAGATGCATAAAATTGGTAAAAGCATTACATCAGATGATGGGATATGTAAGCTAATAGAATGGAAAATTTTCTTCATACTACAGATTATCCTTCTCCTTCTTGCTTTTTTACCCAGGAAGTGGCAGGGAAGTTCAAATGACTGCTCACATTGTAGTTTTAGTTCAAGTCACGGCTCAACCTCACAAAGGCACAACTGACAATTCCAGATGTCCATTAGTCACGGCACCATGAAGATAGACCCCACTGATCAGTTTGTAAGCTGCGGGCATATCATGAAATTGTCTCGCCACCATACAGATAAACAAAGCATATATGGTATTTGTTCAGAGCTGAAGATAGAATAAGAATATTAACTTCAAAATCAAACAAGACCAGGCAAGAAACAATACAATTTTTTTTTGAAAGAAGAAAATACAAACTCTGAGGACATAAACAAAGGTAGTGGTAATGTAGAAGAGAGCCTGATTTTTGCGGTAGTATTGCCGTCTTTGATTATTGTATGGGGCAGACCCATGCTGGCTGAAATTATGTGTAGCACTTTACAGCAGCAGATTGGACTAGCCAGAGGCTTGGAACCTTGTGGATTTGTGGCTCTTCAGAAGTGCTTCTGTATTGGAATGTGTTTGTGTTTGCCTTTATTTGTTTTTAATAAAAAAAACTTGAAGAAAAAGTTTCTGCCTTGGTAGATTTTCTTTGGAATCCCAGAAAGGGCTCTTGAGGGCTCTGTGGCTCCTTTGTGATGATAAACCAAAGCTTTGAGCTTGTCCCAGTTGGAATTCCAGACACTAAAGAAGCCAACTTCAATTATTATTATTGTTGTCTACAGAGCTGAGCCCCTTTTTGATTATTCAGGTTTATACTAATAGTCTTCTAAACATATTAAGTTTTTAAATTTTTTTCCAGCAAAGCTAGGACGACAAAACAAAACAGGGGAAACTTCACAATAATGTTTCAGAGGTGCCAATTTTTCTGAGTCTCCATGGTGGGTACCTGTGGTGTGGTGGGTTTTATTGGGAGGGAAGCATTAATACAAATATTCTTCAGTGAAGAACAAGTTTCATAGCTGGCAGAAGAGATTATTACGTGGGGGAAGATGGCTGCTGAGATAAGCAGACTCTTTCTGAAAGAAAAAAAATAATTACAATATTTGAGTCTCCAAACTGGGTTATTAGTAGTTGTGAGAATAATCATAGACTCGTAAAGTTATATAAGGAAAGTTAAAGATTTTCAAATCCAACCTTAATGGTTTGCAAGATCTAGCTGTGTCATGTCCCAGATAGGGTACTTAGTTTCTACGTAAGCCCATACCACAGCAGAGAATACACTAACATACAAGATAACCGTTTCCCGGTGAGAACAACTCTGAGAGAAAGTTCAGCTCCATGCAGGGCCAAAGTTATTTCATTTTAAGTTTGACCCATTGATCATGATTCTGTCCTCTGAAGCTCCTCCTTCTTTCATGTCATATCTATCATTTCTTAGGGATAGTTATCATTCTATCCCATTCCCTAAAGCCTTTTCTTGTAAAGAGTCCTCAGCTTCTGCAACCATTCATCTCCTTTAAGCTAAATTAAATCAAATTAACATTTGCTGAATCCCTACCATGAGCCACACTCTGTGCTAGGGTCTTGGGATAGAAAGACTGATGGTCCGTATTCTTAAGAAGATCACAATTGGGACACAAGGACATTAATGACCTATACCCTTATTGCAATGCATTCTCACAGATGATGAACAGAGACCTGCACAGACTGGATGGTGGCCAGGGAGTGATTAGATCTGCCAAGGGAAGCTGGGAAGTTCTTGTCTAAACAATAGCATTTTCCAAATGAAAAATTAAGGAAAAACATTCCAGGTGAATCTAAATACTGGGTAAGGCATAGCTATGTGAAGAGCAAACTGTGTTAGGAAACAGGGTCGCATGTATTATGAAATTTTTTATACAAAGCTTGATGGACCCAGAAATGTTATTAACATAAAATCAGTGAGGGGCTCTTTACCAATCTTCTAAACTATCTTGAATTTCTATCTCCTTTTAAGAATGTTTATTTTCGCTTTCCTACTTTAAGAATAATTCTACCTCATAGGGAAGGCAGAGTGAAAGTGAAATTAAGAATTTGGGGTTTCTCAAAACTTCCTTAAATATCCTACCCCAAGCAATTGGCCTATTTCTCTTTTCCTGTTTCTTGCACCTCAATAGCTTCAAAGTGCTTCCCTTCTGCTGATCTTTAGCTCATCACAGGCCTTATACTTATCAGTATTATTCTGTTCTTATTCTTATACTTTATCTGTGATTATTTTCTTTAAAGATTTTACTTAGTTATTCATGAGAGACCCAGAGAGAGAGGCAGAGACACAGGCAGAGGGAGAAGCAGGTTCCCTGCAGGATACCTGATGTGGGACTCGATTCCAGGACCTAAGGATCATGACCTGAGCTGAAGGCAGCCCCTCAACCACTGAGCCACCCAGGCATCCCTTTATGTGTGATTATTTATACTTCCTGTGTTTCTTATGTTTACCTATTTTAAACATTCCTTGAGAGAGTCATCAGTGCTCTTTAATAACAATTATTTAACTATTATTGATCATTGCTCCAAGAACTTTAGGTACATTATTTCATTAAATCTTTACAATAGCTCTATAAAATTATTATTGTTTACAACTTATAGATGAAGAAATATGAAAGGATAGGCAATTTAACCACAAAATTTAACTCCAGTTGTTGGCTTTCTTAACCAATGCAATGTACTATAGTACTGTAACTTTCAGATTGTTTTTATCTTTAGCACTTTGGCCCCATTGGTAATGGTAAGTGGGAAAATTTTACTTTTAACACCTTGCCTATTGTTTCTCTATTCTGGAATCTTTAACCATGTAAACAATCTCCTTCCGGACCCCCCGACCCAAGTTTTTTTTTTTTAATTCTTTTTTTTAAATTTTTATTTATTTATTATAGTCACAGAGAGAGAGAGAGAGAGAGAGAGAGAGGCAGAGACACAGGCTCCATGCACCGGGACCCCAATGTGGGATTCGATCCTGGGTCTCCAGGATCGCGCCCTGGGCCAAAGGCAGGCGCCAAACCGCTGCGCCACCCGGGGATCCCTTGACCCCAGTTTTGAAATCTCATTTGTGCTTTTGGCCAAGTACTCATTGAACACTCCCTAAATAACAGCAGATTCTCTCCTGAGGTTCCTAGATGTGCCCAACAAATAAAACATTTTCTTAGAAACTGAGGCTTGTTTTGCATGATTATTGTAATTAAATGTCCTATTGCTTGGGAAACAGGTTTCTTTTTATATATAATTGCTTTTATTAAAAGCCCTGTAGTCAGTCAAATCAAGAATCACGTCAGAAACAAATTCAAACTGAAAATTACAAAATTAGAAAATCATAAAAATATAATGAGGCATCCTCACTAACTATAGCAATCCAGTATTTTATGTTTTTTTTTTTTTTGGCCGATCTCTCAAATCTCCAGACTCCCAGACTCTCATCCAACCCAGGAATGCTCACTGGATAGCCACAGATCTGAGCATCTCATTAGTTTTGAATATCTTAGCTGTTACTTTTGACCTAAAAATAACTAGTGATTGGGATCATTGCAAAAATCTGTTAGTAGATATTAAAGACACAAATGGGAAATTGTATTACAGTAGCTTTTATAGCAAGTGTATTTCATCAAAGCAAAGGACACACTTCAGGTACTTCTGTGGACTAAAAGGATGGCAATTTATTGGAAGGCATCAGAGGAAATTGAACTGGAAGAAGAACAAGCAGAAGCAAAGTTGGAGGCTTTCTTAAAAGAAAGAACACTTGTTGTCAGTCTGCACGATATAAATCTTTTGAAGAGAAGTAAGCTCACAGAAGCAGGACGTTGTCTCGGGTGCTTGACAACATGAGAAAGAAAATGGGAACATGAAGATTCTATCAAACGGCCAGTACCAGACGCACGTTATATCCTCCCAAAAGACAAAATTGACACCATAGAGGTGGTGATAACTGAAGGAGATGCAGGATGTGTTAAAGCAGATATAAAATCTTAAAGGAAATTAACACATAACGTAACTAATTACAAAATGTTAATGTAAAAGAAACCACCAGGAAGTGTTTCTGATCGTGCTCATAATTCCATGATTTCTTTTAATAGGAAAATTCCTGCCAGGCATTTCTTCTAGAAACTGAAAAAATGCCCTTGCCAATCCAAGAAGAGGAGAAAGGAATAGCTCCTGTGGAGAAAGAAGGGGGGAGAAGAAGGTGTGAATAGTGTTGAAGTAAAGGAATGCTGTTTTGGCATCTCATCCATGTCAGTGACAGCAGGTGCCATGGAGGAAAAGACAACCAAATAAAGGGCAAGGAAACCAGGAGGGCAGACACAAAGAGGGAAACACATCCATCTGCCCCGTGCCTCATTAATCTTGTCACAAATACTCGCTGCTGAGAAATGCTAATCTTCTCACTACTCAAACTAGCCTCCTTCACAAGAATGTTTTCAAGGTCTGGTATATCTAATGACTGAACCATTTAATAAATTACTTACTTATGTTACTATAAAAGCCAGGCCAGCAGCTGTAACCTACATGTAAAGCACTAAATCCTTATACCTGACTTTCTAAAGGTTCCTCTAAATCATATTTAGTGACAGGGTGAGGTACACAGGAATCAGGATTTAGTGGCAGGGCATACTTCATGCTGTTTTGGGTAGGTCAGGAGGTCTGATTTGGATTTCTTCCCAGTAACCTGATCTAGGTGAATCAGCAGGTTATAAATGAAAGTCAGTTTCTAAGATCTCCTGATTTTCTCTATCAGAAACTTTATAAGAACGTAGTGGAAAAACAGGAAAAGACCAAGAGATAATGAATACCATTGACTGATATTATGATATTGCAATTTCTCCCTCCTAAGACAACGTGAAACGAGATGCCATTTTGTATAAGTTAAATATTTGTATAGGTTCTTGAGTCTTTTATTTCTATTGTGAGCCAGAAAAAATACTCAAATGACTGAAAAGTGCTTAAGAGCTCACATTACCTTTCCTAGGTTACAAAATATAACGTTAGATTGTGAGTTTTTCAAGGGCAGGCTCTAAAGACTTTCATATATTTTTATCACTCAGAGTATGAAAATACCTCCTTGACACGTTAAATCATAGGAAAGAGAAAGAATACAGGGAAAGACAAAAGAAACAAAATGTATTCGACTTGTCACATTCAAAGCACGGACATTCATTGCCTCATTCCATTTTCACAACTCTTGGATGAATTAAGAAACTTCAGTTCAAGGTCATGATAACTATGATAAAATTAGTGTTTTACTAGTTTTGTCTGATATTTAAGCTTGAACAGGCTGCCGGGAAAGGAAGATGTTCGAGTACAAGCAAACTTTCCAAGCCCCTGAAACCATGCCTCATTGGCAACTGGCTTCTCGTTCTACACATGCCCTGACTCTGCACCAAATTATGGAGTATTTCTAAAGGATCGTTGGTCCTTCTCTTTTACTTTCAATTAAAAGACTTCTGAATTAGCAGAGCATAGCGAATCTAAAAATTGCATTTACAGGCTCTCAGAGAAGCCCAAGGGCCTCACAAGCATTCTAGTAACATGCTTTCTTCATTGCCAAAGGAACGAGAACACTTGCTGTTATTGAACCCTGTGATCCCATTGGGAATATTCGGGCACTTTGTCAGTCAATGTAGGAAAATTATATGAAATATGAAGAAACTGTAGCAATTTTCTCATCATATTAAACGAGTAATAATAATAATAAATAATGAATAATAAGTATGCAGAGAAGATTGACAAGCAAGCTCCCGTATGGAAAGAAGCTCACAGCACAGAAAAAGCGTTAAGCCGATGCTAGCTTTGATTATTTTATTTTATTGTATCCTTTCAGATAGGCGTTCCCTAGCTTCAGAATCCTAAAGTAAAACACTTTCTTCTGTTTGTCTCCCCTCCAATCACAACTTCCTTGCTTCTATCTCATATTCCAGGAGACTGCTTGGCCAGTGATAAGGGAAATACAAGAATAAGCTATTGATGAGAAGAAAATACAATAGCTTAATATTCTTGCCTCCATATATACCAAAAGAACAATGGAAATTCATTTTTTACACACTTCCCAACCCTGCCTTCCCCTCAAAATAACGCAGGAAACCCTGACTCCAGCTAAATAATAAAACTGCCTTTACTGCTTACCTTCTTCTGAAGGTCTTAATGCATTTCAGGAATGTCCACCCTTGATCTTACTAGTCCATTCCTCTGAAATATCTGATTTTATTTTATATTTGTTGTATACAGGAGTGAGGACAGGCAGGTAAAGGTTGGGTTGTGTGGTATTCAGAGGCTGGAAATTGAAACCCCCTGTTTCTCACGGCCCAGGTGTGGTGCAGACAGCCCTGGCCTCCACATTTCCTCACCATGCCCTAAAAATGACCTTAACCCTGACATAGAAAGAGAAGCAACCTAACTGTGAAAGCCTGTTGTTGGCTGGCTGCATGAGACAGAGCCGTTTTCTGGACACTGGAGCTGTATCTCATTGCTCTCCCCTGTGGGTTAACACTTCCAGTCTCTCCAAGTTGACCTGGACTCTGTGAAGTCATAGAGGGGTCAAAGCTAATCCTCAGTGCCCATCAAACTCATTTTATGAGTTGGTCCTTGAAGCAGTGGGAAAATGACTCAGATCAATTCTCTCCCTTCTATTCAATCTTGAAATCTACTGGAAAGCATTGTTGTCTTCTAAGATACTTCACTCACATACACTCCGCCTTTTCTACCTTTTGCTCTGTTTAAATTAATTAATTAATTAATTAATGCAAAAATGCATAAATAAATAAATTTATAGGTGCACAAAACACTGAAGTTAAAGCAATATTCCATCACGCCAACAAATTGCATTTTCTTTGCATTGCTTAATAATTTTTCATATATTACATATCTTTACCTGTCGTAAATCTGACAATGATAATAAAAATACCTTTTGGCTTCTTTAAAGAGTATGTGTTCCTAGTTTTTTCTCTACAGACAGATGTTTAGAATGATAGAAAGTGATCAAACCAGAGAATGGAAGAATTTAAGCACATGGAATTTTCTTTACCAAAATTTATTGAAACAACATGGACAGGTTTTATTCTTTAAAAAATGACTGGTAAAGTTAGCTTTATATAGTATTTCTTGCAACCATTTAATTAAATTTAAATCTTATGCAGGATAATTCAAGTCTTATGTAATGTAGCCTCTTCTTTACAAGAAAGAACTGTTTCAGGGAAAGAGTCATTTCTAAAATATCCACTTGTTTTCTGTAGTGAGGCTCCAGCATGCATGCACAGGACTCCCTGCAGCCCTCTCTTCATCTTTCAGCATCTCTGACTACTGAGAACAGGCAATGAAGGCACAAGAACTCTGAGAGATTTCATGACCTTGGTGATCAACATCAGCTCATGGACGTGTGATGTCTCAGTGGAGGTCCTTTGCATCAAAGTGGTCTCCTATGTGTCCTTTGCTCCTAGGTTCTTCCTCGGAAAGATTGCCAAGTAGAAAACCAGTTTATATTGTCAATCTGTTCATATTCCATTGCTCTGTTGAGCATTCATATAAAGCATTCCTTTAGATTAAAGGAGAATATTTATAGATCTGTTCTTGAGTATAAGGACTTACGTGACCTGAGGACTAACGACAGTATCAGAGCAGGATGACTTACATTCAAGTAGCACCCAAAAGGTGGTGTTTCAGCTCAATCTCAAAATCTGGGCCTAGGTTCAGTGAATGGCAGAGTGTGGCCTTAGACATGGTGGTTCACCTCGGACTTCTTGGTATAGAAGAAAGGCCCAGAACCAGCAGTGCTTTTTTAGGGGTTAATCCTGAAGGAGATGATGGGCGAATTACCATGGACACTAAGAGGATATGCAGTGTTTCATTGTTTTTTACTTCCTTTGCTATATACCTTTCCCAGAAATGTATTTTTATTAGTAGCTAGGTTTTGAAATTTTTTACCAAGACTCCAGCATAAACCATTTCTCTCTAAATAAATGCCTCCAATATCTGATGTGTAGGTAGAGGCCAGTGTGAGCCAACCATGCTATTAGGAGACTAATAAATGTGTCTCCTTTGTTTTCTATTAAATGAGAAAAAGCAAGACAATATGGCTCATGCCAGATCAGGTTGTGACTGGTATGTGCTTATCCTTTATAGAACAAGTGTATTTTATAAGAAAAAACACAAGGGAAATATTTTTATTTATTTTATTAGTTGTACAATAGCCATGTTGGCAACTGAAGAACTAATAAACTAAAATTGTCTCATGTGGTTCTTATTATAGAATCGAATAGTAATGTGAAAGGCAAGCACGCACCAATCATAACCCCATATGGCTGAAAGAACAGGAAAATGTGGCTCCATTTTCATTAGTAAATCGAGGCATATATTTCATGATGTGTTCAAACCTGGCTCTAAAGGAACTCCCAGTGCACTATGACATTTTGTACCACTCAAGGGGTGCCATACTTACCCAGGTTAATGTTGACATGGTTTGGAAGGAGACGGCTGCTCTTAGCCTTGACACAGCATTAACAGAGCACCAGTGGAGTCTAGAGCAACATTTCTTGGCAGTCTTGGAAGAAAAGCATGCTAAACCAGTACATGATATATATACAGTCTTTGCAATATACACTTGGCTTATTTGCAGCAAGTAAGTTGACATGCGTGTTACCATCAAAATTTCATTCCAGAATGTTTAGTCTTTTCAATAACCAGACAAAACCATTCAAGCTCTAGAATCAAAAGACTGCATGCGTAAATATTTTCTAAGTTCCTTCAGTGCAATTCTCAGTTGATCTATAAGGGAATATAAGGGTATCTATTATCAGTGGAATGATATTATTTATCTATTATATGCAGCAAGACACTGCAATAACGAGTCATCCTTGGGATAACAAAGAAAGGTCGTTGGGCTTCCAGGAAGTGTTGACATCTAAGAGCACAAGGTCGTTATTAGGAACAGCAAATAGTGGGTGCTGAGACTCAAAGTTGGTTCCTTCTAGATTTTCTTTCTGACTTGCTTTTAGTCTTTCTTGTCTGTTCTTTTCTTTTTATCTAGTTGTGAATAGGTGGCTAAGTGATCATATCACTCAGACACAAGTGAGTCTCCTGACTTTTGAACAATATGTGCCACACCTGGGATGGAATTATCTTCTTATCCTGGATTTGTTCTGGAGTGCAGAGGAAATGACAAATTTATTTTTGACATGTTTTATTAAATCACACTTAGGTTTATGTAGAACATTGATTAATTTGGCAAGAAAATTAGTGCAGAAGAGGATTCCAGTCACACAAAAGTTCTAGATTTATAATCCTATTTTTAAAAAACCTATACTTTCTGCAAAAAAATCTTTTAAAATAAAGTCAACGGACAAAAATTGAAACTATGACCAAAAGAATTATTTATAAAAAATTACCACTAACCAGTGCTTTTATCAGCTGCACCCATGATTACTGAGTGCATCGAGACTCTGTACCTCTGTGCCTATTTACCTGGTAACTAAATATTTGACCAAAGATATTACCAGAATGGAAATGACCACTCCATTGAATAATGACCAACCATTAAAGAGGATGCTACACTAGTGTTCTTAAGGATCTCAGACTAGATCATGAGTGAGGAGAAAATGTTGTTTGTCCTCTTGGGATCTAATATATCTGGAACAACTGGGAGTAATATGTACAAAGCCTGACTGGCTTCTTACACCATTTTTATGCTCCTTCAGTGAGAAAGGCTGATAGAGAAAAGCTGGTTAACTCCTGGCTCTGTTGTTATAAGGTAGAACATAGACTTGGATGTTAGAATGGCTACCTGATGACTGCAACATTATTATCCCTTCTTTTCTTTTCAGAAAGCCAATGAGAGAATGGATGATGAGGATCTGTTTATTATTTTATCCCCAAAGCCTTGCCCCATGTTTGGCATACAGTAATAGTCCAAATTTGTATTTTTAGAGAAAAAATAAGTGAGTGAACTAATACTTCTAAACTTCATTCTCCTTATTTATAAAGTAGAAATACTAGTATTTAATCTTACTATGCTATTTTAAAGACTAAAGATGATATATGTAAATCCTGGCACAATTCTTGACACACCATAGGTGGGTATTAGAAACATTTGATGGTGTTTATATAACAGATTGTCCACTTGCATATAAAACAATTTAATTTTTTTTCTCTATCTGGTACCTTCCTTGACTATACTTGACAATTAACGTGCCTGCTGAAGGCGAAGATGAGGTAAATTTGCAGAAAGAAGAAAAAAAGACGTGGATTCAAAATCAGCATCATATCAGTTTGGAAGGCACACACAAACCCCAAATATGTTTGTTTCCTAAAATACCCAAAGCCTGATGTTGATATATTCTCAGTGAATCCTGGAAGCCTTTTATACACCATTCAAAAATTAGTAGACTATGTTATAAAAAAAGAAAAAAAATCATTTCAATTCGACTGATATGAATTCAACAGCATTGGAGAGAGGGTTACACAACAGCTAAATACTTTTTTATGAAGACAACATTTTTTTTTTCCTCGAGCCACATTAATCATATAATGTTGATCAACACAAATAGAGAGGAGACCGGATTGGAAGAGGAAGCGTGGATATTTCACTGCTATGCAACATTCCATTGTGACTCAGGGCGACAGAAGGGAGCAGGGACTGGAGTTGCTGGTGGGCCCAGTGGCACTGCAGACACCGGAGGCAGGGGGCACACACGCCCTGACCCATGGGGTATGCCTGCCAGGAAGCCCTGCCTTTCCGGAAATGCAGCCCAGCAAGGATGGAGGGCAGGCAGTTTCTGTACCAACTTTTGGGGCTGCGGGTGTGGGTGTCCCCAGGCCTCTTACGTATGGGCCACTGATTAATCCTTTGAACAGCATTGCTTCTGTTTCTGAAGGCAAGGCTGGAGCTCAGCACAGCCGCCGTGCCAAGCCACTAGAAAGGAAAACCAGAACTGGCACTGATCTTTCAGCACTGTGTTCCCATCTCCAGTGTTTATTTCTCTAAATCTTTTAACAATTAAAATACTCTCAATTAGTATACAAGCATCTTTATGATTTGCTATATTCTTTCAACTTTCAGTGTAACATTATTTATTTTAACTTCAATTTGCGTTTGATGTGGTGCATGTATACAATTTACCACAGAACCCGTTTTAACATTTAACAGCACGCTTCCTTTTGCCTTTCTCAAACTATTTAAAATCACATGTTTTACATTTTCATTGGATTCAGATATGTTTTCAGCAGATAGACAGTAAAACAAACAGAAATAAATTGATTTTGGTAAACAGCAGAGATGTAACACGAGGCAAAAGTTCAATTTACACTTTTCATGTTTCTCTTACCCTTCTTATTGCCAAAAAATACAATTTTCATTTTAACAGATAGGATAATCTAAACGAGGGGAGGTAGTCAGACAGTTAAAGTCTATTTTCCTTTGTTCAATGGCCTCTTCTTTCTCTGAATTATAACACTGTGCCAGCATTTCTCTAACAGTTAGTATATGGGAAGGTTGCAATAAAAAAAAAAAAAGTCATGTTTATTTAAAACACAAAGCATAACTACCACCACCAACATCAACAATAAAAAATTCCTTGTTAAATACAAGTGAACTAAAAACCTTCCGAAATTGCATTTGATTCTTAAAAATCTATTGTTAGTGAGTGCTATCATGGTATTTCATTCAGGTCAAATAACAGTCAGATAATATTTCTAACCCCCCACCACACATGGACCCTTCCATCCGGGGACTCAATCCTATGGCCATATGTTTCAAAGGGCTCACTGGCAAGACTTTTCTCCTTGCCATTCCGGAGTGTTTTAAGCAAGTGGATTCCTGGGAGATAAAAGTGGAGAAAGGAGATCACAGCAATGACGCTCATGTATGGCTTGGAACCCTGGTCCCTAAGAGTCTCTGTTGTGTGAAATAATGTATGGTGAAGACTCCTACAAATGCCTTCGAGGACATTAATATTTATTCTCCATTCACACTTGGAGAAATGGAGGCCCAGAGATGTTAGTAACGGGCTTGTGGTCACATGGAAGAGTCGTCATTGACCCCAGTCTGACCGAATGACACCCGTGGCTATACTGCTCAGTATAGGCTCTCTCCCCACCCCACCCCCCGACCACATTTGAGGCATTCACATGTGCACTTAATAAAGGAGGAGAGAGAGGCCAGGGAGATGAGTCCCTTCACTGTGAGTTCTGCTTTATCCCTTATCACCTCCTTCACATCTCTTAAGCCCCTTCCTTCCTTTTTTTTTTCCATTTTTTTTTATTGGTGTTCAATTTGCCAACATCTAGCATAACACCCAGTGCTCATCCCATCAAGTGCCCCCCTCAGTGCCCGTCACCCAGTCACCCCAATACCCCACCCACCTCCCCTTCCACCACCCCTTGTTTATTTCCCAGAGTTAGGAGTCTCTTACGTTCTGTCTCCCTCCCTGATATTTCCCACTCATTTTTTCTCCTTTCCCCTTTATTCCCTTTCACTATTTTTTATATTCCCCATATGAATGAGACCATATAATGCTTGTCCTTCTCCAATTGACTTATTTCACTCAGCGTAATACCCTTCAGTTCCATCCACGTGGAAGCAAATGGTGGGTATTTGTCATTTTCAAGGCTGAGTAATATTCCATTATGTACAGAGACCACATCTTCTTTATCTTAAGCTCCTTCCTAATCTCCTCCTCAGTTAAACCTCCCATTTCCTGGATGACTGAGTTTGTTTCTATCGCTTCCTAGTAAAATCACCACAGTTATCTCACAGTTTTGTAGGTCAGAATTCTGCAGGGCACAGGGGCTTCTTGTCAGAGTATCAGGAATCTGGAGTTAAGGTGTTGGCCAGGCTGTTCTTGTCCTGAGGCTGTGGGGCAATCTCATCTCCTAAACTCATTCTCATTGTCGGCAGAAGTCAGTCCCTTGCACTTGGAGGACTGTTGTCCCCATCTCGCTGCTGGCTCTCAGCTCCTAGATGTTCCTCTCGGTCCTTTCCACGTGGCTTCCGTAGACAGTTTACAATGTGGGTGTTTGTCTTCTTCTAGGCCAGTGAATTCATCTCTTTCCTCTTCTTCCACCAGCCAGAGAACACTCTCTGCTTTAGAAGACTCATGTGAGGTGTTTAACTCATTTGGATCATCTCTTTTTCTTAAATTCAACAGCACCACTTGACATAAGCTAATCACCATAGTAAAACCCATTCTCTTCATGGTCCCAGGAACTAGAGCAGGAATGTCTGGAACCATTACAGACTTTAGCCTGTCTACAGTAAAACATCATCTACATTTGTTCCAATATATTTTTTGAAGACTTATTTATTTATTTTAGAGAGAATGTGTGTGTGCACATTCTGTCACATGGGACAGGGGAGGGTTGGAGGGAGAGAATCATCAAGGAGACTCCATGCTGAGGGTGGACTTGGATGCAGGGCTCAATCCCATCACCCATGAGGTTAGGCCCTGAGCTGAAACCAGGAATCAGATGCTCCACCAGCTGAGCCACCTAGGAGCCCCTGTTTCAATATTTTTTAAATGAACTGAGATTGGGGGGTGGGGGGAATGTACACAGAAGGTATGCGTTCAAATGTTTAAGTATAGTATTAAGTCATATGATTTGGTAACTGATGGAATATATGGGAAAGACATTTTAGGAGTAGCACAACGAAGTGTATTAGGCTAACATAGTGACTGAAAAATAGAGAAGTGGTGTCGTATATTCCATTTCTGGCTCATGTAATCAATATGCTGGTATTTAAGTTAAAAACATTCATATGATGTTGGTAGAGGTATCAAAATCAGTACCGTAGTGGTATTTGTGCAGGCGAAAACCACTGGAGGTAGTAAAGTGAGCATCATTTCTATGGATCTGTGACTGCTGGTTGAAGAGGAACATGCAAAAAGGCCATTCACGTTTGTCCCATTAAAGAGCTTTGGGTATTTGGGAAGCAGAGAACTTGACTACTTAGTCCTCACATCTTCAGATAAGATGAGTGTTGCTGAAGAATTGTACTCTAGGACGTGTACCCCAGGAGCCTCATCTGCACCTGGATGGGATTTAGATGAAGAACTACTAGACATTAAGAAGATGCCAAAATAGAATGAGGTTTTGATGTCTTGGAGAAGAAAATGAATGCGCTTTGCATGGTAGGGTACGAAGGATATGAGTTTTTGTGGCCCAAGATTGGACTGTGGCACACTGTATTTTCCAAAGATGGCCTGCGTGTTTTCACCATGAGGTAAAATAGAAGTCAGATCACACCTCTAAGTACCCTCAAAACCTTGATACTGCTCCCATTGAGTGGTGAAGTCACGTTCCCTCTTTCTATACCAGCCAGACCTTCGGATTGTTTCACATAACAATTGAGGTGAGTTTGGGGGAAAATGACATCAATTGCCTTCAAAGCTACTTCACAAAAATGCTCTGCTTCCCTCCTCAGCTTTCTCAGGATACAGTCACTATTCTGTGAGAAAGTCCCCACTAGTCTTAGAAACAGACTATGTGAAAAAAAAAAACAACAAAAAAAAAAAAAAAAGAAAAGAAAAAGAAAGAAACGGACTATGTGAAGATGTCACATGCCCGTATTCTTTCTGGTTGACAGCCAAGCTGAGGTTCCATCAACAGCCAGCACCAACCACCAGACATGTGAATGAAGACATGTGAGTGAAGACGTCCCCAGATGATGTTTAATCCAGCTGTGGAATCGCCTTCAGTTTTAATGTCTTTCCAACTAAGACCCCAGACATCCTAGAGCAACGACCACCCATTCCTTCTATTCCTAGTATGATTTTTAACCCACAGGATTGGTGAGCATAATATAATTATTGTTTTCATAAAATTTTGGATGGTTTGTTATAGAGCAGCAATACGTGGAACATTGGAAAATCAGAATATAGTCAAACAACTGTATTTCAGCCCTTCACTTTATTCAGATAATTCTCTGGTAGTGCCCTCTTAACACGATGTACTATACACATTATGGCATCTGTTGAAACCAACAAAGCTTATCACAAAGTTAACTATGCACATTTAATAGTGTGCATTGTCCTGCTGTTAAGTAAGGGAGCATAAAGTCAAAAGTAATTTAAGTAAGTGATTTTAATTCATAACATTGAAGTTTTTATCTTACCAGTTAGTTCTGAATATTTTTCCTTGTATTTCTTATGATTTATGGTAGATTTCTATGACACATTGATGTAATACTGATCTGTATTCCACTGACGAGATTAAATTTCACTCGACTATAGAGTCAGACCAAGTAGTCCATCCCATCCAGAAAGAGAGTATGTGCATCTACAATTGCTTTAGATATTGTCATATGCTGAGTGTAGGAAACAAGGCGCTGGAGACTTTGTATGAGGTAAGTAGGTAGAAACACCCATGGGGAGCTGATAAAAAGTCTGTCCTGTAATGGTAGACCAGGATGGTTGGAGAAAGAGTTGTTTCCTCCTGACTACTACTTTCTATTTCCATTTTAAGACAAAATAAACATGAGAGGCAATCAAAGCAAATGTGCAGAAATTCAGAACAAAGTAGGCGACCCCCTGGTAAAAACAAGCAGTGACTTAACAGCACAGACATCTCAAGTAGATAAAAACTCTCAACATGCCAATGACCTGCAAAATTTAGAGAAAGAAAGAGGAAAGGCCACCCTAATCAACCAACCAATAGTAACAAGCAAACCAAAACAGAGTTCCCGATTGCCATGTGTGGCATTATGGGTGAGGAGCAGTTATCAGGGAGGCCCAGACGGCTTCCGTGGAGGGGGTGCTATGCTCAAGCCTGTGCGATAAGTCACATGAGATCTCAGTAACTCAAGCGACAGAGCTGGTGATCGGTTTCTTTGTACCACAGAGAACTTACTGCCACTGTGGGTCATGAGGAATTTATTTTCTTATCTCCGCCCACACACCATCATCCTCTAGACACTGCTCCCAACATTTTGATGTTTCTCTTTCAGAAACAACAAGTGATTCCCTGTATATATTTCCCCTGAGGAAATATCTACATACACTTGCCAGTGAGAACACCCCACCTCAATACCCCAGGAGGACGATGGTGCACAGTATTCGAGACAATTTCAAGATGTTAGATACTTTTTCTTATCACCCTCTTAGGTAGTATTAAACTTCTGCTGTTATATTATCACAATTTCCTCGCCTGTTCTCTGCTCCTCGCCTGAGACCCCCATCTACTCTAATCTTGCCAATAATCTCCGATGTCCTCTCCTACCCCCTAAACAATCCCTTTGTGGCTTCTGTCCTCCAAAATGAGAAAGCTGTTGCCTCCATAGGCTCGTTCTGGGCTGAATGCCTTATATTCAGCAGATTTTCAGAGCAGAAACTGGGGCAGAGATGGGAGCCATGCATCCTAAATGGGAGGAGTACCTGCAGCAGAAAGGTGAGCACAGGGGAGGAGAGAGAGCATCGTGAGAAAGGATCTGACTGCGAGCACAGAGGTGTTTGCCAGCATCTTCAGAGACATTGAAACCAAAGGATAGAAGTGTGAAGAGGGAGAGAAGGAACTGACACTTCTTCTTCCCTCCCCCAAACATGCGTCTCAAGTTGCTTCTGCATTAAGCCTTCACACTCCAAAATGCTGAAGCAGATCCATCTGTGGCTCTGTTTGAAAGTAACTTATGCTTTTAAATTGAGATTAAATGCCAAAAAGTAGAAGGATAACACATTAGTGTCATAATGCAAACTCCTAAGAGAGATAACACGTCGGTGCTAAGCAAGCTCATCCAAAATGTACATAATGATATCTGATCATTTCCTGCTTTTTTTTTTTTTTTGGAGGAAGGGAGGAGGGACATAACTAGGATTTTGCCTCAGTCCAAAGCCTAGAAAGTAAATTGAATATACTAAGTGGTTATCCTGGCTTCATAGTTCTGGCCTTTATGTGCCTCCTCTCATTTCACTTTGACAACAAACTTATGCTCTCAACCCCCCAGTTTCAGGAGGATGAAACTAAGGCCCAAACAGTTTAAGCAATTTGCCTGTGCTCAGGCAACCAAGAAATTGCTAGAACTGGCTCTGAGACACAAGCCATTTGATTTTAGTTCCCATGTTCCTTCCCTCCCAGGAGAGCCGCTTCCTATTTATCTGACTAGGGGACAAGTGCTGTACTGTCTAATAGATCCTGGGCACCATCTTCCATTTTATAGTAATAATTGCCCAGACAATTGATGAGACGTTCTGATGCTATGTGTTGCCTTTCTTTTCAAGAAAATAATACCACATAGAGTACCCGTGGTCAAGAGCTGATAAATATACCAGAGGGGATCAGAAAGAAAAGCCAGGATTTCTATATTTTTAATTTTTTTTTTTTTGCTATTTATCTCTTAGTTTAAGACAATAAGATTAAATATGATCCTTCACATATTTCCAAACTAGAAAAATATGGTGCAATTACAGAGCAAGGTTTTAAACAATTTCAGTGAACACATTCAGGTTTTATGACTTTGTAATAATGGCTAATCTAGTGCTTACCGTGTGCCAGCCACTTTTGTAAATGCCATCAGATGCATCAGCTCTTCTTGTTTTTGTAACAGCCACCACAGGAGCTAGGTGCTGCTATTAATCGGCCTTTTACCAAGGAGGAAGCTGGGGCCTCAAAATGTTAAGTAACTTGTCTGCCAGTTCACAGTTAGCTAGCTGCCTAACTGGGGTTTGAAGGCAGGTGATCGGACTCCAGAGCCCATGGTCTGTCCCACAATGCCAAAAATACCCTGCATTATTCCCTGGAAATTTGGAGATTCTTCCAAATGTGCTTCAATTTTTGGATGACTTCTCTTCGTCATGAACTATGTGGTGACTGCGTTTTCCATACACCCTGTATTTCCTTCCAAACGCGTAGCCTTCCCTAGCTCCCCATTATTGTATTTTGTTTTGATAGCTCTATTGTTTCTATTATTTTTCATCTCTTGCAATCAGGAGTAGAGTCTCTGTTTCAGTCCCAAATCTAACGTGGGCTTGGGATATAGTCTTTGAGAGGCCTATCTAATATATTTAATGAAGAAATGAATAAGTGAATTATCATGCAAGAAAGCTAAATGTTTGTAAACCTGGTCGGACGTAATTTCCTGGGAGAGCAGGCCCTGTTTAAAGCTTTCCCTGAAATGAACTCTATAGGGGGGGTCATGTAGGAAAAGTACAGGAATGTAGCTAGAAAGCTGGAATGATTGTATAAACTAGCCGTGTTTGGAAAGTAAACTAATTTTGCAGACTGTATTTCCTTACCTATGAACCTAAGCTTTGGCCTATGATTTCTTTGATCCCTCTCAGTTCAGAATTATACAATGCTGTGATTCTAACAAAATTCATAACAAAATTTCGATGGCCATTTTTTAGGAACCTTAACCATTTTGTTCTTGTAACTTGACTTTTGCTGGGCCTAAGAGTACCACGTCTCTCTCTCTCTCTCTCTCTCTCTCTCTGATCTCCTTCTCCTTTTCTCTCGCTTTCTCCCTTTCAAAAAAAAAAATGTCTCCCCAAGTATGACAGTTATTTCTCAGGCTGTCTCACAACTGAAAATATTCACCACATAAAAACCCCAAACTAAAGCAGTGACATATCCCTTGTAAAGTATTCACAAGCTGTTCCACCGACATTAAAAGTGGAAAGCCCACCTTTCCTCATAAGGGGACATTGGCAAAGATTAAATCGACTTCTATGAAGGTCAGGGGGTAAAAGCCATATTGCATCATTATCAAAGCTAGACATTTTTCATCAAATAATGGGTAACAAGAGAGCCATCTTCTGTTCTTGCTGTGCATGTGGAAATTTCTTGGATGACAGTGGAAACTTTGCATGAAGGACTGATCATAGAATGCTTCTTTTGCTTATTTATTTATTTGATTTATTAAATCTCCCTGAGCCTCTGGAGTCATGAATGTAAACTGTAAAAAATATTAGTGTACATAGATCTGTCTCTTTCCCAACCTCACAGTTGGGATTCTCCATATCAAACAGACAAAAATCTGGATGCAGCCCAGGGTATTAATGAAAGTTGTATTCTCATTTTGCAGTCCTAAACAGAATTACATTTGTTAACACATTTTCCTCTCTGATCATTGTCCAGAATGCCTCAGGTTTTCTAATGTTTATTTTGTTTTTGTTTTTTTTCTAATTCATTTTCCACTTCCAAGGGTCGATTGTACTACAAAATGAAGAGGGATTGATGGAAGCTTCTTTTCATCAAGACTAAGAGCTTTAAAGGCATTTCCATGGGAAGTATGATCCAAAGTAATAAACACAGAGAGAAACTGGCTGACAATTTTCCTTTGTAACGTATATCCAGATTTGCTAGTATTGATACCGATATATTATTAGATCTACTGAAGCAAGAGATCCTTGTCACCAACAGGAACTGGTTACCTATCTGTTCCTCTTCTTGAGGCAAGGTCTAAAGTTTCCAGGGGTCACTTAGAAGAAAGACCAGCTCCATGGGCACATGACCTGTGCAGTCACAGGGGGCTCTGCTCTGAGAAGGCTCCATGCTGGACTTAATGCTTTGTTATTGCAGTCTTGAAAGTCTTAATAGTTTTTCAATAGGAAGGCCCATATTTACAGTAGGCCCTATAAATTATGTAGCCGGTTCCGCTTAACAGTATGATCAGGCAATTTCATTGATGTCGCAGATGCTGATTTTATTTTTGAACTAGGGTGAATTAAACTCAAAGATCAGGAGCAGCTGCCATTCACTGATTTCCATATAGCCAGAGCTATATAATAGACCGTGTGACTGATATATGGTATTACCTTGAAACCTGAAAATACCATTTTTCTCATTTTTAAGGATAAGAAATCTGAGCCCCAGAGATTTTAAATAGCTTGCCCAAAGTTATATGAACAGTAATATTGGAGACGGAATTTGGACTCATGCCCTTAGCTTCTGAGGTCCATACATATTCTGTCCTCTATGCCACACCCCTTCCTGTGGGTGTTTGTTTTAACTCGTGTTGGAGCATGGATTTGGGGAGGATGCTCTGCTGCAGGTATAAGTTAGTAGGCGTTTCAGTTAAGATTCGGATGGAGTTTATTAACCGAAATCTAAATGTCATAGGATAATCCACTTGATCTGTACGTGGTTTCCTGAATGTGACAAGAGTTAGCTCAGAGTTGAAGCTTCTTTTATTCATAAGTAAAGATGTTACTTTTTCCTTGTTGCATTTGACAATAAAGGCTATTGTCACATTCTCAGAGCACTTTGCACCTAGTGAGTCATGAGAAAAACAATGATTAAGCTATTTCTCCTCTACCGAGACTTAAGTATTAATACTGTTTTTATTTTTCTCATGCCATTCTTAAGGAACTAATATGACATTGTGTGTCAACTATACTCTAAAATAAAATAAAATAAAGTAAAATAAAATAAAATAAAATAAAATAAAAAAGATAGGTCACTTGAAATTTTCCCTTCTAGCCACGCCTCTTCAACAATGTTTCCCGTCAACCTCTCTGGTCTTGCCAACGTCGTCAATCTTTTCACTGTAAGGTATTGTAGACATCTAAGCATCTGACCAGAAGGAAATCCTTTGGCCAATTCTTCTGTTTCTTTTGTCCTTGTCTTTACCATTGATGATAATACTTTTGACTGTTACCTTCCCTTGTCACATTATAAACTTTCCTTGACAGCCTTATATTTCTTTCTCTTTTAAAAATTAATTTAAATGAATTGGTAGACTAAGTATTTGCTGTAATTCAATTGGTAGACTAAGTATTTGCTATAATTCACTTAGCTTTTTTTTTTTTAATGCTTATTCTACTCTCTGCCAAAATGGAAATTAAGTTCTCATTTTTGATGACCTGATAGGAAACATTTAACCAAAGATATTCCATCTCCCTTAGATGAGGAATGTAGCATCTTATTAATAAAGAAGTGCATACACAAAGACAACTAGTTGCAAAAGGTCTTTTAGGCTGGGCAGATGGTGAAAAAGAAGGCCAACGTAACAGGGCCTTGTAATAGGCTGGTAAGGCTTTATTGTCTCTTTGGACAGATTGCCTATTCCAGTGAATGGAAAAATTATAGTCCTCAATTCTTACAAAAATGTTAAGTAATGAGAAATATAGTTCTATATATGACCTTATTAAAAATCTCATGTTAGCAAATAGTTATTGGGAGAATGAATAAGCTTTGATTTTTCTCCCTGTTATGTATCTTCAGCAAAAACACTTCAGACATTCAGCAAACAGTTTGACTGATGGGTATATTTTAAAGTTTTCCCTTGTGTTTGTTCTCAGAATATGGCTTAGAAATTCATCTGCCTCCAGTATATCCATAAGAAATAAGGAAACTTAACAGGTAGAAGAAATTGAGGTTATTTATGCATTTATTAGGCTAAAAGCCATTTTTAAGAAAAATACTTTGAGTATACAGGAGAGATATTTTCCCACTGAGGGAACAATATAATCATTATAATTATATAATCTGAGCCATTCTCCATGACGATACACAACCAGCCTTTTTCCCTTCTCTTTCGAACAAAATACAACAGAGAATGGACAGAAACGTGATGCTGACAGAGGCTGCTAATGCTTTCCTCAGTGTCTACCTACCTTTCTCATTGCTTCATATTCTTGGCTCATCCCCTGTGTTCGATGGAATCCCAAACTGTTGAAAGCGGTTTCTTTCTGGATTATTAAGAGAATAGAAAGTCTTAGCAAATTCTAGGAGCTGAAGAAAATGCCACTTGTTGAGCATCAACAAGCATAAAATAATAGAATGTGTGAGAGGGATGGGCTCATAGATACCGTTGGGTTTCATGTTTGTCTTCCTAACACAGGGCTAGGGCCCGAAGGAGCCTTGGATTAACGTGAGGGTTCTGGGGAACCATACGCCTCTTATGCAATACAGACCAAGTGGGGTTTTCTTTTTTATTTTTTCGAGTGGGGTTTTCAAAGGCAAATAGATGACAAAGTACAAGTTTATTTGAAAATCATTATTTAAAGAAGCTGCTCTTTATAAAGCAGCTTTATGATTATAAAGTTCGTCACTCAGCAAATAGATGTTATAGTAATGTGCATTTGCTTTTTTTTTCATGCTAAGAATGGATTTTTAAGTTAATAAGATATGAAGCAGGTGTGAGTATAGGCAATGGTTAAATGAATGGGAACTGGTGTCAGTCTACCAGGGAATGAATTTTATACTGATAACTTCCTTGCTATGTTAACTCAGACGAGTTATTTAACCTCTCTTTCTCCTGTGTTGAATGAGGCTAATGACATCTACCCCATAGTGTCATTGTATTATATTAGTAATTACAATAAAAATATCCAGCTGAGTTCCTGGCCCAAAAAATAAATGCTACAAACTCTAAGATGTGAATACACATTTTGTTCTACAACTTAAAATAGTTCTATGACACTCACTTCTCAGTTAAATGAGTTTGAGAAATTAGTTCTTTTTTTAGGATATACGATCTAACCAAGTTTGTGAAAAAACACTTTCCTGTACCATCATTAATAGCACACTTTCTATAGATTTAAGTCTTTATGAGTGAATGCATGATCATATTCTGGCTACAATTTGGGATTTGAGTGGCAATTTCATCACAAGAATTATCTCCAGTCACTTTGTTGCTTTTAACTGTGACTTGATGAGTCTGTCCTGGACTCTTCCCTTCTTCAACTTCACAGCCACATTTCCAACCAGGCCTTTCTTCTTTTCCTCAAATCCCCAAACACACATTGCTTGAGCGTACTTCATGACAAGTCTGGGACTATGCCCTCTAAGAGCCAGAAAAATGGGCACACACAATCCAAGGGTCACAGTAATAAAGAGAATGCTGATTTGTTCATGGAAGCCATTCAAAGAGTTCCAGAGCCTATCCACAAAGGCTGTCACATTGTTATACCACATTAAACACAGGCCTGTGCAATATTGATGTGTTTCGTAACTTCAGAAATAACAAAAACCTCAACTGCTTCCAGGCTTTTAATTTCCTTTTGTAACCATTGTTAACTGCCTCTCCAGTGCAAAATTAAAAGCTAACCCTCAATCAACTAACCCCTCCAATTCCTCCCCCTCCCTCTAATTCCTTCTCCAACACCCACTTAAAAAATAACCCAGTCTCCCCTTAGCTTCATTTTTGAGTGGAGAAGTCATTCTTCTTCCAAGCAGATTCTCCCAGTGTGGTATGGTCTGTCGCTGTGGGCAGCTTGCACGCCAGGCCGGCCCAAAGGCTCTCGGTGTCTGGAGCTGTTGGGGATCATCAAGCAGGAGAATGCTTCAAATTCCCTGAGTTGTTCCCTGGATCCCTGTCTCCAGATGCACCTGGGGATAGTCCGGGACCTCCCGCCAGGGAGCACTTTAACCACACCCTCCCTGAAAGAGTCTACACTCCTCATTCCAGGGGAAAAAAAAAAGTAGTAAAAAAAAAAATAGTGAAATACTAAATTCAGGTTCACAAGAACTAACTGCACTGTAAATGCAACATAAATATTGTCAACCAAAGATGAGAGAATAGAAATTATCTGAAGCCAAAATACAATCTCTTAAAATTTGCCTTGATTTTTCTCCTCCTTCTGTCTTCTTCCTCCCATTTAACCAGTGTGGTCCCCGCTTCCCCCACAGTGTTCTCGCACCATCCCCTGTGTATCCAGGATACTCCATAGGATTTTTCAAATCACTCAGTGAGTTTTTCCCAAATGTCCTCATCACTCTGACCCAGAGCTTTCTACACTCATTGCCTTGATGTTGGCTTAGCCCAGATCTCTCAGGTCCTTGCTGAGGTGACTAGATACTCATAAAATGTAAACTGTGCTAACATATTAAGAACTATCAACTTGGTAAACTAACCCTTTGAGAGTTATTTGCATTTTTCCTTCAGAAGTCATAGATATAAAATATCTTGTACTTAATTGTAGAAGGAGAATATGTAGATATAAAATATCTTGTGCTTAATTATTCAAGGAAACCAAAGGAAAGAGATTTGGGGATAAATACATCACACACACATACACACACACACACACACACACACACACACATGGCTCTTGAGAGACTGTGTGGCAAATACAGTCATCGCAGACAGAAGAGAGAGAGATGCTGGGTGTTTGGGAATGATCAGGGGTAGGGAGAGGAAGAGGGAAGAGACTATGAATATTAGTTGACATTTAAAGGAGAATTTTATAATTGGAAAAGTGAAAACAAAGTATTACTTTTTATAACATCACAGAAAATACAATTCTACAAAATTTCCTGAGAGATTTAGTGATCTTCAACCTTGGGAGTTCCTACATTACCATCTAGGTGAGGGCGGGGGGAGTATCTCAGAAACTTAACAGATTAACTACTTCTGCTCCTGCCTTGAAGATTATCATGAAACAAACAAAAAACAAAAACAAAAAACAAAAAAAAGAGGAAAATGCATGGCCTTTGAAGGCAGATAGAGTTAACATAGAATTCTCACTCAGTTCTTACTAAGCTATATGATATTATGTAGGCTATTTCATTTCTCTGAATCCATTTCTTTATCTATGACCCAGAGATGGTTTTCAAATCTACTTTGCAAGATTGCTGAGATAGTGAATGTGAAGAGCCTACCGCGATGCTTCACTTAGAGCAAAGAGTCAATAACCAGTAGTTCGTATTATCAGTATTATGTTTCTAAGAAGAAAGCCTGCATGACTGTTTAATGGTGCTTGGAGGTTGCCAGCAAGGCCCAGAGCTACTCAAAAGTTCCGATTTGTCTTTTGAGTCGTGAAAGCATGATTAAATGGCAATTTACACAGTTATTTTATGCCATTTCAAAATTCATCTTCGTAGCTGCCACTGAACATAGCACAATGCTTTGTGCGTAGTAGGTATTCATTAAATATTTGCCTAGCAGATCAGCTTGACAACTGGAAATATCCACATGAGATACAGGGTAGTTCTTTGATTTACTTGGAAGACTCCCAGCCCCAAGTCAACGTGGTATGCTTGAGTGTCAGCAGTAAAAGTTATGGGGGGACATCAGGTTTTTATTTTCGGTGGAGAAACACATTTGCATGCGTGTGTATGTGTAAAACTAAAATGTTCTGGCATAAAGCAAATATCCAAGGGGCAAACTATGAGGAGGTTATTTATTTATTACAAGTTATGGATGAGTTCTTAGGGCTCCCTCATAGCTCAACCATGTGTGAGAGCAATGAAACAAAGAAAGGGATCTTAACCAACATGTGGAAATAACAGACCTTGTCCTGGTCAGGCCACAAGATAGACATCCTGCCTCCTTAAATAGCCTTGTTGGGGGCAAGAAGGTGATTTCTGAGAAACCTACATCTTCGGTTATTGCAGAGTACTGTGGGGCTGACCCTCATATTTGAATATTAAATTAGTGAAGGCAAAATCTACACAATACCGATGGTATTAGTCATGTCTGCTGGGGCATCCAATACCAGATGTCACTTTTCTGATCTTTCAGGCTGGGCCTTCCCTGTTTTTGGCACGTCAGAGTTCGCATCTGAGTACAATTTGAGTCGTAACAATGCAATCAGCATGCCTATTTTTTTTGCCTTCCTCTCCCACTATTTAGGGAGCTGAAGCTATGAAGTCCCTCTGCCTATTAATCTGGGAAGTTAGAGATGATTTTCCTAGGCTCCCTTCCCCCCATTCCTTTTGAGGGAATAAGAGAACCTGCTCTCTGCTGCCTTGCAAACATTCATTTGTAAGATTTACGGCAATCTTACAAATAACCATTCTCCAATGGAAAGCCATAATTTATGTTGGGTGAGTAGGAAAGAGTTCTGATTCCGCTCATTTTCCCACCTGTGTACCTCCTGGGAGAGAGGCACTGGTCAAAAAAAATGAATGTGTGCTGGTGAACTGTTTGTAGTTATTTTCAAGGTTGACTTAAAGTATGATAGTTGAGAATTCACCCATCTGCTATACCTCTTAAACTGAGTCTAATTTGCAGGTAGGAAAGGAACATAAATCCAAGTCTATCTCAGAGTTTCTAATTATTAAACAATGAGACTGAAGGGAACATTATCAAGCCCAGGAGTCTTCACAGTTTGGCCTGTGGACTACAGTCTAAAAAACCCTCGGACCGACAACCCTGTAACCAGTTCTAACACCAGTGTTGCTTTTCTATGTGTAGTGCGCTGCACATGACATTTGGTTGAATGACATCTCTTTTTTTTTAGATTTTGAGCTTCCCGAGAGCAGGCATCATGGGGTTGGGTCATCATTTAGTATGTGCTGGGTAAAGGCAGGACTGAAATTAAGCCTTCATTGAACTATATTGACATTACCTATATGTACTTTTGTCATTGCTATAACCTTGGTTTTCAAAAGTCACATCTGTGCCAAATTCCAGCTTCACTCAGAAGAGACTGTTTCTTTTTCCTCACCGTGCATTAGCAATTCCAGCTCTAAGACACTGTTTGAAAACTCTCTGTGACAGAGCACCAGCAGAACTCAAATGGCACTTGCAACCTGGGCAGTGTGAGGACTGCTTACAATGGTGTGGGTGGGGTGTAGGAAACTATCAGGGAAACCCTGCAGTTAGGAACAGCAGAATCCCATTACCATCCCATGGGATGAAGAAGGAAGCTGCTTCCTGAATATGGGGATGGAGAGCATAATGCGGAAAGGGCTGCCTGACAAGAACTCTGACACTTGAGGAACTCATCTAGCCTTTGGCAATGCAGCAGAGAGGCATCCAGAGGAGTGAATATCCCAACTTCTCCCCATTGGCTGAAACTAGTAGAAGGAACATACCAGGGTAGGAAAAGCAGAGAGTGGTGCAAATTGAACCTATTCACATACTTAATATCTCCCACCTCCTCAACTAGCTTCAGTAGAATTCTGCATCCCTGTGGGATGTAGAAGGATATGAAAGATGTTCATTTCCACCAAAACAATAAGACATCAAGGGATAAACCAAAAATTCCCAGTAATGAGGCACTCTGGACACAAAGAAATCTAAAACTCCTAAAATCTAGTCAAAACTTCAGAGAGATGGGTGAGCAAAGAAGAAGAGATGGCTGAAGTTGGAAGCAGTTAGAGAAGCAAGCCTGCCCGAGACTGATGATGTTGGATCAAATAAGAAATCTGGCACAGAGTCTCTAATCCTCTAGTCTGGCCTACTGAGTTTGAATTTGGAGAAGCTATAAATCCAGAGATCATTCTGCCAAGCACCGATCTCTCGGATTTGCAGTCTTGGTAATTTTGCAGCCTTGCCATCCTACAGTTTTGAAGTCTTGTGATCTGGAAAGCTTGTGGTCTTGCAAGTCCAATAGCTTCACACTCTACAAACTCTCATTCCCAAGATCTGGCAGTTTTATAGTGTTCCACGCTCATGATGTGTCATATTTGACATCTAATAGTCTCGACATCTCTATCTCTAGGTCTGGTCGTCTAGCCATCTTGCCATTTGGAGGTCAAGCTGACTCAAGGTCTTATTCATGTGAAGCCTGACAGGACTTGCTCCTGGTGTGCAGTGCTGGAGAGAAAGGTTTGTGACCTCTTTCAAAGCATTTGATGCTGGATGAAAATGGAATCTAATCAAAACTTCAACCAAAACACCGCCTGATTCATTGTATGGTAAAATCAATAAAAATCATCTCAGTGGCTGTTCAGGAAACCAGAGCTGGAATGAAAAGCCTGTGTGCTTGAATTCTAAGGCCTTATTGGAGGGATTCAAGTCACAGTCCTGCCCCAAAGTAGCTAAATCCATGATTAAATCCAATTGATTGCCTTCATATCTAATACAGAAAATTGTGTTCCTCACTCAGAAAATACACATATTATAATATAATGCAATGTGATAAGATATATTATAAAATAATATGACAACATATGCATATAGGTGTATAATACTTTTTAAAAAATCTACTACAACACTTGCTGTGTTTTAGACATAATATCCAACATGCAATATTAACAAAACATGCAAAAAAATTTGAAAAATAGGAAAAAAGCAGAATCAAGAGAAAGATGGGCTGAATGAACTAAGTGTGGAAACAATCAGAAAAGGAATTTAAAATAAGGAAGACAAATGTATTCAAGAATCTACAGGAAAAGATGTATATAATGGTAAAAAGGGAATATGAGAGAGTTTTTGAAGAAAAAAATAACCAAGTGGAAACATTAGAATGAGAAATATAGTATCTAAAACATAAAAATTTCTGGATGGGATTAACAGAGAATTGACAAAACAGAAGAAAGAATGCCTGAACTGAAACAGGTCAATAAAAATCATCGAAGTTGAAGGAAAGAAAAGATCTTTTTAATAAAGACCTTTCAATGACATACTGACCAGTCTTAAGGAGAAGTCCCAGGAGAAGAAGAAAGAGAATGGGCCTGAAAAACTGAAGAATTACTGGCTGAAAAATCTTCTAATTTGATAAAACCCCAAACCCACAGTTCCAAGATGCTCAGCGAGGCTCAAGAAGAATAATGACCAAGAAAACCACTTCTAAAAACAAAATTGTCCAACTGCTATAAATCAGACTAAAATCTCAAAAGCAGCAAGAAAAAAAGTTGTATTATATAAAAAAAGCCAATGATAGAAATAAGGGCACCCCTTTCATCAGAAACAATAGAGGCTTGACAGAAGCAGAATAGCCTATTTACAGAGACAGAGGAGGAGAGCTATCAGTTATACATTCAGTGAAAATAGTTTTCAAAAAATGAGAGTAAATTAAAGATATTTTCAGATAAATAAAATGCTGAGCATGGACCCATACTACAGTATATGCTAGGAGGAGTTCTCAGGTGAAAGGATATTATACCGGAAGGAAATTAGGATCTACAGAAAGCAATAAAGATCACTGGAAATAGCAATAGGAGTAAACATGACTTTTTTTTTCTTTTCTAAATTTTTAAAAAGTCAACTATTTCAAGTAAAGTTAAAACAATATATTATGGAGTTTATAATATGTGTAGAGAAAAATATATAATAAACACAGAACAAAAAGGCAGGAAAGCATGTAAGCAAAGCAATAGCTTCTTAAAGGAAAGCAATATAACTTTAATTTGAGGCAAACTGGGATAAGGTCAGAATACCTATCATAATTGCTAGAGCAGTCACTAAAAAAAGAGCTAATGAAGTATAGCTTAAAAGGCAGTAGAAGAGATAGAATGTAATACTAGAAAATATTCAATGCACGTAAAATGAGAAATATAAGGAAGAGTTATAAAGAACAGAGGGCATAAATAGAAAACAAATGGCCATGAGTGGACTTTGCTACACATTGAATAGAAATGGACTAAGCATTCTGATTAAAAGAGAAGGTGTTAAACTGGTTAAAGGAGGAAAACCAAGACAAACGTAGGTTGTAGGTAAAAGGATGGAAAACAATCTACCAAAAAACACTAAGAATAAGCAAGTGATTGATTATACCAAAATTGAGCAATCTCAAGAAAGGAGTATAAGAGGGATAAAGAGGGTCATTTTTAGTGAAAAAAGATAGTACAAGGATAATATTCTTATAGACTGTAGCTAAAAGATTTCACAAAAATTTAATATCTTCAAATGGAGCTTAATAAAGTATAAAGCAGAAAAAAAAGAAAAGGGGAAAAGAGAAGTTTTAGCATTGCCTCTCAATAATTAGTGATGCATGTAGACAAAAACAAAAGCAGTATGTATGGGTATAGATTGAACATCACCAAGTAAGTTGATCTAATAGATATTTACAGAATGCTATACCTAGCGAACGTGGAATACAAAATATTTTCATGTGTATAGGGAATATATAATAAAACAGATCATATGCTGAGCCATAAAACTAACACTAATAATTTAAAAGGAATGAAATCACAGGGAGTAGGTTTCCTGACAATAAATAATTAAATTAAAAATCAGTAATAATATAAGCCTCAAATATTTTGAAGTTAATGAACCGCTTCTAAACAGTTCATAAATCTAACAATAAATCCAAGAGAAATTAGAAAATATTTTGAACTCAGTGGTAATTAACACATGACATATCAAAATTTGTGGGATGGAGCTAACACAGACCTTAAAAGAAAATTTATAATATTAAGTGCTTATATTAGATAAGTATTAAATCAATGACATAAGCTTCCACTTTAGGAAGTTGGAATAATAATAGTTAGAAAAAAAGAAATGATAAAAAGCAGAAATCCTAGATAACTGATCTAAAATGAGAAAGGATATAAATAACCACTCTCAGGAATAAAAGTGTGCATATCACAACTGGTCCCAGAGACATTAAAAGCACAGCGGGATATTTTGATCAACTCTGTGCTAATAAACACATTCAGAAAAAAAAAAGGACAATTATTTGAAAAACACAACTCACCAGAGCTGACACATAAGGAAATAGAAAATTTAAATGGAGCTAAATGTATTAAAAACATTGATTTCATACTTAAAATTCTCCCCACCAAGAAATCTTCCAAACTGGACAGATTGATTCATTGGTGAAATCTGTCAGATTTTTTATTGTGGTAAAATATATATAATGTAAACTTACCATTTTAACTATTTTTAATAGTTCATTGGTTTTAAGTGCATTCACATCGTTGTGCAACCATAACCACCATTCAACTTCAGAACATTTCTCATCTTTCCAAACTGACACTTGGTGCTCATTACATAATAATTCCTTACTTTCCCCTTCTCCCAGATCCAGGCAATTACCACTAATTTCTGTTTCTGTAAGTGTGACTACTCTGGGTACCTCGTAGAAATAGAATCTTTTGTATTTGTTCTTTCATGACTGTCTTATTTCACTTAGCATAATGTCTTCAAGGTTCATCCATGTTATAGCATGTGTCAGAATTTTTTTCCTTGTTAAGGTTGAATAAAATTCCAATGGCACTGTGAACATGACTGTACAAATAATCTGAGTCCGTGCTTTCAATTCTTTTGAGTAAAGCTCCGGAAGTGGATTTGCTTGATCATGTGGTAATTCTATTTTTAATTTCTTGAGGAACTACCATATTGTTTTCCATAGTGGCTGCATTATTTCACATCCTCAATTAACAAGGCACCAGGGTCCCAATTTCTGCACATTTTCACCAATAGTTGTTATTTTCTGTTTCTTTGATAGTAACCATTCTAATGAGTATGAGTAGTGTCTCATTTTGTTCTAATTTGCATTTCCCTAATGATTGATAATGTTAAGCATCATGTGCTTTTCATGTGCTTATTTGTATGTCTTCCTTGGAGAAATGTCTATTCAAGTCTTTTAACCATTTTTTAAATTGGTTTTTGTTGTTGTTGAGTTGCAGAAGTTCTTTATATATTTTGGATATTAACATTTTATCAGGTATATAATTTCTAAATATTTTCTCTCATTCTATCGCTTACCCTTTTATTCTGTTGCTAGTGTCCTGTAATGCACAGAAGTTTTACTTTTGATGTAGTGTAACTTATCTACTTTTAATTTGGTTGTGTGTGCTTTTGCTATCATATCCAAGGGATCACTGCCAAATTCAATATCGTGAAGATTTTCTTCTGCATTTCCTTTTAAGAATTGCATAATTTTAGCTCCTATGTGTAGATCTTTGATCCCTTTTGAGTTAATTTTTTGTATACCATGTAAGGTAAGGGAGCAATTTCATTCTTTTGCTCATGGATATCCAGTTTCTCCAATGCCATTTGTTAAAAAGACTGTCGTTTTCCAATTGAAGGGCTTTGGCACTTCATCAAAAATCATTTGGCCATATGTGTGAGGGCTTATTTCTGGGTTTTCTTTTCAATTCCAATGGTCTATATGTCCATCTTTATGCCAGTACCACATTGCGTTGATTACTTTCGCTTTGTAGCAAATTTTGAAATCAGGAAGTGTGAAACCTCCAACTTTGTTCTTCTTTTGCAGAAATGTTTTAGTTATTAGGGGGTCCCTTAAGCTCCTATATGAATTTTAGCATGGACAATCAGACTCCCAATCAAAGCTGTCAATGACCTGTGGGAAGTCTTATGAAAGAAGCTTTGTGACTATGAGTTTAGTGTCTTTTATAATTACAGAGTAGTTTGTATTTAAAATTTTCTTTTTATGTCAGTTTTTAGAACTATTTTTCTACTAATTTGTTTGTTGTGTCAAAATTGTCAAATATATTGATGCATTTTTTCAAATTCTTCCTTACCTCAAAAGCCATGAAACTTTGCTAAGAGAAATTAAAGATTTAAATAACTGGAAAAGTACTCACTAATTACAGAATAAAAAACTCAATATTTTTAAGAGGTCAACTCTCAATCAATGCATTTCCCACCAAAACTCTGGTAGGTTTTTTGGTAGAAATGGATATACTGATGCCAAAGTTCATACGGAAAATCAAAAGACTTAGATTAAACAATACAACTTTGTAAAAGAAGAACAAAGTTGGAGGATTTATGCCATCTGATTTCAAGACTTGCTATAGAGCTAACTAATTAAGATAATGTGGTATTGGCATAGGAATAGACAAATAGATCAATGAAACAGGATAAAGAAAGTCTAAAAATAAAGTTGTACACATAGTTAATTGATTTTTGAAAAAGCACCAAGATAATTCAATGTGGAAATAATAGTCTTTTCAACAAATGGTACTAGAAGAACTAAATATTCATTTTAAAAAAAGAATCTTGACCTCTATCATTTTTTTTCCACAAAAGCTAACTAGAAACATATTATAGACCTAAAACCATAAAAGTTCTAGAAGAAAACATAGAATAGCATCTTCATGATATCTTCTTGATCTTGGAGCAGGCAAAATTTTCTTAGAAAAGACACCAATAAAAAAGGAAGAAAAAAAATAAAATAAAATAAAAAATTATATATTGGAGTTCATATAGATTAAAATTACTACTCTTCAAAAGATATTCAGGAAATGAAACAGTAAGCCATTGATTAGGAGAAAATAATCACAATGTATATATCTGAAAAAGGACTTACATTTAGAACACCTAAAAAAAAAAGCCCTGCAACTCACTAATAAAAAGCCACATTTTTTAAATGAGCAAAATGCTCAAAAGACACTTCATATATATAGACACACAGACACACAAACACAGACACACACAGACACACAATGGCACAAGAAAATTAAGAAGTATGGTTCCTGGTTATATAAGCAAATACTCTGAACTCAACATCATTAGTTAACCAATAGGCACATGAAAAGTTGCTCAACATCACTGGTCAGCAAGGAGATACAGCTCAAAACTAACAAGAACTGAAACTTTTATATATATTGTTCATAGGAATATAAAATTGTGCAATCACTTTGGAAAATAATTTATAAATTTCTTGTGAAGTTAAATAAAACCTATCCTATGACTCAGCATTTCCACTGCTAGGTATTTATTAATAATAACCAAATATTCTACATGTCTATCAACAGGTAAATGGATAAATCAATGGTGATCCATTCACTTAAGGAATACTACTCAGATATACAAATCACTGAACCACGGACATGCTCATGTATTTCTGGATGAGATACAGAAATGCCTTTGAGAGAAAGGAGTAACTCTAAATGGTGCATACTATATGACTGCCCGTGACATTCTAGAACAGAAAAGACCAAGCTATGGTGACAGAAATAAAAATAATGGATAAGAAGGTATGGATTGCAAAAGGATATGAGGGAACTTTCTGGGATGGTGGAACTGTTCCTTACCCATAACAGGGTGGTGGCTACAGAAGCCTATACTTTGAACTATACCTTAACATCTACACCTTTTTGGGGATCCCTGGGTGGCTCAGCAGTTTCACGCCTGCCCAGGGCATGATCCCGGAGTCCCAGGATGGAGTCCCACATCGGGCTTCCTGGATGGAGCCCACTTCTCCCTCTGCCTGTGCCTCTGCCTCTCTCTCTCATTCTCTCTCTCTCTCTCTCTCTCTCTCTCGAATAAATAAAATATTTAAAAAAAACTATACCTTTTTAAAATATAATTTATAATTTAATAAAGTTGATTTTTCAAAAAGGTTGTTCCATCTTCTACTGAAGAAAAGCAGTCCACCAAGTGGACCAGGATTAGGACTTAATGTTTTCCACTATTGCTCTCTCAAGAAATGTCCTTAGAATATACACTAGTCCATTTTTTTTTCCTGTGAATTTAGGTGTGTCGATATCCTTGGCAAGAGTCCTGAAGCCTTCTTGAGGTAGAGGACACTGTCCTTCCAAGGCACAGTGAGCTCTCTGAGGTGCCACATGTTTCCCATGGTTCTGCAAGACATGCCTGCAAATGTGCTTATGTAGTTTTTGTCATATTGATTTTAATTTTAATTTAACAACTTAACATTCATTTTGTCAAAGGAGACATCACCATATTAGTTATATAACTAAAAATAGCACTTTTTTTCCTATAATAAGTCTAACAGACTTCTTTGTTTACTATTTTGCAAAGATGAGCCATTACAGTAGAGATTCACTATTCAGCAGAAACCTTGTTATAGTGAAGAATTTTAGTTTGTAATCAGCCTCAGTCCATCTTCTTGCTTTCAAGCAGAATTGCCTTAAGTCCTTCCAGATTGATTCAATCTATATCCTATTTTTAAGTACTCTCCAGGAACAAAATTTCCATCTCCTCTTTTCTAACTTTCAGAATTATAGTCTTTGCAGCTCTTGTTCCAAGAAAACTTTTCTTGGTTCCAAGTCAAATCCTCTGTTCTGAGATTCAGTCATAAAGGCAGGGCAAGGTATTTGTCAGCCTGGCACTGATAATCAGCAGATCCCAAAAGTGATAAGTAGCAGTTAACAAAATAGGAGAGGAGCCCAAGAACAGCAAAAAGAGGAAGGTGATTTAATTTATCAGCATAGGCTAGTTTACACCATGGTGGCTAGCAATCCAAAAACTCATAGAGGATTAAAACAATAAAGGTTTGTTTCTCACATTTCTATTATGCTGCATTTCTATCAAAGATTGGTGGGGGTTAGGAGGTGTTGACTGTGCTCCAAGTCATCCTAACTCAGGAATCTAGATGAATGAAATTTCCAAAATCTGGACCATAATTGTCACTTTCAATAAATTTCACTGAACAAATCACAGGTCCTGAGAGGAAGCAGTAAATCACTAACCTCCCAGGGTAGAGGAGGAATGGGTATTGGTGAATCATAGGAGTGTTGACCATATTCTCGGCCACACTGGTTTCTAAAAATGCAGGAATGTCAAAGACACTCCACGGATTGGATGTACCTGCAAGTAGCAAAGTCTGAAGACTTCGTGAAGCAGCTGGGCAGAAGGATAGATCCTGAGCTCCAGTCTCAAGATTGGTGAAAACAAGAGGAATTAGTGGATCGAATAGAAACTTAAAAGTAGATAAAATGACATCTCTGGCCTTGCAAACTGTGGCAGTGGGGACAGGTGTTACTCGGACCCTTGGCAGCGGGAGTAAGATCATTAATATCAGAGCATTAGGGAGAAGGTCTTGTATCTAGGCTCAGTCTGAGAGTGCAAAGGCCGGGCCTGAAGTGCTGTGTCTTGAAGCAACTGACAAGGAGAACTTCAAGGTTGGAGCTGGTGGGATTTCTCTGGGTAGAAATTGAAGCCTCCAAAAATTTTTTGGTGCTTCATGCTGGTGTTTTGTGGAAGAGGGGCTAGTAAGCCTTTAAGAGTGAGGCAAATCAAACACCACTAAAAAATAAATTTATTATTAAAAAAATAAAATTAAATTAAAAGACAAAAAAAAAAGAGTGAGGCGTCTAAATGAAAGGGCACTATAGGAAGAAGGGGTAGAGGTAAGGAATAGGCTTTGGCCAGTCCCTGATGCCTGGTGTCTTACAGTTTGCTTGTCTGAGGAGGAGAAGAAAGTGCATCCATGAAATAATAAACAGCTGACTGCTATACTGTCCGTAGGCGAGCTAGAGCATATGCCCAGAAGGGTAGCTTCCAGAGGAAACTTCGTGGCTGAGGTTGGTCTAGCTCCGTTCTTCAGCTGGGTAGCTTCCCATGCCAACGTGCCTACTCCACCGTCACAGCTACTGAACCACAGAGACACTTCCTAGTTGCCCAACAGCATGAGCGACTTCTCAGAGTGCAGGTCCAGAAACAACAGGTACACTGGGTGGCGTCCTCTATGTCCGTCTAGGGAAATGACATTTAGGACATTTGCCTCCAGGTCAATCTCAAAGCTGGCAAACCCTTTCTTGGGCAGATCAGGATGACTGCCTGAGGTCTGAGCAGAAGAAAGACTTCTGACTCGTTCAGGAAACATGTTTGGAGTCCAGTTTTAGTGGATAGTTGTGTAGGTAGGAAACTGGGCCATGGTATGTACTTCCACAGCTTCGCAGCTCATCTCTTCCTGGATCTTCCACCTTCACCTTCCACCTGGAACTTCCACCTTATTCTGGATTCTCCTTTGGAGCTTCAACTGTATTACTCACTTCAAATCAACACGTCCCGAAATAATTAAGCATATTCCCACTCCAGTGAGAAACTTCCGATCCTTCCTTGCCTCGTGCTTCTAAATACCCCCAGATCCATCAGTCACAACATCTTCATAATTCCGACTCCTTAATAGTTTCAAGTGGGCCGACTTGCCCATCCACCCTGTTCCAGGCCCTCACATTTTTTGCCAAGACCCTAGGTTTGCACTTGTTTTCCTGCCTCCATCCCTCCCTGGCCCCATCTGTCTTTCCTATTACCAGCTGAGGCTGCCTCTTAGCAGGGATAACTATCATGCTAATCCCCTGTAACAAGCAGTCGCGCTGGCAGGATAAACTCCAAACTGGCACTTCCCGATCTGGCATCAGAGCATCTCCCTGACCCTGATTCTTGCTCAGAGTCCAACGT
This sequence comes from Vulpes lagopus, assembly GCF_018345385.1. Lineage (NCBI taxonomy): Eukaryota > Metazoa > Chordata > Mammalia > Carnivora > Canidae > Vulpes > Vulpes lagopus. Next base: position 122,770,552 of record NC_054825.1, read on the forward strand.
TTTTGCTCAATCGATGAACCCTGCTTCTGTTGCTGTTTTGCTTTTCCTTTTAGGGCGCTCACATGTCTTTTCTGGATCCCTCTTGTTCCTTCAGTGAAGCAATATAATTCAGAAAGGTAGGCTGATGCCCCCCACCCCCCCATTATTCCATTATGGTGGAATCAACCAACGACCAACCATGTTTATGGTTGCGGAATTCCATTTCCATCTACTGCTGTGGCCCACATACATTCAAACACTCCAGTTATTCAGTGTTAGACCCAAAGGGCTACCAGCCAATTTCCATAACTCTGTTGATTTTGTCCAGCCATTAAGTTAGGGACAAATGTATAGGTACAAAGCAATTTTTAGATATCTAACCACCAGTTCATCTCTAAAGACTTTACACCGAAATTCTTTATAGCACAATTATAAATAATCTTAAAGTATCAATTAGCCAAGTCTCATTTTCATTGAAAACATGATGAGATTTAAATATACCCAAATTTCATTGACTAGAATATGCTATGTATTTTTCTTGGAAATCTAGTTCGGGATGATCAGTTTTGCTCTTTAGCTATAGTCTAAAACGTAAACCCAGCTAGTTGTTCTGCAAATGCCTACCGAAAGAGAAATTAGGTGAAAGAATGTAGATAGATCTGTATAGGCCCATATGGTCCATTCTCATTCCTGAAAATTCAGCCCATGACTCTTTTTGAATGGTAGGTGAGTCAAATGACATATATGAAGGACAAGAGGTTATTTTTATTAGTTAAAACAAAACTCAAAGCCCAGTAATACACACAAAAAAGGAGAAAAAACAGGTACTTATATGCAGGGCTTAATAATTTAACATGGAAAACAAATTGCTTAGCTTTAGGTAAAGTACATTTAATTATTATTAAATATATTAGTTACTGCATACAACCTGGGTTTTGAAGATGCCAGTTCTAGGCTTTTTGTTTGTTTGTTTAAAGATTTTATTTATTTATCCATGAGAGACACACAGAAAGAGGCAGAGACAGAGGGAGAGGGAGAAGCAGGCTCCATGCGGGGAGCCTGACGTGGGACTCGATACCAGGACCCCGGGGTCACAACCTGAGCCGTAGGCAGAGGCTCAACTCCTGAGCCACCCAGGCATCCCAGTTCTAGGTTTTGTTAGATTATATACAAATTAAGAAATGTCCCTTAATTGCAGAAGGAAGCCCCGAGAGAGGATTAACACATGAAGGACATGCGGATTTTCTAGCTCATCTGCCGCACGATTCTACATAAGACTGAGTGTTTTATCTGTTGCTGTAGAGGATCATGATCAGCCCCATAATCAACATTTCATACAAGAATTACACTTAGCTGTCGAGGAGGTAACTAGGATTTTTTACCAGCACAAAGTTGTGGTTCTGCAAGTGAGAGATACTGAAATTAAGTACGAGCAAGAAGCTGAGTTTACAATTTTAAACATTTTAAGGCATGGCCAGGTTTGCATCCATTTCACCAACTGCCTTCTCAACCCACTTATATTTTTTGGTTGGGAGTTAGGTCAGTGATGGGCTGGGGCAGAGAGGGTGGACGATGCAAGCAGAGAAAGGGGTGACTGTGGCTAGGAAATCCCCTGTGTATCAGCGATGGATCCCAGGGTGCAGGCTGTTCCCGGTCTGGAGTAAACCACACCCCTGGGTCCTTGGGAACCAGAGCAGTGACCTCAGGTCTCAAATCTCAGAGCAGGCTCAGGATTCCTGAGTGGATGGACACTGTTGGTGATCTAAAGCTGGATACCAAGGGAACACCTGCTTTCCACTGACAAATACGACAATTCACTGCCTGGTGGTTCAAGACTTTATTTTGCAGGGGCTCTCCGACCCGTCACCATGACCGCTTCAAGTGACGATAGAGCAAGGACCGCTCATTCTCGAAGTTGGGGTGTCCTGAAAGGCTTTTAGTGCACTCTGGTCTATGGTCTTCAGCTGTTTCGGTTGCACACAGAGCTCCCGTCCACATGCCATAATTAATTAGCAGTTGCTGGGCACGGTTTCTAGGGAGCTGCAGGGTGTAATCCGCCGGGCTATGCAGATGGGAAACGTGGTAGCTTATCTCACAAAATAAGTGTGTTGCGTTGTGCTTACAAATATTTTTGATTGCTGTTATTTGAATTCAGTAAAATGTTATAAGGTGCTCTTGGCCTCTGGGCAAAACCAACACAGAATTTCATTTGCACCCGTCTGCTGAAGGCACCAAACGTTCCAGGGAGAAGTGCTGGGCCCTGCACAGGGCGACTCTTACTGATAGGTCCTTGGAAATCCTGTGCACAAACTTCCCGGGCAAGTGGGCAAGTGAGGGTTGGGGGGTGTCCTGCTATCCCCCAACACTACTGGAATTGAAGGAGAGAGTTCAGTATTTGACAGAATAAACTACGTTGTTTCTAGATCTCAGTTTGCTCCCTAAAGGTCAATATTTTCATTTTGCAACTTCTAGCTGAAAGTGCTGGCAAATAAAGCAAAACAGAGTGTGTGCGTGTGTGTGTGTGTGTGTGTGTGTGTGTGTGTGTGTGTGCATGTGTCCTTTTAAGGACATTTGGTAGGAAAAAGATGACTTGAAATTAATTCTGAATTACTTTTTTTGGTGGTCGGTACATGACCTCCCACAATCATGGGAACGAGAGGCCAAGGTGACTTTCTCTCAGTAACTGGCTGGGACAGGGGTGGGTTTTTTTTTTCTTCCTAAAGAGTCAGGATTATGTGACCTTATAAATTGGCCTCATTACAGAGCTACTGACAGACAGACATATTGGTTGCTGCCAGCAGGCATATGGGCTGAAATTCGGAGGAGGAGGGGAGAGCAGATGGAGGAGAGAAACAGAGTGATGGCCGGGCCCCTCGCACAGGCCCAGCTGGTGGGGAGCAGGTCGTGTCTTCCTGCTACGCTGAGAAAGATAAGAGTGTCAGCCGTGGGGAAGGGGACTCCATCAATCAGCCTCTTCATTAGAGCAAGAATGAGCCTTGTGGTCTGAGGGGGACCGGGGGGCTGGTCATCCCACACCCCACAGGTGGCAACTTAGAAGGGGCTTACCTTTCACATTCCAGTCAGCAAGAAGAACGTGAGCTTCCTAAATTCCCTTTAGAGGTTGCAGGTCCCTCACAGAAAACTCAGCTGATGATTCAGTATCTTAGATTTTGTTTTCAAGTGTTTTCACTTGGAGTATGCTATTGCATGAGTGTCAGACGTGGTGAGATAAGGTCACATCGCCAAGGGTCTCAGGTCACCCCCACACTGCCTTCTATGTTCATGGCAAAGTGCAAGGCAGATGCGGTGGAAGCAGGGAGGCTATTTAAATGTGTTTCTGGAATGTAAGATCCTTGAGAGTGGTGATGGTTGGTCTTGCGCATCCCCGGTACCCAGGTGCCTAAAACAGAGGTGTGTAGTACATACTCACTGGTAAGTCCAAAGAATAGGAAAGGCTCCAAAATGACTTTAACTTCCAAGCAAATGTATTTTCTGGCTCTTTTTGTGATATCTGTTTTCACTTTCCCGACTTTTCTTTGAGGCTCTTTGAACCTAGGTTCAACAAGTCCAATCCAGGTAAGGAGCCGCAGCCAGTGGAACGTCTGACACTGGAAGTAATTAGGAGATACGCTCCGCTGGTTGAGCCTTGCATTCAAGTGTCACACTATGGGGAGGACGTAATGAAATTTGGGGAAAGGAATGCTTCTTTTATTTGGGGGAATATATCTTTTTATCATACATAGTACTGAGAGACTGGATAGGTTTGCTTTAGTTTTCTCAAAGGCAGAACAAAATCTTATGTATTTTGTTATTTTGTTAGTCACTACAGTGTCTTGAAAATAATGATGCTTAATAAATGTTGAATCAATGAGTTTAAATAATTATTTTCTATTCACAGAGATTTCTAGGAAAGGGTAGTTTCCATAAACTGATTTGATGTTCTTAAATATTTAAGAAAGAAAAAAAAATGACCGTAAAGGATTAGAAATGTGATGCAAAGATCATTTAATTTGGAAGTGTTTTGATCTATAATTTTACTTATCTCAAGAGAGATACATTTATTCTCTTAAAGAGTAACATTTTTACTGAAAATTGGACTGTGTGGAAATTAGAACAACTTTGGAAGTCAGAACAGCAAACAGTTGAATCTAAAACCCGGTCTTAATAATTAATTATTAACATAGGCCAATCTATAAAGAAGGTGTTATTAATTTGTAAATGCATTTGAAGATTACTGACCTGATCAAATAGACTAAATATCTGAGATTTATTTGTACTTTCTTTTACCTACCAATTGGAAGTCAATAACATATATTATGCATAATACCAGAAAATAATAAAATTTTTGAGGTTTCTTAAGAAATTCTTTTTTTTTTTTTTTTAACCTGTATATGTCTTTTAAAATTTCAAGTTCTCCTCAAGGTTCCATTACGTACTAACATCATGTCAGGCTACGTAGTTCCTCACTTTGCATATCCTAAAAGACAGCTGTCTATTTATGAAATTAGAACAGATTTTGAATAAATAACTAGGAAAGAGTTTATTAAATTTGAAAATGTGCCCACATTTAAATGGTGGGAGACAGCTGGCACCTGTGTGATAAGATTTGCCGGTCTCTCAGCCAGGACTCATTGCTGAGCTCAGAAACTGGTTTAGATCGTGGTTTCCTAATTGATCAGGAAGGGTTTGAACTAACAAATGAGACTTACTTCTATTGAAGGAGGCTTGCTCCTGAGCCCGTTAGGGGAGGAGACAAGTGATTGAGTGCTTGGACTCTAGGATGAGAAGGGCTTGACTCTGGGCCTGGTCCCCTAGCCCTGGGTGAGTTAATTAACCAATAATTCTCTTGTTCTTGTGAGTTCGTGTTGACATTAAAGCAGAGAACATTGAGAGCACCAACCCCACGCAGTGTCTGGAAGAGAGTGGGCGCTCGGAGATGGTAACGGTTCGCTTCTGCTGTTGGCTGGCCTGACGCTCAAGTTTGGTTCTTCACTGCCCCAACGGTATGGGTGCTTTTGTGCTCCTCCTCTCCCGAAAGCACCTTTGAAGGAAATCTAGGCTTTCAGTCATTCTTCCTTTCCTTCCTTCTTTTGTGCTGCCTTTCTTCTTCCCTCCACTTCCCCCCAACTTCTCTTTTTTCCCTTTCCGCATCTAAAGTCAACAGATTTTTAAAGGGTTGCTCTGTGGGAATCCAAACCCCTCATGCAGGTAGGCCATTTAAAAATGTAGTTTCATTGTTCAGAAACAGGATTATTTGTGCTATCTGGATTATCCCAGAAGGGGAAAAATACTATATAATTGTAATAAAAAATGCCCAATATAAGGAAAGTTTATCTCCTGTAAAAATAGACAAGACTTGGAATTCCTGAGGGTATTTTTCATTCAGTAATGTTGATCCCACTGTAAAAAATCACCATCAATTAAAGATGTGCCCTCTCCTGAGTCTCCTAGTGGGCTGCAGGACCCTCACTTTCTGGACTATCTTAAAATATATTAGCATTTCCCCTAAATATATTTGCTTCTCCGCCTGTGGGAGATATTCCCACGCTGGTATCCTTTAGAATAAGCTTGCTGCCATTCACTTTGGGAATCTGTGCCAAGTCTCTAAAGAGGACTCTCTCCCCAACCCCTTGATGTCATTTGTCCCCGATGATTGGGATTTCCATTGATCCAAAAATAGCAGGGAAGTATACACAGTAAAAAAAGAATAGGTGTGCTCAGGTATTTATAGATCTATGTGTTGAATTTGTGATTTGAAACTTCTGATATCGACATTCGGAAATTGAGAATTGACTATGGAGGAGGGAGCCCAACCACAATCTGGATTATTTTTTCAAATGCTTTGGGTTTGGCGAAAACTAAAATGCTTGTTGCCAAGCCCCTTTCCTCTTAATTTTTAAAAATCATGTGTGTTTCAAGGGAAATTTAATCCACATGTTTCTGATTCATTTGCACTTAAGTTGTCAAGCTGTTTTGTAATCACAAGTCTCTATCTTTCTATCTCCACAGAAAGCTGGGTTTTCCCAAGTGTGCACAAACAACCTCTCAGAAGAATGAACTGAATTTCAAGTTTGGAAATCAAGGATGGGCAAAAATGTGTATATCTCACCTGCTCTTGGTTGAGGAAATGATTTTTGGACTTTTCACCCTGATTCAAGCCTTTTTGATGCAGACATTCCCTTGCCCTTGGAAATATGTAAAACTTCCCTCCAAGAAAAAGTATTTTTAGAGTTCAAAATATTCAGTAGAAGGAGCCAATGGAGGATTCTAATTCTTTAAAATTATAAGTAAATATGACTATGAATAATAATTAGGGTTTCGTTTTATAACAAAAAGAAAACTTATTTTAAACTTCATAATCTCCATAGTTGGGTTTATTTACAACTATCAGCTCTTTGTCTCTTAGATGTGAGCTGAACAAAGCAAACATGCAAACTTTCATTCCCCAAAATACTTTATCTAAAATTAGTTTAAGTTATAAATAGGAGAATTTGCGGGGGGGAGAGTGGGGGGAGCCATAAACACAGTATTTTAAAAAGCCTGTTTCATCCCCGAAAATAGTACAGAATTTGTTCTATTTACATTTTTTTTTCTTATAAACCATTCTGTAGTGAGAGTTCAAACACTGAAGCTTACTGTGATAGACTGTCCCATTTGGGAACATTAAGAACTTTTGTTTTATGGGAACACAAGCATAGTTACTCCCATTTGGGTCCCTTAGGAAGTGCTAATTCCGAACACTTCCTCCTTTATCTTGAGATCAAACCATTTGGACCACTTATTATCATGTACCCAGTAAAACTCAATCTGTTGTGTTAATTAGTTATGTAAACACATTTTATAATTGTGGGGACAAAGCAGAACTAGGCAACTGGGTAGGTGAGAAAAGATCAAAGATCTTCCTTAATAAATTGTTACGCTAATTAGTGTTTGTCTTGTAGGGCCTCTCCAGGGGGTCTTTTAAACCCAAGCTTGGGAAAACCTGCTGGAGAACAAGGACGCTTGGGCAAAAACAAATCTTGCCAAACTCCCCAAACTGAGTTAAAATCAGTGAAGTGAGAGAAAGAGGAGTACACACAGACACACACACACACACACACACACACACACGCACACACACACGCACACGCACACAGGCACAGAGGTAAAAGGGACTACAGATTCCTCTCCCAGAGACCCTCCTCCGAAGAGTAAAATATGGACAAGTGTCAGATCACACATAGCTTATTTTGTATTTGGGAATTGGGCTTCCCCTCATCCCCAGCCCCAGTGGGAAAGATTGTGCACAACTTCGGCTGAAAATAATCAAGGTCCCCTGGTGTCTACACCGATTAGAAGATGTTTTCAAAAAGGGCCTAAATTTTAGGAAGACAAAGGCCCCCAGAGGTGCCCCCCACCCCTTGTTCTGCTTCCTGGCCTCGCCCAGCGGCCAACATCCTAGGTAACATCACCTGTGTCCCTTCACTGCCTCTTCCACTCAGAAGGGCCGGGAAGTCGGGAGCTTTGTCTATTTGTTCACCACTGGTTTGTCCAATGACCGACAGTAAAGGAGCACAGTGATGTTCTAAACAGTTTTTAAAAGATTTTTATTTATTTGTTCATGAGAGACCCAGAGAGAGAGGCAGAGACACAGGCAGCGGGAGAAGCAGGCCCCATGCAGGGAGCCCGGTGTGGGACTCAAATCCGGGACCCCAGGGTCATGACCTGAGCCCAAGACAGACATGTAAGCATTGAGCTCCCTGGGTCCCCCTAAATGCCTCTAAGCATTTTAGAAGCAACGTAACTGGGGCGGCCCCACCGCTTGCAAGCTGTAGGATGGCCTTGGGCAGGTGGCTGATCTTTCTGAGCTGCTCTCTGTCACTTGCACCGGTGGCTGCTACCATCCGCCCTCCTGGGCTGGAGATGACGGGGTAGCTGCCCAGCAACGGCCGGCACCTGGTAGATGCTCAGATAAATTGTGCTTTATTGTGTTCCTGTTGTCATCATTTCTTTTCCCTTGGTCTTGACGCCAACCAAGCCCTAGTAAGACACCTGGGTTTGTATCAGTCTCTCTGTCTTTTTACCTCACTCCTTTTTGGCTGTTGTTTTATTCACACGTTTAAAATCCGATGGTACTTTAAAAAAAAGTTTATTTATTTCACAGAGGGATTAGCACATGCAGGGGAGCAGCAAAGGGAGAGGGAGAAGCAGACTCCCTGCTGAGCAGGGGCCCCATGCCCCTGGGATCACGACCTGTGCTGGAGGCAGATGCTCAGCCCCCTGAGCCCCCGGCGCCCCTGGGGGACTTTCCTGACGCTTAGTCACCTCACAGCTTACAGAGGCCACAATAAAATAACCCAAATATAGTAACAATTTATTCGGACTGTTCTTTAACTTTCTTCGTTTACACATAACTACTGATTTTCCCAGTTTCCAAATGCAGTAACAGGTAGCAGTGGGTATTTGCCATTTCGAAGCAGCATTGGTATTTCCAAACCCGGGGACGTGAGTTGTCATCCACTTTGCCCAAGGAAGAAAAGAAGGAGGTAAAAAGGGCCCCAGAAGTTGCCCTTCCAGCAGGTTCTTCATGTGGTCTTATTTTTTTCAGGCCTATTTTATTATAAGTTCCTGCTTGTTATGTAATAGTCAACTTGAAAATACCTTTCTTACCTGTTAATATGTAAAAAAAAAAAAATAGTATTGGTAATTATCACAGCAAATCTAGAAACTATGGACAAGCCCCAAGAGAAAGAGCAAAAATCATCTAATCTCAGTGGAGGGGTATCCTGCAGGCTCCTGGGCCCCAGCCTCCAGCCGCTCACATAGACTATCTAAATCCGGGGCCCGGGAACGTCCCAGAACCACTTTGGGGTGGGGCCAGGAACCAACTGAAGTGTGCATCTGAGTTAGTAGAACAAGTGTAGAGCGTCCTGCACGTCCCAGCACGTGTGCAATTAGTTTCTGATGGGGAAAGGTAGAGCGGAGCGGCAGGCAGGCCGTGTGTTTTCATGGAGACAGAGGCACAGCCTCCCGGTTGAGGATGAGGAGCACTAGTGGGAGTACAGTGGCCCTTCGGAAGGTCGATTCTGTTTTATGTGGCAGCAGTTTCATCGGGCAGTTCTAATCACGGGAAAAGAGAGAACACAACCTAGCAAGTTGGGGGGTTTGTTTATTTATTTATTTATTTATTTATTTGTAAATTTATTTTTTAATGATAAATTTCTTTTTTATTGGTGTTCAATTTGCCAACATACAGAATAACACCCAGTGCTCATCCCATCAAGTGCCCCCCTCAGTGCCCATCACCCAGTCACTCCCGCCCCCCGCCCTCCTCCCCTTCCACCACCCCTAGTTCATTTCCCAGAGTTAGGAGTCTTTATGTTCTGTTATTTGTAAATTTAATACATTTCTTTTCACGGCCTTTCCCCTATCTGTGGCATCTTTGGAAACCCCAGTGAAAGCTACTAAGAAAAACACCCGATTCACCAGCTTTAAACAAGAATCTGATGGACTAAAGATGTTTTCTCTGCCTTTTGTACCCGGTACGGTTTTTGGAGGTACCTGAGTTTGCCCAGGTGTTGTCCAACCCATGAATGCATGCATTATACCCCTCCGTCTCATCAAGCTGCCAGAACCCAAAACCAACCTTTAACAACAACAACAAAAAATGTTTTTTTGCAAGAAGATGTGAAAATTAATATGGCATGTAGGTGCTGTTGGTTCCAATTAAAATCAATATCTGTCCTGATTTGTGCCTCTTGTCTCTATGACAGCAAGGGGGCTGGCTAAGGGGATACATCTGCTCCTCTCTCCCAAAGGGGCTCAAAACAAGTGAATGACCTGCAGTGTTTATTATTAAGTTTTCAAAGGGAAAGTTGTTTTGGTCTAATTGAAGCAATAATATGAGAGAGGTTATTTCTGGTCAGTTCCCTGCTGTTTTCACTCTGGAGAATATACTCCAGGTGTTGCTGTGCTGGGCTCGGGGTAGCACACACACCGCCCCCCCAACCCAGGGTAGGCACGCTCGTGCCAGTGGAGCCATAAACCAGCCTTAGGATTTTAAGCCAGTTTGGGCGTCTCAGAAACAGCTTTTCCTTTTTTTCTTTTTTCTTCTTCTTTTTTTTTTTTTAAGTTAACTTCGTAGTAAACCAGATGGTTAATGACCACATTCATTTTCAAGAATTCCAGTTACTGCGGAATAAGGCAATGAGACTTTATAAATCTCTATTGCGTTAAAGGAACCATTTCTTTTATTTCCCTGCCTTCTGAGTCTTTGCCACACCAAAGCAGCTGTAGTGTCAATCACCCCTGTACTTTACTGTTTCAACAGTTTTCTTTTTTCCTTTCCGTCCAGATGAAAGGGTCACTTCAAGCAAATGAAGACAGAAAAATGAGAATTTCTCTAATTAGTCAAAATATTAGCTATCATTAATTCAAGACTGCTTATTGTGTTCCTTTTCTTTTGAAGCTTATATTCGAGCTTCAGGATTTCCAAATATCCCTGGGGTGTCAAACGGCGTCAAGGATGATTAGTTAAGGATATAGACTCTGAATGTGGATTTTGGACAGAAATGCAAATATCCAGTATATAAGATTTGTCCCTGATTTCCCAGATGCACATAGGACTAGTCATTTGTAATAAAGGAAGAAGCTTGTCACAAACAACAGTTTGGGAATTTCAGAGGCGACCCTCTCCACCTATCGGCTAGCTAAATCCTGCCATGAACCTTTCTCATTACTTTGAGAGATGTTCCCCCCCAAAGTTACACAAATAAAAATGACATATTAGTACAAGTCATTCTCAGTTTTAAGAATTGTATGCAATATTCACTTTAAGAATTGTATGCAATATTCACTTAAGAGACTTTAATTTCAGGTAAATTCTCAGGTAGCCCATATTGGTAATCACAGAAACAAAACACTATTCTAAAGTTGAAATTCAACTTTCTTCCTGGCTCTGAGTGGACTTTTGAATCTTGATTTTGCTTATTTTCATCTGTGAACCTAGTATGAACCCAGAGACCAAAATAGTCACAGTAAGAATATGGGCTGGATTTCAGGCTAATCAGGGGAAATGCTTGGGGAGGGTGGTGGTGGTGATGTCTGCTGCTCACCCGCTTAATCACGCAGACTTTTTGAGTTCAGGATACTTCCAGAACTTGAGTGGTAGCGATTGCTCGGTTCACATTCCCAGATGTGCATGTCAAAGGGTCCAGCACCAAATGTCCTCAAAGGCGGGGCTCTGGAACGGGGCTGCTTTGCCTCTCCAGAAAGAGAGTAATGAGTGGCACTCAGTGTCAAGGGCATCGTATTTATAAAGCACTTGGGGTTCTTTGGATGATATTCAAGGTGCTATGCAGGATCAGGATTATTACTTATGTCTTTTCACTCACTCCAAGGAAAGGGCAGTAACCCAGCCCCAGTGACTGTGTTTCAGGCAAAGGAAGCTGACACGCACATTCCTCTCATTATTCTTTCCCTGTCCTTCTAAATACCACACACATAGCCACGCTCAATTACAGGGGAGCAGGTGAGTTGTGCAAATTAGCACAGGGGGAAAGTTGTAGAAGTTGCTGGGGGAGGCGGTGGGAGTGGAGAAGAGGAGGGAAGGGAAAGGCCGCCTGGTTGGGAAGGCAAGCCACAAGGCCGCCTACTACACATGACAGTTAATAAATGAAGATTTAAATCATTGAGCAGGAAACCCACCCCTCCATATGATCCACTCCGCGTGCTTCGAAAGGGTTTGCAATGGGATGGTCTCCATTTGAGACTCATCCTAAAAAGCAAATGAGATTCCTTTTTAATTTGTCACTACCAAAGAGAGAATGAACTACTATCACTGAAGTGGTTTAAAACACTGAATTCTCATAGAATAACGTTATTCTATTTCAGGGGCCATTGTTAGAGAATGTGCTTAGATTTTTTTTGCGGCGGGGAGGCTTATTACAGGCTGGAGGCATATCGCAAAACTAATCATTTGCCGTTGTTTAATAGTCATGAAAGAACTTTCAGGAAATGGGGGTGAGGTAAGAAGGGAGGTACCTGTCACTCCCCACCGGCCCCTTTGTAAAACCCTCGGCAGGTGATGCCAGAAAGTGGAGTAATCGCTGCCAATCTTAATAGACATCCATATCCGGGCTTTGCTGTATAATGTCAAATTCATTGTACTTTCAAAAATTAGTATCCTTGCTGATTGTTTCAACAAGACATTAGGCAAACCATAAAGATTATCTCCTGAGTGCTTATCGTCCTATGGCTCAAGATGGGCTAAACTCAAGAAAACTTAGTTGTATTTTTTTTTAAAGATTTTATTTATTTACTTGAGGAGGGGGGGGGGTGCCAGCGGGGTGGGAAGGAGGAGGGGCAGACGCAGAGAGAGAAGCAGACTCCCTACTGAGCAGAGATTTCCCAGGACCCTGAGATCATAACTTGAGCTGAAGGCAGACACTTAACAGATTGAGCTACCCGGTGCCCCAAGAAAACCGAATTTCTGAGATGAGAAGTTGGAGGTTGACAGGTCCTCTGTTTTGCATAAATGAACCACATTTTTTTGAAGATTTTATTTGTTTATTCATGATAGACATAGAGAAAGAGAGAGAGAGGCAGAGAGAAGCAGGCTCCATGCAGGGAGCCCGGCACGGGACTCGATCCTGGAACTCCAGGATCAGGCCCTGGGTCAAAGGCAGGCACTAAACCCCTGGGCCACTCAGGGATCCCCTAAATGAGCCATATTTTTAGCAATTGGAGAAGGATAAGATGCTTGCAGTGTCAACCCTGCTGATTTATTATTTTTATTATTAGAGTGCTCTTCAGGATCACGCAATAATAATAGAACAGTAATGAGCTTCAATGATCACGGGGAGATGTTTCAAAGAGATGTATAGCTGATAGAATGTGACATAAAAGATCACTTACGCTATTGTTCTTCAAAACACAAAGGTAACTTTGAAGGTTTTGTCTCCTTATGACGTTTCTGAGGTATGGCAAATTATCTTTTTCTTTAAATAAGGAAACTGAGTCAGAAGCTGATGTGATGAAATAAAAGGCTTTGATCTCCTGTATCTCAAACTGCTGTTTAATTATGAAGTTTTTTTTTAAAGATTTTATTTATTCATTCATGATAGTCACACCGAGAGAGAGAGAGAGGCAGAGACACAGGCAGAGAGAGAAGCAGGCTCCATGCACTGGGAGCCCGACATGGGATTCGATCCCGGGTCTCCAGGACCGCGCCCTGGGCCAAAGGCAGGCGCTAAACCACTGCGCCACCCAGGGATCCCCTAATTATGAAGTTTTTAAGAAGTTTCTGTTGTTGTCTATCACTGACATAATTTGCTGAATAAATCTAATGGCATGAAGAAAATAAAAGGTGGGAGACTTCCAACAATGCTGGGCTGTACACATAAAGACTATTGATAACCATAAACTGGGTTTATGGCTTCACCATCTTAATGTTCCCCAGTAACTATTGTTCTTGGGCTTGGAGGGCAGGGTTTGTTGAACATGACGGAAGCTGTCCTTGAATAGATATAGATGAATGCCACCATCATTTTTGCAGTATTAATACCACCAGTACTGTTGGTATCAGTCCCCCATATTCACATGTTTACTTTACAATTTTCTTTTTTAAAAGATTTTATCATTTTTAAGTAATCTCCACACCCAATGTGGGTCTCAAGCTCACAATCCCAAGATTAAGAGTCGCCCTCTCTACTCAGTGAGCTGGCCAGGTGCCTCTTTACAGTCTTCAAAGCCTTTGTAGCATATCTTTTTAGGCTTTGAGGACTTTGGAGATCAAATAGCCATACCACTTGATTTTATGGAGAAAGGAGCTGAAACTTGTAGATCAATTGTCTTCTCTAAGGCCACACACAAGTAAATGGGACCAAGAGCTAAAATCCAACGAGAGAAGCCTGATTATTTACTCCATGACCCTATACTGTTTTAGTAAAAGTGTCTTATTTGGTCCTCATCACAACCATATAATATTGGAATTGTTATCTATACTTGTTTTATAAGCAGTAAACATGGCTCCAAGGAGCTGCACAACACCCCATCCAGAGTCTTAAAGCTGATTAGAGATACAATTTGATTTGGTAGCCAGCCCTTGTTAAACATTTTAAAAGTCATCTGAAAAGGCTTTTAGTTACATTTTACCAGAAACTATTTCAGTTTATCTGTGTGTGATCTGTTAAGGGTCTGTTGAAATGAGCATCAGCTAAATCTCTTAAAGACCCATGAAACAAAAGTGGTTTCTATTAAATTATAACTTCCAGTGGACTCAGAGTTTCATCATGGTGCTAATTTTGCACAATGGTTATTAGTAGATTGACTCTTGAACAATTCTGGGGTTAGGGTTTTCCAAACCCACCACACAGTCAGAAATCTACCTGTAGCTTTTGACTGTCACCAAACTTAACTACTAAAAGCCTGTTATTGACCCAAAACCTTACTGATTACATAGTCCATGTGCGTATTATATGTATTATACATTGCATTTTTACAACAAAGTAAGCTAGAGAAAAGAAATTATTGTTAAGAAAACCACAAGGTAAAGAAAACACATTCATAGCACTGTTTTGCGTTCATCAAGAAAAATCTGAAAATATGTGGACCCGTGCAGTTCAAATCTGTGGTAAGGCTCAACTGTATTTTGCTTATGATTCTTTCTGCTATACTAGATTTGAAGCTATTGTTCTAAAATGAAGACATATAAAATACTCCACATCAGTTTTTCAACTACTCTTTTGCCGCATTTCTCCTTTGTGTCTGAAATATTCTGAACTATTCACATTTTCTGGCCATGTGAGGATACTTGCCACTCTCAGTAAAGACTTCAGGACATTCTGAATGTCTATTTATCTCGTGGGTTACCCTTCATTTATTTGTTCTATTAATATTTACTGAGCACCTTGTTTGTGGCAGGCACTGTTCCAAGAGCTGGGAAGAAATGATGGAAAAGAGAAGTCCAGTTAGTGTGTAGTTGGGAGACTGTATTCAATGTACAAATAAAAGTGTAGCCTATCAGGTGTGAAAGCTGTAAAGGGTAAAACAAAGCTGGATAGAAGGATAAGGATTGCTGAGGTGAGGGAGGATTATTGTATACACCATGGCCAGGGGAGGCTTTAGGGATGAGGGGACATTTCAGCAGAGAACTGAAAGAAGTGAATTATGTAGAAATCCAAGGCAACAGCAAATTGAAGAGACTAAGGTGGGCCTGTGCTTGACATGGTCAAGGAATAGCTAAAAATGGGGAGAATGTAGAAGAGGTCAGAAGGGGGTAGAGTTTAGAAGGCCTTGTGGGCCATTTTTAGGGTATTTGGTGAGTGGCGCAAGGAGTCACTGAATAGAGTTAGAGAAGAAAATAAATAAAAAATAAAAATTTTTATTTTGAAAGATCTATTTTGACTGCTTTATAAGAATTCCTTGGAAAGTTCAAGAGTAGAATAAGCAGGGAGACCAGTTGGAGGTTATTGGTAAAAAAAAAAAAAAAAAAAAAAAAAAACCCATGTCATAAATGATGGCTTGGGTCAGAAAAAGCCATCAAATTCTGCTCATAGTTTTGATGGTAAAGATGAGAAGATTTATTCAGATTATGAAAAGTCAGAGGAGAAAACAATCAAAGATGGTTGTAATGTGTTTGACCTAGGAAACTAGAAGGATGGCATTGTCCTTTACTTAGAAAAAAAATTGGTGGAGGAACATCTTGAGGATGGAGAATTACAAATCTGTCTTTTGACAGCTTATGTTTGAGATGCCGACATATAAATGGAGACTTTGAGAGAGCAGTTGGATTATGAGTATCAAGACTGAGAGACAAGTTCATGAATGAACGTGATTATTTGGGGCTATTCAGACTCAGGAGCTTGCCAAGGGACTAAGGACAAATACGGAGGTTAGAAGACCAGGCTTGTTAAATAAAATATCAGGGAGATAAGGAAGAGTTAGTGAGAACATGGAGAAGGAATGGCCAGTGGGGAAGAAAGAGTGTGCTGTCTCAGAAGCTAGCCGAAGAAAGAATTTTAAGGGACAAGTAATTCATTGGATTTGCCTTTTCATCTGCTTTTTAAAAAATCAAACAGGATGCTAAAAGATTGGTTCGAATTTTGCATCAAGATTATGGTGTTTAAGTACAAGGACAAATTATTAAAAATTGCCCACCAGGAAAGATTGATGGAAGTTTTATTTATAGTTTTCTGTTTACAGATTTACTGTTTATATTTACTTTTTTCCATATAATGCTTGAGTCTGAGATTTGCTCTAATGTAATTTTGCACTCTCATAATGAAGGCAATAAGGAATAAGTCAATAACCCCGCAGAACTCTTTTACCTAGAAAGACAGTTCGGTTTAATGTAAGGAACACAGACTTTGGAGAAGGGCAACCTAAATGCGAGCCCAGTTTCCATAAACATATTAAGCAGTGAGATGTGGGCTAAATTGCTTTATTTCTCTGTGGCTCACTCCCTTCCTCCTTAAAGCGGAGATATTTGTACCTCTCTAGTTTACCATAAAGATTAAATTTAAAAATATAGATTGACTAACACATTGTGGGCATGGAATGTTAATCTCAAAATAATTTAGTATCTTTCAAAGAGATGATTTGCTTTGAAAGAATTGCATTGCATATTAGCTTCTATTATATTAGGTCAATATTCAAATTATCTTGACAGTGAACTATTTAGTAACATGTACAGCTTCTTATAGCTGATAGACTTAGTTCTTCAAATTTTTAAGCAATTGTTTGCTTAAAGGTCAAAACTGGGAATGACCAGAATACCTCTTCTTACCTTCCTTTCATCTAGCTGTTTTGGCAAGTCCACCAACCTGAGAAGAGTAACTTTCTCTTTCCAAGATATTGTTCAACCCAGCTGGAAGATATGAGTAGGAAAGACCTTTCTGAAACAGCTGTTTCCTCCACATTGAGCAGAATTCTCTGGAGGGAATATATTTTAAAAACATAAATGAAACGATGTTGTGACCAATTTTGAAGTGTTCTGTGAGTTTACTCTGTAAATCACTCTTTTGTGCAGACTCCAATGAATAAGGAATCTGAGTTATCTATCCCTTCTGAATCTCAGAAAGGAATTGCAATTTGAATTCAGACGATGGACCTCTAATCCATTATGAAATGAAAGAAAATTCATCTTCAGAAGAAACCTGAATGAAGAGAAGATTCTAATTAGATGCTATTTGCTTTTAATGGTGCTTTTTTATCCCTGGGGTGAATGAATTCCATTGCCACCAGGCACTCTATCATTCAATTGCTGTCCCTGTCCTCCCCAGGCCCCACAGCACAGTCCAGTGGGGACTAGGCCTGGATCCCTTCAGAGCTCATTATTGTGGAGCCTCTGCTGACTAGAGGTATAGCTTTGGCTAAACTTAAAATGCTTTTTTCTATCTTCTAAGAGGCTGGCCTTAACCAAACAGATCAAAGATAATGAAGCCAAAAGATCTGAAGTGGACATTAAACATGGAAGAGAAAAATGTTCCCTTTCTAATCTAGGCTAGACTGGAAATAAAGTGGAAAAAATGAAACTTTCATATGGAAAAAGAGGCAAAGGTTTACTCTAATCTTTGACTCTCAGTAGCTTAATTTGGAATCTACACAGTTTACTTGGTATACTTTCAAAAATTAGAATGGACTGCACTTTTGAAATGGGGGGACTTTTTCTTTGTATAAATGCAATTACTTAAACATATTTTAAAAATCGTAATTAATGTGTTATAATGAAAACATGGATCTAAGATTGATCCATAGGAGGTATTTCATTAGGAAACAAGGAGGTAATTCATCAGAGAATAAGGTATTTCTCTTGAATTCCAAATAGAGGTCTGTGCCTTTCCTTAAACACTAAATAAAATTAGAATACAAATTTTACGTTTATACTAGACAGATGGTTATTGAATTTAAAATGTCTATTGAGTCCTTGCCATGTGCGAAATTCTGTACTAGACACTAGGGATTATAACAATGAACAAAAATAATCTCTTCATAAATGGACCTCGTTTCTGGTTGGCTTGGTCAAAGCCCCAAATGAACTAAGAAAAAGAGAGAGACAAATTAATTCCAAGACACAATTAAGTGAACAAATCAAGGTACACAGAAGAAAGGCAGTCATTGTTGATTGGTAATCATGGAAGGCAATTGTTACTTGAGTTGCATAAAATGTGCTTAAACAGAGAAAACAGGATATTTCTAGTTAATGGAAGAGCTGAAGCAAAGCTGTGAAGTTGTGAAATTTGTTCAGGAAATGAAGAATGGACGTGGGTAGCCAGAGCAGAGGGCTCATGGAAGGATGGAACAAGAAAAGAGGTTGGAATCATAATCTAGATATCTGGATGCCAACTGAGGAGTCTGGACTTTATCTTATATAAACTTGGCAGGCTATTTTGGGTGGAGGATGTGTATAGTTTTGGTTAAAAAGAGATTGTTAGGAGTATATATGAATTTATCAGTGGAAATGTAATTTTCCATGTTAGCTCTAAATGATGAAATGGAGATAATTTTTTTTTTTTTTTAAATTTTGGTTCAGTCTGCTCTGAGTTAGTCCCTCTTCTTAAAATTTCAAACTGAATTTAATATACTTTCCTAACATTTAAAAATACTTCTGTTCCCAACAGGGATAGAAATACCATTGGCATAGTGTTCTATAGACTGCTTTGATACACTTGGCATCTTGTCTCGTCAGCACTTGACTCATTCCACAGCCTCTGTCTTTCCCAGTTTGGCTCACTGACTTTTCCACTAAGAGAATATCCTACTCTTCATTCTCAGTCTCATTCTCTGGAACAAAATAACCCTCCCAACTCACAATTTCTCTATTCTGTTGAAGTTTGGTATTCAGCAGTCTTCATGTTGATCACTGGGCTCTCTGTCTGCCAGTCATACCCAGAATCCAGAGAGACTCACTCCTGAACCCCATACCCATGATCATGGCTTTGCTGCCTATCATAATGGGATCTTGGTTGCCTATTGCTCCCTCTCATCTGTAATTCTTGCCCAAGGCACATTGCAAAGGGTTATCAGCCTGCATCCATAGCCAGTCTCTGAGCTGGGAGAGTTCTGGGACTCTGTTTGATATTAGATAACATCACTGGTCATGTCCCAGGTCTGTCTTCTTTATCACATCTTACCATTGTTTTAGGAGCCATTGTATCTCTTATGTAAGTGCCCATAATTAAGAGTCAGCACAATTCTAGAATCTCCTGAAAAGAAAACCAGAAATTCTTTAATGGAAAACCAGCAAAATATGAACTTTCACACTACATGAATTAACACGATGATCAAAGGCGGTTGAGTCTGCATTTTACTTAAAGGAATCAGAAGTTAATGCTTTCCTTTAGCACAAACAAGAAAGCAAACATCTGCCCTTCTATGTTCTATACCAGGCTCTGTGTTGAGGTGACTTATTTCTCCTCATGTCTTGTCATCAGCCTACTTCCCAGCCAGAGTTCAAATTGTACTTAATCACATGAACATGACTGGAATGCAAACAGGAAAAGAAGGAAAACAGGTCAATTGATTGTTGACTGGTCTGCAGGCTGATCCCATAGTAAAAAAAAAAGGTCTCTCCCACTTTATCGGCATCTAATTTATGACTTCAAAAGTACAAGGAAGGTCAGAAGGTCAGAAGGAAGGATACTAGAGGACGATGAAAATTTAAGAACAATTTTAAAAATATTTTATCTTAATTGTATTTTCTGTCTTGTTGCTAATTACTGATTTCAGGATCTTAAAGTTTACAGTGTATCCCTGATTTAAGGAAGCATTGCAATTTCCAAACCTGCAGGGTAAGGGCCTCCCTCCCAGTCCTCTGGAATGAAGATCTCCCAGTGAAGGGACCCTAGAATCAGTGCTTTTAATAAACTCCTTATTATAGTGGAAATCATCAATCCACAGAATATTAAAGTGATATTAATTTATCTCACATATTTTGGTTGATGACTTTCCATTAAAATTTTTCTTTTAGAATCAAGATATTCTTTTTCAGCCAAATCAGTCGTGTTGACTGTTGATTTTTTTTTAAGTCGTATTTTCTACTTGAGACAAAAAAATTAGAAAATCTGAGGTGAGGACAGAGAGAAGTTAGTGAGGAATGTGAGAAAATCTGATGAAGGAATAGTAAATGAGGTTTGCAAGCATTTGCAGCAACTAGAAGGATGGTTTTTATTCTTCTATGAAATAATGGGTTTTGCCTAGGGGGGTTGGTAAACCAGGAACTTTACATTTAACAGCCATTACAACAGTTGTTATAATTTGCACATGTTGTAGACAGAATATTCAGGCTATGTCTCACTGAAAAATCAAAATCATTATCTTGCTGGTAATCATTTTCAGTTTTTTAAAATTAGAACCAAATAAAATAAAATTGGAAAGTTCTGCTAAAAAATTCAGAGAGCACTATACATTCACTGATCTCACAGACACAGACACCAGGAGCGATGACAACGGCCAGAGAGCAGTTACAGTGAAAGGAGAAAAAGTTCAGTAAAAACTTCCCTCTGAGCTGCAGAAACTGCCCTGAACACCATTTGAAGAATTCTGCCTCAGAACCTGTCCAGATGGGCAGCCCCAGTGGCCCAGCGGTTTAGCACTGCCTTCGGCCCAGAGCGTGATCCTGGAGACCTGGGATAGAGTCCCATGTCGGGTTCCCTGCTTGGGGCCTGCTTCTCCCTTGGTCTGTGTCTCTGCCTCTCTCTCTCTCTCTCTCAATCTGTCATGAATAAATAAATAAAATCTTAAAAAAAAAAAAAGAACCTGTCCAGGTGAGTCATTGAAGGCCAATGACACAACCTAAAAGAAGGAGGAGGCTTAGTCCCCTAGCCTAGGCCATATAACATATCAATATAAAAGAGGAAAATATAAATATTCTCACTAAGCAGGCCCCTGGTATATAAAACAATTTTTAAGTCCTCTTACTGAAAAAGCTCAGGAAGTTAGATAGACTATCCCCTGTTATGCCTTAACCCTCCCAGACAAATGCAAATCAAGAAAGGTTAAACTCAATTTTCGAGATCACCAGAGGGGCAATTAAGGCCTACCAAGTTATCTTATTCTGGTTTTTCACAGCCCTTGCTGCAGGATAAATCTCCCATCTATTTAATTTAAATAATCTCCTTAGGGCATTCAGTCATTTTTTTCCCCTTATACTCCCTCAGTGGAGACGGAGAACAGCTGGTCAACCCACCTCTCAATGGTATTTATGACTATAATATTTCTTTCAAAATTCAAGAACTCTAGTCAAAATTTTTTTAGGATTTTCCACCTCTATTCATTGTTTTAAATTAATTTTTTTAGAGGGGGGAAAGCCACGGGAGAGAGAGAGAACCTTAAGTAGTCTCCATGCCCAGCAGGGAGCCCAAAGTGGGGCTTGATCCCAGGACCCTGAGACCATGACCTAAGCCCAAATCAGGAGTCAGACACTTAACCAACTGAGCCACCCAGGCATCGCTCCTTTTTGTTTTTTGATGTAAATCCTTGTCTGATAGAGCTGAATGGATAGACTTGTACAAGGCTATTTTTCATCTGAAATTCTGTTCTATTAATCTAAACTTCAACATATTAGAAAAGCAATTAGAAATATGTACAATCCTTTTAGGTCGACATTTAATTATTCTTAATGACTAAAAAGGCCTGTGGAGTCCAAATATTAGGCAGTCAACCCTTCTGTTGCAAACCTGAATTTCTTATCGAGTACAGAGTTTCTAGGCAAATTGCTTCTTTCATTTCAAAATACAACAAACATATCGTCAGTCCTTAGCCTAGTTCTCTTCTCCTCTTCTTCTCACTATTTTCTCTCACTTAGGGGGATTTTTCCAATTCTTTTCTTTTTTTCTGGAAATCTCACTACTTAACTCACTTCATCACTTACAGATCCTTCACTCTATGCTTTTAGGAAAGGCTTACTTGCTACATCTGTTTATTCCTACAACAATAGTAATCGTAAATAATAGTACTGCCTAAATGTAAAGTATTGGTAAACACTGGTGGTAAAATGATAGGGTCCTCTGCAGTGAGTAAGGAAAATAGGGGAAAACTGGAGTTAAATGCAGTCATTCAGCATCAGAGAACAAGCCCTAGTACTGTGCTTTGGGAAGCATTTAGCTACTTCTGATCTTACAAAGGTGGGTGTAGAGGTATCACTCATTTCCTTTATCTGCCCCTGTACTATTAATAAAATATTTTCCTGGGGAATGAGGGTTCAAGGAGGTAGATCTTTATTTCCTTGAGTAATGGAATCATATGAAGGGAAAGAACTGCAACTTGATCTGGCCTTAGGATCAACGGCATATCAGATCACCCAAGAAAGGCAAATGAAATCACTTAAAGTAAACAATTGCCTATTTGGGGTCATCAGGGAGGTTACTGTGGCCGTGTTAAGTTTGTTCTAAGGTTTCTTGTGTGACTTAGTGGGTGACAGCAGCTTCATATGGGTGACAAGAAACCACCTGGGAGGGTTGCCTATGCCAATGTTCCCTTGGAGAATTTTTACTCAGTGTGAAATTGTAGATTAATGTATGGTGGTTCAGTTTGGATACCTTAAGTAATGGTATCAAATGAACTGTATGCTATATTTTCTAAGTAATATCCCTGCCTAAACACAATAGGACATCATGCTGTCTTGGGAGATTTTCCCCTCCTCCGAAAGGTAATTTAGGAAATGAGCTATAAACTCTATGTGCGCAAGTGTACCATAAAAAGCCCATTAACTGAGGTGCATGTGAAATGGATCTGACTACCATGTGTCCAGCATGCCATCTCAAAAGGTGCCACTTAATAGCATTCTTGACATCACCTTGAGCCCTCAATGAGAAGGGAAAATGAGAAGAAGGTGAGGGGGGGAGGGATTTTCCCTCCCACTCTTAGCAGATCAAGCAGAGTTTTGTCTAAAGCAAAGCAAAGTCAAGATGGAAAAAACAACAACATGATATATCTTGGTCTTCTTCCAGAATTTGTGAGAGTTTGTGCCAAAAAGCAAGAAACAGTATCTGAAATGTTTGAAAGGCAAGGGGCCGTGCCAGCCCTCATCCACAAGGTTACTTTAGATGGAGATGAGGGGTTCCTGAATGATTGGCAGGACCTGTTGCCATTATCAATTAAGGGTTAGAAAGCTCACTTGATATACTTCACCATTTTGCCCAGTGCCAGAAAGACAGCTTTTCTCCATGGTTGAGGGTGTTCCAGGTCTGCTTAGCATAGCTAAGCGAAGAATGGCTCTAAATGCAACAATAGGTTTAGCGGAATTTACTTGACAACAGGCCATGTAAAATAAGTCCATCCTCACACACTTTGGTCATGACCATCTCTCCCTCAGGTCAAATGGAACCTACAAGTAGGGATATCCAGAGCTTCTCGTCCTCTGGATAGGCACACAAAAATGCCACATTTGGACATGCCAAGTCATGCTCAAAGTGGAAGACATTGAGTTGTGCAGGTGAGATACAGGTAAGGTCCCATGTGATAGCAAATCTAGTTCATCTTTCCTCTGAACCTTGACTTTTTTCAGGCCCCCTGGGAGCACAGAGGGAAAGTGATCTGAGGCGGGGTCATAGGAATGCCGACTATACATAGTAAGGACAAGAGTCCTTACTTCTCTTACCTTCTGTGTGATGACACAACACAGTGGGGCTATAGAAACAGTGGATAGTCATGACTCAATCAAATGTATTTGACCCTTTCTTCCCTACTTTACTCTCTACTAGTCTGGAGAAATGAAAACTGAAAATATGAGGTCATTAACCTAAGAAATACTTTTTCAGGTCCTTGTACTCTGTGAACTGGTAAGTAGATAATTTCTTTGGGAGATGCACTAGTTTTTTCAGGTTGGTGAAATAAATACTTATTTTCAGATCATGTCCTGAAACCCATGACCCTAAACAACAGCCTCTCTCATCCATTACTGCATTCAACACATATGTAAGGACCAGGAAGTAAGTTCAGGGATCCAGCAGTATTATGACCCTAAGTAGCTGATCAAGAAACTATGTTGCCTTCTGGAGATTGACGTTACAAGCAATGGAAAGTAATGGGCTTTCTTTCTTTCTTTCTTTCTTTCTTTCTTTCTTTCTTTCTTGTTGTTTTCAAAGGGAGATTGACTCAGGTTATACAAGGCTTTAAATCATAGGCTAAAGCTTCCATCCATAGGCAGTGTGATATAGGGTCCGGAGAGATAAACATTAATTTTGAGGTAAATTTAGGTTTTTTTTTAATATGCAACAAGTTATTTAGAATTTATAGCCTCAGAATATTTGGAAGTGATCATAAAAATATCTGTCCTATATTTTTTTAATTTAGAGATTAAAAAAATTAAAATCCAGAAAGATTAAACTGAAAGTTTGAGTTAAAGATGGTGAATTGACTGAACCCACTCCCAAGACTGCAAAAAGGTACACAAAGACAAAGAATGGAGGAACCGGGGAAAACAACATTTAGGAAGCAGATAGCGGAGTGGTAACAGACTTGGCAGATTTTAGAAAATGATGTTGTAAGCCAGCAGTGGAAAAAAATGGAGAAGCAACTGGATTTTCATCTCAGAACTTCCACAAGCTGAGGGATGGGTGGTATGAGATACCACTATACATGGATATTGTTGGGGATAAAAAACAGATGATAGCCTGATTGTCATCTCCATGGAGGACACATATATTGAAAAAAAAAATCAAATCTTTTAAAGGGAGAACTGAGACAAGAGCCTCAAAATCTGACTTATCATATTATGTTTTATTCATTATGTGTTTAGGGGTACCGTGTGTGAGAGAGAGGGGAGATAAAGAGAGAAGAAGGGGGAAAGGAGAGGAAAATAGATAGATTCTTAATAATACATTAAACACTAGTAAAAATATAATCATGATATGCCTCAAAAGTCATCATGGAACTAAATCACTATATGGAAATTAAAAAGAAATCCCTGCCCCTACTGATTAGTTATTACTTGAAAAAAAAATTTTGGAGTGACTATATTGATGATTTTTTTTATATTGATGATTTTTTGCTTTTAATTTTATTGTAGGTTGATTTTGAGGCTTTTTGTTGTTGTTTTTTTGTTTTGTTTTGTTTTGTTTTAGTTTTTCTTGCTAGATCATGGAGCTCCTTTAAGAGGTCTCGTTTATGTACCAAATAAGGGAAGTCTGCAAATTGGGTGGCCCAGCACACTTGTGGTTATGCGGAGTTACAGGGCCCCCAGGGAGAAAAGAGCCACGTCTACTCTGGGACTCACAAGTCTCCAGGTTGTAATTCTCACACTGAGAGGTGAGAGGAAGACTGTTTGAAAACTGTCAAGTTCATTCTAATTTCCTTGCAAAGAAGTATGAACATGAGAGGGGAGTAACATTACTGACAAGACGTTAAATGAAGAAGTCAAGTATTTAAAGACCAGAAAATCCAGAGAATATTAAGGAGGAAATATTATTATGGAAAAAAAAAACAATTTCTTCACTGTAATATAACCACACCCACATTCTGGAGCTTAAAAAAGTAACACATAGAGAAGGCAAGGAAGCTGGTAGGGAGAGGAAGGGGGAAGGGAAAGCAAGTGAGCAGAGACCAGTGATTATTGCAGAAGCAGAACAGACCGGCTCCCCACGAACACTGGCTCATGGAGAAGCTGTGGAATCAAAAGATATTTGTGTGTGAAGAGAGATGAGAGCACAAGTGATTACATAAATGTATGCATGGGGGACTCAGAACTAAATTCTAAAACTGTCATCTGCACATTTTATAGATTTAGAGCGTGACTATCTGTAGCGTATGCTCTGGACGGTCTCAGATTTACGCTGGTTATCTGAATTTAATTATTAATAGCATCCTTTTCACTTTCAGAAGTGTATTGATGAGGACAATAAATTATACCACCATGGTCTCAAGAGCCCTTAGAACTGGGGAAAGAAAGTTAAAGTGTTTTCAGAAGAAATGAGATGGATGAAGGGGGTAGAAAAGTAGGGCATTCACTGTAAATAATTTTTTTTTCACTGTAAATAATTTAAAGGAACTTCCATGGTTCTAGTCTGTAAGGACCAAGAAATATAATAATGAAGCATGCAATCTAGAAATGTGCATGTTCTAAGAAAATATTGAAGTATACATAAACTACATCTTCTTTATGTATACAATGGAATATTACTCAGCCGTTAGAAATGACAAATACCCACCATTTGCTTCGACATGGATGGAACTGGAGGGTATTATGCTGAGTGAAGTAAGTCAATCGGAGAAGCACAATCATTATATGGTCTCATTCATTTGGGAAATATAAAAAATAGTGAAAGGGAATAAAGGGGAAAGTAGAAAAAATGAGTGGGAAATATCAGAAAGGGAGACAGAACATAAAGACTCCTAACTCTGGGAAATGAACTAGGGGTGGTGGAAGGGGAGGTGGGCGGGGGATGGGGGTGACTGGGTGGCGGGCACTGAGGGAGGCACTTGACGGGATGAGCACTGGGTGTTATGCTAGATGTTGGCAAATTGAACACCAACAAAAAAGAAATTTATAGAAAAAAGAAAATATTAAAGCATTACTCTGGAGCAAATTGAAAGTTCAGTGGTAGTGATCTCTAGTTTATAATTCTGGGGATCATTATTTTTTGCTAGACTGCATTTTAATCCCTGTAACTATCTTAAAACATTCTGTGGAGTAATTATTTCAACGTAATTTCGCTTTTGCTTTTTTGATTTTATTAAGATGGCATTTTAGATCATGGTCATGACATAGAATAAAAATCCAAAAATTATATTTATTCTTGTTTCCTGAGCATCATTATTTGTTTGTACGTAAGAGTATGCCTTTATTACAGCCACTAGTAAATCAAATGGGGTTGCATTTCAGACCACAAAAGCAGTAGAAAAAGAAAAAGTATTATCTTTTAAAGTCTTTGGCTAAGGTCAAAACTCTAGTTATATAACAACACCAATAAATGTATAAGCTAGAAGCCAATTAACAGATAGGTTATTCATTACATTCTACTGTCACCACAACTCAGTCTGCTATTGAAATGTTCGTATTAGGGTGACCGCTTGTTTTAGTTTGCCTGGTACATTTCACATTTTGGAACTAAAGTCCCACATCTAAGGAAACCCCTCAATCCTTAACAAAACTTAGTCGAGCGGCCACTCTAGTTCATATGGTCCAATTATCACAAAAGGTCCAGCAAAGCATATTAGTATTTAGGAAAGTTTTTATAAAAACCCAAACTTCTATGAAAGCTCTAAAACAATTAAAATGCACTTTTTTCATAATTTCTTGTTTGTAGTTTGTAAGCAGCATTAGAGCCAGAGGTGCCAAAAATCTTTATAAGAAGCCCACCCTTATGTAGTTCCAAGCCAGGCCCAGTGAGAAAGAGCCAGAAATATCCAGGCCAATTCTGAAGACTTAAAAGGTTCAGATAGTTCGGATAAGCTTTGGACAAGCAGCCAAATTCTGGAAGCATATCTGAACTTCCTCCAAATCACAAACCTTTTGAGGTTTGCTCCTCCTTCGTCCAAAGCCACTGCAATAGCCGACAGCCTCTTCACAGATTGACATGAGCAATAATGAGAATGAGATTATCGGAGGTTCCAAGTCACGCCATCCCCTCATTGTTTGGATAATAAAGTTCAGAGGTACTGAGGATAATCTCACTAGAGAGACAGAGACCAATATTTACTTATCGTTCTTCTGTTCACTTCCTTTTTAGCTAATTAAACCTTAGTTCTTCACAGGAAATAAAACTTTGCAACCTCCATAATGGTTTGGCCTGGTAATATTGTATATATCTTTCCCGGTTCGTCTGGAAAAACAGGAAACAAGAGGTGCCGGCATGAAGATCCAGAATTGAGGGTTATCTTTTAAATTAGCAAATTTTTCAGTTGCACGTGGCCGGGGCTGGCTGTGCCATTGGGTCAATGGGGACGCCTGCCCTTGATCTCTGGCAGGCCTTAGAGAGAGCTGCTAAGGGGAGAAGGATCCCTGGGACCAGGCAGAGGGTTTAGGGCTACATGTGGCCCTACACAAGCCTTCCCAAAGGCTCAGCAGAAGGCTATGGAGGGTGCAGCAGAAGGAGGAAAATAATAAGACAAACCCATTTTCAAGTTTAAGCATATTTAAACCACATGAGGATTGTCTCTTTTTCCCATCACTTTCCTGGGGAACTGGATCTATCTTAACACGTAGCTCCCAGCTTACTGTTTCTTGTTTACTCAAAATACAACAGAAGGAGCAAGAAGACAAATGCTATGGGACCAGGTCCTTCCCCAAAGTCACACACAGTGAGGTGAATTCTGTTTTCAAAATGGTTTGTAGAAAAAAAAAACTTTTTTCCAACCTATTTCTAAGGAAAAGTGAGGAGTGGAGAAAGTAAAGAGAAAGCTAGACTTAGCAGATACATTTTCATACAATTAGCACATTTAATCTATCGCTTGGAATTTTACATATGGAATCCAGTAAAAATTAACAAATGTTCATACAAGATAGCAAACTGCCAAGAGATGTGCTAATTAAACAGATTTGGTGGGATAAATATGCTAAGTTAGAAAGGAATTGGTAGATTTTTTTTATTCCTCTCCTTTGGACCATCCTGTGATTGCCGCACCCCCACTGGCCATATTATTCAATAACAAGGATTACTTGTAGTTTTTGACTATTATCTGGCTAAAATGATTTTATTTACTGTCAGTGGTACTTAAGCTTAGAAATAATGGTATGTCAAAGTAGAAGGAGATCATCTTATTTTATGCAGTAAATGGATTTTGGAAAAGTATTAAAGCAGCTTACTATAAATTGAGTAACAGATTGCTATTTGAAAGCTAATTTTAGGAAATTCTATTTTAAACGAAATACTTCTTTTGTGACATGCCCAAATACTTTGGGATTTGTCTTTTTTTTATGTAAATCTAAATTTTTGTGTATGGGATTTATTAAGAAGGAGCCGAATTTTACATGAGTGTAGAGACATTTTTGTCTGGTAGACCAAAAAAAAAAAAAAAGTTTTGTATTGTAGCATAAAAAAAAAAAATACATAGCATTCATCTAAGAATTTAGGGCTGAAACAGTGCTTAAAACCATAAGGTGGGCAGCCCTGTCGCTCAGCAGTTTAGCACTGCCTTCAGCCCAGGGCCTGATCCTGGAGACCCGGGATCAAGTCCCGTGTCGGGCTCCCCACTTGGAACCTGTTTCTCCCTCTGTCTGTGTCTCTGCCTCTGTCTCTCTCTCTCTGTGTCTCTAATAAATAAATAAAATCTTTAAAAAAAAACCCATAAGGTAACATTATTTTTGAATGAGAAAGTACAAGAACTTGGATAGCTAGCTGGTCTCTATAATACATCAACAAAATTCGTTTTGCGGACCCATGGACTAGAACAAGACATTGGATAGTAAACATCCAGGTTGAGAGGATGATTAATGTCAAATTGAACCAATGTACTTCAACGATATAATAATTAGGGGTCAGAGGTATTTGATGTGAAATGAGCAACTGCAATGCTTGGAAAATTATTATGTTTTCCAAAATATTGATGAATATAAATAATAACAATGGATTGTAGGTTGCACAAACGAAGCAATACATTTGTAATACAAATAGCTATTATAGCCAGACTACTCCCATAGAAGGTGCTAGAACTTCCTGTGAATGACAGAGCAGTAAGGAAGATCTTAACTCTGAGATATTTTTATTTTTCCTTAACAATGGACAAAATGTCTGATAAACATTTGGTAAAATAAAAGCAGGACTGGGTGTTGGTGTCCCTTTCAAAATATATTCATTTTAGCTAAAATATCTAATAGTTAGTCATGGTGGTTGCAACAAACAGAAAAAGGTGATGTGTCCATTCAGTTTCCTCTCTCCTTGTTGGTGCTAGAGGCTTTCGTGCTCCAGGTTCAAACTCTGACCCCTGTCACAGTTCTGACTCCAGGTAGCAAGCCACAGGATGGAGCCTGCTGGGGACACAGGTCTCTCACTAAGTCGGTGTTTCCGCCATGACTCTGGTAGTTCAAATGAATTTCAAATAAAATCGGCTCCTTTCCACTATTGTTTCCTACAACAATCATGTGGTAGGAAAGACTTTTGGGATAGAGGAAGAGGAATGGGAAGAAAAGGGTCGGGGAGAGGACAAGTTTTTGTTCCACTTAAGCTTCAACACATGATATGGATAAGGCTAACTCTTTCTGTTAGAATCATTAAATGTTAGAGCTGAAGGAAACAGATATTTTGTGGTTAAGATCTATTCATTTTAGAGTTGATGAAACCAAGACCTGGAAAAGTTAAGCAATTTTGTCCAGAGTCATAAAACTAAGCTGATTTTTGAACAAGGATGAGATTTAGGGCTCTTGAAACCCACATCTATGTGCCATATAGGACATTTGTGTGTTCTATCTGTTTCAAGGTCATAATGTCCAGGAAATTTTCGTTCTGGTCAGATTCTCCATATGATTTTTAACAAATCCAGATTGATGTCATAATTCAATAGAGAACTACTTTTCTCCTTCTCCCCCTCCTCCTTCAATTTTTATTTTTAATTATGTTATTTTTTAAAGACTTTACTTATTTATTCATGAGAGACACAGAGAGAGAGGCAGAGACACAGGCCGAGGGAGAAGCAGGCTCCATGCAGGGAGCCCGACATGGGACCCAATCCCAGGACCCTGGGATCATGCCCTGAGCCTAAGGCAGATGCTCAACTACTGAGCTACCCAGGTGCCTCTTCGTCAATTTTTAATAGAGAACTATTGTTCCTTGGATATTGTTTGCTCTCCCCTATGGCAAAGCTAACACAGCAACATTATTTGTCTAACATGTGGTTAAATTTATTTGCAAACCAAAATAATTGTTAAAAATAAAAATGTAATTTGTATTTAATTATGCTTATTATCATATTGGGTATGTGATTGTATATCACATATTATATGTATGATTTTTAATTATGATTTGTATCATGCCTTTGAATTATATTTCCTCATTTAAAAATCAGTGAATATATGTTAAAATGTATTTTGTAACATAACTCAATGAACTCAACTCATATAAGTATATAATGGGCTAGAATGTTAAAATAAGCTTATTTCTCTGGTCTCTCTCTCTTCCTTTCTCTCTCTCTCTCCATCCCTCTTTCTTTAACCCCAGACTGAAACTGAAAGTTTATTCAGCTGTTTTTGAGGTCTTAAACTACTCTTTCTAGCCATCTGTTGAATTTTTTTTCTTTTATGAAAATAGACTGAACCTATACACACAGTATTTGGGTAAAATAATTATTTCGACTTCTTGTTGATTGCATGTGAAGAGAATTCAGGCTTTGACTTTAATAAGCATATCAGTAATATTTATTCTCACCATCCACCAGACAACGGTTTGAATTTCATATGACTGTTTTCTTTACCCTTTCTGTGCAGACAGCATTATTCACTATAAGCACCATTAAAGAACCAAGTGTCAATGAACCCAGCAGTGAACTGACAGTTACTTAAACAGCACATGATCCAAAGCTGTTTGAGGAATGCCAAACGCTTCTTTTTTTTTTTAACAAGTTCATTTCATCCAAGGGAAAAAATCATTTTATTTAAAGATTTATATTTATGAACATGTTATGAATGTTCTGGATGTTCCCTGTAATGTTTTATGAAAGATACAGATGCATTTCCAAGAATCGTGAAGCATGCCGGCTGGCCAAGGAGACAGTTTGGCCCTTGGTGGGCAGATCCGAGGGATGGAAGGAGTCGGCGGCGGAGCCCTGGAGAGGGATTATACTCACTTGACAGTGGGATCTGCTGATCTTCCACCTGACAGTGTTCTGTGGTGTTCCTCTTTGTTCTGAATGCTTCCTCTCAACTCCCCCCAGATGGGTAATGGGAAGAGACCAGCTGCTTGGGAAAATAATCAGGAGGATCATTCCTAGGAGCCCTTCCCAATAGTCCAGGTTGGAGGCCAACCACCTGAAGGGGTTGTTAGCCAAGAAGCACTTCTCCTACTCTCTGGTGAACTGCTCTCTGGAGCTGGTTGAGAGGAGAAGGCCAAGAACAGCAGAAGGCTGTCCCAGGGAGAGAGAAAGATAGGCTCCGGGGAGGGGAGCTGAAAGAGGATTCAGGCATCTACGACACATTTCCCTCCTTTCTTAGCCTTTGCATAGTTATCTATCACGCTGGTGGAATGGGATGTGCTGGCTTATTTTGTAATTTTGATTTTTCAATCCTTCATTTCCTGGCTTGATCGGCTTGCTTGGTTAACTCATGCCTAAGTAAAAAGGATAAGTAACTATTCCCTCGAAAGACCTGTCAACATACCCCAGAGAAGAACTCTGTATGAATATGGCTGGAATCTGTGTCCCCAAACCTGGCTAGCATTCCCCAAAGCCATGTAGTTGGTCAGAAGAGTATCCACACACACAAAAAAAAAAGAGATGGTAAACTTAAGTATAAGACTTTGTGTATCCTGGAGGAAACAAGTTAGTGTATCTTTCTGATGTGTGTTTTCCAAGGCTGACAAGAAACTCTCCACTTCTAGATGGACACTGACTGGGTGACCTACAAAACTAACCCACTTTTGACACTACCTTCCTGGGGATAGCGTCAGACCCACAGGTTAAGGGCTCAGTCCTACAAGACTGCCTCCGTTTCGGATTCCAGTTGCAAGTCCGGGTTGTCACCTGTGCCTCTGGTTGGCTATACATCAGTCTCCCTTGACACCCTCCTCAAGTTTACATAATTCGCTAGAGTCCCTCAACCAGACCAGTTTACTTACTAGGTTATCAGTTTATTACAAAAGATATTAAAGGGTATGAATGAAGAGCCAGATGAGGAGATACATAAGGAAAGGGGTCTTGAACACAGGGAGCATCTGTCCTTCTGGAATTTGGGGTGTGTCATCTTTCTGGCACGTGGATGTGTTCTGGTTCACCAACCCGGAAGGCCTCTGAACCCTGTGGTTTAGGACTTTTAATGAATGCTTCATTATATGAGCACAGTTGATTGATATCGTTGGCCATTGGTACTTGAACCCAATCTTTTGCCCCTCTACCTGCCCCAGAAGCTGGGGGGGGTGCGGATAGAGCCAAAAGTTTGAACCCTCGAATCAGATAGTTCCCCTGGCAACGAGCCTCCATCCTCAGGTTACCTAATGGCTTTCTAAAAGTCACCTCATCAACATAAACTCAAGTGTGATTGAAAGAGGCTTGCTATGAATAACAAGATACTCTTTCGACCTTTCTAACTCTGGATCCAACACAGGATTTTGGTAACTGAGGACAAAAGACTACATATTACGACAAAAGATATCCCCATTGTTCTTAGGAAATTTCAAGGATTTGGGGAGCTTTGAATCAAAAACCTTGGATAAAAATGAAAATATATATTATTATAAATCACAATAGCACATTGATTTAATGCGGGTTCTCTGGAAGCAGAGCCCGAGACAAGGGCTTTTGCTTAGGTAGCTTACTTGGCAAATGACGTAAAGAATAGGAGCCAGAGGGCCCATAAGAGTGAAACAGAGCAGGAGGGAAAGGCAATATCTGGCTTGTTAATTAGCTGATCACCTCTGTGACTCCATCTCCTGAGAATCCGCTGAAGAGCCTTATAGAAAGCACCTCAAAATTGCCTGAGGAGCTAACGCAGGACATATTCACACCCCTCTCATTACCCGTCAATCTTGTTAAGTTCATCAGCTTCCAGTTTATCACATCCAACGGTCAATGTCTTTTCTTCCTTGACTTCTTCATAACATTTGACATAGTGGATTTACATGGTTGATCTGTCCTTTTTGATATCTTACCTTTTCTTAGCCTCAGGGGCTGTACACCTTGCACGTTTGGTATTGGAATATCCATAGCCCACTCCTTAAAAAAACTAAGTTTTCTTTATAGTCATTTCCTAAGGGATCTCATCCAGATTTACGGTTTTAAATTCCAACTATATGCTAATGATTCCTAAATTTATATCCTCTTTTCTGATTTCTCCCTGAATCTTTACCTCACCTAATCAATGACCTATTAGACGTGTCCTCTTGTCTAACAGGTGTCTCAAAGTTAACACATTCAAAATAGAGTCCTCTGTTTCCTACTCAGACCAATGTCAATGTTTCTAACTCTGTACAAAGCAATACCATTCACCAGGTGCTCAGGCCAGAAACCAAGCACAGATGTTCTTGATTTCTCTGCAATAGTCTCGTAACTGAGCTCTGTTCCTGCTTTTACTCCCTCTTAGTACATTTCTTCTCTCTGGGGCCAGAGAAAACCTCAAAAAAATATAAGTCAATTCATGTGACTTCCTTTGTATAAATTGTCCAATGACTTGGGAGCACACCGAGATGAAATCTGTAAGCATATAGGGTTGGGTGCGATCCTCTGATGAACTCCTCAGTGTCATCTCCTACATATTACCCCTTGCTCCCCTTCACCTATGCTGACCGCCTCGCCATTCCTTGAATACACTAGGCTCTTGCACCAGGGCCAGGTCCTCCCACTTTTCTCTCCCTGGAAGGCCATTGCTCCAAGTACTCACCCAGGTTGCTTCCCCATTTCATTCATGTCTCTGCCCTAAACATCATTTTTCAGAGAAGTCTTTTATGAATCCTTTGATTAGAACCCTATACACAGTTACCTCCAGTTATCTTTTACCATTTTAAATACACCTTTATTTTCCCTTAGTTCTTGTTACTTCCTGATAGTGGTTTGCTCTCTGTCTCCATCCCTAAAAGGTAAACTGCATTCCGGCATAAGAGCTGGACACTGTCTCAGTTACAGCTGGGATGGCCAGCAGCCACAGCAAAGTTTCGGACAAAAGGGGAATTCAGTATCCATTCATTGAATGAAGGAAACTTGAATTCTTATAATATAGAAAAAAAGAGAATATATAGTCATATAGAATTTAAAAGTATGTGGAGTGTTCTTATTCTTTCATATATTATGAATAATTAAAAAACAGTCATTCACACTTTCAGAGAGTCCTATGAAAATGGATATTAACTATACCTCTAAAGTTTTCTAAAGTCACCAGAGGACTAGAGCAATGGATTCTCAAGGTTCAATTACCAACCAGAAGGTTCTCTTCCAGCCCCTTGCCTTCATCTAGATTTTTTGGCAAATGCTCTCAAACTCCTATGCCTTTGGCTCCTCTGTTCGCCTCTCTATGCTTGAATGCTCTTGATTGGTCTTTTCTGGCACTGGCATAATAAAATTCAGGATCCAAAGGAATTGGTAGGAGAAGGGAAATCATAGCTTTTGGCCCACTTTAGTTTTAACCTAAATGAAAGGAGTTCCCTTTGTGTATAGCCTGACTTTTTTAAAGTCCTCACCAAAATCTGGGGTCGAAGCCTTGTTTGGCTTTATCCTCTACACTCATATTAACCTTAAGGACCAAATGGGAGAAGACAACTACATCTGCATGCTTGCACCTGTCCATTTCTTTCTCAGTAAGCATTTATCACCGCCTTTAATCTGACATGGACTACTTCTTGCAGCCAGCCCCTACTTCACTTGGACATAAGAAGGTAGAGGCACTAAGAAAAAGCAATATTTCTATTAATAGGAAGACAATTTCAATTCTTCTATTCATAGAAAGATGATCATTTTAATTCTTTGTTCATTCTTTCCTTTATTTGATCATTTCCATATTGAACAAATATCAGTTGTTACTCCTTATGAGCCACCAAGCGAAGCCCTGAATATAGGGGATTGTGTAGGACCAACATGGTTCCTGCCTTTATGGGGCTTATATTATAAAAGATATGGTAGATATTATTCAAACATTTTTTAATTTGGGTATTTATATATATTGTCTAAAGGAAAGAGCTAATATATCAGAGGAACCTGACTCTGAATGAGTAGGAAGTGATCAGGAATAGAAGGGGGTGCCTCGAAGGGCTGCAAAACTGAACACAGACAATAACCTTGAGGCCAAAAATAGCTCAGCACCCAAGGAACAGAAGTCCTAAGAAGCTGGTGTGAAGAAAGCAAGGGCCAAAAGGCCCATCACAAGCTGGACAGACCTGAGGAGGCAGACCTAGGCTTTTAGATTTTGTTAAGGATTATGTTTGATCTGAGAACTCACTGGAAGTCATTCCAATAAATCTTTAAAAAATACTTTTGGTAATACTATGTATTACCTGGAGGTAGAGATAAAATGAGATCTACTGAGATGTGTCCCAAAATGTCAGATATAGGTGATGGTGGTCATAGAGGAAAAGATGATGGTGTTTATTTTTTTATTTATTTTTTTTTAGATGATGGTGTTTAAAAAAATTAGAATAGATTGCGAATAGATTGAAATATTTTTATCTTGGCATTTAGTTTGTAAGCAAGTACAAAGGATTGTCTCTTATCTTTCACTGTTTTGAGAGGGAAGGAGGTTTATAGGCGCAGAGCCCTCTGAAACTGAAGTGGGAAGTGGTGTGATTAATCACTCACCGGGGAGGAGACGGAGGATAATCGTGTAAAATGCAAGCTCCATTGGCTTCATAATGAAGCCAACATTTCAACAATACACAGATAATAGATCTCTTTAAACAACTCTCTCTTCTACCACATACAATACAATTCCCACCTAGAGTAATTTCATGACAAGAGCATTGCAAATTTTGCATGAAAGGCTAAATATACACATTAATTATGTAATGAACATTTATACTCTGCTTTCACTTTCAACCTTGATTTTACCATTAATTTGGGGAAAAATTTATCTACACTTCTCTCTTTTTTAGGTAACTTTTTTAGCTTAAGCAACCTTCAACTATACTGAGGCACTACTAAGTTCTTTTTGCAAGTTTCCATCATAATTTGTGTATTTATAAGAAATCTAAGCAGCGAACTTATCGTAGGTTTTTGCTTATGCTCTGTACCCAGGGTGCTTTTTTACTGTGGTGGTGGTGGTGATTGTTTTTTTAATTTGGGCCACCTTTATGACGAGTACCAATAATGAGCAGATAAGCTGGCTGTGCCGACATAATTTCTTTATGTTCTGAGATATGGCTAAACTACGAAAGGGTAAATGACCAGAGCAGAAAAAACTTACATAATTACTTTGAGAGGGGAATTTCTCTAAATACACTAAATACCAGTTTAGTGATTTCAATGTCCACTCCTGAAATTCAGAGGTATGCAGTTGGAGGGGCAGTTCCTCTAGCAGTTTTGCTTCCACAGTCTTTACTGTGCTAAGTATCTTGAGAGCCTAGAAAAGTCCCCCCAGCAGAGACACTGAGGTTACTCAGCCAGGAGGTAGCAATGGCAAAACCAAGGCAAAATCAAGTGAAGGGAAGGTCTTATAGACACCAGTAGACGGAAAGATACGTAGACGGCAAGATACGTAGACGGCAAAAGTCAAAAAGCTGGTAGTAAAATCTGACGCCTGGAATGATCATCAAACACGCAGGTGGTTCGAATCACAGATATAAATACCAGAACCACGAGGACCTTGTAATGGCCCCAATGCCTGCTCCAGTGGGTGAGACAGAGCCATGCTGTGACCCCCTGTAAACTCCACTCAGAGTGTCTTATGGGGGTGATTCAGTTCTTTTCTGTTTCAGGGCCAGGCAATCACAATAGAAACAGCAGAAGTTTGGAACAATTGCTCAGGTAATTAATTGCACGGAGGGTCAACGTGGACTTCTCTGAGCATGGGAATGACTTAAATATCTGATGATCCCCACCGTGTAAATCTCCAGGAGTATAAAAGGAAGGTCAACTATTCCCATTCGAAGTCATGCTCTCAATTTCCAGTGGCCAAAAGACAGTTGCAAACATAGTCTGTTTTCTGAGGGAACAGAGAGGAGAAAATCTGATTTTGAGATTGAAATTTGTTCTGACTTCACTTTGCAATGAAAATAGGAGAGTGACTGACGCAGAGGCCTCCCCTCTCTCCCAAGCTGTTCCTATTTAGCAGCAATTAAAATGCTAACCAGCCGCCCACTGTAATTATTACCTTATTCATCACAGTAGTGATCTCTTTGGGTTTTGTAAAGATTTTATCTTCTTGTGGTTTCCAAAATGCCATAAGCGTCGAGCTTATTACATTTGCAAACGATATGATTCAGTGAAAAATGGTTCAACTGTGCTTTTCCTAAGATTAACTTTATGAGCTCTTTCTCCTTCCTCTTAGTGAGTGTTGTGGGACTTTTTCCTCTCTGCCAGTTCATTCCCTCTTTGTAAGAAGGGGACCTAACTGATATTGCACTTTTTTTTGTTTGTTTTAAGAGAATAAAGTCCTAAGGTATAGTACATTCCGCCATGGAAATGATTCCACACAAGCATCTAGTGAGCCTTCAAGACTCTGTTAGGCCTAGTGACTTCCAGCAGTGGGGCTGTTGCTCTGCCTTTGATATGGGGACCCCAGCATTTGATGAATGATAATGCGTTAATTTTGAGACTCTCTCCTCAGTCAAACTGTGGCCGGCCTCAGATTTTATTCCAAGCATTTTTTCTGTATCTCATTCTAGGAAGTTTTAGATTAGTTGAAAATATGTGTAAACAAATTTGAAGATTTTTTTTCTGTTAATTAGTGTAATTTTTTGCACTCTCTGTTCCTCTGGTTGAAGATACCACGTCTGTTGAGATCTGTGAGTTGTTAGGGCAAAGTCTTGTACATAACTTGTTCCATATCATTTAAAAAGAAGTTCCAAACCCAAAATTAACCACAATGACAATAATAGATGATTTCTTGCAAGTTCATTTCATGGAAAAGCCTTCTATCATGCACGAAATATTTAAACTGCTAGGTGCCTCTCTAGTTTGATCTCTATTAAGAAATTCTTTAAAAAAAAGAACAAAAATTGGCCTCTTTGGAGCTATTTTAAGGAGCATCTCTTATTTACTGGGGGTTTCATCCATCAACACACACCTGTACAGTTTGCATGTTTTAAGAGAGTATCTCATTCTTGCTGACCCTTCAGAAATTTATGGTTAGAGAAAAGGGCAAGATGCTGGTACTTTTCTATGTATATGTACTAAGCAAGAAACAGTGAATTTAAGAGTCACCTTCCCATTTATGATTTAACTAAAGCCATTGGAGCTTTGCTCTCCTGCTTCCTGGCACGTCGGTTACCCCAATTAGTCTCTAAAAGTGTGAGGTCCTAACAGCAGGGCTTATCCCAGACATTCTCAAACTGGATCTTACAGTCAGGGTCTTTTATTTTATTTTTTTAGGGGGAGAACAGAAGGGCCCTGGGAATGAAATCCATGTTGCTCCGGGGATGGTTTTTTTCCCTGAAACAATTTCACATAAGCCTACTTTATTAAAACACACATGCACACGCACACACGCACACACACACACACACACACATACTCACCCTTGATTTAATTGCCACTAAAATATAATCATCTAGAGACTCAGGAGTGGGTGGTATTAAGGGTCACCAGACCCCCAGGGAATTGCAGCCTAGAATTAACATGGCACATTACCAAATGTGACTGTGGGTTTCCCTCCTTGCTCCCTTCCCTTCCCTCACTGTCCCCTGACACTGTATCACTACTTTCCTCAAAATCTCCTTTGACAGTTCATTAAGGCACCAAGTTTCCAAGTTCCTTGAGAAAATGATTTTTTTTATACTCTCTATTTCCCACAATGGATCTGACCAAAGCATTCCTTAATTGTCTGCTTGGGTTTTTTTATGGGACCACACAGATTATCTCCCCTAAGATCTTTCAGTTTGTCCTCTCCACGTCCTCCCAGCTAACCTACTCATTTCATTTATCCTCCACCTTTTCCTACTTTTGCCTCTATGTCTGTCCCGAACTCTTTCCTTTGCTGGAGAGACTCTTGTTTCCCCAGGTTATCGCAGGCTGCGCTGACCCCGTACAGGGAACCAGGGCCATGCGAAGCATTGGAATAGAGATTCTGAACAAAGATAAGAATCAAGTATGGGCACCATCTGGACCGCTGGAATGATACTAAAAGCTTGAGTATATTGCCAGGACAAAGAGGGATTAGAAACCCAGGGACTGGAAGATAAAGAGACATCAGAGGCCTAAATCAAGGCAAGTCAAATCAGTAGCTGCAAGATATCAGTACCAAAGGGGCACGGAGACTCGAATAATTGCTGCTCAGACAGGAAATCTAGCAGAGTAGGGGCCGGTCCCGGGCTGTGTCTCACAAGGGGTCTGCCAGTGTGAACAAATGAGCCATGTAGAGTGCTGGCAAATCTGTTAACAGGCCTTGCATAGAAATGTGGTAACGTCTCCTTGCTCCGTGCTCCCCCACTTCCAGCTTTCCCTAACCCATCTAAATGGATAAAACCCACAATCCTGTTTTCACTCAACACCCTGCCAATTACAGTTGCTTTCTTGTCTCTATATAATGGAAATGTGTTATAAATTTAACTTTATATCACCATTTTTCAATATTTCTATATTTCCCATAGACTTTTCTCTAGTGGGGGGAATTATTTTTTGGGCTAACCCCTTCTAAACTATTTTTATAACACGTAGTCCAAAGATGGCAAAATAAGTAATATATACTGGACCACCTCCTCGGATCCCACCTCTGGCAGCCAGGATTTTAATCAGGGCACAATTTCCTGCTAAGCTCTGGCTTTACCTCAGGCTTCTCGGCAGAGCTCTCCAGGAAGTTACCAGCAACTTCACCGAACAGGCACCTGAGTTGACACAGTCCCCACGTTGGCCCATCCCTTGGCACAGCTGTGGAACTTAAAGGTTCTTAATGGTGATGTTGGCCTAAGGGTTTTGAAGCAACTGCTCTACTTCATCACCAAAAGGACAGCCAGACCAAACGCATGAAGGGAAAACAGCATGAACACAAACATTTGTAATTTGGTTTTGAAAGTGGGCATCGCTGCTTCTCTGTGACAGACACAGACAACTTGGGTGTGAATCTTCCCAATGAATTGAGCCCTTATCAAGAAGTTTCTCACTCTCTCTCTCTCTCTGTCTCTGTCTGTCTGTCTCTCTCACTCCCAGTAGGAAAGTATTTAATCCTCTTCGCAAATATAGCCCCAGCTCTCAATGTACCGGGGCTGCCTACTGTGTTGAATTATAATCAGAAGTTTTTCTGACATGGATCACTCTCCCACAGGGACAGGACCAAGACTATTCATTTGTTGAAGAGAGCAGTGGGTCACATTGAAACCTATAGTTTATTCACCATGTCACTCAACTTTTTCTCCCATGTTACATGATTACAACGTAAGCGTTCAGCTTGACGTTTCAGTCTGAGTAAAAGTGGACATAAAAATTCAACTCAGATATGACAGATGAGAGACCATCAATTTTCACTTTTAAACCTATAGTGACGAGGTTAAAGGAGAAGCAATTACCGTCTAGGATGCTGCCTTTTACTCTAAGTCACTATACGCAATCTGGACATAAACAACTGAGTGCAAGCACTTTGGGAAGAGGATGTGTTATGTGTGTGTGCTTGCATGTGTGCACACGTGTTTTTTTTTTTTGGATTTGATAGGAGTGGCTGAAGGAGGTTAATAATGCAGGGACAGAAGGAAGGAGTTAGGTTTAGTCACAGGGTTTCACAGGAATGCCTCTTGTTTTGCCTCCATATCTTCCTGTAGGTGGCAGCACTAACAAGGCTGGGTTAGAGAAAAGGTTTGAGCTTCAGATTCAGAACAATTTTTAGTAACAAGAACACAGAGAGAAATTAAGACCTGTGTTTGGCCCTTTTAATTGACTGTTGATGCTGAAAGTCTTTCAAGTAACCAATCAGTTACTCAAGTGAGAACACACATGTACACGTCCATCCACAGTCACTTTATTTAAAGAAAACAGACCAAAGTTGAGCAATTTGGCATCACCAATTGCACCAGAAAGACCTGGAAGGCTTCATGTTCTCTTCGTGGAGGAGAATGAGCATGATCTATCTGTTCATGGCCTGAAGTATCACTTCTCACTGATAAGCATAAAATAGAAGTTTAACCCAGACCTTTTACTTCAGTGAATATTCAAAAATGAGTCTTTTGTGAATTTGGTAGCTGGAGTTAGAATTTCAGGCTCCATTTTTGAGGGAAATGAAAATAATTTCATATATCATTATTATTCAGTAATTAAGAGATTACTGAAATGGTAATGAAGATAACAGAATAAAACAAAATCCAACCAATCAACTAGTATCAAATAAATACCCATATTTTATCATAAAGGTAATAAATATTGCCCATCAGCACCAAAAAAGTGCTAGAAGTAAGCTTGTTGAAAACTTGGTTTTGTGAAATTTAATTATTACTAAGCACAAAATGTTCAGTCAACGATCATAGTCATGAAACTTATTTAATATTTTACCCTATGTTTACTTACAAGTCCCTAATTTTTAAAATCTGCTTTTGGATTTGTTTTATTGCCCTACATAAGTGATAAACTCCTGAATAACCATATTATTTCATACTCAGCAGCAACAACATTACTATCAGTTTGGGGGCAGTTTCCATAAAAAAAGATTCACCTTGTACTAATCCTCCCAACAAATGGAAGGGCTAGTATGGTTTCCCCCCATCTTTCACACTATGAGGCTGGAAAGAAGAGAGGAAATTTCAGAGGAATTTGCTTTTTGTGTTAGCTGACTGATCACCCTCTGTCCTCCACCAAATAAAGGAATT
Source organism: Vulpes lagopus (assembly GCF_018345385.1). Classification (NCBI taxonomy): domain Eukaryota; kingdom Metazoa; phylum Chordata; class Mammalia; order Carnivora; family Canidae; genus Vulpes; species Vulpes lagopus. Next base: position 122,813,019 of record NC_054825.1, read on the forward strand.
CTTTGGATTTCCACATGGCACCCTTTCTAGAGCAATAGCAACAACAACAACAAAACCCAGACTATACACTACCCACATAAGGCTGTGTTGCTATATATTCAATTTATAGGAATTTGTCTGAATACCCTCAAAGAAAAGCATTTTTGTGGTATTTCTTCTGGAAATCGCTCAAGAACAAGCAATGTGGTAATATTTCTCATTGAAATACTGCATTTTTCTTCCAGTGGTGGCAGAAGAAAACCATGAGAAAATTTGCTTTCCTAAAGGCATTTCTTCTCTCACACAGTGTTTCTGAGGGAAAGCAGTAGAGTCTGCAGGTGGTAAAATTTAATAAGGGAACTTTGCATTCACTACTGCCTTTGACCTATGAATCATAAAGTGCCTTACAAGCATTAATTAATTAATCCCCCCAACACCCGTACAGAGTGGGTAAATCATGTAACCAAGATCTAGTATTCATCGCAATTTTGTGACCCTAAGAATAGCTATAGAATTGTCCACTATGAAACAAGTTTGGTGCCACAGAAGGAAGCTTACTGTTAACCATTCAACTGGAGGGGAAGCTAACCAACTAGGTGGGAAGTACAGGGAGAGACACTTGAACTATGTTAACTTATTTATACCTCATAACAGCCTGGCAAGGAATTTATTATTATTGTCACTTTCCACAAAGGTCAAAAGCTTTACATCTGCCCAAATTCAAGTGCCTCATAGAAGACTGTGTCTTGTTCTGAAAATCGTGTTTCCATGACATCACACTACCCCTTGGAGGATCCCAGTTATGCATTATCCTGTAGTAAAACCTAAGAGTTTTTCTGACACATTTTTGACGTCCTTGCTACCTATCCTCACCACTACTTCCTGCTACATGGCCAGTGGAATGCCTCTCTCATCCATTGTAGTAGGCAAAATAATTTGAATTGCTAAATCAGGACTAGGAAGTTAACTATACTATTTTGCACATTTTATTTTATTTTATTTTTTTAATTTTTTATTTATTTATGATAGTCACAGAGAGAGAGAGAGGCAGAGACACAGGTGGAGGGAGAAGCAGGCTCCATGCACCGGGAGCCTGATGTGAGATTCGATCCCGGGTCTCCAGGATCGCGCCCTGGGCCAAAGGCAGGCGCCAAACCGCTGCGCCACCCAGGGATCCCTGTTTTGCACATTTTAATGAAACTTTACTTATCCTATTTTCTCAGGTTGAAATTCAACTGTGTTTATAGATCATGAGTATCTTAAAATGAAGAACAATATCTTAATTTAAACTTTCTGGGTGGTCAGAAGAGATTTGATAAGCTAATAAAATCAGAGACCCTAAAAAAACAATTAGAGATCCTTTTGACTATTTGATGTCCATAACTTCATTCATTCATTCATTCATTCATTCATTATTTATTTATTTATTTATTTATTTTTATTTTTATTTATTTATTTTTCATGACTTCATTCATTTCCACAGTTTGCATAATGACGTTTCCAAAACTGTTGAAGCTCAGAAAATTTTGGCTCAACATCACTAATCATCAGGGAAATGCAAATCAAATCCTCAGTGAGATGTCATCTATACCTGTCACAATGGCTAGAATCAAAAAGACAAGAAATAACAAGTGTTGGTGTGGATGTGAGAAAAAGAAACCCTGGTTCACTCTTTTTGGGAACATAAATTGGTGCAGCCACTGTGGAAAATGGTATGGAGGTAATTCAAAAAATTAAAAATAGAAATATCATATAATCCAATAATTCCACTGTTGGGTATTTAACCAAAGGAAATGACAACACTGATTTGAAAAGATATATGCACCCCTATGTTCATCGAAACATTATTTACAATAGCCAAGATACGGAAGCAGCCCACATGTCCATCAACAGATGAATAGATAAGGAGGATGTGGTATATATATATATATATATATATATACACATATGTATATACACACACATACATATATGTATATATATATAATGGAATATTACTTGGCCATATAAAAGGGTGAGATTTTGCCACTTGTGACAACATGGATGGACTATAGGGTATTACACTAAGCAAAATAAGTCTATCAGAGAAAGACAAATACCATATGATTTTGCTTATATGTGGAATCTAAAAAACAAAACAAATAGATAAATAAGCAAACCAAATGTAGAATCAGACCTATAAATACACAGAACAAACTGATATTTGCAGAGTATGGGGGGGTGGACAAAATGGGTGAAAGGGAGAGGAAAATACAAGCTTCTAGTTATGGAATGAGTAAGTCACAGGAATAAAAGTTACAGCATAGGGAATTTAGTCAGTGATATTATAATAGCATTCTATGGGGGAGCTACAATTGCGGTGAGCATAGCATAGCATATACTGTTGTTGAATACCATGCTGTCCGCTTGAAACTAATGCAACGTTGTATGTCAACTATACTCAAAAGAAGCAAACTTTGGAATTTTTACAACAATTGTAAAGCCATTTTTCAACTAAGTCTTTCATAATATTGGTAATTACAACCAGCACTTTGCTACCATTTGTACCATTTGCTACTATAGAGGGGAAATACCCATTGTCACTATTTCATTAAACCAGGATAGAGCTTAAAAAAGAGAAACAGAAAAGATGAGAGTTGAATTGTGAAATTAAAGTGTCACCAAGGTCTCAATCATTTGGTGTACCATATGTCTTTTTTATGATTATGAAATATTTCCATGATGGATACCAATGATGTAAAAAATGCTGCTGTAAGCATTATATTACTCTTTCTAAGTATAGTATAAATTAGAGATGCATAACTTCTTTTTGAAAATATGAGGAGGCTATATTTCAAACCCAGCAGTGTTCTTTCAAAAACATGAATGTTATGGTACTGGCACAAAAACAGACACATAGATCAGTAGAACAGAATAGAAAACCCACAAATAAACCCACAATTATATGGTTAATTAATCTTCAACAAAGCTGGGAAGAATATCCAATGAGAAAAAGACAGTCTCTTCAACAAACAGTTTTGGGAAAACTGGTCAGCTACATGCAAAAGAATGAAACTGGACCACTTTCTTACACCATAAACAAAAATAAACTCCAAATGAATTAAAGAAAGCCCTAAGTTAGACCTGAAACTATAAGCCCTAGGAGAGAGCACAAGCAGTAATGACTCTGACATTGGCCATAGCAACATTTTTCTAGATATGTCTTCTGAGGCAAAAGATATAAAAGCAAAAATAAACTATTGGGACTGCATCAAAATAAAAATCTTCTATACAGTGAAGTAAACAATCAACAAAACTAAAAGGCAACCTATGGAATGGAATATGGTATTTGCAAGTGACGTATCCTTTAAAGGGTTAGTATCCAAATTATATAAAGAACTTATACAACTCAACATCCTAAAACCAAATAATCAATTAAAAATGGGCAGAAGACAGGAAAAGACATTTCTCCAAAGAAAACATCCAGATGGCCAACAGACACATGAAAAGGTGCTCAATATCACTCATCATCAGGGAAATGCAAATCAAAACTACAATGAAATATTACCTCACACCTATCAGAATGGCTAAAATCAAAAACGTAAGAAACAGCAAGTGTGGTGAGGATGTGGAGCAAAAGGAACCCTCGTGCACTCTTGGTGGGAATGCAAACTGGTACAGCCACTGTGGAAAGCAGTGTGGAGGTTCTTCAAAAAATTAAAAATAGAACTACCCTATGATCTAGCAATTGCACTACTGGATATTTACCCCCAAAATATAAACCACTAATTCAAAGGGATAGAAATACCCCTGTGTTTATAGCAGCACTGTTTACAGTAGCAAAATATAGAAGCAGCCCAATTGTCCTCCAATAGATGAATGGAAAAAGGTGTGATATATACACAAAATATATGCCACATACACATGCACACACATACACACACACACACACAGAGGAATATTATTCAGCTATAAAAAATAATGAAATCCTGCCATTTGGCAAAAATATGGAGGGAGCCAGAGAATATAATGCCGAGCAAAATAGGTCAGTTAGAGAAAGACAAATACCATACGATTTCACTCATATGTGGAATTTAAGAAACAAAACAAGCAAAGAAAAAAAAAAGAGAGAGAGAGAAATCAAGAAACAGACTCTTAAGTATAGAGAGCAAACTGATGGTTACCAGAGGGGAGATGGTGGGGGAAAGCGGGAAATAGGAGAGAGGGATTGAGGAGGGCACTTGTCCTGATGCACTAAATAATGTATGGAATTGTTGAATCACTATATTTTACACCTGAAACTAATGTAACCCTGTATGTTAACTATATTGGAGTTAAAATAAAGTTTTGAGAAATAAATACAACATGAACGCTACAATGTTAATCCCTCTTCAAAACCTTCTTTTGGTTTCCATCACATTTAGAATAAAGCCACACCTCAACATGGCCTAAGAAACTCTAAATGGCCTGTCCGTCCCTTCCATTCCTGAGGCCCATCTCCTCGCCCACTCCATTTGCTCGGCCTGTTCTTTCTCTAGACACATTGACCTTTCTCTGAAAAGGCATTAGGAGCTTTGCATACTTTCATGTTTCTTGCTGGAATTCCTCCTCTTTCACTCCCTGATTTCCCCACGGGTCCCTCCTTCATCTCTCTGCTTTTGTTCATCTCTGCACAAATGTTCCCTCCTCCACCATTCGGTTCACTTCCTCCACTCATTTGCACACAGGTTCAATCTCTAGCCTCCTGGAGCGCTTTATTTTTCTCATTACATTTATCATTACCTGTCATTATAATAAATATTTATTAATTTATGCCTGTCATTTCCTCCTGCAGTATAAGTTCTGGGAGGGCAGAAATTTTGTCTCTCTCGTTCATCTCTCCATCCCAGTAACTTAAATCCATGATAAGCTTTTTTGAATGAATGAATGACCTTCTGCCTTATGACATCAGCAAGTTATTAAATACATATTTCATGGCACTCAAATTGCATGATGATGCTTGATTTTTTTTTCAAGCCTTCAGAATCCCACTTAACAGAGGATACATTTGAAAATGCAGCCCTGCACATTGCTCCTTACAAATATGCCTCATCATCCCTAATTTTTTGTTGTTTATTTTCTTTGTGGATGTGATATCCTCAATGATATGATGAGCAGAAACCAAAAGCTATGGAGTTTCTTTGATTTCTAGAACTTGGGGAACTTAGTATTTTCGGGGTTAGGAACTCAGACAAGTCAGATCTAAAAGGCTACATCACAGTTCAACTTATAAATTCACTTCAGTTACTATTGTTTTCTAATCTACCTCTTTTATTCCAGTTCTATATCTCAAACTAACCAATGGATAACGTGTGTCACTTTTCTAAAGAGCTGACTCAGAATAGTGAAAAACGTTTATTCAAAATCATGGTATGAGGTGGGCTGAAATAGAAACCCAAATGCCAGCTGTGGTTCCCACCATCTTTCTTCTCCACATTTAATGGAGAAAATGAAATTGCTTCAGATTCAATCTCAAAGGTCCTCATAGAAACAACAAAAACAACAACAACAACAACAAGTATGGTTAAACTGGTCTCCAGCATTAGTTTTACCTTGCCTGTCAGCCCTCCTGAAGAAAAACTTCCCTCTAAGGGAAAAAAATTTCAGTTCCCCAAATATAAGGGAAAGGTCATATGAGGTGAGTAAGATGAAGCATTCTCTACAAGATTGAAAAATCAATTTCTCTATCAGTTGCTTTTGATTTTTTTAAATCAAAATACTTCATGGGAAGAGTGATTTCTGACAAAGATTTTTGGGTACCTCTATTTGAATGTCTGAGAAATAATATAATTTTGGAGTTTTAATAGTTTGAAGGGAACAATCTCCTCATTGCAGATGAGTGTTTCAGTGACTTGCCACTTATTCAGAAATGAAGTCAGTCTTGAGGTTTGTTCTCAGTCAGTTCTCTTCATTTCACAGCAAGCAATCCTCCCAAATAAAAATGGAAGGACCATCATGAATTCATTAATGAAAATGATGTTTCTTTCCACAGCTGAAGTTCTGAAAGCACTTTATCCACAATGTGATGGCCATGGGTCATTTATTGGGTATTTGAGCTCATAATAGTTAGTGACTATATTTGAAAATATATTTATCAACACTACAAAAGTCAATGCTAAAATACTATTTTTGTGATTAGAATTGTAACACGTTTAACTCAATTACTAAATGATTGGCGGGCAGTTTTTCTTTAATGTAAGTGTGTTTTTTTTTTAATTTTTAAGGGATAACACTTTGTTCAATACTTATTCTTGCTGGGATAATCTCATTTATGCACTTTTATCCTCTTGACAATGGTAGCCTAAGACAATTTCTCTTTATCATTTTCTCTTATATAGAATGATGACAACTGAGGTTTCTATAATTGCTTAAATTTCTGCAATCTTTTTTTTCCAAATGTTGATTGCCAGGAAGGAGTGTATTACATGGAAAAGAAGGGTTTTAAAGGAACAGATTCAATTTGCAGGTATGCCTAGGGAACCTATTATCATTACTCTTTGAGTAAACGCTGTGCTAAGACTATTCAAGATGTTATTAAAGACTTAAATGAAGAAATAGGTGTTAGCCTCATGATCTTTGTGACTGAAATATATAGCTGTATAGAGGGCAATATGGATGAGTTGGTAGATGGTTAGACTAGAATATGCTGGGACAGAAACAGAGAAAGTCCCTTCTTTTACCAATCCAGAACATCCAGCAAGTTTACACATATTTCATGAATTGAAAGAGATGCAAATGTATGAGCTTACTGCAGGGGTTCATGTCCTTATTTTTTGCTGTGGACACCATTGGCAATCTAATAACTACTATAATTCAAAGTGATGATGACCACACATGCTATTTCAAGAGATCTGCAGCAACTATAATATTCTATAAAGATAGCTATGATATATTACTTTCACAATTCCAGAAAATGCTAAATTTGCATCAGAAGATGACAAAAACAAAAATGTAATGTTTTCCCCTCATAGATCTCCTGAGTTATATGTACAGACCAATAGATCTGTGGATCTGATATTAAAAAGGTTAGAGAGCAAATTTAAAAAATCTGCTTACTACGAAAAGAATTTTAAACTTCCTTTTCAAGATGAGGTCTATTTACTCTATCTTAGAAAAAATCTAATTTAAATAAAATCAAATAAGATCTAATTAATTATTGGAAGAACATTTTATAAGGGGGAATGGGAACCGGCATTTAAATATGGACATCCTTTTCTTCCTTTCTTCATACTCTTAGACTTTTTTAAAAATTAAGGTTTTATCTCTTAGAGCAATTGTAGACTCACAACAAAATTGAGGTGAAAATACAGAAATTTCCCATATATCCTCTGACCCTACACGTGTCTCACCTCCCTTATTATTAACATCCCCCACCAGCTTTGGACTTTTCTGAAAAACATGAAAACCAGATGCCTGCTTGCAGCAGTAGAATATCCCCCTGGTAAAAATGGACAGAGCTCCCGGATCAGTATTTAACTCATTCGCTAATTTCCTCAGAGTTCAGTAGTTTCATGTTTATGTACTTAGGCTTCCTTTGGCCCACCGTCTCTTTGCTTTGGCTTTGTATTACAGAGGCAACTGTCCAGATGATTTTAGCCAAAATCCACTTTGGACATTTTCTGGAGTTTACATATCCATGTGAGTCTTGTACTTTATTCATTAACATTTTATGTTAAGTTGAAATGTACACTAAACTTTGTTTACAGACAAATGTTTTAACAAAAGAAACATGATGACTGAGATAGCCCTCAAATTATTTTTGTTGTTGTTGTTGTTAATACTTGCATCATTTAAATAGAATTTGAAATACATCAGAATACAGTTTTAAGTGAGCTGTGCAACATCATACTAAAAGATAATATGTCTTGAAAATGTACATTTCATCAAAGTCAACCAAATCGATAATAATCATAATGCTATGTTAGGTCAAATAGGACAAAGGTGGAGAAAGAAATGGTTCTCGTATCTATTCATCATTTCTTTTGTATCAGACATTGAATTATCCCAATCTTTACAATAACTGTAAGAGAAAGGTATTATTATAACATTACTGGAAACCAAGATTAAGTAACTTCCCCAGGTCACACTAATTGACAGATATGGAATTCATGCCCAAGTATTTCTGTCTCCCTATGAATAACACAGCTCTGGATATGCAGCTAAGAAAAAAACACAGCCATTACCGACACAATATCCAAGACATCTCATAACAGATTGACCTCAAGCCAATAAATATAAAGACACTGAAGCTCGCAGTTAGCTTTTTTATTCCTTCAGATTTCCCTGAGGAGTTTCTTTTTTACTTTATTTGTTTTATACAAAGCTGAGTTAAAAGATCCCTTTTTTAAGGCGTAAAACCAACAAGTAAATGAGAAAGTTTACCTGAGAGTTGAATTTATTGTGAAGCTATTTTTAAAACCCCATTTAAATAAGGTATTTCTTTCTCAAGTTTAATTTTTTCAGCAAAAAAAAAAAAGACATTTTACTAATAGACTCAACAACTTCTAAACCTGTAGCCCTAAAATTTCTTCAGTTTTGTTTGTTTGGGTTATTTTGTTATTACTATCAGATAATGCTGCCAGAATTTCTTTTTGGAAAGAGGGGGCTTAGGGATCATGGGCTAATCACAATACAGAAGAACCTTCTTTCTTTGTAAATAATAATAATAATAATAATAATAATAATAATAATGATTTTGGAATCTTTGTCATGCTCTTTTAGCTTTTCTCTTTCTTTCTTTGCCTCTCTCTCAGCTCCAGGACTGCTGTGTACTTTGGGGTCACTAAAAGAGCAGCTAACCATTTGACACAGTGTTTGGATTCTCACCCCCACACAACAGACCCTCATTACCAAACTGTTAATCACTGCCAAAGGAGCAAGTCCCCTGACAGCTCTCAAGCCCCCATCCCCCAAAGTACATCTTTCCACACTTGGTATCAAATTGCATTGTGATTACAACAACACGGGGGACTGGGTAGTTTAAATGTATATTAGCAACGAGGAGACTTTTTTTCCAGCTTGGATTTAAATGTTTCTTCAGCTATTGAGTACATGTTTGCACATCGGTAAGAAGTATAGAGCTTGAAATTTGTTCTTATCAACACATACACATTATACACAACACACCTGACGCCCAGGTCTCTTGCGGTCAGAACTCCATCTGTGAGTGATCCAACCTTCCGATGTGGAGTTTTATATTTTCTTGTCATTGGAAATCGCCTCATCTTTTATTCAGTCATGAGGTTAATGGCACAACTGCTTATTCAAAAGAGAAAAGTTTGTCCCATCAACAGTCATTTTGTTTATTTGATGCCAAGTAGCCACACTGGCTGATGTTTTCCACCCACCCAGTGGCCTTGTTGAAATCACCTGGTGTGTTTATAGTGTGTATATGGAGCCAAGAGGTGAGGAGATAGACCTTGATTTCATATAACAACCTGCGTGGCTCATTTCTGTGTTTCTGGCATATCTTCCTTTTTAAAAGGTGATGTTTTCATTTCTTAAAGCTTTATTAAAAATACAATCTCTCAAGTGACAACGTAAGACTGAAGACAGTTATGGAAATAGAGAACTTTGTCTTGTATTTATTATTAGATTGGCAAAATGGGGAGCTCCTGCCTTACAGCTGTTTGGTTCCTTTATTTTTACATCGTTGTATCAAAGAGTTCCAAGTGACATGAAATTGATTACCTTAAACCAGCTCATGTCCACCAAACCTTCTTGAAATTATATTCTTATTTGTGGAATATTACTAACATATGAATAAAGATAAAAGTAGTCTGGTGATGATCGGTGTTAGTGCTTCTGTGGATATCTCAGCTCTCTTCCCAGTGACTGGATAACAATACTAGTCAAGATTCTGTTGGTTGTAAGTGCTGGATTCCCAAGGCTAATTGGCTTAAACTGAAAGGGAATATATCGCTTCACATAACTGGGAGTCCAAGTAAAACCCGCTGTCTCTTGGCAATGGTGAATACAGGAGCTCAAATGTGAGCACAGGCTGTCTAATTTTCTCTTCCTCCCTGCTCTCTGGCTTTGCATGGAGTTCCTCGCAGGCTGACTCGCACCAGATGGTAAGCAAGATGGACCCTGGAGGAACCAGGACTTTTTCTGGGAAGAGAAGTTCTTTCTTCCAGTAGCTACCGATCGGTCCCTGAAAAACACCTGCCCTTTCTCTGGTAGAGGTACATGCTATCGTTGGAACTATACTGTGTCGAAAATAATCCAGAGCAATAATTGGTGCAACCTCAGTGATATGCTCATTAACCATGGCTTTTGGCAGATTCCAATGATCACAACCCTATGAGGACTCTATGAACTGGAAGAGAAGTGATTTCTCCAAAGAAGTGCTACAGAAGCATAACTGACACACACCCCCACTGCACCGCCCTCCAACACCAGTTGCCAACACGAGAAGTTGACTTAATATTCACTAGGAATAAAGTCAAGAGTTCATAAGGCTACTATTACTTGCACTCTCTGTCGATCTGAGCTCTTCAATCCAAAGACATGGTTGAACCAAGCCAGTTTCCACACCATCTTCATTCTGTTTAGGAGTCTACATCCCATTTTCATCCTCCATTTTCCTAGGATTGGTTTAGCTCCCTTTTTATCCATTCAATTGGATATTCAAATGACATGTATGTTTTAGAAAGCAATTCAAGCCTCCACATAACACAAATCCTTACATAACTAACAAACATGCATGTCTTTCTTACAGCACTGTATTAATCATTTTAAATGTATCTTTTATTGTCTCCAACAGTATCACAAATTACTTTCTAAGTGTAAATTTTGCTTCCGGTGGCATAATAATAGGACTGCCCACAGGCACTGGGGAATGTATCTTTTTATTCGTATTTAGCAAGGAAGATAAAAATAAAGGACAGAGAGAGGGAGAGAGAAAGAAAAGAGAGAAGATGCTGGCTCTATTTCAAATAAGATGTGAGTGAGCCTCCCATTCAGTAATATACAAGATCCAGTCCAGGGCTAGAGGAAAGGAGTATTAGGTAACCATCAATTGACATACCAATCACCTGAGGCAAAATAGAATTAATAATGAGACCACAGGGACACCTGGGTGGCTCAGTCGGTTAAGCATCTGTCTTCAGCTCAGGTCATGATCCCAGAGTCCTGGGGTAGAGCCCCATGTTGGGTTCTCTGCTCAGTGGGGAGCCTGCTTCTCCCCTCTCTCTGCCTGCCACTCCCCCTGTATGTGCTCACTCTCTTTCTGTCAAATAAATCAATAAAGTCTTTAAAAAAAATAACAAGACTATTATTATATCTAGTCCTGAATTAGGATCAAATGCAAATGCAAACAGAATGGACTATAATCGAATTAAACCATGTAATAAGCTGATGAAATGAAATTAAATGAGTAATAATTAATATATAACCTCTATTCAATTAGAATTAAAAGAGACTATTTTGCAACTCAAGTGAATTTTATCTTATTCATAATGATTTTAAATAATATCCTAAAGAGTTTATCTGATTAGTCCTTGTGTTGTATTATTAAACGTAGTACGAAATTCCTAAAACAAGCACTGTTATATTGTTCAGAGATGATACAATTAAGAAATCCAAACATCATGGTAAAATGGCTCTATTTCAGACACAATTTAACATAACAACTTATCAGTTTTCAAAAAAGAATTAAGAGGGACGCCTGGGTGGCTCAGTGGTTGAGAAGGCCCTGCCTTCTGCTCAGGGCATGACCCAGGGTTCTGGGATCGAGTCCCACAACAGGCTGCCTGCAGGGAGCCTACTTCTCCCTCTGCCTGTGTCTCTGCCTCTTTCTTTCTGTGTTTCTCATTAATAAATAAATGCAATCTTAAAAATATAATTAAGAATTTGATTTCTAATGATCATGTTGAAGACATGTGTTTCCTTATAATTTAATTATCAGAAGTTGAGAGTGTCAGAAGGAACAGTACCTAGTTGATTGCATATTCATTTCCCATGATGCCTGATAATACTTTTCTATACCACTGAGCAACATGAAACTTCTAAAAAGGCGAAGATTTGAACTTAAATGTGTGGGTCTTAACTTAAATGGATTATGTGGAACATTGGCTTTAAGATCCTCTTTCTATTTGCCATTCTCCTTAGAAGGCTGTGGGCACATGAAGGTCACTTACCAGAAGTGCCTCTTTTCTTTTGTCAAAAAAACCTCTTGGAAGGAGATCTGTGCCTAAATTGAATGGTTCTGCAGGAAGCCAAGAACTTTTCTTATCATGAGCTGAGAGAATGCAATCTTTAAATTTCTGGATGGCAATAGCATTGTTATATCTCAATAAACATGTACCCAAGGTCTACACATTCTGAATTGAATGTCTTATCCCGTAATTTTCTACGTCAATTGTCAAAGCATTTACCTAGCAGTGTGTATGTATGTAAACAGGATCTGTATATGTATACAGACAGAGAGAAGGAAGTATTCATTTCAAGGAGACACTGAACAAAAACAACTGCTTAAATTCATAAAATTTCAATACTTTTTTTTCAGTATATAGGAGGGATCCAGCAGAAGGCAATTGTTTCTGTGATGTTATTTCCCACAGACTTCATTCAACAGTGGTTAATGGGTTTCTGCTATTATTATTTTTATTATTCCAGCGTTTGGAGGTTTGCTATTTGGGAAAGAAGACTCCTACTTCAAGTTTTGGGGAGGACTTTTTCCTAGCCTCACGTTCTTCCTGGATGGTAAGGCTGAAGGAAATTAGAAATGAGTAGAATGGCACAACACCAATGGATCGTTTAAATTGCTAGAATTTCTTTTCTTTTTACGTGGTAAATGAGAGCAATTCTAGAAATATCCTGAATAGAAAAGAAAATAAATTTAACACTGAGAAATATCTTTCTCCAGTTATCCAATTAGAATTTGAGATCATCATTTTATTTTTTTTAAGTAGAACATGTTTAGACACTCAAAGATATTACCTATATGTAAGATAACCTTACAGGGTGATTTATAGTTTTATTCTAAGTTCCCTACCTACTGAGAAGATAAAAGTACTAAAGGGAAGAGTATAATTTCTAGTGTATTCCATGTTAAGTAGAACATGTTTAGACACTCAAAGATATTACCTATATGTAAGATAACCTTACAGAGTGATTTATAGTTTTATTCTAAGTTCCCTACCTACTGAGAAGATAAAAGTACTAAAGGGAAGAGTATAATTTCTAGTGTATTCCCTCACCATGATGCCTGATACTTTTTTTTTTCACCATGATACTTTTTTTTATAACATATTATGACGCACATTTTTCCCAAAGGCAAGCATTTGAAACTGAATATATTAAGTATTAACTCAGAAAATTGACCGTTTTTGGAATTGTTGGTCTTGTATATTATTTATAGCCCATATGTAGGTCTGAAATTTAAAATGTTTACCTATTTTGGCAAATAAGGACATCATTGTCTTTTCCTGTAAACTATGCAGGAACAGAAATAATAGCATATTGTTGCATATCAAGTGATCCAATTTTAAGTAGAAGGTCTGGGAGTTTGAATGTTGAATATTGAATAGCCAAGAAACTCAATATATAATAATATAATAATCAACTATTTCATATTATGAATTAAAACACTAAAGTAATTTAGTTTTTAATTTTTGGGAAAATTATAATATTATGTCTAAAAATCAGTATCACTAACTGAGCTGTAGTTTTTGGGGATAAATCAAATAAAATAAAAGATATGGAGTCAAAGTCTAAATTTTAAAAATAAACTATATTTGAAGGTATTTAAAATTGCATTCTACCCTTTTTATAATATCAAGAGAAAAAGAGGAAATAGGAAGTACTTGCTGAGTTTAACTGTTGTATGTATGCAACTGCATTTTTAAGTAATACATTTGCACATACATATCTTGCTGTCAAATATTTGAAATAAGTTATAATAGACAAACACCATAAAAAAAACACTTTCTCATTCCAAAAAAAATGTAGTTAAAGTTGAGGACTCCTGCCTTATGTTCACTGATTCATGCTTTATTGAACCATATTCTGCTAGAACTTAAGTTACTTCCTAGAGCAAAGTAAGAGTTGTTTGGAACCTACATGAGCTTTCTCTTACCATCCGGATATTATGAAATTGAAAGCTGTAACTATCCAAGCAGTTTTGAAAAGTAAATTCAAAGCCCTTTTACCCCTAAGTATCCACAAACTGGTTAAACTTTAAGAATTAAGGAAAATATGAAAGCAGTTAAGTGTACTATTTCCTCTAAGTCCCTCACTTTACAAAAAGGAAGAAAAGAAGTCAAATTCAAGCTAGAACCCAGTTCACCTTAATCCCTGGCCCCCACCCCCAGGGCTCTTGCAGCAAGCTATTTTGGGGATGGCATCCCAGGAACACAGTGTTTGCATAGATTCATTTGCTTTGCTAATTTGATCTTTAGTCCATTAATATAATACTTTTGTCAGGTACTGTGTTTTCTTAAATTTTCCTTGGGAATCTGGTAAAATCATCTAAAAATTAATCTGCTACCACATATAAATAAAGCAGAGAGTTCCAGGTAGAAGACTCACCGCTTCCAAAGGGATTTAATTTGCATGGAGAAGTCATTTCAATAAAGAAGGGAGATCCACTGGGAGACATGTCTGCTTATCGAGGGAATTTCTGAAAGATAATAAAAATAAAACAGTAACATTAGACAATGTTTTTATTTATATAATGTCATTTGATTTTCCGGTAATCTAATAGGCAAATGTTATTGACTTCCCGACAGATATATGAAATGGAGGCTTTCATTTACTAACTTGCTTCTTATAAGAGAACTAGTTTTTGTCAATGCTTGGGCATGAACTGAGGTGCTTCAGCTCCAAATCAGAATTCCAGCCTTCTTACTCTTTATCAAATATCCACAAAAAAAATACTGCACCCATGCACATGAATTCACCCTTAATACAGTGAATTAATGTCTCCCTATTGTCTGAAGCTGTGAAATACTTTTACATTCATTATCTCATTTGATATGAAGAACAGCCCCATGAATTAGACAAGATGATTATTGATTATTAAGACTCCCACTTCACTAATGAGGAAACTAAGGGTCATAGAGTTAAATGATCTAATGAAGGCCACCCAGTAGATGTGGGACAGAATCATGCTTGATCCTCTCTTTCTCCCTCCACATCTTGCTGCCACAGTGAAAGCCCATATGCCTCCAAGAACTTAACTGACTCTGAGCTTCTAAGGATTGGTGAAACTTCTTGCCCTCCAATACCACTTAATTTTTCCCTTAGAAAGAGATTCTCTTAAGCAAGCTCTTCCTGTCATTTCAAATACTTTCTCCAAGGTGCCCAGGATCCATCCAGGCTTTTGATTATGCCCAGATAACCACTCCTAGTTAAATCTTTATTCCACGATGACTTAAACACACATGTGAAGTAGACAGACTAACTCAACAACATTTGCTTAATCAGCATTTTTAAACCCCTTCCTTGTAGATGTTCTGAGGACTAAAATCTGCGTTCCCCTTTGAGCCTTTATGCTATATAATAGAGATGGCTGGAAGCCATTAAAACAAAACAATCTGTGTATCCTCAAGGAAGAATAAAAATGTAAGTTTGTTTTAAGCATGACACTGCTATGAAGCCGATGCCGTGCTTTTTTTGATTAATCTCCATGTGTATGTTCATTTTATGCAATATGTTATACAACAGTAGCTTTCCATTTAGCAAATTAGTTTCTGCTCTAATTCAATGGGGATGAAAAATATTAAAATCTGCCTTTTTTTGTGAGACATTTCCATTTCAAGAGGCCCTGTTTCCAAGAAAAGTATCATTTTGAAGTATACAATAGGCATTCTAGTTCAAAAATGGAATTACTTCTGTTTAAACTAAGTCTCTTGGGTAATTATAGATTTGTGGTAGCAATAATATTACTGAAAACAATTAATATTGTCCTGAATTTTAAAATATTTTCATGTAAAGAAGAAAAATGATAGAAGTTTGAGGTCGCTTTAAAAACAATACAAAGAATCCAACAGTGAAACGGAATTTTATAAGTTTCAAGGTTTTGATGTTGATGTTGAATAGGCAGCAGGAGGTGAGGGGCTGAGCTGGGGTGGTTGAGTGGAAAGAAGGTTGTTATTAAATTGTGTGTCCCTGGTAGTTTCATTCCCCCAAGGAACTTTCAGAAACCTTGTTTCTGGTGCTGATACAAGTGCCAGACTACAGTTTTCACGTTATAAATTACCCTTGTTTTGTTAAAGCTTAAATTATTTTTATTAGCTGGTCACCTGGGATGTGAGCAAGAGTCAAGTTAAAACTTTCAGATAAGCAAAGCAGCTGTTGGAATCAGCTTTCTCTTTGTCCCTCTTACCACACATTTTGCCTCCTGCCTTTCTCCATCCAGCCTCTCTCTCAATCAATCACTCTCTCATCTCCCCTCTTCTCCATAAAGAAATAAAATTTTAGAACACAGGAGCTTTCAGAGATACCTTGCAAGCCCAAATAGATCAGTTTTCCATCATGACGAGAATCTGCGGATACTAGGGCAGGTCATATGGCTCTCCTGTTCTCCAGGACGTGAACCTTAAACATTCAGCAGTGAAACCCAAAACTTTCTGGTGGAGCAACGCAGGGAGAATGTGAATGTGTTCATCGAATCATTTGAAAGAGAATTTATTCCGTACAGGAAAACCTAAGAGTAAAAAACAAACATTTACTGGAGATCTTTCATTTTCACTTAAATAAATATTTGGTAATTATAGAAATTGGGAAAATGTATAAAAACAGAAGGGAAAAATGAAATCGTTTACCAAACAAGGATATCTATAATTTTGGTGTTTCACTTGCACGAATAGGAATATATATGTACCCAGTATATACGTGTATATATATACATACATATAATTTATTTTTATCATTATCATATCATTATTATTTTCATGTTACGTAATAATTCTTACGGCTGCATACTATCCATAGAATGAATTTCCATTCCATGAATGGATTTATTGTAGTAATTTCCATCACTGGACAATTAATTTATGTCCATATATATTTGTGATATTCCATATCAAAATTCTACTCTTTGTGCCTATTATTTTAATTTGATAGTTCAGATTATTTCCTTGGTTACATTCCTAAGAGTGGAATTGATTTGTTACAGAGAGTGTATATTTTTTAACACGAGAAGAGTGTGATTTTAGAGAAAATAAACATCATCGGTATGGTGCATTCTATACCAAAAGAGTTCTGATATATTGTGAAATATATATATGTAATACATAGTATATATTGTGAAATAATTCATTTTCTCAAGTGGAACATCACATTTTAGATTGTTACAAATGCATAGAAACCTCCAACAATATCTGATTATAAGCAATCTATTTTTTGAAGAGCACCGTTCATCAGAGTACAAACTGAGAACTAAATAGTTAGGTATCGACAAGCCATTAAAAAAAAAAAAGGATTTTAAGATTTAAGTGTTTTTATCCTGGACATCTTATGGGGAAGGATGGTAATGGATAGCATACATCTTTTCTTTATATCATTTTAAAAGGCCAGACCAGAACCACCAAGGGAAATTATAAGCAAATAGTTTCTGCTTCTTTCTAGTTTCTAATTTCTAGTTAGTTTCTTACAATCTGCACAGACAGGAAATAACCCCTTTTCATCCCAATCTCTTTCGATTTTTATAGACCACAGGTCTTTCAAACATGTTTCATCTGCTCTCTCTACAAGGGGCACAAGTCCTGTGCGCAAAGATGAGCTATTTCCCAATATAAAATTTGGCAATTCTATGACTTTTAAATACATTTCGAATACTTCTGAAGACTTCCTTTAAAACCTGTTTAGAATTTCTTCAATTTAATATTTAATAATAAGTTTAAGGACCTGATATGATGAATGAATCCTCATGCAGAAGAATATACTTATTTTAACTGTGGGAGATTTTGCCAACACTCTCACCTATCTCTGCGCTTGTCGAACTCCACGAACAAAATGGAAAGAAATGGCCAAGGTTGTGATTTCTCATGGAATCGCATTCTAGAAATGAAATATGAAACTTCTTCTTGCCACAGCACTGAATGACTCTATCACTTTACGAAAATGGTTTTGATAATGTTCTGAAATTTGGCAAAATGCAGGTATAGCAGGTAAAAATGGGAGAGAAGTTGTAAGTGAGGAAAAGATAAGAAACTTAGAATTATATGGTATCATCAAACACCTACCTAGAGAAGACTCATGATCCTCGGTGTAGAATGCATTCGATCATACAAGTCTCTATAATCCTAAAGACTTACTTCCAGTTGTAACTGTAAGGTGCAATTATTACCAACCCTGCTCACTGGGGCAAATCAACAAAAGAGAGCTAGCCAGACATTGAATTCTTGCATTCCTATAATAGTTGGAGGAAACCTCTGGAGATCCAGTATCTGATTCTTCAGACTATCTTGGGAGAAGGAAAAAGGAAGTCAGAACAAAGTCATACATATTCTGATACAAAAATAAATAAACATGGTTTTAAAAGTGAAAAAAAATGATGGACAAGAACAAACATACCCTTAGAACTATAATGTGTTTGGTCTTAAAAACTCTAAGGCAACAAGGGATTTTTATATGAAGATGTGACAAATTCCTCACAGATGGGAAAAGATATAAAATGCTGCTTTGTAAGCATTCATTTTAACCAGAAAGGATTTTCTCATACAATGGCAGTACACACTGTGTGGCAAATGATAAAATAAATAGATAGCTAGCGAGTCAAGACTATTTCACTGCGTTCATCTAGAGGCCAAAGCCACCAGCATAATCTCTACAGCTGAAACAAAGTCTCTTAGTTTCAGAATGGCCACACAGATAGATTTTATCCATCTGCTTCTGGGAAGAAGCTCCTTCATGCTGTTGACATAGTCTAGGGGTGTGTAACATGGGAACTCACCTAAACAAGGCTGCCCATCTAAACAAGTGCGTTCTTTGAACGGCAATTGCCCTCAGTGCTTGGGTGTACTGTCCTCTGCACCTCTGCCCAGCACTTCTAAAACGTTCCTCACCCATTGCCTAGGCCTTGGCTAACTGGCTAACTGGCTAACTGGCATCAGCTCTATTATGTTTTGTTTTGTTTTGTTTCATTTCTTTGCTTAATTGCAATCACAGTAGGGTACCTTATTTTATCTTGCTCCTTGCCAGGCCATTGAGTGTCGTAGGAGGGCAAAGGGGATCACATAGAACTAG
Source organism: Vulpes lagopus (assembly GCF_018345385.1). Lineage (NCBI taxonomy): Eukaryota > Metazoa > Chordata > Mammalia > Carnivora > Canidae > Vulpes > Vulpes lagopus. The sequence continues at coordinate 122,832,210 of NC_054825.1, forward strand.
GGATAAATAAATGAAAAATGTATTTGATTCTCAAAACGTTTGAGAACAATAAGCTCTGGGAAGAGAACAAATTACCTACATTTTGGGGATTGTTAACTCCCTAAAGTCATTAGGTACCATGTAGTGCGGCTTCCCAAGCACTAGTTTAGAGACCAGTAGCAGTCCATGACTCCACTGTTATTTTTCCATGAGAAAGAAAGTGTATCCAAATTTATAGCCGAGAAATTATAAAAATGATTGCTTTTCGTCACCGATAGCAATTATGATTGCATTTCACATTTCCTTATTTTGTGCAGACAGGACGCCACACATCAGGAGTGATGCTCACAGCTATGTTTGTCTTTAGCTCTCCACCCTTCTTCTCACATAAAAGTCATCACTGGTGGAGTGTAGAGTCCCAGACCAGGAAGGAAACATGATGCCACAATACTCAGGATAACAATAGAACTCAGACACCGAGGGAGAATGAGAACTAGAAGAATAACCACAAAGTTGGGATGAGAGTGGGAAGTAGAATCTATGCCAAAACTCTAACCATTGCAAGGGAGAAAAATGTAGAATGGTTCAAAAGGTAAGTCTTACGAAAAAAATAAGTTTTGATTTTAGAAATCTGAAAAACTTCATTATTCTGAAAAAAATAATATGTGAACACAATGCCCTTTCCATTTTCCAGTTTCTAATAGGTGCGAGGAATACCTGAAAACAGCAGCAGTGCTCCAGTATACTCTCTTCCAGGATAAGAATTTAGTGGGTTGAAAGAGTTAACTTCCTTTGGTAATCAAAGATAGGTGTTCACTTCTTACTGGCAGGGACAGGTTCCATTTTTAAAATTTCAAACACCAGCCATCTCCATGTATGTTGAGATCAAAACTATGTTCTAACCTGCTTAAAATCAGATTCCACTTTGCGATTAATTTCCCCTCTCCCTCCCCTGCACAAAAGCCCTCTGCTTTGCCAGCTGTATACCATATTGAATCAAATTGCATTGAAACACTCATGCAGTCTGTGAGTCTGCTCTGAAATTCCCATAGGTGTTTTGACATAGAGTATACCTATATATAGATGTCGCATATGGCTACCCCTCTGGAAAAAGCTATATCTAATCCTCTGTCAATGTGCTTGTTTGGAGATGACCCCTGAAACTCACATCTCTCACCTTTGTTCTTAGTAAAAATAGACTGCCCATATTACTAGATAAATGTCATCCTGTGTGTCAACAGTTTAAACTATGCCTGTGCCTAATAGTTAATATCTTTTCAAAAGTGCTAACCTGCATATAAATGAGAACCTTTTGACTCATACAATTATTTTCTTGGCCTCCTGTAGGAATGTGTCTAAGCTGTGTGTCACAGAACTCATTGCACTTTCATTTATGAGATTTACTATTATATTCTAACTTACTATGATAAATTGATTATTATTATGTGATTAATTTCATATATTTATTATTATATTCTAATTATCTGATAACCAGATTAGATTATAGACCACTGAGAACAGAAATCATGCTTTGTCTTTGTACCCACAATACTATGCATTTGATGGTGATATGAACATGATGTTCGCTCAGGGAATATGCATGTCTAGAAAACATACCTTTACTTGTTTTGGATTCAGTGCCAGGATTACAAAGAAGGTAAGAATGCAATTTAACTGCCAATCAAGGGCTAGAACAGAACCATATTTTTCAGTCGAATACAAATCTTTACTATCTAGAAACATGAAAATTGACAACAAAAATTATAATATTTAGCATTATAAAAACAGTGAAGTTCTCTGATTAGGATTTGCCTTCTGTGTATTTAACATCTTTCTTGCATTTTAGATGTTTGAAACTTTCCAACCTGATAAAATTATTGATAAGCAGAATCAAAATATCTTTTAATTCAGGCACAATGGGGAATTTGGTGGAAAAAATTAAAACATTAATTTTAAATTTGAACACAATTTTAAGCAATTGTTTTACAGCGATAATACTCATTTATGCATTGGAAATATCCCATCCCCTTCTAAATTGAAATTCACTAGATACACATATCAGATCTAATTATAATTGTCATTCTCCTAAGACTATGCACTGAATTTTTCAAATCAAGATTCAAGATGGAAAAATAAAGAATTGATAACCTGGGATTACTTAAATCTGTCACCTTAGTACAGTGTACCTCCTATACTACAAGTGAGATTACACTTGAACTTTGGCCTTGACTACTATCTTAAAACAGAATAGCACAATCTGTACCCATAATATCAAGACCAATTCACTTTTCCAAGCCCTGATAGTTTCTTTAATAAAGTAGAAGGAATAAATTCTGAGGTACTCAACAAACATTCTGATTTTTAAAAAGTGATCTTAAAAGCTTTCCATACCTTCTCTGTACCTGAAATTCTGAATTACTGAATCAGTCACCTGTTATCAAATGTGTGATTCAAGAACTATAGAATATCTAATATTAGATATATGTTAAAATAGTGATCAATAAAATCCTTATCATCACTAAATGACCTTCTCCCAAAGAACAAACCTACATACTTATTTCTTATTGCTTAAATTATCACCTGTACTTTGTTGCTGAATCTTATTTCTTACAGATGAAAATGGATTGATTGTGTGTTTTTTTAAATCCCATTGGAAAGAGAATTTCCCCTTTGTTGCTAGAATTTAGAGGCCACTTGTGAGAATCTTTCCATATTATGTCAGAAGATGGTTGGAGAACTGCTACTTCCAAAAAGATAAATGTTTATCTAAAACTTTCCTCCACATTAAAATCACAATCCGTCTGCAATGAGAAAATGACCTTGACTTCTTTTTGTATTCTATTTGTATTTTTTAATATCTCATGGAGTTTCTGATATTATCATGGATCCTGCCAAATGAATTATGTCAACATTTGCAAGAGTAGCCTGTAAACAAGGACTGACAGCTACTGCACCCTAGGGAGAAAATAATTGCATATTTCACTTTAATTTAATGATGATTCCCCATCTTAAGATCTCATAGAATGCTACTCTTAGCTGGTAACTCTGAAGATACTGTGAGTAATCAGATCAAACCATTCTAACCTCTTCCTCCACATATGTACATATCTTGCCAACTGAAGTCTCTCTTTTTCAGATACTGATCTGCCATCAGTGTGCTCTGCCAAGGTTCGCCCTTCCCCGATTTCAAAGAGGAAAATCATGTTTGACCTCAACCAATCATGAAAAATGCATAGATTATAGTGAATGACTTAGGAGTGGTCATATTATCCAGTTTTGAAAATGAGACAAAAAATGCGAAATGAGCCCTAGCAGTAGAAGGGAGAAGATGTACTTCCTGATAAATCAGAGAATACTTGGAAATTGGCCTTTTTTCCTTCCTTTTTTATTTCTTTCTGGTTGTGTAAAACTAGAATGCTTAAAACTCTGCAGTGATTTTGTGCTCAAGAATTGAAAATTTAGAGGAAAGATAAAAAGACAAAATGCTGAGAAAAATAAAAAGAAAAATAGAAAAACTCTGAGTCATTGTACTGGCTCTAGAGTTACCAGAATTCTTGTTTTCTTCCCCCAAATATTCAATTACTTGCAGCTAAACACATCCAGATACAAAATTCATGTTAAGTTTTAGAAAATTAAAAGTTGAGCCAATAGGAAAAGACATTCAATTTTGGTTTTTTTCTTGTTGAAAATAGAGACTAAATGCCCTTTGATGTGGAGGCGCCTGGGTGGCTCAGACAGTTAAGTGTCCAAATCTTGATTTCGACCCTGTTCGTTTTTTGAAGGTCATGGGATCAAGCCCCACCTGGGACTCCATGCTCAGTTTAGAATCTGCTTGTACCTCTCCCTCTGTTTCTCCCCCCAACTTGCACTCTCTCCCTCTCTCAAATACATAAACAAAATTTCTTTTAAAAAGTAAAATAAATGCCCTTTGATGTCCTCATGCACAAAGTTAATTATTGCTTGAGGTGATGACAAGAGCCATAGAGTTCCTCCAATTATCAGTGCCCTCAAACTCAGGCAAAACTGAAGTTGAGATGCAACCTCAGTGTATTCCCCAGTTGAAAGCCGTATGTCTGCTCCATGACCTTATCCTTTTGTCATCTCACCAATGAATGGACTGTAAGCATGGGAACTATGTTCTCTCCCACTAAATATAAACGCAGTTTAATGAATGAGTCAGCAAAAAAAATGAAGATGGATTTGCTTTAACATCTCTTTATCAAAGAACTCAAGAAACAGCACCAGGAATTTAGGTGCAATGTTATGATATAAATTAACAAGGTAAATACCCAGGGGAAGGAAGATATTTTAAGTTCTTTTTCTAGAGTTCTTAATTTTTTTAATTAATTTTTTGTCTGTTTGTTTTAGAGAGAGCACACAAGCAGAGGAAAGGGCAGAGAGACAGAGCGAGTCTTATGCAGACTCCACACACAGCATGGAGCCCCACACAGGGCTCATTCTCACAACCCTGAGATCATTAACTGAGCTGAAATCAAGAGTTGTTGGGACACCTAATTGACTGAGCCACCCAGGCACCCCAATAGTCTTTAAATTTTTTTAGTTGATAATAGAAGTTACCCTAATGTCCTACAGTTTTCTTCTTGGTAAAATATATCATCTAACAAATACTGATAAGACTAATAATTGTTGGAACAAAGGGACACATTTGTTTTCATTTAAATCTTCAATTATGAATTTAATTACTCCAGTATTGGCAAAACCACTTATAAATGATTGTCATTGATTAGACATAAAATATTTAAGCTCTAATCTTCTCAAAATCAAAGGTAAATTATGGATTTTCTCAAATGTTAATTTGTTGAATTAGTTATTCAGAAGTATGGGAGAGCATATTAGGATTGTTATTAAATTACTTCTTTTTGCAAATAGATATAATTTTTATATTCAAACTAAGTATATGGATATTCTGGATATATCTGTATATGTTTTCCATCATTGCTCTTAATTTTGTTTGTTTTTGGAGAATACTAGAAGGAGGAAGATTATGGTTGGAATACTAAGATCTATAAAACAAAAATGCTAAACATCATCCCCACTGTTAAATTGAAATTATATTTATGTAGCTAAGTTTGGTTTTAAGTTGAACTGATAGATAAGTGTGTCTAATACCATTTTTCTGTGAGGTAGTAAGCTCTTACCAGAACACTTAATATTATTACAAAAAAATGCAGATACAAGATTGAACATAAAGGTAAGTGATAATAAGGAAAAATCAGCGGCCTCCTTCCTGCCAGAGGCTCATGCTCAGTGGAGCCCTTCTTAGGGGTTTCTAAGTGATTATTCAATATATCATTGTGAACTCACATTTCTGTCTAGATTCTTCCTTGATATCATGATAACCCTCTCATAAGGAGTGCATTCAGAACTTTAAACCCCATAGATACAGGTTTTAAGCACTTTTCACATAAGTAATGGTAAAGATAAGTAGTATATGCCAAATAAGAAGAATTAAGAACAAGGAGATACATTTACTTCTGACTTTGAAGTCCAGTAAATAATCTTCCTTTTGCTCATGTAAATCAATACTCAATTCAAATTCAGCTCAGAGATACTTAGTAAAAACAGAAATGTACCAATCAGATGCTGGGTAACGATGTGAGAAATGAGATACAAAACTGCCTACTATTTTGTAATTTCAAAATATATTAAAACAAGAACAGAATTGGAATTCATGGCCCATGTTCTCACTGCTGATTGTCTATCTTTTCATTGCAGTATTCATTACAATTTCCTCTGTGAATATTATTTATTTATATATTATCTCCTCCAGGAGAAGAAAGAAGTCGCCTGGAAGAGAGAAGTCACATTTTTTCCTCAAACATTAATCCCCTAGAAAACCTAACCCAGGTCTTTGTACACAGTAAGTGCCAGTACATTCTTTCCCTGTGTAACATAAATGCATGTAGGTGCTTTCTATACCTGGCTACTATTTCCTCTATTATTTTATCTCATGTTATATTTAATATAGCTTGTTTTACCATAAGCAGAACTTCTTAAGGGTTTTTTAAACCTCAGGTTTCTAAATTTTGGTACTGGAGACAATTTTATGACTATTCACATACTGAATTTTCCTTCTCCATAATGAGTTGACGGTTTTCCATTCTTTGGGAAAGCTTCAAGCTTGTAAGGTTTAGCTGAAAAGGTCACAGGCCTGACATTTCATATTATCTAATCATATAATACTTGGGCTTTGGTGAAGAAATATCTTCACAAATCAAAATTTTCCTGACAACATCTGGGACCTGATAATTTATAATGGATTATTTTTAACTTGCTCTGGATAGTAAGATGCCCCCCCCTTTTTTTTAAAGCAAACCATACGTAGAGCACAATTTCTACATTAAAGCTGCATCTTTGTAGAAAACAGGGAGAGTGTTTAACCAATGATATACCTGACTTCGTTCCAAACCAAACAACACAGCCTTTTTTATTTTTGCCCATGCCTCAGGCTATCTGAAAGTATTAGAGTTAATGTGCAATCAGGTAAGTAAAGCCATATTACATATCTGTAATTTTCATCCAGTAGAAAGAAAATATTACATTACAAGCCTCCATAATTGCATTCAAATGTAATCAAATACAAAACTTTAAGAACCCAAATCCTTTGAGTTACAAGATCTCTTTTTCTATACATTTAACCAGTCTTAATAGCTGCAAAAAGAATTTGAAATAATTTTCAAGACACTAAAAAAAAAAAAACTAACAAGATTGCCTTATACTGTAACTGCCAGCCCCTGGCTCTAATTCTTTTATAGCACTGTCTGCACCAGCCATTTATGTGTTTAAGCAACAAAAGCCTGAACAATGGTGCATTTTCAAAACATCTATCTGTAACTAGGAAAATAGCCCTTTGTAACTAAATAAAGTTTCTTTGGCTGGGGTGTGGGATGAAAATAATACTATAATAAACAGGAGTTATGCATTTCTTTTTGATCTATGAATCAAGAATAGAGGGTTCTTGCTTAGCATCAAAATTGAGGAAATCTGAATTAAAAGAAAAGTCTTAGAAAGGAGATTCATCAAAACTATGAATATGATCCAAACTTTGAAAACTTAAACTGCATTGTGTGAACAATAACTCTATTTATTTAGCATGGCTTCCTTCTTTCTTTAATTTTTTTTTTATCATGGGGAAAATACAGAACCTTTGAAAAATAAGGATGGGAAATGAGGGTGGATGCTACTAAATAATGTTCAGTCCATCTGTTTCACTCTATTCCAGACTATGTAAAGGGAAACGTATGTAAAGGGGTTGGAGACATAAAATATACTAAAATGTTACATAATTTCTTGGCCAACAAAGATTTTCCTCTGTATTCCCCAAATTGTATGCATTAGAGATTGATTTGAATTAAATGTTTCCACTTTTAAAATACAAACGTTATCTTCATAATATGATTTCATATAATGAGAAGTTGTTATTCGATGACTTTTTTTGCTCCCAAGAATAATTATGAAGACCACTGGACAAAACACACACTATACTGCTTCCCTGCCCTCTAACACTTTGAAGGCATTTGAGAAAAATCTATGGCAGCCACGGGGCAAGATCCTGGGGAGAAGAAAAGTGCACTGAGATGAATTTTACAGGAAAGCCATTGATTTTCCTCTTGAGCACTTGCTGGTTCAGATTGTAGGACACAGAGTTACATGTGGCTGCATGGAGCTTAAACTAGACTCTATCTGCCAGGAAAACAGAAATTGGAGCTCAGAGTTGCCAGAAATGAGGGGCCAATATCTCAAATAAAGGGAGACACAGCAAAATCACCCTGAGGCAAAATGTAATAACTGACATTAAGAATTTAATAATGTGTTTAATAGCAAATTAGACACAGCAAGGAAGAGGAGAAATAAACTATAATATAACTTAGTGGAACATTACCAGATTACAGCACAGAGAAAATAAGAGGAGTTAGGAAAACATAACAGAGCATGAGAGATAACATGAGACATTGTAAAATGGTCTAATGTAACTGGATTCACAGAGAGAGAGCAGAAAGGAGTAAGGAAAAATTATCTAAACAAATACTGACTGCAAATCTGACCATAGTGATAACCTGAGAGAAGCATAGATTCAAAAATTTGAATTGAAACAATGTAACTATAATGATAACCACATCTGAGAATGTCACAGTAATAACACTTAAAACCAAAGACCAGAGAGGATCTTAAAGGCGGGCAAAAACAGGAGTATCAAAAAGACCAATAGCTGACTTTATAACAGAAAAAAATAGAAGCCAGACACCAACATAATTACATCTTAAAATGTTAAAAAAAAAAAATAACTTCAAGCCTAGAATCATATATCCAGTTAAAACATTTTCTTAAAAATGAAGGTGAAGGGCATATGGGTGGCTCAGTCCATTAAGCATCTGCCTTTGGCTCTGGACATGATCCCAGGGTCCTGGGATGGAGCCCACATTGGACTCCTTGCTCAGGGAGAAGTCTGCTTCTCCCTCTGCCCCCCCCCCCCCCAGCTCATGAGCACTCTCTCTCTCTCCTCTCTCTCATTCTCTCTTAAATACATACATATCTTTTAAAAATGAAGGTGAAATAAAGATTAGACAAACAAAAACTGAGCGAATTGGTTACCATTTGACACTAAGAAACATTAAAGGTAGGTTTTTAGTCTAAAAAAATAAGATTGCAAAGCAAATCATTGTAAAAAATTAGAAGCATAGAAAAGGGTGAACATGGGGAATAAGTAAAAATGTATATTGACTTTAAAACAACAATAACAACTATGTAAATTATTATAGCATTACTACTGTGTCAGATGGAAAACATGTAAAACTAAAATACGTATCAATAGCACAAAAGATAAGAGGTGATTAAATGGAAGAAAAAAGTCTACATTGCCTGGAAAATGACAAAAGTACTAATTAAAGATAGATTTTTACATTTTCTAATTTCTGGTGTAATTACTAAAAAAAATCATAACATTGAATAAAACTAACAAGGTAAGAATAGACTATAATAGAAGACTCTATTAATCCAAGAGAAGGTGAGAAATAAAAATGGAGAAAGTAAAAAATAAAAATGGAGAAACTCAATATATGAGTAATTATATGGATTATAAGTGGAGCAAATACTCCATTTGAAAGACAAGTATTGTTGAACTAAATAACAATGACAATAAATAATGCTCACACAAAACACTTCACTATATAAGAAAGTGAAAGTAAAAGGAAGGAAAAACACATATGCAAACACAAAGCAAAAAGAGACTTTAGTAACTATACTAATATTAGAGAAAGTAAACTATAAGGCAAAAAGAATTACTAAAGATGAAAAAGATGCTGCATGCATGTTAACAATGGTGTCAATTCACCAGGAAAATATAATAGTTTAAAGATTATATACATCTAGCTGCATAATTTCAAAATTTATAAAGCAAATATTAACGACATTAAAAGGAGGAGAATAAAGCCTATATCATACTACTTTATTTGTAAGACTCTCTAAGTAAACAAATATATCTATATGTATACCTATATATCATCTCCATTTCTATCTATCTATCATCTATCTATCTATCTATTTTTCTATCTATCTACCTATCTATCATCTATGTATCATCTATCCATCCATCACCTGTCTCAGAAAGCATATGGAAGATTTAAGCAATGTGATTAACAAATTGACCCATTTGAATTAGTCAGGAAACTGGATTAACTATAGATAACATATTCTTAAAAAGTATACATGGAACATTTGCAATATAGTATCATGGGCTAAACAAAATCAAATATAATATATTCCCTAACCGCAGTGCAATTAAACTAGAAATCAATTTAAAAAAAAGATAAACAAAAATCCTCAAATGTTTGAAAATTAAACAAGATACTTATAAACCATGGGTTAAAAACAAAATCATGATGAAAACTAGAAATATTTTGAGTTGAATCATAATGAAAATGTAACAGCTGACTTCATCATATCTTTCTTCTCCTGTATTATTTCCAAAATATTCTTTAAGCAGTGTTCTTACTACATGCCACATTCTCTTGCTTTGCAAACCCAATCAACAAAAACATTGCCATGGCTGCTCTTCCTTAGATAAATTACATTTACTTTAAAGCCCTGACTTTTTCCTTGTTTTTCTTCTGCTTATCTCCTTCTAGTCAATAGAATATAAATTATAAAAATATAGAACATGGACATTCTTCATATTGTAAAAACACCAAGATCTTTATGTTTTTTCATGTTTTTCCGAGAGAAAGAAATAAAATAGAGCCTAAAAAGACAATAGAAAATATCAATGAAATTAAGACTTTCTTTTTTGAAGGCAAACTTTTAGCTAGATTTAGCAAGAAAAAAGAGATAAGACTCAAGTAAATAAAGTGAGAAGTGAAAGATGAGACCTTGCAACTGATAAGACAGAAATACAAAGAATTTTAAGAGAATACTAAGAACAGTTATATGTCCCAAATTGTACAATTTAGAAATGGATAAATTCCTTGAGACAGACAACCTACCAAGACTGAATCATGATGAAACAGAAAATCTGAACAGATCACTACTAGTAAAAATATCAAGTCAGTAATAAAAAAACCAACCAACAAAGGTCCAAGACCAAATGACTTCACTAGTGAATTCTAACAGTCATTTAAGAAAATTAATGCCAGTCTTTCTCAAACTCTTCCAAAAAGGAGAGAACACTTCCAAACTTATTTTACAAGGCCAACATAACCCTGATACCAAAGCCAGACAAGGTCACTACAAGAAAAGAAAATTATAAATCAATATCCCTGATGAACATAGATACAAAAACCTTCAACAAAATATTAGCAAACCAAATTCAATAGTATATTAAAAGGATTATCCACCAGGATCAAGGAAGATTTATTCCAGGGATGCAAGGATGGTTCAACATCTCCAAATCAATGAATGTGATACTCCACATTAATAAAAGGTAAAACTCTTATGATTTTTTAAATGAAAAGTCATTTCAATAGATGCAGAAATAGCATTCGACAAAATTCAATATCTATTTGTGGTAAAAGCTCTCAACAAATTGGGCACAGAGGAAAAATACCTCAACATAATAAAGGCCATATATGACAAGCCCACAGCTAGTATCATACTCAATGGTGAAAAGCTGAAATCTCTTCCTGTAAGATTGGGAAAAAGACAAGAATGCCCCTCTCACCATTTTTATTTGAGACAGTACTCAATGTGCTAGGGAGGGCAATTGGGAGAGAAAAAAAAAGGTATCCTAATCAGAATGGAAGAATTGAAATTGTCTTTATTTGCAGATGACATGATTTTAGACAGAGACAACCCTAAACACTCCACCAGAAAACTGTTAAAACTAATACACAAATTCAATAAAATTGTAGAATACAAAATCAATATACAAAATCAGCTTTGTTTCTATATACTAATAATAAACTATTAGAAGGAGAAAATAGGAAAAATATCCATTTACAACTGCATCAAAATGGGAATGAATTTAACAAAGGAGGTAAAAGATCTCTACGCTGAAATCTATAAATTGATGAAAGATATTTTAAAAATCCACAAATAAGTAAAAAGATATTCCACACTCAATGGACTGGAAAAATTGATACTGTTAAAATGTTCATACTATCCAAAGCAATCTACAGATTCAGTGTGATCCCTATCAAGATAGCAATGACATTTTTCATGAAATAGAAAAAAAGTATCCTAAAATTTGTATGAAACCACGAAGACCCTGAAGAGCCAAACTCTTATTGAGAAAGAACAAAGCTGGAGGCATTAAACTTCCTGATTTTAAACTACATTGCAAAGTGATAATAATTAAAATAGTATGGTATTTGCATAAAAACAGACACATAAAGCAATAGAACAGAATAGGTAAAAATCAAATTCATGAATAGATGGCCAATTAACTTAAAACAAAGGAGCCAAAAATATACAATGGGGAACGGATTATCACTCTCTTCAATAAACTGTGGGGAAACTGGACAATTACATGAAAAAGAATGAAACTGGACCCTGTCTTACATCATTCACAAAACCAATTCAAAATAGGTTAAAGCCTTGAACATAGGACCTGAAACCATAAAATTCATAGAAGAAAAGATAGGAAATGAACTCTTTTTCTTAGGTCTTGGCAATGATTTTTTGGCTTTGACAGCAAAAACAAAGGCAACAAAAACAAAAATAAACAAGTGGGACTACATCAAACTTAAAATGCAAAGGAAACCATTAAGGAAAGGAAACCATCAACAAAATGAAAAGCCAGCATACAGAATAAGAGTATATATTTGCAAACCATATATCATATAAAGGGATAATATTAAAAACATGTAAAGAACTTCCACAATTCAACAGCAAAACAGCAAACAATCAGATTTAAAAAATGGGCAGAGGAACTAAATACTAGACATTTTTCTAAAGAAGACATGAACATGGCCAACAGATACACGAAAAGGTACTCAACATCACTACTCATCAGGAAAATGCAAATCAAAACCACAATGGGATCATCTCACAACTGTAAGAATGGCTATCATCAAACGACAAGAGATAGCAAGTGTGGACTAGGATGTAGAGTAAAGGGAACCTTGGTGCACTTGGTTGCTGGGAATGTAAATTGGTGCAGGCATTACAGAAAACAGTATAGAATTCATCAAAAAATTAAAAATAGAATTATCATAAGATCCAGCAAACTCACTTCTAGGTACACATCCAAAGGAAATGAAAACAAGATATCAAATAGGTAATAATACTCTTATGTTTATTGCAGTATTATTCACAACAGCCAAGATACGAAAACAACCTGTCAACAGTTGAATGAATAAAGATATATATATATATATATATATATATATATATATATATATATATATATATTGGGGAAAATAGGGAGAGGTTGGTAAAAGGGTAAAAAAATTCAGCTATAAGATGAATAAGATCTGAGTATCTAATGTAAAACATGGTGACTATAGTTGATAACACTGTATTGTGTAATTGAAATTTACGGAGAATAGTACTTCAATGTTTTTCCTCTCAAAAAAAAAAAAAAAGATAAGTGAGATGATAGATATGTCAATTAACTAGATGTGGAAAATTTTTACATAATAAATACATATATCACCACGATGTATAGTTCGAATAGTTTACAATATGTCAATTATGCCTCAGTGAAGCTGATATTGAAAAAACTAAACAGAGATAGGCATTGCACATCTGATTCTTGATGATCTGGGAGAATTTCAAGCTCAGAAGCAGTTCATGGATTGTCTCTCTCTAGAACAGCAAACTACTGCCTGTAGGCAGTCCAACTACAATACTTCTTCCTATTTTTGTAAATAAAGTTTTATTGGAACATAGTCACACACATCCATTTAAATATTGCTTACGGCTGTTTTTTGCACTAGAAGAACAGAGTTGAGTTAGCTGTGACAGAGACTATATGGCCCTCAAAAGCTAAAATGTTTATGATATCTTCCTATCTCAGGAGGGAAAATTGTTCAGTCTAACTTGAGTCATGGACTCATCCTTACTATTAAGAGATGGTATCAGTATGGGTTTCTCTGATTGGCTGGTCTACCAGAAGCATGGTGTGGAAGAAAGTCAGCTCCCTAGAGGAAGGACATTACTATCACTGCAAGAGTGGGATGGGGTATCAGGCCATGGGATATGGTCTTACCCTATTGCAGTCCAGTCCACAAGAATGTTATCAGTGCCAGGTTGATATACAACTGAGGAAAAATGATGACAAGCAGAGCTTGAATTCTTAGACTGTGACATTAAGTGGAAAAAAGGCTGCTGCTCTATATTACAGATTCTTTTACAACTACAGGCCACAGATTAGAGCAATAATTCATTTATATTTTATAATTATATATCTGGCATTTATTAGATTATGAAGGGAGAATTTATTTTTATAAATGCTTCCAGGCAATACTGTTATCCCCATTTTATAAATGGAAATTTAAAAAGTTATGTGATTGTCTATTATACAGACTTAATATGCAGAGGAAGACTGGAATATGATCCAGTTCAGTGTTCCTATTGTACTTTAAATGCTCCCAATCTTCTATTTTCTGACAATTACCAACAGAAACAACGGACTATATTGATGAAAAAATGCCATAAGATATATTCCTTTTAATGCTATTACAAAAATCCTATGTTAAAAAGTTTTATCTTTAGATATTTCATTTTGCTCAATCTAGGACAAATCAAATTGCCAACATCGTGACTATATGCTGTTTTGTTCCAAAAAGGGTAACTATTGATCCTGGAGTATAAAATGCATGTTAAAGGTAATAGCAATAAGAACTGTAGTGGATAATCTGGAGAAGAAATCAAAATATTAAAGCTAACAGATTCATTCTATATCTAGTCTAACTTGCCTTTTTTGTTGTTGTTGTTATTAAGGAAACCACAGATTCAGAAAGGATAAGTAACTTGCTAAAGGTTAAGTAGTTATTTGAGAAGAAATCTAAGAAGAAGAGTGTAAGTGTATTATTTCCCACTGAATGAATGTGTTTTTTATTCCCTTGGGCAATGTTGCCTGGCTCTATGTATTTAAGATCCATATGGCAATTGGGAATACTATCAATTTTTTGAAGATCTTGGATGGAATAAGAAACAATCTGGCACAAGGAACATTTATTTGAATGTTATTCTAAATTAATTCCTTATATAATCACTTATTCAACTATTGTAGGAAGATAAAAAAAGCAATGACATTCTTCCTAGGATATATCTACTGCAGTCTGTCTTCACCTAGTTTAAGTGAAGGCAGACTGCATACATCATGCCTGCATACACCACACAAATAAAACAATTATTTGGTCAATAACAGGAAGCTTTTACCTTGACTGAGGCCTCAACTCGATAGTCATAAAGCTGAAAGTCAACATTTATCTGCCTATATGTCTCACATTACGTACAGTGTTAAAATGCTAGGGCTAGGTAGTGCTAACACATAACATAGTTGTATTCTACATGACAAATATATTTATGGACTGAATAGCATACAAATTTATTTGAGAACTGTAGTCTTTACCTTTAAAAGCTAATTTACAATGTGTTTTGTATGTCAGAAATGAAACATTATTATTTTTCTTTAAAAAGAGCCTCTTGTAAAATCCAAAGAAATACAAATTATAGGCAAGGTCACCAAAAGATGCTAAAACCATTGTTTGAAAGTCTGTTGGGGAAACGGACGCCCCTAAGTACCATGCCCAAGTACCATCTAACATATGACTTATTAATTGAAATATATATATAATTTTTCCATGGAGATATTCTAGTAGTAGTCATTGCCATTCCAAGCGATCAAAATTAGTGTCACCTCTGATGATACAACCTAACACAATATATTTCCTGATGTGATGCAATATAAATAACACAGTATCACCTTTAAAAAGTATCGCCACAGTTATTTATCCCAAATTTAATCAGGCTGTGAAATCTAACTTCCAGTCTACAGAGAATACAGGGTGAGGAAAGGAAAGAAATAAGTTACTTATCCCACAAGGGTATATTTAGACAGATTCAGAAAGTTAGATGTCTTATGAGAGAACTGACCTGGTCTCTTCAAAAAGTCAATATCATAGAAAAAAAAGGAGGAAGATGACTCCATGTTCAAGAGACATAATGATCAAAAGTAATATATGTATACTGATTGAAATCTGGTTCTAAAAAGAGCCATCAGCCATTTTAGGGTCAGCTGGAGAAATTTGAATATTAAGTGGTTAAGGGCGATATTGGAGAATTAATGTTACCTTTTGCCAATGTAATAATAATAGTGTGGTTATGTAGGGGAATCTTATTGTTCTTAGGCAATGATACTGAAATTTTTAGGAGTGATATCTCAATCCATCTGCATCTGACTTTCAAATGGTTAGTCAGAGAATTAACAGGAAAAAAGACAAGAAAAAGAAGAAAGGAAGGACAGGGAAGGAGTGAGGAAATAAAGGATATTGTAGAATAAGACGGAAGCTATAGGAGTCTATTGTATATTCATTCATATTTTTGAATGTTTTAATTTTTCATAATGAGCATGTGATAAAAAGTTCCTATAAATCTAGGGTAGAAGGATAACTGCTACCTTCAGAAAGCTATGGTCCTTGTCTACAAGAGATGGTACATTAATAAATAACCCCAAATGAAGACCGAGAACATCCCTAAATATGCACTGCAACAACTATGTACTCGACAGAGACAGCTCTAGTTTTTGCTCAATTGATATTAGAGCCAGAGAATGAGAAGGGATGTTAACTTATCTTTTATTCATTTTTGAACCAACTTTTTTTTTTTTTTTTTTTTTTTTAGATAGAGCATGAGCAGAGGCAGGAGCAGAGGGAGAGGGAGAAAGAATCTTCAGCAGGCTCCCTGATCAAAAGGGAGCCTGACTCATGTCTCGATCTTACAACCCAAAAATCATGACCTGAGCAGAAATCAAGAGTTGGATGCTTAACTTACTGAACCTCCCACATGACCCTCTGAACCAAATTTTTAAAATTGACTCCAATAAAATAATTCTTTTTTTCAGTCATACACTTTTGGGGGTCCAATAAAGAGACATTACTATACACAAAGACGTTCTTCAAAAGGGTTTTTAAAAAGCAGCATTTTGTTTTGCCACAATTACTGTGCTTGTAATGAAATCACCTGAAAATAAATGTTTCTTTATTCTTTGGTTTCAGTTATTATTATATGAACAAAGGATTATATGAGAAATAAATCACAGTCTTCTCACTTTCTGTCACTAGAGAGCTTTAATAGGTACATACTGTATGATTTTAACTGGCTGATAAAAATACTCAATTCCAGGAATTATGTTTTATTATAAATCTTAGCCTTTGATATTGTTTTCCAAAGAAAATGCTCGAATGACTTTCAATTCCTAAGGGCCAAATTCTGTCGTCAGTTATCCATGCATGGCTCCCATTGACTTCAATGACTTTCATTGACTACCATGGAAGTAAGCCAAATTCCACTCGAGGATGTGTGCATGCAACTCTATTTGAAGTTAGTGGGGGTCACATACATATCCTAGGGCAGAACTTGGCCCAAGGATTCTATACTAATCAATTGCTGTCTTAGCATGCAAAACAATGGAAAAAATATTGCCACTACAAAAGTAAACCAAATGTTAAAGACAGCTCTCCAAGAGAAATCTAGAAAAGACTTCTTAAAGAAATATAAAAACATTGTCATGCCATTACTGCTCTGCTGGAGACTGAAAACAATTAGGGTTCTAATAAGATATATGTTGCAATGAAAAATTTTCCTGGATTATACAGCATTCTCACACGGATCTGGCCTACTCAAGAATCTTGCCCATTTCAAAATTTTCCTTCTGTGGGTATGTTGATCTCCTGACTTTTCTCCACGCTTAGCTCCCAGTTATTTTAAAGGGTGTCCATGCCCTTTATGTAAATATAATACTAAATGTGGATAGTGAGTTTGGTGCCTTCTCTTGTTTTCCCCCCCTAATTTAGCTCCCCAACGTGGGATACTTGTTGAATGTATCCAATAAGCACAGTACAATTACTATAATAGGGAGAAACACAACAATAAGCACAGTACAATTACTATAATAGGGAGAAACACAACAAGAATCCATTTTATCTGTACTTTTCATCTTTTTTCAAACTCCTTTCCCTGTCTGGATGACAAATGAGCCCAAATATGCTTTATTGTTTAAACAAAGAAGGTGGTGACATATCCCTCTTTGTTACTACCTTCACAATACTTCTTTTTTTTTTTAAGGCAAGAAATGCTGATTTTCCATTTCTTCTCAACTTGACATACACAATGAAGAGGGTGAATATCACAAATGTATTTATGAATTTCTTACAAAATAAACGTGGAAAGAGAATCCTACCAGCTGAAGAAGTTACCAGACCAGCACTCCAGAAGTCTTCCTGGTTCACCTTCCCAATCATTACTGTCTCAAAGATAATGACTATTCTGGCTTCTTACTCACACATTAATGAAAAAGACTGGAGTGTTTGTGAGTCTCTCCTGTTTGTGTTTCCTGCCTGCTGAGACTGAAAAACCTCAGGTGTGATTTTTAGCCTCTTACCTGTACCTTTTAATTTCACCGTCTTGGCCCAGAAGACCTTAAGAATAAAGCAAATTCCTCAAAAGAATAGGAATATAGAACATTAGACTCATTTACCTGTGTTCTCTCATCTTTAGGATTTTGGCCTCTGATGTCCTAGGCCTCTGAAGTCCCAGCTGGGATTGTGTGTCCTTGAAACTGTGAGGCAGCTGGAAGGTTTGAACTACCACTTCAGACTTGAGCCCTTGGATCACTACTTATTGAACCAGAGATACCTGATGTGACAGCAAATGGTGGACTCATGGCAAATGGCGGACTCATCTCGATTTCTTCTCCTTTCTGGAATCTTTGCCCCTCAAAACCAGTATACCTTAATTATTCTCCATGTCTTTGAAGAACTTTCAGAAGGATCATTTATTCATCTTTGTAGCTATTTTCAGTGAGAAGGTTGATTTGGTATAAACCAGTCCATCATATTTGAAAGTACAAGGGTGTCTTCTTCAGCTCTTTACAATTCTCTTTTTAAAAATTTTGATTCCAATATAGTCAATATAGAAGGTTATATGAGTTTCAGGTACATGATATAATGATTCAGCAATTCCATACGTCACCCAGTGCTCATCACAAGTGCCCTCCTGAATCCCCATCCTCTATTCCACCCATCCCTCCCCCTACTTCCCCTCTGGTAATCATCAGTTTGATTTCTACACTTAAGAGTCTGTTTCTTGTTCTCTCTCTGTCTCTCGTTATATTTGCTTGTTTGTTTTGTTTCTTAAATTTCACATAGAGTGGAATTATATGGTATTTGTCTTTCTCTGACTGACGTATTTTGCTAACATTATGCCCTCTAGCTCCACCTATGTTCACCTTCATTTTGTTCTTTTTATGGCTTAATAATATTCCAGTGTGTGTGTGTCTGTGTGTGTGCGTGCACGTGTGCGTGCACGCACATAGGTATATATATCTCACATCTTTATCCATTCATCTATCAATGTACACTTGGGCTGCTTGCATAATTTGGCTGTTGTAAATAATGCTGCTATAAACATAAGGGAGCCCACATCAGGCTCCCTGCATGGGGTCTGCTTCTCCCTCTGCCTGTGTCTCTGCCTCTCTCTTTGTCTCTCATGAATAAATAAATAAAATCTTTTAAAGGGAAGTAGAGTTGATATATTAACCCAGTATAGGCACACAGACCTATATAGAACTGAGAATTTTACTAAATATAATTTACCCAGCAACAAGAGAGGCACCCTGATCTGTTCTATTCATCATATTCTATTTAATTTCATTTTTTAAATGCAGTTTTTAAATGCAATCAACTAAATTGACTTTAATGACCTTTAATTTAGTACAAAAAAATTATGAACTCCTTGAGCCTAAACTAATTTTTTTATTTAATTCAAAGCCAAGTGTCTCCTGAGCCCAGAATTATGCTAGCATATTGTAGGTGCTTAATATATATTTGGGGTCTGAACAAACCTTATAGACATACCTGGCAGGCTCCTGGTTGATCTAGTGGAAGGTATCATTAGAAACAAATTGCTTGCTGGGTCGTAAGGCAGATCTATTTTTAACTCTTTGAGGAACCTCCACACAGTTTTCCAGAGTGGCTGCACCATTTCACATTCCCACCAACAGTGCAAGAGGGTTCCCTTTTCTCCGCATCCTCTCCAACATTTGTGGTTTCCTGCCTTGTTAATTTTCCCCATTCTCACTAGTGTGAGGTGGGATCTCATTGTGGCTTTGATTTGAATTTCCCTGATGGCAAGTGATGCAGAGCATTTTCTCATGTGCATGTTGGCCATGTCTATGTCTTCCTCTGTGAGATTTCTCTTCATGTCTTTTGCCCATTTCATGATTGGATTGTTTGTTTCTTTGCTGTTGAGTTTAATAAGTTCTTTATAGATCTTGGAAACTAGCCCTTTATCTGATACATCATTTGCAAATATCTTCTCCCATTCTGTAGGTTGTCTTTTAGTTTTGTTGACTGTATCCTTTGCTGTGCAAAAGCTTCTTATCTTGATGAAGTCCCAATAGTTCATTTTTGCTCTTGTTTCTTTTGCCTTCGTGGATGTATCTTGCAAGAAGTTACTGTGGCCAAGTTCAGAAAGGGTGTTGCCTGTGTTCTTCTCTAGGATTTTGATGAAATCTTGTCTCACATTTAGATCTTTCATCCATTTTGAGTTTATCTTTGTGTATGGTGCAAGAGAGTGGTCTAGTTTCATTCTTCTGCATGTGGATGTCCAATTTTCCCAGCACCATTTATTGAAGAGACTGTCTTTCTTCCAGTGGATAGTCTTTCCTCCTTTATCGAATGTTAGTTGACCATAAAGTTGAGGGTCCACTTCTGGGTTCTCTATTCTGTTCCATTGATCTATGTGTCTGTTTCTGTGACAGTACCACACTGTCTTGATGACCACAGCTTTGTAGTACAACCTGAAATCTGGCATTGTGATGCCCCCAGATATGGTTTTCTTTTTTAAAATTCCCCTGGCTATTTGGGGTCTTTTCTGATTCCACACAAATCTTAAAATAATTTGTTCTAACTCTCTGAAGAAAGTCCATGGTATTTTGATAGGGATTGCACTGAACATGTAAATTGCCCTGGGTAACATTGACATTTTCACAATATTAATTCTGCCAATCCAGGAGCATGGAATATTTTTCCATCTCTTTGTGTCTTCCTCAATTTCTTTCAGAAGTGTTCTATAGTTTTTAGGGTATAGATCCTTTACCTCTTTGGTTAGGTTTATTCCTAGGTATCTTATGCTTTTGGGTGCAATTGTAAATGGGATTGACTCCTTAATTTCTCTTTCTTCAGTCTCATTGTTAGCGTATAGAAATGCCACTGACTTCTGGGCATTGATTTTGTATCCTGCCACACTGCCAAATTGCTGTATGATTTCTAGCAATCTTGGGGTGGTGTCTTTTGGGTTTTCTATGTAGAGTATCATGTCATCGGTGAAGAGGGAGAGTTTCACTACTTCTTTGCCAATTTGAATGCCTTTTATGTATTTTTGTTGTCTGATTGCTGAGGCTAGAACTTCCAGTACTATGTTGAATAGCAGTGGTGAGAGTGGACATCCCTGTCTTGTTCCTGATCTTAGGGGAAAGGCTCCCAGTGCTTCCCCATTGAGAATTATATTTGCTGTGGGCTTTTCATAGATGGCTTTTAAGATGTTGAGGAATGTTCCCTCTATCCCTACACTCTTCAGAGTTTTGATCAGGAATGGATGCTGTATTTTGTCAAATGCTTTCTCTGCATCTATTGAGAGGATCATATGGTTCTTGGTTTTTCTCTTGCTGTTATGATGAATCACACTGATTGCTTTACCGGTGTTGAACCAGCCTTGTGTCCCGGGAATAAATCCTATTTGGTCATGGTGAATAATTTTCTTTTTTTTTTATTTTTTTATTTTTTTTATTTATGATAGTCACAGAGAGAGAGAGAGAGAGAGGCAGAGACACAGGCTGAGGAAGAAGCAGGCTCCATGCACCGGGAGCCTGATGTGGGATTCGATCCCGGGTCTCCAGGATCGCGCCCAGGGCCAAAGGCAGGCGCCAAACCGTTGCGCCACCCAGGGATCCCAATTTTCTTAATGTACTGTTGTATCCTATTGGCTAGTATCTTGTTGAGAATTTTTGCATCCATGTTCATCAGGGATATTGGTCTATAATTCTCCTTTTTGGTGGGGTCTTTGTCTGGTTTTGGAATTAAGGTGATGCTGGCCTCATAGAATGAATTTGGAAGTACTCCATCTCTTTCTATCTTTCCAAACAGCTTTAGTAGAATAGGTATGGTTTCTTCTTTAAACATTTGATAGAATTCCCCAGGGAAGCCATCTGGCCCTGGACTTTACCCCAAAGATACAGATGCAACGAAACGCCGGGATACCTGCAACCCAATGTTTATAGCAGCAATGTCCACAATAGCCAAACTGTGGAAGGAGCCTCCATATCCATCGAAAGATGAATGGATAAAGAAGATGTGGTCTATGTATACAATGGAATATTACTCAGCCGTTAGAAATGACAAATACCCACCATTTGCTTCAATGTGGATGGAACTGGAGGGTATTATGCTGAGTGAAATAAGTCAATCGGAGAAGGACAAACATTATATGGTCTCATTCATTTGGGGAATATAAATAATAGTGAAAGGGAATAGAAGGGAAGGGAGAAGAAATGGGTGGGAAATGTCAGAATGGGAGACAGAACATGAAGACTCCTAACTCTGGGAAGCGAACTGGGGGTGATGGAAGGGGGGGTGGGGGTGACTGGGTTATGGGCACTGAGGGGGGCACTTGACAGGATGAGCACTGGGTGTTATTCTGTATGTTGACAAATTGAACACCAATAAAAAATAAATTTATTATTAAAAAAAGAAACAAATTGCTAACTGAACTAGAGCTATTTAGGGCCACTGTAACATAATTCCTATGGAAATGTATTTCTGAAATATAATAGTAATATCTTGTCATTGTTACTCAAAGACTGGAAATATCTGTGCAGTTTTAATTCTAATGTTTATATTTCATAGCATTATTGAATTAAAAGTGACTACTGTGAAGTGCACGTATTTGATGAGCTTTAACATATGTGTAAACTTTTGAAACCAAACCATGATGAAAATAATGACCTTTTCCATTATCCCTAATAGTTCCTTTTTGCGCCTCTATAATCCATACCTCCCTCAACTCCCACCCTCAGGAACCAACTTATTTGACCTCTGTCACTGCTGATTTGTTGCGTTTTCTAGTATAATAATATCACTTAGCATAATTATTTTGAGACTTATCCATATTGTTGTTGCATATATAAATGGTTCATATTTTGTTTATTGTTGAGTGGTACTCTATTATATGGATGTGCTGTAATTTATCCATTCATCAATTGATGGACATTTGAGTTGTTCCCTGCTTGGAATTCTTACAGATAAAGCTGCTATGAACATTTGTCTAAAGTCTTCGAATATATGCTAATACTATAAAAATAAGTGGGATGGCCAGGGCCTACAGAAGGGTTACATATATAGCTTTTTAAGAAACTGCAAAATGGTTTCCAAAATGATTTCCAAAGTGATAGCACTATTTTACATTTCTTCAACAAGATATGAGTCTTCCATTTTCTCTGCATTCTAATTAACAATTGGTTATTCTTTTAATTTTAGCCCTCTAATGAGGCGTGGAAGTTCAGGTAGTTTGAGCAAGTATTCCTCTCCACCAGTCCAGACGCTGATTGAGAGTCTGGCTCTGCAATCAGGTCCAGACGCTGATTGAGAGTCTGGCTCTGCAATTATACACACTTGATCTCAACATGCTCCTCTCTATCTTTGTGAACTCAGAGGAGTTAGTTAACATTTTAGAGTCTCGGTTTATAGATATCTAAAGTAGGATATTTTATAATCTAATTTCTAGAGATGCTGTAAACTCAATTAAAGAATATCTTATATCTTTATTTCTCTTTCTTTTCTTCTTCCCTTTTTTTCCATAGAGATATCTCTCCAGAATCACTCTCTCCAAAATTGTAAAAACATTTCACTTTCACTCCCTGTTAAATAAAAATTAATTAGTCATACACACTGTTCATATTAGCGTTAACCATAGTTGACTTAAACCACATTTAAAAAAAATATAGTTAGGGTGACATCAAATTATATAAATCATTATTTCTCTTTCCTTCTTATCAGTTCTTTCTTTTTACTTCTCTCAAAATTCAATGATTTGTTTTAAAAGGTCTGGTCATGCACCAGATTAAAAGTTGAGTTCTTATTTATCAAAACTTTTTTTGGCATGCCATGCCTTTTTCTCTCTGAATAATGCCTTCCTGGAAATAACTACAATAGTAATTTATCAGATTAAAAAAAATTACAATACTGTGTGTTTCAAAGGAGCATTAAAATTATATAAAAGCATTAAAATTGAAAAATATGAACAAATCAATATTTACAAAGCTGAAAAAGTCATTTAATTGGCGTCGCTTCTCTAATAGACTGCAATTAATCAATTTTTATTTAATTAATGTCAGGGTTTAATAAATTACAAAAAAACATGAGATGGAAGTTCATGGCAAAGAGAAGGTACAACCCTTATACTACAAATTTGAACAATTCTGAAAGAACAGACAGTTCTTGGCAACCACAATTAAGCTCACTGCTAAAGAACAGACAGTTCTTGGCAACCACAATTAAGCTCACTGCTCTAGAAACAGCGCAAATGCTGATAGTTTGCAATGTAATTCTATTTGGAGAAGTAATAAGTCATAATAAAGCAAAGATGCTTGATTGCCATGAGTGGCTGACTTTCAATAGTTGCCATCTCTTATTTGAAAAGAGAAATTTTACATTTTCAAATTAAGAGTATATTATTTCAATATCTTTATCTTTTGTCACATACATTCCATATGATGTACTTTTAAACTCCTCATTTACTTTTAACATGAATAGATAAAAATAAGTGGGATGGCCAGGGCCTACAGAAGGGTTACATATATAGCTTTTTAAGAAACTGCAAAATGGTTTCCAAAATGATTTCCAAAGTGATAGCACTATTTTACATTTCTTCAACAAGATATGAGTCTTCCATTTTCTCTGCATTCTAATTAACAATTGGTTATTCTTTTAATTTTAGCCCTCTAATGAGGCGTGGAAGTTCAGGTAGTTTGAGCAAGTATTCCTCTCCACCAGTCCAGACGCTGATTGAGAGTCTGGCTCTGCAATTATACACACTTGATCTCAACATGCTCCTCTCTATCTTTGTGAACTCAGAGGAGTTAGTTAACATTTTAGAGTCTCGGTTTATAGATATCTAAAGTAGGATATTTTATAATCTAATTTCTAGAGATGCTGTAAACTCAATTAAAGAATATCTTATATCTTTATTTCTCTTTCTTTTCTTCTTCCCTATAATAATTAGTTGTTCTATATAATAATTAGTTGTTCTATATAATAATTAGTTGTTCTATATAATAATTAGTTGTTCTATATAATAATTAGTTGTTCTATATAATAATTAGTTGTTCTATATAATAATTAGTTGTTCTATATAATAATTAGTTGTTCTATATAATAATTAGTTGTTCTATATAATAATTAGTTGTTCTATATAATAATTAGTTGTTCTATATAATAATTAGTTGTTCTATATAATAATTAGTTGTTCTATATAATAATTAGTTGTTCTATATAATAATTAGTTGTTCTATATAATAATTAGTTGTTCTATATAATAATTAGTTGTTCTATATAATAATTAGTTGTTCTATATAATAATTAGTTGTTCTATATAATAATTAGTTGTTCTATATAATAATTAGTTGTTCTATATAATAATTAGTTGTTCTATATAATAATTAGTTGTTCTATATAATAATTAGTTGTTCTATATAATAATTAGTTGTTCTATATGAAAATATGAACAAATCAATATTTACAAAGCTGAAAAAGTCATTTAATTGGCGTCGCTTCTCTAATAGACTGCAATTAATCAATTTTTATTTAATTAATGTCAGGGTTTAATAAATTACAAAAAAACATGAGATGGAAGTTCATGGCAAAGAGAAGGTACAACCCTTATACTACAAATTTGAACAATTCTGAAAGAACAGACAGTTCTTGGCAACCACAATTAAGCTCACTGCTCTAGAAACAGCGCAAATGCTGATAGTTTGCAATGTAATTCTATTTGGAGAAGTAATAAGTCATAATAAAGCAAAGATGCTTGATTGCCATGAGTGGCTGACTTTCAATAGTTGCCATCTCTTATTTGAAAAGAGAAATTTTACATTTTCAAATTAAGAGTATATTATTTCAATATCTTTATCTTTTGTCACAATTAGTTGTTCTATATAATAATTAGTTATTAATATAGAATTTCCAATGCATGACAATTGGAAGAGAGTTTCATTGCTTGAGTCTATCTTTCCTTCTATCTTATCTCTATCTCCCAAAATAAAAGCACAGGATGGTAATGCAAGGTCTATAAGTAAAGAAAGGGTTTCCAAACCATAAACTGATATTATATTATCTTCTTAACCATTTCTCATTTGACTCTCTTTGCTTATGATTAATTCACACCATCTCCTGAGGTGTTAATTCAATTCTGGACTACAAGTATCTGCATGTGAATAGCCTTTGAGCTGAGGAGAAATGCAAAAGAGATACTATATTTTCTGAAATCTAAGATACCATCTATCATAAGATGCATAGCTATATGTACCACTAAAGAAGAAAAAAATGTTGCCAATTAAATTATGGCACAATTAAAAAGTGCTGCTGATTATAGCATGCATCCTAAATTCAGAGATGAAAAAAAAATTAAAGGAAAATATTCATGTTAAAATTCAGTGAAATATGGTAGTTCCTGATACAGCTTCTGTGCAAAGCTTGCATGTTGCCACGTGAAGTTGAAGGAGTTATTTTACTGCCCCCCTCCATGCTTCAGCTCCCTCACCTATAAAATGAAGATAATAATTACTTCTCAGCTGAAATGATGAAGAGAAATATATGCATGTGAAGCTATTAGTTTGTGTCTAACATATAGTAAATTGAAAATAAGTGATGTATTATCGTCATTCTCTCTTTTAAAAAGTAAGCTCACATAGCCAAAAACTTGAAAGTAATTTAAAATAGCACAAATATAATCAAGAGACTGTGATTAGGCAATAGATATATTAAGCCATTGGGTAAGACAGACACAATAAGTAAATTAGAAGGCTTGACAAGAGGGTTCAATTTTACATAGGCAAAATAGAAGGAGGATGAGAAGCTCTGGGAATAAGAACAGAGTGAGCAAAGCCATAGGGGGAGTGAGAGACTCAGAGTGAGTTCAGTGAGAAGAACACTGCATGTGATCACCAACAGCTGAGTTTTCCCCTGGACTCCCCTCAACAAACATGAGTCTTCAAACAAGTAGTCCCTCCTCGCTTGCCCCCCACCCCGTTTTTCTCGTCTTTACAGGCTGGGTCTAGACTAAATCATTTTTATGATCTCTTCTACCTCTAAGATTTTTTATGTCCTTGCATGTGCAGAGAGAGGGAAAAGAGTGAAACTTTCCAGAGTGGAGGGTTAGCACTGAAGTGAAATAAGAAAACAGATTTGACTATCATCCTACAGATAAACAGCTTTTAACCAAGATGAATGGGCAGACTTGATATAGTTTATTCCATTCATTTTTACTATTTTATTTTTCCCAGTAATATTATTAGTGAGAGTATATGAATGTAGAATGTAGAATGTATATATACACATATATTCACATATGTCAATAGATAGGTAAAGCATCTGGTGGAAACTTTTATAGTTACAAAGAATTCTGAGATATACTTTTTATTTATTTATTTTTTAATTTTTATTTATTTATGATACTCACACAGAGAGAGAGAGAGAGAGAGGCAGAGACATAGGCAGAGGGAGAAGCAGGCTCCATGCACCGGGAGCCCGACGTGGGATTCGATCCCGGGTCTCCAGGATCGCGCCCTGGGTCAAAGGCAGGCGCCAAACCGCTGCGCCACCCAGGGATCCCTGAGATATACTTTTTAAACATTCTGCTTGACTTACTACAAATATTATACATAAATTTTTAATTTCCAAAGTACAATAAATAACACTTAGCAATGATATTCTATTAAAAACAATTTACATTTTAATTAATGAATAAGAGCAAATTTAGGAACTTTCAGGATTATTTTAATAATATCAATTTTCCCCCAGAAATATGTGGAATTGCCAATTTATAATCTTGCCTGTGAAACTTCCATGTACAGATCAGGACATATAACAGCAGAAATTA
This sequence comes from Vulpes lagopus, assembly GCF_018345385.1. NCBI lineage: Eukaryota > Metazoa > Chordata > Mammalia > Carnivora > Canidae > Vulpes > Vulpes lagopus. Next base: position 122,860,020 of record NC_054825.1, read on the forward strand.
CTATTTCTTTTCTAATGTTATCTTGATCACATGAAAGAACTTATGATTTCTCAATCCGAATATTTAATTTTCAAAAATGGTGTTTTATTACTCTAAGAGATGAAATCCTAACAAGAAATCACACACAGTACTGTCATGGGAGATGACAGTGAGTGGGAAAGAAAGAAGATAATATAAAGAACTACCTCATTGTGCAGACAGCTTTGCAGATTATAGGACATAGAAAAATCCTTTTTGTCTCTCTTGAGCTTAACCCTACTACCTACATGCATGTGAATGTGTGTGTGTGTGTGTGTGAGAGAGAGAGAGAGAGAGAGATAAGAGAGAGAGATTTGAGAGTTACTCACTTTTCACTATGTTAGATAGAGGAACAGGTTGCCTTGGAGCCACACCCCCAACAGAAGCACAGGGTGACAAGTGAAGGTCATGGGTATAAGCACCCCAGAGCTACTGAGCCCTGCATTCCCTTGTCCTGGAGCTCAGAGCAGCATGCCAGTCTTTTCTAAAAAAGAAAAGAAAACAAAGAAAAAAGTATATTATCATACATTATAGGAGAGACCAGGAAGGGTTACTTTGCTTGGAAATTTCATTCCCATCTGGGCCTGGACCATAGGGCTTGGGTGCTAAGGGGATCCCTCTCTGTTATGTAGTGAATTATGTTCCCGCAAAAATCATATGTTGAAGTTCTAAACACCAATGTGATTGCATTTGAAGATAAGGCCTTTAGGAGGTAAAGGTTAAATGATTTTGCAAGGGTGGGGCTCTAATATTATAGAATTGGTGGATATGTAAGAAAAGGGAGAGGGCGATCTCCATGCACATACACCAAGGAAAAGTTATGGGAGTCCACAGGGGGAAGGCAGCCATCGGCAAGCTAGAAGAGAGCTTTCACCAGGTTTTGGTTTTCCAGCCTCCAGAACTGTGAGAAGGTACATTTCTGTTGATGAAGTCATCCAGTCTATGGTATTTTGTTATGGAAGCCTGACCAACTAAGATCTTCTTCTTCCCTTAACTTTTCTGACACCATAGTCTGTCTCCCTGGATCTCTCTGGAGTGGACTAGCTTAGCCTTTCTCAGTCTTTTAACGCAAGAGGAACATTTGAAATGTATTTTAAGGCTCAAAAACTTGCATAAAAACTATTGTACTGAGATTGTCCCAGTTCTGCGTGTGAGGAGCTAGCAAGTAGCCATTCCATTCTAACAACAAAAAAGCTGAATGAAATGAAAATACCAAAAAGAATAAAAACAATGACTGAGAAAAAAAAAAGGGGAATATCCAAGGACTATGGGGCCCTTACAAAAAATATAACAGATGTATAACAGGAACATAAGAAGGAGAGAAATCTCCCCCAATTAATGTCAGATACCAAACCATGGATAAGGAAGCTTAGAGAACACCAACAAGGCTAAATGCCAAAAAAGTATACCTAAGCATATCATTTTCAAACTAGAGAAAATGAATGATAAAGAAAAAATCCTGAAAGAAGCCAGAGGGGGAAAAATATCTTATTTGTAAAGGAACAAGGATAAAAATTACATCCAACTTCTCCTCAGACCACATAAGCAAGAAGAGAGTGGAATGAAATATTTAAAGTGTTGAGAGAGGAATCTATCTACCTAGAATGCTATATTCTGTAAAGCTATCCTTGAAAAATAAAAGAGAGATAACAACTTTCTAGACAAACAGGAATTGAACAAATTGAAGGAGTAGACCTGTTTGATAAGAAATATCTAAAAGAAGTTCTTTAAGGTCAAAAATATATGTAGATCAGAAACTCAGATCCACATAATGTAAGGAAAAGCATCAAGAATGAATACATGAAAGTGAAATAAAGACTTCATTTTTCTTATTCTTAATTGATCCAATTGATAACAATTTGTTCAAAATAATAATACCAACAGTGTGCATGATTATGTGTGCTTGTGTATATATACGTATTTCATGTGTATATGTATGTGTGTGTATGCTTCTGTATACTTAATGAAATATGTGAAATGAATGACAGCAAGAATAAGAGGAACAAGGAAGGAATTAGGATTATTTGTTCTTAGAAAGTAATCACGCTACCCAAGAAGAAGTATAGAGTTCCTTGAAAGTGGATGTGGCTTAGCTATAAATGTATATGGCAAAATCTAAGGCAACCACTAAAACAAGTTTTTTTTAAAAAGTATAACTGATATGCTAAGAAAGGAAAGAAAATGGAAGGCACCTGGTTGGCTCAGTTGGTAAACTCCCACCTCCCGCTCAGACACCACAAAAGGCAGAAAATGGATGGAAGTCAAAAAAAGAAAAGAAAAGAAAAGGAAAGGAAAGAAAAGAAAAGAAAAGAAAAGAAAAGAAAAGAAAAGAAAAGAAAAGAAAAGAACAACAAACAAAAAACAGTAACAAATATGATAGGTGATAATCCAACCCTATCAATAGTCACTCTGAACATCATGATTTAAAAATACCCATTAAAAGACAGAGGTTGTTAGAGGAGACCAAAAAACACAACCTATCTACACACGGTCTAAAGAAACTGACTTTTTTTTAAAAGATTTTATTGACTTTTTATCTGAAAGAGAAGAACCCAGAGAGAAAGCACGAGTGGATGGGAGGGGCAGAGGCAGACGCAGACTCCCCACTAAGCAAGGAGTCCAATGTAGGGCTCCATCCCAGGACCCCGGGATCATGACCTGAGCCCAAAGCAGACACTTAACTTCCTGAGCCCCCAGGCGACCCAAGAAACCCACCTTAAATATAAAAACACATTTAGATTAAGAGTCTGTAGAGAGAGAAAACTATACCATGCTAATATTAATCCAAAGAAAGCAGGAATAGCTGTATTAATTTGAGACAGAGCAGGTTTCAAAGTAAAGGAAATGTATTAAGGATAAAGAAGGATATCGCATAGTAACAAAGACGACCTAATAATTCTTAATATGTATGTGCCTAATAATAGAGCGTCCAACTACATAAGGCAAAAACTGATAGAACTGCAAGGAGACATACGAGGACCCACTGTCCCAGTTAGACTTCTACATTCCTCTCTCAGAAATGGACGGATCTAACAGGCGGAAAATCAGGAAGGACACAGCTGAACTCAAGCTGAACACAACTGACACCTATAGACTACTTCATCCAAAACAAAAATACAGGAACATTCATGGAGATATACCACAATCTGGGCCATAAGACAGATCGTGACACATTTAAAGTGATGGAAATTATACAATGTCTGCTTTCAGATCAAAATGGAATTAAATTAGAAATTGGTAACAGAAAGATAACTAGAAAAGCCCAAAATTCATGAGGATTAAGCTACCCATGTCCAAATAACACATGCATCAAATATGTAATATCAAGAGAAATTTGTAAATATTTCGAACACTGGAAATATGTGAAGAGAGAAGATTTCATGTGCGCCTAGACACACAAAAGAGGTTCCCAAAGGAGGAGATATGTTACTTGTTTTGCCTGTAGTAATCATTTCGCCAAATGAATGTATAGCAAAAACTCATGTTGTACATCTTACATAGACACAACTTGTATTAAAAATATACAAATAAATGATTAAAACGTCAAAAATATTTTTAAGCAAATGAGAATAAAAACACAACTTGTCAAAATGTGTGGGATGCACTGAAATTTCAAGCCCTCCATTTTTCTACTATAATAGAGCAACAGGGAGAGAGTGGTAGGGCTGCGTATATTTACCCCCTCTACTAACTCCCTTCTCAGTCAAATTTACCACCCTCTGTGACCTCCTAAAACAATTCCTATAAAGTCATCTACTGTCTTCTAATTGCCAAACCCAGGGGATGTTTTTCCAACCATATATTATTGAAGCCCTCCTCCTCATTTGGCACTATTGATTATTTTCTTAAAAGTTTCTACTCCTGTCACTTCCCAGATGCCGCACATTCCTCATTCTCCTAACTCTGTAAAGATTCATTCTCTGCCCCTTTCCCAAATTCATTCTCCTTTGCCCTCTGGTTTGGTGTTAACTTTTGCCAGGCCACCTGCTAAAGGCCACTACTTTAGTCACACTACACAAACTGCCTGGATGATTTCATCCTTCCGCTTTACCTTATGGAGTACTTGTATTCTTTTTTTTTTTTTTTAAACCAGTTAACTCAGCAGAAAGTTAAGTCATGGAGTTGCATTCAATGGCTCATGAAATTGCTAGGAAGGAGGCTGAGGCAGGTCTAGGAGACCAGAAGAAAGAGAAAGAAGGTAGGCGGTAGAGAACATGGCCAACAGCAGCACACAGGAAGCCTGTTTGAACCTCTTGCTTGTGACACCCCAGCGACAATAGCTGCCACAAGTGTTGGGCTACTGGACCACTGTGGTGAGGGCTCTCTCAGTGTTCTTCCATCTTGGCAAACCAGATTCAAAGTCCTGAGCAGGTGCGTCTGAATTGGTCATACTCCTTTGCAGAGAGTAAAGGCCGAGTCCCTTTGGAAGACTTGCTTGAGACTCACGCAATGGAAATTCCCCAGAGAAAAAGTAATGCACTCAGGTAACCATCACCCAGAACAAAAATTAAGTGAATAAAACCTAGCATCCCAGAGCCCTTCTCGTGCGCCTTCACTGCCCCAAAATTCTACTCCGTGAACCACCCTGCTCCCAGTCTGCACCCATTGGAATCAGCATCCCTACTTCCAACTATATAAATTAGTTTTGTCACATTTTGAACTATATATGAATAAAAAATAAACTGTGAGAATTATCTTTTTAAAGGTTTATTTCTTTATTTCAGAGAGGGAGGGAGGAGCCAAGGGAAACAGAGAGAGAGAGAATCTCAAGTAGACTCCAGACTCAGCCCAGAGCTCCCCACGGGGATCAGTCTCACAACCCTGAGACCATAACCTGTGCTGAAATCAAAAGCCAGATACTTAACTGACCGAGCCACCCAAGCACCCCAAAATGTGAGAATTTTTGATAACATGTGTGTTTATAGAGCATTCATTCTCATCGTTACATAAAATTGTCTGGATAGTGTTTTAAAGTTTGTTTCCACTTTATCCATGGACATTTGGGTAGTTTTCAGGGTTTGACTATAATGATTAGTGTATATACCTTATGTTAAATATACATGCATTTTTCTGCTAAGGCTATACACGGGAATACAATCAAACTTTCTAACTTTTCTTGTTACACATTAAGAACTATACTTTATTCACATTAAGAACTATACTTTAAAAATACAGATGACATCAGGTTCCAGTACAATACAAAGATGTAACTGAAAAAAAAAAAGTTTAAAAAATAATGATAAATGTGATGCAGTCTGATATCTTGTGTCCTATTTAAAAAAAGAAAAACATTTTATTTATTTATTTATTTGAGAGAGAGAGAGAGCACCCAGGAGCAGGAGAAAGGGGCAGAGGGAGAAGCCAACTCCCCGCTGAGTGTGCAACTGGTAGTGGGGCCCCATCCCAGGACCGTGAGATCATGAGTTGAGCCATAGTCAGATGCTCAACTGAATGGGTCACCCAGAAGCCCCTTTTGTATACAACTTTTAATACATGCTTTTAATTTTTTTTAAATCCTGAGCTGCAGGATCAAGTCTAGAGTCTTAGAGTGGTGCCCAGTGCTGCTTCTGTCTCCATCCCCCCTGCCACCTTCATGTCTTGACCCTCTTTCCCTTCAGTTTTCTGTCCTAGGAGTATCAATTTCTTGCAATTTCCTGCTTCTCCTCCAACTCCATCCTCACTCATTTGGCCAATCTGCCTTCGGTGTACCATTTCTCATTCCCATTTCATCCAAAGAATTTCTCCTTGGCCTTTGAACCTCATCTGACTCTGACTTTTCATCCTTAAGTCTTCCTCTAGGTGCCACGCTCTTGAAGACATGCTTCCTGACCAGATTTTCCACTCCAAGGCAACCCAAGGTGTTCTCATGAGTATTTTATTATGTACTTTAAATATCTGTATTATTTTACCACCCATGCTGTATTATCCTTATTTGTGCATCCTGAACTCCTTGAGAGTGGCAACTGTTTTATCTATTCCTATTGCCCTAGAGCTTAGCAGAAAGACAGCATAAAGCATATACTCAATAAATATTAATTATATAAATGAGTTAACTCAAATTCAGAAACTTGGTGATTTCAGTTCCAGATCTACTTGAATTTTAGCAGATTGTTTATCATAAGTGAGCATTAGTTTTCTTACCTATTAAAGAAAAATCATAATATCCGTCCAACCATGATTGTTAAGATCAAATAAGACAATGCAATCACACAGTCCTTTGTAAGTAATAGATATGTATAGTTAAATATATAGTTATATATAATACATGTATAAAACTTGCTAACATATATACATATATATTATATATGTATCATATATATAATACATATATAATACATATATTCATATATATAACTATGCTCACATATTAAATTAGAAAATTAGGTTTGTGTCTTACATACATTATGATATTAGTTTTAGGTGTACAGCAGACTGATTCAACACTTCCATACAACACCTGTTGCTCATCACAGTGCACCCCTTAATTCCCATCACCTATTTAACCCATCCTTTCACCTACCTCTTTTGTATTTTTTTAAATTTTATTTCATTTCATGTTTCAGTTGGGTTGAATTTGCTTCATAAATCTTAAAATACCCATGTTATCAGGAATATCAGAATTGGTGTTTAAATATATAGTTGGAAAAAATATATATACAGTTGGAAGAATCATGCAGTAAAGTATTTCATCAACCAGTTGAGTCTAAACTAAGACCATTTCTAAAACTTAACACATAAAGATATTTTTAGGTTGATATTGCTTATCCAAACCAAACTCTTGGCTTTTATTGTGTGTGGCAAGCAGTAATATATCTTGGAAGAAATTAGGATTCATGCAACATGATACTTCTGTAAAGGATTGCACTGTGTAAAAAGTCCATTTGTGCCCATACGCTACCTAATATGTTAACCCCAGCTCCATTTTACATTTTAATATAAGTCAAATATCCATTAAGATAAATACATTTAAAGCATAAAAGCTATTTATTATTAACCCTATTGGTTGAGTTAATCTTTAAGTATTAAAAGCAAATGTAGGGGCAGCTGGGTGGCCCAAGTGGTTAAGCATCGACTCATGGTTTCAGCTCTGGTTATGATCTCATGGGTGGTGAGATCAAGCCTGGCGTTGGGCTCCATGCTCAGTAGAAGTCTGCTTGAGGATTCTCTCTCTGCTCTATCTTTCTCTCTCTAAAATAAATATTTTTTTTAAAAAAAAGCAAATATAATTTCATTTTACTGGAAAGAGCCTGACAAAAACAGGATAAAATCTTCAGAGATAAATGCAAGATAGTAAATTGAAAAATGAAAAAGGATGAAAAATCCAGATAAAACTAGAGAAATTCAGGTCAGGGTTAGAAAATAAAATATTTTGGGCAGCGAGGAAGATAATTTTACAAATGAGCAAAATCCACAGGGCATAAGGTCCAGGGTTAATACCCTCTAAATTCCAGTGATTGTGGCAAAGTAGACCATGCCCACCCTGAGTAGGTCAGGCTTTATCAGTGCCTACCAGTCTGGCCGTGCAAGAATATGGATCCACTATTGCCAGAACTTTTGACTTCTCATGAGAAATTATAAAACCATTTTACATGAATATTCTAGGTTTTAAAATGTTATTTCCATTTGTTTAAGTTGTGCAGGCCAAAAAACACAGCTTTGAATCAAATCAGTCTTCTCGTCTACCAGTTTGCAAAATGTAGGCACAAACAACAGAACAAAAGAGGTTATAATTGAATATAAGCTGAATATCTTCCAACAGTATTTTTTTAATGAAGCAAATTATCACTGTAGTGGCTATTAAAGCATGGGATTGTAATTAGTATTAGTTATCTCTTCAAGTTATTGGATATAATTTTTATCTTCTCATTTCAGAGGAATATATGGCAACTAGACTACGCCCAGGAAAAGTCATTCAAAATACCATGTTTGGAAAGAGTTAGAAGAAGTTATTCCTAGAAGTATCAAGACAACTACAAGTGTTTACTCAGCTTCACGTGAAAATTAAGTATGGCGCCTCATTGTCACTCTTTTGGGCTTTTCCATATTCTGATTCCTCTGCATGAAATCCTTCTCTCTCTAGCCTTTACGTGGTTAATCCCACCTGGATAACATCTCCAGAAAGCCTTCTTTGCACTCTCAAAACTCAGCCACCTCTTTGATATATTTTTTTTATGATAGTGTATTTCCCTATCATAGCACATCCCCCTGGGTGGCTTCTTTATCTTCTTCCTCAGAATCATGCATTCTTTGAGTTCTTTGTCTAGATTATTCTTCAAACCCAGGACCAAGCATAACAGTAGACATAGACAAGTAGTAGATAATCAATACATAGTAATGAACACATAAATGAATCAATCAATAAATTGATCAATGAACAGATGACTCCCTCAACCAACATAGTTGTACACAAGTCACTACTGTTTTTCATTCATCATTAATTTCTATTCTACCCAGGAACCATAGTTGGCCTGGCTAATATTTATAGTATGTTGACAAATATTACTTGCAGATGAGATTGGAGAATTAAAGATGCTAGCATTTATTAGTTACCGACTATAGGCCATATTTCATTATATAATTCTCACAAAACACCAAAAGCTAGGCATTACTATTCCCATTTCACAAATAAAGAAATACATTTCTACAGTCTGAGAAACTTGTCTAAACTCACACATCAAGTAAGTAAAGGAGCCATGATTCCAAATGAAATTTCTTTCAGCTTCAGAATTTATGATCTTCTCATAATAACATTTCTGCCTGTGAGCTCCAGTGGAAAGGGTGGTTTCACTGACAGAGTAACACTGACCTTCACAGGATATTCCCAAGAGTGATTTATTCTTAACAAGCCATAACTGGGTGCAAAGTAAATTGGATATACATGTTCTCTGTTTAAGAAAAAGGCTGCTAATTAAAATCTCATTTAAAATGTCAGAATATCTTTTTTGTTTCTGGAAATTAATTTATTCCACTTAAAACACTTGGATGGTTCTATTATTATGTAGATAAAGTTTTCCATTGTCTTAGGAGGCATGCTTAACAGAACAACTTTTCTGATTCTACAGATGTCTCCCCGTCCTATGTGTTGGTAAGTTGAACACAAGTGGGATTGTGGGAGCGCCGGAGTCCCGTTTTCGGGAGGAGGAGGAGGGCGCCAGGCGAACGGGTGGATCCGTAAAGAAACCAGCCGGCTAGGAGAGGGAGGGGAGGAGCCCAGCTGTGAGGTGTGTGTTCCCAAGAACCATGTCTACGCGGGAGTCCTTTAACCCGGAAAGTCATGAATTGGACAAGAGCTTCCAGCTAACCAGATTCACTGAACTGAAGGGCACCGGCTGCAAAGTGCCCCAAGATGTCCTGCAGAAATTGCTGGAATCCTTACAAGAGAATCACTTCCAAGAAGATGAGCAGTTTCTGGGAGCAGTTATGCCAAGGCTTGGCATTGGAATGGATACTTGCGTCATTCCTTTGAGGCATGGCGGTCTTTCTTTGGTTCAAACCACGGATTACATTTACCCCATCGTTGATGACCCTTACATGATGGGCAGGATAGCATGTGCCAACGTCCTCAGTGACCTCTACGCCATGGGGGTCACGGAATGTGACAATATGCTGATGCTCCTTGGGATCAGTAATAAAATGACTGACAGGGAGAGGGATAAAGTGATGCCCCTAATTATACAGGGTTTTAAAGATGCAGCAGAAGAGGCGGGAACGTCTGTGACTGGTGGCCAAACGGTGTTAAACCCCTGGATTGTTCTAGGAGGCGTGGCTACTACTGTCTGCCAGCCCAATGAATTCATCTTGCCAGATAACGCAGTCCCGGGGGATGTGCTGGTGCTGACGAAGCCCCTGGGGACGCAGGTGGCTGTGGCTGTGCACCAGTGGCTGGACATTCCTGAAAAATGGAATAGGATCAAGCTAGTGGTTACCCAAGAAGATGTAGAGTTGGCATACCAGGAGGCGATGATGAACATGGCCAGGCTCAACAGAACAGCTGCGGGACTCATGCCCACGTTCAATGCCCACGCCGCCACCGACATCACAGGCTTTGGGATTTGGGGGCACGCGCAGAACCTAGCCAAGCAGCAGAGGAACGAGGTGTCCTTCGTGATTCACAACCTTCCTGTGCTGGCCGAGATGGCTGCTGTGAGCAAGGCCTGTGGAAACATGTTTGGCCTCATGCATGGGACCTGCCCAGAGACATCAGGAGGCCTCCTCATCTGTTTACCGCGAGAGCAAGCCGCCCGGTTCTGTGCAGAGATCAAGTCTCCCAAATATGGGGAGGGCCACCAGGCATGGATTATTGGGATCGTGGAGAAAGGCAACCGCACTGCCAGAATCATAGACCAGCCCCGGATCATCGAAGTTGCACCGCAGGTGGCCACTCAGAACCTGAACCCCACCCCGGGTGCCACCTCTTAATCTAGACCCAAGTAGCTATCTGGTTTTGTTTTTAAATAGAGCTATTTCTTTTTTCATCATTTCAATTAAAGACAAATACACGACAACAAAGATCTCATTGTGTCTACACGTCTGGTGACCTTAGGTCGATTTGTGAGTGGATGCAATTAATAAAATAAAATCCATTGCCTTTTTTTCCTGTTACATTAACTGAAGATGCACCTAATCTTGAGGCAGCTTCTGAGTTGAGAATTATATTGTTATCCAATACTGTTGATTCATTTTGAATCTTTAGACACTTATCTCTTGCCGCATAGGCTCTTTCTAAAGGTGCTCCCCCGTGGCACAGACATTACCGGTCGTGGTGTCAGAGAGCAGTTGGTGTCTGTTCATTTCGTGCGTATTTATCATTACCAGTCTGGTCTTTTTTTAAGTGTCTTGGATGATATTCTGGAAAGATGGAAGTGGTAAGTGACACAGTGATATCCCCATAGTGAGAGGGTCATATGGTTCCTTCCAGCCTTTGCTTTGTAAAGCCCAGTCTTCTCAATTCGAGAGCATCTCTTCTGACCCAGGACACTTTCCCAGGAGAGCATTCAGTTAAAGCAAGTGCTTAACTCTGCATGGAAAGCACTTGGAAGACAAAAAATAAATTTAATTTCTTTTTTGGTAGCCTTCTTAATATTTACAATAATACCATTTAACAGTTTCCTTTATCGACAGCAAGAAAGGATACTTTTGCCATGTAATTAGATGTTCTATAGTAAGACAAGGAATTGGCCTTCCGGAAGGGGGTTCATGTATGATACTCATTTACAATTCAATATATAATTAACTACACAAATAATTTTTAAATATAATCAATAATAAAGACTGTTCTGTGGATGGTAGTGTTTAATACATTTTATATTTTGTATAGTGATTTCAGGCCTTTTGTTTTCTTAAAATCAGCAGTTATTTAGCCGAATTTTTAGCATTATTTTGTCCTTGGCGCCAGTACTTTGTGCACGCTATTTGTGATCTGTGTTAAAAATCCGCATTGCCAACATCACAGCTCGAACTTAAACTTGTTATTCAAATAAATATTTAATTAAAAAAAAAAAGTTGAACACAAGTGGTTAAGAAGTAGACAAATTTTTTTTAGAAGTAGATATATTTTCATAAGAGTTTCCAGAATGTTTTGAGAGGAAAGGGATGAAGTCATTGAAAAAGCCCCTTCCCCTTTAAAGTTGAACATCTGTAGGACGGCTTTAATTAATTGAGGTTATCTTTGATGAGATTAAGTAGCAGCAAAACACACCAGCCAGTTCCTTCTTTCTCCCTTCCTATACCTACAGAAATGTATAGGTAGGATAAAAGTGAATTTGGTTCAATCTCAATACAAAAAAAAAAAAAATTGCATTTTCATCTTGTTGAAAAGAATAACAAGAAATTAAAAATAAGTTTCTACTGTTAATTTTTTAAATGAAAATTGCCTTTGGAATAGGCTACTTGGGCTCTCCACAGAATAGAATTTAGAGAAAACGATATACTGAACACTATTTAGTTTTAAGAAACAGAATTGACATGCTTCCATTTAAACTCTTGTTGTTACATTTGAACGAATGTTCTGCTTCTCTTATTTGCTTAGATAATGCCTACTAACCTTAAAATACTCAGTTCAGACTTTACCTGCCTTAGGAAGCTTTCTATATCAGTTAGAATCCAAAGAGAAAAACAGATACAAACCCCTCTGAGTATTTAAAACACAGGAAATTAGCACAGGAAATGGACTTTGCATATGAAGGACAAGTTTAGGAATCTAACCAGGGCTGTGTGGGTCAACTGAGAGTAGGGAAAGCAGAAAACCATCCCCAAATTTGACAGACACAGGGAGGAGATGGGATTATTGGAATCGACTACAGGAAGCTGGAATCCTGGCAGAGTTTATCGAGTAGGAACTGGTGTCACAAAAGTAACTTGTCTCCTTGCTTCCCTTGCTTCAGTGTCAACCAGGGTCCATAACCTTTAGGATATCAGCTGACTTGGGTGGGGGGGAAGGCCAGGAAACTACCTGCTGAGGGGAGCCCTCCTGAGATTGGAGCAGGGAAAAGAGGAGGCAGTGAATGAGGAACAGAAGAGTCCCTGTTGGCTCCTGTCTCACCTGAAACAGTAGTCTCTACCTCTCCACTAGCATCCACGTTACATGGTGTTCTTCTGGTCCCATGAAGTACGACTGCATCACTTAGCCCTGTGGTTACCTATTTACTTATGAGGGAGATGCTGAGATGCATGAGATCAAGGACTTGTGAATATTTGATGATTAAATTAATAAATGAATCCATTCTCCACAGTGTTCTCTTCACCTCTTAACACACAATACCACTTTATTTTCAGTCCCAGGGGTGCTGATTGTTGTCCAAAAACTCACGGCTATAGCCCTTGAAGGCTAAGGCTTGCCCCATGTAATTGAACCTGGATGGATAATCAGTTGGACACAATCCCTGGATGTTATAGCCAAATGTAACATGAGATTTTAGCCATTCCTTTCCATCCTGTCATTCTATAAATATACTGCCGTGCCTCAAGGTATTTCAAAATAGGCAGTACAAATTTTATGCCTGGGAAAGAATAAAATACTTCCTTCATATTAGGTAAATGATAACCATAGATTTTAATGTTAATATTTTTTATTATCTTATTGCAAAATCGTGGGATCTTGCTATAAAATATTTCCCTTCTTTTAGATAAAAGAGAAAATAGGAAGTCAGATCAGTAGAACAGTTTTATTCATTACAGCAGGCACTTATTACTTTCTTATTGTGAAGACACATCCTATAAAGGCTTTTGGTGCCAAATATCCTTGCAGCTCAGATGTGTCTGAATTGAAGCGTGACTCTTTCACAAATGGGCTTGTAAACTGAGCAGTGTTTCCCAAACTATGTCCCATGGTATACAAGTCATGCGAGGGCTTAACAAATTGCTACCTGAGTAGATAATTCTGCAGTCAGATGAATTTAGGAAATGTTGAGTTAAACAAGACCAGACAAGTTTCTTTACTGAAGAAATTTTTGTTATAATATGTTAGTATGCTTTGAATCTCTAAGAAAGAAAAAGAAGAATTATTGTTCAGTAGAACACTTGTATAAAAGTGAGATTTTGAGATTTGTGAGAAATTCTACAAAAATTAAAATTTATTGTAAAATAGACAAAACAACTACTTGAGTATTATCTTTTATCGGGTAAATAAATGAATACGTAATAGTAATTAATAGAAGTTTCAAATTGATTGGAAGAAAATGTCATATATTTTTTTATTTTTTTAGTGCTACCTTTAAAATGGGATTTTTTTTTCAAATTTAAGGTTATTTAGTGTTCATACCTGATTGAATTAATAAAATCTCTCTTTCATAAGAAAAAGTCCCATTGAATGGAAAGATGTGTTATTGCATTTGATTCTTTTATCCACATCTACAACTTTTATTATGAGATCATACAAAAAAATGTCATCCATCATCTGTCAAGAGTATATATAGCATAATATCAGTATATAAGGAGGAAATAAAAAGTTTCTGAAGTGTTATATTTATGACCTCTTATTTACAAAATAATCATAGTTGTCACATTTACCATAGTGAAAAATGATTTAAAAAAAAGTCATTCATCAATTTAACAAATATTTCATTTCCTGTAAGGTACCAGGCATAGGTAGTTATAAATACTTAGCTTTTTAGAATAATATTACCTTAATATATGTGTGAATTTAAGTTTCTACAGATAAATTCTCTAGTTACTGAGATGTCCAGGTGCTCCAATTATAACCATTTGCTTATTTTTAGACTTTATATCTATCGGACTATTAATCTAATAGAGAAAATTTTCTGTGTGGGTTTCTGATATTTCTAGAAGAATAAATGAATTATGAGAGTAAGCTTCTGTAGCTAACTAATAAAACTAGATTTGATTATGGCAATATTTTTCCACATGTGCATTTTCTAAAATTATAAAATGTTTATTATCTTATGCTCTTTTGACATATATAATAATATAACCATTGTCTATTTTTTTAAAAATTTACTTTCCTAAAAGCAAAATTTTGAAAAGTTTGGTTTTTTTTTTTTTAAGTTTGGTTTAAGCAAAATAAAGGCTACAAATCAAGATTTGGTGGCAATTCGGTTATAAAATGTCCCCAAGCCCCAATAAAAATATAAAGAGAAGATAGAAGAGCAAAACAAAAACTCCACAGCCAACATTTTGAAAAAAATGAGGTGATAATATATCCGTAAGAAATTTGGGGCATGGGCTAATAGGACTATGTCAGTAATGACAGTAAATATAAATGTTGCAGATGTTTTGGAAAGCAGTTTGGCAAATTCTAACAAAGAATGTGTATATATATATGTGTATATATATATATATTATACATTCATATATATATATATGTGTGTATATATATATTCATATATATATATATATATATATATGAATGTATATAATAGGCAGACCTGAGACCTAGAAATCCCATTCCTAGGTATATATTTGAAAAAAATCTAAAAAAATATTCAATAAGTTCATAGAAACATTGTTTGCAATGACAAAAAATGAACAACCCAAATATCTGTCAATAAGAGAGTGGATTGATGATTTGCTGTATATTCCTACAATGAAATCCAGTAGGTAAAAATAATAAATTAAAGGAACATGGATAAATATGTATGATTCTCACAAATAATACTAAACAAAATGTTTTTTCAAGCGCAGTTTGCATAAGAATATTCGCGAATGATCTTATGTGTAGTTTTTAAAATCTGCAATGAATATTAAATATTGTTTAAGATATGCCCTTAAGAACTCATATATGTGGCTATATGTGTAACGTATAGCCACATAGTATCATGTATATATAATATACATGATATATATGCATACATGACGTATAATATATGATAACAATATATGTTATGTATAACATATGTACAACATACAATATATGTTATATAGACATTTAAATGGAGTTTATGGAAGCAGCAATCATTGAGTGTAGGCTCTTGATTGTACTAGGACGTGAAGAAGAATGGTGTAGGGAAGTTTCCTCCATCCATTTTAACTGCATTAGTAGTATCTCATTTCTGAAATCGGTGGTGGCTCCATGAGTGATCATTGTTACAGCTTTTAGTGCCTCAAATACTTTATAATAAATTCAGAGTCTACTAAACCATTTTATCCTGACTCTATGAAATATAGTTTCCCAATTACACCTGTGACCTAGAGCAAATCTCTGCAGACTCTCTTTGGGTACCAATCCCCAGTGTACCACATACATGCAGATATTGACTTTTGGTTTTCTTTCGGTTTTCTTGTCAAAAGCTCATTATTATCATTTAATAACATTAGCCAAGTAGATATAAATAACTTGCTATTCAGGGCCATCATACAATATGGTATTTTTCAAGAAGCCTCATTTTTGCCCTGAATAGTAAGTAGCCTGGCATCCAGCCATTTGTAACAAAGAAAACTTTCTCTGCTTAGGACTAGAGAAAGAGTAAGGAATGACCCCCTTGGTTCCCGGCTCTCTCGCCCAACAAGACATTGTGCCCCTTTCGTGCTAGTGACTCTTTAATGTTCTCCAAAATATCAGCACGTCACATGACAGTTTCCACTTATCTCTCCTTCCAATTTAAAGAAGGAATGTCCAAATTATAGAAAATCTCCACATGTGATTGCTCCATACTCTCCTTAGACTTTGAGTGGCTATCATCATATTCCCTAAAACACTGTCTCTGATTCCAGACCTAACCTTGCCATTTCTCTTTAGAGGAATAAAAAACTGTTTCATTATAGCATGACCCTGACCTATCTTCGTATTTCCAGTATGCCCAGATTTTTCCATTCCGACATGTTTGCAATTCTGGGAGACAGTGTATACTGACATAGAGATTTATTGCCAGAAGCTTCCCAGTGGAGTCAGTGGCAGGAGATAAAATTTGGTCACAATTCACATGTGTTTGAAATGAGCATTCCAGGAGAAAATGATTAATTTCTCTTTAAAACCCAAAGGATAAAATACCATACTTACAAGCATTACTACCTCTGTGTTTGCTCAGTCTCTCCTTTGTTCATTCGCTTCTCCTTACATTTTCCTCGCAGTTTTTGTTTTGTTTTGTTTTGTTTTTTGTTTTTTTTTCAAGCAAAGAGCCAAGTTATTGCTATTCAGGAGGAAAAAAAACTTATAAATGTGTAAAAGAATTTTATTTTGCCATTGATGCCTTCAGAAAAAAACGAAGTAAAGTACAGAAGAAATGGTAAAACTGAAGTAGGATAAAATGCTAGCGCTAAAAAGTACATTAATACTCCCAGTTCAGTATCCTCACTTTGTAAAGGTGGAAACTGAAGCCTAGAAAGGTTAGGTCCCTATTCCTAAGTCATTTCATTCATGCAGGGGTTTGAGAAAGATTGGGGATCCAGATCTTCCAGTTGAGTCAGGAATCTCTGAGCTTATAGGATGATGCCAGAAGTTTTATTATCAGGCTGTTATGCTTTGGCTTAAAACTCTGATCAATATTAAAATGTTTACCTCCTCCGTCTCTCCCTCCAAAAAGTTCCCCTAGAACAACTAACATTTTAAGTCTTTGTCCACTGTACCATGCCACAAAGCAGCTATAGGTAAGAAAAAGAAATTATGTAATAAATTATTTTAACCATCATAATATCAACTGTAAGTGACTTATAAATGCCAGATTGCCTAAATATTTCAGCTACATTAAAAATATGTGTATATATTCTTGCCCTATGTGTGCAAAGTACAGTGGTCAGTTAACAGTACATATGGCAAGGTTTTTATTTATGTATTAACTATCAAGTAACACGTGTCTTTTTCTTTAGTATTTATATCTCACTTCCTAGCAAAACGTATTTTCTGAGCCTAATAGCATGGAGCATTGCTAAACAGCAAACTAGCAAAATTCTTCTGTCCTTCTCTCCAAACCTATTTCTTGACAGTCCTTTAAACCCCAGTGGCAAATATCTAGAGATGCCCTCCTGCACAACAGCACCTGCTCTTCAGCTCTCCTGTCCTTTTCTCCACACTTTCTCCTGCATCTAGATACTGGCTCATCATGGGTCTGGAGTGCATGCTATCATCATTTTAGTTCCAGAGTACCTACTATTCTGACTCATCTCATCTTGGAAATGTTTAAAGTAGGTACATTTACACACAGGTTGTGATTTATTAGAAATTCATGTATTGAGTCTTCAGGAGGCTTTGTTTTAAAAAGAGTTGATAACTAGACAAGACAATGCTTACTTCAAAAGAATTCATCCCTAACAATGACTAGGAGGGTTTTTTGTTGTTGTTGTTGTTGTTGTTTTAAAGATCTATTTATTTGTTTCAGAGAGAGGGAGTGTGTGCACAAATGGAGGGAGGGCCAGAGGGAGAGAATCTTCAGGCTGAGCATGGAGCCCCACACGGAGCTTGACCTCACGACCCATGAGATCATGACCTGCGCCAAAACCAAGGGTCAGCTGCTTAACCAACTGAGCCACTCAGGTGCCCCTCAATGGACTAGGAATTTTGAGGCCTAAATAGGATTTAGGATAAGATATTTTCTTGAGTCTCAAAAGAACAACTACAATAAATTACAATGTGGCTAAAAATAGTTTTAGGATAAGATATTTTCTTGAGTCTCAAAAGAACAACTACAATAAATTACAATGTGGCTAAAACTTCCTTTACCCTAATTTAGCACTTATAGTGCCATAAAATGTAAATATTTTGTCCCCATTTGGAGAGGACAGGAAAACTTTTCAATTTGCACATCTAGTCAGAAGCATGATTGAGACTTGAGCTCTGACCTGTTTGACACTTTGCCACTGCTTTATTGACTAGTTGACCTCTTATAAGTTCAGTTCTTTGGTGACTTCCTAATGTCCAGTTAACCTGAAGGACTATTTTGAGTTAAAATAGAAATAATTTAAGGATGCCTAGAATATCTTCATTTTAATTACAATCTTTAAGGCATTAACCTTAGAGAAGTGATTTGGTGGCACAAAGGAAGGGCTTATCATGGGCATATTTGGGGGGTAAGTGAGACTTCCTCTCTAAGCAGTATGGGCAAAAGCTCCTTGACATTAAATGAACTGAGCTCTGCTCTGGAAATCAGTCAGAGAAGCTGACCTCTACCTGAATGTGGAAATGGGCATTAGAAACTTGGCTGTAACAAAGCCTCTCACTATCAGTAATGAGTGGTTTGACTTTACTTCATTTGTCTGTCCTTACATTTCCTCAACTAATAAAGTGGAGATGTAGGACTGGATCAGAGCACCTTAAACCTGCAAGCTCATCAGAACCAAGTGGGGAGTCATCTCTCAAAATATCCATACCTGTTTTCCCTCTTCCAGAAATCACACTCAAAGACTCCTTGCATCCAATTAACAGATCTTACATTAACTTCTGACTTTATTATGGTTAAACTCTGGGCAGTATCATCATCCTGAACATAATAGGGAAAATAAAACCAAACAAAGCACGTCAAAGTAAATTTGTAATATCACGATTTTTTATTAGACACCAGAAATAGATAAAAGGTGAACAAAAATCTATGTAATGTCAAAAATTTGGTTAGCTTCATTTTTCATTATATTTATTAAACAGAAGATATGAGTTGAAATACTATTGTGATTATGTGATCTCAAGGTAATCCCGTCCTCTTTTTCTTATAAGGCCTGGGATCATATGACTGAATGGGTTTTTAAAGCTGAATTTAAAAGAAATACTTTACTATTCAATGATTTCTATACTGTGCACATGATGTCAAATAGCATGTTTCACTAAAATTTTCATTTTTAACTAGTTGCCTCAGCAATATTTCTTTTCTATCTTTATTTTATTCTGTCAATAGTATTTTAAACTTCTTAATTACTGATACCATAGGTTTCATCCCGCATGTGAAACATTTGCCTCATGAGAAAGTTTCCACTGTGGCCTGATCTCTCACCAGCTTTATGCATCTGAAGAAAAATCTTTCTTAAATATTGAGATGAGCGACAACAGAGCAAACTTTCAAATGGTACTGTTGATTGAGAGCACAATGGACAGTACCAAACTGTTTACAGATGTTACACTTGGCCCCTTTCCCAGTGCCAAATATTTGCATGAGAGATAAAGAGCATAATCTATTCACATATAATGACTTTCCTCTCCAAAATCTTTTGAGGTTGGTTACATTTTAACAACCATTTGCTCTTGAAAATTGATTTCTTTCTTGAAGACCATCTGCATCTGTGTAGCTAAGCACCGATTCCTTCCTTGTCTCCAATACCAAATGTTGGCTTCCCTCCACAAAGTGCATGCTTGCCACACTGTCCAGTAGATTGTGTTCTTGCCATGGTGAAGAAAAAGAAAACTCTGAGTGATGTAGCATATAGTGTTTTATTTTATTTTATTTTATTTTTCTACAGGGCATTGTATAACCATGTGGTAAAGGGGAAAAGAGGACAGACTGTGATGTTGAATGATCTTTCTTCTTATTCTGGCTCCACCAGTTGTGTGATCTTGAATACATAACTTAACTTCTCTAAGCCTCTTTAACTCATCTTCAAAAAGAAAAGAACATGTTCTTAGAGTTGTTAGGATGATTAAATGAGAAAATGTACATAAAGATCAAATGCTGGGAAGAAGGTAGCTGTTGTATTCTGCAGCATCTCAGAAACTCAATAAACGCTAATGTTGGGGGGAAAGTGGCTGTCAACTCTAGAGAGGAGTGGGGCTAATTTATTTTCTAGGAATTGAAGAACTCATGCCATTAGTTTAAAAGGCAGTGATGGGTGAGCTGAGGTATATTTCTACTGTAAAAACCTTCTCTGAAGGATTACATACAGGATAGAGACAGGAGGACTTAGTTTTCTTGGTGCATCTCCTCTATGAGGAGCTTATTATTCCTTAGTCCAGTAGTTCTCAAATTTATGTCATTATAAGAATCATTTGTGGATCTAAACAACAAACAGAAATAATAAATAAAAACAACAAACAAAAAACATTGTTGGGCCCAACCGCAGACTTACTCTATCAGGAGGTCAATGGGTAGAGACATAGAAGCCGATTTTTCAAGAGCTCTCCATTTATTTCTGATGCACAGTCGAAAATTGCTAGGATTTCTAAATTCTCCTCCGTGTATTCACAGAGCCAGAGGTCCATTATTACCCTGATGACTCAGGAAAGTCATATTCTTAAGGTAAATCACTTGTGGAAATGAAAAAAAAAAAACTATCTGTTTAGGGTTTTTAATAAAAGTGTGTTTCTCTGACAAGAGCAGAGAACTAATAAAAATGTGTCAGGAAGTAATTAATTTTTAGCACTCTTAAACCAGTATTTAAAATAATATAATAAAAGTGTCAGCATATTAACAGAAATGCAAAGCTAACTGAAGGCAGGTAGAAAAACAGAATTATGGAAGCACAAAGTTGAATATAATATAGAAGAAAAATCTTCATAATATGAAGATTAAATTAAAATGAGACCAAGCAAAAGAGACAAAATGATACAGAGAATATATAAAACTTAGGATCAATACATTCAATTTAAGAAAGATTAGAGGCAAATAAAACAAAAAACAATAATCAAACCTCTGACTAAAGAGATGCTCAGAACTGAAAAGAGAACAGGTTTTTACCTCAGGCAAAAAAAAAGACAATAAGATGCCAATATCTTAGACACCTAGTGCAAACATTTAATACATTTTCAGATGAAATAATTTAAAAAATCTAAATAGATAAAAGAACAGGTTATCTACAACTTACAGAAATTGAAGTAGAGTTCTAAAACTCCAAATTTCAAACCTTATAGAATTCAAAAGTCATATATTTTTTCTGCTTTGATTTTTATAAAGAAAATTTGAGTTGATTTTAAAGACTTAAAGGTAAGCGTTCACAGAATCTGACTGGAAGATAACAAACAAAACTTCATATCATAAAAAGACCACAAGGAAAATAGAAGAAGGTTTACAAAACAAAAAGAAAGTACTCAGTTAAGATGACAGAAAAACAAACCTCGTCAGTAGTAATGAATAAAAGCCATTAACCTCTTTCAATAAAGGACAAGGCAATTTATTTAACGAAAAAATTTAGCTGTATGTTGCTTACAAGAGATATACGGAAACCAAAATAGTACAAACAGTTGGTTGAATAGTTGATAATGATGTAACAGGCAAATATAAATTGATATCAAACACAGTTATATGAAAATCCAACAAAATAAAATCAGTGGCAAAATAAAGAGACAAGAAAGATCATAAGTAATATTTTGATAAAAGAATTCACAATGAAGATAAACAGTGATATATGCAAGAATAAACTGACCTCCCTCCTGAAAAAAAGTAATACTATAAATTAATATTCCTATTTATAAGTTTGGGTCAAGGTTATAAAAAAATTAGCAAAGAATTTAATTAATATAATGCTAATGGATTAAGAAATAATCACTGATAGATTAAAAAGTAGAAAATGAACTCTATAAAGTATATTTACATATGATCATGAAACATACTGAAATTCTCAACAAATTATAAATGACAGAAGTTTTTAGGTAATATTCGACTGTTTATGGACATATTCAAACTTAAATGCAGAGTTGTAAAAATAAACATCCTATTGTTCTAATATGTACTTAAATATTTTTACACACTGAGACAATAAAGGGAAAAATAAATGCAATCTAAGTTGATAAAAATAAGGACAGTAATATCAAGATATCTAAGGTGCAAAGTTATATTCAGGGATCCCTGGGTATCTCAGTGGTTAGCGCCTGCCTTCCGCCCAGGGCGTGATCCCGGAGTCCTGGGATCGATTCCCATGTCAGGATCCCTGCATGGAGCCTGTTTCTCCCTCTGCCTGTGTCCTGCCTCTCTCTCTCTCTCTCTCTCTCTCTCTCTCTCTGTGTGTGTCTCTCATGAACAAATACATAAAATATTTTTTAAAAAGTTATATTCAGAAATAATTGTGTAGTCTTATGGGATTGTGTTTCTTAAAAAGATGGCAATTAAGCATTCAGCCAAAAACTCTGAAGTTTTAAAATATCTGTTTTAGGAGAAAATAACTAAATAAAAACCTCAGTCAATTACTTAGAAAATAGAAAAAAAGAAATAAAAAATGGAGTCTGAGAACTAATTCTTGGCAAAAAGTAAAATGAAACATATTAAGTAGACAAAATTTCATTTAAATTCTAGTCAGAAATTAAAAAGCACACAAATAATGCTAGAAGTTAAAAAGGGGACGTAATAAAAGCTGAATGCATAGTGAGCTTCTTACTTCTGAGGGCTTTGTTTTGTTCATTGTATTTATTTATAACCTAGCACACACATAACCTAACACTTCATAGGTGTAGCCGACTCTCATAAATATTTATAGAATGAATGAATATGGAAGATATTAAAAATTGTAAGAGGACACTTTGCACAGCTGTGTACTCATTAACTCCAAGAAAAAGTTCCAGATTCAAAGAGTCTTATGCTTACTTCATTTTTTCAATCTTTTGAAGGTTAAATGCTTTTTTTATTTGGCCTAGGACATATAAAATATGGGAAACTTTCTAGTTCTTTAATGAAAGCAGTAAAATACTAATACAATTGAACAAGAATAGAAAAGAAAAAAGAACAACTATCTCATACCTATACAAACACGGAAAAGCAAAACACGCAAGTGAGAACAACATCAATTATCTGTAATGGAAAAAGCATTAATGAGGTGCTAGCCAACCTAATTAAAATATTTAAAAGATGGCTCACCATTTTCAAGTGGAGTTACTTCCAAGGATGCAAACCTAACTTAATACAAGGCTGTATAGCCTGTGGTTATGAGCATGACCTTGAGGTCCCCGCAGCTCTTGATTCAATTCCCTATTCTCTCACTTAGTAGTGGTGTAACATTGAGCAAATGATTTGACCTTTCTGTGCCTTAATTTCCTCATCTGTAAAATGGGAATAATAAGTATTAATCTTAAAGAGTCAGTTGTGAAAATTAAATGTAAATGTAAATGTAAAATGCTGAGCATGGCCTCTGGTGTCTATCAGAGTTACTGTTACTATTACTATCATTTATCACTATTGGCATTACTTTAATATCTCAGGAGCCATCATTGTCCAATGTTTATTCCAAGGCAATGCCATGTAGAATTGCTACAATGGTTGTTGCATAATATTTTGATTAGCAACATGATCAAAGAAAATTGAAGGGGGGGGGAAGAAGCATGTGTATTAAGTAATAAGAGAAAAAATATGTCTAATTCCAATGTTCTCCTTTTTGCAGGCCCAGGAAAGTTTTCCCTGGGGTAGGTGCGTGCAACTTATTCATGGCCCAAGCTTGTGTCTAGTCTGGGAAGAGCTGAGGCTCTGGAGTCCATCTGTGCCTTTGACCCCAGGCCACACTGCAGTCATGATGTACTTATACTTCAAGTGGGAAGATGTTGTCAGCAAATAGCTGTAGCTGCTCAGCGGTAAGGCTGGAAACAAAGTAATGGACCAGCCATTATCCAAAATCCATGGATTTTGGCACTGTCCCCATGATTTTAATATGGGATTGTGTTTACTAGGGAAGCATGGCAAGTGGAGATGGGAGATAACTAGCAAATGGCCCACTTTGCTTCCTGGGCACAGGGAAGGGCTTTGGATTTCTCAAGTCTTAAATGCAGATATCGGAGCCTACGTATAGAGTAACTTTGCCCCAACTCCTTATTTTAAAATAAGAAGTGAAGGCCAAATCATCCTTTCATGATTGTAAACAGTTGTGCAAAGGAAAAGATTGTCTTCTGGGGACCCCACAGCCCACCGAGGAATCCTCTGAGGCCATCTGTATTCTGATCCAGTAAGGAAAATATCGTAGACTTCGACTCCTCACCACTGGGCTCATGACTATATCACTGCCCACCAGTGCCAGAAGGGCACTGCCACTCAAAACTACACCTCAGTCACTGAAAGGCAGCAGCTGGGCCACTGGTGACCTGTCCGAAAACAAAAGAATTGAACAGGAATTGGAAAAATGCCACCTCATAAATGTCACCCAACCACATTTAACAACCACCAAGAGTTTGCACCGACCAACGGTTGTATTTGCGAGGCTAAAGGTGCCTCTTTCACAATGTGGAGGCCACTGAATTTCTCATAGACTAACACCTGCCTTTAATGCAATTCCCTCCTCTCCCCAGGGGCCCCAGGAACTCTTTTCCCTGGTCACAATATTCTTAGAGATGCACGTGAATGGTAGGTTTAAGTACCAGCAGGTCTCAGGAGAAATCTTGGAGCTGCTCCTCCGCCTTCCGAAGCTGATCTGGATGCCCAACAGAAGGATGGGTGCCTCTAAAACTTCTGGGCAACTTCTGAGAGTGGAAGAAATCATGAAAAATAATTACATTTATATAAATTGGAACGTTTACTATTCAAAAATGTGACTATTTGTTGTTTGAAGTTCTGCTGTATCATGCCCACGGACCTAAAAAAAGCAGTTCTATTTAGAAATTTCTTTCGAAATTAAAGTCTTTACTTAAAGGTAAAACGAATATATATTTGTATACATTAAGAAAGGTTAAAAGATTATACTGATTATGTAAACTATTAGGAATGGAACATTTTTGGCACATTTTCACGTATCTTCCTCAATCGCTTAGTTGACTGTCTTTAATACCATGTCCAGAACCAGAGGAATGTGTTTTGTAAGATACGGATTTACTATTTTTATTTTTCTGTAAATTTGTGATATTTTTGAATTAGAATTCTACGTTAAAAATTTGAAATCATGGACATTTTCATTAAACACTTCTTTGCAAAAGAGGTAAGAAAGTATCCTTTCTAGATGTGCTGGCCAAATAAGTTCTGCTAGATGAAATATACTCTCAAATCCAATTTATTTTATACTGGGGTAAATATTTCAACCCAAATATTTTCACAGGCACTGCCTTTTTGCTTCCATTTAGAGTAATTTTCTTCAACAAATATTTTTCTAAGACAACATTTGTCAAATAAGTTGTCTCTATTTATGATTCCTCTGAAATTTTTACCAAATTTAGATGCTGCAAAATTGTAGACTTTCTCAATTTTATTTCATTGCAATACAGGATATAAATTTGCATAAATTTATAGCCTGTTAAAAATAGGAGATTTTTCAACTAATTCTTCCTACAAATCAGATGTTCCAAAGCCTTTATGCAATTTCAAAACTAAATTTTATAACTGTCTGTGATCTCATTCTTTCAACTTCCCATTGCTTTTGCAGAAAATATCTTCCCCACTGGCAAGATAATGTCTTCAATAATTTCAATTCGCTAAAAGTTTCAACCTGAAGTTGTTGCTTTTCTTGCCATACCGTTTGTTGGATACTTTGCTTAAAAATTTCCCGCTGATTTTGACCAAGATGCAACCAAAACTTGGAGAAATCCTTTACAAAAATGTTATTATTAATTAATAAAATATAAGTAAAATAAAACTATTAATATCTTTGTAGGACACTAGAGCTAATTAATCATATTGATTAATATTATTGCTAACATCTTATTGCTTAGATGCTAGAAGGAGAGAAAGAGGATGAAAAATTTTATTCAATATTAGTTTTACCAATATTAGTTATTCCAATTTTGCACTTATAAAAATATGCATAGATTTTGACAATTGTAGCTTCTATTTCAGTTGGTAAAATATTACAGTTCCTTTGGGTGAAATTATGAATTTTATGTGCCCTACAACCAGTGCCAAATACATTTCTCCTTCACAGGTTCCTCAATTTAGTGAGAACATTGCTGTGACCATGCTGGTGTGCTCTACACAATTTCCTACTATTCAGGTTATCACCACAAAAACAAATGCTCTAACCTCAGTGTTTGGCACTTTTCACATTCATAATGCTATCAGATGTTTTACTTTCGAGAGAATAAATTCCAAAGCTTTACTCGGATTCCAGCAACCATATGGAGGGGGAAAAAGAACCATTATTGGAATTACTGATTTTCAATTTGAAGCATCTGCTGATACAGAAGTGACATCCTCTAAACTTGAGATGTTCGGCTACTAACAGAGCCACCGCATGCCCGCTCTCGCTTCCAGCTTCCTGCCTGCACACAAGCCTGGAATAGAAAATGAGCCGCATTAACTTCAACCAATAGTCAAGTGATCTAAATGAAAATTCACGCTTCAAAGAGGGGCATTTGGACACACCTTTTGTGGGTGCATATGCAAAATTGTCCGTGTGGGCACAATGTTCTCAACATAACAATTTTTGGTGGATTCTGGTTTCCCAGGATATATTGGCCTTTACTTTTCATCTCTTCAGTGATATCACATTGGCTTTGTGATGAGTGGAAAATTTAGTATGCATTTTTTTAATTAAACATGAACTTTCATTTCTTGAGGTCGTTGACAACAGAAGGATTTACTGCTAAATTCAAAGTGTATCACCGAACAATACGATACACAGCTATAGATTTACAATTGGTAGATGACATCGTTGATGTGAGAGCATTTAAGCTACTTGCTACACATTTTAAGCCTGAACTGCTCAGTTTTATATAAAACCCTCCCTTCTAGGATCCTGGTGGCTTTGCAAATCTTGAAGGCCCCGCGGGCTCCAACACGACTGGCTATTTCGTCAAGTGGCTGGCTGAAGCAGGGTGTCTTATGCATTTGATACTTCAGCCACCATCAGGACAGAAAGAGCTAGCTGCCCGTATGTGCACGTCCTCCTTAGATCCAGAAAGGATGAAAAAAAGGAATTAGAAGGATGAAGAGAGAGGCTTTTGCTGCTCATCTTCCAGTACATGTGTCTCATACCTACTGCCAGTACCAAAGTGACAGGAGCTGGAAATAAAGTAGCAGCCTACCAGAACTATCCCCACTGGCTTTTCTACAACTGTTAATAATAATACTCGAAAACACTAAAATGCTTGGACACATGCCAACTGAACAGGACGCTAGGACCAGAAGGTGAATCGGGAGTCTGCTCTGCACACCCGGAGGCTCACCCTTCTGACAGCACTGCCTGCTTAGGGGCCGCTGACTGAGTGCAGGCCTTCTGGGGTTTTCGGAGCTGGAGTGGTCATCACAAGATGACCCCCACTCTCCGTGTTTGCCCACTTGGCTCAGTGTTGCAAAGCATGCAGGTTTCAATGGCCATTCTCATAACTAACTAACGCCTCTGATTCTGACATGCTCCAGGGAGCACAACGTCCCCTCTGCCAGCTTCTGAGAACCTGCCTAACCCTCGTCCCAAGGGTGCCCAACACAGGGGAACACAGTGTGCAGCACGTCTGCTTGTGTTGTTTTGAGAATAACACCCTTTCTCAGCGTGGATGGGCCAGGCCGTCGCTGTGGGGAGGCGTTTTCGCTGGGCCTCTTCCCTTGATGCCACTCAGCAGCTCTGAGAGCAGCCAAAGCCACAGGAATGTCAGGGTGATTATTGGCCAATGTCAAACTTACTTTGGAGCAGAGGCCGTTTAAGTTCAGGAGACAGATTTACCTTTCTTATGGCCTTAATAGAATTAAGCAAATCAGCACTTCCTGCTGAAGGCGGGCTGCACAGCCACCAAGCTAGCAGTATCATTAAGAAACCACATGTGTTTAAAATAAAATTGTTCCTAACAGTAAGTCTCAAATACCTGCTATTCTGGCCCACTTTTTGATTTTTGAGATTCCGTCAAGCTGTGATGACTTTAGCCTTATTCTTTGAAACACTCTCCTTTCCCCTCTCTTCCTCTATTCATCTATTAAATTGAATTTCCTCTAACGAAAAGAGAAATAGAATATATTCAAAATATACTTGAGGATCAAACTGGTGCCTTTTTCTCTTTTCTTGCCCCCCATTTCAATCAGTGGGCCCATCATGACTTCTGTTCCCCAACAGAAAACATTGACTTTCTCACTGTTCTCAGTTCATGTAAGTTGCCATTCTCCAGGTTTTGTCATATTTTCCTAAGAAGTGACCCTTGGTTTTCTGTTTAACCTTCATTGCCATGCTATCTTTCCAATCTGACCCTTAATAACCTCTTCTCTGTGAGAACAAGCCCAAATTTCCACCTTTACTAGCCTCATGTTGTAAGCAGGTAGAGCCAGACAGGCTGCATGTCAGTGCCAGCTGTTATCTACTGGGTAAACTTGGTCAGATTTAACCTCTATGCCTCAGTTTTCCATCTGTAAAATGGAAAGAGCTGTAAAAAGAGCACACAATTGTGCTCTTAGAGGTATTGCGAGGATCTCTTCAACTTTCGGAAATCAAGTAGGGCAGAGACATCATCCATTTATAGTCAATGCAGAGAAGCTTTGAAAAATGCTTAAGGCAATTCTCGTAGCATAACACAGCCAAGGTTATTTGTTTGATTGATAAAAGACCAAAATAATGTTCCTGGAAGAGATATGGATTCCTCAGGTAGAAGAGATCATGGTCTTCAGAAGGAAAATCAATCCTCAGGTTTGGGGACATATGTTTGATTTCAGATATGACAGAAAGAACCCATCCTCGGTCCAGAATGCACACATTGCACAAAAATCAGAACTTTTCTCTATAATTCATTCAAACAATTTATCCCATAGTGATCAATGTTTTTTTTGAATACTTCAACCATAGGTGTTCAAAATTATTTTGAAAAAATGCTACTAAGTACACAGCTATCAGTTTTTATTCTTTAGTCGCACATGGACAACAAATTTTATGAACAAAAACATCCTTTATATCTACTTTGTAAGTCATTCATTAAATCATAATTTTTTTTAAAGATTTTATTTATTTATTCATGAGAGACAGAGAGAGAGAGAGAGAGAGAGAGAGGCAGAGACACAGGCAGAGGGAGAAGCAGGCTCTATGCAGGGAGCCTGATGTGGGATTTGATCCTGGACTCCAGGATCATGCCCTGGGCTGAAGGCAGGCACGAAACCTCTGAGCCACCCAGGGATCCCCAAATCATACATTTTTTTTTAAGAAAAGTTCTATGACTTTTTTGAAGTAAGCTCTTCAATGAGTAAATTTAGGATAATTACACTGGGTCCCAAGTTAGTCTCACGGTGAGAGAATGTAGATAAAAGTACCTTGTAAACATATCCAAATATGAGATATTCAATCACATGGTTGTGATTTCATGTTTCAGGGTGTGTGTTGTGGGGAGGAGAAGGGAACTTGTTCATGGAAATTCAGACTACGGTTGCTAGCCTAAATTGGGATAGGTGCTCAAAATATACTATTTCTAGGCTCCTATCCTTAGCCCTATAAAAGTCTGTGGCTTGGTGGGGAGGGTGATTAGGCTCACTCTGTCCTTGAGCTTGGCTAGTTTTCACCAGTGACTCTCTTTGCCTTTCCATTGTTTATGTCAAAAAATGTCTGAAAGGGTGGTCCTGAACGGAGACAGACACACATCACTGAAGAAGTTTCGATCAGTCCTGTAACCGAGCTAACAGTGACTGAACAGAAATGTAAACTATTGAAATAGGAGCCTGAGGATGAATGATGCTGTGTCCACTAGTCAAACTCAGTCCGACTATGGTTGTTCTTCGACATGGGCCTTACTGCTTGACCCTCTTCCCCTCCCTTCCCATCTGGGCTGTAACTCTTCCTTAACAGTCATTACACGTCCTTTCTACTCTGATATCTTAGAAATCTTTACAGCTTCCTGAAATGAGTCATATCATTTTTTATCTCCCACCCGTTTTCTTCTGCCAAGTATTTAGAAATGAGGACTCTGATAATGAAGGAGACCATAAATGTCACCAGGATGTGCTTCTGCTTTAGTTTACTACATTTTTTACCCTTCCCCCCCCCCTTTGTATATTTGCTTATCTATTCTTTGTCTTAAAAAAAAGTTTGGGGTGGCTCAGTCAGTTAAGTGTTAGACTCTTGATTTCAGGTCATGATCTAAGTAAGGGTCAAGCCATGTGACTGGCTAAATGCTAGGTTGGAATCTGCTTAAGATTCTCTCCTTCCCTCTGTTTTGCCCACCCACTCCCCCCACCCCTACACACACACACACTTGATTGCTTTCTCTCTCTCTTAAAAAAAAATCATCCCCTGCCTTGAGATTTCATTAGTTCTTCATAGAATATCCACATCATCCTGAATACACAGTTTGGATCTTATTAAATAGGAATTTAAACTATTTCTTCCCCAAACTGGACCTTCATTAAAACTTGTCTTCTATTAACTTCTTTTATTATGGAGAATCACTATTCTGGATCTGGATTACTTCTTTCCAAACCCTGGTTGGTTGGTTGTTTGTTTCCCCCTTGCCTTACATCAAAATAGAGTCCTGTTATGGAGAAATGCTCCTGTAATCCTCACATTAATATTTCAAGGTAAGCACCTAGTTTTAACATATGAAGTCCTGTTAAATTTATTAAAAGTTCATGCTAGATCATTAGCAGAAGTAGAAATGACTTATTGACACAAAGTCAATAGAATGAATAAAGCTTTTAAACAGGAAATAGCATCAAAATATATTCATAGGAAAAGCTTAAAATATCTGAAATTCTAATAATACACAGAAAAATTATGATCAGCATGATCAGCAATGCTAATACTGTTATTATAACAAACACCACATCTCCCATGTGATTTGAGACCACCTCAGAGACCAAGGGATGCCATTAGCCTAGAATGATTAAATGAAACTTCCCTCTTCTGATCACTACTATCTTACTTATTATCTTGTGGCCTCCTGCTTGTTTTCTTGTCTCCTGCTTCTTGAGCTGGCCCTTGTTCCAGATCATCATAAGCTGATTTACAGAGGACAAGTCTCCTCTGAATATCAGTATGTGAAATATTTACAAAGAACTACCATTGTATAAAACTGTTGAGAAATAATAGTTAAAATTGTTATAGTTCTACAAGTGGAAAACTGACTCTGGGGAGGGAATTCATTGAGCCTTGGCCTTCCCAGGGATGCGGTTCGAGATAGAAGTCCGAGTCTATACTGATTTTAACCTTTATTAGAGTAGGGCCACTACTAAAATTCTGGGTGTTTACCCAGAAGAAAAAGAGGAAAACACTAATTCAAAAAGATATGTGAAAAGAAAAAGGAAAAAGGAAAGGAAAGGAAAAAGGAAAACACTAATTCAAAAAGATATGTGCACCCTTATATTCATTGCAGCATTCTTTACAGTAGCTAAATATGGAAGCAACCTAAGTGCTCATTGATAGATGAATGAATATAGATGCATACATATTAGAGAGATATAGATCTATAGATACATAGATACACGTACATACAATGGAACGATACTGGGCCCTAAGAAAGAATGAAATCTTGCCATTTGTGACAATACGGATGGACCCAGGGATGTTATGCTAAGTGAAATAAGTCAGTGAAAGACAAGTACCACATGATTTTACTCATATGTGGAATCTAAAAAACAAAACAAATAAACTAACAAAAACAGAAACAGGATAATAAATAGAACAAATTGGCGGTTGCCAGAAGGGAGGGGGGTCCAGAGGATAGGCAAAATAGGTGAGGGGGAGTTAGTGGTGCAAACCTCCAGTTCTAAAATAAATAAGTCACAGAGATGAATAGTACAGCTTAAAATATAGTTGATAACATTGTAATAACAGTGTATGGTGGCAAATGGCAGCTACACTTATTGTGGTGAGCCTTGCATACTGTATAGAATTGTTGGATCAATATGTTGTGCGTCTGAAACTAAAACAACAGTGTATGCCAACTACAACCCAATAATAAAGCTTTTAAAATAAAAAATGAAATAAACCAAATAACACAAAAAAATTCTTACATGAACATCTAACATGTTAGTAATCAAAGGTAATTTTTGGATTTTATCTCTTAAGACGGGTCTCCTATCTTTAGGCTGTCAACAAAAAAAGTTACCAAATTCCTGTTAAATAATTTTAATGTTCATTAATACATGCATTCATGCTTCAGGGACTATGTTTAAGTCATATGAAGTTGAATAATATAAGACCCAGCTATAAGACCATTCTTGACAATTGGTATGGATAATTGCACCCTCTATTTCTTCCATCTGTGTGGCTTTTACAGGGGACTTCACAAATCCAAGATGAGACATTTATGTTTAACTGTGTACTCACTATTTTGGAGCTACTGCTTGGTGATTCTGCTGCAGTCTGAGGGAGACAGCAAGGCCCTGAAGAGGCGACAGGCATCTTGACCATGTGGGGTACTATAGTATGAATCCATGGCCTGGTGGAAGCATGTCTGGGCCTAGCCCTGCAGCACTGGGATGTCCTATTACCCCAGATGTCCTCCAAATTAAGAACAGTTTCTCTGGCTTATGCATTACTATCACAAAAATTTTAATATGTATTTGACATCAGCTAAAACAGCAACAGAGATTTGTGGAAAGGCCAAGATAGTTTGATCCAGAAGTCTTCATTTCTTATTTAAAAATTTCCCTTGCATTCATTTTCTCATCTTGAATACAATACTCTATTCTTGTTAAACACAAAATATTTTTAAAGATTATTTTAAAGAAATTTGCATTGCTTCATTCCAGTAGTATGAAATAGAAGACATTCAGAAGAGAAATTAAGTACTTTTCAATGCTTAGGTTCAAATCAGGTACTTTGGAAGATATGGTTCTGTGAAATCTTAACATTTGTTTAAATCCCGAAAGTCCAAAGATAAACATATTGCTGAGGTCTGGAGCTCAAAGGTTATCCTAAGGTGAGAGTGGGTCTGGAAGTAGTACCAAGTCTTTGCTAGGAAGAGAACATCTGTGGCTCTTTCATGCAATGTTTAAAAATGTTTTTTAAATTTTTACTGATATTTATATACAATACTGTTCACCTCTTTACAGTATATAATGTAATCAATAGTTTTACTATTTCTACAGTTTTGCAACAATTACCAATATCTCATTTTAGAACATTTTTTTCACCTCAAAACAGATAGCTTATATCTACAGTCACATCCTATTTCCACCTTCTACTCTAAGTCCTACGTAGCAACTAATCTACTTTCTTTCTTTATATATTTGTCTATTTGGACATTCCTTATACACGGAGCCATACAATATGTGGTCATTTGTAACTGGCACTTTTCATCCTTGTGATATATTGGTACTAAGTTTCTTTTATTGTCTAATAATACTCTATTGAATAGATACACCATACTTTATTCACTAGCTGATAGAAATTTCCATTTTTAAAAACTATTATGAATAATGTAGATATGAATGTTTGTGTACAAGGTCTTGTGTGGACATAGGATTTAATTTCTTTTGGGTAGCTCCCATAAGAGTGGAATGGCTGGGTCAGATGGTACGTGTAATATTTTCAGTAACTGTCAAACTGTTTTTCAAAGCGGTTGCATCATTTTACATTTCCAATTGTATTGGGATTTCCAATTTCTCCACATCAACACTTGCTAATCACTTTTTTTTTTCATAGCCGTTCAGATGGGTATGAAGTGGTACCTCACTGGGTTTTTGCTTAGCTTTGCATATTTGATTTGTATGACTGATGAAGTTTAGCAACTTTTCAATTGCATATTGGCCATTTATATATCTTCCCTGAAGGAAGTCTATTGAAATTCTTTAAAAATTGAGTTGTTTGTCTTTTATTATTGAGTTGTAATAGTTCTTTACATGTTCTGGGTACAAGTCTCTTATTAGATATATGACATGCAAATACTTGCTCCCAGCCTGTGGGTTTCCCACTTTCTTCATGATATCTTTTGAAGCACAAAAGTTTTTAATATTGATGAAGTGCATTGGTCAGTCTTCTTTTTAATCAAATCATTGATTTGATCCAAGGTCACAATGTTGATTTTATCTGCTCTTTGTTAAAAAGAGAAAGGGACTCAGTTGTAAGGCACTGGGAATTTATATACAGTGACTGCTCATGGATACCAATCCTTGCTTAGTTTTAATAAACGTCCTTAAGCATGCCTTGGCCTAAATTCTCCTCCCACTCCCTTACCCCTCAAAAGTCCCAAGCACAGGAGAGCAGAGTAAGAGGATATTGGTTGAGGTAAGCAGTTAGAAGAAAAGCCTTACTAAGAGGATGTCCAACAAGGTAATCAAGGGTGAATAGTAGGTGTGTAATGATAGAATGGTGTTATGGCAGCAAAATGATGCTCCTTTCCCACATTTATCTTGACAAGGAGATATAATAATAAAGGGTTTCTCTGCTTCCTACAGCTTGGGTTACAGAGAAGAGGACAATGGACTCTAATAAAGTGATAAATGTAAGATGACTTTTATAGCAGTGACATAATTAATAACTATACAATATAAGCCTCTGGCAAGGAATCCTAATTTTGAGAAGTAATTTAGGCCTTCAGGAAAGCACTGACAATTTCACAGCTACTCAAGGGCCCTAGGACAGAAGAAAGTGAAGGATGTTGCAAAAATTCTTAATTTCCAAAGCTGATACATGTCACCAGTACCCAATGACTTCTACCTCCTAAATTTCATGTGAATGGTCCTATCAACAGAACTTGAACTATATCCAGATTCCTTCTAGTAAGGAATTCTGGGAAATTCAGTTGCCAGGCTTCTAGGCCTTATGATACAGAGAGACAGAGGCAGGTAGAATGGATGATATTTGCCAAAGATAATATCCAGCATAGAAATATTGGGAGGAATCATCACTATTGATATCAAATATGGGATATAAAGAACAAGTTAAAGGAAGTCTCTGAGACTCTAAAGGAAAAAAAAAACAAATAGAAATGCATAAAGGATCATATAGTAGATGTGGACGGCAGAGCCTGATGATCGAGTATACATATTGGACATTACTGAAGGGTGAGAAACAATCCTGAAGAACATAGTACATTCCTAATTGTATAATAGAAGCAAATTTTTCTCATTTTCCTCTTCTGAGTATGTACATTAAAATTCATAAAAGAAGTTCACTCCTAAATGGGTTCTTCCAAAATTTGATAATTTCAAGGATTATTTAAAAAAAAACAATAAATGTGCTCAAGAAGAATTTTAAAATATAGATTACTAAAAGCAAGACATTTTTTTTTATTTTTTATTTATTTATGATAGTCACAGAGAGAGAGAGAGGCAGAGACACAGGCGGAGGGAGAAGCAGGCTCCATGCACCGGGAGCCTGATGTGGGATTCGAGCCCGGGTCTCCAGGATCGCGCCCTGGGCCAAAGGCAGGCGCCAAACCGCTGCGCCACCCAGGGATCCCAAAGCAAGACATTTAAACACTACAAATAAATATGTAAGTTTACACACTAAAAATTTCTATAGTTCTCATTATCTTGATATAAAAGCTATTTGTTACATATAGTTAAAAGGTAGAGACTGTTAAAACTAGTTAATTTTAGTCTTGTCTGATGTCCACAGTTCCTTTAGGTTAAATTGTCAAGCATTTCTCTTTTGTACTATGTCTCCCTTTTCAAGGATTCTTTTTTCCTCCTTTTCCCTCCAAAGGTATGTAGGCCCAGGGAAAAGCATCTATGTATTCATGACAGGACAGGGGCCAGGGAGTAGCCTCTGGTTTGCATCTACCCTCTCTTCCTCCACTGGAAAGTAAATTTAGTTTAATTTAGTTTTGTTTTTTACCTGGTCGTTGGGCATGTTGCTTTGGTTTCACAGAGTAGCTGCTGTTCTCAACTGTCTCTTTTAGGATATTATGCAAACACCTGAAGCTAAAGTCTGACCCTGGTATAGGCTAAGTTCAAGAGACCCTTGCATTATGCAGCCTCCCGGTCTAGAACTCAAGCCTTCCCTGGTCAGTTCACTTACCCCTGCTCCCCCTATCAGGAGTTTCTTAGATGCCAAAGAAAGGCATTGAAAATCTGGGATCTATCTGGCCCAAGGATATCTGTCTAGATACTTCCTTCGGGCATCTTTACTATACCATTTACTTGACACCACTCTTCTTTTAGGAAGTGCCAACTTTTCTTTTAAGAAATTCTTAGGATCTTTCCAAGTTTCTCAGCTTTTTGGTCTACTCCTTCAAAAGGGAGACACTAAGCTTTTTGCTGAGGAATTTCTCTTAAAATCTTCCACCTATTTCTACTGTGCCATATTCCATGATTCAGTGAAACCTGACGCTAAGGCAGGAATAAAGAATGTAAAAGAAAAGAACACTGGGTGTTATTCTGTATGTTGGCAAATTGAACACCAATAAAAAATAAATTTATTATTAAAAAAAAAAAGAACAGAACAAATAGAGAAGTCTAATAATTCCTTGTTTCCTTATCAGAACTTCCTCTTTCCTATTTGGTGGAACTCACCTTATGTCAAATCATGCTTCTTGCTCTATTTTGGTTTATAGTAAAACACAGTGATTGGACTTTCAAGATTCACTCTGAAAGCTAAAGGGAAAATTTTGGAATTTATTGGAAGTAAACAAAGCCTATATTTGAACACTTGTAAGACTTGATTTTTAATTTGAAACTCAAATCTGAATAATCACATCTTTATTCTATTCTAGGCCTTCCTCTAGTCATGAATAATGAGGATTATTTTTGATTCAGTGGGTTGGAGAGCTGTAGAAAATCTAGGAAAAAATATACTTCTTAAATATGTCAAAACTTATCCCAAAACATGTGCAAAGAAACAATTGGATTTGTCCCCTGCAAAATGGAAGAAAATTGAACAATAAGCAATATTGTAAGAGATAATAATATGACTCAAGAATTTCATTAGAAGGCAATGGAAAAATATGATAAATTCTATGAGATCAGTAAATATACCATTCATATCCTCCTCCTGATACACTTACTCAAAATCATTCTGTGATTGAAAAAATAATTCCTAACAGGAGTTTTAAGTGTGAGAAAATAAGGTTTTAAAAGACTGAATTACTGAATCCAAAGAAAAATTTTTCTTAGAAGTTGTATATAACATAAAAATATAACTCAATAAATTTAAAAAACAAAACAAAACAAACAAAAAAAAAAAAAACAAAAAAGCAGCCCAAGCCTATCATCCTAGATTGAACTTGCAAGTTTACCAAGTGGTAGTGGTTAGGCATACTAAAATCACCAAATTTCTTGTTTTACAAAGTCTTTATATTGTTCTTTCTCTTATATTATTACACTTTTCTCCGTTTAACAAAATTACGAAGTTAACATATGTCTAATGTTAAAACAGGTTAAAAGAAAGAAATTGTGTGGAAAATAGTCTTTCTTCCCCTACACTCCTGAGTAAAATTTTAATAACAACTGGCAATTCCTTCTTGTCTTTATTTTCTTATTATTCTACTTCTTAATTTTACAAAAAGAGAAAATAAAGGTTTATTTTTTGGTAATTAAAACAATTAGAATTAAAAACAATTAGAATAAAAAAATTCATAAACTTTTAAATGTAATGAACTTTCAAATACATATGAAAAACTAGAACAGATAAAACATAGCTCACATAGCAAAAGGGAAAAATTAATGTTAAAGCATGAAAAATAATCGCAGAGAGAAAGGCCAAATATCATTTATGACTCTCAAAATGAGCCAGTTAAATAATCATATTTAAGCTTTTCAGATCAGGGTAGAAAAATTAAATTCTTTGCTATTCACAAAAGCATAGAATAAAAATAAAAATACAGGAATGATGAAAGACTTATTTGCCAGAAATAAAATAATGGAAAGCAGTCCTGGAGGGAATTGAAGGCAAAAGCCTACATTCAGAGGAAATTTCCCAACTTTAAACATACACATTATTAAACCAGAATTAACAAAACAATGAAATAAAGTAAATACGAATAAAAGAAAAAATGAAATAATATTTTTTAAAAAATTTAATGGATTAAAATTAGGAAAAATAAATTTAATGAGCCCCATGAATTATTGGCAATAAAATTAGAGTAGATAGGTTTCTGGAAAATCTGATTAAGAAAAATGAGAAAATAAAGAGAATTAGAAAGAGAAAGGATAAAAACTCAAATAGAATACAATGTATGAGATTACAATGCAAGACCCTATGTATGCAGTAAATATGTAAAACTGTTTGAAATGGATGATTTCCATGAAAGATATGAACAGTAAAAATTTATAAAAATTGGAAAAATCTGAATAGAATAATAACCATAAGTATAATGAAAAACATTTCAAAAATTGCTTTAAATTCTCCAGGGATTGTTTTACTAGTGAATTATTTGAAACTTTAAAAGAACTAGTAAACTCAATTCTATATGATTTATTCCAGAACACAGGAAAAAATAAATGGAAAGCAATCAAATCTATTTTATAGATAACAGGATTATTCTGACATCAAAATCTGACAATTATACAAAAAATAAAAAATAAAACTAGGCAGAGTTGTCTTAGGAATAGAGATTCACAAATGAATTGATATTAGGAAATATATGTGCCTGGCATTTATTAGACAATAAATGCATCCTATATCACCAACGAAAGCAAGGCTATCCAGAATGAATTTCTTTGGCTTCCTAGCCCCGTGTCTATATTTTTAATTCACACACAAACCCATCCTCACCTCATTTCCCTCTAGTTCAGAAGAGGGAAAAGGGTCTTTTGTTCAAAAACAAAGCTTCCAGTTGTGTTCTGGATCCTGTTCTAGAAGCAAATCCGCATCCTTGATTTGTCAGTTACCTGTTGCTTCTTTCTTTCTATTAACTAGTTCCTTTCAGCACTTCAAGAATGCTTCCTCCGTTCTGCACCCAAACCCCTGGAAAGTCATGACCAGATGCCATGCAGTTCTTGCTTTCAATCCTCAGGAGCGGGCTAAATCAGCAATTGCAGGGCAACATGCTAACATGTGGCCATGAACAGGTACTACTAGAGCTCATCAGAAAGGCTTCTGGGAATTCCCTTCCAGTCAGTGCCATACCTTTTTAAATTTCTTTTCACTGATTATCTTCTCAAAAAAGAGTAGCTTCCACTCTCCATGACAATTTTTCATTTCCCACTGATCCCTCTATAGATTGCTCCCTATTGAAACCTCCATGACTGTATGTTCTTCTGCTTTTACTTCTTCTTTGGCTTTTCTTACCTATTCTTTTTTGCAGACCCCTTTCACCCAATCATTTGCTATGAGCCATGTTTTAGAGCAATGGCTGCTTTTATCTTCTAGATCTGCACAGCCTCTCTCCATGTACACTCTCTCTCATCTAGTTCCGTGGTTTTCAGCTACTACCTAAACGTCGGGTCTTGATCTCTACCCACCCAGGGATCTCTCGTCTGAGGTCCAGATTCAAACACCAGCTCTCTACTGTAATCTCTTCACATGAATGTCTAACTGGTGTGTCAAATGCATGTCCCACACGAATTTAGTATCTTTTCAAATCCTGCTGCTTTACTACACACACTGTCCAACAATGTGAGTCAGGACTCCCGATACAAAGACAGATTCATCCTGTTATCAAAATGTAAGGCTCCCATCCATTCTCATTTCTTTGGTCTAATTCAAATCTCTGTAAGCAACTTTTCGTAATTCTAGTGTCCTACGTGGGTAGAAACTTTGTCCAGGATGGCACAAAGGTCTTTTCTAAATGAATTCTATTTATCATAGTGAGTGAAAACATTGGTATTTTAGTCCTTTACATGGTGTTTTGTAAGGTTTGCTGGTTTAAGTGTGCATGTTCCGTTACTCCAAGACTGGAATACTAAACAGACTGAATTAGTCAGTCTGCAGGGAAGAGTCTAGACTCTGAAATGTGATGAATTTACCAGTATAAAGATGATAACATATTATGAGGGACTGCGATTGCCTTTGCAAGTGCCACTTCTTTTGTCTCCCTCACATTGCCCTCTGTCAGCAGAAATGTCATCCTCTCAGTGAAGTGACCCCCCCTGCTCTATGCAGGATTAGTGTTCTAACCTCTCTTGTGTTCTCTCACAGTACCTGTCTCACTTTTTCTTGCAGCCACTTGTCTCTGTGTCTGTGAACTCCAGTGCATGGCACATAATACATGCTCACAAACGTTCGTTTCATCAACTAATTCAGCTCCTAGTTTTGGTATTTTGTCCAATTCTTTTTCCTTATTTCTCTTGAATTATTAGACTGAATGCAAAATAGGATACCTTTGCAGGAACCAAGGCTGATAGTGTTATCCAATAAGACTTTTACAATACGGGCAAGAAATTATTCTAACTCCATCCGGAGCTAAGTGTTTTAGAAAATTGTTACTGCCTCCATTCATTTATCTTCCAATTATTTTTAGCTTCAGTTAAACATATCAGCTCCATAGCATACTTAGCGAGCTCTCTTTGCCACAGGATCTAGATGTGATTATCATTGTTTGGTTTGGTTTGGTTTGGCTTTGGCTCGTAGCCATTAATGCCAGTAGGCTGAACCCAAGTACCATTTTGTCTCTCGGCAAAGTAGCCACTTAACAAATAATAGAGGAAGCCTTTGAGTTCTAAAAATTCTTGACTGTGTAAAATACGCTTGTAACCTGCAGCTTATAGAATCAATGCATATCCTAATGGTGTTCAGTAGTTTAAGAGGTGTTTGAATTATTAGGTGAGGGAAGTCACTGTAACAGTTAAGCAAAATAACTAAATACATCTGAAGCCATATAATTTAATGTATTAGGAGCAGATCTTTTGAAAATTTCCAGAAAGTTATCCAATATCCTATTGACCAGCGTTTTAAGACACATTTTATAGCTCAAACCCTTAACTTAAGTGCCTACGTCGTTCACTAAGGGAGAAAGAAATGGCATAATGGCAACCCTAGCCGTGGAAAATATGCTGTTTCTTTAGTACACCATTATTTCCCAGTAAGTATTGTAATTGAGAAGAAACTTCCCTTAAATGTGCTAAATCAATTAATTACCCCCACACACTTGCTTTAACATCCTGCACTATTGAAACAACTTCCAGATGTTACATTTGCTAATAATTCTTTGGTCATCATGTTTCAGTGGGTTGGCGGTGTCACTCCAGATACAGACTCAGAGATGCAGAATCGCGACCGTCCCACATGACAATCACTGGTGAGGAGATGACTCTTGGCATAGCCACACACTCATTTTTCATCTCGAGTAATTAATTTAATCATTTTATGTCCTGACTTCCTGTTCTGTAAAAACGGGAGTAGTGGTGCTAAGAAAACATTAATAACAAAAATGAACATAAGCCATTCTGTGTTTGGAAAAAAAATATACGTGCACTTACTAGTAATCGCACTTTGATGTTCACCATGTTCTTGCATAAGAATGATCTCATTAACTAATTTTCCCATTGAGAAAGTGTGTATGGCAACATTACACTCTGTTTGCTATTAAGTGCAATCTTTTTTTCATTTAAAGTCTAATGCTTATTTTATTTTAGCACATTTTTAAAAATGTTATTCTAACATACCCAATGGGCTATACTTCTGAAGTCCACTGTTGTGGAGAATCTGAATAGCATCATGTTTACCCTAATAGGTTTGTTCATTAAGTGTTATTTTACAAGATGGAGAGATACATTTGGAATTGCTTTGCTGCCTTTAGATTTTCTAGGACCTTTAAAATCACATTACCATTAGTTGAACTTCTTCTCAAGTTTGTCAATCCTACTAACATAAAGCCATGCAGCAAATTTGCTTTTAATATCTTTCTTCTAGCTTTGTGCTTTATTAGAAATAACTCATTTACAGAAAACCTTTTATTTGAATTGGTGATGAGAATAAACACATAGTTCTCAGTGACTTTTATTATTTATTATAAAGTAATTTGGCAGGGTGTTGTGTAGGCAACTAAACAAAATAAAAGATTAATCAGAACTACCAATCTTTTTCTGATTTGCAGAGTAACAGAAAACAGCAGCCCAGCCCTGTTTTACTCCCCAAAGGTTTAGTTCAGTATGTGCCAGTGATGGAAAACATCGTCCGCCTATAAAGCAACAATTAGGGCTGGTTTCCATGGACTCAATCAGTCAAATGTAAAAATACAAAAGACCAATATAAAATAAGCCCTCTTCTGTGGGCCTCCACATGCCAGAAACGTGAACACCCTTGGATATGTGCTGCTCCCGCTATTGACCAATGCTCCCCTGGAATTTTTAGGTTTAAAAGTTCATATTTTAATTGCAGAATTGAATACAGAAGGATAAAAGTCAGCAGTTTTTCCCCAGGTTATAGCAGAGTTTGGAGAAAAAAAGACATAGCTGGAAGAAAAGGAGCCTAAAGTCACTTTTTTTAGAGAAAGCTTTTGGCAAAGCGAGACTAATTGATAAATTACTTAACCTCTTGGTTGATTCATTTTTTATATGTATTATGTATTAATTGAGATAAAATATTAGAAAAACTGCCGCCTACTTAAAGTTGTTGGCATTCCTGGAAGTAAGCACATTACTCAGAATTATGTTTTAAAAAGGCTTGTTTACATGTACACTGTCCTCCATAGATTTTGGGGATAGGGTCACAGAAAGCAATTTGTATTAATATCAGTCTATCCAGGAAGTAATTCCTAAAATCAACTATAAAGGAATGTTAGAGAAGGATCGAGGAAAGATATGACCTTCAGATATTTTCTGAAAAAATATAACAACTAAAGTGATGAATAACTGCTAGCTTATGAAACGTATTATACATTCGCTGATAATCAAATACTCATTATGACAAGCAGACACAAAATGTGTTTGAGTTACATAGAACAAATTTAAGGCAGAGATAAGGAAGATCTGCCTGGCCTTGAGGGGGAGGCATTGAGAGTAACTTTTGACACCCTTGTCTTCGGTCAGAGCAAATATCATAGTGCTTGAGAGGAAGGAAGGTAGGTAGGTAGGTGCTGTTTCAATGACTTCTCCAACTGAACCCTTGTGAAGAGTGCACTCAAAAGCTGTTAACAAGAATAAGGTCTTTTGTGTGTCTGTGTAGGGTGACCTTGTGAATAATCTTTTATTCAGTTAAAATGTTGCAAAAAATCAAACTTTTCTATTGCTACCTTAGATGACTGGAAAGCGTTCCATATACCTTCTTCTCCCTAACATTACGTAATGGTAGCATATTATCCTTGTTCATAAGCTTTTTTTTCCCCCAAATTTTATTTGTTTGTTTGTTTGTTTGTTTGTTTGAGGGAGAGAGAGACACCATGAGCAGGGGGATGGGGAGAGGCAGAGAGGGACAGACAGATTCCCGGCTGAGCTGGGAGCCCATAAGGGGCTCAGTCCCAGGACCCTGAGATTATGAGATCAGGACCTGAGCCAAAGACAGATGCTTAATCCACTGAACCACCCAGGCACCCTTGACTTCATAAACTCATAAAGCAGCGTAATTCAGCATCAGTAGCTCCCTGAGACATAGGGTCTTTGCTTCAGTTTGGTCGAAATATGTATGGTTTTTGCATTTTTCTTGGTGTCTTGGAGTGAAGAATAGTGTCCTGTCCCTAGGTCCTCTGC
This sequence comes from Vulpes lagopus, assembly GCF_018345385.1. NCBI lineage: Eukaryota > Metazoa > Chordata > Mammalia > Carnivora > Canidae > Vulpes > Vulpes lagopus. The sequence continues at coordinate 122,903,657 of NC_054825.1, forward strand.
CACTAGGCCTGGTGTGAGAAGCGTCTGCCCAAATGTATTCCAAAACAAGAAATTAAAAGTGAAAGAAAGGAAATTCCTATTCTGTTTAAAATAAGATGGGAATGAAACTGAGTACTACCAGACTTTGTGGTGAATCTCCATAACTTACAAAATAGGAATTAACACTTGTTAATGAGCTGATGATTACCAGGCCTTTAGCCTTCTGGCTTCTGCTTATCTCTCTCCCCAGCACCCCTAGTCCCCATCCTGGCTGTCCTACCCTCTCAGCATACCAAACAGCTTTATGTGTCTATAATATGACATCCTCCTTCACTTCTGAATCATTTAAGTATGGATTCTCCTGCCTGGACCACAATTTCCCCTAGTCTTTCCAAAGGCTGGAATAATCTAACCTTAACATCATCTTCTTCTAAGAAACCTGGGTCAGCTCACTTTGTTTTCTCATCATGGCAGGTAGTGTAAATTGTTCAGATTGTAACTCACCCTTCCACGATGTGCATTCCTGCAATCCAATATATTTTTCTAGAGTTCATCCCACCTAAGATTATTACTAAAATTTAGGTGCCTTCCCTTAGATGCATCTGAGTAAGATCCGGAAGAGCAAGTGAGACAGGGGCCATGATTCCATACTTTTCAGCTATTTCTACTGGCTTACAAAGTAAGGAGGGCATAATTTTTTTCTACGGTAGCACTCCAACTGCAAAGGCAGCAGTGATACATATTTTATCAGATCACAGGTACTACAGAGTGTTCTTGTGTTCAATCATTAACAATAGCAGCTCAGAGGAAAACATAATCAAGATAATTATCTCATATTATGTAGAGGAAACAATAACAGAGTTTTTCATTATTTCCAGTAGTTTCTATCAACTATGCTTATTGCTATGATAACAACACCTTAACAAAACTCTGTCAGACTTTGTCATGTCATAAAATCAAGAGCAATATATAGAAAGTACATAGATGAAGTAGAAACCACTCCAAGGTTAAAGTGTTACCCAGGGATCATCTTTGTCACTTGCATCTCTGGGAAAGCCTCAATAACAAGGTAACTATGACACTTCTTTACAAGTACTATTTGGACATTTGAAGAAAGAACTCTATAATTCTATCTCATGTGACATTAATCAGATTTTTAACTATGTGAGGAATAATAGCAGTCGATATCATCTTATATTAATGTCTGTAGGAGTAAAGAATGAAAATTATTTACATCACCTAAAAATTTCATAATAACTCCCAATCACCTTGGGTACCAGACAGGGTGATAATAAGTGTCTTAACTTTCCCATTCTTCTGAGACTGAGGTCCTTGACAAACTGAACAAAGAGCAATTATGTAGTGTTGACAAATTAACAGAGGGGCCCAGGAAATAACAGGAGGCAACAGAGGTACATCACGATAAGAAGGAGACACAAAACAAGAGGAAAATCTACTAAGGGAATGGAAAGCAGTAGCAGGATAAGCTGTTGGCCAGCCAATAGGTTTTGGGACCAGGACGATGGGAGCAGATAGTCTAGCTCTTATAAATTACCAATTTCAAAAAGTTTACTTGAAAGGACTGTTGAAAAAAAAAAAAAAGAAAGGACTGTTGATAGTATATATTTGTAAATGGTTACATGATTCACCCAGTTAAACATTAAGACACATCACTCTGTTGTGACCTTAAATTTCTTTATCCACTGTCATGTGTGCTCTTATTCTGAAGGGCCAATTTCTTCATGATTATTATGTTCCAGTTACAGCTCTACTCCTGCACAGCATCTCCTAACTCGTTCTAGGTAAAAGTGCCCCATTGCTTTTCTCCTTTAATGTGTTGTCACACTTACGGTGTCAACACTAGTAACATGCTGCCTTCTCTTTGGCACTTAACTGTCATCTGAAGAGCAAGATTATTATAATGTGTCTGTAGCCACTTGCCCTTGTGCTGAAGATAACATTTCACATTTGGAATAGTGCTGGCAAACTTTATTGAATGAATAAATGCCTGAAAAAGGGAATGTGGCATAGACTAGAAAAAACTCTATATTAGGAGTTGAGAAGAATGCATCTCAGCTCTGCCAGTACCAAGATTAGGATCTAAGGTAATTATTTAGGCCTTTGGGGCCATATTTCCCCATCTATGAAGAGATCTCTAAAGCTTCTTCTAATTCAAGTCCTCTTGGAACATCTGGATGTTATCCATAATTGGAATAATACTTACAAAAAACGTATGAGAAACGAACAAAATATGCCAACTAAAGGAAACCACATATTAGAGATCTACCTCCTTGGTTTGTACTTACGATGGCAGATGACTACCTTCCTGTTGTGTCCTCACATGTGGTTCTCACATGCATGGCAGAGAAAGAGCTCTGGTGTCTCTTCCTTTCCTTATATGAGCAATTATTCCATCATGAGAACTCTATCCTTGTGACCCCACCTAAACCTAATTATATTCCAAAGGCCCCTTCTCCAAATACCATCACACTGCGGGTTAAAGTCTTCAACATAAGAATTAGTGGGGAGATACATTTAGCCCATAGAAGTAATTGTCAAAAATAATTGAACTGAATATTAATAATTTCTGAATTTTATTTTATGTAAATTATACCTCAACAAAAAATTGTGACAAAAATAAGACCACATTTTTGGAAATATTTGGCAACTCTGACAGTCTACACCAGTGATCTCTCCAGAGAAGTCTGCCTTGTAGCATTCTGTCTATAGTAAGATTAAGTACATCCAATTTACCCAAGATTATCCCTGTCTATGCATGTTGTCTCAGCATGAATATTAATGAATATTCCCTTTCACTCTGAAAAGCGCCCACCTTGGACCTTAAATTATGTGTTCCCTTCCTAATAAGCACCTAGACTCATCCTCTGAATGACAAGCCTAGAAAACTCTTTCCCCTCTCTGGATTCTACTATTCACTAACACCAAACTGTTGTTATTCCATATTCTTCCTCACTATTAATGCTAAATCTTTAGTGACATAGATGAGTGATCCTGCTGGCTCAGACAATATCTCCATCAGGTGGCTCATTCCCACACCCAAAACTTTGAAGGTAGAAATATAAATCAGTCCCCTTTCCATTTCTGTTTTTATTAATTCCCTGAATTGCCATATTTTTTTTTCATATTTCTCCAACAGAATCTTCTCAGACATTTATGAGCTTCATGCATCAAATAACTTCCTCCGTCATCACACTATTCTAAAACTTTATTCTCTGCAACTTTTAAATCTATCGTAACAGCAGAAAAGATCCTGCATCTCTTTGATCACCTTCTAGGGGTATCTGCCCTAGATTTAGAAATAAGCTGTAAATGAGCACCCCGGGGTATAATTTGGAAAATGGCATTTTTATGTTTGGATTTTGTTTAAAAATGAAAGGGAGGAAGGAGAGAGGTGAAAAGGGAAGAAGAAGAGAAGAAAGGAAAGAGAGTTTCTACATCAAATTCACAGAAGCATTTGGTCAAACTGTAATTTCAGCCACAGTAAAAGTCGACAGAGTTTTCATTGAAAGTTACCAGACACTCCTTTGGTTAACAACACATAACACGTGTTCAAAAATGTGCCATGCAATTAGGGAAAGAAAAAGCTGATTGTCTGATTTCTTGAACATAATATGTGAAGGAATAAAACTAAAGATTCTTGATTCTTCTGTTTTGTTCTGTGACTTTCCACTGCTTAAAATTAATAATGAAGATGAGGAGGAAGAGAACACTTCAATGAGAATATTTACTAATACTTTCTGCCAGTAAAAGATAGACAAGCTTTAAAAAGTTGCCCCAACTCGAAGATGAGGCAAAAGTAAGAGGCAGAGACAAATCCTTGTACATATGGACAGATATCCACATACATTTATTTGGTCTACTATGAATTGCATGTGGTTTTTAACTATATTGAGGGCCTCTAATAAGCCAAATAGTGAATCAGAGCCAGTGGTATAACCAGCTGATTTAGTAAATTCATTCCAACAGCTGATCAAGTCCAATAAAACCAAAACAAAAAAATTAGCCAAGTGAGCTATTTGGCTGAAATGGTTGATTGATTGAGTAGAATAATATACCCCACGGTGCCAGGCAGACCAAGAATACTCAGCGTCTCAGAAGGGTTAAAGGAAGGCAGCCTCTTGTGACTGGATAAGTAACAGATCTTTCTTCATCTCCAGTCTGTCTTGGGATAGACCCAAAACAACTCTGAGATGCAATTTTTATGGTTTAAAAAAAAACTAGAACAAAATAGTACATTTTGTTTAGAATTTTGATTGATGCCAAATCACATCACTCTTCCCACTGGTTGGCTGTCACTTTTCAAGCTTTATCTGAATATTAACTGCCATTAACAGCTCAAATTTTCAGTTGGGTTCGCTGCAGCCAAAAGCATTGTGATATTAGGACATTCAAGATATAGATTAAACTGTATAGCAATAACTGTCTGTCATCTTGACAACATGGAGGCATGCCTTTTCAGAGCATTAGCCATTGCCTGTTTTTGTGCATGAGTAGGAAATATTGGTAAAATTTGTACTGTGAATGACAAGAGTAAGAATGAAAAAGTATCATTGAATGGTTTTCTATACTGATGAAGAATGAAATTCTTTATCATTTTCAGCTCTGCTCTTACATCTGTTTCCTGGAAAGAAATAATTCAGTGCCAGTAACAAATATGCTAATTACAATTTGGGCCATAGCTTCAAAATCTTTAAGTAAATGCTGAATACTTTAGTTCAGTCAGGAAATTTGCTAAGACACATTTCTTCTGACAGCTGCCAAGGAGAATGTCTGTTTTTAATACTTGAAAGATATACCAGATTTGCACTTTTAAATAACCACAGTTTTATAGCTCCTATTGGAGTCTTATTGAGCTCTTGACTACATTTTCTGCGTTGAATGTCAGAAAGTAGCCCACTTCAAATGGTTTTTTTGGTGCCAACCATACAACTACTCTAGACAGTATTTATTTCGGAGTCAAAGAGCTAATTATTTTGCCTTTTTTTTTATTCCATGTAGACTCAGCATCACTGAACAATGACAGATATAAATGTCCAACATGCTGGTACCCAGAGTACCTATGTTTGTGAGCCCAGCCAGGACCATTTATCATAATTACCTTCAGGGGCAATGCTGCTCTTCACACCCAAATTTATTGTGTTGTGGTCCTCATTATTTTTAGATAGGCAGAAAAATCAACATTACTATGTAATGATCTCTTTATTTCCCTCACTTAAAATTGACATAGTGCTCCGAATGAAGCAACCAAATTGGTGACAAATGGTAGAAAAGATTATCCAATTATAGTTTTCTGGCACAATATGTTTATAAAGAAAGCGGTAAAGGCAAAAATAGGCTTCCTTTCAAAGGATTGAATGCATTAACGTATCGACGACTTGTGCAAATATTTCACATAAACTTCTCTTATAGCAGTCACCTCTTCTTCTCCATGAAGATAAAGAAGCCTAATTCCTGTCCATCAAGAAAGATTTAAACTTATTTACAACTGGATGGAATCAAGCCAAGCCATGTTTTCCTTAACATGGCTCTGGTTGTCTTTTTAGTATGGGCTTACTCAGTATAGGATTTCAATATGCTTGAAATGAATGCTGACTTTCCTACAAAGACAATACCCTGAATGTCTTGACACTTCATAAGCAAACGACGTATTTTTCTGCTTGTTTAAATTATTTGATAAAACCTCATGAGAAATAGTCAGAATAGTCCATGCCTTAAGATAGTTCTTTTCATATCTATAATATCACCTGGAATTTGATACTCTTCAGAGAAGAAGAAACAAAGAGGTACTACTTAGTCATCCTTATCAACATCTTCAGAATGGCCCTCACCATTCCTAGAATCTACTATATGCCAAGAATTAAACACATAAGGTCCAATATCTCAATTAATAATCCATAAAATTCTTATTTAAGAAAAATACTATTATCCAATTTCATGGATAAGGAAACCAAGTTTCAGAAAAGTAAAGTAACATGCCTGAGGTCACATGGCTATTAAGTGGCAGAGATAAAATTCATATCTGGGGTTGTTGGATGAGAAAATGTTTGTTCTTTACATTAGGTTTTCTTAGAGAGGTAAAGGTAGAAGAGAGTAAGGCAATTTTCTCCCAGGGAGAATAAGGTAGCAAATTAGGTGTCTCACAACTGTTTTACCTAGTCCCCTAATGGCAGCTGGGCTTAAAATATTAAATAAACATATTCTAAGTCAGAAATCTTACCTTATATGCCTCATATCACCCATATCACCAGAATACAGAACACAGGTAGGGGTTTCAGATTAGAAGATCTGGGAATACTTAGGATTGGCAGCAGATTATATCCAACTGAAGCTTTGGTCAGAAATGACAGCCATAGCAACAAGAAAAAAGTAGGGATATATTATTGGAAGAATAAAGAACAGCTACTTAAAGACAAATCCCAGATTTTCAGGTCAAAGGGATTTTTAACAATTATTTAGACCCAACAGATGCATGAACAATTCTACTACATCTGATCATTTACTTGAATGTTTACCATGACAAACAGCCTATTTTCTCTTCTGAGTCATTTATTTATTTACTCATTCAAAACATACCCAAGTATTTCTTAAAATTACTGCATGCCATAAACTGTGCCAGGCACTGAAAGGATAGACAAGCCAATTGTCCTTTTCGTCAAGTTCTTTCTTATGTTGAGTCATAGTCTCTTTCACTGCTACTTCCTATCTTGAGTATAAATTTTATCCTCAGAACTATCCAGAATATGATTTTCAAGGCATAGCATTTCAATATCTTAAATCATCTAATATGCCACTTCGGATGAGAGTGGGCCTTCCTCCATTGTTGCTTTTTCCCCTTTCATTTTAGGAGAAGTGAGTAAAAAAAATTCCTCCTACAGAAGTATCTTTGGTTTTGAAGAATGAGAGGGGCCATAGGGAGAACAATGGGGAAGAGAGACAAAACTGGTTGTTTAAGGTGACTCTAGTTTAGCTTCAAGGGATCACAGTAAAGGGTAAGCTATATGTATTTTAATGTCATCTAGCCCAGGTTTCTGGGGTTAAGAAGCAGAGGTTTGAAGGAAAATAATGAATATGTATTAGCTAGAGGGGCATCTGGGTGGCTCAGCCCATTGATCATCTTACTCTTGATTCCAGCTCAAGTCTTGATCTCAGGATGGTGAGATTGAGCCACCAATCTGTTTTCTGTATCTATGAAATTGGTTTTTAATCTTTTTTAATTCCACATATAAAAGAGATCATATGATATTTGTCTTTGCTTTTCATTTTTTATCACACTTCCTCATAGCCCAGATATCCACTCAAACAAGCAAACAAAACAAGGTATCTTGTTTTTCAAGATGCATGTTGAGTTCAGTGAATCCATTTTTTTCTTATAACACTTTAAAAATGTTAATAAATAATCGCACACCGTTACTCATGAATAACTCCAAAATAAAGGTATTACCATTGTGCTCTTGATAGTGGAAATAGCTTTCTCTCTTGCTTTTTTTTATTTTTTATTTTTTTTTATTTCTGGAAAATCAGAATAATTTTCTACTTCTATTTTATCTCACTCACTGCAGTTGCTTAAAGATCACTGCATTTATGAATTTAATATTTTATTTTTTAAGTGTTCTGGAATATAAATATTCCAGAGCCGGAGATTTGTACAAATTTGGAGGTTCTAGAACTCTTTGATAATGTCTTTAGACTTTCTCCTACTTCGACTGACCAGCACTGAATCTACCTTTGTTATACAGTGATCTATAGCCATAAAGTCAATATTCAAGCAGGAATTAAGTCTTATGAATCATGCCTGCTTTTTCTTTGAACAACTTGAAATCTTCTTTAGTATGATCTATGGAGTTCAAGAGAAACGAATCAAAAAAGAGGAAAGACCAGAAATTCAGAAGCAGCTTTCAGACAACTAATGACAAAGTGACTTTATAATCCTGCTGTCTTACCCATCCTCACCATCTAGACCAGTGCAGCTCAAAAGTGTCATCTCAAGACCAGCAGCATTAGCAACTGCTTAGAGTTTGTTAGAAATACAGATTATTGAAGAAGAAAGAAGAAAAGAAGAAGAAGAAGAAGGAGGAGGAGGAGGAGGAGGAGGAGGAGGAGGAGGAGAAGAAGAAGAAGAAGAAGAAGAAGAAGAAGAAGAAGAAGAAGAAGAAGAAAAGAAGAAGAAGAAGAAGAAGAAGAAGAAGAAGAAGAAGAAGAAGGAGAAGGAGGAGGAGGAGGAAGAGGAGGAGGAGGAGGAGGAAAAAGATTATCAGGTCTCTCCTCTGATCTGCTGAATGAGAATCTCCAGAGGTGGCATCCAGGAATTTGTATTTGATTAGCTTTCTAGGTGATTCTTAAACATGCTAAAGTGTGAAATCACTCTTCTATGGTAGAGTCTGTGAGAATCTGTCCCGTGATACATTCTTCATGGGGTTGTAGGGTCTTATAGATAGGATAGAGAGCAAAGAAGGTAGTTTTTGAAAACTCAGTAAAAAATGACTCCATATTATTTATACAATGTTGTATGTTAACTAACTCTTTTCATTCTCAGATGTTTGAAATAGCAAATCTAAGTGAGTTTAAGGTGCATTAGTGGATTGAATGCAAAATCTGGATTACAGTTGAGACCCCTTACTCCTTGTTCAGACTCAATCTATTCTTTTCATTTTCCTCCTCAAAATTCTTATTTGCCTTTTCTGAGTAATCCAGTGGAACTGTTTTTTCTTCAATAAACTTCAGGATGTATCAGGGGCCAGATCCTGCAAATGTCTTTAAAATAATTCTCCCTTGGTATCTTTTCTATTGTAAAATCTTGCCAAGACTTTGTTCTCTGCTGCAAAATTATGGTGATTCAGTGTTTATTGAAAGCTTGATTGAGCCAAACCAAGGATGTGCTTTAGAAGGCAGTGAAGTATGGTGGAAAGTGCATCAGTTTCAGACTCAAACAGATCTAAATGCTATTCATGGTCTGCCACTTAGTAGCTGTGTAATCTTGGGTAATTTTTTAAATGTCTCTGAATTTCAGTGTCCTTGTCCATTGGAATTACTGTGTGATAAGTAATTCTTTATTTGCTTATTTGTCTGTTTCTGAATTTATTTGCATATGCCTGTCTCAGTACAAACAGCTGATGAAGTAGCTAATGAAATACTGAATATGAAGTGTCTAGCCCTTTGCCTGGAGCCCACAAGATGTTTCAGAGAAATTAATTCTCTTTTGCATTTTTCCCTTATTTCTTTTGCTGCTGAGAATTCTTTACACAAAGAGTTAAAGCTTCTGCAGAGCCAACTAAAGGTGTGCAGTAATTGGCAACCTGAATATTATAATTCAGATAAAAGGGTGAAAGTGTAAGGCTTTCCACTTTAGCCTATAGACTTGTGCTATTCAATAGGTGGTTACCTGTGGTTCTTGAAGATTTGAAATGTGCCTAGTTTAAAATGAGCTGTGATATATATATCACATAATATATATTTATATATATAACCAAATTTCATAGAATTCGTATATAAAGATAATGAAAAATATCTCACTAATACATTTTTATGTTTCTTAGGTTTTGAAATATTTCAGATATATCAGTTTAAATAAATGTTCTAATAATTTCACCTGTTTCTTTTTACTTCTTTTAATGTTACTATTAGAAAATTTAAAAGTATATATGTGGCTCACCTTTGTGGCTCTCTTAATATTCCTATTGGACGGGATTGCAATTCATGGGCCTTTAGACTACATTTGTCTGCCAAGTAAATAGTTTTGTATTTTAATTCTATTTGGATACTTTAAATATAGCAATACCAATGGTCCCACATTAATGTACTTTCAAATTGTTTTTAATAACTACAGAGAGGACAACAAACCCTCAGTGAACTTGCTTACATAGCACTATTTTAAAAATCAGAGGCATAGGCTGGGCGAAGCCAATCCAGGCAAAGAATCTCTACATATCTGGTTTTTCTAAGAGAATCCATACTTCATGGCTGGCTTAGTAAAGTTTTTTCATAGGTACAAGGTAGTAATGCTCAAAGTAGAAATTACAGCCCTGAATGAGTATGTAGTGGTAAGCTATCATTCTTTTAACAACAAACATGATGGACAAGTATTTGCATAGGCAGCACTATTTTTCAAGACATATATTACATTAAAGCTAGGAATAAGATGGTCTTCACTTCTGCCCCAAATTAGAAGTGCCTATCTCCATCATCTTCCTTTGTCTACACCATATCAAGACCAACATCATCTTTTATTTTGTAGTTTCCCCAATCCAGTTTAGCCTCTCTGTTATTGGCAATCCTGTAACACTTGTTATTTGTAATACATATATTAGCCTTTCACTAAACATGATTTTTTTTCCATTTTCTGGTTTTTTAATATAGGTTTTATCTACCTATCCAGGTACTGATCTCCTAAAGGGAAGAGATATAACTTATGTGCTTTTGTGTTCCTCACAGTCTTTGTTTAAGCCAATAGGTAATTTTGACTATAATAATAATGATGAAGGTCACAAAGAACAATATAAAATTAGCCCCTATGAAAATGTGCAATATGATGAAAAACTCATTATGAACAAGAAATGTCCATTGTGCATTTTGACCTTAAAGTTATTTCTACATCTGAACTTACTCTCCCAACCAGTCCTCAAGTCCAGTCCTCAAATCCATTCAGCTGTTTCAGTCCTCACTGTTAACATCCAGTCCTGTGCCTCCTGTCTTTCCCCAGCCCCTGGTCCAATCAGTTTGAGCAATGAAAAACACAAATCCGAGCATGCCACTCCTCTGCTTAAAATTCTGATTTTTTTCCAAGGGATAAAATCTCAATTCCCTCGTAGGATTGATGAAGTTTTTCATTATAATGTGGCCCATTTATACTAGTTCAACAGTAAGTCTCACACCTCTTCTCCTGGCCCCAACTTATACTAATATTATTTTGTCTCTTCTAAATCAGGCTTTCCTTCCTTTATCTCTAAGCCTTTGCACATACCTTTCCCTTCACGGAATGCACTCATTCTGTTACTTGATTAACATCCCCCAACCAGCTCCAGTCTGTTTCCTCCCCTGAAATGTGAGCAGAGAAGTCAGGGTGTACCTTTTTTGCCATTATATTTGCTACCTCTAGCAACTGTGACTGGCCTATGAAAAGGCTCAATATTTTTTGAAGAAAGGGAAAAAGAGGTAAAGGGGGGGTGAAGGAAATAGGGAGGTATGAAAAGAATGAAAAAGAAAGAAATTTATTTTATTATTCTGCATGCTCTCAAATATTTGAGGGTCACTCCTGAACCACTATTTTAGAGAATACTCTAGGCTGTTGCTTTTTATTCTTTTTTGAATTACAGTCCCCTTCTTTCAATTAGTCTCACACTTTTGTGAGGAGGTTCATTGAATACAATAGCCAAAATTCATAAATCAAATTATTCTACCTTGGAACCAATGCCCACTCAACTCCAATGGACAGCCACACTATGCTTTTACAAACTGAGCTCATTGGCCCACTCTAAATACCCATTTATTACTTCCACTGAGTCAGCCAATAGCCAAGAGAACTCAATCAATTAAAAATTTAATGGATGTTGGTTATACACTCAGCACTGCACTAAGCACTCAATAGATAGTAAATCAATATGAGTCTTGAGAATCTGGAACATGCTCTTAAAAAACTTTGTCTAAGAAAATAAAGCTAAACATAATACAAGAAGTAATCATAGAGAAATCATGTGCCCAATATATGCTTCCGAATTCATGCATCAGAGTAGTTTAGAAAGAAATATCAAATTGACATTTGATCAATGAATATCAAAGAAATATCAACATCAACTAGAACTTCAAAATGAGAAAGTATAAAATATCAACCTACAAAAAGCCCAATGGAGTTAACAACTAGGTGGATGTTTACTCACCAAAATCTCTCAGTCAGTAAAGGTACAATCGTGAACGCCTGCTCTGTTCTCCTTGCTATTTACATGAAAAGTAGAATGCCAAGTACAGGGCATTCAGCAATCACTGGCTCAAGCCATCATCCTCAGCCAAAAACATCTCCCACATGTGTGGGGGCAGCAGCCAAGGTGTTTTGGTCAGGCACTGTGAAATTGCCTTGGCTGACTAGGCTCTATGTGATTCCAAGAAAGAAATAATACCCTGTCTTGTTGCTCTACGACATATGCTCCAAAGGAAGAAATGATATCAAAGACTCCAAAGCATCTTATCACATTTTGTGCTCAAACTTTCAAACATTACAAGGTAAAAAAAGTGTAAATGCTTTTGGCCACTTTCTTTTCCAGCCAATAAAAAAACAGTATTTGTTAAACTGTAGACAGAAAACATGGCAATTTATATAATAGGTTTAAGCAAGTGAAAAGTCTCCTGTATGGGGACATTTCACTCTATAAACATTGAGTTTGTTTAGAAGCCACCATTCATTCTACTACCGATAGAGATTGCTAATGGTAAGGGCGAGGTATGCAATGGAATGATGCCATTGTGCGTAAAAATAGAAAGAAAAGAGCAAGAGCAGAGAATGTGTCCTGACTATACACTACGTTGGTTTAGTCATTAAGGTTATTTCTTGACAGGGTTAAACATTTCAAATACCTTATTTTCTTCTTTTAATAGTGTAAGTAAGGGGCTCTGGGTGGTTCAGTCAGTTAAATCTCTGACTCTTGGTTTCATTTCAGGTCATGATCTCAGTCAGGGTCCTGGGGTGGAGCCTCCTGCCTGGCTCTGCTCTGCACTCAGCAGGGAGTCTACTCGAGATTCTCTTCCTCTCTGCCCCTCCTCTACTCACATGTGTGCACACACGTGTACTCTCTCTCAAATAAAGAAATAAACTCAAAAAAATAGTATAAGTAAGGCCTATTATGAGACTAATCATGAAGCAAAAAAAAAAAAAACTGCATCTAGCTCACAAGCAAGCATACTTCATGGTCCCCATTTGCTATCAAATTAAATGATACAGGGGATTATGGTAAAGAAATAAAGAGAAGAAATCTAGATTTAGTCTTGCATCTTGGCTCCACCAGTGTTTACTCTCAGGCAATTTATCTGAGGCTCTCCAAGTCTCAGTTTCTGCATTAGTACAATAGGACAAATAATAATATCTCCCTCATACAGTCATTAGGAGAATTAAATGAGAACAAATTTGTTTGGTACAATGCCTAGTACATTATAAGCTTTACTATATATTAGCAATTTATTAATATATTTATTCCTTTCCTTATTCCTAGTTCTTCAACATTGTCTGTAGTCTGTAATATGAATCAACTTCAAGACTCTGGAGTCTTTGGTCTTCATTAGAGAATAAGAGCATGCTCTCAGCATCTCTTCCTGAGTATGGAGAGACTCTTATCCAAAGAAGCCCATCTTCAGAGTATCTAAGATCTCATATCACATGAATAATATATATGTGTAAATACCATAAAGTGATAATTATTCTATTTCTGTCTCTTTTTGGTAAACCTAGGATTTATTATAGATGATATCTAGCTTACCTAATTCAGTTTCATAATATTTCTAATACTGTGCTTGCTTCAGCAGCACATATACATAATATTTCTAATACTAGTAAGCAATGGAGAAATGTGTGGTTTCTGGGGGGAAGAGAAGGATGGAGGGCCTGGCATTAGTGACTCTGGAGAAAAAAAAAGAAACCAAACATTAAAATGTATGAATAACTCCAAATGCTGGAAATAAGAATTTGTAAATATTTAGTGCTAGAATGGATCCTTGAGACCATTTAGCTCAATTGCCCTTACAACCCCACACATCCCAGGAAAATGAGACTCAGCAAAATTAAGTGACCTGCCCAGATTCACACAGTAAGGTCAGGGTCGGGATAGAAAGCAGCTCCAACAACTTCTGGTGTGTGTTCTATTACAGTGTCTCTAACAGCTGGGAAACTGTTTTCTTAAATAGCTCAAACTGAGTATTTACAACAAAACTATGTTTTATTTGAAGCAGATTTAAAATGTAGAGTCAATATTTTTCTCCCTGACTTTTAATTAGACAATTTTTTTTCCTGAACATTATAAATGTGAATGTCTTAGTTCATGCAGTCTACTATAACAAAATGCCATAGACTGGGTGGTTTATAAACAACAAACTTATTTTTCACAGTTCTAGAGGCTGGGAAGGCCAAGATCAAGGCACAAGTAGATTTAGTGTGTGGTGAAGGCTTGCTTCCTGGTTCATAGATAGCATATTTTCAGTGTCCTCACATGGTGGAATGACCAAAGGAGCTCTGTGGGGTCTCTTTTATAAGGGTACTAATTCCATTCACTTGGGCTCCATTCTCATGACCTAATCACCTCTCAAAGGCCCCACCTCCTAATACCATCACATTGGGGGTTAGGATTTTAATATATAAATTTGGCGGTGACATAAACATTCAGACAATAGCAGTGAGTGATCAGCAAATTTAAAAACTGGGGTTCCTTTCCTGATTTGAAATTTGAATGAAAATGGGTAAAATGACTTGTTTTTTTAATGTATCTCTTCTCTATCCCTTTTCTGCATATTTGCTTCTAATATTCTCTCTACCTGGTATGTCCTTTCCTCTTTCCCCATATGTCTGGAATCTCTTTTCTTTACAATTAGTTCAAATTAGCATCTTTGAATCAACAGCTGATGCTTCCAAGTTTCTGAAGGAGACTCCACTTCTTAGAACTTCCATTTCTCTTTTTTGATATTTCACTCAAGGTACTTTTCACTCATAACACTATTTACATATTTTTATATCCCCTACATTCTCAAGCAAGGTGTCTTGCATACTGCAGTTGTTCAGTATTTAAAAAAAAAAAAGCAATCTAGTCTGTATTGTAGGTAAAAATTTCCCAACCCAACTAGAAATGGCCATTGCTAATAATAACACAGATCCTTTTATTTGTGACAGAAATTCCAGATTCATGAAACTGAAGTACTCTATTTAGAAAGATAATTCAAGAAAATATGTTTATGCAAATAAAATAGTACTTTTTAAATTTTAACTTTTCTTATTTGATTAAAACTTGACATTGTCATTTAATATCAAGAAATCACTAGAAAATAGTAAAGCTCTTGATAACAATATCACCTATTAATCGTCATTGCTGAAATGTAATTGTATATCTTAACTTTATTATAGTATTTCTAGAAACCCAGTTAAGCTGATACTAATTTGGTTTAGGATTGTGAACCTTCTTGCATTTCCAAGGATGAGAACAGAGGATAGGAGTAAAGTACACCCAAGAGAACCAGAGAGTACAAAGCCTCGTTGCAAGAGGCTTACTTCCATCACCTAGCTATTGTGTGGATTTGCAAGGAAAAAAAAAATATATATATATATATCTGGATGTACAATTTTAAAAATCATACCTTATATACAAACATATTGTTTAAAATGCAAAGCTGTTACTATTACATTTATTTACCTTCCTGATAAATCTTTAAGATAGAATGAATGAATACTGTTAACTCTATTTTATATAAGACTGGGATATGGAAAAATTAACTTATTTATCCAAGGTTATACAACTAGCAAATTCCAATCTTGATATTACAAGCTGTATCACCTGACTCACAACCTTGGAATCTTTCTATTACTCTATTTTGACTTCAACAAAATTGTGCCATCGTACATTTTTATATTTCAGTATGTTAAAAAAAAACTCTCATGAGTAGCAAAAGTAGCAGCAGCAGTACCAGTAGTTGCTGTTGTAATAAACCGAGCCATCTAAAAATGTCTTTAAATCCCTCATTAGACTTTATAGGAGTGAATTGATTTTTAAAGAGCCCTAGTGTTTTCCTTGAGCTTAATTTTAGAGGATGTCTTTTTCCTCTTCAAACATACTAAACACGTTCTATTGCCTTAGAGAAATTTAAGGATGATGAACCCTTCATTTCTGACCAGAGTAGACATGAAGAGACTTCATGAAAAAGAACAAAAATGACTTTCACATAACATGTACTTAATGTATTCTGCTTTCATTAATGAAGCCATTAACAAACTCATTTCTACTATTGGCTGGGATTGTAGGCAAAAATCACCAATTCCCTCCTACGTAAAATTTTCTATTTCAAAAGTAGTTTCCCCAAAAGAAAGAAATTAAAGTATTAGAAAGATTTCTGTGAGCACAGCTGATAATAGTAAGTGCTCCTTTTGTTAATTTATCCAGCATTTACAGTTTATAAAGTTTACCCTTGAACAGCATGGGTGTGAACAAGCACAGGTCCACATTTTTTTTTATGAAGACAGTATAGTACTGTAAATGTATTTTCTCTTACTTATGATTTTATTAATAACATTTTCTTTTCTCTACCTTATTGTAAGAATACAGTACATAATACATATGCAAAATATGTGTTGACCGTTAATGCCATTAGTAAGTCTTTCCATCACTAGTAATTCTATTAGTAATTAAGTTTGGGGGGAGTCAAAAGTCACGCATGGAATTTCAACTGTTGGAGGGGCAGCTTTCCTAACTTCCACATTGTTCCAGGGTCAACTGTATTACTATTTTTGTATACATATCTTGGAATAGGCCTTATTCTATTTCCCAATAAAATATTTTTTGAGGGTAGGATCACATGTTAATTCACGGTAAGATATAAATAATCTATGAAGTATATATTCCTCTTGATACGTGGGAAGAGGATTGATGGATCGCTTTTTGTTACTAATGCCTTTGTAAAGTGTAATCATTAGATCATGTGAGTCATAAGCACCTGCTGTTTGTTGAGCATGTAGCACCGGACT
The DNA here is from genome assembly GCF_018345385.1 of Vulpes lagopus. Classification (NCBI taxonomy): domain Eukaryota; kingdom Metazoa; phylum Chordata; class Mammalia; order Carnivora; family Canidae; genus Vulpes; species Vulpes lagopus. The sequence continues at coordinate 122,920,356 of NC_054825.1, forward strand.
TCTGAATCAGAATCCCTCTCTGGATTCTAACATCTCTATGGGGGCCCTGGAATCTGAGGCTGGTACACACTAGGGTTTGAAAACCAGTGAACTAGAGGATTAGAGTCAGGGCAGAAGAAGCTACAAACACAGACACAGAGTGGCTCACAGTCAGGACCGGCTAAGGAAAGGCAATGCACCAAACCCAAACAGCTAATCTCTAAACTTTGCCTGACTGCTTCTCAATATCCTGCTTCACAGGTTCATAGCACAAGTCATTTCTCACCAAAGATTATTAACTTTCCTTATGTGATGAGATTTCCCTGGAAATGTGGAATTGTTCTGCCAGAAACATCATCAGTGGGTTCTGAAGAAGCCAGCTCCAGACAGCCTGCTGGCTGAATGGCCATGTGGACAGTTATAACTTGGGTCCCCATGGGCTCTAGAAAGTGCTGTAGGTTGGGTGGTCTCTGTGAACAGTAGTTCAAGGAGTAGAACAGAAAACACTGAATGTAATTTAATATAGCACACAGTCTCAACTCTAACAAGGCTCAGGTCTGATCCGTGTGAAGATCGAATTACCCCTCCATCCACTGAGGGACACCCCTCCCCAGCAGTGCCATTGGCAGAGTCTGTGGGAAAACTTACTAGCAGCTGTGCTACCTTATCTAGTCAAAGGAAAGAAAGAGGTCATCAGATTCCTGGGCTGCCAGTTGTTAAACCTTTATAAGAACCACAAGGAGGGGGAAGAGAGGCCTAGAGGGTTTGGAGGAATAGATACACACGAATAGTTCTAATTCCTTTGAGAACATAATCCAGGATTTATTTTCTGAAATAAAAATCTGGAAGGAAAAATAAACACACATTAAATTATTAATGACCAAATATCACTTAGGGATTTGACTATATTTTCCTTCCTATACTAATACTATGGAGCCAAAGCCAAAATACTCAGAAATACTAATTGCATATGAAATTGAGACTGATAAGCATTTGATTAACTTCTATCATATTTATTTTATGTATTATGCTGGGCCACATTAGTGAAAAAAATTAAAGAAAATACAAATCTCTTAATTTAACAAAGAAAACATTGAACATTAAATGGACCTATGAAAAAAGTCTTGGCATCACAAAACAATCCACCCGTAAGATCTTCAAAACCAAATTAGCAGTCAACCTGGCCTAGATAGTGATAAATCTCATCCATGGAATGCTCACTGAAGCTAAAACAAACGACACTTTGAAGTTTGTTTTCAATTTCTCCTCTGGAAGCCTGGAACTAAAACCTCAAATTCTCCATTATTCTTGTGTCCCAAAGTTACTAAAGATTTTCTAGAAGTCAGTGTACTTCAGCAGGCACCGAAAGTGAATAATGTCACTCAGCTTTCCCACAGTCCCCAGGTTGATCCCTCTGCAACCTTGAGACCGACTGTGTTTTACTGTTATCTCACATGTGTTTACCCCTATCTTAAAGCTTAAGCTTCTCAGGTCAAGGACCCTGTCTTTGGTGGTTTATACTTTCTGAAGCAATATACTCCTCTGTAAATAATTGTGTTTGATCATCAGGAGACACTTCAATTGGATTTTCTCATAAAAGAGAAAGTTCTTTAAAGGGTACTTTATAGTTAAAACATAGCAGAACACTTTTTGAGCTTTCTTCTATGAGGCCTATCAATATATATAAAAGCTGGAAAGCTTAAGGCACAATAAAGCTAAAGTCATAATCAAGGAAGGTTTAAGTGTCTCTCAGAGCCTAAACTGTGGTCATAGCACTGTCAACAGAACTCTCCAAATTAAGTAAAAAGTGATAGATCTGTTAATATTGTGTTTGAGGAGAACTTGAGACCAAAAAGCTTTTTTTTTTTTTTTCAGTAAAATGGCTATTATTTGTGATATTAAGGATACAGCTAGACCTTTGTTCACTAGTAGAGGTATTATCACAGGACATATTAGATCAATTTCACTTTCTCTTTCTCTAGCATGTTTTTATGCTGTAATTTAAAACTTAGTGGGGCATCAGAATCCCTAAGAAACATTTTAAAGGAGTTAAAATTAAGACAACAGACAGATGTCAGAGCTTTGTCTACACACTGGTGGTGTCTGGGAATCCGTATATGTGCAAAGCCACAGAGGTGAGTCGGATTTCTGATGCTCTGCTGAGTTGGAGATCCCTACAGATGGCCGAAGAGTGGATTCCCATGAGAGGCTTCCCTACACCTCTTCAAAGCACCTGGTATACAAAAGGAGGGTCTGGAGCCCCATACTCAGAATTCCAATATTCCCTCAATTCATCAGCACAGAGTTACCTTATATTGGAGGATTATACCAGCCTGAAACCTAGCTATACAAATAATTAATTTTTTCTTATAACTTTAGAGATAGTCAGAAAGTTTATAAAGACATGTGTCATGAGCTTATCCTTAACTGTCCAATAAAGTCACCTGAGAATCTTTATAAAAATAATCATATCTGGTTTCTACCCTAAGGGATTTGGGTTTAACTGCTCTGAAAGAGGCCCTGGTATCAGTATGTTTAAAAACTCCCCAGGTGATTTTAATGTCTAGCCAAGTTTGAGACCCACTGGAAAGGATGAAATCATAATTCTATAAAGAGCATCACTGAAGCATTTTTTGAAGCATTTATATAACCAGTTGCATTGCCTAGATTATGATATCTAAGTCTCACAACAATATTATGAGGTAAGTAGTAAAATTCTCATTAAACAGATGAAGATGCAGAAAATACACTGGAGGTCTCCTACTCAAGACATCAGCAACAACAGCATCGCCTGGAAGCTTGTTCGAAATACAGAATATCAGGACCCCAGCCAGGTTTTCTGAATCAGAATCTAGTATTTTAACAGGATTCCCCGGTGATTTATCTACATGTTAAAGTTTGAAAGTCCCTCTACTCTAGGGAGGATTCATATCCATGAGGCTTCTCATGGGAGTGAATGACCCTTCCTTGCACACTGCCTGCCTTGCATACGAAACTGGTATCACTTAGTTCCAACAGGAAGACTTTCCTCATGTGAGCGTAGCGGAAGTGGGGTTATATCTCCTGATCTCCTCACTCTGGGTTTTTCAGTCAAATAACTACATATTAGTTAATACACAGTATGTATGTTAGAGAATATAAAACAAGAATGGAATAATCCATAAGAGATTGACTTTTGTCAGATGTCCTGAACTAATGGCTTGGGCGTTACTTACTTTGACCTTTGACTACATGTCCGATACTTCAACCCTTGTTTGAACCTTCAACTTCTGGCCTTGACCCTGTCTCTCCCTAAATCTCAGCAGAGCAAAGGATAAAAGGATCTTAATTTCTACATACAGATGAAGTACTTGTGTTAGGTAAGTTTAATTCATTCATTGTTCACTAACACTGCACTGGGCGTTGTGATCCAAAGATGAATAGGACAGCACTCCTGATTGTAACTAATTAGTAAATTAATGGGAGAGACAGACAATACTAGATCATTACAGCATGTGTGACAGATGAGAATACCATATGTTAGTGAGGGCAGGATAAGATCCATACTCTGTACATTGCTTGTTGGAGTATGAGTTACCGCAACCTTCTTGCAAGTGATTTGGTAATAGGTATCAAAAGTCTGAAACTGCTCTTGAATTTGAATAGTTTATATATGACACATTAAGGAACTATTGCATGAGGGATATTAGGGAGGACGGGACCAGATTTATATTTTGGAAAGTTTACCTTGGCTTAGTGTAGGGAATGGTTTGGAGGGGTGCAAGACTAGAACCAGGAGTTTAATTAATAGGCTGTTGTAGCAACCCAACATTTTTCTAATCTAAGAAAAGATGAACACCTGGAAGAGAGCCATGCTTATGTCTGGCTTCTTTGAACCTAGAATGTTTCTAGTCTTACCTCGGAAGGACCTTTATTAGGAAATAATCAGAGATGGATTATCACAAGCAAAGATTTACAAAGATGTTTACTGATGTGATGCTTGTGATAGTGAAAAATAAAACAAAACAATACCTAAATACCCAACATCCAAGTTATCCTTAGACAAATCATGACATATTAATTTTATAGAATACATAGTCATTAAAATAATATCTATGAAACATTTTAATGAAGTGGAAGTAGGCATATGATACAATGAAACAACAGGCAAAACCCTGTGATCAAAATTATTGAAACACCTTCGTATGGTCTACAAATTCACTCAAACTCTAATCTCTGCCTAGCTTGTCTTATGCCTGTGCCATTTCCACTGAACCCAAAAGCTAGTTATTCTCTAAACATAGCATATTCTATCAAACCCCATGCTATTGAATAGGCTACGTTTGTTTTGTTGCTTTTTACAAAAATACTTTTTTTTTTCCTTTATAGCTCTGAGGCATCCATAGCCACTTCCACTCCTCTGCCCCCAAGGACAGCCATGGTCCCAGGAGTCATCTTTTAAACTACTTAGTTAATGATCTATTTAATTGTCCCCTATAATTTTATGAGCATGAGTTGTAACTTACTTTCCCTCGGCTTAGTTCTGGTGGGTACACTCTACCATAAAAATTAGAACTGTATACTTTCCATGCTCATCTCCAATTTCTCATTCAGAGCCTCTTCTTCATGCAGGTTCATTACCTTACTGCAATAAAAGACTTCTTAGAAAAGCCAGAACTTTTCCTTCTGAAAATGTGAAAACCATCAAACGGCACAGAATCTATCTTAAATATGCTATTCTGACTTCTTGAGAGATTGAATAAAAATGTTTAAACATAAGTTGATAAATATTTTGATAAAATAGAGGGACAATTTTTTTTTGTCAAACAGCTTCACAATAAATAAAAATTTCACCATTTAAATATAGTGCAGAAGAAATTTCTTTCTTATTAGAATAACAAAAATTTTAAAGGTTCCCGATGAAGAGAATGGACTTTAAGAGTTGGATGTTAGGGGAAAATGCAATCTTAACAGAGAAAACAACTTAAGAAAAAGTCTGAAAGTGGGGTATTGCCAAGCATGTTTGTGGAAAGCCGGTGGTGGAGAAATTAGATGGAAAAGTCTAGAAAAAGCCAAACTTTGGTGTTTGATACCCATGCAGAAGTATTAAAACTCTATTTTTCATTTTCTAGGGATTCATTGAAGATTCTTGTATATAGGAAATGACTAGATTGTATCTGCATATTGTAATGATAACTGAAAGTATGTGAAAAGTTTAGCAGGAAATAGAACTGGGAGATTTGGTAGTTCCTAAATTGATGTCTTCTGCCCAGACTTTCATTTGAACTCTGGACCCATAAACTGATCTGCCATAGGGCAGTCTCATATGCTTAGACCAGACTCATCATGCCCGAAACAGAGTTTATCAAAGTTAGTTTTTCCCATGAACTACATTGTGGATAAATAGCTAAACATACATATGTAATTTAAAACACATTCTTAAGATATTGATTTCCCAGCATAACTAGAATTAGGAGATTCAGAGTACTCTCCTGGGGCTCTTATGTCCTTGGAACTTAGAACAGTTGAAAATCACTTGCCAGTAACTACAGGGTTTTGGAGGTAAGGAGAAAAATACAGAAGGCCATGTCTTGAGGTGAACCTTATTTGATCCAGACAGACTTTCCATCCAAGTCAGCCTTGTAAAGGGCTAATCAGAGACAGATAATCTGGAAAAGAAGGGGAAACAAATGAGGACAAAAGATCTGAAGTAGAGGTGGAAAGAATGCCCTGGGGCAAATAAAGAGTAGGGTTCCAAGGATGATGTGGAAACTCTCCATAGAGGACTTTCGCCCACAGTATGGCTAGTGCACATGTCCAGGTCTCTGTCCTTGCTTGCAGTGGGTTATTTTTTCATCCTCAGTTTTTTTCCTGCTTCATTCTATTTCAGTTCATTCTCACTCTCCTTTCCCTATCATATTTGTGACATCTCAATATATAGGCCTTTAAGTCTGAGCGCTTTTCTTCCACTGATATTGGTTTCTGATGTGAAGTACACACAGCTGAGTTTTCCAGATCAAAAACCCATATGGAAATGAGGCAGTGCTCTAGTACACAGAGGAGAGCTAAGCCATGCCCTGAACCCTTGTCTTCTTGGCTGAAGCCAGGCATTCTCTAAGCCTTTTCCAAATCCTCTCCTGAGCAAATATCCTTTGCCACCAGGCATAACCTGGATCATACAACAAACGACTGAACCACTTTCAACACCGAGTTCTGCAGAAGATAAGGGCTGTAATTCCCTACCATCCGTGTTCCAAGTGTTGCAGTAAACACTAGGGACACAGGGGAACTAAGACTTCTTTTAGAATCTCTCTTCCAGGGGTTATCCAACAACAACATATACATTACAATATGATACAATAGATACTACTGTATCTGATAGATACAATATGATCCAACACCAGGTCATTACAACATAATATAAAATATTCATGCAATATATATGTACATATTGCATTAATCTTTTTTTAAAGCTGTATCATGAATTTTCAGTCTTGCATACCAGCAGTCACTTCCTCCTAGGGTAGCTATGCTTGGTTCTAGTGTGTGTCGAGTGCCTCAGTGCATATGTATACCTACACACCAATGAATGATCTAATTCCTACTCATTTTAAGCATTTTCATTTGGTAAGTAAATAAATTAGAGCTCTGTTATACTGGCAGTGGATGCACACACGGGACTGTAAATTATGCATTACTATGTTTTGTTTTGTTTTGGTCTCTAGATTTTCACCACTTATTGAGCTCACACCCTTATAAATATCAAAGGGAAAGAATTATTTCCCTAGAAGAAAAAAAAAGCTAAAATCAAGAAAATATCATATAATCTGTATAAAATGACTGGTTGAAAGGACTTTAGTGATTTCAGGGCCTCAGTTAGCAACTCCTCACTCTGCACCAAAGAGATCATATGAAGTTAGAGCTATGGCACTTCCATTGACACTTGGTTAGGAAGAACTTGATCCTTCTTTCTTTGCTTCGTGATGTGAGTATTTAAGACGTTGGTTTGCATTTAGAGCAACTGTGGGTCTTCCAAAATCAGCTCTTCATAATCAGTGAAAAGTAAAGCATATATTATAATATTATTACCACTGCCCAACTCATCTTTGACAAATAACAAACCGGTTCTCTAACATTATGCTATTTGACTATCACAGTAGCCCTATAAAATGAACAGAGCTGATATTTTCGTATTTGTTTTGCTTATAAGAAAGTCTGGCTTGCTCAAGGCCACACAATTAGCAAAATCCACCACTGGCAAAATTCAGATGTAGGATTTTCATACAGATGTATTACTATCCATATTTGGAAGTTTGAGCTTTCTTGTAAGAACATTTTTCCCATTTACGGTGCATGAGTCTTCTCCAAGCTCCACATGTCTTTTATTTCGTAGGTTTTTAAGAAGGACAATAACCTACACACTGAGGTTTTCTTACAAGAGAAATATTATTTCAATGCATTGTTCTAAAGAGCTCTATTCTGATTCTGAAGAGAAATAAAACATGCCTTATTTTTACTTTCTTAATAAAGTACTTACAGGAAAAGGGAAAACAGGCAAAACAAAAACACATCCAAAATAAAGAAAACTTCTATATTTTCTTCTGAAATATTATATCTTGACAGACAACATAGGTCTGTGGATGGAGCCTGAGTTAAAAGTTAGTTATTCAATTCCTCCTACCTTGTTCCAATTTTCCTTTTAACAGTAGCTCTCATCACCTTCTCACATACTACAAAATTTATACTTTAATCATTTTGACTTATTGTCTCTCCCCTCTAATTTGACTATAAGTTCCAAGTGGGCAGAGATCTCTCTTTCACCCTCTGAACACTAGTATAGTGTCTGGCATATAGTAGGAACACAGTAGTTTGCTGATTGAATGAATGAAGATATATACCTGGGTTGGAATTCTCACCTTACCATTTAACAATAGCAGAAATTTAGGAATGTTATTTAGCCTTTCTGAGTATGTGTGTGGTAAAATATGTACAACACATTTACCATTTTGACCATTTTTAAGTGTACAGCTTTGTGGTATTAAGTATATTCACATTGTTTTACAACTATCTCCACCATCCACCTCCAGGACTTTTTTGTCTTTCCCAACTGAAACTCTATACCTGTTAAACAACAACCCATTCCCTCCTACTCTCAGGCCCTGGTGAACATGGGTCTATTTCTTGTCTCTCTGAATTTGACAACTCTTAAGTAACTCATGTATATGAAATCATACAGTATTTATATTTTTGTGATTCATTTATTTCACTTAGTATAATGTCCTCAATGTTCATCCATGTTGTAGCATGTGTCAGAGTCTCTTCTTTTTAAGGCTGAATCATATTCCATTGTATGTATACACCACATTTTGTTTATCCATTCCTCTGTTGGTAGATACTTGGGTTGCATCCACCTTTGCTATTATGAATAATGCTGCCATAAACATAAGCACACAAATAATTGTTGTAGTCTCTGCTTTTAATTCTTTTGGTTATGTATCCAAAAGTAGAGTTGCTGGATCATAGGACAATTCTATTTTTAATTTTTTAAGGAACCATTATACTGTTTTATGTAGGGGCTGCACCATTTTCGTTCACACCGGCAATGCACAAGAGTTCTGATTTCTCTACATCGTTGTCAAACTTTGCTATTATCTTTTTGGTTTGGTTGTTTTTAGTACTAGTCATCTTAATAAGTGTGAAGGAAATCTTTCCAAGTTTTAATAGCTTCATCTATACAGTGAGGATATACACAAAGACTCATTGACTAGTACAGTTCTAGCATAGAGTTGGGTTAACTAGAAAGAATTTCTTTTGTTGATTGTTATATTTGGGAAGAAAATTTCCACATAAATGTTGAGAGTCACTTCCACTTTACCTGTTACTACCTAAAATTCACTCAGAGTTACATAGACATAATTCAGACATAACATATAGTAGAAAATAGCCTTATTTTTAATTTTTTTCTCTTTCCAAATAATTAAAAACTGAGACATAACTTTAATTATTTATATTTTCTTTTAGTGAGAAACACTTGTGATGAAAATGAAAGAACTTAGGACTATCTGATTCATGTATGAAAATACTCCCCTTGAACTAAAACATGGTATCATTTCAACTGATCAAATTGTTCATTCACACATTTTAAAAAATCACTGAAATTAGTTACTTGATTCAGTGAAGTATTATTTGATTGCTTTCATCATCTTATAATTTAAGAAAAGCTACAATTCTTGCAGCCCCTCTGGAGATTCATACTTAGTCTAGATGTAATAAACAGAAATTTAGGTGCTTAGAAATTTAACTTTATATTCAATTTAAATATTTTTAATTCAGCAGAAGTTTATCAAACATATATCATGTGCAAAGCATATACAGAAAACAAAAAAAGATTCGACATGCTTTTAAGAGCTTGAGATCCAGATAAGTAAATTGGGTAATCATTATTTTAACAATTAACAAAATACTAAAAGAGCTCTAGATCAATATGGCAGGATGAATGAATACACATTTCCACCTCTTTATATGCCTAAGTTACCATAAATGAGAAGAAAAATAATATCAATGTCTAACTATATCTATTCCTATATCTACCCATGAATACAGTAAGAAAGGGAATAAAATAACCTTTAATAATTTCAAAGTACTTAAAAGAGGATTGGATCAGTATGGAGAAAGGATTACATATATCCAGCTGCAATTTTGTCTAAAATATCACAAAATAATATCATTATATCTAAACATATTTTTACTTAAAATAATAAATCTATAGTTATTCTTGAAAATAGGAAAGAAGTCTGTAAATAGTTATATAATTGGAAGTATTTTCACCCCAAATCACTCAAGAACTTATAATAAACATAAATAGGAGCCATATTCAAGCAGACAGAGATAGTTGAATACAAAATTTTCAGGAAAAAAAAAAAAAAGAATTACCAATAATTTCAAGAAAACCAAGACCAGGCATCCCGGGTGGCTCAATGGTTTAGTGCCGCCTTAACCTCAGGGCCTGATCCTGGAGACCTGGGATAGAGTCCCACCTTGGGCTCCCTGCAGGGAGCCTGCTTCTCCCTCTGCCTATGTCTCTACCTCTCTCTCTGTTTCTCATGAATAAATAAATAAGTAAAATCTTTAAAAAAAAAAAAAAAAGAAAGAAAAGAAAACCAAAACCAAGAGGCTTCATGAAAGCAAACAATAACTGTAAAAAGAGAACAACAAAAAGGAGACAGATACAATAAATAAAACAAACTTATAAAAGTACCCTCAGCTCTTTGAGAATTCTGTAAAAAAAAACGATCCATAAAAAAGGAAACAGACTTTGTAGAAATGTTGAAGTGTTAAAAAAAAAAAAAACACTCTATAGATGGATTGAATAGAGATGGGCATAACTGGATAGTAAATCCATGAGCTGAAATGGAGCCAAGGAAATCACCCAGAACACAGCACAAAAGAACAAAGAAATGGAAGGAATGAGAGAAAACTTAATAGACAAGGAAAACAAATTCCAACATCCATTTATTAAGACCTTCAGAAAGGGGCACCTAGATGGCTCAGGTGGTTCAGTGTCTGACTTTTAATCTCAGCTCGGGTCTTGATCTCATGGGAGTTCAGGCCCCATGTTGGGCTCTGCACTGGGCATGTAGCCTACTTAAGAAGAAAGAAAGAAAGAAAGAAAGAAAGAAAGAAAGAAAGAAAGAAAGAAAGAAAGAAAGAAAGAAAGAAAGAAAGAAAGAAAGAAAGAAAGAAGAAAGAAAGAAAGAAAGAAAGAAAGAAAGAAAGAAAGAAAGAAAGAAAGAAAGAAGAAAAACCTCCAACAAGAACAGAGGCTGAGTGAGAGAAATGACAAAGAAATAAATTATAAAGAAAATGTTGGATCTAATGACACAACTGAAAGAAATTATAAAGTGCCAAGAAAGATGAATAAAAATAGAAATATACCTAGGCTACAATGCTGAAGTTCCAGAATTCTAAAGATAAAAAGAAAAATCCTACAGGATTTTAGAGGAAAAAAAGAAAAAAAGGCTATTAACAAAAATGGACAAGAATCATCTAGGTAACACTGACAGCCAGAATATAATGAAGGTTTCTTTAAAGTTATCATTAAAACACTCCTTTTAAAAAATAAAAAATAATAAAAAAATAAAACACTCCTTTTAAACCTAAAGTACTACACTTAATTAAACTAATATTCAAAAAAATAAACTAATATTCAAATTGGAGACAAAATGATGACATTTCCAGGTGTCCAATGATTCAGGAAGTTTACCACCCACCGTTGTTCTCTAAAAAAAAAAATCACTCCTAAGTATAACACAGGAAAGGGGAGCCCAAGAAGTGGGAAATATTAGGCCATCAGAAAATGTGGTGAAAAAAAAAAAAAGAAAAGAAAATGTGATGAGCAAAGAAACCAATAATCCTAGTTAAGTTTAAATATTTGTTGAAGCATAATGTAAAAAAAATTAAACAAGATCAAATTTTTGGAACTAAAATCTCTGGTGATTTTAACATAACATTGGTAGAGGGCTGGAAGGATGAGCATGGGGAAAGGAGTCAAGTTATAATGCTCTTACCTTCTATAATGTTTCTTACCTTTACATAGGGAGTATATAAATTCCACTAAATGGATATATAGATACGATTATATATATATATATATATATATATATATATATATATATATATATATCATGGTAAACTGTAAAGTTATATAATATATCTAAGCAAAAACAGAAATAAATTCAACAAAGTTTTGATTTTAGGAATAGTTAATATTAAAAACAAATTAGTTGTGTACATTGCCAAAATCTCTAGTGAAAAGAAAATCACGTGGCAAAAACACGTGATCCATTTAATAAAAGAGAAGGAAAGAGAAACAGTAATTTGTAATAATTTGTAATTGTAAAAATAATTGTAAACACATCATTAATTACAAACAAACATGTATATGTACAAAATAAACGTGGACAAAATAAAATTATATATACCCAGTTAAGATGGTGGATGCAACGCCCAATGAATAACGAACAATCATTTAATTTAATTGATAGGTCTCAAATACCTAAAACATACGGAGTGTAATTCTTTACACTATATATGTTATCACACATAATTTCTGTGTTTGCTATCAAGCCTATAATACAAGAAAAAGTCTTAAAAGGCAATTTAGTGGATAAGACTATTCCAGTGTACAATAGCAAAGTTAGAAACTTTGAGCAAAGTGTCAGTAAAGATACGAGGAAGATTTAGTCCATATTATAAAGCTCATTATAATAGGAACTCTATTAATTTATTGGCTCTTAGGATATTATCATCAATGATCATATAAACGTTCTCAAATATTTATCAATATTGTGCATTGTGAAGCTCCAAATGAAAGAAAATACAATTTTCCTTATAACTCATTGCTACTAGACACAGAATAAAAGGAAAAGACTTTGGCAAAAATTGCAAAGTGGTTACATTGATATTATCTAGACCCTTGGTGACATAGCACAACTCATTCTCCAAGGTCACAACCTGTACTTTTTTATTCTTTTTTTTAAGATTGTTTATTTATTTATTCATGAGAGACACAGAGAGAGAGGCAGAGACACAGGCAGAGGGAGAAGCAGGCTCTCCTCAGGGAGCCCGATGTGGGACTTGATCCCTGGACCCCCGGGGTCATGCCCTGAGCCGAAAGCAGAGCTTAACCACTGAACCATCCAGGTGTTCCTGTACTTTTTTATTCTACAAGTATTTTTTTTCTACAAGTATTTTGTGATTAAAAGAAAGCATTGGGGATACTGGGTGGCCCCATCAGCTAGTATCTGCCTTCAGCTCAGGTCGTGGTCCCAGGGTCCCAGGGATTGAGTCCTGCATTGGGTTCCTTGCTGAGCAGGGAGTCTGCTTCTCCCTCTTCTCCCTCTGCCTGCCACTCCCCCTGATTGTGTTTCTCTCTCTGACAAATTAAATAAAATCTTTAACAAAATAATAATAAAATAAAATAAAATAATATAAAATAAAAAATCATTGTCCTGACATCTTTACTTAGTCCTGCCTTTCCAAATAATATAATAGTAAGTAACAACTGCACCTTACCTCAGTAAGTTCTAAGAACATGATAGGGCAGAGAGGTCACCCCAAAGGGTAGTGCTATGGACTGAATTGTGTTCCCTCAAGATTTCTGTATGTTAAACCCCTCACTCTCAATGTAATAGTATCTGAAAATGGGGCCTTTAAGAAGGTATTAGATTGAAGAAGTCCTGAGGCTTTCATGATGAGATTTGGTCTCTTTATAAGGAGCGACATAGAACTTCCATTCACCCCTCTGTCTGTCTTTCTGTCTCTTTGTCTCTCTCTCTCTCATCAAGGAAAGGCCATGTGAACACACAGTGAGATGGTGGCTGTCTCCAAGGCAGGGAGAGAAATCACATCAGAACCTAACCATTCTGGTGCCCTGATCTCAAACTTCTAGCCTCTAGGGCTGTGAGAAAATAAATTTCTGTTGTTTAAGTCACCCTGTATGTGATATTTTGTTATGGCATCTTGTGCTAAGGTAGATGGTATCATAAACTAATCAAGGATGAGCAAAATGTTCTGGGTCAACTCACTTTATGTAAAGCATATAGGGATGAACTTATATAGATGTACATTGGTATATCAAATATATTTTAGAATTCATCAGACACCAGTAAAAGCCCTAGTAAGATGGTGTCAGATGATACGAGGACAGGTCTTTAAATGCTAAGCTCTTTGGTAAACTTCTGGATTGCTCTAACCAGGTGGAATAGAATAGATCCCATGCTATATACCCCAGAACTTCATAAACTGCTCTTGGACAAATTCCCAGTTGCCTTGGACAATTTCACCCAGGTTTCTGTATAAGACCCTAGAAATGTCTCACTTAACCAATACAGCAAACCTTCAATAAGCATATAGTTCCAAGAAGCTACTACCAAAATTCTTTCTTTTTCTAGTTTTCATACAGATAGAAAAGAGACAAAGTCCCAGAGATGCAGCAAGTCCATTAACCCTGCTTCCGTGGTCAACGGAATAGAATGGGATCTTCCTGACAGAGGGTAACTTCTATACCATTCAGTCCCTAGTCATCTCGCTTTCCACACCCTGAGAAATAAACTTTTAAACCTAGATGCTACAACTAAAAAATATGCCCTTTTTACTTGAATCTTTGCTTTACTTCTTACCTCGTTTCCATCTCCTCTTCCTTTCCCATAGTTCTATATTTAATAATCATCTTGTAGTACCTCTCATCTTTCTAACCCATGATCTGTCTGTACATATTTTTCTTTTTTCCATACATTTTACCTAACTTAGTTTTGGTTTAAAATTATTTTTTTCTCTTAATCCACAAATTTCAAAGTGTTTTGCACTGTTAGAAAAAAATGTAGTGGTTGCATCCCATTCTTACTATAAGTGGCCTACTTCTTTTTCCATCACTCCAAGAATGCCCACTTCAGTCCTCTAACTGCCGTGATCCACAAATTTTTCTTGGATTTTGACTAACAAAGATGACTTGCCCTACTCAGCTAGAACAAGATTAAAGACCAGAAGTAGAGTATGATGAATAACCAGTTGAGGCTGAAAGAGGGAATGAAGTAAGAGAGAAGGGGGGAGATGCCCTTTATCGTGGAAAGGGCACCAGAGAAGACTTGACAGATAGACAGTGCTGGTATAGCCACTGCCATCATGCTAACGCCTACATCCCTTTCATACCCAAATTAAAGATGTATGACTTGAGAACATTCTTCATAGAAATGATAATTTGGCTTAAAGACATTTCCTAAATATGTATCCTTTTCCATGGACAGCTTAGTTGCAATAACATTGATGAAAAAAATAGCTCAGAATACCTGTAGTCTCTTGGTCTGGGATTTACTATAAAAGGAAGAAGAAAATTAGACTTTAAAGCTCTTATTACCCGAACTCAAATCTCCAGAAAGACTGTGTAAAACTTGGGTTGCTTGTCAATAAGTGATACTAAAACACTGACTGACTTTACTCTAGACTATAGAGAGCCCCAGATTCTGAGATATAATTCTGGTCATCTGTATAACAAAATACGTTGGACTAATAGCTACATTTCACATTGGCTAGGTTTTTCCAACTACAAAAAGTTGATAATCTAGCACAGTGAAGCAGTATACACAATGATTGGACCAAATGCTGCCCATATTCCAATCCTGGTTCCGACCTCTTCATTTATTTGCTATGTGACTTTGAACAAGTTACTTATCTTAGCCTTAGTTTTCTCATCTATAAAATAACACTTTTAGGTACTTCTTAGAATTTTTAGAGAATTTAAGGAGTTAAAATATAAAAAACAAATTAGAATAGTTCCTGGTGGATATGAAGCACCCAATAATTAATTTAGCTATTATTCTTAAGAACATCTTAGTCACCTTTAAATCTACAACTGAGTGAGTTCCCCAGGCATCATTTGGTAGTTCTGCTCAGTTATTTGAAGTTACAAATTCTTCAATACTCACATTAAATATGTTAGAACCTGTATAGAAGTCAAACAACATACAAGCAAATGTTCTGCAACATGATTTTGTGACCATGAAGACAGAGAAACCTGGAATAAGAAGTTCTGGTGTTTTATTTTAACTTTCTTTTAAAAACCAAGTGGTGCCCAATCATCAGATATTTTTATTCCTTAATTTCAACATTTATAAAATGGGAAACACAGAGTCTGGCCAAGTTGAGAAACTATGTAGCATGAGCTTTAAATTATGTACACTGGTCATTTATACATAGATTTTTGTTATTCCTTAAAATTAAAATCACAGTAACGTATTTAATTCTTATATAATGACATGTTGTTGGGTAGTTATGCTGCTAGGTAGCTAGACATAAATAATACATTAATCTGTTAACATTGCTTTTATAATACTGAATCACAGTTTAGCTTTTTGTTAATATTTGGGGACATTGCATGGATTTAAGATGACAGACATTTGAAACCATTCTCCACTACCTACCAACTAGCAGGCGCTCAAGTAACTTACTTAACCCTTTAGTCTACCTTAGTTCCCTCATTGCAAAATGGAGAAATGGCTAAATTTCCTCATTGTATTGTGGTAAAAATTAAATCATATAATATACATAAAGCATCTGGAATAGGGGCAGTAACCATAATAAACAGCCAAAAATAGTTAACTTGAAATTGAAATATCTTTATCTCTCATTTGTCATTTTTCTCATTCTGTGTTTTTATTATTATTATTATTTTGTCACATAATTCACACACAAAAAAATTGGGTTAAGGCACCGTGGTGTGAGAACTTACTTGAAAATAAAAGTGACTCTTCTGGGTCATTTCCATGATCCACAACTACCTCTCCGTTAGGCACCACTTGTTCGATTTCTATCCATCCTGTCTTCTCCAAAGAGATCCACTGAGTGTATACTCTGGGCTCCGTGTTGCAGGATCAAGTATTTGAGGACAGCAGATTCTTGGAATCCCTGAACTTTGAGTCTGTCGATTTCCTTCCACAGATGGTCTGCAAATTTAAACATGCTGAGAAGACAGAAGGAAAAGCTCAGAGATCTGAGATGGGGAAAAAAGAATAGAAAATATAGGAAAAATAGGCTTAGAATCAAGGCAGCATAACTTAAGAAGAAGAAAAGAAAAATAAGAGAAAGAAAAGGGCCTGCCAGCCCTGGCATCTTTTGGATACTTCTGATCAACCACCCTCCAAGCATTCTCAGATTAAGCAAATTCAGATTTATGGCTGGGTGCTGGAATATGTGATATCCTTCCCTTACTTTAGTTCCTCAGTCATTTTCCAGTCATCAATCGACTCAATATACTGTTTGTAATACCTTCTCTGGGCTACAGACTTCAGTGTATTAGATATTGGGACTAGGAAAATAGAGAGGTGGTTACCAAGATTAAAAAAGGACATGATTCTTGACCTCAAAGAGTTTGTAGGCTGGTTGAAGAAACTGATAAAGGCCCAGAACCATTACAATAGAGCCCTGTGTTAATGAATCTAAGTACTAGAGGCTCACAGAAGGAGGAATGATGAGTTCTGCCTGGGGAGCCAGGGACATTTTCACAGAGAATTTAACACTTGAGTAAGTCCTTAAGGACAACTAGGTACTCCCCAGCCTGAAATAAATTGCATTTTGCAGAGCATGAGGCATGCAGAAGCGTAATGTGTTCGGGAAGCAGTCATTCACTGTGGCTGTAGCGGAGGGATTATGGGTGGAGGCAGAGATGTAGAGGAAGAAGTGGGGGTGGTTGAGAAATCATGTGCCCAAATAGGTTTAATATGTCTCTTTCATCTTCTCCTCCTCCCCCCAGGCTCCCTAGTATGACTAAATGAGTGATGCTTGGAAGTTTCTGTTTCTGGTTCTGGGGAAGGCAGTGAATCCATGTAACTCTGAGAAAAATGGCCCTGAGTAACCTAAGCATCTGGTAGGGCCATTTTCCGTCTTCAAGCTAGGACAGTTGAGTGGCTAGTAGTGTCAGCAAGTGACTCAGCTGGACTGGGTCTGTTATTAAATTTTATCATGTCACAGCCAATAGTATCAGTAAAACATAAAGCATTACTTAGAAATTATTGTCAGATGGAATTTCTGTAGTTGCTTTGTTGAAAATTATACATATGCTGCAGTGTTATAGACAGCTAGCCGACTGTGTGTGTATGCGCCTGTCCATGTGCATGCATGTGTACATGTGCATGTGTGTATGTTAGTTTTGATAGCCTATAGTCCCCAGGAGTCCTGAAGAGCAAGCAAGACTTTTAGTATTCTTATTTGGTCACATATGTGTATATTCAGGACAAGGGTGGAATAGGGTCCTTTTTGGGCCCATGGAAGTGTTACGAGGATGAGGGGACCAAGGGTAAGCTGAGAGAGAGTCTAATGAGACATGATCAGTTGTTTCTTCTCTGGTGACAAAAGTGTGGCAAGGGTTCATCTTTTCTCCAGCCAATCATCCTCCCAGCACAGACTTTTAGGTATGGTTGAAACAAATACTCCTTTCTCTTGTGTGTTCTAGTCTAGATTGTGCAAAATCCCTCAATCTGGCAGAAAAAGGCAATTCAACACAGAGAATTCTTTGCCCATGTTTTCCTGGGACTCTCCCCAGTAACACTTCCTGGAAATTCTGTCTGCCAAGGCTATACAAGAACACTGAATAGCTTAGCAGAGAAGGAAACTGATATGAAAAGTGGACAGAGAGTTCCCAAAAGAGGTCTCTCTTGAATATAAGCATAAAAATGTAAAAGGACACAATTAACTAACTGGTTTCCTAACATATTAGGAAATAACTCAATCTCTGGCTACCTGAAATCGTATTAAAATAAAAGAAAAAAATCAACACCTTAATTCGTGCAATATGAAGTACTTATTAAATCTCCTGGATGGTGATGCACCACAAAATAAGCTTCCCGTATCTCAACACGGTCTGCTCTTGAGGTATCAGAAACTAGAACTAAATACACTTTCCACTGGCGTCTTATTAAAAGTTCTTACAGCTTCTAATAGTTCCCCACCAGCAGCACCAATTTTGTGCAGTTCTCCTGAAAGCTTTCAGCAGTAAATCTCTAAAAATGTCCACTTAAGCAGTAGAGGTCATAAATACTTTGCAAGAGCAATAAAATAGAACAGAATTTTGGAAGTTATAATTTTAGTGGATATAACTGCACTATAAAAGAAAGGCCCCTGGGACCCAGAATAAATGCAAAACTCTGTCTGAGTGAACTGCAGTGCTAACCCATCTGCAAGTGGTAAATTATCCCTAGTCCCAGGTGTAGTGCATTATCCTAAGGGTGTCCAGTGATTAAAGGTAAGAACGTGGCTAAAATCCAAGGGAGCACTGAACATTAATGACGGCTGGAAATTGTCGACAATTTCTCTGGAAGTTTGATTTGGTCCTATTTGCTCACATTAGCCAGGTCCAAAGTTCAGCAGAGAGCCTACGATCAGTACAGATACTCTAGTGGAAGAGGCTCAGAGGGTGAAAAGGAGACTTTGGCTCTTCATTTGCCCCAGGTTGAAAGTAGGGCTATAATCCTATTACCTATAAGCTCTTTAAGCTGTAACAAAGAACAGACACTTACTGAGGACAATGTCCTAAAATTCAAATGATAATTGCAAAGCAACATAAAAATTTCATTAATTTCGACTCTTTCTGGTACATCAACTTATTCTCATTAGTACACATTTGCATACATGTCCCTTTACATTTAAATTCACGTCAGGGTCTTAGAAACTCCCAAAGGGTCAAGGACATGTTTGATTGTTTTCCCAAGCTCTTCCCCTACCACACACCCATATTCACATAAAGGACATTGTCCGTTACCTTCTGCAAGGGACTATTTCATGATTATGCTCATA
The DNA here is from genome assembly GCF_018345385.1 of Vulpes lagopus. Lineage (NCBI taxonomy): Eukaryota > Metazoa > Chordata > Mammalia > Carnivora > Canidae > Vulpes > Vulpes lagopus. The sequence goes on from NC_054825.1 coordinate 122,939,658, forward strand.
ATTGTTTTTAAATGTTTGGGGTCAAGAAGCCTCCATCTTTTATACTTTTCCATCAAGTTATTGAATTGCTCCCTATGCCCCAATCTAGTTTTCCCTGGTACCGTCTAGAAAACTGAAGAGTACAATATTGAATGAAGGTGGCAAGGATAAGAAAGTTACATCTGAAGAGCAGATGAAGAAAATTTTCATGCAAGGAAGCCCAAGCTTCCAATTTTTAATCAACATTTGATTGCAGCCTATTAAAATGCCAAATCACTTTGCAATATTGTGCTATGTCTTCACAGCTTAAAATAGTCACTGTGAAATAGTCATCCCACCCCATTTTCCCATCTGAAAATAATAACACATTGTACCTTTTGCTGTTGCTTCTAATTTGGGGGTTTTTATGATTGTGTAACTGAAATGTCAACCTCCTGCATCTAAGGGTCACCTTCTAGTTTATTTGGAAAATAAAAGAACAAGAGGGTTTATCCCATGTCAACTCCTGAGTCATAGGCTTGGCAGCTGTTGTCCATATCATGTGCTCCTCTCAGCCTTGCTTTCTGCATGGCCTTTGGTCACTGCTCTGTTCACTGCTGTTTACCACCTGGAATGTGGGTCTTCCTTGGTGGTATGGTGCCTGATTCCAGAGGGCCACACTTTCCATCACTAATCTGTCACTCTGCTCCCATTAATACCTCACCACAAAGTTTATGGCCGTTAAGGATTTTGCTGCAGGTTTGGGGATTGTTCCAAGTAAAACTCTCTAGTTCCCTCTGAGGAAAAAAAAAATTCTGATACCCACGTAGATTGGTTTTACCCACACCTTTTCTTAATCTGGTCACTCCTTGGCTACAATAATCATTCAGGTCTCTTCTCAAAGCCTGAGATAGTGGTCCAAAGTAAGACTATGACAACAGTAAGCAGGAGTTACATTTTGTGGGGAGGAGGGCCTATAGAAAATAGTCTATGGTGGCTTCTGCAGTCTGGTCACCATTCAGGCCTTGCAGCTAGTGTGAAGGGAAACCAACCCTGGCCTCTGGGTGGACATGTGTTGTTTCTGAATACCTAGTTTCACCCTCCTTATTCTTCTAATAGTGTCTTGAGTTTCCTTGGGGATGAACTCCACCCACTTTCATTCCTTGTGGTTTAGGTGGAACTAGCCCAACCTCTAGAATCAGAGGTGAACTCATGACCCAGATCTGGACAACTGGTATTGTGGTCTGGCCATGGTGATTGATTAATCACTCTTTGCTCTAATCAAAGTAATCCTAGGAATTTTTCTGGAGTAACTAAGAAAGACATTTTGTTTTGGGGAGTTTTTATAAGCCTGCTAGTAGAAAGGAAGAAGTCTGAGCTTCCATCAGGCACCATGAAAGCATAAAAGTAAGGCCAATCAAGAGGAAAGCAGGGCAGAGATATAAAGATAGATTGGCTCTAATGGTGGCATTTGAGACTCTTGGATCCACACATGATTAAAGTTGGTAGTGCTGGAATTTTCAGTATGGAAACCAAGTTTTTGTTTTAACTTAGGCCAATTTAAGTTGATTTCCTGTCACAATCCAAAGGCTCTTGAATAATATATTCTTGAATTTTTCCTATGGCACCAGGTCTCCACGGATACCAGAATAAACACACACACACATTAATCCCTCCCAAGGATAAACAATAATTTAAAAAATATTGCAGTCTAAATCCACACTAAAAGAGAGAAGCATTTTCTTGTGAAAATCTAATAAAATCAATACAGATAGCTTTGTGAACAATAGCTATAATGTTTTATATTATTATGTACAAAGTTTTAGTTTCCATCTCTTGTTTCTAGACAATAATCCTAAATCTTAGTGAAACAAAAGAAAACAGCTCCATTAGATTTCCATGACAAATAACAAAACTATGTGTCTCATTAGTTATATAAACATCTGGAATTGAAATTAAAATATTTGAAATTCAAAGTCAATTTAATAATCATTCTCCTATCTCACTTTACATCTCTATAAGCAGTAGTTCCTGATATAGAGTTTATTTCCTTTATCCAGTTGCTCAGGTAAAGGAATGAGAGAGTGTTAGGGCAGGAGGGTCTGTTCTTCCAGTAACATCTTTAATTCAGGAAACTTTAACCAATAATTATAAAGAACACAAAATCCATTTACATTTTTTCAAATTCATTTATGACCTTTCTTACTACACAGAAAAGTGGTTATACTAGAAATAAACCAGAGAGCTACCCTACAACCCAGCAATTGCATTACTAGATATTTATCCCAAAGATACAGAGGTAGTGAAATGCCAAGACACCTGCACCCCAATGTTCACAGCAACAATGTCCACCACAGCCAGACTGTGGAAGGAACCAAGATGTCCATCGACAGATGAATGGATAGAGAAGATGTGGATTATATATACAATGGAATATTACTCAGCCATCAGAAAGGATGAATACCTACCATTTACATTGATGTGGATGGAACTGGAGGGGATTATGTTGAAGTAAGTCAATAAGAAAAAGACAATTATCATATGGTTTCATTCATATGCAGAATATATGAAATAGTAAAAGGGACCGTAAAGGAAAGGAGTGAACTTGTGGGGAAAAATTAGAAAGGAAGACAAACCATGAGAGACTCCTAACCCTGGGAAATAAACAAAGGGTTGCAGAAGGGGAGATGGGTGGGGGGAATGGGGTAACTGGATGATGGGCATTTGATGTGATGAGCACTGGGTATTATACTATATATTGTGTATATTGTATACTATGTGTGTGTGTGTGTGTGTGTGTGTGTGTTATACTATATGTTGGCAAATTTAATTTAAAAAAATTTTTTTAAAAGAATCTACCGACAACAACAACAAAAAGAAACTAATGGAGGGGTATCTGAGTGGTTCAGTCAGCTAAGCATCCCACTCTTGATATCAGCTCAGGTCATGATCTCCAAATTGAGGGCGAGTCCCTTGTTAGGCTCCACATTCAGTGGGAAGTCTGCTTCTCCCCCCTCTTCTTCGCACCCCCAACTCTCTCTCAAATAAATAAATCTTTAAAAAATAAAAGAAATAAACCAATAGAGGAAGGAAAAGTTAAGAGATCACTATGCTACTCTAGAACAGATGGCATTTGTTGGCAAATCTTTATCATTGAGTTGAAGACATATTAAATTTGAAAGAAAAGATTTCCAAATTTTCTTCCTTTATATGGAGAATATTTGTCTGAAGTCTAAATATTTCACTAAATCAGAGTTTGAATAGTGATAAGCCAATTAACTTTTTGCTGGTGTGATGTATTTCTGTGTGTGTGTATGCCTGGTAAAGGCAGAGGAGGGAAGGCAAGAACCATTGTATTATCTTGCTATCTCTCCCTTGAAGGAAAATGAAGTTGGTGAACAAGAAATGGAATCCCAATTTGAGTATCAGAAGAAATTATTTCCATTCCAACAGACCCCAGTCTATGTTTCACATTTATATTATACCAAATAACATGGACTTCTTTTCATGGTCAGTAAGGATTAAGCGCACTACCTGCTTCCAGGATCCTGGCAGCAATATGGAAATCTACTTAGCTAATCAATCAATAGTTGGCTTTCAGTCCAGTGTGCATTCTGATTCAACATATCTATTTAGTTTAGTTTTTTTTAATTTCTCAAAAATTTTTATTGTTGTTTTTTGTTTTTTGTTTTTTGAAATACATATCAAAGTATTGAGGTATCAGGAACAATGAATTTGTGTATTCTTAAGTATCCATCCTGCTTCCTGGCACCCCATTTCATTAATTCCTTTTAGCCAATCTAAAGTGGAAATAAGACTTTTCATCAGAGTAAAATACAAAGTTATTTACTTACTTTAGGCAGTTTTTAACGCCTGGACCTTAATCTCTGGAAGATTGTTAACTTTATCCTAACCTGTGATACTAACCATTCTTTGAGCTATAAACCTTTCACCTTTCAGGGTAAGCAGGTCTGTTCCAGTCCCATGAGTTGTTACCTGTTTGGTTTAACTACTCACTGAGGACTACCTCTATTCTTTTCCTAGGCCTCCCCACTTATAATAGGCCCATCATTGTCTCTACTTTACCTCCCAGAGCAAAATCCAAACTCAACAGCTTAATATATGAGAACCTTCATCATCTTGAATTATGATTTTATTAGATTGAACCATCCATATTTCTCACCCACTCAGACTTCCATCTCCCCGGTTTTGAATGTTGAGGACATTCTTTATATATATAAAAACATATACAAATATGTGATCACTTCAACTTTTTAATGATTGTTGTCTAATAACATGTTTTTTCTTTTTCCTGCTAATGCATGGGATTCTACTGATGGCTTTCCTCATGTTATACAAGTTTGCTTCTTAGAATAAACTCTACAAGGTTACAGCAGATAATATTGCAATGTGATATATTGTTTTAAAATCTTATAGTTTTCATTAAAATATTCAAGAAAGTTGAATTATATATTTTTTTTTTACCTTTTTGACTTGTAGTACTAAAGCTAAATATATTTCATATGTGAAAGGGATAGTAATATATTTCACTTTTCTATTTTTTGATCCCAGAACCCTGAGATCATGACCTGAGCCAAAGGTAGATGCTTAACCAACTAAGCCACCCAGGCACCCTGGTAATTCAATATTCTTTAAAGGGTCTCTTCTCTATATAAAATTATCACATTTATTAGCCTATTTTTTTTTTTTTTTTTTTTAGTAAGAAGAATAGCATTTGCCTTTCCCTAATGACTGGTTGGCACACCTATCTAACATGTTATAGTATTTAAGAAAACAGACTGCCCAAACCAGAACTCTTCCACTTATTATGGTCAGTTGGGTAAGTGTTAAACCTTGTTAAAGTATTAATTCTTAAAATGGAGGCAATGATGATAACAGTACTTTTGTTGCAGAGTTGCTGTGAAGAGTAAATAAGCTAGTATACAGAGAGCACTTAAAAAATTCATTGTGCGTAGAAAGTGTCAGCTAATTTTTTACCCACTGATTGTTTAGTAAGTACCTCATACTTAAGAGGTCCAACAGAATTCTGGTCTACGATTGATCCCTCAAATCTGGTTCTTCTTCTATAATCTCCTTCTAAGAAAAATACTACATCTTCACAAAGTTACTTAGTCCAAAATATCACTGGCTATCACTGATTTCTTTCTATCATCTCTCACATCTAATTCTTCAGCACGTCTTATCATCTATAAATTTAAATATCTTCTGAATTGGACAGCTTCTCGCTACTTCTGTTATTGCTATCCAGGTCCACAGCACTATCTCCTTGACTACTGCCATGGACTCTTAGAAGATCTCTCTGGCCCTACTCAGATTCCATTTCATTCTGTTTTCTGCACAGTAGCCAGCATCTCCTTCTTAAAAGACAAATCAGATCAAATTATCTTCCTGCTAAAAATCTCTTGGGTCTTCCAATACAAATTAGAATAAAATCCAAGTTCCTTATCCCAACCTTAAAAGCCTGCATACACTGGACCCCATGTCATTCCAACCTCATTCCCTATCAGGTCCTGCATGGCCCATGCATAGGGTCTTTTCACCTATGGGTGTCTTTAAAACATGCTAAACTTTTTTTATTATTATTATGGAAGTGTTAAGATGTGAGGGAAGAGGAAGTATTCTATTGTCCATGATTAGGTCTCAATCTTTTGGTGAGCCTGTGCTCCTGGACTTTGAACTTCACTGATGCTTCTCAAGTTTTCTTTTTTCCCTTAGGTGGGACAGGAAACTTGGACGAGAGGTAGAGTGTGCATATCCCTTTCTTTCCCAACATGGAGCTGGATTGGGTATTTTCATTCTCCCATGTAGAAGGCTATTGCTCACTAGATTTGGGTATTTCTCTTCCCCCAGGTAGCCCAGGTTCTGATAAAACCCCAGCAGGTTAGGTAGGCCGTGGTACAACAGTTTTTCCTGAGGGATTGCCTTGTTAAGAACACAGTGCTGGAGCATATTTCAAAATGGTTCCTTTCCCCATTATCCTGCTGGAGGCATGAGGAGATTCTTCTCTGATATTCACTGTAAGGACCTGATGTTGCTCCTGGAGGTAAAATTAACAAAAGTGTGGGAGCCCTCTGATGACTGGATCCTCCTGATTTTTTAACTTGCAGACTCATCCACATTGAGGCTTCAGCAATTTGTCAATTACATTTCAAGTTTTCCTATCCTGGCACGTGTTCCTGGGGAGGTTTCTGCTCTTGTAAGTTGAGATTCTCTGTATCCTCCATCTGTCTCTTCAATTTTGGGAGCAGCAATTTGCCCTATGATCTCATTTCTTGGACAGATCTACGTCGTTGGTTTTTCAGTTAGTTCAGCTTTAGACTTGTTAAGATGAGTGGCAACTTCTGTGCCCCTTACATGCTGGACTGGAAACTGGAATCCCTTTTCCCTGGATGTGGGTAGAGGTAGCTTTTCCAAATTTGAATTCCTTTTAAGTTCTTTGTACAACTCTTAAAGCGAGAGAAAGAGTTGTAATAGAAAAATGTTATTAATCATTAAAAAAAACAAAAGCATTAAAAGGATTGGACTGAGTTGGTATTTAACTCCAGCTGTAGAAATATTGGGTGCACAGAGGATCCTCTAAAGGAGATTTAAATTCTGTAATCATATATTTGAGCAGTGGACTTGCAAAATATTACAATGATATTTACATAGCACTTATCACGGGTTTAAGTGAGAGACTCACTGAACATAAAATCAGGCTACTTGTAATCCCAATAGTATGGATAAAGAAACCTGGACATAGGGAAATTTAGTAACTATCCAAGGTCACCCTCTGATCACCTGAGGTATACTATAATAAATCTGAACACCCGAACATTATGTTTCCTCCATGAAAATAGATCCAGAAATATACCTTTCTTAATTGTTTCCCCACAAGATTTCTCTCCTCCTGATAGGTGCAAGGTGAATTAGGGCACATCATGGCAAAGTTTAAGTATCTCACACCTCAGGCATACTTCTTACGTATTTCGTAAACACAGCCATTATTGGAAAAATCCCAGGTACCAGATTAATCAACATATTCCTTCAGGGGATGCAAAGAAAGGTGGGGAATACATGGCTAAATTCTACGATAAAGGGCAAATCACTTAATTATTTCACAAAAGGTAATTTGAATGAATAGACATATATCTATTTATATCGATAGTCATGTCTAAAATATCACATTAAAACAGTTCCTAAATCCAAAGCATTTTGAGAGCCTGATAGATCTCCTATAGCGCTACGATGGAGAAACAGGGCCCCTAATAACATTTCTCAATGATGGTTAACAATAATGAAAAAGGTAAGTACACACAGTTGAGCCTCCTTTGTCTGTGACACGTTTTATTTCATTGTTCTGTTTTGGTTTTTTTTATCATGAAAATAGATCAGTTCACAACAAGCAGCAGAGAAGAGGTGTTGGAATGAATCCTTTTTGCCTTTAGCCAAAATAATAAAGTTACCACTGGGACAGGTGTGATTCCTTACTCAAAAAAAGCTTGTTTTATACATCATGAGACATTCTCCAATAATTATTGGAGATATTGATAGTGAAAGCTATTGGGAAAGTACGCAAAGAACCTGGATAGTATAATGGAAAGATAGCTCAATAGCTCAAAATCTATAGTTTAATGTGAGAATATCCGACTTTAAAAGGACAGATGTAACCTTATACTATTTTAAAGCATTCATCTCCTTATTATTACTGCATTTACATCACTGTCTGTTTCCCTCCACGGGCCTTTCCAATGGTGTGGACCAAGGCTTATTTATCTTTGATCCTTCAATTTCCAGTAGAAGCTGTTTGCCCTCAAATTTGTAACAACAAAATGCACTAAATGAGTAAATGAAGAAATACCTGCCTCTGTAAGTCAAAGTAGTATCTTTCCTCTTTTCTATGGTGAAAATTATTTGGCATTTCTGAATAGTTTTTGGAATTTTTTACTATTTTATCTACTATAGAGAAGAGTTGCCACCATTACTTAGAAACGTCATAAGTAGTTGATAAAATAAAACTCCTTAAAATAAATTCTGATGATTAGAACATGATAGAAAAAAACATTGATATTATAGAAAAGGAAACAAAATATTGAAACTTGATACTGAAGGCGCTTTTTTTCCCGAAGCACACTTACACGAATCTTTGAATTTACCGTTGCTTTCTACTCTCAAGGAAATACAAATTAGTTAAGGATAATAAAACCAACATTCAGCTTCATGTTTGTGGGTTGAGTTGCTACATGGAATCAGAATGTATTTTCTGTGTCATAATATTTTTGTAGTGAAGCAGCCAAAATACCACAAATGCATAGCACGAGCTACAAGCATTCTGGCCCTTCCAGGCATTTCTGTGGCTTGGCGTTGATAAATGTAGGTGAGATATAGGTTGCAGTTAGGATCAAATTACAACAAACACGGAGTTTTCCAAAAATATAAGAGTTGCTAAAATAGCTTCCTTATTACCTTGGGAGAGGATGCCTGTCCATCAACAGGTTGAGACTTTAGAGCAAGTTCTCACAAATGGTTCTTTTGAGCCTAGTCAAAATAAAAGCAATAATAACAGACCTATCCTTCACATTTCCACAGTAGCCTTGTGTGGCAAGCCCTAATTAATATACAGTGGGGATTGCTTTTCTCCTTCCTTCTTGTTTCTTACTTGGGCATTTTTGCCTGTTATTGAATTTAAAAGAATTGGGTGATCCCTTAATTTAGAAATGACCAAAAAATACTAACACCAGTGTGTGTGTTTATCCTATAGAATTATTCTCATTACTTTGTAGGCTCACCTAATTATCATGTTCATCACTCATGTGATTTCCTAATGCAAAGGTCATCATTTATAAGCATGCAATTTGTCCATGGGGCCTTTTTCTTTGTATTTTTTCCCATCAGTTTCTCCCTAATTTGGATACATCAGACAACAACATAATGTAGCTTGGAAAACACAGTGTGTGGCACAGAGATATGCATAGTACCTTGCAGTTACTAATAAGACATATAAACATAAGATACTTCTTAAGATTAAAGAAAATAGATCATCCATATTCCTATGATTTTTATTTGTTTTTCTGGTATAATAAACGTGAAGTATATTCCATAGTTCTCCAATGTTTTTACATAGCCGCACACTAGATTTTCAGCTATTCTTTTTGATTGATAGTTTAACATGAAATCTGTGTTTTGAAATAATGTGGCCTTTCTAAAGTTGATATTTTTAACATTCACCATTTTTCATATGGGTCAATTTCTCAGTATTCTGAGAATATATCTTGATAATAAACATTTATGTGGGTTTTGACATAGCAACTGAGGCTCTCGTTTCATTTCAAACAATGAACCAAATATTATGGGGTCCTTACATTTTATACTTAGCTTTACTTTATAAGAAAAACATTTTAAAACAGTGCTGAAAATAATACTAAAACTTTTAGATTATTCTCACACAATGAAGCCCTCAACACATCATCAATCACTCCCTTTTGTTTCCTTTCTCTATGATGTCCCTTCATACTACTTCCAACGAACTCCCTGTGGATTTTTTGACCTTAAGACAACTGCCACCATTCTTATAGCTACACAAAAAGACACTTATTACAGTCAGATCAATGCAAAACTGATGCAGTTAAACTATTTTCTAATTAGCTTCCTTTCCAATTAATCTCTGATGAATGCTTTCCACTAACACAAAGGTTCCAACCAACTGATGTTTTGTTCTTTTGTTTTTATTTTGACAAGGACAAACTGAATTTCTCATTGCCCAGGAATACACTTGCAACCATCGTAATTATTTATATTTGCACTGGTAAATATTTCAGCCTTCCAGAACATTCAGTAATAAAGGATCTCTCATGTTGGTAAAAGTAGAAGGACAGTTACCACAGTCTCATTTCAGCCTTTGTATTGAATATTTCCACTAGTGATGTAGAAAATGGTATAAGTTGACTGTAATCAAACTGAAAAAGTGAATCAAATGGGACAGGATAGATATTGGGCAATGAAACAGCTTTCTAACTTCCACATCACATATGTGGTCCTATGAAGTCTGATGGGCTCTAATGACTCATTGCCTCCTGATACTGGAACCAAGCAATTGGGTCCTGAAGTTAGGAAAGAGTCTGGGTAGCTCAGACATAGTTTTGACAATGCCAAAACAAGCTTGGAAAGGGAAACAGTGTAACCAACGATTTGGCAGCATAAAAACCCAACAAATATGTTAATTGATGTTTGTTTTAATATTGAATATAGTCAAATCCTTTTTATGTAAAACCAACCCATTAAAGAAGACACCCTCTGAAGGAGAACAGTTGAGCAACAGAGGTCAAAATGTTAAATGAGCCATTCTTTGTTAGAAATCACAAAAAGAGTCTGAAACTTTTTGATGAGGTTTCAAAATGAGATGGAAGAGAAAAGTGTAGGAAAACTGTACTTCCCTTTAGATTGTATATGTCAGCATTAGTTATGACTTGTAGAGTAAGAAAAATTTTCCTCACCAAACTGGTGCTCAGAGGCTGTAAAACAGAAATGTATTAGTCAAACATTTGCAAAAGGTCTCTAAAAGACTAAAATATTAACATTTTATTTTCACAATGAGGATCCTTATAGTTGTGAAGTGTTACACACTGAGATTCAAAACTTTGGTTTTGGGAATTCATCTGCATTGAAATGTAATCTGCATGAATCTTGTTTCTCTCTTAAAACTTTCTCTGGGCTATAATTACGAACATGTTGTGAGATCTATAAGTTCAGTTTATAAAACCATGGCAGGTATAGGTGCCCTGCTAATCCTAAACATATGCATTATACTGAAAACAAACAAAAAAAATGCATTATGTTTGATACATGACTGGCTATAGCTCATTCTATTGTTAAGTCCTACTAATCAATGTCTCCTGATAAAACAAGATGAAAGTTATATATCAGAAAACACACATCAAGGCTAATAGCACTTTCATTTAACTAGGAATGAGGTGGAACCTTATTATGATGATAATAGTGATAGCAATAACTATGTACGGAGAACTCACTGAATACCTAGCTCACAATATAGCAATTTGGATATTCTCTTCTATTTAATTATTAAACAAATCTTAAGGCCTGTATTATCATTCCCATCTTATAGATAAGGAAACTTATTAAGTAGCCTGTCCAAAAATAATCACACAATTAATGTGAAACTAAAATCCAGATCCAGATCTGACTGTACTAAAGCCTATGGACTTTTCACTCAGCAATCCTGCCTAAAAAAATAATAATAAAGTGAAACACCAGGGCTAAAGAGAGAATATGATATCTCTGGTCAAGCCCATGTTGTGATTTCATGCTTTGAGGTCATATTCTCCCATTGCCACCCCACTCCAAACATAGCAGTTATAAAAAAGCAATTTCAGGGAAAACAATTAAATAATGGAACCAAATTAACTAAAAATCAGAGAACTCTGTGGACTTGAAGTGGAAGAGAAACCACCAAGGACTAGTGGGTATGTATGTAGGGTGGGGTAAGGTAGGTATGATGGTCATTGGTTCACACTCAAAAGTATTCCCTGCCTTACTTCTGTCTATATTGCAGGTGGCCACAATTCCCAGACTCCCTTGACAGCTGACCTTGGCTAGGTTGGGCCAGTGAGAAGCAAAAACAAGAAACTGGAGAATGGGAGAAAAGGAAAAACGAGGGTATCTGGCCTCCTATCTCTGCTTCACTGGCATCTGGCAGTGACTGTGTGCCTCTAGTGGTTCATGGTGCTGCGGGACCCATTCCTTCCATGGTCCCAGCTAACCTCTCACTCCAGGCTGGTTCTTGTTTCTGTCCAGGGGTGCTGATGGCTCCTCTCTGATCACAGCAGCTACAATGATATGAATCATGGGCTGGAGCAGAAGTCCCAGGATGGAGGAGGGACTTGGAGGAAGAAACCGTAAGCAAGAAATGGATTAATAGAGGGAAGGAGAAGGAGAGAGAAACAACCCTATCCAGATGAGAATCAAAACAAAAGTCTAAAACTAATTAGAACTAAATAACCCTAAGAAAGGCTGCCTGAAATTTCAGGATATTAATAGACTATAGATAAAGTGGGGAGAAAATAGAACAACTTCATAAAAGATATTACAGATTTATAAAAATTAAGATCATTAAAGAGATAATAACAAATAAGATCAATAAAAAAGAGAAAATTAAAGGAAAAGAATAAGATTGCAAAACTAGAAGTGATGGTTATGAAAAATAATAATAGGTAGAAATAATAGATACCATATGCCTCACCCCCCAAATCTTGAAATATCAGAATTATCGAATACATATTATAAACAGATGTAATGATTATGTTTTATGCCACTCCAGTGGGTAGTTCCAAACACATTTGGCATACTAGCATTTCTCTCCTTCTGATATTACCAAACAGCAGGTCAATTCATTAGGAAACTGAAAGCAACCAACTCATATTGGTGGGTTCTCTTATTAAACTAAACCAAATGTGATGTGAATACAGTTTTTAGATTTTAAACGGCCTTGGGTGACATATCATGGCATCTACTTTAAAACATATGCAAGTGGAAAACAACTCAGCTATGTTTTAAGTTACCAACCTTTGAGGATTTAGTATTTAGTCATATACTGTGGAGGATGATAGACTATCTATCAACTATCTATCTATCTATCTATCTATCTATCTATCTATCATCTATCTATCATCTATCATCTATGTATCTACTCATTTATTTATACCTAAAGGCAGTCCTGGAACAGTCTACCAATATCAGTGTGGCCAGCCGCTATGCCCAGAGGCTTAACTATCTATTTGCACAAGAGTCCTGGTTTGCATCCTCAATTTTCACAATAAATGTATCATCTCTATCATTTACTTCACTTTAATAAATAAACTTCATTTCTCTTGATCTGCAGAACAGAATACCTGGATTGCAAGCCTCTGTCAGAGAATAAATATTGAATAAATATTCAATTATTTCTTGTCCTATATTTATCAAAACCCCTATTGAGAGAAAAATGTATTTATGCAAAGAAACATTGAAAAGAAATAATTCTCTAGTCTAACTGATTTACTTAGTTCACGCTACACTACTGGAAAGCCATAAACACCAAAGTACATTATTTTGTAAATACCTATTTTTACTGAACTGTACATTGGTGTTGTACCCTAGACCTGCACTGAGCATTGCTATGAGAAAAACAAAATGGAAACCTCTTTGACTAGGGTAGGCTACTCTACTGTAACACACAGACCCAAACATCTGTAAGTGTCTCAAACACAGCGGAAATTTATTTCTCATCCACATAACAGTCCACAGTGGGTGCTCCTGGTGGGTGCACAGTTTTCATCCATGCAATGATTTGTGAATGTTCTGTGGCTCGGTCATGCCCTAGTTCTTCATCATCATGTGCATCCAACTGTAAGAGCTGAGGGAGAACCTGGTTAAAACCCTTAGCTAGAAAATAGCACTCAGAATCTTATGCTCACTTTCCATTGGTAGGAATTAAATGAACGGTCCTACTTTGTTGCAGGGAGTGCTGGGATTTGTGGCTCCTGGTGAGGCTGCATCTTCCTGTTGATGATCCTGTATTATGCAAAAGTAAGATAGACTTTGGTGAACAAGGGTCCACTCTTTGCCACACTCTTACCTAGTCTAAGCACAGGAGTGTGTAGGGGACATTGATTATGACTTTGAAAAAATGAATGTGTAAAGTTTCTTTCAAACATAAACCAGGGTAAGCTTTTCTTTCCTTAAGAAACTGGTATGTCTTTCCTTTTGACTCATATAAATCATGTAAAATGATCATGATTTTGTTGGTTATTTGTTCAATTACTATCTTCTTAACTATCTGTTTGCTTTGATGTAAGGGAAGCTTAAACCAAGTTGTGGTTAAAATTTAGTAACTGTGCAGGATCTTATGACTTGCATAAAAGAAAAATAAAATTCATGTATTAATTGTATAGGTAATATGCGAACATAGTAAATGACTCAAAAAGACAAAATGATGTCAACATTTGGGCACCTCTTCCCAGAGCCAGTGACTTTTATAAGGTTCTTTAGGACACTTCCAGACCTATTTCCCGCACCAATAATCACATGTCAGGGTTTGTTTCTTTTTTTTTTCTTCATTTTCCCAAAACATGAGGTTTACTCTGTCTAAACACACACATCTCACATGTTTCTTGTTAATTTTATTCCTAATTATTTTCTCTTTCATTGCTGTTTTAAGTGGAGTTGTGGGGCCTTTTTTCTACTATATATTTTAATTGTTTATCATATGATAAGTGAATGCTACTAATGTTTCAGCTGGGTCTCAGGTTTTACAAATAGACAGTATATACAGTGCTATCAAATCTTCGATAATAATTATCATTTTACTCTGACCTTAACACTTGTATTCCTATTCTTTTATTTAATAAGTTAACTAGTACTTCTAGCACAATCTTAAATAATAGGTATGATGCCGTATTTGTCTTGTCCCAACATAACTGGAAATGCTTGAGAGTTTAGTATTTCTTTTAGCATTTCTCCATTGTATTAAGATTTTTTCCCTTTCTATGGTAGAATTTATTTAATTTATATTCAGTAATTTTTAATTCATTTTTAGTGCTATTTGCTGTCAGATTTGGTTATAAAAGTTATGCTAAGTTGATTAAACAATTTAGAAATTTAGTTTCTTTTTCTATGCTCTAGATCACTCCAATAAATTAGTTTTCTGCTCCATACACTAAGAAATAATCTTGGCCTAATGCTTTAGAATGGAGAGGGTAGTTAAGTAATATAAATTCTTTCCTATCTTTTATGACAGTTGAACTATTTACCTTTGGGGAGGGGTTGCTTTGCAAATATATCTTTTCCTAGAAAAATCTCCTATTTTTATCAAGATTTGCAAAGTTACTTGAATAAAGTTAAATAACATCATGTAGTCCTTTTAGACTTTTCCCAATCTCTTATTATTTCCTCTTTCTCAATTCTTATTTGTGTATTTGTGCTTTCTCCTCTTATTTCTCCTTGATACAATTATCTGTTTACCCAATTTTTAAATAACTCATTCTTGGATTTATTTAGTAGTTCTATATTTTTCCACTTTCTAATTTATTTATTTTTGCTCTTCTCTTAGTACTTATGATCCTTCTACTTTTCTGAGAATTATTTGTTGCTGAGGCATCCGGGTGACTTAGTTAAGCCTGTGACTCTTGATTTCTGCTCGGATCATGGCTCAGGGTCATGAGATAGAGCCCCTGCTGAGCATGGAGCCTGCTTAAGATTCTCTCTCTCCCTCTTTTCACTCACGTGCTCTCTTTATCTCACTCTCAGAAAAAAAAAAAAAGAAATTATTTCGTTGTTTTTAATTTTTATTTGCCCATAGTTTTGTGGTTTTGTTTGTTTGTTTGTTTGTTTTATTGACCCTTTTCTATTGTTACAAAGGGCAAGATGTTGAGGATGCAGAAAGGAAGGCCATGCGTACAAGGGAACACAGCATCACTTCAGGAAGCAGGGAGGACCTGATGGGTCTTTGGGGAAACCAGAAAAGGGGAAAACCTAGTAAAGGAAAAGACCAGTTTAGAGATTAAAAAGAGAGGCTAAGAAATGCAACATCTTCCTGGAACCACAGTAAAGAGGCTAAACAAGGTCTTCATTTTCTTTTCAGAGGTCATAAAGTCTCCCCAACTGCTTGCCCTGGAAGTCCTGCTCCTGCTCCACCCCTGTCTGTGCCTCCCCCCGGGCCTGCTTCAGATGCTGGGCTCTCCTCCTTCTGGCATCTGCCACCTTCCTCCTGCCCACTTCTCACTTGCAGGAGCTCCTGGCTACCCTGGGACTGACTGGCCATTTCTGTCACTGTGGCTGCTGCTGTTTCAGATGCTGTTTTTAATTGTTATTCTTGAAGTGTGCCTGACATACGTTGCTGTGTTAGTTTTAGGGGCACAGCATATCGATTCGACAATTCTCTACATTACACAATGCTCACCACGACGAGCGAGGTTGCCATGTGTCACCATACCATGTTATTACAATATTATTGATGTTTATTGTTCCTTTCTATCTCCTTGAGATACTTCATTTCTTATTATTATTTCTTTTTAGTATAAAGGCAGAGAATTTTCCAACGTTTAGCTATATAACTGCTTCTATGTCATTTTCCAGGTATTTTTTTTTATTTTGGTTTTGATTTTTCTCTCATCTAAAAAAGGTTTTGTTTTTGTTGGGTTGTCTGGGTAGCTCAGTCAGTTAAGTGTCTGTGTTTGGCTCAGGTCATGATCCCAGAGTCCTGGGATCCAGCCACATCTCAGCTCTCTACTCCCTTTGTTCCCCCCCAAGATGCTCTCCCCTCCTCCCTCCCCACCCCTTTCATGCTCTCTAACCCCCACCCGTGGTGTGCTCCTAGGCACTCTCTCTCTCTCTCTCTCTCTCTCTCTCCTGCTCACTCTCACTCTCCCATGAATGCATGCTCTCTCAAATAAATAAATAACATCTTTTTTAAAAAGTTTTTGTTCTTAATTTGTAAGTGAAAGCTTTTGTCACCTCCCAACGTAGTTATTACTTGTATTACATTGTGATCAGAGAATGTTGCCTGTGTTATTTCTCCTATTTTGGATATACTGAGATATTTTTCATGTCCTTTATATAATTAAATCCTGTGAATGGTCACTGTACTTGTAATAACGGCGTATCATTTGTTTCCAAGGTAATACAGAGTGTTTCATATCAGCATTACCTTATCCTTTGTTTTTGTTTTTGTTTTATTTAGGGCTTCAGAACCCTTAAAAATCTTTCTTTAATAAATGCTTCAAGGACTAACAGAAATGAATAAGGTATCGAGGCTGTCTGTGTATTTTCATATGTGTTTGAGTTTGTTTTTGCTTTAAGAACATCGGTGCTATGTTTTTGGCAAATAGATATTCACAGATGTCATATTTTCACTGCAGAGCGCACTCTGTCATCATTAGGGACTCTTCTAAGTTTCATTTAGTGTCCGTGTGCCAATTTCAACCCTGTCTTATATAATGATGTGTCCTTGAATTTTATTTTCATTTGTTTGGTATGTTCTTTCCTATCATTTAATTTTCGATCTTTCTGAGTCACACTGTGTTAAATAAATCTCTTGGTTTTGCTGGTTTCGTTTTGTGATCCAATTTGAGGATGCTTTTTTTTCATAATAGGCGAGTTTAGTGCATTTGTTAATAATGACTTTTATGTCCATTCTTAGCTGGGTCATCATACTTTGCATTCTGTTTTCTCTTTTCTAATGTATTTTAAACTTCCCAATATTTTATTAGTTGTATTTTCTTTGGCTCTGGTATATTGTTGGGTACATTGCAAACACTACTTAACATGTATTGTGGTAGAGGGTAGAGAAAAATAGATATTTACATAGACAGATATGTGCACACAGAATATATACATATTTATGTACATGTATCCATTTATAAATTTCCCCGTCAAATAAAAAAATTTGCATTGCTCATATCACAAATGGCCAGAGGAGCTATTCTACAACAGAAAGAACACACAAATAAGACCCAAAAGACCTGGCTTCTTGTTCTGGGTCCAAATTGTACTAACTGGAATACTTTAGAGATGTTATTAAGTTTCTCTACAATGTTAAGACAATATTTTCTTATGGTAAAATTCTTTAAAAGGTGAAGTATTTTAAAATGTACTTTTAGAAATACCAGCTCTGTCTCTATTTTTTTTTTAACATTTCTCAAATAATCACCCAAAACAACAAAATGAAAAGTCAAAACCTTAACCTTGACACTGCAAGTGAATCTGACTTGGAAATCTTCATATAAAAAACAAGTTCAGAAACACAAAAATTCTGTCATCCCATTGAATTTTATTAGATTAGTGGGCCTTCTACAACGATTTTGACATTTGCTCATCCAGAGGTCACCTTGACTGTGCGTGTAATCTGCATAAATGCTCTGGTGACTTTTAAGTACAACTGACAGGGACACCTGATGATCACCATGATGCGAACACATTATTGTGTCTGTTGTGCAATGGCAGCAGGTGGCTCTGGACCTGGAAAGAAATGGGGGTGGGAGGTCCTCAGTCATTTAGAATTGGTCATGAGGCTGGAGGAGGTGGCTACATGTATCACAACGTGAAAATAAAATAGCAAATGTTCCTCACACAATAAAGAAATGAGAAGATGGGCCAGAGTGTGAAATGTAATGCGAGCTTAGTTAGTGTCTGGGCTAGTACGTCATCCCTCTGTCCTTTGTTGTGCCTCAAAATAGAAAACAAAGGCCACCGCACCTCCTGTGCAACAATCTAAATCGACATTAATTTACAATCTCAGTTCCCTTGTCACCTAGGAACCTCATGGGCATAAATCATCTCTGCAGTGTTACTGTAAATAAAAGCCCACTGGGCTGTTGTTGATTCATTAACTTCTCACTGTTTCTAACAACACTCCATTGCATGACACAGGGGATGGCCACAGGCAGAAAGAAATAGGTTATAAGTATCTTTAAGCACACCTCACAGGACATTAAATGCAAGACAAGGTTTCTCTTACATAAGAGTAATATTGTAGCTTTTAGAGGCAAATTAAACTAATCGGCTATAATAACAGGAAAAGCTATTTTTTTAAAAAAAAATTTATTTATTCATGAGAGACCCAGAGAGAGAGGCAGAGACACAGGCAGAGGGAGAAGCAGGCTCCCAGCAGGGATCCCGACGCAGGACTCCATCCCAGGACCCCGGGGTCACAACCTGAGCCCAAGGCAGATGCTCAACCACTGAACCACTTAGGCACCCCCTGGAAAAGTCATTGTATATCTAAATTAATATGTGTACCAGAAAAACATACCTTGGAAAACACAAGATACTTCTATGGAATTAAAAATTGAAATTCTACTCAAGGGTAGAAAGAAGGTAACAATTATTTACCACCTTCTAAGTGCGCTTGGTTGTGCTCTCTTTTTGCATCCTCCCAGCAGACTTGCACAGTCTGTGTTAATGTTCTTATTTTACTGAGAAAACGGAGGAAGAGAGAGGTTAATATTTCCTATAGTCATTAAGCTCAGGACCTGCAAACAGGGAAATAAGGCCGTGGTGCATCTGACTCCAAAGCACTCCCTTTCCTTTTTTCCCTGTGTATCATGCTATTTCCTCTGGGGCATGCTATAGAAGGGGCCCCCACCGATGCAATGTAGGATGGATAATGCAGAGTCTGTAACCCTAATTACCTTTGAAGTTAACAGAGTAGAGTTCACAAGTATGTACAAGACAAAATATGAGGAGAGGTTTAGGACAGTAGTAAGGGATTGCAAAATAAAATCAATATCAAATCTGACTTACAAAATTCAGAGAAGAGTTCATGACAAAGGTGACATTTCAAATACTTTTTAAAGAACTGGAAGAAATTATAAAGAAAAACTGCACCACTCAGCGTACCTTATAAACTGTATGAAGTTGAATGTGCTCTTTACTTTCTTTTGTAGATTCGTGGGCATTTTACCCAGTGTGTTTTGCAAAAAGAAGTTAAGTCTTTGGCAGGTAAGAAATGACTGCAGGTAAGATTCACTATGTCTACACTGAAAACATGCTTGGGAAAAATGTGGAGGCTTTTTTTAAAAAATGTGTTTATCATATTTGTATCTTAGCCACATTTAAAGTGATGACTGTCCTTGTTTATGAAAGAGCACACCGAGAAAGGCTTCAACAAACCACCGACCACGAAGAAGAATTTAGCAGAAAGGTATGCCAGTTAAAGGTCTGAGGTACATACTGCAATGTGTATATGCTTCACACCTGGAAAGCTTGTTGACGTGTTCTTGGGAAAGTGCACCAGCCTTCTAAAATTCAGCTGTGTTGAGCTTCTGGGGTTAAGACTGGACTCCAAAGACCCCAACAAACCAGGTGATCTCAAGGACAGTGGGCCAAATGCCTACACCTCCCCGAGGCTGACATCAGAGAAGGGAACCAGACTTCAGCGGAAGGTGATCTTGAGTGATTTGGAGGAGCCCTTGTCCCCATATCCACTATTAAATTCATTTAAAGTGAACTTAGCCCACAGAAGAATGCAAAGTTATGTTTCGGCATCATGAATAAATAATATTCCCTCCCCAGCAGCACGGATTAATGCAAGTGCGGCCACCTGCCTGGATTACTTCTCCTGACAGGAACCACAGCACTCTCCAAAGAAGTTTAGAGCATGAGGACATGCTTCTTCTTAAGGAATGATTTCATCTATTTAATTTTTTTAAATCATAATTTCATAGCTATTTTAGGTTTAGGCTAAATTCTATTAAAAATAATAACTTCACAACTATTTTAGGTTTAGGCTACATTCTATTTTACCTTTTTCCAGGATAGCTTTGCTTTTTTTGTTTGTTTCTTTAGTTTTATCATTTATGTGCCTCTCGTGTACCTGCTTTTATAAATATCTTTTCCCCAAAAAATAAAAAATAAAAGAAAACAACAAATATATATATAAATATCTTCTCATTGCTGTGGCAATGGCATTGACCCTTCCTTGAGTGCAAAGAAAGAGATGCAGATTTCCAATGGGCTGGGAAAACAGGTACTTACTGCTTGTCTCTTGGTCTCCCTATTTCTGTCACTTGCATGTACGTAGAAGCCGGACCCAACGGCAGCTGAAAGCAGCATCTGACGTTTTAAAGCATGCTGGGCAGGGCAAGTGCACTTCTGTAGGAATCAGGAAGCTCCACGAATGCAGCCTGTGAACTGTAGATGTGCAACGGAAGTTCCTGGCCAAGTGCACATATACATGCATCCTATTTCCTTTGGGGGCCTCCATTCTTGCTCTCCTCTCCTTACTCTGAGTGCTCCAGACTAACAGGGCTTCCTTCACTTCCTATTAGTCATTTCCTTTCTCACCTTGAATCCTTTTTATGTGCCTCGACTCAGACACCACCTATTTCAAATGGCTAACTACTGATCATTCAGATTTCAGTCCTTCACCTGCCTTTTCCCTACTCCTCTCCCCCACGCCCCACAAGAGTCTCAGGTAAAAGCCCTTTGTACTACTTACTGTACCTTACATACTATTCCTCTTCAGCATCGACAGTTGCCTGCTTACTTCTCTGAATCTTACCTCTTAACGTATGCTCACTGAGAGGAGCACATTTTGTTGGTCTCGTTCACAATTACACATCTCACAGTGTTTGGCACATATTAGGCATTCGATATTTAGGTATATTGACAGTCAATATTAGGTATTCAATATTTATTAGATGAATAAGTGGCTGAGCGAATGAACAAAGTACCTACATGAGGTACCCCTGGGTATATTTGCTAACTACATATATAATGATTGATATTCTTCAAATCTACTGTCATTGTGGTAGGCAGACAAATAATATATAACAATATCCCAACTTTTAAACAAGCCAGTTAATAGATAAGTAATAGTTTGCGCCTGGGGGAATTACCTATATGGGTAGGATTTGTAAACATTAGCCTTCTTGATATTTCTAAATTCATCCAATTATTCTAAAGTGCATCTGGTGTAGTTTTTCTTAAGTTATTAACCATTCCAGAATAGTTCAAAAGGAGATTAAGACCATTGAACATGTGTACTGACTCATTACCCTGGCCCCTAACGCTGGATAGAACAGTGACAGCTTCGGACCACACACCTGAGGTGGTATTCTTTTTCAATATTCACCTGTAACTACACCTCGCCAGAGTGCTGGTGACCGCTTCCCGTTGATAGAGTTATGTCAGGCATCCAGCCGTATAGATCACTTTTAAAAGCTCCAGTGCACTCCTGGCTAAATACTGATGGATTGGATGAGACATCTTTAACCTTTACCGTTCTTTCTGCTTTCTGACATCTGTGAATGACACATTCACAAATTTAATGCAATTTTAACTCTCAGATAGACTGGAATGTAGAATATTTTGGAATCTTGGGGCTAGGGAAGGGGAAGAAAAAGATGTTGGAATTAAAAAAAAAAAAAAAAGACTGTGAATGGAAAGGGACCAGGACGGCAGGGGAGTAAGGTTGTCACATATAATGAAGATTTAGTGCTTCAGCAATAAATCTAATTCAGCTAGAAGAGCATGCTGCCAAAACACTATGCAAGAAATAACCCCAAGGTATCCGAAGGGTCTCTTTAAATCCTGCTCGCTTCACATTGCATATTTGAACACAGACAGTGGAGTTCAGAGAGCACACATCTGGGTCACTGTGCAAATCCCCACTCTCCTTTAAAAAAAAAGAAAAAATACATGCACTCCACCTACTTTAGACTCACTCTACTGCTGAGTCTGCCAAGGAAAACTATTCCATTTTGGAATACAAAAGCCAAAACACAAAGTGGAACCAACCCACATGGAGTCATTCTCTGCTACTTTATATATCCAAAGAAAGAAAAATAGTCAAGGCACAAATTCTCAGATTACTACTCCCACAGACCACTGTACCCAAGATTTTTTTTTAAATTACCATTGTCTTCTCCAGTGAGGACCAGAAATCTCCAAGAAATCATGAGCTTGAATAAGCAATATTCAACACCATCTACTTCTCTTGCACTTAATGTAGAATTAAGCTCTCTGTCACAGCTTGACATATATGCCTCTTACACATTATTCTTAGGTTCATCATGATGATGTGTAGGCAAGGGCTTTGTGGACTTTAAAATGCTACCTCTACAAAAGGGAGAGGCCATATACATTGCTTTCCTCTCATCTTTATTTTATATCTTGATACTTTAATATAAGAGAGCGAATATGCATAATTGTCTCCTTCTAAGAGTCTCAAGCCCAATTTTATATATATATATTATATATATATTATATATATATATATATATACACTTTATGGAAATAGGAATTCTGATCTTGAACTAAAATATTTCCTGTGCATGTCTCAAAATTATTCAATGAAAGAAAAATGGTAGATAAGCAGATGCTTGCTGAGGGAATTCCACAGTTATTATAGTAATAGAGAGAACTAAGCTAAAGCAAATCAACTGTTGTTACTAATAGGGGAGATCTAGGGCATATAGTTTTGCATTTTTTTAAACTTTAAATTCAAGTTAATTATCATATAGTGTAGTATGGGTTCCACAAGTAGAATTTAGTGGTTCATCAGTTGCATGTAACACCCAGTGCTCATTACAGCAAGTGCCCTCTTTAATGCCCATCACTCAATCACCCATCTTCTTCTTAAATTCCACATGAGTAAAATCAAATGGTGTTTGTCTTTCTCGGACTGACTTATTTTGCCAAGCATTATACTCTCTAGTTATATCCACATCATTGCAAATAACAAGGTTCCATTCTTTTTGATGGCTGAGTAATATTTCATTGTACCACTTCTTTATCCATCCTTCAGTTGATGGACATTCGAGCTTTTCCCATAATTTGGCTATTGTGGTCATTGCTGCTATAAACATTTGGGTGCATGTGCCCTTTTAAGTCTCTATTTTTGTGTCCTCTGAATAAATATCCAGTAGTGCAATTGCTGGGTTGTAGGGTAGTGCTATTTTTAACTTTTTGAGGAATCTTTGTACCATTTCCCAGAGTAGCTGCCCCAGCTTGCATCCCCATCAACAGAGTAAGAGGGCTCCCCTTTCTCCACATCCTCACCAACATCTATCATTTCCTGACTTGTTAATTTTAGCCCTTCTGACTGGTGTGAGGTGGTTTCTCATTATGGTTTTGATCTTTATTTCCCTGATGATGAGTGATGAGCATTTTTTCATGTGTCTGTTAGTCATGTGTATGTGTGTATCTTCTTTGGAGAAATGTCTGTTCATGTCTTCTGTCCATTTCTTGACTGGATTATTTATCTTCTGAGTGTTGTGTTGGATAAGTTCGTTATAGATTTTGGACAGTAGCCTTTTATTTAATATGTCATTTGCAAATATCTTCTCCCATTCTGTAGGTTGCCTTGCGTTTCTATTGATGGTTTCCCTTACTGTGCAGAAGCTTTTTATCCTCATGAAATCCCAATAGTTCATTTTTGCTTTTGTTTCTCTTGCCTCTAGAGACATGTCTGATAAGAAATTACTGAGGCTAAGGTCAAAGAGATTGCACCTTGTTTTCTTCTCTAGGATTTTGACAGTTTCCCTTCTTACATTTAGGTCTTTTATCCATTTTGAATTTATTTTTGTGTATGGTGTAAGGAAGTGGTTCATATTTTAGGATTGTTTGTTCTAGCTCTGTGAAAAACTCTGGTGTTATATTGATTGGGATTGAATTGAATGTATAGACTGTTTGGGGTAGTATAGACATTTAACAATATTTGTTCTTTCAATCCATGAATATGAAATGGATTTCCATTTCTTTGTGTCTTCTCCAATTTCTTTCATAAGTGTTCTATAGTTTTCAGAGTATAGATCTTTTACCTCTTTGGGTAGGTTTATTCCTAGGTATCTTATTATTTTTGGTACAGTTGTAAATGGAATGAATTCCTTGATCGCTCTTTCTGCTGATTCATTATTGTTGTATAGAAATACAAGATTTCTGTACATTGATTTTATATCCTGTGATTATGCTGAATTAATGTATCAGTTCTAGCAATTTTTTGGTGGAATATTTCAAGTTTTCTATATAGAATATCATGCCATCTGCAAATAGGAAACTATACTTCTTCCTTGCTGATTTGGATGCTTTTTATTTCTTTTTGTTGTCTGGTTGGTAATGTTAAGA
This sequence comes from Vulpes lagopus, assembly GCF_018345385.1. Classification (NCBI taxonomy): domain Eukaryota; kingdom Metazoa; phylum Chordata; class Mammalia; order Carnivora; family Canidae; genus Vulpes; species Vulpes lagopus. Next base: position 122,964,234 of record NC_054825.1, read on the forward strand.
CTTCCAGTACTAAATAGTAATGGTGAGAGTGGACATCCCTGTCTTGTTCCTGACTTTAGGGGAAAAGTTCTCAGTTGGTTTCTTGGTTATAATCAATCATTGAGCATGATATTAGCTATGAGTCCTTCATATATGGCTTTCATGATGTTGAGGTATGTTCTATCTGAGGGTTTTTATCAAGACGTGTTTTGCTTTTTAGATTCAACATATAAGTGGTATTTGTCTTTCTTTGCCTAACTTATTTCACTTAGCATAATACCCTCAAGATCCATCTGTGTTGTACCAGTAGGGAAAAATTCATTCTTTTTGTGGCTAAATGGTATTATTATTGTGTGTATGTGAGTGTGTATGTATATATATATATATATATATATATATATACACATATATTCATATACTATATATATACACATTGATATACACTATATATATATACACTATATATAAATACACATTTGTATATTTATTTATATATACATATATATATATACATATATATATATATACACATATACACATTCATCCATCAGTGGATACTTTGGTTGTTTCCATATCTTGTATATTGTAAATAGTACTGCAATGAACATAAGAGTACATAAATCTTTTCAAATTAACATTTTCATTTTCTTTGGAGAAGTATCCAGAATTGGAATTGCTGGATCATATTATAGTTCTCTTTTTGAAATTTTGACATTTTTTTTAATGTTTAAATTCTGTTCTCTATTGGAGCTACACCTATTTCCATTCCCAAAAACAAGAGTTACCTTTTCTCCACATGCTCACAAATACTTGTTAATTTTTGCATTAGATGGTGGCCCACTTTCATTCTTTTTCATTTGGCTTTCTAGTTTTCCCAAAACCATTTATTGAAGAGATTATCCTTTTTACATTGTAGATTCTTGCCTCCTTTGTAGTAAATTAATTGAACACATATCCATGTATTTATTTCTGGGCTTTCCATTCTGTTCCATTGGTCTATGTGTCTGTTTTTATGCCAATACCATTTTATTTTGATTACTATGGCTTTGCAGTATAGTTTGAAATCAGGGAGTGTGATACCTCTGGCTTTGTTTTTCTTTCTCAAGATAGTTTTGGCTATTCAAGGTCTTTTGTAGTTCCATACAAGTTTTAGAGTTATTTGTTCTAGTTATGTGAAAAATGTCATTAGAAGTTTGACAGAGATTGCATTAAATCTGCAGATTATTTTGGGTAGTATAGGCATTTTAACAATATTGATTCTTCCAATTCATGAACACAGATTATCTTTTCATTTATTTGGCTACTTCAGTATCTTTTATTAATGTCTTATAGTTTCCAATACATAGGTCTTTCGCCTCCTTGGTTAAATTTATTTCTCGGTATTTTATTCTTTATCATTTATAAATGGAATTGTTTACTTTATTTCATTTTCCAATAGTTATTAGTGTAAAGAGAAGCAACAGATTTCTGTATAGTGATTTTGTATCATGCAATTTTACTGAATTCATTTATAAGTTCTAACAGTTTTTAAGAGCCTTTAGAGTTTTCAATATATAATATCATGTCATCTGCAAATAGTGACAGCTTTACTTCTTCCTTTCCAATCCAGATGCCTTTTATTTCTTTTTCTTGCATAATCCCTCTGGCAAGGACTTCCAATACTATGTTGAATAAAAGTGGCAAAAGTGGCATCCTTGTCTTATTCCTTATCTTGGAGGAAAGACTTCCAGCTTGTCATCATTAAGTATGATGCTAGAAGTGGGCTTGTTGTAAATGGCTTCTAATATGTTGAGGTGTATTCCTTTTATACCCACTTTATGGAGAGTTTTTTATCAAAAATGGATATTGAATTTTGTCAAATGCTTTTTCTGCATCTATTGAAATGATATGATTTTTATATTTTACTGTGTTAACTTGGTGTATCATGTTAATTGATTTGCAGATATTGAATCATCCTTGCATCCCTGGAATAAATCCCACTTGATCCTTTCCGTGTATTGTTGAATTTGGTTTGCTAATATTTTGTTGAGGATATATTTTTAAGATTTTGTTTATTTATTTAAGAGAGGAAAAAAAAAGCATGGGCGGAGGGGCAGAGGGAGAAACAGACCCCCCCTACCCCTACCCACCTCTATCAGGGAGCCAGATGTGGGATTCAATCTGGGGACTCTGGAATCATAACCTGAGCCGAAGGCAGACACTTAACAGAGGAGCCATCCAGGCACCCTTGTTGAGAATTTTTGTTATCTATATTCATCGAGGATCTTGGCCTGTAACTTTTTTGTGTGTGTGATGTCTATGTCTGGTCTTGGTATCAAGCCAATTTTGGCCTTATAAAATTTGTTTGGAAGCTTTCCCTTCTTCTCAGTTTTTGAAAGAGTTTGAGAAGGCTAGATATTAAAGCTTCTTTTAATGTTTGGTAGAATTCAGCGGTGAGGCTATCTGGTCTTGGACTTTTGTTTGTTGTGAGATTTTTGATTACTGATTCAAACTCATTATCAGTAATTGGTCTTTACTGTCTTTGAAGATTGTAAATCTCTAGACACTTATCCATTTCTTCTAGGTTCTCCAATTTATTGGCATATAATTGTTAATAGTAGTCTTTTATGACCTTGTGTATTTCTGTGACATTATTTCTCACTACTATTCTTTCATTTCTGATTTTATTTATTTGATTTCTCTGTTGTTGTTTTTTTTTTCTTGGTCAGTATAGTTAAAAGTTGGTCAACTTTGTTTATCTTCGGAAGAACCAGCTCTTAGGGTTTTTTTTTTTTATTGTTTTTTGGAGGGTTTTTTTAGGATTTATTTTCTTGTTTATTTATTTATAGGAAACTCAAAGTGAGAGGTAGAGACATAGGCAGAGGGAGAAGCAAGCTCCCCACAGGAAGCCTGATGCAGGACTTGATCCCAGGATCCCGGGATCAAGACCTGAGCCACCCTGATGCCCCAAACCAGCTCTTAGTTTTATTGATCTTCTCTATTATCTTTGTAGCCTATATTTCATTTATATCTGCTCTAATGTTTATAATTTTCATTTTTTCTACTAACTTTAGGCTTTGTTTTTCTCTTTTTAGTTCCAATAGGTATAAATTTATTTATCTGAGAATTCTTTTGTTCTTGATGTAGGTCTATATTGCTATGAATTCCCCTTTTAGAACAACTTTTACTGCATCCAATAGATTCTGGTATGTCATATTTCCTTCTTCTTTGATTTTTTTTCTATGACCCCATAGGTTTTCAGTAATATGTTGCTTATTTCCATGTATTTGTAGTTTTCCAGTTTTCTTCTTGTTATTAATTTCTAGTTTCATATCATTGTGGTCAGAAAATATGCTTTTTTTAAAAGATTTTATTTATTTATTCATGAGAGACACACAGAGAGAGGTGGAGACACAGGCAGAGGGAGAAGCAGGCTCCATGCAGGGAGCCTGATGTGGGACTTGATCCCGGGTCTCCAGGATCAGGCCCTGGGCTGAAGGCAGCGATCAACCACTGAGCCACCCGGGCTGCCCGTGACCTTCATTTTTAATATTTTTTTTCTTTCTGTTGCTCTGTCTAGATAAATTTATTGCTTTATATTCCAGCTTGCTGATCCATAATTCTACTTTACTCAGTCCACTGCTGAACCTGTCTATGGTACTTTTTAGTTCAGTTATTGTATTTTCATCTCTATGACCTCTGCTTGTTACTTTTTATATTTCCATTTGTTGAAATTCTCACTGTGTTCATCTATTCTCCTGAGTTTAGTGAGCATCTTTATGACTATTGCTTTGAATTCTTTACCAGGTAGATTTCTTATCTCCATATTATTAAGATCTTTTTCTGATGTTTTGTCTTGTTCTTTCATTTGCTACATATTTCTGTTTTCTCATTTTGCTAGAATCATGTTTGCTTCTATGTATTAGGCAAAACAGTTACCTCTCTTAGTCTTGAAAGAGTAGTCTTATGTGGGTGATAATCCTCATTTCACCTTGTCCTAGCTTTTGGTTGCCTCTCAAACCTTTGTGATTGTCTAAATTGCCTGATTTATTCTTAACACGCCCCCATTGTTGAGGAAGTATCAAGACCTGTCAGTGATCCAAAAGGAAGATTCTTATTTAGCACCTAGATTCAGAATGATTGGAAGCCAGATCCTCAGACAGCAGCATTTAAAGTATGTAAATATATTTAGTCCTGTGGTCCACAATCATAATCCCTGCTGGCCTCTAGATAACAGAAGATCTGAAGGTATCCCCTGGAGAACAGTTGCAAAAATTGGAGGTCTTTTCTAGTAAGTGTCATCAAGCTGTCCTGAGGTCAAAGAAGGCACAAAGCTGGTGTCTCCTGGCTCATTTTCTGGGAGCACCTTCCTAGCTTTTAGATATGTGGGAAACCTGAAGCCTGCTCCTCAGGCTTAAGCTCCAGGCTTATCTTTTTCATAGGAAAACTTGGGTTGTGTTTCAGTCTGATGTTTCTGCAGTGCCCCAAGAGGGGTACCTTGCCAAGAGCTGTCTTTCTAATTTCTTTAGCCCTGTAGAGCTCTAGAATGCCAGCCTTCTTGGCCACCAGAGCCAAGCAATCAAGAGGTGTCCCCTTGTGGATTGTGTACTCTCACTGGCTTTAGCAAGGCAGCTGGAGCATGTTCACCTACTTCAAAAGGCCATCAAGAAAATGTCTTTTCTGTACATGCCCATGGGCTTTAGCAATTCAGTGGGAGAATGCCTTATGGGTGCGTGTGTGCCAGCTTTAGGCTGGAAATAGAAGAATGCTGACTGCTTGCATTTGTCCCAGCCAGGGGCCCAGGAAATTTGGCAACCACCCAGGCTCACAGACTTAGCTAGGGAGTAGAAGAATCCCATGACCATTTGTACTTTCCAACCAAACCAGGGAGCACAGAAGTACTGCAACCACCCATGCTCAATGGTCTCAGTAAGTGCCACTGCTGCTCACCTTTGCCCATCCCAACAAGGGAGTGGAAAGTTCTGTGTCTAAGCTTGCTCACTTGTGTTAGCAAACTATGTGAAGAATGCAACAATGGCATCCACCAGTGACTCTATCTCCAGGGAATATCTCCAACTGTCCACCATCTCTTTAGTCAATGCTCCCAAATCAGTGAATGAATCTCCTTCACATATAATCCAGGTACTTTTCAAAGTGCTGTTTTTTTCTGGATTTGGGGGTAATACGACACATGAATCTTCCAAAAGGAGAATCTCAGTTTCCTATAGCACTTTGGGACCCCTGGCCATCAACCCCATTGATTTTCTAATTACAATCTTTTTTTGTGCAGATACCTGGGGCCAGGGTCCTGATGTGGTGTACTAACCTTTCACTCTACCACGAGAGGTACCTGTTGGTGAAATTCCTCTCTATTGTGTATTGTTGCATGGGGTTGGGATTTTTTTGTGAGACTATGTCTCTGTCTCTCTTATCCATCACAATGGGGCCCTTTTAGCTTTTGTTGTGTAGGGCAGTTCATCTAATTTTCAGATCTTTTTTAGAGGGAAATGGTCTATTTGTAGCTGTAGGGTTTGTCGGTGAGTTCAGGATCCTCTTCCACCAGCAAATTGGTCCCACTGTTGGGCACTTTTAATATCTCCATTTAAAATGTGGAAGAACTGAGTTAGAGTCAAACTTTTATCCTTCGGTTATACAGGATCCAGAGACCTCCTCCGTAATCACCTATGCATGTTTTCGGCATGTTGGTTTATCTTAATAGGCAGAGACTCTTTGTAGCAAAAGATTATTATTTGGCTGCTGTATATTAGATTCAGTTTTGAACCTATATCTAACAACATTATGTTGTATAACTTGGTGACTTACTACACATCTGAAGTTAGCCTGTAATCTCTTTACCATTTTGATTTCAAAATAAAAGAAATCTTGTTCATATAAAATATTGGAAAGCTTTGGAAATAAGGATTTCAGTTATACAAAGAGTTCACAGGTGTTTTTAACATCTAAGTTAAAGAAAGCAAAACTAGATTGACCTCTAGTAAGATAAAACAAAATAAGGCTCTAGGTTTCAAATAATTTTATAATGGTTGAAGAACACTTTCTAATTTTATCAAGTATGAATTTCTAAAAGGAATCCAAATGAAAAAAAAAATCAGGAACCATATTCAAAATTCTTCTTAGTTCAATCAAAACAAAATTCACTATGGAAAACATTGTGCTTTTTCTATACTTCTAACAAATACTATTATTCATTAATTGATCATCAGATCTACCGTTAGTAAACTACAAAAATAATCAACATACAAATTCTCAGGCCTGAAAGAGAATTAATTTTCATATATATTCCAGTCTCATAAATTCTTTAAGCTTCTTGTGCCCTAAAAAGTTTTCAATTAAGTCCAAAATAACTAAAAATTTTCCTTAGTTATAACAGAGCTCTATGAGCCAAAAGTTATCTCGAATCACACAGATTCCTTAGTTGTATCAATATAAATTCTATTCAGTAGTTTTGGAAGGCATTGGTATATTCATATTTTTAAAAAACTCTCCAGCTTTTATCTTATGCAACAATCTGGCATCAAAGAGGGTAGCTGTATCCGGAAACTCCTGAGATAGAACATTTCATTACCTGATTGTGCTGATGAACTAGATGTTATATTTATTGTGCAAATAAATCTAACATGAGCAGTTTGCAGATAGCATCTTATGGCAGATTAGTTTACGGAAAAGGTGTGATAAAGCAAATCTTATTTTAATGTGATAAATATTGGGATTATTGTTACATTCCAATTTTCCATCCAGTATTAGCCAAATTGACCAAAAACACCACACTGACTCAACTACAAAATAGTTATCTTTATGCTGTAAAAAATATACATATTTTCTGCCTTACTTTAGTTATTTTACTAGTAACCAACATAGCATAATAGGCATTGATAAAAACATAAACAAATCAAGGTAACATATAAAAAGATAAAATTTGACAGGCTTTAAATAACTAAACAGAGAATTTTGGACTTAAATATAACTATTAAAGCTTCAGTTCAGTTTTAGAGATAAAATGGACATGACTGAACTTGTGTTTTAGGAAAGCACTCAAGAGGAAATTGTAGAGGATGGACTTAAGAGGAAAGAGATTAGTAACAAAAAAAAAAAACCTAACTAATGGTGATGAGAGTCAAAAGTCAAATATGGTGATGAGAGAAGCAAAGAATAGTAATAACTAGCACTTAAATAATGCTTACTGTGGGAGTGCCTGGATGTCTCAGTCAGTTAAGTGTCTAACTCTTGATCTCAGCTGAGGTCTTGATCTGAGGGTCATGAGTTCAAGCCCCCCTTTAGGCTCTACATTGGGCATGGAGCCAAATAAACAAATAAATAAATAATACTTTGTAGTAGATAATGTTTTAAGCATTTTATGCATATTAACTCATTTAATCTTCACTATAGCCTTGTGAAGTAGTGTTGTCAACTGACTTTTTCTGGTAATAATCTAAGACATAGTACTTTCAAATAACAATCATTTAAATAAATAAGTAAATAAATAACAATCATTTATTTAGCACATAAGATAGAGTGTTTCACTCAAAAGGAAGAGATCTGGATAAAAATATAGATTTGGGGTCTATATAGTTGGTCTGGTAAATTGAAAGCTTGTGACTAGATGAGAAGACTCAGAAGGATTTTTAAAAGAAGGCCATGGACACAGTTCCAGAGAGGCACAGAAGCAGTGCAGAGAAAAAGAAGCTTTCTGAGACACTTTTAGATGATAAAACCAAAAAACAGCAATATCAAAGACAATAAGGTAACAGTAAGGTATGTCCACTAATGGAAGATAAGGCAATTTGTCTGCAACTGAAAACAACTGGAAAATCTAGATAAAATATTTTAAAAACTAAAGAATCATACCCTTAAATAAATTGGAGAACCAACATGATAGTAAAGGATCTAAAATAAGGAGAGAGGTCCAGGATGGTATGCATAGAATTTAGGGTTACTATATATCCTGGGAGAGTTTGACAATTACAAAGAAAGCTTCTGAGAGTTTGGGCTGTGCTTTTGAAGCCTCACAGGTCTACGAGAACTAAAGTTTAGTCCAGAGTCTACCAAGGAAAATGGCTTCAGTGAATCCTTTACACTTCAGTCTATGGCCTTACAAAGCTGCCCCATAGGTATCAGAGGAAACCAAAAATTGACCATTCTTTCCAGAGCAGTGCAGTTTCTCTTTGAATCATCTATCTCTTAAATTAGATTAAGGAAATATATTAACAGTGTATCACCCTTAGTATCACCAGGCATTCTCCAGTGCATAAGCTCCTGGCAAAAACACATGCAAATTTAGATCCTTTTTGTGATATGATTACATTGTGCTGGTCTCCACGTTATATCTACAAAATATTTAAATATGAGATCCTCCAGATAATCAAAAATAACCAGTCATACTAGAAGACAAGGCAACATGAGCAAAAGCAAAGCAGCAATAAAAAAGAAAAAGCAAACAATAGAGAAAGACCCACGGGGGCTTCAAAAATTGGCATTCACTGATAGACATTTTAAAATAACTCCAAATGCTATCCAAGGAGATAAAAAGAAAATAGAAACTGATGGAAGAACTGGAAAATATTAAATCATCCAGATAGAAATTCTAGAACTCAGAAAGTCAATAAACAAAATTAGGAATTTAATAGGTGGCTTTGCCAACAGATTAACACAATTAAAGAGACAATTAATATAGCCTGAAAGAAATATCTGGAAAATAATAGCCAGAATAAGAGCATAAAATGTGTCATATAAAGAGAGTATAGAGGGAACCATGGTAAGGACTACATGTAATGTTTGGGAATACCAGAGAAAGGAAAGTTGCTTCAAAGTACAGGTGCTTCAAAACGATAACATCCAAGTGACCCAATAGACACTGTTAACATGTTTAATTTTACTAATATTCAGGAAAATCCAAATTAAAATACAATGAGATAACTACTACCTACAAAAATGGCTAAAACTTTAAAAGACCAGAATTCTTTTGTGGCAAGGATGTGATGTAAGAATAATTCATATACACTTCTAGCCATGAAGGAAAAGAGGAAGCATTGATAAATAAGACCTAGGAATTGGAAAGAAGGAAATACCCCAGTGGAAGTTTGCCTGTAAACTACTAGGGGTGAAATCTACTTTTCTTTTGAGAGTAAGAAATGATGGATAGAGATATAGATTGTTTGGGAGCCAAAATTTTGAGGAAGTTCTGAGTGTATTCTATGTACTTTGTAAGGCCATTGATTAAGGGGAGAACACAAAGGTGAGTTAGAGAGTTTGCAAATATTGCGGAAAATTTTAGCATGGCTGTCATGTGGAAGTTGGAGGTGACAAGGCGTATGTACAAAGGTAACTGAGGATACTGAGAACTAGGCTTATAATGAAAACAACGTAATTGGGGTGATTCCAGTCTTAGTGTTTTAGTGATTTCTATGTTCTCAGCCATGTAGAAACCATCTTGGTTTATGAAGTCTGTCATAAATATCATTCCAATGGTCTCTGAAGTCAATTTCTTCTTTCAGTGAGAATTATTTCTACACTGTACTCACTATAAAATAAGAACATTACAGATCCGTTCAGACACAATTGTATGTAGTTATACAGAAAAACATGCCAAGAAAGTGAAGACAAAGCATTTACACTGAATCTGGATTAGTGTGGTGACCTTGACCATGGAATGGGGTTTAATCCACATACTTGCCTAGAAACCGTGGGCATTTAAATTATTGTAGGCACTCTAGCATCCATGTCCCTTAAGCCATCTCAGGCAAAATGGTACAGTCCCTTAAATGTTACCAAACTTCTAGCAACAGAGATTCAGCCAACTTCCTTTGTGGACCATTCTAGTTTCTCCCAATTCTCATGGCCTGGGCATACTTTCTTATACGTTTCATGGTCTATTTAACTTTCCCTGAAGTCTGGAAAACCTCAAAAGTCTGTTGACAGCAAAGATTTTTAAAAGTCTTTCCTAAGACAGCCAAAACTATAGCTCATAGGCAGCATAGGAACGATTTTTACAAGCAGGCCAGTGATATAGGTTTCCCTCCCACTCAATTACATTCCCTCATTTCAGTTCAGCTTTGCATATGAGTTTTACAAAGCTGAGTTTGACGAGATGAAATGTTGTTAGGAACTAAAAGGCAGGATCATGGAAACACCTCACCAGAGATATATTTAATTAAAATGACTCACCATAACAGCAAAAGAATAGGCAATTTTGTAGGTTGTCCCTCAAACTTTCTCTTTACCTTACCACCAAACCTCGTATGGTGTAGTAAAAAAAAAAAAAAAAAAAAAAAAAAAGTCCCAACAAAGGGTGGATAGAGTCTGGAAAGGAATACATGTTAGCTTGGTACTCTTTCACATTTTGTTATCCCTCTAAACACCAGAACAGGCAGGACCAAGTTTGCAAACCCAAGAGACACTTTCAATAGCAACCTTATCTTGTTGGAAAGTTTGCTCTGAGGTCACATGGGGCGAGCCAGAGCCCAGCTGACAGTGTGTCAAAAGGCCTCAAGCTAGCAAAAGAAAGCATTGCGAGTGCACAAAGGTCGAGCATCTTTGGAAGTGGGTAAATTGGAACAATATGATATGCCTTGTCTAAAAACATATCCCATTTTCTAACTGCTAAAGCACTCTGTGATCTGGATTCTCAGCAGCAGAGGAAATGAAAATGAATAAAATTAAGTTAATGTCAGAAGTGCTGGACTTGTGTTGTTGCTGCTCAGGGTGGTATTAAAAATGAAAATAACAGAAGCACACGCCTAAATATATAGACAGCAGTTCCTTCAAAAACCTGAAAACTTTGGGCAAGCCCAAACAGCATGCACCTACCGTTCAATTCGTTCAATTCGGGGGGAATCAGGACAGCATTGGATTTCACGGATAGCACCACAGACAGCTATTAAGCTCTAATTCGGTGTCACGTTTCTGCCCAGTGCTGGCTGACTACTAGCCCAATTTGCTGGCTTCACTCTCTCTGTGTTTCTTCATTGTTTCAAACCAGGCAGAGACTTATCTTAATAATGGGTCAATCCTCAGCCAAATGTGTTCAATTGAAGGCCACCATGGGAGAATGGCAGGATATTGTCTTTCCAACAGCAAGCGAATTGCAGGCAGCTTAAGGCAATATCCATTTCACTATAATGCTGGTTTATGTTACAGCCCTTTTCAAACTTCTAATTGCTCTGTATTGCTGACATTTATAGACATGCCCTATTTTAAATGAAAACACAACACTGAGGTCAGAAGGAGGTTCTGGGACAGCAGAGACCCCAGGTGAAGCCAAAGGGGGAAATTACTTTAAAACTTCTAAATGCCAAACATGTTTGAGAAAAGAAGGAAAAAAAATAAAGTCTTGGGGCAGAAAAAACATTAATCATGGCCCCATGGTATAAATTAATAATAACTATATTTAATTCTACTATGTAAACATTCTATGGTTGGATTATATAATTTTTAAATGAAAGCAAATATTATTCATTGGGCCTGGTAAGTCTGGTAAGTCTCAGTTTATATGAAATAACTTTGAATATGATTTTTTTCTCCCAATTTCACTTTGATTTGTTAAAAGCAAATACACCAAGCTAACCAGGTTTGTCAGCTGCTTTTGGCAATCATGATATGTTACGAGTCTTTCAGATTATTCTAAAAGTCACAATGAATAAAATAATATATCACATTTATGTAGGACTTTTCACCTAGTATCTCATATAGTTTTATAAACAATAAATCATTCATTCCAAGATTGCAACCAAGGAGCCTCAAATAAAGTTCTAATAAGTAATTTCTCCCAGGTAGTTCTAGGAGAAGAAAGTCATATAAAGACTACAATCATTTTCATTTGTTTATTCCGCATTCACTCACTGAGTTATTGTCACTGATCCATATCCTGAACAAATATTTATGTCATGTCCATGTGCATTTAACACTGAGTAGAATTCAGGCTCTATTAAGAACTATTAAAGAGCTTACACTCTAGTTGGGTTCTGGTTAGTAAATCAATTGTTGAAGATCCTACTCTGAATTGCCAGAAAAAATTCTTTTCAACATTATGCTTACTTAACTCCCTATGACTATCTTATGAGGATTAAGAAATTATTTAGGAATACTCAACAGTAGTGTTTTCTTTATGTATATTACATATATTCACCAACAAAATAAAAACCACCATTTAAAATGTAAAAATCTCTATTAATTCCACTATGCAGAGACAAATATCATTAACAATTTGGCACACAGACTTCTTGTCTGTTTTCAATTTTTCTGTGTATGTGTAAAATATATCCACTCTTTACAAAAGTAAGATCATGATACACATGCTGATTTATAACTAACTTTTTCTCAGTTATTAATATATTATGAATATTTTCCCATGTGATTAAATTCGAGGTTTTGGGATGATGAAGTCAAACATAATGACCACATGATTTTTGTTATTAATTCCACTTCAAATTGCGAAAAGACATTAAACTACAAATCGAATTCACATGAAGAAATAAAAACACAAGTAAAGTTAACTACATAGGTAAATATAAGAGATAGTATAAATGTATCTTTTGTTTATAACCCCTTTTTTCCCATGGTTTTAAAAACAACTGAAAAATGGAATAATTATAAACCTAAGTTGATAAATATACAATGTTTAAATACATGACTATACAGCATTAAAAAGTAGAGAAACAGCTATACAGGAGCAAAGTTTTTAAATTACTATCAAAATTAAATTGGTATTAATCTGAACTAGATTATAATAAATTAAAATTTATGGTAACATCTAAGGCAAATTCCTAGACTGATTGATATATACTACCAAAACTTATTAAGAAATAGAAAATCTGAATAGACCTATAACAAGTAAGGAGAATGAATCAGTAACCAAAAAACTTCCTACAAAAAAAAAAAAAAATCATAGCCAGATGGTTTCATTGGTGAATTCTGCCAAATATTTAGAGACTCAACACCAATCTTGCACAAAATCCTCCTAAAAGTAGAAGAGGAGGAAATATTGGCTAACTCATTCTACAAAGCCACAAAAATCAAAGATAACACAAGGACAAAAAAAACTTTATGTTTTTAAAAGATTGTATTTATTCACAAGAGACAGAGAAAGAGAGAGAGGCAGAGACATAGGTGGAGGGAGGAGAAGCAGGCTCCATGCAGGGAACCTGATATGGGACTTGATCCTGGGACTCCAGAGTCACGCCCCCAGCTGAAGGCAAACGCCCAACCGCTGAGCCACCCAGAGATCCCAAGGAAAGAAAACTTTAGATTAATATTCCTTATGACTATAGGTACAACAAAAACACTAGCAAACTAACCCAGCAACAACTAAAAAAGATTATGTCATATGACCATGTTGAATTTATCCTAGGAATGCAAATTAATGTGATAGGCCATATAAATAGAATAAATGTAGAAAATGCATAATCATTTCAATAGATGCATAAAAGCATTTGACAAAACCTAACACTCTTTCATAGTAAAAACACTCAATAAGCTACAAATAGAAGGGAACTTCCTCACCCTGATAAAAGGCATCCATCAAAAAACTATAGCCAAACTCATTCTTAGTGGCAAAAGACTGAAATATTTACCCCAATATCAAGAACAAGACAAGGATGCCCACTCTCCCCACTTTCATTCAACATTGTATAAGATGTTCTAGCCAGGACAATTAGGAAGAAAAACAAATAAAATCATCTATATTGGAAAAAGGAAGTAAAATTATCTCTATTTGTTAATCTTATTTGTTCATCTTATATATTAAAAGCTCTAAAGGATCCACAAACAGATATACAAACAAAAAAGGTTTTAAGTAGTAGAGTTCAACATGGTTTATTACAGGATATAAGATCATACACATAACATATTTCTATACATATCAATGAATATCCCAAAAATGAAATTAAAAAAACAATTTCATTTACAATAGCATCAAAAAGAATAAAACACTTAGGAATAAATATAATAGAAGGAATTAAACTTTATACACTGAACACTACAGAATGTTACTAAAAGAAATTTAAAAAGATATTAAATAAATAGAGACATCTTGTGTTCTTAGATTAACAGACTTAATATTGCTAAGACTACAATGTCCCCCAAATAATTCTTCAGATTCATAGAAATCCTTTCACCAAATTCTCATTGCTTTTCTTCAAAAATGGACAAGCTGATTATAAAATTCATATAGACATGCAAGGGACCCAGAATACCCAAAATAATCTTGGTAAAGAACAAAACTGAAGAACTCACAGTTCTTAATTTCAAATCTATTATAAAGCTACAGCAAACAAAAAAAGTGTGACAATGACTGGCATAAGGCTAGACAACAGGAACAGAATTGAGGGTGCAGAAATAAACCCTGATGTCTATGGCTAACTGATTTGCCATGGGAATGTCAAAATTATTTAATGGGGGAAAAGAATAGTCTTTTCAACAAATGGCGCTGTAATAATGGCATGTCCCCATGCAGAGGAATAGATTTGGACCTGTATCTCCATCACATACAAAAATTAACTCAAGATCTAAGTATAAGAGCTAAAACTATAAACTTCTATAATAAAATATAGATAAAAATCTCTGCAACCTTGGATTAGTAAATGGGTTCTTAGATATGACACCAAAATATTTAAAAATGCAAGCAACCAAACATAAGATAGATAAATTAGATTTAATCAAAATTAAAAATTCTTTGTATTAAAGAATATAATGAGGAAGTAAAAGCACAACCCACAAATTAGGAGGCTATGCTTGCCAATTACATATCCAAAAAGATTTAGTAATCAGAATATATACCACCCAAAATATAAATATTCCAGTCAAGAAATGGACAAAAGACATGAATAGACATTTCTCCAAAGAAGACATACAAAGGACTAACAGACATATGAAAAAATGTCATTATTCATTATCAGGGAAATACAAATCAAAACCACAATGAGATACCACCTCACACCACTCAGAATGACTGAAATCAACAAGTCTGGAAACAACAGATGTTGGTGAGGATGTGGAGAAAGAGGAACCCTTTTACACTACTGGTGGGAATGCAAGCTGGTGCAGCTACTCTGGAAAATAGTATAGAGGTTCCTCAAAAAAAGTTCAAAATAGAACTACCCTACAACCCAGCAATTGCACTACTGGGTATACATGCAAAGGACACAAAAATAGTGACTTAAAAGAACACATGCACCCCAATGTCTATAGCAGTAATGGCCACAATAGCCAAACTATGGAAAGAGCCCAGATGTTCATCAACTAATGAATAGATAAAGAAGTGGAACAATGAAATATTAGCCATCAAAAAGAATGAAACCTTGTTATTTGCAATGATGTGGGTATAACTAAAGGATATAATGCTAAGCAAAATAAGTTAGTCCAAGAAAGACAAACACCATATGATTTCACTCATGTGGAATTTAAGAAACAAAAGAAATATGAACACAGGGGAAGGGGAGGAAAAATAAAATAAGATAAAATTAGAGAGGGAGGCAAACCATAAAAGAATCCTAACTATAGGGAATAAACTGAAGGTTGCTGGATGGGAAGTGAAGAGGAAGATGGGTGATTGAGAGATGGGCATTAAGGAGGGCACTTGATGTAATGAGCACTGCGTGTTATATGCAACTGATGAATCACTAAATTCTACTCGTGAAGCCAATACTACACTATATATTAACTAACCTGAATTTAAATAAAATCTAAAAAAAAAAAAAGAAATGCAATACTGATATATGCCACAATATGGATGAACCTTAAAAATAATATTTGTTAATTGAAAGAAACCAGACACAACAGGGCACATACTACATAATTAAATGTATATAAAGTATTCAAAATAGTCAAATCCATTTGGGTCAGAGAGTAGATCAGTGATTGTCAGGGCCTGGGGTAAGAGAGGATGGGCAATGACTGCTAACAGGTACAGGGTTTCTTTTTAGGGAGATGAAAATTTTCTGGGATTAGATGGTGGTGATGGTTGTACAACTCTGTAAATATTCTAAAAGACAACGAATTGTACACTTTAAAGCAATGAATCTGATGGTATATGAATTAAATCTCAAATTTTAAAAATTGGGCCTGGAAGATTTTAGCAAACATGTTAGAAGTACATGGCTAATTGAAATGAGAAAGTAAAGAAGTGGGGAAATGCTGGAAATAACAGAAAAACAGAAGAAAATGCATGAAATAATATATTTTATAAAGAGATCACAGATAATAATGAGGTAACATAATCAAGTCAACAGAAAAATGAGGCCCACTCACTTTTCAGTGCATTTCATCTACTTAAAGAATGTACCTAATAGGGTATCTATTTGTGTATGTCTGAATATTAGCAAAACATAAGGCAGGAATAGCCATCTTTTTTTGAAACCCAGATAGTCCTAGAAATATAATCCATTGACTTTGATTTTACTTCTGATTGTGCTTAGGATTTTTCTCTATATAAGTAATAAAGTGATAACTTGGGAATATCAAAGAATCAGTTGTTTAATCAATAAATTATCGAGTATGTATTAGCAAAATGATACAGGCATAACATTCTAAATAGTTTTAAAATTTGTTCCTCAATCTAGTCTAAAATCTCTGATCAGGGCAAGGAACTCCCTTATATCTAAGTAACTTCACCACAGGACGCAAGATTTCCCTATTTTGAGAACTTAAGGCTACCTGTGTCCATAGTTATTATACATTAGGCACATTTTACATTCATAGACATCCTCCATCCTTCCATCCTCTTTGTCTCTCCCCTTGAAATGTGTTTGCGTTCTTGAATGGTGAGTATATATACATTTCCATTAGATTTGAGATTCTCTGTTACCAGAAATATACATCATTCATTTCTGTTTCTGTTGTACTTGAAATAACCTACGGTAAAGTTTAATATACAGCAGTTTCAAAAAAAAATAATAATAATATACAGCAGTTTCGTAGTACACTTTAAATGTAAGGAGAAGAAGGGCAGGAGTGAGGAGAGGGAAGGACAAGGAGAAGGAGTGGAGGGAAAGGAAAGACAGGAGGAAGGAAAGGAAGCTCAGTTGACTCACAGAGTGAGTAGCATATTGGGGTCCCTACTCTCTGGAGCACTTAAAGTAGTCGTTCTCAAACCTATCAGACCCAATGCCCCCTTTAAGAAATATTTAATAATGTCCCCCTTTTTATCCTGAAAAGTAATTCATGGATAATATTATTTATTTAAATGTGTGTTCAGGAAAACATAATATGAAATCTTATTTTTAACATAATAACAAAGAATATAGAGCTCAAAATACAAATGCTCAGATGCGACTAAAGACAAAATGAGACCATCAGATGCTTCACTTATGTGTAACAAATAAGCTTGCATTTAAAAGAACTAGGACGATCAAAAGTCATTCTGTAAAAAAAAAAAAGAAGAAGAAGAAAATGAAATGTTAATGGTATTGGTGAAGTTAGAATAATAGATTTAAGAAAAGAATTAACAAACTAGACTTTTCATTTATGATGAAAGAAAGAAGAAAACATTAAATAGGTAAGAGCAAATTATACCTTGTCAAAATAGAAGAAAAAAGTAAGTACAATATACTTTTGTCAACTTACTGCTGGTAAAATGTTTGCTTGGTTTTGTTAGTTTCACTATTTGCTTCATTATTTTAAAAAAATGTTGCCACAGGACATTGATGAATTTTCAAATGTGAGAAAAATGATAAAACTCAATTTCAAATATTCCACTAAATGTTTTCATTTTTTTCCTTGTATTTCTCATTTTTAAAAAGTCCTCTAAATAAATGTGTGCATGTGTATATGTGTGTGTTTATTAGAATTCCTATGACTGTGAGAGAAACAAAAGAAGACTAATAAAGGGTATGTGGTATAGGTAACTTAAATACCAAAGTGGCACTGTTACTGATGATGTGACTTTCCAAAACGATTTTTTAAATCTTATTTCAATTAAAATCTTATAATTACTGGAAAATTCAGTGTATACAAAAAACTCCAAATGTTTTTATTCATATATTAAGTGATTGTACTGAGGCTCACATATTTACAAATTGTTTTTTCACTTATGTGTTTGTTTGATAGAATATTCAAAAGTCAGACAGGATAGAAGCCAATTCTCTATAGTGTGGGATTGCCCCACTCAATGCATAACATCAAGCATCCGTCTCCTGCCAAATAAATGTAAATAACAATAAATATAAAGATGTGGTTTGTATTTGCTTGTCTGCTTCTTAAGGAGATCAATGAAATATGACTCTGGAAGCATAGTTTCTACCATGAATTGATTTGGAACATATTAATATTACTGATGTCTCAGATTAAAATTAAAACCTTATTAAGTTAAATAAAACCTTATTAAGTTAAAAGGACTTAAATGCAGATTTTTAAAGTTAATAATGTGCTGTTATTAAGGAGTAGCTAAAGAAGGATAGTTGCCTACCAATATTGATTGAATTATTATTTTTTTTGTAATCGGTTCTGGCATCAGCAGTTTATAAATCTTTCTATTGACAACTTTTAAAAACAATGGAAATCTCAAAGGGCTGCATTTCTCCTTGAATCAAATTATCCAGGGTAAAAAATAGACTAAGGTAAAATTTCTTCCTGCAGCTATTGCCCTTGTTTTCAAAATTATTTGAAAGGGAAATAAAATCCATAGCATACAATTATGATTTCCCAGTGTACTTTGAAATATTGGAGGAGATTGAAGCCCACAATATGCAAATTTACCCTATTTTGGAAAAGACAATATTATTAGTTCTGTTCTTAATATTGACAGGGAAGTCTCAATTCTTTTTCTGTCAGCATCTTAATAGAAAAATTTGTCAAAAATAAATGTGCAAAATAACTTCTTGTTTTCTAGCAAGATCTGCCATTTAAATCAACATCAAGAAACTGTAGAAGGGTAATCTCGTATTGATTTATATTCAAACCATGACATAATAAGAGGAGCAAGGTTGTGAAGGGAATCTGAATCAGTATAAAATATAATTTAGTGCAGAGATGGAGCCTAGAGCAAATGGCTCCAAAGACTTTTTGAAGTAATGTAAATATTTTAAATTGCTATTGTAGTGATGCTTATGTCACTATACACATTTGGAAAAAACCACAGGACTGCATATCTAAAAAGGATGAGTTTTATTGTGTACAATTATAACTTTTAAAAAATGATTTGGAGAGAGATGTAGCTGCTAGTGTTTGCTCAATGACTCAATGCTATGAGGGTCAGTATTATGGTTTATTTTTCAAATATTATTTGTTAAGATTTTTTTCATTCATCCATGAGAGACACAGAGGCAGAAGCAGAGACACAGGCAGTGGGAGAAGTGGGCTCCCTGCAGGGAGCCCAACGTGGGACTCGATCCCAGGACCCCGGGATCATGCCCTGAGCAGAAGGCAGATGCTCAACCGCTGAGCCACCCAGGCATCCCAAAATATTATTTTTCAATAAAAGTTTTGTACAACTTCTGAAACACAGCTAAAGCACTGCTTCTAGAGAAATATATAGCCCCAAGTGTGTCCATTTTAGAAGAACACTGAAAATAAGCCAACAATTTCTCTCAGGAGATTAGAAAAATAGCAGCAAAACAAATGCAAAAATAATAGAAGGAAATAATAAAGAGAAATCAGTCAAAAGAATCAGCAAAGTCAAAAGCTGGTTTCTTTGAAAACATTAAAATTTATAAACTTCCACTGAGATTAATTTAAAAATAAAAGAGCAAATAACTATTATCAGATTTTCCAGATATAATGAATAAGTTTAAGGCAACAATTTTGAAAATTTATATGAAATGGACAAATTCCTAGGTAATACAGCCTATAAAAACTGACAGAAGAAGAAATAGAAAAGCTGAAAAGGCCTAAAGCAATTGTTAATAATTGTTAGTAAATCATCAGTGAAGTATTTGAATCTTTAAATGAAAACCTTCCCACAAAGAGAACTCCGGGCTCATACAGGCAAAATTATATCAAGAAAAATGAATTCTTGTAGAGATTAACTAAAGTTTGAATACCAGCTCCATCAGTCAGGAAAGGCAGCTCATAACTAAGTTATTGACAACAAACAACCTCAGAAATCTCATAGAACATCATTTTATATATACCATATATGTATGTACATAAAATATTTATTCCTATGTATACATGCTATGTTTACTGCATACAGATAATGTAAACATATATTATACTATAATATAATAAAATACAAACCACATAAATATCAATATAATATATAATATTCTCAATATTATATATGCCATTCAAGTACTATACAAATAGTATTATATTGTGGTATAAATTCTTCTTAGTCTTAACAGTCATAAACTAAAGAAATACAGGTGGGTTGAAAACTGTTAAGATAATCGAGATGTACAAGGATATTCAGCAAAAATTCCTTGTGTGAAATAAAATAACCTAGAACTATAATAATTAGATCAAATATTTTATGATATTCACATACAGTGCATTAAAGAACAGAGTCTAAATTTTTCCAGTCTTTTGAACTTTGTAAGATTTTGTTTAAAGCCTAATATATATATCATATTTACAAATGTTTCATGCATGTTTATCATATTTAGAAGAATGGACACACTGGAGGGCATGAAAGTGGCATTCCCAACATTATCTCAAAAGGGCCCAGGAATACAGTTTGCAAATGTAGGGGAGTCAACCTCCAATGAGGCAACCTTCAACTAATACGAGACAGGAGATGGGATAGAGGGAGAACTAAAAGCCAGCTGACCCTTTCTTCCATCACAAGGCGTGGTTTCCTATAAGGATTTTCTGGAGACCTCTCTTGCACCAAGCAACCAGGTACCTCTTTATATTCACAAAACAGGAGGCAGCTCAGTGACGTAGTACCTTAGCCTCATTTCCCATCCTTTCTTATCTCAGGTCCATATTCTTTCATGTTGTTGACCTGGAATTTCACCTCCCAGTAAAATACTAGTTCTTTCATCTCAGGCTTTTATACCTGGGAATCCCAACACAGGCAAAAGAAATCAATGAAATTGAGTTTAGACAAATAAGGTAGTATACTAGTTGATAAGATTTGTGGAACATCTCTGATGGGAACAGAGATTGAGTTGGACTTAGAAGGGAATGGGCATAAATTCTATTGTTTGAAAATAGAAAGTTGATATGAAGGAAATAGAAAACAATTTCAATTAGAAGAAATAGCATTACCAGAACAGTAGGAGGCGATATTACAGATATTACAGAGACAAAGCATAGAATTCATTTCAAGGGTGTGGTTCCAGGTAGTAAATATTGGGTCATTCAAATCTGATGTTTTGTAGACAAAAACACTTCTGACTGGAGAAGAAAAGCCTGTAAGTTACAGAGAACATAATTAATCATCATTAGCCAGCACAAGTCACCTGGTCAAGCTTAACTTCAATCATGCAGGGAAATATAATCTTTTTCCAATGAGGAAAAAATACTGAGGAACAATAACATAGTTTAACACAGTAGGCACTCAACAAAATTTCCCTCTCCTCCTTCACTTAATATCCACTCAGCAGAAACTCAGATGACATATAACCTGCCTTGTTTTCATAATTTTTCACTATCTAAAGGGAACCAAGAAAGGAAACCAAACAATATCACGAGTCATATACTCCTATACTAGTCTTTGACTGATGAAATCTTCATCTTTATTCTTAGCCATTCCTTTCGGTTCTAACAGCCATTCCTTTCGGCATATAACTATTTTGTGGCCAAGACTGTCTCCCAGCATTGTTTCTCTCCTTCATCAGTTTTATTGTAGAATTCTTGTCACAGTAACACTTACACCCTTAATTTCTAATCTCTTTTGCAACTAGATGTGTCCTTATACTCAATTATGTGCCAGTAGGTTGTAAGTAGAAATAACATGTGCAATTTTTGAGTAACTTCCATAAAGATAAAATCATTTTTCCTGAATAGGGCAATTTGAAGAACTGCCAAGGCACTTGTTGGAAGTCATGAACATACAAGTCAAAGAAAGACCACACCACTAGTTCAATCACTCAACTACACTTGATCCTTATGTGTAAGAGAAACAAGCTACCTCTTCTGGCCAGTGTTGTTGGTGTGTCTTTGTTACAGTAGTTTGGTTTATGCCCTAATTAATATTCAGCTGTTAAATTTTGTTCTGTCCTTAGTCAAGCCCCACATCTTTACTCACTGTTTCAAAATTTTGTCTGAACCAAGTTCACAGTACGGTCTGTGAGGTAGGTCCAGAGGTGAATGTCATAATTTTAAGACCCTTCCAGTTCCCTCTAAACACTCAACAAAACTTTTTCCTCTTGGACTTCTCATTAATTGCCTGCCTGCAGACTGAGAATATTCTCTAATTTTAAATTCACTTGCAGGGCAGATTAAAAGGCTAAATTCAATTAAAGTTCAAATTTTTCTCTGCTCACATTACTAGATCTACCATTTTGCTGAGTTATTTCCTTCTCTTCATTCAAATGCAATACTGTTGGGGTGCCAGGGTGGCTCAGCCAGTTAAGCATCTATTTTCAGCTTGGGTCACAATCCTAGAGTCCTGGGATCCATGGAGCCTCACATCAGGCTCCCTCCTCAGTGAGAAATTTGCTTCTCTCTCTCCTGTTGCCCCTCTCACTGCTTGCAGTCTCTCTCTCTAATATAAATAAATAAATAAATAAATAAATAAATAAATATAACTTTAAAAAAATAAATAAATGCAATACTGTTAATTCTCATCATAGGAAGTGATTTGCCAGAATTTTATTGATGTAGCTTTATTTAACTAAAATATCTTAAACAGATAATTTAAAAAGTTAATAAGACAAAATAAAATTAAGTCAGTATGTATGACACTAAAACAATGTGGGGATTAGGAGTGCCCAACCCCTATATAGTCAGAAATTCGTGTATAACTTTTGACTCCTCCAAAACTTAACTACTAATAGCCTACTGTTGACTGGAAGCTTTATTAATAACACAAATAGTTGATTAACGCATGTATATTATATATTGTAGTCTTACAATAAACTAAGCTAGAGAAAAAAAAGTGTTATTAAGAAAATCATAAGGAAGAAAAAATATATTTACAATACCATACTGTAAAAAAAATCCTTGTATGCCTGTGCCAATCAAAACAGTGTTGAGCACTCGAGGGTCAACTGTAATTGAAATTAAAATTGCTCTTTTGTCAGTAAGTGTACATTTACACATTTATACAATATCTCAAACAGACAAAAACAAAAAAAAAAATGCAGGGATAGTTTCCTTGAGGAGCAGAAGGGCATTTTCCCCCAAAGATTTTAATAGTTGTCCTATTTATTACCTGATAATGTTTAATGGAATTTGCAATAGGAAGGTAGTGTTTCTGTTTACCTAATATTTAGAATCAGATAATCTCTGTGGATGATTGGACAATAATCTATTTTATTTTTATTGTCCCTGTAAAACATTGTGTTCTCCAATGTTTCTTAACTCTCTACTTAAAAGTGTTAATGAAAACATGCCCTTGCCTACAATTGTTTTGTAAAATGTCTATTGTTCCTATGACACAGACAGCCTTTCTGAATCACCAACAGTTCATTCCTTGTCCTAAATTTGGATGAAGTCTTAAAGATGCTTGAAGTATCTATATGTGCCTCATCTGCCTTCCTTTCATCCTTTCAGAATTCCCTTTAGACTGCTCTCAAGCAACTGTTATTACATTTCTCATATCGGCCTCCACAACCGGGCCATGAGCTTCCTAGGCTCACGGTCTACATTTCTTCCGTCTTTGTATCAATGTCTGTTAGTCAGGTCTTCAATTATCAGGTACTGCATAGTCACGCATGAATGGATGAATGGATAGAAACGTAAATGAATGGAGGAATAAATACCCATGCACCAGGAGAATCTCAAATAAAAATTTTCCTCTAAATAAGGACAAATAAAAGTGTTAACTGTAATTGAAATTTATCTTTTGTAAATACACATTTCCTAAAATTACTTATCTTATTATTTTTAAAAGGTTTTATTTATTTATTCGAGAGAGTATGTGTACATGTGTGTGCAAGTGGGAGGTAGGAGCAGAGGGAGAGGAAGAAGCAGACTCTCCGCTGAGCAGGGAGCCCTACTTGGGGCTCGATCCCAGAACCCTGAGATCATGACCTGAGCTGAAGGCAGACACTTAACATACTGAGCCACCCAGGAGCCCTGTTACTTACCTTTTTACTGACATAAGATATTAGCCAGGTCTTTACTTGGTAAGAGCTAAATTTGGCTGTTAACCTCAAAGTGCAGGTAAGGATAGCATTAAAGCAAATAAAAATGGAAAGCAGAGACTGAACCACATTAATCCATTTTTCCCCCTGGAAGGAGAATGTGAGAATAAAAACTGCTGGGTGGAGGAATCCATGGGAAACATCTGCCAGTAGTGTTTCAAAGAGTGAAGAAGACACTTATTGTGTGTGCTATTGCCAAAGCCCCCCAAAACACATCAATAGAGGGCTGTTTGTTTTTTCTATAGTCAATAGATCAAAAGCCTGAGCAGCAGTGCGATCTGCTCTTTGTAAGGAGAAAAGGTCTATCCAGAGAAGTGGGGGGACACATCTGGAAATATCTGTCAATGAAGCCGCTTGAAAAATCACCATGTAGCAGCAATAGGAGAAACATCTGTGCAGCGTGAAGCAGACCAGTCAAGGAAGGGAGCTGCTGGGAAGAGAACCACATAATCAAGACACAAGATTTGGGTGGAGACAGGCACCCCTTGAATGACAAAGCTTCCCAGATCACATTTTTAGCCACATGTAATCAATAAGGACAGTTTTCCCTTCCAAAGAATTTAGATTAACAGCACCTGCTCCAGGCATACCAGGACAAAGGCAGAGCACAGTATGTTAAGGTAATTTCTCAGGGAAATCACCAAATGTCATCGAAGAGCAAAATCTGCGTGCTCTGTGTTCACTGTGAAGCTCTAAGTACTAATGTATTATGTTTAAATCATGCATTGCAGCAGCTCACAAACATGAATTTTAACCCAAAATACCTTAAACACAGTTTTCTTACACAACTTACATAAACACTTTTCAATCAAAAGTTTGAAATATTGTTATCAAACTAACATGAATTCAACAATTTTCTTAAAACGAGGTTTTCTTTTGTTACATTTTGAGCTAATGCCATCATGCTAGTTCTGAAAAATAAATATGCAAGTAGTGAATATTCAGTTACGTTTCCTTTAAAATACAAATTCTTTAAGTCATTTTCTATTTTCCTAATGGGACAGCTCTGATTTTTTGATAAATTAAATCAACTCGGCTATTTAATTAAAAGATAAAGTTAGAGTCTTCATTTATATCTACAGTTTTAAAATACGTACAGCTGTGAAACTAGATTAAAAGTACATTCAGTGTTTTTGTTATTTATGAAATTTGGCCTGCAAACATGGTTCTCAATATTGATATTAATTAACAAGTTGTCACTTTTTATTAGGCTGGAATTGTTTAATGCTTTCATTGCATCTTAATCCTGTGTTTACGCTACAAAGTGCAATGTGGAGGAAATCATATAGCTATTTCAGACCAAAATATATTTGCTGTTAAGGAAAACATCAGGGAATTTTGTCAGAATCAAACACCTTGGCTTTCCCCATTGAACCATTTCACTAGAATACTGCCTAATTCTTTTAATTTTTTTCAATCCATGTTGCCAGAATTTTAAAAGAAAAAAGATATCTTTCACCTATCAAGAAATAGCATGTCTTACACATATAATTTATAAATTAACTTTATTCTTTAGCTCATTTAATACTTCTGCACCCTTGTATTAAGGTGTTACTAATCTTATTTATGAAAAACAAAAATGAAGTTCTGAAGAGTGATTTCACTTGCCTCACATTGCATAACTGATCAATGCAAAACTAATATTTGAACCCAGGTATTCCGATTATAAGTCCAATACTTTTTTTCTAAGCATTTCTGAAGAACTTGAAAAAGCTATTAAACACTTATAGTCTCTAGCATAAGCTCTGCAGTGATTTATGTTATTTAAATTAGTATTCGTCAAAATCTTGTGAAGTAGCTATTATTTTCTTTATTTTAGCAGGAGAGTTCTAGAGAGAATGAATAATTTGCCTAAAATGACACAATTGATAGGTCGCAGAACTTCCATTCAAATATCAGCCTGACAGATTATCCTTGATCTTTGCTACTCAGTCTGGGGTCTTCAGACAAGTAGCATGGGTACCACCTGGAAACTTGGCAGATGCAGAGAATTCTGGATGCATTCAAACTGATGAGCATTTTTCACAAGACCCCCAGAAGACTCAGAAGCACATAAATGTTTGAAAAACACTGCTCTATACTCTGATATCAACATTTAATTTATTAAAAAGCATAGCAGAACACGAAGAGCCCACCTGCTTGTGTCTAGCCATCCCTTCTAGACTCCTAGAAGGGTAAAGTCTAAAACCCTACCCAGAAGTGACCATGTATTAGTAATTGCCTAATACATGTTTGCTTCTTTGGTTAATTGGATATATAAAACAAGGATTTGGCCAACATTTTTTATAAGTAAGATGTTTTTTGTATTTGTTGCATGTATCAGGGGATGTTAGGCAGGGAGTAGGTTATTTTACTTCTGCTGTGCCTGTGACTAAACAAAATATAAAACTATCTTAATAAAATGTGATTTTTTTTCAAAATATTGTCTAGATAGCTTAGGTATTTTTTTAAAAGATTTTATTTATTCATGAGGGACCCAGAGAGAGAGGCAGAGACCCAAGCAGAGGGAGAAGCAGGCTCCCTGTGGGGAACCCGATGTGGGACTCGATCCCAGGACCCCAGGATCTGACCTGAGTCAAAGGCAGACACTCAGTGGCTGAGCCACCCAGGTACCCCAACAGCTTAGGTATTTTTAAATTGGGCTTGCTTCTTATGTTTTTGGAAAATAACATCTATGTTGGGAACTGAAGAGCTGCTCTAATATATGGCTATGGCAGCATTTATATCCTGCTATGAATCCCATAGAGAGGAAGGGATATATTCAGGAGACTTAGAATCTCTGTGAAGAGACACAGAGCTACAGACTTGGAGAAAGGAGGTAAGACTGACAATGGGAAGGAGAGACAATGATACAGGCTACTCTAGTGGTTTGGGTCTTGGAGACTACATGACAGAGGGATAAGCAGAATAAAAAATAGATGGAGATTAAGACTCAAGAAAGTTTGGAAGGTGTACTAAGAAAAGGAGAAACAATATTATATTATGAATATTATATCATCATATTAATAGTTACACTATTAATATAATATATTGTACAAGGTATAGCATAGAACTATATATATTAACATGATATGATATATGTTGATATTATGTTATCAATAATTATATTTTTTGGAGTTAAAAGATGGGAAAAGAAATTCGCACCTATTAGCTTACCACATGCTAGAAACTATGCAAGGTGCTTTTATGTATTAGATTGTTTAAATTTTACAATAATGTAGAGAGTCTTTCATTTTTCAGAGGAGGTAATGGAGACTCAAAGAGTTGAACCAATTTGTCTAAATCAAAATTTAACTCCTGCTATTTCCACTGTTCCAATCCTGCCTGAGATTCATAATCATCCACTGGGCATTTAAAATTTTAAAGATCAGGACACCTGGGTGGCTCAGCGGTTGAGCATCTGCCTTCGGCTCAGGGCATGATCCCATGGTCTCCGGATCGAGTCCCACGTCAGGCTCCCTGCATGGAGCCTGCTTCTCCCTCTGCCTATGTCTCTGCCTGCCTCTCTCTCTCTCTCTGTCTCTTATGAATAAAAAAATAAAATATTAAAAAAATAAAATAAAATAAAAAATAAAATTTTAAAGATCTGAGCTCTTCATCCATAAATTTCATTAATATCTACATATTTGTTTAAAATTCTGCAAATGTTTATAATGCATAAAGTTGAAGAACATTGCATTATATAATCCTTCCTTTGATCCATTGTGTGCAAAGCACTATACTGGACAATTAGGAAAGAAAA
The DNA here is from genome assembly GCF_018345385.1 of Vulpes lagopus. Lineage (NCBI taxonomy): Eukaryota > Metazoa > Chordata > Mammalia > Carnivora > Canidae > Vulpes > Vulpes lagopus. The sequence goes on from NC_054825.1 coordinate 122,992,137, forward strand.
ATTAGACATCTTATCCTCAAAGAGCATTCAGTCTACTGGGTTCAACAAGTCAGTTTCAAAAACAGCACAATATATAGGAAAATGATATAATTCCAATGTTATTCCTTCAACCTCCCAATGAAGATTGCTATTTTACTGGCCTGTGAGTAAAAACAACTCATAGATAACCATAAAACAAATTCTCCCTTTACCTATACAAATTCACGGTAAACCCATTTTCTTTGCACCCACTTCAGAATAATTTTGTCTCTTCACTTACCCCTCCATAGGCACCAAATATTTTAAATTATTTCTTCATAAAGTTTTTTTTACTTTTTCTTATTTACCATGCCCACTTTGTTTCAGTTGAAGTCATCATTACATTATGCCTAATTATTAGGCATTGTTTGCTTTCACCACTTAGTTTCTGCCTGCCATATTACATGTCAGCAAGAATATCGAGTAAGCAAAGGTCTCATATATTTTTTAATGGAAATTGTGAAGAGCTATGTAAATTTCTAATAAAACTAAACACACATCTACCTTATGACCCAGCAATTTCACTATTGGATATTTTTTTCAGGATGGAAAAAAGTATATAGGAATATTCATAGAATCTTTTATTCCTAAGAGCCTCAAACTAGAAACACCCACATGTTCATCAATAGACAAAGAGATAAACTATAGAAAATTCCTACTCATCCATAAAATCTAGCATACTAAATTAAAGAAAAAGCAAAACTGATCTATGGTGAAGAAATATCAGAATATGGGTTGCCTCTGAGGCAGTAGTTAGAGAAACCAACCAACAGCAGAAACAAGATAACTTTTTAGAGTGATAGTAATGTTACATATCTTGATAGAAGTCTGTTTTATAAATGTACGTGCAGTTGACACATTTAATGGTACATTTAAGATTTGGGCATTTATTTTATATCAATTTTACTTTTAAGAATAACAGTAAATAAACTTTGAACCCACTTTACTGATATACATGATGAAATGTTTAGGGGTGAAGTATATTGATGTCTGCAACTTACTTTGAAATGAATTAATAAATGAGATGAATTGACTTGTAGAAAGAGGTTTATATAGATGGACATGTGATAAAGAAAATATGCTAAAATGTTAACTGTAAAATTTAGGTGGTAGTATATAAATGTTCATGGTACAATTATTCAACTTCTGTGCTTTGGAAAGGTTTTATAATACAACATTAGTAGGGAAAAAGGACATGGCTTCCCATTACTTCCCAATATACACACTCTGTTCTAGTAAGTGCAACTGGCTTCTACTTGACCATCCTCATTCCTGTCACCTCTGTAACCTTTCATCTATGAACCCCCTCACCTTCTTTCATACTCAAACCCAACCATACTCAAGCTAAAGGATAGCCTCTTCCTCAAAATTGATGACTAATTCCATCGAAAGTGGTATCTCCCTCTTACAATGAAGCTTAGTTAACTTGATGGTTTTCACTTGTCTTTGATTGCCAAGTGCAGTGATGTAGCATAGGCCATGCTCTAGAGAAAAAGCACCTTGATTTAATGTCAGCTCCAGAACAGAGTCATCCAAGAGTCTTCTGCTTGAGATTTCTCATATGTAAAACCAGAAAACTCCCTTAGATGATTCCTGTAAGGAATAGACACATCAGTGTTAATGTCTTCTGCCTGACACATAGAGCCCAATCAATGTTATTACCTCTTTGTTTTGTTTTTTTAATAATTACCTCTTTGATACTTATACTAGTAGCTTACAGTACATCTTAAATCCTATAAATTCACAGCACAGGTTGACAGACATTGTTTCCCTGCCTTCTTCTGCAAAAATATATCAGGTTGGCAAACATAAAGTAGCCACTGAGAAACTATTTCTTTAATGAATGAATGAGGAAATAAGTGCTTTAGTGTGTTTTACTTGTGTGCTATGCTCTCTGACTCTTGTCCAGAAATATAGCCTTAACTAATCTCTTCCAAGTGGGGTATAGCAACATTACTTACAAATAAAAGACTATGATTGTTAATCTAACACATGCTCTCCACTGTTGTTTTTTTTTAAGATTTTATTTATTTATTCATGAGAGACAGAGACAGAGAGAAAGAGGCAGAGACATGGACAGAGGGAGAAGTAGGCTCCATGCAGGGAGCCCAACGTGAGACTCGATCCCAGGCCCTGGACTGAAGGCGGCACTAAACCGCTGAGCCACCCGGGCTGCCCTCCACTGTTGTTTTAGAAGCACATCTATGTTTTGACTGTTTTAGAATCATAAAAATAAATATTTGTTATGGATTGCCATTCTACAAGTGTTTCCTTACGTACTAGGATGAAATTAGCCATTCATTTTCTAGAGTGGGGAATTCTGGAGTTCCAGAGATGCTGAACTTTGAAGGCCTGTAATACAGAACAGAATCAAACAAACATGAGTTTTATGTCCTGTTTCTTTAGAGAAATATTAAAACATTGCTGGAAGCTGTAATTTTATGCACTTCAAAAGCGAGAGGAAATCAAACATTCTACAGGATCATGGTAAGACTAAGCCCCACTCATCGGTACTGCAGTGATGACAACACAATCATTTTTCTGGAAAAGTAGAAGCATAAGAAACTTATGATCAACTGTGTGGGAAAAATCAGCAAATTACACAGCAAGCTGGAGGGTCCACCTTACCACAAATACAGAAGGGCCCTGCAGACATTATAAATGAGTGCAGTCTTTTGGGAAGTCTATCAGAATGATGAGTTTCCATCCCACAAGCTTATACACATTTTTCAGAACTCCAGAACCATGGAGTGGTTAGAGATCGTAACGGCCTATGTGTGAACAATCTCCTTTTTACATGACATAATGAGTCATTAAAGCTTATGCACAGATGGCTTTAAAATGTCAAGATAGCTACTCTGTACTTCTCACTACCCAGAACTTTTAGAGGAATTTTCATGTCTATAACTTATACAAAAAGCCTGGCTAGAACACAGTTCTAAAGAAAGCTCAGTATTTTTGTTCTAAGGCTTTGAGGCTAAGGCTAGGTGCTTTACCCCAGCCTTGCGTCCTGGAAAGAAGGTTCCCAGTCATGGAAAGACTGGAAAGAAGATACATGCGGTAACATACTACTGGAATAGCTCATGATAAAGGAGCCACAAAGGGCTGTGGCCAAGTAAAGGGGTACATTTGGTGAGGGGGGTTATCTGCTCCTGCCTACAAACTGGCACATTTAACAAGCAGCAGAAATTGCTCATGCTTCCCTCAAGAGGAGAAAAGGCTGCCTTGAGTCAGACTGAGGTCTTTAAGGGTTAATGCCTCCAGTTCACCAACAGAGGAGCTCTTCAAACAGGGGTATCAATCATTGGAGTCTTTTACCTGTTTACTAACAAGTACCTCCTGCACTGGCTGTTGGTTCTCACAAGTATTTACCAGGTGTTTACCTATGTAAGAACAATGAGAGCCCATTGCCGGTGAAGGCTAGAGATCTTGTGTAGCAAGGTAATACCAATTCTAGAATTAATTTACAAATATCATAATCCACTTAAGATCTCAATCTCCTAGTCTATTTACTGCTACCCTGGTAGTACCTAATTACCTAACTCACTGAGAAGTGTGTCCACTAAATAATCCCAATTAGTGGGGATCCCTGGGTGGCTCAGTGGTTTGGTGCCTGCCTTTGGCCCAGGGCGCGATCCTGGAGGCCTGGGATCGAGTCCCGCGTCAGGCTCCCGGCATGGAGCCTGCTTCTCCCTCCTCCTGTGTCTCTGCCTCTCTCTCTCTTTCTCTGTGTCTATCATAAATAATAAATAAACAAATCTTAAAAAAAATAATAATAATCCCAATTAGCTGCCCTCAATCTCATTGTTTGCTCTCAGAGTGACCTCCTTGGACTCACTCTCATCCTTTCTTCTCTCAACTTCTACAGACTAGAATTGCTCTTTATGGTAGTCTGGCCTCTCAGACATTTCTCTTGATCCTCCAAGGTTTAGAAAATCCCTATATTTTTCAAACACAAGAAATAGCTGGCAATACTGATACCCTGTATCAGATGCTCCCAACCCCAGAACACTTGCATTGAGCACCTTTAAGAACATACAATACTAAATCATAAAAGGATGCATTTCCCTCTTTATTTGTTTTGTGTGACTACTATAACAAATTACCACAAACTTGGTGGCTTTCAACAATAAAAATTTATTCTATTGCAGTTCTTTCAACCAGAACTCTAACATCAGTGTCCATGGGCCAAGATCAAGGCCGTACACTGCCTCTAAAGGAAGAATTGGTTCCTTGGCTCTTCCAGTGTCTGGTGGCTGCCAGCACTCCTTGGCTTGTGGTTTCATCACTCCAGTCTCTGCCTCTATCCTCACATTACCTTCTCCTCTGTGTATTCTTCTTCTTTTCTACCATCTGTGTCACATCTCCTGCCTCTCTCTTATAAGGACACATGTGATTACATTTAGAGTCCACCAGGATTAGCCAGGATAATCCCCCTATCACAAAATCCTCAACTTAATCACATTTACAAAGACCTTTTTTTTCCTTAGCAGGTAACATTTATAGTTTCCAGAGATTAGGACCATCTTTCATGGCCATTATTTAATGTACTTTACCCTCTAGTCACCCTCATCTTATTCAGGGTCCTTCCTGTGGCATCAACATCATTTTGCTCCTATTACTTTCTAAATACCATTCTTTGTTGTATGAATCTTATTTAGATATGGTTATATACTAAGGACTGTAAGAGTAAAGCTCATCCACTATGGATAAGGGAAGACTTAATCTGATAGATGAGATCATTTCAAGCAATTCTTAGAACAAATAAATACAAGCACAAAGGACAGGCCTCCATTAGCTAAGGTAAACCATCAGGTTCCCTTTGCCTTAATCATGGGCATATCAAGGCACTCCATAAGAAAGAGTATATAAAACACACCCACAGGGTAATCTTAAAATGGTATTAAGAAAAACAGGCTAAAACATAAGTCATGAGAACTTGGAAAGTTGTACTGGCCCCTTGGGGTCAGTTTGACTCAAAATGGAGAATGAGATGAGACAATTTCATGAGCCTACTAGCAAAACTGCTATCACAGCTTTAGGAAACTATAGACTTCTTTGATTGCACTCTTTATATTTTCTGAAATCTCTGTGCTTCTCGCCACCCTTGGTCATTTATTAATTCCCTCACTCATTTAATCCACAAGTATTTATTGAATGCTCAGTATGGGCCAGGCACAGCATTATCCCCAGGCTATGCAATCCTTAACAAAACAGACCTGTCTCTATCCTTCTTGGGCTCACAGTGTGAGAGAATAACTCCCTGCTGTTTAATAGTAGGAAACTACCGCCTACCTTTTCATGTCTGTTATCATTATGTCCATAATGACATAGAAGGAGCCCAGGGCCAGTTGCTTATTAGCAGCACATCATGAAGATAGGAGTGGGTCTAGAGTGAGCAAGTCCTAAGACTAATATGAAAATAAAGGAAGCAGAGGCAGAGTAACTCAATCTGCTGTGCCTCCTCAATTGGAGATTCTCCTTCCAGGGAAAACCCATGATGTGCCTATATTTTGTTTTATTTTTTTTCTATATTTTGTTTTAATAAAGAAGTTAGAATTGCTATAAAGGCCTTCAGAGCTCTTGGAGAATCAAAAAAGCAACATGATGAGCCCTCTCATGAGCCTGCTACAGAGCAGCTCTGGTTTCATCTGGTTTACATTTTGGGCTTTTAAACAAAGGGTTCTACAACAAGAATATGAAGATTGAAAACTCCTGCTTTAAAGAAGCCAACCCCCATAGTGACCAAGAAACCTCCTGCAACGTGACATGCATGGGAAACATCTCAAAATGCAAGTACCCTGAATGGGGGGCACCGTCTTATATGAAAGATAAACTATTACATTAATGCTTCACCAATGACAGTAACCAGTGTATTGATGATATAACCTGATTCATTCTGGTGTTTCATTTCTTTCTCCTGTGACAGGAGACATAACCAGGAAGGGAATGAAAAAAGGCAAACTTGTTTCTCAAATGCTTGTCACCTGTCAAGTCATAATTTCCCTGATCATGTTCTGAATGTTCTTCCCTTTTGAAGCAACTATGAGTTTCCAAGGAGTTGTTCCTGGGGATTGAAAACACAAGGATCATAAGAATCGCATAAGTTAAATTTAAAAAAAAAAAATTAGTTGGAGGGATACTGGGTGGCTCAGTGGTTAAGTGCCTGCCTTTGGCTCGGGGCATGATACTGGAGTCCCGGGATCGAGTCCCACATCGGGCTCCCTGCATGGAGCCTGCTTCTCCCTCTGCCTGGGTCTTTGCCCCTCTCTCTCCGTGTCTCTCATGAATAAATAAATAAATAAAATATCTAAAAAAATTGAGTTGGAATCTGGAAGTTTGATGAAAATCTCTTCTTACCAATTGTGTATGTATCATTTTTTATTATCTTGTGAACTTTTAGAAAGATGAGTGAAATTCCTATTTCCCAGACTACACTAGCCTCTAAGATAAGGTAATCACAACAATAATTATCAGTATGTTCTGGCCCTATTTCTGTACAATCTAACTTTCAAAAAAACTCTTCCTAAAGATTCTGAGTTTTCTTCAGTGGTATCTTATGCTTTGGCACCAACTACTGTCAGGCCCTTTCATTCTTGCTCACAATCACAATTTCTTTAGTCACCTTTAATGTCAGAAATGGCAGCTATACCATGATGATCACAAAATCACTCAGAATGAACTGGTTAAGAGTTCTAGCACTTTAATCAGACTACTTGAATCTCAATTGTACCAAGACCTGAAGGGACCCTAAAGATAGAAGTAAAGATAGCAGGGGGATGTGTACAAGCACTAAATACCAGGAGGGACAGTGGGTTTATGCTTGCATAAACAGGCAAACAATGATAAGGACCAAGTTGCTGATTCCTCTTTCCCAGTGCCTTGGCTCTGCCTGCCCCAATGTCTCAGAATGCAAATACAACTCTAGGAACAGAAGTGGAGTGTATTGAGAACATTATCCCAATACTTTGCTACTTCCAGAGGAATCATGTCCATATAGACAATAAAGTTCTATTTTCTGATCACTTGAACTCATTGACTGATAACTTTTCCCCTTTATGTAAAATTATTTAAATGATTAATCATGCAAAAGTAATCATTAAGTCTAAAGATATAATTATAATATAATACTTAATTATAAAGTGATATTTATACTTAGGTTTAATATTATGTTTAATTAACTACTCTAAAACATTAATAGTTTATGTTATGTATATAACTGAATTTTATATTTTTCTACACTGTTGGATCTTTTTGGGTAATTCATTTAATCGGCCAATATTCCCCCTAAAATATTTCCTGATTTTTCAGCTTTTCATTGCCTATGGTAAATGGTTTATTAAATGAATTGGACTCCTGCATTCATATTTATGGAGAAAAGAACATACGTTGTATTCCAAAGAATCAAGAACACAAGCTATAAATGAGGCATTGGTGAAATGGGCCAAATTCTCAAGTCCAGGGCCCCTAGGAGAAAAAGCTTTTAGACATGTAAATTGAAGCTGCCCTTTCTCAGGCGTTCTCTTTGTTTATTTAAAGAAGTTTCTAGCTAATCTCTTTAAGTACAACTAAAAACTAAATCTGCATCTGCTAAATTCCCTTCGAGAACTTAAAAATACATTACCATTTAACAGGGGGTGAGAAGCCCCTCCCAACACACCAACAACCACTGCACCTGAAAATTTCAGCTGCACAAGAGAGATTGGGCAACAGAGTATTGTTTTTAGAGAACAATAGATCTTCTTATAGATTCACTGGAGACAAGAGCAACAAAGCAACTACTGGAAAGTCTGGTAAATCTTAGCATGCATCTGGAATTGATAGGAAGAAATGACATAGGACCATTATTTGTCTTATATGAATTCAAAAAGTCATCTTGTCAAGCACTGCATTTTTTTTTCTAGGGATATTTGTACTTCAACATAGTATAGCTCTTTCTTGTACACAGATGTACATGATGAATGAATAGAGCAAGGGCCCTTGGTTTCAATGTTCTCACCCTCCAAAACTGAATTATACCAAGATGCTGCTAATTACACAATAGTTCTTCTAAATGAAAGCTCACAGCTCACGGCAACAAAACTCACAGTAGGGGGTTTTAATGGATAGTATAATATTGAATAATTGACTCTTTAGCCCTTGAAGTGGTACTCCACTTTTAAAGTTAAAAAGGCAACCAGATTTGAATGGAAAGGAGCCATGCAACTAATAAGGAGAAGAAATAACACCAGATGCCAAAATAATTTCCTCTTTACGTTTCTTCCTCCATACACATTTCATACATTTATTAACAGAGAGGATTATCTTGTTTACCATCTCATCAAGATTGATTTATTTTATTGAAGACACTGAATGGAATAACAACTGGACTCAGGTAATAGAGTTCATTTTTTCATACGCTGAATAATTACACTATGATTGATATTAATAATTATTTATTATTATTAGCTACCACTTTTTAAGCACCAAGATATCATGGTAAGACTTAAGCATTAAACTGATTTTCTTATCAGTCTATGTGGTACTATAATATTTCTCCTGTAGAAAGGAAAATGAAGGCATAGGAGTCGGTAAGTTGGTTAAGGTCACACAGATAATAAGTGCTGAGGAGGTATTCAAAGATAAGACTTTCTAAATCTAGTAGGATATAGGAGATTTTGACTAAATGGATATTATCTTTCAAATATACATTTTTTTTTAAAATCTATTTGACTAGAATCGTAGAAATGCTCAAAGCCCTGAACGGACTAGTTCTAGATCCCTTGTTAAGATTTTAAGTTCCTAAACGAAATCATTGTCACCTTTTATAATAAGGATCTGGTGGTGTCTCAAGCATATAATACAGAAACATCTTCTTTCTCACAGGGAATCTCCTTGAGCAAGGAGTCAAGAACCTTTAGAACCTATTCAGGCAACACTGGGATAATTCTAAATCTAACCTGCTCCTCAGTGGACACACTATTGGTATTTTAAGTGAAACAAGTATTTGTAGTGCTGAGTTGTGCCAATCACTGCAGGACACTTGCATCCTTGCCTACTACCCAGTAAATATCAATGATGTCAAAAGGCCCCCCACACACAAATACAAGCCCCTCTGGAGGTGATACTGCCCCTAGCAAAGAGCCACTGAGTTCATTCTTACAATATCCTACAGTCATCAGGCAGCTGCTATATAGCTGTAAAAAGCTGTCCTGAACTTTCCCTGCAGGCTTACATCATTTTTATTCGAGTCCAAGAATGTTAGGAGCTGATAACATGCTGCCATAGGCAGATCTGGACTGAACCACTGCTCTGGGGCAAAACTATGTAAGATCAAGGGAGAAGGGCTCGGGAGTCAGATCAGAATGTGTAGACGTGGAAAGATGGTCGGTCGCCATACTGAGTCATAATCATTAGTGGGAAGGAAAAAAAAAGGGAAAACACATTAGGAAGTGCATGTCTCCAGTTCACTGGAGGAAAGGAAGAGTAGTAAACCCAGTTCGGGCTCCATCTGTCTGGTTGCCAACTTCCCACATGCTATTGGCTCATGACATGGTAATTCTCTGTCTGAAACCTAGCAGTTCTTTGTGCCTTTACAATCACTCCTCAGTCACCTAGTAACTACCCATAGGCCCCACAAAAGACAGGCCAACTGTCTACTTTCATGTCTGTTGAAACTTATTCCTGAAATATGTCACTAGGAGACTAAAAAGCTTGATGTCCCGTTCAGCACATTTTGAGTTATATTTTTGAAAGAGGATGTTTGGGCAATGACACACAAATTACATGCACAAAGCCAAATTAATTATTTGCAGATATGTAGTATAATTATATGGTTTTATGCTATCCATCTGTGAACCTTAGTCTCCCCTGGTGCAAGTACTGCTTACAATAAAAAGATTTAATAGCTTTAAGAAAAATGTATTATACTTACATTTGCACGAAAGGAAAGCCTCCATTATTTGATGGCATTCGTGGGCTTCTGTGGGTGGAGGGGAACTTGATAGGCCAACTGGTCCATTCTCTGGAGTTTAAGAGGAATCACTTTTAAACAACCTTTGAATGATGGTAGCAAGGAACTGTCACAGCCACCTGAAAAAAAAAATTCATTATTGAGTATCTTTCATCTTCAGGAAATTCTTCTGTTACTGTATCTACATTTTCTGCAGTAATTTAAACTATTTAAAATCATTTGGTGCCCAGTGATACCAGAAAACACCCAGTGGTGACCTCTATGTTAGAATAGGTCATGGCTGAGAGTTGTTATTCAATGATTTTTACCTCCTATTATCAGTACAATTAACCTTCCCTAACAGGTCTTGTTTTACAAAACCTAAAGATATTTTTAGCGATAAAGAAAACTGTGGGACACCTAGGTGGCTCAGGTGGTTAAGTGTCTGCCTTAGGCTCAGGTCATGATCTCAGGGTCCTGGGATGGAGCCCTGTATGTCATGGGCTCCCTGCTCAGTGGGGGGTCTACGTTTCCCTCTCCCTCTACCTGTCCTCCCTGCTTGTGTTCTCTCTCTCTCTCTCTCTCTCTCTCTCTCTCTCTCTCTAATAAATTAAAAAAAAAGAAAATTGTGCAACATGACTTGCCAATGCAGGATTGCAAAATGATAGGAAGATCATCTCAGGGGTCCTTTTATGCATTTTTAAATTTGTATTTCTATCATCTCAGCTTGCAAAATAGCATCCTGTCTCTGGTTGTGTCCTTTCATGTCCAAGTGCCTCATTAATATGGCACAATGACATAAGAGTGAACTTGGCAATTTCATAAGTTATATAAAGAGGTGAAAAGAAAAAAAAAAGAGAATGGAGTGGTTTACCTTTGCCGTGGGTACAGCCCATGTCTGATCCAGCAGGTCTGGAGTGCTACTAAAGAACTTGCCTTGCTCACAAGTTCCTGGTACTGCTGCTGGTCTGGGAACCTGTCTTTGAGAACCATTGCCCGAGCTTACATAGGGATTGTAGGGGTGCAGGGCACCCCAAGACTCAGGTGTGGAATCTTTACAAAGCTGCTTAGCTAGTGGAGGGCAGTAAATTACTTACACAAATTCTTGAGGCTGCAATAGTCATTTATTAGGGTTGCTTTACAGAAGTGACCCTTCAGTCTCATCTTCTAGAATGAGAAGGAAATTTCTAACAGGGAAGAGGGAATTACTTTTAAAATAGTGTATGATATAAATGGATGGGACCAAAGAATAGACTCATGTTTTCATGCATAGCAGCATGCTGACACATAAGGTAAAGGGAATAAAATGAGGGGAGGAACGTAAAATCTAAGCACTGTGTATACGCTGGATACACCACATATAAGGTTTTATTTCATCTTTGCCATGGTTGTATACACCGACCCATATTTTACTCATGAAAAACTGAAAAGTTCAGAGGGGTTAATACTTTCTTTACCTGTGGTCAGACAAATAGTAAGTGGTGGAACTAGGATGAGACCCCAGGACTGGCTGATGGTAAAGCAATGGTCTGTGTTCATCATATTACTCTCTTATTCCAAAACAGATAAGTAGATAGATAGATGATGATAGATGATAGATAGATAGATAGATAGATAGATAGATAGATAGATGATAGATAATAGATGGACAGATGATAGATATGTAGATAGATAAATGGATAGATAAGTAGATAGATTAGATAGATTATAGATAGATAGATAGATAATAAAGATAGATAATAGATAGACAGAGATCAAATTATGAGAACCCTGATTGCACTGCTAAGGAATCTGTATTTTATAGGCTGAAGAAAGTTGGAATGATTTTTTATAATTTTATTTTTAGAAAAAAAAATTTAAAAACAACCCTTGCAATAGTGTGGATCGGACACTTAACATAATAGAATGATTTCAGAAACATGTCAAAGGTTAAGGTAATAGTCCAGGGCAGACCCAGTGAAGATCTAACCTAAGGCAGTAGCATGGAGGATGATATGGAACAAAGACATTCACAAGCTTTTTCAAAGGTCTTATCTCTTGGGCTTGGTGACTGCTTTGATGTGGGAATGAAGGTTTTTGAGGAGTCTGGGATCACTCTCAGTTTACTAACTTTGGCAGAAGACGGGGCGTGGTAAATAATGATACTATAAATCAAGATAGCAAATGCCAAAAGAAGTAGCCAGTTTGGGTGTAAAAGATGAAGAGTTCAGTTTTAAGGGCACGTTGAATTTGAAATAGTTACATCCCATAGGTAAGGAGCCTTCTCAGAACAGCTGAGGGGTGGCAGAGAAAAAAATCGTCCTGAGGAAAGACAGAGGAGAACACAGACTTAGGAATAAACCCCCAGGGCCATCAACTTTTTTAAAAAATTTGGATATAGAAGAGGAAGTGGGTATAGAAGAGGAAGGAGATTCAAAGCACTCACCCAAGGAGTGGAGAGTGAACTGGAAAGTATGGTATCTAAGAATCTGAGACAGGGGAGTATTGAAGAACAAACAATGGTGAGCACAGACAAATGATAATGGAACTTATAAGAACCCAACAATTTGAATCAGTGTAACATGAATGGTAATAGGGTCCAGAGAAGCTCAAGTAAAGCGATTTGGGCTAAAGAGTAGTGTAGTGCACTGAGGAATTAAAGGGAAGTGAGAAGTAGAGATAATGAAATAAAATGCGCTTTAGGAGCTTGGAATATAATAAATGAATATGCAGAAATCTTAAGCACATTTTTTCTCTCTTTAAATGTCTTCAGTAGGGATGATCCTCCCCTGCTGCTAGATAAAAACTAGCAGATTCCATGACTTTTCTTTCAGTGAATAAAAATCTTGTAGGCCTTTCAAATTACAAAGCCACTCACATTTAAGTAAAATTATTCAAACACTATAATAAACAAGCTTTCAATGTTTGTCCAATGATAAACATTTGTTCCTCTCCCATGGTGAGAAGGGGGATTTCAGGGAGGCACCTCAGCTAGGATGGCACCTCCAGCCATCCACACCTCAGCGACCCACTCAAGGGCAGCAGCCCCGCAACCTTCACTGTTGCCTCATCTCCCAACACCATGTGTTCTCTCAGCCTTCCCATGACGGCCATGCTGCAATCACAGCAGCGCTGCACTTAATCCCATCTAAAAGGATTTGTGGAGACCCTGGTTCTCCTCTTATCTCCAAATTCATGAGAAAGCCATGCAGAGCAAGGTCTAGCTTTCCAAATGGCTGCCTGGAGAGGCCTGGGACCACATCCCAGAAAGGTCAAGGGTAGGGCAGTTAATGCCTCATGAGTTGAATTTGTACCAAAGAGAGATAAGAAATGGGAACAAACAAGCAAACAAGCAAAAAACAAAACAGGTGGATGCCTGTCCATTGCTTGCCCTGAGGAAACATTCCAAGGCAGGGCTACTCCAGGAAGCCTGTCTGGAAGTTGTACTCTGGAAATAAGCAACCACCTGTGTGCTTTGGTGAAGCTATAGCATGCTCAGTAATACACGTCCTGGTACACGTGTCCCTCTTTCCCTACCTCATTGTCCTTCTTCCCTGATCTTACTATGTTGAGGTGACGCGTCCCCATACAGTCTTGGCATAAACGCTTTCAGTACGGTTGTCTTAGGGAACTCAGGCCAGGACAGAGGTGGTTGTCTTCTCTTCTCTTTCTTCCCACTTTTCAGCAGTTTTTTTCTCTAACCTCTTGAGAGCAGGACTTCACTGCACTGTTATGCTCTGGCTGTCTACTCTGTTCAACATTGATTCTTCCTTTCCCTGGGCACTTGGTGGAGACTTTAGGGCAGATCCTCTGACAACAACTCCATTAACCCAGGCGATGCCTCTCCTTAGGCTCCTTATTCCAAACTCTCCAGTACTATCTCCAGTGATGTAACTCACAGCTCTCACTTCCGGACACCACTACCCAGGAGGACACATTTGTTCTTAGACATAAATCAAACAGAAGCCTACAATTTCCTCCAGTTGCAGAGAATACTCATATATACAACAACACATATTTATATTATATATTTATGTGTGTGTGTGTGTGTGTGTTATCATTCATATACATATATATCAATGATACAGGATTCTTTAAGTGGTCACCTTGAAGCCCTTCTTATAAAGCAGAGTTGACCAAATTGTACCCTTCATCCCTGAGGGCAGAGGGGAAGAGGGATACAGATTCACAGCACTCCAAAAGTTCTCCTCAAATATCTGCTTCAAAAAAATGATCTCCTTTATTTCTAACTCTAGATAATTTTATATTCCTTGTATGTGAGGGGTTCAAAACTCAAGTAATATGCTTTGGTTATCTACTTTGAAATTCTATATATGATCTGCTATAGCTTCCAAAATTCAACATCTATTGGTTTGCCTGGACCAAATCCAACCATAATATCTTCATAATGAAGAGGGTGAGAAATAATATAGTAGCTAAAGAAAGGTATAGAGTTTAAGAAGTACTTTAAAATTTTATTTTGATGTAAAGTGAAAACGATTTATGTAGGTTCAAAATTCTGTTTGCATGGACCTAGTAGAGAAGAAAACATTTAAGGCATATATTAATAAAAGGATATTCATTTTCACTTGGTTAGTTTCCTCACTGGCAAAATAGAGCTAATAATATCACTTACCATAGAGCAGTTGTGAAAATTAAGGGAAATAAAAAATGTTAAAATGTGTTAACTATGCCTGGCCCAGAACAAGAGCTCAAAGGATCTGGAATTTGACTATTAAGCCAAAAAAGTGTTAAAGATTTTCTGGAATCATAACGTAGATCTTTTTTCTTTTTAACTTAACTGTTAATCTACCAGTTTTTCAGTGTTTCAGTCACTTGGAGGAGAGGAATCTGAATGGATTTACGCTTCATAAATATAAAACCTCTTTCTTTTCAAGGTGTCTGCCAATTGGCTTTACTATTAATCTCTTTCTTTTATCTTCTGTAATTTTTAGAATCATTCATGTATATATGTAGGAATATATGTAATGCTTTAGCCCAGGTTCTTTTCCCTTTCCAGGAACATTCTGATCTTTTATGTGATTTCATAATAACTGGTTTCCCTGGACTTATTAGAGTCAGTTGTTTCATTAAACTGCAAGTAAGTCGTCCAAATCTGCTGATTTCACTTGTCTATTAAGGCAACATTCACTTTTAATAAAGTAATGATAATAGAAGAATATCTAACGTACGTGGAGTGCTTACGTGTAAGGTTCTGTGTTAAAGAGATTACTTGCATTAATACCCACAGTGATCTTCTGACACACGTATTCTTACTATATCCATTACACAGATGAAGAAAACAAGCTTAAAAAGACTAGGTTTTCAAAATGATTCTTCTCCCCAAACTTGCTAATATCTGAAAAGCAACGAATTTCCGGAACGACCAACAGGAGTCCTAGTAAGGGGCAAAGGGCTATAGCTTCTTACCCAGAGGCAGTGGCCTCCCATGGAGCAGCCTTTGCCCTCATTGTGACGTGAGTCAGTGGTGGCTCTCTACCCACTCCAGAAATATTCCTCACTCATAATGAATCCACAGAGGTTTTAACTGAGGATTTCGTGGTATAATACAGAGGAATATTTACCTTGCAAAATTGCATAAAATCCTCTGGAGGATTTTCTTTCTTTAAAAAGCCCTTCCCCAAAACCAAGCCTTTCATCTCCCTTTTCCTTCCTCTTTTTGTCCCTTAAGGAAGAGAATCCTCTCAGTTTGAATATACCACCGAACAAACAAAAACTAGACAAACAAAAGGCAGCTCATGTTACTTAAGCAGCTCCTTCAGTCACTTAAGCATGAGGGGGGGGCTCACCGACCCATTTCCACTGGCCTCTCCAATGTATCCATTATGTACGCAAGACTTACTAAGGACGGAGAGTGGCGAGTAGATGTTGATACTAGGGAGAGATTTTTCTCATTAGTCCTTGCTGAACCAGGACCAAACCAATTCCCTGAAAACAAAGACCAAAACACAGAATAGAGAACAGGATGGACATGCCCTCTTAGACACTAGAATAGACGGTGCCAAGCTTTCCTGTGAGCTCTATGTATTAAGCGTTTGAATGAATCCTTGTGAATCATCCTGCAGAATTTTGCAATTTAATTAGCTTATTAATATCAACTGCTTATAGCATATTGAGGTGTGGGTTACTCCAGAAAGAGAGGAAGAGCAGAGATGCTTCCTATTCAGAATAAAAGAGAAAACAATAAAGGACAAGAAGAAGGAAGAAGCAATGATAAAATCATTCTAGAAATGTAAAATTTTCTTTACCAAACTGTCTTTTCCAAAACCATGTTTCCAAGTTTTATCAGACTCTGACTTAGATGGAAATTTTCCTTAAAACACATACATTTTATTTTATTTTTAAATTTTTATTTACTTATTTTTAAGTAGGCTTCATGCCAGCGCGGAACCCAACATGGAGCTTGAAATCATGAGCCTGAGATCAAGACTTAAGCTGAAATCAAGAGTCAGATGCTTAACTAACTAGCCACCGAAGCACCCCAAAACACAGACATTTTATAGAGAGTGTGAAAATAGCCATATTTGGTAAATTCCTCTTCAGCATCAAATTTTGAAAACATAAGCCACATTTTTCTCACAACTAAATATATATTGCTGGTAGGGATGGCATAGTCACCAACTTCTCTTCAAGTTCCATACAAAGGCTCTTACCCTATATGAAAAAAAATTTAAGTTTTTGTTCAAATTCCCATTAACATACAATGTAACTTTAGCTTCAGGTATACAATAGAGTGATTCAACATCCAGTGCTTATCATAGCTAGTAAACTCCTTAATCCCCACCACCTATTTCACCCATCTTCCCCCCCTCCTCCCCTCCGATAACCATCAATTTGTTCTCAATAGTTACGAGTCTGTTTCTTGGTTTGCCTCCCTCCCTCTCTCTCTTTTTTTCCCCCTTTGCTCATTTGTTTTCTCAAACTCCACATATGAGTGAAAATCACATGGTATTTGTCTTGCTCTGACAGATTTATTTCACTTAACATAATACTCTCTAGCTCTATCCACAGCATTGCAAATGGCAAGATTTCAATCTTTTTTTTTTATGCCTGAGTAATATTCCATTATTTATTACATCTTTACTCATTCACCTCCGGATAGACACTTGGGCTGTTTCCACAGTTTGGCTATTGCAGATAATGCTGCTATAAACTCTGGGGTGCATGTACCCCCTTTGAATTAGTATTTTTTTATTCTTTGGGTAAATACTTAGTAGTGCAATTGCTGAATCAGAGAACAGTTCTATTTTTAACTTTTTGAGGAAACTCCATACTGTTTCCAGAGTGGCTGTTGGAGTTTGCATTCCTCTCAACAGTGTAGGAATGTTCCCCTCTTCCCACATCCTCACCAATACCTGTCACTTCTTGTGTTCTTGATTTTAACCATTTTGACAGGTGTGAGATGATAACTAATTGTAGTTTTGATCCGTATTTCCCTGATGATGAGTGATGTTAAGCATCTTTTCTTATGTCTCTGTTGGCCATCTGGATGTCTTCTTTGGAAAAGTATCTATTCATGTCTTCTGCCTATTTTTTAATTGGATTATCTGTTTTTGGGGTGGAATATTAAAAGTTCTTTATATTTTTTAGATACTAATTCTTTATCATGTATGTCATTTGCAAATATCTTCTCCCATTCCATAGGTTGCCTTTTTTTTATTGATTTTTTCCTTCACTGTGAGAAGATTTTTATTTTGATGAAATCTCAACAGTTTATTTTTGCTTTTGTTTTCCTTGACTCACAAGATGTACCCAGAAAGAAGCTGCTACCACCTGGGTCAAAGAGGTCGCTGCCTATGTTCTCCTCTAGGATTTTTATGGTTAGGTCTCACATTCAGGTCTTTAATCCATTTTAAATTTACTTTTCTGTATGGTGTAAGAAGGTTGTTCAGTTTCATTTTTTTTGCATGTTGCTATTCAGTTTTCACAACATCATTTGTTGAAGGGACTTTTTCCTATTGGATATTCTTTCTTTTTTTGTCAAAGATTACTTGACCATAAAGTTATGGATTCATTTCTGTATTTCCTATTCTGTTCCACTGATCTCTGTGTCTGTTTTCCTGCCAGTACTATACTGTGATGATGACTACATCTTTGTAATTTAACTTGAAGCCCAAAATCATGATGCTTCCAGCTTTGCTTGCTTTCTCAAGGTTGCTTTGGCTACTCGAGGTCTTTCGTGGTTCCATACAAATTTTAGTACTATTTGTTCCAGCTCTGTGAAAAATGTCGTTGGTATTTTGATAGGGATTATAATAAATGTGTATATTGCTTTGGGTAGTATAGATATTTAACAATATCTGTTTTCCCAATCCATGAGCATGGGATGTCTTCCATTGCTTTGTGTCCTCTTCAGTTTCTTTCATCAGTGTTTTATAGTTCTCAGAGTACAGATCCTTTACCTCTTCAGGTGGGTTTAGTCCAGGTCTCTTATTATTTTTGGTGCAACTGTAAATGGAATCCATTCCTTGATTTCTCTTTCTGCTGCTTCATTGTTGGTGAATAGAAATGCAACAGATTTCTGAATGTTGATTTTGTATCCTGCAACTTTATTGAATTCATGCATCAGTTCTAGCAATTTTTTGGTGGAATCTCTTAGATTTTCAATATTGAGTATCATGTCATCTACAAATAGTGAAAGTTTTACTTCTTCCTTACTGATTTGGATGTCTTTTATTTCTTTTTTGTGGTCTGATATTGTGGCTTTCAGTACTATAATAAGTAAGTAGTGAGAATGGACATTCCTGTCATGTTCGTGGCTATAGAAAAAAAGCTCTCATTTACTTCCCTTTCAGGATGATGTTAGCTATTGATTTTTCATAGATGACCCTTATTATGTTGAGGCATATTCTCTATAAACCTACTTTGTTGAGACTTCATGTTGAGACATCATGAATGGATGTTGTACTTTGTCAAATGCTTTTTCTGCATCTATTGAGATGATCATATATTTCTTTTCCTTTTTAAGATAAATGTGGTATATCACATTGATTCACAAATATTGAACTACGCTTGTAACCAAGGAATAACTCCCATTTGCAGTTATGAGTGATTTTTTTAGTGTATCCTTGGATTTAGTTTGCTAGTATTTTACTGAGAATTTTTGTGTCCATGATCATCAGGGATATTGGTCTGTAATTCTCTTTTTTAGTGAAGTCTTTTTCTGTTTATGGTATCAGAATAATGTTAGCCTCAAATAATGAGTTTCAAAGCTTTCCTTTCTTTTCTATTTTTTTTTAATAGTTTGAAAAGAATATGTATTAACTCTTTAAATTTTTGGTAGAATTTGCCTATGAAGCCATCTGGCCCTGGACTTTTGTGTGTTGGAAGTTTCTTGATTACTGATTCAATTTCTTTGCTGCTTATTGATCTTTTCAAGTTTTCTATTTCTTCCTGTTTTAGTTTAGTAGTTTTATGTTTCTAGGAATTTATCTACTTCTTCCAGGTTTGTCCAATTTGTTGTCACATAGTTTTTTACAATATTTGCTTGTAATTATTTGTATTTCAGTGATAATGCTTACAATTTCTCCTCTCTCATTTGTGATTTTATTTATTTGGATCTTTTCTCTTTTCTTTTTGATAAGTCTGGCTAGAGGTTTATAAATTTTATTAATTTTTTCAAAGAACTAGCTCCTGGTTTCATTGATCAGCTCTATTGTTTTTTTTGTTTTGTTTTGTTTTGATTTAGTTTCTCATTTCTTTCTGCTCTAATCTTTATCATTTTCTTCCTTCTGCTGGCTTCAGGCTTCATTTGTTCTTTTTCCAGCTCTTTAACGTGTAAGATTAGGTTGTTTGAGATTTTTCGAGCTCTTAAGGTAGGCTTGCATTGCTTATATCCTTCTCTTTTAGGACCACTTTTGCTGCATCCCAAAGGTTTTGAACTGTTGTGTTTTCATTTTCATTTATTTCCACGTATTTTTTTAAGATTTCAAGTCTGATATCCTGGTTGAACCAGTCATCATTTAGTGGCATTTTGTTTAACCACCATGTATTTGCAGTCTTTCCAAATTTTTTCTTATGGTTGATTTCTAGTTTCATAGAGTTGTGGTCAGAAAAGGTGCATGGTAGGATCTCAATCATTCTGTATCTGCTGAAACCTGGTTTGTGACCCAGCATGTGATCTATTCTGGAGAATGTCCACGTGCCCTTGAAATGACTACATATTCTACTGTTTTAGGACAGAATGTTCTGAATATATCTGTTAAGTCCATCTGGTCCAATGTGTCCTCAAAGCCATTGCTTCCTTGTTTATTTTCTGTTTAGATTATCTGTCCACAGATGTAAGTGGGGTGTTAAAGTTCCCTAATATTATTATATTATTATCAATTAGGTCTTTTGTGTTTGCTATCAATCATTTTATATATTCGGGTGCATAAATATTTATAAATGTTATGTCTTTGGATTGTCCCCTTTATTATGATATAGCACCCTTTTTTCTGTTATAATCTTTGCCCCTTTATTATGATATAGCACCCTTTTTTCTGTTATAATCTTTGTTTTAAAGCCTAGTTTTTTCTGATATAAGTATTGTTACTCTGGCTTTCTTTTGACATCCATTTTTGTGATAAATGTTTCTCCATCCCCTCACTTTCAATCTGCAGGTGACTTTAGGTGTAAAATGAGTCTCTTCTAGGCAGCATATAGATGGGTCTTTTTTTTAATCTGTTCTGATACCCCTTGTCTTCTGATTGGAGCATTTAGTATATTTATATCCAAAGTAATTATTTTTTTAAGATTTTATTTATTTTAGAGAGAAATAAAGAGAGAGAGAGAGAAAGAGCATGCACACAGGGAAGAGAAGAGAGAGGACAAGCAGACTCTGCAATGAGCACAGAGCCTGATGTGAGGCTTGATCTCACAACCCTGAGATCATGACCTGAGCCAAAATCAAGAATTGGATGCTTAACTGCCTGAGCCACCCAGGTGCCTCTCAAAGTAATTACTGATAGATGTGTATTTATTGCCATTTTATTACTTGTTTTGTCATTGTTTCTGGAGATTTTTTTCTGTTCTTTTCTTGTCTTTGTTATTTTTGGTCTCTCCTTTACAGACCAAGAGTCCCCTTTGATACTTCTTTCAGGACTGGTTTAGTAGTCACGAACTTCTTTAGTTTTTATTTGTCTGGGGAACTCTTTATCTCTCCTTCTATTCTAATTGATAGCCTTGCTGGATAGTGTATTCTTGTCCATAGATTTTTCCCATTCAGCACTTTGAATATATCATGCCATTCTCTTCTAACTTGCCAAGTTTCTGTTGAGAAGTCTCTAGCTAGCTTTATGGCTCTTCCCTTGTAAGTTAAGGACTTCTTTTGTCTTGCTGCTTTTCAGATTTTTCCTTTATCACTGTGTTTTGTAAATTTAACTACAATATGTCTTGCTGTTGGCCTGCTTTTGTTGATTATCAATCAGAGTTCTCTGTGCCTGCTGGATATGGATGTCTGTTTCCTCCCCCAGATTAGGGAAGTTTTTAGCTATTGTTTCTTCAAATAAATTATCTGCTCTTTTTTCTCTCTCCTCTTCTAGGACTCCTATAATACAAATGTTATTACATTTGATGGAGTCACTGAGTTCCCTAAGACTATTCTCATATTGCATAATTCTTTCACTTTTGTTCAGCTTCATGATTTTCCATTATCTTGTCTTCTAGTTTACTAATTCATTCCTCTGCTTCTTCCAGTCTGTTGTTCATTGGGTCAAGCCTGCTTGCAATCTCATTTATTGTATTCTTTGTCTCTGATTCTTTAACTCTTTTTATCTCTGTGATAAGGGTCTCACTGATGTCTTCTATTCTTTTCTCAAGCCCAGTGAGTATCCTTATGATTGTTGCTTTAAATTCTCCATCAGGCATGTTACTTATAGCTGTTTCACTTAGATCTCTGGCTGAGGCCTTATCTTGTTCTTTCATCTGGGGTAAATTCCTCTGTCTTGGCAGTTTGTCTAAGTCTCTGCCTTCTTTGTTGTTAAAAAAGGCAGTTATATCTCCTACTCCTGAAAATAATGGCCTTATGAAGAAGAGGCCATGTGGTACCGAGGGCCTGGCACTTCAGGGAGCGTCTCTGGTGTGCTGCATGCTCTGTGCTCTTGTGTTTTGGTTGTTCTATCTTTCAAGCCAGTTGTCTGCAAGGCTCTCCTTGCCTGCTATAAGCAGTGTTTAATTCCCAGCCTGAATGTGGTGAGTTTTAACAAGGCATGTTCTGGTCAGTTTGTGATATGAAACTTGACACCACTTTCACTAGAAGAGACCTGCAGAGCCTGCTGGCTAGGAGACATGGTGAGAGCAGGGGTCTGTGCTGGTCTTCTGGGTCCCTACCCTACCACATTGGGACTGAGACAAACTTGACTAAAAAGGGCATTTCTGCCAGAGGACAGGGGTGTGGGCTTGTTACAAGCAAGTTAGGCAGTCATTGTAAGTGTTTGTTGCTTCCCCCAGTTAGCTCTATGTTTATGCTAGCTGGGGGTGCAGAGGTGGGGAGGGGGAATAATACCAGCTAGCCCCTTTGTTTTCTGAGAGGCATCTCTCTGTGAACACTACCTCTCTGGGATGTGCTCAGAGAAGAGAATAATCTCCCCCTTGTGTGCCCAGGCATTCGTTCTTTAGATCACATCTCTGTTTCCAAGTCCTCTTTCCCAGGTTGTTTGACTACCTTCTCTTTAGGAGTAGAGCAGTGCACTCCAGGTTCCATCCCAGCCAAGTTCATGGACTTTTAAAACTCCAGGCTTTAAGTTTAAGTCCTGCTGTTGGCAAGAACTCACAAAATTCAGCCCCTCTCATTTTCCAAGCCAATGGCTTTGGGAAAGTGTTTGTGAGTTCCCTTATGCCTTCCTCTCTCTCTCCCCCTCTCTCTTGCCCTTCTCTGGGACCACAGCTCCCTCCATACTTCACAGCATCTGCAACCAGTATCTCCTTTTAACCATGTCTCTGCATTTCCCATGATGTGGCTTCTTCTCTCTCATTAATTATGGAATTTGTTCTCTCAGTCTTCAGGTTGATTTCTGGGGTATTTAAGATGATTTGATAGTTTTCTAATTATATTCATGGGACAAGATGAACCTAGGGTCCTCCTACTTTGCCACCATCTTCCCTGTCTTCCAGCTCAAGTCCCTATGTGGGAATTTCTGACTTGAAGTTTGAAGCATGAAGTCCTCATTTAAAAAATGTCGACAGTTTTTTAAGCATGAAAAAGATCTTTTGAGCAGGGCAAGACAACTCCAGAGGAATGAATTATCTGTCTTTTTGTAAACTTAATCTTGATTTTCTTTATAGAAAATGGGATATTTTTGGCATTTGTATTATTGGTTTGCAAATTTAGATCCACATGTAACGGTTAAGGTCAATTTATTTGCCTTTTTTGATAAATATAATGACTGAATCTATACTATTATAAACAATCCAGAAGAAAAGAAAAATATCCATCAATAATCCTCACCAAAAATATAGATGCTAAAATATTGTAACACTTTTCACTGAGATATCATAGCACAACGTAACCCAAGCTAACAATCATATTTGCTATTTATGACTTTGAGGACAAAAATTATTTGTTAAATTGACATTCCTCAGCTATCTTGGATTTTGTTTAAAATAAATTTCTCTCACTATTATCTCTTTATTCAATACCTTTTATAAGACTAATGATTGATATCACTTTTATAAAATGGCTCTACTGCATTATGAAATTTAAATTCCACCGATAAGCCCCTACAACTTCTTACATATCCAAGTCACAATTAATTAATATATATTTTCACTATAAGGAAAAACTCCCATTAAAAAAGTCAAATACTTCACTAAATCAATATTCACTAGTGAAAATCAGTATAATAATTATCTCTTTGCCTCCTTTTCTTTATCTTACACTAGCATCACTTCAGATTCCAGATTTATTTCAGGGTTTTAGACCAAAGAACTCACAACTGCAGTAATTCAGATGCCAGCAGCAGGAACTCACATTAATCCATCCCACACCCTACCATAGCTCTCTGAAGCCTATAACGCCTTCTGAATAGTCAGAGTACAACCAAGGCAGGGCTAAGTCCTGCCGAGGCTATCACAGTTGCCAATAGTAAGCCATTTATCTAGTATTTGACTGTACAAGTTTACCACCATAAGAAGTTAAATTGTCCTTCTTTCCAAATACTCTATATTTCAAGTATTTTGACAAATCCACCAATATTTTCCAATTGGTTTCATGTTGAAGGGGGTTTACCATGTTTTAGAAGTTCAGAGTTTTACTCTAGAAGACCCTCCATTTCATGCATGAAACTGAGAGGTTCTAAGAAATAAAAGGAAGGAAAAAACATAAGGGTCCCCATGCACTCCAACTTTATTTTACCATACCTCCCAGGTTTTAACTCTCTCTTCCTTTACTTTCCAACTGGCCTTAACTAACAATCTTTGGTCCATGTTGACCAGTGGGAAATCGTGGGCCAGAGCCTATGTTAAGAAGAGATACTACCAATATAGAGGCCTAAAGGAAGACTCAGAATCCAAGGGACTCAAGTTATCCAGATTTTAAATTAAGTTTCAATTTGAAACAAAACCCTTCAGGAGCATTAAAGTTTATTTTAAATTATTTTCCATTTATAAAGCATAACAAAGAGAAATAAACAACATGAACCATTTTCTAACTAGTTTTCTTAGAAAACACAAAACTTCAACAGGCTTCAACACACTGAGAACATAATTAAAAACCAAGACAGAAAGCTGGAAAAATTGGACAGCTACATGCAAAAGAATGAAACTGGATCACTTTCTTACACCATACACAAAAATAAACTCAAAATGGATTAATGTGAGACATAAAACCATAAAACTTTTAGGGGAAAATATAAGCAGTAATTTCTCTCATATCAGCCAGAACAACCTTTTTCTAGCTATATCTCCTGAGGCAAGGGAAATAAAAGCAAAAATAAACTATGGAGACTACACCAAAATAAAAATTTTTGCACAGTGAAGGAAACCATCAACAAAAAGGCAACCTACTAAATTAAAGAGGATATCTGCAAATGCTATATCTGACAAGGAGCTAATATCCAAAATATATAAAGAACTTATATAACTCAACACACACACACACACACACACACACACACACATAATCTAATTAAATATAGGCAGAAGACATGAATATACCTTTCTCTTTGTAATACAGATGGCCAACAGACACATGAAAAGATGCTCAACATCACTAATCATTGGGAAAATGCAAATCAAAACCACAATGAGATATCACCTTACACCTATCAAAATAGCTAAATCAAAAATACAAGCAATAATAAGTATTGAAGAGAATGTGGAGAAAGAAGAGCCTTCATGCACTGTTGGCGAAAATGTTAATTGGTGCAGTCACTGTGGAAAACAATATGGAGTTTCCTCAAAATGTTAAAAATAGAGCTACGATCTAGTAGTTCCACTACTGAGTATTTCCCCAAGGAAAACAAAAACGCTAATTCAGAAAGATGCACACAATCCTACTCCAGTACAGCTTTATTCACAACAGCCAAGATACGCAAGCAACCCAAGCATCCATAGTGTCCATCCATAGATGATGGATAAGGATGCGATAGATACAGATATAGACATTTGCAGCAGAAAATTACTCAGCCATGAAAAAGAACAAGATTCTACCATTTGTGACAACATGAATGAACTTAGAGGGTTTTAAGTAAAATAAGTCAGAGAGATAAAGACAAATACCAGATGATTTCACTTATGTGTGATATCTAAAAAACAAATGAGTAAACAAACAAAAGCAGAATCAAACCCATAAATACAGAAAACAAACTCATCGTTGACAGGGTAGGGGGTGGGATTGGCAAAATGGGTGAAGGGGAGTGGGAGATAAGGCTTCCAGTTATGGAAGGGGATAGGTCATGGGGATAAAATATACAGCAATGGAGGGACGATAGTCAATGGTACTGCAGTAGCCTATGGTAGCAGATGGTAGCCACACTCCTGGTGAGCACAGGGTAATGAACAGACTTGTGGAATCACTAGGCTGGATACCAGAAACTAGTATAACATTGTGGTCGACTTTATTTCAGCAAAAGAGGAAAAAGAACTAAAACATAAAGAGTTTTCACAAATGTCTTCCTAAGTTGTTACACCTAGGCTAAAAAGTAATAATATAAAAATAATAAATAAATAAATAAATAAATAAATAAATAAATAAAAAGTAATAATAGAAATAAATGAAAATCTTTTTTTTAAAATCTTCCTAATAAAAAGATATGCTCTATATTTTTATAATGCTATTAATACTGAATGTTAATTGGTAAATTAACAAAAAACACTAGATTATCTATAATAAAATTAATAGTATTACAAGTTTGGAATTTAAGGAAGTATACACACACACACACACACACACACACATATATATATATATATATATATATATAATATGCACATCCTTTTTACTTTTTCAACTTATTAAGGGGGGTAGAACCTATGTCATACCACTATTGTGCACATAACACTTAGTGTAGCCCCTGGCATTGATATAGGAGCTCAACAAACAAACATTAATTAATTAACCTCTATTGCATTTCTAGTCTGTGCCTAAAACTAAAATGTACAGAGCAGCAACAGAAATTATGAGAAATTTCCCATTGTCTTCAAAGAGCTTACAGTCAAATAGGTGAGACAAGACATCTCATATAAAGTTATTAAGGTTCCATTAAAGAGTAAATATCTTGAGATAACAATGTAAAATAATAAATGTGTAGTTAGGTGTGAACAACTGAACTTAATAAAAGAATCTGATAATGGTGTTACATTTCACAAACTGTAGCATCAGAACATCTCTCTTCCTCTTGTATCCAAAACAGAGGTGTCCATATTACATAGCTATTAGCACAGTTAGGGCAATTCCAACCTTGAAGTAGGGATGACCGTGCCTCCACTCAAGCCACAACATGCTTCTTTGCTAATGATACGCCAAAAGTCCTGATTGAGACAAACAGGTGCCACAGTACTTATTTAGCTACTGTCTGCCTCATCTATGAGGTTAAAATGCCTTCTGATATCTTTAATACTGACATAATAGCTAATAATATAAGCAAACTGAAAGACTATCCCATTGTCCTTGCATGGTATCAAGCAGAATTTAGTGAGCCATACAGCTGGCTATCAAAATCTTTTTCCAAGAAGGGTCAAAAAGTTCTAGAAAGCAGATGATACAGAAAGAAAGTACCCAATTTTCATGAGAAGTTTTATAAAACAATTAAATAACACCTTAATTTAAAATTTGGTGAAACCACAAGTAATTAAAGATAAAACAAGAACAGACACAGCATGGAGAATATAATTCTTATATTCAGATGAAATTGCTTTATATCCAAAATAGTTTTGCTGAAAGCCAGGTGCCTTGAACATTTCCCTTTGTTTAATCTCAACATAGCAGCCTATGGGGAAACTTCAACAGTCACACAAATGTGTTTTTTTTTTTTTTTTAAGATTTTATTTATTTATTTGACAGAGTGACAGAGCAAGCATGAACAAGGTGGTGGGGGGATGGGCAGAGGGAGAGGGAGAAGCAGACTCCCCTCTGAGCAGGAAACTGATGCAGGGCTTGATCCCAGGACCCTGGGATCATGACCTGAGTCGAAGGCAGATGCTTAACCACCTGAGCCACCCAGGCGCTCTGTCACACAAATGTTTGATAGAAATATAATTTCTAAACTTATTTTGATAATTTTTAAAACAGCAAATATGCTTAATACAATACATAGCATATTTTAACACACTGGAGAACCTGTGATACTAATCTGGGCCCCTAGGTTAAATCATTTTAATGCAGATTTTGGTATAAAGCTTCTTCTGCTATCTATGTATATTTTGAATTTCTTTCAAATGCGGCATTCACCAGAAAGTTTATGACTTTGCATTGCTCTTTTTAGACCTGGTGCTCAGATCTATGTATATCTAATTTTATAACACTGGATACATGAAGAAAACACCTCAATACTATGTAATCAAAGCAAACTATTCAAATAAATGGGCTAATGATACAAGATAGTAGCCATTAATTTGAACCATACGTCCAAGTTTCAAATTTTTATTTTCTTTAAAATAGTCTTAAAAAAAAATAAATAAAAAAAATTAAAAATAAAATAGTCTTGTTCTTCTTGTATGTTTTCTTTATAAGTTCTATAAATTTAAATTTATCAGATAGATTTATACATATATATAAAACATATATATGTATATGTAAAGTTACACATATATTTTATAACTTATAAAATAAATTCGTTTCATTTACAAATTTTATCATTTATAAAATAAATTTCTATTAATAAAATATACCTTAGATTTTTGTTTCTTTTGTTATTAAGAGGGCTCACATATAGTTGTTACTAGTCTAACATACCATTATACTGTTAAACATATACCCAAATCAAATTTCATTCTTGCTTCAATTTAGTTTCACTATTTACTATAATAAAACTTCGCTATACAAAACCAATTTTAATTTCAACAAAATGAATTGTCTTCATTGGACTGTGCTCTTTCTGATGCATAAACATTGTTCCTAACTATTCCTTTTAATATCTTGCCCTTCAGTGGCAATGTGTCTCCAAGTTTAATTCTGATTTCTCTGACCATTTTGTTGCCCTCTCAACATCTGGGATATTTTACCCTTGACCATTAATACTGGTATCTCTAAACCTCAGTCCTTGGTTTTTGTATTCTCTAAACTTTACCCTCAGGCATCTCATCTGTTCCCCTGAATTTGTTTATCTCCAATATTTTAGAGTATGACATCAAATGAATGGCATATGTGACAGGAATCTTACATTGACAAACTACCCCCAAAACTACATAGTGACATAAAACAACCACTTCACTTTGCTTATAATCTGAAGCTCAGGTACCCAAGAAGGGCTCTGCTTGATGTTTCATCTTTGATCTTCTGGACCTCAGCTTGGACAGTTAGGGTAGCTGGAGAACACACTTAAAAAAAAAAGATTTTATTTATTTATTTTAGAAAGAGAGAAAGAAGAGGAGGAGGGGCAGAGGGAGAGAATCTCCAGCAGACTTGATGCTAAGCATGGAGCCAGACGTGGGGCTCAATCCCACAACCCTGAGATCATGACTTGATGTGAAATCAAGAGTCAGACACCCAACCGACTGAGCCACCCATGTGCTCCTGGAGAATACACTTCTTAGAAAATGTCTTTGGTTACATGTTTTCACCTAGCTGCTCCTTGTGTGTCTTATGTCTCTCACCCTCTCTTTGGGGCCTCTCTATGTGGCTTGGACTTAATAGTATGAAGATTTCTGAGTAGATGCAGTTCTTATATGGGACCTGGCAACTGACAGGTGAAAAGTGGAGGCTTCCAGGCTATTCAAAGGCCTAGAACAGCATTTTCTCCATATAATATTGTATTGCTACCTCAATAGAAGATTAACATGCCCATCTTTATCCCTTGACTGAGACTATCTTTTCCCCTTCTGCTTCTTCATGTCTCTCTTCCTTTAGAAAACATTTTCCCATGACTTATTTCCAGATTAACCTCTTATCTCTGAGTTCTTCTCCCTCAGGAGTTAGATACTATCTTCATATATTATTATGTGTAATGGACATTTCTTGCTTTTTGAGTGTTCATCACTGAGGCCCTTTCTTCCTATTAGTAATCCAAATTTATTTGGGTAATCCTACATTTTGTAGGAATGTTTTAGCCACCTCCTACAAAATAAGCCATGTTAGTGTTCTCCAGAGAAAAATAGAACCAATAGAGGTGTGTGTGTGTGTGTGTGTGTGTGTGTGTGTGTGTGTGTGTGTGTGAAAAAGAAGAGATTATTTTAAGGAATTGGTTCCTATTATTGTATGGTTTTATGAGTCCAAAATCTAATAGGGTAGGCCAGCAAGCTGAAGACTCAGGGAAAAAATCAGTTCAAGTCCAAAGACAGTCTCCTAGCATGATTCCTTCTTGCTGGGAGGGGTTCAGTCGTCATTCCAGTAAGGCCTTCAATTAACTGGTTAAGGCCCATCTACACTATGGAGAATAATGTGCTTTATTCAAAGTTTACTGATTTAAATGTTAACTTCAGCCAAAAAAACTTTCAAAGAAATATCCAGAATAACATTTGACAAACTATCAGGGCACTATGGCTCTGCCAAGTTGATGCATAAAATTAACTATCACAGATGCCAAACAGATTTGTTCTTCCCTTTTTCTCTGCAGAGTGGACACCTAATATAAGTTCAGTAAATTGAATGTTCTTTTTTGGTTGTTGAGTCTTGAGCAATTAAGGCAAAGACATCAGGAAAACAAGGAGGTCATATTCATTACAGCATCAAGAGTGGCCGTGGCATGGCATCAGATTGTTTCTCCAGTGTAACTACTGCTATATTTCTGCTGCCCAGTCTTCCGTAATTTCCTTGGTTTATTCTAATTGATAAGCCTGGTCATTTGCACTCCCATGGAGTCTGGAGCCTCTAGATACATTTCCAATGTACTCACTGTTTTTCTGTAGATAAACAGGTTTGCTTTTTGCTACTTGAAACCATGTTACACTCAATACTACATTATGCTATTTATGTACTTGAATTGTACTGAAAATAAATGAGTTGCTAAATTAGAAGCATGATGAACAAATTCCGAACACAGAAGGATGATCAAGGAATTATATTCATATTTTTCCTCATCGTCATCATTATCTTCTTCCTATTCTTCCTTATTATTATTAAAATTATTATAATAATTATTGAACTTTTTATATAGATTTTTAATAAGAAACATGACTCCTAGCATAATACTCTTGACAATGTAGTACCCAATTCAATTCATTAACCTGCCTGGCTCATCTGCAAGAAGATGAAAAATTTGAGATGCTAAAGGACTTAGGCAGTTCATACAAAAAGCTATCCATTTAAGTTCTGAACTGTCTAAACTCTGCCTTGTTTCACCACATATTTGAAATATTTTGGTTATCTATAGAAAAAAATCTTAATAGCATAGAAATTAAAGATACAAAAAGTAATCAAAATTGACTTTTCAGAACTATAAATGAACTTTTATTCAAATTAAAAGTTAGAAAGTAAGCTCTAGTTCCCTGAAATTTCCATCAATAAATTTCACAACGGACTGCTAATGAGTACAGTGCTTCTTTTTAAGGGGATGGAAATGTTCTGGAATTAGGGGTGCCTGGCTGGTCCAGTTGGTAGGGCACACAACTCTTGATCTCAAGGCTGCAAGTTTGAGCCCTACGTTGAGCATAGAGATTACTTAAAAATAAAATCTTTTTTTAAAAGTTCTGGAATTAGAAATGATGGCTGGACAACTTTTGAACATACTAAAAATTACTTGAATTATATACTTGAAAAGCATGAATTTTATGGTCAGTGAATTATGTATCTTATTATTATACATCTTAATAAAAATATTTTTAAGAAAATCAATTAACTATACTGTAAATATCTACTTAGTGATTCAGATTATAGGTGTCCACTCTCTAGAAATTTATCCTTTATTGCAGAGCCAGGATTCCTGTTTTACCGGAGGAAATTTTTAAATCACTGTTATTTATTTCTTGGGCAATTTTTAAACCTGTCAACCTATGGTATTCACTTTAAATGAAAACTTCATCATTCAGATTTCAGGTGAAATCTAGTTGTGGAATTCAGTCATTCCTAATGGACACATATTTTATCATATCTGGAGATTTATCTGGCAGGTACTTAGTAAAGTAAGGAAATGGATTGATTCCAACAATATTTGAAGTTGTACGGTGGGCCAAAGCATTCAACGCACATGAATAAATCAATGACACCTTTCCATTTCTTCGTCATAGCTGAAATATTCAAGTATGCTTAGGAGCGGTTGCATCTAAACATGTTTAAAAAGAAATATTCATCGTTCTTTTGTTTTACTTCCAAGCACATAACAGGGGATAAATAAAGGTTACATGATAGTGGTACTGATGACTACACAGAGCCTACACACAGGTAAGGAACACATGGACTATATATTATCTGCCCATATTGCTTTGAGAAACAGGGAAATATTTCAAAGTCCTCAAACTCCAACTTAAGAAGAAACATTTTACAACAATTCACCTGCTTCCATTCAAGGAATCTGATGTAGCTCCCAAGACAGTTCTTTAATAGAGAATGTATCTGAAATCTCACTGCAACATGACAAGAAAAGAAGGAGGGAGGTAGAGAGAAGGAGACGAAATAGTTGTTAAAATTGGCAACACCTCAGGATTCATGTTTAGTACTCCACTGCATAAAATGGGATTGGACCATTTTATCTTCTGAGTTTCTCCCTCTCTCATCCCCCATCCCAGCCCCTGCCACCATCACCACAACCCCACCTCTCTCTTTCAAGCAATCTACTTATCATTGTGCCCAGGCTTGATTAGATTTATAGTTTGTTTATCTGAGAGCTCAATGCTTTATTGCATCCAGAAGCCAAAATACGTGCACCTCCACAACCCAGCTGAATAAAACAAACTCATTTTGATCTTTGTGTACAAAGCCATCAGCACTGGTTCAAAGTGTAGTGCAGCCAGTTCTGGACGGCAGATGCAGAGTTCAGCTCTTCTCCTGGGCCCTTGGTTTCAATTAGGCTGTCTGCCAAGTGGCCCATGTGCCTCTGTGTGCTGAAACATTTCTTTGAGGCAGCTTTTTTAAATTAGGAAATAAAGACTTCCCATGTGATTTGCTATATATACAATTTATGACAATTGATTTTTATAGTTAAAATACATACATTTTTAACATATTTCTCTTTCTGCAAAATAGCAGCTTTCTAACAAGAGAAGATAATTAGCAAAATGTAAATATTGCATTTCATTTACTCTTCCTACTCTAAAATTAACTCAAACATGCATTGAAATGATACTAAAGACCACTGGATTTCTAAAATAAATGACTTCTTTGTCTTAAAGGTGGTGGGGGGGATGGGGAGACAGTGGTATATAGGCAAGCACTTTCTAACTTCTAGGAACTGTAAATAGGGGGAAAAAAATATGAATAAAAAAGAAGCTACAATTACTTTAGATTGACCAGCTCTTCAACCAGAGTAGATATTTTTCTCGCTTTTTTTACCATTTGGGCCTTTTGCCTTCTGAACTTTCAAACACAACCTTGTGACCTGGCAGTAGATATAACAAATTCCAAAGCCAACTTCCAGTGTCTAGCTGATTCCCGGTAGAAGCATGAGCTAAATGCACAGCAAATGTCTGTGATTCACAGCCCCGAATGCACACATATGTATGCAAATATAATTCTCACCAAAGACAGCCTCACGTGGCAAAAATCTAGAAACTATTGAAAGCAGTTATCTAGTTGCTCCAAGTTATTAATAATACCCTCCTGCTGCTACTTAGAGTAGGCAGCCAAGCCCTACCAGGACTGGAGGAGCATGGAGGGGCAGCAACCATCCCATAAGGAAGGTCCAGCCTGTGTAAAAGCCAGGAAACCATGACAGCTTGCAACCTTCTTCAAGGACTCAGGTCAACTTTGAAGAAGCTCCCACACAAGCCTAGATTACCCTCAAATTCAGAGGCATTTAAATCCTAAAGACCTGGACCCACAAATTGAGCCATCACTTCGCAGATGTTTGCCACCGCCAGTGCCAAGCCAAACCGAAAATAACTGGGCACCAACAATAGCAACTGAATGGTAACCAGCTGTTAGTGGTGATTTTAAGCAGGCCCCATACCATGCTAGGCCATTCACACAGCAGGGACACATAAGTGTGGCATACGCTTTTTTTTTTTTTTTTTTTTTTTTAGTGACCAGATGGTTTTATTGAGTCATTTTCCTGTTTTCCATAAAGCTGAATTACTACATTCTTAAAAATCTTCTCTATTTCTATGTCTAAATTAGAACATTGCCCATTGCCTCGGTGCTTGATCTTGAAAATGTACTGAAAATGACGGTACTATGCCGGCTTGATGCAGGAAATTTCAGTAACAGAGGAAGAAGTAACTAAAAAACATAACTTTGCTGAAGATGTCTTTCGCAATTTTTTTTAATAATCAAAGATGGAAATATGTGTTTCATGTCAGTGTTAAAGATGTTTTGATATTTTCCCTTTCTTAAAGTGTCATCAGGTGCAGAGATTTATAAATTTTCTGTATATATCTTGCTACAATTCAGTGTAGTACAAAGTACATGAGATAATCTTTCCTCTTTAGCACTTACTATAAAACATACACAGACTGAATGCAGCTGAACTAACATTAACCAGATATCTACACCATTGGTCTGTTTTTTTTTTTTTTCTTTTATTGTTTGGCTCCCTGAGCCCATTTCTCCCATCCTCCACCCCATGCCTCTGGAAACTACCAATCTATTCTCTGTACCTGTGAGCTTGGTATTGTTTTTTACTATTATTTTTTAGATCTATATATAAGAGAGATCACATAATATTTGGCTTTCTCTGTCGGACTTATTTTACTTTAGCATAATGCCCTCAAGCTCCATCCATGTTATTGCAAATGACAAGAATTCATTCATTTTTATGGCTGAGTAATATTCCATTGTGTGTGTGTATATACTTTATCCATTCATCTGCCAATGGACATTTGGCTGTTTCCATATCTGGGCCATTGTAAATAATGCTGCAATGAACATGGTTCATGTACCTTTTTTTCTTTTCGAGTTAATGTTTTCATTTTCTCCACATAAATACCCAACAGTGAAATTGCTAAATCATATGGTAGTTCTCTTAATTTTTTCAAAAAGCTCCATAGTATTTTCCACAGAGGCATCACAAATGTACAGTTCCACCAAAAGCGCATTAGAATTCCCTTTCTCCTTATCCTTGTCAACTCTTGTTATTTCTTATCTTTTTTGATAATAGCTGTTTTAATAGGGGAGAGGGAATAGCTTAGTTAGGTTTCGATTTGCATCTCCCTGCTAAGTAATGAAGTTGAGCGTCTTTTCATGTACTTTGGTCAGCTGAAAAAAAATGTCTATTCAGCTGTTCTACCCATTTTTCAAACAGATTGGTTTTTTTGCCATTGAGTTGTATGAGATTTTTATGAATTCTGGATCTTAGCCCCTTATCAGGTATAAGATTTGCAAATACTCCTTTCAGTAAGTTACCTTTTCACTTTGTTGATGGTCTCCTTTGCTGTGCAGAAGCCTTGTTAGTATGATGCAGTCCCACTTACTTATTTTTGCTTTTGTTTCTTTTCTTTTCATGTCAGATTTAAAAAAAATCACCAAGACCAATGACACGAAGCTTACTGCTTATGTTTTCTTCCAGGAGTTTTATGGTTTCAGGTCTCAATTCAAGTCTTTAATCTACGTTGAGTTTATTCTTGTGTATGGTTTAAGATGATGGTTGTATTTCATTATTTTACATGTGGTTGTGCAGTTTTCCCAGAACCTTTTATTGAAGAAACTATTCCTTCCCCAATATACATTATTGGCTCCTTTGCTACACAAATAAATTGACCATATATATATTCAAGGATTTATTTCTGTCCTATTGATCTAAGTAAGTGCCTTTATGCCAATATTGTTTTAATTACTATAGCTTTGTAATAAGGTTTGAAATCAGGAAGCATGATGTCTCCAGTTTTATTCTTTCTCAGCGTTACTCTGACTATTTTAGTGATTCCATGGAAATTTTAGAATTGTTTGTTCTAGTTCTGTGGAAAATGTCATTGGAATCTGGTAGAAATTGCATTGAATCTGCAGATTGATTTGGGTAGTATGGACATTTTATTGATTCTTTCAATCCATGCATGGAATATCTTTCCATTTACTTGTGTCTTCTTGAATTGATTTCATTAATGTCATTTAGATTTCAATATATAGGTCTTTCCCCTCCTTGGCTAAATTTATTCTTAGGTATTTTATTCTTTTTGATGCAGTTTTAAATGGATAGTTTTCTCATTTTCTCTCTCTGATAGCTCATTATTAGTGTACAGAAACACAACAGATTTTTGTTTGGTTTTTTTTGGTTTTTTTTTTTTTTAATTTTTATTTATTTATGATAGTCACACAGAGAGAGAGAGACAGAGAGAGACAGAGAGCCAGAGACACAGGCAGAGGGAGAAGCAGGCTCCATGCACCGGGAGCCCGATGTGGGGATTCGATCCGGGGTCTCCTGGATCGCGCCCTGGGCCAAAGGCAGGCGCCAAACCACTGCGCCACCCAGGGAATCCCACAACAGATTTTTATATATTGATTTTGTATCTTACAACTTCACTGAATTTATCAATTCTAACAGTTTTTTGATGGAATCTTTAGGGTTTTCTATATATAATACCATGTCATCTGCAAACAGTCACAGTTTTACTTCTTCCTTTACTATTTGGGTGTCTTTTATTTTTATTTTTATTTATTTATTTACTTTGCCTAATTGCTCTGTTAATACTATATTGAATAAAAGTGGCAAGAGTGGGCAACTTGTCTTGCTCCTGATCATAGAGGAAAGACTTTCAGCTTCTCATCATTGAGTATGACGTTAGCTGTGGGCTAATTGTATGACCTTTATTATGTTGAGGTACATTCCCTTTATACTCATTTGGTTGACAGTTTTTATCATAAATGGATGCTGAATTCTGTCAAATGTTTTTTCTCTATCTACTAAGATACAGAGATATTCTTTATTATGTTAATGTAGTATATTACATTGACTGATCTGGGAATGTTGACCCATCCTTGCAGTACTGGAATAAATTTCACTTGATCTTGGTATATGATCCTTTTAATGTATTGCTGAATTTTGTTTGCTACTATTTTGCTCAGGATTTTCGCACCTGTGTTTATTAGGGATAGTGTTCTTTTCTTGTCACATTCTTGTCTGGTTTTGGTATTGTGGTAATACTAGCCTCATAAAATAAGTGTGGAAGAGTTCTCTCCTCTTCTATTTTTTGGAAGATTTTAATGAGGATTGGTATTAACTTATCTTTGAATGTTTGGTAGAATTTGCCAGTAAAGCAGTCTGGTCCTAAACTCTTGTTTGTTGGGAGGTTTTTGATTACTGATCCAATCTCTTTGTAATTGGTCTGTTCATATTTTCTTTTCATCATGATGCGGTCTTGATAAGCTAAATGTTTGTAGATATTTACACTTCAACTAGGTTGCCCAGTCTGGTGACATAATTGTTCATAGTGGTTTCTTATGATCCTTTGTATTTCTTTGATGTCAGTTGTAACTTTTCCTCTTTCATTTTTTGGTAAACATAAATATATTTGCGCCTTCTCTTTTTTTCTTGGTGAGCCTAGCTAAAGCTTGTCAATTTTGTTTCTATTTTCAAAGAACCAGATTTCTGTTTCATTGATCTTCTTTGTCTTTTTAGTTTCTATTTCATTTATTTCTCTTCCAATCATTGTTATTTCTTTACTTTCAACAATTTTGAGCTTTGTTTATTCTCTGGAGGTACAGTCAGGTTGTTTATTAGAGACTTTTCTTGTTGCTTGAGGTAGACATTTTTCACTAGGAGATTCCCTCTTCAAAATGCTTTTGCTGGTCATACAAATTTTCATAGTGACATTTCCACTTTTGCTTATCTTCAGATATTTTTAAATTTCTATTCTGATTTATTCTTTGACCCATTGGTTGTTTGTAGCAATGTGTTTAATCTTTATATATTTGTGAATTTTCCAGTTTTCTTTGTGTAATTATATTCTAGATGCTTGATATGATTTCAATTATCTTGTTTATTAAGACTTTCTTGTGGCTTAACATATAATCTATCTTACAAAATATTCCCTGTGTACTTGAGAAGAATGGGTAATTTGTGTTTTGGGATGGAATGTTCTATATGCATCTATTAAGTCCATCTGATCTAACCAAAGTGTCATTTAGGCTGATGTTCCCACTTTGGTTTTCTGTCTGATGATCTACCCATTGATGTCAGTGGGTACTAAATGCTCCTATTATTATTGCATTGTCATCAATTCCTCTCTTTAGGTATGTTAATATTTGCTTTACATATTTTGGTGCTGCTATGTTGGATGCCTGAATATCTACAAATGTTATATATTCTTGTTGGATTGACCCCTTTATCATTATGTAATGCCCTTCTTTGCCTCTTAATACAATCTTTGTTTTAAAGTCTATTTTGTCTGATATAAATATAGCTATTTTAACTTTCATTTCACTTCTGTTTTTATGGAATATCTCTTTCTATCCCTTCATTTTCAGTTGTGTGTCTTTATATCAAAAGTGAGTCTCTTGTAGGCACGTAGGGACAAGTGTTTGTTTAAATCGATTAAACCACTTTGCTGTCTTTTGAGTGGAGATTTTAGTTCATTCACATTTAAAACAGTTATTGATAGGTAGGTACTTACTGTCATTTTGTTAGTTGTTTTCTGGCTGGTTTTGTAGCTCCTCTCTGCTTCTTTCTTTTACTCTCTTGTGGTTTGATTACTTTCTTTGGTGATATGCCTATATCCTTTTCTCCTTGTCTTTTGTGGACAAAAATCTGTAGATTTTTGCTTTGTGGCTGATGCTTACATATAACAATTTATGACTATAAGTCTATTTTAAGCTGAAAACTTAACTGTGATTCCATTCTAAAGCTCAACATCTTACTATGCCCCACATTTTATGTTTCTAATGTCACATTTTACATATTTTTATCTTATGTATCCCTTAATTATTATAATCATAGTGGCTTTTACTGCTTTTGTTTTTTAATCTTCATATAGCCTTATATGTGATTAATACACTACCTTTACTATATTTATTTTTCCAGTGAAACTTATTCTTTCATGTTTTCTTATTACTAACAGCACTCTAAATTCTCAGCTTAAAGAAATTCCTTTACTATTTCTTGTAAGACTGATTTGGTAGTGATGAGCTCCTTTAACTTTTGCTTGCATGAAAACTCTTTTTTTCTCTCCTTTAATACTGAATACATAGTAGAGTATTCTTTTTTTTTTTTTTTTTTTTTATGATAGTCACAGAGATAGAGAGAGGCAGAGACATAGGCAGAGGGAGAAGCAGGTTCCATGCACCGGGAGCCCGACGTGGGATTCGATCCCGGGTCTCCAGGATCACGCCCTGGGCCAAAGGCAGGCGCCAAACCGCTGCACCACCCAGGGATCCCATAGTAGAGTATTCTTGATTGGAAGTTTTTTCTTTTAGCATTTTGAAGATTTCATGTCACTTTCTTCTATAAAATTTCTGCTGAAAAATCATCTAGGCTTACGAGAGATGACCCCTTGTATGTAATAAATTGTTTTTATTTTTTTCTTGCTACTTTTAAGATTCTCTTTCTATACTTAACTTTTGACATTATAATTATATTATGCCTTGGTGTGAGTCTCTGTTTTTGTTGTTGTTGTTGTTTGTTTGTTTTGTTTTGTTTTGTTTTTAACTCTGGGCTTCCTGGATCTGGATATCTATTTCTTCCCCCAGATTAGGGAAGTTTTCAGCCATTATTTTCTCAAACAAGATATCTGCCCCTTTGTCTCTTTTCTTCTGGGCTCCCAATAACATAAATGTTGGTTTGATGTTGTCCCATAAACTCCTTAAGCTATCTTATTTTTTTTTCCATTCTTTTCTTTTTCTTACCCTGATTGGTGAGCTCCACAGTCTTTTGAGTGGACTTTAAGTTGACTTTTCTCTTGCTTAATTTAGTCTACTATTGAACCCCTTTAGCGTATTTTTCAGTTTTATTACTATATTTTTCAGCTTGCTGCCTTCTGTTTGCTTCTGGTTCAAACTGGTGATGTAGGAAGTTCATGAACTCAACTTTTTCCACAATGCACACTAAGTTTACAGCTATATATGGAAGAATTTCCTCTTAGAAAAAAGCCTAGAGGTGTGCTGAGTGATGACCACACATTAGGTACATGAAAAGAAAACCACATCAAAGTGAATAGGAGAGGATGGGAAACAATCTTGCCATAAACCCCACCTCTGATGTGCTAACTCACACTCGAACAAAACTCAAAACTCAGAGCTTCTCTCTGAGGACAAAAGGGCTCAAATTCCACATGGGCACCTCAACTTTTAGGACTTGAGCCTGAGAGATGAACTCAAAACATCTTACTTTGAAAACCAATGGGTCGCATTCTCCTTAGACCTGTAAGATTATAGTGATTTGGGAGACAGCTTCTAAAAGGCCCACGCACTCAGACTACCTGCTACAAAATCCAGCTCAAAGTAGCCAATGGGCCCAGACTTAAAGTGAAGGGGGCTGGTGTGCCTTCATTAAAGCATTGGGGCAGTATGCTTTAGATACACATATAATTCTGTTGGAACACTTTCTGGGAATGGAGATTGGCAGATGCCATCTTGCTGTCCTCTTACTATGATGATATCTCCCAGAAGAGTTTTTATTTGTGTCCGGTGCCCAATCTTTGTAGCTGCTGCACAAGGGATGCCTCTTGACTCCCTGGCTCTGGAGGACAGAAGATCTTGTATTCCTGATATATGGGTCTATAATAATCACAATCATCCAGAAAGGAATTCATACCTCAATCTGGCATCCTAATTTTTGTGGCTACCTCCAGGGGACACCTCTACATTGCCTGGCTTTGGTGGTCAGTGAGATTTACGATTGTGTGTTCCATGGGACTGTAACCAGTAGAAAAAGAATTCTTAAATAGCTATAACTACCCCCACTCAGGCACAACAAGGGATAAAACAGACCCAGGGGCTTTATTTTTCTGTGAAGAAGGTCTATTAACTAATTATCACGACTGAAACCTAGGCTTCTAATTAAACACATATCTAGGGGCTGACTGTAATCCTTTCCAGGGATCTCAGAGTGTAGGTGTTATCTTCACCCTTTCCCTCTGCCTCACTCCAGGACACCAGTGCCTTTTGGAAAGAAGCTTTACACAACTGACGCCCTGATTTTTATATCTAGTGCCCCAGTTTTTGCAGCTGTCACCTAGAAAATTTCCTTGATCATCTGGCTCTGCTGGCCAAGGCAGCTTGCATTCCTTGGTCCCAAAGAACTATGGCAATTGGAGAGTTGGTTCTTGGCAGGCTGCAATCCCCACAGCACTATGCAGACAGCAGACTGAGGTCTACCCTCTAATCTTTCTATGAAGGAGACTTCTGGAGCTTTGCCCTGGAGACAGGCTTCATTCAGGTTTGGCATATATCTAGTGGATTACAAAACTGCTCTCAAGGAACATAGCTTGTGGATGCCATCTTGGAGCTATCCCTCTGCCTTGCTCCAGCTTACTGATATCTTCCAGAGAAGAGCTGAAATACTCATTTGGAGCCTAATTTTTGTGACTGTCACCTAGGGGACAAGATCCAATTGTCTGGTCAGCAAGACTTGCAGTCCTACTGGACTGTATATATTTGCATGCTTCTGAAAGCTATTGCTTGAAGATCAGTCTTCCAAACAGCCTGAATCTAGATGCAGAGATCGTCCCCTTTGGGACACTAATATATCCCCAACTACTGGGAGCTATTAAAAATACAAGGGGCTGCTTGGACAAACATAAAGATTTGAGAGATGACAAAGGACAGGGACAGAACTGAGTGACAAGGTTCATCTCCTACAGGGGTTACCCTTCAAGACTCAGAGAAGTGGTTGTTTTATTTACTATATACAAACCGATGC
Source organism: Vulpes lagopus (assembly GCF_018345385.1). Taxonomy (NCBI): domain Eukaryota; kingdom Metazoa; phylum Chordata; class Mammalia; order Carnivora; family Canidae; genus Vulpes; species Vulpes lagopus. Next base: position 123,033,597 of record NC_054825.1, read on the forward strand.
AAAGTGTCAAGCAAAATGAAACAGGAGAATATGTTACAAATGAAAGATCAAGATACAACCCCAGAAAGAAAACAATGAAATGGAGATGATAAAGAGCTCAAAGTAATGGACAAAACAATGCCAGTCTGAACTGGGAAGAAGAATCAATGAACACAATGAGAACTTCAACAAAGAGATGGAAAAAATATAAGAAAGTATTTTTTTTTTAGTTAAGAAGACATAATATTCAAATAGACATTTCTTAATACTCATACTAAGCCATGGTTTATTCTCTTCCTAAGGAAAAAGGTGAATAATTCCATATATTAAAATAAATCAGTTTTAGGTAGAATAATTTCAGTATAATAAAATACCCACTATAGGTTTATACCTATAGATTTGGAACAAAGTCCTAAGTATTTTCTCCTGATTTTGTTAGGATTACTTTCCAGTGAATGACATCTTGGGAGTAAGCACTTTTGGAAACTGCAGAACATCATTAAATATAGCAAAAATGAATGTACTAAATGGAACTCAAGTAACATCAATTAATAAAAGATTAATGCAAATATCAAGTGTATACTATTTCCCTGAAGGAGAACAGGACTTCTCTCTTGTGCACCAAAACACCATTAACACACACATAAACACACACACACACACTAATATCAATGAAATTGGAACAACCTACAATTAAAGAATCTAGAATTAAAGAATCATGGTGCCCCATCTTCCCATAGCCCTATAAATATGGAAGACTCACTCACCTGCAGACCATGCTTCAGCAAGCATAAAACCCTAACTGCTAAAAATTTCTGTCTCAAACAAATGCCTCAGTCTTCTGGAATTCAACCCGATACTTTTATTCTTACAAATCTTATTTCTGTATTTTGGCCACAAATCTATTAGTGCTTTATTTTTGGTTACCCATTCAGAATCACTTTATTGACCAATGACATACTGACTTGTCATTCAACATTTATCTCAGCTCACTTCTCTGATTTTAGCATTGACCACAACTTCACATGAAAGTCCTTACCTCAAGCCAGTGAAAGTCTGATGGCTTGAAGTAAGCACATGCACTGTGGAATGGGTTCTGTACACATTTAAAAAAACAAATGCCTGGGTGTCTCAATCGGTTAAGCACCTGCCTTTAGCTCAGGTCATGATCTCAGGGTCCTGGAATCAAGCCCCATGTCTTGCTCCCTATTCAGCAAGGAGTCCACTTCTCCCTCTCCTTCTGCCCATTCCCCACCCCCCCTCATTCGATCTCTCTCTCTCTCTCTCTCTCAAATAAATAAATAAATAAAATCTTTTAAAAAAAGATAAAAGAAAGTGTGTTTAAATGTTGGCCTATTATTATCTGAAATATGACATTACTATTGAACTTGATCTGCATAATCTATATCATTAGTCTTTCAATGATGTCCCCATGCAATTATAAGTAATATGACGCTCAATCATAGAAATCAGGTCTTGGCCAGTTTTCTTGGATCCAGATAATTACAGCACATCCCTGTCACTCAAAATCAAATGTGACTTAGAATCAGTTTTCGTTGCTACATCAGCAAATATATATATAATATATAATAATATATTTATATATTATATATATATATTAGTTTCTATGAATCTGAAAAATATTTTCCTTATGCTAAGAGTGTCTAAGCTTGAGAATTAGATCCTAAAGTCCTTAATATTTTCCTGAAATATCAAGTCCAAGTGAAATATAAATTATAAGAACACCAGTTTAAAAAATGACTTGTTGTCACTTGCTGTCTTTGATCCCAAATATCAACATGGAACTCTAAATTAGCTGATGAGTTAGGCTGAACTTTAAGCCATAGGCCTAAAATCACCATTCCAGTTTTCCAAGTGCCTTTCTGATGCTACCAAGGGCCAAGGTGATACCTTTTGTCATAGAGAATTTAACCCCAAAAAGGCAAACAAAGGAAAGTTTGTTCTACTCTACCCATCTCAAGCTTGCTCAAGATAGTCATTCCCTCCCAAGAATAGTCATGAGCCTGTTTTTCCACAGGCACACTGCAAGGAGATAGATATCCTAAAAGAAAACAGCCAAATAGAGGATGTCACCATCCCATGAAATGAAATGTCCTTGGCCTGAATTCATCCATTCCCGCTGCCAACACCTTTTACCTGAAGTAGATTGAAAGTATCTTCAGCACTCAGTACAAGTCTACATTATGGTACATTGGTAATATTAATGATGAAGATAACTGAAGTTAGCTATGGGGGCTTATTTAGAAATAAAGTAGAGACTATCACTAATCTGGAATTTCCTTGCAACAACAATGGCAGCAGGGGAGCCTCTGGTCTCCAAAGACTGCATTAATCATAAAGGAATCCTATACCTGAACCATTAAGAATTTCTGGATCCCCAGAAAGTGTCTTCTGAGAGGCTCTAAAGGAAGAACTCAAAAAGAAGACCAGAGACTTGAAGAAATGCAGCAAAACAATCACCAAAGAAGCACATGGACACACCATGAGGAAGGCAAGTTTTGACCCATAAAAATATCTTCCTGTGGAAAAAAATTTCAAAGTTCAATAAGGCTTAGTTATTTATCACTATTTGTGTGAAAAGAAAATTATATTAAGTAATATCAGCAAATACAAACAAAAACATACAACTTGGCTGTGAAGGCCAAACACACATGACATAACTAACAATAAATTTAGAGAACAAAATGGTGGAAATTTGTAAACAAGAGTGAAATAATTAAGAATAGTACAGTCTTGACTATCCAGATGTTTTAGACAACTATCCGTTTGTTGAGTTTTCCAGATAGCTGAGTTGCATTCTTTTCAGAATCCAAAATAATTTCATTTGACTCATTATCCTTTCCAAATATTTATGCAATCCCTCAACTTTTTAAATACAATTAGCTCACATGATGCAATCGAAAATTCACTTTACCTAGAAAAAACACAAAATATTCCTTTAATTTCATTAATATAATACGACTTTCTTTTCTAAATATATCAACACATATATAGTATGTACACTATATCAATTTAATTCCTATAACAAAGATATGGATAAGAGAATCCATCCTTGTATATCAGATCAGTAAACTGAGATACATGGGTTTTATAATTTGCTCAAAGCAAATAAAAAGTGGCAAATCTGAAAGCCAAACCCAGGAAACCTGGCTCCAAGTCTGTGTACATGGCCTTTATGATCTACCATTGCTTTTCCATTTCTGTTGTTTCATTCTAATCTTTGCTGACAAATATGTTTTTAAAAAATATTGGTATTGATGCCTGGGTAGCTCAGTCAGTTGAGTGCCCAACTCTTGATTTTGGCTCAGGTCCTAGTTCAAGCCCTGGATTGAGCCTGGTGCTAGCAGGAAGTCTGCTAGAAATCCTCTCCCTTTTTCTTCTGTCTCTCCCCCAGCTCATAATCTCTCTAATAAATAAATAAATCTTTAAAGAAATATATTGGTAACCAATCAGATGTCTGTGTAGCTCTATGAGCACCTTTTTACTTAACAGTGTTAGTGTTACTCTTTATTTTATATAGTCCTCATAATTATCACGTAAATGATTATATAATAGTTTATTGGGTTGATGGACCATCTTTCAGTAAATCTTTCTCTGTTGTTGGAACAAACTTAGATTTGTTCAGTTGATTTGGTATCGTTTGTATTTGTAAGTGTTTTTGTGTCAAATTTCATGAACTCTTTGACCTCAAAGATGGTCATGTCTCTCTGAAAAAGTACCCTAAACATCACTAAAGAAATATAAGTAATAATTATTTAAGTTATTCTTGAAGACTCAAAGTGAGTATTAAAATTCAAATTATTTAGCTATGATGTAGCACCATGCTACCAGGGGAAATATTGAAAGGTACAGGCTGTTTATCTCTATACAAAATGAACAAAGACAACACTATCTCTTGAGTTGTATCTGTTTTATATAGATCCATTTTTAGTATCTTCTTTTGATACAAAGCTGACAGGACTCACTTCTATTTTCAGAGCATGCACACGTCCTCTAGTTTGCATTTATGGCAGATATAATGTTCTATATTGTACAAACAACAAATAAATAAAATCGGAGTGAACGCTGGTAGTGTTCTATGAATTAAATGCATGGATTTTGCCACACCTACTTCACCTGCCAACATCTCTTTAACATACTTGCCTCCTTTGTTTCACACAGGAGAGGATATTGTGCAGTGGATCTATGCAAAGTTGAGCAACTACTGTATTTCAATAATGAAAGAATGCAGAAAATGACAGTGAGGTAGGGAAACATAAAAGAGCGAATTGCCCGAGACCTATTACTGATGTAGAAAAATGCAATTAAAGATCCATGACATGCAGGATTTTCTCTCTAGGAATTTATAATTTAACTTTGGTTTGAAACCTGGGGTTAACTCCATAAGCTAAAGTATAAGGATACCATACTAATAATACTAACTCTATTTTAACATGTACTTTTTAATATTTATGATTGGAATCCATTATATTCCAGAAGGTAGGGAAGTAAGGACATAAAAGATGTGTGTAACATGATACCAACTTTTAAAAATTTAAATCTGTTTAAGGATAGCCATATGAGACAATGCAGGAGAGCCTACAGATGCCAACTAATAAATAGTATTGGCATGATTTTCCAATGAGAAGGCTTGATGTTATCAAATGCATTTATTAGTAGTTATTTATACTGAAATGTGACTCTCTGTAAGTTATTTTTCTCAAGTATAACTGGTCTTCTCTTTGGAACAAAAAAAAAAGGATAGTTTGTAGTTTCCTGACTATGCAAAAAGGGGAAAAAATCACAGAAAAAAAAATCCCCATAATTCTCTGAGAACTCGGCCGACTGGCAAAGTTTTGGCCATGATGGATTATGATAGAATGCGGGAAGTGAAATACCATGCATTGTTCCACAGCATATTTCTTTTAAGTGCCCCTTTCCCATTTCTTTAATGTTTGTCTGAAATTAATAGTGACTGATATGGAATAATCAACAGACTTGTGCTGTAAATCCAGAGAAAATTGCGAAGAATTCAAAGATTTGGCCTCATCTATAATTCTGCCAGAAAAATGGAAAAGAGCCAGAGGAGAAGGATAAAGTTAAAGGAATACTGCAGTTAAGTTTTATGCATTATGTCTTTATGTAATATTTTTGCTGAAAGAAATATGAAAATGTACACAAAAAAATATACAAAACTTAGCTGTTAGCAAGAGTGAATTACTAGTAAGTGCCACTGAAAAGCCAAAGAGAAACAACATAAATTATTATAATCACCATCATCATCAAGATTCATGTGTTAAGTTCACATATTTTCATTGCATTCGGTTAGTTGTGTTAAAAGCAAATTAAATAGGCATGTCCCTATCCTATAGGAACTTATGATTTAAGACATCTACATGACCAAGACAAATGTAAGAGAAGTACAAACAGGTATACGCATCTCAAAGAAAGACTTAAATTGAATGTAAGAATAAATAAATTATTTCTATTATTTATTAGTTGAGAAAAGGAGAATGGTAAATCCTTGGAGTTCTGAGTTTGGAGTTTAACCACCAGTTGGTCCCACAGGAATGATTTTGGGAAGGTATTATTGCAGTAATGGTAGAAAATTATCTGAGCAAATTGAAAGATTAGAAAGCTAGAATATTTGAAATTCTAAATTAGGAGTTAGGAAGCATTGTGTTGGCCACAGATTTTCAAATAAGGATTCCATAAATCATCATTCCGTATTTTAATATGATGGGACATCTCTGCAACTATTTGAAAGAAAAAAGTAACGTGATGAAATCATGGGTAGAGAATAAAATATAATTCTACTTGTGAAATTTTAAAATATCACTTATCTTCCTACTCAGAGTTATTCTATTTATACATTATTTTAGAGATCACATTGTAATTATGCTTTTATTCTTTGAGTCTTGTAATGTTATTTGTCCAAAATCCATACGATTCTGATCTGACCAAAAGAAAATTTCAGAAAATACTATTATTAATAATTAGATTTTTTAATTGTCCTGAAATTAGTTTCTTATGTTTTTAAAATGTCTTCACTAATAAGTGCTGAATTTTTAAGATACTAGTTTTCATGACTCAATATCTCTGATTCAGTTATTAAAAAATAGAAACAGCACAACTAATATGTTTCTTTAATATTTTAGCAATGTGGAAAGTAGTTGTTGTAATTGTACTATTTTAATTTTTAAAAATATCCTTGGTGTTATTCAGTGTTTCTTAGTGAAACTCATTTCTGTGTTGTTTATTTTTAATTTGTTCTTCATTGCCTGCTTTGCAATGGAACATGTGTTTGCAATTGTATTTAGCAAAATTCATGATCTTAACATTGTACACCAAAGTCAATGTGCCTTCCTGGCAAAAAACAACCAGTATTCAAACACTTTTATAATGTTTGGGGTTTCTGTCTCAATTGACAAAATTGAAAAATATGTATTAGCCAAGCAAAACCACTATCTCAAAGCCATGTTGAAAATTACTCCAACCTGTCAAAGCCAATTGAAATTCTCTTCCCAGCCCAATTCCCAACTTCATTTTGTATGTGAAATAGGAAAAGTTGGATTTGATTATAACCACATGCAGAAGGAATCAAGAAATCACATATATCTTATACATCTAATACTATATACAATTTTCTTTTCAAAATTTTTGGCTTTTTTTTCTTTTCCATCATTTATCCCATCTCACCTGTTCTGAATAAGTCACTTGTATGTAGCCTATGTCATGAGTAGTTTAATTAGCAGTGAGTTGTATAGCACATTTTAGAAATCCCTACTTTACCACATCACTCTTACGTTGAAGATAGAATAACCCGAAAGTAAAGATCTAAGATTTCTTCCTAATGCAAATCCAGTAATTTGGGATGTTGCTCAATGTCAGGATATTTTCTATTATTTGTTATGTTTATATGCCAACTACAACGGTTTTCTAACTATGGTGCCCAGTTGCTATTAATCCAGTTCTTATAAAAGGTCCTGATTCTGTCCTTAAAATTCACTGTAGAAGTAAGTTCCCTCCTTTAAGGTAAAAATCAACCTCATTTCACATCAGAATAGGCCATGATCCAGGATGTAGAGGAGCTAACACAAGGTTTATACACTAGGTGAGGAGAATGACTAAAATATTATCCTGCCCCCAAACAATCTGAGCAATAGAAACTGCTTGAAAGTTAGAGTGCATAAAATCCCTGGAAAACTTATGAGAACAACAAATACAAAACAATGGCAGCCAGTGGGGAAAATAAAGGCAGATCACCTGAAAAATATATGTAATTTCCATCTATAAAATCACTCTGGAATCCATTGTATTTAACATTTATAAGCATTATCTAAAGAAAAAAATAGAATGTGTCTGAAGTCTAAGAGACAAGCATAAGCTATGGATCACATCTCACGGTTATATATTGATGAGATATTTGAGAATTTTTATCAAGGCTTTGATATAAATATTTCTTTCTCATTTTACCTGGGGTACTTGAGACTTTGGTGGAGTACATGGCACATTCCAGATTAGCCAGCACATTATTTGCAAGGAATGAAACAAACCGGAAGCTAATATTCAGGCATTAGAATGGTTGAACAACCCCTTGGGGTAAGTGAAGTTTTGGATTCTAGGTTGAGATACTTAGGCTGTTCATTATTTATACTTGTTTATGGGTGAAATATGAACTCAAAGGAGAAATGTACCTATAGGACCGTGCAGATTTTCTTCACTGCCGCAGCAATCCCAGAAGAACTTGTTATGGACATGCCACATGATTGAATTAGCCTGAGGTTCTGAGCTCCCACATGGAAGACAGCTGCCCTGGAAAGTTGCCTGTACCCTCAGCAGACCTTGAGAGAACAAATAAATAAACTGTTGTGTATTAAGCCACTGGGATTTTAGTATTGTTTGTTTCCAAATCATAATGTGACCTATCTAGACTGATATATCAACCACTATTAAAAAAATGTTAATATATTTGTATTTAGCTTTCTAGTATTATTTTCTATATGTAGATATACATATAGAGAGAGGGAAATTTGGATTGTGTTGTACATGTTACTTCATAAACTGTTCTTTACCAAATACTACTTAATGAACATCTTCCCATCATTAAATATTTTCCCAAACACTTAATAGTTACAGAACATTGAATTAAAGTTGTACCATATTTTATCTAACCCTTGCTAAAACTGGAAATTTTTGCTAAACATTTTTATACTCAATAACTTATTCTATGTTTTTTGTGTATACTTCTCATCACTTTCGTGGGATAAAGTTTCCAAAATGGCAATGCTGCATCAAAATTTATTCATACTTTAAAGACTATTGATACACATTGCCAACTTTTACAATTTTGTACCAACTGCTAATTTTTCTAAAAGTGTATATCACTGTCACTCTACCCTTGATGACTCTAAGAATTATAGTTTCTTAAAACTGAAACTTTGATATCTAAAAACTATCTCATTTCTTAATTTATAGGCAAAGATTAGGAATTCAGATCTTATAAGAATGAAAACATATGATACTATGTTTTCGACTACACCTTTGGCCTCATTCTGAAAATGTTATTATGTGAGATTTCATTATCATTGTTTTATAAGGATCCTGCAGATTCAATTTCATACTTGACCCAAGAATTGCATAATAATTTCTAATTCCAGTCTTTGTTTTTGTTTACATACATATTATTGATTACTAGTTTTATTAATTCATGGTCTGAGACTATGATTTGCATGATTCAGTTTTTTAACATTAAGAAATGTATTATTTGCATCCAAATATATACCCATTATTTTAAAAGTTTCAGTTTGTCTCATGGATGAGGTAGACATGGTGAATTTGGCACTCAGCATCCATTCTGTCTACTTCTAGGGAAATAGAAGAATCTTCTACTACAAAGGCTACAAAACTAAAAACTACATTTCCAAAGTTAACTGGCAATTCAGGACATTGATGTGAATTAGATTACAATGAAGACGCCCCACTCCATCCTTTTAGATTGGGAAGGTGCAGATTTGCCCAGGTGTGGGGGTGACAGAGAGGGGACAACTTCTTGTTTCTTTTGTTGCTGGCAAATGAGGACAAGGATGGTGTCACTCCACTGCCCAGTTACTAACTTCAAAAACACTTGGAGTGGAGGCATCAGCAACAGTTTGCTGATTCCTGAATCACAACTCCAGCGGTGCATTATTGAACTTGACAGTTGGGTGGTGTTCACCTGATTGCCCACATTTCTGACTGTGGCAAAGGTAGCTGCAAGTTCACAAACCTACTTGGCAGTCTCATTCTCAGAATCATTTCCTGCGGATCACCCCACAGCCGACTTCTTCGGCCTTCCCAACCATTTTGTATGAACTGAGTTATCTGTGTCAAATGTCTTATGCTTAAAATAGCTAGCGTGGTCTCTATTTCCTATAACTGAACCACTAAATGACATAAATAGTATTTAAGACTTAGCCTCTTTTTAGTTTCTAAATTTGACATACAGAAATGTTTAAAATAATGTGATTAATTACATTACTTAGATTGTTTTTCTTTTACTTTCTTGCATTTAAAAACACAGCGTTAAAGTCTTCTTCAACAATTGTGGTTTCTTTTTTCCCTTTCTTCTTCTTGAGTTATAATCCATTTTCTTTAATCAGTTGTAATGTTCTTGCTTTGTAAAAATTTTATTTTGTTAAAACTTCATTATGCTTGATATCTTCACTTACTAAAAGAAAATAGCCACTTTCCTCACTTTTATGGTTTTCCTTTTTTTTCCTCTGAATTCTTTCTCATCTGATACCAATACTGAGACCTGGAGCATCATCTTGATTTAATTTATTTCATATACATTTTTCATATTTTATTTTTAACCTTTATACCTTACTTTGATTTTGTGCATACAGAAATCTATTTACAATGAAGAACTGGTTGGGATGATAAAATGTATAGTCATACAAAGGTGATAAAACCTCACAAGCACGGTTAAAGGAGGAACTTAGAATGAGTTCACCTTACAACTAGTTAATTATTACTCAACCTTAGTAACATCAATCTGATCTAACAAGGACAGGCTTAGGTAAATTTTCAAAGGTAATATTATCAACATGTGACTTTTGCCTTTTGCTATGACATGAGACCCAACTCTGCCTCAAGACACAAAGACACAACTCCACAGTTCATACTAGACATGGCTCTACATTCCGGCCACACATAATGAGCAAAAATAACTATTGCCCATGACAAGTAACCTTCCCACATAGACGAAAACTTTTCGCATCAATGCTGCTTCAAAACACTGACTTTATGAAGTAATTTTATTTTTTTATGAAGTAATTTTAAACAACAATTATGGATATCTATTTCATTTATAAAGCAATGGGTTTTGTGATCATGATGGGTATAAGTCAAACAAACTGACAATTACATAAACATAAAATACCTACAAGGCTAAGTTCACACAAGGCACTGACAGCTCCAAAACAACTCGGTCCTCCGCCTTCAGGAAGCAAGTTTCTTTTGGCGTCAATTTAGGCATTGGATCCCGATTTCAGAAACAAACATGATAAAACATATTACAGTCAAGAAAATAGACAAATATATCAGAGAGTTGTTTATTTAGTGGCAAATGGATTATTTTATCAAATCATTCATTTATAGGGAACGTTTTCTTTTCAGTAGGAATTCTTGAGAATAAAAAACTCTTCCAAGAATGTTTAAGACACATGTCTGAACCAAGAAAACACACAAGTAATTGTAAATGTAAGTGTACACGAGGCACAGGTCAGCAGCATCTACAGATTGCTACTATGCTGCACCAGAAGTCAGCCTCAGGTTGTGGCGTCTCTGCTACAATTATAGTCTTGATGACTCCTTTTGAGATTCATCTTATGTAAGGCCTCCTGCTACTCTTATAGCATCAGGGCAGAAGAGAAATGAAAGGAACATAGGAGAGGAAGTCAGATCCTATTATCTGTTATTGCTACGTAACAAATTATCACAGATTTGGTGCCTTAAAACCAAATGCACTGACTGTCTCATGGTATCTGTAGGTCAGAATTCCACATGCCCCATAGCTGGGTTCTCTGTTCAGCATCTAACAAAGATGTGACCAAGATAGGGGCCTAGGCTGTGTTCCATCTGGGGCCAAGGGTCCTCTTCCAAGCTCATTCAGGTTGTTGGAAGTATTCAGTCTGTTGCTGCTGTTCTTAAGGTTCCTGAGGACCACGCTCAGCTTCCAGACCTGACTCTTGGGTCCTAGCAATTGTCACAGTCCCACGGCTGCTTCTTTACAGTCGGCAGGAGAACCTCCCCCCAAACTGTACCGACAGAGTCTTATACAGCACAGCCTAATCCAGGGAGTGACAGGCTCTCATATTCACAGGTCTGAACTGATGGGGGACCACAGGGCCAGCTGAGATCAAGGCCCCAGTCGGGGGGCACCTTGACACATCCTGGAAGCAGGCGAAGGGACCTTCCTCTGCAGGCTCCACTGCCTTGCTGCTCAGACTGTGCTCAGGGCCCAAGGCCAATTTAGCCCACCCCCCAGGAGCCTGTGAGTCTACCTTAACACATAAAAATTCCTTTAGGAATTTCCCTTTGTCTCTAAACCCCCACGGTTTGCATTGGCCATCACCCCCCAGCACATGGCCCACGATACACATCTGGAGGGGCTCATGACTCAGGTTTTACTAGATGGGACTAAGTGGCCTGTTCTCAACAAGAGCCAGCCCCCTCGAGGTCCTAGAAAGCTCGCCTCCAAAATGCCTTAGAGACTTAACCTACCCCTTAACCCCTCCCAACTCCCAGGGACATAACCAGCCACACCTCCCAGGCCTGGGGCAGCCGCTCTTCCTGCCCTTGGGGCTGTCCCCAGGCTTTAATAAAACCCCCATTGTGCACCAAAGTTGCTTCAAGAACTCCTTCTTGGTCATCAGCTCCGGACCTCACCTGTATTCCAGAACTTCATCATGAACTACTCTCCAGGTGAGGGAGTGATGCAAGTCCTATATACCAAGGGGCAAGCATTGGGAAGCCATCTTGGATTCTGCTCCCACACAGCAGTTACATGATTTTTAACATACTGTTAAAAGTATAGTTTATTGCCTCTGTGTGTCTTATGCATGCATAGAAGACAGAATTTCTGCCCTGAAGAATGGGAATTGAATCTTCAGTGAAAATTTTAAAAATAGATATGAAACTCAGGAAAAATAAACTAAAGCATCAATCAGTTTAAACTAAAGTTTAGCTGCAATACAATAGGAAAAGTTTTTTTCTTAAACCAGGAGTTAGGGGACGCCTGGGTGGCTCAAAGGTCTGGCACATGCCTTCGGCCCAGGGCGTGATCCTGGGGTCCTGGGATCGAGTCCCACATCAGGCTCCCTTCATGGATCCTCCTTCTCCCTCTGCCTGTGTCTCTGCCTCCCTCTCTCTCTCTGTGTCTCTCATGAATAAATAAATAAAACCTTTAAAATGAAATCAGGAGTTAGTATTCGAGCAATTATGATTTAATATTTTTGAAACAAAATTGCAATATTGCTGATTTTAGATACTCTGCACAACAGTACAACAAATAGTGTAGTATGCTTGGTGACCCGACAGATGGGTAATCCAATCTAGACCATCTCCCCAACTTCAGTTTCTCATCTTTGAAAAGGACCTAACCTGGTTGATATGACACAGCAGTTTTGACCTATGCTGAAAAGTGCAATGTTAATGATGAAGTTCTGGAATACAGGTGAGGTCTGGAGCCCATGACCAAGAAAGAATCCTGGCAGGAAGAGCGGCTGCCTGGGGCCTGTGAAGGGTGGCTGGTTATATCCCTGGGAGTTGGGGGACGGAGGGAAAAGGGAGATTTCAAAAGAATTTTCATATGCTAAGGAGATGTGGGGGCCTTGCCATTGTCAAGGTGATGATTGCTTCCCTCTCTAGCCCCGCATGAAGACAATTGGAAGCCTCCTGAGGAATGTCACACATTACCCACCCTGGGTGGGGGTCTTTTGTGGGATATCAGCTGTGCTTTGTCCTCTGCTAGCCCTGTTCCCCCAGCATTAACACCTAATACATTAACAGCTCAATTCAGTGATCAATAATGTTTTCAATAAATAACTTAATGTGTCCAATTAAATAATTTTAAATGATTGTTCGATAAATCTAATTTGTTTACTGTTTAAACTGGTTCTTCTTTTAAAGTACGATATCAAAGGTTGTTACCCTGATTCTTACTTACATCACTACATAATATTTTCAATAAAATCCTCAGGATTGTCTCTTAAACTACACTGCAATCCTTTTCTGAATGATACAGTTTTCTTAATAAACCAAATATTTTCTGAGTTATTATAATTTTTTAGTATTCAAAGATTCCTTAAATACCAGATACGTGGAAGAGTATAATAGAGTATGATTTGCTTTAGCTGTCTTTTTCTATATTCTCTTTTTTTTCTGAACCCTACTGCCAAAGTAATTTTGAAAGCTTAAAGAAATTCCCTCTGTAGAACAGTGGAGCACTAGAATATCAAATAACTTTTGCTTTTATTGAAAAGAAAACTAAGACATAAAATAGAGAGTAATATAAAACTGAACATATGCACAAAATCTCCACTAGAAAGGATATAAAGCAACACATTAAATCTGTGTGTATAATATGGGGTGTTATGCTTCGGTTTCCATAGCAACTTTCTTGACAGATGTTAACAGGGATAATGCCATGAAATATAAAAGAGCATAAAACAAAGTTATGCGTATTTTCAGTCAATGATTAGCTGACTACATGCAGAATTGCAGAAGCTAACCCACGTATTACTGAACTAAACACAGGAGATTTTAACAAATCCGAGAGGATTGAAATATGGCATCAACAAGATCTATATTGGCGACAAATTATTCAAACACCAAATAGCATAGCTCCTAATGATGATACTAGTAATCAGGGCGAAGGATTTTGATGAAAAAGAAATTCCTCCTGTGAGCAGAGTTTTGCCTGTGTGGTAGTCCCGTGAAGAGGTGTTCTTGTTTCTGGCTTTTTTTTTTTTTTTTCCATGAGCTCCGAGTTTATGACTCAGCAGTAGTATTGTAGTTTATAGTTTATAACCATTGTAGTTTATAACTGTTACAACAGCAGTTAGCCGGATGCCTTTCTTTAAAAATTAACTGGGCCTCTTGAGCTATCACAAGACTGAGACCCAATTCCAAATAGCTTCCCTAACAAGGAATCTTTTTGTAACTTGAAAATCCTGAGATGGGACTGTCTGAAGGCTGTTCTTTCACTCACTCTTGAGCATTCATCTCCGTTACTTTGCATGTATCACTCTATCAAGGCCGCAGGTGATCCTCACGCTGCAAATCATTGGTCAGATTTTAGGCTTTATACCGTATTGCCTATTCGTGCCATTTGTCAGGGTTGACCATTCACTGTGGCTTGAACCTTTCGCTTGTCGCCAGAATACTGGCGTGGCAAATCGTTTTTGGTTTTGTTTTTCAAAATGTTCAGATTCCTTAACACCTTTGACCAAATCCTCTAAATGTATTCCATGTCATTCAGAATAAAATAATGAACCTGCAAGCTCTCCATAATCTGTCCTCGCCTCTTCCTCATCTCCCACCATCTCCCACTTTCTGCTTCAGCCACACAGAACACCTGCTCCTCCTCAGGACCTCTGGAATCAGTTTCCTCTGCCAAGATGTCTCCTCTCAGATACCTACATGGCATCCTTGCATCAAAATTTCTGCCCTAATTTCTCCTTTGCGGTATGTTTTTCCTTGATCATCCTTTCGTAAATAAAAAGACTCTCTCACTCTTCGTTTTATATTTTTTTGTGTGTTCTTATAATCACTTGACTTTGGACAGAAGGATGGGTGGATGATGGATGCATTCATGTCTCTTTCCTAGAGCAGAAAAATTTTCTGTCGTGTTCACTCCTGTCCACTTAGATCCCCTGTATCTAAGGTAATGTAGGTGCTCAACAAATGCTTTTTGAATGCATGAATGAGTCAATCTAGGAGTTTAGGCAGTATTATTGGGGTCCTTTTCCTTCTTCACCTCTCAGCAATTCTCATTTCTGCTGAAACTTCATTCTCTATTCATGCCAATCCAAGTGTTGAGCAAAATGTATACCAGAAGCCAAAGACTCACATGCTCTAAAATAATCCATCTCAGTTTAAACACATCTTTTTTTCCTTGGTAAGCAGGCACTGATAGCAGAAACATTGTCTTATCAGTTCTCTTTGGATGATATGCCTCTTCTGGACCAATTATTGCATCCAGAGAAATACAATACTCTAACTTGTTTGGCCCAGATTATGGGACTCTCTAGGAGAAAAATAGAGTTAGAGCACTGATACTGATGGTCCCTTCTGACACAAGCATAGGCTAAATATGGTTTCTTCAAGGAAGCAACTCTGGAAGAACAAACAACATGCCTCCTACACTTTTGTTTATTAAATAAATATTTCACATTGTATACCAATGTGAAGGGCACTAATGTGGTGATACAAGCATGGCAGGTACTTCAGGAAAAGCAAATTGCAACTCTCATTGCCTAGCAGTGCAATGCACCCTAGGACATTCTCATCTTGCTACTGACCCCGTCTTCTCTGAGTGTTACATTTCTCTAATTCATTTCCGCTGCAATCCCAGCTCATAAGAATACCTCGAGAACAAATATGGTGAACAACAGGGTAATATAGTTTATGTAATAAGGATATAATTAGTCTGAGAATATGACCTCAGCTCAGACTTTCAATTTCTAAAGCGTATCTCCAGAAGAGTCAGTAGTGACTCTAAATTTAAGCAAAACTGAATTTAATCGAACTTTGTCACTGACTTCTTGTGTCCTCAGGGAGGCCGTTAAAACCCTCTAGGCCTGGGACTCCCCACCACTAAATGACAGCTAATAGTACCTAAACTACAAGGTTGACATGAAGATTAAACATGGTCATGCCTATAAAGCACCTTCTTTACAATGAGTATATACAGAAGATATAAATTACTGTCACACTCACATTATCCACGGAAAAGCTCACCTGTACCTTTCAGTTTCCTTGGTAAGTTCTCTCTTATGTGATTCTTGTATCTCAAGAGTTTTTTTCTTTCTTTCTTTTTTTTTTTTTTTTTACTGGAATAATACTTATTCCAGTATCTACAACTTAAAATCCTACTAATCTCTCAAGATTCCTGTCAAACCCCATTTCTTAGTGAGAATATCCAATCTTTCTAGTAGGATTAATCTCTTCTTCCACTGGACTCCCACAATATTTCAAACATCCTGCCTAATACATTGTATTATTTGTGTTACTAGCTTGTTATTTTTGGCCAATCTAGGAACTCAGTGGAGTGTTGAATTTAATTACATACATATCATTAAGGAGAAGGGCCTTTTGTTATAATTAGACTTGGTTTCATTTGAATTCCTCCATATTCTTATAAATTTATGCTAATAAAAATATGTTTAAGTGCACAAGTGAGAAATTGGTTCAAACTACCAGCAGTATTCCCTTAAGATTATTTTGGCAGCAATATGCGAAAAGTATGTTAAAGGAAAAAAAATTATTCCTTTTCCTCTTGTAATTGAAATAAATGCTTTAGAATGGTAAATCAACAAATAGAAAATCACTTAAAATTTATCAATATTCAAAGGTTCTAAATCCATATAATGCAAAGAGTTGGTATAAAGAGAATAATTTTTCATATATCTGAATATCAACGTATAATCTGAAGTAGTTTACTATCCTTAAGTTCTTGTGTTTAAACTGAAGCTGATGTCATACAATTCATAATTCCCTCCTATTGTCCTCACTCATTTCTTCATCAAAAGCAATCATGTGATGTCTCATTAGAAGAAAAAGAAACCCATAATTGAAAATGTTCTGTTCTTTGTAGAATGGAAATATCATAATCTGCCAATTTCTCACATAGATCATAATAGTTCTATCCTTTAGGAAAACTCTGAGAGTAACATCAATTTCTAACTAAACTCAAAAACGTTTGAAATGTTACTATTTTACTGATTGCTAGCTATGTATCCAACATTTTATATATGTTAGTAGGTGATCACAAATGCAAAAGGAAGGTTTTCATCATACAAAAAAAGATGCACTCAACTCTTTAGGAGGACCACAATCCTTCCATGAGAGAAAAATATTTAAGTCACTATTTCATTAAAACTCTGATCAAATATGATTGTACAATTCTCCCTTCCCAGAAAAATACAAATATCAGAGCACACAGTACTAGAGAAGGAAACAATGAAAGTATGGAATTTGGGGTATTAGCCCTAAAAACATAGCAGTCCGTGGCCATTTAGCACAAGAACAAATATCCCTAAAGTACTTTAACGGACATCACTACATACATCACATTGGTTCATATTCATAAAAGGGAACCTCCAACACCAAAGGTGCATTAAATTGACTTCAATACACTTTATTTCAGAACAGGGAAAGTTACACAGTTAAGAACGATTTCTGTAAAACTATTTTAATTTGGGAAAAGTATTTGTTCCATCTGAGAGGGGTTAACATTGGAAACATTTTTGAAAATTCTTCTCTGAAATAGCTTATTTCCCAGGGCCTTAATCTATTTAGGTTTCTATAACAATATACCATAAACTGGGTAGCTTATAAATGACAGAAATTTATTAGTCAAAATTCTGGAGGCTGGGAAATCCAAGGTCAAGGCATTAATCGATCCAGCGTTTAGGGAAAACCCAACTGCTTGTGTGCTCATATAGAAGGGGCGAGGGATCACTCTGGGGGCTTTTATAAGGCGCTAATCTCTTAGAGAGCTTGGCTCTCATGATCTAATCAACTTCCTAAGGCTCCACTCTAATACTCTTGGATATTAGGATTTCAACATATAAATTTAGGGAGGAGGTGAGAACATAAGCTTTCAGTTCATTGCACCACCTGGGGTTAATTTTTGTATATGGTGTGTGGTAGGGATCTCATTTTATCTTCTTTACTAGCATCCCCTTTTTGTCATTATTTAATGAGCAATCTCTCCTTGGACCACTGATTTGTCATGACACCTCTGTCATTTACTAAAGTTCCATATATGTGTAAGTATACTTAATTCTATTCCATTTATCATTTTTTCAATTTAGTGCTAATGCCACATTCTTTTGATTACTATAACTTCATCATAAGTCCTAATGTCTTATAGAGTAATTTCATTTCACCCTGTGCTCTTCTTCAGAGGTTGTCTGGTTATTCTTGTCCCTTTGCCTATTTGTATTTATATTTTAAAGCACCTTGTCACTTTTTGAAATTCTATTTTAAAAAAAGTTGACTGATGAATGAATTCAGAAAAAAATTGACATTTTCACAATATATTTCCATCCATAAACCTGAACTCTCAATTTCTTATTTCGGGCACTAGTCTTTATTTGACATCTTTCTCATTGTGGTTTTCATTTCATTTTTCTAATAGGTAATGATGTGGAACATCTTTTGTCTTTTGTCCATTTTCTAATTCTATTGTTTGATATTTTACAGTTAAGTTTTCAGAGTTCTTTTTATTTTATTTTATTATTTTATTTTATTTTATTTTATTATTTTATTTTATGTAGGGGGGGTGAAGGGAGTGGCAGAGGAAGAGGAAGAGAGAGTCTTAAGCAGAGTCCACATCCAACTTGAAGCCTGACACCAGGCTCCATCTCACGACCCTGAGATCATGACCTGAGTCAAAACAAGGGACGGGAGTTTAATTGACTGAGCCACCAGGTGCCCCTCAGTGTTCTTTACATATTCTAGATACTAGTCCTTTTTCAGATATGTCATTTACAAGTACTTTCCCCCGGGATGTAGCATGTCTTTTCAGTCTCTTAACAGGGTCTTTCACAAAGCAATATTTTAAAAATTTTGATAAATTCTAATTTATCAAATTTTCCTTTTATGGAGTGTGCTTTTGGTATTAAGTTCAAGAACTCTTTTCCCAGCCCTAGATCCCAAAGATTTTTCTCCTTTTTTTTTTTTTTTTTTTTTTTGGTAAAAGTTTTATAGTTTTATGTCTTACCTTTAAGTATATGATCCATTTTGAGTTAATTTTTGTTTAAGGTTTGAGGTTTAGATGGAGGGTTTTTGGTTTTATTTTTGTTTTGTTTTTGACTTATAGACCATCAATTGCTCCAGTACCATCTGTTGAATCCTAGTCTTTCTCCACTGAATTGTTTTTGCACCTTTGTCAAAATTCAGTGGAATATATTTGTTTGAATGTATTTCTGGATTTTCCATTCTTTTCCATTGACTTATGTGACTATATACCACACTACCTTTGTTGCTATAGCTATCTAGTTAGCCTTAAGGTTGAGTAGAGTGATTCTTTCTACTTTATTAATTTTCAAGACAGTTGTAGTTATTCCAGGGTTTGTGCTTTTCTGTATAAATTTCAGAATAAGCTTGTCTATCCCTACAAAAAAGAAAAACCATGCTGGAGTTTTGGTAATAATTGCATTAAACTTAAATATAGATCAATTTGGAGAAAAATCACTTCTTCTTAGTGATATTCTATTGTATATATGCCACATTTTCCTTACCTTTTCATCATTGATGGACATTTAGGTTGCTTCCATTAAATGTTATTTTTTATCTAAGTCACTCACTGCTTATGACTAGAATATAGAAATACAATTGTTTTTTATTTATCTTATATCCTGCAGCCTCAATATATTCACTTATTATTTCTATGAGCACTTTTGTAGCTTCTGTCAGATTTTCTACATAAACAATTATATCAGTTGAGGTAATGATGACAAGTTTACGTCTTCCTGTCCAATCTGGACATCTTTCGTTCTCGCCTGATACATTGGCTATCACCTCCAGCACAGTGTTAAATAGAACTGGTGACAACAGACATCCTTTGCTATTCCTTAGCTAGAAAGGATTAAGTATTTCACCATCAAGTATAATGTTAGGTGTAGGTTTTATGTATATAATCTTTATCAGATTGAAGAAGTTCAATTTTATGAGTTTTATCAAGAATGGATGAAGAACTTCATCAAATGCTTTTTCTACATCTTCTGATATGACCATATGTGTTTTTTCCTCCTTTATTTGCTAGTATGTTGTAAAATTTAACACAAACCAATCAAAACCTCAGACCTTTCTTGAAACTGGAGTATTCTTTTTACAGTCTTCAAAACTAAAAGTGGTATAAATTTAGATTAAGATCCTTTTTCCCTGTACCATTTCCTCGGGAAGTTTAGGACATTCTCATGTTTTGTTTTTTTTCTCCATTAAGCAATTCTGAGTGTTTGATATCTGCCAAGGGGACACTGATGGTTAGGAAGGGGGTGGAAGAGATCAGTAGAGATAAAGGAGGATGGTTTTACCTTGAGTGCCATCTTTCTTAAGCTTTCAAGCACTATTATTTAATGAAACCAAAGACAGTACTGTGAGATTAATAATTATATATAAAGCAGGCAAAATAATTGAAGTAGTATCATATATGTTATGCTTAATATCATTAATATAGTGCAGAATGTGTCAAGGTTTTTGTCTGAGATGGGTATTTTTTTGATGCTGAATAACCCACAGAAGTTACCTTAGCTAGAGAAACAAACAAAAGATGAAATTTATTCAATGATATTTTAATTCCACACACACAAACCCCATCTGAATCAAACATGGTTAAAAAAAAAAACAAAAAACCCTGAAGTTGACATTGTATAATTTAGATAGTTTTTATTCTAGTAGCCTAACAATTATTTTTCACTAAACAATATACATTAATTCTACCCTAGAATTTATTTGATTAAATTTCCCTTTGTTACATATATGGGTGAGTTCAAATGAAGTCTTAGTAAAATATTAATGCATGACCTGTCCTGCTCAGTATAACAGAGCAATTTTTTCACACACAGATGCCAGTCTATTCTGTCTGGAATGCATTTATATTAGGTTATTATTGTACTATGCAGAGTTTTTCAATAAGTCCTTATTGTCCACAGAATGAAGCTCAAAATAATGAGTTTTAACCCAAGTCTCCTTGAATCTGCTACTAGACTACTTTGCCTATCATATTTTCCAAGGTTTTTTGATTATTAGCATCTTAGCCAAATTGGAAGACTTATTGCATCTTTTGAAAACTTTAAATTTTCACAGTTTGATGTCTTTGATTCTGCTATTCTCTCTTCCTGGAGAACATCTACTCTCATCATTTTACACCAAAAATCTATACAGATTGCAGAATTAGCTCAAATGGCACATCTTTCAAACTCCTTCTTGATTCCTCAAAAGAATCACCAAATTACCAAAATATTCATTGAAACTACCTTGTCTTTGATCAGTATATCAGTAATCAGTTTGTGTGTGCAGGTATATATGCTTTGTTTCATATGTCTTGTTTCCCATTAGCTCATATGGGGCCGAGATCATTTCTGACTTATCTTTATATTCAGGAGACTATCTAGATTAAAACTTGGAAGTAGTCACACTCAAACATGTTATTTAATAAATGCATGATTAAAAAATAGTACAAAAGTTTAAAAGTTCCTACATCAATCATTTCATCTCTAGGAATGAATTTAACAAAATCTATATAAGCTCTGTAAGGGAGAAAATATGAAGTTCTATTGATAGGTAATAAAACAACTTCTTATTCTGTCCAAGAGGCCATAGTAGGAGTGGACCAGATTTAGCCTCCTACCTGACACAACCGAAAAACCAAAACAAAATATATAAAACAATGGTTTTAAAGACACAGACATTAGCAAAGGAAAGATGACAAAAGGCAAACTGTCTTCTCTAGATCAGAAACAAGGCAAGCATACCCATTCTCGCCACTTTCATTCAACATAATATTGGAAGTCCTTGATAGAGCAATCAGGTCACTAAAATAAATATATAAAAGGCATAGAAATTGAAGAGGTGTAAGTAAAACGTGTCATTATTTACAGAGGACTTGATATTATATATAGAAAATCATAAAGACTCCACAAGAAAGCTACTATAATTGAGAAATGAATTCAGTAAAATCACAGGATACAAAATCAGCATACGGAAACCAATTGCATTTCTATATGGAAATAATGAACTATCAGAAACATAAACGAAAGAAACAATCTGACTTATAATTGTATCAAAATGAATAAAACCTAGGAATAAATTTAACCAAGGATATGAAAGACATATACTCTGAAAGTTATAAACCACTGATGAAGAAATTGAAGATGATACAAATAAATGGAAACACATTTCAAGCTCATGGATTAAAAGAATTAATATTGTTAAAATGTCCATACCACCCAAAGCAATCCACAGATGCAATACAATCCCCATTAAAATACAAGAGCATTTTTCACAGAATGAGAACAAAGAATCTTAAATTTTGTATGAAACCACAGTAGACCCCAAATAGCCAAAGCCATCTTGAAAACGAAGAACGAAACTGGAGATAGCATGTTTCCTGATTTCAAACTATACTACAAAGCTGTAGTAATCAAAACAGTGTCATACCTGCATGAAAATAGACACACAGAGCAACAAAAAATAATATATGGTCAATAATCTATCACAAAGGAAGCAAAAATAGACAGTGGGAAAAAGACATTCTCTTCAATAATGGTGTTGGAAAAACTGGACACCTACATGCAAAAGAACGAAACTGGACCACTGTTTTACACCGTATACAAAAATAAATTCAAAATGGATTAAAGACTTGAATTGAATGTAAGACCTGAAACTATAAAACTCCCAGAAGACAACATAGACAGTAAACTCTTTGACATCAGGCTTAGCAATATGTTTTTCTGGACTGTCTCAGGCAAGTACAGAAAAAGGTAGAATAAACAAATGGGATCACATTAAACTAAAAACCTTGTGCACGGTGGAGGAAACCATCAACAAAATGAAAAAATAACCTACTGAATGGGAGAAGATACTTGTAAATCATACATCCAATAAAGTGCTAATATCCAAAAGAGGCTAAGAACTTACAGAACTTAATATCAAAAAAAGCAACAACTCAATTAAAAAATGGACAGGGGACTTGAACTGATATTTTTCTAAAGAAGACCACCACCTTCATTAGGTCTTGCCTCCAAAAATTAATTCAATAAATTGAATCTGAATCTAATCAATCTCTTAAATCCAAGGGGCAATTTATAAGGAATACAGTGGAAAAGGGGCAATGAAAAGCTATGCAACAGGGACATAATAAACAAACTTCAGACTAGTAAACCCTAAAGGACCCATTTCTTAAACAAATAAATCTCAAGGGAGAAAAAAAAAAACAATTAGGAGGAAATATAGTTTGAAAGAAACTTACAGACATGTTTGCATTTGATTTGAACAAAAACTCTAAAAATTACATGGCATTTATGAGACATTTGGAGTTTTTATGAATTTCAGGAATTATAGTTAATGCTTAGGTGTTTTTAATGTTATTACACTTATCTGTTACACTTATCTGATAAAATTAATATTTTATCTTCTAGAGATATATACTGATATATGTAACAGTAAAAATTATAAAACATTTTGAGTTTTGCTTCAAAATAATACAGGAGGGAGAAAATTGGATGTGGGTATAAACAAAACAAGAGTAAACATGAGTTGATACGGTTTTTTTAAACACTTTATTTACTTTTAAGTAATCTCTATGCCCAATGTGGGCTAGAACCCAATACCCCTGAGGTCAAAAGTCACATGCTCTGCCAACGGAGCTGGCCAGGCACCCCAAGTTGGTTACTGTTAAAGCAGGTTTGCCTATAATGAAAAATGGGTTACTTAAAGTTCTTTCTCCACACAGGAGAATTCTGGGACACTAGTAATATCCTACTTCTTGCCCTGGTGGTAGTTATCTGGGTGTGATTATTTGGGGTATGTCATACATCCTAAACTTGAGCTTTATAACTTTTCTACATGGGTTCATATACTAAATTAAGGGATTCTTCTTCCGTGGTTCTTTCTCCTCTACAGTTCTCCCTGCTGTCTCTGGCTTGTGCAGACAAGGAGCAAAGGCTCCTTTCCACGGTTGCTCTACCTTAGGGTTTCTCGGCCCTGGCACTATTGACATTTTGAACCAAATAATTATTTGTTGTGGGGAGATGTCCCTGCACGGTAGAATATTTGTCACCCCAACTTCCACCTCTCATTGTTAACACCAGAAATGTCTTCAGATATTACCAAATGCCTCCTGCAGACAAAGCCCCCTGGTTGAGAACTACTTGTGTTAGCCAGAAAGATGTCACTATTTCTTCCGAAGTGTGAGCTGCCCATGCAGCACTGCTGATGACTGAGTCTGAATTTGGGGCAAAGCCAGGACAAAAGAGAAAAATCATCTCCCCTCCCATGCCAGTCGCTTTACCACGTTTGTTTGACTCTCCTCCATGAACCGCCTGTTTTTCTTTACTCTTCAGAAATCTTAGGTGGTTTGGGTATCTTTTTGCCTGTCATGCTCGCTTTTATATTTGTCCAGAGTTAATACTTGCTAAAGGAATAAGGTACAGAGAACTCACACTGCCACAGTGGAACTGGTACTTAGAATAGCCCCCATTCCCCACCCCACTGAAATACGCCCATTACACGTGACTTTCTCTAATCTCTATCTTTTCTATCACACTATATATTTTATTTTTTATTTTATTTTTTTTTATTTTTATTTTTTAAAAGATTTTATTTATTTATTCATGAGAGACACACAGACAGAGGCAGAGACACAGGCAGAGGGAGAAGCAGGCTCCTCACAGGGAGGCTGATGTGGGACTCAATCTCCAGACCCAGAATCATGTCCTGAACCGAAGGCATACACTCAACTACTGAACCACCCAGGTGTCCCATCTATCACACTATATAAATACTGGATCGCTCTCACTCCTACCCCCGAGTATCTTAACCTATCTTCCATGTTTTTCATTTTTTTCTGTGGTGCATTCTGGATAATTTTTCAGATCTGTATTCCAGTTCAGAGATTCTCCTTTTAACTGCACCTAACCTGCCTTCAGTGGTCTTTTATAAAAATAAATAAATTACATTGTTTTTTTTTTCTAGAGGTCCTATTTGGTTATTTTTCAAAGCTGCTTATTTTTCATAATATATTTCACTTTATAGTTCATTTCTGTGTTGATATTATCAATGTACATGTATTTACTTTACAGTCCTTAACCTGTATTCTTAATTCTGTTTTCTAAAGTTCTGTTGCCTAATTCTGCTATCATATCTTTTCATAGTGGATTTTTTTCCCCCTCATCTAGTTTGTGACTTATTACTGTTAGCTCATCTATAGAGGAAATTGTTTTCTCTGTGTTAACTGCATGTGGCCTGGGGTGTAAAAATGTCCTCTTAGTTACTTCTCCCAGGTGACATGGGAGTATGTATATTTGGTTCAAGATAATTTATTTCACTGATTTCTTACCTTAGCAGCATTCCTGAAAAATCAGAACTCCTACAAATCAGCATTACAAATCAATATAAGTGAGTTTGCGGGGGGCGGGATGGGGTGGGGGGTGTTTCCTCAGAGTCTAGAAAAATAAATTTTCTTATATCCTTCCTGAGCCAGGATAAGACCGCTGTCTTATGATGTCTACTAACAATTTGGTGGTAGTGACAGGACGGTGAGGATAGTGATGCTAATACAACAGCATGGCAGGTAACATAGAACTGAATTAGACATTTCTTGAAGTATATTAGTCTTCATCCACCTCCAGCCCATTAAGAAAAAGAAAAGTCCATATAACAAGACTCCATCTTTTCATTCATTCATTCATTCATTCATTCATTCATTCTGCTGACAGATGTATAAATCTCTCTGTTTTTGTTATGGAAATAACTTATATTCTTCCATCTTCTCCACTAAATTCTGGGTCTACTTTGGCACAACCAAAACCTCATGGAGTTATTCTATTAGCCCTTTTAGCTTTTCACACCGAGATCTTCTTGTCTTGGGTTTAGACCATTTAATCCTCTTTGGGGATGTTTGCATACCAAAACTGGTTACAGTTTTTCTTTGTCAAATTATGTACTAAGATAAAGTCTAATTTTTTAGATAAATTCTGAGTAGCCCTAAAAGTAACAGGTTAATTTTCATGTACATAAGTAGTCATTTAATCATTCTCCGTGATTATAATATGGAAATAAAAATCAGGATGTCCAAGCAATAAAGAAGACTAAGTCTCATTCTAACTGCCCCTGGGGGACCTCTGGCAGGTAGGCTTATCATATATGAATACATTCTGATGCTACTGGGCCTGGAGCCAACTTGTGATATTATCACACATGTGATAATCTCAACTCTAGTGTTTTCTTAAGCCACAAACATGACACCAGTCTTTGCACTAACTGGCATGACAAGAACAAATTTTGTATCTTATCTTATAAAATTCAGCTTCCCAGATCTAGGCTTTCCAAATCACAAAAATAATGAGAGGGGAAAATCAAGCTTATTCAAGCTTAAAATTCTAATTGTTTTCCACATTGACATATATCACAAAAATATTGATTCATTTCATAGTCATATAGTTTTATGCATTCTATTTATTATTAAATGGGCATAATAATGCTGGTTATATCATCTGACCAGAATTTCTAGAAGTTCAATGTCTTTAATTAATATAAAGTGAAAAACTATAAATAAGGACTGGTAGACAAAAGCAGATATAGTTTAATAGTGATGGGGTGGTCATATATAACTGATTATAATTTGATTCTTTGTGATTAAAAATGAAAAAACTATAATTTATACTCTGATAATATGCATACCCTTGATACAGCCCTACTTTGTTCTATATCTTGCAGCATAAGTGATATAGTCTTTATGTAGGTTTGGTATCTTCATACCAAAACTTCTATAATCTTTCCCTAACTATGCATGTAGATACACATTTTGGGGTATTTCTATTCAATTTCATATCTAGTATATATCTCTAGCCAATTGCCACATTGATATATAACCGTGGTTAATTTTTATTTCTCTCATTATACTCTATGCCTCTTATCTTTGTGTTCCCAGGTCTATTTCATTGGCACACAATAGATTCTCAATAAATTCTTAGAGAATGAGAGAGTATGCCCCTTCTATATTACTTTTTTCTTATTAAAAATAATTGCTCACCTCACCACAAACTAAACACCTTGATGCAAAATGAATGCCTAATTTGGCCTGGAGAACTGCAAATCTTTTGTCCTTTTCCACCCTACTCATATTAGCAACTACTCTTTTTAAGTTGATAGTACTAATCACCACCTAGTGGCTAGGATGGGGAATTATCTGATTTGATATGTGTTACCTGGCATTTTCAAGGCATTTGGGATGCCCAAACATTGGGAATTAGAGGTTATCAATGACAGCAGGAGCCTCAGGTAAACCCCAGCAGAGTCCAATCTAAGGCCTTGGATCATCTTACACCTAGATCTTCTTGTCTTGGGTTTAGACCATTTAATCCTCTTTGGGGATGTTTGGATACAACAGGGAGGGCCCCAATATCAGACTTTCTAGATCCAAATCTCTGATTTGCCACTTACTCTCTGAATGATCTTAGATAAATCATTTAGCCTCCCTATGTCATAATTTTTTCATCCATAAAATTGGATTTCTCATCTATAAAATAATATCACCACACAGAACTTCATGATCATAATACCACATTGAGGTTCTTCTGAATAAGTACAGTGATGCATGTAAATGAATGAATATAGTAACTGGTATTATTAATCAGAACTTAATAATTGAGTATTGTTTCTGTCTTGAGTTAATTCATCTTCCTCTCTGGGTTTGAAACCACTGTTGATTATATTCATTATACACATGCAATTTTTCTCCTGTCCAGGTCCTGGTTCCTATCTTCTTTCTTTGCCTGTACTGGTGACTGCTTCTGGCTTATTCTGGCCCCGTTTTCTAAGTCCAATGCTTGACTCATCATCTTTTCCCCCACAAACTACCTCTTTGCCTAAGGAGATTTGTGTCTGCAGTGGGATTCCTGTATTTTCATTTTTATGACAATAAAGATCATCCCATCTTGGGTAATTTTCCCTTGTCTATAAATATACCATTTTTACCACTTTACCCCATATATATCTTTCAGTACAGGCTTCTTTTCTTCTGAAAAAAAATTGATTATCCCTTTCTCCTACTTTTAACCTCTATTATATTGTCATGGCTGATAATTCAGGTGGGGATCTGTGGAACTACCTGTATCAAGGAAAGAAAAAGCTTAGAAAGTTTTAAAATAAAATTAAGCCTAAATTATATGAATGCTACTAATCTTTAAAGACCTTGAAAATGCCCCTAAATCCACCTGAAAACCTGCACAGACTTGCAATTTCCTAATTCCTCATCTATTTGAAGTGTACATTTCTTCAAGCAACAACCTACCAAGAAATATTTTAAAACACTTCTTACATAATATTATTGTGAAAATCTGAAAACATTTTATGTAAATATTTATACTTCTTGCATATGTTTTATTGTATCAAGTGGGTTTTTTGCATCAATTCTAGAAACCTAACCACCATGGTAAATATTGTTATTATAGGATAATGTAGGCCAAATGAACTTATGATACGTGATTTATCTCTAAGTTAGGAATGAATATAAGAAGAATGAACATGATATTTGATCTGAATTATTTGAGCCTATTCCACCAGCATGTCTTCCTGTTATCTAAGTTATTGAGTAATTCGATCTTGGTTGGTTTTTTATTTCTCCTCCCTGTTGAAACAACTGTGCTTTGAAATTGAGAATAATCAGAACAGCACAATGAGATACTTTTCAGTCAGATTCCATCAATCATATTCTGAATATATTACTTAGTGATGACAGTCTTTTGTTCAGTGGGGTGTTCACAGTATGTTGGGCACTGAAAACATCACTCTTGTGATATTATGTCTCAAGAACAGGTCAGACTATGGGAATTGCCTGGTTTGTCACCCTCAATCAAATAAGATAATGTGTTCTCATACATTTGGAGGAAGGTGTAGTTACTCTCTTACTGATAAATGCAGCTGTACAGACATAAGGTCTCAGTCAGTTCATTCCATTCTCATATTGGACATTCTTCTCCAAATCATGGACCAAAAACTAAAAAGGTGAAAGAAGAGATACCAGTTCTAATCCCTTGTCATGGTTTGCTAGTCTTCCCTTGGTCTTCTCATAATGCACTGCTCCGGAACCAGGTTCAGAGCACTCAGCCAAAGGTCTGATCATAATAGATGAGACCCACGTACAGTGCCATCTCTTGACTTTTGAGTATTTAGGAAATTTTATTTGGTGACTTATTTGATAATGTAAGGTTTATTTTGTGCTTCTAGATAAAGCATTAAAATCATAAAAGGAAATAAATCCTCAATACTGGCACTATAATCCTTATGCTTTAAAGATGGCTATTAGAAATAATTTTAGTCATAAAATTTTTGTGATGGATTTTTGTAATAAGTGTCTGATTTTTGTACCCAAGGTCTCATACTTCAGAAACAAAGAAAGGAAACTAAAGCTTTAATGACAAGGAGTCTCTTCTGTAGTGCTTGTAACCAGGTTATTCAGGTTCTATAGGTGCTATTAATTCACTGCCTACAATTTAAAGATTTTTTTAAAGATTTATTTACTTATTTTAGAGAAAGAGAGAGAGAGTGCGGGGGAGGGACAAAAGGAAAGAAAATGTTAAGCAGACTCTGTGCTGAGTGTGAGCCCAATAAAGGGCTCAATCTCACGACCCTGAGATCATGACCAAGCTGAAACCAAGAGTTGGATGCTCAACTGACTGAGCCACTCAAGCTTCCCTGAAGATTTCTTTTAATTATTATTTCATAAAATTACAAAAGGGAATGGGTTCATTTATTTAGAGAGTTCTCATTACCTTTAGAAAAATATTCCCATTAAATTTAAGCCTGCTTTAAAAATATTTATGACACATATGCATTCATTCAAAACATTTTTTTCTAGGCATCTATCAAGCTATGCAAGTTTTAAAAGTAGCCTGAAATTCACTTTTAAGAAGGGAAATAACACAAAAACATGTGGTGGAACCAGACAATAATTATAAATTAACATAAGTGTAAAAATCAGGTAATAAAAATCAGTAATCGGAACAAAATATTATTTTTCAGAAAATACACTGTAGAAGGGCAGCTAAGTGGTATGTAGGTCAACAGTGGACCGTGTGAGATTTAAGAAATTTGGAAAAGGGAATCTAGGAAAAGAGGTCATGAATTGCAAGACAGTGCATCTATGGAGTAAAATATAAGACCAACATGTTATACTGAAAAAAAGATTGAAAGAGCTTTTAAGAAAAAAATTCCATTAATTAATATGGAAATCCTCAAAATCAGGTTCTTAAGGAAATTATCACTGGTCTCAGAGTAATTACATATCATTTCATTATTAATCGAGAGAAAATATTTCATTACTTGGAATGTTGTAGGCTATTCAGCACAATATAAAATAATGAAATAAATAACAAATTTTTTAACTTGTTGAGTGTTATAAAAAGATTTAGTAGATGAGTATTGTTTACCATGTTAGAATCTAATAGTAGGAAAAATTAGAAATGACTATTTAATCCTGGAGATTAAAGATTAAAAGACATGAAATTAAATGTGAGATAAATATCTTTGGACATTATAAAACTTAAGAAAAGAAATAAGGCCTTTGGCCAATAATGCACAATAATCAATCAAACAAACAGAACCCTTACTAAGGCAAAGCATGCTGCTATCACTTTTGTGAACATAGCAGTATTGACTAACCTAACAGGAGGTTTCTTCTAAATAGCTGGTGGTGAAATTGTGATTCAAAGAGATCTCCAAAAAAAAAAAACAAAAAAAAAAAAAAACAAAGAGATTTCCAGAAGAGGAGCTAGTAAAAACTCTGTTTCAATAGGAAAGGTTACCTTTCAGACTGTGAAAGAATGCTAATAAGGTGATTGCCAAAAATCTTGTAAATTTTAAACTTATTAGATGCTATTTGTAGAAATGCAATTAGACAAAAGGCTCTGTTACAAAGGTACTTCCTATACGAAGTAAAAAGAAAGAAAAAAGGTTTTCAAGCTACAGGATGGCACTTCATTAGTAGATACTGAAATCAAATTACTAGGTTGTAACCAGAATTTTTTAAAATAATGAAATAGAAAAGAATAGAAAAGATCAAAGTGATACACATATAGCAAAGATACTTATGATTTTACGAAACTTTTGTTTCAGGTGTACATATACTTGTAAGACAGACATACATATGAATGAAAGTAATAGGCTGCAATATAAGATGTATTTCTTCCTGTGGGTCATCATTTAAAAAGCCGTTGTCATAAAATCTGTGTCCCAAGATGAAGTCCATGGTATCTAAACTCAGGAACCATCTTTCTATAGTGTAACAAAGATTAATTTCAGAAAAGGAAGATCAAGTGCATGTAAGTCATCCTGACAATTATTTTCTACAAAATGTTGCCTTCCAGACTCAGATCCCCATAGATGATTATGTTCTCCAGGATTTGTGGATAATGTACTCAGCAATTCAAGCCTTTGCAACATCCACCAGAGAGTGGGCATTTGGAAGCAAAGAAAGAAAAAAACTCACATTTATTCATTTCCATTCTGTGATTTAATCCTCACAGTAATCTCTAGAATGGATAATATCATCCTTCTTTTATAGGCGAGGAAGATGAAACTCAGAGAATTTAAGTAATTTGCCCAGTCACATATCTTATTAGTGGCAAATGGGACTTGGAACCTAGGTTGTCTGTGTTCAAGTCCAGCATTTAAGTCTCCTGAGGTGTTATAATCTTATAAAAAATGTTGAAAAGATTAAAATTAAAAGGGGAAATAACATAACTGATGCACAAAAATCAAGGTTTGATTGTGTTACAGTCTAGTGAAATATAATTTAATTTTGGACTCCATTTTCCCATTGAACCATACCGTAACTAATAGGCAATATTCTTTTGTGAATCAGAGCCTCAGCATTTGCATTTTCTTGTGGTTACATTATAAGAAATAATGTGCAATGTTTTGATTTCTTTGTACCCACAATCTAAGACATTCAAAAACAACAAAATTCCACAAAGGAGGAGGAAAAAATAAATCTTAGAGAATTTTGGAAAGAATAGTATCAACTTTTTATAGCAATCATAAGAAAATCATCTACATTCGTATCAAATATCAGGTTTCCAGCACAGGAAAAGAAAACTGCAGTACCTGCCATTTTAAATTACTCCCTGTCATGTTTTTATTCCTCCTCCTCCCCTGGGATGTTAACGTCTTGAAGAAATATGTGTGCACTCTGAAAATATTTCCTGAAGTCAGTGGATTCCATATGTTCCTAGGGAAACAAATTATTCACTCCGTGGGTCATTCCTGGTGACATTTAGATCTTCTAATCAGTACATTTAGGCCCTATGTACTTTATATTTTCTGAGCTCTCTTATGTGGACCTACGTAGAACTCAAGAAATATTTTCATGACTCAAATCTTCGCTTAACCTAAAAGAACACACATGAACACACATACACACCCTCCTACACATTTACATACACAAATACATACACAAAGACACACAAATATATGTACTTTATAGTTTAATTATATTGGACTTTGGTTTAAGAAAAGATCATTATTTCAAACCAAGTAAGTGATATATCCTAAATGCAAAAGAAACATTAGAAATGTACTTTAAAATACACTCAATATCCTTAGTTCATAGAGTTGATCAGAAGAAGGGAGGCCAAAATAACAAATTTTAAGAGACTGTTTTTGTTTGGTTTGTGTGTTGTTTATTTTACAAAAATAAAGATCAAGAATTGGAATGTGATTTTTGCTTTCCTTCGAACCAGAAAAGGAAAAATAAAAGTGTAGTTCTTGAAATACTTTCCTCATTTGGTTTCAGGGTACTTCATTTTTTCTGTTTTCTGAAATGTTAATGAGTCGTCTCTTTACTGACTCTGATGTTGAAGCTTCCTCAAATCATTTCATTGGTCCTCTTCTTCATTATCCTTAGAAATTTCAATATTATCACAGCCTTCATTTGCCATCAATGTGCTATAAACTCTTCAAATATATATTTTAGTCATTTATTGTACAAATACTTGTTGATCACTTACACGTCCAGGAATTTTGTGTTATTAGTTGGAATTTTGTGTTATTAGTTGGAATCATTGTCATCACCGTCTTACAACTTAAAGTCCAGTACTGGAGCCATATATTAAGTATGTAAAAAAAAAGAAAAAAATAATAATGTAACCAAATAACAATACTACCAGCAAGGAAAAAAAAAAAAAAACCAGGACACAAAGAGAATAAAGTAGGAGGAAGTGATTTAGGTTGAGATCTAAAAATTAAGAAAGATTCAGTCTAACAAAGAAAGATAGAAGATAATCTATTTGAATAATCTCTAATATCTTTGATTTTAAGATGCATATAACTGAACTCTACTTTGCATACAAATTCAATTACCCTGCTTCTTCTCCCAGCTATTTCTGTCTTTGTTAATAGTACCAGCATTCACCCAAGCTGGCCACCTCAGAAGAGTCTCTCAATCTTCCTTGTCCCTCACACTTTACATAATCCCTCACCAAATCCCGTGAATTCCACACCACAGAGAAAGTGTTTAATAAGTGTCATTTATTAATGAATGAGTGGCTCAATCAATGAACCAGTGAGTGGAAGTATCTTTGGACTCCTGCCCACTGTGAAAAATTTCTAAACGTCACCATAAATCTAACTTAATAACAATAGAATGCGTTTCTTCTTCATTAAATTGTATACTCTGCCTTTCAAAGGAACGTAAACTACTTTTGTTGAACACATCATAATAATAAAAAGGAGGAGAGAAATCAGTTCCTATCTTGTCACTAAACCTCAGTCAACCTAAAACAGTTTATTGATAAAGGGAAGGCCACGTTTTAATTTTAGGAAGTATTGCTCCTGGGGAAAAGCATCAAAAAGGAGAAAATAATGCTCATCTTTTACTACCTTTATACAGAACGCTCATAGATTTATACTCCCACCCATATCTCTTCCCTGTACTACTTGTCTATAGGCTTATATATCCAACTGCCTACTCTGAATTTTTACTTTAATTTCTTAAACATATATATCTAAAATGAACTTCTGATATTCTCCGCCAAATCTTCCTCCTCCAACAGTCTTTATTATTTGTGTTAATAACAATTCCATCCTTCCAGTTGCTCAAGACAAAAATGTTGGGGTCATTTTTAACCTGTTTTCCTTATGCCCCATATTCAATTGTATAGAAAATCTTGTTGGATCTACCATCTAAGTAAATCCAGAATCTGACCAGTTATCACCACCCCCACTCCAAACCTTGTCTTGAATCAACTCTGTCTCTCTCTCAAATTATTGCAAAATCTTCCATAGGGTTTCTGCTTCCATACTTGTTCCCCTACCACCCTTTTATAAAAGAGAATCAGAGAAATACTTTTAGCTCAAAACTCTTCAGTGGCTCTATCCTACCTGGGGTAAAATCCCCAATCCATACAGATGCCTCACGTGACCTGCCCCGTTGCTGCTCTTCCCTGAGATGTACTCACCTTTGAGTACTCCCTCTTCACTCTGTTTCTCCTTACCACACCAATCTTTTTGTTATGTCCTGAGCAGTCTAGATAAGCATTCCTCTCAGTGCTTTTATAATTAGACTGTTGCCAGATCCTGGAAAATGATCCTAAATCCTCCCTCTTCCACCCCACCTCACGGCCAACCCTTTATCTCCTTCTTAATTAGTCCTCCTCTGGCTACCCTACTCAAAATTACAAATCCCTCCCTGTCTCACACTTCCTATTCCCCCTGCCATGCTTTATCTCCACAGTACTTTCAAAGTCCAAAATTCCATATGATTAATGTTTCCACTAACTGAAATGTCAATTCTTCAAAGCAATATATTTTGTCTTCTTCATTGCTATTGTTAGCAGTGACATACAGTAAAGTAAAAAATGTAAGTGAACAAATAAAGGATAAATGAATAAATGAAAAATAGGTATTTATATGTTGAGAATTAGCCTAGAATGAAAATGGAAGATTGGGCCAATACTTGCAAATTAAAAAGGAACCTATCCTCTTTTATGAACACCCAGAGAAGATATTTTCTACTCTAAATAGAGTTTAGCCAAATTCAAACTCTGGGTGCGGTAGAAAGAGAGAAGTGGGAAGCAAATTAAGGACAGGCTTGCTATGGAGGGGTAGATAAAGGGAGAAGTGTGCATTGTGACTAACCTGGATATCTGGTTTGGGAATTGTGAAGTTTACACTCAACTATTTCCAACTCTCTGGCCACCTATTAGGTTCTAGGATTCTACAAAGAAGATAGATAGCACCAAGCATCAAGATAAAGATGCTCATTAAAAATTTGATGCTAACATTATCTCTAAATTCCCTGGAAGTTAAGCCAAAAAGCAAAGCATGTTGACTTTAATGTGCATTTGTTTATGTCTTTGTTTTGCCCAGGAAAGCATGTAATTCAGTCCACAAAGACAAATTTAGCTTACAAATGAACAGTTGAAAATTGACTTAGGTTCTCCAACGAGGACCTATGGATAAGAGAGTGAACAACATCTTAAAACATAGTTTAATGAAATATATATACATATATATATATGTATTTATATATTTATATAAAATTTATGATTTTTATGGGCTCTCTTCAAATGCAAAGAGCATAACATTAAATGAATATACACTGAGCCTCATGGAATACATAGTAATGTACCTTGCATGTTTACTTTTTTTTTTTTCGCATGTTTACTTTAATACCAGTGGAATCTTCAACATTTTGCTCCATACATCCCTACACGAGCAACAAACCTATGACTTAACTTTACCATCTTAAACCATTATATAGCACACAAAATTACTAAATAAAAAGAGTTGGGGGTGGAGGTGCCACAAAATGGTTGGTATTACTTTTGGAGGAAAAGCTGTTGATGTTTTATCACACGTTTTAAAATATTTTTGGAAAATTAAAATCAAATGTCCAGAAATGCTTTTTAGAATTCATGTCTCTAAATTGACCATTTTCTTTGCCTCCCTCAAGCAGAAGTGATTGCTTTGTGTTACTTTGTTCAGATCCCTGACAACTACATGTAGAAGCTCTGAGCTGTGAGATTTTTAATCTTCTTTTTTTCTAGCTTTATTAAGGAATAATTGGCAAATAGAATTGTATATATTTAAAGTAAACTTGATAATTTGATATA
Source organism: Vulpes lagopus (assembly GCF_018345385.1). Taxonomy (NCBI): domain Eukaryota; kingdom Metazoa; phylum Chordata; class Mammalia; order Carnivora; family Canidae; genus Vulpes; species Vulpes lagopus. The sequence goes on from NC_054825.1 coordinate 123,069,683, forward strand.
TATATATATATATATATATATACACACACTGTGAAATGATTACCAAGTTGAAGATAATTAACACATGCATCTTACGTAGTTAACTCTTTGCGCATGTATGTTTGAGGTGAGAATGTTAAGATCTACTTTCAGCAAATTTTAAGTAAATAGTACTGCATTATTAACTATAGTCACCATACTATATATAAATTAGATCCCAGAACTCATTCATCTTATAACTGAAATTTTGAACACTTCAATTTACACAGTCCTAATTTCCCCTCTTCCCAGCCCCTTGCAACCATCATTCTATAATTTCCTTCTGTAAAATCAATATTTTAAATCCCACATATAATACTACTACCACTTAGAAGTATTCATTCTTCTCTGTATGGCCTATTTCACTTCCCATAATGCTCTCCAGTTTCATTCACGTTGTTGCATACAGCAGGATTTCCTTGTTTCATGTGGCGGAATAATATTTTTATTGTACATATTCACTCCACATTTTCTTTATCCATTCATCCACTGAGGGATATTTAGGTTGTTTCTCTATCTTGGCTATTGTGAATAATGCTGCAATAAGCATGGAAGTACAGATATCGCTTTGACATCACTGATTTCATTTCCCAGTAGAATTGCTGGATCATATAGCAGTTCTATTTTTAATTTCTTGAGGATCTCCTTACTGTTTTAAACAGTGGCTGCACCACATCCTTGCCAACATTCGTTATCTCTTGCCCTTTTGATAACAGCCATCCTCACAGGTATGAGGTAATAATCTCATTGTGGTTTTGATTTGCATTTCCCTGAAGAGTGGTGATATCAAGCATCTTTTCATGTACTTACTGGCCATTTGTATGCCATCTTTGAAAAACTGTCTATTCAGGCCCTTTGTTCATTTTTAATCAGATTATTTGGTTTTTGGTGATGCAGTTGTATGAGACATACATATATTTTGGATATTCACCCCTTGTCAGATTTGCAAATATTTTCTCCCATTCCAGAGGTTTTCTTTTTGTCTTCTTGATTGTTTCCTTTGTTGTACAGAAGCTTTTTAGTTTGATATTGTCCCATTTGTGTATTTTAGCTTTTGACGCCTGTACTTTTGGCATCATATCCAAAAAAAATAATTGCCAAGACCAATGCCAAGGAGATTTTTTTCTGTTTTCTTCTAGGTTTATGGTTTCAGGTCTTACATCCAAGTCTTTAATCCATTTCCAGGTAACTTTTGTGAGTGTTGTAAGATAGGTATCCAGTTTCATTTTTATGCACATGGATACTCAGTTTTCCCAGTACCATTTATTGAAGAGACTATCTCTTCTCCATTGTTTGTTCTTGACATCCTTGTCAAAGACTGGTTGACTGTATAGTCATGGATTTACTTTTAGGCTCTCTATTCTATTCGATTGGTAGATATGTATATTTTTATGCCAGTGCCACATTGTTTTGGTTACCATAACTTTATTTTATAATATAATTTGAAATCAGGAAGTGATGCCTCCAGCTTTGTTTTTCTTTTTCAAGATTGCTTTGGCTATTTGGAATCTTTGTGATTCCATATGAATTTTTGAATAGTTCTCTTTATTTATCTGAAAAAATACCATTAAAATTTTGATAGGAATTGCATTGAATCTGTAGGTTGATTTGGGTAATATAAGACTTTTAATTCTCTAATACAGTCCATCATCATTATTCACAGATTATTTGCAAATTTGCTTCAAATCAATATCTGCATTGCTTTCCTTGTCATTCACAGAAAGGTAAGAAAAACGAAAAATTTGAATCTCTAGCTGGTACATCTCCCAGCTGAGGTAAAACTGTCTTCTTATTTCAGTTCTCACACTGTAAGCAAGTAGTTTTTTTTTACAAATCTATTTAATACCTTTTTAAATTTGTGCATTTGACTGGTGATTTTGCCACTTTAGTTTTTATTTAAATTTCAGATAGTTAACATACAGTGCAATATTAGTTTCAGGTGTACAATTTAGTAATTCAGCACCTCCCTACAACATCCAGTGCTCACCATAAGTGCACTCCTTAATCCCCATCCATCCAACCCGTCCTCCCACCCAACTCCCTTCTGACAACCACCAAAATAAATTCAAAATGGATTAAGGACCTAAATATGAGACAGGATTTTGCCATTTTCAATGATCACCAAATGTAGTACCAATGTGCTGTTTAGTCTTCCTAAGTGCAAGAGATTGTGATATGCATTAATGGAGAAAATGAATGCACTGGATAAGTTTGTTGAGGCATGAGTTATCATGAGAGTGTTGCTGACCATGAGTTCAATACTAGTCATCAAGAATATGTATTAAATAGAGTGTCTTTAAGCAGAAACATGAATAAAACAAGGTTATATATTGATGAATTGTCAAAAATACTGTGACCAAAGGACACTGTATTTCCCCTAGGAACAATGTTCAGTATTTGCTAATTCAGTGTTTGCCAAGATTTTATAAAATGTAACTACCATGAATAATGAGAATTAATGTATATAGTCAAACTATGAAATACAACCTTTGGAAAAGGCTTTTGAATGTAAAGCTTATGTCACTAGAGCTACCTTGCTAGATACAGTCTAGCTAAAAGAGCTCATAAATAGCTACATGTCTCCATGCTGCTAATCACTGATCCTTTTATTTTTTATTTATTTTTTTATTTATTCATGAGAGAGACACAGAGAGGGAGAGAGAGAGGCAGAGACACAGGTAGAGGGAGAAGCAGGCTCTATGCAGGGAGCCCGATGTGGGACTCAATTCCGGGTCTCCAGGATCACACGCTGGGCCAAAGGTGGCCCTAAACCGCTGAACCACTCAGGCTGCCCTCATTGATCCTTTTAAAGAATCAAAAATAACATGCAAGTAACTCCTCCCCTTGATCTTGGGCGCTCTCTTCTATTGGACAGCATGACAGAGGGGTATGTTTCTAAGCAAAAGTTGCAAACCTTTTTGGAAATTACATCTGAAAATAATAACAATACTAAGCTATCCATAAAGATATATTACATGTAATTCTGCAGGCATTAGATCTACCAGTATAACTGGAACCTTGAAGGTTTTTTCTGTATTTGTTTTTATTTTCAGGGATTTTGGAAAGGGAAGAGGACTTGAATTCAGAATCCTTCCTCCACTACCCTCTAACTAAAATTATTCTATTAATCTGAGTCTCCTTATGCAAGAAAGAGAAATATCTTTTTCACAAGCCTATTGTCACCAGAAAAGGAAATTATATAGAAAGCACTCTGAGAATTATAAGGGTTATACATTCATGCCATATCCAATCTAATCTAATCTAATGAAATATTTATGTTAGAGTCATATTCAAAGGTCTATCTTTTGTCTTCATCATTCTCAATTTGGCTAAAACATTTTATTCTGCTGATTAACTTCATGAAACAATCTCCCTTGTTTTTTAAGCAGCTACATCATGTCATTCCAATTCCGCCCTTTTATCATCGTATTTTCTTGGCCTATTCTGGAAAGATCATGATTTGGGGAAGGAGAAAGGGCAAGGGAAAGAGAGAAGGAAAGAAAAATTTCTGAGTCAGAAAACCCAAGTTTTAATGAGGCTCCACTGGTATAGAACCTTATACAAGTTACTCCTTGTTTTCTAGCTTTATTCATCTATAAATTTATTCTAAAAAATATATACTTTATAGGATTCTTTTTTTTTAATTTTTTATTTATTTATGATAGTCACAGAGAGAGAGAGAGAGAGAGAGAGAGAGAGAGGCAGAGACATAGGCAGAGGGAGAAGCAGGCTCCATGCACCGGGAGCCCGACGTGGGATTCAATCCTGGGTCTCCAGGATTGCGCCCTGGGCCAAAGGCAGGCGCTAAACCGCTGTGCCACCCAGGGATCCCGGATTCTTTTGAGTGTTAAATAGATAACAGAAATTATTATTCCCTAGGAGATGACTAAGTTGAATCACACCCTGCCCTACATTCTGGTTTACCTCGGTTACCACTGACAGGCCAGCCTTCCCGTGCATCAGATGGATTTCTACTCTAATTTGGATCTGTACATCTCCTGCTCTGACTCAAGCTTCCACATCTTGTCAACACTCAATTCTTGTGCCGTGCCCTCTGAAGCTTACGGTTTGTCACCATCAATAAACCCAATATTCTCAATCTCTTCTGTGTTAGTGCTCTTCACATCAGATCCAAGTTACCTTGCATGACTCTCAATTTATGGCATTTTCTTCCACTTACAGGGAGGAGACAGATATTCTCTCTGCCCTTTATTGCTTCTTCCAACCTCCTGAAAATTTATAGCTACTTCCAAGTGCATGCTATCAGTCTCTGATATGTGATAATCCCTCCTTGTTGCAAAGGTCTATCTTCCAGGTCACTTCCTCTCATTTAGTCAATACTTTTTATCATCTTACTCTTTACCACCAGGTCTGTATTATGTTAAATGATTTCAATACCTACCCAACACTTGAGTAGCTGGTTCATTGACCTCCCACACATTCTATGTTATTCCTGTGCCATAACCTTGAACCAAGCCAAACCATGTAATGTTTCCCAAATATGCCCTCTGTCTTCCAGTCAGAATATTTGCTTACGTTCTTTTTTTCTGTTTATGGAGCACTTTCCTTTTACATCTCGATCTGACAAATTTCTATTTATCATTCATTGCTACCCTAAATGTTATTTTCCTCATGTAGTCTTTCTTGATCTTTTAGTTTGACTGTGAACTTTCCTATCTTAAAATCTCGTGTCATTCTTATTAGAGTTAGCCTCTATACTCTTCTGCATTCTCGTCTTATCTTCCTATGTCTTATGCAGATGTTTATTATTATTATGGTAAGTTCTTAGATGGCAGCAGCAGCTACATTTTACCTATGGTGGCATTACTTGATCAATCTAATACAGCCATTTATTTAAATATATGCTCAACAATCACTGTTTAATTAAATAATTATAACTTCCTCACTGTTAATAATTAAAGTGTGTTTAAACTTGAGGCGCCTGGGTGCCTCAGTCAAATTCTTGATTTTGACTCAGGTCATGATCTCAGGATCTTGAGATAGAGCCTGACATTGGGCTCCATGCTCAGTAGGAAGTCTGCTTGAAATTCTCTCTCCCTTTCCCTCTGCCCTACCTCTCTCTCTGAAATAAATAAATAAATCTTCTAAAAAAAACATTTTTAATCTCAATAGACTTCTGGTTTCCATAAAGACTATGGAATCAAGCAAAGGGATAGAATAGCACCCTTTTTGGATTCTGACTGCCTACAACATGCTTTTAATTCAAACATTTTTTTTAAAAGATTTTATTTATTTATTCATGAGGGACATAGAGAGAGAGGCAGACACATAGGCCAAGGGGGAAGCAGGTTCCCTGCGGGGAGCCTGATGTGGGACTTGATACTGGGACTCTGGGATCACACCCTGAGCCGAAGGCAGACACTCGACCACTGAGCCACAAGCATCTCTCAAACAATTTTTGTTAAATGAATAAATTCTGTTGGGGTTTCTTTTTTGTTTTTGTCTTTTGTGTTTGTGTGTGTGTGTGTGTGTGTGTGTGTGTGTGTGTGTGTTTTGGTCAGAATTTCCCATGCTTAGCACGTTTGAAGTAAGACATGTCCGTGCAAGAGGCAAGCAACCTGCAAAAGTCCATGAAAACAAAAATACTGAGTAAAAGTGGTGGCAAATCTCTAAATTTGTAATTCCAAACCTTGACTAATTGAAAGAATCATCTGCAGAATACTGTAAAAAATATAAATACCCAATTGGCATTTCCCACATACTAATTAGAATTTCTGCAAGTGAAACCAACCACCAGATTTATAATCTGAGGATGAGATAATTTTGGAAACATCTCTTGTAAAAGGCATGGCTCAGAACTGGTTCCATTTCTTACTGTTTATATGACCTCTATACTCCATCCAAAGTGATTATGTATATTTTTAAAAATCTGAGTGTTTATTATCTATGCATTGAGTAAGAATCTAGAAAACATAATTGAGGCAAAATAGTTGTACAAATCTAAAAGTCAGTAACTATTACAGGTAAGTGTTTTAAAGGTGGATAATTTAATGTGGACCCATTTCATTTGAAATATATTTATATAATATTTATAATGCAATTTTGATATATGAAAAAAAATAAATTCCAATTTAGTGTTTTTCCTAAGATTGGCTGAATACAAAAAGACTAAGAAATGTTAGTTCGTATGTATTTGATATTGTCTGTTCTTGGCTTATCATGTATAATTGTGTCATATAAATAGGCCCAAGCCAAGTAAAGATAATTTAACAATGTAAAAGTACCATGACAGCTCAGAAAGATCATTTAAGGTCACATAACACAGCAAACTGGAGTTTCTTTTTGTCAATTGTGGGGTTAATCACAGTGGAATAACACTTCTATTTAGCTAATCCATATGGCCTCCATTTTCAGAGAAAACTGATAAACCACACCTTGTTTTCAGAAAACATTTAATAACTAAGAACTGGAATGAGATTGAAAAGCCAAGTTGTATTTCTCATATTAAAATTAAAAGCATTAGACAAGGGACAAAAACACTAGGCTTTGTTGAATCAACTCTCTAAATTCTTGTATTAATTCTACCACTGAATTGCTCTAGGGAAAACAAAAACTGTCTTTTTGAATATGCCTGTTTTAAACACTGACAATATTTTTTTATTTAAATAGTAATTAATAATAATAATTAAAGGCAAGGGTAAACCCATGCTTCATATGTGCTAGGCATAGAAAACAATGAACCTACAAAGACCAAGTAGAAAATCATTCATTCAACAAAAACAATTTGAGCATCAAAGCACCACAAAAGGCACTCACAAAAAAAAAAATAGAAAAAAAAAGATTCCTCCCTATCACATTAGACCCATGGTCTAACAGAGAAGGAAGGAACGTTAAGAGAAAAAAATGAATATAATTATAAGCCATCTATGGAACAGTCATTTAACATGAGATGAGTTCTTGGTGGGCTTTTGTAGCCAAAAGAAACTTTAAGAAAGAGAGAAGATTTAGTTGGGCTTGAATAATAAATGGAAAGATGATGAGCTATGGACAGCATTCTAAATAGTGTTCTGAAATAATAAACATATTTTTTGAAATCACAAGACTTTGGGGTCAATTGAGATCTCTGAAAGCCAATTAACCTCTGTGAACTTGAAGTTTATCATCTGAGAAATGGGAACAATAGTAATACCTACCTAGATCTTATAATTATAGGAAGGACAAAATGAACTAATCCCTACAGAAGTGCTCTGGAAACTGCAAAAACCCACAAATATGCTATAGTCTTGAAAAGACTTTTTGTTGGGGAAATGATGTTAAGTGAAGAGCCAGAGGCCCATGAGCCTGGTGCATGGAGGAGTACTGACAGTAAGAAAGCTAGCTTGGTTGGAGTGGAAGACTTATTGGGAGTCAAGGTAGAAGATACAGTTAGGGTCAAACGGTATTAGTTGCGATCTTAAAAAACTAGTTGGCATTATTTCAGTGGGCAATGTGAAAAGCATTCTAAGTTCTTACAGTTGGGGGCAGGGAGGGCAAAGCAAACGTGAATTATTTCCTACTAAAACTATGCAAATGGACCAAATGAGGAAGGACAGATCAAATAGTAAAAAACAGCATTTTAGAAATGATTTGATAGCAACTTGAACTAGAATATTGCCTATGATAATGGGAAGGAGGACTTGTGATGACACAATTAACTTGGCCGAGTAGCTTACTTGTTGCTAAAGTGAGATATTCAAAAAAAAAACACCCAAAATCTCATATTGTTGTTGGGCCATGAATAGCACTGGGACATAGAAAAATAACATTACGTTAAGTGTTTAAGGGAGGAAAGATATTCTGTGTTCATGGACTGGAAGAAATAATATTGTTAAAATGTCGATGCTACCCAAAACAATCTATAGATTCATTGCCATTCCTATCAAAATACCAACAGCAATTTTCACGGATATAGAACAAATAATACAAAAATCTGTATAGAAATACAGAAGAACTTGAATAGCCAAAGCAATCTTGACAAAGGAGAACAAAGCTGGAGGTATCAAAATTCTGGATTTCAAAATATACTACAAAGCTGTAGTGATCTATTTTGATGACTATTGTGATTACTATTTGATTACTATTGATAACTATTTGATTGCTATTTTGTATGGTACTTGCACAAAAATAGACACATAGATCAATAGAACAAAATAGAGAGCCTAGAAATAAACCTATGCTAGATAGTCAATTTATCTATGACAAAGGAGGCAAGAGTATACAAAGGGGGAAAGAGACTTTCATAAATGCTACTGAGAAAATTGGACGGCAACATGGAAAAAAATAAAACTGGACCACTTTCTTATACTATACACAAAAATAAACTCAACATGGATTAAAGACCTAAATGTGAGACCTAAAATCATAAAATTCCTAGAAGATAACATAGACAGTAATTTCTTTGAATACAAATCAAAATTACTATATATATATATATGCATATATATGTGACTATTACTTCGCCATAAAAAAGAATGAGATCTTGCCATTTGTGACAACATGTATGGACTTAGAGAGTAACATACTAAGTGAAAGAAGTCAGAGAAAGACAAATATCATATTATTTCACTTATATGTGATATCTAAAACACAAAACAAATGAATAAACAAATAAAAAGCAGAATCAGACCTATTAATACAGAGAACAGACTGATGGTTGCCAGGGTTGGGGGGTGGTGCACTGGGCAAAATAGGTGAAGGAGAGTGGGAACTACAGGCTTCCAGTTTGGAATGAATGAGTCAATGGGATGAAAAGTAAAAGGTGTTGTGTGTTGTGTGGTGACAGATGGTAGCTACAATTGTGGTGAGCATGGCTAACACATAAACTGGTTGAATCAATATGTTGTATGCCTGAAACTAATGCAATATTATATGTCAATGATCCTCAAAAATAAATAAATAAGTAAATAAATAAATAAGTAAGTAAGTAAATTTAAGGGAGTAGAGAGCCAAAGAGGCAGGGAACAAAGAGAATCGGCAAAATAATAAATTTGTTTTAATGACATTGAGATACTTGGATAAATGAATATAAAGTTTGAGTAAAAATACTGATGTCGTAAGTATGGAGTTCATAAAGGAAATGCAGAGAAACTTGGATTTATTTGTATGAGACAGAAATGGCATAGGGAGTTGATAAAAATAAAAATGCTTACAAAACAAGTGAAATATGAGAAGGAAAACATGAAATATGAGAAACAAGGAACAATAAGTAACGATTACTACTATTTCAGTTATTTTAGTAAGTAAAACATTTTTATAATACTGAAATTATTAAAATGTTCATAATTAATAAAAAGAAAGCCCTTGAGTGAATCTTTAGAAGTATTGGGACAACAAATTGCAGTGTTGTTCAGTGTGTTTGTAGATAAAGATAGGATCAGGGAAAACAGGAAATTAAAGAAAGAAGTTCCCAAGAGGGATCAAAAGATAAGATCAATTCTCTCTTTAATATAAAAGTTCCCTCTTCTTTTCTCTCTTTGAAAAAAATGCCCATTTTTTTCAAAGTGGCACCCACCTCAAGACGGTATAGGCATTTGAAGAAGAAACAAGCCAGGCACTGCAACCCTCTTTAGCAGACTGGGACAAACTACAATGAGCCCAGGGACCATTGCTGATTGTGGAGGTCAGAGGACAGGGGAGCTTGGTGAAGTGGAACAGGGGACTCTTGCACAGAGGATCAGATATTTAAGTGGGAGGAGAGCTAATTTTTATAGAATGCTTATTAGACATTCAACATTATCCTAGCTGCTTTACATATATCTTAATGAGCTAGAGAGTACTATTCTCATTCTTTGAAGAGCCTCACAGAATTTAAATAATGTCAAGAGCCAAATACCTAGTAAGTGGCAAATATAAAGATTTAAATGTCTATAGGCCAGACTCTAAAGTCTTGATCTTTCTCTATTTCACTCTTTCCTTATCTGTAAAATAAAATTATGGGATTGGATATTCTCTAAAACCCCTTCTAACTCTAATATTTTCTGTATCTCCATTATATAACTATACCAGTGGACTACTCACCTTGTTCATTCATTGCTGGTGAAGTAGGGATTTTATTTTATTTTTTTTTAAATTTCTATTTATTTATGATAGTCACACAGAGAGAGAGAGAGAGGCAGAGACATAGGCAGAGGGAGAAGCAGGCTCCATGCACTGGGAGCCCGACGTGGGATTCGATCCCCGGTCTCCAGGATCGCGCCCTGGGCCAAAGGCAGGCGCCAAACCGCTGCGCCTCCCAGGGATCCCCTGAAGTAGGGATTTTAAATGGGCCCTTTGGGGGCGCCTGGATGGTGCAGCCAGTTAAGCGTCCCACTCTTGGTTTTGGCTTAGATGGTGATCTCAGAGTTGTGGGATCCAGCCCCAAGTCAGGCTCTGTGCTCAGAACAGGATTCTGCTTAAGATTCTCGCTCCTTCTCCTTCTGCCTGTTTCTGACACACATTCTCTCTTTCTTTCTCTCTCTCTCTCTCAAATAAGTAAATAAATCTTAAAAAAATAAAATGGGGCCTTTGACCGGTATTCCCAGGGCCTGACCTTCCAGTTTCCTTTACTTTCTCCTGAACGCCTCATCTTCACACTTCTTTAATTTAAAAATACATCCTTAATTTAATAAATACATCATATTTAATTTTGAAAAAAAATTCCTTATTCTGTGAAAAAGGACTAGCAGAGCCAGACATTAAATGAGAAATGATTCAAATGGTCATAAACATATGTTGGGAAATTCAGGTGACGTTGCTTCCTTTTTTTTTTACTCCAGGGTTATAAAATACCCAAAATGTGCTTTAAGAATCTGTATCCTGCCACAAAATTTTAATAATAAATGATATCTACAAAATTACGGAGTTGGGAGAAGTTTCATGAGAATCTACCCTAATCCTTGCATTTTTACAGACGAAATAGCCAAGCTACAGAAACACTAAGGCAATAAGGTATTCATTTAAATACTTGGGCTTTGAAATGAGATTATTAAGACTAAATTTTGGCCTTTAAAAACAATGGCTTCTGTGTGATTCCCTGATTCTCAGTCAACTCATCTGTAACATGGGGATAATTACAGTACCTACGTGGTACAGTAGTTGAGATGATTAATTGAATGTATACACAGAGCACTTAGCACAGTACCTGACCTAGACTAACTTCTCAGTAAAATTTATTATTATTACTGCTATCAGCAGCAGCAGCAGCCTTGTTATTCAGGGCTAGTCAGAGGCAAAACTCAGACCTAGGTCTCACGTGCACTATTTCAGTATTCTTTCACTTTAGTTTCAAGGGACTGCACAGAATTGTAAGTTCGTGATATTGCACATGAGTAGGGTTTGAAGGATGCCTTCTTCCTGGGTACCTCTCTCAACAATGGGAAGTCAGTTTTCATAAACATCACCATATATGTACTTTTTGCCACCTTGCTCTTCCCACAGTCAATTAGGATGAATGCCCTGATGAAACGGCAATAGTAATTCTTCATCACAAGGGCAAACAGCCCTCTTACAGAGCTGATATGATTAAATACACAATCATTTGAAAATAAACTGAAGTTGACACTTTTTATCAGCCTGGCTGTCCGTGGCACAATGGTTCTCTAATCCTCCCACAGCCTTCTCCTGGTAAGAATGATAACCCATTAGCACAATGCTGTACAGTTTTTAGAAAAGCCTCCACTCACATGTTCCTGTGTGCTTCTCACACATTGCTATGCAGTCGAAAGACAAGGTACTATTATCTCATTTTGTAGATGAGAAGAGTAGAGCTAAGGAGTGACTTACTTGGGGCGACCCAGTCGGTAAGCAGCTGAGCCTGTCTACTCAAATCCAGAAATTCTGTCTTCAAGGGCATATGCGCTCTTCCTGCCATAGAAAGCACACTCCCCTCAGCTTGATTACTTACAAGATAAAACAATTTTTGATTTATTATAGATTTTAGAAATATTTTCAGATCAGGTTCAAGTACAAAAGAGTTGCCAAGTCAGTTCTTAGAGTAACTGAAATGCACTAGCATCTTGTGAAATAAGTCAGTAGGCCTACAGAAATATCCATTTGGTTTTCTGGAGGGTCAGTAGTTGCGCTGCTGCCAGAGAGAATTAGGTACCTGTGAAGATAGAGCTGAGAATCTTCCTCCAGTACTTAGAAGAAGACGTAGTAAACTTTCCAGTAAAAAAGAAAGAAGAAAGAAAGAAAGAAAGAAAGAAAGAAAGAAAGAAAGAAAGAAAGAAAGAAAGAAAGAAAGAAACTTGACAGAGCAAGCAAGCAATGGTCATCTTTCTAAGTTGTTATCAAGACTTCTGTGCAACATCTGATTCTGCAATCTGTCATTGCCCAAAGCCAAGAAATGAAGAGACAGTGGGAGTCAAGTTCTTTGTAGAAAGCAGTGCAGTTGTTGGGGGCTTTGTTCCCTTCCTTCTGCCAAATGGGATGGGACTCTGGCAGCTACACTTTGAATAAATCCTGAAAACAGTTCTAAGGGCCAAGAAATTACTTCATAAGGGAGAGGGAGGGAAGAAGAGAAGGAGGCGCTGGATCCCTGGAGCAATCAATTTATGTGCTGTGGTATGAGATTTGATTATCTTTATCTGATTTTTATGACTTCAAATGCTGTTGGTCACAAAATACCCAGCACTTTAAAGATCTGTGACTCACTCTTTAACCTGGTGACCTGTCTTTACATACTGGCTATAAGTTCAATTTCCCCCAAATAATTCAGTACGCATTAGCTCCGCATTCTCTAAGAGTATTATCTTGTCTTTTGTTAGGTAGCATTGGCTTTCATTTTTTAATTCCTCGATTCTAATTCACTTTTCAGTATCCAGATAAAATAATCGCAGCAGTATATTATATGGAAAAAATATTGAATTTGATATAGGGAGACTTGAATCGAGATCCTTGGCTTTGTTATTAACTAAATATACAGTTGTATTAAGCTTGATTGTATTAGGTTTTTTTACTCCTCAGGAGCTCAGTTTTCTCTTTTGTTCAGAAAAAAAAAATGTTTATTTCTAATTTCTAAAGCTTTGATATTTTCTGAAATTCTATGACTTTCTGATTTCCAAACAATCCTTAGGAGTGTGTATGTTGCCAAACTGAGGTAGTATTTCTAAGTACAATACACTCTTCTTACACTCTGAAGGGAGAGTAAAAGAATCTAGAGTGTACAGCACATATAGCTAAAGCCATGTTTTGTTTCAAAGTATTCCAATCCAAGGAAATTAAACAAACAGAAACAAAATCAATGAAGATGTTATGTATATGTTCATATCTACTTTAATTCACAACTTGGAAGAATGTGTAAAATAACATGGAAAAATTGCAGTATCAAAAAATTAAAATAAGGAAATTGTGAGTAGAACAGAAGGTCAAGACCATAAGGAAAGACAGAAGAAAGACACGTATAGCTTGATAAAGTCTATATTTTTAATAACATTGACATTCATGTCAGTCCTCACACTGTTTTCCCCATGCTTATAGATCACAAACTTTTGTATGGGGAGGTGAAGTGATATTTATTATATTCAAAGTCACATATTTTCAAATATCTGTGGTCTTTTCTTACAAAAAATCCATCTCAATCAGGAAAAACCCTGTCACACTCTGTATTTCCTAGGTCCTGGATCATATTTAGAGCAATCAGGATTGGATAATTCTACATGTCTTATGAAAATAACCTATTCTCTTTAATGCATATAAATATCTGGTCCACATCGAAATAGGTTTTAAATCCAAGCTCTGGATCTTTATTGAATTGTTTTTTAAACTATAACTCCCAAATGTATGTCACCATTTGATTCTTTTGACTGTACTAACCACCCAGAAGATTCAAATCAAGTAAAAGCTTGATGGCCATCTGGTGGAGATCTTACAGAAGGTGTTCATACTTTGGGCAGAGCCTGGCTTCTTTTCATAAAAGCTGGTGAAAACTGGGTGTGGACTTAACCGTGTGGACCAGTTCTCAGGCACGAGATAGAATCCAGGAGGCCTAGCTGGATCAGATTTGTTTTGCAGAGCACTGGACAACAGATGTAAGCCAAGGAGCAAACACTAGTATTAGCACGGGGATTACCAGTCACTACCAAATGAATATTATTAAACAGAAGACTCAAGAAACAAATGTAGTGACACAAGCAGGAAAGAAGGCAAAAAAGTCAGGAGCTAAAGGGATCATGAACTGGTCAGAAATCAGAGAGGAAGGTAGGATGTAGTGAAATATTTATGACATTGCTATCTTGGCTGTGAATAAGTGAAGCAAGGCTCCAAGAAACTCCCCCACCCCGCCTTTTTTTTTAGTATATATATATTGAATGGTAGGTAGATTAGTCCGCTAACAGCCTTAGGCTGTATGTCTGCCACTGTAGTTATCCAGTAGAGAAGACACAAATATCTAATCCTCTTAAGATGTTCTGGATGGTCGGAGGTCACCTTAGTACCATCGTTCTGGGAGAATAAAAGGAAAAGGCTTCTCAGACCCTTCAATAATTTAAACGTAGGATATCTAGAGAAGAGGCCCATCTTTGTCAAATTTTGATTTGAGGGACAGTTCATGAGTCTCTTCCATTTTTCCACATCTTGAGCACAGAGGCATTTTCTATTATTTTTCTAGAGTATCTTTTGAAAGGTGTTTGTAAAACAAAGAGCCTTGAGAGATGAAGACCATATTTCCCAAAGCAAAAGGGCAGGTTTGCCTACTGTGTTGTATAATAAAAAGCAGAGTAAAAGACAAGAATAGATACATCTGTTATAAAAGATTCAGGTTCCCTATCTTGAGACACCTCTGGTTTAAAAACAGCTACTACAGGGACAGCTGTTACCTAATCCTTGCACTGTCCTGTGTGAACTGGGGTGTCGGGAACCAGCACAAGAAAATGCTGACACTCTGGCTATCGATACTGTGGATAAGATCTTTTGTCTCTGAACCAGGAGTCTTGTATCTTCTGCCCACATCTATGTAACTGTGACAGGCTAACTTGTTAGCTTGCAAGGAGTATACAATCTCAAAGAGAATAAAAATAATTTAAAATAACTTGCTTATAAAAGAGCCAGCCTAAGAGAGACCTGCCTCTGTTAACTACCTCTAGTGAGAAGTGATCCTTCACCACAGGCTTGGGAAAACTTAAAAATTTATACAAACCACTACATGTACTTTATGTGATGTTTGATATATTTTAGACACCAAAAATACAACTTTTACTCAACTGTACTTCGAAGCTTATGCATTACTACTATGTCAAAACCCATTCACACTTAAATATATATATTGAGCACATTATCTCTAACATAAACAAGATTTCCTCTTGGGAGATAAAACCTGGGGTTAGAAATCCTATGAATTTTCCCATCTGATTTTGAGCCTCAAACTCAATAACTTCGGTTATTCTTGATTTCTACTCCAATTTGCACTTAGTTTTTATTTACGTCCTCAGGAGAGTTGTTTGCAAGTCTCAAATAATAGCAATTTATAATTAAATTATATCAACCTATTGTTTTTCAGTTATCATATCTATATTTGTCTAGGTCAATATTATAAGCCTTTTGGTTTTTTTTTTTTTTTTTGGTTTTTGGTTTTTCTTTTTTATAAGCCTTTTGTTAAAAACTCTGGGAAATGCCCACCATATCTACATGGTACTCTTGATCTCTTGATAGAGGTCCCTTGGAATTTTTTTAATTATTTTTTTTTTTTAAGCACTTGTTAGCATTTAATGAACATCCCTTCATGTGGCTTCAAGGCACCAGGACACAGCTCTATCCACCCCACACATAGATCCTTAGTTTTCTTAGCTCTCCTGAAGAATTTAGCTCTCAGGACGACAGGCTGTTTGGGGAGCTTTTCTGTTCCCTAAACCTTGTGGTAGCTCGATGGTATCACATCTAAGACAGAAGCAGCTCTAGTCTTGATTCGGCGGCATTTACCTGGGTCAGCTCACTGACCAAGGTCCACAGTTTATCAAGGTTGAGAGTTGAGCAAGAAGCTCTGGTTCCTCCTGAAGTGGTCATGCCTCAGACCAGCTTTTGCAAAGTAACCTGAGTGATATTTGTCAAAGTTGGTCCTGTGGTGATGCATGCCATCAGCATTACCCCAGCGCCCTGGGTGCTTGCCATCAGCATTACCCCAGCGCCCTGGGTGCTTCCAGTGCTTGCCAATGTGGCTGTGGCCATGGCTCACATGGCCCCAAAGTTTCCGGCTCTTCCTCAGTCTGGATGGCATGTTGGAAGCCCGGACAAGAGCATTACATTTGTTTTTAAACATTTTTAGTATTGTATCTAGATTGGGGTGGTCATCCTGGAATATAGTTGGAGAAAGATGCAAGTGGAGAGGGTGAAGGGTCACAATGTGCAAATGTGAAAGAAACAACAAAATGTAGGGATCTAAGTTGAATGTCAGGCAACTAGGCAAGAAGGTCAGTAAAATCCAAAGAAATCCAGAAGGGACAGAGCAGATTGTGGCCTGAGGCAGACATGCCAGTACATCCCAAGTTTAGATTACTGGGCCTTATCACTTTAATGTTCCAAACAACTCCATCAATACAAATGCACCACACTATTCACTTGAGCAAATCTTTGCCAACACTCAGTAAGTCTCAATTTAAACACATCACACATCTGTTTACATTCAGGAGAGAAATCTGAGAATTTTCATCAGGATATACAAAAATTGAGTCTGGAAGTCTGTGGTCTAACAAGTCCTCCTACTCAAAAGCAAAGGCAGTATCGCCAGAAAGACTGAGCATGGACAAAAGGAGGGGAGGTTTCAGAGATGATGGGGAATAGTGTGCCCATCCCAACTAATCCAGGTTAACAATCAAGCTATCTTTCTGGCCACACCAAATTGGCCAAGACTAAATTTATGTGCTTCCTTAGTTGGTGTCACAAAAAAAGATGAAATGTTTATTTCAATAATTATATAATGGAACTCACAGTTTTCATTTTCTTCAAGACTGCATGATAGGGCTCTGGGTAATAAGCAGGATTCTTCTTTCTATCAATGGAAATTTTCCCCTAGAATTTAATTTTTTTACTATATTTATTTATTTGAGAGAGAGAGCAGTGAGAGCGGGGAGAAAGAGAAGGAGTGAAGCAGTCTCCCTGCTGAGGGAGGAGCCAGCCATAGGGCTTGATCTCATGACCCTGAGATCATGACCTGAGACGAAATCAAGAGTTGGAGGCTTAACCAACTGAGCCATCCAGGCGCCCCTAGAATTTACATTTTAAACCAGTTTTCCTTTTAGTATATAATTTTTTCACTCTCTGCTAT
Organism: Vulpes lagopus; assembly: GCF_018345385.1. Lineage (NCBI taxonomy): Eukaryota > Metazoa > Chordata > Mammalia > Carnivora > Canidae > Vulpes > Vulpes lagopus. The sequence goes on from NC_054825.1 coordinate 123,086,934, forward strand.
GCATGCAATAAAAGTCATTGATCACCTACTATATTTAAAGCACTTTATTCACCACAGAGTACCAGATAATGAATAAAGCAAAATCCCTGCCCTGAAGGAACTTAAAGTAGGCAGTTATCTTTGGAAACAGACCATCATAGAAGCATACTTAAATTGCCACTCCAACAAAAATATTTAGGTTGTTAGTTGGTTTAACTTACTACATTTATTAAATGATATGACCTATCAAAATAAAAATGTTTATAAATATTATATTTATATAAAATGTATTTACGTATATTTAGATATATAAATGTTACTATACTTTTACAAAGTTGAATGGAGCCAAATTACAAGTGTCTAGACTCATTCTTGTAATTTATTTTTATTAAACTGTAAGGTACTAGAAATATAAAAAGGCTATATTAAAAATAGTAGCAATAATGACTTATGATTTTCCTAAAACTATTATAATTTTCATTCTCCAGTCACACATCCAGCACTTTGACTTGGTCACTCCTTCCTGCCTGTATAAAGGTGCTGCTGAGTTACTCTCATCTTGTGAATTCACTGCCATCATAAGGTTTGTCTTTCTGAGAAAGTGAATCCAGGGAAAGTAACCCAAGAAAAGTTTCAGATAGCATGGTCAAGGTAGATGATATAGATGTTGAAGACTCTTCCTACCACTACCAAACAGCATCAGACACTCATCTGATTTATTTCTTGTTGGGGTTCATTCCTAGGACAGCCACCTCTGTCATTGCACACAGGATAATTATTACATTGACATATCAGACCATAGACAAACTGCAGCTAAGATATCTGCATAGATCTAGATAGGTGATCCTAGGTCACGTGGACAAAAGTGGAAAAATCACATCCAGAAATGTACCACTATCCTATTGTTCTTTGCTTCAGACAGTAAAACTACCCTACATTCATTCATGTATGGTCAGCACTTAATATCTGGCATTGCCCTAGATGGAAAGAAAATGAGTAAATGAACTCTAAATACAAATATCTAATTTTCATCATTCCCTGCAACTTTAACCTCCTCCAAGCTTCTTTCACAAAAACTGACACACAGTCTTCAACCAAATTAGGTCTCTGGTCCCTTTACCTATCTTCTCTCTTCTAGAATATTACCTCCCTCCACCTCCAACATACATTGTTTCAGTTGCTTCTGTACACAACTTGTACCCCTGTAGCTTCATATATTAATTATGTTTTTGCCAGTTCATGGTCCCTAGTCCTTCTATAGTGCCTATTTAGAAAGTCCTCAAACTTTTACCAATGTAACAAATCCACCTTCTTCCTTCTTAACAACCAAGAGACAAGGAGAAAATCACTAATTGTGAAAATCGTAACCCCTACAGATTTCTGGTTTCTGGCCTCAGTGGGGCTTGCAACATTTCTTTGACCCTGGTCTTTATCCCTGCCTCCTATTCTCTCATGATGGAGGTTCCAAATCTTCACTTCTTTCCTTAGGCTCTGTGCTCTGTTGCACTTGCCACAGCCCAAACAGATGATTTCTTCCAGTTAGGTAGTTAACTTTTCTACCTTGTTCTTAATTGTGCAAAGTACGTTTTCTGAAATTTGATCCTTCCCTCTATTTACTTTGTTACTGTTCTGGAGAAATCAGTAATAATTTCTTTCTTGGATGCCTGAACACTCTAACTTATCTCCCTGCCCATAGTCTCCTGCTTTTCTCTATCATCTGCATCCTTGCATACAGCATTCATTCACTCTAATCCTATTTCCATATGCTGGTAACTTGCAAACCCTGTCCTGACTGATCTCCTTAACTTCAGATCCACAATTACAACTTCCTTCTGAATATCTCCAAGCGGACATTCAACAGACTTCATATGCTTAACATGTCAAAAACTAAATTTTTTAATCTCCTGCCCTGCAACCTACTCCCGTCTGTACTGTTACTGAATCAATAGTGCAAGTCAGAATCTGTCACCCACTGTCAGCCTCTTCTTACTCACCAATCTCCCCAGACACCACAAATAACTGATTGCTAGGCATTGTCATTGTACTACCCAAATATCTTTTCAGTTTTACTTCTTTAATCCTCTAATGTTCAAGTCTTTTTCATTTGGGCTTAAAATCATGAATGTAGCCTACGAACTACTCTTGTTTCCTCAACTTTACTCCCTATCTGACACCAGAGCATTATTTCTAAAATATACATACATAATTCAGTGTGAAAAGGCTGAAAATTTCTGATAAATCTCACTGTTCATCATCTAAAAGAAAGGAAAAGATGACATAACACTGGAAATTAAGACTGACTGTAAACGAATGCCAGAATTTAGGAAGCATTTAGGAAGAATCCTCACTAAATGCAAAGTCAGTGGCACTGCCCACCCTAAACAAGAGGAAGTAATATACATTTGTATTTACCATGTATCAAGTGATGTAGTAGGTGCTCAGGTAAGAAACTAATTCATCCTAACTCATTGGATCAGAAGTGTACTCTCCAGAAGGAATAACTCCCTAGTCACGGGGCAGGTTCTCAAAGCAGATAGAGGGCTTTTTCCCACTTCCACTTTCCAACCTACCATATAGACCTTCCTTTCTACATCTAGTTTAATCCTACAAACTCTAGGAAACCAGGTAGGGTATAAAGTGTGGGCACAATAGTAATGGCACATTTATTTCTAGAAAATCTACTTCTTACAAGTGAGTCATTACAGGTATAGGTAGAGAAAAGATGTGTGGAAGCAGGGTATATTGAAGATTGCAGTCTTTTTAATGTACGTATGTGATCAAAATGACATAATAGGTATTGGAATGAAAAGATAGTTCACATCTTAGATAGTGACACTTGATAAAGAGTTGCTGGTAGCAAAAACTGAGAACAGATTCTATGGACCAATCAGCCACTATAGCTATAAATCTGGGAAGTAGATTTAACCATCACTAAAGTAAACAAGCTCTGAAGCCAAAGGGCAAGGCACACACCCAGTGTGTTGACAAATAGCGAGAGTAAATAAATGAAAATAAAAATAAAGAAAGGAAGCTGGGCTTCTGGAAAAAGAAGGAATGGCACCTGAGAAAGGTAACACCAAATGTAAGATCCAATGGAAGAAAGAGAACTTTGAAATAAATAATTTAGTATGTGTATATTTGGTATTTTAATTCGGACACATGAAGTCAGAACATATAGCAGAGAAAGCCAAACACCAGCAGAATCACAAATCAAAGATATAGGTGCGATAAAAAAGGATTGTTTTCTCAAGCTAAAATGCAAGAACAGATTTATAACCTACACTGAAAGACATAAGTGATGATATCAACACTGTGAGAAATGAAACCAGTGATAGAGTGGATATGCTTGAAATACCCCAAAATACTGTGGAAAAAGAAAAAAACCTAAATGATGGATATGTAGGCAAGATAAAAATAAAATCTAAGTATGCAACAATAGCTAACACTTACAAAGCATCTTTTGAAATACTTTACCTGCATTTTACCCACTCAATTCTCTCAATACTCCATCCTCATATTTATTTATAGATATAGAAACTGGGAAAAATAACCAGCCCAAGGTCACAAAGCTAGTAAGAAATTACAACTAAAACCATCTGACATCAAAGTTGGCTATTAGTCACTATGCTATAATATCTCTCTAAAAGGATATCTAGAAGAAAATAAATAATCAAAAAGAGAACTTAATTGATAAAGGATTTGGAAAGTTACATTATGGATTTATTAGCCATAAAGGTAAAAATAGCCTAGACAAAAATTTTACGTGATGACTATAAAGAAAAATAGCCGACATAGCTTTTCCTCCCCGTAACAATAATTGGCAAAAAGAGTTGAGAGAAAACTTTTTGTCCCAATAATTTAATATTCAGCCAACTTGTTTTTCATCTATGAATGCAACTGAAGATATTCAAATGTTCAGAAACATCCCTCCCTCACAAACTTACGAAAAAAACAGACATACTCAAGAAATATTTGCATTACACCTTTAAGTGAGAAGATTAAGTTATAAAACAATAGGCATTATGAAGCCATTTTTTTTTAAAAAATGTGTATCTTTGCAAATATATTCATAGAAAATATCTAAAAACCTTTATGGCAAAATGTTATCATATATGAAGGGATTTTTTTAATTTCCATTTTTGTAGTATGCAATTGCTTATGCCATAAGAATAATGAAAGTTAAAATTAAAAAATGTTTTTGGAAACAGATTAATACAAATTAGGAACTTAATAGGCCATAATAATATTAAAAATGACAATTAAGTGCTGAATTCTATGAAGCATAGAGTCAAACTGACATACTTGATAGTAAAACCTAATGAGAACCCACAAGGAAAATACTTATTTGCTAATAATAATCTTGTATAAAGTCAATATTAAAAAAAAAAAATCAGTACCTCAGTAGCAGAAATGGCTAAAGAAAGTAAAATATTCCTATAGAGCTCATCCGACATGTGGGCCCAACAGATACCATGGTGAAAGAGTAAGAACAGGCTTTTTCAGTAGAAGAAATTTTTGTAGCTAGGTAATATGAAAAATTATTTGTCATCCTAATTAAGGAAATATAAATTAGAATAACAATGAAATGTTCTTTCACATATGGGCATGGCATACAGATTTATATCATCCACTGCTATTGAGTTTGGAAAATCAGTGAAATTGAGCACAGTAGAAATGGGTACAGATGATGACAGATGTAGGCCTTTGGGGTGACTGGTAAAATTTGCAGTGTGCATAATGCTCACGTCCAACAATTTTACAGCATTTCTCTATTCAGGGAAGCACTTCCAAAATATTTATTGCAAAAATCGGAAACATGTGAATGTGAGTTAAGAAGGGAATGGGTTAAATCAATATGGTACATCCTTGCTATGGAATATTGTGTTTAAAAGAATGAGACTGGGGACACCTGGGTGGCACAGTTGGTTGAGTGTCAACTCTTGGTTTTGGCTCAGGTCATTATCTCAGGTTCGTGAGATCAAGCCCAGAATCTGGCTCTGCTGCGTGGGGAATCAGCTTGAGGACGCTCTCTCTGTCCCCCTCTCTACTCTCCTCCCCTCCCCCCACTCATGGTTGCTCACTCTTGATATATCTCTCTTTCAAAATAAATAAATAAATCTTTTATAAATATAAAAATAAGAGTATGAACACCATATACTGGCATAGAACACTGTCCAAAATTCATAGTTTTATGAAGGACTCAAATCTCAGGAAAATACATACAAGATTATTCCATTTGTAAAAGAAACTACACAAAACAAAAAGATACACATTATTATCTGCCCTAAATAGATGAACGTGTCTATTACAAATCTGGAAAAATGAAGAAAGAATGAGAATTATTCTTTTTATTCCTACATTTTATAACTCCCTATGGGATTTATTCTAAAATAAAAATATATCTGTCAAAGCCCAGGTTTCCTACAATGCAGAGGCTAAGGTAAAGCTTGGATCTTAATGCCTGACTGGGGGGAAGAGTGCAGTCAGTGGCTGCAGGAGTGAGAAAATCCAAAAAATGAGGCAGGGAAGCAAGGAAAGCAGAAACAACATGGGGCAGTAAGAAGCTGGCACAGCTTCAGGGAAAAGCAGAGCTGGGGACACGTCCTGGCAAGCCACGTGGAACCTCTGCACCTTGGAACAACTGGGGGTGGGATAGGGAATGGGCTAGAGAATCCGCTCTCTCTCCCCTATTCCTTCATGGTCAACTTTTTCTCACAAGTTAACTCCCTTGAACTTCTAGGTCGTGTTACTCATTGCATCTGAAGAATCTTTGGGAAAGAGGCAGATCTCATGTACAACACTCAGTGCTCATCTGAATGCAGAACCAGGAGGAAGAGACAGATTTGTCACGTACTTCGTTGAGTTGAGCCTGGTTTTAGATGCTGCCACAGGTCTCCCCTGATCAGGGGAGTCCGACTTCCTGCCACAGGAACCTGACACAGCAAGTGGTATTCAAGAGTGAGGTGACTCCCCAGGGTGATGGAGATCTCCCCTGAACCAGCGTCCAAGACCCCAGGAGGCAGATGGAGCCGCGTGAACATAGGAAGGCACATGCATGCTTAATTCCACCGTTGCTATATTAAATGATGTAAATATGCTAGTTATAGAATTAAAAATGAGTAGCTAAGCAGATATAAGCAATTAATATATGTTTACCTTCTCTATTAAGGGAAATAAAGAAACTGAAGAAAGAAGAAAACACAATGAAGACACAATCTAAAATCCTGAAATACTGACAGTAGATCAATTCTATGATAGGATTTCAGTCTAGTCTATTAATATGGGCCATGGATAGACCATGCTTCACCACCACTTACGTCACCATCAGTAGCACAAGGAGCCAGCCTGAGACTGAAGTCAGTTCTGAAGCCAAGACAAAAGAATGATACCAACCATGCCGTAAGAGCACGCCGGCTTTGGTGCTCAAACATTCCTCTGTAATTTTCTTTGTAAGATTTTACTTATCTACTTGAGAGAGAGCGCGTGCACGCGTGCACAAGCAGGGGTGGGGGCAGAGGGCAAGGGGGAAGCAGACTCTCCTGCTGAGCAGGGAGCCCGACGCAAGGCTCGATCCCAGGACCCTGGATCATGACCTGACCCGAAGGCAGACTTTCAACCAACCAAGCCCCCCCAGGTGCCCCCTTCCTCTGTAGTTTACAGGTACGCCTCAAACTGTGAAAAGACTTGCCAAAGATACAGACTCTAAAATCATGGATGATGCTATTTATCTCTATTATAAAATTCTGCTCAGAGTTTTCTTGTAAAAAATACAAATGTTTTGTTTTCTGTCATATTGGTAGTTTGATTTCATACGGGAACATCTTCATTGTACAATGAAGACTTAGAAATTAAGCGGGGAAATTATTTCAAATTGTCTGCCGTCTATGCTTCTGTTAGATATTACACATTCCACACTACTCAGTCTGATGCAACCCAAAAAAAAAGCAGTTGAACAGATCATAGATCTGAGGGAAAGCACTAAAATCCGGACTGCCATAGGCTCCCACCCAAGCTCATCCATGCAATGGCATCTATTCCCCCTCTAACACTATATTTCTCTTTGCCCTTTAACATCCATCTGTTTGACACTTCTGACTCTGTGGTTGGTCAGTGGCCCTACTCTGCTACGTAACCACTAACATAAGATTCTATTTTCAGATATATTTTTGGATATGGATAAAGCATTCTTACCCTAGTCATCATAGCAGCCCAGAAAGGCACAGAGGGGCAGGGGAGAGAAAAATTAAGCAACCAGGCAAGAGCTCTGCCTCCAGGCCTGAGCAGAGCTGAGAGGTGAAGAAGCCGCAATTAAGTTGAAGAGATTCAACATCACTGGGAGAAAGAACACTCTGCCCACACCTACTGGTGAAACCACACATGTTCATGGCATGATAACATGAAGGACATGATGATGCACAAGGACTTCCTGCCCCAAAATTTCAACCCTACCTCCTTGATATTTTACCATCAGGAATTTATGCCTTTGCAATTGCCAAGGGGAGGCAAATCCTGCAGTGTAAGCTAACACCCAAAAGGAAAAGAATGCCAGCCCCTTGAAAAAGAAATACAGAAAAGTTAAATATAGAATGAAAAGTTGGTAATAAAAAAGACCACTGAGGGATCCCTGGGTGGCGCAGCAGTTTGGCGCCTGCCTTTGGCCCAGGGAGCGATCCTGGAGACCCGGGATCAAGTCCCACGTCGGGCTCCCGGTGCATGGAGCCTGCTTCTCCCTCTGCCTGTGTCTCTGCCTCTCTCTCTCTCTCTCTCTGTGTGTGACTATCATAAATAAATAAAAATTTAAAAAATAAATTAATTTAAAAAATACAAAATAAAAAAGACCACTGAGAGTGTAGGTAACTGTAAGTAAATATATATATGTATGTATTTATATGTATGTGTATATATATGTATTTCACTTTTCCTCGTGAAAAAATGTTTATTGTAAATATAGTAAATATATATTTACTGTAAGTAAATATATATATATATATTTCACTTTTTTCCCTGAACTTTTCGTACTCTGGTTAAGAAAAAGGAACAGTGAGAATCAAAGCAAATAAACTATGTATTAGGCACCTCATCTACAAATGCTTTGTTGTAGTTGTGGGCTACAAAGAAGAAACAGAATGTAGGAATGGGAGTAGGAAGATAGAAAAAAGGCACAATAATAGAAATCAAATTTACAATAACTAAGAAAGCATGAAACAAAATCCTAAAAGACATCTTATACTAAATATAAGAATTTCTAATTCTATGTCAGCTCTATTTGGAGATTTGATCCTATTGAAATAAGGAAATAAACTGGTACTTGATGAGAAAAATTCTAGTTATTCCTCGTCTCCAAAGGCTACACCTACAGGGGACTGACTGTGAAAATGTTGTGCAAATCTTAAGAACATTCACTCAAAATCTGCTTTGAATAAATACCGGCTTACAGTTGCTACACACCAAAACTGAGGCTGTATGATTTCTTATAAACATGTAAAGTACAAAAGAAATATAAAATCTTTTTTCCTCCCTCAATTCCTAAAGAGCAAATGTCCTTGAAACTAATTTCCTGATAAACACAGGAGCTGTCTCACCATTCAAGTATGAAGCCTGAGGAACTGCAATTAGTGGCACTAAAATAGACTCCATGTCTCCTTACATAAGTTCTCAAACACTAGCTATTCTTTTTCAATAGCTTTCTTTTATTCATTCGTCAGCACATTTTTGTTGAGTATCTCCTATATGCAAGCCATGTTGCTTAAAATGAAAAATGTAAAGTTTAGACCATTTGATCCAGACACTTAGAGATCTTGAAGATTTGTTGAAGAGCTAAGTTGTGTCCAGAAAAACCAAATATAACACAGAGGATGTCAAAAGAAAAGTTAAATATTAAAGCAAAATGCCAGGACCCTTCAGAGGGAGCAGAAGCCACTCACACGGTGCGGGGGAGGCAAGGTGTCTTTCATGGAGCACATACCAGATGAGTAGAGCCCTGAAGAACATGTAGGATTTCTATAATTATAGATAAAAACTGAAGGAATTCTAAGTGAAAGAAATAATGAAATACAAGGAGCAAACATGAAAAAGCCCAAGAAATATTTGGGGGCAGAGCATGCAGTCTCATTGTGTATGTTTAGTGTGTAAGTTCAGTATATTAAGAACAAAATGCTAGACTTCCATGATTTTAGGATCTACTGGCTCATACTCAGATTTTCAAGGCATGCTTTTATACAAACCATAAACTGTCTTCTGTTGGAATAATATCATTGCATTTACATCTGAGACCTTCTAACTCAACCCTTCATTGTAGAGGAATTGAAATATTGAATTTCAAAGAGGATAAATGGCATTTGCACATTCATAAAGCTAATTAATGGCAGCATTGAAACTCGTAGTGTGGAGTTTATCATTCGGTTCAGGAGGAAGGATTTTCCCCAGGCCATAAATGCTTGGCCTTGTTAGCTCACAGGTTCTGACTAACTCCTAGACTACAGCTTAACTAAGAAGGTCAAAACAACATTGTCACCAAGAAAATTTCTAAAACGAACCAATAGCAGTTGAAATGCATTAAACATAACTTTCTTAGATTTGACTCCCTCTAGAGTATGTTGAAGGAAAAGACTTGATCCAGTGAATTCTTTTTCAATACACATTTTAAAACATGGCAATTTCGTGATACAATACTCCCCGCACACACACACACACACAAAATCTACAAGTTTTCTTTAAAAGAAAAAAAAGCAGAAACAATTCAGTTTTCTTAATGAATGAAGCTAAAATGTTTCTGCTGAGTAAACTACGGCTTTATATCTCTAACTCATTCACCTACTGATACTGGGACCAGAGATCTCTAAAGTACATCATTGAATACTGGCTCAGTGATTTAAAGTCTTAAAATCTCAAATTCACAGTAAGACCTTTAGTATGGGTCAGGGTGTGTGTGTGTGTGTGTGTTTTATGGGCTAGAATTTAATAAGTGCCATCAAAACAAATAAACATGTTGTAAAACATTTTTTCTTCTTATAATTTCAACAAAAGTTCATTACCCAAATTCAATGAGACTCAGTTTTTCAGATATATAAAACACATACATTCATTTGGTTTTTTAAATTTATTTTTTATTGGTGTTCAATTTGCCAACATATAGAGTAACACCCAGTACTCATCCCATCAAGTGCCCCCCTCAGTGCCCATCACCCAGTCACCCCCACCCCCTGCCCACCTCCCCTTCCACCACCCCTAGTACATACATTCATTTGTAAACATGAAAATGTCCTAAGTTCTTTTATGGCAGGATATGAATGTACCAACTCCGTATGGCAAAAAAGAACCTAAGAACTTGCTTAATTCTCCTAAAATCATAATCCTTAAATATATTTAAGAGATTTCTTTCACGTGTTTTGCATTCTCAGTCTAAGGTAGACGTATTCAACATAATGTCACTGAAGTATTAAGTGCAATACATCAATAATAATAGAAGTATTTATGAAATCCCTTGTAGGAATAACATCCATGCTAGGATAATCAAATTACATCTGATCTTTTTTGTCCTTTCCCACTCTAGAAGAACACACATATAACATATAAATTGTGTTATATATATACATATATATACATATATATACATATATATATATAACACACACATCTATATATACTTATATATAGATACAGTTATGGATATATATGCATATTAGTGAGCTCTGTTTAATGAGCTTCTGCTAGATTATGTTGGGGGACCCTATTATAGCATTATTCTATTACCTACCACCCCCAAATTTAAATGGTGCACTTAAAGAAACTTGAATATAGCATGGGAGAAGAAACTATAAAATCTTAACTTGAAGATACCTAACATTTACCCGAATCTATGCAGAAATTCCACTCTGCCGGAAAACACATTCCCATTTTAGGCAACACTCATGATCCAAAATTACCCCTTATGTCATTCTTTCTAAGTAACATTCCTCCCAGTAGAGAAAGCTCTCATTAAGCCTTGGGTCCCCAGCTATTAGTTGATTAGTAAAGTGCTTTGGCTTGTCTACTAATATTAATAATTAACTTGATTGATTAATATACATTAAAGAGGCAGATGAAAGTCATGCTGGTGGGAACCTGTAACAGTCTGGTTATTTATTTGAACACGATGGGGCATTAAGAGTTCATTATGACTTCCTTGAATACTGCAAAGCAGATAATTGCTCACTTTCTGCAGGAATGAGAAAAAAATTCCAGTTTTTCACAAGTTGCAAAATGTAATGACTAATCCTTATTATATTGTATTACACAGTTGTAGGATGACTCCTGATGTCAATAGACCATTTCCCATTCCACAGACTAGACTCTCTTGACTTTCTGTTTATTTAAGTGACACTCTTGTTTGAAATTCTGGGTGCTTCTTATCCCTTTGAGTCACACACTGTGTCTGGGAGCCTCTGCTCTGGCACTTTTAGCACCTCATTAATTACTAACTGTAGCAAAGTCCTGCTGTTTTGCAACTCCTCTGCCTTTGTTGGGAAATCACAACCCTTTGCTAGAATGAGAAGGCAGGACAATAGTTATCTGCCAAATGTCCAGTTTGTGAGCATATTACAAAGGCTAATTATCTAAGGGTCTTGTAATTTCCCTAGATATTCAAGCTTGATAAGATAACTCATTGTGTCTCTGAAGTATACCTTTAAGCTTAGCACCAGGGGGAAATCCAGGAAGCATTTGCATTCAGCTAACTAATATTCAGAGAAGCTAAATAACGGTTACAGTTATAAGTGAGAATGGATGGTGAAACAGAATATAGTCTCCTGGTTAACAGGGGCATCTTTGAGAGGGAGAGCCCAAGGCACGAATACCCACAGGCAGGCCTAACAGCACTCAACCTCTTTTGCACATGCTTTCTGAATCTCCCATTTGGCTTTCAATCTGTGCTCTGCTCCACCACTGTTTATTTTTTAAGTATACTGGTTCTGACACCCACGCCAGTAAATTACCCACCCCAGTAAGTTTTAAGCCTTTCAGAGATAGGGTCTATATCCTCTCATTTCTTTTTTTCATCTGTAACATCTCGAAGAATGCTCCACACACTTTCTCTATATAGATACTGGAAATGCAGAGTATTTTCCTATTACAAAATATAAAAAAATAGAAATATAAATAATTCTATAAATCAGTGCAAGATCTTAAATGACAACCAACGATTTTATGAAAAAGAAACATGTCAAACCAACCTAGTGTTTTACGTCAAGATCGCGGACATACTGAATGTGTTACTCACACCGATGATAGAAATGGGTTATTTCCCTTTGTGTCACATTTATTAATAAAGAGACAATGCATTCTTGAAATCAGTATTCCTCAATCTGGGGCTTAAATAAGAGTAAAAGGAATCCAAAGGAGAGCTTTGGATAGTAAGGATAGTACTGAAGGTACCTACCCTTCCCTTTATAGTGAGTTCTAAGACTCCAGAGTCAAGTTAACCATTCTGAGTTACTCTCCCTCTTCCCGTAAAAACTGCGGTTATCTTGTCTGAGATGTTCCCTTTCAGCACCAGCCCTTTCCCAGACAAAGAGACTTAGAGGTGTTGAGAATCATTCACTGATGTAGGAGCAGCAGTGGCTCTTGATAAAGATAAAGGGATGCCTCATTGGAGTCCCACCTCCACCTCTGCTCTCACCCTATCAGATATTTTGAAATCTCATCCCACATTCTCTCCTTTCTGTGCTGACCTCCCTGCTCTGTGAGCCCATTCCCTCTTGTCACCTGGTAAAAGGATAGAGGGGAATCTGAGACAAAAATGATCTCCCACAAGGCTAGCAGATAAAAGGAATGGAACGTCGTGAGATTACCAATGTTTCCCGACTTCCTTGTTAATAAATGTCACCTGGTTGCTTAGTCAATACACCGAAAATACTGATTTCTGATTCAGTAGGTCCTAGACCTAGGCTCTGGAATCTATTTTGTTAATAAGGGCTCTAGGCAATTCTTATCTTTCGGCATATTTGGGAAAGAGCACAGCACACTAAAGCCTTCGATTAGTATTTAAATCATACAGATGCCCCAATGCACCAGAGATTTTAGTTGTGTTGAAACAGAGCCCATTCATCAGTACTTTCAAAATCCCTCCCCAATGATTTTATCATGAAGCAGCTTCTCAAGCTTTAACGTGCCTACAAATCACCTGGGAAATGGTTAAAATGATTCAATAGATTGTTATCCGAGTCTAGGGTGGGACCTCAGATTTTGAATTTTTTTTTAAGATTTTATTTATTTATTTGAGAGAGAGAATACAAGCGGGGGTGGGGGGGCGGCAAGCAGAGGGAGAGGGAGAGGGAGGAGCAGGTTCCCAGCTGAACAAAAAGCCTGACGTTGGGCTCGACCCCAGGACCATGACCTGAAATGAAGACAGACACTGAACTGCCTGAGCCACCCAGGCACCCCAGATTAAGCATTTCTAACAAGGTGCTGCCTGTGTGCTGGTCTGTGGACCACACGTGAGTAGCCAGGACTATTAACTAGTATCTTTGGGACTGGAGCCAGAGCTAGAGCTTGTACCCGCTCACTTACCTTCCCTTTCCTTCTCCCACACACATTATTTCTATATTTTGGATTCCAGTAGTGAGTAAAGTGAAAAAGTGGAAGAGAAGATTGAGAATAACGTGCCAACTCGCCTAGATGGGAGAATTATTAGGTGAATGAATGTCACAACGTACTGTAGTTCCTGACGCAGAGCCCGGCATATGAGCTCCCAGAAATTGCTGCTGAGTAGGAATCTGAACATTGTGAGGGGCATATGCACAGAGTGGGTCATGCAACTGGTCTCAAGAAGGAGGGGAGAATTTGAGCCCAAATCTTTCCTTTGAATAGTAATAACTTTGACACCTGTACTGTCCTTTCCCTATATCTCTCTCAGATTTACTTCAAAGTCTGGTTTTCACTCAAGTCTTCAAAGACTGATACCTTGACTGAACTGCTCAATTATCTGTAGACTAAAGAGTAATCTTTTTCTAGGGATAAGAAAGCATATATAACATAGAATCTTCATTTTTCATATATTTCTTTGGGTATTCCCCTTGACTAAATTATGAGTTTCTGGAGACCTACGCCCTTCATTTCTTCAGTGTTACTCTCATGACATTTAATAAATTTACAGTTATTGCCACCCAATAGGCAGCCAGTACTCTCACTAATTAGCAGTCTGGAAGCAGATTCTAAGTGATTTTTATTCATTGCATTAATTTGAAAATAAATGAATAAATTTCAAAAGTACAAGTTAGCCTAATCTGTGAAATAAACATACTGCCTTATTTATGTGAGCAGGTTATAATTTTTTCCTTAATTATGACTGAAAAAATTAAAATAGGGCCACTTGTACAGCAAATTCATGTTGCAGTTCTCTATTATAAAAACAAAGATGGGCTTCAGTTCCAAGAGTAAATGCAGAAATTTTAAAACTTCCTTCAAGGGATGCCTGGGTGGCTCAGCGTTTGAGCATCTACCTTTGGCCCAGGGCGTGATCCCAGGGTCTTGGGATTGAGTCCCACATCGGGCTCCATGTAGGGAGCCTGCTGCTTCTCCCTCCGCCTGTGTCTCTGCCTCTCTCTGTGTGTCTCTCATGAATAAATAAAGTCTTTTGAAAAATAGAACAAAATAAAACTTCCGTCAAGTATACTCAGATTCACCTGACCCTACACTTTACATATGCAAATATATCAATATCAATGAAGAATTATTAAAAAGCACAAAAATTAAAGTGTTTGACCCAAGGATATGAATGAATTCATAATTATTTTAAATGCTGTGAAGCTCTTCGTTTGACAATGGTAATCATGATCAAGGTCAATGCCCAAAGAAGGTACTAAAGGAATACTGAATGAAGGTGAGTGAGTGAATGAACTAGTGAATGAATGAGCTGTTCTCAAACTCCATTGATATGAAACAAAAGGATATGAATTGTTTAAAATAGCACAGCATGAGTGATGAAACAGCATTCAGAACGCTGGTAATGTCAAAAGTATCCTACTAATGAAAAGAAGTGGGTTTCAATCCCAGCTCTGGCACTATGGCTTTGGGCAAGCCACTTAAACTGGGTCTCAGTTTCCTTGTATACCAAAAAAAAAAAAAAAATATATATATATATATATATATATATATATATATACTAAATGATCTCTAAGGGTCCTTACAGTTCTAGATTTCCATGAACTTTGCAAGCCAAATTATATGTATTTTTAAACATTTCATTTATTTATTCATGAGAGACACTGAGAGAGAGGGAGAGACACAGGCAGAGGGACAAGCAGGCTCCATGCAGGGAGCCCCATGTGGTCCTTGATCCTGGTACCCTGGGGTCACACCTTGAGCTGAAAGCAGATGCTCAACCGCTGAGCCACCCAGGTGCCCCTTTGCAAGCCAAATTAAAGTGAAACTTCCATTAAAAGTCAGATGTTTGGGACACCTGGGTGGTTCAGCGGTTGAGCATCAAACTCTTGACTTCAGCTCATCTCAGGGTCGTGAGATGAACCCCGTCGCCTCAGCCAGCAGTTCACTTGAGATTTTCCCTCTGCCCCCAACCCCCACTCTAAGTAAGTCTTTAAAAAAAAATTTCAATTCAGTACAGAAACTTTATGCTAACATAGCTTGTATTTGTGAGAAATAAAATTCATTCTGCATCTTTAAAAGCCTGCAAAGACTACTGGGAACTCCTTCCCCCAAGGTCTTTAAAAACACGATACATTTTCCTCTCTCGAAGATGCTTTAGACATTATCCTACCTCAAGTTCAAGCAGCAAACAGGTTTCCCTATGGTACTCCAACTCCCCTGACAGACGGTCACAGCACAGAGCCCTGCATGTAAAGGGCCCTAAGCCCCTTAGCACCTGGGGATTCAGAGTACCGAGATACACCACTACTACACACTTCAGATGGAGGGACCTGTCCCAGAATGGGACATTTGCCAACTATGAAGATTTAAGTTAGCTGCCAAACCCTTCAAGTTCTCTAAAATACCCGTATTTCAACTTGGTATTAAAGATAACCATTCCTTAACAATGTACATAAAATAAAAGCCACCCCTGCATTTGACTTTTACATATCAATTCATTCAATAACAGAAAATACATATTATTCCAGGGGATTCAGATATTCCATCTTTCAATCCTGCCTATTATCTGTACAGACCTATTGAATCTCAGCCTGCAAATTACCCATTTACTTCCCTCTTTGTTATCTTAATGCAAATTGTCTATTTTCATTCCCTTATTCACTCACCTTCTGCACACTCATTTTGGTTTACTTAGGCAAGGGCCTAGGTTGAGGGAAAGAACCAGAATCTGACTTGAAGACAACTGCAGAAGCCCAATAACTACAGAGCGTGTTCCTCGCTCCTGTAACATGTCCCACATCGTCAGGAGGGGCCAGGGAGCCAGAGGTTTTGTTCACCGTAGGCTGCGGGGGCCTCATCTGACGAAGGTTTAGTTTTGCAGGATGGTCGCAGCACTGGGTAACCCTGACCCTGACTCTTAAGACCTTTACTTTCAAGTGACTTAGTATCATCACGTCTGCTCTCATTTCTTTCAACATATGCATTCTATGCCTCACTTGGCTGACCGGCCTGCTGGCTACCGCACAAGGCCACGTCAGGGAGAAACCCCTATCGGCCAGTTTTCAGCCACTCTTGAGTGCTGCAGGAGATGTCCTTGCCCCCCAAGCAAATCTGTCCTTGGATTGTTAGATTAGGTCCCACCAGCACGGGGAGGAGTTCTGCTCCTCCTCTGACCTTCGATTCTAAATTCCTTGTGGACATTTGACACCAGGTCCTAGGTGTTCATGACAGGTCTACCCCTACTCCATGAAGAGGAACAGGAACGACCAACCGTCACTAAGAGACGGGTCTGTGATTGCTTTGTCCGACTCTCCCTCCCTTGGTCTTTCACATGGTCTTTCACGTTTTTGTTAAAGATCCATAGTATGATAGACATTGAAGGCCAGTCTAACTTCTTCTTCTTCTTTTTTTTTTTTTTTTTGCCAGTCTAACTTCTAATAGGTAAGTAATAACTTGAGGATACTTCCCCCAAATAATGACACTTATACCTCTGGCCTGCTCTCCTCTGTGTATATGAGTGTGTATATATATTTTTCATCTATTTGTTCTCATTGATGAACCTGTGCACATCCTCATGTACACCACTTGACATCATCACAATTAGAAAATTATTTTAAGTGCCAATATTCTCAAGAAAGTTCAGAACTAGTGAATTATTTTAATTTGATTGTTGTCTTTGTAAAAGATTAAATTTGATCTCCACTCCCACTTCCTTCTGATAAGGAAATTGTTTAGGGACTGATTTCTTACTATGATGTTCAGTGAAACTCTCTGTTTGGACTTCCGTACAGAGTTATCATACTATTATTGACTATATTCATTCCCTAGACTGTACTTTTCATTTCCATAAGGTACATATTTTATAACTGAAAGTTTGTACATCAACAGTGCACAAGGCTTCCCTTTTCTCCATATCCTTGCAAACACTTGTTATTTCTTATCTTTTCGATACTAGTCATTCTGACGGGCGTGAGGAGATAACTCATCATGGTTCTGATTTGCATTTGTATTCATGTTCTTTTGATCTGTAGTGTACGTTCTGGATAATTTTCCTGTGTCATAGGACATGAATTTTAAATGTTTTTAGAGCAATCCATGCATCAGGGAATTTTTAGAGCAATCCATTTTATATTCTAACACAATCTCCTCCTCCGTTAAAGAGACTGCAGTAAAGTGTCTAATCTAAATTTTTATGAATGCTTTATTGGGCCATCCCTAGAAAACTAAGTTCATCCCTGAAACACTCATGCCTCCCTTTTGCCGCTGCTTTTTTCTGTGTCTGCCCTCTCTTTTCACCTCTCATAACCAGTAAGCATCCTTATTAGATACAAATCTCCCCAATACTCACATTTCATAATGCCTTGCACGGGTCGGACCTTTTCCCCTTGCCTTGTCAGAGATCTGTTACAAAGAAAACAGTCAAATTAAAATAGTTCACTAGTTCTGAACTTTTCTTGAGAATATTCGCACTTAAAATAAATTTCTAATTGTGATGATGTCAAGTGGTGTACATGAGGATGTGCATAATTTCATCAATGAGAACAAATAGATGAAAAATATGTATACATATTCATATACACAGAGGAAAGCAAGCCATAGGTATAAGTATCATTATTTGGGGGAAATATCCTCAAGTTATTACTTACCTAATAGAAGTTAGACTAGCCTTCAATGTCTATCATACTATGTTATGTATCTTTAACAAAAATGTGAAAGACCATATTTTATGTAATTTATAATGTCACTGAAAAAGTGTTGATCTTTATGATTAAAAAGAATGAAAATTCACCATAAAGTCATGCAAAATCAGTGCATCATTCCTAAGTAAGTCAGAGAATCAATTAACAGTGAAGGAGTAAATCCATTAGTTTACTTGCCTCCTTTTCTAAAACCCTGAAGAGGTCTCTATTTTGTAGCGCAAAATGAATGTATCTATTTCATTAAATCTTAGAAATATGGAATTTAATGATCGTGACTTCACATTCCCATGCACTAAAACGCTAAGTCTTTCAGTCAATGTTAGTAGACAAAAGAGAGGCCTCCTGACAAGAAACCATTTACACAGTGCTCTTTTTATTGAGAAGACTTCTATGTTGCATTCGTAAATTTTAAGTAATGCTATCTTAGCTTCTGAGACAAGAAAGAAAGGAAGGAAAATACCAGGCTGAAGTCACCGCTACATAAAGTCACCCTTAGGACTCCCCCCACAATCAGAATGCCCAGCAATTTTTTTTTCTGTGAATTCCAAACCATAACAACTCTCTATTAATGGACTTTAGGCCAAAACTTTTAACACAAACTAGTCTGGAACTTTGAACTGATTTGATAGTTTGAGGTCTCCAGACCAGAATTTAAATTTAATCCAGAGAAAGCAACTAATCTAGAACCAGAACTGCCTTTACAGAGGGGGAATAGGGTAAACCTCATTTTGCTTTCTTATTTCGATTCAGGGTCAGTTTTCTGACCTGCCAAGGTGTTGGAAAGCTTGACTTTATACAACGATCAGTAACCCATTCATTAGCTCTGTGATGGGTTAAAAACAGCGAATAATTCTCATATTAAAGATGGAGTCTATTAGGTAAAGCATGAAATGTGGGCCAGACCTGTAACTTGTTTGACTGACAAAATGTAGTGGAAAATGACACTGGAGGGCTTCCAAAGGGCTTGCAGCTTCCCCTTTTTATGTATCTAGAGCCCAAAGAGCTCCATGCTCAGAGGATGAAAAACCACAGGAGGAAGGAGGCCTACATTCTCTAGCATCTCAGATGAGGCCAACCCAGTGACCCAACAGCTGGATATAGCATATGAAGGAAGTGTCTGCACATAGGCAGGGAGACCAGCAGGAGAATCAGTCAATTCACAAAATTGTGAGAAACCATGAATAGTCCATAATTTCAGACATGACGTTTTAGGGATGGTTACAGCAACACGTAACAGAACACAATCTCCCTAGGAGGAAGATGCTTTGTTTTCCTTCCGTTTCTTGCAGAACATGTCTCCTCGCTGAGGCAACTGGAAAACATGGCAAGCCGGTTAGCATGTGAATGTCAGGAGCATCAGCCCTTGAGAAGAACCCCCTCTATTCCTCATAATGGTTCTAACTCCTTACGTCTGCGGCATACCCCACAGGCCAATGTGAAACCAGAATATGTTTCTAGAAAGAAAGAATTATATGGAAGAAAAGAAGAAAGAAGGGCAGGGCTAAGCCAGCCCTTTAGCACTACTATGTGAGCTAAGACTAGGTTTCAGAATAGAGATCTTCTAATGTGGAGAGAGGACCAGATGGTCAGATGGATGAGGCTCAGCAGAAGACTTGTGGGTAAGGGTGGGGGCAAAAAAAAAAAAGAAAAAAAAACAAAAAAACAAAAACAAAACAGGGAGAACAAGTTGCAAAGGAATTCTAGAATGTGCGGGGAATGGTGAAGCACGGGGCTGGGGTAGGAGAATAAAAGCAGCCAGACACCTAGGAAGGCTGGCCCTCATTTCCTTGTTGGTTACCCTAAATACTCTCCAACACTTGTAGGAAAGAGGAGAAACGAAGTGTTGTTTTTCTCACATGAGAAGAATCTACCCAAAGTGTATCTACAGTAAACTAGTCAAATAATTAACCTACACAGACCTCCTCGCAGGTATCAGCCATTAACAACACTCCCACATGGTCAATGCTGAGCCACAGTGAATTGCTGGGGGAGGAGGAGGCCTGATACCACTCCCGGAGCATGGCTTCCTCCCCAGCAAGCAGGCAGCCAGCTGTGACCACTGACCTCCACAGAACAAGACAGAAGAAGAGCTTATACCTCCACCTCTGAATAAGTACCAGTCTAAAGCAAAGGAAGAAATCTTCCCTCATCCACATTGAGACTCACCATCAAGTCCTTTACATGCCGTATGTCTTGGACACAGGGCTTATCTCTACTCCCACCCCAAGCATCGTCTCTCTTTCCTCTCCCCACAGCACGCCACAGAGCCTTTATCACACAGCAGTTGTCTCACCAAAGCGTCAATGGTTTATGTTCCTGCCTCCCTCACTGAGGGTCTGCTACTTGAGGGCAAGGCCCTGGTCTTCATAAGTTTTGTATCTCTCGAAGCTAGCATGGTGTTTGCCACAGGGTCGGTGAGCGCTGAAGTAAGAGTAATCAACTGACCAAAAGTGACTACCCAAACATATCAGTAGTAACAAATGTAAACCAGACATGATAGGTAGTTATCCATATTTTTTAATATGGCTGCTCTAAAGATGGGTTTCCTAAAGCCTGGTGTTAAGCATGTCTACATATGCCTCTATGTGCCATTTTGATTCCGTCATAAACTATAACGTCGCTTTTAACCAGAACACCAACACAAACCATCAAGTCATCCCTTCAATATCCTTGTCTTAAGGACCTTAAATACAACTCTGCTTCTTTGTCTAGCCTGGACGCATGTACGATTGGTTTACCTTCAGCTGCTACCGTCTACCACCCTTTCCAATAAGCTACCCTTACTTACCTATGGATTGTTCAAGGCTGGTTTCAGATCTGGCAGGGGAAAAAATAAATAAATAAGAAGTGACTTAGTCAAAATAGCCTTACAGTCAATGCCATCTTTTACTGATGCCATGTCCTGTCTTGCTCCTTCTTTTCCTGTTTATCACCTTATTTCTAATGCCTGGCTACAAAGCTGAACATGAACTTTGCTCTGCTCCTTGCCATTCTGATTCTAGTAATTCACTCCAGTTTAGCCCATGACCTTACTCTGATGTCTGTTGTATGCAGTCTTCCTTACTTGAGAAGCCTCCCTTGATCCTCCTCCCTTTCACTCAAACTCAGTATTAATCAGGGTGCATTCTCTGGGAAGGCCAGATAACATGGGGGGAAATATCACTGGTTTTAAATCAGACAATCTGGTTTCAAGCCCCAGCTTTGATACTTATGTGTCCCTTAAAGACCTAGCAAGGATTTTCAAAAAGTACTTTTACAAAAGGACTATTTATACTAGTGCAGAGTTAAGGGGTACAACAGGAGATGTTGAGGAACCCAAAGACTAGGAATAGTAGGAAGTCATTTCTAGTCCTAGGCCTAAAGGAGGCAGGGCAAGTAAATGGTGTTACTGAAACCCGGTTGAGAGCTGGAGCCAGGGAATAGGGCTTCTGGACAAAGCTGTAGTCCCCCTGAGGGATGCATCAGTTTCCAGAATGATGCCAAAGCAGGAAGGGAAGAGAATCACTCTTTCCTTGCATGCACCCACTGGGGTCCCCATTGACTGAACCCAACCAGAAAGCAGAAGAAGGAGGCTCTGATGACTGCTCCATAGAAGTCAACACCGTGGGGCCAGGGAGGACAGAGAAAATAGGTATCAGGGTAAAATAAAATAACCAGGATCGTTTCTATATAAGGTTAGCTAAGTGACATTACCTCACTGGCTTCAGGGGTCTCCTCTATGAAGCAAGTGTTTTGAGGCCGTCTTGCAGATAACACACGCAAAAACAACTATAAAAAAAGATGCTCATCAAAATTATCCCTCACCTAGCCTTGCCCTCTCCATCTTATAATGCTTTCAGGTCTTTGATATTAACCCTCGACCTAGAGCCGTGACCACAGCCACTTAAACCTCACTGTTGACTTTCTCCAGAGTTTCCTAGGACAAGAGAGACATGGATGTAAATCCTCATCCAAAGATACAGATGGAAAAAAAAGGAAGGAATAACACAAAATAAAAGGGAAATTCTTCCTTCAATGAAACCCCTGTTCCTTCCCCGCCTGGGATTCCTGAAAACAGGAGCTGAGATGTTGTGGTATCTGCAGCTAGCTCAAAGTATTTCTCCCTACCCACTCCAGGCGTCTTCCCACAATCTGAGGTCCAAAGTCTGTTCCTCCTTGTCTCAAAGTGTAGAGACAACTAGAAAGATTGAATTAGTGCTGGGTATATTTTGCCAGGCCGGAGGCATTTAGGATTCTCTTGGGTTAGGCCTTTCCAGAAATCAACAAGTTTGTGAGATTTCTAAATCCGGGCCTATCCAATTAAACACAATTCTGTAAGTGAACGCTGTGATGTCACATAACTGGAAATGGCATTGACATTTGCAATTACAAGCCTGCCCTTCTTTTTGGATGTATGGCCATTTTCTTCAGAGCTAAAAGGCATTTGGGAGACCATTTAGTTGTATGTTCTCATTTTCCAGATGAAGAAATCCGAAACGCAATGACAAAGACGGAACAGGAACTTCACCTTGATCCCCAGCTTGGTCCCCAGCTTGCCAGTCTAGTTAGCCCTTCTTACCGCAACACATAGGCTCTTTATATTAAAACTCTATAATAATAAAAAAAATTCCTGAGGCATTAAATCCTTTATAGTAAATAATACCAGATATTCACTTTTAAATGAGCCCAGCGTTAGCTTACTTGCAAAAGAAAGAAGACTTTAAAAATAGGCACAGCAGACAGTGCTCGCCACAATTTTCTAAGTGTCCCATAACTTCATCTGGGAGGAAGAACATTCTTTCTTGTTGACAGAAAGTAATCCATCACGGGTCTTGACTTTCTCATTTTCTTAATGCTATATAACCATCTAATCATTTTTTTTTGAAAATTGCTATAATAATTCTGTCTCCTTTATTTCTCACTCTAAAAATAGCAGCTCTCCTTCATCTGCTAATTTCCACGGCTTCTCAACACTGCCGTCTGCTCGGTATTTCGAGGATGACTTCTAGCTGCGTCAGTTACCCAGACCCCACCGGCAATACCCCGTTTGACTTGCTCAGATGCCTCCAGATCTGAGTAACTAGAGAGCTGAGCGTTTTCAGGATCTGCATGTTAGCTCTGTGGTAGAATGACTGATGTCAGCCCCAACTTTGCCAAGGATCTCTCATCACTACTAGTTCTAGCCCATTCCAAGCTATTGGGCTTGCTCTCTCGTTCTGGAGCACACCCCCTTTCACATATTTGAGCAAGGATTCAACAATATGACAATCATTTTCTTTCCTTAAAGTGCCACTCCTGCAGCGGACGAAAATAACTTTGTAACTGTTGTCGCTGCCTGGTGGGGGAGGTGGCACGGGGCAGAGGAGAGGTTGCAGTGACTCCTCTTGATGTGTTCACACACACCCCCCCCCCATCTTTATCCAAAACTATTCTCTTCTCCTGGCTCGACTCTCTTAAATTCCTGGTTATCCAAACTCCCTGGGCCTTTAATGTTTTCTGGAGAAAAACAACAAGCAAATGTTGACTTCTATGCTGAGCCTATGGTTTTTGACTTGCTTTAGGCTTGGGCCTTGGAATCCTCTGGCAGCCACAGGCTTCTAGGAGCGTTGTTTTATTGATTTAAAAAAAAAAAAAAAGGTACCATGTTGCACAAAATAGGCTGCGGCATGCTTTCCTTAAGCTGCTAGGGCAGTGGAGGGACCGGAGGACTCAGGCAGGCGAGTAAACACACATTTAATAGTATGGTAACATGGATCAGGAAAAAGTTATTCTAAAGCATAGCGTCAAGAGAGAAAGAATACACTCTCCATTTATTTAATGTCTTCCTTATGTTTCCTCAGAACAGCGCTTATTCCTTGACAAGCCTCTCCTGCACCCTGCATCCAGGGCTCCTTTCCTGGGATGGCTCAAGACTTGCAGCTTCTCGCTCTGCTTGTTTATTTATTTACACTGTCATTCCTATTCTCATCCAAACTAACATATGTCTGCACAATACAGAGTGAAAAGTAAATGTCTTTCTTCGTGTTTATTCCCCCTGAAGTCGTTCACCAAATTGCTTTTTTTACATCCCTTTTGCAATCTCATCCCATCCGGCTCAAGTATCCCGGATTAGAAAGGCAGTCTCTGGAGTCCTTTTCAAAGGGAGCCTCCCACAGCCTTTAAATCCCCCACATTTTATGGTGCAGATATTCAGGATCTGAGGTATTAAGTAAGAAGGAAAGCAAAGCTGACTGGGACGGGCACAGAAAAATAGAGTAGCTTCTTTTTTGGATAATCATTATTGGAATTGTCCTGTTATCTGTAACTTTTCTGGTTCAAAGTGATAAACTCAGTCATTTGCAACTGGACATTATGCAACAGATAAAGATGGTGTGTGTGTGTGTGCGCGCACGCACAATGTACAGAAAATACCATTCTACTGCAGAGAAAGAATTGTGAATGGGAATTCTTTAAAATAAGCCAAAAGTCATAACCCTGATGGGGTTGTTGATAATATAAAATCGATAGAAAACTACTCCTACCTTCAAAACTCCAATACAGGCATGCAAAGCAATTAATAACATTTAATTAAGGAATTAGCATGGAAAGGCCAGCCTCTCAGATTCTAATTTTTTAGCGCTTTTACAAGAATGTGTAGTTCACGCTCCTCTCCTTTTGCTTCCAGGCCATCTCCTCTCCTAAGTCCTCTCTTCTGGGATGTGTAACAACTACACCTCTGAAGACCTCAGAGAAATACAACAATGTGAAGCACTGTGAGCTTGCAAAAAAAAAAAAAAAAAAAAAAAACTGGGATGGGTAAGAGCGATGACCTTTTTATCCCTTCCATCTATAAACACGCACTCAGGAGGCGACCCAGTTCAGGGATCATAGATGGAGGGAAGAGGGAGAAAGTCCACTCTCGCTTGCTCTCCAGCAAGGCTCTGGCTATCTTCTAAACCTAAATTATTTGAGCCTAAGAATTAGCAAGGTGTTCATGAATCAGGGACTTTTTCAGCGTGACCTCTCAGGGCTGGTGTACAACTGGACGGCTACAAAGGATAGTCCTTCGGATACTGTTAAATACGGCTCCCGACTAGCTTCTATTAAAATCACTCCGGGGGCTTAGGACTCCCAAGTGGTATTTCAGGAGCTTCTGGAAGCTCATCAGCTTGTGCTACTGGAAGAAAGAGGTGGGACGCTCACCTGGGAGCAGCCAGGGCGCCCAGCTCAGAAGTGCAGGGCCCGCCCCCCACCCCCACCCCTGGGTGGACCCGCCGACCCTGGTTCCCGCTGCCAGGGGCCCGGCAGGAAGGGGGACCCTCCGCGCCCCCGCCCCCCAAGCCTGGGAGAAACCTTCGCAAGGGTCAGTCTCGCTGGAGCGGACGAGAACCGCCGCCGCACACCGGGCTTTTCCAGATCGGGGGACGGGGGCGCGGGGAGGCGCTGCCCAACCGCCGCAGGCACCGTCCCGCGCGCCGCCGCCGGGTCCCCGCTCGGGCCAGGTGGCCGTCCGCGCCCCCGGGTCCTCGGGAGCGCCCCTCCCCTGGGAGCCCGCAGGCGGGGCGGCGGGGCGCGGGGGGGGCGAACCCCGGAAAGCTGTCCGCAGACGGGCGCCCCGCAGCCCCCGCCTCGGTGCCGACTGCCCAGCTGCGCTGCGGGGGGCGCGGGGCCTGGACAGCCGGGGGCTCGGGGGTCAGGGGGCCTGGACAGCGGGGGGCTCGGGGGTGGGGGGGTCCTGGACAGCGGGGGGCTCGGGGGTGGGGGGGTCCTGGACAGCCGGGGGGCTTGGGGGTGGGGGGTCCTGGACAGCCGGGGGCTCGGGGGTGGGGGGTCCTGGACAGCCGGGGGCTCGGGGACGCGGGGCCTGGACAGCCGGGGGGCCTGCGGGCGTCAGGGCCTGGACAGCGGGGGGCTCGGGGGTGGGGGTCCTGGACAGCGGGGGGCTGGGGGGTGGGGGTCCTGGACAGCCGGGGGGCTTGGGGGTGGGGGGTCCTGGACAGCCGGGGGCTCGGGGGTGGGGGGTCCTGGACAGCCGGGGGCTCGGGGACGCGGGGCCTGGACAGCCGGGGGTCCTGGACAGCCGGGGGGCGCGGGGGTCGCGAGGGGCTCAAGGGGCCCTGGACAGCCGGGGGCGCCGGGAGCGGGGGGCGCGCGGGAGTCGGGGGGCGGGGGGGCGCGGGCTCTGGACAGGCGGGGGCGCCGGGGCGCGGGGTGTGCGGGGTGCGCTGGGGACAGGGGGCGGCGCGGGGGACAGCGCGGGGGACGCGGGGGGCGGTGCGGGGAGCGGGGGCCCGGACAGCCCGCGGGGGGAGGGGGGAGCGCGCGCTCGGCGGCGGAGGCGGGGGCGGGGGTGTCGCGGCCGCGGACCCCAGCTCGGGCGCGCCCCCGGGGGACCCCGCTCGGCGCGCCGGCCCCGCCGCCCCCGCCCGCGCCCCCCGCGCCGCGTGCGGTGCCCGGAGATGCTCCGCCGCAGACCCGGGACCCCTCAGGCGCCTCTTCCCGTCCCTCTGCCAAATCGCAGCGCCTGTACTTTTCCAGCTCCCTTTTTTCCCTCTTGAAATTGAAAGTTATTGAGGTCGCTCGGGGTTGTTGCTGCGGCGGTTTCCTTCCCCGCCCCCGAGCTCCCGCCCCCCGCAGCCACCCCCTCCCCTCCCCTCCCCTCCCCCTCCCTCCCTCCCTCCCCGCCGCCCGCCCGCCCGCCTCCACTGGAGCGGCTCCTGCTCGCGGACGGCAGAAGCAGCTCGGGGTCTGTCCGCCGCCCCTGGGCCATGGCCGCGCTGCCCTCGGCGCCCCCTGCGCTGCGATCCGTGGGCCCCCGCCGCTGTCGCCGCAGCCGCCGCCGCCTCTGAGCCCGGACCCGCCGCCCGGACCCGGACCCGCCGCCGCGCACCATGCTACCTGCGGCCGCCCCGGCGAGGCCGCTCGCTGCCCGGGGAGCCCGCGCCGCTCGCGGTGCCGACAGCCACCCTCGCGGAGCCGCCGCGGCGCCGGGCTCGGGCAGCTGGCACGTCCAGTAGTGGGCGTCCCCGCCCGCCCCGCTCGGGTGGCCGCCCGGCGCGCCCCTCGGAGCCCGGGGCCAGGTCGTCCCCGCGGGCTCGCGCGCCCCGAGCCCCAGCGCCTGCCCCGGTCCCAGACGCTTGCTGCTACGGTTAACAGAAGCAGGAGGAAGGGACGGGAACCGCTACTGGGTTACTATGCACTTGCGACTCATTTCTTGGTTTTTTATCATTTTGAACTTTATGGAATACATCGGCAGCCAAAACGCCTCCCGGGGAAGGCGCCAGCGAAGAAGTAAGTGCCGGGCTTCGTGCGCCAGGGCTCCCCCGCCGCGTCCACCTGTCGGGCGGCCCCGCGCCCTCGGCCCCTCGGGGCTCCCTCGTCCCCCTCCGGGTGCCCTCGCCCCCCTCGGGGCTCCCTCGTCCCTCTCCGCATGCCCTCGCCCCCCTCGGGGCTCCCTCGTCCCTCTCCGCATGCCCTCGCCTCCCTCGGGGCTCCCTCGTCCCCCTCGGGGCTCTCTCATCCCCCTCCGGGTGCCCTCGCCCCCTTCGGGGCTCCCTCGTCCCCCTCCGCATGCCCTCGCCTCCCTCGGGGCTCCCTCATCCCCCTCCGGGTGCCCTCGCCCCCCTCGGGGCTCCCTCGTCCCCCTCCGCATGCCCTCGCCTCCCTCGGGGCTCCCTCGTCCCCCTCGGGGCTCCCTCATCCCCCTCCGGGTGCCCTCGCCCCCCTCGGGGCTCCCTCGCCTCCGCCGCATCCCCGCGGGCGCGAACCTGGCTGCCGCCCCTCGCTGCTCCGGGTTCGAGGGGAAGCCGCGTGCGTTCGCTAGACGGGCTCGAGGTGTCTGCGCGCCCCCGGAGCCGGGGGTGGGGACCGCGGGGAGCCGAGCTGCCGAGTCCGCGCCGGGGGAGGCGCGCGGAGACCGCGCTCAGGGGGCGAGCAGCCCGGGAGCCGGCGGACGCGCGGGGGGCGCGGGGGGCGCGAGAGGGCGGGCGGGGCGCCCCGGCTGGGCGGCTGCAGCGCCGCGAGCGCCTGGGGACCGCCCGGGACGCGGCTGCCCGCCCACGCCCTTGCCCGGCACGCGGAGCGCGGGGCCGGCCGGGGTCGGGGTCCTCCGGACGGTGCGCTTCCCCACCAAGCTCGGGCGCGCCTCCAGGGCCGCCCGCGTCCGCCGCCGCTCCGGGTGGGGCCGCGCGACAGGTCGTCCGGGATCCGGCGCCCGCGCTCCCTCCGCCGCGCTCGGGGTGCCCGGCACGGGAGCTGGGCGCGCGGAGGGCGCCGCGTCCTGCCCCCCGGGGACCTGGTGCCCGCGGAGGGCGCGCTGCAGGCTGCGGGGCCGGGGCCGGAGGAGCCCGCCCGGAGCTCGCGGGGCGCCCAGGACGACGCCGCTGCCACCCCCGCCGCCGGGTGCGGGGCACGGGCCGGAGGGCTGGGGACGCCCCGCCGCCGCCGTCTGCGCCCCGGACGCGAGGGCCCCGAAGGCTCCCCGTGTGCCGCCGGCCTCGGGCGGACGCGGGCCGGTTCGCCTGCGCCCCGGGGCCGCGCAGCGAGGGGCGGGGGGCCCGGAGGGGTTTGCGGCCTCGGTTCCCCGCGTCCCCCTTCGCTCAGCCGCGCCCCGGGGTCCCCGCCCCCCTCGCCGGCCCCGGGCGCCTGCTGCCCCGCGCTGCCCCGCGCTGCCCCGCGCGCCATCCTCTTCCCCCCCGCCGGGACCCCGGGGCCGCCAGTGTAGACAGGGGCGCCTCCGATCGCAGCGCGGGGCCCCGTTTCTGAAGGCGGCCCCCGGGAGGGCGAGCTGGCGGTGCCTCGGCTCCCGCCGGCCCCGGGCGGGGACCCTCCTCGGCCCGAGCCGCCTCTGGACCTGCCGCCGTCGCCTCCGGGCCGAGTCGGAGGCGCAGCGGGTGAGCGCGGGACAGGGGCCGGGAGAGCTCCCCTGCCCGGGATGCTGCGGCCGCGCCCTGCGGTCGGCCTCCGAGGCCGGGTCGGCCGGTGAACTCCTGGGAGAGGGGCGACCCCTTGCGTCCTCGGAGGAGACCGACCAGGCCCTTGGCAGGTGCAGTGTGGCTCCTGGAGAAACGAGGTGGGGGGGGGGGGGGGGCACAGGGAAGGGTGTTCAATGTCCAGAAACCCGGGGCCGAATTGCAGTGTGCACATACTCGTTTCTTTGGAAATTTCTTCAACGTGTAAGAACGTTTTCCTCCAGTACGGTCTGGGAAAACGAATTTTGATGAAAGATAAAGTAGTAAAGGTATTTTCGAAAAAAAAAAATAATAAAAAGCCATTACTTTTTCCAAAAAAAAAAAAGACAACTAACATGAAGCTTTAAGAGTATTATTCCTTCCCTTTGGGCCTGTGGTTAAATAGCTTCACTTTCCTAGACTTTTAAAAATCTTCTCTAAAAATACCAGAGGTGGAAGTTGAGGTGTTAAGAGCTGTTTTTTTCCCCAAGTGTTTTGAAAGTGGTCTCTTGAATGTTTTAGTGCAAAAGTTTCTTGCCAAGAAAAAAAAAAGACATTTGTTTGTAGTGTTCAGTATCGTCAAGTCTAAGCAACCATGGCTAATACTCGGATGTAGCAGATAAAGCCACATTAGTATTCTCCAGCTTTCCTGCTGTACCTTTTGTCCGTACTTTGTGAAAACTAGTGTTCTTATAGGAGAAGGAGCGTTTTTTTAAAAAAAAGATCTTATTTATTCATGAGACTAAGAGGGAGAGAGAGAGAGAGGCAGAGACACAGGCAGAGGGAGAAGCAGGCTCCCTGCAGGAAGCCCGACGTGGGACTCGATCCCACGACCCCAGGATCTGACCTGAGCCAAAGGCAGACGCTCAATGGCTGAGCCATC
Organism: Vulpes lagopus; assembly: GCF_018345385.1. Lineage (NCBI taxonomy): Eukaryota > Metazoa > Chordata > Mammalia > Carnivora > Canidae > Vulpes > Vulpes lagopus. The sequence goes on from NC_054825.1 coordinate 123,116,984, forward strand.
CAGGTGTCCTAAAAAGAGCCTCTTAAACATAAATTTTTACCTTAAAAAAAATATCTCTGGAGTCATCAGTGAGTAAATACACAATAACTTTTTTTTACCTATTTGGATTCATATACAGCTCCTAGAGGTGACTAACTTGAATTTGTTTACGATAAAAATGAAACGCAACCCTTATGCAAGATTCCCCAACCAGCAGTGTTTTCAGAGGCAAGATTTGGTTTTAAGTAGTGTTAAATCAAGAACCCCCAATTCCAGCTCCGTCCTTGCAACTTAGTACGGTCAGGTTTGGAATTCCACGCTATCTGCTAATGAAAGTAAAGGTCATACTTGCCGTAATGATAATAAGCACAAAACCTCACTATTGCACTGCATTTTCACGTGAGTGATAACGCTCAGACCCCTAAATAGTAACTTGAAATGTAGGTATTAATAGTCCCATTTTACAGAGAAAGAGTCTGAGAAACAGAGGCTAAGGAACTTCTGCAAAGCCGTACAGCTGGTGGGTAGAGCTGATCTCCTGCTTTTTCACTACCTGGTGATCTATGTCAGAGAGAGGATGCCAGGTATGTTAAGTAATAAATGTGATGGTCTCCAGACTCTCATTTATCCACTTTGTTTGGAGAATAAGCTCTTCTGGTTGACTGGAAATTTTTGAACTGCTATTTATGTTATTATACATTAGCGACCAATGTCAAAGAATTCAATATCTAGTAATAACAGTAATAATGGAGAGCAGTAGCGAAGCTTGCTAAATATAATAACATTGCTTGGTTATTCAGAAGACATTATAGGATCATATTACTCCCGAAGATTACTGTTAGAAACGTCAGATGCCTTTGTAGTATCCTTTTTATTTGATGCCATCTATTAATTGGGTTTTAATTGTCTGGATTCTAGATACACGCGAGTTTTGAAAAGCTATTGCGTGCATAATAGTTACAAAGCTCTGATTGCATAATCTGTAAAGCTTCTAAAAATCCTTCATAAATATCTGAAATAAAGGAGTAAGAATACAAGGGAAATAGTGGTAATAAGATAAAACCATCTTATCGGAATATATTGTTGGTCATTGCCCATGACCTTATTTCAGATTTTGAGCCATTCTTTGAGATTCTGATACACTCTTGGTAATAACACTGCTAATTCTGGTAAATAACAAGTTAACTATAGGCTAGAAAAATCTTTCATTCGACCATTCATGTTGTAATATTAATTTTGAATGGAAGTATGGTTTGGATATTGGCTACAATGCGTTTTCTCACTTGTCTACTTCAGTTACTAGCCTACTTTGTTTTTGAAAGAGACGTTGTTTAATACATAGGAGACACAGTAAAATTTTTTGGAGAAAACACATCCTGCAACATATCGTGATATCTACATGAATCAAAGTCACAAATTTAAACTCTCAGGCTGTAATGGCAACATCTAAAAAAAAAGCAAAAAAAAAAAACCCACTTTATTTTTGTAAATTTTAATATCTATTATAATATTATAACTATAATTATTATACTATCAGAGTTCTTTCTTAAAATATCCTTTTGTCATACTATTTTAATTATTTATTGCTTCAGTAGAAGGATTTTACTTAGAACATTAAGGATGATGATTCTTAAATATTGTCTTTTTAATCCCCAGTTTTTCCATGTAAAGTAATTGAGAATAAAAGAATGAGTGTGAAATTGACTTAATGTCAACATTTCATTGTTCCTCTAAGCATGAAAAATGAACAGTATTTCAGTTTCTAAGCAGATAACTTTTGCTAACTCATTGTTTCATTAAGTATTTACCCAGAATTTAATATTCTACAAATTAGGTCCCCGGAAAGCAATGTGTGGAAATTACAACATGTAGTTACATTTGATTTTCAAGTTACGGGAAAACCATACATGCCGCAGTACTACAAAACAAATTTATTAGTCATCTGATTATTTTAGACTATTTAAATCTGGACAGAGATCTCCAGATTACTACTAAATACCTGAAAATATTCTCCAATTGCATTTAATTTTTTTTTAATGCAGTTCTTTTAAATTCTATGTAATGTGGGTGGTATATTGTGTGGAGTTGTCAGAACCCTAAGTAGAGTCAAGACCAAATGGTCCCTCTGCAATTATAAGAACAAAGTATCAAAAAATAAGACTTTTCTACTAGAGTGATTTCTTAAATCATCTTTCCCCGCTTTATCTGAATGTTTCATTTTGGATGTTGTCCTAACCTTTCTTCCTACTTCCCCGCTATCCGCTTATCCCACCCCCCAAAAAATCCTTTTCCAAGTAGTGAATTCTTGAAATGCCATCAGAGTGGGTATTATATTTCAAGAAATGTAAGAATCAACTTTGGTTACCATTAGGAAAACATCATTCAGTTCTGAGAGCATGGTAAGGATCATGCAAGACAGTGTGTTGAAATTACGTGTTTTACTTGGTTGGAACTATTTCTTCTCTGAACAGTGCATTGAACACTGGCATGCTTTCGAGAATGATCATTTGAGAAGTGTTGCATCATAAATCACATAGATTTCTCTACCTTGCTTTTGATTTTGAGGGAAAATGTGGGTTGCTTTCTCAATTGTGAATGTTTTCTTCAGATTTAAAATGATTGAATTATCTGGAATTTACCACCGGTTGGACAACCCAGTAAGTTTGAAATGCTTTGCGACTCTACCTTAACAAACTATAAAAAGTGTAAAATATATGTCTGTAAAAATTTACTGGACATTATTTTTCTATTTAATCCTGCCCATCAGATCTTTCACTTCAGGAATATTACTAGCATTCTGCTTAAAGTACTTATCCAGCAATACTGAAAAGAATGGAATGTTCCATTCTCAAGGACTATGGGGGTGCTGAGAATGCTTACTGTCTAAAAGTCATTGAGGGCTATGCAATCCTATTTTCTGCTCTGAAGAGTTTTCAACAACATGAAACTTTGAAGCAAAATGCCTACATTTTTTCTTCACATTTGAAAAGTTTGGATAATCTCAAAAATTCATTTTAAAAGATATGGTTACAGGTGCCTCTTGTCTGATAAGAGTATTTCTGTTTTATTTGTAATCTTGGCAAAGGACCTAGTTACCATCTGCTGTCCCTACATTTTTTTCTAGAAGTTTCACAGAGAAAACTCAGTGGTACTAAAGAATATGATTGTCCAATTAAATGTATATTTAATAGCTCTTAACTGTCATCATGCCTTATGCAAGAATCTAATCCAGTCTTCGAAACAGTACCTTATCAGGGTGCTATCTGACCTTTAGGAAACGATGAATAGCAAGCATCCTAAGTTCATTCCAGAGACTGGGACCTACGATGCCATTGAGAGAATCCCCAGTGTCTGCTGGAGAGAAGTAGACTGAGAAGTAGAGGATCTGGGTTCTAGATCCAGCACGCTTGCTAATATTTTAATAATCCAGGCAAGTCCCTTTACACCGCTTAAGACTGCAATTCCTCATCTGTGAAGTAAGGTGGTTGATCAACGAGTTATAGCTAAGCTATTGCTATAGCCTCTTCAACTTACCTTTTTGGTCTGAGAACATAAACCGTGGCTGTGACGTAAATACTCACAGTTAAACAGCTCTTCTAAACTTGGCTGTCTTTTTCAAGTTTAGGCGATGAAGACTGGAAGTGCAAACAAATATAAATATCCCCTTATTATAAGGAAACGTGGTTAAAGAGCACTTAATAAGCGCCTTATCAAAGTAGAGATGGAATTAGTTATACCATTTCTCACTCTTCGCAGTATCTAGTGCCCAGACACCATAGCCGTAGCATTGCTCAGCATACTCAGGTTTTCAGATCTGTCTTGTCCCAGGGCTTGGAGTCACAGGGAGCTGGCTTGGAATCCGGCTGGAGAGATGCTGAAGAGCTCCCCTCCCGTGACAAGCTGTCAGGAGTGGCCTGTCCTGGAGTCGAGGCAGCAACTGCCATGACCCACGTGTAAGATAATAAGGCCCCGTGTCAGGATAGTGGTGACTGACTGAGCAAGGGAATGTATAAAGCCGATAATTTATATGGATCGAACGTATAGGTCTTAGCAACTAATTGGACACGAAGGGAAAAGAGAGGGAGGGACGTATTTGGCACCAGGCTTCGTAGTGTAAGGACTCAGATCTGGGTGAATGGAAAAGCAGTGGAGATAAATGAAAAGATGGGAAAGGAAGAGAAGCAGATTTGATAGGAAGCTTATTTTTTCTTTTGAGCTGTCTTTACTTTGAGGGCCAGTAGAGCAAGTAGTAGCTCAGAATCAAAGCCTCAGAGTGTCGGGGCTGAAGAGAAGTATTTTGGAGTCAGAGAAAAGGGATAGTTGAACGCATGAGCTAAGATCTAGTGGTGCCGTATTTATTGTTATTAAAAATGTTCGCATAGCTGACATCGAGATCTTTATTGGTAGTAACAAAATAAGAGTAATTAGAAATTAAAATAAGAGTAATTACATTGATGTACTTTGCCTGTTATCTAATATATCATTCTCAACTGAAGCCTCTCATTTTTATAATACTCTTTGTATTATATGAGACAGCGGTCACTGAGATTCAATTTTAAGTTGCCAAATCATGCCACTGACAATCACACTTAGAAATCTCCTCACCCATGGGACTGTATTACTTTGCCATAGATCATAGGAAAAGTGAAAAATGTTGTGATAATGAAAGATGTGTTCCCTTAAGCTGTAAGAATGCTCTTTTTAAAAAAGCATTCCATCAGGATCTGCCATCAACTCATAACGGAGGCAATCCCCTTCCAAGCAGATTTCTCCCCAAAGTGTGCTCTTTTAAAATAAGAGGTTCTGAGGATGGGTTGGAGCTTGAAGGAATCCAGTCGGTCCGTACAATGTGTGGATCATCTCTGAAACATCCCCACTGACTTAGTTATCCAGCCCCACCCCCTCTTTCTCTTCCAATTCAGTTGAGGCCTTCTGCATCAGAAGCAGGTAACCTCTTCTAGAGAGTCTCTTCTCCCAGTTCTCCGCCGAGCCCTCGGCATGGGCATGGGATGAGATTCGGTTATCTTAAAACATTTCTCGGATGAACAGGCAATAATGCAGTGCACTGTATTCACTCCCAAAAACTGTCCTCAGAAAACTAGCTGGTAAGCATATTTATAATTATACCCCAATACAAAGCACATTCCTGAGAGTAAGTGGTAAAGCAGCCCCCATTTTATAACCACATAATACAAACCACCACCACACAATATAAAATAACAGAATTTGTGAGATGCTTATTTTAGAACACTGTTTTTTTAACATATGCTTGATAAGTTGGTAAGAAAAAGAACAGCTTGTTTCTCGTGGTGACATTCTTTTCTTATACAAAGTGACCTCACAGGTACGAACACAGTCATCTTGACAAAGGCTGTCATGGAAGGAGAGGCAAGGCTCAGTCACATTTTGCTGATAAGAAAGAGACAAAAATGTTATGTCGAAGCGTGTACCAATGCCTCCTGGCAAACTGGAGTTTCATGGTTGTCAGAGCCGTTATATTTAATATATTTAAATATATTTAATAAAAAAAAATAATATATTAAATATATAAATATAATATATAAATCTTATAAACCACTTTGCCTACAGGGGTGCAATATATATATATATAATATATATGTTATATATCATATATCATATATATAACATATATATGTTATTTTACTACACATTTGTATTTATTTGGTAAAGTGAATGTTGAGATACTTGATTATTATGTAAACAGCTGCCGTGTTTTAACCACCTGTGAGTTCCAGATCCTGTACTTGATGGTTTTGCAAATGTTATCTCATCTAGTCCTCGCATTTGCCCTGTAAGGAAGGTGCCGATAGTCCCGTGTTTGTCACCTGCCATCACTCGACAAAGCTGTGGCGGGCCTGGGACTTCAGCCCATGTTGGGCTCCAAAGCCTGTGTCCTTCTCGGATTTCTTCACGTCCCCTCAACTACTGGGATTGGTACCTGGGGGCAGTCCTAGGTGCAGCTCCTCAGACCCACCTCAACTTTTCTTTCCCTTACTCTCTCCTCGCTCATTCTTTCTTCCTACTTGTTGAACAGCTACAAATGTTTCCCAAACATTTACTATTGAGGTTGCTTCTGGTTTTCTAGGACTTTCTTCCACTTCTCTTTCTTCCTCCTTCCTCTTCTCTCTCTTCCCTTAAACTCACCTTGTTGATGGTATTTAAACATAAAAAGTTGCAGATTGTTTTTCCCTTAGAAGCAATAGGATAGCACATTTTATGTGAAGTACTCTAAGATTATTCTTCTCATCTACCATGTGCATATCCAGGAGAAGATTAACTTAGGCATGAGGATATGGCAAAGTCTATAATTTTGCAGTTAAATATCAAAATCCTTCTATGTAATTTACAACCACAACAGATACTTCACTGGCTAGCTTTTGTTTTCCAGAAAAGTCATCTTTATGGTGCTTCATAAAATCTGCTATTCGTATTACTTTTGCCGTGAGTATTAACGGTAATCTTCACTCCAAATTCTTGCTTTATGGGCCTGGGTACAGTGATTTTTCAACCCTGATTTCAAATTGGAATCACCTGGAGATCTTAAAAAAAAAAAAAAGACCAGACTCCATCCTCGACCAAATGAAACAATCTCTAGGCGATGGGGCCTGGAGATCTGTATTTGCAGAGGTTGTCCCAAGTAATTTGCATCCGAGACTGAGAACTACTATTGGACCCTTAATTAAGAATAACTATGACAGCCAAGCAATTGTGAAAAACAGGGCCAGCTTCGTGGGGGTGAGGCAGAAAAAACAGACCTGTGTGGGGTGTGATAAGAGATGAGACCCATCTTGGTTATCCGTGGAGTGGTCTTGAACTTGTGGCACCGACTAGAGCCAACGAGAGCATCTGATAGAGAATCTTCTCGGCCAGAGAGTCTAAGCAAAGAGAGCGAGTGCGCACAGGGAGAAATGCCACTGAGTTTCCCAGACGCCGCCTTGGTAGGACTTGGTGGGACAGGGGGCTGGTGGGCGAGCTGCGACCCCAGGTGAGTGTGCTCCCCGCTGGGCCCCTCCGTGGGGGGTGAGGCAGGGATGGACAGAAGATGGGGGACCAGCCATACCCCAGATTTTTTCTCAAAGCTGCTTAATAATAAACAAGTGTTTCCATGCCTTACCAGATGATTGGGACTGTGCCCTAGAGTACGCTTTGTTTCTAGAAAACACGTAGTGGTTAGAAAACTGCCTAACAAGAAATAAACATTCTTTTATAGTTTCTACAATTCCTGACTAACTTCAGATTGACTACTGTTGATCAGTAAAACTACTATAAATAGCAGAGTTTTAACTCCATCTTAATGGCTTTCGTGGTAGGTGGTTTGCTCATGAACTTACTGCTTTTACTTCTCTCCTAATGTGCTCTTCCTTGGGTGGTTATCTTCATTCCATCTCACTTATTATTATTCTTTTCTAGTCCATGAAGGATTTTCAAGCCTTGTCATAAACCAGGGAAATCTCCATGTAAAAGCGAAGTGGAAGTCTGGGCTTCCTGTCAGACTTAATTCTGCTTGTTAAGGGGGCTCCTTGGGAGAATTTGGGTTCTAGTGAGTCACTAGGCCAAATCCCAATAACCACAATTGCCAAAAGTAATTAGACTGAGGAAAGCCAGGCTCCTTGGGAGGAGGGTCATCACAGCACACTTGAGCCATTGCTCCGTGGTCAGACCTAGTTACTTGTCCCTGAGGATTGGGAGCAATCCGGAGTTACAGAGAGCAGGAGAGCCACCAGAAAACAATGCTTTTCCACCAATTTTTTTTTTCTTCAATAGATTATTCACCCTAAGCATGCAAGAGATAGAAGTATGCACAGTTGTCACCATCATCTTATAAACCACTTTGCCTGCGGGGGTGCGAATGCGCACAGTACTCCTGCTGTCTTCACTGCAGAGTCTCCTCCTCCCTTCCTCAGTAGATAAAAAGAACCTAAGGAATTTGGTCTAAGGCTTCGTAAAAGAGGAGTCTGATTAGGAGGGGAAGGGAAGAGATCCTTGCAAACATCCTAAATTCAATTTAAGTATGATATTACTGAAGTAACATTTGGAAATAAGAAAATTGTGGTGCATTTCCAGGACAAGGGATCTAAAACCTCCGGAGCGAGGACAGGGCCGAGGGTACACTCAGGATTTCTTGTACTGGAAAGAAAACCATTTAGAAATACGATGCTATAGGGGCGCCCGGGTGGCTCAGTCAGGTAAGTGACTGCCTTCAGCTCAGGGCATGATCCCGGGGTCCTGGGATTGATCCCCACTTTGGGCTTCCTGCTTGGCGAGGAGCCTGCTTCTCCCTCTGCTCTCTCTCTCTCTCTCAGATAAATAAAACCTTAAAAAGGAAATATGATGCTGTATCTAAAGAGAAGTTATCAATAAGTGGAGCTCTAATTTTAAACGTTGAGTATGTTAGATGTCAGAAGACTGTTAAGCCTTTTTATAGGAAAATATTCACGGAGCACAAATATATTTGTGCTTCATAATCTAAGGGAAAGTCCACCTTTGAAACTATTGGCATTGCCTCAAATATCCAGAAAGGATACACTGTCTGCCTCATGTGATGGATCTTTAATTGTACGAAGACACAGAGTTTCCCTCTGTTCAGGGTCCTTAAATGTGGTAAGTTTCACATTCCTTTATAATTTAGAATAATTTCGGTATATTTCGATACTCTTATGACTTTGCACTAGTAGCTCCTTTTGTTCAAACATGTGGCTGGGTGGTATTGCTTATTTTAAATCCACAGAGAGGCAGGCAGGCAGAGCCCTTTCCTGGCCAGCCTCCTCTGGCAGTTGAGCCCAGGTAACGTTTGGCCAATGGCCCCTGACCTCCTGCGCTGTGCACACTGCAGAGTTATCATGACCTGCAGGCAACACAGTATTCCCAAGTTAGTGGCACCGTATACTTGATTTTCTTTGGTCTTGAATTTGATGATGAACTAATCTAAGAATAGAAGAATTTAATTTTGGAAACCTAGCAGCAAAACTATGACCTTTATTTCCTTGAGTCTCTATGTTTTGGTGGCATGTCCTTTCTGCCACAAAATAGAAAAGATACAGACAAATGCTGCTTGGCCACAGACCATATGAGCACATATTGAGCACATATTGCTGAAGATTTGTTTTTTTTGTAGACTTCAGTGTTGTTTTTCCAATTTATGACCAGTTTGTTGATCTAAGTCCTAAGGGGCCTTCACTGCTGTTTGGCAATAAGAAAAAAAGCCCACAGGTGGCATCCTCAGCGGCTCCTCCCTCTATTCCCCGCCCTCCTCACTTCATGCCATCCTCAAGCCAACTCTTAAGGTAACTCTTAGCCCTTTCCACAAAGAAGGGGCGATCTCTCTTTCCTATAGCACATTTCCAAGACATCCACCCAGCTTTCTAGTCCAGAGCTTGATGCAGACCCAAGCTTTTAACATAGATCAGTGGAATTCCCTCGGAACCCGGTTACCCCGGCAGGATGGTGGAGATGCATACTTGACCCCAGTATCCATAATCAATAGCATGTGCCTTTCCACCCAGCACTGAGCTTCCGGGACCCAGTCCTGATTCATGTGTGTTTTCAGACCTGTGAGCATTATGTCTCCATACCTCAAAGTTTAATTTCTTTTTTTTTTTTTTAAGATTTTATTTATTCATGAGAGACAGAGAGAGAGGCAGAGACACAGGCAGAGGGAGAAGCAGGCTCCATGCAGGGAGCCCGGTGTGGGACTCGATCCCGGGACCCCAGGGTCATGCCCTGGGCCGAAGGCAGGCACTAAACTTCTGAGCCACCCAGGGATCCCCCTCAAAGTTTAATTTCTAATAGAGTAAAGGAGACTTCCAGAAAAAAGGAGCTCCAAACCATTTCAGGCTACCACTGCCATTTTCAGCACCCATGTGGACATCTGACCAGCTTTCCAGAAATTCATTAAAAACTGTCTCTGAACTTAATATATTGCCTGTACTATAAATGGAGAGTTTATAATCCCAGAAAGCTTTATTTGATAGTGTTTAACCAAACTATTTAATTAGCAGGTTGAGAGGCAAAAGGGCTACTTTTCTTCAGGTAAGAACACATTTCCAATGAAAGTTGCCAACATTTTCCAGTGCAGGATATTTTCTCTACCCTTCCTAGCCCCAAATCACTTCCTCAAATACTCTCCAAATTCTAAACCAATGCTAAGATGAGTCGAACAGTCTTAATTTTAGAATCTTCCAAAGAAAAAACAAACACACAGACAGCTGAGTTAATTTATAAAACACTGCTGCATTTATCTTGGCAGATTTCGGGTCTCTCCTGTTTAAGTCTTGCATGCTAACTCTCACTCAGCAATTCATGGAAGCAACAAGTCATTTCTATTAAGCACCTTGGGAGCCTCGCGCAGAGTAAGTCTGGTGTTTCTTCACACCTCTTGTACAAGTTTCTTTTCTCGTACACAATTTATTTACCGGGTCTCTGAAGCCTAAATAATTCCTTTAGTTTAAACCTGAAGCAAACGGAGAGTCATTTTTACAAGAGCAATAAACGAAAGTGGCTGTTGAGATACTTTACTTGAATTGGTCTACACACTGAAGTACCTTTTTGTTAATACAAACCCTTCAGACTCCAGCAAGCAGCTCCCTGAAATTCTAGGACTGCTTAAAATTATACGACCAGGGACCAGGAGTCTCCCCTCCCCCATGCCAGTTCCCTGCTCCTGGGAGTATGCCAGCAATTTTGCAGGATTCATTCTGACAACTGTTCTGGCGTAAATATTTAGAGAAATCCTTTCCATTAGAGATTAAACAAAGTGTAAGTAACTGTTCCTAAAGGATAGGTCTTATTAATGTTTGCAAGGGCAGGCCTTATGCTATCTGATGCACAGATTCCAATACACTGGAAAAGACTAAGGGTAAAAGAATCAAAAGAGGAATTAGGTACGTTCAACTGTACCTAATGTGACCTGCAAAATATTATTTTAAATTATCACCATAGAGACATGGTTCAATTTGCACAGAATGTAGGGGAAATGAGTTAATTTTAGTTGAAAATAATGAAGATTTGCTACTGGTGTTCCAGTGGTTTAAAAAAGATGGAGGAGGATGGTGATTACAGATCTCTTCATCAACATGTTCAAGAGCAGTTTTTACCTGTGTGTCCATGCTCCTTCCCAAATAAAGTAATATATCTGAGATCCTGCTTTACATAAGCTCCAGTTTCTATATTATTATTTAAAAACTATTAAAAGGGATAACGGCTGGGCTCTGGTGCTTACATCAAATATCACTTGTTAAGATAGCGTGGTACCCTAGCCCCAAGGGGCCAAAGTGCCCCCGTGTTCCATTTCTGCATCTTCTTATCTGCATGAGATTTTCAAATATTTATTATGTATGTATTAGGGGATAACACAGCTAAGTAATTTAAAGCATCAGAGGCTTCACTGACTGAATTTCAAATGAATTCTCCACTATTAATGATTAGTATACTTGACTAGAAAAGGTGTATATCCTTTAGTTATTGTTAGTTTCTGCCTTTGATGATTTAGGACCTACACTAAAATCTAAAAAGCTTTGAATTTTAATTCACTTCCTTTATTGGTGTCACTATCTCAGATTTCTTAGTGGTATATGCAGTTTGCTTTCTTTATAGGAGTAGGATTTTTTTTTTTAACATAAGGATTTTCCCCCTCTGTATAAAAGCACTGTAGAAAAAAAGATGCTGTGTAAATAATGCTATTAAAATATCTACAGTGGGATTTCACTTTTCCTTATTTTGCTTCGAATGTATAATGACAGTCCTTCACTGCTGAGTCTTCAGTTGAGTCCCACTTGAATCCCAAATTTGTCCACAATGTAGCAAAGAAAAATAAAATAAGTTTAAGGAAGAGGAAATGGAAATTTCATAAACTTTATTGTAGAAGAATAACATCTCTCTAATTGTCTTTTTTGGATCTATATCTTCTGGATTTTGGACTACAGTTCAAGAAATCCCATGTTAGAGGGCAAGTGGGTTGATTTCTAATCATATTCCGCCCTATAATCTAGATAAACCATTGTTTTAGTCTGCGATTGTGTTGCACCCCTTATAAAATGGGACTTGTAATCTTTGACTTATCTGAAAGCAAGAGACTGACCTCAGAGTCCCCCCAACAGGAAAATCAAAGAGCTCTTCCTTTTCCTTAGAGAGTTGTCAGTCACAACTTCAGGAATGTGGAGTTAGGGCTGTAGTTCAAAAGCACGAGTTTCTTTTTATACTTTCACGGAGTTTGTTAGACCATATGTTTTTTTTTTTTTTAAAGCTAACAGGTGAAAAAAGAAATTCTATCGGAAGAAAAATATGAGGAAAAATTGAAATTAAACTTAGCCCTAACTAAAACAGCATAAATCCATTCATGTGGCAGTGATTTATTGAACATTTAGCACATGCTAAAATTACAAAAGTGAGCAAAGCACACATTAAACCTGCTTTTGTGGCATGTCCCGGTGGTTAAAGAAAGAACCTAGGAACCTAGAATTAAACGTTTTCCGGCTAAAGGTAAATCAGAGCTGTTAGATACTCTTTCTAAGCTGCAGAACATTTCTTTTTAAGGCTTGTTTAAAGAGAATTGGAAATTAATGAGATAGTTTACAAACGAGCGAGCCAATGCACATTCAGATTTTTCTCTGGAAAACAAGGCTATCGAACAGCATGTGAGGACGAAGCAGGAAGGTGGAAGGAAGATCAACTGAAAACACTGGAATTTATTGGGCCTCCCAGTATTATCTTGTCTGAAAATTTATGACCAATGAATAAGAGTCATCCTTTAGCATGACGTCTTTGACAATCATAGGAAGTATGCTATGCGTACTGTAAACGTAGTTGGCATTGTTAGGTAAAGCTTGTAATGAAAGGACGTAGTTTGGCTGAGCAAATTTCCCTTTTCGGCACATTGACTAATTTCTATAGTTGAACTTTCACGCTAGTTCACTAACTGGAATTACTTTTACCAAACAAATATTAAAATGCCATGTGTTTAAAAATAGTGCATTTTTGTCCATCTCACGGAGGCATTCTTTTCAAACCTTTTATGGTAACCCCTTGACCACCGCATGCGACATACCATCCCATCGACTTAAAGCACCACGTTGGCAAACACATATCAATGTGTTATTTGGATTTCTTACGTAAGTCTCCTGATGAGCTTTCCTGACACCGGTTGACAGCTTTCATGATGTCGGGTGCCACGATGCAGAGCCTTGCAAAGGGCACGATGCAATTCTTTTCAGTATGTTGTTACTAACTTGTGAAAGCTTTTGAGTAAAGAAAGGCACATATCAGGTGTTTTATGTATATCATCTCTTGTAAACCTCACAACAACCTCACGATGCATTTTATCTATTTTGTAAGTGAAGAAACTGAGGCTCAAAACCACGAAGCAACTGCCCCGAGTGACAGCCCGCAATGGTAGGGGTGAGAGTATACCCAGACCCTCTGACTTAGCGCACAGCTGTCCCGTCCCACTCTGCTTTTCATCAAGAAGAGAATGCTGGAGGAGGTGGCAGTGGGGGGAGGTTCTCTCCACAGCCGAGTCAGTCCTCCTCATGGCCCCTTAGACCAGAAGTGAGGCCGAGAGAGAATGAGCTGAGTGATACAGGCGGTTCCTGGGCAAGAGCACCACGGAGAAGCCTTTCAGCTGTTTGGAGAGCAGGGGCCTGATAAGATCTGAACTATTGTTCCTAGAAGCTCGCTCTGACTGCCGCCTGGTAGCAGTAGTCCCGGGGAAGTGGGCAGTAGTCCCGGGGAAGTGGAGTGATGGGGGCTCTCTTAGTTAAGGATGCAGAATCCGTGGGGAAGAGTGGTGGCGATGGGGGGCGAGTGGGACTCTTAGATTCCTGGCTTTGGCACCTGGATGGGGCCCTTTACGGCAATAGACGGGATTAGAGCAAGAGCACGTGTGGATTAGGTATGCAACACCTTTTAGTAGCAGGAAGGTTTTGGGGAGTGGCCTATGCCAGCCTAATCTCCCCATTACACTTAAGAGGGGGAAAAAAATAAAAGAGTCCTGAGAAGTAGGTCAGCTGCCTGAAGTCACTTGGTAGTGGACCCTCGAGTAGAAACAGTTCCTGTGGCCATTCTACAACACCAAAGGCCACCCAGCAGATAGGTGCCAAGGATGGCCTTCCAGAGAACTCTTCTGTGGATCTTCTGGCAACGTGATTCTTATTTGTTTAGTTAAAGGTCATTTCAAAGAGAATTATCTGCTTGCTGGAGCAACACTTATTTCACAATCTCTTTATTTCCTTACTCCATGAGATCCAAATCTAAAAAGTTACTATAACCTGTTGCCCCAGTCTAACATGACTCATGATAGGGCACAATTTAAAACAACAAACCAGGGGCGCCTGGGTGGCTCAGCGGTGGAGTGTCTGCCCTCAGCTCAGGCCGTGACCCCGGGGTCCTGGGATCGAGTCCCACATTGGGATCCCTGCAGGGAGCCTGCTTCTCCCTCTGCCTGTGTCTCTGCCTCTCTCTCTGGCTCTCTCGTGAATAAATAAATAAAAGCTTTAAAAAAATACATTTGATGAGAAAACTGACAAGTGTACTTGATGGGAGTATGTGTAATTGGTTTGTTATTTTATTTTTTCATTTTTTTAGATTTTATTTATACTTCTAGTATAATTTCTTTGGGATTGAAAATAAAGACATATAAATTAGGGGGAATCTCTATTATGGATTAGATTGTTCTTCCTGGCTGACAAGGTGAATTGATGGATCATTAAGGTCTTTCCCTCTAAATACCCATGTGTGAGCCCCATTCAGGGGGCAAAAAGGGATGCTGAGTAAAAAGACTGCTCAATAAGCCACTTTAAAGACTGAACAAAACTGCTTTCAAATCTAAGAATAAAATTCTAAGCCCATGGCTCCCCTAATAGTCTTTATAAACTAAAAGAAACTAAAAATAGAGATTCGTAGTGCTAGGCCGTCGTCCCTCCTCATCTGCAGGGGACACATTCCAAGGACCCCCGAGTAGATGCCTGAATCTGGAGATAGCACCAAACCCTATATACACTGTTTCTTTTCTACACATACACACTTATGATAAAGTTCAGTTTATGCATCAGGCACAGTAAGAAGTTAATAATCACTAATAATAAAGTAGAATCATTATAACGACGTACTGTAATAAAAGGTATGTAAATGTGCTCGCTCGCTCACTCAGAATGTCTCATTGTACCACACTCCCCTTCTTGTGACGATGCGAGATGACAAAATGCCACGTGATGAGATGAAGTGAGGCAAGTGACATAAGCATTAGGGTACTATTGACCTTTGGACACTGTCAGAGGAAGGGCCATCTGCTCCCCAAGCCTGGTTTCCGCAGGTAACCGAAACAGTGGAAAGCAAAACCACGGATAAGGCGGTGGGAGAGGCCGGGGAGGGGGGGTACATTCACCATAATGTCCTGTGAATGATTATGAGAAAAGACCTTTCCCATTTTGCTGTTTCACTGTCTATAATTAGTATTTTTGTTAGATACAGAGGTAATGAATCAGGACTCTGGAATCAGCTCCCTAATAAATATTGATGAGTGCACCTTCTGGGGAGCCAGGGTCCAAAGCTCTTGGGAGTCTGATGCAAGGTGAGCCGTGTTGGGTCTCTCTTTGGCTCTGGAGTCTCCATGTAGAATGATTATTTACAATGAAGCATGCGGCAAAGGAGAATGTGTTTTAGCCAGTGAGGAAGGCAGAAAACCAGAGGAAGAACTGGCAGGTGTCTTTGCTCCTACTCGGGGCAGCTCTCAGGACTCCCTTTCCGAGTCCTGCCCCCACAGCGACTATCACCAGAACTGAACATCAGAGAAGGATCTCAAGCTCTGGAAAATGTAATCGGGTAATGATGCTGTAAGAAGCTAAGCTTAGCTCCGGCATCCTGGCTCTCTCTGGCCTTGGAAGGCTCTCAGATTCCACACCTGAGTTCGTGCATGCTCAGGTGTGATGGTTGAGATGCTAGGTTAGGATCCCCCAGCTTTGCTTCCTGAACTCCCATAACGCATGAGCGTTTCCTAGAATTCCGTCCCCTTTCAGAACCGCAATGCTGCCTTCTCATCTCCACAGTAAAGCCCTTTGCCTGCTGCACACGCTCCTCGTGTTCGGTCTTAACTTTTGCTCCCCTTTATTTCTCTCCTAAATTTCACGTTTTAGTGAAATCAAAAAACCTCTGAAGAGTGCCACTAAGGCTGGGTGATCCTTCCTTGGGAAGGCATCAACATTCCATCAGTCTCAGTTCTTGATTTTGGAGGTTTTTTTTTTTTTTTTTTTATAAAATGGGATTTATTTGTTCTATATGATTTATCATGAACTCATCAATATGCCTAGACCTGGGCTATCTGTTTGGGATACAAAGGAAGAATAAGACCAGCCCAAGCCCCCAGGACCTCAATAAAATCATATTTACCTGCTTTTCTCCCTCCCTCAGTCACCTTTCTCCTTGGATATTTCTGGATTCCTATATCTCAATTAATTATATCATTTTGTTCCCGGCCTCCCCAGTTAGAAACCCCCAAATCAACATATATTATTCCTCCATTTACCACTTCTTTGGTTTTTTTTTTTTCATTTACCCATTTAAAATTGTCAAATCCTGTCAACCTTGCCCATTCTTCTTCGGAAATAACTTAAAAATCCATGTCCTCTTTTTGCCTTACTCCCATTAATGTGCTTCTAATTCAGCTAACAGCCGTGCCAGGTATGGAACAACATACCGTCCTATTAACTCAACGTTTAGTTTCTCCGTCTCAGAAATTCTTCTTTTTGTTTTCAGAGTGTTTGCTCAAAACCAAATTAAATCATGTCACTGATTTCTCTCTAAACAGTTCCTTCCAGTTATATAAAAGATTAAATTCAAACCCCGACCCAGTTTCTCCATACTTCTCACAATCCCGCTCGGATGTCAGGATTTCCAAGTAGGTGGTTCCAGATGGTTAGCTGTCTCCTTTCTGCCAAGGCCTTGCACATAATATTTACCTCACTGGCTTTTCTTTGTTTATGGTCTCTCACCATACTTCAAACTTCTAGGTCTTATCCGTCTTCGCATCCAAAGCACCAAGCACTGTTTAACAAACTATCTTGAGGAAAAAGGAGACAATGTATTGGGTGTGCTCTCTGGTCCTAGAGCTTCCTGGAAGACAGGCAGGTTTATGTTCAATATGGGGAGATGTTTTAAGATGTTCAGTATGTAGAGATGTTATAAAATAATTATATTGGCTGCCCCCAAAATGTAAGATTTGTTTTACTAAGCATGATTAAATGGGCTGCTCTGGGGAGGCTGTTTGAACTCAATCCCTCTAAACTTCCAAAGGTTTATGATCCTATCAGCTGGAAGCTAATTAACTGGGTGGACCACAGTGTTCTCATCTGAAACTAAAGAGAGAAAGAAGAGCTCTAAAATCCTGTAAATTCCACGGTAATAGTCACCATTCTCCCAAATCTTCTTGATGTATTCATACATGACGTTCTTGTCCCTAGCATTGTCTTCCTCCCTTTCTATTTGTCCAAAGTCTTCTTTACATTCAAGTCCCATAACTGTTCCTGACTGTTCTTTGGCATCCTCACGTGACCTCAGCCATCAGCATTTGCCCCTGCCTTGTAGTTTCTCTTGTGCTAAATTTCTAGTCTAAATATTTATGGGCCTCCAGATATAAAAAGACTTTTACTAACTGCATCGTAGGCTTCTAGAGTCAGAGACCAGGTTTTGTCTCTCAGTCCCTAGAAGAGGGATAAATACTTATTGTGAACATCGCAATGATGTGATATTAGAGCATGGATGTCACCCGTGTCCCATTCACCTGGAGTCGTCCTTACAGATGCAACTGCCTGGGCCAACCTCTTCATTCCTGAGTCAGAATCTTTTGGAATGAAACCCAGGCATTCGCATTATTAAAAAGGCACTCCAGCTCCATCCTATGGAGCACAGGTTTAGAACCTTACTGGCATACACTTCCAGGTTCTCTGTACCATCTGGGTATCATTTCTAGGCATGCCTTATCTCTTGCAGTCTGTTTGAGCAGGTCCTCGTCTTCAGAGGGGGGCTGGAGTCCCCGCGGACTTCTTGCCCAGAATGTTCTTATCTGATAGTAAAAGCTGCCTCCTTCTATGACCGTTAGCGAGTCCCTGGCTCCCCACTTTTCCCCAGATCTCCTATGGTAGAAGAAGCATCAACATCTGCCCTCTCTCCAGCCTCCTTGCTTGCGTGGGGGGTTTTGAGTCATTATTGACTAAAGCTTCGCAGCTGCCTTAAATAAGAGTCGAAATAGCACAAGGTTATATAGTTAGTACTTCTTGGGTAAAATGAAATGCCTTACCCATACGGACTTGTAATGAGTGTCTGTAAGTTAGCGGACTTGTAATAAGTGCCTGTAAGGGTGCCGGGTGCTTCCATGTGATCTCCTGTAATCCCCCCCAGGATCGAACAAGTAGATATTCCCTTGTTAAAGACGAGAATGCCTGAGTTCAAAGAGGTTGAGCAACTTGTATCTAAATACCCAGGCTACAAACTCCTTGATACAGATTATTGGTTTTATCCATCTTTAGATGCTCACTCACTAGCAGTGTGTGAATGTTGGGTAGTTTGAGTAGCTGGATAAAGAGATAAATTTAGGTTATTCAGCTCGTAAAAGTCAGAAGTCCATATGAATCCAAAGCCAGTTTTCCACCTCCCAGTCCCTGTGCTCCCCTGGGAAGTGTTCAGGGCCCAGGTCTGAATGAGATGGTGATGCAGTGGCCCATGCACATTAAGTACAAAAATGCATGCAATTCATGAAGGTACATGTCAGCACCTTCTGCTCTGTCAGCAATTTTGTGAATCTGGGAGAAAAATCCACTTATTTTCTCTGCTCAGGATTTTAGATGGAACACATAAAGCTGGATTTATTTAATGGTATACCCACTATTTGCACATCTTCTTGTGCCTGTTAAAATACCACAAGCCTTTTGCCTGCTGTTTGCTTATGCTAAGACTTCAGCCATCAGATATGCTACTTTAGCATGCTATGTGGCAAGAAGATCCAAGTTTATTCATAATATAACAAAGTAGAGTTTGTTTTTAGCACACACTGAAGTTTGTTTCATTCAAGAATGCAAACTTAGTAGTTATGGAATCACACCCATGCAGATTCATTACCTTAAACTATCACATTTTCTGTTTATGTTGATTTCTAATTAATTCTCTCCTTAAAAAAAAAAAAAAAAAAAAAGGAATGGAGTTCTCAGCCAGACCAGAGCACATAATGATTCCCACTGTTGGATGAACACTGTTGGATCTGTCTCATGAAAAATGCTGTTATTACCACCCACTAACTCATCAACAGGTCCTGGCTCTCTACGGAATCTGGGTCTCCATTACCCCTATCCGCTCCTTCTTGTCCTCTATTCACCTCCATTTGGGAACATGGCCACTTGGAAAAGGGGAAGCTTTCCCTTCCTTAGCGACAGTTGGAGATGCTGATTCAGTACCTTACATTTTATACCCGTAGCAGGGTGCATTAACCTTATGATAGATTTTCTACTTGTGGTTAGGAAAAAAAAAAAACCACTATTTTTGGTTGTACAAATGCTTTCTGTTGCAGTGTCAACAGCAGAATCAATTATAGCTGTTTGGTAGGTCACAGGAAAACTAATATGGTTTTCACTACTTTTGAAGAATCAACTTTGGAATTAGCCCACAAGTTATTAATTTATTTCATGGGAAAAAAAAAAAGAACATAGCATAGAGATCCTAAAAGGAAGATTAGAAGTGAAAGACCATAATGTTGTTGCTCTAAATTACTCTAAATTACCTAGGCTTTGTCCATGTGCATCACTAATGGCAAGAATTCAGAGAAATACAGAAAAGATTATATGCAAGATTGCAAAATGTTTTATTTTTATTCTCTTTATTTGTTCGTATGACCTCTTATGTGTTTCATAATTTTCCTGTTTCTCTTTACCACCACCACTATCCCACACACACGCACACACTCCAGGAAAAGAGAACAAAAATGTAAAACTGAAGCAAACTAAAATAACTGATCATGAAAGATAGAAGAAACAAAGGAAAAATTAAATGTTTCCAAGAGCAAAAAACAAAAACAAACAAACAAAAAAAAACCCACGTAGATTGATGCACAGTCTTTTTGCAGATTAGAATCTGAATGTAAACCTCTATCTTGTGGCTACTTAGAACATTCTCCTGTAATATAAAAATGGATAAGACAACATCTTTTCAAGGCATACAGGATGCTAGTTCTGCTTCACGATTCATAAAGTTAACAAAAATTGACATGGATAACGATGTCAGGCAAAGGATGTTCTTTCCTTTCATTCTGATACACGCTCAGCAATGTAGACTTTAAATACACTTGGTATATAATCCCAGCTGTTTACCGCATTCCGGAAGGTTCTGTAGGCTCTGGCTCTACCCTCTTTCTCCAAAGTTGCCTCTTACTTCCCGGAGCGCTGCAGCCCCATTGATTCCCCGCGGCTTCTCCTTATGCCTGGTCTTTCCCGTAGCCCTAAAATCTCCACCTTGGAGTCTCTTCCTCCCTTCGGTTCGGTTTTCTTGGTTGCCTCCTAACCACTCTCCAGCTCTCAACTAAAGGCTGACATTCTAAAAGATGTTTTCCCCAACCACTGCATTTGAAGTAGCTCCCCACAGTTGTTCCCTGTCTTATCTACCTGCTTATTCACTCACACCAACCCCCCTCCCCCAGAATATAAGCATTTAATTGTTTACTTGCTTACTAACCGATACACATCATCGGATCAGGAGCTAGATGTCTTGTCCACCCCCTACATTTCCTACATCCTGTGGGGTGTTAGGTACCTAGTGAGATAGCAGAAATCTGCATTGAGAACCTTAACCACAGTCTTCACGACGTGTGTCCGATTCAGCCCCCCTCTCATCTGCCTTTCATTTCTAGTCCTCCTTCTGCAGCCTGCGGAGAGACAGAGCACGGCCATTGGCCACCACGTTGGCATCCAGCTACGAAATATTCATCATTGCTTGGATTTCAGGAATTCTATATCTGCCATCATTTGCTAGCCATTTTCATAATATTTTGAGCTGGCTTGATTTTAGTGGAAAGTCTAGCTAATTGCTATTTAATGTTAGGTCTGTTTTATTGCTGTGGTTTTATTTTAAAGTATTTATAGAATATAAATATTAGAGTCCCTTCAGGAAATTATTATTCAGTAAGAGAAAGAGAAAGATTTTCCAAGTTCTCAAAGAAATAGTTTCCATTAAAAACAGTATGTTTCCCCACATAATAATGGTGGAGCCCTAACGGGGCTGTATTCAGCAGCTGGTGAATACATTCCTTTCTGAGACTTTAGGAATTTGGTGAACCCATTGGTTGGGGCACAAACGTTCAGAGTATTCAAGGTTGATTCACTGGGGCAGAGATGTGGCAGGCTGTATTATCCTAACTGCTTCAGGCCAGTCCATGTCTGTGCCGTTAATTTTAGTAAAAGACCACATGGAGTACGTGCATCACGTGGCTAATTACATATATATACATATACGTAGACACATGCACAACATATACATGTATGTACGCACCATCAGAGGCTATACTGCATTCCAAAAATCTGTATATGTTTGTGTATATAAACATGTCACTGGTCAGACAAATTATTGGTCAAAAATACCAGTGGGAAAAAATAAAGAAAAAAAAAGAAATACCAGTGGAGGACTACAATAGAACCCTGCTCATCCAGATGTCATCATTTGAGAATGGAAAGGAGTATTGTACACCAATTAATAGTCTTATTCATTCAAACAGCTTTTGATATTTTGCTGTTTATCCCTAACAAGCAATTGTGGAGATCTAGCCATTGTCTCCTCCGCCTTGGCTGCTTTAACTTATGAATAAGTAAGAAACATGGACTCTCAATATTTCTGGGGTTGATTCAATAGAATTTGAGAGACACTGCCAAGTGATTAAAATTTTTAACATTAGATTTTTAAAGTGAACAATGCTAAACATTCCAGAGGACCCATGAAGCATCTCTTTCCAAGACCATAACTATATTCAACTTAAAAGTGAATCCATAACAAGACAGACCCAAGGTGTGATAGAAATGTGCTGTCCTTACTCGGGCAAGAAATAAATCTATATTTCCTTTAGGTGAATGGATAACTGAAGTAAATGGCACCTAGAAAAACTTGTACTATTTCAAATGATTTTATTTCATAATTAAGATCTTCACAGTGTAAATGATTTGAAACTTTATTCCTTTATCAGATATTTATAGGCACTACCCACTTAAAACCAGTTTATTATATATACTTTCTATTAAGTATTTATCTCCCTGGCATCTTTATTATTTTTAAAAAACACAAATAAATGGCTTATCTTTCATATCTACTGTTCAATAATCAAAAACTCTTCCTCGAAATGCATTTAATAAGTAGCTGCCCTGTTGTAGAAGGTGGGAATCAGCAAGAAAATTATAAAGACGTTGTGAAGACCAACCAAACTCCTATTCAAGAAGCTTCCAGTCAATGTGAACATCATCGTAAAAGGAGAGGACATGGAAGAAAGGACAGATGTAAAAATAGCTTTGGTTATAGAATTCTACTGGCCTCCTATTCCGACCCTGTCTCCTAAGGTCACTACAGAGAGAAAAGCAGGCAGTGGAATATTGTGAAGACAAGAATGCATTAGGAAGAATCCGGTGTTTAAATGATTATTATTAAAAATAACTTTTACCAAATTTGTTAATTTATTTACCTTTTGTTCTCTGAATTATAAAATCACTTCATTGCTTTCATATAGCTAGCACTTACTGTGAATGCTGTGAGTTTGACTTCAGTCAAACCTTGGATAAACCTAAAGTCTACTGAATTTTGTACTTCTGAAAATTCTCTACCCACAAATAAATGACCATCAGAGGCAGTTGGCAGCGTGCAATATTAAATTTCTTCCACACAGCAATTTACAGTAGATGTGAGTATATTTGCAGCTGGGTTTTAGAAGGGGATTAAACTAAGGCAAATCCTTGAAGCTTACACTTACATTGTTACAGTAATAGGGTTTAGATTTTACTACTGCAGTTGGTTTGCTATATCGTAAACACTGAACATAACTAGCCAAAGATTGTGTATTTACCAAGTGCTCCACCGTTTAAGACTCTATATTCTGGATGTTTCAGCAAAAATAATGGAGAGGTGTCAGGGTGGCTCCATTGGTTAAACATCCAACTCTTGATTTCAGCTCAGGTCATGATCTCAGGGTTCTGGGATTGAGCCCGGGGTGGAGCCCCATGTTGAGCGCCGACCCCCCAGCTCTGCACTAAGCAGGGGATCTGCCTGAGATTCTCTCTCCACCCTTCCCCCCAAAGCTCACTCGCTCTCTCTAAAATAAAGAAGTAGATCTTTTAAAAAATGTTGGATTAACTCTCATGACAATAGCCTTTATATACGGTTGCATCAGCTATGCATCCCAAGATTAGCAAATAGAGAAATAGAAGGAAAGCTCAACAGCTACAGAAATTGAAGTCACTTACTCAGGGACTATCGACAGTTCCCACAAGTTGGTTTCGGTTGTGCATGGACATACGCTCTCGTCATACTTCACCTTTGCCTACCAGTTAAGAAAAGGCGCTTTCCTATTTCCCAATTTTAGGGAAAGATAACACTATTTTTACCATGTGTTTGACAGATTTGTAAAAGGAAAGTCCCAATTTAACGTTCCTATGAATTCTGTCCATTTTTCCACTCCTATTTACCCTTGTTACACATCTAAAACTTACTTCTATATAAAGAGACTGTTACTAGATATCAAAGATCTAGGTTTTAACCTTTGGAATGAATTTGCTATTTATCTTATAGTTTTAGCAGCATTTCTTTGAGTCCTAGTTTGAGGTTCCAAAATAAGTAACTGTGAAGGTTTCTGTCCTTACTAACAATAGTTACCATAGTCCATTTGGCTTTCTGTGAGATGCATGCTTTGAGAGCAAAAGTGATGTAGAAATACAAAGTATGGTTAAAAATCACGGAAAATATGTCTTTTTCTCTTACCAAATGTCCCTTATTTTAGACTGCATTTCTTTCTTCTGGTGTTCTTCAGCCCCTCCTCCCTTCAAGATGTCTTCTCTAATTAAGGCACTACAGCCAGACTCTCATTTATGTCTCTGGCAACCATTACAATATTAAGGTCCATCTATTAAGCATCACGTTCTGGATATTTCATAAAATCTGCAAAATCAAATGATCCCAAGCCACGTTTGTATATCTAGACTATTTTATTCAATGAACTTGCCTTAGCACTCCAACTGAAGGCTTTTAGTCCTCTAGCAGTCCCTCATCGTTTCTATTCACTGACTGAAGCTCAAAACACTTTCTCACATCCTTTTTTTTTACATTTATTTTATTTTCTTTAAATTCAATTTGCCAACATATAGTATAACACCTAGGGCTCATCTTATCACATGCCCTCCTTAATGCCCGTCACCTAGTCACTCTATCCCCCCGCCCACCCCACCTTCCACAACCCTTTGTTTGTCTCCCAGAGTTAGGAGTCTCTCATGGTTTGTCTCCCTTTCTGATTTTTCCCACTCAGCTCCCCTCCTTTTCCTTATAGTCCCTTTCATTATTTCTTATATTTCCCCCGATGAGTGAGACCATATGATGATTGTCCTCCAATTGACTTACTTGACTCAGTGTAATACCCTCCAGTTCCATCCACGTTGAAGCAAATGGTGGGTATTCATGCTTCCTGATGGCTGAGGAATATTCCATTGTATATATAGACCACATCTTCCTTATCCATTCCTATCCATAGCCAAACTGTGGAGGCTCCTTCCACAATTTGGCTATTGTGGATGTTGCTGCTATGAACATTGGGGTGCAGGTGTCCAGTCATTTCACTACATCAGTATCTTTGGGATAAATACCCAGTAGTCCAATTGCTGGGTGGTAGGGTAGCTCTATTTTTAACTTCTTGAGGACCCTCCACACTGTTTTCCAGAGCAGCTGCCCCAGTTCACATTCCCACCAACAGTGCAAGAGGGTTCCCCTTCTCCACATCCTCACCAACATTTGTTGTTCCCTGTCCTGTTAATTTAGCCCTTCTCACTGGTGTGAGGCGGTATCTCATTCACATCCTCTTTTTTGTTCAGTCCACATTTTGTTACTTACCATATTTGATTGATTCCACTTCCTAAATATCCTTGGAATACTCCTACCGTTCTCACCACTGCCTTTGTTACATTTTAAGGTATCATCAGTCTTTACCTTGATCACTAGATTAGTCTTCTAGTTTCTGTGTCTTACATACTACCGGAGAAATTACCTTTCTAATACAAATGTGATCACATCACTCACTAGATTAAAATCTCCTATATCTACAGAATAATTTCCTTGGCACACCCCACAAAGGGTTCCATAATCTAGATCTATCCTGTGCTTCCACTCAGTTTATGTTCATCATATCTCCATTAACCACTATTTATGTATCAGTTGCACTGAACTCATGCTAGTCTCCTAGCTGTGGATAATTGGGGTGTTCCCTTCTCTAGCCCCACCATGGCTACTTACATAGTGATTTACTTCAACTAGTTTTCTTTTTTTTTAATTTAACTTCAATTAGCTAACATACAGTACATCATTAGTTTCAGATGTAGAGTTCAGTAATTCATCAGTTGCACATAACACCCAGTGCTCGTCACATCACATGCCTTCCTTAGTGCCCATCACCCAGGTACCCCAACCCCCTACCCATCTCCCCTCCAGCGATCCTCAGTTTGTTTCCTATAGTTAAGAGTCTCGTGATTTTCCTCCCTCTCTGATGACTTCCCATTCAGTTTTCCCTCTCTTCCCCTATGACCCTCTGTGCTGTTTCTTATATTCCACATATGTGTGAAACCATATGATAGTTGTCTTTGTCTGATTGACTTATTTCGTTCAGCATAATACCCTCCAGTTCCATCCACATCAATGTAAATGGTAAGTATTCATCCTTTCTGGTGGCTGAGTGATATTCACATATATATGTATGTATGTATCTCACATCTTTATCTGTCCATCTGTCGATGAACATCTGGGCTCTCTCCACAGTTTGGCTATTGTGGAAATTGCTGCTATGAACATCGGGGTGCAGGTGCTCCTTCAGATCAATATATTTGTATCTTTGGAGTAAATACCTAGTATTTATTCCAGAGTGGCTGCGCCAGCCTGCATTCCCATCAGCAGTGTCAAGGATGAGGATTTCTCCGGATCCTCGCCAACATCTAACATTTCCTGACGTGTTAATTTTAACCATTCTGACTGGTGTGAAGTGGGATCTCATTGTGGTTTTGATTTGTATTTCCCTGATGCCGAGTGATGTGGATCATTTTTTCATGTGTCTGTTGGCCACTTGTGAGTCTTCTTTGGAGAAATGTCCGTTCATGTCTTTTGCCCATTTCTTGACTGGATTTTTTGTTTTTTGGGTGTTGAGTTTGATAAGTTCTTTATAGATCTTGGATACAAGCCTTTTATCTGATATGTCTTGCAAATATCTTCTCCCATTCCATAAGTTTCCTTTTAGTTGTTCAACTCGTTTTCAAAGATTAAGTTTAAACCTTAGATATTCTATGAAACCTCAGCACCACTAACACCTCCATTGCTCATATGAAATAATACTCCAAAAGCATTGTTTGGGCGGGGGAGGGGGGGGAGGGGATTCAGAAATGCAAAATGAAGCTATTTTTGGAATGGAAAAGAAGCATGAAAAAGTAGAATTCAATTTTCTGTCTTTAGAATCATAAGACTCTAAGGCTGAAAGAGTTGTTACAGTCAATCCAGACCAAAGTTTTCTGTGGTTTTCATATAAAAGTAAAAATTTGCCTTAAGATGAAGTTTGGGAAATTTGTATCTAGTTGTGTAATACTGACTGTATAATTTGAGTGACCCTTATACAGCATTCAAGAAACAATCACTACTCAACTGTAAAAGAAAATTTAGAATCATAGAATCTGAGCTTCATAGTCGCAATTTTCCCCACTTCTCACAGCATAACACTGAAACCTTCCTGAAAAAAAATAAAGTTTGCCATCATTTGTGCCTGCCCACATTCAAAATTTGGCTTGATTAAAAACAAACAGGCATTTTCTTTCTCAATTAGGACATTTATGTCTTCTTTACTTTTTCAAAAATCTACTTTGCCAAAAACTTGTGTCTAAAAAGGAAAAATACGAAAAAAAAAAAAAAGCAAGCAAGAAGAATGTAGCACAATGGCATAAGCTGACTGTGCTAGATTTCATCAGTGCAAGTTTTTGAGAAAGAATCGAGCAAGGTACTTTGGGACATCTCATAAATTCGGTGGGAACTATTACCAATCATGGGACTTTTTACGGGGCTCTTTCCTGGAGATGCTTCTAATCATTCAAAATCCATTTTTTAAATGAAATTTATTTTAATATATATTAGTTTTTGAGGCTCTACCCATGCAAATCCTGTTTATTTTCATAACTGATTTAAGGATATAATTGACAAAAGCTTCAAGGTCCTTGAAATTACAATTGTGTTTCCTTTGAGCAGCTACATTTCAGAGATAGAGGTAGGTTGTTGTCCAGTCTAACTCATCTTTATTCAAACTCAGAGTGACTTACAGCCCTGGGCCCGAAGTGATTTTCTTTCAAAATGAGGTCTATATGAGAAGGTTTCACAGGTTTTTACCTATATCTCACACTTCTTAAAATGGACCCAACTAGATGCTGGACACAGGAAGCTCTCTTCATCCTTTTCCTTTTTAGGGTCTTTCCCTACTTAAAATATATACATATTTTCCGTAAGTCTCTAATGTTGAATTACTGGCATGAAAAATGACCCTGTTACTTGGGAAAGTTTTTCACTTACAAGTCTCCCAGGTCCTATAATGTCTAAACCTCCTGTGCCACTTTATATGTCCGCCCCACCCCACAGAGGAGCATGTACAGGAAAAGCAGACCTCCCTTCCCCCACACATTTCCTCAGTTTATTTACAAAACGTCTTGGAATGAGAATGAGCTGCTTGTGGTTCCTGTGGCTGATTCAGGGATGGTTTACTCTAGACAGAGGATGCTGGTCAACCAAATGACCTCTCTGTAGCTAACCCTTGCACCCCTGCGGTAAGGCTGATTGGGCTTATGGGTACCCCCCTTTAACTAAGCCTGGTGGGATTTGTTTTTGTGGTAAAGAACTTAGCAAGACCCAAACAGTGCTCTGAAGTCAGACCTGATAATGGCAAGGCCCATCAGAGCCTAACCCCACCACCATCAACAAAAGAAGTCAGAAATACACCGGGATGCCTTCGCACCCCTGTACATCAACATTTGTTTCTCATAAAGGTCACAGGTTTTCCCTTCTGGATTCCTAGAAGGACAATAAAGCTACTTATATTGTATTTGGACACAGAACACATGGGGAGAAGAAATATCCCAAACACCAGCTACCTGAGAGATGTACTTGAGTCCATGGTTTTCCCTCAGCTCATATGCAGGTGTTGATGACCAGTTAATAGTCATAAGTTGTCAAGATCTTAAGTAAACTTGAATCTTCCACATGTTCGTTTATATTTGTTCAGACTTGTTAATGAACAGTCTCACCACACCCACTGGTGACCCTTGGAAACCTTAGAATTCTTAGGAATATATGTAGCAAGGATCTTTAGTGCCATGTCCTCACCAGATAAATATTTTACTTGAAAAGATGGAAGATGAGGACAAAAGAACTGTAAGAATCTCTCCCCAAAGGTAAAACATTGAACATTATAAATATTATAATCATAAATGACTATATACTATCATGTGGAAACGCTGGTAAGACAAATATCACATTTTCATCATTGAATCAATTTGGACTGACAAAAAAAAAACTCATGAAAGAACAAATATTTTAAGAAAGGATGGGAGGGGAGGTTCCAAGGAGCTGGATAGTTTCAGAATCAATTTGCATTAGATCCAAGAGTAAATTTGTGTTCTCTAATAGATTGTAGTTGAAAAAATGTATCCTAGAAGGAAGTGCCCTTACTCAAGTCAACCCTTCCTCTATGTTGTCACCCTTGCTTGAAAAAATTAGATGTGTGCTTAGCATCCACCACCTAAATGACAAAAAAACTAATATGCATTGATTTCAGTGAATAAGTACAAGTTACCCGGTCTCTAATCTTCCACGGTGCTGGTGTGATGAGAATATTTTCTCTAAGCATATGTGTGTGCACGTGCAAGCGTGTAATCTATAAATGGTTTGAGGCAGTATATTCTTAGTTTCCAAAGTCTCAGATTTTTAAGAACATTTAGATTAGAAACAATATGTGTTTGTATTAAAGGGAAATACCAGATCATAGAAAAGAGAGGGGAAAATCCCAACTCATTCACCCATTACCACCAATTGAAAGCTAAATATACACAAAGATACACAAAGTATATCTCGTGCCTGGAGAATGTCCTCGAACCTCTGTATTTATGATTTAACGCTTGTTTTTGCCTTTCTGCATTTGTCCCTTCAGTGCATCCTAACGTCAGTCAAGGCTGCCAAGGAGGCTGTGCCACGTGTTCAGATTACAATGGATGTTTGTCATGTAAGCCCAGACTATTTTTTGTTCTGGAAAGAATTGGCATGAAGCAGATTGGAGTGTGTCTCTCTTCATGTCCAAGTGGATATTATGGAACTCGATATCCAGATATAAATAAGTGTACAAGTAAGTGCTACGCAGAATTATGTTTTTATCTCATCCTTGGGGGCTTTCCAGATTTGACCTGGCCTCTAGCATATTTGTGATTTTCAGTGTTAAGTAAATAATGATATTTACCTGATGATTAGGCTAAACCATACTTGGACTTAGCCCTTAGAGTGGGAAAACTTTCACCTCTCACAAAAAACACTCAACTTTTGTGTTGTTGCTGTTTTTCCCTGTAAAAGGAGAAACTGAGAACCTGGTTATAACTCATGGAACCTATAGAAAGGTACTGTAAGTGTTAATGCCATCGAACTTCCCATTATTATCACAGCTGATCCAAGTATTTAATGACTTAAAGAATAAATTCAGCTATTTTTGCTTCGAGAAGGATTCTAGTACAGCAAAAGAAACATTTACCTATCTGTTGCAAATAAGTGTGAAAACACTAACATATCCCCTCTCCTTTGGACTCAGAAAGTCTACTCTCCCCACTGGAGACCCAGTACCCTGTCACTACGTAAATTTGGAAATACCATTCCTCTGTCATGGGCCGGGGCCCCACCTCCCTCGCAGACTCCTCTCCTGTGGCTGCACCTCAGCCCCTTTGCACTGATCTCCTGGCCTTCTTGTGAGATCCTCCCACCTCGAGGCTTTTGCAGTTACTGTTCTACACTGACTGTTCTGGCCATTCAGAAAGCTCTTTGCCCACATCTGTGCGTGACTGACTCTCTTCTTTCATTTAAGATTCCGCTCATAGGTCACATTCCCAGAGAGGCATTTCGTGACCAGCTTACTCACCATAATCAACCTTTTCCCCAGTATCTATCATTTGCCATATCTCTCTCCCAGCTTTGGTTGTTACCGCTACTCTTTCCAGAGCACTTATCAGTCTGGAACGAGACTGCCTGGTTTCCAAAACCACTGTACTCTCTGGTCCCAGGCTACTTACATAATCCTTCTGAGACTCGGTTTCTTTAAAATGGGAATTATAATGAGCAGGAGCAGGAGCTAACTCACTGAGTTATTATGAGGTTTAAGTGACTTAATATCATAAAATAATCAAAAGTGACTTAATATATAAAAGTTTAAGTGACAATATATAAAATAAGTATCTGACTTACAGTAATCATCATATAAGAGTCACTGTTGTTATTATTTATTGTGTCTCCCCTCCTAAAATGTAAGCTTTGTGAAGTCCTTATCTCCCTTTTATGCACTGTTCTCAATCAATGTCTAGAATAGTGCTACGCACATAGTGGGCAATCAAATATTTGTTGGACAAATGAACAGACTTCCAAAATGGCCCAAAGGCAGTAGCTGGTATATTTCATTACAGCCCTGATAAAACACTTTTTACTGTCATTTAATATAAATAGATACTTGGTCTTATAAACTTTCTTGGCAGAAAATGTATTGGCCAAGAAACTTTTCATAGGTCTATCAGTACGATAATTTTGAAGTCAATGACTGATGTATATCAATTAAATGACCGTGGACGAATCCATAATCCAGCTTGGCACAATAATTTTGAATCCTAAGTGTGTTTGACACAGAAGTCCCACGTGCCTGCGTTGTAAGCATCCGGACCTGGGACCAGCAACAGGGAAGTGAAGATAATGAAAGAGTGTTTCTTTTCTTTTTTTTTCTCTTTCAGAATGCAAAGCTGACTGTGATACCTGTTTCAACAAAAATTTCTGCACAAAGTGTAAAAGTGGATTTTACTTACACCTTGGAAAGTGCCTTGACAATTGCCCAGAAGGGTTGGAAGCCAACAACCATACCATGGAGTGCGTCAGTATTGGTGAGAAGGAACTCTAAAATTTACCGGGGAGGAGAAACACCTCGGACGATAATGTCAGTCTCTGTGGAAGTGCTGCTCAAAGTCCCATTTCACAAGGATGTGAGGGACTATTTCCAAGGGGCTGTCTTCATCCATCCTTACAAAGATACCGTC
This sequence comes from Vulpes lagopus, assembly GCF_018345385.1. Lineage (NCBI taxonomy): Eukaryota > Metazoa > Chordata > Mammalia > Carnivora > Canidae > Vulpes > Vulpes lagopus. Next base: position 123,148,537 of record NC_054825.1, read on the forward strand.
TTAGCGGAGTTTCCACAGCCTGACACAGCATGTGTCACAGTATAATTTAATACCCCATAGGTGCTCCATTATTTCTTTTTTTTATTATTTTTTAAAAATTTTTTATAAATTTATTTTTTATTGGTGTTCAATTTGCCAACATACAGAATAACACCCAGTGCTCATCCGGTCAAGTGCCCCCCTCAGTGCCCGTCACCCAGTCACCCCCACCCCCCGCCCTCCTCCCCTTCCACCACCCTTAGTTCATTTCCCAGAGTTAGGAGTCTCTCATGTTCTGTCTCCCTTTCTGATATTTCCCACTCATTTTTGCTCCATTATTTCTTAGAGACTCTTGGTAACTGCTTCAGCTTTTCTGATCCTGGAAGATTTAGTTTGTATCCTTATGAGACAATGAAGTTCTATTTGCAGTGACTCATTACAGATATATGTGCATATGTATTATGTGTTATAAACATATCTACGGGACTACACATATACACAAATACATATTTGGTCTTGAATGAAATGTCCACTTTAGGACAAGAGTTTCACAAAGCACCTAGGTCTAATGTCCAGCAGTGAGCAATGTTGTTTTTCCAAGGGGAGAAAACATTCTCTGAATATAACCCTTTGACACTCAGTAGATGAGCCACAGATCTACAGAATGGGAACTGATATAGTTAAAAATCTGACTTTTTTTTCCTCCTGCGCTCCTTTGCTGAAACGTCCTGCTTGCACAGGTATTGAGAAACAAGGAGAGGATTTTTGGACTCACTCAAACTGACAGAAGGACACAGTCACAGAGTCTGATTAAATGCAGGCTGTATTTCCTGGAGGGGAGGTCCCTGAGACCAGTTGTTTGTCTAAATAACGGATCACTGTCAGGCTCTATTTTCCGTCTTTTAAATGTTGCGCAGCTACTACAGCTACAAGTTTGATGAACAGTTGGGGAGCAGATGCTGAACCAAATGGGAAAACAGCATACTAAATCTCGAAATCCCCTAGGCAAGAGTTACAAGAACCTTTGATGCTGCACTGATACTGGCATATGCACACAAATGTCCTCCTGATTCAGTACAAGATAGTCTCCAGGACTCCCCTGGGGTCCCCCCAGATAGGTCCATTAGAATCAAAAGTGCTAGAGTAATAAAGTGGTGGTTTAACTGTTTCAGGTCCACGGGAAGTACTTATTTCTAAACAAAGTCTGTAGGAGAATGAATCAAATAGATGATATTTTAAGATAATTTCAGAAGCATCTGGAAAACAGCAAGCATGAAACAGTTCATGGCTCATTTTGGTTTAGTCTTTTTTTTCTTCCTCTAGTCAATAAAGACACAGAGAAACAACTTAGAAATAGGGTAAAACATACATGAGAAAGCACTTCATGTTCATCTCTTTGTTAAGTCCTGAGGGCTGATGATTAAAGGTAATAAGTTCCAAACTGTGGAAGAAATAGGAAACAGTTCTGTGGAGTGTTAAAGGACAAAAATTCAGGCTGAGTTGCAGAAAGTTTGTGGTATTTCTCCACCGAGGAAACGGGGTGCTTGTTTAGACTTCCTTAGTTGTTGAAAGTGTAGCATTCAGTCCTTGAAAAGCTGTTTACCTTAATTGTATTAATGCTTTTCTCTCATGGAGACCCTTTAGTACCTGGCACTGTTAGATTAACTAGTAAAGCTTACTGGTAAGTTATGCTGCTATTTAGACAAAAACTATTTCTATTTTTTTAAGATTTTATTGATTTATTCATGAGAGACACAGAGAGGCAGAGACCCAGGCAGAGGGAGAAGCAGGCTCCTCACAGTCCCTCGATGTGGGACTCCTGGGATCACATCCTGAGCTGAAGGCAGATGCTCAACCGCTGAGCCCCCAGGGGTCCCAACAAAAACTATTTCTTAATACAATTAAATTTAAGAAATACGTATGTTAAAAAAAATGGGGGGGGGGGGAGAAAGAAATGCATATGTTTTAGAGTAGGGGTTAGCAACCTAAAAGCCATTTTAGCGAATGTGGCTCTTTGAACAGTTAGGTATCAACGACCTAGGACACAGCAATAGTGCAAACCTGCAACTTTGGTCCAGGGTTGGCCCCTGTTGCTTGGCCTGAGGGATGCCTCGTATCGTGTGCTGTCTATCCAACAAGCAGTGGGCTATGACTGGGACTTGCCCCAGAATCGTCGTGAGAAATGGTGACCTGCTTGCTTATCGCAAAGGGACGTTAGCCTTGTTCCTTAACAGATATGAAACTAGGACCGAGAGCTTGAAATAATGATTCCAAGGACACGGTGTGACTTACTGTCAGTGCTATAATTAGTGCCTTGACTCTGGCTCTCTGGTGCTCACAGAAGATACTGAAGAATGTGTCCCTCCTATAGCTGAAATCTGCATTGTGAGACTCGTTTCTTACTCAGATTATTATTAAGAGGAAAAGTCATAAACAGAGAAAATACCACCCTGATAGAGAGCGAGGGTGAAAGCCTTAACGTTGCAACATATCCATCCACTCCTCATGGTTTGCTGTTAAAGTTGGTATGAATGCCCATTGAACCCAATTTTTTTAAAGATTGTTTTAAAATTTATTTATTCATGAGAGACACAGAGAGAGAAGCAGAGACAAAGGCAGAGGGAAGAGAAGCAGGCTCCATGCAGGGAGCCCCATGTAGGACTCGATCTTGGAAATCTGGGATCAGGCCCTGAGCTAAAGGCAGACGCTCAACCATTGAGCTGCCCAGGCATCCCATTGAACCCAATTTTATAGAAGAATATAGTTCTTCTACTTCATGCTCTAGATATTTGCTTCCTTCCCGCACCATCATCATGTCATCTCCTCTTGGGGAGTGGGTCTTACTCAAGTATCCACAAAGGGCGGCATCCAACTTTAAAACTTTAAATAGGGAGTAGCAAGGAACATGCCCTCACTACGCTCTCAGTGGATCCGCACAGTTGATCAACAAGAATGAGAGCGAACGAGTAATGGTGTTGTGAGGCCATTACTGGTGGAACATTCAGTTCAGCTTCTCTCCCAATTCAAGGACCCCCTTTATAGTATTCCAGACTGATAACCGACCACAGCGTGACCACTTCCGGGGACAGGAAGCTAATTACTTTTTTGAGATCCTTGCTTCATGAGTGACTAGTTAAATATTTCCAGTGTTAATATTGTCCTCCATGCAAAAAATAGAAGAAATAGAGAAAGTGAGCAATTTTGTTTTTTCTTAGTTGCTTCTTGCCCAAATGATGCCCCAGTTCTGCATCATTCAGCAGCAGCCTGAATATAACTTAAATCACCTATTTTGTTACCTTTTCAGGTTTTCCAAAGTTACCAATTTTCCGTAAATATTTTTAGACACTAGATTCATTCTACAGTATTTCTCTGGGAGAAATTATTTCCCCTCAAGGCTTTTTAACTGTTTGCTCTTATTAGAGCGTTTTTACTATCCAAACTCATCAGTTTTAAATGTTTTTCCTCCTTCTTCCTCAATGGAATTATCTAAGATTGTCATTAGAATTTTCATTTTTAGGAGCACCTGGGTGACTCAGTCAGTTAAGCATCCAACTCTTAGCCCAGATCTTGATCTCAGGGTTGTGAGTCCAAGCCGCACTTTGGGCTCCACACTGGTTGTGGAGACTACTTTAAAAAAAAAAAAAAAAAAAAAAATTTTAGAACCATTTATCATCTAAGAACTCATAGCTGTAATTTTAAAAATCTTTTTTTTTCTGGGACGCCTGGGTGGCTCAGGGTTTGAGCATCTGCCTTCAGCTCAGGGCGTGATCCCACATTAGGCTCCCAGCATGGAGCCTGCTTCTCCCTCTGCCTCTGCCTCTCTCTCTGTCTCTCATGAATAAATAAATAAAATATTTTTAAAATAAATAAAAAAATAAAATCTTTTTTTCTTAAGTCTAAATATGCATTTGCCTAGACCACCTTTGCAAGTGTGAAAAAAGCACCAAAGTTCTGGTCATTTTCACATCATGTAATTTTTTTTTCTAATTTAGAACTCTTGGTTCTGGCATTAACCAAATACTAGACAAAGTGGTAGCTCACAAACTTTGATTTTTACTTTTCCATTTGCTTTTTTGGAAGTGGTTTTATTTATTTGTGCTAAAGATCCACTGCTTTTGTATCATTAGTATCAGAATGGGAGATTTGTTCTTAACTAGCAAAAGATTTGATATCATTGAGTGACTTCATTGCTCTATTCTTTAACTAAAAATGTTGTGTCATAACTGAACATGAAAACTGGTTAAAGAGTGGCTCCATAAAGTTCATTTAAGTTCACAGAAACTTAAATTCACTTACCCAGCCATTTGTTTTTAACTCTGTTGCATTCGGGTACCTGTTGGTAACTGTAAAAAGCATGTGAAAAGATGTATGGCAAAAGGATTTAGGTTTCTAAAGCACTTAGATTCTATTTTTTGAGCTTACATAAAAGATAGCATTCTGCTCTGAAATATGAATCCTTGGGCAGCCCGGGGGGCTCAGCAGTTTAGCACTGCCTTCAACCCAGGGCCTGATCCTGGAGACCTGGGATCGAGTCCCACATCGGGCTCCCTGCCTGGAGCCTGCTTCTCCCTCTGCCTGTGTTATGTCTCTGCCTCTCTCCCTTTGTGTCTCTCATGAATAAATAAATAAAACCTTTTAAAAAAATAAAATAAAATAAGAATCCTTTAAATCAGAAGGCAAAGAGAAAAGTTAATGGAAACGTGTTTTGTGGAAAGAATCTTATATCATCTAAAGAATTATTGCTGCAAACTGTTTCAGTTATTGTAAACTAGGAAGTTTGCATGAACATGAATAGAATGATAGCATCCTGCAGATACTTATTTTTGTTAGAAGTGCACAAATCTGTTCCAAGACTTTGGAAAGCCGTGGTTGAAAAGGAGATTAATACATACAGAAAAAGGGGAAGAGCTACAAAAAAAGCTGTAGAAAAATTACATCTGTTCATCTTAGAAATCACTCCTTCTAGTCAATGCTAGAACCAATTTATCAGCTGAAATTGAATCAGAATCCACTTAAAATAGATACTTCCCTGCCTGAACCATCTCTGTTAATCAATGATAAAATTTAAGTTCTCACCTGCATATGAAGTGGAAAAGGCCATGAATCCAGGCCTATGATCAGGATGCCTCTTTTGCTTAACCATTCTCGAGCACAGAAATTCTCAAGGTGTATTGTTGGAAATGCAAATTCTCAGGCCCCATCCCAGACAACTGAATTGGAAACTCTGAGGGTGAAGTCCAGTGGTCTGTGCTTCAACAAGCCCTCCAGGTGATGCTGTTGCACGCTCTAGTTTGAAAAGTGGATCTCTAGCATAATTCTAGATCAAATTATGGTCAGGATCAATCAATACTTGTAGAAATTATAAAGCACTGGCCAATTACATTAGTGCCTGGGTTTATAAATCTAGAGTGAAAAGTAGACTGAATGCAAGGATGAGTTTACCTGACATGATGAACACTAAAAATGGGAAAACATTATGTCCCTGTATTTCTCTTTCTCATTGTTTTCTTGAAGTCATCTTGTCCAAGTTTGTTCTACAGGATTTCCCGGAATTAGAGCAAAAATATTGATAGAAGCAAACCTTTTTGTTTATTGAGCAATCGTGAATATATTTGTGAGCCAGCTGAGCCTGTTTCTGCTCTTCTGTTTCAGTGCACTGTGAGGCCAGTGAATGGAGTCCATGGAGTCCATGCATGAAGAAGGGGAAAACATGTGGTTTCAAAAGAGGGACTGAAACACGGGTCCGAGAAATAACACAGCATCCATCAGCAAAGGGTAACCTGTGTCCCCCCATCAGTGAGACAAGAAAGTGTACAGTGCAAAGAAAGAAGTGTCAGAAGGGAGAACGAGGTACAATCATACTAGAAAAATGTGCTTATTTGAATCCTCATAATTTGATGCAAATTTCACTTATTTCTTAGGAAACATTTAGTATCGCTCATGTCTAAAACCCCAAAATGTATACCAGCCAAAGCCTATGTTGGTTGTAAATTACAGAATATTAAATGTGCAATTTTAAACAAACGGAGTCTAATATCAAAGCTATAAACTACTATAGAAGTGTGTTAATTGGATCTTGACGAAAAAGGATGCATTATAGATATTTAGGCCTATATTTTTCTTTTGGGTCATTATCTTTCCTATCATCCCTTCATTACCTAGAAAACTTTTGAGAAGCCTCATAAACACAAGGTCTAATGCCATTTGGTACAAATCCATAGTGAAGAGACACCAGCCGTAAACTTACTCTTTTCCATTGCCTACAAATAAAAGTAGTATAATTAGACTGTAAGCTTTTGTAGTAAACTTATTTTAAGGGTTACATAGTATTTCTAAAAATATTTAAATGCATATGTGTTTCTACAGTATTTTTTTAAAGATTTTATTTATTTATTTATTTGTTTGTTTGTTTGTTTATGAGAGAGAGTTAGCAGGAGCAGGAGGGGGAAAGAATCTGAAGCCTACTCCATACTGAGTACAGAGCCTGATGTGAGGCTTGATCTCATGACCGTGAGATCATGACCTGAACTGAAACCAAGAGTTGCATGCTTAACTGACTGAGCCAGCCAGGGGCCCTAATAGAAGTTTCTAATACTGATTTTACATTTGAAGTAGATGACCAGGGCATATTTTATAAATATAAGCATTAATGACATTTGATCCCCAGATATGTTTTATGGTACACTAACTTTATCAGATTATATAATCTATTAGATCAATAATAAATAATTCTGTGTTAGAGCCTGTTCTAAAGTCTTATGATTGCCAAGAAGAAATAGGCCATGTCATATGATGTTTTTAGGGTAATTTAGCTTCCATTTAGAAGATCTGCAGTTGTTGGCTTTTAAAATATAATTTTTCCACCTTTCTCACTAATGTCCTCCACTCCACTACCTACAAAGATGGCTTGTAGCTGGATAAACCTATTGGTAGTTCTACTGAACCAATAAATGATCCTCTCAATGAATTGCAGCTTGAAAGGAGTTTAGCTACCTCTGGAGTTGAACTCCCTTTGCTTTATTTCATTCATTCAGCATGGTTTTAATTTAATTTTTACTCTGTGGCCACACACCGTGCTAAATCTTGGGGATTCACAACTGAATAGGGTACCATCCTTATCCTTAAGGTATAATGAGGATCCAGTGGAGGGTTGAGATGTCTAAATAGATAATCACAACGTCATATATGAAAGGGAGATTATAGATACACGAACAAAATTCAGTGGGAACAGAGAGGTGAGTGTTGTGCAAACTTGAACACTATTCATTTAAGAAAGAACTTGGATCACTGCTACTTTGCAAAATGTCTTTCCCTCTACCAGAATAATTGGCCATTATCAGAATGTATCCAGCCTGCTGTTGCTATTAGTAATCAAGTAGTTAATGTGATAAAATTCTTGAAGACAAGGATGATTTTAAAGGGAACTTCAAGCTTTTGTAAATTTGTAGGAGGTTTTGATTAAAATTAGGTTTAAGGAATGAAAGTTGGCTAGTGAAAAAGGTCTTTCTGGCATTTGTTACCAATTAATTTAAAACATCTTAAATTTTAAAAGTTGGATTTGGAAATCAAATATTTCATCACTCGGCTTGTTGGTAGACTCCCATAGCCGTACATTTACTTATGTTTGCTAAATTTTCTCGATATTTAATGACTTACAGGTGGTCCTTGCTCATATTATTCTTTCACAAAGTTTCTACATTACTAACCAGTATTCAGTATATTTAACTTTTAAAATATAAGTGAAGAAAACCTTTCCCAGTAGAAAAATTAAATTATGATGCTAGTTTTTCGTTTGAGAATGTGATCTTCTAATATATTTTTCTAGGACCTGACTTAAATGTTAACAATGAAAATGTCAGTTTTTAAAACCGGCTATAGATAAGATAAATAATGCCACAAGAAGTTTAAAATAATAACCCGTGACATTAGCTTGGCTTAAAAGTTTCTTTTGGTCTTTTTGTGCTCCTCTTCGACCTTCGAAACAGTGACATTTTACATTCACAAAGAGAACTTCGTACAACTAGAAAAACTTAGGTGGTTCACATTTATAATTAAATTCCCGATTTAGTTCCACTTTTATTTAATCTTTATTCATCTTTATATACGTCTCAAAAATTTTTCTCAAGTGGCTCAGAAATTTAACATAGGAAGGAAACCACTCCTCCCCTGATTTCTTGCTTCTCTAACTTATTAGTTTTCTTCACTTCTCTTGATGATAACTTACCAAACATTCTTTGTGAACATGAAGAAACCAAATAGAACAGTAATAATGAACTCTGGACAAGCCACTATATCAAATATCATATCAAAATAATAATGTTACCTGCAGTCTTCTCATTTAGTTTCTGAGATATATATTATAAATATGTATGAAGACATATGGAGATAAATACTATGAAGTGAAAAAGGCTTGATTTCTTCTACCACTAAAATAGCTGTTAACCCAAGTTGCTCCTGACTGCGTATAGACTCATGAAATAAGATCTTTTAGGTTCATGGTTTCAGTATTTCTAGATGAGTAAGCTAAAAGATTAGGTTTTTAAAATAAAATCTAGCCTGAAAATCTTGAATTTAAACTTAAGTATATCATCCCTGTCTAAGAGGCTCACAATAGACAGAGGTAGATAACTCATATTTGGAAAAGGTATGGAGCATGTGTTCAGGATTTTTTTTCTGCTGTGTTGCAGTTGCCAAAGGCAAAGTCTCCAGGGAAGAATGATAAGATCCAGAAATGACTTTCCAAAATGTACACAAAGAAACTGAATCGGAGGAAGTAGTTTTTAGGAACAGAATGAATTCTTCAAGTTGTGAGATGTATTTTAATATATATGCTGAAAAAAAATTGGTTGCGAAATCTTATACACACACACTTTTTTTTTACTAACATTCTTCTCACATTTAGAATATAGTAAATGAATATGAGGATATAAATGTAATTTTATAGCCCCCTATATTTTTATCTGATGTACTATTTGTTTTCATCTTCTAGAATTTTTCCCTTACCTTCGAATCAGTTTTAACCTCTCCCTCAATTACCAGTTTTAATAAGAAATTAGTACCTTTGCAATATGTTCTAACTTGAGCCTATCTCAGCAGAAAAATCTATCTCAAATGTCAGATATATAACATATAAATTAAGAGAGTATAAAGGCTGACATATAGACTAGTCTGACATGTGCATTAAAACAGAATATTGAAATGGAAGTAAACAAGGAGAAGATGCAAGTTCAATTGTTGTCAACTTATATTGACTCTTTTTGATACTGGGCATCACCATCTTAGATCTAAACATGCTCCTCACTCATTTGTACGTTTGGTTAACTGAAGGGAATTTCCTCTAGATATTGGGTTTTGAGGAAATTCACAAAGAATGAAAGAACTGCTTTAGCTAATTGCATGAAGAAGATACCGATTAATTATGTGCACTGCATGATCTTGGGATAGAAAGGAGAAAGAAGAGCAAAGTCACAGAAGAAATGGGGCAGGGACTACTTTCTTAATTAAAGAAGAAATAGCATCCCTCCAAGCAGAAAGAGAAAGGGAACCATTAGAATATAAATACAGGGATACCTCAGAGGTACAGTGTGGGTTTGGTTCTAGGTCTCCATACTAAAGCAAATATTGCAATAAAATGAGTCAAATTTTTTTGTTTCTCAGGGCATATAAAAAGTCATGTTTACTCTACACTATCAACTGTTAAATGTGCAATAGTATGTCTGAAAAAAGTACATACCTTCACTTTAAAATACTTTATTGCTAAAAAAAAAAAATGCTAACGATCATCATGAGTGAGTCCTAATCTTTTTGCTGGTGGAGGGTCTTGCCTTGATGTTGATGACCGCTGACTGAGCAGGGTGGTGGCTGCTGAAGGTTGAGGTGGTGGTGGCAATTTCTTAAAATCAGACAAAAATGAAGTTTGCCACATTGATTGACTCTTCTTTTCACAAATGATTTCTCTGTAGCTTGCGATGCTGTTTTGATAGCATTTTACCCACAAATAGAATTCCTTCAGAATTGGAGTCAATCCTCTCAAACCCTGCTGCCGCTTTATCAACTAAGTTTACGTCATATGCTAAATCTTCCTTTAAATCTCCTTTGTTCTGGGATCTTCAAACACCTTTACCAAGAGTAGATTGCATCTCGAAACACCCCTTTCTTTGCTCATCCGTGAGAAGCAACCCCTCATCCATCCAAGTTTGATCATGAGCTTGCAACAATTCAGTCACATGTTCAGGCTTCGCTTCTCATCTCTAACTAGGAAAGCTCTATGCCGTCGTCCTCCAATATAAGGCTGTTTGGTCTGTGTTGATAATCCCTTGTTTAGTGTAGTTACCTTGGTTAATGATGTTAGCTAGGTCATCTGGATAACTTGCTGCAGCTTAGCATCAGCACCTGCTGCTCACCTTGCACTTTTATGTTATGGAAACTACTTTCTGTAGACCTCAGGAAGCAACTTCTGGTGGCTTCAAAATGTTCTTCTGCAGCTTCTTCACCTCTCTCAGCCTTCACAGAATCAAGTAAAGGTAGGGCCTAGCTCTAGGTTAGGCTGTAGCTTACGGAGATGTGGTGGCTGGTTTGATTTTCCCATCCAGAGCAATAAAACTTTCTCTATGTCAGAAATAAGTCTGTTTTGCTTCTCTTGATATTCATTCGTTCAGTGGAGTAGTACTTTTAATTTCCTTCAAGAACTTTTTATTTGCATGCACAATTTGGCTAAAGGGCACACTAAGCCCAGCTTTCGGTGTATCTCATTTTTCAAAATGCTTCCCTCACTAAGCTTAATCATACCTGGCTTTTGATTTAAAGTGAGAGACATGCGACTCTTCCTTTCACCTGAAAGCTTAGAGACCATCGCAGGGTTATTTATTGGCTTAGTTTCAATACCATTGTATCTCAGGGTATAAGGAGGCCCAAGAAGAGAGAAAGAGATGGGGGAACAACCAGTCAATGGAGCAGTCTGAGCACACACATAAATCGATTAAGTTTGCTGTCTTGTGTGGGCGCGGTATGTGGCGCCCCAAAACAATTACAATACTAACATCAGAGGTCACTGATCAACCATCACTGTAACAAACACAATAATAATAAAAAAAGTTTAAAATATTGCAGGGATAAATATGACACAGGGGCACAAAGTGAGCAGCTGCTGTTGGGAAAATGGAGCCAGTTGACTTGCTGAATGCAGGGTTCCCATAAACGTTCAATTTGTAAAAACAAAACAAAACAAAACAAACAAACAAACAAAAAAACCCACAGAATCTGTGAAGCACAATAAGGCAAGGTGCAATAAAGTGAGGCATGCTCGTAGATAAAATGTCCAGAGACACTTCGAGGGAAGAAATGTGTGGGATTTTTGCATTATTTAAATATAAGTCACCTTATATGCCTTCTCCAAATTAAAAACAAAGTTGTAAAAGTCATCTTGGTTTCCCATTAAGGAAAAGTGTTATACGTTAATTTATAATTGTTATTAATGATTTCCTCAAATACCAGTATTATAAATACGCATCATGTTTATCATGAGCGCTCTATCTAAAGTTACAGCAACAGCAGTATTTCAAAATCAAGCAAATAAAAAATGTTGAGCCTGCTTTGTTCCTAGGCTTGCTTCTCTTTTTGTTTGCTTCCTAAAATCTTTATAACAACTTTTCCAGGAAAGAAAAGTCCAGTTTTCTACAGGAAGGATTTCTATTAAATATTCATTCAAATTCAAAACAAGACATTTAGCAAAGATTCCCAGAACAGTTCATCAAAATCCAAATAGATGGATTCATTAGCTCAAATTTGTAGTATGCCAGTTGGCTGGAATATTTAAATGATGTCCTCTCCCCACCTTCACCTCGTGGAGGAAGACCAGCTGGCCTACAGACGCTCATCCTGTGTAAGCACTGGAGGATGGGAGCTTTCTGCTCTTTCCCTACACCCAGTTAAGAGACTAGCCCTCTGAGATAGGTCAGAGAAAATTCAAGAAAATACAGGGGAGAAATAATAAGGGCATTAGAGAGGGTTGTTCTCAACCAGGTGTGATTTTGCTCCCCAAGGGTAATTTCTGAATATCACAACTTGGGGAAGGAAAATACTACAGCATTTAGATACAGGAGGAATGCTGCTAAACATATTACATTGCATAGGACAGCTGCATACAACAAAAACTATCGGCTTAAAAAAAAAAAACAAACAAACACAAAAAACAAACAAAGAAAACTATCTGCTAATAGTACAAGCATGAGAAACCCTGCCATAAACTCAACAGTATCTCTCTGTTATCCCTTCTTGGGGCCTACCCAGCCCCTACTGAGATAGATTGTTTGTTCAAATTCTGGGGCAGACCATTGCCACCAATGAAAACCCTCAAAAGGTATGAATCTTTGGTAAGAAGGACAAGATGGTGGAACAGAGGGGGGAAATCTTCTTCCCCAGTATAATGGGAATAACCAACTTTATTAAAAATTAATATTGTTTAATTTAAAATTGTCTAGCACAAAAAGTATTCAAGTATATTTAAAACCTCCAAGAAAGGGATCCCTGGGTGGCGCAGCGGTTTGGCGCCTGCCTTTGGCCCAGGGCGCGATCCTGGAGACCCGGGATCGAATCCCACGTCGGGCTCCCGGTGCATGGAGCCTGCTTCTCCCTCTGGCTATGTCTCTGCCTGTGTCTCTGGCTCTGTCTCTCCTTCTGTCTCTCAAGAATAAATAAATAAAATCTTTAAAAAAAAAAAAAAACATCCAAGAAAGGTAGTATATTACAGTAAATAACACCCTTCAGTCTCAGAGAGACGTTTCTTAATGTAAATGTCCATACTCCTCTTAAAAGCTAAGCCACATTTTTCATTTAGTGTCCGCAGTGGAGAAGCCTGCGGTTGTTTAATCACTAGTAACCATGCTCTTCATGGAAACAAATTAGGTGGTTATACCCATCTCTTGTTCTAAACACTCTCCTATCTCTTAGGTTGAACCATATAAAATTGCCACTTTTCAAGGTCATAAATGGACCCAAATATTAGTAGTTTTATATGGTTTAACCTAATACTTCAAAATTCTTTCTTAATTTTGTTCAGTATAGAACCAGACCTAGAGCGTGGTTGTTACTTGATTGAAAGATTACAGTTTGCATATACTTCAACCTAATTTAAATATTAGATTCTTAAAACTAGTACAGATGCACTACTGTTTTTGAAGGATGGAGGCACCACTATTGATCTCTCAAGACCCCCATAAATTCGTAGATCATCTTCAGATCCTTTCGATCATGGTCACTCATGGTGTCTTCCCTTATTTTATTTGACTATGTTTTCTGCTTCTTAGCTATACTACTTAACTTTTATTATTTCTTTTTCTTTCCTACCAACTCCCATTGAACCCTTGAAGCATCAAATCTGCTTGTAAAGTCAATGGATAAATGTCAGAATTTGTTACCCAACCAGATAAAAGAAAGTCACAGCTGCTGTTGTATGCCCCAGTGCCCATTTGCACTGTTTCTTCTGACATTGGCATTACAATGGCAGGATCTTTGTGAGGATTCTCAGCTGCCCAGGTTTGTGATTTGCAGACCATGCCATGATCCTTTATATGCAGTTTACTCCCTTCTGTACTGATAAGCAAAAGGATGGTAGTCAGCACCTAGATAGATGTTGAAAAAAGGAAATGACAATTCTGTTTCATGCCTCTGACATGTTTGATAAACTTCTTGGTGTTAATGGAAAATCTCTGTAGAAAATGAGAAGCCTTTTATTTCATGCCTTGCAATCTTGGGCACTATACCATTTCTATCATTCAGCCAGAAGTTATGATCTCTTTATAATGAATGCCATGTTTATATCATTCTATTTTTGTCACTAAGATATTTGAGACCTTTTTCATGTTGGTCGAATCCATGTGGAGGAAATACTTACATGTTAGCATTATCTATGCAGTCCCCTCCTTGCTATGGTGATCCATTGATTTTTAGGCTTCTCTGCTGTGTTGCTGTGTACCTCAGCATCCCTAGTCTAAGAAAAGCCTTTATAATAAATTATCCCTGCAAAAAAAAAAAAATAAAAAAAAAAAATAAAATAAATTATCCCTGCAATTGCCTTATTTTCTGGGATTTGTTTGTTGTGAAGTTTATAAATAACGAATGCTTTTCAACCCATTGGTATAACATAGCACATACTGGTCAGTTAATTGAACAGAGTAGTAGCTGTACCATACAAAGCATTCTTCAGTCCCTAAGCAAACAGTGATCTGGCCATTGTTTAGATCCTGTGCACAAGGGGAAGTTGTTTGAGTTAGCTTTGGCTACATAACAAATAACCCCAACACATATTGGCTTAAAACAATAGCTGTTGATTGAACAACAAATGTGAGTAGGTGGTTCTGGCTGAGATCCACTGTGCATTCAGGCCAGGCTCCCTCATGCGGTTGGCTGGTTAGAGGACTGAGGAAATGATACTAGGTTTCTGTCATCTTAAGGTGGCTAGGGGATCTACAGGGTTCGGGGGAGGCAGGGAGTAGAAGGAACTCCTTTCGAGGTGAGGCTCAGCACTGGCACAGTTTCACTTTGACCACATGCTGTTAGCCTGTGCAAGTCGTAAGTCCAGTCCTGATTCAAGAGTTGAAGACACAGATTCCACCTTTTGGTGGGAGAAGCTACAAAGTTACTTTGCAAGGTGGCGTGCCTACACAGGGATGATTGAGAGCCATGACCGTTTTTGCCATCTACCCGTGTGGTTCTTTCTCGTGGTTGCACTTACATGAGTATCGTGGCTCATTCACTCAACATTGTTTTTATTAAATTATTATCTCTTCCCTTGTAAAAACACACACAATGGTTAATATGGGAGATGTTGTATTTCTGTTTCTATATATACAATATTCTGTTGTGCTTTCCGATTCGTAATGGGAATAATAGAAAGAATAAATAGAAGTCCAGGCCAAGGTACCTTCATACACTCAACAAATATTTACTGAAGCACCAGCTGTGTGCTAGGCTAAGGATATAGCATTGAACCAGAAAGGCAAAGGCCCCTCCCATCACAGATCCCTTACTGCAGATGTTGGCATCATGATGTCTCATTCCACAAGGGTAGTAACCCCCAATGATCAGCTCATTGGTTGCATTTAATTGTGTTGAGTTTTCATCTTTGCAATTTGCTCCATCAGTAGCGGCAGTCTTGATTGGAGCTCGCCAACACAGTCACAAAGACGTCCGTTGGTGCTGGCAAAAATGAAATATCCCTGCCTACGTTTGTGTTGGTCTCAAGGCGAGTATAAGTCTTTCTTCTGTGACCACCATGTTTATGTGCTAATATGTGTTTGTAAGATGGCTAAGTAGGGTTAAAGATACAGCTTGTGACTATGGAACAGAGCTGACTTAACGGGCCCTTTGGAGAAATGACCCCAAGACCTTGGCTTCATTTGCAGGCTGTTTTAGCCAACTAAGATCCCTGCCAATTAGGAGGGTTCCCTGGAGAGAGACTCACAGAGCATCAGCATAAATTTAAATTCTGGACCCCCAAATATAGTTTCCAAAAGAGTTTTCTTGTCCTTTGCTAATTACAAAATAAACATTTCTCCAGCAAAAACACACTTCCTCCTTTCATGCCTCTGTCCTCCTTCCCACCTCCCCAATACAGCCACTCCTTGAAACTGCTGGTGTTGCTGAAACCTCTTTGGCAGAGAAGACTCCCAACATTTGAAGGCACAAAAGAATTATTCTTTCTGTAGATCATTATCTTGTCCTCTTTCTCTCTACTCCAGCAACTTTTTCGTGGAAGTGTTACAGACTAACTTTGTAGATCGTTGTAGCCTGGCAGAAAGGACGCAGGCCTCTCGGGAGCCGGCAAATACAACCAGATCACAACTAAATTCTGTGACATCACTGAAACAGAAACATGCTCACACTTGTTTACATTAGAACCATATCGTATCCTGAATGGATTCATTGCATCATGAATGGAAATGCACCACTCAAATGGTTTGATCTTTATACATTGCTGTCAAACCAGACCCCAGGTAGGATGAGGTGTAATTTCTAATGATGGACAAATCTAAGCATGAAGTATCTAGCACAGTGTCTGCCACGGATGGGCTATTTATTATTAACATGTACAAAATGGGTGTAAATGGCAAAGTCATCAAAATCTCTTAACCCACTGTGTTTCTACTCCCTTCCATGTGTATTTCTCTTTCCACTTATTTTTTTAATTTTATTTATTTATTCATGAGAGACACAGAGAGAAGCAGAGACACAGGCAGAGCGACAAGTAGGCTCCCTGCAGGGAGCCTGATGTGGGACTCGATCCCAGGACTCCAAGATCACGCCCTGAGCCAAAAACAGATGTTCAACCATTGAGCCACCCAGGTGCCCCTCTTTTTCCATTTAATCTGCAGTTCAGTTCCTTTTACTTTTTTTGTAAAGTACCCCATTCCTCATGCTTTTTCTTTCTTTCAGTTTCTTCAAAAAACATTTGCGAATAAAGGTGGTTATTTCTCTAACAGAAAATCAATATATCAGTATATATCCCCAATTGATAAATCTTCTTTCACCGAGCTTACTGTTACCCCATCTGTATTTATCAGGACATTTTGGTTGAAAATGGCAGATTTCAAATTACTTTAAGCAAAAAAGAAAACGACTGGCTTTAGGCACAGCCTGCTGTAAGTGCTCAAACAGTATCATTCGGCTCTTTCTCATCATTTCAACCCATCCTGCTTCTGTTTCTCTCTCTTCACTGGCCTTGCTACAGCACTTCTCTGTACCCAGGGGGAAAGCTGGCTCTGTGCAGCCCTAATTCTACATCCACACTGTTCTCAATCCAAAAGGGTGGTGTGCTCCCCCTTTTAGTGTTCATTCACCCATTCTCACTGAAGGACTCAAATTGACCCTGCTTGGGTCACAATTCCACCCCTATGAGCCAATCACTGGCAGGAGAACTGGAGTCCCACAGTGGCCCAAATTGCATGATCGTCCTTGAAGCCAAGGGACATGTGGGCCATTTTAAGTGATAGTTCTACATAGACTGACAAAAAAAAAAAAAAAAAAAAAAAACAAAAACAAAAACAGATAAAACCTCCTTCGGAAAAATAAATTCAAAATTTTAAAAATTGAGAAGTTTATATCGTTCTCCAGGGTAATTAATCCCTGTCCAATATTAGTCATGGGGAGGGGGATGGAATTTAAGTAAGGAAGAGAAACCAAAGTTCTTCTCCCTCTATTTTAAACTAGGGAGGCATGTCCAGCATAATACTAATAAAATTTTAATGTAACTAATCTTTTTTTCTGATTTCTCTGGTTTGCTGGAAACCATTTCTCTAGTTTCATGTGAGTAGAGTGGTTCTGAAATGAACAGAAAAAGAAGCTACAATTTAAATGAGTGGTTTCTGGGGCTGATTTGTGCAAGTTTAAGTAAAGATGTGTCCTTTTCCATTTCTAGCTGCTGGGTGTTCTGTGTGAAATATACCAGGGTGGGTAATGACCTTTGCTTGATTATGCACCAGGTCACTGGCACTTTAAAATTAACTGAAACCTAATTACTGAACTCTTGTGTTTACACTGTGTATACACCACTCGGTCATAACTCTAGCCTCTGTGAGCCCAGACTGCCGTAATTGAGAAATATGCCTTGTAAATGGTTGTTTTGTTTATTTGTTGTTTCTTCTGGAAAAGCCTGCATTTCTTATTTTTGCAAAGGATCAGATTTAGGAAAGAGTTTCTGAACAGACTCCAGTTACATTTTATATCTTCGTGCAAGACATGTGCACTTTTAAATAAGAGAGTCCTTTTATTTTTGCATTACATGAAATGTATTGTCTAGAAGCATAATGCTCCTTATTTTTCACCGATATTTTGAATAATACCACATTTTGGGGCAAGAAAATATTGTGTCATACTAAACCCACACTTGAGAAATATGAATAATCGATAATTCCAAAAATAAGACATAAAGTATATGTCTTATTTTAAGATCAACAGTTAATATCTAATTAATTGCAATCTTATTATCCTAACTGGCAGAAATAGTAACCTAGTTTTCCATAATGTAATTAGTAGAATGCTAATTACATAGCCTATTACTTATATGAAATATGTATATATGGTCGTGAAATACCTCTCAGAATAAGAAATACACACCTCAAACATCTGATATGATGTATGTCATGTCCAACTAACTCCAAAATCATAAAGGGATTTGTTTTCTTACAAATTTTGTTTCGATAGCTAAAACACAGTTTACTAAATTATTTCTTGGGCAGACCTCTGGTGAATTCACACTTGTCCCATTTGTCAAATTTTGTTTTGAATGCAGCAGAAAAAGGGAGTTCTTATATTTAATTTCTCTCCCATAGCCCTTTGGCTTCCTACTATGTTGATTCCTTTCGGTCTCCCTCCTCCTGCCTTATCACCCTTTCCTCCCATCCCTGCAGACTTCCTCAGTTTTCCAAGAATTATCTGCTCATGGAATCACGGTTTCTTTTCATGTTCACTGAATTCAAAATATCATATTGAATATTTGCAGTGTCGGCTTGGCAAAGTAAAAAAATACTGAAATAGTCGGGAAGGCAGACCTATCTCGGTTCAATTCTGGATTTGCTGTGTATTGGGGGAATTTTTTAGTTTTCACAAAAGCATTGTTTTTTTTTAATATCAATAATGGTGTACATGCTAATTATGTATAGATAAAATAATGGAATATATATGAATTTACCATAGTAGTGTAATAGATAGTAAAGTTTGTTCCCTTTTGCTCTACTACTATAATAAAAATCTCTATAATGTTAATGTCACTTTCCATCAAAGGTGAAAGAGGTGAGATACATGATAGTATTTAAAATACAGGCTCTGGAACCACAGTATCTGTTTTTGAATCTCAGTTGTGTTTTTAACCAACTCCATAACTTTAAGCTAATTTTTTAGCCTCTGTATACCCTCCTTTCCCTCATCTGGAAAATGGGGATGGTGATAGTCACCAGATCACAAAGTTATAGTAAGAGTGTGATAGTGAGGAGTTAATGGGTGTGTAAAAAACTCTGAGACTTGTATCTGCTGCATGGTAAGCACGCAGTAATTGTGAGATCTGACATAAAGGATCCCAAACATTGGGTAGCTAATCAAAGGATGTGCACATTTTAAGTATTAATTTACCCTCCCTGATTATTTTTCAAAAAGGTTTTAACAGTTCACATTTGCAGTACATCAGAAATGCCTGTTTTTATTATCTTTGCCAGAACTGGATGTTGTTAGTCCTTCAAACTCTTGCAGTGATAGCCTATTGTCCTATTGTAGCCATGTTTCTGGCTACTAGTAAGGCTAATCACATGGTTATTAATTATTTGGATTTCTGTAGGGCCCCTATTTATGGGCTTTGCCCATTCTTCTGTTGCACAATTTCTGAATTGGTTGTGGGAACTCTTTGTATGGCAGGGATATTAATATTTTGTCATGTGTATAGCAAGTATTTTTCTATTCTATTATTTATTTCACTGTCTATAGTGTGTTATCTTGTCTTTTAAATAATTACAACTTTTCCTTCTGGGTTGCTGATTTTTAAAAAAATTGTTAGATACTGTAATCTTAAATGTGTGGGCACTTATCCAATAAACATTTGTTGGGCAGCAATTGTGTGTGAGACAGAGTGCTAGAAACACTAGTGTCATGTATTTGGGCATACATATGGTGATCCGTATATATAAGCTCTCTTGCCCTATGTCCCTGATAAACTTACTTGGCCTGGCAATGTCACTAAAAGGATATGTGTATTAGAACTAATCTTATTCCTCTTGGATAGTAGTAGTACCATATGAAACATCAGAATGAGAGAGTCAAGAGACCTTAGAGATGGATGGTTCATCAGTCCTCTTTGCAATAAATGACACCCAGACCTAAAGAGAGTAAGTGGCTTTGCCCAAGTGACCTTATTGAGTTGATGTTATTAACTCAATTTATGGTACTATATAGATATTTAATAATGTATCACTACACTAACTTTACCTGCTTTCTCTTTGTTTGAATCACTTCTTATCAGCCTTTTTTTTTAAACAACAAAGGAAGCCACCTACTTAGTTGCTAAACTGGAAAGAGAATCCCTCTTCAGTGAAATTTGCTAAACTGGAAAGAGAATCCCTCTTTAGTGAAATAGATTTTTCTCAGTGAATTTGTTTTCATTACCTGAGGTGACTTAGAGCTAAATATTCTGGAAATTAAACTTGGACATGAACTAATAGTTCTTCTTGGAAATGTGGTCTAGGAAGGGTCATCAAATGGGACCCCCCCCAAAAAAAAAATAATGAAAAGGCTTCTGATAGGGACTTCATAGGGAAAAGAATGGCCTTTTTGATGGCCATTTTACTGAGTCTTGGTTTGCTCCTGGTAATAGATTGCTGGGCTATTTATAGATAATTGCAAGGTGAAAAGATTGGATTAAAAAAGGAGTTTTAAAATGGGTTTTAGTAACAAAGCCGTCTGCCTTAATGAAATATTATGCACATTCCAATATATAAAATAGATAAAAATACAAGTGTTTGTTGTTGATGAAGATATGGAGAAATTGGAACCTTTGTGCACTGTTGATAAAAATGTAAAATGGTAGAGCCAGTGTGGAAAACAGCATGGTGGTTCCATGAAAATCAAGAATAGAATTACCATATGATCCACCAATTCCACATCTAAGTATATACCCAAAATAATCGAAAATAGGATCTCAAAGATATATAATGTTTATAGCAGCATTGTTCAAAATAGCCAAAAGGTAGTAGCAACCCAGGTGTCCATCAACAGGTGAATGGATAAGCAAAATGTGGTGTATACACCTACAATAGATTATTATTCAGCCTTTAAAAGGAAGGAAATTCCCCAGGGAATGAAAGGGTGGTTCAAAATCTGCAAATTAATTAATGTGATATACAGCATTAACGAGATGAAGGATAAAAATCATATGATCATCTTAGTAGATGCAGAAAAAGCATTTGACAAATTCAACACCCATTTATGATAAAACTTCTCAACAAAGTGGGTATAGAGGGTATACTTCAACATAATTAAGGCCATTTATGACAATCCCAGGGCTAAAATTAAGCTCAACAGTGAAAAGCTGAAAACTCTTTCTTTAAGATCAGGAATAAGACAAAGATGCTCACTCTCCCCACTTTTATTTGTCATAGTATTGGAAGTCCTTGTCAAAGCAGGTGGACAATAAAAAGAAATAAAACGCCTCTAAATTGGAAAGGAAGAAATATAATTGTCACTATTTGTGGATAAAATGATTTTATATATGGAAAATTTTAATGACTACACCAAAAAAAAAATAATAACCTATTAGAGCTAGTAAATGAATTCAGTAAAGTAGCAGAATACAAAGTCACTATACAAAATTTGGTTGCATCTCTATACACCAACAATGAGCTATCAAAAAAGAAAGTTAAAAATAATCCATTTATGTGCACTTCACTGCAACATAATATAATTTAACAACACAAAAGTACTTATTTTGATGTAAGGCTAATAACCAATAGCCATGTGCAAGAGTGCTCTAACGGGAAGTCAGTGCACAAGATGGTTTGTGAAATCTTATGTTTTTCAGTTGGATTAAGTAAAATCTGAACTTGACATTGTTGTGGACACTTTACTAAAGTAAAATAGAATTTTTTTAGGAAAATTGCTTAAATATCAGAAGGGAAAAAGTATGGCAGTGTGCCTCCCAATGGGCATCATGCAGGGTTATGTCGCATATCTTAATGTGTATTGCGCTGTAGCTGTAGGATGTTGTAGGGTGACAAGAAATAAGTAGCTGTGAACACTAGCTCTTTCAGGAAGTACTAACATGATGAGTTTTGTAGTTGCTTGTGTCTTGGTTTTTCCTCAAGTCTATATTCACTTTTATTAATTTATAGAAGTACAGCTTCCATGTTTGTCATCGGAAACAGCAAAACTATGGAAAAAGAGACATTCCTAACACATACACTGATACACATAACCTTTAACTTGTAACAAATGTATGACCTTGAATCATTTCGAACATCTTTCCTTATTATTAGTCCCACCTAATCCCCTGGCACAATGCTTTTTTTCAGGATTTCTCTCATTTATCTCTCCTTTTTGATTGCTAAGTGCATAATCTAAAATACTAGGTTGCAAATCAGCCTAAACTTGGCTAGGAGTTTAGGAGCTTAGGAACACTTTTTATATAAACTCTAAGGAGGTCAAATTTAGAAAAATCTCAGCTGCTGTACTTGGATCCCATGAGCCACTGACCATTTATAATTAATATTAATAAATGGCAGATGACAGATGTTTATTGCTTAACTAAAATTGTGTGTGCAATACTAAACTTTAAAAAAATAAGTTAGTTTAAGACCCAAAGGAATTGAATATATATATATATATATATATATACAGAATAATGAAAAGAATAAAACTACCAGCATGTGATCCAGAATCTTCTAACTGCACACACCTAAATTTCCATAGGAAACAAAAATATTTTTGATTCAGCATATTAAACATTGGATTGCCATGAAACTCTATTCCTTCAAATTAAAATGCATTTCTCTGGAAAGGAGGCTTATGAATCATTAATGTATTCTTAACTATCAATCTCACAACCTAAAGCCAAATTGTCTAACAAGTAGAGCTCTTAAAATCAGAAGTTGTAAAAAAGTAATATCAAAATTCTGAGTTAGTTTAAATCCTTATATTCCATGGAGCCTTATTAAATAATATAACAACCGGAAGAGAACTTATTCACTGGATGCTAATGAAGTAGGACACAGTAGTTCATATATCTAGTTATCTCATTCTGGGAACCTAATAAGATGATTAAAATAGAGATGAGACTTCTAGTTTGAAGAAGTAAAAATCGCTTTCCAGGGGAATTAAAATGGACCAAAAAAATCATGTTACAAAAAGGCAAAAGACAGGAAAATAATTTGCTCGAACTGTAGTTCTTATTCAAATCCAATAACTAAACCCAATGACCTAGATTCGTTCCAATTGGGCTGTAATTAGCAATGCAGTTAGCAATTGGGAAGCAATACAATTTAGTATTGCTTTTTTGTCTAAATCTTGGCAGTTTTGCATAATTAGTTTATGTAATCCCTTAAATAATCCAGGTGTCTCTGCATTGATGTTATCAATACCATTTTTAAAACAAAGAAGTTAAGGCCCTGAGGAGTAGTTGACTTAAAATTACAAATAGTAAATGGCAGACACAACAAGACCGAAACCCAGACTTGACAAGTTACTGAAGTGAAAGCTGTTCATACCCACCTGAAGAGTGTTAGCTAGTAAAGAAGTGAATCAGGATTAGGACATGGATCTTTGGTCTATTAACCCAACCTTTGTTCCATGCTGTCTCTTTCCAGCACTCCTGCCACATCTTCAATATGATCATTTATTTCTATTTGATCTTATCTAATTATACCCACCACACATGTGGTTGACATTAGCTATTATTTCTTATTCTTGTCATTTTGTTGCTGATAAAATTAAGAATGTTCTGTTTCTACTACCAAATTTGCTAAGCCTTTCTGTTTTACAAACATTCTGTTGTTCAAAGAACAAGCTTGAACTTAATGAGGAAATTGGCCAATGATTCCCCTTTTGCTTCAAATCACACTAATGTTTTGAAGCCAAATGGTTTTCACAAATTGTCAACATCATATTCAAATGCAGTAAATGGTTATGTTAGCAGCATCATGTTGTCTAAACAAAGACACTGTCAGTCAATAGAGTCAGTAACATTCAGGCTCTAAGAGCTTTGTGCAGTTTTCATAGGGTTATGTTTAAATATGGCTTCTAATAGAGATCCTCATTTAGCTTTTTAAAAAGTTATGAAAATCAATACTCCATCCAAATACACTAAAATAGCATTGAAAACATAAAACAAAATTCACTAAAAAATGTATTTCAAAGGTTCAGATTTTTTACTCAATTTACAAAGTCTGTATGGTCTCCCAAGTGTTGTGTGAATCAGTGGATATGCCAGAAATGGAGCAAAGTTCCCACCCCAGGAGGCTTCCAAGCCTGAAGCAAGATCTAAGTGGATAGAGTTCCAAGATAGAACATGATGTGCATGTTTGAATAAAGGAGATGCAGCATGACTTTTGGTTTGTTCTTTGAGACCTCATGACTATATGGAAAAATCACAGGCTGCTCTCAACTGCAGTAGACATCTGCTGGAAGCACGTGAGATTGAGGCCTGGGGAATGGTACAAGATTGTTTCTAGAATATAGTAACTTAGTTTTGGAAACTGGCTGTTAATAGAAGGAGAATTTCATTCTTGCATTATGAATGTACAGCATGCTCACACATGCAGGCAAACAGCACAGTACGCTATTTGTAAAAAGATGGGAGCCCTTTTTTCCTCCAATAGTAGTATTAATACCTATTTACAAAAAAAAAAAATACCTATTTACAGCCTTTACTTTGGGCTGTCAAAGAACAGCTCATTTCTAATGGTGCAAGTGTTTGCGATACCTTGCTCTTGGCAAAGGCTTAAAAATTTAAAGAGGCTTTTAAATATTCCTTAGACATGAAATTGAACTCACAAAACAAGCTTAATGGCAAGTTAGTCAGAAACACATGGACATATTTCCTTTAAATTATATACAGATTTTCAGAATTAAGATGTGGTAAAGCCTACTAGTGGTCTATTAAGCCATCTAAAGCACTGGAAACATAATTAGAGATTTTCAGATTCAGGGATGTCCTAATGGAAATAAGAACAAATTGGTGGTTGCCATTTTGGCATTGCTTGTGTATTTTTACAAACACTTCATTTAGCCTAGTGTTGGAATAGTGGATATGCTTCCATCAGGAAGAGACCAAGAGGTGTGTAGAGAGCAAAAGAAATGTGGAATGTTAAGAAATGTTACATAAGAATGTAACAGATACACATGAAACCTTTTCTTTGCTGTATTTTGTTTTGTTGCTGTAGTCCTTATGGGAAGATGTCCTGTGGCTTTTCAGGTTGACCCCACTGCCACCATATTCTCTAAAACCATTAGAATGGGATTAGTCTTCATTTTCCTCAAAATTTAAATATATGTGTGCTGCACAGTAATTTAAAATAATAGGTATGGAGTCAGAGAACTGGAAACATCATCACCAACACATTTCTTTAACAAAGCCTGTTGGACAATCTAGTTTATTCTCAGGCATACTATAGGTTTCCATTTGAAGTGCTCAGTAAAATTGTCTTAGGCCAGTTTACAAAAAAATATGACAGAAATTGTGTTTAGACTTGAGGAGGAGCTTTCTAACTTTGGGCAGCTTTATCTTACTCTTTAAACTTGCCATGACATCATATGAGTAAGGAACTCTTAGGCTTCATTCATTTATATTCCTGACTTTAATCAAGGATGCATGAAAATTTATTCAATCTTAAAATGTTTTAGGGCTCCAGATTTTGCAGCACATTTCAACATGAAGTTATTTTCCCAGCTTACTGAAACCAATCAATGTTCACCTCACTGTCTTTTTGTCTATAATTTATTTCTTATACACATCTTCCAAGTATAAGAACTATTTATTGATTTGTGGTCCTTTATTGATTTGTGGTCCTACCCCTATATCTGTGTTTCTTATCTTCAACTATGCCTCATTTGTTTTGTTTTGTTTATTTGTCTAACTTAGAAAATGGAGGCCCTGTATTTAAGGACCTTTATCAAAGTCCCGAAGCACATTATTTAGTTTTTTCAGGGCAAGGGAAGATATGTATCTTGGTGAATACTGAAAATCCCAGAAACCCAAAGAAGTAAGAGCTTTGCTCATGGGAATTAAAGAATATGTTTGAAATACATTCAGCTGTGTTACTTTCTTATATTGCATATGGCTAGTCTGTTGCTGGCAATTAGAAATTAGTTTTCAAATAATACTTCCTGATAACACTGATTATTTTTGTAAATGAGTACGAAGTGCTGGAAGATTTTATATTTTCTGATAACTTATTTTTTTAAGATTTTATTTATTTATTCATGAGAGACACAGAGAGGCAGAAACACAGGCAGAAGGAGAAGCAGGCTCCATGCGGGGAGCCCGATGCGGGACTCGATCCCAGGACCCCGGGATCACGACCTGAGGCAAAAGCAGATGCTCAACCCCTGAGCCCCACTTTCAATATTGAATTGCCTAACAAACTCTTCTTCTCCCTGACAGCATTGCAAAGTTAACTTTAGCACACATCACAATCTATTCTAAATCATACACTCCAAACTTATGAAGCTGATGTTTTTATTACTTAGCATGATTTCTACAGCTCTATATTAGTCTCAGTCTGAAAACTACTAATAGTAGATCTAGCATAAAATCTGGATATCCTTAAAGACTGTATTCTTTAAAACTAGCTCACCAAATTGTCTAATACTGGCAAGTGAGGACACATTACATTGAATGAGGGTATTTTTAACCATATTCTCTCCAAAATTCATCTTAAATTGTTTCCTTATAAATATTGTGTATTTATCCTCAAAAATCATCATTATTATTTTAAAACACTTATAAAGTGCCCATCTGAAGACGATATGCTCTTGGATTCTTCATAATGTTAAACAGATGCAGACATAAAGACAAAAGCAAATTCCAGAGTATTTTTGCAGCCATGAAAAAAAAGGGTTGTGACCCCATTATTACCTTAACATTGTCTTGAGCATTTCATATTTAATTATAGTAGATTACTCACCAATATAATAAATATAGATTTATGAGATACTTTAATGTTCTGAAAACAAATGAAAACCACCCAAGAGGAGCTTTACCAACCCTGAGGTTGTCCAGATTGCATGGGCTAAGATAAAGTAGAAGATCATTCATCTCTAAGGGTCATGCAATTAATCTCAGTGTGGGAGTTAAAGCAATGACTAAGCAGAAAAGGAAGCTGAGGTACAAGCCTGTAACAAAAGGGGTGGGAGCTCAGTATCAAGAAACTTACTTCCTTTTTTGTGGATAGAACTAAAATACTTACTTCTTCCTATCAGCTTCTTTGGGTCCTAAAATCCTGCGTGACCATTCTTGACATGCTCACACAGGTAGAAAAAACAAGCTTTTAAGAGAGCAAAATGTCTTTTACTGTCTAAGGGGGAAAAAAAAAAAACACTTTATCTCAGGAGTCACCAGAATGTATTTTAGGATAAATTTATGATAATCCAGGCTTTGGACAATGAGAAAGCTCAAGACACAATTCAAAGAAGAAATATTCTACTCCAAGGTTTACATTATTTATTTGATTTCACATAAAAGTAAAAGGTCATCTTGAATTAGTTCAAGTTGACACCTGTTGTGAAATATGAATTCCTTGTAGCTAAATTACTATACTTTTGATAATCCCTATGATTCCCTGCATCAGCAAATTTTTATTTTCAATAAACACTACTTGCCCCCACAACCAAACCACTACTATTCTCAAATCTTCCATTATAAGTCAAGGCTTCTTTACAACATGGTCCTTCCTAAATGGTAGAAGCTTACTCCAACTGGGGGGAATCATGACCCACAACTGGCCTGCCTTTGGTAGGGGGGTTGATGGGATGTGCCATGGCTGACAAGGCTCATGAAAAGCGACTGCTAAGTCTATTGCTCACGTCAGTGTTCCCACTGGATATTTTGCTCATTTCTTGGGAATTTAAAAGAATAACAAATAGCCAACAAATCATCAAAAACTATAACATGTTACCCAATTCTTGGGACTAAGCCAACGAGACTAGAATCTTCTTAAATATCACAAATGTGGATTCTCAGCCTTCCAGTTACCAAATTGTACTAAATGCTCACCAATGGTAATTCTGTATCTCAGCTATATAGAAGGAGCACACTCAGCTGGTAGCTGTCAGCTATGAGGTTCTCCCGCTTTCTTAAACCCAGCTGGCTATGCAGGCAGGAGCCACATATTTGTCCCAAGACCGCAGAGAGTAGTACCCTGTCAAAAAGAGGATATGGATGGAAATGTGATCTAGAATTGATTTGAGGTTGACCCCAAACGTTCTATGGCAGTAATAAGTGCTCGTCCCAAGAACTTAACTCTGTGTTCCATTAGAATTATTGATAAGGTGTGGCTTATAGCACATAACATTAGGAATAAGTAATAAAAGCTGGGTGGAAAACTGAAACTCTGAAACGAACACAAAAAGTCTTAAAATTGTAAATTGAAAAGATTTGCGTCTATTTTCTCTCTTTTTATAACTTAAGAGAAATTAAAAACTAAGGGAGAACAGACTCACAAGAAGCCAGACTTGTTACAAATGTGTTTTGTTTTTTCCTCAAAAGCCAGTTATTTAATGGCTGTCCAGGGGAAGGAGTCAGAGAGAGCCAAACAGTGGTCTTTTGTTTTTGTTATTGGGGTTTTGTTGTTGTTTGTTTTTTCAACAATAGAATAAAATAATGAATTTTATTACACTAGTATCAATCTCACAATCTGCGGGATACAGTCTTTCTTTGACTCATTTCTGAAATAGCCGTGAAGTGGGACATGAACCTGGTATCCATTTAATATTAATAATTATCTACTTAGCTGCTCCTCCAGGACTATGAGAGAATCTTTGTAGTTACCTTAAATCCACATTTCAAAATGTTAATTGATTGTATTTCACTATACAGATTTTTAAACAATAGATTACATATTATAGTTGACAAGTGGAGACATTTTGTAGAATTTGGGCTGAACAATGATTATATATGTTACAGGCAACTCCTTGAGTTTCCCTGAGATAGACACACAACCTTCCTAATTACTAAACGCCTAACAAAATGTATGTCTTAAAGCAGTCTTACTTTGACACATAATTTCAAAAATAAAAGATAAATAATATGATTAAATTAGGGGCCACTTAGTTTTAAGTATGATCTTCAGAGAGTTCCCTAAAAGCCTGATAAATAAAAGCATGTTATAACTATGTTCAGTTATAAGTCAGAATTAATAGTAGAATATAGGTTTCTTACGAATTAAAAAAAAAAAACATGCTGGGCTGAGTCAACATCCACATGATATGACATTTATTGTTTTCTATTAGATATTATATATAACAATACAACATACATACATTATATATAATTTTAGTCATTTCCAAAGGATGTTTATACTTTGTGAACTTTTATCAATGAAATCATAAAATATGTGGATAAATAAAATGCATGTTGTTCTAGATTTCTAGATTTCAACTAGATTTTTTTTCATATTATACTTCAAAAGTATGAAAATATTGCTGAGAAAGGAGCATCTGTGTCTTTTCACATATAACTTTTCTTGATTATTTTCTAGGAAGGCAGACTAAACATGCAGTTCTGACATAGTGCAGCATCCCATTTTGATTTCTGGTGAGCTTAGAAGCCTTCACCAGCTGAAAAAAGTCTCTGAAAAGGGCAAAACTTTCTGACCTCAGGAGGTTCTGATAGGAAGAACTGAAGCAATGAACAGCAAAGTACAGAAAACTTTGGAATAAATTCCCCAAAGTTCTGTAACCACATTGGTGTGGGCGCATGGAGGAAGGCATAATTTCATTCTTAAAGAATCTCCCTGTTTTCACATTCTTTCATTTCTGTTAAAGCTGATCTTGCAGATGATATAGTCCAGATGAATTTCTGCTTAATAGGAACTCTTGTTCACAAATTGACACTGAAAGTGCATTCACCATATACGTAAAAAATAAAATGGCGAGGACCTATCTCGTTTCACAATTTGGCTTATAATTTATCAGATAATTTTTAGGAGAAGCGCATTTTTGGTTCTAAGAAGGTTTGGATAGAAGGTATGAACTTTAAAAAAAAACAGTATATGTTTCTTTTTGACACTTGACTGCCTTTGATCAATGTATTATTTTGTATCTTTCATCAATAAATTCAATTTCTCCAAATTTCCTAGATTAGAGTTTCCAGAGAGGAATTTAAGATACGTATGCTCTCTAATGGTCTGTGTGGACAAGTTAGGTGCTATTTATAACCAAGATGATCCATTTAGGTAACCTAGAGCATTTGAATAGTAGGATCATGGTCTTCAAAAATGTCCCTGGCATATATTTATGAACTAAATATAAGAAAACTATTACAAAGTTTGGGCCTATAATAGTTTTCTATTGCTGATGTTACTTACCAAATATTTGGAGTTTTAAACTACACAAATTTATCATCTTACAGTTGTATAGATCAGAACTATAGGTCCAATACAGGCTTAATCAGGCTAAATCAGGTGACCACAGGACTGTTTCTTTCTGGAGCCTCCAAGTGAGAATCCATTTTCCTGCCTTTGCCAGTTTGTAAAAGCTGCCCACATTTCTTGGGTCAACACCCCCCATCCCTTATTCAAAGTTAAAAATGACAGGTGAAGTCCTCGCAGAGCATCTCTCTGACCCCCCCTTTTGCCTCTTCTTTCACTTTTAAGGACTCATAATTAGATTGCACCCACCTGGGTGGCCCCAGATCATCTCTCCGTCTCAAAGTCAGCTGATTAGCAACCTTAATTCCATCTGCAACCCTAAGTCTCTCTTGCCATGTAGAGTAACATATTCACAGGTTCCGGGATTAGGACACAGACATCTTTGCAAAGCTATTATTCTGCCTACCACAAGGCTGTTCCAGTAAAATAGGTCATGCTTCTTGGAAATCTGAAGGGCCCCCAATTTACATAATACTCTCTTAATGGACCATTGGTAAGTGGTCACCAAGCCAAGGACAAACATTAACTGGCATTGCTCATTTTTATGAAGTGAACACTCAACCGTGATGATTTCCTTCATGAGAAATTGTTAACAGATTCAGCTAAGTCTGCCCAGTTCTTTCATTATTCTATGTGTCCCCCTCTGACTATCTTTCACTGATTTAAAGAGGAAAGCTAATCCTTCTCATAAACAGACTGTAGAAAAATATGACTAACTCTATCACCCCTCACTCAGCATACATGTGTTGTGCATATTAATCAGAAGACAAACTGGAGCCCAGAATTTGAAAGCTGCATGCAGTGGTACCGTGAGTAAGTCTTGTATCCTCACTGCTCCCAGCTGGGGTGATGCAATGATGCCCTGCCTCATATAGGACAGTTTTATTTATTAGATCACATCATCACCAGAAAGAAAAGTTTTCTTTACTGAAAATAGCATAAAGAGACTGTGACAAAAGAAAAGTAAGTCTAATAAAACACTTTGTCCTACTAGAAAATTACTGTTTATGAATAAAATTGTCATTAAACTCTTCAGTTTAAGCCTTGTAGTATCACCACTCCCATTCATTTTGCTCTGCATGATTCTGACTCTGAACAACCTGTCTACTCATCCTTACGATTGATTTTATGTATTAAGTGACGGCTATGTGCCAGGACCCATGCTAGATGCCAGAAGTGAAAATGATAAGGAAGATATACAAACATGTATGAGACTCATTTGAGAGTTCATAATTTAATGGGATAGTTGATTGTAAACAAACAATGGCAAAATAGATAGATGGGTATGATGTTCTGGAAACAAAGGAGGTGAATTATTATTGGCTCTTATAGAACAATTAGAATTTTTCCAGCAAAAGAAGCTTTTCATTGAGGAGTGGCATCCAAGGCACAAAAACAAGAAAGAGCATGATGTGACCAACTAATCATGAGATAGGTAGTGTGGCTGAAGCAGAGGCAAATTAGAGAAAGAAAAAATGCTCGAAAAAATTTGGGAGTATAGGCACTAGGGAGAGCTTAAGAGAGAGAGAGAGAGAAAGAGAGAGACAACAGACCAGCAAACTGTGGTATAAGAAGATAGCTTGTCAGCAAGGTGGAAAACATCTGGAAGAAAAAAAAAAAAGCAGTGTCCCTAGTTTTGCAAAAATATATTCTAGAGAAGATAAGAAGCTAGAACTAAATGAGAACAAAGAGAGAATAACACATTTGAGAGAGATGTGAGAGGGAAGATTTTCACAATTTTACCAAAGCAGATGGATTTGAGTGGGTTAAGGACTTCCACCAAAAGTCTTAAAAGCATTAAATTCCCTTGAGGTTTTACCCTAGTCAAATTAAGACTATTTTTCCCCAAAAAGTGACTTGATTCACTCAACTATTTCATATTTTCACAGAAATCACCATCATCACCATCATCATTATTTTATGAGCTATAATTTCATAATTCTTTCCACTTTCTAAGTACTTACATATCATTTGTTCCTCGTACTCACCCCAAATAGTGAGAATAACAGGACTGACCACTCTGACTTCTAAGAAGCCACAGAAAGTACTTCACTTAAGGTCACATAGCTGATAAGTAATATAGTCAAGTCTAAAATGCACATTTTCTGATATCCGTTTCAGGTTTTTTTTATTTAATTTAATGCCACACCTATTTTTAAGCATACATTAAAAAAATAAGGTCTTGAGAGTTTAAGTAGCATCAGTCAAAAAAGACAACGGCTGCTAAATGGTTTGACAGAGAATCAGACTCAGATCTAATTTCAAAGTCCAAGGTCACAGAAGCCATACTTGACTGCTTCCCTACGTACCTGCTAGAGAATTACTAGAGAAGACTTCTTGGAGAAAGCAGCCTCTGAAATGTGTCTTGAAAGATGTATATAGGCAAGGAGTGATTTTCAAAATGCTTAACAAGCACAGTACAATAGGTTAATGTATTAATCCAGGTATGAACCAAAAATGTCAAATAAATGTGCATAAAGAATACAACTGCTCACTTAACATGTGTTGTAAGTGATGGTGAAAATCATCTACGATCTAAATGATCCCCGAAATATTTGATGATTTTTAGAAATCACAGGTATCACTTTCCATTTGGACATAATCACACACCCATACCTAGACACATTCATACTTAAGGAAGACTGTCCAGAAGATACTTCATGCTTAACTCCTCAAGGAAGGCTGCTACAGCTAAAAAGTACCAACAGAGTTTGCAGGGCCCTAAAATGCATTTGATTAAAGGTGACCCAAAAGTAATGGAGAAAATTTTCCTTCTTATTCACCACCTTCCTAACCCCCAGAATAGCAGAAAGACAAACCAGCCAATCCTACTTCTGTCTTCCTTAAGTATTTTTGCTCCTCGGTATTTTTAATCACCTCTTGACTACTGCTCATTTTCTTAAAAACTATCTAAAGATAAAGGAAGGATTTATATACAATCGATCACACGTTCCCCCGTCTACCTCAATATGGTCTTCTGGCACACAGGAAGACGGTTCACGTTGCTCAGAAAATAAACACAAAAAACATGGGTTATCAAAAAGTATTTATCTCTCTAAAACTTTTTTAAAATTTCAGTTGGCCTTTTTTTTTTTTTCAAAAATCATCTTACTCAATTCTTAAATATTCAAACAAATCCTCATTTTCAGGGAGGTTGAGTAAGACACAGTTCATTCCTTCAGGAGTTGTCACAATTTCTCTAATTTTTAGCTCATTTATTTAAGTCTTTCCTAGGACTTTCTCTCTCCATTAATTGCATTACACATACCATTTGCTGCCCTTGCTACACCCTCTTAAATTGGGAGTTTCATCATACTACCCAATGGCCCTTTATTTGAGTAGAATTACACTGAAAGCAAAATTCAATAGATTACAACAAAAGCCACAATCATTCAAAATCAAGGGGAAAATCAGGCTTCTGCGACTGTAGTGCCACTTCAAAAGCCCCGAGATTGGGTCAAGATGATCCAGGATCATATTTCATTATTTTAAAAGGAGACTACATTCCCAATGCCACCAAATAAAGCATCATTTATGCCTGCTATAGAAGATAATTTAAGGAAGAAAAGGCTATTTTGCCATCTTTCAACTTTTCACAATCATCCAAAGTCCCTTCCACGCTTCCTTCATTTCCCCTTGCCTCCCTCTGCCTCCCTCTGCTTGACTACTTCTTATTCTCCATTCTCAGAAAGTTATTGTTAGGCCACTGTTACCCAGTTTGGGACTGGGAGATGGTCCACATTCCCCACCTCAGTGAAACTTTAGGGCCCTCAAATCCCTGAAACTGTCCTGGAATTTGAATTTCTTTTCAAAGTAGAAGAGTAGGCTACCTCTCCTTTGCAATCTGGACTTCTAAGGTCTCTTCTTGAAGCAGCCTTAGGGATATTCTCATTATTCATCATTGATTTGGTTCTAAAGATGATCTAAAACATGATAAGTCAAAATTATTTCCTTGCTACTGTAATGTAGCTCTCTGGAGTGGGCTGTTGCCCCTAGAAGCCGATATTGAAACAGAAGTGGCTTACTGGCTGGCTCTATAATAATAAATGGCACTCATTAATACAAGTTGTTTGAGGGGTGCTAAGTTGGCTTGGTTGGCTTCGCATCCAACTCTTGATTTTGACTTGATTCATGATTTCAGGGTCAAGAGATTGAGCTACGCATGAGACTTTGCACTGGGCTTGGGGCCTGCTTGGGATTCTCTCTCTCCCTCTCCCTCTGCACCTCTCCCCACCACCAACCCCCATCTCTATCTCTAAGGAAAAAAAAAAGACAAGTTGTTTGATTGAAATACTGAATAATCATGGCAGGCTTGCCATGATATGAGAATAACATCAAAAGCATCTTTCTATATACCCGTCCGTCCCCAACTTTCCTTCAAATAAAAAGATAGGCATGAAATCAGGAAAAAGAGAATATTATTTATCTTTCATTTAAGTTTTTCAACAAATATTTATTGAGTAGCTACTGCATACAGGATCTCGTTAAAAAAAAAAAGGCAGAGCAACCACTACACTCTTTGGAGCAATGGTAACAGTGCTTACCTGTGTACCTGTTAGGCGGGCCTCATACATTCACAGTTCTCTGTGTACAAAATTATGCAATGAATGAATCAGAAACCCACTGCTAAAAGCCCCAATATTATCTACCTACCACCAAAATAACCTGTTCTGTGAATTGTGTTTCCTTCTGAAATATTTTTACAGAGAATCAAAATTAAGGTTGCATTTCTACAAGAATAAATTCATCATTTTTGCAATTATTACTACATCTTCCTAATATTACAAAAATAATATAGTTCAATATCACCTTGACATATGACAAAAATGCCTGGGAATATAGATAAAAATTCAGTAGATAATCTATTATGGTACACTTAGGGACCCAGTCAAAACAATGGAAGGAAATGAACTAATTAGGAAATGAACTAGTAGGAAATTGGGCTTCCAATGATCACGTCAGTGTTGGGAGAGAAAGTCCACATACAGAAGGTTGTATGTCCAAAGAATAAAAGTAATTCTTTAACTTCTTCTGCATTAATCAGATGCTTTTTAGAGGACCATATTCTGTTTTCCTCACAACATTTTGAAAGTTCTTGAAGAAAAAAAGGAGGATGCAAGTGTTAATTTGACATATGGGAAACAACATTTGATAAGAAAATATTAAAAGTCGTAGAGCCTAGCAGAGTCTGTTAATTTTAAAGGATCAATCTTCTGAAGAACAGTCATCATAGGGTGAATCTCCTTTTTAGACTTGTTGAAAATTAAATGGGAAAGCAAGCTTTCAGTCTTTGATTTATATTTTAAATCCACCAGAAAAAAATGGAACTTTTTTCATTTATGGTGGGAAGGAACCTAAAAATAAATATGTGCATTATAATTATATATACACACAAACATGCACACATATTTGCTGCACATGTGCCTACCCTTCTAAGTGCCTTCTCTCACCCTAAAGCACATCAGTGCAGTGATAAAAGGAGTACAGTGAAAGCTATAAAATGAGATACAGTAAAATCTTACTAATCTGGCTTAATTATAGGGCCAAATATTTCTAGGTTAGCAAGCATTCAGTTGCCAAAATGTTTTCAAGAAATTAAACCAGTGTATTCCACTCAAGTATATGTAACCAGTATTGATGACATAATTATAAGGAGCTATCTCACTAGTTTTGGAAAATGCATGTGGAAAGTATTTCTAATTAGGAGCAGATATTTGCACCAAGACAACAGGATAAAAAGTACCTAAAACAGTTTGCATCATCTGCCATAGGTGAAAAATGCTGCTTGTGATCTTATTTACATTATGAATAAGATTTATGTATTACAAATTTTAATACAGTAGGAGCTAAATGAGATTTTTCCGTTTTCCAAACTAATTTCAGAAATCAATAGTTTGAGATAGAGTCAGTAACTAAAAAGCATTTTTTTTAAACCTGATGCAGGGATCCCTGGGAGGCGCAGCGGTTTGGCGCCTGCCTTTGGCCCCGGGGCGCGATCCTGGAGACCTGGGATCGAATCCCACGTCGGGCTCTCTGCATGGAGCCTGCTTCTCCCTCTGTCTGTGTCTCTGCCTCTCTGTCTCTCTCTTTGTGACTATCATGAATAAATAAATAAAATCTTTAAAAAAAATAAAATAAAACCTGATGCAAGGTGAAAACATTGAGAATGTACTGAAAAAAGGTGAACTGTAAAGGTAATCAATAAATGGCTGAAAATATTAAATTATAGCTATAAATAAGTATGTGTGACATCTCTACTAAAAACATCCTGGAGTCGCACATGCTAAATAGGAGACTTGGTAGTTGTTTTTCTTTCTGTGATTCCATATTAGAGTTTCATTTCTTCCCCCCATAGAACAATAAAAAAGCTTCAAAGAAAAGAAAGAGTGGGCTGTGAATGAGAATTCAACATCAGAATCAACTAGTGCATAAAATGATGAAAGAGATTAGAATAATATCAACATTTCTGGGATAATCAATCACTGCAAATGTGTCAGCAAGTGTGAGGCCATCCCCTTCTGTCAATACAACCAAGTAGACAATTTGAGTAAGGGAAGAAGTAGAGCGCAGTCAAACATGGCTATCAACACTTCTCTTTCTGTCTCAGAAGAACAAAATTCTGAGGCAAGTTCTTGGAACAAACAGAAATTTATCCAAATGAAAATCAAATGATAAATGCCAAGAGAATATTCTTTCTTTGGAATTCTTTCAGTTCTTCGACTTAACCAGCTGGAATGAATTTTCAAGTAGCATTTTGTTCAGGCTTTTGAAATGAAGGACTTTCCTGTTAATTGGAAAGCTATATTTCATCAAAGATGAAGACAGTGCTCTCTTGGCTTAGTGATTCTCTTTAAAAAGGGGGGGGGGAGGCATTTGGTGGATATTTACACTAAACAAATTCCAGAACATGTATTTCAAGTGTGAAGGACTGAACTGTGAGCCTATATACCTAACTAAAAGAAAAATGGGGAAAATTCAAATACCAATGTTATTCCAAGCTCTGCATGAAAACTTGCTATTATACGGTGCTCCCTCCTGAGAGGAATATGTAAGGACAGAAAAAAAAATTTAAAAACATTAACTTTCAGAATCAAATATTGATACAACTGAGGTTTTTGGTTTTCTAAGGTAAATGAATGGGGTAAGTCACAAATTTAAGCATTCTTTATTGTGTTACTTTAATATGTGTTTTAAGGACAGGGATAACATGACTATCAACTCAGAAAGATTTAGAGCAAGAAAATAAAATTAACAAGGGAAAAAATATTTAGGACCCAGATTTTTCAAACCTAGTAGTTTCAACTTAATTGTTGATTAGTGATATGTTGAATACACATTTAAAATTCAAATTGACACAATCAGGCAAACTGATTTATCACAAAGAGCATGAAAGTTTGAAAAAAGAATTAATTATAATGTAATACTAAAGAAATAATGTTTCCAGACTTCTTAAAGAAATAACTCTAGAAGTAGTCTGAATGACAATTATGTACTCTGCTTTAAAATAATTTAATAAGAAGACCTATTCATGATGCTATTTATATACTTTAGGTCTGGCAATATGTGTGCGATAGGAAATTTTTTATCAAAGAGGCTATTTTACTGCCCTTCTAAAATATTTAAATTGCTGCAATAGATTTTTCTTTAACTTTTTATTTAAATCCAATGTAATTAACATATCATGTACTATTAGTTTCAGGGGTAGAATTTAATGATTCATCAGCTGCATTTAACACCCAGTGCTCATTACATCACGTGCCCTCCTTACTGCCCATCACCTCATTCCACTATCCCTCCACCCCCCTCCTCTCCTGCAACCCCCAGTTTGTTTACTATAGTTAAGAGTCTTGGGATCCCTGGGTGGCGCAGCGGTTTGGCGCCTGTCTTTGGCCCAGGGCGCGATCCTGGAGACCCGGGATCAAATCCCACGTCAGGCTCCCGGTGCATGGAGCCTGCTTCTCTCTCTGCCTGTGTCTCTGCCTCTCTCTCTCTCTCTGTATGACTATCATAAAAAAAAAAAAAAAAAGAGTCTCTTACGTTTGCCTCCCTCTCTGTTTTCATCTTAATTTTATTTTTCCTTCCCTTCCCCTATGTTCACCTGTTTTCTTCAATTCCACATATTAGTGAAATCATATGGTATTTGTCTTTCTCAGCCTGACTTATTTTGCTTAGCATTATATCTTCTAGTTCTATCGACATCATTGCAAATAGCAAAAAGATTTCATTCTTTTGGATGGCTGAATAATATTCCACTGAATATATATACACACACACCACATCTTCATCCATTCATCCATCTGTGGACATCTGGGCTCTTTCCATATTCTGGCTATGGTGGGATGCAATAGATTTTTTTTTTTAAGGATGATGTGAAAGAAATATTTGACATAAACATTCCACAGACTCACACACACACACATTTTGTACCTCGAGTTACAAGCTGCTGGTCTATAGCAGCCGCCAGCATGAGCCTGGGATGGGCAATGAGAAGAGTATGTGGTTACTAAAAAGAGAAATACATCAATTCATCTTTTAAATTGTCACTAATAGTTTGAGAAGACGGGTCTAAGCTGAAAATTTCGGGGAGGATATTCATCAGGGCAACCAGGCAGGCTTCAGTGATGTTTGAAATAGTGGATCCAACCACACCATTATCTAAATTTCTGAAGGAAAGCAGTATACACATTAATCCCCCTATTTTAAGTTCATAAACAGTATATAAAACAATCAGAATATCATATGCAGAGTCATTTTTTCCATGAGAGACCAGTTGATACTCATTTCACAAACTGGCCATGAAATTCATGGTAAAAGTACTCAATCTGACTGGATTTAATAGGTGAAGTTTATCAGGACACTCACTGACAACAAGTGAAAATCAGAATAAGTTTACATGCTTATCCAGTAGATACACTTATATAAAACCCAAGATCTAGTTCAAAGCACATTATGCAAACATACTTAGACCACAAAATTTTCAACATATAAATTAATGTGTGTGATTTAGCTTCCAAGAATCTTGTAATCTGACCTAATGTGGTGGATAGAATTTCAAAGTCAAGGATTTTTGCACTGAGAAAAAACAAACACAGAAATTATGCATGTCCAATGAACTTTAAACCAAAAGGTAGTGGATTCAAGAGAAAGAAGCTTACATAAAAGAATATGTATTTTAAGAATAACTTAAAATAGTTACCTAAATAAAATGGTTCTATCAATTGTAATGCCCTGCTATGTTTTTAAAACGTCATAAAATAAGATACGGGATACTCTTTACATTTATAATGAGTAGATTGTAAATAATGCAAATAGTAAAAAAATAATAATAACTTTGGGTGCTTTCTCCTTCGTGCTTTTAACTATTGTTTTAATCCTGATTTATTTACAACAGGAAGACCTGCTCATATGCCCGGTATGCAATATCCAGCCTCTCTAACAGTTTCTTTTGTATTCTAGCTAACAACCCTCTTCAGTGCAAGGAGTCCAGGCTGGGGTCTAGGCAGCAAAAGCAATGAGATGGAAAAGAGTTACCTCGGGTGAAAGGGCCATGGAAATTTCTGTCAGCACAGAACTAAAATTCAAAATTCCAGATGCTGAATCTTCAGGGTGTGATGAAATGATCTAAACAACAGAGGGGAAAAGAAAATCTGTGAAGGCAAATTGAAAATAATCAATTTGTGAGGAAAGTCGTTGACAAAAGAGTTTCTTATGCGGAAGCAGATTATGAAAACAGAAGTTCTAAAAATTCATCATTGTTGATATCTATGATGTTTGCTATAAAATGAAATGATTTACAATAAGAGCACCTTCGTGCCTCACTGGGATTTTTACATGTAAACCAGTACAGTTTCTCTCTTTCTCTCTCTCGATAACAAAAGTGTAACAAAATCGTGTCACAAAATGTAAAAATCTCTGATCTTTTTATGAGGATTTCAGAAACGTAGCAGGGGTAGTTTAAAGGCAAAAATAACATCTCTAAGTTACATGTAAATGACATAATAGGTAAATAGTGTCCAAAATTCACATATACTATATCCTGGAAAGGGGATGGAAATATTGCAAACTAAGTAGACAGTAGCGATAGGAAAGAAGAGGGGAGAGAATGAGGTGCTGGCTGGTGCGGACACAGAGCATCTCTTCCCAGATGGGTCCAAATGTCGAGGTTAAGGAAGTCTATTCTAAACCATAATTTCTACAAAACTCCGGGTCGTGTCAGGTTAGCTCACATGCTGTCCTCGCCCCACTCCTTTTCCTCAGTAGCTTCTGGTGAAGTAGAGCGAGGCCGCATTTCTCCGTGTGCTCCTGGGGGTGGGACAGGGCCGAAGGGCACAGGGGTGAAGGGCCTCCCTTTCCCCAGGGCCAGAGGAAGGTTATAGTGAAGCCTGTAGACCTGGGGCTCTCACTCTCGCCTAGGAGTGCACCTGCTGCAGGGCCACCTGGGTGCTGTGGTCACTGAGCTGTGGACTCAAGTTTCAGTGCAGGTCATGATTGCATCTCAGGGCTGTGAGATCCAGCCCCGCATCCCATTCTGGGTCTGCTTGACGTTCTTTCCCTCTCCTGTGCCCCTGCCCCTCCCCACACTTGCTCGCTCGCCCTCTCTCAAATAAACCTTAGCAGAAGGAGGAGGAGAAGGAGAAGGAGGAGGAGGAGGAGAAGAGGAAGAGTGAAGGAGGAGGAGGAGAAGAGGAAGAAGAAGAAAAGAAGAAGAAGAAGAAGAAGAGGAAGAGGAAGAGGAGGAGGAGAAGAGAAAGAAGAAAGAGGAGGAAGAGGAAGGAGAAGGAGGAGGAGGAGAAGAGGTAGAGGAAGAAGGAGGAAGAGGAGGGGGACAAGGAGAAGAAGAAGGAGGAGAAGGAGGAAAGAAGAAGAAGAAGAAGAAGAAGAAGAAGAAGAAGAAGAAGAAGAAGAAGAAGAAGAAGAAAGAAGAAAGAAGAAGAAGAGGAAGAGGAAGAAGAAGAAGAAGAAGAAGAAGAAGAAGAAGAAGAAGAAGAAGAAGAAGGGGGGAGGAGGAAGAGGAGGGAGAGGAAGAAGAAGGAGGAGGAAGAGAAGAGGAAGAGAAGAAGGAGAAAGAAAAAGACGAAGACAAAGAAGGAGGAGGAGGAGGAGGAGGAGGAGGAGGAGGAAGAGGAGGATGCCTGGAACCTACAAGTGTCCATTGAACTTTAATTCCCATGACTCTTACTCTTTTTAGAAACAGACCACCCTAGTCACCCTCACCAGGATTACTGCAACAGGCTACTAGTTGGGAGCTTACTGGGCAAAGAGGTTAGAAATAGAAGTCATCTAATCCAGGAAAAGGGGAGAGAGTGACGGAAGTGCCCCTGAAGAAGGGACACGGGGCAGAGAGTTCAACACATAGTCTGAGTTAGAGCAAGGGACGCTAGAGAATCCACTGTAGTGAATGCCTCGGACCCGAGGGATCAGTAAGCATAGTGGGTGGTGGTGAGTAGAGTGCCAGGGGGCGAGGAAGCGGAGTAGGAGGCCATGGAAGTGAATGACAAAGTGAGCGGGAGCTAGGACAGAGGACCAGGACCCCGAGTGCCAGGCTAAGACACATGGGTTTGGCCACTGTCACCTCCTAAGATTCACACTCAGTGTCTTACAATCAGGACGGTTTCATTTCGGAATTCCCCAAAGAAGGTGACACAAATACATTGTATCTCTTACATGAGTCCTCTTCAACTGGTGGGAAAATGCTGCTTCGATCCTAATATATTGTGATAATCAGAACTATCTATCTTTGCAAAAGTGGTTCGAGGTCATTTCCCAAATTAACAGCATTCGGTAGAGTACGTGCTTCTGTGCCCAGTTATTTTTCGAGCAATAATTAACCAGAAGCATCTTGGAAGGTAAATAGAAATGCAATTAAATTAATTCAGGTATTAAAAACTACAGGGTCAATAAATTGGGCAGCTTTAAACTTCAATTTGGAGAAAATAGTGTCTGCTTACAAATCCATTGTTTCATATATTTTCGCTATATTTGTTATAAATTCCTAGGTTAGAGTAATATCAAGGAGATAAGTATTTCTATTTTATTATTTTTTTTAAAGACAAAAGGTCTGAATGCATTTCTCAAGTTAAATCTTCGTGGCAGTCAGAGAGCTGAAAATACTTTGGCCTTTCTGACTTCCAGCTGTGCTCTTTCCCTTTGGGTCCTTCTGTGTTAGTGCGGCCCCCATTCCGAAGCATCACAGGTGTATCCACATACCTGAGGGATCTAACTGCTAAAGAAGTTACACTGTAGCAATTTCCCCTCCTCTGCAAACTTTCTCCAGTGATATATTAACTAAAAGAAATAAAAATAGGAATTTTCATCCTCTATACATAAAAATCAGGTCAATTCTAGATTTACGAATCATAAGATTAACCCCATTTTCACACCATTTGTGCTTTTTTGAAGATATAAATCCATGCGTTTCCAGTTGAACTGCATTCCACATCCAGTGAAGAGACCTAGCAATACATCTTATATTTTAGCGGCATATTTATTTAATTGGTTTTAGTTATAGATTCAGTGATATGTAGTCCTCTGTCTAGAGTGTAGGATTCATTTTCAGCTTTTTGAGAAAAATTCTAACAGCTGGCGTTGGAAGTGGAGCTACTGAAAGCTCAATGGCTCCCCTTAGTGGTGTCCTGCAAGAAATTCAGCAAGAAATAAAGTGCGCAAACATCCCTAAACATTCAGAGAACTGATATTCACATTTTGAGTAATTCCTAACAAATAAGGTCTCTCTCTGATTCTAGCTAGGGAAGCAACTTTTTCATTTCTAAACCTATCACATTTTAAAAGGTAACTTAGCATTTTCTATAGTTTTCATTTTTCTCTTAGAGCTTAAATAAGTAAGACATAATTTAGGAAAAATAATTCAGGACTGTTTCCTTCTCTCTTTGTTCTTCTCTACGTGTTTATTCCT
This sequence comes from Vulpes lagopus, assembly GCF_018345385.1. Taxonomy (NCBI): domain Eukaryota; kingdom Metazoa; phylum Chordata; class Mammalia; order Carnivora; family Canidae; genus Vulpes; species Vulpes lagopus. The sequence goes on from NC_054825.1 coordinate 123,191,545, forward strand.
TTTAGTTCATATTTCTATTTGAACACATTTTAAAAAGACAACCTTCCACTAATTTTCATTTCGTATTTAGGTGTCTGTTTCACAGGCACCTGATCAGAAAACTTGCCTTAAAAATTAGTAGCATTAAAAAAAAAAAAAAAAAAAAGGGATCCCTGGGTGGCGCAGCGGTTTGGCGCCTGCCTTTGGCCCGGGGCGCGATCCTGGAGACCCGGGGTCGAGTCCCACATCGGGCTCCCGGTGCATGGAGCCTGCTTCTCCCTCTGCCTGTGTCTCTGCCTCTCTCTCTCTCTCTCTCTCTCTCTCTCTGTGACTATCGTAGATTAAAAAAAAAAAAAAAAAATTAGTAGCTTCAGTATGTCAACAAAATACCATATATAAATATACTAATTTCCATATTATTAATATATATTAATTTTATATCATTTATATATTATATTAATTTCCATACTATTAATATTTTATATTAATATATTAATTTCCATGTTGATACATTAATTATATGTTATTTATGTATTAATTAGTATATTGATATATTAATTTCCATATATATGGAAATTATTGAGAAACCATGTGATCTGAAATAAATGTTGAGAGTATACATTTAAGGAAATTGGATCTCCTATTGGCCTACGGCTATCATTTCTAATTGTGGCTGCACATCGGAATAAACTCAGGGCGAACTTATTGACTACAGGTTCCTGGTCCCATCGTAACCTACTGAATCATAATCTCTGGAGGTGGGGCCTAGGAATGTGTATTCCTCAAAGCCATCTATGCCTGGGAACCTGGCCTGCAGGCCTGAGGAGGTGCTTAGATAAATGCCCATGTATTTCTGTATTAATAAGAAATAATTTCAGCATCTCAAAAATATCAATCACTTGTCCAATTATGTGATACTGGTTTGCAGTGAAATCTTAAATAGTATGTGGCTAGGCTGGTCTGCACCAGCAGAAGCTAAAGATTTTAGCTTTTTTTTTTTTTTATTTTTTTTTTATTTTTAAGTTCAGGCTCAGAAATAAATACCCGTCACTGCCTATGCTCCCTCTATGGGTTCTAATTACCTACAAAAGTGTTCCTGAAACTGGAAATAAGGTCACAGGTCAGTGTATCGTATTGGCCTTTTCTGAAGCAGTCACAGAAACACCCAAGCTCTGCCCTGCTCTCGGATTCTGATACTTGCTCTTTTCTGGTTTTCAGTATCACTGAGCTTCAGGACAAACTCCCAACATGGCAATTGAGTCCTGCATATCATTCCAACTTCCCTGAGTAATGTCCTATATTTAGACTGTGATCCAACCAAGGAAGTCTACTTTCTCAGTTCCCCAGATTCACCATGCCCTTGCGTGCCTTCACTGACACGCTGTTCCTGCCCGACATGCCCTTTTGCCCTCTCAGGCCTGGCAAACGCTCACTCGTTTTTTTAAGGCTCCAAGACATCACCCCATCCGGGGAGCCTTTTTCAGTCTGCATTGCTAGAGGCTAATGCCTTCCTTGCTGTGCTCCCACTAGGAGCTTGTACATGCCTCTCTGCATTTCAGCCTTAGCTTGTAACTATAATTATTGCTCGTGTCTCCATCTCTCATCTGCATCCCCAAGTTGTAGCACACTTTTTGGCATGGAGTAGAAGCTTAATCCATGTTTGTGTAATGAGTTAAAAACATTAGTTTTCATTTCTCCTGTGATTAATGCGTGCCAGGCACCACGCTAAATGCTTCACAAGCATCTCATGTAATCGTCACATTTAGCAAGTAGTAATGAGTACCCACATATTAAAATATCAGGGAGCTGATCCTGCAAGATACCAAGGAATTGCCAAGAGTCACCCAGCCGGTTGGTGGCAGACCCAGAATCTGAGCACTATGCTTTTCCGGCTCTAAAACAACAATCTTCAACAAACATTGCACCAGAAAGGCTCAGGTCGTACTTGATTCCTCGTGGATGGTCTCTATCCAACATCGCCCTCCTACCTAGAACATGGGGGGGATGATGAACATTCTTTTAATCCCGAGGACACTCTACAGCCCAATTCTGGTGCATGTGCGCCTGTGGACGCGTGCATAACCCGCGAATGACGAAACACAAACACGTATGTGAGATTGTGATGTTTGCTTGGTTTGCAAACTCCCCAAAAGAAGCGTAAACAACCATTGACCACTGCAATAAAAAGTCATCAGAATAGAGAGAGAAGTCCCCTTTAATGAAAACCTTACAAAATTTCCCAAATCGCACGTGATTTTTAGTGGACTTCAGCCACTCTCCTGCATTTCTATTTTATTTCTTGGACGAGAGGAAAATAGATTATTTATGCAAAAGGGTAGTTAGTGCTTCCAACCACTAACACATGGTGTGTAAAAAATAATAATCCCATTTTTCTATTGTGCAATAGCCCTCTGTTGGGCAACAATAATGTACAATGTGCTAGTTTCCTGTTCCTTTACTAGAGCTCCCCTTACACTCACCGCCCAGACCAAATAGTTATTCCTTGGATAATAAAACTATAATACTGAGTTTCATGCTACTTCCAAAAATGTTTCTGCCTGTCTTAAGAAATAATCATATCAGTTTGCTAATAAGCAGAAACGCACTGTAAGCTGAAGTATATTGTCACGTGTGGCTAAAAAACGTATAAATCAATCTGTGGCCAAGAAAGAAACAATATATTTCTTATGTGTTCAGAATATTATGGTTAAGATCACAGCTGTAAGATGTTGGACTATCATCAAGAGAACAATGTCAAACACTGAACTTTTGGATAATTTCCACAAAAATATGTTGTTTGGGGTCAGTAGTTTTTATGGAACTTTGGAATAATTTTCACTGACAATTTTTTTAGAGTTGAACTTGAACACCTCCAAAAGGCTTCTTGAAATGGAAATATCATGTAATCTAACCTTTGCGGCCATGTCCTTCTGAAAACCAGGCACATATCATGAAAACCAGCATTTCTCTCTCACCTTGTATGGTTTCATGAAAATTAAATTACGCTGCATATTCGGGAAGGTAAATTTACCCTTCAGTTTTCTCTGTTCAGTTACCGAGTTCAAGTCAACACTTTAAATGTGTTGTAATTAAAGCCAGGATGAGAAAAGAAACAAGCAACAACAACAACCAAAAAAAAAAAAAAAAGGATTCCTTCCACAGAAATTTTATCAATCCAGCAAATTCTTTCAAGTGAAAAGAATAATGGAATTGGTCAACCAGTGTACAAATAGTTCAGCTCCAGCCATCATAGCCAGCTCTGACATTTTTTTGTTCATCTCTACATACCCAAAACAATTCGACTGATACTTCTGTGACAGGGGTATGAAGTCTCATTTTTGTTAGCTGCCTTTTTTAGAGTCCAGAATGTGGAGGTGCATTATGTTGGGCCCAACAAGGCAAGCTTTCATAAAGTAGTTGGAAGGTTTTATAAATATAGTCTCAGACAAAGCTAGTTGTGGCATAAAATCATTAATCCAAGGAGATTTTGTTGGCCTGAGATACATGTGCAGTATTAATAATATTGCTCCCTATGATTCTGTAACCTGAGCTCAAGAAGCAGAAAGCCAAACCACTGAGTTCAATATTTGCAGCCTATTTCAGGACATGAAAATATTTCGGTTCTCGCATACAAATAAATTCTCCAAAATGCTTTGTCCAAAATGATTTTTTGTAGACAGATACTAATTTCAAACTTTACATGGCTCAGCCTGTAGGGAGGGATGCACATTATCAGAATTGGTCCCACATCAAGGAGTAGTCGGTTCCTAGTTTTCATTTCCTAAAGATATTGATTCAATCCAGTAATTCCTCATTGGGAATATATATATATATATATATATATATATATATATATATATATATATAGCAGTGGATGTTACAAAAACCAGGCCCTCAAAAATTATTTTGCACCGTTGACTATATAGTTATAATGTTTACATGAGAATAAAATACCCAGGTGATTTGCTGTCTATAAATAAATGAAAACAAGAAGCAAAACAAAAAAAAATAAAAAAGTAAATGAAAACAATCCATCCAATTTTGTGCAAGTCTCGTGCATTCTGCTCAAATTACTCTCTTCCCCTAAAACTCTTAGCACTTTCCTGATGCCAACAGAATGAATCTCAGTTCTTCACCCGGCTCCAGTCTACTTTGCAGTGTGCCTTCCCACATCAGATCCTTTAAAGTCGTGTGGATTCCACTTTTTAAAATAACCCCGTACTGTGAACCTGACGTGAATCCATGCCTCAAACCCAGTTCAAGATCAGGGTTGTCCACGGAACCCAGTATATATCCGATAAATACTCACTCACTTGAGTGACAGAGATGCAATGTTCCTGCCCTCACAGCTGACGGCGTAGGGTTATTGATAAGTTATAGTTACCACCGCTCCAGCATGTGATTGCAGAGGAAATCAATTTCACCATATAAACATTTGTGTTGAAATAAAGTACAGTTAGGGACGCCTGGGTGGCTCAGTGTTTGAGCCTTTGCCTTCAGCCCAGGGTGTGATTGAGTCCCGCATCGGGCTCCCCACAGGGAGCCTGCTTCTCCCTCTGCCTGAGTCTCTGCCTCTCTCTGCGTGTGTGTGTGTCTCAAGAATAAATAAAATCTTTTTTTTTAATTTTTTTTAAATTTAAAAAAGGAAATAAAGTACAGTTATCCTGGTATTCACATATTTGTTATGTAAATCAACTGCATTTTTGTAGATGGCATGCGGTTATATCAGCAGATTGCAAATCTGTAACTGCTCCTTGGAAATTTTTGAATACGAAGTCATGCCTTAAACAGGAGCCAGATAACATAATATACAGGTCAAAAATCCCTTACGTGGCAAGAAATCTTATCAAAACTTTATGTAAAATACTCATAGGCTATTATGTAAAATAATCACCAAACGTAAGTATAGAACTCTCTACTGTTCAAAACTACTGTATTATTAATTGCTTCATTATATTTTGTGCTCCACGTTCACATTTCTGGAAATGTAATACAGATTTAACGAAAAGTAGCTGAGTGAACCATTTAAATAGTAGGTACTTGGTACCTACGGGTATGATAGGCAACCTAAGAGAAATTTAATTCGTTTTTTTTTTCTTTTTCTTTTTTTTTTACGACTTAGAATAACCAAATAAAACATGATTGAATGTATTTTTAAAAGGTGTCTTCTTTCATTTCAGGAAAAAAAGGAAGGGAGAGGAAAAGGAAAAAACCCAATAAGGAAGAGAGTAAGGACGCAGTACCTGACAACAAAGGTCTGGAACCCAGCAGAGAAACCCCGGAACCACGAGAAAACAAAGACAAACAGCAGCAGAAGAAGCGAAAGGTCCAAGATAAACAACAGAAATCGGTATCAGTCAGCACTGGACACTAGAGGGTCCCATGAGAGCGTTGTAAACTCAGATGCTGCTATCTCAGCCAGATGCCCAGGACAGGTGCTCTAGCCGTTAGGACCACAAATGGACAACGTGTCAGTTACTGCTCAGTCTAAACAACATTCCAAATAGTCGCTATACTCTTCATACAAGCATAGTTCACAACAAAGAGCCAAAAGTTCAAAGAAGGGATGTTTTCAAATGGTTCTCTTACGTGCTTCTGTGCATTTCTAAGAGACGAGAAGTTTTGTACATAATGACCGATAGGCTGTAAGATGTACAGCGTCACGATGACATCTGGAGAAGCAACATCTTTTCCCTATAAAAATAAGTTTCCAAGTTACTGCTTTAAGAAGCGAAAGATAGTTGTGCAAATTCAGAGACGCAGTATCCCTTCAGCGCAAATAAGAGATCAGGGAAGAGGAACACCTTTCAAAGAACAGTGTCGTTGTGTCCAGGAGATCTAGAGAGTGCTCAGATATTAGGGCCTGGCCTTGGGAATCCTAGGAGTGATCACCGCAGGAACACCTGCTTTCAGATTGGTTCTATCGCCCTCACCCTGTCCTTCTGCAGGAAACGTGAGGGCGTACACCAGAGCTAAGCATCCTGTCCGGGAGTGGAGAAGGGCACAGTGTGGAAGACACCGTAGCGCTGGAGATGACTTCTGGGCCTCACAGAGCTGTGAAGGGTTGGAATTACCTGGAACAGGTCTCCAGTCGATGTCAGCACTGTGCCGTTCAGCCTCTGCTACCCCCTGGGTTCTAGAAGTCTGTAAACATGTACCTATAACTTCCAAAAGCAAAAATCATACTTACTAGAAGAAAATTCTGATCTCATAGAAAACGAGAACTAGAGCAAAGGAGACTAGAACATGTTTGCAAGGTCGTGTGTTTTCCGAGGGAAAGACGATTTTAATTACCTGCTTCATGGTCCACCTGGAACTAAAAGGGATACTACTTTCTAACAAGGTGTATCTAGTAGGGGGGAAAGCCACCACAATAAATATATTTGTTGATAGTTTTTAAAGCTTTGTTCCTTTTGTTTCATTGCTTGTTCTTTTGGCAAATTGTCACTCTTACAGACTCGTGAACTAGGAAACAGGATTCTGTAGCCTGTGTAATCTGAACATATTACCCTTTCTCAGTGTTTGCTTTTTGGAATCCACCTTTATGGAAGTAGGTAGAGATTTACTTAGAGGACATTAGGAGATATTTATTCAACTTTTCTCTTAATCAACAAAACTCTAACTATAGATGCCTAGGCCTCCCAAAATGATTTCACTGCCCACCGCCCCCCCCCCCCCCCCCCCCCCCCCCGCCAACCACCACCCCCTCACCCCACACCCTCTTCTTTGCTTAGAAATGAGCCTCTTTCCTTGTATGTCAGTTCCTCTGCATCTTGAACATTTGGCCTTTTCTTCTCCATATTTTCTCAGTCTGTGGATCTCTTTTGGGGATTGAAGTCGTCCTAGCTGAAGGCCTCGCCAGTGTTTCACAGAGGACACAGCCAGCCCGGGGCAGGACGAGGCATCTCTGAGCAAGCGGCACAGCATCTCGTGGCCCACCTTAGCCTTCCTGTTGTAATGGAAGGACGCACAGCTGCTCTGCCCACTACACTTCCTAGCCCCCTAACGATCGATGATTCCTGAAGAATTGGCAACTCAGTCTGGCTTCTGGCTGCCTATCTCTGGTCACTCTTTTTCCACCAACTGTACTGTTCACGTGAATTGCTTGGCTTAATTCGTTTTCCACTTCTCTTGTTGTCTTCCAAGATATAAAATTTTTGAATGACGCATTTCTGTTTCTTACTTTGGTGTTTTCTTTCCTAGTCTGCATGAGACGAGTGTTTCAACTAACTAGATCTAGTCCCAATGTACAAAAATGATTCTATTTTCAACCACAACTTATATCACCAAGGAGAAATAAACCTTTTTCTACAAAACTATATTAAGTGGAAGTAGATTCCCATGTTCTAGAACTTTTGGATGGTTTCAGACTTCATCTTTGTCCTCAGTCTTATCTAGTCAAGCATAAGTGGCCAAATTATTCATCTCTTTCTATGTCAATCATTGTCTCCATTCTTTCAAAAAGCAATTACCAGGAAGGTCTGTGCCTGTTAACGCAGTGCTGGAAAAAGAGTCAAGTTAACCAGGACCTAAGGGTTGTGGCAATAACTATCAGTCTTCTTGTGTGTTTTGACTCAAGACTTTTACCCTGAGGTCCTCCAGAAAACAGCAGATAATCTAAACCCTTGATGTAGCACTTAAATAAAAGCAGAATTGTTACAAAGGGAAAAACATGAAAATTAGCATTAATATTCCTAGTTTGGGTGGAATATAAATGAAGACAAAGATAACATCAATTTTAAATGTACCTGTAATAGATCTTTTTTTTTTTTTAATTTTTTTTTTAATTTATTTATTTATGATAGTCACAGAGAGAGAGAGAGAGGCAGAGACACAGGCAGAGGGAGAAGCAGGCTCCATGCACCAGGAGCCCGACATGGGATTTGATCCGGGGTCTCCAGGATAGCGCCCTGGGCCAAAGGCAGGCGCTAAACCACTGCGCCACCCAGGGATCCCCTTGTAATAGATCTTGAGGCACATGGAAACAGTATGATCTTCAAACTGGCAGCCTACTCAACCCCGAGCAGAAACTCACGATCGACTTCTGTACATTTCCCCCACCAGTCACCGAAGGCATTAACTTTCTGCTCTGATTATGTTCCTGGGATCTGGTGACCTGTTGGTGGTAATGGATGGCTGGTAAATTCTTGGTTCAAAGAGAATCGCGAGAGGGCAGCGACTGTCAATCTGTGTCTGATCCACACTCCTGGCCTCCAAAGTCCGCTCTATGACTGAGGGGAGGTCCGTCTTCCATCGTCAAAGTGAGGTTTCAGCCCCAAATGTTAACCAAATGTTAACCACTGGCAAATCACCTGAGTGCTCTGGGCTCCCATTTTCCTAAGTGCAGTGTGAGAGAGGTGGGCTGGAGGTGATCGCTGGCAGGGAGCATGTGACCCCTCTTTTAGTTCGGGGTGATGCCCTCATGAGTCCTCACCAGTGGCAGTGTCCTCCGGGTTCCTCAACTCTGCTCTTTCCCCAAAGTGAAAATGTATAGACTCATAAAGGGTACAGATTGCACTCTGATGTCATTGAATTACAAACTGTTCACGTGAGAGGTTTTTAAACTATTGAAACGAGTAACACTGAGAAGGAAAACAAGGAATATGTCAATACAACTAATGCAAGGAAGGTTTCAAGATATCCTCACAAAGGGAGAGCCCAAAGAAAGTGAGAGGTTCTCTATATAGAGCTGAAGTCAGGCAGTCCGTGTCAACATCTCAGTCTGCTACTTAACTGTCATGCCCTGTGTGACCTTGAGCCAGTTGCGTGGTCTTCATTCCGCATCTGCAAAAATGGAAATGGCAATGCCTACCTTGGAAAGTTGTTAGGAGAATTAAAGGTCCCATCGCTCAATATAATAGTAACTATTCTCTATACAAATAACTATCACTAAAAAAATAAAAATAACTATCACTGAAAAGTAGTGATTAACTTCACAAGTCACACATATAAACCAACTTTATTTCTTTTTTTTTCCAACTTTATTTCTTAAGTAATGATGAATGATACTATCCATATAAATGTACACATGTAATAATTTCAAGGTATATGGGTAAGAATCACAGACATGAAATCAATAATAAGTAACTAAAATGCCAACACCACTTTTGGCTTGAACCCACTTAAAATTGAGAAGTTACTCATTCTTTAAAATACACATATGAATTGTATCAGTGAACATAAATTAACACACACCTGCTTTCCCATGGATATATTTTAATAGCAGAGGAGCTATCTCAAAACAACGGCAACCATTGCTCTGCAAACTCGGGAGAGAAGAGTCCTCGTTTTGAGACTGATTTGTTACTTCTTATAATACAGAGTTCAACTGGAAGCCAAACCTATCCTCCACTGGAAGAATAAAATTAAATAAAGCTGGTGGTCAGATCAGTTGAGACGCTTCCCATTGCTAGCATAGCGCTTCGTCTCACCAAGCGAGATGTACTCTTTTTTATGATATTTCTAAATTTATCAGGAAAACAAGAAACAAGACAAAAGAAAACTGTACCTCCTTTGTGCTAGCCACTCACCCTTTGACTAAGTTATATCATGTAATTGTCCCAAAAGCAGTCTAACAGAGTCACTGATCTCTTTGTTTTAAAAATGAGGAAATTGGGGCACAGGCAAGTGCCCGAAGTCACACAAGTAGCAGTGACCCCGGAGGCCCCTCTCAGCTCTGCCTGAGTCCAAAGCCCATGCTCCTTTTTCTTACATCGGATTTATTATTAATTCCAAGAATGTCTGTGATACACAGTACGAAAGTATTTTCCTGTGATCTGAATTAGTACCTCATGAAAAAGTACCTAAGACATAAAATCCCAGAGGCCCTCACCCAGGGTAAGACTCAAAGCTGAACATGTGTGTGAATGTGTGTGTGTGTGCACGCCTACATCTGTGTCTACACAGATGTGTGTGAGCTCCAGACGGCCTGTGGACTGGCTGGTGGGAGAGTGGATGGGGGGAGGCAAGCATGTTCGTAAAGGAGAACCAAGAATTATGTGCATCAGAAAAAGACCAATGTTTAACCAGAAAGGGAGCAGCAGGTATGGCTCCCTGGGACCGTCCTGGGGTGCTAGAGCCCTTTGGGACTGTGGACTGAGGCCCAGCTTGGCTCTCTCTCAGTGTAAGCAACGTGTTTGCCAACAACACCATCTTTTCCTGGGGTCCTTGTTCAGGATTAAAATGATACAGGAAGAACCATCAACAAGTCTCTCTTACTTGTTGGAGCCACCAAAACAGCTTCCTTCAGATAATGCCTCACTTTCTTCCATATTCAGGATCAATATTTTAATTGTTACATGCCTTTTCTTGCCCATCCTGTCTCTTAAGCATTTCAGAGACCCACATACCCATCATACAAACAGGTTTAAAAAAAAAAAAGAAGGAAGGAAAGAAGGGAGAGAAGGAAGGAAAACAGCAAGAAACAGCAATGACTTTAATTCATAGTCATGAAAATATAGTTGTAAGAGTACCTCAACTAGTAAAAATATTTCATTGGCCGGAAAATTGGCGACATGATTTCAGAAGACAGAATGACATGACCGTAAAAGAATCTGACATATCAACAGTTTGAGAAATTATCTTACGCTTCTGTATCTACAGCTGTAGGCAGTGAAAGATGCTGCTGAAAACCACGTTGAGGCAATCCCATATGTCATCTACTAAATCATCTACTAGAGGTGATATTTTACTTTTAAAAATAAAGAATTGGCAAATATGGATTAGAAAAAAATTTAAGCTAAGCTGAATAATAAGTGTAATTACCAAAGGTTTCTTGCTAATCGAGGTTCAACTGATGAGCTACACTATTGACATCAATTACTATTCTAGTGATCTATCAAACTTCCATCGCAAATAGATTTTAAGCAAGAGATAGATCTTTTCAACCAGTTTAATAACTCATTAAAAAAGTTTACAGAAGCATCTACCTCTATAATAAAATAAAAATAATATAATACATGTATAAGTGCTTTGAAATTGTAAACACAATAAATATATAAGCTACTATGGTCTTTAGCCAGTCACTAGCTGCAGCAACGGATTGCTTTTCCTCATCCCTCCCACTGTGGATTTCACTGGAAACTGTATTCCTAGAGGAAATTATCCATATATTTCCCAAGAAGGAGTTAATGACAGCATTAATGCTTGAGGTGACCATGGATAAGAATGCGGCATGCAGCCTTTCCTTCTGGCATATTTTTCTTTAACTGCTGAGCTACGTCAAAAATGGGGCAGGAGACACCACCTCACTTTGTAAGTTTTGTGGTGCCCAGACTAGGGACATTTTTGAGTCATTTAATGGTACTCTGGGCGCTCTCTCTCCCCAGATCATGTATACTCTTGGTTGGTCCCAACCTCCCAAGAGGTAGGACGCTCTGTGACAGCTCAGTCAACCATCAACCGTCTGGCCATGACTGTCTCTAGATTTGAAAGAAAGAAAAGAAAAATTTCTAATCGTGAAAAGAATGAGGGCCCTTACCTTCATCCCTATAGCTACTCTGTGATAACCATTCACTGCCTCTCCCCTAGAGTGCTAAGCCAAGAGAAAAAAAGAAAAAAAAAAAAAAAAAAAGGCCACACTCCTAGCCTTCAGGCACTGGCTCTCCCTGGTGGCAATGTCAATTGTCCTAGCCTTTAGCCTCTTTCCCTACTTTGGTCCTGTACTTTTCATATGTATGTTTTTTGGTTGACTGGTTTGAGAACAAAAAATATGACCTAATGATTTGAAAATAAATCTAAGAATAGGTTGGAAAAGAAATTATTTAGTAAGTTCCTCTACTCTTAATATGAAACTAAGGGAAAGAATATTATATACACTTCTTAAAGCAGTATTTTAATAAAAACAAAACAAAAGGAAACTAGGAAAACAAAAAAAAAATTAAAAACCCTTGATATTTAACATCCAAGGAAATGTCTTCATGTGGTGACTTTTTAGAACAGGTCCCATCTATCACTAAGTTTGCTCCTACTGATCTTTTTCCCTGTGATAAAAAAATGGTTACAACTCACTTTAGAACACACCGAATACTACAGGAAAATAGATTTTAGCTTGATCCAAACCAGCAGTGAGAATACTTTATGATTCCAATAAGACATAGACAAGCAGAATCCACTTAGGAAAGGGAGTCATTTTCATGCAAGTGAATTCTAGTTTTCTTGATTGCCATCCTAGTCTCCTTTTGAACGTTGGAGGTTTTAGGATGGGAGGGGGGGAAATGAATTATTGGCATACACCAAGATTTCCACTTGTTGATTATGGAATATTTAAAGCATAGCTTAATATACAACATGTAAAGGGCCAAGAGAATAAAGCTTAATCTGTATATCCATATGATCCAATCGAATTTGCAATGGTATTATTTATAGAAGAGATCATTGGAATGTGCTGTTCCAGGTCTCCAGATTTCCAAATTTATTATGAAAATGATCCTTTCTGCAATCTTCAAAATAAATTGTTGGATCATGGACATCCTGCAATCCTAAGCAATTTGAAATTCTGGGCCAGTAGGAGCTTCCTTGCCTCTACCCGTTCCATTCTCCAAAGCAACCAGTCAATTAGATCATAAATAAAGACCAAATTGACAAAGAATAATTAAAAATTAATAAACTTAGAAATTGCTATGGAAAGACATCATCTGTTTCAGGTTGAATACTTTGGGAACTAAGCCACTTTGGGAAATGAATATAAAACCAGTCAGTAGAGCTACTCCCTCCCTTCGTCTGTTCGGGCTCCTACCACGTAATACCAGAGCCTGGCTAGTTTACGGGTACCACTTCTGGAGGCTGCAAGTCCAAGATCACAGTGCAGGCACATCTGGTACCTAGTGAGGGCCCACTTTCTGGTTCATAGATGGCATCTTCTCTCTGTGTCCTTGCACAGTGCAAGGGGCTAGGGATCTTTCCAGAACCTCATTTATAAGGGCACCAATCCCATCCATGACAGCTCCAACTTCATGACCTAAACACCTTCCAAAGACACCACCTCCTAATACAGCTCAATGGGCGTCGGGGTCTCAACATCCGTTAATGAGGTGTCATCAAATAAATAAATACAAAATACAGATTTTGTATAAATAATCAAATATTGAATTGAATTGAATATATTTTGAAATAAATAATCAAAATACAGATTCAGCCATCCTTACTGTATAGAAAATTAGCAACGATGGTGCCTCAAGGGGCCAGAAGAGCTACCCAATTATTACACTTAGTATTTTCATAGGTATGGGCTCCATAAATATTTTCTTAAAATTTTATATAAGGCCTTTAGAGGTGAAAGGCCTTGTGTTGTTTTCTAATAATTGCCTTACCAACCGTTGCGTCCATAATAAATATTAATGTTCTCAAGTCTGTACAAATTAGGAGAAAACATAGGGTTGCTTTTGTAGTTACATAACTGTGTTAGTTTTGAGACCAAAACAGAATCAGAAAATGTGAAAATACAGACGTCTCCATTTGCAGAGATTGAGTGATTTAATTATCAGTTTGAAGACAAACATCTTTAATCTGTAAAGGCAATCGTGACTGAACCACTGAACTAGCCAGCAGAACTATACAAAACTCAGTCACTAAGTTAAAAGTGGAATTGGGAATAATCCTCCAGGAAACAAATTCATTCACAAATTCCTTCTTAAGATGCAAAAACAAAAACATTACTAAGGTAGAAGTAAATAATTAAAAGTGGAATCCCATTTTATTTATTTATTTATTTATTTATTTATTTATTTATTTATTTATTTATGATTTTACTTATTTACTTGAGAGACTCTGAGAAGCCAACCCCCACTGAGCAAGGAGCCCCACGCAGGGCTAGATCTCAGGACCCTGAGACCCTGACTTAACCTACTGACCACCCAGGCGCCTCCACCCACATGTTTTAATTTCCACGATAAGGCTTCAATCTTACTGCAAAGGGCTGCACTTGTGGCTCTGAAGATGCCACACCAGCCCTCACGCACAACTGTCTCCGTGCCTCCAGAGCCCTCACTGGCTACCGCCTTCCCAGCTCCTGTTTTGCAAGGCCCCGGCCTCCCCACCACACACTCAGCCCTGGCCTTCCCCAGAGGAAGACTGAGCACACTCTGAGGGACTCCGCCAGCAGAGGTAGGGAAAACAATGTTTGGGGAAAAAAAAATGCTGTTTTATATTACAGGATAATTTGGGAGGAAGAAAAAGTGCTGTTCAATATTACCAAAGTGGTCACAACGGGAAAGATGAGAACTCCGTTGAACTTCCTCATGCTGGGGCTACAGGTTAATACTGTGTTATTCTGCAACACATAAAGGGAGAGGACCGGGGATCCCTGGGTGGCTCAGCGGTTTGGCGCCTGCCTCTGGCCCAGGGTGTGATCCTGGAGACCCAGGAACGAGTCCCACATCGGCCTCCCTGCATGGAGCCTGCTTCTCCCTCCACCTGTGTCTGCCTCTCTCTCTTTCTGTGTCTCTCATGAGTAAATAAATAAAATCTTTTAAAAAAATAATAAAATAAAATAAAATAAAATAAAATAAAATAAAATAAAATAAAATAAAATAAAATAAAATAAAATAAAATAAAATAAAATAAAATAAAATAAAATAAAATAAAATAAAAAAGGAAGAGGACCCCCTAGTCTCCCAGCGCGGGGCCTACACAACCTTGAAGGAGCACGGCTGCACAAACCCTAGGGGCCCGCCCTCTCCTTGCCCAAAGGCCCACACCAACCCTAGCTAAAGACACACCAGTGGTTCTACCAAAACTCAACCAACTTCTGGATCCTGGAGGCCTTGGGACAGTCTCCAGCCTCCCCGCTGACAGGAGCCAGATTTGTAAGCAAATGGAAGGAGGCCCCGCCACCCATTCTACCTTGAGAGACTTTCATTTCCTGTGTGAGATAATAACTCCAGGAACTCCAACTTTCTCAAGGGGTAGGTAAATCACGTCAAACCCTCTGAGTTTAAAAAAAAAAAAAAGAAAAGGAAACAAAAAGAGTCCTCACAAGGACAGGAAGTATAAAGAAATAACAGAGAATACGCTAGAGAAACCCAGCCGCACACACTCTTCCTTGTGTGACGAAGCTTCGCCCGCACCCACAGTAAATTTTCTTCACTTCAAGAAGCTGTCTATAAATACACTGACCAATGTATCTTTAAAGCATAAAGGGCTTGGACGGTCATAATAAACATTGCAAAATAAATACAAAATAACATCTGGACCCAAAGCTTTGGATGGATTGGATGGATTGGGGGCGGGGGGGAGTGAGACAGAGTGCTAACTTTTTCTTAGTTCTGATAATAAAGTATGGATTTCTTTTATTTTAATTATTATTTAGGAAATGCTTTCCATTATTAACCAAACACAAACCAAGGACATACTGATTTTAATTTGAAATCCCAAAGAATGTGGTACCGTCTGTCCATAGCATCGTTTCACAGGCTGGGCCAATCTTAGTGATACTTCGATTCTTTCGTTTTCTATTTGAAACTAAGAGAGTAAGTGTTCACTTACTAAGCCAGTGCATTTAAAGATGAAAATGGTTTATTTTTAGCTCTAATTATTATTGGGCCTGCTAAACAAGAAAACTACCATCTTTTTGCCTTGGGAACCCCAAACCTCCAATGTAATTCAGTGAGAAAATGAAACACTTCTATTGTAAGAGAATATTACAGTAATTATTACAGTTAATTGCTATTCATTGCAATGACACGCAAAAAGATCATGCTTCGTGTGCATCTCATATGATTCCAACAAGTGGGCGGGGGGGGGGGGGGGGGGGGGGGGGGGCGTGGCCAGCCCCGTTCAGCTGTTTATAGAGACCCCATAGCAACCGGTCAGGCTCTCTTCCTGTGTCACGTAATTTCATGAATCCTTGAGTTTCTCCTAATAAATTTAAGGATTGTTAGGCACTTGTCTAGAAGTCACTTTGCTTATTTCCTGTAAGGCTCTGATAAAATTTTTGTAGGTGACGCAATAAGCGTTGCACGTCCAATGCCAAAGAAACAAAAGCATGATAAACTTAAGTAATTTGTGAGCAAATTGCAATGCTTCCTAAAAAAAAATCATTATGCCTGGAACTCCTGGGTGGCTCCGTGGGTGAGCTCAGGATGTGATCCCGGGGTTCCGGGATCGAGTCCACATGGGCCCCCCTGCATGGAGCCTGCTTCTCCCTCTGCCCGTGTCCTGCCTCTCTCTCTGTGTCTCTCATGGATACAGAAATAAAATCTTAAAAAAAAAAAAAAAAGAAAGAAAGAAAGAAAGAAAATAACACACATTTCATTACATATTCTTTTACTTTCTTTTTCTGATTAACTCAGATGCTGGTTGCTAAGGGATGTTCTAAGTTCTAGTCTTTATCACATACAGTTTTGCAAAGGTTGGAGGCAGGTCAAAGGCACCAGGCTCCAAGCTGCAACAGACTGGATAAAGCGAGTGGGAGAGAGCGCTAGGAAGCAGGCTGGGGTCCCCGGACTGAGGCCGGGCTTGCATTTACCTCCTCCCGGCACCCATGGGGGGGGCGAGCGGGGTGTCAGCGGCTGGGTGGGCTGGAGGCCCGGCCCGGGAAGCCTGACGGGGGCTGCAGGTGCGCGGCCCGGGAAGCCTGACGGGGGCTGCAGGTGCGCGGCCCGGGAAGCCTGACGGGGGCTGCAGGTGCGCGGCCCGGGAAGCCTGACGGGGGCTGCAGGTGCGCGGCCCGGGAAGCCTGACGGGGGCTGCAGGTGCGCGGCCCGGGAAGCCTGACGGGGGCTGCAGGTGCGCGGCCCGGGAAGCCTGACGGGGGCTGCAGGTGCGCGGCCCGGGAAGCCTGACGGGGGCTGCAGGTGCGCGGCCCGGGAAGCCTGACGGGGGCTGCAGGTGCGCGGCCCGGGAAGCCTGACGGGGGCTGCAGGTGCGCGGCCCGGGAAGCCTGACGGGGGCTGCAGGTGCGCGGCCCGGGAAGCCTGACGGGGGCTGCAGGTGCGCGGCCCGGGAAGCCTGACGGGGGCTGCAGGTGCGCGGCCCGGGAAGCCTGACGGGGGCTGCAGGTGCGCGGCCCGGGAAGCCTGACGGGGGCTGCAGTGCGCGGCCCGGGAAGCCTGACGGGGGCTGCAGGTGCGCGGCCGGGAAGCCTGACGGGGGCTGCAGGTGCGCGGCCCGGGGAGCGGGGCGGGGGCTGCAGGTGCGCGGCCCGGGAAGCCTGACGGGGGCTGCAGGTGCGCGGCCCGGGAAGCCTGACGGGGGCTGCAGGTGCGCGGCCCGGGAAGCCTGACGGGGGCTGCAGGTGCGCGGCCCGGGAAGCCTGACGGGGGCTGCAGGTGCGCGGCCCGGGAAGCCTGACGGGGGCTGCAGGTGCGCGGCCCGGAAGCCTGACGGGGGCTGCAGGTGCGCGGCCCGGAAGCCTGACGGGGGCTGCAGGTGCGCGGCCCGGGAAGCCTGACGGGGGCTGCAGGTGCGCGGCCCGGGAAGCCTGACGGGGGCTGCAGGTGCGCGGCCCGGGAAGCCTGACGGGGGCTGCAGGTGCGCGGCCCGGGAAGCCTGACGGGGGCTGCAGGTGCGCGGCCCGGGAAGCCTGACGGGGGCTGCAGGTGCGCGGCCCGGGAAGCCTGACGGGGGCTGCAGGTGCGCGGCCCGGGAAGCCTGACGGGGGCTGCAGGTGCGCGGCCCGGGAAGCCTGACGGGGGCTGCAGGTGCGCGGCCCGGAAGCCTGACGGGGGCTGCAGGTGCGCGGCCCGGGGAGCGGGGCGGGGGCTGCAGGTGCGCGGCCCGGGAAGCCTGACGGGGGCTGCAGGTGCGCGGCCCGGGAAGCCTGACGGGGGCTGCAGGTGCGCGGCCCGGGAAGCCTGACGGGGGCTGCAGGTGCGCGGCCCGGGAAGCCTGACGGGGGCTGCAGGTGCGGGGCCCGGGGAGCGGGGCGGGGGCTGCAGGTGCGCGGCCCGGGAAGCCTGACGGGGGCTGCAGGTGCGCGGCCCGGGAAGCCTGACGGGGGCTGCAGGTGCGGGGCCCGGGGAGCCAGCGGGGGGCTGCAGGTGCGCGGCCCGGGAAGCCTGACGGGGGCTGCAGGTGCGCGGCCCGGGGAGCGGGGCGGGGGCTGCAGGTGCGCGGCCCGGGAAGCCTGACGGGGGCTGCAGGTGCGCGGCCCGGGGAGCGGGGCGGGGGCTGCAGGTGCGGGCCGGGGAGCGGGGCGGGGGCTGCAGGTGCGCGGCCCGGGAAGCCTGACGGGGGCTGCAGGTGCGCGGCCCGGGAAGCCTGACGGGGGCTGCAGGTGCGCGGCCCGGGAAGCCTGACGGGGGCTGCAGGTGCGCGGCCCGGGAAGCCTGACGGGGGCTGCAGGTGCGCGGCCCGGGAAGCCTGACGGGGGCTGCAGGTGCGCGGCCCGGGAAGCCTGACGGGGGCTGCAGGTGCGCGGCCCGGGAAGCCTGACGGGGGCTGCAGGTGCGCGGCCCGGGAAGCCTGACGGGGGCTGCAGGTGCGCGGCCCGGGAAGCCTGACGGGGGCTGCAGGTGCGCGGCCCGGGAAGCCTGACGGGGGCTGCAGGTGCGCGGCCCGGGGAGCGGGGCGGGGGCTGCAGGTGCGCGGCCCGGGAAGCCTGACGGGGGCTGCAGGTGCGCGGCCCGGGAAGCCTGACGGGGGCTGCAGGTGCGCGGCCCGGGAAGCCTGACGGGGGCTGCAGGTGCGCGGCCCGGGAAGCCTGACGGGGGCTGCAGGTGCGCGGCCCGGGGAGCGGGGCGGGGGCTGCAGGTGCGCGGCCCGGGAAGCCTGACGGGGGCTGCAGGTGCGCGGCCCGGGAAGCCTGACGGGGGCTGCAGGTGCGCGGCCCGGGAAGCCTGACGGGGGCTGCAGGTGCGCGGCCCGGAAGCCTGACGGGGGCTGCAGGTGCGCGGCCCGGGAAGCCTGACGGGGGCTGCAGGTGCGCGGCCCGGGAAGCCTGACGGGGGCTGCAGGTGCGCGGCCCGGGAAGCCTGACGGGGGCTGCAGGTGCGCGGCCCGGGAAGCCTGACGGGGGCTGCAGGTGCGCGGCCCGGGAAGCCTGACGGGGGCTGCAGGTGCGCGGCCCGGGAAGCCTGACGGGGGCTGCAGGTGCGGCCCGTGGAGCCAGCCGGGAGCTGCAGGCCCGGCCTTGGAAGCTGACCGGGGCTGCAGGTGCGGGGCCCGGGACGGGGCGGGGCTGCAGGTGCGCGGCCCGGGGAGCGGGGCGGGGGCTGCAGGTGCGCGGCCGGGAAGCCTGACGGGGGCTGCAGGTGCGCGGCCCGGGATCCGGGGCGGGGGCTGCAGGTGCGCGGCCCGGGAAGCCTGACGGGGGCGCAGGTGCGGGCCGGGGGAGCGGGGCGGGGGGGGGCTGCAGGTGCGCGGCCCGGGAAGCCTGACGGGGGCTGCAGGTGCGGGGCCGGGGAGCGGGGCGGGGGCTGCAGGTGCGCGGCCCGGGAAGCCTGACGGGGGGGGCGGCAGGTGCGGGGCCGGGGAGCGGGCGGGGCTGCAGGGCGTGGCCGGAAGCTACGGGGGCTGCAGGTGCGCGGCCCGGGGAGCGGGCCGGGGGCTGCAGGTGCGCGGCCCGGGAAGCCTGACGGGGGCTGCAGGTGCGGGGCCGGGAAGCGGGGCGGGGGCTGCAGGTGCGCGGCCCGGGGCGCAGGGAGGGCACCCGGGGCGGGTGTCACGCTGGGGGTGGGGGGCGCCTTGGGCTGCGGCATGTAACCCCCTGCAGCCAAGGACAGACACTTCCCGGCCTGCGGGACAATGAGGGCAGCCTGCGCCCCGCCACCCGCCGTCAACTCCAGGGCCCGCGAACCGCTGCGGGAAGCGGGTGGACGCGCACCACGCAGTCGCCCTCTCAGCCTCTCCCAACACCTCCTCCAGGTCTCTCTCAAATGCCCGCATGGCTCACTAATTCTCAACAAGACAATTTTTTTTTCTTTTACTTTCTCCTTTATTTATGCCCCTATCTCCTTCTCTATGAAAACACATTCAGTAAGGCTGGCTCACCCTAACCGGCCTTTCTAGCTGGGCCCAACCTAGATCTCTCCCTCCCTAACCCCCCGGGGTTAAGCGTCTCAACTTTTAGGCAGTATTGCCTACTTTTTGCCCAAAACTGACATGCAATTTATGAATTTCCCCTTTTGTATAGGTTACTCTGGAAATAAATTACAGGTAAAATGAAAAATGGGTGCAACAGTCCTTTTAAAAATGTAAAATACAGAGTGTGATAGTAAGTGTGATCTAGTGTGGGACTCAGTTCTGAATCCCAGGATCAGGCCCTGAGCCGAAGGCCTGTGCTCAACCACTGAGCCACCCAGGTGCTCCCATAAAATACATATTTAATATAAAGTTTAAAATATGAAGTATAATCATATTGCTAACACCAGTTTAAGGATGCCCTAACTCCTCCTCAAACACCTTGTAAGCCAGTGTTTGAATCATGAAGATAAATCATCAACAAGAAAGAAAACTGCTTACGACAACCTAGTAGAAAAAATTTACCAATAAATAATTCGGGTCTACTAAACATTATTTTATATTAAGCATATTTTTTTCTTTTTTATGTTTGTTTTTCTTTTTACGAATACATGCGGTGGCAGCCCCCCATATGCAGCCATATTTGATGAAAACAGTTATACTCTTATATTTTGTAGCTCCATCTTTCACGTATTGGCACACATTCAGCTCTGCTTTTAAAAATTAGATGATTTATTAATGCATGTAGTTGCTGATAGGAAGCATCTTGTGCTTAGCATATTCAGCAGAAATAGGGCTAAATTGTCTCCGTCATTGACGTCATCCTCATTTGATGTCTAAAAACAGAAACCTAATGTAATACGAATAGTATAGACCCAATGATAAATATAGAAGTTGTTTTCTGCCCAATAGAAACTCAGAAAGCCAGTAAAAATCTCCCAACTTCACAGTTCCTCCTAAATATAAAAGAGAGAAATGCTTGCTTTCAAGTCAGACCCTAAATCATAAAATAATTTCTGATCACAAGGATCAGAAAATCAAGCAATTTTCTCATATCTATTGTACATTGTTTTTAAACAATGAATTACCTTTTATCACCGACTCCAAACTGCTCATTTTTTTTAATTCCTTTATTTTCAAAACTTTTTTTTTTCTTAAATAACAGGGCCTACCCTGGTAAACAAAGGTAAATTCTGAAGACTGCACTAAACTTGTGTATTTATATCTGACAAAATTCTAAAACTAGTATCAAGCCATTGATAAAGTAGCAAGGCCAGAGTTCCCTGTCAAAGGAGACTGTACAGGCCACCTGGAATCTCCCCCGGGCTCAGACACCTGGCTATGCCTGAAAAACTGCACTTTCCGGGGCCTCTGGGGGGCTCAGGGGTAGAGCATCTCCCTTGGGCTCAGAGCCTGACCCCAGGGTCCTGAGATCAAGTCCCGCATCGGACTCCCCGCAGGGAGCCTGCTTCTCCCTCTGTCTGTGTCTCTCTTGAATAAATAAATAAAATCTTTTTTAAAAATTGCACTTTCCTGTCATGTTTATTCATTCGGTTGGTTGGTTGGTTGGTTGGTTTAGGAGGTTTTTTGTTTTCTCTGAGTTTTTAAAGTAATAAATTAGGGAAATTTCATAGACCATATCTTGAATTTAATAAGGGATTTCTGTGAACTTTTTTATGAACAAAATTTACAAAAGCAGCTAGAGTGGGATGGCTGTGTATCTGGCTGAGCAACTCTGCGTAAGGAGTAGTAATCATATTATCCAGTCAGCCTACGGGTCCTCCTATGGTGCACCAAGGTGGGCGTCCTTGGTTCTTTACCATTACTCCATCTCAAGGGCTTAGATGAAGCTAAAGAAAGCACGCTTACCTAAATTTGAAAAAAATAAGACAGTGATGTGGCGCCTGGGTGGTTCAGCCGGTCAAGTGCCTGCCTTTGGCTCAGGTTGTGATCTCTGGGGCTTGGATCCCCAGAGCCACCCTTGTCAGGCTCTGGCTCAGCGGGGGCTCTACTCCCCCTCTCCTTCTGCTCACTCCTCCCCTGCTCGTGCTCAATCTCTCGCTCACTCTCTGTCTCAAATGAATAAAATCTTTAAGAAAAAAAATAAGGCAGTGCTGAGAGAAATAACTGATATTTTAGATAAGAAAAATTAAAAATGGAAAACAGCCAAACAGTCTAGGATGATAGACTGGGACCAAAATGATAGAATCAATAAGAAAAAGCAAGCATCCGTCTAGATTAAAGTTCCAGGAACTACACAGGAACAGAGAAGTAATGGCTATTGGCGTGGGGAGGGGAGGCGATAGGGGGGTGGGGGGGATCAAGTCCTAAAGGTTTCACTTGATGATGAGCTGAATAGGAGCTGAGCATCTGATGAGGCGCCTCAAGGAGCTGGTGGGGCCTTAGGGCTGTGGAGAGAGCAGGTCGCTTGTACCTCAGGGTCAGGTCCTGGCACCCAGCTAATCTGAGTGTCTGAGCATTTTCTCAGAGGCTCATAATAAAATCCCTTTAACGCTTAGTTCGGAATCTTGAAAAGTGACAGTTCACCTGTACCCTCAAGCCACAGTCTGCTCAGGTTCAGCCCCGAGCATTAGTGGGAAATGTGAGGCCAGGGAACCCCAGCACAGGAGGTGGGCTTTTCCCAGGAGGGGAGAAGATACAGATTTGCCTAAACTCCAGCCCCCCTCTCCAGTCCACCCCTGTCTTGAAAGAAGCATCCAAACTGCAGCTAGAGCAGGGAAATGCAGGCCTCAGTTTACAGAGAGTGTGGTAATGCATTGGATTCTGGGTATGGGGCTGGGAGAGATGGAAGGGAGGACTGCAGGAAACTCCACTCAGACTTGAAGTAACACAGATCAAAGAGCAGGAGGGACAAATTCTGGCGGGGATCCGGGGATGGGGGGTGGGTGTGGGTGGAGGAATAAGAGCCCGAAGAATTAAAGTTCCTGTTACTGTTTTTAAAGCTTAACTTCTCGTTGAAACTCAGAACATCTAGCAGGATCCTACTTCCCTCTCACGGGCAGCTGCCACTCCTGACCCCCCACTGCACCCCCCCACTCCTCAGACTGAGGATTGACCAAAGCCTGGAGCAGACCAGTCATCAGCTCAGCGCCTCAGCCCTATTTCTGCTGCATCTTGGATGACCGTGTCTTCTGTGCGGATAATGTCTCCAACACCGTATACCTCTAGACAGACACCCCGGACCAAAGCACATTCAAAATTCTTCCAGCTTTGGATATATCTCTTCTGGATTGCCACTCTCTTCCACTATATCCAAAAATTTCTTCTCCCTCAACATGTTGGTCCACAGTCGATCCTCCTCAATCTCATTAAGGACTACCATCCTTGGTCCTTTAATTTATCTTAATTTCTCATCCTTCTCCTGATTTCATCCAATTATCCAGCTCGGCTTCGTTTTCCTCATTCATAAATGACAGTAGTCATACTCATGTCACGTAGTCGATATAAGAATAAAGAAATAAATTAGGGAAAACACACAGCATTTCTCCTTGCTAAGAGTGAGCACCCAATGACCACTATCAATGCTGGTCCACCTGCAGTTTAGGATTTAGTACTTGAGAAACTCTCTTGCCTTAATGTCAGTATCCTTGTCCTTTATTCTTCTTCTGCGTCTATTTAGCAACACACTGGTCCTAGGTCGACCAGTTACTCCCCTTCCACTGTCGTATCTGGCTGCCAAGCACTACTGAAAACAAATGCCACAACCACCAGAGCTGATGCCACTACCGACGGCAGGTCTGCCCCACCAGCTGAGCTATTAACACCCCACAGCAAAGCTTTAGGTCCGCTGCTTCTCTCATTCCCCACAATGATGTTTTCAAACGTTCAGTCTGACTTTCTCCATCGCACTCAGCAAGTGAACTCCACTTTTGTAAGGAAGCAGAGACCACTCTGACTACGTCATGTGAGCCCTGGGCATGATATACAACTGATGAACCACGGAGCTCTACTTCCAAAACGAGTAATACGCTCTCTGTTAATTAATTGAATTTAAACTAAAAAAAGAAAAGAAAAAAAAATAGAGACCATCACACAAGAACATTCTCCACTTCCTGTCTCTCCATATGACACAAACAAGTGAAAATATAGTCAGAGCTAGACTTATCCTTTCTCTTTCTGTGTTAGCTAAGTGGTTGTCCTGCATCTTGAATGTCAATCCTTCCATCTGTTCTTTAAATCACATCTGTCAGGGCAGCCCGAGTGGTGCTTCTATTTAGAATTTTAAAACTTGGAAAGAATGAAGGGAAATAAAATATAATTTTGTGCACCGGTTTAGTATCTTTGGATCCATTTTTACCTGTTGAAAATCCTTAGACTTCATGATTCAAGTTTACTGGTGAAGGAGAAAAATTCTTCTAAGAAGTTAAGACTAGGGCAGAGCGGGGGAGCTCAGCGGTTTAGCGCCGCCTTCAGCCCAGGGCCTGATCCTGGAGACCCAGGATCGAGTCCCACGTCAGGTTCCCTGCATGGAGCATGCTCCTCCCTCTGCCTGTGTCTCTGCCTCTCCCTCTGTGTCTCCCATGAATAAATAAATAAAATCTTTTTTAAAAAATCACATCTGTACATTTTTTGGGGACCCTCACTTAAATCAAGTGTATTTCCTCTCTTCTGTATCTTTAACGTCTCTTTTTCTTTCAGCATCTCTGTCTTGTCTCTTTATCTCCTAGTGATCGCCTTATTTTTCCTTTTCTTCTTAGAGCCACGTTGCTCCAAAGACCAATTATGTACTTACCTCCACTTCTCCATTTCCTAAGACCAACTCAAACACTGTATCTGTGCTTCTTTATCTCCATTAAATCCAATCCTACAAACATCTTCCTAGTTGCTAAAAAACAGTAGACATGTTTCAGCTCTTACTTTACAGGACCTCTCTGTTATTTATCATCTTTCTTCTCCAAATTCCTTCCTCATACAATTGTTATGGCATCGAGTACTCTTAATTTTCCTCCTTTTTCTCCCATAGGGAAAATCTCATTCACTTACAGGATTTTAGTTACCATTTAATGTTAATACTCCAACATCTCAGTCTCCAACCCTGGTCTACTCCAACCCTGGTCTCCATGCAGCTAATGGAGAGTTCAAGAAAAACAAAACTTCTTGACTTGGATGTCCTATATATAACATGTCAAACTGTTATGTCCCAAATTGAACTCACCATCTTTCTCCTACCTTGAAATTTGCTTATCTTCTTTTTTTTTTTTCCTGCCTTGGCAAACTATCATATCCCATCCATTTTGTCAGTTCATAGACTATATCCAACCACCACATTTATCCAGTGATGAAGTTGTCAATTTTTTCCATAATATTCCTTAAGTCCATAATTTTGTTACTGCTATTCTACAATCTTTGTTGTACACTTAGCCTTCCACATAGTTTCCTACAAGACGTTCCTCACTGTGTCTGCCACAGTTACTGGAACCATACTGATCACCCACATGGCTGCCAGGCATCCTCCCAATTGAAATGTCCCCCCAAAGCTCTCCGTTGCCTTTAACAAATTAGTAACAACTACCATTTTTTAAAAAACTTACTATGTACGTTGAGGACTTATGGGCCTCTTTGCTCAGAAGCCCCTGGACAGGCTCATTCTGGGAGACTTCCCCTCTCATGCAGCCTGTGCAAGTGCTGCCCAATAAAGCTTGCTGCATGTTCCTGCTTCTCATGGGCATGTTTCTTTCTTGATGAGCCCCAAATTCCTTGACCCCTAGCAGTGGTCACATTGTACTCATTTCAGGATAAAATCCAAACTTTTTAGCAGAGCATATTGGAGAATTCACTTTCTGGTCTTTGTATCTCCAGCCTCATTTCCTGCAAACACTTTCTTTTGCGTCTGCTACATGCCAACAGTAACCCGTTAATTGCATTTTCCTCACCTTTGTGCTATATTAGCTTATTTGTTGGGATAATAAAATAATACCCAAATGTCAGCAGAAACTTTAAAACCAACCAAGGTTGATAAAAGATCTGATCACTTCCTCTGAGGAGGCTCAATTCAAAAATCATTCATCCATTCCTTGAACAAATATTCAGCACATACTGACTACTCTGTACCTGGTATTCTTCGCAGTACTTGGAGCACATCAGTGAGTAAAATAAACACATGCCAAAAAAAAAAAAAAAAATCCTGTGCTGGGAAGCTTCATTCTGGAGGAGGTTAGGGTAGCAGTTGGCAAATTTAAATACAGTGGACTGAGCAGATTTTAGGGAGGTGACATTTGAGTTTGGGGATAATATTTCAACAGAATCAACCTGGCTTCTAGGTTGAGAGTGGATATTAGAGGAAAGGGAACAAAGGAAGCAGCTGAGAAAATGGTGTCTTAAAGTAGACTGGTAGCAGCAGAGCTGGTGTAGAAGGTCAGGTTCTGGAATTATTTTGAAAGCAGAGCTACTAGATCTGCTCCTAGGTTATAGGTTATTCGTGGGGTATGGAGGAAAGAAAGGAGTTAAGGATGACTCCAGTATTTTTTTATGGGAGCAACTGAAAGGATTGAATGGCTATGGCTGTGAGGGGGAGCACTCTGGGTCAGATCTTAGCATTTATTCTCCCTCCAAGCATAACCTCTCTCCTCAATGAACTGTGAGTGTTATTGCATATAAAAACTTTGAAAAAAAAAAATCTTGATCCCTAGAGAAAAAAAAAATTGAACCAAGCAACCCCATCTCAAAATGTACAAAAAAATAATGACAAGTGGGTTGGATCAGCATGTTCTAGATACTCTGATAGCCCATATGGTCCAAAGCATAGTACAAATCAAACTGCATCCATAATAAATGAGTCACAAACAGGAAACTTTTAGGACTTGCAAGAATGCAGTATAAATACAACTGGATTTGAAGATTTACCATGAAAAAAACCTTTGTTTTATAACCTTCCTCCTCTCTTCTGTTACCTTCTAACTTGTTGTTCTTTTCTCTTTTCTAAAATTATATTTTGTTTCTTGGCATTGGTTTTATCCTGAAATTAAAATGTGATTTCCGGAGCATATGTGGATTAAAGCTCATCCAAATCCATCATGTTTTATCTTAATCGGCCTCCTATTAGCAAAGCAAAAAGAGCCAAACCTACTACAGAGCCTAATTGGTAACAGAGGGGCGCTGGTGACTCTTCCATTGAGAGGAGGTGAAATAGGTACTTGACTCATGATATGCCCAAGGAAAGTGTACAAACTGCTTTAAAAATAGAAAAGTCCTGGGATGAGAAGAATCAAATATTTATGTCAGCCTGAAAAAAAGAAAAAAAAAAGAACAATGCATGTATTGTAAGGCCCAGAGACTCAGGAACTCGGCATTCCATCTTGGGAAGTGACTTTAGGCAAGTCCTTTAACCTCTCTGAGTTAGTTTCCCCGGGGGCAGGGCATCAAGCTGTACTTTCTATCTTTTTTCTTTCTGCTTATCTTAGTCTTTCTTCCTCTCATCTGTACTTTCTTTCACTCCATCTTCCTACCCGACCTTCATTCTCCCTTTTTCTTCCTTCCTCCTCTTCCTTCTTTTTATTTTATTTTATTTTATTTTATTTTATTTTATTTTATTTTATTTTATTTATTGAGAGGGAGTAGGGGGAGAAGCAGAGGAGGAGGGAGAGGGAGAAGCAGACTCCATATGTAGTGAGCGGATGCAGGGCCAGGCTCCCCCACCAGAGATGCTCAACCAACTGAGCCACCCAGGGGCCCCTCCTTCCTTTCTTCCTCATGCAGGATTGGGAGACATTTAAAAAATAACAACAACAACAACAACATATCCAATAAAGTAATGGGAAAATGAAAATAGGAGTGGACAAGAGTACAAATAAATACACATCTATCAGCCTAGAAAGCACCAACAGAGCTGTGATAGTTGATCACTAAGTGATCAAACCTTAAGAAGATTGGAGTGCTTGGGTGGCTCAGTCGCTGAAGCACCCACCTTGGGCTCAGGTCTTCATTGTGGGGTCCTGGGGTCCAGCCCCACGTGGGCTCTGCTTCTCCCTCTCCTTCTCTGCCTGATGCCACCCCCCCATTGTTCTCTCTCTCTCTCTCTCTCTCTCTCTCTCTCCTTCTCTCTCTGTCAAATAAAATAAATAAATTTTTTTATGTTAAAAAGATTTAGCTTAGGTTATTATACTTTGATTGGAATGAAGAGACTCAAGCAACACCACCAGTGGGCCAGGGCCAAGCACGCCCCCATGTGCCGGGGGTTTGCACTTCTCAGCTCCCTGTCAGCTCCACTCCATCACCTGCAGGCAGGAGGTAGGTATTTGCATTCCCATTAAGGCCTTTTTCAAACTTATTCTATGCACTTCCTAAGTGGATAAACCCGGGAGGGTGCTTCTGCTCAGGGTCTCATGGACTTGCATTCCAGGTGCTGGCCATCATGCCCTTATCATTTGAAGCTCAAGGTTTATTCGGACTGTTGGAAGAAATCTCCTCCTTGCAGCTGTGAGACGGAGGTACCGATTTTTTTCCTGCCTGTTTGTGGGTGACCCAAGGCCACCTGCAGTTCTCTGCCACGGGGCTCCCATAGTGACTCCAAACATTGATGTTTGCTCTCTTCCTTCCAGGCCAGTTGGAGTGAATCTGCTGATGTTTTGTTTTTGGTTTGGTTTGGTTTGGTTTGGTTTGGTTTGGTTTGGTTTGGTTTTAATCTCCTTCAAGAGTTCATTCCATTAGATCAAGCTCACTGAGGAAAATTTCCATTTTGAGATTTGTCAGTCAACTGGTCAGTCATCTACTTGTAAGAGTGAAATTCCATCATAGTCACCATTTCTTCCACTCACAGGGTGCAGCTTATACAAGGTTACAGGTCATGGGGGGTGTCGTAGAACTCTCTCTGTTGAATGAAACACATCATGATACCCACTCCCTACAAATAGGACCCTTAAAACAAGAGGCTATCTAAAGTGCTGCCCGGCTTGATCTTTTTGACGAATTGAAGGTAGCGCTGACAATAAAGAAGGCGTGGTTTCCACCTTCACAGAGCTTGTAGAAAGTACTGGAAGAACAAAACAAACAAACAGAAACCCCAAATAAGTGAGTAAACAGATGGATACAATCTTTGCTAAATATGATTAAAGCTTCTAGTCCTTGAAAGGCTTTTAGCAGGGTGGTGACAATGTTCAGATGGCAATTTTAGAAGATGACCCTGAACATCATTAAGAAATGAGTATTTGTTGGGAATGACTGGACCCATTTATGAAATTATTTGGTACTCTTTACTACACACAAACATAAATATGTGGCTTTAGTGAGAACTCAAGCCTCTTTCATCAGCCTGCTTTCAATTCCACTTACAATGAAGGAGAACCCTCGTCTAATTTTATTCAAGGCTTAGAGCACAGTATTGGGACCTAACCCTAGTGAGCTCAATTATGATGTATCTGTGGCACTCTAATCACTGATTTCCCTTCTTTTGGGGGCCTTCTTGCCAGTAGATGTGATCTCATTGCAATTTTCTTCAAGTGGAATGGTTCATCATTTAGAATTAGTTTGGGTGCATATAAAAAAATAGTAGTGATTTAAACAAGATAATTTATTTCTACATCAAGTAAAAAAGAATTTTTTTTAAATGCCTGAAGATAAGTATTCCGGGGCTGGTCTGGGGCTCCAGGATGCCATAAACCTGGGTTCCATGAACCTCAGCTCATGCTTTCTACCCCATAGTCCAAGGAAACTGGTCAAATTCCAGCCAGACTATAACAACCAACTGAAAAGGAGACCTGAAAAAGGAAGGTGACAAAGAGCACATGCCAGCTGCCCCTTAAGGAAAGTTTTCAGAATCTGTAAAAACAAAAACAAACAAATTTAAAAAAAAAAAAAAACCCTTCTGCTGAATTCTCAGTCACCTTGCTTACAACCCATACCTAGCTGCAAGGAAAATTAGAAAATGAAGACTTTTTTTTTCCAGCCAACTTATGTCCAACTAAGATTCAGAGTTTCCATTAGAAGGAAAATGTAAACTGGAGTAGACAACCGGCAGTCTCAGTCACATGGTATGAGGCAGGAAATGAGTTTGAGTGGAGTAGGCAAAGTCTGCAACTTGGGGCCAGTTTTGTTCTAGGCTCCTCAGGCTAACCAGAAAAAAGGGGTCCCTTATGTGTGCTGGCCTAATCAACTAGAGTTCCCAGTATAGAATTTGAAGTTGGAGCCCCATTTAGAACTGATACAGCAGTTTTTTTAATGCAAAAAAAAAAAAATGGAACAAATGAAGCTCTTGACATAATAATAGTCAGGACTATCAGATACATGTGAGAGAAACCCACATTGACCTAGGTTAAGCAAAAGGAGAAGTTTTATTGGAAAGCTATTCATTTAATATTCAAAACTTAGAAAAATATCAAACAACCAAGACTTTGGAAGAACAGTTGTTGAACGAGCCTCAGGGCTAAACCAGACACTGAAAGGTCCTTCTGTTTATTATAATATTCTCAGGACATTCTCCTTACTTCCAGCTCTATTTCATAGGGGTAGGGAGGTTAGTTTTATTTTCTTGGATTTCTCACTATGGTAAATACGTGGAATGCATCCCAGCTACTCAATCATGCCTAATAGTTCCTGACCAGAGAAGAGATAGAAAGAGATTCAGTTCCTGAAAAGGGACTCTGATGTGCCCAGTTTGGGGAATATTTCCATCCATGGACCAATCGGTCAGTCCCCAAGAGAGCCAGGTAGATGAAAACAGGAATGTGTAGGCACTGTACATGTAGACAGAGGAAAGCCATTGAGAAAATAAACTCAACAGTGGTCTACTAGACTTGGAGCTGACATACTAAACCTTTGGAAGTCCCAAACATTTGTTTCAATAGCAGAATAAGAAGAGAAAGAAAGAAGAAAGAAAAAGAAAGAAAGAAAGAAAGAAAGAAAGAAAGAAAGGAAGAAGAAGAAGAAGAAGAAGAAGAAGAAGAAGAAGAAGAAGAAGAAGAAGAAGAAGAAGAAGAAGAAGAAGAAGAAAGAAGGAAAAGAAGAAAAGAAAAGAAAAGAAAAAGAAAAGAAAAGAAAAGAAAAGAAAAGAAAAGAAAAGAGAGAGAGAATAGTTGTTTCTGTGTATATTTTAGAATTTTAATATTTCTTCAAGAACAATTTGAGAGTAAGATCCGTTTAAGGAATTTTTCATTTCTCTGTAGGAACAAAAGATGTTCTTGATTAAGAGAAGGGATTCCAATTCATTTGGTTTTATGGAAAGAAAACAGTTTTCAGACACATTATATTTCTGGCTTCATATAACTGAACTGGACTTTTATCGAATGAATGTTACATAACCCTGGCTAGCTCTTTCCCCAGCTGCATGAGAAGAGCCAATGAAGCTCCCTTGAGCTCCTCTCCCAGCCAACCCAAAAAATACAGAGGAAGGGAACTCAACCAGTCCTGCCCTATTCCTTGGGCCAAACACTTTCTTGGTTTTCTCTGCTTTCTTCCACTGTTTGTTGCTAGATGGTGTGCTTTCCTTGACTCAAAGAGTGCTGACGTTCAGAATTCATATTTGAACTTTGAAATAGAAGCAAAGAAAGCAAGTCTTCCACAGGAGTTTGATCCTAGCCTGCTTAGGCCCAAATGGCCAAATCTAAAGAATCAGTGTATGACCAAGGCTAGTAGCCCAGCCACTGGATTTCCCCAAGGGAGTTTGGAGCCAACCCCATGAAGCAATGAGGTATCCCTTGGTTTTGTTTTCTGTGCATGATTTTTGTTTTTGTTTTAATTATGGGTATGGGTATCTGTTAAGAATAAAATTAAAGTGATTGTGATGCCGTGTCATGGCTAGCCATACCTCTTTCCATAAAAATCTTTTGCAGTTCACACATACATACATACACACATTCACACGTTCATATGTTTTATCACAACTAAATACAAATGTATGTATGTGGGGTTCTAACATCCTAGTATAGTGGAGTTCTAAAATTGACTTTTAATTCCTTTTTTTTACTAAGGAGTTTATGAGACCCCCTTAGTCAGTGTAAATGAGGATACATAGTATGCTTCAATCTGGAATCCTCTTATAATCTCTTCTACGACTGTGATAGTTTTTAGCAGGCCACCTACGTTGGGATTTGTCTTATTTAAAAGCCCTCATTACTATTTCCAGGGTAGTCTTTTTCTGTTATATCTACATGCTCAAATTTCTCTACCAGTTGATTTCTATAGAGAATTAACTCCTCTAATTTGTTCTATATAATACTTTCAGCCTGCTTTACTTCTTAACCTTGACATGATCTCTCTCTTCTCTCTCTCTGTCTTCTCCCCCCACTCCTCCTCTATCATCTGTTTCGTGGATAGATGGTGGATGGATAGGAAGGAAAGGAGGGAAAGAAGGGGGAAAAGAAAGGAGGGAAAGGAAGAAAGAAAAGAAAGAAAGAAAGTTCTCAGAGAGCAGTCATATTATATTCCACAAACATTGACAAGAAGAGTCATCACTAGCTGGGTTGGTAACAATTTTCATATTGGCTAAAACATGAGTATCATGCATGATGCATGTGGCCTAGGTCAACACTGACTAGTATCATGCATGATGCATGTGGCCTAGGTCAACGCTGACTACAGAAGTTGAGAAAGTATCTGTTTAACAATTTCACACATGACACCATAGAGGTTAAACATGGTTAAAATTCAGTTGCCTTCTCTTTTTCGTAGGAGCATAGCCACAAAGGCAATAGATTCACAGGTTGTTGCGGAGGGGGCAAAAAGAGGCTCAGAAGAGAGAGACTTCAGGCCGCCAAATATAAAGTCACTACCTCACTGCTCAGCCTTTTTTGTGCCTTAGGAATGAGTCAGGGAGAGGATTTGAAAAGCCTGGGAGTGGGTTTAATGGCCCATGCGACACCTGTGAGGTCAGGGAATTGGTAAGAGAGAGCCCTCTCTTCACCTCTATTGTTCCAGGGTGCCCTAGGTCATGCCCGAGAGCTGAACACAGTCAGAAGAAGTTAGCTCCTGCCATCTCACTTAGAAGTATCAGAAAGGGAGACAGAACATGAGAGACTCCTAACTCTGGGAAACAAACAAAGGGTGGTAGAAAGGGAGGTGGGCGGGGGGGTGGGGGTGACTGGGTGACGGACACTGAGGGGGACACTTGATGGGATGAGCACTGGGTGTTATTCTATATGCTGGCAAATTGAACACCAATAAAAAATAAAATAAAAAATAAAAAAGGAGGTCTTTTTGACCTGAAGATGTTAATGAGCCTGTGATATGTGCTAACCTTGGAATGATTTCTCTTCTTTTTCTCTATCATTACTTGTGCCAGTTTGTACATACAATTACGATATAAGGAAAATAAGTTTGGATGAAGACACAGATAGATTGCAATTACTCTTCTTTTTAAAAAAAGGAATTAGTGTCTAATCTAGTTAGATGTTAACTATGTTGTCATTACTCGACGGGGTATGACAATCAGATGAGGAGGATAGCACCTACTATGTGTTAAAGCACCAATATCTATGAGTAACTAAAATTGAAGAGTAAATTTGAACTGATTCAAATTTTATTCCTAAAGTATTGGCACTCCCGTTTTTGCATTGTGATACATGTAGGGCTGGAAACACTCGGTGTTCCATATGGATCTCCTTGGATCCCCTTGACCATCCCTGAGTGACCCTCTGCCAGTTTCTAGCCTGTCACTGAGATGCTTTTGTAAAACTGCCTGAGGGCAGCTGAGGCTATTTTGCTTACAGACTTGGAGCCAAGGAGCTGAAGGTGCCTGAGAGCCTATGCACCTCCTATTCCCCCAGCCCTCAGCCAGTCACTGACACAAAAATATGAATGCCTGGCATTTACCCCTCCAATCAGGACAAAAGCCAAGGTGAATTTTACTTTTCAGAGGACTTCACAGACTCTGGAAAGCAGGCTGAGGCTCCTCTCTGGCTTCTTTTACGTCCTTGTCCTACTAGTCCTACTCCCTTTGTGGTGTCTCCCATGAGCACTTCCTTTACAAATCATGTGTTTGGGGGTTGGTATACTTCTAAGAAACCTGATCTGAGACAATGGGCTGCCTTGAATAGAAGAGAAACTGATAAACTTGGACATGGTCTATCAGAAAATGCATTGGGCTGAGTCCACCCACAGAATTCTCCCTCCAAGAAATGACATCTGTCAGATGTCACCACAAAAACACAACGTTGAAATCCTCCCCAATCTAAGCCTGGATTATGAATCTTTTCATATTTTCAGTTTTTGTGCCAAAAGAGAGAGAGAAAAAAATTAAGTGAATATTCATACAAATTTAAAGATTCTTGTATCTCATTGTGCAATTTTTATTTATTTATTTATTATTGAAGTGTAGTTGACCAGTTGTGGAGTTTTTTGATAGAGAAATGAATCAGAATCTATTCATTTTTTAAACTGTTAATGGGAATGTTGAATTCTATTGATTTACTCCAAAAAATAATAAAATGTCCCTTTCAGTTACTTTCTAGAGAAAGGTGAAGAACAGGAGGGAATGAGCAGGGCACAGGGAATGGAGACTAGTAGACTCAGTGAAAATCAAATTTGTTATCATGTCTGATGCTTAGAGAATGCTTATTTTAGGCCAATATCATCTGAATACGCTCACATACACTCTATGAATTGGAGACTATTATTACTTTCATATTTCAGATGCGTTTAAACTATGTGGGTCACTTATAAGCAAATTTTTCTACAATACAGCACTGTAAATGTATCTCTCTTATGATTTTCTTAATAACATTTTCTTTTCTCTAGCTTACTTTACTGTATAATGTATAGGATATAATACACATAATATACAGAATATGTGCCAGTCAACTGCTTATGTTATTAGTAAGGCTTCCAGTCAACAATCGGCTATTTAGTAGTTAGGTTCTCAGGGAATCAAAACTTACATGTGGATTATCAACTCCATGGGGGCGCCCCTAACTCCTGTGTTATCTAAGGGTCAATTGTACACACATCCCCACATAGACAGACATCTGCGCGGAGGTATGTACCCACCTACAGTTCTGTGAGTTGGGGAATATTATAACCTTCATATTTCAGATGGGAAGACTGTAACACTGAGATGCTAAACGTGTCCCGAGGTCATCACACAGTATGTGGCACACCTGAGGTCTGGTCCCAGCAATGTGACTCTGGTGTCTGTGCCCTAACCCACTTCACTCAGCTACCTGTTCCTGGAGAGATTGAGAGAATTAAGTAGAAAGAAACAGAGACTGAAAAGGAAAAGATGGAAAGCCAAACATGTAAAAATTGACCCACACACAACGATTAAGACTCGGACCAAAAGGTACCAACAGAGAGGAGCATGCACACATCCCACAGAGACAAGGTGAAATCGATATAAAAAGACTCCCATTGTAACACAATCACAGAGAAAAATCCATACACACAAAAAATAAGGCATGCACGCTTTATAAAGACACAGTGAGACAAACCAAGGCAGGAGAGGGGGTGCGTCTAAATAAGCAAGACTCAAGACAAATGGGACGTGCCTGCAAAAGGATCCTGGGAACCAGAATTCAGGCAGATGAGTCTTTTTTGCATGGATGGCTTTGTTGGTTTGATTCGAAGGGAACCATCGACCTTCAGTGATAGGGAGAAGAAGAAACTGATAGGAACTATCCCGTAAGGGAACGTTAAGTCCAAGATTCAGAATTTCTACTTGTTTCTTCCATTATCTATGGTTGTGTAAAAATCACTCCCAAACTTAATGGCTTAAAACAAGAACTATTTTATTATATGTCATTATTTTATGAGCCAGGAATTTGGGCATATGTACCTGGGCAAGAGTTTTGTTCTATAGGGTGCTGACTCACCCATTTTTAGCGGGTGCCTGGGTGGGGCTGAAAGATCTAAGGTAACTTCCCTCATTCACGTGATACCTTGCCACAGTCAACTGGAAGGATGGGGCTCAGCTAGGCCTCTCTCTCTCTTTCTCTCCCTCTCTCTCTCTCTCTCTCTCTCTCTGATCCTCTCTGTATTCTCAGACCTTTCTCTGTGGTCTCTCCAGCAGGGCAGTCCGACTTCTTATTTTTTGTCTTGGGGCTTTAGGAGCCCAAAGCAGAAGCTGCTACCCTCATAAAAACAAGCTCCAGAGCTGCCACAGTCTCTTGCACATAGTCTCTTTCTGTTTGTCGAAATAGCCTCATGGCAGCCCAGATTCAAGAGGAAGACAAATAGGCCGTGTCTCCTGATAAAAGGAGTACCAGAGAATGTGTGGCTGCCCTTCACCTGCCACACCACTCAAGCAGAAACAGGCCAGCGATGCACAGATGTCTGAGAAGCCAGCAAGAGTCCAAACCTTGGACACTTCCCAGAAGGAAGTGCTATGGGAAGCTAACTTGGAAGGCAGAAACTGTCTCTTGAGGTAACTAGTGAATTTGAGAGTTGGATAATTATGGAAGAGGAAGGAGGGCCCCGGGGTGGCTCAGTCGGGTAAGGGTCTGCCTCCAGCTCAGGTCATGATCCGGAGTCCTGGGATGGAGCCCCGAGTTGGGCTCCCTGCTCAACAGGAAGCCTGCTTCTCCCTTTGCCCCTGCTCCCCTGCTCATGCTCACTGTCTCTCTTACATTCTCTCTTTCAAATAAATAAATTCAAAAAAAAAAAGAGAGAAGAAAGAAAGAAAGAAAGAAAGAAGAAAGAAAGAAAGAAAGAAGAAAGAAAGAAAGAAAGAAAGAGAAGAAAGAAAGAAGAAAGAAAGAAAGAAAAAAAGAAAGAAAGAAAAGAAAGAAAGAAAGAAAGAAAGAAAGAAAGAAAGAAAGAAAGAAAGAAAGAAAGAAAGAAAGAAGAAAGAAAGGCTGTGTTGTTAGAGTCACACACTTTGTTTGGAACTAACTAGATACACTTAACTTGGCCCCAAAGGTTATCTGCGTGTTCTTAAGTGTTACATTGCACCTATTGCCTTACCTGCCTACGTGACTACCTGTTCCCACTCCACAGATCCTAAGTTCTGATAATTTGCATTGACCTTCATGTTTCTGGAGTTTCTTCCATCTGTAAATACAGCGGGGCCTGCAAGATTCATTACTAGCCCGTTGAGTCCGGATGACTCTCCTCTTCTATTTGTCGATCAAGAGACACACCCAACGGGAGGAGTGGAGACACGAAGAGCAATAGTACTGACAACGATGCAATTATATTAGCAGGGTTTTCCTTTTTTTCCCTGGGTCAAACGAGAATAGTTCGAGGCCACATAAGCAGTGTGCACACGGGCATTGGCTCTGGAGTCAGGCAGAAATCTGCCAAAGTGTTTGCAAAACAGACAACTCGTGTGAGCTGGATCTAAGATGAACTGAGTACTACTTATTTTCTAGGATTGTTGGGATTATTCAAGAAAACGGATACCGTGTGGATAGCACAGAATAGTCCTTCAATACATAGAAGCAATGGTTACGAAGACCAGGTCGACCCCGCAGCATAAGGCGGTAGGGAGCTGGAACAAAGGAATAAAACCCAGGGGTGCAGCCCGGGCTCTGGTCAAGCCTCGGTGCACCTGACCAACGCAGGCCCCAGGCAATTTGAAACAGTTTAACTGCAAACACAGATATCAGACCAAATCATATAATTTACATGAACAATATGAAAGACAAAATTAAAGAAGAAGAATTAAAGTGATCCCTGTACGCCTTGTTTTCTCAGTTTGGCCCTGTGGTAGGTATTGTAGCTTTACAGACCATGAAGATGAGGGGGCAAGCTTTTGTTATTTTTAAGGAACTGGGCTCATCCACAAATGGCTTGAGACAGTTACAAGGATTTCCATTTTATGGTAAACCAATGCGAACCCAGTAGGCAAAAACAGATTCGGATATAATATCTAAAATGCGTGGCACTTTGGCTGACAAAGAATAGAAGAAGGGAAAGAAAAAAGCAAAAACTGTGGAACAGACTGCAACCACTGCAAACAAAAAGCCTGGTCAGGGAGCACCAAATGCAGCAAATGCCCAAGGAAATTCAACACCAAATCCTTAGGTCCCTGATTACCCTCCAAACTATATTTTATTCCTCAACAATTTACCAGAAGAGACTAATGAGATGATGTTGTCTTTGCTGTTTAATCAGTTTCTGGGCTTCAAAGAAGTACGTTTGGTACCCGGGAGGCATGACATTGCTTTTGTTGAATTTGAAAATGATGGACAGGCTGGAGCTGCCAGGGATGCTTTACAGGGATTTAGAATCACACCATCCCATGCCATGAAGAACACATATGCCAAAAAATAACATATTGCATAGTTGTCTTTAAAGGACTTGGTGTTATTTAAAGTGTTTGTTTTAATGACATTTGGTCAGGCCATTTTAATAGTTGGGATGTGGGGGAGTGACAGAGAAATTTTTGTGAATTCTAAAAAATAACTTAGTTTTTGTTTAGCCTTATTGAACTATAAAATATGAAGGCCTCATTTTTGTACAATAAACTTTTATTTGTATTCTATAAAAAAAAACTTCTGTGCATCTAAACTTTAATTTCTAAATATTTTAATTATCTTCCATCTATAACTTACATGATTACACATACAATATGTACATACAGTTTATAAGTATAACTCAGATTTACATTCAGGCAGAAAATACATGTTACGCCATGGGTTTCACCCAAATTTATTTTCAGAATTCATTCTATTTTAAATTTGATTTCACCAGTGTCTGATTCAACTGATACATTTGCTCATCCATTCTTAATGAGCATAAAAATTTAGAAGGTAAAAAAAAAAAAAAAAAAAAAAAAAAAAAAAAATTTAGAAGGTATTATTGTTGATGGAAAGTAGTAATTTAAAAGTGACATCTTCTATGGCTATCATGGCTGTGCGTGTGTGTAAGCATATTTAGAGAGCAATTATTTCTTGATTATTCTTTTTTTTGAAATATTGTATTTATTTATTCATGAGAGATGGAGAGACAGAGAGAGGCAGAGACACAGGTGGAGGGAGAAGCAGGCTCCATGCAGGGAGCCCCATGTGGGACTCAGTCCTGGGACCCCTGGATCATGCCCTGGGCTGAAGGCAGGCGCTCAACTGCTGCGCCACCAGGGATCCCCTATTTCTTGATTATTCTAAGTGTGCTTAAATGTAGTACACTTGAAAAGTGTATATAGGACCCCAAAAGAAAGTTCCCGCTAGGCTAGTTGTCTTTGACTATAGAAAAGTAGTTAAAATAGATCCTTGCATCCCCTGAGTCTGGCATTTTCTATACCAGAGCCTCATCACCAGGACATCACAGATTATTTGTTTCCTCTTCTCTGTAACCTCCAATTAGAATTAATCTCTCCCAGGGGGCGCCTGGGTGGCTCGGGACGGGGGCGGGGGGGCGGAGGGTTAAGCATCTGCCTTTGGCTCGGGTCAGGATCCCCAGGGCCTGGGATTGAGCCCCACATCCTGGGCTCCTTGCCCAGTGGGATGTCTGCTTCTCCCTCTCCCTCTGCCTGCTACTCCCCTGCCCATTCTCTCTCTCTCTCTCTCTCTCTCTCTCTCTCTCTCTCTCTCTCAAATACATAAATAAAATCCTCAAAAAAAAAAAAATAATTAATCTCTCCTTCATACACCTTTGTTTTAAAGGGGTGTATGTTGTATTTTTTTAAAATAATTTTAGCATTTTTATTTGATGCTTTAAGAATTGTTTGTTCATGCCCATCTCTCCCACTTGATTACAAGCTCCTGGAGGCAAAAGACCCTAAACCTGTGTTCAAAATCCCAACCAAAATGCAAATCAAAAGTCTCCATATGTAAAACACATTCAATAAAGGGGATTAAGTCTGCTAATGCACACACAGAAACCAGTCACGTACTTCATTAACCAGCCCAAAACAGGAACATAAAGTAATAAATACTAGCTTTTTACAGCAACAGAAGTATTTTTTAATATGATGGACTATTTAAAACATACAGCCTTACTGGAGTATTTATGACTGATTTTATTCCAAAAATACATCATCTCACATCTTGAGACAGAAGGGCAACCAGTGCAACCTCTGGATTGCTGACCTGGGCTACGCCAAGGGTCGCCCGAGGGACAGCAGCAGCAGCCAGGCTTTGGAACTTGTCAGAAGTGCAAATTGTCTGGCTGCACCCACATCTGCTGAATCAGAATCTCTGGATGCAGGAATCAGAAATCAGGAATCAGAAATCTGGATGCATGCTAAAGTTTGAGGGAGATTAATCCGAACATTTATTAAAATTCCAAGCGAGGAGAGAATTAAGGGGGCCTTTCGGTCTAACTCTTTACTTACTGGATGAGATGCAGAAGCCAAGAAGGGATAAAGCACTTGCTTCAGTGGCAGAACCAATATCACTTGATTCCAGACCCATGTCCTTCTCACTTTAACCGCCCTAAAAATGTCATTTTCCCTTAAAACAAAACACAGTGGTTTTGAATGAATACTAGGTGGAGTTTGAATTCATGTTGGATGGAATCGGGGATCCAAACTGCAGTCACTTGCTGCAAATTGTTCAATTAATCAAAAGATATTAAATAGAAAGAAGCAGGGTAAAGTTGCATCCTCTTGGCTGCTGGAAAGGAATCGGGCAGCCCGTGACCCTTCTATCCATTCTGTCCCTGAGCAATAACCACACAGGCACTCGCATGTGTGCATGCAGGAATCCACGGGAAATTTCACTCCAGACACGCAACCCCATCACGATGAAGGCATTCCCCCTCCGCGACGTGTTTAGGAACATCAGGCCTCCCTGTCTTGTCCTGACATTGTGAGCGGGAAAGCATTTGTTCTTCTACCGTGAAGTGTTATGTTGGGTTTTGTGGATTTCCTTTTTCCAGTTGAGGGTGTATTCTTGTGTTCTTTCTTTGCTGAGTATTTCACGAGGAATAGATATAGAATTTTGTCAAGTGGTTTTTTTCTGTTTGTTGAGATAAGTTTTCAATCTGACTTTTCATTTTTAACTTGTAAGGTAGTGAATACATTGCTACATTTCCCGTTAAACCAGTCCTCTATTCCTGGGATAGAGCCCATTTGGTTATGATGAATTATCCATATTTGGGGGCTCAATTTGTTAAAATTTTGTTTGGGACTTTTATAAAGATGCTTATGAGGGATAGTGATGAGTAATTTTTCTTATTTGTTTGTTTTATTATGTTTCTTGGAATGCCTTTGCATGGTTTTGGAGTCAGCTTCATAGTAACTTCATAGAACAAGTTGGGGAGTATGACTTCTTCGTTAATTTTTGGAACAGTGTGTCTAGAATTAATATTGTTCTTCCCTTAGATATTTGTTAGAGTTTACCGGGTAAGCAATCTGAGCCTGGAGTTGTCTTTGTGGGAAGCTTTATAACTACAATTTCAATCTCATTAACAGGTATAGGAGTATTTAGATTATTTATTTGTTCATGAATGAGCTTCAGGAATTAATGCTTTCAGGGAATTTGACAATTTCCTCCCTCCTTCTTGACCTGGAAACTCTCTCAAAGCATTGTGGTGAGGATAGCACAGTCCTCACCTCATGTGTTTCCCATCTGTCAGAAATCAGAAATCACTCTCCTTGTAACTCTAGGTGCAGTGTTTTGAAATTATTGTTCCATATTATTTATACATTTTTGTTTGTTCCTTATGTGTGGGTAAACTCCACCCCTGGTTCTTCAGCATGGCCAGAAGTGGAAGTGTTCTTTTGATTGGCCTTTGCATGTCATTTATTTTTCCATGCGTGGTCTCCTTTTTCCTATGCTTTTACTTTTACCTTAGCCACTCTTTTCTATTTAAATTCCATGTCTTGTAGACAGCATATAATTGAGTCTTTATTTTAAAAAAAATCCTAGCTATCTCTGCATTTTAATTGGTGTATTAGGCCATTTACATTAAATACAATTATCAATACTTATAGGTTTAAATCTATTAACTTTTGGTATTTGTTTTCTTAGTTTCTCATCTGTAATTTGATCCATTTTTCCTGCCTTCATTTGGATTGCATGTTGTTTTTTGATTCTATTTTATTTTTGTTCTATTTTATTCCTAATACTGTTAAGATTTTCTCTTTTTTTTCTTTTTATAATTGATTTTTTTTTTATTTATTTATGATAGGCACACAGTGAGAGAGAGAGGCAGAGACACAGGCAGAGGGAGAAGCAGGCTCCATGCACCGGGAGCCCGACGTGGGATTCGATCCCGGGTCTCCAGGATCGCGCCCTGGGCCAAAGGCAGGCGCCAAACCGCTGCGCCACCCAGGGATCCCTTTTTATAATTGATTATGATGTGATTTAACATGGTTTTCTGAGTAATTTTTATTGACTTTTCCAGATCAGTGGGTTTATCAGTTTTCATCAACTTTAGAAAACATTTACATGTTTTGTCTTTAAATGTTTTTCTGACATCTCATCCCTTTCCTCTGGAATTTCAATTACACATATATTAGAAGGCTGGACATTGTCCTACTGGACCTGGATTTTTTGTTTTTTCAATCTAATTTTCCCTCCTGTACTTCATTATGGATAGTTTCTATTGCTATATCTTCAAGTTTACTGATCTCTTATTCTACTGTACCTAGACTGTTCTTAATTCCATACAGTGCATTCTTCATATCTGATGTTGTATTTTTCCTCTCTAGAAGTTCCATGTTGGCCATTTTTATAGCTTCGATATTAAAGAAGATTTTCTTCTCATCATTTCATGTTTTTCTCTACCTCCTTGAACATGTGGGTCATATTTATAAGAGCTGTTTATATGTCATGCCAATTTCAACATCTCTGTTATTTCCAGATTAATTCCTATTGATTCAATTTTACAATAGTATGGGTCAGAATTTTCTTACTCATTTGCAGAAGATTTTTAATTTTGATTTTGTGGATTTATAGTATCAGTTGCTCTATTTTGTTATATTCCTTTAAATTCTGTTAAATTTTGTTCCAGCGTGTTACTTATAATACGTAAGCTATAGGTAAGTTATGCAATAGGAAAGTTACCTATAATCAGATCATTCTGAGTTTTCTTTCAAACTTCATTATAGTGTGGCTGTAGAGTTAAAACTAAATTTCAAATGCTGCCTTGTTACCTTTAAGCCTCACAGTTCCCCACAGGCCTAGCTATGTGTTTCCCTGCTCTCATGGGAAAGTCTATCCATCTGGTTAGTTCCCTTATCAGCTGGACCAGCTGCACTGTACTGGGTTGTCAACTTAACATGTCTCATCTCCTGCCAGTCCACAAAACTATTCAAACAAGCCGATCACAACATCTCATAAGAACCAAGGGGCACCGCTTGTAAACTACAAAGCCTGCCTGCATAGCCACATTGGAATTACTTTGCTCCCAAAGGCAATGCCATGTGACCCTCATGGAATTTGCTGCCAATCTCTTCTGGCACCATCGCTGGGTGCATGTGTTCGACAATCCTGTACTATTTAGGGTAGGAGACCCTTCCTGCACCAACAGGGTGAATAGGAGTTCATCAGAACAGAGCCTAAAGCAACTCACAGTCTAGGGATAATGTAATTCCATGAAGATAATACTCTTGAGAATTCTATCAGATGAGCCTTGTATTATATGATCTTCACACATTTTCAGGTAGGTACATGAACAAACCTGCGTGATTTGTAGGAATTATTATTATTATTATTATTCTCCTCCTTCATGGTGGTGCTTTATGTGATCTTCAGGGAGTTTTCAAAACCTCTTCCTTATTATATGTAGATAACTTTTCAGCTAAAGACTCAAAAGATTCCTCTAAAAATCTCTGGAACTCTTTCTGTGCAGTTCTTTCCTCTTCAGCTTAGCAAGACTGTTCTGTTTGGGTTCCTATAACTTTACTGTGGCATGAAAACTCTCTCCAAGCTACTAGAAAATCTTAGGGCACATACTATTTAGTTGTCTTCTCTCAGGAGTCACAATTCTGTGCTGTTTGTTATCCAGTATCTGACAACTTTTACTTCTTACAAGTTCTCTTTTTAAAATTGTTTAAGGCAATGGATGTGGGTAAAATCTGACCCCTATTAGATTCATCTTGACTGGAAGGGAAAGTTCTCATCTAAAATTTTAAAGTGTATTTTTAAACAAATAATTATGTGCTCAAAAATGGAAAAAAAAATGTTTGTTTTTCAAATAGAAGTAGAAGCTAAATTCCACTTTTAAAATTCTGAGAATTTATAGATGTGCGAAAGACTTTGTTTTTAAAGATTTACTTTGAAACCCTGGAGACTGTTGATTTTCACCAAGATGTATGTTATTCTTTGGCAAGTTTCCTATTTTTTCTCAGTGCTGTCTCTCAGATCTCTTGCCATCATATATCTCTAGATTAAAATAAACTCCTATCTGATCTTTCTGGCTCCACTCTCAACCTCGTGTTGGATCTCTTGCCCAT
Organism: Vulpes lagopus; assembly: GCF_018345385.1. Lineage (NCBI taxonomy): Eukaryota > Metazoa > Chordata > Mammalia > Carnivora > Canidae > Vulpes > Vulpes lagopus. The sequence continues at coordinate 123,235,649 of NC_054825.1, forward strand.
CAATGCAGAATAGATTGTTCCTTACAACTCTCTTCATCATAATATCCCACTCAAACTTGAAAGATATTTTTCTAATGCTTACATAATTAAATAAAAACTTTCAAGATTTGGACTACTTTATAAACTAAACCACAGAACAAATGTTATTTATTAATAGAATTATGCTCTGCCTAAATTTAAAAAGCCCTAACTTATTTCCATTAACAATGTGAGTCACAGAGTCAATGGTATTAAACTGCAATATGTTTAGCTTCCCCCCCCCACCTTTTTTTTTTTTATGCTTATTTGCCAGTATTTGAATGCTGCTTGAGGGATAATTCTCTTCATTTCTTGATCTAACATTTATTGAATGTTCACTATTTTCCAAGTGCTATGATATATATGTTAGATATATAGATGATAGTTATTATAGGCTTATATATAATATAGTGATTATGCACTTTACATATGACAATAATATAATGACATAATACTTAATTTTAATACAATCTTATGAAGTAGGACTCCACACCTATTTTCATTTAACAGTTGAGGAAATATTCAATTAGAGAGATACACAGTGATTGTATCACAGATATGAGATGTATATATGATCTTTCTGTTTCCAGAATAGAAAGATCTTAACAATTATATATAAATGAGCAATGTATGATGCAATTATCTATTTGTTGAGGGAATCCTGAAATAACAAATTACAATTCAAGCAAAAATTTATAAGAAAAAAGTAATATATGATAATAAAGTATAAAAGTCACAATGATTATTTAACAGTCATGTAATGTTAGAGGCTCCTGGGTGGCTCAGTTGGTTAAGTGTCTGCGTTCAGCTCAGGTCATGATCCCGGGCTCCTGGGATTGAGCCTGCTTCTCCCTCTCCCTCTGCCACTTCCCCTGCTTGTACTCTCTCTCACTGTCAAATAAATAAAATCTTTAAAAAAAAAAAAGTCATGTAACTCTACATACTATTGCAAGCTCTTATATACCACACCACTTTTTTAAACTTAATTAACTACCATTTGAATAAATATCATTTGAATAAATACCACTAAGAATATAGCACAAAATATTTAAGAAAAATTTTCAGAGGCATAAAAGGAGTAAATAAATGTGCCATGTATTCTCAGTTCATTATGGTCAATTAGATGAAAAACTAAACCAAATATTCTCTTTAATAAGATTATATATAATAGCTATATGTTGACTAAATTCTACAGCAGTTGCATGGTCTCTCCAAGCATACTTCTATATAGGAAGATTTTCAAGCATACTTACACAGAAAAATTTTTCACAAGCAAAATTTCAGTAAATTTTCTTAAAAGCTGCAGAAGAAAAAAGGACAATGCTACAAATGTAGACTAAGAAAATTATATACAAAACGTATACCTCTCCTTAAAAAAGTTCTCCACTGAGAAATCAAGTCTTAACTGCTTTTATAAAATTTAAGTACAAAACAATGACAAGAAAATGAGGGGGTGAATCCAAGAGATTAGAATGAAATAACAAATGAAAAATAAGAAAGCTATATAAGAGAAGAATCAATGAGGCCAAAAGTTGGAACTTTCATCTCAGTTAAAAGAAACTAATGTAAGAAGGGCAGCGCAGAAGAATGGGAGGAGCTGGTATACATGGCTTCCCTTGAACTATCACGAAAATCCTGGATGAGGGACGCCAGGGTGGCTCAGCAGTTGAGCGCCTGCCTTAGGCCCAGGGCGTGATCCTGGAGTCCCAGGATCGAGTCCCTCATAGGGTTCCCTGCATGGAGCCTGCTTCTCCCTCTGCCTGTGTCTCTGCCTCTCTGTGTGTCTCTCATGAATAAATAAATAAAATATTTTTAAAAAGAAAAAAAGAAAATCCTGGATGATATCTTTTTTTTTTTTTTCCTTATTTGGATGAAATTGTTTTTAAATGGCATAGTACAACTCTTAGCTTGAAAGAAAAGCACGAAAACTCTAGGAGCCATAAACATAGAAATCAAGCAATTAATAGAGAAGGGAAGGTGAAGCTGATGTCCTGGCCTACAGAGCAGTCAGTCAGATCCACGTGTAGGTGCTGGGGCTCCCAGGCAAGCAGGCAGATTGAGGTGGGACCAAGACTCTACATAATGGAAAGTGTTAACATGCTTCTCTCGAAACTGTAGATAAAGCATAGTAACTGACAGTTAATATTTTAAAATATTTTTAAAGCTATGAACAACAAAATTAATAATTTAGAGAACAGTCAGGGAATGCACATTCCTTTCAAGCTCAAAGAAGATTTTCAGAGGTGGATCAGGTTCTGGACCGCAAAGTATTCTCCATAAATGCTGAACAATCAATAACATATGCCACATTCCATAACTACTCTGCTACTAGGATGAAATAACAAACCAATAATTTACAGCCTAATAAATAAATCAATCCAAATTATTGTAACAAATATCTGGACATTTAAAAGAGGTCCACAATTCTAGGTAAGTCATGAGCCAAATAAGAAATCCTAATAGTGTTTATTGTGAAACATTAAGTCATGAATTATAACTAAAACCCCAATAGAATAAGGCTTGTGCGATAGAATTAAAACAGTTTCTAGAGGAAAATATATAGTCTTAAAACGTGAATATTACAAAACAAGAAAAACTAAGAATTAATGAGCTAGTTAACCAAGAACTTAGGAAAATAATAGCAGGAGGGACACATGGGTGGCTCAGTGGATTGAGCATCTACCTTCAGCTCGGGTCATAATCCCAGGGTCCTGGGATCAAGCCCCATATTGGGCTCCCTGCTCCTTGGGGAGTTTGCTTCTCCCTCTACGTCTCCTCCCTGCTTGTAACCAAAAAGATTTTCTTGAAAAGGACTGATAAAATAGAAAAAAATGTAACAAGATTGATGGGAGAGACAGAGGAAGAGAGAGGGAAAGAGGCAGAGGAAGATGGGAAGAGAGTGTTGAGTTAAAGCAACTCTCTCTGGGGTGTGAGTATGCTCCCATTTGTGAGATTTCTGATTTCCATAGGTAAATATCACCACTTTTACTGATTTTAATCTACCAACACGATGTCACGGTACACAGATTGGGAAGAGTTGGCTCTCAGCGGCCAGTACAAGCCAGCTCTAGAGTACCACTGGGGAGAAGTCGCAAACAGATAATATTAGAGCTGCAAAAGAGTACACAGTGCAGTAGAAATTTAAAACATTATAAGAGAATATCTTGAATAATTCTGTGAACATAACTGAAAGCATGGGAGAACTAGACAATTTCTCAGAGAACTATATGTTACCAAATAGACCCAAAAGCAAACTAGACTAGAACTACATCATTAAGACAGTGAATTAATAGTTTAAAAGTTATCAATTATTTAAGAACACAAAACAATCAACTTGGCTCTTCAGGTTTTATAAATGAGATTTATAAAGCAATGGTTCTTAAAATCCAGCCCTCAGACCAAAAGCATCAGCAACGTCCGAGAAGGTGTCAGAAATGCTAATTCTCAAGCTCTCCTTCATACTTCCTAAATTAGAGATTCTGAGTTTGATATCACTGAATCCGTGCAGTGATGTGCGCTGAAGTTTGAGAATGATTGTTTCAAGGAAAAGCCCAATCTAAAGTTACACAAACTATTTTAGAGGCTAGAAAAAGAAGAAATTCCCCTATGAGGCCATTATAGCCTTCTGTTCAGAATCAGACATAAATACTGTAAGAAACATTATAGGCTGATGTCACATGGAATATAAGCAAACCTTCGAGCTAAGGTGTTAATTTGCAATGGAATCCAAAAATGCCTGTGTGTGTTTGCCTCGTCGGTGTGGGCCATGACTAAGTCGGGAATATCCCAGGAGCCAAAAGATGTTTTTATAAATGGAAATCAATTACTAAATTTGCCACAGTAAAAAAGGAGAAAAGCCATGTGATGATCTCTATAGGTACAGAAGGTAGTTTGGGTAGGTTTAAATAGCCATTCGTGACAATATTTCATTATTGCTATTAACAGCCAACTAGACATAGAAAAGTTTTAACCTAATCAAAACTATCTTTAAACATTTAAAATCTATAATACTCTGATAAAATTCTAGATCTATTCCTTTTAAATTAGGAACTACACAAAGATACCTGCTATTACCACTTCTCTTCAGCATTGTACTGGGGGTCCCCGTCTGTGTGGTGAAAAATAAAAGAAATAAAAGGTTATCAACCAGAAAGAAAGCTCATTCTTTCTTGGTGATTCTATTGTGAATACAAAAATTCAAGACACTTTACATACAAGTTAATAAAGTTCAAGAAGATTGTTCAATATGAGATCACCATCTGCTTACATACAAACATTAACAGGATTCCTCTGCAATAACCTTTGATGCACAATAACTTTAAAATTTTTGGGATCCCGGGGTGGCGCAGCGGTTTGGCGCCTGCCTTTGGCCCAGGGCGTGATCCTGGAGACCCGGGATCGAGTCCCACGTCGGGCTCCTGGTGCATGGAGCCTGCTTCTCCCTCTGCCTCTCTCTCTCTCTCTCTCTCTCTGTGATTATCATAAATAAATAAAAATTTAAAAAAAAATAACTTTAAAATTTTTAAGTCACTTAGGAATAAATCTAACAAACTTAGCAAAATATACGACCCTAGTTATTTAGTGATATAAACACGAAATAGATGGAGAGTATAGAGTGTTTGTGAAAAGGATGACTCAATATCTCAAAGATTTTATTTCTTCCCAAGTTAGGGTTGCCAGATTTAACAAACAAAAAAATAAAAAATACTCAGTTAAACTTCAATTTCAAATAAATAATGAATAACTCTTTTATATAACTATCTCCCAAATATTGTAGGGGACATATTTACGTTAAAAAATATTGCATGGATACCTCTATCTACCTATCTATCTAAACATATACACATATATAGGCATTTACTTATTTATATTTATATAATTTATTATTTATCTGAACTTCAAATTTAACTGGGCATCTTGTATTTTACTGGGCAACCCTACACTAAATTAATCTAATGAATCAGTATTATCCAATATAATCCCAACAGGATTTTTTGTGGAATTTAGAAATAATCCTAAAATACATATGGAAAAGTAAAGCATGTAATATAGCAACATGAAAATGACTTTTCCAAGAATAATGGGTAAGGAAAATCTGCACTCCTCCTGGGTCTCTCCTTTACTCTCACACGACAACTACCACACTAACAACACTCTGACACCAGCTGTGGGGGCAATTCTGTGACAGCAGCTGGGTGACCTACAATTTAACTTAATTCTGACAGTATCTACCCGGAGAAAGCATTAGATCCTTCAGGCTAAGGCTGTGTCTCAAGATGTACTTCTGGCCAATCAGCTATGACCCGGAGGTTCCCATGTGTTAGAAGGTGGAGGGGAAACAGTCAAGTATCCCCCAGACTGAAAAGGCACTTTGAGACCAGAAACTAAGCAGGCCACTCCCTACAAGGTGACCTGCTTACTGACAGCGAGGAGTGGGGGGAGAATGATGCGTGCGGCTGCAAAAGTTTTTCCCTGCAAAAGTCGGGACGTAGTCCACAGATGTTATAGAGTGAGGGGCCACGCAGAAGGACGTTGTAGTGAGATCAAAGGGTTTGCACACACCTAAGGGGGGTGCATGCATCTGACCGACAGCTACTCTTCAGTTAGATCTTGCAGCACCACCTGTGAGTCAGGAAGGGCGAGACCATGTTATCCCTAACAGACTCCTGGGAGGTCAAGACAAGTCTCCCTCCACCCCCATCCTGGCCTTGGTGGGCATTTCTGAAGTATGTATATTAATCTCCAGGGGCCCAGAACACATAGCCCCAAGGGATGTCACTGAGCAAACGTGAACAAGGTGGAGAGCCAAAGATGGAGTCAGTCATTGTCAGCACTCCTACACCATTATACCCTCCTCAGGTTCAATTAATTTGCTAGAACAGCTCACAGAACTCAGGAAAACAGTCTACTTACTGTTGACCAGTTTGTTATAAAAGGATATGATAAAGAATGAGCACCCAGAGGGAAGAGATGCATAGGGAAAGTCATGTGGGAGGGGGCACAGAGAGTCCGTGCCCTCTCAGGGCACACCACCTTCCCAACACTTCCATGTGTTCAGGGTCCTGGAAGCTCCCCGAACCTGATAGTTTTGGGATTCTTATGAAGGCTCCATCATGTAGGCGAGATCATAATTTACTCAATTTCCAGCTCCTTCCTCCCTTCCTGAAGGATAGGGGACTGGGCCAAAAGCTCCAAGCTTCTCCTCATGTCTTGATCTTTCTGGTGACCATTCCCCATCCTGGAGCCCATAGAGACTCACCCCATTAGAATAAAAACCACCACTGTCACCAAGGAAATTCCAAGGGATTTAGGAACTCTGTCAGATACGGGGGTTTAAACATCAAATATTAGAACAAAAGACATCCCTAGTGTTCTTGTCACCTCGGGAATTATAGGGATTTTAGGAGCATTGTACAGGAACCAGGGCCAGAGACCTATATATATCTTTTTTTCTATCGATTCACAGGGAGGTTTTTGCCTTAGACCTGGATGATTAAAGAGACATTTTTAAGAAGTCTAATACAAAGCAAGGGAATGTCTTCCTCAAAGACCAGCTCAGAAACCTCAGCCCTGGTTACACCTGCATTGGCCTATTCACTCCTGTCAGGTGGTGACAAGAGGGAAAGGCACACCTCCACATCACAGTCCTTGCTTTCATCTGTTTTCTTCTCTTCCCATCAGGGACTCAAAGAGTGCTTTTGATTTGTGGCAATAAAAAACAAAAAATGAAAGTATGAGAATTTGAAAATGAGTCATGACAGTCATTTGACCTTAATAACCATATTCCAGGCATGATCTGATCTTAGCCCCGGCCTGCAAATAGGTCCAGTGTCTAAGAGAAAAGTAGACCAGGTGGGAGGACGGTGTCTGTAAGATCAGTCTGGAATCCTCCTCATAGATAGATGTAGCTGAGGAACAGGAAATCTGGAGAAAAATCATACTTACATAAAAATGCAGTCATGAGTAGTACTTGTATCAGTCAGGATTCTTTTAGGAGCAAGAAACAAAAATCAACCCAACCTAACAAGCACAGAGGAATATGTTGGAGGACTGGAGGATATGGGACATCTTTACACAATCTCAGAGTCAGTCTTGGAAAAGCAAGGAGCCAAAGCATCTATGGGGAAAATGGAAAGGAATAAGTCACAGCCAGATGGGATTGATCAGCTCCAATTGCTTTTTCCACCTTTCTTCACATTCCACGTGAGCTTCAAATTCCAAGAAGAGAGAAGCATCTGATTGGTATAACTTCGGCCACATGCAGATCCCCTGGCCGGAGGAAATGGGAACATCTTGATTGATAGTTCCTTGGTTGTATCCAATAGAGAAGAAGTAGTTTTCTCCCCGAAAGTTCAGGGCACCATTTCAAAAGAAGAGGAAATGGATTTTTGGCAGCCACAAACAACAGATGTCCACTGCACGACCAAATAACACAGGTTTTGGGAAATGTACCAACGTAACACAATGACATGGTGATTATCAGTTGAACCTTGGAGCAAGACTCTGATTTTTTATACATGACAGGAAAGATTTTCTCAAGATGAGTTATTCCAGGAAGCGGTTACTACTTGGGCAGAAAAAGGAGTAGGGTTAGAGGTATTATGCTGACACCAGGGTGTTATTTTAGAACTACTCCTGCTTACGGTGGCTGCTGGGAATTCGGTTTGTTGTGGGAGGTGCAGCCAGCAACAACCATGAGGAAAGATAAGCCACGTTCTTGAGCTTCAGTACCCAGGACAGCAGTTGAGGGTCCTCCCAGGTCAAGGCAGGCACCTCCAGAGTGAGTGGCGGGGAACTGATGCGCGCCAAGGACAAAGCAGAACAAAATAAAACAAAGCAAAAACCAAAAAACAAAACAAAACAGTGCAGTTACTGATAACACTCCCTGATAACAAAACAAAACAGTGCAGTTACTTGGGCTGCATGAGAGTTTTCTCTGGCTGAGGTGAGGATGGGGTTTCTTCAGTGGTGATGGGTAGACGGTCCGTGGCCAGCGGAGAAGCACTCGAATCAGCAGCAGCAGCAGCAGCAGCAGCAGCAGCCAGGAGATGAGATGCAGAGGGCAAGATCTGCTGCCTGCGGAGTAAGCACGTGCACCTGCACCCCTCGGGAGGACTGTGGGATCACTCTCGCGTCATGAGGTAGCCCACAAAGACAAAGAAGAGAAGAGAAACAGGTGTGTGTGTAATCTGCGAATGGGTACACGTATGCACCTGTGCGTGTATAATGAACACAATGTCCATTTCACGTAGGAAATAGTTGTTACTTGTATTTCCAACAGTTTTTCGGCTCCCACTTAAAATATTTTGGCTGTACAGAAGCTTTCCGTCCTGGTGGCTCCCAATATTGTCCTCTCCTCTGCAGTGCTTTCCATTTCTTTCATGGTTGGGAGGTGCATGTCTACAAAGGACAGTATTATGTCAGTCATTCACGTTAAAAGATCTTGGCGTGGGCAGTGGGCTGTCAGTGGGTGCTCCTCGGCGTAGGCCCCGCGCTCCGTGTGGTCCCTGCTGTAACCAGGACCGCCCCCCCAAACGGTGAGCAGCTTCCAGCCTGAAGGGCCACACTCCAAAGAGGACAGAGGAGCGCTTTGGCTAGTCCCTCTCTGCTCACCACCAGATGTTCTGCTAATCAATAAATAAATGGTAGAAAAGGCTTCGCGTTGGTGAGATGGATTCTTCTTGGTGGAACTAAATGACATGGGGTAAAATTTTCAGAGATGCCTTCTGCTCTTGCTTGAACAGTACCCCAGAATCGAGGGGCCCCTGAGTCCTATTTTCCCAGGGGTGGCACCAAGACTTGATCTCTGGTGAAGTGTTTTGCCTACTACTAATAATTTGATAAATGGTTGCACGTGCAGAGGAATTTGTTCTGAAAATGGCTTTCTTTATAAGCTGATAGAGGTTGTGGGGAAGTCGTTAATCCTCACCCACCTCTGGCTCTTGGAGACTACTATTAATTCACAAAACAGCTCAAGAGTTGCCCCAAATAAGACTGGCTCAGGTCAATTCATAAGAACCAGTTCAACATCCATCTTCTCATTTATTTCGTGATTTTATCTTTTATATCTAACTCTTGATCCATCTGGAGGTTTTAATTTCAAATGCCTACAGGACTGGAGCCATTCATATAAATGCATGAGACAAGCTGGCATAGAACAGGAGGTAGGAAGAATGGTGCCAAACTGCAGAGCACCAGGGGGCCACCACTCCTCTATTCACGCCAACTGTGGCCATCTGGGGATGAGCGTCCAGTATTGCTATATTTTGTGACTTACTTTTTCTTCACAGTTTTCTGGAACATTTGTATTTTGTCTAAAATTTCTCTGATTTTTAGAATACCAGGCAACAAACAGTATATATTTGTGGCCCAGTTACGGTACAAGGGTGGCCAGTCTGTAATATTTGCTTTACCGTATAAGAGGTGGATGTGACATACTTTTTCCCTCCAAACAGGCAATTTCCCCCCCAAAATGTTGAAAACATAGCCTTTCGTTTTAAATTCATCTTCTTCCTTTATCAAGTACTGTACACTTGTATACCAGGAGCTATTATTTCCCACATACTTGTATAAATTTGAGAATAACTTCTCCATCTCCAACAACATTTAGATTTTGACTTGGAATTTTTTTTAAAAGACTTCATTTATTTATTCATGAGAGACACACAGAGAGAGAGAGAGGCAGAGACACAGACAGAGGGAGAAGCAGGCTCCATGCAGGGAGCCCCATGTGGGACTCGATCCCAGGTCTTCAGGTTCACACCCTGGGCCAAAGGCGGTGCTAAACCATTGAGTCATCTGGGCTGCCCTTGACTTGGAATTTTTTTTTTCCTTGACTTGGAATTTTGATCACAAATTAAGTCCTTATTACTTCAGATAATTCTTAAAACAAAAAACCACAATTTTTAAAACAACATTAATTTTTTAACACAGTAAATAATTAATGTTAATAGAAGTCATATTTAAATTCTTGTATATTTGTTTTATTTCTAAGTATTTGAGTTAAGTTTTTTTTCTAGTTATAAGAATCTTAAAGTTTATTCTTTTAGGTGTTCTAAATATATATATTCAAATATATAATTGAATAATTGGTCACTTTCTGGGCTAGCAAACATTTTACGTAACATGCAGAGTTTTTATTTGTTGAAAGCTTGCAAGGGCTCAACAGTAAAACTGTCATGCCTTGGAACTGTTTATTTTTTAAAGGTTTTATTTATTTTAGAGAGAGAGAGAAAGAAAGAGCATGACACGGAGGATAAGGTCAGAGGGAAAGAAAGAAGCAGATTCCCCACTGAGCAGGGACTCGGCCACGGGGCTTGAATCCAAGACCCTGGGAATCACGACCTGAGTTGAAGGCAGCCACTAAACCAACTGAGCCACCCAGGTGCCCCAGGAACTATTTTTTGAAGTAATTCCATTATTGGATATATGTCTTGTGATTCTAGTTATTTTTATTTTCCTAAAAAATATTTTATTTACTTATCAAAAGTTTTCAATGGTCCTATTTTTGCTCTTTTAGTACTGTGATTTTTATTCAGATAATTCATAACACCAAGTTTTCATAACACCAAGTAGAGAATAAATAACATTTATTGATGCCAACGATGTGCCTCTGTTCTATGAGCACTGGGGAGTAGACATTCAAGGCCCCGCTTTTCAAGAAACTTACATTCTCAGAAGCAAAGACAGATAATAAACCAAGAAATAATGTTTTACAATATCAAGTAATGAAAAATACTCTGGTGAGATTAAGAGTGTGGTATGAGGGGACTCCAGGTGGCTCAGTTGGTTAAGTGGCCACTTTTGGTTTGGGCTCAGGTCGGGATCTCGAGGTCATGGAATCGAGCCCCACCTTTGGCTCTGAGCTCCACAGGCCCAGAATCTGCTTGGGGTTCTCTCTCTTCCTCTGCCTCTTCTCTTGCTCTCTCAAATAAATAAATATATCTTTTTTTTTTAAAGTGTGATGTGATAGGAAGTGACAGGCTGAGGAATGTGGAGGAATTATGAGTAGTCAAGAAAAAAGAAGAAACCACCTCTCTGAGGAAGTGACATTGAAGACATCGTTGACAAGATGTCAATATTGATTTCCTAAATCCTAGCTATTTTGAGGAAAATGTGATAATGCAAAACATATTTGCTGCCTGTGTGACTGCAAACTTAGGGTGTACTGTTTAAGTTTCAGTTTTTTTAAAATAATGATCAAGCTTTAAAACTACAAATGATTCTGTCAAAAAAAATGAAATAGAGCACTTATCTGTCAATACTCCGTGAGTGGTCATGTCATCCAAGAAAACAAGCATGGGTTTGGGAGATAATAGATTATACTGTCAATATAAGACATCTAAAAATCAATACATATGCATCATATGTCCATACAACGAGTTAGGAAAGGCACGCTTGACTTTACAAACTGTAAAATTCTGACTCAGTGACTGTTTTGTGTTGTATTATTTTCCAGGAATACAATTGTCAGAATTCGGCTGTAAGTTCTGGGACTGCAGTAGGAACACTGAGAACTAGTCAAAGAGACAGCAAGGATTGCCACAGTAGGTAAAGGAAAGACACAAGTAAAACCGTCTACCATACTATTACTTACAAAGGAATTCTACTGGAAAAGTGTGCATTATTTGATTACGGTAAAGAGAATGACGTCAAATGGTAGGACAGACTACGCTACGAATCAGCTCTTGGGAAAAAAAAAATCTATAACTGAGATGGAAAAATTTGCATTTCAAAACTTCCCCTTGGCTTTATTTATATTCATCTCCTAGCTATAATGACCAGTGCATTTCTGAATCTGGTTTCTCCTGTTTCCGGACATACGAGATTTGCATCCACACAACTGATAACAACGCTTATCAGATGGTTGCTGGCACACAGGCAGAAATCTAGCTTAGAGGCGGTACATGAAATTGCCCAGAGCCAGTGTTCTCAAACTTTTTGGTCCTAGAAAATGATAGAAGACTCAAAATTAACTGCTATTTATATATGTTCATTAGAAAGTAAAACTGACAACTATCTAAAATATTAACTCCTTTAAAAATAAGAACCCCATTGGGGTGCCTGGGCGGCTCAGTCAATTAAGCATCCAACCTTTGATTTCAGTTCTGGGCATGATGACTGAGCTCTGCATCACACTGAGCTCCACACTCGGCAGGAAGTAAGCTTCTCTCTCTCTCTTTCTCAGCCTCTCCCTGCACTCATGCTCTCTCTCTAGAATTAAAAAAAAAAAAAAAAATGTTCAAAAACTAACCCCATTAAGTATAAACATAGTACCTAAATATTTTCTGGGGAAAAAAAGCACACCCTGTATTTTCCAAGAAAAAGCTTACTTAGTGAGAAGAATGGCATTATCTTATGTTTTGCAAATGTCTTGAAAGACATTTGCCTGGCTTAATCGATATAGTCAAATTCTAATATCTCCTTCTACATTCAGTCTGTTGGTACATCACACAACATGTAACCTCTGGAAAACGTCACTATACCAAGGGGCAGAGGGGAAGGTGACTGAGTGAACCAGGCAGCTAGTATCTTAGTATTAATATCAAAATAATTTTCACCCCTTGAACCCTCTGAGATCTCAAGGACGCTGCCCCCCCACCCCCAGAGGATAGAAAACACTTTGAAAATCATTGCCCTAGACTAGCTACATCAGTGGTTTTCAACAAACTTTTCACTGTAACACATCATAATCTCATGTGTGTTTTCGTGGATGTCTTCGGATATTCGCTAAACAAAATGAGTATTTTCATTATTAAGCAAAACAAATAGCATCAAACAACTTGGGGTGCTAGGAGGATAGTAGGGGGAAGTGGGGGTGCCCAGAGAGATACCTAGTATTCACATATACTTTATGTGCTTGTGGAAAATAGACAGTGGGTTAGGAATACTCAGCACATCCTAGCAGTCTGTGACAACTCCTTTATCTTTGCTTCAGGGAAGCAAAATAGAATATGCCAGTGACAGTAACGTTATTACAGAGAGATACCTTGAATCAGATAGGCTCTGATTTATTTCTTTAAATCACTTGAAAGTTTGAGCATTTTAACAAATACTGGAAACCAATCACTCTTTTTTTTAAGCTTATTTGTTTATTTATTTATTTGAGAAAGGGAGAGAGCACGAAGGGGAGGGGCAGGAGAGGGAGAGAGAATGGGAAGCAGGTTCCACTATGTGGGGCTCAATCTCACCATCCTGAGATCCCGCCCAAGAGTTGGATGCTCAACCAACTGCACCACCCAGGCGCCCTAGGAACAAATCACTTTTAAAACACTTTGGGGATCCCTGGGTGGTGCAGCGGTTTGGCGCCTGCCTTTGGCCCAGGGCCCGATCCTGGAAACCCAGGATCGAATCCCATGTCGGGCTCCTGGTGCATGGAGTCTGCTTCTCCCTCTGCCTGTGTCTCTGCCTCTCTCTCTCTCTCTCTCTCTCTCTCTCTCTCTCTCTGTGTGACTATCATAAATAAATAAATAATTAATTAAAAAAAATAAAATAAAACACTTTGGACAGTGTTGAAAGGTGCTGAACTGTCTGTATTATTCATACGTAGAAACTGCCCAATATCTTCCAGGTGGCTGGTGGAAATGGGGTGCATACTATTTCATATGGCCAGTTCTCCTCTTTATATGCATTTGCTGACAAATAACAAGCTTTTATTCATTTATATGTTATCTGGGATATAAATAAGTGTGCACAGATTCATTCATTCTTTCAACGTGTATTTATAGTTTCTCAGATATGTCAGGTACTATTTTTGGCAGTCAGGATAGAAAAGAGAACACAAATTCCTGTCCTGGAGAAATTTATGTTCTAGTGTGGAGAGACACACAATAAAGAAAAATACACCAACTAAATCATACCTTACTTTGTAATAAGCTTTAGAGAAAAAGAAGTAAAAGGAGGGGAATAAGAAATACTGGGACTAGGGGATGCCAGGATTTAAAATAGGGGGGCAAGAAGAGGACTGCCTCGAAGCATGGCTCTTGGGAACAGTCCGAGGAAGGGAACCATGATGGGGGAGAGTGTTCTAAGCACAGAAAACAGCAACTGCAAAGACTGAGGTTGAGAGCTTCTGTAGAGTCTTGTTGGATCACAAAGCTGAGCGAGCAGTTTGTGAGGCTAGGGAGATAATGAGGGGAGAGTCCTAGAGCCACGATTAAGGACTTTGGTTTTTACTTTGTTTTGGGGAGGCCGTGGGAGACTCTGAACAGAGGAGAAGTACGATCTGACCGTCTTTTAATACGTTTGCTTTGGCCTCTGTGTTGAGAACAGACTCAAAGGGAAAGCGAAGCAAAGACAGAAGCAAGAAAACTAGTCCCTGGGCTATTGCCATACTCCAAATAAAAGATGATGTGGGTTGTAGCAGAAGGGGTAGGTAGCCATTTTCTGAATGTGTTTTGAAGGAAAAACCAACAGATTATTTGCAAAGCAGATAGGGGACATAGGAGAAAGAGGGATTAAAGATGAGTTGGGATATGGAAAGATGCAGCTTTTCACTGAAATGATTTAAGATTATAGGTATGGCTGAAAGACCATCTGAAGCCTGAAAGGGCATTGTAGTGAGACTCTTGTTGATTAATTATTTTCTTGTGTGCAGACAGACAGATAGGGTATTGGTTACAATATGCGTGTATTTACTGAAACTGTTCAAAATATACACCCAGAGCCACAGAAGAATCCTGAATGACTTCTCCTAAATTAAAAGTCTTTATGGATCAGCAAACTTACTTGTGTTCTGATCCCCATCCTACCTTGAATAAGAAAGTCTCTAACCTCGTTAGAGCTATTTCTTGGGTCGATAAAATAAGCATTGAATTCGGTGAGCTCTTACAGTCCCTGCCTGGGTTCAGATCCGTTTGTGTAAAATGGGAATGACCGTAGTACCTGCCTCACTATTTATTGGGAGCTGATATGTGCACGATACCGTTCACTCTATTATATCTTTTTTTTCAGGATTTTATTTTATTTTTTAATAAATTTATTTTTTATTGGTGTTCAATTTGCCAACATATAGTATTATATCTTAAAGCTGGAATCTTTGAGTATGGATCAAATTTTTGGCCTTATTTTTTTCGTGGGGTGTGTAGGTCAGAGGAGTAAAACCGGTGGCTAAGGAGAACACAAAGACAGGATGAAGCTTAGAGCTGGAGAACGTACTCCTGGACATTATTACACTTGCAGAACTTATTTTAAAAAAAATACTGCTTTTGTTTAAATCATTTAGCATCACTGAGCCAGGCGGCCCTCTTCCAGAACTAGCTGTATCCTGATATATATATATACTTCTATAAACCTTGAAATATTATTTCAGAAGAATAAAAGAAAATGTGGCATCTCTCTCCATATACAAGGACCCTAAAAATTTGCAACCTTCAAATGCAACAGCACTGCAAGTAAGAAACATGGAGTGTTGAAATATATATATATTTATATATATATATACATACACTCTTTCAATGCATGCTATTCCCCCTTCCTCATTTTACTATAAATCGAGAAAAAAAATAGGATTCCGAGGAAGACAAGGCATAGGCCACCGTGCAGCGGGGGCTACTGCCCAGGTTCTGACATTCACAACCGCACCGGTGCAGCCAGAAAAGCCCTTTCTTTAGTCCCAGACCCTCCTGCTCATCAATCCCTTCCTCCAGCTTCCTAAGCTCCAGTCGAAGGAAAACAGGTGCAAAAGGAAATGAATCTTTTTTTTTTTCCGATCCAATCGCTCGGCCGCCAACAGCGAACGCTGCAGGTGTCAAAGGCCCCCGCGTCCCGCGAGTCGCCCCGCGGCGGCATCGGAGCAGCGCACCTGCCGGCGCAGGCGCGCGGGGAGGGCGGGGCGGGGCCTGGGCGGGGCCTGGGGCGGGACCCGGGCTCCACTTCCGGCTCGCGCGGCCCCGCCCCCCGCGGCGCGACGGCGGGTCACGTGACGGCCGCGCGCGTTCCCGGCCGCTGCGGGCTCCGGGGCCGGAGAGGGAGGCCTGCGCGGCGGCGGCCGCCCGAGAGGTGGGAGTCGGGGCTCGGCGCTCGCGGGGCGGGGGACCGGCCGCTGCGGGCTGCTGGCGGGGCCGAGGCGCGGCGGCGCGCGGTGTCACGGCGGACGGGCCGCGCTGCGGTGGGCCGTGCGCTGCGGGCCTGCGAGGGGCGGCGGCGGCGGCGGGGTCAGGGCCGGGACGTAGGTGGACGCCCTTGGGCCGGCGGGCCGCGGCTCGGGCGTCGGAGGGCGGGGGCCGGCGGGAAGGCTGCGACGGGCGCCGCGGCCCCTGCCCCTGCCCCGGGCGCCGGCCCCGCGCTGCTCCCGGCCGGGGTGCGAGAGGCGGCGCCGCGGCCATTACTGCGCAGCCGCTGCCGCCGGGGCCGCCGGGGCCTCCCCTCCCTCCCCTCCCGTCGGCGGCGGGGTCGGGCCTCCGCCCGGGGCGTCCTGCTGCTCCCGCGGGGCGGCCTCCCGGGCCTCGGGGCGCCGCGCAGCCGGGGCGTGCGGTCCCTGGTTGTGTCTGTCTCCGGAGCGTCTTTGGCTGCTTCCTCTCCCCTCTCCCCGTCCCCCATCCTCCCCCTCCCCCTATCTCCCCCCCTCCCCCATCCTCCCCCATCCTTCCCCCTCCCATCCTCCCCTCTTCCCCATCCTCCCCCCCTGCCTCCCCCTCCCCATCCTCCCCCTCCCCTCCTCCCTATCCTCCCCCATCCTCCCCTCTTCCCCATCCACCCCCCGTCCTTCCCATCGTCCCCCCCCCATCCCCCCGAGTGTCCGGGTCTTGCCCAACACCCAGAGCAGCCCCTCAGCCTTGCCCTCCGTGAGCCCGCCGCGTCTTCGCGTCTTGGTCCTTGTTTGGGTGATGATGAGCAAAGCTCCGGAGCAGTGGACGCGCCTGCAGCCCCGTGAGCCCCCCCCGCCCCCCCCACCCCCACCCCCCGGGAGGGCATCCTGGAGGCGGAGGCCGCCGCTTTGTTCTCGGTTGCCGGGTTCGCCCCGCGCCCCCCCCCACCCCCCCGTCCGTCTGAGCGCGGCTCTGGGGCAGTCGCCCGTGTCCCCACGGGGTCACGCCCCGTCGGGCCCCCACAGCGTTCCCCGGGCCCCACTTGGTCTGCGCCGGTGTTTCTCTGTCCCCAAGCGCCGGTTCAGGGACGCTTTTCAAGTTTCACAAGTACTTAGGTTCTGTTTCAGGGAGATTTTCTGTGATGTTGGAGCAGTGAGGAGTCGGGGGAGGAAGCCAGCCAAGAAATGATGGGAAAAGCCTTGTCTTCAGAGCCTGATGTCTCAGGTGCCCCTGGCACCCCCCTCCCCCCATCTCTGGTGTGTGTACTTTTCAGATGGGATGTGAAAGCGTAACACTGGCGTTGAAAGCGCTGTAGGATTACAGACACCGGAGGGCTTAAGACTTTTTGTCTTTTTAGCAAATGACAAGTCTGTGTTCGGACTCCTAAAAAGACCTGAAGTGTGGGACACACGAAGATGACCCCCAGGAGTAACAGGATTTATGATGCTGGCTCTGCCGTTTCCATGACCAACAAATACTGTTTGTCTTGAATATTGGAGTGCCCTAAAAACACATGAAAATAGGTCAAATAAATCTTTTTTTAAAATATTTTATTTAAAAAAAATAAAATAAAATAAAATATTTTATTTATTCCTGAGAGACACACAGGCAGAGACACAGGCAGAGGGAGAAGCAGGCCCCATGTAGGGAGCCCGACGTGGGACTCCATCCCGGGTCTCCAGGATCAGGCCCTGAGCCCCAGGCAGGCGCGAAACCGCTGAGCCACACGGCGCTGCCCCAATAAATCTCTTTTTAAAGAGAAAACCAGAAAAGCAAAAGCCAGACTAGAAATAGGCTTTGGATGTGTTTGCTTTAGCCTCGTGTATCTTAAATTGGAACATTTTGTTAAGCCGGCTCTTTGATTTAGAATTTATGTTTCAGATGGGCTGATGTAAGTTGCAGGGAAAATAAAAATCACGGTAAACAGTTGAGGGTTTTGTTATTTCCTGGTTGTTAAAGACTTGATAGAGTTATAACATCAGGGACACTAGTTTTCCAAATAGCTGGTCGTCAGACAGAAGGAAGAAAAAGGAAATGGCGTTTTTTCTTTTAGGAGACACGTGTCAACGGATGAAGTATTTTGTTTTCTGTTTCCACCAATTTGAATTGTTAAAAGAATAGGACAGGTTTTTGTTTTTTTGTTTTGTTTTGTTTTTTAAAGAATCCAGAAATTTTTTGACTTAGTATAGAAGAAAAAGAATAGTATTGGATCTTTTCTTTTCAAAACATTAGTCTGTTTAGAGAATATTATTTTCTTTTCACAATACTAGCCTGTTTAGAGAATAGTATTTTATGTATTAGGCATTTAATGGCATGAAATGCCTGATACACTGTCAGCTGGATATTTGAATTTTTTCCCCCCCAGTGTCAGTAACAGAGGGTGCTGACCCCTTTTTTCCATTCCCTCACTTGGTTCCTGATTGCGTCTAAGGAATCTGAGTTTGTGAAACATCAGGTTGGATTAGGAGTAATCTTTGGGTATGGAAACCATTTTATTAACATTCTCCTACAGCCACTTGTGCTTATTTATGGAATATTTAGTGTTTATGGCTTATTACCTTTTGGAATGATTAAAATTAAACATGTTAAATGCCTGTTAATTAAAGTATTTAGAATTACAGAAATAAACAGAATAGGGTGAAATAACTAAGACACGGGAGTTATGACTTGACCAAGGTCACACATATAATTAGCAACTAAGCCTTTCTCATTTACAGTATGGCTACAATCTATGAAATTTCTGCTTAATCTTATCAGATTAAAAGAGTATTTGTTCACATTCACATTTCATACTTTTTTTAAATAAACTTTTTAAAAAATAAATTGCAAAGGCCACATTTGGTGGTGGGGATGTAAAGGTTTAATGCTTAGATATGAAGATTGTGAAGGTCATAGATTGCCATGCAGTAATTTTTTTTTTTTTTTTTTAAGGAAAGTACTAAATAAGGGAAGTAATTCTTTAAGATAGTGTAGTTTTGGGGCGCCTTTGTGGCTCAGTCAATTAAGTGTCTGGCTCTTGATCTCAGGTCAGGTGTTGATCTTAGGGTCTTAAGTTGAAGCTCCTACTTAAAACTAAAAATAGTGTGATGTCAGGTATTGGCTCCCATTTAGTTGAAATGAGTTTTAACTGAAAACTTTTCTTTCCCAGTGTGACCTGGCTTTCTGTAAGCTGAGTTTTAGCAGGGGATGAGAGGGAAAGCTAAAAATGGAAACATTAGGGCATTTAGTTACCTCTCTCAATTTGTGACTCTTTCTTTAAAAATATTAAGATGTATCTGCTAAATTACACCCCATCTCTCTGTTCCTCCTTTCACTGGTCTTTGCTCTTTCTTTCTTCCTTCCTTCCTTTTTGGTTTTTTTTTTTTTTTTTTTTTTTTTTTTGAGTTTGTATACCAAAAGTTGGAAAGTTTGAAGTATTTTTGTCACTGCCAGCTTTTATATAGAATATTTCCTGTTTTGTGTATTTTTGAATTTAAAGAGTAAAACTGTTTTATTAAACATTAGCTGTCAGTAGTTGGATAAAT
The DNA here is from genome assembly GCF_018345385.1 of Vulpes lagopus. NCBI lineage: Eukaryota > Metazoa > Chordata > Mammalia > Carnivora > Canidae > Vulpes > Vulpes lagopus. The sequence goes on from NC_054825.1 coordinate 123,255,219, forward strand.
ACAGGAAGTCTTCAAATCTTTATAATGTGATACTTTATTATATACTTCTCTCTTTAATTAGTTCTTTTAAAAAGAAAATCATTTATCTGAATCTGTCATGTGGGAAAAAAACGATGTTTTTTTTGATTTGTGACTGACTTGAAAAGTGAAATTGTAATTAATCCTAGATATTTTCAGAGAAGATAACAGCATATGCAAATAATAGGAGTGTGAATTTGTTGAGTGGTCACAAATTATAAATAGTACAGTATTACTTCATTTTCAGTTATACTTTTTTTACTAATTGGTTGAGTGGGTAAATGATTTAAATTCACTGACAGTCTCTAAACTCTTTTATATATTTTTAAATTTAGTCTGTCACCCTTTTCCCCCAGAATTAAGAGGCAGAAATATGTAATGTGGTTTTAAATCTTTTCTGTTTTTATGTTACCTTCCTAATAGTCCTTTTCTGTACGAATTTTCACCTAAAGAATCTTAACCCATTCACTAATTGGTATTTGCATATCAAAATATTGTGATAAATTTTACTATAGTAATTCATAAATTATATTGATTTTGGTATGTAATTTACAAATCATTCATTGCAGTGGGAAGTGTATGTTTGAATTACTTATGTTTGCCAAATTAATTCTGGCTTAGAGTTAGAATTATACTATTCTATCCTAACATCTTTGGTTGAAAGGTGATTCTTTTACCTTCCCCCCCATTAAAAAAAATCTGGTTCCAAATGTAGAAGTTTTCTGAGGACTACTACTCATCACCATTCTGAATGTTACGTGATATTCCTTGTGTTGTGCCCCCTTGGCCTTAGAATTCTCCGAGATTACAGTGGAGGGATCAGTTTGGCAGAATTGGTATCACTGAAACCAGTCAATTTTGATTAAATACGATATGCACTTTTCTTTTTTATCTGTGCCAGAACAGGTGTGGATAAAGTAACATGGAGTTCATTTTCTTTACTCAGCAATTCTGGTAGTAAGTTGTCAGTTTTGTATTTTTAAGAATTGTTAATATGCAAGACATTCTAAACCAGCATTACACAGTATGGTAGCCAGTAGCAACATGGGGCTGTTGGGCACTTGATATGTGGCTATTGTGAATTGAGTTGTGCTCTAAATGTAAAAATACACAATAAGTTTCAAAGTGTACATATGCACAAGAATATAAAATATATTAATAATTTCTTTATATTGAATACTTTGGAAACGGTAATGTTTTAAATATATTGGGTTAAATAGCATTTTTAAATTAATTTTACTTGTTTCCTTTTATTGTTAATGTGGCTAATAGAAAATTTGAAATTATGAATGTGGTTTGCATCATATTTCTGATAAATAATGCTATTCTAGACCTGTTCTCTGAGATACAGTACATTGAAGAAAAGATCTTTTCAAAGAAACACTTGAGTTGGGACACCTGAGTCACTCAGTGGTTGAGCATCTGCCTTCAGCTCAAGGCATGATCCCAGTACCTGGGATCAAGTCCTGCATCGGGCTCACCACGAGGAGCCCGCTTCTTCCTCTACCTGTGTCTCTGCCTGTCTCGTCTCTGTGTCTCTTATGAATAAATAAAATCTTAAAAAAAAAGAAAAGAAAACTTGGGTTTGAATCCCATCTCCCAATATTGATAGCTTTGTGACATGGGGTTAAATCCTTATGGGTTTGGGTTTCCTCATGTATACAGTGGGTGTAGTCATATCTCACAGGATTGTTTTGAGGATATCCAGAGCTTCGTGAACTTCTTAGTATGCATATGAACCACCTCGAGATCTGATTTTCTAGGTATGGAATGGGGCTCCAGAGTTTTCATTTGTAAGGGACTCCCAGATAAATGCTAATATAGTTGGTTGGGGACACAGTTTACATAGCTAAGATCTAGAATACTGCATACATTTTAGTTTATTTTCCTCCCCCAACCATTATTGCCCATTTAGAATCTACTTTGAAAATTATGCATGGGATATAGGAATTGGAAAAGTCACTGTAGCTTGCAAGATTTATTAAAACTGGTTTTATTCTTGTTTTTTTTTTATCTGTGCATTCTGAGAATTCATTGCCAGTGAACAAAAAAATGATATGCTTGTCAAAATGGCTTGAATCTTATATTTGTAAATGTTATATTTTAAACTCTTTATTTTAAAAAAATGTATTTTCTTTATTTATTGAGAGAGAGACCCCCAGTGAGTGAATATGAGCGGAAGGGAGGAGCAGAGGCAGAAGCAAACTCTCCACTAGCAGGGAGCCCAACGAGGGGCTCCATTCCAGGACCCTGAGATCCTGACCTAAGCCTAAGACAGACCCTCAACCAGTTGAGCCACCCAGGCGTCCTTATTTTAAACTCTTTAAAGAAATGATTAGAACGTAGGTATCTTTATATCTTTTGTGACTGGGTGCCTTGTTCTCAGAACTCAGATGTTGTGTTATGTTGAATAAATATTTCAATATTTTCTCTCAACAGTTACTTTAGGAAGTTTTCCCTTCAAGAACTATCACTTCAAGTCAACAACTGATTGGCAGTTTACTAGCCACTTAGAGATAAAAGACAATCTTTATCTTTAGGAGGTTCATGGTTTAATGGAACAATAAAAAGCAGACAATTTCAGTGTATGAAGTTCAGCAATAGAAAAATGTACAAAATAGAGTGGAGGGAATGATTTTTGGGAGGTAGTCACAGAAAGTGCTAGTACAGTAGCATTCATAAGCTGTAAAAGAGCTAGTTTATACCAGCAGGAGGAAGTTCAGAACTACAGAGGGGGTTAGAGAACTATGAATCATTTGGTATAACTAGATTCTTAATCTGAGAGTGGTGGTGGGAGGTAAGACTAGAGAGAGATTTTGGTTTCAGGTCATTAAAGCCTTCGGGTGCTGTCCTTAGGAGCTTCCTTTATTGTATAGGCTGGAGAACCAGTATGGGGCTTTTTGTATGGGAGTCCCGTCTTGCTTTTGTAGTATTCACTCAGGCTCAGTGAATAAATTTGAGGGGTGTTCCTGAGGCAAGATAATCAGACTGAACAGTAGTTCGGGTGGGATGATAACATGTCTAAACTAGGACATTCACCGTGGCTAGTGAGTAGATTCCAAAGATGTTAGGGATAAAAATTGACAGAATTTGATTGGAGAAGGGATGAGAAAAATGATTTTCTGTTTTTCTCCATCTGCATTCCTTGATTAAGCACGGAAGCTGAGATGCCCCTGCAAGATTCACGCAGACGTGGGGGTTTGTGGAGAACACGTAGATGAGAGACAGATGTGAGAGAGCCAAGTAGTCTGTTAAGCAGAAAGTTAAAATGGTGAGCTCCACGTGGAGTGGGAGAAGAAAGGAGACTGGGAACTGGATAAAGAAAAGGAGGCCGTCAAGAAACTGGAGGGCCTCGTAAAACCAAAGAGCAAGTGTGGGAATGTGTAAGTGTGGAAGGACCAGAGCTTGGATCTGAGAGTGAGATTAAAATGACAGAGGCGGCAGTGCAGGTGGCCTCGAGCTGCAAATGTACACATCGTGTTTTGTTGCTGTAGGGACGGGGGTGAAGTTCACTGAATTTAGGATTTTAGGAGTTGAAAACGGGGAACGGTGTTTCTCAAATTAGATTCCGTGGACTACCTGCGTCACTATCACTTGAGGCGTGATTCCTGGGCTTAATGCCCGTCCGTGTCTCCAGCCTCAAAGCTCCAGGATTAGGGCCTGAGAGTGTGTATCTCTAATGAGCAACCTCAGTGGGGCAAGTTTAGGAACCTCTGAGTTAGGAGTCGGGTGGGTCCTGAGGGGGACACTTGATGGGATGAGCACTGGGTGTTTTTTTGTATGTTAGTAAATTGAACACCAATAAAAATTAATTTATTAAAAAAAATAATAATAAAGCTGAGTACACTCCCCCCCCCCAAAAAAAAAAGTCGGGTGGGTCATATTTAAATCGGCTCATGGTGGTGTGTCAGGAGTTGGGATGGAGAGGATGATGAACAGTGAAAGTCCAGTGCCTGCCCGGCAGGGGTTAAGCCAGAAGAGCCGTAGGGGTTCGGTGCGGGCGGCTGGCGGTGGTGAGCCTTCTAGGAAATACGGGTTTTGTTAACAGTCATGGTGACCGTAGTGTTTCCTCTTGTCCTGTGTGTGGGGATGGGCAGTTTCTGTTTTGACAGGCCTGCAGGAGAGAAACCAGCCAGTCTCCTGTGCTTTTGTGTAGGGCACCTCAAGGGTCAAGTGAAAGGGTTTGGGGGTGGGGGTGTGGCCGGACCATGGAATCCACCTGATGTGAAGAGTAAGTTTCCAAAGTCTGAATAACAAAAAGGTGATTTAGAAACTTTTAGTCAGTTACTTTCGAAAATCCTCTGGTAGTGAAACAGGATTTTCTGTTCTGTGAAACAGCGGGATAAGCTGGCTTGTATTCCATCTCACTGGGCAAAGTTTCTATTAAAGATAAATACTTAACGTCAAACACTAACCCCCTGTACCGGGGGAGCACGTGGACCTGGAGGAAGGCACCTTCCGTCTTGCTGTTCCGTGAGGCTTACGGTCTCGAGTCACCCCGCGTGCTTGGTTCTGAGTTCTGTGCCGGGTGATCTGCTCCTGTGCCGGGCGTCGCCAAGTGGAGGAGATCCAGAGAGAAGAGAGAGGATTCATAGCCGAGATGATGTTTTGGTTGGTGCTCCTGGATTCCCCAGATAAGAGGCATCTTGAGAAAAATTTGGATTAATGATCAAATTTGGCTTAATAATCGTAAACTTAGCTGTACCTGCAAGCAGTAGGAGGCCCTAACCAAGGTGATGGCCTGGTCTCCTCACAAACTATGCCCCCGTAGAAAGGCAGTGGGTATGGAGTACATTCCGTGTGGGCTGCTGTGTCTGTAGAGAACTTGTTTCACTTTTAAAACATTTTGGGATTGTGGCCAAATTAACATAAAATTCACCATGTTAACCATTTTTAAATGTACAATTCAGTGTCATTAATTACATTTACAGTGTTGTGCAAGCATCATCACTGTATTTCCGCAACTACTACACCATTTTAAACAGAAATTCTGTATCCATTAAGCAATAACTCTGCTCATCTCCCTAGCCCCTGGTAACTTACCAACTTTCCGACTCTGAACTTGCCTATTTTCATTATATCATATAAGTGGAATCATAACGTTTGTCCTTTTGTGTCTGGCTTTTTTTTTTCTGTAATACTTTCAAGGCTCATCCAGGTTGTAGTATGTATTAGAATTTCATTTTTTTTTCTATGAATAATATCCCATTGTATTTATATTCCACATTTTGTATATCTGTTCTTCTGTTGGTGGGTACTTGGATTGTGTCCACCGTTTGACTTTTGTGAATAATTCTGCACTGAACATTGGTATACAAGTATCTCTTTCAGTCCTTATTTTCAGTTCTTTTGGGTATATACCCGGAAATGGAATTGCTGGATAATATAGTGTTTTTATTTAGATTTTTTGAGGAACACCAAACTCCACAGTGGCTGCAGTAGTTTTATTAATATCAACAGTGTACAAGAGTTGCAGTTTTTCCACGTTCTTCCCAATGCTTACTATTTTCCTTTTTTTTTTTTAAATTATAGCCATCCTAATAGATGTGAAAGGCAATTCTTGTGATTTTGATTTACATTTCCCTAATTACATACAATGTTGAGCATTTTTTAAATGTATTTATTGGCAATTTCTACATCTTCTTTGAAGAAATGTCTACTCAAGTCTTTTGTCCATTAAAAATTTTTTTTTGTCTTTTTGTTGTTGGGTTGTAGGCATTCCTTTATATACTGTGGATATTAAACCCTTCTCAGTATATGATTTGTAAAGATTCTCTCCCATTGTATAGTTTTTGACTTTTAGCTTGCTTGACAATGTCTTTTGATGCCCAAAAGTTTTAATTTTGATGGAGTCCACAATTTGTTTTTTCTTTTATTACCCATTCTTCTGGTGTCATTCATATCTAAGAATCTATTGCCAAACCCAGCGTCATGTGTTTATAACCCTCTGTTTTCTTCTAAGGGTCATATGGCTTTACCTCTTACATTCAGATTGTTGGACTGTCTTGAGTTAATTTCTGTATATGGTGTGAACTGGAGATCCAACTTCATTCTTTTGCATGTGGCAGTTCACTTGTCCTAGCATTTGTTAAGGAAACTGTTCTTTCTCCCATTGAATGGCACCTCTTTTTAAAAATCAGTTGGCCATACAAGTATCGGTTTATTTCTGGACTGTTTCCTCTATTGGTGTATTTGCCTATTCTTAGGCCAGTACCACGTTGACTTGATTATTGTAGCTTTGTATTAAGTTTTGAAATTGGGATGTATAAGTTCTCCAACTTTGTTCTTTTTCAAGATTGTTTTGGATTATCTTAAGGTCCCACAGTTTCAGATGAATTTGAGGATTGGCTTTTCCGTTTCTGCAGAAAAGGCTGTTGGAATTTTCATAAGAATTATGTTGAATCTATAGATTACTTCGGGTAGTATTGTCATCTTCAGTCTTCCAATCCATGAACAGTTGTTTTTCCATTTAATTGGCTCTCTTGATTTCTTTTTGCAGTGTTTTATAGTTTTCAGTGTGCAAAGTCTTTCCCCTCCTTGGTTAAGTTGATTCCTAAGCATTTTATTCTTTTTAGATGCTGTTATAAATGGAATTTTTGAGCATTCTCTAAAATGGTTTCTTGATTTCCTTTTTGGATTGTTGACTGCTGGATACAGAAACACGTCTGACTTGTACATTGAATTTGTAACCTACAACTGTGCTGAATTTGTTTATTAACTCTAGTAGTTTTCTTAGGGGTTCTTTAGATTTTATAGAAAATAGAGACAGTTTTACTATCTCTGCAAATAGAGATAGTTCTACTTCTTCATTACCTTTTTGTATGCCTTTCATATCTTTTTCTAGGCTAATTACTTCAGTCAGCAATTCCAGTACTGTGTGAAATAGCAGTGGTGAAAGCAGGTATCCTTGTCTTGAAGTTTTGTCATTTTTAAGATTAAAAATTTGCCACTGAATTTCATTAAATGAGAGGATCATACATAATTGACTAACTTTATTGATCTTAAAGTCTATAGAAGTTGATGAAATAATTTCTTTTGCAGCACAGAATGAACCAGCAGTGGAAGACAAAATACTGCACGCTATTTGACTGCTGGTGAAGATGATCTTTTTTTGTGACAGACAACTGTGGGATCTGTAATAGAAATGTAAGTATGGCATCATGATTTGTCCCAAAGAGGCAGTAAATTAAATGGACTAATGAAATGCAGTAAACGAAGTATATATTATATTTAGTTCTAATTACACAAAATGAGCATTTATATATTGAGTTTTAGATGTTTATTGAGTTAGTAATTTTATTCATGTTAAATTATTGTTAATGTAGATATTCAGGAATCTTATCAGGAAAAATTTCTGTAAAAGTGAATGAAACTGAAGACAAAAGAATTTGCTTAGAGAAGGCTAAAAAACTGGAAAGATCTCCAGATCTTCTAGGTTCTTCTTTATCTTTACATAATAATTTACTTAAAAGCCAAACTAGGCAGACAATGTCGGCTTTTATAAATAAGAGGGACTTAACGGCTATAAAACACTAGTTATTAAAAGCTTATTTCACTAAATTAAAGTTTTTTTAAACTTATTGATTTTTTAAAATAAAGATTTATTTAGTGCGGGGGAGGAAGGAGCAGAGAGAAGGGGAGAGAGTCTTAAGCAGACTCTGTGCTGCCCACTGCATGCGGAGCCTGATGGGGAGCTTGATCCCACAATCCTAAGATCACGACCTGAGCTGAACCAAGAATCGGATGCTTAACCACCTGCACCACCCACACGTCCCTAAATTAATGGATTTTTAAAGAAAATTTAATATATGATTGCATTTTAATTAATACTGAATTTACTCTAGCCCCCAGTTTTACTAGTTGTGTTTTCCTATCACAAAAATCCTAGTTTTTGTGAAATAAGCTTTAAATTATTGCATTACCTTGATCATGCCCATATTGTATGTCATTCTAGTCTTGAACATTTTTACATGATGAACATCGTATTTCTATCTTCCAAGTTAATATGAATATTATCCAACTTGCTGTCACTCATGAAGAATGCAGTGAACATTTTACTGACTTTCATAGTTTTGGTGATTACCATGTTTGAAATAACTGGACTAGAGAGTGATCTTGTAGATACTATTTTACATATAACTATTGGTATCTACTTTTCAAAATGATGCTTTGATTATATATTAAAAGTATGGCAATATCATTCTCAGTTTTGAGAATTTGAAAAAAGAAAAATGAAACCAATAAGCAGTTTTCTTTAAAATTAGGGTAAATATGTCTTATTTAATCTTGTTCATATATCATTTATCTATATACATACATACTTTTTAATCCTGTAGATTAAATATTATAGGTGCTGGCTGTCAAGGAACTAGACTATGGTCTAGGAAGTGGTACATAATTATTAAACAGTGGAAGAAATGTCATATTGAGGTAACCATAAAATGCTTTTGGAACTGAGAGAATTTAGCCCATCTGAAGGGTTCAGAGTGAGAAAAACTTTTAGGTTAGTCTTAAAGAATAAATAGAATTTTAACAAGCTGAGAAAATTAGGAAGTATTTTTCAAGCCAAGGGAATGAGGGAGGGGCACAGTTGTCTAAGTATCAGGGCATCTTAGGGGAGTCAGGGAGCAATCCATGTGGCAAGGAGGGTAGGGAGAAAGAGACTTCAAAGTTAGTGAAGGGAGTGTTTGTTTCATACCTACTATATTGCTAGGCACTACTGGATATTTGATTTGGATTATTGAATTTAATCACTGAAAAATGTGAATAGCTCATTGACTGGTGAAGAAACAGAATTAAGAGAGATGAAGTCATTTTACTTAGGTCAGTGTTTTCCAAATTTCTCTGAGCATAATTCTCTGGGGCACTTGTTAAAAACACTGATTTTTTAGAGTGTAACACAGATGTGTGCAGATTTCCAGGGTAGAACAGACCAGCTAATACTTACTTTTGGAGAAGTTTGGGAAATGCTCTTCTGGGTCAGTGTGGTAAGAATAAATGATGGAGCTAGTATTTTAGCTAAGTCTTGTTTACCGTAAAGGCCAGTCAGTGTAACTGAAAGCCGGTGCTTTAGGGATGTGGATTAGATAATGCAGGCAGTAGAAAACTGTTGAAGTTTGGAGAGAAGACTAATTAGACATGATTGAACTGAGAAAAGATGAGGAGGAGAAAGGACTGAAGTCAGGGAGTCCACTTGGGAGGTTAGTATTTGTACAGGAGTGTGTCTGAGAAGCCAGAATTGGGGTCACAGGCTTTGCTAATGAAGGGGACATAGTCTAAAGAAGTTTTTGTCATGGAAAAGAGAAGTGGCCAAGGAATAAGGGATCATCAAGGATGGCTCTAAATTTTATGCAAGATGGAAAACAAAGGAAGAGGATGCAGATTTAGGAGAGCAGAGAATTTTGGCTTTAGTCCTGTTTGATTTCAGGTCCTTGAAAAATATTGAAGTAAATTCTTTGAATACAGATTAGAAATACAGTTCACATGGCTCTGGAGATTAGATTTTGGGAGTCATGGCGGCATGTGTATTATTTTGAAATATTCAGTAGATTGTCTAGACATAGAATGTAGTGTGAAAATAGGGCCACACACAGAGCCTTTGTGAAGAATACTAGTACTTAGCTAGAAAAAAGAGAAAACAATGAAATAGAATTGGGAGAGTGTACCATCATAGAAATTAATAGTATAAAGTTTTAGAAAGAGTTGGTGATCATAGCATTCAGTATAATGGGATCAAATATATTGAGACTGAAAGAAACCATTAGATTAATTATGGTAGTTGATTTTGTAATTTAAGTGTAGGGAATATTATCCAAAATCTTGAGAGAATTGGGATGGTACTAACACCAAAAATTGAGGGTTTAGCTTTCAAAACAACTTAGAGTGCCCTGTCCTGAGCGAAGAGGAATAATGATAGGTAGAGTGAAGATAAAGATAAATTTCAATGGTTCATTCTTACCTAATTTCTTAATGATAAAGTAGTCCAGGATATCTCTAAACTAAGAAGTTGGAGAAGATGTGTAATAGTCTTTGGGGGAAATATGAAAAGAAAGTTGTCTTGAAAAAAGAAATTGTCTTGACTGGGTAAAAAGTTATCAATAGGAGGCTTGATAGTCTCTAGCAAGTCAAAATAGCTAATTATACATGGTGCTCACAACTTTTACACCATACATTTCACTATAAAAGTAGAAATTTTCATGAGTTTAATAGTTAACTTTTGTTAAGCCCTCTCCTTACTTGACTCTTCTTTTTTTGTAAATGTCTCCCTTGCAGCTTTTGTGATGGTGGTGGTCACTTTATTCTCCTTGTCTCTCTGACCACTTCTTAACATCTTTTGTAGGCTGTTTTGCCTCATTAGTAAATATTGGAATAATCCAAGGTTCTGTGGTTGGCCCTTTTGTCTGCTTTCTCTACAGGTTTAATTTCAGTGTTCATTTACTTTCATGTCTCCAAGAACCATGTATTGGTGACTCATCAGACTATTTTCAGCTTAGATTTCTTCAGAATACCAGTCTTCATCTGGAGACTACCTATCTTCATCTGGTGACCTTATAAATATCTCAGTCTTTATGTCTGAAACAGAATGCTCCTCAGATTCTTTTCTTTGTTTTCTTTTTAAGATTTTATTTATTGATTCATGAGAGACACAGAGACACAGGCAGAGGGAGAAGCAGGCTACTCACAGGGAGCCAGATGTGGGACTTGATCCTGGGACCCCAGGATCACGCCCTGAGCTGAAGGCAGATGCTCAACTGCTGAGCCCCTCCACGTCCCTCAGATTCTGAATCTTGATGGGTGTGCCACCATTGATCAGTAACCGAATGCTTTGTTTCCTCAGTATTTCTTATATTCATTTGTCGAAACCTTACATCTACACCCTCCCTCCCATTATCTTCTGCCTAGATTACTAGAAGTCCTAGTTTCCTTCCTGCCCCATGCCCTTCTTCCTCCCGACCACTGTCCAAATGATTTTGATAAACTACTAAGCCTAGTATCACTTCACAGCATAAAACCTTTCAGTGAATTCCTGTTGCCTATGTAGGAGTTCATTTGTTGACCAGCTTCATAGAGATCCTGAACCCTTTGAAATTATATGTAACATTTCATCAAATTCTTCTTAATAATGCTTTGATGTAAACATGTTGAAGAACCTTTGGTATTCAGAATAAATGTTTAAGCTTATTAAGATAACGTAATGTACCAGGTCTTCGCAGTACTTCATCTTGCATGGTATATTTCATCCACTCAAAGTACATCTGTCCCCTTTCCTTGTTGGTCACCATTCTTTCCCTTGTGCTGCCTGGTACCTGTTTCCTTATCATAAAACCAGTGAGAAATGCACGTGTCCACTAACTTCTCAGCCCCTGCACTTTGGTAGCAAGTAACAGTATGCATCTCCTTCCTAGTACCATGGGAGATGCTCAGATAATAGGTCATCTGTTCAGAATTGAAAGGGAATACACAGAAGGACTGGAAGTGACAGAGAACCCCCGAGGGTTGTGGTAGAAACTCATTCCTTTATCAGTCTGTGAAGTTTCTTAGTAACTTGATGGCGGTGCTTATGTTTGTGTAGCCGTAATTATCTGGGGGCATTCAGTAGCCGCTGAGAGTGCAGACTCTGAAGTCAGACCATCTGGATTTGAAATTTAGATTTGGAGCTGGCTCAGTCACTTATGAACTGTGTGACTTTGGGCCTATCACCTGAGCTTTCTTTACAGTTTCCTAATCTGTAAAACAAGGAAAATTATAGACCCATTTTATAGGGTAATGTGAAGATTAGAAATAAAGTACTTCAGTGCCTGGCACATTTTACACAATATAAATGTTGTATTTATAATTTAATGTAATAAAAAAATGCACCAACAAACACCCAGTAGAGATTAAATACCCACCATTTGCAAGACAGTGTACAATATGAAAAGCTAAGAATTTTGTCTTAAGGACTTCGGTCATTGTTTAAATTTGAAAGCTGTATTTTTAACTTGTATTAAACTTCAAACTCTTTACATTCCAGCAGAGCTAATAATTTGAGGAATTTTTTTTTTTTAAATAGTCAAAGTTTTGAGAAGGAAGATGACATGTTTTTCTGATAGGTCTACACTTAACAAAAAGTGGTGTGTTAACTTACTCTTTGTTCTCTTTTTGATGTTTGTAATTGTATTCTGAGCCCAGAATGTTAAAAACCTGATTTGTGATATCTGGAATTTTTAGCACTGGCTATAAAGTTCTTCAGTACTATGTAAGCTAAAGACCTTTTTCATTTATAGTAATTTTATCTTTCTTTTGATAAGATGTCTTCAAGAGTAGTAACAAATCTGAGTACTTAGAGATTGCCACTAACTCTACCCATATAGCTCTATATTTTTGTCTTGAAAAGAAGGCTTATTTGTCTTCCACAAATATTATACAACATACTTTCCTTATGGGAAGAAGAATGGAACTTTTGCTTAGAAGTTATATCACATTAACAATTCAATTAGTAAAAAAAAAAAAATGTCTGAAATGGAAAGATTTGAAATGAGAAATGTTTACTATGTTCTTCAGAGTTGAGCTAACAAATTTCTACATATGAAATCATTCTTAGTTTATTTAACCAGCAAATAAATTCTGTTTTCCAGAACAACCTCTGGAGTTTCCAAAGACATTTATTAGTTAGGGAACGCCTCTCTTTGACTGGCATTAACTCTTTTTCTGATCCTTTCTCTACAAAAAGAAGACAGGCATCTCTTATTCATATTGGTATGTTCTTCTGCACACATTTAGCCTCCAACCTACTTGACGGTCATTGAAGCTGTGTGAAACAGACTTTGTAGGGTAGATTAAAATGGCAAGAAATATAATGTTGAAGTGTATCTTATAGGCAGGGTAGTAGTTTGGGTTGTTTTGTGTTTATCTTGTTATATTATCTTAGTTTTGTCCATTGTATGTGCCTCATCTAGAATTGTGTAAGAAGAATTTACTGAGTTTTACTTCTCATTTCTTGGTTGGTGATAAAGTATACTTGGCAAATAATCAATTTACAATTTGCTATGGCAGATTGATAGTTGAAAGTGCTTCAGAGAAAACAATGAAGTTTTAGCTGTCTGGTGTCTGGTTTTGATGACGTTTATCCAACTTGTATCCTTCATTTTAATGAGGGAACCGTAATACCTGCCCAGACAGTTGTTTTGACTTTCTGAGTGTGTTGCTTTTCCAGTTCATGCCTTCCCCTGGGATGGTTGTAATTGATTTTTTTTTTTTTTTTAGTCTAAAGTTATGTTTAGGTTTATTCATTTATGCAAGAGTTGTAAGATATTAAAAAAAAAAAAAGAGTTGTAAGATATTGATCATACTAAGCAAGGTAGAAATAATGTTTTTAGGTTGAAAACTTTTTTTGTTAGATAAGCTAAATTATCTAATGGAAAATTGACTTTTGGGGTCAGTTTTACCTAAATACAACAAGGTTTGGGATTATGTTGTTTTCAAGTATGGCATTCATCCAAGTTACATGTTGGATATTTTGTTCACATTTTACAAGGCTTTTATTTTTCTTTCTAAAACTATGGGCCTGTCCTTTACCCAGAAGTTACCTAGATAGTTTAGTTTAAGATGTGTACTTATGTATAACATCGCTGCTTTTTTTTTTTCCCTAAGTAGTGATGAGCATTAGCCCCTCTCCATTTCGTCTTATCAATAGAATCAGAATGGATGGATGGCTTTCTCATTTTTATCTTCTTAATTAGGACTTTAAATAAATACAGAAACTGAAAAGGATGTAAGAATATTACGTACTACTTGTTCTCCCATTCAGTAGTTGATTTTAGTTCTTTCTGTTATCAAAATGTTTAAAGCTATACTGCGGTTTAAAAATGTAACAATAGGGGATCCCTGGGTGGCGCAGCGGTTTGGCGCCTGCCTTTGGCCCAGGGCGCGATCCTGGAGACCCGGGATCGAATCCCACGTCGGGCTCCCGGTGCATGGAGCCTGCTTCTCCCTCTGCCTGTGTCTCTGCCTCTCTCTCTATCTCTCTGTGACTATCATAGATAAATAAAAATTAAAAAAAAAAAAAATGTAACAATAGAAAAAAATGTAGCAATAGAACCTGATGAATTAAAAGAGGCTTCCAGGGACCCCTGGGTGGCTTAGCGGTTGAGTGTCTGCCTTCCGCTCAGGGTGTGATCCTGGGGATCTCAGGATTGAGTCCCATGTCAGGCTCCCCGCATGGAGCCTGCTTCTCCCTCTGCCCGTGTCTCTGCCTCTCTCTCTGGGTCTCTCATGAATAAAGAAATAAAATCTTTTTTTTTTTTTTTTAAAGGCCTTCCAGTATAGTTTAAATAGATTGGTGGCGTCATGAACCAGTTGAGAAGCAAGCACTCTCACTTGTAACTTAGGTTAAGTTACAGGATCTTTGAAGGCAAGGGTTTATCTCAAAATACTTTGAAGCTCCTGTAAGTGCCTATCACGTGTGAAGAGTTCCTATCTGGTAGAAATTGCCATAAGTTGGGAAAAAAGTTGTACTTTACCAGTTTATGTAACCCAGAGTTTCTAGTAAAGGAGTTGATTGGAAATGGAATTAAAGGTTGAAAAAAAGAGTTTGGAAATTAAAAATTAAGTATTTCTTAGTGATGAGTTCTTTCCACTGAGACCGTGTGCCGCTTCCTTTTCTAGGTAAGTACTGCCTTTTCAAAACTCTGGCATCATTTTCAACCTTGCCTGTTGAGGAGCCAAGGACACAGTAAAAGCAGTAAGAGAATAGGTGGTTGGGCTGGGTGTGCTGTGATGAAAGCCTAAGAACATTGTTTTGCAAGTTTTGATGAACATGACTTTTTTACTGACTACCTCTTTTGTCACCACTGTACCCATTTTTGAATGTTTGATCTTGGAAAAAGGCAGAGATCCTTATGGTAAATTCTAAATATTCCTTGTTTAAAACAGTGGAATCAGCTGGTGAGAGAGAGAGATGGTCATTCATTTTAAGCAGCAGTTAATTAAAAAACAAAACAAAACAATTAATGGTTGCCAGTCTCTGTGAGACCTTCACCTCTGTTTCTCAGTCATTACTTATCACTGGTGCACTCCCTCTATCATTTTCTCCCCTTTTAATATGTCTGTGGTTTCTTAGGGCTATGGGATAAAGTCAAATCAGATGCTGCTTTAGCGGGCCGCAGAAAGACTCATTGTTTGGCTTCTGATTCCCTTTATCATTTCGCCTCTTGCTGTTCCATTGCTTATTTGACTCCGTGCCGTGTATATGTCTCTGTCTTCAGTCTCTTCCACTCACTCCCCAGGCACCTCTGCACCCTGTACTTTCTAGCCTGTGTCCGTCTTCCCATCTCTCATTATTATTTTTTAATAAGTATCCTAACACAGTAGGGCAGGAATTAGGCCATATTGTGATGATATGCTTGCTTGCCTCTGTGTTTCCTTATTTAACAAAGTAGGTGTGTCTCTTTAGATCCATCAATGCTCAGTGTTGTATGTGGACTATAGTAGTTTTTAAATAAGTGTTCATTCTCAGTAAGGCAGGAGTTAACAAATTTCATGTCAGTGTTGAAGCCCAATACCATGCAGTTTGACAAATCTTGTCCTTGTGCTTCAAGGCATCTTCAGTATTCATGTCATGTTTCTCCTTTGTTTTTACATGATTGTAACATTGTGGAGAGGTAGTGATTACAAAGTGTTTTCATTTAGTGTTTTTTTTTTGTTTGTTTGTTTTATTTTGTATTGCGGGGGGTGGGGTGTGCACTTTGGCTCTTCTCCCCTAAGTTTCATAAACTGATTTGTAGGTAAGGAAGTTTAGACTGTGGGTTTAACGGAGTGCTGAAGAGTAGGGGAGGGAGACTCGGGCTTTTAGGTATCTTCTCTAGCAGCGGTTTCCTTGTGGAATAGCTGCCTTATTTCGCGTGACCCTCTCCCTTGGCCGCCTGCAGTTACCACGCCCGCCCTCACTGTGCCTTCAGGGCCCGTCTGTAAGTGCACAGACAGAAGGCTTAGGCATTCCCAGATAGGTACAAGTAAATGCTTTACAAAAAAGTTTTATCAGACGGTTTAACATTAACATTTAAAGTAAAATAAAACTCAAAACGCCTATTTTATATGATGTATTCTTCATTGAAAAACATGTTTATTAGCCAGTTTTGTGTGTTCCGTCGCTGGCAGGTCTTGTATGGGAATACGGAGATGAGCCAAGTGGCCTGTTTCTTGCCTTTACCAGGCTTATGGGGAACACTGGCTTGAACAAAATAAATTCACACATAAATGTAATACTGCGATTCTGATAAGTGCTAGGAGTGAGAAGTACATGATAGGAAGTTTAAAAAAAAAAAAAAGAGTAATTTGACCTAGTCATGGAGACTTCTCCAGAAGGATATAAAATGGCTAGTAGTTTGTCAATGGGGGATATGGGAGGCAGGAAGTGAAGTGTTCATATAGAGAAAACCTATTGGAGGGAGTGGCCAGTGTGGATGGAAGCCTGATCAAGGGAAGGTCTGGTGGGGATGAGGCTGGTATGGGGGCTGAGGGGCAGGACCACTGCAGGATACAAACATCCTGGTCTTTATCCTGAAATCAACTTTTTAAGCAGGAGGTAAGACTGGAACAATTTAAAAGGCATATTCAGGCATTTAATGAACACTGTTTACTGGATGGCTAGGGCAGAGATGGATAGTAGATGGATTCAGGAGAGTGGGATCACATTGGTAAGACCTGCTGATTTGGATGTGAGGAAGTAGGGGAAGGGCAGTGTCAGTGATGGATTTCAAATGGCTTGAAAAAGCAGATGGATAATGTTATCCCTGGGGGTGGGGAGCTTTTAGGGAGTAAAAAAGGAGGAAACAGATGAGTTTATTTTTGGCTTAACATTTGTGCTTCTCGTTGTTCCCCACAAGTAAAAATTCATGACAGAAAAAAATCAAGGATTTTTCTGCACAAGTTAAATTATTTTTCTCTTTCTTTTTTGTTTTCCCATTTTCCAGTGTGTAGCACACATATACAGTAGGTGCTTAATAAGTGTTTTCTGAATTGTTGAATTAAGAAATTGGAAGAGTTGAAACGCAGTTTTAATGTTACGTGTATCTGCTCTCCTTTTCTTAGGATGGCTGGCTGTGGTGAAGTTGATCACTCGATAAACATGCTTCCTACGAACAGGAAAGCAAATGAGTCCTGTTCTAACACTGCGCCTTCGCTCACTGTCCCCGAATGTGCCATTTGCCTGCAGACCTGCGTCCACCCCGTCAGTCTCCCGTGTAAGCATGTGTTCTGCTATCTGTGTGTAAAGGGAGCTTCATGGCTTGGAAAGCGATGTGCCCTGTGTCGACAAGAAATTCCTGAAGATTTCCTTGACAAGCCAACCTTACTGTCCCCAGAAGAACTCAAAGCAGCAAGTCGAGGAAACGGTGAATATGCGTGGTATTACGAAGGAAGAAATGGGTGGTGGCAGTATGACGAGCGCACTAGTAGAGAGTTGGAAGATGCTTTTTCCAAAGGTAAAAAGAGCACTGAAATGTTAATTGCTGGGTTTCTGTATGTTGCTGATCTTGAAAATATGGTTCAATACAGGAGAAATGAGCACGGACGTCGCAGGAAGATTAAGCGGGATATAATAGATATACCAAAGAAGGGAGTAGCTGGACTTAGGCTGGACTGTGACGCCAGCACGGTCAACCTAGCGAGAGAGAGCTCTGCCGACGGAGCGGACAGCGTACCAGCGCAGAGTGGAGCTTCCGTTCAGCCCCTGGCGTCTTCTGCAAGGCCCCCAGCATCGGTGGATGGTCCCTTAACAAGCCCTGCCACGCCGTCCCCGGATGCGAGCACTTCTCTGGAAGACTCTTTTGCTCATTTGCACCTCGGTGGAGACAGCATAGCTGAAAGGAGTCACAGGGGGGAAGGAGAAGAGGATCACGAGTCACCGTCCTCGGGCAGGGTCCCCGCACCAGACACCTCCGTGGAGGAGACCGAGTCCGATGCCAGTAGTGAGAGCGAGGAAGTACCTGCGCTTGGTGCACAGCACTCCTTGACCCACCAGAGACTTTTGGTTCCTAGTGCAAACCAGACAGTATCTGATCGATCAGATCGATCGGGGACTGATCGACCAGTCGCAGGGGGTGGAACAGTGAATGCTGGTGTCCGGTCTAGAAGACCTGATGGCCAGTGCACAGTAACTGAAGTTTAAATACAACAGTCTTCAGCTCCAGGCTCAAAGTTAAGGCGGCGCTCTGTAAATTTCTGCCCACGTAACATACTCGTCCCTGGTAGTGCGTTGTTGGGAGCTGGGGGGGGAAGGGGTGTGGGGAGGACAGACCTGTAATTAAAATGTCTAACATGTCTCTGTTGAGGAATTTATTTAATATAAGGAACTTGGCGTTAATAGTTGAGAGCTGTTTAGTAATAACCCAGTTTTCTTGAGGTCTGTTTATTTCATAGTTTTTAAAAGTTTCTTCAGTTCCTTCGGCCAGCGTGTGTGTTTTATCTGTGCATTAACAGTCCTCATCTGACTCTTGCATTGTGTCTTACTTTTCTGCATGGATTGACGTAAAACCATTACTAAAATCTGGCACCTCTGAGGTGTCTGGTATCGGTATGAGCAGGAAGCTTAATGTGAGAATAGATGTGAATTCGGGATTTTAAAATAGATGAATAACAACTATTAAATAGTAAAGTTACCGAAATGGAAGTGTAAAGAAAACAGCTAATAACTCCTGTTTCAGAATCTTGTCTGTAACATACTCCATGGCATTTCCCATAGGCTCTGCTGTCTGGTCCTTGTAGTTTGAGGTTTCTCTTGACCTGCATTTTTCTTTTTGATTACAGAATTTATAATTTAATAAATACTAGAGTTTACCAAAAATAACTTGTCCGTTGTCTGAGTGTGGAAAGAGGATGAAAACATTTTGACATTTGTGGCCAAAGGTCAGTAACCAGGTGGTGATTTGAATCGGTTGTCCTCAGCTTATTCAGCTGCGCAGAAGCTTGGTTTTTTTCATAGAGAATATGTAAACCATCTCCTCAAGCAATTGCGTGGAATAAGTACGTATGGAAGTAAACCTAATGCTCGGGGGACCTAGACGTCTGACGTAACTGGTAACAGGCACCACGCACCCTGTAGACTGTCATTGCCAGCCGCCATTAGTGGCTTGACGCTAATGAATCCAACGGTAGGCTTATTTATAAACAGCATTAGTAGACACAAACTTAAAACGTAAAATCTGTGGCAAAGTAATAAGTCTTGGATTAACTTGGTGATCCCGAATTTGGTTGCGAAAAATGGTAATGTTTGTCTTAATATAGTTTAACTCAAAACCGTAGGATTGTGTTGAAGTGTATGCAGGTTATTTTTAATGTTTTTCAAATGTGAATTAAATGTTACCATAGCAAATACAAACTGTCACTACTTTGAAACTAGCTTTTATCTCTTGTTGTAATAGGTTAGAGTTGGGAGTTAAGTCTTACTTTCATGTTCTTTAAAGCCTGTATTACAGAGATAATCATGAAAGTGTCAGTTGTGCATTTGTATTAGGTCTACTTTCAAAATATAGTTAGTTATAAAAAAGAAAGCTGTTTTTCAGAAAAAAATAGAAATCTATATAATGCAAATGTATGTTCTAGGATGCTTCATGAGTGCCTTTAACATCTGAGGAAGTTTTGATGTAAAGCTAAATTGTTACTACATAAGCAGAAGTATTTTTACTACTAGTTTGGAAATCCCAGGGCATATACATCCTGGCAAATTTTATAGTCCATAGACTTCCCACAAGATGGCAGTTGTTTAGTAGGTGATTATTTTTAATTTTGTTTATTCGTGAGACACACAGAGAGAGGCAGAGGGAGAAACAGGCTCCATGCAGGGAGCCTGATACTGGACTCGATCCAGGGACTCCAGGATCATGCCCTGAGCCAAGGGCAGACACTCAACCGCTGAGCCACCCAGGGGCCCCTAGTAGGTAATTTAAAGTAGAAAACTAATTATTAAAACATCAAATAAGACTCCCAAGTTCGTGGGGGGGGTGAGTAGCATTTTTATTGAAGGAGGGGCCATTAAAAAATTAAAAAACGAGCCATTCCCCAATTCTTTATAAAGATTTTATTTTTTTATTTGTTTTTAAATTATTTCTACACCCAGTGTGGGGGTCAAACTCAACAACCCCATGATCAAGAGTCACATGCCTCAATGACTGGCCCAGCCAGGTGCCCCTCCCCAAATCTTTATTACCTCCCAGCTAGTTAGAGCTGAAGAAAATGGTTGATCATACCTTTTTTTTTTAAGATTTTATTTATTTATTCATGAGAGAGACAGGGAGAGAGAGGCAGAGACACAGGCAGAGGGAGAAGCAGGCTCCCTGCAGGGAGCCCAACATGGAACTCAATCCCAGGACCCAGGGGTCACGGCCTGGGCCGAAGGTGGTGCTAAACCGCTGAGCCCCCCAGGGGTCCCCAATCATACCTCTTCTTATCCTGTCCCTGACTCCTCTCCACTTTTGTTCTTTAGTGCAAATCTCAGTACATTATTTTTGTAAATTACTTCCAGATAAGACAGAAAAAGTAGTACGAAAAATAACCCAGGGATAGGTTTGTGGAAAGGTGTTTCCTTTTAAAAACTGGTCTTTGGTTACAGTGTAAGAATTACTGTGGCAACTTATAATTTTTAGACCAAAAGTGTTATATATTCTAGCCAAATGTTTCAGATTACTTGATGATTACCCAAATATACGGAAAACTAGATCAGTACGTCAGTGATTGAAAAAAAAAAAAAATCAAACATTAGCATAGCCTTTCAAGTAATTCTGGTGGAACGCCTGTGAGTGTCCAACACTGGAGCTCCCCTCGAGCCCCGGTATTTTGTCCCCCTACTTATTAAATTTTCCTTTCCTAGCAATGGCCTCTCTGTTCGCAGGTCCACCCCACACCGTTCCTACAAGCTCCTTTTCCATCTGTAAGGCCTCCTCCAAACAGAGCTCTCTGCCGGAAGACACCGACCTTTTCAAGGCTCTGATGACTTGGGGAGGCCCCTGGGTGAACTGCCCGAGCCAGGCCCGCGCCTCCTGCAGACAGCCGGCCTCGTCCGAGGCGCCCAGCACCTCCTCCACCATGCCCAGGCTCAGGGCCCTGGCGGCGTCCAGAGGGAGGGCGCCACTTAGCACCTTGAGGGCCTGCCGGGCGCCCAGCAGCTCCACGAGGCGGGCGCCGCCGCCCCAGCTCGGCACGATGCCCATCTCCCTGTGGACGAACCTGATCTCGCCGCCCGCGGTCATGAGCCTGCAAGACAAGGGCGAACCTCCGTGAGTGAGTCCGCGCCGGGGCCGGGCCTGGGGGAAGGCCTCGCTCCTAAACGCCCGCCTGACCGCCCCCAGAGTGCGGGCCCCGAGGGCAAAGGCTGGGGCCGAGAGGTCGGGTCATGCTGCGGGGGACATGCGGAGGCGAGGCAAGGGCCATGGCTCTCAAGAACTGGCTCTTGATCCAGCGTCTTCACGGTGCTTGCGCGAGCCCGCGGGGAGCCCAGAGGGAGCCCTCGGGGAGCACGGGGAGCACCGCCTACGGGGCCGAACGGCTGGGGGCCGCGGGCAGAGCCAGCAAGCCCTGCGCTCCCTTCGAAGTCCGTCGGGACCCAGGAAAGGGCCGTGGGCCACGGGGTCAAGAGGCCACCAGCGCTCCAGCCAGCCCAGGAGGCCACCCTGGGGAGGCGACCCTGGGGCGTGCACCGATGTCCCCAGCCTGCAGGGGAACAAGCCCCAGACACCCCCGCGAGGCCGCACCCTGGACCCCAGCAGGGCGGCGACTGCGTGTGCCAGAGCCTCCCCAGGTCGTGGGGAGAGGACATGGGGGGGGTTGGGGGGTGGGTACACGGGGAGGGACACGAGGGGGGGGGGACACGGGGGCCAGTGCCCCTCCTTGGCCCTGGGGAAGACCACAGAGCAGTCGCAGCCCGCCGAGTAGGCAGCCCGACACCACAAACCCCACGTGGGGCCCAGCCGGTAGGTGGGTGACCGCACACCTTGAGCAATCACCGTGCAAACCTCCAGTGTGGACCCAAGGTCATGTCTGAGCTTTACAAAAAAATTTTTTAAGGTTTTATTTATTTATTCCTGAAAGACACACAGAGAGAGGCAGAGACACAGGCAGAGGGAGAAGCAGGCTCCTCTCGGGGAGCCCGATGTGGGACTCGACCCGGGGTCAGGACCTGGGTCAAAGGCAAACCTCGCCACTGGGACCCACAGGCACCCGTGAACTCTTGTAAGTAATTGTGTTGGGAGACCACAAGCCTTTGATGCAAAGTGCGTAGCTTAACCGAGACTGCCAGGCTCTGACGACAGATGGGCTGCATATGACACCCCGAAATACAGCAAAGAAAAAGACTCATGGTATAGAGATGATGAGAAAGACTAAACTACTTACCCCTGGGCTTCAGTGTGCTTGTTTATAAAATAGAATAATAGTACTTATGCCATAGAATTAGGAATATTAAATGAGTTAATATATAAAGGTGCTTAGAATATATTTGCCAGAATTCGTCTAAACAGAAGGAATCCTGGATTGCATTTGTGTGTTTAAAAAACCATCACTGTGAAATCTGCCTCAGTCCCAGACACAGGGCAGTATTACACTTTTATTTGGAATATAGATGTGTATATTTTGTGGCCTCACAGGGCCCGACATACTGTAAGCTATGGGTACTGGCTTCTAGGAAGGTGGCTGCGTTGACAGCAGGGTCACTAGGAGTAACAGCAATGTTTCTGCTACAAGATGAGTATAAAGTGGTTTCCTGTAAAAGGACTTGATCCCTAAAGTACTGAAAGTGAAAGAACTATACTTACACCGGGAATCCCGACAAATGATGGTTGTACTGTCCTGCCTCAGACATACACACCATGTTTATAGATAAGCCTGAAGTAAATATAGCCAAGTTGATTTTAAAAAATTGAGAGGAAGTCAAACTGTAAGAGACTCCTAACTCTGGGAAACACAGAAAGGGTTACAGAAGGGGAGGAGGAAGGGAATGAGGTGACTGGGTGACAGGCACTGAGGAGGGCACCTGATGGGATGAGCACTGGGTGTTAGACTTAATGTTGGCAAACTGAGTTTAAATAAATTTTAAAAAACACCAGAAAACACAGACACATCTAAGATTAACCTAAGGAATACTGTGTAATACAAGTAAAAGCACAAATATTTTCAAATTTTAAGGAAGGCCTGTCACCAATACAGTAACAGTAATACAATGTCATAAATCTAAAGTTTGGAAACATTGATTTTATTGCTATATATATATATATATATATATATATATATATATATATATTTTTTTTTTTTTTTTTTTTTTTTTTTTACTTGAAGTTCGATTTCCCAACATATAATATAATGCCTGTGCTCATCCCACCAAGCGCCCCCTCAGTGCAGAAACAGTCATTTCCATCAACTGTAGTCTGGGCCCAGAAACTGCTGGGTCCTTTTACAGGGCGGTAAGCACCGGGAGGACAAGCCCACCGCGATGTGAGCTAACAGTCCCTGCGGGGTCCACCTGGGCAGGGGTGCCTGCACTGCGGCCTCAGCCCAGCTTCCTCCCCGACCTCACGTCCCTGCAAGTCCTGACAAAGCGACCCCAGGAGCCCAAGGCCCAGAAGGAGCACACAGGCCCCAGGGCCCCGCCTTCGGGCTCACCTCTGCGGGGCCTGCGGCGGGGCGGGGGTGGGGGGGGGAAGCTTCGCAGCCCCCTGCTCGCCCTCGAGTGGTCCCGCGGGGGTGGCGCGACACGCACAGTCCTACCGGACCCGGGCGTACCGCAGTCAGGGCTCTGGAAGGACCCCAGGCTGTCCCCGTGTCCCTGTGCAGGCACTTGGCACTGTATGGACTCAGCTAGTATTTTTGGGGCAGGGCGACCCCCGGTAGCTCGCCCGCCCTTCCCACGCCCCTTCCCACGCCCCTTCCCACGCCCCTTCCCACGCCAGGCCGGGGCTCACCACTGCTGCACACAGACAGGCAGGTTTCATCCTGCATACGCACAGCTAAACCCTTGATCTTCCAAAGAAACACAGGAAACAAAACTGCAGACAAATCCCACGCGCACACCAATGAACATGAACATTTCTGCATTACCAAAAACCTCTTAAAAATGCAAATTAAAACTTGATTTTTCATTATCAAAATGAGAAAAGCGGTTTTAAAAGATTATACCCCTGATAGGACAGGGTGCTCTTGCACAGATGCTCCTCGGCTGCTGGCACTAGGATAAAGGGGCCAAATCTTTCCAGAAGGATAAGGTGGCACTAACGTATGAAAGACTCTGGACATTTTCTTACCCTTGATGAAGTACTTGAACTGCTCACGGGATTCATTCTAAGGGAATAATCTGAAATGTGGCAAAGCCTTGTGTATAAGGCAGTTGTCCCAACATTAATCATAACAAGGAAAAACGGGAAAGCACCAGAAGAGGATATCCTCTTCCTCTTCTGGTATCCGTATGGATGGAATATCTTGTACTTGGTAGACTCATGGTTTCGGGTATATTCAATGATAGAACGCCATCATTTTATAGACTATACACCGTATGATCCTAGTTTTTTAAAATAAAAAAGTATCTATTTTAAAGAGACCTGAAGAGAGCACGCCCAGCGCTGGCAGGTGCCTCGGGAAGGGAACTGCAGCTCCTGTCCCGCACAGCCCCGGACTGGACAGCCGCCGAGGGGTGCTCGGGGCGCGGGGCGCCTGCCACCCTCCGGCCCGCCCCGACCGACCCTAACCAGCGGTCAGCACGACCCCGGGGGCGCGGTTACTAGAACGAGCAATGTCCCTTTACAATTAGAAAATGCAAGAAACATTTTAAAAATCTCGCCGCCTGTGTCGTTGGCTCCTGGGGCTGCCGGAGGAGCTCAGCGGGTCCCCGCGGGGCCGCGCACCCCGGGGGCTCTTCCCCCTACGGGCCTCCCCGGCCGGGCCCCACGCCCCTCCTCGCTCACTTCCCAGCCCGCCTCACGTCCTCACTGCCTCAAGGTCCCCCGACAATCCAGGGTAACCTCCCGCCGCCAACCCCGGGCCCTCACGGCACTGGCGAGGCCCCTCGGGCCAAGCGGCAGCAGGCAGGGCACCGGCCCCGCGCCCTCGAGTCCTCGCTGCCCCTCCCCGAGGCCGACTGCCAAGGGGGCCCGCCGTGGGGCCAGGCCTCACTGAGGAGCGCGACGGGCACGTACGGTGCACGCCCCGCACCATACTAAAAACAAAATAAAAGGAAGCTGGAGACAAGAACATATTAAGAGGACCGTGAGGGAGGCCAGCACACGGACAGCCCGTGCCCGTGCGCGTCACACGGACCGGGCCAGCTTCCAGGGAGCGCGCACAACGGCGTGGGCCGGCCCCCCGGGGCCTGGCGCCGCGGGCAGGGGCGCGCGCGGGCAGGGGCGCCCACGGGCAGGGGCGCCCACGGGGAGGGGCACCCACGGGCCCAGCCGACCTCCGTCCGCTCCACCGGGCCGAGCCGAGCCGAGCCGAGCCGAGCCGAGCCGAGCCGCCCCGCCAAGCTCCGGCCTCCCGCCCGCCCTCCAGCGCCGCCCTCCAGGCAACCCGTGGCTTCCCACCACGGACCCCCGCACCCCCCGTGCGAGCCGCCAGTAGGTAGAGGCTCCGCAGAGGAAACCATCCCAGCAGGACGGAGCAGGAGGCTCCGCGGGGCCCAGCGCCTCCCACCCCAGGGGACGTCAGGAGCGCCCGCCTAGGGGCTAGCCTGTCGGGGACCCAGAGCTCGGGGAGCGCAGACACCGGACCCGCACTCCAGAACCCGGACGCGGTTGCTGTTTCCTCCAATATCCACGCGGTAAAACCAGGATATGAAGGCACGACTGGCTCCCTGCTGAGCCGCCACTTCAAAGAGGCCACCGGCACAGAAACCGAGTCAAGGCCTGACTGCGGAAGCAGGTGTGTATTACAGTTGGCGGGATTCGCCTATGCTGTTAAGAACTTTTTCCGAATTACAAAATATTTCAAATACACAGAAAATAATAAACTCATGTACCCGCTCCCCAGATTTTGCAGATGTTAACACTTTGCCACATTGATTTCTGAACTCTTTTCTGTCATCCTTTTCCCTTCTCTTCCCGGCTTCTTTCTTTCTCCAGCCGCAGCCAACATCCTGAAGTTAGTGAGAATCCTTTCCGTGCAGGATTTAACTTTTAATAAATACTCAATATGTTTATCCAACAGTAAGCTTCTGCATGAAGTAGTATTTCAGTTTTATGTCCAGTACCACAAAGACAGTCCACCTGACTGCCAGCACCACGCTTAAATTGTTCAGTATTTGGCAGGTAATTTCTATATTGAAAATGAGTCCATCCAACTATCCTAGTGTGATGACATGAGCCATTATGATAGTTCAATTAGCCCTGTCGACTCTGGGGGATCCCTGCGTGGCGCAGTGGTTTAGTGCCTGCCTTCCGCCCAGGGCGTGATCCTGGAGTCCCGGGATGGGGTCGCATGTTGGGCTCCCTGCATGGGGCCTGCTTCTCCCTCTGCCTCTGCCTCTCTGTCTCTCATGAATTAATAAATAAAATCTTAAAAAAAAAAAAAAAAAAAAAAAACTTGTCTACTCTGATTTATCATTTCCACTGCTAAGGACCTTTAGAGTTGTTTCCTGTTTTTAGCTACTATGAATGGTGCTATGAACATTCTAGAACCTGTCTGTAGATAACATTTGTATATATTTCTATTGGATTTATATTAGGGTTTTTTATTATTTAAATTCAATCTAGTTAACATAGTGTGTTATTAGTTTCTGGGGCAGAATTTAGTGATTCATCCATTGCATAGAACACCCAGTGGTCATGACATCAGGTGCCCTCCTTAATGCCCATCACCCTATTACCCTATCCCCCACTCCCCTCCCCTCCAGTAGCCCTCAGTCTGTTTTCTACTGTTAAAAGTCTCTTATGGTTGCCTCCCTATGTTTTTATCTTATTTTTCCTTCCCTTCCCCTGTGTTCATCTATTTTGTTTCTTAAAAGACGTATGAATGAAAGCATATGGTATCTGTCTCTCTTGGACTTAATTGCATTTAGCATAATCCCCCCTAGTTCCATCCACATCATGGCAAATGGTAAGATTTCATTCTTTTTGATGGCCCAGTAACATTCCATTGTATTAGGATATATACACCACATCTTTATCCATCCATCCGCCAATGGACATCTGGGGTCTTTCATAGTTTGGCTACTGGGAACTTGGCTGTTATAAACACTGGGGTGCAGGTGCTCCCTCAGATCACTACATCTGTATCTTTGGGGTAAATCCCCAGTAGTGGAATTGCTGGGTCATAGGGCAGCTCTATTTTTAACTTCTTGAGGACCCTCCACACTGTTTTCCAGAGTGGCTGCACCAGTTTTCAAGCCCACCAACACTGTAATAGGGCTCCTCTGTCTCCACAGCCTCTCCAACATCTAACATTTCCTGACGTGTTAATTTTAGCTCTTCTGAGAGGTGTGAGGTGGTTTCTCATTGTGGTTTTGATTTGTATTTCCCTGATGCCGAGTGATGCAGAGCATTTTTCACATGTCTGTTGGCCACTTGTAGGTCTTTTTTGGAGAAATGTCTGTTCATGTCTTCTGCCCATTTCTTGACTAGATTTTTTGTTTTGTTTTGTTTTTTGGGGTGATGTATTTGATAAGTTCTTTATAGATTTTGAACACCAGCCCTTTATCTGTTATGTCATTTGCAAATACCTTCTCCTATCCCTTTTAGTTTTATTATTTCCTTTGCTGTGCAAAAGCTTTTTATCCGATAAAGTCCCAATAGTTCATTTTTGCTTTTGTTTCCCTTGCCTTTGGAGATGGGCCTAGCAAGAAGCTGCTGTAGCCGAGGTGAAAGAGGTTGCTGCCTGTGTTCTCCTCTAGGATTGTGATGGATTCCTGTCTCACATTTAGGTCTTCCATCCATTTTGAATTTGTCTTTGTGTGTGGTGTAAGGAAGTGGTCCAGTTTTATTCTTCTGCCCGTGGCTGTCCAATTCTCCCAGCCCCATTTATTGAATAGACTGTCCTTTTTCCATTGGATAGTCTTTCCTGCTTTGTCAAAGATGAGTTGATGACAGAACCATTTCTGGGTTCTCTAGTCTATTCCATTGATCTCTGTGTCTGTTTTTGTGCCAGTACCACACTGTCATGAGGATCACAGCTTTGTAATACAGCTTGAAGTCCAGAATTATGATGCCTCCAGCCTTCTATTATAGTTTTGTAAGTTAAAAGTTCAACAAAAGAGTCACTAATTTAAAATCAAGAACTCAGTAGGGCTGCATTCTGTTCTGGAGGCTCCAGGGGAGTCCACTTGCTTGCCTTTTCCAGCTTCTAGAGCCTGCCCACAATTCTCGGCTCATGGCCACACTCCTCCATCTCCAAAGCCTGCACCGATGGGTTACATCCTCCTCACACTGCATAAACTCTGTCACTAACCCTCCTTTTCTGACACTGAACTTTTCAGCATCCCTCTATAGCATTTTTAGGACCCTTGTGGTTACACTGGGCCCACCCACCAGGATAATCCCTCTGGTTTAAAGTCAGCTGAGTATCAACCTTATATTCACCTACAACCTAACTCTCCCTGACCATACGATGTAACATACTCACAGGTTCCACGGCTTAGGATACAGATATTTTTGGAAGGCCATTATTCTGTCAACCACAGACACACAGGAATAGAATTACTATGTCACAGGGTATGTGACATTCTGTGTTAGCAGATAGTGGGCATTTTCCATTGTGCCACCTTATATTCCCATTAATACTCTTCTGAGAGCTACAGTTGCTTCACACCCTTGATAACACTTGACATATTCTATCTTTTTCATCTTAGTTTTTCTTGTGGGACTGTAATAAAAAGGCGTCATTTCAATTTGCATTTCCTTAATGGCTAAAAAGATTCAGTGCTTTTCAACCATATTTTTTGGGCCACTCAAATAACCTCGGAAAAGTCAGTTTGAGTTTTCTGCCCATTTATTTTAACTGGGTTGTCTGTCTTACAGCTTTGGAAGAGTTCTTTATATATTCTAACTATGTCTTTTGTCAAGATATAAATATTGAGATAATCTCTCCCTCTACAGGCTGCATTTTCATTATTTTAGTTATGTGTTGATAGAAGTTATTACTACAGTCCAATTTATCAATTTCTTTATTTATGGTTAGTGATCATTGTGTCCTGTTTTAGAAATCCTTGATACTTCAAGACCATATATTCTCCTGTTTTTTTTTCAAACAGTTCCACTGTGTTACCTTTAACTTTTATATCTGGAATTCATCTTGAATTGACTTTACACATATACATATACTTAATAAAGAGACCATTCTTTCCTAATGCACTAAAAGCGTCATGTTTGTCTTAAATAACCCTACATTTTGGATGTTTCTGAACACTATTGGTCAGTTTCTCTATCCTTGTATGTACAAAAAGCATCTGTTTAAATTAGTTTTATAACAGGTTTTATGGTAGGTATAAGCCAACTTTGTTCTTTGTGAACAAAGAACAGGAACTATAGTAGTTCCTCCTGGTACTATGCATTCCCATATGAATTTTAAAGATTGTTGATACATACACCCCCCCCCCCACACACACACACACACACCAACTTGCTGAGATTTCTTTTGGAACTACATTGAATCTGTGGATTATTTGGGGGGAGAGGTGAATCTTTACAATATTGAGTCTTTTATTCCATGGACATGGTATATTTCTATTTCACCATTTATTTAGGTCTTCTTTAATTTCTCTCAGTATTGGAGGCACCTGCATGGCTCAGTGGTTGAACGTCTGCCTTCAGATCAGGTCGTGACCCTGGGGTCCTGGGATCGAGTCCCACACTGGGCTCCCTGCATGGGAGCCTGCTT
Organism: Vulpes lagopus; assembly: GCF_018345385.1. NCBI lineage: Eukaryota > Metazoa > Chordata > Mammalia > Carnivora > Canidae > Vulpes > Vulpes lagopus. The sequence continues at coordinate 123,285,060 of NC_054825.1, forward strand.
CTCCCTCTGCCTGTATCTCTGCCCCTCTCTGTATCTCTCATGAATAAATAAATAAAATCTTTTAAAACAAATTCTCTCAGTGTTGTTTTCTAGCTTTCAATGTAGAATCCTGACATGTCTTTTGATTTGTTCCTGTTTTGTTTTTGTTTTTTTTTCTAAAGCTACTCTGAGGGACACCTGGGTGGCTCAGCAGTTGAGCATCTGCCTTCAGACCAGGGCATGATCCTTGGATCCTGGGATCGAGTCCCACATCGGGCTTCCTGCATGGAGCCCACTTCTCCCTCTGCCTGTGTCTCTGCCTCTCTCTTGCTGTCTTTCCTGAATAAAATAAAATTTTAAAAAAGCTACTCTGAATGTTATTGTTCTTTAAATTTTGTTATTTATTTGTTTGCTGCTGGAATATAGAAATGTTTTATTTTTATTAACCTTGCAGCCAGAAAACTTACAAAATTCACTTATTAATTCTAAAAGATTAGCTATATATATATTTTTGGACCACAATGTTGTCATATGTGAATAGTAGGCTTTCTTAAAATCCAATCCTTATAATTTCTTTAATCTTGTTTTACTGAACTGACTAGGATATCTAGTATAATGACAGTACTCTCCTTGTTCCTGATGTCAGAGGGAAAGCTTTCAATGAGATATTTGCTGTAGGATTTTTGTAAATGTTCTTTATAAGACTAAGACAGTTCTTTCCTGGTGTGCTAAGAGTTTCTATCATGTATGGATGTTGAATTCTATCAAATACTTCTGCATCTATCAGATTGTAACGATCTGTCTCCCTTTTTTGTTAATATGGTATATTACACTAATTGGTTTCAAGGTTAAACCAATCTTGAATTTCTAGAATAAGCCCTTCGATTAAATTTGGTAATACTCTGTAAAGGATTTTTATATTTATGTTTATGGGACTAGCCTATAATTGGCTTTCTTATAATTTCATTTCTAGGTTTTGGAATAAATATTGTACTCATTAAAAGAGTGGGGAAAAAAGAGCTGGGAAGTATAACTTCCTTTTCTATTCAATGAAGAGTGTATGTAAGACTGATGTTCTTTCTTTCTTAAATGTTTGGAAAACCTGACTGATAAATCTAAGTTTTAAAAACTAAGATTTCAGGGATTGGTCTGGAAGCTTGCTGCTGATTTGAGTCCTAATCTTTCCACACATCATCCCCCAAATTACAAAATTAACAAGGAGTGAAAGAAAACCACACCAACGGGATTACTCGGAGACAGAGAATACTGTATCCTTGAAATTGCCTTTAAGTACAGAAATAAACACCAAATTAAAAAATTATTTCCTGCTGCTGTTGTAAGCCAATAGGCACAAACTGATAAAGAGGAGGCTTAGGACATCTGTGTAAAACAGGACAGGGAAATGGAAGACTGAGGAAGTACAGTCAAAATCACCCCCAGAAGAGAAAATCCAACACTATGTTCTAAAAACTTGAGTGCAAATTGGGGATTTGGTAGTTCATAGTACTGGCTATAGAAAAGGAGCTTGAAAATAAAGGGTAAAACTGATAGTTTGAATAAGCACAGCTTCTGAAGAAAGACCCAGATTAAGTAGAGAAGGTGTGGTTCCCTTGGAGAAATAAAAGAAAAAAATTAGAGAATAAAAATAAGGATTCTGTAGAAACAAAAGGACTCCTCTCCTATTTGGAAATCCACTGTGTGACTAATGCATCCATTCAAAAACTAAACTGTGAGAAGTTGGCACTCTCAAATTAGGAATCCTAGCCACAAAATACTCAGAAAATATCAAGCTAATCCTATAAAAAGCTACTGTAAGAATAAAGCAGAACACGTAAATTCAAACATTTCAGCTGATGAAAAGCACTCCCTCCCCAGGAAAAAAAAAAACCACGAAATAGAAGAAAAACTAGTCATGACCATTCCAAAATTAATTCAACATCTTCAAATAGCATAGTTATGAAAAAATTTAAAAAAAAATCTTGAGTCAGAAATTTAAGCATATTTTTGAGAGAGCACACATGTGAGAGAGAGGAGTGGGGGTGGGAGTAGGGGGAGAATCTTAAGCAGGCTCTATGCCTAGCACAGAACCTAGCACACACATGGGGCTCGGTCTTACAACCCTGAGATCATGACCTGAACCGAAATCAAGAGTCAGATGCTTAACCATCTGAGTCAGGCACCCTGTGAACCAGGAATTTAAAAACCTGGAGTGGAAATCAACCCCTAGACACACACATAAACACACACACATACGAATAGGGGCTGGGAGATAAAACTGAACTCAAGAAAAATAAAAGAAAAAGAGGAGAATACGTTTGAATAAAAATTTAATATATATATATTTTTAAGATTTTTTATTTATTCATGAGAGACAGAGAGAGAGAGGCAGAGGGAGAAGCAGGCTCCATGCAGGGAGCCTACATGGGACTCGATCCCCGGCCTCCAGGATCACACCCTGGGCTGAAGGCGGCGCTAAACCGCTGAGCCACCCAGGCTATAGGGCATTTTTAAAAAGCAGAAAATGACCAAGAGAATGAGAATTGGTTAAAAAAAAAAAAAAAAAGAGGGGATCCCTGGGTGGCGCAGCAGTTTAGCGCCTGCCTTTGGCCCAGGGTGCGATCCTGGAGACCCGGGATCGAATCCCACGTCGGGCTCCCGGTGCATGGAGCCTGCTTCTCCCTCTGCCTGTGTCTGCCTCTCTCTCTATCTCTCTGTGACTATCATAAATAAATAAATAAATAAATAAATAATTTAAAAAAAAAAAGAAGAAGAAGAAAAAGGAGTTAGAGAAATAAGAAGTCCTATATGAATAACTAAAACTGATAAAACAAATATTGAAAGCATTCACTGAAAAAAAAAAAAAAAAAAAGAAAGCATTCACTGGATACCTGGGAAAATGGACTCTAAAGAATCACCTCAGACATATCCTAATAAAGTATTAGACTTTACATATAGAGAAACCTCGGGACCTCTAAGCAAAAAAACAATAAAAAACTTATAAGCCAAAATAATTATAATGCCACTGGACTTATCAAAAGCAAAAAGGTACCAGACCCAGATGGTTTCACAGGGTTTACCAAATCTTTACAGACTATGTAGTTCTGATGCCATCTGAGATAGAAGATGAAAGAAACATTCCAATTTTTTTAATGAAGCGTAACATTAATACCTAAGTCTGCTACATATAACACAAAAAAATAAATTAGACCAATATTTGTCTATTCAAGTGTGCAGTCTCCAAGATGACACCCAATGATCACTGCCCCTGGTGTTTACATCCTTGTGTATGTCATCTTTTCCCCTTGAATGTGGACTGGACCTAGTGACCCCTAGTGACCCTGATCTAATAAACAACACAGGAAAAGAAATGGGATGTCCCTTCCAAGATTGTGGGTTTCTGTCTTTCTATTCTCTTTCTCTTAGAACCTCCTCAATTTGGGGGAAGCAAGCTTCTAGGTTGTGAGTAGCCCTGTGGCAAGCCCAGGCAAGCCCAAGAAACTCCTATTCCCAGCAATAGGCAGTGAGGACCTGCCAACAGCCTCTCGAGTGAGTTTCGACACAATCTTCCCTCAGTTGAGTCCTGGCTGACATCTTGATTACAGCCTCATGACAGACAGACCTGAGCCAGAGGCACCCAGCCAAGCCACATGCAGATTCCTGACCCCTGGAAATAATAAATGTTTATGTTTTAAGCTGTAAGTTTTAAGGTGATTTATTACCCAGCAATTGATAATTAACACAAATATCAAAACAAAAATCCTAAATATTATCAAATACATTTCAGCACCATATTAAGGAAATCACACACCCTGAGTAAAAGGGATTTATACTTTAATTGACGTTAGAAATCAATTATTATAATCCTATATGTCTAAGAAGAACAATCATTTATCTTTATAGTTGGTAAAAAGTATTTAGATGAAATTCAGTACCTCAAAACTCTTAAAAGAATAGGAATGGAAGGATATTCTTTAGCATGAATCTATATACAAATATATACAAATATGAACCTCAATCCTACAGCTAGGATCTTACTTTAAGTGTCCAACTCTTCATTTTGGCGTGGGTCATGATCTCAAAGTCATGATGATCTCAAGCCTCATGCCAGGCTCCACATTCAGTGGGGAGTCTACTTTAGATTGTCTGTCTCCATCTCCCTCTACCCTTTGCTCCCCCACCCACTTGCAAACTCTCTCTCTCTCTAAAATAAATAAATCTTGGGCAGCCCTGGTGGCTTAGTGGTTTAGCACCGCCTTCGGCCCGGGGCATGATCCTGGAGACCCAGGATCAAGTCCCACGTTGGGCTCCCTGCATGGAGCCTGCTTCTCCCTCTGCCCGTGTCTCCACCTCTCTCTCTCTCTCTCTCTCTCTGTCTGTCTCTAATAAATAAATAAAATCTTTAAAAAAATAAAATAAATAAAATAAAATAAATAAATCTTAAAAAAAAAAAAAAAGATAGGTGGTGAGAAACACTAGATGTATGTCCACAAAGATCAGGAACAAGAAAGCAAGGATGAAAAAAAAATTTAAAAAAAAGAAAAAGAAGGGATCCCTGGGTGGCGCAGCGGTTTGGCGCCTGTCTTTGGCCTGGGGCGCGATCCTAGAGACCTGGGATCGAATCCCACATCAGGCTCCCGGTGCATGGAGCCTGCTTCTCCCTCTGCCTGTGTCTCTGCCTCTCTCTCTCTCTCTCTCTCTCCTCTGGTGTGTGTGTAACTATCATAAATAAAAAAAAAAGAAAAAAAAAGAAAGCAAAGATGGCAAATCTCTCTACTACTGTTTAACATTGTACTGCAGGTATTCACTGAAACAGTAAAAATAGGAAACTATCAGAGAAATAATAATTAGGACAAAATGAAACTATCTCTATTGTATAATTGGAAGACTAAAGAATCAATGATAAAACCAATTCAAGCAACAGAAAAATTCAGGAAGGTAGCAGCATATAAAATTGCCATAAAAATAACCTTCATCCTATACGCAAAAAAGAAATTAGATGACATAATGGAAGAGAAAACTCAGTTTTCAACAGCAACAAGAGCAAAATACTTTGAAAAAAACCTTCCAATTACATATTTCTTTTTAGGATTTTATTTGAGAGAGAGCTAGATCTATTACATGGTAAGATCTAGTATCTAGCATAAGATACATCAAGTATCTGATAAGTTTGTGATATGATAGTGATATCCACAGAGGACCTTCTTAAAGAAATAGTATTGAAACAAAAGGATAGCCATTTGGGAAAAAGAGAAAGTAACATTCATTACTCCATAAAAATAAACTCAAGAATGGATTAGGTATATAAATAAAACACAAGACTATACACAAGTACTAGAAAAAAAACATAAGTGAATTCCTCTATAATCTGGACATATGGAAGACTTTTTAAAAAGAACTCAAATCCAAATGCAATAGAAGAAAGAATGGATAAATAGAACTACAATAAAACAAATGCTTGCATGGGAAAAACAAATAAAACATAAGCAAAGACAAAAGACACAATGAGAAGCTGGACAAAAAAAAGCTGAATACATAAAAAATTTATCATCAAAAATGGCAAATATCCCTAATATTTAAAGAACTTATAAAAAATTAAGGGGAAAAAAGCCAAATATTCTGTAGAGAAATAAGCAAAACATGAATAGGTATTTCACAAAAAAAATATATAAATGTTTCTTAACCACATGTAAATATGATCAACCTAACTTACTTTAAGAGAAATGCATGTAAAAGCTATACAGAAACACTATCCTCACCTGTTAGACCGACAAACATTCAAAAGCTTAACAGTAGCCTTTGCTGGCAAGGCCGAGTCAAACAGATTATAGAAAATTTTAAGAATGGTGTATTCCCTATGGAAGAGAATTTGGCAATATCTAATGAAACTAAACATTCATTTCACCTTTGATTCAGCCATTCTCCTAGAATTGATCCTTAAGATACACCGTTAATAATACCAAAAAATATACACAGCTATTCATTACAACAGTGTACATATTAAAAACAAAATTCAATCAACAGGGATGGGAAGAAAGAAAAAAATTAAAAATGAATACAAAAACTAAATGAGCTAAACAAGTATTTCAAATGAATAACATAACCACATTGAAGGAGGAAAAGCAACAGGGAACTAATAAGTTACTTTCGAATATGATGCAATACTTTATTTACCCTTAGTCTAGGAGACAAAGAAACAAAGAACAATGGGCAAATCTTGAACTCTTTTCAAATGGTGATGTTACTGTACATACGGTGAAGTAAAGCCAGGGGCGCTGTGTTGCAGGAGGTACAGTAGGGAATGGAAGGAGAGAATAAATTTGTGAGAATAGACTGGATTGGGAGATACCAAGTAGAAATTCACCATCTCTAATGAACAAATGGATTAAATGAATGCATGCCATACCTTTGTTTGCTAAAAGAGTCCAGAAACCACGATACCAGTAGCAATGAGAGCACCACCAGGCATCCAGATCTTGGTTTTTAAAAATATTATTTCCTAGTTAAAAGAACCAGCACTCAAACCCCGCCCCCCCTTCCCCAAGGGAAAAAAAAACAGCAGTGCTCCTATGAGGTATGTCTAAATCTATGGTCAGAAAGAGGAAGGCATAAGATGCCTAGAATATCTTGTACTCAGAAACTTAAGGAGGCATTTGAATGAATGGATGAATGGATGAATGGATGGATGGATGGATGGATGGATGGATGGATGGATGAATGAATGAATGAATGAATGAATGATAGGGCATATCAAAAGGATACAAAAGCCAGTGTGAAAGGCTTCCCACTGGCCAAATCTGGGACAACTGAAGCATCAGAACAATCAAGGACAGTAATGAATCATAAACCACTGAAAACAAGCATTTATTTATTAGTCCACACTGATGATAAATATACACATACATACACACACATGCAGGGAAAGGGGCAAAGAGGACTTTTCTTTAGAATACCATGTAATACCAAGTAATACACATGGATGAATGAAGTTAGAGAAACACAAACACACAACCATCATAGTAAAGATGGTTTCGGAAAGAATCATCAAGGAAGGCTAAATCCAGTGGAGAAAGTTTGGTGAAAAACAGAGTATTAGACTTGCCTGCAAGCATCTCTCAAGTATTATTTATTATCGCAAAGGGGAAATACTCTAGTGTTTGGAGTGGGTAATCAAAATTAGCATCACCAACGAGACAGAAGAAACACCTGGTTGCATCCAGATGTAATACCTCAGGAACAGTATCATTTTTGCATGGATGTTATCCAGACATATAACCTGAATCCAATAATGAGAAAATACCAGAAATCCTCAAAATGAAGACTAATCTATTAAAACACAAAAAGCAAAACCTAGTCTGTTTTCTTTAAAACATCAATGTCATGAAAGACAAAGGCAGGCTGAAGAACTCTTCCAGATGGAAAGAGAGTGAAGAAACCTCGACAGCTAAATGCAGTACATGATCCTACAAGAGAGGAAAGCAGCGCTGTCCTGGACACCATTGTCTAACTGACAAAACTGGCGCACACACAGTATACTAGATAAAAGTTCTGCATTGGTGTTAAATTTCCTGCATCTGACAACAGTACTGAGGTTATGTAAGACAATACTCATTCTCCTACATATATGTGTATATGTGTGTATAAAACATTAAAGGGCAAGATGTTTGCAACCTACTCTAAAATTTCTCAGAAAAAATATATACACTTACATATATAGATGTATGTACACATATATGAGAGACAAAATAAAAACGAAATACCAAAATGTTAAAAATGTAAAAACTAAGTGAATAGTATAGGGAAATTCTTTATATCATTCCTGAACGTTTTCTACAAGTTTCTAATTATTTCCAAATGAAAAAATGCAGTTCTTTGTCTTGCACCAAATTCAGTAACAAAAAATTAAATATTAGATATGTTATTAAAGTATCTACATGGTTTTGCTTGCCAAAAATTGATGCTAAAAGCCAAGTAGTCCCAGTTTGTCATTTTCTCTTTTCTAGGGTAGTTTTGAGATATTTTTCTTTTCTCTCTGTCCTTCCTCACTCCCCTCTTTGAATGATGTCAAATCAGAAAGTGGAATAAAGGAATGAGTGTTCTAAGTCCCTCCTAAAGCACATTCCAGAATTTTGAGCTTAAAACCAATCTAAGAAACCATATTATAATTACTCTTAAAAAATGAGGCACCTGGGTGGCTCTGTCAGTTAAGCATCTGCCTTCCATTCAGGTTATGATCTTAGGGTCCTGGGGTCGAGTCCCACGTGGGCTCCCTGCTCAGCGAGGAGTCTGCTTCTCCTTCCCCCTCTGCCCCTCCCCAGCCCCTGCTCATGTGCTCTCGCCTCTCTCAAATACATAAAATCTTAAAAAAAAAAAAAAAAGTATGAGTGAGCCTTTATCAATTTGACATATATAGCGACTATTATTGATGTTTTCCAAAAAGAATCTAAATAAAATTTAAAGAAAAATTTACAAAGGTGACTTTAGAGTAATAAAGTTACCGATTTTCATTTAGTGCCCAAATGGGTGAAAGGTGACAACTATATTCTCTGTGCCAAGCCCACATGTCTTAGGCAGAATGCTCCCACGAAGATGGCCGTGCCCTAGTCCCCGGAACCCCTGCACCTGCACTTCGCATAAGCAAAGAGGCTCTGCAGATGGAATTTTAGGATTACAATACACTAAAAAAGGGAGGTTATCTGAGTGAGCCCAATTTACCCACATGAGTTCTTAAAAGCACAGAACTTTCTCCAGCTGGAGTTACAGAGATGCAGCAGAAAGGTGAATGACAAAAACTCAAAGTATGAGAGAAACTCAACTCCCCACTGCCATAGGGGGCCACATGGAAAACGCAAGAAGGAATGCAGACATCCCCTAGGTGCAGAGAATGGTTCGCAGCTGATAGTCCTCATGGAGAACAGGGACCTGTCCTACACGTGCAGAGAACTGAAATCTGCGGGGTGGAATGAGAATGAGCCTGGCCCTGGTTTCTCCCTGAGTCTCCAGAACCCAGTGCCAACATACTGATTTTGGCCTTTTGTGACCAGGTTTAGAGAAACCAGTTGAGCCCAGCCAGACTTCAGACTATATACACTGGTAAGAGAAATTATGTTGTTTTAAGCCACTAAATTTGTGGTAATTTGTTATGGCTGCAGTAGAAAACTAAAACTCAAATAAGTATTTTTATTTCTTAATTTTTATTCCATTCTAAATATTTTAATTAGGGTTAAAAATTAGAAGCAAATTATCACAGTTCTAGCTTTTTGTTTCCTCATATCAATTTTGTCACTAAAAGGGAAACATAATGTTTGAATGACTAGATTCTGAGCACTAAGGAATATCAATTTTTTACTTGATAAGTTAGTGTTTTGCTTTTAAAAATGTTTTTAAAAGGGCAGCCCCAGTGGCTCAGCGGTTTAGCGCCACCTTTGGCCTGGAGCCTGATCCTGGAGACCTGGGATCGAGTCCCATGTTAGGCTCCTGGCATGGAGCCTGCGTCTCCCTCTGCCTGTGTCTCTGCCTGCCTCTCTCTCTCTCTCTCTCTCTCTCTCTCTGTGTGTGTGTGTGTGTCTCTCATGAATAAATAAAATCTTTTAAAAAAAAGTTTTTAAAATGCCATTTTCTCTAAGAACATTTTATATGAAAACTGACTCAACTGAATGCAATTTAATATAGGGGTCTCTAGGTACCAAGTAGACTTGATGGTTCCTGAACTCTGAAATATTAATTCATTTTGCATATGATCAGCTGGTGCTTACAGGGTTTCGAGATAGCCAGAACGCTGCATGAGCTCATTTCTTTGGAATATTCATAATCAGTGTATCTCTCATCTTCTGAAATATTTCCCATGGGTAATGGAAGAGGAGCAGGGATGAAAATCCTAGTTGAGTGAATTCCAGGCATTTCTCCACGGTAAGAAAGTTAGCTAAAAAAGGCTAACATATAACCCTTGAGGAAGGAACTTATCTTTTCAGTTGGATGCTATGAAAGCTTTTGGTGTTCTTTCCGAGCAAGCAGATATTTTTAGAATAACAAAGCAATTTGTCATAGAAGATAACCAACAATGTTAGAGGAAAGACCAGCTAGAGTACCTCCGTTGACCTACCACCTCCTTGTACCTGTGGCTAGTAAGGTACGTCAATGTGCAGTCCTCTGTTTCGGCATCTAACTTCTAAGAACTTTTCTGGGGAGTATGTTGGTTAAAAATGCCTGAAGAGTTGAAGATAGTGCTCTTCAAAGTTCTATTGTAAAGGATCAGTTTCTACCATTTGTTTGCAAATTCTCGTGGATGGTGAAATCAATAATTTTGTAAAATGCAGTAAAACTATATAACTATAAAAATGAAACAAAATCCCAAGACATGTAAACTTCTTGAATGGCAGTGTCTATGGGATATGGGAGCTAAACATATGTTTAATGAGTGACTCAGCTGAATGTACTTTAACATGAGGGCCTATCCATACCAAGTAGTGGAGCCACAAATGAGCATGTCTTCACTGGCAAGATGGACGTATCTGGTATATTACTAGCTCTAGCTGATGAGGGCAAGCACCCTCAGACATCTCATAACCAAGAAAGTACATATTTTACGAGACCCCAGAACACACGAGACCAAGTAGTCTCTGACTATCTTTTCCTGTGATTTTGCCTTTTGTCCTAAAACCCCACCTATCCAAACACAGATCAGGAATGACTATGAAGGATAATGCTAAAGTCTAATAAGTCTAATACATGCTTACAGATGAACACCGGGCTCTACGTTAAGATATCCAGAAGAGGGGGATCCCTGGGTGGCTCAGCAGTTAAGCACCTGCCTTCGGCCCGGGGCATATCCTGGGGTCCTGGGATCGAGCCCCATGTCAGGCTCCCTGCATGGAGCCTGCTTCTCCCTCTGCCTGTGTCTATGCCTCTCTCTCTCCCGTGTCTCTCATGAATAAATTAAATCTTTAAAAAAATAAAAATAAAAAGATATCCAGGAGATACCTGTAAGGCTTAATTTGTATTTACTTTTACGTAGAGGATTTTTGAATGTAAAAGTGCACGTTCACATACAGCTTAGAATTCCTTAAATATATTAGACATTTAAATATACATTTTTAAAATATTACATATATTTTAAAAATTTATTTAAATTATATGTTAAAAACTGCCTGTATTTCAGCATAAAGTGAGAAAAGTAATCCTTTCACACACACAGATCATTTTAAATTTAGCCTCGCATCATCCATAAAGCCAACGACCACTTCCTCTTCACAGAATCCAATGTAGTATCGTAATGCAACCTGCAGTGACGACGGCAGAGGGCACTGTCACAGAAAGGAGTGCTTTCTGCTGTGTTCAAGATTCCTCCCTAGGTCAGAGTACAAAGAGGCTAAGATCTTCATAAACTGTCTTATACACTAAAACTATTTTAATATATCTACTTATGTGAATACAAAGTGATATATTTCAACTGATAAATTGGAACCTGAGTCATAAATCATAATAAAGAAAAAGAATACTATGTATACATAAACGTGGTGAATCTTTCCTCATACTATTTCTAGTACTATGTGATGCCATTTATAGAGTTCAAAAAGAAAAACAGAACATATCAGTTATAGAATAGTTAATTTCCTTTTTTAAAAGACTTTTTCAGATTTTTTTTTTAAGATTTAATTTATTTCTTTGACAGAGAGAGAGAGAGAGAGACAGCGCAGAAGCAGGCAGACTGACAAGCAGAGGGAGAAACAGAGCCCCTGCTGAGCAGGGAGCCCGATGAGGGGCTCGATACCAGGAACCCGGCCGGAATCATGACCTGAGCTGAAAAGGCAGACGCTTACCTGACTGAGTCCCCCAGGTGCCCCAGTTAATTTTATTTTCTTAGGAAATAAGGAAACAAGTACTTTCATAATAAAAGAAATTAATTATCATAGAATTTAGGGTAGTAGTTTCCCTTAGATGGAAATAAGGGGGCTGTGACTTAGGAGGGGCTTGTAGGAGACTTCAGGAGTGCTGTCAATGTTCCCATTCTTAACCTGTATCATGGTAACACAGGTTCCCATTTTGTCTTGGAAGCAGCTGCAGTGGTCTGTGTGTGATACAATGAGAACCCAAATTGCTTTATAGTCATCTCAGACATCTTAAGACTAAAATGTCACAAAAAAGACATGGACCTAACATCTAAAATGTGGAATTTCAAGAAAGTATAAATAAAGAGCTCCTATGTGCTTTCTGCTCTCAAATGTCCCCCTCTTTATATCATCATAGCTTAAAAAACAAGCTTTTTAGGCTAACAGAGAAATACACAACTTTGAGGAAGGCCTTTTTGAATAATTAGGGTTCCTTTGGATCATACAGTGAATGCAGTCCATAAATCTCTCTCCTCTCTTCTGTTCTCTCCCTCTTTCTAACTCTAACCCTAAAATACAAACATATCTCAATCGAGGTCACCCTTGACCAAGAGTTCCCGATGAGTGTCTGGACTCTGGAATCAACATCCAGGGGATCTGGGTAAGCGGTGGGGGTACAGAAGAGCTGACGGAGGAGATGCCCCAGGTCTCCAAATTCAACGGATGTCACATACCAGTGGTTTGGTTTGCATTTCGTACTTCAGGACACAGTGGGTTTGCTTCTGTTTCCCAAGCAACAATTTTTTAACCCAAATAAACTGGCATTGAGTAATTAAAAATAAAATTGGGAGGACAGAAAGCAGGCTGCCCACAGATGCTGTCAACAGTCAGGGGCTCCTCAGCCGCTGTCATCTCGTCATCCCCTTCTCTGCAGTCAAGGAAGACATTTCCTCACTTCCTGTGTAAGGGCTGCTGCACCCTTGGGGCTTCTGTGCAGATGCCCCTGCTTCCTGCCTCTTCAACACTGGCAGGATGTAGGCCTCATTGTATTCCTGGCAATCTAGAAGCAGACTAGTAACACTCATGACGCTAAATGCAGTGCTCACACACTTTTAAGTAAAACCCTAAACATATTGTTTAGAGTTGGATGGTCGCAACGAGGGGACTGTATTATAATCCCATAGGAGTCAGACAGGATTTGAAAAGGGGGCTTTTAGGGGAATCCCTGGGTGGCTCAGCGATTTAGCACCTGCATTCGGCCCAGGGCATGATCCTGGGAGGGGTCCCGGGATCAAGTCGTGAATCAGGTTCCCTGCATGGAGCCTGCTTCTCCCTCTGCCTGTGTCTCTGCCTCTCTCTCTCTCTCTCTGTGTGTGTCTCTCATGAATAAATAAATAAAATCTTAAAAAAAAAAAGAAAAAAGAAAAACATGAAAATTTGTGAATCAAAGAAACAGACTTGAAAGGGAATGAAAAAGCTGAATTAGTCACCATCTTTTTTCTTCTAGCCTACTGCCCTACATGCCAGAGAGGAATAGCTTTCGCTTTAAGTCTCAAAGGGAGAGTCAAAAATTTAAACATGGAAAGTCTCCTCCTAAGTGATCCTTCCAGGATCAATAAGGAATAGGAAAAGAGCAGCGAGGCCAAGATTAGCCTTAAGGTTGAAAATCATCCCCAGTGAAAGGAGAATTAATAAGTTTAAAATCATGCCAGGGCACCTGGGTGACTCAGTTGGTTTAACATACAACTCTTGGTTTTGGCTCAGATCATGATCTCAGGGTCATGAGATTGAGCCCTGAGTCAGGCTCCTTGCTGGGCATGAAGCCTCCTGTGGTTCTCTCTCTCCCTCTCCCTCTGCCCTCCCCAATTGTGTGCTCTCTAAAACATAAAATAAATAAATAATAAGTTTAAAACTATGCTGAAATATTACCATACTGGCATTTACGTAGAAGTATGAGAGTAGTAAGGTAATCAATATCATGTGTATATCAGTGTGTACCTAGGTTAAGTGTTATGCCAAACATCTACATATTCATTAAATCATTTAAATCTATAAGCATTTAGCAGAGATTATTTTTATTTTACGAAGAAATGAGACTCAGATAAAATACTTATTTAAAGTCAAATACAGAATAGATAGATAGATAGATAGATAGATAGATAGATAGATAGATAGTCAAATACAGTTGACCCTTGAACAATGTGGGGTTTAGGGGCACTTACCCACTTCCATGCAGTCAAAAATCTGTATAGGACTTTTGACTCTCCCAAAACTTAACTACTAATAGCCTACTGTTGACCAAAACCCTTACTGATAACATAAACAGTTGATTAACATATATTTTGTATGTTATATGTATTATGTACTATATTCTTACAATAAAGTAAGCCAGAGGAAAAAAAAATGTTATTAAGAAAACCATAAGGAAGAGGGGTGCCTGGGTGGCTCAGTCAATTAAGCATCTGACTCTTGACCTCAGCCCAGGTCATGAACTCTAGGTCCTAGGATTAAGCCCTGCTTCGGGCTCTGAGCTCAGCATGGAATCTACTTGGGATTCTCTTGTTCCCTCTCCTTCTACCCCTACCCCCACTCATGTTCTCTAGCTCTCTCTAAAATAAATTTTTAAAATCTTGAAAAAAAGTAAAGAAAAGAAAAGAAAAGAAAAGAAAAGAAAAGAAAAGAAAAGAAAAGAAAAGAAAAGAAAACCATAGGAAGAGAAAATACATTTACAATAATGTTCTGTATTTATTAAGAAAAATCCATGTATAAGTGGACCTGCACAGCCAAAGTAGGGTTATTCAAGGATTGACTGTATTTAAAATGGCAAATTGGGATTGAACCTAAATGTATCTTAACTCCAGTGCTCAGACTCTTTACTATTTTGTGATTTTATCTCCAATTATGTGATATATACTACCTTCTCTATTAAAGAGGCTGAATTGTGTAAGTCTGAGCTCAGCACAGAGTCTACTTGGGATTTTCTGTTTTTCCTCTCCTTCTGTTCCTACTCTCACTCATGCTATTTCTAATTTTCTCTAATTTTCTCCCATAATCCGCCCAAAAGCTCCACAGTAGTACTACCAATCACAGTAAAGATAAGAAATGGACCTCAGAGAGCCTACATTTATTGGTAGGAGGACAATTACAGCAGTGCCTCTTTCTTCATTCTCTTTTTTTTTTTTCTCTGTATAGTTCTTTTGAATCTTAAAGTTCCATATATTTCCTTGACTTCCTTCTCCAGGAATTTTGCTAACTTGGGTTTAACTTGTTCAAAATCATTTTCCCTTATTAACTTTTTTAAAATGCACAGTAACAAAGTAATGATAGAACTATACTAGATTGAATAAAATTATCTACTTTAATAAACTGACAAGAAGAAAATGAAAATGCTCACGAACTGATCATCCTGTTTAAGAATATAAATAACATTTATATTTGCACAAAAAATAAGTCTGAGTTTCTTGATTTTATTTGTGGAGGGAGTAAAGCAATTTTCATCTTACCTGAAATCACATGCTGTAGTAACCTCTGCTCCTCCACCTAATGCCCGACCTTGAATCAGTGCAACACTTATTAAAGGGAGTCTGTTTAATGAAGAAAAAATGGAACTACTTTTCATTTGAATTTTAATTTACAAATACTACTTTAAAAAAACTTGAGATGCAGTAGAAACAAAATTATTGAACTATGTTTATAATGACAAACACACCTCCAAGGAGGGTGGAACCCTGACTGTGCGCATCATGAGGAATAAAATAGTATAATTCTTAAGATATAATGATTCATACTAAATGCTATGTCAGTTTATCAAACTACCTCCCTGAATCTAGTTTTAAACTATGAACTTAACTATATTTTTATATGTAAGTAATAAATATAAAATATACCAAGTATATATTATAAATACTATATTTGATATATATGTCTTACATATATTTTTATATGTTACTAA
Source organism: Vulpes lagopus (assembly GCF_018345385.1). Classification (NCBI taxonomy): domain Eukaryota; kingdom Metazoa; phylum Chordata; class Mammalia; order Carnivora; family Canidae; genus Vulpes; species Vulpes lagopus. The sequence goes on from NC_054825.1 coordinate 123,300,816, forward strand.
CTATATTTTTTAACTATATATTGTAACTTTCTTCCAAATAAATAAATGTTTTTAACATAGTATACACCTCTTATAACTTTTCAGCAACTGGAAATCAGGAATAATTCAATGTGATCTTACCTACTCTATTTTTATTGATGTCAAGTTAGATGGCAAAATTAAAGCTATATCCAAAGGGATGAAATGTGGTAGAGAAGACTAAGCTCCAAAACTGTGTCATTATAAAGATTCCTATCAAAAGTCTTTTTTATTACCTATTGAAATGATTGATAAACTAATTCTATATAAATGAATGGGCCTGTGGTAAAAATAAATTTCTTCACCTTTCCTGTCCTTGCAAAGACCCACTTTGGAGGAGTACTCCAAATACTTTCAAATACTTTGAAAGTATGGAATATTTTGTAGGTTATAGGTTCTAACCAAGTGCAAAACTGCATGTCTAGGGACACCTGGGTGACTCAATGGTTGAGGGTCTGCTTTTGGCTTAGGGCAAGATCCAGGAGTCCCAGGATCAAGTCCCACATCAGGCTCCCTGCATGGAGCCTGCTTCTCCCTCTACCTGTGTCTGCCTCTCTCTCTGTGTCTCTCATGAATGAATAAATAAAATCTTTAAAAAAAAAAAAAACTGTGTGCCTAAAGTAATAGAAAATTTATTAATACATTCTGTTTCCAAACTAAAATGATTTTTAAAATCTTTTATGATTTATCTAAGAAAATGTCAAGTGTAACAGGGAAAGAAAGGTGAAGAGGAAATAAACAATGCAAAAAAGTATTTTAGAATAATCCTTTGATTCCATTATTCTTTCTAGGATCTCACATATGAAGAGCAACAAAAAAATGTGATGTAAACTAGTAGGTATGCTAAATAATATGAATCCTTAGTTTTTATCATTTTTAAATTATTTTAATTTGGAATACTGAAGTAGAAAGCTAATTAGCCAAAACATGTCAAAGTTTGTAACCAGAAATGCACAGTGAAAAAAAAAAAAAATGCACAGTGACAGGCCAAGAAGAATTTTCTTCCTTTTCTCCATCATCTAGATGCAAATTGAATCAATTTTCCTCAGAAACTTAAATTTGTACAAGCCTTCACCAATCCATAGTTCTTTTTCTCTCTCCTTAGATACAGACCACTTCACTCTGCACTCTATTAATTTTGAATGAGATAAACTTTATGTGCCATCTCTTGACCAGTGTCTTTATTCTGATCTAAAAGCACTATATAACTTTTTCATGTCTATACCTAAATAAAGCTAGTAGTATAAGCTCCTTATGAAATGTGTGCTATATCTTAAAATTCTTATTATCCCTTCTCTTATTTTGTATACCTGTGCATTCTTCACTAATATTTAATTAAATGACTGTCCTTGATAGCACAGATTAATACTTCATCATTAAAATAAATGTAATTTGAAAATCAGGTATTTTTTAACTGGTCCAAAACACAGAACAATAAAAAACTGTTTTTGTTTTTTAAGAAATAATATTTTAAAAAGAAAGGTATATTACCTCATAAGTCTTGTTAAGGTGTTTTGCATGAACATACATAAGGTCATTCCATCCTTTAAAGAAGAATAAGCATAAATAAACACAAAGGTATAATGTAAATATATAAGAAGTTTTTTTTATTTTTTTCAGGATTTAGAAAGCAATGAAGCCAAAAATATACCCAATCTTTTTTAAAGGTTTTTCACTTAAAACTCTTTAATGCTGTCAGAAAGGCAAATGATGCAGTATTTGATTTTGCTGGCCTCTTAGAGCTCTTTGAGCTTAGCTCTACATGAGATATTAGCAAAGACTTAGGCCTAAGAGTCCAATCACACACCCCAAAAAAGTGTGAAGTTCTACTCAGAGTACTTTGGGAGAAAGAGGCATACGATGCACCCACCTATTAGCCTAAATTCTCATCCCCTTAAAAATCTAAACATAAAAAAAAAAAAAAAAAAAAATCTAAACATATAAAAAAAAAAAAAAAAACAAATTTCTTAAAAGTACAGTTGACCCCTGAACAACACAGGTTGGAATGGCATGGGTCCACTTACATGTGGATTTCTTAGAGCACAGGACTGTGAATGTGTATTCTCTTCCTTATGGTTTTCTTAAAAACATTTTTTCTATAGTTTTCTTTATTGTAAGAATACAGTATATAATACATATAACATACAAAATATGTGTTAATCAACTGTTATCAGTAAGGCTTCCACTCAACAGTAAACTATCAGAAGTTAAGTTACTGGGGAGTTAAAAGTTATATAAAGATTTTCAACTACACAGGGGTCGAGAGCCCTAACGCCTACATCATCCAGGTGTCAACTGTAGTCTAAACTCACTGCCTCTTCTTTTTTAAGTCACATATTTCCTTCAATTTAGTTTAATCTATTCAGTCTTCTCTCAAAAGACTCCCCTCAAAGGTTTCTAATAATATTCTATTTGTTAAATGGCTTTTCCTTATCCTTGTCTTCCTGTCTCCATAACACAGGTATCTTACCTTTGACCAGTTTCTGTATTTTAAAATCCTCTGATGGTTTCTAGTAATACTTTCTACTCTTGATCCTCTTCCTGTTTCTTTGATTGTTCCCTTCAAGTTTTCTTCATTGTCTCTTCTTATTCAGCTACACAGGTAATGTAATACATTCCTCAAAATCCAATCCATGATTCTCTTTCTTTTCTTTGTCTACAATTTTTTCCTTGGAAATCTCATCCATCCCCATTGCTTCAACTCTTGTTTTCATGTAGACTCCCATGACTCCTAGGAATTTAACATTCTGCCAAGATTTCAAATTCAGCATGGCAAAACCAACTGGGAGTGGAAAGAGCTGAGTTTCAATCCTAGTGCTACCGCTTAATAATAACAGGAACTCGAGCAAGTCTTAACTGAATGGAGTTTGCTCATCCGTAAGGAAGGAATGAGGAATAAAAAATACCTACTGCTCTATTTGACTTAAAAGATGGTTAGAAAAATGAAAATCTATAAAAGATCACATAAACAATAGGATACTACTCTATAAAGGGATCACATAAATGTGAGTTCTGACTTAAAAAGGCCTTCTGATCAATAAGGCTCAGAATTTTGTTATTATCTTTGATTCTTCCAATTCATAGTTCACCCACAATCAGTTACCAAGTATGTCCTTTGAAATATTATAATATAAATCCCTTCTTTCTCTATTTGCACTGCTGCTACACTAGCTCAGACTGGTGTTACTCATACTTAGATTAGACAGTCTTGTTTCCTAACTAGTCTCTCTGTATTTAATTTCTTTTTCCTCTGTAATATAGCTTGTATCCTGATGCCTGATAAACCTTCCTACAGAATGGTGATTTCATATCGCCAAGAGAACAAAGTCTGAATTCCTTGGGAGGAATTGATCTCACCTGATTCCAAAATAATTTTACTAACTTTATTGACTACCATATCCCTCATCCCAGTATCCTAACTTCAGCCATAACAAACTATTTGCCATTCCTTTAACACTTTATACTTTACTGTTGGTCCTCTATCTTTGCTCAAACCATTCCCATTATTTGGAATAGCCTATTCTTGTCTCTACCTATTTCAAGGAATGCCCAGTTCAAATAATTTTTCCATCAAGATTAGTTTTCTCACCTGTGTTCCTGTGGTATTTTTATTTTTGTAACTTAGCTATAGTACTCATAGATTGTTTTGTATGCATTGCATTTGTATCCATTATTTGACACATTATCTATACAAGATAGGGACTAGGGAACATAAGTGGAATGTGGTCCCAGTTCCTAGTCCTCAAAAATCTTATAAGAAATAAATGCAACATGCATCAAGGTACATTATATCATATAAAGTATTTTAGGAAATGCTTGAACAAACTGAGAAGAGTGCTGAATAAGAAGCGATTCATTTCAATTGGGGTAGGGTAGTTGGGAAGGCTTTATAGAGAAGGGAAGATGGCATTTACTAGGCCTACACAATTAGCCTTTTGAGGCTGACAAAAATGCCCTTTTTTTCCTCAGAAGTTAATACAATGTTTTACATATAACATATGCTTTTGAAGTTAACTGAATCAGATGAATTTTAGATGGAGAACTATGTTATTCTAAAACAAATGCTGTCAATGAAAGGTAAAAACCAACATAAATTAAATATAAATTTCCTAACTGGAAGCCTTTATAACAAAGGTCATTCTATATTATAAACACATGAGAAAATTAACACAAGTACAAAGAGCTAAAAGGTTCAAAACTAGACTGATTTGTATTCCATTACAATCTATGCAATACGGACAGCACCTCGGTGGCTCAGTCAGTTGAGCGGCCAACCTGTGATCTGGACTCAGATCATGGTCTCACAGGTCATGATATAGAGCCCCACATCAGGCCCCTTGCTCAGCAGAGTCTCCTTGAGATTCTCACTCCTCTCCTTATGCCCCTCCTGCTGCTCATGCGCGGCGCACGCGCGCTCTCTAAAATAAATAAAATCTTTAAAAACAAAACTCTGTGGAATAAAGCCTGTTAAATTATATCAATAAATTAATTTTAATAGCCCTATTTTCCATTATACTAGATCTAGAGTACTTAAAATTCTAACAGAAGCATCTAGAATTGGTAGAAATGAAAGTGAAGCAGGTATTATACTGTATACTGCCATAATTCTCATTCAAAAGATAAGTCACACTAAAAATGTTTCAAGGCAGTATAGAACAATGGTTAACAACACAGACTGTAGAGCTAACATGCCTAGGTTGAATCTGGGCTCTATTACTTCCTAGCTGTTTTGGCTTTGGACGTGATACCTAACCTCTCTGTGCTTCAGTCTCCTCACCTAGAATAGCATAGTAGCAGCTATCTCATTAGGGGATATTTAATCATTCAGAATGACCAAATAAATCTGACATATAAAAAACATAGATAGTGCCTGATACATAGTAGGAGAACAGGAAATTTATCTAGCCCTGCTATTATTAACATTAGTAACAGCACTGGCAATCAGATAATGAGTATGCTTCCACTTTAAATGTATCATAAAGTAGAGATCACACTGTACTAGCCAACATGACCTAGGGAGAAAAAAAGATTACATATGTCCCCCAAAACCATTGGGCCAAAAATGGTAACATACTCAGGCCCTTTCCTGGGCTGTAGGAAGAAAATAAACCAGTGAGAGACAAACGTCAGCTTGTAAGAGTATAAACTGAGAAAAAGGAACCAATGAGAAGCTAAACTTGCTCTGATGAATGAAGGCTAGAAGCTGGAAAGTAACAAAAAAAAAAAAAAAAAAGTTTTAAGAGCTGCTGCACCCAGTGATACTTATATCCTAGATAAATGATACCCTGAGGCCCAAACCTACTCCAGGAGCTCTTACTTGTATAACAACTATGGGAAGCACACTGCTTAGACCAAGTGTCAAAAGCAACTATTAATGTCGTATTTACTCCAAGTCACATTTATCCCGAGTAGAAAAATGCCAGCCTGTAAAAGTATCTTCCTAGAACCATAAATGAGCCTCTCTTTTTCCCCTAAGTTCTTGTGTTATGGATTTATTAATTTCCTCAGAGTACATGGGACGGTTTAGAGACAATTAGAATAATTGGTCTCTAAATTAATGATGCTAAAATGAAACTGTACAAAAGTAGTAACAAAAGCAAAAAAGTCAGATGAGAACTTTGAGGTCACTGCAGGAATTTAAGCAAGAGAAAAATAATGGACAACAGATTGGCAGAAAAGCACCAAGAAAGGTCAGGGAGCAAAGGAAAATTATTGCCTTCAAGCTAGATTAAGAGTATAAAGGTTTCTAAAATGCCAGACTTTTCCACGGGACCTTATGCCCATTCATTGCAGAATAAGTAGGTTTATTTCCCCACATCTTAAAGGTTATAATTGGATCTGGCTGATTTCTGCCTTCTGAAAAAAGGCTTCTGATAGTCTACAGAACACCCGGTGGTGTCAAATCCAACTCTTATAATTGGGCTAGTACTTAACGGTAGATTTTTTTTCATATTTTATTATTTTCTTTGTCCCATAACTTTTCAGGCTAATGTGTGTGTTATGCTAATCTATCTCCCTGCCTCAACCTTTTCAACCAAGGATTAACTAACTGCCTAATAGGGACAGCTGGAGCTCGTTTTCTACTCATTAAACAAAAAACACCAAAATGAAATCAACTTCTTAAGATACCAGCTACATTTTTAAAAAAGTAAACTGATAAATAAATATAATAAAATGTTGATGGCTATTAATGCTATTATGGGTACATGAGGGTTTCACTGTATTAGTCTACTTCTATTTAAATTTGGTAATTTTCACTAATAAAATATTTTTGAACTTTGAAAAAATACAGTGGCAAAAACATCAACATAATTATCTCTTTTTAAAAAGTCATTTATTAATCACTTTCAAGTATCCTGTTATAATCAGAAGGGACTATATCCAATTACTAAAATCATCATCTATTCTAGTTTTCTCATCATTCTCAGAAAAGCAAATTTACTACATAAATAAACACTAGTGATACATCTGCAACAACAAAGAGTAAGTATATTAGAGAAGAGCTTCACTTAGAGAAAGGCTGTTCACAACGGAATGTTAAGAGTTTTCAGACTGTCTCAGCTGTGAAGGGCAGATGCATTTATATGTGCAGGTGCAACTCATACAGATGTGTGAGCCTCAAAAGTCCTGAGGCCATTTTTTTTTTTTTATTTAAATTCAATTAGCCAACATACAGAACACCATTAGTTTCAGATGTAGAGTTCAATAATTCATCAGTTGCATATAACATTCAGTGCTCATCACAGCCTGTGTCCTCCTTAATGCCCATCATCTAATTACCCCATCTCCTGACCTACCTCCCCTCCAGCAACCCTCACTTTGTTTCCCATAGTTGAGAATCTCTCATGGTTTGTGTCTCCCTCTCTGATGACTTCCCTTTTAGTTTTCCCTCCCTTCCCCTATGATCTTCTCTGTGCTTCTCATGTTCCACATATGAGTGAAACCATTCTCAATGGGGAAAAACTGAGAGCTTTTCCCCTAAGATCAGGAACATAACAGGGATACCCACTCTCACCACTGAAGTTCAACACAGTACTAGAAGTCCTAGCCTAAGCAATAGGACAATAAAAAGATATAAAAGGCATTCAAACTGACAAAGAAGAAATCAAACTCTCACTCTTCGCAGATGACATGATACTTTATGTAGAAAACCCAGAAGACTCCACCCCAAGATTCCTAGAACTCATACAGGAATTCAGCAACACGGCAGGATACAAAATCAATGCACAGAAATCAGTTGTATATCTATACACTAACAATGAGACAGAAGAAAGAGAAATTAAGGAATCAATCCCATTTACAACTGTACTAAAAACTATAAGCTACCCAGGAATAAACCTAACCAGAGGTAAAGGATCTGTACTCTAAAAACTACAGAACACAGTCAGCAGTGGATCATCTGCCTTCAGCCCAGGGCGTGATCCCGGGGATCCTACATCGGGCTCCCTGCATGGAGCCTGCTTCTCCCTCTGCCTGTGTCTCTGCCTCTATCTCTCTCTGTGTCTCTCATGAATAAATAAATAAAAATCTTAGAAAAAAAAAATGATGTTGGGAAAATTGGGACAGTGCTGAGGCCATTTTAAATCTTGGTTTTATAAATATTCATAGTTCTTTTTTCTCAGGTGTATAGAAATTAGGATGATTCTACTTTCAGCTTTTACATGTATGCAAAATAAAAAATCCTGACCATGTGATCTAAAGAGACAGAGAAACACGTTTTAACTAGAAGAAAGGAAAATAATCTTTCACCTTTTCAGGGATCTTTTCCTACCCAACTTACATCAGATCCAAAATAATCTATTATTGCATTTTATGTATCCAGTGTCTTTTATGAACAAAGTGAAGTGCCTCGGATTTCAATCATTCCAGAGATGAAAAATTATAATCAAATAAATCGCAGGCCATATAGCTAATGATTAGATGACCCAGGGCAAGAATCCATATATTTGAATCTACAGCTTAGTGCTCTAATCATTTGAACACACACAGCAAATTTAAGCCTAGTGATGCTACAAATAATAGATCATCTCAAAGATAATAACATTTATCAATATTGAGATCTTTGATATAAAAATAATAGCTACCTTTTTCAGGCACTATCCTAGCAGGCACACTATATACATTATCTTGAATCCTCATAATAGCTATGTGAAATACGGAATTCTCATTTCTAGATTAGGAAAATAAGACTGAAAAAGACTAAGTGATTTGTCCATTTACCCAGGTGTTGAAATCAGCATTCAATCTAAGTCTATCAAATGAGAGCTCTTACCTAACAATGTGATGCAAATATAGATCATATACTACAGAGAGCTATATGAGTTGTGGAATACTATTAAAACATTATTACCTACATACAGCTCACACTTATAATTAAATGGCAATGACTACTTATATATTTCCCTTCCTTCTTTTTTTTTTTTTTGCCTAGGGGATACAGGTGGAAGCCTAGCCTAGGTAGGCTTCCTTGGCGGCCTAGGTTCCTTGGAGGATATAGCCCAGGTTCCTTGGAGGATAATGGAAGATGACTAATAGTGGAAGATGATTAGGATACCTTTTCTATCAGGGTAATTCAGACACGAATGTTTTAATTGTTATCATCTGTTGAAGCCTACCATGTGCTGGGTACTTTATATATGTACCTCATATAAAATTCCTCATCATGAGATGCTAAGAGTCTTCCACTTAAAAGACCTAAAACTCTTTTTTTTTTTTTTAAAGAATTTTATTTTATTTTATTTATGATAGTCACAGAGAGAGCGAGAGAGAGGCAGAGACACAGGCAGAGGGAGGAGAAGCAGGCTCCATGCACCGAGAGCCCGACGTGGGATTCGATCCCGGGTCTCCAGGATCGCGCCCTGGGCCAAAGGAAGGCGCCAAACCGCTGCGCCACCCAGGGATCCCAAGACCTAAAACTCTTAAAAAAAAAAAGACTTAAAACTCCTGCTGGTTTTAATGGGCTTTAGTGATTGCTAATCTTGTCCTTCCTTCCCTTCTCCCATTCCCACTATGTCACACTACTTACGACTTGAATTTAAGAAGAAAACCAAAACCTCTGATCTTTGGAAATCTCTTGTCTTAAAGAGCAACTATCATAATAACTATATGTAAAATATAAATATCTTAGCCATAGATATCTGATAAATATGTGGTATCTAGTGCATATTTCATACAATACTTGCCTCTGGAGTCGCTAGTGCTTTCACAGCATTCAGATCAGATCCTGAGGAGAAAGTATTTTTTGCCCCACGAACAATGAGACCTTTCCCCTCTGTCCAATTTTCCAATTCAATCACTTTTTCCAGAAGCTGTAGCATCATAACACCTGCCAGAGAGAAGAGGGGGAATCAAAGCAATAAGATACTAGAAAAAGAGAAATAATTTAGAAACCATCAACTGTCAAATAGGACTCTTAGATCCTACGTTTTACAATATTAACTGAATATTTATCAAATGTCTTTTGTGTTGGTATCATGGGATATATACAAAAGAGGTGTATTTGACAGTCCCTCCTTTAGAAGTTTACAATACGTTAGTAATCTCTCTCCCTTTCTCTCTGTCTTAATTAATAAATCACACAAATACATGGTTAGATAGAAAATGAGAATATATGATACATGTCCTAGAAATAGAAAAATTAGAATGAATAAAACACATGGTGGTAAAAAAATATATATATTTCTTAAGGTTAAAGTCAAATATAGACCTGACTTCACAGTAGTACACACTGTTGCAGTCAACAAGCTCAACAAGGATTATAAAATCAACAAGCTCCTAACAAGAATTATGCCAGTATTCCTAACTCAAATACAGTATTGCCCCAGAAGACGGAGATCTCATAATCTATCGGGTATATGGTACACAAAACAAAGGTAAGATTCCTATGCTATTCAAATGAAAACTATTATAACAGGATGTTAGTTCAGGAAAGGGATAGTACATACCATCTTGTTCCACAGTTGACAAACTATGCTCTAACCCAAGGCATACTATGAAAGGCTGCCAATAAGATAACTACCAACCATCAATTCTATGATTTATAAATTAAATTTTTACCTTAGTATTATTCCAAAATTCTTTGGAGCCTCTTTATAATGGGCAAATTTAAAATGGGAACAGCAGGGACTATAATTCTTATCTGCAGTGATCACACAGGTGCATAAAGTTCATAATGCTATTAATGATTAAGCTTACTCTTGTCTCTGCTTAAGAAAATGATTTACAAGCCAATATAAAGAGGATTAAAACTGGCAAAGATTCTGTATTACAAGGTTCCAAAACCTATAATATAGTCCCCACTAAATTAGGGACACTACTCTGGAATATAAACCCCATGATGTCAAGAACTATTAATTCTCTTTGCTGTTTTCTAAAGTAGCCAATAATGAAGTGGTTTCACAATGATGCTAATTGTTAAATGTTATTGATTCATAAGTATCGAATGCAGCTATCCTTTCTAATTGCAAATTATGACCTAATTAAGATTGTAGCCCTATCCAAAGATGTCCTAGGTGTTTCAGAAATATAGTTCTTGTTTTCAAAAGATTTATAGTCTAGTAGCTTTTTATGAAAAAAAAAAAAACCCACTCATTAGAGTAAGAATAAATCTATATAAGTAAATATGGACTTTCAGTCATCCCTAAGATTTAAGCTTCTAAAAAAAAGTAATGCTGGTTTTGAGTATGATACATCTATACTAGAAGTTAATCTTGAACTCATCTTTTTGACTTTGTAAATTAAGGGTTAAGAGTTGGAAGGAAGGGGATCCCTGGGTGGCTTAGCGGTTGAGAGCCTGCTTTCAGCCCAGGGCATGATCCCGGGGTCTGGGGATCGAGTCCTACATCGGGCTCCCCACAGGAAGCCTGCTTCTCTCTCTGTCTGTGTCTCTATCTCTCTCTCTCTGTGTCTCTCATGAATAAATAAATAAAAGCTTAAAAAAAAAAGAAAAGAAAAAAATAGAGTTGAAAGGAACCTTAAAGGAGTGCCTAGGCTGGGTAATTTTCAAACCAGGGTATTGGGGTTGTGTGATGTGGCTCACTTATCTTCTCCTAGACCAAATCAAAGCACCTCTGCTCATATTCATTTTAAATATTAGCCATGAAATGAATATTGGTTTCCATTTGAATAATAATCTTTACTAATATAAATTCTTTGTAATTTAATTCAGTAGTAATTTAAAACAATTAATCTAGTCTAATTCTCTAGAACAGTCTTACTTTTCTAATGTTACTTATCCTGAACTAATATTAAAATTTGTTTTTGGGATGTCTGAGTGACTCAGTGGTTAAGGATCTGCCTTTGGCACGGGTCATGATCCTGTAGTCCCAGGATCAAGTCCCACACTGGGCTCCCCGCATGGAGCCTGCTTCTCCCTCTCTGCTTCTCTTCTCTCTGTGTCACTCATGAATAAATAAAATCTTTAAAAAATAATTAAAATAATTTGCTATTATTCTCTGAACCAATTAAAGGTATAGGGATATACTGTCCAGTAAAGTAGCCACCATCCTCATCTAGCTTTTGAGCACCAGAAACGTGCCTAGTCCAAACTGAGCTGTCCAATTAAGTAAGTAAGCTGTCCAATTAAGTAAAATACCAGATTTCAAAGACTTGGTATGATTAAATAAAAACACATTATAAATAATTTTTCATATGAGTCACATGTTGACATATTTTTGAATATACTGGATTAAATAAAGTATGTTAAAATTAATTCCACCTATTTCCTTCTACTTTTTATTTTTTTATTTTACTTTTTAAAAACATGGCTACTAGAAATTTTTATTTACAAATGTGGCTCACATTTGCGTTTGCATTATACTTCTATTGGATAACACTAATAGAGACATCTCTGAACTATGCTGAGAGGAAAGAAAAGTCATCTTGTGCTTTAAAGATCCACCACTAATAATTTACAAAGTTTACAGTCTACCAAATTATGTATATGGGTATGAAAATTTATTGAGGCATTTTTGAGCACAGTATTTCAAGTATTATAAAACATAATTTATCCCTATGAGGTGCATAATGGACACTCCGAGCATTCAAACATCGCCTAAGTCATCCTGACTGGGTAGTCAGCAAATGTTAATCATTTGCTCTTACACAGTATCATCAACCACCAGTGAGTTACATCACTGACAAACAGAAACTGCTAAAATCACCCTGAAATATGTAGGAGTGCTAGATACTCAGCAGTGTTACTCATTAGCTCTTGCATGACGTCATAGTAGTATAATTCAAATTTGCACTTTGGCACAAAATTACAAATGACCACTGTCCTAGACTTTTGGGTCCCTTAAATGTGAAATTTTTACATGCTCCTTCTATTTGCTAGGCAGCAAATTCAAGTGTCAGGGAAGGAGCAACACATAGGCAAGGACAGTGTTTTCACTGATTACTGGAATTACACGGTTAAATGACAGTCTTATTTCAATACATAGGGGAAAAAAAAAATTTTTTTTTAAATAAAGACAATATTTTTTTAATAACATTTTAATATTTTTAATTTTTTTTATTATTTATTTATGATAGTCATACAGAGAGAGAGAGAGAGGCAGAGACACAGGCAGAGGGAGAAGCAGGCTCCATGCACCGGGAGCCCGACGTGGGATTCGATCCCGGGTCTCCAGGATCGCGCCCTGGGCCAAAGGCAGGCGCCAAACCACTGCACCACCCAGGGATCCCCATAGGGGAAAAAATTTAAGTAATTTTTTTCATTTATAAGTTTTTCTCTTTACTTTTCAAATATTTTTGAAAGCTCCTTCCCTTTGTCTCCCAGTGACATCAGCTCAACAAATGAAGTCATTAGGAAGTTAGTAACTGTCAATGGAAAAAATAATCAAGGTTAATTTGAAAGTTTCCTTTCTATTAACAACCATATTTACGGATTTTAAAAAATTAAAATATTCAGAATTAGTTTTAAAAAAGTGTTCCCGGTTAAAATGATGGTTTCAAGTGTTCTCTGTATGTATGTTCTAAGAATACCACAACTTTCAAGAATTCCATCACCAGAGTAGAGATAAAAATGTGATAGCAGCTTAGAGTTAGAGTCACTATTTAGCAAAAGAAAGACCTCTATACCTGAGAAAGCATTCATTTTACTTGGGTTGTTCAGGGTAAGAATACCAATGCCATTGTCTTCCTTCTGAAGGTCAACGGATCCACCAGGAAACTGTTGAAGTTTTTTTTTTAAATCTTCCTCATGGAAGCCATGAGATGTATTATAAAGGGACAATCCTGTTTGATGTAGTAATTTTGTCCTTACAGACAAAGATGATGTCTTCAGAAGATTTCCTGCCATTTCTGGAAAACAGAAAGAAATATGCAGTAGTCCAGATGAATGCTTTTCTAATATTATATGTTAACAGACTTTTTTTGTTTAATTGGGACCACTTCCCACTTCTAAAGGCACTCTGAGGAGACAGTGGGTATGGAAATCCTTTCCTTTTCCCTCTTTCTCAAACCAAATAATTCACAAAGTATACCATTTCAGTACATCGCTGAGAGATGATGATGTATTACAGTACATTTACTGGTATCCAATACACCCAGATGGTTGACAAAAATGTTGCTGTTTTGTGTTTAGCACCATCTCTGGCCTCCTGGTAAGTCTTTCTCATGATAGGAGTTCTTCCTCCAACTCTTTAACTTTTGCAAAATCTAAGAATAAATTCAGTCCAATGTCCCCTTGGAAACAGTCTCTATGCAGAAATGTTACAAAAGTAATCTTATTCTCTAATAGAAATTTCATTCTTAGCATTATTCTTCCTTATGCAGTGCTTTCATAGAAAAAGCTGAGGAATATGGGGAAAGAAATAGGAATGTGTGCATGGCATGCTTAAAAATGCAGAGAGTAATGCTGAACTTAAGGGTTTAGATGTAAATTCTCTGGTCATTGAGCACATCCAGGTGAACAAAGCCCCCAAGGACTTACAGGGCTCATGGCCAGATTAACCCATACATGAGCTCTCCCTGCCACATCGAGATGATTCTTACTGAAAAAGAGCAGATTGTTCCTAAACCAGGAGAGGAGGTTGCACAGAAGAAAAAGATATCCCAGGAGAAACTGAAGAAACAAAAACTTATGGCCTGGGAGTAAATACTGCACAGAATCAATATAAATAGATTTTTTTTTTAATTTAAAAAAAAAAAAGGAATGTGTGTATGGTTTCCTGTGCTCCCCAGAATTTTGTTACTCTTCTCACTTATATATACATCCTGGATAATGTCATTTCTGCCGTAATGGTTTTTGCCGTATGTAAGCATTTTTTGTTGACATAAAACATTCAGAAGAGTATACAAATCACAAATTATAGCTCAATGAATTTCACAAGGTAAATACATTCAAGTCAATGACACCCAGATTAAGAAACAGAATGTGATAAAAACCAAAAACCAAAAAAAAAAAAAAAAAAAAAAAAAAAAAAAACCATGAAGCTCAGAAGGTCTATTGTGTCCTCTCAATCACAACTCCAAATAAGAATGATAATTACCCTGACTGGGACGCCTGGGTAGCTCAGCTCAGCAATTGAGTGGCTGCCTTTGGCTGCTGGTGCGATCCTAGAGTCCCGGGGTCAAATCCCACATCAGGCTCCCCAAGGAGCCTGCTTCTCCCTCTGCCTATGTCTCTGCCTCTGTGTGTGTCTCTGATAAATAAATAAATCTTCAAAAAAAATAATAATTACTCTGACTTCTAATACCCTAGATTAGTTTTTTGTTTTGTTTTTTAATTTTATACGAATAGTATAGATTCTTCTGTCCCTGGTTTCAACCTTTTGTGACATCACATTAGTGTCTAAATGGCCCATTCCTCCCACTGCTGCATTTTATTTTATGAATACACTAAATATTTTATCTATTTATTCATGAGAGACACACACAGAGAGAGAGAGAGAGGCAAAGACACAGGCAGAGAGAGAAGCAGGCTCCCTGTGGGGAGCCTGATGTGGGACTTGATCCCAGGACTCCAAGATCATGGCCTGAGCCAAAGGCAGACGCTCAACTGCTGAGCCACCCAGGTGTAGCAAGGTTTTTGTTTTGTTTTGTTTGTTTTGTTTTGTTTTTCAATAGCTTCTACTAATAAAAAGATCAAGTCCAATGCTCATTTTCATTGGGCCCTTATTGATATCTTGAGTCTCTCATAACATCTCTACCTACAGTCTACATCGACACCAAACAACTAGAATTCCACAAATTTACCATGCTATTTTACATTACGACATCCCCAATATAATATCTTTCCTTCTTCACTGACCTGGTAAGTACCTAATCATCTTTAAAAACTAAATTCCTAAATTTCCTCCTTAAGTGATTTCCTAAGCAGAGATAATTATTCCTTTTACTTATCCCATCCCAAGATAGCATATGATTACATTTCAACATACTTTACACATCATTTTAATGTTATTTTTCATTTGCCTCTCTCACCAGATGGAAGCTTCCTGAGAGTAGTTCTCTAAGGCACATACCCTCTGTCACTAGTGCCTAGTATTAGTGCTCAACACAAACAGGTACTTGAATGCTTCATGAAAATAAATCATCAGGTTGGCAAACGGAATACCGCAAGCTTGTTTTATACCTTTAGAAATATCTCTACTATGTGAGTTATAAAATGGTCTCAAAAGCAGATGGAGAACAAGTCATCTAAAAAAGATTACAATATGATCTCTCTTCCACTTTAAATTGTTTCACCTTCAAAGGACACTTCAAAGACACTGTTAAAGTGTCTCAGCAGAACACTTGCAACTGTGTAAGTATCTAAAAATATTACACAGTGGAAAGCAATCCCCTACACAGATATACTTTAGAAACTTGGTGTTGAACAGTGTTTCAAAATTTCTTCAATAAGATAACTTTGAATACCAGTATCAAGGAGACCAAAATGTTCCTTAAATCTCCTCTAAAAGACTAAAATGTAATTCATATTAGATACAATATGACCTAATGTGCTGTGATACATGGTAGAGAGTTTAACAAAAAGCATGATAGTGAGTGAGGTGCTTGTTGTCTTTGAAAACACCACCCACGAATAAGACCTTTATGCCATTTTTCCAATAAAAAAGGCGTCCTAACTTGCTATCCTAAGTGCTGCGACTCTCAACCGCCGTAACTTTACTGTTACTGTAAAGTTCCTTATGGTCTTACTCTCTACTCCACAATTTATCCTTTCTTCCCTACTGGAAGGGCACTAACTAGTAAATATCAAGGCTAACAAACTGACATTTCTTCCATGTTTTAGGAGCTTAGTTTATCAAAACACAGTCTCTTGGGATGCCTGGGTGGCTCAGGGGTTGAGCGTCTGCCTTCAGCTCAGATGGCGACCCAGGGGCCCTGGGATCGAGTCCTGCATCAGGCTCCCCACAGAGCACCTGCTTCTCCCTCTGCCTGTGTCTCTGCCTCTCCCTCTCTGTGTCTTTCATGAATAAATAAAATCTTTGGGAAAAAAAGTCTGTTGTGTTTTTTTTTTTTTTTAATCTTTCATTTCTGAAATGAAATGGTACAATCTGCCAGACTTGCCTCTATCAATAAGACAGATGCCCAGGCACTCAGGAGCATGGATGAGCACCAACAACTGAGGCCAACTTTAAACATTCCTGGTGGTTAAGCGGTGTTGTCTCTGCCTTTACCATTAATCTCTCCCAATTTTCCATATGGTCAATTTCAAAATTCATTTCATAAACACTCTATTTCTTTACGTAGAAGATTATTAAACAAAGAAATAGTGGAGTGGCTACAAAGGCGTCTGAAGTCCGGCAGGTCTGACAACTACTAAAGAGTCCTTATTAGAGGTAGGGCTATTTCTTAAAAACCAGTGTACAATCAGAAACTAGACAATAGAGAATTAGAAATGAAGCTCCTGCCTCCAGTAAGTTAAAAAACTCTTATGGGCAGGACTGCGTCTTATTCACAGCCTTTAGCATACAGTTTCACATTTAATATTTGTGGAACTAAATGACCTCCAGTGTGGTTATTACTGTCTAGGGATTACAGTACCTACTAATTTTTAAACTAAATATAAAATCTCTATTTGCAAAATAGAAAAAGTTTATCTCACTGTTGGGTTTCTAGGATATGTAGCTACAGCCGTGCAGGGGTACGATTTCCTTTTCACGTTTACAAAGTGGCTTTGCATACAACATAATCTCTATTGTTTCACTAATAAAAATATTAATACTTTTAAAGAAATGAAGTGACAAATAATAAGACATCACTCTATCTACAATACGTATAGCTGGCAATATATATTTCACAAGGATCTGATCAGTAATGTTCTTTGTCCTTTAACTAGTTAACAAGACTTTTCTCACAAGAGCAATCGTAGGTCAGGTCTAGCCTATCACGTTCGCTAACTTTCTCAGGATGAGAGGCAATTTACCCTATGATACTGAGGTTAATAGGAGTGACTGTCAGTGGCAAACTTGGAGAACCCGAGATCTGACCTATTTTTGCCTTCACCTTCACCTTCCAAAGGAGGATGCTGGTTTTGAGCTAAAGTCCAGTAATGCAGTGTGGAGCTTTGTGTACTAGACAGCAAAGTGAAACTACTTGCCCTGGAACTGCTGTTATTTTGGATTTTCTTAGTTCTGTTCTCCCTCTTTCACTCTAAGAGGCTTATGTAGTAAAAAGAACCCGGGGCTGCCTTTACCTCGTCCCATCTGAAGATCAACTAGAGCAGGGCTCAGGGTTCCTTAGGCCTGTTTCTAGTGTAGGGAAAATAAGCTCTCAAGACCACTCATCAGGTCAGTTCACGAAACTGAAAGGTGCATACACAAAGTCAGAGCCAAAGGCAATATGCCCAAACTTGCTTTGCCTGGATTTGCTCTGTGCATGTCGTGCCCCTGGAGACGTCAGATATAGAATGGAAAAGCAATGGAAACTCAGCTGAAGCTGAGGTCCTGATCTTTTCCATATTTACCACGACTTCAACATTCAACCAAGTACCAAAAAAAAAAAAAAAAGTGATAAGAACTTCAATGGCTATTTTGGAAAACTAAATCTGCCTGTTCTCCACAATATTCTGTTTAGGGAAAAGAACAAAGAGTTAAACTAGAAAATAAGGAATAAGGCTTACAAAATGATTGGCCTTTTTAAATTATTTTTGTGGGATAACAAAATGAATGAACAATATGCCCTCTCTTCTGTAAGGAGCCTGTCCCGTACTCACACGTCACCTCTCCAATATCCAACAGCAAAAGGGCAAATTGTGTGGACGCCAGCAGATCTATGATCACCTGACCTTTAAGTCCTTACAAAATTAAATATACACATAACTAATACTTTTGCCTCATTCGACATCTTTGATATGCTGATTTTTCCAAGGAAATCTTATAATACACACTGCAAGTATCCTTCTATGAGTTCCATTTCTTCTCTCCTTTCCCATTCCTATTCCCCTTGCACTACGAAGTCTCCCTTCTGCTCTCCTCTCCTTCTGTTCCTTTGTGCCATGGAGGAGCAGCACAAAAACTCAAGGGCATTGCTTAGGCCGACTAGGTTTGCAGATCTCAGGTTTACAGACCCAATTCTGGAAAGTTGGTAAGAGCCTAGTAAGTACACTCTCACGCCAATTCTAAACCCAAAGAGCAAATTAGACAAGAGTCCAGTGCTAAGGAGATGGGCAAGCATCGGCCACTCTTAAACCATGACAGTATCTGACGGTACCAAAGGGCTGAGGTTCAGATTCCAGGTAAGCACGGGGTTAAACAATCAGCACATTGCGTTTCTTCCAGAATGATATGGCAACGAGGAAGTTCTGACAAAATCCTGAGTTTGCAAACTTTCCTCTAGACAAAACATACGTCTAAAATCCGCCGTGCACGATGCTTTGCTGTCCTGTCACAGACGGTCCCTGTCAGCTCAAAGAGCTGTCCTCCAAGCCACTGGAGGAGGGTGAGAGAGGAGGGCCTTGTGGACACCTGAGACCACCTGTGCTACTCTCTCCCGTTTTGGTTCAAGCTCTGCAAAGGTTTTCAAACACTCTTCCCCTCCTTGCACGAGGAATAAGCTAGCTTTTCTCTTAAAAGCCGCATGCAGGGATCCCTGGGTGGTGCAGCAGTTTGGCGCCTGCCTTTGGCCCAGGGCGCGATCCTGGAGACTCGGGATCGAATCCCACGTCGGGCTCCCGGTGCGTGGAGCCTGCTTCTCCCTCTGCCTGTGTCTCTGCCTCTCTCTCTCTCTGTGTGACTATCATAAATAAATAAATAAAATAAATAAATAAAATAAAATAAAATAAAATAAAATAAAATAAAAAGCCGCATGCAGAGGGGATCCCTGGGTTTAGCACCTGCCTTCAGCTCAGGGCGTGATCCTGGAGTCCCAGGATCGAGTCCCACATGGGGCTGGAGTCTGCATCTCCCTCTGCCTGTGTCTCTGCCTCTCTCTCTGTGTGTCTCTCCTAAATAAATAAATAAAATCTTAAAAAAAAAAAAAAAAAAGCGGCATGCAGGGCTGCCTGGGTTGCCCAGCGGGTTGAGCCTGGGGCCCAGGCTGTGACCCCGGGGGGTGGAGTGGGGGGTGGTCCTGGGACCGAGCCGAGCCTCAGACCCCTGCTCACTGCGGAGTCAGCTTCTCCCTCTCCCTCCGCCTCTCCGTCCTGCTCCTGCTCTCTTTTCTCAAATAAATTAATTAATTAATTAATTAAATTAAATTAAATTAAACCTTTAAACGAACAAATCTCTCCCCCCCCCCGGAAAGCCACACATAACCCGTTGTACCATCTGCCTGAATCACGGAATCCACAAGTGAACATGAATGCATATACTCCCACAGCCGGAGGAGCAGGTCCTAAACAACGACAACAACAACAACAACAACAACAGAAAGCCGCCACTATTCCAGACCTGTCTTTCAAGTTCCCATTTCCCTTTCCACCTACTCCTACCGCCTGCTTGCACACTATTTTCATTAAGGCTCACATAATCGGTTTAATTTTTTTTTTCTTTTTTTAAGATTTTATTGGATTTATTCACGGGAGCCACAGAGGGGGAGAGAGAGAGAGACAGAGAGGCCCAGGCAGGGCGCCCGCCGGGGCTCGACCCCGGGGCCGCGGGGTCACGGCCCGGGCCGCCCCTCTCCCTCCCCCCCCCCGGGGGGGACCCTTCGCCCCTCCGGCCGCGGCCGCAGCCTCCTCCCACCGCATCTCGCGAGGCGAGGCCCCCACCGGGGAGGGCGGGGGGACGGGGGACCGCGGGGCCCGGCCACAGCATCACTCACCGGGCCGCGGCTCCATCCGCCCGCCTCTCCCGCAGGTCAGGCAGTGGCAGGTCCAGGCCGGAGCAGCTCTTTTAAGCGGTCCTCCCGCCCCCCGCGGGCTTCAGAACCGCGCTCCCCGGGCCGCCCCTCCGACCGAGGCCCCGCGCTGCCCCCGCGCGACCTGCCGTGTCCGCGCCTCCGGCATCCGCAGCGCCCGCGGCTGCTCCGGGCCGAGGGCGGAACCGCGACGAGGCGGGACCGGGGGGGGGGGGGTCATTATGCAATCAGCAACTTTTTTTTTTTTCTTTTTTTCCCTCCCTCCGCGAGGCCCTGCTGAGCCCTCTCACCACGGAACGAATTTAAGTGACACTGTGGGATCTCACGTCCTCCCCGCGCCGCCCGGCAGAGGGCACTGGGCCTCCGCGGCCGCCGCCCGCCGCGGCCCCCGCGGCACACAGCGCCCCGCCCGCCCCTCCTCCCACTTCCGCTCTGCGCGCCCTCCTTCCGCTCCCCTCCGCCCCCCTCCGCCCGGCTCCGCGCGCGCGGCCGCCGCCGCCCGTCCGTTCCGCCCGCGTGTCCGGCTCCCCGCCGCGGGCACCTCCGACGCCGGAAGTCCCGCCCAGGCGCGCTTCCCCGGGCACGGGATGGAAGGACCGACGGCGCTGACTTCCGGGGCGCGGGGCGGGGGCCGCGGCGGAGCGTTGGCCTTCGGCTCCCCGCGGGACCGCGGCGGCGCGGGATCGAGTCCCGCGTCTGGCTCGCCGCGGGGCGTCCGTGTCTCGGTGTCTCGAGAATAAATAAGATCTTAATTTAAATAAATAAATACGGGGACCCTGGGTGGCTCCGCGGTTTAGCGCCGCCTTCAGCCCAGGGCGTGACCCCGGGGTCCCGGGTTCTAGTTCTGCGTAGGGCTCCCAGCATGGAGCCTGCTTCTCCCTCTGCTGTGTCTCTGCCTCGCTCTCTCTCTCTCTCTTATGAATAAATAAATAAAATTTTTGAAAAATAATAATCAGGGATCCCTGGGTGGCGCAGCGGTTTGGCGCCTGCCTTTGGCCCAGGGCGCGATCCTGGAGACCCGGGATCGAGTCCCACGTCGGGCTCCCTGCTTGGAGCCTGCTTCTCCCTCTGCCTGTGTCTCTGCCTCTCTCTCTCTCTCTCTCTCTCTCTCTCTCTCTCTGTGACTATCATAAATAAAAATTAAAAAAAATAAAAAGAAAAATAATAATCAGGGACGCCTGGGAGGCTCAGCGGTTGGGCACCTGCCTTGGGCTCAGGTCGTGACCCCGGGGCCCCAGGATCGAGTCCGCATTGCCCTCCCTGCGTGGAGCCTGCTTCTCCCATTGCCTGTGTCTCTCTCATGAATAAATCAATAAAATCTTAAAAAAAAAAAAAATAGAAGCAGTTAGTTCTTGAACATGTTTTTCTGCGTTATTGAGCCGGAAAAGTATTGGTGGCAGGACCCGCCGGGGCGCAGCGCAGCGAGCGCAGCGGCCGCGCAGGGACCTCCGGGCGCCGAGAGCGGGGCCCTGGCCGCCTGCGAAGGGCTGCGGGCCTTGCCCGGACGGGAGCGGGTGGGGCCGGGTGGGATCGGGTGGGGACGGCGGGTCACGCATGAGGACCGCGGCCGCAGAGGCCGAGCCCGCGGGGGGCGGGAGGCGCGCGGAGGCGGGGTGCGCAGCCGCAGGGGTGCAGGCGCAGAGCCAGCAGGGCGGGAGCCACCTGCGCTGCACTGAGCGCGGGCTGCAGGGGCGGCGGGCCGGGCGGGGCGGGGGCCTGGTGCTGTCGGGGTGCAACCCAATGTGCCTTTGCGGACTGAGGCGTGCAGACCAAGACCAACTATTCAGGCCTTATCTTTTTTTTTTTTTTTTTTTTTTTTTTTTTAGGCTTTATCTTTTTAACAAGCATTTAGTAACTTGCGAGTTCTCAGAATTTTTTTTTTTTAAGATTTTATGTATTTATTTATAAGAGACCCAGAGAGAGAGAGAGAGAGGGAGGGAGGGAGGGAGGGAGGGGCAGAGACCCAGGCAGAGGGAGAAGCAGGCTCCATGCAGGGAGCCCGATGGGGGACTCGACCCCCCGGGACTCCAGGGTCATGACCCGACTCCAAGGCAGATGCTCAACGGCCGAGCCACCCGGGCTGCCCCTTATCATTATTTTTCAAAAAGTTTATTTATTTATTCATCAGAGAGAGAGAGAGAGAGGCAGAAACACAGGCAGAGGGAGAAGCAGACTCCAAGGCAGATGCTCAACGGCGTTGAGCCCACCCGGGCTGCCCCTTATCATTATTTTTCAAAAAGTTTATTTATTTATTCATCAGAGAGAGAGAGAGAGAGAGAGGCAGAAACACAGGCAGAGGGAGAAGCAGACTCCCCGCAGGGAATTCAGTATGAGACACAATCCGGATTCTGGGATCACGCCCTGAGCTGAAGGTAGATGCTCAACTGCTGAGAATTAATTTCAGAATATTTAAAATACATGAAATTTTTGAACTCCATCATAGTGGCATTACCGATATATGATTTGGTTACCTTTTTGAAATCAATTTTGATCTCCAACAATGTACATTACAAATGATAGGAAAACAAAGAACATTTTGACTGTGTTGTATTTACCCTTTAGCAGATAGTGTTTGTGTGGTAGGCACTCAAATCTGTTCATGTTCTAATCTCTAGAAACTGTGAATAAATTACCTTAACAGGCAAAACAGACTTTGCATATGTAGCTAAGTTTAGAATCTTGAGATAGATTACCCTGGATGATCTGCATAGTTCTTGGCCCAGGACAGTCTAATAAGACACGACCAAAGTGAAACTCATGGCCTCTAGACACAACAAGACTACCCAACTAGATGATTCCTGGAGACAAAAGTAGCAAGTCACTTTGTTCTTGGAACTTACTAGTCAGGACCCAGGAAGTGTACCAACCAACTAAATCATTATGCATGAACTTATGCAGGCTCTTGGTTGAAGGCTCTTAGTTGTTTCTCAGCTGTTGTGGAAGAGGCACTTTTCCACAAAGTATGGTTTCACTGCTAGATTCACTTAGATCTGGAGTGGGATATTGGAGAGTCGTATGCTTTTAAGATACTTCAGCTAAAGTGCAGATATTTCTTTTTGAGATGTTCAACCAAAGAAGCTTAATACAATTTTACTCAGTATTTTGGACACCTCTCCTAATAAGATGTCAATATATGGCATCCCTAAAACTCTCCTCTAAGGCTAACAGGAATGATGCTACTATATTCTGCTCATTTCTTGGTGGTTATGTGGTCTTCTCAGTTGCCCATTATTATCCACTTTGGGGTGGACAAATGAGCCAGGCTTTGTGGAGTCCTGTGTAAAAAAACAGACAAGGAAAGCCAATAAGCTACTGACCAATGGTTTAATACCAGAAAAAGACAGACTTGGAGCTAGAAGAAGGGTGTTGCAGACTGGGGATCACACAGTAAGAGCAAAATAGGTGAATGCAAGAAACTTGCATCCTATTTTGTGTTAGGAATCGGCCCATAAGAGAACTTATAGGGAAAATTTTCCCTTGCTTTCTAATGGATAGCATGCGTACCAAAGGAGCAGGGGATGGAGAAAGAATGCTGCTATATTTAACTGATTTAATTTAGTGGGAGTGGAGGGCTGAGCAACAAATCTGATTAGGGATTCCAGTGGTTGTTTCCTACAATGCCGAGAAGAACTGATTTTGTCAGTGGTTGCTCATCATCCAGCTCCAGACTTAACCATCTGGCAAAACTGTTAGATCTAATGAATGAATTCAGCAAAGTTGCAGTATATGAAATTAGCATACAAAAATCAGTACCATTTCTATACACCAAAAACAAATTTTCTGAAAAAGAAATAATTCTATATCCAGTAGCATCAAAAATAATAAAATACTTAGGAATAAATTTAATGACGTGAAAGATCTCTACTCTAAAAACTGCAAGACGTTGAGGAAAGAGATTAAAGAAGTCACAGATAAATGAACAGTATCCTCTGTTCATGGACTGATGGAATTAATAATTCTTAAAATATCAACACTCCCAAAGCCATCTATAGATTTAATGCAGTCCCTATCAAGACTCTAATGGCATTTTTTTAGAGAAGTAAAAAAAAAAAAAAAACTCCTAAAATTTACATAGAACCACAAAAGACCCCAAATAGCCAAAGAAATCTTGACAAAGAACAAAGCAGGAGTCATCACACTTCCTGATTTAACCCTGTACTGTAATGTTACAGCCAGCAAAATAGTATGACAAGGCATAAAAAGACAAGGATCTTCATAGTAATTTTTTAAATATGAGACCTAAAGCAGAGCAACAAAATAAAAAATAAACAAGTGGAACTACATCAAACTAAAAAACCTCTGGGATCCCTGGGTGGCGCAGCGGTTTGGCGCCTGCCTTTGGCCCAGGGCGCGATCCTGGAGACCCAGGATCGAATTCCACGTCGGGCTCCCGGTGCATGGAGCCTGCTTCTCCCTCTGCCTGTGTCTCTGCCTCTCTCTCTCTCTCTCTCTTACTATCAAAAATAAATAAAAATTTTTTAAAAATTTATAAAAAAAAAAAACCTCTGCACACAAAAGAAGCCATCAAAAAAATGAAAAGACAACCTGAAAAGGAGAAAAAAATATACACACCCTATGTATCTGGGAAAGGGTCAATACCCCAAATATATAAAGAACTTATGCCACTCAGTAGCAAAAACAGAAACAAAAACAAAAAGAAATCCAGATAAGACCAAAAATGAGCAGAATGCCTGAAGAGATATTTCTCCAAAGAAGATATTCAAAAGACTAATAGGCACATGAAAAGATATGCAACATCACTAGGCATTAGGAGAGTGCAAATTAGGAATGCCTGGGTGGCTCAGTGGTTGAGTGTCTGCCTTTGGCTCAGGGTGTGATCCTGGTCCAGGGATTGAGTCCCACATCAGGCTTCCTGCATGGAGCTTGCTTCTCCTTCTGTCTATCTCTCTGCCTCTCTCTCTGTGTCTCTCATGAGTAAATAAAATCTTTTTTTTTTTTTTAAGCGTGCAAATTAAAACCGCAGTGAAATATCACCTCATGCCTATAAGGTTAGAATAGGCATCATCCAAAAGGCCAGAGACAGCCTGCTGGCATGACCTTGGGCACTGTTGGTGGACCTGTAAATAGGTAAATGGGAAACATTGTACCACTATGGAAAACAGTGTGGAGGGTCCTCAAAAAATTAAAAATTAAAAAAAAAAATCTAACTACCATTTGATTCAGCAATTTCACTTCTAGAAATACATCCAAAGGAATCAAAAACATTATATATATATATATATATATATATATATATATATATATTATGGTTTGTTCCCTTTTCTCTCTTTTTCTTCCCCCTCCCATATGTTCATCTGTTTTATGTATTAAATTCCACATATGAGTGAAATCATAAGGTATTTGTCTTTCTCTGACTGACGTATCTTGCATAGCATAATACACTTCAGCTCCAAAAACATGATTGCAAATGGTAAGACGTCATTCTTTCTGATGGCTGAGCAATATCCCTATATATATAATATATATATTATATATATTACATTATATATATAATGTAATATAATATATATTATTTTATATATATATTACATCTTTTTTTTTTAATACTACATCTTCTTTGTTCAGTTGAGGACATTCGAGCTTTTTCTATAGTTTGGCCATTGTTCATAATGCTGCTATAGACATTGGGGCATGTGTATCCCTTTGACTCTGTATTTTTGTGTCCTTTGGGGTAAATACCCAGTAGTGCAATTGCTGGGTCCTAGGGTAGCTCTATTTTTAATTCTTTGAGGACCCTCCACTCTGTCTTCCACAGTGGCTGCACCAGCTTGCATTCCCACCAGCAATGTAAGAGGGTTGCCACATCCTCACTAGTTTTTTGGGTTGTTTAATCTACCAACTTTTCTTTTATGTTTGCCGATTCTTTCTTCCACAAGTTCAGATCTATGGTTGAGCTCTGTAGTGATATATATATATATATACATATATACACATATATTTGGTTATTGTGCTTGCAACTTTAAAATTTCCATCTTTATTTTTAGAATGTCTTTTTCCTTTTTTTTTTTTTTTGAGACTTTATTTATTCATGAGAGACACAGAGACAGAGACAGAGGCACAGGCAGAGGGAGAAGCAGGCTCCCTGCAGGGCGCCCGATGTGGGACTCGGTCCTAGGACCCCGGGATCACGCCCTGAGCAGAAAGCAGGCACTCAACTGCCGAGCCACCCAGGCATTCCTCTTTGTCCCTTTTGATAATGTCTATTTTAAGAGACATTATCATGCCTTCCTATAGATTTTTAAACATAATTTCCTTCAATTCTTCAAAGATATGATAGCTGCTTTGAAGTCTTTGCTATAGTCAACATCTGGACCCTCAAAGTTTCTGTTGCTTTCTTTTTTTTTTTTTAACTGTACATGGGCCACTTTTTTTTTTTTTAAGATGTATTTATTCATAAGAGACACAGAAAGAGAGAGAGAGAGGCAGAGACACAGGCAGAGGGAGAAGCAGGCTCCATGCAGGGAGCCCGATGTGGGACTCGATCCCGGGTCCCCAAGATCAGGCCCTGGACTGAAGGTGGCAGTAAACCGCTGATGTTAGACTCCTTTAATTGCTGGTTGATCTACTTTTTTGTTTTTACCATTCCCTTGAACTTAAATTGGTACACACTTTGACAGTTAAAGTTGGGCCTCATTTTAGAGGTGGTTCTGAAGCCAGTGTATGATGATTGCTTTGACCCCACAGTGATTTTCTTAGGTGTCTCTTTCTCTGTTTCTGTCTGGTAAACTTACTGGCAAACTTTTTGACTTGTCACTCTCACCCCCAACACACTTCGATTGTTTTTAAGAGCACCCTTAGCTTTCCCACGCTGTGCTTTACATAGAATTAGTTCATTCCGGAGACCTACAGAATTTTCTGTTGTAAAGACCTATCTTTTTCTTCTATGAAAAAAAAAAATCTCTGAACTGTGGAACTGGAAGTCGAGATTTCTCTAAGTATGGTACCCTTCCTTTAGGAAGAGAGTACTGATGAGAGGTGGTAGCCTCTGGCCCACTTGGCTGCCTCTCCCATAGTGGAATTTCCACCCTCCAGATGACCTGATAGGAGAGAAATCAAAGTCTCAGTCTCTCGGCTCCAACATTCCTATTCTGTCCTATGAATAGGGTCTAGGTGGGAAGGGAGGCTTTGACTTCTCATGAAGTCACCTGGAATTTAAACCCTACAAAATGTAGCTATTGTATTTGATAATTGCTGGCAGGCTGTCTGTTGCACAACAGTTAAGCAACAAGGGAACCCTATGTTCTTGGCTGCTCTTGTCTGGAGTGAAGTTTCTTTCACACTAAGTGTCAACAAAGAGGGGAGGGAGGAGATTGTGATTCAGATGCTCCAGATTCTCATTCTTCTTACTGAGTCTTAGTAGATTTTCTTGAATAAATGTGTATTTATTTATTATATGCCCTTATGCCAAATGCCATATACATTAATAGTTGTAGCTTTTGGGGGGGCACCTGGGTGACTCATTTGGTAAAGGGTTTGCCTTCAGCTCAGGTCATGATCTCCGGGTTTGGGGATGGAGCCCTGCATCAGGCTCCCTGCTCAGTAGGGGGTCGCTTCTCCCTCTCCCTCTGCTTCTGTGTATGCATTCTCTCTCTCTCTGTCTCTCTCTCTCTCCCTCTCGAATAAATGGATAAAATCTTTAAAAATAAATAAATAAACAGTTGTGGCTTTTTAAAACAACTGTTACCAATTATGCTTATTTGGCTGGAGATGGATCCATAAACTCCTGGTGTGGCCATTCTAGAAGTAAGACTCCTGAAACTGATTACTTTTGAGACAGTAACTTTAATTAAATCGGGAAGAAAGAATAAAAATGATTAAAAACCCAAAGGGTGGTGATGAAGTGAAGGCAAAGGCTATAGACCACTCTTCTAGCTGTGTTGATGCAAGGTAGGGTAGCTAAAAGAGCTCGGACAAGAAGTACGGGACAGAGGGTTGTTTGTTGGTTTATTTTGTAATGAGGGCAATCTCTTTGAATCTCTATGGATTTTGGTGTTGAAAGTAATAAAGAAGTAAGAAGGCTTGACAAGGGGGGAAACAACAGTTTTTCCCCAAGTAGAAAAGGATGGAAACATTAATTGGAAAAGCCACCGTGTGTCTTTTGATGAAAGGAAGGTATTACAGTATGTCTTGAGATGGAAGACAGGACAGATAAAGTACATTCTGAAATATGGCTCTGATATTGCTAAAGCATTGATTCTCATGTGTACAAGGGGATTGCAATTAGGATTTTCCAGGGCCTTTTGTTTGTTTGTTTGTTTTGTTTTGTTTCCTCAGAAGCAGGCCTTAGTCTGAGGATTCAGTGCAAGCAGATTTTTGAAAGTCACCAGGAACAAGATGAGGTGGAAGGAAGCACACGAGGTGTCAGTAAGCACACTACCACAGAAGGAATGTAGAGCCTAATCCCCAGGAAAGCTCTGGAAAACAGTGCAAAAGCCATACTACAAGAAGTCTCCCTTCTAAGAAAGGAGGAGAGCTGGAGTATGTACAGCCCCACACCAGTGACTCAGTGATAGGTGACCCTGGGGATGTCCGTTTCCTACCGTCTTGGCCTGATGTCAGCTTCAACAAAGTGAGTTTTGGCAGCCTGAGGGGAGCTCTTTGACAAAGATTCAAAAACCAAGTGTGACAAATTGTGCTGGCGTGTGTGGAAATTAGGGACAGTACACCGACAGTGCCTATTACTTTTTCATGCCAACTCACCTCTACTCTTCTCTTTCCTCAGCCACTGACCCAGATTCTGCTCACCCTCGTATACGGCAGTACTAATAAAAGGTATGTCTAGCCATGCCAGGGAGATGCCTCAGGATTAATAGCCTCAGAATATTGGTTAAAGACCACAGAAGTCAAATGAGACAGTTTCCACTGAGACTGAATGGAGCCCTTGTGGGACTGGGAGACTAGGGAGGGAGAGAAAAACATTTCTTAAGATTTCTTTTTCTTTTTTTAAGATTTTATTTATTTATTCATGAGAGACACAGAGAGAGAGGCAGAGACAGGCAGAGGAAGAAGCAGGCTCCCTTTGGGTAGCCCGATGTGGAGCTGGATCCTAGGGTCAGGACCTGAGCCGAAGGCAGACGCTCTACCGCTGAGCTAACCAGGTGTCCCACTTCTTAAGATTTCTTCAGAGAATATGATTATGAGTCTGCATGAAAAGAATTACGTTTCCTGAAATTGAGGTGAAAAGATTGCAAGAATTTCATGATATCCAGTCAGCACTATCTCGACGTACAGTAACATCAGATATTCTAAGGAATAGAAGTGAAGAGTGTGGGTGTGATAATAATCAGTTTATGGACTGGTTTCGTAAGTTAGTGGAAGGTTAAAGAGCTTAGGGACTCAAAAGTCCTAGAAAAAAAAGAGCAAAGGTGAAGTGTGAGCATGGAATTAGGCTAAATAGAGAGGGAAGAGAAGCCAAAAGACACCCTCACGTACTGAAAGATTCCAGAAGGGGAAAGGAAACCAGAGGCTATCTGATGGCTAAGCTTAAGTGCAAGAAATAGGGGAGGAAAACCGATGTGGAAGAAAGAATCTAGATAAAGGTAGAGACTTGGGATTTAATCTTCAAAGTGAAGCAGTTCAGGCTTGTCAGACTGAAGTGAAGTGGAGATGAAAGGTTTTGGAAATAGGGAGCTTGAGAAATTATGAGACCAGCCTTTCTGATGAGTCATTTATGTACCTAATGGCAAGGAGTCAAAAGCAGAAGAAAGCCCTTACCTTAGTATCAAAGTCATAAAAAGAGAGGACGTGGGATGTTTTATAACCGGGAGATATTACAGTAAAGATCTGGAAAGGATGGCATAATTTTCAAAATTACGAAAAAAAAATTCAAAATTATGCATCGTATGTCAAAATTATTTTGATATTTGACACAGATATAATGTTTACAACTTTAGTCTTTCTGATTCACGCAGAGGAAACTCAATCAGGATGAAATTCTTCTTTGGTTTCAACCATTATTTTAAGATTCACCTACTGGCATGATGACATTTTAAATGTTATACTAAGGTCCTATTCAGTAGAATTAGACTGTCACCTGAGACACTTAGTTGAGAGCTGACTGCTCACCCAGTGAACAGGACGTGACACTGATTTAATTTATAGATGAGGAAATTGGGATCAAGTAGTTAAATAAATTGCCAAAGACCTCCCAGCTTCTAAATGCAAAAGTTATCATTGGAGCCCAAATCTTGTGGGTTATTATTTTTTTATAGTGCTTCAGTGATTGCTATGTTTCTCTTTTGTATCTGTACTGCATACTGAGCTATATATTTTTTTAAATGTTCCCTCCATTTGGTTTCTTATACCATTTTTAGAGCTTCTTCTACCTCATTTTTTCTTTTCCTTTTTTTTAAGATTTTATTTATTTACTCATGAGAGACACAGAGAGAGGGAGAGAGGCAGAGACACAGCAGTGGGAGAGGAGCCCGATGTGGGATTGGATCCCAGGACCCTGGGATCATGACCTGAGCTGAGGGCAGATGCTCCACCCCTGAGCCACTCAGACGTCCCACTTTTTTTTTCCTTTACTCAGATTTATGTCTGAGTAAAAAGAAGAAAGGGCATTTTAAGTCTGCCAACAAATATTTCTGCCTGTGTGGCAACACAACCAGGCCCATGTAGAGGAAGGGAGTGAGCAGGGGATCCTTGGGTGGCTCACTGGTTGAGCATCTGTCTTTGGCCCAGGGCGTGATCTGGAGTCCTGGGACCGAGCCCCACGTTGAGCTCCCTGCATGGAGCCTGCTTCTCCCTCTGCCTGTGTCTCTGCCTCTTTCTCTCTCTGTCTCTCATGAATAAATAAATAAAATCTAAAAAAAAGAAAGAAAGGGAGTTAGAGGGTTCAAGGTTTATATTCCCAGGGTTGGGTTCAGTATTCTTAATTCCTGTCTTATATTCCTGTGCAGGTCAATTTGCCCTCAAATTCCTTTCTAGGTCTGGCTCTATTGTGCAAAAGAATGAACTCCACTGCCAGTTGGTTTAGGGCCAATGTGGAATAGCAGAGAGAAACTGAATGGTGAGGGGAAGAGAGATGACATGCTCTGTTCTATCTCCTTGACAGCTGTGCCCTGAGCGGCAGCAGTTGTGTTTCCTAAAGTGACTCCAGCTCCCGAGAGGTGATGGCCCCCTGTGCTCAGATAGTGCAGCCTCTACCTTTTGTCCCTTCAGGCTGAGACAGGGGGGGAACACTGGTTCGCCAGTGTTGCTTGCCTCTGGATGGCCTGGATGGCCTGTTGGGCTTCTAAGTTTTTCATCTCCTTTTTTTTTTAAAAAAGATTTTATTTACTTATTCATGACAGACACAGAAAGAGAGAGGCAGAGACATAGGCAGAGAGAGAAGCAGGCTCCAGGCAGGGAGCCCGATCAACCACTGAGCCACCAGGCACCCCAGTTTTTCATCTCCTGTGTAACCATCCTCCAGCAATAAAGTCCTGCTGTTTTACAAACTCAGGTCGTTTTTCATATGATAGAATTTTTATGTGGAACTTAAAAAAACAGAGCAAACAAATGAATAAACAAACAAAAAGCAGAAACACAGTCATAAATACAGAGATTCACTGATGGTGGCCGGAGGGTTAGACATTGGGTGGGGGATGGACAAAATAAGTGAAGGCGCGTGGGGGATATAGGCTTCCCGTTTGGGAATGAGTAAGGCAAGAGGATAAAATGCATAGCATAGTCCGTGGTTCTATAATATAGTCCATGGTATTATAACATAGTTGGATAATGTCATATAATAGAGCCCATGGGTTTATAACAGTGCAGTCTGGCAACCGACAGTAGCTCCTACGCTGTGGTGAGCACAGCATGTTGTACACCTGAAGCGGATGCATCATCATGTGTCAACTATATTTCAATTTAAAAAAATGCATTCGGGTAGTTTTTGTTTTCCTGATTGGCTCCCGATACCCATGTACTTTATACATCATTATAAAGCTCAGTGCACTTGTGATTGGATAGTTAATAGATACACATTTAATAAACACACTCCATGCACTTGTGAGTGTATATTTAATACACACAGGTCTTCTTAGCCAAACTCTACATTTCATGAGGGCAGAGACCATGCCTGTATTTGAGTAATTGCTGGATGAGAGGTGTTTAGTCATTATTTATTGAATGAATGGATGAATAAGATGTGCCATAAGGTCTTTTTTTCTCCTCAAAGCACCTGTCATCTCTTGCTCTGGAATAAGAAGGTAAAATAACAACAACAAAAAAAAGAAGTTGCTCTTATCAACGCATCCTCCTGTCATCCAAGAAAAGTCAACTCACACACAAAAATCGAGTAACATCTGCCCAAATGGTTAAAATAAAAGTGGAACATATGTAAAAGACTGTGCGAAACCAACTTGAGAAGCTGACAATGGGGAGGTTAAACCTGTTGGGGCTTCATAGAACCAGAGTAAACCAGTGAGCGCTGAAGCAGTTTTATTTTAACTGGAGGCCAGACCTGTTGGCCTGGCCCAGCAGTTTAGCTCCACCTTCGGCCAGGGGTGTGATCCTGGAGATCGAGTCCCACTTCAGGCTCCCTGCATGGAGCCTGCTTCTCCCTCTGCCTGTGTTTCTGCCTCTCTCTGTGTGTGTGTGTGTGTCTCATAAATAAATAAAATCTTTAAAAAATATATTTTAACTGGAAACTTGTTCCTTCCCGTCATCTTTTTCTGCCAAATGGTTTGTATTTGAATGAATCAGACCAATGGCTCAAACGTATTTGGAAGGCGCGATCAAAGTCAGTAGGAGAGGAGGGAGGATGCATCTTGAAATTTCAGAAATCTTAAATGATGCATTAATTTGTAAGGGGGCAGAGTCATGTGTGCGCTCTCTAGAAGTCACAATCTGGGCAGCTCCTGGGGGTTTTTCAGATCTGTTTTCACCACAGAGGCAGAGCTGGCTGTGGATCTCCCTGACTTTTATGGACCACCTTCTAGCCTCCTTTATGAGGGTAGCAGGAAGGCAGCAGGGTGGGGAGAAAGGGAGCTAGGAGTTCAATCTTTTGCTTGCCATGGTCTTGAGAAAATAACCATTTCAGTTCCTACAAAAAGAAAATGGAAGAGAGTGAAACAATACTTGAAGTAGGAAAAATAATCTGGCAAGCACCAAAAAATAATGAGCTGGAAACAATCTCTGTGTGTAAAAAAGTTGCACAGTATAAAATATTTCTCTGGAACCCAAATTCTTTTAGGTAATATATTTTAAATGCTACTCCGGAATGTTCTTACCATCCACTTAAGGGGCAGAGAACTTCCAGCTCTTTCAATTAATTTATTCACTCATTTTTAAAGATATTTATGTATTTATTCATGAGAGAGGCAGAGACGCAGCAGAAGGAGAAGCAGGCTCCACGCAGGGAGCCCAACGTGGGACTCGATCCCAGGTCTCCAGGATCACACCTTGGGCTCAAGGCAGGCGCTCAACTGCTGAGCCATCCAGGGATCCCCCCTATTTTTTCCAGCTCTTGTAATTTAAACAAGAATATAAACTAGGTGCGCTATGTGCAACCCAGAGGCTAGCACACATGCAGCACGGCGTCTACACACAGCTTCGGTGCGCGGCTGCAGTGGACACACTTAAAACAGGAGCCCGGAGGCAATTGAGGGACACACACACAGACACGGACACACACACAGACACACGCACACACACACACACACACACACACAAAGACATTTAATAGTTTGTTGTTTACATTTCTAATTTTACAGCATTTCCACTTCGGCTTATCCTAAAACTCAACCAGACAAATCAAAGTCCTATAATAACTGCTGGCTCCGCTTGGACTTGCAAAGCAATCAGAAACACCTTCGGAGTCTCTAGAGGAGAGTAGGCAATGGCCATTCAACCTCCTTGCAGCCAATATATATATATATACACATACACATACCACACATCAGAGAGAGTCAAAAAATAGAGGTACCTTGCAGGTAAGGCATGCTCGGTGTGTTCCAGGAGGATTTCTCACCAGCGAGTTCCTTAAGGTGCACGAAGGGGTGAGGGGTGGGGGATAGGTGGGTCTAATTGCCTGGGGAACTGGAAGCATCTTCCCAGGTCTCATAAAGGACTCGGAGGAGAGGGGAGGAAGGGAGGACGCTCCGGCCTCCAGGAGGGCACCCCTTGCACCCAGGCCTTGGAGTCCTTGCAGCTGCTTCCCCTGCGGTGTGGCTGAGCCCATCTGCCTGCTGCCTGCATCTCGGGCCTGGTCCCGGGGCTCTGGGACACCAGGAGGGGAGTTGTGCAACACGGTGGGTGAGAGGTGGCAGTGGAGCGAGAGGAGGAGGGGGAAGGACAAAGATCTCCTGTCTACACAGTGGCTCATCTTCCTCCCCTGCCCCACCAAGCAGTCGGGTATTGCCCCCCCAAGCTTAGGCAGCCCCCCATGTTTGCACAGTGTCCCCAGGGCCATCTCTCCCTGAGTCGGAGCTCAGCATCTTCAGGGCCGAGTAAATATTTGTCGCATGGATAAAACACCTGTTCCAAAATTCACTAGTTTCCAGACTAACCAACCGTGATGCCCACAGCTATTTCAGAAACTCTTGGCTATGTATTTTGTCTTCTTTTCTTTTCTTTCTTTCTTTTTTTTTTTTTTTAAGATTGTTATTTACTCATTCATGAGAGACACACACGGAGAGAGGCAGAGACACAGGCCGAGGATGGGCAGACGTGGGACTCGATCCCGGGACTCCAGGATCAGGCCCTGAGCCAGAGGCAGATGCTCAACCGCCGAGCCCTGCGGGAGCCCCTGTTTTCTTTTAAAAGCTCACTATGCTACCTACAAGCAAACACACGAGTCACTTGTACAGCCCTTGGCCTGGAGGAACTAGAAATGGAAAGGAATTAGATCTATAATTATAAATTATCCCAAGGTAGGAAATCATGGGACCCTTAAAACTGGGGTATCACGCGAGTCTCAGTGTTGAAGAGTAGCGGCATCTTACCGGGCTAAAGTGGGGGAAAAAGATGCTTCAGGTAAGGCAGAGGAGGTGCGCAGGTATGGAAGGATCCAGCAGTATGCTTCTTGCAGAGAATTGGAAATCAAGCTCTCTAGCTAAGGTAGGGAGAATTACAGGCGCCCTCAACGTCTCCTGAGCTGCGTGCATTTCTCAATTCTTGATTGCAATTGTTGAGGATTTGGGGCAAGGGTGAGGTAGGTTCAACAACTGGCCCTCTTTATCTCTCCCTCTACCCACCCCCTTTGCTATTTGCTTTTAAAAACCTTCTTCAAAAGCAATGCCTTTCCCAGCTCCCTTACCTTGGTCAAGGCGGTAAGAGTAGATGTAAAATGGGCAGGAACTTGAAATGCACTTGAAAAGGAGGGCTTGCCTTTTGGGTTTGGTTTGGTTTGTTTTCATTGTACATTTTCCTAAATTTAAGTTCAATTTGCCAACAGACAGCATAACACGCAGGGCTCATCTCATCACAGGCCCCCCCCCTTGATGCCCGTCATCCCCCACCCACCGCCCCTCCTGGGACCCTTGGTTGGCTTCCCAGAGTCAGGGGGGGTCTTGGTTTGTCCTCCTGTTTGAATCTCTGCTCCCCCACTCTTACTCCGGCCAGAGCTTCCTGTGGTGCCTGCAGCCTCTTTTGCATAGATTTCAAAATGAACACACAGCAGAGCCACAGCATCTGACCAGCGGGTCCAGGACTCACATAAGTGCCCAGTGCTGTGCAGCACTGACAGCTGTGGTTCTTTTCTAGGCAACGTTGCAATCGCAATCTGGCGCAGAGCAAGCAACCCATGGCACCATTTTTTTTTTTTCAGCCTAATTTCAGAATCAACTGAGAGAGAAGGAGAGGAGGAGAGAGAGTGGGTGAGAGACAGGGAGAGAGAGAGGGAGGGGGGCAGGGAAAGAGCAACCCGGCCCATAGGGAGGAAACATCTCTTTTATTATGAAAGTCCTACTTGGAGGAGGAGGCTGCAGGGTCCTTGAACGCCAGCTCCAGGAGAGAGACCCTAGAAGCTAGGGTTCCCCGGATCCAGCTGCCACACGTTTTGCACACATAGGCCAAGGGGAGAAAAGCAGAAGGGCTGCATTTGCAGGCGGACCCCCAGGGCAGAAGGGAGGGGGGCGGGTGAAGTAGCCACATCTAGCCGGAAGGCAATTTCTCTCTATAAAAATGCATGATTAATGTCACTTCTGAGGGTTCCAGGCGAATTAAATTAAAACAAAAAGGGGCCAAAAGAGTGGCTGAGTTAGATGGCTCAGCAAACACTCGCTGCATTCTTTCCCTGCCCTCTCTTGCCTGATTATGTCTTTCTTTATCTATTTTTCCCCCTTTCTTTTTTGTCTCTTCCTTTTGATTTACTTCCTGCCATTCCTCCGTGCTTCCAATTCCACCCTATGTGAATGATAATGCATCCTGTACTGTTGGCTACCACATCCTGTGCCTTAGGCTGCAAATCAGTGTATGAAACATTGATTTCCTCCTAGAAACATAGGCCAAACTGAATGCGATCCCTTTCAAAAATTGGTTTGGGGGCACCTGGGTGGCTCAGCGGTTGAGCGTCTGCCTTCAACTCAAGGTGTGATCCTGGGGACCTGGGATTGAGTCCCCCGTCGGGCTCCCTGCACGGAGCCTGCTTCTCCCTCTGCCTGTGTCTCTGCCTCTCTCTGTGTGTCTCTCATGAATAAATAAATAAAATCTTTAAAAAATAAAAATTGGGGACCCCTGGGTGGCTCAGCGGTTTAGAGCCTGCCTTTGGCTCAGGACGTGATCCTGGAGTCCCGGGATCGAGTCCTACATCGGGCTCCCTGCATGGGGCCTGCTTCTCTCCCTCTGCCTGTGTCTCTACCTGTCTCTCTTTTCTGTGTCTCCCATGAATAATTAAATAAATAAAATCTTTTAAAAAATAAATAAATAAATAAAAATAAAAATTGGTTTGGGTATTGAATTGATCTTTGTTTATGGGGTCATTTGGTCTTAACTATTAAAAACTTCCAGCCCCTCAGTATGTTATTGTCAAATTTCTTAGAGGTTTTCTATTTCCCACTTATGGTTAGTTTTTATTTTTCCTATTTTTTAAGATTTTATTTTGGGTAGGTTTTATTTTTTTTAAAGATTTTATTTATTTATTCACAAGAGACACACAGAGAGAGGCAGAGACACAGGCAGAGGGAGAAGTAGGCTCCCTGCAAGGAGCCCGATGTGGGACTCGATCCCACGTCCTGAGCCGAAGGCAGAGGCTCAATCACTGAGCCACCCAGCTGTCCCCTTTGGGTAGGTTTTATAAAGAACAACACACTTTTCCTAATTTAATATGAGCTGAGCTTATCATGCTTTCAATTTCAAATATTTTCAGATTACATGTAGGTCATGAAACAACACCGTTGTGTCTCCATTTTCAACACCATCATCATCTTTTTGATGGAATTTAAACATTGATGTTGAGGGATTGACACCAGAGAAAAATTTAAAAGCTCAGCCCTGGACTTAGTGATGTAGTTAGTAGCAGGAAGGAAGGATGGAAGGATGGCAGGGAGGGAGGAAATAGGGAAGGAAAGGAACGGAGGGAGACAAAGAAGGGAGGAGAGAAGGAGAAAAAAGGCATAAATTTAAAAGCTGTTACTTGGCAGCTTGGTGACGTAAACATGAGAGAAGTGAATGAAGACTGCCATGAGGAAACTGAGGCACCAGTCCCATTTGCCTCAGAACCAGGAGAGAGAAGCAGCAGCACAGGGAAGGACGGCCTACAACGACCACGATGGAGGCAGAGGGACAAATGGCACTTGGGTCCACCAACTAGACAGTCTGGGTCACGATGCCAAATATTAGACTTCTGAATCCACTTACACGTGCCATTTCCAAAGTATTTATGGCTTTTGGACATGAAAGGCAATGATGTGAGCAGAAACATAAATAACTTAAAGACTTTACATACCAACATAGTTTGGGAAGACAGAAGAGAGCTCAACAGTATGAGGATGTCGGTCTACCATCAACACGGATTTCGAGAGCTCTTTATTAGGGCCAGATATTTCGTAAGATTTGGGAAAAGTACATTTCTGTTCTATAGATTGGTGGTTTTTTTTTAACATTCAATAGACCTAGCTTTTTTTTTTTTTCTTTTGCACATACTTTCCTGCGGAAGGCGTGCAGCACCCGGAGCATTAGAAAAGGGAAAAGGGAAAAGCAGAGCTGTTCCTCCTTCAACAGCAATAACATTTGCTTCTTTTAAGGACCTGCTTCTCTGGTCTTCCCATATTTAGTAAAGCGAGGAACAACGGAGGGAGATGCATTAATAACACTGGCAGGTTTATGTAGCAAGGCCTGGAGGTAAGAAAGAAAGAAATCGGGATACAGTGTGCGTTTAAGCCAGATCAGAGGGGATTTTCCAGGTGGTTTTTTTCTGGAATATTTAGGAAATTAAAAAAAAAAAAAAAGTGCTCTTGACAGTAGTGAGTATTCATTTCCCTCATATGGGACTTGTGACTTGATCCGGCTCTGATCTGTGCGGCAGGCTTGGTTGGGGCGTCCTGGCATTCCCCAAAGACTTCAGATGATGGGGTCAACATTCTTCTTGCCCCTCTCTCAAGCACGGTGGATGGAGGGAAGGAAGGGTGCACTGCTCTAGTTCAAGGAAGTGCATGCCTTAGGTTTTCTCGTTTGAGGAGAAAGACTTGGAACCATCCTGCAGGAGGCCACGGTGGGATTCAGAAGGGAACTCAGGGGACCTGGCCTCCCAGCCCCAGGGAAATGACTCAGCCCCGCTGTTGTAGGGCTTATCTGATGCACCGTGGAAGTTTAGCCAGCTTTTCTAGCTATTCTTGGTAAGAGGGCTAGTCTACAATAAAATACCTTCCTTATACCAGAAATAGGAATACTGTATGGAGAGGAGGAAATATGGACAGAAAATAACTTTTTATTCTATTGTGAAGAGTCTTTCAGCAGAAATGGGTTTTGGACTTTATTGAATTTTGTTTTGGTTTCTAGAGAAATAATTATATATTTTTGGCTCTGACTTACTGATTGAATTGATTATATGAATACATACTCTAATATTAAACTATTCTAGTATTCCTTGATTAGAGCCACGTAAAATAAGTGTATTACTTTTGGTGTGTGACCGAATTAATTTTGTTGGATTCTATTTAGGGGTTTAAGAAAGTATGTTTATAAAGAATCGCTGCTTTAATTTTTAAGTGCAAGTTTGACTTCTTGGATGAAAATGTTATGAAACCCCTGAGTTCTTAAATTTTTAAGTGTTTTTTTTTAATCTTTATTATTACATGAGTTTTATTGCATTATATTTAGAGAATATGGCCTATGCCATTTCTGTTTTTTCTTTTGTTTTTAAAGATTTTATATATTGGGATCCCTGGGTGGCGCAGCGGTTTGGCGCCTGCTTTTGGCCCAGGGTGCGATCCTGGAGACCCAGGATCGAATCCTACATCGGGCTCCCGGTGCATGGAGCCTGCTTCTCCCTCTGCCTATGTCTCTGCTTCTCTCTCTCTCTCTCTCTCTCTCTCTGTGACTATCATAAATAAATAAAAATTTTAAAAAAAGATTTTATATATTTATTCATGAGAGACACACACACACACACACAGAGAGAGAGAGAGAGAGAGAGAGAGAGAGAGGCAGAGACACAGGCAGAGGGAGAAGCAGGCTCCATGCAGGGAGCCCGATGCGGGACTTGATCCTGGGGCTCCAGGATCACGCCCTGGGCCGAAGGCAGGCGTTCAACTGCTGAGCCACTCAGGCGTCCCCATTTGTGTTTTTTTGTAATTTGGAACTTCCTTTGTGGCCCAATAATCAAGTTTTGTGAATTTTCCATGGTTATTAAGAAGTTGTATTGTTTATATGGCACAGATTTGGGGAAATTAATAAATTTTATTAGTTATATTATCAGATTATCTAGGTATAATTTCTACCTACTTTTTCTATCAAGGACTGAAAGGTATGTTTATATTTTTTATTAGCATTGTGTTTTGGGTGGTTTTCCTTTCAGTTAAAATAGTTTTGATATCATATGTTTTAATGCAGTATTTTTTAATACATACAGATTACTCCATAACTGATAAACACACACGCTGTTCCTTGTGAATTTTATCAATAAAAGATTACGGCCTTCATCCCATTAAATGCACTTTCCTTGAATTCCTTCCTCCTTGCTAATTATATCATCAGTTCGGCTTTAAAAATTATATTCATCTAGTATATTGTTTATAAAAAACCTATCTGTTTGAGGTGCTTATTAAAAAATTGGAAAGATTATGATATAGATTCTTTATGGCTCAAACTTCCTTCTATTCAATAGGGATTAAAGTATTTTTTATTAGATTTGTAATGCTCTCTCCTACTCTTTAAAAACTGGAACTCCAGAAATGAGATTATATATTGATGAACAAATTTGAAACCCATATATAAGAAGTGTCTCTTTATGATGAATTAAGTAGACTAACGGTGACTTCAAACATGTAGATGATTATAGGATGGCCTTTGTTAAAAGACAAAGAGTTCTGAGCAATAGTTTTAGGTTACTTTAAATTCAACAAAATATAAACAAATCTCTGATTATCTCTCCTTAGATTTAAACCATATTAGCCATAGTAACATTAATTGGGTTTTCTAACAAAGTAAACTGATGACCATGATGCCTTAAGTGGAAGAGAGAAAAAAAATAAAACCTAAACAAACAAGGAGGGACAAGATTTCCTGGCAGCACAAGCCCAGCATTTATGATGCTTTCTTTTATTTAATCATAAATGACTCCTTCAAATTACCATGTAACTGAGAGTGCACTGTTTACAAAATTCATGGTGTTGGTTGGTGCTTATGTTGTACCTCGAACCAGTTAGGATTCTTGTTCTCCAAAGTCATAGCACATATTTGCACTTCTACCAATAGCATATTGGGGCTCCTATTTATCCACGTCCTTGTCAACTCTTTATATCATCAAATTTTAACTTTTGTCTGTCTCATTGGTGTGAAAAGTTTAAGCATCTTTGATGGGTTTACTGCCCTTTCTTTTCCTCTCTGTGACCTGTCTGTTCGTATTCTTTCCCTATTTCCCAATTTTTTTTTTCTTTTCGTGATTTGTAGGAAAACATTTTATGTTCTGGGTATTAGCCATTGATCAATTATGTATTGTCAGGGGCTCGACAGAGCTAGAAGAGTGTGCCTAGCTATTGTGCATCAGAGTAGCCAATTAAAACAAGAACCCCAAAATGAGAAAGGTGGGGACTTAATGAGCTACTTTAAAAAGAAAAATATATTTTTTT
Organism: Vulpes lagopus; assembly: GCF_018345385.1. Taxonomy (NCBI): domain Eukaryota; kingdom Metazoa; phylum Chordata; class Mammalia; order Carnivora; family Canidae; genus Vulpes; species Vulpes lagopus. Next base: position 123,342,317 of record NC_054825.1, read on the forward strand.
TTATTTATTCATGAGAGACACACAGAGAGAGGCAGAGACACAGGCAGAGGGAGAAGCAGGCTCCATGCCGGGAGCCCGATGTGGGACTCGAGCCAAAGGCAGACACTCAACCACTGAACCACCTGGGTACCCCATTTGTTTATTTTTTATTTATTTATTTTTTACTTAATGACTTACTGCCATGGTATGAGTGAGAGGCTACAATTGGAGAAAGAAAGCGCTGACTTCTCACCTCCCTTCTATTATTCCCTGTGGGAAGGTACATCTGTTAAGGGTCAGGAAGGTCAGCCTAGACATGGGCCTTGTCTTCCTGTGGAAGGAGAAGCAAACAAAATGCTCCAACAGTTTTTATGAAACTTGGGTGGGCAGAGGCTTAGGGGGAGGAAAGTACAGGGCAGAGTAGAGACAGGTGTCTTCTGGGCTTACCCCTTCCCCCGACAAGGTGGTCTCTGCCAGCGTACCTGAAGAACACCTCCACCCTAGTCCTCAGATCAGAGACCTAGGAACGAAGGCACAGGTTCAGAGAGCCCCACCCAACGGGGTCTGAGCCCTTGACTAAAGCTCCCTTTGGGGGCCAGGAGGCCACCGTGTGCAGGATGCACACCTCTGATATGGGGAAGGCAGTTTTCTCCAGGAGGCCTGTTGGGAAAGCTTTTGTAATTGCCTGTGGTCAGGCCTGAAAAACTACACATAGGGTTTGAACCAGGAGCTGGACTCCTGTTCTGCTGCAAATGTCTTGTGCCTGTATGTGATTTTTTAAACTACTTCAATAAGTCAGACTACTTTTTTTTATTCTTTTTGGTCCTCAAGTCATAACTCCTATGTATTTCCTTATCGTATTTAAGAGTTTTAATATGATACTGACTTTTGTGTATGGTATGACATATGGATATAGTTTATTTTTCTGTATTTATAACCAATTATATAGCATCACTTATTAAATCAGCCATATTCTCTCTGTCAGTTAGCAATGCCATTTGCCATATAAGAAGTTTCTGTTTCTGTGTGGTTCTGTTTCTGGGCTTATTATTCTATTCCTTGGTCTTTTGTCTCTTTCTGAGCCCACACAATGTTTTAATTATTATTGCTTTATAATAATATTATATAATATGTATAATGATAATATAGTAGTATTCCTTTATTGTGGGCAAATCCTTCCATCCTATTCTTTTTCAAACTTGTCTTGGCTGTTCTTGGCTATTAGCTGCTGTATATAAATTTTCAAACCACTTTGTCAAGTTGCAGAAAAATCTTGGACATGATTTGGAAAGGAGATCACATTAAATGTTTAGGTTAGACATGATGATAAACATCTTTCCTGAAACACCTGGCAGGCTCAGTCAGTAGGGCATGTGACTCTTGATCTCAGGATTGTGAATTCAAGGTCCAAGCCCCATGTTGGGAGTAGAGTTCACTTAAAAATAAACATTTTTACTATGTCAGAAAATCTTCTGCATGTGCTTGATTTATTTCTTTAATATCTTCCAATAAAGTGTTCTTATTGTCTCCACTAAGATTATATTATTAGTTTTTTTTTAAATTCATTTTATTTCTCTTTGGTATTTTTATTTTTTCAGTCAATGTTATGAATGCTATGTTTAAAGTCATCATTTGCAATTGTATTTTTTTTAAGATTTTATTTATTTTATTCCTGAGAGACACAGAGATAGAGAGACACAGACACAGGGAGAAGCAGGTTCCCTGCGGGGAGCCCAATGTGGGACTCGATCCCAGGACCCCAAGGTCATGCCCTGAGCTGAAGGCAGACGCTCAACCACTGAGCCACCCGGCGCCCCTGTTTTCCCTTTTTTGAAATATACTTTGGCATTTCCTTTATTGAGGGTTTATTAGAGGAGAATAAATCTGGTTTTGGTTGCTGTTCTTATGTTTTAATTTTGCTCACATTCCTGAATGATAGTTTATCTGTGTATAATGACAGGTTGACATTAATCTATACCAGTACTTTGAAAATGTTCTGGTTTCCCTCATTGAGATTGAGAAGTCTGCAGTGAATCTTATTATTTCTTTGTAATCTTTTGTTCTGACTGCTCTTAATATCATCTCCTGGGACACCTGACTGGCTCAGCGGTTGAATGTCTCCCTTTGGCTCAGGCTGTGACCCGGGGGTCCCGGGATCGAGTACCGCATCAGGCTCCCTGCATGGAGCCTGCTTCTCCCTCTGCCTGGGTCTCTGCCTCTCTCTCTGTGTCTCTCATGAATAAATAAAATCTTTTAAAAAATCAACTCCTTATCTTTGCTTTTCTTTATTTTTACTATTATACGTTGTGGATGAATTTTCCTTTATATATTCTGATTATGAGGATTTGCCCTTTATTAAATATAAACATTTATTAACTATTATCTCTTTAAATATTGCCTCTTCCTTTTTCTTTTTGCTTCTTTCTTATGGAACACCACACACACACACACACACACACACACACACACACATATAATATACACATATAGGTACAGGTATATACATATATACATTTTTTAAACATATTTTTTCTCATTTTATCCTTCATGTGTCTTATTCTCTCTCATATTTGTTCTTTACATTTGTGTGCAATTTTTTAGAAAATTAATTTACATCTGTCCTGTCCCCCAGTGTTTCTTATGAGCTACATGTCGTCTATGATTTAAAGCACATTGAATGTTTAAATTCAATAATCATGTTTTTTTTTTTTCTACAACTTCAGTTGTTTACTTTTCAAGTCTGGCCAATATGTGGAGGCAACATATCTGGTTAATTGCTTCATTTTTAGTTCTTTCTCCTTCTTCAAGCACTTAAAGGCTTTAATTTTGTGAGTTTCCTAATTCTGAGATGTCAGGTCATGTTTGGCCTGATTTTATCTGCTTGACTTTTGGACTTGTGAAAGCTTGGGTGAAATGTAAGCCCTGTTAAGAGAGGTTTTGCCAGAAGCCCAGAACTCTGCCAGTGAGGACAGCAGCAAATTTATTTCTCAGCTTGGCACTTCCCGTGCCACACAAGTAGCATAAATTAAATCCCTCAGACTGCCCGAATCCCACCTGAGTTTACAAATTCTCAAGGGAGAATTTTTCCTCACCTACAGCACAAATTAAGACAGAGGTTCAGACTGTCCAGATTTTTGTCTCATCAAACATTTCACAGAAAGCATCCAAAGCCCACAGCTCTGTGCGGGACAGGGAAGGCAGGGCTGGGTTCTAACTCTGTACCTGGAGTGGTCCCAAGCCTGATTTGTTTTTTCCATCCTTGTTCTTAAAATCTGAACCTTTAGATAACTCAGATCGGCAGATCGCGTGAGGACTAGGTCATCTCACCTTTGTAAAGCACCAAGGGCAGTGATCTGTGGATAGTAAACGTTATGTATAAATACACATTAAATAAATAATAGAAAAGGTCACATGAAAAATGGTTGGTGGGACCAAGAATTTTAAGATGGACAAGTGGTGACATTTTGTTAGGGTTGAGGATGAGTGTGCAGACCATCTGGTAGCTCTCACTACTCGTTTCAAATGTTTGAATGGTAGAGAAGTTGAGATAGATTTGCTCTGTGTGACCTAAAAGGACAGTATTAAGATTGATCCATCAGGGATCCCTGGGTGGCGCAGCGGTTTAGCGCCTGCCTTTGGCCCAGGGCGCGATCCTCGAGATCCGGGATCGAATCCCATGTCGGGCTCCCGGTGCATGGAGCCTGCTTCTCCCTCTACCTGTGTCTCTCTCTGCCTCTCTCTCTCTCTCTGTGTGACTATGATAAATAAATAAAAATTAAAAAAAAAAATTAAAAAAAAAAAAGATTGATCCATCAATAAACACAGCACCCATTGTTGTCTGGCACTGGAAACTATAAAGAACTGAAATACCATCATTTGATTTGTTTTCTTTTCAAAATTTCACATTAAATCATCAAGTTAAAAAAAAAAAACATTTGAAAGTTTTCAAAGCACGATTATTGGCTCCACAATCTCTTGTAATGTGGAAATGGTATGATTTGTGTAACCATTCTTTTGTAGACTTAGTTTTTGCTCTCAAGAGTACCGTAAAAAACATCCATACCATCTTTTTAAAACATCTCTGATAAATTCCCTAGGCTGCTAAAAGTGTCCAAAGGTCATGAATAAATTTTAAAGGCATTTGGCATTTTTTAAAAGATTTTATTTATTTATTCATGAGACACACACACACACACACACACAGAGGCAGAGATACAGGCAGAGGGAGAAGCAGACTCTCGATGTCGGACTCGATCCCGTGACCCCAGGATCATGTCCTAGGCCCAAGGCAAGCACTAAATCGCTGAGCCACCCAGGGATCCCAGTTTTAAAGACATTTGATATTTGTTTTCCAACTTGTTTTCTGGAAGGGTTGGACCAGTGTATACTCTAGCAGCAGTATATGATGGTGTTTGTCTCATTTCTGTTATTTCTTTTCTGGGTGTATTTACTATAATTTTAAAACCAGGATCTCAAGTTTACATATATAATAGTATAAGTGTTGCTCATAAATTATATACCATATTTGTCTGATAATGATACGCAGTTGCCAAATTGATGGCTATATAGGTATTATAGTTATAATAATTTGTCATGGCTTGTCATAACTTCCACTGCTTCTGTTGAACAGTCCCCTTGTTTCTTTTGCCTAAAGGAGTCGTCTACTGATGGTTCCATATGGGATGTTTGAGACCTGCATGGTTTTAGATGTCAACCATAACTACCTATTGTAGTGATAGACATAGAATCTAAGAGTAAATCCATTTTAGCTTCCTTCTCCTATGACATTTTCTCTTCCCACAGTAGCATGAAGTCCTTGAGAGCTAACAAATGATGTTTATTAAATATCAGAAACTATCATCTTTAGAATTTAAATGTTTTCCTTTTTTTAAATTTTATTTTATTTTTAAAGATTTTACTTATTTATTCATGAGAGACACAGAGAGAAAGATAGGCAGAGACACAGGCAGAGGGAGAAGCAGGCTCCATGCAGGGAGCCCAACGTGGGATTCGATCCAAGGTCTCCAGGATCACGCCCTAGGCCAAAGGCAGGCACTAAACCACTGAGCCACCCAAGGTTCCCCTTAAATGTTTTTCTTAAACTTTGAAGGTATTGAGGTTGCAATGTAAATTTTACTCAATACAAAATTATATTGTTATGGGTGGTGGGAAGACTGAAGCTACATTTGCTAATGTATTTTAGTAAGTTATTTAAATCAGTAAATCAGTGATCCAGAATATTTATTGCTATTCCACACTGACCTATATCTTGCAAACTTTCCCTGGGAAAAGAGAGTTGTGATTATATGATCAAATTATTGCATTAGATCAAAAGTGAGTATCTCTACTTGCATGACTGAATCAACTTCATTCATTTAAACCCTGAAGTTTGGGATCCCTGGATGGCTCAGTGGTTTAGCGTGATCCTGGAGGCCCAGGATTGAGTCCCACGTCGGGCTCCCTGCATGGAGCCTGCTTTCCCGTCTGCCTGTGTCTCTGCCTCTGTGTGTGTGTGTGTGTGTGTGTCTCATGAATAAATAAAATCCTCAAAAAAAACAAAAAACCCTGAGGTAAACTTACACCAACTCCTTATGTTCACAAGATATCTTCATTTAAAATTCTTTCTTTCTTCTTTTTATTTATTTATTCTTTTAGAATGAAAGGCTTCTTCCTCTGTAAATGTGTCAGGAGTCAGTCCATAGACAAGACTGTTGATTGGGGTGGCAGGCAGCCTTCCTGTTACCCTGAAGAAACGTTGTAGAAGCAACCACCAATGCCTTAGACAGGTATCTCAAGGCCTCTTGATCTTGTGGCTCTATCATATTTGGACACACAACCATGTGCAACTGGAACTCGTTTCCTTTACAGTAGAGTTCAGAAATCAATCTGATGAAACGTGGGTGCTTTTTTTTCCTCTACAGCAGCCATCATTTATATTTCAGAAATGCTTCTTGTGAAATCTCTAAAAATTTAACTTTAGAAAAGGAAAATACCATAACTGGAAAGTAAAAAATCCATACTTGTAGGGAAAATGTGTCTGTGCCATATGCCTTTGAATTGATCACCAACTGTTTTTGTCTAAGTGAATGTGGCAACTTATATTTGAAAAGACAGCAAGACACAAATAAAATATAACTGCCAGCTACTTTGAAAATTGAGTGAAATGTTATCCTTTGTGATCTTTCAGAAGCTTGATGTTTATGGTCTTCTGTTCATTAGCCCCCAAGACTTTAACGCAAGTTACAGGGATGCAGAACTGGGGCTGTTAATCAGTGTGTAAAGCCACTGCCCATGCTGCCGCCCTCCTGCCTGGTTTATGATGGCTTCTGATTCCTTATTCCATTACACGCTTCTCCGGGCCACTACCCTCTTTACTTCCCCCTGTACAATCTCTGCTCAACCAGTTCACCTACAGGGAGAACTCTCCTATCTTTTCACTATCAATTGAAATGCTACACGGTCTGACTAATCCAAATTGCACACTCAAATTTTACTTAATATGTGTATAGAAACCTACCTATTGGGGATCCCTGGGTGGCTCAGTGGTTTAGTGCCTGCCTTTGGCCCAGGGTGTGATCCTGGAGACCCCAGATTGAGTCCCACATCGGGCTCCCTGCATGGAGCCTGCTTCTCCCTCTGCCTGTATCTCTGCTTCTCTCTATGTCTCTCAGGAATAAATACAAAATCTTAAAAAAATAAAATAAAATAAAGTAAGCTCTTAAAAAAAAAGAAACCTACTTATCTTGTCGATATCACATAACTTTACCTTTAGAATTATATTCAGGCTGTTAATTTTGTTGACTTTCTGTCTTTATTGTTTTGAACTTATTTATTAATCACTTTATTAAATTTCATACAGTCTAATATAATAAATCTGGACATAACAGGCCCTTAATAAATACTTGTCACCTATGTTTTTCCCATTGCATATTCTTTCCTGCTTTGTTGAAGATTAATTAACCGTATAATTGTAGGTTCAGTTCTAAGGTTTCTATTCTGTTCTGTTGATCTATGTGTATATTTTTTGTGCCAACACCATAATGTTTTGACTACTACAGTTTTATAATACAACTTGAAGTCCAGAATCGTGATGCCTCCAGCTTTGGTTTTCTTTTTCAGGGTTATTTTGGCTACTCAGGGTCTTTTGTGGTTCCATATAAAATTTAAGATTGTTTGTTCTAGTTCTGTGAAAAATGCTGTTGGTATTTTGATAGGTATTGCATTAAATCTGTAGACTGCTTTAAGTAGCATAGGCATTTTAACAATATTTATCCTTCCAAATCATGAGCATGGAATGTTTTTCCATTTCTTTGTGTCCTCTTCGTTTTTTTTCATCAGTGTTTTATAGTTTTTAGTGTTATCTGTCTTTTACCTCTTTCATTAAGTTTATTCCTTAGTAGCTTACTATTTTTTTGATGCAATTGTAAGTGGGATTATATTCTTAAGTTTTCTCTCTGCTGCTTCATTATTAGTGTATAGAAATGCAACAGATTTTTAGTGGACTCTTGGGTTTTCTATATAGAGTTTCAGATCATCTGCAAATAGGGAAAGTTTTACTTCTCCCTTGCCAATTTGGATGACTTGGAAAAAAGACGGCCTCTTTAACAGACAGTGTTGGGAAAACTGGACAGCGACAAGCAAAAGAATGAAACTGGATGACTTTCTTACACCACATACAAAAATAAATTCAAAATGTACTAGGGACCTAAATGTGAGACGTGAAACCATAAAAATCCTAGAAAAGAACACAGGCAGCAACTTATTTGACATCAGCCATATCAATTTATTACTGGATATGTTGCCTGAAGCAAGAGAAAGAAAATAAAAAATAAACTATGAGGACTACAACAAAAGAAAAAGCTTCTGCACAGAGAAGGAAACAATCAATAAAACAGACAACCTATGGAACGGGAGCCAATATTTGCAAATTATATATATATACAATCATGGAAATGCAAATTAAAACTACAGTGAAATATTGCCTCACACCTGTCAGAATGGCTAAAATCAAAAACACAAGAAAAAGTGTTGGTGAGGATGTGGAAAGTATCCCTCACGCAGTGTTGGGGGAAATGCAAACTGGTGTATCTTCTGTGAAATGCAGTATGGAAGCTCCTTAAAAAATTAAAAATGTAATTACCATATGATCCAGTATTTCTGCAACTGGGTATTTACCCAAAGAATATGAAAATACTAATCTGAAAATATATATGCACCCCCATGTTTATAGCAGCATTATCTATAATAGCCAAATTACGGAAGCAACCAAGAGTCCATGGATTGATGAATGGATGAAGGTGTGATATATGTATATATATAATGGAATATTACTCAGCCATAAAAAGAATGAAAGCGGGCAGCCCGGGTGGCTCAGTGGTTTAGCACTGCCTTCAGCCCAGGGTGTGATCCTGGGGACCCAGGATCGAGTCCCACATTAGGTTCCCTGCATGGAGCCTGCTTCTCCCTCTGCCTGTGTCTCTGCCTCTCTCTCTATCTCTCTCTGTATCTCATGAATAAATAAATAAAATCTTAAAAAAAGAAAAATCTTTCCATCTGCAGTGGATGGAGCTAGACAGCATAATGCTAACTGAAATAAGTCAGTAAGAGAAATACTGTTTCACTCATATTCACTCAAACAATCACGTTGTTTGACTCATACATGGAATTTAAGAAGCAAAACAAGTGAACAAAGGAAAAAAGAGACAAACAAAACCCCCAAACTCTTAACTATAGAGAACAAAGTGGTGGTCACCAGATAGGAGATGGGGGGATGGGTGAAACAGGTGAAGGAGATTAAGAGTATATTTATTGTGAAGAGCACTGGGTAATGTATAGAATTATTGAATCACTATATTATATACCTAAAACTAGAATACCATTATATGTTAATTATACTGGAGTTAAACACACAGACACATACACAGACCCACAAAAATGTGTCTCTGTTAGACTATTAACCCTTAGAGGGTAAGGTTTATCTTTTTGTGTCCATTCTTATCACAAGATACTTCATAAATGTTAGTTTTGTAAATCAGTGTAGGTATGCATGTATTGGTAATTGAAACCAAACTTGGTAACGGGCTGAGATACGCAAAGAACATCCTGCATGAAGGACAATCCGTGGTGTTCTGGAGTTTATTTACGAGACACAACTGATACATAGTCAGCCATTTTGTGAGCTAGTTGATATTGATATCTGGAAAATGTCCATGATAGAAAAAATGTACAAACTGGAAATCATCAAATATTACAATCAGGGTGTTCATTTTTGTCTCTTCCCCCACCAACCAAAAACCAGTTGTAAACACTTACCAGTAGTCACATTCAAAACCTGTTAGAGTGGGGGGTGACGCAGGTGGTGAAGAATTGCACCAAGCATAGAACAACAAGCAGGACAGAGGTTATTCACTTTCCAAGGTAGGAGAGGGACCAGACTTCCAGACCTCAAGAGAGATGTTGGCCCCGTGAGAACTCTGATTCTAATGCTTTGCAAACTGCATGAGCTACACTAACTGCCTTTCAACAGAAGACTGATTTTCCACTGACCAAGAGGTTCAGATGGAGAAGGTTCTCTCCTCTTTCTTATGTGGAGAAATGGACCAGAAGGAATAATTTGTTGGGTTGGCTGTTTGTAGTTCTTTTCAAGTTACATTGCTTGTTCGTTTTGTTAGTCTACACTTTATTTTCTTCATTTTTCATGTTTAAACTCAGCCTCTGAGTAAAGCCATTATCTTATGCTTACAACAGGAGTTCAGGATGAATTTAGCTTTAGAAAATAAAGGAATTGACTTAGTTTTAAGGTTTATTAGAAGAGATTTGTTAAGACAATATAAATGGAGGCCCTGTGATAAATAAAGATAAAATAGTAGTTATAGGGTAGTAATACAAAATGGACTTGGCTAGAATTGCCAAACGTGGTAAGGATGACAAGGTGTCCATCTCACTAAGTGCTCTACTCAACAATATGGGCACAACTACTAAATGTCAGGCCTTGTGCTAAGTACATGGGATTCATTAGTGTTCAAACCAGTAATGTTCCATTTCTTCATGAAGCTCACGGTCTAGTGGGGCATCTGATAATTAAAGAGTTAAAATCTCGTGTGTGGTTAGGTGCTCTGAGGGAATAGTGCACGATGACTGGCTCAAGCTTTTACCGAAACACAGAGAATGCTCTCATTCTTCCATGCAACCTCCAAGGAACGTGCTTTTCTTTAACATCCAGTTCTCCCAATTATAACATTATTCATAAACTTCTTTTGGTGGGGAGCAGTAGGAACCAATTCTGACCAGCATAAGCAAACCAGGGAATCTGTTGGAAGACAATGAACATATCTTAGAAAATCAAAGGAAAAAATCAGAATATGGGAAAGGAGGGAAGAAGGCAGATCCAGGAATCCAGTAGCAGGAAACCAGATCTTCCCTGCCATTTAGAGCGTTCGGCTGAACTAACTCCCAGGCTCAACTCCCCTCTTCTGCTTGACCAGTTGTCTTGTGCCAGTCTCAGCCTATCAACAACCACTGTGTGGCTGGATTGGCCTAGTATTTCTTGTTATGATTGCAAGATGCCCTTCAACAATAACCATTAGGAAACTTTGGGGAAACAAAAGTTTATTACGTATGAGTCCTGGAAAGCACATGGCATATCAGGGTCCACACAGAGAGGTTTGCAGGAGAGAGAGACGGAGAGACAGAATGCACAGGCTTAGGATTCTGGTTTTACTCTGATCAAGGGTGGAGGACTAGGGTTTCACTAGCTCACTCTTTAGTGATGAAAACAGAAGTTAAGAGTGGAGAATTTACAGCATGGGAAGAGAAAAAAAAATGGCCTAGATGGCCAGTTATTGAAATCAACCAAGATCTCTAAAACAAAGGAGGTTCCGTGGGGTTAGGGGGTCTGACTCATTATCTAGTTGTGTAGCTGGTGCTATGTTTATTTGAGATAGCCTTCTTTGAGATGGATGCCTCTCTGAAGTGGATGCTTCAACAAACAAAGCTTAAATCAGGCACTTGCATTACAAACAAACAAACAAACAAAAACAACAACCGTCAGGGTTTACACTACAGTCCATCCTGTGCTTGCCACAGCATCAGAGTTTAAGCTAAGGACACAAACTGCCTGAGTAGCTGATACACTTCAAGCCAGGGGTAGGGCTTAGTGGTAACCCAGACATTGCACATCTAAACAGGATCAGAGTAGCAAATCCTGTAATAATTCTTTAGGCAATAGGCTGAAGTCCAGTCCATCGTCATTGTCCAAATGTAAAGGCCCAGACATAAAAAGGAGTGATTTCTGGGTCCTGGGAATGTTCAAGGATTTGAGTAACATTGGGAAATATTTTAGCACTTTGGGTCAAAGGTGTAAGTAATATAAGTAGGTTTGAACCTGTTCTGAGTTGGTAGATTACTCAGCCAAGGAACAACTAAGAGAACCAGCCTCTTAATCCTGAGAATAGGTGTGTTCAGTTAAAGGATCGTTTCTCATTTTAGGAGGTGACAATACAGGTGACTTTCCCAAGTTAGGCCTATATGGTGCAAGGGTTTGCATCAGACATTTACCTTGGGGATCCTTGGGTGGCTCAGCGGTTGAGCGCAGCCTTCGGCCCAGGTCATGATCCTGGAGTCCCGGGATCGAGTTCCACATCGGGCTCCCTGCACGGAGCCTGCTTCTCCCTCTGCCTGTGTCTCTGCCTCTCTCTGTGTGTCTCTCATAAATAAATAAATAAAATCTTAAAAAAAAGACATTTAATAAGAAGCATTAGGTATTTAATAAGAATTTTTATGGAAACAAACAAAAAACAAAGGTTGATGATTGGAGCACATTATAATCCCAGTTTCTACATTCTAAAGGCAGCCTGTTGATAAGATTTCTGGATGTTGGGCTCAAAGCACCTTCAGATGGGGTGTCAATGGCAATTAATAGACTTTCTTGGCTCGCAGTTTGAATGGCTCTGGTGATCTTTCTGAGTAGTCCATACAGTAGCAGTGTGAAGATATGTCCACATATGAGCTGTTCTGGTGATTTCTCTGAAGTTTATATTAAGTTGTTCCACCTTAGCTTGCATGCTTCAGGAAAAGGGAAGCTCTGGGTCTCAATGATTCTAAGTCAGAAGGTGGGAGATAAGAATGGAAACATTAGTTCGGAAAGTTATAGCCAGATATTGGAGGAAATAAGAAGAATTCACCACTCAGTTTAGTTTAGTTTTACAAGTAGAAAATAAGACCTCAAAGACAATTAAGAGGACTAGAATCTGATATGCACAAGGGCGTACTATAGTTTCCACTGAAACATGATTTTTTTTTTTTTCTCTCTGTAGTCATCCCTACTTCTATCTATCAAAGAAGCCACACCAAGGACTGGCCATCAGACTCCACCCACAGAACCTAAAGATTTGGGTGAATTCTTCTCTTTTTGAGGTCTCCAATATATTCTGAGTTTACTGGGCCTATCAGAAATGACCTTTCTTACTCATCTGGTAAGGCTGCCAGGAACCCCGTAACTAAGGTCCCAGGCTGATTTTCCCAACAGACTTTACTGGCTCCATGAAGTCAACCTTAGGTCCTTAAATCTGTCTGGTTATATCTGAATCTATGTACATTTTTCTGCAAAGCCTTGTAAATTTAACCAACGTTTCCGACTGTGTCCTGTTACAAAGAGAACAGATTGTTATTGAACTTCTGCAGATAACTGTCCTGTCATTAAAATAAGAACACCTGTTGAGAGTTTTTGAATTCTGGAGGGATAAAGTCGGGGGGGAAAAAAGTAGTGGTTTCATCTTTGCTTCCAAAGTATATTGCTACAAATTACAGATAATTTAAGAGAAATCTGTAAAAAGACAAAACATGGAAGAATCAATAATGTTTCAAACACAAAGTCATACAAATTATAACTACCCTCATCAGTTCATTTACTCTCATGTAATTAACTGTTGTTGATCTTGATCTTCTATCAGTAGTTTAATACTGGAGGTCTTCAGTTTCCCCATTTGTGTCCTGTAAATTCATGTCTAGTTTAGTGGTATGATCTGAAAATTATAAGAAACCTGTACTTACTAGAGTTCTTTCCATTAATCTCCTTGAAGGTAAGCACTTCTGCCAAAGCATCAGAGTAAGGCAATAACTGTGAATGGCAAACATCTTAAAAATGTCTAAGGTTAAAGATGTGAGATTCATTAAATCGCAACTGACAAGGAAATGTGGTTATTTTTTTGACCTACGACATTTTAAGATAATAACTGAATTATGAGTGATAACATTACATATCAGACTTTTAGAAATTTTGTATAATTTCCAAAAGACTTATATTAATAACATGTTCATACAAGAGTCTCCATAAAGAAGGCTTTCCATTATTTTTTACTTGAGTTTATTTATTTATTTGAGAGAGAAAAAGAGAGCATGAGCAACGGGGAGGGACAGAGAGAGAGGGAGAGGAAGAAGCAGACTCCCGCTCAGGACTCCATCCCAGGACCCTGAGGTCAGGACCCATGACCTGAGCTGAAGGCAGACACTTAACCAACTAAGACACCCAGGTGCCCTTTCATCAAGTTTTCCATTATTTTTTTGAAGATTTTATTTATTTATTCATGAGAGACATAGGGAGAGAGGCAGAGACACAGGTAGAGGGAGAAGCAGGCTCCCTGCTGGAAGCCTCCTCCAAGATCATGACCTGAGCCAAAAGCAGACACTCAACTGCTGAGCCACCCGGGCTTCCCAAGTTTTCCATTATTTTTTATGAAACAATGCTTCCCATGTAATTTAGGATATCAAAGAAGCCTAATTGGTTTAATGTCTCTCTTTTTATAAGGAGAGAGAACAGATCTTTGAGATGTTGTAGGAACTCTCTGGAAAATCCAAAGGTAGTTCTAGTAGGGTTGAAAAAGATATCATTTAGAATTTGAAATATTGTGAAGTTTTTAAAAAAAAAATTCAAAAGGTTTTAAAATACTTGTTTAAATAGAATCACAGGACTGGGAAACAATACTTAGCTGTTCAACTGAAGTGGTAACTAAAGACTTTGCAGGCAAGTACAGGAAGTTATATAGTTGTAAAAAAACAAAACAAAAACAAACAAAACAAAAAACCCCCCAAAATTTTAGCTCTTCATAGGAAAGACTCTGATAAAGACAGTGAAGCACAAAAAATTATTTTGATAAAACAGAATCTTTGTTTTCTTTGTTTTTTTTTTTTTCAAAATCTTTGTTTTCGAGGCAGATTACTTTAAAGATAAATCAAAACCTTTCACATTTTATTAGTATCAGGAGCACAGAGGCCAAATAATGAATTAGACCCAATAATGAAATTGGACCAAGGCAGGCAGTTTTATACATTTCAGACAACACGACAACAGGTTTGTGGGGAATTTATAGAATAAGGGAAACAGGTGTTGAGGAGCTTTAATTAGCAAGAAATTTTACGTGGAATTTGGGCTGAGGCAGTAGATTAGTAAAAACATAACAAGGTTTGTTTTTAAAGCTTTCTCAACTTTTAAGTCTCTATCTCTGATGATAAGGGTCTTTTTACATCTCAGTTTAGAGAGGATGCCTTTACAGGGGAGATATATTTCCTACTTCAGGAAGACAAAGGAAGGTCTCAGTGGCCTCTTGCATAGGTTGTGTCTCAAGGAGCTTTTATTTAAAATAATTGTTGGGACGCCTGGGTGGCTCAGTTGAGCATCTGAGCGTCTGCCCTCCACTCAGGTCGTGACCCCAGGGTCCCGGGATTGAGTCCCACATCGGGCTCCCTGCATGGAGCCTGCTTCTCCCCCTGCCTGTGTCTCTGCCTCTCTCTGTGTCTCTCATGAATAAATAAATAAATAAATAAATAGAATCTTTAAAAAATAAAGTAAAATAATTATTGAAGAGGAAGACTTTCCATTGCTGTTCAAAGTCCTCCTAGCTGGCCTGCGAGTCCAACTGACACAAGACAGATTAACAGGAGAAAATCAGAGGTAGTAGTGCACATATGGGGATTCCACAGACTCGGAGATTCCAAAGACAGGGGGCAAGATGACCCCCTACGGTGGGGGGTAGGCGTCCAAGGACACAAAAGAGAGCAAGACCACTGGTAAGAAGGCGAAAGATGTTTGGAAAGCCAAGGTTGTCCTGTTATGGCAGATGAGCTTCTTGGGTAAAGGGGAGTGTCTGTTAATAGCTTTTTTCTTGGCATAAGCAGACAGTGGGTGGGGAGATAAAGAACTCCCTGTGAATCTGCTAGTTTTGGATGGCTTTTAACTCAAAATAATTTTCTGGTCCAAGCGGCCTATCTTGGAGCAGCCCGATCTTGGCCACCGCAACCAGCAACTGTGAACTATTACACCAGCACTCTCTTAGATTGGCGAATTTCTGAACACATTTCACAATTTCCAGAAATGTTGCATTTCCTCTAGCCCAGTTTGTCCATGTGGCATAGACATTTTTCCTGAGAGATGCAAATATGTGTATTTCCTCAGTTACAAGTGGTCAACTCAGACGTGTTTGGCAATCACTGTTTCAGTATTTTATCTCATTTAGAGATGATCTAGGTAGTGACTTTGTACAATTTAACTTAACCTAGCAGAACTCTAAGGCTGTAAATGACCAAAGCGATTTGGGAAACAATTTAAAGTAAATGTATCATGAAACATAATTGTTGAAATTTCACTGAAAAACATTTATCACACTTATATTTATTTTCTTGTTCCTAAAACTCTCTCTAGATAATTTATGAAACCTCTATGAGACATTAAAAGAGCAAGCCAGAATTTTATCACAGAGATCACATGAATTTCTTTGCCTAACACACCCAAGTTGAATGAAGGTTGTATGAGATGGGGGACCACAGGGCCAGCTGAGGTCAAGACCCCAGCTGGGGGGGCACCTTGACGTGTCCTGGAAGCAGGTGGAGGGACCTTCCTCGGGGGCTCCCCTGCCTCACTGCTCAGACTGTGCTCAGGGCCCACGGCCAGCTTAGCCCGCCCCCCAGGAGCCTGGGAGTCTACTTTAACACATAAAAATTCCTTTAGGAATTTCCCTTGGTCTCTAAACCCCCACGGTACGCGTTGGCCATCACCCCCCAGCACATGGCCCACGATACACATCTGGAGGGGCTCATGACTCAGGTTTTACTAGACGGTACTAAGTGGCCTGTTGCCAACCAGAGCCAGCCCCCTCGAGGTCCTAGAAAGCTCGCCTACAAAATGCCTTAGAGACTTACCCTATCCCCTAACCCCTCCCAACTCCCAGGGACATAACCAGCCACACCTCCCAGGCCCGGGGCAGACGCTCTTCCTGCTTTAATAAAACCCCCCATTGTACACCAAAGTCGCCTCAAGAACTCCTTCCTGGTGGTCGGCTCCGGACCTCACCTGTATTCCAAAACGTCATCATACTTAATGCTGATAACTCTGAAGACAACACGCTTACTTTAATTACATCAACAAACTTATACTAGCTTTTATTTACCAAAGATGATCTCAGATCACATGAGCATGAAACACATTTGGGTCAGTTTCTATTATATTTCTGAGAGTTTGGAAATATTTAATTTGATAAACATTCATTTCTCTTTAAGCCAATTAAGCCAATTAAATAGAGCTTTTTCCTCAATTAGTTTTGGCAATACCACCCGGAGGAAGAGAAGGGGGAAAAAAAAGGCACGTGCACATAACATACATCAACACACAGGCAGGCACAGGGGCTCTATAGCTTTCACCTCCAAAATTTTAGCCAGAAATCAATATAATGATATAAGCCTCACTAGTTTATAAATAACAGTTGAATTCAAATTTTGTCTCCGGCAAGATGAACAAATTAAGGTTACCTGCTCCAGCGGCTAGAGCTTTTAGGAAGTATCTGTGGAGAAGACTTTTGTGATGGGGGAACAGGGCTAGCAGAGGACAAAGCACAGCTGAGATCCCACAAGCGACCCCCACCCAGGGTGGGAGATGTGTGACATTCCTCAGGAGGCTTCCAGTTGTCCCCAAGTTGGTGCCTGGCTAGAGGGAGAAGCAATCTTCACCTAGACAATGGCAAGGCCCCTACATCTCCTTAGCATATGAAAATCCTCTTGCAATCTCCCTTTTCCCTCCCTCCCCCAACTCCCAGGGATATAACCTCTTACAGGCCCCAGGCAGCCGCTCTTCCTGCCCTCAGGGGACCATCCCTGGGCTTTATAAAACCCCCACTGTGCACCAAAGAGGTCTTAAGGGTTCTGTCTTGGTCATTGGCTCCGGACCTCACCTCTATTCCAGAACTTCATCATTTTGTATCTGTCCTTGACAAGTCATCTTTTTTTTTTTTTTTTAGATTTGATTTATTTATCTGAGAGAATGAGGATGGGTGGTGAGGCCAGAGGGAGAGGGAGAAGCAGATGAGCAGGGAGCCCGCCTCTGTCCCAGGAGCCTGAGATCATGAGCTGAACCGAAGGCAGATGCTTACCCCATGGAGCCACCCAGGCACCCCTGTCCAAGACAAATAATCCTTAGGAGTCCGAGGACTAGATTTTGAGCAAGAGCTTTTATAGCACTTCATATTTTAACAGCCGCCTTCCCGGCCCTTCCCACCCCCACTTCTCTATCTTTAGTCTCTGGAGACTGAGGGCCGCGCCTGAGTGTGCTCCTGGGACGTTTGCATTTCAAAGATTTGGTGGGATTTACGTATTCAAGAGACAGAAAAACGAAGTGAGTTTTCTGCAGGGAGTTGTGGTGCCTCTTGGTTGGTTCCATCAGCCCTATAATTAGGAGGAAGGACTTGTAAAAAGAGTTTTCTGGACTCCGGGCCAGATGGGGCCTCTTCAGGGTTGGAAAGGAAGCAAGTGTTATTTGGGTCACCATGGTCATGGCGATCATAAACCCATTGGCCTGTGGGTCTTAATGTCTTCCATGTATCATGAGCCTTCGCAGTGACTGTGATGGAGGGATGCGCACAGGGCCAGGCATGAGATACCCAAGTGAGGAAAGTCGGGTGGGGGTGGGGGGTGGCCTGGTACAAATATTGTCCTAGGGCCCTTTGCTTTTCCATTTCCTGCCCCCCCCTCACCCTCCCCCCATCATCAATAACCCCGTCTGATTTTCCCTTGGTGGCTGGGACCCTCTTGAGGCATATTTCTTAGCTCTGCCCCTTTCAGAGGAGAGTGGAGGGGATGGAGGAGCTCTGGTATCTTGGAGGAGGCGAGCATATAGCCTGGGTGGACCTTTAAGAAAGTCATGGATTTTAGAGTCTTTCGAGAGACTGGCCAGTAGACACATGTTGGCAGCCACGCACAACAGTTTAGAGCCTGTTCCAAACCAATCAAACAAAATCCCACAAAAAACTCAATTAGCTCTCCACCTCCTTCCTGCTGCATAAAATCTTTAAGATAAATTTGAATTTCAGTTAAGATATACCTTCTGATCTCACTTTCTACTCCTTGATTTTCTCCTGTTGCCTTAAACCTACTTAGGGTTACTAGACAATTTTGACCGATGCCACTGTGAGCCTCTTCGCAGGTGGCCACTTCCTTCCCAGGGTGTCCCGGGTCAGCCTCTCTAGAATTGGGGTCTGCCTCTGCTCTTGGGATACGCATACGGTCTTTGGGCAAGGCCCCAAGGCTTCCGGAATACGATACCAGAGTTTTGGTGCTGCGACACCCAGGAAGCTTCCATGGGTTATGTCTTTTGTTTTATTAAGCAGTTGGTTCACCTCCTCAGGGTTCTTAGAAGGCACTAGCTTCCGATGTTCAGGACATTTATGTTTGTCCATTAACTTTCTCTTAGCAACACTGTGCCAGGGATTAGACCACAACATTCCATTGGGTCAAGGGACGAAGAGTGACAGTGTGGAGCGAAATGGTGATGCTGAGACCGGAAGCCTTTGTTGTATTTTTCCTTGGGTGGTGCCAGTGGTTTCCAGTTGCAAGATTATTTTCACTCTTGTGGTTAGGGCACACAGCCTGGGAACAATTTACTGACTCAGTCTTCACAGAGAAAGGTCTCCATCCTCCTTCCCCAAAAGAATGCTTTCCCTGTGCCTTTAGCCCAGTCTTCGCTAAAGTGGTGACAATGGGCTAGCAATCCAGTCTACCCTCCTCAGCTCTCCTTGGCCTTCAGGTGTGGAAGGCTCTCGTGCATATTAATCAACAATTAAAGTTAGTGGTCTAATATTTCTAATATTCTCATTAGACCATGTGGCCTTGATCACACCGTTCTGAGGGAGACCGTTGGACTATTATGGCCATCAACCTTTTGGGCAGACAATGCATAATGTGGAGGCCGAGAAAAATTAAGACCATTGTCTTTGTCAACAGGGGCCCAGGACCCATGATTGGGTCCTGCAAAGGATCCTCTGAAAAAGGGGGGAATGTGGGACCCAGGAAATCTAACAAAAATCCCCTACCCCTGGACAAGCAGAGCAGGACTAACTCCATTCTGTGCTATCCCCGCCACCTCATGTAAAACCCCCCACACGACCTGCCTGTTGTTTAAGGCACTCCCTCACCCTAGTTCAGCTATTAAGCACACCCTTATCAGAAACCAGCACACTTAGGAATGCGGGAACTCTGACCTTTAACCAGCCGAGGAATGAAAACCCCTCTTTTGCCCGCCAAACCTGCGTGCCAATTCGAACCAGAATAATAGGCCAGTTCAAATGGTCACTATAGGGTGAATCGTGATTCAATTGGCCACCTGTGTGTGGACCGACATGACTGTGCAACTTTCTACAGGGCCACTGGCCCCTGGAACACTGCTGTGCTTCTTAGTGTCAGGGTCCAAGCCCCTGCTCTGCTGTATGGAGTAAATTTGGACCCAAGCTCGAGCTTGTAAATAAACCCTCATGAACTTGCATCGGTGTCAGCTCCTTGGTGGTTTCTCGGATTCGCAATCTTGGGCACAACAATGACAGAGGCAATATGCCAGAGGCAATACATGGGTCCTTCTTCCCCAGAGGGTAGTACCCACTTGAGTTAGGTGGTTAGTAGGGAAGCTGCAGGTAAAGGACATTCCCCCCAGTTAACTGCAAGGGCAATCATGCCGTCCTACTGGCGGTGCCAATTGTCTTGGGCCAGTCTCAGCCTGGTAATAAGCAATGTGCTAGCTGGACCAGCCGCATGGTTCTCTTTAAGACTGAAAAACCCTTCAGCAATAACCATCAGGAAACTTTGAAAAAAGAAAAGAAAAAATTATGACTTGCAAGTCCTGAAAAATGCATGGCATACCTGGGGTCACACAGTGAGGTGATAGAGAGACAGAGAATACACATGTGATGGGCCTGGGGTTCTGGTTTTATTGGGGTTGAGGATGAAGGCCTACAGTTTCACAAGCCCACTCTTTATTTGGGGGATTTAAAACACAAGAGTGGACATTTAAAGCATGAAAAGAGAAAAAAAAATGGCCCAAATGGTTAGTTGTTGAAATCAACCAAAATCGGGGGCTCACCGCGGGTAGGGCCCAGCCTCCTTCCTCCTTGTAGGGCTGCCAGTCCGTTTCTCGCAGATAGGCGTCTTTGAAGCGCATGCTTCAGCTAACAAAGCTAAAAATCAGGCACTTGCATTACAAAAAGAAAGAAAACTTCCGCAACCAGCAGGGTTTACATGGCCCGGGTTTGGCTCCAGAATGCGGGTTTGGCTCCAGAATGCGTCCTTGGAGATACCCCCATGGATGATCTTTCCTGCAGGGAGGGCCCTCATGAGGCCTGCCTTCCCCAGGCGGAAATGGCAAAACTCACACCTACAGACTTCTTTGTACCTGCAATACAGGCATGAGAACTAGGGGTGACCAGTTAGGTTTATGCCTTATATATAATAATAACAGAAACTTTAGAAACTTCCACAGCACCAATTATTCCCCGTTGACGTAGTCAGATGTCAGATCGATACTGTGTCATTTATTTAGGTCTCCGAGGGCTCTCCATCCCCTTCAAAGTGTCATCTTCACGGCCCTCTATAGTCTAGGGCTGCCAGCCTATCCAGCTTGGTCCCGCATCACTTCTTTACTTAACAGAAAGGCGTTATTAGCTTGCATATGATACATTTTATTTTATTTTATTTTAAATTTTAAATATTTAATTTCTTGATTTGAGAAAGAGAGAGAACACGCAAAGACGAGCCAGGGAGGGCAGAGGGAGAAGGGGAAGCAGCCTGAATGTGGAGCCCCGCATGGGCCTCTGCAGGGCACGACCCCAGGACCTCAGCCACCAGGTGCCCCTGTGACGCCCCCACGTCAAACAACATCTCAGGATATAACCTTCAAAGGCAAGCACCATTTTCAAAATTTTTACCCTTATTAAATTAAATAGAAATGATTACCGTGGCTTGTTAGCAGGCCCTGTGCGGTGGGTACAAAGCAGCTATGATTTGGCACAAAACTGTGATATGATCACATTTCCCTACATGTTTTATATCACGTACAGATATCTTTGGATTTATAGATGTTCATCTTCTATGCCCCTTCAATGCATATAAATACATTTTATTTTATTTTTATTTTATTTTTTTAAAGATTTATTTATTCATGAGAGTCACAGAGGAGCCAGATGTGGGACCTGATCCCCAGACCCCAGGATCACACCCTGGGCCGAAGGGAGGGGCTCAACCTCTGAGCCACCCAGGGATCCCCTATAAATACATTTTAAAGAGAATTTAGTGAAGCGTGAGTGAGAGCTCCCCCTGTTGTTCCCAGGGCATATCTCCATTATATAAAAATGTACCAACAACACCTCTCTTATAATTTAATCCAATATATCAGACAGATTTTGATATTCTGTTCTCCACTAGAACGAGTAAGATAAATTGCTTGAAATACCTTTGGCAAGAAGAGGACAGAGCCAAGCCAGGGATTGTCTGTGAATGAGAACACCCACTTTTCTAGGGCCAAGAAATCTCTGGACACTCTAATGTGACTCAATAAGGAATACAAGGCACTAACTGTAGTGTGGGCAGAGGGTCACACATTTTTGCAATGCTGTAGCTATTTCCATGACCAAGAGCATGATGTCTCAGAGCCATCACGCAGCCAGGAGCCCCTGGGGTACCGACTACTCACAGGACGAGTGGGCATCACATGCATCCCAGGGACAGCGTGCCAACAAGCATGAGGTGGAAACTTCCTCGCAGGAGGGTAAGGACAATGCAGGCCCTCTCACAGACAACCCATCCGCCCACCCCGACTCCCAGAGCTCATTACTGCCTATGTGGGGTTCATCTCTGACAAAGCCTGAAGCCACGTCTGTGGAACGTCGGGGACGCTCCATGTCAGTGGGCAACATTCTGTCCAATATGCAGAGATTTTGCCTGTGCAACATCAAGCCAATTGGAGTTCATTCATCCTCCCATTCATCTGTCCCATAAAGTTTTCTTTTCTCCTTTGGCTGCTTGATATCATGTAAGTGTGATCCAGAACTTACTCAGAAATAAAAAGCACTCCTTTTGCTTTACAGCTCAAATTATCAGCATGATATCCCAGCCACCTGGCTACGGATCCTGGGCCTGTCAATTATCCTGATGCCTCCCTCACACCAGGCAGATGACAGACTCCTACCCCTTTTCTCCAGAGGAAGCTGCTTGTGATGCCCAGTTTGTGGTTTGTAGGAGATCTAATCCACAGTGTTCTATTTTTATATCTACAAAAACTGAGTCTAGGAGACATGGGGGCTATTTGGGATATTTTAGTTCTTCTGGCCACGTTCACTCGAGGACATTTGAGAGGACCGGTCTCCAGCATCAAGCTGGGCCCACCGCTTGTTTCTCACACACCTTCCTGCTTAAGCCAAGCGGCTCACCCACCATAAAAGTCATCTTGAGTTGTTGTGTTGCTGTCAACCTCAGAGGCCTTCATCCACGTACAGACTGGTGATTTTTAGCTGGCAACTCACTAGCTGTCCTGTGTCATCGGTATAGCCTGAGATTACCATTATGAACATTAGAATTACAGACTTCAAGGGTTAGAAGGAACTTCAGGACCATTGGGGTTCCTCTCCCTTATATTAGGTAGGAGGGAAAAGAGATCAGATGAGGCGCTGGTGGAGATAACAGGGCTCTCCTGTGAACCAAGGTGAGGCTGTAGGGCTTTATGCAGAATAAGGCCATGCAATTCTTAGGTAGATGATTCAGAGTTGTAGGCAAGAAATGATAGAAGACAGAGACAGAAAAAAAAAAAAAGAAGAAGAAGAAGACAGAGACAGGTGGCCTGGACCATAAAAATGTATGAAAACTAAGAATTGTCATTGGTCAAGAGGCAGCTCGCAGTGAGTTGCTGAACAAGAGGGGTGTCATCTTTGTGAGGAAGCCCTTTCCTGCCAGGACCCATCGCGACAGCGTTGCCTGGTAAACCAGGACTCTCAGGTCTTCTTTCTGCCATTGATTTGAGTCATTCCTAAGTTTGATCTAAGAACTCTTCTTCTAGACCCCAGAGAACTTCTATGCAAAAGCAAGAACAGTACACACACACACACACACACACACACGCATATATATTTTGTAAATTTGAAAGAGACCAAGATTCTTAGCTCTTTTTTTTAATATTTTATTTATTTATTCATGAGAGACATAGAGAGAGAGGCAGAGACACAGGCAGAAGGAGAAGCAGGCTCCATGCAGGGAGCTTGATGTGGGACTCGATCCAGGGTCTCCAGGATCACGCCCTGGGCTGAAGGCCGCGCTAAACCGCTGAGCCACTGGGGCTGCCCTTAGCTCTTATTTCCTAAAATTCTTACCTCCTCCCTTCTCCCCCTACAGAATTAAATTTCATCCTGTTATTCATTCATTCATTTGTTTGTGCTTCTTCTTACATTCGTTCATTCCACATTTATTAAATACTTGCCTTGTATGCAATTGCACATCCTGGCTGAGATATAAAGATGTATAAATTATGTTTTCTGTTCTGAGGGATTTCACAGTCTCTTGTGTCACATGGGTGTGTCAACAGATAAATTACAAAACCAGAACACCACAACAGTGACAGGATTGCTGTGGGAGCATAGAATATGGGGTCACCAACTATTCAGGGAACCTCTGAGACAGAACCTGAGAGATGAGGGAAGTTGTCATTGTGGGATGGAGAGAAGGGAAATCCTTCTTCTAAGTAATGGCAGGCAAGAAAGCACAAAGTTATACAAGGAACTTGTGAAGTTTGTGACTTAATGAGTAGTTTCATGGGGGCAGGATAAAGAGAAGATCTGATGTAATATTGCCAGAAGTTGTTGAGTGCCTGGATGTTGGAAAGAAGAAGCGCCAAGGTTGCTAGCTTAGGAAACAGAATAAATAGTGCATATGGCGGAAACATCTCTGTGTGAGTCCAAGAATATGGCACAGAGTTCAATTTGGGACCCTTGAGGATGGCCATTTGTAAAACAATTGTGATTTTGCCTGTTGGGTAGTTTTAAAAAAATCAGTTTTCACCAACACGGATGGTCTTGTTTTGTTCTCAATAATCAGGAGATAAAGAATAACTAAATATGGTGGCAAATACTAACTTAAAAAGAAAAGGCTTTATTTCCTGCTATGGATAAGAATCCTGAAGAAGTGGACCACATTTCATTGCACTTAATTTATTACCACTAGAGATTTAATTAGAAGTATGGCCCATCTTTCTAGTATTATCCATTTTTTAATTGATTGAAATGGTTGCACACATACCTTGCAGTATTAGGCTTTTTTTTTTAAAGGTTTTTTTATTTATTTATTCCTGAGAGACAGAGAGAGAGGCAGAGGGAGAAGCAGGCTCCCTGTGGGAAGCCCGATGTGGGACTCGATCCCAGGACCCCGGGGTCATGACCTGAGCCAAATGCAAACACTCAATTGCTGAGCAACCCAGGTGTCCCACAATACTAGTTTTTAAAATAATTGAAATTAGAATGGAAGCAAATGCATCAGACCTGAAGAAAGTAGGAAAATACATCTCACAAATACATTAAATCATGATGGAGGAAATAAAGCCAATATATTTTTTAAAAGGTAACTTTTATGTTAGTAAGTGATTTGATTTTCTGTTATTTTGGTTCAAATATTTATTGTTCTATGAACGTAGCTGTAGATTATCTACATACTCTTTAATAAAGTGCTGTGAATTATTGGAATAGATTAGTATATTTCTTATGTTTTCTTTTTTAAATGAAATTTTATTTATTTATTTATTTATTTATTTATTTATTTATTTATTTAACAATTGTATTTATTTATTCATAAGAGACACAGAGACAGAGGCAGGTACACAGGCAGAGGGAGAAGCAGGCTCCCTGTGGGGAGCCGGATGTGGGACTTGATCCCAGAACCCTGGGGTCATGCCTTGGGTTGAAGGCAGATGCTCAAACACTGAGCCACTCAGGCTTCCCTAAATTTTTATTTTAAAATATTTTCAAATTTGGGGTGCCTGTGTGGCTCAGGCAGTTGGAGTTTGACTCTTGATTTCAGCCTAGGTCATGAGCTCAGGTGGTGGGATCAAGCCCTGCATCAGGTTCCATGCTCAGTGGGGAGTCTGCTTTTCTTTCTCCCTCTTCTTCTGCCCCATGCGTGTTCTCTCTCCAAAATAAACGGGTATATCTTTAAAAAGTAACAAATTAAAATAAAATATTTTCAAAAGTATACAGAAGCTATAAGAAAAATTTAAATAACTTACATTAGCACAGTATAGTGCACAAATTCAGTAAATTTTGCTTTGATACAATAGGTTTATCAAATCCACAATCTGTATTACAATATTGACAATTTTCTCATAAAGTTCAGAGTATTTTTCCCTTTACTACAAGACCAGTCTAGGAACACACATTGCAGGAAATTGTCGTGTCTCTGTATTTTATCCTCTGGAACAGTTCTCTAGTCAATGACGTTGATATTTTGAAGAGTACAGGCAAGTTGTTTCATAGAGCATTCCTGAAGTTTTAATTGTCTAATATTTTCTCATAGTTAGATTTAGGTAATGCCTTCCTAGCCAAAATGCTACAGAAGGCATGTTGTGTCCTCGTCAGGGTGGTGTACCTGGAGGCACATGATTGCTCCTTGGCAATTTTTTGGTCAGGGTGTTGTCTGGTTTCTCCACTATGTAGTTTTTAATTTCCCCCCTTGAAATTAATAAATAGGGCACCTGGGTGACTCAGTGGTTTAGCATCTGCCTTCGGCTCAGGGCATGATCCTGGGGTCCTGGGGTGGAGTCCCACATTGGGCTCCCCGCAGGGAGCCTGCTTCTCCCTTTGCCTATGTCTCTGCCTCTCTTTCTGTGTCTCTTATGAATAAATAAATAAAAATTAAAAAAAGAAACTAATAAACGATACATGGAGAGACACTGAGAAACCATGGAAACACCAAAGCTTTTTATAAAATCATCCCCTACCCCACTGCCTTCATATCTATCCATTGATTATTTTTGCCCAAACCAGTGTATATTACAGTGGAGGCAAAAGGATGATTTTTACAACTGCAGCATACTTTTAAGGGTTATTAGTTCTTATCTGACTCTAAGAAAGATTCTTAACCTTATTCTTAAACTTACTCAAGTTTAGAAATGGATTAATAGACCCTGATTCTGAGATAAGCTATTACACAATGAAATGAAATTGCAGCCCCATCAGTTTTATTTCTTTAGTGTATTTGCAGGTTGCAGAGGTCATACTCCAGCACACTAAGTACTGTAAGTTATACAGTTTAGGATGCACATCTGAATAAAATTCTATGATGAATAAAGGGGCAATTTTGAAGTGAATATTCGGTTTTTCCATGAGTACTAATTTTCATTGTAGAAGCCTGTTTGTCTTTCTCGACCTGTTTCAGAAAAAGCAAAGGTCAAGAATCATCTTATTTCCTTTATACTATGTTAACCAGTATTTCTAGAGAACCAACTATGATATGGTAAGGTATGGTGTCATATGATGAATATTGTATACTCTCCAAAGCCTTTTCCAAGCATTCGATGGGTCATTGGCATCTCTGGGGATCGGTTAGAAGACTGGGGGCAGGGGGAGTTCTAACTCACCAGTTGAGTTGTAAGTTGAGCAAGGGCTGACTGACGGTATACACAGTGGTTTTCAGGGTTACCTTCCTGATTATTCCAACATGTGAGAATTTCATTTGTGGTAGTGGAACACGTCCTAGCATGCTACTGGGCAGAGAACACAGATTGGGAGCCAAATGGATCTCTGAGTTTTGACCACTCCTAAGCTGTGTGAACTTGGGTCACTTAAAATCACAAATTTTACCCTCCTAGAGTATTAAATGGGGGCTGATAACAGCCACTTTAGAGGATTATTTTGAAATTTAACTGAGATAAAATAATAAAAATGCTTTGAATATTTTGAAGTGTTACATGTGCTTTGCTTCTTACTACAATGATTAAGTAATTAATAATTAAACAATAATAATCATTAATGTTAACATTATAGCCTTGTTTCATCTTTTCTGGTTGGCCTATAAATAATTTGGAATCAGTGTACTTGGACAAATACCGAACAAACGAAAACCACAATAAAATTTATTAAGAAGAACCTTATTACATCAAGCACTATCAAAATACCTTTATAAATAATCATTTAGTCTTAACAATCCTATAAATCATAACTTATTCCCATTTTGCAAATGAGAAAAATAGGAATGGAAATGTTAAATAATGTGCCCAACGTAGTTAAGTGACAAAGTTAGATCTGCTGGACTTCTTTGTCAAATGTGTCAATATTAACTTTGTTATGTGTCTTGCTAATTTGCATTCACAACAGGAGGAAAGCTGAGTTGTTACAAGAGGAAAGAATTTTCCTTGGGCTTTAATAAAGCTGTGAGTAGGACTGGGAGTGCTCATCAGGTAAATGTGATAATGAACAACTGAGAAAATCATCAGAAATGATTGCAGTGAAAGGTGAGAGGGATAGGAGGGCCTGAAAGAGAAAATTTGCTTTTTGTTTTTTCAGATGGAGGACTGCACCTTAGAAAGTAGTGTGGGAAGAAGCTCTGGAAAGGGTTGTTTTTTTAAAGATCACTGAGGAAGTGCAGCTCCTCTTTTTTCATTTTGTAAATTAAAACAAAACAAACAGGGGATCCCTGGGTGGCGCAGCGGTTTAGCGCCTGCCTTTGGCCCGGGGCGCGATCCTGGAGACCCGGGATCGAATCCCACGTCGGGCTCCCGGTGCATGGAGCCTGCTTCTCCCTCTGCCTATGTCTCTGCCTCTCTCTTTCTCTCTCACTGTGTGACTATCATAAATAAATAAAAACTTTAAAAAACAAAAACAAAACAAAACAAACATACCAACCAACAACAATAAGCTACAATCAACCAGGTGCAAGTTACCCTGAAAACAAAATCATCGGATTACCTGAAATCTAAGATATTACAGCTCTTAATAAGAGAATGAATAACAAAAAGAAGACTAATAGGTTAATTTAGAATTTTCTTAGTATTACCTACCATGTTGACTTAAAGATCAATTAAAAGGGTCAAACGTGAGGCACCTGGGTGGCTCAGTTGGTTAAGCACCTGACTTGATTTAGGCTCAGGTCATGATCTTAGTGTCATGAAATTGAACCCAGAGTTGGGTTCCATGCTGGGTGTGGAACCTGCTTAAGATTCTCTTGCCCTCTCTTGTGGCCTCTCACTGCTCCCCTCCATCATGCTCTCTCTCTAAAAATAAAAGGAGGAAGAGTCAAACAAGGAAGAGACAACATGCATGGTTAAGTTTGGATTTGCCCTACTTCCTTTTGTTCATTTTTTCCCTTAAGCTTAAAAATGTAATTTACTGACTGAGTGTATCTGTTGAATTTTGCCTCATGGCAAATCACACCAAAAGTTAGTGTTTGAAAAGAACAAACATTTATTTGGTTCATGAAATTTTGTTTAGGTTTCACTGGTTGGAGTCTAGACCTTACTTGTGTACATTAGTAACCCAGGTTGACCTCAGCTGGCACGGCTTATCTTTGGCTGTGTGATCGGTGCATCCTTGACTTGATGTGCTATCTATGCTTGTTCACCTGGGCAGACCACAATAACAAGTGCTTATCAAGCTTCTGCTACTCGTGTCTCCTCACTAACGACCGAATCAAAGGGGAAAAATAGATTACATCCTGTGATGGAGGATCTGTAAAGTCAAATTGCAACGACATGGGTTTATCGAGAGAAAAAAATTTGTGGCCACTTTTAGAATCCATCACATTGATCTACATTTTTAATATAACTAACATAAAATTATAAATAAGTTATTAATTATAAATACTTATCCTCTGACATAAATACAGATAATAAATAGTTCTAAGTTTTCTTGAACCAAAACCTATTTTTTTTTAAGATTTTATTTATTTATTCATGAGAGACAGAAAGAGAGAGAGAGAGGAGGGCAGAGACAAAGGCAGAGGGAGAAGCAGGCTCCATGCAGGGAGCCCCACGTGGGACTCGATCCCAGGTTTCCAGGATTACACCCCGGGCTGCAGGCGGTACTAAACCGCTGAGCCACCCAGGCTGCCTGAACAAAAACCTATTTATGCCTATACTTTGTCTTTGATGGCACTTAACTAAAGGAAGAGACTCTACATCATGGTAAAGTGAATGTGTTGGTCATTTGTTATTTTTTGCAGATTTCCTCTTGTCAGTTTTTCCTGTGTCTATTAATGGCAACTTGCTCTTTTTGGAAATGGTCCCTTCTTCATCCTAAACTGAAAGGGGTAGAGGGGCAAGCATTATATGTTTTTCAAACTGTGCCAATTACCATCTCTTAAAAATCTAAATTTGAAGTGAAATCACACAAGTGTAAAAAGCAGGGCTCTAAGAAAGATTTCTGAGGGTTTCTGCAGCTGACACCCCCAGAGATATCTTATTTCCTGTATTTCTTGGAATCTGATTGTTTAGCATTTCCTTCAATTTTGTGAGTTTATATCCTTAAAACTGTTTTGCTTTAAATAAATATGCTTATATATTTAACATATATGTATAATTTGCTCCATTCTATGTAAATATATATAAATTTATGAAGATATAAACAGTTATGAAGATAAAAGGAAATATACATGCTTCTTTAAGTTTGCTAGAATTTTTGTTTTGCTTTCTTTTCAGCCACTGTATGCTTAATAATAAATTATTATAACTTATTCCAAAGAGGGATCTTACAATCCCTGAATCTCAAAACCTTACTAAAGGCAATACATTCTTTCATTCAACAAATATCTACTGAACACTAACCATGGCCAGGCCCTGTTTTATGTGATTAGGATATAGCAGTGGACATAGACAGGAATCCCTGCCCTCCTAGAGCTAACATTCTGGCAGGAAGTTATATGATTGCAATGGCTCTAAGAATTCATGAAGATCTAGGTCACTCACTGAGCCTTAAAATGTTCAAGAAGTCTTCATGGAGGAAGTAATGGTGAGTTGTGCATTCAACTGAGCATGCTTTAGATAGAAAGAAGATGCAACACTACAGTGAATGTATTCCTGGAATTTGGTCTGCATTTTTATGAATTGAAATACTAGTGTTTTAGTTGGTATTGGTAACAAAAAAAAAATCTGAAATCTGCAGTTTAAGAAATGAAAATAAGGCCAATCTTGATTTAAATCTTGCAAATGGCTTTCCATTGCTCATGGGATAAGATCCAACATTCGTAACAGGCTTACTCAAGATCTGGTCCAAGCCAACCTATAAAGCTGCTTCTTTACCCTTTCTTCTCTTTTGTTAATAAACTCTAGACACACTGACCTACTTTAAATTCTCATAGCTGATTAAGCTTCATGCCAAGCTTTATGATCACTTTGCCTAGAAAACCCTGTCCCAAGAATTTGCTTAACTAACTCTTACTCATCTTCCATTTCTCAAATGACATTTTCTCAGAAGCCTTTCCTGATGCTCTGGTTATGAAAGATTCCCTGTTATATACTTTCAACATCCTATATTCTTCGTTCAGGTCAGTTAATAGAATATAATCAAATAATTATCTGTGTAGTTACTGGTTTAATATGTGTTCTCCCACTTGATCATAAATATTTTTGAGGACACTTAATATTCATTAAATAAGTTAAATAAGTTAATGAATAATATGAAGGTGTTTCTTGCTCCAGGGAGTGTTTACTGTAGAGACTGCTCATGTCTGAGAACCAAGAACACCAGACAATCTCATGGTTGGATTTACCAACAAGGGGCTTTCCAGCAGAAAGTATAATCTTTTCAATCTCCCTGCCTAGAAGAAATTAGAGACGCTAGAGAGGCTGCTTTCTTAGGGGACCAGTGAAAACTCTCCTTTCTTCTGTCCCTTCTTATGGGATGACTAGCATATTCCCACCCAATTGGATGATTGCTGAGTTGCAGGATCTGCTCTCCCATTCTGTGCCTCTGGTGTGTGCAGAAAAGTGTTTAGGGTAAAATAGAATATATATATATAACAATAAAAAAATAAACTGATTTAAAGATATTAATCAAATCCACAGTAGTGAGTGAGATTTTCCAGGAAAAATATAAAAAAGCAAAAAAGAAGAGTACTAAAAACCATGGGGCATCTACACTTATGGGAAGATTAGAGGAAGAGAAAAATGGGAGAAGCCAGAGGTCTGAAAAGAAAACAGGGAAGCTGTATTTCATGGACACCAAGGGAGAATTTATCAAGATGAAGGGCAAAGTCACTGCTTTAAATACTGCAGAAGTGGTTGAGTATAATTTCAGAACTTTTTAAATTATTTCCAACAAGGAGATCATTGGTGACCCTGGGAAAAGATCATTTTATGGAGTTAATGTGGCTTGGAGGCATGGGACATTTTGGGTTGGGGACATGTTTTAGAGAGAGCATATCTAGAGATTTGTGGGGAAAAGATTATAGAGGTGGAAAGATTTAAGACACATCAATAAGGGAGGGAAAGCCCCTAAGGGAGTAGGAGGAGAAAGCATTTAGGGCACAGGAGAAAGGGCACAGCATTGAGGTAAGAATGGGGTCAAGTTTGGGTGGCTGGCATGGGCAAGGGGGGAAAGATGATCCTATTCTTGCCAAATGA
This sequence comes from Vulpes lagopus, assembly GCF_018345385.1. Taxonomy (NCBI): domain Eukaryota; kingdom Metazoa; phylum Chordata; class Mammalia; order Carnivora; family Canidae; genus Vulpes; species Vulpes lagopus. The sequence continues at coordinate 123,374,187 of NC_054825.1, forward strand.
CCTCTTTTTTTTTTTCCTTCTCTTTTGAGTTAAAAATGAAGTAAGGCATTTTATTGAGAACAAGGAGTACCTGGGAAAAGTGGAGGACTGAAATACTCATAGGAAAATGGAGGAGGGATACTATGAAAACCAGGGTAGTGTCAGGCACTGAGGCCGAGGTGAACTTGATGGTTGACCTAAGTGACAACATACAAACCTATACAGGTGTAGGATTTTCTCTCACTTGCTCAGCCATCTAAATAGACAAGAAGAAAGAAACTATTGGATTGGTACAAGTCTTGATTTTTCTAGGTGTGTAGTCTGCTTGAGATTCTCCTCTCCTTCTGCTCCTCCTTGCCCCATCCCCACCCCCACTTGCATGAGCTCTCTCTTTAAAATAATCTTTTAAAAGATTTTATTTATTTATTTGAGAGAGAGCACACAAGGAGGGAAGGGGCAGAGGAAGAAGCAGGCTCCCCACTGAGCAGGAAGCCCATGTGGGCTCTATCCCAGGGCCCTGGGATCATGGCCTGAGCCAAAGGCAGATGCTTGACTGACTGAGTCCCCCAGGCGGCCTGTACTTTACAATTTTTTTTTTAAATTTTTATTTATTTATAATAGTCACACACGGAGAGAGAGAGAGAGAGGCAGAGACATAGGCAGAGGGAGAAGCAGGCTCCATGCACCGGGAGACTGATGTGGGATTCGATCCCCGGTCTCCAGGATCGCGCCCTGGGCCAAAGGCAGGCGCCAAACCGCTGCGCCACCCAGGGATCCCTGTACTTTACAATTTTATTATTCTGAAGGTTTCCAACATGTGGAATATGGACTTCCATTTGTACTCCTGGCCCAAGCGCCATGAATGTTGGAGTTGGGATTGATTACTGTCTCTCCACCATATGACCCGGTACAGTGAGAATGGGAGAATCCACCAGCGGCCACAGACTCCTTATGTGCTAGCACTTACCACTGTGCTAGATTCCTTCCTACATTCCCTCTCTTCTCCTCAACTTCTCACTCTCAGTGAAATAAATATTTATTGACTACATAAATGAATGTGGGTTGCATTTTTGCCGTCTGTGAGGACTTTCACATGCAAAGTCTAGTTGGTACCTAACACACTCTGTGGGTTAGGTAATAGCAGATGAGAAAATAGGTGGAGAAAGTTGAAGCGGTGCGGCCAAAGTTGAGCTACTACTTACTCGGGGCTTCTTGTTTTAAGTTCTTGATCTTTCCACTTCATTTTCTTGCTTCCTTTTGGATCTTTTAGGAACCAGGAGAAGGGGGAATTCTGGAAGCATTTTTAGGCAGATTAAATAGCATAAGCAAAGAAACAGAACACAGCTGCTCGGTTTGGCTAAAGCTCACTGTCCATATGCGGGAAAAATAGAAAATGTGGGAAAGAAGAGCGCTGTGTAGATGAATCCTTGGATGTCAGTTTTGAGATTTTGGGTTTTACTCTGTGCTGTAGGGTTTTTTGTTGTTGTTGTTTGTTTGTTTGTTTGTTTTTAAGTAAACTCTATGTGCAATGTGGGGCTTGAGCTCATGACCTTGGGATCAAGAGTTGCTGGATATGTGTCCTATTTTTTAAAGAAAGTATTTTGAAGTAAAGAAGTCTTCCTTTTTCTTAATAAAAATAGTGTTTATTTGCCATTGAGAGCAAGCTGACTTTCATCTTAGTAGGAGTAGGAGGAGAAATAAGTAGTGCAGCTTGCATCTGCTAATAGTAAGTTCCTGAGGCCCACATCTTCCTTTCATTCTCCAGTGTGGGACGGAAGCACATAATCCTGACCAGCTGGCTCCTCAGTTGAGTACAACCGGTCATGAGGGTGGCAAAGTTCAAGAGGATGGGTGGATCAGTTCCAACTTCACTACCATTTTGCAGCCACATACCTAAGTGAGGATGAATCGGCCACATCTTTGTACAAGGCACAAGACACTTTCTTTTCTGAATCATATGTAATACTTTTAGGGACTCCTTATTTCCAAGGCAAAGGGGAATTATATGTTTAGACTTTTAATTCTCAGCACAACAGTCAGAGCAATCGCTTTGAAACGTGTAAGAGCATGTTGTTTTACTTAAAACCCTGTGATAGCTTCTTGGAATGAAAGCATGGTTCTTTAGAACATCTCAGAGGGCCTTACACAATCCTGGTCCCCATTATCCTCCTAATCCATCTTCTCTCTCTCTTTCCCACTCTCCTTTAGCCACCTTGGCCTTTTTGGTGTGCCTCCCACACACTAGACACACAGCTATCTCAGGACATTTGTGCTTGCTGTTCCCTCTGCCTAGACAACTCTTCCTCCAGACACCTGCAAGTTCACCTCCTCCGCTCCTTATGGTCTTTGCTCAAATATCCTCTTCCCAATGGGGCCTCCCTAGTCACTCTATTTAAATAGAGTCCCCTTTCCATTACACCCTTCCCTCTTTCTGTTTAATTTTTCAACATACTACTTATCACCGCCTCATATCCCGTGTCTTATTTATGTTTGGTTTTGGTCTCTCTTTAGCCACTAGACTGTTAGCACCAGGGCAAGAGATTTGATCGGTTTTGCTCATGGTTATATTTTCTAAGACGTATAACAGTGCCTGACACATACACATGCTCGACAGATATTTGTTGGATGAAGAACTGAGGCCTTTCATTCTCTGGTGATTGAACATAGAATTGCTTTGGATCCTTTAGTTTGTTAAACGATTAATCTTCCGATGAATTTCTATAAATCTAGATAAATTTCTCATCTGAGTATCTGGAGTTACAGTGATAGAAGCTTCATTTTCCCCTTTGTCAGGACTGGGAATGTCACCAGGTTTTAGTCTGACTGAACAAAATGACCTATTTCTTCTAGGTCATAGAATGGGCTTGTCAAAGGCTGAGACTTTGAAAGAATCTCTATCTGCTGAGTGGGATGTGGGCACCATCTGTGGTCAAAAAAATATTATTCCCCAATCTGTCTAGTTTGTTATTTTCCTCTGATTCTATTATATATATATATTTATATTTATTTATATATATTTATATATTTATATATATTTATATATATTTAATTTGTGTTGTTAAAATATTGTTTTATGCTCACTGACTGCTAGCTTTCGAAGTGCTTCAAAGCATGTGTTTTTCTTTATAACCAAGTTTTAATACTTGGGGATGAAGGACTAGGTGTCTCTGATGTCTAAAGTGGGGGTATGAACGGAAGTTCAATAAATACAGGTTGAGTTGGTACAGTAAGACAATCTTTTAATTATGAGAGCCAAATACTGCCATCGAAATTATAATCATTACCCGTGCATATCAATTATACCGAGTTTTCCAAGATCTGTATTACAAATAAATCTTGAATGGTCTTGAAATATCAAGATATGTGGAGTCAGAGAGCATGGAAGAAAAGGAATAAATGGAAGATAACTTTCTATCATATTGTTTGTTTCAGGGTTTATCTTCAATTATTGAAGCATCGAGAGCATCTTTAGAATGTTCACTAATTTTATTCATCCTGGTACATCTTACTTCCATGTATTCGTATAAAATTAATCGGTGCATAGTCCTAAGAACAACTTCAGTGAATCCTTCAAACCCATAGATTCTCTCCATGCTTCACCGATAAAGAACTTTGTAAGAAGGACAGAGTTCTACTGAAGAAAGTACCAGTGTCGTAGTCCTGTATTTTGTTGTCTTGGCACAGTGGACACTGCTTAGCTCGGATCTGGAAGGGAAGACAGAGAGGCAATGTTCCCCAACCCTACATCTGAGTCTGTTCTTAGGGCTTAAAACCGCAGCTCATAGACCCAAACCAGTGTCACTGTTAGTCATTCACATCCTCTCTGCCACGATTCTTGTTTTCTAGGGAATCTCAAGGCTTTTGAGAAGCAACACTGTGCCTCAGAAAATGTCCAGAGTCCTGGAAACAAAGGCTGTTTATTAGAGATGATTATGACCCCAGTCTCTTATATATAAAAAAAAAAGATTCATAGAATTTCTGGGCATTGTAACAAAGAAACAGTTGACATAAATGAATGTCCTTCAGCTACCATCAAACAGAATGGAAGCCTCTGTGAAGGGATTTTGATATCCCTTCAGCCCAATGATATCTGTATAAAATTTTTGCCAAGATTCATGGTCTGAAAATTTATTCTGTCATAGTATGGCAATCCTGATTTCCTAGAAAAAATTAACGATGAATTGCTATTAATTAATATTATTAATAGTTGGTTTAAATAGAAATGTTAATATTTTTAATAATTAACATTAAACCATAATTAATTTAAATAATAATTTTTATTTGAAAGAACTTCAGAGTCATCTACCTTGTTGAAGGCTATTGCCATTTTCTTCAGAGATATCAAGACACTCCCTAGTTTTAAAATTTTCATTTTCATTAGTTGCCCTTTAATATACTTCATAAAGTATAGACACTTTAGCCTTGCCATTCCAGCGTGACCTGAAGCCTCCCCTCCAGGCAAGCTGGTTTACTCACTGTTCTCCAAATTCTAATGAAGGTCTTTAGAATTCCCAGAGCCAGACATTTGCAACAAACTTGTTTTGCACTTCACATGATTGATGTGCTTAGGTCTAGTCAAATCCAGCATCTATCATGAATGCTTCCCTGACAGCGCCATGTTCCTGTTTTGATCTTATAGACACTTAATTGCAGGGAATACTCAGAACCATGAATTTGATGTTAGATCTTATCTTTTATCACAAGTGAAATAATGGGCAAGTGTATGTCTCTCTCAATCCCAATGTCTCCCTAAATCCCAATTTCTTTATCTGTTGAATGGTGGTCACACCACATTCACAGAGTAGTTGTGAAGATTAAACTTTGTAAACTCTAGAAAGTTATGGAAATATTAGGAATATCATAATTTCTGTTCATTATCATGTATTGTTTTTAGTTATCATTTTACATGTAAATATCTTATTTCTCCATCCGTATCCTGAATACTTGAGACAGCTGTATAGTTCCCATACTTTGTCTCCTTAATATGCCTGGCCAGATATCCTTTTTATTCTACATGAACAAAAACATGTGTCAGTTGATTGCCTGGATTTGATATGGTGATGAAATGTTTCCAGAGTATCTCACGTTTGATATCTTATTTCTTACATAGTACTTAATTCACTTTTGCTGTTGTTGATTACAGTGGATTTGTTATAATTTGAAACAATGGCCATGACAAAGAAGCGCTATGTTGTATATATATATATTTTTTATTTTTTTTTTTTATGATAGTCACAGAGAAAGAGAGGCAGAGACAGAAGCAGGCAGAGGGAGAAGCAGGCTCCATGCACTGGGAGCCCGACGTGGGATTCGATCCCGGGTCTCCAGGATCGCGCCCTGGGCCAAAGGCAGGCGCCAAACCGCTGGGCCACCCAGGGATCCCTGTTGTATATATTCATAGAAAATCATATACCCCTCTTTTTTGTCTCTGCTAGAAAAATGATGCTGAGTTTGGTCAAATGTCACCTATTATTTACTGTTTTAGCTATAAGAGCTAAGACCCAGCCTGAGTCTTTGTAGAATGACTTGTAATTCAGCCTATTGGGGGCTGGCTGTGTATCAAAACACGGTGGCTTTAATTAGAGCTTTCAAACAGCTAATACAAGTAGGAGAGCTTGAGGTGGGGTTGAGAAAAAGAGAAAAGATGCTTTGTTTTACAGACCTATTTTTTTTTTTTTTTTAACCCAATGATCACAGGATATCAGTGGCTGCTTCAGAGACTCAGGTAAGTGTAGTTGCCAGGATTTAGTTTCACAGGTCCCTGGGGCAAATGTGAGTCTGGAGCAGAGCAAGAAAAATATATAACATAGTCAAATATATTACTTCAAAGGCCATCATTGGTTATTAGCATAAAGTTGAACAATCTGTTTATGTGAGTATAACAGCATTACAGGCCTTCATTAAGGCTTCAAAGTAGAAGGCAACCTTAAATTCACCAAGGAATCTTTCTCCTCTTTGATAGCTACTACTGTGCTGAATTTATTTTTGTGTCTCACTGTGCTTCCAATGAGGGCAAATAGGTTTGGGCTCTTCTGCAAAGGTGGGGGGGGGGGGAATAAAAGGAATATTCTTTCCCATGATCCCCAATTATTTTGAATGTTTTAGAGTATTTAATCAGAACAAGAAGAAGGAGGGGTGCCTGGGTGGCTTCGTTGGTTGAGCAACTGCCTTTGGCTCAGGGCATGATCCCAGAGTCTTGGGATGGAGTCCGGGTCAGGCTCCCTGCTCAGCGGGGAGTCTGCTTCTCCCTCTCCCTCTGTCCTTTACCCCTGCTCATGCTCTTTCTCTCTCAAATAAATAAATAAGTAAAAAAAGAACAGGAAAGAATTTTAAAAGTCACTTAAAAAATCATAGGAATCTACAATTGTTTGAAGAACAAGGGAAAGACAAACTACTGGATAAAAATATTGTGCTATTGGGGCACCTGGGTGGCTCAGCGGTTGAGCATCTGCCTTTGGTTCAGGGTGTGATCCCAGAGTCCCCGGATCAAGTCCCTCATCGAGTTCCCCACAGGGAGCCTGCTTCTGTCTCTGCCTGTGTCTCTGCCTCTCTCTGTGTCTCTCGGGAATAAATAAATAAAACCTTTTAAAAAAATTGTGCTATGGGACCCCTGGGTGGCACAGCGGTTTAGCGCCTGTCTTTGGCCCAGGGCGTGATCCTGGAGACCCGGGATCGAATCCCAAGTCGGGCTCCCAGAGCATGGAGCCTGCTTCTCCCTCTGCCTGTGTCTCTGCCTCTCTCTCTCTCTCTCTCTCTCTCTGTGACTATCATAAAAAAAAAAAAATTGTGCTATTTAGAAATATAACTTTTAGCAATTCAGCAACATCAAAACTTTTAAAATATTCATTCTTATTTACCTAGTATTCGTTAATAAAAGTGCTTTCATTCTCCATTACTGTTTTGGGCTGGGAAAGCATTGTGTTTTGATTATATCTCTTCAACAATGCCAAATTTTATATAATGAGCTTTATTATATTTACAGTGGAAAATATTTTATTTGATAATTAGCTTTTACTTTCCTAAATGTTGACTTCTCTATCTTTCTATTATTAGTTTACTACTACTTTGTTGTTTTACCCTTATCTAAGCTATAATTTCCTCTTTGCTCCAAAATCTTTTGACTTGGACACTGTTCCACTTTTTTTCTGAGCTGCAGGTTGTAGAGATTTAAGCCTAGAAAATTCATATCAGTATCATCTTGCTACAACTAAGCTCCAAAACTTTCCCATGGAAATCAGCTTAAAACCTTCCCTGCTTTTCAAAGCATCCAGCGTCCACCCTTGCCACTCCTTTTCACCATTGTACTGGATGATATCCAAGTCAGTTAGTGAAGAAAAGGAAATAGAAGACATCCAGATTAGAAAAGAGGAAGTATAACTATGTCTATTTGCAGATGCTATGATCTTGTATATAGAAAATCCTACCTCCTCCTACACACAAATGTTAGCACTAACAAATGAATTCAGGGAGACTGCAGGATACAAGAAAAATATCCACAAATAAATTATATTTCTGTGCAATAGTAGTGAACAATCTGAAGATGAAAAGAAAACAATTCCATGTACAAGGGGCATCAAAAAAATAAAGCATGAGGTGCCTGGATGGTTCAGTTGTTTAAGTGCCCAACTTTTGGTTTAGGCTCAGGTCATGATCTTAGGGTACTGGGATTGAGCCCAGAATCAGGCTCTATGCTCAGCGTGGAGTCTGCTTATTTCTCTCTCTGTGTTCCTCCCCAACTCTCTCTCTCTCAAGTAAATAAATAAATCTTAAAAAATAAAAAAGAAAGAATAAAATACTTAGAGTTGATTTTAACAAAATAAGTGCAAGACTTGTACACTGAAAACCATATAATATTATTGAAAGAAATTAAATAAATCAAAAGACATCACATGTTTGTGGATTGGAAGACATAATATTGTTAGGATGGCAATAGTCTTCGAATTGATACACAGATTTAATGCAATCCCTACAAAAAAACCTAGCCACATTCTTCTTCTGCATAAATGGATATGGTGATCTCAAAATTCATCTAGAAATGTAAGGAACTCAAAAGCTTACTATAAAGCTAAGGTAGTCAAGAGAGTTTGGTACTGGCATAAAGTTAGAAATACAGATCAGTGGAATGGAATTGCTAGTACAGAAATTGTTAAAAAAAGAAATAAACTGTTATACATATAACATATATATATGGTTAATTAATTTTTATCAGTGATACTGGGGAAATTGTGTACTTACATGCAACATAATGTACTTGTAGACCCTTACCTCACACCATATACAAAAATTAACTAAAAAGGAATAATAAACCTAAGTGTAAGAGCTAAAACAACAGCATGTTTATAAGGAAAAATAGAAGTAAATCTTTATTGCCTTGCATTAGGCAATTATTTTTTTAGATATGACACCAAGCATAAGTGTTAAAAGGAAAAAAAAATCTTAATGGGCTCCATCAAAATTAAGAAAGTTGTGCTTCTAAGGACATCATTAAGAAAATAAAAAGACAACACACAGAATAAGAGAAAATATTTGCAAATCATATGTCTGATGAGGCACTTGTATCCAGAATATGTAAAGATTCTTACAAGTCAGCAATAAAAAATCAGAAATTGGGAGAAGATTTGAACAGACAGTTCTACAATGAGTACATGCAAATAGCCAATAAGCACATGAAAAGCTGCCCAATTTCATTAGCCACTAAGGACAAGCAAATCAAACCACAATGAGATACTGCTTCATATCCAGTGATGTGAATTCAGAAAGGGTTGATAAAATTAAAAAAAAAAACTGACAATAACTAGTGTTGCCAAGCATGTGAAGAAATTTTAATCCTCATACCTTGCTGGTGGGATTGTAAAATGGTGAAGCCACTTTGGAAAAATATTTGGCAGCTCCTCAAATAGGCTGATAGACTGCTATTAGTCTAGGAATTCTTTTTTGGATAATGAAAATGTTTTAAAATTAGATACTGGTTATGGTTGACCAAAGACCATGGAATTGTACATCTTAAGAGGGTGGATTGTATGGGCATATGAATTACATCTCAAGAAAGCTATTATAAAATAAAAATGCAATTGCTTGTGGAAGACTGCCTTGTTCTGGCCAGGATAAAATAGCCCAACCTTCTCAGGACCTTCTTCTTTAAAAACCCTGGACATAAACCACTATAAACAAATATTAGAAGTCTCAAAAGTTGGGGTGAAGACAGAAAAGTGACCAGTTACCCTGAGATGTGAGGCGTGAATCAGAGTTGAGTTCCCTGGATTGTCCTTTTGCCTTCCATACATCCCAGACAGGTCACTGGGGAAACCTGAACCACCAATAGGTACAAACAAAAAGAACTCCAAGAAAAGCCCATTCACCCTGGTCAGAGGATCAGGAAAAAAACAACTTACCAGAACAGAAAACCTTTTAGATGATACTTAGCATACTCGAGCAATGCAATATTTAATACTCTGTCCACCGCACCCACAGCACACATTCCATGGTTTTGAGCAGAGACGAGTGAGGAACCAATTCTACCTTCTACTCAATGGAGATAGGCTGCAATGGTCTGATATTCCTGCCAGCAGTAGTGTTCGTGGGGTCCAGCTGGGAGCTAGCCTCCATCCCACCCTCCTCCCCTCCCCACGCCACCCCCACCGGGGCACTGATGAAGCAGAACAAGGATGAGCAAGCTGGTCTGGTCTTTACTCTGTATTCCCACCCACTGTGTTGTCATCAGGACCCAGTGGGAGCTGAGCCTCGACCCCGCCCTGGCATCAAGGTAGACCAACGTGGCAGGAGGTAGGCCAGGTGGCATTCTGGTTTCCTCCACTCTGGTACAGCAGGGAAATGTAAATTAGAACCACAATGAGATATCATGACATACCTATTAGATCGTCTAAAATAAAAATTCAAAAAAACAAATTACAAATATTGGTGAGGATAGGGAGAAACTGGATTTCTCACACACTGCTGTTGAGAATATAAAATGGCAGAGCCACTCAGGAAAATGGTCTTCCAGATTTTACAAAACGAAATATGCATTTACCATATGATCTCGCAATTGCCCTCTTTTGGGGACATTTACCCCAGAGAAAATTTATGTCCACACAAAAACCTGTACCTCAATGTTCAGAGTGGTTTATACAGTGAAATAAATGCTGGAAACTACTCAAATACCTTTCGGTAGTTGTAGAGTTGAGCAAACTCTAGTATGTTCATACAACGGAACACGACTCAGTGACAAAAGCTAATGAAATTATGATATACGCAAGACACTGGATGGACCTCAAAGACAAGTTATGGTTAGCGAAAAAATTTAATTTCACAATGTTACATATTGTGTGATTCCATTTATATAACATCCTCAAATGATAAAACTACAGAGGTGGACAGATTAGTGATTGCCAGCGCTCAGGGATGGGGGGAGTAAGGGAGATGGAGACAAATACAAAGAGGTAGCACAAGGGAGTTCTTGTAAGATAACAGAAAACATCTGTATCTCGATTGTAGTGGCAGCTCTACAAATTTGTACATGGAAAAATGCATAGAATTATACACACACACACAAATGAATTTTTGTTTTAAAACATTCATTTAAATTCAGGTTTTAAAACAGTCAAGTACCAATGTACCCACGATGGACTGCGCAAAGGGTGCATGGGATTCATTCTTTTTTCTCAACTTCCCATGAGTCTCTTATTATTTCAAACTAAAAAGCATAAGAAACTGTTTTCTACTTGCCAACAGAATGAAAATTCAAAAAAAAAATCTACATTTTTTTTGGTTGGTGGATATTTTGTTGATTTTATGTAAATCCCAGAAAGCATAACATTTTCATACCCAATTGTTGATTGCAAATTTCAGGAACTCCCTGCTGGGGGGCGGGGAATAAAGTGCTGTCAATATTGCAGCTCTAAGAAATTAATCTGGACTTGCTACTAAGGGAATAAAGTGTGCTAAGGGTTCTCAGGGCACTGGCTGCTAGGAGTAGCTTAAAAATGGGATTTCTTCGTGTGTCATCAGGGACTTGCACAGCTGTTTTCTTTTTGAAATTGTTTTGTTGTTGCAGCAATCAGCGTTTGTTTTTAAACTTTAGATTAAACCACCACACCTCTGCTGCCAGCCGGGAAGGTCATTGATTCCAAAACAGAGTTTAAGGATTTCTCACAATTATTCTCATGATATATTTCACTTACCAGGGCTTGATTTCTTTTAGTTCTACTTTCTGCTGATAGCACATACGTACCCCACAAGTCTGTGCTTGTATGGATGATGTTACCACTTTTTCCACGGCTTTACTTCAAGTACAATGATTTTAAGATTATATTTGCAATGGGAAATATTTAATTTAATACAGGAAATTTGGATCACAAGCTGGATATTGGGTAACGAAGAGTCAGCAGTCAATCTGACCAGTGAAATTGGTGGTAAAGAAAGGTCATACACCATTTTCTTCACTACTGGACTGGAAGTAGGTAGCTGTCACCTCAAAATAGTAGGATACACTTAGAGGCATCGTTATACCATGAGCTATAATATTGTAGCCCTGCCAAATGTCTAATCCTTTGTGTCTTTCAGTGAATAAAACCCTGAAAATAATTGCATAAACCATCATTGCTCTCTTGGCGGTTACATTAACAGTGAATTATTCAAAGAACCAGAAAATGTTGTGCCAACAAAGGAAACAGCACTATTGGCTAGGTATGGAAAGGACAGCTAAAAAGACAAAATTGCTTGATGATCAATTTAAAGCCAATTTAAAGAAAAAAAAAAAAGAACTTGGTGAAATTCTATGTTGCGGTGATGGTCAAATCTGTTGGGACCTTAAAAAGAGGTGAAAAAGATGATACTCCTACTGACTGGTGCTCCATAATTCTAACACTGCAAAAAGAGTATCTTAGAATGTACTGGTTGAGAGATGGATGCTGACCTTGCTCTTTATCTTCAGTTGGAAAGCATGGACACTAATAATTCAGCAATTGGATCAGTTATTTGCTTTTGTCCACTAATTTTTAAAAGGATAATTTATAGTACAGAAGCCAGTAAAAATAATTTTTAAAAGATACGTGAGAATTGCTTTTTACATTTTTTTAAAAGACTTATTTATTTATTTACTTGAGAGATAGATAGATAAAGAGAGAGATGAGAGAGAGAGAGAAAGAGAGAGAGAGAGAACATGCCCCTGGAAGCATTCACAGGCCTGAAGGGAAGGTGAAAGAGGAGGGGTATGGACATGCAGATTCTGGGGTGAGCGTGAAGCCCCAAGGCGGGTGTGGTGAGGCTCCATTTCACCACCCCTGGGGTCATGATCTGAGCCAAACTCAAGAGTTGGTCACCTCACCAACTGGGCCACCCAGGTGCCTGGGGAATTGCTTTCAATGAGTGGAGGAACACCTGCTGATGGATGCACACAGGGAAACAAATCCATGAAGCTGACATGGATGGGAAAAGTCACCCTTTCGTATTTTGCATGAACCAGCAGCCCTGTAGCAGCCTATCAATAATATCCCTTCTCAAAGAGTTGGCCTTTGATTTTCCTTGCATATTAACGAGCTGGCGAACAATGCTGGCTTTCGCTGTAAATCTGCAGGAGTAATCATTCAGATGCTTATCTTTTGAAATACATTTGTAAGGAAATGGGAAATGAGTTTGAAAACTTGCTCTTTGACATACATAGGGGCTGATTTAGGCAGAGAAAAATGCTCATCGAATTTTCCGTTTGGTGAAATTACTCTTTTTAAATGGAGAATTAAAAAATCGCTATAACAATGGGTTAAAACGATGAGTTGCGGTTTTGCCTGATGGTAACAGTAGTTCTCAGAGTCAGCAAGAAAGCTCGAAGGGTGAATTGTTTGTAGGAGTGGAATGGTGAAAGCTTTCGCTGGATGTGACAAGACAGCAGAAGGAAAGTGTGTGAGCTGTGCTGAGCTGACTTTATGGATGTAATTTTGGAAACTTAATTCAATTACGTGTGATAAAAGTTACCCCGTGTAATTTTTTTTTTCTTCGAGGGGGCCCTTCAGGATGTAAGGCCCATCTATCTGTGACATCTGTCACCGTACTGATGCTCAGGGTCAGTTGTGCTGATCTGGCTGCCTAGGCTGTGTCCCCTTCTCCCCTCCCTCTCCCTGTGCATCCCTCCTGAAGCTGGTACTCTGTCAAAGAGGAGGAGCTTGCACTACAGAGGGGGACCTGCCCCCAGTCCAGGGTATGAGAGTAGCCGTGCTCTGAACCTCCCAACAAGCTCTCAAGGTCCATCTGTAGGAGAACATAGGGTAGTCGAGCTTCCAAGATCCCAGACACACCCAAATAAGACGCTGTATGTGGCAGTCTTTCTGCCTTTCCAAAAGAAAAAAAGAAAGAAAGAAAGAAAGAAAGAAAGAAAGAAAGAAAGAAAGAAAGAAAAAGAAAAAGAGGCCCAACTATTTTCCCCTTAAGACAATAAAAGACATTCTTACCTTATTTCCTATGATGTGAGTCTCTTGACTTTTCAGCTAAAAGATACTTAAAATTTTCGCCAGCCAGCATTTCCTACCTTATTATGCTTCTAATGTTTGCAAAAAAATAAGAAAAACGATTTTGATTTGTATGCCCATTTTTAAATGGACTCATGATCTCAAAAAACGATGACAGTGTGACAAGAAATTTCTATTCATGTGAATTCAGATTGCCTCAGTTTTATGAAATAAATACATTACCAGCTGTGATTAAAGAGGGAAGCACAGAGGAAAATCTTTAGCTTTTCCTGATAGCAAATGATGAAGGCATTTAAAAATTGCATTAATTTATTCAACAAATATTTATTGAGCCTACTACTTGCGGACACTTTTCTAAGGGCTTGGCACAATCAGTGAACAAAGCAGAAAATATCCTTGTTTAAGAGATGAAAAATGTTCAAAAGTTAAAATCCCCAAGATTCAAGAATTGTAGACACCATCCCAGACCTTGGGAAATATATTTCTTTTTCTGTTAGAGTATTTTCTGACGGAGTCAAAGAAACACTGGCCTATATGCTCCTTTACTTCTGGAATTACCTAGGTGGTTAATTTGAGAATCCGAAGGCTGTTTGAGTGCAAGGGGGCAAAGTGAGCTGCTGGGACTGGGTGACCTTGAGGGCTGTCTGTGCTAGGATGGGTCTGCGGGGGGCCTACCACTCCCAAGACAGCATAGAGTAGGCTGAGGTCAGGAATTTCATCTTTCCAGACCCTGGCCTTTTCCACTGGATGGCAGTGGAACAATATGAAACACGCTTGCTCTCTTGCTCTCTTGCTCTCTTTTCTTTGGCACCCTGCAGCCCACTTCCTCTCCATTCAGACAGAGCGTGGAGTAGCTGATTCGGTTTTACCTCTAATTGTAATCACACTGTGTTTCTTTTTCCTTGAGACCAAATTCTATTCTCAGCAATTTGGGTGTTCCCTATGCTCGCCCACATCATACATACAATTTTGTGTGATTTTCTAAGTTTTAAAAATGGGTTTCCTCTTTGATTATGTGCTTGTTTTATATTACTATTGGAGAAAAACATCACTTTCCATTTCTGGGATACCTCATTTTGCTCTTAAGGTCTGTTATAGGAAGGTATGGGTGGCTTGTTTTATGAGACTGTCTGGGTAAGGTTTTAGATTCCTATGATACAGTCACAAGAAAACAATAAAGCAGACGTGGAGAAGGAATATATCCATCCACATGCCACCACCTCTTTTCAAATTCCTCACAGTCAGGTTTTCTGATGGCCTCCTCTCAACTTTAGTTCCTCAAAACATTCCAGGCGAGAGCTCAAGCTGTGCTGAACCCCCATCTATTTCAGCTTTGTGGTGGTTACAGTGATAGTTGCCTACTAGCCAATAATGCGTCCTTTGCTTGCTATCCAAGTCTCCTCGGCTCCCAACTTCGGGGAAGATTTGGTGTGCTGGTGAAGACCTCTGTTCCTATTCCCAGTGGAAATGTCCCGCCCTACCTCTAGCTGCATCCCTTAACCTTCCCACACGTTGGTCCCCAGGACAAGGCTTCTTGGTCTAGTATCTTGCTTTTGACAATTTCCTTCCCTGGTCACTCCATTCCTACCCTGGCCCTGGCCTCAGCTGCCTTCTGAAGAATCTCCTTGAAGATGACCTCTTGCCAGAATCCTGAGCATGGTGTACCTTGGAGTCTTTGATGTTGGGCTCTCCCCAGGCCCAATTTGCTCAGGAAAACCTAGTGCTTGTTTTGGATGAGCTGAATAAGTCATGAATTCATGTAGTTTTGGCTCCCTGGGCTATGCCAACACCAGCTTCCTTTTTAAAAAGGTGATGTACTTAGTCTCAGCTCCTTTCTCCTTGCCTGGCATCTCTTTGGAAGAGTCTTTATTCCCAATAATTTATCTCCTGAATTTTCACATATAGAGACCATTGCTCCCTTTTACTCTAACATGTGACTTGTTTTAAAAAAAATATTTGTAAAAGGTTCTCTGGCGTTCACTGGACATTAACTATTTCACTCCAGATATCATTAATTCAGAGAATTTTTAAACTGGGTTAATTATAACAAAATTTTGTGCAAATATTAAATATATAAATATATACATAATTCAGGTTAGATGATTTAGCATTATTTTGAGGCTGAACATTATATAGAAAAAAAATCTGCAGATCCCAAACAGCTGGATTGAATTTGTTTAATGATTTTTATAAAATTACATAAGTAAATAATTTAATTGGAGAATAAAGCCTCAAAAAGAAATCGGCAGATACAACTTATTTTGGAGAAAGATTATAAATTGGAAATAACTGCAAGCTCCAAGGGAAATGTTCTGGTTTATTCTGGAGTACATTTAAGCCATATAGTGTGGAGATTTCCTGTGATTCTTTTGAAGGGTGAGGAGATAAGGATTCATTTGGTACTACAGATGAGGATTGCTTTGGGTACTTATTAGTTTACCTTCAACATTTTGGTCCATGTAGAGATTTTATACAATATCAGAGCATAGGCATCAAAAAATGAAAAATACTTTGATAAAGTGAGCCCTCTTCATGACTTCTTTAATAGTATCTTTTGAAACCACTGAAACCATAGAATTCATGAATGATGAACTTTGGGTAAGAAGATGGAAAGGCAAAATTAAGAGAAACTCTCAATGAGATAAAAATAAATAGCCTAATTGTTGCGCATAACATGTACATGAAAAAGAACTGTTCACTCTTTGCTTCCTCTTCATTTTTTTTTTTTTTTGAAAAGAGCCTGAATTACCAGGAGTCTGCAGAACCACCTATTTATTTCTCAGTATTATCTTGAGAAATATTTACTATCTTGGTTATTTAATTTTTCCATTTGCAATTAGAAATCACAAAGGCTGCCTTGAAGTTTGTTGGAAGAAGTAAACAAGTCAAAGAACCTAAGTGTGCTTTGCAAGCCATCAGGTCACAGATGTGCATAGGTATAGAGGGAAGCAGGACTCTGGTGTGGGAGCCCACATGGGAGCCCATCCTTATGCTCTTGGCAGTCATACAGAGTTCTCTGAGTTTCAGGTTTTCTCCCCTTACCATGAGATTGTTCTGTATGACATTTGTGGTCCTTCCTATTCAAGACTCTTCCCTCATTTCTACATACCATCATAGCTTCATATAAGAAGAATCTTTTTTCAGAATTTGCCAGTCATACATGGAATCAAAAGGTCACTGCAATATGTTTCAGATTTTAAGTCTTTTGGTCTTTTTTCCCATTGGAACTAAAATTATTCTTTATGATAAGAAAAATTCCTATGGTAGAAAATGTTGAGTAGACACTTGTCTGAAAGCTGCCCCCCCCCTTTTGTTTATTTGGGGTTTTATTGTTTTAATTTTTTTACTTTATGAAGCCCATTTTTTGAAAGAGCATATTCTGGACTATATTAAATAAAGAAGTCCTAGCTGTACATTCTAATAAAGATACTTGCTACTTTAGAAGAAACATGCAGAATTTGAAGCAAAGTAATACTATAATAGAAATCTGAATCTACCTAACATAATTAAGCTAATGTCACATATAAAGGCAAATTTCAGAAGAGTAACCTTTTCTTCAAACAAAAATTAATCAGATTCAATAAGCAGTTTAAATGGGCAGAGTGGTTATCACAGCGTGAGAAGCTGTTTGGGGTGATGTGGGGCCAGGTGCAGGAATTCATGCAGGCTTGGCTTTTAGATTTTATTACCTAGAGCTATTTTAGGAGAAGCCAGATCGAACTGTGGACATATTTGATTTTAGACTTTATAAAACTTTCAGCTTTACTGGAGACCACTATAGAAAAGGAGGAAAATCAAAATGTTCTCAATGTACACACATGCCACAGCAGGTGTTTCCACACCTATTTTATTTGACAACTTCCAATCACTGAAGGAGATTTTAATATCAAGTAGTTGTTCATCAGCAAATGTGCCTAAAAATAATTTTAAAAATCTCTGTAGGGAAGCAGATTGTCTTTTTTTAGATCCAGATGTTTTCTCAGGATGACAGGAAATCTGGCTAAATCCTCTCTGTAATAGGTAAATCATGCATGATAATATCTAACCATCTTCACTATGTAAAAACAAATGAAAGTTAAGGTTCATTTTTATAAATGAATTATGCAAACATAACTTCTATTTTTATATTTGGCTTTGGTGATAAGGCAACATAGAGAACTCGTGCAAGGGTTGTGTGCGCACACACACAAGCACACACGCACACACACACACATGCACAAAAACTCAAGCACTTTTTCTGCCTTGTTCTTATTCCTTTCTGAGATCAGACCCCTCACTTGATATAAGAGCTTTCCCCCAAAAAGGCTGCTCAGCAAAACTTCTATTAATACAAGTGTTTCTAATCAAATATTTCTGAAATGTTTACAAATGTCTTGAATCCAGCAATGACGGCAAAATGAAGGGTGTGTGGTTGGGAAGAAAATGCCCATCCAAAGTAGAAAAACTACCAGTTAAAAATCACAATACATAAAAAAATATTTTTGAAGGATAATTTCCATTTACCTGATAGGTTTTTCCATAAAAAATTATAAAATACTTTAAAAGAGAAAACAGAATATTTCAATAATCTTTGTTTTAGTTTTTTCATCTTTACAATCAAGGAGTTGGACTAGATACTGTTTTTTTTTTCCAACTCTAATAGTCTATGATTTTAGTCAACATAGGAAGATGTTAAAATGTGTCCCACTGTTTCATTCAAATAGTAATAGAAAAGGTGACTTAAAATTGTATGCCCAATAATATAACCCTTTTATTTTACAGGTAACAAAAGCAAGTCCCAGGGAACTAACATGACTACCCAGTGGTACCCATCTATTTGGGCATCTATTGATTTCACTGCTTCCAAATATCTCTAACCATCAAATATTTTGCTTTCTTTTTGTTGTTGCTGTTGTTACTATTTAATTAAAGGCTCCAGATCCCCCTTTGCACTCCTGGAAATTCTGCTTTAGTAATTATGGAATGAGGTCAGCAATCTAATTTTTTAAAAAGAGATTCTCAATATTTTGACTTGTAGTTAAAGGTAGGAACCACAGAGCCACAGCAGACTACCTGCAATACAGTGATGGAGGGGAGCAGGTCTCTGTTGCCCAATTCTTGGGCAGTCGTTCTAATATAACATAGCAGCACCTCCCAGTGGGCCCATCACTGCATGCCACAGCCTACCACTTCCCTGGGTCCCCCCTCGTCCCTTCTAGATGTAAAGCACGTAAGTGCCATCTCTTGGTGTCTAGGTTACTTTTCTCTGATAGGTTTCCTATGGACAAGAATATTCCTGAAAGAAACAAGAATGAAAAGAGTGGATCTAAACACCATAGAAATAGAAACAATTACACGAGAATATTATGAAAAACTAGATGTCAACAAATTGGACAACGTAGAAGAAAGGGATAAATTCCAAGAAATATATAACCTACCAAGCCTGAAACAGGAAGAAATGGGAAATTTGAACAGACCAATTACCAGCAAAGAAATTGAATCAGTAACCAGAAAACTCCCAACAAACAGAAGTCCAGGATCAGATGACTTCACAGGGAAATTCTACCAAACATGTAAAGAAGAGTTTATACTCATTCTTCTCAAACTATTTCAAAAGAGAGTGCATCTATAGCCCCTTCTTATCATCTGCTCGCTCCAACCTCATATTCTAGAAGTTTAATTAATCTCAATTCCTACAAACTCTCCTTATTGGAAAGTACGAATATGTCCATCACCAGGCAACAGTCTTGAGCCTTTTAAGGCAGTCTGGGATTTGGAAATTATTTACTTTACCTCAAGTCATGATGTATAATGGAATAACTTCTCTTAATTGTTAGGATGTATCATAAGAAGGTCTTTGAATATATAGGTTACAATACTTTAACCTTTCCAGCAATAAAAGAAAAGCTCAAATAGAATTTATATCTAATAACAAAGTTGGTTTTACAGAGAGATGGTGGAGAGCAAAACTGCTTCTAAGATCTTCCGCATGGAATTCCAAGCACTTCAACATTCATACTTCCTTCAGTTCTCAACATAGATCTTAAGTGTTTACTGTATGCGAATTGTGGCCAAAATACACATTTCTGTTCCTCATGCTACTCATGGATGCCAACGTTTAGTTTAAGGCTTTTTTTTTTTTTTTTTTATGTAGCACACTAGAGGAAATATAATTCGGCTCTCAATGAAATACATTCCTAATCTTCCTCGTTTAATAAAAAAGTGAATCTTTTACCTACTAATTTTAGGGGAAAGTTAAAAGAAAAAGCAAATGACTTACCTCTAAATACGACTTCAAATAACTAAAAGCTATATAATTGAACAAAAAGTAGAATTCAACATAGCTGAATTTCTTTTCATATCCTCCGGAAGGGTTATCTGTTACTGAAGTTGACAAAATAAGTTGATTTTTAAGTCCTGTTGCTTCTAAGGCAGTCAAGTGATATGGCTCTGGGGATCAAATACACAGTTAAAGCCATAACAGACTACCGAATGATATACAAAAAATTTTGTGAACATTTCACGTTTGCTTTAGAAGCCTGATCTATTAAACCTGTGACAATTTTATTTATTTAAGAGAGTAAACAAGGAGACCAATGGTATTAGTCCATCCTTACAGCAGTTAAGAAACTATTTATGAGTTGTATTTAGAAATCTACCAAATGTTATTAACGTGTATAATTCTTATTTTTCAATGTAGTTGGGGCCAAGAAAGTGGTTAGTTAATATATGTACCTCAAATGCCTTAAGTGGATACCTATTAAAAGGTATACAAAATATAAATAGTACTGTATATTTTCAAAAATTTTAAATAAACAGAAAGATACATAGGTATACATGTTATAATTTCAAAGTCAACACTAGCACATAACGTTTTTCTTATCTAAATACATACTAGGATACTTCCTATTTCAACACATGCATCTACAAACACTTGGCCATGCACATAACCTTGCTTTCTGCCACTTGCAAGAAAGTTAGAATATACATTATAGTACAGTTTCAACTTAAATCATATTGGCAAATTAATGAGGATGGCATTAAAAAATTCTGATCTAAGAACTCAAAATATGGGAAGGTAATTATTCCATAGATTAAAAACACTGAAGACTGATGGGAAGTTAAGATTTAAATTGTCCCAGTGATCTCGAAAGACAGAGAAGAGACAGGATTGGCTGTAAACACTCGGAATGCTCTGTTTGGCGATTAGGACTTTCGTCCTCTAGCAATCCAGGCCAGAGACTCAGACCATCGATGCTGATGATCGTAGAGAGATGGTATAGCTGGGGGCAGTTCTCCGCAAGGCAGGGGGTGCTGATGGAGATCTGGAGGCCCATCTGGATGGGAGACGGCGATTTGCTGGTCTAGCAGGTCGGGAAAATCCTTTTCCATGTGAAGATTTCACTGCCACGGATTCCTAAGAGACAAAGGAAGACACCTGTCTCACTATACAAGCACCAATGATGGGCTTCACGTATTATGGATCGCAACTACAGGGTTAACGTGTTAGCATATTTACAAGCAAATAAAAGCATGGATAACTGAAGAAGGTAATTGTCTAATGTTTGTGGCCTTGAATCAAAAGCAACTCACTCTAATAAGGAATATGGCACTTGATAATCTTGTAGATCTTTTCACACTACCAAATTTTAATACAACTGATCTTTTTTCCTTTTTTTTTTTTTTTTTTTTTTTACAACTGATCTCTTGTTACAACTAACTATAAGTTCAGGATTCAAAGTTTATGTTAGATAACTAGCGATGGAACTATAGATGTTTCTTAGCAGGATATTAGGATGTTTTAGCGTTATTAAAAAACAAAAACATAACAATTTATGGGCAAAACCATGCTCCTTTATGTCAAGCTATTGGCACTTTCAGAGGTCATGAGCAAAGGGCACGCAGATCACCAAATGATTGATCTGATGCTATCTTTTTTCCCCATCAAGAACTACTATTTCTCAAAAGTTTCAAAATTATCATTGAAATATTTAAAAATATAACTTCAATAAAAACAACTGTAAAATATATATAAAATAAAATGATATCTGAAAAAATAAAATAAAAATATAACTTCATTGTAATTGCAAATAGAAAATTATTATCTATATTGGGCATCATCAGATGACTTAAAACCTTTTCCTTCCTGTCACTTACTTTTCTTTCATTTCTTCTTTCTTTTCTTTCTTTCTTTCTATTTTACTGGGAAAAAAATATTCTTAGACTCTTGCAATAAAAAAAAATTTAAAAAGTTTCCATGACACGTTTTATACAACTATTATTATTGCCCTTCTTTACAAAGCCTGTGCTCTTTCATCTGAGATGGGTAGTGAGGGTGGCCTCTATCTCTATGACAATAACCTGCAATTTCTTTTTCTCTCTTTGGAATCTAATTTTTTTTAGGTTTGCTCCCAGAGCATGGTGGGGGAGAGGATAAAGAACCATTCTTAAGAATCTATAATAGAAGACCCCTCCTAAACCTCCAAACAAAGCAAAAATGTAGCTCATGAATATTTAGCTGGTTATTTTATACATGTTTCCACTTGCCATCTGAAGCTATAGGGCCTCCTAAGTATTCATGGACTCAACTAAAAAACAGAAAAATACAAAACCAGGGTAATTATTTGTACCCTGTGCAAAAAGGCAAAGTTTCTAGTGAAATGGATAAAAACTGGTGTTTTTATGCGGTTTGAAAGCCACGATATTTTTTTTACATCAGAAGGAGGCAACCCGCACAGCTTAAAACTATGCTGCATACACACTGCATTTTGCAACAGTAGGATTTTTCGACGTATTAGTTAATTATGATAATATATCACCATGCAACGTTTTGTAAATTATGCATTAAAAGGGATCATTGGGTGGTTCTTTATTGCAAACATCAATCTCTTTGACATCTTTTTCTCCTATAACTAATGAAGATTGTATTCTTTTGCAAACAGACCAGACCAAAAAAAGAACAACAAAAAAATGAATACTTACTTTTGGGGAGGGCAATTTTCAGGCTAAGAATTCACACAAGTAAGAATGGCCTTAAAAAATTTTAAGCTATAATATCATTTTATTCCCATGTGCTGCCTTTCTGCTCCACAAATAAGAGAACTTTATGAGGCATTATTTTATGATGTGTTAGACCTACAGTCACATATGTGTGACTAATCCCCACGAGAAAGAACACGAATCAGATGCCAGGAATGACTGAACCAATCGTAGCCAACAACTGAAAAGTGCAAGAAGTTATTTTTAAGGTTTCCAACACTCTTTAAAAAACAGGGCAGCCAGGGTGGTTCAGGGGTTTAGCGCTGCCTGCAGCCCAGGGCCTGACCCTGGAGACCCGGGATCGAGTCCCACGTCCGGCTCCCTGCATGGGGCCTGCTTCTCCCTCTGCCTGTGTCTCTGCCTCTCTCTCTGTGTCTCTCATGGATAAATAAATAAAATCTTAAAAAAAAAATAAAAATAAAAATATAAGCACCAAAAGAATAGGATGCTATAGACCAATAACGCTCATTTGGAATGGTTTTTTGTTTGTTTGGAACGTTTTCTTCCAGAGAGAAACTTACAACAGACATCTGACCTGGAAGTTCCTGAGTCCATTTATTTACACCGTCCCATTTCAGAATCCTTAAAAAAGTTATCATGTCCTATTCCCAGTCTTAAAAGAAAACTTTAAGAATTTGATGGTGATTTTAAGAATTGATGGGGTGTTAGAGTCCTAAGGCCTATACTTAATCACAAATAAAGGGTCGAGAAGTTAAGAACGTCTGGAGGGCGCTGGGCTGGCCCCTGGGCGGCGGCCGGCAGCTCCGAGGGCTTTGGGCAGGTGCTCCTCTCCCCCTGGCCGGCGGCCCGCGGGGCTGGCCTGGGCCTGAGCACCTGCTGCACCCAAGGCAGCCCCGCCCGGGGAATCCCCACCCCAGGCATTCCCCCCCACCCCGGGCATCCCTGTCCCAGGCACACCCCCCCGCCAGGGATCCCCGTCGATCCCCGCACCGGGCTTCCCCCGCCCCAGGCATCCCCGCCCCCCCAGGTATTCTCCCCCTGGGCATCCCCGCAACCGGCACCCCCCACCCCGTCCGCATCCCCACCGCCCCCGGCATCCCCGCCCCCCCCAGCCCCCCAGGCATCCCTGCCCGGGCAGCCTCCCCCCCCCCCGGGCCCCCCCCCTCCCCCGGGCATTCCCACCCTGGGCATCCCCGCCCCAGGCAATCCCCCCCCTCCGCCCCCGCCGCATCCCCGCACCCGGCACCGCCCCCACGGGCATCCCCCCCAGGGATCCTCGCGCCCCGCCCCCCGCCTCCCCGTCGGTCTGAGGTATCCTGACCCCGGGCATCTACATCCCGCCCCCGCCCCGCATGCCTGCCCCGCACCCCCGCCCCCACCCCCCGTCCGCATCCGCACCCCGGGCATCACCTGCGCCAGGCATCCCCGTCCCCCCAGGCATCCCCGCCTGAGCATCCTCCCCCCGGGCATCCCCCTCCCCCTCCCCGGGCATTCCCTCCCTGGGCATCCCTGAACCTGGCATCCTCCCCCCCCCCGCCCCCCCCCCCCCCCCGGCATCCCTCTTCCCCCCGGGCATTCCCGCCCCAGGCATCCCCCCCTCCCCCCGCACCCCGACCCAGGCATCTCCCCCCACCGGGCTCCCCCTCCCCGCACCCCGTCCCCCGCCCTACCGTGGGCCCGCCCCTGACCTCAGCGCCGCCGGCGGCCGACCATCCCGTGGGGTGGCCTCCGTCTCCCTCCGTCTCCTCCCGGAGGCCCTGGGGACCCGGCGAGGCGTCCGGAGCGGCAGCCCCGTGGCCTCGGAGCAGCCTTTCCACTACGCCGTAGTTGGAGCGGGGGTCGGCGGAGCGCGGGCGGCCGGCCAGGCTGCGGGGTCCCCAGGCGCGCGGGAGCAGCGGGCGGCGGGGGCCGGGGCCGGGGCCGGGGCCGGGGCGGGGGCCGGGGCGGTCGGGCACCTGCGCCCCGGGCACGGGCCCCTGGGCACCGGCGGGCCGACCCCCGGACGCCTCGTCACTCCCCGCGGCCCCCGGGGCGGTGGGTCCGGGCCCCCCGGGGGGTGGCCGGTGGCTCGGCGGGGGCTGCGCCGCCCGGCAGTTCCGATCCGTTCTAAACACGATTCGGTTAAATTCATCGGTCTTGGCAGCCAGCTTCTCATTCCTGGTGGTCCTGAAGCCACAGCGGAGACCCCGAAGCGGGCCACTGCCCTCGGTGGCCGCGGAGCCAAGGTCGTCGGGGCGAGAGGCGGCCGGGCCACCTGGGGCCAGCGCCTCCCAGCTCTCGGGACAGCAGGATGCAGAGGGACCATTCTGTGCGGCGACCCCACGGCCACCACGCCAGCCGCCCAGCCCAACACGGTCCTCACATGCAGGCTTGTCCTCTATCTTGGCTTTGGGCGCCAGAGAAGGAAACACGATGCCACCTTTCAGGGCCTGCCCTTCATTTGCACCCAGCCCAGGGGCCGCCCGGGGCCTCGGAAGGATGTCAGGACCAGGGCCCCTTCCACCGTGACCCTCCGGGGCCACCTGGCTGCTGCGGCCTAATCCTCCCTTCAGACTCCCAGGAGCTCGTTCCGCACAGGAGCTGGGAAAGTTTCGGGATGTGCTTCTCGGAGGAGGAAGCGGCGGAGCTTCATTTCTCTGCAGATCAGTCGTACCCAGGTCACCCTTTTTCCTAGCCCCGCTTGGGGGCACATTGGGGCAGCTTAGATTGTTTCCGTGTTCCTGCGTTTGCTTTTCCGAGTTGATTGGAAGAATGCCCTGGCCATCGCTGATCATGTGGTCTCCCCGAGGCATGTTCGTTACACGTGGCATTTCCTGCAGGAAAGAATCTGACTTCATCCTAAACAATTATAAAACACGGCATATTAGCGATCGTTTTATTTAGGACGAGTTCTCAAAAGAAACCACACTTAAGCAATGAACTTCTGCTATAAGAACAGGACTCCCAACTTCCTCCAACAGCATTTTCACGTAACTTCTCTAAGTCAAAACCTCCAAGTCCTTTTTTACTGTAGGATAAAGCCTACCTCTCAGTGTGGCACTCACAGCTCACCTGCTCTGACCCAAACTCTCTTTCCCTGACGTTCCCAAATGGGCTCTTACACTCAGACCGGCCGGCGCAGTCTCCTGGGTGTCTGCTACTGGCATTCCCAATTCCACAGCTTCTCTCCTACCATTTCCTTACCTCTGCTCTACCCACCGAATTCCTATTCGTTATGTCATGTGAGCTCCGTTTCCTTCCCTTGAATTTGAAATGACATCCTAAGCTAAGAAGTGCAACAGAAATCCAAATAAAAGTTCACTGAAACATGTGGTAGCAAACAGAACGTGTCATTAGGGCTTGAGACAAGAGTAAGAATTTTTTCGGGTAAGTAAAGGGCATAGAGGCAAAGTGAGCCAGAGTAAAGATAGTGTGGCTCTGCGAGGAATAGTAGGGCCTTTGGTAGGGCCTGATCGCAAAGCAGAGTGGGGAGGATGAAAGAGACAGGAGGTTAAATTGGAACGTATTTGAATTACGTGCTAAATAAAGATCTTCAATTTTTTTTCCCCTCAAGTTTATGGAGTAGCGAGGAGAAAGAACATTATACCAGGTGCGATTTGTAAAAGAAAATTGGTGAGTCTTTCCTAAGCTTAAAAAAAAAAAACCCTAAATAAAGTAGCAATATAAATTCCCAAGTTAAAGTTAATTGATCATACGGATACCGGATACGTATAAATCCTCTTTATAGGTCTTCAACTTGCAAAATGTTACGAGACAGGGTACAATCAAATGCAGATAAATAATAACACAGAATGGTAGGCAAAAGCAAAATGGGTAGGTAGAGGGCAAAATTATGCACACAATATGGTTGAATAAAATTATCTATTGTAAGTCATTATAAAAACTCTTTCTGAGCTTTCTAAGAGCCAAAGACAAATAAGGTACACACTGCTGCTATTCCCAAGAGGAACACACTTCCTCACTAGGAGATAAATGTTGATCCTAGAACCATCCACCTTTACTTACCTTGCAGAGAATTCCAATTTATTTTTTAATAAATTTTTGGCGAATTTAATAAATTTTTGGTGAAAACTTACTTTTATAATTATAGAGGTGCTTCTAAACTGAAACAGCGTTTTTCAAATTTCATTGTATATGTGTGTATTTACATATTTACGTATTTACAGTATGTTGTTCTGACAATTACGTACACCTCCATTATATATATACATAGTAAATACAGAGAAATAAGAGACTTTTAGGTATAAAAAACTTCAGTAGACCATCTCTATTTTTTTTAGTAGACCATCTCTAATTAAAACTCCACACTGTCCAATCTTAAGATATATTTAACTTATTAGCCCAGCTGTGCACTCTTCCACTGGCCAAACACTCACAGTGAGAAGGAGGTACGTAAGAAGCTACTGGACAGTGTACCTTAACCAAACACCAACAGAGCACAGTATTCCTAACAGTCAAGTCATGGAGAGAATGAGAAGATTTGGTTTAAGAATTAGTAAACAGAGAAATACTCAAAGTCTTTATCTCTTGTCTAAGATAACATTTTTAATGACTCATTGTTAATTCTCACTAACAAAGTGTAACGTGGAGGCAGTTTGGATTCGTTCACTGAAAACAATATTTTTCTTGACTTTCTGATATAAAAGAATCATAGATGTACCAGCCCACCTTCTGTGGTTAGACCGCTTTCGGATTTCCTCTTGAAAGCTGCATAATTCTTCACTAACTTTGGCAAGTTCTTCAAGAGCCTTTATATATATAAGCAATAGTGGGTTAGCACTTGGAAATGTAAATATTTCTTTAGAAACAGTTCTAGGCCAACCACAATCTTACTTACTGAGTTGAGGGCCCCAGAACTGCTCCTGCTCTCTTCCCCGGAAGTCCTCAGACCAGGGCAGACCTCATATTCTTTTTGGTTATCTGTGGCCAAAGGATCCGTAAACACGACTTTTGATTTTTTGGTTGCTTTTTGTTCCTTGCACATTTGATTTCCTTCACAGGGTAAGCTGTGCTCTGTTTTATTTTCTCTTTCCAGACCATCCCTGTGATTCATCCATGTAAATTCACATCGTCCTGAATTGGGGTAGTTTGGAGGAGATCCCACCACTTGATCTTGAATCACTTTCTCACGATCGTGACTGAGGATCTTAGCACGTTCATTCATGTTGATTTTCCTCCGAAGCTTTACTTCATGGCAAAGCTGCAAAGAAAATGAAGAGAAAGCTTTTTCTCCCCCTTAATGTACTTCGTCAATATTTTTGATACTAAACACGCTATTTTGAGTTCTCTTTGCCACATCATGATATACTAACTACCCTGGGGTATTGATGCTCATGCCTCTGAGTAGCGTTCTAAAATCTGATCGGCCAGAAAAACGCTGATGAACCATAAGGACTACTTCTAGTAGGTCAAAGTATGGATGGTAATTTCTTTTTTTTTTTTAATTTTTATTTATTTATGATAGTCACACACAGAGAGAGAAAGAGAGGCAGAGACATAGGCAGAGGGAGAAGCAGGCTCCATGCACCGGGAGACTGACGTGGGATTCGATCCCGGGTCTCCAGGATCGCACCCTGGGCCAAAGGGCAGGCGCTAAACCACTGCGCCACCCAGGGATCCCCTGGATGGTAATTTCTATGTCTCTGTGTAGGAATCAAACTCATTCAGAAATAAGATAAGCCCGCACCTATATAAAACATGTCGTGATGATGCAGAAGCACTGTTGGAAAATTGGAACGTCCTGAAACAATTGCTGGTCATGCTAACAGCTTTCAGAGAAAAGTAAGAATTTAACTAATATTAAAGTCATGTTTTAAAAGTCTACGACTGCACTGGCATGCCAACGCTCAAGTGTGTAAATAGTTGACAGTATCATGCAGCACACCAGTTCATTCCATTCCCTGAGTGGAGGTTGTGCAATCAAAGGATGTTTCCTTTGGAAGTTATGTTGGTGTTACTGACGTATTGCCGGGTATTGCTGAGATTTTTTCTTTTTTTTTTTTAGGAAAAGATTTTTCCGTTTTTCAAAAAAGATTTCTCATCCTGATTAAAACAAACGTGACCCTGTCCTATGTGATACCAGAACTCTAAGGCTTCAATCATCTGTGTTAAAGTGGATCTCAAATTATTTCTTGATGAGAGTTTAGTTTAACCTGCTGGCGCTCACACAACGCACCCCTAGAGGAAGCCAGTGGCCTTTTCTCTTTAGGCTTGAGTTGTGGGAAAGCGTGGCAAATTTCAAAGGAGCCTGTCGGCTAACTATTAAAGCAAATAACTACGTTCTCCAGCTACAACCTATATCTACACCACATCTATTATTCAAAGAGTAGGATAACAGATTTATTGCTGTTCAGTATTTACCCAAATCTGTGAGAAGCACTATACATAGTTGGTGCCTGATTATAAATATAAATAAATATACTGTATATATTTATTCCCATAGATGCTTACACATCTAATGTTGCATGATCGCAGGATTGCATCAAATTATAGCCATGGATCCATTGTTTCGGCTCTCATAAAATTACTTATCCTGAGCTATTGTGAGCATTCTGGTTTGGGCTGACCTTGGGAGATTCTCTAAGGAGCAACTCTCAAATGTCCATCTTAAATCTAAGGGTGCTTATGGTGACATTGTCCTCTTTTTGAGGCGTGATGGGTGAAAACAAAATTGCTTTATTTTCAAAATCGGGGACAAAAGTGCTATTCCTGGGAAACAGGTTTGCCTTTGTCTTCTGAATATTGAGAACTATGCATCTGCTGATTTTCACGGTCGTTACTGGAAAGACAGACTTGCTACATGCAATTCTCATAAGATCCTTCCTCCTGTCTTCATCTCACCTTTGTTGTTGTTGTTTTATTTTGAAATACTTCACCTTATGTAAAATTTTATATACCATCTTAAATTCTCTGGGGGATTTAAGTGAGGTATGGATAAGCAAATAATATAATGCTATTGATGGAAAACAGATTTATTTTGTATAAGAAACTGTGTTACTTCATACCTAGCACTTGTCAGTGGTTATCATTTGAACAAAGGTGACAAGCAGAAAAGACTGCAATGTGATAAAAAAAAAAAAATTGCCAGAAATCTAAGAACTCTAGGGTTTCTATCCAGATTACTCCAGGTTTCAAATAATCCAAGTACGTACATCTTTACATTTCGCAATAGCAAATGCAATGATTGTGGATGGTGGCTGAGCGAAGGATCATTAGCATCTTAACACTTGACACTGGATCTCCCTGGAAGATACCACTTGGAGTCAAGTTACACGCGCACCTGCGGGAATCTATAATTCCCTAGTACACGGCTTACTAATCTGTGTCTGAGTCCATATACAGGCCTTAGCGATATATATTAGACAAATACAGTCTATTCTGCTTGCAGCATGTTATAATTTTTTGTGTGTTGGTGTTTAATTTCAGTCGGAAAAAAAATGTCTTGATTCTGTGACATTGGGACAGACATGGGAGGGTACTTTCCTCCTGTTTTCTTCAAATTCTCCTACCCTCGTTTGTAGCCTATTAGACAGGCGTGTTAGAAGTACATTCTTATGGGCTACAAAGCTGTGAGGAGAAAAGAGCTATGTACTCAGATGATAAGAGGAGCACGAGGCCAGTGTTCAGGAATTACGGAGCATCATCTATGGGTATTCTGGGGAAGCATTTTATCCAGACACACTCCCAGGGCTGGAGGGAGCTGTATTACTAGAGACCTAGAAAGCACCGTGGCTACTATTCAAGATGAGGAAAAAAATCTTACAGCCCTCTACCTCCCCGATGCAGAAAGGAAGAGCACTTCTACAAACTACCATCCTATGTTTAAGATATGTTTAATGCCTGCAAATCGAAAAGGCGGATATTTACCATAGATAGAATCTACGGGGTTGTCAGCATAGCTATTTGACAACACAGGATTTAAGCAGCAGATTATTTTAGCCACATGGCTTAAACAATTGGTCAGACTAATCCTGACTCCTTTAATTTTTTTGGCTCAGATGCCAGAATTATCTGGCCTTCCAAACCTTTGGGAACCAATGACCCCTGAGCTTTGGATTATGACTTGACATAGATATCTCCCTGTTAATCCTTCCTTAGTCTGTAGGTTAAGGAGTTACATGAGTAAGCAAAACACATTTCCAAACCAGAGAGGTACGAGCAGGGGATTCTCATACGCTACATGCCTGCCTCCTCAGCTCCGTAACACGGAACAGTTTAACAGTTACTCTTTTTAAATTTTTCCTTGCAGTGTGCCAATTGACATTTTGTTCACAACCGATTACACGGCTGTTAATAAGAAAAATATTTGCACTATAAACACATAAAGCACCAGCTTTGATTGTCTGTGAAAAAAGGCCAAGGAGTCTGTTTAAAGAATCACTTTGGCAATGTGCACAAACCATGTCCCAACATGAATGTCACTGGAGGCAAGCAAGATAAATATAAATAATTTTCAGTTGAAACCAGCTCAAAGATACATCAATGTGAATACTTCAAGGAAATATTCCAGGGCTGAGGGATGGTTAATGGAGACAAAATGACTATTTGTATCAGAGCCCTGGCACGTTGTTTTTCATAACCCCTTTCCTAACAAATGCGCCAATAAATGTGGCACATTTTGCCAGAATAAATATCATGTCCACCACCATTCTGATATATGACACTCCTTTTGATTGCACCGAGTGATCTAATACGTAATTTCCTTTAGTAGACATGATTCATAAATCATCTCAGGAAAAGATCTGTATTTTAATGCCCAGTTGTAATTTTGCTAATATACATCCCACCGGTTATGTTTTTCTTACATTTTCCTCTTGGGCCTCGTGCTTGAAAGCTCATGAAAAATACGTTCCTCACTTTTGATACCAAGGCACTTTAGTCTAAACATGATAAACTGATACATTTTAGAAGGACATTTTAAGTTCTTCATTTTCATACCGGGCTATCAAAATAAATAAATAAATAAATAAATAAATAAATAAGCCTACTCCCTTCAATACCCCTGGATAAGGTTCTGCTATTTTTGGTCTAGCAAATGTCACTGAGACATGCCTTCCTGAGGCAGAACGAGGAAAACAGAAATGGTTTCCAATACAAGAAAATTTCAAACGGAATTTTCATTCTGAGCTTTAAGTGTCAATGTAGTCGAAACAAATCAATCTGTACCTCCTCTATCTTCTTCTGCATGATTTTCCATTGACTCTCCCATTCCTTCCTTTCGTTGTCAAACTGGTCCAGCAGTTCCATCTTTTCCTTGTGCCAGTCGGTCTCTGTGTTCTCCCACTGCTTATGCAGGGCCATGGCAACCGTGTGAGTGTTACTGAAGGGGTATTTCTGCTTGTCTCTGCCTTCTTAACTGTTTCTTGGAAGCTTGGAGTTGGTTTATTTGAAGCGGTCTCACTTGCCTTTAAAATAAAGCCTAATATAAACATAACAAGAAAGAGTTCCAAATCCATTTGCTTTTTGGAAGCATGCTATCATTTTGTTAAGAGCCATCGACATACACAAATGACGGGAAAACCGTACTTAAGAGTAGAGAGGAGATGATGAAGAGTCTGCTTACGAGGAACGAACACAGTTGGGACACCTGGGTGGCTCAGTCCATTAAGCCACTGACTTGGGATCTCTGCTCGGGTCTTGATCTCAGGGTCATGGGTTCAAGCCGTGCATTGGGCTCCGTGTTGGGCTTGGAGTCTACTTAATTAATTTAAACAAACAAACAGAAGAACTAACATAGTCAAAAAGTAAGTATGGCCCAAAGGGGTTTTTTCCCCCTTGCTCAAATGGGTTTTTTGCCCTTTCTGAAATCAGACAGCAATATCATAGCTGAATGCATATGTGAGACATAACTGATCATTCCTTTAACCAACTACCTCCTCTAAAGATGGACTATCTAAGGGTGACTATCTAAGGGTGGAAGTATGAAATTCAACTGTATGGTTGGATCTGCACAACCGTGGTGGATTCTGCTGCAACAGGATTACTCCTGTTTTGATGCAATGAGATTATATGTTTCTGCGACTTAAGGTCCTGAAGCAGTGCTGCCATAAATGGCAGTCTCCATTTTATGGTCAGAGTTTCAAGCCCAAGCCAGGTGTGATTACTGTATTAGTCAGACCCCTGAGCTGGGGGTCAGTCTGGGACTGATGTATCAGCAAAAAACCAAACTCATAAAAATAGTTTCATCATTTTAGTTCATCAAGTAAAATATAAAAGCAGTAAAGCCATCCTGGGAGCCACATGCTAAAATTCACCCATTCTCTCTTTTTCTTCTCATGGACCATATATCAGAATATGCTGCTGAGGCTACTGAATACAGAGCACTGAAGACGGTTTGTTCAGTTTGCAAGGATACCCTTGATTACATTAAGCAAGGATGGAAATAATTAGATTTCTAGCATTTAGCATATGTGTATTTAGGGTCTGAAGATGCAGTTTATTTATTTAATATTTATTTATTTATCTAGAGGGCCCATGTGCAGTGAGTGTGAGGAGGGGGGCAGAGAGAGAGAGAGAGAGAGAATCTTAAGCAGGCTCCATACCCAGCACAGAGCCCAACATGGGGCTCAATCTCACGACCCTGAGATGGTGACCTGAGCCAAAATCCAGAGCCTGATGCTTGACCGACCAAGCCATACAGACGCCCCTGAAGATGCAATTTAAAATACGAGACTGGTAACTCTGTCATAAACCTAAAATTTCTGAGATTTACTTTCTTTACATTAAAATGAAGGCTACTTATAGGATAGTTACAAAGTTTAAATGACATACGGTATGCAAAATAGTTTGAGAAACTTAAACATTTTCCCTCGTTTTTTTCCTTTAAAAAATCTCGATCTGGCTTCTACTAAAAATATATTTTTAAAAGATTTTATTCATCCATTTGACAGAGAGAGAGAGAGAGAGAGAAAGAGAGAGAGCGCACAAGTAGAGGAAGGGGCAGAAGGAGAGGGAGAAGCTGGCTCCCAACTGAGCAGGGAGCCCGATGCGGGACTTGATCCCAGGACCCCGGGATCACGACCTGAGCCAAAGGCAGATGCTTAACCAACTGAGCCACCCAGCTGTCCTCAAAAATAATTTTTATTAAGGTCATATGGGGCATCTGGCTAGCTAGGTCAGTGGAGTGTGTGACTCTTGATCTCGGGGTCGTGAGTTCAAGCTCCACCTTAGGCATAAAGCCTACTTCAAAAAATTAAAAAAGGAAAAAAAAAAGAAAGACAGACCACTATTTTTTAATGAGTGGAAAAGAATATTTGAAATGTTTGAATCATCATCTAAGATAATCATGGGTACTAGAAGTCTAGCTCTTGGGTTTTCTAGGCCATGATCGAAATGGATTAATTCACCAGGTGAATGAGCTAATGCTCATTAGGAGCCCAGCGCCCCCAGAGTCAATAGTTCCTGACTGGGTGGGTGCTGCTGCTGCGGATGACGCCCACACAAGCATGTAGCAGCAGAGGATGGCTGGACGTTTCGTGTCCCAAATATAAGACACACATTGAAGACTAATCTTATTTTTATCAGATTGTTCTGAACACACATATCCAAGTGATAAACTGCTCCAAACACATTTTTGGAGTCGCGATCTATCAATGAATCTATCAGTGAATTATCAGAGATTAATAAGGATGGAAAAATGTTAGTGCCATCTGCAGGGCTCCACCTTCAAAAGCAGGCTGAAAACACTGGGATCTACACAGTTATTCGTCTCTTACATAATCTGCTACAGACCCTCTGGGTGTTCTTACCCACGACTTTGACACTCAGCACTCCAACTGGACTGACTTAGTCAAGAAAAGAAGTAATCTCAGATTTGAGAAGTCCGCAGGTCTCATCTTATCCACTCAGCCATGCTCGTTTTCTAATCTCATTTCTCACCTTCCCTGTCATCCTCCCAACCTTTTGCTCCCGTCCACACCCGTGAGCTGGCAACCAGGCACCACACACGCACCTGCCAGAGCCAGAGCCAGTTGCCTAAGATAAGTACATCGATGAAGACCTAACAAAATGAAGATAGTCAAGAATATACACAATTTTGTTCGTCTTGGTGAGTGTCCTTAATCTTGATTACCTAGTAATCGTTAAGTTCATCTGATAAACTATTCACAGGAAATGCAGACCATGCTTGTTTTTGCACTGGCAGACTGCTTTGAGGCTGCATGTAATGAACTGTGAGCGGATACTATCCTGCTTCCTAACAGGTTCCTAACCCTGGGACTTCTTAGGAAGAGCGGAGTACTTTAAGACCTCCAGAGGTAGTTGCGAAGGTAACCAAGGAAAGCGTGGAAAGGGAACAGACTCCCTGGAAAGGAGGTGTTACGACAGTCCATGTTTCAGCCTGTGTCTAAGCATCAGAAATATTCAGAAATCATCATAGAGTTTCTCCTACAGTTAACGTAGCAAAGGGCTCCAATTTTCCTTTCTATTGCTAACTCCTCTTGAACCACTTCCAGAGTAGGGCTAAACGAGGTAAAAGGTGGCAGATTCTTCCTTTTTATTTTGTTTTGTTTTATTGTTATTTTCAACCGTACCTGAAGATCATCCAGGAAAATTCTAACTGAGGCTTGCACCCTGTAACCTTACTGTACACGAACCCAGGTAATGCTCCCAAAAGTGGACAAAATCCCCAACTTAACTACAAAGAGCCAAACTCATCACTTACTTTGGGTCGGAGCCAATCTACAGAGCTTCCCCTTTCCAGGCCAGAGCACTGTCTAGTGCCAGGAAATGTAACGGTCACGGATCAAAAACAAGCCTTTGAAAGAAAATTCCTATAGAGTAGTATCTGTGCCAATTTTGGGGGGAGGATTTATGTTGCCTTCCTGGCGTCTAAGTCGTGTCATAAATGTCAAACACAATATGACTGAATTTATTGCTTTCTCCTCCAAAAATAAAATGGGGCCCATAGAATAGCAGTGAGGATTACATGAACAAAAAAGAAAGAATGCTTAATAAAAGTGCCCCACATGGTTTTGAATCATTGTCAGTGCTCAGTAAATTCCTGTTACTTGGTTTCTTCCTTCTGTCCTTCCCTCTTTTTCTTTTCTTACCTCCCCACCCTCCTTCCTTGTCTTCATTTATCCTTCTTTATGTTTTTGTTCTCTGCAATAAAACGGATGATTTTCATCTTTTTTTTAATTAGAAGATGAACAAAAGCAGATCTAATTTTGCAAACTCCCATATTTTCAACGACTTTCTTCTGCCCTTGGTATTTTTCAAGTATTTTAAGAATCCATGGCAAGCTGAACATTTAGGAATTTTTTTTTACTGTTAATGAAAATTTGAATAGACAAATCTTACATAGAACTGCTTTCCTTGGGATCCCTGGGTGGCTCAGCAGTTTAGCGCCTGCCTTTGGCCCAGGGCGTGATCCTGGAGTCCCGGGATCGAGTCCCGCATCGGGCTCCTGGCATGGAGTATGCTTCTCCCTCTGCCTGTGTCTCTGCCTCTCTCTCTTTCTCCCTCTATGTCTATCATGCATAAATAAAATCTTAAAAAAAAAAAAAAAGAACTGCTTTCCTTATAAATCTCCTTCAATAGTTAAAAAAAAAAATCCAACCAATGGGGCAACTTTGTAGGGACACTTTGTAGGGACGTTATGTTCTATAATGGGAGGTCATGGGGTAAAGTGGTTCAGCAGATTCTGAAACTCAGTTTCGGTGCTCTCTACGGAGACAAACACAAAAGTTCTCTTTCTTCCTAGTTGTCACTCTTTTTCGCCCACGGATATTGGCATTTACGTGGGAGAGAAGGAAGGGTTTCTGCTAACTGGATCCCTCCCTGTGTTTTTAACTCTGTATCATTTCACTTCATGCAGAGTTTCATTCAGAATACAAATTTCTTACAGCAAATGTAAGAGTCGAGGGAATCGCATCACTTTGTCATGCACGTGCTTCCTTCGCCAACGCTGAGGTGGCATTACATAATCCATGGAACCTGCTTCCCCTTCCCCGAGGCCAAGGCCGGGGGTTGTGAGTGGGCAGCAGAAGCATGGTGATGGGAGGGAGACAGTCCCGCTCACCTTGTGCCCTGCAAGCAAGCAGCATTGAAGCACAACCCAGGAGTCTCCCAGTAAATCATTTTAATTTCCCAAATTAGCCTCAGTTTGGTCACGGTTAACACCTCATTATCTAAGGAGTACTCCATTCTTCCGACACTTTGGTCCTTACCATCTTCACCACCATCTCCCCCCTCTCACCCCAACTGGAGACTGGACTTTAGCCAGACAGAGGAAACCAGGCTACGGGACCTGACTCTACGGCTACTTCCCTCCTCTGAGATTTCTGTTCTCAGTATTCGTTTCTTGCTCTCCTGTTTCCTTTTTCAAAACCTACTGCGTTTCATATAATCAAAGATTTGTCATTTGTAGGAGCTTGCAAAGGGCTGCGGGGAGGCTACGCACAGTAGGTACCGTCCGTTGCACGATTCCCGGGAGAGTCACTGGCCCCAGGGATGCACTGCTTGTCTTTAACTTTGAGGGATTAGGAACAGCCGTTGGTGAGGCGCCGCTGGCCTCCAAGACTGTAGCTCTACGGGCTGTTACAAACCCCGGCATCATTTCAGCTAATCAAAGACCTTATTCCTCCCCTATCATTTCATTAGCAGGTGCATCGTGCAAAGACAGCCACGGTCTGATTTCCTGCAGGGCCGAAAGGAACACTGTTGTCATGGCTATTTCTCGCAGTTTCACCCCGTCCTCATTGTTCCAAAAGGGCCAAAGCAGTGACACCACTACATGCAATTCTGAAGAAATCCTTTTTGCCTGCCTTATCTGATTATCTTCTCTCCTTCCTTGTTTTTCCCCCATTAGACACTCAAACTAGAAAACATCCAAGATAAAAAAGAAAGAAAGAAAAAAAGCAAGCAAGCAAGCTTCCAAGGTACAGGCGCACTGGTTTTACTTCTCTTAACTTAGAAAAGACCGCCTCTGGAAGAAACTTTTGGCTTGGGCAAATAAGCACCTAAAATTAATCACTTGGAACAACAAAGGGTGCCCCGGTAAGGTCTCTGCTCACCGCAGATCGCCGGCTGCGAACGGGACGCGCTTCCACTCATGCTACAGGAGCACTGGTCCTAAGCGAGCGAGCCGTCGTCTTGAATGGACCACACTTATTTTTCACTGTAATTTCCAAACACCAGCCCTCTCAAGGGTCGCGACCTTCACTCTGCAAACCTGACAAGCCTTCATCCCGATGAACACACAGCAGCACTCTGACAAACGCGTTCAGTGAAATCCCGCAGCAGGCCGAGTGCTGCTCAAAGTACTGGAAACCGGGTCTGAGAAATGCAGTTGTGGAAGGCGGGGTCCCTAAGGGCCAGAGCCGGGGGAGGAGGGGGTCCTCCCTCCCCGCAGCCGGGCCTTCCTTGCCCTGAGGGCAGTAGGACCTGCTCCCACCCCGCTGCCCGGGCCGGGCCAGCTCGGCCAGGGGCCCCCGGGGGCCCCCTCCACCTGCGCATCCCCCCTCGTTCAAGAGCAGCCCCTCTGTCCTTTGCCGCCGGGAGCCCCTTGATTTCAAACTGCTAGAAAGACACATACCTTTTTTTTTTTTTTTTTTTTTTTTTTGCGCTCTGGGGAGAAATCCCACGGATGCTCCACCACTGGCCAATCGAGCAATGGAAGGACGGCCAGTTTGTTGGGGTTTTTTGGTTTTGTTTTTTCCCTTGGAAAGGCAAAAGTCTCAGCTCGGTGGATCCCACTTCTTTGCCAGAACCGGGGAGGCCAGGCCCCGCCCGGCATCCGACAGAGCGCTGCCCGCGGGCCCTGCAGAGCCCTCGCCCTTTGCACAGAGCCCAGAGCTGCTCAGCTCGGTGTCAGGGCAGCAGCTGCGACTTCCTGACGTCAGCTGCTTGGAGGCGGCCTTCGGGCCACGCTGCCAACCGGAGCTCTGTAACTTTAGAGCTGCTCACCCTCTGCGTAAACAACTCCAGGCCCAGGACATTTTTAGCTTTTATCGTGGAGCCCAGTATTTTCAAACTTGCCAAAAGAGCTGCTGTTAATATCACAAAATGACAATGGCCAATTTTAGATTTTTTTGGGAAAAGTCAGCTCATTTTTTTACAGGCAACGACTCTCTCCTTGCTCCCTGCCCCTCAGGTCCTCCTTTGGGCTGGAGTGGTGTGTGCCCTTCGGGGCCTCGAGGAGCTGGGCGTCTGCACGCAGCTTGGCCCCGTGGGCAGCAGCCCCCAAACACGTGTGAAGGCGGGTCACACTTGTGGTCTTCGAGTAAAGCAGAAGTGGGACGTCAAGGCCAACCACCTCCTCCCTCCCTGTGTCTCTGTGACCACTTGCTGTCAGAGTGAGGCCTTTCTGCCGGGACGAAATCAGATACTGATTATGGGAGGGGGGAACCGAACCCCAAACAACGAGACACCCACGTGCTTGCCTGCTTCCAGTCCAGGTACCGCAGCCCAAGTACACAGTGGAGGCAGGGGGTCCCCAGGACCACGGCCAAAGCGACCTACCTGGAGATGCTGGGACAGATGTTGCTCCAGCAACATTTCCAAGTTGTGCATGAACTTGCACACGCGTGCTTGGTTGGACTGAGTTCAAGGGCGCGTCAAAAGCAATTTTGTGCGTATTTCAGCAAATAAGCCAGTTAAAGGCTCAAGTGCTGAGGTCTTGCCCTGCAGTCTGAAGCATTTCCTGGGTGATCATTAAAAAGCACGGCATATTCCCTTTCGCATTACCGGTTGCCTGCTTCTGGGGGGGTAGTTCACGGGGAGCTCCAAGCTTACCCACGGTGGCCGGCGGCTCTCGCACACGCACCAGTGGGACGGAGCACGCTGCCTGGTGGGAGCTCGGCATCGCGATCTCCAAAGCAGGAGCCACACAACAGCTGCTGCAGTAGCAGGGTCACCCGCAGCCACCGCGCTCTGCACAGCCCTGTGCTATGGACCCGGAACACGCCTTTCCCCAGGCTCACCCTCACCGCAAGTGAACCTGGAGGGCGCATTCACCCAGTCTTCCTGATGAGCAGGCACCACCCTGCCTGGTTCCAGGAAGATGCCCGTGTGGCCGAGCGGGGCTTGGAACCTGTCCCTCTAACCGGAGGCCGGGGGGCGTTCGTCCCAGCGATCGTCTGGGTTTCAATTGTACAGCCCCACTCATCGGTGTGAACTTCTGAGTGTGTTTCTTCTGTAAAGGGACAATCATATTGGAATCCAATACGGTTGTGCTAAGAGTACGAGGGGATACGTCTAATGCCGGGCACACGCCAGACGTTAGCTCATTTCTGCTCTGTCCTTACTGGCACAGGAGGAAAACCCTGGGGGTGGGGGAAGGATTGGCCCCAAAGCACCGACACAGAGTTGCCCGCTGACATTCTCCCCCTACACTCTCTCCCACTCCAAGCCTCTCACTTTCCAGATGTCTTTTTGTAAATAAGATTACGACTGTGTTCTAAAGTCTATGTGGACTTCAGATCGTATGTGGCTAAGTCAGGGGAGACCCGAAGTGGGCCTCTCCCATCGTCTCCCTCCGTCACATCCGTTCCAATGCCCGCGCTCACGGGCGTCCTCGTAATTCTTGATCGCAGGTGCATCAGCCGTGTCTCGTCATGGTAAAGCACCCCCGGAATTACACAGAACCGAAAGCTAGGAGAAGACTTTGACGAGAGCTGCACCCCTCTACCTACCACTTATTCCAGTTCTTACCAACCCTTTTTGTTGAATGATTTTTATATGTATTAGCTTGGTTTCCATGCTCTGTCATATACGCAGGAGATGAAAGCCTAAGAAGGCAATCAATATTCAGCGCAGGTGCTTTTGGGTCTTTCCACCAAAAACTTTTAAGAAGGGGATCCCTGGGTGGCTCAGCGGTTTAATGCCTGCCTTTGGCCCAGGGTGTGATCCTGGGGTCCCAGGATCGAGTCCCATGTAGGGCTCCCTGCATGGAGCCTGCTTCTCCCTCTGCCTGTGTCTCTGCCCCTCTCTCTTTCATGAATAAATAAATAAAATATTTAAAAAATAAAAAATAAAAACTTTTAAGAAAACCGTAAGTCCCTACGGTACATAAGCAGGTGGACGCTGGAGTCACCAGCCCTTCAGTGACACGCAGAGATCTTGAAGCGCCCGACAGTTTCGAGCAGGTGTCACGGTGGCTGAAAACCTTACGGCAAGAAAAGCAAATGTGCGGTATAATCCAGATTACTTTTAAACCACTTAAACATTTACGCCGCCAGATAGGAAACTGACCCAAATCAGTGCTCTGCGTGTCAGAGAAAATCTGGAAGAATCATGCGTATCTGGTGCCACCCAAATCCCACTTCAAGGCAGCACTCCTCGATGAGGGCACAAATAAAGTAATGCTTAGTGTAAAGCACACGTAGCAGCACCTGTTGGTGTCCAGAAACAAAAAGGAACATCCTTAAAAAAGGACTTGAAAAGGTCTCTGTGCAGGATAATCTTAGGCCAGAGGCCAAAACGTTTTGGGAAAGGTGAAAGAGGAGCGGTGAGCACAGGGATGTCACAGCAGGTGTTACTAGATTCAGAGAATTTTCCAGCCGGAAGGAAATCCTCTAGCCAACCCTCTCATCTCATTTTACAGCCTAGGAAAGAGGCCCTGATGCTATGTCAACTGCTCAAGGTCACAGAGCCACTTACCAGCCACGCAGGGGAATAGAATCCCTGTCTTCTCATTCTTGGTGGAGCGCCGTGAAGTTTAAAATCCCAAGAAGTTCAAGGGAAGGGAACATAGCACTGGGATAAGGATCTGGGGCATGAGAGGTTGACTTCTGGCCTTGTCAACTTCTAAATTCAGTTTCCTCCTAAGTCCACATGAGGGAGAGGACACTCTGCCTCTCAAGGGTAACACAGGAATCAAAGAGCAGAAGTTTTATCCTGATGACTGCCTTTCTAGAGAGGCCTGGGTCCTGAGATCATCTACATCTTGGGTCCAAATGCAAAGACGAAAGGATTTTAATTTAGTGGTTGAAGAAAATCTGGGGATAAACCCTCCAACTTTGCCTCGAGCTGGCCAGCGCACACTTAATTTATAGTTTTCGTAGGAATGGTGAACTCAAAGCACTGCAAAGCAGTCATTTATTTAATCTAGGTTATGACAACTCCGGCTCCGTATGAGGCTGGGTGGCTTCTGACTTCTGGATTGTAGGAGTTTCTTTCTGTCCCTTTTCTTTCACTCTTCAAACATATTTACCAGGTGAGAGGGTATTGTATTTCTATTTCCTTTGGCAAAGAAATGGACAAAATTAGAAAAACGGTGACTCTGAAAAACGGAACTCATCCTTAGGCTTGTTAAAATTTAGAGGGGCGCCTGGGGGGCTCAGCAGTGGAGCGTCTGCCTTTGGCTCAGGGCGTGCTCCTGGGGTCCTGGGATCGAGTTCCACACTGAGCTCCAGGCAGGGAGCCTGCTTCTCCCTCTGCCTGTGTCTCTGGGTCTCTCATGAATAAATAAAATCTTCAAAAGAATAAAAATAATAAAATTTAGAGCCTATTAAGGATGACATATTAAAACAAATCCTTCTTTCTAGAATAATGGATGCCTTTTGGAATTTTTTCTTTTTTTTTTTTTTTTTAAACATTATTTATTTATTTATTCATGAGAGACAGAGAGGCAGAGACCCAGGCAGAGGGAGAAGCAGGCTCCATGCAGGGAGCCCGACATGG
This sequence comes from Vulpes lagopus, assembly GCF_018345385.1. Classification (NCBI taxonomy): domain Eukaryota; kingdom Metazoa; phylum Chordata; class Mammalia; order Carnivora; family Canidae; genus Vulpes; species Vulpes lagopus. The sequence continues at coordinate 123,416,228 of NC_054825.1, forward strand.
GACTTGATCCCGGGACTCCAGGATCACACCCTGGGCCGAAGGCAGCTGCTAAACCGTGGAGCCCCCCAGGCTGCCCCCTTTTGGAATTTTCAAAATACTTATGGCACATTATCTCAGTTGCTTAGTAGGACTCTCTTGGCTCTTAAAATTATCTTCCATTCTTCGGGAGAGGTCTTGGGCCTTCCGATCAACACTTCATTTAGCAAATATTTGTGGGCACCAACCATGCCAGGCATGCCATTGGATCCTGACCCAGAAGAAGCGTAAGACAAATTCCTGTTCACAACAAGCTTGGTCAACTCTGAAGGGTCCTGATGCAACCTGTGGCATGACTGCCCACATCCTGAGTAGTCCGCTACCCCAAAATAAACTTATAGACAAATGTGAAGAGCCTCTCCTTTTAGTCCCCACAGCATTCCATCACAGGGACGATAATTGTTTACTCCCAGCCTTGCTGGGCACTGTAACCACTGAGAGAATTAATGCCCCCCCCCCAAAAAAAATCACAAAAGCTGGAACTTTCCCCGAGATTTTCAAATCAGGTGATGAGGCAGGGTTTCTTAGGTTTTATAAAGTCCCACAGCTAATTCTGTCAAAGGCGACAGGATTTTGACTCTTACAACGATCTGTTTCGGGTTATAAAGACTTCGAGAGTCACACACAGAGTATCATCCATGGAAGTCACATATTTAGACTGTTGTGTTTCAGCGAGTGTGGGATCTTCCCAGTGCTGGATGTTTTCCCCGTAGAATCATGAGGTGCTGGCTCTCGCTTCTGTGCCGAGGGCTGGTGGCATGTCATGGGGCTTATGTACGGGCCCTTCCAGATGACAGAAATATTCAAAAGAAACAGCCCTAAACTCACTGTTCTTTTTAAGTACTGCTTAAAACCATCCGACATTTTAAGAGTCGGGGCCAGTCAAAATCAGAGATTTTGCTTACTGTTCTCAGATTAGTTTTTAGCATCTCAGTATATTATTTCCAGATTTCTGACTTGAGAGGTTTTGACAATGATGGCAACAAAACCTAAATAATAAAGGGACTGACCGGTGGAGGGCCACCTCTTGATACAGAAAAGGGCCTTGGGAATGCTGGTCCACCACACAAGGGCCACCCCCCCACCCGCCCCCCGCCCGAGTCATTTCTCCCTGGGAGAAAGTTCTAGCAGGAAAGCAGGGCCCAGTGTGGAGAGAGGCCATTTACCTGGTACCACTTGCAGACCCAGCAAGGGGTCCCTACTCCCCCTCCTCACCCACCTTCCTCGGGAGTGGCCCATCCACCTGTCTCTGCTACCAGAAATGGTAGGTTTATCATCGGGAGGGTTACGTGCAGTTTGTAGCTGCTTGATGAAATTTCACTGACAGAGCAGAGGAAGCAGCTCCTAGTCCCTCCTTGGTAGGCAGCACACAGAAAGGACAGGAAGGGACTGACAAATACAGGTAGGCTTTGACGGGAGCTTGGGAAAAGAGTCTGGTTCATGGAACGAGGGGTGGGTGAGGCAGGGGAGATGGGAATGGGAGACTGTCTGGGCGGGCGCCAGCTGCGTAGGTGGGTGCCTGGGGGTAGAGCAATGTGGCACTGTGACATGGGAAGACGGCGGGGAAGGATCGCGGGAGGAGGGCACACACAGGCAGGCCCGAAGCCGCAGTTCAGGGCGGCCCTGTGAACAGGGTGATCAGAGCACCCTGCAGAGCCAGCCAGACCCAGGGCCCGGACCAGGGTGTCTCGGTAAGGTCACCAGACGAAAACACTATTCCAACGGCTGCCCTCCGCCCTGACACCACGGCCTCGGGCAGATGCTGCTGCCACTGGAGGGTCTTGCCCAGCAAGGGCCCTGCAATTTCGTTCATTCTTATCTATTTTGAGTCGACCTGGCTTTTCTGAATCCATCCACTTTCTACAAATATCAGGACTTCAAACGAATAGCTACTGATGAACAAGTGACAGCCCCTCTGAAGTGAGGATTGGGACCAGAAACATGGGTTCCTTCTCCTTAGGGGCTTTTGCACTCGAGATTTCAGACATCCAAGGCTGGGGGATCCTTCCTTCCTGTCAACTACCTCCTTTGGCTGCTTTGCTGTGGCTTTTTTCACTATATGGAGGCTAAGCAGTCAGAATAAGGCCAAGACCCTCCACGCTGCAGCCTCTGTGCCTCAGTAGAAATAAATGCATCCCCCCCCCCCTCTGGAAAGATGCTCAGATTCCTAAGAGAGACTTAAAATCCAGAATAAATTAATGTTGCTGACCTGTCATGTTACATTCCCCTCCGAAGCTCTAAATGACTGGCTTCAGCTGACACATAGGCTGTTCTATTATTTAAAAAGTTGAGCTATTTTATCTGCCCAGGAGTTAACGATACGGAGGAAGCGACGAGGATTGTGCAAAGGCTGCACATATTCGTGAAAAAGAAGGAAGAGAATTATAAACTAGAGGCTGAACTGAGTTTTCTGACTCGAAGAAATCATAGACTCCATAAGGTATCTTTCCAAAAGAGGCTCTTAAAGTCTCTTCCCTAACTAAGCCATTTGAGGCCAGCGCACAAACTGATGAGCTCCTCTCTGCCCCTCATGCCCTCTTCATTTGCAAACACGTAGGTGAAGGCAGGTACTTTAAAAATTTTTTGAAGTTTTTTTTTAAATGTTTTATTTATTTATTTGAGAGAGAGAGAGAGAGAGAGAGAGAGAGAGGCAGAGACACAGGCAGAGGGAGAAGCAGGCTCCATGCAGGGAGCCCGACATGGGACTCGATCCTGGGTCTCCAGGATCACACCCCAGGCTGTAGGCGGTACCAAACCACTGTGCCACCAGGACTGCCCAAGTTTTTTTTTTTTTTTTTTTAAAGATTTTATTTATCTATTTGAGAGAGAGTAAGAGAGCGAGCAAAGCAGGGGGAGGGGGAGGGGCAGAGGAAGAGGGAGAAGCAGACTCCACGCTGAGCAGAGAGCCCGACGCCAGGCTCGGTCCCAGGACCCCTGGCAGCCGCTTAACCAACTGGGCCACCCCGGCGCCCCGAAGGCCAGTACTGTAGACATGGCTTTAAAGAGCGGACTTGCTGACTTTCATGGCACCGTATGTTGGACCACCTCAGAAAGGAACAGGTGCTATTTGCCAGCCGTCGATGATGGTCACTTACGAGTCTTGCCTGTGACTATAGATGCGTGAGCAACTCCCCTCAGACACCCTCAGCAGAAACTATGGAAAACCTTTTCTCACTTTCCGATATCACCCACCCCCACTTTTTCTTCAATCCTTGCATTCGGTTGGACCATCTGACCCAAAGCATGACCCCCTCCCCGCCAACCCGATGAAAGGGGACAGGAGTCCTGCAGGAATATAACTGCAAACAGAGTGGGAATATCTGGAGCTGGGGCTTAGCTACCAAACAGACATTCCAAACCTCACTGGCAGCTGATTCAATAACCGTGCCCCCCTCTGCCACCCAGACTGAGTGAGGGCTGCAGAACGCAGGCCAATACACATTCCAGGCTCAGCACTCAATTTTCCTTTGTTTTAGGAGCTTGAGTCAGTTATGCTTAAAAATAACCAGCTAATCCCCCCCCCCCTTTAAATCCAGGCCAAATTACCAAAGACACTCCTTCCTACACCCAGGAACGTGCACGCAAGGGGCTTTTCTACAATAAGGCTTGCTTGTTTGAATTCATCTCCAGTGTCGTGTTTAAATAGCACAGCGTCAAAGGTACAAATAGGGGAAAACACCTGTCTCAGTGACTGGGGGGCTTTGTGCTCTCGGTGCACAAAGCAGCCTGGGTGTTCCCCTTTTAGAACTAGCTTGGTACAACACAGAGCAAGTAGCGGGGTCAGAGGGCAGGGGAAGGAGACACAGGGGAGCCTCCCTCTGAGGTCCTGGGCACCATCTCTGCTGACTTCTGCTCCCACATCCATAGCCTGTGACGTAAGGGAGGGATGTACCGCAGAGCCAGGTGCCCACGGAGCAGCCTGAAGTCCCAGGGAGAAGGCAGCAAGGGGCAGGTTTGCTCTGTCCACCTCCTGAACACTGGCCCCCGCACACAGAGGCGGGCCTGACTTCCCTGATTCAGGGCCACCTCTCGCTGCACCTGACAGGGTGGTAGAGGCACAGAGCAGACACCAACAACTGTTGGTTAACTCCCCACTCCTGCTCTCTCCTTCCTCTGGAACAAAACTACAGAAAAACCCAAAAGAAAAATGCAAATAACAACATGGAGACTAAGAGCAGTTATTTTAAACTGAATTCTCAACTACTTGTGAGGCGCTTATTTCTTTTTTTAGAAATTAATACTCAAAGGGAAATGGAGGTCCTGGGGGATGAAGATTCAAGGGAGTGTTACCAGAACCAACTTTCGTGATAGAGCGAAGGTTTTCCACATATCATTCTTGATGCTGAGGTGCAAGATACCTCACTTTACCACAGATTTTCATATCCACCAGCCAACCTGCGAGCATTTCTGAGTACTAGTATTCAGTACTGGTATTTCTGAATCCTGGTGGTAGTGGTTCAATCCCACTTTCCATTGGGTAAATTGTCAACAAGATGGACAGACAGGACATTTTGGGTACATGGAGCCTATCTGGGTCACTTTAGGGATGAGGAGAAAGGGAGCTGCTCAGGTTCACCAAAGTGAGTTTCTATTTGGAGAGCACCTCCCACTGGAGCTCTGCGACTGGCTTTGAATCCCAATGTAATGAAATTCTAGAGAATGACTATTTTTTCCCTACTCTACTCCCTGCTCTGGAAGCAGTTCTGTGTGATAACTGACTTTAGAGGACAGGCAACCAATCTGATCAGCAACCAATGTTCGAGTATAATAGGAAAATGCAGAAATGGTCATTTTGCTTACAGCTGGTCAAATGCAGCAGGGGGGATAGAATCATTTTCTCCATGAACTAGGGCTTAATCCATCTCATGCTTCCAAACACATCTTTTTAGACAAGATGCCATCAGCATCACAACAAATTGCTGACTTTCCGTGATGGTCACATTTCATTTGTTCCCATAATTTTTGCTGATATTTAACCAGATATTAAAACTGTCTTGTTAGTCCAATGCAGCCTAGCAAAGATACTTTATAAATCTGTGCATATTTTGAACTGGGGCCAACTTGTGAACGTCAGCTTTTCAACTATCGAGAAATAACTGAAATATTTAGTCAACTTTTACAGTTATAATAATTTAGCAAGAAGAGTACAGATGAAGATGTAAAAGACAGAAGCAAAAATTAAAATGATTGATATAAAAAAATCAGAGTTACTTCCTTACCTGAAATATTGTAATGCGTGGGCTTCTTATTGAATTTGGTAGTGGTAAGATGTGTCTTTTTAAAGAAATAAGCAGTCTTCAGTGTTTTTATAGCATTGGTTACTACAGAAATTATACTTCTTTTACTTCTTGTCTTGAAGGGTGAACAAAATAAACAAACTGAAAATACTACAATGAATGGTAAATGATGAGAGACTTACAGTACAAAAAACAGTGTAAAAAGGAAGACAAGTTTAAATATTGTTGTGTAAGAAAGTGATGAAAATAATACAAGAATGAGAATAAGTAAAATGATAGGCTGGAACATCTGGGAAGGTAAATGCAAAGACAAAGAGAAGAGTTAATTAATAATAATTTTTTAACACTTCCATTTATATCAACTAATCTAAGCATTCATTCAATTTAAGATGAAGAAGAACCCTCCCCTAAGCCCATATTTACAAAAACTGAAACCTATTATTACGCACAGTGCTTTCTCTCACTCTGATCCCCCCCGCCCCCATGGTATAACTGGAAACCCACATGCTCAAAGTATTCAAAAATCTGCTGCAAGGAAGCTAAAAACGAACTACTCGACATAATTAGAGAAGAAAATAAGCTTTAACGTTTCAAGATTCAACAAGTTTCATCATAAAACTTTTTCTCCCCCCATAGCGAAGCAGAGCAACATGCAAGGTTTAAACTAAGCGACGGGGCTGCGAGTTTTCTGGTTGTGACTAACAGGCAGTTAATTCATGTCATGCTTCTGCGTGTAGACTGATTTTTAAATTTAAATCTGTCGCGTGTCTTAAAAGCCATGCATGCTGGTGTACTTCCGTGTGTTCTCCAACGGACACGGGACAGGAGGCTTGCCAGAGAGGTAGCACCGCCTGTTAACGTTCGACAAAGCCTGTCTTAGGTGGTTAATTCTGACAAAACTCATGGCTGCTTGGCCCCCATACCTGGCTAGAGCAGCTCAGTCCAACTCATCAGCTGTGCCTCGACCCATTAGGATGAAGGAAAAACGCTGGTTTTCCCCGTGGGGGGATAGTCATGGCTATTTCTCTGAGTCAGGGTTGCTTCAACTTAAAGTCTGACAGTCCTTCCCCCATCCTGGCAGTGACTGATTTATGTATATATTTATTTATGTATTTACTTATATATTTATTTAAATCTAGAAATAATGATCCTGTTACTACTTCCACTTGCTGGCTTCCCTTCATCATGGGTATGTCTCTGAGTCAGGGTCGCTTCAAGTTAAAGTCTGACACTCCTTCCCCCGTCCTGGAAGTGACTGATTGATTGACTGATTGATTTAAATCTAGAAATAATGATCCTGTTACTACTTCCACTTGCGGTCAAGGGCTGGCTTCCCTTCCTCATGGCTATTTTTCGGAGTCAGGGTCGCTTCAACTTAAAGTCTGACACTCCTTCCCCCGTGCTGAGGTTCTCTCTCCTAGAGGGCTGGCTGTGACTGACTGATTGATTGACTTTTAAAATCTAGAGATAATGATCCTGCTACTTCCCCTAGCGGTCAAGGGCTGGCTTCCCTTCGTGCCTTTCCGGGAGGGCTCCACACCCTGTCTCATCCCTCTTTACCGCTGGGTGTGGACCTGTGTCAGTGGTTAGACAATAATCTTGGATATTTGGTCGTTTAAAAACAAAACAAAACAAAACAAAAAAACTTCCCAAATCCAAAGCACGCTATTTTGAGCTCAACTACAAGCCTGGCTCAACACCTGCAGATGGGCAGCTAAGGAGGCCCGTGCGCGGCCTAGGAGCACGCGCGGAGGAACGCCCGCCGGGCCGACACTTATGCACGGTTCTTAAAACTCCTCTACTCCGGTGCGAGTGTGGACGTGTCGTGTAAGCAGCCGGCTGGGCCGCGCCGAGCCAGGGATTGCACGGGCGGGGGGGGGGGGGTTGGGGGGGGGGCATGTGTGCGGCGGGGCGGGCCTTCCGGGCGGGGGGCGGGGCCTCGGGGGACGCGCAGGCAGGTGCGCGCGGTGGAGGGGGCGTGGCGGGGCCTTGGGGCCGGAGAGGGGACGCGTGCAGCGGAGGGGGCGGGAAGGGGCGGGGCCTCAGGGCCAGGGGCGGGGCCTCAGGGCCAGGGGCGGGGCCTCGGGGCCGAGCGGGGGGGACGCGCAGGCAGGCGCGCGCGGCGGAGGGGCAGAGGAGGGGCGGGGCCTCGGGGCCGGGGGCGGGGCCTCGGGGCCGGGTGGGGGGCGCGCAGGCAGGTGCGCGCGGCGGAGGGGGCAGGGCGGGGCCTCGGGGCCGGAGGGGGACGCGTGCAGCGGAGGTGGCGGGGCGGGGCGGGGCCTCAGGGCCAGGGGCGGGGCCTCGGGGCGAGCTGGGGGGACGCGCAGGCAGGTGCGCGCGGCGGAGGGGGCGGGGCGGGGCCTCGGGGCCAGGGAGGGGACGTGCGTAGCGGCGGGGCGGGGCCTCAGGATCGGGGGCGGGGCCTCAGGCCGGGGGCGGGGCCGAGCGGGGGGACGCGCAGGCAGGCGCGCGCGGCGGAGGGGGCGGGGAGGGGCGTGGCCTCGGGCCGGGGCGTGGCCTCAGGGGCGGTGCGCGGCGGAGGGGGCGGGGCCCGGGCGGTAAGCCCCGCCCCTGGGCTCCGCGGCCGCGCCCCCGGGCCCCGCGGCCCCGCCCCGCCCCGCCCCGCCGCCGGGCGCGCAGCAGGCCGAGCTGTACCTGACTCACGGATATGGGCTCCTCGGCGCCGCGCTCGTCCGCCGCCTTGGGCACCTCGAGGCGGTCGATGAAGGTCTGCAGCTCCTTGCGGAAGGCTTTCATCTGCGCGTTGATGCGGTAGAGCAGCTCGTGTTCGCGGATGCGGCTGCCGTCGTCCTCCTCGTCCATCAGCCCGAACAGGTCCCCGTTGGCCACGTAGATGCGCGCCTCGGTGATGATGGTGCTCGTGTCGGCGATGAGCCGGTCGATGGTCTTGCCCAGGCGCTCGGCCTCGGAGCGGATGTCCTTGAGGTGCTGGCGGTCGGAGAAGCCCTTGGGCCAGGCGGGCGCGGCGTAGAGGGAGCGCGTGGGCGTCAGGCAGCGCATGTTGCGCACCTCCTCCGAGTCGCTCTCGCCGCCGATGGGCCCCTCGCGCTTGCGGTGCGGCGGCCGCGAGTCGTCGTCGCTCTCCTTCTTGCCCGCGTCGCTCTCGGCGTCGCTGTCGCGCGGGCTGCCGCGGATGCCCAGGTGCGAGGCCAGGTCGTAGCGCTGCATGTTGGACATGAGCACGCGGTTCTCGTACTGCAGCTGCATGACCTTGCCGCTGAGCTCGTTGATCTGCAGCCGCGCGGCCTTGAGCTCCTCCTGCAGCGCCTCGCTCTTGGCGCTGTCGTGGTGGCGCGCGCTGTCGTGGCCGCCCGACTTGTACTTGTACTTGGCGAGCTCGGCTGTGATGCGCTGGTTCTGCTCCTCCAGGTCGGCCACGTTGCGCCGCAGCAGCTCCGTCTCGTCCTCCACCAGCTGCAGGTGCTGCCGCAGCTCCGACAGGGACTCGCTCTGCTCGCGCATCAGCGGGTTGGCCGAGCCGCCGAAGTCGTCGCCGCGCAGGTCGTCCAGCTCGGCCTTGAGGCCTCGGTTCTCCACCTCCAGCTCCACGATCTTGCGGCCCAGGATGTTGGCCTCCTCCTCCACCAGCCGCAGGCGCAGCTTGAGCTCGGCCTCCCTGGTGCTCGGAGGGCCCCCCGCCTCGCCCTTGGGCAGGGGGCTGTCCAGGTCCCCGTAGAACGACCTGTACTTCTGGAGCTCGTGTTCGAACCTGTCCTTCTCCTTGTCGATCTTGGCCATTTTCTTTCTCATCAGAGCGGCCTCTTCCTTCACGAACTGCAGCTGGCACTTGAGGTCTTCGTTGTCCTCCTCATGTGGGAAACGGGGCGGGGGGGGAGGGGGGAGACAACAGGAGATCATTTCTATGGAGATCCAGAAAACAGAAAAAGTACGCCTGCAAAAGTGATGACTTTTTCTTGTGTCTTTTTTTTTCTTTTTAAAAAAACATTTTATCTACTCATGAGAGACACACAGAGAGGGAGAGAGGCAGAGACACAGGCAGAGGGAGAAGCAGGCTCCATGCAGGGAGCCCGATATGGGACTCGATCCCGGGACTCCAGGATCAGGCCCTGGGCTGCAGGCAGGCACTAAACCGCTGAGCCACCAGGGCTGCCCGCTTTTTCTTGTGGTTAAGCTTTAATGAGACACACAGAAGTAGGTGCTGTTTATTTTCTTTCTTTCTTTCTACAGATTTTTATTCATGAGAGATAGAGAAGCAGAGACCCAGGCAGAGGGAGAAGCCGGCGCCATGCAGGGAGCCCGACGTGGGACTCGATCCCGGGACTCCAGGATCATACCCTGGGCTGAAGACAGGCACTAAACCACTGAGCCATCCAGGGATCCTTAGGTGCTGTTTATTTTCTACAAAGCGCTTAAATTATTTGGCAGATAAAACATTAGGACAAGGTCACATGCCAGCAACACAAGGAGAAAGAAACATCCTGAGAGAAACACTACGGTCGTCACCATCCAGAGATTATCATAGGTTGTAACTGAGCACAACTGTGGGGCTGTCACTTCAACAATGTGCATTTTGCAGGTTTCGTTTCTTGCGTGATTTGAATGCCTCTGATCGTAATGTGAAACCTATTCCCTGGAGGACACACGTGCTGCGTGTTCACTACCATTGATGGAGCACTGACTCTTGGCCAAATTCTGTAAACTTCTTTATACATAGGACCTACTTTACTGTTTAGAGTAGACTTAATAATAGATATTAATAAAGATGTCCCATAACTAGTAAGGAGCAAAAGACAAAGGTACAATCTGAATGCATTCCTGTCTGACTCTAAGGCCCGTGATGGCTCTGCAAGAGTGGAAAAAGTCCTCTCTTCTCCGTCTTTATTCAGGGCAGGATTGCTTACTTGAAGGCCTTACTTAAAGCAAGGAAAACTTAATCCTGGAATGGCCCCATCCAAGGAGAAACCGGCAAGCATTTTCACCCAGATCATTTTAAAAATAAGATATATTCCCATCAGTCTGAAATGAATAAAGTTGCTTCTGCCTTAATGGAAGACGGAGTAGATCCTATAGGAGCTCTTCTCACAATTCTTTGGACAACCGCAAACCCTAATCACTGACTAAGCTGAGGAGTGATTAGAAGTTTTCCAAAAATTGGAAATCAACCTGCTGAGAGCTAATACCAAAGTACCTTATTATGCCCAAGGACATATTTCCTGAGGACAATTTCCCCAAATTTTAAGTATGTATGTAGGGTCGATTGTGTAACTTCTGTGAATTTTGTTTTCCTGATTTCTAAATGTTTTTTTAAAAGATTTTCTTTATTTGAGAGAGAGAGAGAGAGAGAGAGAGAGAGCACGACCAGTGGCAGAAAGGGCAGAGGGAGAGGGAGAAGCAGACTCCCCACTGAGCAGGGAGCCCTATGTGGGGCTGGATCTCAGCACCCTGAGATCATGACCCGAGCCGAAGGCAAACACTGAACCCACTGAACCACTCCGGTGCCCTGGATCATTTTTAAAATGGAAATAAAAATGCCTTCCTTGCCCAGTGATGAGTCCATTGTGTTTGAGATGAATTGTGGTAAAGCAGCAGCACCCACTGGTGAGGCAGGTGAGAATAATATGCTTCTGCTAGAGATACTCATTAGAGATGGCCCAAAGCCTTTGGGATGGAAGAGATGGAGAGCAGCGCCCAGGTCTTCTGTCCTCCCATCTGCTAATGAGAATTAGGACAGAAGGGCTGAGAGCCGTGGAGCGCATGGAGCCTGACTGTCACATTCTTTATGTCATCACACCCTGACATGAACTTGGTAGAGCCCAGGTTAGTAAGGGACAGAGCACATCTGTATCCAGGCTGGGTTCAAAACTCTTATTCTTTCCACTGTACATGTTGCCTCTGGAAAAGCAGCACAAGGGAAGGAAAGTAGGACAATGGGATAAAATACAAGACAATGGATGTATTGGCTTGTATACTTTCCTCTAGAAGGGGTTTAGGAGAAAGGATAGAGGCACGGAGAGAAGAGTTGAGAGACTCTCGGGAGCACAGTGAGAGAGAAGGATGAGAATGTATGTCTCAGAAAGATTTGACATGAAAATCCACTTCACAAGGGGACACGCCGCTCTACAAGAGACTCTGTTGGGCCCTCACTAATTCAGTGGGTATGAAACCCAGGACACACAGCAATGTTTAATATCATATCAGCAGAAGAATCACAGATAACCCTAATGTTTCCACCTTACGTGTCTTGATGGAGGGCACTGCTAATAATAGGAGTAGGGGATGAACAGAGAGGAGGAGGTGTGAAGAAGGTGGGTTGAACCAAGTGTCTTAAAATGCTATCTTTGAGGCGTGTCAGTGGAGGGATATCTAGTGGAAACATCCACCAACAGGCAAGTGGAATCTCAGGCCCGAGATTACATCTAGGGCCCTGCAGAGAGTTTGGGTCCAAAGGCACGGACGTGAGAGTGAGGTGTGTGGAGGGGACGGCTGAAGCTGTGGCAGGGGTTTTGAGCAAGCAAAGAGAAGAAGAAAACGAAGAGAGACACATAAGCCATGGTGAAAGGTTTGGCAGGGGGGCAGGAGAGTCAAATATCGTGCAGGAATTAGAGACCATGTTTGCCTACAAAGGTGATCAGAAATAAGCACATCCAATATTTCCCTAGGCCAGGCTTTGCTAGGAAGTAAGAGTGGAGGAGACTGGGAAGTTAGGTTGGGCTACATGCATGGGACAACTCCTTGCCTGCATGGGGAGATCTTTATTTGCAAATTAAAAAAAAAAAAAAATGGGAGTGAAATGCTGCAGTTTCAATCTAACCCAAATAACACTGGATGTGATCTAACTCATGGACTGGAGCAGAATCACACTTCACCAGGTGTGGTAAGCGAGTATGAAAGAGAAGGCTCCCTGATTTGTGTACATGTGCGCTCTCCTGCCTCAAAGGAATGGAAACATAAATGTCATTTTAAGATCTGGACCTACACTATTTGGAAGGAAGTCCCTATGAGGGAGGGAGAATGATGGGCCCCACAGTAATTATTTTGTATTTGTTTAAAAAGAAATCTCTTCGATACAAGTGTGATAGGTTCTAGAATGCCAAGAGCTTAAGAACCCCATATGCTGATGCATCCCACATGCTCAGCCTGTAACCCCATAACCAGAGTATTACAGCTGCATTTGCAAGTGAATGTGGAAATACTGTACATAAATGCTGATGACGTTAGGTCCAAGGTGGCCTGGAAAATGGCTGGTTGACAATAACTGCGCAGTACGTGCTTGCTCCTACTTTTTACAGAGAATGCCAGGCAGGAAATACTACCATGCTTTGAGATGTGAAGCAAGTCGTGTCTTATTTTCGTGGATGTTGAAGACTCACTCTTAAGAAGATATGAATGGCATGTGCAGAAGGATAAAATGATGAGGGGTCAAAAGAAGTGAGCTGAGCCCGGCTTGGACTTAGCCACTACCAGAAGCTAAGTTGCACTCTCAATGAATCATGTGCTTTAAACACATTTAATTCATACAACAGCTCTCTCCTATGATCCCGTTTTACAGATGAGGAAACAAAGGCAGAGACAGAATAAGTGAGTCATCTAAGGCCACACGGCAGGCCCGTGACTGTTCTTCATTGCTGTGCGATACCACTGCTCGGTAAATAAAGTCACGGTGCTGCTGAAGGAACATGGAAACACTATTATTGACGAAGCTGAAGCAAATAAAAATGAAGTATGGATCCGTACAGATAATAGTAGGGTGAACCGTATGGGATTGCTGTTTGCACAGGTCAAACTCACAGGGTAGGCAATTTCATTTGGCTCAACCTAGATAAAGGGGGCATGGGAGGATCCAAAAGTGCGTATTGGACATGGTGCAGTATCACACACTAGACCCCAACAAGTCAAAGCTGAATAACATGAGCCGTGACTACAATCTGGCCTGGCTGAGCGTGGGAGGAGAATACGGAAAGAGTAATCTAAGAATCGATGGCCCTCAACCTTGAACGAGCAACAGAATCACCTGTGGACTACTTTATCATGGAGCTCTCCCATCCCACATGGTCCCGGTCAATCTGCTGGGGTGGGTTTTTGGAAAACTACAGGTGATAATCTCTTTGGACAAATGAACTGGAAACACTAGGACGAACTTCGTAGGCAACAACAGCACGCTTATAAGTTTCCCAGGTGTTTGGGCCATGAAATAAAAACTGGTGGGCTGCAAGGTCTCTTGTGAGGTCCTAGGTCCCACTAAGACATTGACGGAGGCTGTGGGTGTCTTTTGCAGAAAGGTGCCCGTGTGCCCATGGAGTCGGAGGGTCATGGAGCTAGAAATAAGCAGTTAAAGATTCCTGGATAAGAGACTATTGTTGAAAAAAATAAACTTGAACACGGCAAGTGTAAGAATAGGCCAAACGTGAGTTTTAAAAGAAATAAACTGCTGATTAAAGCTGACTTGGGCATTGAGCCTATAGCCCCTTGTCCCTCGATGAGGTGCAGGAGAGAACTGATGGCAACTCGTGAAATGAGCCACAGCAAAATATGCACAGCCGGGTGGCTAAAGTTCTGGCAAAGGCAAAGTGAGAAAGCCGTAGTGACGGAGCATCTTTGATCTCACTGAGAGAACAGCGAGGAAGGTGCAAAATGGACTCATGGCCTCGCGATGAGACTCTGGGATTTCTGAACTGCTGGCGCGTCTCGAGGGCCTTGTGCCAGGACCAGGGGAAAGTTAACCAAGAACAGAGCAGAAAGAGAGAGGAAAAGGGAAGATAAACATTTAATATGTCGTGTTCTCTGGGGCACCTGGGGGCTCAGCTGGATGAAGCATCTGACTATTGGTTTCAGCTCAGGTCATGGTCTCACGGGTTGTGGGATTGAGGCCCGCAGTGGGCTCTGAGCTCGGTGGGGAGTCTACTTGAGGCTCCCTCCCTCTGCCACTCCCTCCACTTGTATGCTCTCTCTTGAAAATGAATAAATAAATCTCTTCAAAAAGCATTTAATAAGTTGTGTTTGTAAAAACATTGAGATCAACTTTCCAAGTTTTGATATTTCAGTATTGCCATAGTTAGAATTATTAGCTCATGAGAAAACAACTTGTAAGCCTAGAAGAGGGTATGCTATACTATGAGACTACAGCGGACACATGCAAAAGTCAATGACTACCCAAGTGTCTTTGGGGAGCCATCATGTCACTTATGCCCCCAAATATCTCCTCTTCTGTTTTAAAATCTCCTTCATTACACTCATCGTCACCCTCTGCTCATCCTGAAAGCAGAGCTAGTCTTCACGGTGGCTGGGTTTCTAAAGTTCTTAACAAGTCCGTGTTGAATACATCTTTTTTTTTTTTAGGTTTTATTTTTAAAAAATCTCTACACTCAAGGTGGGGTTCAAACCTGCAACCCCGAGATCAAGAGTCACACGCTCCATTGACTGAGCCTGACAGGCATCCTTTAAAACATCTTTTAAAGTTTTATTTTTATTTCTCTGTTTCCTTTCTTTTGCTCCCCCAATCACTGGCATGGAGAATTCCTTCATTCTATGGCCTTCTCATCACAAGCCTCTCTCTCGCCTCGCCATCCCTTCCTATGACATTCCTTTCTCTACTCACTCCTGATGCTATAGGAACAGCCCTTCTATTGGCCGCATTCATTAGGATTGAAGAAGATGAGCACCGTGCATGCAGTTCTCAAACACAGCAGCACACAAGGTACTGATGATACTCCGGGTGTGCTTACAGTGTGGAAGCAAGAATTGGGAGCTTGGTGTTAGCTTTATAAGCAAAGACCCTGAATGCTTCATACTGCCTGCATCCACGGCTACAGGATGTGCATAATCAAACTTTTTTTTTTTTTACATGAGTGTATCTGGCTACAACGTCCATTTACAGATGTAGCTTGTAATTATATACAATTAGAAAAGGTGCTCAATTGATGTACTAGATGAAATTTTATTTCCACATACCTCTGTGGGAGTCTGTTGAGTCTTTTTTTCAGATTTTGGCAAATCTTTGCTTCCTCTTCTTTTTAAGGATAGCTGAAAACAGAGCACGAACATATTTAGTCCGGTACACTATCATTTGAACACAATTTTATGTTTTTAAAAGCGTCTCTAATGTCCTATGACAAAACCAAACCAAATAAATCATGTTAGGTTCAATGATCCTAAAGGAGGAAAAAAAAATCCAAACCGGATAGATTTTAATGTATTGTTACTTTGGGCTGAGGAACTGGCAATTATCTAAATAATCTGAAGAAGATAGGAAACCCACTGTGAAACCGCAGAAAACTGTCTGGGTAAAATTGAAGACTGATGACCCAATATAGTTCATATTTCAAACAAAAGCAAATCCTTGTTAGCGTTCTACGTCACCAAAGAACAAAAAAAGGAATAAGGTATTTCCAGTTTAAGACAGGTTTTCATCAGCCTGTGAAGACAAACGGTCAGTGGATCTGCATAGAATTTGAAGAATTTGGCTCTTTCCTCACCACACATCTGTGCACGCAAATACAATGCCGTGTGCACACAGACAAACGTAACGCAGTAGGGAATCATCACAGTGAGCTGGAGTGGACACGCTCCACCTGAGGAGCAAGCTGGCTGGGAAGTGGCTGCAGCTGGTCGGTGCAACACAAGAACGCGGGCTTTTTCTAGAGAAGCTAGAAATATGGATTGTCAAAACCATAATGAGATCCCACATCACCCCAGTGAGAATGGGGAAAATTAACAAGACAGGAAACAACACATGTTGGAGAGGATGTGGAGGAAGGGGAATCCTCTTGCACTGTTGGTGGGAATGTGAACTGGGGCAGCCACTCTGGAAAACTGTGTGGAGGTTCCTCAAAAAGTTAAAAATAGATCTGTCCTACGACCCAGCAATTGCACTGCTAGGGATTTACCCCAAAGATACAGATGCAGTGAAACGCCGGGACACCTGCACCCCGATGTTCATAGCAGCAATGTCCACAGTAACCACACTGTGGAAGGAGCCTCGGTGTCCATGGACAGATGATGGGTAGAGAAGCTGTGGTCTATGTAGACAGTGGAATATTCCTCAGCCATCAGAAACGACAAATACCCACCATGTGCTTCGACGTGGAGGGACCTGGAGGGTATGATGCTGAGTGAAATAAGTCAATCGGAGAAGGACAAACATTATATGGTCTCATTCATTTGGTGAATGTAAAAAATAGTGAAAGGGAATAAAGGGGAAAGGAGAGAAAATGAGTGAAAATATCAGTGAGGGAGACAGGACATGAGAGACTCTTAATTCTGGAAACGAACAAGGGGTAGTGGAAGGGGAGGTGGGCAGGGGGTTGGGGGGACTGAATGACGGGCACTGAGGGGGGCACTTGGTGGGATGAGCACTGGGTGTTATGCTATATGTTGGCAAACTGAACACCAAAAAAAAAAAAGGACAAAAAAATTTGGATTGTTATGTATCATTTGTCCCTAATTGGAATTCAGACAAACAACATTTGTGGGTTAAAAAAAAAAAAAACAATATCTAGCACCAGATCCTTTCAGGGACCAGCCATACATGACCTCTGGTACTTTGTGCCATTTCTCAGCACCAACCTAATAAGGAAGATCCCTCTGTATAAGCACTAATCCGGATGTGTGGATACCTACCACACGCCTGATAGGGAACTGAATATCCAAAGATCAATTAAATAGTGCGCTCACCATCCGGAAGCTCACTATCACCGTGGGAGACAGAGCGAAGCAAACGATTAGCATACACTTTGCTAAGTGCCATGCTTTAGGTTCCGTGAAGCAGGTGCTTTGTCTCAGTGCGGCATCGCCACCCTCAGAATAGTGCTGGTCCCGGGGCAGGGATTGGAAAAAGTATTTGCTGAACTAATGAAACCTATTCATAATGAACATATTCGTAAAATATGAGGTTCTGAGGGCAAAAAGGAGGATGGGGGCATAGAAATGAGGAAAATGAATGGAAAAGCAGGAGAGGCTTCCCCAAAGCGGAGGCTTCATGAATTTGCAGAGAGCTCCAAATTACAGTTTTCCCATGTTAATGTGTAACCATATCCCATGTTAAATGCAGGATATGTTCAGGCCCAGGAGGCGGCGGAATACGGGGATGCCACTGCGTTCCTTCAGTCCAGAATCCAGACTACAGAGCCGAGTGAGTGGCCTGCGTGCTTATTTATTTTTTTATTTTTTATTTTTTATTTATTTATTTATTTATTTTTATTTATTTCTACTTCTTTACAGAGAGGTGTCCTCTGTGCTGCTTGCTTGTGGAACCTTGGAAACAAAAGCTGTGAGGGCTGATTCACCATAACCAAACGTGGGTTAGCAGCTGCTCCACGAAAGCAGTCGCCCGAAAAGCTGGGAAGGTAGCAAGCTGTGATCCTGAACTGTCTGTGCAGAACCGACCTACAGAGAAGCACCCAGATTCACTTTATTAAATACTTTGTTGAATACTTTTGAGGGTGTTTTAATCACGTCATACGTTCAGTTAGTGCTTAGTAATGGACTTTGTTAGGCACCTGTGATCCAGGTGATACTAAAACTGGCACAGTCACTGCTCGGCATGAGTTTCCTAAATTACTTGGCAAATGGTCTAGCCTGTAATTTAAAACAGTGCGTTGAAAGCAACGACACTGTAAAAACAATATGAACCAGCAATGATTGAGCAATAATTCATGTCAAACACTTTACCTCAATTAATTCTTAAAACACCCCCGTTTGATGTCGTAAGCGCTCCAGGTGATTCTGATGCATAACGTTTGAGAAGCGACGGTCTAACGCCACTGCTCAATGAGCAGCAGGACCACATTTTGACCCAAGTCTTTTTCATCTTTATTGTATTAGATCATAAAGGAGAAAGGCTTACGCCAGTCTGGGGCTGGAGAGGGTGCGGGGAGCTAGGGACAGTCTCCAGAAAGAAGTAACATCTTATCCTGAATCTGGTAGAGGAGGAGTCAACCAGTCAAAGAGAGAGAAGAGAGGAACAGGAAAACCAAAGCATCCCACGTAGAAAAACTCTTTCTGGGCCTCAATTCAGTAAGCCTGTCACAAAACGTTGAGGAGAGCAAATGATGCTGATGGCACGACTTGGATCTTGAAGGATACTGACTAAGGCTGTTGCAAGCAAAAAGGTGTCTGCAGCTAGACGGTCACGGAAGAAACAAAGACACACAAAAGTAGAAGTCCAAAGGGCCACCAAGTAAGGGGATGCCATGCAAGGGAAATGAGGGCAAGTATACGCTAATTCTGAGAGTACTTTATTTTTAATTTTTTTTTCTGAGAGTATTTTAGTAGGAGTCTTTATTTCCCACTCATCCCATAGACATTTGTTGAGTCAGCCTATACGCAATACCGCATACAGCCATACAAATGCGACTGGGAGACAGTTTACTCTCCTCCCCACCAAAGAGCTAACTGTTCATGATGAGAGGGACGCAGGTGATTAGCTACAACAGTAGACAGAATCAACGAACTGCCAATGAATGAGGAACAAACAAAAGATGGAGAGGACAGAGAGGCAACTAGGACTCCAGACCTGGAGAAACCCGAGGAAATCATCTGAGATGGCGGGTCTTCGAAGGGTGTACAGAATTTCAACAGAAATAAAAGCAAATGAAAGCAGCAGCAGCAAGGACTCGGGGGGCTAGCTGTGTCAGCTTTACAGACTTGCTGACTCTGGACAAGCAGTCACGGAGGTAGAGACACTGCAGGGCTGAGGCAAAGGAGACGCTTGCAGAGCACGAGGTCAGCTTGTGCAGCTGGGAGACTCAGACTTTATGGGGCGATGGCAAAATGAGCCCTCTCAATTAATACCAGGGAAGGGCTGAAACCAGGCAGGCCATCCTTTCCTAAGAGGCATTTTCTATTTCATTTTTATTTTAATATCACTCAAGGAAGGTGTCAGACCCAAAGCTCTGAAAAGTGATTTCCCCTTGCATAAAAAGGTAAACCGCCTGTAAGGCACCTCTAGGACAGGTACCTCCAAGTATCATATTGAAATTTTCTTTTTTTTTTTTTCATATTGAAATTTTCAATAAATATTTAACCATCGTTTCATAGTCCAGTAAGTTTTTATCAACTATCTGACTCCAATAAAACAAGGTTAAGACTTATTTGGGTAGAGGAAGTTGGAGAACTGATGTAAGTCCAGTCTTTTCCTTGCAAGTTTAAATCTCCCTCACTGCCCCCCCCCCCCCCATTCTGCTCCTGCTGCACTGACTAAATCCAGAAATCTCTTCAGGCCAGTGGTTGGGAAACGCCAGAACTAAATCTCGTATTTTCATCTTTGCTCTTGGAGGAGGCACTTCAGATGGTTCTCTAGATTAGTGTGTTGAAAACACGTCCACATCTTAATTCTTTTCATTCCCAGCTTCAACTAGTCCAAAAGAGGCTGCTAGTCTTTTTTATCCATGGAAAAGGCCAGGAATTTAAAGGTTTTTCAAAACAAAAAACCAAAAAAACAAAAACAAACCCCCACAAAACCCAAAAAACAAAAAACATGCTTGCATAGCAATTATATAAAATGGATTGTTTGTGTTCTAAAAATGCCTTTTTTTCCCCCCTCAACTGAAATTTGGTTCACTTTTTAATATGCAGCATCTTTAGGTCGTCAGCAATTGGAAGGGGAATGCCTGTCTAGAACATGGTATGTTTTTGCTAAAATTAAAGCGATCCACGCATACGGTGATGAAATCAAGAAGGAAACCCTCGCTGTCTTAATATCTAGGTTGGACCGAGCACTAACTGTGTGTCATGCACATTTCTAATTGCTTCGTATGTACTCATTAGATCTTACAATAGTCGTAGGAGTTCGACATCGTGATGTGAAGCACACAAAGGATAAATCATTCAGCTATTAAGTGTTGGAATCGGGATGTAAGTCATCCAGCTTCAGAGTTCTTGTTCGGAGTGGTTACATTACAAAGTTCCTCCAAAGGAGGAGAAGTTCAGGGTTATGTTATTTCTGAGCATATTCTTCCCTAAGCTGTTATGCCACTGCTGCATGGGCTCGGAGCCCTAGTTTACGTATGTCACACGTGAGCAATGTGTCTGTTTTCAACAGAGGGCTCATCAGCGACATCAGTGACACACACACTCATGGGTTCTCACAGACATCCTATCAATTTAGGGCAATGTTGGGAAAGAGACACGGGGATTTCCGAGGGAAGGCTAGAGGAAAGCTGAGAGGGGCAGCAACTGTGGCTCTGCTGTGGTCTGAATGTTTATGTCCTGCCCCCACCCAAATTCATGTGTTGAAATCCTACTGTCCACTGTGCTGGGACCTTTGGGAGGCACTTAGGTCATAAGGGAGGAGCCCTCGTGGATGGGATTAGTGCCCTCACCGAAAGAGACCCAGAGAGCTCCCGGGCCCCTTCTGCCCAGCCAGGATACAAGTCTGCAGCCTGGAAGAGGCCTTCACCCGGCCATGAGGGCGCAAGTCTGATCTCCGGCTTCCAGGCTCTGCAACTGTGAGAAATAAGTGGTTTTGTAAGCCACCCAGGAGGTGTTTTGTTACAGCAGCCCGAAGGGGCGCACCTTGAAGGGGCGATAGGAGAGGCTCTAGATGTCTTCCTCCTTCCCTCCTCTTAGATCCTTGACACCTACCAGAGAAGGGGCCAGCAAGAGCACCCAGAGATCTCGCTCATGACCACATTTTCCACTCTGTCCCTTAAAAAGGAGGAGCAGGATCCCAAGCTTTATACTAAGACATGCTCTTGGCAGGGGGCAAAGGGAACGTGGGTGAAGGAGGGATGCTACGGTGATCGGGTCGTGCCATTCTGTGCAGAAACTCCCGGCAGTGTTTCCTCTCACTCAGAATCAGAGTCACACTTCATGAAGGCGAGGAGACCTCAGTCACACAGTGGATTTATCCTGGTGATATTTTACAAAGACTTCACCAGGCTTCAACCAGACCAACTAACATAGATTCTGGGGGTGAGGCCCAGGCACTTTTTTTTTTCAAAGTTCCCACGGTGAGTGCAATGTGCTCTGAGAATCCGCTGCTCTGCTCCCTGAGCTCAGCCTGCCCCCTCCCCCAAACAAGCTCTTGGGCCTCATCTGCCACCCCGCTCCTCCCCAGCTTTCCTTGTTCTCAGGTCACAAACATCCTTGTGCTTCCCCAAACAGGCCAAGCCTGCTCCAAATAGGGGCCTTTCCTCTGCCTGCAACACTCTCCCCTCCTACACGCTCATACCCACCCCTGCAACTCCCGCAGGCTCCGTCATCAGAGGCCTTCCCCAACCATTTCATATCAGGTAACAGTAACACCCTATAAAATACCTCCCTCCTCTCTTGCTTCCTGCACTGCTGGTCTTCACCCCTGCTTTATTTTCCTCCGTATCTCCTCTGACCTGTGTATTTGATTCATGTCTAACTCCTCATTCTGGAATGTGAGCTCTACCCACACAGGAGCTCTGTACTCTTCATTATACTTCCTACTCTCAGAAATATACCTGGTACAGGGAGGTTGCTCAGACAATATCAACCAAATGAAGAAATGACCACTTTGACCTTGCTCCTTACATGGATTCATTTTTGAAGCATCCTACCGGAGCAGTTGGCAGAAGGTCAAAACAAGCAAACACATAACAGTCCATTTAGAGCTTGTAAAAATAAAAATGTCTCATTGTTTTCTACAGAAAAAGTCTAAAGAGCAAAAAAAAAAAAAAAAAAAAAAGGTATGAGCTGGAAAGTGCTTAAAATGGGACATGTGCTATATCCTCACTCTGCTCTAATCCTTTTCTTGATTTTTGACCAATCTCATTTTCCCCAGTGTCAAAAATTAAAATTCTGGGTCTCAAAATCATTTTGTAAAGGATATCAGGTGCCAGCACTCTTTGATGGGCTATCTGGTGTTGTGGCTTCTGCTCATCGGCTCCTTTCGCATAGTTTCTCTCCTGACCCTGGCTCTCAAAGTCTCCAGAGCCTTGGCCTTTCTTCCTGCCTGCAAACCCAGGTCATCAGTCAAGGGTCTACAAAAAATAGTCTGGAAATTATGGGCATAAAGACAACTGACCTTTGGGTTCCAACCACCGTCTGTTATATATGAGACTTTTTTCAGTGATAAAGGCTTTCCACAGTAAGACTGTTTACAAAACCGGTTTTATTTTTCCCCTCCCAATAGGCAGCCCATTTGCAATGCACCCCATCAAGAGGCCTCTTCAAATAGGGCTGGCCTTTGGCTTGCTCTGAGCAATGAAATGTGGTGGGAGTAAAATTTTGGTAAGAGAGGTGACAGGCTAGTTCCAGCGCTTCCCACAAGGGATCTGGCACTTTCTGCCCGCTATCTCTTGGACACATGCAACCCACATGACAAGCCGAGGGTAGCCTGCTAGACGGAAAGTCACATGGCCTCCTTATACCCGTAATCCTAGACAATTGTCAGCAAACTTCCAGACACACGGAGCCTTGACTGTCAGCTGTCAGCAGAGCAACAATAAATCCAGGGACCCAACTGAGATCAAAATAATCCATATAGAGGACTGCAGGATTGAATAAACAAACAGCTGTTGTTTTAAACCACTAAGTTTTGGGATGGTACAGAGCAAAAGCTAATACATTACAAATATTTTTCGCCGTTCGAATTGAAAAAGCCGCAGTTGATAATCTATGAAAAACAAAACAAAACAAAACAAATCCCTATTCAAATTCCACAAAAGCAAAAGACTCGTGTAAAAGATCAAAAAGAAGAGTTGAAGGGAGTTGTCAAATATACGAAAAAATAAATCTCAATGGACTTTCCTTGCTTTTATTTTTCTCCTGCTTTTGTCAATATTTTGATTCCATAAAGTATTTTTTAATCAAACTGGGCTTTAAATAAATTATTATAAAGGCTCACCTTTCGGTTCCAGATTGCAGATGCTTCTTTTCATAAAAGTAGGTGTTCAATTAGCACCGCAAGGTGTGATAGGAGTTAAAAGCTAATAAAGTTCATCCTAACAGTCAGGCTTCTTACAGGGTCTGGCTCAGCACATTTTTGAAGTTAGCACATTTGAACTTAACTTTTGTTCTTCCTTTTCAGGAAGAAGTGATGCATACACATTTACAGTGCTTCCCTAGATCTCGGTTTCTTATGTTTATGTCAGTTCCACCTTGAGTTTACCAAATTTTGTCCTTTTTTTTCTATAACTTTCCCAGGCAGAGGAAGAAAAACAACTTTAATTTTACAAGACTTTCTACTTAAATCATTTTACAGAACTGAAAGGTAAAGAGTTTAAAGGAAGCTATACCCAGAAAATCCTCAACTGTAATGTAAGGATTAGATCTCTCAAATTTCTACTGATTGTTAGTTAAGAAGACCAGAATTTAGAAAAGAACGGAATGGAGAGACGAGGGGAAAAGAAAGTCACCATTAATTAATCTATTCCAAGAAACAATCTTGGGAGAGTCAGGAAAGGAGACTGATCAACAGTTTAAATCTGGGATTTGTTCCCAGAAAATTCTAATAAAAAAGCTGTGAACTTTTCATTCTTAGGAAAGATAGCAACGCCCTTATAGGTATTGACACCGAGGTCCACGGTACAGATGCGGAGAGGCAATCCGGTTTCCGAAGTGTATGTCAGGGAGGCGGGGCCCTGCACCTGCAGGAGTAAGTGATCCCTCTTCTGCCAGAGGGTCATCTCCTTTTCTGTCCTACAAACCCAGGCCTCATTCTTATCTTGAATCATGAAGCTTCCAAACTTGGTGTTTGTTTTTTTTTAACTTTTTAAAGACCTTATTCATTTATTTGAGAAAGAGAGACATAGCAAGGAGAGCACAAGAGGGAGAGAGAAGCAGACTCCCCACTGAGCAGGGAGCCCGACAGGGGGCTTGATCCCAGGGATCCAGGGATCATGACCTAAGCCAAAGGCAGATGTTTTATCGACTGAGCCACCCAGGTGCCTCCTAAATAAACACTTTTAAGAGCTGGAAAAGTTACTTCTTTTGCTGTTAAAACCTCAAACCACTGCCAAATTTTTCTTATTCGATTTTTAAATAGAAGAATCCAATACATTTTCCTTTTCTTGTGTCCTCCATCCTTCCCTCTTTGTGCTGAGGTAGATATCTACAGCAGGCTGACTACAGAGTTGTATACATTCTTTATTGCTAAGGAATATTAATGAGTGAGCTTTGTAGAGCATGGTATCACACTAGGCCACCAATGAAAGGGAAAACATTTGAATCTATTTGCCTTTTTAAGACTTGGGATTATCTCAAGGCCACGTGCCTCTAAGTGGCTCTAGAGCTACATAGTATTTTTCCTTTATGAAAGTCAGTTTGGTACCAGTAATTGCTTGGGAACTCTTCTGCTCTTTTCCTAGCATATTGCTTGCTAAGAGTGCATACGTGTTTTTACATTGGAACTCACTTTCCATGTGAGTGAAATTCAGGTAAGCTAGAAAACTGAAGAGCAAAATATTGAACTTAACCCCCAAATATCTAAGAGATCTTAAAGGCCATGGGATATCAGAGAGAGAAAACAAACAAATAAATAAATAAACAAATAATAAAAAAGAGAGAAAGAAAAAAGAAACGGAGGCTTCTCTTCTTAATGGGATGTGGTTATGCTATAGAACCAGAGGGAGTGAAGTTGTGAGGAACTGGAGTTGAAATTGCAATAGTTGGGTCTTAAAAATTCTTTGCGAAGAATATTCCTTTTAAAAGTTAGGACCCAGGGATCCCTGGGTGGCGCAGCGGTTTGGCGCCTGCCTTTGGCCCAGGGCGCGATCCTGGAGACCCAGGATCGAATCCCACGTTGGGCTCCCGGTGCATGGAGCCTGCTTCTCCCTCTGCCTGTGTCTCTGCCTCTCTCTCTCTCTCTCTCTGTATGACTATCATAAATAAATAAAAAAATTAAAAACAATTAAAAGTTAGGACCCAAAAAGGAGCACCTGGCTGGCTTAGTTAGTAGAGCACTCAACCAACCCTTAATCTCAGGGTCTTGAGTTCAAGCTTCGTGTTCAGCATGGAACCAATAACTGCTTGCTTTCCATTGTGTGCTTTATGCCATAGGATCAAAAAAAACTCCTGGATCCTTAGAAAGAATTGGTTTCTGTATTCTCTAAGCTATTCTGGGACCCTCAAAGGGGCTCAAGATTACTGGGAAGAGAGTTCTCAGACAAGAAACTCTCACGTCATTGTAGAAGCCCTTTTTTGGAGTAGGGTATAGGTTGTTAGTGGGTCTTCCAAATTATCGAGAATAAACTGATCCCTAAGTAAGACCACCTTGTTTTAAAAAGGTAAAAACAACAAGTAAGTGCTTCTCTGTTATTTGTATCATATATCACACTAGATAGGAACCATGCAAATGCCTCAGAAAGTTTCACACAAGCAATAGATTTAGGACAGGAAACTCTCAGTTGAGGCTTTTTTTTTTTTTAATCTGAAAACCGGGTTAATGACTTTTGAAATAATTGTTAAAAAATTATTTTATGCCTTAGAGCCTAGATCCACAATAAATGTACACTTACTAAGCTATGAATGTGATTAGCAAATGCAGAGCTTTATATTCCCTTCTAATTTGCTCTTGTTAATGAATTGAGTTCTAAGCACCATTGCATTTAGCAACTAAAATGCATTTAGAAAATTATGGCTGGGCAGTGACAGCAGTGACTTATGGCCTTTTTCTAGACTGAGCTAAAGGAGAAAAAATACACTGCAGCCAGCATTTGTAAGTTGAGATGATGATTTGGCCAGTCTTTTTTATACTGTGTCTCAACCAGCTTCTACCTTATTAATACACAAGTTTTTCTATCAGTTCAGAATCTTGTAAGAAATAGGCTTAAAGAGCCATCAGAAGTGCCACTAGAGTGGCAGGATGTTAGAGGATGGGTACTTAGGTACCATAAAATGATTCTTTATAGATTACACATTTAAGATATTTTGTGATAGAATTTTAAAGATCAGAGTATTCAATAATTTCTGAAATGTACTGGAAAGGAGTAGTTGTAAATTTCTGGAATAATTCCTAGGCTAGGTTAAAAAGTGATAACCCATAGCTGTGCTTTAAAATTTTTGGAATTCGTTGCCAATTTTTACAACATAGACAATTTATATTTTGAAAATTAAGATTTCCAGCTTCGTTGGAAAAATTGGAAGATCTGGTAAAGTTAGGTTCTGATTATGGCATGACATCCTTGGGTTGGAACTAAATACTGAGACATACAATATCCAGTGTATCCCATCAGTCTAACACAGACAGTTATATAACTGGCTTGGCCCTTGGAGACAGTGGAATGTTCAAACTGCCCTGGACTGCTAAGGTCACATATGTGGAAGGTGACTAAGAAAACTAATCTTCCATTCAGTACCCTATAGGAGTCCATTATATACCATGTAGTCTCTGTGCTTTTCTAGGAACTTGCTCCCACCTGAGGCAGGCAAGCCAATACCTCTACATTTATAAAGAGATAAAATGTATAAAATGTCTGTATTTTGATCTCAAATCTACTTAAAGTTAAAAATCACTTAAAGTGGGGTGCCTAGGCGGCTCAGTAGGTTGGTGTCTGACTCTTGATCTCAGCTTGGGTCTTGATCTCAGGGTTGTGAGTTCAAGCCCTGTGTTTCGCCCCCACACTGGGTATGGAGCCCTCTTAAAACAAAACAAAACAAAACTTAAAGTGATTCAAATAATAAATTTACTTTGTCTTCTATATTAAATCCCTCCAAACACTGGAAGAGAGTGAAAACAGTGCCTCTTTTTATGTAAATAGCTACGAATATATTTCTATCCTTTTGTATTTATGTACATTTAAAAAAATCACATTGTAGGCCATCACATTTATTCATATTAAATTTCATCTTATTAGTGTGGGTTTAGCATGCTCTTATGTTGACATCATTTCGATTTTTTAAAGATTTTATTTATTCATGAAAGACAGAGAGAGAGAGAGAGAGAGAGAGAGAGGCAGAGACACAGGCTGAGGGAGAAGCAGGCTCCATGCAGGGAGCCTGATGTGGGACTTGATCCCGGGAACCCAGGATCATGCCCTGGACCAAAGGCAGACACTAAACTGCTGAGCCACCCAGGGATCCCAACATCATTTTGATTTTTTGTCTGTCTTTGCCTGTATCTTTCTTGATTGCTACCAAGAATAATTCTGCTTAACTTGTTGTTTTTTTTTTTTTTTTTTGGCTTAGATATTCTTTAGAATATAATAGGTATTTACTAGAGACATAGTTGAAATTACTTGAAAACAAATGGCATAAGAAGAAAGACTGAGTTAACTTTCTATAACAAATTTATGAAAACATTTATGAATAAAGCATGACAATCACAATCTTTGCTGTCTCTACTTGGTACATACCAAGTAGGTAAAAATCATGAATAAAGAATGATTACAGGGGAAAAAAAAAGAATGATTACAGAATATTTTCTCTGCGAATTTTAAATGGATTGGAAAAAAAATCTTGTTTCCAAGGTTTAATTCACTAATAACCAACTATTCTTGAGAAACTGGCTCTTTTCTATTTTTAGGGTCAGAGAAAGTAGGAGAAGAAGTAATTGGTTTAATTAAAAAAAAATCAGGGGCAGCCCAGGTGGCTCAGCGGTTTAGCGCCACCTTCAGCCCAGGGTGTGATTCTGGAGACCCAGGATCAAGTCCCACATCGGGCTCCCTGTGTGGGGCCTGCTTCTCCCTCTGCTTGTGTCTCTGCCTCCCTCTCTCTCTCTGTCTCTCATGAATAAATAAATAAAATCTTAAAAAAAAATCACATAGTATGTATAAAAAGGCAAAGAACTGAACCCAAGCTTTTAAAATGAAATAACACATCCATGGAGTGTGTTTTGTTTGTATGTGTAGGTTCACATTCATAGAGCAAATGAATGTAAGTGTGCATGTCTATGTGCATATATCAGTATATATATACATGTGTGGAGCACACATGTTGGAGTGTTTATATGTATGTGTGTCAGGTCTCGGTAGGAATTTCAGCGTATCTTAAACACTGCTCAGTGAATTCTAAAACACAAGGATAAACAGAATCTGAAATCTGCAGTCTATTATAGATATCACTAGAGAACACATGCTCATTGAAATGTTATAATCTGATTTTGCTTCATATTAAGAGGTATTGTAATGTCCTTTGGAAGTGTATTGTATCTGACCAAATTAGTTCATTTCAAAGTAATTATGGAATAAATGGACAATCACTAAATTTCTGAAATTTCAAATTGAACAAAAACAAGTACCATATTCTAGGCTAAGTAAATTCACTTAGTCCCTTGATATAATGCTCAAGAATATACACATGTGCACATGCATCTTTTTTGACATGAGAGCAACTTAACAGCTACACATATAGTAGTGCCTTTATAAATAATAAATGTGTATCCAGGGGGAGTACAAGCATGAATATAAGAGCATGAGATATAAATGGAATAAAAATAAAATATTCCATATATTAAGGAAGTTATGGAAAGTAATCACAGATGAATCAGATTCATTTCCTAAGGTATTATATTTTATTTTTATTTTAAGATTTTATTTAATTATTCATGAAAGACATGCACACACGCGCGCACACACACACACACACAGAGGCAGAGGCAGAGGGAGAAGCAGGCTCCTAGTAGAGTAGGGAGCTCAATGTGGGGCTCAATCCCAGGACCTTAGGGTCACGACTTGAGCCGAAGGCAGAAGCTTAACCGACTGAGCCACCCAGTGACTCAGGTATTATATTTTAAAGAAAATTTATCACTTACATTGTTAGTCAAATAGAAAGAATTTGGCCTGATAAAACATGAAGCTATGACTTTCTCCTTATTAAAATATACTTGAAAGCAAAGATAAAAAAAAAATAGATGCAGTAACATTGGAAACTAAAGTTAACAGTTAAGCATTTTCCAAAATCTGAGAAAAATTTCTCTTAATAGTGTTTCAGTGGAATTCAATGAGAAACATAATCTATCTTATATATGTAACCTTACTGTCTGAAACAGAAGAAATGGAAATGCGGATCAATCAAAACCAGGCATCCCTAATTCTTAAAAGGTTAAACAGAAATTTACCATATGACTCAGCAATTCCAGTTTTAGATATATACCCAAGAGGAATGAAAATTTATACTCACTTAAGGAATTACACAACAATATTCTTAGAAGCATTATTCCTAATAGCTCAAAATTGGGAACAACCCAAATGTGCACCTTCTGGTGAATGGATAAATAAAATATGGTATCTATATAATACTATACTATTCAGCAATTTAAAAAAGAAGGAATGAACTACTGATGCACGGTATGACATAGATGAACCTCAAAAACATTATGTTAAGTGAAATAAGCACATTGTATATGATGCCATTTATATGAAAAGTCCAGAAAAGGCAAATCAATAGATATAGGAAGTAGATTAGTGGTTGCCTGGAGTAGCAAGAGGGAGGAAAGGAATGGGGATTAACAGTAAGTGGGCATAAGGGATCTTATGAGGTAATGAAAATGTTCTAAAACTAATTTATTGTAGTAATTACACGCCTTGGAAGATTTACTTAGAGATCACTGAGTTGTATTGCTGGAATGGGTTAATTGTATGATATGTAATCCATGCCCCAATAAAGTTATTAAAAAGCAAACAACTAGGCAGCCAACATTTCCACATCCCAGCCCTGCTTTCCCCAATACATGCATAAATATTGCATAGATACTGCTTTATCATGTATCTGAGAAAGGGCCTAGCTGATTTGCAATCAGCGGCTCTCAGGTTATTAAAACTCCAATGCTCTAATACAAGCAGGAACCAAGTAGGGAAGGAGCTAGATGATTAATTGTGCAATGAATCATCATTAGCTGTGTTCTTTTCCTACTCAGGGCTTCAAGGGTAGAACCACAAGCAGAAAAACCTTAGGAACACCCAAATTGAGGCTTGCTGTTTTCCACTACCAGTAAAAAAAGAACAAGATGTTTCAAATTTTTCTAAGATTCAAATTTTCCTCGTAGTCAGCATGCCTGAGTGCTGCGGCTATAGACTTTCTCATATTCCTCCAGAACTGGCCAGAACTAGATAAATGTCTATTAGCCGTCAGACGTTGGATTGAAGCTGTGCCTATCAAGTAGTGCTATAGCTTTGGATCTGAATGCAAGCAGTGGGAGGGACTAAGAAAAAGTTACACAGTGAGTGCGTCTTGAGACAACACTGAGTTTAAAAAGAAAGTCTGACATTCAGTGATACTTTTTAAAAAAGAAAAAGATGTAGAAAAATAAATGAAAGTGAATTGGACAAAGGTATTTCAGTGGAGAAAGGATAGTCTTTTCAACAAATGTTGCTGGGGCAATTGGAGATCCACGGACAAAACGATAAATTTAGATGCCTAATACACACCATACATAAAAATTAACTCAAAATGGATCATAGAGAGGCCTGAATGTAATTGCTAAAACTAGTAAAATTCTTAGAAAACCAGTAGTGATTTTCCTGTAAGTTAGCCAGATTTCTTAGATGTGATACCAAAAGCACATGTGATAAAACAAAAACATTTGTAAAACGGACTTCATTATTATCAAAAACTTTTACACTGTAGAAAACATCATATAGAAAGTGGAGAGGCAGACAACACAGAAAACATTACAAATCATATATCTAATAAAAAAAAACTTGTACCCAGAATATATGCAGTTTATATATATATTTTCTTAATAGTTTAAGACCAATGTAGGCCTTGAACTCACCACCCTGAGATAAAGCCCTGAGATCAAGAGTTGGACGCTTAACCGACTGAGCCACCCAGGTATCCCCAGAATAAATAGAATTTAAATTAGAAGTAAAGAGGAAGTAGAAAAATAGTCCAATTTAAATGAAGAAAAAATTGAATAGATATTATACAAAAGAAGATACATGAATGGAAAATAAGCACAAGAAAAGTGACATATCACTTAATGCTCAATAGAACAGCTATAATAAAAATGATAGACAATAAGAATTGGTAAGGATGTTGATAAACTGAACCTTCCTTTGCTGGTAGAATGGAAAATGGTGCCTGGACACCAGGGTGGCTCAGCTGGTTAAGCATCTGACTCTTGATCTTAATTAGCTCAGGTCTTGATCTTAGGGTTGTGATTTCAAGCCCTGTGTTAGGCTCTACACTGGGTGTGGAGCCTATTTCAAAAAAAAAAAAAAAAGAGAGAGAGAGAGAGAGAGAAAACAATCAAATGGTACCTTGAGCAAAAAAATAAATTAAAAAACATGGTGCAGCCGCTTTGGGAAACAGTTTGGCAGTTTCTTTAAAAAGTTAAACATAAATTCATCATATGATCCATAAGTTTCTCTTAGATATCAACCCAAGAGAAATCAAAACATATGTCCACAAAGAAACTTGCATGTGGATATTCATAGTAGCATTATTCATAAAAATGGAAAAAAACTAATGTCCATCAACAGAAGAATGGATAAACAAAAAGTTGTATATGTGTATATACATGTACGTAATTCTTGCATTGAAGTTTAGTGTCCTCTGTGAGTTTTATGGATATGTTATAAACAAAGACCATAAACAAAGACATATATACATAATACAAATATTATTTGGAAATAAAAGGGAATGTAGTATTGATATACAATAAAAGATCAACCAAAACCACATTAGGCTCGGTGAAAGAAGCCTAATGCAAAAGGCCAAAAACTGTATGATTATAATTTTATGAAATATTCAGAAAATACAAAGCTATAGATTTAGATTAGATTATTGCTTGATTGGGGTTAGGAGTGAGAATAGGAGGTGGCTGTAAGTGAGCACCACAGATAAATGTTCTCAAATTGTATTGTGGAGATGGTTGCACAACTCTGTACACTTACTAAAAGTCACTAAATTTTATACTTAAAATAAATTGATGGTATGTAAATTATACTTCAATAAAGCTGTATACAATAAAACATATTGGGTAAATTAAGAAAAATGTATTCAGCTAAAGAGAAAGAAAAAAACAAAAATAGATGTTTGAAAACTATTTACTCTGAAAAACAGAAAGCAGCTTTAAAAATACTGCATTCTTAATAAAAATACACATGGCCTCTATGAACTAAGAATGGAAGGTCATAAAGGAGATTAAGATCTGAAGACTAGGAAGCTGTTGGCAACAAGAAAACTCACAGAGGACACTAAACTTCAATGCAAGAATTAGGGAATGCCCGGGGCAGCTCAGTTGTTTAAGCATCTGCCTCTGGCTCAAGCATCTGGGATCAACCCCTGCATCATCTGGCTCCCAGCTCCATGGAACATTGGCCTCTCCCTCTCCCTCTTCCTCTGCCCTGCTCATGTGTGCACACTCTCTCTCCCTCTCAAATAAATAAATAAAATATTTTCAACAAAGGATACTTATATGGGTTTGGGACTATCACCTTCAATTCAACGCAATAATTAAATTTTGCCCTGGAGTCTTCAAAGAGCATAACCGACATGGCTGAAAATTAACTCAATGAGACTGAGCAGAAACTTGAGAGTCCGTCCAAGGACACAGGTGAAAAGGACAAAGCGAAGGTGAAAGGATGAGAGGTAGGAGTTCAAAGTGAAGAAAATAGAGCCTGTGTGGTCGTCAAGCCTATTCACAAGGAAGCTCCTCTGAGATCATTAATAAATGAGTGTTGATTTTCAGATGGAAGAGTCTACATGTCCTGGATATATTATAAACAAAGACCATCACCTAGCTATGTCTTGGCGATATTTTTGAAGTGGTTATTCTCCTTAGCTCCCCAGACTCCTTCTGGTGCCTTCTCTGTCCTGCTCTGTGCTGGAGGAGGCTGACCTCTGCATACTTCTTGACCTAGGCTCCCCCCCTGCCAGTTGCCTCCTAGTTGGGTTTGGCCAATAGAAGGCGCTGGCAGAAATGCTGAGGGATGAAGGGTAGGAGGAAAGACAGAGTTCAGGGTATTTCCCCTCATTCCCTCACTTTTCCAACACGGCGGTATCTTAGCAGTAGCTAAGACCCATCCAGATGACAGCTCCCCCTGGGTGGGTTCCAGCTCTCACTGGTCCCTGGAACACCACTTCCTCAGCAGTGTCCTTCTATCTAGAGGTGGTGACGGTTTCCAAGTGTTGCCAGTCTTCTCCGAATGCCTGACTAGCCCCAATTCAGGGTGTGTTCTCTTAATCCTGCCCACACCGCGGTTAGTAATCCTGCATGTATGATCCATCTAGGGGGACATTCTCTTCCTACTGGGGGACCCTGATTGATACAAAGGGCGAAGAAGAATATCCAAAACTATGTAGAGAGAACACAGTCTGACCAAAAAAGGAATCAAAGTCAGACCAATCTCGTATTTCTCCACTGCAAAACAAATGACAGAAGATCACAGAACAACATATGTAATGTGAAAGAAAAATCGTTCACTTGCTACATCCTGCCATTCCTGTGTGAAGTCAGACACATGCTATTTTCGAAAGTACAAAGGGTCAAAAAGCATAACATCTACAAACCTTTCCTGTAAAAAAAAAAAGTCCAGATCATTATCTAATCAAATTAAAGATTATTTAAAACTGAGGTTTCAGAAATGTAGTTGTGGTTTAAAACCACAATAGTTAAGTACTGAAATGGGATGTATCTTGTTTGAATTACATATGAAGCCAAAGATATTCTTTAAATGGAAACTATATACTGTCATAGTAAGTAATAGTAACAGCCTTAGTGTATAATCCTGTGGTAAATTAACAAAGACCAGGCAGTAATCCAAGGGGTTGGGCTGACTGAAAGCATTCTTAATTCCTTGTTTTATTTTTGAGTTTGGTAACTGGGAACATTGGGAATCATATATGTATCACCACAAAAAAACCCCAAAAAACTTAAAGTCAATACTAGTAGAATTAAAAACAGAATAACTACCTTCGAAATCATTGCAGAACATAGTTATTCCATTTTATTTTATTTTGTTTTAATTTTTGCTTTTAGACTTTATTTATTTGAGAGAGAGAGAGAGAGAGAATGAGCACATGCACAGCGGGGAAGGGGGTAGAGGGAGAGGGAGGACTCTGGGATCATGATCTGAGCCAAAGTTAGGCACTTTACTGAGCCACCCAGGTGCCCCATAATTATTCTATTTTAAATGTAGCCATTCCTCTAAAGGGTAGGAATATGATAGCCATATTTTACCCTCAAAAAACAATACTTTCCGTAGAACCGATCGTCCTAAATACATACAGATGGCCCCCATTTGATAAAGTTCTATGAAAACCTTTGGTTTCATATGCAAGGAGGCAACAGATACAACCATATACCAACATATTAGCCACTCATTATGCACGTGAATACAATAATCAGTTGGGCTAATTATTTCTGGTATTATTCAAGGCTCCTGACCACCATGATGGTAAGAACGTTTATACTTTGTGAAGGAAAGAAGAAATAACGTAGTTAATTTTATTAACCACTTACCACCATGATTAATTGGCTGGACAGAATGGAAATAACTGAGCTAGCCAGCAGAGGAATTTGGAATACATTGAATTTTTAATTTTAAGTGCCTCTGAGTTGAATCAACGGAATATAAATGGCCCCATTAAGTGAAATATATAAGTATAAAATGGAAACCGTCAGGAGAGAAGCTAAATGACATCTTTAAATGTCATCTTCGAATGTCATTTACCATCCGGATAAAGATCAGTCTAACTGACCCTAAAATGTAAAAATGGAATTAGAATGGAGACATCAAATAAGTGGCTGTGTTTCCATTAAGATGCAGTGAAGTCTAAAATCTTCAAGATACAGCTGAATTTTCAATTTGGAAGATGATTCCTAATATACAGCGAAATTGCACGTTATAATTACTCAAATGTAACACAAGTATTGGAAAACAAAGGAATCGAGTAAATCCTAATTTAAGAGCCAACGATGAGCTCCTCTGACCGCAGCCACGTCTTCCTAAATCCCTCTTCTCTTGCCCAAGCATTTACAGTTTTTGTATATACAGCAGTCTCTGCGTGTGAATTAAATGGGAATACGTGCCCTAAATTCAGAGAGCACAGTATTATCTGTGGAATCCCTAAAATGCACCAAACCATCGGAAGTATCTTGTGCTTGAATACAATAGCCCTCTTCTCTCGGTTAAAATGTCTCTCTTCCAGAAAAATATTGACAGAGCAGAAAAAGGTGAGAGAGACTTCATCCCGACAAGTCAGGGGGCAGCTAGCTGACTGCGCGTCCCTTCGAGGCTCTGCAGACTTGAGCTCTGGCTGGTGGAGCAGTCGGGACTAAGGACACGCCTCGTGCACAAGGTTAGCAGCGAGCGTGGGTCTAGTGGAGTGACCCATAGAGGGGAACGGCACGGTGTAGACACCCATGGGGGGAGAGAAAGCAGAGGCGTGTGCAAGAGCTGGAGTCCCCGATACAGCTAAAATTTCACTCTCCTGGACTCTCACATTCTTTCTAAGAGGTAAGTCTTAATCAGCTCATCTAGAACTTTGTGGTATTAGCAAGAGCATCCGATGTCTACACCACCTTAGGGTTTACAAGGCACGGCACACATACTACCTTCCATCGTCCCTGGGAATGGATTGAAGAGGGAAAATGGCTTTCTTCCTTTAAGAGGTGATTGAGAGTCAGCTACTAGTGATTAATCTGAAATAACAAAAGTATGAAGCCTGTAAAAAGATGGCATCAACAGACCTGAAAACGCATGTTTTAGCCTCATGTTCCCAGTTTCTTTTTTTTTTTTCCTCCAAAGATTTCCTCTTTGTGAGATAAAACAGTGTTATCCTTTAGACACTTTGGAAGTACTATTCTCTCAGTACTTGCTCAGTGCATTTTCTAAACGTGTGCTAGAGGTGCAGTTTTCCTCTAGGAAACTGAGGCCCCTGAGAAGAGCAGGTCATTTGTGGGTCACGAAGAAGATAGAAGGGAGGGGGTTGTGCAAGGGGCACCCTGAGTCCCAAGAGTGAGGTTGTGCATCCCTGGCCAGTGGAGACCATGCACTTGCAGGCAAGCAGACCCGTGAGGACCCTGCCTGCTGACTACTGATGTTAACATTGCTGAGCCTTGAGTGTTTACCTCTAAAATGAAAGGTTTTTGTTTGTTTGTTTTTTTAGAGATTTATCTGAAAGAAAGAGAGAATGTAAGGAGAAGCAGAGGGAGACAATCTCCAGCAGACTCCCCGCTGAATGCAGAGTGGGTCATGGGGCTTGATCCTATAACCCATGAGATTATGACCTGAGCTGAAACCAAGAGTTTGACGTTTCACTGACTGAACCACCCAGGTGCCCCTAATGTGAAACTATTAACAACATAACTCTACATAAAGTATCTGGCACAGTGACTGGCTTGTGATTAGCACTTGGTGCTGGTAGCTGCAAAGTAGCTGTAGCTCTGGGGGTAATTGTCCGTCTCTGCCCAGCCAAATCAACCGCTGAGCGGCCTATCCCAAACATCAAAGATGTAAGCAAAGAGTTGGATGGTCTTTGGGAGGAACAAGATCTGCAGTCTTCATATTGTCTCACCAAAGGATATGGAAGTCAAATGCAGAACTGATGTGTAGGGTGCCAGGGTTGTCCTCTTGTTTTTGAGCTCCTGTCATCATTCCCCCTCCCAAGAAGCCCGTGAGGTCCTGTTCCAGGGGAGACTTGTTGCTTCTAGGAATAACGGTTTTGAGAGAAGCAAGGTAGAAGACTAGAAGTTTCTAGGAGATAGCAAAGTCTTAAGAGATCTCTAATTCTGGAAGCAGGGTGAGGCTGGATTTCCTCACCCATTTCCCTTGTATCTTGTATTACACCAGGCCTCACAGGAAGGGCCCTGTTTCTGACTCATAGTTCTTGTTCTCTCCACAAAATAGGACCTGGAGCACCTCTCCTAATCTCCATGCATTCTCTCACTTGAAATTGTTTATTGTTTGTGGACTTTGTGTCAACAATTTCTGGTTGTTGTGGACACGATGATGAGTAAAACAAGATTCAGTTCTTACTTCCAGGGAGTTTCTAGCCTAGTGTGGGGGAAAAGATATATATAATGAAATATGGAATAACAGCCGCTATTATATTACAGAAGAATATGGTCTAATGGATTAAATGCCGGGCCCTGAACTGGACGTTGAGGTTCTACAGTGATCCAAGCCGGTATCGGCCTCAGCTTCATAAGTTTTCCATTCTGAGATGAACCCTGAACCATTCACTATAGTAATTAAGGCACATGTGTAAATGTTGTCAGAGTGAAACTTCTAGAAGGCTGTCTTTTCTATTGGAAAGCAATTGACTTAAGGTCAGGACGACCCTCATGGTTACATGCACGGTTATCTTGTTATACACACACACACAATAAATGTCTGCAAAACTAAAGTCAGACCAAAGTTTTTGGTTTTTAGGCTCAAGGAAAATGCTGAAACAGAGAGATGCTATTTCCTGCACCAGTAGAAGCAGGGCCCTTCTCAGGCAGTAAAGGGTAGAGGCCAGTGGAGAGAATAATGTGAATCACAGCCCCCAAACTAAAGGCACCACAGAGATAGTTAGGCCACAGCTATACCCAACAGAGTCCCTTAAGGAAGAGAACAGGGTGTTTAATGGGGGTCAGTTCTATGTGAGGTTCTTCTCTGTCACACACACACACACACACACACACACGAAAGCCTAGTGACCTCAGAGAGATTTTTATTATACTCTCGGGAACAGAAAGACTTCCACCTTCAGGAAATGTCAGATAACTCCTATCACTTCAATAACAGCAAAACAAAAAATGACAGCATTCCTGTGGCGCAAACCCTGAGTTTACCGCAACACCCTGGTACCTGTGTCTTTGTATCCTCCGCGGCGTCTATGTGCCCATATTATGGTAGGTAATAAAGTACTACTCAGTAAATATCTGTTGATTGAGTGAGTGAAAAAAAATAACCACAGTAATAAAATAACCGTAGTGAGACAGACTGGCCCACCCGACTATAAACAAAACTTTTGGGGAGAACAGAGATGAATAACAAAGTAGAAAATGACATTTTTATAGGCACCTTTGCGACTATTTAAACTTCTACATTTATTTATTTTTTTAAAAGACTTTATTTATTTATTCACGAGAAAAATAGAGAGAGAGAGAGGCAGAGACATAGGGAGAGGGAGAAGCAGGCTCCTCAAAGGGAGCTCGATGTGGGACTGGAGCCCATTGTGGGACTCGATCCTGGGACTGGGATCATGCCCTGAGCAAAAGGCAGACGCTTAACTGCTGAGCCACCCAGGTGTCCCAAACTTCTACATTTATGAATAAAGACACTGAAGCATATAGATTTCAAGTTATTTGCTCGAAGTCACAGGGAATGAGAGGTAGGCCTCAAAGTCAATTTATAGCATCTGCGACATGTGTACTTTCTCATAAACCACATTCAAATTCACAGCTAATGACAAAATGTCTAAATGTTGTTTTCTACAAAAGCGTTATTTATTTATTTATAAAAGTGATTGTATAGATGAGAACCGGAGATTGTTGTGAAGGCTCAGCCGTCCACCAGTTGTCTGTTTATAATTGGGAACATTTTCCTGTCCTAGGATTCATTTTCTTCCCGGTTGCTCTGAGGATCTGCTATAAAACTTGGTATTGCCTCCACATACAGACACGGTCAGGAAGCAATTTCTCTCAATTTTTCTCTCCCTGGCTTGACTGGTATGGAACTCAGAGCTGTTTTACCACAAAGCATGTCCTTTGTATTAAATTTTCCTTCCCCTTCCTAGAATTCTTACTTGACCAAAATTTTAAACCCTAATTTCAAGGGTTATGATTTATTTATCATTTTTAAAAGATTCTATTTACTTATTTGAGACAGGAAGAGAGAGCAATAGAAAGTGAGAAAGAGCTGGGAGGATGGGGACTGTCCAGAGGCAGAGGGAGAAGCAGATTCCCTACTAAACATTGAGCCAGATGTGGGACTAGATTCCAGGACCCCGGGATCATGACCTGAGCCGAGGACAGACACTTAACCACTGAGCCATCCAGGCGCCCCAAGGGTTATGATTTATTGAGAACCATTTCAAATCTCATTTTAAGGTAGCTTGGAGAAAAAGTTGGAGAAGTGAACAACTCTTTAATACCTGTGTAGGTAAAATACTTCCATGGAGATATTTAAACATATATAAGCTGCCCATCGCTCACTCAAAGTTCAGCCTAGAGCCCCAGAACATCTGTTAAGGTGGCAGAGTCGACGGTTGGGGACTTAGCTCCCATCAATATGGTTTACAAGCAAATGCAACAAACAATTCAATATACATTTTTGTTTGTTTGTTTTTAAGTAGGCTCCATGTCCAGTGTGGAGCCCAACATGGGGCTTGAACTCATGACCCTGAGGTCAAGACCTGAGTTGAGATCAAGAATCAGATGCTTAACCAAGTGAGTCATCCAGGGGCCCCTCAACATACATTTTATTGAACAATTTCTATGAAGCAATGCCACTGCACATATCAGAATGAATAGATATTTGAAATGGGAACTGAATATATAATCAAAAGGAGACGGTTAATTAGGTAAAATTCATATTTATACAGTGCCTTACTGCTCTAAGAATATAAAGTTCAAAGTTCCAGCCAAGACACAAACTGGCTGTAGGAAGAATCTTTACTTTCAAAGCTTTGAAATCCTTGAGCTCTTCACTTAAATAAAAACAGAAATTTGATGTTTACGATACAAGTTCAATAGGTTTCATGAAATACTCCACCAACAGGGATTTGCTTTTGCTGAGGGCTTTTTCCCCCATAAAAGAAAAGAGCCACTAAAAAAAAAAGAAGAAGAAGAAAAAAAGAGCCACTAAGATAGGACTCAGTCTTGGGAGTCACTTCAGAATGCATACAACTGCATATGCAATTTCATGAAAAAAGAAATCCAATGGAGTTTATCATTTCTAAATAAATATATCTTCAAAAATACACTCACAACGTAAAGTAACCTGAAAAACAAGCTCTCTTCTGTTTACCTCGCACATTGTTTTTTGCTTTTATTTTAGTCTGTATTATTCCTGCCTAAGTTACTCAACAAACTACTGCGTCCGAGATGTGATTAAAGTAAAAGTGTTTAATTGATGCATTTAAAAATATTTATAGCAATTTCATTTAAAAATATCAATGGCTGCTGTTCTATTTTTCAAATTACAGCTACCAGAACCAGGGGGAAAATATTTGAATGGCAAAGAAATTCCCCCTTAACACTATCTCTTGGGCTGCTTCTTTGCTGATTTATCACTCAGCATTTCATTTTTGCACTTAATATCTCAGATAAACACACTCTTACCAAAGCCAAGTAAAGTCATACTCACCTCTCTATTTTATATCAAAAAATAAATATGCAATAGTAAACATGCAGGACAAGCATTTGTCTGTAAAGAGAGTCTGAGTAAATGGATATGTTCTGTTTTTAAAAGAGACACTACTGTTGAAATTTATAGTACTAATAATTTTTGCGTTCTACAATGAGACTTCACTGTAACAGGATATATCAACCAAGTGCACAGAAAATACAAGTCCCAAGACAGATAGTGCTACTGCAGGAGGCAAGTTAGGAGCCCTTGAGGGCAAAGACCAGGAAAAGTTAAGATTATTTTAAGGCTCTTGCATGAGGTAAAGGGATGAAACAACACAAAGAGGATAGACTCTGAAATAGAAAAGGTCAGATAAACATTTATCGCCATCATCATCTCAGTTACTCTTTCTTCTTTTCCATCCTCAGAGGTTCTCTGTGGGCGATTTCTTTCCCCAAATGTCTGTCATCAATGCTTCCCCAAGTGTCAGATCTTAAAGGTGCCAGGAGAAGACCCCTCCCTTCTGAAGAGCACAAAGGTTTCAAAGCTCTCGAAGTAACGTTTCTTCCTACAGCAGCAGGACTTCATGAAGGGCATGGACCTTCGATTAACTGTGTCGGAGACTCACCCCTCACAGAGCCTCCTCCCTCTCCCCACTTTATGCTATTTGTGCATTAACCTGTCCTAGCCTTCGAACTACAAGCTTAGTCGTAGTTTCCATGAAATAACTCTTGCAAAAACCTGTCTCTGATTGTTTGTGATGATGAAAGACCACCGTTTCCCCCGGGTTACATAAAAATAGAGGCATTTTTTTCTACTGCAAGGGAGCATAGTGGAAGTAGCAATCAATGTTTTGTGATCAGATGAGACTACCATAAAGATTCTAAGGCTGCATCCTAAGAGGTCACTTTTGTTTGCAGTTGGCAGGATATCAACTGTTTGAATACAAGCAACGAGTTGCAGTAGACTCAACTAATTACCTCCATTCCGCCTCTACTCAACTCTTCTCAGCCCCCTGGTGCCTACTTCGTACTCTCAGAGGAAGAAGATAAGCAGATGGATGTGAGCAGGTGCATAGGACCTTGGGCAGCCACTAGCCTTGAGAGCAATTGGTCAACACCCCTGAAGCCAATTAAACTCTTGGTAAATGGTTTCCAAACTCCAGCAGATGGCCTATCGGTCCCAGTTGTGCTGTTCAACATCTATGTGACTTCATATAAGAAACTAAAAACTGGGAGTTAGAGGATTGCTTCTCTCTAGTATATTCTAGTTAACATTTTATGATTTTACTCCCTAACTAGTGTCTTTTCTTCATTATGGAAAGTTTGTCCCGGTTCTGTTTCCTCCACTGATTAGAATGCCACAAAGGGGTGATAGTTGTGTGGTTAAAACTCACCAAGGACTTGAATATGTTTTCATTTTACAACCAAGGAAGCAGATGATTAACTGAAGCTGTCACTGTCGTACAAAGCCAAGCCAGGCTACAAACTCACAGCTCCTACCCACACATGGTGGTCTAATTATTGCCACTAAGTTTTATTATTGATCTTCTTAGAGGATAAAAAAGTTACCATCACAAAAATCTCATTTTAATGAAACATTTCTGATTTCCAAATATATTTTTGAACTATCTTTTATATTTCTGACACTTTTCTGAACACTATGAAGGTCAATCTCAAATGAATGATTACAGAGCTTCCCTGCCAGAGTATTTTTCATTTTCCTTTATTACGTTTAGAAGCCCCTAGGTTTTTATCTTCCACTCTTGTCCTTCCTACCTATTTCTATTTTTCTCCATTGCCACTCACCTTCCCAAACAGGGAATGCTATTGTAGAGTCCATCTTTTAAATAAAAGTTTATTTTAAAAGCTAATATCCTGAATTCCTGACACTTTGATTGTTGTAGTCTCTAACGAGGGACTGAAGTTTGTCTTTTAAAACTCCAAGGAGAGGGCAGCCCAAGTGGCTCAGCGGTTTAGTGCCGCCTTCAGCCCAGGGTGTGATCCTGGAGTCCAGGGATGAGTCCCACATCGGGCTCCCTGCATGGAACCTGCTTCTCCCTCTTCCTGTGTCTCTGCCTCTCTCTCTCTCTGTGGTGTCTCTCATGACTAAATAAAATAAAATCTTAAAAAAAAAACTCCAAGGAGAATATGAATTTCCTTTCTGGCATGAACATATACCCACATTGTTTGATAATGCTATAAGAGTGTTTCCCCAAATCAGAATGAGAGCCCTGAAGGAAGAAATGGTTATAGGGAAAGGTGTAGGGAACAGAATCAAGGAAATGCATCTTTACAATGATTCTCCTGAGAACAATCTCGGGTTCCAGACCTTCTTTCCCTAGCCAGATTTTCTGGCTTTTATTTTATAATGGAAGAGGACCCATCTGTCTGGCTAGTGGATAGACAGTCTACAGGGATTTTCCCCCTTTCTGGACACAGAATGAAATCAGGAAGCTCTTATGCCATTCTTAAATCCAACTTTGCAGATCTTCATGTAAAAAACAGTCACATGATACCACATCACAAAGCATTTCTCTTTTATTCCTGGTAGTCAAATGAAGTTTGTTTTGACTTGAATGTTCTTAATCGTATAAACAAGGAATATGGGAGAAAGCAAGTGAGGTATGAACATGGAGTGGAGTCTAATGGAACCGACAATGAACTTTCTCTTTGCTTGTCTATAAGAAGGTGTTTAATTGCTATGATGTAGGATGAATTGTGTCCCTTCGATTCTCACATGTTGAAGTCATTACCCCAAGTACTAAAGAATGTGACTGGTTTTGGAGATAGGGTCTTTACAGAGACCGTGAATCTACAATGTAAAACCTACGATTAGGTAGGTTCTAATCTACAATGACTGGTGTCTGTGGTAGGGGAAATTTGGAGATAGGCATCAATAGGGAGAATGCAATGTGAATATGATGATAGCCATGTATAAGGCCAGGGGAGAGGCCTGGAACAGATCCTGCCTTCATAGGGAGGAAACCCTGACTACACCTTGACTTTAGACTTCCAGCTTCCAGAACTGTGAGAAAATAAATGTCTATTATTTACACCACCCAGTTGGTGGTACTTTGTTATAGCAGCCCT
This sequence comes from Vulpes lagopus, assembly GCF_018345385.1. NCBI lineage: Eukaryota > Metazoa > Chordata > Mammalia > Carnivora > Canidae > Vulpes > Vulpes lagopus. Next base: position 123,459,704 of record NC_054825.1, read on the forward strand.
CCCAAACTAACAGAGCTACCTATTCCATTTTTTTTCCTGGAAACTAAGCCTCCATTTTTTGGACACATTTCAACTGTACATTATTGTTTAAGAAACATATTTACAAAATCCCATAGTTAATCTCCCTTAGTAAAAAAAAAAAATCTGTGCTATTCTTTAAAGATAATGTCCTGGATTTCATGATAAAAGTCATGCTAGCTGCAGAAGATGTTGAGATTCATTAGAATAATATTTTTACAACTGTGTAAACTGAAGCAAGTTAGAAACCTTTTGAGTCACCCAGTTAGTTACTGGTGAAAATAGTCACATGGCTCCCATTTTTCACGTTTTCCTGCCAAGGACACAGCCATTCTTAGGTATTAGCCAAGAATTACATATCATGAAAATGGTTTTGCCCTAAATTGTCATGTTAAAAATGTTTAAAATGTAGTAAGTAGAAACTTAGATCACAAAATAGTTTACCCCACTAATACCACTTAACACAAATTCCTGACATATAGTCTTAATCAGACTTGATATTTTCACTGTTACATGGTAAATATATTTTTATACCATTTTAAGATAAGCACAGCAATGAAAGGTGCCATATCTTTGGAAAGATATTGGAAAGTCCATGGAAAAGATTAGGATTTTCATTTAAGTTCTGCATATTTAAGCATAGGCAGATGTCCAGAGGACCATGTGTGTATTTGCTAATTTTCAATAATAATTTTCATCAGTTGCACTGTATAATCCCAGGCAGTTTTGAAGAATATTATTTTAATTCAAATTGGTACTTATCACAAAGCTAATTACTTCTTGATCAATCTTTTCTGTTTCTTTTCTCCTACAATTATTTTGACATTAATTTTGTTCTTTGGGAAAATTTAGGGGAAACATGGTAGAAATTTCAAATACCTGACGTGGAAGAGGACTCTTGACTCTTCTACCCTAAAGGGTAAGAACTAAAGATGAATTGGTCACAGTGACAATGAAATAGATTTCAACTCAAGACAAAGAAAACCTTTAAACAGAGCTATGCTGTTGCAGAACTGGCTACTGCCAAAGATCTTAAAGGTTAGTCATTGATGATGTTCTAAACATTAAGTCATTTGGGGGTTCTGTCATAAGGAGGGTTCATGCAAAGATTAGATCTGATTCAATTCGATGCGATTTAATCGAATGTATTTTTGTGACCTTTTCATCTTAAAAGTCTGTGATTCTATGAACTAAGTAGTAATCCCAAAACTAGCTCTTCTTCTTAACATAATGCTTAGTCCTTCATACTCTTGACATCCTTTGTGTTTGGTATAGCTGTGTAATTTCTTTAACATAAATTTATTTTTAAAGATTTATTTATTTTTTAAAAGATTTATTTATTTATTTAAGGGGGTTAGGGGCAGATGGAGAGGGAGAAACCCTAGCAGACTCCAGGCTGAGCATGGAGCCTGATGTAGGGCTCGATCTCACAGCCCTGAGATCATGACTGGAGCCAAGAGTTGGCAGCTCAAACGACTGTGCCACTCAGGTGCTCCTCTTTAACATAAATTTAGATGACAGGATGAAACCTCAGTCAGAGCTCATATATATCAAGTTAGAGGCAGAGCTGAGGTCAGTTTTCTTTGTTACTTATTAATTTAGTATGAAATCATGTGTCAGTACTTTGGGTGAGAACAACAAATTATTCTATAATCATTAAAAAAACCACGGAATTATTTTAACAGTCATACAGGTCTGGAGATTCTTTTCTAAAGAACTAAGTATGTATGTAGCATACCATGAGATAATCAAATACTAACCTCCTTCATTTTTTCCAGTTCATTCTGTAAAGCTTGCTTTGCAATCTCAACTTCTATGAGCTGTTGCCTCAGTTTTTCATTTTCATCTTCCGTTGTTGTTCTTTTTTCCTCCACATTTTCCAATTCATGGTGAAGTCTCACAGATACATCCTTTGCAACCTAAATTAAGGTGTTTTAACAATAATGTGTAATTAATACAATGAATGAGCTAAAGTTATATTCACATTAAAACCACTAAGAGCCAAAAAAAACCCCCCAAAACTACTAAGAGTCAGTACACAAATAGTTTTTACCATATACCAATAATCTATCTAGATGCTTTACTTGTAAGTTTAAATTATTTAACCCTCACAACAATCCCATGATATAGGGACTATTATTGTTGTACTTTATAGATGAGGAAAATGAGTCTCGGAGATATGAAGTAATGTGCTCAAGGTCACACAGCTAACAAGTGGTCAGGTAGTCTGGCTTTCTGTTCCTTTCACCTTAGTGTTCAATTGTGTTTATTCATGGGTAGAGACATTTCACATATCTCCTCTAATTCTATAACAAAACTATACATTTCCATTATCACTCAGTTTCAAGACTAGAAAGCAAAGTTTTCATAGGTGAGGTATGGGACTTGAATTTTGATCCTACAATGTCACGTGCTTACTTTCAGGAAACATGTCAGTCCTTGAGATTAAGTTTTATTTGTTTGAATTACAGTGTACATTTTTGCCTTTTGCTTTAAGATCATCTTAGAAATTTTAGGGTTTGAACAACACCCTTTGGTGTAGTATTATGTAGTGGCTCAGGACATAGGCAGTGGTTTTATATGGGGTGGGGAGACAGTCTGTCACCTATTAGCAGATTTCCAGGGCTGGGGGCTGCGCACTTAACTTCTGTAAAAGGTTCAGCTTCTATACAAGATGATGCTATCAATAATCCCAAACTCATAGGTGCCTTATTTATTCTTTTGTCTTGAGCTAACATTTAGATAGATAATTCACTGTTAATATATATAAAAATGCTTGCCACGGGGCCTGGGGCATAGTGAGCACGCACTCAACAAATGTTAGGAAAGGAAAAAAACAGTAATATAATGACTTTCACTAGATGCTGACTCGCAGTTTTCTTTAAAACAAACAGGATAATTACACTTGATTTTCATATCTTGATGAAGTTAAAATAATTAAAATGATGTTTGGTTGTCCAAAGGTAATGAAGATAACTTTAGGTTTGCATTGTCAGTGAATCTGCCTACAGTCCATCTGAACTGAACAGACCACACCGACTGGAAAAAAAAAAAAAAAAAAAAAGAAGCAGTTCAAGGTTACAATTTTTCCACTGGGGGCAAATTCTAAAGGAACAGCTTCACATTAAGAATGAGTTTTTTGGGGGGATCCCTGGGTGGCTCAACTGTTTAGCGCCTGCCTTTGGCCCAGGGTGCGATCCTGGAGTCCCGGGATCGAGTCCCACGTCTGGCTCCCTGCATGGAGCCTGCTTCTCCCCCTGCCTGTGTCTCTGCCTCTCTCTCTCTCTCTCTCTCTATGTCTAAAATAAATAAATAAATAAATAAATAAATAAATAAATAAATACTGCACTTGCTTTTTCCTTCTCTCAAAAGAGCAGCAAGTTGGACCGATTTCCCTTCGGGGAGTTAGCAAGGTAGGAGGGAGTCCTGGAAGCAGAGGGTTAGGGGGGCCTTGCAGCCAGACACCTGAACTGGAAGATCTTCCCAAAGCTGTTCCTATTCTGGGCTCCAATTCCTCTCCCTCCAGGAGTCTGCACCGAGCTGCTCTGCCCCCAGGCCCTTACTTGGAGGGCAGCGTCTGGAGGGCAGAGAGCAACCAGCGCCAGGGCCTGCGCTACCGGAGTCACCCCAAGAAAGCCCCCGAGCTCGCTCCCCGCAGGGCCTTGCCCCGACACGAGAGCCTTCAGCACCCCCCCTTCCCTTTCTCCCGCCCAGAACCTGCTAGTTTGCGCTCAGCGCTGCGAAACTCCGCGTGTTTGCGGGTGAGCAGCGAAGGCCGTTCCCCGCGCAGGTCCCACGGCAGCCCGGCCCCGCGCCCCCCGCGCACCTTGAGGTCCTGCTCCAGGCTGCGCAACAGCTCCCCGTCGATCTCCCCGGTCTGCGCGTAGCGGAGCCTTTTGCGCTCGGCTTTGCGGAGGCGGTACTGCAGGATCCGGCAGTTTTTGTTGGCTCTCTCCAACTCGTGGCGCATTTCCTGCAGTTGACAGGCATCCTCCTCGAAGAAAGTGTCCCTCATCTCGTCCATCTCGGTCCTCAGCTCGTCGATCTCGTTCTGAGGCGGGGACAGGCCGCGGGTCGGAATTACCCTGGCTCCCCACCCCCGGGGGCGCGCACCGCAGACACCCCATCCCGACTCCAGATTCCGTCTTATTGCCCCCCCCTCCGTAAGGCAGGAGCGACGGAGCTGAATGAAGAAGCAACTGGAAGAACGGGCCTCCCCCAGCTCCCCTACGCTGCCCCTGTCCGTGAAAAAGTGGGACAAACCATCGTAATTAGAGAAACGAAGGCCCTGGTCTGGATTTAAATGCAAACCTAAGGCTGCTAATCTTGGGCTGCTTTAGATCTAGGAGAGGCCTAGGAGCCACCCCCCCCCCCCCGCGCGCGCCCCTTCCCTCCGCAAGGCTCCATAGCAGGTGCACAGCCCGTCACCCTCGCGGACACGCCCTAACCCTCCCAGGCCCCCGCCTCCCCTCCCCCACGCGCCCCCCCACTTCTCACCTTGAGAGTCTCGTTCTCCTCCCGCAGCTTCTCCATCTCCTCCTGCATCTCCTCCTGCTCCTGGAGCTGCTGCGGGTGCGGCTGCGACGCCGGAGGCGCGGCCGCCTGCATGCCCCCTCCGCCGGCGCTGCCCTCGGCGCTCTGCTGGGGGCCCTCGGCGGCCGCCGCCATCGGGGACACGGCGGGGGCGGCGGGAGCCTCGCAAGGGGCAGGGGCGCCGGCCCCCGGGGAGCCGCGGCCGCCGTTCTTGGCCGCCGCCGCCGCCGCCGCCGCCCGCTCCTTCTTGAGATGGAACTGGATGAGCTCAGACTGCAGGCATCCTTCCTTCCAGTAGCCCCCCCCGCCGCCGCCGCCGCCCCCCACTGCCCCGCTTCCGGGGTTCCTGCCGCCGGGGCCCGCGGCTCTGCCCGCGGACGCGGATGGAGAAGGGGGGGCCCCCTCCCCGCCGCCGGCGCCCCTCTGCTGAGCGCGCACGCCGCGCCCTCGCCAGCCCCTGGGCGGCGGCGGCTGCGGAGCGCCCCCCTCCCTCTCCCCGGAGCCGCCGCCGGCTCCTCCTCCTTCCGCACCCCCTCCTCCTCCTTCCCCGAGCGGAGGGGGTTCCCCGAGTCTCGCGGACACCGGCTCTAGCTCCCGGGATGGCTCCTCCGACGGGCCAGGCCTCCTGCCGCCCACCGGGGCCAGGGTCGCCGCGGGGGCCGCTTCAGCACCAGCCGCGGGGTGGACAGCTCCCGGCGCGGCCCCTTTGGGCGCCAGGGGCGCAGCCTTCTCCGCCCCGCCTCCTCCTCCTCCTCCTCCTCCTCCTCCTCCTCCTCCTCCTCCTCCTCCTCGGCCGCCGGGCGGAGGCCCAGAGCGGCTCCCGGGCTTGCTGCCCTGCTGCTGCTGCTGCTGCTGCTGCTGCTGCTGATGCTGCTGCTGTTGCAGCTGCAGCTGCCGAACCGAATTGAGCTTCGTGCCGGCCCCCACGGGGGACCGGGTGGTCGCGGTCGTCTGTCGGGCCGAATTGTCCCTGAGTCTGGCAGGTGATTGAGCACGCTGCTGTTTTCGGCTGCTGCCCTCTGGGTGCAGTCGAGCCTCCGTGGCAGAGCTGGCGGCAGAAGCTGTGGCTGCAGCAGGGCCAGCGCCCCCCGTTGGTGGCTGACTCATGGCGGTCTGGGAGGGGTCTACGGATGAGGTTTTGAATGGTCCGTCACCAGATCATCCTCTGCCCTCCGCAAGTCCGCCAACCTTCCTTTCTAATCTGGGCTAGAAACAAAAGGGAAGCACACACATGTCTGCATGGTTACAGAGCAAAGGGTGATTGCCCCATAAAAGAGAAGCCTGGGGGGGGGGGGGGAGGGAGGGGTGGAACAAAAAGATGGGAAAAGCGCTCAGTTAGAAGCCTTGAGTTTAGAAATAGGATGCAGAATAGTCGATTCTCATTCTGCCCAGGGAGGCACCATCTCCCTCTCGCTCCATCTCAGGAAAATGATGATGATCCAAAAGCAGCTGAACCTAACATTCTCAAGGTAACAGGTTCTGGCAGTGGTGAGATATGGGTCAGAACGGAAGGGATGGGAAGGGAGATTTAAAAGCAAAAACAAAAACAAACAAAAAAAGATGGGGGGATAAAGTCAGGAAGAAGCTTCAGAAGGAAAAGGAGAGGTCCACATGCTGGAGTTGACCACCCTGCTTTTTCAACTTTGGTTTTCCTCCTTATTCAATCCGCATTTTAAAGCCTAGTCAGGTAGAGAACGTTTTATTTAATTACTATTCTCAATGAGGGGAAAAGGGTTATGAGGTAGGTTCCTAGAGGAAATCTGCTGTGCATACATGGTCCTTTCCTCAGCTCTAACTCTTAATTGTTGTTCTTGGTATGAGAAATGCACCCATTTTCCTTTAGACTAGGACTACAATAAAAGTAATGAATGACTTTAAGTCAGGTTCAGTTTCAAGAAAGTGATGGTATTCAGAATCATCTATATGGTTTAGTTACTAGTAACCTGAAATCCAAGCTTTGGTAAATAATTTAAAAAAAAAACACCTTTGGAGAAGTTTATCTGCACAATTTCTTAAAGTATAGGGTGCTGACTTCTGCATTTATCCAAATTTTATAGTTCTGGTAAGTCATTTTAGTGTTAAGAGTAATTGCCCGGTAGAAAATATTTTCACTCTCAAACACCTTATTACATGGCATATGGCATGGGTAAAGTTTATATGATTGGTTAAGTTGTACTCTTAAAGTGCCCAGTTCCTCCTGTGGAGCCAAATTCTAAGACAGAATGAGCGTGCTCCCGGAAACCTGGTGCATCCTCCCGCATGGTGGCAAGAGAAGCCTCTATTGTGTATTTTTTCCAAGATAAATCCATCACCAGCTTTTAAAATCTGGAAAGTGGCAAGCCATTGCCTCCTGGGTTCTTCTTCCTCGTGATCCAGCCACCTGGCCAGCCAGCTAGTCAGTTTGGTGCTTTTTTCCTTACAGCTATCATCCCTCCCTAAAGCACTGAAAAGCTATGACTATGCAGAAAGTTGTGCTTTAAAAAAAAAAAAAAAAAACCCAAAAACCTCCCATCAGGAGAGGAGATGTTTGCCAGTCATGTCACCAGCATTATTCCTGTTACTGTGTATTTTTAAGTATCATAACTTAGTGAACATGCAGCAAGCCAGCCCTCATTTTATGAAGAAATACTCCCGGAAGCGGCCTTCTCCACCTGCCTTTGTCTTTTCAGGATCTCCCTCCGACTCAGTTTGAAAAATAATAGTAAACAAAGAAGCCACTAAGGGGGGAAAGTCATCCACCAACTTATTTTCTGCACGTTCTCCAGAGCCACACGCGCCTAGGACGCGTGGCCTAGTTGCACAGCCTGGGTCACACCAGCGTGGACCGTCTAAGCCAGCTGCATCGCCAATGCAACCTTAGTTTTGGTTTGAATCAGGCATAAGCACGCTGGAGCTGAGAACACCTGACACCGTTTGCCCCGGGCCCCCAGGCAGCTGTACCCCAGGAGTCCAAGGGACCAGGGCTGTCACGTGGTTCTCACAAAGTGACAGGATGTTGGGCCCCTTCAAGGCATCCCCCGTAGGACCCGCCAGGCCAAGCAACCCCGGACGGACACAGAGCAACCATTTCGACCTCCCGCTCCACCTGCCCACCGACCCTCCCCACGGCGCACCCCCTCCCTCTAGGAATCCCGAAGAACCGCTCACTTCTCGGCGGACGCGGCGATTGCAAGTTGGTGCAAGTCAGCAGCGCTTCCCTCCGGATCCGCCGGCGGCCTCGGGCTTCCCCTTGACGTCTCGGAAAGGCAAGGAGGAGTGTGACTCCGGAGGGGGGCGAGCGACTCTGCGGCCGGCCGAGCAGGACTTGGGGCGCGCTCGGCCTCTGGCCCCAGCTCCGCGCCCACTCGCTTTCTGCAGACAAAGGGCGCGAACGTGCAGGCGCTGCGGCCTCCGGGCCTGGGGTACCGAGCGGTGCCCGGCGCTGCTCCGGGCGGCGGGGGAGGGTGGCGGACGCGCCTGGGGGGCGGACCTCACCGGCCCGGGCGTATGGGGGCGGGGCGGGATCGCAGGGGAGCAGGGCGGGGCCGGGGAGGGCCTGGGATGGAGCTGCCGGGCGGACCCCGGGTACCCGGCGGGGCGCTCCTGCAGGACCGACCTCACCCGCCCGGGCTGGGGATGGGGGGCGGAGGGATCGCAGGGGAGCAGGGAGAGGGGCCTGGGATGGAGCAGCCGGGCGGACCCCGGGTACCCGGCGGGGCGCGCGCCTGCGGGGCCGACCTCACCCGCCCGGGCTGGGTCGGGGCGCCGGGGAGCAGGGCGGGGCGGGTCCGGGGAGGGGGAGGGGCCCGGAGGCCGCAGCCACGCCCGAGATGCGGAGGGGCCCCCGCTGGCGCGAGGACTCCCGAAGCGTGGGTCTCGGCAGAGCTGGGTCCCGGGCGGCTGAGCGCCCTTCTGGGTGGGGGTGGGGGTGGGGGTGGGGGCGGGGGCCCGGGAGGGGGGCGTATCCCAGCAGCCGGTTCCGGGCGTGACGCGCGCTCCCGGGGCGGCGGCGGGGAGCGGGCGGGCGGCTGCTCGCCTCGTCTTTGTTCGCTCACTTTGATCCCGGGAGCTGCCCACGCGCCCCCCCGCCCCGCAGCCCGGGCGGAGTCAGCCGGCGCTGCTGCCCCGCCCCCCCGCCCCGCGGACAAAGGGCCTGGAGGGGCCGCTCCGAGGCCGCCCTGCGGGGCTGGGGGCGGCGGTGCCAGGGGAGGGGGTGGGGCGCAAACGAAGGAAAGCAGAACCTATGCCTTTACAAGGGACGCCAATCCATACTGTTCCACAGTAAAATTTAAAAAATGCGACTGCAAAATTCTTTTTCCTTCCAGTTGTGTTTTTTTTTTTTTTTTTTTTAAGGGGGGTGGTAGGAGGATCTTCCTTGTGCCTCAAAGAATTCCCTGGGTGAACTTCAAGTTGAGAATACAAGTAAACACTGCTTTAGAAAGGGTATTTTTGTTTTGTTTTGTTTTAAGATTTTCTCAAATTAGTATGTAGTTTCGTCGATAAAAGGAGGTCAATATATTGAAATAAGGTTTTTTTTTATGCAGACATGAGTTTTAGTGTGAAAGATTTTATGTTCTGAGCGTGACATCTTGCATTAAAAATGAAATAAACACAGTTGGGGAGTAGTTTGCATACAAGCAACATGATTACAGCAGAATAAAAAGATGTTTAAGCCCTGGTAATTAGGAGCTCTAGCGATCTGTAAGGCAAATACTGTATCGCGACAAAAACCTCCACACTCACCTGCTCCAGAACAGGGAAGCGCTAGCCCAGCGCCCGGCACTGTCCAAGGTGCTAGGTATGCGAAGATGAAACAGGACCTGCTTCCTGTCCGGGGAGGCCCAAGCATATTGAAGGGACTTGGGATAATTTCCATATAATCCTTTACATACTTTTTGAAAGTGGAAATGTGGTATCTGTGCCATCTATCGTGAATAGCTCAGACCTCGACTAGGCTACAAAAATTAAGGCAAAAAAAAAAAAAGTATAATCACAACTTATTTAGCTTGTATATCAGATGGTTTGTCATCATGTACACACACTTGAATTGTAATTTCCTTAAGGAATACCAATATCCACAGGTCCCATTCAACTTACGTGGATAAATTGGATAAAAATAGTTTTTCAGATTAATCTTTACAAATAAAATAATGATATTACAGAGTCTATGGACATAAAATGTATGTGGTCCTGCTTCTCTAAGAACTTGTACTCTGTTCAGTCATCAATATTTCAGGTTTTTTCCCTAAGGTAGTATTATTTATTTCAGTGTAATTAGTAACTTAAAAAGTCTAATAAAAACCAAGAATTTATTATCATGCATGCTTAAATCAAGTAGTCAATGTGCTTAAATGTGTCATTTCATAATTAAGTATTAGCAGTTTCAAGGTTGAAGACTACTAATAAAGAATAAGAATGAGCAATGTCAAGATGCTTCTCTACTTATGTAAATTTGCCATAAAAAGAACTTTTGAACTCGAAGTTTATTCTTTGTTAGTTAAAATTATATTTACTCAATTAAGCAAACCCCAAAGATGACTATTCAAAGGTTTTTGTCAGATTTAGAAAGGCTTCAGTATTATTTTTACTGTGTTTCAGGAGGAGACAGGCCAACTGACATTTTAATTCTGTAATAGTGAATTGTCCATTCTGTAGCACAGTATCATGTGCATCTTCAATCAAGGGAAGAAGGCTAAAGTCTCAATTTCAAAGTCCTTAAGAAATACATAGCTTAAAATATCTGTCCTCTAATTCTCAAGATTTTAACTATATAAAGGTATCTTTATATAGCTTTACAGTTTGCAGGACCCTTTCATTTTGTATGCTTAAAATACTGTGAAGTAGATACTATTTTCTCCACTTAAAACATGGAGTAACTCAGTTTGGGATGGTAAATGACTTTATTTAAGTTAAATTTCCAATCAGAACTTGAATTTGGATTCTGTCTTACTTCAAGTCTCCTTTTTATATTTTTTCCACATAACTCTTTTTCATACCAGGACTTAAAAAACATGAAGGCTGATTTTATATCCTAGTCTGATCTTTTCACCGAGGCACAGACTATATACATTTGGAGGTAACACTATGAACTAAAACTTCATATGACTTTTTCTCTCTTGTCCAAATGGTATTGAGTTTTATTTTATTTTTCTTTTACTGAAGAAAACTATATTCTATATCTGTCTTTTGAATGACTCAACACTAGATTCTTCATTGCTTAATCTTTTCCCTTCTCTTCTATATCCATTTTTTCTTTCAAAATATTTCTTAGCCTTGTCTTTTTTTTAATTTTCTGTGTAATCAATACCAAAATCCAGAACATAATTCTGTTTAGACTATTGCAAATTTGTCCTATATTAAATAGATTCTTTCTGCCCAATCCACACTGTTTAATGCAGCCTGTTTACACCTTTATTAAGCAAAATTTTCCTCATATCACTCTGCTTACAATCACTGCATCATGTCCCAACTTTTCTTCCTAGGCTTCAAAGAATTGCACTGTCCCCATCCTATACCAAAATGTACTTCTAATACTTCGCCACACATACTCCCTTTCTTGGACGGATTGTCTCTTTGCCCTTTAAGCATCTAGGGCTCATTCTGCTTGTGTACTTTTCTTCTTCTATTTTCCATACTTAGCATGTCTGTCTTCCTTTTCTGTTCAAAAGCAACCCTTAAGGCTCACCTTAAGTTTCAAATTCTTCTGTCATGTGAACTTAGGCAAGTTATTTAAACTTTCTGAGCCTCTGTATTTTTTCCACTCATTCATTCATTTATCTATATATGGAACATATATTGTTGACTTCATGTACCTAATTTATGTGATGTCTATTATTATTATTATAAAATGGTGAAGATAATTCTTATCGCCATGCATGAGACATGTGCTAATCATCACAAATTATCAGTGATAATTACTATGTGTCTGGCACTTGTAATCTACCAGTAAATGTAGTATTGTCATTGTTCATATTTCAGGAATATTATTACATTAGTTTACACCAAATTCTCCCATTCTTGAATTTCTGTAGAACTAATAAATAATGTCGCATATTAGAAATACTTGGTTACTTTTGGATTATTTTATAATTGCCCATTCAAGCTAATGTAACACTATTTGTTAACTGCACTTCAATTAAAATTAATTTTAAATATGATAAATATTTTCAAATAATACTCTTGTATCTCTAGCAGGTAGTTAGAACAGGGGCTGGATTTTTATTGGTAGACTTCAGCTGACAGAGAAAACCTGATACTTGCAGATCCATCCTTTGTTTTTAGAGAGTAATTTAACTTGGAGATGTGCCATTGTCTTGACCTTTACTCACATATGTATGTAGTCACAAGCCACACTTATTCTCTGGATTACATTTTAGATAATGATTTATGAATCAGAGGCCCCTTGGGTTGTAAATATCATGATTCATTTTTTTATGTCTATGCAGACTACCCAAACCATATTATATGTTGTCTTTAGCCTAATATCTATTCTACAATTTCTCAAAGTAAATGTACATATTTTGTGACTTAACACTGTGACCCAAAACTAGTAGTTAATTCATATATTGGATTCAGGCTGCTTTGTGAATGGCAGAAATTGTACTGTACTATGAATGCTTTAGTCACTCATGCATTTGCTGTTGTGTAAGTTTGCAGTTGGGTATTGCATAGCCAAAATTCTATAAATGTTCATGAATATTCACCCTTGGTAATTCAAGCCACTGTCTAGGTACTCATCATAGCCAAAATGCTGTCAGATATTTGATTTCAACTTAGCCCCATTTTCCATCTTAATCTTACTGGAAAATTTTAACGAGTCTGCTAGTTATTATGTAAATTCCATATATATGTATATATGTGTATATATACATATATATATATATACACACACACACGATTACCATTAAATTTCTTCTAATATCAAAATTGTCAATTTTTTATACCAGTGTTTTAATAACCCTTTATATCACCTCCAGTCCTCCTTCATCAATAATTAAACTGAGCTAAATTTAAGTATAGTAGGCTAATTTTCATTATGCCAGACCAACAAGAATGGCATCCAAAGTTACCATGTACTTCACTAGGAAATTTTAACACAGGTTTTTCATGTCTACCTGCTACCTTCCCCCATGCTGTTTTAAAACAGTATCTAAGGGTCCTCCTCTGTATGGACATACTCAAGCAAATATGCTAATGGTAAATGGTTCTGTTCATTTTTTTTTAATATTATTGTATGCCTGATTACTTGTTTAAATAAGCTACAAAAGCAATATTTTGTGGAATTAATAGAAAAATGAGCAAAATGACACCTATATTTTAATTCTAATATCCTGTATTTTTATTGTTCTTAAATATCGGTGAGGTTTTTATTTAAATTTAACTAGTCACTAAAGTTTTGGATATTATAATATGCTATGCAAAGATCATCAGGGTGCTCTTTTTAAAAAGATTTTATATATTTATTTGAATAGGAGGAGAAGGAGCAGAGAGAAAAAATCCAAAGCAGACTCTGCACTTAGAGTGGAGTCTAATGTGGGGCTGGATCCCCAGCTGTGAGATCATGACTTGAGCCGAAACCAAGTGTTGGACCTTAACTGACTGAGCCACCCAGGCACCTCCAGGATATTCTTTTATCTGATGATCCTGGATTACTTGACTTTATCTATTCTTCACTCACTGATATTTATTGTATGTAGGTGTTCACTCACAAATACTCAATTTAAGATAATCTGAAGATGGTTTATTTACAATGGGACTATTTATGAGTTATAGATCAGATAGAGGAGAAACCACAATGGATACTTCAATAACTTGAGGTTAAGGGGGAGGAACTATCAGCACTTTGTTTTAAAAGGAGAAGAAGGAGGAGGAGGAGGAAGAGGAGAAAGGGAAGAAGAAGAAAAACACGACACCACTGGCAATAATATTAAAAAAGATGAGGGGACAGAGTGGTCATTGGAACCCAGAAAAAGAAATGTGTATAGAGCATGACACTTGAGAACAGTGATTTTCTATTGGCTGATGTAGTCAGTTCAAGATGACCTCCTTGCCCTCCCTGCCTCTAGTTTCCTACTGTGGCTCTCCGTTGGTTGATCCAATTCAATCCAGAGGCCTATGGAAATATTAGATGTGACCCACTCAGGCCAGCATAGTGGTTGGAGAACAAATTTGAAGGAGTTAAATATAAGATGTCCAGCACAGAATGAACTAAATCAGACACAGAAAGACAAATACCCATATAATTCCACTTGTATATGGAATCTAAGAAACAAAACAAACAGACAAACCAGAAATTGAGTCTTAAATATAGAGAACTAACTGGTGGTTGCAGAGGGGAGAGGATAGGGGAATAGGCAAAATAGGTGAATAGGATTAAGAGGTATAAACTTCTGGTTGTAAAATAAATAAGTCACAAGGATGAAAAGTACAGCATTGGGAATATAGTCAATGATATTGTAGTAATTTTGTATGGTAACAGATGGTAACTACACTCAACATTGGGAGGATTTTGTTATGTATGTAATTGTTGAATCACTATGTTGTACACATGAAATGAATCTAATGTTATATGTGAGCCATACCTCAATGAAAATTAAAAAATATTTCACACAAAAAACAATATGATCAATAACTCAGACTTGTAAAATCACTATGTTTCTCACAAATTTATGTTCATGTATGATAGAGATCTTAAAATTTCTATTTTCAGAAAAAGCATACATTTTTGAGATTTTTTTTCAATACTGATAATGAATTTTCTGTTTGGGCATTTTTATTGGATTTCATTGGTCAACTGAAGGGATTATCATTTTTATGATATTAATTTTACCTCCACTTTAACATGGTACATCTTTTTATTTAATTAGATGGTCTTTCTGAATATGAATAATTTTTTTTGTTTTCTCAGAGAGCTTCCATATCCTATGTTAGATTTGTTCCCAAGTAATTGATATTTTTATGCTATTGTCAAAAGTGTCTTCTTTTTAAGCGCATTTCTCAAAGCTTTTATTTAAATTCCAGTTAGTTAACCTGGAACATATTCCAGGTGCACAATACAGTGATTCAACAGTTCCATACAACACCTGATGCTCATCGCAACATATGCTCCTTAATCCCCATCACCTATTTAACCCATCCATCCATCCATGTCCCTTCTGGTAACCATCAGTTTTTTTTTTTTTTTGAAAGCATAGTTTTATTGATGGTGGTTTTGATTATTTTTGTTGTTGTTGTTTAAGCAGGAGGCATGTTTCTTCTAGAGGAGTCTTGTGATATATCAACTGAGAATTCAGCTTCCTTCACTGTTCCAGCAACTGGGTCATAGAAGCGCTCTAGGAGCTGGACCACTGTGCTCTTCACACAGCCACTGCTGCCGACCAGGGCCAGCGTCTGGCCCTTCTTCACCTTAAGACTCAGCCCCTGGAGCACGGGCACTTTTGGCCGCGTGGGATAGTTGAACATGACTTCATTAAATGTCTGTCCATTCTCTGTAGTTAAGAGTCTGAGTGTTTCTTGGTTAGCCTCTATATCTGTCTGTCTGTCTCTTTTTCACCTATGCTCATCTGTTTTTTTTTCTTATATTCCACATATGAATGAAATCCTATGGTATTTGTCTTTCTCTGATTGGATTATTTTGCTTAGCATAATACTCTCTAGCTCCATCCATAAGCACATTTTTAAATTGCATGTTGTTAATGTATAGAATGGCAACGGACTTGTGTATGCATACATATGTATGCATACATCTTGCGGTATTCTATTATTTCCAAATTTTTGTAGAATTGTGTTTTAGGTAAATAATTATGTCATGTAAAAATAATGATATTAATTTTCTTTCCAATTCTTTGCCTTAAATTTATTTTTCTCATCTTATGATACTGGCTAGGACTTCTGGTACAATATTGAACAGAAATAGTGATAATAAAATATTACTAAATTAAGAATAAATGAGAAAATTCTCATCTTGAGAATGTATCCACAAAAATTATCTATAGCAAACAACATACTAGATGATTTATTAAAAATATTTCATTTGGGAAATTAGAACCAAGACATGAAAGACTACTATCACTATTTTTATTCAGTATTGTCCTAGAGGTTTTATAGTAAAATAAGAAAAGAAAATTTTAGATTAAGAATTGTAATGGAGGGGCGCCTGGGTGGCTTAGTCGGTTGAGCATCTGACTTTAATTTTGGCTCAGGTCATGATCTTGCGGTCATGAGATCAAGCCCCACGTCAGCCTCGCACTTGGCTCAGGCTTGCTTGAGATTCTCTCTCTCCTTCTGCCCCTCCCACTGCTCATGCTCTCTCTTTTTCTAAATAAATGGATAAATCTTTTAAAAAAAGAATTGCAATGGAAGCAAAAATAATCATTTTTGATGATATGATTATTTTTATTATTGACCCCCCAAATGCCCTAAAGAATGCAGATAAACTAGTGATACTAAATTTAGGAAAGATTGCTGTGTAATAAAAGAATCAATTTATAAGGCATGTCATTATACCAAATACAAACACTTTAAATATATTACTTAAAGAGATGTGTATTATAACCACAAAATAGATATGTGTATTAATTTCTCTTATTCAGAAAAATTAAACAAGGCCTAAGTCAAGTAAGAGATGGACATTAATAAATGTTGGTAGGAGGGCTAAGTTTCCTAAACATTTTTTCTAATGGATTAATAGAGAATTAATCATTTTATTATACTTCAGAAATTGCCAACCAAAATTCCAATATTTATTTTTTGAACTTTAGTAATTTGATTCTTAAATGTGAAGTGTCAGAGTCAAGAGTAACCATGACACAAAGTGAGTTAACATACCCTATGAAATGTTGATATTTAAACTTTAATACTTAATATACTATTGGCTCAGGGGTAGAGAAACTAGAGAAACAGAGTTGGTAAGTAACAGAGGTGGCGTTTAAGTCAGAAGGAAGATGGTGGATTATTCAATAAATGGTACTAAGACAAATGACAAAGCCTATGGAAACAAAACAAATTGGATCACCATATTGGCTCATAGACAGAAACCACCTGACAATGGATTTATTACTAAAATATGAAAGGCAATACCTTAGAACTTTTAAGAGAAAGTTTAGAAGACTATATTTTTTTAGTCTGGGATGAAGAAGGATTAAAAAATTAGATTCAAAAAGTACATAGCATAAATGGGAAGATTTGTACATTAGAATTTATTAAACATAACAATTTCTGTTCATCAAAAAGATAATGTGAAAGAAAGAGTTAAAAAGTAAGTCACAAGAGTCTCAAATATATGACAAAAAAAGATTAGCATCCAGAGTATCTCAAGGTGTTCCTCCAATAAAAGAAAAAAGATTTACAGCTTAATAGGAAAAAAAATGGTCAAAAGACACAAATAAGCAATCACAGAAGAGCAACATGAAGGGCCCATAAACATAGAAAATACACTCATTAGCAAAAAAGGAAATATAAATAAACCTACTTGGGCTATCATATCATGTCCACCATTCTTTTAAATATGAAAAAGTCTTGAGGCCCCGGTAACTTAGTTGGTCAAGCACATAGCTCTTGATTTTGGCTCAGGTCATGATCTCAGGGTCCTGAGATTTGGCTCTGCACTCAGCATGGATTCTGCTTGAGATTCCCTCTCCCTCTCCCTCTGCTCCCCTTCACTCTCTTTCTCAAATAAATAAATAAATAAAATCTTTTTAAAAAGTCTGATAAAACTATTTAAACAAGTGTGAAGCAGCAGGAAGATTTATGTATGGCTGGTTAGATTATAAATAGCTGCTCTCACAGGGCAGGGTGCCTGGGTGGCTCAGTCACTTAAGCATCTGACTCTTGATACTGGCTCAGGTCCTGATTGCTCTATTGTGAGATCAGGCCCCTGGTTGGGCTCCCCCCTAGGTGTGGAGTCTGCTTAAGATTCTCTCTCTCTACCTCTGCCCCTCCTCCCCCCACCTCTAAAAAGAAATTAAAATAAAAAGTAATAAATTGGTGCAATCATGTTAAGAAACAGTATAAAATTATGCAGAAATGTAGAAAGAATATAGTTTCTGCAATCTGGCACCTCCAAGCCGAAGAATAGAATTTCTTGCATGTTTACCAGGATGTGTGTTCATAGAGACATTTGTAATGTCAACAACTTAGAAATTATACAATTTAAATGTTAGTATATATATTTATTCAATGGATTACTGTAGAGCAGCGAAAGTATATGAACTATACTTAAAAACAACATAGATGATTCTCAAAAATATGGAGATAAGCAAAAGAAGCAAATTACAAAATACATGCACAAAAAAATTTACACATGTAAGTTTAAAATATGTGAAACTAAGCAATCCATCATTTAAGGATGTGTGCACAGAAATGAATGTAGGATGCAGAACAAGGAAATGAGAACAAAATTCAGAATTGTGGTTAACTCTGAATGCAAGAAGAAAAGTACTTTAGAACTAACTTCAATAACTGTTGATGTATCTAAATTCTAGCGTTTAAAGCAAAGCTCTGTCTTTTTTTTTTTTTTCCCTATATCTCTGCTTTCCTTTGTGTTGGCTTCAACTTCAGGCAGTCTCTCCATTTATAGAGGACTATCAGCATCTCCAGGCTTAGCAACCCCTAGGGCATAAAGACATCTGTTTTCTAGTAGTTCCAACAAAATTCTGGGTATTACTCTCATTGTTCCACATTGGGTCTTGAGTCCAGCCCTATAGTGTTCGTAGAGATGTGCAATTATCACTACCAGGTCTGGGCCATGTGTCAACTGCTCAAGCTTAAGTGATGGGGTCAATCCTGCTTGTCTACATGGACAGGATGGAAGGTTCATGGTCTTGCAAAGAAACTTAAGGCTCTGTTACCAAAGCTCTGTTAATGATGTTGAGATGAACAGATGTTTACTTCAGTCTTAAGGCAAACAATGACTCTGTCTTTGTTTTTTTTTTTTTTTTAATTAACTTTTATTGGTGTTTAATTTACCAACATACAGAAAAACACCCAGTGCTCATCCCGTCAAGTGTCCACCTCAGTGCCCGTCACCCATTCCCCTCCAACACCCGCCCTCCTCCCCTTCCACCACCCCTAGTTCGTTTCCCCGAGTTAGGAGTCTTTATGTTCTGTCTCCCTTCCTGATATTTCCCAACATTTCTTTTCCCTTCCTTTATATTCCCTTTCACTATTATTCATATTCCCCAAATGAATGAGAACATACACTGTTTGTCCTTCTCCGATTGACTTATTTCACTCAGCATAATACCCTCCAGTTCCATCCACGTTGAAGCAAATGGTGGGTATTTGTCGTTTCTAATTGCTGAGTAATATTCCATTGTATACATAAACCACATCTTCTTTATCCATTCATCTTTCGATGGACACCGAGGCTCCTTCCACAGTTTGGCTATTGTGGCCATTGCTGATAGAAACATCGGGGTGCAGGTGTCCCGACGTTTCATTGCATCTGAATCTTTGGGGTAAATCCCCAACAGTGCAATTGCTGGGTCGTAGGGCAGGTCTATTTTTAACTCTTTGAGGAACCTCCACACAGTTTTCCAGAGCGGCTGCACCAGTTCACATTCCCACCAACAGTGTAAGAGGGTTCCCTTTTCTCCGCATCCTCTCCAACATTTGTTGTTTCCTGCCTTGTTAATTTTCCCCATTCTCACTGGTGTGAGGTGGTATCTCATTGTGGTTTTGATTTGTATTTCCCTGATGGCAAGTGATGCAGAGCATTTTCTCATGTGCATGTTGGCCATGTCCATGTCTTCCTCTGTGAGATTTCTCTTCATGTCTTTTGCCCATTTCATGATTGGATTGTTTGTTTCTTTGGTGTTGAGTTTAATAAGTTCTTTATAGATTTTGGAAACTAGCCCTTTATCTGATATGTCATTTGCAAATATCTTCTCCCATTCTGTAGGTTGTCTTTTAGTTTTGTTGACTGTATCCTTTGCTGTGCAAAAGCTTCTTATCTTGATGAAGTCCCAATAGTTCATTTTTGCTTTTGTTTCTTTTGCCTTCGTGGATGTATCTTGCAAGAAGTTACTGTGGCCAAGTTCAAAAAGGGTGTTGCCTGTGTTCTCCTCTAGGATTTTGATGGAATCTTGTCTCACATTTAGATCTCTCATCCATTTTGAGTTTATCTTTGTGTATGGTGAAAGAGAGTGGTCCAGTTTCATTCTTCTGCATGTGGATGTCCAATTTTCCCAGCACCATTTATTGAAGAGACTGTCTTTCTTCCAATGGATAGTCTTTCCTCCTTTATCGAATATTAGATGGCCGTACATTTCAGGGTCCACTTCTGGGTTCTCTATTCTGTTCCATTGATCTATGTGTCTGTTTTTGTGATGACTCTGTCTTTGAATGAAGTGCCTGACAACTCTTAAATGGAGGCTGAGAATATGGGAAGTCTCTAAGATGCTCAGATGCTTTGTTGAATTCTGACCAGAAATTAGCAGGTGGGAGGAAAGACGACCATCTATACAAGACAAGTTACCACAGCTCTGTGCAACACACTTTGGAAAAGCAGACTCAATTGGAGAAAGTGATGGAGTCAACTGACACCAAATCCTTAGTGGGAAAACTCAAATTTCATGAAAGATTCAAAATATTCCTAGAACTCTCACCAGTTATGAAGATTTTACTGCAGTGGGTAGAATGAGAAAAGACAAATTGGGTGGTCTCAGAGAACAGAAGTGAATTCTAGGGATAGGCTTTGAAGTATCAATTCAAACTTGGAGGCCTGGCATTGATACAGCCTCAACAAGTTGAATTCCTGATAAGCATGGCCCCAGGGAGTGGATAAAGCATGCTGCTAACCACAAGGGTCCTGAGGAGACATTCAGATTGAGGGACTGAGTCTGTACAAGGCAGGTGAGACCACTTGGGTACCCACATCCAGATTTCTTGCACTCTCTAATCCAAATAGGACAGGAATAGAACAACAATAGCAAAAAAAAAAAACAACTTGAAACACAAAGTTTAAACTTTAAAATACAAAGCTCAGGAATTTGATCACTGGAAATACCCTATACCCATTTATTTTGGTTGTGGTAACCCATGTATCAGTTAGGATATTTTACCAATTTATCTGCAGATTTCCAGAGATTAGCAGTCCCAAGAAGGCCAATTTAATTGCTCAACAATGTTAAGGTTTGATTCAATTCCTCTCACAACATTCCCTTAGCTCTACCTCTTGGGATGGCAGGATAGTTGTCCTGGCTTAAAGCATCACATCCTTGTAGTACAATGTCTAAAGGGAAAGAAAGTGGGTTGAGGGTTCTGAAGAGAGTCAATTAATCTATTACGAACTTCCATGACTTTAATGGTACCAAGATACCAGAGTAGTTATGAGACACCTCAACTACATGTTGTTTTTTGTTTTTTTTTTAGAGATTATACTACAACTTTGTTCATATTTCTACTTATTGGATTTAAAGTACAAAATGAGACAGAGTTGAATTGTTCTGAGATTACGTTTGGGGAAGGGATTGATCTTCCTAGGGTGACAGAAAATTTTGAATGGAGAAACAGAAGTGAATGAGACTGGGCATTTTGTGGGACAGCAAAAATACTACATAGTTGGCAGGGAAGGAGCTTTATAGGATAGGAAGGTCTACTGTGGATTATTAATTCTGCCTACATAAGTGATGCTAAGTCTATTTTCGTAGAATAGTTAAAATAGCCAGGTTATGGAAGCAATCCAAGTGTCCACCCATAGGAAAATGGGTAAAAAAGATGTGGTATATATGTATGTATATATACACCCACACACGATACGACTCAGCCATAAAAAGGAATGAAATCTTGCCCTTTGCAACAACGTAGATCTGTCTAGACGATGTAATGCTAAGCAAACTAAGTCAGTCAGAGAAAGATAAATACCATATGATTTCACTCATATGTAGAATTTAAGAATAAAAAAAAAGAGAGAGAGAGAAACAGAAAACTCCAGACTCTTTAATATAGAGAACAAACAGTGGGAGGATGCATGCAGTAGGTGAAGGGGGCTGACTCTACACTTACTGTGATAAGCACTGACTACGGTATAGAATTGTCGCCTCACTGTATCGCACCCCTGAAACTAGTATAACACTGGGTGTTAATTATACTTGAATAAAAAAGTATAGAAATATATGGACTAAAAAGAGAAAGTCTGCTTTCACTTCCCTTTGTGCCATTTTCCAACACAGAGATGATCCTTCCTGACGGGTCAACATGTTTACTTGCTGCCCTTTCTCATGAATATTTACTATAAATACA
This sequence comes from Vulpes lagopus, assembly GCF_018345385.1. NCBI lineage: Eukaryota > Metazoa > Chordata > Mammalia > Carnivora > Canidae > Vulpes > Vulpes lagopus. The sequence goes on from NC_054825.1 coordinate 123,481,475, forward strand.
CGGATTTGAAAAATTAAGTGTGATCATACTATATGTATGGCCCTGCAGAGTTTTTTTTTTAATTTAACACTCTGAGCTAAGTGTCTTTTCTTGTAAGTCACATGGAGTTACCTCACTCTTCAACTGCTGCCTAGTCCACCATACAATGACTGTTCCAATATATTTAAGAGATTTATGTTGTGTCCAACTTTCTATTACAAATAATAATGTAAAAACCTCACTTTGTACATATGCCCTCTTGCTCCTGTGTTTTCTGTGGAATGGATGGATATTCAGAAGTCAGTTACTGACTGAAGTATATATTCCTTTAACTTTTTAGAAAATTTGCCCTTTTATTTTCTGAGGTCATGATTAATACACTTCCTACAAATGAATGGTACGTGAGAAAAATTATTTTTCCTCCCTTTGCCAAAACTAGACATCTTGTACACCAATAAAAAATAAATTTATATATATAAAAAACTAGACATCTTTTAAATTGTTGCCATTATGTTACATAAAAAAAACTATATGTCATTTTTACTTAATACACATTTCCCTGGCTTTTAGCAACATTGAGCATCTTTTAAATGTATTTTTATACTTATATTGTCTCTGTCTTTTACTTATTTTTTGATTAGATTCAATAGTACTTGTTGACTTTAAGGAGTCTTTAAATATTCTGGATAATGCTTTTTCTGTATTCTATAAATATTTTCTTCAGACTGGCTTTTGCCTTTTAACTTCATGGTTTTTTGCACAACGTTTTAATTAGTATGCTGATAATTTTTTCATCATTATATCATTAGCTGTTGGGGTTTGCATCTAGCTTAGAAATGTTTTCTCGTTACAAAACTATAATTATATTCTCCTGCATAGTTTCATTTCAAATACGATTTTGTTTTGTTTTTATTTTGAACAATTAGTTGTTGGAAACAGATCTGGAAGTTGTTTTCATGAATGATGTGAAATAGTAATTTAAGCATGTTTTAAGTGAATGAATGAACCGGTTATTCTTTCTCCAATGGCCTCGCGATAGTAATTGTTGTCTTCTTCCAATGATGATGATGATGATGATGATGATGGTGATGACAATATCTGTGGTTGCTATCAGAGTTTAACCTTTCAAGTGTTTTATGTGAATTAACTAATTTAATTTGAAAAATAAGTAAGTTCTGTTATTATCCCCATTTTGCACATTAGGAAATTAAGATTCAGTGAGATTGAATCGTTTTCCCAAAGTAACACAGCCAGCTGGTGTCAGAATCAGATCTGAACCCAGCCAGGCTGGCTCTAGAATGCATGCTCGTAGCTCTCATACTATGTTTATAACATTCCGAATTCCAGTAATAATAGATGTCTTTTCTGTACTAGCTGCTTAGTTCATGGACCTATTCCTGTGTTAATGTATGCTATTTTAATTACTCTGAATTCAAGACCATTGATATCTGGTGGGGCACATCCTCTCATTTATTTAAATATTTTCTTGTCTCTTTCGATTTTGTCCATGTGAACTTTAGAATTAGTTTATCAAGTTTTTTGGAAATCTTTCTTGATTATCTGACTTTATACAATTACTTGAGAATATTAATCTCTCTAATATTCGAGTATTTTTTACATAAGAACATAATCTATCCATTGATTTTGACTTTTTAAAATTGGTCCTTTACAGTGTTTCTTTTCATTATTATTATTATTATTATTTTATTATTATTATTATTTTTTGCTATAGTCTTGCACTTTTCTTTTGGTTTTACTTTCAGGTATTCCAAAATATCTGTTTCAGTTGTAAACAGCATATTTTCAATGATATTTTCCAATTGTGTATTATTATGTATGAAAACTATAATCAGTTGATTTTTGTCTCTGCCGTATAGCTGAATGATCTTGTAAATTCTGTTTTTCCATTTACTATTTTAAGTGTCTTTTAGAAATGAAGACTGTGAAAACCTTTTGGATTTCCTTAGAAATGAAGAATACAAAATTGTTATACAAATGAATAATTTAAAAAAGAAGGGCAAAGAGGACTATCACGGTCCTTGAATCTACCCATTAAAGTAGGTAAATTTTATGTGTTTTGAGCCAGCCCATGTAGGTGTGAAACAATTTTCTTCACTTGAATTTTTTCTTTGCTGCCTTTTTTGGGCTTTCTCTTTTGTATAAAAAAATGTCTAAGAAAAAATTGTATGTCAATTTACATTATTATGATAATCTCAAATCTTGCTTATGCAATTAAAGGCAACATTCACTCAAAGTGAAAACATCAGCATTGTGCAATGATTTCTTGATGACTTGTCAATCTCAGCATCTTTAAAAGGCAAAAATTTCATACTATGAATGTCATTGATGGTCTGAGGCAACCTAAGAATATTTCATCTAAAATACACACACACACACACACACACACACGCAGACATACACACACGCACACGAGCACCACATTAACATATACTTCTGAAGTCTGGAGAACAAAATGAGCAAATCATAAACTGGTGGCAACCATTTTAAATGAAATGCTCCATTTAGACCAAGAACATCTTGCCAGGAGAAGAAAACAAGCGTAACAGTAGGTTTTAGTGGTTTATAAAAATATGCTACCTTTGCAGAATACCTCAAACTTGATAGAGTTTCCATATGTTGCTATTTTTAAGATCCTTATCACAAAGTGATAATGGTTTAAGTCAGAAATATTTCCAAGAAACTTAAAACAACAATCTGTGCTTGATAAAAGGAGTATTTACAAGGGCTAATTATTAATATTTTCCTTTAAACAATTGAAATCCATCTTCATTTTTGAAAAAGATTTTATTTTTTATTCATGAGAGACTCAGAGAGAGGCAGAGACACAGGCAGAGGGAGAAACAGGCTCCATGGAGGGAGCCCAATGTGGGGCTTGATCCCAGGACCCCAGGGTCACGACCTGAGCTGAAGGGAGATGCCCAACCCCTGAGCCACCCAGGCGTTCTTCAGATTATTATCCTCAGATTATTAAAGGCTATTGCTAATGTGGAACTGGTGATACAGCATTGAGTAGAGTTGAACAAAATCAGTTAAGACAGTGTCTTCAAAAGAAAGGAAAGGAAACATCTGGAAGGGGAGCAAATGAGAGGGGAGGAGGCAGATATTGGAGGTGAGGGACAGTATGGTGGAGTAATGGAAGTGTGAGTGACTACCTGGGAAACAACCCATTAGAAAAGAGGAAGCAGATGGGAGAGAGAGCTTGGAAAAAATAAAATGGATTACTTGGTTGATGATTAGATAGGCACAGAGATGCAAGTTCAAAAGCTAAGTTGAAGGACAAGTTTCTATCATTTACAAGGAATTTTTTAGACTAGCACACCTCTTTTATTCAAGGCACAATAAAGAGAATGAAGTCTCATTGGAAAAAAAATTCTTAATTTCCCCGACAAGGTGCATGATAAATTATGTTTTCTCCATATAATGCAATTATTTTAGCTGCCATAGAAGAGAAAATATTCACAACATATTTCATTGTAAACTAGGTGATAAGACTATGTATTGTAAAATCCATTTATAAATATTTTGTGTATGTAAGTATGCTCAGTAAAATGTGAAATATGTTGACACCCCCCAAAGTCCCCAAAGCCCCATGCATCCTGTAACTCATAGAAATTGTACAAAATATATGCAAATACTACAACTGCTTGATTTAATACCTAAGAACTAAAATTCAAGAACAAGTATTTGACTAAGTCTCTTGAATGTTTAGTGGATTCCTATCTTGGGCTGAGAGATATATGTATGTATATGCACACACACAGATACACACGCACATATACATTTACACACATATATACACATATATACACACACAAGCATGCAGCTTTATACATGCTATATATACACACACCACATATATAGATCACACACACACTATATACACACACACTCCAAAAGGATGAAGTTTTTTGTGCTTTTGGGAGGAAGCTCTTACCCTCACAGACTCCTTTTCCAAAAACATTTTAAAGTAATGTAAGAAAATGTTGGAGAGGATGCAGAGAAAAGGGAACCCTCTTACACTGTTGGTGGGAATATGAACTGGTGCAGCCACTCTGGAAAACTCTGTGGAGGTTCCTCAAAGAGTTAAAAATAGACCTGCCCTACGACCCAGCAATTGCACTGTTGGGGATTTACCCCAAAGATTCAGATGCAATGAAACGCCGGGACACCTGCACCCCGATGTTTATAGCAGCAATGTCCACAATAGCCACACTGTGGAAGGAGCCTCGGTGTCCATTGAAAGATGAATGGATAAAGAAGACGTGGTTTATGTATACAATGGAATATTCCTCAGCCATTAGAAACGACAAATACCCATGATTTGCTTCGACGTGGATGGAAGTGGAGGGTATTATGCTGAGTGAAGTAAGTCAATCAGAGAAGGATAAACAGTGTATGCTCTCACTCATTTGGGGAATATAAATAATAGTGAAAGGGAATATAAGGGAAGGGAGAAGAAATGTGTGGGGAATATCAGAAAGGGAGACAGAACATAAAGACTCCTAACTCTGGGAAACGAACTAGGGGTGATGGAAGGGGAGGAGGCCGGGGGGGGGGGCGGTGAATGGGTGATGAGCACTGAGGGGGACACTTGACGGGATGAGCACTGGGTGTTATTTCTGTATGTTGGTAAATTGAACACCAATAAAAAATAAATTTATTATTAAAAAATAAAGTAATGTAAGATATTTTATAATATTAATGCTTGCTTGCTTATTTATTTGTTTATTTGTTTATTTATTTATTTATTTATTTATTATTTATTTATTTATTTATTTATTTTAGAGAGAGCATGAGCTGGTGTGAGTTAGGCAGCGGGGGGCAGAGGGAGAAGGAATCTTAAACAGGTTTGTCCCCCAGCACAGAGCCAGACACAGGGCTCAATATCACAACCCCGACATCATGACCAAAATCAAGAGTCGCCACCAACTGAGCCACCCAGGCACCCCATAGTCATGCATATTTTATAACTTTCTCACGATGTTGATTTAGCGTTTTTAAAGTTCAAAGGAATTAAAGAAGATAAAGCTCCTGCTTTCAAGTTTACATTGCAGAGTATAAGTGATGTACATGTCTAAGAAAGCATAAGAGTAAGCGCAAATTAGGCTGGTGCTGCCCTTACGCAGGTGCTGAGGGGACTCACAGGCAAGGCTCTTCCTGAGGGAGAGTATCATGGGATAGGGAAACTCAGGCTGGCCCTGAAAGATCTACAGGCTTGACCCATTTATTGGCTGCCCCTGGCTGACATGATCTCTTTCCACTTTAATCCTGATGTTTTATTCTTTTCATTTTTTTCATTTAGCACTTACTGAACATCTCTTATACCCCAAGTGTGGAACGGTAGCAGCACTCATTGCACTTCCAGCATATGTTGTAAGAGTCTTGAGAACCACGGCCGTGTTTCATTCATAGTACACCCCTGCTGTACCTCTGTATCTATTTACTAATCCTTGCTTACAAAGGTAATTTATTCATAAACATTTACATATTTGAATTATATTGTTATGTTATCACAAATATATATATATAGATATATTCTTTTTCTCATATAGATTGTTATAAATGCCTGAGGAATCTTACATGTTTTTATATCCTTCCAGTATCTAGCTCAGGATTTGGCAAATTACAAATTCTTCATACATATCCTCCATTGAATGAGCGTGCTGTGGCCTGGCAGATGGATCAAAACAAAGAAGTAAGAGATACAGACAGGTAGGGAAGGAGCCAACGTGAAAGATGGAGAATCTTTCTGTTAAGGGGGAGTTGGTATCTTCAGCCGTTCTCCAATATCAGTAATAGAAACTCCATCTTTCCAGTTACTTAGCTCAAAATCTTTGACTCCTCTCTTTCTTCTCACGTACACACCTCAAACAAGCAGGCAACCCTGTCAGCTCTAAATGCAACATGAATTCCAAAGAGGCCCATTGCTCACAGCTTGCTGCCTACCCCTGCAGCCCAAAAGGAAATCCTTATTTACCACAAAGGATCTCCCTGCTTCTACCTCTGTTCTTTCTCATCAGAGTAATGTCCACGAGGTGACCAGAGTGATCTTTTCCATTATAAGTCAGCACGTCACTCCTCTGCTCAACCCTTGAAATGGCTTGCCAAGTTCCCCAGAGCAAAACCCATGGCATGTGTGTGGCGGGGACGGTCCTCCATGATCTGGATCCCCTGCTCTCTCTGTCCTGCCCTCTTCCCACTCTCCCTTTACACCGGCCTCCTTACTCTTCCTGAAACACTACAAACACATCCATGACTTATTATTTTTGAAGCACTCTTTCCACTCTGTTTAAGAAAGCTCTTCCCCAGGTGGTGTGTGGGTGGCTCAGTGGTTGAGCTTTTGGTTTTGGCCCAGGTCAAGCGATCCAGCTCCACCTTGAGCTCTGCACTGGGCGTGAAGTCCGCTTCAGATTCCCTCTCTTGTTCCTTCTCCCTCCCACTCACTGTCACTCTCACTCAGAGAGCACGAGTGGGGGTGAAGGGCAGAGGAAGAGGGAGCAGGGAGCCTGATGATTCCAGGACCCCCAGAGCATGGCTTGAGCCAAAGTCAGACCCTTAACCAAATGAGCACCAGATGCCTCGATACCTAAAATCTTAAAAAATAAAATAAAATAAAATAAAAATAAAAGAAAGCTTTTCTCCAGAATAGTAGCTGGCTTCATCTCGATATCTCCTCTGGTCTTTTCAAATGCCACCTTCTGACAGTCCCAACATTTTGACACTTTTTACAAATATATGCCCTTTCAACAATTTCTATCTTTTCTTTTTTTCAACAATTTCTATCTTTTCTATTGTGCTTTAGTTTTTATTCTTCATAGAATGTCTTTTTTAAAAAATTTATTCATGAGAGACAGAGAGAGAGAGAGGCAGAGACACAGGCAGAGGGAGAAGCACTGTGGGGTGCTTCTCGCTCCCCTGTGGAGAGCCCGATGGGAGACTTGATTCCAGGATTCTAGAATCATGCTCCAAGGCGAAGGCAGACGCTCAACCGCTCAGCCACCCAGGCATCCCGAATTTGTTTCTGTCGAACAGTTTTTGTGCTGATTGATTTGTTCTGTGTCTACCTCCCTGCTCTAGGATGAGAGCTGCGAGATGGTAGACCTTTGGGTTTTTGTCACTGCTCTGTTTTGGGGACCCAGGACAGAGGACTAGAGTAAGCACTCAAAGTTTTATGTATTTATGGAATGAATGAATGAATAAAAATAAATGCATAAATAAAAAAGAGAGAATTGATGGAGGTTTCAAATGCCAAAATGGAGTTTTGGTTTGATGTGAGAAGCAATAGAGTTATGCTCTGGGTCCCTGAGGAAGGAAGCAGGGGTTACCTACAGTCAGAGAGAACAAATCTGAAGGAGACAGAGAGTAAAGGAGGGATTGCTGGGATCCAACCTGAAGTCACTGGAGTCTGGTTCAGGAGAAGAGTTATGGAAATGGAGAAAGAGCAATGGATTCAAATGGGACTAAAGCGAATTGGCTGAATTAACTCTAGTGGGTGGAGGGAAGTAGCCCTCATGGATATCCCAGATACTATGACCTTAGAGAACTACTGTCCCACTCCCAACAAGGGAGAAGTTGGAAGAGATAACACTGGTGTTCGGGAGGAAGAACTATGGTTTATAACTTTTTTAATTATTTTTTTATTGCAAAGCTGGGGAAGAATGAATGAGAACAAAAATTTCACACCCATAATGGACTTTTTCAAACCAAGATTTACTTTTTTATTTTATATTCCTCCTCCACATATCAGACCGCCCTAGTGTGACCTGGCTGCTAACTAGCAGAGAGGTGATTCTGTAGTGCTCCACGTGAATGTGGGGTATGTTCCTGCTCCGTCTGACTCAGAAAACTGAGATGAGTCCCCAGGTTCTCTCTGGCCTCGCCATCCCAGCCGTGTTCCCCTTGTTGGGGACCACACTGGCATATGATTTCTCAGGAGCCTATGTTTTTCCACCGAGATATAGAATGAGAGAGAAAGACCCAAACTGGTTAACTGCTTTGCACTCAAACCCTAACATCTTCGGCTATTTTCTTTGAGGATGTCAGAAATATATGTCGAATCTATGAGTTCATAAGGGAGGAGCCAAGACCACTATAAGTTTTTTTTTTTTTTTTTAAGACCACTATAAGTTAATGGGATAAAGGCGTATGCCCTTCACAGCCAGTAGCACAATGTCTGAAAAGGCTGAACCATCTAGTCTTGCAAGACTGAAATGATGGCTGGGAGAAGTAACATCCATCCCATTTCCAGAGAGGTGCATCCCTTGAAGATTCTATTTAATCCTTATGGATCACGAGCTTTGAACTTATTCTCCCTATTTTGCTTTTTTCTTTCTTTGCCTCTTCCCCCTTTAGGTATCATTACCTACCGCGGGAGTTAGACTTGAGCAGATAGTAGGGTAAGGCCTGAAACCGCTTGGCTATGCTTTTGAATGGAAGAGTAAGTCACCACCTCGATTAGTAAGAATTCTGGTGGTCAAAGTGGTGACAACTCAATTCAAACCATCTGTGGCCAAAATGGGTATTTATCAGGGGGACGCTTTGTTGTCAAATGTGGTTAAAGAAGTATAACTAATCAACCTCTGGGAGAGCAGGGCTGTCACTGACTCCAGGAACAGCTGGGCCTGGGGACATGAGCACTAACTACCAGGGCTCAATCTTGGCCTCTTGTTTCTGCTTCTCTGCTTTTCGTTTTTTTTTTTTTTGGGTTGTTGTTGTTGTTGTTGTTGTTGTTGTTGTTGTTCGTATTTGAGATCAGCTTCCTGCACTGCTTCTCTGGCATCTGCGTTCCCCTGCTTGGTGCTGCCACCACCAGGGAAGCACTAGCTAGCTTAAAAAAAAAAAAATCCCAGGAAAGGATTCTGAGTTGCTCTTTAGGTTCCAGACTCACCCTTGCCATATTCATCCAGGGGCAAGAGGTCACGATGTAGGGTCCTGCAAGAGAGCCAAGTCTTCTGGTCATTTCATAGATGGGCAAACATAGATGAGGCACAAGGGGGACAACTGACTCATCTAAGGGCACTTGGCTAGTACAATACTATTTGATCAGTTTCTGGAGAAGTCATTAAATAAATATTATCATTGGACTTGCAATCATTGAAAGAAGCCATATGGAAAGAGCCTGGAACAGCAGCAAAATCCAGGGGAGCCGACTGCCTTTCCTCGGTTTCATGGTACCATCTAGTGGTAATCCAGGACATTTCTTCACTCGTCATGTTTCACGCTCATCACTGAGGAAGTTTTATTTTGTGTAATGGGATCTTTAGAAAGGGATCATAGGGATCCCTGCGTGGCGCAGCGGTTTGGCGCCTGCCTTTGGCCCAGGGCGCGATCCTGGAGACCCGGGATCGAGTCCCACGTTGGGCTCCCGGTGCATGGAGCCTGCTTCTCCCTCTGTCTATGTCTCTGCCACTCTCAATCTCTCTCTATCTGTGACTATCATAAATAAATAAAATTAAAAAAAAAAGAAAGGGATCATAAATTGGAGATATATTTACAGTCAAATATTTACATATTTTATGGGCCCAATAAGAGAAAAGCAGACATGTATTTATTTATTTATGATTTAATCATTAATTTGAGAGAGAGAGAGAGAGAGAGAACAAGGTTGGGGGGAGGAGCAGAGGGAGAGAATCCCAAGCAGCCACCCCGGCTGAGTGCGGAGCCCGACGTGGGGCTTGATCCCACCACCCGTGAGACTGTGACCTGAGCCCACTCCAAGACTCGGCCACCCAACCCACTGAATGCCTGAGACACCCTGACAACAGCATATATTTAAAGGGTTTTTCCAAGCAGTATTCAAGAAACCAGCTTTCTGGTGCTGGTGCTGATAATGATTTTGACATTTTCAAAAAACTGGGATAAGTTTTCTCATGAGCAAATAGGCATCTGCTGGCAGCCGCAGTATCAGGTGAGCAGGATGTCAAGGTCTATGCGGTCAGGCTGGTGTGCGAGCCTTGTTTCTGGGAAATGAGTAGTTGCTCCTAAGGATGAAGGAAGGAGTAGACCTGTGCAGGGGCCCTTCCTGAGGACGCGCCCACCTACCCCACAGCTGGCGCTGGGGCTGCTGTGCAGTTGGCAGGAGGGTGCGAGAGAGACCATGGGGTGCAGGGCCTGCCAGGCCGCCTGCTCGAGGATCCACCTGCCCACCCTGGTCCCACCACCAATTTTGATACAGTCGTAGCCACGTGGGTCCCTTATAAATGTATTTTTCAATAATAGAGTTCTGGCATTTTTTATTTCTACCTATTACAGCACAATTTTAAGGGAAGGGACACCTGACAGGCTGATGCAAACCTATTAAGCATGTGACTGAATATTTTGAAGATAACATTTAGTTCATCGTTTGATGTTTTTTAGTCCAGTCTTGTGCTTCTGTTGCAGAAATTATGCTTCATAGTGCACGTGATCACTGGCTGTGCTCCCAGAGCACTAGATGTCGGACAAGAGACTCTATGGATCTTGAGAGAGCGCACAAGGCCTCGCTCCCTCAGATGGGAACCAAGCTAATGTGCACGACTCCCCAGAGTTTTGGCAAGGCCGTTCAAATCTTGATATGCTCCCCAAGGGGAAAAGTCATAAGAAAGTTGGCGACTCAAACACGTTGTTTTCTCACCTTGAGGTGACAAGACTTGATCATTTGTGGAAATGTTATTATGCCCTTTCCCCAGGTTTTTTTTTTCTTAATTAAAAAAAAAAAAGAGCTTCCACTCCAGCTAGTTAATGAGTTTAATTTTCAATTCCTGTATCAACCACCAGCATGGGAGCAGTTTTTAGTGGCACCAGGAAACTAAGTGCTAATGGGTGCAATTGATGGAGTAGGAAGATTTAAAATTAGACACACTTTGAATGCTTATCACATTTGTGTGGAAGGGAGACGTTTTTTATTTTATTTTCTTATTTTTAGTAGGCTCCATGCCCAATGAGGAGCCCAATGTGAGGCTTGAACTTACATCCCTGAGGTTAAGACCTGACCTGAGACCAAGAGTCAGACACTTAACTGACTGAGCCCCAGGTGCCCCTAAAAGCTGCTGTTGTTGTTGTTGTTATGGTTGTTTTTATTTTTTATTTTGTAATGGTTTTTAAAAAGATTTTATTTATTCATGAGAGACACACAGAGAGAGGCAGAGACACAGGCAGAGGGAGAAGCAGGCTCCATGCAGGGAGCCCGATGTGGGACTCGATCCCAGGACCCTGGGGTCATGCCCTGAGCCAAGAGCAGATGCTCAACCCCTGAGTCTCCCAGGTGCCCCAAACGTTGTTGTTGTAATGGAACCTCAAAACTAAATACACCTGTAGCCATCAACATATTTCTTTAGGCTAAATTTGGGGGTGACATATTTTATTAGTCTATCTGGAACATCATTGAAACCATCTGGCTTCCAAGTAAGTCATTTTAAAAGGCCTCATGTTGACCATAATTTTTAAAATGTTCCAGAAGCAGGGTAGAAAGCAGAAGCTCTTGCAACAGTTCCCCCCTTTCTCTCCTTCTTTCCTTGTAGAGAAATTTGGAGGCAGCACAGAGATCTCCTGGGATTCCCCAGGAATTAGCATTTATCAAGTTGGGGAGCCTGGAGAGGAGCATTTGGCGGATCCCCCCCTCGGTGGCCAAGCAGGACGGGGGACTCGGGCCACCTCCCAAGCCCGGCAGGCAGCCTGCCCGGGTGAGGACACTGAGCACCGCTGTTCACCGATGTGGCCTGACGGAGCAGGGCTCACGGGTCCTCTCATCCTAGAGGCTCAGACGCTTCACGGCCACGGCCAGGTGTTTCAGGGCAGACGATAGCAGGACCCTATTTGCGTGAAAGCCCAGAAAGGTGTGAGGGGAAACTGCCAGTGGGACTTCAAGAACGTCTGGATCTGCTCAGTCGCTAGCAGAGCACCAAAGTCCTCATGTCCTTGGAGTGAGAAGGGTCTCAATTTGAAGGGCATCCAATAAATTCGGGAGTTCAGTGGGTTTCCATGTCCCATTTTTCTAATTTATCTTCCGTGTTTAACAACTTTTTATGGCAAAAATATACATCCATTACTAGGTTCTGCTCTTGGTGACATAATTTGATAGACTTCTGGTAATCTGGGGTTATTCACCAATAATTTACCCCAGTATTTCTGCAATTACATATTTTTATAAACTCTTTAAAGAACTCTTTTTTTCTTTTTTTGCCCTTGATGTAGCATTTATTTTTCTGAGGTACTGATCTATACTCTGACTTTTAGTTACTAGACTTAAAGTAAATATATTGATTATTCAGAAAGCCAAACTGGTTTGAAAGTTGTTGTTGTTGTTTTTAACTATATGCCAAATTGTTTCAAATATTTGGGTCAATTTCTGGTCTTTTTTTTCTGTTCCATTTATCTATTTATTCTTTAATCATTACCAGTGTCTTGTTAATTTTCTTTTCTATTTCCTTTCTTTGGTTTTATATTTTATTTGTCTTATTTTTCTCAGATATAGGAAAGACTTGACTTTTCTATTTTTATTCCAAGAACTTGTTGCCATTCTAAACTCTCATTTGCACTGACAGTTCTTTATTTGATATTCTTGGGTTTTCGAGGTCAATTATTTTATTGCTTGTGTACAATAAATTTGACTCTCCTTTTTTCTACATATACCCAATTGGTTTTTCCTCTTTTTAGCCCTCTTTTACTCCCTCCCGCCCTTCCTTTCTTTCTTTCATATTCCTTCTTTCCTTTCTCCCATCTTCTTTTCTTTCTCTTCCTTCCATCTTTCCTTCCTTCCATCCTTTCTTGGTTAAAGCTTTCTAAACAATGCTGAACAGTAGGCAATGGTGCAGTCTCATCCTACTTATTCTTTGTGATTTTAATGTGATTAGCTAGATTTGGGTTTACTCTGTTTTTCAATAAAGTATAATATTTGCTGTTGGGATCACTTTCCAGTGTACCATCTGGGCCAAGTGCAAGAGAGGAGTGACACCCTGATGACCAGCTTCCATGCATTTCTGAAGGCCACAGCAGGGCAAGGTTGAGAACTCCCTTTCCCCTCCCCACTCATCACGGGTCTTGCTTCAGGTTACGATGGCCGGCACTCCTTGCACCTTGGAGCTCAACCATCTTTTCAGATCTTTCTGAAAACTCTCCATTGACTCTCCACATGGGCTGGTTAACTGCTGGTTGGTTTGCCATTTACCAAGTTAATTCATCAGTATCATGTCTTGCAGAAATTGCTTGAAGTCACTCTTTCCTGATTTTCTCTTAAACTGTCACAAAATATTTCTTTCGATTATGAATGGAAATTACGTAAACCAATTTTAAAGCAAGCTATCATAGCTGAGATCCGAACATGATAGATTTTATTTTTTAAAAGAACCACAAGCCCTTTCAAGCTAGTTGGCTGAGCTGATTGGTTTCACTTAAGTGAAACTTCTCTAAGTAATAAGGACAGATGGAAATAATACATTAAAACTCAGCTCCTGCTGCACATCAGCGATGATAGTTTGCTTTAAAATTTTTATTCTGAGGGCTCCTGGGTGGTTCAGTAGGTGAAGCGTCTGCGTTTAGCTCAGGTCATGATCCTGGGGTCCTGGGGTCGAGCCCACATCAGGCTGCTCAGTGGGGTGTCTGCTTCTCCTTCTCCCTCTCCCTTTGCCTCCTCTCCTGCTTGTTTGCACACACACACACACACACACACACACACACACGCGCGCGCGCGCTCTCTCTCTCTCTCTCCCAAATAAATACATAAAATCTTTTTTTTTTTTTAAAAAAAAGCTATTTTGCTCAACTTAACTAACATTTAATTAAGAGCTGTGATTCCAAAGTGAAAATATGAATATAAATTGGTTGTCTCTTTCCAAAAAAAGCAAACACTAAGCACATGTGTTGAAAGAGTGCTTTTTATTTGAATTAGTCTATGAATTATGTTCCTTTTTTGTTGGCACAGAACCTTCCTAGGAAGCAACAGTGAATTTTATTCTATTTTAAAGGTTTTCTTTTTCTTCTTTCTTTCTTTGTTTCTTTCTTTTTTCTTTCTTTCTTTCTTTCTTTCTTTCTTTCTTTCTTTCTTTCTTTCTTTCTTTCTTTCTTTCTTTCTTCCTTTTTTTCTAAGCAAGGGAGGCAGCAGAGGGAGAGGGAGAAGCAAACTCCCTATTGAGCAGGGAGCCCGATGTGGGGCTCAGATCATGACCTAAGTGGAAGGTAGATGCTTAATAGACCGAGCCACCCCAGCACCCTGCATAGTCATTGGAGGGGGAAAGTCCTCTTTTATGAGTCTCTCTGAATAACAAGTATTTTCCAGGGGAGCCACTGTAGGTTTGTGCATATCGATGCCTGATTTTCCAACAGATGTACTACAGCTTTTAAGTGGGACATGTGTCTTGCAAGCAAGTGTGCTAGGGGTACAAACTATCATACCTGCATTTAATGCATGGTTCTCTTACAGGGTTGAGTTGAGTCCTTATCTCTTGTCTTCTTGAAGGACAGAATTCAGTTGACAAATGGTAACACTGAAGCAGCAAAGAGGCTTTATGGACTGAAGTGGAAGTAGACACTCAGAAACGGATAGCGGGCAGCCCTGCAGGTGGTAACCACACTGTCTGCTTTTGTTTTCCAGGCCTATATAGACCCTTGATGGGAGGCGGGGGGAGGTTTCTCAGGTTCCTTCCTTTTATGATTGACAGAGGATTCCTTTTCCCAGGGCCCACATGCTGGCCTGACATTTTTCCATGATCCTCTGGAAAAGCCCAGGGGAGGAGGGCAAATGATAATGTAAATGGTATGGCAATTATGTGTTAATGTCAAGAGGTCACTTTAGGACACCAGAAGGTTCTTTCCATGCATATCCATCTAGAAAGTCCCCATGGTTCCTACATCCTGGTTATCAGGATGTTGGTGACCATAGCCTAGGCAACTGCTGAGGTGGGCTTCTGACCGGTAGGTGTGGTCCTCCACCAAGGCTGGCCCCATCTCACACCCCTAGGCCCTCTGCTGCTTATGTCTAAACTTTCTACTAATTCCATTTCTAACCCAACATGTGATTTGGGGCAAATCACATCTCTGGATTGTGCTTTGGTTTCATAAAATGTGTTTTGGGTTATATGATATTTCATGTCACTTCCTGTTCTAAAATGTAAAACCCTTCCTCATCTCAAAGTGCCTTCCCTATCATTTATGGCTTATGATCGTGGTCCATTAGCTACTGGGAGAGGGAAAAAGGCAGAATGGGTAATTGTTAATTCAATATTGATAGGAAATTAAATCCTAGCCCAAGTATGTGTTTTATTTTTCTCCTCTAGTCCACTTTATTTTTTATTTTTTAACATTTAATAACCCCTTCAGTTGTTTTTTCCATCCACCCCCCACTCTTGAAACCCCTGCCTCTGGCAAGGACCATCCATTATTTGTATCTGTGACATTGTTCTTTTTTGTTTGTTTTAGATTCTACATATAAGAGACATCATACAGTATTTGCATTTCTTTTACTGATGTACTCCACTTAGCATAATCTTTTGAGGTCCATCCATGTTGTTCCAAATGACAAGAATTCATTCTTTTTTTATGGGTGAATGTTCTAGTGTGTTTCTGTTGTGATACAATTTGTTTATCCACTTACCCATTGATGGAAAAATAGGTTATTTTTATACCTTTGCTATTATAAATACTGTTGTAGTCATGGGGTACATATATCTTTTTAAGCTAATGTTTTCATTTTCCTCAAATAAATGCCCACAAGTAGAAATGTTGAATTATATGATGGTTCTGTGTTTAATTTTTAAAAGCAATTCCACACAATTTTCTAAAGAGGCTGCACCAATTCATATTCCTACCAATAGTGCATGAAGATTCCTTTTTCCTCACATCTTTTTTTTTTTCTTTTTTTTTTTTTTTTTTTTCCTCACATCTTTGTTAACATTTGTTATTTTTTGTCTTTTTGAGCATGGCCATTCTCACAGATGTGGGATGATCTCTTGTCTCTATTTGCATTTTCCTGATGATTAACGATGCTTTGATTCCTTATTCTTTATCTTTTGGTATCTAGGTTTTTGTTTCATGGCTACCATGAGGCTTGCATATGACAACTTATATCTAGAACAGTCTATTTTAAGTTGATTGAAACTCAAGTTCGATCTCATTCCAATGCTGAACTTTTTTACTTTCCCTCCATGCTTTATGTTTTGATGTCACATTTTGCATCTTTTTTATTTTGTGTATCTTTGCTAATTACTATTGTTATCATAGATATTTTTTGCTACTTTTGTCCCTCAGCATTCATGGCAGCTTTAAAAGTAATTAATCTACTACTTTCATCATATATTTACCTTTGTATTGAGATTTATTCTTTAATATATTTTCTCATTACTAATTAGCACCCTTTCCTTTCAAGTTAAAAAAAAAGCCCTTTTAATATTTCTTATAAGGTTGGTTTAGTGGTGATGAACTCCTTCAGGGGTTGCTTGTCTAGAAAACTCTTTCTGTCTACTTCAATTCTGAATGAGAGGAGTGTGACCCTCTCCTTTCCCCATGATGGCATATGCTCACCCATTGATATCTGTGTACTCTGAAAAGGGGGAATCATCTGGCAAAAATATTACTTTGCCTGCTGTGTTTAAGGCTCCCATTCGACCTGATATTGTGAACTTTGTTCACACCAACTTGCGCAAGAACAACAGCCAGCCATATGCTGTCAGTGAAGTAGCAGGTCATCAAACCGGTGCTGAGTCTTGGTACTGGCAGAGCCGTGGCTCGAATTCCCAGAGTTCGAGACAGTGGGACTCACTGTTCTTGCCAGGGTGGTTTTGGAAATATGTGTCATGGAGGCTGCATGTTTGCATCAACCAAAACCTGGTGCTGTTGGCACCGCAGAGTGAACACAACACAAAAGCGATTTGCCATCTGCTCTGCCCTGGCTGCTTCAGCCTTACCAGCACTGGTCCTGTCTAAAGGTCATCGTATTGAGGAAGTTCCTGAGCTTCCTTTGGTGGTTGAAGATAAAGTTGAAGGCTACAAGAAGACCCAGGAGGCTGTTTTGCTTCTTAAGAAACTTAAAGCCTAGAATGATATCAAAAAGGTCTATGCCTCTCAGTGAATGAGAGCTGGCAAGGGCAAAATGAGAAACCATTGTCATATCCAGGGCAGGGGACCTTGCATCATCTATCGTGAAGACAATGGTATCATCAAGGCCTTCAGAAACATCCCTGGAATTACTTTACTTAATGTAAGCAAACTGAACATTCTGAAACTTGCTCCTGGTGGGCTTGTGGGACATTTCTGCATTTGGACTGAAAGTGCTTTCTGCAAGTTATATGAGCTGTATGGCATTTGGCATAAGGCTGCCTCCCTCAAGAGTAATTACAACTTCCCATGAATAAGATGCTTACTACAGACCTTAGCAGAATCTTGAGAAGCCCAGAGATCCAAAGAGAACCTCCAAGCACCATGCAAGAAGATTCATTGTAGAGTCCTGAAGAAGAATCCACTGAAGAACTGAAGAATCATGTTGAAGCTAAACCCGTATGCAAGGACCATGAACTGGAACACCATTCTTTGCCAGGCCAAGAATCACAAACTCCGGATGGATAAGGCGGCAGCAACCTTAGAAACCAAATCAGATGAGAAGGGGGTTCCAGGCAAGAAGCCCATGGTAGGGAAGAAAGGAAAGAAGGCTGTTAGTGTGAAAAAGCTGAAGAAACCTTTGGTGGGAAAAAAGCCGCAGCTACCAAGAAACCAGCAGCTGACAAAAAACCTGCAGAAAAGAACCCCAACATGGAAGAGAAGAAGCCTGCTGCCTAAAAACTTATATTTGTTTATTCCATAAAAGTCAAATCATTTTGAACAGCTACTTTTAAATAAAGACTTGATCAAAGACAAAAAAAAAATCTGAATGAGAGCTTTGGCAGGTAGGGTATTCTTAGTTGGATTTTTTTTCTTTCAGTATTTTAAATATGCAATTCCACTTTCTTATGGCCTACAAAGTTTCTGCTGCAAAATCTGCTGTTACTCTTATGTGGGGGTTCTCTTGTTTTTCTCTAGCATAATCACTATTCTGTACGTCTGAAACTAATGTAACATTGTGTGTCAACTACGCTTCAATAAAAAAAAGTTGCTTTTGAGTGCTGGGGGTGAAGCATCTGCCTTTGGCTCTGGTCATGATCTCAGAGTCCTGAGATGGAGCCCTACATCAGGCTTCCTGCTCAGGGTGGAGTCTGTTTCTCTCTCTCCCTCTTCCTCTGTCCCTTGGCCAACTGTGTGCTCTCTTTCTCCCTCAAATGAATAAGTATAATATATTTTTTAAAAGTTTATTTTGGTCTTGCTGCTTTTAAGTTTCCTTTCTTGTCTTTAAATTTTGACATTTTAATTATAATGTATCTTGGTGTAGATCTCTTTAGTTTCCTCTTATTTGAAACTCTCTAGGATTCCTGGATCTGGATGTCTCTTCTTTCCCTTAGGGAAGTTTCAGCCATGATCTCTTCAAATAGGTTTTTTGTCCATTTCTCTTTCTTTTCCTTCTAGGAGCCATAATGCAAATGTTAGTCTACTTGATGTTGTGCCATAAGCTGCTTAAGCTATTTTTACTGTTTTTCATTCTTTTTTTTTCTTTCTTCTGCTCCAATTGGGTAAGTTCCACTGCCTTATCTCCAAGTTCACACTTATAGATAATTTAATTTATCTATCTGATGATCAAAAGTTAAAATATTTACCCATACTTCCTTCAAGAGAATTTTATTAATCAAACTGAAATGATAAGTTTCCTTAGGATAAATGATACCCAATCTAGGCTATGCTTCCTAACATTAAATTCCAGATGATGGCTAGCATGCTTAGACCAAAGGATAATCTTCAGCTTTTTGATCTTGTATGGGAATGACAGGCCTGAGTTTACCAGAAAGTCAGGAAAGCCAGGAAGTCAGAAAAGAAATTGAAAAACACCATGACTAGGACTTTCTGGTATGTTCAGGTTTTACAATTTCTGAGTAAGATTTGAAATTATCTGATTCCTGAATATTCAGACAGCATCAGAGATGAAAAAGTATCATTTGATTGAAGTTAAAACACAGGCAGGGCAAAGTTTGTTTGTTTGTCTTATGTGTGTGCAAAATGGAACTGGAATTTCTGACTGTCTGGAACTCACCCTATTTGAATAGTGGAGTACAGTTTCTGATTTTTCCCCCTCTTCTTGTTTGTTCAGGCCCTTGTGGACCACTGAACAAGTAGGTCAGTTACAGAGTCAATTGGAAGTTCAGAAGTTGAGGTACATCAGAGGAGGGGCAGTAGCATAAAACAAGGCTGTGGGAAGCCGAGGCTTACTATTGGGATTTCAGAAGCAAAAGCATGCCTTGTTATAATAGCTGAGCCTAGACGTCTTGGGAAGATGGGAATACAGAAGTGGAGTAGCCGTCTTTGCCACTACTCAGTAAATCTTCTTGTTTCAGCCCATCTGATGCTATCAGGCCACCTTAAATAAAACCAATTTATTTAGAAACCAAAAGCAAAAATCAGGCCAACATTTTTGGAATCACTTAAATTCATCTTCATTAAAAACTTAGAATTATAACATTTTAGAAAGTTATTTCATAAAGACCTTTTTAAAACTTATTGATATTGTTTGGAGTTTACTCTTTAATTTTGTTGTGGCCAGTCTTGCTAAAGGTTTATGGATTTTAGGGATCTTTCCAGAGCATCAGCTATTATTTTTGATATTGTTTTCCCATTCTCAGCTATTTAAGTTTATAGTCTCATTTTCATTATTTCTTTGCTTCTAGTGTCTTAAATTTAATTTTGTCATCTTTTTCTAGGCTCCTACAGTAGAATTAATCATAGGTTATTAATTTTGGAATTTTTCTAATTTCATTTTTTATAATATATACATTTGAAGCTATAAATTACCTTCTAAGTGCCATTTTTACTGTATCTTATTAATTTTCATTAGCTGTATTTTTATTTTAACTTTATTCAAAATATATTTTAATTTCTTTTTGATCCTTTTTGCTTGACCTCCATGTTATTTAGAAGTGTGTTGTTTAATCTCCAGATGTTTGGGGCTTTTCCAGTCAACTTTCTGCATTATTTCTAGTTTAATTTCACTGTGGCCTGAGAACAGTTTGTCTGAAATTTATATTTTAAATTTGCCATGTACAAAAATAATGAAAATAAAAACAAAACTTTAAAAGGTTGAAAATAAAGAATACAGAAAATAAAAGATTTTGAAAAGATTAATAAATGATGATAGATGAATAAACCTCTAGCAAGGTTAACCAAGAATTCCACCCTGATCCCCACAACAAAAAAGGAAGAAAAAAAGAAAGAAGAAAAAAGAGAGAGAGAAGACATGAATTACCATATCACAAATGAAAGAGGAATCATCACCACTGATCCCATGGACATTCAAAGAACAGAGAGGGGATAGTGTGAATAACTCTTCCCTCACATTTGATAACTAAATTAAATGGACCAACTTCTTGAAAGACACAAACAACCAAAACTAACTCAAGGAGAAAAAAATAACCTTAATATCTCTGTACCTGTTAAAGAAATTAACTTCATAATTTAAAATGTTTCAAAAAAGAAAATACCAGATCCAGATGGTTTCACAGGCAAATTTTATTCAAACATTAACAAAGCAATAACAGTGATTCTCTATTCTCCGTAATCTCTTCCCAAAAATGGTAGCAGAGGGAACATTTCCCAGTTCATTTCATGATGTCAGCATTAACTCAATTGCTTTCCTATATTCTACCAATAAACAATTGAAATTAGAAATTTAAAAAATATCATATATAATAGCACCAAAACCCTGAAATGTTTGGGTTTAAAAATCTAACAAAATATTTATGGATGTGTATGTGGAAAACTACATAAAATTATGAAAGGAATCAAAATGATCAAAATAAATTAAAATGATCAAAATAAATGAACAAAACAATAAGCAAAATAAATTCCATGTTAATTCATTGGAAGATTCATTATTGCTCAAATGCCAGTTCTTCCCAATTTGAATTATGGATTAAAAGCAATCACAATAAAAATCACAGTAAGACTTTTGTAAATATTGATGATATGTGCTATTATTAATAAATAATAAATTAACTAATTTAAATTAATAATTACTAACTGAAGGAAGCCAGTCCGAATAGTCTATAGATGGTATGGTCCAATTTATGTGACATTCTCAAAAAGGCAAAACTATAGAAATGATAAACAGGATCAATGAATGCCATAAATTTGGGAAGAGGGGAGGATGGATAGATGAAACTTTACAGTACAGAGAATAAATTTTTAATGTACTAAAATAAAAAAAATGCTTAGAAGTTTGAGAGACACCAGGATGGAATGTTAACTGTGACTTTACAAAATTCTGAATACTCTAACTAACAGATATGAGGACAAAGGATGCCAAGCTAAGTCACTGTGGAAATGAGTGGAGACCTTTAGCCTCTGCTAGTGCATAAACACTATAGCTGGAAACATCGTTTCCCATGAGGGGTATGGGTTAGCAATTCTAAAAATCACTGTACGTATGCTGGAATTGAATAATTAAGTAAATGAATGAAGAGTGGGAGTTAGGTTTCTCACTTTTGTAATGAGAGATTGCAGACACGCCAAGGAAGAGGCTAGAATAGCGTATGCTGTAATAGATCAGAGTTGGAGACATCAGGATGACCTCTTGTCTAGTGTACTACAGCTACATACGGCTGTTCACAGAAATATTTATAGAAGCCTCAGTTAGTATATATCTATATTGTTCCTGATCTGTCAGCTGAGAGGGCCTAGAAGCAAGGACCACTTGGTGGTAAAGAGCACACCCCATGCCCACAGCTTGGTTTTTCATTCTATTCTTCAGTATAAGGAACAGAGGCTTCTTGGGGGGAATGGCTGATTCTAAGACTGGGGAAAGAAACATCCATGGCAAACCTAGAGCATTACATGGTGCCAGAAACCAAGGAAGTGCTCCTATCATCAACAGCCCCCTGCCCATAAACCAAAACAAACAAAAACAAGA
Organism: Vulpes lagopus; assembly: GCF_018345385.1. Classification (NCBI taxonomy): domain Eukaryota; kingdom Metazoa; phylum Chordata; class Mammalia; order Carnivora; family Canidae; genus Vulpes; species Vulpes lagopus. The sequence continues at coordinate 123,503,424 of NC_054825.1, forward strand.
GCAGAAACATCCTGCATAACATGTGAAATGCAATGATGTAGATACATCAAAGAGGCATAGGAGCCAATTGGAAAAGCTCCTGAGAGTTAAAGCTGGAACAATTTGAGCAAAAAAATAGCATAGTATTGTATTAAATCCAAAATATGAGACAAATATTAGTGAGTCCATCCTGATATAAACAAGGACTGGATAAGTAACTCTCCCCACCATGAGTGTGGGCTGTGCATGGTGACTCCTTTCAAAGAGAACAATACAAAAAAAAAAAAAAAAAAAAAGAACAATACAGATAGAAAGGGATAAAAGGAGTAACTTTGCAATGGAGAAACCTCACAAATAGGACCTCGGCCAGCCAGTCAAAGTTACCAAGAGTGATGCCGTGTACACTTGACAGGATGTCATGGGAGCAGTACTCTACCTATGTCTTCTTCCCCCAAACCCATAATCTCAGTCCAACTATGAGGGAAATATCATAAAATCTCAATAGAAAGACATTCTGCAAAGTATCTGACCAGCGTTCCTCAACACTGCTGCAGTCGTTAAAAGCAGCGAAAGACTAAGAAACTATTACAGTGAAGAACATCGAAGCCAGACAAGCCAAGTAAGTGTAGTTCTAAGTGGGACACTGGAACAGAAAAAAGAGCACAAGATGAACACTAAGACATCCAAATAAAATATGGACTTTAGTTAATAATGACGTAAAAGTGGGGGCTCATTATTGTGACATAGGTGTCATAGTAACATAAAATATTAACAAGAGCTCGATGTATACGCCTTTGCTTGTCTGTAAATCTAAAATTATTCTAAAACAGAAAGTGTATTTTAAAAAAACAACTGGATATTATGTTCAACCACAATGGGTCCTAGTAGTCTAAAGCTGATAAACAAATACATTGTTTTATTGCTACATCAGCCAAAGATGATCAGCGTCCATTATCTCAGTGGGGAACTCCTTCACGACCAGTGAACAAGAGGATGTGTTTTAACTGATCTAGTACAGATCTACACACTAACACCTACCCTTTCCTGGGTCCGTGTTTCGATCCTTTAATGATCCTAATCACAATACGCTTTCTGTTTCCGTCTGGTAAGGGTTGCTTCTCCCCTTCAGAGGGCCGTTAGGGAATTCCTTACTGGGATACTCTTTGTCTTACCTGAGCAAGCAAAAACAAACAAACAAAAAAACCCAAAACAAAACAAAATAAAACCAAAAAATCCCCTCACTGTTCATTTTATTGGTGGAATTGTTGACATTCTTTTTTTTTTTAATAAATTTATTTTTTATTGGTGTTCAGTTTGTCAACATATAGAATAACACCCAGCGCTCATCCCGTCAAGTGCCCCCCTCATTGCCCCTGTGTGATATAGACGATCATATAGTAACATTTTAAGCATGGCCACTAACTTGACTCAATTAAAGTCCTTTTTACTAGTAAGATAAACTTTAAAAGAAAAAGGTTTTTAAAAATTCTTTTAAAAAGAGATACCATTGAGTGAACTTACTAGCTCTTCCTCCTCTAGGCCAGGGTTTCTCAACTTCGGCACTTTCCACACTGTGGGGTGCTGTACTGTGCTCGGTGGGACACTTAGCTGCATCCCTGGCTTCTGCCCTCTACATGTCAGGCCCACCCTCGCTTTCAGGTATGACTTTGCCAAATGTCCCCTGCTTGGCAAAATTGCCCTTAGTTGAGAACCACTGGGTTAGATCAACACAGAGCTTGAGGCGTCCATCATAGAGTCTCTTGAGTCGGTAGTGGCAAGTAGCACTGAGGCAATATTCATTACTCTCACTGGTTTTGGGGTTTTGTCCTAGCCAGCAGTCTTCTATGAGTGATACACAATCCACTTTGTCTCCACCTTACAGTTTGTTGATGGCGTTCCCGTCCTTGGCTTGTGGTGTTTGTGTATTAAATTTCCATAGGGGAGAATAGTTTTGCCATCAGGATTTGAAATACATCATTGAGTCAATCTGTGCTGTTTGTCCTCTGTATCTTCTCCTCATCTCCCATGACATACAGACCGGAATTGGCCAAAACATTGACTAAAAGTCTGTTGCTCTGTGTCATTTCTTTTATGTTACCTTTGTAGTATCTCGCTAACTTATCTTTTGATTCTGTGTTAAATGTGGGGGAGGGGATGTCTCTGAATTCAAAAGAGCCAACAGTCTCCTAAAAGGAATCCTCATTCCTAACAGATCTACTTGTTGTATTTTAATTTATATGCTGATTGGCTTATAATGGCTAATATATTGCTTACATCATTTTGGAAAAGAGCAATTGAAGGATTTCAAAAAAAAATTATTACTCCCAAATTAAAAAAAAAAATGTTGATCCTTTAAGAAAACCTTTTTCTTTTAAAGTTTATCTTACTAGTAAAAAGGACTTTAATTGAGTCAAGTTAGTGGCCATGCTTAAAATGTTACTATATGATCGTTTATATCACACCAGGAAAAAAAGACTTCCTAACAGAACGGGAGCATTTTAATAAAACTTAGAAGTTTTAGTTAATGGGTTACACATGTAAGATAAGTTCAAGTAAGATCCTAAAATTTGGTAAATACTTAGACTGGGTTGGTACTATCTTCCTGATTTTCTCATAGTTTTAAAATAATGTTAATACAATACTACAGTCTAAGCAAGACATAAAGTTATATTTTTAAAGACACCTGAACAGATAACATTACTTTGGGTAACATTACGTTGACAAAGTTTTAGGATTAGGAACATATAAATATATGTGTTTAAGGAAATTGAATTATAGTAGCCACTATCTTTATAAAAGGGATTGATTCTTATAATTTGTTTTTTAAATATTTTAAAAATAACGATTATTCTATTATTTTCTGACCATCTCAATTCAAGGAGAAATTATATTCTCAACTCATATTAGACTCCACGAAGATGCAATTGTATCAGAAAAACCTGATAATATTTGTATCTATTTAAGTCCATCTAATCAAAGATTAAATATTTGCTCCATGTTACAGAGAAGAATTTAATATCTATTCCAAAGTATGCAAGTGGATTGTATAAATCATTAAGGAAAAGAAATAACCCAATAGAAAAATAGGTTGAGAAATCAAATAGGTAATTAATCCAAGAGAGCAGAATTGGCTAAAATTCATTTGCAAATGTTGCAAATCTCACTAAAAGGAAAATAAAAAATAAAACCATTAAAATTTTATTATGTCAGAATGGCAAAGATGAAAACAATTTATAATAGTACTGCTGAGAATTGTTGGGGTGTGCAAAGTTATTCAGTAAGTGTACCCGCATACATCCTTAAATTCCACATGAAGTCTCTAAGGATCTCTAGGATCTAAAGGATCTCTAAGGATCTAAAGTTCTACACAGTTTTACCTAAAGGCAAAGGTCTGCTATTGCAGTTACAGATTTTTTTTTAATTTGGCGAACGTTTATTGTCAACTATTTTGTGCCAGACATTATGTGAAATACTGGGAATAAGATGGTAAGTGATATAAAACTTCAAAGCTGTTAAATAAAAAATTAACTGAGTAGAATTTCAAAGATCTAGTTGGCATAATATTGATTGATGCCTCGGGCAGCATGCATCCAGCAAGCAGGCTGACTCCATGGGGCTACAGAACAGGGAAGACTTTAAAGGTAGAGATGAGGGAGTGGGGGCCCGATCTGTAAATTTCCCAGTGCTGACTGGTTAAAGATCACATACCTGTGGGGTTAAGAGCACAGCTAGTTTGGGGATTAGGTCTTGCTTGGCTTACTGATTTAGGGCCTTAACCTAAGTGATGCCATTCGGGGCATGTGGTTTTCTTTTCAACAACCAATTAAGGGGCACCTGGGTGGCCCTGGCAGCTGGGCATCTGCCTTGGGCTCAGGTCATGATCTCAGGGTCCTGGGATCCAGCCCCACATCCAGCTCCTGCTCAGCAGGGAATCTGCTTCCCCTCTGCTCATGCTTATGCTCTTTCTCTGAAATAAATAAAGAAAATCTAAAATAAAAATAAATAAATAAATAAATAAATAAATAAATAAATAAATGGGATCACTGGCCTAAATGAATGAATAAATAATTAAGGAAATAACCCAATCAAGGTTAGGTCATTGAAAATTTAATTGCCTACTTTCTAAATAGTATTATTCTTTACATCATCCCCCCCACATGGCATGATCAGAAAACTATGTTAAAAACTATTAATAGAAAGATCTTTGCTGTAAAAATCATTATTATTTGTTTAAATAGTCTTTGGGTTGTAGTAAACCTAAAATGTTAGTAGTTATGTAACCATTGGATGGTTTGCAGGGGGTGAGAAGAGGGGGAGGGAGGTTGGGGGGGGCCTTCCTCAAAACTCAATGAAGTTGTTTCTCCTTTCTGCCTTTCAGCTGGGATCCAACGCCTCTTACCTTTTGCCACATGGTGGCAGCATCTGAACACTGTGGCTCATTTCCTTCTGCTTGCCTACCCATTTTTAGGTAAAATCGAGCAGAATGATTAGAGGGGCATGTCTGAAGGAGACCCCCGTGCCAGGACCCTTGATACCCCACTAAAATATTCCCTATGACAGAAGAAAATAATCTCAAATGTTTCATTGCCATGTATACAAATCATACATATTTTAGAACATTTTAACTTTTAGAAAAACCTTAACCACCAAGTTGGTAGCCCAAAGAATCAATTTTTGTAACAGTAATGCTTTCTACAGGTAATCGTGCTTTTTTTTTTTGTCTTAGAAGATTTAGTAATCCTGATTCTTAATTTATGCCTGCTGTCTCTTCTTCAAAAGCAAGGTAAAATATGATTCATGTGGTTTTTTGGGGGGGCAGGTGAGTACAGTAGGGAGAAGGCAGTTAAGGTAGTATTATACTTCTGTTTGAGAAAATTCCTTGTCACCATGTGAATGAGTCTGTAGGGAGGATAGTACATGATTTTCATGTTTACCATTCTCTTCCTGGTACCCAGCTTGGGATGAATGAATAAATTAATCATGGCTTCTTAATCATCATCTGATAACTCGCCTTTCCTGGAGCTGATGTGTTGATTGATCCTTAATATCATCTTAGAATGATACTGAAAATCATCTGTTAAGGGTACTTCTAAAATAGACTTGCCTTTTAAAAAAATGCACCTGTAGCATGTGCATTAAATGTTAATTTTTAAAAAAATCATTGAAACATTTTTACATTGGTTTGCCTACAATTTTTGCTTCATCTGTTAGATTTGTAGCTCACTTTGAGAACATTGCATCGCCTGACTATATGGTCACATGACATCAATACAAAAATCACTGGGGCAATTAAGATTAAGAAGTATTTCTTCCAGTCACACATCCCAAAATTCATTTTTACTGGTCCAGTTTTAGCTAGATCATCTTGTCCAAGCTATGGATGGACAAGACAAATTCTTTAAAATTTAATTTCCTAATGTATTAAAAAAACAAAAGCCTGAGTTTTGGGAGGTGGAATAGGGAGTTTTCTTACCATTCCTATCTCTTCCCCTCATGGCAGTTGAATTTTCCTTTCAATTGTGGGGGGTCTCTTGCCCCCAAGCTTTATTGAGATATAATTGACCTATTATATTGTGTATAATATGATGATTTAATAGACATATGTATCGCAAAATGATTACCACAATAAGATTAATTAACATTCATTATTTCATACAATTATCCTTATTTTGTAGGTATTTATGGTGCGTACATTTAAGAGCTGTTCTCTCAGCAACTTTCAAGTACACAGTATAGTACTGTTGGCTTTGGTCACCATTCTCTTTATTTGATCCCCACAAACTATTTGTCGTATAGCTGGAAGTTTGTACTTTTTGACCAACATGTCTCCATTACTCCCAACCCTCAGCCCCTAGCAATTGCCATTCTACTCTCTGTTTCTATGGGTTTGAGAAGTTTTCAGCCATTATTCCTTTAAATATATAAATAAATAAAAAATATAAATATAAATATATGTCTCTTTCACCTTTTTATTTTTATTTTTATTTTTTTTTTCTTTCACCTTTTTAAATGAAATTTAAATGAAATTCCCATAATAAGAATTTTTTTCATTGTGCTTCATAATTCCATATGCTTTCTTCACCTTTTTTCATTCTTTCTTTTTGCTCCTCTGACTGGTTAATTTCTAATGTCCTATCCCTCAGGTTACTGAGTCTCTCTTCCACATGGTTGAGTCTATTTTTGAAACTCTGCAAAGACTTTTTCAGTTCAGTTACTGTGTTTGTCAACTCCAGGATTTCTGTTTTTTTTCTTTCTTTTTTTTCTTTTTTTTAATGGCTACTATTTTTTTGTCAAACTTCCCATTTTGTTCATGAATTTTTTTTCCCTCTAATTTCATTGTTGTCTGTTTTCTTGTAGTTCACTAACTTCCTTAAGAGGATCATTCTGAATTCTTTGTGACAGTTCATAGGTCTCCATTACTTTAGAATCAGTTACTGCAGCTTTATTAGTTTCCTTTGGTAGTGTCATATTTACCTGAATTTTTGTGATCCTTAATTTCTTATGCTAGTATTTGTGCATGTGAATAACGTGGCTTCTCTTTCAGACTTTACAGGTTTGCTTTGGTAAAGACAGTTCTTCACCAGTTAGCTCAATTTGGGTTTTCAGTAAATGTCTTTGGGCAAGTGGGCCTTGCTTTTATGGTCTCTTTTAAGGGGGAGCAACTATATGAGCTCTAAGGATGCAGACCTAGAAGTGTGCTTCTGGCTGATTGGATGGGACTGCTAGCTTGTTTCCCTACCCAAACGGGATGGGCTGCGGGATTGGCTTTGCGGTTTCCAGGATTCTCTGGTCAGACTTACTAGATGGTTGGGAGTGAGTACTATATTCAATAGTAGTTGAGGCTATGAATTAGCCTCCTTGCCCTGGCAAGCAGCAGGCCAGGGCCCAAAGCCCATATAGCTCATTTCTGGGGACCCAAATCAGGCCCTAGTATACTGAATCTCCTTGTTAGATGAAGCCAATGGTTTCACTCTGCAAAAGGGCTATGTTCTCTGTTCAAGTGACACCAGTTGTTGAATGACTACACAGCCTTCCATGTACTCTGGTTATGATTCCTGGTCAGACAGGCTGAAAACTATCTTCAGCAATGAGTGGGGCTATGAATTATATTCTCTGCCCAGGCACAGTGGGAGAAGCAGCTCTAAAGTTGGTAAAGTTCTCTATTGTCGTAACTCAAGCCAACCCACGCCTCAAGTTCCCTGGTTGAACAGGGCCAGTGGCTCAGCTTTGCAACCTATTGGCTCTGTCTGCCTTTCTCCCAGCTTGGGTGCTACTGGGCCACAGAGCATTCAGGTGTTTTTTGCCAGCCCTTCTGACCAGGAGACATTCTCCAGCAAGCAAGGCTATGTCTTAGCCCCCTTGCCTGGATGGGAGAGGGAGGGGATCCTTCAGGCCACTCTCCATTTCCCAAACAGGCCTTTTGGTTGGGTTGGGCTGAGATCGACCCTCAGCTCAGCCTTGGCTATGAATTAATCCCCCTGCCTGTGTCTAGTAGGAAAGCAAGTCTCCATACGTGGTACTGGCCTTGCTCTGGGGTGATCTGCTCTGTCCACCTGCCTCTTAGCTCAACTGCTCCCAGGTTGCAAAGTTTTCTGGAGTTGACCCCAGACCGTGGGTGGGGCTGTGACTCAGCACCTTGCCTTGGTCTGGGCAAACTGAGTTCTAGAGCCACAGAACTCCTTGTTTGAGGATCTGCATAAGCAGATCTGCATCCCACGTAATTCCCTGGCCAGAGTACACCCCTGACTTGGTTTTGTACCTGAGTGAAGCTGCTGGTTGGGATTACTTGATGGGGTACTGCAGGTATGAACTTGGTCTGCCAAGATCCAGGTGCTGGTTATTGCAAGCCCTTTGCCCATCTCGATCACAGTGAGTTTCTCAGGGGCTCAACCGCCCCCCGCCATTTTCCTGCAAATCCTGTGTTGTAAGATCAGAGAAAGGGCTCCTGGAATGTGACCCACAATGCTGGGAGACGCTGGCTGTCCCCCCTGGGTTCTCTTTTCCTCCTGGAGGAACTAGAGGCTCAGGCAAGACCTCTTCATGCGGTGCTGTGCTGGCCTGGGGAAGGGGCAGTGTGGGCAACATGGAGCTTCTTCTCTTACCTTCAAATGTAGTCTCTCCTGGTCTCTGAGGGGCAGGTGGGTACTTCAGCCTCAAGCCTCACCTCAGTGATATCTTATTCTTGAATAGATGTTAATTGTTCTTCTTGTGAGGGGTAACAAATCAAGAACTACCTCTGTATCTTGGTGACATCATTCTCCTTATATCACATTTTCTTTACCCATTCATTTGTGCATGGGTACTCGGGTTGTTCCCATGTCATGGTTATGGCGAACAATGCTGCAATGAACACCAAGGCACAGATGTCTTTCAGAGAGTGATTGCATTTCCTTCAGATATATATCCAAAAGTGGGTTTGCTGGACCCTATGGTAGTTCTATTTTAAAATTTTTGAAGAACCTCCATACTAGTTTCCACAGTGGCTGGACTTGTCTACATTCTGGTCGGTGGTAAGGGGAGGGGCTCATCTGGAAGTGAGTTTCCTGCCTCTCCCCAGCAGCAGACCCTTCCTTTGGATCAGTACCCAGCTTATCCACAAGGAGGTTTCTGCCCCTCTTGCAGTGACAGATGTCTTCTGTTTCTCTTTCCCCCTTCGCAGCAAGCAACCTTTTGCTGGGACGTGGGGACAAGAGGGTTTTCTGCCCTCCTATGGCATCCAAGCACTTGTGCTTCATGTGAGAGAATGGCCCAGTACTCTATCAGCAGCAGACAACCACCAAGGGCAGTTCTCAATTATGGGGGGACCTCCTGTAGGTCTCCTGGCCAGTATCAGATCATTTTCATGAGCTATGTGATGAGGCTCGAGGAAAAGAGTTGCTGGGTAAATCTACATTCTTGTTGTGTCAGGGGACCCAGAGATTCTAAACTGTCACATTTGCTCACAGAAAACTTTAAAGAATTTGTTAACACTTCAGTTGTTTTCCTCTTACTCGCATTATGGCTGCTATCGCCTACCCTGTGCTCTCCAAAGGTAAAACTCTATATCTCACCTTTCCTTGGACATGCTTGATGCTCTCTAGGATTCAGTTCACCTAGTTGCCTTTGATTGCATTTATCTAATGGGCTCAGACTAAGTTATGACTTTGTAGATTACATGACCTTTGTTTCTTACTGTGAGAGTGATAGTCTCACATGGTTTCCACCTAAGTACTTATAAGCAGAACTCCTGCATTTTTTATTTGGAGTATCTTGCTTATTCAGTTTATTGGGTTATTGAGTGTAAAAAAGACACCTCTTTTGCCATATAATCTAAAATGTAACAGTCCATGATATAGAAAAAGGAAAAATCCTGAAGTCCTTTCCTTCTTACACCAATACATGTTTAGGAAAGAAAAGAGTAGCCATAGGAAGTCATATGCCATAGTTGTTTTTTTTTTTCCCTTGTATTTCTTTGATATTTATAAAAACAGTCAGATACATCTGAGTAAACAAAGGACATCAGAGGATAGCTCTCTCTAACACACTAGGAAAACTGACTGCAAGTTCTGGAGGATATCTTGAAAGTAGACTTCTTTTTTTTAATTTATTTTTTTATTTTTATTTTTTATAAGACTTTAATTCTATTTAGATAACATACAATGTTATATTAGTTTCAGGAATACAATATAATGATTCAACAATCATATGTCACCCGTTGCTCATCAAAAGTGCACTCCTTAATCTCCATAACCTGTTTAACACATCAGTCAACCACCATCCCCTCTGATAACCATCAGTTTGGTGTTTATAATTGTCTCTTTCTTGTTTTGTGTCTGTCTCTTTTTTACTTTTGCTCATTTGTTTTGTGCTTTGGTTTCAAATATGGAAAGTAGACTTCTGATGTGGTGTGGTGTGAGAGAGGCTAGGGGGCAGGTGTGAGGTGGCACTCTTGCTTACCACTGGGAACAGAAGGACCAGCGATTATTGTGTGAAGAGACACAGTAATAAATCATCCATGGTGTGAAATTACATAATTCCTAAAGGTCAGGCTATTATTTGGCAATCACTGATATAGAGAGGAAGATCTGCTAGCAGACACTATAACTGTCTTTAGGCGGGCAGGGAAATGAGGAATCTTTTCTGTTTCTTCCAACAAAGAAAAGTTCATATTTTTTCTTTTCAAATTTTTATTTGAGTTTTAGTTAGTTAACATACCATGCAATATTTGTTTCAGGAATATAATCCCATGATTCATCACTTACATACAACACCCAGTGCTCATCATGACAAGTGCCCTCCTTAATACCCCTCACTCATCTAACCCATTCCCCACCCACCTCACTCCATCAGCCTTCAGGTTGTTCTTTACATTTAAGAGCCTCTTATGATTTATTTCCCTCTATATTTTTTCTTTCTCCTTCCATATGTTCATCTGGTTCATTTCTTAAATTCCAATATGAGTGAAATTATATGATTGTTTTTCTCTGACTGACTTATTTCACTCAGCATAATACACTCTAGCTCCATGCACGTCATTGCAAATAACAAGATTTCATTCTTTTTGATGGCTGAGCAATATCCCATTGTGTACATATACCATTTCTTCTTTACCAGTTCACCGGTCAATGGGCATTTGGGCTCTTTCCATTGTTTGGCTATTGTAGATAATGCTGCTTTAAACAGCAGGGCACATGTACCCCTTTGAATCTATATTTTTGTGTCCTTCAGGTAAATATCTAGTAGTGCAATTGCTGGATCACAAGAAAGAAATGTTTAATTTCAAATAGATGGTAACAGTTTATTTCTCTACAAAATAAGTTATTTTCTGACTCTTATGGGTAGGTGTAGCAAAGTCCAAGAATATCTCATGTCTGTAATAATTATAAAATAATGCATTCTAAGGTTTTATGCACTAATGACACTATTTGGGCAGGATTTAGCTGATATAAGCATAATATGCAGATAAAGTGATCTGATACTCTTTTGAGATCTTGGATAATTCAGAACAAACTATATTGATAACAAATTTTATTGATACAGAGACTTAAAAACAAGAACTTCTAAAACGATCTTATGTACATTTGCAGACTTCTACCAGACATCTATGACATTCAGCCATCAATATTAGTTATGACCCATAATATAGCCTTCTGGGTTTGAGCAGTAATGACAATAGTAAAAATAAAATAAACCAAAGATTGTAGAGAAAACACTGAACCAGAGACAAGATGGCACTTTTTTGGACCAATTTTCTATACAAATTGAAGCTTTTTGAAGCTGAAGAACAAGCAAGATGAATTAAGAAAAATAACAATAAAGATACAAACTTAGAAAAGAAGCTTTTAATATGATAGTTTCAAGTGTAGTGCCAGCTTGTAGTAGAAGTGCCAAAAATGCCTCACATCAAGAAGATATTTCAGGTAAAGCAGGTTAATGAAACCATGAACAGTACAACTAACCGTGGAGGTACTTCCTGTATCACAATGACAAACTAAGGCAAAATACAATGGAGTACTATTGCTTGGACAGTAGGATGGTTGCAAATGATAGAACATAATAAGGTAAGGTAAAGTTACAATAGATTTAAGCAAAAGAAAAAACCCCTGTTGTCAACTTGAAAGTCAGCCAGAGAATATTTCCAATGGGCCAATTCATACATATTTTATAAAACAGGACTCAAAAGGACAAGTGGTAAAATCTGTGCACTTATGTGCCACTTACAGAACATGAAGAAATGCATGAAAAACTTAAAATATTAAAAAACATATTTTGTCGATGTATAGTTGTAGAGATAAATCTTAGTATATGTGTTGCTGAAGCAAGCACTGTAGAGGTAAATCTGAAGAAGCAGAGAAATTATCATTAAGCAGGATTACAACTTTCTAATTTATGTAATTCAATAAGAAAAAGCTAAATATGCCAATCTAAAAAGTGGGCAAAGATGGGATGAGAAAAAACAATAATAAATAAATACAAACAGCTAATTAATTTGCAAAAGTGTTTATCATCACAAGAATAAAAAATGAAAATTAAGACTTTTTTGATTTATCAAATCATTGGAAGACATGTAGAAACTATTAGACCAGTGTTACTAGAGGGAGAAAATGGATGCTGTCCTTAGCAGCTCTATGGCAAATTACGGCAGATTTTTTCATAACAATTTGAGTGTATATATCAAAAGCCTTAAAAATGTTCATGTCGTTGGATCCAGAAATTCCCAATTCAGGAATCTATTTAAAAGACATAATTGAGGGGCACCTGGCTGGCTCAGCAGGTAGAGCATGTGGCTCTTGATCTTGGACTTGTGAGTTTGAGCCCCATGTTGGATGCAGAGATTACTTAAATAAATGAAGTTTTAAAAAAAGATATATAATTGAGCATGAAGGGTAATATAGAGTGGCATGTAGGGACATTGGAAAAAGTTCTAATTGATTTCAGTTTTGTTTCCTTTTCCTACCAAAATGATGAATTTGGATAATTCTCAGCTCCCTTCTCCAAGATTAATCTATAAAAAAAACACCAAGAAAAAAAGTGGAAAAATGGAGAAACCTCTGGGGTGATTGTGACGATGGTGGTGGCTTGCACTGGAGCAGGAGACAGCCAAACAGAGAAGAAAAAGAACCTAACCTTAATTAAGGAATAAATCAGTGCAGTATACAAGACCCCTGCTTTGGAGTGGAGGGAACCGACTGACTTCTGGAAGTCAGTCTCATCCTCCCATTTCTTCTTCCAAACTACCAGCATTGATCAACTATAATCTAAGGAGAATCTCTTCTATATTCTGTTTCTCTCTGGGGAACAAAGGATAAAATCTTCAACTAAAGAGTTGTTTTACTGGGTAAGGAGAATTGACTGGGGTTGGGGTTGGGCTTTTCTGCTTAGGACTTATCGACTTCTCACCCACAAATGCAGTCTGACACTATGCAACAAAAGGAATTAGGCTTCCAGGAGAACATGAGCTTACAGGATAAAATATAATGGGCAGAGGTATTTCAAAGGAAAAGGGATATGTTGGATCATAGAGTCCATTAGACGTGAAATCATTAGAATAAAAGGTAAAAGGCATTATAATTAGTTTATAAACATACTGAACAAGAGAAGACATCACTAGCATAACACAATAAAATATAAAAAGAATCCAAAAGAATGTTGGGTATGAGAATTTCAATGACTGAAATTAAAAACAAACAAAGAACCTCAAAAAATCAGATAAGAAACAGAATGGATACCCTTGAGGAACAATTTTATGAAATTGGAAACTAGATGATGAAACTCTTTCAGTGATGAAAAAAGACAAAGGAGGAAAATGTTAAAACAAATCTAAGAAATATGGAGACTGCTAATACTTGCAGAAAAATGAGACCAAAAAAAATTGTTCTAAGATATCTAGATAAAAACATACATTTCCCAGAATTTTAAAAAATGTTGAAAAACGAAGTGAACTAGAAGGGGGGAAAAAAAGAGAAAAGTCACACTTAGATGTAGAATAATGAATTTTAAGAATATAAAAAATTAGGATGTCTGAGTGGCTCAGTCGGTTAACTGTCTGCCTTGGGCTCAGGTTATGATCCCAGAGTTCCAGGATTGAGTTCTGCATCTGGCTCCTTGTTTGGCAGGGAGCCTGTTTATCCCTCTGTCTGCAGTTCTCCCTGCTTGCCCACACGCTCTCTCTCACTTGCTCTCTCTCTCTATGACAAATAAATAGAATCTTAAAAAAACAAAATAAAGAATATAAAAAATTGGGATACATTCTAAAAACTTGCAAGAAAATATCAAATCACATATAATTTGCTTATATACCATGCACCACTAAGTGTATGCGAAGAGACAATGGAGTAGTGTTTTCAAAGCACTGAAGGAAAACCCTTAGTTCCTAGAATTTTTTACCTAGTCAAACTGTCAATTAAATTTCATGACATAACTAAATATTTTTCCTGAACTCTAAGGCCTTCAAAATTTTGCACAGAGACCAGCATTGAATGAGTTTTGGATCAAGTGTTTTAAACAAGAGAAAGGATAAGTCCAAGAGATGTTGCAAGAGATCTATGAAGTTCATGTGGTCAAATGAATAAAATTAATCAAACATCTTGGTAAAATTTTTTTTTTGCCTTAGAAAAACACCAAAAATAAATGATGAAAGTGTGTATATATATATATCATGCATATTGTAAGTGTATAAATATATATGCACATATTTTATATACCATATATTTATATATAAGCATAACTTAAAAAAATATATATCCAAAATGAAAATGGTAGTTATTATCAACATGATGGGAGTTGGGGGGGTTGGAGGATGAGTTAAGATATTATTGAGGGACGCTGTATTTTTAAAGTAGAGAGAAGCCTCAAATTCTGGTAAACTGTGTCAAAAATGAAATAAAAAATTAACGTGGTTGAAATAGATGAACAAGAGAGTTCCTATATCTATCATGTAAGATAAAGTAATCTCTACAACATAAATATTTATTAAGATAGGAGGTGGTCACTACATATATATTCAATCAAACTGGAAAACTTGATGAAATAGATAAATTCATAGAAAAAACACTTGCCAGAACTTACTTAAGATGAAGTATAAGGCTTCAACCATCTTTTCACTATTTTCTAATTTAAAAAATGGTTAAACATTTTCACACATAAGAAACAGATTGTAAAGGCAGGTTTTACAAAAATTTTAAGAAGCATATAATTCTGACTTTATTTGAACTCTATAGTGGAATAATGGATTAAGTGAGAATACTTTCAGTGTATTCCAGAACTGTGATGCCCAATACAGTAGTCACTAACCATATGTGACTATTTAGAATCAAATAAAATTCAAATTCATTTCCCCAGCTACATCAGTCACATTTCTAAGTGCTCAATAACTACCTGTGATTACTGGCTTCCATACTGGACATCACAGATAATTAACTTTTCCATCATTACAGAATGATGTATTTGGCAATGCTGTTCTAGAGATCAGAACCTTTATAACAAAAACAGACAAAGCTATCATGAAAAAGTAAAATAAAAATCCATTTTACATATGAATATAGATGAAAATATCCTAAACAAAACATTATCACATTATGAGTCAAATAGGAATTAAAAAGAGAAAAAAAAACTCAGGTGTAACTAAAGAACATAAGGATTAATTAATATTAGAAAAATTCATACCTGCAATTTATACAAATAGATGAAATAAATTACCCAAAGGCACAAATAAGATGATAAAATTCAACATTTATGTATGATTAAAAGACAAATTAAAACTTAGTAACTGAAAATATAAAGTAACTGCTTGTAACACTGCCAAAATGTATCTACAAAAACCTAAACACCATTATTTTCTAATCATGTTAGACAAATTGGTACTGGATTTATCTTCTCTTTGTAAACAACTGAAAAACAAAACAAAAGAAATAGCAAACATGGTTTTGGACACAGTACCAGGAAACACAGGACTGCTATTCCTGAGAAAAGCAAAACATACGGGACAAGCTCTCAAGGTGCCCAGGGTTCCTGCCATGAGGAACTTTCCTGACCACAGGGTACATAAGGGGGACCCAAGCCGAGCATGGCAACCAAGTTGAGTGCAGGGGGTAGGGCGTGGAGTCTGGGGAAGCCAGGCAGCTGGCACCTGCACCACAGGGTATCAGAGAGGGCTCCAGATATCTACATAGAGTTCCCTGGAGTCTATGCCTTGACACAGCCTAGGTAAGCATAAGGTGAAACATCGGAAGGCTGGGCAAAAGCAGCTCCAGGTAGCTGAAGCTTAACGATACCCAGGAAGAAAGGGCACTGGACATGTCATTCTTGCAGAGAGCATGGAAGACACTTTTCCTCATTAAAAAAACCCTTTAAAGTGTAAGTAGCCATTTAAAGCAAAAATAATAATTGGTTGGTAGGGGTGGTTTATAACACATGTAGAAACCAAATGTATGACAAGAGTAGCACGAAGACTCAGTGAGAGTGGGCCTTTCCCACCTGGGTCCTAGCCTCACCTTGGCTAGGTGAGAAGGAAGCACATGCCCAACCAATGACCTTAAATTTGAGGGATGCTGGGGTTTGGGGGCTCACTTCTTTCCCCAGGTCCATATGTGACAGAAAGTCTCAATTGTCTGCATATCATGCATGGAGCTGGTGCAGAGGGATAGGGAAGAAATCATCAAGTTAGTACAAGAGGGATCAGTGCTTCTCTGCAGGTGATAATGGCAGGCCACAGGCAGTCCTCTGGTTGTGTCCAGTTGAGAGAGTTCTGGTTACTGTGAACATGTGGGTAAGTCAGCAAGTGAACAGTTCAGTGTATCAATATTTTCATGCCTTAAAAATTATATAAAATTATTTTTCTCTGTGCAGTATAAACAGGTCTTCAGCTTCTGCTGTAACTCAAATTACTACATTTTATTTTATTTATTCTCAGCATAAATATCAGTGAACATGGAGAGGTTTGCAGAAGTGCATGTAGCAGTATAATTGGTGCAGGTCCTACAAGGCTTTCTGTAGCTGTTCCTCTAAAGCGTGGCTACTAAACATCAAGAGGACATCTCCATGTGTCTAGCAGATACAGCTGTTCAAAGTGAAGCTCCAACTTTCTCAGGAACTTGCCTTGATTCATGTGCTTTTGAAGAACTCGTTTCAGATTGGAAGGAGAAAGGATTCAATACTTCTGTAACAAAAAGTCAGATTTGGAATTTTAACAGTGGAATAGAGGATTCCTGGCTCATATCTCCCAGGTCTTTTCATGTATAATCATGGCATTGTATTTTATATTTGGGACATTTAGTGAGCTGAATGGAAGAAAAAACAGAAGCTCTGGGTGTTGAAATATGCCTGGTTATCCTGCTCCTGAGGTCCTTTTCAGTACACTTAGCATTGTAAGAAAACACATTTTTTTCAGGTGTCATTGAAATATTCTATAAGATAGAGATGTGTCGACCAAAAAAAAAAAAAAGCCTTGATATATAAAAGGATTTAAAATATGTAATATACAGTCTTTACAATAACTCTCTATAGTCTAGAGACTATAGAACTAAATTAAAAACCAGTGAAAAAAAGATATCTGGGACATACCCCTAACATTAAAAAGTGAAAACACACTTTTAAATATCTCATGAGCTAAAGAAGCAAGCACAATGTAAATTAGAAAGAATTTGTATTCAATGAAAATAAGTAGAACACATCAAAATTTGTGAAGTACAACTAAAGCAGCGCTTAGAAGAAAGTTTACACTTATATAAAAATTTTTAAAATGCTCACAATTAATGCCCTTAAGACATTCTGAAATCTGTATTTAAGCAAACAAACAAACAAACAAAAAACCAAAGAAAAAATAAAGCCAAAAAAACCAAAACCAAAACCAAAACCAAAAAAGACATTCTGAAACTGTAAAGGACGTCAAATTAAATGCAAGTTACAGTAAGTAAAAACGAAACAATAAAAAGTGCAAATCAATAAATACAGAATGAGTGAATAACAAAGAAAATCAACAGAACCAATGATTTTCAAAAGTCAATACGATTGATAAATGTACAGTTTGATTGGTGAAGAAATAAGAATAGGACACAAATCACCAACATCAGGAATGAATTGAGATAGCAGTACATATTTTACCAACATTTGAAAGATAATAACACAAAAATTTATGCCAAGTTTGAAAACAGATAAAACTGATAAATTTCTGGAAAGATTAAAACACAAGACTGACACAAAAATAAATAGGTAAATATTTAAATAGTCACATGCTGAGGAAAGAAATGGTAAATGTAATTTAAAAAATCTTTTCCTACACACAATGAAAACTCTCCAGGCCCAGATGTTTTCATTAGTGAAGTCTCTCAAAGAAAAATAAATCTTACACATACTCTTTCTGCAATAACAAGAAAGTAATTATCAAGTCATTTATGAGAACTGCAGTGCTCTGTTATCATCACCAAAAACAAGAACAGGAAATTACAGTCCAACGTGCCTCATGAACAGATACAAGCAAACTAATTGTAATATTAGTAAATTGAATCCAGCAATATGTCAAAAGGGTCAATGGAGCTTCCGGCGTGGTGAATACATGGAAGAGCTGGAAGGGTGTTGCATCCAGAAAGGGCAAGGAAGCTCCACACCTCTCCCCCCACATACTTTGGCCAAATGCATCTTTTCCATTTGGCTGTTACTAAACCAGTAAATATATGTGTAAAAAAAAGGGAGGGAGATCCTACATTTTGGACAAATATATTTCATCCTAGCATAGTAGCTTAATTTGCTATTTGAAAATTAATTAATGTCATTTATTATATTAACAAGATTTAGAGGGAAAATGTAAGATCATCCCCATAGGTTTAGAAATCTTACTTGACAAAATTTAGCACATTTTTATGATAAAAAAGTAAGAAGGGAAGGAATAGAAAGATAATTTCACAAGATGAGGAAGTACATCTGTGAAAAATCTATGGGTGACATTTAATGGCAAGGATGGCATTTCTCTTAAGAACCCAAACAGAAATGTCTTTCTTACCACTTCTATATTTTATTGGAGGTAGTAGGTAGAATGATAAAATAAGAAAAATAAAACTGTGCAGATTGAAAAACAAAAAAACAAGTGTGGATAAAAATACTAAGGAATTTTTAAAAAAGATTTTATTTATTAATTTATTCATGAGAGAGAGAGAGAGAGAGAGAGAGAGGCAGAGACACAAGCAGAAGGAGAAGCAGGCTCCATACAGGAAGCCCAATGTGGGACTCAATCCTGTGACTCTGGGATCACCCTGAGCCAAAGACAGAGGCTCAACCACTGAGCCACCCAGGCATCCCATACTAAGGAATTTTAAAGAAGAAGCTACTGCATAAATTTAGCAAAGCTAAAGGCTGTCAAGGTGAATATACAATGTTTAATTGTATTTCTCCATACTAGCAAGGAACAATTGGAATGGAAATTAATTTTTAAAATCTGATTACAATATTTTCCCAGACATAACATTTTAAAGGATATTTTTACCAAAATAAATGCAAAAGACAAATACTGACAACTATAAGCATTGCTGAAGAAATTACAGAGGACATAGCTAAATGAAAATACATACCATGATTATCAACAGGAAACCTGAGTATAGCTAAAATTTCCATTCTAAAACAGAATGCAATTCTAATTAAAATCCCAGCAGATTTTTCCCAGAAACTACAAGAGAGTCAATTTATTAGGAAGAAATAGCAACTATAAATTGATTAATCTAAAATTATGAATATGTACACATCTCTGAAGAGAGCACCAAAATAAACAAAAGAAAATCTAACAGAATTAAAGGAAGAAATTGAGAACTCAACAATATTGGTGGGAACTTCTGTACCACACTCTCAATAATGAAGAGGACAACTAGGAAGAAAATTAAGAATGACCCAGAAGAACCATTATCAACCAACCGAGCATAATTCACATCTATAGAACACCACCCAACAACAGAGCACACATTTTACATGTGGAATTGTACATGTCAGACACAATTAAATTTAATAAGGCTTACTAAGTAATGGGATGTATCACATATCATACCTTGTGAACACCAACATTTTCTAATATACTTTATGTTGTATGAACATGGATTTATTTATTTATAATGATTGTTTATGCTCCAAATCAACATCATGAAAGCCAGATGGTGTGTGAATATAAATAACAATGCAACAATAATCAAAGTGCCCATCTATTGGTCAATTACCTGAGCTTAGAGGAAGAAGGGTTCTCATGTAGATATAGAAAGCTGCAGACAGGAGAAGGGAGTGTACTGCATGTTGAAATTAGGTTAACATTTTAAAAATGGTGATCAGAAAAGAAGCTAAATCCCACAAAGAGAAATGCATACTCATCAAGAGGAAACAATTCCGTCAGCATCTATAAGAACATAACACCTAGTGCGATTGAGAGAGGTAAGTTTCAAAAGGGTTGTTTTGTTTTGTTTCATTTCATTTCGAGTAAGCTTTATGCCCAACAGGAGAATTGACTTCACCCTGAGATTGAATCACATGCACTATCAACTGAGCCAGCATCCCTGAAGTTTTTTTTTTTTTAAGATTTTATTTATTTATTCATGAGACACACACACACACACACACAGAGACAGAGACATAGGCAGAGGGAGAAACAAGTTCCCTATGGGGAGCCTGATGCAGGACTTGATTTCAGGACCCCAGGACCATGCTCTGAGCTAAAGGCAGAGGCTCAACCACTGAGCCACCCAGGGCCCCCCCCAACCCCCACCCCAAGAAGTTTTTAAGGTTCAGATTATGGCATTTTTGAATGCCAACCTAAAATATTGGGAGTTAAAGAAAGTTGATTTAAAGTCTTCAAGTCCTAAGGAAAATGACTTTGAGATCATGGTTCTATGGGATGGTCCTAAACCAACTCACTAGTAATCCTTTCCACTCTTTCCTAAACACCTTAGAGTCATTTTAATGGTGAAACATTAATAAATTGAAGCAATGTCCCAGTCTTTAATATTCTAGAATTTTACATTTTTTCAATTTTTATTTAGAGTGTTCTTCCCCTTGTTTCCTTGGTTAATGTGTACTTATCTTTGAATATTCTGTAAAGTCTTCCCTGACTCCTGGTCTGGATTAGGTCCTCTTCTTATTTATTGCATTATCTCAAGAACCTACTTTGTAGAAGAATGATTAGAATTCATATTGGTAGCTTTGTTATTAATTGATCTTGCTTTAATTGCTTAATGTAAACATCAAAAACTAAAGAAAATCCAATGAGTAACCAAGATAAAAGTCATACCTGTCTTTAATAGTGCATCAGTGATTTTTTCCCCAGTTTTCCATAGGTTACTGTGAAGTTTCTTATGAACGATAAAATATGGGACAACTACTATGTAAGACTGTAATCAGGCACCTGTTATGAATTTCTTGACTAATAGGAAATGTGCTAAAATGATGTCAATGTTAATACAGGTGATTATGAGGATAGTTTTGATAATGATGGTGGTGGATTTCCACAAGAGTGAAAAAAATTGAGTAGATTACCTTGTGATTATGTGTAATAATTCAATTGCTGGCCTTGAAAAACAGGCTTTTATTAGTGAGAAAATGATTATGGAAGTTGATTTGAAGAGAGACTGCTTAGACATAAAATTGTGCTGATGAATCACGTGTTGCTCCATACTTGAAAGTCCTGTTCCTGACACACCATCAGATATCTAATACTAATCTGATGACAACGGTCATGTCAAGAGCCGTAAATTCACCCCTCAATGTCCTCAAAGCAACCAGTTTCTTTTTTTTTTTTTTAAGATTTTATTTAAAGGCAGAGGGAGAAGCAGCCTCCATGCAGGGAGCCTCACGTGGTACTTGATCCCGGGGTCTCCAGGATCATGCCCTGGGCTGAAGGCAGCGCTAAACCGCTGAGCCATGAGGGCTGCCCAAAAGCAACCAGTTTCAATGAGTATTTTATTTTATTTATTTATTTTTTCAATGAGTATTTTAATGCATATATCTGTATATATCTGTATATGTTTATACATATATGTGTGTATAGATCTTAGATTAAACTTGAATTGTGTTTTTTAATGATGAAATAGGATGTACTAGAATATTTAATAGTCAATGCTTATCTTACCTTTTTATTTAGCAGTTTTGTATATATAAATAAACTATAATGATATGTATGGTTTTTATTTAACTTCTTGAAAGTGAATGCTCACACATTTCATAGATACAGGTTTTTGATTTACAGAATATTGGCTCAGACTCTACCAGAGGTTATAAGACAAATATTACTTGTCTAAAGTCTGAAAAACTTTTGCATTCGAAATTACTAGTGTGTTTGTATCAATTGTCTATTGCTATGTCACAGACCGACCCCCAAACCCAGCAGCTTTTAACAACATTCGCTTATGAGCTCAAAATTTGTGGGGCAGCAGTTAAGGTTAGGATCAGCTGGGCAGATTTCTGTTGGTTTTGTCTTGGCTCAGTAATGTGAGGTCAGCAATCTGGTGGCAAAATTGAAACTGGATGGTCTAGAATGATCTCTGTTTTGGTGTTTGATGGGTTGTCATCTGCTTCTCCACCATGTGCCCCTTCAGTAAGCTAGATGGTGCTTGGGATCACATGAGGTCTGCTCTCTAAAAGGCCAAGAGCAGAAACTGCAAGGTCTTAAGGTCTAGGGTTAGAAGTTGCTCACCATTGCATTCTATTGGTCAGGACAAATCACAAATCATCTAAGCTGAAGGAGGGAAGAAATCGACTCTCCCCCTTCATGGGTGGAGCTGCAAACATTTGTGGCCATTTTATATCACCATAGTGATGTTAATCATACAAAATTATGGACTGGCATTATCCCTGGAGGACGACTGTCAAAAATATCAAGGAAAATATTCCTGTTTCTACTGGAGTATCTAATTCTAAGAATGAATTTTGATTCTTTTAACATAATGAATTATAGAAGACAAGGATAAACACCAGAGGTGAGGAATCAAGTTGATGATTTAAACAAGAAAGAATATTGTTTAAAATCTATAGCAAACACACCCACACACAAAGGAGAAATGGAGGTTAAAGTGAATAGAGATGATGATATTATAAACTGTGTGAATAGGATGTTCAATTGGAGTAGCTCTCATTTTGTTAAATCTGCCTTGTGGTTTGTGAGCTCTAAGTGAATAAAGATACCTAGAAGCTGTTTACCAGCGAAAACCATTTGTCAAAGGAAAGACAATTGTCAGTAAAGACCAAAAAATGGAAATGGAAGGATTGTCCATGAAGAGGATGAAGATTATATTTGTTAATTACTTAAAATGGAGCAGAGGACACAATGGAAAAAGTTCAGAGAGGATTCAGTGTAGCAAAAGAAAGGGGAGTCTAGTGAAGTCTAAGTTCAGATATTTTGAAGGAGGCCATTTGTGCTTGAGAGTATTTGATACCATTATTGAAAAAAAAACCCTCATTTTTGCTTGACAGAGTGACATGTCTCTAGCTGTTAAGATCCAGGGAAAGGATGTGAAGACCTCAGGGAAGAATTTTGTTGGGTAATAAAGGCAGTCAAAACATCATTGTATATGTTCCTTAAGTAAATCAACTTGATGAACTGGCAAGATACTGAAAAAGAATAAAGATTTCTTTACATTTATACAAAGATAGATTGCATTGAATTCTGAACTATCATAGTTTAGGTCGCCTCAGGGCAAGCAAGCAGTGAAGCTGGAAAAAGACATAAGTTCAAGAGAAAAGAAGGAGGTGGGTGCCATCTAAGGGTGAGTCTGGAAAGAGTTAAAGCTTCCCTGACCACTGGATACATAGTAGTCCTATGACTTGGACCCCTGGGTCTCAGGCCAAGCCTAACACCTCAGTCATCTTTCTGACTCTTCCTCCCTATCGCTTGACAACTACACTTCATAAGTAAAAATAAGATTTCTTACGAGAAGATTAGAGATAGTCTTGAGAAAGTTTTCATCTTGGTGCAAGTTACTAGAAGAAGAACCTAAAACTCTTCCGGGAGCCTTTTCTCCTATTCCTTTATGGAAGAAAAGCCCTAATCTCTCCATGGGGATGGGGAATAATTGGGCAACAAACTGTCACTCTTAGGACACTGGTGAAAACCCACTGCAGGGAGGGAAGGTAACATAAAAATTCTCTATATGTAAGGAAAATAATAGGAATACGTGCTAGGAGGCTCAGGGCAAGAAGAGGGGACTTAGCACTTGTGCCAGCCACATCCCTGATTACTGCCAATCAGACCTGAAAGGCTTCACCAGAATATGAGAGAAGGACTCCAACACTCCACCTCCGCCAGGCTGACACGGACAAGTAAAAGTGAGTGTGAAATCCTGCTGGAGGATCTAAAGAAGCAGACTCTCCCTGAAGCATAGTACAGCACAAAGAGAAAATTGAAAGGTCAAGATGGAGCAGAGACTTAAAAAAATTTTCTGGCAAACCAGCTTCCAATATAAAATGCAAAGTTTGAGGCCTCTGGTTCATTGAGCGCAACCATAGCAACAAAACAAATATCACATTCCCACTACAGGCCTAACAGAAAGCCAGGTGTGCCCACATTCAAGCAAAAACTATTTGGTATTTATGTCAAAAATTATTTGTCACTTTCCAACTCCAGTATTTTCTTCCCCAGAAATGATCTAAATTCCAATAGCTCAAAATTCAGTGTGACCTTTGTACAAAGATAGATAAGTATGTGTTACTCTTTTAGATACGTGGCCATATTCAAAAAATATTTTGAGGCAGAAGAAAGTCAAGGAGATAAATGTACTCACAAAGCTACAAAGAAATTAGCACCAGACTCAGAAATGTCCTGGATGTTTAAACCACCTCAAAAGGAATTTAAAAACATCGATTAATATGTTGAAGTCTCTAGGGGAAGAGGTGGTTAACTTATGAGCTCATATAGGTAATTTCATCAAAGAAATAACAATGATAAGAAATAAACAGATGGAAATGTTAAAAATCAACACAGTAACAGAGATGAAGAATGCCTATGACACACTCATCAAGTCACTTTGCTGATGCAACAAAAATTGATGAACTTGAAAATAGGTGAATAGAAATTTACCAAAACTGAAATGAACAAAAAAGAGAGGAGGGAGGAAAACAGAGCAGAGCAAACAGAATAGGGTGGAATAAATATCTGAAATATCTGAAGCTAAAAATTTTCTTGAATTAATGACAAACAGGAAGCTGTAGACCCATGAAGCACAGAAAACACCAAACACGATTCGTAAATGAGTATTGCATTCTAACTGCTGAAAATGAAAGGACAGAGAGAAACTTCTGAAGACAAAAGATACAGCAGATCATACGTTATTCTTAGGAGCAACTGAGCTCCTCTTTCTATCCCTGCCCCTCCTTAACTCGCCTATTCAGAATACAACTCATTTGCTAAAGATAAATGAAATTAAGTTATGTTACAAGGGTTATCTACTGCATGCAAAGCAATGTGCTGAATCACAGAAGATTCCTGGAGGACAGAACTTGAATTGGCATAAAAAGTATGATAGTGTTAAGTGGAGATGACATGGGGAAAGACAATCAAACAGTGAGTAAAAAAGCAAAATCTTATTCCAAGAAACAATGAATGTGTTGTTGCTATGATATAGAGAACAGCCAGACAAGGTTACGAAGCTCACAGGTCAGCCAACTACTGTCGTCTTGACTTGGTCAAGTGGACAGTAGGTTTTTTTTTTTTTAAGATTTTATTTATTTATTCATGAGAGACAGAAACAGAGACACAGGCAGAGGGAGAAGCAGGCTCCCTACTGGGGGCCCCATAAGGGACTGGACCCCAGGACCCTGGGATCACCACCTGAGCCAAAGGCAGATGCTCAACCGCTGAGCCACCCAGGTACCCTGGTGTTTAATTCTAATACAAATAGCTTTACGATTTTAGTTTTCCATGGTTTTATACTCTTACTGCTGTTGTCTGCATCCTCTCATCAACGTTTCCCAGTGACTGTGCAGAAGTAGAGGATAGTCTTCTTATTCTTGTTTTGCAGAAAAAAATTAGAATGAGAGTCTTCAAGCTAATGCAAGGTTGAAATGATTTCTTTCTCATCTGCATCCTGAGTGACTTTGGGTAAGTGGTTTGATCCTGAGAGGCCTCAGTGTCCTCGTTGTGAAGTAGGATATTAGGGTTCATCTCACATTGATCTTTTGGCATTTGAGTTATTGCGTATATGCATGTGTCTCAAACAAATACAAATACAAACAAATACAGATTGAGTTGTTTTAGGGTTTGGGCTTCAAAGTTAAATACAGATTTTCTATTCAATAATCGAATCCAGATTTCCGGTGCTATTATTACAAATTTCAAACAACATGAAACAGTAATAATTAGCGGTTATAAAAGTATATGACATCATGTCTACACTGCAGTTAAGGAAAGAGTCAGAGAGATATTAAAAGCCATAATTGGAATGTGAGTTCAGATCAGGTCCTCCAGATAGTAACAAATCCTGCAAAAGAGAAATTGTCTTGTACAAGATCAAATTTATTTTCTTTTTTAGAAACAGTAGTCCAGAAGCATGGAGGCTAGAGCTCCGTGAGTATCAGAGACCCAACTGCTCTGCCACCGTTTTTGCTACTTCATAATCTAAGAGGGTTTTTTGTTTTTGTTTTTGTTTTGCCTCAAGTTATTCCAACCAGTGGAAGGAAGGAGGGAAAAAAAACAAGAAAAGATGAATTGTCAGGAGATTTCCTGAAATCTGCAACACCGCACCTTAGCTTGTGGTCAATGGAGCAGAACTTAATCACATAGTCACAACTTGCTGCAAGGGAGGGGAGCTAACATCACCTTTACTCCAGTAAGATCGTCCTCCACTAAGAGCATCATTGTTGCCTTCCGAAGGAAGAAGGCAGTAATGACTCTAGGTGCACGTGCCTAGCAGTCCATGCCATGAGAAGGCAAACATTCACTTGAGGCTTACTTGCAAGCTTCTGATTATTTTCTCTTTGGCTTGTTCAAGACACCCAGGTGTACTGTTCATAGTTTTCTGGATTAGAAAATCCAGCTTCTTTTATTGACATTATGATTTCTTTTAGTATTTTTAACAGATATCTGACTTCAGGATGTATTCATATTTTCCCACTGTGTGTAAGAACCCAATGTCTACCATGCCCGTAAGGACTGCACAGATCTAGCCCTACGATTCTGTTAAATTGCTCACTTGTTTTGAGATGGGGTCTTATTTAAAAAAACATTTTTTGTTGATCATTGTTCATCCAATGATCCGTCTGCTTATATGCTATGGTTACAGTATCCTACTGTTGACTGTGGGTATGGCTGGAGACTCTAGTGTCTTTAATCATTGAGGTTTTAATATTAGTTAGGGGAAGTTTCCTCTCCTTCTTATTAGCTATTATTCTTTAGAGTTTTCCTATTTTCTCTACTTTTTTTTAGAGACTTTAGACTTAGCTGTACTACCTCTAAAAATACTGTTAATATTTCTCATTGTGATTGTGTTGAATTTATAAATTAACATCTTGATAATGTTCAGTTTTTTCATGTAAGAACATGACATGACTTAAACTTGTTCAGTTTTATGTCTCTCATGAGTGTGTCTAAAGACTTTTTTCCATATTAATCTACACATTTAAATTTATTAAATTTATTCCTAGATATTTCAGTCCCTTTGTTGACACTTTAAATGGGAACTTTTCTTCCAATATATTTATCCCTTTATGCTTCAGATTGTTTTTTACATTAAAAACTACTTATTTATAGATAGTAATTTAGTACATGGCCAGTTTATGAAATTCTCTTTTTAAAAATTTTCTAAAGAGTTTTATTTTTTACAGTGTATTTTACTTTTTAAAATTTAAATTCAATTAATTAACATAAAATGTATTATTAGTTTTAGAGGTAGTGGTCAGTGACACCCAGTGCTTGTTACATCACATGCCCTCCTTAATGTCCATCATCCAGTTACCCCATCCCCCAACCCTTTTGTCCTCCAGTGACCCTCAGTTTGTTTCCTGTGATAAAGAGTCTTTTATGGTTTGTCTCCCTATCTGATTTTGCCTTGTTTTATTTTTCTCTCCCTTCCTCTATTATCCTCTGTTTTGTTTCTCAAATCCCACATATGAGTGAGATCATATGATAATTGTCTTTCTCTGATTGATTTATTTCACTCAGCATAATACCCTCTAGTTCCATTCCACATTGTTGAAAATGGCAAGATTTCTTTTTTTTTTTTTGATGGCTGAGTAGTAGTCCATGATAGAAATATATACATACCATATCTTCTTTATCCATTCATCTGTCGAAGGATATCTGGGCTCTTCCCACAGTTTGCCTATTGTGAACATTGCTGCTATAAACATTGGGGTGCAGGTGCCCCTTCAGATCATTACATTTGTATCTTTGGGGTAAATACCCAGTAGTGCAATTGCTGGGTCATAGGGTAGCCCTATTTTCAACTTTTTGAGGAACTTCCACACTGTTTTCCAGAGTGGCTGCAACCAGCTTGCATTCCTGTCAACAGTGGACAAGGGTACCTCTTACTCTGCATCCTCACCAACATCTGTCATTTCCTGACTTGTTCTTTTTAGCCCTTCTGACTGGTGTGAGGTGGGATCTCACTGTGGTTTTGATTTGTATTTCCCTGATGCTGAGTGATGTTGACTGTTTTTTCATGTATCTGTTGGCCATTTGTTTGTCTTCTTTGGAGAAATGTTTGTTCATGTCTTCTGCCTATTTCTTGATTGGATTATTTTTCCTTTGGGTGTTGAGTTTGATAAATTCTTTATAGATTTTGGATACTAGCCCTTTACCTGATATGTCATTTGCAAACATCTCCCATTCTGTCGGTTGCATTTTGGCTTTGTCCACTGTTTCCTTTGCTATTTAAATCTTTTTATCTTGATGGAATCCCAATAGTTCAGTTTTGCCTTTGTTTCCCTTGTTTTTGGTGATGTGTCTAGCAAGAAGTTGCTGTGGTGAAACTCTCTTTTTCTTTGCAGGTACCCCTTTAGTGTACTCTCTCCCATTTTCCAGATACCATAATACCATCTGCAAAAATAATATCTCTTCCTCACTGACAATTCTATGCATCTAATTTCTTTATCTGTACTAATGTAATTGTATGGTACCTGCAAAGAAAGTTAAATGATTAAAATGATAGTGATTGTTTTTATCCTATAGTTGGCTTTAAAGGAAATGCCCTTAAGGTTTCTCCCATTAAGTATGGTGTTGGCATTTGGTTATAGAAAAATAGGTCTTGGGCAGCCCAGGTGGCTCAGTGATTTAGAGCCGCCTTCAGCCCTGGGCGTGATCCTGGAGTCCCGGGATCAAGTCCCGCATCAGGCTCCCTGCATGGAGCCTGCTTCTCTCTCTGCCTGTGTCTCTACCTCTCTCTCTCTCTCTGTTTCTCTCATGAATAAATATATAAAATCTTTAAAAAAAAGAAAAATAGGTCATATAGTATGCATCCATATATTAACCTCTTTATAAAGATATTTTCTTGAACCCAGAATGCTTGTATTCTTGATCCAGAATAGAACAGTAATTTTCACCACTTCCCCTTTATATTAATGTGTTTGGAAAGTTGAATAATCAGTGATCAGAAGAACATAAATAAAATGACAGGAGTCAAGAAGTTATATCCCGCTGAAGGATATTCAGTGTGGTCCATACCAGAAGTAAGCCTCACCTATGACCTTCTGGGAAACGGGTTTCTAATGATGCTAATAAGAAGACTTTCCAGATGTACTGCTTATATCATGAGGCCATTATTTTCACTATATGTAGGTGAAATTCAAACTGTGGTTGAAATATATAGAAAGTTGTTTCTCTCTCAGGTGGAATCCATAGGTAGGAACTCAAGTTATATCTCGTGGTTGCCCAATTTTCTGGGATTCATGCAGTCTCCAGCTCTGTATTCTGTTAACTCCAAGATGGAATCATTGCCCATAAGCATTGAGATGGAATTATAGCCATCACATCTAGCCATAGAATAGAGGAAGGGAGGAAAAAGTGGCCTATCCATTTTTTTTAAGGGATACATGGACACCATTTCCATTCATATCCCAGTGGCTGGCACTTAGTAATGTGGCTGCTTATACAAGGGATGCTGGAATTGTATCCTTAATTCTGGATATCCATGTTTCTGGCTAACATTAAAGGATGAAAGAAAACTGGGAATTAACTGGGAGTTTTTGCCAAAAGGCTGGCTTATTCTATTGGATACATAGGCACACTTCAAGCTTCTTCCTTGCAACAGAAACTTCTACTAAATGGATCATTTTTTTCAGTATATAATAATATTTACACATTATTTTAAATCCTGGTACATCAATCTTCATTATTTGTACAATACATTAAGAATTTTTTTCAATGAGGAGGGAGTGGCCCAATATCATTGGTGATATATTTTGTAATCACAGTGTAGGCTAGGAAACTCCTGCAAGCTTTTTGTTGACAGTAGTTTTATCTATACTATTATAGGCCATTTTAACCTATTTTTTAGATTCTGACACAGGAGTTCCAAAATTCAACTATTTTTAATGTTAGCTAATGTATCAAAGACTAGTTCAATATCCTCTGCATGGAGAAAATTCAGCTCTTTAAGGCATTCTATTCCTTCAAATTGTTATCACTGGGAATTTTTTCTTTATATTTTTGAAACTTACACATCTGAAATTAAAACCTATTAGACTGTGTCTTTTCCTCTAGGCTCTAGAGATATATGATTCAAAATGGGGACTAGAAGTTTTTATTTCACTAAACATACTAAATAAATGTTTCAAAATTTCTTTCTTAGCCTTTGGTGAGAGATAACTGATGGGTAACTGAAGTTTTCATTCAGGGACCTGTGTTTAAACATTTTCTAGAAGACTCACAAGATTCAGCATGCAATTCTACTCATGGCTAAGGTTCTTTGTGGCGATGTAGTAAGCATACACAGCTGAACAATAAGGGGAAAGACAGAGGCAGAGTCTGGAGGAACGCATGTGTAGATTCCCACATGCTCTTTCCTTCCAATGAGAGGTCACACAGAGTGCACTTTCCCCCAGTAACAGAAGTACAGCAATATGTGTGTCATGTTTCTGCCCAGGGATGCCCATTAAAGAGGCAATGCCCAAGCTGTTTACTGGGAGCTAGTCATGTACGAAAGTTCCAGACTCTACAAGGAAAGCAGATGTTGAGCATAAACCATAGTGTTTGCACAGTCTAGGTACAGTGAATCACTTGTCATTTTACTGTTGACTAGGAACTTTGAGAGCCAAGTAGGCAGATGCCAGCCAAGGGCCAAACTACAAGCAGGTTTATTTAACAATAGCATTCTCAGGTTTGCTATGTAAACCCTTTTCTACAGACATAGGTGACTGCCCATACCCATACATTTCTGGGTAATTACGGTCAAGATATATGTGTAGGAGGGTATTTAATTTAATAGGCACACAAACACAATGTAAACCTAATAGCAGCTTTATGAAAGGGTTTAAAATATTTATTCATTCAACAATAGAATTTTCAACAGTTTTTTTGGACTATCATGTGGATAAGAAACTTTTGATGATGCTATTCGTAAGACAGGCACCTTATTTTCATTGGTAAGGCCTTCCCATCTTCACTATGTCATTTTCAGGGAAAAGAGCAAAACATGTTGATGTGCTGAGATAAAAGCAAATACCATGACTTCTTCCTCCATTTCCCAATAAAAGCCTTGCCACAATCTCAATCCCCAGCTTTGACACAATGGCTTTCCTTCCTCCTTGGACCTGTGTACTACTTGGTTGCTTTTCTGTTTCTTTAGCAGGAGCATCTAATTTCTCAGATCTGTATCCCCCGCTGTGGAAGAAAAGTGCTAGTCAGTTCAGTGACTACAGGGTAAAGAATGGAAAGTACATTATTGATCCCTGGGTATATCCTGAGAGAATGGGGATGTACAAAATCCTAGTGAACAAGACAGCAAGATATTTTGAAAACATTCTATTAGACAATGAACAAAACATTTTATGGGGGTTACCTCTCCAGAATGGCTGGCAATACAAAACAGGTAAGAATGACTCTTGTTATCATCCTAATGATCTACCAGTATAACCACGGAGTAATAGGGAACTAAGACTCTATAGAATTTGAGAATTGTCTTTGAGAATTGATCCTTTTCTTTTTTCCTCTTCCCCCCTCATAATCATATTTCTCTACTTCTACTCTTCTTCCTCCATAAATCCTTCTTTTGTGTGCTTCTGTTTTGACTAGAAATCACAATGGTGCATCAGGCATAGCTGCCAAACAAAAAGACATCATGTCAGATCTATTGAGAATTCTACAAGTATTTATTGAACTCCTGCTAGATGCCAGATGCCATTCTAAGCACTTAGATGAACAAAACAGTCAAAAGGATATATGTTAAAAACAGAAGGTGTTGTCAAATTAACTTGAAATTTTTTGAAGTCCCAATTGTGATTACCTAAACATGGAGATAGGGCTGCTAGGCAAGGAGTGGCATCTTGCTCATGACGATGTTTCTCTGCAAATGATTGACTCATTTTGAAAATACATTCTAACATTTAGTTAGGAGATATACGCTCTGGGCCAAGGATTCATAAATTAGAAAGATATTTTTGTTCTGGCTGACAGAAGCAGCTCATGAAAGCGAGTGGTGCTTCCTTGCCTACTCCATACCGATAACACCACCAATAAGGAAATTTCATTGTTGTATTCCAATGAAAAAAACTAGAAGATCACAGTTTATCTTAAGTCTGAGCAGTGATCAGATTCAGGAACTCCTGTGGTTGACAAGTCACGCATCTTTGTCAGGGAATGTCCTGAGACCTAAATCTACTCCTATTTATCTGGCTTTCCTTGGCGTCAAAACAACCCTAGTTCAGAAGAAATCAGTGAAATTAAGTCTACTATGGGAGGCAGCCCACCCTCAGGGGAAAGAGATGGAGTCTGAAAGGGCTGGTGGATTAATGCCCTTCTGACTCACTGAATTCACACATCAGGGTCAAGCTTGGCTAAACTCTTCCACTGATGAACTGATAAGTGTCCAGCATTTGCTAAGAGCAGTGGGGAGATGGGGTGTGAATAAGGACTTTCAGACAGTTTCCCTGCCATCAAAGAATTTACAACAACACAAGTGAAATGGGAAAGATAGCAGAAATTAAGTGGAAGAAAATACACAACAACTCTTGGATAAAAGTTAAAAGTGCCAAACGAGGGGTAGAGTGGAGGAGTCAGCTGGAGTAATCAGGAAAAAAAAATGAATTTAAACTGAGGCTTGAAATGTGGCTGAAATTTTACTGGGGAAATGGAAAGGAAATCTATTAGGAAGTAAACAAATAAGCTAAAGCAGTGTTTCTCAGCCGTGGCTGCATATTGAAAATAACTGCCTAGTTAAAAAAAAATATCAAGGTGTAGGTCCACCATGAAAAATTCTATTCTAATGTGATAATATCAGAAATTAAGCCAAAGGACAGAACCTGGAAATGGGGTGGAATAGGGACATGTGATTGAGTGTAGTGTGTGTGTGTGTGTGTGTGTGTGTGTGTGTGTGTGTGTATGTTTAAGGAAGGGACAAGAAAAGGAAGGGAGAAGGAGATTGAGTGGAAGGGAGTAGTTAGGGATCAATGAAAGAATAAGAGACCAAATTAAAGCAAAATATTTATTGATACTCAAGAATGTTATTGTATAATGAATAATCCCTGCACCCCCCTCTCTCTTCTTAGGAAGATTAGCTGATCCCAGAAGAAGGACCGACTGTGGCTATGACTCTGATCCTCTGTGTGTCTCTGTGGACAGTTGGTGGGCTGGTAGGTTCATTTAAGTGGCAAAACAGGTACTAACCATCCCCCAAGGAAAGTGTTCCACCCGAAACCTTAGGGACGGAGAGAGGACAGTACTAGTTCTTTCTAAGAAGGAATCTGTTTCATCGTGCACCTTGTGGCCTTGGTGCCACATCCTCGAATTGGACAGCCGTCGTGTCAGTAATGATTCCCTGGGACACGAGCTTGTCACGGAAGCAGAGAACAAGGGCCGGGGAGGGACCAGGGCCTCTGCAAGCCCGGCCTACCAGGGAGGAGGGAGGCCGACGTGAGGGGGGGTCTCCAGGATGAGGGGGGATGAGAAAGGAGGGAACAAGTGAATAAGGCTTTTTCCTCATTTCACCCCAACCAAATGTGTTTGCCTTTCATGCTCTAACATGTCAGGGTGGGTACCACAAATCATTTTTCAAATGATTACTCATTTTATCAATCAGTAATCAAAGGCGTCTGTCAGACATTCAGTCCTAAAATAACCAGAAGACATTTTCAAATTCTTTAATTCTATTTTGTGTTTTAGTAATTAAATTAATTTACCCATATTTCATTAGAGACATTTCCCGATAAGAGACAAGCTTAGGGTGACACACACCACATACACCTTTACATATTTTTTCTTTTTCTCTCTTTTTTTTTTAACATATTTTTTCTAATACCACACACACTGGTTCTTTTCAAAGACCCACGAATAGTCACGGTTTGGAATTCAGGGTTCCTTATCCCCAGATTGATTCAGGAGTTTGGAGCATCAGGCTGCTCGACTGGGGCATAGGATTACGTTCATAAATGCGTGTCTGTGATAAAAAACATTCTGCATCACCAGTGAGAATCAGCCGAGGCTTTACAGCCCTCTAAACTATAATGTCTAAATCTGCTGGAATAGGTTATATTTAGAGAGAAATGAAAAACAGCTAATTCATTGTCAATTTAATCATCCAGAGATCTACTGTCAACACTTATCCAAAATGTGGGCTTTAAAAACCTAATCTGAAACCAGGGCTTTGTGATATCACAGTTGCACATGAAACTTGGCTAAATACAAAGTACGCAATGTCAACACTCTAACCACACTAAAATGTCTTAGAAAAAAATTACATTTTATGAAAAAACTTCAATTAGAAGTGTATCATTCTGTGCACAAGTAGAGAACTTCCTTCCTTTTTTTACTTAATGCTTTGAAAAAAAATATTAAATAATATTAAATTAATATTGAATATTACATAATATTAACTTAATATTAAATATAAGTTTTTATTTAAAATATCATAGACAACTGCTTAAGTCTATGTCTATGATTATAGGGTTATTTTTAAAAAAGGTTTTATTTATTTATTTTAGAGAGAGACAGAGACAGAGAGCACACACACGAGCCAGCACAAGCAGGGGGAGTAGCAGAGGGAGAGGGAGAAGAAGCAGGCTCCCTGTGGAGCCGAGAGCCAGACACAGGGCTCCATCCCAGGACCCCAGGATCATGACCCGAGCTCAAGGCAGACGCTTAATGCAATGAACCACCCGGGACCCCTGATTGTAGGGTTATTAACAAAAGCATATTAAAGTTATGTAGATGATCTTTAGGGAGATTTTCAATTTTTTTTTTGCTAGGTTTCTGAATGTGTGATTTTTGCCTACTGGTTTACAGATAACTTAAAAATATTCTCTATCCCATTTGTTAGGATTTGCAGTAATAAGTATTTTGCTGTTACAGATATGAATTACTTTCTATGTGCATTGCCCTTCCTTGCTGCGGTTGACTCTGGCATAATGGGGATATCATCGGACCAAGTCATGCTTTTGCCACCACCCAAGGACCAGACAAAGTTTTGTCTTAATGTTTCTAGTTGCCGGTCGTCCTTTCCTGAGATAATGAGCAAGTGGAATGCCTTTTACCAGGTTGCTTTTTAAAGTTTTGTAATTTATTTTCTTAGGAGGTGGTAAGAGAATTTTCTGTTTTGTATAGTGCTTTTTGCCTAGGTTTTTGTGTGCATCGTATATTTCCTAAGTGTAAAAACGTAAACTGTCAGGCGAATTATATTATTACATTTGCAGCGGGGGTCAGTAGGTGGGGCGTTTGTTCCCTCTGAGCCAATATGGCATTAACACAAACTCGATCCTCTCATTCCAAATGAATAATACATAAATGTGAGCGTGCATAAGATATCTGACTAAATGCAAAAGATTATTCTGTTTAATTGAATCTGCATGGCAACGAAGAATTAACTTTTAGGAGAAATACAATTATGGAGTTGGTTATTAGAAGAGTCAAATAACTTATTCCAACTGAATTAATAAATGATCATATAGGTAAAACTAAACAATTATGTGGCAATGAAAACCAAATATTCAATGAGCAAAATGTGAACATTGGTTAAACATAGATGTGGGCTAAGGTGCACAATGAAAAGATGGATTCACTAGTTCCACAGATTATTAGTTCACTACTTTAGATATGACTGGATTAAAGATTCTAATAAAAATGTCCTCCTTTTCTTAAACTTTAGTGGTAACTTTTGCTATGGTAGCAGAAAAACAAATGACAAATCAAAAACAAAATCCAGTATAAAATACTGACTCCTGGGAAAATTGTTGCAGCTCATTTCTTATAGATGTGTTCAATAATATTATTTATAATAGATATTTATTATATTCTTTTACAAAGTGTTAGTCACTGAGAGCTTATACAGTTCTTAGAAACAAAATTCTCCTCTCATGCAGGATATTGCTAAATTATGTATGGGAGTAAGATTAAATTTTAAGGAGAGAAATTGTTGTATTTTCTCAAATATGAATAAATTTCTCCTCGCTACAGCATTTACAGTATCCTTCCAGTACCTTTGAAGACCTGTTGAAGTACTTATGGGCTGCACATGTCGCAACCATAGATACTGTTGGCAAAATATTTGAAGATAGGTAAGAATGCATCCCAAATCATTTCTATTTAATATGGTAAATGATTTTGGGCCTCACTTATGCCTTTTTATTCCTCTTCTAAAGTGGTACTCAATGTTCCTATTAAATAATATTAACCATTGGGTATTTTTAATGATGAAGTATAAGTATTTTAGAATGATTAGACTTAGAAAATATTTTTTGAAGAAGCAGCAAATTTTGAGAAAAAAAAAAAAACATCTGGTGCTAACCAACTATTTCAGCTAATGAAATAGCTAGCCAACCAACAAACAAATGAAACATATGACCAATTTCTCTATATAAAAAAGGAAAGAAATTGTCTTCAATATATTTTTTTTAAAGATTTTACTTATTTATTCATGAGCGACACAGACTGAGAGAGAGGCAGAGATACAGGCAGAGGGAGAGGCAGACTCCCTGTGGGGAGCTCGATGTGGGACTCCATCCTGGAGTCCAGGATCACACCCTGGCTGAAGGCAGGCACTAAACCACTGAGCCACCCAGGGATCCCTGTCTTCAATATTTTGATCATGGGCATAGTACTGGTAGGTACTTATACTGTGGAGAGTATATACTGGAAAAAGATCAACTAGCATCAGGGTGAGCATGCAGGGTAGCTCAGAAGATTATCAAGCACTCTAGGTGTACATCTAGAGGTTATTATAGACTTAGATAAGAAGGTGCAAGAATGATTTGTGCTTAGCTGTGAATGATACTATATTAGTCAGGGTTCTCCAGAGAAACAGCCCCAATAGAAGATAGGTAGGTAGGTAGAGAGATGATAGTAGATAATAGATAGATAAATGATAGAAGATGATAGATAGATGATAGATAGATAGATAGATAGATAGATAGATAGATAGATAGATAGATGATAGATAGATGATAGATGGATAAATAGGTGATAGATGATAGATAAATAGATAGATGATAGGTAGATAGATAGATAGATAGATAGATAGATAGATAGATAGATATAGAACCAGGAAGAGCCTATGTTCCAGTTTGAAGGCCATCAGCCTTCATCAGATTTCCCCCTAATTTAGGGAAGGTCATCTTTTTGTTCTATTCACACTACCAACAGATTGAATGGAGGCGATTCGCACTATGGGGGGCAATATGTTTTACTCAGTCAACTGGTTTGAAAAGTGAGATTTCCGAAAAACCCTCATAGAAATACCCCCCAAATAATGTTGACTAAATATCTGGGCACCCTGAGGCCCAGTGACGTTGACGTATAACATCAGCCATCATCGACACTATCTGGGGGTGGGGTCAACCAATTGGAGAGAGATTTGGGGTGGAAATCTGGGTACGGTGCAAAACAGGAACCAAAAATCAGGGTCCTTGGTACTGTCTGAGTATACAGGTGAATCCAGGCAGGAACGTGGGAGTGTTTCTTACTTATTTCACTGATTGTCTCTCCCACCGACTCCGTCCTTCAGTATAGTAAATAAATCAGCTACAGTAGCAGATTCAAAACACATTTCCTCCTTTACTTATTGATATAGCTTCAAAAACTAGATATTAATTGGAGGATGGAGGAGTTTTCTCCCATTGGAGCATTTGTAATTGGATTTGGAGCTGAAGCCAGCACAGCAGTTGCAATTCAACTGTTCTTTCCATTCTGATGACAGGAAATAGGAATGAGATTATTAGACAACGATTTCTGTCTCAGATTGCCAACCTCAAGATTTGACAGATAAGAAGTCATCTCTCTAGACTACTTTTTTCATTTACAGATGTTTCAGGTTCATATCCAAAGATAATTCACTAGGGAATGCAACTTTGTCCCTTAGAAATATGAGAGTCCTTTAGCTAAAGTTCAAGGAGATTGCAGAAATTTTTTTTCTTACAGGTACATTTCTTGTGTCTTATGGGTTTAGATTTTTAATCTTTTTGTATTTATTCCTATTTATGTCATGGAACTGTTTTGAAAGAAATATATTTTTAGCAGGCCAAATTTATTTAAAAACTCTAAAATCACAGAGCATATGAATTTTTTCATGAAAAATCTTGAATAATTACATGATTAGTTTGATCACAAGCATATGACCCAAATTTTTTTTCTGATACTATTAGAAGCACTTTCCTCACTAATTATAACCAAAAAAAAAAAAAAAAAGATTTTTTATTAACTTTTTTTATTCTCTGAAATTTGACCTTCTTACTTGACCTTCTATTTAGGTGCAACAGGTGACTCTCTCGAATGGATTTTTTAAGTAGCTTCTGTTTCTCAAGTACAAGAAATTTCACGAAGTATCTTCATGTAATATCTCACTTTGAAATACCTCAATTTTTCTAGATCCTGAGTATGTGGTCGAGCTGTTTAGTAACTTGCTGAAAATCTTACAGCTAGTGAATGGCAGGGCTAATGTTTAAATTTCTCATGACTCCATAGCTCATCCTCTTACCTGTAAGCTGTGCTGCCTGCAGTGTACACGGCCTACAGACTAGTTTTACAAGGTCAGTAACTACCAAAAGATAGTAAAAGACATTAAAATGTTTTAATTAAAGAAGACTCTCACCTTTTCAATATATAAGGAAGCGGGAATAAAATATAATATTCACTTCCTTGATAAAGAATCTTTTAATCCTGGGGCTTAACAAAATATAATTGAGCTGAACAAAATATCATTCATACCTCTCCTCTCTCCCTCTCAGGTAGGTTAGCAGGCAAGTGAGTGTGACCAGGGTCTCCCTGTCCTAGGAGTTAGGGTAGTGGATGGACAGTCCTTAGAATCTTAGAATCTTAGAAGAATCTAAGATTCTTCAGAAGATTCTTTCCCTCCTTCCTTCCTCCTTTATTTCCTCCCTCCCTTCTCTCCCTCCCTCGCTCTCCCTGTCCCTCCTTCCTTCCTATTTCTTTATTTTATATATTGAACTCAGGTGTGCCTCCTTATTTTTGTTTTGGATTATTTTTAGTTTGTCTATGATCCATTTCTTATATGTCAATGATTTAAAGAGTCAAATGGAAGCACTTGAGTGGCTCAGTCCGTTAAGGGTTAAGCTACTGCCTTCAGCTCAGGTCTTGATCCCAGGCTCTGGGATGGAGTCCCACCCATTTGGGGCTCTTTGTTCACTCAGGAGCCTTCTCCCTCCCCCTCTGCCCTCTGTCCCCTCCCCGTGCTTATAATGTCTCTCTCTGCGTCAAATAAACAAAATCTTGAAAAAAAAAGACAAAGAGTCAAATGGTTCTATGAGGTTTTGCCATCCCTCCCACCAAAAATACATAAATAATTGACACAGCTGTATCCAGGGAGAATGCCACTATAACCGCTGGTTACTGTGATATTTAGTACTATATTTCTAAAAAAAAAAAAAAATCCTATAACATTTCCTGATTGCAGATTTAAGTATCCTTTTTATTACGACCATAGGAAATTACCACTCAGTTCCCCTCACCCCTACTCCACACAAATTCTTCCCACTTACCACTCTTTCTGTATAATTGTTTAATGATGTGGATTGAGTCAATGTTCAGCGGCTACATTATTTTAACTATCAATCACTATTCACATCACGCGTACTAAACTGATTCTAATTATTTTTCTCATTATCTCATTCCCTTTAGAGTTGATCATTTTTTTGTGTGAATTTTTGTTTACTTTCTATCATACACAACGCTAATTACTTCAAATTAGCAAACCAAACAAGTTTCTTCTTAAGGTGTTTAGAAGCATCCGGAATTATATCAATTTCTTCTTCTCGTAGAGGTTTCGTTCAGAACTGTGGACTTGCTCTGTTCTGCCCAGGTGGTCAGATGAGATTCTTAGGTCTCTAGGATCTTTGTACTAGATTGCCTTTGTCTCTTCTTTATGTTGACTCACCCATTTCCAGTATCCTGTATTGTTTTATTTCCTGGATTACTTTGTTG
The DNA here is from genome assembly GCF_018345385.1 of Vulpes lagopus. Taxonomy (NCBI): domain Eukaryota; kingdom Metazoa; phylum Chordata; class Mammalia; order Carnivora; family Canidae; genus Vulpes; species Vulpes lagopus. The sequence continues at coordinate 123,543,412 of NC_054825.1, forward strand.
GTTAAGACTTACATACTAGTCGATTCAGAACAGTTGTATAAGAAGAAAAAATTGCAGGTAATTTGCATTCTTAAAATATCATTATTCTTTCACGATTTTTGACTGAGGTTGAGTGAATACAGAAACCTAGGCTAGCAATACTTAAGAATTTTTGAAGGCATATCTCCATTAGTTTTTAGCTTCACTTTCACTGTTGAGAAGTTGCAATTTATTAGGTGTGTTGCCCTGTATTTCATTCATTTTTTTTTTCCCACGAGAATGTAGCACGGTTGATAACTACAGAATCTCAGCGTCTATACAGCAGTGCTTATTCCTCACATGTTTAAGATCCAGTTGGGCAGGTCTGCTGATCTTCCCCGTGCTCACCTCATGTTTGCTGATTTGATTGGCAACACAGGGATGAGTGGAGAAGCTCAGCTCTGCTCCATTTGTCTCCCATTCTCCAGCAGGCAAGCCTGAGTGTTTGCCATAGTGATGGTAGAATGGCAAGGGAGAGAAACCAAATTGTGAAAACACAGTTCAAGCTTATGCGGTGTCAAGTTGGCTAATGTTCTATTGGCTAAATCAACTTATATGGCTGAGCCAGGGTAGAAAACCTCTCTCCTTGCTGTCTCCTTTCTATGTAATAGGGAAGGGACATTGAAGAGACCAAAAACCAGAGATATAAAGACTTTTGAGAAATTGAGGCCATGTTTGCAATCTACTACATACTGGGGCACTTCCTTCAAATCTCATGTGTTACCTTTTTTAGGTAAAATAATATATTAGAAAAAAAGAGAATATATTAGAGTCTTTTATTTACTTGAGACAGTCCTGACCTCTTTACAGTCTATGTCTACTTAAAGCTCTGTGGTCTTGTATCCTAAGATTGGCTGGTGCACCTATAACTGTATTTTAAATTAAAATGAGCTTTAAAGGTGTGTTTTTATTTATTTATTTATTTTTACTTGACTCTCTCTTAACTGACTTATTAGGTGAACTGTCCAATAATATATTCACTTAAATCATTTAAAAGGCTTCCATTGGATCTGACTTTGCTAAACACCTCTGTGCCTTTAAACACAGCCCTCACTTCTTTCCTAGTGTTTATTTAAGCCATTGTTCTTAGGGCTTGAAGTTTATTTAAGCCATTACAGGTTACCTAAGCCATTGTTCCTCACTTGTGATGAGCACTGGGTGTTCTATGTAAGTGATGAGTCACTAAATTCTGCTCCTGAGAACAATATTACACTGTATGTTAACCAATTAGAATTTAAATAAAGACTTGAAATTCAAAAATCAAAAACAAAAGAAAGAAAATAATGAGGCTGAAATTTGGAGTGGATTAGTTGCAATTGTACCTGTTTCTACTTGTCTCTTAGGTTGGAGTATTATTCTAAAGCCGAAGCAAATTTTGGAAGAAATTGGTGTGTGGCTGTGGATTATTTAGCTGCTTCCCTCTTTCCTACAACTTTGGTCAGAACACATGAATTCCAGGAGGGCCTGCCACCACGAATGCTTGTTAATGGGGATAGAGCCCCCTTTATCAGCGACTTTACTGAATTTCAAAACACTGTCCTGCTCCTTCTAAGTTTTCTTTCCCAAGTGGATAACTTTCCAGGTAAGGGCCTTATAAGCAATATATTTTAATGAAAATTAATATTTCATTGAATAAGGGAAGAAAAAATGATTTTATCAGATACAAAGATTGTTATAATGCATACTGTTAAAGAAAGTCATGGTTCTCCATGGGTATCCATTCCACAGTTTTTGGTCCTTCTAATCCTGGTCTGTCCCTTCTTTTTTTTTTTTTTTTATTTTTTATTTTTTTTTTATTTTTTTTTTTTATTTTTTTTATTTTATTTATTTTTTTTGGTCTGTCCCTTCTTATGCATCTTTATTGATCCATGAAGCCACCAGACTACTCCAAGTCCGCTTTTCATCTGTAAACCCATATATAATCCTTTGATGCTGTTATAGTAGTCCTTTTTTTTTAAAAAAAAAACTTATACATTGCTCTTAATTTAGAATGAAATAAATAAATCTCAAAAGAAAATCCAGCATGATTAATGGGAAAAACTAGCAAATTGACTTATGGGCGCTCCCTTCATCCAGCCTTACTAGCTGTGGATGATATATTCTGCTGGAGCTCCTCAACTATAGGGCTTCCTATCAGAATGAGAAACAGAAGGAATCTTTAGTTGTACATTTGAATTACCACATCATCTCAATTTTCCAGGTATGCTCTTATGCAGTGAACCAAGCTGAAAACAATTAAAATATTACTTTTTTTAGGCTCCCCCAAAGAATCTGATAGATAAACAAGCCAAGTAAACATAAATACATTAAATACATGTTTTTGAAATCTTATTTGAGTTAGAGTAAAAAATAAGCCCAAACATTTAAGGCCTTCATGCAATTGCAGTTTCTTCTTGCTGTAGTAGTGGTTCCAGTGCAGTATTCTCAGTCAGTGGCAGCTTCCCTTTACACAATGAGGAGAGAACTAAGTCTCCTCCCAGCCTCTGGCTTCTATATTATCTACATCTCACCAGTACAAAGATGCTGTCATGTTTGGAGAAGTGAGTGGGCTAGGGAATTAAATTATTGTCTAAGAACTATTTTGTGTGACAAATTTATACCATGAAAGGAGAAGAATGACTTTTGGTAACTCTGCAAATGATCAGATGGTGTAATTGCATTGTATGTCTGGGTTGCATAAACTGGATCTTTCCTCTTAAGATATATAAGGTGAAGAACTGAGTAGATAATGGAAGTTGAAATAACTTTAAAGTTTGAAAGTACCGTACCACAAGATTTTTACAAGATTTAAGTTTTACTGAAATCTGGCTTTATATCACTTAGTTTTGAATAGCTTTCACAGCAAAAAAATGGAAGATTAAATGTTGAAAACTATTGGTGAAAAAATGATCAGCCTTGATAGTATAATTGTGTAACGTTGCATAATAAGGCATTCACTATCATCTAGTTGTCATTCTCTTGGCAACCACTCTCCATGCTCCCATTGACACTCAGAGTTCAGTCACAGTATCAAAGGCCTTGGAGTTTTCAGATAAGCAAAGAATAGAGAAAACAAATATATTGAAAACAAAACATGAGTGAAAACCAAATATTGATATTTAAAAATGAGCATTTTCAATTAATCTTTGGTAACATATGTATACATTTACAATAAGGTTTCAGGTGTCATTTAGCTACTTTTTAGTTTCCAGAAGTGTTTTCCACAAGACACTTAAGCTAAATTCACTAGATGTAATCTACAAAATAAAATTAACCTTTTCTGGCTTCTTTAACATTTGCCGATTGTAAGAATTGGAATGGGGTTTTTCATTTTTAATTACATAAAATTCTCAACCATTTCTTTGCCTATAGTGGCATCAAGTTTTAATCCTTAGCTCTATATATTCTAAGAGTAAAGCTCATATTAAAGTTGAAAAATATTTTTAGGTATTAGATTTTATTTTATAATAATATAATATTAGGTGTAAATTAGTGAGAAAACAAAGCTTGCCTAGTTTTATCATTTTTTCCATGAGTGACATTTAAAATAAACAATGAAGACTGAGTGAAGATTCAAAACTATCAGAAGCTGATGCTTCATGTTAATGTAATTTAAAATGCTTAAGAAAACATTGGTGACATAGGAAGCTCCTGAACTTACCTCCTTTCATGAACACACAAAATCTACAGCCGCAGACAGAACAATTCACTCTGATACAAATCCAGAAACTGAGTGACTGAACATTTCTGGAAAAATGAGAGAAAAATCCACATTGAGGCAGGAAGGAGAGGCTGAGACACAATCTTGTCATAAGTCCCAGCCTTGACGAAGTGACACACTATAGGGAGGAATCTCACAATCCCTAGCTTCTCCTTAAGGAGTGGTGGTTTTGGACCTCACATCTGGCACCCCAACTTCTAAGGCTTCCATGTGAGAGATTGGCTTCCAAAACATCTAGCTTTGAAAGCCAATGGGGCTTGCATCAACAAGACCCAGAAGGCTACAGCAAATGAAGAGACAGTTCTTAGAAGGCTTGTGCAGACTCACTGTGGCAAATTCCCAAGGATCTAGATCAGAGGCTGCAAATTGAAACACACCCAATCTTTTCATTAGAGGCCTGTTTGTTCATTTCAATAGCTACGGACTGAGGGAGGAGTCTTAATACTGCAATACACTTCAGAAACCACGAACTTGATAGGTGCCATCTTTGCACTCTCCCTTTGTCTTGCTTCAGGATGGAGGTATCTCCTGTAAAGGAACTTACACACACATCTGGTGCCATGTTTCATTTTTTTTTTTCAGTTGTCACCCAGATGATACTTCTTGATTGCATGGCTCTGATGGCCAACAGGGCTTAATTAAATTCATGTGTTCCATAGGACTGTAATAAACAAAAGTTGCTACCCAAGGATGCAGCTTAAAATCATCTGGCATCCAGGTGTTGACTGAGCTCTACCTTTTTGGGACACTGACAGGTCTTGGCCCACTTTCAATGACTGGGGCCGTTAAGAGCACACTAAGCAGTTTCACAAAGGATTGAAAGACAATCAAGAGCAAGGGCAACATTGAATAAGATTTATCTATTATTCAGAGGCCTCTTCTTCAAAACTGGAAGAGGTGGCTGTTTTGTCTAATCCATAGAAACCAGCAGAGAAAGGCAAGGAAAATGAAGACCCAGAGGAATGTGTTCCAAACAATAGACCAGCATAAAGCCCCTGAAAAATACTTTAATGAAATGAAGATAAGTGGTTTCCTTTATAAAGAGTTCAAAATAATGGTCATAAAGATGCTCTCTGTGGTCAGGAAAATAATTAATGAACAAAGTAAAAATTTCAATAGGGAAATATAAAATATAAGAAAGTACCAAACTGAAATCACCGACCTGAAAAAATGTAAAAATAGAGCAGAAGAATTCAATAGAAATGTTCAACTGCAGTCTAGTGAAGCAGAAAACAGGGTCAGGAACTTCAGCACAAGGCAACATATCTCATCCAATAAGAGGAGCAAAAAGAGAGAAGAATAAGAAAGGAAGAAGATAGCTTAAAGATATTTCTAGCACAACATCAAGTGGGCCAATATTTGTGTTCTAAGGGCCCCAAAAATAGAATGGAGAGAGAGAAAGAGGCATAAAATGTATTGAAAGAAATGATGAGTGAAAATTTGTAACTTGGAGAAGAACACAGACATACAGATTCAGGAAACCTAGAGAGTTCCAAATAAGATGGACCCCAAAAGACCTACACCAAGACACATTATAATCAAATTGTCAAAAGTTAAAGACAAAGAATCTTAAAAGCAGTAAGAGAAAAACAATTCATTATGTACAAGAGAACCACCCCCTCCCCGCATAAGACTCAGCAGATTTTTCAAGAGAAGTTTTATCAGCCAGAAGGGTGGCATGATATAATTGAATGCTGAAAGAAAAAAATCCCAACCAAGAGTACTCTCCCTGGCAAAATTTTCCTTCAGAATTAAAGAAAAAACAAAGAGTTCTCCAGATCAGCAAAAGCTAAAAGGGTTTAGCTCTCTACTAGACTGGCTTTATAAGAAATGTTTAAGGCAATTCTTTAAGCTGAAACAAAAGTGTTCCTAATTAGTAACAAGAAAACATATGAAAGCATAAAGCCTACTTCTAAGGTAAAATATAGTTAATGTAAGATAATCTAACATAATGGTGGTAGATTCATAGCCTCTAAATTCATAAATTAAAAAAATAATTCCATTTACAATTACATCAAAAGGAATACAATACCTAGAAATTAATTTAAGCAAGGAGGTGAGAGACTTGTACACTGAAAACTGTAAGACACTAATGAACGAAATTTAAAAAGACAGAAATAAATGAAAGAAATTCCATGTTCATGAATTGGAAGCATTGATATTGTTGAAACTTCCATACTCCCCAAAGCAATCTGCAGACAATGCATTTCCTATTAAAATTCCACTGTCATTTTTCACAGAAATAAACAATCCTAAAACCTGGATGCAACCACAAAAGACTCTGTATAGCCAAAGCAATCTTGAAAAAGAAGAACAAAGCTGAAGGCATCTCACTTATAAATTTCTTTTTTTTTAAAGGTTTTATTTATTCATGAGAGACACAGAGAGAGAGGCCGAGACACAGGGAGAGGGAGAAGCAGGTTCCCTGTAGGGAGCCCAATGCGGTACTCGATCCTAGGACCTCAGGATCACGACCTGAGCCAAAGGCAGACACTCAACCACTGAGCCACCCAGGTGCCCCTCACTTATAAATTTCAAACTACACTGCAAAGCTATAGTTAACAAAACAGTAAGGTACTGGCATAAAAACAGACACAGAGATCAATACAACAGAATGGAGAGCCAGAAATAAACCCACACGTGTATAGTCAGATACTTTACAACAAAGGTATCAGGAATACACATGGGGAAAAGACATTCTCTTAAATAAATGGTGCTAAGGGAACTGGATAGCCACCTGCAAGAGAATGAAAATGGACCATTATCTTAACCCAAATGCAAAATAATTAAAGACTTGACAGTGAGACCTGGAACCATAATCCCCCAGGAGAAAACAGAGGGTAAGGTCCTTGACATTGGTCTTAATGAGTTTCTGGATTCTACACGAAAAGCAAGGGCAACAACAGCAACAAAATATAAGTGGGACTATATCAAATAAGAAAGAAGCAAAGGAAATTATCAAAAAAAAAGGAAATGGTAGAAGTTGTCTGCAAGACATGTATATGATGGGGGATTCATAGCCAAAGAAAATAGTAACAATCTGATTTAAAAATGGGCAGATCTGAACAGATATTTTTCCAAAGAAGACAACAGATGGCCAACTGGTGCCTGAAAATGCGCTCAACATCATTAGTCATCAGAAAAATGCACAGATCAGGGAAAACCACAATGAGATACCATCTCCTACCTGTTAGAATGGCAATTATTAGAAAAGACAAGCAGTAACAAGTGTTAATAAGAATGTGGAGAAAAAAGAACCCTTAGGCACTGCTGGTGGGGAAGTAGATTGGTGTTGCAAGTATGAAAAATAGTATAAAGTTTTCTCAAAAAATTAAAAATAAAACTACCATATGATCCCATAATTCCACTTCTGAGTATTTTTTCTGAAGGGAATTAGGTCACTATCTCAGAAAGATATTTGCAGCCCCATGTTCAGTGCAGCAGTATTTACAATAGCTAAGGAATGGAAACGATGTGAGTGTCCATCAGTGGATGAATGGGTGAGGAAAATGTGATACATACATATATATATATATATACATACATAGGTATCAATATGTATAAAATGGAATATTATCAGCCATAAAAAAATAAAATCCTATCAGTTGCCGTGGTTCATGGATGAACCTTGAGGGCTTTATGCTGAGTCCACCTTCTAATTCTAGAACAAAGTGGATTTTGCTGCCTTTCCAGGCACAAGGCTGCTAAACTAGTTAGGAAAATAATTTATTTCAGGCAGTTAAAATATATGGTAATTTAAAAGCCTCTGCTTATTAGGTTGATCAGCCGAATTGTTAAAGTCTGACATTTTTAGAAAAGGAAATAAAATGAACAATTATACAGCTGCTCTGTGGTCTGGCGGAAACGGCTTCTCCAGCAACAGTACCAAAGTAAATAATAGTCTTTTTTAGCAGGTCCACCGTAAAAGAACACATCTTTTCTTTGAGAGTCCTCGTGTTCCCAATCCCCATAGTTTGCCTATTAACATTTGACTTTCAATACATGAGTCTCCGTGTAGGTAAGCCCAAGTGGTAACTATTTCCAAAGCAGCAATTGTAGTGACTTCTTAACTTAGAGGAGTGTCTCGTAGTTGCTGACATTAACTCCCAAGAAATAACTATCTACTACTTTGAGAAGTAAACCTGTTAAAAAACAAAGTTTTGATGATAGATTAAACTAAAAACCTAGTGACATTTTAGCAAAACAGTGACAAGAGCTTTAGACCAACTTAAAAATCAACGTGTTTCAGTAAACTGATGTTTGGGGAGTCATGATCATTGTTTTCTATTTCAAAAGTATTGGGTTTAGAAAGCAGTTGTATGATAATGCCTTGATATGTTTGTCTCTTCCCATGCATTTTTAAATAACCAGTAATCAATACTTTAATAAACATTTTTCTTTGGTGTAAAAAAAAAAGAGTTATTGCCAATCTCTTACTAATAAAGAAGCGGGTTTTACAAGTTTAAATAATTCACCAACTGGTAAATAAGAAATTTGCACCCTGGTGTATTATTTTAAAGCCCATGCCCTTCTCCTGAACACACACCATCCTCTTACATACTGAAATGTATTTTCTAGAAAAGTCTGAAATCTAGTGTCAGCCCTTTGCTTTCTCTTGGAATGTGTTGACTGACTCAGCATTAATCAAATCTGAAGATTGCAAACTAGCGTAACTTGCTCACTAGTTTAAATAGAAGAGAAAAATATTAAGTAGAAGATAGCTTGGGTCTCGGGACTTTATTTTTATTTTTTATTTTTTTGGGTCTCGGGACTTTATAACAGATTAGCTGTAGCCAGAGGAAAAACATGCACCCAAGGCTCTCGCCCACAGATCAGGAAACATACTCTGTCTCCGTGGAAAGGAGTGAACACTGGTGAGAGGGATGGCTCAATATGGAAATTAAGCATCATCTGCCCATCCCCAAAGAGTGTGGGAAGAAAACAGAAGTAGACCTGGGGCCAAGCATTCTGGACACTTTCAAACCCTCACCTCCTGTACATTAACAGATCTAACCTGAAATATTTCTTCTCAAGAAAAATCATTTTAAAAACTCATTTTTCCCCTTTATTTTAAAGGCATTTTAATTGCTGTGACTTCTACTGATTTATCTTAAAGCATATTTAATATATTCAACCTTAAAAAAGCCTCAGTGTATCAACATAGTAAAATTTTTTTAAAAGATTTTATTTTATTTACTTATTAGACACACACACACACACACACACACACACACACACAGGCAGAGGAAAAAGCAGATTCCATGGAGAGAGCCCGACGTGGGACTCGATCCCAGGGGTCTCCAGGATCACACCCTGGGCCAAAGGCGGCGCTAAACCTCTGAGCCACCAGGGCTGCCCTCAACATAGTAAATTAAAATTAAAGCCTTCTTCCCCACCTCTCTTCATTTATATCTTTGGCCCCTCATTCAATTTTTTTCAAGTGGTGCAAATTTCCGGAATTTGTACATAAAACAGTGTATAAATGAATAAATAAAACCCGTGTTCTTTGCACAAATGAGATCATGCTGACCGCTCCGCACTGTTTTATTTTTTTACTGGAAAATTTTCTTGAAATTCTTTGATGTTAGGATATATTGATTTGAAGCATTCTGCTTAAAGTATATGTAGTATGTCATTTAATAAATTTACTATAACTGTAAGCATTATTTTCTGTTATAAGCTACTGGCAATAAGGCAACAATGGCATCTTAGGAATGTTTTTCAGGCAAAATTTATGATTTTACAAATAAATTTGTAGAGAGGAAATGAATTAAAGTCAATGAGTCATATATTGCCAAATGATACTTAAAATAGTTTTCAGGGGTTTATATTTTTGTCATAAAACTGAATTAAGGTTTCTGTTTTCTCTAAACCACTGTCACAGCAAACTCTATAACTTATGTTAGCTCCTTATGTAGAAAATGCTACTTCACTGTTGTATGAATTTATGATTCTTTCAGTGTGTTTATGCACTTTTCCTAGTTTTCTGATTACTTATATTTGTTACTGATTTTTTTAAAAGATTTTATTTATTTATTCATGAGAGACACAGAGAGAGAGGGAGGCAGAGACACAGGCAGGGGGAGAAGCAGGCTCCGAGCTGGGAGCCCCATGCGGGCCTCGATCCCAGGACCCCGGGGTCACACTCTGGGCCGAAGGCAGGCTGAGCCACCCAGGGATCCCTGTTACTGATTTTTATGTGAGGAATTGGTCAATAAAATTTAAATATATAAACTTCGTATGTATAAGTATCATGTAATGAACATATAATTTTATATGCAAAATACATAGAATTTGGTTGAAAAATAAACATTTTAACAACTGTGTATTAATTTGAATTTACATGTAATAATTTTATATCTTTTACAGGTTCATTTTCACAGACCATATGGGAAACTTTAATGAAGACACATTTTGTAAGGAAGCAAGTTCTAGAGCTTTCTCAAATAATCCTTGAAATCTTTAATCCAGCATTTCGGGGTGTTCCCATTTAATGAACTAAAAATCTACAATTCTAATTTGTTGAGCAACAGTAATTTCAAAATTGTAATCTGAGCATGACCATACGGTTTCCTCGCTTCTGATATTTTCGATTTATGCTCATTTGTGCGGATTTTTATCCTTGCATTCTAACTTTAAACTCAAATTAATGCTATGATTATCTTGCTCGATTAATAATTCTTGATTTTTAGGCTTATCAATACTTAATAGGTTTAGGATCTAAAGAAAATGACACCAGGCTATTATAAATCCCCGTGAAATCAATAAACAGAAATTAAATGTATTCGGCTCGTTTGTTGTTTTCCTATGTAGCTTAATTTCGTGCAACTTAGAGCAATATGTCTTGCTGATTTATAACCAAAACCCAGAAAATTTTATTTATATTTATATTTATATTTATATTTATATTTATATTTTATTTATTTATTTATTTATTTATTTATTTATTTTTAGTTTATTTTTTATTGGTGTTCAATTTGCCAACATATAGCATAACACCCAGTGCTCATCTCCTCAAGTGCCCCCCCTCATTGCCCGTCACCCAGTCACCCCCACCCCCCACCCACCTCCCTTTCCACCACCCCTTGTTTGTTTCCCAGAGTTAGGAGTCTCTCATGTTCTGTCTCCCTTTCTGATATTTCCCACTCATTTTTGCTCCTTTCCACTTTATTCCCTTTCACTATTTTTTATATTCCCCAAATGAATGAGACCATGTAATGTTTGTCCTTTTCCGAGTGACTTACTTCACTCAGCATCATACCCTCCAGTTCCACCCAGGTCGAAGCAAATGGTGGGTATTTGTCCTTTCTAATGGCTGAGGAATATTCCACGTATACATAGACCACAGCTTCTCTATCCATTCATCTTTCGATGGACACCGAGGCTCATTCCACAGTGTGGCTATTGTGGACATTGCTGCTATGAACATCGGGGTGCAGGTGTTCAACCCAGAACATTTTAAAATGAAATACTGGTGGTCGACTAAAATCTTTAAAGCTCCTACAGCAGAACTGGCACATAGAGTAGGACACCCACCTGCTTTGTGTCTTGGTGCTCGTGTGCTGCCACCGACTGCAGTTTGAAGCGCTCACACGCAGATCCCCCCTCTGCTGCACAGTTGGTAATGTAGACTTGGGGGCTCCAGCTTGTCCTGGTGCTGGCTTTCAGGAGGGGGTGACTTCCAGGCCTGAAATCAAAGTTTCATGGGCAGGTTGTCCTTAGGGCCTCACCCGCAGCACATCTACCCTCTAACTGTTGGAAAAGAAATGCTCCTACCCTCTCTCTCTTTCTCTCTTTTTAATTTATTGAAGTTCAATTTGCCAACATATAGCATTGTTATATCCCTTGCTCATATTTCCCAGTGCTCATCCCTTGCTCTCTTTCTGATGTAAGTGGTGTCCACATAATGGCCCGAGGGATCCTTCCAATTATACGTCAGATCATGTTTCTGCTCTGCTCAAACCTAAAGTGGCTTGCTACCTCTCCCAGGGCAAAACCCACAGCATTTCCACACATGCGTGTGCTCACACCACTGACAAGATCTGGGTCCCTCACTGCCTCCGCCCGGCTCCCCCCTTCCACACTGGCCTCCTTGCTCTTCCTCAAACACTAAAGCACACCCGGGATGCAAGGTTTTTGGAGCATTGTTTCCTTTGTGTGAAAAAAAATAAAATGCTCTTCCCCCGAGTCACTGCCTGTGTCACCTCTCCACCTCCTATTGGTCCTTTTCCAATGTCACCTTCTCTGACTTGTCAGGATATTCTTGGACTTTTTGTATATTTTTGCGCCCACTCAACACTCTCTATCCTTTTTATGCTGTGGTATTTTTTTTTCCCTTCATCATCACTTATCTCCACCCATCACACGCTGTGTTACTTTCTTTGTTTCTTATCTGCCTTCCTGCACCAGTGCGGGAGCTCTATGATGGCACAACTTTATTTTCTATCATAGCTGCATCCCCAGGACCCAGGCCAGAAGTTTTAGTAAGCACTCAAATATCGTCTTATTTGATTGACTAAATGAAACAAACAAACAAACAAAACCCTGAAAGTTTCAATAAATAAAAAAGAATTGATGGAGGTTTCAAATGCTACATAGAGATTTGTTTTAATAGGACAACTATAGGCATATGCTATGGATACTGGAAAAAAAGAGTGGAAATCACCTGACAAAGTGCATAACACATTTCAGAAGACAAAATCAGAGTAAGCGAGGCATTGTTGCTGTCCCATCTGATCACCAGTACATAGTTCAGGAAAATACGCAAATAAAGCAAAAGTAATAAAATGGAATAGGACAAAAAGTAAATGAATTAACTATAGTGGGTGGAGGGAGTAGCATCCCTTAGACGCCTCTAATACAGTGATCTTTGGAAAAGCGGAAAGTACTGGGGCCACGGCCACAGAGGGAGCAGCTAGGAAGTCACACTTGTCTGCGATAAGTGACACTGATGCGTGCGGGATGGGGGCCAGCTCTGCCCAACTGAGAATTCAAAAAAAAAAAAAAAAGAATCATTTTGGACCCATAATACACTTCATTGCAAAGATGCAGAGAAAGGTGAATGAATAGAAAGTTTTTCAGTAATAAAACTGTGTTTTTCAAACCGTGCTTTTATTTTGTATGTGCTATATTATTCCTACACGTATCAGCTGGCTGCAATTTGATCTGTAGACTCATTAGTACAGGGATGATTCTGTACTGCTCCTAATTAGTGTAGAGTATGTTCTTTCTGCATTTAAAGGAGGCATAGAACTAATAAGTGAGCCCCCCGTTCCTCTCTGCTCCTACGCCCCAGTCATGTCCTTACGTTCGGACTCCGCTTCCATAGGCCGCACGTTGGTCTAATGGAATCTCAAGATCCTGTATGATTTCAGTCAAAATGAAGGAAGGAGAGAGAGAGAGAGAATCACAGGAAGAGTGATTCTGAATTGGTTTATTGTTTTAGGATTTCGCACCAGAACCTCATCTCCTGAAGTCCTTTTAGTCCTGAGTTTCTGAGTGTGTGTATCTGAGAAATATGTATTTAATTAATTGGTGAACAGAGACTGAAATCAGAACCTTTACAAATTAATGAAATAAAGTCACACCACCCACCTAATATCTAAAACTGATGGAATTCCAAGGAGCAGAATGTTTGGGGTGCTTAGCCTTGCATGCTGGGACCTGAAGCCACGCACCCATCTGCAACATGCCTGGCATTTCTAGGGGTGTGCATCCCTTCAGCGTTCTAATTAGTCCTAATGAACCATAAGCTTCGAACCTATTCACTCCTTGTTTTACCTTTTGGGCTCCCTTTTGGCATTACACCCACATAGTGTGAGAATTACACCCAAACAGACTATGGGGTAACGACCTCAGCCACACTTTTGATGGAATGAGCAACAGCCTGGATTAGCAAAGAGTTCCTTTGGCTAAAGTGATGATAATCCAAATCCAACTAGCTGGAGCAAAAAGGGGGAGCTAATGGAGGGACGCCTTGTTGTCCAACGTGATGAAAGGAGAGTTGTTTGCCAACCCTGGGGCCGTGAGCACAGCCAGGGCTCTCTGTGCCAGCCTCTTGTCTCTGCTTCTCTGTTTTCCAGCTTCATTTTCTTCCCTATTAGAAGCTTTGTTTTGTTTTTGTTTTTGTTTTTGTTTTTGTTTTTGTTTTTGTTTTTATTTTTTGCCCTGTCTCCCACATGTTGCTGCTCCTTCTACCAAAGGCACTAGCTGGCTTTTCCTAATTCTAATTGGAAAAAAGCCCCAGGAAGGATACCGAGCTACTCTTCTTAGGTCATAGCTCTACCCTTGATGGATTCAGCCGAGGCAAAGAGGCCACAGTGTCAGAGTGCCCCAGTCTGAGTCTGGGGCTCAATCCTGCCCTAGTTAATATATAGGATGTGCGGGGGCTTGGAGATCAGATCTGGAACAACGTCTCTGTTCCCCTTCAAACCCTGCGGCCTAACTGCAAGGGGAGGCAGCTCCATGAGGAAGGAGAACCTTGATGTAGAAGTGCTGCCAAGTGAACCAGGCGCCTACACCTCTATGGGGAGATTCTAAGGAGAGGGAGGAGGCCTTTCTGCTTCTCTAAAATTGGGGTCTCAGGTGCTTGAGGTTTTGAAATTCCATACTAGTGGTCCATACATTTCTTCGATTCGAGGTAGCATCCAAATTAAAAAACAAATAGGGGCTCCTGGTGGTGCAGTCGGTGGAGCGTCCAAATCCTGGTTTCCCTTCGGGTCATGATCTCCGAGTGGTGGGATGATGCCCCTCATCGGGCTCTGTGCTCAGCTGTGAGCCTGTTTAGGATTCTCTGTCCTCTCTATTTGGTCTCTCTCCCGCCTCTCTAAAATAAATAAATCTTAAAAAACAAAAAAAACCCCAAACAAACCCAAACACCAGAACTAGTCTTGGAGGAATGTGCAGCCTCTCAGAGTGGCCTGCCCAAGAGTTATTTTATTCCATTCATTTTCCTTAGGGATAGAACCTGCCTTTCTTCATAGAAGCTGGAGAGTCCCCAGAATCGACCGCCTTTTTTGGTTAGTTTATGGTAGGCAGCTAGCAAATGTTGAAGAATTGAGTGGTTAATGGAGACCAGCTGCCTAAGGAGCCCCAGCACTGCACACTGAGAGGCCATGAGCCTGGGGATCAAGGCCGCGTAGTTGGGAGTCATGTGGATGTTGATTCAAGTCTCAGTTCTGATCTTGGGAAAGTCAAAATTTGGAAAACATATGCACACTCAAATATTTTATATCAAAATGTCTGGTAGAGTGTCTGGCACATAATAATAATAGGACCTAAGCAGGTGTACTGAAGAGCCCGGGAGTATGTGCTCATCCTCACCACGGGGTCGGGGTCTTCCTCCAAGCCCCGGGGCAATGGCATTGTCCTTGCCCAGGTCACCTGTGCCTGGTCCTTTCTCTTAGCTGAGCTGAAGATTTAGAAACTCAGCTGCCAAAAAAAAAAAAAAAAGAAACTCCGCTGCCTCTGACTCCTCTCAAGAAGGCCAGTATTTAAAAGGAGAGATTTATTGGGCTCACTGACAATCCTGACAGGACCCCACGCTTTAGCTGAGTTAGGTTTATGATGGGAACCACATTGGGCTCTTTCCTCAGAACCTCTGTAGTGTAATTTGAAACGGGCGGATAGGGTAGGGAAAGGCTGTGTCCTAATCCATTTTATGAACCAAATGTCTGATACAATGTGGCCTTGGTGTCCCCTCTGTGTAGGACCGTCCCAAGTAAGTAGACTCTGCTGGTGAGCGTCTTTAGATGAGGGCCCTGATACTGATAAGAACTCCCCTGTGGATCTTTGC
The DNA here is from genome assembly GCF_018345385.1 of Vulpes lagopus. NCBI lineage: Eukaryota > Metazoa > Chordata > Mammalia > Carnivora > Canidae > Vulpes > Vulpes lagopus. The sequence continues at coordinate 123,558,924 of NC_054825.1, forward strand.
ATCGGAGACCTCACAAAGTTGCCTTGTTTGTCACATCCACTTCCCATATTTTCTGCTATACTGCTTCCTGTTGGAAACCCACAGGACCCCCAGCTTCAGGAAAACTTGCAACCTATACTTTTGTGAACATCCGCCATGCTTCTTGCAGGCATGAACATTTCTAACTCCCCTTATTCTCCCCCTTGATCTCTTCTTCCATATTAAGTGCCTGGAGCCCTTTCTAACTGTCCTCTACCAAGATGTGGAAGATTGAACAATGGAAAGACCAGTCTACCCACTGGAGTGTTGTTCTTGCTCCCAGAGCCTGAGATTAGGGCTTTTGCAATAGGCTACAGTCCATTTTTCCCATACCTAACTTTTTTTTTTTTTCTGGGAACAAGTGTAAGGCAAATCTAGGATAGAAAGTTAGCCTTAGAAAATGCAATGTAAATCAGAGGAAGAGGCAGAGATAATTTTCACATAGGAATTATATGTGAAAATTACCTTAGGAATTATACCTTTTGGTCGCTACTTGCTCCCCTGTAGCTAAACCCATAATGCTAGGTACTTAGAAATTGGTGAAATGGAACACTTGACAACTTGTACCAGGGCAGGAGAAGAGGCATGAACTTGGGAGGAAGCAGAGGAATGGAGGGACATATGGAATTATGGTCAGTGGATCCAGAGAGGAAGTTTTCTTATTCTCTAATAATTACAGGGGTAGCATCTATGTTGAGTAGTCTTCAAACCCAAAGTATCAAGCTCTTTGGGATGGCACAGGGTTTGTACAGAGTAGAAAAGCATATATCGATGTCGAAGATGTGATTAAAACCTGAATCTAAGGATTGTTTTACACATTCCTCTAGACTCTAAGTGTGTGATAAAGAAACAGATTGTTCGGGACACCTGAGTGGCTCAGTGGTTGAGCATCTGCCTTTGGCTCAGGACATGATCCGGGGTCCTGAGATCGAGTCCCACATCGGGCTCCCCGCAGGGACTCTGCTTCTCCCTCTGCCTGTGTCTCTGCCTCTCTTTCTCTGTCTCTCATGAATAAAAAATCTTAATAAAAAAGAAACAGATTTTTCAATATGGGAGTTTGGGGGCACCTGGGTGACTCAGTCAGCTAAGCAGCTGCCTTCCAGCTCAGGTCATGATCTCGGGGTCCTGGGATCGGTTGGTCTGCGTCATTGTTGTTGGGCTCCCTGTTCTCCCTTTTGCTCTGCCCATCCTGCTGATCTTGGGCTCACGAGTGCTCTCTAAATAAATAAATTAATAAATAAATAAAATCTTAAAAAATATGGGAGTCTATCTCCCCTCTTTTCCACAGTTAGTCCATGGAACCAGGTTATCCGTATACAACTCTATCAGTCGTGCACCATCCATCTCCTCTTGGGCTCTTCCAATACATTCTGTGAAGAAGGAAACTTGATAACCAGGCTTCTGACAGGATTTTCTCAGCCTTACTGCTGTGCCATGAAAGGCTACCAATAAGTTTCACCAATTCTCTTCTGAATCAGCTCTTGGACACCTTGACCTTTATGAAGCCAGACCTCTGGGGTACACCTAACCATATGATTAATAACCAAACCATAAAGAAAGAGAAACATACTCCTAGAAATTTGTGAATACCACAGGTGCCTAGAGGTGCCTTTGGTGCTCTGGTTTCTCCTGACAGCTGACGTACTAGATCTGGAATGATCTTCATAACAATCCTGAAATCATTGTTTATCTAAACAATACATTTTATGTGGCTTCCTTGCATGACCCCTGGACCAAGTGTTTTGGGAAGATTATAGCAGCACCATATTTGGGCCAACGCTGAGAAATATAGACCTGAAAGACTGTACCTGAATTTTCTGGGACTGCTCCCTCTGTTTGAATCACATGGAGAGCATCAGACAGAGTCTCAATTCACTTGGAATGAAAAGATCCCCAACATACTAAGAACGGCCCATAAATCCTTGATTTCAATAGCTTTCCACATCATTTTCCAACTTTACTTCCATGTTTCATGTTTATTTAATTTTTTTAATGAAAAAAATAATCTTGACCAGATCATAATTGTTTTTCTACCTTTGGTGACATTAACTTCAAGGGTCTCTAAAGTTGGGATTATTCACTAGGGTTTGTTCTAGTATTTCTGTGATTACATATCTTTAAACTCTCGGAATCATAAAAAAAAATTTTTTTTTGCACTGGTACGTGATTAATTTTGCTGAGATAGTGATCCACTCTGATTTTTAGTCACTTAGTCCAACACTTTATAGAAAGATCAAACTGCTTTGAAGCACTACTTTTATCCTACGCCCAATCATTTCACATACTTGGGTCATTTTTGATCTATGCTTCATTTATCTGTTCTTTCACCATTGCCACATATTTTGTCAATCTTCTGATTTCTTTCTTTAGGTTCATCTTTTTTCCCCCTCAAATACGGGAAAGTCTTAATTTTTCTATTTTGATTCTAGGAAACAGTGGCTATTTAAAATCCTTCATCTGAGGTAATGGTTCTTTTATTATCTTTGACTTCCTAGGTAAACCATCTTATCACTTGTAAATCATCACAAACTTAATTCTTTCTTTTTCATATTTATATGCTATTGGTTTCCTTCTCCCCTCCCTCTGTCTCTCTCCCTCCTTCCCTCCTTCCTTCTCCTTCTTCCTTTCTTCCTTCTTCCTTCCCTGGCTAAAACTCCCTAAATGATGCTGAACAAGGGCAGGCAGTGATATAATCTTATCTCGCTTATATTATATTCTTCATAGCTTAAATGTGTATCACTAGGTTTGGTTTTGCTTTTGTTTTTTTCCTTTACGTAAATATCTGCTATTGGTTTCATTTACTCATACACCTTCTGGGCCAGATGCAAGACAGGAGTGATAGCTTGTGAACCTTGTATCAGCATCTACGCACTTCCACTCCATGTGTGTAGGGCAAGGGTAACGCCCTTGCCCTTCTCTCATCACCTGCCCGGCTTCAGGCTCAACTTGTCTGCATTCCTTGCACCTTGGAGCTTAATTGTGTTTCAAATCTCTCTAAAAACTGTCCATTGACTCTCCAAGTGGGCAGTTTACCACTCCCCAAATGAAATTCATCAATAGCATGGCTTCTAGATTGCTTGGAGTCCTCTTGCTCTGACTTCCCGAATTTCTTTTCCTTTAGGATTTCAATGGGAAGATAGTGAAAAAGTCAGTTCAACCAACCACTTGGAACAGTTAACAGTTCTTTTAAAAATAAAATGTATTCAATTTTCTGTGTCAAAGCGCAAATGAGTCTTCTCTTAAGTAATAACAGATGGATGGAAACGACATATTAAAACTCAGCTCCTACCACAGGTCAGTGATGATAACTCCTTTGTACTTGTTATCCTGTTTGGCTAAATTAACACTAGTTAATTGGTTCCAGAGTGAGAATATGGATATGAATAGGTCGTCTCTTCCTCCAAAAATGTGAAAACTAAGCACTTATGTTGAAAGAGTGCTTTTCATTCCATTTATTCTAAAAATTCTTTTTCTTTTTTTCTTACGTTGGCAAAGAAACTTCCAAAGAAACACTGTTGGGTTTTAGATCAACACTGTACACTAATTAGAAAAAAAAACACCCAAAACTCTTATTCTTTGCAAAAAACAAATATTTATCCCACAGGACCACTGCAGGTTTGTGCAGTGGTCCTGATTTCTCAAAAGGTTTCAAACTCTGATCAGTGTTTTGCTGCATTAGGTCTCATTCTTTCACAGTGAAACGTCATCATTGTTCGGGTCACATTCTGGGCAGGGTGGTGCTGTTACATTCTCTAGGAATTGACAGAGGCTTCGAGAGAAGAGAGATGGCTCTTTTTACCTGTTTACCTATGAAGCTATCAATCTGAAAATGAAGAGCTGCAATGAGAGGCAAAAGAGCAGTTATTTGGGATTAAAGAATTGCCATTTGGGGAGTACGGATTCCCACAGAAAAGTATCTGCGTTGTGGGGTGAAAACAAGGAGTTTTTATGAAAAAAGAGGAAAGGGGACAACTATATGATTTGGATAAAGAAAAAAAAGTCATCTATTGTTAGAATTGCTTTTGGTGACACACAGATTGGATTTTACGCTCTAAATCTCTTCTGGTTTTTCTTTCTTTTTTTTTTTTTAATTGAAATATATTTGACAAGCAATATTATGTCAGTTTTGGGTGTACAACCTACTCTCCCGATTTTTCCTTATTTCACTCGACCAGTTCTCAGATTTCTATGGCCCAGGTCCCTGATTTCCAAAGTAAAAGCCGGCTGGTCTGTCAAACTGCCTTTAAATCTAGCCATAGTCTTCTTTTTCTTTATGCACATTATTGTGCATTATTGTGACTCTTTGTTAAAAATGTGATAGTGTGAGGGGTTTGTGTTAATTTTCAGGGCCTAAATACTTATTTTGATAAGACTCTGCTCTAACTAGCTTGGGCATTTATACTGACTGCCACACTTTCCATCCTATTGAAGATGATGTATAACTATTGTGTTATTTAAGAGAGAGAGAGAAAGAGAGTCTTCAAAGGTTATCTCCTTCTTGACCAGCTCCAAATGGAAGTAGCTTAACATCTTAAAATTCTAAAAGGTCTTCAAACAAATAGTCTTTAGTGACACAGACTGTGCTTGGGATTTACCGTTTTGGTAACTTGTCAGGCTGACAGAGACTTTTTTTCCAAGTGGGTAGCTGTGTGCCCCCTGATGGCAGGTTGCCTCTCTGATCTTGACATTGCTGGTAGGCTCATCTCTTCCCTAGAACTATTTCTTGGTCCATATGGCCAGAACCTTCTCTAGATGGCTCTTCTCATTTGTCCATTGCCATATAGCTTTTTATATGCAGGGCATGTAGTTTTGCAAACAAAAGTGCCAGATGAAAGGAACGGAATATCTGGGTTCTAGGCCTGACTCGATATGTGACTTTGGACAAATCAAATATGTCTCTGGACTCAACCTCAGTTTCTTAGGATATGAAATGAGTGCTTAGAACTTTATTTCATGTCATTTGCCGCTTTAAAGTTTAAAATTCTCACACATCTCAAGGTGACTACTTTATTCCTTTATGACTTATTATCATGATCCATTTGCTGTTGGGAGAGGCAGTAAGGCAGCCAGGGTAGCTTTCAGTTCAAAGTTTCCTAGACTGCTGGGAAATTTAATCCCAGACGGATATACGTGTTTTATTTTTCTCTTCTAGATGAAAGAAGAGAAAATCTCCACCCAGCGATTAAAAGTTGAAATAGAAACCCATACATGCAGAGGAAAGGAATTGTTTTTTATAAATTTATTTTTTTTATTGGTGTTCAATTTGCCAACATATAAAATAACATCCAGTGCTCATCCCATCAAGTGCCCCCCTCAGTGCCCGTCACCCAGTCACCCCCACCCCCCGCCCACCTCCCTTTCCACCACCCTTAGTTCGTTTCCCAGTCAGGAGTCTTCCATGTTCTGTCTCCCTTTCTGATATTTCTCACTCAGTTTTGCTCCTTTCCCCTTTATTCCCTTTCACTATTTTTTATATTCCCCAAATGAATGAGACCATAAAATGTTTGTCCTTCTCCAATTGACTTATTTCACTCAGCATAATACCCTCCAGTTCCATCCACGTCGAAGCAAATGGTGGGTATTTGTCATTTCTAATGGCTGAGGAATCTTCCATTGTATACATAGACCACATCTTCTTTATCCATTCATCTTTCGATGGACACCAAGGCTCCTTCCACAGTTTGGCTATAGTGGACATTGCTGCTATGAACATTGAGGTGAGGTGTCCCAGAATTTCACTGCATCTGTATCTTTGGGGTAAATGCCCAGCAGTGCAATTGCTGTGTCGTAGGGCAGATCTATTTTTAACTCTTTGAGGAACCTCCACAGAGTTTTCCAGAGTGGCTGCACCAGTTCACATTCCCACCAACAGTGCAGGAGGGTTCCCCTTTCTCCACATCCTCTCCAACATTTGTTGTTTCCTGTCCTGTTAATTTTGCCCATTCTCACTGGTGTGAGGTGGGATCTCATTGTGGTTTTGATTTGTATTTCCCTGTTGGCAAGAGATGCAGAGCATTTTCTCATGTGCGTGTTGGCCATGTCTAGGTCTTCCTCTGTGAGATTTCTGTTCATGTCTTTGCCCATTTCATGACTGGATTGTTTGTTTCTTTGCTGTTGAGTTTAATAAGTTCTTTATAGATCTTGGAAACTAGCCCTTTATCTGATTCGTCATTTGCAAATATCTTCTCCCATTCTGTAGGTTGTCTTTTAGTTGTGTTGACTGTTTCTTTCGCTGTGCAAAAGCTTCTTATTTTGATGAAGTCCCAATAGTTCATTTTTGCTTTTGTTTCTTTTGCATTTGTGGATGCATCTTGCAAGAAGTTGCTGTGGCCAAGTTCAGAAAGGGTGTTGCATGTGTTCTCCTCTAGGATTTTGATGGAATCTTGTCTCACATTTAGATCTTTCATCCATTTTAAGTTTATCTTTGTGTAAGGTGCAAGAGAGTGGTCTAGTTTCATTTTTCTGTATATGGATGTCCAATTTGAGGAAAAGAATTTTATTATGTCAAACCCAAATGATAAGATTCCTTGGGGGAAATGATACACAGTCTAGGCCATGTTTCATAACAGCCAGTTTCAGATACTGATTGTCATGGTTGGACTATAGAATGAGCCTCCTCTCCTGATCCTTGTGGAAATGACAGGGACTGGGGCTTACCTATTTGGCCAGAAAATCAGAGAGGAAGTGAAAAAAATCTATGTTCTGAAAGACAATAGAAAGAACTTCTTCTTCAGCTGACTCAAAATTCTTTCTTAATAAATTGAGGAATATTTTCCAATAACATACTAGTTTCATGCGTACAACATAATGATTTGCATTTATTATAAAATGATCACAATACGTCTAGCTAACATCCATCACCAGACATAGAATTACCAAATATTTTCTTTTCTTTTCATGAGAACTTTTAAGATTTACTCCCTTAGCAACTTTCAAATATACAATACAGTATCATCATTAGTTCTAGTTCTAGAACTCTACTGTAATTAGCAACTCCGCATTCCTCCTTCCACTCAGCCACTGACAGCCATCACTTCACTCTTTGATTCTGTGAATTTGACAATTTTAGATACCTTGTAAAAGTGAAGTCATTCAGCGTTTATCTTTCTGTGACTAGCTTATTTCACTTAGCATAATGTCCACAAGTGCGACATTTTATTTATCCATTCATTTTTCGATGGGTCCTTAGCTTCTTTTCACGTCTTGGCTACTGTGAATGGTGCTGTAATGACTATGAAAGTGCTAATATCTCCTGAAATTCTGATTTCAATTCTTTTCTATAAATTTCATGCCTAGAAGTGGGATTTCTGGGTAAAAAAGCAGTTTTTTTTAACGATTTTATTTATTTGAGAGAGAGCAAGCGAGAGAGAGAGCATGATGGCAGGGAGGGGCAGAAGGAGAGGGAGAAGCAAAATTTCCACTAAGCAGGGAGCCTGATGTGGGGCTTGATCTCAGGACCGTGGGCCATGACCTGAGCCAAAGGCAGATGCTTAACAGACTGAGCCACCCACGTGCCCCAAGCATGACAGTTCTATTTTTAATATTTTGAAGAATGTCCATACCGTTTTCCATAGTGACCTCCCAGGTTGCATTCCCACTACGTGTATGAGGGTTCCAATTTCTCCAAATTCTTGCCTGTACTTGTTATCTTTTTTGTTTGTTTGTTGGTTGGTTTGGTTAATAGCCATCTTGACAGGAGTAAGATTCTCATTATGGTTTTAATTTCCATTTCCCTGATGATTAGTGACACTGAGCATTTTTCAAATTGAAATATTCAGACAATCATAAAATTTAAAAAAATCAAAGACTAATTTATAAAAGTATTGCTCAAAGTCACTTTGGATTTTTATTTTATTTTTCACAGATTTTTATTTTATTATGCATTATCAGAAACACTTAATTAAAGGGAGGACAAATAAATTTCAAAATGTTTATAAAAAGTTTTCTTGCAAAACATGGAAGCTCATTAAAGTTTCTATATAGCCAAAGACAATGCTCCAAAAAAGATAGTAAAGATGTTAAAAAGTTACAAGTCAAATTTAATTTTCCTCTTCAAATGTTAAAAGTTTGAAAACAAAATTCAGTTGTACTAATTTAATTAGTGCAAAATTATTATAAGTTCATGCCCTTTTAAAAATAAAAACTAAATATTGATGTTTAAAATTAAGTTTTCTGCTTCAATACTCAACTTATAAGAAACATAAATAGGTAACATGAATAATGCTGTATATATATATACAATCACAATTAAAGAAATTAAAATCCATAAAACATTGAGATGCCATCTCTCACATAGCAAACCAATAAAAATTGAGAAATTTACTGATACTTATTGTCAATGGCTATGGGGAAACAACAATCTTAATAAACATTTCATTTGTAGCAGGAAAAAAAAACCCTCCTATTTCAATTTCTATTTCAATTTCTATTTGTCAAAACCCAAGCCTTCAATCTTTTTCTCACTAATTGACTCTATTAATAGTTCCTCAAATAAAGCTGATAAAATTTACATTTCAATTACATTGAAAGTCACTTCTGCATTGTCTGCAAGAGTATGGAACTGGAAATAATGGAAATCCATTTGATGAGAAGCTATATGTTCTTTTAAGAGAATGATGTATGTCAATACAGAGCAATATGAAGAACATAATCCAATTTTTGCAAACATAAAAGGCTTTATTGGTTTAAATTCATTGTGTACTCACTTGTGTGTATTTAATTTTATTTGCAAAAGGGAGCGCCAGATTTTGTTGAAAGGTATTATGTGAAGAACCAAGCCATGTAGGTCAAAAGGTGGTGTTAGAAAGGGTAAGTTTCATTTCATTTAGTAACTTTCTCTAGACTTTTATTTATTTTTTTTTTTTCTCTAGACTTTTAATTTTAAAAATAAAAAGCATTCAATATACTCTAAAATAAATAGTAAAGAATTACCACTCTTGTAAATTAGGTACTTTGGAGAAATTTCAAAAAAAAGTGTGTAGTGTATAAAGTGATTTTGAGCAGAAGAGACATGTCAAGATAGTTAATTGCAAGAAATAATAGTTCTGCAGGATACAAGACGTAGGCCTACTTCTCTTTTTTTTTCCCTCTTGGTGGAAGTAATGTTTATTTACTATTGTTTTTGTTTTTTTTTTCTGTAGGATAGTATTTCCATAAATAGCCCTGAACCCTTTCCTCATACCTCATTTCTCTCCCTGAATGTGGATCAACATATCTGTCGGTGGATAACAATTGAAGTTTACTCAATTCCAACTTACTCAATTCTGCAACTCAAGTCTCTTATCAATTCCAATGCTAAATTTTATAAATTTGGAGATTATAAAAATCAAGAGATGACCAGCAAATTACCAAATTTCGTGCCTCTCTTGTCAGTGGTAAACAGACAAAAACCAACCTCCCCAGCTCCCATCACCCACCTAAGCAATTAGGTGGTGTCATATGAATAGTTCTATACAATATTTTTATTTTTACTTTGGTTCATCTTCTACTTTTCAATTTGATTTTAAGGAAAATAATATTTGAGTATATATGGGTGTGTATATGTATAAAGTGTATATCATATGTATGTATAAACCAACTGGTCACGTCTGGTTCTAGGCATTTAAGATGAGGTGGTTGATGCTGTTTTTTCATATCAGGCAAATTCTGCTGAAATGCCCTGGATACCAGAATCACTTACCATGGAAGAAAACCTCCTGACATTGGGTAAACATCCTTGAAACATTATTTGAACCAGAACTGGAATTCCATTGAGGTAAGCCATTAAAATTTAGAGGGTTATTTATTAAAGCAACAAGTGTTACCTTAAGTATTACAGACACAATGTTTTTTAATGTAACACACAAATGCTTTTACATCCCTTTTGGTGTATCTCTTAATTTTGGATTTCATTTTGGATTTTTTCTTTAGGGAATAAGGATCATATATAGGATAGAATATAAGTATATATAATATAACTTCTAAGACAAAAACCAATCAGAGGAAGAAGCAATATGTGGGCTAGATCACACAGACACCAACTGCGAATGAGTGTGATGCCCTCCCTAGGTGGTCCCGCCGCCCTCTTTGCTGTCACAGCTGCTCTAGGTCCCCAGGACTGCACTACACCACAGTGCCAATAACAGAGAAATATCATTCTTAAAATTTAAACTTGAATAAACTATACAGTTACAATAGAATCCAGAAATTCTGCTTCTGGGGATATACTCAAAAGAACTGAAAGCAGGAATTTGAATAGAGACTTGTACATGCATGTTCGTAGTAGCATTATTCACAGTAGCCAAAAGGAGAAAGGAGCGGTAAGTGTTCATCCGTGGAGAGGTGGACTCAACAAATATGGTACATACCATGCGGTATGATTCAGCCTTAAAAAGAAGTGAAATCCTGTCAGATGCTTCAAAGTGGGGTGAACTCTGAAGACAGTCTGCTAGTGTGGAAATCGACCAGTCTTCTAGCTCTGCCCTTTCAAGACCTTCTATAGGATCAGCAGACCTACGATGCTCAGAGACTTCCTGACCGACATGACTTACCCTTCTTGGAGAAAGTGCTGAATTCATTACTGACTTCTTATTCAAAAATTGAATGCTGATCTCACCAGACTTTGAGAGTTGCTATTAGCAAAGCTATTTTATTTTGAGATTTGGTTTTGCATATCGGTGAGAAAGGCCATGAATGAAGACAATATTTTATACCCCCCCTTTTTTTTCTATAAACCGTCATGACTTTCTGTCAGTCAAGAGCTTGATGCTGACAACTTCTTGGCCTAATAATCTCGCCCATCCTTGACAGCCATCAGAAACAGGATGAACAGTTGAGTCTCCGCTATAGACGGTTATAATGGCTTCAAGCCAAATGCAGCTCACAGGCATGACAAGAAAATGAACTCTTCCATTGTCTGATCTGAAAGCTGTCTTCCAAGAGACAGCAAATGCAAAGCGTTATGAATCTTCTAACCCTGTGACTTATAGGAAATGATGTCAGTGGGAAAGACGATAGAGATTAACCAGAAGTCTCCAAACGTGAATGTTACCCTTTACACATGTTGTTAAGGTGAGTATCTTTTCTCCTTTCTTTGTCCTTCTGCCCCATGGTTCTCCTACCAGCATGACAGGTACCACTCCTTTTTATATTGATTAAATCCCAATAGTTCATTTTCCCCTTGCCTTCGTAGATGTATGTTGTAAGAAGTTGTGGCCAAGTTTAAAAAGGGTGTAGTCTGTGTTCTTCTCTAGGATTTTGATGGATTCTTGTCTCACATTAAGATCTTTTTAACATGGGGGTGGTGCGATGGGTAATAACTCTCCTCCCATTCTGGTTGCACAAGTCTGAGGACCCAACAGGCTCTTCCAGATGTTCAAGGTAGCAACGGAGGCACATTGAGATGCTGAACAAAGGATTACTGTAAAAAAATTAATCTTTAATGAATGCAAGGAATTTGAATATGTAGTAGAAGACTTTTACCTTCTTTCTTCTTTCACCTCACCCTCTGCCTTCCTTTCAATGTAAAGGCGGGGCTTCTCTTTCTCCCAGTTGCATGCGTGAGCATAGAGAACATCAGGCTGATGGGCCAGCTGCTCTCTCTCAGTTCCAAATCTGAGAATTTCAACATTCCTCTCCTGTGGTGCAACCTCACTGCGCGCTGAGGTGAACACCTGGCCCTCATTGCAACACCCCATGGAAATTAAGGCATGAGGCTCTGGCACCAAGATGTTCTATGAGTAACGAATGTCTGTTTTCTGATCCAGAGGCACCTTGCTTCCTGCCAAAAATGTAAATACATGAGGCACTAAAATACACAACTACACACATCTATATGAAATAATTTTTGGATATAAGGAAGATATTCTGCACGACACAGAGAATTGACAGGGATCATGACCCACATGCCACTTCCTGCTTAACTGACTCCCAGGTATGAGGAACACAGTCTCTCTGAAGGGTTTTGAATCTCTTGATGTCCTGAATTGAACTGATAACCGATAAATTCATAGGAAACAAACAAACAAAAAGTACATGAGATTAGGCTTACAGGACACACTCATATGGTCTTTCTTTTCTTTCTTTCTTTCTTTCTTTCTTTCTTTCTTTCTTTCTTTCTTTCTTCTTTTTTTTTCTGCAAAGTTTGCTTAAATCTATTGGTTAAATTTGGCGTATCAAATAATGCAATCACAGCTACAAAGAGATTGTGAATTTTGTGTAACTATAAAGTTTTTGTGTTCATTCATCCTTCTCTAAATCATTGCAATAAATAACTGTGGTTCCAAAATAATTTTTAAAAAATTGTCTATATTGGGGTGCTCAGCAGTTGAGCATTTGCCTTTGGCTCATGGCGTGATCCCGGAGTGCTGGGATCAGGTCTCACATCAGCCTCCCCACATGGAGCCTGCTTCTCCCTCTGCCTGTGTCTCTGCCTCTCTCTCTGTATCTCTCATGAATAAATAAATAAAATCTTAAAAAGAATAAAAAATAAAAATAAAAATTGTCTATAAACCAAAGCTCTCCTCCTACCTCCATACTCAACAGTGTCATCTTTCCTAAATAAGCTCTAACTTGCCAATTTCTTCCTCATTGAACCCAACACTTTCCACTTCTCTAAAGCAAATGTCTATGAAATGTCACTTTCCTGTGCCCATTATAGTCAACTGAGACAATTAACTTTTTCTCCCACTTAAATTCTCTGCTTTTTCTCCATTTCCAAAACCATTTCACCAAACGATAGGCCAGCTATTTGGTAAAATATTCCGCAACATGGAATATCTGATGTTTGCTCATAATTAGATTTAGGTTATGCATCTGTGGCAGAAATATCACCTAATTTGTACTGTGTTCTTTCAATGCATCAGGTAAGAGAATACAGTTTTAATTTGTCTCATTACTGATGATGTTCACTTGTTTAAGGTTGTGTCTGCCAGGTTTCTCCAATGAAATCACACTCTTTCTATTTATCATATATTTATATGCTTATTAATGTTTTATTTTATTGTTATTGTGTATGTTTCATATTGCTACACTTCTTTCACTTAATATGTGAATATAGTATATATGAATATTTTTATATGCTGTATGTTATACATATGTATTATATATACATATATAAGATTGTGTAAGTTTACGTTGTAGGTACACATTTGATTTTATAGATATGTATTTGGAAGGTGTTTTGAACCTACATAAATATCTTGTTTAAATGTATTCATTCATTTATTTATATCCCTATATATTCTTGTTTTGTTATTTTATTCAATGGGTTTTAATACTGTATGATTGATTTTAATGTTCCATTGTCTTAGTATTGGCCAGTAGAAGCCTCTGTTGACAGTATATCCATCTATTTTAGAACACTTTTCTTTCTGGAATAACAAGACATTCTAAGCTTATCTCTTCCCTTACCTGTCTCATACATAACCAGCCGTTTTTCTAAGGCATCCTCTTCCATTTATTGGAAAATGGCATTTTGAAGTCAAGATCTGAGTGGTAGATGTGTTCATCATTTTGGTGATGCCTCTACTCACAATCTCGTGTGTTTCATCTAATCACACCTATATCAAAAATCATGAATTCACTCCAATACCTCCAATTCTAATCCAACAGCATAGGGGTTATTTTAGTTGTCATACTTTTCATATTTGTAATGTCCTTCTCTAATAGTGAAAAACTCACTTCATTAGCCTTAAATATGTGTGTACTTAATTTTTCTGTGCAGGAGTCAGTCTGTCATCAATGCCGTAACGTTGTACTTTATATGGATGGATGCCCTCTTCACCCTATATGGGCTTCAATATCCCATGCCAGGTGGCTTCTATCAGCGAATTCCCTCCTCACACAATTTGAACTCAGGCTGTTGATGCTGGGCCTCTCATCTCTGGGAACACCATTCTATCCAGGCTTAGACTCTTTGCACATTAAGACTCCTCTTTGTGAGCACACTTTCGTCACTTCGCTTGGGCTTTTGACCTTCAGGCTGAGGCAATGACTCCTCTTCTTCTGTGCCCAGTTCCCATCTTGCCTTGCTTCTCTAGTTAATTCTTCACTGAATTGTTCAGGAAAAAAAGAGAAGGGAAGGGAATCATTTATAACATCTTTTTTCCTTTTATACTCCACACCTAATCTGTTAATAACATATCATGTTGGCTCTGTATTCATAATATATTCTGAATATGATCACTTATTACCTTTGCTGTACGATCCAAGATTACAGCATATTTCCTCTGGATGATCTCACTAGCCTCCTTACTGTTTTCTCATTACTTCTATAGTCTAGTTTTAACCAGAGAAGCTAGTTTGGTCATTCATCTACTCAAAAGCCTTCTTTTTGTTTTCTATTTCATTGCAAGGTTTTTTTGTTTGTTTGTTTGCTTGTTTTTTGTTTTTAAATAATAATCCTTACAATGAACTACAAGAAGCTATATTATTTGCCCTTGTATCTGAGTCCTAGCCCATGGCCTCCCAAATGCAATATTACCCTAACTATACCTTCTACTTCTTTTCACCTTGTTTAATGGCCTTTTTCTGCTCTTCCAAAAATACCAGGCCTGCTTCCAACTTCCAACTTCCAACTTTTGTGCTTGCTCTTCCTCATGGTCTGGGATGGTCTTACACCGGATATCCTCAAGGCTCATTCCCCTTTGCCTTCATCTTTGTTGAACTACCTCCTCCTTAGCAAGAGCTCCCTGATGAATCTTTTTAAATTTAAGATGCTTGATGCATTTTAGCACTCCTTATCACTTTCCCTAAGCTATTATTTTTTCTTTGCACTAATATTTACTAAGGCTATGAGGTTTGCTTATCATCCAATTCACAACTGAGAATACAACCTCCATGGGGTCACAAATTTCTACTTTTTCTGTTCCTATATAAGTATGGTTAAGGACAGTGTCTCTCGTGTAGCAGGCACAAATAAGTATTTTTTGGAATGAATAATTTTTGTGTGTATTAAATGAAATAAAAATTTTGATGCATAAAGTTTTTAAAAAAATACAAACTATAGTCTAACTAATCTTCCTTCTTCATTAAATCATAAATCATTCCAGATAAGGGAAAACATATTATTCATTCCTTCCCCCCCCCCCAAAGTTGCCATAATTAGAACTACACTTTGCTGTTCAACAGCATTTATTGTTCTCTTTATTTATTTGTCAGTCAATCTTGAACTAGTGACATATCAAAACAGTGTCTCCTAAATTCTGTCGCATTTGCTAAGATTTCATGGCTGTGTTTTCTTAAAGTTCTTGTTTCTCTGACACACTGTGGTGTCAGTGAGGGTCCAAGGATTTTCCCATAACTGCTAATTAATAATAGTTTTGATGATGCAAGAAAGACTCATTATTTTGTTTTCTTCCTTAAGTACCTTCTCCTTTGTTTACTTTCACACCCTTCGTCAGATTACTTTCTTATTCTAAGTTGTATGATTTTCAGTAGATCCTAGTGTCAGAAGAATCAGAAAAATTTCCATTAAACCAAATTCCTAGAAGGGTTCAGTTTTGCTAGGGTATAGAGGAGGCAAAGATATTTGCATTCAACAGTACTGAAAAATGGAAATCTTCAACTTTAAAAATATAATTTAAATTTTTTTTTTTTAATTCTAAGAGTATTTTGAGTTGAGTCTTCTGGATTTGTATGCCGAGGTGGAGTTTGGGGGCACAACATAGTTATAGAGATCAACAACCTGGAAGGAAGAAGGGAAGTAAGTAGAATTGGACAGAGATACTGGTCAAGCTGTGGTGCAGGTCCTACAAAGCCACAGCCAATCCAACAGGGATCTTGGGAGGGAATATTGTGGAGAGGATAGAATCCATGAAGCCTCAGATTTAAAGGCACTTCCTATGCAACAGAATGTTCTTCTTCATGGATCTTCCTGGGTATTTGCTAAAATTTGGGGACAGGGAGGAACTGAAAAAGCTCCATCTTGGTGTGTGCCTGGAGGACAGGAGAGCAGCAAGAAAGGCACACCTTACTCAGAGCTTTCTCCTCATATCTACGCAATGGTACAAAATCCTTAATCTGCTGGTAGAGAGACAGCAAGTCTGACTCCCATGTTCAGCTGGGAGAAAGTACAGGAAAAAAATTCCTAACCCTGTGGGAGAGGCAGGTAATCAACCTGTATTTAGATCATTAGAAATCCCTACCTTTAGGTGGGATTGCAGTCATTGCTAAAGTGCTAGCTTGGAGACCCAGCAAAGCAGGACCTTCATTTTTTTCCCCATAATTTTCATTTTTTTTCGATAAGTATATTGAGGTACAGGAGAATTTTATAAATTGCTTAGGATTAACCAGTTGACATTGGCTGGAAAATGACAGAGCTTAGATGTAAACTCAAGTCTTTCTAATATCAGTGCCATGTTATTTTACCATACTATCTGCCTTTTGGCCCAATTTATTCATTTTATTTTTCCAAATAGTTTGTTAGTGGATATGTTTTGCTTGTGGTTGAGGCCCTATGTAAAACCTGCTATCAAGTTGCATAAAAGCTATGGAAGGGAAGTCACCAAGAGGATAAGCAGGAAGGAGTGACACCTTCCTATCAGTGCACATTGTATCCTCTGAAAGGAGAGAAATTTGAAAAAAAAGAAAAAAAAAAAGAGAGAGAAAGAGAAATTTTGCCCTCTGTGACCCGAAGGTCCTTCATGATAGGTGTGGACTAAAAAAAAAAGAGAGAGAGAGAGAGAGAGATGTTCAGAAAATAATTTTTCTAACTTTGAGAAAACTAACAAACCTCCAAGATATTGATGGATCAGGTAATGCATTCTAAAACAATAGTTCATTTTTAAATGCTTTAGAAATCCAAATTCATCATCCAAATTTTATTTAAAATCTTTTGCCTCCTGTCTATGGACCATGAAAATCTATTCCTCCAAATTCATAAAATTTATTTAGATAGAAGAACATCCAAAATTTCAATCAGGTTTTATGACCTTTATTAAATCATCAACATTTGTTTGTTATTCAACTGAATCTACATTAAAAAGTACACATTTTAATTATTTATACTTATTCACTAATTATTAATTAAGCAAATTAATAGCAATATATAAATTCAAACTTTTAAATATAGACATAGACAATGACAAAATTACGCACACATGCAAGGACTAATTTCTGAGATTATTGTTCTTCATAAATTATCATTGTGGATTTTTATTTTATACAGATTTCCAGAAGCATTTAATTAAAAGAGTGAAGGATGAATTCCAAAATCTCTAGAAACAGTTTCCTTGCAACTGGTGACTTCATTAAAGTTTTCCATAAAGTTAAAGATAGTGTCCCTAGAAATATAGTAAAGATATGTAAGAGTTTTAGGTAAAATTTTAATTATTATCCTAAGTGTTAAAATTATATAAAACAAAATTCAATATAATTCAATGAAATTAGCCTGTTTTCATGTACATCCTTTAATAAAGCAATATTTTGCTCTTTAAAATTATGTCTTAAATTTTTCCTTCTTATTCAAACATGTATACAGAAGTAACTAAAGAAAATAATGAATACAGTAGTGACTGAAGCAATGAAATCCCACAAAATGAAGTGTTATTTTTCACATATCAGACTCTTGAAAATTAGAAAGTTTGCTAATATTCATTTTTGGTGTCTATGCAGAAATATGAACTTTAATAAATAATTTGTGTTTCTTTTATTCTTGTTTTGACAAGAATGTAATCAATAGCACACTGTGAATTGCTGCTTGGCAAATCAGATCCATGAATTCACTCCTAGTAATATAATCTGTCACTATCCCAACAAATTAGACTAAAAATCACACAATGAATGCCACTTTTACATTACCTAAAATTAATAAGAATATCAATCCATTCAATGAAAAGTTATATATTATTTAGAAATAATGTGTGTCAATATTTGCTGACTTGTGAATATCTCAAGTATAAATGACTAATGAACAACTTGTAGCACTGAGCAGTGCCATATATATAATCTTTTATGCAAGTTGCACAGTTTTTAATCGAATTATTTATTTATTTTATATTTACTCACTTGTTCATATAAATTTTTTTGTAGGAATAGGCCTAAAACTTAATATATATTTTAATATATATATAATAACTAACTTAATATATATATTTTAATATATATTTGTATAATAAATAACTATCAGGCTAGGAATTAAGGTGTGGAAGTTAAAAGATGATGGAGAGAGGGGAAGTTTTACATGTGCTTAATAACTCTCTGTAGTGTTTTAATTTTTACCAAGAGGCATATATTGAACATATTGTTAAAATAAGTGTAAGCAAAATTATAGCCACAAAATGAAATATTATTAAGAAATGGAGAAAAAGTGAAACGACAAATACCCACCATTTGCTTCGATATGGATAGACCTGGAGGGTGTTATGCTGAGTGAAATAAGTCAATCGGAAAAGGACAAACATTATATGGTCTCATTCATTTGAGGAATATAAAAGTTAGTGAAAGGGAATAAAGGGAAAGGAGAGGAAATGAGTGAAAATATCAGTGAGGGTGACAGGACATGAGAGACTCCTAACCCTCGGAAATGAACAAGGGGCAGTGGAAGGGGAGGGGGGCAGTGGGTTGTGGTGACTGGGTGATGGCCAATGAGGGGGGCACGTGGCGGGATGAGCACTCGGTGTTATGCTATACGTTGGCAAATTGAACTCCAATAAAAAAATTTAAAAAAAAAGAAATGGAGAAAAAGTATTTAGTACTGGTATGAATTTTCAATAGGACAAGTGTATCAGAAGGGGTTGATAAGACAATGAGCAAAAAAGAAATACACAGAAGTCCTGAGTCTGAAGCTACTGCCCCTTTTCCTCTATTGATTCCCTGTTAGGAAAAGCATGTTTATTTTCCGTTGCTTTATTTCATGTACAACTATTTCTATTAAAATTCCTAGACTCTTGCCCCACTGTTAATTCCTCTCCAGGGAGGTCCCTAATTGGTGGCTGACAATTGGTTGGAGCTTACATGTCAATAGTTTCAAGAGTCAGGAATCGCTCGCAGAGCACAATGGCTAAAATATACAGAAACGCAGTCCAGTTTGCAGTAAAGCAAAAGCTGAAATTTTCTGATGTCAAAAAAGTAGCCAAATGTCACACTAAAAAGTTTGTGCAAACCTATGTTTACTGACTATAAATCAAACATGCTCAACTGTGAAACTATTTTTATTAACGGTGTGCTATTTTTTTCTATACTCGAATAATTAAAAATATCTGCCAGGTCTTTGAGCAGTTCCTGAATTCTGAGTACCAGTGAGTGCATGCAGTTAGTAGAGGAAGCCAGGAAGCAAGGTAGCTAGTTTAACTACATTCTAAGTTTTCTTTTTTTCCCTTTTTATTGTAGCGTATAGAGTCAAATCAAAACTCCTTTACAAATCCAAAGCCTATTTTAGTAACACTGGAACTTACAGAAATCTAGAGATCTGTTGTGTGCAATCTTTAAAATGTAATTAATTCTAACCAGCCATTCAGCGCCTCACTCTACATTCTAGGCTAGTAGAGTTTGTTCGTATCATCTGAGCCTGGATTGGACTTTCTGGGTCTGACATTGTGGCAGCGATGACTGCCAATCAACGTAATTTATGATTCTCTTAACAGTGGGGGTCAAGCAGGAATGAACTTTCCCAATTCCCTCCTATGCCCCATCTAGTTAGGCTGGAGGACTTTTCTTACCAAAGGTATGTGAGATATAGTTAAGTTTGTCACTTCTAGTCTAGGCATTCCAAAGAGGGTCCCCTTCAGCTCTTTCATTCCTGTGAATTACTTTAGAAGGAGGATACAGTAGTGAAGCTTGGAGCCGAACACAGAGATATCCTAGGTTTCTGAATTACCATGAGGAAAGCCATTTACCAATTGAATAAATATCCTACATCATTACAGGGGCCAGAATTTGAGTCTTGCCATTACAGTTTGAAGAACTTATTCAAAGGTTGAAGATTTGCTTATTAAAACAGTGAGTTTTACCCTAAGTAATACACATTTAAGTATATTTAAAATATAATGCACTCATCTTTATTTTGACTCATATTTTATTTCTGAATTCTGCTTTAAGGAATCTAAATTAAAACACACATATGTACGCACACACACATAATTTTTTTCCCTCAGTAGAACAAGGATAAATGGTATTTGGGAAATTGAATGATATAGTCATTTTCAAATTTACCATTATGTAATTTCTTCTATGTTTTCCACTATTAGTAAACCTAGGATTTTGAAATTTTGGAGAAATATATCTTCTTCAAAACTAGAATTTGGAGAGGGGAGTCAAAATTTTTGTCTTTGTGTCTATAATTATAGATGATGAGGATGAGGAGAGTTCATATAACAATTTATTTCATGGTTCTGCTAGCCATGGGAAGTGTCATTATTATGTTTATTATCTGTTGCATTTGAAAACAAAACAAAATAAAATAGCAAAATGTGTCCAAGAAAGAAATAGAGATTTCCATCGTCTCCTTGTGAAATTAACATATGGTGGCATTGATATGCTTTGTGGAAGGGTCGCCGAGGAGAGGACATGCTAAACAAGGAAGAGCCTGTAGTATGTGCTCATTAAATGAAGCCAGTCATAAATCCATAAGGATTATTGTTAAAACGTTGAAACAGATATCTTAAGAAGTCAACATTTTCTTCTTTAGACAGTCTGTTGTAATGATTTATGATTCTAATGGTATTTAATTAGGTCTGAAATCAACACAACATACAGAATTTATAGAAAGAAAAAAGGCCTCTGCGTCTCTTACCTGTATATTTATGCACTTTGTGGAGAAGATTCAAAGCAAACAGGACTGTGTTCTGAAAGCCACTAAAATCACTGATGAAGGGGGCTCGATCTCCACTAACCAGCATGCGTGTTGGCAGCTCCTTCTGGAATTCATATGTTCTAATTAAGGTCGTAGGAAAGTTTGGTGGAGCTAAATAATCCACAAATAAAGCCCAGCTTCTTTCAAAGTCAGCTTCTTGTTTAGAATAGTATTTTAATCTAATAAACAAGTGGGGAGAAAAGGATACATTTTGAATTTGTCTTCTCAGAATTTTGCCAATTCAATTTTCAAACCAGATAATTTGTTAAAAATGGCATTATTCTACTTTTTAGAATATAGATTATAGAAACTTGGCTTTGATTTTAGCCCAGAGATTTGAATTTTTTTTAAAGATTTTATTTATTTATTCATGAGAGACACAGAGAGAGAGGCAGAGACACAGGCAGAGGGAGAAGCAGGCTCCTCACAAGGAGCCCGACGTGGGACTTGATCCTGGGGTCATGCCCTGAGCTGAAAGTAGATGCTCAACTGCTGAGCCACCCAGGTGTCGCAGTTGAGATTTGAAAATTTGAAGAGATGTCATTAAATTTTTATTTTTAAATTTTTAAAAAAGGTTTTATTTATTTATTCATGAGACACAGAGAGGGAAAGAGAGAGAGAGAGAGGCAGAGACACAGGCAGAGGGAGAAGAAGGCCCCATGCAGGGAGCCCGATGTGGGACCCAATTGCGTGTCTCCAGAATCAGGCCCTGGGCTGAATGCAGCCACCAAACTGCTGAGCCACCCAGGGGTCCCCTGTCATTAAATTTTTCAACTTGAAAATTTTCATCTGAGAACATGTTTTTTATATCACATTTTTCCCCTTTTCATAAAACATTTATTTACATTACTTACATAAACTCTGAAATGTGACCAAGTCTCATTATTTTAAAATGTAAAGATGGGGCACCTGGGTGGTTCAGTTGGTTGGGCCTCCAACTCTTGATTTCAGCTCAGGTCATGATCTCAGGGTGGTGGGATTGAGCCCTGCATCAGGCTCCACACTCAGCTGGCAATCTGGTTGGGATTCTCTCTCTCCCTCTCTCTCTGCTCCTCCTCCTTCTCTCTCTCTCTCATTCTCTCTAAATAGAATAAATGAACGAACAAATTAATGAATGAATAAATAAATAATAATGAAAGTAAAGACAAAAGTCAAAGAATATTGGCAAAATTTCTGCTGAATTTTGTTCTTAAAGAACACATAACTTTCATTTCAGGCAACAACTAAAAATGAAGTAACATTTTTTCTTGCTTTTAGGTAGCTTGGTACTTATTTTCGGGTGATATATACTAGAAGGCTAACTTGTCTTTGTTTTTTTTTCAGGTGTATAATGTAATGATATGATATTTGTGTATTTTTTTAAATGTTCATCAGAATAGGCCTAGTTAGCATTTGTTACCAAACATAGTTACATTTTTTTTTCTTGTGAAGGGATCAAGATCCACTCTCCTAGCAACTTTCAAATACGCAGTACAGTGTACCAACTATAATGACTATGCTGTACATTACAACCCCATGAACTATGAATAACTGCAAATTTATACATCTTGACTGCCTTTGCCCACTTCACCCAACACACACACACACACACACACACACACATATATATATATGCCATTATACTATATGATACCAGTAAAATATATATGATGATATTACATATTTTTTATCCATTCATGTGTTGATGGATACTTAGATTGTTTCCATATTCTGGCCATTGTAAATAATACCAGAATGAACACGCATACCTTTTCAAATTAGTGTTTTCATTTTCTTCAGAAAAATACCTAGTTATGGAATTGCTGGATTATATGGTGGTTCTATTTTTAATTTTCTGAGGAATCTCTACACTGTTTATCCCATGGTAGTTGCAACAATTTATATTCCTGCTTTCTCACTAAGAAAGAAATTTTAATTTTAAATTTTTAGTGAATAAAGTTATTATTTATTTATTTATAGCACACTTACAGGGTTGGGGGGGACAAAGGAAGAGGGAGACAATCTTAAGCAGGATCCTCATCCAGCAGAGAGCCCAATGTGGGGCTTGATCTCACCACACTGAGATCATGGTCTGAGCTCAAATCAAAAGTTAGATGTTGAACCAACTGAGCCACCAGGCACCCTTGTAGAGAATAATTTATATATATATATATAATTGTATATATATACACACATATTCATACATATATAATTGTATATATAATTACATTATATGTACAATATACACATATTGTATTTGTATAATTATATATATGTGTGTGTATATATATATATATATATATATATATATATACACACACAAAATCTGTATCACTTGTTTTAGCAATCTTCTGACCATATAAGCAACTTGCTATTCTGAAACACTTTACTTTCTATTTCTTGCTTATCACACCCTATGTCCTTCAAGGCTTCTTATGGAAGTTATATGGTTTGTTATATTCCCCCGGGAATTACTCTAAGTAATACAGACATCAGGGTCTAGGTATTATGAATTCAGAAAGTAGTTGGAACATGTCCCCTGGTTAGCATCTGTGAAACATGCCTGTATACACATGGTTCATATAGTGCTATGGGAATACAGAGGATGAAATAACTAACCTGTCCTTGATTATAGAAAAATTTGTTGGCCCTCCATGGTCTTATCAAATCACAGCCAACTCTCAAGTTTAAGAAGGAGAAAACATGAATATATAAGGATATTCAGTAGGGGTCACACAATTTTAATAACAGCACAACTAGACATTGCACAGATTGTAGGAGAGCTAATAGTACGTAAAAGAGAAAAGAGATAAGTTTTCAGTTCTCTCTGATAGTTGCCTAGGAGGGGAATTGCTGAGTCACATAATAACATTCAGTTAACATTTTGAGGAACTGTTAAACTCTTTTCCAAAGTGGATGTACCCCAAAGATGCAGAGGGATGGAAACAACGGGACACCTGCATCCCCATGTTCAGAGCAGCAATGTCCGCAATAGCCAAACTATGCAAGAAACCAAGATGACCTTCAACAGATGAATGGATAAAGAAGATGTGGCTTATATATGCAATGGGATATTACTGAGCCATCAGAAAGGATGAATACCCACCATTTACATCGACGTGGATGGAACTGGAGGGTATTATGCTGAATGAAATAGGTCAATCAGAGAAGGACAACTATCATATGGTTTCACTCATATGGGGAATATAAGAAATAGTGAAAAAGACCATAAAGGAGGAGGGGGGGGAGGGAAACTGAGTGGGGAAAAATTAGAGAGGAAGACAAACCATGAGAGACTCCTGACTCTGGGAAAAACACCAAACTGTTGCAGAGGGGTTGTGGGTGGGGGATGTGGTGACTGGGGGACGGGCACTGAGGAGCACACACAATGAGATAAACACTGGGTGTTATACTATATAGTATATAGTAAATTGAATTTAAATCAAATTTTTAAAAAGTGGATGTACCATTTTCCATCTTCACAAGCAATATGTGAGAGTTCCAAATACTCTATACCTTCTTCAAGACTTGTTACTGTTTATCTTCTAGATTTTAGCCATTCTAGTGCTTGTAAAGTTGTATCCTATATTTTTGGTTTTTATTTCCCTAATGGCTACTCATTTTAGCATCTCTTTATGTACTTATTGGCCATTTGTATATTTTCTTTGGAGAAATACCTACTCAAATCAATTTTCCATTTTTAAAAAATTGAGTTGTCTTTTAAAATTGACTTGTGAAAGCTTTAAAATATAAAATTAAAGTGTTTCAGATGTAAATCTCTTACAGATATATGATTTGCAAATATTTTTCCCATGCTGTACCTTGCCTTCCACTTTCTTGATGATATCATTCACAGCACCCAAACCATTTAGCTTTTATGAAATTCATTTTATCTATTTTTTTCTTTTGTCTCATTTGCTTTTAGCATCTCATCTTAGAAGAAAAGGCCTAACCCAAAAGCCAAAAGCTTTAGTTTGAATTCTATAGTTTTCGCTCTTACATTTAGGTCTATAATGCATTTCGAGTTAATTTTGTTGTTTTGGAGGAGATAAACTTCATTCATTGCATGTGGATTGCCAGTTCCCCCAGCACCATTTGTTGAAAAAACTATTCTTTACCCACCAAGTTATCTTACACCTTTGTTGAATATCAACTTTTGTTTCTGGACCCCAATTCTTTTCTACTGATCCGTAAGTCTATCATCATGTAGTAACAGTCTGTTCTTGATTACTGTACTTCTGTAGTAAGAGATTAACAGAGATTACTTGGAATCTGTAAATGAATTTAGGGAGTGTTGCCATTTAAACAATAGTGTCTTCCAATCCACAAACACCGAGGATTATCCTTGAAATAATTCTTTCACTTCTTCCAAAATATCTTGTATTTTTCAGCGTAACCAAGTTTTACAGTTCTTTAGCTACGTTTATCCCTATATATTTTATTCTTTCTGATACTGTTGTAAATGTGTTTGTTTTCTTAGTTTCATTTTAGGATTTTTTTTATTTCTAGGACACAGAAAGACAATTTTTGCATGTTGATCTTTCATCAACATGAACTCATATTAATTATAATAATATGGTTGATGAACTCATATTAATTATAATAATTCTTGTTTGGATTTCTTAGGGAAAAAGTATTATTTCTTCTCTATCTAGATTACTTTCATTTCTATTTACCCTGGATGGAACCTCCAGTACAATCTTGAATAGATGTGGTAAGAAGGGACAACCTTGTCTTGCTTTCCATTTTAAGGGGAAAGTACTCAGTCTTTCACTGTTTGATGTTGACTCTAGGTTTTCCTAGATGCCTTTTATCAAGATGAGAAACTTTTCTTCTGTTCCTAGTTTTTTAAAATGTTTTTTTTTTATCAAAAAAGAGTTTTATCAAATGTTTTCCTGTCTATTCTGATAATTTTGTGATTTTTGTCCCTTATTCTACTAAAATATGTTGTATTATATTCACTGATTATCTGATACTAAACCAACCTTGCATTCTTAGAATAAATCCTGTATCATCACAGTTTATGATCCCTTTTTATATGTTGCTGGATTCTGTTTACTGGCATTAAATTAAGGATTTTTGTGTTATATCCATAAGAAATGTTGACATGTAGTTTTTGTGTAATGCCTTTGGTTTTGCTGTCAGAGTAATATTGCCGATTTGCTATCTATTCTTATGTCTTATGTATTTGTTCTCTTTTTCTTCATTACTGCCTTCTTTTGTGCTAAATGGATATTTTCTAGTGTAAAGATTTATTCCCTGTGCTTTTTTTCTATCATCTCTCTCTTTAAACTATCTAAATATTAATTTCTTAGCTCTTCCTCTTCACTGATAAGGTTACAATTACTATGTCTCTTAAAACAATGTAGTGCATATTAACAGTAATTTATTCTAACCATTTACATAAAAGTTGGCCACAATATAGTTCCATTCCTACTCTCCTGCAGGTCTGCCAAGCTCTAGTAATCTTTCTTCATCCTTTTTTCTTTTTGTTTCTCACACTGGGTAATCTCAATTTACCTATATTAAAATTTACTGATTCTTTTTTCTCCCAGCTTAAATCTGCTTTTGAATCCATCAAGCAAATTACTCATTTTTGCTATTATAATTTTCAACTGCAGAATTTCTATTTTTTCTATACATTCTAACTCTATTCATAATCTTTTTTAAATTTTTAAAAATGATTTTATTTATTCATTCATGAGAGACACAGAGAGAGGGAGGGAGAGGCAGAGACACAGGCAGAGGGAGAAGCAGGCTCCTGCAGGGAGCCCAATGTGGGACTCGATCCCAGGTCTCCAGGATCAGGCCTTGGGCCCAAGGCGGTGCTAAACCGCTGAGCCACCTGGGCTGCCCTATTCATAATCTTTACTTAGTAAAACATTGTTGTCATACTTCTCTTAACTCTTTAGATATGGTTTCTTTACTTTTTTAAACATGCTCATAAGAAGTGATTAAAAAATTTTGTCCATCATCTGAGCTCAGAGGAACAATTCCTATTGACTCATTATCTCTGTCTAAGTGTGTGTGTGTGTGTGGTGGAGAGGCATGCATGCACTACGTTCCTGGTTCTTTGCATGTCTCTCTCTCTTTTTTTGGACACTTGGACAGTTCAGACACTATAAAGTAGAAAGCATTAAAATCAGATTCCCATCCATACCAGGGTTTGTTGCTCTTTGGTTTTCTTGTCATTATTTGTTTATTGCTTTGCCTGGACCAATTCAGTTATTCATTCTGTGTTCTCTGCAGTGAGTCATCACTGAAGTCCCTGCTCAGAAGTTTAATGGTCAGCTAATGATTAATGATTTTCTTTTTTTTCTTTTTTTCTTTTTATTAATGATTTTCTTAAGTTCTTTCAACCAGTAAGTCTTCCACCTTTTGCTAAGGGGCTCTGTGTAGGTATAGCAGTATACCTTCAATGCTGAGGCCTTTTACAACTCTGCCTAAGCCCTTACTTCCTATTTATTCAGGACCTTGGGGTAACCAGAGGTGAGACATTTCAGTCCTCTCGGTTCTTCGGTTCTTGCCTGGGTATACCCTCAGTTCCATTCATGTTAGTGGGTCTTAGAAAAAGACAAATACTTTGTAGACATAGTAACAAGTAGCCACCAAACTGTTTTCAGATTGACTTCAATCCATCAACAAAAACTTGCTTCAGTGACCAAGTTTTTGCAAGCATCCAGTAAGTGAATGCCCTCATTTCTGAAAGTCAGCCAGTCAGGAATGGACTCCTCCATAAACATGCCCCTAATGCCAATTGACAGCTATCTCACCTGTGTAACCCTCTTATACTGATGACTCAACCCACTTAAATCCCTAAGAACTCAGCATCTCCTAATAACCCATCTCAAGATGAGAAGAATGCTCTGCTCAGTGATACTGTGCATGACAGTGTAGCTGCCCCTTCCTAGAATTGTATTAAATTCAGCTTTGTTGTTCAGTTTCCAATATTGAGGGCTGATCTCATCATCCTTTGAGGGTTGCTATGAAAAATGCTATTTTTCTAGAAGAATTTAGTTTTGCATGTATTTGGGAAAGTCTACAAAATAATATTTTATAAACTACTTTCTATGAACTATAATGACTTAATCTCAATTTCAGTTTTGATGTTGACAACTCCTGTTTACTTTGTTGATTAATAATCTCTCTTCCCCTTGGGAGTGATCAGAATCAAGCAGCTGAGTCACAACAAAAAGATATTATGATGGGTACAAACTTAATTCTTCTCATAGACATGCTAAGAGGATGAACTCTTCCTTTGACCAGTAAAAATCAGCCTTTGAAGTAATATTAAGAAATAAAATATGCCAAGCAATGTAAGTTTCCTGACTGATTTATCTTCACTGGACATGGGATCAGTGGGAAGGATAACAATATGTGGTCAACAAGAAGTCCTCCAACATGAGTGCTTATATTTTTATGTGTACTTCAAATCAGTCACCCATCCTTTAGTTCCTTTTACACCACGTCTCACTCTGGGTGGCAGGTACCACCCCCAATGCAGTGTCATTTGCTTCCATACCAAGCCATACTCATTCAATCTCGTTTGCTATAAGATGGGCAGAGTTCTGACATTTTGACTATATGGCATGGTAACCAAGATGCTTCTTGGATGCTTGCCTCCAGATAGGTGTCAACCATGCTATTTTTTTCTGATTGAAGTAATGCAGAGGTTCTATAATTGGGTTTGCCATCACATCCATTTTGTTTACAGACACCATTTTTTGTTAAAAAAAGCTTTAAAAAATCCTCTTGTACTTCAGAATTCATTTTGTTTTATTGCTGTTTTGTGGTACAAATGCACTTTTCTTCATATTTTCCTCTGATACTTGTGACATAGTTTTGAGCTTTATCTAGTAAAACATTTCCTGTCAGTTTTTTCTTTGTCATAATACTTCCTCATATTTGACATATTGGTGAATAGGTAAGTTAAAAAAAGATTTCAACGAAAAATATAGTATAAGATGGAAAGATTGCTAACCATATTTCAACTTAATTATTTTATTTTATTTTTAGAGAGAGAGAGAGAGAGACTGTGAGCGGGAGGAGGGGCAGAGGGAGAGAGAGAGAGAGTCTCAAGTAAGCTCCATGCTCACCATGGGGCCCAACACAGGGCTTGATCTCATGACCCTGAAATCCTGACCTGAGTCAAAATCAAGAGTCAGGTGCTTAACCAACTGAACCACCAAGTGCCCCCAAACAAAACAACTTTAGATCCATTCTTACCTATTCTGAAAAATTTTACGAGCAACCTTCAAAGATGAGACATGTGCAGCCCATAAGTACTCCAACAGTTCATCAAAGCTACTAGAATGTGACTTTACATGCTGTCCAAGACAAACAATGTTACTGATATTTAGGCAATTATAATAATCTCCTTGAAAATCAATTCTATTTACAAACATAATTTTTCAACATTCTAATTGAGGGGAGAACTTTTTTTTTCTAAGACTTTATGAAATATTTAGTGCTTAACACTCTCTACAGAGCTTGATATCAGGTATTTTAATTACTAGTGATACTGAGTTCATATGAAAGAAATAAACCAAGTGTTTTAGAAATGTTCAGGATTTTGCACTGTTCAGAACCAGACCTTTAGTATTTTATGTATGTTTTTTTCTCTTGCCATGTAATGAACTTTCCACCAAGTGTTAAGGTTAAGAGTGTTTTATCTAATAATATGCAAATATGATGAGAAATATTCTCTAAAGGGAAACCCAGTCTTTGGTCATGTACTCTTCGCCCATGACACCTTACTGTGGACATCAATATTTGATTCCGACTATCAAGTGCTCATTCAGTCAACTCATGTGATTTATCAAGACAGTTGAAATAAACTGATCAAATTGACTACAACCTATTACACAATTGTATTTCTATATCAATTATTGCTCAGGTGACCTGAAATTATGATGAACTAGGATACTTCATGCACTGTGAAGTCATAGTTTCTCTGGGCCCATGTGTGTGTATATAATTTATTTGGAATGAGGATAGTAGATAGTGTGGCCTCGATACACTATTAGTAAAGAGGATGCCAATAAGGTATGATGTCATACAGCAATCCACTCATACTA
Source organism: Vulpes lagopus (assembly GCF_018345385.1). Taxonomy (NCBI): domain Eukaryota; kingdom Metazoa; phylum Chordata; class Mammalia; order Carnivora; family Canidae; genus Vulpes; species Vulpes lagopus. The sequence goes on from NC_054825.1 coordinate 123,588,768, forward strand.
ATACTGTTGTCACCACAATATTTTCAATTGGGAACTTTGTTCCTTAGGAACACATTGCTCAATGCATAAAAAAATATCTATGTTAAGTGCTCTTCAAAACTTATCTGGTTACCCTTGAAGAGTATTAATTAAAATAGTAAAAAAAAAAAAAAACCTGGTAAAATTCATTCCACTTTTTCATTGCTTCTGGAAATGATGAATGACAGCTAGAAACATTGTAACAAAAATTCATCTGATCCTTGGATGGTGGCAGAAAGGTGACATTGTCTGATGATATCCCCATTATGCCAGAATCAACCGCAGCAAGGAAGGGCAATGCAGAAAGATAATAATTAAGGTCTGTATAAATAAAAAGTTATTAATAGTGTTAGCATATAAATGATGTTGTTTTCAAAATAAAGATATCTATCATAAAAGTAAACCTAAAGATCTAGAAATGTGGTAAAACTTTAGCAATTTAGGGAGCTTTGGAAATTTTATATGCAACTTGAATATGCTTCTCTTAAAAATTCTACTCTCATAAAGCAAAATGGAATTATCTTGTAGACTTATTATTTATTTATTCCAGGGCAGATAATCATTGCACTGGAATTCCAAAATGCTAATTAAATTCTAAGGCATAGTAAGTGAAAAGTTTAGAAATTAGTAATAGAATTAACTAACTAGAGTTTAAAAACTTGAAACCAAAAAATAGTAACATAATTCTGTACTTTCCTAAGTTTTTATCCTAAGTCTGAAAATCTGATGCAGCTTTAAAATATTGTAATATTTAATCTAAGTATTTCTCTTGTTAACAAGGTTTCATCTGATAATATAACACAAATTCTTATTTCGGTCTTATGTATTTAAGTTTTGAGGTGACTAACTTTCCCTAATTGATATTTTTGTAATTGGATAAACTAATCAGTAAATTTAAAAAATATCTATCTCAAAACCCATTTCAAAACACCCAGATTTGGGGCAAACAGATGTTTTTTGTAAAAGCAATGGTCCTGGATTTTCCTAATCAGGATCCCAGGTTAAATTGATTTTTTTGTGGAAAGATCATCAATTTGAGGTTTGGTCACAGTGAACTCACCAGCCCACCAACTGTCCACAGAGATACAGAGGCGATCTCCAGAATTATGGCCACAGTCTGTATGTTGGGTAGGATCAGCTAATCTGCCTAAAAGAGAGGAAATCCAGAGTTGGGTTCACTAGGCCCCTTTCTAAGCTGTATGTACGAAATGGAACTCGGTACATTATGTGTATAGGCATAAAGAATTTTGTCAGCCTTCCCATCATTGTCTTTCCTTCACTTCATGACTTTCTGCTTCCCATCTCCCATTCATATTTTTTCCTTTTCCTTCATATCCCTACAATTATCTATTCTCTCTCGTAGGCCCTGTGTTTTCAACCTCTGTAGTCTGCGTGTCTTCTATTACTAACTACTCCTTGTCTTCAATATCAAGGAGTGAATATTCATGCATAGTAAACAAGATCCAGGCTCTATTTGCTTAAAAGCAAATCCTTTTTCATTGCTTACCTACTTACTGCTTGACCCTGGATAAATAACATAGGCCTGCCTCAATTTTATCATATACACACTTGGAGAGACTAGTAATAATCACTTCAGAGAGGCTCTGGGTTGCTCAGTGAAGAAGGGTGCAAAAAGTGTTCAGCTCAGAGAACATGTGCTTCTGTAAATATTAGCCATTATTCTATTTTTATATATTTTTTTGTCATCCCCTCTTATCTCCTACTTTTAAAACAACCCTTTCTGTTTCTTTCTTTTTGATTTTTCTGTACCGTCTGCATATACTCCCCGCATATCCCTTCAGCTGTCTCTGGCTCTATGCCCATCTCATGCCCCATTTCCACCATTTTCACACTGGCTTATTCTCTTTACTCCTGCTAACTTTCTCTTTTCTCTGGCTTCCCCCTCATACTGTTTAGGTTCTTCACTTGCCACTCCAGCTTCTCTCTTGCCCAGTCCTTGCTCACCTATCAGGTGCCTCTCTTTCTTTTCTTCCAATGCTCTTTTCCTGCAACATTCATATTTTCTTCTTTCTCGTTCCCTTCCCCTACATTCGCTGTGTTATTTATTTTCACCAGTTCTGTGTTTCCCATAAACCTTTTCTGTTTCCCTCTTACATCCTCATTCTAGTCTCTCATTCAGCTTTTCTTGACCTGCTTACCCTTTGGGGGGCAAGAGGAAAGACCTGGGTAGTTGTGCTAATGCATGAAAATTTCTCAAGATTGTTACTCCTTGTCTGAACTGGAATAATACTCAAGTATGTGAAACATGCCTCTCTCTTGGTTCTTATGTTTTTGCCTCAGTTGGAAGTTGTTTTACATCTGTTTCTAAGACTCTCTGTCCTTTTAAAACCACTCAGTCTCTGAGAACATTCGCCCATGATGCTAATCTAAGGATTTCTTTATGTTGCCAACTTTCTTGTCTTCCACTCCAAGTATTCCGCTGCGCTCCAGTTCCATTCTTGGCAAATTCCCACAGAACTCCTTTATTAGTGACTCCACGTCATCACCCCCAAGTGTGTGTGCTTGGAACCAAGCCCTTGATCTTGACAGTCAAGGAACATTGCATCACGAACTTTCTGTTATTTGTCAGAGGAGTTTCACTACTGTTCCGGACATCTTCAGCACTTTCTCTTTCTTTACAGCCAAGCTGCACCTGCTTACTGCTGTTTTATGTTCTAAGGAAATGTTTTTCCTTGCCTTCCCATAGCAAGAAATACCTCACCCTCAATAACCTTGACCAAAATTGTTTTCTGTCACACTTGTTTTTCCAGAAAAAAATAATGTTATGTTTGTCACTATTAAAATAAAAAAAAATTTTTCCTGAGAATTTACCATATTTTCCAATTATATTATTTCTGCAGCATACAATGTATATATCCTGTCCTCCCAACATTTCCCTCTCTTTTTGTCTTTTTCTCTCTCAAATACCAAACTAATGTTAAACTCTGTCCTTTAGTTCACTCTCTATCTTTCTTCTTGGATTACTTTTTGAAAAAGCCCATCAACACTCTGCCTTTTTTTCAAGATTAACTCCAAATGTTACTCTATTCCCAGATTATTCCAGTTTACAACATTCACTTTATTCTAGTGTCTTAGGATTCAGCTCTTTTTTTGTCTTATGGTTGTATAATTTCTAATTCTCCTTTTTAAAAAAGATTTTATTTATTTAATCGTGAGAGACACACAGAGAGAGGCAGAGACACAGGCAGAGGGAGAAGCAGGCTCCTTGCAGGGAGCCTGACGTGGGACTCGATTCCGGGCCTCCAGGATCGCACCCTGGGCTGAAGGTAGGTGCTTAATCACTGAGCCACCCGGGTGTCCCTCTAATTCTCCTTCTTAACCATGTTGCAAACCCTTCAAAGGAAGGCAATGACATGTACTATCAATTTCTTGTACGCTTGCCACAATCTTCCCTTTTTTAAATCTATGTTTCTCTTTGGTGTTGCTTCCTTATCCTGCTTCAGACTCCCAGTATTTTCATTCAGTTCAAACATTATTCCTTAAAAAAAAATTATATATATATTATATATATATATATATATATATATATATAATTTAGATAGATAGAGAGAGAGCAGAGCAAGAGAGCAGGGGTGGGGAGGGGCAGAGGGAGAAGGAGAAGAAGATGCCCCACCGAGCAGGGAGCCTGACGAGGGGCTCGATCTCAGGACCCCTGGGTCATGACCTGAGATGAAGGCAAACACTTAACTGACTAAGCCACCCAGGTGCCCTCAAACATTATTCTAATTAAAATCTTGGCTAGCCAATAAAAGTGAATAAATATTAACATCTGCAACTAGATAGATGAATCTCAAAATAATCATGACAACTGAGATAAACTAGACTAAAAAGAGAGCACCCAACTCTCTATATGGAAATTCTAGATAATGCAGTCTAATCTGCAGTGATAGAAAGTGGATCAGTGGTTACTGATAAAGTTGGGGAGTGAAGGGCATGAGAAGTTAGGGGAGTGGGGAGGACTGGGAGTGACCAGACACAGGGAAGTTCATGAAGATGAGAATACAAAGGAGAAAAGAGAATTTGTAGAATGACATGTATGTCCTTTATCTGTGGTGATGAGTTCAAGGTTATGTACATATATCAAACTTACCAAAAATACATTTTTAAATGTGCTGTTTATTGTATGTTTATTATATACAAATAAAATGATTAAAAAAAAAACCTCTGCTAGGCAATCTAGTAGCAAACATTTAGTGTTTAAGTATTTTGTGAAAAAAAAAAAAGTATTTTGTGAGCATTAGACACTTGTTCCTAAACTAAACCATGTTGCTTAAGGGCCCAATTAAAACTCCCTAGCCCAACTTTATTTTTATTTATTTATTTATTTTTTTTCCTAGCCCAACTTTAAAGACATCTCTTCAACAGATCCTAGTTTATCTTAAAATTACCACCCACTGCTCTTTCACATTCGGGTTCTCCTGCCAATATGGTAGTCTTCGTCTGGTACAACTTGCTATCATTGCCATTTTTGTAATTTGTATTCCAGCAATTACATTCTAGCAATGATTCCATCAAGTTCTTTGGCTCTACTTTCTTCCCATAATACGCTCAGCCCATGGTTGTCACTCTCTTTCCTGAACTACTCTTGTACTTACAGTCCTTACCTCATCTTTGAGAGACTTAGCATACTATTGGTGAAATACTTTTATGGGTTACTTTCATAATTTGTAATTCTGTATTGATTTTCTCTAGTTATATTATGGAGTCCAACTCAATGAAATACTAAATAAAATCAGCCACTTAAGAAACAATAGAATCCCATTTATTGTATTCTAGAATGGAAATGAAATTTTGAAAGTACCTTGTCCAATATTCTACTTTGCTGTTCATTCATGACTGGACCCAAGACTGAAAATTTTCCTAGAAGTAGGTGTGTGACCCCTTGGGGAAGTTGGTTATTGTTTCCAGTGGAATTTATCTTTGGGCTCCTCCAGAACCATGTCTCAGGGATTCAAATATTGTTTTCCATGCCATGGACAGTCTAAGAATGGAAATTATACTGGATGCTGGGAAATTCCCTGACAAGCTTGGTTGTAACATCTGCTTGGAATGTCATCACAGTCCAGACCTGCAGTCTCTTCTTCTGTCTTTTCTATAATGCTACCAATTTTCTCACTGATTCCTTTCTTCCAATACTGTTTTCTAGACATTGATAGTGAAGGTCCCTTATTTCTTGAAACCCGTTAAAAAAGATACCTTGGCACTTTCAATATTTTTGTTCCAAAACATATTTGCTTTCATTCCTCAGTGTAGATGCTATTTTCGGTAGGGAAAACAGAGGTTTTTCTTCTCCTTTGTCATTCCAATCTATATGACTGCAGTCCAATCATGTTTAGAACTATAGATAATGCAAATTAATTTTATACACCCATGTGTATTTAATGTATATCACCTTAACTTTTTTGCTCCTGGATGTACACTTCCTTGCTTAGAACTAAGTTTGGTACCAATAGCACATCAGTTAATAGTTATTGATAGTGAATGAACTAGGTCTAATATGCTGTGCCTCGGTCAATGTGGTAATCACTAGCCATTTGTGGCTATTAAAATATGTAAGTTAGTTGAAATTAAACAAAATTAAGAATTCAGTTCTGCAAATGCATTAGCCATTTATTTTTTTCTTTTAAAGACTTTATTTATCTATTCATGAGACAGAGAGAGACAGAGAGAGAGAGAGGCAGAGACACAGGCAGAGGGAGAAGCAGGCTCCATGCAGGGAGCCCAATGTGGGACTTGATCCTGGGACTCTGGGATCATGCCCTGAGCCAAAGACAGACTCTCAATCGCTGAGCCATCTAGGCATCCAGCATTAGCCATTTCAACTGCTCACTAACAATATGTAAGAATATGAGAGCACAGTATGGCTGTTACTATCGTACTGAGTATAGAGCAAGTTCATCATTGCACACAGTTCTTTTGGACATTTCTGTGTAACAAAACCATGCATGCAGGAGGGTATTCCATAAATACTTGATAAGGATTTGACAAGAATGCAAACAGTGGAAAAGTAGTAGGAAAGAGAGAAAGAATCAATTTCAAAAAGATGATGCTAAATGTGCAGATACTACTTCCTAATAAGTTCACACTTAAATCAAAGGATCATTGTAATGAAAAAGAGACATTCTTACCTGTATGATATTGCCATCCATGATGTACAGGCAGTCCCCATAAAATATTTTGTTCATTTTCTGGTGAAAATTTTGCAAAATACTTGGCTGTCTTGTTCAGTAGGATTTTATACGTCCCCAGTCTCTCAGGGTAATGCCAGAAGTTGATGATATACTTTCCATTTTCTATCTTGTAGTCACTGAACTGACCAGGACTCTCCTTCCACAGAGGGGGATACACATCTGAGATATTAGATGCTTTTGCTATGGAAGCAAAAATACAACCAATTATTACACAGGCCCAGAAAATATTGAAAGCCATAGTGTTTAGCCTGGAGATTGAGGTTATGGCAAGATGTCTATTGAGAAGTGGAGGAGGAAGCTGTTTTGTTTTTTTGCACCTAGGCTAATCAACTCTTTAAATTCCCTTCCTTGGCAGTAGGAAGGTGGAGATAAACAAATGTCTTACCAAAGAGATTAGGGCACCTCCCTTGTTAATCAACTCCCAAATTAAAATAGTTGATAATGTATCAGCCTCTAGAACTTTTAGTAAGACTGGATATCTTCCTAAGCTTATTTTTGTCTCTATCTTCTGATATGTCTCTCATATTAATTATAATAATAAATTGTATGTATTTCCTGGAGTTACTTGAATTTTAAAGGTCAGCTATTTATCCAATTTAATATCTAATTAGTGAGATTTCAGCCGTATAAATGGTTAACCAAGCAATTTTAGATAGAATTTGTAAGAAATTTTAGTGTTATATGGGACTTTACCAGATCTCTTTGAAATTTTAGTCCATGTGTTAGTCTAGACTTGTATGTCAGACATGTCAATTCGAATTCCACATAAGCAGGATCTGAGCCAAAGGCTTGTGTGCAGACATTTGATTTATTGTTATAGAGTAAAGTAAAAGAGGGAGAAAAAAAGAAAGAAAGGAATAAAAGTGAATATAAGGAGAGACTATCAGTTTACCTCCACTAAGTTTATCGGGCACTTTATGTTGTCTAGGAACTAACCAGGAACACTATCCTGAAAGAACCACTGGCTTTAGGGGATGGAATTGTAAAACATTTGTTCTTTTGTAAAAAATATTTTATTTATTTGAGAAAAGGAGAAAGAGTACAAGTGGGGGGTTACAGAGCAGAGGGATAGGGACAAATGGACTCCCCACTAAGTTCAGATTCCCACTAAGCTGGATTCCAGGGCCCTGTGATCATGACCTAAGTCAGGGTCAGATGCTTAACCAACTGAGCCACCCAGGCACCCCAGAGAAACATCTGTGCTTATCATTCACTTGTCAAAGGTGACTCAATGGTTGGGAATTCTCTTGCAATTCAGGTTACACAGACCTGTGTGCCAAGTGGACTCTTGCAAGTGCCTCAGGTCACAGCAGTGTACAGAAGCCCAGGGCGGTAGATACAAAGGAAAAGCAGATACTGAAGCTAAGCTGTACATTGCACTTGCATGAAGCAGGTCAGAGCTCCAAGTGGAACTGTCCTTGTAGCAGCGGCCACAGTCAGAAGGGAGGCCAAGAGGATTCAGGAGTGAGGCACAGGAGACGTCCTTTCAGAGCCCCTGCACTGTGACCTGAATCATGGGCCATGATTGGGAAGATGCCGGCCATGGCCTCATGCAGGCCCAGCCCTTCTCTTCCCGCATGTGCTGTGTGTTTATTATAACCACAGTGAGTTGACAGGGAACTCTTTATCAGATAATTAATCCCAAACCTCAGACTTCATTCAACAGATATTGATTGAGCAGTGTCCCCATTGCTGGTGCTGCATCACCCCTGCTCTGCCACGGTGAGCAAAACAGGAGAGATGCTTGTCTTTGAGATGCTGAACAAAGGATTACTGTAAAAAATGAATATTTAATGAATGCAAGGAATTTGAATATGTAGTAGAAGACTTTTACCTTATTTCACCTCACCCTCTGCCTTTCCTTCAATGTAAAGGCGGGGCTTCTCTTTCTCCCAGTTGCATGCGTGAGCATAGAGAACGTCGGGCTGATGGGCCAGCTGCTCTCTCTCAGTTCCAAGTCTGAGAATATCAACATTCCTCTCCTGTGGTGCAACCTAACTACGCGCTGAGGTGAACACCTGGCCCTCATTGCAACAGCCGGTGGAAATTAGGGCATGAGGCTCTGGCACCAAGATGTTCTATGAGTAACTAATGTCTGTTTTCTGATCCAGAAGCACCTTGCTTCCCGCCAAAAATTGTAAATACATGAGGTACTAAAGTACACAACTACACATATACATATGAAATGATTCTTGGATCTAAGGAAGATATTCTGTACGGGACAGAGAGTTGATGGGCATAGTGGACATAGTGGCCAAACCATATGGTCAACTGGGAAGTATACAAGACTACTTTTTTTTTCCTTTTAAGAAAGTGGTTGGAGGTGGTTGAAACAAGTAGCCTAAGTGAGACTTTTGGTTTTGTTTCCAAGTGGAGCAATAACATGTCTACAGATATTCAAGTTAGTGTTGGTTTTGTGCAGAAAGAAAATATTAGAAGTTCATTATTTGTGTTCTTCCCCAGGCTGGAGAACGGGTCAGGGAGTCGCAAGAGCTGGTATGAGGATTTATATCGACCACAACATCAAAAGCCAATGGAGGTGTTTGCTTTTGTTTTTGTCGTTTTTTGGTTATACTTTTTTTCCAGGTAGGGAAACAGGTCAAGTAATTCAAAAGCTAATGGAGAGCTTTAAGTGGCCTTAAAACTATGAGTGTCCTACCACCTTGAAAACAAATATGACTTCTTTCTGATTTGGAGACATATACCCTGCGGCCCTGCAATCCTCTGCTTCCTCTGCACAGACCTCAGCTGCTCCAAGGGTTCGAGGTGAGGCCTAAGTCTCCTTCTCCTTAATAGAACCGAGGGCCCTACGTATGCTGAGGAACTCCAAAGGCAGGGAGACATGGAACTCTTTGTAGCTCTTTTGGATACTGGGGCCCAAGTCACTATCTCGCTCAGCTCCATATGAAAAAGTGACGCTGAGCAGAGGTGGCCAAAGCCATGAATTCTAGAGTAGAAACCACAGTAGCATGTGAGGGGGGCAGAAATAAAGAGCTTCTGAGCCAGAGAACTTTCTAGACACTGAGAAGGACACAGTGAGGAATCAATGAGGACAAAATGCTTCTCCAACAGCTCCAGCCATCACCTGTAGTCTAACCCACCTGCCACTTCCTGCTTCCCTAACTGCGAAGTAGGAGGTCACACAATGTCCTGAAAGAGCGATTGGATCCCTTGAAATGCTGAATTGAACTGATAACAGATCAGTCTGTAAGAAACTTTCTTTTATCAGAACATCATTCTTAAGCCTCACGCCTAATTTGACAGGGATTTATTGAGCAGTGACTTTTATTCTTGGTGCTATATCAGCACTGGCTCGCCATGGTGAGCAAGGTAGCAGAGATGATGGTCTTTGAGATGTTGTTGGGTCACAACCCTTTCAGGAGCTTCCCTGGTGGTCTTCTAAAACATACAAGGAAGGCAGGGAGAGATGGAATAAAGAGACAAGCCACTCCAGGTTGGCAGATGGCAGCTTTCCTAAGCACCAGAAACTTGCCTGGGAGGCTTGTTATGAACAGCAGCAAGATGAATGTATCCCTGCGCTCACCTACCAAATCTCAAGATTGATAAAGAGGCCTTAACTGTATTTAGTCACATATATCATGGAGGTATTTTCAATGCCACATCCCTATCTCAAGGCAACATCCTTGGAGTAGTAGCTGGGAGTGGGAAAGGCAAGTGGAATCCATATTTCAAAGACAGAGGGACAGAGGTGGGGGTGAGGAGCCTCTGGGGGCCAGAATCCAGCTCATGGGTCAACTAGTGGTCATGTCTGTTTTTCCCCCATGTCTTTTTGATGTTTTGCCTCAACAGATGTTTAACAAAGGATCATTATAGAAAAAAGAAGGTAATTCTCTTTGTGATAGATGAATTTTACCTTCAATTTGATTTTTTCAAGTTCTATTGAAGTATAATTGACAACATTTGTATATATTTAAGATATGTGATGCCTTGATACACATATATATTATAAAATGATTACTACAATCCAGCTGATAGCCCTTCCAGCACCTCCCATAGTTACTGTTTCGTGTGTGTTTGTGTTTGTGTTTGTGTGTGTGGTGAGAATACTTAAGATCTACTTTCTTAGCAGATTTCGAATATAAAATGTACCATTGGCTATACTTGCCGTATTGTACATTAGATCCCCAGAACTTATTCATCTTATAACTGAAAATGTGCATCCTTTGACCAAGATCTCCCCATTTTTTCCACTCTCCAGTCCCTGGCAACATCATCCTATTCAGCTTATGTGAGTTCAACTTTTTTAGATCTCACCTTTAAGTGAGATCATATATTTGCCTTTCATGTGTCCAGTTTATTTCACTTAACATAATGTCTTCCAGGTTTATCTAGGTTGTCACAAATGGCAGATTCCTTTCCTTTATGTAGCCAGGTAAAATTCCATTGATAAGTTCTTACAATTTATATTTCATTTTATTTTATTTTATTTATTTTATTTTATTTAATTTTTTTATTATTATGAGAGAGAGAGAGAGAGAGAGGCAGAGACACAGGCAGAGGGAGAAGCAGGCTCCATGCACCGGGAGCCTGATGTGGGATTCGATCCCGGGTCTCCAGGATCGCGCCCTGGGCCAAAGGCAGGCGCCAAACCGCTGCGCCACCCAGGGATCCCCCAATTTATATTTTATACATAGAAGAGAACTAGGTGCATATGCAAGGCTAGAAGACTGCAGAAGGGGAGGAAGTATCTTAATGTCTGAGAATTCTGACAGTGGAGTAAGAAGCGTTATGCATAATTTATGAGGTCAGAAAAATATTTTTTCAATTATGATATATTTAATAATATTACTTTAGTCTTTTAGGCAATGTTGGCATTACTTATCCTAAGAACTCAGGATGGCATTTTTAAAAACATATTTTATTTATTTATTCGTGAAAGACACAGAGAAAGAGAGAAAGGCAGAGACACAGGCAGAGGGAGAAGCAGGCTCCATGCAGGGAGCCTGACGTGGGACTCGATCCCGGGTCTCCAGGATCACGCCCTGGGCTGAAGGCAGACGCTCAACCGTTGAGCCACCCAGGCGTCCCAGGATGGCATTTTTAAACTGTTTTTGACCTTATGAATCTAGATGTAGTGGAAAGTTTAACATTTTATTTTTTCTGGAAGAGGGACCACATGTACATCACATTATATATCTTCTGGTTTATCCATTTTTTCATAGATTCTTTGACTAACTATCCATTTACTGAACATCAAGTAAGTGCAATATACTATGGAGAATGAAAATTTTAAAGGAAACATTTCATATTTTTTCAAGAAAAAAGTCTCAAAAATTATGAAGTTACAGAGGTTCAGAAAAGGGAGTAATATTTGTAGGTTTCACATAGCTATGGAATCATCAGATAAGAGAAGGTTTTAAAGAGGAGGTGGTGTATGAGTTGGAGCTCATATACTGAGTTCTATGAGCAATGAATGGTCTGTCTTCTGATTCAGAAGCATCTTGATTCCTGTCAAAAACTGTACATACACGAAATAATGGAACACACAATTGTACACATATATAAATGAAATAATTCTTGGGGACACACATAGCTTTATCTTTATTTACACACGTAGCTTTATTTAATACACATAGCTTCTCTTTCCATGTAAGTTTTTCAACTCTAGTAAGACATGTTCCAGAAGCAGTTGAAAATAGATTGTGGTGAGAAGAATAAAGTGATACGCACAGCATGAGGGAGAACTGATTTATATGTACTCAGTTGAATTTTAGGCATAAGTTGGTAGTATGACTAAAGGCTACATCTAAATTTTTTTATTGCCCTTCATGGTTATTAGTTCTCTTGAGTATATGCCAGTTTCACAATTCTTGAAATGAAACTTGATGTCTGTCAGTGCTCCTTGCATTGGGTAAAGAGAGAGGCCTAGAAAAGTTTGGCTACTAATTGTTACCTCCTTACTTATGCAGAATTTTAATATAACTTGGCAGTGAAATCAGTTGAAAGTTTGTTTAATTGCCAATATTTTTTTCTTGGTTGACTATCAATAAGCATCTAATAAATATTTTCAAATTGTTATTTGTCAAATACAATAGGTCTCCTATCACTGATTTTGTTGAAACATCTTCAGGTTTACTTGAAGTTGATGCTTTATATAAAGGGGATGATATAGTGATATAGATTCTTGCTGACACTGAAACAGAAGTAGCCAAAGAATTATTTAAGGACATCACTGTAATTTTCCAGGACATGAGGTGGTTTACTCCATCACAGACACCAGGCACAAAACTAAGATTCCTTCACTTTTGCTATATTTCTGTTGTAAAATTCAATAGAAATAATATAAACTAATTAACCTGCTTGTAGCATGGTGTGGCCTTCCATCAGAGGTGTGTGCAAGTGTGTTTGTGTGTGTTACCATTTTGATATGCTTCTAGGTTCATTTGTATATCTTAAGATTCAATTTTGATTTTAACCTATATTCATTGAATTTTATTTTTTAATTTAATTTCAATTAATCAACATATTGTACATCATTAGTTCCAGATGTAGAGTTCAGCGATCTATCAGTTGTATATAACACCCAGTGTTTGCCGCACCATGTGCTCTCTTTAATGTCCATTACCCAGGTACCCCAATCCCCCACCCAGCAAACCTCAGTTTATTTCCCACACTTAGGAGTCTCTCATGGTTTGTCTCCTTCTCTGATTTAATTTATTTTAATGTAATTGCTAACATTTTAAACACCAAAACAATACAAAAGATAGACTTAAAATTTCATTCCTTTTCCTACCCCTTCCCAGCCCATTTCCATACAAGATGGATGAACCAATTGCAAGAAGATGAACCAACTGCATAATTTCTGGTTTATACATTCTCAGGAGGTTTTATCTTTTTGTAAAAAAATCAACCTATTTACCTATCTCTGTATTTATGTATCTATCTCTACTTCCCCTTCATTTCTTCTATGAAAGATAGAATACCATATATACTCTTTATATACTGGACATCTGCAGGCAGTCTAATACACAGGCAGGAGCAGTGGCTGGAGAAAACCTCAGGCCGTTCCAGCTGCCACTCCACAATTAAGGCATGAGTGGGTGGTCCCATCCTCCAACAGGCCAGTGACATGAAGACCCCCTGTGTCTCTATGACCTTCACACCTGCAGCATTTGCCCCTACCTAGATGGTCCCTTGGTGACATTAGGTGCCTCAAGAAAGTGACTTCTGCTCCTGCAGATGGGACCAGCAGAAATTGAATGGAAGCCCAATAGCAAGAGAAGAACACAACAGACCAAAATAACTTTGTAAGACTTGAGAAAGCTAAACTGTCATTGGAACCAAGCCCACAAAAGTTGACTGGAATCCATAAGCCAAGCCTACACAGAGTGATTCCCTGCAAAAATGATTTATATAGGATTAAGAGTATCCTAACATGATAATCAAAATGTCTAGTATACAATCAAAATCATTGCACATACTAAGAACCACAGAAAAAGCACCATTTTAATGAGAAATTACACTTAACAGATGCCAAAATTGAGATGAATCAGATGTTGTAATTATCTGCCAAGGATTTTAAAACAGCTATCATAAAAATCCTTCAGGACTTAAGGGACATTTATAGACACTCCGCCCAACGGCAGTAGAATAAAAATTCTTTTCAAGTGCCAGTGAGAAAGTCACAAAAATAGATCACTGCCTGGACAATAAAATTAACCTTAACAAACTTAAAAGAATTTTTAAAACAGAGTATGTTCTCTGACCACAGTGAAATTAAGGTAGGAATCAATAACAAAAGGATAATGGGAAAATCACCCAGGATAGAAGATGAACAAGCAAAAATCAACTGCATTTCTATATACTGAGAAATGTAAAGTAAAATTTCTGTAAAGTACCATTTACAATTGCTCTAAAGAAGATGAAATACTTAGGTTTACATCTTAAAAAAAAACACTATGCATAAACAAAGGAATTCTTAAAAAAAAGACATCAATACCCGTAAAGATATACCATATTCATTGTTTGGAAAATCCAATATAGTAAAGATGTTAGTTGTCCCTAAATTTATCTATGGGTTTACCACAAATTTCTTTTAATATATCAGTGAGTTTTTTTCTAAGTATAAACAATCTTATTCTAAACCTTAGATGGAAAGGAAAAGGCCCTAAAATAGCTAAAAACTATTTTGAACTAGAAGAGTAAGTGGGAGAAATAGTTCTTTCTGGCTTACCACATAGCCACAGTAATCAAGTCAGTGTGGTTCTATTGGAGGAATAGACATATGGATCAGTGGAACAGAACAGGAAAACTAGAAATAAATCAGCACAAATATGTGCAAATAATTTTCAGAAAATTGCAAAAGGAATTTATTTATTTTTTATTTTTTATTTATTTTTTTTTATTGGTGTTTAATTTACCAACATACAGAAAAACACCCAGTGCTCATCCCGTCAAGTGTCCACCTCAGTGCCCGTCACCCATTCCCCTCCAACACCCGCCCTCCTCCCCTTCCACCACCCCTAGTTCGTTTCCCCAAGTTAGGAGTCTTTATGTTCTGTCTCCCTTCCTGATATTTCCCAACATTTCTTTTCCCTTCCTTTATATTCCCTTTCACTATTATTCATATTCCCCAAATGAATGAGAACATACACTGTTTGTCCTTCTCCGATTGACTTATTTCACTCAGCATAATACCCTCCAGTTCCATCCACGTTGAAGCAAATGGTGGGTATTTGTCGTTTCTAATTGCTGAGTAATATTCCATTGTATACATAAACCACATCTTCTTTATCCATTCATCTTTCGATGGACACCGAGGCTCCTTCCACAGTTTGGCTATTGTGGCCATTGCTGATAGAAACATCGGGGTGCAGGTGTCCCGACGTTTCATTGCATCTGAATCTTTGGGGTAAATCCCCAACAGTGCAATTGCTGGGTCGTAGGGCAGGTCTATTTTTAACTCTTTGAGGAACCTCCACACAGTTTTCCAGAGCGGCTGCACCAGTTCACATTCCCACCAACAGTGTAAGAGGGTTCCCTTTTCTCCGCATCCTCTCCAACATTTGTTGTTTCCTGCCTTGTTAATTTTCTCCATTCTCACTGGTGTGAGGTGGTATCTCATTGTGGTTTTGATTTGTATTTCCCTGATGGCAAGTGATGCAGAGCATTTTCTCATGTGCATGTTGGCCATGTCCATGTCTTCCTCTGTGAGATTTCTCTTCATGTCTTTTGCCCATTTCATGATTGGATTGTTTGTTTCTTTGGTGTTGAGTTTAATAAGTTCTTTATAGATTTTGGAAACTAGCCCTTTATCTGATATGTCATTTGCAAATATCTTCTCCCATTCTGTAGGT
Organism: Vulpes lagopus; assembly: GCF_018345385.1. Classification (NCBI taxonomy): domain Eukaryota; kingdom Metazoa; phylum Chordata; class Mammalia; order Carnivora; family Canidae; genus Vulpes; species Vulpes lagopus. The sequence continues at coordinate 123,604,315 of NC_054825.1, forward strand.
TGTCTTTTAGTTTTGTTGACTGTATCCTTTGCTGTGCAAAAGCTTCTTATCTTGATGAAGTCCCAATAGTTCATTTTTGCTTTTGTTTCTTTTGCCTTCGTGGATGTATCTTGCAAGAAGTTACTGTGGCCAAGTTCAAAAAGGGTGTTGCCTGTGTTCTCCTCTAGGATTTTGATGGAATCTTGTCTCACATTTAGATCTCTCATCCATTTTGAGTTTATCTTTGTGTATGGTGAAAGAGAGTGGTCCAGTTTCATTCTTCTGCATGTGGATGTCCAATTTTCCCAGCACCATTTATTGAAGAGACTGTCTTTCTTCCAATGGATAGTCTTTCCTCCTTTATCGAATATTAGATGGCCGTACATTTCAGGGTCCACTTCTGGGTTCTCTATTCTGTTCCATTGATCTATGTGTCTGTTTTTGTGCCAGTACCACACTGTCTTGATGACCACAGCTTTGTAATACAACCTGAAATCTGGCATTGTGATGCCCCCAGCTAAGGTTTTCTTTTTTAAAATTCCCCTGGCTATTCGGGGTCTTTTCTGATTCCACACAAATCTTAAAATAATTTGTTCTAACTCTCTGAAGAAAGTCCATGGTATTTTGATAGGGATTGCATTAAACGTATAAATTGCCCTGGGTAACATTGACATTTTTACAATATTAATTCTGCCAATCCATGAGCATGGAATATTTTTCCATCTCTTTGTGTCTTCCTCAATTTCTTTCAGAAGTGTTCTATAGTTTTTAGGGTATAGATTTTTACCTCTTTGGTTAGGTTTATTCCTAGGTATCTTATGCTTTTGGGTGCAATTGTAAATGGGATTGACTCCTTAATTTCTCTTTCTTCAGTCTCATTGTTAGTGTATAGAAATGCCATTGATTTCTGGGCATTGATTTTGTATCCTGCCACGCTACCAAATTGCTGTATGAGTTCTAGCAATCTGGGGGTGGAGGCTTTTGGGTTTTCTATGTAGAGTATCATGTCATCGGCGAAGAGGGAGAGTTTGACTTCTTCTTTGCCAATTTGAATGCCTTTAATGTCTTTTTGTTGTCTGATTGCTGAGGCGAGGACTTCCAGAACTATGTTGAACAGCAGTGGTGAGAGTGGACATCCCTGTCTTGTTCCTGATCTTAGGGGAAAGGCTCCCAGTGCTTCCCCATTGAGAATGATATTTGCTGTGGGCTTTTCGTAGATGGCTTTTAAGATGTCGAGGAAAGTTCCCTCTATCCCAACACTCTGAAGGGTTTTGATCAGGAATGGATGCTGTATTTTGTCAAATGCTTTCTCTGCATCTAATGAGAGTATCATATGGTTCTTGGTTTTTCTCTTGCTGATATGATGAATCACATTGATGGTTTTACGAGTGTTGAACCAGCCTTGTGTCCCAGGGATAAATCCTACTTGGTCATGGTGAATAATTTTCTTAATGTGTTGTTGGATCCTATTGGCTAGTATCTTGTTGAGAATTTTTGCATCCATGTTCATCAGGGATATTGGTCTGTAATTCTCCTTTTTGGTGGGGTCTTTGTCTGGTTTCGGAATTAAGGTGATGCTGGCCTCATAGAACGAATTTGGAAGTACTCCATCTCTTTCTATCTTTCCAAACAGCTTTAGTAGAATAGGTATGATTTCTTCTTTAAACGTTTGATAGAATTCCCCTGGGAAGCCATCTGGCCCTGGACTCTTGTGTCTTGGGAGGTTTTTGATGACTGCTTCAATTTCCTCCCTGGTTATTGGCCTGTTCAGGTTTTCTATTTCTTCCTGCTCCAGTTTTGGTAGTTTGTGGCTTTCCAGGAATGCGTCCATTTCTTCTAGATTTCCTAATTTATTGGCATACAGCTGTTCATAATATGTTTTTAAAATCGTTTGTATTTCCTTGGTGTTGGTAGTGGTGTCCCCTTTCTCATTCATGATTTTATTAATTTGAGTCTTCTCTCTCTTCTTTTTAATAAGGTTGGCTAATGGTTTATCTATCTTATTAATTCTTTCAAAGAACCAACTCCTGGTTCTGTTGATCTGTTCCACAGTTCTTTTGGTCTCGATATCATTGAGTTCTGCTCGAATTTTAATTAACTCTCTTCTTCTGCTGGGGGTGGGGTCTATTTGTTGCTTTTTCTCTAGTTCCTTTATGTGTAAGGTGAGCTTTTGAATTTGAGATCTTTCCAGTTTTTGAATGTATGCTTGTATTGCGATGTATTTCCCCCTCAGGACTGCTTTTGCTGCATCCCAAAGATTTTGAACGGTTGTATCTTCATTTTCATTAGTTTCCATGAATCTTTTTAATTCTTCCTTAATTTCCTGGTTGACCTTTTCATCTTTTAGCAGGATGGTCCTTAACCTCCACGTGTTTGTGGTCCTTCCATATTTCTTGTTGTGATTAAGTTCTAATTTCAAGGCATTATGGTCTGAGAATATACAGGGGACTATCCCGATCTTTTGGTATCGGTTCAGACCCGATTTGTGACCCAGTATGTGGTCTATTCTGGAGAAAGTTCCATGTGCACTTGAGAAGAATGTGTATTCAGTTGAGTTTGGATGTAAAGTTCTGTAGATATCTGTGAAATCCATCTGGTCCAGTGTATCATTTAAAGCTCTCGTTTCTTTGGAGATATTGTGCTTAGAAGACCTATCCAGGGTAGAAAGAGCTAGATTGAAGTCACCAAGTATAAGTGTATTATTATCAAGGTATTTCTTGAGTTTGGTTATTAATTGGTTCAAATATTTGGCAGCTCCCACATTCGGGGCATATATATTGAGGAGTGTTAAGTCCTCTTGTTGGATAGATCCTTTGAGTATGAGATAGTGTCCCTCTTCATCTCTCACTATAGTCTTCGGGGTAAATTTTAATTTATCTGATATAAGGATGGCAACCCCTGCTTTCTTTTGAGGACCATTTGAATGGTAAATGGTTCTCCAACTTTTTATTTTCAGGTTGTAGGTGTCCTTCTGTCTAAAATGAGTCTCTTGTAGACAGCAAATAGATGGGTCCTGCTATTTTATCCAGTCTGAAACCCTGCGCCTTTTGATGGGGTCATTAAGCCCGTTCACATTCAGAGTTACTATTGATAGATATGAGTTTAGTGTCATCATATCTATTCAGTCCTTGTTTTTGTGGATTGTTCCTCTGAACTTCTTCTTAAAGGGGAATTTTAAGAGTCCCCCTTAAAATTTCTTGCAGAGCTGGTTTGGAGGTTACATATTCTTTCAGTTCCTGCCTGTCTTGGAAGCTCTTTATCTCTCCTTCCATTTTGAATGAAAGCCTTGCGGGGTAAAGTATTCTTGGTTGCATGTTCTTTTCATTTAGGACCCTGAATATATCCTGCCAGCCCTTTCTGGCCTGCCAGGTCTCTGTGGAGAGGTCTGCTGTTACCCTAATATTCCTCCCCATAAAAGTCAGGGACTTTTTTTCTCTTGCTGCTTTAAGGATCTTCTCCTTATCTTTGGAATTTGCAAGCTTCACTATTAAATGTCGAGGTGTTGAACGGTTTTTGTTGATTTTAGGGGGGGATCTCTCTATTTCCTGGATCTGAATGCCTGTTTCCCTTCCCAGATTCGGAAAGTTTTCAGCTAGGATTTGTTCAAATACATATTCTGGCCCTCTGTCCCTTTCCGCGCCCTCGGGAACCCCAATTAAACGTAGGTTTTTCTTCCTCAGGCTATCATTTATTTCCCTTAATCTATCCTCATGGTCTTTTAATTGCCTGTCTCTTTTTTCCTCAGTTTCCCTCTTTGCCATCAACTTGTCTTCTATGTCACTCACTCGTTCTTCCACCTCGTCAAGCCTCGTCGTTAGGACTTCTAGCTTGGATTGCATCTCATTTAATTGATTTTTAATTTCTGCCTGATTAGATCTAAATTCTGCAGTCATGAAGTCTCTTGAGTCCTTTATGGTTTTTTCTAGAGCCACCAGTAGCTGTAAAATAGTGCTTCTGAATTGGCTTTCTGACATTGAATTGTAATCCATATTTTGTAACTCTGTGGGAGAGTGGGCTGTTTCTGATTCTTTTTTTTGAGGGGTTTTCCTTCTAGTCATTTTGCTCAGTGCAGAGTGGCCAAAAACAAGTTGTATTGGGAAAAGGAGAAAAAGAGAGAGAAGGAAAGAAAAGAGAAAAAGAAAAAAGAGAAAGAAGAAAAAAATAGGGGAAAAAGAGAAGAAAAAGAAAGAAAAAGAAAGAAAGGAGAAAAAAGAAAAAAGGGGGGGTGGGGGAAGCAATCAGAAATCAAGAAGAAAGAGAGAAAAAAAAAAGCACAAAACAAAACAAAACAAAAAAAAAACAAAAAAAAAAACAAAAACAAAAACAAAAAAACAAAAAACAAAAAAAACCACGGGGGAGTATCTTCCGATTCTGTGTACTTTAAGTCCCTTGACTTCCCTTGGACCTGGTCCGTGTCGCTGGTCTTCTGGGGGAGGGGCCTGCTGTGCTGATTCTCAGGTGTTGGCACTTGGGGGAGCTGCTCTGCCCCTGCCTGGTGCAGGGCTCGGTGGGGGTTGTTGACCCCGTGAGGCCCCGGGAGGAAGCCACAGTGGCGGGGGCAGCTCTGGGACCCTGGAGTCAGCCCCCGCAGTAGCTCCGGGGCTCTCCTTCTGCAGGGCCTGGGGGCTCCGGGGCGGGGCCGCTGATCTGCTCAGTTCCAGGCAGGAGCGTCCTTGCTGTCCTGGGCCCTCCCGGCCTCTGCCTGTCCCGGGGGAGGCCGGATCCTGGGCTGTGTCCCGGCGCCCTGTGCTCCGGGGCCTGCGCTGTTGGATTCGCGCTCCCGGCGGTGCAGCCCCCTCCGCGGAGCCGCCGCCCGAGCCTCTCCGAGCTGTTCCCGGAGCCGCGCAGCCCCCTCCGCGGAGCTTCTTCCTCTGCCCGAGCCGCCGCCGCTGAGCTGTTCCCGGAGCCCCGCAGCCCCCTCCGCGGAGCCGCCGCCCGAGCCCCTCCGAGCTGCTCCGGGTCCGCCGAGCGCTGCAGCCCTTAGGGAGCTCGGGCACTCTCCGGGGCGCAGTTCCTGTGTTACTGTCCCCGGGAGCCCGAGGGCATCCCCGCCTTTCTGGGGATCCTGCTCCAATTCCCGGGGAGCCCCTTTCCGCGGGGAAGGTCGGTGCAGCTCCTGCTCCTCCGGGACGGGGCTCTCCTGTCCTGGGGACACTCGCCCCGGCCTCAGCCCGGCTCCTCGCGGGGCCCCTCCCCCTTGGAGGCCTTTTGTGTCTTTATTTCTTTTTCCCCGTCTTCCTACCTTGATAGAAGCGCGAACTCTTCTCACTGTAGCGTTCCAGCTGGTCTCTCTTTAAATCTCAGGCCGAATTCGTAGGTTTTCAGGATGATTGGATGGTTTTCTAGGTAATTTGCTGAGGACAGGTGACCTGGAGACCCTACTCCTCCGCCATCTTGCCCCTCCCTCGCAAAAGGAATTTAATAGGGATAGCTTTTTGGATAAATAATACTGAAATATTTGGACGTCTATAGGCAAACAAGTGAACCTCCATCTGATCTACATACCTTATACAAAAATTAAAGTAGATCTAGGACATAAATATAAAACCATAAAACTTCTAGAACAAACAGAATAAAATCTTTGAGACCTAGAACTAGGCAAAGAGCTCTTAGACTTGACTCCAAAATCATTTAAAGGTGAAAATCCATAAAAGGAAGTTGAGAAATCGGATTTACCAAAAATAAGAAGGATTGTGATTCAATTAAAAAGATAAAAAGAAACAAAAGATAAAAAGATAAGCCATAAAAAGAAAAATGATCAATTGGATTCACCAAAATTTAAAAAGATTCTGTTATGAGGATGAAAAGATAAGCTACAGACTGAGAGAAAACATATGCAGATCACGTATCCAACAAAGGGCTTGTATTGAGAATATATACAAAAAAATTCTCAAAGCTCAACAACAAACAATCTCATTAAAAATGGCCAAAAGACATGAACAGACATTTTGTTGAAGAAGAGATACAGATGTCAAATAAGCACATGAAGAGATGTTTAACATCATTAGCCACTGAAGACATTGAAAATTAAAACCACAATGAGGTATCGCTAAAAGCCCATTATAATAGCTGATGTAATAAATAGCAATAACATAAATGCTAGTAAGGTTATAGGAAATCGGATCATTCATATGCTGTTGCTAGAAGTGTAAAATGGTGCAACCCCTTTGGAAAATAGTTTGGCAGCTCCTATTATAGTGAAAGATGGACTTACTATAGACATATGACTCTTAGGTACAACTAAACTTTTAGGTACACATACCAGGGAAATGATCATTTATTTTAACACAGAAAATTGGACACAGATATTCACAGAAATTTTATTTGTAATAGCCTCAAGCTATAACAGCTAAAAACCCAAATAGCTTCAGTCGATGGATGGAAAAACAAGCTATACATCTCTGCCATAGAATATTACACAGTAATAAAAAGAAATCGTACTTGACCTTTGAACAACATGGTTTGAATTGTGCAGGCCACTTATACGTGAATGTTTTTTCAAAAAACACATTGGAAAAAATTTTGGAGATCTGCAGCAATTTAAAAATCTTCACAGATGAACTACACAGTCTAGAAATATTGACAAAAATTAGGAAAAAGTTAAATATGTCATGAATGTATAAAATATATGTAGATACCAGTCTATTTTATCATTTACTCCCATTAAAATACACAGATCTATTATAAAAAGTTAAAATTTAGTAAAATTTACACACTTATCCACTGTTCATGGTGCCCTTCCCAGAAGAGAGAAATGTAAACAAATGTTAAAATGCAGTATTAAATCATAACTGCAGCTATAAAGCTACACAAGCAGGAGTGAAAACCTTGCACTTTTGGTGAAATACCTTTTCTATCTCGTATTGAAAATGAAGTTTTTCATTTTCTTTTCAACTTTCATTTTCGTATTGAAAATGAAGTTATATAGGTGCAGGATTGCTATAAGAAAGGAATGTCTATGGAATCTAATTTGATTTGGAAAAAAAAGCAAAGTTATTACATGACACTTAAACAAAAGGAAGGTGAAGGATCTAAAACTAGAGAATTTAATGCCAGCAAAGATTGTTTGATAATTTTAGAAAGAGGTTTGGCTTAAAAAATGTCAATATGACAAGAGAAGCAGCTTCTGCCCACCAAGAAGCAGCAGGCAATTCCCAAGTGCTACTAAGAAAACCACTGAGGGAGGGGTGGGGAAAAAAATAAATCATTGAGGAGAAGGGATATCTGCCTGAAGAGGTTTTTAATACAGAAAAAAAAACCCTATACTGGAAAAAATGCTACAAAGGATATTTGTTAGTAAGGAAAAGAAGTGAGCACCAAGATTTAAGGCAGGAAGGGATAGGCTACCTCTACTGTTTTGTGGAGATGTGCTTGGGTTCATGATCAGGATTTTCCTTATCTATAAAGCTGCCAACCCCTGAGCCGTGAACAGAAAAGATAAACCCCTACTGCCTATTTTGTGGTTGTACAACAAAAGGGCCTGGACAACAAGAACACCTTTTCTGGATTGGTTCTACTCATGCATAGCCCTGAAGTCAAGAAGTACCTTGCCAGGAAGGGACTGTCTTTTAAAGCTCTTTGGATGTTGAACAATGTCTTTGACCACTCAGAACCTTATGAATTCAACACCAAGGGTGTCAAAGTGGTCTATTTCCCTCCAGAGATAATATCTCCAGTTGGGCCTCTAGATCAGGAGGTCATGAGGACCTCATTCTACACAATACTCTATGGAAAGGATTGTCAATGTTATGGAACAGAACCCCAGTGGAGAGAATATCATGAAAGTCTGGAAGGATTATAATATTGAAGATGCCAAGATTCTTATAGAAAAAGTCGTGAAAACCAGCAACCCCCAAACAACAAATTACTACTGGAGGGAACCATGCCCAGATGCTGTGCCTGCTTTCCCAGTATTTATGATGGAGCCAATCAAGAATATCATGAAAGAGGTCATGGATATGGAAAGAAAAAAGGTGGATTGGTAAAGAGTTTCACAATATGGATCTTGGAGAAATTCAGGAGCTAATAGACACCACATCAGAGGAATTACCAGGAGATGATTTGATGGAGATGAGCACTTCCAACCCAGGGCCAGGAAGTGAGGAAGGAGACATAGGACAGACAGTGCCAGAAAAAAATCGGCATTAGACTTTCTGGCAGAAAGGTTCTGATTATTTGAGACAGCTTTTGGTTTCTTCTATGGCATGGACTCTTCTATGAGGTGGACACCGAAAGTAAAGCAGGTGATGGAAGGATTGGTAGCATCTAGGCACATTTTTAGAGAAATCAAAAAGCAAAAAAGTCAAAGATTATGATTGGTTTTTGGAAAGTTACACTGAATGTGCCTGCCCCTCCTGCCTCCCCTCCTACCTCTTCTCGCCCGGCCATCCCGGAGACAGCAGCACCCAGCCTCCCTGCTCTTCCACACGGTCCTTCTCATCAACCCACTTGCTGTGAAGATGAAGAGGATGAAGATCTTATGATGAGCCACTTCCGCTTCATGAAGAGTCAGTGACCATCTTGCTGGGCTCATGAGTAAATGTATCTATTCGTAAATTTATCTGTTGTGTGTGTTTTATTCTCTTTGCATGAAAATCTAATCACGGTAGGGCAAGAACTCTATGGGACATTTTTGTGTTATCATCATTTTGTCACCTGAGAATTCACCATGTAGAGCCTCATGAGTAAGGCTGGTGTGGAGTGGACAGCCTGCCCTTTCCTATGCACATTTAATACAAAACTGATAATATATTCATTTTCATACTGTTTTACAACTTTGCTTTCAAAGAATGACAGTACTGTGCAGCACACCCCTCTCTCATCATTGGAGAAACTGGGTATCAGCCTATCAGAGCAGTTAAGTGGTTTTTTTTAAAAAAGTGTAATAATGTTTCCAATACTGTATCAGGAATATGACTATAATAGTGCACGCCATAATGACCCGTTCGTTAGTTCACAGGCGAGGCTACCATGAAGAAATTGTGCAAATTACACTAGGCTACCATTAGGCAATGACATTGCCTCTTCTTCATTTTCAATGCATGAATCATTTATCTGTAAATAAATTTAAATTTCTTTTTCATACTATCTTCCCACTGACGGTGTTTTGTATCCTAGACAATACTGATGTAGGCACTGACAGACGATTCATCGTGCCAACAGAAGATGTAAACTTACGTATGGATAGAGAACGGTAGATGTAAATGTATTTTTTCTCCCTTATGACTTTCTTAATAACCTTTTCTTTACTCTAGCTTACTTTATTGTAAGAATACAGTATTTATTACATCCAATATGCAAAATACGTGTTTGTTAATTTACTGTTGATGTTATCAACAAGGCTTCTGGTCCACAGTGGACAATTAATAATTAAGTTTTTAAGGAGTCAAGTTATAGGGGTGCCTGGATGGCTCAGATGGTTAAGCGTCCAACTCTTGATTTCAGCTTATGATCTCCTGGTTGTGAGATGGAGCCCCGCCCCCCCATGTGGGGCTCAGCACCGGGCATGGAGCTTGCTTAAGATTCTCCTCCCTCTGCCCCACCCCACTCACGCTCTCTCCCCTTTCTTTGTCTCTCTAACCACAAATAATAAAATTTTTAAAAAGGAGTCAAGTTGTACATGGATGTTTAACCATGCAAGGGATTGGCGCCTCTGGTCCATATGTTGTTCAAGGGTCAACTGTATGTATATACAACAAAACTGTAACAAAAATTAGCTGCCATTCATTTTTCCCGACAGGAACAACAACAACAAAAAAACCCAAATGCATCGAAATTTCTTTTGTATTTAAGAAAGCAACTGTTTGTATATAAAAATAAGTAAGGCATTTGGTGTATTGCACTTCACATTTCTAAGAATTGAGATTCCCATAAAGAAAATGTAGGTTATTATTATAATATCGTTAGTATAGAGTGATGTATCATTATTAATTATTTTCTGCAAAATATTAACACATACTCATCCATTCTTTTCTTCACAAATTAAACCTACAGCCACACATCTTGAAGGATGGAGAAAGAGGTGCTTAGGTTAATTGAAATTTCAAGACCGCCAAGGCTAACCCTCTTTGTATAGATATGATTGTGAAATTGGTTGATCAGAAACAATTTGTGGTATTTAAACCTGAACATTTGTTGGTCAAAAGTAGAAAGCAGACATGGTCTAAGTTTGATTATGGAAAACACAAGTTTACTGCACTTTTATGTAACTCAGTTTTGAGGGAATATTATTAGATTAAAAGCTGTATTTTTTCCTCAGTTCTCACAAGTGCTCTCATTCTAGCAGGAAAAAAAGCTTAAGCACATCCCCCAAATCTGGTTTTATCCTTTATGAATACTGATCCGCTTTGAAAGCATTTCTGCTCATTCTTCCAGATATATATCTAATACTACTGAAACTCTTTCCTGTGCTTTACACATGAAAGATTTTATATATATATGTGACAACCACAAACGGTGTTCTTCCCTCATTTATAATATTGTAAAATTATATGTGTAAAATTTTCAGTGAGAGGGATTTTACTGATGCATAAATATTAATCAGATTCTTCCCCGTGGTTTAACATTTACAAGCATCTTCTAGGAATTTGATTACCTATTAGGAACTAATGGACTGCATATAGTTTGTCCCTGGAAGTTGCTGGCAATATTTTTAGTGATGGGTAATACTGGATTTTTATATTACTCTAGATCATCTTTTCTACTTGATAAAAAAAAATACTTTCATTCCTAAATTTTCCTGTAGAAATATTAAATTTTCCAATTTACCTATATAATAATTGTTGAGGAGGCAAAAAGCAGAAAATATTATATAGCATTCAAAAATTAAAATAGGCAGAAACCTATGTGTAAAAAAAAAACCAGTCATATACTCTCCCTCCAAACGCAAACAATTAGAAGTCCATTTATCACCAATTTCTGTGTACAACTCTTGAAGACGCAATGGAAAATAAATGTCTATACATCTGAATATTTTTAATCACAGAACTGAAATATGATTGGATCACTCTCGAATCAAAACTAGCATTATGATATGACAAACGAGGCAATGCACAAGAGCCAAACAGGGTTACCTGGGAAATCACTCCCCAGCTGGGTGTTATACTATATGTTGGCAAATTGAATTTTTTAAAAAAAGAGAAGAAAGAAAATCACCCCTAACATACAACATATAAGCACAATACAAAGGTATTGATACATGACCTAACCTGGAGCAGGCCATCAACTATCCAGAGTGAGATGGACATGCATTAGGAATAGAGTATCCATAGATAGTAGTTTGCTTGACAGGGAGTTTGCCTGGCAAATTTTTACTTACAAAATATCCAGGTTTGGAGGAGAAATTACGACACTCTAGACCATAACCTGGATGGAAGTACAAGAAACAAAGAAAGAAGGTATTACTGTTTGTATGAATATATAAATCCAGGCATGGATGTTTGAGGAATGTCGATACATGCTATTGTTTATAAACAAGCTGAGTGATTATATAACATGTTTAAATGATAAAATCAATTCATAGAAAACAAGATTAAATCCATGATAGAAATTAATAGTTTATAATACTAAAACACAAAATGATAAAAAATGTTAATTGAAAAACATACCATTCATAAATTCAACTAACATAAAGAAAACCAAAGCAATAACAGTTGAAGTGGAAATATTTACCAAAAGGAATAAAGGAATGACAAATATAGGCACCAACACAAAGTTAAGGATGAACTTACTTGAGTAAAAGACACTATATAGATAGATATACAGCTTCGAGGCTAAGGGATCTCTGACCTGGATGCCTTTTGAGGATGAGATTTATCGCACCAGGTTCATGGGGGCTGAAATCCAAGTTCAGCTGTCCCCGAAATATAGAGCAAAAGTTAGGGTGCAAAACTTAATCATAACCATCAGTCACCAGTTTGTCCTCGCTCATTAAATCTACCAAAAAAAAAAAAATGTACTTACATTGAATTATTGTGCAAGTTGCCAGGGAAGGATATTGTGCAAAACAAAAAACAAACAAACAGAAGTCTCTTTCTGCAGTTCTTACATTTCAGGTGGCTTTCTGAGCCTATTTTTTAAAAAGGATTTATTTATTTATTTTTGAGGGGGCAGGGAGAAGGAGAGGGAGAGAGAGAGAGAAGCCCAAGGTGACTCCCCTCTGAGTGCACAGCAGGTGGCGGGGTGCTATCCCATGACCCTGAGATCCTGATGGGAGCCAAACCCAAGAGTCAGACGCTCAACTGGGGGAGCCACCCAGGCACACCTTCGAACCTATTTTTCAATGCCAATTTTATTTATTATAGGTATAATTTATTTAATTTAATATTTAATATTTAATAAAATATTCAAATATTTTATACATGGATGATGCAATGTGTTCTTTTCCCCAAACTCTGGAAAGTCAATAGAAGAGAATTTAAAAAAAAAATTCTGTCATATTAAAAATAAACTACAAAAGTTTAGGGAGGGGGATTCTAGAAGGATCTTGCACTCAGATTACTTTCGAAGGATCCTCAAACTTTAGCTCATTTACAGAAACTTATACAGGAAATTATAGGCGTTGTGTGGTTAAGACAAAGACAAAGCTGAAGTCTAACCAACCAAGCCGAGGGAAGGCTGTGGCTAGGAGCTGAACACTGGCTAGTACACAGACAATTTTAAGTTAGAATAAAATAGTTAAGTCATGTTTCTATCTATGTGTTTTATGGTTCTCTCTCCAATTTCTTCAAATCACAGATCAACTCCTTATTCATCCAATTGTGGCTGTAGGAAGACTGAATTTCACTTTTGCTTTTCTGTGCTCTGCGTCTTAATCTGTGTCATCCTTCCTCTCTTCCTCTTTTTTTGTGTTGCCAGCAACCCGTGCAACTTACTTCATGTCTCGAAATCCTTTTATGCAGACTCTGCAGTCCTTACTAAATTCACTTGTAGACTCACTATTCTACTCCCCTGTGTTTGATCAGTAGCTGTGGTATATTGAAAAAAGCATTGGCCGACACCATATTGGGGAAGAACAAAGTTGGAGGACTGACACGGCCTGACTTCAAGACCTACTCTAAGACGGTGTGGAATTGCTCAAAGAATAGACAAATCAATGGAACAGACTAGAGAGCCCAGAAAGAACCATACAAATAAAGTCAACTGATCTTTGATGAAAGAACAAAGAAAACACAATGGGAGAAAAAAAGATTGCCTTTTTTAAACAAACAGTGCTGAAATAACTGGACATTCACATCCACAAAAATGAATCTATCAACTCAGAATGGATCTAAATGTAACACACCAGGGGTTAGGGTAGAAGGCAGCATGAACAGTTGGAGCACAGGGAATGTTTAGGGCAATTAAACTACTCTATACAATACTGTATTGGCAGATGTATGTCATTACACATTTGTCATAATCCATAGAATGTACAACGCCAAGAGTTAACCCTAATGTAAACTATGGATTCTGAGTGCTAATTGTGTGTCCACGTAGGTTCATCACTTTGGGACACAACTGGATTTTGAGTGATGATGATCTATCAGTGTAGGTTCATCAACTGTAGCAAATGTTGATGGTTCATCAACTGTAGCAAACGGGCACAGGGTGTAGATCACAGGGGAGGGTGTGCAACTATGGGATTCGGAGATAGATGGGAACTCTGCACTTTCCAAACAATTTTGCTGTGAACTTAGAACTATTCTAAAGATAAAGCCTATTAAATGAGCAAAGGGGGAGCACTGAATGCTCCCCAAGGGCCTCCTGGGGGGAGGCAGAGAATGTGTGCTATTAGCATCAATTTCCAAAGGGAAAGCAGGCACTGCCATCTGGGTTATGTTACTGTTTGTTCACCATTAAGAAGCAGGAATGAAGCAGCTACTGTGTAAGGGAGTCAGTCTGGCTAGTTAGGGACTCGGAGATGTGGAGAGCAATGAGAATCGAGTCCTGGTTCACTGCATGGAATGGTGAGCATCAGGACACACTACCCCCCAAATGTGTCACCTTTGCAACATTTGTTGTTGAATGCAAATGTTGAATATTTCAGGCGGAAGGAATCTGAAAAGTGGCTGTGGCAGGAAGGACTTTCTGATGCTTCCCGAAGCAGGTCACCCAACCCTCACATGAGAGGTGCCCTTTCTACACCAAGAGGAAAGGAACATCCTGATCTCCCAGACAAGGGGAATATGAACAATCCTATTAAGAAATTTCCCTCAGTTTAGTATATTTACCTCTTATCTTTTATCTTATTGTCTTATCTTATCTCTTGTCTTATTAAATCTTTCCATTCTTCCTCAAACCCAGCGTAAAACCACTTAGGTTTAGCCAGCTGGATTTTCATTTCCTGATGAAGGCTCTCATGTCACATAAAACTTATATTAAATAAATTCGCTGAGGCCTCTGGGTGGCTCAGTCAGTTGAGCTTTGGACTCTTAGTTTCAGCTCAGATCATGATCTCAGGCTCTTAGGTTTGAGCCTCCATCAGGGAGGCTGGTGGAGAGTCTCTCTCTCTCTCCCCTGCCTCTGCCCCTCCCCTTGCTCACTCTCTTTCTCTCTTTGTCTCTGTCTCTCTCAAATAAATTAATACAAAAATAAATTCACATGCTTTTCCTTTGTTTTCCTGTCTTTTGTTACAGGGGTTGCAGTCGAGAATTTGAAAGAGTGGGAGGAAAAAGATTTTTTTTTTACCTCCTATGGGAAAAATAAACAGGTAAATAAATAGTCCTTAGGGGGTGAGAAGTATGGCGGAAAAGGAGATGATTAACTCAGCTCTGGGGGCACAAGGAAGCCTCCTTAAGATGACATAGATCCCCAGTCTTAAAGGATGGATAGGATTTAATCTCATGAAAAAAAATTAAAAAAAAAAAAGGATTTCATCTCATGGAAATTAGTGTCAGAAATAATAGGACGCAAAAACAAGGGCAGGGAAAGCTCCTGGTGCATGCTGGACAGCCGACAGCACTGGCATAAGGATTTACCCAGTTGCAACACTATTCACTCACCTTAATAGTTACTTATTTATTTTTTTAACTTAAAGTCTCCCTTGAAGAATCCTGTCCTTTGGATCGAAAAAGTTAGCTTTTGGGGGAATTGCCACTTGAAAACTGTCACACTTTTAAGAAGGAATTCAAGTTCTATCTCAAGGGTGCTTCACATTCTACATGCTCCTTGATTTTAGTAAAACAGCTCTCCTTGAAAGGTTGCCGGATTCTAGCAGAAATTTTGCCTCAGTTTCTTTGCTTTTTGACTCTGTTTCCAGCATTGTTTAGTCATGGCTCTAAACGTTGCTTTTACCTGGTATTGTGTTATACTGAGCATTATTACATGGGGGAAAAATAAGTATAAATTAAACATTCGATGAGAAAATCTTTAGAAATTTAAAATTCTGATAATTTCATTTCATATTTTCAAAGAGTGAAGCTTAAGTCACCAATGTCTCCCAAAGTATTTATTCTACCGAGTGAACTCATGTACTTGATTTGATGGCAGATGCTATCTCATTATCCTAACTCGAAAATTAAGGAAGGTAAGACTCACAAAAGTCAATCACTCTACATTTATTTCCACCTTATCTTTAATATTTTAATATTATGAAGCTGAACAAGCAAAATGCTGGTCCCTCTTTGTGAACTGCAACACTCATTCCTGTAACGTTGATAAAAAAAAGTTCTCCTAAAAGACCTCTCAAGGTGGGTTCTTATTACTGGAGATAAAGACCCCTTCCTAGTGGCTTTGCTACCTTACAGGACAGCGTTGTCTGATTTATGTTTTCCCCACAAAGCCCCTGATTTTACAGGTTCTCCAGATTCTTTGATACATTTTACATTGTACAGCCTGGACTGGTAACAAATTAAGATTTATACAGATATAAATCACTGTGATACATAATTTAATAAAAGGAAGTGTGACTTGCTCTAGAGATGTCATCTAGTGTTTCTGCAACAAAGGTACTGGGCATCTTCACGACCTTCCTACACCCATCCTGCTCTTTCCGTGGGGTTTTCAGGCAGTGGACCCTTTGGACTTTCACTGACCTGGAGGTAATAGGAAGCCTCTCTATTCCTTTCCTGGGGTTCATGACTTTTGCTGCCTCTGTTTCTGTTGAATAGAAAAAAGTCAAGCGCAAATCCTTGCCTGACCAGTGGAAACAATAATTACAATAGTTTTACCAGAATTTTGCCTGTCAAGTTCTGTGGATTTCAGACATAGCCCCAAATCCTTTTCCCAAATCCTAACGTTCTGTACCAGGCCTTCCTCAGCTCCCGGGTTATACAGAAGCACGCTGCAATTGAAAGTTTGAAAGTTACTCATTTAGCCTAGTTCCAGAATAAATAGTCCTGCTGGACCAACTTAAAACATTATTATTGAATCATTTGTAATCCTCAAGGCAAAAGTATCCAAATTAATATGGGTATGGAAGGAGGCAGGTTATACCCATTAATTAAAAATTATGCTAAGAATAACTTCATAGAAATCATCCCTATATTCTAGATTGAGGTTGTATAAACTAGTTATTACCTTTTAAGATATAATTAAAAGAGATTGAGTGGTGAGTTCAAAGCATTTTTTTTTAACTTGGAGATGGTACAAGTTTTAGCTTTTTATAAGCTCTGATTTTACTGAAAGTTAGCATTGGATTAGATATTGTGTCTGGAACACATTTGTGAAGAAGCATAAGGTATAGGATTATCGAATCACTATGCTGCACACTCGAAGCTCAAATAACATTGTATGCCAACTATACTTCAATAAAAAGAAAGAAAGAAAGAAAGAAAGAGAAAGAAAGAAAGAAAGAAAGAAAGAAAGAAAGAAAGAAAGAAAGGAAGAAAGAAAGAAAGAAAGAAAGAAAGAAAGAAAAGTATTGGTGCAGAAAAGGGAGAAGCAAGCTTTGGAAAAATAGAGCTGCTTAGATTTATAAACTAGATGACTAGCAACATCTAGTGGTCATTTCTATAATCAAGCCCTTCTTCATTTCCATTGTTGCTTAGCATCCAGTCACATGACAAAAGTTTGGGCAGGGATTTTGAATTAAATAAAAATAAAATAAAAAAATGAAACAGCTTTTCACAAGCTCTGTAAATTGCCCTTCTTCTCAGCTATCTGTCCAGCTGTTGATGATGGTTCTCAAGGGCCAGCATGTCTGCCATCTGCCCCTTTACCAGGACTCCCTCTTCTGTACTGAAAGCTCTCCAGGCTCAATGAAATATTACACACTGCCTCGAAAAAAAAAAAAAAAAGTTAGTTAATTCCTAAGATATTTTATTTATAGATAAAATTATAAATTTTTGCATCATATTTTAAAATAAGAAAAAATTAAATAGGGGCACCTGAGTAGCTCACTCAGTTAAGCATCTGGCTCTTGGTTTCAGCTCAGGTCATGATCTTGGGGTCATGAGATTGAGCCTCAGGGGTTGTGCTCCTCCCCGCTGGGCAGGGAATCTGTTTGAGATTCTCTGTCTCTCTCCTTCTGCCCCTCCCCACCTCTCTAAAATAAATAAGTAGATAAATCTTTTTTTAAAAATAAAATAACAAAATAAATATGGGAAACAACGTAAACCTCAATCTAAGCATTAGTTTTAATACATATGTACATATAGTATACACATACACTACAGACACCATTATTTATAACTTTGGGTATATGAGCTATAGAATTTAAAATATTGAAATGTTAAAGAGTGTTCAGCTGCTTTACCTGTCATTAGAATGGTGGTAACTTTGCTAAACACAGGAGACTGGACTTAATTTTGCCAACATTACCCCTAAAAATTAAACTGATATTTTAAGATTCCTGCTACAGATAATGCTCCATTATTCTAACTGATAAAAATGTCACAGATTTCAAATCATTGTTTATTCTATTCAACTGTTGGAAATCAGGTAATAGGAATAACAGGTTTCGATCCTGGATAACACATAATCCGCCAATGAGGGCTCATACACATACAAAGAAATAATAATAGCTAATAATCACTTGGCACCAAAGTATATTTTTGTGTTTTTCATGGTCAATCTACAATTAAAAATCAAAAGTTGGATAGCAATTAAAAAGTGTCAGGAAACAAATGATTGCTACTAACATAATTCATGCTCTAAAAGATTATTTCCAATATTGCTGATATATATGTTATTGATACTGAAAACATAAGCAGGATTGCAAGCTAAAGACAGAAGGGAAGTGAAGAAAAGAGGAGAATGTTGACCGTGTACATTTCAAGTGCCAGACACTGGGTGGTGTCTATCTGCATCTGCTGTCAGTCCTCATCTCCATGACAACTCTGGGGATAGATGTCAATAGCTCTTGCCACCCACCCCATTTTATGGGTAAAGAAATGGACTCCCACTCCTGTGATCATGCAACTAGTAAGTGACAAAGGTGGATTTGAATTCAGCTCAATCTGACTTCAAAATCAATGCCGTTGTAGACAGTGCTGCCATAAACATCGAGGTGCATGTAAACCCTTTGAATTAGTATTTTTGTATTCTTTGGGTAAAATCTTAGTGCAATTGCTGGATCATAGGGTAGTTCTATTCAATCTTAGCACAATGAACACATTCTGTATTATTTCAATCCTTTAAAAGATTTGCCTTATGACCCAGTATGTAGACAATTGCACAAAGAACATGTTCTCAATAAGTCCATTTCATCAAGTTAATGAAAACTTTTTTTAGGGGCACCTGAGTGGTTTAGTCCCTTAAGTGTCTGCCTTCTGCTCAGGTCATGATCCTAGAGTCCTGGGATCCAGCCCCACTTTGGGCTCCCTGCTCAGTGGGGAGCCTGCTTCTCCGTCTCCTGCTCCCCTTGCTTGTGTTCTCTCTCTTTGTCAAATAAATAAAATAAATATTTTTAAAAAACGTTTCTTAAAAAATCAGCTTCTTCTACTATAGATATTGGTATATTAAAAATCTCCCATTATAATTGTAGAATTTCCTATTACCATTTCTGCAAAATCTCTTGCTTTATCTATTTAAATCTAAGATACAGAAGGTAAAAAACTTACAGTTGTTAAATATCTGTCAGTGTGTTAAATTTATAGTCTAATATTTCTATTATAACATATAACCATTTTATTTTTGGCACTCATTTGGCCTTAAATCTTTTTTAAAAATCTGATTCCAATAAAGCCATACTAGCTTTCAAACTAAAAAAAATCAAACAAAACCAATGCTCTCAGTGCTTATCAAATTTTCATATATACACACTAAATTTATGCCCTGGGCAATATGTTCTAAATATAATATCAACAATTTTTTAGTTCTCTCATTTTTTCACATGTCTTGTAAAAATGAATCCAGGATCACACATTGTCTTGAACAATGCCCCACTGGTCGAGTTTGACTCTTATTCATCAGGGAACAAAGTTCTTCATTTCACACTTTTGTTCAACTATTATGTTAGGCCCTCGAGACAAGAGAAAGCTCAAGATACAAATCTAAGTTAAAAGCAACATACTATATTGAATTTACACAGCATTAGAGATTCATCTATTTAAAAAAAACGTGTATTGTGCATTTTACAATGTGTCACTGCAGATTCAAAGACCTAACTACCAGGAACCCAGTGAAAATATTCACAAGTATTCACAACACTGAAGACACGTTATTGCACCATATGTACTATATTTAATGGAAGGGAAGAGGTAGGAACGATGGTGTCTGCTTGAATGAGTCTTGCAGAACTTACTGAAGAGAGGTTTGACCTCTGCGGTGCACTAGCCCAACTGAGATGGGATGAGAGGAGTGGGTGTAAAGGCAAGAAAGAGATGGAGAGAAGTACATGGACTTCAGAAGGTAATAATACATCATGGGTAATGACTCTTTATGGCGTTAGAATAATGGGAAATAGACATCGTCACTGGGATGCGGGAGATTTTGGTGCAGAGAGAAGGAGCTGTGGACTCCTGGACATTAGTCGGTCCAGCCTTACATGTTCCCTCCCACGGTATCATTCCCAAAGAGTTATTAATCGTTCATCTCTTATTTTGGTAACACTTTCTATTTAATATAGTTGTACCACTGTCCCTTAGTTATTTTTGACACTGTGAGGTATTTCTTGCCGAAGTTGAACTATATGCCTCCATAATTTAGATCCTCAGTCCTTGCTTTGCATGGTGGCAAGGAACCATAAAAATGATTGTGTAAGCTGGGATTGTGCAGTGACCTTGACAGTCAATGAGAACCTTTAAAATGGTCCCATAACCTTTGCAAATTTTGACTAAACATGCAAACAACTTACTATCTGTCATAAATGTATAAGGAAATGAAAATAGCAAAACTAATATTTGTCTAATACACCGTTAAGTGAAAGCATTGGGAACCTGGGGAATTAAGGTGTCGTATTTCTTTGTAAAAGAATCATGTGGCCGGTCCTTGCCTCTTTCTCCCGGTGTCTCTTACAATACAGAGTGAGCAAACCTTGGTGAATTGTCATTTTCCTTTCTAGGTTTGGATGGCTTCCAGTGTCGCATCCTTTCAATGTTGTGAAATATCTCAGAGAGTTCCTCTAACGTGCAGACCTGTGCAGTCACCACCTCCTCCGCTTCGTTCTCCTTCATGCTGTTGGGGTGGCCTTCACCAGGTTGCCTGGTTGGGTGCTTACAGTCTTTGATGGCAGCCACGTCGACCTTCCCACCCTCACCTGCTGTTCCCAACTGCATTCATGTCCCACTCAAATTTCACTGCCAGTGTTACTGTCTTTCATTTCTTTGATGAACATGCATTTTTGTTGGCCCCTTTGACACCTATTTTGAACTATCTAATTTTCTAAAGTGTCAGATGAGTTTATCACTGGGGGACCAGGAAGCAGCACGATTACATGCTTTGCTGTCCTGTCCTGTGTGAACACAAGGAATAACAGATGTGCAGTGTGTGAGCGGCCACCAGCATACTTCCAAAGAAGTAACGTGATTAGTCACTGATCAATATATACATGTGTGTTCTTTACATAGAGATTTGCAGAATGAATAGCTGGCAGCCCTGTTTGCACTTTGTACACTTAGCTCACTTACTGTGATTCTAAAATTTTAACCATGTTGTTAGGGGACTGTTATTATTTGGTGTATTTAACTAAATCATGGTAACTGAAAATTGTGTATAGTGGCAGCATGCAAGACACACACATACAGAGGATTGAACATACACCATGATATGGAACAACTGGAAATCCCATACGCAGCTGATTGAAATGAACATAGGATAATTTTGGAAAAATTATTTTGAGAGTTTCATAAAAAATTAAATATATACCTACCGTATGACCCAGACATCTTATTCCTAGATATTTATGCATTAGAAATAGGAGCACAGGGATCCCTGGGTGGCGCAGTGGTTTAGCGCCTGCCTTTGGCCCAGGGCGCGATCCTGGAGACCTGGGATCGAATCCCACGTCGGGCTCCCGGTGCATGGAGCCTGCTTCTCCCTCTGCCTGTGTCTCTGCCTCTCTCTCTCTCTGTGACTATCATAAATAAATAAAAATTAAAAAAAAAAAAAGAAATAGGAGCACATAGCCACAAAAGGGCTTGTAGACAATTGTTCCTAGTAGCTTTATTTTTAATAGCAAAAAACTGGAACTAATCTAAATATTCATTAGGAGGTGAATGAATAAACAACTTGTGGTATAGCCACACAGTGGAATACTACTCAGTAAAATAAAGGTTAAACAATTGATACATGCAATACAGCATGTATGACTCTCAAAATAATTATGCTAATAAAAAAGTAAAAGAAAAAAGTATAGACTCTATGACTCCACTTATTTCACTGGAATATACAAACTGACTTATAGTGATAGAAAGAAGACAGAAAGGAGGGACAGAGAAAAGTAGGGGGAGCAAATGTAAAGGTATGCAAGGAAATTTTTTGGCACTATGGGTATGTTAATTATGTTTATTGAGGTGAGGGTTTTAGAGCTTAAACATATGTCCAAATTAATCAAACTTTCCATTGTAAATATGTGCAGTTTATTGTATGTCACTTACATCTCTACGAAGCTGTTGTGAAAGTAAGTAAATACAAAAATATATTCCATTTTTCTTTGTTTTTTTTACTGTTATTTACTTTGCATATACTTTAAAATTGTATTGCTTTGTACTTGTTCAATGGTGATAAATTAATTAAAATAAATTTATTTTAATATTATTTTTCAAAATTTATTCTGAGCTTTTGTATTATAAGACAAGAATTAATTGATTATTGACACAATATGTTGTAAGTTCCATGCCATTCTTATTGTCCAGAAAATTTCTAAAAATAGGTAATAAAAAAATAAATGAAGAATAAAAATAGGTAATGAAATCTAAAATATTTTTAGATTTTTTTACCCTAATTATGTGACTGATAGATTAGTATAATTTTATCATTAAAAGTACTTAATGAAATCTAAAAGATTGTTAAACTTTTTATCTTAATTGAATGGCTAAATAGATCAGTGTAATTTTATCATTAAAAGTAATTAACATAGCTGCCAGCTGTTAGACTAGGAAGCTAATTGGTCACAGAAACACTTAAAAATAAAAATTGAGCTTCCTTTTTTCCACTGAGGAAATTTTTCATTTAATTTAGAGAAAATAAATTAGGGCATTTTAAAAGATGGATTATAATTCTGGGCATATTATTTATTATAAAAATCAAATTTAAAAAATTTTACTAAAATTCCCATTTATGATTGGTTTAAATACACTCTGTAGAAATGACATAATAAATGGTTGGTATCCTGAAATGAATTGATTGAGCAAGACATCTGAAATAATCTTGAAAAATAAATACCATTAAGCTTTATACTTGCAGAAATCAGGGGAAAAACGTAGGCCTTCTCTTTCCTTCTTCATAACTTATATTTAAACTTATGTTTTGCCATAACTGAGTCAAATTTTAAGCAGGATGTATCTATGAATCAGAACAGGAGCATATAGGAGAGAAGTGACCAAATCTAATATTGATGTTTTCTTATTGCTGTTGTTATATTGTAGTTGGGTGTTTGTGGTTCTCATTGCTGTTCCTGATGAGGCATTCTTGCTAAAAAAATAAAATAAAATAAAATTAAGAAGTTTATATGTGTGGTTTATTTTACACAAATTGATGAATAATGTTCCAAGAATATCAAGTTTCATAAGCAAAAAAGCCTTTAGTTGTCAATTTTGCCACATGATTCTGTGGAGGAGTACTGTTGACCTCGCTCAGAGGCTGGACTATTACAGTGTCTTAGTAACACTGCCTGGCCTTTCCAGGGATTAAATATTTGCTCTAAACTGTAGCTCTTTGTAGCTACGCTAACAGAAGAAATGCACAAAAGAAGACAGAAATGTTGAATACCATGACATGAAATCAGAACCTGAGCTAAAATCTAATACAGCCTAAGCAATATCAATGGCAAGACCAAAATCCAGCAGACAAAATATTTTCACTGTTCAAATGGAGTCAATAGGAAGCAAAATGTACCCTAACAACTCATCTTAATAATTCAACCAACATCGATGTAGCATTTTCTATGCCTGGAAAATTTGTCTCAGAACAAAGATCAAGATTACGGATGAGGACAATTACTGCCTTGTGTGTTGTAAAATTTTATTTTAAGAATTGTTTAAGAGTTAAATAATAAATAATTGTGTTATTATCATTTAATTTTTGATGATTTTTATTTAACATTTATTTTGTTAATGTTCCCTTCTTTAGTTTTGTTTCTAATAATTAAATATCTATTTCAGGTAGACATCATTTTTACATTTTATCACAATATATTTTCTCTTAAGAATAATAACTTGTGTATTTATTATCATATCTTTATTGTTGAACTGAAAACCTCTGAAACTAAAACTCGGTCACACAAAATGATTCACTATTTATTATTATAGACATTCATTATTATTTTCAAGCATATAAATTGCCATTTTAAAATATAAGAAAAACTTATGATTTGGAAAATTTCCCAGATTTCCCACAAATTCCAATTTCCTGTGCTTAAACTCCCAGTATTAGTGTCTATAGGGAACTTGAAAGCACCTGGTTAGCGGTTTTATTTATTCCCTACTTTAACAGTCCTAGGTATATAGATTTATTTGAAGTCTACCTTCACCTCTAATTTCCATGTTTTATGGGTTACCAGTCCTGAGTTATCAAGTTATTCCAAGACTATAAACCTATGTTAAAAATTTCCCTTCCCCATGACTTTGTTGTGAGAATAGGACATAGTGGTATTTTGAGTATATCTTTCTATACACATACCAAAATGAAATAATTCAATTACTCAAACACAAACTGCAATGACAAAAATCACCAAGTAACATAAAGCAAAATATATGGTCTAATTCCCACTCTCCTAAGGGAAACATATTTGTAAGTGAATTAATATTTTAGACTTCTAGAATCTAAAGGAGAAAAAAATATATGGCTACTTTTTACCTTTTTATACTTTAGATGTAAAAACCGATAGTCCAGCTGAAATTATCATCAGGCAATTGTTTCCATGTAATGAGAGATGAGAAATGATTCGGCCATTCTCCTCCAATAGCTCCAATTACTCTAGTCAAGGATATGACCACTTAAAACATTTCTGCTACTATTTCACTATGAACCTCTAACTTAGAAATCAGAATCCTTCATTATCTTAACATGCGATGTAAGCATTCAACCCAAGCTTGAGGTTTCCTTAGGATACACAAAAGGAAATCAAATCAGATCAATTAAATATCAGGGTGTCCAAAAAGGCATAAATATTGTATTTATTAAATACCTTGATAACACTGACTAAAGAGTTCAGCTTTTGCTTTTGAATACTGCATGAGATAAGAATTTGACATACAATGTAGAAGGCATTTATTTTTAACAAAAAGATTTGGGGGCATTTTAAGAACCATGCTGAAGAGAATGTGTTTCTTATCTTTTATTAGTATGTGGGATGAATACATGAAAATATTTATGAGATTATCCCAAGGGAAAAACGCGTTCCAGCAAGATAAAAGTATATGCCTACTCACACAGTAGTCGAGCAAAAGCGGAGCAAACATATGTGCCTCCTTACGTTACATATGATTAAATAAAGTGCTCACGGGGAATTTTAATGTCTACTTGGAAGGAGGTTTGCTGACTGTGTACTTCCTCTGTTGGCCAAATCAAATAGCAGTGTTTTCCTTACATCAGTTTTCTTATATTCATCATGAAATATTTCATATATGTAAAAACATAGACATATAACATATGATATTATATACATGCCATATACATACATATAAAGAATAAAAAAACATCCACAGACCCACCAACAGGCATAAGAAATAGAACATTACCAATATATTTGAAGGCCCTTAGATTCCCATCCCAATCCCTCCTCAACTTTTACCCCGGGGGTAAGTACTATTCTGAGACTTATTCTCATCATGTTCTTGTTTGATCACACACATGAGTGAAATGCACCACTGCTTCATGTAAAGCTGGATGACCTTGTGCCTATGTGTATGCCCACGTACCCAGGCCATAGATGAAGATTTGTAACCTTTCTGGTGCCCCCGAGAAGTTCTCCTGTACCCCTCGCAGTCACTCTCACCCCCAATGCTGCATACTTCCTCCTATTTAACAAAATGGTATTGTCTGTTCTTAAAATGAACATAAATGGAATCATACAGCATATAGTATTTTTTTCAGAGGTACAGGAGGGGGAGTCTAAAGCAGGTTCCGTGCCCAGCGCAGAGCCCAGTGCGGGGCCTGGTCTCACCAACTTGAAGTCATGACCTGAGCCGAGATCAAGAGTCAGATGCTTCACCCACTGAGCCCCCCAGGCGCCCCCAGCTTATGCCATTTTGGTGTCTGACTTCTACCATTCAGCATTATGGCTTTCCAATATCTTCATGCTGTTGCGGTATCATCGTTGCTGCCTCAATTTCCACAATTTGTCTGCTCTACAGCTCGTGGGCATGGATCGTTTCCAGTTTGGAACTATTATGAGCCAGGCTGGTACGAACATCTCTGTGCAGGTCTCATTGGTGAGCGAATGTGTCAGTATTGCTGGGTTTACACCTAAGAGTGGAAATTCTGGGTCACAGGTCAGGCTAGGCTTCGTTTGAGGAGGTTCTGTGATTTGCCAAAATAAATGTATCAGATTAAACTCCCATCAGCAATAAGTGTGAGATCTGATTGCTCCACACTTTTTTCAAAACTTATTATTTTTTTACATTTTAGCCATCTGGTGGGTTTGTAATGGTATATGTCATTGTGGCTTTAATTTGCATTTCCCTAAAGACTGCTGTGATTTTGAGCACATTTACATATGCTCATTATCCGTTTGGATATCCTTGTATATGAAATGCCTGCTTAAGTCCTTTTCTTCTCTTAAAATTAGGTTGTCTGCATTTTACTTAATGGTTTGTAGGAGCTATTTATATGTTCTGGATATAATTCTTGTGTTGGATGTATATATGGCAAAAATCTTCTCTCATTCTGTAAATTCTTTTAATATACCATTCCTTCTTGATTCTTAGATCTTTATTTCTGGATGTATTTTCCTTTTTGGAGTACATCCTTTATGTAGCTTTGTACTGAGAATTCAAGTTATGGCAAATCCTTTTTTTTTTTTAAGATTTTATTTTGTTTTATTTTATTTTATATTTTTTATTTTATTTTATTTTATTTTATTTTATTTTATTTTATTTTATTTTATTTTATTTTATTTTATTTTATTTTATGTATTAACGAGAGACACAGAGGGAGAGAGGCAGATTCACAGATGGAGGGAGAAGCAGGCTCCCTGTGGGGAGCCGGATGTAGGGAATCATCCCCAGGCAGGGATCAAGCCCTGAGCCAAAGGCAGATGCCCAACCACGGAGCCACCCAGGCGGCCCAAGTTACTGCAAATCCTGTTTTTTGGTTATTTGTGAAAGCCTTTATTCTTCTTTTTAAAAATTATTTCATTTGGTTCAAAGTTCTTGAAAATCAACCCCCCCCAGAACCCCAGCTTCTAGCTTCTGTTTTGACCTTAGAAAAGTCTAGAGTTTTCCCAATTATTGCCCTAGCCTTATCTTTGTATTCATCTTCTCAAATTTCACTATCATATGATGTGTTGGGAAATTACTTTTTTTTATCTTTCTTGAGATAAGCTATACTTTTAAAATCTGAAAATTAGAATCATTTATCAATTCTAGAAAATTCTCACATATCATCTCTGAATATTGCTTCAGCTCAGCCTTGCACGACTCTCTTTATTTCTCCTGGTTTAATTAGATAAATGCTAGGTCTTCTTAAACTCATCTCAACCTCTTTTAACATCTCATTTATATATTTTATTGTCTTTCTTTGATGCTAAGTGAGAACTTAAGGTTTACCATCTCATCAACGATCTCTTCGGTTGTGCCTTTTTTTAAATTATTAATTATTTATTTTTATTTTTTTAATTATTAATTTTAAAAATATTTTTGTTTCCTTTGTCCTCTTGCAAGGAAAATACCCCTAAAATGAGTTTCACGTTCAGGTTGTCAATCAAATATGCTAGACACAATAGGCTCACCCAGCATTAAGCTCATTTAGCTTTAATAAAGGGAAGAAAGCAGATTGGAGCACTATGCAGGGAAGATAACCCTGGAAGCTTCAGACATCCAAGTGCAGCATCTCATGTGCCCAATCATTGCATTGCTCTAAAAAATGACAAAAAGGTGATAAGAGTGTCAGTCACATCAGAATAGAGAAGACAAAGAGGCTCGACTGCCCCTCAGTACAAGTATGTTTCCAGTCACCCATGGGGTATGTAGCTAACTCCCATTCTTTTTGAGGCTTCAGAACCCTAATGATAGAATATGTAATAAACAACAGTAACAGTCATGGACAGAGTGCTTGAATTGATCCTCTCATAAAGTAGGTCAAGTAATACACAGAGCCTTTTGGGCCAAGTTTATCTCACGGTAAGTCTACTGGTTCCATAGACAGTAGCAGTGGCCGTTACCTCATTTCTCAATTTATAATAAAAACAGACATATATAGTGGCCCTTGGAAGCATAGCAGAGGTCCCTTGGCCTGTGGAGAAAGAGCTAGTCTAGTCGAAAGAGCTGAGATGAATCCTTTGAGTCCCTTCTTCTCTTTCTTCTGACCAATATAGAGCACATAAAACAAATCATATCCCAGCTGTATTGGCATAAACCAGTGCCCCCCCTCCAGGATTTGAAGATTTATAGTATGTTAGGTAGAATCAATTATTAAGGAGAAAAATAAAATAAAATGTGGAAGGAGTTAGGAAGAACTAGGTAGAGTTGAGGTTATGATTTGAGGTAGTGTGTTCTGGTTGGGCATTCGCACTCTGAGGGAGTGACCTGTGTGGATATCTGGGCAAAAAACATTCCCAGAGAAAGAAAATGCAAAGACCTTGAAGCAAGACCATCCTGGCGTGTTTGATGAGCAGTGGGGAGGCCAGCATGACTCGAGCTCAATGAGTGAGAAGAGAAGAGGCCAGAGAGGTGACAGCAATAAATAATGTAGGACTTCGTAGATCATTTTAAGAATTTTGGCTTTTACTCTTGAGTGAAGTGGGAAGCAATGTGGCGTGACATAATACGTGTTTTAATGAGATCGTGATGGCTACTTCATTAAGAGTAGATTGATTGGCAGGGAGAATAGGGGAAGGGTTAGTACAAATCGAAGCAGTACAAGTGGTAAAATTGTGGAAATATTTTTACACTTTCATTCTATTAGATTCAGTTTTTAGTATTCCAGCCTATCAGGATATATTCCCATGAATTTTATATATCCCTTTACTTTTAGAAGTACATGTGTCTTAAGCCTTTGGATAGACATCCGGAAGTGTCATTATTGTGGACTTTGATCTTAAAACATACACTTTGTATATTAAAGTCCTGATTATAAGAGCTGAACACATCTCCAAAAAAAGAATACTTTCCTTTGTCCATTTCTCACTCCTTTCCATCCCCCTCCAAAACTATTTGCCTGATTCAGTTAGGAGGAAGGCAACATTAATAATTGGGAATCTTGGCAGCTATCTCTACAGCCTCACCATTCTGTGAAATTTGGTCATTGTGTCCAGTATTACAGGTCCCTGCTTGTGGCCGAAGGGCAGGAGGACAGTATCTCTCTCCTCTTGGCTTCTTTAGCACGTGTGGCCTTCTTCTTGATAGTGAAGAACTGATTTCAATTGCAGTTCAAGAATTTTAACTTAGTTTTTATGAGAAGAGAATTATTCCATAGTTGGACATTAATAAACACACACACACACAAACAAGTGAAAATTAGAAAATTTATTTTGAACCTTCTAAAAATCTTCCACAGATGAGTGAAGTTGATGAACATCTTTCAATAGCAAGAGAGCTGGAAAGCAAAGTACCTAAAAGGATTTGTATTAAGTTTAGGGTGTTTATGTATGATGTCCACGAGAAAGACCCCGAGGGTTTCCAACCAAACTAAGACATGCATTCTCTTGATTTTCCAATCAAAGAACTGGGCTTACTAAAAGTAACAAATAAAAACCACTAATTATTCACAGTTGTTTGAAAAATAGAAAACTGGCCTGTGAGTTTCAGGAGTTTGCCAACATTGCTGAATCAGGAGAGGATTCTCTATGGAATTCAATAATTAAATGTGAGGACATAAGCTTTGAAAAATTCTCGTTATAGGCACAAGCCAGCAAGAGAAGTAAAGGTGAAACCATCTCAGAAAATTTTTGAAGTTGTAAATAACAAACTATAGCATCGCATCAAGTCACTAAACACTCTTTAGGGTTTTGGAAATCAGGATTCATTTCTGCCTAAAAAGAAAAAAAGGTAAGAGGATGTAAACTGTCAGAATATAAACATTTTGAGAAAGATCTCTTACTGTAGGCTTTTTTTTTTTTTTCTGTTGAAAGATGTTTCATCATTTGTTTTCTTTAGAAATTCTTTGGTACCAGACCAATGAATAACTTTTATATCTAATAAAATTATGAGATGGAAGATTAGCCAACAGTGTTTTGTACAGATATGACCTATGATCAAAGCCCAAAGCTTGCCATTAAATTCCTGTGTAACTAACAAGATAGCTCCTCTCTCTCTTCATTTTGCTAGAGGCAAAATAATATTGTCCCTGCATACTTAATACATAGTGATACATAAATGAGATGATTTTCCCATAATCCTGACAAGCATTGGTCTAAAGGGTTATCTGGTATACAGTACATAAAATACTACAGCATATTGTCAGATCTTTGGTGATATTTCCCTCATGAACTCTGGTTGTTAGGATGCAGGGGAGAAAGTTCTAGAAAATCCTTGTGACTCAGGGTCCCTTTGGCTGTTAAGCCTCAAACACTTATTTACAGACAAACTGAAAATGTGAAGTCAAACTCGTTTTCACAGCCCCAAGGAAATACGATAAGAAAGTGGGGTATTTTAAATCACTCTCAGATATAATTATTTTTTAAAGTTATTTTTAGCAGGCATGATGACAATTCTGGCAAAACGGCAAAACAAATTCTGAAAAACTGAAAATATTTGGTGAGCTTTTATCCTATTTCCAACTGGTTTTTACTCAGGAACTGAAATATAAAATTACTGTTCAATTGCTTCATGGTTGGAAGGGGAAACAAGAACCACAAGAAGTATGCACATTAAATAAATATGTCCTAAGTAACAAAAAAACATATATATACAAATTTGGGCACAAAGGAACAGACCATGTGAATTCCATATCGTAGTTTTCTGTTAAGTATAATCTGTTAAAACTTTCAAGGTTGGTTTTTCCCCTCCTCTGCAGTGGCCAGTTTCTACTGAGGTCTGTTGAGGAATTGTTTTCAGCTTGAAGGTGAAGCTTACTTTTCCATTGCAACATTTATGTTCACTGCCCAGCTGGCTTCAGTCACATCTCATTATTTTTGATGTTTTTTGCTTTTGGAGATTTCTATAAGTAAAGAAAAAACAGAGGAGTTCATCAGAAATGTGTATTGGAAATAGCAGGAAAGAAAACCATGTGCTTTCAAACACCGTTTAACAGTACACTCGCATGCGTGTATGTTTTTTGAAAAATAATTGGGGGCAAAACAAGAGGAGGCAAACACACACAAAAAAACAAAACAAAACAAAACAAGGAAGAAATATAAATTCTTTAGGAATAAGACAGGTATTTCTTCTTCTTTTTTTTTTTATATTTTTTTTTACTGGAGTTTGATTTGCCAACATATAGTGTAGCCGCCAGTGCTCATCCCGTCCAGTGCCCCCCTCAGGGCCATCACCCAGTCACCCCATCTCCCGACCCACCTCCCCTTCCACCACCCCTTGTTCATTTCTCAGAGTTAAGTCTCTCATGTTCAAGACAGGTATTTAAGAAATAACTGTCTTAAATCTGTAAAGTCTTTCTCAATTTACAAAATGTTTTTCTTTGCATTTTAGTATCTCTTTCTAAAATCTCTAGAACACAGGCAGTGAAAGGTAAACAACTGAATTCGCAGTGAAGAGACTTGCCCAGCAATCACACAGCGAGTAAGAGACTGAAGCTTGATTGTGCCCTCAAAGTGTCTGATCACAGACCCAACACCTCGGCTGTGAGCAATGCCTGCAAAAAGGAGCCCAAACCTGCTGGCGTTGTAAAGACTGCAGAGGAGGAAAAGAATATCTATAAATTAAACCAAAGGAAAAGCAACAGGTTTCGAGCCTAAGCAGAATGACCTATAGCTTCTAATGAGCATGTGCGGATTTGACCTGAACATAGAATAGCCTCATGTCAAAGCCTCGAGTAAAGCGAGCTGCACTGCAAGTAGGACTTCTGTGTTCAAGCAGGACACCTCATTCCTTTCCATTTGGCTTTGTGGAAGCATGGCGGGTGCGGGGGGGTTGCTGAAAAATTCCTGACAGCATGCACTATAATGGTCAAGAGGTGCAGAAAAGCCATCCTCTCTTGCTCCCCCATACGTGGTCTCTGAATGGCTACCACGTGGCCTGAAGAGGAACACTTGGAGGCTCTTGACATTGAGTTCTCACTAGCCTATGACTTCCTTCCTTCATTCTTTTCCTCCTTTCCTCCTTCCTTCCTTCTTCCTTCTTTCCTTCCTTCCTTCTTCCTTCTTTTTCCCCCTTCTTTTCTTCCTTCCTTTTTTCCTCCTTCCCTTTCTCTCTTCTTCCTTTTGTTTTTTCTTCTATCCCTCCCACTCCCCTCCTTTCTCCTCTTTTTCCTCTCCCACGCAGCCTCCCCTCCCTCCTTTCCTTCCTTCTCTGCTACATACTAGCTCTGTAACCTTAAGGAAGTTACCTAACCTTTATGCACCCCATTTCCTCATCTTTAAAAAGAAGAGAAGAGAAGGGGTAATACTTCCTATTTTACAGGCTCATGATGAGGATTACGTGAGCCAATAGATATAAAGAGTTTTACATTTAACACTAAAGAGCTTTACTGTCTTACCAACTGTTAGCTATTTTTATTATATGTGTGAGATACAAAGACAAAAGAGAGTGTTGTGACCTCTGAGGAGCTTGCAGACTAACTGGGAAGGAAGACAAGAGATGTCGAAGCAGAAAGACGTGGGGTTTCCCCACACATTGCGTTAATTTCCCTGGAAGTCTCAATTTTCATTCCTGTATCAACATCTCTTAGAGCCAAGTGGGGCTGGGGGTTGGAGATGCGGGGTGGGGTGGGGTGGGGTGGGCTAGTCAGTGGCCTAATGAGAGAAAGCCTGGATTCCGTGCTTTTCTTGATTTCATCCTCTCTCATTATCCGTTTAGCCCCAACTGCTGCCTTTATATTTTTAGGTCTTCCTCACATCACAAACAACAAAAAGATCACCCACTGTCGAATATACATTATAGATGAAAGAACACAGACTTTTTAGGCAGTACGCCCAGATTTAATTCCCACTTCTATCACCTACCATCTTTGTGACTTTATCTGTAGAAAGGGCTAACAACATTATTTCTCCCTCACAGGATCGTTTTCCGTGGGGGGAGAAAGGGGTGAGGGCAAATGACATCGAGATATTGTAGTAGAGAGAAAGGGACTCTGAAGAACTGGGTCTGATTCTTGATTCTAAGACTTCCAGACCGTATGTCTGGAGGAACATCTCAGTTCCACTTCTCTATCATGAAATGAGTTGTGATAGTAATAACTGAATCACAGAGTTGAGGAAATATCAAACGAAATAATGGCCCTGCAAGTGCTTTGTACAATGGAAACTGCTACAGAAATATTACCTGTTACTGTCATCTCATGTTCACATAAAACTATTATAAGCCTGTAGTCTGAAAGTTCAATCTGTCATCTTGACAGTTATTAGTCTCACTCTCCCTTGTCAATAAACTGATTTAAGGTAGGACATAGTTAAGCAGGAAAATGGGAGGTGAGGGCATTAGAATAATCAGATTATCTCAGTATAAAATAATAGGATTTAAATAATCATATTTTTGGAAGGGACCTTAGAAGTTGCCTTTCCTTGCCTGATCTGGCCCAATTTTCCAGCCGGTATAAGAAGACCCCAAATAACACCTGTGTTCTTGTGGCCGGTTGGAGTTGACAGAGTGGATTTCACATTGAATAGGAATTGAGTTCTTTGTGGTGTTACCTTTAAGAATCTCAAAATGTGTAGGAACTGATTTTTCTGACAATAATTTAGATTTTAAAATTGAAAATGCTTTAAAAGCTTCAACTCTTTTGGCATTCATCAACCATTCCTTTTGGAAATGTCACAAACTTAATATGGAGGTGATGTTTCTTACATTGAACTGAATGTTCACTGATTGCTTCTGAATTCACATTTACTCAAATGATCAAATTAACTGAGGGGCATAGCATCTCACACACCCCTTGGAGACCTAGTCAAACACTCCATCCGCAGGAGAACAGATAAACAATGCAGTTTGGTTTTGTTTTTCTCTCTAAAAAGTATCTTTTCGTGGTTAAAATCGACATCCTTGTAAAAATAGCTTACTATTCAATCCACAAAATAAAGCTTTACATACGTAAAATAGGATGAGTTTTTTGAATGAGAAGATAAAGATGAGAGGAAAACTTCCATTTCCTCTTACTTTATAGGAATCCAGTTCAAGTCTATCTAAAATTGCTTTACATTCCCTTCTAATACTGATGCTTCCTAAAGAGTGAATTTGAACCACCACTAGTCACACCCCACTCACTTTCCCTTTCCTGAACTTGGGGATCCAGTCTCTTCAAACTCCCCAACCGGTTGATGAACAGTAGAACCTGCAGTGAGCATATCCACTTCTGGCAGGGAACAGCTTGATTGTGAAATGCAGTTTCCTGGAATCTCTTCTGTACATTTTCAACTGGATTTTCACTCATGTACCCACTCTCACATCTGTACCCATCCTCTCCTCTCCTTCCCTTAAGGCCTTTTGTAATTAAGTCATTGGAGAGATTGCAATAGCTGCTTTATTCTTCCTCTCATCACATTGCACCCCTTTCCAGAGGCGGGTCTTATATTCCTACTCCTGGCAACTGTTTCTACACACAAGAAATGCTTGATAGTTGTCATGTATTATCTGTCAAGTACAAACTGGGAGTCTGGTGCTCATTTCTTTGGTAAAGAAATATTTATCAAGAACCTACCACCAGCCAGGCACTCTTTTAGAATCTAATGATAGAGCAACCTGATAGAAATCCCTGCCTCCATGGTGCCTTCAGGTGGGAAAGGTGACCCCTAATCAAAGTAAAGAAGCAAAGTGTACAGCATGTTGGAAGGCATAAGGGAGACAGGTAGCCCCAAACAGGAAGGTTACAATTTTAAATGAAGTCTCAACAGAGGGTATCACTAAGAAGGTGGTGGCTAAGGAAAGACCTACAGAAGATGAAGCTGGAAGTCACGTCACTCTCCAGGGGAAGATACACCACTTGGAGAACACAGTCTGTGTAGGTGTTGAGGATAGAGTGCGTGGGGAGTGTAGGAAAAACAGCTGGAAGCCAACGTAGCTGGGTGGTGAGAAAGGATGAGGAGTAGAGAGATCATTGGAGGGTTTGGAGGAAAGGAGTTACATGAGCTAAGGTTTTCACACATTCTCCTTGGCTGTTGTGTTGAGAATGAACGGTATGAAGCAAGGGCAGAAGCAGACTGACCGGACAGGAAGCCAGTACAAGAATCCAAACAAGAAACGATGATGACTTGGATTAGGTTGACAACAGTAAACATGGTAAAAAAAAAAAAAAAAAAGGCATGTTCTAGATATTGCTTGAGGATAAAACCAATAAGATTTGCTGATAGAGCGGGTGTGACAGTGTGATGAGTGGGAAGAGAAAGTTGTTCATAGTTCCTGCAAACTGCCTCATAGTCTTGCAAAAAAACATGTCAAAGTTGATTCCTAGTTTCCATCTGAGAGCTACCAAATCAGACTGTTTAGAGCAGAGGTTAGAAGATTTTTATTCTAAAGAGCCCGATGATAAGAGCCCTATTTGAAAGAGCCCTATTTTAGGCTTTGCATATAGTCTCTGTCAAAACCACTCCACTCTGCTTAGACAATATGAGAGCCATCATAGGTAACATTAAATAAATGAGTGTGGCTTTTGTTGCAAGTCAACTTTATAGGACCTTGAAGTTTGAATTTCATGTAATTTTCATGTGTCAGAAAAGATTGTTTTCTTTTTTTTCAAATTTTAAAAAATGAAAAAAAATATTCTCAGCTCGTGGACGTGAAAAGCAATGGGGACAGACTCTCTTGTTGCCAGTTTGCCCATTTGCTCTAGAGAGCAGATTCCAAGAAAATGTATTTTTAACACACTCATGAAGTGACTTTTTTTATATACAAGAAGTTAAAGAATCACTGCAATGAGTTTTGAAAGTTATTGTCATCTGTTCCTTTTTCCTTTGCTTTGTTCATTGGTCAGAATAAAGACAGGTTTCTTTAAAAAAAATGAGAACCAGAATTGGTTTGGAATAACGGATACAAGCAAGATTCTCACCTGCCAACCAGAACAAAGATTAGGAGAAAGGAGAAAGGAAGCTTAAAATGATAAGATTGAAGGTTATTTATGAGGGTAAATAGGGAATTAGGGAAAGACTCCAAAGCTTATTATTTAGAAGTAAACTTGAGTTTAAAATTGCATTTACCATTAAAAGGGATCAATCCATGATCTGTGCACGATTCCGTAACAGTCAGAGGCAGAGGTTACCGTACAGATGCAGTTCTCTGTTCTACACAAGTTAACATACTGTCCTCGGTCAGGAGAACAGTATTATTTTGTCCTATGAAAGAAAACCACCCATCATTTGCTTCGACGTGGATGGAACTGGAGGGTATGATGCTGAGTGAAATAAGTCAATCGGGAGAAGGACAAACATCATATGGTCTCATTCATTTGGGGAATATAAAAAATAGTGAAAGGGAATAAAGGGGAAAGGAGAGAAAATGAGTGGGAAATATCAGAGAGGGAGACAGAACATGAGAGACTCCTGGCTCTGGGAAACGAACAAGGGGTGGTGGAAGGGGAGGTGGGGGGGATGGGGGTGACTGGGTGACGGGCACGGAGAGGGGCACTTGATGGGATGAGCACTGGGGGTTATGCTATATGTTGGCAAATTGAGCACCAATAAAAAAAAGCTCAAAAAAAGGAGAAAGAAGAAAGAAAGAAGAAAGAAAGAAAGAAAGAAAGAAAGAAAGAAAGAAAGAAAGAAAGAAAAGAAAGAAGAAAGAAAGAAAGAAAAGAAAGAAGAAAGAAAGAAAGAAAGAAAGAAAAGAAGAAAGAAAGAAAGAAAGAAAGAAAGAAAAGAAAGAAGAAGAAAGAAAGAAAGAAAGAAAGAAAGAAAGAAAGCCATCTATTGTAAGCTGCACACCACGCACGCAGCTCACCTCTGCTTGTAAGCAACCCTGTGGTTTAGGTCTGAGTTATTATATGAGTTTGCACCATAACATATCTTTTTTAAATTCGATCATCTGATGCTTTGATTGCTCTCTCTCTCTGTTGTCTCACACTCAAATCATAAAAAACATGGGGGAAACAAGAAAAAATTAATTTACTTGAACAGATCTCTTAATCATAATCATAGTACAAAAATCGTGATCATTCTAGGCTTAAAAATTTGACTTTGATTTTTCACTTAGTATTTCTCAACTTCATCGCTACTTACTGGCACTTTATTATCTTCTTTGTCTTTTATATATTTTTAAAAGATTTTATTTATTTATTTATTCATGAGAGATGCAGAAAGAGAGAGGGGCAGAGACACAGGCAGAGGGAGAAGCAGGCTCCCTGCAGGGAGCGCAATGAGTGACTTGATCCTGGGACTCCGGGGTCACGCCCTGAGCCAAAGGCAGGTGCTCAACGCCTGAACCACCCAGGCATCCCTCTTCTTTGTCTTAAGGTTTGATTCATCCAAATTTTATTTCTGAGACTGAATCAAATAGAAATTGATAGTTTTTATTTCAGAGAAAATATTTTTTGAAAATAGAACCCAAATGCAGTGTCAAGTTCTAGGGGGGCGGGTTCCGGGATCGAGCCCCGCATCAGGCTCCCTGCAGGGAGCCCGCTTCTCCCGCTGCCTGTGTCTCTGCCTCTCTCTGTGTGTCTCTCATGAATAAATAAATAAAACCTTAAAAAAAAGAAATTTGGTGAAAAAAATGATAAGTTTTCAAGTGTTAGTGAACATTATGAAAACTATATGAGTAGAGGGAGCAGGAAAAAGAAATGGAGAGTAAGCTAGGACTTCAAACAGGCTACCTCAATAAACCATCTTGGTTTAACACTCCTGACTCCTAACTGCTGGAAAACATATTTCTTCAAATTTCTAACAGATTCCTCAGTAAGCCCATATGAGAAGCGGTTAATATGATGCCACTGCCATCAATACGGTGCTGAACAAAAGCTGTTGATTGACTCTGTAATAATAACGTTTTTAGTGTCTGCTCTGTGCCAGTCTCATTACACAATTTCATGTGAGGCAGGTATTTTAATTCTCATTTTACAGATAAAGAAACAAAATCACAGGAAAATGTGACACTCTTTGAAATAAGAGTTCAGGCCTGGGTCTGCCTGGGTGCAAAGCCTGCCTGCTTCCCTCTGCGCCTCCCCGTCCTGCAGGAGGCTTCCCCTGGCCTTGGTGCCCCAGTCCAGCCACAGGCCGAGGGGAGAAGGAGTGAGGAGACAAGAGAAGAAACAGGTTGCTTTGCCTGGAGAACTGCTTTTCCTTTTCAACATGGTATATGATTTTGCTTTTATAATTAACATTCTGCTGATGAGATCTCCCATTGGCGAAGGCTGACGAGTCAGATTTTCCGTGAAGAGCAAGCACTGCAGGAAATAAATTAATCTCCAGGGAAGAAGAGGGGCAAGGCTGTCAGCCCTCACACAACTGCCTGATATTTCGAAACTGTTGAAAGAATGAAAGGACTGTGGGTTCTCCTTCCAGCATGTTCTTAAACATTTAAACCTTCCGAGAAGAGGGAAATAGGTTGCTATAAAATGAAGAGCGATCTTAGAACATTTCACTTTAGGCTGTCAGTACTTCCAAACTGAGATAGTATTCCCTGGAAATGGGAAAGAACTTCTGTCAGAGTCGTTGTTTTGTTTGTTTTAATGAAAAACCTCCCTGGTGTTAAATGGGAGGATGAATGATAGTCCAGATTTTCTGATGACCAGGTTGGAATGACCCAGTATTTTATATACAACCTGTTCTCCAGGCTTCGGAGTAAAAGTCATTGTTGTGCCTGGAATTACATACAACTTACAAGAATGCTGAATTATTGGAGTGTTCCTTTATTAAAATTGAGGAACAGGAACATGTTCTATGATACGTGAAGGACGTGTCTCTTGATGGCGTGCATCCTGTCATTCGCCAGTCAAGGTCTTTAAGACAGAGCACCAATGTTGTCTAATTCTCTAAGTAGTTCTGATAGAGAACCTCCCCATGTTCTATTTCTCATAATAATAATATAAGGAAAATCTGAAGTTTAGATTAAATATTAAGCTTAAAAGAAAACTCGGTATAAAAATTCCTTGGGACATCTGAGTGGCTCAGTCAGTTAAGCATCCGACTCATGACTTTGGCTCAGGTCGTGATCTCAGGGTCATGGGATGGAGCCCCAAGTGGGGCTCTGCTCTGAGCACTGAATCTGCCTCAGATTACCTTCCTCTTCCTCTCCCTCGGCCCCTCTCCCGGCTCACACTCTTTCAAATAAATAAATAAAATCTTAAAAATTTCTTGATTTCCCTATAGATCCGTTCTTCATTTGTAGCTCCTACTTTGACCTCAGTGATGAGTTTTTCCATGGAGCTTGTTTTCTCTCCCTTGTTGAATTTAGTGCAATATGTAGGTTCCTACGTGCGGTCAATCACTTCTATGTGAGTCTTGCTTAAAGATGATCAGCAGTTTCATTGCTTGATGTTATCAGAAGAGGCCAGACTCTCATGCTTTCAGAACTGACAGGGCACAAAGATTACTTGGTAGACTTCCTATTTTGGTGAGGAAAGCATAACTTAGGAAAATGAAGTGGCCTGTGAAGGGCGAGACCTCTCAGTGTGGTGAGCTGGGTCTAGACCTTAGGGTACCTGCTTTTTGTTTTCTGGCCTTGGGCTCTTCTCACTACTCGACAGGTTGAATTTATGGAGGAAGAGTCATGGTATGAATTTAATCTAAAGATGGAGGAAGACTTAGAAGGACATAGCTGAAACGTCCAAAGAAAGGAAATCCCATTAGATAACTTTCTTCAGGAGGCTATAAAATTTGCTCGGTAGACAACAGTCATGTAGGGCAAAACCAAATAGGCATATTTACAAGATTGTCCTTTCTGGCTGAGAAGAGACACATGATGAGGAAACCCCAGTTTAGCCAGTCAGACCACCAGAAGCAATCTCTGCAATTAATGAGTGCCCTACGCAATAGCCAGAGCCTCTTCAAAACTGACCGACCATCTCCGGATCCCAAATGGCTTTGCTCTCAGTTGAAGGAAGCCACCTCACCCCCGGTTCTGCCTCCTCAGGAGCCACAGTACCCAATGCCTGACCCATGCAGGTGCTACAAAGGCCTGGCCCCTGGCCCCTGGCCCCCAGCACAGGACAGCTCTCAAGAGCCACACCAGCTCCAGGGCTTCCGGTGGCATCAGCTAAGGTCTCTGTTGTGACTGTATTATGATTCAACTTTCCCCTCTGCCTAGACCTGCTTTTGTTCCTCAGCTTTCTGTGCTGTTCCTGAGGTCACTTCCCAGTAAATGTTCCACATGGAAGTCCACCCAGGGAACTAGACATGAAACAACTGAAAACAAACATTTGCACTTAACACGTGTTGTCTACTAAAAATAGAGCTTAAACTGAATAAACAGTGAAGGCCTGTGCTCTTCCTTGAGCTGCCGCAGCTGAGGTAAGATGGCGAAGGTGTCCATCTAGGGGAGGCCAGGGCTTCCAGGCCTCTGCAAAATTGCACTATTTCTTGGACTCAGAGGAGTCAGTGACTCGTCTCCAAAGAAGGTTTCCAATTGACTTCCATGACCATGGCATTTTCAGGGGCCATGAAGTTCCCAGGAAGATACAGTTTTCAAAGGGAAAACAAGTGGAAGCAAGTAGAAACCCAGAAACTGTAGGAGCACAGCAGGTGGTCATGGTCAGCACTTTGCAGAAGGTGCTGTCTGGAAGCAAAGTTTTTCTTGGCAATCAACCCCTGGAGATGCAGAAGTTAGTTAAAATGGCTATGGTTCAATTGGAGTTTATTATGTCCTGTACCAACTTTAACCTATTTCATCTAATGCAGTCCTCAAAATAGCCTATGGTCTGGCACTATGATCGAGCCAATCTCAGAAAGAAAGAGACGGAGACATCAGCAAATGGCTCGTGAAACAGGTGGGAGTCACGATTTAAACCCAGTGGTTGGAGTTCAGACTCCAAAGGTTAACCACTTAATCAACCTGCTTTCAGGGGACTGTTCTTTTAGTAATTTATGGACAAAACAATGTACAGACCTAATAACAAAGCTCCTAAAATAAGACGTGGGCTTTGCCAAGCTGCCAAGTGACCAGAGCGAGATCGAGGACCCGCAGAAGAAGGTCGAGCAGGAGACTGGGTGAAGTATTTTCATTAGCTGCTCAGAGAAGAGGAGTCGGGCCTGAAGCCCCGACCCAGGGGTACAGGTTACGGCTCCTGCCGCAGAAGAGCAAACTCTCATCACATGGGGTGCATTCAGCCGTTCACGGCGAATCTTCTAGTTATTTACGTTCAATTCCAAAATAAAGAATTCCCTTGGTGTGATTATTAGACACATGTTTGAATTGGTTCTACTTCATCTAACCGGAAGAATAAGATCTGGGTGCCCAGAAGGAGCAAACCTGGAGAAGCAGCACCCCAGTCTTTTTTTTTTATTGGAGTTCAATTTGCCAACATATAGCATATCATCCCACCAAGTGCCCCCCTTCAGTGCCTGTCACCCAGTCACCCCACCCCTCACCCACCTCCCCTTCCACCATCCCTTGTTCATTTTCCAGAGTTAGGAGTCTCAGACTGGATAAAAAAGATGCAGTGGAGCACCCTGTCTTAATAAGATTTTTGTTTTTGTTTTTGTCTGTGACTTACTACACAGACTCTAAAACTACCATTCTTACCCAAAGAGAATGTAGGAAATGACTGACTTATGTCTAAGCACTCACAGACAGGAAAGTTCAGAAAATTGCCCCCTCCTGAGTTCCATGGGTGCCATGGGCTATTCAGAGGTGAGCTAGCTACGCTACATGGTAAATGTTAACTAGAGATCCAATGAGTTTTTTATTTTTTTCAAATAAAGAGGCATCTATTGCACAAGATAAAAATGAAGTCTGAAGAATTATATTCTTGTGACACCTAACTTTTGCATTTTTACGTATGGAATTGTTACACACTCTAATTCATAGGGAAGACAGATTCTGTGATTGATTGTAATTACAAATGAGAAGCTAATGAAGATATTTCCCAGACGAGCATACTAAACAATTTCTCAATAAATGCATGTTGAAATTCACCTGAACTCTTCCTTAATAAATTTAGGAGTCTTACTTGCTTAAGGCCACTACTTCTAGGGGCGCCTGAGTGGCTTAGTCACTTAAGCATCTGCCTTTGGCTCAGGTCATGATCCCAGAGTCCTGGGATCCAGCCCCAGCCTGGAGCCCCGCTTCCTCGCTCGGCAGGGAGCCTGCTTCTCCATCTCCTTTGGCTGCATGCCCTGCTTGTGTTCTTTTTTTCTCTCTTGTTCTTTCAAATAATAAATAAATAAATAAATAAATAATAAATAAATAAAATCTTAAAAAAAAAAAAAAACACTACTGTAATTCCAAGTCTCCTTTTTCTTAAGCTATCACTTACAGGCAACACATCCAAGCAGGTGCTGCCCTGGTCTGTAATATACTCTGCACTATTCATTCAGGGTACAGAGCTGGGGATGTCCCGTACCATCCCAGGAAGATGCACACGCAGGAGTAGATCAGATAAGGTGGTTGTTGTTGTTTTTCCTATGATCGAAACAAAAACTTTGATCTCAGGAATTTTGTTATCTGGTACTTTTTCGGATCCCATAATCTTAA
This sequence comes from Vulpes lagopus, assembly GCF_018345385.1. Taxonomy (NCBI): domain Eukaryota; kingdom Metazoa; phylum Chordata; class Mammalia; order Carnivora; family Canidae; genus Vulpes; species Vulpes lagopus. The sequence goes on from NC_054825.1 coordinate 123,646,698, forward strand.
GGAGGAAAAAAAAGTTTTCCATGAATTAATAATGGCTTGAAATTCAACTCGCTGTAGCAATATTTAGTGCAGTAGTTGTTTCTTTATAGTCACGCTTGATTAGTATTTGAAATTTGCAGGAATTGCAATATGCATGGTTTTCAAAGCCCTTTGCAGAATTTCATTTTTATCACTCAGCAAGAGTCAATGAAAAGGCAGTAAGAAAAGCTCTATGGGATATTTTTATAGGAGTGTCAAAAGCCAGTAAGCTAACTACATGAAAGAACCCAGATTGTACAGACAGAGTTTGAGCAGAAACACTTCAGAGGCTTTATATCTAGTATTTTGACTTTTACATGCCCTTGGAGGAAAAAAAAAAAGAGTGCTAGCTACAAAACCAAATAAGGAAGGGAAAGGAACAAACCATATGCTTAAGAATAATTACAGTTTCCATTTTCCTACAAATGAAATGTAAAGTTTCAAAGATAAAGTGTAATAGAAATTGTGCTGCTTTGGTGTGTCTAAAATATTGCCAAGAAAGAAAATTCTCATTTCCCTTGCTAACTCATCCCAGATTTCTACAATATGGAAGTTAGTCTATCAACCTCTCCACAAGCCCATTTGTTCTTGTTTTGCTTTTAGTAGAGATGAAAAATATCAGATCATCATCTCTAGAAACAAAACTCTCATAATTCAAAGGTACATTAGGTTACTTATCTGATACATCTTTAAATTAAAGACATCTCAGTTACTGTAACCTCTTCTCAAGACATTAATCCTTCTTGTTAATTCTAGCAAAAATGTAAAAAATATTATTCTCTTGATAATACAAGCAATAGTAAATACTTCCTGGCCATGAAAACCATAAATGAAGAGAAAACTCTAATAAGAAGGAAAAGTGAATGGACCTATCATTATTGTGTTTATCATTTCACTGTAGTTAAGACACTACATTTATTTTTTTTTAAGATTTATTTTTATTTATTTGAGAGAAGGAGAGAGAGAGAGAGTAGCAGAGCAGGGAGGCGGTGGAGAAGGAGAAATAATCCTGAAGCAGACTCCCCACTGAGTGTGGAGCCCCACACAGGGCTCGATCTTTAGCACCCCAATATCATGACCTGATCCAAAATCAAGAGTCAGCTGCTTAACTGACTGAGCCATCCAGGAGCCCCCAGAACTACATTCCAATGAGATTTGCAGCTGAGGCAATCACTTTTTTTTTTATTTTTTTTTTGAGGCAATCACTTTGACGGAGCCTTATGTTCCAAGCAAAGCGGAAGTAAGAATCTGTAAATTAGGCCTGTGGCACGTAGGCAGTTAAAACCAGTATTATGTGGCTTCACCGACCTGTGGGTACATTGGTGGCTGCTAGTTGAGTTGCCCCACTCTTGCTTCTCTCTTTCTCCAGATTGGGCAAATCACTTTGACAACCACCTGGTGCTTTTGAATCCAGGCCAGCTTGATTTGAGTGCAGTTTCTTGGATATGTCTACATGGAGACTCTGAAATGATACAGGACAGGCCAGAGTGAATGATTTCACGAGTAAATTATCAGTCAAAAACAAATGCTTCCCAAAGATAGGACAAGGATAAACATTTATCATATGGCAAGTTATGGTTTGTGTATCTGAATCAGAATATTCTTTATGTCAAGGGGAGTTACAGATTACATTTTCATCAATACATTTTGGTAATCTAGGGGTGGGATTTTTGAGAAATTCACCCAAGTGACTAGAATAAGTCATCTCAGTCTCAGAAAATCCGCTTCAAATTCCGTTTGTGCATATCATTTTATTCTTGTGAAACATATTTTTCATTTAAAACATTTTCACTCAGATTTATTATTACAGTTGAATGATCCAGCATTTCATTATATATCACATAATTATATATCATATAATGAAGAGCAGGTTTCATTTTTGCATTCTCTGTAGCTTTTATATGAAACAAATCATAACATCTACTTGAAATTAACCTACATTTTTATCAGCATTATGCAAACTTGACAAAGCTCTTCTAGTCAATTTAAGAATAATAATTCATCCTAACAATGAATTATTAAGGCACAACATCAATGGACCCTAAAACACGTCTCCCATATAAGAGATGTCATAGTATTTGATGTTAGGCTAACATTGTATGCTTCAAAAGGATCATCAGATAGGAGCAAAAACTAAAGACCTAAATAAAAAGTTGAACTTTCAGCACTTTGCTTCTATTCAAATTCAGGCTAGCTTTGTTGTTGTTGTTGTTGTTGTTGTTGTTGTTTTTAGTTTAATATGGATGCATAAAATTCAAAGGTTCATAGAGTCAAAGTTACCCAGTCAACCATTTTGGTTCACTAAAGGATAGGATGATTAACAGTTTTCCTTAAGTTCCTCCTACAGACTGTGTATAGCATTAAATTTATTAAAAGCTTCACTGAAAGCTTGAATCAAAGGCTTTTAAAGCTTATAAAGGGCCAGTAAGGAAATTGTGGTCTATGATAATTAAATAATTGGCCCAAATAAACACAATGAATGGTGCCGAGCCTCAGGGATATGTCTCCTGACTCTTAGCCCGGTGCTCTTCACGCCACTCTACAATCCATTTGTTCATTTATCCATTCAATGTGGTGCAATGGTTGACCTGATGGCTCCCATTCTTCATCTCTCTCTGTGTCTATGTCCTTCCCATGTAATCTTGCCATGCCCTCCTACTCTGACTTTTGACTCATCCATGTGACTTCTTTGGGATCAACAGGATATTGGCATATGCGACACAGAGACTTGAAAGATAATTGTACAATTGACTTTGGTCATTTCTGTCCTTTCACTACACCACGTAGACATGCCTAGACCAACCTCCTGGAGGTTGAGCAGGACAGACAGTAAAGTCAGGTTACCCTAGTCATCAGGGCTGAGATAACCAAGAGTCAATAGAAACCCAGACATCTGGGTGAACCCAGACTACATGAGTTGAAACTAAGTCAAGTCAGCTGAACCCCACAGCCTTCATGAACTAGGTAAATGTGTTTTTAGCTATATGCATTAAGTTTTTCTGGTGAGTATGCAGCATTGTGTGACTAGATAAATGATATCTCCAACAGCCATTTATCTATAGAATCCCAGATACTGGGTATGTGTGAGAATGCAAATCTAAATATAACATAGTCTCAGATTTCAAATTGTTCAAACGTAATTTCTTTTTTTTTGTAATTTTTTTTTATTGGAGTTCAATTTGCCAACATATAGCATAACACACAGTGCTTATCCCTCCAAGTCCATCACCCAGTCACCCCAACCACTGCCTACCTCCCTTTCCAAACATAATTTCTTAAATTGTTTAAGTGTAGAATTAATATAGAGTGTGGTAAGTCATTTGTAGATAATTCTCAAATTCCTTCTTTAATATCAAAAGATGGGATCCAGGTGATAGATACTATAGAGGGCAACTGAAAAGATCAGAGTTAGAATGTTAATATTAAACAAAACAAACCACGACTCCTGTTTACATGTGACTCATCCACAGCCCACAAAAATGTAAGTCCATCACTCAGTATGAATTTTTAAATTTATTATCAGGCCTGACACATAGTTTGTCTTAACACATATCTTTGAAAAAAAAAAGCAGATTCAACCAGCATTTAAGTACTTCCCTGATTTTGATATTAGATGCATTTGGAAAATGTATTATTATTTCAAATTATTAGATGACTACTAAATCATAGTTTTTCAGGACTGAGCAATAAACTGGATTAAAGAAGAAATGTAGCTTCTTGCTTTTTCATATCAAATCCAATTGATAATATTAAAACATTGAGGGGAAATATAAGGTCATGAAAATTATGTGTAGGATAATATATCCCAGATTTCAAAGAAGAAACACAGAATTTGAACAAAGCTCTTAAACCTGAAATCTATAACGTGAAAGGCTGAGCAGATCTAGGCTGATGGTTTGATCATAATGGGTCAAGTAACATCCCCGGTGCATCTTGGCAAACCCCTGGAAGATTGGGCATTTTTTTTAAATTAATTTTTATTGGTGTTCAATTTACCAACATACAGAAAAACACCCAGTGCTCATCCCGTCAGGTGTCCACCTCAGTGAAGATTGGGCATTTTATAAACACATTAGGGTTTCACTAAGAACCACATTTTGCTAGAGGCACTCCCCACACTGGGCTCTCTTCTATCTAGTCAAGCCATGCCAAGTTTTCCAACCTCTCCTTCACTTTACTTTTTATAGCCAGGCTCCTATTCCCTAGTCCTTCACATTAGGACTAGGGAACAGGAAGGTAGATGTTTCTTAAGCTACTGACCCTGCCATAGTCTCTCAATCTTGTTTACTTATCATCAGTACCTCCCTCCAGCACCCTGGCTCTCCAAGCCATTGACAGGTATTGACCTTCCCTACAGTACTCCATTCTTCAGTGCTCAACTGCCATCCATTAAGCATCAATCCCTTCCTTTTCCTCTCTCTCTTCCTTGGCTCTCAGAGTCCTCCACCTTGCTGAGAACTCTGCTCCATAGTGTGCATTTTTCACTACATATTCAGCTTCCTCTTAGAACATTGTCTCTACCTCCCTACCTTGACTAAAATCCCATTCTCTATTGAGGATAGCACTTCTCCCGCAAACAGAGATGGCTGCTTAGTCTCCCACACCCTAGATACCCTCAGGTTGGTGCTATTCTGGCCCATAGTACTGTCTGTTTCATCTTTACCTCCTTGCTAATCCCTGCGGCTTTGATATCCCTGCCCGCTAGCTATGCTTCATCTCCTCTCTTGTTGGAATCACCCATCTATTAATCTCTAGTCACAATCCATCTTTCACAAAAAGACTGGGTTATTATTTGCCCTGCCAGCCCCGTTGCCTGGTTGGTGTTCACATCTTCACAGACATTCTTTTCAGCACCTTGACTGGATCTCATTATAAATGAACTTTTCATTTCTCTACCTTAGACTTTCATTCCAAGAATCACACCTGAAACCTGTTATGACAACCTTTTCCACCTCCAAAATCACCAAGTGTCTTTCTCTCTCACCTCATCTCCTATCCTTTATTATCTATAGCCCAGCCAAGCTCCACTGACCCCTTGCTTTCTCCGTACCCACCAGCTTTCTAGGCTCATTTCCCTTTGTTCTCTACACAACATCAATCCCAATTTGAAAACTTCAATCTGGCCAGTAGCATGTCAGACTTTATTTACCCTGCTTTACCCCTCAGCAGCATGTGATGTGTCTAGCCACTCCTTTTCCTTGGCCCAGCATCCCTACTACCACTCTGACTACTCATTCTTGCTCAGCCCCCTTTGTTGGGTTCAACCTTATTTACCTAAACATTAACTTTTAGGACATTCTCAAAGTTTTGTCCTTGACCCAGTTTTCTTCATACTATCCTGGATAATTCCAACAGTCACGTGGCTTAATTTACTGTTTATGTGTTTACGTCTTCAGAAGTGAGGGGAGATTTATTAAATGCGATGACTATAGGCCTGTGTGCCATGATCAGCACTCTAGACTCCCATTTTTATGTCCTTTAGCTCTACAGTTCTACCACTCTTTCTTCCTATCTCAAGGCTTAGCTCTTCTGTTTGACTAGAACATTCTTCACAAACTCTTCTTCCTTAATTTTACTAAGTCTCAGGTTCCTGCAAGTTTTCCCTCACCACGTAACAGTTTTGCCAGCACTCTAATTCTCTAGTCTTTGATGACCTTGAAGTTTTATTGGGATGCAGTTTTTACAATATAATTAAATAATACCTGGTATTAGTGTTTAATGTCTCTCTGTTTCAAATAAAAACCTACTGAGAATAAGGACTATGCATGTCCTATTCATTGTTCTCCTTATCTCAGTGTTTTAAATATAGTTTGTATTAAATAACTACTTACTAAATTAATGGAGAAATGAAGGAGTAAATACAGACTTAATTTTTAAGACTTTTTCTTTGGCTAGCTTATCAATGGCTACTACATAGTTACATTTTGATATGTTAGAAGTGATATCCAGTCACTTTTGACGTAATACTTAGTATATATTTGAAAGGAACACCTATTTTAACTTGTTTTATCCGTAAAAAAACACACATTGCAAATTTTATGCTTTTAAATAAATTAACTGTTGCAATCACTACAAACACTTTAGTTATATGGTATCCCATATATTTCTGTGGCTCAAGTTAGATCGGTTCCTATCTATGGAAATTATAAATCCAAGAATGGTTATGCTAGGGAAATTGAGAACTTAGTGTGTATACACAGTGGCCCCATATTCCCCAGGCATGAGATTGTGACCTGATATTAATGGAAGAAATAAAACTCTGTCAGGTACTGCTTCAATGATATCAAGCTTTCAACCTGGATATCAGACCCAGAGGAAAATGAGAAAAATAAAATGCGTGTAAAGAATAGAGAAGCACACGGATAAATTTGAACTGGCATGCATCAGGCCTTTTTGACCACTCTACAGTTGCAGTTCAAAAATAAACCCTGTTTATTTTGTATAATTTCCACTTCACTTGTCATTGAAAATGAGTCATTATAATCCTGTCTGCTAATATAAAATGACTATTAAATCATTTTTCATGTTATTCTTAGCTTGTAGTGTGCGTATTGCTTTTAGTTCCCGCTGAAAGCTGTGATCCAATTACAAGACGCTGAAATTTTTTCTTATGAACAAAGAAAAGAACAAATAAATATTACCCCAAAAAAGTATTTTTCTTTCTTCAAATCCGTCTTTCATCTCATACCTAAGGCCATATGGTTGGGGGGAAAAATAATCCTTTTCCAAACAATCCACTGAGATTCCTGGTTTGTGATTACATTTATTTGTGTTCCTTCTCCCAAGGGCGAGGCTCGCTTTTCTTTAGAAAGTCACATAGGACCTGTCTTGGCCCAGGGACTAAACATCACTCACATTTTAAACAACATGAAGTATCCCAGATAACGTCCTTTACTTTTTTACTTGGTAAAAAAAAAATATAAAAAAGAAAGAAAAAAATCAATCACTCTCCTAACAGACTAAAAAAAGCATCCTCTTCTCAGCTTATATAAACAACTGCTTCTTTCCACTGCCTGTACTTTTTCACTTCAGAAAAGTGAATCCAAGGGATACGTGGGAAGACATTTCAAGTGATATTTGGGAAGAAATTTCCTATTAAGTAACTTTCCTCCTCAGCATTAAATTACGCTTAAAACAGGAACAGTAGTAATAGCAATTCAGAAGCTATACATTAAAATAAAGAAATGAGGTTCCAAATCCAATCATAAAAAACACAGGTTTGCATATTCAAATTATCGTTCCAAGAGAACATGTAATCCTCTATGCCATCTGTCTTTTAATGTGTGTGTGTTTTCTCTTTTTGTTTGTTATCTGGTTGAATTACCATAAATAATTTAGAAGGTTATTAAGTGGTTTTGAAAAAACTAATACATTTCTTATTGTGCATTATAAAGTCTCAATTAAATGGAGGCAAATGTTTGGTTTTACTGAGGAGAATATTTAAATAAGCAAGAATATAAACTGAAAAATAATTTGAAGTTGATCATCCATAGAAACACTCCTCTCTTTCAGACAATAATCTGAGGTTTCACGTAATCATTCATCTGTACTAATAACCTGCCTTTCTACACAGAATACGTTCTTTATACCAACTGCACGAGAGGCCCTTTGAGCTTGTTCTATCCAATCCCAACAAACCATCTTTGACCCCTTGCCTGTCCCTTGAGGCCTTCGTGGTTTGCAGGGGTTTTGCCCAGAGCCATGGTTGGCAGGCCCCATCAGAAGCCCACTGCCTCCTCTTCTGCTCGCCCCAGGGTTCCAGAACATGGCCTTCCCAGGTGAGACTCTGCTGGCGCCCTTTACCCTCTGCAGCAAGCACTCTTCCTCCCTCAACCATGCACACCTTCTTCATACGGGACCATTCTGGGTGGGCTCTGAGCAGTTAGCTAACTGGGACCTGAGGAGTAAAACCAGGTGCTTGCATATGGCTTGACACTTAGACACTCTTGCCCCAATTATAGCTAACATGGGGGCAGATCCTTCTCTCGCCTGCTGCAAGTACACCAGAAGTTCAGGACATCTCAGAGTTGGGAGTTTTCTATCTTTCCTGCCCTTTCCTTTGGACAGAGACCAGGCAATAGGCCCATGGAAAAGGAATGTGCCTACTCTGCTTCCCTAGTTGTTCTGATAAAAAAAAAAAAAAAAAAAGACAACTTTCTATCTCAGCCCTCCAATGCTGAACTTACTGGGACCAGATCCAAGAAGACAAATCCCTGCTGGAACTATTAGAGATCTTATCATGCATCATATATCAAAGATTGTTCCTTGTTCTCTGGTAAAGAAATCATTTACTATTAAGATGACGTTAAGCCTTCATTTTCAAAGACATCTTTCCAGAACATATTATGTATTAAAGAAAGATATCATAAGTATGCATGTATTTCAGTGGCTTCTTCCTATTTCTTCGCTGCTGAAAACAGGGAACTTGACAATTTGACATCTGCAAGTGCTACCATCCTGATTTGATGTTGATTTGACCACCCTCTTGGGAAAAATCAAATCCTAGCTCACGAGAGCAGAAGAACTCAATACAATCACCCACTTTGATTTAAACAAGTTTAAGAATTTTCCTTCAGAGTACTCAGGGTGAAGAACCTCTTCACACCCTTTTGTCAAGCTCAATCCAATCTGCTTCTTGCTATTCGAATCTTCCATAAATGTAGCCCAAAATGAAATGGACACTTGAAGCAAGGCTTAGCCAATATATCTTTATTGCAAAATGAGGCCAGAAGCGACAGCTAATCTGTACATTTGTTAATCGTAAGGAGATAAATGAGAAGTCCGGCTGCCCTCCAGCCCTCAAAGACGTTAGCGGTGTCACTCCAGATAACGGACAAGCACGCACAAGGGTTTGCTGTTTTAGAGCTGCTCCGGCAAGGGCATCCCCTACACAACACCAAGGTCGGCTCACTTATAATGTTGATGCATGGATGATGGAATAATTCTGTAGAGAAATAAATTTTCTTCTTTCTCTTTATTTTGCCCTCCTGCCAATTTTAAGATTATTAATTCATATGACTATTGTTATGACTTCCATAGCTCCTGCTTTAATTGGAAAATCATAACTCTTCGACTCCGTGGGGGCAGTCTGTGACCAAAGTACAGGAAAATTAATCTTAGTTTGAATTATAGAAACAGAAATTACAGTAGAATAAAGCACGTGACATATTTTTTTGTTTAGTTTTTCGTGAAATTAGTTTTTAATCAGTAGACATATGAATAGCATTTGAAAAGTGTCCAGCAGAGCAACGCTTGCTGCAGATGGCAGATGGGAACTGCAGTGTACCATATAATAGTTCTGTATCGAGGAAAAGTACTCTAAATTCATTTCTTAAAAATTACATTTGAAATCATTTTAACCTTGTGGGTATTAAAGCACAGCCTTCCGTATAAGTCTTTGAAAGGTATCCATCCTGGCAACCTGATATAAAACACTGCCATATTATTATTTGAGCTAGAAGTGATTTTGATGAGTATGATTCATCTCACTGTTTCTTTAAGTATTCCCATTATATAAAATGTTAAATGGCATGTTTGCCACTGAGGTGTTGCTAAAATGTAAAAATCTCATGCTATTTTGAACCAGCCTCTAACACAGGGTGCAGTCCTTGAAGGCTGCTTCCCACCTCTTCACCTCAACTCAAGCCTGGCAATAATTCATGCAAACCCTTTCCATGAAGGCTGTTCTTCTCTTACACCCTGTTTCCCGTGCCCTTTGTAAAGCACCATCTGGGTCTACCGTTCCACACCTTCTCTAAATTTCTACAGAATCCTGACATGACCCTATAGTCATCTCCAGGATCCCACTTTGCTCATAATGCGCTCTTCGGCTCACGTCCTCCTCTTGGTCATTCCTCTCCCGTCATGACATCAGAAGGCCTTAACGTTTACATCTCTGCAGAACTGTTTTCCTCCTCTTTTTTTTTTTTTTAAGCCTCTTGTAAAAACAATCAGAACTTGGATCTCATGGTCCCTCAGAATTGCTCCGTCATCAAGATTATGGATTTTACCATGCTCCTCTGTGCTCCTACTTTCTTAATACCAGTCATCCCTCTCAATTTGCAATCCATTTCTGCCTCCCAGCCTCCTTGCCTCACTTTGTCTCCCCACCCAAAGGATCCTTAGAATATCTTTGTTATCATTTTTCTCACTGTGGTCGTAAGATCCTCACTTCCCATTCTATTCTCATTGCCAGTCCTCCAACGGTGCTTATTGCTGATTATTTTTTTTAAAGGCTGATAATTTTCCCATTTGTCTCTAAAAAATTTATGTTCCCTGGTGATATCTAGGTCCTCAAGTTTGCTCAGTTATCTGAGGATCTCTGTTTCGGTTCCTTGTGGGGGGTCCAGAGATGATACTTCAAATTTTTTCCTCTTTTTAGCAAGCTCGCAGTCACAGCCTGGCATTCCTCAATCTTAGGAGGTCATTTAATCATGTCATTGATGGAGATTGTGGACATCTGAAATCAATTCCCACAGCTTTCCCTGTTTTGTCTTAGAAATGCACTCGAGCTCTCATCTTTCTTAGGAAGGGTCCTGTCCTCTTTCTAAAGCCAGTGCCTCCCCCTTTTGACTTCATCCATTATTCTACCCACTTGCACTGTATTCTCTGACCCTGCTCTCCATTGCCTCATTCATTTTCTGCCAAGCTTTAGTAAGAGTGATCTATTCTTATTGCTCTTTTTCTTTCCCTCCCACTCACTTATTATATGGGTATTTACAGAATGCAGTCTGGTTTCTGTTCTTACCACTTGATTGAAAATATTTTCACCAATAACTTTTTAGCCATCAGTCATAAATCCCATGGCCTTTTCTCAGACCTCACAGTTCCTAAGCATTCTGCTGAATGTAACTCTGATAACCATCTCATCATCTGAAAAAAATGATTTTCCTCTCAATCTCCAGTAACATTGTTCTCTCATCTTCCTTTTTATCTCTTGGATCCTTATTTACTCATCCGTTTTGCCATCTTTTCTCTTTCCTGCCAACCTCTACATTGGTGACCTCCGAGCCATTCTGATTGCATGTTCTTGATGAAAACTTGAAACATTAAACAGAAATATCTCACGTGAGATAGTTTTATAAAACTATGTGTGTGCTCTACTACCATGTATGTAACTATGTACATTTACTCTACTAATAATATATCCTGTGCATTAAAAAAGCAGACATTTTAAAATGATAAAGTTGAGGTAAAAATATTTTAAGCAAAATTATTTGTTAATAATATTGAGAAAAATGGTTGAATCATTTTCATTACTTTTTAAATCTTGATTAATGTGATACAGCAATTCAGTTGTTTGTTTCATAATTCAGCCAATTGATACACTAAGTTTTAGTGGCTCTCACTGCTAAAAATGATATACTTCACAAAGCTACATGGATCCAAATGAAAAAGTACATTTTCAGTTGCTCCAAGTCATGATACATATTTTCAATGATGCCTACTAATTTTGCAAAGATATTGTTGAAATTGGCTAGTAAATTCCTATCTTCCCTGATGTCAAAGTGATAGTTAATATTTCAATATTGGATTTTTTTCATTAATTAATTAGTTTATTTGAAAGAGAGAGGGAGAGAAAATGCTCATGCAGGACGGGTGGGCAGAGGGAGGAGAGAATCCACAAGACAACTCCCCAGCTGAATGCAAAGCCCAATGAGGGCCTCCATCATGGGACCCCAAGATCATGATCCGAGCTGAAGTCAAGAGTCAGCTGCTTAATGGACTGAGCCACCCGGGCGCCCCTCCCTATTGGATTTAAACACACAGATATTCTGTGGAAGCTTTTATAAATGGTTAGAAATTTTGTTTGCAAGTTTTTAAAGTTTGCAAGATGAGAAGTTGCATTGTTTCCAGCAATGGAAGCATATAACATCAGAAATATTTTTAAACAATCCATTTTCAAAATATTCTATATAGGATGATTCTTTTGTTACAGCTATTTTTGGTCCTTTTTGATCGAAGGACCAGCTCAAGGACGCACGTGGGCATTCCTCTGGTGGCAGACTACTGATGGGCACTTAGGGCGTAGATTGACAAATTTGAACTCTCAACTCTCAATCAGGGACACCTTAGTAACACTCTTACTGAAATTTAATTTTTTTGTAAAATGAATCTTAATATTAGCACATCTTTAACTTGGAGAAAAATGACTTGTCCTAAGACAATCAGAAAATCTTTAAATGGTACAAAAGAATACCCCGGTCATTCCTCATTTCACAAGGTATTATGAAGATCCTACTATATTTTATACTTGTGTTTCTATGAATTAATCTCATATTTAAAACACCATTCAGAACTTTGTAAACTTCTGGCTACAGGTTCTTGGTTGCCTAACCTGCCTACAGTGACAGTGGGAATCTATTTCACAGGTAGAGTCCTATCTTTAATATTCCTTTAGAATCACTTAGAAAAGTCTAGACAATGCAGTTGCCCCATGAGTAGTTGTACTTACTCAGTTCCTCCATGAGGCAATGCTTGTGCTAAAGAGGTCAGTAAGGGATAGAAGAGTGGTTTCTCCCATGCATTAATAAAAATACTTCATGGATTTTATTATCAAAGCACAGTTTAACAAATACAATAGGCACGTATGTTGGGAAAAAAGCAAGCTCTAGTGCAACTTTGCAGAAAATCTCCCTTACTGAGTCATTTGTCCATACAAATAATGTTAACAACTAAGATTTATTTTGTGCTTAGCAAGTGCCAGGTACTACTTTATGCCTGTTACATGTGTTAGCTTATTGAATTCTTCAGCATTTTTTTCCTAATCACCTTCCAAGAGTATTTTCAGGAAAAGAAATGGTTTTTGTTTTTCACCATATTGCTTCTTTATATTATTTTAGCCATTTTTAGGGAAGACTGGTATACCTAATAATATGTAGGGTTTCTTTTTCTTTATCTCTGTTACAAAAAAAAAAACCCTAAAAAATGTTGAACATTAATTTTAAGGAGGTTTATTTTTTTTTTTAAGATTTTATTTATTTTCTCATGAGAGACACAGAGAGAGAGGCAGAGACACAGGCAGAGGGAGAAGCAGACTCTATGCAGGGAGCCCGATGTGGGACTTGATCCCTGGTATCCAGGATCACGCCCTGGGCTGAAGGCAGACGCTCAACCACTGAGCCCCCCAGATGTCCCTTTAGTGAGGTTTAAAGGTAATGACGTACTGTTGCTTATAGCATAAGAATAAATAGCACTGAAAAACTGTAGACGATTGTCTTCACATTCTTTTTTGCTTAGTTTTCAAAATACATTGTTAATCATGAAGGCTTCATCTTCCCAGTTGCTAACATCACATAACACAGTATAAACTATGGTGAAATTCACTGTCACTTAAATCTTCATTTCAATTGTCTTGAAAATTTCAAATTTTTGGCTGACATCTTGATGGGTATGATTAGTTCATCTTCTCATTTTTCCCCTCCTAATGTGGCTGATAGAGAAGCATGAGAAGTGTAAAAACTGTCAGTTCTACTTTTCTTTTTAATCTCTGTTGTCTTTTGCTCATATTATAAATATAATATTTTGATAAATTTATCTTCTGAAGTATGTAATAGTTTTAGAAAAAGGCACAAATCATAAGGACAGCTCAATGACATGATATACATTGAATGCATCTATGAAACTACTACCCCGATTGAAACGTAGAATATTAATAGGCCCCCTGCAGCTCCACCCTGCCTAACCCATCACATTTCCAACCCTTCTTCCCAAAGCTAACCAGTATCCTGACTCCTACAATCATAGACTAGCTTTCTCTCTTGTTTGGAAGTTTTAAATACTTTAAATCATAGGGTATGTCTTCTTTTGTGTCTGGCTTCTTTCTTTTTATCCCTAACTTCAGAGCATCCTATTGTATGAATATACTAAAATTTATTTATCTGCTCTACTACTGAAGAACATTTGAATTGTTTCTATTTTTTTAACTATTATAAAAAATGCTGCTATTAATATTTCTATACATGTATTTTTGTGCATGTATTTTGTCCCTTTTCCCCCCACATGTGCGTATGCTTCTGTAGGCATTTAATTGTTGGGTCATAATGGGTATGGATGCACATTAGATTGCACAAAGTGGTTTTCTGGAATATATTCTCAGAAGGAGTACACAAACTTCCAGTTTCTCCACAATCTTGCTATGATTTGGTACTGTCCATCTTTTTACTTAATCATTCTATGATTCTGTAGTATCACCTCATTGTGGTTTCCATTTATATTTCCCAGATGACAAAATTAAATAGTATTTTAGTGTTTTATTGATCTTTGTGAAACATCTATTTTGTGAAGTAACTATTCAAGGATTTTGCCCATTTTCTCTATTGTGCTGTCTGTATTTTTGTCATTTATTGGTAAAGTGTTTTTTTTTTTTTAAATTTTTATTTATGATAGTCACAGAGAGAGAGAGAGAGAGAGAGAGAGAGGCAGAGACACAGGCAGAGGGAGAAGCAGGCTCCATGCACCGGGAGCCCGACGTGGGATTCGATCCCGGGTCTCCAGGATCGTGCCCTGGGCCAAAGGCAGGTGCCAAACCGCTGTGCCACCCAGGGATCCCGGTAAAGTTCTTTACATATCTGAATACAAGTCCTTTTTAGTATCCTTTCTCTGTTTCGCAAATAAGCTTCCCCACTCTGTAGCTTGCCTTTTCTCTCCCTTAATGGTGTCTTTAGTAGTATAATCTTTCATTGATTTTTTTTTAATTAAAAAAATATTCGTCCATTTTGTCAGATTAGATTTTGCTTAAAGTAAAAAATACAATTTTCAAACAACTTGACGAGGCTCATTGAATCTACAGCACAGTGCAATGCTATCCAATGAAGGGTGCCTAGTCAGGGTCAGGGTCCCATTCTCAGAAATATTCACTCTCTGGAAGGCCCTGGGCTGAAGGCAGTGCTAAACCGCTGAGCCCCCCGGGGCTGCCCTGGTAGCTGCTATCTTTATAAAAACAAACAAACAATAACAAAAAACAACCATATGCTATGTATCTCCTGATAGAAAATACATAGTACTCATGATGGAGTAGTTTTCCCAGAAGTTCAGATCTGAATCTTTGAAGCTTCAAAATTTAACTATCAATTCACAGAAAAACAAGTCCAAAGGACATCTCGATAGGAAGCAATTCACAGGCAAAACAATTCTAGAATATATGACATAAAGAATATATATTTTCTAGAATATATGGCATGTGATAGACCAGGAAAGAAACTGATGTACAAAAATCACAACAGTCCAGTTTCTACACAAGTTTCTCCAAATAACTAACAAAAGGAAACCATTTCTAGTCCTCCTCACTGGCAATCACAACCAACATGACTTATGTTTTGGGAAATTCTATAGAATTCTCAATTCTATGGAAGTAAGTCAGTTTCTCCAACAAATTTGAAAAAGAAAAACAAAACAGGAAGAACCTTTTACATTATTATTTTTTTTGGAAAAACCTTATACATTAAAAGACACTTAAAACATATCATTCAGATGCAATGTGTGCACCTTAGATCCTGACTCAAACTGTAAGAAGACGTTTATGAGACAAGCAGGCAAACCCGAATCCTAACATGATATTTGATATCCTTAAGGAATTTTGTTTTTAGGGATGATGACTATATTGTCTTAATAATCTCTACCTTGCAGAGAGATTCAATGAAGTATTTGCTGATAAAATTAAATGAAATGATGTCTGCTCTTGTTTTCTCCCCAAAATATCCAGTCGGTCTGAATAGTGAGGGATCTAGGCAGAACAAAATTAAGTCTTGAGTTGATAGTCAATGAGGCTGGGTGATGCATGTCTGGAGGTTCGTTACGCTATTCTCTCTACCTTTGTATGTACTTGAAATTTTTGAGAATAAAAAGTTAAAAAAAATAGCTTGGTCTACTTGAGATCAAGACAATAATAGACTTATGTACATCTGAGAACACACAAAAAGTATAGTGTATTCCAGAGAATAGGCTAGAGTTTCTTAAATCATCTCATCTGCCTAAAATTGGAGTTGGTAGTTAGCACTTACTTGGCTGGGAGGACATACATAGCTGGATCCCAGAGACTTGAACCCTACCTCTCCAGGCAGTCTGGACAATGTTGCAGGGAGTTGAGGAGGGGGGTCAGAGTCAGGAGTGGGGATGCAAGCTAACAGCAAGGCTGAAAGGCCTGGAAGCATTTGATGGAAAATAACACAGACCAGATCCTCCCATGTGGCCAAACTCACCATTCAACATGGCACTTGCTTTTGGTTAACTATAGGGAATAAAGAGAGAAAAGAAGAAGGTTTGAGTCCAGGTGTCTTGTCCTTCCATACGTGAAATTTTCACTTGATAAAGAACTGAGAATTTAGATGTATCTCTTGATGGTTTAGTAGTAATGCACATCTAAGGTATTGCATTGAGAGGAAATTAGTTTTATTCTCTATAACTTGTAGATTGAGCAGAGAGATTTTGAATTCATACTTAGAAAATACTGAATATGAATATCGTTCACACACACACGCAAGAATGCATATATACATTGCATTTAAAATCCTACAGAAAATGCCTCAACTCACTCCCACGTTACTTTGAAAAGAGAGAAATCTGGTGGATAGTAAATTGATAATAAGGGGTATGTAGGAGCTGAGCATTTATTGATATCTTTATAACACTGAAATCTAGCCTCAGGATCATATAAGCACCTCAACTGCGTTGACATCTCTACCTAAGCACGTGCGCATCTGCCAGTATTGTCTCCAAATGAAAACTCAGCTGACAGAGAAACAAAGCATCAGAGCTGAGAAATGAGACTCGAGGCCTGAAGCAGCTGACAATATCCTCAAATGCAAACCGGGCTAGAGTCCAGGCTAAAGGCTCACTCTTTTCAGACCTGTGTCCAGATTCTTTTTTTCCCTTGCCATTTTATTCATTTCTCTAAATCCCTGACTTCCCAAAGTCATCAGAGCTGCGTATGACGTTGCCCCTCTTGTAATTACAGAGTTTATGCCCGTTTCTGAAAACTAGGAACTGACGAGTAGGGAAAACTGAGTGACCAGATAGAATGAAAGCAAAATATCTGTCATTTGTCATTTTCTTCTTCTTCTTCTTCTTTTTTTTTTTTTTTTCACCTGCCAGACAAAAGGTAAAACAGAACAAGAAACACGATAGCAGGGATAATCACATAGCTTTTGATGCAATCATGACTCAGGCGGTGTTTGAGTTAAAATATCATTTCATTTTGCTCTAAAGGGTAGGCTGTAAACAAATTGGTGACAAAGCAACAGGGAGCGTGGAACCGGATTTTAGCAGTGATTTCATTTTCCCACCAGATGGCAGGTCTTCCCCGGATCTTTGGAGCTGCTTCCAGAATCTAGCTATTTCGTTGCTGACAGAGCAGTGAGATTATATCTATGGACTCGGTTTGAATTTGGGAAATCTGCCAGGACTCTGTGGCTCCAGGATTAAATGTCTCTTATTTGAAAAGAGACTTCCACGGGCAGAGGTTTTTTTATTTATTTATTTTTTAAGTCATACATATATCTTCAGGACAAAGGCTATTTACATAAACTCCCGGCTTAGGCTGAGCTTCCCAGGATCTCTGCTGGCACTTCTTCCTTGATGTTCAGCACCCCAAGAGGCTGGTAAATGCACTAGCGAGTGCTTCAGAGTATTGTATTTCTTAAAGCAGAGCCAAGTAAGAAGTATTCAAATGCCACCCGTATCTCAAGCATTCTCATCTAATCTCAGCTCCTGGAGTATTTACTTAAAACATTTTCATTTTCCTGGCAAGGAGCTATGTAAATACATTCAATTTTTTACCTTTTTAAAAAAAAATATATATATACATATGTCCTTGAGACATTTTGACTAATGTGTTACTTTGGAGAATTTTACTCTCTAACTACATGTGCACAAATATATCACAAACTAATTCCAGAATAAAAGGCTTATCTCAATGATCAGTGACATTTGCATTCAGGAATTATAAGCAATTGAGAATTCATCTACTCCCTGTGTTGCTAGAGAGACACTTGATGCATTTTCAACGTATATATTTTTAATTTGTGTTTCTAACAAATTCACATCCCTGACACAGATCAATATTAGTGGACTACTTTTTCAATACACAACCCTAGATGCCATCTGCACCTTCCATAGGGAGCAGGTAGGGACATTCTCGCAGGGGGCCTGCATAAGGCAAAAGGTGTGGCTTTGGGGAGACTTCCCAGGAGGGGAGAGCATGGGGGTGACCCAGGGAGGCACGCCTGAGGTGGGACTCTTGTCCTTCATCAGTCACCTTGGCTTTTTCCTACTGGTGGGCAATAGAAGATGCCTTCCCCGAGCATGACGACTGTAGGAGTCCAGGATATGCCACCCCCAAAGAGGCCGCTTTGGGATACTGATTATTTTGAGCTGTAGGCATTGAAAAAAAAAAGCAAACTGCAAGGAAAGACTGTCCCTGCACCCCCTTTAGCTGCCTAGAGACAGACCCTCCATCAATCAGAAAACAGACTCCGCACAGAACAGACTAGAAGGTGACATCACACCCAGACAAACTTTGTCACATATTGCCACATGTCCCATCTACTTTTCTAAAGGCCCATTCGTTTTCCCAAAAAATTGTTTTTAGAAATCATTCTTCCCGAATAAGCCTGCTTCCCCCAATCCCTTTGGCCATTAGGATGGTATTTAGGACTAAATGTAAAGCTGCCTCTTTGTGTTACTCAGTTCCCCTGGGTGTCTCCCTTGTATACATGAGGTCTACGTGTCAGTAAACTTCTGTCTTTCTCTTGTTAATTTGTCTTTTAGGATATGAGCCTCAACCAGGAACTCAGAAGAGGAAAGGAGAAATCGCTTTCCCTCAGCTACGCTTGTACCTAACAGAGACAGGCGTGAGCTAGTGAGCAAAACTGTGGGTGAGTTGTACCCTGCCCTAAATCCTCATTCTCTCATTCTCTCCTCTCAACCCTACGCCACACAACGCAGTCTGCTGCAGACCTAGAGAATCTAAACTACTTTGCATAGTTCATACGCATTGCAAGAATTAGAATTGACTATAACTTTGGTTTAAAAAAACCCCCTCATTATCTGGAACTAAATTCACAGCCATTCACAGAGAATAGGTCTGGAATCCAGTTGCCAAGTAATGTAGCATATGTGGATACGATTATGCATAGAGAAGGGAAATTTTCTATGGATGGGGAATTGGGGACAAAATTATTTAAGTAAACAATCCAACAGGGGGAAGCTGCAAGTATTATTTGTGCTAGTTGAAAACAAAGAGTTCTATTTCAAAAGTGAAAAGTCCTTGGTTTTTCATATAAAATTAGACTTTTCAAAAAAATAAAAATAAAATTATAGTTTTCAATTTAAACTCTTTTTGCATTTTTATAAATTTATTTTTTACTGGTGTTCAATTTGCCAACATATAGAATAACACCCAGTCCTCATCCCATCAAGTGCCCCCCTCCATGCCCGTCACCCCGTCACCTCCCCTTCCACCAACCCTAGTTCGTTTCCCAGAGTTAGGAGTCTCTCATGTTCTGTCTCCCTCCCTGATATTTCCCACTCATTTTTTCTCCTTTCCCCTTTATTCCCTTTCACTATTTTTTATATTCCCCAAATGAATGAGACCATATGATGTTTGTCCTTCTCCGATTGACTTATTTCACTCAGCATCATACCCTCCAGTTCCATCCACATGGAAGCAAATGGTGGGTATTTGTCATTTCTAATGGCTGAGGAATATCCCATTGCATACATGGACCACAGCTTCTCTCTCCATTCTTCTGTCGATGGACACCGAGGCTCCTTCCACAGTGTGGCTATTGTGGACATTGCTGCTGTGAACATCGGGGTGCAGGTGTCCCAGCGTTTCACTGCATCTGTATCTTTGGGGTAAATCCTTAAACTCTTTATTTAAAATTCTTCTGTGGCCCAAAGGATTAATCCAGACCCCTTTCTGTGACCTTTAAGATTAGTACACAGCTCCATTTCAAGGCTCCCCTTCTCTGCTTTGGCTCAGTCGTTTCCTGAGTGGGCTATGGGTTTCTTATTTTCAAGTCCATCCTGCTAGATAATATGCTCCTGGCCATTTTTCTGCTTGCTTACCTTTGACATTTTCAGTGAGTCCTTGATATATAGGTGATGATGTAATCAATCGATTAAGCAACCCATGGTTATTTTTTTGACTATGCTGTCTCTGTAAAATTCCAAAATGCCTGGGAAATATATGCCTGTTCATTTTCCCCTGGAAAACCCTAGACTACCTGTGGATTATATTAGTTCCCTAGGGCTGTTGTAGCAAACTACTACAAGCTGAGTGGCTTAAAGCAGCAGACATCCGTCCTCTAAAAGTTCTGGAAGTTCAAAGTTTAAAATCACAGTGTCATTCCAGGTGCTCTTCAGAGGCTCTAGGGGAAAAACCTTTTTTTGCCTCTTCCAGCTTCTTCTGGTTGTTGACATTCTGTGGCTTTCCTTGGCTCCTGGCTGCACTACTCCAATCTCCGCCTCCGTCTTCATATTGTCTTCTCCTCTATGCTTTTGTTTGTCTAAACTACCTGTGTCTCTGCCTCTCTTTCTGTGTCTCTCATGAATATATAAATAAAATCATTAAAAAGATTGCATAAATGGCAATTAGGGTCCACAAGTTAATCCAGGATAAAATCCTCTTCTCAAGATCCTTAGCTTAATCACCTCATTGCCAGGTAAGGAAATAGTCATTCTTCTGCCTTATAAAGTGATAGTCAAATTTCAGGTGATTAAGCTGCTTTTTAGGGGCCACATGTAGCCCACCACAACCTGGGAGCAAATAGTTGAGGCCATGAGAATACAAGGTCAAAATTGGGTCCAGGGTATCTACCACCAATGCAGTATTTTCTTGGCGAGACCTACACCAGATGTTTGTATACCTCTGAGATGGAACCTTTACAGCTAGTACTCAGGTGGATTGCTAATGCTGAGTGAGCTTTAAATAAACAGACATTTCCTAAGGAACAAAGGGATGCAGCAGGAGACAACACTGAAGACGACTCTGGTGATAAAAAGGTAAATTGGGAGACAGACCTGGGAGGCAGGCCCAGGTGTTGTGAACGTCAGGGGATGGAGACCTCAAACGCATAGAGTCCAGGAAGAATCATTTGGAAGCTAGATCCAAAAGGTGGATCAGAAGCCCAAGCAGAAGACTTAATTTTCACTTCCCAGTAATAAAGGAATTGAGAGAGCAACAGTGAGCAAATAAAAATTACTTCCAACTACCTCCAAGAGCTCAGAATAAAGGAAGCACCAGTCAGTGGGAAGGACGAGGGGCCACGTGAAATGGGGAGGGCGTGGGCAGCCTCCTCAATGCTGTAAACCTCACAAACTGTTCCAAATACGTAAACTAAAATAAAGTTTTTATATGAACCTGCAGTCTGCCTGCCACTTTACCAATATTCTTCTACTCTGAGATTCCATGATACTGATCGTTAAAAACACAAAGGGCTCACATCATTTTGCCATCATTAGCTGCAGGGCTCACATTCAGCTGGTGTGCACCAGTACTGAGCAGACCAGCACTGGCTCAAAGCATGTTCTGAACAGTTAGCTCCTGTATTGATTGTTTTCTGGTATTGTCTCTGGTTGTATGCATGGGCGTGTAGGGTAGGGTTGCAGAAAGAACCACTGGTGAAGGGATCCCTGGACCTCAAGGAAGAGATTCACCCCTGACTCCTCCAGGGACAGAAATACAAAAATAATCAGAGTATTGGCAATAGGAAACTCAATTTTTCTTTTTCCTGGGCAGGTAGGAATATTTTATCACAATGGACATCTAAAATCATTACAAATGCTTGTCAAATTAGGTGCTGGAAACTCAAATATGAAGCAGGGCTCAAAACAGAAAAAAAAAGTGAGGACTGTATTTGTGACTGAATCCAGGATTGAAGTTACCAGTTTGTCACCCCTGATTAATGAGAGTATCTTGTCAGACAAACCTACTAGTTTGGAAGGCTCTACTGGGTTTGAACAGTACTAAAATCTTTATTGGATAAAGTTCAAAATAAATGTTCATAGTCATAGCCCAATGATTAAAAAAAAATAGAACAGAAGTGATTAATTAGGTGATTTTAATCAAACTCAGCTTCCTAGCCAATCCAATTGATTCTTTTAAAAGTCTCTTAATTGGGCTAAAACCTCCCAGTGTCATTAAAAAATGGTGGCCATATGTAAGGGCAGCCCCATTTTGCTAAGTTGCTGCAAACAGACATGAGATCATAAACAACTTGACCATTTTTTTTTTCTGTTGCTATCAGAAAATAAAGCTAGTATGTGGTTACAAATGGCTGTGGAGAAGGAGATTACTTATTTATGGAAGCAACCTGTGATGGACGTAGCATTATTCCTCCAGAGAGCATTTATGAGTTACTAGGACTCCAATATACAAACTATAAACCATTTACTACAATATTTTTTAAGAGAAAAGAAATAGGAATTTAGGGGGTATATATATATATATATATATATACATAAAAACATATATATATATATGTTTTATTTTGGCAGCAAGTGTTCAAACTAAAAATCAAAAGCCTTTTTAAATTTTCTGCTCTTGTAATCATGTTTGAAAATATTTCCACCCCTTTCTTCCTCTCATCAAACATACAGAGACATGCACATTTGTTTGCCCATACCTGAAACGTACTTAAATTTTATATATACCATCTATGAGAAACCAATAAAACCCTACAAATACTGTAGCTCTGTAGAAAATTCAGTTTTAAATCTGTAAACTACTACCCAGCTTCACTATTTCTCAACAAACATGTAGTTAATAGACACAGGAGAAGCAAAAGATAATAGTGTACAACACGTAAATTCTAAACCTATAGGAAAGATTACCATTTTCTTTAAACTTTGCCATTAAGTTTTCTGTTGTGTTATCTGAACTTTTAAGGGTCAAATAATGACCTTCACCTCATTTAAATATGAAATTATCATTTTTATTTCCTTTTACGTTTCTTCTGATCTTGAAAAGAGCTCCTTGAATCACATTGCTGTTGCTTATCAAATTTCATTTGCAATATTATAGACTTATAATCATTGAGACAGAACCTCCCAGATAGGATAAGTGTTTTATCCCATAATGGAATAAAGATGCAAAATGAAGTGAGGAGGATAAGTCATGTAAGGAATGATTTCTCTTTCTTTCTCTTTCTTTCTTCTTTCTCTTTCTTTCTTTCTTTCTTTCTTTCTTTCTTTCTTTCTTTCTTTCTTTCTTCTTTCTTTTTTTTAAAGATATTATTTATTGATTCATGAGAGACCCAGAGAGAGAGGCAGAGACACAGGCAGAGGGAGAAGCAGACTCCCTGCGGGGAGCCCGACGTTGGGACTCGATCCCGGGACCCCGGGGTCATGACCTGAGCTGAAGGCCAACGCTCAACCCCTGAGCTCCCCAGGCGCCCCAGTAAGGAATGATTTCTCAGGGCTTGAAGCATAAAAAAGTCTAGAGACACAGCAGAAAGTGTTCTGCTAGGAATTTAGAAACTATTATAACCAGCTTCTCTACTTTCTTAGGTGACTTGTGGACGTCATGTGTGTTTACTCTGCTCTCCAGTTAATCCTTTACTATACCAATTCTCGTAATAGACCTGCTCATCTAATCTATTTCTTAATCTGCAAAATGGGAATCACAGCTACCGACTGGCCCCAATGACAGGTCCGGGTGACATGAGGCTGCTCAGGCTCGAGAGGAAACAAAGAAATCACTGGAGCTCAGACACTTTCTGTCAGGTGACACTTAATCCCCAAGCAAATAATAATAACACCAGTGAAAAATGACAAAAGAAATGACTGCTGCAGAAAAACAATTTAAAGAAGATCTTTGCAAGACAGCCAGGACAGACACATTACACATGGGAGGGAAGGGGGAAGGGATATGGATCATTGTGGAAAACACAATGGTTCCTGAAGAACTCGAACATAGAATTACCATACGAACCAGCAATGCGACCTCTGGATATTCGAATCCAAAAGAATTGAAAGCAGGGACTCAAAGAGCCACTTGTACACCAGCGTCCATAGCCGCGCTATTCACAACAGCTAAAAGTGGAAGCACCTCAAGCATCCATCGACAGATGAATGGAAAAACAAAATGTGGAATATCCACACAGTGGACTATTGTTCAACTTTAAAAAGAAATAAATTGATGACCCATGTTACAGCGTGGATGAACCTTAAAGACTGTCTGCTAAGTGCAAGAAGCCAGACACAAAGGGACACAGAAATACTGTGTGATTTCACTCATGTGGGGTACCTGGAGTCATCAGATTCATGACAGACAGAAAGGAGGTGGCCAGGTCTGGGGGAGTGGGGGGATAGGGAGCTACTGTTGAATGGATACAGAGTTTCAGTTTGGGAAGAGAAAAAAAGTTCCGGAAATGGACAGTGGTGATGGTTGTACTACAATGTGAATCCACTCACTGCCATTGAACTTTACACCTAAAATAGATGAAAACGGTAAATTCATATTATATTTTATCACAACGAGGGATATTTCTTCCTGAGTTTTGAAAAGCTGATTTATGAAAAAGGGCCACCATGTAAAAGAACAAATTATTTTAAAAATAATATGCGGGATAAGAAAGGTGATTCATAAAAGAAAAGAAAATGGGCCATTCTCTTGAGGAAGTTCAGCAAGCTAATAAACGGTCCAGAGAGGGGTACAGTCACCCCCAGGTGACTGTCTTCTCCAGATTAAAACAATGATATCTCAGTTCTGAAGATAGTTTTACATTACAGCCTCTTAATTTCACGTTTATCACTTGGCTGCTAATCTTCAGAGCACCAAACACTCCAGATATGAACTCTAAGCCTGAGAAAATGTCATCACCCTCAATTTTTCTCCCACCCAAAGCCTACTTAAATGAAAAAGCCGGCTTGGCATTTAGAAATTTGTGGATGTGAATGAAATGAAGGAAGTTCATGTTAGAAATGTGCTTGGTGTTTAAGAGAAGTTAAAGGATGAGATGTATGGAAAAAGAGTAGAGCAGGATTGAATTGTTCGGAGGATCAGCTATTCAGTCCTTAAATGTAATGGGGATGGAGTATAAAAGGTTTCATAAGATAGAATCTCTTAAAGAAAGATGTACTCGTGCTTCTTAGTTGCTATGGTATTGGCTTTGTGGGCAGATGCGGAATTCAAACAAAACTACAGACATCTATCTACCTTATTATGCCCCAGGCTACTTGACATACATGGTGATGAAGATGATGATTCAATGAATTCCTTTCATAAATCTTAGCTCAAATTTCCCAAGTACATAGTCACAAAAAAGAAAAAATATCACAAAAGCAAATCTCATATTTAGAATAAATTCTATTGAAAACAACGTATAGTGAAAAGCAAGTCTATGTTTTTTAATATTATTTTAGTCATTTCTGTATTATGCCTACAGGTCTATCCTCAGGTAAAAGAACCACAGCTCACTAGTTTTACTTCCAAGAATCTAATATGTTACCCTTTGAAGATTGCTTTTGGCCCAGAAAAAAATAAAGCTAGACAGTAAAGGCAAGTAACTGAGATTTCAAAATAAAACTTTTATTACATCATTGAAATTGGCCAACCTTCCAATATCTGACACAGGTACATTGACCAGAGTTGCCTCTACAACAATAGATTTTTCATTGCCTGCTCCAGGCAATTATCCTCCAATAAGTTATAGAAGCTGCAAATGTCTTTATTGGGTTTGCCGGGATCATCTGGACTTAGCTCAGGAAGTTAAAGAGGGGTTGATCTTTCGGAAATTTCAGTGGAAACAAAATTTGTCTTTAGTAGTCTCTCTTGCTTATTTTCCCTCTTTCAATTCCCCAAATCCCCATATTATCTTCATGTTATCCCAGACCCTTCATATTGTATCAAACATATAATTTAAAAGCATGGAAGGAAAGACTAACGCAAAGAAATAAAACACAGTGGTGCTTACATCACGATGGCTCCTGAGCTGTAGAGATATTCAAATAGAAACCTCTCTTTAACTTCACAAAGAAATCAGCCAAAGTGACCAAAACAACACTCTTATACATTCTAGCTTGGGAGAACTTAAGTTATTCCCCAAACCTTTATGAAAAGCAATTTGTAAATATGTATTAAGGCCTTTAAATATTACTATACCCCTTGACTGATAATTCTACTTGTGGGAAATATGCCTCAGTAACTAATCTTAAACATAAAATGTTTTATACAGAAAAATAGAAAATAATCATTCAAAAAGCAATTAAAATCCCAAGTAATGCAGAAATAACTAGGAAAACTGTAGTGAATCTATAAGGTAGATATTCAAAGCCATTTAACAAGATGATCTATAATACTTATAGATATCTTCGTGCTATATAATTCATATGGAAAAAAGCAAATAACAGTACAGGTATATTACAGAATGCATTTGCATTACAGTATCAAATTATATGTGCTGACCGGTTGATGTGAACATAATAGATTAGTCATTTACCCTATTATTTGGATTTGGGTCCCAATTCTGATTCAACATATTTAACTATGTTCCTTAAAGTTAAAAGTGCTTAACTGATTGTCTACATCAATTTGTCTGTATTTGTATATAGAAGAATATGGGTGGAATGTATATGGGCATACATTGTATATGGGTAGAATGGTCAAAGATTGTTCATACTACTAGAATAAGATCTGAAAGTATAAAATCCCTAAAGGTAACACCCAAACATAGAACATTGAAGCTGTTTGTTTCAAATTTGGTCTCTATCCAGCTATTTCTATCCAGCTATTTCTTCCCAAGTTATCCTTTTACCCTCTTTTATTTCCAGCAGGTAACATTCTATCAAAAGCTACTAGGTTGGGCTACATGTGAGAGAAAACCGAAAATATTAGTAGCTCAACGGAGAGATTGTATTCCTTTTCCACAGCAAAATATAACAGAGGTACACTGTCCAGGGTTGGTGTGAACC
The DNA here is from genome assembly GCF_018345385.1 of Vulpes lagopus. Classification (NCBI taxonomy): domain Eukaryota; kingdom Metazoa; phylum Chordata; class Mammalia; order Carnivora; family Canidae; genus Vulpes; species Vulpes lagopus. The sequence goes on from NC_054825.1 coordinate 123,673,629, forward strand.
GACCAGGATCAGGTTCGCAGGCGTCTCTCTCTTTCCTCCTCCTTCTCCTTCTCCTTCTCCCACATCTAACACACTCAAACTCTTGCTTCCTCCTCAAGGCCATGATCACTGCTGAAGCTCTCAGATGTCACCGTCACCCCAGTGACCAGTCCTCCACCCTCCATTGTAGGGACACTTCTTGGCGTTTATGGTATCATTTCGTGCTTATACCTGGCTGGTTATACCTTTGTCACATAACCAACGTAGATGCTAGGAAAAGCTGGGAAATATAGTGTTTAAACTGGCAGCCATATCCTAAAAACCAGGGATTCTAGATTACTGAGGAAGACGTACAGAAGAACAATTAGAAAACAATTAGCCATTGGCCACATAGCCTTACTCTCCATTATATTCTCAAGGCTTCTATAACAGTGCTTTGCACAAAACAGATGTACAATGAGTATTTCATTAATAGCATCTTTAAAATTTAATTCAACTGATAGAGATTATTCAGCCACAAATTTGGGAATACGATCTAGAAATGCCACTTCTAGTCATTTATACTAGGTAATAAAGCAAAGATGTGCTTAAGGATTTAACAAAATACACTACTTATTAAAATATTGTCTTCAAGACTAAAAAAAATGGGAAATAATTAATGGCCAACAATCCAAGGCTGATTATGTACATTACTATAGATCCCTAAAACATAATACTATACATGGAAAATGTTGGCTTGATATTAAATTAATTGAAAAGAGCTGATTACAAATCAGACTGAGCAGGGAAGAAAAAATCTGAAAGAAGATTTATCAAAATTATTAAGGTAATTAACTAAGTAGTGATTGATAGGCAAGCTTATGTTCATGTTGGCTTATCCCGCTTTTAAAATATTTTTCTCATATGTGTGGAATCCAAAAAAAAAAAAAATCAGTACTAAGCTCATAGATACAGAGAACAAACTGGTGGTTGCCAGCATGGGGGTGGGGGGTGGTGCAATGGGGGAAGGGAGTCAAAGGGTGCAAACTTCCAGCAATAAAATCCATGACTATGATAGTTCTGTGTTGCTTATTTGAAAGTTGCTAGGATATTATGCTGAGTGAAGTAAGTCAATCAGAGAAGGACAATCATCATATGGTCTCACTCATACAGGGAATATAAGAAATAGTGAAAGAAATTATAAGGGAAAGGAGGGGAACTGAGTGGGAAAGATTAGAGAGGGAGACCATGAGAGACTCCTGACTCTGGGAAATGAACAAGGGGTTGCGGAAGGGGAGGTGGGTGGGGGGATGGGGTGACTGGGTGCACTGAGGGGGGCACTTGACGGGATGAGCACTGGGTGTTATACTATATTTTGGCAAATCGAACTTCAATAAAAAAAAAGACAGTTTCTAGTACAGTAGGTCTTCATCACAAGAAAAAAAATGTGTGACTATGTATAGTGATGGATGTTAACTAGACTTATTGTCATGATCGGGTCACATACACACAAATATCAAATCGTTGTACTGTGCATCTGAAAATAATATAATGTTTTTGTCAGTTATACCTGAATATAAAAAGGAAACAAGGATCTCAATCTCAATTCTGTTACTACGACTACATAACCTTGGGAAAGTCACAATTTTTCAGATACTTAGTTTTCATGTTAACCAATTATGATATATGGTACTTAGCTTAAAATTTGAGATTTGCACTTGAATTATTTCATAGTGAAAAGCAGCCTTGGACTGAAAGCCAGGAAATTAAAAGTCCATTCTTAGTTCCGGTTCTAATTTCTTATTGATTCCAGGCTAGACAAGGTATCAGGAGCTAAGAGCATATCTGTAAATGAAGGTGTAGGATATGATGGACTCCAAAGTTTCACTGAGTTTAATATCCCATGATTCGTTGAGCATCGCCTCTATAAATATTGCATATGTCAGAATATTGCCATTGGCAAAAATTTCCTCATGTGTAAAACCTGATCCAGCTCTGAGGATATTATGCATTGACTCTAGAGCTCACTACAGTGTGAAACCTATTCTTCCTTTATCTGGAAAAGCATATAATTATTCAGTCTATGCCCCGCACAGGGTGGGTAACTTCTCTAGTCTCTCTTGTTCAAAGGTGACAAGAGCCTAAAAATATATGGTGATTGTAAACCAAGCAACTGAGTTTGATATTCATTCAAACCCCAGGATTGATGTTTTCTGTGTTAAGTTAATGGGGGAAGAAAAGTCTTCACCAAACTAGGTATGAAGCATTGCGCCTCAGCAGCTTATTTTGAAAGAAGATCTGAAACAGAAAAGAATGATTCATATTCACAAAATGGCTTTATCACATTTTCATTTCTCTCTTAGGATTTTTGCCGCATGTTCCATTTGCCTTCCTGGGAAGTGGCGTCTCTAATGTAGCAGGAAACCTACAGGTGAGTCTGTGATAGATGCTGTGATAGGACCAGAGACTTTTTAGAGAATTTGTGAAAAGAGGTTAAGACTCCAATTAAGTAGTCGTATTTTGTAAGGCCCGGACAAAGCATTACCAGGCCATAGGGTTAAATGTTCCTGGACCTTACTAGATTGAAGATGAGGTTTAAGCCATAAAATAGGCCTCCTCCCCTGCACATGTAGCTGAACTGGAAGTTTATTAGAGCATCATACATCATGGAGAATTGCGGCCAGCTCCACTGACCACAGTAATACCATGTCATGAGTTTTGCAGAATATAGAGATGAATTTGGAATTTTGAGTAGATCAAGGTATTAATAAAAAAGCACTTTGCTTGATATTTTCTGGGCCACTAATAAAAAGCCATTCCTAACCTGTGTTCATTTCTTTATAAAATGAGGACACTGTTGCCTAGGGCACTTGAAAACACTGATCAGAAATGTTCTGCATAAACAAAGCACCAGTGTCCTCATTATAATCCTTGTTATTAAAGGGTGTTACCATAGGTCTGTCTAGGTCTCACCCAACAAACTTTATTGGACCTGGGTTGTGATAAGAAAGCTGTCCTCACAAGGAAGAGGAAAAATTACAGATGTCTTTTCTCAACTAATAGCGTATTCTTATCACCGGCAGTTGATTTTTTTCCCCTTAAGTGGGAGAAAACAAGGACATGTTATAGCTTATATATCATTATTTTGAGTCAGGAATACATTTTTTTGTCAAAGCCTTGGCCTACATGGACAGTATCCCTTCATATATGCATTTCAAGCACTAATTCTGTTCATTGATGTTTATATACACCGCATACAGTATTTTGTACTGTTAACGTGAAAAGGAAAACATGAAATAACTGACTAATTATAGACATAATTTCGTGAATGCCTGATCACAAATTCTAAACCAGGATGCCAAAGTATTATTAATATAAGAGCTGTTCTTCCAACACCCTGTCTGGATGTGGATTTCCAAACAGTGGCACAAGACATGGCCAAACTAGACTTTTTATCTGATTGAAGGAGGGAAAAATTTGTTCATTCTAAGACTGACTGGATAATTACTCGTAAGAACTTAAGTTAATGGTTAAAATTTATGCAAAAGTTAAAATATAAAGAAGCTGCTTAATATTTATTTCATATTATTTAAATGCTTTACAAATTTTTGATTACTTAAATGCTTTACAAATTAAATGCTTTATAAAACACGCAGTCCCCAACCTGTGAAGGGATTGTATTTCCACATTTGAGTAAAGTGATTCAGAGAATTTTTCCTTAAAAGCATTCTCAAGCCTATGCTTAGGCTTTAGGACTTCTTCACAACAGTTGCTTTAATGTAATTGAACTTTAGTATCAATAATATTTTTTAAACTTATATTTAATATGTCATTCTTATGCTGAAATGTGTATAAAGTTGAGGCACGATGCTGTGGTCCAGTGACGCTGTCATGAATCCATAAGAGTCTCCCCACTCTGTCATTTTTAGCATGTCAACTGGGTCCATCAGCCATCTCCTCCATGGCTAGAAGATAGCTACCAGCAGAAACTCAACTAGATGCTTCTTAGTTCACATCCACAGAAGATGGAGAAACCTCTCCCTCAACTAAGGAATATAATGTCCTCCCTTCAGTCTCACTGGGCAACCTTGGATCAGGTGCCCAACTCTAGACCAATAATCATTGTTAGAGAAATTGCCTTAACTTAATCATGAAATAACCCTGGAACTTGAGACAAAGGTATGAAAAAAGAGCAGGTTGGGGTTGTATGAAGAAGAAGAAAAACAGCAATGTATTCTGGGCTTTGGGATTTGGGGTGCAGCTTTAGGGGTCTGGGAAGAACGGCACTAGAGACTATGAGAACAGATGAGGAAAGAATGGTGAATGGTAAAAACTGTTCAAATTACTGAATTCTTTATAAGTTATCTATTGACAATTTAGGGAATATTCATATTTTCATAATTGAATATGTATGTATTCATGTTTCCAGAAATTATTGCAACCCATTGGAGAATCTTCCCAAGAAATCAGGCTAACGGTTATCTTAAAACTCTATCACATCTGTTCTTTTCAAGAGATCTCCTTAAAAAAAATTCTAGTTTCTGGTATGGAAGGCATCTTTCCTTGCAAACTGCCAACATCTAATGCACATTCCTTCCAGGAACACATAACACTCCAAAATTATATCTGGCATTAGCATTATCATTACCAATTAGACTCAGACAATACAATTTGAGCCATAGCACATGATGGGCAATCACTCCCTAAGTAAAAAAAGACCTACATACTTTGCAAATTAAATGTTATAAGGAACTGATTCGTTTGGCTTCTCAGTCTAAGCAAATTTTGGATTTATACTGAGAAACCAATGGAGATGTCAATGAGCAAGAATTATGAGGTTTCCAATACAATGTTTGACATTCATGTTTTGATTCAAAATATACATTTTTTCCATCATCCTACAGAATGTTGGAAAAAACCATAGAGCATAACAAGATACCATTTTTAAAGGCTTTTTTGTTGTTGTTGTTGTTTTGTTTGTTTTGTTTTGGTTTTTACCTTCAGTGTCAATGTACTATAACTTTAAATTGTGGGTTGGGCAAACATTCACAATCAAAGTAATAGCAGGAAATAAGCAATATTCTCATCTTACATGTGATGCTTTAGCAATCAATATTCAACACTACCTCATCCAAGTACAAAAAAGGACTCATGATAGGTAACAAAGGTGTGTCCTTAAATCATACCCTCCCCCCCCTTTTTTTTAAAAAAACAGAAAGTTCCATCATCATTTTCTTTTTTTTTTTAATTAACTTTTATTGGTGTTCAATTTACCAACATACAGAAAAACACCCAGTGCTCATCCCGTCAAGTGTCCACCTTAGTGCCCGTCACCCATTCCCCTCCAACACCCGCCCTCCTCCCCTTCCACCACCCCTAGTTCGTTTCCCTGGGTTAGGAGTCTTTATGTTCTGTCTCCCTTCCTGATATTTCCCAACATTTCTTTTCCCTTCCTTTATATTCCCTTTCACTATTATTCATATTCCCCAAATGAATGAGAACATACACTGTTTGTCCTTCTCTGATTGACTTATTTCACTCAGCATAATACCCTCCAGTTCCATCCACATTGAAGCAAATGGTGGATATTTGTCGTTTCTAATTGCTGAGTAATATTCCATTGTATACATAAACCACATCTTCTTTATCCATTCATCTTTCGATGGACACCGAGGCTCCTTCCACAGTTTGGCTATTGTGGCCATTGCTGATAGAAACATCGGGGTGCAGGTGTCCCGACGTTTCATTGCATCTGAATCTTTGGGGTAAATCCCCAACAGTGCAATTGCTGGGTCGTAGGGCAGGTCTATTTTTAACTCTTTGAGGAACCTCCACACAGTTTTCCAGAGTGGCTGCACCAGTTCACATTCCCACCAACAGTGTAAGAGGGTTCCCTTTTCTCCGCATCCTCTCCAACATTTGTTGTTTCCTGCCTTGTTAATTTTCCCCATTCTCACTGGTGTGAGGTGGTATCTCATTGTGGTTTTGATTTGTATTTCCCTGATGGCAAGTGATGCAGAACATTTTCTCATGTGCTTGTTGGCCATGTCCATGTCTTCCTCTGTGAGATTTCTCTTCATGTCTTTTGCCCATTTCATGATTGGATTGTTTGTTTCTTTGGGGTTGAGTTTAATAAGATTTTGGAAACTAGCCCTTTATCTGATACGTCATTTGCAAATATCTCCTCCCATTCTGTAGGTTGTCTTTTAGTTTTGTTGACTGTATCCTTTGCTGTGCAAAAGCTTCTTATCTTGATGAAGTCCCAATAGTTCATTTTTGCTTTTGTTTCTTTTGCCTTTGTGGATGTATCTTGCAAGAAGTTACTGTGGCCAAGTTCGAAAAGGGTGTTGCCTGTGTTCTCCTCTAGGATTTTGATGGAATCTTGTCTCACATTTAGATCTCTCATCCATTTTGAGTTTATCTTTGTGTATGGTGAAAGAGAGTGGTCCAGTTTCATTCTTCTGCATGTGGATGTCCAATTTTCCCAGCACCATTTATTGAAGAGACTGTCTTTCTTCCAATGGATAGTCTTTCCTCCTTTATCGAATATTAGATGACCGTACATTTCAGGGTCCACTTCTGGGTTCTCTAATCTGTTCCATTGATCTATGTGTCTGTTTTTGTGCCAGTACCACACTGTCTTGATGACCACAGCTTTGTAGTACAACCTGAAATCTGGCATTGTGATGCCCCCAGCTACGGTTTTCTTTTTTAAAATTCCCCTGGCTATTCGGGGTCTTTTCTGATTCCACACAAATCTTAAAATAATTTGTTCTAACTCTCTGAAGAAAGAAAGTCCATGGTATTTTGATAGGGATTGCATTAAACGTATAAATTGCCCTGGGTAACATTGACATTTTTACAATATTAATTCTGCCAATCCATGAACATGGAATATTTTTCCATCTCTTTGTGTCTTCCTCAATTTCTTTCAGAAGTGTTCTATAGTTTTTAGGGTATAGATCTTTTACCTCTTTGGTTAGGTTTATTCCTAGGTATCTTATGCTTTTGGGTGCAATTGTAAATGGGATTGACTCCTTAATTTCTCTTTCTTCAGTCTCATTGTTAGTGTATAGAAATGCCATTGATTTCTGGGCATTGATTTTGTATCCTGCCACGCTACCAAATTGCTGTATGAGTTCTAGCAATCTTGGGGTGGAGGCTTTTGGGTTTTCTATGTAGAGTATCATGTCATCGGCGAAGAGGGAGAGTTTGACTTCTTCTTTGCCAATTTGAATGCCTTTAATGTCTTTTTGTTGTCTGATTGCTGAGGCGAGGACTTCCAGAACTATGTTGAACAGCAGTGGTGAGAGTGGACATCCCTGTCTTGTTCCTGATCTTAGGGGAAAGGCTCCCAGTGCTTCCCCATTGAGAATGATATTTGCTGTGGGCTTTTCGTAAATGGCTTTTAAGATGTCGAGGAAAGTTCCCTCTATCCCAACACTCTGAAGGGTTTTGATCAGGAATGGATGCTGTATTTTGTCAAATGCTTTCTCTGCATCTAATGAGAGGATCATATGGTTCTTGGTTTTTCTCTTGCTGATATGATGAATCACATTGATGGTTTTACGAGTGTTGAAACAGCCTTGTGTCCCGGGATTAAATCCTACTTGGTCATGGTGAATAATTTTCTTAATGTGTTGTTGGATCCTATTGGCTAGTATCTTGTTGAGAATTTTTGCATCCATGTTCATCAGGGATATTGGTCTGTAATTCTCCTTTTTGGTGGGGTCTTTGTCTGGTTTCGGAATGAAGGTGATGCTGGCCTCATAGAACGAATTTGGAAGTACTCCATCTCTTTCTATCTTTCCAAACAGCTTTAGTAGAATAGGTATGATTTCTTCTTTAAACGTTTGATAGAATTCCCCTGGGAAGCCATCTGGCCCTGGACTCTTGTGTCTTGGGAGGTTTTTGATGACTGCTTCAATTTCCTCCCTGGTTATTGGCCTGTTCAGGTTTTCTATTTCTTCCTGCTCCAGTTTTGGTAGTTTGTGGCTTTCCAGGAATGAGTTAATTTCTTCTAGATTTCCTAATTTATTGGCGTACAGCTGTTCATAATATGTTTTTGAAATCGTTTGTATTTCCTTGGTGTTGGTAGTGATGTCCCCTTTCTCATTCATGATTTTATTAATTTGAGTCTTCTCTCTCTTCTTTTTAATAAGGCTGGCTAATGGTTTATCTATCTTATTAATTCTTTCAAAGAACCAACTCCTGATTCTGTTGATCTGTTCCACAGTTCTTTTGGTCCCGATATCATTGAGTTCTGCTCGAATTTTAATTAACTCTCTTCTTCTGCTGGGGGTGGGGTCTATTTGTTGCTTTTTCTCTAGTTCCTTTATGTGTAAGGTGAGCTTTTGAATTTGAGATCTTTCCAGTTTTTGAATGGATGCTTGTATTGCGATGTATTTCCCCCTCAGGACTGCTTTTGCTGCATCCCAAAGATTTTGAACGGTTGTATCTTCATTCTCATTAGTTTCCATGAATCTTTTTAATTCTTCCTCAATTTCCTGGTTGACTTTTTCATCTTTTAGCAGGATGGTCCTTAACCTCCACGTGTTTGTGGTCCTTCCAAACTTCTTGTTGTGATTAAGTTCTAATTTCAAGGCATTATGGTCTGAGAATATACAGGGGACTATCCCGATCTTTTGGTATCGGTTCAGACCCGATTTGTGACCCAGTATGTGATCTATTCTGGAGAAAGTTCCATGTGCACTTGAGAAGAATGTGTATTCAGTTGAGTTTGGATGTAAAGTTCTGTAGATATCTGTGAAATCCATCTGGTCCAGTGTATCATTTAAAGCTCTCGTTTCTTTGGAGATGTGCTTAGAAGACCTATCCAGGGTAGAAAGAGCTAGATTGAAGTCACCAAGTATAAGTGTATTATTATCAAGGTATTTCTTGAGTTTGGTTATTAATTGGTTTAAATATTTGGCAGCTCCCACATTCGGGGCATATATATTGAGGATTGTTAAGTCCTCTTGTTGGATAGATCCTTTGAGTATGAGATAGTGTCCCTCTTCATCTCTCACTATAGTCTTTGGGGTAAATTTTAATTTATCTGATATAAGGATGGCAACCCCTGCTTTCTTTTGAGGACCATTTGAATGGTAAATGGTTCTCCAACCTTTTATTTTCAGGTTGTAGGTGTCCTTCTGTCTAAAATGAGTCTCTTGGGGATCCCTGGGTGGCGCAGTGGTTTGGCGCCTGCCTTTGGCCCAGGGCGCGATCCTGGAGACCCGGGATCGAATCCCACGTCGGGCTCCCGGTGCATGGAGCCTGCTTCTCCCTCTGCCTGTGTCTCTGCCTCTCTCTCTCTCTCTCTGTGACTATCATAAATAAATAAAAATTAAAAAAATAAAATAAAATAAAATGAGTCTCTTGTAGACAGCAAATAGATGGGTCCTGCTTTTTTATCCAGTCTGAAACCCTGCGCCTTTTGATGGGGTCATTAAGCCCGTTCACATTCAGAGTTACTATTGATAGATATGAGTTTAGTGTCATCATATCTATTCAGTCCTTGTTTTTGTGGATTGTTCCACTGAACTTCTTCTTAAAGGGGAATTTTAAGAGTCCCCCTTAAAATTTCTTGCAGAGCTGGTTTGGAGGTTACATATTCTTGCAGTTCCTGCCTGTCTTGGAAGCTCTTTATCTCTCCTTCCATTTTGAATGAAAGCCTTGCTGGATAAAGTATTCTTGGTTGCATGTTCTTTTCATTTAGGACCCTGAATATATCCTGCCAGCCCTTTCTGGCCTGCCAGGTCTCTGTGGAGAGGTCTGCTGTTACCCTAATATTCCTCCCCATAAAAGTCAGGGACTTTTTTTCTCTTGCTGCTTTAAGGATCTTCTCCTTATCTTTGGAATTTGCAAGCTTCACTATTAAATGTCGAGGTGTTGAACGGTTTTTGTTGATTTTAGGGGGGATCTCTCTATTTCCTGGATCTGAATGCCTGTTTCCCTTCCCAGATTCAGAAAGTTTTCAGCTAGGATTTGTTCAAATACATATTCTGGCCCTCTGTCCCTTTCAGCGCCCTCAGGAACCCCAATTAAACATAGGTTTTTCTTCCTCAGGCTATCATTTATTTCCCTTAATCTATCCTCATGGTCTTTTAATTGCCTGTCTTTTTTCCTCAGTTTCCCTCTTTGCCATCAACTTGTCTTCTATGTCACTCACTCGTTCTTCCACCTCGTCAAGCCTCGTCGTTAGGACTTCTAGCTTGGATTGCATCTCATTTAATTGATTTTTAATTTCTGCCTGATTGGATCTAAACTCTGCAGTCATGAAGTCTCTTGAGCCTTTTATGTTTTTTTCTAGAGCCACCAGTAGCTGTAAAATAGTGCTTCTGAATTGTCTTTCTGACATTGAATTGTAATCCATATTTTGTAACTCTGTGGGAGAGTGGGCTGTTTCTGATTCTTTTTTTTGAGGTGAGGTTTTCCTTCTAGTCATTTTGCTCAGTGCAGAGTGGCCAAAAACAAGTTGTATTGGGAAAAGGAGAAAAAGAGAGAGAAGGAAAGAAAAGAGAAAAAGAAAAAAGAGAAAGAAGAAAAAAAGGGGGAAAAGAGAAGAAAAAGAAAGAAAGGAGAAAAAAGAAAAAAAAGGGGGGGGGGAAGCAATCAGAAATCAAGAAGAAAGAGAGAAAAAAAAAGCACAAAAAAAACCAAAAAAAAAAACAAAAACAAAAACAAAAAAAACAAAAAACAAAAAAAAACCCACGGGGGAGTATCTTCCGATTCTGTGTACTTTAAGTCCCTTGACTTCCCCTGGAACTGGTCCGTCTCGCTGGTCTTCTGGGGGAGGGGCCTGCTGTGCTGATTCTCAGGTGTTAGCGCTGGGGGAGCTGCTCTGCCCCCTGCCTGGTGCAGGGCTCAGTGGGGGTTGTTCACCCCGTGAGGCCCCGTGAGGAAGCCACAGTGGCGGGGGCAGCTCTGGGACCCTGGAGTCAGCCCCCGCAGGAGCTCCGGGGCTCTCCGTCTACAGGGCCTGGGGGCTCCCGGGCGGGGCCGCTGATCTGCTCAGCTCCGGGCAGGAGCGTCCTCGCTGTCCTGGGCCCTCCCGGCCTCTGCCTGTCCCGGGGGAGGCCGGATCCTGGGCTGTGTCCCGGCGCCCTGTGCTCCGGGGCCTGCGCTGTTGGATTCGCGCTTCCGGCGGTGCAGTCCCCTCCGCGGAGCCGCCGTTCGAGCCCCTCCGAGCTGTTCCCGGGGCCGCGCCGCCCCCTCCGCGCGGAGCTTCTTCCTCCGCCCGAGCCGCCGCCGCCGAGCTGCTCCCGGAGCCGCGCAGCCCCCTCCGCGGAGCCGCCGCCCGAGCCCCTCCGAGCTGTTCCCGGAGCCGCGCCGCCCCCTCCGCGGAGCTTCTTCCTCTGCCCGAGCCGCCGCCGCTGAGCTGTTCCCGGAGCCCCGCAGCCCCCTCCGCGGAGCCGCCGCCCGAGCCCCTCCGAGCTGCTCCGGGTCCCGCCGAGCGCTGCAGCCCTTAGGGAGCTCGGCGCACTCTCCGGGGCGCAGGTTCCTCTGTTACTGTCCCAGGGAGCCCGAGGGCGTCCCCGCCTTTCTGGGGATCCTGCTCCAATTCCCCGGGAGGCCTTTCCGCGGGGAAGGTTGGTGCAGCTCCTGCTCCTCCGGGCCGGGGCTCTCCTGTCCTGGGGACACTCGCCCCGGCCTCAGCCCGGCTCCTCGCGGGGCCCCTCCCCCTCGGAGGCCTTTTGTGTCCTTTATTTCTTTTTCCCCGTCTTCCTACCTTGATAGAAGCGTGAACTCTTCGCACTGTAGCGTTCCAGCTGGTCTCTCTTTAAATCTCAGGCCGAATTCGTAGATTTTCAGGATGATTGGATGGTTTTCTAGGTAATTTGTTGAAGACAGGTGACTTGGAGACCCTGCTCTTCCGCCATCTTGCCCCTCCCCCCCCATCATTTTCTTTTTTAAAAAAGCTAACTGTTGGGTTCCCTGGGTGGCGCAGCGGTTTGGCGCCTGCCTTTGGCCCAGGGCGCGATCCTGGAGACGCAGGATCGAATCCCACGTCGGGCTCCTGGTGCATGGAGCCTGCTTCTCCCTCTGCCTGTGTCTCTGCCTCTCTCTCTCTCTCTCTCTCTCTCTGTGTGACTATCATAAATAAATAAAAATTAAAAAAAAAAAGCTGTTTAAGTTAGCTTTCGCAATATCTAAATGTAAAACAATCAATATGCAAAAGGTAGACATTTGTATGATTTCTACCAGAACAATTGTACAGAGCAGCCGCCAGGTTATAAAGGTAGCACGTGCACATCTCATTAACTCGTAGATCAATGTCACAAAGGCCACTATACTATCATGGACAACTTTTACTATACCTAAGGTTATTACAATCAATTTCACTTTTGCAAAAGCACAAAAGATGAAAACCCTTTATGACATTCTCTAACAGAATGTTTCCATGACCAAGTTCAATGTTATTCAAGATGGTTGTATGCCCACTGCTTCTAATGACTACTTCTTACAAGATGATAAAAATAAAGAGGTCAAAATGATCAACATACAAAACATTTCAGAAAGCATTCAGGCATTTTTATTTTTTATTTTTTTGTTTTTTTTTTATGATAGGCACACAGAGAGAGAGAGAGGGAGGGACTTGCATTAATTCTTTCCCTCCCATTTTTAAATGAAGCTTTTGGCTTTTTCCTCTGACTCTGTCACTCAAATGCATCCTCTAGTATTTTTCACTAATTATTAGTTATTTACTAATATTATAGCTACTTTATTTAGCTGAAGAAATAAGGCCTAGAATGATAGTGTATTTTCTAGTGTTTTAATATGCTAGCCGAATTAATTCCAAAAGTGAGTTTCATCAGAGTGGTTCATTGTTTAGCCTTTATGAGGGAGCAGTGACGTCACTTTGAACCCAAAATGTGCGTGCTCTGCCGTCCAATTATTTATATCCCAGCAGGAAATGCTGCCACAATTAATCTTGGGACTTTTTTTCCTGTTAAGTGGACAATATATAGTGACTTTTCTCTTTTTTCTTTTTTTTTTGGTCATGTTTAAAAATTTTATTTTTATAAATTTAAATTCAATTTGCCAACATACAGTATAACACCCAGTGCTCATCCCATCACATGCCCTCCTCAGTGCCTGTCACCCAGTCACCCCATCCCCTCGCCCACCTCTCCTTCGGCAACCCTGTGTTTGTTTCCCAGAGTTAGGAGTCTCTCATGGTTTGTCTCCCTCTCTAATTTTTCCCACTCAGTTCCCCTCCTTTCCCCTATAATTCCTCTCACTATTTCTTATACTCCCTATATGAGTGAGACCATATGATGATTGTCCTTCTCCAATTGACTTATTTCACTCAGCATCATATCCTCCAGTCCCATCCACGTTGAAGCAAATGATGGGTATTCATCTTTCCTGATGGCTGAGTAGTTACAATGACTTTTCAACTCAGACATTTCCTTATTAGAATGTTCCTGCCAACTTGTGATTGTTGTGCAATAATAATAATGAAATAGTTCCATAATTTAAAAAGTAATTACCACCTTATATTAGAAAGGAAAAGCAGCAAATCAAAATAATCTGTACTGCAAGTAAAAAAAAATCTTCTATTAAATGTTAGAGCTTTCTAATGGAACTTTCTGGGATGATAGAAATGCTATATATCTGTGCTATTTACTACATCAGCCACTGGCTCCATGTGGCTATTGAGTTCTTAAAAGGTGACTGTTTGAACTAAGGGACTGTATTTTTAGTTTTAGCTAATTTAAATTTAAATAGTCTCACATGACTAGTGGCCATGTAAGCCAAAATATATGGTGTGATATGTTATTAGGTTCTACAATTATTGTCAGAGTTACTGATATATCTAAGCCTTTGATAATATATATACATTTATTCTTGAAAAGACAAAAATGTACTAAAAATGTGACAAATTCTAAAAGCACCAATGTTTAGGTACTTTATATTTAAAGGGACATCAATGTACTCATCACATAGATTTAAACATATATACATACATAGACATGTATACACACTTATATGCATGTATGTATATATATTAGTATCAACTGTATTTGCTCAAATTAGTTAGCTGTGATATCAACAACCACCAATTCTTAGGAGTTTACAACAATAAGACTTGTTTCTTACTACTGCTTCGCAGGATTCAGCTATAACTAGGCTCTGGAACCAAGCTAAAGGAGTGGCTACTATCAAGAAATTATCAATTTCTTGGCAGAGAGAAGAAAACAATGGTGGAACCAAGAACAGGCTCTTAAAGCTTTTGCTAGGAAGCGGCGTTTGTCACCTATGTCACGTTTCATCAGCCAAGTCAAGACATATGGACAAGTCTGATATGAGTGGTGCTGAGAATATTATCTTCCTTCAGAAATAACCTAGCAGAGAAGGATGTGATAGAGAAGGGCAGGAAATATATTATTGTCAAAATAATATATATGTGTATGTATATTCATATAGATACAGATATAGATACACCACAATAAGTATATGTATATACATACACATATATGTATCTATACATATATCTTCATACAGCTTCATTACAAAAGAGATTTAAATCACATATGTATACATATATACAACAATTATATATAAAACCACTGGAATACAAAAAAATGAAGACTTCAGAATACAAGAAACATAAGGTATAGTCAAAAAAGAAAGAGTATATAAATAGCAAATCATAGATCCTTTACAATTGATAGAGTTGGATTGTAAAATGGATTCTAAAGTTTCTAGTATACCAAAAAAGGGATATATAATAAATCCTTACATTCATATTAATCATAAAATAAAAATAAATTAATTTCCTAGAGAAACATAGCTTTTATTGGTAAAACAATTTACAAAAGCACTATGTGATAATGAAAGAAACTACCTCAGAATAAAGGTATATTATAAATATATACCAGTCCAATAAATAAATAGCCCAGATGCCTAGTAGGCATTTAGTAGATACTGAATGAAAAAAAAAAAGGATGTTACGTTTCCTAAGACAGCATGATAAAAAGTCACTTAATGTGTAATGTTAAAACTCAACAAAATAAATATCTTCTATAAGAAGGCAAATATATAAATAATTATGTGACTTGATACAAGAAGCTTAGAGTATAAAGAAGAAAGAATGGGTAAGATTATTTATGTAAGAAAGAAAGAATTATTAGATCATTTCATGGAAAAAGAAACTGGTTCTTTTATTAAGTAACATCAGAATTATAATAAAAGTTTACAAGAACTTTTAAACTAAGTTGTGTACTTTAAAGTGGGTACTTAGGTAGTTGGTGCAGTTCTATGCATGTTTTAAGGACTTATAAAATACCTAATAAAAGAATTCAATGCTAGGGATGCCAGGAAGTCTCAAAAGAAATATACTGAAGGATTGAAATCACATTAGATATTCCCTTTTAAAATATCTATGTGTCACATACAGAAATTGGTTATATTTTCAGAAATTAGAAATTTCCTAAACTGAAAAAGGAGTTTAACATATAAATAATAAATTTACATGTTAAATTATAAATGCTTATAAGCAATAAATTATGATATGCTTATTTACATTATATTATATTTATTCATAATAAATTATAAATAATAAATTTATATGTTAAAGTATGAATTTATATAGGGAAGCTAAATGCATACTAAAGGACTAGGGTAAGGGTTAGGATGAGGGTTACAGAATTAGAGATTTCTTCCTTTAGCTTAGTTATTTCTCTCTTTCTATAGATCTGCATTATCCAATATGTGACTACTAGTTGCATGTGGCTATTGAATGCTTGAATGCGAGTCTGAACAGAGATGTGTGTAAGTGTAAGACACATGCTACATTTTTTTAAATTAAAAAAAATTTAACTTAAAAATATAAATGATCACATTAGTAATTTTATACTAACTACATATAAAACAATGAAATCATTCATATTTTGTAAGTAACAGACTAAAGTATATAAACCAAATTAATTTCATCTGTTCTTTTTTTGTCCTTTTTTTGATATGGTTACTAGGAAACTTAAAATTGCATGTATGATTAACATTTGTGGTGTACATTATAGCGCTATTGGATAGATAATTCTCAGAGGAGACATGCTAGAGCAATCTTATACATTCCTAAAAGCTGGCTCAACTTAAATTTAATTAAGAAAGAGATAAAAGAGAGCACAAAGTTATCTATCACCAGTCTAGAAAGACACAGGAACAAGTGTGCACCATAATCTGTATCCCAAGATTCTTTGATAGAGGCCTTAATTATTGACAACGTTTACTGAGTACTTACTAAGTACCTGACATAGTACGTAATTTATCCCATTTAATACTCATAAAACTACTATGAATGAGGTAGAGATGAAATCAGGACCAAAGGCATTTGCTGTGTATTTTTCCATGGTCATCTGCCAAAAATCAGCTTGTCTTTCTTTTGTGTTTCATTACAGTCTGCAAACTTGGGGCTCTTATATTTCAGTAGTTTTCCTTTTGTTTTCTGGTAGAATTAATAGTAAAGAAATGTTAAAACATTAAAAGGTAAAGGTGGTTATGACATGCGTGTATGCAGAAGGACCCTGTGATTAATGAGATTAAAATACAAAGGAAACTAATTGGTAGGTATATATATAGAGAGAGATCATAGCCTCATCATGGGACTGGGGGGGCTAGTCCATGGACACCTTCCCTGATCTGCCCCTAGACTTTTTAAGACCCGTGGGTCATCGTGCTGTGATTCAGTAACAGACTGCACATTTGCCTTACTCTTGGCATTCTCCCATTCCATTTTGAGGACCTTTATGTTCTCACTTCTTATTTAAAATTTCCATAAGTTCCAATCCTGCTTTTCCCGAAAAGTTTCTTATAAATGTTACTGTTTGTTTTGCTCTCTCTCTTCTATGTATCACAAGATCAGACCCCCCAACTGCAGTCAGACTTCATTCTTCGTTTTGTCCTGACATCTCCTCTGTACAGGACACCACCAGCGAAACCTCATTACCTGTGAATTTTAAAGCTTCGTATAAACTACAAGTATCTCAGAAATCTAATCCTGTTAGAGGAGACCTGTGCACTCTCAAGGGATACCCCCTGAGACGTTCAAAAACTCTCAAAGTCAAGAGTGCTATTATAGTACATAATTTCTTCCTTAACAATGCAATAACGCAGAATGAAAGAAAATATATATAAGTGGATCTCTTCAGACTCATAACAGTTCTACAAACACAAAGCCAAAATCATGGAGAAAGCTATTTGAGAGATAAGAATGATTACTTTCTTAGCTCTCTATACTGCTCGGCAACATTATCATCCAGTTACTTTCTGGGAAATATTTCACAAAGCAGCAAAGTTTGCAGTATGTCACAAGTGTAAGTATTTGGAAGATGATGAAGAGAGAACAATAAAGCCCAAGTTCACATAGATTGCCAGCTAGAAAAAAAATGGATGGGGAAGTTAACTTTAGCACCTACCTTTAGAACATGAGATTCAATTTCAGTTGTGGTGAATTACAAATTATTCTATGTTATTTTGCACGAAGATTGCAAAATAATGAAAAGAATTTTGTAACGCCAAATGTAAAGGATTGCTCAAGCGATTTAATTGAAACTGGATTGTATTGGGGTGTATTTGGATGCTAGTTGACCACTGCAGCATTCCTTGGAAAACATCTGTCGTTATTCTTAAATCCTTATTTAAGCATCCTTACGTATGCAGTCTAGAGCAAGGTTTTATTGAGGGGCTAATGTAGAAGCACACAGACCAAAATTTAGCACCCAAAATTCGGAGCACCTGCCCACGTGACTTTCAATTTGTGGGACATATCTGAAATCACGGTTTCATTTTCTCTGTCCATGGCAACTTCATATGAGAATTCCAATAAAGTCTTGATCATCATCCAATGAGCTCATTACATTTCTAATTTAGCCCTTGTAATGATTGCTTCTGTCTTTGTGATGCCCACCAGGAATCCCCTAAGTGAATTTCACACATCCCATGTAGCTTTTCTGTTTGTTTGAAGCAACAAACAACAGATTTATTGAATGCAGCATGAACTGTGAATCAATTTTTGGAAATCTTTGTTTTTAAAAATGTTTACTGATACTCTTGGTAAAATAGTTGGCTATTAGACCCATATTTAGCTTCTTTTCTATTCTACTTCTAGAAATAAGAGAATTCCCTCCCTCAGGTAAATAAAAATGCAAAAAAATAAGTTCAACAACTCCAATATCACAACTGATGGGTTCTTTATTAATGGCTTATGATAGAGCCTCCAAATATTCCAGAGTACATCTTCCCCGTCCTCCTACCATCTCTCTGCCCTGTAGCACACAACTGCACACAAACACACAATTCACTCTGTTTAATTCTAAGCCTAGGTATTTAATGATTTTTCCGTTCATGCAGATTATAAATTGGTAGAATATGATGTTTCTTTCATTTAATTAGAGAATTACACTTGCAGAGCAAAATAAATGTTAACGAACATTATTTGTATTCCAGGGATTCATTTCCCATCCCTTCTAACTAACTTAAATGCCATGCTGTGTTTCTGGATTTGTTAACAACTCCAGGCACATTTCCCTCCACTTGCCTCTGTCAACCCAGCAAGCTGTTCCTTCTGACTTCAAAGTGTGATATTTTTTGCTTCATCATCAGTTTTGTAGTCTGAAGGGAGAGTTGGCTTACCTAAAAAGAAACCATACTTTCCAATGAAAACAATAGACTAGGGACGCTAATTACCACTTCCTTTTAAAATACGTATGCCTTTTCCTCCAAAAAGAAAAAGACAAGGGAGCTCTCTCGTAGAAGAATAAAAGCAAAGTGTAAAAGAGATCTCCAAACAGTCTTAATTATATTTTTTAAATTCAAAATATTAAAATCACAACACAATGATGAGCTGAATTATTTATGTATTCAGACAATTATTCCGACCAGAAATTGAACAGTTTCAAAAATATTAAAATGTTTCTAAACAAAAGTTCCCGAGTTGTTCATCATTTCTACAAAGTTACCTGAATATAGCTCAATGCTGAATGCAAGCGTATCACGTTGTATTCATCCTCTTTGCTCTGCTTTCTTCTAGCAGCTTCTAATCCCATTGGCAGTCCTGGTCTTACCTGCCTATGGCACATAATCAATCTTGCTTGCCTACCACATAGCCAACCCTGAAGAATCTTTTCTCCCTAAATAACAACACAAAGTTGAGCTCAGTCTAAAATGCAAATATTACTGTTTCAAATACAACATCAGAAGACAACTCATTTCCAATTCATTCTCCTGACTTTCCTAAGTGGCTCTCTCACTGAATTTTAGTCAACTCGTGGCTCTGGAGGGAGATGGAAACATTAATTATATTCGGAAAAATCGTTCAATTTCTTAAAGCTACGCTTCAAATGAAAGGTTTAATAAGGAAATAGACTGAAATAAAACTAATATTTTTAAGCATCCCATTAAGTTGGGTAAATCATTAGAGTTCGTGCTCCTTGGCTTTCTTCACTTTGTTCTAATCAGTGATTTAAATTTCTAAGTTAGTAGTATTTATTGTGAATAAATGAAAACATGCACCAGTATCTGAGGACTTATGTGCTTGGTAGTGTGTGAAATGTTTTCCTACAATATCTTCTTTGATCTCCCCTGGGCATTTATAAGGTATATATCATGTCTTCATTTTATAAGTGAAGAAAGAGTGGAATTAGAGGTGAAGCAATATGTTCAATGTCACTAAGCCCATACACTCAGGCGTTGGTCTCCACTGCCAATCATGCTTATTTCCCTAGCTTAAGAAGATTTTATTTCTGCTCCATTAGATAAAGGACCTTATAAACTACCTTTATATTCCATAGCAATTACTAACATCACATTGAAATTTGGAACTGAAAAAGTGTTTAATTATTTATGGTTCACCTAAACATAGTTTAATTACGATTCACCTAAGCATAGTTTAACACCAAGGATGCGATTCTTTTAAGTCGCACATTGGATTTTTCCCCATTCTTTTTATATCTGCGTAATTACAAAATGAATATATGCATAGCCCTTACTTCACTATTTCTCCCTCCTCCCTCCCCACGGTCACTATATTCAGAATGACATGCATGTATCATGTCACATATGTGTATCAGGATATAAGAAAGATCATAAACAAATGAGTAGTTTTGTGATTTTTTCTTTTTTTCTTTTTAAAAAAATATTTATTTATTTATTCATGAGAGACACACACACACACACACACACACACACAGAGAGGCAGAGACACAGGCAGAGGGAGAAGCAGGCTCCATGCAGGGAGCCCGATGCACGACTTGATCCCGGGTCTCCAGGATCACACCCTGGGCTGGAGGTGGTGCTAAACTGCTGAGCCACCGGGGCTGCCCAATTTTTTCAATAAATGGAAAAATACTGTGCATTTTGTTCTACAATTTTCTTTCTTTACTTCATAATACATCTTGGACACTTACTTTTCACTGCATCTACATCTCATTTTTTTAAAATGCATAATATGGATATTTTTAGATTATATAATCATTCTTCTATTAATAGACCATATATTGCTTCCATATGTTCATTATTTGAAACAATGCAACAATGATTACTCTTATGAATGCATACAAGGAGGGATTTTCTAAGACATATAATGAGAAGTGGAGTTGCTAGGTCAAAAAAGTGTTCATAGAGAGTATAAGAGAAGCTATTTCCTCATACAATCTGATTAACTTTTTTTCTTTCTTTTTTTTAAATTTTGCCCTTGATGAATTAAAATAGCTTATTTTAAAATTTGAAAAAAATTATCTATAGTGGGATTAATGGCTGCTTTATGTACTTATTGGTCATTTTTATTTCTGTAAGTGTTCTATTCCTATAATTTGTCCATTTTTCAAAGACAGTTTTCATCTCTTCATGGAGGATTCTTAAGGAAGAGTCCTTATATTTGAGCTAATAAGTATTTTATTAAAAATTTAATTGGTTGAAGATTAGGTTCTTGGGGTCATTTTCTGGGAAAAAAAAAACACTTGGATGTGATGGTTCATTTCTGTATATCCAGAATCATTCAAATATCTTCCATTCCATAGATTATACTCTCCTTTTAATAAGTATTTGTGCCAATGGATTCTAATTCCTATGGCCTTTTTTTTTTTCTGGAAACAATAGCAATATCTTTGAATTCTAATGTGATTTTGATGTTTCTACTCCCAGAGAAGTCTAAAAATGTAAGCAGTTCTAGTGAATGATTTACAGGTCCAATCTTTTTGCTTGGGTGGTTCACTAAAAGAGGAGGAAAACTCAGTCTTCAAGGAATTCTATAAGAAGTACAATGTGTTTATTAGACTCCTCTTGGCCCTGCCAGCCATCATGTACTTAACAGACAAACAAAGTTATACTAAATCAAGTCGATACCACTGGATAAGTTCCAGAATTCAGTCTGTCTGCGTATAAAGATATGCTGATTCAAATGATACACCTAAAGCCTTGGAGTTACTTGTAGCATGATTTTGATGATAGAAAAATAATTAAGAAGCTATAAGTAATTCTAAGATTCTGCTGATAAGAGAATAGAACTTTGACCTAAAATGCACTTCCTTGGGGGAAAGGCAAAAAAAAAAAAAAAAAAAAAAAAAATGTAGCTCATTAAAACGGCCTCACATAATTAAGCTAATGTGGAAGCCTCAAGACTTAGAATGTTTCTGTCAGGGATCACTGTTTCTGATCATCACACATACTCTGGATATATTTCAGCACTACTAGTATGCCAAGTTGTACACTAGAAATTTCCAAAAGAAGAATTTACATTTTTAGAATGCTTTTGAGCCTCTTTATCCCATTTTCCACCATTAAAAAGAGAACAGTTAAAAATACTCAGAGATATCTTAAAAGATCTTTATGTATTATTTTTAAAAAAGCCAACCTGCTTTCCTATGACTGATTAGTAGCTACAAATTTAAACTTCCACTAAAGGATTTTAAGAGATTTTTTAGTGACAACGAGAAGATTATGGATAGTTCCATCACACACATGACATCTGGTGTCTTCTTCCTTGCCAAGATCTATAAATGGCTTAAACTGTCACTTAACTTCGTAAAAAGCAAACTTTTTTTTTTGAAGCCAAACAACCTAAAGAATAATAATCAATACAGCAACAACTGTAAAAGCCTCTAATATTAGTGGTTATGCAATCACATGCCAGAGTAAAAGGCTTAAGATGAGCTCAAGTTCAAAATAAGAATACTACAGTAGCCAATTTATCGATTTTATTCTGTAAAATCTTTCATGTTTATACATGGTGGCTTGTGTACATGTCCTAGCTATCTACCGCTGCATAACAAGTCATCTCAAGAGGTAGTGGTTTAAAATAGTATTTTAGGATCTCTCCGTTCCGTGAATCAACTAGGCCTCGTTTCCTGTGCTGTTGTCTGGGTCTGCAGTGTCCACGACTGGCGTGCCTCACACTTTGGTGGAAAAAGCTAGACTCTGCTGGGATGCTATGATGATGGACATCCCAGGTGTCTCTCCAACAAGAGAGCATTAAGTTCCTGGTATGACTTCCCCAATGGTCTTCATGACAAACAGTCTCCTCTGTCTCCCAGAGCCTTTCCCTCATACACTCCTTAGATAAAATTCCTGCGAAGCTCACCAAAAACTCACTTTTTTTTTTTCCCGTTTAAATTGACTGATTTAATCTTAGTCTGGAAACCCCAAAGCACTCCACCCTAGGGCCCTAATTGAGGCAGGTGCACCCGGTCCTCCCCCCTTTGCTGCACCTTGCCTTGATGTCTCCGTGTTGTCTCTCCAGATTTGCCCCGTATTTTCTCCAAGACTTCTCTATTTCCGTTCTCTTGTGGTCTTTTGTTGCACCGCAGCTCACCATCTGACACCCCAGTGTTTAACTTAACAAATGTTAATCTAAAAAAATTAGGACAGGGGCAATCTTTGGAGACTAACTACCACAGTTAGTCTTCTGGTCAAAGATGATACACATCCCTCCCATTTCCAACTGACACTTACTAGACTCCCTAAACTCTCAAGGTTTCATCCCATTTCAACCTCAGGATCACACGTGCACTCTGGGATCCCATGATGTAAATCAGGTTCAGGTGCAGTTGAGGTTACTTGTGGGGGGCCACCTCTTGATCAGAAGACAGTGAAGTAAAGAAACAAGCTATGTGGCGCCCACATACCCGACCTACAATGAGGAGACAGGATCAGGAGAACCGCAATAGATGCTTCCACTCAAAAAGAGGAGGAAAAATAGGAGCAACATAGAGTCACTGGCCTGAAAAATTACTGAGATGTAGCAAAGCACAGTTGTCATTTCACTTTGCTCAGAAGGCAGGGGCATGTTGCTTAGGATCAGATGATGCTCTCTGGGTGGTTCTCCATGGCCGTTGGCCTGCCCTGGAGTCTGGACACTACCCTCTCACTCATCTTCCTTCCTTATGAACTAGGTCATGTTTGCAGATGAGGAGTGTTCTCAGCCTATTTCCTGCCAGGAGGAAGTTTGGGGTTCAAAAGTCTTTTTGTTTTATTTATTTATTTATTTATTTATTTATTTATTTATTTAGCCTTTTTGTTTTAAATGCTCTGTTCTTTTCTGTCCCAAGTTTTTTAATTCCTTAAAACCTGAGGGTTTGTTATATATAAATTATAATGAAATTATCACTAGACAACAGTGATAGTCACATATTTTCTGAGTGGGGTTTTTACTTTGGGTCATGGGAGGAGCCACAGGCTCACAACAGAGAGATTTTAAAAGCCTTACATGTGATTTCTACCGAGAGAAAAAATGAGACAGTCTTTTACGATTTCCTGAAGCCTCAAGAAACTTCCAGCCACCCTTTTGGTCTCATCGTGAACTACACAATGCTTTACTGGTAACACTGTGGCTTTGATTTTTTTCCCCTAAATTAAAAAAAAAAAAGTTCTATTACCCCCTCACCCCCACCTCAAATAATTTCTTGCTCCATTACAGTCAATGTCTCCTACCCCTGGCAACAAATGATCTGCCCTCTGTTACTATAGATCCATTTTGCCTTTCTAGATTTTATAAAAATAGAATCATTTACTGTTTACCCTCTAATTGCTCTGGCTCAGCTTCGTGCCTTTGAGATTGATTCAGGCCTTTGCATTCTTTTCTATTGCTGAGTTATATTCCATTCGATGGCTCTACAACAGTATGTTTATCTATTCATGTGGGAAAGATATTTGGTTGTTTCTTGTTTGGAGTTACAATAAATAAAGACTATATACATAGTCCTGTACATGTCTTTGTGTGGATGTATACTTTCATTCCTCCTTGCTAAGTTTCTTCCAGTGGAATGGCAAAGTCTTACAAAAGATTTATAAAGAATTTCTTTTACAAATCTGTCATACAGGGGCACCTGGGTGGTTCAGTTGGTTGAGCATCCAGCTCTTAGTTTTGGCTCAGGCCATGATCTCAGGGTTGTGAGCTCAAACCCCACATGGGGCTCCAAGCTCGCGCATGGAAGGGGGGGGGGTGTCTGTTTGAGATTCTCTTTCTCTCTTCTCCCTCCCCCAGGTGCCTCCCACCTCTTTCTCTCTCTTCTCTCTAAAATAAACATAAATCTTTACAAAAATCTGTCATACAGTT
Organism: Vulpes lagopus; assembly: GCF_018345385.1. Classification (NCBI taxonomy): domain Eukaryota; kingdom Metazoa; phylum Chordata; class Mammalia; order Carnivora; family Canidae; genus Vulpes; species Vulpes lagopus. Next base: position 123,698,143 of record NC_054825.1, read on the forward strand.
TCTTTTTCAAAGTTGTATCATTTAATTCCCATAAACAGTATAAGAGAGTTCAAGTTCCTCCACAAGCATACCAAAAGCTGATCCTGTTCATCTTTTAAACTTAAGCGATTTGCTAACTTGTGATTTAATTACTAGTAAAGATGATTTTAAACGTAGAGCAGGTTTTTTTCAAATACTTATTGAGCATTTTGAATGACTTCCTTTGTGAAATGCTCAAACATTTTTTCTTTTCTTTTTTTTCAGTTGTGTTGTCTTCTCATGGTTGAGTTGTAAGTTTTTTTTTTTAACATACAACAGATATAAATGTTTTGTTAGTTATATGTATATAATATTTTCTTTCAGACTGGGGCATTTCTTTTTTTTTAAATTGTTTTTATTTTATTTTATTTTTTATTTTTATTTTTTAGATGGAGGTATTTCTTTTCAGCTTTGATACAGTATCCTGAAAAAGAAGTTTTTGAATCTGATGTCATTCAATTTTACTTTTTAAAAATGATTCATTCTTGTTGTGTCTTAGTTTTAAAAAATCTTTGCCTTCCCAAATTGTAAATATTTTATCTTTCCTTCTAAAAATTATATGAATTTAGCTTTTTGATTTGGGTCTATGATTCATCTTAAGCTATTTTTTTGTGTGTATGGTGTGAATTTAAGATCAAGGTACATTCTTTCTTCCCAATTGATATCCAGTTGTTCTGTAAATACTAGTTGTTTCAAAACCTTTGATAAAAAGATTATCTATTTCCATTGAATTACATTGACACCTTTGTTGAAAATTGGTTGACTATTTGTACGTGCATTTATTTCTCTGCTCCTTCATGCTGCTTTGATCTTAGGTTTATTTTTATTCTAGTCCTACAATGTTTTGATTGCTGTGGATTTATTAGTAGTTTTGAAATGAAATAACATTTGTTCTATAACCTTTTGCTTTTTAAAAAGAAAGTTGCCTTGGCTATCTTAGGTCTTTTGCATTTGCATATAAATTTTAGTATTAGCTTGTGAATTTCTATTTTTATGAAATTAGCTGAATTTTTATTGGAATTGGGTTAAACGTATACATCAATATATGTTATATATTATAAATTATCTTTTCAGAATGATAAATCTTTGAAAGTTTTGTATCTAGTATGTCCTTTAGATCTGAACTGGTATGATCTTTACTATATGAAAGATTATTAAAATGCAAAAATTAAAATATCTCAGTTGAACATTAGAGATGAAGAAAAATTGCTGAACCAATATAGGCATTTTTTATTGCTTATTAAAAAATCAGAGGGTTTAGAATACTAATACACACAGCCCCAAACAAAAGAATATCTTTAATGAAAGGGATCACTAGGAGTATTGTGCTTAACATATGTATTTTTTAACATTATATTTTATATATACATTTTTTTTAAATTTAGGCTGCATGCCCAGCATAGAGCCTAATGCAGGGCTTGAACCCATGACCCTGAGACCAAGACCTGAGTTGAGATCAAGAATCAGATGATTAACTGACTGAGCCTCCCAGGAACCCCTATTATGCTTAATATATTCATAGAATACTGAGCAAATAACTAGTTACATTTCATAATTAATTACTACTGCTAAATATTCTGAACTAGCCATTTTGGTTTTACATTAAACTTATTCATGGAATTCCCATGTACTTTCTCTGATAGGCTGGAGTTTGCTGACATTTAAGGCACTGAAAGAGCACTTCTAATATCCATTCTCCCCTAGTAGGGGATGTCTTAAGGAAACATCTTTGTCATCAAAATTTAAAACATTTTATAAAAACATCAATAACTTGGAAAATTCTAGGTATTTCATAAAATATCATAAATTTTATATTCAATCCTAAGGCAATCCTCTCAAAAAGTCCTATTTTATAAACCATGTTTCAAAAAAAGCACGGAGGCACCTGGATGGCTCAGTCAGTTAAGTGTCTTCCTTTAGCTCAGATCATGATCTCAGGGTCCTGAGATGGAGCCCAAGTCAGGCTTTCCACCCAGTGGGGAGTCTGCTTCTCCTTCTCTGTACCCCTACTCCATTCTTCTGCTCTCTCTCTCTCTCTCAAATAAATCTCAAATAAATAAAATCCCTTTTTAAAGAAGTACACGCATAAAAAGGTTTATTTTTCTGAGATAACAAAAGGCAAGATTACCCTGTTTTAGTATGGTTTTCAGTCTGAACAGTTCTGGGAATATTCAATATAATAGAATGGAAAACCGCTGCTGTGGTCTGATACTTTGTGGAATATAATCTAGAAGTCTGCCTACCCAGATAAACCAACTAAAAAATAAAGTGTGACTTATCTTGTGAATATTAGACCAAAATTTAAAAAAGTAATAATAAAAAGTAGGTTTGTTAACATCTTAACTGATGTATTTTTTTTTTTTTTTTGTAATGATAGTCACAGAGAGAGAGAGAGAGAGAGGAGCAGGCTCCATGCACCAGGAGCCCGACGTGGGATTCGATCCCGGGTCTCCAGGATCGTGCCCTGGGCCAAAGGTAGGCGCCAAACCGCTGCGCCACCCAGGGATCCCTTAACTGATGTATTTTAAATGAATCTCCTTGATTTTAATGGCAGGTGTTTATTGGGTGTTTGTTATGTGCCAGGTACTATTCTCGGTGATTTTCCTAAAATAAACGTGTTAATCCTCACCACAACTTTCTGAGGCAAGATATGATCCCTGTTTTACAAATGTGAAAATGGAGAAAAAAGGAGGTTAAATAATTTGCCCAAGGTCAACAATTAGGAATGATGGACTAAGGGCCTCCGAAACTCCACTCATCTATAGAAGCAATGGACATTGGCAAAAATCAATAGGATTAATTTTTTTCAGAAGTCTAGAATTAACTAAATATCTTCACCAACCCAAGAATATTTTATTCAAAAAATGACTTAATCTTGATGAGAACTGCAAGCTTTGTGCTGTCTTGACTTGCTTTCCTCCCATTCCTTCCCCCAGCTCTGTCGTAGCCTCAAAACTCAGCCAACTTGCAATCACCCACTGGCACACTGAGTTTGGAACTCCTTAGAGAACAGGACAGAAAATTCCTCAAGCAATTAAAGACATAACTACCATATGATCCAGCAATCCCAAATCTAGATATTTAGCCAAAAGAATTGAAATCAGGATCTGATAGAGAAAGATGCATTCTTATATCCATTGCAGCACGAATCACAATAGCCAAGATGTGAAAACAAGCTAAATATCCATTAGCAGATGAATGAATAAAGAAAACGTGGTATATGCGTTTAATGGAAAACTATTTAGCCTTAAAAGAGAAGAAAATCCTGCAATATGCGAAAAATATTGTTGAATCTTGAGCACATGATACTAAATGAAATAAGCTACCATAAAAAGACAAATACTGCATGATTCTACTTATGTGCAGTATCTAAAATAGTCAGATTCATAGAATCAAAGAGTGGAATCATGGTTGCCAGAGGCTAGAAGGAGGGGAAAATGGACTTATTAATCAATGGATATAAAGTTTCAGTTAAGGAAGATGAGTAAGCTCTAGGGATCTGCTATACAACATCGTACCTGTATTCAACAATACTGCATTATACACTTAATTTGTTAAGAGAGTAGATCCTTTGTTAAATGTTCCTACCACAATAAAAAAAAATTTTTTAAAGCCTCATTCTCAGATTATTATCACTCTTACACCAATCTCTCAGCTCCCTGGAAAAGCTCCTTTCATAGCCTGACTCCAGCCAGTCTGGGAACAACCCTAACATGAGGCATTTATAGAAAACAATCAGCAGCAATTATTTAATATTGCATCTTCCTAAGGCTGTGATGCTAGTTGTAGCAATCAAAATGTAAGACATTAGGTTAACTCTCCATATTATAAATCCCCCCAACTTACTTGTTTTTTTTTTTTTTAACTCTGACTCTCTCCAGCACTCTTGCATGTATACAGCCCTCCCCTCCGCCACACACACCCTATATTTTTTCTTTAGCCAGAAAGGAAAAACCTTACATCTATCTATCTACTCATGCAGATAAAAAGCCCCAGAAATCACCAATCCATGGCATGTGCCAACATGACACTTGGCTATAGTTGCCATGTCCTTTGTATGACATCATCCTTCATAGCATGTTTCAATGAAATTCAGACTTATCACTGCTGCCAAGGAAATGCTTTTGCCTATCCATCTCAACAGCCCTGCCAGCATGTGTGTGTGAAGGACTCCATACTTATACATGTGCTACTTCTGGGATCTTTGTTAAATGTATCATAGAGAACCGATGACATACCGAATATCTTGACAACTAACACAAAATGAATTTCATTCCCCATTAGTATGAATATCAAAATGCGTGAGCCTCATAAAGGGAAGACATCAGTGTTCAGTCTGAAGTTTAAGGGTCTGAGACAATGCTTGTAAGATAAGAAGTCGGCCTGTCACACTCTCTGGTAGCTAGGTAGATGGAGGATAGATGATGATTGATGATTGACTGATTGATTGATAGACAGATATCCTGACAGGAAACATGACATTTCTAGATCAGAGCACAGTTTATTATCACAGAGAATCTCAGCACTGGTGAGGCTATAAGAGGCATCACTACTAAAATTCTGAATAAATGGCGTTGATATAATTGGCTAATTATTTGGGGGGAAATGAGGATTTTGTACAAATAGGATTGTACCACGGACTCACAAAAGTATGACACTCAGAGGTTGACCAGCACACTGTCCCCTCTTCCCATCTGGAGAGGGAGAGGCTTTTATTCTGGGATAGAAGCAAATACTACAGGAGAGGGACGTCTCTGAATCTCTCTGAAGTAATAAACTATCTCTATCTTGCAGAACATGCTTCCTCTTCAGTCATCCTTTAACCAAATTTGCCAGTGGTCATTCCCCAGAACATTGAGACCATGAGGGAACATGAACGTATTCAGAGAGAATCGCCTTCTAACAGTCAGACCTAGGGATTGAAGCTCAACAGTCTAGTGACCTTCACTGATTTATTTTACAGCTTTCTAATCCTGAATAATGAAAAGATGGGTAGACTAATGTTAATGGGGAAAAAGAAAGCAAAATGTCTTCTTCACCATTATTGGCATCTTGATTAAAGAAATCAATGACATTCATAATTATTGTCTTGCTCTACACCACCCGAACCTTTAGAGTAATCACTTACTGACAGTCACATGGCACTAAAATATATTTTCAGATTGTAGTTCTCTGAAAGGAAGGATGTTTTGTTTTGTTTTTACATTTTTATCCCTAAATCTTTTCTTGAAAACATACGACTAAAACAATCGTGCTTCAGAGAGTCTCCCTTGATATCACTGAATAGGCAATAAATTTTTATATCTTACAAATTCTGTTCGGACCAGGTTACTTTACTTAATCCCCATTACTTTCTGTCCACTTGCCCAGAATACAGCAAAAGATTAGGGAAATAAAGCTGACTTCATTTACCTTGATATAGCAAAGATATTTCCAAATAAATTTCAAAATCAAAACAAAATGATCCTAGTATCTAGATCACACTTTAGAAACAAAACTTCAGTGTCCTGAGCATTACTAATGTTAATCATTTAGGACCCTCTCACAGCCATTGTGATTTTTTTAAAAAGGTTTTATTTATTTATTTGAGAGAGAGAGATTTATTTGAGCACAAGTTGAGGGGAAGAAAAGGGAGAGAAGAAGCAATGCTCCCCATTGAGCAGGGAGCCTGACTAGGGGCTTGACCCCAGGACCCTGATATCATGACCTGCATCCAACACAGACACCAAGGTGCCCCCATGATGATTCTTTTCTTTTCTTTTGTAAGATTTTATTTATTTATTTATTTATTTATTTATTTATTTATTTATTTACCAGAGAGAGAGAGCACACACAGGGGAAGCAGCAGAGAAAGAGAGAGAGAGAAACAGGCTTCCTGCTGGGTGGGGAGTCCTACTCAGGGCTTAATCCTAGGACCCTGGGACCATGACCTGAACTGAAGGCAGGTGCTTAACCAACTGAGCCACCCAGGCACCCCTAGTGATTCTTTTGAAGTATAAATCATGTCATGCCACATCTCTGCTCTTCCTTTTGATGGCTCCTTATCTCGGTCATAGAAAAAAATCAGAGTCCTTTTATTTTTTTTTATTTTTTTTAATTAACTTTTATTGGTGTCCAATTTACCAACATACAGAAAAACACCCAGTGCTCATCCCGTCAAGTGTCCACCTCAGTGCCCGTCACCCATTCCCCTCCAACACCCGCCCTCCTCCCCTTCCACCACCCCTAGTTCGTTTCCCCGAGTTAGGAGTCTTTATGTTCTGTCTCCCTTCCTGATATTTCCCAACATTTCTTTTCCCTTCCTTTATATTCCCTTTCACTATTATTCATATTCTGCTCACACTATTATTCATATTCCACTCATATGAGAACATACACTGTTTCTCCTTCTCCGATTGACTTATTTCACTCAGCATAATACCCTCCAGTTCCATCCACGTTGAAGCAAATGGTGGGTATTTGTCGTTTCTAATTGCTGAGTAATATTCCATTGTATACATAAACCACATCTTCTTTATCCATTCATCTTTCGATGGACACCGAGGCTCCTTCCACAGTTTGGCTATTGTGGCCATTGCTGATAGAAACATCGGGGTGCAGGTGTCCCGACGTTTCATTGCATCTGAATCTTTGGGGTAAATCCCCAACAGTGCAATTGCTGGGTCGTAGGGCAGGTCTATTTTTAACTCTTTGAGGAACCTCCACACCGTTTTCCAGAGTGGCTGCACCAGTTCACAGTCCCACCAACAGTGTAAGAGGGTTCCCTTTTCTCCGCATCCTCTCCAACATTTGTTGTTTCCTGCCTTGTTAATTTTCCCCATTCTCACTGGTGTGAGGTGGTATCTCATTGTGGTTTTGATTTGTATTTCCCTGATGGCAAGTGATGCAGAACATTTTCTCATGTGCTTGTTGGCCATGTCCATGTCTTCCTCTGTGAGATTTCTCTTCATGTCTTTTGCCCATTTCATGATTGGATTGTTTGTTTCTTTGGTGTTGAGTTTAATAAGTTCTTTATAGATTTTGTAAACTAGCCCTTTATCTGATATGTCATTTGCAAATATCTTCTCCCATTCTGTAGGTTGTCTTTTAGTTTTGTTGACTGTATCCTTTGCTGTGCAAAAGCTTCTTATCTTGATGAAGTCCCAATAGTTCATTTTTGCTTTTGTTTCTTTTGCCTTTGTGGATGTATCTTGCAAGAAGTTACTGTGGCCAAGTTCAAAAAGGGTGTTGCCTGTGTTCTCCTCTAGGATTTTGATGGAATCTTGTCTCACATTTAGATCTCTCATCCATTTTGAGTTTATCTTTGTGTATGGTGAAAGAGAGTGGTCCAGTTTCATTCTTCTGCATGTGGATGTCCAATTTTCCCAGCACCATTTATTGAAGAGACTGTCTTTCTTCCAATGGATAGTCTTTCCTCCTTTATAGAATATTAGATGACCGTACATTTCAGGGTCCACTTCTGGGTTCTCTAATCTGTTCCATTGATCTATGTGTCTGTTTTTGTGCCAGTACCACACTGTCTTGATGACCACAGCTTTGTCGTACAACCTGAAATCTGGCATTGTGATGCCCCCAGCTACGGTTTTCTTTTTTAAAATTCCCCTGGCTATTCGGGGTCTTTTCTGATTCCACACAAATCTTAAAATAATTTGTTCTAACTCTCTGAAGAAAGAAAGTCCATGGTATTTTGATAGGGATTGCATTAAACGTGTAAATTGCCCTGGGTAACATTGACATTTTTACAATATTTATTCTGCCAATCCATGAGCATGGAATATTTTTCCATCTCTTTGTGTCTTCCTCAATTTCTTTCAGAAGTGTTCTATAGTTTTTAGGGTATAGATCTTTTACCTCTTTGGTTAGGTTTATTCCTAGGTATCTTATGCTTTTGGGTGCAATTGTAAATGGGATTGACTCCTTAATTTCTCTTTCTTCAGTCTCATTGTTAGTGTATAGAAATGCCATTGATTTCTGGGCATTGATTTTGTATCCTGCCACGCTACCAAATTGCTGTATGAGTTCTAGCAATCTTGGGGTGGAGGCTTTTGGGTTTTCTATGTAGAGTATCATGTCATCGGCGAAGAGGGAGAGTTTGACTTCTTCTTTGCCAATTTGAATGCCTTTAATGTCTTTTTGTTGTCTGATTGCTGAGGCGAGGACTTCCAGAACTATGTTGAACAGCAGTGGTGAGAGTGGACATCCCTGTCTTGTTCCTGATCTTAGGGGAAAGGCTCCCAGTGCTTCCCCATTGAGAATGATATTTGCTGTGGGCTTTTCGTAGATGGCTTTTAAGATGTCGAGGAAAGTTCCCTCTATCCCAACACTCTGAAGGGTTTTGATCAGGAATGGATGCTGTATTTTGTCAAATGCTTTCTCTGCATCTAATGAGAGGATCATATGGTTCTTGGTTTTTCTCTTGCTGATATGATGAATCACATTGATGGTTTTACGAGTGTTGAACCAGCCTTGTGTCCCGGGGATAAATCCTACTTGGTCATGGTGGATAATTTTCTTAATGTGTTGTTGGATCCTATTGGCTAGTATCTTGTTGAGAATTTTTGCATCCATGTTCATCAGGGATATTGGTCTGTAATTCTCCTTTTTGGTGGGGTCTTTGTCTGGTTTTGGAATGAAGGTGATGCTGGCCTCATAGAACGAATTTGGAAGTACTCCATCTCTTTCTATCTTTCCAAACAGCTTTAGTAGAATAGGTATGATTTCTTCTTTAAACGTTTGATAGAATTCCCCTGGGAAGCCATCTGGCCCTGGACTCTTGTGTCTTGGGAGGTTTTTGATGACTGCTTCAATTTCCTCCCTGGTTATTGGCCTGTTCAGGTTTTCTATTTCTTCCTGCTCCAGTTTTGGTAGTTTGTGGCTTTCCAGGAATGCGTCCATTTCTTCTAGATTTCCTAATTTATTGGCGTACAGCTGTTCATAATATGTTTTTAAAATCGTTTGTATTTCCTTGGTGTTGGTAGTGATGTCCCCTTTCTCATTCATGATTTTATTAATTTGAGTCTTCTCTCTCTTCTTTTTAATAAGGTTGGCTAATGGTTTATCTATCTTATTAATTCTTTCAAAGAACCAACTCCTGGTTCTGTTGATCTGTTCCACAGTTCTTTTGGTCTCGATGTCATTGAGTTCTGCTCGAATTTTAATTAACTGTCTTCTTCTGCTGGGGGTGGGGTCTATTTGTTGCTTTTTCTCTAGTTCCTTTATGTGTAAGGTGAGCTTTTGAATTTGAGATCTTTCCAGTTTTTGAATGGATGCTTGTATTGCGATGTATTTCCCCCTCAGGACTGATTTTGCTGCATCCCAAAGATTTTGAACGGTTGTATCTTCTCATTAGTTTCCATGAATCTTTTTAATTCTTCCTTAATTTCCTGGTTGACCTTTTCATCTTTCAGCAGGATGGTCCTTAACCTCCACGTGTTTGTGGTCCTTCCAAACTTCTTGTTGTGATTTAGTTCTAATTTCAAGGCATTATGGTCTGAGAATATGCAGGGGACTATCCCGATCTTTTGGTATCGGTTCAGACCCAATTTGTGACCCAGTATGTGGTCTATTCTGGAGAAAGTTCCATGTGCACTTGAGAAGAATGTGTATTCAGTTGAGTTTGGATGTAAAGTTCTGTAGATATCTGTGAAATCCATCTGGTCCAGTGTATCATTTAAAGCTCTCGTTTCTTTGGAGATGTTGTGCTTAGAAGACCTATCCAGGGTAGAAGGAGCTAGATTGAAGTCACCAAGTATAAGTGTATTATTATCAAGGTATTTCTTGAGTTTGGTTATTAATTGGTTTAAATATTTGGCAGCTCCCACATTCGGGGCATATATATTGAGGATTGTTAAGTCCTCTTGTTGGATAGATCCTTTGAGTATGAGATAGTGTCCCTCTTCATCTCTCACTATAGTCTTTGGGGTAAATTTTAATTTATCTGATATAAGGATGGCAACCCCTGCTTTCTTTTGAGGACCATTTGAATGGTAAATGGTTCTCCAACCTTTTATTTTCAGGTTGTAGGTGTCCTTCTGTCTAAAATGAGTCTCTTGTAGACAGCAAATAGATGGGTCCTGCTTTTTTATCCAGTCTGAAACCCTGCGCCTTTTGATGGGGTCATTAAGCCCGTTCACATTCAGAGTTACTATTGATAGATATGAGTTTAGTGTCATCATATCTATTCAGTCCTTGTTTTTGTGGATTGTTCCACTGAACTTCTTCTTAAAGGGGAATTTTAAGAGTCCCCCTTAAAATTTATTGCAGAGCTGGTTTGGAGGTTACATATTCTTGCAGTTCCTGCCTGTCTTGGAAGCTCTTTATCTCTCCTTCCATTTTGAATGAAAGCCTTGCTGGGTAAAGTATTCTTGGTTGCATGTTCTTTTCATTTAGGACCCTGAATATATCCTGCCAGCCCTTTCTGGCCTGCCAGGTCTCTGTGGAGAGGTCTGCTGTTACCCTAATATTCCTCCCCATAAAAGTCAGGGACTTTTTTTCTCTTGCTGCTTTAAGGATCTTCTCCTTATCTTTGGAATTTGCAAGCTTCACTATTAAATGTCGAGGTGTTGAACGGTTTTTGTTGATTTTAGGGGGGGATCTCTCTATTTCCTGGATCTGAATGCCTGTTTCCCTTCCCAGATTCGGAAAGTTTTCAGCTAGGATTTGTTCAAATACATATTCTGGCCCTCTGTCCCTTTCCGCGCCCTCGGGAACCCAATTAAATGTAGGTTTTTCTTCCTCAGGCTATCATTTATTTCCCTTAATCTATCCTCATGGTCTTTTAATTGCCTGTCTCTTTTTTCCTCAGTTTCCCTCTTTGCCATCAACTTGTCTTCTATGTCACTCACTCGTTCTTCCACCTCGTCAAGCCTCGTGGTTAGGACTTCTAGCTTGGATTGCATCTCATTTAATTGATTTTTAATTTCTGCCTGATTAGATCTAAATTCTGCAGTCATGAAGTCTCTTGAGTCCTTTATGGTTTTTTCTAGAGCCACCAGTAGCTGTAAAATAGTGCTTCTGAATTGGCTTTCTGACATTGAATTGTAATCCATATTTTGTAACTCTGTGGGAGAGTGGGCTGTTTCTGATTCTTTTTTTTTGAGGGGGTTTTCCTTCTAGTCATTTTGCTCAGTGCAGAGTGGCCAAAAACAAGTTGTATTGGGAAAAGGAGAAAAAGAGAGAGAAGGAAAGAAAAGAGAAAAAGAAAAAAGAGAATGAAGAAAAAAAAGGGAAAAAGAGAAGAAAAAGAAAGAAAGGAGAAAAAAGAAAAAAAAGGGGGGGTGGGGGAAGCAATCAGAAATCAAGAAGAAAGAGAGAAAAAAAAGCACAAAACAAAAGAAAAAAAAAACAAAAACAAAACAAAAACAAAAACAAAAACAAAAACAAAACACGGGGGAGTATCTTCCGATTCTGTGTACTTTAAGTCCCTTGACTTCCCCTGGAACTGGTCCGTCTCGCTGGTCTTCTGGGGGAGGGGCCTGCTGTGCTGATTCTCAGGTGTTAGCGCTGGGGGAGCTGCTCTGCCCCTGCCTGGTGCAGGGCTCAGTGGGGGGTGTTTACCCCGTGAGGCCCCGGGAGGAAGCCACAGTGGCGGGGGCAGCTCTGGGACCCTGGAGTCAGCTCCCGCTGTAGCTCCGGGGCTCTCCGTCTGCAGGGCCTGGAGGCTCCGGGGCGGGGCCGCTGATCTGCTCAGTTCCAGGCAGGAGCGTCCTTGCTGACCTGGGCCCTCCCGGCCTCTGCCTGTCCCGGGGAAGGCCGGATCCTGGGCTGTGTCCCCGCGCCCTGTGCTCCGGGGCCTGCGCTGTTGGATTCGCGCTCCCGGCGGTGCAGCCCCCTCCGCGGAGCCGCCGCCCGAGCCCCTCCGAGCTGCTCCGGGTCCCGCCGAGCGCTGCAGCCCTTAGGGAGCTCGGCGCATCTCCCGGGGCTCAGCTCCTCTGTTACTGTCCCAGGGAGCCCGAGGGCGTCCCCGCCTTTCTGGGGATCCTGCTCCAATTCCCGGGGAGCCCCTTTCCGCGGGGAAGGTCGGTGCAGCTCCTGCTCCTCCGGGCCGGGGCTCTCCTGTCCTGGGGACACTCGCCCCGGCCTCAGCCCGGCTCCTCGCGGGGCCCCTCCCCCTTGGAGGCCTTTTGTGTCTTTATTTCTTTTTCCCCGTCTTCCTACCTTGATAGAAGCGCGAACTCTTCTCCCTGTAGTATTCCGGCTGGTCTCTCTTTAAATCTCAGGCCGAATTCGTAGATTTTCAGGATGTTTGGATGGTTTTCTAGGTAATTTGTTGAGGACAGGTGACTTGGGGACCCTACTCCTCCGCCATCTTGCCCCTCCCCCCCAGAGTCCTTTTAGTGGCCTATAACAGCTGCTTTTTTGCTTCCTTTGTTTTGTCTTGTTATATCTACATATTGGAACTAATTGATGGAGGATTTGATAAATTCAGTTTGATTGGCATGTGGCCTAGAAATAAGTCCTAGAGTAATGTAGCTTTGTATTGAAATTGGATAAATTCTGTATGTAATCTAAAGGGTTTTCCCTGGGAGATTTTTTAAGTGTCATGGAAATGTGCTCTCTTGTTCAGCCCCAGACAAAGACTTATTAAACTTCTTTTGAGGACAATCATACACTCATGCAAGACACAGTATCTGCAGAACAGACTATCCCAGGTCTCACAAAGGAGATAATCTGTGTACACCAATATCAATATTGGCAATGTAGCAAAAGAAAAAAAAAAAAGGAAATCCTAAGGAATTCCAAGGAAACTAGTCAAGATCGCTCTATTACTTGCCAAACTGAAAGATTCTCCTGAGTGAAATGAGGAGTATCTAGAGATTTAATTCTGCTCGATCTCAGAGGAAGACAAAGCAGAAGTAGGGTGACATTAATTTTATAAAGTTTAAGCAAAAAGTGGGTACGGATGCCTGTGCACTATTGAGGTATATTGACTTAGCAGCATCTTTGCTTACCTGGTTAGCACAGAGAACTACAGATTGAGTGCAGACCCAGCCAGGAATATGGTTGCAATACCCGTCCCTCCAACAACATCTCAGCAACGCCACTTTTGTACAAAAAGAAAAACAGGCTTGTTTCTAGACATATGCTACTAATTTACCTAATCGCAATGCCTTTCAATGAAAGCAAATGACTTTATTTCAGATCATGAATGTTGCATACAAAATTGAGCTTTTAGGTGAGGTCACGTTAATCCCCTTTAGATAGGGCTTGTTTTTTTTGTTTGTTTGTTTTTGTTTTTTTTTAAGATAGGTGTTTTATTTCTTTGGATTTTGTTTTTCCAACCATCCTATGATGAAAGTGCTATTGCTCTGTTTTGACAGTGACAGAAACAATAAGCATGGATATAAAGCAAGGAGCAACAGAGCAGAAGAGTTGCTAGAGACAATCCTACACCACCTTTCTGGGAGGTGACATGAGACCATGAAGAGCCCACCAGAAAGGCCCACCCTGACATTGACTACAGTCTAGGAACTTTGGGCAACTCTCTTCAGCTATAGTGTGGAGACAAGGAGACCTCCACCACAAGGTTGTGTTCCAGGAGCTAAATGGGATGAAGTACACAAAGCCACCGTGTGCTGTTATCACAGTTCCTAGGAAAGTACAACTTAAAAAAAAATTGTTATATATCTATCAATAACCCAATGTTAGAAAATTCTGAGAATCATCATTTTGGATTGTGTTTCTGGCTTTCTCAAAATGCTTCCCATTTTGAACTATTCCCTGAAAAACCTATGTTGCCAATCAAATCTGAATTACTGCTGACCCCTGCAGACCACTCTCTTGAAGACTGATTACCTTTTAACTATGATTTGAGATTTAGTTTTCATAATAGGAAATAACAGTTTTGCAGAGTGGCCTGGCAGGGCTTTATAGAACAGCTTCAGTCAGGCTGACATGTGCTTTTATTAACCATATTTCCTGTAGCTGCACAGACAATGAGAAATCCACTTCTGTGAGCCGAACCAATTATAACTGAACAGGTACACTTTTTCCCCAGCCTGGTCATGATGTCAAATGTTTGATTAGAAAGATCTTGTGCTTTTAGCAAAATGGGGGTGAATATCTTTCCATTTGCAAGAACAACCTATTTCAGCCTTCCATTTGGTAGTTTCTTAGTATCTTAATTTTGGTCTCTCGATGTCAGATAGGGTTGCAAATGCAACGCCCTTGAGATGGGAGAGAAACAATATTGTTTACGCATTTCAAAACAGACTGAACGAGCTTCAAGGAGGAAGAAGTTGCACCAGGGCACAGAACCAGATGTAGTGTGTGATATAAAAGAGAACAGAGACAAGGTACACATGAAGAATATATGCCCCAGGGGAGGCAACAGGAGGACAGACCTGGAAACCCTAGAAAGCTCTTCTCAAGGAGAAGATCAGATACAGGGAAATGTTAAGATGAAACAGATAAACAAGTGGATGGAAATATTGCCTTGTGCATACGTAATACAGTGATCCAACCACCACAGATCAGGTTTTAGAAGCACAGGACTGAAACAGGAAAGGATAATCCTGAAAAGACGCAGGAAAATCCTTGCACAGAAGGTTAAAAAAGAGAGAGAGAAAAAAATGGGAACCCAGTTCTCTCTAGCTGTAGGATCATGAAGACAGAGTAGGCCCCGTTAAATCAAGCATTACAAACAAGGGCCTGTCTTCAGCTGCCAGAGAGAGAATCTTGCAGCAAACGTCAAGGGCAACCACCATCCCTTCAAAATACTGTAAGTTGGATACTTCCCATTTCTTAAAAATTCTTCAGTTATAGCAAAGCATTCTGTTGATATTTCAAGGATCTCCAAGGAATATTTGTCAGTTACTTTTAACTCTTTACTGACCAGACTACAGAGACAGAATCACAGATTGGTAGACTATTTACGCTAAAAAAAATTAACATCACTCATTATACTCTAACCTTGTTTTACAGTCAAGAATGGAGAATGCCGGGATCCCTGGGTGGCACAGCGGTTTGGCGCCTGCCTTCGGCCCAGGGCGCGATCCTGGAGACCCGGGATCGAATCCCACGTCGGGCTCCCGGTACATGGAGCCTGCTTCTCCCTCCGCCTGTGTCTCTGCCTCTCTCTCTCTTTCTGTGACTATCATAAATAAATAAAAAATTAAAAAAAATTAAAAAAAAAAAGAATGAAGAATGCCAAGATTGCCTCATACCACGTGGCAAACTAACAACACAGCCAGGATGAGAATCACATTCTCCTGATTTCCAAACAGTATTTTTTCCCACCACAGCTCTCTAAAATTAAATTTTCAGTATTTTCAAAAGAGAATTGCACCTATATAAAGTCCAAGAGAAGAAAATTCTGTGAATAAGAGAATCAGATCGGAATAAGCTAAACTGAAAAGTTCAGCAGCAGAGAGTTATAAGATGAAGATTCTTTAATGGAAGTAGAAGGAGAAAAATGCACCCCAGATAGAAGTACCTTTTGCTTTGCCCCCTACAACTGACCATTTTTTTGTTACCCCCATTGTTATCCTGTTGGCCCAGGGCAGCATCATATATAGCAATGTCCCCCTACTGGTTTCTCTGTTTCCATCCTTGCTCCCTTTCTAGCAGCAGCACAGAAGTCAGAGTGAGTCCTGTAAAGTGTAACTGTCATTCCCCCACCTGTTCCTCCAGGGGCTTCTTGTCTCATAAAAGGTTAAGCCAAACTTCTTACAATAACCTACAAAGACATACACAATTTGTCTCCCCCATTTCATCTCTGAAATCATCCCCTTTTGTCTCTTTCTTCACTATATCCCAGCCCTCGTGGCCTTCCAGCCAAATTTTGGGTACATTAGTCACACCCTTGCCTTGGGGTTTGTACCATCTCTTTCTTCTGCATGGAACACTTATCCCATCCTCTGTCTGCATAGCTCATCTTATCCATTCAAGTCTTTGAACAAGTGTTCTGTTCCCAGCAAAGCACACGATGACCACCCTATTTAAAATTGTTCTATTCATCTTACACTTTTTAAAAAGGATTTTATTTATTTATTCATGAGAGACACAGAGAGAGAGAGAGGCAGAGACACAGGCAGAGGGAGAAGGAGACTCCCTAGGGGGAGCCTGATGCAGGATTCAATCCCAGGACTCTGGGATCATGCCCTGAGCTGAAGGCAGATGCTCAACCACCGAGCCACCCAGGCATCCCTCTTCTTACACCCTTGATCCTACTTATCTTGCCCTATTCTTTTTTATATAGTACTTACCATGCTCTACATTGTATGTACTTCCATTAGAATCCTGAAAAGATGCAGTTCCTGGGAAAATCCTTGCACAGAAGGTAAAAAAAGGGTAGAGAAAAAAAAAGGGAACCGAGTTCTCACTAGCTGTAGGATCACGAAGACAGAGTTTCAAGCCACATACCAAGATGTTTTGTTATTGATGCATGTGCCGCATCTAAAACAGTATCTAATATATAATCATCAAGAAAAAGCCTCTGAGTGACAGACTTGTCTAAAAGTAAAAGTCATAATCTCTGGTTTTATTCAAATGGAAATACAGAAGTTCTACATTGGAGAGAGTACCACACAACCGAGTGTTCCTATCTCTGAAGGAAGGAGTCTAATATGAAGAAATGGCAACTTGAAGAAATGTCAGAAGTACATCAGAAATTATTATAAAGACAGTGCTCACTTCAGCAGCACATATACTAGAATTGGAACAATATAGAGATTAGAATGGCCCCTGCACAAGGATGACAAATTTGTGAAGCATTCCATATTTTTTAAAATTGTTATAAAGATATATAAGAATTTAATTACAAGATTTAACTAAATGGAATATCAAACCATTTGCCAAGATGGTAAAATAAAAATTCATATTCTTCTAAATTAATATTTAAGTTTAATAGAATTCCAACCAAAATCCCCCCTAGATGTCTTTAGAAAAATTAATGAAATGGCTTAAAAGTTCATTTGAAAAATAAGGAGCTGAGAACCTAAATAATTAATGCCAAGAAGAAAAAAAGTATACCAATATTATAACATATTAGAAAATACTACTTGTGAGCTACTCGTTTAAGAAAAGCCAGATAAATAAAAAAAAATAGAATAAAAAATTGGGAAACTGCCTTCAGAACAGATAAGGAATACTTAAGTAAATATATGGAACTGGGAAAATGTTTTAAGCATCTACTTAATTTTTTTAATACAATATACAACATACAAAATAAATTCCTCATGGATTAAGCAGTTAAATATGAAAATAAATACAGATTTAGAAAAATTATAAGTGGGTCTGATCGGAAGGCAAATCAAGCTCTTCAAATTAAGATTACATAACTAAATTATAAGATGAGCATTTTTAATGCATTAATAATACTAATGTTGTTATTGCTGTTACTAAAAAGCAAACAACCAACAATATGAGATGGTCCTAGAAGGAAAGGCATTAATTCTGTGAGATGAAAGCCTGAGGAGGGTTATGGGTCAAGGATTAATTATTATTATTAGGGTTTAGAACTTCTATTTTCATTTTTTTTAACTTTTTATTTTTAATTAAATATCCCAGGAGCCTGAGATCATGACCTGAGCTGAAGGCAGAGGCTTAACCAACCGAGCCACCCAGGCGCCCTGGAATTTTTGCTTTCTGTTCCTAGCTGTTATCACCAGATCTTCAGCAAATTCATTTTACACACAAGTGCATTGTTAGTAGCTCCCTGAAAAACCAAAGAGAGTAAATTGAATTCATGGTTTGGGGCACTAAAGACCAGAGCAATCTGATGCAAGTTGCAGCACCGGGACTGAGACAAAAAATAAACATGAAGTAAAATTGAAAAGCAATAATAAAGGGGATGGCAGGGGATCCCTGGGTGGCGCAGCGGTTTGGCGCCTGCCTTTGGCCCAGGGCGCGATCTTGGAGACCCGGGATCGAATCCCACATTGGGCTCCCGGTGCATGGAGCCTGCTTCTCCCTCTGCCTATGTCTCTGCCTCTCTCTCTCTCTCTGTGACTATCATAAAATAAGAAAAAAAAAAATACCTATAAAGGGGATGGCAGGAAACTTTTGGAGGTGATGGACAGTTTAACGCCATAGACTGTGTTGATGGTTTCATGGGTGTATACTAATTACTAAATTCACCAAGTTATGTACATTTATCATGTATAGCTTTTTGTAGATCAAAAATATAAAATAAAATAATAAAATCAAGAAAAAGAATGAAGAGCAAAAGAACAAAGAAGACCAAAGGGGAATATATAAATCTCCCACATAAATTTTTGAAAATAAAGGAGGAGGACACTGGAATGTCAAAAATTATATGAAATTGAGCACTTGTTTAATTTTATTTGGACCTTAAAAAAAAACTTGATATCCCAAAGAATGACTGGAAATAACCACATTGCACATACCCCCATTTACCTATTCATATACAGAGACAATACACACATGGGTGGACAAACACACATAGTTATATAAACAATTTATTGAACAAGTTGGACTTGATAGAATATAAGAACGAACCAACTTCCTTCTTAAATCCCTTCAAGGTTCTGTAACCTGGTGGTTGTTGTTCTAACTCGGCATAGAATCTTAAGGCAATCCCATAGCTTTTAAGGAACAAGTAGTTCATAAAAATCCACGTTTGCATATTAGCCACTTAGATCCAGTCCAGTTTAGTATAATAACCAAAGCTCAGAGAGCTTCTCCAAGGCATACAGCTTAATCTCCCTTGAGGCTTCCAAATCTACAAATAGAGAAGAAAGTATGGCTGACTTCTTAATTATTATCTCTTTCCATTTCCTCCCTCTACTCACTAATTCCTTTATTACTTCTCCAGCACAGGGTCTAAGGAGAAAAGATAATCGGGAGAAAGGGTACACAGTCTTGGGTTGCTCCTAGCTCTGTAACTTGGGCGTGGCAGATGTGACAAACTGACCCTACCCATTCCTGGGATACTTTAGCATATCACTTGGAAACCATCCCAGTTGGGAACCACACTGTAACATCTTTGCCCAAGGCTAGCCACGTACAGCCATCACCCTCAGGTCCTGGACTTCGGGAAATGCGTCTTTTGTTTAAGATCCCCTCCTCTCCCAAGGAAACACACACTTGCTCTGCCATTGATAGAAGTGTAGTTTACTCTCAATATCGCTTAACCCGGAAGGGGAAATCTCCAGTAGTAGCCTCTTACCTTTAGACTTTGTAGATATGGGTCAAATGTCAGTTCTCATTATGGGTCAAATGTCAGTTCTCATTATCCTCAAATTCCCACAGCTCAATGACAAGGCCCTCAAATGGTCCCTTGAAGACCCCATTACATAACTTGCGATTAGAAAGAAAAATTCAACTTTCTTTATTCATATTGTCGGGGATAAAATCTTCACAGGGTATGATTAACTCTGAAAAAAAAATATTTCCTTGACTTGCTAAACTTCTCAACCTTTCTCTTTCTTGACTTACGATGAGGAGACAAATGCCCTAGCACTTAGAGAACATTTGCTCCTGGCTTCCAAGATGTAAGACTGCTAAGACTGTTGGCACCGAACGTAGGACCTTCGTCTTTCAAGCCCTGCATCAATAGTTTAGCAACTCACTTTAAACTCTGGAGGTTCATGGGCTCACCCTCAGGTCTGGGGTTTGGGGCCTCTGGAATAGTTGCAGGACAAGGAGTCAAATGTAATGATCTGTTACGCTACACACGTGATTACATAGGCGTGTATGCCCATATATCACTTTATCACAGACAAAAACAGAAGATAAATGTATGTGTGCCTGAGGCTAATGAATAACGTAAATATAATGTTTATAGGAAAAATATTAAAGTGGTAAGATTACTGGTGATTATTTCTTCTTTTGTTTTTCTCTATTTCCTAAAATAACATGCCTTACTCATAAAACCATTTAAAAAGTGTATCTATAGACAAACACATAGTAATGTATCCTATTTTAAAAATGTAATCTTGATTCAAAAGTAAAATAAAAGATCACTGAAACAGGTTTTTATATTAACAAAGTTATTACATGCTAAAAAAAACATCCAAAAATTGGGAAGAACTACTTAACAAATGGTAAAGAGATATTTTGGAATTACTTTCATAATAAAAGTCAGATGGGAGCTCAATAGTGTATAATACATATTGTAAGATATACACACATGCACACATGTATAGTAAGTATATACAAGAAATCAAATTTTAAAAATATTAGAAGTAGAAGCTCCTGGGTGGCTTAGGCAGTTAAGCCTCTGATTCTTGATTTCAGCTCAGGTCCTGATCTCAGAGTTCAGAGATCAAGCCCCACGTTGGGCTCTAAGCTCACCTTGGAGTCTGCTTAAGATTCTCTTTCTCTCCTTGCCCCTCCCTCCTACACATGCACTCTAAATAAATAAATAAATAAATAAATAAATAAATAAATAAAATCTTTAAAAATATATTAGAACTAAATAGAATTTTACAGGATCAATTTAAAATCAATAAAAGTAAGTTTAAAGGCAATAAAAATAAGCACAAGTGAAAAGTTAATGGGTTTGGCTTCATGAGAATTTCAGACTTCCACCTAGAAGTATTAAGAAATTTGAAAATACCCCAAAATGTGACAGGTTTGCAGACTCTTTTTCATATATGGACTAAAAAGTTTACTTGGAGAAAAATAAAGTTTCTTCCGTCTTCCCTCCTCTCTTTCCTTCCTCCCAATAAGAAATACTTATTGAGTGAGTGCTCTGAACCAAGAACTTTAATAAAACACCAGGGAAAGGGGTGCCTTGGCGGCTCAGTCGGGTAGATGTCTGCCTTCGGCTCAGGTCACAATCCTGGGGTCCTGGGATCAAGCCCCCCATCAGGCTCCCTGCTCAGTCAGCGGGAGAGCTCACATGCACACACATGCTCTCTCTCTCTCTCTCTCAAATAAATAAATAAAATTTAAAAACCACCAAATAAACAAGTATGAATGTGTGTGTGTGTGTATGTGTGTGTGTGTGTGTGTAGATACATCTCCATATCCCCAAGCCTAAAGAAGTGCAGTAGCTCATTAGTATGACAGATAAGTAAGAGAGCCAGTGTAACACTTTATGGTAAATGGAAACCCAAATTAGGAGCACTAAACACAAACTTGTGAACTAGAGGATGGAGGCAGAGAGCCAAGGAAATTTCCTTAGAATAGGTAATGACAGAGTGTAACTTAGATGAAGGATAAAGGATAAGTGTTGAATTCTTGCTCTAACAGTTACCGAGGCTCTCTTTCCACGGATAATTATTCCCTGAGCCTCAGTTTCCTGGTCTATGAGTTGGGAATGATGATAACATTTACACGGACACTGAAAGGATTAAATGAGAACTGTTTAGTTATTTAGAATTTAGTGAGTCCCCAATAAACAGTTGTTAACTATAAACAAAAATAACAAAATTCATTTGGAAAGTTGGGAACTCAGGAGAGAATAAAGTCTTTGCAAACTGCAAATTCAGTACCGTGAAAATATAAATGTGAGGTCTGGTATGGAGAGAAGTAAGGCTTGAGAAACAAATAAGGGACAGATGATTTTTAAAAAAAATGTAAAGGAAAGCCACAAAGAATTTTTAGCAAGAGACTCACACAGTAAGATTTTTCTTTTATAATGTCAGTGATGTGAATAATTAATTTGAATATAGTAGGACCAAACATAAAAAGACTAGTTGGGAGATGATCTAAAAAATCCAGAAGAGAAATGATGAAGACCTGAAGTAGAAAGGTATACATTCAAAAATGGTAAAGAAGTAGAATCCATAGGATTTAATGACGGATATATGGGAAGAGGGGGGAAAAATTGGAAGAACTGGTCTTTGATGTCTGCTTTAGGCTACTCAGTACATGCTGGTGGTCTATGCAAAGATAAGAACCACAGAAGGAGCATGAATATGATTATCTTTTAAAGATGGTATAGCTGCCCCTTTATGGTTCACTATTGTTTGATTTCCCTCTACTTTGAGGAAAAAGGGAAGGCTACACTCATCCCAAGATTGACATAGACACTATAATTTTACATCATATATAAATACAGTGGATATAGCTAAGTTCACGGTTCTCTACCTTCTCTTATGCAATGAAAACTGGCCAAGTTCCAGAAGAAAGAGACTCCCTCCATATGGGTCCCTAATAGAGGATGCTATGTTTCAGAAAATTTTCCTTCGACAGTATATAGTTCAATGAAATTTTAATTCCACACCAAATAAGAATATTGATGATTTCCACAATTTTTTTTCATGAGGAGAAAAATAAGCACCAATCAGCTGTAACTTGAATTTTGATGCTAATCACAAATATTCTCCATGGCACTGAGTCTCTTAAAATATTGCTCCTTAGGGGTGTCTGGGTGATTCAGTCTGTTAAGCATCCAACTCTTTATTTCAGCTCAGATAGTGATCTCAGGGTTGTGATATCAAGCCCCACATTGGGCTGTCACTGGGGATGGAACCTGCTTGATTCTCTCTTTCCCCCTCTCTTATTGTCCTTCCCCCAAAAAAATAAAAAATAAAAAAAAATAAAATAAATTAATCCTCATTATTTCTACTGAAGGCCAATAATACAGACATTTGGCCTTGGAAAGTTACCCAGTGTTGATAAAGCCTTAATCACCTGTAGAACTGGGTTATAATCTTGAAAATTACATTTGGGTTTTCCTGAGGATTGAATGAGTCTACACATGTAAAAAGCTTAAAATAGCACCTGATTCACTGTAAGCACCTAGTTAATTAAGCTCTCCAGCTGCTTATTTTTATGCTTTTTTATGTATTTCTTTTATCCCTTATATTTCGGGTTTCCCCGTAGAAGTACCTCTTTTTTTCCCCCCTCATAAGTGATACACTCTCCAGCTTCATCTCATCCTGTCACAGGACATCATTTACCATTTATATTTGCTGACACTTGAAACACCAAATTCAGCCTGGAATTCTCTCCTCAACTGTAGACCATCATTAACTTCATACTAGACATCTCAGCTCACACGTCTCACAGACATTTTAAACTGATGGTACTTTAAACTCTTATCTTCTGCAAAACCACCCTTCTGTCTGTTTCTTGAGCTCCTGATTTAATGAATTTCACCAACATCCATGATGATGGTTATGTCAGAAATCTGGATATTTTCCTTATTTTGTGACTTTCCTATTCCCTACACTTCCTCCACCATGTATCATACAAATACCACCTCCTAAAAACCTGAATATTTGTCTTCCACTCACAGAGGCCGTCAGCGCTCTCACTGATATTAGTACATTAGCTTTCTAACTGTTCTCTCTGCTTCTATTCGAATTCATTATCTGCTCTATAATTAGATTTTCCAAAATGGACATTTTAATAGATTTATTAAGGTATAATTGATGTTTTCACCATTGTAAGTGTACACTTCAGTGAATTTAATAAATTTAAAGGGATGGGCAAGCATCCAGATTTAGAACTTTTTCATCATCCGAAAAGTTCTTTCATGCCTGTTTGCAGTTCATCTCTGCTCCTACCCACCACTCTAGACAACCACCACTCTAGGCAACCACTTATCTGTTTTCTGTCTCTATAAATTTGCCTTTTCTAGATGTTTTATATCTAAAATAGAAATTTTGTTATTATTTCCTTGCTGGAAACTCTAAAGTACCCTCAATTTTTCCTCTACCCTCTGTAGAAAGTACAAATTCCTTAAAAAATAGACCAGCTTAAAGAAGGACTAGTCTTTTTTTTTTTTTTTTTTAATAGGAGTACAACTGATTTTGTTAGTCTTCATTCTTTTCTGTGCTAGAAGAATGAAATCCAATATTTCCTGTAGGATGGTGAGGTGAAAATGGGAACTAGCTTGTTTCAGGAACTAATGCTTTAGCTGTGGACTTAATGGGGCACCTGGGTCTATTGTTAAAAAAGGAATGGAAGTACAGAAAATAAAATAAATAAAATAAAATAAAAAACAGTACCTCTTGGCAAAATAAAAAGAAAGGAAGTAATAACTAAAAAGAATAAAGATAAGGGATGGTATCAAGAACATAGTTGCAATCTTTAGGAAATTAGCCAAGGAGATACGACAGGTCCACAGTCATGCAATCACCTGGTGGCTGAACCAGGCAAAGAAGAGATGCAGTAACGTGAAGACTGAGGCCTGAGCACCGGGAGAGCATAGTGTGGCAGGGAACCTAGCAAGCTGATATGGAGGAAGTCGCATTCCTCATTTGGGACAGTATGACTAAGAAGTAAACCAAACTACTAAGGAGCCTGAGCTAAGAAATTTGGTAATTTCCACGCTTTTCCTGATCTGGCCCTCTTTGCTCTTCCACCCTCACAATATTGCTATGCACTGCAGCCATTATAAACCTCCCCAGGATCCTGATAGAGTTACCTCTAGACCCTATCACCAGCCCCTAGTGCTCCTTCTGGCTACATCACACTAAACATTGCTCTGCATCTAACCCTAATTGTCTAAATTCACTCACTTCAACTGGGACATCTAAATATCCTTTTTCTGAGCTCAATCTCAATTTTTGATAAATCATAGTAAATTGTCCCCCAAGTCCGTGCACTTTCCATCTAATAGCACTCTTCTCTCTGGTTTTCATACTGAGATTATTTTCCTGTGTCTAATCCATTAGACAGAAAGTCTCCTGAGTTTAGATACTGTGTTTCATTCTCTTAATGGGTCCCCAGTGCTTATCACAGCAAATGGCATGCAATTAAGGCTTTACCTCTAAGGAGCTGAAAGAAGTGTAAATAATTATAATAATAACCATTATTTTAACATTTTAAAAAATAATTATAGGTATAAATAATTTAAAAGCATTTTACAGGGGAAGTCCTGGTGGCTTAGCAGTTTAGCATTGCCTTAAGCCCAGGGCGTGATCCTGGAGACCCAGGATCGAGTCCCGCGTCGGGCTTCCTACATGGAGCCTGCTTCTCCCTCTGCCTATGTCTCTGCCTCTCTCTGTGTCTCTCATGAAAAAATAAATAAAATCTTAAAAAAGGTCATTTTACATACAATATGCAATTTTAAGTGATATCTAAAGAAATGCAAACAATAGATTTTTAAATCTTTCTCCTCAATCTTTATTGCAACCATATAATTCTAGTTTTCCTCGATGTAGCAGTAATATACTCCAAATTTTCCTTGGCTTATTGTCCTTATTCTGAGCTCTTTAACATATTGATATTTATTACTCCTTTCTTTGATAGGGTCATATCTCCCTTGATGAAGAAAAGGCTTGACAGCCTTTCTCGATCTTGTGTTATCACCTACTTGAAGTGGAATTCCAAAATTATTGGTCCTAGTCCTTGTTTGAGGTCCAGTTCCTTATGTTGATTTCAGTGAAACTTGAATTGTTACTAACAAGCTTCTTTCTGCTGATGCCAGGAAAGGCCTTAGGCCTTCCCTAAAATTCTAGCATCTCTTACATAGTTTGTGGTACTCTCCAGCTTTTGCCATCACTAGAGCAGTTTAAAAAAAATCCTAAGCATGATAAACCTACATTTACAAGAATAACATCAGAAGGAAGTGTCTGTCCTCAACTGATCACTTCTCTGACCTCTGATATCTGCAACAGACACGACACAATGTCGCAGGCTCCTATCTCTCAAAGACTCAACTTTCTTTAGAAGATGACATCTAAGTACCTTAAAGTCGATTTTAAAGGGAATGGATGAGTTCATTTCCGGTTGCTTTTCTTAATCAATCCATACATCATGTGACTAATTCTGAATGCCGTTTTACAGGTATAAAACAAGGAATCTGTGAGTAGGGACGGGGACTTACAAAGTGGGCCTGGATGGAGAAGATACTAAGGATTAAGCTCTAAAGCACTCAGATACTTACAGTTAAGGGAAACCACCAGGGAGAAAGTCAGTCAAAAAATTCAAGGAGGATCAACCACTACAGTACAAGAAAACCAGAAGGGCATGATGTCCCAGAAAACAAAGAAAGGGTTTCAAAAATGAGGGAGTGTTCAACTATACCCTTTACTGCTTAGTATTCAAGTAATAGGACTTTGAAAGAAAAAAAAAAAGAAAAAAGAAAGAAAAAAATAGGACTTTGGATACCAACCCTCTGTTGGATAGGTCATTTGGAAATCTTCTGTTCAAGAGGTTACCTTTTAGTTTTGTTTATTATTTCCTTCACTGTGCAGAAACTTTTTTTATTTTGATGTGGTCCCAATAGTTTATTTTTCTTCTATTTCCCTTGTCTCAGGAGACATTCTAGAAAAATGTTGCTACAGCTAATGTCAGAGGCATTACTGCCTGGCTTACTTCTAGGATTTTTATGGTTTCAGGTCTCACTTTCAGGTCTTTAATCTTTATTACATTTATTTTTGTGCATAGTGTAAGAAAGTGGTCTAGTTTCATTCTTCTGCGGCAGCTGACCAGTTTCCCCAACACCATTCATTGAAGAGACTTTTTCTGCTTGTCTATCCATTCCTACTTTGTGGAAGATCAATTGACTATTTAATTGTGTGTTTATTTCTGGGTTTTCTATTCTGCTTTATTGATCTACGTGTCTATATTTGTGTCAGTGCCAAACGGTTTTGATTACTAAAGCTTCATAATATAACTATCCTGTGATCCAGCAACCACACTACTGGGTATTTACCCAAAAATTCAAAAATACCAATTCAAGGGGATAAATGCACCCCGATGTTTATTTTAGCACTATTTACAATAGCCAAACTATGGAAGCAGCCCAAGCGTCCATTGATAGACAAATGGACATCTTCTTAGATGTGGTGTATATACACAAAGGACTATCATTCAGCCAGGGTAAAAGAATGAAATCTTGTCATTTGCAATATGGATAGAGCTAGAGAGTATAATGCTAAGTGAAACAAATTAGATTTTACCCATATGTGGGTAAAATGAGCAGCTTTTTTTTTTTTTTTTGTGCTGCAATAAAACTTTATTTACCCCAACAGATGGTGACGGGATTTGGTCCGTGGACTATAGTCCCTGCCCATCCCTACCCTAGAGGAGAGAAGGGGGGGCTTTCCTAAGTCACTCCTTGAACACCTCTGTATTTCCCCCTCCCAACGCAAGAACCCTCCTTTTGCAAATCCATTCATAAAATTCATATCAAAATGAGCCAGCAGGCAGGTGTCCAACCAGATGGGCGGGGGCAGGTTCCTGGAGTTGGATGCAGGGCACTCAGGGGCTCACCCCAGGCATGTTTCAACACTTTCCAAGATACAAGGTTTAAAACATGAAATTTTATAGAAGAGGGAAATCCCTTCACACACACACAAAAAGCACAAGCAGAAGCCAGCAAGAAGCTGGGGAACCTGGGACCCAAGTCGGCGATGTCACGCGTCTCCTCCCGGGGGGATGCACCCTGCAGAAAGCGTTGGCAGATGCACAGGCGGTGAAGCCTGTGGGGACCGATACTCACGACCAATAGAGCAGCATGAGCAGGAAGGGGCAGATGATGAGCAGCATGAGCAGCATGAGCAGGAAGGGGCAGATGTGATGATTTTACCCATATGTGGAATTTAAGAAATAAACCAAATGAGCAAAAGAAAAAAAAAAGAGAGAGAGAGAGAGAGACAAACCAAGAAACAGACTCTTAACCATAGAAAACAAACTGAAGGTCACCAGAGAGGAAGTAGGTGGGGGGATGGGTAAAACCGGTGCTAGAGATTCAGGAGTGCACTTGTCATAATGAGCCCTGGGTGATGTGGGAAGTGGTGAATCACTATATTGTACACCTGAAACTAATATTACACTGTATGTCAACTGCACTGAAATTGAAAAAAAAATAACATGTGGACTGAGCATTGACCACAAAATTTGTCAGACAAGATGCATTACATAACTTTCAGCCTCAATCGCCTCGTCTGCCAAATAAGGATAATAACAGAACCCCTTTCATGAAGCTGTGTGAAGGATTCAATAAGATAATAATACGTGAAAGCACCTAGCATCCTGCCAGTCATGGGCAAGTACAGAACACTGAGTAGCTTGGATCATAGACCTTATAATATTTTATTGAACACAGGATGCCTGTCAACTGCATGAGAGCAAATTGGGCTTGAGAAGGGTCTAGTGCGAAGGGAAAAATACAGAAGTGATTATAGTGCAGGGGAGAAGCTAGAACCAAAGACAATGAAGAGAAAAATATCTTGGGTAGGGTAAGTCCCATCCTTGGATTATACAATTCGTATGACTTTGTGTTATATCCTATTTCACAACTAGTAAGCATGCACTATTTAAACATTAAGGTTTGGAAAGCATTTGAAAACAACAACAAATTTCCATGAAGAACAAATGGTATATGAAGTTTATTTTTCTAAATAAGCTTAACATCACAGATTAAAATTACATTCTGATCTCTTACACTAGCAGAACAGATATTTCTTGCTTCTGATACGTTGTGTAACTCCACAATTTTATGATCAGGCCTTTTCAATTCTTTGCATAGATAATGATAGATTTATTATATAGTTCTTGTGGTCTGTGATATACATAGATTTATTCCACTTGGCTAATTTTGTAGCCAATGGCCTTATGATCTTATAGGATTTCCTCTATTTTTTTTTTCTCGCCTCACCAGATTTTCAATGAGCTATGTGATTGGTCCACGGTAAATGCCTTAACCAATGGCATATCTTACAAAATAGCTCAAAGCAATTTGTTCTATTAGAAGTGCGTATTGATAATAAAGTACTGGGTAGAGATTTTACAAGACATCATGATCATATTTAAGTTAGATTCTGGGTAAAGTATGATAAAAAATAGAATTCAGTGCTGTAATAAGCTGAGTTTGTCCTTAAATAATGCATTAGTGTGAATCATTTCCTTCTCTTTGAATTTTTAGAGTTTTTATGGACTCTCCAGTCTTTAAATTCTCTGTTCATTTTTGCTTACTACTCTCTTCTATTATTGAGATAAATCTCTTAAGTTTTCTACTTTTCCAATTTAAAAAAAAAAGTCCTGATTTTAGGAAGCCTATCCTTATGCATTCTTTCATAGCGCTCTTGTGCTTATTTTCTGTCTTAACATTTACCCAGGAAATTTGGTTTGGGAAGCAAAACATAAATGCTTTCATTTATATAGGTCTGGAAACACGACCAAAAGATTAAAAGTAATGGTTCACTTGCAAGAAACTGAGTTGTAGCAAAACTTATTTGCTCAAATATATAGCTTATGTCTTATCAATTTATTCTAGGTAAGGTTTTTATTCTAAAATAAATTCAGAACTGATATAGTAATGGAAAACTCAGATAAATCAGTTTCTGAAACTGCAAAGCCAGCTGGAATTTACCTCCTCTACATTTCTCCAACTACTCTTTTAGATTTTTTTTTTTTTTTTTTTTTTTTTTTGGAAAATTTAGAAAACAAAACTGAAGGTAGTGAGTTCAAAGAACAGAACTTAAATACCTAGTGAGCCCACACTCACCTCGGTGAATCAATGAATCCCTGTACGGATTATAGGAAGTTGGCAATTCAAATGCCCTTACTTTATACATAGTGTGTGCTGAACATTCCAAATTACTGATTATTCAGTGATAGCTGGCCATTTCTAAACAGAGATTTCCAGGTTCTGAATGTTTAAAAAAATGAAAAATATCCTAATCTTCATACAAGCCAGAAATCTAATGCTAAACGATTTCCCACAAATATCATTCAGTCAATTGCCAATCCACTGGGAAAATAAACAAAATTTTTAAATGACTTTTTTTGCAGCTAAAAACTAATAATCACTAACACAGACTCGGGACATGTTATCACATGGGACACATCATATGTGTCCCAAATCACATATTTGGTGGTCTATTTTAGTTCTTGACTCCACAGACGGGAGAGGGAGGCAGGGAGGAGTATTCACTAATGTTTTTCATCAGTCTTTCCTCACTCCCCTGTTGAGAACATTGTCAGTTGAAAACTCAGAGAGGGTCAAAATTTTAGTTAATTCAAGTATTTCCGAGTAGGAGTACACTTCAGCCTCCCAGAAGGAAAACAGGGTTCTTTGGACATAAACTCTCCAGAGAAAATGAGCATTTTATTATTATTATTATTATTTTATTATTAGTTGTATAACTTTTGGTAGCATTTATTTTTTTGGTTGACATTTCCTGAAAATCAGGCCATGTCTCCTAATACTTGATTCTAACCATTTTTTTTTTTCAGTTAAAAGTCATTTAAGCCATTCTTTGACTATCCAGCTACAAGTATTAGTATAGGACATATTATGCCAGAGGAACACTTAAAAGTTCTGTTTACCCTCCTACTTCCAGAAGCACACAGGGAACGTGTAACTATTCCACACTTTCCTCTGGGTACAGAGTTCTGTCTGCAAGGTTTCAGCTGGAACTTGACTTTGGTTGATTTTCAACTTAGCACTTCCTTTATTCATCCAGTCCCCTCACCTCTCCCCTTTTTCACTTGCTCCTACTACAGTGGGCTGTTTACAGGCTCAGGCCTCAACTAGGCTACAAATCTTGGGCAACTCAACACCCATGGCATCTTAATCTGTATGTGCCTTAACCTTGAGGACAGCTCAATGTCTGCTAAAACTATGCTAAATTTGTCAGCTTTTTAAAGGATGATCATAAGTTCCCTCTTTCTTATTTCTCAGATTTAAAATCCCAATTTTTCAGGTGTGTCCATGTTCTGCCATCTTTGCCTTTGGCCTCCGAAGGCTGCCAACACATTACTTTTCCCTGTTCTCAGGGAAACAGCCTTACAGCTTGTACGTCAGAGGGAGAGAATGCATCGTGAGGAGACAGATAGCAATCCTGGGAAGTGCAGAGTTGCTTACAAATCCAAACTACATCAGGTCAACAAAAACAAAAGCAGAGGATATAGCACTATTCTCTAAGGATCTAGGTTCACCCTGGGAGCGTAGAGTTTTCCTTTTCAGCCACTAATGGTCTCAGCAGGTCAGAAGCGAGTCCTGGCACCAGCAGCAGCTGGTGAGCGTGCTCCCTGCACCTCCCAGGAACTACTGCCTTCCTCTGCCTTTCTCAGCCCTCACTCTCATTCTGGTACCGGGTTTGTTTTCTGCTCAATTCACACTACCCTGCCATACTGCCTCCCTTGCTCTTTGCCTTAATGTCTCCTGTGGGTGTTCTTGTCCGACAGAAATCTAGAAATTCTGGCGGCAAAGTGGGCACTTGGGCATTAAATGGCCAAACAGAGTTAGTGAAATGCAAGATTTCTGGTCCCAGGTGCAGTCTCTGAAGCCGTGGAATATCTCATCTTTCAACCAAAGGTTTGTTTTTCTATCTGGTTATAGGCCCTTTCATCCGAATGCAGAAGTTACATTTCTCCTGTGTGGCACTCAGAAGTCATAGCCATATATATCTATGACAGGCGAAACCCCCAGTGAGTCCATGTTCTTTCAAAGTCTCTGAAACTACTTCTGACATAGGAACTAACCCTCAGGAAAGGAGAGTCAGCCCCAGAACATTCCCATTTAGGAAACAACTTTCAGCCCATTTATTGAGTCACTTTATAAATTGTTTTCATCTGATTAAGAAACAGAATGCAAAGATCTTACAGATATGATGTCTACATTGTCATAAGCCCAGAAGGAACTTGGACAGGTCACTCAGGATGTTCTCATCCCTTTGTTCAGTCCCCATAAATTATTCCCCCCTCACAGCTACCACATTTTCAAAACGACAAAAAAAGTCCTTCCACATAAAGCTTCCTAAGCCCTGCACTGTACTGTCATCTCCTGGCATCTACCCCACACCCCCCTCACCTGCCCCTGCTCATATCCATATTGCGATTCTCAAAGTGCTACTACAATCGATTCTTTGTTTTAGGCATTGCTAAAGGTAGAGAGCAGTTGGGATCCTACCCAGGAAAACAGTTCTTTCTATGTAGCCTCGTTTCTATAACCTGTCTCCATATATTCTCAATTTCTGAACTTCTTAGATGAACCAGTAGGGTTTATAACTGATGATGGATACCTGTGCTCTTCGGTGGCACATGCATCCATCCTGTGGTTTAACACTGCAAGAAATGATCTCGTAAAACTAATGGCCCACTGGGAAGGGGCAGGTAAACTTGCATCATGAGGAATCTAATACTCTTCTCTACATATATAATAAGTTATTTTAATGAGTGAAGTGGGTTTGAATACTTAAACTCTGAATAGGCCTTGCAAATTGTTCCCTGAATTTAAAGCAATATTCCATATGCAATTCAAAATCTTAGAGGCTTGTTTTCAATGGCTGCTTCCTGCCTGTGGAGTATAAAAAGTGTTCGAACCAATCACTTCTAAAAGCACACATAGATAGAAGGGCTTTAATGTAGATATCAGAAGAAACATAAAAGAAATATATGAAAGGATGACATTGTGATGATAAGAAATAGTTGGTTGCAAGACTTTTCAAGTAGATTATGCAGAAGCTGGCAGAGCTTCTGTTTATATTCCAAAAATGATCCACTAAGCAGATTTCTATCTTCATGGTAAAAAAAAAAAAAAAGTGTTGAAAATGAGGTCAGTAGGTCCGAGCACAGGTAAATTATAGCATTCTCTGACATTTTAAAGTGATTTCAGAGAAAATACAGTTCTTTATCTACCACAGCAGCATCGATGAAACCAATTATAAACAAAGAATTATAGACCTTTCTCAACTGACTGATAAACTTTCAACCAAGCAGAAGCGTCCTGATAACATCACTGACTTAGGGTTTCCTAGCTTCTTTTTTCACCTTTTCAGTGACAAGAAATCTGTTCCAACATATTATTTCAAAATTGTCCTCCCATTGACTCTCAGTCAAAGTTGTAATGGAAAATAAGAATGTGCTCTTTGCCACACAGTGGCTCCTTAAATGTGTACAATAGTACCGGCCAGCACCGAGTCATTTCAGTTTAGACTGTCACCCAGATCCCTCAACTGTTTCTCAGGTGAAAGTAGCTCCTAGACTTTTAAGCATTTTAACAAATGACTCAACATTTAACAAACTTCTACTAATCAATATTCTTTAAAATGGGGCTCAGAGGGGCTCCCGAGTGGCTCAGTCAGTTAAGTGTCCTACTCTTGGTTTCGGCTCAGATCATGTTCTCAGGGTCACGAGGTTGAGCCCTGTGTCAGGCTCTGTGCTGGACACGGTCTGCTTGTGATTCTCTTTCTCCCTCTGACCTCTCACTTGTGCTCTCTCTCTCTCTGAAATAAATAAATCTTTAATAAGAAAAAAAGAAATGAGACTTAGACGAAACCATGTGGGGTCTAACCAACCAGTGAAAAAGCAATTAGGAATTATCAAGTCGATCTGGAATCCTACACGTATGAATTCAGTCAAAGGTTGCATTAGTTTCATTTTTGTAACTGTGAGATCCTAAAATATATATATATATATTCTTGGTGCTTGACATGGGTTCCTAAATTCCTTGGAATTACCTAGGTGACAGGAATATACTTTTGTTCTACTGAGGTGACTCTGAGTGGGCTTCTGCATGGGAGCTGGTCACCAGAAAAAACCACCCCACAACCAGAAGCTTAGAATTTTCAACTTCTCCCCCACTGTCCACTCTGGAACTCTCCAGAGAAGGAAGAGGGACAGGAAATGGAGTTAATAATTGATCATCCCTCTGTTAGAAAGCCTCCATAAGAATCCCAAAAGTATGGGGTTTGGAGAGATACACCAGGAGGGTAGAATGTCCAACTGTACAGGACACACACTTCTGTGCTCAGGACCCTACCAGACCTTGCTCTGCTTATCTCTTCCTCTGACTCTTCATCTGTATCCTTTACCATATCCTTTAATAAACAAGTAGGGGATCCCTGGGTGGCGCAGCGGTTTGGCGCCTGTCTTTGGCCCAGGGCGCGATCCTGGAGACCCGGGATCGAATCCCACGTCAGGCTCCCGGTGCATGGAGCCTGCTTCTCCCTCCGCCTGTGTCTCTGCCTCTCTCTCTCTCTCTGTGACTATCATAAAAAAAAAAAAATTTAAAAATAATAAACAAGTAAATGTAATCCCTGAGTTCTCTGAGCCCTGCTTAGGGAACTCATTGCACCTGAGAAGGGGTTGTGGGAACCTCCAATCTGTAGCCTTCTTAGACAGAAGTTCTAGGCAACTGGAAGACCTACTACCTGCAATTAGCATCTGAAATGGAAGGCAGTCTTGAGGGACTCAGCCCTCAACATGTGCAATCGGTTGCTAGCTCCAGGTAGGTAGTGTCAGAATCGAATTAAGTTTTAGGACATCCACTTGGTGTCAACAAATTGCTTGATGTCAGAAACCCCACACATCTGGTGCCAGGAGTATTATGAGTGTGGCAGTTGTGTGAGAGTAAAGGAGAAACTCAGGAGAGGCATCTGGAGGGCTTTCCAAATCAGTAACCTAGGCATAACTGGTTGTTCTGTGAATTTCTCTCCTAATAAAACACTTTGATCGTTTTCATTTGACGTTCTGTGAAATGACATTTTAAAAACTTTTAACCTGTTTTTTCTATGACTGTGTTCTTAGTAGTTGAGAATTTTCGACTCCTTCCTTTCTGATTATAATGGACAGCTCCAGATCTTCACGTACTGTTCCATTAAGTCTACAGCTTGAGAGAGCCAGTCCTCGTTCCCTCCCCCATTGATCTTGGCTGTAGTTGTGGCAGCCAATGAATTGATTGAACCAGGAGATGGGCATATGCTCCGAAGTCCCAGTTGTTTTTTTTTTTTTTAAAGAGATGCTATTCTCATCAAGTGGTGAAACTATAAGATGCTGGACCCATCATTGTAGTATGCCTCGTATGAATAAAACCAGTCTGTGATGAAAAGCAAGACCTGCTTTGGCCATGTTCAACATCCTGTGTCCAAGTGTCCCTGAGGTTTAGCTGCACCCTCAGGTTCTCCAAGGGTGCATGAACTCGGAAATTCATTAAAAAGAAAAAGAAAAGCCACTTTGCCAAAAACAGCAACAACAACAACAACCCACAAGTCCTAACTGATATATAGATTTTTCTATGTTAAGCTTTTACGTATTCCCCCCCACTCAACCGATGTCCTGTATGAGCTTTCTGCTGCTGCTATGACACAGACATGGTGCCTGGAACAACACACACTCATTATCTTACAGTTGTCCAAGTCAGAAATCCTACCCAAGCCTCCCTGGCTAAAGTGAAGGTGTTGGCAGGACCATGTTCCTCGCTGGAGGCCTTAGGGGAGAATGTTTTCTTACCTTGTCTAGCATCTGGGGACCATCTGTACCCCTTGACTCAACTCTCCCTGCCTTCATCTTCAAAGACAGCAACCCGGCCTCTCTGTGACCATTCCTCTGAGTGACATCTCTCGCTGGCCCTGACCTCAACTGGGAAAGGTTCTTTTAAGGATTTGTGATTCAGTGGGACCTTTCTGGTTAATCCAGAATAATCTCCTCACCTCAGAGTCCTTAATTGTAAGCACACTTGCAGAGTCCCTTTTGCCATCTCCTGTAACATCCTCACAGGTTCTGGAAGCTGGGCATGGACATCTTGGGAGGGTGTGGGGGAGGATTATTCTGCTGATCGCTAAAGATGAAGCCAGTATTCCATCTCTCACATCAGTCATTCAGCAATGCGAATATATTAAACAGGAGAAGCCAGACACTCTCCACATTAATAGCAGCCTGTTAATCAACATTATTTGAGACCAACTGTTCAATTTAAAATGACTCCTTCAAGATCATTTTTCTGGAAAGGCAGTTTCTGCTGCTTTTATCTTTTTTTCTGAAGATGAGCTGGAAGGTTCTTACTGGATGTATCCGGCCTACACTCAGAATGCAATCTTGGAGATGTAAAATTAAAAGTATTTTCATACCCACAGACTTGAAGCCTGCGGCTGCTATCATTCCTAAGTATAGAGAGTAAACACAGCATCTCTCTTTGTTTTACTAATTGCTTTGTTTCCCCAAGCTGCTAGCATAACATCTGCCGGGCCAGAATGCACTCCTTGCACACACCAGAGAACCACTGCCCGCCAGATAAACGACCTACGCTCCACGGTGTGAGGGCAAGTGCTTTCCAGGCACTCAGCAGGCAGCTATCAAGAGGCAAAAGAAGAGAGCTATCAAGTAGAAATAAAGCTGACACCCCCACCCCTCCCCAGATCTTTACAATGGTTATGGAGCTGTTGATTCTGTTAGGATCTCACACTGTCTGCGATTTTATTGATTTTGTTTTTCAATAGAACTGTTAAAGATTACAATCCTCAGATAGGCAGACTGTGGGCAGATGCTCATATGCTCACACACAGTTCTGCCAAGATATTTTTACATCTTTCTGCACATAAAACAAAATGAAGACATGTGTTAGAGATGAATGCTATTGGTAACCCCCTCGAAGATAGGAGTTTGTTGTATGCTCATTTCCTGGAGGAATTACTAAAACAACTCCACCTAGGAAAAAGAAGAGCACTTCCAAAGTAAGACAGATTAGCTTCGGAGGCACCTTATAAAACATCCCTAATTACTAAAAACCCATCGAGACTGCAATTTGGGTCATCATATCCAAATGTCAGCCCTGCTATTTCTAATTCAATGTAAACTTCTTGTCACATCTACTGGTTAAGCATCAAGATACAAAATGCTGCAACAGCTTATGCTCTATTGATGTTCATTCATCTACTGGGCATCAGAAAGGCTCATTTCAAATATGGCATGAAAGAGAGAAGTAAGCAAAAAAACACAAACTTGAAGGAGACTTGGAATAAATTGCCTCAAGAAAAATGCTAAAAAAGGAAAAAGCACAAAACCATAGCCTTACCTTGGGAGACTTAGGCGGTCCCACAGCCCTGTCTTCGGGGAAGGTGAGTGGGGTTAACTTTGTCTCCTCCACTGAGGGATGTTTGGGAGGGCGAGGTGGGGGGTGAGAGAAAGAGCTTTCATATCTTCGCATCATGTAATATTGTTCTTCGGTGATCTCTTCTACCAAAGTCCTGACGAGAAATGATCCTGTGTCCCTAGAAAAACTATTGACTAACTGAACAGTCATATTTAAGCGGCTGACAGGAATTTCCCAGCACTCCCTGGGGTTGGCAAAGCCACTGATGAGTAGGTAAGAGTCTGTGATAGCTTCCTCCAATCGCAGTCCCGGGGTAGCTGCCAAAATGTCTTCTTCAATGGAAAGGTCTCTCACAGATACCTTCACGTTGAAGGGCAAGCAGAACTGTGCACAGAGCTCAGAGATCTGGTACTGTTTCTTATCATGAATCACCTCTACGAAACCTCCTTCCATGTACAAAGGGAGCAGTGTTGCCTCATAGGATTTTTTGAGGATTTTTTCACAGGCCAACACATTCACCACTTTTTTGATTCCCTCACAAAGGACTTCAGTCGTCTCTGAGTGATGCACTAGGAACTGGTCCCCAACAGATACGGATGACAGCTCGTCATGAGGGGGATGAAAGGCTTTGGTGGCCACCACGTGGAGAGGCTCCTTTTCACTCTTTGCTATCTCAAGGTCATAGGCAGTTGGGAACTCCCGAGGTCGCCGCTTGAATTTGCCTTTATAGCTAGTGGGGATCAAGAAGTGCCTTTTAGGAAAATTGCTTCGAATTTCTGAAGCTAAGATCCTTGATGCCTGGTACTTTTTATGGATCACAATGGTTTTCCCAGGCTTTAAAATGCTTCTGGGCAGCTGGTTTCCTTGAGGTGCCTCTATGACTTCAGCCACTATGGGGAACTCTTTACTGGTCATTTCATAGAGATCTTGTGTAGATAATAGCTGAAGAAACCAGTTGGCATCATAACTGTCAGTAATGTCTTTGACTTCAACATCTAAACTGGGGAGGATGCGGACTATATCCTTTCGGACTGAAAAAAAAAAAAAAAGACTATGATATTTTGTCCACCAAAATGTTGCTCTGAGATAGTATTAGAACCTCTCCTGGTGCCATAGATAAATTCCATTAAAACAAAAGTCAGATGTTCATTATATAACATTTCTTATATATGACTCTCTTCATCTCACATTTTAAAATGAAGTAGGTCATATGTAAAATCAACACCCATAAGCTCACTTGTGGGTGAGCTTAAAAAAGAGGTATTAACTGGTCCCTTGGAGCCCTGTGAAGCTTATCAAAATCTCAACCTCCTCACTACAACCTGAGGGTAACCATTCTCCTGATTCTAGAGTTGATCATTCCCATTTTAAAAATAGCTTTAGCATGCATGACATAGATAAATATATGTGCATGTGTACAAATGCATATCTTTGTGTGTATATATCTCTTTCAGAAGGTTTATAATATCATTTGAAGTCATGCTCTTGAGGTCCAGCCATAACCTATGAAAGTATCTTAGAGGACGGTTTCAGTACTTCGAATAAGACCCTTCCTGCATAAGGCCAAAAACATGCATTCTTTACACGAAATTGTAACCTCTTGCAGAACAACACTGCAAGATCAGGGGATATAAGGTACTTATGATTAATATATGGAAGTGAACAAGATGAAATCCTTTTCCAACGTGATAGTTATTCTTTCTCTGCTAATGTTCCATTAATACCTGGATAAAAAAGGAATGTCACAAGATGGGTCACAGTCAGAGGAGCCATTTAGCCATTTAGATATGCTGGTGGGGTGCTTACCAAATGTATTCTTTGCCTAATGTGGCACGGGGGACTAATAAATCTCGAATTCTTTCTAAGCACCCACTATCCTAAAAGTCTTTGTTTGAGACTACAGAGACACTTAAAAGACTGTCCTAAAATTAGTCATCTGCTGTCTATGCACTATCCCACATGGATGGTTATGGTAGTTTTGAATTAGAAATAAAGTTACTATTAAGAGGATTGTATAACAGTTTATATTTTCTTGACATTTCCTACCACCAGCATTTTCATGATCCATTGTCTTTTCCCAGTATCTCCAGCCACCCTTCTGTCAGCACACTTTCTGCCTTGCATGCTTTTGGAAACAAATAATTTGAGATTTTGAAGACAGAATTTTCTCTTAAAAAGCATTACCTATATTATTATTTCTTATATTATTAACTTTATGCACCATTTGGAAACTATAACTTTATAATTTGTCATATTACTTGCAGATGCTGTGTAAGAGTTCCTGAGGACATAACACGAAAAAGCATTATTTTATTTTCTTGAATAGAGAACAGAAAAAAGAAAAAAAATCAATGATTGTCCATAGGGTGAAAGTCTGTAAAAATTCTTCATTTAAAAAGATAAAAAGAAAAAAATAATAAAGAGAGAAACGCCTGGGTGACTCAGTGGTTGAGCATCTGCCTTTGGCTCAGGGTGTGATCCCAGTACAGAGAATTGAGTACTGCATTGGGTTCCCTGCGGGTAGCCTGCTTCTCTCTCTGCCTGTGTCTCTGCCTCTCTCTGTGTCTCTCATGAATACATAAATAAAAATAATAATAAAATAAAAGTACAAAGATAAAAAGAAGGCTAAAAGAACACTTCTTACCTTGGTCAATTCATTGTAGATAGTCTAGTATACCCAAACTATTAAGATCATTGATTGCTACAGACTACCTTACCCCCCAAGGTAATTAAAAAACTCTAAACTCTCAGCAAGTTGGATAGACACGAATGAGATTTAAGAATTGTAGAACTAGCACTAGGTAAGGATCATAGCCTCATGCCGTTTCTCAAGTTGAGGAAACAGCAAAACACTGGCAGAACAGATAACATTAAGGACTTTCTATGGACTCTAAATAGATCTATCAAAACACAGGGACCCTAGTGTAACCTAGACCCCAATCTATATTTGAGCACTATAGGTATTGTAGGTACAAGAGTCTTTGATTATTTTGTTGACCAATATAACACAACATCGCGAATGGTGCCTGGTACATAGTAGGTATTCAAAAACTGAATTGAATAAATTAAAAACTATTACCAGATCAATGTCCATGATTGAGTATTAAAGGATATGACCTGTTAAATAACTAGGCTTCTACATAACATTTCATTGGTAAAAAATGAATTTCTATGGCTAATACATCATAGAAAGTATTGTATATTTAATTTAAAGCCTATGCTCCGTTAGGTTGTAGTTTATCTTACTCAATGGCTTATTCGGTGCAACAAATATTTTTACTATTTAATTTCTACGAAACAACAATCTAGACATTTTAAGGTATGAAAATAATCACCATGAATATACCTTAGTAGAAGATTCAATAAGGAAAAAATAGTACATGCAGGAAAAATAAACGATTCTTCTTAGATCCACTAAAGAACTGAGGTTACAGGGCAAACTGTCACCCCCAAAATGAGAGAAATAGGTGAATATGGACTTACAGCTTATTGGGAGCAGAAAGTACCACTGGATCCAACAACTACTAAGAACACATTAAGGGTAATTAGCTACTTGCCAGAGACAAAGCCTAGACAACCTTGAAAGATAAAGCTTCTGGGGTCCAGGTTTAGGGGGATCCTCCCACACTTTCTTGAGTTTATTCCCAAGAGACCCACCAGTTTCTCAGTGTGAAGATCAGAGAAAAATCCCCTCATGCTTCTGGCAGAGTAATGGAAAAAGCCATAGCATTCAGTTTTCCTTAAGAAAGGTCTACCCTCAAGCAAAACTTTTTTACCACAGCCTAACCAACTTGGGTTTTACCAGAGTTTAACTGATGTAGAGGAAGGGAAATACCCAATTATAACTTCTATCTTTCCACATGAGGGAAGGGAAATACCCACCTCCAGCCCCCACTTGCCATATCCTATCTCATCTAAGGAGGCATGGGGAAGAAAGCGGAGAAGCACTTGTGAAGGGCACAGGGCACAGGGCCACTAAAAGAGCAGACTTAATTACAGGATTATAGAATGCATCTCCTCCCCTACACCTTCCTAATCCTATCAACAAAACCTCTGTATAGTAACAGGGGATTACAATCGAAGCATTTACACTTCTGTTTAAGAAGAGATCTCTAGGGAAAGACAACAGGGGAGACAAAAAACAAGGACACTGCATAAAATTTTAGCCTCTGACATCTAAAGCTACAGAAAACAGTAAATACAGACTAACTCACAGCAAGATAAACATAAAGCCTCACATTAAAGGCCTATTTGTCTCGTTTTCTTTTATCTGATACATCATGTCTAGCTTTCAACAAAAAATGATGGAGTATATTAAAAGGCAAACAAACAGGGTAGTCTGAAGAGACAAAACCAAACTCAGATATGCAGGGATTTTGGAATTTTCAGATTGGGAATTTAGAATACGATTAATATGTTAAGAGCTCTAATGGAAGTCATGGCAGAAAAGACGGGTAGCGTAAGCAGAGACATGGAAATTTTGTAAAGAATTAAAAGGAAATGCTAGGTATTAAAAACGCAACAGATGTGGTGAAGAATGACTGATGGGTGCGTCATTAGAGTGGACATGGCTAAGGAAAGAATCAGTGAGCTCGGAGATATACCAAGATATATCAATACCTTAACTGAAAAAGCAAAAGAAAAAGAATGGAAAAAAAATGTACAAAACCAAAAAAAAAAAAAAAAAGAATGAAAAAAAATGGAGGCTACCTAAGCATTGTGGCGTAACTACGAAAGGTGTAACATGCATACCATAGGAATGCATACCAAAAGGAACACAAGAGAGAAAGGAACAGAGGTGATATTTGAACTAATACTGATGGAGAATTTTTCCAAAATTGAGGAAGCTTAGAAAACAGTAAGCTTGATAAATACCGAAAAAACCTACACCGAGGCATATCATATTCAAACTGCAGGAAATCAAAGAAAAAAGAGAAAACCCGAAGGAGACAGAAGAAAAAAAAAAATCTTACCTCTAGAGGAAGAAGGATAAAAATTGGATTGTACTTCTCTTCAGAAACCATTCAAGCAAGAAGAGAGTAAGAGGCATATTTATGGTGTTTCCAGGAAAAAAAACCCCACTAATCTAATATTCTGTCTCCAGCAAAATTATCTTTCAAAAGTCAAGGGTGACTGAATATGCCAGCCCCAAGTAAATCACTTTGGCACAGAGATTATTTTAAGCTAAAAGCACCTGAAAAAAAGCAGGTGCAAGAAGGGTATTCTAATTTCTCTTTTGCTTCCTGAAAACAGAGATAAAGCTCCCATGTGAGAGATGCCTTCCCCATTCCAGGAGAGAAGAAATCTCCTTCTACAGAGAGTTAGAGCCCAGCGAATTCCGTCCAAACAGACCTGGTTAAAATAACTCTTACCTTCCGTTAGCCTCCTCACGTAGTTAGTTCAGTTACTTCACGGTTGCCTCTTTTGTTCAAACCAGTATAGAAGGATGTAGGTTTTGCCCTTTTGGGGGCTCCCCTTTCACATAAACATATAAATCCGTCTACTTTTCTCTACATCATCTGACTAATGTCAGTCTAATTCTCGGGCCCAGCCAAAAAGCCCTAAGAGATGATTGTCTCTACATATTTCCTTGAAAACGAGTTTTGTCAATTCTAGGCTTGCAGTTTCTCAATTGCTAGTTCCTCCTACATTATTATCTAATAATAATAATAATTCATATATCTGTTGGAAATTGTCACTTTCTACGTTTGATTTCTCTGTCATTTACTTTCCAAGATTATACTTATTTTTTCCTCAAAAGTGTTTTCACATCAGATTGCTCAGGCAATTGTTTTGTTTATATTTTTGTATCACATTATACTCTTTACTATATAGTGATTATTAGATGCACTAATAATTTCCAAGCTTTGCCTTATTCTAGGCTTTTAAATTAAAATTTTCTTTATAGTTCATCCATTTGGTCTCAGTTTTCTTTACAAATATTCTGTGAATTATCTTTCCCCCCATTTATTCAACTTCATTTCAGCTTAAGAGAAACTATACTGTAAATTTCCATTTTTGTTAGCTAGTTCTTCCCTGGTCCTACTGTTGTTTGTATTTATGAATAGAGAAAGTGCCTTTTGGGTTGCTCTCTAACATTTGTAGCAGAAAAAAAGTGTCATTATGACCTTCACTGAGAAATCAAGAGTCATTTAAAATAGATAAACTTACATTTAATATGGGTTTATTTGTAATACTTTTTCTTATATATTTTTATATAATTTATAAAAAAATGACTAGCCGTTTTCTTATACTGGATGATGCATGTTACCGAGTGTTCTTCATTGATTTTCATGATGGTTATTTTTATGTATCAA
This sequence comes from Vulpes lagopus, assembly GCF_018345385.1. NCBI lineage: Eukaryota > Metazoa > Chordata > Mammalia > Carnivora > Canidae > Vulpes > Vulpes lagopus. Next base: position 123,741,103 of record NC_054825.1, read on the forward strand.
CTTCACTGGGCTCTAATACCCAGTTTTAATCAAACACAATTCTAGGTGTTTCTGTGAAAGTATTTTGCATATGTGGTTAACTTCTAAATCAGTTGACTTTGGGTAAAGGATGTTATCCTCCATAGTGTAGGTAAGATTCATCTAATCAGTGGAAGGCTTTAAAAGCAAAAACTGGCATTTCCCAGAGAAGAAAAAATGCTGCCTCAAACTACAGCATCAGCTTCTGTATAGCCTTATAGCCTGTCAATCTGTCCTCTGGATGTTGAACTTATTAGCCCCCATAATTACATGAGCCTAGTCCCTAAAATTAATTAAGTAAGTAAGTAAATAAGTAGTACGTAATTTTTTCTTTAGTATACAATATAATTATATATAATATTATAAATATCTTCCGTTTCCCTGGAGAAACTTGACTGGTAAAATATTTACAGTTGGTAGTATAAGAATAAATATTTATAGTCGGTAGTATAAGAATAAATAAATACATATCTAAACTGTACCTTATACTGTTTGCTGTTTGATATTTCTATTAGCAATAGAATTACTTGCCTAAAGGAAGAAAATGAAATGGAAGCAGGTTAAAGTACTCAGTGGTTCTAAATATCATATTAAGTCACAATATTTTCCTAGGCACATTAGGAGAAGCATCACTAATAAAAATTGAACCTATTATACAAACATAAATGATATCAACTTTGAAGTGATATATTCATTCATATATTCATTCACTTCAATGAAGTGAATATTCATTCTCCTTAGCTATTAAATTCGTAAATATGTTATCATAATAAATCAAATCTCGATATGGTGAGTGAAAAAGGAACTTTGTACTATGTAGTATATATACACAGAAACAAGTATTTTAGTTGCTTCATTCATTAATTCATGTATTTGATTTGTTCAATATTGAACACTTATTTTATCTCATGCATTGAGAAAATAAAAATAAATACATCAGAGACTGACTCTCATATAAATTATTGAAGATCATGTTTTGTTAAAAATATTGTTTATAAATTATACTTGGTTTTTTTTTTAAGACTTTATTTATTCATGAAAGACACAGAGAGAGGGTCAGAGACACAGGCAGAGGGAGAAGCAGGCTCCCTGTAGGGAACCCGAGGTGGGACTCGATCCCAGGACCCCGGGGTCACAGCCTAAGCCAAAGGCAGGCGCTCAACCACTGAGCCACCCAGGGGTCCTTAAATTATACTTATCTTTTAGCAATATTAGCAACCAGTTCTTTGAAGATTAGGTCCAGGAAAAGCTCTAGGCTGGGATTAGTTTAAGTAAGTAGTGAGGTTTATAGTTGAAGTATGTGGCTTTCCAACACTTTTTTCCCTCAAATTTACCATGAAGGCAAAAAAAAATAAAAATAAAAAAAGAGAGAGAGACAGAGAAAGAAGAAAGAGAATGAGATTCAATGAATCTATAATGGACATCTGTAATTCTCACACTGAATGAAGATAGAGTTCAGATGAAAGGATGGTCAAAAATTTGGCAGAAGAGAAAAAGGAAAGCTACGGAGCCACAGTTCAGTGAAAAGTCAGCCTTTTTTGCCCCATGGGACCTCCAAAAGACCCATAAATTGGAGGCCTAAGGCCCCTCTGACTGTGGATGAGAAGCTAGGAGTTGCCTGGATTCTGGAGAGGGCTTAACCACATGCCTCCAATTCTCTCCTGGGGAAGACAAGTGGTCACCCCCCCCACCCCTCTTTGAAGGAAACCGTAGATACAGAGTCCCAGAATCTGGAATCTAGGAGGGGATGGGCAGAGGAGAAACAAGGGACTGAAAACCAGGAAGTCTAACCCTGTGGGGGAATGGTGAAACCCCAAGCTACTACCCCACAAGTTCTCAGAGAGACTCTTCTCCGCTGAAACTGAACAAGTCCTAGAAGAGAGGCTCAGGAGCCTGAGTGAGGGGATGCTCTGTATCAGAACTGGCACAGGGAAGCCGAAATTTCAGAAACAAAGAGCTTGTATGTAAATAGCACCTCACTTGTAATTAAAAAAAAAAGTGTCTCACCTATAGATATGAACAACTGGTAAATAATCATCAGGCATTTTAGGAAAACAGTCAATGAGAGTAACAGACCAAAAAAAAAATTTTTTTTTTTGAGAGAGAGAGAGAGAGAGAGAGAGAGAGAACGAATCTTAAGCAGGTTCTATGGAGCCAGGATGGAACCTGACTCAGGGTTCAATGTCATGACCTAAGCAGAAATCAAGAGTGGAACACTTAACCGCCTGAGCCACCCAGGCACCCCAAACCTTTTTTTCGAAAGCCCAAAAAGAGGCAGATAAAAGGCAAGGAATACAGAAAACTTTAAGAAATTGTACAATATTCTCAGGGAGATAAGATATTGCATTCTGAAAACAAGAACAGAGTAACATTTAAAACATGATGTAAGATATAACTCTTGGAAATTAAAAATATGATAGCTGAAATTAAAAATTCATTAAAACGGTTGGAAATGCAGTTGAGGAATTTTCCCTGAAGGTAAACCAAAGACAAGAAAGATGTAAAATAGGGAAGAAAATAGTCCTAGATCAGTATGGGAGCTCCAACACAAGATTAGAAGTTACAGAAGGAGAAAAGAGGGAAAAAATAGTTGAAAGGAAACTATCAAAGAAATTATCTTAGAAGTGAAATATCTGAGTTTCCATACTAAAAAATGCCATCACAGTGAAAGAGCAGACCCAACCAGATGGTTTTGAATGGAAGTCCCAGGAAAACACTAATATAGATTAAATGCTTTCATCCCCCAAGTATTCATATGGTGAAACCTTACTCCCCAGTTTAATGGTATTAAGAGGTGGGGCCTTTGGGGAGTGATTAGAATTTGATGAGGTCAGGAGAGTGGTACTTCCATGAAGGGGATTAAAGTCCTCCTAATCCTGTAAAAAGTCAATGTCTTGAAAAATAGCAATATCTTTATATTACTTGGAAATTTAAATGCCAATACAAAAAGCAGGGACAAAATATTTAAAGCAGTTACTTCAAAGTAGCAGAATGTGGGAAAATTTGGGAATGGCCAGGGACATAAGATGTACTAATCACTTTTCTATAAATCTTATTACGACTATTTGACTTTTTGACTTTGATAAAAATCTAGATTACTTTTTTAAATAAAATGAAAGAAAGAAGAAGTATCAGAATACTGAAAGATCAGTGTTTGGGGGGTGGTTTTTGCTATTGATTTATCATTTATCGTACAATATTCGGAAACTGCTCTTCTGATACCACCTTTCTGCTTGGGTAAGATACGTCATGTATCTAAGCAAAAACGGTACCCTTAAATTTTGGAAGGCATTGAGGTTTTTACTTGAAACGAAATGCAGATTTTCAAGTCTTAACATTTTCATCAGGGGAGAAATGATTATCAATCTGTGCATCAAAACATAACACAATTACTAACTTTCAACCAGCTAGACTTCTGATTTTCAGAAGCAGCTCTAAATAGCTGACTCAGTTTTTCATTTGTAAATATTATGCATTCCATTTGCCACACTAATATGAATGGTATCTTCCCATGAAAGGCACCAACAGATCCTGCTATAACTTAGATGAGACTAGTAGTTAAAGGTCTCGCGTGGTTATTTATATCTATTTTCCAAAGACATAGAATGTTTTACACATCATGAAACATACAGTGAGAGTCAGAAGGGCTTCAGGCCTGTAATGGGGATTATGAACAAGAGTTTCCAGGAACTAACATTTCATTTAAACATATCCTGCTACTTTTTTATGATGCTTAAATTTTCACATCAATAACATACTAAAAAACTAACACCAGGACTAGAATATGGTATATTCCTTCTTTTCTCTATTTACTTACTATGTTCCCTTTTCAGCAAATCAATTTTTCAAAGCTTTTTATAGTTCTCAATCCTTTTCATCTTGCATCCACCCCTAAGGTTTCTCTAAAATAGTCTACCCCTGTCTCAGACCTATTCTTTTTCTTGTCCCTTTAGAAAGGAAGGTCTTGAGACAAGAGGGTTCTCAACTATGCCTGACACTCAAGGCCATTGGAAAGTAACTTAGCAAGCAATATGCGACTTCAAGGCAAGTTTGAATCTTTACTATAAGAAAGAAGAAACTAAAACAAGACCACAATTGATTTAAAAAAAAAAAAAGCCTACATTTATATTTAGAAGAAAACTTCCTACAACCATAATTTTTAAAATTGGACTGTTTGTGTTGGACACCCATCCTCCATTTCCAGGGAATATTGTTCAGTCAGTACACATGCAAAGCAGTGCCATATAGCGTCTGTCCTGAAGTTGCTATACAAAAAGAACTAATGTTTAAAATAATCCCTAAGAAATTAAAGATCCAAAAAAACTTAAATTCAATGTTAATAGCATTAAAGAATGGAAATTGAACTAAAGAATTTTGGAAAGGACTTTATTTCAACCAAAGGCTTTCTCCTGGGACCTTGGTTAGCATGAAATCACATATAAATCCCTCTAAGCAACTGTGTTAATATGTCGTGTTCATCTGGCAATGTTTATATTTAGTAAACCGTATCATCATCCAACTAGATCAAGCCAGAAACCTGGGATCAGGTTGGCTTTTTTCTTCCTTCCCATAGACATCCAAATCTTGCTGGTTGTACTACTTAAATACCCATTAGGAGCAAGTGTCCTGCTGATATCACTGTTGTATTAACCCCCAATAACCTGCCATAAACCCAATGGCCTCCTTACACTCCTTTGACCCTGTCCCTTTGACTGAAATCCTGTATTAATTTCCTCTTTTGACAAGTATTAACCCCTTAACATATATTTCAGTCTCTCCATGACTGATTCCACTACTCCGTTGCATGTTTTGTCTCAACCTGTCCTCTCTTTTCTCATACCTGCTACGCTGGAGCTCCAATATCTTACTTACTTGCCTTCCTGAAAACTGCTATCACTTCCTGCAATGTTGTGCCCTCTTTCTTTACCTGATAATCTCCTGTTCATCCGCCAGGTCTTAGTTTAAATGTCATTTCTTCAGAGAAGCCTTGTTGATCCCTAATCTAAATTCATTAAATGCAGCAACCACCTTGTTCGCATGCTTAGGTTCTGGGTTGCTCTACATTTGCAGCTATATAATAGGAGATGACAATGATTTTTAAAAATTAACAAATTTTAAAATGAGAAAATGCGATATCCATTATTTACAAAAATTGAGGAAAATTCAAATATCAATTTCAATTACACATTTTGGGATAGCTAACAAAACACTAACGTGAAGTCTAAAATTTGCTACAACTTCTGTTTTTTGCCATATTAAAAAATGATCGTGCTGTGGCCTCAATTTTTTGCCATAAGTATTAAAATATAATCACTATGGAATTCCTTACTTGTACCTTTAATTCAGATAAATTAATTAATTTCTGGTTAAATTACTTACATGTAACAAAATTTAACATGTAGTTCTAAAACCTACACAAAGGTTCACATCAGGTTTTTTTTTTTTTTTCATATTTATGTAAGTGACCAACAGTATCTATGGGAGCAGAGATAAATAGAATTTGAGAGAGCCAAGAGATACCCTCTGACCAAAAACATTTTTGCATACTGCTTTTTTTCCTCCAATGTCTTATATTTAGTACCTTAACACAATCTTATTTCATTCTCAAAACAACCCTTTGTAGGCAAAGAGCTGTCATCATCCCTTTTGCAAAGACACAGTTTAAATGGCTCAGCCAGAGTCACCACCGATTAAGTTATTGACTGAGAGTTAGAATCCAGGACTTTTTTTTTTTTTTTTTTTTTTTTTAGAATCCAGGACTTTTGACTGCAAATGCAGAACTCTTTGCTCCATGGTTGCCCACTGATGTACCATAATCTTGAAAACTCAAAATATTAATTCCTTTAGGGTAACAATGCTCTCTCTGGCTATTCCTATTTTTAAATGCAAACAATCCTATATAGATTACATATTAAAACACACACTTATGTGTCAATTAATTTGTCACATCATTTCCTGTAAGTCAGAGGGACTCCCAGCTAATAAGATCTATGACCAGTGATGAATAGCCCGGGGATAAAAAAAGCTATCACAAAAATAGCAGTAAGGGACATATTAAGGAAACTATGTATCTTTATCACTTTGTTGACCACCTCCATATGAGAAAGTCTCTTTCTAACCAAATAGGCTCTATCTTTAAAAGTGGCTCTTTTCTGACCATGTTTAACCAGCAGTGATAGAAATGAATTGGTAGTTTAACCTGTCTGCACCTGCCAATTACCGCAACTTGCATTTGGGTAGCACCTCACAATTTACAGTACGAATTTATACACATTATTCAATTTGATCCTTGTGCCAAATACATGGTTTACTTATTTATAGATCAGAATCTTACTCTCAGGAGGCTTAAAGGACAAGTCAGGGACAGGGTCTCATTCTTCAAACTCTAAAGCCTTCCTCTTTCCCAAAACCCACAGTGCTCACCCTCGTAGAACAACATTCTCAGTGGATACTTACATTTCATCACACCTTGAATTTCATAAACAGGCTTGAGAATCAGAGCACCATAAAAGCCTTTAGGGAATGGATTTGTTAAGTCCCACTTATTTGAAAAACCTGTAAGCTTCACAGTCCGTGTTCTGTTCTTGGGTATCTTCCATTCAACAATCTCCTTTAGGGTATAAATATGTTCATCTTCACACTCATAGAATTCTCCTTCTTGTGACAAAGGCAAAGTAAACGAGTGATTTTGGTGACTCCTTACCACTCCACAGTTCACCATGATTTCTCCACTGATCTCTTCAATTGAGTTGAGCGTGATTTGCTCACCCTGCTTTATAGTGAGATTCTCTAGCTTTAGGTCCTTCTGATGATAGAAGCAAGGATGCCCTAGTCTACTTGATCCAATATGAATGGTCCGTGTTATTTCTTCCATAGTGAGGTATGGAGTTTTATCAGCCACAATCTTAAAAAGACCTAAGAACAGAAGAATTATGTAAATTAAAGAGTTGTGAGTTACAAAACCAGTACAATGTAGCTTTTAAAAAGTAATATATTTGTTTTAATCCTGAATTCCTCTGGTTACCATGGTAACGCATCATTTGTAAATTACTGGATCATCAGATGGAAATAAGGGGAAAATACCTAGAAATAGAAAAGCCCCTGTTCTTGAAGTGGGAAATAAGAACGAGATCCTGACCTGCTGTATCCTGACTAGCTGTGTCATCTTGAGGAGGGCATTTAATCTCTCAAAATCACACTTTCTATCTTTAATTTTTAAATTAAGAGGATTGGATTAGATCAGTATTTCTATAACTATATTTTCTGGACATATTCTGGAAGATATTCTGGAAGAAAACTGTTTCATGGTCAAATTGACAAGCACAAAGTTATCTACCTGGAAGGAGACGGTAATGATGGTTATACAACATTGTGAATATAATTAATGATGCCAAATTGTACATTTTTAAATGGTAAATTTTATGCTGTGTGTATTTTACCATAATAAGAAATACCTACATATTTCTAATTAAATACTTCTCAGAAAATTTAGATGCAGCACTGCTCACAAGAAGAGACTATAACGTGCAGGACTTTGCAAATTTGATTATAAAATTCTTGGGGAAACATCCATTGATAAATTACAGCATGCCATACCATAATATATTGGTGCTCCATATAACTCTCCTAGGAAAAGGCCAGGTTAGGTAGTTGTTCTGGATTGAATACTTTTGGTTATATATCATTCTTCTCATTGCTTCTCTAATTTTGCTAATTTTCACTACTGGAAAATTTTTCCTCTAATACTATTGGATAATCACTAATACAATTAATTTTTTACTATTTAAGATATAGCTTTTTAGGCTTCTGTGTTTAATTCTCTTTAAATTACTTTTATTTTATGGGCACATCTGCCTTGTAGCATTTTCAGAAATGAATTTATTGAAAAGTTTTTAATAAATTCCAGAGAAAATAAGAACAAAGGAAAAATTAGGTAATTGCTTTCTTAACACGAAAGTAAATGATTATATTATATACTAGCATAAACTAAGAAGATAATCTTGCTAGATACTCATTAGACAATGAGAGAATCTTACTACAATTGGATATAGCTTGAGAAATCATTTATTACTTTACTCAACAAATATATTCCAATTAAATTCATCTACATATCAAATCATTATTAACCAGATTATAATGTCGCATGTCTATTCTGGGTCGCTGCACAAAGGTTTATGATCCATTACTATTGTAGCTGATCTTTGTTCAAACAAAAAAGGATTTGAGTTATTTTTCGACAGAAACATCCTGAGAAAGTACGTGTCATGCAATCCTGGCAAGAAGTAAGGTAGCATGTGCCACCTGTCCTGAAAAGCTTCAGAAATTGACTAGTGTTCACTCACTGTGTGGTGTGCCTGAAGCCAGTGTAAGGCAAGAAACATTGACTTCGAAGGAATTTCTTTTTTATTAGATCTTGCATCAGGGAAAATCCAATAAAAGAATATTCTGGAACTCTGCACAGTAAATGAATCTGTGTGTACGTGTGCTTGCGCATGTGCATACATATGTTTTATCTCATTTGTTCACGAAGATTTTTTGCCAATCATTATCAGGGCATAAAAAATTCACCAATGTTTGTGGAAAGTTAACAAAAATAGTTAGCTACCTAGAATCTCACAAATGGCACATAGTTTTATTTCTATTCTAGATATATTGATGATATAAGTCACAGAAGAATTAATTCAGTATCTTCTTTCTTGGGGAATTGGGTTCACCTAAGGTAATAACAGACCTAAAATGCTATGAAGTAGAAAAATCCTGAAACCCTAAGGGCCACCGTTATTTCAAGTTAATCACACACTTCAGAGCTGTCTTGTTGGATGTCTCTATTGCAAGAAAAATCTATGAATCTGTGTATTTTCACTTAGAAGATGATTAAGTACACAGTTTAGCATACTAAGTGGAAGATACAGGAAAATATCTTTGATGAACTTATTTCTTCATCTACTACTGCAGCCGATCCAAAGAGCCCCCCCTTATAAGCAGCCAGTTGATACTATATAAACTAGGGCAAGTTTATATCATATATATATAATGCATATATATATATATAATATCATACTGAAACTTCAATTTCATAATAAACTAAAGCACCATAGGCCTGATCAGCTTTAAATTTTATCAAGTTTTCCTATATCTTTTCACAAAGAGTACAATAGTTTTACACTGGAGAAAATGTAATTTGCTGCTCTATCAAAAAGAAAGCCACACATTTCAGGAGCTGAGTGATCATAATGGTGATTGGAAAATAAGGCAATAAGTAACTTTCATAAAGTAAGCTAAGAAGTAGAAATAAAATATATTTCAATGTCCAGATTCGACTGTCACCTATTAAGAAGGATATTATTACTTTTAAATTAGGAGAAATTATTCATAAAAAGCATGCACTTGAGAAACAAAATAATTAGGAAATGCAATTAATTGACCTATTGAAAATTAACTGATGAGCGAATTTAGTCTTTAAGATCCTGTCTCTGAATCTTAAGTTTTTGGAGAGTTTATAATTTTAACCAATTCTTAATGATCTTCAATTAGTAGTAGTAGTAGTAACGATTGAAATTTGTTTGGAAATTTAGAAGTTTGAAAGATTTTTTTCATGCATCATTTATCTTGACAATAATCTTTTAAGGACAATAAAACCAATGTTATTACTAGAAGATATAAAAATGGTCATGATTTTCATCGTCTTGGCTCTAGAATCTCAAATCAGGTCTTTGACATCCAAGCCTTATGTTCTTGCCACCCCACTTAGGTGCCTTCCTGTCCTGCATATAACTTACAAGGATTGCTCAGGGAAACATGTTTATTCCAGTTCACAAATTATGTACATGAGTCTCATTAGCCAGTTCTCCCTTTGCATGAATCAGCCTTTCCAGAGCCTCCAGTGTAAGAAGAACAAGAGCAATTTCCTGGTTCACTGTGCATATTTTATGCTCATCAGACTTTTTTTCTACTTGTTTTATCTCATCAGTTCCCACTCAAATAGGAAGTAATTTTAAGAATTAATTTTTTTCAATTTAAAATTACAATATTCTTTCCATTCTTTTTATTTTTTAAGGTTTTTTTTTTAAGTAGGCTCCATGCCTAATGTGGGGCTTGAACTCATGACCCAGAGGTCAAGAGTTCCATGTTCTAGCAACTGAGCCAGCTCAGCACCTCTATAATATTCTTTATCGTGTATGACATAAGATCATCATGAAAATCTTCACAGTCTTTTTCATAGACTAATCTCTAACTTGCTTTCCCAGTTCCAACCAAAGATATTCCCTCCCTCTCTGAGATAAGGAATCTTAGAGTGAACTTTGCCTACTAATTCTCTGAAAGTAATGGCCTAACACAGTGTAAATGATCAGATATTCTGTTCTATAGAAGCTTGGATTTGTCCCGTTGTTAATCGCTACATCCCTAATTCTAAATCCTATGGTTCGCTCTTCTCTGAAATATCCAAGAAATTAAAAATTAACATTCGGTAACAGTCATAAGTATTTTTTCTCCTATTCATTCAAACACACTATTTATTTTGTTAAAGTCAAGCCGAATGATCTGTTGAGAGGTAAATGATAAATGTCAAGCATGAAATATGTACACATTTTCCACAGTGGATGGCAGCATAAAAGTCACAGGCAATACCCCTGACTGAAATCTCACTGTACAGAGCATAACACGGCAGAGTTATGATGTACGGGGAGGAATCAGCCACCACTTAAGAATGCCAAGGGCAAAACATTAACACCAGATTGTTGTTGTATGCAGTAATATAGCTATGTTATATACACTGACTAACTGGAATCTTTGGGTCCCCACTAACCAGACATTTACGAGGCAAAAAGGGGAATGCACAGAACAGTGGTGAGGATATGTGCTTTGCTGAAAGGCTAAAGAGCACTATATATTGCTAAGGGATGAGAAAGTCTTCAAAAGACTGCATACAGATATGTAAATTTTACTATTTACATTTTACACATATATTATCAAAATGATCACAAAACTGTATTTGAGAGGAAAGGCAGGTACCCAAAGAGGTGAAAGACCTACAGTCCAAAAACTATAAAACACTAATGAAAGAAATTCAAGATGATGCAAAGAAATGGAAACACATGCCATGCTCATGGATTGGAAGAACAAATATTGTTAAAATGTCTATACTATCCAAAGCAATCTACACATTTAATGCAATCCCTATCAAAGTACCAACAGCAGTTTTCACAGGGCTGGAACAAACAATCCCAATATTTGTATGGAGCCACAAAAGACCTTGAATAGCCAAAGCAATCTCGAAAAAAAAAAGAAAAACAAAACTGGAGGCATTACAATTTGAGACTTCAAGTTATATTACAAAGCAGTAACAATTAAAACAATAGGATGCTGGCTTAAAAACAATGCAGAAATCAATATAACAGAAAAGAAAATCTAGAAATAAACCCACAGTTATATGGTTAATTAATCTTCAAAAAAAGAAGAATATTCATTCATTAATACAACAGGGAAAAGAGTCTCTTCAATAAATGGTGTTGGGAGAACTGGGCAGCCACGTGCAAAAGAATGAAACTAGACCACCTTCTTTCACCAGACACAAAAATAAACTCAAAATGGATTAAAGACCTAAAAGTGAGACTTGACAACTACACAGGCACAGTACTGTCTCTGACATCAGCTGTACCAACGTGTTCCTAGCTACATATCCTGAGGCAAGGGAAGTAAAAGCCAAAATAAACTATTGGGACTACATCAAAATAAAAAGTTCCTGCACAGCAGAGGAAATAATCAACATAACTAAAAGGCAAGGAGAAGATATGTGCAAATGATATATCTGATAAAGGGTTAGTATCTAAAATATATTTAAAAATGTATACAACTCAACACCCTAAGAACAAATAATCCAATTAAAAATGGGCAGAAGGCATGAACAGATGCTTCTCCAAAGAAGACATACAGATGTTCCAAACACACATAAAAATATGCTCAATGTTACTCATCATCTGGGAAATTCAAGTCAAAACTACAATGGGCTGTCACCTTACCACTGTCAGAATGGCTAAAACTAAAAACACAAGAAACAAAAGTGCTGGGAGGATGTGGAGCAAGGAACCCATTGTTGGTGGGAATGCAAACTGGTGCAGCCACTGTGGAAGACCACATGGAGGTTCCTCAAAAAGTTAAAAATGGAATTACCTCCTTACAAGCCAGGAATTGCACTACTGGGTATTTACCTAAAAAATATAAAGATATTCATTCAAAAGGATGCATGCATCCCTATCTTTATAGCAGCCTTATTTATAATAGCCAAATTATGGAAACAGCCTGAGCATTCATTGATAGATGAATAGATAAAGAAGGTGTGGTGTATATACATATGTTGGAATATGTATAATACATACATATATCATGTAATATCATTCAGCCATTAAAAAGAGTGAAATCTTGCCATTTGCAACAACATGGATAAAGCTGGAGTATAATCCTCAGCAAAATAAGCCAGTCAGAGAAAGACGGATACCATACTATTTCATTCATATGCAGAATTTAAGAAACAAAACACATGGGCAAAGGAAAAAGAGAGAGAAATCATAAAACAGACTCTTAACTATGGAGAACAAACTGATGGTTACCAGAGGGGAGGTGGGGAGGGGGAGGCGTGGGGGAAACAGGTGATGGGGATTGAAGAATACACTTATAACAAGAAAAATGAAAAAACGGACAAAAAATAAAATTAAAATATGCAGCTTAGAATGTGCTGGAAATGTACATGTATGATATTTAATTTTCATAATTATAGGATGAGGTATAGCTAAAATAAGATATGAGCATTTCACAGATAAAAGGACATGAAAGTTTGAAGAGATGCCATAAATCTTCTATCACGCCATAGCTCGCAAAATACAAAGTAGGTTCTTGTGTCTCTAAAGTTCAAGGGCTTCATCACAGAGTGACCCATTCAACCTTTCATTGGTGTAAATCATAAACTGTCTAGACTTTCATTAGCTGGTGGAGAAGTTTCCCTCCTTGTGGGTGCAGACCTTTTATATCAAGCAACATAAGAAAGTGAACTTCACTGGTATTTGAGGTGTTGACTGGCACCAGTCTCACTGCCCATGTGTCAGAGGGCCAGATGCCTGTAGGCGTAAGCGAGGCCCCTGAGGGGGGCCTGCAGGCGACAAGGCGACACCCAGTAAGTGCGTGGACAGAGCTGCCCGCACAAGCTCATGCACTCCCCGTGCGCTGCGGGTCACCTGGCCATAGATAAGTGGGTTTTCAAGATTCATTATCGTCGTTTTTAAAGAAAGCAATTCTCACAAAATGGATAAATGCCTTTAAACATTTCCTACAAAGAAACCATGTATGAAAATAAAACTAATAGAAACACGGGTGAGCAAGAAAGAAATGAAGGAGTTGACATTTCTACTCCCACTCAAGCTTTGCTTCAGCCAGATTTGGAGGTAAAACAATGATACTCTAGTCTGACAATATACAAAAAGTGCCTGAAACTTCTTTAACATCTCAAAGTTACCAACAATGTGGATTCACGTCCATTATTATTACAAAGAAATTTGCCTTTAAAATGCAGGTGAAGATATGTCAAAGACACACATACAATTTTAAATAAACGCATAGATACTTGGGATGAGAGTTCAAAAATTTCTAATGAACTGTGCTACGTGAAGAAGAAGACTTGGAGATGAATGAGACCGCTGCATATTTTGATTTTGTGTCTTGTCTCTCTGCCAATGATGCCAAGCGTGTCTCACTTATTTCTGTGGGTGTGTGCTTCTGGCTCTTTAAAAATTTTAACTGCGCTCTCTTCTGCAATCAAATTCCTAAAGAGCCTTGGTGTTTTATACTTGTCCAAATAGACTTCCCATTTCACATGCTTCCTGTGGCTTTTCTATCATTTTTGTTACACGTCCAAGACACTTTTTAAGGTTAGCATACCCTACAAAAACTTTCTTAAATACCCCAAATCCAGTATTTCCATGAGAAATTCCAGCTCAAGCATCTCAATCCAACTTCAGATTCAGATTGAAATGGGGTCCATGAAATACCTTATCAAAGCAAAAACTCAAAATTCTTGAGCAAAGTATTGAGATATATAATGATAATGTCCAAACCATGAGAAAATCCTCCAGATTTCTCAATAATAGGATTATTATTAAACATCATCAACAAGTGAATGACTCCAAACATCTTGTTAGAAGAACACAGAAGAGTCTTGCCAGAACAGCAGAAACAAGAAATGTTAAGTGAAGTCAAAGTTCACGATAAGAACATTTTGCATAGTGATTCTCCGAGTATTTGGGGGAGCCGGAGCCATGTTAAAGATCGTGACCACATTTGTTCAATGTTGGATGATATCGAGTGAGACTGCGGGCTTCCTGTGTCCACACGCCTTTACATTCACAACGGGCTCCAAATAGCCTGTCGAAGCTTCTAGCAGTGTTTTAATAGTCCTTTTATCTGGAGATAACAAAGAATAACTCCTAAAGCCTTTTGATTCATCTTCACCTTTCTGGTTCAAACTTTGTATTAAAAAACAAAACAAAACAAAAAAACAAACAAACAAAACCAAAACAGAAAAGCAAACAAGCAAAATATTTTCCCAATGACATTTAAACTCCTTGAGAGGAGTGGCCACATAATGTTTAACACATTTGGGTTGTTTAACAAATAATTTACACGAATACTGTTAGGTCTTGAAATCAAATAATAGAAATTGGTGTCCTGCCTACGGCGCTGGAATACTCTCAGGTTCCCAACAAATGGGTTATGCCTGTTGCTGGGTCCGAGCTGGCTCAGGCCTAGGTGGTGAGGACCAGGGGCAGGTGGGAGGAGATGAGAGGACGTGAGAGCGCCGGGGGAGCCTGGCCAGAGCCTGGCCCCTGGACTGCAGGGCACTGCCCCCTGAGCTCTCGGAAGGCTCAGGAGCTCAGGCCTGAGAAGCACCCCCAAGGGCTGCACGTGCTGCACCATCTCTCACTGGGCTTTTTTAGGAAGTTCTACAAGAACGCTGCACATCTACTCTTTCTGGCCTCGGGGACTCAAGGCAATAGAACTTCAAGGCGAGCAATGCCCAACTGCCCCAAGAGTAAGATGGAATGGTCTTAAAAATATTAATTGTTCATTTCAACAGCCTGGGTTTAATTCTGGCTTCAGTCCCTTTCATCACTGTGTAAACTCAAGAACTTACACCCTCAGGGCCACAATTAATTGCCTTTTCTGCATAATGGAAAAAACTCTATCATCTACCTCATAAAATCATTGTGATGATTAAATGAGTTAATATGTGTAACTTGCTTAGACAATACTTCACACGTACCCAGAGCAAGCGCCAAAAAAGCAAAATAATAATATTTCGAATAACATTATTCTCCCTCCTTCTTTTCTTTTTACTCTGGAATTCTAAACCTTTGTGCGATGCTTATAAGGTCAGAGAGATTAGTATCTCCAGTGCCAAAGAGGACAAATATTCCCATCTGGATCAAATTAGCTGAGACAAGATATATAGAATCTATAATTGAGTATCTGACACAGACCGAGCAACAAAACCCTAGCGACAATCATTTCTCCAGATTTTGCCAGAGTGTTGGAACATGGAAATGAGCCCCAGGTGACCTCTGAAGGTGGACTGCCTCTGCTTTGAAGAGCTGTCTGACCCCGTGCTTTGACAAATTGCTGAGAATTTAACCACCATAATTTCATGCCCATAATGAGCAGATTATAGGGAGACGTAAACACATTCTAAATGCAAATATTGTGCCGCTTGTAGTTTATTCACAAGGTATGCATTAAACACAGTTGCTGAAGTTCCCTTGAACAAAGGAAACAGCAAAATGCCAAAGCATTTTTGAAAATGTGTTTTATTCATGGCCCTGAAAGGTAGTCGAAGCCAACTGACTGAGGAGTATCCCCTCCCTCTATTTTAATGATCTTAATCCCGTTAATGGAATGTTAGTGGAAGGAGTTGGGGAGCCATGTGGCGCTGATTGCGTTTTTCAGTATTGCTGTTGCCTGCAAATTAAATGTACCTAAGTAGCCACCTGTTTATGCTTACGATTATGTAAAGCCCCATATGTTTCCCTCTCTGCACATGGGAGGTAAATATTGAAAAAATTATTCTGGTGTGAAGGGTGAAAACAGCAGCAATTCTTCTATAACTGTCAACATATGCTGCGGTATTTCCTTTAATGTTGTGCTTTGTCTGACATATTTGCTGATTTTTACCACGCGGTGTTCAAAAATATATGTGACTTGTGGTTATACAAAACAATTAAAAATCAGTTTACATTAAATTCAAATTAGGAAGAGATATAATTTCCTGATGTAACCATAAGTTCTAAATGGATTTCAGAGTTTAGGATTTAAATAGATTTTGATTTGCACGGTAAAGAAAACTGATTTTTTTTGTTCTTCTAAATCCCCCTGCGTAAAAAAAAGCAACATTTTCTTCCTAGGCACATCCTTTGGACTCCTTATTACGAAGCAACAGAAAATTAACTTGAATAACGTGAATGTGAAAACTGTCACTGGGTTCTTGAGATGGCTGGTCCAGCTCTGTGCCCACTGGACTTGCTCTGGAGGGGAGCTTGCTGGACCCCATGCAGAAGATGTGACCTGGAACCTGTCAACAAGAGTTCCTGAGACGTCCTGAGAGAAGTTTCCTTACTGTGAGATCTGGTGCAGGAAATGCCTGTGGAACTGCCTCAGGCTATTCAGAGATTGGCCCAGACGGAAGCTTGTGGGGAAAGACCAGAGGGACTGGACTTGCTATTGTTGATTACTTTAGACACTGAAGATAAATGAATTAGAGTTTTATATGGTTTATATATGATCAAGAGGGATTTAAATATCAACTGTCTAGCAGCCTAGACATGAAAGTCCCTAACTTCTCTTTCTTTTGCAAAGAGACGCAGAGTGTGATAGAAAAAGATGAAAACTTATCTTGCCATCAAAAACTGAGAATAATACACTAACTGCCCCCAAAAGGCAGAAGAGTTACTTTCATAATAAGGAAGACAGAGCTGAAATAAGAACCCCATACTCAGTCTCCTGAAACAGAGGAGCCCCTCTAAATTTTTTATTTTTATTTTTTATTTTTTTTAAAGATTTTATTTATTTATTCATGAGAGACACAGAGAGAGAGAGAGAGAGAGAGAGAGAGAGAGAGAGGGGCAGAGACACAGGCAGAGGGAGAAGCAGGCTCCAGGCAGGGAGCCCGACGTGGGACTCGATCCTGGGTCTCCAGGATCATGCCCTGGGCTGAAAGGAGGCTCTAAACTGCTGAGCCACCCAGGCTGCCCTAAATTTTTTAAAGGTAACAAGATTAACAATAAAGAGAATTAAAATCATAGAGTAGTTTCTATAGACCAATGTCTATAGTATGCACTTAATGAGCACTTCATTTATTTAATTCTTGGAAGAATTTTAAGACATGAAGAACACGAATATTTCCTGACTTTACAAATAAGGAAAGGAAATTAGTAAACGAACGCACCAAAACACATTAAGGAGATCATCCAATCTTTTAAAACCTTCGTACTTTTTTCGTTCTTGACATACATATCAATAGAGACAGAAATGTTTTAACAACATTGAAACTATATCATACACATTCTTTTGGATTCCACTTGTTTCATTAAACATTGAACCATGATTAAACCTCACATTTTAAAATATTTTTTGTAAATACAATTTCTAATGACTGTAATAATATGTAGTAAAGAATGTATCATACTTATCTTTTTCTGCACTATTGGGCATTTAAATTGATTCCATTATTTTGCTATTACAAATAATTCTAAGATGATTATTCCCTTAGAGTTCATTTTAATATGTGGAGCCACTGAAGAAAAGGCCCTTTTGCAGCTAGACTACTAGCTCCAGGAGACCAGGGATCAAGACAAAAGTGTATCTCTGTCATCAATCACTATCTCTGTACATGCACAAAAGAAACATTTGCCAAGTGAGTGGCAGATGGCTCTCCAAATAGAATATCAAATTTAGGTTCAGAAAGGTTGTAACATTCTATACACCCTTCAGCTGGGTTTGAGAGTAACCATTTGACAGTATCTTTCTCCATTTTGCTATCATAATTATAAAGCTTAGTTAATAAATACATGGAAAATTGTCATTATTGTTTTAATTTACACCGAGTCCGAACTAATTTCTATGTGGTTATAAGCCATCTGGGTTTCTTCTATCCTTTGTTCAATTCGTGTTTTCCAATTAGCATTATACTAGACTATTTAATTGATTTGTTTTACGTTCAGGGATATCTACTCTTTTGGAAATTGTGTCAGTTTGTTATTAACCTTTTTTTTTTTTTTTTTTTTTTACTGTTTTTACTTTTCTGATATGCAGAAAGTTCCATTTTATGCAATAAAATACACTGTTCCTTTATGGTTTTTCATTATATTTATGATCTGAAACTTTTTTCAAATAAAATAGTTTTACTTAAAAGGTAACTTTTTCATCTACTTCAACTTTCCTTTGCTATATGGTATTAAGATGATGATCAATTTCACTTATTGTTTTCTAAATTGATAACCATACTACTAAATATTCACTAAATAACCTTTCCCTAACCCCAGACGTGTAGTACCAGCTTCATCAAATACAAAGTAATATTCTATACCAAGGTCTCTTTCATAGCTATAAATGAATGCTTAAGTGCAGAGTCACTAGAGTCGAATTCAAAGCATTGCTTTGGCGCTTCTACAACTAGTACTACTGCTATTAATTCAGCTTTTGATTTTCTATAAGTGACATTTAGTATAATTTACTATGGCTTCCCATATTATAATCATAATTATTATAATCACAATTATTATGTTGGCTCTTAAGAAAGTAATTCTAAGGCTTATTTGGGGAGAATAAACAAGTGAAAATATTCAAGAAACTATTTTAAAAAACAAAACAATAATATGATTATAATATGGGAATTCTGTTTCCATTGTGTTAATGTCACAAATTAATTCATGTCTGATTGAAATATACATATATATATATACAAAAAATTCAGTTTTCTGATTCAAGCACTTAAAATGTCTTTATTTTTAATAAATAAGGATTTACAATATTTTTAAGTAAATAAGTAAATCATAAGTTAGTCTTATATTATTTCTTATGCTGTGTTATAAAGATATTAAGCCTAGTTGTTCTATGCTTTTACCTTGATATTTTAAATAGATTGTCCTTAAGAATTCTAAATGGTTATAATAGGGACATTATTACTATGTTACATATTCTTCTATATATCAATATGTATTTATTTATGTGCATATTTTATATATATTTGTTTTCTAGACATTTTTTACTGTCATCCTGCTAAACTCACTTGTACTGAGGACGGTGTGACCTTCTGACACCCTGTGTCAAGCCCTCCATTTTCTAGGATTTTAAAGGTTTTTAAACTCATGTTGCTAAAAAACAAAAAGAAAAAACAAAAAATGAAGCTGAGATAGGGATACTAAAAACTACTGAATTGCATGCTTTACACAGCCGAATTTTATGCTATATAAATTATAGCTCAGTAAAGCCATTAATTTTTAAAACTTGAAGGGGGAAGGGATAGTCAAGTAGCAGATTCAAATAAGCAGTAAGATTGATCCTTTCATTAGGTCCTGGCAGAATGTAAATTGGCAGAGTGCTTATGGAATGTGATTTGGCAATACACATCAAACCCTTTAAAAACATTTTTATTTCTGAAGTCATAATTTCATGTATATGAAATTATTATAATAAGCAGACCTACAGACAAAACTTCAGTTAAAAGGCTGCTCATAATAGCATAAATTGCATAAGTGAACATGTTTGGGTTGGATTTACTAATTACAGTATGTACATATGAAAAACTATTACACAGAAAATAAAAACTACATTCTAAAGAATACTGAATGACACGGACAAGTCCCCTGAAACAGGCCCGTTTCCCATTACGTTGGAACATATGTCTATATGCATGCTCGTGCACAATGTACTGGAAAACAAAGGAAGGAAGTGTACCAAATACTAATGCTAGAGAGCTCTGATGATGACATGATAGGGAGCTTTAATTCACTTCCCTGCATTTCCTTCCACTTTCTAACGTTCTTCAAGATATATGTGGTGTTTGTAAAATTGAAAAGAAAAATCAATGCATTTTGTAACTTTAAAAAGTTGTGTTCCTTATGTCCACACAAAAAAACTTGCACATGGATGTTTACAGCGGTTTTGTTCAATTGTCAAAACTTAAAAGGAATCAGGGAGCCCTGCAGTAGGTGAATGGATGAATAAACTGTGGTACATCTGGACAAGGGGATGTCATTCAGCTTGACAAAGAAACGGGCTAGTAAGCCATGAGAAGACATGGGGGAAACTTGAATGCGTAACACTGAGTTTAAGAAGCCAATCTGTAAAAGTCTACATACTCCAGGATCCCGACTGTCTGACATTTTGGAAAAAAACAAAACTATGGAAACTGATCTTTTGATGAGTGGTTGCCAGGGGTTGTCAGGGAGGAAGGATGAACAGGAGAAGCACAGAGGGTAACCAGGGCAGTGACAATACTCTGAGTTACTTCTGTAATGATGGATGTAATGGGTATATATCATCATACAAGTGTCTAAACCCATAGGATGTGCAACCCCAAGAGTGAACCATAATGTCAACCATGAACTCTGGGTGTTCATGATGTGTCAGGTTAGGTGTGTCGATTGTAACGAGTGTGCGGCCCTGGTTTGGGGTGTTGATAATGGGGATGCTACATCTCTGTGAGGGCAGCGGGCACATGGGAAATCTGTGTGCTTTCTCTTCAACTTTGCTGTGAACCTAAAGCTGTTTTTCCAAATAAAGTCTATTTTTTAAAAAAGTTTTCATTCCAAGGGCAGAACCTCTAAATCGCTAACACATAGTATTTGTATAAACCTGGTCCTGTGCTTTATCACTGTTCAGTTAAGAGTCAAGGAACTGAAGACCTGGGTAAACAGTTTAAGGACCACCAGATTCTTCTGGTGAGAGTACCTGTCTGGCAATACAGCTGAGATGGCACCGCAAAGACCGAGGGAGGAATTACGCACATAGACAAGTGGGTGGTAAGAGCGAAATGTGAGGAGACAGATTTTTAGAAGATGTACATAAAATAGTAATACAATGAAAACTTATAGAACAGTGCCAGTTGTAGAAAAGCCTATCTTAAAATCATCTTCCTGGTAGAATTCAGGTGTGATGCTAAAATGTCCATAGGTGAGTGAAAAGAACATATTAACCTCAAACCCTCTCTTTGTCTTCTTCCAGATAATATACATTTTAGTTAATCCAAAGAGCACAAGGCTTTAGAGAAATAATTTGACCCCATGCTAAAGAATAGAAGAAAAATAACGCCTCCTCCTCCAGGAACTGGAAATTAATGTGAAAGTCTGAATTTCTTGTGCACTTAGATTACTTCAAATCTTCTTGCACAGTTTATCCAGAATATTCCTTTTTGTTACAAAAATATTTTGTATAATAGACATAGTTCAATTTATTTTGCTTAAGTGAGCACAGTGGGAAGAGATGCCTTAAGAGAAGTTGACCCAGAAAATTTGGAAGACTACCCCATGATTCTCGGAATAGCAAATTATCCAAAAGGCAAGAAGCCCTATTTAGGGCTTCTCTGAATCATATGCCATTATAACATCCAGATGGAAAAAATAGGAGCAATTTATGCCCTATATCTTGCTTCTTTTAACAAAAGTCCTTCAAATAAACAAACAAAAAAGATTAAAAACGTTATTCAGCCATAAGTCTATTAAATACATTTTAAATATTTTTCACATGACAATTTTTCCTATCAGGTCCTTTTAGAAACTGATATTTTAGTCAGATAAAAAATACCTACTGTCATAAAATGGCCAAACCTGAAAGATTTAGTCATTTCAATGGTATATAAAACACAAAATGAATGACCACTGAATGTGATATTATATGTTGTCTAG
This sequence comes from Vulpes lagopus, assembly GCF_018345385.1. NCBI lineage: Eukaryota > Metazoa > Chordata > Mammalia > Carnivora > Canidae > Vulpes > Vulpes lagopus. Next base: position 123,763,065 of record NC_054825.1, read on the forward strand.
CAATTAAGTATGTAGTTTCACAAATGAAACAATGGGAAAATCCATTTTAAAAAAGTGAATGTATTAAGTATTTTTCATAAGGCATAAAGGAGCAAGTTTTATAAATTCTAGGCATTTGATCTTAATTGATTTCTTGAATAAATAATTATATTATTAATCCAAGTTTTGCCACTGATTATTCTAAGCACTTTTCCGTATTTTTCACATTTATATTTAAAATGATTCTGAAAAGAATCTTACTGTTCAGAAAAGACAGAGATCCTTTGGGAGCTAATTCTCCATAGCATGTCAACATCTTCAGAAGATTGTTTGGTTTCCTGACCAGTATAAAAATGGTAGGGAATATCTGTCTCCTGAGAGACATTCGAGGATAGCAAAGTCTTCTTCCTTCTCCCTAAAGGAGAGTTTCTTACATTCCAGGATAATAAAAATGATGTTTTCTAGAAGGCAAGATGGGCAGGTTGGCCAGCAGCCCCTCACACATTTGGGACTTCCCACATGTAGCATTTCTCTGCTGTGCATTTAGCACCCACCTGCCCTACTCTATCATCGCCCCGTGAGACATGGGGCTTAGGGGACAGTAAGACACGAAGATGATGCAGACAGCATCATCTGGGCCATGGGAATCAACCTGCTGTACTCGTCCCTGACCGCGTTTCTGGAGGTGTGGGAACTCAATGTGGCAGCTTCGTGGCTGCTTAGGAATGCAGCCTGGACAGGTAAAATCCATTTATCCATTTATCTGATATGATAGAGATTCTTCTAAGTAGGAAGCACCGCCTGAAGCTTATCTTTAAACCATGACTGAAATCCATTAAACATACGAAGGAAATTTTATATTTACTATCAGTCATCTATAAATTTCTATTTCATGTTATTTTAGGAGAAGGATCGACTTAGATCATTTTAATATTACAATGGTTACTGCATATACCAGGAAAATTAGGAAGGATGCCACATATCCAAGAAATCTGTGGATCTTCATCCTAACACTGATGTTGGTTGACAAAAAGACCATTTCACTCCTTTTCTATGATTAAGCATGAAGTGCTTCGGAGCACAGGCTCTGCAGCCGTACTGTTCCCATCTGTATTGGTGCTCTCCCACACGACACCACTGCTGGAGGTGCTGGACTGAGCATTTGAGATGTGGCTACTTGAATTTAGCATAGCCCCAATCGAGATGGATCTAGGAGTGGAAAGCACATCTGGATTTTAAAGACTTGGTATGAGAAGAATGCAAAATATCTCAATTTTTTTCACGATTACACATTAGAAGGATAATATTTGAGATATATATTTATAATAAAATGTGTTATTAAAATTAATTTCACATCTCTCTCACTCTCTCTGTGTTGTCTTGTTTTGCTTTTTATAGATTCATTTATTTATTTAAATGTCTGTGTCAGGTAGCCTCCAAGATAGCCACCAAGAATTCCTGCCTCCTGTCAGTCACACTCTTGTGCAGTCCCCTCCTAGAGCATGCCAGCATTTGTCTGGGCGATCAAAAGAATACAGCGGAGGTGATGGTCTATGTCATTTCTGAGATTAGGTTATAGAAGACTGGAATTTCCATCCTGAGCGTTCTCTCACTCTCAGGATGTCCACTCAGGAGGGACTTTATGAAATGGGCATGTGCCCAAGAACTGAGCCTCTTAGAACAGCCTTGTAAATGAACTTAAATGAAGGAACATGAATGTGGCTTCACATTATATTTTATATTATATTAGATAATGCTAGCATGAATTCAATGAAACCACTTACCCACTGTTTGGCCTTGGGCAAAGTTCCTCATTTTCTCATATGTAAATGTGAATTCAATTCATTATATATACACATATATACACATACACACCTATGAATAATATATACATGTACATAAAAGTTTTTAGAACACTTTTATATGTAAAAGTACTTAGAACAGCGTTCAGCAAGTTATCCGGGTTCTAATTTGAGTGTATGTAGAGTAGTAGAGAATGTTCCATCTGTAAGCTTTACTATCACATTTCTTACACGCCTCCTCCTTGCAGCAATATTATTCCTATTCCTATTTAGTAATAAAGTTCACAGAATTAAAATTCATGCCTAAAATTTCAGTCTGTCTATGTAATTTTAACAGTGGTTTTACAGATGTAACCACAACCTTTCCTGGACACGGTTTAGAGACACTTATGTAAATTTGCTGTTTGGGGGGGGGGGTGGGTTGAGGGGACTCTGATTATCAGAAAAATGTATTTTTTCTTTGTAACACTTCTTTCCAGGAAATTTCTTATGTCTAAACAGAAGGCATTTAGTATTCATGCTTCATAATGGTCTTTCCAGGAAGTAATCCAGAAAGCTGGAACTTCACTGCAACTCAAACATTACACAAGTTACCAATCTATAATGTAATCCACTACCAAAAATCAGAATACATTTTTGTTGTACTTGGCAAAAATGGCACATTTTCTGGCTCAGAAAAAGGCTTAGTCAAAAGGGCTATCTTCTAAAAGAGCAAATTGTACTTCTAAAGTAGTATGTCTATGTCCATAAAGAACTTAAATAATTGCTTTTTATTTTTTAAAAATATACTCAACAGTCTCTGAAGTGACAAAACAGAGATATATGGAAATATATCATTAACATAAAATGCAACCAGTGACATATATTGCAAGTTTAGTTCCTCTTTTTTGGTAAAAATCAACTTCCAATTTGTCCCCTAAAAGTATCCTCACCAAATCTCTACAAAGCTTTCCTTTCTTGACGGTTACTTGAGCTTCCACTTGCTAGAGCTGCATCTATGAAGTTATGTTTACTGATCAAAGCCTAGGTATTTTTTTCCAGTAGAATATTGTTATTTACAAAAATTATTATGGGAACCCTTATCAAGGTTTTGACCATCTTTCTCAAAACTTTTAAATTACAATGAGAAATTAAGGATCTCTGTTAATACCCTTTAATATAGTAGGGTAGGTGTTGTTAGCAAATAAGGTTGAATAAGGACCTCTGAAAATCATCTCCTCTTTTATAAGAGCAGTGGAGAAACTGGTTAAAAATAAATGGTCAGAATTAATTTTTTCAGAACTCTGGAAATTAGCCAAAGGATTGCAGTAATCTGGGGGGGCTTTATTGACCAAGAAAATGACTGAGTCTTGGTAAGATCAGCAAACTTTTTGACATTTTAACTTGTGGTATCTCACTCCTCCCACCCCATTCAACTTCGTACTGAAAACTAATAGCTTGCAGTCATGGCAAAACCAACACTGCTGCCGTCACAAGAGGGAGCAGAAAGGAGGTGGAATGGAATTCCTTGAAAGTTCATTCTCAGGGAACTGTTATTTTTTTGACATTTCTGATGACTCCCTGGAAGATTCTACTTGCAACATTGTCTTTATTTTATCTCATTTTGAGCTCACTCAGTAGGAAAAGACTTTTCCTAGGGAATATTTGTCAAAAACAGGAAGAGATAATTATTTAATTTCTGAGGCTGCCTGCAGTTATGTGTAACAGTTGGGGGGAAAATAGGTTAACCTAAACAGTTTAAAAGGAAAAGCTGAGAAATGAGATATCCATAAGAATTTTGAAAAGTTCTAATATATTCCTGGATCTAGAAGACCATACACATGCGTAGGACTGTGCACATGCTTCAGATTGTGTGTATGCTCAGGAAAGAACTGAAAATGTTCTCAATTCTGGCTGAGTTTGAGGCTCCACATGAACGAACAACAGTTTTTACCTGCCTGATTGAGTGTTGAAGGCAGCCCCCAAATGAACACTGAGCCCCTCGACAAAGACTGGGAGATTTTCTGGTTCCAGTTGTTTAAGGAAATCTTTGTCCAGGCATTACTTGCCCACCAACCCACCTGAGCAGAGATTTCAAAGGCCCCACATGACAAAGAATACAGATTTTACAGATACAGTTCAGAAAAGTTACCCAATAACCAGCAATAACAACAAATCCTGAGGAGGAGAGAAAATCAAATTTCTAGATTTACCACATTATCTTGTTTAAAATATCAAGCTTTGAACAACAGATTATGAAACAGGCAAAGGAACAAGGAAGTTGGACCCATCCACCGTGGGGTGCAGGGGGGAGCAGTCAATAAAAACTGTTCCTGAGGAATGTTCTAACAGACATTAGATTTCCTGGAGACAGGAATTTATGTATTTATTTTTAAGATTTCATTCATTTATTCATGGGAGACACAGAGAGACAGGCAGAGACACAGGCAGAAGGAGTAGCAGGCTCCCTACAGAAAACCCCCCTCCAGGACTCAATCCCGGGATACTGGGATCACAGGGAGCCAAAGGCAGATGCTCAACCACTGAGCCACCCAGGTGCCTCGAGAAAATAATTTAAATATGCTATTTTAAATGTGTTCAAGGAACCAAAGAAGACTTTGTCTAAAGAACTAAAAGGAAGTATGAAAATGAAGTCTTACTAAATAGAGAATATAAATCAAATTTAAAGATAGGTCAGTCGAGATTATCCGATCTGAGAAATAGAAATAAGAAAGTATAAAGAGAAATGAACAGTCCCAAAGATATATGTGACACCATCAAGCATATCAATATGTGAATAATGGGTGTTCTAGAAGGAGAAGAGAGAGAAAAGCATAGAAAGAATATTTAAAGAAATAATAACTAAGCCACCAGTGTGACTCAGTTGGTTAAGCATTTGCCTTCAGCTCAGGTCAGGATCCCAGGGTTCTGGGATTGAGGCCTGCATCAGACTCCCTGCTAAGCTTCTCCCTCTACCCCTCCCTCCTCTTGTGTTCTCATTCTCTCAAATAGTCTTTTTTTTTTATCTTAAAAAAAAGAAAAAGAGATAATGACCAAAACTTCCAAAATCTGATGAAAAACATTAACTTATACATTCAAAAAGCTCAGCACATTCCAACTGGATAAACTTGGAGAATCATGCCATTCTGATCAAACTATTGAAAACCAAAGACAAAATAGGGAACTTTGAAAATAGCAAGAGAGAAGAGACTCATTAAGTACAAGCATTTCTCAATAAGATTAAAAGCTACTTTCTACTCTGAAACTATGAAAGCCAGAACTCACAGGGATGACATGTTTAAAGTGTTGAAATAAAAGAATTATGAACCAGTTCTCTATCCAGAAAATTTATCCTTTAAAAATGAAAGTTTCTTTAAAAATTAAGAATGGAAATACCACATGATCCAATAATTCCACTATTTACCCAAAGAAAATGAAAACACTAATCTAAAAAGATATGTGCATCCCTATGTTTATTGAAACATTATTTAAAATACCCAACATATGGAAGTAAACTAAGAGTTCATCAACAGATGAATGGATAAGAAAGATGTGGGATGGAAATATATATGTTCATATATATCTGATATATATATTATGCAGCCATATTATGCATATATTATGCAGCCATATGGGATTGTGCCATTTGCAACAACATGTATGGACCTAGAGGGTATTTTGCTAAGTGAAATAAATCAGATTGAGAAAAACACATACCATATGATATTGCTCATATGTGGAATCTAAAAAACAAACAAACAAAGAGCAGAATGAGACTTGTAAATATAGAAAACAAACTAATGGTTGCCAGAGGGGAGGAGTAGAGAAGGATGGGTAAAATGAGTGAAGGAGAGTGGGAAATGCAGGCTTCCAGTTACGGAATGAATAAGCCACAGAAATAAAGGGCACAGTATAAAGAATGTAGTCAATAATATTGGTAGCTATAGTTGTTGCAAGCACAGCATAATATGTGAAATTGTGGAGTCACTACATTGTACACCTGAAACTAATGTAGTATTGTGAGTTAACTACATTCTGATAAGTAAATAAATAACAAAATAATGGGGAAATTAAAATATTTCCAGAGAATGAAAACTGAGAGAATGTATTATTATCAAACCTGCCACACAATAAATCTTAAAGGGAATCCTTCAAGCTGAAGGACATAAGACAGTAACTTTATCCTGTGTCAAGAAATAAAAAGTAACAGCAAAAAGCACTATAAAGGTAAATATAAAAGAAAGCTTACATATACTTTTCTATTTTCAAATATTTTTTCCTAACTTAAAAGATGATTGCATAAAGAATAATCATAAATCCAATGTTGATGCACACATAATGTACAAACATGTAATTTTTATGATAATAACAACTAGAAAAATAGAGTAGGGAGTACAACTATAAATGAGCCAAATTTTACATACTCTTGAAATTAAATTAGTTAATTCCAACTAGGTTGTTATAAATTAAGATACTAATTATAATCCCAGGCAACTACTAAAAAAAATAGCTAAAATTATATTTGAAAAAGAAAAAAGCATTGGACTTCTGGTTTCTAGTCTGGTACATAAAATGTTTATAAGTTGTTATTCTGTCTTGACAAAAAGTAAAAAGCCAAACAAACTGAAAAATCAACAACTATTCATAAATCCATTAAAGAAATGAGGTCAGAAGATAAACTGATACCTCCAAAATTGGAGAGACAGATAGGCAAGTACAGAGAACCACAATTTACCAAAGAAACCTCTACAAGGACCAATACCAGACTAGAGAAATCTGAACTATAATTGCTGAATTGCTAGAAGCTCAGAATGGACAACTCCAAGAGTAAAAACTCCAGGGTCCTAATCATAAGGGAGCTCCCATAATTTTGTAAGTTTTACACTTAAGACTTGACAAGGCTCTCACAGTAAATATCAGAGAAAAATCTTATGTTTCTGGCATGGGGAGGGGAAAAAAACCCAAGCATTTCAAAATAGGTCAGAACATTCTATTCTTCTTAATAAGTCCTGCCTTTAAGAGACATCATTGGTGTTTTATTAGGACTAACTGACTTGAGGAAAGGAAAATATACAATTAACACCTACTCTAGCCTTCCACTCAGAGGAAATGTACAACTAAAGCCCACTCTAGTCTTTCCATTTAAGGAAATGGAAACATGCAGGTCTGGCTTGCTCTAGTCTTCCACATATGAGAAGGTAAATACTCAACCTACCTTAGCCACCTTTTCCCAACTAAGGGGTGGGAAACAAGACTGAAAAGTTCTTGTGAAGTTCACAGTTCAGGCACACAGATCTATAAAAATACTGATACCTAATCAGAATGTTTCCTTTCCTACCACAACTTACTGTTAGATTACTAAAGTCCTATTAACCACACTGTCTTCCTACACAGTACATCACTTCTGGCTATTAAGAAAAAATTACCAGGCACACTAAAAGACAAAAAAAGACAATTGAAGATGGGACACCTGGGTGGCTCAGTGGTTCAGTGGCTGCTTTGGCTTGGGTCGTGATCCCAGGGTCCTGGGATCGAGTCCCTCAATGTGCCCGAGTCCCTCAATGTGCCCCCTACAGGGAGCCTGCTTCTCCCTCTGCCTGTGTCTCTGCCTCTCTCTTTGTGTCTCTCATGAAAAAATAAATAAAAGCTTTAAAAACATAAAATAAAAAATATAAACCCACAAAAGGCAGAAAATGTATAGAAGACAAAAATAGGAACAAAGAACAAAGGCAATAAACAGAAAATGGAACCTGCTTGAGATTCTCTCTCCCTCTCCTTATGCCCCTCCCCCTCTGCTTGCTCTCTCTCTCTCAAATAAGTAAACAAATCTGAAAATAAATAAATAAATATAAGGACACATATAGATTAAAGTAAAAAGATGGATTACGATATACCATGGTAACTCTAATACCAAGAAAGCCGAAGTACCTATATTAATTTCAGACAGGGCAGACTTCAGAACAAGGAATGTTATTAGTAATAAAAAGGGGCATTACATCTTGATAAAAGGCCACTACTCCAGGAAGACATAGTAATCCTTAATGTGTATAGGCCTACCCAAAGAGTGTCAAAATATGTGAAGCAGAAACTGGAAAAACTGCATGCCAAAATAAAGGAATCTAATATCATAGTTGGCAACTCTATATTAGCAATGGATAAATCCAACAGGTGGAGAACAGTAAGGACATAGTTGAACTTAACAGCACCATCAATCAGTAGATATAATTGACATCTATCGACACTTATCCAACAGCAAAGTACACATTCTTTTCCATCTCACATGAAACATTCACCACATGCAGGGCAACAAAACAGACTTTGACAAATTTTTAGAAATAGAATCATACAATATCTGCTCTCAGACCAGAGTGGAATTAAACTAGAATCAATAGCAGAAAGATAACTGGGAAAGCCTCCAAGTATGTGGAGATTAAACAACACTTGGGGTCAAAGAAAAAAATCTCAACAGAAATTTTAAAACACTTTTAACCAAATAAAAATGAAAATACAACTTACCAGCTGTCAGAGGGAGTGAATGTAGTGCTTAGAGGGAGACTGAATTAAATGTATATATTTAAAAAGAGAAAAGATCTAAAATCAGTCTCTAAGCTTCCACCTTAGAAAACTAGAAAAAAAGAAAAACAAATCAGAAAGGGAGACAGAACATAAAGACTCCTAACTCTGGGAAACGAACTAGGGGTGATGGAAGGGGAGGAGGGCGGGGGGTGCGGGTGAATGGGTGACGGGCACTGAGGGGGGCACTTGATGGGATGAGCACTGGGTGTTATTCTGTATGTTGGTAAATTGAACACCAATAAAAAATAAATTTATTATTAAAAAATAATAAAAAAATAAAGGGTTAAAAAAAAGAAAAACAAAGAAAAACAAATTAAATCCAAGTAAGCAGAAGAAAGATATAATAAAAATTACAGGAAAAATCAATTAAGATGGAAAAGAAGAAATCAATAGGAAAAAAAACCATTGAAAACCCAAGATTTTTCTTTGGAAATATCAATAAAATAGATAAGCCTCTAGCCAGGCTAAGTAGGAAAAGAAAGACAAGACATAAATTACTAAAATCAGAAATGAAAGAGAAGGCTGCATTATCCACCCCATGGACATTAAGAGGATAACAAAAGAATATTATGAACAACTCCATGCCTCAAATTTGATAACCTACACAATATGGACCAGTTCCTTGAAAGACACAATGCACCAAAACTCACACAAGAAGAAAGAGCAATCTGGCCTAAATCTACCAGTGAAATTGAATCAATAATTAATAATCTTCCTAATCAGAAAGTGCTAGGCCCGGGTGGGTTCAACTGTGAATTCTACCAAACACTTAAGAAAGAAGTCATACCAATTCTTCACAATATTTTCCAGAAGATAGAAGCAAAGGGAGTACTTCCTAACTCATTCTATAAGCCAGCATTACTCTGATACCAAAACCAGACAAAGAGATTACAAGAAAAAACTACATACCAATATTTCTCATAAAGGTATATGCAATATCTTCAACAAAATATTAATGAAGCCAACCCAACAATGTATAAAAAGAATTATACACCACAACCAAGTGATATTTACCCCATTATGCAAGGATGGTTTAGCATCTGAGAGACAATGTAATCCATCACAGTATTAGGCTAAGGAGAATATATGATTATATCAGTAGATGCAGATAAAAAGTGACAAAACCCAATATTCATTCAAGATAAAAACAACATTAACAACAAATCTTTCAGTAAATTAGGAATGAGCAAAACTGCTTCAGCACAATAAAGAAAATATTTTTTAAAAACCCTACAGATAACATCATACTTAGTGTCAAGAAACTAGTTTCCCACTATGTTCACGAATACTATGGTTGTATATGTATAAGATCTGAAAGAATTGACAAAAAAAACCTCCTCAAGTTAATAACTGAGTATAGCAAAATTGTAGGATAAAAGGTTGATATGCAAAAGTCAATCACTTTCCCATATACAAACAATGAACAAGTGGTTTTAAAATTAAAAACAGAATACTATCTACATTAGTGCCCCAAAATAAATCTAACAAAATATGTACAAGGTCTATGTGAGGAAGCTTACGAAATTCCGATGAAAGAAACCAAAGAACAGATGGATGTTACATGTTCATAAAAAGGAAGACTTAATATTATTAAGATGTCAGTTTCTCCTAATTGAATCTACAGATTCAATGCAAAGGCAATCAAAATCACAGCAAGTAATTTTGTGGATATTGAAATTGAAGCTGTATTTTATATGAAGACAGAAAAAGGCCCAGAATAGCCAACACAATGTTGAAGAAGAACAAAATCAGAGAACTGAACTACTCAGCATCAAAATTTAATATAAAGCTACACTAATCAAGATAGTGTGGTATTGAGGAAAGAATAAACAAGCACATCAACAGAACAGAATACAGAACCCAGAAATAGACCCATGTAAGTACAATCAAATGATCCTTGACAAAGGAGTAAAAGCAGTACAATTTTAAAACAAAAATTTTACTAGAGACAAGGAATACTAAGTAACAATAAAAGGGTCGCTTCATCAAGAAGAGATTACAATTATGAGCACATATACACCTAACATCATAGCTCCAGAATACATGAAACAAAAGTTGACAGTAATAGTTGGAAATTACTTTCAATAAGGGATACACCTAGACAAAAGATTCTCAAGGAACTAGAAGACTTGATCAACACTATAAACCCACAAACATCTGTAGGGCACTCCACCAAACAACAGCGGAATACCCATTCTTCTCAAGTGCACACAGAACATTCTCCAGGATAGGCCATGCACTAAGCCATAAAACAAGTCTCAAAAAATTTCAGAGGATTGAAGCCATACAAATTATGTCTTCTGACTACAAGAGAATGTAACTAGAAGTCAATAACAAGGGAAAATTTGGGAAATTCCCAAATAAGAAAGGATGTTTAAAATATATATTAAAGTACTTTTTGATTTTAATTTCTGAGAGTTTAAAGTGACAGCTTTAGAGTATAAATAAAGAGATGTTTCTGTTGAAATCAATATAAAAAAAAAGTTACTGGCCTTAATTTCTCTTTCTCCCTGGTGCTGAGTCTTCTTTGAAAGAAAGTATATTGTAATCATCACCATCATTTTATTCCTCCACTCCATTACATGTAATCCCTGATTCTTACATTAAAACTAGTTTTGTAAATAAATTTTTCTAATTGTGCTCAGTTGATACAAGCTTATCATGTCAACTGAAAACTCAAAACTTATTCTAAATAGCAACTCCCTAAATTAAACTGTTAGACAAAAGCTAAATGTTTCAGAGGGAAATTTGGCTCTGCAGATTTTGGATTTGCCAATCTCCATAATCATGTGATCTAACTCCCTATAATAAATATATAATATAATATATATTCCCCCAAAAAAGCTAAGTGTTTTCACTACTCTCACAAGAGATACTCCTTCTACTAATTATACTTCTACTAATAAGATTCTAATTATTTTAACTTGCTAATTATTTATTATATACATCTTCTCCTAAACACTGTGGCGATTATTCCAGTAAATGAGATTCAGATTTTGTTGTCAGCAACGTTGTAATCTGTTAAGCAGTTGGTCTTCAAAAGACAAGCATACAAATAACTTCAATTATATTCAAAATGTGATAAATGCAATCATTATGACGTGAAAGACTGTAGTTATTCAAAAAAGGAATTGTTACATCCAACTGGAATACTTAGGGAAAGCTTCTCATAAAGCAATGGTTTGCAACCTTGACTGCTCATTAATATCACTCTAGTATCCTTGAGAAACTTTGGTAACCAGACTTCATTCCAGAATAAATAAATCAGAATATCGTAGGCAAGTGGTCTGAGCATCAGGATACTTTAAATCTCCTTAGGTGATTCCAGTATACAGTCAAGTTTGAGAACTATTTCTGTAAAGGATGGCAGGTAAGGAAGGAGTTAAACAGAACTGAACAATGGGTAAGATTCCAGTTGAAAGGAAGAAGATACTGGAGAATCTGGAAGAATGTTCTCTAATTTATTTTCATTCTCCAAACCTGAGCTCGAGTATAACATCCTTTCAAAAGCTTTGAAAACCTTGAATCCACCAATGATAATAAAGGTAACAAAACCTGACACTTTTTATAGCCTTTTCTATAAGACAAGTACCATTCTGAGCACTTTAAATATATTTCAATATTCAATCCTCCCTGAAACACTAGAAGATAGAAAGTATTATTATTCCCATTTTACATGAGAGGAGAGTAGGACACTTGGCAAGGTTATGCAAGTAACAAGTGGCAGAGTTGGAATTCAAAAATAAATAATGACTCCCAAGCCATGTTCTGAAACATGACCAACTAGAGTTAGATATTCCTTATCAAGACTCTCATGGAACCCATGCATGTTTCTCCTCCTCCTCCTGCTCCTCCTCCTCACCCTGCTTCTTCTTCAGGAACCTATGCATATTTCAGTCACACCATGAATCACATCATACTGTAAGTGTTTGCTAGACTTTTCTCCTCCACTAACCATTTATTCACTCAACCATCCATTCAAATAAATGACTACTGAATAAGTGCTTCGTACTAGATATACAAAGTCATATATGTTATACTTCACATGTCAAAAAATTTAATCTTAAGGAGAAGTCACCAAACTATAGTTCACAGGCCAAATTCTGCTGGCCACCTATTTTTGTAGATACATGTTTATTGAACCACAGCCATGTTCATCGGTTTATGTACCATCTATAGCATCCTTCACGTCATAGCATCAGAGTGAAACGGCTGTGACAGCAATCATCTGGTGACAAAGTCTAAAATATTTACTATCTGTGTCTTTAAAAAAAACATTTGCCAACCCCTGGTCTAGAGAATAAGACAAATAAGAGAATCATCAATGACTACCCAATAAGGTACATGCTATTGGTGACCAAGTTATTATGGAAACATAAAAGAGAGATATCTAGAATAGGTTAGGGCATCAGCAAAAGTATTCCAGAAGATATTAAGCTATGATATTTGAGCTAATTTTGGAAGGGTGAGTAGAATTAACTAGACAAAGAAGAACAACCAGACATGTCAATAAGATTAGACTGTGAAGTTTAGCAATTACCCAGGGAGCTAAAATATTTGCAATAGAAACAAAGAGCTTACATATTTTTAAGAGCTATTAGTCCTACATAATTTTGGAAAACATCTTTGATTTCTCCATTTTCACTAGCATAACAAGTAAAGCATACAGTTAGAACTCATTAAGTATTTGCTAACAGTATTTGCCAGTAAGTTCTAAGTAAGGGATATTTATTAAAAGGAGAGAAAATATTTGTCTTCTATTGGTCGTTAAAATCACTAATGTGGAGAAAAACGAACTCTCCTGCAATATTGGTGGGAATGCGAATTAATGCAGCCACTGTGGAAAACAGTATGGAGTTCCCTCAAAAAATTAAAAATAGAACTTCCATGTGATCCAGGAATTCCACTACTGGTTATTTATCCAAAGAATACAAAAATACCAATTCCAAGAAATGCATGCACCCCTTATGTTTACTGAAGTATTATTTACAATAGCCAAACTATGGAACTATGGAATCAGCCCCAGTGTCCATTGATTGATAAATGGATAAATAAGATGTAGTGTACATATACTGGGATATATATATATATATATATATATATAAATTTATATATATATTTATATATATGTAAATTTGTATTTGAATATTATTCAGTCATAAAAGGATGAAATTTTACCATTTGCAACAGCATGGATGGATATAGAAAGTATTATGCTAAGTGAAATAAGTCAAAGAAAGGCAAGTACTATATGATTTCACTCATATGTGGAATTTAAAAAATAAAACAAGTGAAACAAAGAAATAAGAGAAAAAGCAAAAAACAGACTCTTAACTATAAAGAATAAGGGGGAGGTAGAGGTGGGGGGGTTGGATGAAATAGGTGAAGGGGATTAAGAGGACACCTGTCAAGAGGAGCACTGAGTAATGTATGGAACTGTTAAATCACTATATTGCACATCTGAAACTCATATAATACTGTAGATGTAAAAAATATATATAAAGAATTCTAATTTTTTTCACCCATTACCCTAGAGTGAAAAAAAAGCTACCACTTTTTTTATTATTTTCAATTGTATAGATGTATATTAACAATAGTTTTACAAATGTGAAATGGTTGCAATATACTGTACCTGGAAAATTCATAGGCAGCTCAAATGGTTGTAGAGACTCACAACCCTCAGTGTGCTCACAAATTTCAGCTATGATCTTCTTAATTTTGAGACCAGTAATTTTAATCACTTCTCCTGTTGACAAACAGCATTCATTTCCAAACATTTCATAAATGGAACCTTAAAAAAAAGGAAGAGTTAAAACAGCGTTTTAAAAGAGAAGTTAATAAGAAAGAACAAAGTAGGAGCCTGAAGCCTCATATAAAGTGTTTTTATTCAGTTCCTCTCCTAGCTACCTACTAAACAGAAATTTAATCAAACTTGGCAAAAGGTACAGCATGTACGAAGAAAAATATTAGATTTTCACTCCATCCACTGGGCAAAGTATAAACAACCTTATTTTTGTTATTATTGTAAATTAGATTTATGGTTTCTTCAGCACCTTTAGCTCATCATTCCAAGGTCGCACTACAAACATGTCTTCCGTGGCTGGGATTTATGATCTATTTTTGCTGGGTCACAGAATTAGGCCCATATGAGTCAACAATAATCTAAGTACGTCTTGCAAACAAGGTTGTAATACAATCCAAGATCCAAAATCAGAGTCCATACACCAGGGCCTTATATTAAGAGCATCACATCTATTTATTAAACCTGTTTCTCTTCATCATCATAAATATAAGACTTTCTGTCCATTTTATCTCTTGATTTTTGAAAAGTTGGAAATATCTCTTGGTATCTTTATGGCAATAGGGGGCAGACCAGCCCAGATAAACTGAAAAGCTTAATTTTAGTTCAGAATTTCAGTCTCTTTCCTAATAAACCTCTTATCGTAGACACGAAAGCTAAGCTTCATCCATTTATTTTCCTATGTATCTCCTGATGGAAGAAGAGTGAGCAGTGAAATAACCAGAAAATGAGCAACAGTAAAGAAGAGAGGCCAAAACTCTGGATGCTCTACCCCCAAGTAAAAACGGAACAACCCCAAAACTACACTTCTAAGATATTATTACTTTACAACTGAACAGTAAATGAAAGGCTGATGTAAAAAAATAATTACAAAACCGTGGAGATTTAAACATATCCATTTCTCCCTACCTCAAATATGATGTATATCTTCTTTACCACAGTAAGATGTGAACAATAGAAATATGAGATTTCAGGTAAGTTTGCTTTCCGAATTCTTCTCTATTGAACCCCTTCCTCATAGACTCTTACCTGATACATAAAAGATTTTTGTAGCATTAATGGTTATACCATAAAAGTTATTAAGCCTGGCATCCAATCTAGCATTAAACAACTCCATGATTATATCAGAGTGTCAACAGGGAGCAGGGGCCACACTCAAATTAGAATAATTTAAGGGGATTTTAACAAAGGGGCAATTTACACAGAGGCACAGCCAGTTCTAGGTAGCACAAGAAAATAAGTATCCTGACCTCACCCCTCTCCCTCCGCTTGATCCTCTGCCAGGGTATCTTCCTTTGGCCAAATTCAGCCAGAAGCCAGAGGACGAGGGAGCTGCGGATGCCACCACAGAAGTCAGCCTCTAAGGTGGAGAGTGGGAATGGAAGTCCAGCACACCATCCTTACTGCCCACTATTTAATGAGGACTATTTTTGTAAATATGCTAGTATATCCGCTCCTCCAGTTCTGGGTATGTACTTCCATAGCTCCCTTCTTTTCTAATACTATTCCCTCAACTCTATATGTGTTTATGTCTTTCATGAGCTCCCATACGTAGTGCTGTTAGCTATCTCAAACCTTTTGTGGAACAACCGGGATATTAAAGACATAGCAGTAAATCTGTAGTGCCATTTTCTTCCAATGAGCTTAGAAGAGTTATTTTCTATGATCCTCATTTGGCAATCAATCACGTACTAACGTTTTATATCTTCAGTATTATTTCATCCTGTATTTAACTTTTTATGACTCTAGTTTTTATTACCCACAATTCAAACTTCATGAAAGAAAATACTGCATTATGCTATTGCATAACTACAACACATCAACTGTCCTTCCTCATCCAGTCAGCAAACTTTAATGGAAACCTACTATGTGTCAGGCATTGTTACTGGCAGTAGGTAACAGAGATAAAGTGCATAATCTCTTCCTCCCAAGGAGCCCTGTCTTGAAGCAAGCAGATAAGTACACATACACTACAATAGATCATAAAAAAGTTATAACCTAGGAAATACAGGGCATTGTAGGAGACTATGGGAAGTATTTAATTACAGGGTAAAGAGACTAGGGAAGGATTACTGGAGGAGACTACAGCTGAGCTGAGTTTTTTTTTTTTAAGATTTATTTATTTATTTGAGAAAGAGAGCATGTGAGGTGGAGGGGGGTGCAGAAGGAGAGGGAGAGAAAATCTCAAGCAGACTCTGTACCCAGCGTGGAGCCCGCTGTGGGTTGGGTGCATGGGCGATCCCATGACCCTCAGATCACAACCTGAGCTGAAACCAAGAGTCAGATGCTTAACCGACTGCACCACCCAGGTACCCCTAGCTGAGCTTAGTTTTAAAGGAAGCAACACAAGATGTTGAGACAGGCAGAGGAAATAGTATTTGAAAAGGTACCAAGATGTGAAAGAGCCTGATACATCCTGGAGATTTCAAGTCGTTTGTTATACCTCAAATGTAAAGTAGGAATGGGATAAAAAAGGAGACTAGAAAAGGAAAGGAAGTCCAGATCATACTGCGTCTTTACGAAATTGCCAATAAATAAAAAGGTCAAAGTCTGATGCAACCTCAAAGTCAGAATCTTAATTTTCAGTCATAGTGGTCCAGGAACTAATACCAATTTAACGAGAGGACGTATGGGTGCTTGCTATCCAAAGTGTGGTCTACTGTTTCACCTGGGAGCTTGTTAGAATCTTGGCCAGACCCCAGATCTGCTGAATGAGAATCCACATTTTTAACAAAATCTCCAGACGACACATAAATACAGTAACATTTGGAAAGCAGTGATCTGGGCCACAAATGTATAACTGAAAATGTCTTTGTCCTGAGACTGTTGCAAAACTACCCAGAAAGGGAAGGACATGCCATATAAAAGCATTTAGTGTCACTGAGGCAGAAGATGTTATAAGTAGGGATGGGGAAAAGGTAAGATTTTAAGTAGGGAAGTGACATGGTAAGCTATTTCTTTGTCACATGAAGTAGAATATTATTAGCTGAAGCCCATCAGGCTTAATTTCAACGCAATGAGAGCAACATACATCAAACTGACTGTCTTGGATTCCTGCCTTTCCCTCAAAGGTTCCATTGGAATTCAAAATTAAAAGATGAATGTATGTGAGATTACATGTCAGTTTACAGGAGTAGAAGTCAGAGGATTCTATAAAGAGATAATTCTGTGAGTTTTAGTCACCACATGAAAAGCTTTTGACTCTTAGGTCTCCTTCCAAGAATTCCTCCTTTTGAAAAAAAAAAGAAGAAGAAGAAGAAGAAGAAGTCACTTCTTTCAGCCATATAAGGAAAAGAACCTCATGCAAATACTAATCTTTTACAGTTATCCTTAATTATTTGTGACTTTCTATTTTTTTCTAAACCAAGAATGCTGTTAATTCATTTTTTTAAAGGTTTTATTTATTTATTCATGAGAGACACAGAGAGAAGCAGAGACACAGGCAGAGGGAGAAGCAGGCTCCCTGCAGGGAGCCCATGTGGGACTCGATCCCGGGACCCTGGGATCACGTCTTGAGCCGAAGGCAGATGCTCAACCACTGAGCCACCCAGGCGCCCCAATGCTGTTAATTCATTTTTAATGAACAAAGTGGTCACTGACTCAAACACTAGGAAGTTATGTCCATGAAAGGTGACAAGAACATACAGCAAATCTCAAATCCCTGAAACTTGAAGGGTTTCTGTCCTTCTCTATCACCAACATAATGTCTCCTACAATATATTTTGTCCTCAGAGAAAATATAAAATGGTTAATTTTTAAAATAGCCAACTTTCATGATCTCAGAATAAGCAAATATAACATATGTAATTGCCTTTTAAAAATTTGCTGAGATATGCCTGAACACCATGTTTATGTATAATACAGATGTAGATTTTAATATCATTTTCATTTCATTTTAACCATGACATGTATTTTGAATATGCAAATCTCGAATCTATTAAATCTTTATAGACCGATTCTTTCCAAGTCAGAGCATATGTATTCGGGATAATGCCAAACATCAGAGAAAGCTGGAACAAAGCAGCCTGTTTTCAGTGATCAAACATTGCCCCTGAAGGCTGTAATGAAAGAGCCGTGTGCCTTTGAAATCACCTTTTCTGTAATGCTACTTTGCTCAATAAAAACGACACATTAATATCCTTTTATGAGCTCATCCCTTATTTGACAATCTATACGAACAATGCTATGATCACATTGGAACAGTCAAAACAATTGATTTTCTTCCATTTCCAATAAAAAGTTAAAAATTTATGTTGTTTAGAGGCTGTTTTTCTCTTTACTCAAGATGTACCCATTCCCTCCATTCCCCCACTTCCTTCCCCTGCCCTACCAGGCCACTCACTTCCCCCCTTACCCCCACACCTCTCAAAGTTCAGCCAATCCTAAAGATTCAGCTCATATCCATCATCTTCTTCAAAGTCTTTTTTTTTTAACTTTATTTATTTATTCATGAGAGACAGAGAGAGAGAGAGAGAGGCAGAGACACAGGCAGAGGGAGAAGCAGGCTCCATGCAGGGAACTGGATGTGGGACTCGATCCCAGGTCTCCAAGATCAGGCCCTGGGCTGAAAGAGGTACTAAACTGCTCAGCCACCCAGGCTGCCCCAAAGTCTTTTTTGATTCCTACACCTACGTGAGAATTAATTCTCCCCTCTCTTCTCTAAAGCAGTTTGCATGTATCTCCATAATAGCCCTTGTGTGATTATTAACACAGTCTGTTATTGGGATATCATTTTCTACCCATTAATATTATGTCTATTTTAAAATTTATCATGAATTTCTAGAGGTATCTCTTAACTATATTTATACCCATCCTCACATTACACACAACCAGAAATACAGTTTTTGCCACTTAGTAGATAGAGCCTTAGTGAATGTTGAATTCTATGTTGAATTATTATATGTTGAATATATGAAATATATAAAGTGTTGATTTTTTTATGTTGAAATATGAACTATATGAATATATGAAATATTATATGTTGAATTAGTTTTACTGTAAAATGACAAATTATTGTGAATGTAGTAGAAGGCTTAGTCAACCAAAGCTTTTGCATGAGTTATGTTTTCATTTGGTATGTTTTTTTTTAAGATTTTTTATTTTTTTATTTAAGATTTTATTTTTTTATGAGAGACACAGAGAGAAAGAGGCAGAGACTCAGGCATAAGAGAAGCAGCCACCACGCAGGGAGCCTGAAGGGGGACTCGATCCCGGATCCCCAGGGTCACACCCTGGGCTGCAGGCAGCGCTAAACTGCTGCACCATTGGGGCTGCCCTCATTTGGTATGTTTAATAGCAAATGTACAAGCATATATAAGATTAGCTAGACAGGGCATATTAGAATGAGTAATTCTATAATCTGAATCCCTTACTTGTTGAGTTTCCCACTTTACCATTAAGTTTACCATTTTTATATTGCTGAGCTTAAGGGTAGCGCTCCTGAGATAATCTGAGCTAGATGTAGAAGAGCTAAGAAATCACATGTACAAATTTGATTGATATTGTATGATAGTGTATGTAGAGCCATGTCAGGTTGGGGTTGCCAGTGAAGATGTGTCTTTGCTCCTCTTACACAGGTGTGATTACTCTTTCTTTGCTTTAGGATTGTGTAAACTACCAAGATGCATTCCCACAAAGGAAACAGGTAAGTGTGAAATAATCTTACTAGCAATGCTGTCACTAGACTTGGTGCTTGATAAGGCATTCAGAGACCATTAGGTGATAAGTTCAATTTTCCAAATGAATCTCTAGGTAGTTTACCATAGACATTAAAACTTGAAGTGACCTATGGCTGTAAGAGACATTTTCATGCCTTGTCTTCCATAAAAAGACTGCCTCTATCCCCTGCAGAGCAAAGTTATTCCCACTATATGAAGAATATGCCTAAAAATAGATGAGAATGATAGTAGAATAGCAGTGTGGAAATAAATAGGCATGAAAAAACAAACTTAGAATTTTACTAGGGTTGGATCCTACCAGTTTACATTGCATATGCCACAGAGAAATCTGACGTTGACAGGAAGTGATACTGCAAGGTCATACAAATTCTCTTAAGCCGTTGCCAAAATATCAATATAAAGAGGGCAAAACATGGGCATCAGGTAGTAAGGAAAATGATGGCCACACTAAGAAAAATTAAGGTGTACTCCCTCTCACCTATAAAAATATAGGGTTCTTCTTATGAAGAGGGAATTTAAGTGTTATTCAGGAAGTCAAGCTTAAAAGCAGGAATATGCTAGAAATTATAGTAAATGTTGGTGAGTCTTAAAAAGAATAAACATGGAGGGATGCCTGGGTGGTGCAGTGGTCAAGCATCCAACTCTTGGTTTTGGCTAAGGTCATGATCTTAGGGTTGTGAGATCAAGTCCTGCATTGGGGTCCACACTCAGTGTGTGTGTTGCGGGGAGAGTTTGCTTGAGATTCTCTCTCTCTTCCTCTCCCTCTGCCACTGCTCCATTTGTGTTCTCTCTCTCTCTAAAAGTAAATAAATAAATCTTTTTTTAAAATAAGTATATACATGGAAAAGCAATGAAAACCACAATAGGTTGGAAAGGCTGAAACCTGAGAGCCAATATAGCAGATTAAAATAATAGTGAGGCCAGAAACCAGAAAATGTCCATTTTTCAACCACTCTGTGTGAGTGTGTGTGGCATTTAAATGAACACTAAATAAGTTTTAGTGGCTGAGGAACAAAAATGCATAGTTTCCTATGCTAGCGAAAAACTTGATGCTTGTTTAATGGCAGAGCAATTTAAGAGATTCAATAAAACTGTAATGAGAGTTTGCAAGTTGGGTATTAGGCTAGAAGTCATCATTGTGACTCAATTATCAGAGCAAAGGGATTTGGGATGTGTATATATGAAATGAATATCCCTCCTACACACTGATGAAATATTTCCCTATGATGATGAAACAAATCAGTGGTTCTACATCTCCTGACACTACTATTGACCAATTATCCCCACATTTTACCCATTTTTAACCCTCAAATTGATATCATAAATAGTATTGTAATATTTTTTACATAAACAATGTTGCATTGAGAACTGGCTTATAATTTACGAAGAACTTGGTTTCAAGTATGTTGTATATATTTTAATTTAATTACCTTTGCTTTATATCCTAGATATTTAATATAGCTGTGACAGACCTCTGTAGCCATTTAAAATAATAAACCTGTTCTCTTCATCTCATTTAATGAATATAAATATACTGATTGAATTGATTATACATGGGCTCCAATGCACTATAATGTGTTCATCCAATGCATAAAAATTAAGCTCCAATGTATTATAAATTCTCCTTAAGTTCATTAGCATTGAGTACTTCATTAAGTATTCTGCTTATGAAATATGATTTAGATAATAAAGTTTTAGAAACTTTTTAAAGAATTTTGAAGTCATTTTATGTCCACAGAATTAAATAGTAAAGAATATGCTTGTATTTTGTATGTCTTTCATTTTTTAATATCATTTTTACAATAATTCATTTATATTGCATTTTATTAAAGTACCAGTCCATAATGGATTGGGAAAACAAAAGAAATTGGACCTTCACCAAGATAATTTGTCCTAAACCATTGAGTACATATGTAAGACCATAGTCAGTGCAAGGAGCCAGGATGTAGACCTAGGAAGTTAGAAAGTTAGGATGAAATTTGAACACACTGGAAAAAGAAAGTTATAAACTAATCCACTAAGTCTTATGCAGTATTATTAACTCATCTATCTCAATGTCACCAGCAGCCTGAATGCCCTGACTAAAAAACACAGGAATTTTAATCAACTTGACAGTAATTGTCCTAATTGAAAATTATTACATTGGCATTCTAATTTGTACATTATAATCTTTTATTGTATGAGGCAGTGCTTGAACCAAATTGACCCTGGATGCTTTGAGTTTTTGAACCTACATAGCAAAGGTCCAAAGCCGTGAGCAGGTGAAGTGCCCTAGAAGATGAATGCCAAGAGTTCTATCTAACTAGAGTGCCAAGTATTCTGCATGAGAGAGATGGCAGATATCTAGACTATATTCTAAATATAGAATTTTCTCTTCTGAGCACTAATCACCCATGGCACATTTCCAGCTGAATCCACGTGAGGTCTAATAACCCTCCCCAACATGAAGTTCCAGGTGACTGTGCATTAGCTGAAGATGGCATGCCAGGTATGAATCACTTCCAGCCCAGTCCCACACTATGACTTAACTTGTTTTAAGCCTCCTTGGTTGATATTTATTTATTTATTTATTTATTTATTTATTTATTTATTTAATATTTCTAAAGATTTTAATCCTCAGATCAAGATAATTTGCTACAAAGGCTTAGTTATAAAGAAGAATACAGACTCCCTGAACCCATCTTTTTTTTTCCCCCTAGAGCATCTGTCTGAATTGAGGCATAAAACCCTTAACTTGATAACAATCACAACTTCGTATAGCTGGATGACAGCCATAGGATGAGTTTCAGTTTCATTTGCATCCCTAAGCACAGTGTGGCTAGTTCTAGTGATCTCTTGCCTCACTGAGTTTCACTGTCAGACAGGAGCTTTCATGCCATCTTATCCTCTTGACGTATTACAATGACTAAGTCTGTAGAGTATCTCTACCAAGT
The DNA here is from genome assembly GCF_018345385.1 of Vulpes lagopus. NCBI lineage: Eukaryota > Metazoa > Chordata > Mammalia > Carnivora > Canidae > Vulpes > Vulpes lagopus. The sequence goes on from NC_054825.1 coordinate 123,785,812, forward strand.
AGTTGTCCGGACCATATTTGAACACTTTCACTGATTGAATTCCAATTATTTCAAGGTAAACTACTCTACTTTTGAGCAATTCTCACTGTTATAAACCTCTGCATGTTAGTAAGTTCAATATGCTGTCCTGGAGGATATGCACATTAGAACTATTTTTAGCCACTGGAATAATACAGTAAACAATTCCTTTTTTTCCCCTTATGTTTTATTTACTTAAGTAATCTCTACACCCAACATGGGGCTCAAACTCACAACTCTGAAATCAAGAGTCACATGCTCTTCCAACAGAGCCAGGCAGGCACCCCACCCCCCAACTGGATTTTCTACATCGTCTTAAACAGTCTTAAAATGTTTCAAGATAGCTGTCACAGTTGTCCTTTCTAACAAATCAATCTTTCAAACAACTGACATACGTTCTGGGCCACTCCTTGCAGCATAGGTTTTCCCCATGATAAAACTACTTATAGCTCAACTTACATAGAGGTAAATGGCATCCTCAGAGTTGTGCGACATGGGAACATGACTCTCAAAAAGTGTTCCCTTGAGTGTTCCAGGGGAAAGTCAATAGAGCCTATTTAGGATGAAACTTGCCATGAAACTAAAAATCTTTGTAGGAACAATAAGGCAGCCATTTCACACTAGTAACATTTGACTTTGCCAACCAGTGATTTCTATAAAAGCAAAAGTAAAAATGTTCTAAAGCTGAGTAGTAAACTTAAGGAAATAATACCTCATCAGTAACTGGATTCTTCTCGGCATTTCTTCCACCATGAAAGCCAAGACATGAAGTTTATTTCCCCAGTCAAGGAAAGAGATTTAGTCATTATTTAGTTCTGAGATCCAAAGACTATTGCAGTATTGGGGAGATCATAGTCCTGAAAAGACAGATTTTCTTGGATTGGGACAATGGTGTGCTGTTGTTGTTTTTTCTGTATTTCACAACTGCCAAAATCCTTTTATGTGAATATAAGAATCAAATAATGGGAGATGATCATATAGTAGATTGTAGACAAGGAAGACTCACCACATGACATAAAGGAATGGCCTGTCTGGTTGCAAAAAAATAGGATTTTTTTTTTTAAATTGCAAAGATGAAAAAATCCAATGTCCTATTTTTTATTTCCAAAATTTACACTTTGTGCCGTACCAGGAAAAAAATTAGTTTTATAAGTCAAAGCTTTAGATTTATAAGAGCTGTTTCTTACTGAGAGAAGTAAAAGCCAGGTCCTAAAGAAGAAAGTCACAGAATTTATGCTTCAAAGTACAGAATAGAAGAATCTCAAGCTATCTTTTGGGAGGCCAGCTGGGAAGGGGAGAGATGAGTTCAATGGAGAGTCATCTTGGAGAATATTAGTTGGGGAGATGTACAGAGACTGCCTAAATAGTCTACACAACATCCTCTATGATCAACTCCAGAAATCTGTGACTGAAGTCTGGGACATTCGGCCATTCCTATAAACACTACATTAACATGAAAAAAATAAGCTCAGTTTCTCAGCTTCTCACTTCTAAGAGCCTCCTTCAATAGCTTCCTGAATGTCCAGCAAAAATGAAGTCTATCCATTTATATCAGAGGTCTTTTTTTTTTTTTTAAGATTTTATTTATTTATTCATGAAAGACACCAAGACAGAGGCAGAGACACAGGCAGAGGGAGAAGCAGGTTCCATGCAGGGAGCCTGATGTGGGACTTGATCCCAGGACTCCAGGATCACACCCTGGGCCAAAGGCAGACGCTCAACCACCGAGCCACCCAGGCGTCCCTATATCAGAGGTCTTTACATCCACCTTCAGGTTTGACAACTTACTAGAAGGACTCATGGAATTCAGAAAAGCTGTTGTACTTACAACTAAAGTTTATTAGAGACCAACGATACGGATTAAGATCAGCAAAGGAAAAAGGAACAGAGGGCAGACTCCAGGAGACAAGTTTCCAGTTGTCTCCTCCCAATGGAATCACATGAACAAAATTTAATTCTACTAGTGGATGGCAGCATATACAAATTATTGCCAGTGAAGGAAGTTCATGTGAGCCTCGGTGTTCAGAGATTTTATTAGAGGTCAATCAAATAGGCATGGAGTCTCCATATGACTGACCCTAACTGCTCAATGTTCAGTACTCCCCTCAGAGGTCAAAGTAATACGGCATGGCTCAGGACCCCAGCAAAACAGTGACTGGCATTTACCCTAAGTCACATCATTAACATAAGCTATCTATAATAGCCCAAGTTCCAAAGTATAAACTCTTACCAGGCAGGATATTCCAAAGGAGCCAAAGGCCAACCCTTTCTTTAGATTGTGCAGAGTTTGAACATCTGAAGACTGCAGAGTTAACCCTTTACTATACACCATTATGTCAAGACTCTGTTAAAGCTCGTCAGAAAAAAAGTTGTCCAAGTTGTCCTGGGTGGCTCAGTCGGTTAAGGTCTGCCTTTGGCTCAGGTCACAATCCCAGGGTCCCAGGATTGAGCCCCACATCAGGCTCCCTGCTCCATGGGGGGGCTGCTTCTTCTTCTCCCTCTGCCTGCCTCTCCCCTTGTTTGTGTGCCCTCTCTCTGTCAAATAAATAAATAAAATCTTAAAAGAAGAGAAATAAAAAATTTGTCCAAGACTTGTAAAAGCAAAAAAGGATAATAGTTGTCCTTTTAGTGGAGAGCTGAATATCATCTAGTAGACCTTTTAGAAATGGTCTGAGTCTATAGAGATATGCAGATTTGAATGACATTTAATTGACTTAGAGAAAATTGACAGAAATGTAAATGATATTTAGCTATCATAATGAGTGATTATTTTCCATTGAAATAAAAATAAATTTTTCCACCACACATAAAATTGACCTATGCCTCATAGAAAAGATAGCCCTAAACACTACATATTTAAGGATGATAATCAGATCTGAATATTGGAAAATTCATTTCAGTATTTCTTTTTTTTTTTAATTTTTTTTTTTATTTATTTATGATAGTCACAGAGAGAGAGAGAGAGGCAGAGACACAGGCGGAGGGAGAAGCAGGCTCCATGCACCGGGAGCCCGATGTGGGATTCGATCCCGGGTCTCCAGGATCGCGCCCTGGGCCAAAGGCAGGCGCCAAACCGCTGCGCCACCCAGGGATCCCCATTTCAGTATTTCTGATTGTATTTTTGCACATGTGGTTCTCTCATTTAGTGATTTAAAAAAATATTTCATGTGTTCATCTTATGTTTATATGGGAGTGATGCTTTTATCTTTGTGAAAAATTTGTACTGCATCAATCTCACATTAGTTGCACAGTGTTTGCATTCTCTTTTTAATATGTCTAGTCATTTGTAACAGAGTGGGATCCTGGATTCCCAGAAGTGCATTGATAATCAGATATGGAGAGTATTCAATGTCTATATTTGGTGGAAATGCAGTGTTGAAACTCATGCCACTTATATTTGTAAAGTGGTGTATATGACTTACACTGCAGATTTCTTCTCTTTCTTTCTTTCTTTCTTTCTTTCTTTCTTTCTTTCATTTCTTTCTTTTTGTTTGCCCTGCTTTCCCTTCCCCTGTTTTCTGATTTACTGAAGAATTAAAAAAAATAATTGATAGGTGAAGAGAGAAGATTAAAGATCTATATTGTCTTCAAAATATATTAAACCTACTCAAGTCCTTCTGTAAAGTACAATATGCATTATAAAGTCCCTACTCAAAATGTCTATAGTTTTATTCAATGAGAAAAAAAATTATTTTTTTAAGTTTTTATTTTAATTCCAGTTAATTAACATGCAGTGTTGTATTCGTTTCATATGTACAATATAGTAGTTCAACACTTTCATATATTACCCTGGCTCATCACAATAAGTGCCCTCCTTAATCTCCATCACCCATTTGATTTACACCCCACCCCCACCTGACTCTCCTCCCCTCTGATAGCCATCAGTTTGTTCTGAATAATTAAGAGTCTGTTTCTTGATTTGTCTCTCTTTCTCTATTTTCCCCCTTTGCTTTTTTGTAAAATTTTAAAAATAAACACTGATTAACATCATTATATAGTTATGTGACTTAATATAATTTATTTTTGGAGATCAAGTTATTTTTCTTTTGTCATTAAAATAAATCTGCAACAGATAAAATTTCAGTATCATTTTTTAAGAATGGCATTTTTTACGGAGTGTTACATGCAACTGATGAATTATTGAAAACTATAGCTGAAGTTGATATACTATATGTTGGCTAATTGAATTTCAATTAAAAAAAGAATGATGTTTTTAAATTTTATGTTCAAAAGACTCAGACTGAGAAATTATAAAACGCAATAGAATTCTAAAGTCTATTCTAAATATTAAATCACTATGTTAAAGAGTTCACTGTCCTCATAATTTTATAAAGTTTTGAGAACAATGAGGAAAGTTTCATACTTAACTGAGCTAACAGGCATAATATTGAAGAATTTCCAGTATTCAATCTTATTAATTAGTAACTATCATCCACTGAGATCCCGTACAATTCAGAGAACAATACCAAAAAATAAGATACAAAGAGCCAACCAACTAACTAAATAGACAAAAACAAAAGATTTATTTTCTTTGAGTTTACATTCTAGGTAACTAGAAATCGAAGGCACATACAAATGGTAAAGAAGGAAAACAAGTAAGCTAGTAGACACTAGTGCTAGGCATGAAGAATTGTGGTTAAGCCTCCAAAGTTTTTTTGATATTTAATAGAACAGATATTAGGTAAGAAAAAAATGAGTTTCTGTGCTATAAAAAAGGAAATGTGACTACGCTCTTTCTGAAGACTATTCCTTCCTTCTGGATGGAAATAAAAACACGAAGAGCTCCTTTTATTATATAAACCATTATTGTTGAAAAAACTCTGAGGCAACCACTGACTTCCATTCAGCTCAGCTTAGCTGAATGATTTCTCTGTAATATTAATTGATTATGTTTGAGCCAAAAGTCTTTCTCTACACTGAGAAACAAGATAATGAATGGTTGTGAACCCACCCCAAGAAACTCAGTTCAGCTGCTGACACAAACTGCAAAACAGCTGCTTAAACAAACAAACAATATGTATACTTCTCTCTCAAATAGTAATTCAGTGTTAACTTATCAGGATTCACATTTACAGTCTTTATTGGTTCCAGCTTTTCTGTATGTTGCTGTTCTTACCTCTTCAACGTGAGACTTCCCTCATAGGTTCTAAGTTGGCTGCTCCTGTTCCTACTACCATGTCTAAAATTCAATTAGTGAGAAAGAAAAACGAGAAAGAGAGATGGCTTGCAATATATATTTCCTTTGTTTTAGTGACTTGCAATAGAAATTTTACACATTGAATACTTTCACAACCCACTGGCCAAAACTAATCAAATGGCCAAAAATAAACTTCAGAAGACATGTGCAATGTCCTTTAAATGGACAATTGTGTTCAGAGCCAAGACCTTTGTTACTACAAACAAAGGAGAGACTAGATATAGTTAGGGGGACAGTTAACAGACTCTCATCCAAAAGGTGAGGGAAAGGTACTTATATTTCATGATTTAAATTAAGCTGCACTGTGCCTGTAAATCTTACATTTCAGGGGTGGAAGGATGTATATTTTTCTTTGAAACACCAAAGCCAGGAAGCCTGTTGCAGAGGTGAGAGTGCAGATTGGGATTCTAGGGCTGATCTTGATCTCTGCTGAAGAGATAACAGCTATCAAACCTACACACATACAGACACCAACGCATGCATAAAATTCCTCTCTCCATTCATTCCTAGGCATTTAACTAGGTAAATATCACAGATAAGAATGCCTCTCTAGAGTCAGATTCAAATCCAGGATCTACATTTAATAGATGTATGATCTCAGGCAATATCTTCATCTGTAAAATGGAGATAGTACCTCAATTTCCTATCTTTAATATGAGAATTGTAATATTACTTTAAATAGCTACTCTGAGGATCAAATAAGATAATTTTTAAAGGCATATGGATCAGGCACCTGGCATCTATATAGTGATAAATAAATATTAGCCATCATCGATATCATTGTTATTATTCCATGTGATGTTAAAATCAAACAAATCAGTATAATGTTATATTATTATAAGCTGGTGTGATTTTCTTGACCAAGATAAAAGTATGCTCTTATGGATGAGGGTAGGATTTTCCCTGAATAAAAGATTGATACTTCTTTGTCAGTCATTCTAAGAAACAGAAGATTGTGGAAGAAAAGATAGAAATTTTGAGAATTGAGAATGGCAATGAACTTTATTTCCAACTTTACCAATAAAACTTAGTATGCCACAGATGGGTTACGAGGGTACCAACACACTAAACTCCTTATTCCTTGAAGTGACCAACTGAGGTAGGTCTGGGATGACTAATGACTTTGGCTGGTAACCTCTGGCTGTAAGTCGCCTTATCTATTTACCCATGTGCCAAATAAATATTCCTATTATGTATACATGTCTGACATAATTTAAAGAGTTGGGAGGAATGGTCACTCCTAATGGAAAAGATAAGTGCTTTCTTTTTATGGAAGTTGGCTGAGAAGTAACTATTACAGCTAAAACATTCAAAAAGGCACCCTGAAAGGCACTTTATTTGTATATTTATCAAATTATTCATTTTTTAATCTATTCAAAAACCTAACTGAATACATGCTATATGCCAGACAAAAGAATTACGGTAAATGCTACTAATATAAAGATGAGTAAATGACATGTGGACTCAATCTTCATGAAATTTTTAATATACTAGAATGTAAATATTAATAAAAACATCACACAAATACATGATTATAAAATGATAACTACTATGAAAGAGAAATTCATAATACTAGGATATAGGGCCTGGGCTTCTGGGCTCCATGAATAGTACATATGTATTATATTTATTTATTAAACCATTCAACAAATATTTATTGAGTATCAGGCATACTAATCTCAAGGTTACAGTAAAGGTTTATTAAAAGATTTTAACTGGGACTTCTATTTCTGGGAAAATGAAGCAGACATAAATTTTCCTAAACTCATATATCCCAGTCTAGAAGGTAAAGAAGCTGGCAACCTAGAAATGCCAATGGGTACAGACAAAAATAAAGCAAAACAAAACCTCAATAAATCTTGTTCTCTCTAGCTAGATAATAAGGAAAGGAACAGCCCAGTAAGAAAGAAAACTTTTTTTATGATTACCATTACACCACAGAAAATAATTTGGTTCCAGGAAAGGATGAGTGGAGACCTTAGAATCCCACCCTTGATGAGTATAATTAGATACTCACCCACCCATTGCTGGGATGGTATCAAAAAAGGCAGAGTTGAGATAGGACTTACATCTTTGTAAGCCAGTAATAATCCCCCACCTCCTGTAAGGGAAACCTTGTAGAAAGAGCCTGGACTTTCTCAGTCCGGGAGTACTGAGGCGCCTTACCCCTCACCACTTGGGTTATGTCACAAGACGTCTACTGAAAAATCAGGACTTTCACTACTGTGTAATGAAAGAGGCACTTCCCTAGCATAAAGTCATATGAGTAATAGTGATGAGTCACTACCATCCCTCCCATCAAGAGTGGTGTCAGTGAAGCCCTACTGAGGAGCCAGTACTTCCACTCTGACCAGCAGTAATGAAGACCCCTTCCTCTTCACGTGTCAGTAGAGGACAAAGGGGGAGCCTGAACTTGTAAGCCCATCTGATAATAATGAAGCAGTGCACCCCATCCACTGCTGAAGAAACAAAAATTAGTAACCAAATGGAGAACTAGAGATATAATGATAGATTTGAGTCTTGATATAGCAATAGTTATATAATGTAAATAGTCTAAATATATCAATAAAAAGAGGTTGACACAGTAGATTTAGAACATGACTTGATTATATGCTACCTACAAGAGATTCACTTCAAACGTAACAATATAGGCAGGTTTAAAGAAAACAGGATGAGAAAAGATAGATCATGCAAACATTTATCAAAGAAAAGCAGAAGTAGCTATATTAACAAAAGTTATGGTAAACTTCAGAGCAAAAAACAATTACTAGGAATAGAAAAAGACATTAGATAATAATAAAAGGATCAATCTAACAGGAAGATACAGCAATCCTAAATGTGTATAAACCAAATAACAGAGTTGTAAATACGTAAAGCAAAAACAGATATAACTGAAAGCAGAAATAGACAAACCCACATTTATAACTTGGAGACTTCAACATCCGTCTCTCAATAGTTGATCAACATATTAGATTATCAGAAGGATAGAGAAGAACAACAATACCATCAAACAGGATGTAATCTATATTTACAAAAACACTATACCTAACAACAGCAAATACATATTGTTTTCATGATTTTCTTTTTTTAAGATTTATTTATTTATTTGAAAGAGACAGAGAGTGGAAGAGAGGGAGAGGAGAATCCTCAAGCAGACTCCTCACTGAGCATGGAGCCTGGTGCAGGGCTTGATCCCAGGATCCTGAGATCATGACCTGAGCCAAAATCAAGAATCAGATGCCAAACCTACTAAGTCACTGAGACACGCTTACACATGGTTTTCAAGTGCTCGCCAGGACATATACAGAGATATTTTGTGCCATAAATCAAATCCCAACAAAGTTAAAGAATTAAATCATAGTATTCTCCAACCACAGTGAATTAAAAATCAATAATAGGAAATTCTCCAAGCATTTGAAAACTGAATTCTATACCTCCAAATAAACTGTAGACCAAAAAATTTTTTTCAAGGGAAGTTTTTTTTTAACTTTATATATATATTAAATTTTGAAAATTATATGTTTTCATTCAGAATTATTCAGTTCTGAATGAAAATGTAAAATTCAACATATCAAAGTTTGTGGAATTCAGATAAGGAAGTGCTGAGTGGGAAATATATATATAGTGCCAAATGCTTAAAAAGGGAAGGGGCACCTGGCTGACTGAGTCAGAAGAGCATGAGACTCTTGATCTCAGGGTTGTGATTCAAGCCACATATTGGATGTAGAGATACTACAAAATAAACAGACTTTAAATAAATGAAAGAAGAAATAAAATAAATAAAAATTAAAAAGGGCAACAAGTCTTAAATCAATAATATAAGCTCTTGAAGAACGTGGAACAAAAACAATTTTAAAAAAATCAAATCAATGATTCAAAGAGAAGATTATTTGAAAAAAGTCAATAAAATTGACAAGTCATTAGCAATTCTGAAAAAGAAGATACAAATTACCAATAAGAACACTAAAACAGAGGAGATAGCTACATACCCTCCATCAGTGTGCAGAAATCCATTCCATTCCTATACACCAATAACAAAGCAGCAGAAAAAGAATTCAAGAAATTGATCCCACTTACAATTTCACCAAAAACAATAATATACCTACAAATAAACCTAACTAAAGATATAAAAGGCTTGTTGTACTCTGAAAACTATAGAACACTTCTGAAAGAAACTGAAGAGGACACAAAGAAATGGAAGAGCATTCCATATTCATGGATTGGAAGCATAAGCACTGTTAAAATGTTTATATTATCGAGATAAATCTACATATTTAATGCAATCCCTATCAAAATATCACCAGCATTTTTCAGAGTCAGAACAAACAATCCTAAAATTTGAATGGAATCACAAAAGAACTAATAGTCAAAGCAATTCTAAAAAAGAAAAACAAAACTGGAACCATCACGATTCCATATTTTAAGCTGTCTTACAAAGCCATAATCATCAAGACAGTATGGTACTGGCACTAAAACAGTCAAGCAGGTCAATAGAACAGAATAGAGAACCCAGAAATGGACCTACAACTGTATGGTCAACTCGTCTTTGACAAAGCAGGAAAGAACATCCAATGGAAAATAGGACAGTCTCTTCAATATATGGTGTTGGGAAAACTAGACAGTGACATGAAAAAGAATGAACCTGGACCACTTTCTTACACATTACACAAAAATAGACTCAAAATGGATGAAAGACCCAAATGTGAGACAAAAATCCATCAAAATCCTAGGGGAGAAAACAGGCAGCAATCTCTTTGACCTCAACCATAGCACGTCTTACTAGGCACATCATCAGAGGCAAGGGAAACAAAAGCAAAAATGAACTATTGGGGCTTCATCAAAATAAAAAGCTTCTGCACAGTGAAGGAAAAGCTCAACAACACTAAAAGGAAGCCTGTGGAATGGGAGAAGATATTTGCAAACAACATATCTGATAAACGGTTAGTATCCAAAATCTATAAAGAACCTAAACGCTTTACCCAAAAAACAAATAATCTAGTTAAGAAATGGGCAGAAGATGTGAACAGAATTTTTTTCCAAAGAGTCATCCAGATGGCCAACAGACACATGAAAAGATGCTCAATATCACTCATCATCAAGGAAATACAAATCAAAACCACAATGAGATCCCACCTCACACCTGTCAGAAGGGCTAAAATGAACAACTCAGGAAACAACAGATGTTGATGAGGATGTGGAGAGAGGGGAACCTTCTTACTCTGTTGGTGGGAATGCAAACTGGGGCAGCCACCCTGGAAAACAGTGCGGAGGGTCCTCAGAAAGTTAAAAATAGAGCTACTTTGTGATCCAGCAATTGCACTATTGGGTATTTACTCAAAGGACACAAAAATTCAGATTTGAAGGGGTACATGCTCCCCGATGTTTATAGCAGCATTATCAACAATGGCCAAACTGTAGAGAGAGCCCAAATGTCTACTGATGACAGCGATAAAGAAGATGTGGGATATACACTTACATTCACACACGCACACACTTACACACACAGGAATATTACTCAGCCATCCAAAAGGATGAAATCTTGCCGTTTGCAACAACATAGTTGGAGCTAGAGTGTATTGTGTATTGGGGTAAGCGAAATAAGTCAGTCAGAGGAAGACAAATCCCCTATGATTTCACTCATATGTGGACTTTTAGAACCAAAACATGTACATATTGCGGGGGGGGAATAGAGGGGGAAATGAACCATAAGGAACTCTTGATGATAGAGAACAAACTGAGGGTTGATGGAGAGGAAGTAGGCGGGGGTGGGGGGGTGGGTATGCTAGGTGATGGAGATTAAGGAGGGCACTTGCTGGGATGAGCACTGGGTGCTGTATGTAAGTGATGAACCACTGAATTCTGCTCCCGACACCAATACTGCCCTGTATGTCAACTAATTAGAATCTAAAAAAAAAAATGTGAAAAACAAAACCAGGAAACAATTTTTGAAATGAGAAAATCATAAAAATGCTTAACGTATTAGTAGTTGAAAGGGCTTAAGGAGGGGATGGGGGAAGTGGGAAGGAACTGGGTGTGGCCACAAAAGGGCACCATGAGTGATGAGATGATAGAAAGGCTCTGTATATGGCACAGATCCATATCAACCCCCACACGGCGGGAGTGTGCAACCGTTGTACGAGATGTTACAACTGAGGGAAACGGTGAAGCACACCTGGGATCTCTGTCTCACTGCTTATGGCTGCAGGTGAATCCACCATGATCTCAAAACCAAGAGTTTAACTCAAGTGTGTGTTTACTTGCCATCATCTCAAAGGAGTTCAACCGAGTACGTGTGTGTGTGTGTGTGTGTGTGTGTGTACCATGCAGGCCCTGCAGTGCACCTTTGCACATTAATGACAGAGAAAGCCTGAGTCAAACCCAGAAACACATCCAGACAAGGTGGAGGAGCAGAGGCAGCCTGAAGCAAATGTGGGGCCGCAGAACTGCAGGCAGCCTTGGGGAGCACGCCGAGCCTGGGGCGGGGGTCCCCTTGCACCGCAGAAGACCTAAGCCTCATGCACCTCTGGGTCCCCCTGAGGCCCTCAGGAGCTGCGGCCAGCAGACTGTTCCACAGTGAACTTAAATTTTAAATTTACTTACTGTATTTTCTGTGCAAATAGCCACACACGGCTGGTGGCTACTAGACGCTACAGAATTGTCTTTTTCTACTGAAAAATGGGGGAGTAGGGGGGCCGATGTCTTAAATGAGGGCCTAGATTTTGTCAGGGGGAAAGTGCTCCCGAGCTCTGCTAGCTCGGACGCCCTTGCAGCACCTCGATTGCCCTCTCACGGGGGTGAAGACACCTTCAAGTGCAATCCCAATCCCACAAGTGTGCAGCAGTCCCCCCGCGATTGCGGCCCAAAGGATCTGGGCGGCTGCTTAGTGACAGTGAGGGAAAGGGCACTGCGGGAAGAGAACAGGTCGCTCTCCAGATTGCAGTGGACGTGTGCTAAGGATCATCGGACAGCAAGTTTCTTTTTAAGGCGGTGCGACCGCAAAATAAGAAGTCAGTGGCGGGAGAAACCTGGACAGTAGGTTGGGACTGCGGGCCCCACACGCCTAGGCCCTGGGCAGAGGTGCTTGCAGACCCCAGGGCCAGGCCGGGGAGATGTGACCAGGGCCACTGCACCAGAGCCTGGGCAGGAGGGCCAGGGAGGCAAATCGGCCACGGGAGCTGCAGGCTGTGAGGCTCCCTGGATGCTGACCTACTAACAACACGAAACCCCAGAGGGGACAAGGAGCTCAGTTCTTGATATGTCGTTTCTGTTGCCAGATGCTCATCCTTAAGCAAAGACCGTCCCCTCCAGTTCCTCTCAGACCACTCTTTGCCGAGAGGCTGCACAAAAATTAATTGGGAAAAATGTAAAAGGCCATACTCTTGCGCTATACTTTAGAAATTCTAAATCTGATCCTCCAGGGTGGAGCCCAGGAATATGCATTTTTTTTTTTTTAAGGTCCCTAGTAGATCCCAACGTTGACTTAGGTTTGAGAAATACTGTTACACATCAGTTAAGGAGGTAGGGAAATGAGGACTACCTAAGTCCCTAAGTCAGCCTGAGAAATCACACCAATTTGGGACTTAGGGAAGACTGGAAGAGCAAACACAAAACAAAAGCAACTCTAAGGGTAAATCCCCACTGAGAAGTAGAACAACAAAGCAGCTGGAGCATGTGTGAAGATGAATGTTTCACATTCCTGCCCATAGCTCCTCTAGAGAAGAGATGAGGAACACGCTACCATCTGAAGTACAATAATCAGAAATATAATATATAATCAATAATCAGAAACATAAACCCAAGGCGACTAGTTAATACTCAACAGGGTGATCAGAAGCCCACATGCTTTAAACAACTACCGCATGTCTCACCTACATTTATCTCCTATTAACACAGAAGTTTCTTCATTAGAATAGTGAATCGGTAAGACCATGTCAGCGGTGAAATGAGTGATGTTGAAACTATGTTGATTAATTCTAACGGTGACACGGGCATGTCTGCCTTGCAAAGGGGCCTAAGAATCTAGTAAGTTCTACATAGGCCCTGTTTTGCGGCCCTGATTTAGTGTCTGATTCAAAGCAGTTTTGACATTAATCGGAAAGGTAGCTGGATTCTACTTCTATGTTTTTTTTTTGTTGTTTGTTTGTTTTTTGTTTTTGTTTTTGTTGTTTTTTTTGCTGATGCCTTTAATGAACCATTCCTGCAAGGTGCTATCAGAGCTCCTAAACAAGACGGACAACGGGGATGACGTCATGCTGACACCCAGCTTGGATAACTGCTTTTTTCTTTTTTAAGATTTTTATTTATTTATTCATGAGAGAAGAGAGAGAAGCAGAGACACAGGCAGAGGGAGAAGCAGGCTCCCTGCAGGGACCCCGACGTGGGACTCGATCCCAGGACCCCAGGATCATGCCCCAGGCGGAAGGCAGGCCCCAAACAGCTGAGCCACCCAGAGATCCCAGGATAACCGTTTTTATGCCTGGCTGCAAAGATGTGTTTTACATTTGGCAAAATTTGAGCTAAGGGTGTCTTTTACTGCACGTGACCATGTGTTTCCAAGGGTGGAAGGCAATCCACATCTGTCAAAAATAACCTAATAATGGTATGTGGCCAAAGCAATTCTGGTCAGTTTGCAACAGAAGTCATATTCTCCAGCAAGTTTGGCATGATTTTTTTTTTTTTATTCTTATTACATAGCATGAAATTAATATTCATCAATGGGTTACTCTAATAAATAGGAGTTACTGAATTTTAACTGAGCAGTGAGCCTATATTGTTGTTGTTGTTGTTGTTGTTTTAATCATGGTGTTTTCTTAATAATTCTTTTTTTTATTAAAAGGAATATACATCAGAAAAGCAACCAGCACGAAGCCCAGCAGTAAGAATACTAGGCCACAGGTCACTTGCTAGATGAATCTATCAGTAGTTAGTTTCACCGGCAGATTTTTAATGAGAATTTGCAAGTGACCAGCTTAGTCATCCAAGTAAGAAGAAAATGGGCCTAGGAGCAGAGGCGGAAACTTCCCCCGAGACCTCTCTCCTTGGGGTTACCCCGAGCGCTCATTCAAGCCGCGAAGCCCTCACCCGCAATCCTGATGCCACGTCCTCTGGAAGACACGTCGGCTTCAAGGTGAGCCCGTCCACACGGAAACAGGAACTTGTCGTAGGTAGAGCATCTGAAGCTCAGGCGGCCCAAGGTGGGCTCCGCCGTCGGGGTGGCCGAGCTGTGGGTCCTGCCGCCCCAGAGCCGCCGCGGGGGGGGGGACAGCGGGGGGGACATGGGGGGACATGGGGGGACATGGGGGACAGCTGGGGGGACATGGGGGACAGCTGGGGGGACATGGGGACAGCTGGAAGGCAGCTGAGGGGACATGGGGGGACATGGGGACAGCTGGGGGGACATGGGGAGGACAGCTGGGGGGCATGGGGACAGCTGGGGGCAGCTGGGGGGACATGGGGACAGCTGGGGGCAGCTGGGGGGACATGGGGAGGACAACTGGGGGCAGCTGGGGGACATGGGGGACAGCTGGGGGGCAGCTGGGGGACATGGGGAGGACAGTTGGGGCAGCTGGGGGGACATGGGGGGCAGCTGGGGGCAGCTGGGGGGACATGGGGGACAGCTGTGGGGACATGGGGGACAGCTGTGGGGACATGGGGGACAGCTGGGGGCAGTTGGAGGGGACATGAGGAGGACAGCTGGGGGGCATGAGGACAGCTGGGGGGCAGCTGGGGGCAGCTGGGGGGACATGGGGGGCTACGCGGGAACAGCTGGGGAGACATGGGGGGGACATGTGGGTACAGCGCCGGGGGGCTGCGCCGGAACAGCTGGGGGGCCCCTCTAGGCAAGGCCAGCATCGCCCCTCCGGGTGCCGCCGCAGCCCGTAGGGGGCAGACTTACTGGAAATGCAGAAGATTACTTTTTCTCATTAAAGTGGACTCATTATTGGGGGTGCCGCTTCTGCCTGCTGCCGCGGCTGGGCTTGCGGCGGGAGGGGCCGGGGCCGGGGGTTGGGGGGCGGGTGGGGGCGGGCGGGGCCGCGGGGTGCTCCGCCATCACCTGCCGCGGGTCCCGAGCGGGGCTTCCAGGGTCTAGAAGCGCGTCCGCAGAGGCCGGGCCTGCGGCTCACAGGCCACCCCCCTCCCGGGACCCCCCGACCCCCGGGGACTCGGAGGCGCCCCTGCATCAGCTCGCCCGCCGCTGCCCCGGCTCCACCGGGTCTGATGCGGTCACTAGGGTCACAGGCGCCGTGTTCCCTGATGTTTCAAAGAGCGCAAGCCTCTAGCGGATGGGGCTACACGCGCACACACACACGTACAAGTCCTCTCCAGTATCGTGCACCCCCACCTCGTGTTTTACTACGGTACATACGGGAGAGCATCTGTAGGGGCGGGGCGGGGGGGGCAGGGCGTGACCCGGGTCACGGGATCGAGCCCCGCGTCGGGCTCCCCACATGGAGCCTGCTTCTCCCCCTGCCTGGGCCTCTGCCTCTCTCTCTGTGTGTCTCTCATGAATAAATAAATAAAATCTTAAAAAAACAGAGCGCCTGTAAATGTACCCGATGTGATTCGACTAACCTACAAAAGGGAATGGAAGGGAGGACGGGAAGGGTAAGAGCGCCTGCTTCTGACCTCGGTCAGGTTCAAATTTCCGCTATTGTCAAGATTCTATCAGTTCTTTTATCCTGCTAAATGGTAGCAGATTTTTTGACTTCTGAAATAAATGCACACACCATATTTAAATAGAAACATGTTTGGATTACTACGGTATCAGTGTTCAAGGGCAGAGTGGTGTCTCTGACGACGCACAGTTAATTCAAAACTCACATGATTTGATTTCAGGAGTTCTGGAAAAAATTATTTAAATATGTTTCGAGCTTTTTCTGATGTCAATTGAGAAGTAAAAAAAAAAAAAAAAAAAGTGTTCTTGAGTTTGTGGTTAGAATTCACACATTGTTTATGGGTCAGGGGTTCGTTCCCTAACCGACACAAATGCTGAATCACTAAAACCAACACTTCTAACTAACCTGGAGTAAAACTCCCGAAACCTAATTACTGTTTATAACAATCAGAAAATTGGATACCCAGTTCTATCACACAGATTGGCAGAAAACTTAATCCATTTTCCAATAAGCTATTTTTCTTTAAAATAAAATCTTGCTAAATAATGGCTGTTCATTACCATTTAAAAAGCATTATTTCATGGAAAATAGATACATGAAATTTAAGTGAATTTCATCTCATTTAAGTAAATTTCATCTCATGGTTTTTGCTAAAATCTTAGTTTTAAAATGGTGCAGTGATTCCAAATATTTTTTAGGAGTAAAAATAGATGTCCCAATTAAAATGAAAAGTTTTAAAATTCAAGAATTTGGATGTTGCATCAAAGACATTTCTAAATATAATTTTTCTGATTTTTTTACACATTACTTGAAGTTACCTTCTCTTCCATCCTCAATACTGCCTAGGGGTCATTGAGCAGTGTCGAACAAAATCTATCAGTCTCATACTTCTTTTTTTTTTTTAATTTATTTTTTATTGGTGTTCAATTTGCCAACATATAGAATAACACCCAGTGCTCATCCCATCAAGTGTCCCCTCCGCACCCGTCACCCAGTCACCCCCACCCCCACCCCCACCCCCCGCCCACCTCCCCTTCCACCACCCCTAGTTCGTTTCCCAGTTAGGAGTCTCAGTATCAGTCTCATAATACACAGAAACAAACTACTGCACTTCAGCCAAAAATTTCTATATTCTTTTCCTTTTGCAAATCCCGTTCAGTGTGAAATAACTGACCCATAATTGGTACCTATTAAAATGAATTTATGTAATTAATATCCCAAACCAAAATGTCCATTTCACAGCATTTGAAAAGCTAGCAGACAATACAATTTTTACTTAGCTTCTTGCTCAGTCATTTCTTTATTCTTACAAAACAAAGTAAGTATATGAATAATCTATATTTATATGATTATATGCAAAACATATGCCAGCATTCCATTTTTTTTTAACTTTGTATTGCACAGTCCAGGTTGGCACTTCACAATAAATAGGTTAGAAGTGTTTAAGTGTGAGCACTCCACTGCAGATGTGAATAATGTACTCCATTGTACAAAAATGTCCACACTTTGGAACGTCTCCACTTAGTAAACACCACAAAACATTTTCTGGCAGTCATCTGCTCTGCACCTTTTGTATATAATACAACTGAAATTACTCTTTTCTGAGCTGCTTTGCTTGTTGTTAATGTACCTATTTTAGGACTTTTTCCTAAAATATAGCCTGTTTGAGCTAAAGTTTAGGGGGGAAAAAGTATTCCATTCAAGCACACAAACAAAAAAGCATTGAACTTGTAAAATTCTTTTCATTTTTTAAACCTCAAATGTTTTTATTTTTTTAATGTAATGTTTAATTATTCTGAAAGGGGAACTTCTTATTGATCGGTAGTGTAGGGCCTGAAGGCATTCTAGGAGACAAATTATAGAGTAACTGGAATGTCAGGTCTGAGATAACAAAATATGGTTCCAAAATTTTTACAGAAAAAAATTAAACATCATTTTAAACACTATTATGCCCTAAAAGAATGTAACTACAAATGGAGTTTTTGCATATTATCAAATGTAATTTCAATATATATTTTGATTTTGATTTTTAAAAGATTTTATTTATTTATTCATGAGAGACACAGAGAGAGGCAGAGACATAGGCAGAGGAAGAAGCAGGCTCCTTGCGGGGAGCCCCATGCAGGACTCGACCCAGAACCCCTGATCACAACCTGAGTCCAAGGCAGACACTCAACCGCTGAGCCACCCAGCTGCCCCTCGATATATATTTTTCAATGAAACCGAATATTTAAGTTTTCCGAATTCTGTTCTGGTAATAATTTTAGTTTCCAACCAGATGCCACTGACACAACAGAGCACATTTATATTTATTTAATAAATCATTATCAATTTTAAATTTGAGATGTAACAAGCTTTACTTCATTTTAAAGCTCAGATATAAAAAGTTTTACAATTTTCAACATCTGTGAACCTAGGCTGTCCTGAATCTCAGCAGCAGTTTCATACCTGTGAAGCTCAACAGAACATGTTACAAACATGCAGAAAAATTCTACTTCAGAAATGCAATCCCTGTCTTTAATACATATTTATAAATGTACTGGGGTGTCTCGGGGCCTCCATTAGTTAAGCATCGGACTCTTGGTTTTGGCTCAGGTCATGGTCTCTGGGTCATGAGATCTAGCCCTGCATTGTGCTCCCAGTCAGTGGGGAATCCACTTGGGATTTTTTTACTCTCCCTCTTCCCCACCCCCTCACCATGCTTTCATATGTGCTCTCTCTCTAAAGTAAATCAATAAATCTTTTAAAAATATGTAAATAAATAAAAATATAAATATATAAGTTCATGTAGATAAATACTGGTATCCCGTTTTCATTTAGCTAAAATTTGTTTCTAAAAATGTGGCAGGAAAAAAAAAAATAAAAATAAAAAATAAATAAATAAATAAAAATGTGGCAGGCCATATTTCATTAGATTTTTACATAATGTAATTTCTCTAAAGTTCACATGAACCAGTATCGATGTTGTGAATACATATGAAAAAAAGAAAAAGAGGTTTTTCTTATCTGAATATTTAAAGCCTATGAAATATGAATAAATGCAAGTTGAAGGCTACGCTATAATTTTCAAATTTGCCCTGATTTTACTACTGTGTCCCTAGCTGAGTAAGCCTGAAGAAAATTAAGTTCAATTAGCTGTAAAATAATTATGTTGGCATTAAAACAGGTGTAATTTTTTGCCATATGAACTCTTGTATATGCATCAAATCCATAAAAGTCATGTTCATATAATGCACAATTCACCAAGTATCATTATTCAGGGTACTTATTTAACCATTTTTAGAGTTAATTATTTAATGTCATACTGCTCAAATTATAATCATGGTCATTAATCAGTAATAAGTTATTAAAAACATTGATGATCTATAATGATAGGATTCACTACAGAATTTCATAAACTCTTCAGGTGGGCAGAGCAAGAAAAATTTTACTCTAAATTTTATCCTTGGGCCGGAGGTAGGTGATACGACAAACAGGTGACCTTGAAAATGGAAATAATAATAATAATAATATCACTAGATACCTCCAAGGATTAAGTATCTTTGTAACTATAATGAATTAAATAATTTAAATAGGATTACATGTGTACATGTATACATATGAACACTAAATTTGTGTACAGATGAGCATATATAAAGTTTCATTTATTTATATATGTTGTGCTAGATATATTTAAGTAGAGACAATTACATGCATAAAATATGTTTATTATATGCTTACACACCCAAACCTATATACAAAGGGCATAGTACAGTGCCTGGCTCATAATAAGCCTTCAGTATATAGGGCTATAATTATAATTAATAACCTACTGTATACTATGTACCAAAAGCAAACATTTATCCCTGACATCTCTTAATATAGGGCTGTATGTCATTTCTTTTCACCACCAAACTACCCTACTTGTTCCTGCTTCTCCTCCAACAAACAAGAAGGTTCAGGGGTCCTGCGGGGGGTGGGGGAGGAGGTTGTTGTTGTTGTTGTCATTTGACTTGACAGGTTCCTCCTCTGTCTGTACCTCCAATGTTGATGTTCATTGAGACCAACATATTTCTTTGGACCTGACGTATGGACTATAGGGTAATCCCTGAAATGACAAGTCTTCTTTCATCCATTTACAAATTTGTAATGATAAGCCTGACAAGTTTACTACTCCTCTTAAGACAGTTTTGGTGGCTCAATGTTCATTTGCATCTGAATCTTCTACCAAAGGCTTCAAACTCATTGGACTATAACGGATTCGTGCCTCCATCTCCAAAACTACTGCTGCTCTTGTAATAACTCTTTAAATTAGTATTTTTTTAATCATCTACTACATTTACTTAATACAGAAAGTTCAGGTTTGTCGTCACCTTCTGCCTCTTGCTCACTGCTTTTCATAAATTGTCACATTCAGAAGATTCTACCCAAAAAGACTATGGATTCTGTTTCCTAGATCTATAGCTGCTTTTAACTTCTGGTGTTTGTCTCACATCTGGACAAACTAGCATGGATGTGAGAAGATTCTTTTGCCTTAAACATCTCAGAAATTCTTCAGCTTTTTCTGCAATTTTCAGATTATTTATAATGAGTATGTTCTACTTTTGTAATCAGAAAAACACACTATAAAAATAACAACTTTTTATAGATCCCTATTGATTACAGAAAAATCCAATATCCTTATTACAGTTCAGAAGCCATTTGAAATATGTCCACAAATTACCTGATTATCTACTATTCCCTGAGCTGTTCTTTTTTATATATATATAAATTTATTTTTTATTGGTGTTCAATTTGCCAACATATAGAATAACACCCAGTGCACATCCCATCAAGTGCACCCCTCAGTGCCTGTCACCCAGTCACCCCCCCCCCCCCCCCCCACCTCCCTTTCCACCACCCTTATTTCGTTTCCCAGAGTTAGGAGTCTCTCATGATCTATCTCCCTTTCTGATATTTCCCACTCATTTTTTTTCCCTGAGCTGTTCTTGGACATTTTGAATGTTCAGACTTGTACACATTCTAAGCACTTTTCTCTGATTTTGAGAACTTCTTATGTATCTGATTATCTTCCATACAGGCTGCAGGCCCCAGCAAAAAATACCACAACCTCTTGTCAAGCTTTCTCTGACTTCTTGGGTAGTAAGCTCTGCTCTCCCCAGTGTTTTCAAAATAGTTCTTGTCTAGTAGAGCACATTTTGCATTGCTTCATAAATACTGATTTTAAAAAATCAATATCCTTTTACTGACCTATGGCATTCTCAAGGACAAGAACCAGACTTTATTCATTTATAAAGGAAGAAAAGAAAAAAGAACAGAGGAAGAAATGAAGGGAGATAAATACGTACTTTTAAGGAATAATTTCCATGATTTCAACACATTTTGGAAGGAGAAAGAATATAATATTTAATATACTCAAAACATGGTACTTAAAATTTTTACCTCCCAAAGGGGAAAAACATCTTCACAGTATTTTAGATTTGGTCTAAAAAACACTTTTGAGCATTATATTTATGGACTCACTGAAGCAAAACGCAAAACTATGCTTTGGCTTCTGCAAATGCATGGTTTCATCAGCATTTTCCCTCTTGATAAACAGTGAAAAAAATGAGTGATGGTGTCTAAATTCATTGTAAAGAGGAGAATCCTAGCATTGTTTTAGTTGTTTTTTTGCTAATTTAGATCAGTATCTCCACGTTCCCAGTCCTTTCAAGAGTAAAACTTTTGCAATGTCCAAAAGGCCCTTATATGGTTCTCCACAATTTCTTCTCTGATATAATTTCTGATCACTCCCCCCTTCCTTCCAGTCTCACTGGTTTCTCACTTTTCCTGAAATACGTATCCTTGCCATAACATTTGGCTAAAAATGTTCCCTCGAATTGGAAAGCCATTCATCCAGATATCTGTTTGAATAACTCCTCACCTCTCTCAACTAGAGAGCCTTTGACCTGAGTTGTTCCCAGCATGCTTTGTAACTGTGAAGAAAGTGAGATGGTTCTTCTGTAACTTGAATTTAAGGCCTTAAAAAACTCTGGCTAACTCAACTAGATTTTAGATGTAAAGATAAGAGATAAAATTCTTCTAAAACTATGCAGTAAAGTGTTGGAATGATCAAACCCTCGCATTCTGAAGAAAGGACTAGCTCTTTGACAGACTTTTAAGAGCTAACACCTAACTCCTTGGAATGCCTTGCTAGAAAACAGTATTTCTGTATATCTGGGTTCTTGGACTAGACCAGATAGCGTATGATAACAATGTGATTTTATGGTGAATGCCTGTTTTTATTCACATGAGTCCTGGATTAGACTTGACCTCTTGGAGAGGCTGGAGACTCAGTCGCTAAGAGTCTGTTACACAAATACTCCATGCCTGTGTTACTGCTCCAATAAGAACCCGAGACACAAAGGCACAGATGAATTTCCCTAAATTACAAATACTTTGCGTTGTGACATATTAGTGCTAAGAGAATTAAGCATACTCCATATTGTCTCCACTAGGAGAGGACAACTGGTGCCCTACAAGCCTTTTCCTTTGCTGACTTTAATCTGTATCCCTTCCCTGTAATCTGCCACAACTCTGAGTATAACAGCTTTACCGCGCTCTGTATTTCTAAAAAATCATCAGAGCCAGGGGTTATCTGGGGAACTCCCCCAACACAAAGCACAGGAAGAGACTTTTGTGATCTTGGGTTAGTAACATGAGAATAAAAGCAGGAGCCTTAAAGAAAAAAAAATTGATAAATTAGACTCCATCAACATTTAAAATCTTTTTGCTTCAAAAGATAACATTAAGAAAATGGAAAGACAAACCACAGAAGGAAAGAAAATATTTGCAATTGTATATCAGAATACAGAAATAATTTTTATAACTCAGTAACAAGAAGACAAACAAAGATGGGCAAACAATTTGAAGAGATATTTCATTTTTAGAGAAGGACAAGTTGCTATTAAGTGCAGGAAAAAAATGTTCACCATTTGTCATAAGAAAACTCAAATTAAAAATGCAATGAGATACTATTGAGCATAATGTAAAAGACTATACCAAGTTTCAGTAAGGATTTGGAGAAACTAAAATCATAACACATTCTAAATGTAAATGTAAAATGATACATTATTTATAATATCCCCAGAAGGGAATAATACAAGTGTCCTTTAACTGGTGTTGGATCAACAAAGGTAGTATATCCACACAATAAAATACTATTTAGCAATAAAAAGGAGCAAAATACCTACACATGCTACAACATGGATGAACCTCAAAAACATTATGCTAAGTAAAAAGAGCCAGATGCAAAAGACTGTATATTATATGATTTATTTTATACGAAATGTCAGGGAAGGGCAAATTTATAGACCCAAAGCAGATCAATGGTTGCCTGGGGCTGGAAATGCAAGTGACAGTTATTGGCAAAGAGACTTCTTTGAGGAGATGGAAATGGCCTACCATCAGTGGTGGCTGCACAACTCTATGTTACCAAAAAATCATTTAATTGTACACTTACAATGGATGAATTTTACAGTTTAGAATATTATACCTCAAATAAACTGTGAGAAAAACCTCATAGAAAAAGACAGAAAAACAAACAACAAATAACTTACATAGGAACGTAAGAAAGAGATAGGTGTTTTGCTACAAATAAAACGAAAAACATAAGAAGGATAGGGAGTATAGGGGAGGAAGGTAGAAAATTTTCAGTATCATATAGGGTGAGCAGGGTAAGTCTCACAGATAAAGGAGTTAGCCGAGATGACTTCTGGTAGAAGAACTTGCCAGCCCACGGGAAGAGCATGAACAAAGCTCTATGTCAGGAGCATACCCTCAAGTTTGAGGAATAGTGAAGAAGCTGATGTGGCTGGAAGGAGAAGACTGGTAAACAAAGAACTCAGTTAAATAATGGGAGCAAGGATAAACAAATACAGGGCCTTGTTACCCACTGTAAAGTTTTTATTTTAAGGAAAAATGGAGAGCCACCAGAAGCTTTTTAACCGAGTGGCATAATCAGATGTACGACTTCAAAGGGTGACTCTGGATGTTATGCTGACAATAAATTTTAGGTATGAAAGAGTAGAAACATGGAGGCCAATTAAGTGTGTATTTTGATAATCCTGTTAATAAGTTATGGTGGCTTGAACCAAGGGGGTAGGAGCTTGAGGGGGGTGGTGGGGAACAAAATATGGGGAAAGGTATTTTGGCATCAATTTTTCTCTTTTTAAAAAGTTAACTCAGAATTTCATAAAAATTAGAAGAGAATACATCAAAATATTAATAGTATTTCTCTGATGAAGTCATTGATAATTTTGCGTTTCTGCATTTTCCAATTCGCTAGCCACGTGTGTGCAATATTTCTATAAAGCAGAAAAAGAAGTGTTTCAAAATCCAGTTCACTAGAACATGATAATAATGCAAACAAACTTTCTGTTTTGCCAAACTTTTAAGTCAAAATGGTTACATATGTGAAGCGAATGGTGATAAATGGTAATGTTAGCAATACGGAGAGTAGTTAAAGAAGCAACAGGTAATGTTTCCTGACCACAGAGCAGTGAATTCACTTTCCCATGAACATGCAGTAGCATTATTACCAAGTAACCTTCCTGGCATTACAGGACTCTCCAGTGTATATCTCTATGTCTAATTATTTTAACTGATAATAAGTACAGTTCTAATCATAATAAACATAACCTGTATCGATCAGGAAAGTCAAGGTTATGCTCATATGACGAATAGTCTCAAAGTCTTAGAGATTTAAACAATAAAGGTATATTTCTTATTACACTACTTGTCCACTACAGTTGGAGGAAGGCAAGTTATCTAATAATTGCAGTCATTTAGGAACCTAAAATGTCCAAGGCTCCATGTTGACATGATCTACCATGATAAAATGTGTTAAATCATGAACTGGTTCGTAAAACGCTTCCCTCCAAATGATATACATTACTTCTATTCTTATTCCATTGGCTAACGAAAGGCCTGTGGCTATAAAAATCAGGAATTGCAATCCTATGAGGTACTCCAAAGGGAAAATGAGAATCAATGAACGCTAGTTTTTTTTTTTATATATATTCTTCAAATTTGTTCCTTGGTGATAAACTATTCTTTCAAAGAATTGAACATGATATGATGACACAGGTCAAGTTATCTACAATTATAATTATTCACGAACTGGCTTACCTACTGCTTTAATCTGGGATTTGTGATGGTAATTATGTTATCTCCTAACACAGATCTCTAAAGTCGGCTACATGTTCCATAAAGTATTATCAGATGTGAGATAAGAGAAGAAAATATGAGCTTCAATTCATGTTCATTTCTACATAAAATAAGAAAATTAAGCTCTACTACTAGTTAATGTAAATGTTTTCTGAAATTTAATTTTAGTTTTTTTCAAGTTTTATTTATTTAAGTAATCTCTATAGCCAACATGGAGCTTGAACTCACAACTTGAGACCATGAGTTGCATGCTTTTCCACTTGAGCCAGCCAGGCATCCCTGTAATATTTAATTTCAAACTTACTAATAATTACTACTAAGAAATCCTAATTTATTCCTACATCAGAGGGTCACATGGCATATATAGTTTACATTATACTGAATCAGATTGGGAATTCCAAAAAATGAGCGCTAAAAGAATTGTTCTAATCAAGAAAAAAGAATCTTTGTTCACCTTTGGTGAGAATGCAAACTGGTGCAGCCACGGTGGAAAACAGTGTGGAGGGTCCTCAAAAAGTTTAAAATAGAACTACCCTATGATCCAGTAATTGCACTACTGGGTATTAAGCTAAAGAATACAAAAACACTTACTTGAAGTGTTGTATATGCAGCCCTATGTTTAAAGCAGCATTATTTACAATGGCCAAGCTATGGAAACAGCCCAAGTGTCCATCAATAGATGAATATGGTAGAGAGAGGCAAAATGGTGCTAGAGCAGGGTTCCTCCTTTCATCTGATCCCCCAAATTTAGCTAGATAACTTTTAAACAAGATGTGGTATATATACAATGGGATACTATTCAGATTTCAAGAATGAAATCTTGCCATTTGCAACAACGTGGATGGATCTAGAGAGTATAACACTAAGTGAAATAAGTCAATCAGAGAAAGGCAAATACCGTATGATTTCACTCACATGTGGAATTTAAGAAACAGAACAAATGAACAAAGGGGAAAAAAAGAGAGACAGAGAGACAAACCAAAAAACAGACTCTTAACTCTAGAGAACAAAACTGATGGTTATCAGAAGGGAGGTGGGTGGGGGGATGGGTGAAATAGGTGATGGGGATTAAGAGCACACTTATCTTGATGAACACTGAGTAATATAGGAAACTGTTGAATCACTATATGGTACACCTGAAACTAATATAACATTGTATGTTAACTATACTGGAATTAAAATTTTATTTTATTTTTTTTATTTGTTTATGATAGTCAGAGAGAGATAGAGAGAGGCAGAGACACAGGCAGAGGGAGAAGCAGGCTCCATGCACCGGGAGCCCGACGTGGGATTCGATCCCGGTCCCCAGGATCGCGCCCTGGGCCAAAGGCAGGCGCCAAACAGCTGCGCCACCCAGGGATCCCTGGAATTAAAATTTTAAAAAAATTGTCCTAATCATTCATTTACTTGCATTACTTCCATACAATGAATTTTATATGCATCAAGTTAAGTTGATTTAAGAATTGTTATAACCTGATTTTAACGACGCTCTCACAAAATAGACAATAACTTTGCAAGATGCTCACAAAGACACTTGAGAGTTGAAGACTGCAGAGCCTACCAAGAAGAAAATGGCAGAGTGACACATCTATTCCTAGTACAAACCTGTCATCAGCTTCATACAGTTGCTATCTAAAGAAACTGCCAAAATCAGATTTATGAAGATTATTTCACATATAGATTGATAGCC
Organism: Vulpes lagopus; assembly: GCF_018345385.1. Lineage (NCBI taxonomy): Eukaryota > Metazoa > Chordata > Mammalia > Carnivora > Canidae > Vulpes > Vulpes lagopus. The sequence goes on from NC_054825.1 coordinate 123,812,519, forward strand.
ACCAACCTGAGGAAAATCTGCTCTAAGTATGTATGATATATTCTGCATATTGTCAATTTGATCCTCACTTTATTCTCTTACAATTTTTATTACTGTGTGTGTTTTGGAATGGCCATCAATAGCAATAAAGAAATACATATAATAAGGATACGTGCTCATTTTTTTTTAACTGATGAAGTTTATGATCAAATAAAGTCCTGATCAATTAGGTCACAGATGGGGCATTCCAGCCGTGAGCTCCCTCTGCAGCCAAAACTGGTTTTTCAATTCTCTGCTTGAAATTGCTGCTTGGATAAATACCAGATATTTCTATTTCATGTGACCAATAAAGAACTGCTGTATCCAGCATGGAAGGTCCCTTCCCCTGGTCTCCACAACCACTCCGTCGAATGCACATCTATCTTCTCTTATCACTTTCCTTTCTGCTTTCTTCTATATGTTGGGGGTGACAGGAATACTTTTCTCTTCCTCAGACAGATCAAGCTCTTTTTGGTCTCTAGATGTTTACATGAGCTTTTCACTCATGAGTCTGGAACCTCATCTCCCAGATCTGTTCTTGGCTAATTGCTTCTCAACACCGAGCCTCTGCTCCTAAATCAGCTGTGTAGAGTGGCCTTCCCTGACCACCTTATATACAGCCCTCCCCCCGCCCCCCGCTTCCTCACCCTGCAGAAGGTTAGGGATAGCCAGGGCCTTCAGAGCCTGCAGAACCGGTGCCTCCCCACGTCCTCAGCCACATCTCCCAGCATCCTCCCCTCGTTGCTCTGCTTCATTTTCACTGGCTTCCTCAGAGTTTCTCAATTAGATGAAGAAAGCCGTTATGTGGTTTACGTGTGCTCAGTCTCTGCAGAAATGTTCTCCCAGATATGTGCAAGGGCTCATTTCCTCAGTTTACTCTGGTCCCTGCTCAAATTTCATCTCATCAGAGATACCTGCCTTAATCACTCTACCAAAAAAAAAAAAATCCCTTCTGTCCCCCTCAGTTTACTTTCTATTTACTTAGTCTTTCATGGCCCTTGTATATATTTTAAATCTTGCATTTGTTTGTCATTTGTCCCATTCACTGGAATAGAGGCTCCAATAGGATAGGGGCTTTGTGTTTTTCCCCACTAAAATTCACATTATATGTTGATGCATATTGCTCAACTGATTCCTAGAAAGTCTATAATGGTTTACATACCCACTGATCATGCCTTCTCTCATTTCTGTACATTCATGACTACAGGTTTTGTGAATCTTTTAAATATCTGTGATCCAGGAGGATTAATAATGATTTATTACTTATTTGCATTTATAAAAAATTAATAAATAATAATATATTTATATTATTATATAATTTATAATAATAAATTAATAAATTCAAAATGTTTATATGATTTCTAGCATGTGAATTGTCTTTTATATATTTCTCCCATTTTAAAATTTTTATTCTTTTATATTTATTGTTATTAATGATTTTATTCACATTTATATATTTTTTAATAAGAAAGTTTTCTACTCTACAAGTTCAATTTTTCATTTTTTTAAAAACCCCTAGTTAAATATATTCTTCTACGGTTTCTCTGAGTGTTTTTATTGCTAATATTTTAACTTTTAATGTTTTTTCTCCATATTTAATTTATGTATGTACATGTAACAGCAGTGGAATTCAAATTAGTTTTATTTTATTTTTTTAGAAATTGTTGATCAGTGTTCCTCATTATATACCAACATTATGGTAATCATAATAATGGTTAGGATTTCCTATAAGATTTCTACAGGCCAGTCATTTTGCTAAATATTTTACATACAACAGCTTAATTAATCTACATATCAATCTCCAGGGTTATGATGAAGCCTATTTTTCTTAAGAGAGGGACATAGCAAATGTCAAATGCTGTAAGTTGACCATGAAATCATCTCTCATTTTGAACAGCTAGGAGGTACAATCTTGAGCTTTAATCCACAGTTTTATGTTTCATATCAGTAAGGCCATTTATAAGTTCTTGAGCAACATGTTATTAGAGTATCATCCTGCCTATTATTCCTGTGTTAAGTTGGGAGCATTCAAACCAGTAAGAGTGAACTGCATGTCAGCCTTTCTCAATTTCCCTCAAACCTTCCTTCCCCCCAAATCTCCTCTCATGGAGTCATGACCACAAGATGGGCAAAATCTGGTTCTGCTTTCTATACTATTAGCAGAAGCAAAAAGAAGATAAAGAATATGTTTCAAAAAAAAAAAAAAGAATATATTTCCTTGCACTAAAAACAAAAGACACTAAAATATTCAAAGTAGATGCTTAGAAAAAGATAGTTCACAAGAAAACTAGAGAAGTAATAATATTATCCAACAAAATAGAACTTAAAAAAATATAAGAAAAAAAGATGATAAAAATAGGGTCAGAATATATAACCCTCATTAACATGAAACAACTCAACTTCAAAAACAAAAGACAGAAATGAGGAATAAACTAGATAAGTGAACAACTGTTGAAGGATTTCTTTTATATAATCCTCTCAGCAAATGATAGGTAAAGCGGATGAAAAATAAGCAGTGAAAGCGAGATTGGGACAAAACAATTAAAAACTCAAGCTACTTGGTATATATGGAGCAATCTTATACCAAACAACAAAACATATGCTTTCGTTTAGCACATGTGAAATACTTCCAAAGTAGGATATATTTCATACGATAAAGTAACGGAAGCCTTCATCAATTCCAAAAAACCCCCAACATAATACAGACTATTGCTTTCTAACAACATACAATAAAATTACTAATTAAAAGCAAAAGAATACCTAAAGAAAATCCCATAGTATCAGTAAATAGATAAAATAGTCATTAGATTGAAAAGGAATAAACTGTACTATGAACCTCATAATAGAACACTACCTGACAAAAATCACTAGAAACATTTAAAGAAGTACTTAGAAGAAAAATTACAGTTTTAAAGTATAATCAAGAGAATCAAGAAATGTTCTAAAATGACTACTGATTCAACCTAGGATACTAGACATAATAAGCAAGGGAACAAACAGAAAAATGAAAGAAAATAATGAAAATCAAGTCAGGAATCAATGAAAAAAGCAAAAAAGGAGAGCATATTAACAAAATCAAATTCTGATTTTCCTCCCAAAAAATTCTGTCATCAGTCAGTAGTTCTTACAGGAGAATTCGTCTAAATTTTAAGGAAGAATTTAAACCTTTTTTTTTTTTTTTTGCAAATTATCCAGAAAATAGAAAACAACAAAAATCTCTATAGCTATTTTTGGGAAGCTAGTGTTGCCTCAAATCGAAAACAGATGAATTTATTGGCTCATTTCAAATATGAGGGGCTCCTGGGTGGCTCAGTGGTTGGATGTCTGCCTTTGGCTCAGGTCATGATCCTGGGGTCCTGGAATTGATTCCCGCATCAGGCTCCCTGCAGGGATCCTGCTTCTCCCTCTGTCTGTGTCTCTGCTTCTCTGTCTCTCATGAATAAATAAATTAAATCTTAAAAAAAACCACCAAATATTATTAAATGCAAAAATCTTAAATACATTATCAAACTTCTACACTGTATTTTGAAAATGTATATATAACATGAAAGGATTCTTCAACTCAAAAATTCTTTTTTAAAAAAGATTTATATATTTAGTTTTTAGAGAGAGAGAGAGTGCAGATGTAGGAGTGTGCAAGTGACAGGGCAGGGGCAGAGAGAGAATATCTTCCAGTAGACCCCTGACTGATTTGTTTCGAGAACTCTGAGCTCATGACCTGAGTCAAAACCAAGAGTCGGACACTTAATTGACTGAGCCACTTAAGCGCCCCTCAACTCAAAAATTCTTTAAAGGTAATGTACATTAACAGACTAAAAAAAATCAAAGTACATTATTATCTTAATCAACGAGGGAAAAATTGAGTTCAATACCTATTTATTATGAAAACACCTAGAAAGTAGGAATGAATGAAAACCTTCTTAATTTAGTGGAGGTTAAATACCGATTTAAGAATATCACACTTAAAGAATTTTTTAAAAAAGATTTTATTTATTTATTCACGAGAGACACAGAGAGAGAAGCAGAGACATAGGCAGAGGGAGGAGCGGGCTCCATGCAGGGAGCCTAATGTGGGACTGGATCCCAGAACTCTGGAATCACGCCCTGAGCTGAAAGGAATTTTTGATGCATTTCCTTTATGATTAGGAATTAGACAAGGATTTCCATTACTGCTTGTATAGCACTGGAGGCCAGGCCTACACTATAAAGATAGGGAAGAAAAAGTTGTAAACATAGTAGGAAAGAGATGCAACTCTTGAAACTTTCTGATAATATCAATATCTATTGGTTATAGGAAACCAATGAAATAAAAAACGTAAGCTATTAGAATTAGTAAGAGTTCATCAGCATTGTTGATATTTACTTGCATTCCTCTACCTCAGTGATACCCAATGAGAAAACAGAAGAAATACAATTGTAGCTATATATATATATATATATGTATGTATGTATATATATGTATATATATATGTATATGTATGTGTGTGCATTCTAGGAACTAGTCTAGGAGACATTTTATTGAACTTTAGTATCTAGTCTAGAAGATAGGTTTTCTGTTTTTGTTTTAATGAGAGAAAAACTATGCTCATAGATAAGAAACCTTACTGTTTAAAAATCTGAAGTCATAATTAAAAAGATCTCTATGTTATAAATGCCAGCTTGGAATGGTTTCATTTGGAAGTCTACTAAATATTTAAATGAGAAGTAACTAAATTCGCATATTTTTATAAGAATATGACTTTAGAAGAAAAAGACTCTAGCCATAAAGTTATATTAAGTTCAACATAACTCAGTACAAAAATATGGCTAGGACATTAGAAGAAATAAAAATTACATGGTAATTTCATTCCCTAAGAGAGATACAAAATAAAAGAATAAGAATAAGAATAGAATAAGAATAAGAATAAAAAAGAATAAAAAGAATAAGAATTAGTAAACCATATTTAGTGATCCCAAATTGGTTCTATTCCATAGGGAAAAGGCTTATTCAGCATTTTAAAAATCAATCAATATGAAAAAATATAATCATCACAAAAGTCACAGAAAGAATAAGTGATAAACATACATTCATGATTTTAAAAAATCTATTTTTAGAAAGTTAGAAATTTCTTTAACTTATAACAAACATACTTCAAAATGAATTATTGAAATCTTCTCTCTGGTTGTGAATGAGATAGGGAGGCCTTTTATCATTACTCCTATTCAGTACTATAGTAGAAGCACTAGTCAGTTTTTTTACTGAAGAAAAAAATACAATAATTGGCAAGAATAAATGAGATCCATCAATATTCATATAGCACATGAATGCATACATAACAAATACAAAATAATCTAAAGATATTATTTTGAGAATTCAACAAAAACAACAAAGAAAATGAAAGTTTCAAAAGGTACTATTTATAATGGAATGAAAAAAAATTAAATTAAGAAAAAAGGAAGTACAAGAACGCCACACAAGAAAAGCCATAAAATGAAGAGATCTATATAATAACTAGGTAACTGTCTCAGATTTATGGATCAGAAGACTTGATGTAAAGTGATGCTAATTCTCTCTAAACCAAGAGCAAAATGCCAAAAGAACTTTTATGAAAGTTCATAAGTTAATTCTAAAATGTATATGAAAATTCAAACTTCCCAACTTGAGGGAGAATAGTAAATTGGAAGAACTTATTCTACAGTGTAATTCTCAAATTTGGCTGCATGTTATAATCATCAGGGAGACTTTTCAAAACCTGATGGTGATACCTTATCTCTTACATAATTAAATCCTTATCTTTGAGGAGAGACCCAGCATCAATATTTTTTATATTTCCCAGGTGTTTCATGTGCAACCAAGTTTTAGAACCACAGCTTTTGCAGCATCATTATCATATCATTATCATATATAATATAAATTGTATATTGTTCCAAACCTGTATTAATTAAGAAGGTAAAATTAATGTAAGGATAGTAATTAGTTGAATGGACAGAATAGAATGGAAAGAGACCCACACAGGTAGGGACACTGTCTATTACTAATGTAATGCAGTAAGGCAGTAGGAAAAAGGTAGTTTTTCAGTCAAAGTTACTTCACCAATTGGTTCCATAGAAGAAAAAAATAAACCCTGATCTCAACAACAACAACAAAAAAATCAATTCTGGTAGACTGCAGATCTCTACCAATAGAGTAGATGCTAAAAGAATATCTTTATGAATTTAGGATAAAGAAAATCTCTTTGACAACCCACAAAAAGGAAAATAGTTATAAATTAACTACATTAACACTAAAATTTAAAACTTCCATCATCAAAAGTTGCCATTTAAAAAATGAAATGTCAGTCTAGAAGAGAGGATATGTGCAATATAAGTAACTGACAAAAGATCAGTACTATACACACACACACACACACACATATATAGTCTAATCGATAATAAGAATTTATAAAACCCAATAAAGAAATTAGCAAGAGACACAAACAATCTCTTCATAAAATAGCATTTCTGGGGCGCCTGGCTCAGTCAGTAGAGCATGTGACTCCTGATATTGAATTTGTGAGTTTGAGTCCCATGCTGTGTTTGGAGATTACATAAAAATAAAATCCTTAAAAAATAAATAAAGTAGCATTTCCAAAAGGCCAATAAACACAGAAAAGGTGCCCAACCCCATTAGTCACCAGGGAGATGCAAACTAAAACCACGAGCAAACCATTATACTCCAACCAGAATAACTGCAATTATGAAGACTGATAACATCAAGTACTGCCAAAGACATGGATCAATTGGGATTCCCATACATACACTGCTCTGGTGGGAATGCAAATTCGTATAACTACTTTGAAAACTTGTTTAACATTATCTATCAAGGCTGAACATACATGTACCACGTGACATGGCAATTCCACTTATTTATATACCCAACTAAATGCACAGAAATGTGAACATACGTGTATATACGTGTGAACATACTCGTACAAGAATGTTCCTGACAATGTTACTAGGAACAGCTCCAAACTGGAAATAATCCAAATGCCCATTAGCAATAGGATGGATAAATAAATTGTGATATAGTTAACCAAGATACTATTATACACACTGAAAGGAATAAGCTATATAGAACATTGTGGATTAATTTTACAAAGGTAATATTGAACATATATGCCAACCTGATAGTATGATAGAATACAACCATCTGATAGTATGATAGAATACATACTATCATTTTTCTTTTTTTTAAAAGATTTTATTTATTTATTCATGAGAAAGAGAGAGGCAGAGACACAGGCAGAGGGAGAAGCAGGCTCCATGCAGGGAGCCCGACACGAGACTCGATCCCGGGTCTCCAGGATCACACCCTGGGCCGAAGGCAGCACTAAATCGCTGAGCCACCTGGGCTGCCCCATTTTTCATTTATATAAAGTTCACAAATGGACAAAAGTCAGGATAATGGTTACTTTTGGGGAAGCTGGTGGATAATAATTGAGAAAGGGCACAAACTAGGGCTTTCAGAATAATATTTGTAATTTTCTATTTTGTGACTTGTGACATATAAATGTGTTTATTTTGTGAAAATTCATCAAGATGTACACTCCTGTCTCTTAATTGAAGTATAACATAGTAGTAAAGTATTAAAGAATGAAGATGATCAGAACACGTGGAAAGACATGCTATGTTCTTTTGTAAGGCAACATAAAAATGCCAAATCTTCTCAAGTTAATCTATAAACTCATTACAATCTGATGCAAAATCTAGTAGGATTTATTCTTTTTTTAAAAGATTTTATTTATTTATTCATGAGATACACACAGAGAGAGAGGCAGAGACACAGGTAGAGGGAGAAGCAGGTTCCATGCAGGGAGCCCAATGTGGGACTCGATCCTAGGACCCTGGGGTTATGCCCTGAGCCTAAGGCAGACCTTCAACCGCTGAGCCACCCAGGCATCCCTCTTCTGGATTTCTTAAGTAACAAATTAATTTCTTTGAAAACTGATTAAAAGGTCTATGAATAGCTAAGTCGATTTAGAAAAAAGGAGTAAAAAACAAGGGGCTGGTCTATACATGAAATATATTTTAACATTTAGCCCAGAACCAGCATTATACTCACAGGGTGATTTGGGCACAACTAAAAAAAAAATAGAGCAGTGGAATAGGAGAAATATTTCAGAGACAGACTAGTCCAGATGTGAGTACAAAATAGGATTTAAAGTAGCAACACAAAACAATTGGGAAAGGATGACTAGCTTAGTAAATGGTCCTGGGAAATCAGGTTTTTTTATATGGAAAAATCTAAAATTGGATCCCTCTACCTTGCATCATGAAGCATCCTCCAAGCGGGTTAAAGACTAAGTGAGAAATAAAAAAACTGTAAAGTTTATATACAGTAATAAAAAATATCTTTGTAATTTCATATGCAAAGCTTCAAAAGCACAAACTATGAGATAAAAAATGATTTGGGGCTTGCTTAGGAACATAGATAGATTTAATAATATTGTATAGATTTCAAAATATTTCACATAATTTACAAATGAATTAAACAAAACTGCATTAAGCTGATGATGACAGCAGGTGAGTGTGTGTGTGTGTGTGTGTGTGTGTGTGTCTGAACTAGATGTGACAGTTGTCAATCTTTATTTCATAATATAATATAATATCTAAAACATTACTTTGTCTATGAATGGGAAAGATTTGCCTACCAACAGCTCTTTGACTTAATTTCCCAGTAGTTCTTCTGGATCTAATTCTACCACTATTGTGACCAGAAACGTATTTTCCTAGAAAATAACTCTTTGTCTTGCGTGTATTCAAACTCACTCCTTAAAGATGCGAGGGTATATTTTGTAGGTTTTATCATTCTTTTACTTACTGAATTTACATAGTAAGTCACATCAAAACACACTAACTCATTATTTGAGAATCTTAATTGAACTCTGACTTTTTAACATAGATTCTTAAAAATTATCTTGTGATTGGTAGACACTAATTTTTATACCCTCAAATAAGAACATCATTATTTAAGGAATTAGGATTTAGGCCACTACAGAAAAAGTGAGAGAAACATTGGTATAAGCACATTGGTATAAGCAACATTGTGAAGTGATTAAGAGGCTGGTTAGTTTTTCTTCCTAAGCATTGTGGTTTTAATAATTGCTTTAAAAAGATCACTAAATTTTATTTTTTATATTTTGGAAACATAAACATGAATAGTAACTTTCCACTCCTGGAGTAATCACTCATTTCAAAGAAGAGACAAATAATCCACCATTCATGATAGACTGTTTGAAGGCCTACAAAAAAACCCTCAAAAACCTTCACTCAATTCCTTTTCCCTACCTACCCCAGAATCCTATCTCGCTTCTTCTCTGGAGCACTCTTGGATCATAACCCTTCGTCAGTTAATTACTTCCTATCTTGGGTGATGATGACCTTTCTTCCCATGGAACTCATATATTTTCTATTAAAATTTCCCCCCTCCAGATCCCAAGAGTGCAAGCCTTCTAAGCACTTTCTTGCCAGCCAAGAGATGGGAGGAATTAGACAAAATAGATGCCTTACCTTCAAAATAGATGCCTGACTGGACTTCTAGGACTCTTGGCAGGGTCCTGAGGTCGAGGGAGTGAACGAACTCTTCCAAGGACAATGCCATTGCTCTGGCTTGGGTCTTGTGCAGACCTGGCACTTACAGAAGCTTCTGGCGTCGGGGGGTCACTTGTTGGCAGGTGTCCTGGCTTATCATTCCTCTTTCAGGCAGGTGAGGATGTCACGCTTGAGTCCAACTGGGGTGGAGTAGTTCGATGTGGGGAGGACTGTGAGGAGGGAGGAGGAGGCAGGGGACAAAAGGTGTGATAGCTCTTTTTGTTCTCATTGTGGCTTCATTTCCTTCTGACACTGAAGCAGAACAGGATGGGGGGGGGGGGGACGTGGTAAGCACGTCTGAACAGACAATGCCAAAAAAAAAACCAAAAAAAAAACGAGAGTTGATACAAAGCTCCCTCTGTGTGTGGCGAGGCCAGGTGTGCATGCACAGCACGGGCCACACTGTTTGGAGGTGGGGCTGCTTGTGGCTGTTGAACCAGGAAAGAACAGGAGAACAGGCCTGGAGGCTCATCTCCAAAATGGCACCATGTTCATTCCTGATGTCTTTAGCTCATTTCCAAAGTCTGGCTTTGCGCCTTATTTGCATACTCTCAGTGCTTTCATATTAAATTTGGTTACAAAAGTGCCTTGTGTCAGCTCTTTTGAGAAATCTGATACTCTGAGGAGAGAGGATCGAAACCACTTTTTATTCTTCTGCATTAGAAATATTGCTGAATCTTAAAGGAGGTGGGGGAAGGGCACAATATGCAAAGTGATGCAGTAAATTAATCCGGCAAATTAACATGAATTTAGTGATCACCACAGTATAGTGAAAGTGTCTGAATCTGTTGTAAGGAAACTGGGTTTCCTGGATCTAGCTCCGCTTTTGGTGTACACACCAAGGTGATTTCAGCCTTGTCTTCTCGGTTCTTCATTTGGGTCAATGATTAAATGAAAAGAAAAACAAAAGGAGAAGGAGTCCAATGAATCCAACGATTTGTTCCCAGGCTGAAATTCTGCACGTCTGATTCTGTGGCCCAAATTTTCGGGAGAGGAAAATGCCCAAAGTCAAAGGAAGCAAGAGAAGCCTCGTTGAAACAGATCTCAAAGATCTCCTCCCTCTCGGCCCTTTGCCTTTAGCTGAAACAACGGGTGAGACCTAGTGTAGACAACTCAAGCTGCTATTTTCCAAGCCTCTTTAGGGACGACTAAAGGAAGACTAGTTGGTAGGGATACAAGTGAAAGATGCCAAAAAGCTGCACATTCTCCTTATAAATTGGACTCCTGGCTCTCGGTTGAGCAGCTGTCACAGCCTCAGGCTGCAGGGAGGATACCCAGACAGACGGGGTCAGGGCTCCCCAAGCTCCACGTATGCTTCACACAAATGACCAAGAGATAAAAACACAGCCCTATGTTGGTACAGAGCTTGCAAGACACTTTCAGCTCTTATGATCATATTTGACATTTGCAGTAAGCTGCGTGGCTTCATTTCTTTCTTGGCGAAATAGGAATTTACTTAAGGGTCATGTTAATGGTTTTTCACTAGTAGCTTCCTAATCCCTCACTTGCAACTATTTTGTCCCCCAGAACTCCTCAAACTCGATCAGTGTGCCTCCCGAGCTCAGGCTCTTCAAATTGGCTGCAAATACTGTTTACAGCCTAACAGCACATCTCGCACCATAGAACAGGTTTAAGAAAGGCTGCTGGGTGTGGTCTGGTCCTTAAAAATCATACATCCTTTGGAACTGGTGTTATGAGAAATTTCATTTCATACCTACTCCACTTGCTTCACTTGACCTCACTTGCTTTTTTTTTTTTTTTTTTAATTTTCCCAAGTCAACATTCTTTTCTACCAGCCAGTAAAGCTTTTTTTTTTTTTTTTAATCACCAATATCTTACCATTCTCTATGCTACCCCTGCTTCTGATCTTTCAACACATGACCCTTGGTTTCTGTTACAACCCAATTCTCTTAGATTATAAATCTTAGTTAATGATGCTAACATTCTCTCAGTTTCCCAAACCTGAAGGCTACATCATGGGAGAGGCCATTTCTGGCCTCCAAATCCCTCAAGCCCTATACTCGGTCTCACTCATTCTGCTCTTGTTCAGTATCTCCACTGTTACTACTTTATTTATTTATTTATTTATTTTTCTGCTGTTACTACTTTAGTCTAGATGGAAATCACTTCTAACCTGGTAAGCAAGGAAATCCTGACCAGAACAGCCAAGACAAAACTGACAAAGTATGAAAAGGTACTTGATTCACCAGGTAGTAAAATAGATGGCTAAAGCTGAACTTAAATAAAATCTTAAAAAAAAAAAAAAATCTGGTTTAGACAGAGGAATCTTTAGCAAGGTCACGTTGGATGGCTTATCATTAGTAATTGACTCAGTTGGGATCCCTGGGTGGCTCAGCAGTTTAGCGCCTGCCTTCAGCCCAGGGCGTGATCCTGGAGTCCTGGGATCGAGTCCCAAATCGGGCTCCCTGCATGGAGCCTGCTTCTCCCTCTGCCTGTGTCTCTGCCTCTCTCTATGTCTCTCATGAATAAATAAATAAAATCTTAATAAAATAAAATAAAATAAAATAAAATAAAATAAAATAAAATAAAAATAAATAGGGATCCCTGGGTGGTGCAGCGGTTTGGCGCCTGCCTTTGGCCCAGGGCGCGATCCTGGAGACCCGGGATCGAATCCCATATCGGGCTCCCGGTGCATGGAGCCTGCTTCTCCCTCTGCCTTTGTCTCTGCCTCTCTCTCTCTGTGACTATCATAAATAAATAAAAATTAAAATAAAATAAAATAAAATAAAAATAAATAAAGCTGAACAACTTAGGGGCATTTGAGTGACTCAGTTGGTTAAATGCCTGTCTTCAGCTCAGGTCATGATCCTGAGGTCCTGGGATCCAACCCCACTTCGTCAGGCTTCCTGCTCAGCAGGGAGTCTATTTGTCCCTCTCCTTCTGCTCCTCTCCCCTGCTCATTCTCTGTCTCCCAAATAAATAAAATCTTTAAAAAAATAAATCACAAAAAAATAAAGTTGAACAACTGAAACAGTAAATTACAAGTGCAATAATAACCAGTTTAATGAGAGCTTAGAAACAAAGCAGAATGCAAACAAGAATGTACTAAATGAAAAAGGTGAAATTCCAAAGCAGTAGAAAAGAATGTCCTATGCAACAAACAGTTGTCAAATAAATTTTTGAATACAAGTTAGTTCCCTAAAATCCTATGCAACAAAATTAAATTTAAATAAAAATTTAAAAAAGGAAAAAATAGAAAAATGTCTGGAGAGAGCAAGGCAAGAAGCTTTTCTAAGTATTAATGGAAGTCTTAAAGGAGAAGACTAATAGATTTGATGACAGACCTAGGAAATAGGTCTCTGAATCAAAAAGAAGCCTTAACAAAATAGGAGAAAAGCACATACTTCAAATTAAGAGTTGGCATCCTGGATGTATAAAGAGCACTTATTAATCAATATACAAAATAAAAATATTCAAGGACTTCTGCTCCCGACTACCAGCTTGTATCTGACCAACTCTCCAACCAAGGGCAACTAGAAAAGTAAATGATTTTTTGACACTGTTTGAAGGCACCGCAGAGCTATCAGAGCAGGTGGGACTGGAGAGGCCAAGACCAGAAAGCCAGGGAAACACAAGGAGGGGAACCCAACCTTCCGCATCTCTTTGCATTTGTAGATTAATAATTGGCATCAAGAGAGGAGCCCAGGAGCAGAGCCTAAGTGATGGTTGAGGGGGAAGGAAGTTGAATGTTAAGCAGTTTCACACAGCCAGGGAGAGAAAAATTGGAAAGTGGGGCTAACAAGGCATCCAGGGAAACAGAGATATGAGTGGTTCAGTACCACTTTTCCCCTTCAGGGTTTGGCTTGCCCATTCAAAACCAGTACAGGGTTGGTTGTATGAGACCAGTTAGAAAGTTATCGCTAAAAGGCTGACAAAAACTAAGCAGCACTTCCTAGCGGTCTCTCTGGTGGGAAAAGAGGGCCTGCTAAGGGGGAGGAAGGATTCCGGTAAGTGCCCTGGGTGTTCAGCTGGGGCCCCTGAGGGCTACTCGCTAAAAGGCAGGGGTGACTATTAATAGACAGGCCTTGTGAACACCCGGGGCCCAGATCAGTTAGCTCAGCCCCCATTGCAGGAAGGTGATCTGCCCCATTTGAGCTGTGGGACAAAAGCAAAAGGCAATCCTGTCAGTGGGGAAAGCCACCAGAACCCTATAGTATTTTTAAACACAATGTCCAAGATCTAATAATTCAAAAAGCTCAGATACGGAGTCATGAGACATGCCGTTTAAAATCATTTAAATTAACATGTGGGAAACTAGAAGACAAGAAGGAGAATTTCAGTGGAGAACTGCCATCTAGTTTTTAAAAAGTAGCAATTGAGGGGCCCCTGGGGGGCTCAGGGGTTGAGCGTCTGCCTTTGGCTCAGGTCATGACCCCAGGGTCCCGGGATCAAGTCCCACACTGGGCTCCCCTGAAGGAAGCCTGCTTCTCCCTGGGCCTGTGTCTCTGCCTCTCTCTCTGGGCCTCTCATGAATAAATAAATAACATCTCTTATAAAAAAATAAAATATAAATAAAGGTATCAAACGAAATTCTAGAGTTGAAAAGTAACAATAATTGAAATGAAGAACTCAACCATTGGCTCTCACAGCAGATGGGACACATAGTGAGAGAGGGTGCTTGACTGGCCATGGGGAAGAAGAAAACAGCCTGTATTGACAGAGAGATGCAGAGAGGTCAGCACCCCATTCCGGGATGACAGGGGAAAGTCTCCGGGAAGAGATGGGGGCCACCCACCCCGGAGTCCCCCACAGGCTGCCAGGGCCTTCTGTGTCCCAAGGCTCACTGTCACCCGAGGGACAGAGCCCACCAGCCCTCTGAGGTCAGGGCTCCTGCAACCACTAGACAGCTTTCTAATGACCCTGGAGCCCACTCCTTAGCCAGGGACCAAATGCACACAGTGAAGCTTTTTGCAGCCAAAAACATAAAATACAATAAAAGCGTACAAGTGGACCAGTGCAGTTCGAACGTGCATTGTCCAATGGTCAATTGCACCCAATAGGTAAGAGAACTACCATACATTTAATTCATCAAACCCATGGATGGCTCAGGGTGGAGTAGGTCATCACAGGCACTGAGAAGTGAATCTATCCTGAAATCAGTTTAATCGAGTGATTTTACATCTAAACCTAATCAGATACACCACACAGAGTTATTTATACCATTGATTGAGGCATTTATTACTTTGACAAAAGAAAAGGGGTGGGGGGGAATCTAAAGTGCAAGAATGGAGGTTATCTACATAAGTTATCCCCATGATTGTAGGCTGCGCTGCCACTAGAAAGCATGTTTTCAAAGAAAAGTGTTGACATGAGAAAAATGCCAACAACATAATGTTAAAAATTAAGTAGAAAGGAGAAACAGCACAGGAAACAAAGTCTAGAATAGGTACCAAATGTTATATGTTTAATATGCTTGAGTGGTTTTATTAGAAAAATTAAAAAGATTCAAAGCCAATGAAATACTGTTTTCTTTTGCATAAAGAAAGATTACTTTTTTAATTCTGTCATTTCTAACACTTTCATTTCACTGCTCTCACCTAAGCTGCCTATTACTCTATCCCTCTTTATTATCTGGTGGACGTTTTCATTGTCTTTATCTTACCTTTATACTCATGGCTACGTTCTTTTCCTTGAAATACTCTCTTTACTTGGCTGGCCTCAGTTTTCATTCTATTTTTCTACTTGCTCCTTCTAGGTCAGATACATAGCTTCCTTTTTCCCTTCCTTTTAAATATTGTCTTCTTGCTCACATTTATTTGGGGTATTAAATGCAATTTTTACCTTAAATGCAATCAATGTATGATGTAAGATGAAGCACCAAAAGGGCCAAGTTTAAGAAAACAAGGTTTCTTGGACAAAGGGCCCAATGGAGAGCAGGCTGTCCCATCTCTGGCCAATTGTTGTCAGGAAAAATGATAAACCCTGTGGTCCTGGCTTTTAAAAATAATAATAAAAAAAAGAATGATGTTTTCTTGTGAAATTACCTTCACATGCTTGCAGTTAATTCGCATTTTTAAAAGTGATGGCCAAATTAATACTTTTATGTGAAATTACCTGATGTTTTTACCAAAAGTTTGTGACTTACTCTCAGAAAAGGAAGTATTGACCAAAAGTAAATCAATTAAAGGGCTCTCCATTATGACCTCTGACCTGTACCAGAACAGCGATGGCTTCTAAATATGTGTCTCTGGCCCTAATTCTTTACTGAGATCCAGACCTATATAAGACTTTTTGGATATTTTTCAAATTTTATATTCAACATGCCCCAAATTGAATGTTTTGTTTCCTCTGCTCACCACCCTCCACCCCCAATATCTGTTCTGTCCTCCTATACTCTCTCTCTCAAAATAGCAACAACCTCCATCCAATTTTCAAGCCAGAATCCTAGGTCTTCTCAGTGACATTTTCCTCTCCATCATACCCTCTATCAAACAATCAGTGACGACATCCAGGTGTATTGCTGGGATATTTCTCCCATCTTCTACTTCTCCCCAAGGCTATTTAGCACCTACGTGATGAAGGCCACCACCATCTCTTGCCTACATGAGGGTAAAAGCTCTTAGTTCCTAAACAGCCTTCCTCACTGTGAAGTCCACTTGGCCTTTCTAAAGTATTAATCTGACCAAATTCCTCCCTTCATTAAAACACTTCTCTGAAATGAACATAACATTTTTTTTTTTTTTGTCAACCATACCTCAAACAACAAAACTTTAGCAGTTTACTCTTCAGCGGTTATTATTTGGGGACTCTCTGTTGCAAGAAATAGATTGTACGTGACAGGAGCTCAACTCAAGCAGTGTGCTCCACAGGACTTGTGGCCACATCCTGTAAGCGACATTTGCCCCTTTCTTTTAGGAAAAGTAGGAATAAAGACTTGTGGCTGAAAGCTTTTGTAAGCATCGCCAGTGGTTGAGGGCATCTCTCTCAGAAAGATGCATTTCACGTTATTCCAATAACTGCAACATGCTTGGAAAGTTTCCTGCAGAGAAGAAATCTCTGTTTAAACCCTGAGCTTGCCTCTCGATGTTTCTACCAAAGACCAGAGATGGCCTTGCCCATTAGCCCACCTAAAAGGAAAGAAAAGACAGAGTTACAGCTAATGCTATGGTTGCTAATCATATCTGCCCTAAGAGAAGTAGCGTTGGAGAAAAAAGAAAGAAAAGCTAAAAACAAGCTTTGCTCAAGGTGTCCATTCCTTTGTTAAACGCTCAGCAGCTACTTCGCTAAAAAGTGAGCAGAACTAGCTGAACATAAAGACCAACAGATAAACAAACAAAACCTCCTGAGACTAAACTTAGAGATGGATCGTCCTGACTGGCATCGAAATCCCTTGATTTTCTAAAACATTCTCCTCGTTGTTTATTTCTGAAGTGGCAAGAAATGAGGCCTTTCCTAGAAAATAGGAATCGCTCCCTAATTTCGGCTTAGCTAAAATGTGGAATTTATTGCTTCAAGTCATTGGTGAGTTAGGAAGCAGTTGTAGCTACAGGATGAACTGCTTCTGGCTCCTGGTACCTCCTCAGAGCTCCTTCTGGTGTTGGGGGTGCATTTCAGTGAGTTGGTGCTGTAGGGGCAACACCTGACAACTCAAGCCCTCTATCTCCACAGACCCAAGGGTGATGGAAGGAGCACTCCTTTCTCCTAGTTGTGCCAGCGGAAGTACCAGGAGAAGCTCTGACCGATTCCAGCTGGGCCGCATGTCCACCTCTCAACAGGACACTGTGGCTCAGGCATGGGAAATGCGCTGGTTGCCCAAGTCACGTTCATGGATTTTTATTAGGCTGTTGTCCCAGATAAGTCACGAAAATAGAGTTGGGAGAAGAGAGGTCTCAAAGGAAAATCGGTGTGCTGTCACCAACAAAAGGAGACAGAGGTGCTTGAGGGGCAAGCTCCTGGGGTGCCCACCGTCGGGGCCCCAGGAGCGATACCTGGTTCCCCACCTGCAGTGCTCGAAGCACCTCCTTCTCCCATCTCCAGCTGGAGAGAGGATTATGCACATTTTAAATTTATAGCAAGTATGAATTATTTTAATAATCTAGAAAGTATGTTAATAATTAAGAAAGAAAATTAAAGCCTGCTGCAAAACTACCTCTTCATATTGTCCAGATCCACAGGGCACGTCATTAAAAGGCTTGCTCAATCAAAACCTCTCCCTCCCTCCTCTGGGTTCTCTGCATAAGCATCTCCCAACCGGTGGGTGTGCACCTTCCGCAGGGTCCCGGTGTCAAAGCCCCGGCTCCCAGCCTGCTAATTCATCTTTTGAGTGAAGCTCAATGCAGGGCTCACGTTTCTTCCCAGGTAGCTTTCTCCTTGTGGTTATCCTTTTCTCTACCCTAAGGCTTAATTGTCTTTTTCTGTAAACATTTGTTGAACCTTCCTCTGCATCTGTCATCATAAAAGGCACTAAGGGCATAAATAGCCCTCAGGTGAAGTTGCATTTTAGCAGAGCATGCACAGAGCTTGAGAATCCGAGTCTAGTGTATACAGCTCTCCGTGGGGGTGAACAGGCTACTCTATGGGAACACACAGGAGGGACACCCAGCCCGGGGGCTGGAGTACGGGATGGGGTTCCCCAGGGACAGTGTTCCTGAGGCTAATTTTGAGATGTAAGTGGTGGTTGGGTAGCCAGCCCTGCTCACCCTGTGGAGGATTTCCTCAAAGGATGACTACTTTTCCATGGACTTCGGCCCATCGCCAGGTCGTGCAGAGCCAGGGCCCAGGCTGACACGTGGATGCTGCAAAGAGGGACCCTGTGGATGGGGGCACCCCGCGAACCCTGCACTGACATTTTCCTGGCTGCAGAGCTCAGCCCCTTCCTTCAGAACCGTAATGACGGATCAGCATGAAAACTCCTTCCTCATAAAAGCTATATTCCATTTTCTCTCTCCAAATGCTGAAGTTTCTGGGATAGAACTCTACGGTTTTCTCCTGACATTTACATGGCATTATTCAGCAACTGCAGGATGCCTGTAGAAAAGACAGTCACGCTTTACCACTTCTTTTCTCTTTCTCACGTACTTGTTCTATGGGAAAGATAAGCAGGGATGTCGTTTACATATCAGTGGGAGAGCAGAGTCTCTGAGAAACAACTCAGTCTGAAGCATCCAAAAAAAATACATTTTAATAGATTCAAAATAATTTTGCATTACAAATTAAATATTAAGTTCCAGTTTCTTTAAAAGATCAAGGTTTTCATTTCAGACTTAAAAATGTTAAATTATATTAAATATAAATTATAAAATAAAATCTATTAGAAAAATGAAATACTAAATGCATGTTACATGTGAATTATTTAGTTTGGTAAATTTAACTGAGGCTGTGTATTTCTTTAATCCAAGCCAATTTTGTGAGCAATAGACCCTCTTCATAACCTGCCAGATATACATATATTGTTCATTTTAAACTTTTTTCCAGCTGGTACCACCAGACTGAGAAAGGGACCAGTTGACTAAAACTCTGGAGTATCAATAGCAGATTGATTATAGGGAGAGTGATAGAGACACCAACAAAGATAAGCAAATATCTAAATATAACATAATGACCAATGCCTCTCTCTCTCTCTCTCTCTCTCTCTCTCTCATATATATATGATATATAAATATATCATATTATATATCATATTATATATGATATATAAATATCATATTTATATATATATATATATATAATATGGTGAGTGTTGTAGGTTGGTCAGGATTCCTACTTCCTGAAGTATTTTAATAACTGAAGACAGTATTTTGCTCACTTGGCAAATAAGCAATATGTATGGTTGAGGTTATTATATTTCTCAAAGTTCCCCTAGTCTACAAACTAGGCACATAATAGACGAGCTGAGATAATTTCTGAAGTTACAAAAGTTATATATCTAGTGACATGATAACCTGAGTCAGGAACTACTTATGGAAAGAAACCAATTTGTTGAGAAACCATACCTCCCCCTACCCCAAGTAAAAGTCTCAAAGAAAGGGATTAAAAGGATAGCAGTGTGAGACATTTACAGATTCACTTTATATAAAAAGAATGACTTTAGATTTTTTTACTTTTTAGCACATCCAATTTCTTTCCCTTTCTTTCTCTGTCTTTCTTTCCCTCTTTCTTTTCTTCCTCTTTCTTTCTCTCTTTCTTTCTTTCTTTCTTTCTTTCTTTTCTCTTTCCTTCTTTCTCTTTCTTTCATTCATTCTGTTTTTTCTTTCTTTTTTTCTCTTTTCTACACATGAAATCCTTAAGAACAAATGAAGTAAAAGGCTTATCTTATCTTCATCTCCCTCAGTATGGCTATACTATTCATTCATACATAAATATGTGATACAGTTATATAATCACTGTGTCCATAATATACATATTATTCATAATAATAGAGTTAGATTCTTTTGTCAAAGTGTGAGTTCCATCCTGGAATTCTTGAGGAATTATCACTTTTACGAGCTCTTTATCACCTAGCAGTGAGATGCCTCATTATCTTTTCTGAGATACAAAAGAGAGACTGAAGAATACATATGAGTGCTAAAGTCCAAGTTAATAATTATGTTCTGCTGTTGTGGAAGTATTCAAATACATGCTAACATATGAATATGTACAAGAACTGGAAAAAGAATTTTAAACAATGGTAGAATGAATAAGTGCATCAGGGTCTATTCCTGCATTCAAATACCATGCAGAGTGAAAAACAAATTACATACAAATGTACACACCAACAGGAGTGAATTTCAGAGATGAGAATAAAAGAGGTCACGAAAAAATACAAATATAATAACATCTAATGCAAATGTATATTTCAATTAATATATAGTGTTATAAGCGAAGAAATAAGAAATACAAGAATCAGAATACTACAAAAATTGTAGAGAAGCAGGAAAGAGATGTGTTGTGTTCAAGGACCTCGAAGTTAGTGGTAATGGACTAGTCCTTAAGCTAACCAGGTGTTCATTATGATTAATATAATTATTATTGTAATTCATTAAATTTATTAAATAAGTTCATAAGCTTATGGACTTAGTTGTCTAAATAAAATTATAAAGTTGAAATAACCAAAGCAATATACTCATTTATTCATTTATTTGACAGATGTTTGCTGCACTTGTACCATATGCCAGGCCCTGAGCTAGTTGTTAGAGATTCTACTAACCCCAAACAGGCCATGATCTCTTCACTCACGGAGCTAACAGACTAATATTTGTTTATTTGCCAGCAGTGGACAGTCAGATATGCTCGCAAAAAAATGTCATGAGCTTAGCAGCCATGGACAAAGCTTATTCCCCCTGTCTCACCTTCCTTTGGAAGCCCTACTCCAATCCAACCCTGAAGCATGTACTTAGCTTAAAAGGATGGAAGAACTATGGAAGTCACCTTGCTGTTTCCAAGCTTCCATATCATCCCAGAATCCCTTATGTCCAGGACTAGTCTGGAAATCTGAGCCCTCCTTTGAGAAAGCTTAGACATCTAGACTATGACTTGCTTCTGTGGTCTAAGTTGAATTATGAACAGACACAATATATGACTGGAAAACATTGAAAAGCATTAAGCCAATGTAAAAAGAAAAGCTATGATCTTCCTGAAAATATGACAAGTGTCATATACCTTTTGGTATTCTAGAACTTTCCTACAAAATCTTTGTTTGTCTCACTAAGTCCAACCTGTTTAGAATGGAAGTTAAGGCCTCCAGAACCCAGCCTCCAGAACTCCAGGGCTCCTGCCATGAATCCCGTCATTTTGGCAAAGTCACCCTCACTCTTTTGGAGCACGTGTCCCTTATGGGGTGGGAAAGATGGCAATCGCCTGCATTTCTCAGCAACCTGACCAAGTTAGGCATTCACCCCGGAACAACCTCGGTGGCCACGTGACCGCAGCCCTATGGCCAGGTCGGGCCCCAGCCCCATTCCCACCCTAGGAATGAAACAGCTGGAGAGACGGGGAGGTAAGAATGGATTCCTTAGAGAAAGGCAAAGAGATTCTGGGTGGGAATAAATAATGTCTCCTATTGTTCATCATTTTAGTTCCAACTAGGATTCTTTTACCTCCATGAAGTCTTTTTTGACATTTAAACTATTTTCAAAAATCTCTTCTTTCATAGAAGTCTCAGTAACTGACCATCTCTTATTATGCGGCCTCTTGTATCCTTTTCTCAGTTTCTGGATTTAAAATTCTGAAGGGAAAGGTCCACGTCCAGTTCAGCTGCAAGCACTTCACAGCTCCAAGTACTGTACTAAGTATATTTTCTAAAAAACAACCCAAATAAATGGCCTTCATGTATTTGTTGTACCTAATTGAAAAATTTGAAACTGATCCAGATGAGGTTGTGCCTCCACCCACCTCTCTTTTCTTCAATAGGAGAAAACAGAGTGAAGTTGTAGCCACATCTGGCCACAGGTCAATGCAGGGCATTTGTCTCATCGAGAGTCTTCTCTGTTGAAGCAGGACTGGAAATTCAGAATCTTAATCCGCGGAGCATTATTTACTCTGTATTTGAAGTAAATATTGACCACATAAAGAGGCTAAATATTTTTTTTCCTGAGCAAGATTTTATAGCTCATTCCTGAGAATTCAGCCATATGTACTGTATATTCCTAGACTACTGCTATTGAATTGGTAATGACAATCAAGGACTGTGTTATTTCCTTGGACTTAGTCTAGAGGAAATATTGCTCTCAAATTCCTTACTGAACAGTACAGAGAAATGATAGATGGTAAATCTTATGCTGTGATTCCTCTAAGGGCATATCTGTGAAGATACTAGGGAAAATGTATATTCCTTTTTCTCGTCACTTTTTAAATCTCTACAACATGAATCCCTTATTCTGTGAATTATTTCACATAACGACAGAGTTTAAGGAATAAGTAGAACCTCAAAACATAACTGTATGACCTCTACAAAGTCATATTTTGCTTGAAATAAAGTATAAAAAATCCCAAGTACAATATTTTATAAATGCACGTAGTTTGGTTAGAAGAGCAACTGACTCGAAACATGATTTGACCTTCTTTATGCATTAGTGAACCTAAAGAATTGTTACATTTTGGCATTGGATTATTTTGAGAATTAGCTATGTATTATTTTTTCCAGCTTTATTGAGGGATGATTGAGATATGAAACTTGAAGATGGGCAATGTGATGTTTTGATAAATGAATACATTATGAAATGACTAAGGCAGTCATTAATGCAATCACACAATATCCATCACCTCAAATAATTACCTTTGTATGTGTGTGGTGAGGACACTGGAAATCTACTTTCTTAGTAAATATCAAGTATACAGCACATTGTTATTAACCAGAGTCACCATGCTATCCAGTAGGTCTTTAGAACTTACTCATAACTGAAAATTTGCACCTTTTGATCAATATTTCCTCTTTTTCCCTTACCCTCCCTCCCCCAGCTGATAACCATCATTCTACTCTCTTATATAATCACTTTGCCTTTTTTTTTTCCTTTAGATTCCACATATAAGTGAGATTATGTGGTATTTATCTTTCTGTTTCTGGCCTATCTCACTTAGCATAGTCTATACCAGATTCATCCCTACTGGCATAAATGGCAGAAATTTTCTTCTTTTTTGAGGCTGATTCAAATGGAACATTCAAATGGAATATATGTGGAATATCTCACATCACATATTTTAATCCATTCATCCATCAGTGGACACTTAGGTTGTTGCCATATCTTGACGGTTGTGAATAATGCTGCAGTGAACATGAGAGCACAGATATTTCTTCAAGATCCTATTTTTATTTCCTTTGAATATATACCCAGAATTGGGATTGCTAGATCATGTGATAATTCTATGTATAATTTTTTTAAAGGAACTTCTATAGTATTCTTTAATTCTTTTGCCAAT
Source organism: Vulpes lagopus (assembly GCF_018345385.1). Taxonomy (NCBI): domain Eukaryota; kingdom Metazoa; phylum Chordata; class Mammalia; order Carnivora; family Canidae; genus Vulpes; species Vulpes lagopus. The sequence continues at coordinate 123,836,000 of NC_054825.1, forward strand.
TTACATTCCCACCAACAGTGCACAGAGTCCCTTTTCTCCACATCCTCACAGGCACTTGTGACCTTTTGACTTTCTGGTAATACTCATTCTAACAAGTTTAAGGTGATATCTCATTGTGGTCTCCATTTGTATTTTCTGATAACTAATGATGAGCCTCTTTTCATATACCTGTTGTGCATTTGTGTGTTTTCTTTGGGGAAATGACTACTGGTTCATTTACCCATTTTTATGTTTATTTTCTTCTTCTTCTTCTTCTTCTTCTTCTTCTTATTATTATTATTATTATTATTATTATTATTATTATATCTAGTAAGCTCTATACCCACTGTGCGGCTTGACCTCACAACCCTAAGATCATGAGTTGAATGCTCTACCAACTGAGCCAGCAGGTGCCCCTCATTTGCCCCTTCCTTTTTTCCCTGAAATATTTATTTATTTAATTTTAGAGAGTGAGGAGGGGCAGAGGGAGAGGGAGAAAGAATCTCAAGCAGGCTGCATGCGCAGCACAGAACTGGACGTGGGGCTTGATCTCATGACCCTGAGATCATGACCTGAGCCAAAATCAAGAGTCAGACAGTAACCAACTGAGCCACCCAGGTCCCCCTCATTTGCCCATTTTTAATTTGAGCCTTTTTTGTTTTTTTGCTATTGAGTTGTCTGTGTTCCTAACATATTTGGCATTATTACCTCTTGTCCAATTTATGATATGCAAATATTTTCTCCCTTTTTGTAGCTTCCCTTTTCATTTTGTTATGAATCCTTTGCTATGCAGAAACTTTTTAGTTTTAAGCAGTCACGCTTATTTATTTTTGCATTTGTTACTTGTGTTTTTGGTGTCAGATCCACAATATCATTGCCAAGACCAATAGTGAGTAGCTTTTCCCCAAGGTTCCCTTCTAGGAGTGTGATAGTCTCAGATCTTTTTTTTTCTTTTTCCTTTTTTTTTTTTTTTATAGTTTCAGATCTTATGTTTAAGTCTCTAATTCGTTGTTAGTTGGCTTCTGTGTAAGAGAAGGATCCAGTTTAATTCTTTTGCATGTGGATATCCTATTTTGCCTACACCATTTATTGAAGGGACTATCCTGTTCCTATTGTGTAATTTTGGCCCCTTTGTCAAAAAGTAGTTGACTGGATATGTCTGGGTTAATTTCTGAGCTCTCTATCTTGTTCCATCAGTAATATATATATATATACCTTTTTATACCAATATCATTCTCCTTTGCTTACTATAGCTTTGTAATATAATTTGAAATCAGGAAGTGTAATGTCTCTAGCTTTGTTCTTCTTGTTCAAGATTGCTTTTGCTATTTGGAGTGTTAGGTGGTTCCATTCAAATGCAAGATTGTTTTTTCTATATCTGTGAAAAATGCCATTAGAGTCTTCATAGGGATTTCATTGAATTTGTGTATTTCTTTGGGTAGAATGGGCATTTTAACAATATTAATTCTTCCAATCCATGAACATGGGGTATCTTTCCATTTATGTGTGTCTTCTTTGATTTCTTTGTGTTATAGTTTTCAGTATACGAATCTTTCGCCTGCTTGGTTAGGTTTATTCCTCAGCATTTTATTTTCAACCTCATGTTACTTTAATTTTACATATATTGAAGTCCCAGTATGATAGTACCTTACTGATGGTACCATTTTTTTTTTTTGTCCTTTTTATGGGAAATCTATTTTTAGAAGAACCACAGAAAAACCTTGTAAAGCTTTCTTTGGAATGTTGAATGGAGCTTATCGTACTTTCCCTTTGGGAACAAACAAAATTAAAAACAGACATTAGATGCAACATGATGATGCTAGTATTTATTTGTTGTTGTTTGTTTCTTTTAGTATAGCTGGGCTTGAGAACATATGTGTGACTATTAGCTACAAGCGGAGCCTCCAATTACCTTCCCCTAAATCTAGAGTTTGGAATTGACAGACAAGTGTTGAAGTTTCAGATTCTAAATTTAGGAAAATTCACAGCCCCCTTTACAAGTCAGGCTTTCAGGACTATCTCTATAAAACAGGCCTTAGGCCTTGACTTGATTATGCTTACCAATTAAAGGCAAGGCAGAGAGACAGTGATCTGACTGGGGGAAGGACAGAGAGACAGACAGAGGGGGAGAGAGAGAGGTAAAAACCACACATGAACCTTTATCCCAATCTAACCAAAAATGAAGCTGCTTTTATGGGAGGAGCAAGCAAGTAGGGGAGAAGAATGGGCAAACTTTTCTCCCAGCATTTAAAATAGAGTGCAGGGGATCCCTGGGTGGCCCAGTGGTTTGGCGCCTGCCTTTGGCCCAGGGTGCGATCCTCGAGTCCCAGGATCGAGTCCCACGTCAGTCTTCCAGCATGGAGCCTGCTTCTCTTTTCTCCTGTGTCTCTGCCTCTCTCTCTCTCTCTCTCTCTCTCTCTCTCAGTCTATCATAAATAAATAAATCTTAAATAAGTAAATAAATAAATAAATAAATAAATAAATAAATAAAATAGAGTGCAGAAGTTCCTACTCTACATGAAATGGAAATCTGGAAAGTCAGAAACTCAGCCCTACATTTGCTTAATTTAAAAATTATTTTATATTTTGAAACAATGAGAAAGTGTTAGAAAGAATATCTATATTGTTTCACATTGCAATTAAATTCCTTTACTGAAAAAAAAACAAACCTAGGGAAAGAGAAGGATGACCAAAGTTAGAACCATATCCTCTCTGTGGAAAACGTAAATGTTGAGAACAATAAGACAAAGGGAGTAAGAGAAATACAATGGATGGCCTTCATTTCAGTGGTTCAGACAAGATAGTTAATTACTTCCTGCTGCACTGTTAGATTCTAAATCTTATACTTTCAGCTTCCGGTAGAATCCACTAACTCTTCAATCTGCTTAAAATAAAGTTTCTTTTTGCCCAAACCAGACTATATTTCTGTTGCTTGTAGCCAAGGACCTTAAATAATATACCACCAGGCAATTGTTGCAGATTGTGACATGGCACAGGCCAAGATGGAGGCCATTCAATTGACGGACAGGTCAGAACACCTGATCTCAAAGCCACTGATAAGAAATAGACTCCCAGGACTAGAATCAAAGGATTTGTTTCTATAATATCACTCATTTTGAAATCTAGTCCACAGGTCCAAGAAATAGAAATAGAATGCAAACAATGGAAAATTTCTTAAAGAATTGTATTTCTGGTGAAAACAAAGCCTGGCAACACATTAGATTATTCAAACTCTAAAATAACCCCAAATCTCACAAGCTGTAGGGTTACCAAAGTGGAATAGGCCCCACAGCTATCTCAGAAATGGGCTAGAAGTCACAGTCAAGAGAGCAGAATGGAGTCAGTCCTCCAGTTATATTCTGGGACCAAAACACACAGCAGCCACTCCTGGTACCAACCTCTGTGTTACTCAGAGTCCTTCAGCTGCAAGCAACTGGTAAGAATACTAATGAAAATAAAAAGGTGGGATTTATTAGAAAGATAATGTATATGAAGTTGATAAAATCCCACCGCAGCACAGGAACCAGGGAATCAGAATCTGGAGTGTATGAGCACTGTACCTAGTCTTCCACACTAATCCTCAAATCAGCAGTTTTAAGTGTTTCCCTAAGTCAGTTCCTCAGGATGACCATTGTTCCACATATTTTTGATTTGCCCAGCCCCTAATTTCCTTTCTCTTGGAATCATCGTCAGGGGACCCCCCCCCCCGCCCCCAGCCATATTGTTATGATCACTTTGTGGACCACAGCTGATTGAAGAGGGGTCCACACCTAGACAAGCTGTGTTAGTGAGATTCAATTCATGAGAAATTCAGAATTTAAACTAAAAGATGTGCTGGAAATTGGGAGTTGTCATTAAAATGAGAATTTTTAAAGAACTGGCCACAAATCTCTGCTTCCAGGTTTGTCTTTCCTGGTTCCCACATTCAAAAGGTTTAATGGTTCAACATTTTCATGGACTTCATGAGATGTCATAATTATTTCAAAAAAAATTTCCCTGTCTATGTAAGTTAGCATGAATCAGTGTATCTCATTGATATCTGGAGAAACCTCACCACCCCACTGACTACTTAAGGTCCTTACTGCAAGATTGGGTACTGATTTTTAAGCAGCATAAATGGCTGGACTAACCTTTGAAACCAGCTTCTGGGATAAGCCCTAATCCCAGTAGAGAGAGTGCCTCATCGTTAATTCCATACTGGTGCTCTGAAGGATGGACTCCTGCCATTAAAAAATAAATGAATAAACAAACAAACCTGTGTATAGCACATTTCCTGAAATTGGCATTTTAATCCTAAAGGAAGAGGATTATCAATCTGATTCTGCAGGTAACAGTAAGTTTTTTTAGAGAAAAAAAACTTTTTTTTCTAGACTAAATCTCCTTAATTGACTATGGCCAAGAAGAAAACTGAGAGATCAGTGATAACTGTGGCCCTCAGAAATCCTCAGAAGAGAAGGAGTATTCCACAAAAAAGGTATATGTTTCATCAGAGACTGCTGTTAAGGATCATTATCTGCATAAGGGCATGGGAGTAGCCGAAGTCTTTCTTTCTCTGTCCTGCAGGAAAGAAGGGAGCCAGGAAGGACCCCTTACCCCCACCAGCAGCAAAGGAGACCAATTAAATATAAATCCTATAAATGCAATATAAATTTTGAGTCTTCAGAATGCTCCATTTATGAACCTGGTCTGTCTACAAAGGGGGTGGAGCTCTTAAATCTTGATGTGGTTAAACACAGATTGGACCAGACTTGGTATTTCCTGCTGTGTTAGCTGAAAGTAACAGCCACCGATTCCAGCTAGATTAATCTGAAGAGCAAAATCATTACAAGTTTTCAGAATTGTTTAAAGGGAAGCTTGCAGCTGGGGATCTAGTGAAAACTAGAACCACAAATCAAAAGCCATCTGGACCTTAAAGTGTTCTCTCTCCATCTTTCATTTTTATTTTCTCTGCATGTCATAGAAGAGCTAAGTAACCCTCCCACATTCACTTAGCTGGTTTGCTATAGAGGTGGAACTGCAGTTCGAACCTTCTGACTTCTGGTTTTGAGCAATTTCTACTTCACTTTACTCTGCCTTGAGAGCAACTAAGATCAGCCACGCAAATCTAACTCCTTCCGTGTTTTACCGGTTGGCAAACTGCACCAAGTGACTAGGTATTAACTGAATTTGATGAAGAGTAGCACGAAGGCCCCTCTATCTCCCTCCTGCCACCCATCTGCTGCTTTTCCCACATTGTGTAGTAGGCGGAGTCATTGACCAAGAAGTCACATGGTCCCTCCAGGCTTTGCACCTCAATAGACAGACCACAGGCAAGTCGTTTCAACTCTCCAAATCCTGGCTTTCTTGTCTTTAAAGTGAGATCGTAATTGTATCACCCACAGAGCACTGCTGTGAAGTAAAATATTGCACATGCGTTACATCCACTAGCGCCCAGCACATGGTAAACCTGTCGATGGTACCAGAGCTACCGATTCCCAGGTCAGCCCTCCAGAGACTCTGCTGTCCCATCTCTGGTTCTAAACATGAACACATGGTCTTGAGCATTCCAAGAGCAAGACATTTATATTGATAAAAACAATCTTTCAGTGCTTTTGTGGAGGAGGAAGTGAGAGGGAGAGATGAACTGACATTCAATCTGTGACCACATCCAAGCATCAAAGTCTGGTTTCCCCAAGAGAATGGCCAGTGTTTCTGGGCAGCTGGCGTATCCTCCCCTATTTCCCCAGCTGCATCAGCACCTGCTGAGTTAACCTGTGGCACGAGTCAAAGCCAATCTCTGCCAAAAAACAAATCTCTTTCCTCCTGGCATGTTGAATAAGAGATAGGAGTGCATTAAACATTTAACTGAGACACTTCAAGAGGGTCTCAGGTAACAGGACGTGTTTTGAGATTTATTTGGCATGCGTTAAGTGCACATAAGATACCAGGAGATACACAGGGAATGTTCCTGAGATTTTTTTTTTCTTTTCAATCAGCTTCCTCTGTGACTTTTACAGTAGAATTTATTTTTAAAGAGGCATCATAGTTTTCAGGGTGCCATAATAAAATCTAAAATAAATGTTTTCACCCGGATAAGCACTATTAAAAGGAAAGGATACTGAATTCATTTAAATACATTTGCAAAAGATTGATTTTCCCCAGAGAGTGTACATAGTCTATTTCTTTAATTATTCTTGAAGTTTTGCCTATCAACTGACAATTTCCTACAGAAGGGAAGCAACACAGCCTGGCTTTCCTGACAGCAAAGAGCTATAATAATACTAGAATGAAAATGGGTTTGTCACTTTCCTTATCGGTTCTAATGTTGGAGTTCTGGGAGTCAGAAATGAAATAACCCCCACTCTAGCGAACACAATTGCTAAGAATATATTAAACTGAAAGTTAAATTCAAAGTCAACTTTCTCTAGTTTCTGAAGCTTAGGATGCTCACCTTTAACTCTAAGCAACGGTAGGGTAAGCTATACAAAATTGGAGTAAAATATGGTCTTATTTACTTTTCTAAAAAAGATTTTATTTATTTATTCATGAGAGGCACAGAGAGAGAGAGAGAGGCAGAGACACAGGCAGAGGGAGAAGCAGGCTCCATGCAGGGAGCCCAACGTGGAACTCGATCCCGGGTCTCCAGGATCTCGCCCTGGGCTGAAGGCGGCTCTAAACAGCTGAGCCACTGGGGCTGCCCTACTTTATTTACTTTTAAGCTTCTCTAGCCCAGCCTCTGCCTAGGTGGCTGCTAACAGCAGGGTTTCTCAGCAATGCATAAGCAACCCATTCAGCCCTCCCCAACCCTTTGCTTAGCCTAGGTCACCAACCCCAGGTCTCCTATTTTAGCACGCACGTCTTCCTTAGGAGCTGCGGTTTCATTCTTGTCATTGGGTCATAGCTTCCTGAGCCCCATCCTCCCCTCAAAAGCCACCATCTCTGCTGAAGAGTAGTGGTGGTTATATAACACTGTGAATATACCCAATGTGCACCATTGTGATTTGTTCGCTTAAAAATGGTTGAAAAGTGGTCAATGTTACACTGCATCCTTTTTACCATACACACAAAGACTAATTGCCTCTAAGTTTACTCCTAGGTAGCAGAGGGCCTTGCATCCCGGAGGACCCTGGCCTGTTCCCAATAGGTCCACCATCTCTATCTTTTTTTTTTAAATATTTTCTTTTCTTTAAGACTTTATTCATTTATAAATGAGAGAGAGAGAGATTGAGAGAGAGAGAGAGAGAGAGAGAGGGGCAGAGGGAGAAGCAGGCTCCATGTAGGGAGCCCGACATGGGACTCGATCCCGGGACCCCAGGATCAGGCCTGGGCTGAAGGCTAAGCCGCAGAGCCACCCAAGCTGCCCCACCGTCTCTATCTTTGCAGGCCAAAGGCAAAAGCTTTGTGGGCTAACCATAGGTACACAGAATACAACCACGTGTGCATACCCCTCCCCTTCTCCTTCAAGAGTTGGGATACAATTTGCCCCTTGAATCTCTGTGCGTTCATGACTCTCTTGAAACCAATTGAATGTAGAAGATGCTGTGTACAATTTTGAGGATAGATGACTAAAGGCAATTCATCTTTCTTGCTTGCTCAAGCCCTCGCGGGGGCCCCCTCAGCCACCAGGTGGGCAGTCCCGCTACCCTGAGGCTACCAGGCTGTAAGGAAGCTCACACTGACACAGAAAGACCAATGGAAAAGCCCAAATGCTACATGAAAACCGAGGGAGGCACAGCCCTCAGCTGCTCCAGCTCCAGCCACGCTCCGACGGCCTTGCGGGAGGCCCCGAGCCAGTGCTACGGGCCAGCCCTTCCCAGACCCCACACTCACCGACCTGCAAGAGGTAGTAAAATTACTGCTGTCCACTTTGATCCAGAAATTGTTATGCAGCGAATAGAGAACCGGGACAGAATTTGGTACCCGAAGGTGGGTGCCATTAAAAAAACAGGTGACATTGGGTTTAAGACCAAACAGACATCAAGAGAGTCTTGATGAGCCTTTTAAGAAAAGCTTAAAGGGCCTGAAGAAAAGTTTAGCAGAACCTTAAAGATCTCATGAAGGCTGTCTGTGGAATTGTGAAGAAAAGTAAGGAACGTAATATGGAATACTATATTCCATGTGGCAACAGAAAGTTGAGCAAAGCTGTCATCTGAGGTAACATGGAAAATAGCAGATGTACCTAATGAACTTGATGATCCAGCTAAGGAAACTTCTAGGCAGAATGTTGAGAGTGGTGCCTGGTTTCTCCAAGCTGCCTATCCAAAAATGAGAGAAGAGATGAACTAAAAAGCAAATTCTCCAAGTTTTGAGTTGGACTGAGAAAAGACCCCGAAAACAGACTTTTCTTTCTTTTTTTTTTTTTTTTAAGATTGTATTTATTTATTCATGAGAGACCCACAGAGAGAGAGACAGAGACACAGGCAGAGGGAGAAGCAGGCTCCATGCAGGGAGCCCGATGCAGGACTCGATCCCGGGACTCCAGGATCATGACCTGAGCCAAAGGCAGACGCTCAACCCCTGAGCCTCCCAGGGTCCCAAAATAGGCTTTTCGGCTAGCAACAGCTTCTCAAAATAGGAAAGGATCTCAGGTCATAGATTAAATCCAAAATATGACTAGAGGATTATCAGAAAGACCTAAGGCAGTGCCTCCTGGCAACTTTTTGACAGGCAGAAGGGCCTCAGAGGACCGTAGGGTCATGGCTTCCAGTCAGACAAAGGGATTCCTAAGAGTCTTAAGAGCATTGTCCCTCAGTAGCCTTCCAGGTAAACTCTCAGTGGAAAGGGGCTTATCCTGAAGAAATCTGTGGGCATGGCTTTGCTGAATGAGGTAAACTAGAAATGAATAGCCAGGAACCCCCTCCAACATTTTTAAAAAAAATAGTATTTGCAAAAACTGAATGTGAAAAAAAAAAAACTTTGGAGGTGATCCACCTGGTATAGCCTTTTGTCTTTGAGATTTTGTGTGTCTGTGAGCAGGAGCCACAGAAAGGCCCAGCTTATGAGTGAATGTGTCAGGAGATGCCCCCAAAAGGATCTGGGCCCCTCTTGTTGACCGGGTCATGCAACTGGTCACTGTCCAAGGTCAAGGACGTCTCATCCACATTCTTAATTAAAAAGGCACAATGAGGAATTGGATTCAGTTTGGAGGCCCAGATACCTGAATCTGAGGGGGACCAAAAACAACAAAATAGAAACATACTGAGATTAGAAATAGAAAAGCAGAATGTGACCACCAAATAAAGCTCATAAGCCCAACAATGAAGGTATCGTGAAGCAGGGGGTCCTGGGATGTTAAGAAGAAATACCTAAAAACAGATCGCTGTGGGGAGGATGCAATATGTGTTACCTTCTGGTTATAACTCACCCTAGCAGCCCCCGCAGGTCATATCCACCTCTTTCCCCACAGGGTTTTAATGAAGTGGATATGGAGGTATAATTTTGATCCCTAACCTTGAGGCTCTAGGCATGGAGAGGGCTTTAGGTACAAACTTAGCATTTTTCTTTTTTTCTCAGAAACCCCCAAGTCTGATTTCATAAATACAAAACTTAGCATGATACATTTAATTGTAATTTCTTCCCCGGCCTAGGTAAAGTTCAATCTGAAACAATTTCAGAGCATTTCATTTTAATGATTGAAATGTGTATTCAATTCCTATAAAAATCCAAAGCTCCATTCTGAATGCAGTTGACATTCTCCAGCACATCATTTAAATTTCTCCTAGTAATTTTCTGCCTTCTGTGAGACAGTGATATTACATTGCCTCAAGGCATTTTGCATATTTTGTTGATTTTAACATTTAAAGTCCTGGTGGTTTTTACTCTCTCATTATGTCCCTGTTCATGTCCCATATTTCCCTCTACTCCTCTCTAGAGAGCAGTGAGAGAGTTGAAATAATTTGTATGAGTTTAAAAAGCAATTTCTCTGAGATGGGGACTGATGAGGGTTTGAGACGGGAGCACTGATGAAGATACCAGGAGTAAAGGCAGCTTGCTCTGGTTATGAGGGCTAGGAGGATAACATGATTGAATTTGTCTACTGATGATGTAGAAGTCATCAAAATAAGAGGGAAACTGAAGACTATGGTCACTTGCCCTACATTTAGGGAAACAAACAATGAATTTGTTAAACCACTATATTATTTGCAATTTCTTAGGCAAAAAAAAGAGAAAGTCATGGGGTAAAATGGATAAGGTATACCAGGTCTCTCACCTTTCAAAGGTAAACTCTGTTGAGTGGAGAAGAAAAACTTGAAGGAAAGCAGGGGAGAAGAATAAGCTCATCTGATCAAAAAGCAATGCCAAGAACCATTGTATCTTTCAAAAATTTCCAAACACCTCCCTTCCAATGTATTGGCATGAAAAAGAAGATCTTGTCTCAGATCAAGTGATTACTATGTCTATATATTATATATTTTCCTTATGTAATTTATATCGTAATGTCTAGACTATGATGTATAATTCCAGGAACAGTTAAACTTTATAAATATTTTCATTTTTAATCTTTACCAATCATTTCCTCTCATTAATCTGCTTTTTTTGGCCTACATCTTTTCCATTTATCTATCCAACCATCCACCCATCCATCTTACACTAATGAGAAACGCCGGTGTGGTAGGTTCAAGATGGTCACACATTTTGACACTTTCCAGTTGAGAGCTAGGATCTATATCCCGTCTTTTTGAATCCAGTTGGGTTTTGCAACTACTGCAACCAATTAGAATGATTGATCAAGCTGAATTAAGGTTTCTCCATTTTTTTTTTTTTTTTGAGCCAAGACTTAAAAGATTGGAAACTTCTACTTCCTATTTCTTGAAATACTTGTCCTGGGGTGAGTCGGTCACCTCAAGACAAGTTCGATGCCCTTGAGTCTACCATCGTATGAAGTGGCCGAGGCTAGCCACATGTGGAGGCCCCATGGAGAGAGATGACCAACTAGCTCTAGTGATAGTCATGTGAGTGAGGAAGCTTCTTGACTCCAGCCACAGGTCATCTGATTGCAAACATGAGTGACCTTAAGAAACAACCTACCACTGAGTCCATCAACACACAGGAAAGATAAAAATAATATATTGTTACTTGAAGGAACCAAGTTTTGGAATGGATTATTACATAGCAGTAGATGACCAGAACAACTGTATACCACGCTGAGTATTGGGAGGCTGCAAAGAGAAAGAAAATAAGAACCCCTCCCTCAAGGGAACAATAGAAAAAAAAATTTAATTCACATTATAAGAAGAGTTCTTCTTCTTTCTTCTTCTTCTTCTTCTTCTTCTTCTTCTTCTTCTTCTTCTTCTTCTTCTTTCTTCTTCTTCTCTTTAGAGAGAGAGAGAGAGTGTGTGCAGACATGCAGGACAGGGGAGAGGCAGAGGGAGAGAATCTTAAGAGGCTCCACACCCAATTGGAGCCCACAGCTCCATTTCCTAACCCTGAGATCATGCCCTGAGCTGAGATCAAGGGTCAGACCTTAACCAACTGAGCCACTCATGCACCCCAGTTACTCTTACCGCGGTTAACGAGGGCTAACATAAGGTTTCATAGCAGGATCGCTACTGAAGTAAAAGAGAGGTGAATTTCATTATGTGCATTTAAAAAATTATCTGAGCCTTGGCTTCTTTATCTGTAAATCTTGTAAAGATTAAATAGGTTGACCACGTAAAATGCTTAAACGATGGTCTGGCCCCATAGTAAACAATCAATGTGTGTTACCTGCTATTATTATTACTATTCCTATTTTTATCACCAGTAGCAGCAGCAAACACCTCCATCCCAAGATGAACTGAAAAGACAATAATTCTCTCACTTTAGTTCTGCCGGCCTTGTTGGGGGACAAGTCCACAGCTACACTTCTGCCTCCCATACTAATGATCTTTTGAGCATCTTTGGTCTTCAACAGCCACCAAAGAGTTGTATTGCCATACGTCACACCAGTCTGTCTCAAATCATCGTTTCTCAGTAGCACCTAGGGGGAGACATTATGGCATAATGTTTAAGAGGGAGTTCAAATCCTGTTTTGAAAATACACTGGCTGTGTGACTCTCTGTGCTTCAGCAGTCTCATCTTCAAAGCAAAATATAATTTTTTATCTACCTCAAGCAGTTGTGGAGACGATGCAATGGGATAATATGTGTAAAGCCCTTGGCACATAATATGGAATAAATGTTGTGATTGTGATTATTATTCATATATTCAAAACTGAGATTCAGAGATAAGTTGCTTTCCCACTGCCCCTTGCAACAACCTTAGAAAGTCAAACTTGAATCCGCATCTGTCTGATTTCAAGCCTCATACCTTTGCTGCTTTGTGATTCCCTCTTGAAAAAAAACATTAATATTTACCATAAGTGGGAATTAATATACATTCTTACTTTATGTGGGTTGCTAGATTTATCAAGTAAAAACTTTAAAAAAATATTCATTTTTATCTGAAATTCAAATTTAGCTGTGTGTCTTATCTGGCAACCTGGTGTTTTTCTGTCTTTCTGGCTGGTAAGCCTAAGAGCATTTTTGCTTTGTTGATGGCCATTTAAAACCAGATATCTTGCCTTTTGTCACTTATATTTTCATTTTCATTTCAGACGAAATTTGGTTGAGGGAAGGAGCACATTCTTATAGTGCATATCTCCTACTCTTAAACTCATGGGTTATTACCCAAACAGATTGAAGGTGCTCCTTGGAGAAAAAGACTTTGTCTCTCTCTCTCTCTCATGTTTGTGTTTCCAAACACTACATATAACACCTCTGGACACTCAAACAAGGCTGTGGAATGAAAACAGCAGTCAAGGTTCTTAGGAGTCCTTCAGAGGGAAGATTTGAACTGTCAGAAAATGTTTAGCAAATGGTGTGCACAGCAAATATGAAATCGCAAGAACTTTCTATAGGTGTTGGGCAATTTAGAAACTAACACTTTTTTTTTTTTCTTCCACAACCAGAAGAAACTCCAAACCCACTCATCCAAACCCTGGGTAGATGCTTTGATGACTTGCTTATTCATGTTGAAGCTCTAAACAGATGAAATGGACCAATACTAGCATATCTAAAATGCTAAATACTTTGGACCAAAGTCTGATTCTAAATGTCATTATACCGGGAAAGTCTCATCATCATCATCATCATCATCATCATCATGACGCTACAGCTACTTGCACACTGTGTATCTTCAAGAATCCATTCAGTGAGAAAAATCATAAACTAAGAAAACCCTTTGGAGCAAGCAAGGGAAGTACTGATTAAGTTTCAGTCACAGGAAAGGACAATGGAGCCCCTGAAATAAAATTACCACAAGGACCAAAAGCAGTGTGTTTGGAATGCAGGAAAAGGAAAAAAAAAATAAAGTTATTGATCCGTGAACTGGAAAATATGGGAGAACTGACTCAGAACAGATCAGCATTCCGGGGAAGTACATGCATCTAAAAAGCAGTAACCCTGTCAGCTTTGGGTAGCTTCTGCGTGGGGATCTGGTGACACAGTCTCCCTGGAGGGGTGGAGTGATCCACCCTGCACAGGCCAGGAATCAGAAGTAGCAGCCATCAGAGTGGAAGAGAAATGGAGTAATCCAACCCATCACTGTGAGCTTGAGCGGTGGTACAGTTGACCCTTGAACAACACGGAGGTTAGGGGTGCCCATCCCCAGTGCAGTCGGAAATCCGTGTATAAACTTATGACTCCCCAAAAGCAAAATGACTGACAGTCTGCTGTCAACCAGAAGCCTGGCCAATAAAATAAGCATTCAGTTAACATATCTGGACGTATTCTTACAATAATGTAAGCTAGAGAAGAGAAAACGTTATTAAGAAAACCACAAAGAACAGAAAATACATTTACATCACTGCACCGTATTTATAAAAAAAAAAATCCACTTGGAAATGGACCCACATAGTCCAAACCCATGCAGTTCAAGGGTCAAATATAATTATTTACTGTGGACAGTTCTCTGCCGTATATGACTTTGTATAATTTACTTAACATCTCTGTGTCTCTATTCTCTCCTCTGTAAAGTAGGGTTAAAAATAAGACCTGTGTCATGTCTGTCATATATGCTAGGGTCAAGTAACAATATAATCAATGCTTACTGTTACTATTACTCTTTTCCTGTACCGCTGTAGCAGGTAGTGATAATGCTTTCTTACAGCTATTGCCTTGGGAGCCCAGAATAGTTTGGACCTTGAGTTTCTCTGACACTGAGGGGTTGAGAGAGAATTTCCCTTTTGTGGGCCCATCTATCTCAGGCAGTAGAGGAAACACCCAATCCCCTCAGCCTACCCTGGAATCCCGACACCAGTTCTCCGGCCTCGCAGTCTAGCAGAACGCCAGAGCTCCTCAAAAGAACCAACGGGACAGTGGGTGAGAGCATTCTCCAAGCTCAGGGCATGCACTTTGGGGCCAGGACCAGCTCTGGGATCCGGGAGTGAAGAGGATGGGCAACCTGGCCAATGCTACACACACAGGAATGCCTATGTCCCTCATGAGGGCCTCTATCTGGCCTTTACCCTCTAGTCCGCCGTCCCAAAGTATGACACTGCTCCCCCAAATACAAAGGTACAGAAAAGAAACTAATACTATCAAATCTGTATTTTTCTATAAGAAAAAGAGGTACTGGTGGAAAAGGGTGAAAAGATACATATTGCTGGGGTAAAGAGGGAAGAACAAAATATATTCCATAGATCACTGATAGGAAAGCTTCCCTTGTTTTGCATTTCCATCAAGGAAAAAAGGGACACAACCCTCATGTCTCCTTTTTCAGGACCTGAGCCATTTTTTCCTGGGTTCTGGATGTTAAACCTACATGATTTTTATTCTTTCATTCATGCGGTATAGCCCATGTTTAATCATTAGCAATTCCTGGTGTGGCTGGCGTCAGGAGTTTGATGATAGCAGGGTGTGACATTGGATTTATTTTTTATTTTTTGAAGAAATTTCAGAATGTTCCTTTACCCTCTGAGTAGACTTTATTTGTTTAAATTCCAGAGAATTTATTTGGAAAAATGAAAACCAAAAAGAACAAAAAATAATCCTATATCTGTTTCTCAACATTTTTTCCTCCTGATGATTCATCTTATTTTGGTTTTGCTGACTCACAATTTCTTTGGGGGGGTTGGGACCCTACAGCAACGAGCTACTTTAGTGCTTCTTTGCTTAAGACAAAACAAAACAAAAAATCCAAAAAATGAACAAACCACAGTCTCCTGGCTAAAGCACATTTACAGGGATTTATTTATTTCTTTTCCCCCATCAGTACTCAACACAAATACGGTACTTACAATTCATAAAATGACAGCATGCAATGCTCTTTTCAACACTTTCAGAAATACATTTAGTGGTGTGCTTGTGGATGGCAACATGATGTCGATGCATTTATCCATCTGCCTTTTTACTAAATTGGAGATCAACACAGGGTAGTTGATGTCTACCGTGGATTATAAGTGCTGTCCTCACCACTTCTGAAAATGAGTTAGACCAAAAGCTATAAACATGAATCCGTGATATTTTATTTGGAATTGGAAAACTACAAATATCAAAATAGCTTATTCTATATTGCTTCTTCTGTGGAAGAGATATCGTCTGTGGAGACTATGTTGGCTAGAATTTTCTCTCCAAAGACACGAAATAAACAAACAAAACAGTAAAAGTCCTTCCCTTATAGAGAAGCCCTTGCCAGTGTTCCTAGGAACCAATGAGTAGGAGCCCATCATGTAAGACTTTCCACTTCTGTCTATGGTCTGTGAATATATGCATAATTCTGAAGGCTCCGGGGAACTTGCCAAAGCACCTAGAATGTGAGGCTCCAAGCTGCTCAGCCACCACATCCGCCGTCCGAGCAGCCTTAGGCCAGCAGGCCGTGAGAAGGCCCCAACTAGAGCCCAGCTAGGGCGGCTCTCCATGGAGATGGAAGCCTCCAGACTGCATGAAGGGGGACACCCTCAGATCACATGACAAGCCAGTATCCAGTGGTGCCAGCTTCACATCACTGACTGCAGTTGCCTGGAATACCCTGAGCTGGGATAAGGAACACAATTAGCAATGTGGTTTTAAGCCACACACACACACACACACACACACACGTGTGTGCACAGAACACGGAACACAGCTGTTCCCCCCGGGTGTTTGCTGATTTTTGGAGCATAGGGAGAGACCAAGAATCTGGCTGCAGGGTTCAATCCTCACATTGCAAGGAGGCCGAGAACGCAGAGAACTTTCGAAAAGTCAAGATGCTGAAGAAACAACACTTGGAGAAGCACTTGTGAAAGTCAAAACACAGGAATATGGGCCGAGGAAATGGCTGAGATTTAATTTTAAGATTATGGCTGACTTTTCCTCCCCTACACCTGCCACCACAGCAGCAGGGCTGTGACAGGAACAGGAGATCACAGGTAAGAGTTGCAACGTGCAGACGGCATCCGAGGACTTCTTACAGAAACCCCAGACAACCGGAAGGGCGGACCCTAGAAAAATCGGAAGCCAAGGGCGCCTATGTCTCTGGCTACCGTTAAACGGCCTATGGACTAAAGCCTGTTTACCTCAGGTCCTATTACCTCATACCGAGCCTTCAACAAGAAAAAAAAAATCACAAGACATGTTAACGGACAAGGAAGACAAAAGTCTCCAGGCCAGACCAAGCCGTAGCTCTTATATGCGGTAGAAATTGTCTCCAGAACAACTGAATTAATCTACCTGAATTGAGGTGATTTTTCTTCATTGCACATACGGCTTGGTGACCAGATCACCTGTTTGACTTATAAATTGTGCTAAACTTTTTAAAGACTGTAATACTGAGTTTAATTAACACATGTAACCTGCTGAATAATACTCTCTACCTCGGCTTTGGGCTCAAATGGCAGGTCGTCAGTGAGTCTTTCCATCACTTAAAGCAGCAGCACCTCCACACGCTCCTGATCTGTTCTCCCGGCTTTCCTTTTCTTCAGAGTATTGACCTTTGTCCAACACACTGTAGAGCTCGCTCAATTGCTCATTATCTGGCCTTCCTCCACTCAAAGGTCAGCTTCCTGAGTGCTCTCTGCTTTACTCATTACCCTTCGTAAAGTACCTACAATGGTTAAGTGTTTGGTAAATGTGTGCTCAAGAATGGATAAAGACGCACTCCATCAATATTTATCTACAGTCACGTAAGTATAGCAGACTCCATGATCATAGTTAACATTGATTGAATTCTTGCTCTGCACCGAGAACTGTGCTAGACAACTCTGGATTTTACATGGATCACCTTAGTTAAGCTCTACCACAACACTGTATGTCAGTGCTATTATCTTTTCCCTTTCGCAAATGAGAAAACTGAAAACAAAGAGATAGAGTAAATTATCCAACATCCCCCACAGATAAATTGGACGTTAAGAAAACCTCTTCAAACTTTAGTTAAATTAGCGATATTATAAGCCATAAATGATAGGAACCCACTCACTCTAAAGAAGAACCAATATACACATCTCTATAAGATTTCTTCTTTTAAGATTTATTTATTCTAGAAAGAGCATGTGAGCAGGGGAGGGGAAGAGGGAGAGGGAGAGAGAGAGAATCTTAGGCAGACTCCCTGCTGAGTGTGCGGAACTTATGGAGGGCTCAGTTCCAGACCCCTGGTATCAGGACCTGAGCCCAAATCAAGAACCAGGTGCTCAACCAACCAAGTCATCCAGGTGCTCTTCTCTGCAAGATTTTCGAGAAGGTGTATAAAACATGGGCCACCTGGGTGGAGCAGCTGGTTAAGCATCTGACGCTTGGCTCTAGCTCAGTAGTGACCTCAGGGTTGTGAGATTGGGGCTCCTTGCTTAGGTCCACATCTGTTTAAGTTTCGCTCTCCCTCTGTCCCTGCCTGCTCTCTCTCTCTCTCTCTCTCTCTCTCTCTCTCTCTCTCTCTCAATCTTTCTCTAAAATAAATAAATCTTCAAGATAAAAGAAGGTATGTCAAACAATCCTGCCATCATCAGGCCACTACGTATGTCCAGTATAAATAAAGGGAAAACTAGGAATTGGAAGGGATTTCTCAGAAGTAACATAGTTGTCTTTTTAGGTGGCCATTATTAGATTGGTAGAAAGGGTTATGGCTTTATTCCATCTGCCTTCCTCCCTCCCTCCCTCATCTCTACTCCCTCAAGGGCTCTGCTGCCCAAGGGAACAATCTGGAGAGGATCTCTCACTTGCACACTTGCTGGACTTCAGAACCTCACAGACCCTCCTTAGTTCACGTACCAAGGTGAGGTGTAGTGAGAGGATCTGCAGTAGCTTTACGTGGGTGAGGTGTAGCGAGAGGATCTGCAGTAGCTTTACGTGGGTCCAGTTTGGAGGCGTGCATGGCCATAGCAGCATGTCTCTAACTCTCACCTGGATAATACTGAAGCTCGACTGAAAAATACCTGGAGTGGCTTCTGTTGGCAGGGCCCAAACACAGGGAGCCACATGTAGCCCTCACTCCAGGCCATTTGCGAGGATAGAGCAGGGGTTAGGGATCAATCCATGTTGAAGGTCCCCATTTCTGCCTGGGGGCTTCTAGGGCAGAAGCTCGGCCGTCAGAGACTGTGGAATAAACCCAAACCCACCAGATGAAGGACCTGAGTTGAGGATGACCAGGTGTTAGTGAGAGAGGGCATCACAGGCATCACAAAACCAAGACGAAGTCCCCACGAGTTCCGTAAAGAATGAAATGCACTACATACTAAGTTTTGGATGCCTGCTCCAGAGCAACTGTTGTGAGCTTTTCAGCAGTGGCCAAGAGAATATAAAATTATAAGACCAAAGAAGTAAAAAATAAATGTATAAGAAGTTTATACCTAGTTCTAATTTCTTTTCTCTTTCCCTGTGTTGCTTCGGATTTCTTCTATGTCGGGCAAGAGGGAAGAAGAGTAAGTGAACAGACTCTACACTCATGCAAGACCACAAGCCCAGGTCAGCAAGAGTTGGAATAGGAAAGGGAGTGGCTTTTAACTAGATTAAGATTTAAGTCAGTTGTGGTCTGCTCTGGAGTTTATAACTCATGAACTCCTTTTAACTGAAAGTTCTCAAGAAGCTATGGGATCTGTGTGTCTTGGATTTCATCAAGAAACAAGAGGGCAAGATCAAATTAGACATGTCGAAAACAATAGTGGAGAAAAATGAAAGTTTCCTGTTGTCCTCGACTGAGATTAGATGATTCTATAAATAAATTACAGTGATAGTGCTCGTACTATATATATTCTTAATATATCAGAAAATAATTTAAAAGGGGTATAAAATAATCCAAAAACACTAAAATATGGCAAAATCAGGGGTGGAATCAACTTTCTATTTTGGTACGAAGGGTCTAGGCTTGTAGCGTCAGTCCTGTCATAAACAGGTTATTTTTGACATGGATTCCGCACTTAATCTCAGTCAACAATTTTGCATTTGCTCCAATAGCCGCATGTGGGATTTCAATTCGTAGTAAAGACCAATACAGTAGACAGAGTGGCATATCCAATCTCTAAGAGACTGTAAGATTACCAAAATTATGTGTGAAGGGATAGCAAAGGATCGATTTAGATGAGAATATAACAACCATGATCATTTTTTTTAATTCAAGTATGATTAACACACAATGTTATAATAGTTTCACATTTACAGTGTCATGATTCAACAGTTCTATGCGTTTCTTGGTGCTCATCAAGAGTAAGTGTCCCTAATTCCTTTTGTCTATCCCACCCAACTGGTCATCCATCTTCCCTAGCAACTAGGAGTTAATTCTCTGCATTTAAAAGTCTGTTTTCTTTTGGGATGCCTGGGGGGGTTCAGCAGTTGAGTGTCTGCCTTCGGCCCAGAGTGTGACTCCGGGGTCTTGGGATCGAGTCCCATCTCGGGCTAGCTGCATGGAGTCTGCTTCTCCCTCTGCCTGGGTCTCTGCCTCTCTCTGTGTCTCTCATGAATAAGTAAATAAAATATTTTAAAAATAAATAAATAATAAAAGTCTGGGTTTTTTTTACTCATCTTTTTTTTCTTCATTCGTTTTGTTTCTTAAATTCCATATATGAGCGAAATCATGTGGTATTTGTCTTTCTCTGACTGAATTTTTTTACTTTGCATTCTATCTCTAGTTCCATCCATGTTTGTTGCAAATGGCTAGATTCCCTTTTTAATGGCTGGGTTTTTATATATATATATATATATATATATATATATATATATAATATAGCAATATATAGTAATATATTAGTATTAATAATATAATATATCATATATTAATATATTAATATAATTATATTATATATAATTATATATTATATATAATATTATATTACGTATTATATATTATATATATTATAACCCTCGTCTTTTTTATCCATTCTTGTCAATGGACACTTCATTTGGTTGCTTTCATATCACACTTATCATAAATAACACTGCATAAACATAGGGGTGCGTATATTTTTTCTAATTAGTGGTTTTATTTTCTTGTTCTCAACACCCAGTAGTAGAATTACTTGATCATATAATAATTCTATTTTTAATTTTTAAAGAACCTCCATACTGTTTTCCATAGTGGCTGCACCAATACACATTCCCACCAACAGCACACAAGGGTTCCTTTGCTGCATATCCTCACCAACACTTGTTATTTCATTTGTTTTTTATTTCAGCCATTCTGACAGGTGTGACATGATACTTATTGTGGTTTTAATTGACATTTCCCTGATGATCCGTGATATTGTGCATCTTTTCATGTGTTCGTTTACCATCTGTATATCTTCTTTGGAAAAAAAGGTCTTTTCAAGTCCTCCACCCATTTTTAAAATATTTATGTATTTATTTTAGAGAGAGAGCACAAGGGGGCAGGGGAGAAGGAGAGGGAGAATGAGAATCTCAAGCAGACTCCCTGCTGAGCACGGAGCCCCACTGGGGACTCCATCTCATGACTGAGCCACACAGGTGCCCCCCTCCACCCATTTTTAATTGGAATTTTTTTGATGTTGCATTGTATACATTTTTTAAATATATTTTAGATATTTACCCTTTTATCAGATATATCATTTACAAATATCTTCTCCCATTCAGTAGGTTGCCTTTTTGTTTTGTTGATAGTTTCCTTCATTGTGCGAAAGTTTCCTTCATTGTGCGAAAGTTTCCTTCATTGTGCGAAAGCTTTTTATTTTGGTGTAGTCCCAATAGTTTAATTTTGCTTTTGTTTCCCTTGCCTGATAGTTAGAAAAATGTTTCTATGGTGGATGTCAAAGAAATTACTGTCTATGTAGGAATTTTATATATTTTATTTACCATGATCATTGACTGAGTGATGCCAGACCCTGTACAAAATACTTGACTCATTTAATCTTCACAATTGACCCATGAGGTGGGTTTATTATCATTCCCATATATTTCACATATGAGGAAACTGAGGCATGGAAAGATTAAGAAACTTGTCACCCATCTAGTAGGTAGCAGACAGGACCTGAACCCAAGCAACCTGAATTCAATGGATGCTTCCTTTAATATTTATGTAAAAAGAAGACCTCTAGTGGCAAAACAGAACTGGTCAAAATTCTGTAAAAGTCGTTACAAAATTATAAGTGAGTTGTTCCTCTGTGTTTCCTTGAGAGCCCAGAACTCCTAATGCCAGAGGTGTCAGTTTTGAAAAATTTCCTCTGCCCAAAGTTGATTATAGCATTATTATAAAATTCTCAGTGCTTGTCTCTTTTGGAGCTTCAAACTCAGTATGGTGGACAGGGATTTCTTTAAAGTCAAATTTAGCTGGAGGGTAAATATTAATCATTAAAGGTGCACTGGCCCCAAAGGCTTAGTGTTTCTGTTCTTTTATCTTTACACTTACTTCCTGTAATACAAATAGTACAAGATTATATATTTTCTTTTTTTCCTTTTTTAAAAGCCTAAATATATATTGGTTTCATACTTTGTATTATTATTTTAGCAACTCTCTAGTTGAAACAAATGTGAAGTGCTCAGAAATAATGTATTCACTCCCTCAGCTACTAGCAGTGTTGCTGGCAATGGTTCCCAATTGAATTCATCTCTAGCAATTATCCTTGGCTGAAAGAAGTAGGCTCAGTCAATATTAAGACACTTCCTTGAGGACTGCTGGAATTTAATAAGTAGTCAAAGTTATGGCACAAAGCTCTTGATACCCTTGACTCAATTGAGACAGTTCTGAAGGACCATCTCAGCTTCAGAAACCCGAGAAACAGGTAAAATCAGGTGAGGCCTGTGCTGCAACTTACCACAATTCAGTTTTATCCTCTGCCCTATTTTGTCTCCCTCATCCCTCACTTGTGTTGTTCTTCAGTAAATGCACTCCCCAATAAACCTGCATGCAAATCCCAGAGTCTGTTTCCCAGGGAATCCAGCCTAAAAGAGTTGGTACAGTCAGCAAACAAAAAAATTGATTTTTGAGCTAGATCCGCCACTGGCCACGTGACCATAAGGAGCCCATCCCTGGAGGTAGGGAGTGTACTCATAGCCCCGACATGCACTTGCACCATAACTCATACAATTTTTACCAATCAGGTGAACTAGAATGAGATACTGGTGAAATGGGATGTGCTGGCAGGTGCAGTATCTTAGGATTTTGAGAGACTTGGGAAAAATAATAATTATAAGAATGATGGAATCAGATGGTTGTTGCTGGGCTAATGGACATATTGGGGAAGATCATGAAAAGCTAATGATGACGAATCACCAACATGAGAGTGTGGCAAAATCAGTGAGTCTCCTTGTCACCACCACACAGAGACTCTCTTTCCTTTAGCTATAAAGAAAAAGCTAAAGATCAGACCCGGGCTTAACTATAACTATTGCTCCAGAGTAGGTTGACTCCTTAACCCCAGCAGGTCTGATATGCCAAGGTCAGGGTACTGATGAAGAAAGAGTGGGACTCTGAGACATGCAATGGGCACTTCTGGGAAAATGTACTAAAGGATCCTGACTCTCCAGAGTCCTCGAAACCACTAGGCTATAAAAACATCTCATTCCTCCTTTTTAATGATGCTCATTCTCTCCTTGTTGGAAATCAAAGCATAGGTTTCTGACCTGAAAGACAATTAAGATGTTTGGAGATGATGGTCCATACAAAGTGAAGTGGAAATATCAAAACTATCAGAACAAGTAATAAAGCAAAAAATGAGTTTAAAAATGGGGAAGCTGAAGTTGATAGTCTACCTAACTCTGAGAAAACTAGCGGAGAACCATATTCTATTGGAGGTCCCAGAGAGCACTCCATTTACCGAAGTGATAAAGAATGTGCTGGGGAGGAGGGCAATGACATTTTAGGAGTTTATTGGAGACTGTCCTCTGCAGACCACGGCTAATGGTAGGGTACGCTGGGGGAGGAAGGAAGCCTGACACATGGAGAGCTATGGAGGGAGTTAATAGAACAGGTATTTCCAGAGTAAGATAAATGGACAGTCCACAAAGGCGTTCGAACCAAGCAACTAAAATAAATCAATGGTGAGCACTCGTAGAAGGCCTCCCCAGTCCTAAATCGTGACTCACCATCCAGTTTCTCAGAGCTGCTTCTTAGAGCTGGTAACTCACTGACCGCAGGAGAGGCTCATTAACCATGAGAAAGGAACCTATAGCACCATGACAGGTATCTAGATAAGTCCCTCAGTCCTTCTCCAAAGGAACCCTGACACTGTGGCTATATATTGGAAAAATAAAGAAATATTTAAACACGAGGCTTCTAAGGAGAGTCAGATTATTAAAGAGTCCTGGCCTAAATCCAACTCCCAGTGTGTCTGTGATTCTGTGGATATATCCAGGGCTCTCACTTGGCTAACCTCCTTCCTTTTGAACCTCCTGGCTCAAAGGGATACCTGGTGGCTCTGCAGAGTCTCTACCTGGATTCCTTGATCTGTGATGTAAGAGCTACCACAGCAGTGAGAACAAACAGAAATCTTCTGAAACTTCCTCACAGGATGGTAAGTCCAAAACAATATTGCCTACATCTGTGAATATAATAAAAAATATTGAAGTGTGAAGTTTAAATGAGTGAATCACATTGTATATTAATCATATCTCAATAAAACGGTTTAAAAATGGCAACATTGGGAAAGAGTGGACGTTAAGGTCATCCTTGTCATATCCTTCCTTCATTCACCGACCTGGCATCTAGGGAAACCAAGTGGATCTTTTGGGTAACAGTGGTTTCCACCAACTCGAGTAAGGAGTAGCTCCGATTACACTTGTCACTCCAGGTAGATTATCTTTACCAGAGCAAATTAACATGGCCTTGGGAACGTGGCAGATAGCCACTGATCTAGAAGATTAGTTCTTTCCATCCCTGTCAGGAAAGAGGACCTCAGCTTGTTCACATTTATCTGGGATGAACAGCAGCATATATTTATGGTCTGGTCCTAGGGCTGCAGTACTTCTACTGTGCATCATAACATGGTCTAAGGGAGGACCTGGCCATTTGGATATTTTGCAAAAGATCAAATTGGTTCAATGATAAGATGCTATCCAGACCTTGTGAGCCCAAGTGGCAAACACATTGTAGGTCTTGGTAAGCAATACACACTCCTGCAGGTGGAAGATGAACTCCACAGAGATTCGATGACATAGCACATCAGGAAAGTTATTAGAAGCCCAGTGGCCTAGGGTGGGCTGAGACATTCAAAAGTAAAGAACAAAGATTTCACCTTTCACCCCCTCCCATATAAATTCTAGAGACAGCATACCCCATGCTTGGGAAACTATATCAACCCATTTACTGAGAAACAAAGAAGCCTACTGGCTTTGAGGAGGTCCAGAGCAAGAAGGGGCGTACCAGCAGGTACAAATTATAGTGCACGCATCCCTGCTGCTTAGACTTAGGACCTGCAGACTCATTATATGAAAGTTATCTGAGAAAGATTTCATGTGACGTTGGGGTACCTCCTTTTTTTAAAAGTAGGTTCCACATCTAGCAGGGCGTCCAACTTGGGACTTGAACTCACAAGCCTGATAGCAAGACTGGAGTCGATATCAGGAGTCAATGCTTAACCAGCGGAGCCACCCAGGTACCCTGCGGTACTTCCTAGTAGGAGAATCACACTGTGGGTTCCAGAACGATGCCATAGTATCCACAGCAAAGAATTAATTGTTCTCTGTATAGCTGTTGGTACACTACCAGGCCCTAATAGAAATGGAACTTGTGACCATGGGCATGAAGTGGCAAAGAGGCAGACCTACACACCTTGAGTTGGGTTCCCCCAGACCCACCAGTCCCAAGATCAAGCAGGCCTCGCCATGACCAATCTGTTAGAAGATGGAAGTGGTATCACTTGGAACAAACAACAGAAGACAAGTGAGCTGCAGAAGACATAGTGCAGACCTCCAAGCCACGCAGGGCTCTCTCGCCAGGACTCTCATGGAGAGGCTGTTGTTAAATGAGAAGGGACCAGTAAAATGGGGGAAAGGCCAAGCTAAGTTCATAAGTTGCTTGGTTCAGTAGGTGGCAGCACACTGCACTTAGCCTGGCCCTTTGTGCCCCTGGGTCATAGCCCTTAGTGGTGGTTTCTAAAGGCGGTGGCAAGATGACATGATAGCAAAGTTTTGGGCACCACTCAACCACATCGACCATCCTGGCCAGCAGAGGAGCTAGTCAAGAGTGAGGCGAATCTAGAGTGAGTAGCAGAGGAGGAAGATGTATGTCCCAGACGGTGGTGCCTGCTGTTTGCATCGTCCACCTTCCTCTTGCTAGTTTTCCTGCTATTAGAAACCAACCAGAATCTTGGAAGAGCTGATTCCAGAGTGGACAGATTCACTGTATGGAGTAAACGGATCCAAGAGACACGTTGAGGATAGACCAATGAACGCTGTGTATACCACCCACATCCCTTCTCCGAGCCTCGGCGTCTGTTCTGCAGTTGTCAGAAATATTGACTATTGGCAGCTCTTATTCGAGCCCTTCTTTTGGAATTACCCTTGGTCCATGCAAGCTGCCTCCCTGAGGGTTACATCCCTTCCTTCCGGGTAATCTGCAGCCAATGACTGGTCAAGGCAGGTGTGCAGGGCCTCTTTGGCTCAACTGGAGCAACTCTGCAACTCCGAAGGGCCGTCTCAACTCCGTTGCAACTGTAGCATGGTTGAACTCTTCCCTTTGCCCAGCCCTGCTTTCCTCACCCCTCGAGTATGTTGTTCTCACCCCCCACCCCCAATAGATTGCCTGCATGCTTATCTCCACTTCATGCACTCTTTTTGGTGAAACTGAGCTGGAGCATTGACTGTTAAAATGATGCTCCTTTCCCCTACTGAGCTGTTGTGAATGCATACTAAATTATTTTGTTGACGATTTTCTTTCTAAGACAAGAAAGGGTACTTTTACACATATACTTAAATGATGCTTTCATGTCTCTTGGAGGCCTGTGTGTCCGATTTCATCTAGCATCCTTTTCTTTGCCTTCTCCATAGGCGAAGGTGGCCAGAGCTGGGTACCCGAAGGCGCAGCCTAGGAGATATGACATTTATTCATCTGATATTCAACTGTGCCATCATTTGTTTTCTCTATTTCTCTAGCCTTGGTGTAAAGGAAACCCCTGCAACAGCTCCTTTTAATATGAAACCATGCAAAATCTTTACCAAAGCCACCAATTTCCTGTACCTTTAAGCTTCTTCGTCTCATTTCAAGAACCACAAAACACTATCATTAACAAAAGCCAACAGCATTTCTCAACCTAAATTCAAATTTGATATTTCAGTTTAAGTTTACTACAAAAAACATCTTCAGAAGAGTGTTGTTAAGTTTGCCTGGATAACTTTTCATTGACAACAAAATAAAGTCCAGATTCCTGTCGTGTTAGGTCCTCCATACCTTTCTTTAAGTTAATCTCCCCTAATGCTCTCCGGCTAAGCTGACTGATAAACTGTTCACTGATAGGTCTTGTCCAAAAAAGGGATGCCCTTGGGTTGCTCTTCTCTATCACAACTCTCTCACCCATTAGTCAAGCCTGGCTCTCGAATCTTCTCTTCTATAAGGAGCTCATGAAAGTGTTTCTCATTGCTTATGGGAGAAAACCCTAATCCTTAACCCATCCCGCAAGGTCCTGTACAGCATGGCCTCCCCCAAATTCCAGCTTTCTCTTGAACTTTGCCAAGGTTTAGCTCTCCCAGCATTTTTCTCTTCATACCACCATGTTCTTCCTCCTAAAGGGTTATTTGCATACCGGCCCTCATCCCTATAACACTTTCTCTGGCCTGAAAGCTCCAGTCCTTTGCCTAGCTAATACTTCGGATCTAAGATCAGCTTTCCTTTCCTCAGGAAAATTTTACCTGGTTTTCCAGAATACACAAGAATTCCTTTATTTTATATTCTCAGAGAACACGTCATCCCAGTCATGGCTCTAGCTAGGCAAGAGTTAAGCTCGTTTACCTTACCGATTCAGTGCTTTTCTAATTGACTCAGCCAAGTTCTTGGTAGATCAGATATTCCCACTTGAGGTGTTTCTAGGAGGAAGGGATGAAATATAGGAATGGAAGGCTTATACAAGTCTTTGGAAAAGTGGAAAGAGTGAAGCCTGGGTGTGTGTGTGGGGGACTATCATCAGAATTCAGGAAATCATAACATGTAATAGTTGCTTATGATCTCCACTAGGCTTCCTGACTAAATCACAAGGGGATGCCCAGAAGCTGTTGGCAAAACCTACTACCAGCTGTCTGCCAAAGCTCTGAAGTTTCTTACATCCCTTAGAAGAAAACTGCCTTCTGCTTCTTTCTTCCTTCTAAATCTCTTGTGAGCACCCCTCATTAGTGGAATCTAATCTACTAGGAACTTGGGGGCAATCCAGTTCCCAGGCTTCTAGATCACGGTTGACATATTTTTTTTCTATAAAGGACCAGATGGGCAAATATTTTAGACTTTGTCATGGTAGCACAGAAAGTACACAGAGATGCTGAAGTTTGAATCTCAGATAATGTCTACATGTCATGAACTCTTAAATTTTTCTTTAGATTTCTCCCCAACCATTTACAAATGTAAAAACCGTTCTCAGTTTGGAAGCAGTAGGAAATAGAAGGTAGCCTGAATTTGGCCCACAGGCGCTTGTCTGCCAACCCTTGTTCTAGATCCTGCAAAACAAGAAGGGTGGATGTGGTGACATGCCAACAGACAACCTAATCGCGAACTCCTAAAACTATGATGACTTTAAAATCTCAGTGAGGCCACAGGCATGAGTTTGAGAGGGGAAGTGAAGAGTAGAAGCAGATGTCAGGAGAATCGGAGCCATCACTTCTGAGATGTACTCAAGGCTTCTTGACCTGCTCAGGCTCCATCTTGCACATACCAGTCACATTTCATAATGGGCTGCTGCTGCACACACCCAAATTTGTCATTCCTTGGGTCAGAGGACACTCGCTTTTTTGATGGTAACCATTCTTACACCCCATTGTCCAAGCCAGTTGGTCTTCCACACCATGGTGGGCTGCTCTTTTTCTATAGTTGCAAACTCAAAGCATCTCTACTAATGGGAAAATAGTAGTTGACAAATGACGAAACAGCCTTTTTTCAAAATCTTGGGGATTTCCATTATGATGTTACCGCTGCCGGCTACATGCTTTATCCCTTTCTGCCACGGAGTCTCTAAATACCGCTCAGTCTGCTGGATCAGAGGCCTAGTGGCAAGTTAGTCTATGTGGAAGCCGGGACCCAATGCAGACACCTTCTCGCTGCACATATTTCTTGGAAAAGAAGCCTTACAGGTCATCTGGTAGATGCGCCAGAGCAGTAAACCCAAATACAAACTCTTCGGTACACTAAGTGCTAGGGCTGTTTTTGCTGTCATTTGTACAAAGTGAGGCAGCTTATCTCTCATTGAAGAGAGAGTATCCTGACATTTTTCACACTATTGTCCTATTAGAAATTTCATAAATATCACAGGTCTGTGAGCTTTCACATGTTTTTTTCTTTCTCTCCCTTCCTCAACATGCTTTTTCTTTCTAAGGCATCTATCTGGTTGTTAGCTTCTTCCTAATGACATGGCCAGATCAGTACGCCCTGACATGAGATTCTGTTGCACGTCAAGATGATCAAGGTCTGTCTAGACCAGAATAACAGCCATTCAAAGTACCTGCCTGCAGCAATGAGTTAAATAGTTTGCACCCAATGGAACTCAGTGTATGATGCCCTCACCAGAAAGACTTGCTCAGAAAAAAAATTTGTCACTTGACCTAAATAGGCCACATTCTGGTGCATACATAGTTCACATTCTGGTGCAAACTTCTTAATTCACTGGGGATGGGCAAGACATGGACCAGGAACCAGTTCACAGATGACACCCGAGACCACAACCCCTATAGATTATAATGTGATAGAAATTAGAGCTTTGAGAAGAGACAGCCCTGTGTAGTGCTGAACCACTGGGGAAAGGTGAGATGTGGCTGGTTGCATTTACTGGTGGAAACTAAAGGGAAAGCATTTGTTAAGGCAATAGGTTCCCATCACACGCCGGGGGAAGATTTGCTTTAGTAAAGATACCAGCTATTGCTTGCCCCAGATTACCAGGGTCCCATTTCCCGGTGGGGAAGGATGCGCTCATTCAATGTCTGCATGACTCAATTCCATAATCTACTTTAATGGACTATGTCTTAGGGACACTTGTGGAACCAATTACTATATTAGTCAAGATTTTGACAAGGAATGGATGGTATACTTGAACAGTAAATTGAAAGATTAAAAAAACAAACAAACAGATTATTTGCAGTGGTGCCAGAACTTTAGGAGAACAACAAAGGTTGGTGAAGCACCCCGAAGGTAGCAAGGGCGAAGAGAGTCATTATCATTCACAGACCTGAAGGGATAAGAGGAGGGAGCAGTGTTACTGGAATCAAGAGAGCAAAACCATGGGGTGAGGCGCTACCCTCCTGGAGGCTGGTAGAGGAGTGTGGCCACCATATAAAATGTGAACCAGCAAGGGGGAAGCGCCATTGCTCCATCTTTCTGCCAGCTGATCTGCTACGGGAGCCTTGCAAAACTCCACTCTTGAGTCAGAAAGCAAGGGACAGGTCCTGGGGATGCAGCCCCGGGAGGTTATCCTCCCCATTGCACACAGCCAGGCAGAGAAGAAGCCAGGAGAGAAAGACGGACACTCATGAGCAGCAAATAGAGAATAACTTATTCACAAGAGGAAGTTTTGATGATAAAATAGGTTATACCCCTACAATCGGGCGCAGCAATTAAAAAAGTGAACTCGCTTTCCAACACAAATACATCCCAAAAACATAATGCGGGAAAAACAGAAAGCACCAGCAGGATGCCCACACTTTAGCATTTATATGACATTTGAAATCCAATAAAATCATATTTTATGGAATCATAACTATGTAGAAAACGATGTTCTGGCAGTAAACACTGGGGATGCATGGGGACATCGCTGCTGTGGGTTAAACGTGCCTGAAAATGCCCTCTGCCCCGTCACACCCGAACACGTAGGCAGGTATACTCATCACCTTGTGTGTGGTAGGGTCCAGCTGCGTCCCTCACGAGCTGTGTTCAAATCCTAACTCCCAGCACTTCGGAATGAGAACTTGCTTGGAAATAGGATCATTGTAGTTTAGTTAATTCAGTTAAAAAACAGGCACGTATGGGAGAGTGAGGCCTGGGCCCGGCAGGACTAGCAGCACCAGAGGAGGAGCCCCGGGGCGCCACGACAAAGTGGGGGCCGAGCCTGGGAGGACAGCAGCGAGTCCCCAGGAGCTCCACGAAGCTAGGGGGGCGCCTCGCCTGCAGGCGTCAGGGGAGGCACCGGGGGCCCTGCTGACCCCGGACCACGCACTCCTAGCCTCCGGCGCCCAGGCGGTGGTTTTCTGTTGTTTGTCACCAGGCTGTGGTCCTTACCGGCAGCTCTGGGCCTCTCATTCTAGAACCTGAGCTCAGGACTCTTCCCTAGAGTTGGTGACGGGCTTCTGGGCTCCAAGACTCAGGGCGGGGAGGTGGCCCCTGCACCTCTGGGCCAGGGTGGCCTGCTTCCCTCCCGCCCCACAGACCGGGCCTGGTGCGAGCCGAGGCCCAGCTCAGCCCTGGGCTTCTGTAGGCTTCCGGGCCCCCCTCTGTTTCTGACTGATGGGAACCCCAGGTCTGCGTCCATAGAAGGCTTGGTGTTCATGCAACAGGTGTGTACGCTGCTTTCGCCCATCTGTTTGGACCGTGGCCCAGAGGATCTTGTGCACATTCAGTCCCCGCTACTGAACTGGGTGAACCGCATGGTCGGCTCGGACCCAGGTTTACTTTGGCTGCTGATGGTCCCAAGTCCTCCTGGTTACTCAAGAGCCCCCTGAATCCCTGAGCGTAGAGGTGAGGTGCCAGGGAGCTCAGGAGGGGGAGCCACCCGGGACCCCCCAGGATGGTCCTGGCAAGGGCCCAGGGCCGGACGCCTGCCCGTCCCACTTGTTTGTCTGCTCTTTTAGAATCAAAGACACTGTCTGATGTTGTGGGGAAAACACAGGAGAAGAAAGAAGAGCACTGCAGGCTGGCTCTGGCTGAAAGCACGCCTAACACACATTTGTTGAAATCCGCCATGTGCACTGTGGCGCATTCAGCCCTGGATTTTGTGACGTGAAGGTAAAAGAATGGAGGTCTCTAGATGAATAATATGAATAATATGCAAACCCACAGGCTGGACTCTGGATGAGCTCGCGTGGCGCACCTTCCTCACTGTGCCTCCGCCGCACTGGCCATTTTCCCATCACTGCAAACACCCACCTTCTTACATCTGGGGGCCTCGGATGGAAAGGCCCCCCCCCTCCTGTGTTCTCTCTACGAGTACCCCAGGGCACTCGTAGCATCCTCCTTTCTAATCCTCTGCATAGCGCGTAGTGGCACCCATTCGTCTTGATTATTTGTGTATTTTGTTTTTCTGTCTTCTCTACCTGGTTTCACTCTCTTGGGCAAGGTCCAGGAAAAACAAGATTTGGATTAAAATTCCGTCTCCTATTTCCTTCCTTTCGGTGCTATTGCTGTTACCCCAGGAAGAAGGGGAATACCCTGCAAAGGGGTACTTTCTCCACTTGAAAAGGAGATTACGGACTCAGGGGTTAATGACTGTCCAATGTTTTCCTCTGGATTCAAGAAATGGGGAGATGGCCTTGGATAACTTGCCACCGGGGAGTGGTTGAGACATTTTGTAGGTACAGTTGTTGGGTGTGGCTGGACCACACGGTAGGTCTTACGTGTGCTGCGGCATATCCTTTGGTCAATAGAAGAATCTCTCCCTTCAAGATTCATCCTCAAGGAAGCTTTTCTTCTTATAAAAAAAAAAAAAGATGCATTTGATTATTTTAGAGAGGGCACATGTGAGCAGGGGGAGGGGCAGAGGGAGAAGGAGAGAGAGAATCTGAGGCAGGCTCCCCACTGAGCATGGAGCCCAGGGAAGGCTCACTGCAGGGCTCAACCTCAAGACCTGAAATCATGACCCTGAGGCGAAACCAAGAGGTGGATGCTTAGCTGACTGAGCCACCCAGGCGCCCCTTCAGGGAAGCTTTTCAAAACTAAAGTACAGCATCACAACCAGGATATAGACATTGAAACGATCCACCAATCTTACTCAGAATTACCCAGTTTCGCTTTTACTCAATTGTGTGTGTATTTAGCTCTATGCAATTTTGTCACATGAGTGGGTTCTTGCATCACCACCACAGACAAGGTACAGGATGGTTCCATCTTCACAAGAATCCCTTGTGTTGCCCTTTATAACCACACCCACCTCCCATTTACTCACCCCCCAACCATATTCCTAACCCCGGCAATAACTAATCTGTTCTCCATGTTTAAGATTTTGTCATTTCAAAATGTTACATTAAAAAAATCCTACAGCATATACTCTTGGGATTGGCTTTTTTCACTTTGTATAATTCCCTGGGTTTCTTTTCTTCTTTCCTTCCTTCCATCCTCTCTCCCTCCTTCCCTCCACTCTTTCTTTCTCCTTCCTTCTTCCTTCCTTCCTTCCTTCCTTCCTTCCTTCCTTCCTTCCTTCTTCTTTTTCTTTCTTTCTTTCTTTTTCTCTTTCTTTCTTTCTTTCTTTCTTCTTTCTTCTTTCTTTCTTTCTTTTTTTCTTCTGTTTTCTCTTTCTTCTTTTTCTCTCTCTCTTTCTCTCTCTTTTCTTTCTTTCCTCTTTCTTTTTTTTAAATAACTAAGAAAAATGTACTTTAATAGCATCCTTGGCATGTCCCACAACAAGGTCTTGAAGGGCCCAAGCAATCCGCCTCTTGTAGAAACTTCCTTGATCAGACTTCTTAACTTTGACCATCTTCACCTGCGCAGGGCATTCAGTTGTTACTGAGGCACACAAGAAACAATTCTTTCTTCTTTCTTCCTGCTTTGCAGATATTGACAATAGCAGCCATTCAGCATTTGGCGAGAAATGTGTCTTTGTAACACACACTTGATTACTGTCATTTTTCCCCAGTGCAATGCCGGACAGAGCCCAGCTGTGCCAAGGCAGGTCCTCCAAGATGGAGATGGGATAGGGCTGGGGGGCCACCAGCACTAGGGTGAGCCCATCAATTTCCCAGAGATTCTTTCAGGTTGTTGCCTGTATCAGTAGTTTTTTCCTTTTTATTGCCGGGTGGTATTCCATCTTACAGATGTATAGCAATTTAACTGATCACCTATTTTAGGATCTCTGGGGTGTTTGTAGTTTGAGACTAGCAGAGATAAAGCTGCATTCACTATTCTGATACAGGGTTTGTGCGAACGTAAGTTTTCATTGTTCTGGGGTAAATGCCCAGGAGTAGAACTGCTGAGTTGTATGTGTTGCATGTTTAATTTTATAACCATCTGCCATAGTCCTTTCCAGAGGGACTGTACTGTCTTACCTGTCTGCCAACAATGTGTGCGTGATCCAGTCCCTCTGTATCCTTGCCAGTGTTTGGTGTTGTCATTATTTTTTGTCTTATTCTGATAGGTAGTGATATCTGTCATTTTAATTTACATTTTCCTAATGGCTAACAGTGTTGAACTTCTTTTCTTTTTAAAGATTGATTGATTTATTTTAGAGACAGAGGGGTGGGGAGAGGCAGAGGAACAGAATCTTCAAGCAGACACCCCCCAAGTGTGGAGCCAGATGTGGGGGCTCCATCTCACGGCCCACAGGATCATGACCTGAGCCAATCATGAATCGGTTGCTGAATGGACTAAGCCACCTAGATGCCCCTGTTGAACATCTTTCATATGCTCATTTGTCACCTGCATACCTTCCTCAGTGAGCTATCTGTTCATTTGCGTCTTTGACATATTTTCTAATTACGTCGGGTTTTTTTGTTTTTGTTTTGTTTTGTTTTGTTTTGTTTTTACTGAATTCTGAGAGGTCTTTATATATACTAGATGCTAGCCCTTTTACCAGACATAGTTTGCAAATAATTTCATCTAATTTGCTCTTCATTGTCTTCATACAGATTTTCCTAGGGCAAAAGATTTTAATTGTGATGAGGCCAATGATCAATTTTCAGTTTTAGGGATTATACTTTGGGGACAATTTTAAGAATTCTGCTCAGTCCTAAGTGTGATTTTTTGGGGGGCCTAAAATCAATAGTGCACTTCTTTGAATAGTATGACAAAATAGTAAATGTTGGGTAATTTCTCCTCCTTTCTTATTTCTTTGTCAATATTGCCTTTCTATATAAATTTTAGAATAAGCTTGTCTACACCTATAAAAATTCTTGTTGGGATATTTATAGGAATCACATTAAACTTGAAGATCAATTTGAGAAAAAAATCGTTTTTACTCTTTAAATCTTCTAACTCTCAAATGAATATATCTCTCAATTTATTTAGGTATACTTGATTTCTTTTATCAGCTTTTTATAATTTGAAGCATGTAAATCCTACACATATTTTATTGAGTATATATCTAAACATTTCATTTTCAGTAGAGCGATTGTAAAGGTATTACATTTTTCAGTTTCATCAGGTTTATTGTTAATATATAGAAATGCAATTGATATTTTCATATTGGTTTTATATCCTGTGAACGTACTGAACTCATTTATTAGTATTAGGGCTTTTTTGGTAGATTCTTTGGGACTTTCTACATAGTCAATCACGTCATATACAAATAAGGGCATTTTAACCTTCAAGTCTGTATGTCTTTTCTTTCTTTTCTTTTCTTTTTCTTTTCTTTTCTTTTTTCTTTTCTTTTCTTTCTTTTCTTTTCTTTTCTTTTCTTTCTTTTCTTTTCTTTTCTTTTTTTCTTTTCTTTTTTCTTTCTTTTTTGTCTTATTGCAATGCTAGAAATTCCCGTGCTATGCTGAATAAAGTAAACATACTTGCCTTGTTCTTAGTAGTAGAGGGAAAGCACCCAGTCTTCCACCATTTATTATGAAGTTAGCTGTAAGTTTTTTTAGATGTTATCAACTTGAGGAAGTTTCCCTAGACAATTTTCCTCATGAATAAATGCTTTTATCAAATGCTGCTTCTAAGTCAATTAATTATGATCTTTTTTCTTTAGCTTGTTGATACGTGGTATATAACATTAATTGATTTCTGAATGTTAAACCAGTTTGCATACATGGAAAAATTCCACTGTTACGTGCATAATTCCATTTTACTTTTTTAGATTCAGTTTGCTATTATTTCATTGAAGAATTTTATATAAAATTCATGAGATATATTTGTGTTTTTGTTTATTATTTTTTGAGCTATCTTTGTTGGGTTTTTCATATTAGGTTTAAGTTGGCCTCATAAAATAAGTTCAGAAGTGCTCTCTCCTCTTCTATTGTCGGAAGGAGATTGTGTGATATTGGTGTTATTTCTTTAAATGTTTGATAAAATGTTCAAATAAGCCACCTGGGCCTAGAGATTTTTGTGGGGAACTTTTAATTATGCATTCATGTTTTCAATGGTTATAAGATTATTCAGAGTATCTCATCTTGGATGGGTTTTATTGGTTTGTGTCTTTTCAGGAATTGGTCCATTTTTCCTAAACCGTTCAATCTGTGAATTTTTTAATAGTATTTCTTTTTCTTTTCGATGGCTGCAGGATCCGTAATGATGTCCCATTACAATACTGATATTGGTGATTTATGTATTCTTTTTGTTTTTGTCTGTCTTGCTAGAGATTTATCAATTATATTGACTTTTTAAAACTAGATTTGTATTTCATTTATATTCTGTATTTTCCTATTGTCTTTTTCTGCTTATGTCTTATTTTATAAGACATAATATTTTATCTTATATTTATTCTTTTTCTATTTTCTTGAGGTAGGAACTTATATAATTGATTTGAGACCTCATCTCACTTAATTAATATAAACATTTAATTCTGCAAATTTCCCTCTCAGTCCTGCTCTAGCTGCATCTTGGAGATTTTGATATGCTTTACTTTGCTTTTTTTCAGGCCTATTTAAATATTTAGGAGTGTGAAGCTTGTCCTAGGAAATATTTAGGAGTGTGAAGCTTAATTTCATATGTTTAGAGATTTTCCTATTGCCTTTGTTATTGAATTTTGGTTTGATACTTTCATGGTCAAGGAACAAACTTTATAGAATCCTTTTCAGTTTGTTGAGGTTTGTTTTATGACTCAGGATATAATCTCTCTTGGTGGTGTCCCATGGCTGCTTGAAGAACATGTGTTCTGCTGCCCTTGGGTAGAGTATTCTAAATCTTTCATTTGGACCCTGTCTGTTGATTGTATTTTTCAGACCTTGTATGTCTTTGTTGATTTTCTATCTACTACTCTATAGGTTGCTGGTGGTAGGGAGTGTGGGGCATGAAGTTTCCATACATAATTGTGAATTTGTCTATTTCTCCTTACTGCATGCATTTTGAAGCTCTGTGTTTCGGCGTGTACACATTTAGCATCATTATGTCTTCTTTGTGGATTGATCTTTTTTTTCTTTTGTAATATCCCTTTATGTAGTAATTTTAATTGCTCAGAAGTCTATTGGATGTTAATAATAGCTACTTACTTATTTACTAAATTGAATGCTTGCATGACTTATCTGTTTCAATTCTGTTACTTTCAGCCTACTTATTTCATTGAATAGATGCTGAGTTTCTCGTTTATAGTTAGCTTCCATTTTCTTAATCCAATATGACAATGTATTTTTTTTTATTGGCATCTTAGACCATTAAAAGTAATTATCAACATGCTAGCATTTAAGTCATTCAATCTTTATCTGGTTCTCACACCTATTTCTCTTTCCTTAATTTTTGGTGTTATGTTAACATGTTTTAAAATTCATATTGATTCATTTATAGAGTTTTTGAGCATATATCTTAATAGAATGCATTATAATATATATATGACTTATAATCTAGTGGTATAATTATATTATCATTTTGAGTAAAGCATGGAAATCTTATTTCTATTTAGATCCCCTTTTTCTTCCTTTGAAGTAGCATTTTCTTAAATATCATATGGTGTTATATTTTTTGCTTCAATCACCAAATAGGATTTATAAAACAGATATATGAGGGAAAGCATTTTCTATTGCATGTACCCATAATTCTGTTCTTTCCATCGTTCTTTCTTCCTTTCTGATGCTTGAAAATTCCTTCCATCATTTTTGCTTGTATGAAGAACTTGCAAAAGGTAAGTCCTAGCAACAAAGATAACAGAAGCCAATGATCTGGAAAACTTACAATATTCACTATCAAACCTTTACTGATAGACACATGACATCTCTTGGTTTTAATTTCTTAAATTTAACAAGAAGGGCCTTGGATTTGATAATCTTAAATATACCTCTAATGTCTTTCGTTTATGAGGAAAATCAATCCTGATTTCCCAGATGAAAGTATATTTTCTCCCTCAATGACCACATTTGAGCTCAGAGAATACTGAAGTTGACATCGAAAAGTAAATAATTAAGGAATACATATTCACTTTACCATGCTAAGAACTAACATGAAGGTGAAAAGAAATCAATTTCAATCTGCTGTGTTTCAGGTAATTAGATTTATGGAACTGGAGTTCAAGTTCCCACAGTGGGCCGGCAAGAACCCATACTGTTTTGCACCTGCCATGGAAATCAGCGTGCACCATCACAATCTGGAAGTGTGGTGTTTCCACAGATGCTTTTCTGCACTTGTGACTCAAACGGTTCAGGCCATCCTATGGCTCACAGAACAAGCACTTCCCTTTTGAGTTCTCAACACTATTATTTCCAGAAGACTTATTTTCTAGTCATCATTTTTGGGGTGCTTATTCGTTGAAATGTGTGATCTACCTTCTGGAATACATTTTTTTTGAATTTAGTCCAGGTAGGAGGGAGCAGAAAGAGACATTGACCTTGGGTTTTTCTTTTTTTTTTTCATCTTAGGAGTCAAGATTCATCCACACATATTTTTAAAACAAAAAAAATATGTAAGAAGGGCAGCCCTCGTGGCTCAGCCCAGGTGGCTAGCCCTGCCTTCAGCCCAGGGCCTGATCCTGGAGACCCAGGATCGAGTCTCACAGCAGGTTCCCTGCATGGAGCCTGCTTCTCCCTCTGCCTGTGTCTCTGCCTCTTTCTCTGTCACTCATGAATAAATAAATAAAATCTTAAAAAAAGAAAAATATGTAAGAAGAGAAGGTAAATTGGAAAAGAATATGAAAAAAAAACTGTTTTAAGAGAACTAAAGTTCACATTTCTTTAAGAATAATTTTTAGAAGATCAAATGGTAAAGTAACAGTTATTCTCCAATGGAAGTCATGAACTGAGAGACTGTGGCTCTTACAGACCGCATAAGACGCAGCCTTCTGACAGGTTTTCTTTTTTTCTCTTTTTTGCACAGGGTTGGGCCAGAGGTTTTATTTGCTTGCTTGCTTTTGAATGTAATTGGTTGTTAAGATTCAACAGTCTTTACGAGCCTACATAAAAATGCAGGGTTCCACACTCTTGAGAGCCGAGACACTGTTGGGTCCATGTGCCCACGCAGCAAACTCTGCTGGGAGGTACGTACCAGTCTCCTTGGGCATCACATATGCTCTGGAGTCCAAGTGGGGGTTGCCTCCCGCACTGTTCCCTCTGGTTCCTGGCCAAACAGCAGTTGTCGCTTATCATCAATCCTGCTATTGTGTTTTTTAACAGTAAAACTGAAGATGGCACAGTATCTAGTATCCATTTTTCAATCAAAATTGGAAAAAGGTTGGGAAGCCCCGGTGGCTCAATGGTTTAGCGCTGCCTTCAGTCCAGGGTGTGATCCTGGAGACTGGGGATTGAGTCCCACATGGGGCTCCCTGCATGGAGCCTGCTCCTCCCTCTGCCTGCTTTTCTGTCTCTCGTTCTCTGTGTCTCTCATGAATAAATAAATAAAATCTTTAAAAAACAATTGAGAAAATGCAAAATTGATGAAAAAATTTTTTTAAGATTTTATTTTTTTAAGTAATCTCTACACCCAATGTGGGGTTCCAACTTATGACCCTGAGATCTAGAGGTGCATGCTCCAGCAACAGAGCCAGCCAGGTGCCCCGGGGTGTTGTTTTAATAAAAATGGGAGATATATTTTTGTAGAGATGAGAAGTATTCCTATTAGGAAATGCACAGATTAAGGATGTCTGTTGTAATAATACGTGAATGACCATTCTGAAATACCTGTCCTCCATTCCCCACCCACGGTGTCCACTGGCCCTGCTGGCATCGGAGTTTGCCTCTCCTTTTTCTCCACAAATTACAAGGGGATGTCATGGTGATCTTATTTTTTTTCTGCTTTCCCAGTTTGCTTTTGCCGTAGACCAGGCAAGTAGTGGGAATATATGGCCTGTGTCTGCACATTCTAACATCTATTTAAGAGAGGAACTCTTTGGCCACTCAACTTAAATAGTCTTGTTCTTCGTATTCAGTATCTACTGAGGTTGCATTTAAGTACTGAGAGGCAAAAAAAAATTTTTTTTGGTCTCCATGCTACATATCTCCTATTTCAATCAAATTAATAAACTTATAAGACTGGAAGACAAGACAACTACACATCAGAATCAGCGCTCAGTGTTGTGTTAGATTTCAGGTATTGTAGGTTTTCTACAACTGGCAAGTGCATCATGACATGGTTGTCTGTCGCCAAATCTCTCTCCTCCGCCCTCTCCCCCAAGCAGACTTTAACATTTTTTAAAAAATGGGGGCTTTCTGATATTCAACAGGGACTTTATGTTTACTTCAATGGTTTAAAAACCTTCTACTGGTTTCTTGCAGGATTTGATTAACAACAGGATAGCCTGGTGTTTGTTCTTTTCCAGGTCAGCATTTCAATTCACTTTGGAGGAAGCTGAAGTTCAGAAGTGTTATGTATCTACCGCCATTGATTTTTGGACAATTTGTATTCCAGAAGCCACTGTGAGCTTACTTAAAGTAGATCCCAAGACAGAGCTCTTCCTTTTAGTTTCAGAGAGATAATAGTCTAATACTCCATAGGCCTCTTGAATAGACCAGAGTTATGAACACATTCAGATGCTATTGCTCCAAGCCTCCCGAAGCTGTGGGCAAACTTTATGAAATGATATGTAAGTAGAAATCATTCTAGGGGGCACAGCTGGCCTCCTTCTGTCTTCACTCGGGAAAATGTTGGGTAAAATAGCATCTGGCCCCTACACGGAGTGGGGGGATCTGCGAGGACACTGACGTAAGTCTCGGTAGGCTATGGCGTCTCTGCCTGCAGAGAGATTTTCTGAATATTCTACATATTACCCTGGGGCATGAGGTAGAATTTTGACTTTTGGTTGTTTTGTTATGGAGAAAGACTGCTTGCTGAAGTGCATAGATATTGAATTAAAAAATGTAGACTTGTTACTCCGCTATGTTAGGCAAGTCTCAAAGGCCTGCTTCCAAAGCTAACAGATTATCTCATATTTCTAGTGCAGCTACAGTCATTTCTCTCCTGTATTCTGGTATCTCTTGTCTCCTACATTCTCTGGGTGCAACAGAGCGGATCTGAGAGGGAGAAGCTGTTGACGTCTGAATTCCGAGCTCACCGTGGGCGGACCTGGAGCCCAGGAGGTTCTCCGTAAGGGGGCACTAAGTGGGCACCTCAGCACATGGGCATAGACATAAGCATGCCTCTTCCCCCTCCCTGCAGAAAGACCTTCCTTTTGATCTCTCGGGGTCAGATCACTTGGTTGTGACACAGCAAGACGTTCACGTGAAAACCTTTCTCCAAAGACCACACAGTAGAAAAAGGCTGCACCGGTCAGACCAGAAGCCTAGCACGTGTTTTCAAGAGTACTTGGTGAAAACTCAGAAATTCCCCGTTGCTTGTGTGTGTCTGGTGCACATGCTTCCAGCATGTCCTTAGTGAAAATATCCCGGAAGGGCATGTAGAAGATTCAACTTCATGACAGCCCTTCAAGGAGCGACCAGTGGAGAGATGAGGCCTTTGGCTGTGAAGAGCGTGACCACTTTGAAAAGTGGTGCCTGGACACTGCCTGCCCGGGGGGACACAGCCAAGTCCTTGCCCAGGCACAGGACAACTCAGGGAGGGCCGCCAGGTGTGATTACCTGGGACTCTCTCCCTGTGAGTTCTGCAGAAAACACATTTATACCTCTCCCTAC
Organism: Vulpes lagopus; assembly: GCF_018345385.1. Classification (NCBI taxonomy): domain Eukaryota; kingdom Metazoa; phylum Chordata; class Mammalia; order Carnivora; family Canidae; genus Vulpes; species Vulpes lagopus. Next base: position 123,877,354 of record NC_054825.1, read on the forward strand.
CGTCTCCTGAGGAACTGGCCTCTGTGGTGTCCAGACAGAGCAAGCACGACACCGTTTCCTGTTGGAGACAGGTCTCCTTTTGTTCCTTGCCTAAATTCTAGAGGCCACAAGGACCTTTGAGCTTTGCAAAAAGTAGTATTTATGGTGATTTCAGTGGCATGTGGACACAATCACGTGAGTAAAAGTGGAGTCAGGGTCACGCAGCAGAGCTGAATCCTCCATAGGATTAACATCCTGACTGTAACTGGGTAAGAAATCTGGGGTGAGCTCGTGGATTTTTTTTGATAAATGCATCCACGTTTAAATGGAAATTAGTCTTTCTAGGAAAAGATGAAGTCTCTCTATCTAAATTCTTACTAATGAAAGTCACCAATGTTCTAATAACATACACAGCAAATAGAAGTTTGAAGATACCTGTAATGAGACTTTATGAGAAAATCAATTAATGAGGAACAATAAGAATGAAGCGCTAAATCAGAGTCAGATTTGAATCTGTTGACAAATCATTTACTTTCTCCTTAGCTTCAATTGCAACACTCATAAAACAGAAATGACACTTCTTTGTCAAGTTTGCTATAAGGAAGAAGTATGAAAATGTATATTACGAAAAAAGACAGTGATGCACATAAGATAGCAATTTTAAAAAATGTCAATAAATCATCCGGCCTTTCCCCCTCCATTCATCTGGACTTGCTGACATTCAATTAAAAAAAAGAGAGAGTGATATTAGTGCTTGGACATTCGTTTTACTTTTAATAGAATTTCTGAAGTCTACCAGTATCAGTGAGAAGAAGCTATTAATTTGGGAATGAAGCCATGAAAATTAAGAGAAAATATGTGCCAACACTTGTAATCATAAAAACTTTATTTCACTCTTACTTTAGTTGAATCTTTATAAGCACCATGTCATGGACTGGCAATCTAGAACGAGGCTACTGGAATGCTTTAGTCAACAACAAACTGCAAGCCGATGATGTGCCGTCATGGCTACATGGGGCATATGAACAAGAAAGGTTCACTTGCAGATCCCATGACAATGCACAAACAGGAATCTGGCATCGATCTGTTCTCACCTCCTCTGGTCAGAACCCAAAGCTTGTGCGTGTAAACATCAAAAGAGACACTTTATCACCTTGACAGATCACAGTTTGCTAAAATTTGACTCTGAAAGCCTAGATGCTGCCATTTGTTGACAAGAATCAATTCCTCTAAAATTTAAATGATGCTTAAAGGTACGTTCAGCATTGTGCAAGTCATCAGCAAGGCCTTTGAATGTGTGCAATTCTCCTGTATGATCACCAAGCCATTATATACCTAATGAAATTGTGAAAAATTACACATTTTCAGCAAAATGTTTTAATTTGGTCCTATATTAAAAGACCCAAATGCCAAGGTGTTTTACATAAATTTAATTCACAAGCATGTACACAAGAGAATCACTATAAAGAACATTGCTTCCTGGTTTATGAATAAAAAGTTTATCCTCTACTTACACTAAAACATACAAAAAATAATCTACAATCTACAAAAATTGTTTACAATTGATTTTAGTGAAAGAAAAAGCTTTCTTCAGAAAAGAAATGATTGTGTGGTGGTAGTATTTTAGCCATCAAAAAAGGAATGTAAGTAACCAATAAATATAATGTGCTTTCTCCATATAGACATATTTACACTTGAGTCTTTGGCTTATGTTTTTTTTTTTCTAAAAAGAACTTTAAATGATCCAGCCATCATTGCACATTAAAAGAAAATAAGCCAGTTATATATATTTATATATTTATATAGAGATCTGCTACACTGGAAACATATAAAAAATGAACTTTACTATGAATTTGCACAGCTTTTCTTACTTCTTCCTTAAAGATTTAACATCTTTTATCTAAAAAAAAAAAAAAGGAGGAGAAAAATGCCACATAGAAATTATTCATTCATGCAACATGAGGTGGCGAGAAAAAGCTGCATATTCACTGTACAAACACCAATAAGTTCTCATCTGAATCTGTTCTTATTAAATATAATTTATGTGGCACGAAATGTCAATGCTTTCATACGGTAATAGAAACTAATTGAGTCCTTTTTATTAAGATACACAACTTCATAAGAAAAATACTTTTACTTCTCGAATGTAAAAGCCTCCCACCCCCCACATTAAAATCTTCCTGCACGGGTGTCACAGGTACGGTAGGTAGCTGCTGGCTCAAAAGACGCACAGGCCTCCGTGTGGATGCACTCTGAGCTCTCACCAACTAAGAAGATTCCAGGTACTCCAACGCGACATCGTAGCAGAAACGGTACTGCTCCTGAAAGACGTTAAAGCACAAGGGTTGAGAGATGTTAAGAAAAGGGGGGCTAATGGCCAACCACCTCCAGCAGCACTCGCCCCCACGCACAATGATTCCAGAGTTACCCATTAGTCCTTCCACACAGGAGTTTAGTTTCTGGGCACCTGTATTTCACATTTGAGTCCGATGATTGATGTTTACAAGAAAGACACTTGATGTACAAAGAGATGTCGTCTTTGCCTCATATTTTCTATCAATTTTTTTGAAAATCTTCAATATTTTCTAATCTAATTATAAGAGTAAAACCTGATCATGACAGAAAAATTGCCCAGGCTTGAAAAATACAAGGAGTCAGAAAAAGGTTCCATGATTCTGTTACTAGAAACAATTCTTGGCTGGGACGCCCGGGTGGCTCAGCCGTTGAGCATCTGCCTTGGGCTCAGGGCGTGACCCTGGGGTCCTGGGATCAAGTCCTGCATCGGGCTCCTTACAGGGGGTCTGCTTCTCTTTCTGCCTGTGTCTCTGCCTCTCTGTCTCTCAGGAATAAATAAATAAAACCTTAAAAAAATAAAAAAAGCAACAATTCTTGGTAAAATCCTGCCTGGGTTTTGCTCTAGTCCTTTTTAAGGCATGGTTGAAGGAATAATTATTTCAGAATAAATATAATTACATACAGATATTTGAGAATATAAGTTCATATTTTATTTTCCTTTGAATTGTTATTTAACATTTCTTTTCACACTACTTAGAAGTCTAACATATGGATTTGACTATTAGACCGCTTTTATTTTTTCTTTAATATAAATAAGTGCTACAGTAAACATACGCAAATATTCTTCTCCAAACTTCAGATATTTTTCTGTAGCAGGAGGAAAAAATCCAGTCACTCACAATTCCAAGTTTTTAATTTTTGACACAGCTTTTCATTTATCAGAGTATCTAGGTAAATTTTTCAAAAATGGTTAGTGGTTCTTAAATTTTTTTGAGCTTATATATATCTGAAAATTTGTTTCTGCCATCTTTATACATTTTAAGACAAGTCAGTTGACAAAGTCTGAGTTAAAACTGTGTCTCCTCTAAGTCCATCTATGCGCTTCTCCATTATCAAGAGTTATTACAAGTTATGACATATACTATGTAACTCATTAAAAACTTCTCAACTCAGTCCAAGTGGGTAAAATTCAGGCTGGAATGGAGAACAATCTAAAATGCATATTATTTCTAAAGAGAACTTCCAGGTGTCTCCACCAATAGATGAGGGTAATAAAAACATTCCCTAAGAGGTCTTTACCAATCCTACCTTTAATTGTCAAGTAGGTGTGATTTAAATTAGCCAACCGCTGTGGCAAGTGCATCTGAAGGGCCAAAAAGAGCTTGAAAACAGTTATGTGTCTTTAATCTGTCACTAGCAATTTTGTTTACCCTCTACATTTTCTTACCAAGCTTGTCAGTTCAATTCAACAGTACACTGAATTCATCATTAACACTGATTAAACACAAATCAGAGGGTAGGTGTTCAGTCAGGGTTAATGGGACATGAAATGTAAACATAAATAGGAACTTTCTGGAAGGTTCTAGAAGGCTGAGTTCACCCATAGATTTTTTTTTCTCCCCTCTACATTATTGTAGGAAATCAGAGTTAAAATTCGAATTCTGATGGTAGAAGTGACCCCACTGATGAATTTAGGAAGACGTAGTCTAAGAGACAGAGGCAGCGCTCACGCTAGGAAATCTTCAGACAGCAAAGAGTCAAAATACATAACCACTACATGTTGTAAAAAAAAAACCCTGAGAGTTCCACCTCAAAAATCCTTCAAATCCATCCCCCATTCTCTATCTCCATTGCCAATACTCCATCAGAATCAACATCACCTTGTCCAGACAACAGAGTGACTTAAGGGAAGGGCTGGAGTGGGGGTGGTGCGAGGGGACCTGCAGGAGGGCAAACGTTCGTCGTCACTTTGAAAAGTGAAACGGTATAAATGTAGCTCTTCAGATTTTGTCTCAGGAAGCAATGTACGTTTTGTGTGAACAATCCATGGGCAGGAAGTGGTGAGAATATTTTAAAGGTTTATTGAATTGCTCATTTTAGTTATCTGATCATCTTGATAAATGTAGGGCAAGCAACAATTTTGCCTTGTTTTTTTCTGGTTTACCTTTGTGTGAACATCAACTACACAGCTGCTCCTGACCTTATCCCACCTTGCACATACGTGTAACCCACAGATCTCTGCCTTCAGAAGTAAAATGTGCTCGAGGAGTTTAACTTTTCTTTCTCACTGTTCATACAGCTCCACCCAGGTAAACTCCCACAGATACATTCCTACCAGCTTTCATGTCGTGAGCTGTGTTCTGATTTTATGAACCCTGGCAAATTCAGGTGGTGTCATCCGAACCACGCACGATAATCGGTAAAAGTTGGAAACCATCAATGATGAGGGCTTAAAATTTATAATTTGACCAGAAATGAAGAATGATAGGTCATGACCGAAATAAATTCCATTTGGTGGTTAGGGACATTCGGTGTCTAAAGTGCTGATGATACAATTTAGGAACATATCCGTTGGATCGATGCTTTACTAGTTAAGCCAGAGGTTTTAATAAATAAAAATAATCGAGAATCAAGACGAGATAGTGGAATTTATTCTTATTATGGAACTATTTATTGATGTTTATTGCAGCAAATATTTATGGCCTCTCACAGGGAAAAGAAGCAACCCTCCACATTTCCCAAATTACGTGAAAATAGTTTTCATCGCTAACAGTTCCTGTGCTATGTGAGTAAGTTTACGGGGGTAGAGAGAGATACTCAGCAATCCATCAGTTAGGCGGGAAAGTCCCCACAAAGACTCATTGGCACGTCCTATTCCCTTGGGTGTATGAAGTCAAGCCAACGAGCAGGTCATGGTTGTCTGATCTCTCTGCTCCCTTCCGTGTCTAAGGATCTCTCTGCTCCCTTCCGTGTCTAAGGCTCTGTGACTCACCGGGGCTTCCACCATGTTGGGCTTGCTGTTCCTCAGTGTCTTGACCGCGTGGAACACGTCCACCACATTTTGCCGCTTCACCATTTCGACCACAATGCCTATGGCGCAGAACATACCACTTCGCCCACCACCATTTCTGGAAGCAAAGAAAGCAAAGTCCTGTTTAGATGGCAGCTTTTATTCACCGGAGGCCACACATCTTCTAAGTTTAGAAAATGAAAGCAGGATCCCTTTTTCCCCCCATTTTGTATTAATTTTGCTTTGTACGCATGTGCGTGCAGAGGGCAGAGAGCAAGGACACGTGGGGGTGACATTCGCACCGTAGCTTATACTTAGGAATATGCTGTAGGTGCTGGAGGCCGCAACTTAGCTACCTTGACATTGTGGTACATTTGTAAACTGTGTACATCAGAAAAGTGGTTCTGAGGGGTGTTTGGAAGAGTTTAGGTCATAGAACAGCCATATCATAATCAGTGTTTCAAAAATTGTGGAAATGAAGACGGGGAGTTAATTAGAGACTCGTGAGACGGGAAGATTCTGTTAAGATGGTATCCACGGAGATCCCTAACATGTGAGCGGACTCCTTCACGGAGAAAATACGAAGGCTACTGAGGATCTGAGCACCGAGTCCCCGCTGGGCGGGCTGAGGCGCCATACTCACAGGCAGTGGATGATGGTTCGGCCTTCCCCTTCCTCGCACTCCTCCTGCCATTTCTCCACCTGGAGTATCAGTTTCAAAAATGACCGTTTGGAGCCAGGCACTTCTCGGTGAGAGGCCCACCCCAGATACTGAAACTGCTGTACCATCAGGTAGCCTTCCTGTGGCTGCAGAGGGAAAGGTATGTTTCTGTAAATAAGTTGGGACTAGAATTTTTACTAAAAAGCGGAGGTGCGTACAAATGTACACCGTGATATACATGCCCTTTACCCTGGATTGAGCCTAGCTGGTGGGCCCAAGATACGCACAGAACCAGTCCAGGTCACAGAGGCAAGAAACATGAGAATTACCTTTATACAAGCTTCTCCCTCACACCCCATATCCAATAATCGGTCACATTTCTTAAATAACTTTCAAATTCTTCTCCTCTTTATCACCGCTGACATCACTGCATATGCCCAATCACCAATTATGATAATTACTTCCTAGTTGATCTCCTTGAAACTTTGATCTCCTTCCAAACCATTCTTACTGCAGTATCCTGATTATTTTGAAATGCAAATATGATCTTGTCATTCCCCCGCTTTAATGGCTTCCAAATGATCTTACATAAACCAAATTGCTGCAGTGGCTGAAAAATTCCTATAGGGTATGGCTCCACTTCCTTTCCCGACCTTCTTCTTTTTATTATAATGCATTCTAACACATTGGCCTCTTTTTTTTTTTTTAAAGATTTTATTTGTTTATCCATGAGAGACACACAGAGAGACAGAGACACAGGCAGAGGGAGAAGCAGGCTCCATGCAGGAAGCCCGATGTGGGACTCGATCCTGGAACTCCAGGATCAGGCCCTGGGCTGAAGGAGGTGCTAAACCCCTGAGCCACCCAGGCTGCCCCCATTGGCCTTCTTTCAATCCATCTATCAGGTCATTTATTGCCTGGGGAACTTTGTACAAACTTTCCATTTGGCCTCCAAGATCTCCTTCTTGTTTGTGCCTCTCAATCCCAAATGCAGTAATCAAGTTGTCTTGGCTTTGTCTGGGACTCTTCTGGTCTTTGAACTGAAACTCGTGTATCCTGGGAACCCTCTCTGTCCTGCGAACACCAGCATAGCTGGTTCTCCCAACCCAAATAGCTCCTACCGATCCTTCAAATTTTGCCTCAAAGATCACTACCCCAATGAAGTCTTCTCTAGTCACCCAGCTACGTCAGGTTACCCAAACACTCTGGATTTTGTACTTCTCTAAAATTTCTCATTTTTGTAAATAAATGATTATACGATGAGATGTTCAATGCTTGTCTTCCCTGATAAAATGTAAGTTCTTTAAAGATGAGGAAGTTTCTCTTTCTTCCCTAAACTCTACCACTAGAACCTAGCAAAATAGTATCCAAAGAATAGTACCGTTGAATGAATGAATCAAGACACTAAGATCTCAGATAAATGTAAGAAAGAATTTGTAATACAGGAGTGAGCTGTATCATTAGACATCCGATCTGAATTTCCATATGGTAAGGGCTCACGCATCACTAGGAGCTACTAGTACAACACCCAACTTTTTCTCATGGGTGCATATCAAATGTCTGATGGAGTGCCTCATAGTAAATAGGATTGGGAATAGAAAAATAATCGTGCACTAATAAGAGCCAGAACACCAAATATAGAGGAAGATAAGTAAACAAATATGATGATTAAAAAAACCCCACAGATTTCAGTTCCCATCCTTAGAATATTTTTCATATAAGCAGTTCAATAAAAAGACAATTCTTACTTTCTTAGTTTAGCAGCTACGGTTTCTCAGCTAAAATATTACTAGAACCATAATGGAACAGATGTGCAGACATAATGAGATTCCATTTAAATTAACATCTAAGATATGCATGGATATTATGACATGATTTGGAGTTATCCTTTTTTTCTCCACTGAAATGAGCGACAGAATTGGATATGATTTTATCCTCTGCTTATAGTTATACATACAGACTTATTAGCCGGAAACACATATAGCCATTTCGATGTGAAAACACTGAAACATGACAATCTGAATCATGCACTTAAAATAATACACATACACAGAGCTGCTGCGCTAAAAAACAGAGGAATGCTCTTTAAAAACAGTGATTCCGGGCACCTGGGTGGCTCAGCTGGTTAAGCGTCTGCCTTTGGCCCAGGTCATGATCCTGGGGTCCTGGGATCCAGCCCCTCATCGGGCGCCCTGCTCAGCGGAGGAGTCTGCTTCTCCCTTCCCTTTGCTTCCCCCTCCCACTCTTTCTCTCCCAAATAAATAAATAAAATCTTAAAAAAAAGAGAGAGTAATTCCATGGACATCACTAATGATTTCTTTTTCAAATTCTGCTTACTATTTGGTTACACAATCTAAACAGTTTTTATTAGCTTTTTTGGGGGGCGTTTGGGGGGAGACCCTAGACTTAATTTGTCATTTAGTGTAAAACATATGAAGACTCATGGAAGAAAAGATTTCTGAGAAATACTTCTGCTGCTTTGCTCCTGGGAAAAGCGGTACCAGTGCTAGTTCTACAGATCTGGGCAGAGCCAGGAACTGGGACATTTAGAAAGATGAAATCATAGGTGGAAGGAGAATCGATGATGGCTGTGATTTACCTTTCCTGCTCATGCGTGGAGTTCTCCCTTATGTGGAATAGTGACTGGAGCCTTTCTATAATGGCTGATCCAACACATCCCTTCCTCCTGAGCCAAAGCTTTTTATAGTCATCATTATTAATTATTTTATTCATATTTTTCAATTATATACCTCTTCTGGGCTGGATATCAATACTAATAAAATGTGTAGTCAACTTTGATGAAAGTCTACATGTGCGCAGAGACCAGGTTCAGACAACCAAACTCAGTTGCAGGTGCATCTGAATTTCGTTTCCAGATATGATACATTAAATAACTGACTAGGACACCCAGCTTTCTGAATTTCTGCCCTCCTGTTTTTGGAATACCTTTTTCTTCTAATACTAAGGTATAAGATGATTACTAGCTTTGGGTCTGATTATATAACACGTGTTAAATTCCACTCTCCCTGTTGGCTGATTGGAATTATATACCCCAATATGGTTATGGTGAGTTGCTCTCGATCTGCTCATTTAGAACATTAATGACTTACTCTTGTTAGGTTGCATATCCTAAAAATCCGGTTTATCACATCACAATCCATTGAACAAGACATACACTCCACTTGGATAGGGCCATATCGTAACATTCCTTCTTCTGGCCAGTACTGAGGGCAGCCCTAGAATGATGAAGTTTTGGAAAAAAAAAATACAGTGAGCATTATTTTTATCTAATTAAGGTAGTACGAAACAGATTTTTAAAATTTTATTACTACTTTACTAAGTTGTGTATGAGTACACAGAAGCAACTCATAGCCATTAACCTGGGACAAGTCGACTTCATTTAACATCACGATGGAGGTACAGCCATAATCATACACTAATCTCCAGAAGTCTTTCACAGTGTTTGGCAGAGGGTATTGTGTGACGATGAAAGCAGCTGGTTGCCTGTAACTCTGTGAAGAAACAAGGTAGATGGAAAAACATAAGAACTTAAAATGAATGATTGGTTGTACAAGCACATTCGATACATTTCAACGTAGGACCAAGCAAGGTGTAACAGCTCCACATGGACATGGAGCCAGATGCTGCGCGAGCCATGGAAAAATAGCTTTGGGCCACTGGAATGGACTGGCGCTGGTAATTTGTCATACTGATGGTGAGACTTCAAAGTCTCAGCAGCAATTTAAGTCAAGAATTTAAGTTTTATTTTGTTGAGAAAAGTAAATATAGGACAGAAACAAGAGAAGAAACTAAAGAACTTCTCAAGGTTAAGATCCTCCATTACCCACCTGCAGGCTTTTTCAGGTTTTCAAAGGTAATCAATCTGAGAAACTGAAGGCACAGGATCCTCTGGTGTGTTTGTATGTATATATGGATGTCTATATATCTGTATCTACCTTCTGTCTGTCTATCAATCATTTATCAACATCTATCAGCGTATTTATATAATATATATTATATATATGCATATATATAGAACTGCTGGGTTCTCTTACATTTCAAATAAGAAAAATCACATATGCCTCAAACTCATGTGCTTTTACATTATATGGATATTATCAGCACATTCTGCTCATCTTGTGGGCATTTCTAATGTATATGAATGACCCAAATGATAGTTCTAATCACTTAAGATTTTTTAAGTGCCAAAAAGTCAAATGTACTCCTTGGCCCCATCTCTAAGGGAATGACTCCTTCTTTATTAAGTGCTCCTTGACTGGGATGTGACACATTATCTCTATCCAGAAGGAGAGGCTATGCTCATCAGACCTGGGCCATCTGTCATTCTGCCGATGAATGATCTATATTTCTATGTATTAACTCAGATAGTTTGTAAAAAAAAAAAAATAACTAGACAGTTGCCTGAGACAGATTTCCTTAATGCTGATAAAAATTGTCAGTGATCCCCTAACTCACTTGTATCATATGACTTTTTAAGGCTTTCAAGTGTCTTTTTTTTTTTAAATAGAGAGAGAGAGAGCACACAAGCAAGGTGTAGCAGAGGGAGTGGGGAGCCTGACGTGGGGGTTCAATCCCAGGACCCTGGGACCATGACCCGAGCTGAAGGCAGACACAAGTGGCAGAGCCCCCCAGGCACCCCTCAAGTGTTTTAACATCAGTGTAGAAACTGGTTCTTGAACATTGATCTGGTAAACGCTGCTAACCATGGCATTCTGCTCCATGGAAGATTGTGGGATAAATCTGAGTGCTGACAGTTCATCTGGCTGCTTCCAAATGGCCTCGAGCCTCACAAAGTTACACGCGCATCTGAAGTGAGTGTTTCCTGAGAAAGGTGTGAAGGCTTATGAAAAGGATCAGAAGAAATAAGTAAACTTTCCTTCTAATTACATGTCTGCTCCATGGGAAAGTGAGCTATTCACTCAGTTCTGAGGCACAGCAGAAGGGAGATGGATGAGATGATGGGAGAGAGGACAGATGCTTTCCTATATCCTTCTTCTGTAAGTACAGGAGTACATCTAAGGCTCCGAAATCACAGAATTCTTGGTCTTCCCTCCTAATTCTTCACAATCATGGCACAAGGGTATGTAACCTTGTGAGGATGTTGCTAGAGGGCAGGGGGCTTGCGGAGTGCTGACCAGTGAGCCCTGTTCTTATAAGACAAACCAAGCCTAACTTTTCCGAGGCCCCAACTACACTACTGAATCCACTGGACAGTCTCAATTATCAAATATATCTAAGTGGAATCATAGGGTATAAAGCAGGGAGCAGAAACAGATAGAGAACAAGGTTCGGTCTTATTGACTAGAAAACAACCTGGAAGTGAAGAAAAACTTGACAGTGATAGATGCCCAAGAGAAAAAAATGCCTCAGACATAAGCCTCATCAATCTCTTCTCTAAAAGTATTTTCTCCTTCTCTTTTTCACACAGCCTTTAAAAATTCCAAGTCCCGACTCAGAAACAAAAGGTCTTGTGTGTTTTCTCTGTGTTTTGGATATTTGTCTTTCCAGACAATTAGAATGGAAGAAAAGGTACAATGAGGATCCAGTGTGATTTCAGTGGTTATGATTAATGACTAGGCAAAACTCTGCTCATGGCAAGAATGAGAACTTTTTACTTGAGCTTGTCTCACACTATTCTGCTCTGCAGCATAAGGAGAGCAAAGTAACTGGCTAAGACACTAGTCTCAGGAGTAGACGGTGGGCTTTCTGAGTCTCTACCATCGGAAGCTAATTTTGGAAAACACAATAAGAACGATAACCCAGAAAACTTCATTAGTAGTCACAGAGGAATGGACCTGACTTCTAAGTTCTCCTCGCTGTGGTTCCACAACGAAAAGGCAAAACCTAGAAATGTTTATACATGAAGATAATGAACTGTTTAAAATGATTCTGAACCTGGACAGCCTTCTTGCTTCTCTCCAAGCTAACCATGCAAGGGAGCCAAAGACTGACTTAAAAGCTCCTTTCCATGTTGTTCTGTCTATGGGATGCTAACCTGCTGAGGACGTGCTCTACCATTTACACTTTACGATGGCTGGAGTGAGGCGAGACAATTCTCTCATTATGATGGATGTATTAACATGTATCTTCGGCGCCTTCTCCTAGTTATTTTTAAAGGGTCTCTATTAATTAATGGCCGATAAAGCAGGTTAGCTATAAATTGCTGGAACACGGAATGTCAGAGATAAAGATTTCCCAAATTAACATGAGTTTCGTAAGATAAGGCATTATGTAGTCTTTAAAATTCATCCCTCACTTAACATTCAAAATACATAAGCATGATTTTCTTTTCTGAAAATAATTAAGATGAAAAATATGACCTGCAGGTATTTCCTGTACAGGATATAATAATGGACAACCAAGCTCCAAATCTACAATGGAGCCTAAAACTTATAGTTCCCAAGAATCTCTGTAGGGGAAATTCAAGATCATTCTCATATATATATAATATATATATGTACACATATATTTTATATATATTTCAATGAACATTTCCATTTTTCCTTTCTAGGCCATTTTAACTTTCTTGAAAAGAAAACCAGCCAGTGTTCATCACATTACATAGCTTTTCATGACACTTTACGCTGACAAAGGCAGCAGTCTCTTACGTCCATAAGAGCAGCATTGATGTAGTTACTACTCTCCCCATCAATTGTAATTAAAAAAGGTAGACATCTGTCGGGTGGCAGCATGTCCATAAAACGATTCTTGTCATGATTCCTTGGCAGGCAGGCTATACTGCAGTCTTCGGCTTGTAGTCGAGGGGTGACCGAATTCAAAGTCTAAAAAAGAAAAGGGAACCTAGGTTAAAAGCAAGTGACCCATTTAATAGCATAAGGCAGATCCATCAAGTATGTGGGAGGCCAAGTACAAAGTGAAGGATTTGTCCAAGGCACCGGCATTTGCCATGATGACAGGCCGATAGACTTTGTGGTTAAAGCTAATGAAGCCTGAGAAGTGACAAAGAAACAATGTACACAGTGTTCGCTGTGTTTCCTAAAAGGGAAAGGGAAGCTAAAAGCCGTAGCTACCTGCAAAATGCATCGCTTGACCAAAGAAAACAGAAATAGAGTGGCCCATGATGACGACCCATCATCAAAGTTGGAAACCATCACCTACAATAAGGTGTTGGCAATGCCGTATTTGAAGATAGGCTGCAACACGCTAGAAAGAGCACTGCACAAGGGATCAAAGTAGTCGGTGTCCAGAGCGACTCTTAACTTCACATTCGACACCTTCAGGGATGTTTTAAGGGCAGTGAAAACATTTGGGGTTATTTAGAGACAATGTTTAGCACGAACTTCAGCTATTATTATTAATGTGCTTGATCTCACATTGTGAGTGACACAGAAGGTTAACATCCATAAGACTGCATAAAAAAAGGTTGTAAATACACACAAATCACCACCAAGCTTGACGTTTATGATACCTTTCCCCACGCTCTTCCCCGAGTCTGAACTCATTTGCCCTTCCAGATACAGCAGATAGGAGCTCATTAATACAAAAGTGACTCCATAATATGTATAATGAAAGAGACAGGTATTATATTATACCTAAAATAGGGTCAAAGGTGGTAAATTTGACTTGAAAGACCTTCCTTAGAAGAATCAATGATGCCCAGAGTGCACTGTAATAAGTTATTCATTAAAAAAAAGCCCCAGAAATAAGTAAATACCTGGAATTCATCTTTGAGATGTGAAGAGTTAGTCTGAGAGTCTATTCTAATCATATCAAAATATGCAGCTTTAAATTCACAGACAGGTATGGCAGTTTCTCCACATAAGCAGGCTTCTAAAATGGCATCATGAATAAAAATGTACTGTTCCTAAGAAAGAAAAAAATCAAACTATTTTAATAAAAACTTTCTGTCATCAAAGCTAGATAGAACAAAGAATTTTCTCTATATAGAGACATTAATAAAGATATCAATATTTTCCTATATGACTTGATTCTACACAAAAAACATTTATTGCTTTTGATGAATGTTGGAAATTAAAGAAAAAAAAGTAAAAAGCTATTAGAGATATATCAACAAGCCACTTACCTCTGTCTGGACCATATTGATACGACGAGATCTTAAGGCTTTGACACAGTTGTAGATGTCGACAACACCCTCTCTTTCAGCCATGTCCAGCATGATGTCGATCACGATGTAACAGCCAGTCCGTCCAGCACCAGCACTGAAAAGAAAATTAAATCTAAGGAATTGCAAAAAGCGTGTTCATGCAAACTTATATAAAGATCCATTCAACTGTCAGATAGGTGGGATCAAACTGATTTAGCAAACTGCAAGGTGTGATTTACAGGTTTTATATAAACACTTATTTAATGCAGAGTATTTGCTTTGGTGCAAAATGAGATTGGAACAAGAGTTTAAAATTAAAACGATACAGTTTGTAAATCAAACTGTGTTTTAAAATTACTGTACGTATGTTGTTGAAGTTCCATGGCTCTCTTATACTGTCTTCAATTCTTTGGAAATGTACTGCATAGAACTTCAAGCTCACAGAACTGACAGAGGGGTGGATTTGTGCTTTAAAATTTAACCTCAAAAATACTCTTACTCATATACTTGTGGGTCCTCTGGCCAAATGTGAGAATGCTGGCTCACTGTTCCCATCTGACAGATTCTTGTAAATGCCAAGGCAAAGGAAATCAACTCCAAAACATTGACTGGGAAGTCTGAGGCGGCACATTTCAGAGAAAGTGCTAGGGGTGAGGAAAATGGTGATTACCAACAAGGAGGGGGCCAACAGTAGAAAGGATATTTGAATGGTGGTCTGAAGGAAAAATTAAAATGGAAAGTTGGGTATAGAATTAACAGGTTGGGTATAGAATTAACAGTTGGGTATAGAATTAACAGGTCCCAAAGACAGCCACTGTCTTGCTGTATTTATTCAGCAATTCAATCTTTATATACTGTGGATTACCTGACCTCTTGGGCATGTTTCTTCAATTTTTTAAAAAAAGATTTCTCCATTTATTTTAGAGACAGAGCAGACTGGGGGAGAGGTAGATGGGGAAGGAGAGAGAATTGCAAGCTGACGCCCCACTGAGGGTGGAGCCCAACGTGGAGCTCGGGCTTACAACCCTGAGACCATGACCTGAGAGGAAATCAGGAGTTGGTCACTTCACCAACTGAGTCCCCCAGGCGCCTCTCTTCAATTCTATATGTAAAAATCAATGGCACAAACAAGATATAGTTGGGATTCTTGGGGGGGGGGTTCACTTCCCAAGGGGGAGTCAGCTTCCCCTTTTGTATAAATTCACAGATACCCAAGTGTTAGTGAAAAATGAAAGTTGTTTCAAGAGAGTATCTGCAATCTTGGAGCACTTCTATTTTTGTTTTAATTGGAGTTCTATTTGCCAACATACAGCATAACCCCCAGTGCTCATCCCATCAAGTGCCCCCCTCAGTGCCCGTCACCCAGCCACCCCAACCCCCCACCCACCTCCCTTTCTACCACCCCTTGTTTGTTTCCCAGAGTTAGGAGTCTCTCATGTTCTGTCTCCCTTTCTGATATTTTCCACTCATTTTTTCTCCTTTCCCCCTTATTCCCTTTCACTATTTTTTATATTCCCCAAATGAATGAGACCATATAATGTTTGTTCTTCTCCGATTGACTTATTTCACTCAGCATCATACCCTCCAGTTCTAAAGCAAGCAAGTCATAGGAGAGCAAACGTCCTCTATGATAAGTCATTCCTGAATTAAAAAAACTATTTATCTCATTTTCTAAATGCATAGATGGGCTATTAACATTATTTCTTTGTTGTCCAGATTTGGTCACTTCTCTTAAACTCACTGTTAATAAATTTAACTAAAAGGTATTGTGGGTATCTCTTGCTCTTTCTTTTCTTTCTTTTTTTTTTCCCCATTGCCTACCATCTTCTCAATCACTGTTCCCAGGGTTTGAGACAGGAAAGTAATTGAAGAGTACGTCAGATTTCTTGAGAAGGCTTGAACTGAAGATTTGTTTTTCAGGGGACACAGTATCTGATCCTTACGGATGCCTTACTTTTATTTCATTCTCTGTGTTTCCCCTCTTTCATATGTGTCATTTAAATTCCGAATAGGTTGGATTTTCAGGAAAAACAAAACCTAAGTACAACCTATTATGTAGCTTGGAGGGGATAGTATTTGAGAATGGTGTGCAGCATTTAGGAAAAGTGTTTCAGATTCAGTACATATTTTTCTGTTCACATCTCAAAACGAGGCCATGTAATTCGCTTTTAGTGTCTCTGAATGCTTGTTTTAAGAGAAGTGTCTAATCAGAAGGAAGCCTGGATATAATGTTCACATTTTTCTGGCTTATATTTGCTGGATCTCACTGATGTAGTTTTCAAGGTCCTCTGATGGATGGCTCCCCCCCCCCCACGCCCTAAATTCTTAAATAGCTGTTTTATAGCACAAATTCTTGCAATTTAGGCCATTTAGTAACTCTGTATGTCTCAAATTTAGTTTTAAAAGCTGGCATTCTATAGGGAATTTACTAGATTGGCAAGAAATCTCTATTTTAACCTCCCATCCCATACAATATGGGATTTGCTAAAGCGATAAAAAAAAAAAAAACAACCCACAAAACCCTAAACACAGATGTTGCCACTAAAAGACAGAGTTCCCACACTCTCATTTGTGAACAACACTACACACATCAGGATGAATGGATTTATTTTTTTTATTTTTTTAAGTCTCTGTTCTATACCCGCCTTATAGCTTTTATTTCCCCGCTATTTTATGTTACCCATAGTAGACGTGCGCTGGAACCTTGGGAGCACGCACTAGTTTTGTCTCCTAGATTAAAAAAAGAGGGCTGGAGATAGTCAAGACCATTTGGGCCAGCACTCACCTGCAATGCACCACGATGGGGCCAGCACTGGGGGGGTTGGAGAACTTGACCCGCCGGATAAAGGAGAGAAGGCCGGTAGCGTGGTATGGTACCCCGTGGTCGGGCCAGCCAGTGAAGTGGAACTGCTTAACTTCCCGGATCTCATTGTATCCCCTCTGTGCAAACACGTAAAGAAGTGTTTTCCAAAGAACCCAAATCAGGCCATTAAACACAACCCCAAGCACGAGGCCCAGGTGACAGTGAACAATAAATGAAGACTCTATCAAAGATCACACTTTCTCTGGCAAAGGACATTGGCCTGACGCGGTCCAGGAGCTTACCTGTACGGTCAGGTAACTGGAATCAGAGGTCTTGCTCAGTTCTATAACTCTGTGTAAGTTTTATTTGCCTTGACAGTATCTTCCTCACTTGAAATGACAACACGTAAAATTATGAGGAGAACGGGAAAAAAAAAAAAAAGACAGGAAAGCTAAAATGCTGCCCTATTGACCCAAGGCACTGAGTTTTCGAGTGGTGAATAAAAGCAACCTTCTGGCTTCCAACATCAAAAAAGATTTTAATGCCTTGCTTATCCATGTTGAAAATGGTTTTGAAGCACAGCATGGAGGGATTTTCCAGGACACTGCTACTTGAGATTGTTTTGTAAAAATATACAGACAGCTCAGCTCTTCTTGGGGCAGACAATTTTGTTCTAATTCTGTGAAATAATTCAGCACGGAGTATTATTTAAAGTAACCAAAATACAACATGAAAGGGGAGCGGAATTGCTGCACCTCTGTCCTAGTGGGTTAATTTAAGAGGACCTTTAAATGCACGCTTTGAAGCTGCTTCTTTTTGGTCAGAGAAGCCCGTGGCTTGTGGTAGTAGCAAAGCTTCACAAACACAGATAGAATGCTACAGATTTTATGTGTAGGAACCCACATTTGCAGCCCCCGAACCTCCCGACTCTATGCAATTCCAATGGTGCCGTGAGCTATCTGGGCTATCTCCACCTCACTTGTTCATTCAGAAAAGGGAGACAAATGCCATGAAATACATGAACCAAACTGGGAAAGTTTAGATTCAGTCCTCTATAGACAGACCAAATGTACTGAAGCTTTGGAAGCCAGGGATCGGGTCTCATTATTCTTTCTGGTTCCTACACAAAACCCTGCACACAGAGTGGGGCTTGACAGCTGATATAACGGTGAAAATGATAAACACCCTCCTGGAATCATGCAGATGGAAAAAAATCACTTCCTTTATGACTTTTTAAATTTTTTTAATTATTTATTTATTTATTTATTTATTTATTTATTTATTTATTTATTTATTTTTTCCTTTATGACTTTTCAAGTCCACTCCACTGGGGAAGATCCTAAGTTGTTCTAAGACCTGATTTCAGGCAGGTCACTTCCTCCATATCAATCCTTTTACTGGAGGTGTTTGCCGTAAGGGCCTTGTTCTTTTTAGTAAACCTCAGCAAAAAAAAAAAAAAAAAAAAAAAGAAGTTCTTTTTAATATCTCGCAAGGCATGTTCACTCACTGCTCTTTGTACTAAAATACTAAAATGCTCTTTTTTTTTTCTTAAAGATTTAATTTATTTATTCACGAGACACATAGAGAGAGAGGCAGAGACAGAGGCAGGGGGAGAAGCAGGGTCCCTGAGGGGAGTCCGATGTGGGACTCCATCCCAGGACCCCGAGATTGTGCCCTGAGCTGAAGGCAGATGCTCAACCACTAAGCCACCCAGGCCTCTCTCTATTAAAATTTTCCCAAGGAATTTTCAAATATGTGCTTTTCAAAACAAAAACAAAAAACAAAAAACCAAAGTACTCTTCACCAGTTCTAACAAGAAAACAAATTAAACAAAAAATACAATGATGTTCCAAGATGTATGCCATTAATGACATAAAGTGTTAGTAATCCAAAATATTCCCATTAGGGCCAGGTGCATGTCTCCACTTACTGATTCACATCATATTCTATGTCCTTCATTACACTTTGAGGATTTAGTCACTTAGGACCTATGTCTCTGCTGAATCTATTCCTAAACACTTTAGAATATTTTACTATTGAAGAGATTTTTTTTAATGTCTACTTCTGTTTACTGCTAATATACAGAAAAGCTATCATTTCTGAGTATTTATCTTGAATCAGCCACTTCAATGATTATTAGTTTCATTCTAAAGTATCTCTAGTTTTCTTGGTATAAAATAATCTCGTGTAAAAATAATTTTAGTTTTTCTAATAGGCAATTTATTCCTTTTGTTGTCTTATTTCATTTACTAGAACTTCCCAAAATTTTGAATGCTAATGAGACTGATTATCCACATTACACTTCTGATTACATAGCGACCCCTGTAGGATTTTTACCCCTTAATATGCATGCTATAGTTATTGTTGAATCATCTTTATCATGTTGAAGCAGCCTCCTTATTTTCCTAATATAGATTACGTCTTTTAAGAAAAAGTAAGTACTTTACACTATCTATTAATAAAATCCTATGTTTTTGTTCCTTTAAAGAAGATGTGATGAAATATTCAGCTAGATTTCCCACCACCAGTGTAATATCCTTGCATTCCTAGAACACAATCATTATAGGTCATGTTGTGACGTTTTCTTAATTCACAGCTGGGTTTCAAATTTTTGATATTTTATTTTGAACTTTTTTCGAGTATATTCTTGAATGAAATTGGTCTGCAAAGTGTGTGTGCGCGTGCACACACACACACACACAGATTTTAGAATATAGTTAGTTGGTTTTAATGGCCTTCCATGGTTTAAATAGTTTTATAAACATAGGCATTAACTATTTGTTAGAAGTTAAAGAAACCTCAACTATAAAACCATAGTGCAATTTCAATGGTAAAATTTAAGATTCCATTTTCTTCTGTCATCTGTTCAGGTTTTTAAGTCTTCTCAGTCAAATTTTGAGAATTAGTCTTTACTAGATATAAATGTATCTAGACTAAAATCTCCATCTCCAAGTTTACATGTAGTATTTCTTATAGCTTTCCCAACAGCCAGTATAAGAGTAGCTACATCTTTCTTGTGTTTACTAATATTGCACACTTTTGATTGTCCCTCATTTAGAATTGATAGTGGTTTAATATTTTATTGATCTTTTCCAAGAGCTAGCTTTTTGATTTCATTTATTATTTTCTGTTGGTTTTTGGCTTATGTTTAATTTTTCTTTTGTTCTATTGATTTTCTCTGGTTTTCTAGTTTTGTGATTTTTCACATGATTCTAGACCATCTTTCAAAACAGAAATCATTTATGTGTTTAATATGTGTCCTAAGGTTTACAAACATGCCTGGCACATGGCATGCTCTCGAAAAAATATTTGTGAAATTGAATGAATGAATGAATGAATGCATGCGTGAATGGATGCTTTTATAGCAGCATCAAAATAAATCTTGATGGGAACTCTAAGAGAAAAACAATTTCAATAAACATATTTTAGGAGAAAATTTTCGATAGCTTACCCTTTCCAGGGTGAATGTCCTCACTACATATTCAGCAAGTGGTTCCATTTCCACACAGGTTACTTTGAAGTCACCATAAACTTCAGTATCATCAGGCCAATACTTGTAGCATTTAACCTAAATGACAAAAAGGGTATGTAGGTGGGCCTGCATACATTTTAACCAAGATGGTTTAATTCCAGTGGTAGCTCTTTAGGTTACAGTAAAAATATAAAAAAACTATAAATGAGATAAAAGCATCTATTACACAATAAATAGAAAAGCTTTGTGTAGTCTCATTATAACATAGAAGCCCGATGATGCAATTAGAATCTATATAAACTCAAAGTTTCTTTTATTACTCAGTAAGACATCAAATAATTTCTTAGCTATCAAAGGTTCAATGAGGAACACTCATTTGAAATGCTATGTCTATGAATTTTTAAAACTATGGAATGAGATTCTATTCTAAGTGTGTTATGTTTGGCTACTCAACTTATGTTTAGTGAACAAGAAAAAAAAAATCTTTTTTTCTCTTACCCGGCCAACCTCAACTAAATTTGTAACCATCACAATGCAGGCAGACTGTTCTTGCCAGATCATTCTCCAGAAATCATATACTGTTTCATGAACTGGGCCTTTGAAGAAATTAATTTGAATATTTTGTTATCAGAGAAATTTTGTGATTAGAAGAACT
This sequence comes from Vulpes lagopus, assembly GCF_018345385.1. Taxonomy (NCBI): domain Eukaryota; kingdom Metazoa; phylum Chordata; class Mammalia; order Carnivora; family Canidae; genus Vulpes; species Vulpes lagopus. The sequence goes on from NC_054825.1 coordinate 123,898,315, forward strand.
AAGTGGTAAGAATATGCATAAGGTAAAAATCACGGTAAATACAATAAAAAATAATATTGAAGGTCTAACACAGAAATGTCACTGAAATAACTTAAATTCAGCATATATTACCAATTAAATCTACCCACATCATTTGTAAAACAGGGCACATTCAGGGGTTAATGAAGAAACATTCATACATATAAGCATACATTCCACCCTTATATTGTCATCTCCAGACCACAGAAGTGTCTACTGGGCTACACTCTACTCAGGACAAGAAACAAATAAACAAACCAACCTAGAATATTGTTCACCATGAATGATCTTTCTGACTTTAAAGAGTTTACAATTCAACTCAGGTAATCCAAAGATATGTGAAAATACTCAGAAAATTATCTCTTTCAAAACAGCAGCACTCTTGCTTTACTTTCCTCTTTTAAGAAATAAATGCATGGGCTAGGTTTCTTTTCTGATGGTCAGTGGTCAATCTGGAGAGATATCTGGAAGTGTTTTAGGATGTTCTTATTCCCTAGTGTGCTACTGTAACAAGACTTCTCTGCCTTTTTCTTATTTTCTACACAGAATGAACTTGATGAAGTCCCCCTTAGCCCTTGAGACAAATTTTTTTGTAAAAAATATTTTGGAAGAAGGTCTAACATTTCATTATAACATTATTGGTCTTGGGCAATACTCCACTCCAGGATCACAAAAAAAAAAAAAAAAAAAAAAAAAGACAACTTATACCAAGTGAGACCTTTCTGGCTTCCCTCAAAAGTAATTCCTGTGTCCAGCACTATTGACTCTGGGACATCAGAATACCAAAACCCAAAGCACAAATCAGCAGCTGCTCTTTTATTTTAATTAAAAAATAAATCAAGTTTCAATTTGTATATGTTTTACACAGATAAAACGAATCCTATTATACAAATGAATAAAGAGCAGTCTCAGAAGATGTGATTTTTTTTTTCCAGTTAAGTCAGATAAAACGGCAAATAAACCACTAGATGGATGAATATGCAAGTTTGGTTGCTCTAAAACATTTAAAAAGGCAATGTTTTACCTTGAGTTGCAATGTAGTGGCTTGGTCTCTGGTAGCCCTAAAATAGGAGAACAAATTGGTTATCATTTTACATCAGTATTAGAAATAAATGAATGAAGGCATAAAAAGATGAAGACAACCACCTGTTAAGATTAAGTTATAGTAAAAAGTCCAGAAATGAGTAGTGAACTCATAGTTCACTTCTCAAACCTAGGTTATCTGAAAGGTAAACATAAAACAAAAATTAAATGTTTTAAGGCTCAGATTAGAATATGTATTGCGTAATTGAGTTTTGTTTGCTAGGGAATAACCGCGTAGATATTGTTTGGTTTTACTAAAATGTTTATGCCTTCATGTTAATCTTTAGTCATTCATTCCTGGCAAATCGTGTTCAAAAATATTAAATCTCATTGTATCATCCAAAAGTACAACACACTGCATTACAAATGGACAACGACATATTAGAACCATAAAATAATAACAGAACATTCCAATGTTAGAGCTGGACAATGCATGAGTGCATTAAGTCAGAGTCCTGCTGAGATATTTTAGAGAATATTCCCGTACTGCAATATGTTCAGGAATCTGCCAAAACTATTTTGTGTGTGCCGATAGTATTAGTTTACACACACATAATTACAGGTACACACATATATATATAGGGAAGGAAGAGTTTTAAATAAAATGCATCTTATCCTGAACAAAAAATTTAGCGCTTTTTCCTTTTGAGTGTGCCAAGAGCTTTAGGTGGTCAAGCATTTAATGCTAGGTCAACAAAGAAATTATTCCTGATAAGAAATAAGTTGTTAGTTGCTCTCAATTGATTTGAATTCCAGGACATCATGAATATATTGCACGAGCGTTAACGGTATCATAGGGTTAAGCTTCAAATTTGTTTTGTCTTTATCAAAGGGCTTTGGCAAAAGCCCGTGGGACAATTTGCCCACATTTGCTGTGGGCAACTCGATGTGCATACAAACGCATGTAAGCTGAAATCCCCAATCTAATATTTAAGTGGCTGAGCATCATACTGCTGCCAGTTTGGAAGTTTCCTACCTCTTCTTATACCAGATAGTACAATTTTTCATGGAAAGATTTTTCTTCCAAGCTTTATAAACATTTCATCTCCCGATTTTCATGAAAAAATTTACCAATTGCAGAAGAGTCTTACGTATAATAAACTAACGGGAAAGGGAACGTTATAGAGTTGTATAGTCATCGGCCAAAATACACTGGGGTCTTAACAGCACGACTGGGCAACAACACAGTCTCACTTGGAACACGGGTTTACCATACGAAGCATAGAGTAGTAGTATGACAAGGCTCCAGTGTATAGGTCTTGGCAGAGAACCAAGGTTAAACTGAATAGGCAAAGAACGAGTACATATTTGTCAGAAAACTGTTGCATTTTTTTAAAGAGTGGACATTAGCTTAGCCTTCTCTTTTGAGATGTCTGATTAATTTAAAATATTGAGTAAACTCGAGTCAAATGATGACCAGAATTTTCACCAATATACTCAGAGACTATACGTAATAAAATTAATTCAAAGATATCAATGATGACAGTTCACAAAATAACTATAAAGCATGAATTTAATAAATGTGACAGAACTAATTTCCTATTTATGGGAATTAGACAAAGTTGGGGCCTGATTTTCCTATGTTTTATGCAACCATAAATGCATACGACATAGATGCTGCAGTATTTGATCCTTCTACCTTTTGCCTCACAATTAACGCATGTTTTGAACTGATGAATCTCAGCACACTTAGGATTGAATTATTTGAAAATAGCTGAAGTTTCGTGAGTGCTTTAGATGTGCTAGGTATTGTGCTGAATGTTCAACATGCATTGCTTTATTTAATTCTCATAACGATGAGGTTAGAACTATTATTATTATCCCCACTGTACATGTAAGGAAATGGAGGCACAGAGGTGAAGCGACAGTCCCAAGGTTCCCGGCATAATTTTGACCAGGGAACATGAATAAAGAGCCTGTCCTTCTTCCATGTAATGCAGTATTATTGTTTCCTCGACAATGTTTTATCTTTGAATTGCTAATCACTTTCCATTAAATCAACAATTTGCACGTAGATAACGTTTGTAACCAAAATGTAACAGTGGAGCATATGATCAAAACAGACTTTTTTTTTTTTTTTTGGTTTGCACAGTTCGATATATATGTGTGATATGTGTCTTTTACAAATGCAATTTAGTAATGCTTTTGCCTAAGTAATTTTAATACTTTAACAAGCCAATACCACACACCACAAAATAGTCTTCCTACCCATTTTTAACATCAGAAGTCAAATGTAAAAAGTAAAATTTCAGAAACGCTAATACACATCATACTATCCAGCTTCTCACATGTTTGGGGAAAGGGAAGAATAAAAGCCAGAAACAGAAATCATCAACAAATAAAACTCGAGTACAGAATAACTTGTCAAAAGCTAAAAATGGTCCTGTGTTTCTAAACATAGCAAAGGGAAGGAGGTAAAATAGATCTTCACACATGTAAAGGAGTTACGAAAAAATGAACATAGATATACCGTATGAGGCTAATTAGGTGAAGCATGCAGAGGTAACTAGTAGTAAGCATTAGTAATAACTGTAATTAAGAGTAGTTATATTAAATATTTATAATAGGGTGCTGTTATTTACATATAGTGGTACTTACATCCCTGTACAGCCAAATCTACAGCCCAAACCAAAGTCAGGTGTGAAAGAAAGCACAACAACGTCAGTAAGTACTAGGACGTAGAACAAGGAAAAGTGTACAGTTTGTTCTTTATTTTAAAAAGCTAGCAATCACTTTATAGGTAATAACAAGCAAAAAGATTCACATGTATAAGCCAACAAATTGGGCACACCGAACTATAAAAATACTTACATCTATATAGTTGGCATTAATGTAATCGGAAGAAGGATCATCCTCAACAGGTTGCAGAATTACTCTGGAGTGGTCATCTAAAGGTTTTGAACAATAAGATGAACTTATTAAAAATTTCCCCTCCGTTCTGAGACAATGACCTCTGCAGACACCAAAAGGAATCCAGTGGTGGCTGAGAGCTTATCCATAATACACTACTATTCAAATCTCCTTAAGGAAACACAAGAACTTTAATGGGCTCATGACTTATTACACTATCCCATCAATAAAGATTCGATGGCTAGCATCTTCATAGTGAGGAAGCTTTTCGGGAGCGTGGTAATCAAATGATGAGTCATCATTTGAGTCATTCTAGTCCCGCCTCTTAGACCTGGCTCTAAATGGGGGGGGGATCTTTCCCTGCTGCATGTTACAGCACACGAGCCACAGAACTGAGAGGAAGTTTCAATCTCTGCTCCTGACATCTTATTTCTCGAGACGTGAGGTTGAATTCTGACGTATTCAGAAGACGTTTTAAAATAATTTAAATTGGGGACTGAGTGTGGCACTGTTACAAACTAAACGTGTTCCTTTCCTTACCGTTCCTGCGGTTTCATAGGATAACCAATTGGTTTATCCCATGTAGACACCTTGAAGCCTTAATGATGTCCCTGATGACAAATAACAAGGAGCAACAGGAGTCAGGCACTGGCTCCGAGCAAGAAATAAAGGTTCTATGGAAAGAATAACACTCCCACCTTGAATACGCTTGGTAGAAGCGTTTTAGCAATTTATCACTGAAAAGACCTTTCTTTTTCATTATCCTGGTCCTCTCAGCTGTCAGTAACACCTCCACGCATTTATGTGCAAACATAAAATCAAAGAGCACGTTATCTCCACAGGGTGAAGAGTCTGAGTCAATTTAATTAACAAAAATGACGACAACTTCAGAGTCACTGCCAAGGGCCAATGCTGTTTTGATATTATACAGATTACTTTATAAACAGCTGCGATTTATAAACTCTCTTAAAGTTTAAAACCATATAAGGAGGCCTTGTCGCTTACTACTTAGCTGCTACACACAATATTTACATTCACCAAGAATTGTAGGAGAACTTACATGCGATAATGTTTCCATATCGATTTTTTGCTCTATTTTGATCTTTTTTAGCTACATCCCAAGATGCGGACTGTCCTTCAAAGAAGCTCTGGAAAAAAAAAAAAGTAACAAGAAGACTGAATTTAACTCTTTTTCTTGATTCAGGTTTTATCTGTTCTGAAGACCAAAATAATAAAAGCCACTTTTCTCATGGCGGAAGGGAGTCCTAGAGTAGTAAACAAGTTCTCTTTTCAGATCTCAAAGTTTGTTGGACTCTTGTTCATCTAGGACTGGACTGAGTTCAAAATAAGGACAAGAAACAACTTCAGGGGGAAAAAAAGGAGCTTGAAACGATTTCAAATCTAAGATTGCTACAACTTTGAGAGATGGAAGTAGGGAAAGCATCACAACTTCAAAACTATTTTTAATGAGTATCTTTCCAATGTTTTTACTCTAGCATTTATAACAGGAAAAAAGAAAACCTGTTTTCCCCCATAATTATTCATTAAATCGTGTGCAATACATCACATGGCAGTTTCTTTGAAGATCATGAAAAGGACTGAGTCTCTACAAGGGACCATATGAAAATTAAAAAGAGCCACCATATCCAAGAATCTTGGAACAGATGAATTTGCTGATTGGTTTAATTACCATATGCAGCAATTTAAAATATGCGTATAGATTTCTTTTTGCAGTAAAACTTAAACTTTGCTCAACACAGGAAATGGGGTCTTCAAAGAATCAACGGTCTTTGAAATGAGGTACACAGGAATACACATGAGATGAACAAAAAAAACCCCCATCTTTGGCAGGATATTATAATTCCTTGCACTATTTTGTTGCCAGAGCGTAGTGTTTCCGGTACTTGTCTACAACCGACTCTCAAAACTCCCAGCTAATTTTATTTGCTCCCAAACTCAGGTATACAGGCAATCTGGAAATAAAATAGAGTTCAGAAGATTCCTCGAGAAGTTGAATGCATTTCAGATGGTCTTTCAAAGTCAAGTACTGCTTGGATCCTTTCACTTTCAGTGCGTGTACAGGGTGGTACCTACTTGGCTGTGGAGAAACTTCCTTCCGTGCCCGAGGCGGACACCTCTCAGGAAGTGTGCAGAGTGGCGAAGGAACTTTTTCCTTTCTGCTATATTGTGTTTATTGAGATGACAAGTTTAAATCACTCCCTGTGCAGTGTGACTTCTACTTGTATTTTGGATTTAGTAGGAAGGGGAAGTAAGGTTGGAAGAAGACTTTCCCACATCCTTCTTTTGGCTTCTTAGCGTTGTCTGGATTTGCAGTGATCTGTTTTTGTTCTCAGCCACTTCCAACCAGTAAGCCACAGAGAAAACCGAGAGTGACAAGTAGGACATTTAGAACACAGAGATGGACCCCAATTCTCACCAGGGGGTCCACACGCAAGGAGGCAGAGAGGTAGCCCTACTGCTTAAGGCATTCAAATGGTTGAATCTGTAATAGTAACAGTGGGACTCAAAGGATCCTGTTTAATGGATTTTTTCAGTGGGGGAGATATGAGGTCTAACAGAGCAGTTTTTAAATAGCACAATAAAATTCTGGAATCCAAGTTTTAAGAATTCTTCAAGTGAGTTTTGACCCAGAAAGTGTCCCTTTCTTTCAATTTCATCTGCCCCTCCCTTCTTCCCACATACACATTTGAGGATATTCTCATAGACACACGTTTATATATGCGTCTACGGAGTAGACGTCACTCCTTATTATGCTAAAGGGAGGAAAAGACATTAAATCACACTATTTGATTAGAAATAAAATGTAACATGGTTTAGTAACTTTCACCTCATACTCCTCTTTGAACCCGTAGCTGTCTGATGTCTTCATGAGATTAATGTGCTGCAGTAGGTCGGCGACCCTGATGGCTGGGTGCAGCTGTCCCGTCTGGTAAGGGGATTCCGTTCCCTCACAGAGGTAGCGAGGTACGTCCAGTAGACGACTGGATTCCGCTGTCGCACTGTGGTTCTCATCTGGCATTTTTCGGATTCCAGAAGATTAAAAGAAAGACAGAGTTACCTTGTTTAATACATATCTATGCAAAGAAAATTATAAGAACTTCAGATTTTTCTGATCACAGGAGGATGAAAAAGAAATCTAGCACAGGTCTAGGGCGGCTTCCCTGTGAGGACAAAGCCTCTGACAGCAGCTCAAGATCTGAGGTCAGTTTACTACATCTAGGTCAGCAAGATACTGGGTGCTGTGAGATGTAGACATCTGATCCACTCTCAGAAGGTGTTAGTGGGAGATTTTGTGGGGTTCTCCTGTTTCTTGAACCTGCAGTCACAGCAGCACAGAGATCCGGTTGTCAATTGTTGGAGAGTTTTGTTTTTTTTTTTCACTGTCCAGTGACCTGAACAGCCTCCTTCCCCACCATACCCCAACCTCGCTCAGACCCAGTCTAGGCAACCCGTCCCCACAGGGCTGCCACCTGGGGCTTCTGAGCATGGTGCATCCCAGACTGGGAAACGCGGGCATCCTGCAGAGTCGTGCCCTGGCCGCACTAAGTCTGCTGGCTGGGTTACACATGCGTTTAGACTCCGTCTGTATGCCCTCGGGTTTATTATGATTTTACCTGTTGATTTTACCATAAATATGTTTTGACTTTTGTGGCCACTGCGTGAAAGCAAGTAGGGTATGTCTCTGGGACAGAATGGGCAGGTAGTGTAGGCAGTTCCTCTGGATCTGATCCATCCAGGCTGAGCTACCCAGCTCCTTCTTTACGTTCCCGTGACCTCCTGTTCTACACCATGTCCTTTCACTTTACTCTGTATTTCAGTCATTTCTTTAGTAATCGATTTCTTTTCACTAAACTCTGAACACTCAGGGCAGAGACAGGGTCATAGTTGTCTTTTTATTCCTAGCGACCGGTGCAAAGCTGTCATTCAATAAAAATTTTGGTGAATGAATCAGTTAAGACAAACGGAAGCCCCCACCACCCACATTACAGAGTAGGCCCCACCCCAATTGTATTATGAGCTGAAAATGAAACTTTTAAGTCTCTTTATGTCACAAGGAAGAAATGAACAAGAACATTATACCTATGAAGAATAAATATTATTTTAATGACCACAGCACTAATCATTACAACGAGAAAAAGCATGCTTATATTTACCACATTTAAACTTACCACTTAAAAAAAAAACAAATGTTTTAAGGGGTGTTACTTTGGAAAGCATTATACTGCCATATTCATTAACAGAAGAGAAAGTACACTCTTAGGGAGAACTTTTGTTTTTAATGATAATGCATACTGTAGAGAACGATATTTAATTAACAGTCAAACATATTTCAAGTGCTGATACATTTGCCTGTTCTATCACCAACTCTACAAATAGGAAATGGCAAAAAATGAATTGTTGTCCCCATGATAAACATTCTTTCTTCCTGGAGAAGGAAAAAAAAAAAGAACCCCACAATCAGATTTGTGTGCGTCTATAATTTAGTTTGATTGCATTATTTTACTTTCTCTTACTAGGCTGAATGGTTTTTTTTTGTTTGTTTGTTTGTTTCCTTTCCTTTTCTTTTCTTCTCTTTTCTTCTCTTTTCTCTTGGCACTTATTTTTAAAAATATGACACTGAATCCAAAAACCCCAACTGAACTAATGTCCTTTCGTTGGGTGTTGCCCATGCCTCTACACACAAACATTTGCTAGCAAACACGATTCATGAATACCCTTTACTTCCTATGAGACTACTCTCAACTGATCTATCTTTGCTAAAATATTACAATCAATAGATTGACATAAAGGTTAACATATAAGTTAAACTGAGAAGCCACTGGCTTGGGCACTAGCACAGAATATACAGCTTAGGATGAGAAGCAAAGAGGACGGATAATGTTGGAGAGGCAAAACGCAATCACCCAAGCTGGAATACGGTAGCCCGGGCTTTACGGGGCAGCCCCAGAGCTCATACCATACCTGCTGGAGCAGCAGAATATTTACAATTGTAAAAGGCTCAGTGAGAAACAGAGAATTCACTCATATTCCAAATCTTACATGGTATTGTCCAATATGAAATAGACAATGCTTTCTGTTTTGCATTAAGCTTGAACACATTAATACAATAAGCATTATTCATTAAAGTAATCACAGATGAATTATTAATCTCAATACATTTCCACCTCATTACACCACCTAATAATGTCACTAGCAGTGAGAGTACATGTTCTAATCATTGTCCTTATTACACATTTAAGAATAATAACTTCGAATATTTCCTTGATGGAAAAGTTTTCTAGAATTCTTTGCAATGCACTTACCAGTTATAGGGACTTTAACCCAATGAAGCAGTAAAACACAAAAAAACAAAAATATGAATCAATATGAAAAGTTTCTAAGCGCTTTTAAGATCAGTACGTAGGTATTAATACCAAGCAATATTTGAAGCGACTTCAAAAATTGCTTTACAAATACAAAATCAAATGGATGTACAGCAACTATAAACACTATGATTCCAAGAATGATGAAAAATGCAACAAATTATTTCTGCATCTGATATGACTGATGGGATTTAGTTTTTAAAGAATAATTTAAAAAAAAGCCAGCTTGACTTTCAAAATGAAATAAGATACATAACAATTGCTTATATGAATAGATTTCACAACTATTGTGTTAACTGTAGGCTTCCTTAAACATAAATACCCCTTTTCACAAGGCAAACTATTGCAATAATCTTTTAAACTTTATAGTTTATAAAACTCATCCTTATTATTTCATTTTCTTTTTATAAAACCGGGAAAGCAAAGACTTATATAAGGCACTTTCATGGGTTCATATCATGAGTCCTCAGGAGAACTAAGAGTTGGACCCAATTCAACATTTTCTTAGAATATTACTGTAATGAAACTTGAACACTTAGGTAACTAACTTTTCCTCGGTGAGTTTTTAATATTTTAATTGAATTTTACTTATTAATTTGGTGGTGATAGCATTGTATAGTATTCTGCTCAAAAGAAAATGACATTTTCTGAGGCATTTGGTGCCATTCCAATGATCATGATTCCCGGTTCCTCCTTTACATGACTGAGCTACCCATTGGGATGAATTCCAGATTTTGTCAGGATGTATATTCTTTATATTATAAAATTATAAGTTTAAAAATTATTTTAGTAAAAAAAGAGGTATATTTCACTTAACTGAATTAGTTGTATTGTTCCCAAATATTTAAAAAATGTATTTTAAATATTGAACACATGGATAATAAAAACATGCACAAAATATAAGATAAAGTTTTATGTTCACAGGGAATTTGAATATTTATATTTCATAAGAGAATTGGGAACGTTTAAGATACGTTTGTATGGCAATTTCCATATATCTTTGGTTACATCTTAAATACTAGAAACATGAAGGTAAAACTGATAATAGAACTTGTTAACATATAAGCAAGCGGGTCATGAGTCATTGGTATGTAATTAGTCAAGGAATAGAGTACAAATTGAAATGAAACTCATTCCATTCTTAAATATACAGTTAGATTAAACATTAATTTTACATTTGAAAAGGTCTTATTTATCACTAGCAACACCATTTGTCTTAGATGTTGTACAGTGGCAAACCTTGGCTTATTCTAGATTTCTTGAAGGGTAACACATCACACAAGATGCATGTAGAATGCAAAACCCCACATCAATATTGTAGCAACTTTACCTGCATTTATTAATTCTTTATAAAGACAAATGCAAGCAAATATACACATCCTTAAATATTTACTTGGAAATGTGTTCTTTAGTTGCTATAAACTTAGGGGAATTGTAAAAATATTTCCATCAAGTAGATTTTTATATATAAACTAATTATTCAGGTAGCACTGGCCCCTGAGATGTGTGCATTTGGGTTCATTCTGCTAACCTGCATATATAAATGTTAGTGATATACTAAGGGCCACTGTACTTTTGTTCCAAATCTAACAGAACCAAGAGTTTAAAGATATGTTGCTTTGAAAAAGCATTTTACTAATTTGAAATCCATTAGATCTGACTGGTTTCATGACAGTTGCTCTCTTTGATAAAGATCATGGCTTAATTTTCAAAATCAAGCTGCTTCCTACACTGTAAATCATTACTGTATAGACAAAGCTATAACTCATGCAAGGATGTGTGATCCATGCAAGAAAGAACGGTAAAGAATTAGGGCCTCACCTAACACAGCAGTCGGCACAAGTGGATCATTGGGCACTGCAGGAAAACAGAGCTCATGAAGGAATATATTGCCCTAAAGTTATATTTTACATTTTTCCTTTAAAATAGATTTATGCTTTCTCAAGAACTATATTAAACTTTCTTTGATTATTATAACCTGCAAAGGTAAAATTCTCTTTTTCAGCTTGGGTTATCTCAAAATACCAGGAAAGGTGCATCTATAATTAAAGTTCAGCATTCTGTTCAATTTTAACAGCCAGGAAGATTCAACTTGACATGATAAAGATTATAAAATCGGTGGTGGGGTGGTGGTGGTGGTGGAGACCCATTTAGATCTATCAAGTGCAAAGTACTTAGAGAAGTAATTATCTCATTTTCATTCCAAATAATTTTTTTTCAGTTAACTCGAAGAGATTTAATCCTCTTTCCAAATTCATAAGTGGATATCAATAGTTACACTGCTGAATTCAAGCTTCTTAATAAGGTACTAACATCGGCAATAGGCAGAAAAGTTTGGGGAACAACAATGCTTTCATATCATTTTTGGCTAAGTATTAAATCAGATGGTTAGAGAGATGGTATATCTATATTTTCAGCAAAAATTACTTTCAACTAAAATTATATTTTATGTTTTTCTCTATCATTTATCTTATAGTGAAGTAAAAGTAAAGTAAAGCAAAAAGGCCCTATTAATGATTAAAATTAAATTTCAAAATGACTCATACAGCATTAGAGCTATTAATTTGCTGTAGATATAGATCAAGGGAAATTATGGGCTGCTTTTAGGGCCAGTAATTATTGAAAATTTTCACCAAGCTGAACATTTCAGGAAAAAAAAAAAAACACTTTCCCTTTCTATAAAACGACATAAATGCACACAACCCGCAAATACTTTATTTTCTCCTCACCAAGGCATACATGTTTAACCTGTATAGGAAACAATACTTCTTTTGTTTGCTTTTTTCCTTATATACATGTTTCAAACCAGAGGAAGCAAACCTCTGGAATCTGTGTGGAATGCCTTTGCACATGCATGGCCAAGGATAAACTTGGTTTGCCTTCCTCACGCCTCAATTTTACGGGAGGGTTTGAAGAAACAGGCAGGGAATTTAACTTAAAATTTAAGTTCCAAAATAAACACCATGCTATAGAACAAAGGATATGAAGTTCACAGGAAATTTGAAGATAAGCAGTAATATTGATTGTGGGGCAATTATTCAAATCACCTGCCATTAAGGAGTACTTCAGTATAAACGTCTCCAAAGCCCTGCCTTTATAGATCAACATTAGGAATTTTTAATGTGGATGAACAGATGGATGGATGGATGGATTGTACGGTTCCCTGCCAATTCCCCAATGCAAGTAAACTTTGGGATTTCACATCAGATGCTAAGAGCATGCAGTCTCTTCTTTCCCCCTGTTAATGTTTTATTACTGAGATTCTCTAGTAGGAGTCTTTAGTAGAATAATTGAATAATTTTACCCATGCCGATACTTCCTAGAAAGAATTACGATGTTAAAGTTCTAAAGGGACTTTATCTTACACAAAAGAAGACTCAAATGGCAAAATAATTATAAATAAATTCTGAAGTGAAACCATTTTATGTGGGTAATCAAGTATTTCAACTTAGAGCAATGATGTGTGATTTGGCCTTAAATAGCATATGAATATCTTTTATGATACAGTAATATAAGTCACACAGTTTGCAGTTAGCCTAAATCCAGTATCAAGACTGAAAACAAGTCTCCCTAAAAATTCCATAATATCCTCTACACTTTTTCTCTTTCTGGTTGCTTCTTCCATTTCTGTTTTACTTTTTTCTCACTATTCAAAGGTAGTGTGTTGAATTCAAAGTGATTTAAAGGGCTTCAAAACCACTTATTAAAATTTTAATGAAGAACTTACATCTTGGACTGAAATTATGCTGGTCCATGAAGGTGATGGAAAGAGGATCTTCTGCGTGCAGAGTGCTCTGATCAGCATAACTTCGGTCCATAGCATTCACCATGTGAGTCATCTCCTGCCGGGTGTTCCCCATGGCATCTTTGCGTTTTTTAGCAAGCTTGCTGCCAAGGCAAATACAAAAGGGAGACTTAGTGCGAGGCTTGGAGGAGAGACAACACCAGCAGTAAGCAGTGCAGGAAAGCCCAAGGATAAGAATACATATAGATGTGGTTTGGTATCTCTAAGTTTTATCATTTCAGGAATTAGGTTTGATATTCAAACAACATCTGCTGGTAGCTATAAAACTATTTGTCGTATGGATATTTCAACATTTTTAGGCAGTCAACTGAAGCCTTTCACGTCTTGTATCATTAAAACCGTCATAAATTATCACTATGCTTTATTAAAGCAATAAATAAATACTTCCTTAGTACAACTGTTCAAGGAAAATTTAAGCTAAAGCTACATTTTGGCTTTCCTCTTGGGCAATTAATTCTTTTGATCACCTTTGAGAAGTTCTTCTAGGGAATAATACGACTAGTTTTTAAGGTTTATTTTACTAGAGTCACCCAAATAAAATGCACAAAGAAATCCCATTCTTCATTCTCTGTTTTATTATTCAGTAAAAATGCAACATGTGTAGCATTAGCATATTTAGCAGCAAATTTATAACATTAATCCAAACTTAATCTGGAGAGTTATAGAACTTACCACTGCTGGATTTAATGCAAATACACACACATATATATGTATATGGAAAAATTATATACTGTGTAAGAAAAGCACCCTGAGAAGAGTTTGGAAAATACGGTGTTGACATACGCTACAAATGATCATAATCTTGAGTTATAGTCATGGTCAAATCGTAAAAATGTGTTCTAGAACCAAAAGGCAGAGTATTTACTGAAGAAATGCCTTATAAACACAGCAGGGCAAGTGGCTTAGGGGATTTAGAAATTAGTAGAGGACTTTTGAGCTACTCAAATATTGACATCTTTATCTTATATATCAAGGACGTGAAACACATTCTGGGTCTTTGTGGATGTTACACATAAAACATGCAATGAAAAACTATTAAAGGTATATAAAACATTTACATCACATTAACAAGGCGATTTATATATAATATAAATAAAGGCATTCTAAAAAGCCTGGAGTAGCCAGATTATGTTTATGGCAGCGGTTTATGTTGCCTTGGAATTACTCCTTAGTTGTCTGGAGAATGCCATTTCTCAGCTAGATTATTAACTAGGACATATTCTTCTGATTCTCATTAGTATCTGTACTAGAGTAAATGTGCTACAAATATTTTTTAAAGCCTCATTTAATGCTTGTGTTTCTATCCAAGGGCTTTTCCTTTATAAAATTAATGTGGCAATTTGAGAGCTACTCTGGATTTTCCTTTTCTGAGAATTATATTACTCGGCCTCCAGGGGTACAAACTCAACACACTCAATATACTGATACAATGGATTTGACACTTAAATAAGATTGTCATAAACTAGGCTTTAGGATGCAAACAGCATTAATTTTTTAAAGAAATAATAATAATGGTAATGACACTACTATTAATAAGACAACAGTTACAAAAGTATAACAAGAACTACCACCACCACCATCACTACCACGACGACCACCACCATCATTTATTAGTAATATTTGCTGTATTCATTGAAAGCGTTACCTCATTTTTCTAGGTGGGTAAAAACCCTGCAAAAAGCTTACAAATTTCAGATAGGGAGTAAAACAAGTGCTGCTGCCAGTGGAAAGACACTGTATGGAAAGGTGGGGACCTTGGAGAACTGCAAAGCCATTGAGGGGGCAACTTGCCTAAGTGACTATTGGCATTTGATCCCAGGATTGAGCTTCTGATCTTAAAACTTTTTAAAGACAAGTTATGAATCTGAATATTTATGTTAAACTTCCTGACTTTTTTTTCAAGTGGTTCTATTTTTTTGGAGACCCTGCATGGGACAAATTAAACATCCGCAGGTTATATTTTAGACTATAGACTTCACTTTCCAAACTTACCTCTAGACCATCATAGAAGGTGTTTGTTCTTTGACCTACAATGTTCCTTTCCCTCTAATATCAGGTTAGCTTCCATTCTGTCTCACTGCATCGGGGAGGCTTCCCTGATCCCAATACAACCTTCCTCAGGTTAGGTTTCCTTGATAGGTGTTGTGGGTTTGTGTGGGATGTGTGTGTGTGTGTGTGTGTGTGTGTGCTTTAAGCTTGGCATGGAGCCCAACACAGGGCTTAAATGCATGACCTTGAGATCAAGACTTGAGCTGAGATCAAGAGTCAGATGCTTAACCGAGTCACCCAGCTGTTCCTCTGATAGATATTTTGATGGTGCCATGTTTTGTGCCTTTAACAACACTCATCCTACATCAGTGCAAGTAACCTTTTGTTTCCCCGCTGTGTGTTCCATGGTAGGAAGAACCATTACTCCTAGTACTTAGACCATCTCTGGCACATAGCAGGCACTCAATAAATACTCACTGAATGGATGATTTAGGCCTATTATATGCTTTACACTTTTCATTTGTTAATTCAATGAATTCTTAGATCAAACCACTGAAAAAAGCATGAGGATTCTAGTTGTATAAATGAGTTCACTGAGGCTCAGACAAGTTAAATAACTTGTCCAATGTTATCTGTCTAATAAGTAGGGAAGAATGGCCTAGTTCTGAGCCTAAGCTGTTCCACTATATGCAGTTGCTGCCTTTTGTTTTTTTTTTAATGACACATTAAAAAGTGTACCATAATATGAAGCATCTACTTGGCTCTAGGAATTAAACATCAGTTGTTATAAATTTGAGAATATGAATATAAGCACAAATGTTTTGCCCCTTTAAAGTGTTAAAACAGAAAAAAAACCTTAAGAAATAATTTCCAATCTTTGTTTCTTGGACAAGAAGACTGGATTCATCCTTCAAAAAATTTGAGATTGAACTCAGAATGAAAATAACACAATTGAAATGTGGATTAAAAATAATGTTAAAATTTTGAGGATGGGCAGTTCAAAGCATTTAGAAAAGACAGGTTTAAACTTTGAGGATTTACTTTAAAATGTACATAGTTTATATGTATATTTTGTGGGTTAGGAAAGTTAAGAAGCAATTAGCTTGTCAAATGTACCACAGATAAAAGTTTTCATGGCAATGAAAGACTTTTCAGATTCACAAACCTTTGTTAGATGACAAATTATTGGGGGATATACATAACCTTTGTTACTATTTGCCAGCTATGTGTTTTCAACTTGGTTTTTATATTTGAACCCTCACAACAACCCTGTGAGGTAGGCTTTAATTCAGGTTATTATGAAATAAAAATTAACATTAGAGTTAAGTGTTTTGATCATGAGTGACAGTCACTATGACAATGTGAATGGATGTTTGCTCAAAGATCACAAATGGTTTTCTTTTAAATTGTATTTATTTACTTTTATTAAAAAATCCCCAATTCAGGCTAGGTATTGTTTAGATTTAGATTAGGTATGTTTAAGCAGCTTTTAAAATCATGTATTTGTGACATTCTTTCAAATTATGATTGATAATGCTAATAGCCCTAAGAATTCAGTAACAGCATCATAACCTACCATATAGCCTAGAATAAAGAAATGTTATCCATCCACTAAGAAGGCAATCCCATTATAATATTGCAATGGTTTATGGTAAGCTTTCTGACATTCTCATAAATACTGTTTAATTCCTATGTGTTTGATGATTTTTCTCTCTTTGAGCAAACTACATATTTATATACATATGTATCTATGCTCTGTATATATCTCTATATATCTATCTATAGAGAGAGAAAAATATATATAGTATATATATACATGTAATATGTATGTGGTGAACTTCAGGGCAGTTAAGCAATTCATTTTGCAACTATTTGAGTTTGACAGATGTGCAAATGACTTTCATTATCAAAGCAGCCAACAGCATAAACTTCTGCAGGTGGATATATGGGTGGGCTATAAAGAGGAAAAGTGCTCCATAATTGTATGAAATGGTACAGTTAATTACCTTTGCCTTCATCAAATGTGATTTAACAAGGATATTATAATTCATCACAATAAGCCATGAGCACTGTTAGTTTACACGGGCTTGTTTTAGCAGATTGCAGGAAGCCAAGCGTTTGCAATATTTAAAATATTGGCAGACCTCTGCTATAGTCATTGAGACTCTTACCAAATTTTATTGTAAAGCTAGCTTAAATTTACCTAGTAAAACAAATACTGTGGGATAAATGCCCCCAAACATACTTAATCACAGTCCTTAAGCTTTAAAAGCTGGCAAATCAAAATTGACCAAGCAATGTCCAAGGATACCATCATTTCTTTGGATTGGATGAATGCCCTGGCATCTAATGTAATAAACTGAAGATGACTAGAGAAATAGAGAAACAATATTCTCTGTCCTTATTCAAACTAATATTCCATACCTAAGTACAGGGTGAGCTAAGAGTTTGGAAGAGAAAAGGAAATAGATGAGACTTAGGTGTGTTCTGTGTAGGATCACAGGGTTCTTTTTGGTCTTGGTTTTATAAAATTATTGTTCTGTTTAAGTTATAGTAAATTGACTCAATTTTTCTTTTCTAAAAAGATTCTTTGTTTCTTTGTCATTGCAACATTATCATTTTATCCATTTTTTTTCTTTTATAAGAGCATACTCCTTGCCTAGATGGCCAGACCAAAGGTGTTCTGAAGTTATAACTCATCCTGGATTCCTGGAAATGTGGAGAAAGATGTTATCACAGTTAGACCTGACCTGATTTGTAATAAGAAGTACCATGTTTACAAGATACAGATTTGACTTAAGTAAATAAATGATGTTTTGGGCTGTAGTCTAAAGCTACTAATGGAAAATTATAAATAAAATTAAAAGTAGCTGAACATACAGAAATACAATATCCCTTTTTAAAAAGATTAACAAAATAAGTTAATGGTTAAACTTTATAGTTTTAGAGTCCAGAAAATATCACCAAAATCACAAACATCTTTAAAGTTTTTGTTCTTGTTTTTTTGAAAAGGGATACTGCATCTTTAACACATGTAAAGTTGTATATCACCCGTTTTTTACTTACAGGTAGTAGGAGTAAGAATAGTAGCTCCTCCTGGCAAGCAAATCACAGACAGTGGAAAAAGAGAAGCAATGGTGAATGAAAAGCGTGACTCTGTCACATTCAATAAAGCAGAAAAATGTGCGTTAAAAAATAAAATAAAATAAAATAAAAGTCATGTTTTTTTTTTTTTTGGTTTGCATTTCAATTTGCTCATGCATTTGGTTAGATTTTTTTTTTTTGCCATGCAATTAAACAGACAGATATGCAATAGAAAAATAAAATTTTAAATACATAATTTGGAAAAAATAGCATGCTGATATTTCTCTTGCTGCCAAAAAAATTTAAAAATTAAATGGATTGTGTATTTCAACATGCAGTTAAACATAATATTATCTATTACCATCGAAAAGCCATGACAGATGGAACTGCTGTGTATAGAACCTGTTCACTAAATTGACTATTTTTCTCTCAATACAAAACATAAATATCTATTAAGTTAATATAGAATATATGCAGAATGACATCTAAATTTCTAAACAAGTTGTTATATCCTAATGGTACAGAGGTACATACATATATTATGTGAATATACATATGCCCCATGCACTATATATACATGGAGATATTTCCACAGTAGATGTATGTGATCATGATATCATACACAAACATTTACTGTATTGAAACATACTTTCAAATTTATGTTGGGAACTAATAATGTATTCATGCTGCACATTTAAAATATAATACATAACCAATGAAAAATGGCATACATTTGGAAATAATTCAACAGTGTTTAAATTAAAAAAAAAAATGACATTGAGCTTTGAAAGATGCACTATCCCTTTTCTTAGCCTAAAAACTTACTTTACATATACCCTCAGCTGTAGAATTTTACTAAATTGAATTCCAAACCATATCTTTACACAAAACTCAAAGATACATAGAACTTTCTTACGTGAGAAATATACCTAGGTATATTATTCCCAGTGAGGGATAAAGTCTTGAGAAACTTAATTTCCCAAAAAAGTAAAGATCATAAGAGACTAAAATAGTTTGATTTTACATTATTTTTATTATAAATTTGTGTTTTAAAAGGGAAACAGTATATACTAAAATTGATTAAGCTTGATACTATGCAATACTGTTATAAAACCTACCCCTTTGTGTATGTATAATAAATATATTTGTTACTAAATCATACACGATACATTTGAGACATACTACATATGAGTCAAAGTCATTACAAAGCTGCTTAGATAAGGGATTCAAGTAATTGTTATAATATTATATGTTGGAAGGAGATATATCTAAATATGTAACTTTCTGTCTATAAAATTGCAACTTTTCCTAGTCCTAGAGGTAGTGGTGAGGAAGAGAAAGGAAAGCCCTGGCATACTTTCTATCAAAAGACAATCACTTAAATCATAATTATGAAAAGTCAAACATTAAGCATTTTAATAGAGAGGCCAACCATTTAAATTATGAACCAGAAAAAGAATTTGTTACATTATGCAATTTTAGACAGTTGTCAGAGCATTTTACCCACACAAAAATAATCGTGCTTAGAGCTTGTTTTGGTTTACTTTTGGAAATTTGTTTCAATGTTTTGTTGTGGTGGTTATTTCTGAAACAGAGGGCCATGGATAAGGAAGGTTAAAATAACAAATAAGTGTTGAATAAATAACAAATAAAACCAGTAAGTTTAACCCAATTCTAACAGAGTGAGGACATAGTCAGAAGCCAATTTCATGCTCTCATTTCCAATCTGAAGGTACTAGAATAGTTTTAATGGTGAAGCAAAGTTTAGTTAACTCTCTGAACAGTTTAGTCAACTCTGCAAGTATAAATTTAAACTAAATAGAGACATAAAATCTGAAGGTTACAATCAGCCATTTTATTGATCTCGATTGGCAAATTCGTGTTACTAAGATACTTAAATCTTCCTGTCTCGATTATGATGTATTCTCCAACCACAGAGGTAGACAACAGCAAAAAGAGGAAGCACTATTAGGGAAAGCACGTATGTAGCTAATTTAACACAAAACACTATAATGCATACCTAATGTTTCTAATGCAGATGTGTCTTCTCCAACATATATATCTCCAGGGGATAATTGTAAAGAGGCAATACATTAAAATAAACTCTGATGGAATGATTAAACATGTACTATGAGTCTTAACTATATTGTCAATGATTTATTTTGCGTATAAAACAATCCTAATAGTAGATGATTAAATGTTATGTAAGCAACATCATTTAGTATGCGATATAATTCATAAATTTCAAACACTTCTATACACAAAACTATTATAGGACTGTACTCTGCAGGTAAAGACTTGTTTAAAAAGTCCTTCTAAACTGCGGTATCATCTAAAATATATGATTGGAAGGACAGGAGAGTTTTATCAGTTACTAAGACAATGCCTTGCATATAATGACATTTTATAGAACAGAAAGCAGCTCAAGTTATAAAGGCTGTATACTTCGAAATGTTTTTCAGCAAGCGTATACTTTAATCTCCTGTTCAGTTTAAATCCCAGTACATCTTAATATCTTCATAGAATTCCAGAAGATGGCGATATTGGTTGATATTGGATAAAAGACTAGCGCTCAATTAAAAAAAAAAAGACTCTTCATGTTAATGTGCTGAAATATTTAGTCAGTGAATATTTAATATACAATTTCACAAAATAATATTTAGATTCTTCTCATATCTTACTAGTAGCCAACATTTAGAAAAATAGAGTAAGTACAAAAGAATTCACAGACCATAGTCCAAGTATCATAATAAATATTTTTGCCATTATTAGTAAATAATATTTCAAAATATAAGATAAAGGAGTATCTCAAGTATCTCTGCATTTGAGAAATTTAAATTCATACATTAATTTCAAAGCTAACTGGACAAAAAAATACACGTTTATATCCAAAATTAAACTGCAAAGAACAGATAGGAATTTATTTAAAAACCACGAGAAACAGACTCAGATGCTGGCAACACTGTCAAAATTCTATTATTCTTGTTTGTTCTATTTTAAAAGAGCTCAAGGAAACAAAACAGTATTTGAAAACTAGTGACATAAATGGTAGGTGATTGGGACAGAACAAAACCAGGTCTTACCTTTTTTTAACAATTAGTATGACAACTAGGAGAAGGAGGATGAACACCAAAATTCCAGCACTAATTCCTGCTATTTTCACCACTCTGTCTGTCTGTTTGGCTGGGTCTGGAATCACTTCTGGTTCTTCTGTTGCTGCTGCTAAATGAATTTAAAAAATAAGTTACTGAAAGGAGCTGATTATCACAGAAATGAAAATTAGTCCCAGCCAAAAATTGCTACAAAAAGACAATGTGTTTATTTTATTTGAATAAAAATAACCTGGATATATAAATGCAAAAGCATGCTACACTACAGCCTAAGAGATTCAGGGTAGAGATAAAGGGAAAGCCTTCTGAGCAGGTTTTTTGTTAATCCCCCAAACGAAAATCTAGTAAAGACTATTAAAGGGAATGCTGAACTATTTTTCTCCAAATGTCCTTAAAAGTCAGATGCAAGGTTTTTAGCAGAGTACATGGAAAGAGACGGTGTCAGATTTAGGGATGCATTTGTTTGCTGGCTTGTTCGGCAAACACTTCTGAACTCAAGCACACGGTGCTGTGCTTGGCACCTCGCGGTAGTCGTCAATGGTACTTGTCTGGGACCCGAGAGGTTAGGTTAAGTAACACCTAGTCTAACTGGAGGAGGTGCCAGCTTGTGATGTGATAGGGAAGGTTTGAAAGGAAGAGTTGTTTTGGAGGAACAACAACAACAACAAACCCTCAAATACATTAAGGAATATTTCACATTCTCTTTAAAAATAAAACCCAGATTATAAACTTGGGGAACAGGACATTGTATAGATAAAGTTGTTTTATTATTATAAAAATTATTTTCTTTTTCAAAAAATTCCTTCCCTCCCCCTCAAGTTTTTATTTGAATTCTAGTTAATTACCATATAGTGCAATATTGGTTTCAGGAGTAGTATTTAGTGGTTCATCACAACAAGTGCCCTCTTCTTTTTTTTTTTACTAAAGTAGGTTCCACGCCCAGCATGGAGCCCAACACAGCCCTTGAAATCACAATCCTGAGATGAAGACCTGCGCTGAGACCAAGAGAAGGATGCTTGCTTACCTGACTGAACCACCCAGGGGCCCACAACAAGTGCCCTCCTTGGTACCCATCACCAGGTAGCCCATCCCCTGCCCACCTTCCTCTAGCAACCCTCAATTTATTCTTTATAGTGAAGAGTCTCTTATGGTTTGTTTCCCTCTCTTTTTTTCCCCCTTTTCTTATGTTTATCTGTTTTGTTTCTTAAATTCCACATATGAGTGAAGTCATATGGTATTTGTCTTTTTCTGATTTGTTTTGCTTCCATTATACACCTTAGCTCCATCCAGTGTCATTGCAAAATTTCATTCTTTTTGGTGACTGAGTAATATTCCAGTGTGTGTGTGTGTGTGTGTGTGTGTGTGTGTCTCACATCTTCTTTATCCACTCATTATATACTCTAACTTTTCCTTTCTCAATGCTACCATCATGCCCCACATATCACACAATCAAAAGCATGAACCTTATTAGTCAATTTAAAAGTTCCACTAATCCTCTGAAGATATTTTCCTTTTGCCTTATTAACGTTGAAAACAAACAAGAAAAGTATTGTTTTACATTTTGCAGATATAAAAACCGAGGCTTACAGAGATAAGGATAGATTATAAATTGCTCAAGGATAGTGACAAAATCAAACACATCTTCTGTCTTCTAAAAGAGCATTTCTCAATGTTTTCAGATCCATGGTCCTTCCTGCTAAGAATCTGTGTGACAGGACTCCTAGGATGAGGTGTATTTGGGAAACTGCCTTAAAGCATCCACCCCAGCGTGAGGAGATGGTGGCTGAATGAACAAATGAAGCTCTAAATTTAACCTCCTATATCTCCAATGTATGATTTACAAATTCATTTTAGAAATCACCTATTTTTCTATATTTCTATTCTTTCTTCTTTAGTGTCTCTGTCTTGGCTTCCGAACCCCACCTCCTCTTGCTTGCACTCCAAGTTCTGCACATCTGCATATCTAAGTATCTGCTCCAGTCTCTCCCCAAAAGAGACAGAGGCAAGGTTACCAATTTTTAATTTTTCCAAATAGGAAATCAAAAGTAACTGACATATCTACTATCAGTATCATTTCATAAACACAGTCATCTAAAGGAAAACCAATAGAAAACATAGTCTGAAGAAAAGTGTTAGAGACGCAGTTTACTTTGTGAAACAATTTGCTAGAACAGTCTTAATTTATCTTATTTCAGTTAGATAGGATAAAACTTCCCCATGGGTGAGTATTTGATACCTGTTACTCTCAAGTAGGAAAAGCAAGCCTTCAGCTTGTTTCTTCTGGTAAGCAAGGGAGTTTTCCTTTCTGATATGACACTTTCCATATATATCCAGGCTTCAGGAAATTTCTAATCTCATTAATTACCTCAATTAATGAGGTAGTTCAATGTTTACCACATTTCAAACCATTAATTATAGTTCAATTCATCAAGGCATGTATTAAATATACTGGCGATCTCCTCTTTCTCAAGAACAACTTTAGAAACACAAACCTATCAGAGTGTATGAAAACAGGTGGAATAGATTTCAATGTTAGATATAAAGCTAAAGAGAATCCATGCTGTTTGTAATTCTCAATTGAATTCATTTAAACAGTTCCTGCTTCAAATAGGAAGACAGAATGTTTAACGTAGAAATCCTAAAAAAAAAACTTTAGTGCATGCAACAAATCATCATTATTCATTAATTAATGCTGATTCTCAATAGGTTCTAGGTTATGCTTGGCTTTCAGAAGGTCATGATGATTCTTTGTGATCTGACATATCTCACAGAATTAAATGTTTCTGAAACTCTTTGAAAGATCAGTTCTTATTCAATGAGGTAAGTATATATTTAATATACCATTTTAATTCAATAAAACAGATTATTATGGGATACTTTTCTAAAGATATCATGCCATGAGTAGCATATATTTCCCCCAAATCTTCAGAACTGCTAAGTCCACCAGACAACATTCAGAGCAAACACAGATGCAAATATAAACTCTGATCACAAGGTGTGCACAGCCAGTCTTAATACTAGCTGCATTTACAGTCAGAATAGCTAAACTTAACAAGTTGGGAAACGTTAGATGTTGGTGAGGATGCCGAGAAAGGGGAACCCTCTAACGTTGCTGGTGGGAGTGCGAGCTGATGCAGCCACTCTGGAAAAGTGAGGAGGTTCCTCAAAAAGTTGAAAATAGAGCTACCCTACAACCCAGAAATTGCACTGCTGGGGATTTACCCCAAAGATACAGATGTAGTGATCTGAAGGGGCACCTGCAACCAAAAGTTTATATCAGTAACATGCACAGTAGCCAAACTGTTAAAAGATCCCAGATGTCCACTGACAGATCAATGGATAAAGAAGATGTGGTATTATATAGAATGGAATATTACTCAGCCATCAAAAAAATCTTGCCATTCGCAACAATGTGGATGGAACTAGAGGGTATTATGCTAAGTGAAATAAGTCAGTCAGAGAAAGACAATTATCATATGATCTCACTCATATGTAGAATTTAAGAAACAAACCAGAGGATCACAGAGGAAGAGAGGGAAAAATAAAATAAGGCAAAATCAGAGAGGGAGACAAACCATAAGATACTCTTAGATATAGGAAACAAACTGAGGGCTGCTGGTGGGAAGGTGAGGGTGGGGATGGAGTGACTGGGTGATGGGCTTTAAGGAGGGCATGTGATATAATGAACATTGGGTGTTGTATGTAACTGATGAATCATTGAATTCTACCTCTGAAACTAATAATATACTATACATTAATTAACTGAATTTAAATAAGATGAAAAAAAGAAAAAAAATACTATCTGGGGTTAGTAATTAAGTAACAAAACTGACATAAAGGTGGTGGGTAAATAATTGCAAATTCAGAGATTGAGGAATATTTTTTAGGTCTTATTAAATAATTCATCAGGGATCCCTGGGTGGCACATCGGTTTAGCGCCTGCCTTTGGCCCAGGGCGCGATCCTGGAGACCTGGGATCGAATCCCACGTTGGGCTCCCGGTGCATGGAGCCTGCTTCTCCCTCTGCCTGTGTCTCTGCCCCTCTCTCTCTCTGTGTCTCTCTCTGTGACTATCATAAATAAAAAAAAATAAATAATTCATCAGCAAATCTATATTAATCTAAACATATTTTCAGAAACAGAAAGCCAAATATAAGAATAAATTTCTGACCAAAGACATTGATAACCTTGCAAGTAAGTGTATTCAGGGTGTAAGGTAATAAGACTTCCATAACATTATGTTCAACAATGTTAATACTTTAAAGTCATACTCTGTATGTCTTTATTAAACACTAGACTTCAATTAATTTTTCCCAAACAGTTAAAGAAAAAAACACCAAATTCATCTATTTGGGTTAAGTAAGGGTACTTCTGTCATGATTACAGCTCTTGTACAGAGTTGTTCATCAAAGATGCAATATCATTATTAAACTTGAGTATAAATAGTTAATAAAATTCTCCAGGAACATATGATTTGGTGGCTGTTGTCCCTTGATTGTGAATCCTTCCCTTAGAGTCTTCAGCTGTGTCATTTACTATTATTACTAATATTTTTTTATTGAATGTCCGTGTAAATTTATTATTTTAGATACTTTTAATCACACAAAGTTTTCTAAGTTCTTGGCCTACTAGAACCAAGGAACATAAATATCCTATTTAAAATCATTCAAGCTTAGAAGATTCATTAATGGAAACACAGAGTAGCCCCTAAGTGAGCATTTTCTATTTTCTTCAAAGAGAGCAGAAAGCTATTATAGTGACTGCACCCTTGAGCCCTGTTTATAATTTATGCACATACACAAAGGCAATGTGGAACACCTCTTTCAGAAATGCTTTCCTTTGCCATAAATCTTTACCTTTTTTATCTGCCAAAGAATATTTGAGGAGTCCCCATTGTTCTGAAGCCAAAGGCAGCAGAATTCTTCGGACAGTGAGAAAAACTAAGGCAGTATTTCCTTTTTATTGAGAAAATTTATATGTTGCATTTTTTTTTTTGCAAAACAGTTCAAGTAACCTTATAAATTGTGTCCTTCCTCCCACAATATAAAAATAATTTACCTAAAAATGTATGTAAAAGATTTAGATTAAAAATATACA
Organism: Vulpes lagopus; assembly: GCF_018345385.1. NCBI lineage: Eukaryota > Metazoa > Chordata > Mammalia > Carnivora > Canidae > Vulpes > Vulpes lagopus. The sequence goes on from NC_054825.1 coordinate 123,924,734, forward strand.
AATACCCCCCAAATACACAAATTTACTTAAATTTAAAAGCTGTGACCACACAAAAATACTCTTCCATTTTCATGATGGATGTTAGAGATGGAAGTCTCTATAATGTATTAGGTGATCTTATAGCAGCTTTAGAGACACCATCATCCTGTAAATTCCACAAATTTCCCGGTATTTCACTAGTGCTTTCTTTCCTTTTCAGTTGTATTTCTGAAAATTGTTTACGCTCACTTCCCAATCATTAAATGCTATAATCAGAGGGAGGAAGATGGTGGAGGTCTAGGGGACCTAAGTTTCATCTGGTCCCAGAAATTCAGCGAGACAGCTATCAAGTCATTCTGAACACTCTGAACTCAACTGGAAATTTAAGAAGAGAATTGCTGCAATTCTCCAAATGGAAAAGCGACCACTTTTCGTAAGGTGGGAGGTGCGGAGAAGTGCTATATGGGAAGATAAAAGGAGGGGGGTGGTCTCCAAAAGCCAGCTACTAGAAGGTGATAGTACAGTGGAATGCCAAATCAGAGCTTTTAGAAGCCTGCTCTGGTGTGGGATGTCCCTGCCTGGAAGGCACTCAGGTGGTGAAGTGGGGTGGAATCCTAGGTGGGGCAGTGTGGCTTCAGGATCCCTGGGGTCACAGGAAGACGGCGGGTGCTTGAATGTGGCAGAGTTTCCAGGCATCCAGTTGGGAAGCTGGCTGAATCAGGGGGCCCAGGAGTGGACTCAGTGTGGGGTTGCCATAAACCAGGACCTGCTGCCCCATTGGGCAACCGCTCTCTGAGCAGGGGCCCAGCAAGATGCAGAACCCTGGAGCAATGCCCCTCCCTCCCCTGGGAGGAGGGGTACAGGTGCACGCCGCTGGAGCCTGCAAAGATTGGAGACTCTAAATGGGGGTTGCTTGCCTGAGATAAAAACACTTGGTTACAGGCTGGGTGGGCATGGAGTGCAGTGGGAGACAGGGAGACGGAAGTGATTGACTGTTTTTCCCCAAGGGTGCACTGAAGAGTGGGGGGGGCACATTTTTGGCTCCAGGGCTGGAGGCTGGGAGGCCACTATTTTCATTATACTTATCCTCTGAAGCTGCGTGGAAAGCCTTTAGGGAACAAAAGCTGCAGAGCGCAATCCAGAGATTACTTAGCCTGGCCCCCTGGCAGGGCAGTGCAGGTCCACGAGGGGCAGACACCTGAGAACCAGTGCAACAGGCCTCTCCCCCAGAATATTAGCAGGAATATCCTGCTAAGACCAAGTTTACAGAACACTGAGAACTGTAAAAATCCAGTACTAAGGGGGAATTAGTATATAGAATTCATAGTTTTTCTCCTCATGATTCTTTAGTTGCCAGTTTAATTTTTTTTCCTTTTCAATTTCTTATTTTGTCAACTCTTTTTCTAAAGTCTTTAATTTTCATTTTTACAGTTACATTCTATTCTTTCATTGCCAGGGACCTAATCAGTACAGCTATAAGATGTCAGAACTAGAGTTCAAATAATGATTTATAAAGATACTAGCTGGGCTTCAAAAAAGCATAGATGACATCAGAGAATCCCTTTGTGGAGAAATAAAAGAACTAGAATCCAATCAGGTCAAAATCAAAAAGGCTATTAATGAGATACACTAAAAAAATGAAAGTTTTAACTGCTAGGATAAATGAAGCAGAAGAGAGACTTAGTGGTATAGAGGAGAAAATGAGTTAGAATAAAGAAGCTGAGAAAGAGATAAACAACTACTAGATCACAAGGGGAGAATTTGAGAGATAAGTGATACCATAAACTGAAACAATATTAGAATGATCAGGATCCCAGAAGAAGAGGAAAGAGAGAGATAGAGATAGAGATAGAGATAGAGAGATTGAGAGAGAGAGCACAGAAGGTATACAGGAGCAAATTATAGCTGAGAAATTCCCTAATCTGGGGGAAAAAAACTAGGCATACAAGTCCAGGAGGCACAGAGAAAACCCCTCAAGATCAATAAAAATAGGTCAACACCATGACATATAATAGTGAAGCTTGTAAATTTCAGAGACAAAAAGAAAATCCTGAAAGCAGCTTGGGGCAGGGGAAATGAGGCCCTTAAGCTACAAGGGTAGAAACATTAAACTGGCAGCAGACCTATTCTTAGAGACCTGGTAGGCCAGAAAGGACTGGTGTGATATATTCAATATGCTAAATGAGAAAAAATGCAGCCAAGAATACTTTATCCAGCAAGGCTGTCATTCTGAACAGAAGAAGAGGTAAGGGGCTTCCAGGACAGATAGAAACTAAAATAATTTGTGATCACTAACTAGTCCTGCAAGAAACATTAAAGAGGATCCTTTAAGTGAAGAGAGAGCCCAAAAGCAATATAAAACAGAAAGGAACAAAGACAACATATGGAAACAGTGACTTTATAGGTAATAGAATGGCACTAAATTTATATCTTTCAATAGTTTCTCGGAGTGTAAATGGGCTAAGTCCCCCAATCAAAAGACACAGGGTATCAGATTGGATTAAAAAAGCAAGACCCATCGATATGCTGTCTACAAGACTCATTTTAGACCTAAAGATACTGCCAAATTTAAAGTGAGGGGGTGGAAAACCATTTATCATGCTAATGGACATCAAAAGAAAGCTGAATCAGTGATCCTTATATAAGACAAGTTAGATTTTAAACCAAAGTCTGTAATACGAAATGAGAAAGGGCACTAGATCATAATTAAAGGGTCTATCCAACAAAAAGATCTAAGATTTGTAAATATTTATGCCCCTATAACAGAAGCAGCCAGTTATATATGTCATTTAATAACAAAATCAGAGAAACACATTAATAATACAGTAATAGTAGGGGACTTTAACACCCTACTCTGCAATGGACAGATCATCTAAACAGAAGATCAACTTGGAAACAAGGGCTTTGAATGACACACTGGACCAGATGGACTTCACAGATATATTCAGAGCATTCCATCCTAAAGCAACAGAATATCTATTCTTCTCAAGTGCACATGGAACATTCTCCATAACAGACCCCATACTGGGTCACAAATCAGGTCTCAACCAATATCAAAAGACTGGGATCATCCCTTGCATATTTTCAGACCATGATGCTTTTAAACTGGAATTCAATCACAAGAGGGAAGTATACGGCAATACAATCCTTTCTCAAGAAACAAGAAAGGTCTCAAATACACAACCTAACCTTACACCTAAAGGAGCTGGAGAAAGAACAGCAAACAAAGCCTAAACCCAGCAGGAGGAGAAGAGAATTAATAAGAGCAGAAATCAATGACATACAAACCAAAAGAAGAGTAGAACAGATCAACAAAACTAGGAGCTGGTTCTTTGAAAGAAGTAAGAATATTGATAATCCCCGGCCAGACTTATCAAAAAGAAAAGCGAAAGGAACAAAAAAATAAATAAATAAATAAAATCATGAATGAAACAGGAGAAATCACAACCAACACCAGAGAAATACAAACAATCATAATAATTTAATATGAGCAACTATATGCCAACAAGTTAGGAAGTCTGGAAGAACTGGATGCATTCCTAGGGACGTCTAAGCTACCCCAACTGAAACAAGAAATAGAAAACCTGAACAGATCTATAACCAGCAATGAAATCGAATCTGTAATCAAAAATCTCCCAACTGGCAAGAACCCAGGGCCGAATGGCTTCCCAGGAGAATTCTACCAAACATTTAAAGAAGAATTAATACCTATTATTCTGAAGCTCTTCCAAAAAATAGACATGGAAGGAAAACTTCCAGACTCGTTCTATGAGGCCAGCATCACCTTGATTCCCAAGCCACAGACCCCACTAAAAAGGAGAATTACAGATCAATATCCCAGATGAACGTAGATGCCAAAATTCTCACCAAGATACCAGCCAATAGGATCCAACAGTACATTTAAAGGATTATTTACCACAACCAAGTGGGATGTACCCCTGGGATGCAAAGGTGGTTCAACATCCACAAGTCAATCAATATGCTACACTACATTAATAAAAAAAAGAACAAGAACCATAGGATCCTCTCAATAGATGGAGAGAAAGCATTTGACAAACTACAGCATTCTTTCTTGATTAAAACTTTTTACAGTGTAGGGATAGAGGGAACAGTTCTCAATATTATAAAAGTCATATGTGAAAAGTCCACAATGAATATCATTCTCAACGGGGAAAAACTGACAGCTTTTCCCCTAAAGTCGGGAACATGACAGAGATGTCCACTTTCACCACCATTATTCAACACAGTACTGGAGGTCCCAGCCTCAGCAATCAGACAACAAACAGGAATAAAAGGCATCTGAATCTGTCAAACCCTCACTCGTCGCAGATGACATGATATTGTATGGAGAAAACCCAAAACACTCCACCCTGAGATTGCTAGAACTCACACAGGATTCAGCAGCATGTCAAGATATAAAATCAAAGCACAAAAATCAGTTGCATTTTTCTACACTGATAATGAGACAGAAGAAAGAGAAATTAAGGAATCAATCCTATTTACAATTGTACCCAAAACCATAAGATACCCAAGAATAAACCTAATAAAAGAGGTAAAGGATCTGTACTTTGAAAACTATAGAACACTTATGAAAGCAAGTGAGGAAGACACAAAGAGATGGAAAAAATGTTCCATGCTCATGCATTAGAAGAATAAATATCACTAAAATGTCTATTCTACCTAGAGTGATCTATACATTCAAAACAATCCTTATCAAATTACCATCAACTTTTTTCACAGAGCTGGAATTAATGATTCTACATTTTGTATGGAACCAGAAAAGACCTTGAACAGCCAAAGGAATGTTGAAAAGCAAAACCAAAGTGGGTGATATCACAATTCCAGACTGTAAGCCCTATGACAAAGCTGTGATCATCAAGACAGCATGGTATGGGCACAAAAACAGATACAGGGGTCAATGGAACAGGATAGAGAACCCAGAAATGGGCCCTTAACTAATGGCCAACTAATTTTTGACAAAGCAGGAAAGAACATCCAATGGAAAAAAGTCTCTTCAACAAATGGTGCTCGGAACATTGAACAGCCACGGGCAGAATGACACTGGACCATTCTCTTACACCAGACACAAAAATAGACTCAAAATAGATGAAAGATCTAAATGTGAGACAGGAATACATCAAAATCCTAGAGCTGACCACACACAGCAACCTCTGTGACGTTGGCCACAGCAACTTCTTGCTAGACCCATCTCCAAAGGCGGGGGAAACAAAAGCAAAAATGAACTATTGGAACTTCACCAAGATACAAAGTTTTTGGACAGCAAGGGAAACACTTGGCAAAACCAAAGGCAACCTACATAATGGGAGAAGATATTTGCAAGTGTCTTATCAGATAAAGGGTTATTATCCAAAATCTATAAAGAATTTGTCAAACTCAACACCCAAAGAATAAATAATGGGCAGAAGACATGAATAGACATTTCTCCAAAGAAGACATACAAGTGGCCAACAGATACATGAGAAAATGCTCCACATTGCTTGACATTAGGGAAATGCAAATCAAAACCACAATGAGATACCACCTCACACCTGTCAGAAGGGCTAAAATGAATGAGTCTGGAAATGTTAGATGTTGGCGAGAATGAGGAGAAAGGGGAGCCCTTTTACACTGTTGGTGGGAATGCAAAGGCTGGTGTAGTCACTCTGGAAAACAGGGTGGAGGGTCCTCAAGAAGTTAAAAATAGAGCTACCCTAGGACCCAGCAATTACACTAGTAGGTATTTACCCCCAAATTACAAATGTAATGATCTGAAGGGGTACCTGCATCCTGGTGTTTATAGCAACAATGTCCAAAATAGGAAGGAGCCCCGATGTCCATTGGCAGATGAATGGATAAACATGTGGTGTATATATACAATGATATATTATCAGATATAAAAAAAATGGAATCTTGCCTTTTGCAATGACATGGAGGAGCTAGATGGTATTATGCTGAGCAAAATAAGTCAATCAGAGAAAGATGATTATCATATGATCTCACATGTGGAATTTAAGAAACAAAATAGAGGATCATAGGGGAAGGGAGGGAAAAATAAAATGATGAAATCAGAGATGGAGACAAACCATAAGAAGTTCTTAACTACAGGAAACAAACAGGGGTGCTGGAGGGGAGGGGAGGTAACTGGGTGGCGGGCATTAAGGGGGGCACGTGACATGATGAGCACTGGGAGTTATGTACGACTGATGGATCACTGACCTCTACCTCTGAAACTAACAACACACTATATGGTAAGTAACTGTATTTAAATAAAAAAATACTATGCTATAAATACTAAAAAATAAAATACTAAAGCTATAAAAAATACAAGCTTATGTCTCTCAAGGTCCCCAATCCACCATTGCCGATGTTGTTAATGACTCACAAGTCACTGAGCTCCATGCACACTTTCCTCACCATACGGGACCTCTTGATAGCATTTGCTGCTGCTCTCTCTCCTTCCCATGGGCTTCCAAGTACTTGCTCATCTCCCAGTTTTCTTATGACCCTGGCCTCTCCTTTCCAGATCTCCCATGTGAGCCCCTCCTTGCTTTGCTTCCCATAAAAATAGGTGTTGCTTTAGAGTTCCTCGGGGAAGTGGACCTCTTGACACTTTCTGGCTCGGTGATTACATCCACTTCCATCACTTTGGGTGCCATCCATGCTGATCGCTCCCAAGTCAACAGATCTCTAACCCTGGGTCGGGGCTCCGAGCTGAACTCCTGACCAGGTCGTCATCTGGTCCTTGTTATATGCCTTGACTTCAGCTAAGGCAGCTACCTTAGACACACCATAACCCAGTCTCCTCCTCACTGCTTTCTCCTCCAGTGAACTCTCTTTCAGTATATGGCACAACTATCCACACAGGTGTTCAAGCCAAAAACCTGGGCAAAATTCTTGAATCTTCCTCTCATTTCCAGGATCAGCACTTATTTGTCAACCAAACTTGGAAGCTTTTGAAAGTAAAAGGTGATACTCTCGATAGTCATCATAGGATAGGAGGCAAAAACTGGAATTGTCTGGGCACACAGGTCAGATGCTGATTACTACACTTGTTTTCCTCATACAATCAGTTACAGAGTACTAGTACTTCCTAAATATCTCTTGTGCCTTTTTTTCCCATCTCCACTGCTACCACCTTAAGTCAGGTCAACATCATATCTCACCCAGTTTACAAAGCCGTCGCCTATTTTATCTCCCCAATAAATAGACTTGATCAGATATGCATATCCTGTTTTGGATGTGGGCATATGTTCCTGAATTGTCTCTAGACATTTCTAGCCCTGTGTTAGCCACTCTTCACAAAGTTAACTGTTTCTACCATCCACCACCATCTACCACCCAATCAAAGTGTAGGAAAATTCCAGAGTCATGGAAAGTACAAGAAACTTGGTATCAGTAAGGCTCTATTTTAACTCTCAGCTCCTTCTCTTACTTGTGCAACAATGAGCAAGTTGGCATCTCTGAGTTAAGACTTCATTTATAAAATAACAGTAGCTATATTATATAGCTTTTAGGAATATCAAGCGATACAATGATGGGAAGAGTTCCTATAAGATGTGGAGCACTGGTACTAAAAGAAATAGTAGAGGTGCCATTGCCCTGGACGTCAGCCCTTTGGATCCATCGCACAAAAATCACGAAACTTGGGGAACTGGCAGTACTAGAAAACAGTTTGTTTGTTAGAAATCTTAAGTCTAATGTATAAATATATAATGGTGAGTTTTGTGAAGTACATGTTATTAATTAAACAGTCTGCCACAGTGGACTTCTCAGCCTTACGGGCATCTTGAAATGTGCATTATTTAACTCCATGATTCTTTGAAGTCCTGTGGCTTCATCATATAATCTGATCTTATGGAACTCGTCCAGTCTCAGATGGCTGGCAGTAAAAAACAGGGTCTATCGAAGTTTTATATTGGCAAAAAAGTGAGAGCAGCTATATAGCACACCTTTTGTTCAAAAGGTTAACTAAAATACGGTTTATGCTTGTTTAATAAAGATATGGGTATTACCTGACAATTTCTGATATGGAAAATAATAGCTCAGAAGTCTATGAAGCCCTTAAACAACTATGAAATAAGAGTATAGATTAACATTACAAAGATCTAAAATTCATTTCACACGGCTTACACACTACATCTTCTTGTAGTCTGTGATTCTCTGATTTTCTTTGATTTTAAAACCGCAGTTTAAGTTTTACCCAAAATCCTGAAGAAATGACAGAAATGCTTTTTAAAAAAACAATAAAATAAGCATCACGTTTTAGGAAGGTACTTGAAGGTGAAAAAAACACGTTCAATATTTTTTGCTTCACGGTGACTTAATGAAGGTCAAATATTTTACTTACGAATTTTTCATTAAGCCTTCCATTCAGTTAAATTTATTCAGTTGGGTAAAATAGAGCCTTAGTGTGTTCTCTTATTTCTTAAACACAGTTAAGTCTATCTGCTGAGCTAGGGCCTTACACAAGACCCCGTTGTCTTGCTTTCTTGGGAAGCCTTTCTGCTTCCCATCCTGGTCTCCTCTGATTTCTCCTCTATATTGCCACAAGAATGAGTTTTCTAAAATGCAAATGTGATTAAATGACTTTTTTTTATTGCTTTCCATGGAAAAGGAAAGTCACAAGTTCTTGGTATGACATATAAAGCCTCTAAAAACTAGGCTCTACTCAACCTTTTGGATCTCACCTACTGACAATTCCTTTAGGCGATCACATATGCTAATCATACAGAGCATCAGTACTTCCCCAAATACTCCTCCATCTATTTCAGGGTTTGGCAAACTGTGGCCCCATGGGCTGTATCTGCAACTACTACACGCTTGCAAATATTCAGCTTTACAAGATAATGCTAAATCATGACCAATTTATATACCCACCAGCAGTGTACGTAAACTCCATTTGAATTTCATCTTGTATTACCAGGCTTTGTGATTTTTTTTTTTTTTTTGCCAATTTAGTAGTAGAGAATGACATCTAATGTGCATTTGATTATTGAAATTATTTTTTGAAAAAAATTATCTTTTGAGATATTTATTTGAAATATTTATACCTATTTCTTCTCTGAAAGGCATGGTACAAAACTTTGGCCTATTTTTTTTTTTTGTATTTAGTTTTCATCTTTTTCTTATTGACTTATAGAAAATATTTTGTGTATGGATACTAATATTTTGTCAGCTATGTGTTATATAACTCCTATTGGGTGGTGTTCCTTTCACTTTATTTATGACAGCCTGACGAACAGCAGTTCTTAATTTTAATGAAGGCAAATAAATAAATCATTTACTTGAATTCATAAAAAGTCTCTTTCTCTAAAAGTTTTAAAACTCTGCATTTCATCCTTATCCCCAGATTCACCTGAAATTGCTTTCTGAATATGATATACACTAGGAAGACATTTCAGGTGTTCCCCCCCAACCCCTCCCAAATATCCAGTTAAATCTGGACAGTTTTTTAAATTGATCCAATGGCCTACAGAACCACTCCTGTCCTATATTCAAATTATACAAATGCATGAAATCAGTTTCCAGATTTTCCATTATTTTGAAAAAGGCAATATATTCAGTCTGTGCTGATATGAGGTGGTTTTATTTTATTATTATTATTATTTTTTTAATTTTATTTTATTTATGATAGTCACAGAGAGAGAGAGAGAGAGGCAGAGACACAGGCAGAGGGAGGAGAAGCAGGCTCCATGCACCGGGAGCCCGACATGGGATTCGATCCCGGGTCTCCAGGATCACGCCCTGGGCCAAAGGCAGGTGCCAAACCGCTGCGCCACCCAGGGATCCCTGAGGTGGTTTTAATTACCACAGCTTTACAGCATGTTACACGATGGGCATGTTCCCATGCCTCGTCCCTGTCTTGAGCACCTTGGCTTATCTTTACACTTTGCTGTAACTTCTTTGGATTAAAGTTCAGCCGATAAATTATCTTTTCACTTCTGTCAAAGCCATTTCATCCCAAGAGTCTTTAAAATTCAAACAATTGTGCGTTTTCTTCCTAACAGTTCCGTTTGGTTCTTTGCAAATTGTTCCGTGTTTGGTTACTCCTAACAGCTTTCTGCCAAACTTTATGGTTTGCACTCTGTATCTCTGAGTATTTGTACACGGCTCTCCTGGATCCTGAGCAGGATGGTAGCCTTCCCGGCAGTCCCTGGGGGGAGGCAGATCTGTTGTTTCTGCTGACGCTAGCAGTGAGTTACTTTCGGGAATGCTTGGTGACCTCTGGTTATGAGCTCCTTGCTTTCTACTGGTCTGTGGGAATCCTGCAGGCCAACGGTCATCACGCTTTCACCTACGAAAGAACCCGCATTCCCTTCTGCCAGTAACCCTGAGGTACCACAGGAGTCAAACCAGCTGTGCACTCCTCAAGGGTTCCAGCTCATACGAGAGTTCCAGCCAGGGCAACCCGCTTCCTACCTGCCTGAGCACCTGTGTTTCCAGGACAGGATAGCTTCAGCGCCCCTTCAGGCCCACAGCCTCTCCTTCTCCCTCTTGCTCACTGGTCTTACCTCCCGTCACCTACTTTATTTTGAGATGGGGGAGAAGCACACCAGGGAGTCCTTAGAGACCTAGTCTAGGTGCTGTAAGCCTGGAAACATGCCGAGAGATGTGTCCTATCCAGGTAGGATTGTCGGGCAGAGATTCTGGGAGCACCTCATCTGCCAGGCTTCCCAAATGGAAGTCAGATCATGGGGTTTTGTTTTTATTTTAGAGCTTATTCAAGACCTTAATCCTTAACTACCCTCTCTTCTAACTTTCATAAACTAACTCACTTAACCTAGCGTTAATGTATCTATATCAAAAATGTTAACATTTTACATATGCTTTTATGCTACATTAGAAACTAGTTGAGGGGAGATATAATCTCATTCATCTCTTATATCCAATGATTTACAGCGACCAACAGTTTGGCTTAAGGAATGAGTCAACAAAAATGTTAAGAATTTGTCAAAGTATACCTCATACATAAAAGCCTATATAATGTAGCATAAAAGCATATTTAAAATGTTAACATTTTTGATATAGATACATTAACTCTAGGTTAAGTGAGTTAGTTTATGAAATCTATTATCGTATTTCAAAAAAAAAAAAATTGTCCAACAGGGTGGAAACTGCTAAGGAGCTTCAACATCTGGAAGAGACACTGACAAGGAACACTCAAAATCAGGAGGCATTAAATATTTTTGTTATAACAAAACAACCGATCTGGGTGTGAGTTCTAGCTCTGCCACTTGCAGTTCAGGGCCCTTCAGTAAGCTACTCAACCACTTTGTTCCTTGGTTCCTATATGCCTCCTACATATTATAGAAGGTTCCTATATACCTTCAGGCTGACTGAAAGACTAAACATGTTAAAATATGTAAAATACTCAGGATAATACCTGGTGCCCAAGAAGACCTCTGTGTTAGGATAAATATAATCAAATCCAGATAAAATTATTTTTCACAATCTAAATTTCTGAACCGTAACTAATATGAGCTCAGATAAACAGCAAATGGAGAGAAGTCTGATTTCTGAAAATCCAGAGATATTAATGTTACCATTAGTCATTTATCTCATATTTGTTGAATAGTAAAAAAAACCTGTACTAGGCTAAACACCAGAAAGAGGAACAAATGCTCCTCCTCCAGAGCATGTATAATCTAGAAGCACAGCCAACTACTTATATAATCGTACTCAGTAGCAGAACATGGAAAGTACTAAAAAGAGGCGCAAGTGGGACTCTGACACAGGGAGATGCAATTGTATCTAGCTTGTCAACATCCTCAAATGTCTCTTAGAACCATTCAACATCAAAGTCCACCTCTGATTTTTAGATAAAAAACTCAGAGGAAGTATATACCTTTTTCATGGTCATGGTATTAGTTACTGACATGATAAAAATATAGCCCATGCTTCCTGGCTCCCATCTGGTGCTTTCACTTGGGAGAAATGTGTCTAGCTAGCTATTTAGGAATATTTTTTATCACTGTCTTCTCAGAGAGAAAGATGCCAGAGAGGTATCAGCCTCGATCACTACCTAACAAAAAGAAACAAAGTTGGGGAGATAGAAATACAAATAAATTGGTATTTTGGTCAAATCTTTCCTATAAAAGGATTGGATGGATGGATGGATGGATGGATGGATGGATGGAATCTGGGAGGATTCTTTGAGGAAGTTATAAGGGCTTTTTGAAAAAAAGAAAATAGAAACTCCATGACCCACCTCAAATCCAGGAAGGCGTGGGTTTCCTTCCTTTCACCAATAAATAAATTATCTGTTGTCCCTGGCAGTTCCCCATCCATTTCTAGGCTCTGAATAATTGTCACTGCAAGACCGAGGGTATCTCTGCTCTCATGCAGTTTACATCCTGTGTTGTAAAGCAGATGATACATAAGCAAACATGCACCTGTCAGTGACAAGTTCCTTGCCAAGAATAAAAGTAGGGAATGAGATAAAGCACCACAGTGACATCTTCAGGTTTGAAGGTGAGGGAAGCCCCCTCTTAAGAAAACATGGAGGTGGACGCTGTGGCTTTTTACTGAGATAACAAAGACTGTAGCATATCAACTGCAAATGCTTTGAGTGCCTATGTACTAGGGCATTAAAGTGAGTCCAGAGATTATGAAGATGTCTAGCAGATAAAATAAAAACAGCTTTTTGAAAGTAATAAAAGAGATCAGAGAATAACAGTAGAGTAGTAAGGGGCCGCTGGCTGGCTCACTTGGTAGAGCATCGTGATTTTAGGGTCATGAGTTTGAGCCCCATGTTGGGTGTAAAGATTACTTTAAATAAAAGACACACTAGAGCAGTAAAAATTAACTTGGAGAAGTAAAAATAAAAATAAGGCAAATAACATAAAGCTATAACCCTGGCCCACATTTATACCAAAGATACAGGAAAGGGAAACAGTAAATGATTAGGAACTACATCTTCCACGTAGCGATTAGTTCGTGTGGGACATCCAAGCAGTAATGGCCTATTAAAAGTAAAATAGGTTGAGCTGAGGCTTACTGAGAAGTCGAAGGAGTAAGTTCAACCCAATGATGCTGAATCACATATGCACACATAGTGTTTATAGCAAAGGGGTCTATGGAACAACAGCATTTGAATCTTAAAATGTTTATGAAATGATAAATACGGATGTCTGGAGATGTTAGGTGAAAAAAAAGCTTCATGATAATGTCAGTGATTTTCTTTTCTCCCATAAACTATGGGATCAGAAGAGTTTCTTCTTCAGGGAAAAATCTGGAATATTAAAATCCAGGCAATGCCTGTAATTAAAAGGCAAATAAATGCACTTGACATTTTTGTTGGCACAGAACTCAGAATGCCAGACCTAGGCCAGGACCAAACATGCCATTCAAAGCACAAACAGGAAAAAAGAAAACACCACACATTTGAATGTAATATAATTTGAAATATTAGAGAAAAGAAATAGAAACCAAACAAAACCTTTAAGAGTGCTCAAGTTAGAAGGATGTGGTGTTATCTAAAATAATAAGTATGACTTAACTTTTAACCTATCTCTACTTTCCTTATTTGCAAAATGAGGGGTTAAGATCAGCTGCTTTTGGGGCTGCTTTTCATTATGAATTCCACTTTCATTTTCAGCAGGTCATTTTCCACTAAGGCTTGGATAATTCATTAATCTGGCATATCTCAGGAGAACACACACATGGTTTAAATCATATTAATAGAGGTTGCACTGCAATTTTCACAGGTGTTTATTTACTAAATTAAAGACTGCCTTAATATTGTACAGAGGAGCCAGATGAAAAAATGATTTTATCTCAGTTCCAGCTTTTCCAGGATAGTTTAAAGTGTAAATTATTAATAAACATTTTAGAATTTGAGACTGGGTTTTTAATCCTAAAATATCTTTTGGCCTTGAGTGAAGAGATAGGAGCCACATTTCTAAATGGTTCTTTTGAATCTAAAATGATCTATGCATGGACTCAATTTCACGATTTCCATTAATCAAAACATCTAGCAAATATATCCAAGCCACTTTAACTGACCACATTTCGCCTATTTTTAGGTAATGAACTTTTTTCCCCCTTTTTTTAAACAGTCAAAGCCCTTCCCTTGTCTAAATAGGACCCTTTCAGTAAGAAATTTCAATCTGTTCAGTGAAGCCTTTCCCGATCCTTTCACTCTTACTTGCCTCTTCTTAGATTCCTATGTACTTACTGGTCCTATTTCTTATCTGTGCTTTAAATCCTGGCCTAAAAAAGGTAGGCTGCTGTTTTCAGAGGAACAAGGCCTTCTGAGGTCACCATTCACCGAGTATATGGACTTGGGGGGCAGTTACATGACATTTTTGGATCTATTTCTTTATCTATAAAATGGGCAGTAATATTCTTCTATACCCCCTCTAAGTATTAAGTGAGATAAGGAAAGCTCCTGAAGGTTTGTTTCCTGTATTTTCTCTGTTTTTATTCTTTGTGAGCACACACCAGCACCTGACCTCTCCAGCACAGCTAGGGATTCGGGAAATATCTGACCTTCAGATTCCTCCTTTACGGTAGCGACTTAACCACCAATAATCTGCATGCTGCTCCTTGGGAAATAGTTTCACAGTATAAATGCAAATATGCTACTTAATATTTTTCCCATGGTTCCAAAAGCTAAGTCACTGGTATAAATTCACTCACACAAGAAGAATGCCCATCAGGGGTGCCTTCAGCTCTCCCAAACTCTGAACAAGATCTTTTCCTCTTCCATCCCTGCTTCACCTACTGCACCCAAAGTTTAAGTTGGGGTTTTTTTGCCTTTTTGCCCTCCCAACGTTTCTTCCCTTAAAACCTAAATCTCAGCAGCCTTCAAACCAGTGGCTTCATTTTTCTTTGACCTTTGGCATATTTACTTTTTCAATTACCTTCAAACTCAACTTAATGTACTGTTCACTCACTTCTTCCACTTACTGCCTTGAGTTCCTTACAGCTGGTTTCTAAGTGTCTCACTTCAAACAAGTCCTGCTATGCTCAAGGCCCTCTAGTTGATGGACAGAGAGACAGACTCATATACATTCTGAAGAGATCTCTGAGGATCTCTGAGGTGCTGTCCTCGACCTGTCCTATCTGATCACACAGCCGTGGCTTCCAGTCCTCACTGTTCCCCGGGAGATCTAACCTTTCTTGGATGATATGGATTAATCCCTTTCCACTAGCTTCTGTGTGAACTTGCTCTTTCTTATGGACTTGAATAAGCCTTAGATTTTATGAGTATATTTCTTTTCTTAACCCTCCCCCCACCACTACCTCATAGGTCTTCATATTTGGGGAATATAGAAAGCCATGCTTTTTCAAAGAAAATTGTTCGCTTTTACAAAGCTGACACACACTTGGTAGACTAGGTGCTGAATCCTCCCTCATCTTAATACTTGACGTCACTGCATCAACTAATGCGCTCTGACACAGAGATTATAAACTTGTATTACAAAATCCTATCCTCTACACAATTTTCTGCTTTAAAAATACTGAACTTCTCCTCTCTGTAATGAATGGAATAGTGGGATCTGCAGAAGCAAGGAAAAAGAAAAAGAAGCAAGGCAAAGACTGAAATCTGGAAAATCAAGGATAATTTGAGAAAAAGATCTGTAAAGATATTCAGTAATTATTAATAACAATGTCACGTGCCTGGATGGCTCAGTTGGTTGAGCATCCAACTCTTGGCTTTCGTTCAGGTCATGATCTCATGGGTCATGAGATGGAGTCTAGTGTTGGGTTCTGTGCTCAGCGGGGAGTCCACTTGGGGATTCTCTCCCTCTGCTCCTCCTCTGAGCTCTCTCTTGTTCTCTCTCTCTCAAATAAATAAATATTTTTTTTTAAAATGCCATATGTGCATATTAACAATTACTCCAAAATTCCTAGCCAAAGACTGATATCTAACTACTTTGACAAAAAATGAGCTGAAGTTACAAATAGAAGAATCAGGTGAAATCATAGAATCTACTCTTTTTCTGAAGTTTTAATTTAAATTCCAGTCACTTAACGTACAGAGCAATATTAGGTTCAGGTGTACAATATGGTGATTCAGCACTTCCATACAACACTCGGTGCTCATCCCAGCAAGTTCACCCCTGAATCCCCATCATCTATTTAACCCATCACCCCCCACCCACCTCCCCTCCTTTTTTAGCAACAAGATAATTCCTTTACTTCTGCAACAAAATAATTCCTTCAATTTTGCATGGATAAAGATTAGCCTTTCTTCTAATTCTTTCCTTTTCTTAACTTTTTTTCCATTTCCTCTTCTAGATTATGTTCACTGTGTTTGTTCCAACTCCTTTCCGCATCATACATCTACGAGACGTCTCCAAACAATCTACTTGTGTCTGCAGGAAACAAGGACGGTAGTGTGGAGGGGACCCCACCAGGCTCTCCACATTCACTTGCACATCCACGTTGCATCTGTGGTTTCAAGCTGCATTTAAGGAGGTCTGGGGGATGAACGGGCAAAATTCCACCACCCCCCCCCCCCGCCTTCATCAAGAGTGGACCCAGAGTCAGAGAAACTCAATCCAAATTGGCACATGAAGGCTGGCCCCATCTCTCTCTGATAGCGAAATGAATGGGCTTTGACAAAGGGTGTGAATTTTCCTGTGAACAGGCAGGTGTCAGGTGATGTGAACAGAGCCCACTGTTTTGTTTTGTTTTTTTTCTCAATGGTGGACATGTTTAACTACTAATGGACAGTAGGAATGAGCAGGTCTTACTAAATAGTGATGCCAAGCCCATGCTAATTGGAGACATATTCTATCCTGGGTTTCAATTTTATTGTATTCAAAGAAAAAATACTCTTACCTTTGCAAGGTATCCTTATACCACAGGGGGATTTAATAAAGGGAGCCAGTCACAACATACTCTCCCTGGAAAGGAAACCACGCTGGATGTGGTCCCTCTAGTCATGATATTATAACCCACCTCAGTTTCACTCCTTAACCTCCTCTAACCTACCCCACAGACCTAAAGAAATGGAACAGCTGGCCGATGACTGGGGGCTCCAGTTTGAAACATGAAAGGATCCAAAGGGTAACACATTCTTCTGAGGGGACATTTGATCGTTTCGAGAAGGAGTGAGAGTCTGAAGACTCTCAGGTAGCTCTGAGAAAGAAGGAATGGGGAAGGAAGGAGGAAGTGATGTCCTTATAGAAAAACTTCTTTTCTTGAGGTCTAAGAAGAGAAAGATAGTGTTGGTAAGGAACTGTGAGCTATTTGAATCAGCGAAATTCCTTAATGCGTGTTCCTTTTTCACATACTTATTCAACCTTCCTTCAGGACAAAACCTCAGATAACTATGTTGTTTTTTGAATCATTTGGTCTCGTGGAACAAAATGGAGCTAGATAGGAGGCCAGAAAGGGATGGGCCTGATGTGCTTCATTTTCTTGGATTTGGAAAACCATCTGGCTCTCAAAGTAGATCAGCAAATTATGATCTTAGGAATCCTCTTGTTTCCCAGAAACATTTTTTTTTAAGGAAAAAGATAAGTGCTTCCCTAATATATGTTTGCAATACAATAAATATACAACTTTAGTATTCAGTTTTAAAAAGTGATAATATTTTTATAGTGTGCAAAACTACTAATCTCTACAAACTACAGGATAACTAAAGAATTTACAGAGCATTCTAGGCAGCCCCCCATAGTAAGGACAAACATTTTTTTATTTTTCAGCATAGCTAAGTGAAGATAACCACTCTTGGACAGGAACAGAGAGGGTGCCCGGCTATATTTGTGTGCCAACTAAGATCGGAGAGGACAGTGGGGAACCTTTATCTGAGATCAGTGGTCACCACTCTTATTTGTGAGACCTACACATGGATGTGGAAAGCAATTCCCTCTTTAGGGAGCACCAGACAACCTCAGATCTATGGTCCACCTGCATCTACTAACTTCTGACTTTGAACTCACACTTTCCTAAAGTCAAATTTTATCTGTCAAGTCTATCTAGAAGATGGATTCATGGTCTTAACCTCAATACATTTTCTCTGTTTTGCTTCAGCTATAGCCTTGGTGTTTCCCATTTCTCTTCCTACCTGTGGTAGTTATTTTGTATCAATTATGACTGGGCCAAAGGTCCCCCAATTTATGCTTAAACATTATTTTGGGTGGATCTGTGAGGATGTTTCTAGAGAAGATTGGTCTTCCTCAATGTAGGTGGACTTCCAATCATCCACTGAGGGCCTGATGAGAACAAAAATGCAGAGGAAAGGAGAACTAGCTCTCTCTGACTGTTGAGCTGAGAAATATAGAAAGGCCTTCTGCTGTCCTTGGACTGGGCACCAATTCTTGTGGTTTTTAGGTCTTTGGACTCAGACTAGAACTGCACCAACTGTCTCTCTTGAGTCTTCAGTTTACAGATAATAGATGTGGAACTTCTTGGCCTCCATAACCATGTGAACTCATTTTTCATAATGAATTATGATAAATCCCCTTTTGGTTTTGTTTCTCTGGAGAATCCTAACATAATACGCATTGTATTTTTTTTAAAAAGGTTTTATTTATTTACTCACGAGAGGCACAGAGAGAGAGAGAGAGACAGAGAGAGAGAGAGGCAGAGACACAGGCAGAGGGAGAAACAGGCTCCCTGCAGGGAGCTGAATGTGGGACTCGATCCCGGGACCCCCGGGGTCACGCTCTGGGCTGAAGGCGGCGCTAAACCGCTGAGCCACCTGGGCTGCCCCTATGCTGCTTCGTATTAACTTCACCACTGGATTGGCCCGCCCATCATGTTTATATGTTCTACATTTTGCTATGGTTTCCCATTAGAATTCTGCTGGAAAATATTCTTTTCACAGATAAGATAAAAACAAAGAAACAATCACTTTTCATCTAGTCTATTTTAAAACAGAACTATTTGATCCCTTAGTTTTACAAATAGAGAACATCCCTAGGGCAATCAGATAATCCACAGATTTTAGTCTCTGTCCATCCATATTTTTCTTTGCAAAATAGGCATTTAACCTACTCCTGAAGTTCAAAGCTACTTAAATATTCGAAGTCCTAACAGTAACTCGATCCTTTAAGCACGAAAACATTTCAACCCCAAGAACATACTAAAATAATTCCTTGAAAGCAGTGTGTAAACATCTGGACAAATCTTATCCTATCCCATCACCATGTACTTCAGCAATGGAAAGTCTATTCTAAGCACATGACCACAACTACTTGCATTGTAACAGATGATGTTCTCAATATAAGATTATGTTGCTATGGTATCAGCAAACCATGATCTTATGAATTCTTTTGTTTACCAGGAACATGAATAATGGAAAAAAATTAATGGTTCTCCATTATGCCTTTGCATTTACAATAAATGTAAATTTAGTATCAACTATGGACATTCATTTACTGTTTTATCAGTGTATGACACCAAAAGTACATTTTAGCTAATCTGATCATTCCCAGAATTTACCAGTAGACTCTGCAGCATTATCACTATTATTTTTGCAGTTCATTAACATACACGAACAAAATGAATATGAGAGAATAATATGTGAACTGCAATATTTACCCTTTCAATTAAGGTCACATGCCGTGCTAGTTTATTTTGCAATACAATAAGTATATCTTTGACATATGTGGAATAAATTCTGTAAAGCTAAAGGAATTTGCCAGTCTTTTTAAATTAGATTATCTCCAGCTATTTCCAAATCCTCAACAAACAGTGACACAGAGTTTTGCATTCTGCATGTATGAACTTGGCTGACAACAGAGATTTGCATAAGACATTCTTTCCCTGTGAGGCCAAGTTCCGTTTTTCTTCATTAGTTTCTATGAATTCACATTCCAAAGTCTCTGATTCAGACAGATTGTTTTCTCCAACTTTTGTTATATCAAAGTTATTTAAGCTGAACCTCAAAGGAGGCAAGGCATTCTTATAAATCTTTTGCTAAGTTTTCTACCTTATAGAGGAAGAATAAGTAAACTCATTTAAAAGAAGACGGAAATCAATGGTTTGTTGATGAGAAAATCCTGGTTCTATTCTAGCTCAAATAAGATAAAAAGCTGACTAAACTGCTACACCTCGGAAAAAAAGGTCATAAAATAATTTTCTATCTACATATTTGTTTCCAATTGCCACCGAACAAATCTACACAAACTTGGTGGCTTACAGCAGCATGCATCTATTCTCTTAAGAGTTCTGGGCACTGGAAGTCTAAAAGCAGGCTCACGGAGCCAAAATTAAGGCATCGACAGGGTTACACTCTCTCCAGATGCTAAGTCCCTTCCTCTGCCTCTCTCGCTTACAACAGACATGATTGGATTTAGGGCCTATCCAGTTAATCTAGGACAATCTCCCCATGTCAAGATCTTTAACTTCATCCTCGCATCTGCAAATACACTTTCCTTATGAGGTGACATTTACAGGTTCCATCTGATTGGGTGGCCCTTTACTCATGAAGTCTACTTGCTTTCCAATGTGTCTGCATCAGAAATTTTCAAGGTACATACGTTACGTAATCAAGAGAATCTCAAGGGAGTGAGAACCAAGTGATGGATTGGATTAACTTGCCTATCCAGTTAATCTAGGACAATCTCCCCATGTCAAGATCTTTAACTTCATCCTCGCATTTGCAAATACACTTTCCTTATGAGGTGACATTTACAGGTTCCAAGGATTAGGAACTGCTAATCTGGTTGGGTGGCCCTTTATTCATGAAATCTACTTGCTTTCCAATGTGTCTTCATCAGTAATTTTCAAGGTGCATATGTTACGTAATCAAGAGAATCTCAGGGGAGAGAGAACCAAGTGATGGTACTGAGAGACAGGAACAAGGAAAGACAAAGATTACTGTTTGCCACATTTGACAGATCTTGCAGGCAGGTCTGCTTCTCTTTATTCCCGCATTGTTTCTATTGATAATGCTCCCTCAGGATGCTCCACATCCTCATATGCATGGTAGCTACAGAAGGCCCTGTGACATGCTTCAAAACTTTACTCTCCTATGTGTATTGTGTGGATGTATTTAAGTCATCTTTCCTTTAAATCAGGTAAGATTACACGATATAACAGTCATAATAGCTGTTGCTCAGCAGCTGAAGGAGTCCCACTGGCTAGGGGATGACAATCCCTTGTGGACTCCAAGCTTATGCTCATAAAGCCCTTACTGGGCTCACGGCATCCCAATACTCCAGGTTCATGGGCTTCTTCATCTGATCCAAGCTCTTCTGGATATCCAGACCTTAATGGATCTGCTCTGTGGCCCTATCTCTCTCTCTTCTCCAACTCCAACTAAGCTCTTTGGTTCCTTCAACGTCCACCTCAGGTCTATTTCTTCCATAAAGATTTCACCACTTGCCCTAGTGACATTCATATAGCAGAATCTCATGGTCTTTTCAAACACAGTCTTGATTATTCCTCATGTTATGCTTAAATATGCATATATTGCCTCCATGACATTATAAGCTCCTTCAAGGCATGAACGGTCTCACTCAAACTGACATTCTCTGCCCTGGTGCCCATCCCTACCTGTCTACCTCTTGTGAAAGAGACTTCCATCTGACCGAGACTAACAATTAACTAAGCTTGTTATGGACTTTGGGCAAAGTATTTCTGACTAAACGACTTTGCTTACCTAGTAAAATTATAAAGCAGAGAGATGATCTCTTCTAATTCCTGGTTAAAAAAGAGGTTTTTAACCTCTTTATTTATATTTATTTTTTTTAAATAAATACATATTTATTTCTTAGGAGTTTGAATTCCTGAAGAGGGACAAGCTTTAAACTTGAAATTGGTATTTTAGATAGCTACCCAGAATGAAAATTACCTTTTCAAAGCAAGAGGAATAACTGCTAAAGAAATGCATTATAGCGTATGCTTTAGTCTTTCACATGACAGCATTTCTGTGGAAACATAAAACTATTTTAAAATGTATATTCAAATAATATGTGGTATTCACATAGCAAGCCTTACTTTTATTTTAACATTTCAAAATATAGGAGATCACAGATAAATATATTTTATCCAAGCCACGAAACATAGAATCATTATTTGTTAAGCAAATACTTGAGTGTTTTGACATGCCAAGCGCCGGGTAGATGCTGGGGATGTATCACCCAATAAGATAGAGAACCTATCCTTTTAACTTAGAGATGGAAAGAGACAAAAAGAGATTATAATGAATTGTGGTAAGTCCTCTAACATGAAAGAGAGGGTACTATAAGAACACACAAGAGAAGACTCTAATTGAGTTTGGGAATAAGAAAAGATAATTCTATTGAGGCCTCAAGGATGTGTGCCAGTGAGACAAAGTTGTTGAATATATAGATATTACAGTCAGAGGGCTGTAACTCTGAAGAGAGGTCTGAGATAAGAGAAACAGGTTTGCAAGCCATTCTAAGCGTACAATAATGTGATTGCAACCGTAGTGAATCCTGTAGCGAGAGTACAAGAGAGGAGGGTCAGACCCAAGTTCTGAGGGGAAGTTACAAATGAAGGCAAGCGGGTGAGTAAGCATTTCAGACAGGTTCTAAGGTCTTTTTGCAAGAAGCAGTTAAAGACAGCTTAGTGTGGCTAACTAGTGAGGCTACACTTAAAATCCAGGGTACAACCAGATAATGCAGGACTTTGCAGGCCAGACTGAAGACTTTAACCTTTACTTTAAGAGAATTTGGAACTCAGTATAACAACTGGAAAAGAGTACTGACATTTTAGGCAAGGCATATAATCAGATTTGGATTTTTAAATGCTTTCTCTGGCTCTCATTATGGAGAATTTAAAAAGAAGAGGAAGAGGGCAATGGTGGATGTGGGAGGACGGGTTGCAGTGACCAGGTGAGAGATGAAGGTGGCTCACTCTTAACTAGCAGCAGTGGAATTGGCGGGGGGAGTAGACAGATTTAAAAAGTGTAGGCAGGGGACTCAATAGTGACTAGTTGACTAGTTGGCTAGGAGAGGTTAAGAGAAGAGAAAAATCATCCATCATTCCCGAGTAGTTGAGCTACTCAGTGGGTGGCAGTGATAGAAATTGAGATGAGAACAGCGAAATAGGAACATATTTTAGGGGAGAAACATCAGATCAGGTTTGAAGTTCTTAAGTCTAATGTGCCAGTGAGAAGGAAATACTGCAGAAGCAGGGCTTTAACTCAGAAGAAGTGTCTGAGATTAGAGAAACAAGTCTGCAAGCCATCCTAGTACAGAACACGATGGCAGCTGTGGTGAAATTTTAGAGGGAATCCAAATAAGACAAGAAGAGGGCCCATATTCAAGCCCTAAGCAATTCTGAAAGAGGAGCAAGAGCTAGCAAAACATGCTAAGAAATTGTGGGTGGAAAACAGAAAAACCCATGATAGTAGGTTACTACCAAAGAAGCCAAGGAAAGCAAAACTCTTGGTTTTGTCCTATTCTAGGTCTGGATAAACAGGGGAAGTGTTTACACAAAGGGCTATTTTTAATTGTTATTTTTAAGTCTGAGAACTAGAGGGCAAAGAACATGTTTATCTGGACATTGTCAAATTGCACAAAAGACTTAAGTTTTTTGTTAAGTAAAAATACAGATGTTGTTTTAAATCTCATGCACTGGACAAGTCACTAAGCACCATGTATCTCAAGTGTATAATCCACTTACAGATTCCAACTAGGAACCGACATGGAGTATTTTGGGGGACCAAGTTGAAAACACAGTGATAAATTATCAAAATTCTCCAACAAAAGTTTATGGTCTGTGAGAATTTCATCTACCTATGTACTTTTGTATCTAACACATTACATCTAGCTTGGATTTTTCTAAGACCTCTCCTAAATCTCTTATAAGTATATAGGTTTTTCTGTTGTTACACTTGCCAATGGATCCGGTCTGACACTGTTTCCAGATCAGAGAGGCAGCAGGAAAAACCTGAGTCAGGAAAAATTGCCGTGTACTCTGGAAAGTTACTCTGCTTTTTTGAGGCCTACTTTTCTCATCTTTAAGTGGGATAATTCTTGCTCTCTAGGTTTCTTTTGCAGATTATTGAATATAGATTTAAAGGGCCTGGGAATGCTTGGCACAAAAGACAACTTCATACAGAGTTATTAGCATCACTATTAGGGAGTAAAAAAATTGCTGGCATGCGACACATCATATACTTGGTCAGAACACATAATTTTGAAAAAAATATTATTGGCACCTATTATTGGCACCCTCTTTGCATAGTATGTCCCATGCAAATCTTGTTGTTGTTTTCAGGACAGAAAAAGGATTCAGCAGCAGGTGAGAAAGTTACTATTCATTTCATGTAGCTTATTTCCGTTGCAACAAGTAGAACATATCCTCACACTGAAATCGTGGCTGACCCAACACTGGCACCAGGTCCCACAGCATTTACTCCGTTTGTATTTGCTAATTTATTTAAGAAATGTTTTTGAGCATCTGCTATGCTAGCTGCTGAAGGCAGAGTCCCATCCTACCCAAGCCCTGCTCTTAGGGAGCCTGCAAGTAGACAAAGACAGAAGCAAATAATCAAGATTGAGCTCAATGCCACAAAGAAAAAAATTATTCCTCTTCTAGACTTATATTTCAGAGTGCCCGGAGAGCTTGTGGACTCTTCTCGATGGACCTCACTGCTTCATCTCATCATTCACACCAGTTACTTGCCTGGTCCCATGAACCTAAGTGGCTAACACAGACCCACTGACAGGAGAAGAAAATCCCTATCGCCGTGTGATGACTGAAGTATTCTGACTTTCCCATCATTTCTTGGAATGATGGGTCTACTATTTCCTTTAAAAGCAGACTTTGCTAGCTGGTGTCCCATTAGACAGAACTGTTTGTCCATTGGGCAGACAGGTAATTACTGCCTGGCTGTTCATTAGTTTATTCACTGAAGAAATATGCACGTTGGGCAATCATGGAAGCCAGGCGGTGTAGTTGGCACATGGAGACGAGTAAGACAGCGCCTACCTTGAAAGAGTTCAAGAAGGCTTTCAGGAAACTGCTTAAAAGTCAAAGTGACCTTTAAAAAAATTTTCCCCACAACTTCCTCTCTTGAATGAGTAGTTAAGAGCCTCATAAATGCCAAGTTCTTCTAATACACTAAGTTTTCAGTTAACTTTTGCAAGCACCTATGAGGCAGGTATTTGTACCTTTTCTTCTAGATAAAGGTGAGGACACAGAGGTTGGTCTTACCTCCTTCTCTCCTGAAACATCTGACTGCAAGTCCCACTCATCTGGATCTACCTGCGATTACATGTGTGGTTCTTCTAACCCACAAATACAAGCCTACTACTGCCCTGTCGGATAGCCTACAAAACTTATTTTCCAGGGAAAATAAAAATGAGAATCTGAATCGAATAAAATATTTCTATCGGTGTTCACTTAAACACTTAAAACAAACACACATAATAATGTGGAAAAAACTCATGATATAATAGTAACTATAGATAATTACAAATTCCAATCACAATTATGGAAACTATTTCTGTAGGCATTTGATATGAGAAAGGAAAAAGGCAATAGTTGTTCCTCGGATATTGTTTTAAAAACACTTTTTAATGTTACCATATTGTTTTAACAGTTTTTAAAGCAGAAGAGAGAAAATGAAACTGTAAACTTCTGTTGAGAGTTGGTCCATTTTGCAGATAAAGTTTACCTCCGAGTCTTACTGTCCGTCTATCGTCTATCACCCTGCAGCGGTTTACCTTGTAGTCTAATGTCTCATCAATTTTTCTACATATTCTTCTCTGAATATCTCATTAACTTTCATGTCTACATACTTTTGCTCATGTCGTTCCCAAAGTCTCCGATCCGTCCCATGAGCTGGTCTCACATGTCATTTTGTACAGAGTTCTGTTCTGTGTCTGGGTCTCCATAGCACACCCGGCAGGGTTCTCACTACTCAACCCCTTTAAAACATGAGCTACATCTTATTCCTTTTTATTCTCAATATGGCAGAGAGCAGGTGTGCCACCAAATTTGGCTAATTATTCTTGTACGTTTCAAAAGTGAGAACATTTTCATTTCATATGATTTTTTTTCCCAAAAGCCATAATTACTTTTATTAATTTCAAAGCCAGAAATGTGGAGTAAACAAATTAGACATTTTCCTTCAACTGTCCACCACTCTGAGTCTGGCCCAGAAGTCGATCTGAAACTTCAGATTATCTTGATAAGCTGCTCTCACAAATTGAACAATCAGAAACATCCTTCATGACATCTTACAGCGAGCTCAATGATCTAAGCCATGTGTATGACATTTTGCTAAGTAAACACAGTTTCTTTTTTTCTTTTATATGATGTTTGGATGGTTTCTGATTTCGGGTTAGGATAATAGATGGATCCCGTCTAATATCATCATAAGTCTGTTCCCTAATCTTGTCACCATCCTAATTCTCCGGTGAGCTGAGAATTCAGATTCAAAGTAAGGCTGGCATTGTGCTGGACCACTTGGGAGCAGTTAGCCAATAGAAAGTCAGACTTCCTACCTTTCCCACACTTCAAAATACCTGTGAGTATCATGTTCCAGATGTGCTGGAGATGGGAGGACGAAAAATAAAAGATGACAGGATCTACACTCTCAATAAGGTCACTGCCTTAGCTTAGCTTCCCTAGAAGCAGAGCCTGAAACATGGGTTCAGGTGCTCGTGATTTAAGGGAATGCTCTCCAAGGGAAGGAGACAGGGAAGGAGCGCAGGACTGGAAAAGCAGTGAAGTGAGCATGTGGTCTCAGCTGGGGTGTGACCTCAGCCTCATCCCATGGGGGAGCTCTGGAGCATGAACTGCTCTGGACTGGACCTCATCCTGAATGAGGGCTCTGCACCCCCATGTCATTAGCTGTAGGCTGACAGGGGTGGCAGGTGCACATGTGACCTGAAGCAAAGCAATTTTATTTATTTATTTATTTTAGTTCTAAGTGATTCTGAAGAACAGGGAGGAGCTGTGAATCTTTAGCAGCTGACACCCACAGAAACCGGGGAATGGGTCTGTAGGCTTGGTCAAAGACATCTGGCCAAAGCACTGGAAATAAAGTCACACAAGAGCACAACCTCCGAGTGACAGCCTAACGGGCTCTTTAAAAAGAACAGAAAAGCAGCAAGAAAAGAGACACTTTGAAAGACACACATCGTAAGATTTCTACCGTAATGAGCAGTGTTTCCAGCTCAACCAGAAGTTGTTCATATTTATCTGTACGTCCTGCCTTTTTTTTTTCTTAATAATAAATTTATTTTTTATTGGTGTTCAATTTGCCAACATATAGAATACCCAGTGCTCATCCCGTCAAGTGGCCCCCTCAGTGCCCGCCACCCGTCACCCCCACCCCACTGCCCTCCTCCCCTTCCACCACCCCTAGTTCATTTCCCAGAGTTAGGAGTCTTTATGTTCTGTCTCCCTTTCTGCTATTTCCTACCCATTTCTTCTCCCTTCCTCTCTATTCCCTTTCACTATTATCTATATTCCCCAAATGAATAAGACCATTTAACATCCTGCCTTTATGTCTGATTCTTCCATTAGCCGACTGTGTCATGTGACACATGGATGTTTCTTAGTTGCTGGTTTCAGCTGTGCGTCTTGACATGGCTTCCTTGGATTATTTTAATCTTATCAAAATGTCTCAAACTGAAAAAGGTTGGTTTCTTCATTTCTACAGAACAGTCCCACATGACCAATCAGACAGCTGCTGGATTATTCTCTAAAAAGTAGCTCATTATTCTCTGCACAAAGCATGTGCATGTCGGGTTTGCTTTTTACTTCCGTAGGTCAGAAACCAAGTTCAAGAAGAATTTCAAGCTGCCATGAAAAGAATCCTCACAAGTCAAAAATGTATTTGCTAAACTTTTCACATGGCAACTATTGTGAACGTCTGAACATTGCATGACTGGGTCACAGCATCCTCCCCCCTACCCCACCTTATCGAATATTTTTTTCCCCAAACAAATATTTATTAGACAGTCCAAAGAAATACAATGAGAGATATGGCAGAGAAAGTGATGAAATAAAGTGAAACTTCAAGTTTGGAAGAGATTTAGACAGTATCACATCAGTGAAACTTTTTTTTTTTTTTGAAGATGGGCTCCACGCCCAATGTGGGGCTTGAACTCACAACCCTGAGATCAAGAGTCCCGTGCTCTACTGACTGAGCCAGCAGGGGGCCCTAGTGAAACTTTTAACAACAAGAGAAATTGAGAAAAAGAATATATTTTAAAATTTGATGCAGAAGCCCAAGATCGGAGATCAATGAGAGGGCAGATCCAGTGGCCGAAGCAGGGGTAAGAGACCCAAGCCTCTGACTTCAGCTTGCCCCACGTCCGCAAGACGCCTGGTCCCCCTGGAGCTACATTCAGGCAACCCAGATGCTGACCGACGCTCTGGCTGTGGTCCCGCTACCAGTTCAGAGAACCCAGGTCATCTGATCGCACACCTGGGAGGTTTCCTCTGACGCCACAGCGAAAAGGATGGCTCCTGCCCCCTTAAACTTTGCACTTCGTCTGTAAAGGAAATAAATGTACAAAATGATATGCGATGTGTGACCTTAATGCCATGTAAAGGCTACAGAGTGACTGCTGCCAATTCAGGAGGGAAGGAAGGGTTCAGGAGAGAACCGTTCTCAAGAGAAGCTGGTGAAGCGATCTCAATGTAAAATTTCGGGATGTCCTCTGTAAGGACAGATCATGGCAGTTTCCTTTTCCTTGGGGGGTGGGAGGGTGGCTGGGGGGTGGGGTGGGCAGAGGGCAGCTCATGAGAAAAAGTCAGGTAACCAAGACTTGAGTTCCATTTTTAAAATCACCCGTGCTCCTGTCCCCGCCAGCCACCCACCCCAAGGTCAAAGTGAGCTTTGCCTTCTTTTCTCTTCCTTCATCTTTTCTGATGAATTTCAGTTTGTAAATTTTGAACTAAGGCAGCTTAAGAAACATAAGAATTTAAGGATGGCAAAGACAGATGGTGTTTCTCTCTACTCTCTTTCCCCGTAAGAAAAGGATCCGGCCGGTTGGTCTAGTCACTCGCCCGAGTCCACGTTCATCCTCACCCTGGCGTGCCCCCGCGGTGTCCCAGGTACTAACTGGGTGTGGCCAGGTACTAACTGCACTGTCCTGGGCCCCGCCGGACCACAGGCGAGCAGCCGTCCCCGGAACAAGGCCTTCCTGGGGTGGGCAGGTGTGGTCTCAACAGTTCAGTATGTCTGGTCCTTGCACCTGCTGTGCTCTCTCAGAATCCTGCCTGCTTCGGACCTCTGCCCCGTTCCTGACTCCCAGCTCCTGCACCACGCAGACCGCAGAGGCTTCTTCTGGCTGCTGCCTCTTGCCCCCAGACGGCTTTTGAGCTCTGCCTTCGGCTGCGTCTTCCTCCCAAGGCAAGTCTGCTTGGCTTCTGTCCCAGCTTACCCCTGCTTCTGGATTCTGGGCTGTGTTCAGGAGCCTCCGCGTGGTTTTCTTCCTTCTGGCTCCTGGCTCTGTGTGAGGGGTCACACTGCTTCCCACCAGCTTCCCCAATCATCTAATTCAGCTCAGTTAGTAGGAGATCTGCTGTTTTTGCTAAAGGTCTGTAAAGGCCACCGTTCTGATAGCTTCAGCAAGTCATACTTCTGGGGGACGAGGAGAGCAATTCTAAACTCTGATTATAACCCAAGAAATTCCCAGCCAAACATATGGGGCATTCACAGGGTCTGACTTGCCCATAAGTTGATGGTAACCAGATTTTTTTTTTTAATCAAATAAACATCAAACATGAACAGTCAGATTAAATGCTCAGGGTGAGAATATTCACCTCTTTAAGAGGATGTCTAGAGCAGCAATTCAGGTTTCCAAGCGCCGAAAGGTTCTGGGGGTCTACAATTTGCTTTTGTTTTTAAAGTATCAATCCCATGAAGAAAGGGGTCGGATGGCAGTCTGGTTACCGGAAGAACATGAGGCACAGGGACGCCCATCATGTGAAAAGCCAAAGCACAGGACAGTATTGCCTGGACCTGGTACGAGATCTTATCCCCCTGGAGGATACATACTTTTTCAAAGTTTAATTTTGATTCCCCCTGAGTGTACCCTGAATTGGTTCTAAGCTACGTGATCTTCCCAGGGAAAAAGCAGTGAAGGTTTTACATCAGAACCGCTGATGGGAAGTTGGGTGAAGACAGCATGGGCTCTTGGGAAGTGAAGGGGCAGTATATGGGGAGACCTCAGAGAAAGAATGAGCACATTGTTAGTACTTCTGAATTGTTTCCAGTCCTTCATATTCTCCGAGGAGAAGCCTGGAAAGCACTACCGATCCTGGTACATCAGGGTAACACCTGGGGCCTGGCGCAGACGCCACAACTACACTCTTAATTTCGAAGTGGATTTTGTTGGGGGCATGTCTGGAGATGCTGAGGTACGGGGGGTAGATAAATTATGGTAGGAGGTAGCAGTGGTTGAAGTCAGATTGAGAGTATGGGAATCTAGCTGACAAATCTCTTTCCGAGGAATGTATGCTCTGTTCAGACTTCATGAGATCACGGCTCTCCTCACCGTGTTCACCTTGCCAGATTCTCTGAGGATTTTTCAACAGCACGTGTCTGCAATTATTGCATGCAGATGAATTTTCGTTTTACTGACACACAGATGTAGAAGTTCAGTGAAATGGTGGTTTTTATGTTGAATAGAACATTATGTATTATTAAGGAAAACGTGGTGAGTAAGGGTCAATTTCACAAGTCAAGAAAGGTTTTGTTGACAGTATTGGGTCTGACCAGGGTCCTACCAGGGACACGAGGATCTCAGTGTCTCATGGATCACACACCTTCATGTAGAAAGGAACGCTCCTTTACCCTTGGGACCAGCTCCCCGAATGAAGACCAGGCCTCCAGTACCAGCTCTGCCCCGGTCCACAGCCATGTAGACAGGGTTAACTCGATCATCCTCAAAATGATGTCATCCATATAATGTTTTTGATACCAAGAGCAGTGCATTAAAAAAAAAAAAATCAGCAGAAATAACTATATGCACAGCTGAAGCAATTAGAGTCTAAATGCAATTAGAGTCTAAATGCACCTTAAAAAATTTTATTTATTTATTTGTGAGAGAGTGAGCGAGCAAGAGAGAGCATGAGCTGGGGGAGAGGCAGAGGGAGAAGCAGACACCCCACTGAGCAGGGAGCCCAATGCAGGACTCGATCCAGGACCCTGGGATCATGACCTGAGCCCAAGGCGGATGCTCAACCACCGAGCCACCCAGGCATCCCTAAACGCACCTTCTTATAGAGAAAGGCAGGCAAGGCAGCTCAGTCCACTTTCAGAAATAACCTAACAACATGATAGGAAGCGATAACCTCCATTCCAATTGATAACCGATTTCTGATCAGCAGCAGTTCAACCCAAGTGCTCGGTATGAGCTTCCCTTGGACAAAGGGAGAGAATCAAGATCTTCATCAACAAAATGTATCTGCATGGTTGCGTTCTTATATTTTCATACTTAACAGGTTGTATTCACTTACACATTCACTGTTCACGCAGTCGGTGCAAAAATATTAAATATCTAGAGCACTGTGAAGTCAGCCAGTTGGTGTAGAGACGGACACAAAAGAAGAAACCGGTCTGAGTTCTGCGAAACCTCCAGGCCCCAGAGATTTTAACACAGGCCGTCAGCGATGTTTCACTGCTTTGAATACTGAAGACGGTTAAAGTCTTATATTTTAGGATTCCTCTTTGGAGGATGGAACAGTTGTGTCAGATACTATTTCCATTTTGTTTTTATTTTTTTTAAGATTGATTTTATTTATTTATTTATTTATTTATTTATTTATTTATTTATTTAGATTTTTATTTATTTATTCATGAAAGACACAGGCAGAGGGAGAAGCAGGCCCCATGCAGGGAGCCCGACGCGGGACTCAATCCCAGGACTCCAGGGTCATGCCCTGGGCCAAAGGCAGGTGCTAAACCACTGAGCCACCCAGGGATCCCTCGTTTTGTTTTTAATTTGAACAAAAAAGGCAGGGACATCAGAAGATAAGCAAGATGTGCTGGCAGAGACTTGGAGTTAAGTATTTAGTCAGGTCTTGAATGAATACTTGGGCATTAACGGAGTCAACCGTCTACATCGAAACAGCATACGTGGGCACACGCACTAAGGAAGCCCTGTCTGAAGGAAGGCTGTGCTTCTGAGCCATGGGGGCCACGGGAGAAAGACCTACCATGAAGAGAAGGATGCGAGTGGGAAAGACGAGAAGATTTTGAAATGACTGCGTGTTGTCTGTGTTGAAGAAAAGTCAGGGCTTATTGCCTGCTGCTTAAAAAGCTGTCCTCCCACTCCAAGGACATTATCGATTAACGAACAATTACGTTCTTTTTATGAAACATTACCAAATCCTTGGTGAGTGGCTTTTGCCACTGTCCGCCTGGATACAGGATGGCAGCAGGGTCTTGCTAGAGCATAAGGAAATCCAGATTTCCACTTTATAATTTGCCACTTGAAGATATACTTATTAACGTATGTCATGCCCAAGTGTGGCATGTCAGAGGTTCTGTTTTAGGGACTTAAAAAAATATACATATATATACACACACATATATATATATTCTGACCTTTCTGTGCTCCTAAAAGCTCCTCGGCAAGATTTTTCTTGGAAGAACCCAATACAGACGGATGTCCAAAATAAGCAGTGGTGCCGCAGATCCAGTTCCACGACGGGGGTTCTCAGAAGGGCAGATGGTGACCTTGGGAGGCATCCAGAAGAATGTATGGGGAGATTTTGGCCTCCCAATGATTAGAGTCGAGGCTCTATGATATCTCAGGGTGGGAGAGGGAGTCCAGACAGTCTGCATTACCAGTTGCTGCATTTTCAGAGTCTGAGAACAACAGCAGAGTGTTCCTTTGTCTTCCATGCAGTTGTGTCCAACCATTTACGCAATGAGGTTCACCTTATTTGAAGTGATTTCCTTTAGCTCTTCTCCTCATATTAAGGTAAGGAACTTTATTGCTTTACGTATGTCGGCACACGGAGTGGGTTCTGTTTCACGAGAGTGAAGGTCTTACAAGAGTTGTATGTGGGGACGGGCAGGGCTGCAGAACCTCTGCCCTCAAACATGCCTCAAAACGTGAACATGGGAGACAGAAGCCAAGAAAACCACTGAGCTTTACAAGATTGATATTCTGCGGGGGGATCATCCTCGTCCTGGGAGCAGCTACATCTGGGAAATCTTTGGAGACAAACACCTGAGCGTTTTGCATCCCCCGAGTGTGGGATGCTGTTTGCAACATCATCACGTAGGGAGCACGGACTTTACAGGTGAGCAATGATTACTCAAATAAAATTCAAAAACTATTTAAGAGAAGTGATGCTGTTATCCATACAGAAAGGAGAAAAGTTTCATCAAGAAAATGGCCACAGAGAGACTGTGGAAAGGTAATAAGGGGGCGAGTCTCTCGAGACTGCTGATGCTTCATGCACCGCGTGACAAGGATGGAATAAGATTATCAAATAAATATGGGAAATAAAAAGTCAACAAGATGGAGCCAAACCAGATCCATCCCCAAATTATAGGGGATCCTTGAAAAGGACTACCAATCATCCCTGATTTGATTTTTTTTTTGTTTGTTTTTGAAAGTAAAAGTAAATGACCCCATTTCTCTCTGTCTCCTTCCTTACTCACTCTTTCATTTGTGCTTGGAAGGGAGTCTTGTTCCCACTGCCACCACCTCCCCCACCCTTTCATTCTGGACTAATCAGATCCCCCTACCTCCTCGCAGTGAGCAGCAGTCCTGCATATCTGATCAGTAGGGCTGCGTCTCCATCCCTGATAGATCCTCTTTGAGAGGAACAAGAGACATTATATACTAAGTCATTTAAGTCCCTCCAGATAAAGACTGAACTAATTTACATCTCGGGGGAAATTTGAAACTGGAATCTCCCATACTGAGGTCCCTCTACTTCCTGCAGAAAGTTAATTTAGGTCATTTTCCGATACCCTGCATGACGAGCGACTGTTCCTGTGAATGGACCCAAAGAAAAGCATGATGCAAATGTGGAGCAAATCAGTCCCCTGAGAGGGTGACCCGGCCGCGGCTCCAGAGCTCTCGGCGCCTCCTGGAACACCTCCCTATCGACGTTTAGGAACCCGTATCTTCAAATAATGCTTAGAAAATCAAACTGAGCGTTTCTTATTCATACGATACTTAAACTTTAGAAGGTCTAGGGTAATTAGGATTTTACTCCATATTTCTTTCAGTCGAGTCTTTATTTAGAAGAGGAAAAATAAAGAGAAGACAATTATATTTTAATCATCTACAAAAACCTGTTTAGCATCATTTCGGTCAATACGTGTCTCTTGATCCTGACAGGTTGTGCCAGGGAGATGAGCACATCACTGGTTCCCTGGTCAGTTCTAAACCTGAATTCTTCTGAAACTAAAACAGAAATGATTAATAGGTTAGCAATGTGCAATAGGCTTCTGTTTTCTCTGCGATGAAATACTTTAGATGGCTGTGTGTATTGTGGTGAACTCTTCTTCCTTAAGATTTCTACAATTGAGAGTAAACTAAAAATTTTGCTTCACAAAAAATCTCCATGTGGCTTTAACACTGGTTTCTGAAACCATATGTTCTTTATCAACAAACAGGATATATAGCTTAGATGTTTCCCAGACAGCATTATATTGGACACTGAAAAAGGACTTCTATCAAAACATCTGGTAAACAGAAGTCAAAGGGAACTTAAGTGCCAACATGCATATTTTCCTGACTTTTTGGTTCCCACCTGGTTATGCATCTTAAAAGAGAGGTAACTGTTTTTTTTTTTTTCCAGGAGAAATTTAAAATACTGATGCACTTTATGTATTTTTCATGATTGCTGCAGCATTCATCTTGTTGTCATTCTGCAAAGTGCGTGAATTTTTCAATTAACTACTTAACAAAAAAAAGTTATCTTAGCAATGAGTCTAAAAATACTTTCCACATTTGCCTGTGGCTTTCTTGATGAATTCCAACTTATTCCTCTGGCTACTCATGCTTCCCTCCATCTTGATAATTTTGATACACCTTGTTTGTTGTTAAAAAGCAAAGAGTAAAAAAAAAAAATAAAAATAAAAAAAATAAAAAAAATAAAAAAAATAAAAAAAAGCAAAGAGTACAGTTTTATAACCTCTAGGGATGCTGCACTACTCAACGTAAGAAAATCTAAAGAAATCTGAAATCAGAGACTGCCAGTGATTAATAAGAGCTTATCACAAACCAAGACGATTTAGAATCCGTAAGAGCTCAGGAATTGTTACAGAACCACTTTGCACTCAAAGATATTCCAGACCAAACTAAAGTACTTCTAGGCTTTCCCTAAGCATCGGACTCCAGTAGAAGCAAGAGCTTGGGATTTGTTAGTTTTTTTCATTCACCAACTTGGAACAAAATGCTACCTATAAATTGAAGAGTTAACTACATTCAAGCGATCGTCTCCTCATTCTTTAAGGGACAGTTTTAAAACACATGGTGGTGTCATTATGTAAATCACTTGAGAATAAAACGTAATAAAATGTTAACCACATTTATTTACCCAGTACATAACCAAAATCTTAGAAGACTGGTATCAGTTTGTAGTGATAAGGGTTGGAGAAACAAGCATTCTTCTATATTGCTTGAAACATAAATCTGTATAATTCTTTTTGATTCTAATTTGGCTGTAATTATTTTAAAAGATATACACATCATAAGACTTAGAAACATTGCTTCTAGGGTCACCTGGGTGGCTCAGTGGTGGAGCGTCTGCCTTGGGCTCAGGGCCTGACCCCAGGGTCCTGGGATCGAGTCCTACATCAGGCTCTCCACAGGGAGCCTGCTTCTCCCTCTGCCTGTGTCTCTGCCTCTCTCTGTGTGTCTCTCATGAATAAATACATAAATAAAAGCTTTTAAAAAAAGAAACATTGCTTTTAGAAATTTATCCTATAATAAAGAATGTAATGATCATCACCAAGGATGTTTTTTCCATTACTGCACGTAATCGCAAGAAACATAAACAACCTTAAATGTCTACCAGAAGAGGAAGGATTAAAGACACGTTTATACAACAGCATATCTGTATTCTCTAACATGAAAATATTTTCAAGACCTGTTAAGTCAAAAAAATAAATAAATAAAAGCCTTAAACTCTCTTAGAATGTCAGCAATTTCAAAAATCTCTATATTTTTACTCTATAGGTAGAAATAGAAGTATATAGATATACCTTGATGATCATAAATAAGTCTGGAAAATATCCCACATTAAGTAAAGGTAAAAATTTTTTACAAGACAACATCAGACTAGGGATTTGTTTTAAAAAATCTGGACCAAAAAGCCTACATAATTTTCACACGAGAACATATTTACTTAAGGGAAGTCATTAGGACATTCTAGATAATAGCTGATCTGTATACAGGCTGTAAACATTCCACCAAAATGAAAAGGGAAGCATCCTATTTGCAAGAATACATCTCGGCAAGGCCGAGGAATCTGCATGAGGAAGAGGATATTTCATGATTGAGGACAGATGCGGCCACCGATGACTTTTGTCCCCCAAATCACCATTCATCCCGCGCAGTCAGTGCACACGGGGTCACGCCTTCCACCCCTCGAGCGCCTGGGACGCTCGGCTTGGAGCCGGCGGGGACTGAGGGCAGCCCGGACGCTGGCCAGTGAGGCCCACCTTGCCGACTGTGCAGTGTTGGCAGCTGGAGACACGGCCGGGCCAGGGCGGCCAGCGACGGCCCGGGATGCATCTGAGGGGTGACTGCGGGTCACCACGATGAAGACATGAAATTTAAATGAAAAAAAGAGAAAACAAACACCCTGACCACAAGCAATAAAGCAGCTGTTACCATGATCACGTAGGAAAAACTGATGAGCCAGGGAAGCCTGGGGCATGGCCTGCGTCCCGGGAGAGGACGTCTTGGCCACACGACCCTCAGGACCTTTGCTTTCTCCCTTTCTCAGCTCGGCACAGAGACCCCTGGGCGCCCGGCTGGCCCAGCAGCACCAGGCAGCGGGCCCTTGGCCACGGGCCGATGCTGCTCACGGCCGGCGGGGGACAGGGGACACCGGCCCCGAGGGCCTGGCCCGCTGGACTGGCCCCTGGGGCTGGAGCGGCCACCACGAGCCCCGGGCTCCTGGGGACACAGGTGCACGGCCAGGGGGAATCGTCGGGCGGCAGGCAAGGCCTCGGCCACGACACTAACGGCCACCAGGGCCACGAGGGCCACCGCCCGGCCCCGGCCTGGCCCCGAACCGGTGTCTTCACAGACGAGCGGGCTTCTTCGTGTCCGTACTGGCTGGGGGGTGCCACTCGGTGCCACCGGGTCAGCACGACGCTTGGATAAAGGGCAACAAAATCTCAGAAGTGAACAAGGTCCCAAATGTTGAGGCTCCGTCAAGAGAGGGAAAGAGAGAGGGAGAGAGAGAGAGAGAGAGGAAGCTCGATCCTGGTCGAAACGGGAGGTGGTAAATCTAGAACCATTTAGGTGTTCGGGCGACAGCATCCGCTTTCTGTTTTCAAAACGAACAACACGTTAAACTATGTTATATGCTCTACTATGTGACTTTTTTTTATATCTCATTTTCACAAGCCCCGAGAACTTTTTGTTTTTGGAAGAAATGAGGAATTCTCCATGGTTTCCGTAAGAGTCATAGAGGCTACACGTTTCCTTGAGAAAACCGATCACCAAAAATGTTAATCTAAAAGTTTGACTTAACATAAATTAAAAAATGTGTCATTCAGTATCTTTTCCTCCTATCAATCACACATAGTGGTCACTGCTTATTCAAGAAAGATCCAATTAACTTTCCACTCTAATGCCATTTATTCAATCAGAGAGATAATCTTTAAAGTAATCCACATTTCATTAAAAATTGAATAGAATGCATAATATCAGACACTAAAGTGGTAGAGGACAGAGCATACTTTGTCTACTAAGGAACAAAAATCATAAACCAATGCTCTGAAACACATTTGCTGAGTGTTATAATAAGGCCAAACTGGATTTTAATCTTTTTTTCCCCCTACAATAGGATAAAATATAGAAAAAAAAAAGAGAGAGGCAGAGCTCTTGTTACCATAATATTGCAATAATCCTTCCCATGTGGGGATTATTAAACAGGTCTCTAAAAAAGACCTGTTTTTAATTGCTAAGAAGAAAAATATTTTAGGTTTTCTGTAATTTAGCATTTGCTTTCTTCAAAATCAAAAGATTAAAATAGGGAATCTTACCGCCACAATATAAAGATACTAATAATTATCTATCTATCTATCATCTATTATCTATTATCTATCAATCTATCATCTGTCATCTATTATCTATCAATTATCTATCATCTATGTATCTAACATCTATCTGCCTGTGTCTCTGTCTCTCCACATATATGTATACATACATGTGTGTTTCTAGAAAGGCCACACTTCAACACTGCTTGGAAAACTCCTCACCTACATATCCAAGTTCATTGTTTATACATTTTGCTTCCCCCGCCACAGTAGGACATCACTCAGCTACATTTCTGCCACATAACAAAGACCCCCCTTTGCTTTGGTTTCCAATAACATGGTCCTTATTTTCCTCTGAGCCCTTGCTGCCAGACACTTTAAACATTCATATTTCTACTAAGTCTGTTAAAGGCAATCTAGGCTTTTTCTCTTATGCCCTCCAAAATTCTTCCAAGCCTCTGCCCACTGCCCAATTCCGAAGTCTCACAGCACTTCCGAGTGCCAAAATCTGCAGTAGTTACTTTTTACGCTGGAACAAATTACCACAGAGCTGTGGGTTAAAACAACACGAATTCATTATCTTACAGTTCTAGAGGTCCCAAGTCCTACATGAGCCTTGAGGGACTAAAATTAAGGTGTTGGCGGGCCTGTGTTCCTCCCGGAGGCTCAAGGGGGAAAGTGGTTTGCCTTTTCCAACTTCCTGAGGCCACCTGCATTCCTTGGCTCAGAGCCCCTTTCCGTTTCCACAGGGCACATCCCTCCAACCCGCTTCTGTCCTCACCCGCCTTCTCCGCGTCTGACCTGCCCACCTCCCACCTAGAACTCTTACGATTACACGGCATCTACCTGGACCATCCAGACTAATTTCCCCATCTCAAGATCCTTAACTGGACACATCTGCAAAATTTCTTTTGCCATGT
This sequence comes from Vulpes lagopus, assembly GCF_018345385.1. Taxonomy (NCBI): domain Eukaryota; kingdom Metazoa; phylum Chordata; class Mammalia; order Carnivora; family Canidae; genus Vulpes; species Vulpes lagopus. The sequence goes on from NC_054825.1 coordinate 123,963,722, forward strand.
AAGGTAATCTGGAGATTAGAGTATGGCCATCCTTGGGAGGCCATGGCCGTGCCGTGTTCCACCATAGAGCCGCCAACCAAGGATTACTGTGATTACAAACCACTCTCTTACTTAATACGACATAATTCTCTAGAAATGATAACAGGTTCAGTTTTGACGGACAGCTTGCAAAGAGGGATGGTGGGGAGAGATAATCCTATCACCAGATGTTTTGCCCTCTTTGCTCTAACAGATAATGTTGTTTCCCATCCTTCCCCATCAGCGTCTCGGGAATGTTACATGAGTAGTAAGGTTACTTCATTCTCTTTAGTGACCGAAGCAATATTCTAGAATTAAAGGCAACAATTAAGACTTTGCTGTTGATAATATTTGAGTGAAACTCTAAATTATAAAATTCTCCCTGATAAGCAACTTAACGTCCTCACTTTGATGCCATCAGTATACACTGCCAAATAAATGTCTCTGAATTATTTTTAATTACATTACAGAAATGATTACTATCATGGACTTCTGGTAATCATATTGCCTTGGCTGACACGAAGATGGGGGCTGAACACATATTGGTATTTAAACTGGTGATTCTAGACAGGCTGTGCGGAATAAGGGCGCTGTATTTAAAAAAAAAAAAAAAGCACAGGGGGTTGGTTCCTGTTCCTTTCAACAATCTATTCTACTTTGGAAAATCAAATCCTAAATGAAATCAGTTTTCTCATCTAAAACGTGAGGGCATGACTCAGATCAGGGATTCCAAACATTTTAGTGTAAAATCATTTTACAAAACATACTAAATGGAGTATGTTTCACTAATGTAAGTTTATAAGTTCACATTTATTTACCAATACCATTTGCATCATTTATAAAACCATTCGGTAAAAAGAGAAGAACCATTCACTGTTAAATTTGAAATCGGGGGTTATAAGTGGTAGCTGCAGTATGTTTGGGACGTATTTATTTTCATATTCTTTTCATTGCATGTAATCAATATCCGCATTTGCAAATGACACTATCACTTTAGATACTCATTTTGCAACTTCCAGATATACTTAAAAACAGAGGCAGAGGAGAAGTTTTATTTTTACATTATATGTAAAATAAATATATGTACAATATAATGTACATATATGCATTATATATACATTATATGTATATAATATACATGTAATGTATATAATATACATGTACTATACATGCAATGTACATTATATAATATACATCACATGTATATTATATGTGTATTATATGTACATTACATGTATAGTACATGTATATTACACATATAATATACATTACATGCATATATTGTACAATATAATATAAAAATAAACTTAATTTCTTTCAGAAATAAAGAAACTGAACAGTAAACCTTAAGGAAAGATATTAGGTAATATTCTGCATACAGCAGATTGGTGTATATAAGGATTTTTTTCAGCTTTAAAAGTACTTTATTACAAACATAGAGTACATGCTCTGGAAGTCCCTAAAATGGTTGCAAAATGAACTAGGAATATCTTGGGAATATATAATTGCTAAAAATAATAATAAATGAATATACTAATTAGATAAATAAATTTTAATTGCCTTAAGACCGAGATTAGAATTTATCACTTGCCAGAAATTTCCTATTTATAACCTTTGCTGTTTTTGAAAATTCTCCACTGCTTTAGTAGAATACTTGCATAATACGCATATTATGCATACAATTCATATTGTATTTTTTCTAGTCTTTAAACTTTTCTCAGGCCATTATATGTGTCATGAATTGTACCATAAGTTTTTCCAAGCCAGGACTTCTATATCACATGCTTCCTCTGTTTATAGTAATGAAAATACTTTCTACCCAGTTGGGGGCGGAGGGTTAAAATTTTACTTTTTAAACTTGTTCTCCTTATGAAAAAAAAAAAGCAAAAATTGATATAAGAAATAATGAAATTTATAACTCAGGCAAAACTTTCAACATTTTGACTATTCTAAGAGTATAGTCTAGTTTAGATGGACGGGAAGCAAAAGCTGACTGGGATACTAACAGGGCAAGAATTTTATTCCTATTAATTTTTTCTTTTTCTGTAGAAGCTTAAAAAGAAAATAAGCACTCAAAATTATTTCTAAATTATTGCCAATAAAATAAATGTAGCAGAAAAAAGAAATTAATGTATCTTTAGGACATTAAAAAGTAAACAATTCTGGACAACAGTATTCATCCACCCATCTATCCATTCTAAAGAGATTTATATTAAGCATCAGGCACAGATAAAACAAATATAAACAGATTATCACCTCTAGCCTTGTAAACCTTATAGCCCCTTCAGATGATTCCTCATTTTACAAGATATCTGAATAATAAACAATGTGGACAATGTCATTAGACTTTGAATCCACCATAGAAATATTACATTTTTATTCAACTCTGGTTTTGCAAAAACAAAAGGTTGTCTTTGTTTCTCAAACATGTTGAAAAATCTATTAGCTATCAATTTTCTAGTAACTTTCTCTATATTAAAAAAAGAAAAAGAATAATTTACAATAAGGCCTTTGACAAAGCACCAGGAAATACTGGTGCCAGCAGAGGTGAGTTCCAAGCCATGAATCACTGATTTAAGCTTTATTAAAATTAGACTTGTTCCCAGCTTGGTTTCACTTAGATATGCTTTCATGTCTCTCAGGCTGTAGTCTATTACTAACATATTTTTCTGTAATTTCTTCCCTTCTGAGTTCAAGAAAAATGAAACCCCAAATCAGATTAATTTTCGAAAGCTAGTACACAGATCGAATAGGTGGGAAGAATGATGGACACTTGTTCTGTTGCAGGAGAATGGGGTTTGAGTGCCAGCAGGAGCACTCAGGCATTCAGATGAGAAACAAAGTCATTCTCACGGATTGCAATTTTTCAGGAGAGTTTTCTGAAAGCCTCTTCCATCCTTGCTTGGGACCAAGAAAAGCCACACCCCTACCCAGAGTTTCTTAACGGCCAGACTTAACTACCATAGTTGACCTTGGTTTCCATCAGCTTAAAAAAGTGGCATAAAAGAATCTGACATTTCTTCCTGATGCTTTATCACTTCCTTCGACGTGTAGCTGGTGAAACATAAAGCATCTTAGTACAATTTTAAAAATTAAGGTTAGGATTTTGGACCCAGGAGCCCAATTAAATATATTTTTTTCTTTAGATCTCACCCCTGCTTTCACTCCACCCTCTGCCTCGGTTGTGAGCTAAGAGATACAGCACAGAAGTGCATTTTAAGAGCCGAGATTAAGCTCTACACAAGTTCAAATTCATCTGTGGGAAATATGGTGGGAACAAATTCAGTCGAGTAGCTTCTACGCACATGGCCCAACCAACTGGAGCTTCTATGGCTTTACTGCAACTTCTTGACAGACTAAGTGTTCTTTTTCTTCTCATGTTTGTTATTTTTGAATGTCTGATCACTTAAAAAGGCACTTTTATCCATCTGCACACTCAGAGAGAAAAGGGCACAAAGAAAAATTTGACAAAAGCAGCATGAGACAGAATTAAAGTTATGAATATGCTTTAAAAAATCCTACTTCTTATCCAGTAATTAGGCAACAGACAGCAAAAGAGGAAAGAACAAAGTAAATTAAAATATTACCAATGTCTGTATATTCTATTACATATTTTGAGTAAAATCTTCCAAACATACCTACTCTTTCATGACAACTGAATTTTTCTTAAGATTGGAATGCATGTTTAAAATGCATGCTAGCAATGAAGCAAAGATATTTCTGAGAGATCAGGGAAGAAGGCATATCATCATTGTTTAAAATAAGTAATATGCTGAGTTAATGATCATCTGACTCAGACCATTCCCTGGACAGGGATACATAAAAGGAATTAAACCCTGGTTACAGCCATCCCTCACAACCACACGTCAACTTTAGGTTTATCAAAAGGATGAATAAGCTGGTAATAAGTAAATGGAGGAACGGAAATATGTATGCCTTAGCTTTCGGGATTCCCCTCTTTCCATAGCTTCTGGTGAACTGTCTGGGTTCTTCATTTCTAGCTCTCTCTGAAGGCCCGTAAGGATGTATTCCTAGTGTTCTAAACTGACACCTAAAAGGGATTCCCTATTTCTTTTAAAAATATTTTATTTATTTATTTGAGAGAGAGTGTGAAAGAGGGAGGGGGAAAAAGAGAGAGAGAGCACAGGGGGAGGGGAAGATGAAGAGGGAGAGAAAGAGAGAGACTCTCAAGCCGACTCTACACCAGTGCGGAGCCCGACCAGGGCTCGATCTCCCAACCCTGAGATCAGAACCTGAGTCAAATCAAAATTTGGATGCTTAATGGACTGAGCCACCCAGCAGTCGCTCCAGGGAACTCCGTATTTTTAAAATACCACTAGCAATGATTAGGTTACATGGATTTTAAGTGTTTTCTTACAATCATTGTTTGAAATAATTGGCCCTTGATGTATCCCCTTGGATCCAAACCACTAGTTTCAAACATACTATTACCAAGGTAAAATATGAATCTAACATCAGCTCAGACACTATTTGTTGCTGGGAACATTTTACCCACAAGTAGTGGTTTTCATAAGAACTTTTGTTTTTTCAAACATAAGTATCTGGGATTAAGGAGTTCTATTGATGGGTCATCCAAAAGCTCAGAGCTGTTTGGGCTTAGAATCGGCTTATTAATCTTCCTTGACTTTACGTTTTTAGTCAATTTGCCTCCCAATTTTCTAAATATCACCCCTTTACAGAACAATGCCCTGAAACAATAAAGATGGGTTAAAGACTGTTCTTGCCATCTCTCTTTTTAGAACTCAATTTCTTAGAAGACCCAACAGAAGACATATCCTTAGCTCTCCCTGACCAAAACCAGCTTACATACACAGCCCCAAAGGAATCCCTGGCCAGGTGCATGGGATTTGTTTGGATCAGTGATTCTCAAAGTGTGGTCCCTGAAGCAATAGCCTCAACAGGGAACTTGTTAGAAATGCACATTCTTGGGCCCCGCCCCAGGCCTACGGACATTGAAGCTCTGGAGTTAAGACCCAGCAATCTCCTTAACAAGGCCTTCAGAAGCTGAGGTTTGAAGACTGCTGATTTAAACAAATCTGATTCGTCCCCTTGGTCTGAGCCCAACTTTCTTGAGCAGCTAAGGACACATCATTTTCAAGACCTTTGCACTTACTCCCTCTGCTTTGTGTGATCCTTCCCTACATGGGTTACTGCCTCCGGTCCTTTACCTTACCAGAGAGTCTTTTTTATGATAACTGTGCGTGAATAGTTATGGTCTAGACACGTACCCCAGCGTTTCCCATCCCCCCTTACTGCTTTATTTCTCGCCAAAGAAGGTATCACCCTCTGACATATTTTTATTTTTATTTGTGTCTGGTCTGTTTCTTCTACTGGAATTTAAGTTCTACAGAAGTAAGGCCTTTGTTCTCTTTATTTCACTGCTTTATCCCCAGGGCCTAGAACACTGCAAATTATAGGCATAAAATAAATATTTGCTAAATGAATGATTTGAATACTGATATCCAAATGAGATCGGAAGAAGTCAAAGAATGGCTAACGGGTAGACAAACAACAGTCTGCCAAAGCAAACTATATACAAATGGAGATTTGGGATACAATCTATTCGGGAATTTAAATGTTTGTCATGATATAAAATACAGCTTTATTTTGTTAACTTAAAATAAACCCCTCCTTTTTAGCTTAAATGCTATGTTAAATAAATTTACATATACTACACATGTTTCTGTTCTACCAAATGTGATAGCTTTTATCAGTAGAAATGTCACTTTTCTGAGAAAATAAACAAATTTGAACAACACAGGAACTTCCATTAAAATTAAATTTTAAATAACCAGCTTTCTTTCAAAAAATCCTGCAATTCAGATGAGGGAGAAATTTAACACAACCAAAATAGTTTCAAAATTTAAGCTACTTATACAAACAGATTAAAACACTTCCAATTCCTCAAACTAAAGATTTTGTTTTAGGATAATTTTAAGGAAATTACTTAAAATTTGAATTTCTTATCAATTCTTGCTTTACATTAAGAATAACTTTATATAAATGAATAAATACATGGTTCTATTATTTGTACACAAAGAAAATTTTAAATGCTATAATATGCTAAATATTATTGAACAAGAGAAAATAAAAATTCAATTGAAATGCATCTCTTGTTAGTTTAACATGGATAAAGCATATTTCCAGAAGTACTTTTTGAAAATTCTTTGAGTAAATTTTCTTATAATTTATATAGTATTTGCATAAATTGGTATGTTTAAATCTAGCCGTAGAGGCATTACTCATTAAGATAATTTCCTTAAGAAAAGAATAGTGCTTGCAGGATAAATTATCTATGGCAACAAAGCTCAAGATCTTAGCTACTAATATGCAAATGATTGTGTGCGCCTGTGTATATGTGTGTATATACAGACTTAGAGCACTGGTATAAATTGTATGTAAAAAGGCAGGGAGCAAATCAGCATTCAACAACCGAAAACATTTTTTTAGTGGAGGTTGGAGAGACTCGCCTCTAAGCACGCTGAGCATGCAAGCGGCACAGTGCTCCTACGTCACTGCACAAGGGACTTTCCAGGGTTGTCCTGCTTCCTTGATGTACCACCAAAACCTTTCCTGAAACTTACTGTTCTGCTTTTCGAAGATACAGCAGGTTAAAGTCCTTTTCATAGGTTTACAGCAATTCTAGTTTGAGACGAAATATTGTGTAAATGGACTGACTTTCATGTTTTTCATGATTTAGATCAACCCTTCCATTTCATTCCTGCCACACATCTTGCCAATGACTTCTTACCTCCACACGAATCAGAGGGCAGCACCACTGACCTCGACTGCAATGAACACAACTTCCTGGACACCTCTTGTCTCGTAACATGTGTTCACATCATTCTTCATTTTAGACATTATAACCTTGATTATTGACTTCATATGTTTGTTTTCTTTTAATAATCAAGCCAATGTCCATATCCTCTTTATGTCTTGGCTGTCATGAGTATTGCATTCCAATAAGACAGGAACCAATCTATTACCCTGGAAATTTTTTAGGACAATTCTTGCATGTCAAAAAATTTTCAAAATCATCATTCTATTGTAATATGTATGCTAATTTTTCTTGGCTTTTATATTGTCTCACATTCCCACAAGAATTTTCAGTGCCCAAATAAGCACAGCGCACACATTTTTTATTTTTAAAGTAGACTCCACACCCAATGTGGGGCTTGAACACACAACCCTGAGATCAAGAGTCACATGTTCTACCGACTGAGCCAGCCAGGCGCACCTATACACATTTTAAGTATATATTTAATGGGTTTTTACCTGTGTATATTTTTATGACATACTGACCCATTCCTTACCCAGAAGGTTCCTTCCTTCATGCCTCTTCCCCTGTCAACATGCTTATGCCATTCTGATCATTAAGTCTGTCTTCAATATGTCATGTGAGAAACTTACTTATTTTCACACCAAAAAAATTATTTCAAAGCCGACTAATACTTATATGGTGTTAGTTCAAAATGTAGTCAGGCAATAAATTGATTTTAAAGTAAAAAGTGTGGGTTTCTTTTTTGTAAATAGAAAAATGCTAAATGTTCAAAGAAGGAATTAAAATTTAAAAATCAACTTTTTCCCAAGTAAGCTCTATCACAAGAATTCAGTTTTGTTTCTATGCATATATCTTTCATAACTGCATAACACAAACTATAGTAGTTCCCCCTTATCCAGTTTTGATTTCCATGGTTTCAGTTACCCTTGGTCAACTGTGGTCCAGACAAATGATCCACTTACTGACTTGTCATCAGAGGCCAGCAGGAGCTCACTATCATTCACCTCACTTCATCTCATCAAGTAGGCTTTGTCAACCCACATCATCACAAGAATAAGAAGGGTGAGTACAGTAAATTAAGATATTTTGAGAAAAAAAGAGAGGAATCACAGTCACATAACTTTTTTATAGCACATTTTCACAATTATTCTATTTTGTTGTGATATTGTTAGTAATCTCTTACTGTGCCTTCTTTATAAATTAAACTTTATCCTAAGTATGCACAGATAGGAAAAACCATAGTGTATATAGAGGGTTTGGTACTGTGATTTCAAGCATCCACTGGGGGTCTTGGAATCTAATACTCCACAGACAACAAGAGGGGGACTACAGTTTATTCTTCTGAAGTAAGATACATAATGATTCTACTGATTATGATGATGTTAAAACTGCAATTAAATTTCATGTAATAGTCACAATATACTAGGCATTATTGAAGCATTTCATAAATAAATATATATATTATATATATAATTACATAATATATATTATATACATACACACACACAGAAACTATTTTAATCCTCACAATAATAGTAAGGGAAGGGTACTCTAATATTCCTATTTTGGGAATGATGTGCAAATAATTTGCCCAATACTAAAGAATAGTAAGGGGCAAAGTCAGGACTTGAACCCAGATAGCCAGGCAGCCTGGGTGGCTCAGCAGTTTAGCACCGCCTTTGGCTCAGGGCCTGATCCTGGAGACCCGGGAATGAGTCCCACATCGGGCTCCCTGCATGGAGCCTGCTTCTCCCTCTGCCTGTGTCTCTGCCTCTCTCTCTCTCTGTGTGTCTCTCATGCACCCAGACAGTCCAGGGCCAGAGTCTTTTTCTTTTACTCATGAAGCCACACTATCAACCGGAGGCTCAGAGTATAGCAGGGATAGATTACTACCGACCAATGAGCTCTTTCTCACTGTCTCGCAGTTTCTGGCAAATATTGTATGCCACATGGTAAGTTCAATTTCCATAATCTTGCCTCTCCTACCATCCAAGTGTCATGTGATATTTGTCATTATAATTTTATATGTATTGAGAGAGGGACAAAATGACATTTAAACAGCTTGTGTAAGTGCAAATAAATCAATAATCAAATAAGAAAATTTAAAATTTTAGAATCACTTATAGCCTTCTTTTCTCACCTATAGAAATGCAGAATGACAATATCTAAAGAACCTCTCAGAGGATGATGCAAGGCCCTTCTGTATTTCTGGCTCTATTTTAAATCTGCATAAGCATAGGTGATATATATCTAAATGCCTTCTGACATTATCTTCTAAAAATTTCAGCTCTAATTTTTTGACATATAAGCTAAGCCTTTAAAATAAAATAAATGCCTATACAGTATATGTATCTGTATATGTTTTCTCTCCCTCTTCATTAAGGATTGGCTAATTTTTAAAAATATTATGAGGAATCTTAGTATTTGAATTGAAAAAAGTTTTTTTTTTCTTCTCTTCTGTAAAGCTTTTTTATTACTTCTCATGAGTCAAGGGAAAAGTCTTTCTTTATTGCCTTTACAAATCATGAGTGAAACACAAATGCTTAATTGAGCAGATTGATGATTAAATGAAGAAAAATGATGAAAGGAAAGATGCCAGCACAAACAGAATATGGCCATTCATTTCTACCCCAAATGAATCAACCACTGCTCATGAATGTGGGTTTAATACTGATTTTGGCAGAAACTACCCGGAGCAGCAACCCTCCGTGGAGTCCCACGTCTGCACGGGGACAGCTTTATCCTGTTTCTTTTGCTAGAATATACCAAGTGGCTCTCTCTCTCTCTCTCTCTCTCTCGTTAGCATAATCAAATAACTCTTAAATGAAGGATTATAAACATAGTGAATGCAGGGGACTTTCTCACACCTGAACTCCAAACACTCATTCCAAGATGAAATGTTTCTCCTTAAAGACACTAGGCAACTAAGCTATAATATGCAACGTCAGCAGGAATTACCCTGGTCATCAGCCACCAGAGATCTAATTTCTTGGCATCTACTGGATTAAAACAATTTTTTTTAAGTTCAAAAAAAAAAAAAAGAAAAACATGTTGAAATGGGAAAGGACAAAGATTATTTCACGTTCTCTTTTCTTTTTTAAAAAAATGTTGTGGTGTGGCACTACGGGGTGCACCCCTAGGCCCACACCACGCACCTCCGGGACTCAGTTCCTATCTTTGATGTTAAGATAAAATAGCTTCAACTGAGTTGCACGACTCCTGCCGGTACTCTGACACACGCAGGGACTAGCTCTCTTCCTATTTACGTCTGATGGTCTACCCAGGGGGTAACAGGTCTTTAAACAAGCAGCTTGCTATTTTGAAAGGATATGACTGAGCCTTTCCTAATATGTTGGTTGATCAGCAGCGTAAGACCTTTCAGACACCCGATGGCAGACATAAGCCCTTCGAAGGTTTTCTAAATCCTTCCAGTCCTCCTAACAGCAATCGTCCAGTCAAGTGCTGGAGGATGGGCAGGAGCACCCGTTAGGTTAAAGACACCCGAGGGAGCCAGAGAACTTGGCTGGCAGTTTGGCTGGGCCCTACTACACATACTCTGTAATAGAAGTGCCGCATTTCATTAGCCAGGAGGCAGGAAACAAAGCTCCCTCAATTTAGAAAGCCAGTGAATGGAACCTCAAGAAAAAAAATAAAAGGCAAAACCTCTTACCTTTTGTAGCGATTCGTACACACTGGGTTTTAGTTTCCTGATGGAGTGAAACATGAGAGAGAACAGTCAGTGTACAGGCAGGGTTTCCCATTTTGTAATCCCGGGTTATACAGTAGGTTTATGAAGAGCAGAATTGCAGTATTAAGGAACCTTTTTTTTTTTTTTTTAACTTTTTAAAAACATATCCTCAGGGAGAGCTTTAAAAAATCTGAAGTAAGAACTTTTAAAAATGTTTCCCTATTTTCTAAAAGCTCAGGTGTCTGTTTTCCTCTTGCAATGAGATGGGCTATCTTGCCTGGGCCAGCAGCAGAGCTCTGTATTTTTGTACTTACCGTACTTTTTAAACAGAAAGAACAATGTGTTTGCATGCCTCACACACATCGGAGCTGGACACAAACTCAGTTTTCACCACACAAGGTAGACTCAGAGCAACACCCAACGCCACATACTCTCACCTGGAGCCCAGCTCGACTATCGAGTTAAATGACAGCAGTTAGAAAGATCACCCGAAAGTTGTATCACAGTTGCAGTAGGATTTATCTGTTTTGTTTCGTTTTGTTTTGTTTTTAGCTGTTAGGGGTTAAATATTTCTCATTGGGACTATTTTCCTACCCCTGCTAGACAGATGGAGTCGAGGAAGGAGAAGCTGAAATGGGAAAAGATGAAGATTATTTCATGTTTTTTCTTTCTTTCTTTTTCTTTCTTTCTTTCTTTCTTTCTTTCTTTCTTTCTTTCTTTCTTTCTTCTTTCTTTCTTTCTTTCTTTCTTCTTTCTTTCTTTCTTTCTTCTTTTATTTTCTTTCTTTCTTTCTCTTTCTTTTTCTTTTCTTTTTTCTTTTCTTTTCTTCTTCTTTCTTTTTAATGTTGTGCTGTGGCACTACTCAGTGAAATGCACCTGTAGGCCCACCCCACACAGTTCCGGGACTCAGTCTGTATCTTTGAACACAGGAGAGGTTAGAAAAGATGGGGAAGCCAGGGTACAAAACGAAGGCTGTTTGTTTCTAGGATGTATTTGTGACTCATATTGAGTGGCTCCACATATTGACAGACCAAGAGTTTATCACTGTCTCTTAATCACACAAAACAAAGCTCGGAGGGGGTGGTTAGTAGCTAAAAATCAAGCTGTGCATCCTATACTTACTCATGACCTGAGGCCTTTCAAGTCCCAGGGGACCCTCTGGCCTTCCCACAAAGGCCCAGAGGCATTCTGAGCTCCTAAAAGCAACTGCTGTTGCTTCCATCAGGATCTCTGGCCTCCCCCGGCAGGAACCACACCAATTTTGAAAGTATCCACCTAGAGAACCGTGAGGCATGTTGTAGCGGCTCTGGGCTTTGACCAAACCGCACGCAGACACATCAACAGTGAGCAAGCAAGGCCGTTCACATGGAGGCTTTCACCGGGCCTCAGGCCTCTGCAGGGTCTGGGAGGTGACGGCTGCTGCAGTGGTGAGCTTGGGACCCGGTGACTGCGCTGCTCCGTGGGGTCTGCACCGAGGAGCCTCTGCAGGGTCTGGGAGGCGGCGGCCTGCAGGGGTGCGCTCAGGACCTGGTGACTGCGCTGCTCCACGGGGTCTGCACCGAGGAGCCTCTGCAGGGTCTGGGAGGTGACGGCCTGCTGCAGGGGTGCGCTCAGGACCTGGTGACTGCGCTGCTCCGTGGGGTCTGCACCAAGGAGCCTCTGCAGGGTCTGGGAGGCGGCGGCCTGCAGGGGTGCGCTCAGGACCTGGTGACTGCGCTGCTCCACGGGGTCTGCACCGAGGAGCCTCTGCACCGAGGAGCCTCTGCAGGGTCTGGGAGGTGACGGCCTGCTGCAGGGGTGAGCTCGGGACCTGGTGACTGCGCTGCTCCGCGGGGTCTGCACCACCACCTCCGCCAACCCCCTGGCTCGCAGCTCTCCTGCCCGAAGTGCGCAAGGGACGCAGGGCTCCTGGGCCACACCCACCCGCTGTGCTGGGGCTGCTCCCCCCTCCCCCCTCCTGCCCCCCCCACGCCCCACCTTGCTCCTGCACCCCCCTTCCTCCTGACAAATGTTACGGAGCAAGCAGAGGACCCCCCGCAGCTTTGCTCGGTGGTGCAGAGGCACGTGGTGCAGGAAGCTCACCTTCTCCACGCTGCTCATGGCCTGGAAGTAGATGTTGTAGCCCTTGCGCGGCGCCAAGGGAGGGTTCCAGAAGCCCTGGTAGGTCCGGTTGTCGCCCACGGTGAACGGGGCAGGTTCCGGGAGGTTCCCAGGGGGCAGTTCCGCTGCGAAGTAGTAGGGCGCGCCCCCGCTCAGGGCGCTTTGGTAGGTGACAGGCACCTGGTAACACTCCATGGCGCCCGCTTCTCTCTTGGTCCGGTGCGGGTGCAGCTCCTCCACCACAATCTGATAGGCACTGTTTGGAAAAAGACAAAACAAAACAAAACAAAACACCACAAACAAACAAAAAAAGCACACATTTAGAGAGTCTACATACGATGTCTCAAAAAAAAGAAAAAGACATATTAACATCAACCCACATTTAAAAGCTTTTAAAATCAGTCCTAACCCATTGCATTCTTTTATTTCCCCAGCTACTTTGCAATAAAATACAATTTCGCGTGGTTGCTCCTTCCCCCAAACTCAACAGGAGTCACTAAGGAGCTGGAAAAAGAACAAAAGTAAGGAAAAGCACCCCCAAACTCTGGGCAGGCTTTGAAGGCCGAGAAAGGGGCCGGCCCCCTTACAAAGGGATGTGACAATACCTAGAGGCACGTAACAGATGGGGGTCTTGGTTCTGGTACTTTTATTTATTTTTTATTTTTTTATTTTTATTTTATTTTATTTTATTTTATTTTATTTTATTTTATTTTATTTTATTTTATTTATTTTATTGGTTCTGGTACTTTTAAATGTTTACAGTTAAGGTTTCCCTCTGAAAGGACAGGAGGGGAGGGACACCTGAGGCCAGCACCGGGGTGCCCTGGGGTGGGGTGGCCGTCAGGCTGGGGCTCCTGCACCTGCTGCCCCCGGGGCTGCACTGCGGCCCGGGGCTCTGTCGAAGCCCAAGGGGTGCGGGCGACGAGCACAGATGGATGGAAATATGTCCTTGCCCCTGAGATAGGTGGCTTCCTCTTTCCAGACGTGTTCCTAATAAAATGTTATAAATTGTAGAAACAGATGGCATTTTCCCTGTTAAAGCTGGAACCTCAGCCTTCTAAGACCTTCTTGAAAGTCTTAAAACTTTCCTGCAATAGCTATGATCTTACAGAGCAAAGCCGAGGATACCTAACAACTGTGCAATGCCTGCCTAATCACTAGTAACTTTGTTTTTGATCAATTGCTGAAACGGGCGTATTCATCACTTTCCTTTGTTGTAGTATATTCTTCGGGTAAACGTTTCTTAGGTGATGTGGTGCACCTGAGAAGGCTGGCATTATTAATAAATTGTAAATGTTTCTGGTGAATTTAACGACCCTGAAAATTAAGAAAGAACGCACTGTGGTCGCTTAAATAAATTGAATAGAAATAAACTGTATGTAGGGCTGTTGGAATCTTGAGTGTCTAGGCAAATATGCTCACTCTATATAGGGACAGCCGTCACTGAGTGACTCTCCAGCAGGAATAGAATCTTTTCTTTAATGAACTTCTATAAAAAGAAAGAGGAGGGAGAGACAGAGAAGAGAGAGAGGCACACCAAGAGAGAGACGGAGAAAAACTGAATTTACATCTATGATAATTAAAAGTTAAATTTTATATTGGTTTAGAATCTGGTATAAAATTCTAACTTAGGGCACCCGGGTGGGGTGGCTCAGTCAGTTAAGCATCTGCATTCAGCTCAGGTCATGATCCTCGGGTCCTGGGATAGAGCCTCACGTGGGGCTCCCTGCTTAGTGGGGAGTCTGCTTCTTCCTCTGCCTCTGTCCCTCCCCTCTGCTCATGCTCCCTCTCTTTCTCTCTCTCTTTCTCAAATAAATAAAATCTTAAAAAAAATTAAAAACAGGTCAGCAAAAAAAATAAATAAATAAAAACAAATAAAAACAGGGCAGCCCCGGTGGCGCAGCAGTTTAGCGCCGCCTGCAGCCCGGGGTGTGATCCTGGAGACTCGGGATCGAGTCCCATGTCAGGCTTCCCACAAGTAGCCTGCTTCTCCCTCTGTCTGTGTCTCTGCCTCTCTCTCTCTCTCTCTCTCTCTGAATAAATAAATAAATCTTTAAAAAATTAAAGACAATAAGATTCTAACTTAATATAAACTCTTTTATACCTACAAACAGAAGACCTTCATAGATTAAAAGAAAGAAGCTTTACAAAGGTTTTCTTTTCTTCTTAATATTTCAAGTTCCCATTTTCCATTAAAATAGTGCTAAGAACTTAGTAGTTTGCTATCTCCTTTCCTTTAGAAAAAGGACAGAAATTGTATTACTGTCAGAACTCTAGATGTGGGCAAGCCGCTAAGGCAGAGGAATGTGTTCCCTGAAATCACACCTAGTCCATCATTCTCTCTACAGCTGCCAACCTGGGCCTCTGAGCTCCCAGGAAAGCTACAGACGGATACATCTCTCTGAGGGGTCCATGGAGCAGGCGCTTGCCAATTTTAAAATATGAGACAGAGGGGCGCCTGGTGGCTCAGTCCGTTGGCCTCCAACCCTTGGTTTCAATCAGCTCATGATCTCACGGGATGTGGGACTGAGCCCCGAGGCAGGCTCCGGGCTGGACAGGGAGTCGGCCTGAACGATTCTCCCCCTCTGATCCCTGCCCCCCTGCTCATGCACCCTCTCTCCCTCTTTTTCTGTCTTTCTAAAAATAGATAAATATTCCAAAAAATTAAATACAGGAAATACATAAGCACAACCCTTGGAAAGAAAGGGGAATCATAGCTGACATAGGCTATGTTAAGCAAACCTCATCTCTTTTTCTTTTTATTTTCAACTTAGAATCCATATGTTATGTTACACACCCGCATATCCTGTAGATGCACACTTTTAGGTGGACAAGCATACACATGCACGTTCCCCCAACAAGTCAGAGCTCACATTCTTGCCCTCCTGGGCAATAATGATAATTACTCATACTCGTTAATCATTTACCCTAATCCTTAAAAATAAATTCCTCACCCATTATCCCATACCTCTAGAAAAGTCCAGAAAATCTAGTAAACAGTCTTAATTAATTCTGTCGAACTGACATAGGTTGTACATTCCAAATTAAGGAACTTGGTGCAAGACAGCTTGTCTCTCCACATATACTCGGAGCAAAACAAACTGACGACACTGGAGAGGAGTAAAAGAAGAAAAGGAACAATCTGGTCTCGGGGAAAGATCTCACTGAATTTGAGATGAAACCTCAAACTAAAACTTATAAAATTTAGTTTTTAAAAGGAATTAGCCTCCCCTCTCTGATTAATCTGTGTGAGCAGGCTGATGTCCAGCCACACACTTCCACTTTTTTAAAGTCTGTTTTTTCCCCTGCTACTTTCTTATGTATCAATACAAATTAACTAAAGGACAGAAATGAAGGAATGAGAAATCAAATTAGAAGTGATTTGACTGATTACATGAAACAGGCCTGTGCTTTTCCATCCTTGTGATTGTCTAATTACCTAACGGTACTTAACTCTAGCTGGATCTAAATATTATTTGAGTTTAGTACTCTAGCAATTTAAAATATTCCAAAGCCACTTAGATAGCTGTACTTCACTCTGCCCATATTTCATATTTCCCCATTCCTTTTAATTAAAGTTTTAAAATATTTCTATAATTAAGTTAAAATCAATATACTGGCATCATGAATCTTCGCTTGATACTGAAAATATGGTTTCCTTATGTTAAACTAAAATTGATTTCACTTTAATTTGATTAGACATTGGTATGTAGTCATTTTTAGTTTTTTGGGACGCCAAATGATGACTTCTTATCATACGATTTTCCTTCAGTTACAAAACTAAAAAAATGTACAAGGGGATTTTACCATTAGCTCGAAAAGTGATTATATGGTACATATAGTAGATGGTCTGCTTGGTTTCATGCTTAAAATTGTTGAAGCTGAAACCAAAATTACCTACAATAGCCTGCTGTGTTGTTTTTGTTGTTGTTGTTGTTTGTTTTTTTAACCCATGAGTAAGTAAGACCTCTGAGAATCTGGTCTTAGTTTTAGGCTGCGTAACTTTTTAGTGACAGCAAACAACAATTACACAATTGTACACTTCTCATTTCGTACCTAAAATGTCTCCTTAAAGCTTCAGGAGAAATTCCCTAGCCCCAGTGTTTTGCTCTTTTTCTTATGAACAGACTTCCCAAGATCTCACAGCCTCCGCTGCTCCTGTGGTCCTAATGCAAACATTTTCATGATCCAGAGTGGAGGTTTAAATATCGTTTTGGTGACCATGATATTCCCTGTGCTTCATCTCTTCATTCCTTAAACACACAAGCCACATCCCTCAGGACTTCCTTATTTCTGTAAGAGGAACGATCAGTTTCTGAATCAACAGAGCTCAAATTCTGGCATTAACTTTAATAACTTCTATTTTTAGCCACATTCTACCTCCCTTGTAATATACCATTTCTTTTCGCTCCCACCACTGCCCTCTTTAGGGAGGTATTTATATCTTTAGGTTCCTATTACTGATTTAGTTTTCTTGCTCCTATTTTTTTCTTCATATACTCCAGACACCTACCCATCCATCCATCCATCCATCCATCCTTCTATCCATCCAGCTACCCATCCACCCATCACTCTATCCATTTAGTGGTTTTTGAGTATTCTTTATATGCTGCGAGCTGTTCATGGAGAACACAAAACACAACCACTTTTCAAACTGCTGATACTTTGCTAAGACACCGCTTTGAGCATTAATTACTCTCCTCCAAATTTTACTTTGTCAAAACTATGTGCAGCTCTCCCACGGTCAAAATCCATACTTTTTACACTAGGGTCAGTATCTTACCACAACTTTTACCTTATACCTCCACTCTTGCTCTCTCTACGTCCTGACGTATAGACTCCACCGCAAACTTGAATGACCACTGTTACTAAACATACCAAACATACGGTGAGTTTCTAGCTTTTCTACTTCTGCTAGAAAACCTTCTCAGACTAGTTCACATCTTAGTGTTATTTGGTCTTCTAAAGCCAATGGAGGTAATTCTATAGGTGGAGCTAGACAATGGAGGGATGAAATGGGGCAAAGGAATCAGAGTCAAGTGACATGCTTTTTCCATTCAGTCCAAATTATAATGACAGATTCATTGAGGAAAACCATCAAGTGTATGGCTCAGGGATTCTGGGCTTGAGAAAAAGCCCCAAACTACTGTCTTATAATATTTATTGTGCTTATCACTAACATGCTACATTACAAATATGATCTGGTATGCAACTAAAGAGGGTGGCTATCGTATTTTTAACTCTAGGGCCATTCATTCATTCATTCATTCATTCATTCATTCATCAACTATCTGTTGAGGGCCTATGACATGCACTGCACTATTTTAAGTGCTGAGTTAACAGTAATGAACACAGTAGTAAAAGTCTCTGCTCTCATGAAGTTTACATTCTAGTGGGAAATGCAAATAAATTTAAACAAATACATAATATGTCAAGATGAAGTAAGCGCTCTAAAGAGAAATAAAGCAGAATAAGGGAATTAAGGGATAATAAGATTGAAGACTTCTATTTTATATGCAGGGGTCAAGAAAGACCTATGTGATAAAATGCCTTTTAAGGAGAAACCTGAAGAGAAGGTTTCAGCTATGTGGGGTGCTTCTACCGGTTGCCTCCTCCTACAAAATAAATGACCCTAGAACTGTGGCTCAAGACCATATATGTTTAATACCGCACAGTTTTTGTAGGTTGGAAATTTAAGAGTGGGTAGCCAAATGGTTCTGGCTCAAGATTTCTCATAAGGTCACAATCAAGTTACTGGCTGGGACTGCAGTCATCTAAAGGGCTGGAGACAATTACACTACTAGGTATTTATCCAAAGGATACAAACATAGTGATTCAAAGGGGCACCTGCACTGCAATGTTTATAGCAGCAGTGTCCACAGCAGCCAAACTATGGAAAGAGCCCAGATGTCCATTGACAGATGAATGGATAAAGATGCGAGATCAATACATATGTATTTATGAATAAAACAAGAATTAGGAAACAAAACAGTCATCATCAGTCGAGGGACAGTTAGGCTGTTTCCATAGCTTTGCTATTGTAGAAGATGCTGCTATAAACATTATTGTGCATGAATCTCTTTGAATTAGTATTTTTGTATCCTCTGTGTAAATACCCAGTAGTGCAATTACTGGATTGTAGGGTAGCTCTGTTTTTAACATCTTCGAGGAACCTCCATCCTGTTTCCCAGAGTGGCTGCAAGGAAAGGGTGGTTGTGACTGCATTTCATGACTATCTCCTAATTACCTAAGAATACAAGGCAGTTAATGTTTTAAAGTGAAAAATTAAGTTTTACCCACAAAATAAACCCACAAAATAAAATAAACATTACCCTAGAATAAATAGGTAGCTTTCTGCCAGCTTAAAATAGGTAAGGTTTTTATTTGGAAAATGCTGCAGTTACATATGCATTCACTTGTTACGTCTTACAATAAAATAAACCGAGTTCACCACTGAGGGACTCTTCCCCGTTTCTGCAATATGCTGCTGCTGCTATGTTCATTATTTGAAAACACAGCTACATTGGGTCAATCTTTTAATAAGTGGGACATTCTATGCATTATAATTTATGATTATATCTACTCAGGTTAGAATTGGAATCCGACTATGAAAAACAGAAAATGTTTTAGAAAAAAAAAAGGGGGGAAATAAATTATGCATTCTAGGGAACTGGTTCCAAATGTGGGTAATAGTCCTTCTGAATCATACTAATAATAATTGTCAAGTGATGCCAGTTTTAGGGATAGATCTTAAATAGTTGGTAAGGAGACTCAAAGGTCTAGGTGAGTCAGACAGCAGCTTTTGGCCATTAGAATAATCACATATTCAAAAATTAATTATCTCAAAAAACCCACACTTGCCAGAATTGCACTGAACATGTTCACATTAGCGTGTGGACACTTTAAGGCCGGTCCTAAAGGATAACAGAAGAACAAAGTGGTCGGTGACCCTGAGCGCTGCCTTATTTAGAACAGGATGTTTTTGCTGGAGTCTACATTATTTGCTCCATGTACATCACGATAGCTTAGCAAGCAAAACAAGAACTAGGTAACACACATTATAACTTCTCATATACAAAAGAACTCACAAAGAGAGAGCCTGCCTTCTTTTTGATTCAGGATAGCAATAAAATACAACATATAACAACCTTTGTGATTACTTAATAACCTCAAAAATTTATCTTGGATTCTTAGATGGCCTTTGGCTTTGCTACCACTTATAAAATAAAAACTGTCGTCACCTCTCATCTAAAATCTTCGTCTCCTTCCTCTTCTCATGGAGCTTACTCATGGTCCCCATGAGGTCCCTTCTCATGGTCCCCATGGGGAACATGCTGCATTCAGCCTGGTTTATTCCCAGCTCATCCTCTCTATCAGGGTGATCTTTCCAAGAACATAAAATTGCTCATGACGGTTTCTGCTTACAGTCATTCTGTGGCCACGTTCAGTTGCTGGATGGGCACTAAAGAGCCTTCTCCTCTGGCCCCCACTTACTTCTCTCGCCCCTCTTCTCCCACAGACCCTTCCCCCTCAATGATCTGAACTACGGGCAGTTCTGGAATGGACCACACTGTCACGCATCCAATTGCTCGCTTCACAATTGTCGGGGAGGACCACGTGCCTTCTCTTCTTGGCAACCTCTCCCCTTCCAAAGCAACCCTGACTGAGTTCAGGCTTACATCACCTTCAAAACTCAGCTCTAGTACCACAGCTCCTAACTGCTGTCTTTTCACTTCTTATGCTGCATTGTTATTCCCTGATTTATGCGTCTTCCATTCCCAACTGACGGCACCTCTGTGATCACCTTCCACGGATTTCTAGTCCAAGTATCCAGTCCAGCCCCTGGCGCATATTGAATGTAATTGGAATCAATGAATTTCTAGGAACCGTTGGTAACTTTAGCTTTCTCGATAACACTAACCTGGCCTCAATGTACAGACTCTATACGATGAGGTGCTAGAGGCTTTACGAATTGGAGTTCGTCAGACATAAGGAAAACTGGAGTAGAACAACTTAGATATTTCGACTGGACTTGGGACAAATGGATGGCAAAATACAATCTGGCAGAGGGTAAGAATGTGGTAAAGTAGGGCAAGACAGCTCCTAGTAGTGAGGGCCTATCGTAGCAGACAAAACTAACAGACAAGATGCTCTCAGGAGGTTTAGCTGGGTGGTAAATAGGCCCGGCTTTCACTGGGAGGAGAGAAGATGGCCACAGCCCAAGCATTAGCAGGTAAGAGATCTGAATGGGCCAACATAAATAAGAATCTGCCTGAAACATCAAAAGTCAAATTGTTTCAGGAGTCTAAAGAAGTGATGGGCATCCAGGCAAAGATTTGAAGCACAGATCTATGAAAATGGATTATATCAATTTGGGTCCTCAATTTCAAAGAAATTAAAGCACTGGACAAGATAAGCCTTAGGATTAGGCTCTGGTTATTGGTAGCATTATCAAAGGTAGGGTTGTGGTCCGAGGAAAGAAGACAGGATTATCTCCTGGGAAGATTCAAAAAGCAAAAGAAGCTGGGTACCTGGGTGGCCCAGTCAGTTGAGTGTCTGCCTTCAGCTCACGTCGTGATCCCAGGGTCCTAGGATGGAGCCAGGGGAAGAGTCTGCTTCTCCCTCTCCCTTTGCCTCTCCCCCTGCTCCTGCTCTTTCTCTCTCTCTCTCTCTCTCTCTCTCAAATAAATCAATAAAATCTTAAAAACAACAACAACAACAAAAAAAAAAAAAACAGCAAAGGAAGTAGAGCTCATAAGAAGCCCAGTTGCCCAACTAGACCAGTCTGGTCCTGCCACCTGGTCCCCACCTATGGGTAGTCCCACATAGCTGGGCAAGTCATTGTAAAAAAAATAATGATGGGCAGGATGGATTAGAATATTATTTGGAAACCTATTTTTTTTTTCCCTTTTAGTAACATTCTTTTAAAATAGTTATTTGTTTATATATCATTTAATTATTTTTTTTCTTATAGCATTCCTGGCTGTAAATTAAGTTTTTGGGGGGCACTAATCTCTTACAATGTAAAATTTGGAGTTCTCGGCCACTGAAATCAATTCCAGAAAAGGCGAAAGGTCTTCCCAACAAATACAAAGTACATTTCTGTGTTAGAGAAAAGAGGATACAGGATTATCAAGGATGATTTCTGTATAACCACTAGTTCAGACTGTATGAATTTTTGGAAATCAAAAATTTTGTAATAAGTAAATGTCAACAAAGTACTAGAAAGGCCTTTGATTTCAAAACATGTTATTGATAACATACTCACTGATTCAATAAAGTTCCTTAACACTGATTATGAGCAAAGGGTTTCCAAGCCTGCAGACCCCTCTGATGGTCCGTGACAGATGTGAGCACAGGCTGTGTGTTCAGTTATGATCATTTTGTCTTTGATTTACACAGCTGAGCACAGTGCCAGGCACAGAATACACAGTCAGTTACTGTTTGTGTAATAAATTGATTACATGAATAAAGAGCTGGTGTAAGTGACAGTAATTAGCATGAGGATACAATAATAATCATACACTTCTGGGTGCAGCTTACATTAAGTAAAGCTGAATTCACTCAAATATCTAACTCTTACAAGATGAATGCAAGTACCTGGTAGCTCATTTAAGCAGCCATAGCAGAACTGAGCACCTAGAAAGTAAATTTTATCACAGGTAGGAACATGTGAATGACCCTGATTACTTGTCAATAGAAAAAGATGTTGAATGCAGGCATTTCCTCCTTCTCCCCTGGATCAGCAATCAGACTCACTCACAGATCACTGATTCCTGAATAGCGCTATATACGTACTTTCCATTTTCAAGTAGCTCGTGCTTCCTAAGTGTTTATATCACAAGTCTATTTAGTCATCCCTCTAGCTCTCCAGCATGGTGTTCCTGTGACTTTTAGCCAGAACAGAAAGGAGTTTTCTTTATGAATTCAATTTCTTCTTTTCATTTTTTTTTTAAATTAAAAAAAAAAAAAACTTCCTTCTCTATCATGTAGGGACTGGTCCAATGGTTCATTTGTGCTTGCAGGCTAAATGTATTTACTTTCCACACAGAACAAAGATTAATTTTATTTTCTTAGTGATTATGTAAACAACCTGAGTTAATTATGAAATACTTTCACTGGTTTCTGTGCCTTGATTTACTTCTGGAGGTAAGTATAAAAATAAAAGTATTCACAAAATCTACACGTTCCATAAGGAAATTTGCTTAGGCTTTGGACATTTATCTAATTACAAATGTGAAGAATTAAAATCATTGGGATAATTCAAATCAATTCTTGATAACAGCATGGCTCATAATCTGCAAGATGAGGGTAATATGGGAGATTTTAATATAGGACAGAAAAAGGAAATGGCAAATTGAATTTTAATATTTACTAGGAATTCCTGATAAGCAACAATTTAGGAATTAAAAGGTCACATAAGCTGCATTCATTATAACTAATCTCCTTTTATTTCCTCAAAGCTTCCTATTTTTCAATCACTCATATGAAATTATTCAGAACAGATTTAATGCATTGGACAGGAGTTATTTTCCTATTCTATTTCTGACAAATACCTTCAAAGCTCATATCCCATAGACACAAACAGAGGAGGTGGAATGAAATGGAACTAGAGGAAAGTAAAAATCAAAGAGCAAGGCTCTTAAACAGTACAGAGAATGGTTCAGTTCAGGAATATCTCAAAAGCCCCCTTAGAATTTTACTCTTAAAAGTCTATTCGTAGGCTTTGTCCAAATGAAAAACAGACAAAACCAAAACAACACAAAAATAAAACCTTTCTGACAGTCATCGTCAAATGAACATCTTTAGAAATGAATCACTGTATCAACCACCAAGCAACTATGAGAAAACATCTCTCCTGCTGCTGTTTTCCCCTGTTACTATTATTTTCCCCCTCTTACCTGATTGGTGCCCCTTTGGCCTGTGCTGGTCTTAACAACACGGTTATCGTGGTGGCCGTTTCATTGAGAGAGGCATCGACTCCTTCATAGTCAGGTAAAGTTGGAGCTGGAAGGGATTAATGAGAGAAGAAATAAGTTTCTGTCAACAGAATGATAGTTCAGGATGAATAAATGGTGGGAAACCAATCTCATATTTAACTTTCTAGGGACACCTGGGTGGCTCATGGTTGACCATCTGCCTGTGGCTCAGGGAGTGATCCCGGGGTCCTGGGATCGAATTGGCATCGGGTTCCCCACAGAGAGCCTGTCTCTGCTTCTGTCTCGTGTCTCTGCCTCTCTCTCTGTGTGTCTTGTGAATAAATAAATAAAAAATCTTGATTTTCTAAAATATATCTTATTTTGTAGAATAACATATACTACTGAATGTTAACCTTGGGAATCAAAAGCAGCAGAAGATATGAAGCCACAATTTGTTGTTGAAATTTAAATCATCACCTGGTGACCTGGACATACATGCCAGACATTCTGTGAAGGTGCTTTGGCTTTTAGTTTCCTGAGACCTTGAAACCTGCACTGATGGTATGGGAGGTGAATAGTGTCGACCCTGGAGAGTCCTGGTTATGGATCCGCACGTGGAGATGTGGAGACAGAGAGGGTAGCAAGTGAGCCCGAGGCTGCCTGCTGAGTGCTCCTGTGTGTGATATAAAGGTTGTGGAACGGCCCAGTGTTCGTATCTGGACTGCGGCCTGAATAGAAACATATCAAGGAAGTGTGGTGAATGGGAATGGGAACTGCAGTTTTTTTTTTTTGTTTGTTTTGTTTTTTTGTTTTTTGTTTTTGGAACTGCAGCTTTTAATTAGCATGAACTAGTGCATTAGCAGCCAGATTCCTGAAAAGAAGAAACTCCTAAATTTTCAAAATATTTGATAATAGTTGGGGGTACAGGAGAGGCCTTCCCAATCTTGACCTGGGCAAAAAAGTGACCTCAAATGTCTTTCAATTATTTCTACGTAGAAAGATAATTTAGGGAGGACATAACTAGGAAAACTAGTTATCAGAGACACTGAGAACAAATGGTATCTAATATAAATGTCAAAGTATTTCATTCATTCATTGAACATTTACTGAATATATACAACATGTCAAGTGTTATACATGCTATGAGTATAAAGACAAAACAGTTATAGTATGAGTATAACAAAACAGTTATAGAATTAAAAGTAGAGATTCACATTTTATCAAGAGTGAGAATCTTCTTTTTTCTTTTTAAGGATTTATTTATTTTCTTGAGAGAGAGAGAGAGAGAGAGAGAGAACGAGCAGTGGGGAGGAGCTAGCCAAGGGAGAGGGAGAAAAAGAAGCAGGGAGTGGCACTGGATCCCAGGACCCGGAGACCACAACCCAAGCCAAGGGCAGATGCCCAACCGACTGAGCCACCCAGGCACCCCAAGAGTGAGAATCTTATACAAAGAAAAAAATTATAGCCAAATTTTAAGTGATGAAAAGAGAAATCAGTTAATTCGCTAAAACGGGTTCTTAAACTAGTGAGATCAGAAGCCCATGAAGGGTTTCTTATAACTCAGACTGCTGCCCCTTTCTCCTTGAGTTTCTCATTCGATAGGCCCAGGGAGGAGCTTGATAATGTGCATTTCTAGAAAATTTTCAGGTGAGGATGATGCTGTTGGTCTGTGGACCACACCTGGAAGAAGAACCACTTCTCTAAACCAGGGTTGGGAATTAGAAAAATGAAACAGAGACAACTTCAGGATTTAGACGATGCCTGAGCTGAATGTTAAAAGGGAAGTAAAAAACTCGTCAGGACAAGAAAGCATCCAGTGAGATGGAAAGCAGATACTAGAAGACCTCATCCACGTGAAAAGAGACGTGTTCTGACGGCTAGAAGCAGGCTACTAGGCCTGGAGCTTTGGGTTCCTGGGTGAGAGTGGTGGATGGGAGGAGCCATAAATTTAATGGGCACAAACACTAATCATGCATGGATGTTTGGACTTTGTCCTACCAAACACAGTTTATTAGATTTTGAAAAAATTTAGGGAAGAAATATATGTTGTGTAAATATCCATAGAAAAACACATTAAAGCAAGGTAAGTCTGAAGGTAAGGATAGTGCCTGGAAAGATATTTCAATGGTCTGTCTAAAATATGATCTAGATGGAAAGGACATCAGAAAGAGACAAATTATCTGAAGAGTTATTTAGGAAGTAGAATCAACAGATATTAAATATATACAATGTGTATACACATGTGATTGTATATATAATATGCGTACTAAAACACACATACACCATGCCTCCAATAACTTGATTTTAATTTTATTTAAATTGTTTTTAAGGGATCCGTGGGTGTCTCAGTGGTTGAGTGTCTGCCTTTGGCTCAGGGTGTGATCCTGAGGTCCTGGGATTGAGTCCGGCATCGGGCTCCCCACATGGAGCCTGCTTCTCCCTCTGCCTGTGCCTCTGCCTCTCTCTGTGTCTCTCATGAATAAGTAAATAAAATCTTTAAAAAAAATGTTTTTAAAATGGCAAGGGATATAATTTCTGCACTCAAGGAATAAATAAACAATAAATCACCTTAAAATTTCAATTGATATTGAGAATCACGCTACCCATAAATTTTATTAGCCTCAGCTTGATTACTACATGTCCTGAAGACACAGTGATTGCAATCAAGTTTTTAAAGTCCAAATCAAGTACCCATGTACATAGGCTGATTCAAGTAAAAATGCAGTTAAATAATTCAAAGAAAATGCTAGATGGGTATTCTGGTCTTTAATTATACATTTTTTATTCAATAAAAAAAAATATGTCTAAACCATAATAAAGTTTGGTTCTTGACAATGCCTATTTGTTTAATGTTCTCAGTTTTACAAGTTCATGTAATTTTGTAACTATCTCTATTGAAGGATCTTACTCAAATACAGCACTCTGGCTCATTCTAGAGGGCGGGAGACATGTTTCACTGTACAATGATATCATTAGATCATGTTTTCTAGTGATTCAATAAATATTTTAAATGGATGATTTAAAATTGTTTCATTAGGAAGTCAACTGGCAACCTCAATATATTGTTATTTTTCTGACATAATGGATGATATTTTAAAATTCTTTTTTGTTAGAAAAAGATAAATAGCTCATATTGGAATAGCTAATATTTTTAATGATATAAACTTTCAAGGTTTTATATTCAAAATGTTAACAAATGGAAATGTTACATATATAATATGTATTTATTTTAATCATTTTAAATTACTAAAATAAAACATTACATAAGCTAGAAGAGCATTAGGGCATATTACCATGCTAATTGCTGGCCAAATTTAATCAGGTTTTAACTGATGACTTGACTGAAGGAGAAATCGTATCTGTAAATAATCTAGGCAATTACAAACTGATATTGTGAACATAAAATAATGTGAAATTTAGCTCTACTTGTCTATCAACTTAAATTCTCCAGTACCCTAAACCCACTCTAAAATTTAGATGAATATACGTGTGATTTTTTTTTAAGAGAAAGAATGGCTTATATTTGCTTAAAAATATCAGCATGTCAGGGAAAATGGAAAAGAGACAAGGTATGTGTCATTATAACAGCAGATCAAAGATCTCTATCATTCTTTTGATAAAATATACTTAGTAAATATCTGATACCATAATAACTACCAACTCCTCAAAGGTATAATAAGTCTGTTAACATTCATAATAAATTTTTACGTAATTCTAATTAAGATAAAATGACATATTTAAAAAGACTGTTGTCAATTAAAAGTGACTATC
Organism: Vulpes lagopus; assembly: GCF_018345385.1. Classification (NCBI taxonomy): domain Eukaryota; kingdom Metazoa; phylum Chordata; class Mammalia; order Carnivora; family Canidae; genus Vulpes; species Vulpes lagopus. Next base: position 123,991,020 of record NC_054825.1, read on the forward strand.
TGAGATATTTTGGGGTTTGGACGTGTAACCAATTGTAATCCGTATTCACATATCATTGTTTGAATTTTTTTTATTTTTATTTATTTATGATAGTCACAGAGAGAGAGAGAGAGAGGCAGAGACATAGGCAGAGGGAGAAGCAGGCTCCATGCACTGGGAGCCTGATGTGGGATTCGATCCCGGGTCTCCAGGATCGCGCCCTGGGCCAAAGGCAAGCGCCAAACCACTGCGCCACCCAGGGATCCCCCCTCTTTTTTTTTTTTAATTTTTAGATTGTTTGAAATTTTTATTTAAGTTCTAGTTAGTGAACAGATAGTGTAATACCAGTTTCAGGAGTAGTATCCACATAATTCTTTAATGAACCTTCAATCAGGAATAGCTAACTATATTAAAGATTTAGTAAGTGAGATGACTACCCTGAGTATATGATTTTCTAGAACATGCCATTACAAACCAATCCTGTTTGCATTTTATTCCTTTGCATACCTGAGATATTGGTGGTCACATTGATGGCCGTGGCTGGCCCAAAGCCTTTGACGGTGCTGGCTCTTATGAAGAACTGGTAGGTAGTTCCAGGATGCAGATGCATAAAGACATGGTGTGTGCTGTTCCATAAGTTTGATACAGTCTGGGGAGGTCCAGCCACTGGAACTGCAGGATCAAACGATCTTATGCTGCTGTAGCTGACCTGTTTTAAGAAACAGATTCACTATTACACTTCCAATATAAGTCATGCTATAATCTAAATAAACCTCTTTTAAATAAGGTAGCATTCAAGGGTTATCTCTGTGGAGTGAATCACATTTTTCTTAAATTTCTTCTCTTTCTCATTTGGATATGTTATTTCATAGTCAGTCTATATCTGATGTCTGTCTGTCTATCCAGCCAGCCAGCCAGCCGGCCAGCCACTCAGCCATCCATAGATATACCTAGAGGTATCATATCTGACTGGACCTGTATACGTGTTTTCTTTCATCAAAAGATAAATTAATTTACTTAAATATGGGTACACAAAAATACACAATCTTATGGTTATATATTTGAATGTACATGAAACACAGAAAGTGTTCAACAAATGCTTGTTACAAGTCACATCATCCTACTTTGTCTGAGTTACATAACAGAGTTCATGTAAATGGCACTCGAGTGCTCATACAGTCACATTTTGTAAGACTGCCCTAGTGATTCCCATTCCCATGATGCACTTCGTAGCCACGAGAAATTTAAATGTTTTGTGCTCTCATCAACACTGACTATGCAGTAACAGAACTACACATTTGTGCAATTAAGATGATCTTTTCTTCTTTTCAGCTTCTCCTATTTAAAAATAAGATAATGATTTGTAATCAAAATTGAGATAAAGCTCTAGAATAGTCAGGTTTGTAATATATTTTGCTGTTTAGATAGTAATTCTGAATTTATTCTGAAATAACATTCAGTGGCCTCCCCCAAATACAGTATAAAGCATGAGTATCTTAATTTTATAAAAATTCATTCTTTACAATCATCAGTAAGTCTGTTTGAAAAGCTCCATCCTGCTTCCCTAAAACAACAACAGAAACATACATTTAATTTAAGAATTAGAAAATTCTAGGTGCTATCCAATATTTTTTTTCGAACTCAATTTCGGGATCAAGGAATTTGTAAACTAAAACAGAAGAGTAATAAAAATGATTGCGATCCCCTAGTCCTCACTTACTTATTTTCCATTATTTCTCCATAACTTTTTCCTTTTACTCTCCCTTCAACCCACATTTCAGTGAACTTCCTTATTGTCCCAATACCTCATATTGAGTGATGATTCCATTTGGATCCAAAGGTTCTTTCCAGTTCAAGAAGATCTTATTTTCAAAGGATGTTCCCTGAAGAGAATTGACTGGTACAGGGCCAGGCACTACAAGAATATACATTTTTGGTTAGAAAGATCTTTACGTCAGAAACAGAAAAAGTAAATACTGTAAGTTATACAAGCTAAATTAAAAACTAAAAAAAAAAAATGTGTTCTTAAAAAGAAAATAAGCTATGTCACCAGTTTTCTGATTTTAACAAATGGGAATTTCAAGTAATCTATAAGCTTCCAATGGAGAAAATGTACAATTCTAAAGTTATTTTTATTCAAAAGAATATTCTATCCCCTTAGAGAGTTGAATAAATTGTGTAGTCTAGTTTTCTCTGTTGTATATCTCTAATAACATGAAGATCTCATTTGTAATTTGTGTCAAGAACAGAGCTATATTTCCCTGAAAGATATTCTGAAGATTATGATAAGCCCAAGTGTCTCCATAAACAAATGTCATTAAATAATTAATTATAATAATAATTAACATTCCTTGGACTCAAAAGCCAAGTCATATAATACTGACTTGAAATGCCCATTAATAGTCAATCTGACTCTTTGTGCTATCCTCATTAAATATCTATAACTTAGAAAGGACAGCATTGATGATTATAATTTAAAAAAAACACGAAGATGAATAGGTTCAAATATCATTGCTTCGGTCTTTTTTTTTTTTTTTAATTAATTTTTATTGGTGTTCAATTTACCAACATACAGAAAAACACCCAGTGCTCATCCCGTCAAGTGTCCACCTCAGTGCCCATCACCCCTTCCCCTCCAACACCCGCCCTCCTCCCCTTCCACCACCCCTACTTCGTTTCCCCGAGTTAGGAGTCTTTATGTTCTGTCTCCCTTCCTGATATTTCCCAACATTTCTTCTCCCTTCCTTTATATTCCCATTCACCATTAAATGAAATTCCCTTTTGCAACGCTAAGCATCAAGCCATTTTATAACATCAGACTTGTTTCGAACTCAACAATCAGCATAACCAGTGCTGAAGTGTCCCCAGGTATGACAACAGTTGAGGAACCAGCTCCTTATTTGCAAATGTCATAGAACTGACAATGCCCAGTGACAGCGGTGAACAATGTGTCAGTTTCTATTGACAAAATATAAAACATCAGATGCTTTTGCTATTTGCTTTTGTGTGTTTTATCTAAATACACAGTTGCTATTCAGTCACACAAATATATAGTTTCTCGTTCAGATAATGTTTAAATATGTACCCTATCCATCCTACTTTGCTTTAAAAATGTGTTTTCTTTTGAAATACTGACCCAATATTGGGCAAGTATGGTTTTTAATTAATATTCTTCCTTAATCTAACGTCTCAGTGAACTTCACACATGGCATTATCTGCAAATGTAGTTGCGGAGTATACAGCAATTTTGTGAGGATTGAAATAAATTAGAAATCACCGGATCAAAGGGAATGTGTTTCCTCGTCGCTAGCAACATCAAGAAATTCTGAATGATACGTCAAAAAAGGAAGATTTATTTCACACCACAAGCAGACGACGAATGATGTTATGACCTCTGGGACAGCTAATCTAATTTGGCACATTAATAATAAATTCATAAAGAAAAAACCAAAAAGGAAAGAAACCCATAAGCAGAGAAGATGCTGGCACTAAACTTCAGAAGCTTGCACGTGCAGTGGTCAGCTGCGGGCACGGGGAGAGGCTAAGCGAAGTCTCCACTGCCTGCACATCCCAGGCCCCATAAGGGCAGAGACTGCACAGCTGGCCAGGGCAGATGGGTCCTCACGGCCTTGGGGGCCCTCGGGGGCACTTCTGGAGGCTGCCGTGGGCGTTAGTTAACCAACAAGGGTGATATGTGTTGTGTCATTTGAGGAGAGTAAAAACAAGCTTATGATTGTAATTAAGGAAAAGCATTTCTTCACCTTTTTCATAGATGGTAGACGCGGAGGCAGGACCCCAATTAGGGAGAAACTGTTTATTTGATGGCATTATAATTACTACCTGTGTCACCAACCACAATATGGCCAACAAATACTATATAACACAAAGTGGATGTATTTCAAATGGTTTACAAATAAAGATAGTTAGAAACGTCTGCATAATTCTGCATCGGAAGAGGAGTAGAATTGAAGAGTAGCCTTCCTAGAATTTGTGTATTTCTCTGCTTTTCTTCCCCACCCCCGCCTTATAAGTGGGCTCCACACCCAGCAAGGAGCCCACGGGGCCCGAACTCACGATCCCAACCTCAAGACCTTGAAATCAAGACCTGAGCTGAGAGTAAGAGTTGGGACCCTACACAGACTGAACCACCAGCTGCTGCTCGCTCTCCTGCACATACCCTACTTTGTCCATAAAATGCACTTAAGAGGACCTGCAGGCCATATTTGTAAGAGGGAAAAGTTTGTGGAAAACTCCTGGCCCGGACAGTAGCATGCTATGGATCTTGCACCAGGGCTAGTGGAGTGGACGAGAGAATTACACGTCGGTGCCCTACAGAGCACACATGGACGCAGGTGGGCTGGAGTGGAGAGCGGCCGCAGGTAAATTATTTTCAGGAAATCTTCACCTTTGAAGGAAGAAGATGTTTACATATAATGTCTATATGTACTTTTGATTTGTGTGAATACAACACAAAGTTACTAAGCCCATCATTGTGGCATCTTTGTACTACAGGGAATGTCACTCTACATTTCCACATCAACAATTTTTAATGGAGACAGAATGCTGACTTTCATTCCCCTGCTTGTGATTTATTTGAGAGCTGTTTCAGCTTTTTTTTTTTTTTTTTTCGTGTAAGAAAGTCCTTTAGAATATAACTTTCAAAATAGAAGAGAGAGGAAAAAGGAAATGTGGGTGGGGCAAGATTATATTAAATAAGCACTGCAGACTTTAAAATATAATAAATGTACATTTAAAAATAACTCTGTATTAGCAAAAAATGTCCCCAAACCTGGCTTTTCTGCTGAGCTAACTTCATAATATTGATTTTTATAAATGCGAGGATAAAAAATGAAAACAAAATCTCATACAAAAAATTCTACCCATGCATTAAAAAATGTATGCGATAAATTAAATATAAATTCTACCTTAGGGTTCTGGTGGGAAATCATTTTAGCTTTGCTCTCATGATTTATGGATGTCCCTAGAATTCTTTTCATGAAATTATATTCTTTTATTAGATGGTTGATAATTTATTCTTTTTCTATGTATATAGGGCAGCAATAATTTAGTAAGACTGACTTAATTAGATCATCATAACCTATCGATCTTTGCAACCATAGATTATGATTTAGATATTTTGTCCCCCTCTTAGGAACACTGAGTCATATCAAGTGTTCTATGTAGAAAATGGAATTCATGTGGGCATATCTGAAGACTGCGTTACTCGAAAATACTTTATATGAAGTTTGTCCTTCAGTCATTTAGTTTTACATATAAAACAAAAAAGAAAAAACTCTCACGGTTGAATTATTCCGTGACCTTGCAACTCAATATAATTATAGCCGATAAAAAAAGGTTCTTCAAAGCATAGATGAAAATAAAACTAAAAAAAGAAATGATATTGAAATTGCATACTATATAGTTAATTTCGTTTTATGTTTATAAAACTGTATCTCTATAAAATAGCACAGTCATGAAGTTGATGAATTTAGGATATAATTTAAGATTCCATAGCAATTCACCTCCCGATTATTAATTTGGTTGTACGTGCACCCAAAAATACATTTAAAAATTTAATGAAATATGAACAAGTTATATGAGCCTGACTATATATTCTTTGCTTTATGGGGAAGAAAGGCAAACTAAAAGCCATATCAAAGTACACCGCCAAAATGAATTATATTATCAGAGAGTGACTGCCAAAGAAGCACAAATGTAATTGAGTCTAAAACAACCAATTAAGAATCCAAGTTTTTAAAATTTTAAGTGTAGGCAATAAAGTGTGTGAGTACATTCTTATTACTAAAGACATGGCTTACACATGTGTAGTGTAATGCAAATGTTTTAATATTTATCTCACGTTATGAAATGAGGTATTTTTCAGCGCTTTTGCATCTGTGCTTAGACTTTCCGTTTCTATCACCCATCTAAGAAGCAACTATGCTAATTATTCTTTTTTATACAATCATGTGTTGGGGTGTGTTTATGTGTGTGTTGGGGGGGTGGATGAGTGTGTGTTTATGTCTTAGAGCAAGTTTTACTGTTTGAAATATTAGGAGCAAGTTCAAGTATGATAGTTGAGGTAATCATGTTTGGTTACCTTACACATGGACAAAGTACATTTACCATAAATAAGTCTTAGGTTTGTTCTTTGAAAATTTTAGAAACATGAGAATAAATCCAGGCAAATTTTAGGACAATATTATTACCTTCAAAATCTGAGCTAAATGAGGTTGAAAAGTACTCACTTCTCTTTATGACAACAAAAATAATAGAACAAATCTGGGTGATTTCTACTTTCCAGAGTGAGAGAGCTTGAAGTGATACAGAGAAACTTCTAGAAACAGTGGTATACTGACCTATCTTAAGGCAATTTTATACTTGATAGTCATCAAAATATACAGCTGAGCCTGAAGCTGAGAACTTGAGGCAAACTGGAAACACTTGTGTATGAAATGCATCCTGTTTTCTGAAATCCAAACAAAAATATGGCCCTACTGACAGGTGATTCAAGGAGAATTTTAGAAGGGGATGGAACCTGAGAGAACATCTTATTTAAACTTTCATATAGAGATGAAAAATGGAAACCTAGCTGAGTAAATAGATTGGGGAAGGTGATAGAGTTACCAGGGCCAGGACTGAAAACTCAGGAGTCCTGACTCACAGTCCAGCTTTGCCTCCATTCACTAAATAGGCCATGTTTTTTCCCCAAACACTTTCATTCATAGTGGTAAATTTTGAAAATGAATCATCTTAGGGATGGCTGGGTGGCTCAGCGGTTGAGCATCTGCCTTTGGCTCAGGTCATGATCCTGGGGTCCTGGGATCGAGTCCAACATTGGGCTCAACGCAGGGAGCCTGCTTCTCCCTCTGCCTGTGTCTCTTCCTCTCTCTGTGTGTCTCTCATGAATAAATAAATAAAAATATTTAAAAAATGAAATATCTTACGTCTTACTTTTATTATCAGAATATCATCATTTGTACTTTTAATCAAGAAAGGTACTCATTCACATTAATGATGAACTATCGTGCTATAGCAGGTGTGTGCAAATTATGATATTAATATAAATGTTTGTTCCTATGACTTAATAATTCTGAAGTGATACACATAGAAATTGGACATAATATAGTTAAATTCCTTGGGTGGTAATTAAATGGATAAAAGATGACAGCTTGCCGATATCTGATAAGGGCCTTTATTTAGACTTAAAAATATGAACTTCAAACCTTCTTTTGTATTTAAACTTACATAAGACCATCTAAAAATGAGTGGAACAGGCAAACAGTGCTCTTTTCAAATATTAAGGAAAATGAAAGCTGCTATTATTGGTTTGTAAAATGCAAAAACCTGAATTTTAGTCAAGTGTATTTCACCAATAGGTAAATGATGTAATGCCATGAATAGTGAAAATTACTTTTGCACATTTGATAGGAAAAACTTAGTATTTAAAATTTAGTGTAGTTGTTACTTTAACATATAAAAACAGAAAACACTAGGGGTACATTTCATCCAATATTAGATGCTACTACGAAGGATATTAATAAGCTTCTTTGTTTAAGGAAAACTCTTTTCAAAGTTAACCTTGTTAAGAGTAATTTTGGCAACTCTATAGAAAACTGTAACCAATTACATAATCCCATTATATAATTCCCCTTTTTAAAATAACGAAGTATGAACATACCATCTTCATCAGTTTGAATAATCGTCTCTTCACTCTCCTTCCTGCCTTCTGGATTGGTTAGGATCATCTTGAGGCTGACATTTGTATAAGGTGGCAGATGGTTCACAACATGCTGAGGGGCTTTGGGGTCCATGTCCAAACAGTCTGCCTTGCTCTCGTTGTGACCACGGAAGTAATGGTAGCAGATAGTGACATTAAAAGTGTGGCAACGAGTGATGTTATAACCCAAGGATTCCCAGTCCACGGCAATGCGTCTTGCCTGTATCTCAGCAATCTTTAACGTCTTCGGGGTTCGCATAGGTTCTGAAAAATACATCAGAGATGCAGATAGCTGTCACCTTTATAACAAATAGTCCTGGTAAATTCAAACACTGAGCATGACACAGCCTGTGTAAACCTAGGAAAATCTGGAAGTCATCTTTTATTCTCATTTTCTTTATTTACTCATGATCTTATATTCCTGAAGGATTCAGTCAGAGACTATCATGTACCAATGGGAAAAGAAATGGAAAATGTTAATGATCCATAGGACTCAGGAACATGGCAGAAAGACAAAACCCTGAAAATGTGCCCACAATGCCCTTAGAGTCGTTGCTGTTGTTACTGCCCAATTCCCTGTCTCTCTTTTCTTTTGTTGTTACTGAGCAAGTGAATTAGCTAATATATCATAATGGATAAGAGTCAACACGTTCTGCTCCATGATTTGTCATGTCACCAAGCTATGGTGTATACTAATTAGTCTAATTGTAATACTAAACTACCATTTACCAAAAAGTGACGCAGATATTAATTAACATTTATTATTTCAATAATGATGTTGTTCATCAAAGCAGAAAAATATCTGGGAAAAACTGCAAGAACACATGTGGATATTCACACTGTCATCTATCCTTCTTGATCTCTATCTTTTTCTAGGAAACAGTCAGGTCTGACAATCCATTCACTGTCACCCAAACCAAACTGGGAGGTGAATGTCCATTCAACTGGAAAATGCTGGCAGGACTAAACACTCTGCAGACTGGAGTCCATCCATCATCGCTTCCCAAGTGTATTCTTTCTCATGCAAGACTAACTCTCATCGTTGAACTTAATCAAAATAATTACTCTATGAAAGTCATGGCCATGGCAAAGACTACATAGTAAACAAACCAATACACAGCTAAGCTTTAATACACTGATTTGACGATCAAGGCCAAGTTCAGTGCCATCTTGGTACCTCCCTTAACTCAGTAAGAATAGTCCGTGCTCTTGCTAAGTGGGAGTCAGTAGACAAAAAAGAAGGAAAATAAATAATACAAAAAGCCCAGTTTGGGTGTTTTTATAAATTTTCATTTTCAAGATCAAAATCTCAGTTCTGTAAAAATAATCAGCATGGTACACAGATGGCAAGCCCAAATTGGGATTCCAGTTCAATGTATTATGTGTGCCATCTGAAATACACTCTGGTGGCCATTTAAAACCTCACAACTACAAAAATACATACATATACATGCAAATTAATCCATCGTAGAATCCAAAGCTTAGATTTTAAATGTTGTGCGCCGGTCTTCTGACTACTCACAGTATCCAGTCTCCTTCTTTCATCACTTTTGTTTTATGTGTTTTACATTAAGCACTGTAAGTAGGTTGGAAGAAAGATGTGGCTTCCTAATCATTAAAAAACAAACAAACAAACAAACAAAAACCCTCTTTATATGTCCAGCTCTCTGCTCACATTTTCCCACCAGGCACAGAAGGGAAGTGATGACACTGAAGTTAAGTCTACACAGTTCAGTGAAAATACATTCTTCGGCACCACTGACCACCAAGATGACCAGGCAGTTGTAGGTAGTATCATCCCACAATGTCTAGATAAACCATGATTTTACTGTCTGCTAGGTAGCAAACTGATAAACTTTAGAGGTAATGTTCAGGTTAGGCCATACTTTGTGACAGAAGTATCTAGAATAAGAAAGTAAGATTTCTCCCTAAAATACTTGCAGTATATGAATGAAAATCTTCCATAAAATGATGACAAACACCAATAAATACTTACTCCTCTGTTTTAGTATTTATTTTTAGATCTATTTCTATACTTGAGAAACCTTTTATTTTGAATCTGAAATTTCCCCCTTTATAAATTTCTGTATTTCTTTTTTTTTTTTTTTAAGATTTTATGTATTTATTCATGAGAGACACACACAGAGAGAGAGAAAGAGGCAGGGACATAGGCAGAGGGAGAAGCAGGCTCCATGCAGGTAGCCTGATGTGGGACTTGATTCCGGGGCTCCAGGATCACACTCCCAGCCAAAGGCGGTGCTAAACCACTGAGCCACCTGGGCTGCCCAAATTTCTGTATTTCCAAGTGATCACCCTCTTTCATTCATCTTTTCATTTCATCCTACTATTCAGTTTGCACTTACCATGCATTTTAAAAACAATTTTAAAAGCATAAGAAAGGCATTAAAAAATTGAAGACGATGCAAATAAATGGATATTTTGTGCTCATGAATTGGAAGAATCAATATTATTGAAACGTCCATACTACTCAAAGCAATCTACAGATTCCGTGCAATACCTATCAAAATTCCAGTGGTGGGACACCTGGGTGGCTCAATTGGTTAAGCACCTGATTCCTGGTTGTGGCTCAGGTCATGATCTTAGGGTCATTAGATCAATCCCCTCATCTGCTTGAGATTTTGTCTCTCCTTCTCTCTCTGCCCTTCCCCATCTCTCTCATGCTCTTTTTCTCTCTCTCAAATAAATAAATACATCTTTGGAAAAAGTACAATGGCATTTCAAAAAGAAATAGAACAAACAATCCTAATATTTGTATGGAACCATTAAAGACTCTGATAAGTCAAAGCAATGTTAAGAATGAAGAAGCTAGAGGCACCACACTCCCTGTTTTCAGATTACATTACAAAGCCACACTAATTAAAACAGTATTGTATTGACACAAAAACAGACACACAGATCAGTGGAACAGAATAGAGAAAATTATTTATGGCAAAGGAGCCAGGAATATACAATGCGGAATATACAATGCGGAGAGAACAGTCTCTTTAATAAAAGTGTTGGGAAAGCTGGACAGCTGCACAAAAAGAATGAAAGTAGACCACTAGTTTGTACCATATACAAAAACTAACTCAGAATAGATTAGACTTCGATGTAAGACCTGAAATCATGAAACTCCTAGAAGAAGACATAGGCAGGAAACCCCTTGAAACAGGTGTTTGTGATGATTTTTTGAATGAAACAAAAAAGTGAAAGCAAGAAAAGCAAAATCAGATAAGTGGGACTGCATCATACTAAATAAAAAAAAAAGCTTCTATAGAGCAAAGAAAATCATCGACAAGATGATAAGGAAACCTACTCAATGGAAGAAGATAATTTACACCTCGTATACCTAATAAGAGGCTAATAACCAAAATACGTAAAGAACTCATACTACTCAATAGCAAAAAAAAAAAAAAAAAATCTAATTAAAAAATGGGCAGCAGATATGAATAGACATTTGCCCAAAGATGACATATAGATGGCCAAAGGGTATATGAAAAGATGCTGAACATCATTCATCAGTAAGGAAATGCAAATGAAAGACACAATAAGATGTCAGCTCATACCAATCAGAATAACTACTATCAAAAAGAGGAAAAATACCAAGTGTTGGCAAAGAAAAAGGAGCCCTTGGGCACTGCTGCTGGAAATGTAAACTGGTGCAATCACTATGGAAAACAGAATGGAGGTTCCTCAAAAAATGAAAAATAGAACTACCATATGATCCTGTAATTCCACTTTTGGGTATTTACACAAATAAAACACTAACCTGGAAGACACATGCACTCCCATATTTATTGAAGCATTATTCATAAAGCCAAGATATGGAAACAACTGAAGTGTGCATGTGTATATACATATAAACAGTGGAATATTATTCAGCCATAAAAATAATGAAATCTTGCCATTTGTGGCAGCATGACTGGACCTCGAGAGTTAACATGCTCAGTGAAATGTCAGGCAGATAAAGACAAATACTGTATGATTTCTCTTACATGAGGAATTTTTAAAAAATTTTAAAAAAGTAAAAAAGAAAAAAAAGTGAACGAAGTTCATAGGTACAGACAATAGACTGATGGTTGCCATAAGTGGGAGTATAGGGATGCATAAATTGTAAAGGGGTTATACATTTATTAAAAATTAAATTAAAAATGTAATTATGTTAGAGATGTGTGACATAACTTCATTTAAGGGAGTGGGGAAAAATTACCTAAGTAACTTACGAGATGAGTAGAGACAATGAGACAATAAACAAACAAAAACAAAAACAGCAGATATTCCTAGTAATGATCTAAAGTTTACAGATGACTTTGGGGTGCAGTCATAGAGACATGATGTTTCTGAACAGCAAATGCAGAGGCCTGTTCAAAGAAAAAAAAAAAAAAACCTGTCAGAAAACCTGTCACACCTGTCAGAATGGTTAAAATCAAAAACAGAAGAAACAACACATGTTGGTGAGGATGTGGGCAAAAAGGAACCCTCTTGTATTGTGGGTAGAGATGCAAACTGATGAGCCACTCTGGAAAACTGTATGGAATCTCCTCAAAAAATTAAAAATAGAGCTACCCTATAATGCAGCAATTGTACTACTAAGTGTTTACCCAAAGAACACAAAAATACTAATTCAAAGGGATACATGCACCCTGATGTTTATAGCACCATTATCTCTAAAAACCAAGTTATGGAAACAGCTCACTGTCCATCAGTTGATAAATGGATAAAGAAGATATGATGAAATAAAATACTATTCAGCATAAAAAATAATGAAATCCTGCCATTTGCAACAAGAGAGATAGAGGTCGGGAGTATAATGCTAAGTGCAACAAATCAGAGAAAGACAAATATTATATGATCTCATTCATATGTGGAATTTAAGAAATAAAACAAATGAACAAAAGTGAAAAAAGGGGGGGGGGGGAGAGAGAGAGAGGCAAACCAGGAAACAGACTCTTAAACACAGAGAACGAACTGATGATTAGCAGAGGGGAGGTGGGTAGGTGGATAGGAGAAGTAGGGGGATAGGGATTAAAGAGTATACTTATGATAAAACAAAGAAATAATAGAAAAATAATGAATTAAAAAATAAAATAGACATATGAATGTGAAAAAAGTGGAAATGAGAAGTAGTAAGGACAAAAGGAAGCTATTCAACACTTTATAGACTAAGAGTCTTAAGCAAATCCTAAATCTTCTTGTTATATTATCAACTATATATTTCTACATTTTCTCCCAAGCTAATCATAAAATAGAAAATTAATTTTGCTATTTACAAATTTAAATAATTATAGAAATAATTATGAAATGTTCTTCTAACTAATCTTATTATATCCAATTTCTTTTTGCCTTCTGGCTTCCTCTATAAAACCCTTCTGTGGAGCACTGAAAACAGGGAATGTACGTGCTATTTAATTCTGTTCTAGATGAATAGCTATTGGAACTGCTTGAAGTTCTGAATAGCCCTAGAGCTAAGGCAAAGTATGCACGAACGTGGTGTTTCTCTAGGCTTGGAAGGACAAGACCAGATGCAAGTGTAGCCACACAGAGGGACCCAATGTCAAAAGCAAAAGCAACTTGGAGGCAAGAGAAAGAAAAGCAAAAATGAATGATTAGGACCTCATCAAGATAAAAAGTTTCTGCACAGTGAAGGAAATCACCAACAAAACTAAAAGGCAGCCTATGGAATGGGAGAAGATAGTTGCAAGCTACATATCTGATAGAGGGTTAGCATCCAAAATCTATAAAGAATTTAACAAATTCAACACCCAAAAACCAAATAATCCAGTTAAGAAATGCCAGAAGACATGAATAGATATTTTTCCAAAGAAGACATCCAGATGGTCAACGGACACAAGAAAAGGTACTCAATATCACTGATTATCAGGCAAAGACAAATCAAAACCACAATGAGATATCACCCCACACCTGTCTGAATGGCTACAATTAACAACACAGGAAACCACAGATGTGGAGAAAGGGGAACCTTCTTACACTGTTGGTGAGAATGCAAACTGGTGCAGCCACTCTGGAAAACAGTGTGCAGGGTCCTCAGAAAGTTAAAAAAGGACTACCTTACAATCCAGTAACTGCATTACTAGGCATTTACCCAAAGGACACAAAAATACTGATTCAAAGGGACACAGCACCTGGATGTTAATAGCAGTATTATCAACGGCAGCCAAATGTCCATCGACTGGTGAATGAATAAACATACACATTACATATGTGTGTGTGTGTGTGTGTGTATATATATATATATATATATTATATATATATAATGGAATATATATTAGAATATTACTTGGCTATCAAAAAGAATGAAATCTTGCCATTTGCAACAACATCTAGGGATGGCACTAGAGTATATCACGCTAAACAAAGCCAAGCAGAGAAAGACAAAGACCATATGATTCCACTCATATGTGGGATTTAAGAAACAAAACAGTTGAACATATAGGAAGGGGGAAAAGAGAGAAGGAAACAAACCATAAGAGACTCTTAAAGACAGACAATAAACTGAGGGTTGATGGAGGGAGGGGGTGAGGGATGGGCTAATGGGTGATGGGGATTAAGGAGGGCTCTGGTTATGATGAGCACTGAGTGTTGTATGTAAGGGATGAACCACTGAATACTACTCCTGACATCAATATTACACTATATATTAACTAACTAGAATTTAAATAAAAATTTGAAAAAAGAAAAAAGCAGAAGTAATTCACTACTTTTTACCTTCTTAATCTCATATTCAATAAATAGGTACATAGATAAATGCTACACAGCTTGTGGGAAAAAAAAGTACCTCTACATCCTCAATTTAAAAAGTTATATTTATTATGTAGTATGTAAAAAAATACCTAGGGTTCAACTTTGAGAGTGAGAATTTTGTTTTGGTGTATTTAAGTGCTGCTTACTTTGACCCTCATATAAGTCATATTTTAAAAATTCACATTTAAAATTAGGGAAGGGTAGCTTTATAAATTCTACATATCTGTATATAAACCACTACCATAATTTCAGTAACCAGTACTTTATTAACTGGTATATAACAACAAAGAGTTGTGAAAAAACTAGTTTTCTGAGAGGCAAAGATTCATTCTACAAGGTCAATATAGCATTTCAAAATTTGTATTTTTTTACAGTTGCTTAAATAAATGCACTGTTATTACTAAAATAGTGACTTACAACATAATTTTACTTTCACCTAGTGTAATACTCAGAAACACACATTCAACAAAGTAAACACATACACATGCAGCACAAAACTCAATTATTTTGAGCTCTCTGGCATCTGCAATAACTCAGACGAAGTCACTGTCTAATTACATTCTTTCTGAATTGGCATGTGCCCTTCTTTTTTTTTTTTTCCAGTTTTTATTGAGGTGGGACCTTTTCAACTACAACACACACACATACCTATTCACACATGTACGTTTATATACACGTACTTCCCACATGATAGGCACTCTGCTATGCCACTCCTCTGAATTCTCTGAGGTCTGATGTGGGTAAGCAACTACATATATACACAGGGATTTATATATTAGAGTATAAATAGCAAGACTCAAGTCTGTTCTACTACTATGACATTAAATGAGAGAAAATTCTATCAACAAATTCAGTGATAAAATGACCTAACATCCTTACAATGATCAATTATTCTTGTGCCTCACCAATAACTTCGTTGTATTTCTAAGATATGAATGTATATAAAAAATTAATTTTTTAAATCAAAGTAATAGTTCTAGAATAATCTGGGGTAGAAAAATATTTCCAAAAACTCATTATGTTATATACAAACTGGGTATAAGTGCTGTTTTGAGGACTAAATAATTTAAAGAAATGGCCTAGCACAGGGAATGGCACATAGAGGCATCATAGTAAATAGCATCAATAGCGAACAACATAAATAACCATAACGATGATAAAGCAACGGAGATCGTATTCATTGATGCCCTGCCAAGTGTTCTGAAATTTAGTAAATGTTCTTTCTTTCCAATTTTTTACTTTCTGTTTTCAAATCTTTATTAGGTACTCCCACACATGTGATTTTCTAAAACTCTTTCTTTCTCTCTTATTTTTGCTTTTCTAGTAAAAGGACATTTGGGAAAGAAACAAGAAATTGAAGAGATTGAATTTTGTGGGGCAAAATTTTGGCAGAAACTTAGGAAGAGGCACAGCAAGAGAGCAACCTTCATGCAGCAAAGGATCACATTAAAATATTTTATATAAGTCATTTACCTGTTATAAAACAAAAACAGATTGCCTATCACATAAAGTGCACAACACCAGATACCATGGAGAAGGCTATGAAAGAAACAATAATAGGCCTCAGGGAGCTTAACATGCATTAAGTAAAGATGGTAGTTAAGAAAAAAAGATAAATAATTAAAATAGGATGATATAAGTGGTATGTGAATAGAATACAATACTGTGGGAATTCAAAAGGGAGAAAGAACTTCCACTTGTCAAATGGAGGAGACATTTGCATTAGATCTCAATGGATAAGGCAAGAAGATCTATAGATGTAGTTTGGTAAATAATACAAAAGGAGAGGAGAAAATGCAAATCCCATCTGGTTGCTGAACAAGTTATCCAGGAGGAGATTAGGTAGGAAAAACTGACTGGAAAAGATTGGGAAAATGTTGGATGGCATGGTAAGAGATTGCACTTGATCCCAAAGGCTACAGAGTCACTGAATGGCCAGAAAATTGATATAATGAATTGTTTATGTTAATTTGGAGGTTGTATCCAGTGTACATGACTAGAGGCAGAGAAATCTAACGATTGCAATATGTTAGGGAGAAAAAGGGACCAAGAAGTAGAGTGACTTCAATAGAGATAGAGGTAACTTTGGGTTGGAAATTGGTGAGCCACGAACAGTTCAAAGTTAAGTTGGTTAAAAAAAAAAAAAAAGTCAAACTTTTAAATCATTCTATGTTTTGAACTCTGTGTTTCATATATACACTGTTCCAACTCTTTCTCCTAAGTCATCAATCAGAGGGGGATTCAGAGGAAATTAAAATGATTTATTTATTTATTATTTACGAGAGAGCAAGTGCATGAGCGAGTGGGGGGAGAGAGAGAGAGGAGGAGAGAGCCTTAAGCAGGCTCCACATCCAGCACGGAGCCCAACACAAGGCTCCACCTCTCAGGACTCTGAGATCATGGTCTGAGCCTAAATCAAGAATCAGATGCTAATGGACTGAGCCACCCAGGCACCCCTGGAATTAAAAAGGTTTGAGGCCATTTGTGATATACCTGGAAAACAGGGTTGGGGGTTTACATTAAGAAGTAGGTGAAGAGGGCAGCCCAGGTGGCTCAGCAGTTTAGCGCTGCCTTCAGCCCAGGGTGTGATCCTGGAGACCCGGGATCAAGTCCCACATCGGGCTCTCTACGTGGAGCCTGCTTCTCCCCCTGCCTTTGTCTCTGCCTCTCTCTCTCTCTCTCTCTCAGTGTCTCTCATGAATAAATAAAGAAAATATTAAAAAAAAAAGCAGGTGAAGAAACTGGAACTATAAGCAAAATCTGGTCTTTTCCCATTCTACTCTTCAGCTGATGAATCTCAACTCTCTTAATTAACTGCGCTACGGACAAATGTGCAACCAAACTGGGATAAAGCCCTCCTCCATTTATTCATTTCTAATAAATCCTAGGAAAATACTAATTTGTAAATCGAAAAAGAAATATGTGATTAGAAATGTCAGTATTATCTGGTTTTCTTTGTTTTCCCTGCAAAATGTTGATCAGTCGATTTTACTAACTTTTCCCATTCCCCTTTTCCATGTATTGCTCCTCCATTTCCTCACTGATCCAGTGAAAATGGCCATATAAAATCAAGAAAAAAAATAAGAAAAGAAATGGTAGAAAATGTACATACACACTTATTGCCAACACCAAACAATTAGCAGGTAAATAAAGAAGTTAATATATCACTGCCTTCACATAAATTTTAAACAGATCAAGCCTGGGATTTACGCCTGTAATAATTTTTGTGTCAAATACTTAACCCAACCTGATAGGAGAAAATGAAGAATTACTTAATAATTCTCTGAAGGTTAAAAAAAAATAAAGGCGACATGAAGAGATAGAACATGTTGACTTTGAGTCCCCTCTCAATGGCAAGATGGTTTAATAAGCAGTTCTAGATAATGGATAAAAGGGAATTCAATGTTTTTGGTACTTGCTAAACAACACGTGACATGACAGGTCAATATCCATGTCCTTTTGCAGTGATAATCTCCAGTTATTCTGAAAGAGTTGTGAAAACAAAAGCTTTAGCAGTTACAAGAGAATCAAGAGCAAAGATCATATTTCCTGAGAATCAGTTTCTAATGATAAAACTTATTATCCAGCTGTCAGTCAGAGAAAAACAGAAGATGTCCCAAAGCTCATGCCAAGGAAAAAAAAAAAAAAGAAGAAGAAGAAGATCTTGTCAAAAATGTACACAACTAAGAACACTGAAGCGTAACATGGAGCTCCTGTGCTCCGGGCTGCCTTCTCATCAGAACTCCTCGAAGCGGACTGCAGAGCATAATTTTCATTCCAATCATCAAAACAAATACAGGAAAAGTGAATTTCCTGACTGCCAGGGAAGATACTTGTTAGCATAAAGTAAAAAATAATGGAGATGAAATTTCTGAACAAAGGGGAATTATAAATAAATAAATAAATAAATAAATAAATAAATAAATAAATAAAATATAAATAGGAAGAAAACCCTGGCAGGCCTTGGGGGAGGAAAAACTTAAGGTCTTTGGGAGACACTGCCGTTACTTCTCCCTACTGATGCTTGGTGTTTTTCTTCTTTTCCATGCGCTAAGGATGGAGGAGGATCAAGGTTTTACATTGCACATCTTTTCAATCTCACAGCATCATTAGTCTTGCCAAAAAGATTTCATCTCTGCTCCCATGGGTCAAATTGAGTTAATGATAAGTTGGCGAGATGACTTGATTAGTACGGTAACATGAGGGAGCCTCAGGTCCAGGAATAATCACAAACCAACTGTCAGCTCTTCTGGCTTCCTGGCTGTGTTGTGAAAATGACAAGCGCACACTCAGGGGATGGAGAATGACAGGGTGTATGGCTCACTCAGCCCTCCCACAGAGTCACAGTAATATTTACCCAGCGCCATCAGAACGATACTAAGCACATCATCAAATTAACCCAAAACATGTCATTTCCACTACTTTCAGAAGTCTGAAGTTTATCAGATAATTCTAATAGCCTTACCATTTGCATCTTCTCCAAAATAACACTCAGGAAAGCATTTGACTTTTAGAGAACCAGAAAAGCAAAGTGACAAGGGAAAAAGACAAAGATCATTCTTTTCCCAATAGATACATTTTCCTCAATGTCTTGTCATGAATCCTCATTTCCAAAACAGGAGTAGTTGAAAATCTGGGGACTCTTTAAATGTTTTTTTTTTTTTTTTCCTCTTATATGTTTATGTGACAACATTAGACTGTGTTGGGAGAAACGTGATTACCACCAATGAATCCACTTCAAGTCATCTCTGATATTGCATATTCCACTTATGTGTCATAATTTAAATAGAACTTAAAAAATAAAGCAGTCTCTATAGATACCTGCCTACACTTGAATAAAGCAAAAAAATAGAAAAAAAAGGGAAAAGGCATTTTCTTAATTTATGGAAGAGAAAAATTGACTCTTCCTTTAAAAACAAGCTTTATCTTTCATAAAAATATTTAGCAACAGTGTTAATCAGACATAAAAGGGGGAGTGATTTGTATATAATCCTAAAAAAAAAAAACATAAAACGAGAACATAGTAGGTAGTGTAAAACATAAGATGGCTTGAGAGGTCTTGTCTATAGAACTCCAGAAGCGATTTTCAATGCCTTTCCTTATCCCTCAAAAGAAGATAAACAACACACTTCTTAGGTTGTCCGAAAAAAATGAGGGAAATATTTTGTACGCCCAGCACACTGTTTGGCCCATAGCATATGCTTGAAAATTTTATTTTCTGAACAGTAAGGCAAATAGTGCTGATAAATTTTTATATTTGAAGTTAAAAGCCTAATGAAGATAGAACCTAAGAACCAGTTCTGTACAGTAGTTGCAATGCCGATTCTGATCCCTCTTGTACTCACACCGTTGGCCCCGTGACTTTGCAACCTGGAGAGGTGGGGCCTCTCTGTGCATCCTTCGGTTGGGGGCTTGCCTCGCCACTCGCTTTGGGCACAGAATTAGGCCCAGGGTGATGTCGGGCCGGTGGTCAGCCTCTCCAAGGTCCCGGGAGCTGCTGCTTGTTCTTACACCCCCACCATCTCTTCTAGAATGAGACACGCATGGAGCGGAGCCCGTTGCCCTCGGGGTCGAGAGGTCAGTGCAGCCCGGCCAGCAGGCAGCCCCCCAGCAGGCCCGTGAGGCAGCCGAGGCCATAGGGCGCCCAGCGGCCTCTCTGGGAGGCTACTGCCCCACTAGGGCCCGGTCAACTCCTGGATAATCTTGGGGAGGTCAGCTCAGTGATCTCTCCATTGAACAGCACTTGACAAACCTTCCTGCTCCACGATGGGCTGCACAAGCTACCACGTGCTGACGGAGTGTTCCTTCTGTGCTTGCCACGTGCCAACTCGGTGCTTGACACATGCTCGAAACATGATCTTAAACGAGGGGTTTTGTCTTCATTTCCTGCATGCCCTCTGAGCATAGGGTCATTTGCCCACTGTGCTCCCACAGATCCTAACACATTGAACATGGAACTAATAATTCTGCACAGGACACATCAGTCTCTTGTCCTAAGCTGTAGTGACCCAGCTGGTTGGTTTCTGGTACCTACTCCATTGTCGTGATGTGATATTTATTAAGACTGCTTAGTCTTACATATCAACATGGCTTTGTAGGTACATAGAAAAGTGAATCTGTAATGCGGTTTAATTATTTTCCTTCTGAATGGATAGGTCTGACAAAAAATGCATTTACACGCATATTTTCATCCCAACAGTGCTAACGATGCTTTGATGCCCAACTAGTGTTTTCCTCAATGATGTAACTCCCTTGGAAGCATCTCACACCTGTCCTTGAACCAGTCAATTCAAACTAGAAACATTATTACAAAGTATATAATTCATATAGTTAATGGAATGCTTAGGGACCATTTTAAGCGAAGCTGTCTCATGACACCAAAGCCTCCATCCCCCCGATCCCTGAACAACAATCACATTATAATGATATTCCAAGTACATATGGGCCAATTTGCTCCTTACAAAGGTTATGATTTTACTACGTCAACTTAGGTCCTCCCTTTATTCTTTCTGTGAACATATTCAATAGACTAATTTGCTTTTGATCCCATTTCTGAAGAAGAGAAACCTTTTAAATTATACTAAAAAAAAGAGCTATAGTACACAAATTTCAAAAATGATAATGGCTGTTGATACACTTTAACATATTTGATTTTAAAATTCAAGTGTCTGGTAACATGCTTGCTTCAGGCGAAGAGAAAGACAGATTAGGACTGCAGGGCTGATGATTATTTGTCCATTTCCTTTTCTGAAGCCGCCATTTATTCTCTGCTTTCATGCATGATTAACAGCTTGCAGATCCTTTGCTTGTAATCAATAGTTGTGAAGTTTTATATTAGGTTTAGAGATTAGACAGCCTTGATTATAAATTTCATCGATTTGTACAGCTTAGCTGTAGAAATCCCTGTACGTTTTTCAGAGATTAAATTAAAAGGAGATATATGGCCTACACACACCAGAAATGCCAGTGCGATTATAAGGTGTGACCTCTTTATACTCATTCCTCTAGATGAATAAAACCTATCCAGTGCACTAAAACATGAATCAGCATGTCAACAAGCATCAAGCTGAGATACTAAACACAGTGAAAATGTGACAAAAAGAATTACAAAACTGCAAGGAAAACTGCCCAAGACTATAATTAATACAGGAGACTTGCAGGGATTAATTGCTGCAGCTCATTTGTAAATCAGAAAATTGACAGAGATAAGAAGAATGAATTCCTTAACTTCTACCTGGAAAATGGGAACCTATATTAAAACTGAAGATTCATGATCTCCTAAGATAAAGGAACAAGGGCAAAAATTAAATACGGTCATTTTAAAGTTAGTGAATGATCTAATGACTACAATATTCGTACTCAGATCAGCTTTATGAATATTTGCCCCTTAAAAACTTTTAAAGCACTGCTATACGTCTTATGTACATTATTTTAAGGTCTGAAAATGTCCAGGAAAAAAAAAAACACACTAACTAATAAACATCTTTACACTCAACAAATGTGGGGAGGGGGCGCTAATATTTTCCAATTTCAAAACTTTAGTCTTTAAATGTTTGGTTATGGCTTTTCTATTATGTTCTATCACAGTCCTTGTTCTTTTGTGAAATATCTTTTATTATCCTATTTGATTTTGTCCCCAGATCTGCATAAGTCCCATATATGAAGACACATGTAAGGCAGAAACAGGTGATAGGCAATTTATCTTGACATGTATTCTGAAGCATTCATTGCCTTATCTTTGGAACAATTAGGCTTAGAGTATGGACTGAGCCTTGAGCCAATCTATAGGGTCAGAAAAATGTTCCAGTGTGTTTTATACTGACCTTGAAAGCAAATGAAATCCCCTTAAATCCTGTAAGTAAAAAAGTTTCCAATTTATCATTACACACTTTATTGTAAAAGATTTTATGAAGCGGTTTTCTATTAAAAGTTACTAATATTTTCAAATGTTTCCACAGGACAACACGACACGGTGACACTACATGATAATGATGACGAAGGACATTGCCTTCCTTTGTTTCTATTAGCCAGTACTAGTAAGGCTACATTTTGAAGTATTATGTAGAAGCTCCTAATTTCACAGAAGAACAGTAAAAGAAGAAGAAAGTATGTAAAAGTGCAAAAGCACTAAGGAATTATTTTATATTTGTTCTTAGTGGTCCTAAAGGCCTTAGTTCTTCTACAAAAATCTTGACAATATCGTTGGCTTCTCTGTGCTTCAGTTAGCCCTGAATCTACTTACTGCATCTATTTACAATTATTTACTATTTACTATCATCTCTTTACCGCAATCTATTTACTGCATCATTTCAGAAGATCTATGGCATTTCTTGGTCCCTCTCTTTAATCCAGGGCCTAACCCTCTCTCACCTAAACTCCTGGAAATTCTGGTTATTACCAATACTTTCCAGTGCCTTCTTCACCCAGACCTTCCAAAGAGCAGTTCTAATTACATAACTTGTTTATTCAAAACACTGTGGAAGGTTTCCTAGGCTAAACAACTAAGTTAAACAAACAAACACTCTTTCCCTAGAACCCAAGGGTCTCCTAATACACCTTTATCTCATATACTTCTCCCAAGGACTTGTATTCCTTGGAGAGTACAAGCCAGTCTACCTGTCTGATGCAAAAGCTAATGTGAATTGCCCAATATATGTATTATTTTTCATTTCATTCCATATATTTAGAATATCTTCCTCCTGTAGATGTCCACATGGAAGTACCCGGATGCCCAGTTAAAAATATACTATTTTCCCAGTTAAAGCCTGCCCCAGGACTCCTTACAAAGTAATAAGTGATCTTTAATTCTCAAAGGCTTTTATCTGCACTTCTCTGAAAGCATTTAATGCATAATATCTTCCATTCACCTTGTATGTCTGTGTGTTCAGGTCTCCCATATTAACATGCAAACCTGAAATTGGAAACTATGCCCTACGTGGAGATAAGCAGACATGTAAAATGGGCCTTGAGGTTGAAATAGTGCTAAATAAATAAATGTTAGGATAATGAATCAGCAAATATGTTTGAAGCATATAGGCAATTTTTAAAACACAGAATAAACGACAACCTAAGTTTTTACTAGAACAAGCAACTTTAACAAAAATTTAGCTAGTAAATACAAAGGGGCCAGATTAATTCTATAGGATATAAAAATAAATAAGACATGACCCCTTTCCTTGCAAAACTCACAGTGTGGTGAAAGAACAGGCCCACACACAGGGAAGCTGCACTTTAATGTGGTTAAGATCAAAGCACTATCGGACCAAAAAGGCCCGCGAAGTTTTACTGATGAGGAACAAGAAGTTGTTTCACCACAGTAAAAACGATCAAGCTCTTTTCCAAAGGATGACGAGGTGTTTTCATTGTGAAGGGGGTCAATATGAAGAACCTCCAGAAAAAGTAAGGCTGCAGGGACCCCTCATGCATTCCGGACAGCAAAGGGGAACCTCCACTCGTGCTAAGGCCTGTTTCTCCATCACTGTAGTCACGCCTGCCCGGAGCAGCAAAGCGTGCACCGCGAAGGTAAGCGCTTCTGGGTATTCATCTCCAGCTGGATCTCTCCCTGAGCTCTGGATTCCCATATCCATCCCATTGCCTGTCAGACATCTCAGCTGGGCTGCACAATGGGCATCTCAAACAAAATCTGCAAGACCACAGCTGTTCCTCCCCTCCCTTACCATCTCCATAAATAGCTCCGCATTCCAGTTCTCCAGGCCAAAGCTCTGGAGTCATCCGAAGGCCACCCTTCATCTGACGCTTCGCATCCATTCCCTCATCAATTCTCCCCTTTCCCTCTGCAACCTATGTTCGAAGTCTGACCGCTTGTCACTACCTCTGCCACTATTTCTTTAATCTCAGCCACTATCACCCGCAGCTGTAATCAGTGCAGCGGTCTCCTAACTAAACTCAAATGAACCCCTGTCTTCCCTTTTTTCTTTTTCCCTCTTACACACAGTTGTCAGAGGGACCCTGAAGAGCCCCTCCTGCGAGTACCCACCTAGAAGCTGGAGGAGCGAGTCAATCATCACAACGGGCTTCTAGGTCCTGCACATGGTACTACCCCCTGTGACACAGTAGGCCGCCAGCCTGATGTGAGCAGGGAATGGGACTGTCCAGCTGCTGAAAAACACAGAAGGCCAATCACCTCCAGAACCCGAGCAGTTGGGGGGAGGGGGCCCAGAACACAAGCATGTGCTCTTCCCTAAGAACTGCTGCCCTACAGCAACCTGTGGCTTGTCATAAATCATTTACATTGTGGTTTTGACCCCCACCTTGGGGGAGGCAGCTGCCAGGAGCCTTCCAACAAGAACCACCCTGGACCAGAAACTGCCCCCTACCCACAGGTAGGAAGAGTCCCTTAGATGACTGGAGGCAAACTGAGTCACAGACCACCCTAGTTATCACCTAGAACCCATGTAAGTAGAAAGACAAGACAGCCCTGGCTCCAGGCACCTCTGGGCCTGCCTGCCCTCCCTCCTTGAGAGCGCACGTTCACTAGTAAATGCTTGCTTATAAGAGCTTGGCTCTCAATTCTTTCTTGGAACTCAAGAACTGAGGTGGGGGAGCAGGACTCGATGCTAACAGCCCCACTCCCAACTTTGGGTCTTCCTGCCTCGGACCCACTATCCTCAGTCTAATCTACTCTTTAGGTTCCACTCAAACAAGCCAGGCACGTTGTTGCCTCTGGCAGGAGCTTTGCACTTCCTCTTCTTTCTGTCTAAAATGTTCTTCCCAGATATCCAGTTGTCTCACTCTCTCTCTCTTGCTATACAGTTTTGCTCAAATGTCACCTTCTTCGTCAACTTTTCCTTAACCATCTTTTTAAAAATCCAGGAACCACCGATGCTTCCTTTTTCTCCCTAGCACTTATTG
Organism: Vulpes lagopus; assembly: GCF_018345385.1. Lineage (NCBI taxonomy): Eukaryota > Metazoa > Chordata > Mammalia > Carnivora > Canidae > Vulpes > Vulpes lagopus. The sequence continues at coordinate 124,016,353 of NC_054825.1, forward strand.
CCATCTAATATCAGCCATATTTTACTTACTTACATTTTTTATTTACTGTCTCCCCATACTAAAATGCTTGGTACGAAATTATTATTCAATAAATATTTGGGTTGATAAGTGAATGAATGGATGAACATATAAATTAAATGGATCTTAATGCAATCAGTAAGTTCCTGGAACATAATAAATGAGCTACAATTTTTTTTTTTTTCTGATTGAAGGTTACTTTAATAGCAGAAAAACCACCATTAAAATTCTATGTCTGGATTTAGTTATAAAATGAAATTTAAACTACTGACCATATGTATCCTCTGGAGATAGCATTAACATATTTAATGCTTTAGAAGCAGAGTAACAATTTCAATTTGAATAACAAAAATGTCAAATTACTGGGAGAAATCAAGTGACAGGAGGGGAAAAGGTTATTGGAGAACCTTTGAAACACGAAGGTGGAAAATCTTTGACGAAAGGAAGTGTACGTATAATGTTGGAAATTTGAAAAGTGCTTTAAAAGTTCATCAATTATGAATATCAGGCTAGCATAATGATATTCATTTTGAACTGCCTTTTATTATTTTTTGATCTTTCAAGTATTTTTCTTATTTTCCCAACTAGAGAGCAAGTTTCTCCAGGGCAAGGAACATATTTACTACTTCACTTATTTCTTATTCAGTGCTAAGCAGAGTAAGAAAGCGATGAATATATTAACTTTAAGCAATTTTACCCTAAAGGAGTTGTTATGAAATCTAAGGACTTTGAACATTAAATATCAAAATAACCCTCATCAAGGCAGAGAAAAAAAAAATCCATGAAGTCAATGGATGTTATTTTCAAAGTGTAGAAAGAATAAACTTTTGGTATCTTAGATTATTTGATATTCCAACTTAAAATTTAGATGTTCTATATGAGTTTAATTTGTAAAGAATTTATTTTATTTTAGGTTACCCTGTAGAACAGATGGTGTCATCAAACGCCTATTAAACATCTTTTTCATTCCATGGAGACCCAAAGAATGCGTTTTTTAATTAGAACCTGCATCCATACTGCCTATGTGGGTTTTGCTGTCAATCATGTTCTGTGATTGCTGTGGCCAAGAACCTTTGAGCACTGCTTTTATTTTACAGTAGCCCGTTTCATGGGCCTAGAACAAGTTTCACAAGCATATTGCCTAGCCTCTACGTTCTATACCTGGTGCATTACCTAGATTATTGAAGGTAGCCAATAGGAGAGTAGAGACTTCTATTTGTGAGACCATGCATGTGTATGAAATAAGGTAAACAGAGTGAGCTGTGGAACGGGCCTGCTGGGTACTTAAGTGCAAATGACTAAACATCCGCATGCACCGATTCCTGAATCCAAGAAAAGGGGGAAAAATAATATCTACTTCAAAGAGCCATAGTAAGGATTAAATAAGATGCTACACGTGAAGTGCTTAGAAAACTACGTGGCACATTATATGAATGAAATGTGGCTATTAAGTCTATTGTAATTCTGTAGTAGGGGTGTAATAACGTTATCACCTTCAAGAATAAAATCCTGAAGATGGGGAAACCGAAGTGGTACGGTCGGTTAAGTGACCAACTCTTGGTTTCAGCTCAGGTCAGGATCATGGTTGTGAGATGGAGCCCTCCTGTCCAGCTCCGTGCTCAGCGTGAAGTCTGCTGGAGTCTCTCTCTCTCCCTTCATCAGCCCCCACTCTCTCAAGGAATAAATAAATAAGTCTTTTTCTTAAAAAAAAAAAAAAAAATTGGGCAGCCTGGGTGGCTCAGTGGTTTAGCGCCGCCTTCAGCCCAGGGCGCATCCTTGGAGACCCAGGATCTAGTCCCACCTCAGGCTCCCTGCATGGAGCCTGCTTCTCCCTCTGCCTGTGTCTCTGCCTCTCTCTCTCTCTCTCTCTGTGTCTCTCATAATAAATAAAATCTTAAAAAAAAAAACCTGAAGATAGTTGGGAAGAGGTTTTTTTTGCTTTTGTTTTTTTCCCCAAATTGGATTACTTGTTATCTATGGCTATGTAATCCATCGTCTACCTCTGTATAGAAAATAAAAGCATTCATCTATAATTTTCAAAATGTAAAGTCAAATACTTTTTGGATAAAAAAAAGTACATTTCTGAATTACTTTGTCCGTTTTCAGGTCCTTGAAGAATATGTGTGTAAGGTACTAGGGAAAACAGCCAAGTAGAAATAAAAACAGCCTCCCAATCTAACAGGAATCTAACAAATAAAAAACTAAAAAGAATAGATAATGCTGTTAAGCATAAAGCTTTTCTGCTAAACTGAATCCCTTGAGCCTTCCCACTCATCTTTGTACATGAATGCAAACTCTTTCTCTGCAAGTGAAGTTTCGATGTATCATTAAACACCACTGCTGAAAATTTCGAGAATTCTGGTTTTGAATTGTAAAGCTAAGGGGAAAGCTGTTTAAAGGGTTTTGTTGTTTATTTATCTTCCACATGAATGGTTGCTCAAGGACATTGCCAGCAACCAAATGTCATGATCAAGCTGTAGCTATTTATAATATTCTAATATACTCTAATGCTTTCTTGGAGCATTTCAGTATGAATTTTAAAATGTAAAAAGAGTATCTGGTAAGTACAAACCATTTGAGCACCTAAGAAAAAGTACCTTACTATGAATTCTTCAAAACTGGGTTTCATTTAAAGAAATATCCAAGTGGCTAATTTTTGATTCTTCTGAAATCATAATGATTTTTCTTGAATTAGTACTGTCTATCCAGTCATCTACTAATTCTCATAAGTAAACTCATTTTAAAAACTTAAATAATTACACTTCAACAATTAAGGTTACTTATACTTCACTAGCACATAGGATTTTTGCTTGCTTGTTTTATAAAAAAAAAAAACATAGTTAAGTGGAAGGCCTTAAAAAATCATTAAAATGTAGTGCTCAGCAACTAAGGTATGGCAGTTCCATCCCATTTCTTTTTCTTCTACATGCTTTGAGGGTGCAATTTTGTATGCATTTTCTGAAGTAAAGTAGAACTCATTTGTCTGGTTCATCAAGGAATGAAGAACATCAGAAATATATATTTTAAAGACATTTTGTAACATTTTTCTTAAAACATTCACAGTGTGATTATAATTATTTAGGGAATCCTTTTTCAAAAATATCATTCACGCCTTCTGACATATTAAAAATTGCATATTGAAAATATTAACTAAAACAATTATTCAAGCTCATCATCGTAACTGTGGCTTTTTATCTTACTCTCCCGGTAAAGGCAACATGGTCTACTTTGAATGTTTCTTAGGGTTTAGAATGTCATTTCTCTTCCAACAGGACTGTGCATTTTGCAAAGACAAAAATTATGCCATATTTCTTTGCATTGATCATGGATTTAGGCACAATGGCACATTTGTAGATGCTCACTTAAAATTAACCTATTGAATGAAGAATAACTTCATTAGTTTTCACTAAATGAACACATTAAATCTGTTTATTTTAAAGATAATCATCTCATCTTTTTGATGTTCCTTGGATGAGCTTAGGTCCTCCAGCCCAAAGGAGTACAATGCACAAAGTGATGGGGAAATAAATGGTATTTATCCAATGCCTTTAAGTACTAGTCATGTTCCAGTAAAAAAAACAAACAAAAAAAACCCAAACAATTATAAATTTGTAACTATAAATAATTACAAATAAATTACAAGTCATCAGTTATCTTACCAAAACCTGAAACAAAAAAGTGTTCTTAAATTTAAATGTTGCCTATTTAAGTTATACACATCACCTCTCTTTTCAAAATATAATGAAAATATCTCTGTTAAATAATAATACTATGACATTTTGGAAAAGCAGGATTGTCAAACTTCTCCAATGGGAAGCCCGATTCCCTCACTGCAGCTCCGCATCACGGGGTGAAGACTCACATAGAGAGACATAATTGAGATGACACTGCGTGCTGAGTGAGAGAGCAGCCCCCTTCGTGGACGCGTGCCAAGGACCCGCAGCCAGAGGCCTCTATTTTTCTCTTTGACACAAGTGCATTTCTTTTCATTTGTCAACCATCTCATCATTGCAATTTTCTTTTCATTTCACATAGATCTGAAAGTGATCTCAACTGCTTCATCATGTCACCAGGTCATGCCAAAATCAAACCAAAACCCTTAATAACAGAGGAAATATACTTCACTCAGAATTAGTTGTTCCAGGAACCTTTTTAAGAGCCTGTATTGTTTCAGTGCCAATACCAGACTGTTTAAAAATTATACTAACTTTATTGCTTCCTCTATAGGATGCTAACATAACAAGCTCATCTGATTATTTTAGTGAAGAAAAATTAGCCTAAACAATTAAGTATTGTCAGTAAAATCCCACTATAAAACAACAGAAGAAGCAAACCAAAATTTTAACTTATTGATGTGATTACATAGTGCAGAGAAAACATACAGGCATTTAAGTATTAAATCCAGAGTGTGTGTGCTATGGAAAAAGTGTTAAGTATAATATTTGCTTTAATGCTCAGAACAACTCTAAAAGACTGGTATCTCCCCCCACAATTTTATAAAATATGAAACTGGAATAGGAAGGGCTTGAGTAACTTATGGATGGTTTGGCCAGAATTAAAACCTAATTTTGGCAACCTGGAAACAATACTCAAGTTTCTAACAGCGTACAGAATTTGTATTAAGAAACCTAGAGAACAGAAGTAATGAAGTGTGTGTGTGTGTGTGTGTGTGTGTGTGTGTGTAAAATTTTCCACCGGAGATTAAAATTTACTAGAACTAACTAACTAACTAAATAATAAAGAAAGAAAGAAAGAAAGAAAGAAAGAAAGAAAGAAAATTTACTAGGACATTTTTAATGTAAAATATCCACTAAGTTCCCATAGTTACATTTAATTTATTTTATTGTTATTATAGCTCTTTAAATAAATTCAGAGTAGGGGCGCCTGGGTGGCTCACTTGGTTCAGTGTCTGCCTTCAGCCCAGGTCATGATCTCAGGGTCCTGGGATCCAGCCCCATATCCTGCTCCCTGATCAGCAGGGAGCCTGCCTCTCCCTCTCCTTCTGCCCTCCTTCACTGCTCATCCTCTTTCTCAAATAAATAAAATCTTTAAAAAAACCCATCAGAGTAGCTAAATGCAAATGAACAGCCACATCAACCTTCTAAATGAGCCCCACCCCTCCCATCTTTGCCCTATTCTACATGTTTCAGAAGTTTAAAATGTAAGTTTAATTATGATTTTCAATGAACCCACTTACATTCTTAATAATTGTTACATTATTAATAGCACACAGCTTCCATAAGGACTGTGCTGGTCCAGTTCTCTCAACTAACCTATTTTCAAGCTGTGTTACTATTCACACATGTTAAATTTGCTTTCTTAATCTGTACATTTCTGTTGCTAAGTAGCAACAATTAAAAATGTATCAGTGAAAAAAAAATGTATCAGTGTCACAGAACTGGTTCATCAAAGCCTAAAACCAGTGATGAACATATCCAGGTCCTTAACATAAAGAATGAACAAGAATCAAATGCCAAAATATGATGTGATTCTCTTTGTTCTAGGACGAGCAGTAATAAAAAAGGACCCGAGCACAAAAAATGAAGCACAACTTGAGTACTTAATTTTCGTATACTGGGGATCCATCCATCTCTAGGTCTCATCATACTGTCCATAATAAATTATTGTTAAATAGTGGCTTACATCTATTGATAGCGTCTCACCATTTTCAAAACAAGCTCATTCACCTTTTTAGTAAGCCAAGCAAGTTTTTACTTTACAGAAGGAGAGCAAGTAATATTTTCCATAATAAAATTAATAACTTTAGTTAACCCAGAGAAGGAAAGACCAAAGGTAGATTTCAAATTCATGATATTCTGAGAGGCCTAGAAAGGCACTGATAAATATTATGCACTCAAAAAAATCAGGAAAGCTATTGGCAAAATGTCTGCATCAGTGAACACTGTTAGACATGACATAATGCCAACACGGACGCATGTATGATGTAGAGCAGGTACGGTCGTCTCTTGTAAGTAGTACCAGACGCTCCATTTAACAGTTGAATAAATCACTGATGTACAGAGGATGTGCTCTTGATGAATGAGTGGGAGAAACTTGAGGGCACGATGCTCCATAAATTTTGGTACCAGTCATTCCCCAAAACCAAGACTACATACAGATGCAGCAACAAGACAGTGAATTCAAAACTGAGAAAACACAGCTATTAATGCAGAGGGGAAGGCTGGCACTTGGAAATGAGAGTTAAATAAAACTCGAATGTCAACATAGATGCTAGGAACATCTTCCCCTTCACTGGGAACAGTCAAGAGTCAAGCATAATACTACCTGAGCTTGACTCACTATTGAGGGAAATCATAAAATGATGACTATAATTGCCTTCTCTTTTCCATGTGTTGAGTGAAAAAAATGGGCAGTGAATAGAAGACTGCCTTTGCCATATTCAGGTCTGTTGATTATGGAGGTGAATGAAGCTCACGTGGGTTTTCCAAATGAAGAATGCAATAAACATATTTTTTTTCTGACACTAACCATGCTATTAAAGAGCATTTCAATGATTTTGAGTGGCATGCCCAAATAATCTGATTTCAGCAATATATTCAATTTATTCAATAGTCTAAAACTACTACATCAAGGCTAAAATATCACCATACTTTATCAAAAGGATCAGAAAGACTTCTTAGGATGACGGAACAGGAGTCCAAATGATACAATCACAAGCAAGTTTACATAATGGTTTTCTGTATTTGTAGAGGAAGAGATTGGTATCCTATCAGCAGGTTATTTAAAAACACACCCACTACTGCAATGAAATATAAAAACATAATTTCTAGTGCTGAAAACAGAAAAAAAAACATTAAAATCAAGTATTATTAAATCCTAAGTTAAAATATTTAACTCTAGCTTCTGAGTAGGATATGCTTGCCAATTGAGAATCTGATAGTTCGGTAAGAGTACTTTCCAATAAAACATTGATATTTGTCATTTCTGGTTCCACATTAGATCCAAACATTCAGATTATACAGTCACCAAATACTTGCCAGTGGTCATTCCCATTGACCTATAAGATATGACTAAGTTATAGGAAATAAGGAAAAAAGAAAATACAGAATAAGACATTAAGACATTTTTGATATTTATTTTTAAATCTACATACAAGTAATAAAATTTCAATTGGTGACATTTTTTTTCAAATATGAAACAAATAACACTTTCAGGTGTTTTTTTTAGTTTTTTTTTTAAAGATTTTATTTATTTATTCATGAGACACACACACACACACCACACACACACACACACACACACACACACACACACAGAAGCAGGCTCCATGCAGGGAGCCCGACGTGGGACTCGATCTCAGGACTCCAGGATCACAGCCCGGGCCGAAGCCAGGCCCCATTAGCTCAGATATTCTCCAAGAATCCTTCCCTTATGCTGCATACAAAAGCACAAATGCTCTTATAATGCCTTTTGATTACTGTTACCATAGAATTTATACTTCTAAATTACTATTGTAGATGCTTGTCTCTACTACTGGAATGTGAGCACTGCTAATGGTTTTGCTATTTTATTTATTTATTTATTTATTTATTTATTTTTTTTATAAATTTATTTTTTATTGGTGTTCAATTTGCCAACATATAGAATAACACCCACTGCTCACAAATGTTGGAGTAATGTGGAGAAAGGGGAACCCTCCTGCATTGTTGGTGGGAATGTGAACTGGTGCAGCCACTCTGGAAAACTGTGTGGAGGTTCCTCAAAGAGCTATTTTTTTTTTTTAATTCCCAGAATCCAGCACAATATCTAACACATAGCATCTATAAATGACTTAGGATGAAATGAATGCTCAATTCTACCTGTGAGGTTGGAGGAGAGGGTATTGATTAAAGGTTTCTTTTTTTGTTTGTTTGTTTAATATTTTACTTATTTATTCATGAGAGACACAGGGAGAGAGACAGGTAGAGACAGGCAGAGGGAGAAGCAGGCTCCATGTGGGGAGTCCACCATGGGATTCGATCCCAGGACCCCGGGATCATGACCTGAGCCCAAGGCAGAACCCCAACCGCTGAGCCACCCAGGGGCCCCCTTGGTAAAGGCTTCAGAGCTGTAACGTATTTCTTCTCCTAGTGTCTAGTCTCACTATCCATGTTGGAACACGGTGAAGTAAATCTTGAGGAGCCAGACAGCTGGTTATGAGGATAGTTACAGATTTGCTTGACAAAGCAATTACTTTTGGAAATGGACTCTAGCTTAATATGCAAAATTTTTAATATAGCATGCTTCATTTGTATTTTATTTGAATGACACCATGCTCTTGCTTTCTGCACTTAGTTTGGATTACATAGAAATTTCATGAAGAAAATGGGGTAAAAACATGCAAAAATAATCGCATTCACGACTGTATATATGATACGGCTTTCTAATGTATATATTAGGACTTTTTTGGATGAAAACACAGTACATGGAAAAGGAAGTCATTGAAAAATCAGTACCTTTTTAAAGTTAACATGAGATTTGGCCTTGAATTTTATGACGGAGAGAACACACTTTAGTGAAACACAATGGCTTTTTGACTTAGCGAAGGGAAACCATTTGCTTCTCAAAGTCGTGGTACACCAGAAGCATGTGACAGAGGCAACATAAGGATAAGCGGATGGCGGTTTCAGAGCTCTGGGGGAGTCCTGCACAGGTGAGCGGGGCTGGCAATTCCCTTGCCTGGGCAAGATCATTTTCAAAACACAGCAGACAAATGCATCTGTGTACTTAAAAAAAAAAAAAAATGCCTCTAGGGGAAGAGGAGTCCTAATCTCCCTTAATAATTCAGTAAGCCTCTTCTAAACTTGGCGCCTAAATATAGTTTGGCACATACAGCTCAGAGGTCATATTCTTCTGCTTTCAGTTTAGTGATGGATTAGAAGAACCCGTTTCACTGGGTGAGTGCAGTCTGATTTCTGACAGGCAACTGAGAATCGTGTGGGTAGCTGAGATCATCACTGTTCCTACCTCCCTTCCCCACTGGCGCCTCTTTCTGTAGTCACCTGCTCATTTGCTCAAACCCAACAGATGCCGGTTTTCCCCTCCTTCCGTACACTCCTATCAATCAAGTCCCCAATCTTGCTATCTCCTGCTCCGAAATTTATCCCGTCCTCGGTATTGGGGGCTCGCCCAGAACAAGGCAATAGCCTCCTCAATAACCTCCTCATTCCCAACGCTATATGCTCGTTTCCAGGTCCCCAGGCAAAAGCTCCTGCTGCAGCAGTCATGCTGGAAGGGGCCCAAGCCCACGCGTGGTGCTTCCCCAGTTGATTCCACCAATTACATACCAGGCGCAGGACACACGCACCCCCAGCAAGCAGGAAAACACGCAGAGCTAAGAGGTGCTGGTAACTGTTTTTGTGTACACACAAGAGGTCACAGCCACACACATATAAACACATACACAGAGGCCGACTGCCCTTAAGAGCCGACCGTCCACGGCCTAAGGCCGTAACACGGTGCTGAATTCAAGCTGTGGGAAGTGTGGTCAGGAGCCACCGGGAGCCAGGACCACGCAGGGGAGATGTGGGGGGCAGGAGGCATCGGGAGGCCCGAGGCAGCCCACACACCCCGGGCATAAAGGCGGTGGGAAGGAGGGGCTGCGAGTGTGGGCCGGGCAGGGGGTCTGGGGCAGCCGGTGTCCCCAGCGGGGCCCTCGCGTGAACAGGTCGCAGGCTTCACATTGGTTGCATCCACCAAGCTGGTCATGAGCGCATCGTAAGTTCATGGTTGAAAAACTTTTTTTTTTTTTTTTAAAGATTTTATTTCTTTATTCATGATAGACAGAAAGAGAGAGGAGAGAGACACAGGAGGAGGGAGAAGCAGGCTCCATGAAGGGAGCCCGACATGGGACTTGATCCTGGGACTCCAGGATCAGGCCCTGGGCCAAAGGCAGGTGCTAAACCACTGAGCCATCCAGGAATCTCCATGGCTGAAAAAACTTAAACAGAAATATCGTCCTCTGGGGCGACAGTCCTCCAACACGGCCCTCCTGTGCCCTGCCCGTGCCCCTGGCCCCTGGGCCAACGCAGGCAGCTCCGGGCCCGGCAGGTGCCCCTCAGGGGGCCTAGGCCTGGCCAACCCCCACCCCGAGATCACGGGGGCTCTGGGTGCCCAGGGCCCTGACCCGACACCATCCCTCATCCGTGGGGCCTTTGGGTGACATCCGCCCCCACCCCAGGGCCCCTGGCCCACAGGTAGGACAGTCAGCACTGAGGTCCTTCGGGGACACACTTGTGCCCGAGTCAGGGCTCTCCTCCAGGCCTCTGCTCGCACAAATGGCAAACAGAAGTGCAAGTAGCCACAAGGAACATGGATTATAAAACTGAACTTTGGAAGCATCTGATATAGACTAGAGATCATTTAAGATTAACTATAAGAGTGAAGGGAGAACTTTCATGCTACGGTTTTATGGGACCATTTTGCTATTAAAAAAATGGGAATATTAATATCTACCTTACAACAGCTCTCAGGCTTGATGGGACTATGACATGAAATGATATATAGGAGACAGATTTGAAACACAAGTCTAAAAGTGGGCTTTAGGGGCGCCTGGGTGGCTTAGTCAGTTAAGGGTCTGCCTTCGGCTCAGGTCATGACCCGGGTTCCCAGGATCTACCCCCGCGTTGGGCTCCCTGCTCCATGGGGGGCCTGCTTCTCCCTCTCCTCCCCGCTGGTGCTATCTCTGTCGCTGTCTCTGTCTCTCAAATAAATAAAATCTTTTTAAAAAACATAAAAAATAAAAATAATTAAATTATTCAATTAAGACTGAAAAGGAAGTCCATAATCCTATACCTAAACTAGCAAGCAGCAATATGTTGCAGGAGATAAGAGCTGGGTCTCTGGAGCTGGACTGCACGGCTCCAATCCAGACCCACGACTAGCTGTGTGATCATGGAAAAGTTACAAGCCCTTCCGAGGCTCTGTTCGTGTGGCTCTTAAATGCTGGTAGACAGAGGATCTTGTGTTGAAAAACAGAAGAAGAAATAAAGCTGCTACTAAAATCTAGTTTTATTTTTTATTTTTTTTTATTTTTATTTATTTATGATAGTCACACACACAGAGAGAGAGAGGCAGAGACATAGGCAGAGGGAGAAGCAGGCTCCATGCACCGGGAGCCCGATGTGGGATTCGATCCCGGGCCTCCAGGATTGCGCCCTGGGCCAAAGGCAGGCGCCAAACCGCTGCGCCACCCAGGGATCCCTAAAATCTAGTTTTAAATCTCAAATTTATAACACTAAATTCTTAAGTATCAAATAATTAACAGAAATAGCAAAGCTGTTTTGCTGAACAATTTTATCTGGATTTCAGAATCATGGATGGCAGTTTTCACGATCCCCTCAAGTTCTTCCAGGAAAACAGAGTTTTGTAAAATGCAGCTGGGAAACCAATCTTCTATACTAAGCTTTGTGTGATTGTAACTTACAGTAATCATAAAAATACATTCAATAACAACCAAGCAAAACAAATTGATCAGATAACATTGTTGAAAAGAATGTAACATTTTTAGTTGTGCAGACTTTCAAACTTTAGAAGGAAGAACCTCAAATTAATACGTTCGACTATATTGGCCACAGAAATAGGTATTTCCCAAAGACGACATTGTATAATCTGCTACGTGTGCATTCTGCAGCATTCTGTATTTTAAATCTCCCAGGCAAATTTATTTTTATCCATTAAGATTGACATAGCTTTCTTTTTTAAATGTAGTCTAGTTTTCAGGATATAAGTATTTACAGTGTTCTAGAGATTCTTGTATTTTCATAATTTAGCTATTTATTTGTGATTGAGTAAATACGATCCAAATGCAAGAAAATGTACAAATTCCACAAGGGCCTGCCTTAGTGCAGAAAGAAGAAATACAGGAATTATCTAAAGGTTCTCTTATTACAACAATATTCACAGGCAAACAACAACGATGATAATATATAATAGTCATAGGGACCTTATTCCACTTATTCTTCAATCCATCAGATTTTCCAGTAAAGGGATCTTTGACTCAATATGCACCCAATGGCAATACATCTAGGTAACCATGGACTTGCATCATGGCATGTGTGTGTTGAGCAAATACCATAAACCAGTGTCAGCTGTCCAGTCCCAAATCTGGAAGTAAAAGAAATAAGTAGTCCTGCCCTATGTACAATTTTGGTGTATATATTATTTTCCTTTGATATGGATACTTCTTTTGATGAAGAAAGCTGAATTACACATCATTTCTTCTCTGATATTAATAATAAAGCTTGAAATGTTTTTCCCAGTTGATTTTCTTTGAGCCATTAACACGTAAGTACAAGATAGTCAAAAGTTCAGGATTGACTCTTTTGATTTTTTTTTTATAATGGCCAATAGATTTTTTAAAATGTATGTTTTTCTTTTAGCTGTGCTCTTAATCTTTCCCTGTTTTTACTACGAAAAATGAAATGATGACATTAGCAAAACTCCATCTCGTCTCCTAAATCTTTGATAGATTTAATACCATCAGTACTAAAATTGATCTTGAGGGCACCCCTATTAACCTCTTTCCATTGAGAAGCCAGCCCTTTCTTTCTGGGCTAGTTTTCTACCGATTATATTTTTAAATCTGAGAAGAAAATTTCCTGTTAATCCTTGGTCATCAGCTTTCCTTAGCTTTGTTTTGTAAAAGTTCAAACTTTAACAGAAGTTCTGAGCCACACTAGCATTTCCCTTCCCCGTACATAACTTTTGTTAATCCACTTCACTTATTGGATTTCACTCAGGTAAAGGTCTATTTAGTCTTGAACAGAACAGTCAGAAACATTATTTAAATACTCTAATAGAACAAATCAGCTGCTTTGAAACAGCCAGGCGAACAAATTAAAGTGACATGAGTAAATTTAAATTTCACCCATCTGCTAGACTAATGAATAATCCATTAATTAAATGAAATCTACTATGAGTAAAACATACTTTTATGGGCTTGATTCTCTCCAGTAATAAAAATGTATTTTTAAAAAATTTTAGCATGAACATATAACTAAATAAAAATAAACTGACATGCCAGGGATCTGTTTAAAAAGTTAGACTTTTTGATTGTTATTTTGTATGTTGATTTTCAAAGCTTAAAGTGACATTCTGTTTTAGATGATTGTTAAGTATCAACTGTATTCTCCAAATGAAGAATACAAAGTCTCTTAGAATATAAAAGGTTTTGTGTTTTTAACTTGTTGCTAAAAAACATTTCATAAACTTCTTTAGGTATATTGAGAAATTTTGGAACTATATGATAGTGGCTTGAAAATATTTTCTCAAAGGATTTATTTCTAATAGTGCTGCTGGCTTTGGCAATTATTTCCAGGAATAGGCTAAAGCTTACTGTAAGAAAATAATAGCTAGAAAAGTAAATTTACTCAAGGACCAAATTGACTTCATCCCTAAAGAGAAAGACTTCAGTTCTACATAGGTTTCTCAATCACAGTTTTTTTTTTTTCTTTCTATTTCCATATTATTTTCACAACACTAGAATGAGTGTAAGTGTAATGGAAAATGAGTCACTACAATGATTATGAGAAAAGCTTTAATATATTTGTTAGATATTCCCCATGGACATATTTTAAAAATTAATGAATGAGAGCACATATTAAGCAACAGTTCTGAGCCGGGCACTTATTTAAGTGCTTTATTTGTCATACTCTTTAATTCCAACAATAACAAGAAGACAAGATTGTTCTTATTGCTATCTCTATTTTAGAAATAAGGTAAAATCTGTTGTCCAAGATTATAGTATTGCAGAAAGAAGACTATATCATAATCCAATGAAATCTGAAAAAAATGTTATCTGAAATAAATATTCCTAATTAATTTACTAGAGACTTCGCAGCTCTGATTATACAATTATAGCCTTCATCCCATTTTTAAGGATGATGTTATTTGTTTTTTTTTTTTCTCAAACCAATTCTAGTTTTTTTGCTATGCAAATCTCTTTTCATAGAAATGGTTAAAAATTGAGATTATATTCCCAATAATGGTAGTTTGTTCTTAATATTAAGAAATATTTGAAGATATTATTCTTAGGTCTCCTATGCGTAAACACAACTTTCTTCTTTTTCAATGAGCCACGAATCAGAAACTTGTAAGCTGTTTCCACCCTTAAACAAGGGTGTCATCGCACATATATCTTTCTGTCAATTTTGGATTGTTTTGAATACAGTGATTCTGCTATTAGAAATCTATCAAAAACACACTGAATACACATTGCCATGTGGATAGCGTGACTACTGTTTAACGCTAATACACTACTACAACCTGGAAACCAGGTAAGAGGGAAGATATGTGCCAACGATTGTATTTTATGTATGTAAGTGCTTGTGGAAAAGTTTGCTTATTGACTGACAATTCACCGTGATCAGGGCAGAACTGCACAAGAAAAAAGGAATATTAAAAGCATCCTGTTTGTTGATGAATATTTTAGACAACAGGAGCCAAACCTGCTTTTCAGCTTAAATTAAAAAAAAAAATTCATACTTGATTTCAACTGTTATCAGAGGGAATATAATGCTAAAGGAAATTATGACATATTTAATAAAATAATATTTACATTACCAAAAATCAAGATTTTAAATACAAAGGAAAAAAGGATATAGCACAATAAGTACTTGCCCCCATAACAATCTATTAGTTGGACAAATTAATGCTACCAAAAATATATCTTAGGGTACTAAACTCATTGAAGGAATATTTTCCCCCTAATCTGTAGGGGAAAAACTCCATTCTCTTTTTCTTCTTCAGAATTGGAAGCTAAGAAGTATAATAAAAAACTAGTTATTTAGAATAGGTTTTTCTCAATCAATAAAAAATATTTATCGAGTAATAACTACTGTCCAACAACGAATAAAATACCTGAGAAGAGTCACACTCAGGTTCGAAGACTTTACAAAATCATTATAAAATTACTACTTTGTAAAACAAAACAATAATCTAGAAAATACAACTTCAAAAAATAAATGAAAGTAATAGCAATAAGCATGAAATTATGGTGCTGAATATAGCACACATGCAGAGATTAAGAGTTGGCTAGAAGGGAAGTGAGGCAATTTCTCAGTTTTATTTATTTTTTTATTTTCTTATTTTTTAAAGATTGTATTTATTTATTCATAAGAGACACAGAGAGGCAGAGACACAGGCAGAGGGAGAAGCCAGGTCCCTGCGGGGAGCCCGATGCGGGATTCGATCCCAGGACCCCGGGGTCACGCCCTGAGCTGAAGGCAGACGCTCAACCACGGAGCCACCCGGGCGTCCTGCAATTTCCCAGTTTTAATCAGACAATTTCCGTGCCAGTGGGGACTGAGATTCATTTGATCCTTCCTGAGGCTGACAGCTGCAGATGACAGAAATGTTAAGTGGAAGAATCAAATATTTATTCTTCACAATACAAAAAATAAAAGTGATGACTCTTGAATGACCTAATTTGCGCACGTGTCTTGTTTATGTCTGTTTTCAAGTATCTCTGGTCAAAATGATTAAAACATTAGAATGCTAACATTAAGAATTATATATGCATTCTAGGATAATACTCTTCAGGTAATAAAGAAACATATACAAACTAATCTATACAGAAGCTTTTTGTTTTTTGAAAACAGTGTTAGAATGCCATTTTGCATATAAAACTCAGGTAATTTTTTAAAACTCAAAGGAATACTTTTGTAACAGCTGCTTCCTTCTCCCTAAACTATTGCCGTTTGGACTTTGTACCTTCCAAATGTTGAGTGAATTTTAAATGTCTCTTAATGTTCAGGGCTTTTTTCCCCCACCCCAGCAATCAACATTAAGATTACACCGCACCTGCTCTCCTGTTCAAGTTCCACTTTTTCTGAATTTAGCACTAGACTCTAAGAACTGAATTTAGCTTTCTGATTCATGTCTTTTTTAAAAAAATGAGCCAATAGGATTTTTACTAATCTGTGGCCATCAGTCATTTAACTGCGCCTCTCTAGTGTTCAGAGATGTCTCATTCCATGATAGAAGGGCAGTTAACACCTGTAAGGTAATTATATCTACCAAATGCTGTTGGCCAGAAATATGAATATATAATTGTTCCTGCCATCTGTTAATTGTTCTATTTGAATCACTTATTTCATCTTATACATTTACTTGGCATCTCCATGCTTTCACCAGCCTTTAGAAATACTACATTTGCTTGTAGCAGAGTTTATAAGTCTTTACATCATTCAGATGGGATTTTTAACTCTTGGGGGGGAAGACACAAATTAAACGGATGAAAAAGCATATGTGTGCGTGCATGTGGGGGGTGGTGGAGGGGGGCGGAAATGATCCTAGTGAGAGGGAAGCCTAAAGGCAAGTAAATCCTTTTCAGAGGGTAATAGAAATTGAAAATAGAAGGTAAGAGTCGATGGGATGATAGCTAGATAACGGAGATGCAATCCTACCTGACATCCTATAAATTAAAAAAAGCACTACCACTCTCGGTCATAAGGAGCCCCCAGCTAAGGGGACTGATAAATTTTCTTCACATCAAGCAGCTGAAAAAACATTCAATGCCCCCCAGGAATCTAGGAAGCCTTGAAGTGGAATCCTGAGGTTGCACAGAGGGATTCAGAATTTCTACAAATGTTTGATACACATTTTTATCTTGCAGGATTTTAACTACGATAAATATTATTAACAGAAGGCTGAAAATTACTAGCTGTGTGACCTTAGGCAAGTTTCTCCACGTCTCAATGCCTCAATTCCATCATCTATAAATTCAAGGAAAAGTGAAATATGAAGCATAAGAGAGATGATATAGGAAAAATGGTCATATGGGTACCCGGCATATAGGGAGAGCTCAGTAAGATCACCTTGTTTAGGGGTGCTCGGGTGGCATCTGGCTCAGGTCATGATCTTACCAGTCATGGTATCGAGCCCCGAGTCAGGGCCTCGTGCTCAGCAGAGAGTCTGCTTGACATTCTCTCCTTCTGTCTCCATCTGCTCCTTCCCTTCACGCTCTCTCTCTCAAATAAATACATCTTTACAAAAATAATGATTACCTATTATTATAATCATCATTAAGACAACTCTAACACTTGGTGGACCACCAGTATGTTCATTTTTACTGCAGATTAATTAATTTTTCGACAGGCTTCTTTAGCCATCCAAGGGTTTGGATATCTTAGGCTGATGGCATGGCTAATGGGCTGAACAGTGACCCCCAAGCCAGATATCATTCTCTGGAGCATCCCAATGGAGCCTAATTTGCAATTAAACTCCTTGAAGAGGTCATTAAGGGAAGAATTTCAACATGAGATCACCTTGGATTAGGGTGGGCCCTAAATTCAATGGTGAGCATCGTCAGGAGACACACTAGGAGAAAACAGAGAAGCACAGGGGAGAGGGCCTGTGGAGACACCTGCAGAGACTGCAGCTAAGCATCTGTCAGTCAGAGTGCTCCACGCAGAGCGGAAGTCACCAGACACTGGAAGAAGCGAGAAAGGATTCCCCCCCCCAGAACCTTCAGACATGAGCATGGCCCTGCTGACACCTTGAGTTTAGGCTTCTGGCCTCGAGAACCGGGAGGGAGAAACCTTCTGCCATTGTAAGCCACTCGGTTGGGGTAATTTGTTAAGGCCCCAGGACATTAGCACGCATGACTGAGAGGCAGTTTGTTTGCACCAGGCTTTTCCCAAGTCAGCCCCAAACGTTCACCCCAGTGACACTGCACACGCAAGATCACTGTTCTTTTTTTCTTAATAGATGGTGTATTTTACTTGACTGGTTATGGACACGAAGGAGGAGCGCACATACAGCCCAGGGTTGCCGTGTACCCCCTGCCCAAATCTCTGCTATGATTTACCTCTTACACTGATATGGAACCTTTGCCAATTAATGAACTAATATTTATACATTAAACAACTAAGCTCTTTACTTTATTCAGACTTAAATCGATTCACTTAACTTTGATCCAATGTCATCTTTCTGGCCCAGGTTCCCAACCAGGATACCAGGCTACATGGACTCATTACATCCCCTTCAGCTCCTCAAGGCTGACTGTTCCTCAGCCTTTCCTAGTTTTTGATGACCTTGACGGTTTTCAGAAATACGCATCGGGTGTTTTGAAGGATGTCCCTTTACTGGAGCTTGTCCGATGTTTTTCTCAGGATTAGACTGGGTCTGTGGTTTTGGGACAGGAGACCAGAGAGGCGAAGTGCCATTCTCATCACATCATATCAAGGGTACAGAGTACAGATGTGGCTTGTCGCTACTGGTGCGGACGGCACTCATCTGGCTGAAGTCGTGTTCGTCGGGGTGCTCCTCGGCGGGGCTACTCTTTTTCTCTCCACTTTGCAAACTATCAGCTCTGGAAGAAAGTCACTATGTACAGCTCAGCCTCCAGGACAAGGGAAATTATGTTCCACCTCTGTGAAGGTAGAAGAATTACCTACACGGATTATTTGGAATTATTCTCCATGGGAGCTTTATTCTTTCTCATAGCATTATGGACTCGTGAATTCTCTATTATACTCGGGTTATAATCCAAAGCTACTTCGTTTTACTCAAATTGTTCCTGCTTTGGCTATTGGGAGCTTTCTCAGGTGCATCCTGTCCCTTTGACACACTCCCCTCTCCTTCCCCTCTTGTGGGTTCTCTTGTTCTTTTCTTTTTTTTTTCTTCTTCTTTTTTTAAAAGCATTTCCTTACCTACTGACACTGTAAGATGCTCCAGGCTCATCCTGTATTTTTCCTGCATCATGACTAGAATCAGCCATTTCTTCAAGAAGCTCTGTTTCTTGTTATTGAAAATCAGTATTGAGTGGTAGTAGGGATGCTCATGACTACTGGGGTGCTATTACTCCGATGCCCTCTCAACTGACAACCTGTATACAGGCTATTTCTTTTTTTTTCTTTTTAAAATAGTATTATTTTTAAAAAAGATTTATTTATTTCATATGCATATAGATAGAGAAACAGAGAGAATGAGCAAGCACAGGGAGGGGCAGATAGAGAGGCAGAGAGATTCTCCAGCAGACTCCTCAATGAGCACAGAGCCAGATGCAGGCTTGGTCTCAGGACCCTGAGATCATGACCTGTGCCCAAATCACGATCCAATGTTTAACCAACTGAGCCACACAGACACCTCTTCCTTCCTTCCTTTTTTTTTTTCTTTCTTCTTTCTTCATCTTACAGCACTAGCTAGGACTTCTAGTATAATGTTGAATAGGAGTGGTGAGAAAGGACCTCTTTCCCTGTTCCCAGTCTTAAGGCAAAGATACTACTTCCATATATGTTCTGTGCTTTCGGTTAGACTTCAAACTAAGCTGAGGTACATATCTTTGGCTTACGGTCTTCCCATGGTGAATTCATTCCCTGTTACCTTCCCACATATTCTACGATTGCCTTATTTACTGGGGTATTGCCCCCATAGAGCAGGGATCTTTGTTTTGTGCACTGATGTGTCCCAATCACCTTGAACATCTTCCTGGCACACATCAGGGTGCAATAAATACTTGTAGAATGAATGGAACCTCTTGGGTTGTTTTGGGTATCGCTTATTTTAAATTTTAGTATTGAAACATTTCACGTGAGTTGAAATAAATAAATAAATACACTCGAGAATTTCTAAGTAAATTTGAGGATAGGAAGAGTCAAGGTCATAAAGATCAAGAAGTAACAAATCGTATTTGGACAATGTGATTTTTCAACCTGTGCAGACAATATTGACAACGGCACAAAAGGCAACATACCCAAAATAATCACTCATAGCCAAAGGCTCATCTATAATATGAAAAATTTTTATGATTGCTTCTTGTCATCTGTGTTCACTATTTATGACAATAATAAGTGTCTGAGACCTTGGTGTGTAGAATGCAATGAAAATCTGCAAAATTATTTCACGGAGGAATAAAACTGCCACGTGACCATGAAACAGAACAAAGTTCTAAGTTTGCTTTAGCATATCTGCTACCATGTGATGTTATTAAAAACAAAATTTATGTCTGACATTAAATATGCACTGGATTTCAATAACAAGGCCGATAATAATAGCTACAATTTGTTGATTACTTACTGAATTCATTTCTAGGGGTGCTCTAACAAATCACTACAAAGTGATGGTTTAAAAGAACAGAAATTTACACTTTCACGGCTACGGTTTTGTAACCTTTCAGACTTGTGTCTGAAAGCAAGATGCCCAGGGAGCGGGAGCCCCCGAAATGCTCTCTGAAGGTTGCAAGCAATCCCCGGCATTCTTTCCCTGGCTGTGTCAGCAGAACTCCATCCTCTAGCTCTGTCTTCACACGGCCGTCTTTCCTGTCTGTCTGTCCTCTTCTTCTGCGGATCTCAGTGACTACGTTGAGGATTCACACTCATTCACTATGATGTCATCTTAATGTATATCCTTATTACACTTGCAAAGGCCTTATTTCTACATAAAATCACTGGCACGGGGGGTTAGGGTTTGAACCTCTGTCTTGGGGGGATAGAATTCAACCCTTTATACCTACTATCTGCCACGAACTCAGCTAGTTATTTAACAGGTGTTAGTTCTTTTCATCCTCACAACTATGATTGTGAAATAGTACTAAGATTATGAATAGGACTAGGATTATCATATTATCCCATTAGGGACCTGAGATATGGAGAGGTCTTACTAAGTTGCCCATGACCACACAGGGAAGCCTCTTAAGAGAATGCAATGGTGGTGGCAGGAGAAACCACAGTGGCAGCTGGTATGAAGGAGGCCTCACTGTGCTCAGGCGGCTGTGACCAGCTGCACTAAGCACGCGCTGTTACGTGAGCATAGCATCACCCCCAACACCCAGAGATGATGGCCTACGACTCATATTTCATATTAACATACGGTCTTTGCAATAGAACAGTGACTTTTCACCCCCACTGAGGGGGGGTTTCATCCCCACTGAGGGGGGCACTTGATGGGATGAGCACTGGGTGTTATTCTATATATTGGCAAATTGAACACCAATAAAAAATAAATTTATATATATAAAAAAAAAGAGCAGTGACTTTTACAACATCTTGCTACAAACCAAAGCTCACTGTTGGCCACGAGGCAAGCTGGTAGTGGACTACTGGGAACAAAAGAAATAATTCCTTTCTTATTTTTTGCTGAAGAGACATAAACATCTCAACGAGAACACAGATGTGGTATTTTGGCTTGTTTTTGGCTGAGGATTTTATCCAGTTGAACAAGGTCACCTCCTTGACGCGAGGCCAAAATGTTACCTGAAGGGAACGTGTCTTCGGTGTACCTTAGTTTAGACTCAACACACAAAGTAAGGTAAAAATGACGTTGCTAACTCATACTAAATATCAGACTGAGTAGAACATTAACATGATTGATATTTTATTTTTAAATGGTACCTTACAACATTTTGCCTTACTTCACCCAAAATGAACTCTTCTGGTAAGCACCGAGAGCAGCAGATAAGGTCTCTTAGTATTTCAGCACTAAAACAATTTCCAATGATTCTTTTAAGCTTCTAGATCGGCTTTATAACAGATCATCCTGGGATTATAAAATAAACCATTAAAAGAATTTTTTTTTCCAATTACATGAATTATCTACAGGAATCAAGATTTTTCCTGACACCATGAAACCCAAACAACACACGACAATTAGCTGGATGTTGAGGCTAACAAGACAGCAGCTGCCCTCTAAAACCAATACAGTTTAGCTTTTTTTTTTTTTTTAAATCAAAATATTTTTGGCTTATAAGGAAAGTTCATAATTTTTGAAATAAATATATATTTATAGAAGTTTGGTTGGGCTATCATATTGATTGTATTAAAAATGGCTCTCAGCGCTGCATCACTTACATACTACATGTGGACCCGATTCCCTGGTTTCCATAGCTAGACAAATAGGTGATGGTTATTCATCTTTTCAACTTCATCTTTAGATACTCTCACCCCAACCTCCTCCACTATACTGCTTACACACCTATAGGTACCTTCCTTCGGGTTGGAAGGTCCTCCTTTCTTTTTTTCTCATGCTACCAAAAGCACTCCCATCTTTCAAGTTCAGCTGAAAAATCTTTCTCAATGGACGCAGGGCCAGCCATCATCACCTTTCCAGGGTTCCCATAGTAAGCAAACATCATTTCAAAAACTCACAGCAAACTCCTTAAAAGTAGTATCTGTACAATATTGTGTTTCTCAAACAAGGGTCTGCGTGCATCCCCAGGAGACAGGAGAAACCTCAAGTTAATTGTGGCCACCTTCCCCTGGATTCTAAAGACGTAAGACTTTATTTTAAAATGAAAAATGAAAAAATGTAAAATTGAATTTGAAATTTAAAAAAATGAATTTTTAAGATATAGCAGAAAATTCCAAAGGAATTGTCCTGTTGGAGATGAAAAAGTCAGGCTATACTCACAGCAACTCCCAGAGGTAGTCCCTCCTTCTCTAATGCTAGAGACCTTTTGATGGGAAAGTGGGACAGTGAAGTTATGCTTTTATATATTCACAAGCTAATATAAAGCACCATGTTTGTGGAATGAGTGATAAATGAGAGCTAAATAAGCCACTGCCACAAACCACTACTGCAACGTACTGCAGCAGAAGTTCTATTAAAGCTCCTGCTGGTGCCCAGTTTTGAAAAGTGAGGTGAAAGGGGGCTCATTGATTTCATCAGGAAACATTTCTACTAATTGCATTTACTGCTTTTTTGACTCATGATTTGTAGAGCCAGAGATCTTGGCTTAGTATGGGTCTTTTCTCTTGCTATGAAAATCACACAATTTGTCTTGATTCATCCTTTATCTGTTTAATTTGGACCATGACTTTGCCTACACCTATTTATTTCTTTTAGTTCTGATTATTCCACACTTAAGCCCAATGTCTCCACAGTGATGTTTCCATATCTCTCAAAATAAGCCATCTCTTCATTAAGATAAAACAGCCACCAGTAGTGGTCATGGCTTATCAGATAAATTTAAAAATATATATTTCTTGCCTTATTGCACTGAATCTATTGCTTCCATGCAACATTGCTAGTTAATTTGTTTTCTTTTGATCATTGATAAACTTTGATCGCCAGAAATTAAATATTTGCCTAAATTACATATTTGCCTAATTAATTTCGTGCTCTCGGATTCTTCTCTTCTTTCTTACTACATTCATGCAAGAGGCAATTTCACAGTACCTTACTAGAGAAATTACTCAATAAATGTTTGCTAAAATGAACCAAAGGGAATAAATGCTGTCACTTTTCTGAGATACAGGAGTCAAGGCAAAAGTGAGGCGATCTGTCACTGCTAACAAAAACAGTGTATGCACATAAATGTAAAAACATAATGGCATATTCAACCCATTTACAAGTTGAACATCATTACCTTCAACACAATCTCAAACTAATAGTATTTAGAAAATAATTAAGGTAGTGCACTTTATTAGGCAGGTCCTTACTCCCATTATGTACACATTTCATTGTCATCTCATGACTGGATGTGTCATCATGTCAGTTGAGAACATTAATCTTGCTTAGGTTCAAAGGGGGAAAAAAAAGGTGCCATCCAAGTAAAGCAATGAAGCATCTCCCCATATCTTTTATGTTTAATGGCTTTCTGAGTTCATCAGATAATGTCACATTCAGACAATCATCTTGCCAGTTCTGAATATACAACTCTGCTCCTATTGCTGTGCAAGAGGTTTTGAGTAAGAGTTATAACATGGCATATAACTGGTTATAACACGGTCTAAATCAAAGAAACTTTTTAGAGGACAATAATGCAGGAATTAAGCAAATGCTTAAGTTGAAAGATTAAGGCATCTTCATGTGGAATAAAATGTGATTTAATTACTCTTATAGTCTTTCTATCTCATATTTTTAATTCAATTTTCTCACTTAGCTAGAATACCAAATCTATTACTGCAAACATCACGTTTCTTCTAAAGATGGGGTCTCAATAACAAATCTTGAAATGTACTGTTTGATGTGCCTTTCTTCAAAGCGAGTTCGGTCCCACTTTGTTGCCAGGACATAGATGAATGTCATAATTCACACCCGGCGTCCACTCTCGGGGAGTGGTGCCATCGACTACTGAGTTGTAAGTTGGAAACCTAAGAGCGTAGCTCCCTTTACACCTCCATATTCTTCCCGCAAGGCCTATAAATGTTTCCTTCTGTGTCTTTTAAATCTAAGCAAGTCTCTTACACAAATTTTGATCTAAGACAGTGAGGTAAAAATAGGTATTATGGGGTAAAAGTGTTTTTATTTAGGAAATGCTGGGTTAAGCAAATCAAGGCTATTTAACATAAGACTTATTGAGCACTGAAAGTGTTTATGGTCTATTTAACACTCCGTGCCACATTATGAAAATTCATTTGGCTGATTACATTAAATAACTGGGAACTATCTGAACAAACAATGCACTATTACGTCAAAAACAAAAGGATAACTGTGGTTTGGAAAGTATATAAAAAAAGGGAGTCATTTCACCTCGACTTTAAGATCCCTAAAACTCTGGACACAGACACATTAATGAATACGGAGACACTTGATCTGAAACACATTCAAACAAATGGATAATTGAATTATATTTTAAAGAACTTGGTTTGAAAGCAACAAGGTTGGAAGGTCAGCTCCTTCACTCCAGAATTATATAATTTGCTGTTGCATGAAAGAGCAATTGTTGTTTTCTGTCTTATAATTTCCATCCATTTCACATCCTCATGGGATTATAAATGCCTACTCTCTGCTCCTCTTCCCAAACACCCTGTGCCCTATTTTTTTCTTTCTTTCTTTCTTCCATTTTAAGACAAGAGAATTGAAGGGAAGGTGGTACATTGAAAAGAAAAAAATCAATTCCCTAAGAAGCAGTAAAAAGCATAACTGAAATAATACACCACAAATTGTGGCAGGGATGGAGCTTTGAGCATTCAATTCATGCCGTGGCTTCCTTTCAAAGTCACTGGAAGATAAAGCAGCAATTGTGACCCTGGCAATCTTCCAAATCTCAGCTGTGTGCGCTTGAAAAACTACTTCCGTGGTGACAAAACATGGGTGGTCAGGTGGGAGCTGAGCAGAGGACACCCGACCTAATAAAAAATCTGTGGGGAGCCATGTTGGATGCGAGAGCACCACTAAGAAAGCTCTAGTCTGCATCTGTTTGTAGTGGGACGACAGGTGTGCATTTGGACACAGGTAGTCTATTAACTGCTGTTCAATAGTAAAATTAGCTCTTTCTGGTCTCAGGCATCTCAGCATCTCAGTATAGAATAGATATCCAAGTCTCACTGCAGTTTTGGCTGAAAAATCATCGAGTGCCCCACAAGCCAGAAGTGAAATTAGGACACCTGCAGAATAAAATGCCCTCCTTCAAGTCAAGTGGAGTTGTATAATAGTGCTTTTATTTCCCCTTAATAAGACTGAGTTTTAAAAGGGATATCCCCAAACCACCATCTCCTAGTTGAGGAGAAAACATGATTAACTCTTCAAGGATTAGTGGGGTTTTTTTTCACTATATTTATATAATATTAAGTTAGAGGCAGCTAATGCTGTGATACTATAATTCAAAAGTTGCAAAATGAGTCCTTAGTGTTTTTATTTGAGCTCCGATTACTGCCCTAAGGAAAACTATTACACTGATTAATATTTTGTATATAAAATATTTAAATGATTATTGCCACTGATGTACACAAATTAGGTCTTCAAAGGCCAAATACATTTTCCAGGCAAATAATTATAAAGCTCTGTATTTAAAAACACAAACAAATAACTCTATCTGTAATCAAAGTAACAGAATGAAATGCATACTAAACATATTATAGGAAAGGTCAAGTATGGAAATAATGACAGGAGTGTATTTCTAGACCTAGAACTAGTGTCATCAGTTATAGTTGCTTCCTCTGATTCTCTCTTTTCCCAAGGAAGGCCCACCCTGGAGAAGAGTGCTGACTGATATCGTTTTATCACGGATCTTTCCTGAATCACACAGATGGTACCCCCAGGACAGGGACACAAGAGAAGAGTCATTAGTTACGTGTATGGCACACAGGATTCTCATTTCGTATATGAACATCATATTCATTCTGTCTTCCACAAAAACCTTCCCGCCACACACAGTCTGAGATCTACCTATGCTCCTACTGGCCTACTTGATCCAACAGCCATTCTTCGTGTCATGCTGTAAAGCTTGATGCCATATACACCAGGAAATGGCCATGACTTTCCCATTGGCCAGACTTGAGCCCCTGGGTGTCGGCCTCTCCCATTCCAGCAAGAGAGCCAACTCTCCACAGAGAGACACTCAAAAGCCACTAAGACTTTCACGTTTACTCACATTATCACATCAGTGAGAAAATTAAGTGGAACTGATACATTTCTAGCAAAGTGTCACGAGTCAGAAATTCAATCTTAAGGGAAAGAGAAACATATTGAAACTTTTATCTAAGGGTATTTATATAGAAAGAGATTAAAAACATCTATTTAGGGGCACCTGGGTGGCTCGGTCAGTTAAGTGTCTGCCCTCGGCTCTGGTCATGATCCCCGGGTCCTGCCCTGAGTCAAACTCCCTGGTCCAAGGAGAGTCTGCTTCATCTCTCTCTCTCAAATAAATAAGTTGATAAAATCTGAAAAAAAAATAGCTATTTAAAGTCAAATATTGAAAAATTAACATTTAGGGTCCAGGCAGATAATTTATGAATCAGTGGGATTTTCTTTGCTCTATATAATACATTTATTTTGGAAAACACGAGTAGAATGATGTGATTTACAAGAAACGATACTGACAACAAACCTAAGGTCACTTCCACTTCAAAATATGTATTGTTCTGATAGCTAATGTAAACATCAGAAACAAAACTTTTTTTGTACGTGACACACACAGATCATAAGCTAAACAAGAATATTAGGAACCTTGATATTTCTCATTTTTATAGACCAAATTTTCAAAACAAAACATGCAGATACATTTTTTTGAAACATCCATACAAAGTGATCACATTTGACTTATGGGCATCTACCCATAATTGAGGTGCAAAATTATATCTGAGATGACATTGTTAAACTTTCTTGGAAGGGGAAAAAAAGGTAAGAGTTTCTATTTTGAGGAAATATATTTCACAATGTAAAAATTCACACTGGATATCTTAATTAGCATGGCTGTTAAATAGCACAGCCACAAGCAAGTATAAAACCCTACTACTTTCAAAGCTATTCATATAGAAAAATACCTATAGAAAAACTTTCAAGATAAAACAATAACATATTTGCTGTTTTGGATCTCAAATAGTTACAGCAACTCTATGCCTTTTATTTCCCAGAATGGTCCCAGTGCCAAACATTCTAGCTTTTTGGGCCTATAAGTCATTGGAATTGTATAAAATTCCAAACATTTTAAGATGCAAGCACTGCCCTTTGCAACCAAATTAGCAGAAGAATTTTGGCAAACAACAGGCTCTAATATTTTTACATTAAACGGTTCCAATAACTGTATGATTGCCATGCCCACTAACAGAATTGTTCACCAGTGACTAACAGAGAGAACTGCACGTGTGGTAATGCATATATTTCTATTTCCACGCTTAAATGCATCCACACGACGCCAAAACAAGCACACGTGCCTGCTTACAGCTCTTTGGCATGCGTGACCTGAGAAACGACTCCTGAACTCTAACTCCTCCTAGTCTTAGAGGCTTTATCTTTTTATTTATTTATTTATTTATTTATGATTTTATTTATTTATTCATGAGAGACACAGAGAGGCAGAGACCTAGGCAGAGGGAGAAGCAGGCTCCATGCAGGGAGCCGGAGGCGGGACTCGATCCAGGGACCCAGGGTCACAGCCTGGGCTGCAGGCTGTGCTAAACTGCTGGGCCCTCCCGGGCTGCCCTTGGGGGTCTTTTTGTCTTTTTTTTTTTTTTTCTTTAAATAACTGTGCCATAATACAAACCTGACGCTTTCCAGGGGTGCCGTGTAAGGCCACGAGCAGTGTAGCGACCCCAGGGAGCCCTGTGCAGGCGCAGCTGCCAGCGCTTTAGTCCGGGGTTGGCAGTGACCCGGGGACCCTCCCGCAGGACACTCCCCGCCGCTGCGGCCCAGGCACGTGTTGCTCGCACAAGGCCTGGGCCGCAGGGAAGGTTGGGCGCCCGCCAGGAGGCCTGACACCGGGCTCCTTCCCGGGGTGGCCCCGGGGCTCGGGTGGAGCAAGGCCTCCGGCCCAGATGTGACCCGGGTCACAGGGTTGAGCGCCCTTGTCTCCCTCTGCCTGGGTCCCTGCCTCTCTCGTGGGTCTCTCAGGATTAAATACATAAAATATTAAAAAAAAAAAAAAAAAGGAGGCACCCGGAGGGGCAGCCCAGGGGGCTGGGGTGGAGCAAGGTCACGGCCCAGGCGTGACCCGTGTCACAGGGTCAAGCGCCCTTGTCTCCCTCAGTCTCTCTGTGTGTCTCTCAGCCGCACAGGGTCCCCGAGCCGCAGGGCGCAGGCCGTCCTCCCGGACTCCGCTCCTCTCCTAGGTGGACCCCAAAACAAGCAAAGCCGCTCAGGAGGCGCGTGTGCTCGGGGAGCAGAACTGCACAGGGGAGCAGCGCTGGCCTCGCTCAGAAGAAGCCTTTCACCTTAAGCTGGTTTCAGAGGCCCTTTTACCTCTTGCTTCAGGCGAGCTCACCTAGCGGGTTCCAGACGCACAGCACAGGTGACCCAACAGCTGGGCTTTGGTTTTTTAAATTTTTTTTTTCTTTTTTTTTTTTAGGACTTTATTTATTCATGAGAGACACAGAGAGAGACAGAGAGGCAGAGACACAGGCAGAGGGAGAAGCAGGTCCCATGCAGGGAGCCCGATGTGGGACTTGATCCCAGGGCCCCAGGGATCACTCCATGAGCCAAAGGCAGATGCTCAACCACTGAGCCCTCCAGGGACCGCCCCCCCTACAGTTCTGTACCTTATTCATTGTTCACCATGATAAGTAGGGCCACCATCCGTCACCATACAAAGCTCACAGAATATTGACTATGTTCCCTGTGCTGTACGTTTCATCCCAAGGCTTCTTTTACAACTGGACGTTTGTACCTCTTTGTTTCCTTCACCTACTTTATGTCCCCGCCACCCAACTCCCCACTAGCAACCACCAGTTTGTTCTCTACATGTATGAGTCTGTTTCTTTTTTTATTTTGTTATTTGTTTATTTGCTTTGTTTTGTAGATTGCACATATAAGTAAAATCCACCAACTGCCTTTTAAAATGCAGTTTCAACAATAGAGATAGTTATATATGTGTCACCAAACAAGTAGAATAAAATGATAAATAAAATATAGGTGGTGGGTATGTAGTCATTCACAACAAAGTTACTTCAATTGCTGTATGCTTTGAATTTTATGTAGCGGAATATAGGAAAAAGAATCCAGAATTCCTTCCAAATTCTGGCAGTAAATTGAAATCAGTCTGTTTTCCATATCATGAAAATATTTTATTTATTTATTCATGAATAATAAATGAATTCTTTCTTTCTTTCTTTTCTTTCTTCCTTCCTTCCTTCCTTCCTTCCTTCCTTCCCCCTCCCCCCCCCTCTCTCTTTCTTTCTTTCTTTTTTTCTTTTTTCCTGGGGTCTTCATAATCAATGTGGTGGCAAGTTTAGGGATATGATGTAGGGTGCTAGCCAAGCACCGTTTAAAATAGAAATCTCTTAACGGTAACAAATACCTATTTACCGAATCCAAATAGCATCCGAGATATTTTTTTGAAGCAAAGAGAGGTTCACAATCTAAGGAAGAGGAGCCAAAGCAATTATACTAAATGTTCCCACAAGCTAAATGATACAGTGACACAGAATTTAGTAGATCATATGAAGCTTTCCAAGCCCTGAATGCAAAGAGTATATATCTCTTATGAATCATTTCAGAAAAAAATATGAAGTATTAATCAAGAAAAATAAATGGGAGTTATCCCACAAAACTGGTGTCTCCCCTTCAGGTATTTTCTTGTACATTTAAAATGTAAACACCTGCCACACAGTCGTTAAGAAACTGGTATTTCATTTTCATAATAACTGTAAAAATAAGGGCTTATTATTATCAATGGCAGATATGTATCTGGATCTGTGCGAAGTTACTTTTCTTTAAAAGAGCTAATATGGGGATCCCTGTGTGGCTCAGCGGTTTGGGGCCTGCCTTCCGCGTGATCCTGGAGTCCTGGGATCGAGTCCCACACCGGACTCCCTGCATGGAGCCTGCTTCTCCCTCTGCCTGTGTCTCTGCCTCTTTCTG
Organism: Vulpes lagopus; assembly: GCF_018345385.1. NCBI lineage: Eukaryota > Metazoa > Chordata > Mammalia > Carnivora > Canidae > Vulpes > Vulpes lagopus. The sequence continues at coordinate 124,046,548 of NC_054825.1, forward strand.
TGTCTCTCATGAATAAATAAATAAAATATTTAAAATAAAATAAAATATAATAGCTAATATACAACTCAGTGCAAGATAAAAATGGTAATCCTTTACATGTTCTCTTGTTTACATAGTAAGACACAGAAAATACCTGTTGACTATGTCCTGTCACTGTAAGTACCAAAGACTCAACAATAATTTTATCTTGCCTAGTAGAGATTGTTTTTGGGCTAATCCCAGATGAACATAAAGTAGTTACAGAAACGATATAATTAACTTCCATGTCTCACTTCTTTTCTTGATTCCTACCTGCCTTTCAATTGGGAAGAAGAGCTACATAAACTGGGTACGGATTTCTGAACAGTGATCAACAAATATGGGAAACCTCATGAAATTTCACTAATTTTATATCATTTCCATAATTTCCTTTCTTATTTAAAACAGTCTGACGCTTCTGTTACATCCACGAAATTAATGTACAACTGACTTATCCAAAACTTCCTAAATTCTCCTTTCACCGCCTTGTGTTTGTTTATTTATTTATTTATTTAGTAAACACTAGTTGGATTCTTCTCACTGCTTCTCCTTCAATTAAGTAAACTCATCCTCATTTTTTTTTATTACTTTCGATTTGTTAATCAATCTCATTTTTATACAGAAACAATTGTTTTTCCACTGTTACTGAAGACTTTAGGGAACTGCCTGCCCTGTCTTTGGAGCATCAGCAATCCTAAGCCTTTCAGACCTTCGGTGTAGTTTTCAGAGCGGCAGTCTAATGGGAGACAAAGGTCTTGAGCTGGGGAAACTTAATTGAGACATTCTACGATCACTGATCATTAGGGTGCCTTCTCTGCAGGCAGCTCTCCTCACTGCAGCTGTGATGTGAGACACACAAGAAGTGACAAGGCTTCTCCTCCTCCAAGAGTCTATAACCAAAGCAGGTAAGTGGTAGGCAACTGAGCAACATATTCAGGGGCATCTATCAGTGAAAATTCAGAGAGAGAGAGAGAGAGAGAGAGAGAAGAGAAGAGAACAGCTTGAGTGGGGGTATCCTGAGGACAGAGTGCGAGCAAGCCTCGTGGGCAGAGTGAAGAGAACGGATCTAGTGAGAGTTTAGACTCTGGTCAGACACCAATGGGATGTAAGAGGAGAAAGTGAGCCGTCACATTATCGAGAATCTTCAACACTAGATGAAGAATCTGGACTTGCTGCACAAAGGGATAAGCCTTTGTAGATTGTGAGCATGGGAATCAACCCTTATTGAGGGTTGATGCCTGAAATGAGGGCATCCCTCATTTCATTGTGCTTCACTTTATTGGGATTCACAGATAGTGCATTTTTGTTGTTGTTTTGTTGTTTGTCTGTTTTACAAATTGGAAGTCTGTGGCAACCCTGTATTGAGCAATTCTACTGGCGTCATCTTTCCAACAGCATTTATCCACTTCATGCCTGTGTCATATTCAGGTCTTTCTAAACAAATTTCAGACTTTTTCCTTATTATAGTGGTTATGGGGATCTGTGATCAGGGATCTTGGCTGTTCCTACTGTAATTGTCTTGGGGCATCTTGAACTGCACCCACGTAAGACCTCTGACTTAATTAAGTCCTCTGACTTAATAAATGTGTGCTTTGACTGCTCCACAAACTGGCCAGCGGTTCCCCATCTCCCTTCCTCTCCTCCTGGCCTGCCTAGTCCTTGAAACACAGCAGTGATGAAATTAAGCCAATAGGCCTACACAGCTGTTAAGAGTTTGGGTGAAAAGAAGAGTCACACGTCTCTCACTTTAAATCAAAAGCTAGAAAGGATTAACGGTAGTGAGAAAGGCACACTGAAAGCTGAGGCAGGCTGAAAGGCGTCCTGAGAAGCAGATATGGAAAGAGTCTGAGTGGGCCGCGCAGAGAAGCCACAACATTCCCTTAAGCCAAAGCCTGGTCCAGAGCAAGGCTGTAATTTTCTTCAATTCTATGGAGGCTGAGAGGGATGAGAAAAGCCGCAGGAAAAAGTTGAAAACTAGCAGAGATTGGTTCATGGGGTTTAAGGAAAGAAGTTGTCTCCATGACAGAAGAGTGCAAGGTGAAGCAGCAAGTTATTTCAGAAGACCTGGCTCAGACCATTAATGAAAGTGGCGACGCTAAACAACAGATTTCCAGTGTGGATGACATAGGCTTATAGGGGAAGAAGATGCTGTTTAAGAGTTTCATGTGTCCGTGCCTGGCTTCAAAGCTTCACAGGACAGGCGGACTCTTGCTGGGGGCTAATGCAGCCGGTGACTTCAGCTTGAAGACAATGCTCAGCTACCATTTCAAAACTCGCAGGGCCCTTAAGGAGTTATGCTAAATCTACTCTGCACTCTATGAAGGAAAAATGAAAGGCTGGATGACAGGACATCTGTTTAGAACATGGCTTGCTGAATTTTTGAATATTTCAAGCCCATTGTTGAGACCTACTATTTAGAAAAAAAAGATTGCTTTCAAAATATTACTGCTCACTGGCCATGCACCTGGTCACCCAAGGGCTCTGGTGGATATAGACCAGAATAATGATGTTTAGATGCCTACTAACACAACATCCATTCCGTAGCCCACAGATAAAGGAGTCATTTCACTTTACAAGTCTTATTATTTTAAAAAAATACATTTTGTAGGGCTACAAAATGTAGAGGTAGTGCTTCCTCTGGTGGATCTAGAAAAGTACACTAAAAACCTTCTGGAAAGCATTCACCATACTAAATACCATCAGGAACATTCACGATTCATGGGAAGAGGTCAAAACGCCAACCCTACAGGAATTTTGAAAAAGTTGATTTCAACCTTCATGGGTGACTCTGAGGGGTTCAGGACTTCAGTGGAGCAAGGGCCTGCAGGTGTGGTGGGATTATCAAGAGAACCAGAATTAGAAGTCGAGCCCTAAGATGCGAACGAAATGCTGCAGTCTCATGAAAAAACCTGAACAGGCGAGGAGCTGATTCTTATGGATGAGCAAAGAAAATGGTTTCTGAGATGGAATCTACTCCTGGTGAAGAGGCTGTAAAGATAGATGAAATGACAACAAAGGATTTAGAATATCACACAAACACAGTTGATTAAGCAGAGGCAGGGTCTGAGAGGATTGACTCCAATTTTGAAAGAAGTTCCGCTGCAGGTAAAATCTTCCACCAAACAGCCTTGCATGCTAACGAGAAATCATTCGTGAAAAGAACAGTCCACTGACATGGCAAGCTTCACAGTAGTCTTATTTTAAGAAACTGCCACAGCCACCCCAAATTTAGCAACCACCAATCATCAAGCGGCCATCAAAGCAAAACCTGCAACAGCAAAAAGAGTATGATTCACTGCAAGGTCAGGGGTTGGTTCACATTTTTTTTTTCTTTTTACCAATACAGTACTTTTTAATTAAGGTATGTACTCTTTTTTTAGACATAATGCTCTTACACACTTAATAGACTATAAAAGAGTGTAAACATAACTTTTATATGCACTGGGAAATCAGAAAATTCATTAGACTCACTTTATCGTAATATTTGCTTTACCGTGGTGGTCTGGAACCAAACGCACAGTTTCTGTGAGGTGTATGCCTGTATGTTAAAAGCAGTAAGGAAATGGTAAACCTGTTGGTGTCTAGAATAAATTTTATTTTTGAAGAAAAAGGTTGCCTTGGAAGCAGCTGCAGTGGTCTGTGTGTGAAACAATGAGAACCCAAATAGTCATCTCAGACATCTTAAGACTAAAATGTCACAAAAAGACATGGGCCTAACATCTGAAATGTGGAATTTCAAGAAAGTATAAATAAAGAGCTCCTATGTGCTTTCTGCTCTCAAATGTCCCCCTCTTTATATCATCATAGCTTTAAAAACAAGCTTTTTAGGCTAACAGAGAAATACACAACTTTGAGGAAGGCCTTTTTGAATAATTAGGGTTCCTTTGGATCATACAGTGAATGCAGTCCATAAATCTCTCTCCTCTCTTCTGTTCTCTCCCTCTTTCTAACTCTAACCCTAAAATACAAACATATCTCAATCGAGGTTGCCCTTGACCAAGAGTTCCCGATGAGTGTCTGGACTCTGGAATCAACATCCAGGGGATCTGGGTAAACAGTGGGGGTACAGAAGAGCTGATGGAGGAGACGCCCCAGGTCTCCAAATTCAACGGATGTCACATACCAGTGGTTTGGTTTGCATTTCGTACTTCAGGACACAGTGGGTTTGCTTCTGTTTCCCAAGCAACAATTTTTTAACCCAAATAAAATGGCATTGAGTAATTAAAAATAAAATTGGGAGGACAGAAAACAGGCTGCCCACAGATGCTGTCAACAGTCAGGGGCTCCTCAGCCGCTGTCATCTCATCATCCCCTTTTCTGCAGTCGAGGAAGACATTTCCTCACTTCCTGTGTAAGGGCTGCTGCACCCTTGGGGCTTCCGTGCAGACGCCCCTGCTTCCTGCCTCTTCAACACTGGCAGGATGTAGGCCTCATTGTATTCCTGGCAATCTAGAAGCAGACGAGTGACACTCATGACGCTAAATGCAGCGCTCACACACTTTTAAGTAAAACCCTAAACATATTGTTTAGAGTTGGATGGTCACAACGAGGGGACTGTATTACAATCCTATAGGGGTCAGACAGGATTTGAAAAGGGGGCCTTTGAAATTGGTAAATTAAGAAATGTCTAAGTATTGCTCTTTTCCGTTAATTTCAAATATTATATTTGAAATAAATAACTCATAGTACATTTAACGCTAGTCAAATACCTTACAAAAAAGGTCAAGAGTTTGCCTAAGACATCTCTCCTTCATCAGTCCCATATTCAGCCTGAATTACTGCTGTGGCACGTCCTTTGGTTCTGTAAGTGCAACAAAACCATTTTGGATTTAAAAAATAAAAAATTTTAAAAAAAAATTTTAAAAAACCCAACAAACCGTTTTGGATACACTGAGTCATATGCATGTGCTTTCGCTACAATTTGTGGGAAAAAATGAGTTTTTTTTTTTAAGGATAAAGTGATTATCTGAGCTACTAAATACACTCCCAGAATCATTATGGCTAGAATTTAGGATGTCCATTTTACAGGCAAACATTTTCAGGGGAATAGACCAGATCCAAATGATCTAAGTTGATAAATGCAGCTGGCCTTTCGGGTTTAATTTCTTCCTTGGCTTCCGCAATTTAATACACTTTTAAATTCATACAAAACCCTAGTTTTCATTTTAGTGAAACAGTCCTACGTCAGCGGAAGTGATCTATATCCCTCAAATATGAAGGGTAGTTACCTCAAGAGCATCATGGCGTGTTGCTCTAAGCAGCAGAGGACTATTCAGAAGCGGGTATTAAGGAGAACTGTTTCTAAGGCTTTCAGCCCATCTCTGTGTCTGTTTCTTTTCTTCTAGAAAAGTCTAACGACCCGCACTTTTACACTCAATGCATTTTGGCCATCTATTAAATGCATCTTGGTTTCTTGATTGGTCAGAAAAAATTAAGCTCTCGAAGGCTTGATGCTTGATAAAATCAAAGTACAAAAAGGAAGATTTAGATTATTTTATTTTGTGTGGTATTTTACTAAATCACATTTAAAATTGTTGTATCATAAGCCAAACTTTGAAAATGTGTAACTAACATTTTATCCTGTTAGTTCTAGTAATTCAGATTTACTTATAGCTCAAGGGAACAATTTTGACAAAGCAAATTAAAAGTTCAGTACAAATTGTTGACTATGGGGATCCCTGGGTGGCGCAGCGGTTTGGCGCCTGCCTTTGGCCCAGGGCGCGATCCTGGAGACCCGGGATCGAATCCCACATCAGGCTCCCGGTGCATGGAGCCTGCTTCTCCCTCCGCCTGTGTCCTCTGCCTCTCTCTCTCTCTCTGTGACTATCATAAAAAAATTAAAAAAAAAAATTAAAAAAAAAAATTGTTGACTAGTATCATATCTCCAAAGATAAAATAATATCCTTCTACATATATTGAGGAAGGATACATATTAAAAAAATGAGAAAAGTCCTTATTTATATCTTTGACTACTACCATAAAAGTCATAAAAAACATACTGAATAATAAGCTTTTCTGAAAGAAAGGAATAAAAGGGTGATTTTAGAAAACTTTTCATCACTAAATATTACCTTAGAAAGAAAAATAAAAGCACACACAGAACAAAACAACTTTCAACTAAAACCCATGAGAAGTCAAACAGCTAAAGCAGTACAGATACAGGCCTGAGTGTCAAGTTGAGGTATGGGCTCTGACTACCTTTTAAAAAGCTTTTCTATGAGCTAAAGCACAGTTTTGAGTGGACAGAGACATATTAATTCCATTTGGCTCCAAAAGCATTTTGCATTTATTTGTTTTGATTATAAAACCCTTGTATATCATCTTGGCCTTGGCTCTCTGATAAGTTGCCCTTTTTTTAATGCACTGGCATGAGTTTTAATCATCTGTTTACTTCCCGCTTTCATGTAGATGCCAGAAGAAAAACATTCACGTGACCTTCCAATCTTACCTTCAATTTTATGTCTGTTCATTTTTTGGACACATTGTATGGTATACAGCACATCGGCCCATCCAAATGAAGAGACATTTTTTTCTTCTAAGCATCAAATTCTATAATCAATAATCAGCTCTTCTCCCTTATTCCTTAGATACCTCAATAATTCATTAACCTAAGTGTGTGCACATAGTTATATATTATTAATGTGTGTATTTATACATATAAGTACTTGCATATACAGACACGTATGTGGTATGCGTATAAAGACCATAGAGATATAATACAACCACTGTAAACGACAATCCATGAACTCGCTTTCTATTCTTTAGTTATCACCCAAGAACCAGAGAGCAGGGAGAGCTCAGGACAGGGGCTCAACAAGCAACACAAATTCATTCAATTTTACTTTAAAATTCAAATTGAGAAGCCTGCAGAGAGGCTGATAAGCTGTCTAGTAGAGTATAAAGCCGACCACAGGCCTTAAGATCTTACACAGGTGGATTATGTGTAATGAAGTAAAAGGAATAAATGTCATCTAAGGTGAACAAATCCATCACAAGTCCTACCCAGGCAAGTCAAACACTGGAAGTATATTGGAAATTATGAATATAACATTCCACTGAAAGTTACAAATATAAATACCACAGAGGATATATACTCCTTTCACAGATATGTGTCTTCCAAATGCAAATAGACTTCTTAAAGAGATCATAATACAGAGGAAAATTCTGAACTTTTTTTTTTCATAGAGAAGTGGACTCAAGAAAATCAGAATGTGTAAATAAAAAGAAAATACCAGTGAGTCTTACTTTTCAACAAAAATAAAGCCTATGTTTAAAAAGGTGTGAATGCTCTTCTATTTGACAACACCTCATTTAAGTGTCCTGATACCATACATGCATTTTTCACACACAGGAGGGTTTTGGCACGATCATATATAGGATAGGCTATATTTTAAGCCACAGCAAAAGAGAGACAATTTGGTACATCGCTTCTTAATATAATTTTATATTATCGTAGCATAACTATTCAAGTGACTTATGGTCTCTGCACTAAAATACTGACTTCTCAAATGTTTTTCAAAATTTCTCCATATGAAAGGAATCAGAAAATTCAGCATTTTTTCCCCAAAGTTCATTGGTCCTGAAATTCATTACTCTGTCCCTTCTTTCTCCCATAATGCAGATCCTTCCCCTCTAAGCGCCTCCCCTCCATCTCCCAGATATAAAGGAGCTAAAGGAAACAGCAAGGAAAAAAAAAAATAAATAAAAAAAAAAAAAAAAAAAAAAAAAGGAAACAGCAAGGGGTTGGCATTGAGCTACATGAGAGCACACACATGTGTAACTCCGCTCCTTGCTCTCTTTCCTTCCTTCCAACACTCTGCCTTCTCACCAAACACAGAACGCAGCCCGCCTCTCACAGAAAAGGAAGGGAACTATACGTTGATTTAATAAAATCATTTGATGACAACCTTATAATAATTATTGGATGGGAAACCCTAAATCTCATTAGTACACATAATGTTTTTAATGGTGACCGACTTCACCTAAAACGTGATGGTGTAATGCTATGCTCTTCAACACACGTCTGAAAATGAGGCTGTCCATGAGCATTTCAGCACAGAACCACGATTATGGTGACCTCTTTCCTCCCTCGGTCATTACCAGTTATTGCACTGTTTTCAAAACACCAGTTTGGGCGTCCTTCTCATTGACTTACTCTCCTCAACTTTCAGATCATGGTCTCCAGTGCTCCCGTCCCAGGATTTCTCTGACTTCCCTGGAACTTCTAGTTCACTGATACAACCATCTTTTCATTGGCCACATCCTCTTATGCCCTCTTTTCCCTCCTTACCCAACTTAGATTCCAAGAGCATTATTATAATCACATCCTTTCATGAGCTCTCAACTCCTTTGTTCCTCTTAATACTCTTCTGGAGCAGTCTCAACTCACAGATAAATCCTATCCTTGGCCTGTTCGGCACTGCAATGAAGTAGCTAAAAGTTGAAGGAAAAAAAAAAGTATAGCCATGACAACTGCTTTCACATTTGACTTTTGATCCCAAACCTGAGGCAGGCCGTCAGCACACCCATGCAACTACACCATTCCTTGATCTATTCACGCTCCTGGAGGACCACTTCACATTTCCCCTATCCTCACGCTCACTCTTAGCTTAGCTCTTTTTCACTCAGGGGAGGACCTCTTTCTTCACTACTAAGTGATCCAAAGTCCTCCTTCCCCCAACTCACACCACTGGCTCCTTGTCTTCCTGTCACAGCGCTTCCCAGATTCTGTGTGCTGAAGGACCAGGACCAGCCCCAGTACCCCAGGCTCCTGTGAGCCTACATTCTTATGAAATACAATAAAAATGAACTATTAATAATGAAATAAATAGTAAAGACATTCAAGCATTCACCATGTATCAAATACTAGATTTAACATACACAATCACTACATCTAATTGCTATGAACTCTTACTCTCAAGTCTGTCTTATCTTACTGCGCACCAGCAATAAATACCTTGCACAGGCACGAGGCCAGTGTCACACTTGGAGTAAAGCTTCCCATTTCAAACCCGGCTCTGGATGCTTCCTTTGCTGGGACAGCCCTTCCTCAGAGAGCCCCCATGGCTTGCTCGCTACCTTATTCCCCTCAGCTCCTAATACCACCACCTGGGGAGGGCTTCCCTGGCCATCGGGTGTCACCCAGGAAAATAAAAGCTCACCATCACATCCCATCCCCTTGCATTACTTTTCCTCCAAGCTTTTATGACTTCAAGTTGCCATTCTTACACAATTATTTTGTATTGTTTGTTCTCCCCATGTAAGTTCAATACCATGAAGTCAGTAGCTACTCTTTGTGCTGAGTTCGCAGCATTTAAATTCTACATGGCACATAGTAGGTCTTCAATGGTGTTGAATGAACGCATGGATTCCACCAAACATATAAATGAAGATAAGCTGTATGGTCTCATCACAGGCGTCTGGATCATGGTGAAAGGTTCTACGGTTTTGTAAATACTCCTGTGCAGCTTCTTTGATAATAATATACTCTTACTGCTTCTTTATACCAGGCCCTGAAATTGGGGCGGGGTTAGGGGAAGCAGACATCAGCTCTCTCTCAGGAAAGGCAATGCCACATGGCAGGGGTTAAGTTTTAGCTCTTAGATGTGTTGCTTAGAATAAATTTTACTAAAAAACAAAACAAAACAAAACAAAAAACAAAACAAAACAAAACAAAAAAAACAAAAACAAACAAAAAATAAATTTTACTTCACAAAAGCCACACAAGAACAAGGATCTACAACTTTAGGATGCCTGGGGGAAGAAATCAATGGTAGTGAGCTTTTATGCAAAAGAAGCACCTACTGAAATGAAGGCATGAACAATTAAAACACACTGTTTTGTAAGAAAAGTAGAAGTGAATTCATAAGGTCACTGCTCCTTAGGAAGGGACCTGAGTATTTGACTTCAATTCAAATCTGATTGGAAAGTGTGTTCATTACATAAACAACAAATATACTGATGTGAAATTCAGAATATTAGGAAAACAAATTAAAAGGGAAAATCGTATTTCTTATTCTTGAGGTAAGCAAGTAATAAAAAAAAATATTATATTTGGAGGAGTAAAAATAATAAAAAGAGTACCTTATTTTTAATAAACATTAATTCTTTCAGATTATATTTGCATTATAAATAAATCTTCTTTTACATTAGATATAATGTGTATTCTATTACTTTATGACAGATATTTTATAGTTAACATACTAAAAAACCTTTCCTATTAAAAAAATAATTGTAACTAGTCTGTTAAAAGCTAACTTTTACCAAATTAGCATAATAATTGACATTCATTATTTTATATTTCCAGAGCTCCAAGCTTGTGCCCTCAGGAACAGCAACCATCTTTTGGGAAATTCTCCTCCTCACTTCTTTTTGATTTGATGGGTGCTCACCGCTGGGTCCAGTATGGTACCCGGAACCTCCACATATGGTTGCTGGGGGAAGTGTGGTCCCTGATCCGGGTCAGGCAAATCAGGGCCCTTCCACCGGAACTGGAGTTAGAGACTCCTTTTTTTGCAAGATGGGAGAGAGACAGCAAGCTACTGAGGTTCAAGTCTGACTACAAAAAAGGCAAGAGGTACCTTTCTGGAGTGATGGAAATGTTCTATATGTTGATTATGTAGTGGTTTGTGTAAGTCATATAGCTATATACTGAAAAAGACAAATTTTACTCTATATAAATTATACCTCAATTAACCTGATTTAAAAATTTAAAAATCCAATGTACTTCCTTTTACGGAAATCTCTTTTTGTTGTTATGTTTTACCATATTGTCTTGACATATATATCTATATAGACATATAGATATAGATGTATATATATTGATATATATGTATATATCTATATCTATATCTATACGCCCATTTGATAAAACTGTATTTTCCTACATTCTAATATGCAAATATGATATGAGGCAATGACAAGGTATTAAAATTAATACTTTAATATCATTCTGTGGAGCAGTGTGTAGTACTCAATAATTTCATATCTCATTTGCAATAATCTATAAGCATCATACAATTGTTTCAATTAGAAACATGTTTTAATACAAATGAATAGCTTGAGAAAACAGGCACTAGAGAACTAAAATGGGAACATTTTTCCTATTCCAATCTAATTAGCTCATTCTTCTACTTCAGTTTGCTTTCCTGTTATCTTCTGAGGTATTGCTTTGTATAAAATGTTTATTACTTCCATTTTTAACTATTTGCTTAAAGTAGTAAATATATTGTTATTTACAATATATAAAAATATATACAGTATAGAACATAGAATATATACACAGTTCATCCAAACTGATACAGGAAACATTTATGAATAAAAATAATACTTAGAAATGATTAAACATTCTAGTGAAGTAATAATCTGCTTAAGGCTAAGCAGCTAGATTTTTTCCGTAGTTCTTATGTTCAAAATTATAAGAAACCAGGGGTCTTTTATGGTTTCAGAGAAGCCATCCTTCTGGCAACAAAAAGCAAAACCGTAATCTTTTTCCAGGATGGTCCTTCAGACATTCATCGCTCAAACAAGTTCATTAGTGCCTCTCTTCCAGCAGAGGAGTTTTATCTAAATACCTATGAATTTGGCAGAGTCCTAAGACTATACTATAGAGAAAAACATAATATTATTAGGAATAAACACCCAGCTTTGAAAAGAAAATGGATGTCATAAGTAAATGTCAATAGTTTTTTTTTTTTTTTCTTAGGTCAATAGTTTTCAACACTCATACAGAGAAATCTTCATCGGCTCTTCATAGAGGGCAGAGCACTACAGTTGTGTTTTTAAAATTCTCTCAAACACATAAATGTGTGGAAGCCCTGGCTTAACAAAAGTTCATATGGAAACTACGTAAGATAAACACAATCAATAAAACCTGAGAAGTGACAAAGTGTCATGCATAGGAAATTATTTAATAGACCCCAAATCACTAGCATTTATAGTTTATAGTCATCTCTCCTTCCTCCATCCACTAAAGCAAAGGAATTTCTTCCTTCTGGGTTTCCTCTAATTTCACTGCTCTTAAAATGTATGGAATTTTCGTTATTGTAGATAAGGTTAAAAGGAAAATTTACATAATAATAACATGATGGAGAGAAATAACAAAGGACATGCAAGAATTTAAGCTGATGTGTAAACTGAGCCATAAAATGGCTGTAGCCAATTACAATGTAATCTTAGTGACAAGAAAAAGGGAGGAGAAAAACCCGTTACATCCAGTATGGGTTGAACCACTGCATGAGGACTGCAGTTCTCTGTATCGTAGTTTAAGAAGATTGCTGATGAACTTGCTTGAATGATGAACACCTGCAAGGCCATCTTGGAAGAATTAGAGTTGTTATTTAGTGCCAGAAGAATGAAAGAGAATAAGAACACATTTTCCTTAAGTAGGTAGATGTCTAAAAATTTAAAAAAAGGTTGTTTTATAAGGTAGAAAATCCAGATTATTAGAATTTAAAATATGCTTTCAAAATTTTCACTAGCATATATTACATACAGGCTAGGAGGCAAAGCCAGATTGGAATTACAGTAAGTAGTAACAATAAAAAAGTTCTTCTTGTAAAGAATTTCTTTTATTTATTTATTTATTTTTAAGAATTTCTACTCCAGGAATGATGTGGGAGGTACCAGTGATTCCTGTGCTGGGTAACTTTCACAGGTAATCCTCCCTTTGTAAGGAGAGACACAAATGTTCCTCTGTAATCCATTCCAAATCAAATGGTTAATGATGATCATCAGTACTGATTATTCATTTCTTGAAGAGACGTGATATTCTTAATGGGTTCCTGACATATTATTAGCATTTCTTCAGTGTACCAATTAGGGCAGAAACCAAGAACTGGCAAATTGTGCAACAGGAATACATCGGCCTTCCATTTCTATCTTTGCCAATTTTCCAAAACATTTTAATATTAGGAAAAAAAGTGTTTTAAAGTTCTGCTTAATATGTTTCTAGCTACACTGATTTACTTACTGAGAACAATCAGTAGTGTGTAGGAAATTTATTTGCATGTTAATTAACTTTGGGGGAATGAGATCTGGTTTACTCTACGGTTATATAATGGCTTTCCAGAAAAAGAACAAAGCCAAAGTTTGGGAAAAATGACAGAATTTAATTACCTGTCTCCGTGATTTCAAGGGGAATTCATCTACCATATCTTACATAAATGACTGATGCATTTTAATCAAAGGGAACCATGAACCGAATCAGCCTGCCTGGTATCATGGCATAGGCAGTCACTGAATATCATTTAAAATCTTTATGAAATAATACCATTGATTATAATAATAGTAATCACACTAAAATAAATATATTAAATGTGAAATATCCCACAGTGGTGTTTTAGATTTATCTGGCTTAGGTACAATATTTTAGTTTTTGAATGGGTATTACGTTGCAGTAGCAATACGGTGTTGCTCACATGCAGCGGGCACTTTAGAATGTGACGAGCACAGGGTCCAATCTCAATCTACTACACTCTCTGTGATACTTCTCTAATCTCTTGAAGGTTATATCTTCATTTACTTTAAATGAGGTTAATAATACATACATCATAGGGCAGTTATGAAAATTAAAATAGATAAGGCACTTGGGTAAAGTCTCAGTAAATGGGAGCAAAGTCTCAATACATGGAAGCTTTATATAATACCGGTAGTATAATTTTCTCTTTTGAGACACTGAAGCCCATTACTCTCATCACTTCTCCCTCCTCCTCATTTCTGCCCAAAGTAAATCAGCTTTGGACCCGTGTGCAAATAAATGATAGGTAAGAGAAGAAATACTCATCGCTGAATGTCTTTAAAAACAGATCACTTTGAGCTACTCGTAGGCGTTGACTATGTGGAATGGTGTTCTGAGCATCATCACATGCCAGGATTTCATAAGAATTCTGAGATCTTCCTCAGTAATGCTAAGTGATTCTTATCATCCCCCTGGGTGAAAGAAACAGAATGCCTGCTCTGGGGCTAGAAGCAGGATGTAGTCTTAAGACTTTCATTAGCACCAATTTGGGTTACAGGGAATGCCAAGAAGGTCAGTGGATTTGGCTGTGATTTTTTGCTACAATCAATATAGCAGCAAGCCAACAAGTAAAACCCCCAGGGGCTGGGGTCAGGATGAGGTAACTGGTCTATAATTACTACATGGGGCTGAATCCTGCTTTTTTAAGCTTTATAATATCATATAAAATCATTTCTGATTTTTATTCCCTTTGACTTTCACAAATAAAAACAAGGCAATAGGCCCAAAACCTTGAGTGTTAAAAAACAAAAACAAAAAAAACCTCAAGCAACTAGATGTGAGAGAGGAGTGACATAATTCTTCCATTGTTGGTGCAAATAACCAAAACAACTGAATTGGTATATGGGTATATGTCCTATATTCTAGGTTCACTGGACTCTGAAGAATCTGTACTTTGCACTCATAATTCTTTCCAGGGGGAATATGTCACCCCTTCCCTCTCCTTCCTGCCTTGCTCATCTTTCCAGAGGCATCCCAAATGCCACTCCTTCTGTTCAGCCTTCCCTGCAACTTTCAAACAGTTGACTGCTATCAATGCTCTGAAAATGTGCCCTGTCATCACATTACATAAACATCTGTTTATCTGTCCCTTCCTTCCTTGATCTCATATTTTTTTATTGAGGAGTCACAAGTTTATAAATATATAAACATGGGAGGAAGGAAGTGCTAAGCTGGAAAACAGACAAATTCAAGGTCACACAGTGACTGCGCCTAGGTGATCTAGGGGAATTTAGTTAAACTTCCTGTGTTTACTCTGAATCACTCTGGGAGGACAAAACAACATCAACCATTCAGGTCTGTACTAAGGATTAGACGTGATGTATGTCAGGTGATTAGCACAATATTTGGGAAGGAGAATTAAGTTTTTAAATGTCAGTCATTATTATAATCAGTCAATAACTCAAATGTGGACTATCGTGTAATAGTGCTTTGGTTGGAGCAAAACAAAATACTAAAGGAATGCAAGGTTAAAATAATTTTGATTGAGATACCAGAAGTGTGTAGGCTGTCATTTGGAAATTTGATAAATGTTTGTTAAAGTTACTTGAATTTCCAGATCTCTTGAAAGCTGAATGGGAAGTTAATGGATAGACATAATTTTGAAAAGCCCAAATAGAGAGGAAGATATTTTCCCCAATTTTATGGATTTCAGCTTCATTCCAATCCATTTGTCGGGTATTCTCAACAGTCAGAACTCAAGAAAGTCCTATATGTTTGCTATACTGTATCATTTAATAGATTTATATAGCCACATAAAAAATAAATTCGGGAAAAGTAGAGAGAGAACAAATTAAGGTATTCTTTTTTTTTTTTAACCTTACCTTAAACTTTATTTTATTTTATTTTTTAACCTTTTGGTCAAATTTTATTTTATTGTATTTTAATTTTTTAATTTTATTTAAATTCACTTAATTAACATATAATGTATTATTGGTTTCAGAGGTAGAGGTCTTATATAACACCCACTGCTTATTACATCATTAGCCCTCCTTAATATCTATTAAGTTACCCTATCCCCCCCTCCAGTGACCCTCAGTTTGTTTCTTATTGATTAAGAGTCTCTTATGATTTGTCTTTCTCTCTGATTTTGGCTAGTATCCAAAATCTATAAGGAACTTATCAAACTCAACACCCAAAGAACAAATAATCCAGTTAAGAAATGAGTAGAAGACATGAACAGACATTTCTCCAAAAAGAAATACAAATGACCAACAGACACATGAAAAATGTTCCACATCACTCGGCATCAGGGAAATACCGATCAAAACCACAATGAGAAACCACCCCACACAGATCAGAATGGCTAAAATTAACAAGTCAGGAAACAACAGATGTTGGTGAGAACGAGGAGAAAGGGGAACCCTCTTACACTGTTGGTGGGAATGCAAGCTGGTGCAGCCACTCTGGAAAACAGTATGGAGGGTCCTCAAAAAGTTGAAAATAGAGCTACCTTATGCCTCAGCAATTGCACTACAGGGTATTTACCCCAAACATACAAATGTAGTGATCTGAAGGGGCACCTGCACCCCAGTCTTTATAGCAGCAATGTCCACAGTAGCCAAACTATGGGAAGAGCCCAGATGTCCACTGACAGATGATAGGATAGAGAAGATGGGGTGTATATGTATACAATGGAATATTACTCAGTCATCAGGAAATGAAATATTGACATTTGCAACGATGTGGATGGAACTGGAGGATATTATGCTCAGTGAAATAAGTCAATCAGAGAAAGACACACATATATAATAATTTTAGCACATTATTTGTACTATTAGATACATGAAGGAAACGCAAATGATAAAAGAACCCAGACAGAGATCAACACACACCTAATGAGGTGATCCTCATCAAGTAGTAGGAAAGACAATAAATTCTTGGCAGATAAAATCTTAGATCAAATCTTCAAAAATCCATATATGTATGGGTTGACCCTGTGACAAGTGGGACATGCATATTCTACAAAGCTATGCTTATTGTATGTTACACAAAAACTTTTACTCTAGGGAGAATGGTATCTAAGAGGAATGGCTTAAGGTTTACCTTTTAACGGAATGGTCAGAGAAACAGTAATAGATGATGAATGAGCATGTAAAAGCTATAAGAGACAAAAAGAGACAAACTGTATAATATAAAAGGAAATTCCTTTGAGACTTTTATTAGTGAAGAAAGAAAAGGATAGAGCACAGTGAGGAAAAATTGGGGTCAAAATAAAAGATTTTTTTTCATTGATAAAGAGATTAGGAACATGAATATTTGTAGGCTGTTTGGAAGAGCTGGTGCAATGGATGGAGAAAAAATAGCTAAGACAAATTATTTGAAGGAAACGGTCTCTGGAAAGATATAAGCAGCTAAGATTAAGTGGATTTGGGAAGGGGTTATTACACCTGTAAAGCATATAGGATGCATGAGCCACATGGTCAAGAGGAAGGGAGGAGGAAGCAATTCCTGAAAAATGTTTTACTGAAGATAGGGAAGTAGGAATAATCAGAGATGAGAACAGATGGCTTTGATTTTTCCCACTAGAATCAAAGGTGAGATTTTCAAGTAAGATTTAAGAGAGAGCTTAGATATTTAAAAAGAAATCAAATACAGATGAATGAAAGTGCTGATGGTAAACTGGTCTTTTACCAAAGCCAGTCCATACAGTGCAGGCACTTCCAGTCACAAGGTATCAGGAAGGGGGCCTGATGGAAGGATGAGGCCTGGAGAGAAGGGGCAGCAAGCTAGCTAGCCAGAGGGAGTTCAGCAGAAAATAGTCAAGTAACAGAATCTGACCGGGGGAAGGTGTGCAAGCTGAGAGAAACTGAGGAATTGGCGTTTATAAATGGGACTAGGAAAAAAACCGGAATCTGAGTAGTGTAGAGAAAGACCTTGAGGCAAGAAGTTTAGATACCAAAGGGTCTAGGAATGCATGGGGTCTAGGAATGCATGGGTGGATGCATTAAAAAACAACTACTCTAAGAAATGAGTTTTCTCTTTGGCTGACTTCGTTAGATCCCCTACGACAGTGGTAGAGGAAAAAGGAAAAAGCATGACCTTCGTGGCAAATGGTCACGAATGAGTTTGCGGAAAGTTGGCAGGATGATAAAGACAGCAGCCTTTCTATGTTGTGACTGGCAAAGCTGGAGCGACTCAGACAGAAAGGTGACAGAATTCTCGATACGCCTCGCTCCAGTCTGAGGGAATGTGCACTGGTGACCTGCCTGCCTGGGACGGGGTGAGAACTGACCCCCCAACACCAGTACACCAGCTGATCTTCTGTAAAATCAAATAATCCAACTAAACTAGAATCTGTCACATGCCTTCCAACACTCGAAGTTGATTAGCATGAGTTGATAATAAGAAAATATACATATATATATAAATAAATAGTATGTATTATATGTGAAATCAAAATCAAAAGAAGATCAAAGACATGAGAGAAACAAAATAAGTTACCATGGCAAAGGTGAAAAAATGGCAAGAAGGTGAAGACTCTATGATTAAAAGAATTTTCTCAGTAAGGTACACAGAACAATGTGCAGCAGCTCCTGGGACACAGTTGAGAAAGCTATTAATATATAGTGTAAGAAAAAAATAAGTAAATCTGTTTAATCATGTTCATCTTTCTCTAGCTTGTGGGTTTTCCTATTATGAGTTAGAGCATATTATGTATTTGCTATCAGAAGAAAGAAAATGTTCTTTCCAGTATTTGATTTAAATTACTTGGGTATAAAAAGGTACTACCAGAAGGCGACGGGACCATTCAAACTACAGTTAGCATGACATTTTTTCCACCACAGTTCTACAGATTGAAATCCATCTTTCAGGTTACAATGAATATAAATAAATATGCTGCCCCCTGCCCCTTTTAAGAATCGGTAGGCTTAGAAAGATTTTAAGGTAAAGGCATTATTACATTGTCGTTTTGTCAGACAATGACGCTTTAGATACAATGCCTACTAAATGAAAAGTATAAAATTCAGCAAGGCCTTGTTAATCATTTCATTTGATGGAAATTTATTCATTCAATATTCCCATGAAAAAATGGCCCTTTTTCCTCTGAAATATTAAAAGAGCTAAAAAAAGGGTTTATGACAACCAGTATAAAGGTGTAGTTAGGGCCTCCATTTATCAAAATAAGCTTCACTCTCCATGGTCCCAAGAAAAAAGTGAGACTCCATAAATACTATCAATAATGATGATGGAAGATTAGGGATTCAGAGGCATGTATTCTTTAGCTAAGAACTGATTTATGACCGGAGCAGGCTATGAGTATGATGAAAAATTCTGTAAGAAAAGAGAAAGTTGAGTCAGGGTTGTTGGCTAAGATTTAACATATAGGTCATAGTATGTATGATTTAGTGATCTCACTAGCACATCATATCTCTTACAGGCATTTGCAAATAATTAATGATAAATAACATATTTTGAAAAGAGACTATTCAATAATAAATTTGTGTTAAATCATGAGTATTTATGTAATGGAGATTACAGTATCAATATCAACAGCAAAAAATTAGTGAAAAAGGAAGAAATTAATTAAAATTCATTTTTATTGATAATGGTCATTAGGATCTCTAAAAGATCACTGTATTCAAAAATGACATAGCTGACCTGAATAATATGACAAAGAAGATTGAATAATGACAAGATACCATCTTTTACAAGAGAGGAGTGTACATATCCATGCCAAAAAAAAAAAAGAAATATCATTTACTTGGTTAATGAACAGGTTTAATAAATTCTGAAAAGGTGTAAGTTGCACTATCTCATTTCAACCAGAATGAAATACAAGTAATTAAAACCAACTGGAGATTTGAAAAAAATAAATGATTCACCTAAGGAATTACTTCATCAAAGAGCAAATAAACATGCAACTAGAGATCATTTTAAAATAATGAAAATGATAACCCAATTTCCAGCTATTATAAATTCTCAAAATGTGCTACTTGGGTGGTGGTACAAGAGGAAAATACAATTAGATGCATAAATTATATTTCATTTTTATAATTATCATAGAAATGATAAGCACATGGAAAAGTAGAGAGAAAAATGTAACAAACCCTCATATACCTAGTTTTAACTAATTATTAGTTGATGTGTTCATATCTGGATCTATATAATGTCTACACATTCTGTTTGTTAATACATGGTTTAAGACCACTTTAATATACAAGTCCTCTTTTATATCAAACCTTAGTAATTAAAGAAACTAGATCATTTATCCTATAGAGTTTCCTACATTCTAGATTTTTCTGCTCGCATATGCTTAGTATTATTTACACATCTCTCAGTGCCCAGAATTTCCTATGAACTGATGGTTAGCTATAGCAGCTCATTCAGATTCAGGCTTATATTTTTTGGCAAGAATTTTTCATAGGTATCATGTATACCTATCAGAGGCAAAGAACGTTTAATGGCCTCTCCTTGTGTGATGTTAATAGTTATGAATGACCATCAACTAAATCCATTCTTTCTTTGAGTTTTGCAAAGTGGAAATATCATAATTCTATTTCTTCTTTATTCAGTAGTTGGAGTAATCCTATGAAGAGATCCATCTCTCTTCAGTTGGTTACCCTGAATTATAGTTAATAAAGGAAAGGCATGTTAAATGTTTGATGTGTTCCCTATATTTACCAGTTTGGAGAGTATTATGTTGGTTTCCTAATATCATCCAAAGATTATCAATGTCAATTTTTAAGTATTATTATGAACTTAAAATTAACATATTTCATATGGTTCAATCTACTATATTTCTTGCCCTCTCTGCTTTTTATCCCCTTCCGTTCTTGTATTATTGTATTATTCTTTCCTTCCTTCATTTTTTTTTCCCTCAAAATATCCTAATTTTGGCCAATGGAAGCAACTTCAAGCTCTGTCACTGTGATACAACCCTAGCAATCTTTTACAGCTTCCTTAATTTCTGGTGTTACAAGATGTTTCTGCCTCAATCTGTATATTTCCTCCTCCAGATGTGTTATCCAGTCATTCCTCCAAAGGACCACAAAAGTTTGGATAAATTAAAAAGTGTAATTCCAGTAATATATTGCTACAAACGATATGATTATTACAAAGCAGTCCTCAGTGCTGAGATGGACATGAGTAAGCACAATACAATTGTCAGTAGAATTAGTCTTATTATTTTTGGGTGTGAACACCAGGTTTAAGAACTACAAGTTCTGGGATCCCTGGGTGGCACAGCGGTTTAGCGCCTGCCTTTGGCCCAGGGCACGATCCCGGAGACCCAAGATCGAATCCCACGTCGGGCTCCCAGTGCATGGAGCCTGCTTCTCCCTCTGCCTATGTCTCTGTCTCTCTCTCTCTCTGTGACTATCATAAATAAAATAAAAAATTTTTTAAAAAAAAGGAAAAAAAAAGAACTACAAGTTCTATGCCCATGCAGCAATTATTATAAAGCCTTAAATTTTATATTTTTATTATTTTTTTCTCATGATTTACTATAAGTGTATTGTTCTTGCTCATCTTGAGTATTTTTCTGTAGTCTGACACAAAGTTGTAATTCCTAATACTAGCTAACACTTTACCAATTGTACCTGAAATTAAAAAAAAGAAACAGACATGTCTAATTTCCAGAAGTCCAACCTAAATATAAGATATATACAAGTCTCAATAAGATTTATTAATATGGACAACAGAAAATTTACTTAATGTCCATTAGCAACAATTAAATGCAACATAAGATAGCTGTTATAAGATTATAAACTTAAGATAATTCCTTAAGTGTATAGAATTTTCAGGACTCATTTTTAGATGATTCTTAATTAACTGCTTGCTTATTATGTGTGTCTCGGCCTGTATACACACGTGCACGCCTGTATGTACGTCAGAGGGGCTGTAGAGCATCATGGTTGAGAATATGGGTCATGGAGCCAGGCAGCCTTAGTTTAAATCAGGGCCTCTTCTTTTAGTAACTGTGTGACTCAAGTCACCTAACTCCTCTCTGTTTCAGTTTCTTTGCCTTGAAAATGGGGAGAATAACAGCTCATGCCATTATTGTGAGAAATTAAATGAATACGGGTCTATAATTGCTTATCCTAATTCTGAAATATGATGACACTGTGTATAGTATTTCAATATCCCCCCTGGTGTTCCTGCCAGGGTATTCATGTGTCTGAACACAGTATGTTGCTAGAGACACCCTGGAGAATTATTACGCTTTCGTGTCTGAGCACAGGCTCTTGATTTTTCACATTCTCCTCATCTTCTTCATTAGGACTGCATCCTTGGGACACCTGCCACTTTCTCTTTTTAAATGGAAAAGGTGAGGCTCCTGGGTGGCTCAGTTGGTTAAGCCTCTGCTTTCACTCAGGTCATGATCCCAAGGGTCCTGGGATCCAGCCCAGTTGTCCTCGCTCCCTGCTTAGCAGGGAATCTGCTTCTCCCTCTGCTCCTCACTCATGCACATGCTCTCTCTCTCAAATAAATAAAAATCTCTAAAATAAATAAATAAATAAATAAATAAATAAATAAATAAATAAATAGAAAAGGTACTTCAAGATGGGTCAGGATGATCTCATTTCTTAAAACATATATATTTCTTTATTATCATTCATTGGTATCTATTATATTTTATTGGTATGTACATGTAAGCATACGAAGTACATCATATTTGACTAAAGCACAAGCAGAACCAAGAATGATGTTCTTGTAAGATCAATAACCTGATTATCTGTTCTGGATGATTATGCAGTTCGTGAATGGTCAAAAACATTATACACATATTTGAGTATCTGATTTTTTAAAAATTTCATCCAAAGACATTAAATATAAATACTCAAGAAAAATAAAATTTGAGGCATCCATGACAAAATGTCAACTTTTTAAATGAATGGCCTCTCTGTCTAGTTCACCCTAGACAGAGGCTGAGCTGCATTCATCCTGGAAAGTGAACAAGGTACACATTTAACAGCAGAGGAACAAGGCCACTGAGGGAAGCCTGAATGCTTTATCCACAACACACAGACATTTTAAAATAAGTCACCAGAAGTTAAATTGCAGAGGTCTACATAAATGCCCCAGTTTCTAGTTCCCATTTCTCATTCCTTTTCTGCATCTAAACCCACATGAAACACCAGTGCTCTCAAATACTTGACTCTTTAAGTAACTCAAAACATATTCGCCCAGTGGCCACTTCAGATTTCTACTTTCCTCTTCATAGACCTTTATCAAACAGTCATTTATTATAGTTTCTTTCTTCCCTGCCATTTGAAATGGAAACCTGTTTTTCTTCAATTTCTTTCACTTAGATGTATATTATCATTCTTTTCCATATGCACCTGGAAAATGTAATAATTGGCAGAAGTCTCACCTCTCAGGTGATCGTTTCTGAAGTTCTTCTGAATTCCTCAGGACTCATATACATGAAAAACCATTTTTAGGGCAAACGTCCTGCTCTTGATTTACTATACAGCATTCCTCTTAATTTCTGAATGTATATGGAGCTGTCAACGAGGTCAAAATTAGTTTTGGGTGACAAAAGACGCTACTGAAATGGCTCTCTTAGATTTGAAGAGTTGTAAAATTCAGTGGAGAACAAAAATAACTTTCATGAAAAAAGGAGAGACCATGATAGGAAGAAGAGACTCTGAAACCTAAAGGTTGTCAGTTTCATCTTACTGAGTAACTGAATATTGAGTGTACTTCCCAAAAGGTATGAAGATATTTCAAGATATAATTTTTCATGTTTTTGATCCAATGAAGTAGATCAAAGTCCCAGACTACAAACTTTCCACAGACTACCTATAGAAGCTCCAAATAACTTCTGTTACCTGGTTATTTTCCTGGTGTAAGTGTAACAACATACTAATGAGGTTTACTCTTAACTGCTGTATTTTTGTAGAACACGATAAAGCTGGATCAATCCAGTTAGTACAGTTTCTTAGCCAGTGGTGCAAGCTAATTTTATATTTAAGATATAAAATAAAAATTGCATAAAACACTTCTCCTGAGTTATTTTTATAAAATATCATAATCCAATATGATTTTTGAAAGAAATCACAGAATGAAAAGCAAAGTTTATGCACTTTCTGAAAAACCAATCTAGAACTTGTGTATTTTAAAAGAAAATGAAAATAAAATAAAAAGAGGCACAATATCTTAAAAGTCCAATGGTGCCCATAAAGTCTATTTTCTTCCTGTCAAGATCCTTCTCAACCTGCTGTGAAGACAGCAAGATAAATGTAAGGTGTCAATCATTTCTATGTCAATACACTGTGATGTCAAAACACAGAAGAATGTGGATTTCTACAAAGAATGGGATGCTTGTAAGTAAACACAAAATTTGACATAATGTCTACAAAATGGACAAAACAGGCCAGATCACATTCATTTATAACCTGAGTTTCTCTTTTTTCAAAGCACAAATTATATATTTTTATAGAAGCATTAAACTTCACTTGTGCCGCAATATATGACTCTTTAAACTTATTCTTCATATTTCACAACACTGAAAAGCTCACTGATGTTTAAATATACCTCATATTCTAACAATTAAACATTACCATTCATATTAAGTAAAAGCAATGTACTTAAGCAATCAAAAAGGTAGAAATAGGGATATACTTCATTCATTCTCAAGCACAGAAACCTGGTACTTGGAGGGGACAAAAATATTACTCCTTTTTTTATATATAGTACAGAAACAGATATCCAGTGTATATGTGGAATTCAAATTTTATGCAAAGAGATTAAAAAGAAATTCTGTAATGTCCCTGGGGAAAATGGGTGATAATGAAAAAGGTTGAGAAACATTGAATATACCCCCATCAACTACAGAAAGAAGTCAGTAACAGAATATAAGTGGAGGAACCATGAAACGACAGAAATTTAACTCAAAGATGAAAGAAGTCTGAACTCTTAACACTGTGGAGACAGGTCAGTGGAAAAGAGTCGAGTTAGAAAAATTGGGATTTAAGTTACAGTTCAACTTCACATCAGACGTGTCTTTGTCCAATTATCTCTCCTGAACCTCATTTTCCTAAATCTGTAATGAAGATACTACCCAAGCTTATTTGATATTTTTTAAAGCCTATTTAAAGATTTTTTAACTAAGATTTGTGAACTATTTACAATAATGTAAATAAATAGTGCAGCATCTAATACATTGACAATAATCAATGGTATCAAATAAATATTAAGCACATAGTACTTATAAATTAAAAATTTACATTGACCAGGTGAAACACCAAGGAAGGGGCCCCTGGGTGGCTCAACAGATGGGCGTCTGCCTTTGGCTCAGGTCGTGACCCTGGGGTCCCAGGATCGAGTCCTGCATCGGGCTCCCCACAGGGAGCCTGCTTCTCCCTCTGCCTGGGTCTCTCATAAATAAATGAATAAAATCTTAAAAAAAAAAAAGAAAAAGAAAAGAAACACAAGGCAATGTCTAGTCCTCAAAAGTTTACAAGATGACATTAGAAGATAGATTCAAATTAAAATAGTTTGAATAAAAAGGAGTTCCTTAGCAATCAGAGTGATCAGACTCAAGTTAGCGAAGGAAGCTTTGGAACCTCTGTTTCTATAAAATTTTAGGTGACTACACCTCCATCTGTTCAAAACGATTTATACATTCATGAGCCTTAAGGAGAGGAGCTCGACCAGATGGTCTGGAATTCTCTTCCTTCTCTATTATCTTCAGACCTCAAATAGTTTGTGTTAAACACACCAGCTTAAAATCATCTATCATGGATCTAATGGAAAAGATAGGATGCTAGCCCACGTTCCAAAGGACACCATAACTTACATTTTGAAACCATTTGTTTAGCGTGTGAAATTTTGTCAGAAATAACAAATGATGACTGCATTCATAATTAACAGTTCCAGGGCTATCTGGAATATAAATCAGAGAGAAACAATATTTGATGAATGCATTACTGAAAGTTCATGTTCTCGTAGCCCTATGTGAATTGTCAGTGTGTGTTCCGTGGCTCGTTATGATTTATCTTCATCAGCCATAGGCCAAAATTACCAGACTCCAATTACTTTGCTTCCCAGTTTCAAGAGAGAGGGAGAGAGGGAGAGAAATTATGTCCGTCTACCACAGGAGATGGCTTAAAATGCCCGAGGTAAAGAAAGTAATCTACTGTTCTCTGACATTCACTGCCTGAAAGTCGTTCACATTAACAACCATTCAAACTTGTTTAGTGCAAGCCAATTGCTTCTATTTCCCTCTTGTCAGTTACATTAGCTTCAATTCAAATTAGGTCTTATAAAATTAAAAAAAAATAAAATAAAATAAAACTTTGAGCAAAGCCTGACAGGGGCAGATATGGGTCCTGACAAAATGTAATGCCTCTGAATTTACCGACTTTAACATAACAATTTTCAAATTTTGATTCTCCCAAACAACCATCTACCCATTTGAACATACGCTCAATTTTATTCTCTTATTTTTTGCCCTCAAGTCAGCGTGTGATGATGGGTGATAAATATGTTTACCAAGATAAACTGAAAAAAAGAAAAATCCTTCACTTATACTAAGTACAGCAGCAGCAGGAAGAAAAAAAAAAACAAATATCCTTAATTTCAACAAAGACTATGCCGTTATTTATGGTTATGAGATAGAGATCAAGTTACATTCCAAACTGCATAATATAATCTAATATTCTATCACTAAGAACTATTATGCTCATATAACAGACCATTAACTTGCAGACAATTCAGAGCTCACAAGGTTAACATCAGCCCTACGAAAACGAAATGGGGTGACATTTAAATAACGGTAAGTGCCAATATACTATTACACAACCTAATGGAGATATTAGTTTTGATGTTTATCTATTATGTAGCACTGCAGGGCTCTGATGTTTGACAAGTGGATTCACTAATTTTTGGTATGATTCAAGGCATCAGTCTTACATGTGTAAATACAAATGTACAGCATATAACGCGACTCCCAGTGAACTGAGTCTCACCCTTTCTCCCCTCCTACTTTTGCTATATCCTATCTCGTTTACTCCTCCATGTTGGTAAGTTTGCACTTAAGAGAGAAAAGGCGTTGGGGCAGCTATTTCCAGGCTTTGCCAAGTCTGTATGTGGTGGGAAAGCCAGAATGTAGGCACAGCTGATCCATTCACTGAAATTGTTTTATGCTTTTCACGCATAGAGAAAGAGCCCGAGGTAAAAGCAACAGATCCAATTATATTTAGAAATAATTAATTGTCAAATCTGGGGTGAAGGCTGCATGTCAATTCAAGAATGAGTCAAATATCTCATTCTGTGTTCAATTAATAAAAGAAAGAGTAGGGATCCCTGGGTGGCGCAGCGGTTTGGCGCCTGCCTTTGGCCCAGGGCGCGATCCTGGAGACCCGGGATCGAATCCCACATCAGGCTCCCGGCGCATGGAGCCTGCTTCTCCCTCTGCCTGTGTCTCTGCCTCTCTCTCTTTCTCTCTGTATGACTATCATAAATAAATAAAATTAAAAAAAAAAATAAAAGAAAGAGTAGATGCTTTCCGGTGAACTCTACCCGGGTGAGGTCCATTAATGTTGAAAATTGAGCAGTGAGACGTTAAGGAATCTGCAAATGTTGAAAAGATCTGCACAGTAGCCTTCTCAAAGGTGATGATCAAGACCTCAGAGAAAAATAGAACATGGACATCAACACTGACAGGCTCTTCTCTTTCCTCTTCTATGTGACTAGCACAATTTCAGGTGTCCTTGATACTTTATCACTGTTACCACTTTTCTTCTTAAAATTACTTCAGACCATAGACCAGCACCATGAAACTTAATTAAGGTACTTGTGGTGTTTCTCTGCCATCATTTATTAAAACAAATCTTTATTTTTCTCATGAGAAACTTTTATAAATGCGACTACATTCTGCTTTTCCTTCACTGTGGTGTTTTGAATGTCTTTGGGCTGGAGCAAACGTAAATGACTTAACAATTTTTCTTTCCCCCATTGTGGGGGGTACATTTATCCCATAAAATGAGACAATGTGATTAAGTAGCTCAATAAAAAAAAAAGTACTACTCAACTTCCCTTAAAACTTTATATGCTTGGATCCCTGGGTGGCGCAGCGGTTTGGCGCCTGCCTTTGGCCCAGGGCGCGATCCTGGAGACCCGGGATCGAATCCCACATCAGGCTCCCGGTGCATGGAGCCTGCTTCTCCCTCTGCCTGTGTCTCTGCCTCTCTCTCTCTCTCTGTGACTATCATAAATAAATAAAAAAAAATTAAAAAAAAAAACTTTATATGCTTGATGGCAGAGAAAATGAAGAAGTGTCATATTTGAAAAAGGTTAAAAGCAAGCTGAGTTAGCTTAACAATTACAGAAAAAGAAAAAGATTCTTACAAGTCTGTTATGCTGTGACTCCCTCTGACAATCTACTGAAGTCTTCTTATTAGAATGAGGTTTACAAATGCATAAAATGCAGAGTGTTACACCGGGAGCCAGTTATAATGAACAACAGCTACCAAATTATCTTACAGATGTGATACAGTAATAAATGTATTAATTTAGTAATGCATTGCAGACAGGCAGGTCTAATAACCACTGTAATCCCAAAATGGTGATAAGAGTAAATGATATCTCATGCTGTCTGCAACACCTGTAATACAGTATGAAAATACTTGTGATGTGTGTTGGAAACCAAGTTATCAATGTTAACTAATACTGTCGTAGGCTATGGCCTTTATTCCCAATGAAAGGAAGCACTGAATTAAAACTGGAGATTAATGAAAAGAAGATGTAATTTTTTTTCATGTGCAGATTTTCCAGTGGTCTGAGTTCAATTCAAGAACACCTGGGTTAAGAACATGTTTGAGAGGAATATGTTCCAATCTCCTCCATCATCTTCTCTTGTATAGCTCACTCCCATCACACACACCAGTACCTTACGCCCACCATCTTCTGGAGCACACCTGTCACCAACTCTAGTTATCTTTTTCCAGTAATAGCCAATGCTGAAGTTATTACATGGAAATATATATATTATATATATTATTATATATTATATATATATAAACATCCACATATAAATGAAGATATTTGAAAGGAAACATTAATGATGAACCAGAGATAGAGCTAAGAGTCCAAGACAATAGTTGAAATCCAGGGGTATAACTCTTATCATGGAGACATGGCTACTATTTTTGAATGAAACATGATCCTACTCTCAAGTTATCATAAGTTGTGACCCTATGTTTATCTCTCAGCTGTTTCCTCCATAGAAGAAGATCCTCATCCACTGGATTACTAATTGCATTATACTTTAATTGGGTTTTGTGTATGACATTACTATGAAATTGGTTGTCCAATATATTATGGTTTATTCTGGTAAAACTACAACTCTCCAACCTCTCTAACTTACGGTAAAAAATATGAATCTGTTTTGACACCATTAATACAGAATTAATATATTCATTTAAATTAACTTCAGCATCTTAATAATTAGCTGAGATGAACTGGTTTTGCTGATGTGCATTTAATAAATACTGTCTCAAAAAAGCATGGAATAAAGATACAGTTGGGGATTGCAGAGGATTAAAAAAAAAAAAGAAACTTAAAAATCACTAAAGGTGGGAGGAAGGCCAAAAGAAAGGAATATGTGTAAAAAAGACAGACAATATATATGAGTGAAATTTGCTAAAGAAAAATAGAGAAACAGTCAATTGTTCTGCATATTTTCAAATATATCTCAGATAATAAAAATGTTCCAATTATAAACAATGACAGTTCAAAGAAGGGAATATAAAACAAAAGGAGATGAAACTTAAGTTGCCACAATACATTAAGAAGAAAATCCAAATAGCCGACAACCAGATAAGATGTTTGAACTTGGGATAATTAGATATATAATTAAAATAAACAGATATAGACATAGTTTTATACTCAGGCTGCCAGAAGTGGACATATAGCAATACTGAATATTAGTGAAGAAGTATAGAAACTGGGACTTAAACAATTTTGATGGTGAGTATTAATGAATTTTATATTTAAGAGACTTTGGAATGCAATTTGATAATTTCTAGTAAAGGTGAATATGGATATATCATATAATACTGCCATTTCAATTTTAGTTCTATAACCACAGAAATACTTGTATATGTTTCCAAGAAGACATAGATGGTATGAACAATGTTCATAGCAGCACTGTTTATAATTGAAATAATAATGGAAATAATTTAAATGACCATCTATAGCAGAATGACTTGTTTAGCATCTAAACAAGTCAGATTTTTCAATTTTTCAGCTACAAAACTGACACACTAGATTAATATGTTTCTACATGGATAAATGTTATAAATAGGATATGAATAGGATAAAAACTAAATAAATATTATGAATAGGATAAAGCTCTAAACCAAGAGAAAATGTTATTTTTTCTGATTGTTTATGTATTTAATGCATTTTTCTAAAATGCCTTCGAAACACTGCATTCTCCAAAACAACATACTGGAAAAAACCCAGTCATAAGAGAAATATGAAATAAAAGATACATGGGCCAATAAGTCATGGTAAAAGGACTAATTAAAAACACTTAAATCTGGAAGTAGGTTGAGACAGCTGAGAATATTGGCTATAAAATGGATGACAAATGTTATATAATCTCACAATATAAAATAACAATGTTTCCAAAATACATTATTGATTACTAATCATGTAGTAGTGAACTAGAGTGTTCATGTTTATAGCAAAAAGTTATCATCCAAAATAAAAACTGAATTTCAAAAAATTACCATTCTAACCACTTATTATTTTTCATAATCCATTTTTATAACGCATGTAAACCTTAAAATATACTTGACCTCACTGCTAGATCAGTTTTCCCACATGATAACAAATAATGTTCTTTCATACAAATCTCACAGATGCAATTCTACATTCTACAGGTTTGCGTGGAGGTGTATATATCCTGCAAATTCTATGCATGCAAGGTTTAGAATTGCCATGAAATCACCTAGGACTTGTTGGCACATTGCATTAATAAAATTTAAATAAACGAAGAAACCAAAAGAGGGAATGAAAGAAACACTCATGATGGGAAAATTTTACCTAGCTGACGCCATCACTTCAGTTTTACCTTAGTTTCACATTTTATCGTTAGACGAAACAGATATTTGTTGTGAGGAACTAGTACACACAGAATACATTTTGGAAATTATTTTATCTGACCACTCACCTTTCTCCTTTTTCCTCTGTACACACATACACATACATAATAGGCACACACATGCACATAGAAAAATATGTATAAAATGAAGTTCACCAAAAGCATTTTTTCTGCATGATAGGACTTTTAGATGATTTTGATTTTTTCTTTGTATGCTTGCTTTCCACCTTTAAAACTATGACAGAAATGCAAGAAAAAAAAGTCCAATTAACTTTGGGTACTGAAAACAATTAGTAGATACAAACTTTTTTAAAAAACATTTGCATACATAAAGTGATACAAAGCAGACCCAAAACGTTATACATGGCTAGGAAGGTAAAATAAGCAAGATTTTCATAACAAATAATAAAATGATTAAAGTGTTTTTTATATTTCCCCTATCAAGACAAGTGTTCAAAAGTATCTCTGCCTTAATAAAATTCATAATAAAATTTATTACAGATTCATATGGTACAACGAATGAATATTCAAGTATTTAGTGAAAATTAATGAACTAAAACCAAACCTAACCTCTTTGAAAAAGTTTATATCATAAAACAAGTGCAGGTAATGGTTAGACAAAAGATGATAAAAAGTAAAATAGATATGTAAAAAAAATAAACTATGTAAAATATCACTGGATATTTATCAAAATTTTTGGCAAGATAAATGAATTTCTAGATTTAGTTCTCAGTTGTAAGAGTACTTCTTCTAGATCTTGATAAGGACAAAGCTAATTCTGACCAACAGGTCTTCCTTCTGGCTTTAATATTAACTGTTCATAGCAGACATAGCTTTTAGAAAATCAATTTGCTTACAGCCTGAAGACAAAATAATTTAGTAACAACAAAGAACAGAGAGATATTCACGAGGATTGCCTGAAGGATACGCAGTTCAGACATTCCCCTGGACGGGCACCACTCTAGCCCTGAAACAAGCTGAGCCCCAAAGAAGATTTTTTTCTCTTATCAAAGTATATTTTTCTGAAGCAACTGATTTATCTTTTGAAAGCTGGGTAAGATTATAGATTTTGGACCAGAAGTGTCTGGATTCACATCCCACCTCAACCAGTTAATAATCACATAAATTCAGACAAAACATCTGACTTATCTGAGATTCCTTTTCTACAAATATAAAATAGAACACCACCACCACTTTGCAGGTTCATTGCAATAATTAAATAACATAATCATATTGTAAATACTGAGCATAATTCTTAGAATACTATGTGATTGATAAACATTAATTCTCTTATTATAAATAATATCATAGCTACTGATTGATACAGATTTTGCTTGTACTACTCATCAACTGAGAACACAATCTATGATCTCCTTTATTAATAGTGGATTCTACGACATAAATGATTTTACCTATTACTCTCTGAATTTATCTATGTTTTTCTCCCCTAGGGTCCCTTTTCTCTTATGTTATTTATCAGTTTAGCATTCTGTTCAATCTTGTATATTCTAGTAATTATTCTTGAGATTAAGAAGTGTGTACCAAATACACATATTCTTTTATAAATATATAAATAATAAAATGAAGACTGTGTGTTTTTTTTTTCAATTGTAAGTAAGCCCTATCCCCAACATGGGGCTCAAACTCACAGCCCCACCATGATCAAGCTTTGCATGCTCTACCAACCAAACCACGTAGGCAGCCCATAAAGACTATTTGGATAATGTTTTATATCCTGTAAAATTAACATTGGTATTAGGTTTTCTGTTACCGAAGTTGACTTGGGTTGTCAATAATATCAGGAAACAACTAATAATAAAGTACTATCACTTCAGAATAAATATTCAACTTGCCCCAAATTAATCAACATTGGTAACACAAAACTTCTTTGGCATCAGTCCAGTGTTTTCACCTGAGACATAGCCTGTGCTGTGCCTTATACATAAATATGGATGAAAAACTCACTGCAACACAAAATACTATTACAACTTGGTTGGTGAAAAAAGCAAAATGGCACAGAAATACAGCCAGCAGAAAAGAATTCTATTTAATAGTAAAGATTGCATTGACATATTATTTGCTGGTAAGAACTCTAACAAATGGAATAAACTTTAAACATACAAGTTTAAATTAAAAAACAAACTACAGGGGCAGCCCCAGTGGTGCAGCGGTTTAGCGCCGCCTGCGCCTAGGGTGGGATCCTGGAGACCTTGGATCGAGTCCCACATCAGACTCCCTTCATGGAGCCTGCTTCTCCCTCTTCCTGTGTCTCTGCCTCTCTCTCTCTCTCTCTCTCTCTCTCTCTCTCTGTGTCTCTATGAATAAATAAATAAATAATCTTAAAAAAAAAAAAAAAGAAACTACACCAGAAGTTTAGGAAAAAAAAAAAAAAAAGGTTCCTGACATTATTATTTGCCACTGAAAAAGACTGGTGATTCATTCGAAATTGAACAATATAAAAGTATTTTTCAACTTGTTATTCTAGTGTCTTTTTCATCTGAGATATTTTGGCATTCACCTTGTTTTCCATAATATTTTTACCTGTCCCCAGCAGGGGTAAGTTACATTTTATAGTCCTTGGTTACTATCGAAAGGTAAATGGGTCATACAACTAGGTGGATTATGGCAAAATTTCCTGAAAGAAATTTCTCCTAGGTAATTTTCAAAGAGATTATATATCACCAAGCAATCCAACTATAGTACGATTCAGAACTAGTAAGAATTCTACTAGGGCAAAATTTAAAAGCAGAACGGACATTTCATAAACTTGATTCTTGCTATAATCACATGCTGCAGTTATTAATAATATCACCATTACGTGGGTGAAACATTCACTATTTGTATATTATTTCTACTTATATGCCTTCCCCAAATATAATTTAAGGACTGATTTTACTAGCTGCACCTGACCTAGCAACTGACTCAATTAAGTACTAAATAAAATTTGCCAGTGCAGTTATTGTCAAAAACCACCTATCTTTAAATGACAACTTAACTGAATTCTAGTCCAAGGCCAAATATTTTCAGTTTTGAAATTTTTAAGAAATCTAATTTAAAACAACATTCTAAAGGAGCAGAGCAAAGTGATTTTGTTTTTTAAGCCTGTAAAAAGAAAATGACACTCACAAGTAGAAATCCCCTCCAAACTAAATTGCTGGAAGAAAAAAGCTGCTGAATGATCCATGAGTGCCAGAAAATATGTTCTCACATAGGCGCAATCTTAGATGGAAATCTAGTGATACATCCCAAAATGGAGCAGTTAATTTCATTCTCTCATCCATTTTGATTGAAAAGGAAAAAGGTTTCTGCTTGAAATCAAACTTCCCAAACCTAAATTAATTGTATAGTTCAAAGTACATGCTTTTATAAAACCCTCAACTATACCTATTCACAGAAATATGTGTGAGTGTGTGTGTGTGTGTGTGTGTATCCCGAACTGAATTTTCAATATTCACTTGCAACATCATTAGCACTTTTAGTTTTTACACGGATCCTTTCTTTTAATATAATTGTCCCAATTTTAAAGATACGGAAAGCAAGGTAAGAAAGTCTGAACCGTGAATTAATTCAGTCCATGTGCATCGTGAAACACCAATCTCTTCTTTCTACTCTGTTTTTGGTAAATTTCCTTTGTAGTATTTATTTTTGCAAATAAATGACTTTAAATAATGTCGAGAAATGATAAAACTTGCTGTACAATTATCTGATTTTTCTTATTTCATCATACTTTGATTTTCTCACCATATTACATTCAAATTAAGACTTTATAATTTCACTGAGCATGCAATATTTGCTACAGAGAGGGCATAACTTATAAAATCATTCCCTACTGTTGAGCATTTAGTTTCTTTCCAATTTCCGCTACTCTATATAACGTGCTAATTTAAAAATATGTGTGTGTTGGGGGGGTTGTTTTAAGATGAATTATCACAACTGAGATGACTGATCTAAACATTTTTTATAACAAGTGTCACACACTGTCCGGAACAACATGGGAGGAAATGATTCAGGTGTGTTTCGAAACACAATAAATTAGCAGTGACAAAACGCCGAAATCCTACTGGATGAATCTTTTCAGGTGATCTAAGGTTTCTTTTGTTTCCTATTGCTTTGTTAGTCAAAATTATTTGAATTAGACTGTGAACAAACTTTTTAAATGGCAGATAAATTTCCAGAGGTATTAGCTCAGATGTCATAATTAAAATTCTAATTTTGAA
The DNA here is from genome assembly GCF_018345385.1 of Vulpes lagopus. Taxonomy (NCBI): domain Eukaryota; kingdom Metazoa; phylum Chordata; class Mammalia; order Carnivora; family Canidae; genus Vulpes; species Vulpes lagopus. The sequence continues at coordinate 124,081,358 of NC_054825.1, forward strand.
TGACACAAAGATTTATTTCTTTTTATTTTTTTTTAAAGATTTTATTTATTGATTGATGAGAGACCCAGAGAAGGAGGCAGAGACACAGGCCGAGGGAGAAGCAGGGGGAGCCCGACGCAGGACTCGATCCCAGGGCCGGGTCATGTCCTGGACCAAGGGCAGGTGCTCCACCCCGAGCCCCCCAGCCCCCAGGCGCCCCCAACACAAAGTCCTGCACATCGTCGGGAAGTCCAGGCCAGGGATGCCCCCCAGGGGTGCCCGTAGGGACCCAGTGCGGGGAAGGGTGCAAGGGCCCTGCCGGCCACCAGCAGGCCAGCGGGAAATGCCCCATTGGCCACGTTCAAGGTCCACCCACTCATCTCCATCTCCATCTCCATCTCCATGTCCATGTCCATCCCCAGTGTCTGCTTTCCTTAGCATCACCTCCTCTGCGGGCAGAGAGTGGCAAGGACTGAAGGCTTGGGTGCTTCCCGGCCACCTTCTCTGGGCAGTTAGGAAAACTCTGAACTTCTGTGGGCATTTTCTAAAGACAATGTATCCTAATTCGATAACCTTACTTAAAATACAAACAGACCTTACGTGCCATTATTAAGTTGCCAGAGAAATGACCTCCTTCTCAGGAGTGCTACTTTGGGAGCCAGCGCTGAGAATTCATGTGCCATCTTTTAAAGAAATAAGTAAGAGGCCTTTCCTGAGAGGTTCACTTCAATGTAATAAACCTTCACTCCAGGAGATGATACAGATGTCTCAATTAGAGAAGAAGTCATTCAACAACTACTTTGGAACCATCCATGACTACAAAGGACTTTTTCAGGGAACAAAACTTGTAATCATACGATTACAAAAGCAAAAAAGCGCAAAACATTCATGTTTGACACCAACTGACAGATCATGAATAACTTTAGTGAGGCTAGGGTTACAAATGTAGGTCTTTTTACAAAAAGAGCCTTCAAAGAAAGCAAGAATTGTGTGAATCCCTTAGACTGTGCACTGGTGCGCACGGACACATACGCACACACTAATTGAGAAAAATAATAAAACAAAGAAGCAAGCTACACACTTGTAAGAGAAGCTTCCTTCGGTCTCACTATAAGGTATTTCCTTGGTAGTATGGTACAGCTCACGAAAGAACAAGGAAGAAGGTCAGATCTAAACTCAGGGCAAGAGTGAGGGCAGAGTGAGGTCAGGAGGGAAGGAGAGGGGAATAGCAAAATAACACCTTAAGTAAGACTTTACTTTTCCTCAATACAGTTAATCCAAAGTCATTTCAGCCAGCATGTCACAACCTACTTCTACATCAACTAGGTTTGAGTGACAAAAATTTGCCAAGCCAAAAGTGATGCAGTATTTGTCAAGAAGATTGAATTGCACTTTCATATTAGTACAAAAAGCGGCAGTGCATGATGATTTGCCACAAGTATGAGGTTGTTTAGGGGATAATTCGAGCGCCTTAACAGTAGGTAGTAATGGAAAACGTCTATCTCTTTTTCTTTCCTTTCAAGGTAGGCACTTGTAATGTGCCTTGTTACACTGCCAAACCGTTTCTCACTCCAGACTCCTTAAATACCACCTGTCCAAGCCGAAAATATATTTTTTAACTGAAGACAAATGCACTATTCCTTGCTAAAAACCACAATGTAACAAATGCTTTATTGCCCCAGGAAAATTAAAATATCATGTACTATCTGTAATCTAGGAGCAGCTCTGTTTCACTGTTCTGCTAAAGTAGGAACACATTTATTTCTCTATTTTTCAGAATTTTGAGGACTGGTGTATTAAAGGGCTGTAATAATACCCTTTTACTTTTTGAAAGAGTTATTTCTAACTCTGAAAGAATTTCTTCATCAGGTCAGTTCTTGATTTTAAATTTAAGGTAACAGTAATATTATCCGATCTTAACTTTATTATATTTGTACACGTTTCTGTCAAAACATATTTCCAGGAATTCAGCAGATTTCCAAATCTGACACTTTCTCTCATATAGCCAATTTCACATTAGAGGTGATACTAACCTATCTCTTTTTTTTTTTTTTTTATGATACTAACCTATCTCATTAAAAATCTAATAGGGGATCCCTGGGTGGCTCAGCGGTTTAGCGCCTGCCTTTGGCCCAGGGCGTGTTCCTTGGGTCTTGGGAACCAGTCCCGCATCCGGCTCCCTGCATGGTGCCTGCTTCTCTCTCTGGTGTCTTCTCTCTCTCTCTCTCTCTCTCTCTCTCTCTGTCTCTGACTTTCATGAATAAATAAATAAAATCTTAAAAAAAAAAACTAATAATGGAATTGATCGACCAATTTTAGAATGTATTTTAAGCCTTTTTACTAAAATTGCACACAAGTAAATAACTGATTAGACTAACATGGCTTTCAAAAGGCTTACTGATTACTTATAAAATTGTAGTTATAAAAGTATTATAACCAAAAGAAAAAGTAGTCAGCTAAAAAAGTAGAAATCCAACTTAACTAGCCCATATGATTAACATTATAGTCAAAGACTCATGATCACTCATGATCATGATCAAAGAAATGAATCACTAAAGATTCCCCATTTTCGTTTTAATACTGGGAAATTGTGGATTCATTTCCTTAAAATGATATTTGTACAGCTGTTTTATAGTATAGTCTCAATCTTGCTGACCTACTTTTTAGTTTTTAAGAACATTCCACTAAAATCTGACAGAGTAGGAACACTTATTTTCTGCTCTTCACTGACATAGGTGTGTGCTCCCCACCTCTGATGAACATCCTGGGATGGTCTAGATAGTTAAGTCTATCCTACAGAATCTTCTGATTTAAAGGTTTACACAACCAGACTAATTATTTGTAGCTCATTTTCAAACTCCAGTGTAGAATTTGAGACAATACTGGAAAAAATTAGGTGTTACGACTCGAAGTTCTAGTAAGCTGGCTGTCCAACACTGCTTGTCCTACTAGCCCTGCAACGCATGAGCACGCCAGTCCTACTGTTATTCCCCCGTGCACAGGACCCTCTCCTGTCATGGTGTGCGGTCCCAGAAGGATGCACATGCTGCAGAAGGGTCCTGTGGATCGCTGAGGTGAGGCATCAGGAGAGGTCAGCAAGTGACACAGGAAAGAAGATAGAAGCGAACTCAACATACATTAGCCTATTTGCTAGTCTGCCTGGAATCAGCTGGTGGAAACCCACACTAGACCACATTTTGATTCAGTCCTTGGCATAGTGCTCTGGGCTACCCATCATGGGGGACACTTCTATTGCATCTAAGGATGTCACAATTAGACAAACTCATCAGTGTCTATAAAACAGGAACAAGCTTAATGAATTTGTAAATATAAAACGCTGTATATTTCAAAGTCAGTTCTTTGCAAAAATATTAATAGTTTCAGTGACCTGGACAGTTCATGCAATTAGATACTAATGGAAATAGTATGAAATAGTATAACAGTATAATCCCCCCCAAGAGAATATAATTTTTTCATGTAGTTGAATAAAACAGGGTTGACTTTCTAATTCAAGAAAAGCATATCCATGACTCCCAACAACACGAATGACCATGTGATGACACCCAAATCCACGTATCCCGCTCTCTACCTTCTCTACTTACTGTAGAGCCACGAACGTAACAGCCTACTCAACATCTCCCTGAGAACGCGAAACACGGGTGACTTTTCTTTTAACATTTTCCCCCAGGTTTAACCCCTTCAAGTTAAGACCTGTTGCTACACCTTATTTCCCAAGGCATGATTCACTTCCAGTGTGTCACAAAAATTGACCGATGGCACCTCTCAAATCTCTCTTGACTCTGTCTCCTCATTGGAATTCTTATCTCCACGGCTTCAGTTCAGGCACTGATCAATTCTTCCTTAGACTGAGGTAACAGCCTTCTAATCTCCCTGAAATCTCCTTTCAATCTTTTTCCTAAACCACCACTAGAGAAATATTTCTTTTCTTTCTTTCTTTCTTTCTTTTTTTTTTTTTTTTAAGATTTATTTATTTATTTGGGGTGGAGGTGGCAAGGGAAAGAAAATCCTGAAACAGACTCCCTGCTGAGCATGGAGCTGGACATGGGGCTGTATCCCAGGACCCTGAAATCATGACCTGAGCCAAAATCAAGAGCCAGCCACTTAACCGACTGAACCATCCAGGCGCCCCCACAAGAGAAATATTTCTAGAAAACCTCACACCACTCTACTAAACATTTCAAAATAAAAAAAATCCAAATTAATTATTCTTTTAAAAATCACTCCCTACAACAAAATATTTTAATATATTAGTTGAAAAAATTAAGATGGACAAAAAATGGACTGGTGGATTAATACATGATACAGTGAATAGAGCAAAAGGTGAATTGTAATGGTAGATGTGTGGGTATTCACCACATAATTCCTTCAGATTTTCTGCAAATTATGATTCTTGAAATACCAGAGAAGAACTGTTTTTAGTGATATGGCTTGTAATGTAGCAATGGCTAATATTTATTGTGAGCCTCCCATGTGCTAAGTGAGCATTTTCCATGCATGGTCTCTGGTGGTGCACAATAATATTTAACATTTTGGCATGTTTTTGGCTCTCCAAAAAAATAGAGGAGGCGATGAGGGGAAAAAAAGCTCTGTTTTGTTGCATTTGCCAACATCTATGTAGTAACACTCTGGCTATAGTTTTAAGCTTCCCAAGACCAAACCGCAGGAGATAAACCTGAACGTATCATTCTATATTATCTCCAACAAACAGAACAGGCATAAATAGCTGGAAGAGCACAGATAATGGTACAATATATTAAGTAGAACGTTCTGAGAACACATTACTTTTGTTTGAAATATAATTGGCATAGTATTGTTTGTAGATTTTAATATTGAATAATAATTTAACAACTGGCTGGCAAAATTCCTTAAAATCTAACAATCAATTCTCTGCTTTAGCACATCATTGATTATCTCACAAATATCAAATTGGGAAGGTTCAATTATCAATCATTATTTTACAGATGACAGCATGAAACATTAAAAAAGATTTAAGCTACTTGCCCAGAAGTAATTATTAGAGCCAGCTTTCAATCTAGATTTTGCTGACTCACAAAACCCTATTCTTACAGTCTTCTGACTGATGAAATTCTACTCATACTTCAAGGCCCCTTTGTGTTCCCAGAAAGCTAAAAGCACCTCGATTATTCCACTTATCAGTCTAATTAGGTGCCTACATGCCCATCTTCTAACCTCTCCAGGCAGTTCTGTGTAGAGATTCACTCAGGCAGCCTGGATGTGCACCCACGAGTTCATTCTAGTAAGTACTCACTACATGAGAACTATGAGAACCAGGATTCCTCATGCTCCAAGAGGTTACAGATCAGAGTCTGTGTCTTCGAACACCCCCAACGGACGGCAGTGTCTAGGATATAGGAGGACAGTCACATAAAAGAAAACCAGAGAGTACAGCAGGGATGACAGTCTCGGTTTTCTCATCAAATAGCATTTCGATACTGATCAAATCGCTTCACTACTGTGTGCAAGTGCACAGAATGGTAATTAATGGGGAAATTGGACTTGATTAATTCTCAATTGCTGTCTTTCACAAAAACTTCGTGGCTGCATGTATGCCCTTGCAGCTGCCAGGAAACCGCGTGGATATACTACCTACAGAGTAATTGAGCAATGTGTGTCAAAAAATTTTGAGCCACATAGAAGAAAGATATGTGCAAACTTCTTAGGGCAGCATTTACAATAGCCAATCATGGGAGTACAAAATTTCAGTCATAAAAGAGTGGTTAAATCCGTTCGAGTACATAGATCCAATAGAATATTGGTGATCGTTAAAAATGATGGTTAGAACGTCCTATAGAATGACTAGAAATGAGTGACTACGGTGGCAAATAAAGTAAGCAGGATGTAAAATTGTATACGTCCTGTACCTACAACTTCAAGAAAAAAACACAGGCATAGAGAAAAAAATAATACTGCATCTACAAAAATGACAATAGTTGTATCAACACTGTGGCACTTTAAGTGCTCTTTGAAAAAATTCTGCGTGCAAAATTTTGTGTAATACTTTGTTACGTACACTTTATTTAAAAAATTGGGGTGTATGGATTCTAATGAAGTCTTTACCAAATCTGGGACTTCCAGCAGGGCAACTCTAAAAAAACAAGCCTAGGGATAGCTAGTGCACCCCTGGCACATTTTTTTTCTCCTAAGTAGAGTAGAACTGGTTGTTTTAGAGAGCAGACACAGTCTTAAGATGCACACATGCATATGCTGCAGAATCCACCAAAGGAGAGAAAGAGAACTCTGGAACAATGATTGCACTTTTTAGCATGCCTCAGAAATGTGATTTTTAAGGTAGCAGTTTGGAAACTGCTAAAATTGACTGCAAAATTTTAAAAGAAAATCTGAATCAGTTCAACTAAACTTAAGAACCAAATATTAATTGAATTCAATGAACCCATCTTTTCCAAAAGTAACCAGTTCCCTGATAGAACTGAGTCCTTTTTTTATTTTTTTTATTTTTTATTTTTATTTATTTTTATTTATTTATTTTTTTTATAGAAATGAGTCTTAAAAATGAGTTTTTCTTGGGCAGCCCGGTGGCCCAGTGATTTAGCGCCACCTTTAGCCCAGGGTGTGATCCTGGAGTCCCGGGATCGAGTCCTGGGTGGGGCTTCCTGTGTGGAGCCTGCTTCTCCCTCTCCTGTGTCTCTGCCTCTCTCTGTCTCTCTTTCTCTCTCTCTCTGTCATGAATAAATAAATAAAATATTTTTTAAAAATGAGTTTTTCCCCCAGTGGAGAAGGAAAGAGGAGAGAGAAGTTAAAGGACTACCTGAGCCAGCTGGAAGGAGCATTCAGAGAAAATCTGTTCCCAGTTGCTTCCAAAAACGAGCAGAGTTCTGTATTCCGACAGATTTAACGTGAGGTGGAACATAGGAGAAAAATAAACAACCCCACTGAAGTGAAACTGCATTGAATGAGTTGGTTCCCATAACCTGTCACCTGTTAGAAGGAGATCTACATATTAACCAAGTTACCTGTTAAAACCACCTTTGAAAATGAGATAAATGAGAAATGTTGTCTTCTCTTCCCAAGTTCATGTCTAGCTCTCCCATGGTGTCTGGTAGGGGCTCAAATTCACTGATTAAAACCATCAAGGAAACCTAAACCCCTGGCCCAACCCGTCAGAGAGTCTGTTAATAATCTGATATAGATCGATTGCTCTGGTTTAAAAAGGACAAGGCTTCATACGCTACAGAGTATTGTGTCTCACGATGGCACCTGGAGGGCTCCTCCCCCTAGCAAGAGAACAGCTACTGTTGTCTTCATTGTGCAGTTGTTAAATTACAGAGCAAGTTGCAATACACTTGTCCAAATGCACAAATTCATCGATATACCTACTTGTTTTTCAGTTACATTAGCTTTTTCCCCAAAGCACGGTGCTTTAAAATGCCATCAAATAAAGGTGGTAGGATGAATGACAGCTTAAGATAATATTATTATTGGAGAAATTAAAAATTTAGAACATTTTCTTAAATTCCCTATATTGTTATAATGTGATGAATGGCAAAAAAAAAGAGTTAAAAGTCAATAACATATCCAGGGGCACGTGGGTGGCTGTCCCTTATGCATGTGACTCTTGGTTTCAGCTAAGGTCATGATCTCACCATCATAGGATCGAGCCTTGTGTTGGGCTCTGCGCTCAGCATGGAATCTGCTTCAGATTCTCTCTTCCCTCTCAGTCTCTCTCTCTCTCTCTCAAATAAATAAATAAAATCTCTAAAAAACAAATAAATAAAAAATCAATGAAGTATCTGATGAAAACTTTTTAAAGACTAGTGCCATTTATATTTCAATACTAGCTATCCAAAAAAAAAAAAAAATACTAGCTATCCATTCCTTTATTCACCTGTAAGGTCTACCATAGAGTAGGAAAACTTCTAGGAAACCTGTATATTATAATTTCAAATAAATGTTACCCTGGTTAAGCAAGTACTTTAAGCGCTCCTGACTTCAAGAAATACCTAATAATCGGTACAGAAATTAATTACTGTTCAAAGGGGTGCCTACTATAACCTATATTTTTGATAATAAATTATCACAGATGCACATGCAGTATCAGTGCAAAATGTATGATGCCTGTAAATTTTGAGGGGTGGATATAACATAACTGAATATAGGACCTACTTAGAAATAAAATAACAGGTAAAATACAAACTTTCTTTCTGAATGATTATTATTCTTTATTGTGGACTATGGAGAGGTGGGAAATAGCGACAAAGCTAGAAAAATGACACATGAGTTATTTAAACCCAAACTTCACCCATATGATTTGGCTAAGACAATTAAAGTGGACATCACTCAGTGATTTCTAGGCCATATCATACGTAGTGACAGCTGAATTTGCACAGATCTTGCTTAGGGTGACATGAAAGGCATGAATTTCTGCCCTTTGAAGTTCACTTTTTATTGGGTTCACAAAGTGTAATATAACTTACAACACCCGAGATTAGAATTCACTCATTATCTCTCTCCTTTGAATGTGCTTTTTCCCCTCTGCAGTTTATATGCAGGCTGGTGGAGAGGAAAGAGCACAGGAGAACATCGCTACGGCAATTATTAGCTATAATAAGGCCATATCTTACAGGAAGACAGTAAAGACCAAGAAGTGAGATTCTATGATGACCCCATCTTCACATTTAGTTAAGAGTCAAGTTAAATGATGAAAATAATGAGATACATCTTAATAAAGTCATTTTTTCTATACAAGAAATTGTACAGACCTACACTCTCCAAAAGCACTAATTATAACTAGCATGAGTCTAGATAAGTGATTTCCAAAATGATTATAAAGTGCATCCTCCTCCCCACCCTGTCCAGGAAAATGTGACCGCATGTTTGTTTGTTTGGGGTGGTTTTTTGGGTTTTGTTTTGCTTTTTGGCCAGAACTTGATTTAAGAGTTTTGTTTCTTATTCCAAAGCAGAGAAAATAAATTATGACTCAAATAAAGAAGTAAACAGGGAGTGATAATCAAAGGTGGAGGTAGATTCTCTGGGTAAAAATGGATTATCAAGGACAAGCCTATGCTCTAGTGCGACCATCTAAGAGAGGTCTGAAGCTTACAGGCCATCTCTGGAACCCATGTTCATAGTTAACACATCCCTTACTGTTTATCTGGATCTACAGCTTTTTTTTTTTTTAACCTAGGTCATATTCTTCTCCAGACACTGTAGTGTTATCATTCAAGACATTATTAATATATCATTTTATTTTTATATCTATTTCCTGATATCAAATAAAAGACCTAGGACTGGAGGAGAAAGCCAGGACATTTAATGGGACTGATGCTGTTATTTAAATCATTTCCACTGGTCAGCTTTATTGTAGTATGCAAAATTCGCTAAAAATAAATGAAGCCAATAAAAGAGTAGTTAATGATACCGTTAACAGACTCAGCATGTGGTAAAGGACTATGGATAAATAAAAAGTGTCATTTCGACTGGTTACCAAATGCTTTCTAGCCACAAAGTAAGTCAGAAGACAATTTTAAGCCAAAAGCAATGCAACTCTATTTAGTTAATTATACAGCTACTAATCATGTTCCCTATAAGGAAATGTGCCATGACCTGTATGTATGGTTAACAGTACATCCCATACAGGAGGTGAACAACAAAAGACATAGTAGAAAGAGGATTTAATGTTTGTTCAACTTTCATGACCCTTATGTTGGGGGTTCCTACATTATAGACCATTGGAAGAGTCACAAAAATTATATTATAAATTTATTATTTATAAAAAATATATAAAATTCATATTATAAATTTATTATATTATAAATTTATCTCTCTTTTTCTTTTCCACCCTCTATGGAAATTTTGAATATATATGCCCCATGGAAATATTCAATAACAGTTCTATAATCCCCGTGCCCCTGACAATTCAAAACAACCAAATTACTTTGATGATTTAAATCAGGGTGTGACTTATATTTCCCATTTAATATCTCCATCTGTGCATATACTTTCCCTATGCGTTGATAGAAAGGAAAGAGAGAAGGCAAATAATCCATACGGGGACTACTGGCCATGCATTGTTTTATGCATTATTCCACTAAAGGAATTAGGGATAAGGTTATAGGCTCATCTATCACAAGTGTTAATCCAGCGCTGTTCAGAAAAGAAAGATTGATACTGTTTTCAAAGACATTGCTTGAAAAAAAATTTTTCTGATCAGAAGCTATCCCTCTCAACCCTGGATTTCCAAAGTACTTTATATTTCTATTCTATCACTTAGTACATTCTTATTATCACTATGGTTCTAAAACTTATCACTATGGTTCTAACTCTATCACTATGGAACCTAACACTAGATTGTCGGTTCCCCAAGAGTAGGAATCCCGTCTTATTAATATACCTTCTGCAGTCTTAAGTGTGGCAATGCATACAGCTCTGGCCCTCATAAAAGTTTATGAAATAAATCAATACTCCACCAAATACACAGTAGCTCTGGAATGTCTGCATAATCTTTCATAATTTCTCCTCTAAAATAGTGTGTTATGCTATGGAAATTGCATGTATATTAAAAACATTGCACCGCCAACTTATCTGAAAAAGAAAAGTCAAACAATAAAGTAAGTTTTAGATCACTTATGAAATATCTGTAATATTCCTTTAATAAAAAGGAACCTCTTCATTATTAAGAATGACAATATTACCCAGGAATTTACAGATACCCTGTTTCTGACCTAAGATGAGAGAGAAATGCTATAGAGAAAATTATGGCCAGTATTATTATTTTATTATTATTATTATAAGCATGTTTTCATGCTCTCTCTGCCTCCAGTCTTTCCTTAGCTCTCACCCATCCTCCACAGAGATGGAATAGTCTTTCTGAAAGCAAACCTAGGAATGTTAGTCTGCCTCTTAAAAACAACAGGAGCGCAGTCTGGATTAGCTTAGACCTGGCCACATGCCATCTGCAGGGTTGGATCTACCGTAGTCCAGAGTTACCTAAAACGCTAACTTGTTTTCAGAACCCAAAAAGCATCAACAGTGTTTACAATTAGGTTAAACATAGGTTTCCTCTGTTTTTAAAGCTACTCTCTGATTTTTTTTCTGCCTTAAAAACACAAAGTCAACTTTTAAGTTTTTTAATGTTTTAAAGCCATTCTTTCTTGGTGACAGCTTCTCTTAAACACTCCCTTGAAAAAGAACAGCTTCTTCTCCTACATTCCTATCACTTTGCATTTCACTCTTTGTTTATAGGTCTGTCCCTGGAGACTACAAGGGGCTTAAGTGCAAGACATTGCTTGTGTAACTGAAGACCTAGTACTTAACCCAGTGCTGTTAACAAAGAAGCCACTATAAGTTTTTCTGAATAAATGGTTGTTGTTCCAACTGAAATACCCTCTACGAAATCTGAACAGAAAAAAAAAAATTATCGTTCACTAAAAAGAAAGACATCTAAGAAAGGATTTTAGGCAAGAAATAACAAGTGTTGGTGAAGTTATGGAGAAAAGGGACCTTGTGTACCATTGGTGACAATGAAAACAGGTGCAGCCACTATGGAAAATAGTACGGAAGTTCCTCAAAAAGTTAAAAATGGAACTACTATATGATCTAGCAATTCCACTTCTGGGTATTCATCCAAAGAAAACAAAAAACACTAATTCAAAAATATATGGGCACCCTTATGTTCACTACACTATTATTTACAGTAGCCAGGATATGGAAACAAGCCAGGTGTCCACTGATGGATGAATGGATAAAGGAATTGTGGTGGGTACATATGTACGCACACACACATACACACTCACATGGGTACCACTCAGCCATGAGAAGAACGAAATGTTGCCATTACCAACAACATAGACAGAACTCAAGGGTATTATGCTAAGTGAAACAAGTCAGAGAAAAACAAATACCACATGATTTCACTTATATGTGAAATCCAAAAAAAAAAAGTCAAATGAACAAACAAAGCAAAACTCATAAATACAGAGAACAGACTGATGGTTGCCAGAGAGGAGGTGGACAGGAGGGTGGGCACCATGGGTGAAGGGGATCAAAAAATACAAACTCATAGTCATGCAATAAATAAGTCATGAGTATGTAATGTAGAGGCTGGTGACAATAGTAAATAATATTTTATCGCATATTTGAAAGTTGCTTAGAGAGCAGACCTTGAAAGTTCTCATCATAAGAAAAATCTGTAACTCTGTATGTTGATGGATGGTAACTAGACTTCTTGGGGGTTCATCTCACAATTACATACAAATATCATTATGTTGTACATCTGAAATTAAATATCAATTATACTTCAATCTTTAAAAATTTTTACTCTTTTAGATTTTTAAGAAAATTGAAGAATTATTTTCCATTACTTTTTTTATGGGTTTTTTATCTTTAGCTTTTTTTATGTCAAAATTTTCCATTACTTTTTTTTATGGCTTTTTATCCTTAGGTTTTTTTTTTCCACTTCAATATTAATAGCATTGCTTCTTTATTAATAGCATTCTTATTAATAGCATTCTAAAATTCTTGCTGAAAACAAATAAGCTGCGTAAATATCACATAAGAAACTAATAGGTGTGGGCAGCCCGGGTAGCCCAGCGGTTTAGTGCTGCCTGCAGCCCAGGGCCTGGTCCTAGAGACCCGGGATCGAGTCCCACGTCGGGCTCCGTGCATGGAGCCTGCTTCTCCCTCTGCCTGTGTCTCTGCCTCTCTCTGCGTCTCTCATGAATAAATAAATAAAATATTAAAAAGAAATAAATTAATAGGTGCACTTTTAAAAAATTTAAAACAGGCGTTAACACAAGCCTTTAATTTAAATCAAACAGTATGTCACCCTTACACTGTTAAACCATACAAATTCTTAAAGAGTTGTTTATTTTGTTTTAACCTCAAGGCTGAGTTTCAATGATAACTAGTCTTTGTGATTGATAACTATCTTACACCACAGTAAAAATCAATATATGGTTCCATTTTGCTGATGAGGCTGTAGCCAAAAGGCCAAAATTTAATTCCTCACCTTGTGGATTCCTGAATAAGCCTGAGTATTGCTTTGTTTGTATTATTTTGTTTTCCAGTGTGGATTTATAAGAGAAAAAAATGCATTTTTAGTAAATGTGTATGTTTAAAATAACACACTCTCCTTGTCAATGCTTCATAGATCTACATGTTTCACTAAAACTTGCCAAGAGCGCTGAACTTCAATGTAAGAGTAAAGAATAGTTTTCCCAACTGTGTAAATATATTATGCTCTGGACACCCTGAACTCTTGACCTTCCCCATGAGGGAGACGCTGCTAAAATGTCAGTTAATCATAAAACAGTGCCACAATGGGTTACCCAGAAGCAGTAGGCAATTTAAAAGAGCAATTTTAACGTGCAATTGCTAAAGTATGCAGTGAAGACAATTTCTTATGATGGTATATTTTATTTCCATTTAATAAGAGAGAAAGAAACTGTATTTTCTGAGCTTCTATACCAGATGGTATACCCAGAGGAAACTGACACACAGAAGAAAACACACACACACACACACACACACACACAAGCATACTTTCTTTGATTGTTCAATGGAGTTTTTGAATTACTTCCCATTTAAAACAACTTCACATTTATACTTTTTTTTTAAATTCATAAAATGCCTGAAGAAGCATTATGTGAACAATAACATGGGTCAGGCTGTAAGCTAACACTTCAATAATCATACCCCTCAGGTGCACAGAAAAGCGTGAGGCAAGCGTAGGTGGCCACAGCCACGAGAGGCTGTAATTACCACCTCTTCTAACTTGAGAGACCCTGAAGCAGGTAATTGCACTTACCAAATGATTTAAATGTACTCTAGAAAGAAAACAAAACAAAAAAAAATAGCTTTGGCAACTAGGCAGGACATTTTCAGAAGAGGATAAAATAAGGCAATATTTTATGCTTCTTTAACTTTTTAAAACACTTAAAACACAGCATATATTTGAGTGTAGGCACACTAATCAATTGCACTTTCAATAAAGAGAAGTGGCAAACATTAAGCAGTGTTTCTCAGGGAGTTGAGTTAGCCATGCTGATACTATTTTTAAAAACATACATTCCTCCCAGATTTTACCTGTTACACTTTCATTTAACATGCCATAATCTTCTGAAAGGGGAAAAGAAATCACCCACACTAGGAGAAAGAGGGAAAAGAATCCAGGCTTTCCAAGTACCAGAAGATGTGTTTTGAGTCCTAGCTGCTCAGTTGTCTGACATTAGATAAGTCATTTTTGCTTTGTTTTTCCTGAGTCTTAAATTCACCAGCTACAAAATTGGGAAAATAATATATCTAACTCACAGGTGTGAAAATAAAGTATCATGATAGAGTCACTTCATATGCTGATTATAAAGCAATATAATAACCAATACTTCACTATGAAAATCTACATTTCCATTTTAAAATATAACATTTACTCATTAATATACAAAAATGAAACCATTTGGATTAATTTGCTGTAAAATTATTTATTGACAGATTTCTGCCAAGAAAATGAAATCTACTACTGCCAGAAATAAAATTTCAATGACTTAATAAGCACATTAAAATGGAATATTTGACTTAGAAAATAGTAATAAATACACTCTTTGATTGTTACTTAGTAGTCAAAGATTGTTCCTCTGTGATACACCAAAACAAAATAAGAATTTCTAAGAGGCAGAAAATAATCATTCCTTTGTTATTTTACAAAAAATTTATATCAGACACAAATACATAGCTGAGAAGCTTTTATACTTATTTTTAAGGCTTCCTGATTGTCATCATGCAGCTATTAAAATAGCTGTCATAGCAATCAGCATTTATTCAACCATATGATATGAATACTACAACTAGAGTGTAGCATTCTCTCAGTCTTGATTAAAATGGAATGTGGAACCAGCACTCAGAGCTTGCACAAATTAATAAAGTGAGAACTTTTCCACAGGTTATTTTTGGGGTCTCAAAGGAATCATTTCCCCAGATGGTGACAAAATTTTAGGCTTCTGAATTCACCACTGGACACTAGCTAACAACACAGTCAGCTTAAGTTGTGTTCTATTCTATGTTACAGGACAGCAGGCTGAGGCCAGGGAGGTGCTGGTTAAAGCCGAGAGATATTAAACTTGGGGAAAGGGGTATGGAACTTGAAGAAGGGAAGAAGATGGATGTCACACTTTCTCAATCAATACTGACCCTGTATTTAGATATACAATATTTATCAATTATATCCAACTTCTGCTTTTCAGAGATTGCTTAAAATGAACACAATATATATTTCCATAAACTTTCCCTCCATTTCTAATAATAGAACAAGATTAGTAGATATTCCTAATAAAACAGTAACCAGATTCTCTCAAATCCACAATCCACTTGAAAGTCAAAGCACTTTCCTTAAGCCATCAAACTATGCACCAAAGGCATCTCCTGTGGACATTTATAAATGAATAAACATAGGTGACAAAGACTCAAAACATGTGAAAGATAGTTTTAAAAACAAATATACTTTCTACAGTTGGAAGTAAAACTACAGGTGTCAGTGAGCCTGACACCATTTTATGTCACAAGGCCCACAAATTAAATGTTTCTCAAATAAAGAATTAGAAAAAAAAGAACACTATAATTCCAAATGTCAAGACATTTATAAATTTGAAAGCAACTACGAGTGTAAGTTATTTTTACTCTATCCCCTCCCACAGATACGGTTATTCTCAAAATACCTCAAAGCAGTTTATAGTCCTATTTTTACTTATTGCAGTCAATATGCATTCTCAACATAAGCATTCAATAGGGATAAATCAATGTTCATTAACATGCTGTTTTCATCCACTTAATGCAGCATAACTAGCTTTAAAACACAATCTCATATACTTGCAATCTCCATTGGCTTGTACACCAATGACCGATTTCGAGTAATTCCTGGTTAAACAAAAATCACATTATATTAACAACATATTGTGTGGTTCTGCTAAATTTCAAAGGTCTATTTTAACGAAAACCTTTAAAAGATAAGAAAACAGATGAGATATTTAAAAGAGAGAAGTTTGGGCACAGAAGTCAACAGTAAGTCATCAGTAAGAGCTAAATGATACAAAGAGCCCAAATGTCCATCGACTGATGGATAAAGAAGATGTAGTGTATATACATACAATGGAATATTACTCAGCCATAAACAGAATGAAATCTTACCTTTTTTTTAAAGATTTTAATTATTTATTCATGAGAGACACACAGAGAGAGACAGAGACACAGGCAGAGGGAGAAGCAGGCTCCATGCAGGGAGCCCGATAACGGGACTCGATCGTGGGACCTTGGGGTCATGCCCTGAGCTGAAGGCAGGTGCCACACTGCTGAGCCACCCAGGGATCCCCAAAATCTTGTCCTTCGTAATGATGTGGATGTAGCTATGGAGTATTTTGCTAAGTTAAATAAGTCAGTCAGAGAAAGACAAATACCACATGATTTCAATCATATGTGGAATTTAAGAAACAAAACAAATGAACATAGGGGAAAGAAAAAAAGAGAGGCAGACCAAGAAACAGACTTTTAACTATAGAGAACAGGCTGCAGGTGGCCAGAGGGGAGGGGGGTGGGGGGATGGGTGAGATAGATGATGGGGATTAAGGAGGGCCCTGGTGATGAGCGCAGGGGTTTTTACCTAAGTGATGAATCACTATATTCTGCACCTGAGCCTGGTATTGCACTGTGTATTTACTTGCTGGAATAGGACAAAAACAAAAAACAGAAAACAAAACCAAACAAAAACGTGGGGAGGGAGAAAAGAGATCAAAAAGAAAATATTCGAACAGTAAATCACCGTTCATTTTTTTAGTCGGTATATACCTTATAGAGATCAAATGTAGAAAGAAAGGTCATTTTATTGGAAAACATGTGTGGGCAATATCCTCAGTAAAACGAACTCCACTGTTCATCTTTTTACGTTAACATGGGGTATTTAATTTTGGAAGACAGAGTGAGCTATCCTCCAGTTTCCACAAGGTCTCCTCCTTTTCAGATTAGTTCTTTGACAAGCTGAGGTTGTGGAGGCCACGTGTCCCTCCCTCAGAAAAGTCACCTACTACAACCAGAACAACCTGCCACATAACCCAGAGTGAAAAGACTGAGTTGTACAGAAACTGTCAAAAGCGAATTGTGTGAATTAGGTTGAGCCATGGAGACGTAAACAATGTCTTCTAGGTCAAGCTGCCTATCAACCACACAATCGATGTACGATACCAAGCAGCAAATTAGTAAACTCTCTGCTGTCGAAATCTCAGACTAACAGTTGAGCAGTTAAACTCCCGGTGAGCATCTTTCAATATAAACATATAAAATGTATGCAGGTAAACATTAATATATTAAAATTGAGCTGGATTTTAAAATATTTAAAGATGGCCGGATATCAGGTAATTTCAAGGGTTTTGCTTTGATTTTAGATCAGTTCTCTTGGTGAGTAGCCCTGGAATACTGTAAAAACAAAAATACTATAAACGTCAAACACATGTTCAAGGAACAAAAGACATTTTATAGGCATTTACATGTTCATAGTTCCCTACAGTATTAGTTTTCGATTTTCAGAGCCTAAATCATTAAATGTTCAAGACACACAGATCCATGCACCAGCTCTGCAGGTGTTTTAACATAACGCTTGATGGATTAAAAAAAAAAAAAAGGCTCTTTCTACTAAACTGAAAATCAAACTACCTTCAATAGCAAAATAAACAATACACTAAAAAACGCACTCTAATAACTGAAACAATTAAACTCGTCAGTGGCTTTTAATAAATAGCTAACAATTTCTCCCACTGTAACAATACGGCATAATTAGGAACTATGATATCTATTTTTGTTATAGTTTTTATTCCACTTTTCATCCTTTCTTTGTGCTTGGTCCACATGCTATTATTTTCATCACTTTGTCTCAGGCACGGAGGGGGCAGTTAACAAGCCTCTGTACGTCCTACAGCTGGGTTCAAGCTGCTGAGTTCATCTTCGACGACAGGTTTTGTGAACAGTTATCCCACCAAGGCCTTGTTCACGATAACTTTTTAATCTCTATTATCAGCTTTGGCCTCTGCACTGACCATCACAAAATGACCAAGGGAGACATTTCCATGTAGCCAAAAGGTATTGAGCATTTGCTTGAACTGCAGAAGTTTTCTCTCTCAACAGTGATAGTACCTTCACCGGCATCCATCAGAGATTTTGGACATGCAAGCTGAGCAAAACTGGTGCACGAGGAAGGATCACGGATTCATAATAATACTGAATAATAACAGAGAAACACTGCTCTTAAATAAGTCCAATTATGACACAAAGCTACGATTTGCCAAGTTCAATGGGACTCTTCGTGGGACTACATCATGTGCCACATAATAAGAACATTGGATATCGCGTGTATTTTGGCCGTCTAATGCTTGACTCCGCCCCTAGGCAGAGTGGCCTGCTAGCCAGTCTTACCTGCACATTTGGTTCTGGTGATTAGTGGAGGTCCTGGGAGTCCCGTCCCACCTTCTCCAGGTCTCGTAAGCAGTACGCGGATCTCGTATTCCGTATCTGGATCCAAATGCCACAACTTGTAAGTTGGGGCATTGACCGCGTGCGTTTCTGTCCAGGATCCCGATGTCATCCGGTACTCCACTTCTTTCAGAATAATGGGACCATCGCCAATGATGGAGTTGGCATTCAGCTGAATCAGCAAATATGTGGGCCCCACACCTAGCAGCTGAGGAGGAGCAATAGGTCTGGGTGGTTCTACGAGAGATGAATGTGCAATCGAATTAGTTAAAAATCCAAAATACTAAAATACCTAGATATATTAATGTCTCTCAAAGCTGAAGGGTTTCATGAATAATTTACTTAGGAGCACATAATAAGTACTTAAGGAAAACCAGAACATAAGTGATCTGGAAACTACTTTTAAAGAGCAGATACTTTCACTGATGGGCTATGACCCTTTTTACCACAAGTTTTCTTTTATTAAAAACATGTTTCTCCAGGAGATAAACTTGTACAGGCACAGAAACCAAGGGGAATAAAGGGGAAATGTTTAAAGATGGATAGCTCTGATTAGCTACTAATAGAGACAGTTGATCCCTGATATTCTGGAGGTCCTAAGACCTCTTACAAATCTCCATATTAATGAATACTGTTGTAACTCTTTATTTCATTCATGAAATATGGCAAAGGAGTGTTTTTGGCTTTGCTTTGTGTTTCCCTTCTACAGAGCTCTGCAGATGAGATAAAGAGGAAGGAACAGCAAAGCTGAACTTAGAAGCCGATGCCAAGCACTGACTTGTCTCTACACACCCACCACAGAATGTAAGAAATCGAAATTTACACCGAGGCAAAACCACAGGCATTGTGGATCACCAGCCTTTGGGAGAGCAGGTGATAAGGCAAATGAATCAGACCTTAAACCCCAATGTCAAAGATGCACTACAACTTAATTTCGTAGACCTTAGATATTTGCTTGAAAGAAGCTTTGGCAAACATTAATGTTTGAACTTATAGAAACGATGAAAGATGAATGAGGGTCCTCCGCCTTTTTTGTTGAATTTAACAAGGATGGAGCTGAACTCGATACTGGACTTTACGGAGGACTGCGTCGCTCTAGCTCTGTCCGTGTGGCCTGTCCATGGGGAACCCCATGTCAGGAAGATGCTCCCGTCACTACACTGGGGTCAGATCCTTCCTTGAATCTCTTGAACGACGCTTCTCGGGGAAGCCAAATGACTTTAAAAGAAACTGTTAATGTTAACAAAGTGGTAACTGCCCAACTATTGCTTTAAAGGTTTGTGTGCTCATATGTAGAATTTGAGAAACAAACAGATGAACATATAGGAAAAGGGGGACAAAAGAGAGGGGAGAAAACCATAAGAGTCTCCTAACTATAGAGAACAAACTGAGGGTTGATGGAGGGAGGTGGGCAGGAGATGGGCTAACGGGTGATGGGCACTAAGGAGGGCACTTGTTGTGGGCCCCTGGGTGTTATACGTAAGTGATGAATCGCTAAATTCTACCCCTGAAACCAACATTACGCCATATGTTAATGAACTAGAATTTAAATAAAAATAGGGGTAACTGTTGGCAAGGCGAGAAATATATAGTCACTTTCTATATTTTCTGTTCAATTTTCATATAAACCCAAAAATCTAAGAAATAAAGTCGATTATTTAAAAAAAAAATATTTGTGCATGTGTGTGTTTTAAGAACTAAAGCCAGGGACCCCTGGGAGGCTCAGTTTAGCGTCTGCCTTTGGCCCAGGATGTGATCCCGGGGTCCTGGGATCGAGTCCCACATTGGGCTCCCTGCATGGAGCCTGCTTCCCCCTCTGCCTGTGTCTCTGCCTCTCTCTCTCTGTGTCTCTCATGAATTAAAAAAATGTATATATTAAAAAAATTTCCTTCCTATAATTTGCTTTAGCTTTTTATTTTTTTTAAAGTTTTTTTTTTTATTTTTTTTATTTTTTTTTATTTTTTATTTATGATAGTCATACAGAGAGAGAGAGAGAGAGGCAGAGACACAGGCAGAGGGAGAAGCAGGCTCCCCACAGGGAGCCCCATGCGGGACTTGATCCCAAGACCCCCGAGGTCATGACTGAGATGAAGGCAGACACCCAACTGCTAAGCCACCCAAGTGTCCCTAAATTTTATTTTAAGTAATCTCTACACCCAACGTGGGGCTCAAACTCACAAGCCCAAGATCAAGAGTCACTCCACTAATGTGAGCCAGCCAGGTGCCCCAAAGGAGGGCTATTAAACACAAGCACACACTGCTTCCTCCTTTCCTTCAGTAGGGATGGACTGGAGAAGATACAGAGAGAAGGAAGGTATAAAAGGACAGCCAATATCATTCAAACTGGATTTTCTATTTTAACGGCAACACATGCTTGGACTATACAATGCAAAAAAAAAAAAAAAAAAAAAAAAAACCCTCATCGACAGGTTTTACGTTCTTCTGGTACAGGTTTTTTTTTTTTTTTTTTTTTTTTTTTAATGATAGTCACACGGAGAGAGAGAGGCAGAGACACAGGCAGAGGGAGAAGCAGGCTCCATGCACTGGGAGCCCGATCCCGGGTCCTCAGGATTGCGCCCTGGGCCAAAGGCAGGCGCTAAACCGCTGCGCCACCCAGGCAGGGATCCCCTCTGGTACAGGTTTGAAGGAAGCAAGGGTTTTCGGCTATAGCCCAGGATTTCCTTTCAAACCCTAAGACTAAAACAAGTATAGTTTCCATTTTATGAACCTCTGAATTACAAATATCTCTAACATAAGGAATAAGACCAGCTGGACGAGATCTCTGCGTACTAAAGTCAACTTCAATAGTGTTCCTCCAAAATTCATATGACAAATATTTACTGAGTGACCACTAATCGCTAGTCCGTTCTCTATATACTGGTTATTCATATACTATGGCAAGGGAGACATCGTAACAACATATCAAAATATTCATTTTTTTGGAAATGAGAATTATGTAGAAAACAGCATTTTATGGTGAGAGATGGTAGCTACACTTGTGGTGAGCACAGGATAAAGTGTAGTGTAGATTTGTGGAATTGCTCTTTTGTGCACCTGAAGCCAATAAAACATCGTGTGGCAACGATACTCAGATAAAAATTAAAATTAAAAAATAATAATAACATTATAATAATTGAGTAACATCAATTTTTTTCTATCCAAAATCATTTGAAGCATATTGTTAGTCCCATCAGTAATTATAGCTCATTATGGCAATAGCTTTCAAACTAGTTATCAGTAAAACCATAAGAGCTTGTGCTTCACTATGCTCATGTTTAAAACGAAAATAAAACTAAGATTATATAAGATAATGTATGTACTACGGAAAATCTACACGTAGAATGATTTCTCTTTCTATGAAAAAGTAGTTTTTAACACCCGGTTTACAAACTTTACAAAATAATCTGTTCTTGATGGTCTAAAGATTACTTCAACAATATAGGGTCAAAATTGTGTAGAGGGTGAAGCATTCCAATCTTCACAACTGACTTCAATTGAGAAGTTATAACATGAAAAGTTTAAACAAAACCAAAATAGTGGGGATCCCTGGGTGGCTCAGCGGTCGAGTGCCCGCCTTCGGCTCACAGAGTGATCCTAGAGACCTGGATAGAGTCCCCCATCGGGCTCCCTGCATGGAGCCTGCTTTTCCTTCCTTCTACCTGTGTGTCTGCCTCTCTCTTTCTCTCTCTCTGTCTCTTATGAATAAATAAATAAATAATTTTTAAAAAAAACAAAATAGTTAGAATTTTCCTTTATCTGCTAAAGAATGACAAAACTAGACATTTCCTATCGTGGAATTTTACCAACTAACCACTTTTATATTTCAAGTTTACAAAAGTCTTAGTAGACAGAAAGAGAAAGTTGATGTATTTTTTCAAACCTTATACTCAAAGGAAACTGAATAAAGAAATGAGCATAATAGAAAAAATGCAAATATCTTCCCAGACTATCTAAATGTTGCACATATTTTAAGAAGCAGTCTGTGTTTTGCGAATAAACTGAGTTGCCTCATATGTGCAATGTTTGTTTTCATTCCAGATGGCTCATATACTGACTAATTTAAGTAGTAAATGAAGTTAAATCCACAGCCTAGTGGGGTTCTAACCCAGAGCCGCA
Organism: Vulpes lagopus; assembly: GCF_018345385.1. Classification (NCBI taxonomy): domain Eukaryota; kingdom Metazoa; phylum Chordata; class Mammalia; order Carnivora; family Canidae; genus Vulpes; species Vulpes lagopus. The sequence continues at coordinate 124,103,954 of NC_054825.1, forward strand.
AGGCCTCACACACATCACAGCAGAACCACAACCAGAAGAGGTCTCATATTTAACATGATGGAGTGATTTGTCAAACGAATTATGAATAGCAAACCTTGGTTACTCTATAAATTTACGAGTATTCGGAAACCTGAACTAATAGCTGTATGCTGAAGGATTAATCTCAGCCACCAAAACTCTGCCCGCCGTTGCTGTGGAAAATAAGAAGCGAAAGAGAAAGCAGAGCAGAAGGGAGAGAAGGAGAGGGAAAAAGCTACAACAAAACATATTGATAGAAACAAATGAAAAAGTGAAGTGTAGTATTTCTTCTGTCATTTCTGTCCATTAAGGAAATGACACCTAAGAGAAAATGAAATTTGAAGTCAGGAGATTCTAATTTCACGAAATGCACACGTGAATAGCTGGGTAAATACGAATGTGTTATTTAACTCCCTGACATTACAGTTTCTTCATTGGTAAACCGGGTATTACTCTAAGAAGTGCTAAAGACTTACATTTCTAAATGTGTCAACAAGCCCCATATTTGCTGTTATTTTGCTTTGTTTTTCCAGAGAGCATATAAATTTTAAAACCCAAAATTAATATTCATCACTAGTGTTTTGTGTACATGAAGAAATGAGTTTGATGTAATCAGGTGCTTAGCCTGAAGAAGGGTAATAATTCACTCTGATTAGTTTTACATCTCACTTGCTATGGTCAAATAAACAAAAGGGCAAGTCCAGTTGTCAAAGCAGTCGCTCAAACTTGGGACTGTGACAGTGTTCAGAGAGGCTCGGAAGCATATAGCTTGATTAACAGCACGACTAGACGTGAAATCTAGCATTAAGGAGACTAATATACCACTACATACTAAATTTTTTATGTTGGAAGTAAAAAGTAGCCTCATATTAGCATACGTATTTTGTTTCTAGGCCCTTGAGAACAAGGAGACTTATTTATAAAATCTCTATTCATTTCAATAAATTATGCATGAATTTTAATCAGCCAGCAAATGAACAAGTAATTGTTCTGCAGCAATATTAATATTCTTCATAACTTAATACACTATCAGACCCAGAGGTGTGGTGCAAATAAATCCCAGCTGTACACTAGGTATCAGCTAAAGCAAGCAATCCCCAAAATACAGGATAAACTTTGCCAATGTTACCAATTAACTTTCAATTAATGACTTACATTCATTATTCTAGATCTAAACCTATTATACAATCGTAATTGTACATTCAAATTGCTTTATTTATTTTATTTCCGATAATTTCAAAAAGTGCCTTGAAATCAAGATAAGTCATTATGAAACTATATCCTCATCCAATTATTCCTATTACAATGCTCTTTTGCAAACATATGTGTCACTTATTAACATTTGGTTAATTAATAAAATGCAGAATCAGAAATAGAAGCGATAAAGCTTGAAAAATGTCAGTTAACAAAGTAAACATCAAGGCAAAATGGCACTTCTACATTCATTCCCAAATAAATAAACCAAAAACCTCTCAATCCTATCATTTTCCAAACTGTTTTATTTACTTGTCAAAGAAGGCTGGACCAAAAGTATCCAGAGATTAGCACCCTCACCATAAAAGCAGGTGGCGGCACTGCACTTGTCCCTTTCGGCCACTGTAACAAATACCAACACCCAGACAGCTTAAAACAACAGAAATTTATTCTCTCATAGTTCTGGAGGCCAGGTATTCAAAATCAGTAACGTTGGGTCAAAATCCAGGTGGCACCAGGCCACACCTCCTCCAGGTGACCAGGGAAGAATCAGTTCCTCTCCTTTTCCAACACTTGCTGGCTTTGGGTACTCATTTCGTGGCTCGGGGCCACATCACTCCAATCTCTTTGCTCATCCTGCCTTCTCCTCTTTGCCCTGTTGTCAAATCTCCCTCAACCTCCCATTTCAGACCACTTGTGGTTGCATTTAGGGTCCACACTGATAACCCAAGGTCTTCCCATACCAAGACCCCTGACTTAATCACATCTTCAAAGACCATTTCTCCAGGTAAGACAATTGCCATGGGTTCCAAGGATGAGGACCCGCGATCTTCGGGGCCATTTCTCAGCCGGTCCCAGACACGTACTAGGATCTCAGCCTCCTTCCTCAGAAACAGCTCACCTCTACCTTTTCTCCAGTTGTTAAGAAGCTCATGAGCGGAAAATATTTCTCCTGCGAGAGTTTCATAGTGAGGTTCAGAGCAGTGGGAGTTCTACAGAGCAAATAGTTTATCTACACTTTTTTTTGCTATTCCTATTTCTAAGGGAATAAAAAATAAAGATGAATATTATTACTTCAAATGGCTGTGGGAGTCAATGTTGCCCTACCATCTCCAAATTCCTGTAAAAATCAATATTAGACTGTTTGCCTTGGAGATAGAGATTTTATTTACTATCACATATTTTCTTAAATGAACGGATCACTTCAAAATCTATGTTATTCTATTTCTTTATCTTCCCTCTCTTTAAAATTCTGGACCAGTTCCAGTTAAAAAAGAAAATTCAGTAGTTGATGCTTCACATTGTTTCATTTTCTTCCTCATCAGCTATTAAATGCTGAAGCAAAGACCATAGAGACTGTGAACATGAAGAATGACGTCAGGGCACCAGATACCTCAAGCACTTATTTATCAGCTACCTTATAATAATTATCAATTGTTTCAAATTATGCCCTAAAAGGATAACAATATAATTGAAAGGTACTGGAGTGCTTCAAGAAACTCAAAATAGTTAACATGGATGAATAAGAAGATGACCTTTCTTCCCATAAGAAATGGAGAGCAAGGTATGGACAATTAGCAGCATTTTCTTTGGGCATCTAATATCATATGGATGACAACATAATTTGTTTCACTTTTCCTTAGATGTTGAAACATGAAGTAAACATTTGAAAATTTTCAGATTCAGGGAATAAGGTTTCTCCTGGACCCCCATTTCATGAACTGTAATGCAGACCTATTTACAAGAGGAGTAATAGTTCCTTCATGGTTTTTCCACTCCATGATTTCTCGGATACTTCAGATTTCCAGTCCTAATAAATTCCTTAACGAGCTAAATACCTCTCCATTCACTCTTCTGGCTGTTATCTCATATTTTTTTGCTCGTATCAATGATGCAATTAGTAAATTCTATATATTACCTTTCAGATTAATTACTACTTTATGTTTACAATTTGTGCACTGATGGATTTTTTTAAGCAAAATAATCTTAAAATGTAATATATTGAAGTACTTTTTTAAATCCAACAATCTGATTGTTAAGACACTTTTTTCCAAATCATATCATTCAGGAAGCTCCTAAGCTTGACCTGGTCAAATAAAGCTAATACTAGGACATCACACAGTTTGGATGTTGTTACCCCTTAGGTTCCGATGCCAGCACCTGGACCAAACACCAGTCAAAAGGAGCAACTGTCATCTATTATCATCTCCATGAAAATCAGATGAGTGCTAGCATGTAGTTGCCGTAGATTATGGAAAGAGTGTGTACTGTGACCCACTGCCCATATGCACAATATTTCACATACAAAAAAACTTCTGGGAACCATGAAGTAAATGCACATGATTTCTGTTAAGTATATAGAAATACTTTAAAGTGAGAAAAAATTTCAACTGGATAGCAAAGCTCTCAGTGATGTATATGTTTGTTTATACTAGGTATATTTTAAAGATTTATTTATTTATTGGGCAAGGGAAGAGCCCCGTGGGGAGGGCCAGAGGGAGAGAGAAACTCAAGCAGACTCTACACCAAGGGAAAAGCCCCACTCAGGGCTTGATCCCAGCACCCCAAGAGCACGACGGGAGCTGAAACCAAGAGTCAGTGGCCCAACCGACTGTGCCATGCAGGTACCCCTATGTTATGCATTTTTAATTGCTTAAGTTAAAAACTTTTTAAAAAGATTTTATTTATTTGAAGTAGAGTGTGAGACAGAGTATGAATAGGGGGCAGAGGGAGAGGAAGCGAGTCTCAAGCAGACTCCCCATTGAGCAGAGAGCCCCATGCCGGGGCTCCATCCCAGGACCCTGAGATCATGACTTGAGCCCAAGGCAGACAGACGCTTAACTGTCTGAGCCACCCACACGCCCAGTATGTATTTTTAATCACAAATAATTATGTAGAGCTAAACAAGAGTTTCTTCATTCCCACCCAAAGGCTCTTCCTTAAAGGCAGTTGCTCAATGATTGAAGAGTGGTAATGGCTTTGAATGGGCTGAGAAAAGATTACTTAAGATTACGAAATGCACAGGATAGTCCTATACAATGAATTTTCTAGTCCAACAGCCTCCTCTAGAGAAACATCACACCATAAGCAATGTCCATGGCTTATGCTTACCTAAAATTCTATCACATTTCCATTTCTCAAAAGAACAATGGAGCAGAATTTTGAAGAAGAGGTTGAAAATCCTGAACAGGTGACCATGTATTCACATAGGCTTGACCACGGTTGGCGAGGAACAGTTAGATGGCATTTGACTACACAGCAGGCTTACAGGCAAGTGAACTGATAATGTTTTTGGAAAACAATCTACCAATACAATATCACAAAATAAAGATGTGTTTAAAGAGTGAAGTAATCCCACTTCTGGGAATTTAGTGTAAGAGGATAATTTACATCTCTGTTTAAATGAGCAAAAAAGCAAACAATCAAAATATTCAACAATAGGAAAATAGAGACACAAATTATGGTTCAATAATTATCTGTTCAATAGAACTTCACACAAACTTCAAGGACTCAAGTTGTTAAATTCATAGAACAATTGTTGGGGGATATTTAAATACTTAAGTCTATTAGAGCTTACATTTTAAAAAGTAAAAAAATATGTCTCTAAGGTAAAAAAAAAAAAAAAAAAGAAAAAAGAAAACCAGCAACCATTGCCACCAGAAGGAAATACACCAAAAAGCTACTAGCAGTGACTGGGGAACTTTGAGACCATGAATGATTTTACCTTTTTCTTTTATCTCTGTTTTCAAATAAAATTTGTAATGTGCTCATAAAACTTTTGCATCATTACATTCTCAGTATTTATCAGTATCTAACAAAGTTCAATAATATTATAGGAGAATGAATGGCTGGCTAAATTACACCTTGAGGAAAAGAAAAAGCTGTCACTGTAAGAAAAAGTAAATCTACATAAATTCTATCTACCCCATACAAGAAAATGCAGACTACGACTTCTGTGTGCGAGCCATCATCTGGGGTGGCAAGAGTAAAACTTTGGGTATTTGTTTACTAATTTGCTTTCAGATGATGAAATTAAGTCCTCAAAAATTTACGATTTACCACCTTGAGCTCTGAACCATGTAGGTGGCAGATTGCTCTGACATTGATACACAGCACCTACAAAATGTTACTATTTAATTAAAGGAGTTAGTTGACTGGAACAAAAGAACATTTTCTAAGCAATTGCTTGGTAACCAAGTGGCATCAAATGATTTATCCAGCTTGTAAAAAGGGGTGGGGGTGGGGGATGCTCAGCTACAAACATGTAATAATTCTTAGCCTTTCAGTCAAATTAATCAATAAATTTTTAAAGGATTTTTCTTGTGAAGAAAAAGTACTTCTATATATTAAAAATCTGAATATATAATCCCACTTAGAAATGCTATCAAAATATGCAATTGCACTAATATCAAAATACACCAATAAGTTGAATTTCTTGAACAAAATTTAATTCAGGGTAGGAAAATTCTGAAATTAAATGTGTCACTCTTAATATTAAACAGCTACTTTGTCTTTCAATTCCTGTGTGATATGTATTCTCTTTTTTTTTTTTTTAAACTGCAAGATCTGTAGAATTACAGTATTTAATCTCAATGACATGGCTCTTTCCTGCTGCCTAAGTGCTGAAATAAGAAGAAGCATTTCAGCAACGAAACTGCAAGTTTTGCATACTGAATTTTATCTCCTATGCATTACCACGGCATTTTATTCATCTTGATTTGAAAACACTGCTGCAATAACTTTATTACCTGCTTGAAATCAAAAGGCACAGCAGCAGCACACTACTTAAGATCTGCCAGCAGAAAGTAAAAATAAGGTTAAGTTCATATTTAACGGATATGAAAAGGCAGAGGACTTTTGAAAAGTGAAGTTTATCTGCCTTTAAACCCATGTAATCTAACTGTGAGATAACTGAATTTTTCTCTCTTATTGTCCAAAAACCAGACTCTGCCTCATTAATATCTATGCAATGAACTGGTTCAGAATCATGAATTATTGCAATGATTTAACAACTTTACAAAAGCCTCCTTCAGTTCCGTAATACACATGGCAGCAAACCACCTATGGTATGATAAATATTAGGGATCCCCTTGATTGAGTCAGTAGCCGATACAAAAGATTTCTTACGGCCACTGAATCCCTTATTTCAGCTTGGTCAGAGTTAAAACTGTTCACGCATTTAGAGGAAAGAACATCCACTCCTTGATTCCAAGAATAACGATCAGGTAAGTAGTAAAACTGGAAAAGTGTTCAACTCTGTTTGGTTCCCTCAAGTCTGGGGCCATAAATAGATGGTAATCATATCACCAGTTCATCAGTCCCCTTTATGAGGTAGAAGAATAATATACATACATACATATTTTTAAGAGACAGGAGGGGAACTGCATCTGTCAATGACAATAACATGGTAAATATGCTTAGGTCATATAAGCTGTTATTCCACTCCAGGTGACAGGCCAAAGGATTTAGAGTAATACCATTTATATTCATTTCACATTAATATGCACTAAGACACAATGGCTGACTCCGTAAGCCAAGAGGTAGCAAATATAAAGGAAGGGAAAAGAAATGTTGGGAAATATCAGGAAGGGAGACAGAACATAAAGACTCCTAACTCGGGGAAACGAACTAGGGGTGGTGGAAGGGGAGGAGGATGGGTGTTGGAGGGGAATGGGTGACGGGCACTGAGGTGGACACTTGACGGGATGAGCACTGGGTGTTTTTCTGTATGTTGGTAAATTGAACACCAATAAAAGTTAATTAAAAAAAAAAGAAAAGAAAAAAAAAACTCCATTGCATCATTTCCATGTGGAGATGATGATATTTCTATCTACACACAAAGGTTCACACATGTATGTATGTACATGTACATGCAATCTGCTTAATGTAATCAAGCAAAAAACAGTATTAATTAAAAATATCCTGACTCTTCCACAACTAGAATATAAAACACTGAAAAATCTCTTGAGCCTAAATTCTAAATTTTAAGGTATTTTAACACTATGCAATTTTCCAACATTTAATTGTAACCAAACACAATCTATGTTTGCCAATGTGATCCCTAGGTCTAAATACTCTGTTGCATTGACTCTTATAATACATAATAAGCACATGTTCACTATGAATATGTACTTTGTAATTATTCCAAGTCAATTCAGAACAATGCATGGAGTTTTTATGTGCATGTAGCGAGCAACAGATGGCCATGCAACTAATGATGTAGCACAGTAATGGTATCAGGAGACATAATTCAAGGATCCTGGTTCCCAGGCATGTAAAATCCAAGATTTTACTGACCCCGAGTTAATCAGGAGAACTATTATTTACCTGTTATTTCTACACAACTCTTCAGGGTACAGAATGGCAATCTTTTAGCTACGCATATCCTCTACGTACACAAGTGATAGATTTATTTTTTTATGAAAAATAATTTGTGATGACAGTATAAACAAATGAGTAAGACTTCAGTCACATAGATACCGCCTCTAGATAATAGGCTTCATATACGCACTACTAACTGCAGAACAGTCATAATTTTGGATGCTTTTCTGTTCAAAAAGCATAAATCTTTGGAGACTTTCAAGATCTTCCAAGCAAAGAAAGTGTGTCATTAGCTTAAACAGATGCTACTCAGTTTTATAATGTAAAGATTTGCAATATAGACTTATTTCAAAGGACAAATGATGTAACTTAGCAATTATAGAGCATTTCCTCCACTTTGAGATAAAATAATACAAAAAAACAGTTCTATGTCCTATTGAGTTAGAGGTCAAGAACTTTTAATGTGAACAGAGTTCAGAAGACGCGGTCAGTGGGACCAGATCAATCGTCCCTGATGGTGACTAGGTAAGAATCAGGCAATCCCAACCAGGGTTTAGAGGACAGATTTCTGTGCATTTCTACTTAAGTCTTTGAACTAAGAAAAGCAGGTTTCCATGGGTAACTTGAGAGTCAACAGGTATAATGATTGAAAAAAAGGCAATGCTGTAAAAATAGAGCCATCAATGTGGTCACTGTAATTACAAGGACTTGTGAACACCTATTTTAATCATAGAGCTCTATTAGCCTTCCTTGAGGGGACAAAATGCCTGTCTCCCACAGTTAAAGTGCCATCAAAAATAAAATCACCACACCTAGTTTTATAATCAAATGGAAATAGGTAGACAAGAATAATTATAGACCTGTCTAATAAAATAACAAGACATTTAACCATGTAAATGGTTACCATCCAAAAGACATTTTACACTGCTGCAACAGCTCAACCGGAAAGAGACCTTTGATTTTCATTCCCTTAGACCACCCCTATGTCCACACTATAATGGGGGTACCTAGATATTGAGAATATCAAAATAAATTATACTATATAAAACATAAAGCACTGGAAGGCAGCCCAAGTCGTGAACCACCAATGCACAGAAAGAGAAAGTTTCCAGAATAGTAAAATGAAGTGTGTCAAGACCATAAGTAACACAATTATACAGCTAAGGGACTGGGCTCTTCTTTAGCAGCTACTGCTGCTAAATGGCAAGAAATCTCACTATTCTACTCTGACTAAATATCATGCCTTTTAAAAAGAAGGACATGAAATGGCTACTGACCTAGACTGTTCATATATTCTTTCTGTGAACTTCAAATTTTCCATCCTTCTGCAACATTAGCCAGATCAACTGAAAACTTGCTAGGGGAAAAAAATAATGCGTAAAATGTGCATTTTCATGGACATTGAAGAATCTTGTAAGCAGTACTTTCATCAGTAGACTAAAGATAACTAAGAATTGGCTAAGGAAATCTTTAAGTATTATAAAGAGGAGAAAAAAGTACCATGCTTCTTTGGCATCCATTTTTATAAAATGACACACTTACAGAAGTTGGTAACTGAGACATCTCCATATTGGACCTGAAGGGCATCATTTCTTGTTCCAAAGCCATATACTTTTATTTTCAAATATGTATGTTTTGTCTACATTCAAGAGTTTAAGAGTTTGACATTGGGCAAACGTCAAGAAGATTAGTTTAGAAAGTAACCATAGAGGTATACCAGATGTATCACTGCTATAAGGCATAATGGTGTGTTGTAAATGTAGAAACACTAATTTGGGCCTAGATTTTTTTTTTAATTTATTCATGAGAGAGAGAGAGAGGCAGAGACACAGGTAGAGGGAGAAGCAGACCCCCTACGAGGAGCCTGATGCAGGATTCAATCCCAGGATCCTGGGATCATGACCTGAGCCAAAGGCAGACGCTCAACCACTGAGCCACCCGGGCATCCCTTTTTTTTTTAAATGATTTTTTTTTTCTAATTTTTTAAGAGACAGAGCATTAACAGGGTGGTGGGGGTTGGGGGCTGAGGGAGAGAGAATCTTTTTCTTTCTTTTTAAGATTTATTTTATTTATTTATTTTTGGGAGAGGGGCAGAGGGAGAGGATCTTAAATAGACTCTGTGCTGAGCATGGCATCCCAGGGCTAGATCCCATGACACTGAAGTCACGACCCCAGGAGAAATCAAGAGTGGAACGCTCACCCTACTGAGCCACTCAGGCACTGCACAGAGAGACAATCGTCAGCAGGCTCCATGCCCAGAGCAGAGCACAAGGTGGGGCTCAATGTGGGGCTTGATCTGACCATACTGGACTGTGACCTGAGCTAAAATCAAAAGTCCAACACTTAACCAACTGAGCCACCAGGTTCCCAGGCCTGGATATTTTTAATATTGTTTCAAAATTAGTTTATTTCAATATATAAATGTACATCATATTAAATACCTACTTTACTGATTGTGATTTTAATTTTTTAACATTTATTTTATTTTTTGTGTGTGTGATTTTAAATACTCTTTATAAATTTAAGTGGCAACTATGTGGTGAGGAAAAGGACGATGGTGAAGCCTGCATTCCCTAAGCCATGGCCCTAGCAACTTTTCTTAAAAGAGATTTATTTCTACTTTTTTCTCTCTCTTTAGAGATGCCAGGGACAGCGGTTACCCGGGGGGTGGGGGGTGAGGCTGGCTTCTGCGGGGCTGGTGGTATTTTTTTTTTTTTTTTAAGATTTGGCTGTTTATTGGTTGGGGGCGGGGGGACATTCACGCCTCTGCACATGAGCAGGGGGAGGAGCAGAGAGAAATCCAGAAGCAGATTCCCACTGAGCGCAGAGCCAGGTGCAGGGCTCAATCCTAGGACCCCGAGATCATGACCTGAGCGGAAACCAAGAGTCAGAAGCTCAACCGACTGAGCCACCCCGGTGCCCCAACATTCTACTTCTTGATATGGATGCGAGTATACGTAGTTTGTGAAAATTCATCAAACTATACATTTATCAAACTATATTTTTTAGTGTACAGTGTTCTGTATGTCTTATTATACTTAAATAAGAAATTAAAACACAGATAAGGAGAAAGATAACTGTGTATCTAACTGGTCCAAATCTCCTATTTGCAAACACACCCCCAGCACACAACTCAAGAGATCATTAACACAATGTGAATCTCATCCTGAGATTTAAAATTTTAAGTCAGTATTTATGATAAAATTCAATTTAGTCCAAGTTTCTCTTGAAAATACCTAATCACTAGGAAAAAAAAAAAACTAATACATGTTTTTCCTTCTACACTTTAGTGCATCAGCTCTTTGACTTCTAAAATTTTAGAATATCTGTCTTCCAAAGAAAAAGAGGAATGTCCATCTGCAAAAGTTTGGGCATTAAAATATTACAGCCTTTAAGATGGGTCAAACACATCATGAAGGGAGTAACTGAGTTAACAGTCACCTTTGCATATTAAGTATATTTAATGAATATGTTAATATATCACTCCATCATATAAGGCATCCAGTAAATTTACTTTCTGCTTTGTAGCTATAAGTTCTTGAGAATGATTTGAACTCATTTATATATGAATATTATTTTTGCACAGTTCATACATTTTCCACAGCATCTCTCCATTATCATCTCCTGTAACCTAACATTATTCTGGAATCACACCAGTTTTAGGTCATCATTAGTGTCTTGACAGTATTTAAACCTGGATGGCATTGCCACTGTCCGTTCACAGAAAACACTCTGTGAGTTCATCCAATACCATTTCTCTAGATTTTAACTCAGGTGGCAAGCACAGAAACGGAGCCACTCTGCAAGCAAGTTGTGTGAAAAGGGGAACTTGGCCCATGATTTGACTTTCCACATAGAGTCTGAGGCACATCCCTACCTTGGATATAAAAATAGACTAAGTGGAGGAGAGAACTTCCTCCAGAGAAGACACTGAAAGTTTTCTAATCCTATTACAACCAAGCTGAAAATAATAGAGGTAACCTGCAAAGAAAGGAAAATGAAAATAAAAAATAAGCCAGAGAGTCTGAGATTTTCATGAGACTTGATCAGAGATGGCTGGACCACAGCAAAGCCTATCGTGCTAAGTGCCATCCGGGAGACGGTCTGAAGCTGTTTAATATTCAGATGAAATTAATATTAAGTACAGATGGACTTTCTTTGATTACCAAACACTGTGAGACGAGCAAGAGGATAGGTTACTGAACCCTGAACGATTCCCATCCCCCCAAATCAGGGAGGCTTTGAAATCCAAATCACCATGTATTATTAAAGACATGTTAAATATTTCCAAAGTTTTTGTACAGATACAGAAGCAATGCATTATTCTTGGTATAAAATCCAAGAAGAATGCCCATGGAAAGGGGACGAAGAAGGCAGCAGGAATATTGGAATAGTTTCTTGGCTTTTCAAAACCACTCAGGTGCCAGCTGTCTAGACTCTAACAAAACCTTGGTAGGCTTGCTGGAATCTAAGTCGAGTGGGCACGTACACTGGCTTGTGTGTGCACATTTCTGTTAGCAGGTCAGAATCTGGGAAAGGGACCTGTGGGTATCACAGTTTTTGAAAGATCCCATATTTGATTTAAAGAGGGTTATACCTCTCCTGCTCCTCTATTGAGAGCCCCTACTTAAAAAAAAAAAAAAAAGGTAGGTTCTATAAAAATAAATAAATACATACATACAAATAAAGTGGTGGGTTATAGCTACAATGTTACTTTTTGTCAGGGGAAGATGTAGTTAAAAACAGTAGGCAAGCTGAGGCACCTGGGGGGCTCATCAGATGAGCATCTGCCTTCAGCTGAGGTCGTGACCCCAGGGTCCCGGGATCGAGTCCCACGTCAGGCTCCCTGCAGGGAGCCTGCTTCTCCCTCTGCCTGGGTCTCTGCCTCTCTCTGTGTGTCTCTCATGAATAAATATAGAAAATCATTTTTAAAAAAGCCAAGCAACTTAAAGCAAACGCACTATTGCTAAAATGACAACTGAGTAATCGCAGTCACGTAGCAGTTAGAATGACTGACACTTAAGAAAACCCACCAATCTACCCAAATCTTGCTTCAAGTAGTATTTTTCTGAATGCTACTATGTAAATGCAGTTACGTGGTGAAGGAAAGAGCATGAGCTCTAGAGTCAGACTTGGGTTACAGGCGCTTAGAGCCACATGGTCTAAGCAGCCCTGCCTACCAGCCTCAGGTCTCCTGGGGGTACAATGGGGATATGAAGAGTCGTCAGGGAACTAGAGAAGTAATGTATGTAACCTTCTCTAACAGCACCTAGCACACTGTAGAGGTACTATAATGGGTGCCTTATTTTTTATTACAAGTTATATTAAACATTTATATCCTGTTTTACTTAATTTATATTTACTAGAAATAATAAATGTCTTAATCATGTTTACTATGCCCCATTACAGCAATCAGTTACCAAAACAAGCTTATGAGTTGGTGCTCAGCTACCTTCCTCACCAATATATATGGAAAGGACAGAGAAATTTTATGTGTAAAATTTGAGAGGAAAACCAAACCTCTAGGGACATGCCCGCTTACTGACATATTTCACTTAAAGGCCATCTTTCCAGATAACTTTTTAATTTGTCTTCCTATTAACTACATCTGAAGAAGTTCCATTTAGTTGGGAATGGAAGGAAGAGGCATAAACAGAAGTTTTCTTACTCCTCATGGAAAGAAAGTAGAAGAGAGGAAGGAATTAATAACAGGTATAAAGAAGACATTGTAGAAGGTTATAATTTCAAGTCTCTATAGTTCCATGGCTACATATGGACTCATAAGACCCTAAAGATCATGCGTCTTACTTATTTTTATTAGAAACAAGCACAACAATTAACCTACAACTGCTCAAAAGTGTTACTCGAATCAGTGAATAAATTAAGACTGCTTTTATTTTTATAATAAAACGATTTTAGTTATTTAAAGTGAATTGAAGAGGAGCAAGAGGGAAGGTGTAAAACTGGTGATATTCAAAACAAATTATGTTTTGTTTTGGTATTTCAGATACATTCCCTTATAAGAATCAAAGAAAACACACACATTGAGCAAAAGGGCAAACTTTCAGAACCCACCAGGGAGATATGTGCTCCTAATAACAAAAGATATTCATAAAAACAGGTTCAATTATATTCGAGGCATGGGCAACAACGAAATGTTTTATTTTCAGTATCCAAAGAAGATTATCAGTATCAAGCAGTTAAGCCCATGGTAGATAAACAAGATACTTTCAAAATACAGGCAAGTGAGGCAAGAAAAGAGAAAATGGACAGTGTTGGACATGTTTTAAAATAATTGTTATAAACATTTTATAATCAATTTAAGAGTAATTTCATTTAACACCTTACGTTCAGGATGGTGAAAGGTCACTAGAATATTGCCAAATGCATTTTTATGAGATCAATTCAATTACAACTGTTGCAACTATTCCATCCACAATTTAGACATAGAATCCAATTATCCATTTCATTTTCATTTATACCTCATGGGCTAGATCATTTATCATGTTTCATGATAATGATCAGAAGACACATGGAAAGTGATTTCTGGAGGTAACAAATTACCTACCGTATTAGCATAGCTTACAAGATCCTGTCAACAACTACTATGCATAAATATGAGGTAATTAAATTTACAATGTGCAGGAGTGTTTGATATGCTACTTGCTTCCTTCGCAGCTGCCAAAAATCTGGGTTGCTAAATGCAGCAAGCCTGTTTGGTTGCAAATCAGGAATCATTATGCCCCGGAACTCCAACAGGTAGCCAGTATGCAGTGGCTCAAGATGCTGAGATGCAGCTTTCATCACCTGTTATTATTACTTACCACCACACTATCCATCATCCCTTCAGAGACAGGTTGGAACGATGGTCCTGGACCTTCATGTTACTGCTCCTTGAACTCCGCCTCATCCATCTTTTGCATCCTTCCTGACTCACAACTAAGTACCCTCTCCCGGCTGCAAAACCAAGTATGAACTCGTAATACCTTAAACCTACCATGCTTCCCTAACAGTAACTGATTTCTCCTTATTATGGAGCCACTGTTCAGAAAAGACTACTCATGCTTTCTTGCTGATGCCAAAAGGTGCTTTTTGAAATACCCGAGTTACACAATTCCACAGTTGTAGGGAAATGGTATTGTTTGGTTTCATTTTGTTTTGTAAGTTAGCCCTCAAAATTGCATTAGAATTTTAACGTTATTGATATTTATTAATATTTACCCATAAAACTCAGAAATACAAACTTATGTAAAGATAGACAATGCCTATGCCTGCAAAGGTACAAACACTGAAAAGATAGCTGGAACATGCGTACAAATGCAGATTTCAACTTGAAATCTATTACACGGTTTCAAATATGTTGGATAGTCAGCACCAGAACTTTAAGGTACTTAATATGTTGAAATTGCAAAACAGGTGTTTATCTTTAACACAATATAAACAAAAGAGAAGGGCTTAAAGTTAGATACAATAGTATTTGTGAAAACTGCCATTTAAAATAAATCTCTCACATTTTTTTTTTCCTTCTTCACCAATTGCTAAGAGAACCTTCAAAAAACGATACCAGTTACTTGGTGCTTGGCATGCCATAAACTATCCAAGACTAAAGGGTTTTAATTCCGCTCCATCTGAATGCTGTTATAAAAGTTTAATAAATCAAAATGATCAAAATGTTCCCAGTGGCAGATTGGGATTCGGTTTCCAATTCAAATTCTCTTTAATATATGGCTTCTCTGACACCTTGCATTTCTGCCATCTACATTGAATCCCAAACACCCTGCTTTTCATCATTACCATGCATCAACCAGTCTGGTCATGGTAACTACTTTTTAACACTGCAGCACAATACAAAGAAATGTCATACCTGGTGGGGGTTTTAAGATAGGAAAATTGTAGCAGATGAGAACTCTTTATCTACTTGAAAGTAAATATTTTTAAACCACCTGCTGCAGTGAATGACATTCCTTCAGGATTGAGAAATGCTGCTGGCCAAAAGTCTTAGAAAGAAAATCTTCCTCCTCCCAATGTTTTTAAAAATTGATGCAAGGAAAAGGTGTGTCGAGGAGCATTATTATCAGGGGCAATCAAATCCTGAAGAGCAGAGAAAGTGAAGTCTTTAGAGAGCTTGCCTTGTTTCTATGAAGTGCAAAGTGCTTACATGCAACAGGGAAAGAGTTTCACCTAGCCTCGGATCCAATCAGAAATCTACACTGAACCAGCAGCCAAAAAAGAATATTTACACATACTACGTTTTACATGTATTTTTTCATACATGGATAATGTCAGGAATAAAGAAAAAAAGCTATCTTTAACAGGGTTCTCTTTCTAAATTTTCCATTTGATTGAATACATCTGCCTTTATCCATAAGTTTAACAACATGAAAAACTATTAAAATACTGGCTAAAGGCTATGAAATGGGAGCTTGCAAAATGCACAAGTGTTTCTATGCACTAAGCACTTAGTGCTTCATTGATCTTGTGTCGAATCCCTATTCAAGTAACATCCTACAATTAGTCAAAACCTTTCCTCGAATCCCTAAAGATTTTAAAACTGGGTCTCTAGTAACACAACCAAAAGTTCACAACTGAAATTGATCTGTGCTGTTAAGTAAGTTTTTCTACAAGTCCTGATTTCTTTCCATTCCGCCGTGTATTTCCCTAGTATCTCATGCTGACCCCTACCACTGTCATCATCTCTCACCTGTGACTTGCTCTTTGCCCCAAACACTCCCTCAAGGTCATCCCAGCATCTCAAGCTCTTCTGACCCTCAGAGCCCCCTAAACTGACTCGCTGCAATTTTACCATTCTCCAAATCACTTCCCATCCTGGTTTTCTGAAACAGATACCAAGACACGAGTAACCTACTTCGAAACCCCCCAAAAGTCCCCAAATCGGATTACAAAATGTAATAGTAATGAATAGTCTAGATTCACATTCCTCCACAAGGAGTCTCACAGTGCACCTCCGGGCTCATCTCAGACTTTCCCCCTGGAGAGCACGATGCTACAGCCAGTATTTAACACTGTCCACAAGAACATATGTGTTCCCATGTCCTCTGTTTAAAATTTCCTTTCCTTATCTTCAACTATCAAGATCCCGCCCTTCTACTATGATGCAACATTGTGTCCTCCTCCAGTGCATTCCTGCCGCCCCAGCAAGGCAATAATGAGGCTGTCCTCCTCTGCTCTACACAGTAATTCTGCGCCTTTTGTAAGGCATTCTGCAACCCATGTTCTTTCTGTTGTCCAACAATTAAATGATTACATCTGCTGGGTGTTGGCCATGGCGCTGGCTACAGAGACACAATAGTGAACGAGCAAAGGGAATAAATAGTCCTGGACTCTGCCAATGTAGTGATGGAGGCAGATGTTAAGAACATAGATATAGCTTTAATACTGATGAAGAAACACTACAGGCGGAAAAAGCAGAGGTCGTAAGATAGAAGACAGCATGCTGTGTAAGCAAGTAAGGCAACCCAGTGCTGCTAGAGTCTGGTGAGCAAAGGAGAGTCTTGTGAAGCTCCGCAGAGGAGGGCAGAACCAGAAGAAGGCAGGCCTTGGAGCTGGGAAGAGACAGCTGGAATTTATGCCATGCCAACCAAAAGCCACCCGAACCTGGGCAGCACGGTCTTACTTTGTGTAGAATGAGCAGTCTGCCTGCCAAGGGAAGAGTGACTTGAAGGGGGCGATGCTGATATGGGCAGAGCCGTGAGGAGGCCTTTTAAAGAAGGAGGTGACACGATGAAAGTGAGGGCGGTGAAGGCCAAGCAGGTGCTGGGCACCCAGAGGAATATGTAATAAAATTGAGACTGATGAATAAACTAGGCCATCAATATACATAGTTCTGTGTACTGTAGCTCACTCGAAAGGCAGAGATGCTTGACACTACTGCCCTGTATAAATACTCATTCTGCACATACTAATGGAAGGCCTTACGCAAAGATCTTCTGAAAACTTAGAGCTAAATAGTTTTGGAGAAAAAAAATTTGTAAAACAAAATTGGTAATTCTCTCCCATGCTAGAAAATAAGTATCATTTGGCCTTCGGATATTTTGGGAAAAAAAAAAAAAACTGAGAAGAAACTAGAATGAAGTAAGAATATGAACGCATGCATATCTTTGAGAAAAAAAAAAAGAAGTGCAAGTGGAGGAAAAGCAAATACAAAGGCCCTACGGCAGGAGAGTGCGTGGAAAGTCAGTTTGCTGCACATTGAGGCAGGAGGCGAGTGATAGAAATAGATTTTGAGTGATACTCAGGGGATAGTTCATTTAAGGCTTTTTGTACCAGGAAAGAGATTTCATTTCTTTTCTCCCTTAATGTGAAGGGAAACTGTGGGAGGAGTAACACGGTGCCATGAGAGTAGCGACGGTTCCTCCCATATGTATTTGAAGATGAATGAACATGCCAATGGCAATTAGGAAAATGTAAACAACCATGTCGGTAAAATTCCTCCCTAACAAGGGAGCAGGTAACTATTCATTTGTTGTTTGTGTGTTTGTTTTAACACAATGACAGATTCTGTGCCGAAATCACTATACCCGATTCCAAATTATGTAATGCTGCATAGAGACAACAGAATATTTTTAGTTTAAGGCTCAGAAAGCAGAAAATGGCGAGCAAAACAGTTAACTTCCAAATTATATCCTAAATTTAGAAGTAACCCTTTCGTTATAGCTGGTAAGAGATGAGAACACATCTGTAAAGCCACGATTTCACCAAAAACGAACATCAGAGCTAAGATAAAAGTTTATATATATATATATATAAGGGGAGGTTGTCGCAGACTTATGTGTTAATAAAAACTGCCCACATTTTGTCACAATTATTTAGTCTCTGTCAGCTCTTAGTCCTCAAACCCGACTTTTAGCACCAAAATGGTACAACTTTTCCTTTTTTTTTTTTTTTTAAATAAAAGCTAGTAACTATAAAGGAAACACTGTCCATTCTGAGGATTAACAAAATAGAAATGTTTACCTGTTCTTATTTGTGTTGACTTTATGATTGTTTTTCATTCTTTCTTCTAGACTAAATGTCTCTTAGAAAAGGAAATAACATAATTTATATTAACCCAGATGGAAATAAAAGTGCTTTCTGCAGTACGATGATCCACTTGGTTGAATGAGTTGGTTTTCACTGCTTCACCGAGCATCTGACTTCTACCGAACATTCTCTAAGTATTTTCTGTTTGCTGCGTATTTCTTAGTTGGTTTTCTTAGTAAGTCAGGTTCCTGATGACATTGTACCGGTCAGGATGTGTATTACCTGGCTTCAGTGGTAAACAGTTTATTCTAAAAAGCTAAGCTCCAAAGCCCACCCGTCAGTCATACGCCGGTCAGGGAGGCCTATAACTACTGACTCTCCAGATGGTGAAGTCGTGGGAGAGAACAGACCAGAACCCAACCTACTGAAGTAATGTCCCAAGTCCCTCTGCAACACTTACATTGCCATCCTAAAAATACTAGGAGTTAACTCCCTGCCTCACCGACTGATTTCAATCTGTCAGCCAAAGAGCTTCTGTTTAATTGACATTCTAGAAGACTCCCCCAGTCCAACATTATTTACTAAAATTGTCCTTAATAATGGGCTTGAATGGAACAGCAACTTAGGTATGGTATTTTCTATTTGTTACAAGGCCTTATTTTTTCCTATGGAATTAGAAATGCGACCAAAATCAAAGTCAAAAATCTGTGCCAAAATATTTGGCAATGCTACATTCCCCTATAAAATTAATTTAATTATAAATTGCTTGAGAGCTGGAATGATGTCTGCTGTTTCTTCATAATTTCCTGGTGCCTGTTTCTTAACCATTTTCACTACTCCATAAAGGCTGCTAGCTGATTTTCCAATATAGTTGCAAATTGACTTCATTGCTTCCTTTTTGGTTTGGGGTAAGAGAAAGAAAAATAGTCAGCAGGGAGGGGAATATAAATTACAAAGACACTGTTAGCTCTTGAAGTTGACATAACTCCTCTGGAAGAAATGGGTCCAAATTACATTTATCACAAACTCCAAGAGAACAGAACTGAGAGAATCAGAAGCAAAGTACAGGCCTAGGAACAGGGCTCTGAAATCAAATTCCCTGGAGCTCACAGAAAGAATTATTTGGCATGCAAATCATCCTGCTTCCTCTTTGATCCTTCTCAAATTCTTAAGAAGTAAGCTCCAACAAAAGCAAACTACAAAAATTCACTACAACAAACAGTGACCAGCACCTCAACTGCTAAACATTACTTGGAGCTCGACACATGAATCACCTATGAAAATACACTCAAAAATCCTCTGGGAAAGAACTCTGACTGCATTTTTATTTTTAAAACAAACAAAATAAATAACAGGAAAATAACCACATGGGCAAAACAAGCACGGCACTTTGCCATTTTCATGAAGTTGCCTAAGAAAACTCAAGAGGAGAGAATTAATAGGAAAAAGTATTTGAGATAATGGCGTACAAAAGGAGACAGAACAGTCTCTGTAATAACATACTACCTGAAATGAGGACATTGAGGATCCTTTTGCTCATTTAGAGTTTAAAAATGTACCAGACACCTTGTACATTGAATCACCTGCGTTACAAGTAGCTACAATGAATGAGAGGAGACTCCAAATGTTTCTTTTATCATACTCAAGGGTAGCAAAGTAAAATTTTAAAACATGCAACATTTGGACTCTCCTCCAAATTTGAGACATTTGGTTACCCGTCCCCCCCACCTCCCTCCCCCCACTGACGACATGTGCTTTACTAACTATACAGGGATAGTCGGGGGAAATTAGTGGTTGTCAGTTCACGTGTTCTTAGATTTTCATTACAGGTCGGAATTTATAAGATAGAGATATTTAAACTGAATTCTCCTAGATAGCTCCAAGTTTCCTGTCCAGGTGACTAGTTTTCACAACAGAAGCAAAGAAAAGGGATCTTCTAGCCACCGTTAAGAAAAGGGATCCTCAGGCAGCCCAGGTTGCTCAGTGGTTAGCACCTGCCTTCGGCCCAGGGGGTGATCCTGGGGTCCCGGGATTGAGTCCCGCATCGGGCTCCCTGCATGGAGCCTGCTTCTCCCTCTGCCTCTCTCTCTCTCTCTCTCTCTCTCTCTCATGAATAAATAAAATCTTAAAAAAAATCACTAATATGTGGTATTGAGCAGCATGCTGCCAGACTCAAGCTAGACGCTCCATGGCCTTTAACCACCA
Source organism: Vulpes lagopus (assembly GCF_018345385.1). NCBI lineage: Eukaryota > Metazoa > Chordata > Mammalia > Carnivora > Canidae > Vulpes > Vulpes lagopus. Next base: position 124,124,672 of record NC_054825.1, read on the forward strand.
AAGAACAGAAGTATTAGTACGTGATGTTTTCCACTTCCCAAATGTCCTTGCTTCTAATATAAAAACATTAAAAATGAAAGATTCAGACCTGATTGAACATCATATACAAAAAAGGCTAGAATAGAACGTATTGGTCCAAATCAAAATTCACTTGTCCATTCTTCTAAGTTCCTATCTTAAGAGAATAACTCTCTCTGAAGAACACTGTGCCCTGGAATCCCACGTACAAATGTTCTCTACTGGATATTCCAGTTGTCTCTCCATTTGCAACCATCCTATTTCTGATACTTGTGGGAGGTGCTAACCTCTCTATCCCCAGGTAGATGAGACCAAAGGCGTATGTAAGTTCACTGCTGTCCTATGATCATGGGGAGACCCTAGTTTAGGACAGAAGACAAAACTATGCACTGCGGAGAGAACTGGAAAGAACCCAGATCTTTCATAACTAAATGAACCAACCCCCTAAAGCCTATCTCTGTACCTTCCAGGTACAAAAGTCAGTAAATACCATTATTTTTAAGCTAGGTGTCAGTCATTGTTTTACAAAGGGAAGTAGCAACAACAATCCAAACCCCTAGTCATTTTAAACACCAAAATTCATTTTAGAGGTCCACTTACTACGCAGAGGAAGTAGATGGACATCCACCCTACCGACTCTATGGCTAGAGGTCGCCGGGACTCATCAGGAAGAGATAAAAATATAAACTGAATACTCTTTGCACCCACAGCATTTTGATGATGGCTGGTGGTTGGTATTAAAATTCAAAAAATAAGCCAACAACAGAGACAAAGAACAACAACAACAACAACAACAACAAAACCTGTGTTTTTTTCACATTAAATAACTTAAAATGTGATTGGAGTTTCACCAATAAAAAAAAATAGAGAATCCTAAGTAACAGATAAGAATAGAAATGGAGTATCAATGGCAGCAGACAGGACTTCACAGATTTGGTGTGGGTCAGTCGGTCAGGATGGACGGGACCTTTAATTTAGAGACACGGAAAGGAACGCAGAAGATTGCAAATAGGGTAAAGGATGAGACTCTGTAACACAATTTAGGTCACAAAGTCAGCACTTTCCGTTGAGAGCTTGTGAACACCATTTCAACCTGTATTTCACATTTTCTACCCTTCAGTTTTGTAGAAACATGGAGCAGAAACATCTGTTCTTCATCTCATCTCTGTAAAAACTTTTTGTCAATGAAGATGGGCTTCCACATGCTGAAGACATTATCATTACTCAAAATGGGCTGGAAGCAATGCTAATGTCATGACAAAGTAAAGTCTGTTCTGGCATACTTTTTATTTTTATTTTTTATTTATTTTTTTTTTTGTCTTCTGGCTGTGGGAATGCAGAGATCAATACTCTCCAACACAAGAATTTTGCAGTGAAATTTTCATTTGTAACAAACAGAAGCAAAAGGCCCTTAAGCCTGCCCTGTCACTTTCAGTTTAGGAGAAAATGCACTAATAAACTCTTCCCCTTGGGTCATTTTTGACAACAGGCAATACTATGCCAGCTCTTATTAAAGACTATTCATGTCACTGCCCCAAAAATTTCCTTTAAAATTACCATCTTTTGTATCGAAGTAACAGGATGTCAGCTTTAAAAGTGCCAATGAGAGACAGGACCTGTCACCACGGTTGATTCTCAGCACTGTTTTAGCACCGGGATCGCTGACCTCAAAGGGCAGGTTTTTTTTGGTTAACAATATTTCTTTGGTGGTTTATCTAGACAAACAAGAAAATGCATTGCTTCATATTCGCTTTCAAAGAAAACAACGAGTAAAATATCACCTCTAAGTATTAGAGATATAACCACCTAAAATATGTTGAAAAGAAAAGAAAGCCCCCAAAATTATCAAAGTATGTTTCTAAAAGGTTACTGGACTCCGGATAGCAAAACTGAAAGCACCACTGTATTTCAAACCCACAGGTATCACAGAAAACCTGAAATAAAATGTAGGTTAAACGGCCGAACTTTGGAAAAGAAAAAAAGTCAAACTTTTCTATGAAATCCAAAGATTCCCACTTGTCAATCTTCCTGAACTAGGCATTGCACAAGTAATGCTCCTAGAGCAGCCTTCATGCATTTGTCTCCAGGAAAAGTAAACCACGCGTTGATAAAGTGATAAAATCTACTTTTTGATTCAGATAAACAAGAGAGATCTTGTAACGCCAAAATAAATCTCTTCTTTTAAAACACACACACATAAGACATCTACCCAAGAAAAGGAAATGGAACTTTAAAAGGGAGCACCCAGATAAAAAGTTCAACTGTTCTTCCTATAAAGTGCTGAATACACTACAAGACCACTGCCTCATAAAGGAGTGTGCAGGTGTATAGAGACGCACACATATACACACCTGTCTGCGTACACGCACGCACATACGCGTAACCGCGAGGTGGTCAAGTGCGCTCTGCACCATTAAAGGCCCCCAGCCCCTGCAGGGCCGCCGTCAAATGCACAGAAGAGCACCCTTCAGGATCGTCGAGCCCCGAAACTCAAGAGCACCCCCAACGTCCTGCCCCCATAGCCTAGTAACCACTTGGAGCACCACCCCGGGACCCTCAGGCCTTCCACCGTGGGCTCAGGTGAGAAAGAGGCTACAGCAGGCTCAAGAGAGACAGACAGACCAGCATCTCACACGTAACAATTGTCTCCCGTGTTCCTTGCCTCATTGCTGATCACCAAGATACTATCCTGTTTTCCTATTACTCAATTATCTGTGACTGTGATTTCATGAAGTTGAGCAGATGAGAGGAGCAGACTCTAGAGACACAAGAGAAGTGTTATTTAATACAAAGTCAGACCCAATCTACAAAGATTGACTTCTAAAAAAAAAAATAATGATCTACAGGATCTCTCAAGACAGAAGCCTGACAAAGGCCGGTAGCATTGTTTAATCTCGAGAACGTGAGATAAAGCTGGGGTGGACAAGGAGGAGCCCAGCATCAGGACTCGAGAAAAACAGGGTTAAGTTCTGGCTCAGTCAATTATGAGATTTTTGTGGCTCTGGGCAATTACCAAATAGTCTGAATTTCAATTTTCCTCTCTCTAAAGCATTAAAGGTTAAAGTATTAAAAATCAAGTAAATCTTAAAATGAAATAATGTGTGTAAAAGACACTGGATGTCAAGCATTTAAAATAGATTAACTTGAAGATGGATAGATCGGATGTTCTCCTTCCAGCCTCCAGGCCCTGACATGTGCCTTGGTCTCTGCACGGCAAGTCTGCTGGCCCCTGGACCTCTCATTCCTGCCCCCACATCCACATCCCTCACCTGGACAACCTTTCTCAACCTTCAGATCCTCTCTCAAAGAAAACTCACTCGTGAAGACCTTCCTGGATGCGTCGGATAAATCTCAGTTCAGGTTAGACCTTCTTGTTAGGATCTCCTAAACTATCTATCTATCTATCTATCTATCTATCTATCTATCTATCTACCTACCTACCTATCTACCTACTTACCTATCTAGCTAGCCAGCTAGCTGGCTATCTAGCTACCTATTATCTATCTACCTACCTATCTACTTACCTATCATCTATCTATCTATCTATCTATCTATCTATCTATCTATCTACCTACCTATCATCTATCTACCTATCTATCTATCTATCTACCTCTATCTATTTGAGAGAGAGAGAGAGAGAGAGAGAGAGAGAGAGAGAGAGAAAATGAGCACAAGCATGGGGACGGGCAGACGGAGAAGCAGAGTCCCCGCTGAGCAGGGAGCCAGATGTGGGTCTCGATCTCAGGACCCCAGAGTCATGACCTGAGCCGAAGGCAGACACTTGAGTGACTGAGCCCCTCAGGCGCCCCAGGATCTCCTAAACAACTTGAGGAGACCTTGGTAGTTTATACTTATTTACATCTGTGTCACCATTGCTTGATGCTGACTCTGCTGAGTCTACTCAACAGAGCTGTATTCCTCTAAATTTTCACACAGATAAGCGATCCCTCATGTCTGAGGGTTCCGTTCCACAGTCACCGGACCACCGTCACTAAGATTGTAATCGTCATCTTTTTTGAGTGTTTATTTTTCTTTGTAACACATACCATAATTTGCTGCTACATTTTCAGTAGTCTTCCACATGGTGTGCCTAACACCCCTCAGGGCTGAGCTCTACACAGTCGGGGGCTCTGCGTTTTATTTACAATTTTATCTCCACAATCTGGAACAGTATGTATATTCCATAATATCAGGAACCCAGTAACTTCTGAATGAAGTTAATACACATTGTGCACTCGGGCTTGTTTCCCAATATTCATCGCAGATATATACTGATATGTGATAATCCCTCATAATTCCTCTGGCAACTCTAGTGTGCAGGAATGTCAATGAGGCGGGTGCCTGGGCGGCTCAGTCGGTCAGGCATCTGCCTTTGGCTCAGGTCATGATCTCAAGGTCCTGGGATCGAGTCCCACATCAGGCTCCCTGCTCCGCGAGGAGTCTGCTTCCCCCGCCCCCTCTGCTTGTGTGCTCTCGCTTGCTTGCTATCTCTATCTCTCTCTCAAATAAATAAAATATTTTTTTTAAAAAAAAAGAATATTAATGAGGACCACTTAGCAAGTCTAACTTTCTAAGATCCTCGAGGGGGTCATAATTGGTGAACTTCACATCCACCACCACTGGGTTTTGATTCTGTTAAAATTTACGGGTCTACATGGGTATAGAAACTCTGGCCTTGATCTCATGGCTACAGTGCTTTGAAGAAAAACGCTGTACCTGTAGAACTATTTTAAACAAGAAAAGCAAGCCTAAATTAACATGAAAACTAGACGGTAGCAATATGGAATAAGGGTGTTTTTTAAAAATATTTTTATTTATTTATTCATGAGAGACACAGAGATAGAGAGGCAGAGACACAGGCAGAGGGAGATGCAGGCTCCCTGCAGAGAGCCCGAAGTGGGACTTGATCCTGGGACCCTGGGGTCACGCCCTGAGCCAAAGGCAGATGCTCAACCACTGAGCCACCCAGGCATCCCAAGGAATAAAGGTGTTTTGCATGGTTCATCTTATTAGAGCTTTTTAAAATAGATTCCATTCTATGGGAAACACTTGTTAAAACCTTGTTCGACAGATAATACAACGGTCTTACTTTACCTGAGGACATCAGCAGAACTTTTATATAATTTTTTTAGTGACTTGAGATGAAGAGCAACAGGTTCAAAAATCAGTCAAAATATCTACAAGGCTGCTTTTGTTCTAACGAAGCCAAGCAATTTCATGAAGTGAAAGCAAAGCAACCAACCTTACCTCTTACAATAAGTTGAGCGAAATTGGACACCCCGGAACCTCGTTCTGACTGAGTTACACAGCGATACAGATCCTGGTCAGTTTTTGTCACTTCCTGCAATCTAAAGGAAGCAGCAAATCTTCTGTGATTGATGTTCTTAGTCTGGGCTACTGGGATATCTTCTCCATTTCGTCTCTGCAAGCAGAAACCAATCTTTAAGAAACAGGTTCTTAACATTTCCATAAATCTAAAGCATCTTAGCAACCAATTTCTGTGATAAATTATCCTTGTTCCTAAAATAGGAGGAAAACGTCTAGGTAGCCCCACAAATTTTTACCACTATCATTCAACCCCCCAAAAGCATGGAAATAAACTTTGGTATCTGTTAGGGGCATAGCACTGGCATTATAGCTTACTTCTATTTTCCACGAAATTGTTATTAGCTCAGAATATATGAATTAACAGAACAGTTAATGGCCCCTTGGCATATGATTCATTGCCCTCCTCCTCCTTGAGTATACGTAGGGGGACTTCTTTTAGGCCTTATTCTATACTGCATGTGCTATGTAATAGGTTTGTCCCCATGGGAAGACCAAGACGATGTCCAATGCAACTTAGTATTCGAAATGTGTAGCATGTGATCTGCCACAGAATGACAATAAAATACTGATGAATAATTTAGAGTCAAACCAAAATCCGTACTCTGCAAACTTTATCTCTTTGGCACTAATGACAGCCAATTTATACCATTTAAGAAAAGTAATCAAAAGAACCTAAATGCTAATAGCATATCTGTCAACTTACAAAATGAAATACTGAAAAGCATATTTATGATATCAGGGTACCTCACACAAGACCAGTAAGTTTAAGCTATAAAGGAGATGGTTGAAAAAGTCAACTATAATAAAATTTATAACTTCTGTATGTTGAAAGACATCATAAATAAAGTGGGGGAAAAAACCCCACGAACTGTGATAAGATATTTGTCATGGAAATAATCCATCAAAAGATAAATAGCCAGGTTATGTAAAGATCTTCTACAGTTCAATAAGAAAAAAGACAAACAACCCTATCAAAAAGTGGACAGGCTATAAAAAGAGAAAATGTGTTTGTCTAATAACCAAGAAAAGAGATCCTCAGCCTAAATTTTAAAATGTCCATATGTCAAAGACAGCACAAAGGGCAAAGAAAAGTTGTAACGATGAGAAAGAATGAGTCAGGAGCCTCAACCTCATCTCTTGTTGGTGAAATGCTAAATATCCCCGGTGTCCTTTCATACAACTTAAAACATCAATTCCTATTATTAGATGTGGAAAACAAAACCCCTAAAATTATTAATGGAAGTTCAAAATGTTAGACTCATTTTAGAAGATAATTTGCTACTATCTAGTAAATCTGAAGACGGAAATTCTTTAGCACCCAGTGGTCCCACTTCTGCATTTCGACATTTGAAACACTTTTGCACATGTGATCAAGGAGATACGCACAAGAATGTTGAACTCAGAAGCATTGCAATATGGGGACAGTTCAATATGTGAGAGATCCAAATTTTCCTGAATAGTGGATAAGTCAACTGAGATTTATCCATTCAATAAAATACAACGTAGAAGTTTATGCAAACTAAGACCACCAGTGTGCTGGCAAAATGCTGAAGAGCTAGCTCTTAACCAAAAATAATAAACTGTTGATTTGTATCGTGGCTCAATTTCTGTGGTGTAAATACTCCCACTGTGGCCACTTTCAAATTACCTGTGTAATATCATTTGACTCCTAAATTTACTGAAAAATCAGCAATAGCAATCCCAACCAGCTCCACTATTCCTCTGGTGTGAAATACACATATACATGTTTAAACACCAGATAAAATTCCTTAACAAAAATTAATACATGAAATAAAAATGCAAAATATCAACTTCTTTTAAATTTGAGTGGTGGGTACATTAGTGGTCATCTTACTGTTTTCCATAACTTTTTCATGGCTGAAATACATTTTTTTAGAAGAGTAAATAATAAAAGGATCATTCTATTACTTTCATGATTAAGTTTTAAATCCTAAAACCCACTGAACCTGTAAATTCTCCTCTCCACATCTGAAACGATGCGTTTGTGCATACTATATGGTATATATGTGCGTATGCCTATGCATACACACACACATTTACCTAAGGACCCAAAGTTCCAATTTTAATTTTACCATATTTTATTCATTCAGCTTATTGTTAATTCTTTCCTTAACCACCTATCCCATGATTTCTGTACTAAGATCTCTGATCATTCTCCTGGATAATAGTGAAGAGAAAACGCAGCTTATATTCAGAAGCCCTAAGATATAAATCCATAAAATCAAGTCTAGATTCTCTTTCCCTACAAACCATACAAACAAGGCCCATTACATATGCACCTTTCTGGCTCCCCTTTTTTCAATTACTACATCCCTTGATAAGGTCTTTCTAACCGGAAGGCACTCTTTATACCTGCAAGTACTCTCACTTCCTCTTCCTCTAACTTATCCCTCCAGTGGTGCCCTCAACCTTTGGCCACCTTCCTCTCTGCCATTTATATTTCTCAGCTCTTCAAGACCAGCCAAGTCCGGTGGCCGCCCTACCTTCTGAATTACCTTATGCATGCACACACCCCCCCATGTCTTTTAATGCTGTGCCTTTCAAAAGCCCATCTTCTTCTGGGATGAGATTCTAAGTACCCTCAGTGTTTCCGTCTCAATCATCATTATTTCATCTTTCCACCTTAATTGCCATTCATCTCACAATACCACTTTCCTCCAAGCTTTTCTTCTATGGCCTTATTCTCCTTCAGGGAAGGCCACCATTAACCAGTCCATCCCTTGCGGACCACTCCACCACAATCCCACTCACCTACGTCTCATCTTCGGGAATTCTGAGCATGCCCAAGTATCATTCCCATCACAATTATCTACCGGGCAAAAATGTCCTTTCCATCATAGTCCTGTGAATATTATCATGATCCCAAAACTCACCCTGGCCTCAGTGATGCCCAACAGCCTCTTTTACTATCATAGAACAACCAAGTTCCCCTGCTACGACAGTTCCCTCTAGAACCACAACGGACCATGTGGTTCTCCCATTCCTTCAATCCTCTGCATTTTCAATGAGACCTTACTTGATCCTTTACTTTGCAACCAGACATCAAAGCCTCAATGACTGGCTTTTCTATTTTGAATTTCTTCTAATATATTCTTTTTCTCTATATATGTCTAGGCCTAGATCTAGATAGATATAGATACATACTTTTCCCCCCTCTTTGTATACTGAAATCACCCTAAAGATAGGTTTTCTAGTCTTATTTGTATGTATATACATATATATTTTTTTCCATGCCATCATATATATTATCTTTATTTAATAAGTGCTCAAGTTCTTGGTTAAAATGAATTAAATTCATTGATGTTTTCAGACACAGGGATCATATAAGCCTTCCTTAGGCTTTTATAAATTATTCTAACAAAAATATACTAACCATTAATTAAAATAATAATAAAGAGAAGCTACATAAACAGAGAACCTCAAAAGCATCTGGAGATCATTTATGCCAAGCTATTTCTGAACAATACCTTAACTTCGAGACATTTACGGCCTGCTTAAGATGATTCAGGAGTACACAAAGCCGATTATGTTACATTATGTCTATATTTGTGTTTATTAATATGTTAATATAACTTCAAAATATATAAACTTATATAGGATATACATTATTTATATAATTAAAGGGCACAGTAGCTATACATGGTATTCATTTTTTGAAATAACAACACCACTCATCATACCGTTATACCCTCCTAATACTTAGGCTTATCTTCAATACCATTTAATAAGTGCCTCCATGTGCCAGATGGTATATAGGCTATTATCTTGGTTCTATTGCTGCTATCTCAAAAAAAAAAAAAAAAAAAAACAACCTATGTGTAATTATTCCCATTTAAAAATCATAAAATCAGGATTCAGAAAGATTAGAAATGTGATATGTAGCCTGTTAGTAGTGGGATTAAAACTCAAAACCAGGCTTAATGACACAAAATCCAGCAGTATTTCCTCTAACCTAAACCAAAGCTGCTTTTATTCACTTATATTATAGGCCTAGTCCAATGAATTGATTGTTTATTATAAAGCCTTGATTAATGCATTGTACCAATGAGAAATATAATCTACTATACTAGGCATTGTATTATTTACTCAGCTTCCAGTAATGCATTACAGTTAAAAGTAGCAAATGATGACATGTACGTTTGAGAAGTCAAAAATAATGATAACTTTTCTTTTATAATCCAAAATAATAGACCTTTGCCTGACTACAAACTATCAATTTAGCAGAATGGGCAGTGCTATGAAGGAAGAAAAAAAGAATGTCAAATTTCTCCCTTATGCAGCCGTGTTTGCATATAGTTTTCTGCTTTTATATTCTTCAGTTCCAGGCTCTTTAGCTTGCTTTGAAGTTTTTTTTTTTTATATGATTTCTTCATTTTAAGTATCCCCAACTCTGAGAAATGAACCACAAAATTATATGATCCAAGGATTATGACCTAACACGTTGCCTTTTTCTCTCCCCGACTTCCCATATCCTCATAATGCTTTCTTATTTGCTAGGTCTCCAGTACAGGTTGCTGAGACTTGTCACTTACCAAATAAGCCTGGGCAAGTCATGACATTCCCTAGTATTATTACCTCTCTCTTTAAGTAAGCTTCCTCATGCAGGCCATAGGCAGTGTTTATCTGACAAGTTCAGTTTCTGGCTTAAAGTAGTGTAGTGATAATATTGGTTAATTCTCAACATCTATAATAGCCAGGTTATTAGTCAAACCTCTTATACTCAAAGTATGCTCTGCAGACCAGCAGTATCAGAATTACCTGTCAAACTGTTACAAATACTAAGTCTAGAGATCACTCTCAATCTACTGAATCAAAATCTACATTTTCACAAGATCCCTAGGTTAATGGGTCAAGACCTTACAGCTTGAGACACACTGGTAGAAAGCAATCATGGAGGTCCTATTCCTAATAATAGTGAAAGTGTTAAAAATGGGTGTGTACCCTGATTCTGGCCAATGAGATTCGACAGAAACAGGCCAATTCACTTCTAGAAAGGTTATCACATCTCAAGAGAAGACACAGTGGGTCCTCTTTCCTTTTTCTCCATGTTATGCCTAAAACTACAAGAGCGGACTGGTCAGTGTGAGAGAAAAGGTGACACACTGAGGATGGCACATTGAGGAGAAAGACAATCAAGTTCTTGATCAAGTGTCTGAAATGGTATCAACCACTCCTAGAGCCCCTTTCTTCTTTCTGGACTTCCTGTTAAGGGACACAATACACTTGGTTTTATACCACTTTTGGCTTGAACTCCTAAAGTTAAAAATATGACACAGTTTCTCTCAGCTTTTCTTTTCAAAGCTTGAGAAACAGAATTAATCCAATTTAATTTAAAATTAAATAATGTGGCTTTTCGAATACTTGCAGGGATTATTTCACTCTGTTGACTTGAAGAAAAAATTAAATTACATTTATCGTTTTATTTATTTTTCACTGCCTTTTGTGGGCACATGATGATATATGATCCCTCCATCCTCTTAGAGCCAGAGAAACTGTTAAGAGGGAAACTGTTTCCCTACATTTGGCATTTAGGTTCCTGTTGAATACATTAAGAAGACTAAGAGGATGGCATATGATTTGTCAGTACTTGCCCTTTTGTCCAGAACTAAACTCAAAGTAAATTTGCACAATATAATTAACTAAGGTTGAAGTGAATCATACAACAATCCAGCCAAATTAATCCCAAGGAACTGAGGGTTCCTTACCAGGACTTGTCTACTATATGAATGCTTTTTTCTTTCTCATGAATTATTATTGTTATTATTATTATTATTATTATTATTGAACAGTTAAACCAAGAATTTTAGAAACACAAAAGATTTTAATGACAAAATTAAAGGCTTAGAAATTTAGACATTTCTCAAATTAGAAACATTACTGCTTTGAGATAAACTTATTTATGTCTATTAGAAATTATTATATTTATTTCAACAGATTAAGCATTTAATAAAAACATAGTGTTCTTCTAGGAAAATTACACTAAAATAACAATACTAAGTTGGCCAACATATTTGCCATTTGGCAATGAAAGGACTGAAGAAGGCGAATGGTACTTGACACAGAAAAAAAAGGTGGCAAATATAATTCTGACTTTAAAATACAGGGTAAAAATGTACTGGGAATAACAAACTACTAGAATCAAGCATTAACCAAGTGTAACAAAATGTAAATTCAGCTATTAAATAAGAAAAAAACATTTTAATCTACAAAGCACAGGTGTCTTTGCAGCCTTGTGGTATGAGGAGCAACATACAGGGAACATGAGTAAATGGACTGAACCATGCCTGATGGAAGATGACCCCTAGGTTCCAGTCCTGAAACAATCATTTATTAGCTTCACAATTCTCATTATATCTCACATCTCCACTTTTAATCTAAAATTGAGGGGGGGGGGAGCGGGTATTTATTTGTACCTGCTATACAACACACATGGTGAAAATATTAATGAGATAATTGTACAAAAGTTCTCTTTGCAAATCCTAATAATAGCAATATAACGAAGAAAATAATCAAAACAATATCTAGGTACATAACACATTTAATAACTGTGATGGTCTTTTGATCATTCAACTTGTCTAGGCTACACACAGTCCCAAGTTATTCAATCAAACTAGGTGTCCTGGCAAAGGGATTTTGGAGATAGAATTGAAGTCTATAACCGAATTGACACTGAGTCAAGGAGTTTATCCTAGATAATCTGGGTGGACTTGATTCAATTTGTTGAAATGTTTTAAAAGCAGAGCTGAGGCTTCCCTGAAGTTGAAGAAATTCTACCAGTTAGCAGCAACTTGAGTTTGTGCCTGAATATCCCTCCCAAGGGTTTGACCTGCTAACTTCAGACTTGCCTCACCAGCCCACAGTCACATGAACCAATTCCTTGTAATGAATCCTTTTCGGATTAAAAAAAAAAAAGAAAAACGTATGTGTGTGTGTGTGCGTGTGTGTGTAGACACACATAGGCATATGCGTTTAATGTCTGAACACTGACTGATACAGATGGCTTTGTTACCAGAAATGCTTCTGGAAGACAGATTTTTTTTTTTTTTTTTTTTTAAGGATGTGTTTTCTGATCTGGTTTGGTTCTGGATTTCCTAGAACTGGCTCTCTAGACCTGATTAGATTTAGAGGCAATAATAATCCATGGCATGATGTAATAAAGAGATGCAAAATATTACCATGAGATATCCCTAATCAAATATCTATAGAAGGTAAAGTTCTGGATGACTAGGTATTTGTGACCTTAAAATATTTTAGACAAACTAAAGAATATAAAGAATGGTATTAGCTGGTTGCCTCAAACTACACCAGAGAAAATGGAGAATATAAAGCTTGTGAGTTTACAATTATAAAACTATACCATTCATATTAAGAGGGAAGTCGAGTAGAGCAAAGAGACCAAAACAATTAAAGTATTACATTTGAGGGATTCCAGCAACTTGGTGGCAGTGGGATGACTTTTCACTCTTCCTGAATCTGCCACATAAAAAACAGAAGAAACAACAAGGGAAGGTAAGGGGAAAAAAGGTCCAGACAAAGTAGAGATGAGAACAAAATCAAGAAATCCCAGAAAAGCAAGACATAACTCACAGAAACAAAAGAGGTGATTCTTGAAATCGGTGAAGTTTTCCTGAACTCCACATCTCATTTTTAAATTTCAAGACAACACAACTCACATAAAAATGAACAACTTAAAAGTACCAAGGTCAAATCAACATAAAATTATTGTAAGTCTAAAATAGAAAAGGAGCAGAGTACAAATCCCAGAGTCCCTGAAAGTCAGGAAAATATGCCCACAAAACATCAAAACTGAAACCTAATATTTCAAGCCATGCTATAACACATTAAGAAAATGACTCATGACATGAAAGAATAATATAAACTAATACTATTAAACTCATAAATAAGATGACAGAACTCAAAAAATTAGAAATGAAAGAAAAAATGAAATGAAAGAAAAAAAGTCATATTAGAAATGTGATTAACCAGAGGAAATAAAATCAACAGGTGATGTCTTAAGCAAAATAGAATGTGGGGGAAAAAGTGACTTCATTTAAAATGAGAATAAAAAGGATTTCAGAGAAAGAGACTATTAATGATGGAATGCAAAGAAGATCAAATATAGAGATAACACAAGTCCATACAGAAGGAAGGAAACAAAACAAAAGTATGAAAGTCATAATTAAGAGCACTTTCTGAAAATTGAAAAAGAAGGTTTTGTAAATACACATTGGAAGAACATACCCCATACCTGAGAACAGTAGCCTAGAATGATACACAGTAATACATATTCTGGTAAAATTAGAATCTTTAAAAAAGAAAAACAGGAAAAAATCCTTTGAATATCTAGAAAAAGCAGATAAATGAATTAAAGGAAACAAATATTATCAGGCTTTGATAGCAAGGCTTTATGCCAGAATGAAATGAAGTAACATACTAAAATTACTCAAGGAAAGAAAATGTGAACAAAGGATTTTATATCCTGCAAAACTGACTTAAGAATCAAGGGCACAGGGACCCCTGGGTGTCTCAGTCAGTTAACCATCTGACTCTTGATTTCAACTCAGGTCATGATCTCAGGGTCGTGAGATCGAGCCCCGTATCCAGCTCACACTCAACACGGAGTTGGCTTGGGGTTCTGGCCCTCTCCCTCCACCCCTCCCCCTGCTCACGGTCACACACATGCACTCTCTCTCTTTCTCAAATAATTAAATAAAATCTTAAAAATGAAAAGAATTGAGGGCACACAAAAAACTAATCAAAGGCACATATAAACTGTTATCAACGTCCCAGAACTCAGGGAATATTAGTTTCATGGGCTAATCCTGAACCTACTAGAAAGTAGGCTAATCCTACTAGAAAATGACCTTCAACCAACTAACGTTACTGGGAAAACATGAGGTACAGGCTGATGGTGATCATTAAAAACACAGTTGCCTGTGGAACTAAGTAAACAGGGGCTGTACGAAAGACAGTATAGAGGCAATGGTTCTACGCTAGGAGTTAGATGGTACGAGGATCCAAAATGACATCAGAGTCTAAAAACGAGAACTACAGAGTATTCTAATTCTCCCTTCCCCTGTGTCACTGAGAACCAAGAATAGTAGCAAGGGAAAAAGAAGCCAAAGCTGACAAATCGTAATAGAGAAAACATTAAGTGAAAATCTTGAGGCTTGAACTTGAAATATCAATAAGAACTCATTGCTCTTTTATCTTTAAAGACACATTCTACCTTAGTTCTGTTCACAGAAAAGGTCTAACAAAATGAGAATCCACATCACGGAATACAATGTCTTTACTAAAACCAGACCAGGGCACTGGGTCTGGTGAGGAAAGCATACAAAATGACAATGCAGCATCTCACAACATCAGACAGCAGGAAATTACCAAGAACTACTGACGTCACACCAGGAGAACTCTGGAGCCAGCTTGAAGAGGTTCTCACTGCCTAAAGATGGGGCCGTCTGAGTTTTAATAGTAGTAATAATAGTAAAAATTACAAAATATTGAAGTCAGTTAAATAGGTTTAAGTCCATGAGTTTATAATAAAATAATAATAATAATAATAAAAGAAGAATCCATCACCTTCAGAGAATGATAATCAATCAACTCATGATACTGAAAGCCAATAACTAAAGCAAAGATGAGAGCCTTTATCCTCCCTTTCCTTAATGAAGTACGTCACCAGGTAGTGACAGGTAGATGAAAAGTATCTCTTCCTTAACTAAACTAATACAAATAAATAACAGAATTAGCATATTACAACTTGCAGCCTGCAGCAATTGATAGAGGCACAAAGCATCGATGGCTATGAAGATCACAAAGAAAAAAAAAAAAAAGTGAGAAGGAGAGAGACATGGTGTGCCTCCTGTAACCATACAGGTGCCCCCTCCAACACTGCCAAAGGATCAAACTGGACTCTGCGTGTGGCTGCCAGTTTACAAGCAAAATCGGAAGAGTGTGTTTAGGTGAAGAGGACCCTGGTACACCAACCCTAAAATGCAGACAAGAGCAAAACAACAAGTCAGGGATCCGGGTTCCTCCTCAATAGACAAACTGTGAGGAAAAGAAAGGGGCAGAGGACAAACCCACAGTTGAAAAGAGACTTTAAGACACTTTTAAGCATTAGGCAAGACTAATTTAGAGCATCTAGGAACGCTCATATAAGTGGGAGAAAAAAAATAAAACTATGACCAAAACATACAAGGGCTAAAAGTTAAGAAGACCATTACTCGTAGAGGAAGCGAGCTGGCCCAGACGTGCGGGGACGAGCCCTCGGGGGCCCCGGGGGTGGCTGGCGAAGGCCCTGCCTGTCCTGGGTGGGGTAAACTCCATTATAAAAATTCATTCAGCTGCAGTTCCTATTTGGGGGTGGTTTTCTATGTTTTGTTTTATGATAAAGTGGGCTTTATGAATATTAGATCTTTCTGGCAGATCGCTTTTCCTAAAGAAGAAACCCTGCCTGCTAGCGGAGCCCCGCGCTGTCAGCACGGGTGGCAGGAAGCCAGTGGGAAGCTGCGAAGTGCTCCATGTGACACGCTCAGAGGGCACCGGAGGGCACCTGGGGGCACAGCAGAAGAGTGAGTTATTCTTGCACAGAAAAAAGCGGTAGATTGTTATTTATAGATGTCAATAGGAAGAAATCCTTGAGCTTCTATGACTGCCGGGCTTTTACAGTCCCGCTCCAGGGATGGATGACAAAGCTAAAGTATTTCCCACACATTATTCATTTATAATCAATTATGTAATCTGCAGACAACAAACTCAAGAGTTTATAAATTATTGAAGAAGGAAAAGAATTCACGCTATCTTCAAGGCATCGAACGCCTTGTGGTGGAGAGCCACAGAAAGCCATCCAAAACGACCCCGGGGGTATTTAACAATCCTAAAAATTAACTATGATTAAATGTTCTGATGCTCACCATTTACACACATACCCGCCCCAAATGCCACAGGTAACAGGCAAACATCACAATCCATGATACGCGGTTAATGATTTTCCTTCGAGACCCCAAGCCATGGTTCTTGGAATGAAGCCACGAAGGGAGGATATGATGCCCTGAACTCAAATAAACCAACATCCTGAGGAAAAGCAGCAGCCTGACGAGGACTGACGAGTAGCTTAGCCACCGAACGGCCCATGGGCTCTCGAGGAGAACAGAAGTAACTGTACATCAGCATACAGACAGGGAAAAAACAGATCACCACTGCTTAAACTAAGAATAAACGGAGACAGTTAGAATTCAACAGCAGGCTAGTGTGCATCAGCTCACAAGAGATCAGGGAAGCGCAGTGTGCTTAACACCCCTCTTGGACAGAACTCCCTGAGCGCAGGCTGGAGGGAGACCCGAGGCTGAGGCACCAATGGTCTTCGCACAGATACCAGGACCACCCAGAGGTTGAATTTGGCCACAAGCGTCAAACTGTCCTGGCAAACTTTTGCTAAAGCTCAAAAGACCTCAAAAGAGCCAATATCTCCTACCATTGATTCCTACGTAGGATGACTTACATGAAATTATGAAAGAAAGAAAAATGGAAACAGTTGGGTCTCACAGACCAGTCAGTCCCAAGACAGACAATGGGAAAACAAACTCACGGCTCTAAAAAATGACCTTTAAAAAAATAAAATAAAATAAAATAAAAAAATAAAAAAAATAACCTTTTGAGCAAATTTAGAAAGCAGTCTTGATCATTTCACTCACATCCTCCCCAATTCCGTCAACTGGTGCCACCAAAAGCTACTTTCTTCTTTCCTCTGCCCCTCTCCTTCACTACTCATGTATTTTTTTTAAGATTTTATTTATTTATTCATGAGAGACACACACAGAGAGAGAGAGAGAGAGAGAGAGGCAGAGACCCAGGCAGAGGGAGAAGCAGGCTCCATGCAGGAAGCCCGATGCAGGACTCGATCCCAGGACCCCGGGGTCACGCCCTGTGCCAAAGGCAGACGCTCAACCACTGAGCCACCCAGGCATCCCCGACTCATATATTTTTCGATTCCTCCAGCACCGTCCAGTCCCAGGCCCTCCCCACTGGGTATCTGCACAGCTACCAGTAGGTCCTTTCCATCTTGCGTCTTCGTCATGGTCTGCTCTCAACCCTGCCCCAAACCCCATTTACCCCGACTTCGCATTTCAAACCTTCCACTTCAGCAGGATCCTCCTCCTGATGTTCTGCCCTTACCCCCCACACGTGCACTGACCTGCAGTGATAACCACGCTCACCCGGTCTTTGCTATTCAAGTCCTGTACAGCCTTCGAAGACCCAATCAAATCTCCCTTAAGGATTTCACCAAACATTCCAGTCTACGCAGCGCTCTCTCAACTCGGAAACAGTATAGTGCTTAGATTCTATACGGTCTTTTCTTACTCAGTTACAGAGGCACTTCTCCGGGCCGAAAGGATCTTAAAAAGCATTCAGCCTCATGCTAAACATCCCCCAGAGCTCCAGCGAGTGCTTATCCAGATTATGCTTGGATACTTCCACTAATTGTAGTTTTACCACCTCCTGGAATAGCTCATACTAGGTCTGCACAGCCCTACAATTACAACGTTCTCCCTTAATAATCAGCTTCTATCTCTCAGCATATAGCTTCCAACCACTAGTTAGTATTGTACTTTAGACCCTATACAGAACAAATTAAATCCCTCTTGAATATTCCCAACCATCTAGATTGTAAGAAGCTCATCAAGCCTCCCACGAATCTCAAGGTAGATTCACACGGTGTCACTTGAGCCATTCTGACATCACATCTTCAACTTTATTCACTGGCCAAGTAATTACACGCCGCCTTTTGTTATTATTGTACTATTTTGGATACGTGTCAGCTGCTCTTAAGGCCAATGAGCTAGAAAATGTCAGGACTTTCACGAAGTCCAGACAGAAGGACAATTTTCAATATCTCTCATTCCTTTTCTCTTCTCTTCTCTTCTCTTCTCTTCTCTTCTCTTCTCTTCTCTTCTCTTCTCCTCTCCTCTCCTCTCCTCTCCTCTCCTCTCCTCTCTTCTCTTCTTTCTTTTCTTCTTTTCTTTTCATGGTACCCAATGTAAGCAAATCACATATTACGTGTTTAGCCAATTAGGTTTGGAGCTATTCCTCTCATATTAGTTTCCAATAAATTACCCACCATAAACTGCATCATTTTAGGCCTCGATCAATTTCCAAGAATTTTCCTTCATTATCATAAATGCAAAATAACCAGATTTTTTTTTCTTTCTCAAACGGGCATCGTGTCAGGGATAGTAGAGTGTCTCGTGGAAATGAAATATGCCGCGAGCATCAAGGCACTTCATGTGACAGTATAATTAGGCCTGGAAAAATACCGCAGGCATGGATGCGTCAGAGGGAGCTCCGTGAGCAAGGACCGTGTGGCATTTGAAATTGTGTAGGGACATGTTTCAGCCGCTAAAATTTTTATACTTTCAAATTAACACATCTTTAAAAAAAAAACCCATGCTTCTGGTCTCCACCACTCACACGATGATATCCGCGTGCGGGACAGGAACAAGGCCATGACATTCTCCGGCTACACACAACACGAGAAGCCCAGAAGCTTCGGCCCACCCATCTTCACTGGCCCTCAGCTGACAACAGCTGGTATCCTAACAGGTCAGCCTCTCTCGGGTTGTTTTTCGAGAGCAATCTGCATCGCATTTTACTAATTTTACTCTCCAGTTATGACTCTCAATCCATCGCTTGAATGATCCATTGCTCCACGCAGAGCGACGTTGCCCGTGGCTGAGAAGGCCGCCGGCACACAGGTCGGCGGGGCCACCCCTCACGCCCCTCCCCTTGCCTGCCACCGAGAGGCATGGGCCGCACCTGCCCAGCCTGGCCCAGCTGCTGGGGCTGGAGGATGACCGCACGGGGCTGCCAGCCACTCATCCCACAGCCTCATTTCAGTTCACCGAGACCAACGGTGTCACCGATCTACCCACAGGACTCCCCCCTTGCAGTGACCCCACTGTTGCGTTCTCCGGCCGGCCGATGACCCGTGCTGGCCATGCCGGCAAAGACGGATGGGGTGGTTAGCAGGTCAGGCCCTACCCTGGACCCGGGGCCACAGCCTACACCGGACAGCTGCCCCCCACCCCCGGGCTCCCTCTGCCTTCCCTGCAGGTGCTCGCTTTCACGGGGCCTTCGCCGGGGGTGCAGCCCTCGGGTACAGCCCACCCCGTTCAGTTCCTTTACGGAACCGCAGGACTTACCCCTGATCCGGCAACGCAACACTCAGAGCCTGCTTCCCTGCATCTTCCAGCACAGACCAGTAACTCAAAATCACCACGAGCCCCATCAAATAACCTCAAATGGACACGATGGACAAAATGCAAGGCGATGCCTCCAGGCTACCGCCGTCTAAGGCTTAGCGGCACCGCCGGTCCCACACACTCCCTTTTCCTCATTTGTTATCGAGGGAAACTGAGTATATAGAAGTGAACTGGATGCAGCTTAACTTCTAGTAGGTGTCTAGGCGCCCACACACCCAACGCCCCGATAGACGTATATGACACGGACAGTCCCATAGAAAGATGACCTCCACCCGCTGCCGGCCCAGCCTCATCACCCACAGGCACATACTGTTCTGGTGTCTATCGCCAGGAGTTAGCCTGTTCCTTCTGGTTCTTACTGCAAAGCTAACCTCGCAGGATGCATGCTCTTCTCTATCTGTCCCCCTTCTGAAAACATTAAAATTGCTGGGGTTTCTCCGTATCGGTGCGTGGATCGGTAGCCCACTCTTTGCTCCTGCTCAGTTCCACTCCACTGCTTGAATGAGCCGTGCCCTGGGTACCCATCCTCCTGTGGATGGACCCTGGGGTTCTTTACAGGCATTGGTTATTATGAATGAAGCTGTTACAAACATTCCTTACACAAGTACTTTGTACACACGTGCCTTCATCTCTCTTGTGTAAACATTTAGGAGTGGAACTGTCGCGTCACGTTAGTTATTTCCTTAGCTACTCACTCTTTTTGCCACCATCCCTTTAGTCTTCCTATCAGCAAGCACTGCGAGAAAAGGGCATGACTAACACTTTTAACCTACAAAAATGTATAACCTAATTTTTCTTCTCCTGTGGGAAAATTATCTGACCCTTCTCAAAAATATAACCAGTTGTTTTTATCATTTTCTTTCAATATAAATTGTACATTAAAATTTCATTCATGATCTTATATCCTATACGCTGTGTTTTACCATAAGCTTTAAGTTATGATCCACAAATTCCCTACCACTGAGGGTTTCTTGGAAACACTAAATAGTATAGTTCTAAAACTTGTTGGAAGCACCGAAAAACATCTGTTCATGTGGGAAAAAAAAAAAACTGCAAATCGTAACCTGACAACAAATGTTGTGCTTATATCTGGAATACACGCTACTTCGTTGGGTTTTATGATCGAAAAGAAATTTGGAAATTCTCTACAAGCAACTCAAGTCTTTATTCTAAGTGCCTTTTCCAACATGCATGAACCTCATAACACACCATTTTAAGCTATGGTCCAGCAAATCTCATAATTTTGCCATATAGCTAGCCTGTTGCCACTAAATAGACTTCTAAAGACAGTCACCCATGTTGTTCTATGCATCAGTAGTTCTCTGAGCATCTACAAGGAGGTTAATTTGGGGACTGTATTTTGTCATTGTTTTCTAAATGTGTAGAGCCAATGACCTAATTCTGAGACTTGGTAATCACATAATCTGAGATCTACAGGAAAGAACTCTCCTTAAAGATACATCCAGACCCCCCTATGATGTGTACCTTACGAATGATTCTAGATTAGCTCAGGTAACTCAAGCGTTTGCTTTTGTGAGCTCTGTTCTGTAATTCACCCAAGAATTCGTATGTCATTTTAAAGAATAAAAAAGATGGGCATTATCATTGTAAGCTAGACACAATAAACAAGTGGAAAAATTTAGTTTTTAAAGGTATTCCCATACACTAATTAATTTAATTAATTAATTTGTTCGTTTTAGAGAGAGAGAGAGATCAGGGGAGGAGCAGAGGGAAAGAATCCTCAAGCAGGCTCCCTGCTCAGTGCGGAGCCAGACACAGGCTCTACCTCAGGGCCCTGAGATGGTAGGTACCCTGAGGCAACACCGAGTTGGACACCTAACCAACTGAGCCACCCAGATATCCCTCCATACATAAATTATTTTAAACGTCCGATGTTATCAGGTATTAAGGTTAAAGCGGTTGTACTATATCATTTTTTTCCTTTAAAACAGAAAGTTGGCTGTTCTTCTATTTTTTTTGGTTTTGTACCCCGTATTTAAATATTTATCAATTGACAATACTGTATAATGTCAGTGATTTAGGAAACATAAAAAGTTAATCACCATTTCTTTTTTTTAAGATTTTATTTATTTATTCATGAAGAGACACACACACAGAGAGAGAGAGAGAGAGGCAGAGACACAGGCAGAGGGAGAAGCAGGCTCCATGCAGGGATCCCGATGTGGGACTCGATTCCAGGACCCCAGGATCACGCCCTCGGCCAAAGGCAGGTGCTAAACCACTGAGCCACCCAGGGATCCCCTCAATTACCATTTCTTAATGACACCTACCATGGCAAGGCTAACAGCTACTCCATTATCCCACTACTTCTGTGACAGGATGCAGTGACCTATCATTTTGAGTTGCTTCCAATACATTCTCAGTACTGTGAGCAGATAGTTTAAGCAGTTGTTCTCATAATGATAATTAATTTAAGGGACCATTTTTACCCATACAAGACCAGTAATATTCACAGTCTTCCATCAAACAAAAAAGGTAATGAAAGCCATGTCTCAGCCATCAAAAATAATGCAAAGACCTAGTTTAGCATCTACAGCTGGAAGGGATCTTAGCTTCTAGCCTCATCTCCTTTTCTAGAAAAAGAACTTCTCTATAGAATAGAGTCAATAGTTCGTGAATTCTCTCAGCCCACACACTTAACTGGGTTGGAAGGGTTATAGGGTTCAAATTACGGTTAGAATTAACAGTTGGAAAAAAAATAAATTAAAAAAAATAATTAACAGTTGGGCCTCCTGATTTTTCGAAGTCATTCTGCACCAAGTAAACAGGACGTGACATCCATATTTAAGGGTTGGCTTGCAGATTCATATGGAATCAAGATTCTTTCTGCTCTATTATACTTTTACTACTTTTAAAGATGGATTTTTAAAAAATCACTGGGCACAGTCTGATTCTCAATATATATTTATATAAAATAATCAGTCTTATTCATTTGAAAACATCCCTCAACTAAGTAATGGATAGTTTTCAATATTTCTTAAGCACGAAGAAGGATGATTTAAAAGAATAACTTAAGGTAAATTAGGTGGTATTACTGAAAAAGTAGAAAAGCTTTTTCAAAGAATATGGTAAATAGGTAAACTGCTGAGGAATTGGGTAGCCTCACTGTCAAAACAGAAGAGAAATACACAGATAGATCCACCCTGGGATGTGTAGAGAAAAGAGGACAAAAAGGAAAGCAGAATAGATGTTTAACAGAATATTTTTATCTCTCATCTTTCTTTAAAAAATGGCAGAAGGAATTATTTTTTAAAACTATAATGAAATGGGCCAATCTACAAAATAGGAAACAAACAATAAACGAGCAGTATTTTGACTGCAACCCACTCAGACCAGCAGGGCCAGAAAGTCTTTGTTGCCACAAGGCAGCTGGTGTCTGAGTCCACAAAACCCTTTTATTTCAATGTCACATTAAATCCTGGGGCATAAAACCAGAGGCAGACTGCAGAGTCTCTGGTTCTCCAAGACAAGACTGTACAGATCACAACTAAAGTCAAATGCCAACTAACGTTCTCACCTAAATGGAAAAAACAATTTTAATTTAAAAAAGTCTAAAAAATTAATTGTTTATTTAGACTGAGAGAAAAAAGACTGATTCTGACTTGATGTTTACTGATAAAACAGGCTGCTTATTATACAGCACCCTCTCTAGAAAGAATTATCTTATATTTTAATATCTATAGGGGAAATTCGCATAATCACAGAAAAAAAAAGTAGGGGCTTCATTTCCTTTTCACATATTCAGAATGATATCCCAATACTTACAAATCAAATAAATTATAGAAGCAGTGATAATAAAGTTTGTATGGGTACATGTGTTGTAACATCCATGTGGATGTGAGAATTTAATGAAATAAGAAATTGATAACATCTAGGACAATATTAGGCATTATACTAGGCATGATTTCAAAAATCACTTATTCTAATCATGACCTCAACGTCCCACAACCTAATGATTATCCTCAACACTAATTTTACCTCTTTAAAAATATGGTAAAAATAGGGGATCCCTGAGTGGCTCAGTGGTTTAGCACCTGCCTTTGGCCCAGGGCGCGATCCTGGAGGCCCCAGATCAAGTCCCGCATTGGGCTCCTGGCATGGAGCCTGCTTCTCCCTCTGCCTGTGTCTCTGCCTCTCTCTCTCTCTCTCTATGTCTATCATGAATAAATAAATAAACAAATCTTTTTTTTTTTTAAACAAATCTTCAAAAAAATTTTAAAAAGAAAAATATGGTAAAAATAAATGCTGAGGTCTATGTTCAAAAACTATGCTAATCTTGCAGTGATTTTTCGCTTTTGGTCTCCATTGACATTTTCAGGAATTTAAAATTCTAACTAATTAAATCCCTTCATTCTGATACAAATAGAACACAAAATAATAATACAAGTGCTCAGAGAGCATTATTACTTAGGTTCTAGCTTCAAATATTTTGCTCAATAGCCATCACCTTCCTTGGGCCTGCCCTCCTGACTTTAGAGCTGATCTAAGCCCCTCCCTCCCCCCCCCCCCCCCCCCGCACTGTCCCAGGATTGGGAGGTATTTTCTAAAGACATGGTACCTTCTTTAGTTTCTCGTTTAATTCTCTGGCGTTTTCAAAGGTCTTGGTATGTACTGTTTGCATTTCCTCAATATTTTGCCAAGTCATTCATTAAATACATATTTACTGAGGATTTAATATGCGCAAAGCAAATGTCTTGACCTCAGAACTGTCATTAACCCTTATGCACAAACACTCTGAAAAGAAATTTAATTGGCTCTCCTCCCATTCACATTTCCAGAAGTACTTCCAAAACTTTCTTAAAATGTGTTTTAAAAAATTGGTCAGGGTATGACAGTTCCTACTTAAGTACTATGCTCTTGTAAATTTGGGTTTTCAAAATATTTAACGAGGAAATTTGCCATTTTTTCCTACTTTGAATGGATCTCGAAAAAAATTCTTAGTTTTGCATAACCTTAGAGAAACATCAGCGCTCACTAGAAACTGACCTGAGTATTTATTAACTATATACTGTCATGTGTTTATTCATATTCCCAAAATGGAAATACCTGAAACGAACTGCAGTCAATGAAGACAAACCTACACAAGAGAACTGGTCTCTTACTCCCTCACACACACACATACTAGAATATCAGCAGAAGCAGTACCTTGTGATTTTTTAAAAATCAGGTGTATCTGTTCGCCCAGCGGCCCACTTGGCCTTACCTGCAGCCACAACTTGTTGTGCACAGCATCTCTCCCTGTGGCGATACACTGGAACGTAGCATTCTGTCCTGCGTTGACCTCCACGTCCCCCAGACGGAGAAAATGAGGAGATTTATCTGTGAAGGCAGAAAAAAAAAATTAATCTTTTCACACGAAGAAAACGTTCCATGTGACTTTTTCCCAAGAGAATAATGTTGTTAACACTTTTACCTTTGGCCGAGACTAATACCATATAGAAGAAAATGGGAGTTTTCTTTGTGCTGAAAACCCCACTCCCTCTCACAGTTCTTTTTTTTTTTTCCCCTTAATAGCACTATTACTCATTGCCCCATAATTACTAGAACATTCTTGTATACAGAGAGGGCACTCAACAATTACTGCTGAAGGTTGGCCACAGCATGTTGCATATGGGTGATAACAAAACAGTTACAAGTCAAAGAAAGCAAAAGAGACCGAATAATAATAATAATAATAATAATAATAAAAGAGAGACCAAATAAGCAGAAACCAGAGCACGACAGAGAAATGTGACAAAAACATATAGTGGTATCTAACCTACCAACATAGACATAGCCGTTGAACTATTAATTTACAATGTAAACTGTTAGGTCTTTCTTTTCATCTTTTTTTCTTTTTTCTTTTTTTGGTCTTTCTTTTAAAAAAAAAAACATTTCAATAGGTATAATTCTCTAGTGCTTCAAAGAACAAGGGAATGTATTTGTTTCTCTCAAGGAGAGTATCAGTTTAATCGCTGCAAAATCCACCTCGGACTCCTTCATCGTTGGAAGAAAAGTTACCCAAAAGCAATATTGGACCCGACGAAAAGTGATGACTGCGGTCAAAACCTACACGACTTACGTAACTGTCAAATCAGTGTTCTCTATGATCCCCTTGTAAAACTGGAGCTTATTCATGTTTTCAACTAAAAGTAAATACATGCAGGAAAAGTTAAGCCTCGGTAAGTAAAAGCAAGCGCATAGAGGGCCATATCACAGTGAAACCGCTCTTGGGCTTAATTCATATTTTTATTTTCTTTACTCCTGAGAGCCTTTCTTTCAAATTTCTCTTCCACTAAGTGTAAATGAACAGTAGACGGAAACATCATGCTCATGTACTGGTGGACTGAAAGAACTTATTAGGAAACCAACGTGAACTTTGAGGGAGACGGTTTTGTTCCCCTTTTTCTTAGAATGGACTGCCTGGGATAAATGGTCTGACCACGGGCCTGTGACCTCTTTCTTTCACCTCATCTTAGCATCGGCTTTAAAAAGAGAGATGCTTGAGCTAGAACATGAACCAGCACAGTGGTCCTCCCTCTGTGAGCTCCCGGCCAGCAGCAGGGGCATCACCTGGGAACTTATTATGAGAAATGCACATTTTCAGGCCCCACCCCAGGCGCCAGAATGAGAACCGAGGAGGGGCCGCACATCTGTGATTTGCCACCCCTGGTAGGTGACCCTGATGCACCGCGGGGTTTAACACCAGCGCTCACAGGAGCGCGGCCTTGGCCGCCCCCTCCCCCCCGCCCCTGCACAGTGCTCCCCTCCACGCACACGGTGCTTACAACAGGTGAGAAAATTTCCACCAGGAGGATTACTGAACAGACCATCTAGAGTTCATGGGCCCTGTAAAATGCCGTTGTTGGGAGATCTAGGTAAAGTCTGAATTTATGCCAGCTGTTTTGCGTCTGGCTCTACTGAGTGCATGTAATGAATGTCTTTCAGGAAATGTGATGTACACACAAAATTAGTTACACCATCTGAAGACCAACCAATGTGCATCTAAAGACATAATAAAATTATGTGTTAATAAACTGAGTCCTTGTTTTGTCTGATTTCTATTATTTTGTTGTTTCAGATGGATTAGCCAGATATTACTAAAAAAAATTTAGTCTGAAGTTTGGAATACGGTGACCTAATTCATTCTCTTTCCTTCGCGCCAACTTTCAACTAAGCAGATCACATAAGTTAGTGAGGTTTCTTTTGGTTTCCTTTCAGTGGAGCTCTGATTTGTTATTCTTTTTTGCTTTCCAAGACTATTTAATAAAACCAAAAGATGGAGCATGTCCTATCCAGAATTTCATTTATATTCACATTTTGTCCTCCATAGTTAAAGAATTAAAAGAACTCCTTACTGGTGTACCACTAGGTACAATCCTGAGAAATATTTGACTCAAAACTTCTAGAAGGATTTCAGTGTTCTTTTAAAACTGAACGGAAGGCTAGGAGTAACAACAAAAGAGACAGCCACAACCAAGTGATAAACAGTCAACAGTCCTTGCCAATGTACAAGTGTTGAAAGGACACAGAAAAATACAATTCTTAATGACAACCTACCACAAGGATAACTCAGCACTTGGATGTCATCAATGGCAATATAACCACTCCTCCCTCCTGAGACTTCAGCTTCAAATATTACCTGTCAGGAAGAAATAGAAAACATTACAACAGTCATTTTTAAGGAGTTTTCGCAGGTCACAGAGAACAGCTATCGCACACTTATGAAAATTAAATTTGATTTTTACCTTCCAAGAATTAAAAATTTCGCCTTTACTGTAATTTCTTAAATTTTGTCTAGGTAAACAAACAAACAAAAATTACTGAGGTCAAGCAGCTGAAAAATCATTTCAGCAACTGCTACTGTGTGTTAGAGTTCCCGAACGGGCACCCACTAAGCAGAATGAAGAGGCAAATACAGCTAATCGCCTATCTCTAAATTTTCTCTTGTTGATTTTCTCTGTTTTCGTTATTTAAAATACATTAAGCACTGACAATGTACCAAGCAGTGGGCTAACTAGTGAAAATACCAAATGATCTAAACTTTTAAAAATAGCTAAATTTTCACAAAGGCCATTGGCGAGATTAGCAGTATTCACGGCAAAAGGAACAACACAGTGGAATAGAACAGAGCTGTGTGTTTGGGGAACCAAATGCGTGTAATCTGTATGGCTACAAAGGTTCAAAAAGGAAGGTAAGATTTCAGGGCTGGGCATGAGAGGACCTTGAATACCACAGGACCAAAATCAGGACGACAGCCTGCCAATAATTACACATTAATAAATATTTAAAAAACTTTCTATGTTCAAGTATCAGCTCATGTTATAGAGTTTTGTTGTACTATCAATAGAAAGACTTCATATAGCCTTTTTTAAAAATAATGTGTAGTGTGACTTTCTAAGAGAAACCATATTTAGCGTGCACATCTCAATATTCTATTTGACTATGGGCTCCTTTATTCATGGAGATACACAGATTATTCTGGGAGTTTTCTGCATGACATTTTAGGAAATGTGATGGAAATGGATGTCTGAATTAGGGATATAGTATATTCAAAGTGATCTATTAGAATCACACATGCCAAAAAAATAATAAAATAAAAAATAAAAAGAAATAAATTTAAAAAAGAAAGAAAGAAACACGCATGCCAATAAGGTAGAGGGTGGACTAAAAGAAATTCAGACTGGAAACAGGTGAAAAGCTAGTCGTAGTGAAAATAGAGAGGTACGAAGAAAAAGGGAAGATAAAAAGAATGCTAATGAAACAGACAAATTAAAATTTATTGACTTTTTAGATGTGGTGAAACACAGGGCCATTCTGGCTCCAGGCCTGCACCACTGGGTGGCTGTGCTATGGGGATCCCGAGCCGGGACTAGTGATAAAGAAAAAGGTACAAATCTGAGGGAGAAGACTACGTACCTTTCAAACCTGATTTGCCTACGGTACACCCGGGGGAGACCTACTGGGGCACGAGTGGACAAACCGATCTCAAAAATAAGAGACAGGCCCACCATAAAGCCGTATCATCTTCATGGAAGTGAGTCAGTCACAGAGTTAAAAGTTAACACGACGGGTGGGTAAGACGTTGCAGGAAGATAAAGAGGAGAAACCCAGTAGCAGTGTCCCCAGCATCACCCCTTCCCACGTCCAGGCGATCCTCCTCCAGCCGCCCCGAAGGCGACGACGAGGGGGTGCAGCACACCAGGTGCCAGTCCACACCCCCCCGGTCCCCCATCCTGTCACAGACCGTCTCCGGGGCTACTTCTCTCCTACTCTGTCCTTTATGACCACTGATCTCACTGGAACAAGCTGAAGCTGAGAAGTAGGACAGGTTCTTTGTGGGAAGAGAAAGACTTCCCAGTGGAAAGGACGGCCAATCTATGAGCACAGAGATGTGTGTGTGCATGTGTGTGCATCACACTATTTACATCCCATGTAAGTGCATCTGATAGGAAAACAATGGTCATGTCATTTTCCAAATACTGGAACAGAGGCTTAGCAAGAAATAGAGGTGAGAATTAGAGACATTAAATAAAGTATGACTTGGAGTGGCTGTGGAGGAGGCCCCTCTCCTGGAGGTAAGAAAACTCGGACTTGACTCCCGCCTCTCCTGCTTACAAATGCTTGAGCAAATCCTATAACCTTGTAGAGCCAAATCCCAAATCCTTAACATGGGTATAATGCAGCTTTCATTATAAAGTTTTATGAGGATTAAATGGTAGCAGATGTAAAAATGCTATATATAACCCAAAAGGTAAGCTCATCAGCATTGTTAGTATGAGAGACTCGTGCAAGAGTATCCCAGGAAAACACGTTTTATTTGCTTGAATGATAGTTCAAGAAAAGGGAAGGTACAGAAAGAAAAAGTGAGAAAACCATTTTTGAAGGGAAAAAAAAAACCTACATTTTTGTGAACAGACCATATATCGCTGTAATTAATCACTGTTGGTTATTCCACTTCCGCTGTAGCCAACACTAATTCAATTATTTTCATCTCTTAGGTTTATCTTAGTTTCCCTTTCTCCAGTTATTTTGCTTCTTGTGCTTCACACTGGGATAAGCTTATACAGGTCTACTGCGCCCCCTGAGAAAACACTTCTTACTTGTTCATCTCAATTGTGCTCTTATTCTGGACAGTAAATGCAGCCCTGGATTTAAAAGGGGAGCAAAAGAATCTGTTCTTTATTAAAGGAAAAAAAAAAAAAAAAGAAATGTTTCTCTTTTCATTGACCCCGTGTTCTCTGCTAAATGTTGTCTTTGCCTCATTAACAGGAGCCGGAGGAAATTTCTAAGATCAGATTCCTTCACGACTAAGGATCTAATCAGCTTTATCACCTCAGCAGAGCCCTCGCCTCGTAAGGCTCCTCGGCCCTGTCGGGGGAAGCGACTCTCAACAGCTTAATTACGCCAAGTTTGCTTGAGCAGTAGCTCAGGTCAGATCTAATGCCTGGTGTCAGGTAGTCAGCCAGGGCTTCCCACAAGGACAGGGCAACGGAGGCCAGGCCAGCTGTCACCTCCCACCCCCTGGGAGGCCAGCCTGGGGACAGGGTGGACGGGCCCTGCCCCGCAGGCTGGGTGCCCTCCACTCCATTACCTGAAATACCCAAGGTAATGAGTCCAATCAACTTTTTGCTACTCTAGCAACATTCTTGGATTATTAGCTAAACAAGTGAAGTATGGTTGAATGAAATAGAGGTGGGGAAAGGCAACCCATAAAAAACAAGGATCTCATCCTTTCCCAATTACTGCAGAGAATGTACCTCGTGTAATGAGGGAAAGCGGGACTCGTGGTCAGGAAGCCTGGGATCTA
Organism: Vulpes lagopus; assembly: GCF_018345385.1. NCBI lineage: Eukaryota > Metazoa > Chordata > Mammalia > Carnivora > Canidae > Vulpes > Vulpes lagopus. The sequence continues at coordinate 124,155,113 of NC_054825.1, forward strand.
ACTGCTGCAGCCTGGGATCTAACTGCTGTGGCCTGGGATCTAACTCCTGCGGCCTGGGATCTAATTGCTGCAGCCTGGGATCTAACTGCTGCTATCACCTGCAACCACAGTGACTGATTCAGCTGCATTTTCCTATAGCCTCATCTGGGAAATACTGGCCTTGCCTACATCACATTTTTGTTGTGAACATTGTATAATATGTACACAATGATTTTTTTAAAAGATTTTATTTATTTATTCATGAGAGACAGAGAGAGAGAGGCAGAGACACAGGCAGAGGGAGAAGCAGGCTCCATGCAGGGAGCCCTGACATGGGACTCGATCCCAGGACTCCAGGATCACGCCCTGGGCTGAAGGCAGGCGCTAAACCGCTGAGCCACCTGGGCTGCCCTGTACACAATGATTTAATGATACACGAAGTACACGTAATACAAGATATTGTGGATAGGAGAAAAATCTGGAAAAAAAAAAAAAAACCTTTGTTCTTAATTTTCTTTGAGTATAGTCATTATTGAGTATAGGCTCCAAACTCAGAGACACATTCAGTTTACTCAGTTTTTAAGGGTAACTTTAACTTTTTTTTTTATTATTTTAAAGATTTTATTTACTCATTCATGAGAGAGAGAGAGAGAGAGGCAGAGACACAGGCAGAGGGGGAAGCAGGCTCCATGCAGGGAGCCTGTCGTGAGATTCGATCCAGGGCTCCAGGGCCATGTCCTGGGCTGAAGGCAGCACTAAACCGCTGAGCCACCCAGGGATCCCCAAATATTTTTTAAGGGTAACTTTTTTAAAATTTTTTTAAGGGTAACTTTAATTTATGGAAAAATGTACGTAAAGTTGTACTTTTGCAACTCTGTATATCAAGTTACTTTTGTGACTTATAGAAAATCTAAGCCGGTTTCCTTTTCTAAGGAAAAGAAACTTGTTAGTGTCCACTCAGGGAGGGCTTGAGGGAGGATTAAATGAGATATGCTCAGGAAACATCAGCACAGCCCTGGCACCCAGTAAGCACGCTGTTATGGAGCACCACCATGGAAGAAAGCGTCTATAAAGAACATAGGTACTGAAGTGAAACGTCTTCTCTTTCTTGTCGAAAACTGCATCCTCTGCCCCAATTTGGGGGGTGGGATGAAAGAGGGCCCCTGGCTGGCTCAGTTGGTAGGGCATATGACTTTTGATCCTGGGTTGTGACTTCAAGCCCCATGTTGGGTGTAAAGATGATTTAAAAATAAAATATTTTTTAAAAGTGGATGTATTGTATTTTTATAAACAAAAGTATGTCAGCATCATTAAGTATAATTGACTTCTCTCTCTCTCATGTGAGCTTTAAAACTGCAGTTTCTCAAGGATACATTGTAGGCCGCCTTCTCTCCTTTTGCCATATTTTCTGCCATGATAGAATTGAGAATGACAAGCCTGCAAAAGGATGAGGGGATTGAAGAAAAAAAAAAAGTGTGTAGAGATATTAAAGGGAAATGAAAGTATACGGTGTCACAAAATCCAATGAAAAAAGTCGGAAGTGCAAGAGATGTCAGGACCAAATCCCAGTAAAACATTAAGTAAAATGGAGATTAAAAATACCCTCTTATACATCTTATAACTGGAAGCTTGTACTCTTTGACCAATATGTCCCCAACTTCCCAAACCCTGGTAACCACCATTCTAGTCTCTGTTTCTAGGAGTTTGGCTTTTTTAGACCCCACAATATCAATGATATCACACCAAAGAGTTCAAACTTCCAGTTATTACATGGATAAGAGATCTAACTTATGGCATGGTGATTGTACTTAGCAATGTTGTATCATATACTTGAAAGTTCCCAGGAGAGTAGGTCTTAAATGTTTTCCTCTCAAAATTAAACGGTATTACGTGACATAATGGAGGTATTAGCGAAGGCCATGGTGGAAATCATTTGGCATCATATATCAAATTAACACACTGCCTTAAACTTACACAGTGTTATATGATAATTATGTCCCAATAAAGCTGGAGAAAATACCCCTTATATGTGCCATTCAGATTAGGGATGATCAAAGAAAGAGCCACCTGTATGAAGTAACAGAAATGGAAACCATACTGGACAATGATGAAGACAGCAGAGGAGGGGAAATGAATATAAAGACTCCCACAGGAAGTGTGCCTGAATTGGTAGAGAGAAATTTAACTAAAAATGGAAGAAGAGGAGTACGTGGCTGCTCTGTAGAGCACACAACTCTTTTTTTTTTTTTAAGACTTTATTTATTCATGAGGGACACAGAGAGAGAGAGAGAGAGAGAGAGAGAGAGAGAGAGAGGGGCAGGCAGAGACCCAGGCAAGGGAGAAGCAGACTCCATGCAGGGAGCCCAATGGGGGACTCGATCCCAGGACCTCAGGATCACGCCCTGGGCTGAAGGTGGTGCTAAACTGCTGGGCCACCCGGGCTGCCCAAGCACACAACGCTTGATCTCAGGATTGTGAGTTCCAGCCCCCCATTGGCTATAGAGCTTACTCTAAAAAAAATAAAAAAAATAAAAAAAAATTAAAAATTAATTAAAAAAATAAAAATAGAGGCGATCCTCCTCCAGCCGCCCCGAAGGCGACGACGAGGGGGTGCAGCACACCAGGTGCCAGTCCACACCCCCCCGGTCCCCCATCCTGTCACAGACCGTCTCCGGGGCTACTTCTCTCCTACTCTGTCCTTTATGACCACTGATCTCACTGGAACAAGCTGAAGCTGAGAAGTAGGACAGGTTCTTTGTGGGAAGAGAAAGACTTCCCAGTGGAAAGGACGGCCAATCTATGAGCACAGAGATGTGTGTGTGCATGTGTGTGCATCACACTATTTACATCCCATGTAAGTGCATCTGATAGGAAAACAATGGTCATGTCATTTTCCAAATACTGGAACAGAGGCTTAGCAAGAAATAGAGGTGAGAATTAGAGACATTAAATAAAGTATGACTTGGAGTGGCTGTGGAGGAGGCCCCTCTCCTGGAGGTAAGAAAACTCGGACTTGACTCCCGCCTCTCCTGCTTACAAATGCTTGAGCAAATCCTATAACCTTGTAGAGCCAAATCCCAAATCCTTAACATGGGTATAATGCAGCTTTCATTATAAAGTTTTATGAGGATTAAATGGTAGCAGATGTAAAAATGCTATATATAACCCAAAAGGTAAGCTCATCAGCATTGTTAGTATGAGAGACTCGTGCAAGAGTATCCCAGGAAAACACGTTTTATTTGCTTGAATGATAGTTCAAGAAAAGGGAAGGTACAGAAAGAAAAAGTGAGAAAACCATTTTTGAAGGGAAAAAAAAAACCTACATTTTTGTGAACAGACCATATATCGCTGTAATTAATCACTGTTGGTTATTCCACTTCCGCTGTAGCCAACACTAATTCAATTATTTTCATCTCTTAGGTTTATCTTAGTTTCCCTTTCTCCAGTTATTTTGCTTCTTGTGCTTCACACTGGGATAAGCTTATACAGGTCTACTGCGCCCCCTGAGAAAACACTTCTTACTTGTTCATCTCAATTGTGCTCTTATTCTGGACAGTAAATGCAGCCCTGGATTTAAAAGGGGAGCAAAAGAATCTGTTCTTTATTAAAGGAAAAAAAAAAAAAAAGAAATGTTTCTCTTTTCATTGACCCCGTGTTCTCTGCTAAATGTTGTCTTTGCCTCATTAACAGGAGCCGGAGGAAATTTCTAAGATCAGATTCCTTCACGACTAAGGATCTAATCAGCTTTATCACCTCAGCAGAGCCCTCGCCTCGTAAGGCTCCTCGGCCCTGTCGGGGGAAGCGACTCTCAACAGCTTAATTACGCCAAGTTTGCTTGAGCAGTAGCTCAGGTCAGATCTAATGCCTGGTGTCAGGTAGTCAGCCAGGGCTTCCCACAAGGACAGGGCAACGGAGGCCAGGCCAGCTGTCACCTCCCACCCCCTGGGAGGCCAGCCTGGGGACAGGGTGGACGGGCCCTGCCCCGCAGGCTGGGTGCCCTCCACTCCATTACCTGAAATACCCAAGGTAATGAGTCCAATCAACTTTTTGCTACTCTAGCAACATTCTTGGATTATTAGCTAAACAAGTGAAGTATGGTTGAATGAAATAGAGGTGGGGAAAGGCAACCCATAAAAAACAAGGATCTCATCCTTTCCCAATTACTGCAGAGAATGTACCTCGTGTAATGAGGGAAAGCGGGACTCGTGGTCAGGAAGCCTGGGATCTAACTGCTGCAGCCTGGGATCTAACTGCTGTGGCCTGGGATCTAACTCCTGCGGCCTGGGATCTAATTGCTGCAGCCTGGGATCTAACTGCTGCTATCACCTGCAACCACAGTGACTGATTCAGCTGCATTTTCCTATAGCCTCATCTGGGAAATACTGGCCTTGCCTACATCACATTTTTGTTGTGAACATTGTATAATATGTACACAATGATTTTTTTAAAAGATTTTATTTATTTATTCATGAGAGACAGAGAGAGAGAGGCAGAGACACAGGCAGAGGGAGAAGCAGGCTCCATGCAGGGAGCCCGACATGGGACTCGATCCCAGGACTCCAGGATCACGCCCTGGGCTGAAGGCAGGCGCTAAACCGCTGAGCCACCTGGGCTGCCCTGTACACAATGATTTAATGATACACGAAGTACACGTAATACAAGATATTGTGGATAGGAGAAAAATCTGGAAAAAAAAAAAAAAACCTTTGTTCTTAATTTTCTTTGAGTATAGTCATTATTGAGTATAGGCTCCAAACTCAGAGACACATTCAGTTTACTCAGTTTTTAAGGGTAACTTTAACTTTTTTTTTTATTATTTTAAAGATTTTATTTACTCATTCATGAGAGAGAGAGAGAGAGGCAGAGACACAGGCAGAGGGGGAAGCAGGCTCCATGCAGGGAGCCTGTCGTGAGATTCGATCCAGGGCTCCAGGGCCATGTCCTGGGCTGAAGGCAGCACTAAACCGCTGAGCCACCCAGGGATCCCCAAATATTTTTTAAGGGTAACTTTTTAAAATTTTTTTAAGGGTAACTTTAATTTATGGAAAAATGTACGTAAAGTTGTACTTTTGCAACTCTGTATATCAAGTTACTTTTGTGACTTATAGAAAATCTAAGCCGGTTTCCTTTTCTAAGGAAAAGAAACTTGTTAGTGTCCACTCAGGGAGGGCTTGAGGGAGGATTAAATGAGATATGCTCAGGAAACATCAGCACAGCCCTGGCACCCAGTAAGCACGCTGTTATGGAGCACCACCATGGAAGAAAGCGTCTATAAAGAACATAGGTACTGAAGTGAAACGTCTTCTCTTTCTTGTCGAAAACTGCATCCTCTGCCCCAATTTGGGGGGTGGGATGAAAGAGGGCCCCTGGCTGGCTCAGTTGGTAGGGCATATGACTTTTGATCCTGGGTTGTGACTTCAAGCCCCATGTTGGGTGTAAAGATGATTTAAAAATAAAATATTTTTTAAAAGTGGATGTATTGTATTTTTATAAACAAAAGTATGTCAGCATCATTAAGTATAATTGACTTCTCTCTCTCTCATGTGAGCTTTAAAACTGCAGTTTCTCAAGGATACATTGTAGGCCGCCTTCTCTCCTTTTGCCATATTTTCTGCCATGATAGAATTGAGAATGACAAGCCTGCAAAAGGATGAGGGGATTGAAGAAAAAAAAAAAGTGTGTAGAGATATTAAAGGGAAATGAAAGTATACGGTGTCACAAAATCCAATGAAAAAAGTCGGAAGTGCAAGAGATGTCAGGACCAAATCCCAGTAAAACATTAAGTAAAATGGAGATTAAAAATACCCTCTTATACATCTTATAACTGGAAGCTTGTACTCTTTGACCAATATGTCCCCAACTTCCCAAACCCTGGTAACCACCATTCTAGTCTCTGTTTCTAGGAGTTTGGCTTTTTTAGACCCCACAATATCAATGATATCACACCAAAGAGTTCAAACTTCCAGTTATTACATGGATAAGAGATCTAACTTATGGCATGGTGATTGTACTTAGCAATGTTGTATCATATACTTGAAAGTTCCCAGGAGAGTAGGTCTTAAATGTTTTCCTCTCAAAATTAAACGGTATTACGTGACATAATGGAGGTATTAGCGAAGGCCATGGTGGAAATCATTTGGCATCATATATCAAATTAACACACTGCCTTAAACTTACACAGTGTTATATGATAATTATGTCCCAATAAAGCTGGAGAAAATACCCCTTATATGTGCCATTCAGATTAGGGATGATCAAAGAAAGAGCCACCTGTATGAAGTAACAGAAATGGAAACCATACTGGACAATGATGAAGACAGCAGAGGAGGGGAAATGAATATAAAGACTCCCACAGGAAGTGTGCCTGAATTGGTAGAGAGAAATTTAACTAAAAATGGAAGAAGAGGAGTACGTGGCTGCTCTGTAGAGCACACAACTCTTTTTTTTTTTTTTAAGACTTTATTTATTCATGAGGGACACAGAGAGAGAGAGAGAGAGAGAGAGAGAGAGAGAGAGGCAGGCAGAGACCCAGGCAAGGGAGAAGCAGACTCCATGCAGGGAGCCCAATGGGGGACTCGATCCCAGGACCTCAGGATCACGCCCTGGGCTGAAGGTGGTGCTAAACTGCTGGGCCACCCGGGCTGCCCAAGCACACAACGCTTGATCTCAGGATTGTGAGTTCCAGCCCCCCATTGGCTATAGAGCTTACTCTAAAAAAAATAAAAAAAATAAAAAAAATTAAAAATTAAATTAAAAAAATAAAAATAGAGAAGATATGGGATCAAAGAAGTGTTTTGATTTGTATTACTGTTAATACTTATTTAAATGGGAAACAAATGTTTAGAGACTGATGAGGATGATTCAATTTAAAATGGTATCTTTGTGTGTAAGAAAGAAATGATAACTCTTAGCATGACATAGGAAAGGACAGGATCCAAATAATAGATCACACTAAAGGGCCCTAGTTTTTTGTAATACAAGGACAGGCAAAGATGAATGAAGATATGAGTAAATGTGTAGGATTGGTAAAGGGAGTTTCTACTACTTGGCCTTAATCCTCTCAGCTATGAGGGATAGGCTGGTAAAAAGAAGACTGGTTAGAAATTGGAGAGATTGAATGGAGGAGAATAGAGAGGAGAATCAGAAAGGGAGTTGAGGGATCCCTGGGTGGCTCAGCGGTTTAGCGCCTGCTTTTGGCCCCGGGGCGTGATCCTGGGGACCTGGGATCGAGTCCCGCATTGAGCTCCCTGCATGGAGACTGCTTATCCCTCTGCCTGTGTCTCTGTCTCTGCCTCTCTCTCTCTCTCTCTCTAATAAATAAAAATAAAAATCTTGAAAAAAAAAAAAAGAAAGATAGAAAGGGAATTGAGGGATGCCTGGGTGGCTCAGTGGTTGAGTGTCTGCCTTTGGGTCAGGTTGTGATCTTGGGGTCCCGGGATCAAGTCCCCCATTGGGCTCCCTGCAAGGAGCCCACTTCTCCCTCTGCCTGTGTCTCTGCCTCTCTGTGTCTCCCATGAATAAATAAATAAAATCTTTAAAAAAAAGAAAGGGAATTGAACAGAAAAACATAGTAGGATTTCCAGGAGTGTTGTGGGTCCACTGGCAGTTGGTGAACCATGATTTTCTAGTGCTCCCAATCGAACATGGAGGGTGTGTGTGTGTGTGTGTGTGTGTGTGTGTGTGTGGTTGTGTGGTTGTGTGTGTGTTTTAACAGAATTTGCTTGTTTTAAGCTTATAAAAGAAATAGTTCAAACGAAAAGCAAGTAAGGAGTTTATGGAAATGGCAAATGTCAAAAATGATTATGATGAAATTAAATTTTCATAAGATAAGCAAGTTGGTGAGCTGGCCAAAGACAGACGGTTTGATGATCCGGAGCTCCCCATGAGGTTGATGGAAGAGCTCAGTAAAATGAATGAATGAGAAAAAGATGAGTTTGTGTTATGGTCAGAGCGTGAGATGCTAACACATTTGTGACATATTACGAGATCCATTCAACCAGAGCAGCAGGTTAAAATCAGGTAGATGATTTTGGAGATGAAGAGGTGAAGAAACTGTCACTGGACTTTCCATAAAGACAACGAAGTCATGAGGATGAAGGTGGCTGTGGCAGTGGGGAAAGCAACTCTAAATGATGCCAGTACTAAAGTTTATGATGAATGGAAGAAAATGACTTAGGATCTATTGGAAGGTAATAATGAAGATGATGGCATGTTTGAAAGAAGGGAAAAAAAAACCTCAAAGGGTAGGAATGTTTCCTATCCTTTGACTTAATCTTAAATTACACGGGGATTAATATCTGCGCAATCAGAGACTATTTGGGAAGAAGTATCCCCAAACTAGAGCTACAAACAGAGCACAATCATAAACACATAATTCAGTGTACAAATAAATTTCTGAGATACATCTCCCCTATGAAATATAAATCCATTGAAGGCAGTGACTACTCTTGTTCCCCCACAGCCTCAGTGAACCAACCATCAGAATCCTATTGAGAACTGAGGCTAGAAAGAGTTCTAATGTGTTACAAAACAACTAAGTAATATAAGTGGATTTTAGTTAATAGTTTTGCCTCCCAGGGAAATATGAGATAAGGTATTTAGTTCACTTTTACTTAACTCATAAAATTTTGTTGGCATAATAAAATGACTCTCCCTTGAGAAAGTTCCAAATAATTTTCCCAAGCTAATTTATAAATCATGAAAACATAATTACTTCCTTTGAATAGTTAAATAATGCTGTAAGGAATAAATTTCTGGTGATAGGCCCCAGAAGATCTTATATTGCATAAGTCAAATGTCTATGTGGAAGCTTCAAAATCTAGAATTTAGTTGCTTTTCAAAGGTAGGGATATTCTATTTCTGCTCATACTTAAAGATTAATATGCACATAACTGGCAGGTGGTAGCAAAAGTCCAATGCACATTAAAATGAGGTGTGGATAGATAGTGGGTAGATAGACAGGCCTGGGAGAGGGAGACGGAGAGAGAGAGAGAGAGAGAGAGAGAGAGAGAGAGAATATCTAAACCCGTAAAGCGGCTTCTGCTGAGTGGAAGACCCTGTGACTGTGCAAAAAGACCGTGTGCATTCACGCAGCACAGTGTGGGTTTCAGAATCTCTAGAACCTTTATCACTTGCTGTCACCCACCGCAGCTCCTTTCACAGGCATCGTCAATCTGGAATTCAGCTTTCGAAATTCCAGGTTCACGGAGATCGCTGGAGCAAAGGCGCTTCTCCCATCAGCCCTGTGCTGGCAGGCGGCTTCTCCTATCAAGTCAGGCAATCGTCTAGGAGCCTACCTAACATGCACAAATGCATTTAGAAAAGTCTTTGGGGAAAAAAAAATAGAAAAGTCTTTGGGGCTCTCCGAAACTAAAAAAAAAAAAAAAAAAATTCTTTTTTTTCTTTTTCGAAGTAATGAATTCTTAACAGTCCTTCCCTATTGGTTTGCTTACTCGCTTATTTAGTTCCTTGCAGAAGAGAAATATCTTCCATTGCAACAGGTACGTTGATAGAACATGGGAACAAGGGAACTGCTTCTTTGGCTTTTAAAGCTGCTTCCTAGAACAATTGGGATTCTCATTATATGTCAACTAAATGTGGGAGAAAACTAAGACATATAATCAAGCCCTAATTGATTTTTCATCTGAAACTATTTCATATTTCATATTTCATTTTAGAGACCGTTAGTGCCTCCATGAATTACGGAGTGCATAAGAATTCAAAATCAGCTCTTTTCCTTAAAATGTCCTGACATTAAATATGGCCAGTGTCTTGGGAGGACTGGTCCTGTCAAGACTTTACATTAGGACTTAACGGTTTGCCAAGACTCATAAGGGTTCCAGAGATTCCAAAACGTATATGCAGTTACCTGAATACATAGAGGCTTTTTGTATAGTTACAGGGTCTTCCACTCCACAGAAGCTGTTGTTTGGGTTCAGATCTTCTCTTTCTTGCATGCGTGCGCACGCGCACACACACACTATATCACACACTCCTATCTATCCACACACCATGATCATAATATAGTAAAGACTTGAGTTGATTTTAGGAAGCAGATTCTATGTATAGTGTAGCCAAGTATTCTTGAATAAAATGTATTACAAAAAATATCCTGAGGTTTAGCAGTACCAATGTCTACGTGATGAGAGGGCCTGCTACACTACCTAACGTGGAGGAAAATATTGGGTGTACCAAGACCATACTTGCATGAAAGGCAACTATACCATCCATCCAACTGCAACCCTTTGCAGAGTGAAACTGCATCACAATATCATACATACTGTGTGATCCACAATAGATATTAGTCCGAGCACATACCAGTGTCCAGGAAGTGGTAAAAATGTAGGACCGGAGCTCAAAGGGAGAAAATAAAACTGAAGAGAATTTACACCAAAGTAGACCGTATAGGAGAAAAGCCCAAAGAAGGCAATTTTCAGAAAGCTCCACAGTGAAATGGATATGGGAACCTAGTACATTCCTATACTTCAAATTTTAGCCCAGGGAGTTGGCTACCCCTGATGTAATCACCACAGTATCTAGAAGATCTAAATAAGGAACTAACAATAATTATTTTTAGAACTTATGCTAGAATATTTAAGTTGATAGTAAGTCTATTACTTACTTAAATTGATTTTCACTCCTAACATCTAACACTTGCAAAAGAACTGTCAATGGTCTCTTTAATTTGAATAGCTATTGATGTAGGGTAAATATGTATCAAAAACACATGACTCCAGAATGTGGCTAAGAGAAACCCAGACAAACTTTTCATCCAAAAACAAACTCCAAACTTGAACCCAAAATACATAATACTCACAATTTAAAAACAGAGGAGTTTTTAAATTGTGCTCTCTGCATGGTTCCGGTATTATTAAGATGCCTTTAGGGGGAAGAGGCATTTATTGCCTCCCCGAAAAGATTTTGGTCTAAGTGCTTGGTCATAATGGAGTCCTACACATACACACCAGAGCACACCAATGGGGAGCAGAGCCTCAATTCTACATGACAGAAGGCAACTCAAAGCCCTGTGAGCACCTCCTGGGGCCATTGTGAGGATTAAGAGATTATGCACAATCTAGAAGGTTCTCCATAAAGGTTAATCCCTTCTTCCCTTTCTGGTTCAGGGACTGACCGTCACAGGTAATAAAGAGGCAAGAAGGCAGTTCCAGGTGGCGCTGATGCTGGAGACCAGGAGAAACCCCTGCTAGCTCTTCGGTACTGCAACAAACTCAGCACGCACACCACCCTCCTAATGTCTCCCACAACACACCTTGAACAGCCCTACACCCAGCTCACTAGCCCACCCTTACCTGACTCCTCCTTCATTCCAATTCAAGGCCCAGCATGGTAAGAAGGCTGAGATTACAGACTACAGAGCCCACCGCCCCGCTCTCTCTATGCAGGCATCCCCAGCTCCCCCGCAGACAGGTGGACGGAGCACAGCGGAATATCCTAAACGCCTGTGATGTGTTCAAAAATAAATTGAAACAGGGCCGCCCGTTCATGGCACAGCCTATTTTATGTTAGGGTATAAGTTTAGCAAAAGAGGAAAAATCAAAAAGGCAATTAGAAGAGGGAAGTGAACAAAAGTTAAGCGAAATAATTCAAGATCTAAAAATGCCATGAAACTCATTCTTCATCCTGTGGGTCTGTCCTGAGATACATAAGCAAGCACCCTACACCATAAAAGATCTGGTATAAAACTGAACGTAGAGAAGCAAAGGGCTGCAGAAAATTCATCAGCAAAATGTCATTTCTGTATCTTTACTATCATAGCTCTACCATCTGGGTTATATTTTATAGTTAGTTGTCTGAGCCAAAAATAAAAGATGACTGGTTAAGGTTGCTATTTCTATCAACATGACACTGAGTTACAGTACTATTTTTCCTCACTTCTAGAGATGTGCCATTTGTCTTCCTACAATCCACAAGCAGAACCTTTTACATTTTAGCACCAACAGTCCAATCTTACACGAAGCAGAAGTACATCACTTCACTTGCACAGCGATATTGGGGAAAAAAATGCTCTCAAACTACATTGTAAGTCTGTTCCTCGCCAAACTTGTGACTCAAGGGCTTCGACTGATAATTGTGGAGCTCAATTAAAAAAAAAATTAGTAGTGAAACCCACACATACTGTCACACTAAGTATCTATTACACAGGAAATCTGTTGGCAGCACATACTATATCCCAGAGGAAAGCAATCTTTAAGGGAACCAGGTGATTACATGCCACTCAGCTGATAGTATAACCAGATCCGACTACCTCAAGGCAAAGTTCAGCTGGAGGCTAAAGTTGAGTTCTCTTATTAAAATTAATTAATTAATTAATTAACTAATTAAAAATAAAATAAAGTTGAGTTCTCACATCGCACATGAAAACATATTAATAAATACTTGTTTTTGCTAAGACCACATGCCAAAAAAGAACTCTTTGCTTTCATTATACCGGTCAAAGAATTAGGTAATTTCAAAAAGTACTGTATACATTTCCTCCTGGAAAATAGGTTAGGGTTAGGGTGGGGAGAGATTATGAAACAAAGTTAATTAGAGTAACCAGTTTGTGAATTTAGGGATGTTTCAAAAAAAAAATTCATGTTTTTTTTGTCCTATTTTATTTTACAAGTAAATGGCTAAGTACAGTGACATCTTTGACTATAAGCACTATATAGCAAAAATAACTAGCTATTAGTACATAATTTAAGATGTCAGTGCTTTTAAGCTAGTAAAAAGCCTAGTGAGCACTCAAAAATATTTGCTAGGGGAAGTACTCAACAAAACATTTCACAGCCAGCTTCTATAGAAGACAACAATGGGGAATTTAGAAGATACTCTAGCGCTGCAATAGAGCCAGGCATCCTAGCTTTGCTTAAAAAAAAAAAAAAATGGGTGCAGACACCTAAAAATGAATTTACACATTTACCTCAACTTTTTAAAAAAAATTCTTATTTGAGATATTTAACTAAAAGTATACATTTCATTGAATGCTTTGCAAAATATCAACTTAAATATTTAGTGATATATATATTAACAAAAGAATCATATGTTATAAATCAGCAAAGGAAATGATCTTCCTTCAAGAATCTTCTTGTGCTAAAATCTTAAGACAAAAAAATTGTTATGTAGGATATTCAGAGACTGCAGTTATCTGGTATGGAAGCCTCAAATTTCAGTCAAAAAAGGAAAATGACATCCCATATCAGAAAGTCAACATCATTTCTGAAGAACACCTATAACCCCTTTGGGTGTCTGGCAATCAATAAGAATGGTTCATCTGAGGCAGAGAATTTTAGAAATTACAATACTGATGAAAAGAAATCCTAGGAACTCTGCACAGTTACAAAAGCCTGACACCATACTTTTTAAAAGTGACTGATTCACAAACCATTTTTGTTATCCATAAAAGACAAAAAGAATGGGATAGAAATGGACTTGGGGCACCTGGGTGGTTCAGCGGTTGAGTGTCTGCCTTCAGCTCAGGGTGTGATACCAGGGTCCTGAGATCAAGTCCCACGTCGGGCACCCTGCAGGGAGCCTACTTCTCCTTCCACCTGTGTCTCTGCCTCTCACTGTGTCTCTCATGAGTAAATAAATACAATCTTTAAAAAATAAAATAAAATAAAATAAATAAAATAAAATAAACAAAATAAAATAAAAATGGACTTTAAAAATAGATAGGAGAGAGATAAACTCTATCATCCTTGAGAACAGGAGATGGAAAAGGACGAAAAGCCTGAATTTAATTGGCAAGATTTAGTTTAAAGTGAGAAAAAGTGAAAGAAACTGCCCTGACCAAGTGCCTTCTTTAAATAAAGACCCTAAAGAATAGAAACCAACTTCCAGTGACTTAGGTGACCTGAAAGAGTCACTCAAATGATCTAGAAGTACCCTAGGAAAATCAAAGTTTTTTTCCAGAGACTTCAGAAGGTACTTAACCTACTTCAACTTAGCATTGCTTCTACATATTGACATGAAAGAATCAACCAATTAGAGAGACCAGGCCATGGTTCTCAACATGTGGTCCTGGCAACAGTAGCATCAGCAACATCAAGGCCCTTGTGGGGGATGCAAATACCTGGGCCCTACCCACAGTTTCTGTAAATGGGGGCCAGTGGTCTACAGTGTCTCTAGGTGATTCTGATGCAAGCTGACATCTGGGAAACACTCACTTAAGTTGATCTACCTTAATTTAGAGATAAATCAGGCCAGAAGTCTTTACCCTCATCCTATAGTTAGTGATAGAACTGTCGGCTCTAAAAACCAGGCTTCTTGCTTCAATATCTTTCCATTTGCACAGAAAATCACTCTGAGTGGTTGTGTGGACAAAGGATTCATCCTCAACCCCCAACCACTTGGTGAGCACACTCTCAACACCCTAGCCACTAGGGATATCAAGACTGAAAAAAGACGGAGCCACAACAGCTAGGAGGGGAAGATCTATAACTAAGGTAGGGCACTAACATACGACAAGGGAAAGGGCACATGAATTATGTTCCATCTGGGAGAGGAAACGGTGATTCAAGGAGGAAATGACTCCAGAGTAGAGTTTGAAAGCATAAGGCTAACAGGGGAAAAAAGGGGGGGGGGCTAATCACAGAGCAAATGAGGTGCATTTGCAAAGAGCATGACAGTAGGAAACTTCTTGACCTTTTGATACAGCAATTTATAGAACATTTAGGGACACTTAGAACAGTAGAGATAAGGCCTGGGAAGTAGGAGGCGGGAATTTATGTTGCAGGGACTTTCATGCCAGAAGCAGGAGTCAGCCCTTTCTCCTGAAGCTCCTGTTATGCCTTTGAAGAGTTTTACAAATGAGAGGATGTGACGGGTTTTTGCCCTCCTCCCAAAAAAGACACTGTGGAAGCAACAAGTAGACGGATGGACTGGAATTTCACTGAAGGACCTAAACATCTCACATTGCACCTTAATGTGCTTGAGTGTTCAACAGCCAGCCAGTCAAGAAATATTTATTGCACACTGCTTACGTAGGATGATGTGAGAGTTTATCCCTACATTCACATACATATTTATGGAGGGAACAACACGGGTCTCTAGGAAAACACAGGTCTGTGTGCGGCGCACATGCGTGCACGTGTGTGTGTGTGTGTGTGTGTGTGTGTACAGTCTATTCTTCTCTTAAATCCAAAATTTTGCAAAGTTATTGTGCTTAATGTAAATAATCTTAGAGATTTTACTTTTTTTCAGTTTTTGTTTAAATTCTAGTTAGTTAATACATAGTGTGATATTGGTTTCAGGAGTAGAATTTAGTGGTTGATCACTTAACCTTAACACCCAAGTGTTAGAGACTTTAATGTGAGACCAAAAATAATGTCACAAACATTGTTAAGATTGATATAATAGTAAGTGAGATTAGGTTATTAAATAAAACTCTGTATTCCTTTCATCCCAACAGAATTAAATAAAATTCTGTTTCCGTAGGAGAGTGGTAAAAATTAATCTTTCATTTTCTGTACGTGTCACCAAAACCCACTATGACTTGCCGCACTCACCCAATTCAAACTTCTAAGTCTCAAAAACTCAGAAAGATCTCTGATGTGTTAATAGATCTAAACTTTACTATTGATAAACTCATAACAAATCTTGGCTGAAAGAATATTAGCCAGATTACAGTTTGTTCAGAAATCAATTAGGACCACTGAAAACTATTTAAATATGATTTTAAGGAGAGACACAGGGAAGAATGTTAGAGAAAAAAAAATCATTTCCTTTTTATTTATAGTTCCAATTATTTCTAAAATAATCCTAGTTTAGCTATGTCTGTACTCTTTACACCTATCTTCTTCTGTAAAAAAACTGAGGCCATGGGAAAGCCCGTAAAATTTCTATAGTAAGATCGCTACATAATGTTAAATTGAGCAAAGTAATAATTAAAACTTCCATTTGATTATGTTAAAAAGATCAAAATATTTTACACACTCAGTGATACCAAGAGTTAATCATGCATGAATAACTTGACTAACATATTAACTAAGTCTTGAGTTTATATTTTTTTTTCCTTTACCTCTCCCTGAAGTACCCATGCTAACTAATGCTAGAGAAATCCAAGGCCATGGGGAAAACAAAGTGAATGAATCCAATATGGAATGCAAAGATCAGTTCCATTGTCTAAGACCCTGTTAACACAGCATATGCATTTCTTTGTTATATCACTATTTACTGAACAGCTTATCTGTAAGGAGAGATAAACAACATCCCAAACAGGAGGAAAGACGATAAATAAGCAAACACAGGATGGTAAAAAAAGTTTTTTGGAGGCAAAGAGCTAAAGAACAAAACAGGAGGGACCCCAGAATCAGGGACACCTCTCAGAAGGTAAAATATGAGCAGAGGCCCGGGTGTAAATAAGGAAAGAATACCTTTCAAAACCGAGGGAATAACAGGCACACAGACTTTGAGACAAAAACGATCTTGGAACATTCCAGAAACACAGGGCAAAGTGAAGGAGCCCACAGAGGAGCAGCCAAACTCACTTGGAATTCATCAGGAGTTGGATCCATGGTAGAGATTTGGGTTTTATTCTAAATGCATTGAAAAGCCATGGGAAGATTTGGGGTAGAATCCTTAATATCTGACATGTGTTTCAAAAGACCAATGTGCTGTGAGAACAGCCTGCCAGGGACAAAACTGGGAGAACTGTTGGGAGGAGATGTTGAGGTGAGGGGGGAGGAAAACCTAGATTTTAGTAGTGCTGCCCTAACATTTTCACATTATATGGGAAAAAATACATAATTATCTGTAAGGCATCTTGGAATAAATGGGCAAACCTGTTCATACTCGGGTCTCCAGACTGTAGGCTAAGCTGTGCCAGTAACACACTCGATAGAGAGGTAAACACATGTGTATATTGCACATAAATATATGCGTGTATATATAAGACATATACACACATATATATAACTAAAATATAATATGGATGTAATTTCATAAAAAAAAGTCTTAATATAGACCCAAGTAAAGGTAGTTACCTTGAGGGAGGGATTGGATAGAAGGGGGTGGGATAATACGATGGAGAAGTTTCACTTTTTACTCCATTAACTTAATGTATTTTAATTTTTATAAATATTTATCAAGGCATTAGCTGTCTAATGGAGAAAATCTTTTTTTAGGCCTCCATATTATATTACTATTCTTTGAGCTATACTTTTGATGACACGGCTTCCTCAAAAGTGTATTTGAAATTCCATTAAAAAGAAAAAAAAAAGATTGGCTTTTATCCTAAGTGTAACGGGGCAGGCTTACAGGAGAGGAGTGACATAATCTGAATCATGATCTACGGCAGCTTATTGTGATGACTAAGGAGAGGAGGGGTATGGGGGGCGACAAGAGCCAGAAGCAAAGATAATACTAAGGAGACCTCAACAGGTGTTCACGGGAAAGAGGATGCCTCTCTTATGGGGATGACCTAGGAAATGGAGAAGACAACCTTATCTTTGTCACCCCTAACATCTAACATAGCAAGTGGTCTGCAGCACGCCTTTCACACACAGGTCTTCGGGTAAGAAAGAAGGAGAGAGGGCAAAAGGATGGCCAGCCAATCGCAGGGCTAGAGTGTACTGCTTTTCTAATTTTAGGTGGAGGGGTGAAACATTCTTCTTGGGGACACTTACATAGTGTCCATTTCTGAAAGCAGCTCACCAATCTCCTAGGTAATTAAAGATTTATATAACCACTAATCTAACAAATCAGTGTTTGGAAGCAAGTAAGGTGGAAAGTATTTTAAAACAAACCTCTTTCTCAGTTCAATTCCAGTATTAAAATACGCTGTCACTGAAGATTCAAATATGTTGGAAGATATTACAAAAATATGAGGTCATAATGAGTTACTCTAAAGACACCTAAGAAACGGTACTTTAAAAGTTTAACATTTAATGGTACAGTTCCTCTCTGAAATCTGAAACAAAATTAACCTAAATTACAAAACTGATTTGCATTCTCTTAGCTTCTCTCTCCTTCTTTGTAAAGTTATAGGCTGAGATCTCTAATCAATTTTTTACCCTGAGCTGGGTTAGCAGTAATTTCTACTTTATATCACTTGATCTGTCACTCTGTCCAGCTCTGAACTTCATTTTCTATTTCACCTGCACAATTATAAACCCCACCTTGTCATTACTTTTTCTACATATCAAACCCAATGCTTAAAATAAAAATCTCCAAAAAAATCATTTCAAGTTTTGTTTCAACATATTAGATGATTCACTGTTTGATTTCTTCGGATCCTATGATTAAAGATGTAAAAGCAGACATCAATATCCATATGGATTTTTCAATATGTTATATGGATTTGAAATTTTCTAGAGAGGGAAAAAAATGTTACAAATAACAAATGACAGTTAATTTCCCAAGTTAGCCCTTAAAATGTTTCAGTCCATAATATGGCTGAAACACTCTACATGTACTTGGATTAGCAAAATGCTTACAATACAATATAATCTGGCCGCATGTCTACAGTTATTGAAGGGCAGATGCTATATGGGGTACTTCAGAGTCTTGATCAAAACTGTCAACACCACTATGCACCACAAAGCAAGTTTTCTGTATCCATTCTAGAGGGTGACCCAGCAGCATGCGGGCCTTGAGCTCTTGACATGTGGCTAGTATGACTGATGAAAAAAATTTTCTAATTTTCTTTAATTTCTATTAAATTTAGATGATTACATCTCAATAGAGGCTACACCTCATTGGACAGTGCAGGTCTGAAATATGAATTTCAACAAATTTGGATAAAAGCATTTAGGAGGTCTATTAATGATAGTGAAATCAAAAGTAACAAAAAGCAGCCGGAAGGGCACCTGGGTGACTCAGTGGGTTGAGCTCCAGACTCTTGATTTTGGCTCAGGTCATGACCTCAGGGTCCCGAGACAGAACTCCGCCTCTAGCCTGCACTGAGCATGGCCCCTACAGAAGATTATCTTTCTCCTCTCTCTCTCTGCCCTTCCCTTGTTATCATATGTGCACATACACTCTCCCCCCACCAAAAAAAAAGGATAAGAAAAAAATTAAAATTAAAAAGAAGCAACTGGAGCATCACTGGAAATTTTTATGAAGAGTAATATGAATTCACTAGAAATCATAAAATTAGGTTCTACTCTTGAGGAAAGCTTTGAGTTGGGCACTTACATGGTGGACTAACTATCGAATGGTCCCAACAAGCAAGAGTGTCATGGCTAAACCTAGAACCCAATGCCAGTAGGAACTCGGCCTAAGAAGAGTCTCCATGTGTACAAATGACAACTGATCACAGGCGCTTTATTCGAACAGTGTGATACATGTGGTTCCATTACAGACCAACACCAAATGCAAAGATGTGAGAAGTGCTCTAAAAACGCAAGTCGTCATGACCAGGGAAAGTTGCAGTGGAGTATCTGAAGGCGCCTTCTCTTGGGTGATCTGCGCAAACTAGCAGCAACGTAGGTAGGACAGTTAGTAGTAGGTGCTCACGTCACGTAGATAGTAGAAAGGAAGCTGAGAGAGATGAAATGACCTGCTCCCTTAAAAGCCAAACCTTAATGCACTTGAAGACCTAGACAATCAGGTGTCAGCTAAGGAGTGGTGGGGCTCTCCACGTCAGGCCCAGGTCCTTTATTTTATTTTTTTTTTTGAAGATTTTATTTATGAGAGAGAGAGAGAAAGAGAGAGAGAGAGAGGCAGAGGGAGAAGCAGGCTCCATGCAGGGAGCCCAATGTGGGACTCGATCCCAGGTCTCCAGGATCAGGCCCTGAGCCAAAGGCAGATGCTTTAACCGCCATCCAGGTGTCCCCAGGCCCAGGTTCTAATCCTGCTTATGCCACTTAGAGTTCTAGGATCTGGGTCAGACGTTCTCTCCGGGCATGGTTCCTTCTACGAAATTAAATCACTAGACCACGACATCTGTAGGGTCTCCCCTAGAATCGGGGTACTATTTCATCAACAGGAAAGGCCATGTGACTGGAGAGCTGGGGTAGGTGACACAACTAAGCACACAGCGATGCCAAAGGAAAGACCTGAGGACAGGCTTACGGGGTGGAGGAGGGGGGTGGCGCAAGTCAAACCGACTCGTGCTAGACCAGCTCTCAGGTCAGGCTCTGATGTGCTTCCTCCAAACGGAGCTTCGGGGCATTGCCAAGTTTGTCGAACCCGCAGGACTTACACGTGGAAGTAGACACACAAAATTGAAATTGAAAGTGAAGGAATATAGAAAAGGGTAATTTCTGAAGGGGAAAAAAAAAAAACTGCTAAGCAATTCATGGGAAAATGACCTCACTCTATTCCAGAAACTGCCAAAATGTATTCTAATGAAACATTTCATTATTTATTGTGATATTCACTCTGATGTTATTAATGTTATAAAAGTATGGCTAATTATACATGCATTTTGATATTTGGGTTTCCAGAAACAGGCAGAAACAAAATATCCACACACTAATGCTCACCCAGAAAATAACAAATCGGTATCAGTGATGAGTCAGTACAAAGTAAATGGAAAAAGGAAGAAAGTCTCTGATTTATCCGCATGCCATAAATGCATCTTTGAACAGGCCAAAATGTAATGCATTTCTTCAACCAATTTACCAAGAATAGAAATTGCTAGGTGAATCAATAAAATATGAATTATTTTATGTTCTCTCCCATACTTCTCTCTCATTTATGATTTCACCAAAACCTATTAACTGTTCTATTATTTAAAACTCACGCATTCTATGGGGGAGGTGGGAGGAAGGAGTCTCTCTCTCTTATTTATATTTGTTCTTCATATCTGTAATGAAATCGGGAGAAAGACACGTGGGCATATGCATAGGTAGCATATAAATCAAAAATAGCCACCGTTAGCTAACTCGGTAAACATGAGATGTTGTCCTGTAAAGGGATGAGAGTATTCTAACCAATCCTGTAACATTGGCCTTGAAAATGGATCCGAGCTTTTCTACTAAGTTTACCATCAATCCACCCCTGACCCTCCTAGGCTGGGATCCCAGGTCATCGCTTACTGTGTGATTCTGGAAAAGTCACAGATGCCTCCCACCTCCTCCTTCACTCTGTGAAACCCAGGCCTGCTGACAAGAGAGGGTCCCAGTGACCCCGTTCAGGAACCCGTGGGTTCCTCGTGTCATCCTCAGAAATACAAAGATGACTGGGTGTCCTTCCTGCTCACCGGACGAACCATCCACACCACCCTGAACCCCCCCCACCCCCACCCACCACACATACTCCAACCAGACTTATGGGCACGATGGCAAGCATCAGGAAAGACAAACAAGCGCTCCTCGCCGAGCATCCTTCTGCCAGACAGCGCCCAGGCCCTTCTGAACAAATCTGCAGCCTGGACCCAGTAAGTAAGTTGTACGAGGAAAGAGACAGCAAGGGATTCAGCTGGGATTTGGATATGACCGGATCTGATCCTAAAGCCCAGAGTCCCTAAGATCGTCCGACTCTTCCTCCGATATTTACCTACTACCAATAATGCACAAAACAGCTCCCCAGAGAAGTGTATACTAATTGACCAACCAAGACACAAAACTGTACACGTACCACTCCCTGGTCTGCGGCCCTGGGACTACGGCCATGCACAGCCCTTTAAACACGGAGTACGGATTCAGTTCCAGTTTAAATATTCCAAGAATAATCCAAATCTACACACACACACTAGAACGTATTTCAAAACTGTCTGTTGCAGCAGAATATGAATTCTAATTGAAGATTCCTGAAAAAAGATTCGGCGAGTCTTATTGGTAAAGGCATGAACAAAAAGAGCTTATGGGACATCTATTTTCTCTATTATATCAACTACTGGGGCTAATGGACCATTCTGATTTCCTCGTGATTATAAGGAAATGTACAGTTCAGCTCAAATATATACTGAACCATCACAAAACTTCCAGCATCATATTTTAGTGCATGAGAAAAATTCTATTATTCCTCTTTCAGCCTAATGGAATAGGGGAAAAATGGGACAGTGTTGGCAGAGAAGACTGGAATGGAAGCACTCGGTTATTATGAAATAATCATTATGTCAAAGGAATAGATACATTTGCCGGTACCTTCCCCGTGCTTATGCCCTAGAGGTGTGTGATTATCTTATAATCATTGCTGTTTCCCAGAGAAACACATTTTGCTTCATGATACAATTTTTTAAAAGTAAAAAACAGACTACCAGAGGTGCTTTTAAAATTGATGATGATGACTTAAATTAACCTATATTTGTCACTAAATTTCAAGGGTCATCCATTATTGAGTACAAAGTCATATTTCCTACATGAGGGGAAACATAAAATGCAAAGAAAGAGCGAGAACCATTAATTAAACTTTATATAAAAGCAAACAGAGAACTATTAGAAATACCTGTGATTGCAGCCTTTGGGGGGGAACGGGGTCCCTACTCAGAAAGACAAAAGCATCAATGGCAGTCAAAAAAGTAAGGTGGTTTACTTAGATTTGCTGTTTGCTGACCGCATTACCAACAGAAAATCATTATTCTACAATAATCGCTGTGCCTCAGTGAGCAGTAAAATTATTTTTAACATTTCATTTGTTTTACAATCTCTAAAACACAATGGCCCCAGTTAAATTACTGTACAATAACCTGATCGTTTCATTTTAAATCAGTATTTTATCCATCGTACTAAGTCCTCTTTCGATACAAATGTTATCTAAAGTAATATATTTTCAATATATTGAACGCATCCTTACTATTTTATTCTTTGTTGGCCACATATTCTCTTAAGACAAAATAAGATAATTAAAGCGTTCAGCAAGGAGTCTATTAACAAAAGCAAAAGATTTAACATATTGCCTTGAGAGAGCCTTTTCAAGTTTCCTTCCTTATCTTGGTAGGAAAGCGAGAACTATATTTTTAACACTCCTGAAGGGGATAATTATAAGTCTTACCATTTGCTTTCCACCGATAAAAGGTATATACAAATTCTTAATGAAGAGGACTAGGACTGTTCCTCTGTTCTGTGATCCTCTTCGGTCATTCCCTGCTCTAGCACCCTCATCACAAGAAACCACCCAGGTGAAATCATAAGCAGAAAGCTCTCACTCTGATGTCACACCCAGAAAGAGAGACCCCAACAATCACTAATATCCTTGTCAAGTGAGAATCCAACAAGAGAACGACGTGGTAATAAGTGGCTCATACCTCACACGCTAAGGGCTAATTATAATTAGTTCAAGAAAGGTCCCAGAGGGCAGGGATTTATTTCCGTCAATAAAATAGACAGCTTAATGAAATACCCTCTAAAATTCAGCTCTAAAATTCCAGAGTTTATCAATCTTCTAAGAAAATGAAACTGGAATCAAATCGTCCTGCAAAAGATGTAACTGCCTCATTCATTAAATTTATTAATTTCTCCATTAGGGAAAGAACTAAATTGCCTGGTTGTAAGTCTGCAACTAACTATAAGTAAATGCTATGAATCTGTTATTGAAAATACATGATGAAAAGCTAAATTCCCCCAATTATACGTATAAAAAGTATGATGTGATATTTTCAGAAATAAAGTTAACAACGCTCTGAACTGGTAAATATCTGTGAAACAAAAATCCTTACCTAGTATAAATCAAGGATACATAAATACTTAAAATGAGATAACTCAAGGGGCAATTTTTAATTTTAGCACCTAATTTTGTGTCCATCACTGTGCAAGACAGTACAGAGAAGAGGGGTTAAAGTAAAATACAGAGAGCCCGTTCTCAGGAGCAGAAAATTTATTTCAAAAAGCCTCTTTCTATAATATGCCATCCAGTGCATCAGGGCATTGGGCTACAAAGCTAAAAGAAGGACGAGCCCAACAGTCAGAAAAGGCAGGGCCCAGGTAAAATGAGGGTAGTTACCAAAGGACATTAGATGGGCTACAACTGATGTAGCTGCATAAATCGGCTGAAATGCAGAGGAAACACTAAATGGCAGGTGAAGCTGGCTGGAGAGGCTCAAAAGAAGGTTACATTTTAACTCACATGAAAGCAAAAAAGGGTATGATTACAGGCCCCAAAATCAGGCAAAACATTTCAATTCTCCGCAATATTTGCAGGATGCTCCAACTCTGGATAATGAGGCCAACGAGGCCAGGTTATCAAGAGAATGGCACATAGGGATCTACTGAAACGGTGGGAAGGCGAACTTTACCCATACGTGCACCATACTGCAGAGACAATGAATTCAGTGACGGGCTTTGATATGGAAAAATGGGGAGAGGATGTGGCCTGCATGAAAGTTGAGTCAGTCACAACTACAGAGTCTCCAGGCAGAGGCATTCTGAGAATGCAGTCACCTCACCGAGGGAGCCTGGCGCAGAGTTGGAATATAGAGAGTAAATATCAACAATGCCTAAGCTTCTGGTAGCTAAACACATTTCTGTGCCAGCTTTATTTCTGCAGAATCTTCCTTTACTCACAGCATTCCTTTGACTACCTGCCTAAGCTCTAAGGGGACAAACCGACAGGCGTTAAATGTGAAAGAGTTGTTTTCAAGTTTCTCAACATCATCAGTGTAATATGTAGAAGGTGAAATAGTCTCCCAAAGCAACTCCTCCTGTATAATGAATGTGCTGCACTTTTTCTATGTAAGAAGGCAAAATCAATTTAGCATGCTCTGTGGCTGCAAGAAAGTCTTTAAACCAATTAAATTAACTTTCCCTTCTGCTGATTGTACTTGCTAGTCGATTATCCTCAACCCATAGAAGACAGTCTTTACTTTCGGTCCAAGACGGTTTCCTGGAAACATCTTACAGATAACCGTAAAGGGGGTTATGCGTCCCCATAGAGATGACATAATCCGAGTCGGTTTTTTGACATCAATAAATTATGATGATGTCAATCATGTATTATTAAAACAAAAGAATCATGCAAATTGCATTCATGCACAAATGTAATCATTTTAAATAATAAAATTATGTTCTAGGTCATCTCCTGGAATTTCAGTATGAAGAAGCCTTAGAAAACTTCTAAACTGAAAGGCACCTGGGTAGCTCAGTGGTTGAGCGCCTGCGTTCTGCTCAGGTCAGATCCCGGGGTCCTGGGATCGAGTCCCACATCGGGCCCCCCCACAGGGAGCCTGCTTCTCCCTCTGCCTGTGTCTCTGCCTCTCTCTCTGTGTGTCTCATGAATAAATAAATAAAACCTAAAAAAAAGAAATTCTAAATTGAAATACTGCATTTTTTTCAGACAAATAAAGAGACACACATACCTTAAATAGGAATCTTTATAAAAGGCTTCAGTACATTCTATGACACTTCACCCCCCAACTTTACCAAGTCACATACAATGACCATAAGTAGTAATTACCACTGACTCTAAGAGGAGAGCTAATGGCAACACCACCATATTCAACTTGAGCAATTTCCACACACGGTACAGATGCTGGGAATCTCAGAAATATCGTTGATATATGCTTTGTTTTTTATTGCATATACGCTATATAAGACAAAGAGGACAGGACTGAATAGCCAAGGCCTTTTTTTTTTTTTTTTTTAATCTGAAAGAGCTATGATTCTAATTTCAATTGTCAACTTTTGGCAAGTAAGATTTGCTTTGTTCAGGTCTTTAACATCAAGAGCAGCCTTGAAGCAATAAAAAGGGACAGACAAAAGGCTGCCTGAATACTGTTGTCCATGGAAGAAGGGAATAGAAGCTGCAACCCTTTGCCTTGCTAGTAGTGGGAGAAACACAACC
This sequence comes from Vulpes lagopus, assembly GCF_018345385.1. Classification (NCBI taxonomy): domain Eukaryota; kingdom Metazoa; phylum Chordata; class Mammalia; order Carnivora; family Canidae; genus Vulpes; species Vulpes lagopus. The sequence goes on from NC_054825.1 coordinate 124,180,757, forward strand.
TTAAAAAAAAAAAGAATTAAAAAACTAAAAAAGTCTTCTGTAGTCAATCCAGGGGAACTGAGACGGCTGGCAGGAGACCAGGTGCAGAAGAAACCACGGCCGTGGCCAAGTTAAAAGCAAAGGAAACATGGTACCCTACTGGCCCAGAGTCAGAGCAGTGATTACTAGTTAAGTGCTTTACACTTTGACAGGGATAGAGAGGGGACTGACCAGGTGTCCACACTGTAGACATGGTCCTCCCTGGTTCTTAAACAAATCAAGATGAAAGCACCACAGGGAGGTTGAAAGCAGATGATTTTATTCACCCCCACCCTGTTATCAGCTTTATAAGAGTGTAGCCGGAAAATGGCTGATAAAACCAATGTAGTAATCTCTCCTGCTAGGCTTTGATCTGGTTTTCTGGCAGAAGCAGCTATTATCTACTCAAAAAAAGAAAGGTCTGATCAGGTGCAAATCTCTAGTGGCACCCTAGCTGAAGCCCAGAAGCGCCCCCCCACCTACCCCCGCCGCCCCCCCCCCCCCCCCGCCCCGATCAAAGTTTAAAGCATTCACAAAACACTAGCACACTGGTGTTCTCAACTTTGAAGAAATCATTACTCAGATTCTGCAAACTGTGATAATAATCCCTCTGGTTCTCTTCCAAGACGTTGATGCATAATCTCTGGCCAATGCTGTGTGTCCGTAGCCAATTTGACTAGATTATTCACTTTATTTGGAAGAGCTGGGAGAAATGTATGTACTTAAGCTCCACATTAGACCTTTCAGTTTGGTTTCAGTTTTAAGTAAATGGAAAATAAGTGTTATCATACTAATAGCACTCATGATATTCATAGTTCCATTTCCTAAAGTAAGAACTCGATATCAATTATAATGTTTGGGCATGGGTTGATTATAATGGATTTATTCAAATATGAGTTAGCCATTAAAATATGAGTCAAAAACAACAGACAATGGATTTTTTTTTTTAGTACAAAGTTAAAGAAAATATCAAATGCTTACAGAAAGCAGTAGCATTTAATCTTTGTGAAGTCCCAGAACTCGGTCTATGAAAACCAAAGATCCTCCACCCTAATAGAGTATGTAAAACTGAATTTACAAGTCTTTGAAGTTCAAAACTGGACAGCCTAATGAGCCACAGACCCCAGATTATGAACCTAAATCTCCAAAATTCCTTCGAATTTTCAGTCTAACACACAGTGTCTTCTGCTGTAATCTCTTTAAGACTGAACTGTAGACCAAAGCATGTTTGAGGGTCATGAGCCAAAGATCCTTCTATTTTGGATACAGGAATGTCTAGGGTCATGGGCCTTGAAGATACTTATAGAATTTCCAATTAAAAAGCTTTCTAGTAGAGGACATGTGAATATTGGTCAATGCCAAAGCAGCAATTTATTACTCTAATGGCTCAAAAACCTCATAATAGTATGATGCTTACAAGCACTCTTCTGATTATAAAAATCAAACATTGGTTCAGCAAATAACACAAAAACTACTATTATGAAGTTACACCTCCTCTTTAACAAATGCATCCATAGATAAGTTAGGATTCTGTTTTATTATCATTAGTGAATGTAGTTTATTAAATTCATTATGCTAAGAATAAAAACAACAGAAACTACTTAACTACCATCACTAAAAGATCAAGATCCCATTATGCCAGATGCAAATTTCCCCTCTTCAACATGTTTAAATTCCACCTTCACAATAAAATTATAACCTTAAAAGTTAGCCAACAGAATGACAAGGCTAGATAATGACCCACTATTTCAAATAAATCACAACACCAAAATGTGAAAGAACTGCATTCCTAAGACACAGGACATAGGGCTCATTCCTCTTGCCTAGACTCTGTCTCCAATAAACGAGATCACATCTTCCAGCTGTTAAAGAAATCCACATTCTGTAAAAATCAGAAAACTACAATTCTAATCAAGTATTGGGCTAAGTATGTTTATACTATGGGCCTATAAAAATAACTTAGTAATCACTAAAAACATGATTGGAAAATACTTTTGAAAGTATTTTAAAATTTACTATCTATGTTATAACAAACTATTTCCTATGATTTACAATTCTCCTAAATAAATTTAAAATTATATCTCAGTCCCATGGGCAGATAAATCTGCAGAGGCAATTACTGACATTCACACCCATATAAAAAGCTCAGGTTGCTCCACTGATCACCACAGAAATGAACCTGAAAGCATTTTTATTCTGGGTCCAGACAAATAATTCAGAAATACCTCCTAAGAGTTACAAATAGGTTGTCTCACTATTAAATTTGTAGGCCAGCTCATGGATGAATATAAAGTAAAATAGCCTGATTGAGCTAAAATGAATGTCTCTCTCTACCATTTTAGATTACCATGGAAAAAGTCAAAAGGCAAACCTCTGGTTTGAGCTGACCAACAAAAGCAATACGAATGAACATGGCCTTTTTGTTGCTGGTGAGGTCTGATAACTAAAATTGTTCAATAGAATCAAATTTGAAAGCATCTTGCAATACTATCAATTCAATTATACCGTAAACCAAGTTACGCTCCTATTTTCCAAAGTGAGGAGTAAGTAGCTCTGTGTGATTGCAGTATCTCAGATGCCATGCATATTACACCTTGTGCTTCAATAGCATGCCCGACACACACCACTACTCCATTGTATTCACCACAACACACTCAGGATGCCGGTATTATCTCTATTTTAAAGATAAGACAATGAAGCTTCATGCTGACTAACTTGACCTAACTCACAGTAAATGAACTCAAATGATGCCAAAGCCTGGGCTCCTGATCGGTGTGCAATGCTGCAGGTATTATTTCTATACATATTTGTTTACATTTTTCAGGAGTGTTCACAGCCTTGAGATGGTTAACACTCTATTTATTTGTTTGCTTACAAAAGTTTTTTATTGTTCATTTATTTACAACCAAAGAAACAAATTCCATAATGTTACCTGGAAAGAGTAAACAAAGAGTTCAAGGACCTAGGGCCTCCTCTGGGCCTATTTGTCTGCAAAGAGGAAAGGGCCAATATATTGATAAGCAAGGGCAACAGCATTTAATTTTAGGAATGTTTACAAGAATGAGGGACTGAAAGAAGGAAACCACGCACCAGGAGTTGAAGTCCCCGATGTTAATCATTGGGAATAAGGATTAGACTACTCAATTCTATTTGAAGTTTTGCAGGTGGTGCGCATGGTCCCAATGAGTAGACTTTACATAGAGATTTCATATTTACTTGAGTGTTCTGCAATAAGAATGGACTATGACGACAGGAGATATGGCAATACAAAGAGAACTAAACTGGTTCTCCAGAGATAGGACTTTGAATCTCCCTATCAGTAAACTAATTGCATAAAATCACGTAAGTGGCTAATTCAGGACCATAACTATTTTCACCCATAAAGTGAGAAGGTTGGCCAAATTGCTTTCCAAAGCTCCTTTCGGTATGAATATTTAATCAAGTTAAGACAATTTGTTACAGGTGATGAATTATAAGTAACTCTTAAGATTAAGGATCTTATTTTTCTTAGTCACATGATATATTTTCCTTTCTTTTTTTTTGGCAGATTAAAATGCAACATGCAACCCTGAAAGGCCCTGAAATGGGATGATATTATATATATATATTTAACCCTATATTTATATACATGTACATATATACATATATATATATAGAGAGAGAGAGGGAGGGAGGGAGGGAGAGAGAAAGAGAGGGGGCAGGCTCTAGGCTCTATATACCATTTATATATAGTGTCTACTTTGTAGATTTTAATCCGCATGATGGTATATGTAAACCTTTTTAAAATTTTAAATACGTACATAAGGCAAGTATTTAATTAAATACCAAATGGTTAAATGTTAAAATCATTTGTTAATATAAAATAGTATGTCTTAATTAGAAATGTCAATGTACTAAATTATTGAATAAACAAGAGCATTAAGATTAGCTCTTAAAGCAACATATGTAAAGTTTTATGATATCTCTAAGTAGTTTAAACACAAATTTCTGTATTTATGTCTATTAATAGCATCTACCAGGACATCTCACTTAAGACAGCAAAAATATTGTCTTTAACCACTGAAGTTCAAAAGAAGTTCAAAAAAAGAAAACAAATTTACTTCTTTCCTAATTATTCTTTTCTGCTTACAGATGTTCTGCATTCGTTTGTTTAGATCCCACCCCCTTTCTAGAAAAGACTAAAGGCAACGGAAAGAATACATGAGTGTAAAATCAGAGGGAGAGGAGGAGGGGAAAAAAATGAAAACATCAGTTAAAGCCGGGAACAAGGCTCAGATATGTTTGCTATAGACATTTATATTCTTCACAGTAGAGAGCCCTACATTGGTTTGAAGCTTTCCAGCGATAAATGCCGCATGCAGCTCCCGGGGTCATCCAATTCAGTAAAACAATTCCCTTGGGAGGCAAACGGATGCGTTCCTTGAGCTGGTCTCCACAGAGATGGTCTGATTTGGGGATGCATTTTAGAGAATATGGGAAAGCTAGAGGAAGAAAGGATTGCATACCTTTCAGTCTTCTCCAAAGAGTATTTCTTTGAACTATGGACTCCAATGAGTTCAAGACTGCTCCCTTTCCAGAAAGCTCTGTGGCATCAAACTATTCAATCGTGCCATTTAAATCCAGATATGCACGTTTCCATAACTCTAAATTGTAAGAGACCTTGTATTCAGAGTTCAAATGTTCTTAGGAGAATCAAGGAATGTAGCCTTAAAAATACCTCACCGTGTTCAAAAGGGTATCCCTTTTTTGTGGGGTGCTACAGCAAAGGAACTGATTTGCTCAGCAAAGTTGTTCTACATCTTCTCCAAATGAAAGAAAGACCACGCAGAAGCCACCACCCGGAAAGCCTAGTCAGTGTAGTCTGGCACAGTGGGAACCTGAAGAAAAGTTCCACTCATGGAAAAACCAACCCACTGACTCAGTTGATTATTTAAAAAAAAAAAAAAAAAGTAATTCGATAAACCCAAAGTTTCGCTTCGAGTTAAGCTTAGGAAATGCTACCTGCGAGGCAGAAAGCAAGGCCCAGGAGGGTCCTTAAAGTAGGAGTCAGCGAGGACACACTGAGAACAGAAGATGACCCGGGAGGGCAGGACAGCTGTCCCTGGATGCCATTCGGGTTGAGATCATGGAACTACGAACCAGTCTATCAAAAAAAAAAAAAAAATGCTTTTACCCCTTGTCCTCCCTGAGAGAAGAGGCATGCACGAGCCCTGCCGAGACCCGGATCCCACTTACAGACAAGGGAGGTGGGAATGCAATCCTATTTTACCCCTAATGAAACAGGCGACCTCTCTCAAAACAATATTCCCACCGACCGTGATTCTAGAAACAGTAATAGAGAGACAGACTGAAGTGAGATCAGTAACGGGGGTGGGGAGTCTACATGGAGCTTGGCGGCCTAGCTCACAGACCTAGCTCACAACGGAGTCCCGACCAAAGAAGTAAAGGTTGGGGAAAGGACAGACACCGTCTGTGTGGTTGGAACAACGTTCCTGCATGATTCATGAAACGGCTGCAGCCAATCGCTGGGGCTTAAAGTTAATAGCTATCATGAATTAGTGCCAGCCTCCTCGTCCAAACAAATCATATCCTAAGTTCTAGAGAAAACTCACAGAAGAACTTGATCCCCTCTCTCGGACTTAAAAGCTATTGAAACAAATGGCTGCATGACCCAGTGCACTCTTCCCTAATATTGAGAATCACAAAAATGAGCATGGTATGTGAACATGGGGACAAATACAGCCCCGTTGTTTCAAAAACTGAATAAACTGAGTTAAAAAAAAAAATCCGGACAACCCGGGTGGCTCAGCGGTTTAGCACTGCCTTTGGCCCAGGGCGTGATCCTGGAGTCCCGGGTTCGAGTCCCACATCAGGCTCCCTGCATGGAGCCTGCTTCTCCCTCTGCCTGTGTCTCTGCCTCTTTCTCTCTCTCTGTGTGTCTCTCATGAATGAATAAATAAAATCTTAAAAAAAATTTTTTAAAAATCCTACCAACTAGTGTTTCCAAGTTCCCAGTGAAATTTATTAATATTTTAAATGGATGTTTTCTGAATATTTCCCAAGAAAAGTCACAAGTACCAGAATGATAGAAAAAGGAAATGCTGCAGTTCTTAATCTGTCTACATTTCAATAAAGCATTTGGCAAAATCTCTGGCACTCCCCTTAGGGGCAAGATGCAGAAATGAGAGATGGGTAACATCTCAGCAACAGCCATTTCGATAGGGATCAATGCAGGTGAAAGCCAAGTAGATATATACTCCAGTGGTAAACCAGAGTTGGTTTTTTTTGTTGTTTGTTTGTTTTTTGTTTTTTGTTTTGTTTTGTTTTGTTTTGTTTTAAATAACAGAGTGATGTTACTTTCTGACTCATCTATCCTCCAAACTGGAAAAAGAGTTGATTGATACATTGTTATCAACAGGAGGAAGCCAACCTCCACCAGGCCACAGGGCTCAGTTTTTAGCAGTAGCCTATTTATTATTGTCATCAAACACTTGAAAGACAACACAACCAGCTAATGCCCGTCAAACACACACAAGACCAGGACGCATATCTAACGGGCTTGGCCGAGAAGAGCAGGACAAGGAGTTCTTAACAGGCTGTAATGACCAGATACCTCCAACGAGACAAAAGGTCCTGGGGACAATGCACGATCCTTGGTTTAAACACAAACCTCCTTATTTCGCAAACCATGGGATCCCTGGGTGGCGCAACGGTTTGGCGCCTGCCTTTGGCCCAGGGCGCGATCCTGGAGACCCGGGATCGAATCCCACATCAGGCTCCCGGTGCATGGAGCCTGCTTCTTCCTCAGCCTGTGTCTCTGCCTCTCTCTCTCTCTCTCTGTGACTATCATAAATAAATTTAAAAAAAAAAAATTAAAAAAAAAAAGAATGTTATTTCGCAAACCAGTGTTCTTTTTACACTCTAATACATCCAGACCTTAAAAAAAAAAAAAAAGTGGAGAATTCTACTTGGTCCTAAGAAGAAGCCAGGACGGGGACCTGTGCCAAGAGGCCAGGGATGGGGGTAGAGTCAGCGGGGCTGGCTCTGGTCTTCAGGCCACAAAGTGCTGTGTTTACCTTTCTCACTCGGTCATTAATCACCCCGAGATATGGCCCAGGCACTTATTTAGAGAAGGAGAAGTAGCTCACACTGTGAGCCATTACAAGTTGAACATAATAGAATTCAGAGCTGGAGATCATACCAGTCCCTGGAGGAACAATTCTCCCAAATTTCTACCGAGGGCAGATTTTTAAAAGATGCCTAGAAAACGGCTTAGTGCTTAAGTCTGTTTTCTGAATGCGTAACAACCTGAATCTAATTAACAACAACAAAAAATTAATATAAATCAGACCCTAGATTAAGAAAAATAAAAAAGTAATTGATTTGTGATGTTTGAGAAAACAGGAAAGCAATAGGCTCTCTAGCATTAGACACCTTTAATTAAAAACACAAAGTAAATGGGCTCATTCCCCAGTGAATGGCTTTCCTTAGCGACTACAGAATTGCTTATCAGTTAAATCTGTTACAGCAACAGCCATTTTGATAGGGATCAATGCAGTTGAAAGCCAAGTAGATACACACTCCAGTGGTAAACCAGTATTTTTTTTTTTTTTTTTTTTGCTGCTGTTGTTTTTTTTCCCTTTTTTAATTGAAACCATTGGAAGAAAGTACTCGCCCCAAGTTTCTTTTGAAAACTTTGAGGTCATTGGGCATAAACAGAAAAATGCTAAGATGCATCCCCAAAGCAACTATTAAAATAATCATTCATCATAATTTTTTCAAGAATAGTTATGTGCGATCCCTGCTACATGTCTCCCCACCAAATTTTGTTTGGTGGCCAGAGGAAAGAATTCATGGACAAAAGCTGAAGTCTATTACAATCACTTCTCACATTCCATCCGCGCCATAGCCAAGCATCTCGCTGCCAGCGTATTTGTAAATAATAGTGACTCATTCATTTGGGGAATATAAAAAATGGTGAAAGGGAATAAAGGAGAAAGGAGAAAAAATGAGTGGGAAATATCAGAGAGGGAGACAGAACATGAGAGACTCCTAACTCTGGGAAACGAACTAGGGTGGGTGGAAGGGGAGGTGGGCGGGGGGTGGGGGTGCGTGGGTGATGGGCGCTGAGGGGGGCACTTGATGGGATGAGCACTGGGTGTTATGTTATATGTTGGCAAATTGAACACCAATAAAAAATAAATTTATAAAAAAAAAGTAGTGACTAGCAGCCTGAAAAGCCCATGGCCAGGCTGTAAAGGCTGTATTATTACTGACTTATCAAAGACCCAGAGAGAGAGAGAGAAAAAGAGAGAGAGAGACAGGGACAGAGACAAAGACGAGGAGAAGGAGGGAGGGAAAGGGGAGAGAAAAAGCACTTGATATTTTCCTCTATTAGTAGCAATAACTTTTCGAGATCATGTCAAATATCAAGGATTTTATTTTATTATTATTATTATTTTTTTTTAAATAACAATACTTTTTATTTTTGAAGATTTCATTTATTTGAGAGAAAAAGAGCATGAGAGAGAGCAAACATGAGTAGGGAGGAAAGGCAGAGGTAGGGGAAGAAGAGGCCTTCCCACTGAGCCAGGTAGCCTGATGCACAGGGCTTGATGTCAAGAGTGGGGTCATGACCATAACCAGAGGGAGATGCTTGACCCACTGAGCCACCCAGGCTCACCATAATACTTCTTCCTTCCTTCCTTCCTTTTTGTTTTTAAGATTTTTTTATTTTTTATTTATTTATTTATTATTATTTTTTGTTCTTCCTAATATTTTATTTCTAAAGTCACTGAAGGAGGATTACAATTTCTTTTTTTAAATAAATTTATTTTTTATTGTTATTTTTTAATATCAAGGATTTATTTTATTTTATTTTATTTTATTTTATTTTATTTTTTTTTAATATCAAGGATTTTAAAACCTCAACCTCATCTCCTCTGGGCTTGCAGGGGGAGGGGCCGGCTCTGCAGACTCATCTCTGGGCACCTGGCATCCAGGACATTTCAGCTTTCCAGCATCTGTGACGACATTTTATACCAACTGCTTCTCTCTGCCCTGAGAGGCCATGAAAGGATCACCATCCTTCTCTTTGTGAATGTCCCAGCAGGAAATTTCATCAAAGAAGAAAATAATACTGGGACACCGGGGTGGCTCAGTGGTTGAGCGTCTGCCTTCGGCTCAGGGTGTGATCCCAGGGTCCTGGGATCGAGTCCCGCATCGGGAGCCTGCTTCTCCCTCCGTCTGTGTCTCGGCCTCTCTGTGTCTCTCATGAATAAATAAATAAAATCTTTAAAAGAAAAAGAAAAGAAGAAGAAAATACTACTATCTAATAAACCAGAGGTTTCAGAAGCAACTTGGCAGTGGACATTTTGAGAAAGAAATTTAACAATACGGTTAGTTTATCAGGCATTCTCTGAGTCCCAGTGCATCCTTGGGGTATTAAGGTCTAAGGAAATAATACAGTGTATGATAAAATAAATACACGTGTAAAATTTAAGAGGAAAATAAAGCCACATGGAATCAACAGATTAGCTAAGTCAATTATGAAATTATCTTAAGTATGTTTTCTGAAAATTATGATCACACACACACACACACGCAAAAATGTCAAAATGAGGGAGTAAAACTTTATCATACTCAAACTTTTAAATTTTTAAACAGGATATGATCATATACTATGATCACAACTATATAAAAAACATACTTAGAAAAACCCAGAAGATGCTATTAATTATAGTTGCATTATGAGATGTTTGGAAGTTAAAATAGTCTTACAATCTGTTTTCCATCCTTTTTGTAGCAAATTACTTGAATGATTCTTTTCAGAAACATACTTTGTACTAGAAACTTTTGCGAAAATATCTAGGTAATAGCAATTTCCTATTTGATCCTTTAAGAGGATTAGAGGTGGTAAAATAAATCTATATTTGCAAACATTCAGACACGTTACATCACAAAGCAGCAATTCTTTCTCTACATCACTAACATCAATACAGGAAGACGGTGTGACATCGCGCTGACCCCACTAGCATGCTCCCCGCTGCGGCACCCTGCCGAGCTGGGGGGGGGCGGGGGCTTGGCCTCTACCACTAAGGGGGTGGACAGAGAACAGGGCAGCCCAGATGGGACTTCTCCAAACACGAAAAGGCAGGAAGCAAGGACTGAGCTTTAGGGTCTAATGGCAAAGAAAACAATCTTTGGTCTTTTGTCCAAAAATAATCAGGATCTTAAGCATACTTAGTAACCAACATAACCCTTTTCGCCCCTCTGCCCAAATATTCACTCCAAATGGACCCTGGAAAGGAGTTTAGAAGACCAACAAGACGGTCCTTTGAGGGTAAACTGATGATAAATCAGTTTTCCCTTCATTTCAATTTCATCACCACACTATTATCAACCTTAAGAATGTCCAGGGTCTCCCCTATGCCTGGCACTAGGTTCTCCCGAATCAAGGGTCCTGGAACACTGAAATCTGATGTTCCCTAGGTTCCTCCACTTTACCTGGTGATAAAAGAACACCTCCCTCCCCAAAGCCCAGGTGCTTAAGAATTACAACTCCTTATCTCTGCCCTTATCATCCCATCACAAGTCCCTCTCTATTGTAATCCCATTAGAAAACAGAAAGGTACTCAGCAGTCAGACCCTTAGGCGCAAACTTAATTTTCTTAGAACCCCCAAGCTTCTCTGATGCACGAAAGAATTCCTACCACAATGGACTTGCTGTCTTTTTGTGTTTAGACCCAATGGGAACCTAAGAAGAGTAGGTTCCTTCAAGAAATGGAAAGGGGGTGAAGTGGGGAGAGAAAGGTGACATGCATAAAGCGAGCAAAAAGAGAAGAGAAGCAAGAGGAACGATCTCCCTCCCCAGCCGTCCCCCCACCCTCGTAGTTTCTGGGTTATTTTGCCTGTGAACGTGGGTGACAGAGCGCGGGAAACACAGGGGCGCCTCGGGACCAGATCTTGCCTCCGGTTTAGAAATCGAGGGGAGCTCCCCCCTTAAGGGGAAAAGTCTTCGGGGTGTTTTGTTTTGAAGGAAGGGTAATGTAGATGAGCCACATCAAAGTCTGTAAAAAGCAGCTGCCTCTGTTTCAATAAATATTATCAGTATAGCAACATAAAAATACTAATTACATACGGCAATTACGCTATTATAGACACGGATCTGAGTCACACACGTGCCGGCGGGAGCTCGCTGTAAGTTTTAAATAATGTCTCGGGAAGCTGAGCTCGTCACTGGCTGAAATCCTGCTTCAGTTGCTCGCTGCCCCCCCCACCTGCCCCCCAAGGGGTAAAATAAAGGAAACAACCTTCCCAGCCCAGGTCCAGCATATGGATCTGGACTTTAAACACCAGAAGTTGGTAGAGTCCATGCTCTATGACCGCTATTCTGTGCCACGGGTGTGTTTGCGCTCCTGCCGAGGGATCTGGCGGACGTCAATGTCTACAGGTTTCTGTTCTCATTGTGTGTATAGACATTTATAGACAGTGTATAGACATTTTAGCATAATAACAGTCATCTACCGTAACAGAGGCCGCGCGGCCTAGCGCACCGTGTGCTGAGCACACCATCCACCCCGGCCTGCCCCGGGCCTCGCAACGCAGTGGCCACTGACCAGTAGGTGCCTCCAGGGAGCACTAGGACGCTCTTCCCCCAACACCTGACGAACACGGTGTATTCATCTTGATGGAAAGAAAAAAAAAAGCGGCAATAATACAGCTATGAGAGTAAAAAAGAAATGGCAGTTGGGATCAAAAATGAGTGAGATATGGGCAGCCCGGGAGGTTCCGCGGTTGAGCACCTGCCTTTGGCCCAGGTCGTGACCCCGGGGTCCCGGGACCAAGTCCTGCGTCGGGCTCCCTGCATGAGGCCTGCTTCTCCCTCTGCCTGGGTCTCTGCCTCTCTCTCTGGGTCTCTCATGAATAAATAAATACAATCTTTAAAAAAGAAATGAGTGAGATAACTGTTTAACAAGATTAGAGGGGACCCTAAATAGAAGAAATGCAGGTGTATTCATCCCACAGATGTAACAAAGGCTGGGGCTTCCCACAAAGGTGCTACAACAGACCCCCCCCCCTCCAGGGGATTAAAACAGGCCTGACCTTCGCTCAGCAAAGTATCCAGATTCCTCTGGAAGGCGGAGGGCGAGGGTGGGCACCCCGCGTGGCTTTGACCTGCGTGCACCCCTAGACCCACCCCCACCTGCCCTGGTGGCCAGAGCCCACGTGTGCAAACACCCTCACACATCGCGTCCTGCACGGTGCCCCAACCAGTCCAGGAAAGGACGACGGTGACAGGGAACCAAGAGTAAAGAAGCTCTGCCCGAGGGCCCCGTCTAGTCCACAAACACGAGCCAGAAACGTGTGTTGACCTGGGAGTAAAAGCTCCACGGGAGAGCTAAAAATCCAATCAGTACATTTTTGATTTATGAGAAGAGCTTCCCAGGCACATAAAGCCGTGTGCAACACTGTTCTTTCTTCTCATATCAGTAATACAGCTTGGGTCGGGGGATTTAAGAGCATGCTTTAGTACAAATCATTATTATTACTATAAATTCACAATATATTGCTAGGTTAAATAATCTCTAACATTTTACTCCATAAATCAATCATTCCTAAGTGATTATTTTCAGATACAGAAGAATTGACCAAAAGACAATATAAATCGAAGCAACTGGCATATTTACACTGAAATTAAAATCAGGGGTCCCTGGGGGGCTCAGCGGTTGAGCATCTTCCTTTGCCCCAGGTTGTGATCCCGGGGTCCCGGGATCAAGTCCCATGTTGGGCTCCCTGCATGGAGCCTGCTTCTCCCTCTGCCTGTGTCTCCGCCTCTCTGTGTGTCATGAATAAATACATAAAATCTTTTAAAAAAATTAAAATTAAATTAAAATCAATAGTCTTTCCTAGGTAAATAGACTACACAGTTACAGAAATAATTGAACGGCCCTTCAAGGAAGCACCACAGCAGCACCTCCAAGGAGGCACCCAGGGCCCCACGCCGTTTGCCGCAGAGTAGGGCAGCTCCTAACAGCAGCTTGTCCTTCGCCCTGCATTTCAGTTTTTAGGCCAGCAGCATGTTATACCTCGCCTACTACAACGGCCTACTAACCAGGCCACATGACTCCCTGTGGCCTAGATATGGCAAAAATTAGATTTCCCTAAAGCAAGGCTCTGAAGATCCTCATTACAAGGAAACCTTCCGAGTGGTCCTCCCTTTTTTTTTTTTTTTTTTTGACTGCTTCAGCTCCAACTTGTTAGCCTGACGTTCACATGTCTGCACAATCTGACCCCATTCCACCTGCTAGGTTGCCTGCCCTCTGTTCCAAAACTAATCCTAGATGGTATTTTGTGTGGGCCTCTATAATCCACTGCAAAAGCCTATCTCTCAACTCCCAAAACATCTTTTTTAAATGCCCCTCTCTGTCCTAGGAGTAAATCCTGACAACCCAAAGGCCTCCTCACCTTGAGTCTTGCACAGCGGTGATGTGATGACATGTCCACCTGTGTACTGGCCTCCCTCCCCTCTGGCCAGAGCCCGTGTCCTGAACTCCGCACGTGTTATTTCACGCGCCGAAGTGGCGGTAGGTTGTCCCTGTATGGGTTTGGACCGGATGGAGGGAGGCCTTCCACGACGCAGGGCCTCACACGGGGCCTGCTTATGGTGGTGACTCCATGCACGGCGCCAGATGCCACAAAGGACGCTTCTACTTTGCACCGAGACTTCTAAAGGTCATTCTCAATTCCGCTGGAGTTTGGAAGGACAAAAGCACAACGCCCTAGTTTTTAAAAATCTGCATGATATTTATAGGAAAGGCACACTTACTGGACATTTTATAAAGCACATGGCGTTTTAGAATTGTCCATAATACTTACAAAGTAGGTCAAAAGCATCATCTCCCCTTAAAAAAACGAAGGAAAACAGGCTGCAAAGAACATTTCCATGCGCCCTACTATACAACTACTTGACGGAACTTCGTGGCATTGCTATCGTATGTGGGATCTGTTTTACATTTTTTTTTTTTTTGAAATTTCAATTGATTTCTGGTATTAAAGATTGTCACCAATTAAGAGAGGGATGGAAAAGTCTGTTAAATAAGATATTGATTAAGTATCTTATTAAGACCTAACTTATGGGCCAGGCATTGTGCTACGCAGTGGAAATAGACTTGAATTAAAAACAAATACAAAAAAAAAAAAAATACAGTCTTTTATCCTAAGTCTGCATATCGACACACACAATAGTAAGAGGAGGATAGTTCTCCCACCAGAATCTTACAAGAACAGCTAAGAACTGGTTTTCGCCTTCCCTGGGCAACCAGAGCAAACCACACCCAGTGTCCTAAGGACACGCAGGTCACTGTCCTAGCATCTCAGCTGCTTCTAACGTCAAAAGGTCACAGAGTGAAGCTAAGAATGTGGACACTGTTCACACCCACGTGGGAGACCTGCAGCACCAGGTGTGACCCACCCCGCAGCCCTGCCGGCCTGGCCCGTGACCCCGGTCCACGGTGCCCTGAAGTCCCTGCCATCCTGCCTCCCCTTCAGTGTGGGCCAGGCCTCCCCCACACACACCCAGGGGAGACTGTGGTCCAGCCTCTACTGCCCCCTCTTACGGCTCTCCCTTTACCCCGGGCACCCACTCGCTTCACTGTGATGCACCTTAGTGCATGGGCTTAGTGCATCAGTTTAGTGCATGGGCTTAGTGCATCGGCTTAGTGCATTGGCTTAGTACATGGGCTTACTGCATCGGCTTCAGTTATATTCAACCTGCTTGGAGTTCACGGTGCTCTTGGGGCTGGAGGCTCAGAGCGTCCACCAAATTTGGGAAATAGTTGGATGTTATTTTCCCTAATCCCTTCTTGTTCTCTTTCTCCCGCCCGCTGGAACCCCACATACACATCACACTCCTCGCCAGCGGCCCACTCAGCTCACGGACACACCGTTCAGCTTCCTCTTCCACACTGTTCCCCGCCTCCCTCGGGGGGCTTCTGCTGTGGCTCCAGGAAGGGGCAACACCCCGCAGGTGCCGGGCCGCTGCTGCAGCCTCCAGCGCCGTCCTTCGCGGGCCCCCGCTCACGCGTGCACACACCAGCTGCTCAGCACCTTTGCTTGAGAGGCCCGTCCTCTCTGCCTATGTTTCCGTTGGTTAGTGCTTCCAACTACTCTTTACACTTCGGATTTTCCTGCTTCTTTGCGTGCAAGGTAACTTTTTAATGGGATGCTAACCGCCGTGGATTTTACCCTGTTTGGTGTTGGGTTTTGTTGAATCCCATTGAAGAGTCCTGAGCTGCGTCCAGCATACTCTTCTGGGTGGATCAGCACGATCCTCTGGCGGGCTGCTCTCAAACCTTGTCATGGTGGCTCCAGAGCAGCCTCTAAATAAGGCAATTTACCCCCTTTAATAAAGCAGTATCATCCTGAGGACTCTACCCAATGCTGCCTGTGAAGGCTCTCCATCCTGGCTGTGGAGAATGCAAATTCGTCCCACCTGTGAATTCTGAGAATTCTTTGTCCTGCAGCTTTCCAGGGGATCCTCATCCTGCCTCTTTGAGTTGCACCTGTGCAGCTGCTCATTTGAAAGGACCTACACTCTGCAAACCTCCGGCGCTCGCTCTTTCTGTGCATGTTTTTCTGCACTTTCTGCCCTACAAATTCTCACCGCCTTAACTTTCCCAGCTCTAACCTTGGATCCGCTACTCAAAGTGCTGGATTCTGTTGTGGTTCTCCCCTCCCTGTGCTAGGCTCGCATGGATACTAGCTCCGGGCTGTAAACTGGAGCAATTGGATGGATCACCTCATATTCTCTTGTAGCTTGCTAAATACGGATGTCACTCAAGACTCGTTTCTGTGCCCTCCCACCCTCCCCTCACAGAGGCACCTTTTAAGTCAAGCCCCTGACCTTTCTTTCTTATCACTAATATGTTGACTTTTGTCCATTTTCCTTCTGAACCCCACCTGCAGTGATCCATCCTTTCTGCCACCAAACGTATGCCCCAGCATCACTATAACCCAGACCAGTGCTTCTCAAAGTAGGGTCTCTGCATCATTGCATCAGAGCCATCTAAAATAAATAAGTGATCGGTGTCCATCAAAAGATGAATGGATAAGGAAGCTGTGGTCTATGTATACAATGGAATATTACTCAGCCATTAGAAACGACAAATACCCACCATTTGCTTCGATGTGGATGGAACTGAAAGGTATTGTGCTGAGTAAAATAAGTCAATCGGAGAAGGACAAACATTATATGGTTTCATTCATTTGGGGAATATAAAAAATAGTGAAAGGGAATAAAGGGCAAAGGAGAAAAAAATGAGTGGGAAATATCAGAGAGAGAGACAGAACATGAGAGACTCGTAACTCTGGGAAACAAACTAGGGGTGGTAGAAGGGGAGGTGGGCGGGGGGTGGAAGTAGCTGGGGGGGGCACTTGACGGGATGAGCACTGGGTGTTATTCTATATGTTGGCAAATTGAACACCAACAAAAAATGAATTTATAAAAAAATTAAATAAGTGAATATTTTCAGGTTCTACTGAAGATCTCCTGAGTTATTTCTGAGGGTTAGGGCCTCTCGGGCTTGCATGTTTAAGGAGCAAACCAAGTGATTCTTAAGCACTCTGATGCTTACAAACCACTGGGGTAGGCCCTAAATTCTAAAGTTTCCTGTTCCTATCAAAGTTCTAGGAGCTGGGTCGACTTCATGGTACAGAAATGTACAATTACATATTGTCTCACCAGGATATTTCAATCAACACTAACATCAGACTGGCTATAGCTCATTAATTCACTGTCTGTTTTAAGCAATACCCTTCTAGGAAATGAGCCACAAATCGAATTTATAAAATCTAAGCTCAGTCTAAGTTCAAAAGTATTGAAATAGAATGTCTGACTTAATAAATCACCCAAAAGTTCAAAGTACTTCAACAATGCATTTGATTCTCTATTGTTCAATCAGTGCGATGACATTAAACTTCTTTAAAAAGTTAGATATATTTTTAAAGAGCAATTGATTCTGTAGGGCTATACATTTTTAACAACATACTTGAAAGTTTTAATGAGACTTCCCCGAGATCCTTTTCCTCCCTTTAAAATATCAGCCTCTTACCACATAGATAAATACAGAAAATTTGACCTATATCACCTTAATATACTATATAGAGATGAAATAACTTTTGGAAACTTATTGTAGGGTTCTATATCAAAGTAAATCCGAGTTTTAAAATGGCACAAATTGTTAGGTATTTTATAGTGCTATATCCCAAGGACAATTTCAAGGATGTATCAAACATTATTAATTTAACATTTTATTTTTTCATGCATAAACATCATGTTGCAAAATACTAGCACAATGTTTAGTAACCTCAAGACAGTGTTATTAAAAGACACTTGATTTGTGAAGTGGTGACATAACCAGATAGAGAACCATTCAGTTTCATGATTTTCACATTGAAAAACAGCCTGCCATGCTGACTAGAACAAAAAGATGGAGAATAACCAAAATATCCATATGAACCCTCATCAGACACTCTTCCTTGGCTAGAAAGAAATAGATTTTTGATATCTATGGTTAAAATTTGCTTTATTTCAAATAACAATGTTTTAGATGGTGGATTTTCATTTTAGGATAGACAAAAATGTTCTGCATTTCCATTAAAATTAACACTTTCGACCACTACCCAGATCTTTTCAGTATTGAGGGAGGTTGCAATTAAAAAAATAACAAAAATATTGGGATCCCTGGGTGGCGCAGCGGTTTGGCGCCTGCCTTTGGCCCAGGGCGCGATCCTGGAGACCCGGGATCGAATCCCACGTCGGGCTCCCGGTGCATGGAGCCTGCTTCTCCCTCTGCCTGTGTCTCTGCCTCTCTCTCTCTCTCTCTCTGTGACTATCATAAAAAAAAAAAAAAAAAAAAAAAAAAAAAAAAAAAAAATTTAAAAAAAAAATTAAAAAAAAATAACAAAAATAAGAAACACAGAGTTGCATTTTAGTGCACAGGGGCATGAAGCCAATTTAACCCCATTTTCTTCATGGTTATTTTTGAGCCTTGGTTTCCAAAGTGTGGGTACGGATCAAAGCATTCAACGTGCCCTGGGACTCTGTTAGAAATGTGAATTTTCGGATTCTTCCCTAGTTCTAATGAGTCAGAAACTCTGGGGATGGGGCCCAGCAATCTAAGCTAACTGAAACCTCCAAGTATTCTAATTCCTGCTCAAGTCTGAGAACACTGGTATGGAGTTTAGTGGAACCGGAGCTGTAGGGTGAAGGACAGAGAATTAGAGGATGCTTGAAAAGGATTCCACCTATAACCAATTTAATTTTTAAGCTCTCAAATTTACTAAATTATTTAAACCCCTCTGTATGCTTCTTAGTATAAAAGCAACATATCTGAAACTGTTCATCACCAGAAAAACCTCTTAAGATCAATTTTAGAAATGGAGAGCTTTTGCTTATTTTTCAGGAAGAAGGGGGAGTGTAATAAATAGTAAAGGAAATTCAGGAAACAAGAAATAAGAGCAGATACCACTGACTGAGTTCCTACCATACACCAGGCCCTAGACGCGGCACGTAATACACTTTATCTTTTCTGTTGTCAATCTTCACAACAGTCCCATTTTACAAACAAGAGAACCGAAAATAAAAGATAAGTATGCAGAATAACGGCCCCCAGAGAACATCTGCCTACTAACCCCAGTACCTGCGAAGATGCTGTTACCTGGCAAAGGGAAATTAAGACTGCATAAGAAATCAAAGTTGCAAAAGGAGCTGAAGTTGCTATCACCTGGCTTTGAGATGGGGCGGGCACACTGGATTACTCAGGAGGACCCAATGGAATCATAGAGTCCTTAAAAATGGAAAAGGGAGATAGAAGGGACCAGAGGGATGCAATGTGGGAAGAGTTCAACCGGCTATTTCTGGTTCTGAAGATGGAAAGGACGATGAGCTAAGAATGCACATGAGCAGCCTCTTAAAGTTGGAAAAGGCAAGAAAACATTCCTTCCTAGAGCCTCTGGAAAGGAACACACTCCTAAACAGAACTTGATTTCAGCACCGCGAGACACGTCAGACTTGACCTACAGGAACAGTAATAAGGTCATGCACTTGGTAGTTTTAAGCCATTAAATTTGTGGCTGATTTGCTATGGAAGCAATAGAAAACTAGCAGAGTAAGCAATGTGTGCAAAGCCACAGCATTAGGAAGGGGCTGACCTGTATAATTTGAACTCAGATTCTTTCCACGGGATCTTGTTGCTTTCCCGACAAGACCCACTGATGTCAGGTCCTACAGCCTCGGTGCTATTGCCAATGCTGCCCGGGGTGCAACGCGCCGGGTCCTCGGGAGGACTGGACAGACTCCCTCCCAGTGGGGCTCACCTGTCGCAGTCCTTAACCTGGATCAGCCTTGCAGATGTTTGTGACTGACTGACACGGTGTTTCAGAGGACTGACCGCACTCCCTCGTTCTCCCAGTTCTGCCCTTTACACTTCCTCACAGTTGGCCCGTTCCACATTTATGCTACCAGCTTGGCATGGGATGCATTTGTTTTTACCGTTCTTGTTAAAAGGGTGAAGTTCTCTCAGCACAACTTTCAGCCCCTTTTACTACTTGGGAAAAGCCTATGGTTTTAGAGGCTCACACCAATGTACTATAACAGGAGAGAAAAATAAAATATGCTACTGTTAGAAAGGAAAAGATCTATATGGCATTTCCCTGCAGGGATATCCCTGGCTCCCAACAAAGTACCTTAAACATTTTTTGGAATAAGTAAATTGATCCATAAGAAAAGTCAATTAAAAAAAAAAAAGTCAATTTATATTTCATGAACTTGCAAAAAGCAATTAAGAATCCACAAAGAAATAAATATATACTCCATATATTTCATACCTAAATACACTGGTATTTACACCAAAATACACTAATACAAATATTAGTTATGCATATACAAATAAATTTAAGATAATTGTACTGTTGACTTCATGATTGTAATCCATACATTTCTCATGGAAATTATGCCATGTTTTTTATTTTATTTTTTTAATATGCCATGTTTTTTAAACATAAATTTTTTAATATGATATGTGAAAAAAATCCAAATACACTTTTTTTAAAAGACTTTGAAAAATACTGGCTTCGATGAAAACCAGAATACTTTTTAAAAATATTAAATGCCATTCCTGTTGATATTCTAATTGAAGTTTTATCAAAACTAAAATTTGGCATGTGTATAATTGAGGACTTAATTTATCTTTTCTCTTTAAAACACTGACTTCTTTGTCTAACAGTTTTGCTTTTATTTTTCCCAGGCTCCAAACACAAAGAAATACAATTGCCAAAATATCTCTTTCGTAACTCTAGATTTTTCTGTTATATTCTGTCTATATATCTGTCATGAGCTTCCTCCTTTTCCCAAAAAGAGAATGCAATATTCCTTTTAGGATAAAGTGCACCTGCCCTATCAATTCTTCTTCTGCCCATCTCAAGCCACAGGCCATGCTCCTCTAGGTTCCCTAGTACATGACATACATCTAACTTTAACTTTTGAATTTTGGTATAATTATTTGCTGACTCTTTTGCACCCCTCCACGAGACAAGAAGCTACTCCGGGACAACACCCGTGGGTGATCTATATTTCTATCCCATCTAAAAGAATGCCTATCTGGCATAAAGAAGTCCAAAAACATGTGTTAAAGAAACAAAAAAATGCTTTGGGCGGGGGAGGCAGTCAAAGAAATAGGCCCTGGAAGGAGACGGTTTGGGGTTCAATGCATGACTAACTTTCACTAGTTTGGTGACCCTGGTTAACTAAATTGCACCAAGTCTTCAGTTTCCTTCTTCATAAATTGGACATGATATTTCACTTCATCCATTCTTGTGAAGGTCAAAGCAGGTAACCCAAGTAAAGATACTGATACAAAGTAGAGATAGTTGCTGTTATGATAATGACTCCGTAAGGACAGAGAACAAACTGAGGGCTGATGGAGAGGGGTGGGTCAGGGACGGGCCCAGGTGGGTGATGGATGCTGAGGAGGGCGCTTGTTGGGAGGAGCACCGGGTGTGGTCTCTAAGTGATGAATCACTGATTCGACTCCAGAAACCAATACCGCACTGTATGTCAATTAAAATTTAAATAAAATAATAATAATAGTAAATGACTCTGTATTCCAGGCTTTTATAGATTTTTACTTTGTTTCATTTGGCTGAGACTTCTGAAACCTTACCAGAAGTACCAAACATCATTTGCCAGACTATCTCACTACAGAAGGAAAGCGCCTTATAAAATTTTAGGGAAAGCAAAACTCAGGCTTCCCCATGGAAATGTAACAGGCCACAGCATTTTTCCAGAAACTTCCTGACTTTTACAAGTTGTTGGGTCTGCTAAAATTAAATGACAATAATGATTAAACTGCCTGAGGAAAGAGGAGATACCTCATTGACTGAAGTCGAATTCAATCCATTTCAGCAATCTTTCTGGGACAGCTTGGCACGGGGAGCTCCTGCACACAGGGCGCAGGGGGGACGCACAGAGAAGGCCGACTCCGTTCCCTAACCACACCCTGTGGGTAGATGAACTCAGGTGGGCGATGGTGCCTACTGGGTGTGCCAGTGATAGAGCTTACAGGTGCTTACAGGTGTGGATGGCGCTCTTTTAATCCTTGCTTTACCTGATTTCCCAGTCTCCATCCTATTAACATGTTTTCCACAAGGACAATTAAAGATATTTCTATTGTACTCAGCAGTATACAAAGTACATTCCTGAAATTTAATTTGTGATTTTATTTTACTAAATTGAAGTATAAGTAAACAAATATTCTTTTGAAAGGGCAACCACTAAATGCCGTGCATGCCACGCTCATGAGCAGAGCATTTCGTTATTCCTAACCCTGCTACTAATCATCTTTCTAGGGGGACCAAGGCTGATTAAATAATCCTTTCCTCAAGACACAGTTTTCTCCCCACATCTCTTGGTATATGATGTATAAAGAAATCTTTCAGGGCCCCGGGGAGCTCAGCGGTGGAGCATCTGCCTTGGGCTCAGGGCATGACCCCAGGGTCCCCGGATCAAGTCCTACATCCGGCTCCCTGCAGGGAGCCTGCTTCTCCCTCTGCCTGTGTCTCTGCCTCTCTCTCTCTCTGGGTTTCATGAATAAATAAATAAAGTCGTTAAAAAAAATCTTTCTCTTTTTTTTTTTCTTACCCAGTGCACCCTGAAGTTAAAATGCTGTTTGATGTCTATTTCTCTTCTGTCGCTTGAATTACCAAACTAGTCTTCTTTGGGGACCCCATGGGTCTCAGAAACTCTAGCTTCTTGATTCTGTCCATAATTAGTGAATTTTGTGAATACTTGCCTGCATTTTGCATAGTAGATTTTATTAATAAGTCAACTCACTAAATTAAAGTTTTAGAGCAAGAGATAAAGCCTGTTGCTTTTCATCTCCTCATTTTGGTAGACAGAGAGGATAAGTGAAAATAACCGTAAATATACCTACGACAGCCAATAAAATTTTAAGAGTTAGCTAAGTAATACATTGGCTAGGAGCCCAAATTTTAGTTTATCCATTATGATGGCTTAAGACACGCTAAGTGTAGAGTTTACATAATATTCATATAATATATTTTGCCTCTGCTTTATCCTAAATTCAATTAAGCTCTCTTAAATAATTCATGACTATAAAAATTATTATAATTTTGCAAATATGTATAAATGACAGAGGGCTGATCAACTCAAAAAAGAAATCATAGGCCTTTTGGAACAAAGCCAAAGTCATTACAAAATATATTTGTGCAGAAAAACAGTAAGAAACAGGAATATATATATAATAACCGACATAAACAGGTATGAAATCACATATGTGATTTCACTATACTGTACAGAAATCCTTAAGTTATTAACACAAAATTTTCTTCCACAAGTAACCATATGATTAATCTGCATTTAAGGCACAGACTATATAATAAACTATGTGTATGTCACCATATGAGTATTTTCAAGTACTATTCTTCAAATTTAAAATAATTATTAACAACTTTACAGCAACCAGATTGCATTTGCTGCTTAAAAAGACAAAAAGAAACAAAAACAAAAACAAACCCTTGACTGGTCCAAGAATAATAAGATAATTCAGAAAAATGAAATGAATGAATAAGTAAAGTGCCATTAATGTGACTCACCATTCTGTTTAGCACTCATTTATATACAAGAGCACATAGAATACTTTATGTAGGAAGGACAGAGTGGAAAAGGGGAAATGGATATTTTTATATTAAAATATACTCAGATATATGTTAAGAGTACAATATACATCTGCATAATTTTCTGAGATCCCACATGCTTGGGGTAGGTCTGCAGCTTGGAGGAGACTGCTTCCAGGTTCATTCAAAGACAACTCCCTCTACCTCCTTCTTCTAAAATCGGTTAATTATCCTGAGACTGGGAAAGATAAGCTAAGCCAGACCATAAGTCCAAGAAGGACCACTTTTAGGGCAATGCTGCTGAAGTGCTGTCGGTGTGTGGTCTGGCTGGGCCTGGACCATCGAGAGAGGAATGCAGTCTTGAGACCCTCCTCATAATGACAGACTCCCTGGGAGCAAGGTCTAGGATGAAGAAGCCCCTCCACCTCCATGCAATTCTACACACACAGCAAAGATTGAAAAGCACTGCTCTAGGACAGGGGTCACCAAACTTGTTCTTGAGAGCATCTGACAGAAAATACTTAAGGCTTCAAGAGCCACATGCTCTCTGTCACTTCTCAAGTCTGTCACTATGGCACAAGGGCACTGCAGACAACAGGTAAAGGAATGAGTATGGCCATGTGCCAGTAAAGCTTTATTCGTGGAAACTGAAATTTAATTCCCTATCATTTTCCCATGTCATGAAATCTTCTTTTCTTTTACAAAAACCATTACGGGATTACGAGGTGCAAAAACAGGCCATAGGCCAGGTTTGATCATCATTTGCCAACCTCTCTGTAGAATATGGCAAAACCATAGGGCAAACATCAGTGTGTACAGAGGACAAGAAGGTTTAAAAATTGGTCCTGAGGAGGAAAAAAAGAAAAAAAAAAGAAGAAACAAACCAAGTGATTATAATATCTTAGGCAAATTCGTTTTCATGCTACACATAAAGGTGACTGTTTCAAACCACTCTTAATTCACCAAAATGAAACTTTTTTAGAATTCTGAAAGCAAGGCATATGTGAAGCCAAAATACCTGAAACTTCAGGACCCTATAGCGTCACATGGTAATTCCATCCATTGACAGTAGACTCCATGGAAGCAATTCTTTTTTTTTTTTTTTTTCAAGGAAGCAATTCTTTGCAGCATGGTATTCTAGACATTAATAATACGTAAGTAATGTCAAGCTTAACTTTGAGTCCTTCTACAGTGTGTGCTAAAGAACGTGGAAACAATTAAATCCACCAACATCAAGCGTCTCTTCTACCCAGAAGCTCCAATCAATCCCTATGTCCCCTGAGTACAAGTCGAATTCCCAGGCACTATGGATTTTCAGGTAACTTGACCCAACACCCTCCTTGACCTCCTTTCTGCTCGTTGCCCTCCAGCCCAGGGGCCTCCACAGTGGCTACTCCTGGACACACTGGGTAGGTCCGCACCACATGGCCTGCACCTGGCCTCCTCCCTTACCTGAACCGCTCTTCCGGCAGATGTCCACCTGCTGGTCCCCTCCCCTTCCTTGTGCCCTTGCCCAGGAGCCCACTGGGCCCAACCCACCCCGACCATTCAATGTCAAACCACAACCTGCCCCTGCCCCTCACCTCTCCACGGCCATCACCATCCTGCTCAGCTCTCTTTCCCCAGCCGTTACTACTTTCTGGTCTTATTTCAAATGTGGGCTGTGGATTGTCTCCCATAACCCCCTACAAAAGCAAGCTTCTTCACAGTACTAATTAACCTGTTCCTTTTATTCACTGGTACATTGTTAAGTATCCAGAACAGTGCCTGGCATGAAAAGGGTACTTGAAAAATACTTAGCAAACACACGAATTATTGTTTGCCCTTGTGGAAGGCAAATATGACTACTTTTTAAACTATAGGCATAAAAATATAACTGACCCATTGTAAAAAAAAATTTAGTATCACTTTTAATACAATTCTCTTTCCCAAAATAACAATGTTTTTACTCACAGTGTATTTTTTAAATACAAAAATGAGAAATTTTCTTGTCAATTTTCTCAAATATCCTGATGCTTGGTGCTAAGTACAGAAACTAAAATAGTATTTTTCATCACCCTCAATATTTTTAAAATGTTAAGTAAAAGTATGTATCACATTCAAGTGCAGGAAAATTGTATGTCTTAATTGCTACTTGCTTTAAAATATAAAACATAAGAAGTCAAAAAAATGTTAAACACATTATTATTCTAAGTATTGTAGTATCTGTATTTTAAAAATATTTCTTTAAATTGCAAAAGCAAAAATGTCTTTTTTCTTTTTTTTAGGAGAAACCACAAATTTTTTTTTTAAGATTTTTATTTATTCGTGAGAAACAAAGAGAGGCAGAGACACAGGCAGAGGGAGAAGCAGGCTCCCCCAGGGGGCCTGATGCGGGACTCAATCCTAGGACCCTGGGATCACGACCTGAGTGGAAAGCTGACGCTCAACCACTGAGTCATCCAGGTGTCCTGAAACCACAATTTCTATAAATGTACATCTAACTATTATAAATATCATTTATACAATTTTGTATTAATATGCATATACTTTGGAGTTATCATTGCTGATATATTCTTTGATCACTAGACTGCCTTGTTTTTGCTGCTAGGAAAGTATATTATTATATTCTTCTTTTAGGATAAGGATATTATCTCAATGATTTATGTTCTAGATCTACCTAAGCTAAAATAAAGTGGTTTACTTGTATTATCTTGCCTGACACAGATAGGTTATTTTCTAGCACATTCAAAAATGTCTTTTAAGAACAGTGGGCAATGCAGCTAGTTCCAATCATGCTAAGTCCCTACTACTAAACTAAAAAGCAAACAGAAACACACCAACTGCCCCCCCTCATTTTTAAATATGCTAAAGGGGGGAGAAAAAACCTGAATACCCTCTGCCCGAGAACTATTTATCCTCCTTTTGCTCTATTCCAGTTACTTGAAACATGGATTTGGAAGAAGTTAAAACTAAAATCTTCCATGCAAATGCCAATAAACCCTTTTACTTGAGCTTCTTTGAAATTTCTTCAGGATCTGATATTTTTCTAATTGCCCTTCTTGCAGTGTTCTCTCCCCTTAAATTTCCTATCACTCAATTTCATAGTTTTTCTCTTAATTCTGTGTTCCTCCCTTCCGTCTCCTGTACAGGCCTGACTTGCTGGACTCTTCTACAGACTATCATAAGTGCAGGAGTTCACGAGACCCTCTCTTTACTCTCTTTATTGCCCCTGGGCAATACTAGCTTCCTCTGACTTCTATCAACATCTTCACGCTGATGACTTTCAAATCTGTTTTTGTAGTTAAGATCCTTTTCCTGACCTTTATGATATTCAAACTATGGGTCAACTCCACATGGATGATCCACACTCCCCTAAATCAGCATCATCCACACCCCTTTACACACACATACAATTTGCCTCCTCCCAAATAACTCATATCACAATAAATGCCATCATAATCCACTACACCTGCACAATTAGAAAAGAGGGCATCCCCTCTGCCTTCTTTCTCTGACCCCACATGCCAAACCAACCCTCAATTCCTATCAATTCCATCTCCACACCGTATCTGAAATCAGTTGATTTCAAGTCTGCCCTACTGATGGCCTAATTCATCCATCCCGCTTTCTGCCCTGAACTACTAAAAGAATCTCCTAAGTTGGCAGGCTGATTCCAGCTCTGCATTCCCAACTAAGTCTTCCAAAGTTACCCCCTTTTTGTCCATTGAACTCACCTCTAGCTATATTGGCTCTTATTACTATTGCTCCCTATTCTTGGCATTCCTTTAAGGAGTAGAGGTCTCTTGTCAGTCTACAGAAGATGCCCAGCTGGGCAGAGAGGGGATATGTGTGAAGGTGTCCCTATGGCTAAAGAGTGGGATAGAAAATAAGTACTTAGAGATCACAGCCATTAGCATCTCTGTCCTTTTACATTTCCCATATCCATGCCACTGCCTGGGTTATTTTTGTAACAAAGTGATTTAATATGGATTGGATACCATTCAGTGTTCACTTGTCTTACTCTGTTATAAATCGTGGATTCTCTAAGTAGAAATGACTCTTTTCTACCATGAGAGGTTAACCTAATCTCTTCTAAGAGTGATTTTCTTAAGCTGGAAGACTTAAGTTAAAGCTGTGGCATGAAGAGTCCTTGCTTAATTTTATCCCATTAAAATAAAGTGTTCAAACAAATTTCTTTCTAAAATGGAAACAGCTTCCCTTAAAACACTTGGAATATTTTTACACAGAATTTAAAGAGCATAGGATTTCCACTGTCACTGCAGTTCCAAGAGCTGATTATCTCCATTACAACACTCACGGAATAATTATTTGAAGCCTAGGTACCTGTTGAAACAACAGAGGAGTTTATCGTCTGAAAACAAAAACTGCACTGTAGTCAGAATACAACACAGTCATGGACGGTCCTATCCCAGCCCATGACTTACACAAGCATTAAATTCTCTATGAATGTATTGCATATTTTGCCTGTGGCTTACTTAAAAAGACTAAGAGAGCAGCACTGTGCCTTCTGCTCTTCAGTGGTAAACAGGGGTGATGTAAGAGCTCTTTCCACATAATCTTGTCAAGCAAAACCAAAGTATGACACTATGAAGGAGGAACATAACTGCTCTATGAGAAAAAAAATATCTTAGGATAATCCTCAAAACAGCAAGTTTTCTTTAGTTAATATAACTACTGAAGAGAACAGCATTTATCATCAGGGAGGCAAAACTTTACCAAATATATTTTAACTTCTAAAACTACTCCTGATTCGTTATATTTATAGAACAAGTAATTTCAAAGGATACAGATGATAAAATTATATAAAACAGTGTTGTCTGACTTTAAGGGAAAACAAAATTATTTCATTGTGAAATGCATAAAATTTGTCATTTTAAAAGTAGCTGAACAGAAAGGAAATCCTGACACACACCTCTCCACAGATTGTGTGGCCTCTGTGAGTCTCCAAAACCAGGGGGTTGAATAAAATAATCACCCAAGGCTTTCAGTTTACAGCATGCATAACACTACCAATTGATAAGGTTAAAAGCCATCTTTATTTCTACCGACATGCAACTCTGCACAAAGAAAAGCATTTCAAGATTTACTTATTCAAGAGAATTTAAAAGAATGTTAAATTCCCACAGAAATAATCTTAACATAAAATCAGTACATGACCCCAAGTCCCACTGTAAGGATACTAGGGACAATAATCTAGAGGGGAGAAGACAAGAAATGCAGGTTTTATAAAATAAAACTTATGAGAAACACGTCTTTCTAATTCACCGAAGGAGTGTAAGGAATGGATTAGATAGCACACCTCTATGCCTATTTCACTATGTCTGTATTTCTTTTCTTAAATAAATTGTTTCCAAATGTAAAAATGGCTCTTTATTCTACTCGTCTTCTAAGTATTGTCTTCTTGATTGTTATAGAGGAGACTTAAACACTAAGTTCGAAAAAGAAGAAAAAAGAGGTTGATATGCCTTTTAGTAGATTTGTAAAGAACTTCCTTCTCAAAGCCAGCATTTCATTGATTTATCACTGTCGTTTTAGTGTAGACAAATTAGCAGCTGAAATAAAGTTGACTAATGGAAAGGCTTGAATCACATTTTCCCTTTTCTTTTTTTCCCCCCAACTTCACATGAATCACCAAAGAACACTGGATTCACCCTCTACATCATTAGTAGCTTAGAGGATTTAAAGTTTCTGACTTGAACAGTTAGTCTAGGCAGCTTCACTATTACTTGGCCTGTTTATAAAATGGAAAGGGAAGAAAATAAGTCTGCTAGAATCTGGAAGAATTATTTCTATAGAGAAAGTGAGAAATCAACGAAGATATGGAAACAAAAGGAGAAAGAAAAGTTGAGAAAGAAAAAGAGAATTAACTACTTATATACAGTGAGCGTAAAAAGATACATGCAGTTTAGGATGAAAAGACTCTCCGTGGAGATTGGAAATTAGGATCTCTCAGAAAAATACAGATCTGCCAATTATCCTAAATATAACTTTTGACATAGGAATGCTTAAAATCCAACTCCCCAATTCAAATAAAATTTTAAAAATTCACCCAGGTCAATCCAAACAGACTTGTATTGCATAATATTAGTATTCTTCTCCTAATCAACCTACTGATATTTATTAATTACCTATTATATGCTAGGTATTGTGATAGATGCTACAGAGAATACAAAAAAATATACATAAGAATTGGTACCTCAGTTCAACAAAAAATAGTCAGGAAATTATAATTCAGTTGATGATGAATGCCAAAAGAATGACAGCAAGGGTTTGCTTTAGATTTTCCAGAAAGGAGAACAATAAGTTCAATGGAATGAAGTAATTGGCACAGAAAGTACAAGTCAATTTAAAAAGAAACTAATTTAGAAGAGAGATTTCCCAGTGGAAGATAAAGGAAAATAGAGTTGAAAGTAGACATAAGACACTGGACAGCAAATAAATAAAAAAAAAAAAAAAAAAAAGACACTGGACAGCAACAGAGACCAGACACTTTCACATAAGGACACTAAGGAGTTAACAAAGGTATTTTAATATTTTAATTTGAGAGAATCAAAGTCCTTCTTTAGAAAAATTAATAGTGACATGGTGTCAGTGTGGAAAAAATATATTCAAGGGACTCCTGGGTGGTTCAGTGGTTGAGTGTTTGCCTTCAGCTCAGGGTGTGATCCCAGAGTCCCGGGATCGAGTCCCACATCGGGCTCCCTACATGGAGCCTGCTTCTCCCTCTGCCTGTGTCTCTGCCTCTCTGAGTTGTCTCTCATGAAAAAAAAAAAAATAAGGTCTTGAAAAAAAATAGATTCAGAAAGTTTTGAGATGTAACAAAGGTCTGAGGATTAGGTGACATGGTATGAAACAGTTTATAGTAGAAATAAAGTAAAAAACTCCATTCAAAAGAAATATTTAAAGGACTCAGGAACTCGTTAGATGTGGGGGTGAACAGTGGGATTGAGTTTGGGTAAAGTTCTATTTTATAAGGTTAAGATGATAGACATCAACAAGACAGTTTCTAGCAGGCAGTTAAAAACTAGAGGGCTCAGAGCTAAGGAGAAAATAAATACATATATGTACACAAAATGCAAATATATGTTAAGTGCACACACATGCACACACATGCACACACGGAAGGAATGGAGAAGGAGGGAGGGAGAACAATGCACATGCATAAGCGAGCACTAAGAAGACTATTATAAGAAGCCCTACCTCACACCATTTATAAAATCAATTCCAAAGCTATTAAATACTTAAATTTGAAAGGCAAGTCATTATTTTTTTAAGGAAACATAGAACAGGGGCATCTGGGTGCCTCAGTGGTTGAGTATCTGCCTTTGGCTCAGTTTGTGATCCCAGGGTCCCGGGATCAAGTCCCACATCATACTCCCTGCAGGGAGCCTGCTTCTCCCTCTGCCTATGTCTCTGCCTCTCTCACGAATAAATAAATAAAATCTTAAAAAAAAAAAGAAAAATATAGAACAAAATAACCACAGAGTTGGAAAGGTTTCTTAAAATATTTTTTAAATCTGTGATTTAAAAAAAAAATCAATAAAATCATCAACAGTAAAACTAAAATTTTGTCCAAAGAACTGCAATAAAAGCCAAGAAATAGATCCAAATCCGAAAAAGACACATTTTGTCAAATGATTAATATCTAGACTAGATTTAAACACACACACACACACACACACACACACACACACACACAAACTACCAACTGATAAGCAGTAGAGAAACCGATAGAAAAATGGACTAAAGACACAAACGGACACTTGAAAAAAGTAGAAATAAAAATGTCAAACATTTGAAAATATACTCAAACTCAAGAGCAGTCAGAGAAATTCAGATAGTCGAAGGAATGCAAATTTTTGCCACAATTTTACACCACCCAATGGGGAAAAAAATCTGAAAAAGCTAAAACTACCAATCTGAAAAATCTGAAAATATAACAGTGCCAAATAATGTTGCATCTGATAAGAATATGAAATAAAAGAAATTACATAGTGCTGATTGAAGTACTAACTGTTCAATCATTTTAGCAAATAACTTAGTGGCATCAAGTGAAATATGTATATCCTCCATAATTTTGCCATTTCACCTGGAGAAGATCCTAGACATGTGCAAGAAGACACATGTACAAGAATGTACACAAAGGAACAATACTGTTTCTCCCCCAGCCTCTGTGTGCGCTCTCTGTCAAGTCAACAAATTTTTTAAAATCTTAAAAAACAAAAACAAAACACACACACACACACACACTGATAGCCAAAGTTGTGGTTTTTGTTTTTTTTATAAATTTATTTTTTATTGGTGTTCAATTTGCCAACATATAGAATAACACCCAGTGCTCATCCCGTCAAGTGCCCACCTCAGTGCCCGTCACCCAGTCACCCCCACCCCCCACCCACCTCCCCTTCCACCACCCCTAGTTCATTTCCCAGAATCGTTTCCCACAATACTGTTTTTAAATATAGCAGTTAGGAAATCCAGGAACAACACAAATGTCCATAGGGAGAAGACTGTATATTCAAAAATGTAATACAGCAGAGAAAAAGAATTACAGTTCCACAAAAAATATGGGAATGGGTGTGGGTGGAGATGGATCAAGTGGCCAAAAATGTACAAAATGTGATATAATTTACAGAATATCTCAAAAACATACGAACGTTGACAAAATATTTAAATAAGGTAAGGAACTAGGAAGAAAATGATGACCATAAAATTCAGAATACTGTTTTCTTTGGGATAGAAGAAAGGTTTTAATAGAAAGGAGCTCTCAGGCGATTCCAGTGATGTTATTTTAGTGTCTTGGTACATGTACATTTATTTATTGTTCTTTATATCTTGTACACAGTCATACATTCATAAAAATACTACTTTGTATATATTATATAAAACTCTATAAATTTATATATTCATTAAATATTTCTGTTTCATATTAAAAATACATTATTTATAAAACTAATACTCTGGATGAGAAAGACCAGAAAAAGAGAGGAGGGATAAATGGTCAGAGTTGGGTTTTTTGTTTCTAAATACAAGTAGATACAGGTGCTTAGATCTAAGGAGGGAGAAGAGGGTGTGGTCACGTCACTGTTGCGGAGAAGTCAAGAGCACAAAGAGTCGATAAAAGCGAGGGGCCTCCCGTCGCCTGGAGACGGAAGCTCTCAGCGGCACGGAAGGGGTTGGAGGGGCCTCGGGGGAGGGAGGCTCCAGAGAACCCGCGGCCGCGGGAAGGCCCCGCACAGCCCCCAGGTCACCCCGCCCCCGGCCTTCAGATCCGCAGGCAGGGGGCCGTTGGGGGGTCGGGGGCAGTAGGGGGGTCGGGGGTCGAGGGACATCGGGGGCAGTAGGGGGTCGGGGGGCGTCGAGGGCGCCGGGGGGTCGGGGCCGTGGGGGGTCGGGGGGCGTCGGGGGTTCGGGGGGGTCGAGGGGCGTCGGGAGATTGGGGGCGTCGGGAGCGGTAGGGAGGCGTGGGGGCATCAAGGGGCATCGGGAGGCGTCGGGGAGCGTGGGGGGATTGGGGGCGTCGAGGCGGTCGGGGGTGTCAAGGGGGTCGGGGGGGGCGTCGGGGTGTTGGGGGCGTCAGGCGTCAAGGGGGTCGGGGGGAGTCAGGGGTGTGGGGGATTGGGGGCGTCGAGGGGGTCGGGGGTGTCAAGGGGGTCGGGGGGCGTCGGGGGGTCGGGGGCGTCAGGCGTCAAGGGGGTCGGGGGGAGTCAGGGGTGTGGGGGATTGGGATTGGGGGCGTCGAGGGGGTCGGGGGTGTCAAGGGGGTCGGAGGGCGTCGGGGTGTCGGGGGCGTCAGGCGTCAAGGGGGTCGGGGGGCGTCAGGGGCGTGGGGTATTGGGGGCGTCGAGGGGGTCGGGGGGTCGGGGGCGTCAGGCGTCAAGGGGGTCGGGGGAGCGTCAGGGGCGTGGGGGTATTGGGGGCGTCGAGGCGGTCGGGGGTGTCAAGGGGGTCGGGGGGCGTCGGGGTGTCGGGGGGCGTCATTCGTCGGGGGGGTCGGGGGGCGTCAGGGGCGTGGGGGGATTGGGGGCGTCGAGGGGGTTGGGGGGCATCGGGGGGCGTCGGAGGCGGTCGGGGGCGCCGGCGGGCAGGCGGCACAGGCCGGGCGGGGCGAAACGCGCGGGGACGCCCAAGGAAGGAGAGCACCTCGGGATGCCGCGCCCTCGGGGGATGGTGCGGTCCCGGTGGTGGTGCGGACCCACAGCGGACCCCACAGCGGACCCCACAGCGGACCCCACAGCTCAGCCCTGTCCCCTCCGCCGCCGGCACACCGCCGGCGACAGACAAGCCTGCCCCGGAACCTGCTCCTTAGGCCAAAGGGTCAGTCGCTCGTTCCACGGGACCCACCCGCACACCCGGCAGACTTCTCTCCAGGGCCCGGGTCAAGGGTCCCGCGGGGGGCGCCCCCACCCCCACCCGCAACCCCGCCCCCATCCTCGGCCGAGGGCAAGGTTCTTGCTCAGGAGCGCGGCTCCCGGGGCGGAAGCGGGAGGGGACGCGCGGAGGAATCGGCCTTCTGCAGGGCCCCTCGGGCCGTCGGGCCTTCCGTCCGTCCGTCCGTCCACGGCGCACAGCGGCCCAGGCGGGGCGCAGCAGGTGCAGGTGCGAGCCTGGCAGGTACAGGTGGGAGCCCGGCAGGTGCAGGTGCAAGCGTGCAGCAGGTGCAGCTGAGAGCTCGGGCAGGTGCAGGTGAGAGCGCAGCAGGTACAGGTGCGAGCGCGGCAGGTGCAGGTACAGGTGCAGGTGAGAGCGCGGCAGGTGCAGGGGCAGATGTAGGAGCAGGGGCAGGTGCGAGCGCGGCAGGTGCAGATGCGAGCGCGGCCGCCCCCCCTGCCCCCCGCAAGGCCACGACCAGTCGGACTTCCTGCCTCCCAGCTCCGTGGCAGCGAGAGGCGGGGTAGCCCGTCTACAGGTGTCACCGCCTCTGTTGCTGGCGAGGAAACCCGGACGCACAGCCTCTCTCCAAGGCGTCTTATCCAAAGGACTCCCTCCAAATTAAGAGTCATCTATATTTTTGTTATTATTATCATTTCTTCTCCTTCCCCTCAAACCTGACAAACACAATTCTCCCGGGCAGCGCCTCCCTCCCCGGGCACCCGGCCCGCCCTCTGCAGGTAATCCCAGGGCAAAGGTGAGGCTCGCCGTCCTCGGGTCTTAGCGGTGCGAAGACGGACACTAGGGAGGCGGCTCCAGCCGCGGCTTCTCCAAACCGTCGTGGTGCATTCGCACGACGGCTGATGCGAGGTGCAAGGGTCCCGGATGGCAGGGCCCACCACCCCCAGCCTGGTGAACTGGCCCCTGCTTGGCCACCCGCATGGAAAGCAGCTCCCGGTGACCCTCCCAGGCTTTCCTCGGAGAACACGGGCCAGGCTGCACCTCCCTGCCCCCTTGGTGAGCGTCTGGGACATGGGACCCCATGAGCACGGTCCCCACCTGATGGGCGGCCTCCACGGCTGAGGCTCCAGGCTGACCCGGCCTCAGGGCGCGAGCACCCGACAAGGCAGCCCATGGGGGCGCTGGTGCAGCGGTCACCACGCAGGGCGGCCTGCCTCTGCCTCCTGCACCCTCTGCCGGACTCTCCTCCCAAACAACCCAAAGACCCCAAACCACACTGACCTCAGACTTCTGTGCCTCACAAGTCAGGCCCACGACTAAGTAACCCACCTGGCCCCAAACCAAGGAGCAAGTGGAGTAAGTGGCCGCGAGGAAAAGAGCGAGGACCTCAGGCCCAAGGGAACCCCGAGGGGGCAGGGGCCCTCCGGCCGCCGGCCACCGTGCAGGCAGGGTGTGCCATTCACCAACTGGGTCGCATTAAAACTGCCAAGGTCATCTGCGAACGGCAGTCGCTCTACTATCCGGGACGACTTGGGGCACAGGATGCCCTTCTCCAGCACGAGGAAACTTACAGGGTACGCCTGACACAGGACTTGGAACCACTGGTACCCAGAGTGCATAAAGGATTAGAAGCCACCCAGGTGTAGGAGATTAAGGATTTAATGGGCAGATGGAAGAGAAGAGCATCATCTGGACATCCTTCATCCTTTATAATAAGGGAACATTCCCCAGCGATCCCAGCAGAAAGAAAAGGCTTTAAAGGAACAAAATTTAGCAATTCTGTTGACAAAGGAAGAATCCTTGAATCCTTTTCTTTTTTTTTCTTTTTTCCTAATGAGAGTCTGTCTGCCAAAACCTGATTACCTTTCATAACAAATAAATCTCTACCTAGCAGAAAGGGAACTAAGTAACAAAAGTAGGCCTTGCCCCCCACCCCCCAACAGGCCATCCTCTAAACTGTCCAATGTCACAACATCAAGAGTCTGGTGTGAACAGATGGAGCTTGGATAATAGAGGTGAGCATGGCCAGCAAATGCTAAGTCAGGGCCCACCTTTGATCTGCTGAGCTCAGTCTTGAAAAAATGAGTGTTAAAAATCATTAGTGTCATCACGCTGATCTGCTAAATAGACTCTTCTTCTGAGTGAGCCACCAGCAGTTAGGAATCAAAATAAAACAAACCCTAAAACCTGGATTCGGATACTTCTCAGTATTGGGATCTAAGCCATTCCATGGAATCTATCACCACTCCCAATTTCAAGACCCTGACTTCAGCCAGACCAGTGTGACTGTCCCCTCTGAGTACCTGAAGGCACTATCTGTGCCTTGTAACTGGGAAACCTAAACCCCCTTCAACTCCGCCCTTTATATTCCCAGATACAGCTCCATTTTTGTCTGACCAAAGAACCCAGGTGTTGCTTCCTTCTCAGAGTTCCATTGATAGTATGGTTTTCTTCACTCCATTGGACATTTAATTAAATAACAATACAAGACAGCTGATATGGATGTTCCATTTCCCTCAAAAGTCTTGTTTTTTTCCTATTATTTTATCACAGTATTTCCAAACATGTATACATTTTGACATAATTATGTAACAAAATCCCATTTAATCATCACTTACCACAAAAACTTATATAAACACATGGGCAATCTCCTTGGTGAACTTTATATTCCCTAAACAAAAGTATAAAATTATTTAAGATTTTATTTATTTATTCCCGAGAGACACAGAGAAAAAGGCAGAGACACAGGCAGAAGGAGAAGCAGGCTCCCTTGTAGGGAGCTCCATGTGGGACTGGATCCCAGGACCCCGGGGTCACGACCTGAGCCAAAGGCAGAGGCTCAACCACTGAGCCACCCAGGCATCCCTAAAACTATTTTCATACTTGTTTGGTTTCTCCCCAAATTTAGCATGTAGTAACAACTCAATAAATACTTGGTTGGTTGTGAAAATGAATTGAAATCCAATCCACCAAAGTTCTGAGTTGTCCCTTAAGCATTAAGTTTACTTCATCCAATCAATTCTTAGACCATAAAAGTACTTATTTTTTAAAGAAATACTACCAAGTAATATTAAGAAAATGTCTCCTGGGGTGTCTGGGTACCTTAGTCAGTTGAGCACCTGACTCTTGGTTTTAGCCGGGGTCATGATCTCAGGGTCGTGAGACTGGGCCCCACAAGGAGAGGTTCTCGCTCTCCCTCTGTCCCTCTCCTGCTCTCCCTTTCTCTCTCTGAAAAAGGAAGAAAGACAAAAAAAAAAAAAAAAAAAAAGAAAAAGGTCTCCTGAAAAACTGCATGAAAATGAAAAAATTATAACCCTAGTCTCATTCCATCGCTTAATATTTCATCAGCAAGTACAATTGGCTTTTGACACCAAGACTGGAAAGTTATTATCAATAAACAAACAGCCCAGCACACTAGAGAGATACTAGAATTTATCTTTAGGGAACCTAACTCAATTCTAGCTAGTAAGATGACCCTACACAAGTCACTTATATCATCTGTCAGTCCTTACCACTAAAATACAAATCATCATACTCTTCCTTGTGACCTCGTATCATTGTAAGGCTGATTTTTTTAATTTTTCAAACTGCTTTATAAAATACAAAGCACCACGTAAGTATTACACTGTCCTCAGGGCACACCCCACAGTCTACTTGGAGGCACAAGACACAAAACTATATGAAATACTAAAACCTAATGTCTAGCCATGTAAGCAACACAGATATGAGAACTGAAGTGCCTAGCAAAGGCTTCGTGGTGACAAGGGAAAGAAAGACACAAAGGCACTTGAGAAGATAGATATACTGTGTGCAAATTCACACACATGCACACACACACGCACACACACACACACAAAGTGCCTAAATTATCCAAAGCACAGCTAGAGCAGTTTGCAATTTATTAAGCAGATGGTGCCAAGAAAAAAATAATGATGGTAGAGAGATTTGAAGCAGTTGACTGAAGCTAAATTATGAAGGGCCTCAAATGATGGCTAATCATTCGAAGTTCAAGGAAACACTGGCAAAACCTGGGCAATACAATTATCAGCAAATTAGCATCCCAAGAAAAGTAACTGATTTATAAGAGTCAGGAGAATGTTACCATTATCAAGATGGAAAACCACCAGAGCTGTGACTGGAGAGTAAGCACTGGAGAGACCAAAGAGCATACATGTGGAATGTGGATAAGAAGAGACCCAAAGTGAGTAAATAGAAGCTCTTGATGACAATCTTCAAAAAAAGACTTCAGACTTTCCCTTGGATTACAGAGCTCCACATTACGAGAATCTCCCCATCTCATCGTTGACCCCTAGGCCTGTCTCTGTCCCTCCACCATGCCAATCTCCTTCCAGATTTAAAAGCCATCATTTAGCTGTTTTCTCTGACTCTAATGCATTTCTTTATGATCTTAGTGTGCCTACGTCCTTTTTGCCATTCCGATCTCCAGGTTGAAGGTCATCTTCTCAAACAACCAGCTCTCCCTAAACCACCTGGTCCAAGGTGCTTTCCAAGGCCTGTCATTATTCTATCTTAGTTATCTGTATAGCACTTCTTGGATTCTAATCTTTTTCTCATTTAATTACTTATCCCCCGCCCAAAACTGGAATTCCAGGAGAACGGGAACTTTGAGACCTCAGCACGGTGCATCCGAGCAGCCAGAAGAGTGCCTGGCATAGAGTAGGTTGCTTGATAAATATCTGTCAAACTGATAGGGAAGTGAGTTGTTCACAGTTGACCTTCACAGAGGAAGTCAAAGTTGCTGTTGTCCTCAGGGCTACTATGGGTTCCAGGTCTTCTTCAGGCTTCTTGGATCTTCCACTTCCCTTATGCTGTGACCGAATCTCAAATCCTTTCAAATCTGTTCCTTGTGTTACTTTGCTAGCTTTAGTGTGAGTCTCCCATTTGTAAATACGAGCTTTACATAGATGCCTTCACAGCTTTCATTACCTCCTTAGAACCTCATCAAACGCATGTAAGACCAGCTAACACCCCATACTTCAGGGACTGAAACTCAAAAGATCCCACAAAATAGTCACTCAGTGGGCAAGGAGGTATTGACCACTGGACATGGAATCGAACACAGGCCAGTGACATGCAGCTCAAACCTTTACCCGGTATACAAAGTGCCCTCCATTCTATATTATACTGACACACACACAAAATAAAACTTAATTTGCATGTAGCATGTCACAATACTAATGTAATATATATACATATAGAGAGAACATATAATATTCAATAATTCAATATCATATATATTCAATAATATATATTCAATAAATAAAATTATTTGGTAACGTGTTTATTGTTCTGCTTGCAATTCCCCCCCACTGCCAAGAGGAGAGAAAACCAGGAAGAGGTGAAAACACAGCAGAAAAAAGATGAAGAACAACCAAAAAATAAATAAATAACAACAACCACAACAAAGAAAACCACCCTGGTATTAATGGTGCTAAGCGGACTTCATCCCCTTTGAAAGCCTTCTATTATGAAGCTCACAACCAAACCAAAAGTGGTTTTCTTTTTTAAATAAATATTAACCTGGAGAATCACTGTATCTATTTCCAAGTATTATATTTGTGCTGTTGTTGCAAAATACTCAGATCTAAAGATGTTGAGGTTTGAACTAAACTTTGATCTCCAGGTGCTAGAAATTTTCCATTCTTTATTACCGTATTGAATTATCACTTGGTATAAATTTATGACTACAGACCTTATTTTTGAACATAAAATGAGAATTGATTTACTCCTTCCAGAAGAATTTACTGCTGAGAAGAATGATTTTTTAAAAGATCATTCAAAGAATATTAAGAATCTAAATCTCATCAGGGAATTCCAGTGGTGTGTGCAACGGTTATTTATAAAACTAAATGCAGAAATAACATGTAGCAGCTAGTTTTATAATGACAGTTTTAAAAACACCTTTTGAAAATGATAACAACTAAAATTAATCATAAATTTTCCACTAGATTACAAAAGTGGATGTTTTAATTTACAGCATCCAAAGTTTGTTTCCCTTCATATCCCAACTTCTATTACTGGCAACAGAATAGATTCTCTTTAATATCATCTAAAGAAATAGTAAAACAGATACAAACTATAACCAGGCCTGACATTTCCTTTAGATTTCCTTCCTACAATATTCTCTCTATTGAAAAACTCACAGTAAAATAGATAATTATATCCTTTAATTTTTCCATCATGGTCTAAGAAACTGAAATCCCCGCAGCATACAAGTTAAATTTTAAATAAAAACATAATGTCACTCAGTTTTGTTCTTCCTGTGAAGAGCCAGTAATTTTGTTCACATACCGCAAGTAGCCTAAAATAAGAAAAAATAAATAAAAAAGCACTCTTTGAAGTGGAAATGGACAAACAGGGCACATAAAAATTCAAGTTGTACAGAAACTTGAAAGCCCTAAAAAAAAAAAAAAAAGGAGAACAATTCCAATTAACTATCAAAGTCTGCAGACAAAAATAACTGAATAAAGAATTCATCTTAAATTGTTGTCTCTGCTTTCTTCCATGATATGGTGGTGCTGCATGGATACGTGGCACAGCATTGTCAGAGGCATCATTAAACTGATGAGAAGGAAAAACTCAGGGTTTTTTTTTGTTTTGTTTTGTTTTGTTTTGTTTTGGGGGGGTGGTGGTGTTTGGTTAGGAATCCTGCCCCAGTAGATACACTTTTTAATCTGGGTACACAGAGATGAGCCCAGTAAACGTATGCTAAATAATCAATAAGGAGGTGTGGAGAACAAGGGAGCAGGGGGTGTCCGTGCACACTCAACGAGCCGGGCTGGGTGCAGGGGAGCAAGCACATCCCTTCCACCCCCTTTGGGGTACCTGTGTCCCCAGGCCTCCCGGATAACACCATCTCCTGAAGACAAAAAAAAAAAAAAAGTCACACGCTGAACACACACTAGGCCACTCTCCTTACTGCTCATTACTCGCCAACCCGCTATTAAAGGAGAAGTGAGTTCATTCCTGGGAATGGTTCTCGGGAGCATCAGTGACAGGCCATGGCCTCCCGCCCGCCAAGGCAGGTGCGCGCGGGACCCGGGGCCTCCGTGCTGCATGCCAGGGGGGTCAGTGTGCTCTCGGGCAGGACCCCCCTCCCTCGTTTGTCTGCATTTATTTGCAAACTGTGGGTTTCATCAAGGAGTCGGCCAGAACCTAAAGGGGGCGGGAAGCAGATGCTTTTATAAGAAGAGCAGATCGCTGCGGGGCTCAGGGAGGGGGCGTCCTCACAGGCTTGCAACTTTCACGAAAACAAGGACTATAATGACACGGGAGGTTGTCCAAACCCACTTGGAGCACTTCAAATGAAACGACTAGGAAATCATTAGGATTACACATTAGCAGCAAAAGGCTGCTTCCTTAAGAGCCCGTCACACAGAGGGTGTGGAGAGAATGTGAGGAGGAGCCCGAGCGCCCGCCGCAGGCCCGGGGCCGAGCCCAGACCTCAGGACGGGCCAGAGTCTGCGCCCGGGAGCAAGGCTGGATGCTGAAGAGGAAAAGGTGGGAACGGTTCTGCAACGTAGCCCATGCGTGAAGACGAGGAACGTTCCCTTAGCTCCTGATCCAATACCAAATCCAGCGGACACCCGAGTCCGCACGCAGCCCGCTGTCCTGGACAAGCAACTGACCCGACGGGCCTCGCGGTCACCCAGCGCGGCCTTCTCCCTCCGGCCACGGACTCGCTGCCTTACAGCCCGGTTTACACTTTCAGGTGTACAGGGCTGTCTTCTCTGTACAACGGGACTGGAAAACGGTCTCCTCCATCGGCACAGGTGTGTGCTTTTAATCCAGCCGCAGGCCTCACGGGTGCCATCCCCAAAGGATAGCGGCAGCACCCTCCTTGGCAGCTCAAAGATGTGACACGGGCTATTAGGATGCCTCTGTCCGCACAGGAGAATACTCATCTAAAAGTTGTTTCAAAATAGTTTTTATTTGGGCAGGCTGGGTGGCTCAGGGGTTCAGCACTGCCTCAGCCCAGGGCATGATCCTGGAGACCTGGGATCGAGCCCCACGTCGGGCTCCCTGTGTGGGGCCTGCTTCTCCCTCTGCCTGGGTCTCTGCGCCCCCCCCCCCCCCGCCTCTCTGTGTGTCTCTCATGAATGAACAAATAAAATCTTGAAAAAATAAAATAGTTTTTATTTTAAATATTATTGTCGTTATTACTTTGCCAGAGGTAGGGCCCTGGCTCCTTCCATCCCCTGTGCTCTTACCCTCAGTTCATCTCCTTCCTCATGGTTACAGGATAACTGCAATAGTGCCAACTATCATGCTCTCATGAAAAAACAAGTCTTTTTTTTTTTTTTTTTTTTTTTTTTAAATCAGGGACAGCCCGGGTGGCTCAGTGGTTTAGCACCACCTTCGGCCCAGGGTGTGATCCTGGAGTCCGGGGATCAAGCCCCACATCAGGCTCCCTACATGGAGCCTGCTTCTCCCTCTGCCTGTGTCTCTGCCTCTCTGTCTCTCTCTCTCTGTCTCTCATAAATAAATAAATAAAATAAAAATGAATTTAAAAAAATCAGGGACAAACATCTTTCCCAGAAGTACCCCCGGCAGATTTGCCGTCCTAACTCATGGCTGGAGTGTATCCTAGGGCCACCCCTACCTGCAAAGGAAGACAGGGCAGTAAGGAGGGTGGGAGAGATTCTTTGCAGTGTACAAAAAGGAGAGGGGAATGAATACTGGACAGATAACTTTTGCAACACTGTCATGCCAGATGATGAGCCGGGTCATTTGTAATGCTTCTACATAAAAAAGTCATAGGTGCAATATACATCTAGTTCCATGGACTGAATTCTCACCTCCACAATCCCAAATTCATGTTGAAGCCCAAATCCTGTCACTGTATTTGGAGACGGGGCCTTTGGGAGCTAATTACGGTGACATGAAGTGATAAGGGACCCTAAGCTGATAGGCCCGGTGCCCTTAGAGGAAGAAGAGGAAAAGCTGTCTCTCTCCAACAGGTGAGGACACAGTGAGATAATGGCCATCTACAAGCCCGGAGGGGAGCTCTCACCAGGAGCCAGAGAGCCCAGCATCCTGCTCTTTACACTTCCCAGCAGGAGAGAAGAAAATTTCTGTTGCTTGCGCCACCCCAGGTCTGTAGTGCTTGGTTATGGCAGCCAAGCAAACTAATACTCGAGGAAAGAAAGACCTTGCCTCTCTCCTTCCTTCGGGGGGACTCTACATGGTTGAATGAGGACGAGTATGAACTGGAAATGTTCCAAGAGCTCTTTTCCTCACTCTTTGCATGGCTGGTTCCTAAGCATGCTCCTACTTGAGCCCATCCCCAAAGATCAATCTTTGAAAGACTTTTTATTTAAGTAAACAGTCACTTGCTTTAAGTCCTAATCTTCTTAGATCCAAAGCCAGCAGTATCTCTGGAGTGTAACAATCACCCCATTGCCAAAACATCAGTGCAATGCACGTTAACATAAAGCTTTAAAAAGGAGACAAAAACAGAAAATCTCATGCCTGCCTGTCCAGTTCTTCCATTTTTTCAGGCCAACAGAAAATGTGAAGAAAATGAGTTGCAAAAGTTCAGTGTTTGTTACTCAGTGAATCAGGAGAAAAAAAGAAAAAAAAAACCAACCCAAGAAACAAAAAGACACATTGTGCTACATTATCACTTTCTAGTCTCTGGCCAAACCCCTGTAGTTTTCAACATGCATCATTTTTGTGATTAATGATGTGCACCCAGTTAATGGAAAACAGCAGATTAGGTTTCCACTAATAGTTCTGGAAGTTATGTCTGCCTGCCTCATTTGGTAACAACCTCGCTGTTCATAAGAAACTAATGGATTTAATCCCAAAGCAGGACTGAGTTTTATGCATACAACACAGGTCAGATTTCCAGACTGGAGAAAATTATACTTTTAGAGGTGTGTTGATCTTCTGTTGAAATTTAATACTGAGATAATGTCTCATAATGTTTTGGGTGGTTTTATTTTATTTTTTTTTCT
The DNA here is from genome assembly GCF_018345385.1 of Vulpes lagopus. Lineage (NCBI taxonomy): Eukaryota > Metazoa > Chordata > Mammalia > Carnivora > Canidae > Vulpes > Vulpes lagopus. The sequence goes on from NC_054825.1 coordinate 124,224,283, forward strand.
TTTTACTTCTACTTGGTGATCAATTCGAAATTTTACAGTACTCACTTGAGGCCTAAAAAAATAGGTAGAATTAGCAACTTGCAACCATGGCAAATATAAAAAATATATAAGGATACTTCCTATAATCAGTATACTGAGCCAAAAAGACATCTGTTGCTCTCAAGACACAGGTGAGAAAGGGTTCCTTATATATTAATATATCAATGCAATGCTTATGTCTTAAGCAAAATTTACATTTGCTTGTTCTCTCTCACCATAGAAAGTGTTGGCTTCCAATAACTGGTTTAGGAAAAACAATGTGGTGTGGTGAAAAGCATACTAATCCAGAAATACAGGAATCAAGAGGCAAGAATGATAGTCCCATTTATGCCTCAAATTACTTTGGAAACAAATCTATCTTTTGTTTTCATTTTCCCCACCATATTTCACATTTATTTCCCTTAAGTCATTTAACAAATGCTATACTGTCTCAAGTTTTATCTGTGTGTATCTCACATTTCCCATCTGGAGTAGGCTCCCTAAAGGCAGACTCCACAGCTGATTTACATTTTTATCTCTGCCAGTGTCCAGCTAGAATGTAAGCGTCCGGAGAAAAGGGACATCGCCTGTTTGCCCCTTAGAGGTTAGAGGGGGGTAACTTCATGATAATAAGCTGTCAAGGAAGCAGACCTTTTATTTATTTTATTTACTTTATTTTATTTATTTGAGAGAGAGCTAGAGCACGAGAGAGAAGGGCGTTGGGGGGTGGGGCGGCCAGTGGACTCCCTGCTGAGCCCAGAGCTCAAGGCTGAGCTGCATCCTGCAACCTTGAGACCATGACCTGAGCCGAAGTCAGACTCTTAACCAAATGAGCCACTCAGGTGCCCCCAGTAGACATTTTAATAAACACAAATCGTAGGGTCTGGAGATGGAGCCCTGCAACAGGCCCTCATCCCTCTCCCTCTGCCCCTGCCCCTACTCATGCTTGCTCTCTCTCCCAAATAAACAAGATCTTTAAAAAAAGAAATAAAGAAATAAGCACAAAACCTGAAAAGTACACCATGGAGGAGGAGGGATGGATAGGCAGAGGAAAGAAGATTTCGAGGACAGTGACAATCCCCGGTGATGCTAGTGATGGCTGTCTGCCATTAGACACGTGTGCGGCCCCAAAGGTGAACCCTGTGAACTGCGAGGGATGAGCGCATGTCAGGGCAGGCTCGTCCAGTGCAACCAGTGTCCCCGTGGTGGAGGATGGGGATAATGAGGGAGCGGCCCCTGTGTGCGTCCACGTGGGGTATATGGGGAATCTCGGCACCTTCCTCTCCGTTTTGTTGTGAACCTAAAACTGCTCTACAAAAATGAAGCCTTGAGAAAAAAGTGACCGTAAAAAAGACCAGCACGCTTTCAAAACAGAAGAAAATGCTGAACATGCACTAAATCCAAGAGTTTGCAAATTTTGTATTTACCCATCACGTTGATCTGACTTTATGATCAACACATAGTATGTGTCAGACACCCTTCTAAACACGTGTATGTGTGTGTGTGTGTGTGTGTGTGTGTGTGTGTGTGTGTAAAGGTAACTCAATACAACAACCCAATCAGTTAGGTACTGATTTATCAAATAAGGAAACTGTACTCAAAAAATTAAGGAATATACTCCAGGCTGGACAACTGCTACATAGTAGAGTCGAGGTTCTCTAAGGAAGAGCTGGCTCCAAAGTCCATGAGCCGTATATTGATTTGGCAGGTCACCAAAATTCATAATTTTGCCTTTGTTTCATAATTTCATGTATTTTTTTTTCCTTTTTCAAATAAGAGTTCACGTTTCTTGGGGTCAAAAACTGCTATCTCCTCGTTATTGAACAGTCCACAGCATGATCAATTTCCTGTGGGGACATCTTCTGTTTAGCATCTGGCTGGATGACATTTCTAGGAAGGGCAAATCACACCAAAGATATACTACATCTGTTTCAGATTCTTAGTTCTACAGAATAGGGAAGAAGAGAAGAGCTAGCTTATGGTAGAGGTTTGGATTTTTTTTTTTACCCTACTTCTGGGAATATGATTTTTACATAAAAATTATCCTATACTAATTAAAGGTAGTAGCACCCTGGGATAATTTTCTTTTTGATTGTCGTTGTTGTTGAAGCTGGTGGTAAGGAGTGTACTGGAGCGATGGTTGGGTAAGGAATGGCTCAGGCAAATAAAGATAGGAATTTCCACTAGAAATACAAAAGAAAAAGGAATTTTAAAAAGTGAGAAGGTTACACAAAAACTTAAAGAAGTTTTGGAGAGTGTAAAGTCTCTGGAGAATTGAAGAAACTGTGGAATGAAGAAGAATAGTTTCTGTGCATATCACACGTCTATTTAATCTAGAGTCTAGGAAAATTTTTAAAAATATGCAGTTTCTTTAAGAATTAAAAAGTACGTAGGCTTCCTACATAGCATAATGCAATGGCTACCTTTTAATTTTAAAAATCCATAAAGACTCTGCATTAAGCAACAGTCAAAAGTTTTTCATGTTATTTCCTAATAGCAAAAATGCTACATAAATATAGTTTACGTCATGCTGGTGTTTCTAATAACTGATATAAGGTACAAGCGGGTATCTAAATGACTGAATCAATAAAATCATCAATCAAGTAATTTATTGGGCACTAAGCACATGAATAAAAATTATTCTACTCTGTGTTTTGCTCTCATTGATTGTTAAGTTCTGCAGGTTAAGGAAAAACGATGTGAAAAGAAAAGTAATTAATCACTTAAGTAATGATCTATTGCTCAAATTTCAATCTGCAAGAAAGAAATGTTTACCCACAGGTTCCAAGTTACGTAGTAATCTTCTTCTCTGTCAGAAGATCCCCAAAAAGATCTCACTGGCCAGGTTGAAACTTGCACACGCACGTTTGCGCATCTTGCTTAAAACACCAAAGGTCTACGTAACCCTAGGGAGCTTTGTCAGGCAAAATGAGACTGAATAAAGAATCATCCAGTCCACGGAAGTGTAACTCAACATGAAAATTAGCATCGCAGCAATGTGTGCCCTAAGAAAATGGTATTAATATCAATGACTCAAAGACAGATCTTGCGAAAAACAAGAAAAGGTAATTAATTATACGGATGCTACTTCTTAGTTGTGAAGGCGTATTAGCATGACACCCAGATATATTATTTGTTGGATTCATCAAAATCCACATCTGTGTTTTTCTTAAAAGACAGAACTAACAGTTTGACTCCTTAATGAACAGATAGCCGATAGCAAAGTGTTGGACATGGGCAATCTGACTCTAGACACCAAATTTCTAACAATTTTGCTGATTTGTTATTTGGGATTACATTTATCGTAAGGAGGCTGAATCCGCTGGCAGTTTTCTTTTGTTAAGTCAGAGCTTTTTTCTTTTCAGGGTTAAGCTCCAATGACAGGTTCTAGCGAAGTCAGTGTGATGACAACGCGTTGTGAGGGTGACCCAGCACACGAGGACCCACCGTAGCCAGAGATGAGCGTCCAGGCCCTTAGCATTAGTTTCCTACCTTCCAGCCACCCGCCAGCAGCATGTGCCCCCTAGGAGGGCCCTGGGAGGACAGACACTGAGGAATGACATCCTGCAGCTCCGGGATAATGGAATCAACACCCCCTGAAACCTCCACAGATACACAGCCCTGAACAAAGAACCTTCCCGGTGAAACTGTACCTATGAAGTGAGAGGCTTTTTAATAAAACAGAAAACCAACACATGACAAAGCAATTAGAACAATGCATTCTGTCTCCTAACCCAGGACCTAAAGACAAGTTTCACCTGAAGAAATTGTTCATTTTTAAGAAGCGGAAACGAACTGCTTTTAGCTTATAAATCACCCACTGACCAACTTAAAACATACTTTTACATATGTGTTCTCATTAGGTTCTGTAAATGAACTACAAACAGACAAGTCTTTTAAAAGTTCGAATTTCAAGACCTGACACAAAAATGAATTTTGGCACGTGCCCAGGGACAGGTTTCCCCAGCTATCGCAAGCACAGGGTTCTTAGGAAACTTTTCAGAAACATAAACAGGGGAAAATGAAGAAGCAATTATATTAATTTGTATGGAAAAATTTTTTAACATCCCCTGACCCCCAAAAATAAGCTTTTTGCCTCTTCTGATACCTTAGGTAACACATCTTGTTAACAGATGCACAAAAATAAATCCAGATAAAGCACAGATGCTCGCACAGTTCAAAGCTACGGTAGCCTGATGCTAACATGTTGAATGTAGTTCCTGGAGAAGGAGCTTGGTGGGACGCCTCTTGCAGCTGGGCTGTGTGCTGCTTCCATAATGGCTCGCTGCAAAACAGAGTCTGCAGGCAATTTTAGCTTTCCACCTTTTTTTTTTTTTTTTCAGAAAAGCGGAAATCCTCTTTAGATTTCTTTCGGTTAGCATACGGTTTACTAAAACTTCACTTCATTAAAAGCAAAGTGGTGTAAGGTGATGTTTCAAAAAGCAGGGGATAGTGGTACTGCACCTTATGGGGAGGATTCTGAGCAACTCTCCAAACTGGCAAATGATCCTTTTTTTTTCTTTTTTTTTTTTTTGTTAAACTATATAAAATAAGTCTTATGAAACATAAAGGAGATACTGATATTATTCATTGTCTGGTTTAGTCATAATTATATTAAGTATTCCTGGGGGGGGGGGGAGACATGGATAGCTTTTCCTTCTCTGTTTGCTTATTTTGAAACTCCATGTAACTGACAAAAAATGTAAATAACTATTCAAAATACCTCCCCCTTAGATGATATAATTCATGAAACACTATTTCATGTTTATTTTCCAAATGTTATTGTCAGGAAGTCAGCAAACCCATCCAGTTTGAATAATGCACTCAAATCAAAAAGGACATTTTCTTCCCAAACAGAAACATGGAAATAGATCTGTCAATAAGCAGCTCTTCGTCAAATAACCAACAGACTTTGTACCTAAGACTAGTGTTTTTTTTCAGTTCGAGTAAATATTCTCACTACTTTAAAGGTTGTGTGCCAATGTATTTAAACATGTCCTCAAGAACGGGGCGAGAGGAAGGGGCAAAAGTGACCACCTCGGTTCCAAAGGGCTAGGTCTCACCTCTAAGTATGACGCACAATGAGGTCCAATGACACTAAACCATAAACCAAAAAAGCGCAGATGCTTACCTGATATTCATTGGGCCAGAAGGTGCTCACTGCTAGCTCAGCCCGAAGCCAATCTCTGCCTGTGAATCCAGTCACATTCCAAATTGGATTGGCAAGAGGTCCCTTATTCACCCTAACCAGGATGTTCAAAGTGCCAGGATTTAACCCTTTCTGGCTGTATAACAGGTAACTGAAATCAATACAGTGAGTGTCGTTCTCCTTCATTGTAGGCAGCTGAAGTCTGGCTTTTTCTCCAGGGTCATGATCTGAGGAGTCCACTATCATATAGGAACCTGAAATGACATTACGTGTAACAGAGCTAAGTAGACATATAAACAAAAGGGAGTACCTAATAATAGGAAAAAAACGCTAAAAATAATGCCAATGCATTTTGAGCATTAAATGTACCTCAAAAGGACTGACTGTCTTCCAGAACAGATCCACAGAAAGAGAGCAAACTGGTAAGTAGGGGAACTCCATTTTTAGTAAGCCACAGATATTGTTCAAAGTACGTAAGACGCATCGATTCATTTCCTCTCTGAAACAATCTGCTTTACATAATCAGTCAACTGAAGTACAATTAGTAACTTATTCGAAGTCAAACAGAGTAGGTAGGGCCTGGTTCAAATCCAGATCCCAATCCTCTAGTCTTACTAAGCAAAGGTCTTTTATTATCAAACAAGGAAACAAAAAGGCCCAAGACTTGATTGGCCTCATTTACGGGGAGGGGGCATCTTCCCTTTTCCCTATCATCCTTCCCGTGCGGGGAGATGGGTTAACTAAGCTCAGGCACCATCCGTTCTGATTTCAGATCCCAAGATCCTCATTTGCACAAGCTGGGCTGCCGGACCACTCTGTCCTAACCACTCTGAACTTAAGCTCGGGGAATAAGGGTATTTGGCAGTGTAAACATAAGGACGGGAGTTGAAAATGTCCATTTTGTTAGGCCTGAGACTCTGACACAGAGTGGATTTGCCTCCTTGGAGCCCTGCCCACTAAGCTACCAGCTCATCACCTCAGCTGCTGCAGTCCTGCTCCCCTGGAGCTGCGAGACAACTGGTCCAAAAACACTAGTCTAACCTCATTACCTTTCATTTCATGAACATTTCCTGGTTGTCTGTCATAGGACCTAGGAAATCCCAACGCCACGGCAGCTAGAGCTTCCACCCTCCGACACAGTCTCGGTGCTGAGTACAAATGTGGGACTTGTACACCAGTTGCTGCTACCAGCCTAGGGACCTCGGCAGAAAGACCAGCAGGTTTCCTCACGTCAGCGTGGACTTGAATGAAGATCCACATCACTAAAATGTTGGTACACCTATTTGTCGCACTGAAGGTGGAACACGTTTGATTGTAATTTCCCCCCCTAGAATGTAATTTATCCAGAACACGTATGAAGGGCATTACTACAGAATCCAGTGTTGCAAGGGTTGCACCAGGACATCTCTTCCTGACTGACGACTCTGCTTCCTCCCTAAAACCTAAGAATGTTTGCGTAACACACTCAGTACTCATGGAGCACTAGTCTAACTAGTTCAATTAACCCCCAAAGCAAGCTCAAGTCACGGCAGGTAAGGGGACTCTGACTACCTAAGAAACTGAAATTTCAAATCTGATGAATTCCACTCTAGAGTTCAGAACGTATGTAAAGATTTCACATGACAAAATGATCAGTTATCAGGCAAAGTACAGACTACGCTTACTATACCGATGGTTCCTGTTATTTCTTCCACTTCATTTTTTCTCAGTATTCATCTCCTCTTGTAACCTCAAATTCTCTTTCTTTTTTTCTCCCTGATTCTCACAGATTGCATGCACATTAATAGGATAAATCGGTCATGTGTATTTTTGGAGAAATTACATCTTTTTTTTTTTTTTTAAACAGGATATCCTGGATCCCAACCCTATTTATACAAGCAGGATGTTTCTATTCTTGGTTATATACTCACGTTCTGAGGTCCATGGCTGATTTGCCAAGATGTCTTTCAGATTCACCAAAGGAGAGCAGACTAATGGTTGCTTTTAACTAAGACCAGGCCTGAGATCTTAGACGGGTTACAGACTGTAACTGGGCCTCAGCTTCTTCACAAACCTGTGACCTATTTCTCCACTGCCAGAAGAGGGTTGTTTTTTGTTTTTTTGTTTTTTTTTTTTCAGTGATATATTATGGCAGTAGTGAATTTAAATTATTTTTTACAAGTCTTCATCAATTATGGCTTCTGATTGTCAATTTCAAAGTAGTGCTCTCTAAATGACTTACAGGCTTTCAAGTGGTTATTTTCTTCCATTATAAAATAAACTTTGGCATAAACTATGCGCTGTCCTACATCTTAATTACATACGGTGATATTTGCCATTAAGACCATTTAGCAATTTTCATCCAGTTGCACTTTTAAGCTATGATAATTTTCTTATTAAGGAAATGGGATGAGCAAAGTATATTAATTTGTAGGGATTACCAATCAGATCATTAGAAAGGACAAAAGTCACAAAATAAAAGCTTGCTCAAACTATTCCAGCATTTCAATACAAGTTAATTTGGAAAAAAAAAGTGCTGATATTTCATCTCTATAGAATGTTTTTGCTAAATGGGCTAATCAATGCAGCCTAGTTAATGCTAGTTTCTGAGTGCAGTGAAATAACATGCATTTATTGCATGGCTCCAGAAAGGAAGAAGCAAGCACTCGCACCAAAGGGCCAACCGAATACTTCTGCCAACAACTGGTTCCATATAGTGGCAATTCACCCAGTAGACACCATGGAGTAGCTACCTATCTGACATGAGATTTACTTTCATCACCCCAAACACAGAACACTGTGCTATTCCTAACAACTTCTAAAAATTACTTCTACAGTCTTCCAGAATAACTGGCTGTAATGCTTAGTGTCAGGAAATTCTACGCTATGCATTTCCCTCATTCTTTATGTCCGAAGTTAAGCGTATTTACTATAGTTCTGTCACCAGCTAACTAAGAACTCAGATTCCTAATAAGAGGTTAGTTCTATTTAGTTGTGATTTACCCATCACAAAACTTAATAATGAAACATCTGTGTAGTAACTTGTAATTAATGTAATTTCTTTAATGTGGCCTTACAAGTATTCCTTACAGTCTCTTGAGCAACAGAGGTCTCAAATACATCATTTAAGAAATAAAAGAAAAAGTTATGAGGCTTATGATATGTATTTTTTAGGATATAACTTTTCTGAGGATTCTGACAATGAGAATCAAAACCTTGAAAAAAACCAAAAACCTTGAAAAAAAAAAAAACCAAAAACCTTGAAAGAGATAGATACCTTCCAAATTGAAGTATGTAAACTAGATAAGCAATTTCTATACGTACAAAGCTTAAAAACAAGGAAAAAAGATGTCCATCTCATCAATACATTATTCAAAACAGAGAAAAACAGGGAGGCCTGGCTGGCTCAGTTAGCAGAGCATGCAACTCTTGATCTTAGCGTTCTGGGTCTGAGTCTGTGATGGGTATAGAGATTACTTTAAGTAGAATCTCTTAAAACCAATAAAATAAAATGAAAAAGAAAAGAGAAAAGTATTTCAAAGGTCCAATAATAGGTAACTTGTAAAATTATGGTAAATCAGTTTGATGAATAAATAAAGTCATTAAAAATGAATTACTAAAACCACTTGATGGAAGATATTCACAATGTTAAGTAAAATAAGCAAGTTATAAAATACCATACTCATTTTTTAAAAAAATATATACGTAAAATAAATACAATCACGCAGATGTGTGTATTCATATAGGTACACATAGACATGCACATATGACTGGAAAAAAGTAATATATAACAAATAGTTAACTGTTTTCAAAGGGAAGCTATAATTGTCTTCTCTTTTCTTATTTTTATGTACATTCACTGAATGTTCCATAATAAACATGCATTAGATTTATACTTTAAAAAAAAGAGAGCAAGACTGCATGAAGACCATCTTATATAAGTAACATCAAATAAAAAATGATAAATACTTCAGAAACAAACATAGGTATTTGCCTTTTAAAACTAAATCCTATTTGCATCCTACAGATTAACAGCATCGGCTTTCAAAAACACACAATACAAACATCAGAAACTTCTTATTTCAATTCACGAAAAGAAGGGGGGGCGCTGAGTACTTAGACTACATAGCAGTTTTTTATTTAAAAAAGAATAACCAAAGAAACAAGTCCCATATTCATAAATGCCATAATGTAATATCTAGATGAGTAAATAATGTCCTATGGATTTTATGGATTAATGGAAATTTTATCTTTAAGATATACTTCTAGGAACAACATAATAACACAAGAAATAGGATTAACTGCACAGAAAACAATGAACGATAAATAGGTTTCCATTATTTTATTTTATTTTATTATTTTATTTTATTTTATTTTTTTTTAGGTTTCCATCATTTTAAAACGCCTTTATTTTTATGTATCCTTAGTATACCAACATAATATTTTTATTAATTCTTATTTAAAATACACTGAAGGGGGGATCCCTGGGTGGCCCAGTGGTTTAGTGCCTGCCTTTGGCTGGGGGCATGATCCTAGAGTCCCGGGATTGAGTCCCACATCGGGTTCCCTGCATGGGGCCTGCTTCTCCCTCCTCCTCTGCCTCTCTCTGTGTGTGTGTCTCTCTCTCTGTGTGTCTCCTCCTCTGCCTCTCTCTGTGTGTGTGTCTCTCTCTCTATCATAAGTAAATAAATCTTTAAAAATAAAAAATAAATAAAATAAAATACACTGAAGGTCTCCTGTTAACCAAACTGGAAGAAAGTTCCACTCCTCTGCTTGGTACCGATGGCCCTCCGTGACCTTTGCCAGTGCACCTCCTAGGACTCCTCGAGCCACCCTCTCCAGGCCGACGGGGCCCTGGCGACTTTGCCCGCACACCTTCCAGAACAGACTCCCGCCTCGGTCAGAAGGCCTCCCTCATCTTAGTCCCTCGCCAATGCTCGCCGTCGATCTTCCTCAGCCCCCACCCGTGTTGGGCTTCCCCTGGCTGGAAGCTGGTACAGGCCTGCGTGCTGGCTCTGCACCGTAGTTGTGCTACAGCCTTTGTACACATTTTAAATAATCCACGCAGGTGCTGTTTACCCCCTGGTGAGGAGAGGGACAGAAAGCAGCCAATCGCTCAACGTCCCATCGGAATGGAGGGGCCGCTCGGGAGGTGTCACACTGGGGCTGCGAACTCTGAGACACGGCCGGCCGCAGCGGGGAGGGCCCTGAGGAAGCACCACGAAGCCAGGAGGGGCCGCGACCAGGTGGCCGGGCCAGGGCTGGGCCAGAAGCCACCGATGGGCCGCACGTGCTTGTGCCTGCCCAGGGATGGGCAGCTGCCAGCTATTCGGGATCCGCATGAAAAAGCTAAAATAGAAGCATAATTGCCACAGGAGTAGAAGCACCTTCGTGTTCAGGGCCCTGAGCAGCCGACGGACAAACTACCGGACACGACAGACACCCGTGCAGTGGGACCCCGCAGGCCGCCCAGAGAAGGACCTGTGGGTGCTCAGCACCGGGGGACCGGCCAGGGCCCCGACGCCAGCCCCCAACACAGCAAGGGGCAGCTTCCCGGGCGGCGCCAACCGCACCTTTTCGGGAGAGAAACCACCTGATGGCCAAGGGTCAGAAGCAAAAACCAACAATAGCGACTGGTTTGTGGCGCTTCCACACGCGATCATTTGATGAAAGGCAGTAACGTCTGGAGGTGCGCGCTGAACAGCCTTCCGAGAGGCACGTTTGGGTACAAGGAAAGCCTTGTAAGAGCAAATGTCCTAGTCTCAGGACCCCTTTTACACTCTTAAAAATTAAGAGTGCCTTCAAAGAGCTTTTGTTTCTGTGCGTTGGACCAATATTGACCACATTAGCCATTGAACCTGAGACGCTCCCAAAAAGCTTATTCATTATCTAAGGATTAACAACCATCAATCCATCAAATGTTAATCTAAATAGCATGTTTTTATAAAAATTACAGATCTGGGTGCTGGTTTGGTTATCTTTTTGTTTTCTTTTAAAAGAAGCTTTTTTTTTTCTTTTTGTTCCTCCCCTATAAACATCTTGCAGTTACCCTGCCCTTGCTCCCTCTCCCCCTGTAATTCTCCTAGATGGGAAGGCCGGAGTGGAGCTGGGCTGTCGAAGCCTTGTCCACAGAGCCACCTACCTGCCCATTTCCTTGCAGGCTCCTTTTAAAGTTGTACTTAAAAGACTGCCCTCAGAAACACTTCTGTTTGGCAGAACTTGTATTCAGCTTGGCCCTTTTAGGCCAGGAATGAAGCCTCATTTGAAAGAAAACAAAATGAATTTTAGAAATTAAAAAAAAAAAAGCACACTTTTTTGCTTTTAGAAAAATCTTTTCTAAAGCAAACAAAAAATTATATGAGGAGGGGTGTCGGGGTGGCACAGCTGGTTAAACGTCTGCCTTTAGCTCAGGTCGTGACCTCAGGGTCCTAGGATGGAGCCCTAAGTCGGGCTCTCTGCTCGGTGTGGGGTCTGCTTCTCCCTCTCCCTCCGCCCTCCCTCCTCACTTGTGCATGCTCTCTCTCTCTCTCTCTCTCTCTCTCTCTGTCTCTCTCAAATAAATAAATAAATAAATAATCTTCTAAGAAATAAAACAATATGAAGAGAGCATTGTTTTACATTTTTGCAAATCTATTTCACGTCTGAGTTAAAAGAAAACAACTAGGTTCTCATTTTTGTTTATTTGTTCAATCTGTTGTAATATCAGGTACTGTGCAGCCTCTGGGAAATTGTACTATATACTCATGAGAAAATAGAAGGAAAAAAGGGAAGACAATAGTGCTAGTTTGACCATGTTGATCCCAAATAGTCTTAGAAACCCAGGATTATGTGTAGAGAGCCACTAAATATTCATACACATTATTCTTTTTATCTTTAGGCTCTAATGAGAACATTATCAGTGATTGTATTGAGTCCACCTCACTCCTTCAGTCTCTTCGGGTATAAAGGTGTATTCAATGAAGTGAAAGTCTTCACTGGGATGATAGATGGTTGAAGACTGAAAGTCAAAAAGTGCTGAATTTTTCTACATTAATATAAAGAGTGGGTTGGGCCTCGCCGGAGAAACACAACCAATAGGACAGACACACAAGGAATGAGATTTATTATAGGGGATTGGTTCACATGATCATGTAGGCTGAGAATTCCAGACCAAGGATAACCAACGACATAGTTCTAGCCAGCATCCAAAGGCTTAAGAAATATTCTATCCTAATAAGAAAATAATTTTTGTGTGTTCTGAAGACCATTTTGAATAGCTACCAAAGCACCAACGTACTGCGCAAAACAGTTATTTTTTTGGCATTGGGTGAGATTTTCCTAGTAGAAACAAAGAACATGCCAGAAACCGTTGATGTGAAAAAACCAGAGACACGGTACAGTAATAAAGTTTCGTGTCCCGCCAGCCTATGAAGAGGTAATTGGGATCTCTGGGCAGAGAGAATGGTGACAACTGAATTTTATTTTGGGGTCTCAGCCCATCCGAGACGATTTTTTTTCTTTGTTGTAAAATTAATGCCTCTTAAGCATTTCTGTTGCTGTTGCCTTTGTGCTAAAGACAAAGCCCTTATCCTACTTTTCAAGTGTTTCAGCTTTTATTTCCTTTTATTCAAGCTTCTCCTCCTCACCCCATTTTTCATCTGATTAGGTGGCAATATAACATACCAAGTGACTAAAACTAAGAACCTAGGGATCAGTTTGATTTTTTCCACATCCTTCACTTTCTTCCTGTCATCGACTAGCAATTTCTTTTGTCTCTATTTCCAAACTCTGTCCTCAGTCCATCCACACTTCTCTTCATCTTCCCTAATTTCCAACTCCTCCCATGTCTCAGGACGACTAGACCCACTCCTAACAGGTTTCATGATTTCTGTCCTAGCAGACTTACAAGAGCTGTCTACAGACACCCAGATTAAGTTTTTTTCTAGGCATACAAATAATCTTTTTTTCATCTACACAGTGCAATGAGAATTAAATCCAGACTCTGTACTCTAGCCTCTCAACTTCAGTATAACCTGGCCCCTACCTTCCTCTCTCACATTATCTCCTTCCCCTTCCTGCCCTTACTCAACATGCTCCACATACACTGAGCTTCTTTCTGCCCCTCAAAAATCCAAGTTTCTGCCTGTGTCAGGTTGGAGTACCCTCCCCTCCACCAGATTATTTTCATCATTCAGGTCTTGGCACAGAGGCCATTTATTGGTGAAGCGTTCCTTGGCCTGTTAACTAAAGTAGTTCCTTCCAAGATTTTTTTTTTTTTTTTTTGAGAGAGAGAGAGGAGAAAAAGAGTGTGTGTACTTGAGCAGGGTCGTGATGGGCAGAGGGAGAGGAAAAGAGAATCTTAAGCAGGATTCACACTCAGTGTGGAGCCCAACACAGGGCTCGATATCAGGACCCTGAGATCATGACCTGAGCCAAAACCAAGAGTTGGATGCCCAGCCGCCTGAGCCACCCCGGCACCCCCTTCTAGGATTTTTTTCTAACGTGTCGCTCTTTGTCATTTCCTTCACAGCACTTGCTTCTTACTGAATTTGTTTACTTGAAAGACTCCCACAAAAAATTCAGAATTCATGTTACCTTGTACATCTAAAAATCTCGAACAGTTGTCTGAAACATTCAGTGTGAAACTGAATGTTTTTATGACAAAATCTGACAACTGTTTACTGGTATTTCCTGTTCTGCATATCCTTAGCACTTGTACAATGCTCTCTTATATACCAAATATACAATATCTATCTGTGCATCTTCCCAGTCCCAGGGTAAGCTTTTTAAGATCAGAAACCTTTTTTTCCACCGACTGTACCTAACAGAGAGATTCTGGGTGAACTGAATTGAAGGCAAGCAAAAGATGAAGAATCTCAAAAATGGTAACTGTATTGGTTTTACTTCAAATATAAAACACAGAGGAAAAAAAATCATAGAGCCTGAAGTGACTTTAAACAATGTTCTCAATCTTGACAACTCCCCCCAAAGATTCCATCATTTTGGTAAGGTTGAGACAGTTGCCCTCATCTTTTTTTTTTTTTTTTTTTTGCAGGGTCTATTATTAACTCTTCAAAGTTTTACATTCTATTATTTCTCAAGACTATGCCTTTATTCTAAAGGACTTCACTCTCTACACCATATAGTTTGTTTCTAAAAAGACAGAATGTGACACAAAAACGTCACGGCGGGAAAAGTAAACCTGTCCCTCAAACTCCAATACAAAAGGACTGAACTTGCGTCTTAGCAGAATTCAATCTCCAACAACTTTTCCCTCCCTAAAATGTCCCTCCCGTTGCCTTGGCAAAATATAAAACTGTTTAATTAACATTCTGCAGGAATAAAAATTCTTGTAATCCCTGAGAGGAAAAGCTTTGTGTTTGTTCTAGGTATCCAACTGACATTTGAAAACAGAACAGCTTCTAAAACTTTCAGACAACACAAAACTCTAAAAAGAAGCCTTCGAGGAAAATTAGCACAACATTTAGCCTTCTTTGACGCCTGGTCTCCTCAGGGAGCTTACCTGCTACATGGGAAGATTTAGGAACCAGACCGAACATTGCGCCGTAGTTTAATCTCCTTCCTCTACAACAATCTTAGTTAGAAAGCAAAAGCATCAGCCTACCTGGCACTTACTTTGACCACCAAAATTTTCACTTTCCTCCATTGACACAGAAAACCTGTGCAGAAAAAAAAAAAAAAAAAGAAAAGAAAACCTGTGCAGGAGGCTTATTAGAAGGGCTCATTGCCTTCTCTTTGGAAGAGGCTGCTTTTACAATCTGCTGTGCTTTTCTCTCCAGGGTCTTTCAGGACTCCAGCTTTCCCTACCTTCTACCCATCTCTTTAACTGTTTATTGGGCAAATAGTTTAGTCTTTCTCAGTCTTATTTTCCTTATCCTGAAATCCTTCAACCCAAGGTCTGCTCTCAGGATGAAACGAGATTGTCTACATGCACCTTGACTAGGTAGGTCCTCAATATCTGTTCCTTTGGATATATCCATTCCTTTCTCCATCGAATAGTAGACAAAATCAAACTGGAAAATATAGGAAAAGAACATTTTCAAAGATAAAAAAATGAGATAACAATATTAAGGAGTGGTATACTTAAAATCTTTAAATTCCCAGGTCCTTGAAACTTCTCAACTCTTCTGTTTACAACCCACCTAACCCCTTTTGTCCCAGTGTGTCAATTCTTCCCTCCCAGCTCTTTCCTTCTATTCCTCTCTGATCTTCTTTTCTCACTTTTTTCTCTATTTTTTGTTTGAAATCTCACATAAATATAGAATACTTTCCCCAGGAACACACACACACACACACACACACACACACACACACACACTCCTTTACCGACATCTGTAAAGAACCACAGATCTAAGCTTAAGACCTCCTGTTCTAAGATTTGTCCAATTTCTGAAGTCCTGGCACTCCTCCCATGGCTCTCCAACCTACATAGCTTTTATGTTATGTGATGCTGAAATGTTTTGAGAAGCAGTTGCTAAAATGAAAAGCAACTTTAGAAAGAATAATCAGAGTTACATTACCCCAAAAAGTAAGGGAGTCTTTGTCCTATAGCCAATTTTGTAATCATCACCTGCCTTTTCAAAGGAACCCAAATTGCAAAGAACAGTAAAAGGTAAGAAAAGGTAGTACAGCCTGCTGTCTCTGGAAACTGTCTAAAGACTAAATATCTTACTAACAATTCCAGCCTGTTGTCTGGATATACCGTAACCCTGTTAATAATAGAAGGCCAGAACTCAGGGTCAGTAGAGAATGAGTGTACAGTGCTCTGTATTTGCATATAAATAGATATTTCCAAAGTCAAAATACTCCATAATCACAGTATGTCTGAAGGTAGCAAAAATTTATTTTAATATATTAAAAGAACTGGCTTTATTTTGATTCAACATTAGTAAGAGACAACTATTTCTGAATAAGCAATTGGCAAGAAATGATCAATTAGAGAAGAATTCAGGTTGAGAAAAATTTCTCAACTGGGTTCTCAGGTTCAAGGGGAATCAAACTACAGGAGCAACTCAACTGGCAAATCAAGTCCTTTATCAAACTACAAGGACGATGAAAGCTCCCAACCACATTAGAAGATGCTTCACGAAAGGTTCAAAAGGAAAGAATAGCGTATACCCCAGTGTCATCCAAATAAAAGCATGTTCCTCACTATGAAATGGTTAACAATTCATGTTCTCAGGTCAAAGACCTGATTTTGCAGCCAGTCTCTGACATTAACCATCCCGACCATCCCCCGTCTCTTCTAGCATTTTACTGGTGAAAATCTGAGGCCTAGAAGAGATTAAGTATTTTAGATATAACAAAAATACCATCTGAGAAGATTGTTGTGGGGATTACAGAAATGGGAAATAGCAAGGTAAAAACATGTTTCTACTTTTTTTTAATTTAAAAAGTATTATCTAAACCAAAACTCTGTCTACTTGTTTTTTGTTTGTTTGGTTGGTTTTTTTTAAGATTTATTTATTCATGAGAGACACAGAGAGAAATAGAGAGGCAGAGACACAGGCAGAGGGAGAAGCAGACTCCACACAGGGTCTCGATCCCAGGGTCTCCAGGATCGTGCCCTGGACTGAAGGCAGGTGCTAAACCGCTGAGCCACCCTGGGATCCCTGTCTACTTGTTCTTGAAAAGGGTGCCTGTCTTAGAAGCTCAAGATAAACAAAGAAAAATAAAACCAAAAGGGAATGAAAGCATAAAATATGAGAAAAAAATAAGAAACTGCATAAACAGAATGAAGAAAAGAGTCCAAGTGAGAGAAGAAAAAGGTACATTGCTTACACTTTAAGCTGCGAAAAGACAGGACAACAGGGAGAACATTGTTACAGAGAATGGGGTTATATTTCTTTTCTGTTTCTCCAAGTAGCTTCATAAACAATTCAAATATGATAAAATAAACTGAGATTAAAAAGGCAAAAGAGAACAGTATCATCAGCTCCAATGTTGAGATTGGTGTTTGTGTTCACAAGATAATTGATTATCTATAATTTGAGGATTTAATATAAAATAAGATAATCCCAGAGACCCATTAATGAATAACTGGCTCTCCAGGGTCTACATTATTTTAAGGTAGCTCTAGTGGGATTAGTGGCTCCCAATACTAGAGCAAAGTAAAATCCCAAATCATATGACCATTCTAGCCTAACCTATTCCATCTCTGGTGCTGCCAATCCAGCTGTTATTAAAAACAAACAAACAAAAAGAAACCAAACAAACAAAAACAAAAAATCAAACACCACCTGATCAGTTGTGAAATGCTATGTTGGCCAAGGGTGAGGAAAAGAACAGCACACAAATTTTTCTATGATTGTTGGCAAACCATTAATTCGACTTCCTCTTAGCAAATACAACCACCCAAGGATATTCCTCCAATGAAATACTCCTTTTGAACATAAGCAGAAAAGCTGCATCATGCAAGTGACCTCCATTCCAACAGTGCTCTCTTTGCCCCAAGAGCAACTTAGGACTGCACTTTAATGTTTTCATAAATACTAACTTAAGGCTCAATGGATGAAGACAAACATTGAGAAACTGCAGAGTTTCAGTTCCCACACTAACTTTTTAAAGCTTCCCTCTGGGGTGTACTGTAGAAGCTAAAATAGAAAATAGTTTCGGCCCAAATAACAGTGGGAACGCTGACCAACAATCAAGCACAGGTGTTTCCCAACCTCCCCCCAACGAACGAGGGTCTTTCTTTTATGGAAAAGAAGGAATTTTCAGTAGTCTCAAAAATTTGATTTTCAGATCTTTCTACTACCAAGATGTATTTTCAGCAGGTTAAAATAAATGGAAACACTGCAAGTACACAGAATAAGATCAAATTTTTCTCCTTTGAGACTAACCAGAAGAACATGTCTCCAACAGTTTTTTCGTCAAACCATAGTATTATCATGTATCTCTCTAAGAACTCTCTACATGACTTTAAAAAATAAAGTATTTTTTTTAAATAGTCCTACAAAACAGTGACTATAAACTCTGCAAGGACCATGGACGGCAGTGCTCACTCCAACCCTGGTGATCTATAGCTCCCAGCTGCAACGCAGTTCTAGTGGTTAAAGAATCAACTATATGCCCAGACAGAGGAAAGGCAATCTATTCCATCTGGTACTCAACGTCCTCCTATCTGATTCACAGAAATCTTGCAATGCTTATTTGCCATGAATTACCAGCATGAACTCAGAGCTCACAGTTCATAATGATAAAATATCCATTTTTTACTTATTTTACCCCTCCTTTTTGCTTCGAAGGCTTGTAGTCTCTTTTTCTTCCCTAGTGAGCTCAATCTCCACTTTCTCCATGAATTCCTATGATTAAAGATACAACTTCGTAGGTGATTCACAAATGTTACATTTCCTACCTTATAGTGTTATGATGTGTAGAGTTTTCCCAAACTCAGTAGTAAACTTCTTAAAGCCTATTGCCTATTATGCCTTTTTGCAAAGTGATCTATACACAGCAGATATTCCATTAATGGAAATGATGTTGGAGTCTAACTGGAATATATTAATTAATAGAACTGCTTACTCCTGTAAAAATATCTAATAAGATACTACCCAACCCTCCAGAGAGAAAGATACTGAATATATAAATTGTTAAGCATTATACGGAATGTCAGGTTTAGAAAAGTTAAGTAACTTTCTCGAAACTCAATCCAAATCTAACACTGAAACCCTTTGCTTCTGTATTATACTGACTATAAAAGTGAGTAAGAAGTTTAGTTTACAAAGAAGTAATAGAACTCAAATATTTTCAAACTGCATGGAAAACCTAGTACAAATATTTTCAAACTGCATGGAAAACCTAGTAGCACAAATTTAAAGTTCTCTAACAGATACCATTTTAGTACTTTTCCTTCCTGGGGCTTCTTCCACATGGATGAAGTATTACACAAATCGGCAAGCATCAACAAATATACAGCAAAACAAAAACTGTGCTAATCTTTATAAAAGAGAGGCTGGTTATTGGATCATATAATGCCAAGCTATGACCTCATCTGAAAGGCCTGAAGAATATACGACCTCATTGAAAAGACCTGAAGATCCTTCTAGCAAAGAGAAGTTGAAGCTGTGATCTGAAGAAGGAGAGTTATTAGCTGACAAGAAGAAAGATCATTTCAGGTGGTAGAAACCAATAGTGCAAAGGACCTGGAGCAGGGAAGATTAGAACAAATAAGGACTGAATATTTGGTTGGTTTGGAGAAAATGAGAGTGATAAGGATGGAGATGAAGAAAATAAAAAGACCAACAAGGACTTATAGGCAAAGACAAGGAAGTTTAAATGTTATAGGAAGACATTGAAAAAAAAAAAAAAAGATTCAAGGGCAGCCTGGGTGGCTCAGCACTTGAGCGTCTGCCTTTGGCTCAGGTCGTGACCCCAGGGTCCTGGGATCAAGTTCCACATCGGGCTCCCGGCAGGGAGTCTGCTTCTCCCTCTCTGTCTCTGCCTGTGTCTCTGCCTCTCTCTGTGTGTCTCACATGAATAAATAAATAAACAAAATCTTAAAAAAAAAAAAGATTCAAGCTGGGGGAGGCAGAGGGTTCTGTCCTAAATAAGATTTTGGAAAATCACTCAGGCTATATCTACATAGAATAGATGGGTGATGGGTGAGTGAAGACACAGCTGCAGCATGCTGGTAAATATATATATTTAATTCAGGTAGCAGATGATGGAGATGATGTGAAGCAACCATCCGAAACCTACAAGATGTAAAAATCAGCAAGAATTGGTGTTGCGTGAGATGTAGATGTGAAGAAGAGAAGGTGTTCAGAATGTATAACCCTACTTCTTGCTCACATACCCAGCTAGACAATGGTAGCGTTCCCTGAGTCTTGGCACACTGGATAAATAAGATCAATTTAAGGGGAGGGGGAGATCAGTTCGGATTCTCTATTGTGAACAGTAAAATCTACTGTATCATTTTCAGCAAAAAAGAACATTAGTAAAGGATATGAGGAAGCCCAAGTGATGACTAAGATACCCTCTAGAATCCCTCTAGTGGGGGGACCCACTACTGGGCCCAGACAATATTGCTCCCAATACCCAGACTTTGCCTCTCAGGTCTATGCTTCCACTTTCTGCAGAAGGAAAACCCCAAGGTGCCTCCCTTCTGCAGTCAACAGTTTCCTGATCAAAGCTCCTTTGGGTTGTCTGAATGGTGCAGATTTGGTCACCTGCTGGTATCACAGCTATAAGGATGGTTGGAAAGGTGAGCATTTCACTCATTCCTGAGGCCATGAGAACTCAAAAAGCAAGAAATTCACCACACATAGGGAAGGCTGCCAAAAAGAATAATAAATAGCATATGAGAAAGAATGGGCATTAATTTTGTTGATACATACCAGAGAAGATGTCAAGTAGGCAGTTGGATATATGATTCTCGATCTCAGAGGAAAGATTTTGGCTATGAACACATTTATGAATCATCTGCATGTATATTCCACAGCGCTACCGAGGAGTGGTTTGGGGTTTGTTTTGGTTTGGGTTTGTTTTTTTTTTTTTTTTTTTTTTTTTTGCTTTTTTATAAACATTTCAACAGGATCTTAAATACTTTAGAAACATAATAACAGTACATGCGATTAATCAAATTAATGTCACACTGTCCATTACTATGCAACACAGAATACAGCAATCTGGTTGGAAATCTTTTCATCAGTAATAGGGACAGAAGTACTATGGGGGGCAAGGGAGAAATTCATTCTAAGCCTCTAACTTATATGGCTGGCTCTGATAACTAAGAATGTTCTTACCAACTTTTACCAAAATGTTATTTCAATAGCAATTAACCATTTGGATGACTTCCAAGACCCCACAACAGACTCGGTCTGCCGCTGGATGAAAGCCACTTAATCTTGCCACCCACAAGTACACATAACTAGTTGGGGAACCTCAAATGTGTTTACCCCTTCAACGCTCACTAAATCTAAACAGCTAGCTCCTGATTTATTTTTTTTTTCAAACCCAAAACCAAAATTCCCTGTTGAGCATGTGTATATGGAACTCTGATCAGCATTCAATTTAAAAGACAATGTGTTCCGGAAAATTTTTAAAAATTGACAAGATGAGAAAACAGACATATGTATCCGGAGGGGCAAAACTGGAACGAAATAGGATGGAAACATCATTGTGATTATCCTCTTCACTGTAGCTTTGGCCCAAAATTGCTTCCTGGAACACAGAAAAGCACATAAATACCCGTCTACACCTGAGAAATGAAAATAAATCCATGAGGATCCAACGCGCACATCCATGGTGATGAAACAGCTGCAGTGACATCTGCTGCCTGAAGAAATGCAACGTGATTATCAACACTGGGCTTCCAGGGAGGACGTGGGGCTAAGGAGTTCCTCAGGTTAAGAAAAGGTCCCACATGGGTGGCAGTCACAGCACCAGTCCTCTGACTCTCCTTTTACAGGTAGAGATGGCCTCAGGGTCATTTCCGCCGGGTGGTGATGGAAACCCAGGATGGTATCCGGGAGGCAGGGCGAAGGTCACAGTTACCAGCCTAAGGGACCCCCCCCCCCCCGGGGGCGGGGCGGAAGAGCCAGGCCTGCAGGTGGGGGCAGGGAGAGGTGGGCACAGGAGCTCCCCCAGGGGAAAGGCAGGAGCCTGAGCAATGGCACTCAAGCAACTGGATAGATTTGTTGGGAGGGCCTACCCGAAGGATAAGGCTTCTCCAGTGGCTGGGGTTCCCTCTTGAAGGAAGTCATTTTGCTTAAGCATGAACTATGTCTGCGTTCTCTATCCGATCAGTAAAACTAGCTGAGAGCATGGGTCTGGGGTGCCGGAGCAACCCCGCAGGGCTCGTGACACAATCACGGGGCCCCCTCAGCGTGTCCAGGCTTCAAGCACTCCCTTAGGGGAGCCCCAGCGCCTGGGTGAGCAGTAGGACTCTTATCTTAAGATCCCTAAATGGGCAAGAAAGCAGGCTCTGTTCAATCCCCAGGGGCCTAAAACCGTTTAAGACTAGAACTCCTGATTCAGTGTTTCTCAAACATGAGGAAAATACTAAGCTTTAAAAAGGAAAACTTTCTCACTGTTAACTTGCAGACAGATCATCTCAGAGGATTAGCTGATTATGATAAGAGTTTGTTCATCCAAAGATCAGTGATCGATAAAATCCAATTAACATCTATTTAGCATAATAAATTATGTTTTGTGCAATCAGTGTTGCAAATATTACATGTACTAGTGAAAAATATATACTTGGTTGTTTCTTATTTTACATCTCACTTTGGGGTTGGAGTCTTTTCATTTTGATCACGATGGAACATCATTTCAGTCTCTGCTACAGTAACCCTTGCTGCTCTTCTTCAATAGTCGTTTTTAGCCCCTGATCCATGCTTTTGATGGGCCCAAAAATTTAGTAACACATTCCAAATTACAATAATAAGGAAAATGTAAGGTCACTTACTAAAGTTTTTGGCTGATTATTTATATTTATTGTTAACAAGGTTTGTCAAATTCATGTGTCTAAATTCAGGAGCTGCACAAGATACATGGTAAAAAAAAAAGTATGATATCAGCTAATATAAATACCACAGTTTACTCACTGTAAGTCTCCTACGCTTTATAATATGTATTAGCTGCCACATTGCACCTAAATTCTCCCATCACTTTTATCTACATGAACTACTTTTAAGCCTTCATGAGGACTACAGTAGGATGCAATTCAGACGCTCATTTAGCAAAGATATACCGTTAGCACAAATGCAAATAATGTCTCTGAACTATTCCTCAATGATCCAGGTAATCTTAAATATATAGGAATTTGGGACTCACCAAAATAAAAGCATCCAATTCTTTAAATTTTCAGAGAACTCAGAATATGCCTACAGACTGTAGCTTGAGCAGCACGGCCTTGGCTCACCTAATGCTAATAAATTCAGCCTCGAAGAAAATTTATCATTTACAATACAGATAACTGTAGGCAAGTACCGAAAGGCACACTGGAACAAAATTATGTCGACGCGATCCTCAATTCATTTTCTTGGGAGAAAATCCATAACTCTTACTTTTTCTGAAGAAAAACATTTTTCTAAAAAAGATACTTGGATTAATCCCCTTAAAATAAGAACCACCACTTTATATCCTGTGCCTTCCTCTTTGACCCCAGCTTAAGAATTTAATACTAAGTAGGAAAGGCTTTGCTTCCACTTAAAGCAATGGGGTAAAGGCAAGTAACTAATTTATGTGTTTCCTTTTCAAGCTTAGCATCTAATCTGATGTTCAACTAGAGTAACAGTGTGGGCCTCGGTGGCAGAAAAACTTAGGTTTATTTGCCACAAACTGGCTTTTCTCATGATATTTGCATTCTTACTTACCAGGCGTCTTTTTCCCTATTTTTTTCTTTGCCATTTGGATAATTATCTTTGAGGTAAGTCACCTCCACTTATTTGTGTAACAATGCAAGGTAAAAGAAAGTACATAAATTAAGCAATGCATGATCAGTAAAAGAAGATAGCCCCCACTTGCTACTCAGACCAAGATTTCCCTAAGTGCCTACCTCACCTTGCCAAAAGCCCAAAAGCCAATTCTATATAAAACTGTGAATAGACAAGTTAGTCGATTGTGATTGCCTGCTAAGCTCTATCTAAAGTAAGTAAAACCATTTCCTGGCTCTTCATCTCAATATTGAAACACACTTACGAACATAGTTACTTTAAGAAAAATTGCCCATTAGGTAGTTACACCTCCGCCCCCACTATCAGATCATCTTCCCTGACTAGTGTGTGCTGCCTGTGGAATAGGGTATATTAAACTGTATCAAAAAGTGTATTAAAAATTGTAAATTGATCCCCACTTTAGAAGAAATAGGAAATCCGTATCATGAAGAAAAGGAAAATAGTAGAACCACAGGGGAAAAAAATGTTATAAATTCAAAGGACACTTAGCAAATTTTCATAGAAGAGATCTTTTGACTAGAAGAAATCTTTTAATTGTGAAATCTTCCTATGGTACCCCAATCCACATCGATCATCTTTTCATTGGTGAAACCTCACAAATATTCCTTTTAAAATCAGAAATCAAAGAAGCATGTCCCCTACCTCTCTAATGAATGCTCTGGATACCCTGGACGGTGCAGTAAGATAGATGACATAAGCGTCTCTATATTTTTTATATCAGTAGATAGTTTGTTATCATTAATAAAAGCAATACAAGGTTTTCTGTTTTCTAACATGTAAAGAACAAAAATAAGATAAAACAGAAGATGACTGGATTTACATTTTTTAAAAAGGTTATTCATAAGGTTAACTCTATAGTACAGTGAAATAGCTATTAAAAAATTCCCTTAGAATAAAAAACTAAATAGAAATTCATCTGTTTAATCCTTTGTCCAAAAACATTTTATAAATTATGTGAAACATAGTTGTTTGCATTTTTAGCTGCTTGATAAAATACACAGGGCAAAGTTCTTACTTCTTCCAAGTTCAGCTGAAATAAACAGGACAGATCTTAAGCTAAGAAACATCTGCAATTTTGTCTATTTTTCTAAGCATATAGTTAAAGAAAATGAACTCTGAAGTCACATCAAACTCGGTTCATTCAAATCCTAATTCTAGCACTTCAAGTGATTTTCCTAACTCAGTTCCCCTTTTATAGAACCCGGCTCCTAACTTGCAGAAGAGACTTAACACCACTTACCCTACAGAATTTTGGAGAGGCACACATGGACTGCATTTATCCTGTTAAATGTTTCATAATATTGCATAGAAAAACAACAAATTTCTGTATTTGGTTTCTTATGTGGAGACCTCACTCTTCTCACCAAAAGGAAGCCCAACTCCTCTCATGCATGGATCCTCTGCTGCAAACAAGTCAACAACTATATTTGGATCAACAGTAGCAAGGGGAATGTGGTCCTCATGCCATTCTCTCCACACCCACCTATGCTGCTCCTCCTCTTAGAAACCCCTCCACCACAAGGTCTCCAAAGAAATCACACTCATCTTTCAAAAACCAACTCAAGTTACATAAGGATCCATAACCTGAATTCATTAACAACTGGAGACGTGTTGCCCAAATACATAAGGTGATGCCCCACACATACAGCCTGACAATAAAATTAAACAGAGATTGTTCAGTCTTTCTCCCAGTCTCTCAAATCGAATCTTATTTCTAAGAGGAGCTTTTGTTTGTACTCCTGGGGAGTACCTGGAGAACAGAAAAATATTAACCTGAATGTATAAGAAGGAGTGGACGTGGGCTGGGAGGGGGCAGTAGGTCTCTAAATATACAGCCAAGTGATCTTTTTTTTTTTTTGCAGAGTTGCAGGAAATTAGGGCAACCATTATGTGATGTGGAAGAGAGAGGAGTCCTATAAAAAGTTTTCTTAAGCAAGTTTTCCAGTTACTGGGATATATGTCATATGTACAAATACAAATACATTAATACACACATACCCATAAATCCGCAGAAGTCTTCAGTGAATGCATGCTATTTTCAACACTTTTTGATACTGAATATATGCTTCTCTTGTAGTGACAACAAAGGGAACTAAGCTTTCACGTGTGGGCAAGAAGATGCATTTGTGTCTCTATTATATACATGGCAACACTTAAGTCTGAGATTAGCACAGAGTATCCAGGGAATGGTGGCTGCTTTCATCCCGTTGTCTATTCTTTATTTATCCTCTGTGTGTTCCCAGTATCCCCAATAAGACAGGTTATCTTGCTGATGACAATACCCTATGTTGCTACAAGCCACAGCATCCAGCGCTCTACTACAGAAGGGGTCAGGAATCAATAAGTATTGGATAATTGAATCACTGACATTTGAGAAAATCCAACATCTGAGACACAGATAATTATGTTATGATGTGAAGCTCAGCTTCAGGAGAAACAAGAATGTTTTCCAATTTATTTCTCCCCCAACACTGTCTAGGTTTCCTCTTCTGTACATGAGTCAGACTGGAGAGATTATATATGTGCTAATCATCGTGCAAGAGAACACACTACTTGCATTTCTATCCCATCTCACTGATACATCCTGTTACCATGAAGGTGTTTTTTGCGTGTGTGTTTTTGTTTCTTTTTTTTGTTTTTTTACTATGAAGGTGTTTAATACAACCTTGCCTCTACACCAAGAGGCAGTGAGATAATGAATCTAAATGTATAAGCCAAAAAAAACCCAAAAACAAAATAAATAAATAAATAAATAAATAAATAAATAAATGTATAAGCCTTTTTTCCATTAGAAATGTTATATATATATATATATATATATATATATATACACACACACACATATGAAATACATATCTCAAATAGAAGCATTCAATTTTAATTACAAAAAGAAGTGGTAGGTTTTTTTCTTTTAGTACCCACTGTATCTATTTTTTAAAGTTATATTTTCAAAGAATATATATCAAAGGCAATAAATGCCTTATTTATCTACTTTCACCTTTGTGAAAGGTGGAAAAGAATGTGCTTTCACCTTAGTATACGCCTAGTCTCAAAAATGTTCCAATGAATAACAATCAGAAGCAGGAAAGAAAAGAGAAATGCAAGGATATTATACTGCTGTGTTTCCCTGTTAGGCTCTGAGTGGCTGCCATCCCACAAAATTATGTGGGTTTGAGAGGCCTTTGAAATCACTCCATTTGCCATTTGTTTTATAGATTAAAAATCTGAAAAACACTGACTTTAAGTGACGTGACTAAATGACAAATATTTTAAATATTTAAGGAAGCAAAGGAAAACAGAAAGATGAAAATTGAGAAGCAGGCTTTTATTTCTGCCTAATGGTGAGTAATCGTGTCATAAGAGTTGAGGTTCTGAGCCAATCTTCTGGTACATCCCTTGGTATAATAAAGCTTCAATTAATTAATTTCCTGAGTACAATGATCTTATTAAGAGATAGTCTGTTGTAAAGTCCCAATCCAAAATTTCATACATCATGTGAAATAGAATTGTTTTCCTTTTCGGCTGCCTGACAAATTAATCCAGTACAAATTCTATTTCTCTCAATAAACAGATCATAGGGAAAGATAAAATACTTATGAAGCTTATAATTGTCCCCAACAATATGGATGGGGTCAGAGAATCAGACCAACCTAATTTAATCCATGTTAAGGGTGTGATTTGTGTACATCACTTCTCCTTTCTAAAACACAGGTCCTTCGCCTATCAAACAAGTAGAGTACAGAATATATTGGAGAGCATTAGCAAAGCACGCAGCATAAGGCTTGGCATATAGTAAACTCATAATAAATGATAATTCCATGCTTTCTATCCCTGTAACAATTGGAAAGGAATGATAAAATATTAATTTTCATGCATCAAAACCCTGACCTTAAGTGTTAATACCTTAACGCTCAAGCACTCTAAATACAGTAAATGAGGATCCTAACAAATGACTATTACAATGTTATCTCACTAGCAACAATAATATAAATAGTACTTTAATCTTTAATCCATGAAATAAATCTTCGTCACACCCCAGCAAGCTTGGTGGGGCCCTGGGAGCAATGGGAAGAGAAGGGAGAAGAGGGATCATCGAAATCACGGCGGCATTGTCTCCTGACCCAGAGGGAAGTCTGATTTCATCCTCTCAAAACAATGAGATATCATTGCGCCTTGCCAAAATGATACCATGCAAATGTTGCTGAGGCAGGCAATGGAAATATGAACTAAATTCATTACTGAGTCAACACCTAGCATTCTGAGGGACCTCCAAACTTGTAGAAAGTGGAAGTAAATCTATAGCAAAGAAAGAAAAACAATAATTTTAGATTATTTATGTTTTTAAGAAACACAGAAGTCAACCCTGTGTATCAAAGGCCTTTAAGTTTTCCATTTCATCTGTGAAAGTTTGTATAGGAGTCTGTATGTGAGAGGGTGGAGGACAATGGGTATATGCAAAGGTAAAGCAATTTCTTATCCCATATGTTTTTAGCTTAATTACTGTTCTTATTCTCATGTAAAATACAGTTAAAATATATGTATACTAACACTTAGCTATTACAAATTCAGCTAGCGAACCCCATTATTTGGAAATAAACTCTTTAAGAAGTTTAAAAGTCTCCTACATTTAATGTATTTATAACACTTCAGTCTTTACATTGTAGTTATAAGCACAACCCAACATCAAGATATAATATTCCATGAATTAACAGTTAAGCTCTTAAAATCTTGCTTGGTCAGAAAGATAGTAGCCACAGAAATTAGATTATGTCAATAGCACAAAGATTATGACAGAAAATATTAAGACATAGCTGTCAATATATAGGTCATCTATTATAGATTTCACACAAACACAGATGTTTTGATAAAAAGTTGTGAAGAATAATGGTCAAAAATCACTATAGCATTAGTAGATTGGAAACATGAAATGAAGCTATATTATTTCCAAATATGTACTGGCTTATATAATTTGCAAAAAAAAAATTCTAATTGACTCATATACAAAATAGATGGCTAATATAAACTAATAGCAAATTATAAAATTATGCCAAAATGAGTTATTTTTGTCAAATACTAACATAACACATCTAAATAAAGTTTTTAATTCAATAGCTACAAAATCTAGGTCAATGAAAAAAAAATCTTCCACTTGCAAATAAAATGGTTGTTAGATATATTAAAAGAATTTCTCTTATTTACATTGATAAGATCTTTAAAACATGACTGAAATTAAAACCCGCCTTTATTGCATTTGATTCATAGTGAATACTAAAACCATAACAATTTATTTTAAAAATTCTATGGGAATTACAATCCAAATATCCCTTTGTAAATTGAAATATTTCAGTTTATTTTAACAAAATATACAGTCAATTCCTATTTTCCTACTTTCGTTATATGAAAAGTTTTACTAGAAATATAATCCTAACAGCCAAATTGAAGAGAGTTATTTTTCGGTGAGTTATTAAGTATGTTTAGCAATGCTTTTAATAAGTCATGTATGAAAACTTGGAAGCTCTGTAACAATTTGTTTAACTTTGAAATTGGAGGTGGAGCAAATCAAACATCCTGTTGAACACTGATAAGAAAAATAATCACTAATTTGGCTACTGATGAATAAAAATATGTGGGCACCACAGCATACGAATGACTGTGTCCTTATTAAATAAGAAAGTAAATGAAAACCCACCTATCTAAGAATGTTAGTAATTGCTATGAGCTTTTGCAAACAGGGATTTCTATGCCACACCCAACCTGCCTTATACTACACAAGAAGGCAATTATGGATAAAGAAAGAAATGAAGGTATATGAGAAATCATGAAAAGAAGTATGAATAGGCTTAAGAAAAAATTCTCAAAAAAAAAAAAAAAAAAAGAAAAAATTCTCATGAGACCACCAAAGAACTCTAGGGTAAGATACAGAAAAAAAAAAAAAAAAATCCACATCCAGCCAAGGACAATGGGAAGTACTATAGCAAATCTAAAGATATGCGACGTTACTATTCCTCACACTCCTTAGGCTCATTCACTTAATCAAATGTAAGCAGGAAACAAAAATGCAGAAATCAATTTGCCCATAAATATTCCCCAGTGGATTTTTTTTTTCAAGAATTAAATCCCTTGGACAGTGGTTTATAATTGAATGTACAACTGCAGATGAATGAGAGATTTTATCAACAGGAAAACACAGAAATTCATTCTAGCTTTATGCTTTCATGATCCCTGCCTTCTTATCTTCTTTTTATTGTATCAAATATAAATAAATGAATAAATGAAACGTGCGGTGAATTGTCCACTGGGACAATTTAGGTAAGGTGCTTCTGCTGTTTTACTGCCTTGGTTAACAACAAATATGCATATCTTCAGAAGCTGATACTGCTAAGAGGTAAAGAAAGGTAACCGAGTTATATTTACATTACTCAGCGAAGATCAGTGTACATCACAGGCTTTATTGGGAAGATACATGTAGAATTTTGAATGAAAAGAAGTGCTGTTGAATAAGTGTTAGTGTTATAGTCTGTTTTGTTTTACTTGAGTAATAAGGAAATTTTATGCATCTGAAGTCTGTCTACTCAAGCATTGGGGTTTGGGTTAGGTTTCCAAAAATGGAGACACAGTGATAATTGTAGGAGAAAAGGCCTATGGGTGGGGTGACCATATATGTCTTCCTCCAGGACAGTACCAATAACTATGCCAGGTAACAGGGACAAAGCAGGACTATCCCAGGAAAATCACAACACATGAGCCATCTACTCACTGGTTTCAAAACATAAAGCAGCCTTTTCCCCGGGGCCAGTACTGAGAGAAAATCATGTACTAAATCCATGTAGATGGAACTACCCATGCATCCGCTTGATGGGGATGGCAGAGAGGAAGAAGTAAAAACTTCAGGCAACAATATGGGAGACAGAAATAACAGACCAGAAGGAGTCAGTAGATGATTGAAGACACTTAATTTTCAGGCCACGCCTCGCTGGCTCAATCGGTGGAACATGTGACTCTTGAACTCAGGTTTGTGTGTTCAAACCCCACGTTGGGTGTGGAGATTACTTAAAATTAAATCTTAAGAAAAAGACAATTTTTCATAGGGCACTTATGGATTTATTCTCAGCCTAGGTAGAAGCTACCCAGGGGACCAATCAGGGTCAGATATTAAATGTTCTGAAACTTCAAATGCTTCAGTGTGCAAGTCATCAATATTATACACGTTGGATGTGCAGAGCTAGAGGATGGAGAGGAAGCTAACTTCGTTAAAATTCGAGAACATGCAGACTCATCAACACAATCAAAACACCTCAAGGAAAGGAGGACAGAGGGTAAGGATGAGCATCCAAAGAGGTAGCATCAATAAAACAAACCTTGATTCAATCCAGTAAGTGTATATGAGGTCAAGGTTTTCAATCCAGTAGGCTCAGGGGGCAAACCTCCCGCAGAAATGTTTTGCTTGGCCTGAACAATGTTTTATACTTATTGAAGCCAATACTTTCAAATGAAAAATTTAACATAAAAATCAAGATTTGTAGCTTCTCTAGAATATCTGAAGGTAACAGAAACACTTCTGCGTAGCAAAAAAGTGTGGGATCAGAGGACTCCTTAACCTTTAACCTTCAAACGAAGGAAGAATCACAAGGTCAGTTTTTATTCCCTACCAGCCTAGTAGATCTTTGAATGTGTAAACCCCGTTAGCTCCTCTGGAGCCAGAAAGTTACTCTTTCATCTCCAGTTTAACGTGGTACTCTTCTGCCCCTGGCTCTCTAACCCAGAAGAAGTTGTTTTTTGTTGTTGTTGTTGTTGTTTGTTTTGTTTTGTTTCGTTTTGTTTTTTAAAGAAAAGAAAAGAAAGAAAAGAAAAAAAGAAAAGAAAAGAAAAGAAAGGAAAAGAAAAGAAAAGAAAAGAAAAGAAAAGAAAAGAAAAGAAAAGTAAAAAACAAGGTGACAGAAAAGATGAATTCAGGTGTTTACTTCTTCAATTCTCAGCACCCTCCATATAGGGATATGCCCGATGCTTTCGAGGTGCCGAATCGTACCAGTGAGGTGTGTCTTGAAAGGAGCCAGGAGCCTGTAAGAGAGGGCGTCTAGTCTATGTTTAAAAAAAAATCGCGGGCAGTCCTGGTGGCGCAGCGGTTTAGCGCCGCCTGCAGCCCAGGGTGTGATCCTGGAGACCTGGGATCGAGTCCCACATCAGGCTCCTTGCATGGAGCCTGCTTCTCCCTCTGCCTGTGTCTCTGCCTCTCTCTCTCTCTCTCTCTCTCTCTGTGTTTCTCATGAATAAATAAATAAATAAATAAATAAATAAATAAATAAGTAAATAAATCTTTTAAAAAATTGCTCATTCCATCTTGGAGTTGTAACTTGTACCCACGTGCTTCTTGAAGTCAAAGGATCTCAACAGAGAAGAATCTAATCAAGAGTGAGGAATCTCAGCACTTCAAGGAAATAAAAGATAGCATCATTATGTCAAAATTAGCAGTGACATGATATAAATATAAAACAAAGGCATCTGAAAATGCAAAACAGCAGCAGTCCTATTTTATATAGGCAAGGGGACTCGTGTGTTTTATGTGGTAGAAAATGAAGTGTGAATTTAAACACATGTTTAGACAGGTACAATAGAGTGAAATCATCACTCTAATTCCTTAAAGATCTGAAGAAACATTTGATAGATAACTGTTAAGGACATGAGAACTTAAACTTCAAAATCAAAGAAAAATATCTATATCTCTGAGGATAGATCGTCAGGTTCTCACATAATTTTCACAAGTCAAACTGATTAAATGAAAATTCCTGATAGTTCATTTTCTCACCTAGTTCTTACTAAAAATGTGCCCTAGAGTTTAAAATTTCCCTTCTCTAAATTAGAATTTACCAACCTGAATTCCCCAAACCCTGAGGGTAATAAAGACTTTCAAACATTTTTTTTTCCACTGAGAATTTTTGTCAAAATGAAATCATGCAGTGAAACTTACACAAAATAAAAGCTACACTGTCGTGGTTAAGGTGGTAAAGGGTCTCCTTGCACATGCCCTCCAACCTACGGCAGACCCACGGTGCACAGAGATGGAGTCAAAATGAGGTTGGAAGTAGGAAAAGGGAATTCAGTGGTGCTCTGGCATCTGTTCCATGTATTTGAAGCAGGGTCCCTCAGCTCTCCACATTCTTACAGTTTGACATGGGCCCTGCAGATTAGTCAATAATCATTTAAACCATAAAATAAAACAAGAAAAACATAAAACCTAAAAATCATCTGCTACCCATAAACATCAAAACAAACACAAACACCACAACATCTTTGAGTAGAAAACACTTCTGCAAAGTAATAACGCATTATTTGCATTTTCCAACAATTCACTCTCCAAACTACAGGCAGAGGGATCTCTATGAATTACAGATTTAACTGGGTCTCTCTCCTGGCCCTAGGATAAAGACCCTGTGTTATCTCAAAAGCAAAAACTGAATTAAGAAATTGTCAAAAGTAGTCTGAATAGCGCCTGCCCTCCTTCCTTCACAGGACTTACCATCTGGAACTAGCATCTTTCCAATGCCTTAGCAAATTGTCACTTTGCTTTCTAAATCTGGATTAGCCTCCAACCTTCCTCCTTTGGAGTTTTCATTATCATGAAATAACTCTAAGGATTCCTTTACTGTGAATATTTGGCCAGGGCCACTTTTTCTGGAACAACGTTTCCTTTTGATCACAACCACTTCCTTCACAGATGCCGATAAGCCCACCTTCCCTAAGTTTCCCTGGCCACAGATCTAGAGTCTCCTAAATAGTGGGAAGGTCAATATCCCCAGGGTCAAAAACGTCTCCTACAGCTCCATTTAGGTTTGGCTCAAATTGTACTTCCAGCGTGATCACTTAGTTTCTTCGCTGTACTTTCACCTTTGTCAGCCAATTCCTCTTTAAATTACCCATTTTCATAAAACATCATGCAAGGAGACAAAGAGACAATACAACCCCATGTTTTCTGGCTGCTTGAAACGCCCAACAGATGAGCAGGGACCACTCGCCAAAAGACTCGGAAAGAAGCGACGTGAGTGCTCGCTCATCATGATGAACACGTGTCCTACGTGTAGGGATTTGGGAGCCGACGACCTCACAGTAAGCTTCATCCTTTATGCAACTACTCATAATTAATAGACACGGTGATGGAAACTGAGCCACGTCGCTAGGGGACTGTACACAGAAGTACCAGTGAGGACGCTTGCATTTGGTCTATATACTACTATACAATCCCCTATTTTCCGAGCATTCCTACCAAAAAATTCTTTATTCTATCCTTTATTTCCTCACCATGTAAATACCCAAATTTATGTAAATATGTAGAATATCTAGAAGTAACTCTCTAGATTGACGAGTGTTCCCAATAAATGTGAACTCTCATAACTATTATGAACACATATGCCTGAAAATAAGCAAGATACACAATCATACTGGTATTAATCACTGTGTTAACACTAAACTCTAGTGAAAGAACACTATATAAATTCTGGAGTCTAAAATCATCTCATATTATCCACCATTAATAAAGTAAGAGACAACAACAACAACAACAACAAAAAACTCCCCAGAAATAATTTATATGTGTTTGGAGGTTTTTTGGTTTTGTTTTCTGTCATTTTCACTTTACTTCTCTTCACCCAGCAATTTCCATGCTAAAATGCTGGTTTTCACCCCTTGAACAGACGCCCACCAACATTAGGATGAGCCGTCTCAAAAGTGTGCCGCAGTGTGATGAAAGACTCTTATCCCAGGATGTAAAATTGGCTAAAAATGTCCACTTAATTACTATGCTCCTTGATGATATCCAGAAAGGGCTTCCACTTCTTAGAAGAGAACTGTATCCCCCCCCAAAAAAAACAAACCAAAACTTCCTTTTATCCTCTTACTAACTTTGTATCTAATTTCCCAATATTTCATATTTAGAATGATCTATATGATTTCATAACATTTGCTATATATTTTTATAAGTAATACACATTCCTTAAAATATGAAAAATACAAAAATAATCTAAAAGAAAATTAAAAACACTCATACCACCCACAGATAATCACTGTTTACATTTTAACATTTGTTTTTTGTTTTTTTCTCTGTTCATGGAAAGAATTTTTCCCCCAAACAAATTAGACTCCTAGGATACTCATTCTTATAAATCGCATTTCTTTACATAATATATTCTGAATGTGTTATATCTTTTATTCAATTTCCTTTTACTACCTAACATAGGAATCAATATAAATGGCAATAAGAGTGGCTAACATCATTAGAAAGAGT
Source organism: Vulpes lagopus (assembly GCF_018345385.1). NCBI lineage: Eukaryota > Metazoa > Chordata > Mammalia > Carnivora > Canidae > Vulpes > Vulpes lagopus. The sequence goes on from NC_054825.1 coordinate 124,259,105, forward strand.
AGGGCAATGTGCTAAGCGGCTTATAAATATTAACTGATCCAATTCTTATGACACTGTGAGGGTACATACCATTATTCCTGTTTTATATGGAATATGAGGCCTAGAGAGTTTCACTTGCTCAAGATCACAGAGCTCACACCTGAGGGAGGGCAGATCAAGCCTGGGCCACTTCCATCTAGACTGCCCCGGAATCACACACACTTGGTCTCCGATACTCAGCCCCCACTGATTCAACATCAGTCTGAATTAATTAGGCCCAAACTATAGCACTTTGTAAAAAAAAAAGAAAAAAGAAAAAAATATACATATTTAATATATATTATACATTTTTCCTGGTAAACAAATAATGAAAATTAAGGAACTAAACATAGACATTTTCATGAATTTAACCTTTTACTGGAGAATTATTTTTACAGAAATAAAAAGCTGTTTTTTCCTTAAAGTAAGAGCTAACTCTGAAGTTCTTTTTTTTATTTTTAAAGATTTTACATGTTTACTCATGAGAGACACAGAGAGAGAGGTGGAGACACGGGCAGAGGCAGAAGCAGGCTCCCTGCAGGGAGCCCAATGCGGGACTCCATCCCAGGACCCCGGGGTCACAGCCTGGGCTGAAGGCAGACGCTAACCACTGAGCCCCCTGGGCACCCCCAACTCTGAAGCTCTTAAAGGTATAATGACTTCACCGTTGTGCAGCATGGAAACCTTCCCTCTTTATTGGTGCAGACAGCCTGAGTCTTACGTTGTGAGGACGCAAGTGTTCCCCTCCACCTACGTGCAAAACAACCGAGTTCAGTGAATTACACCAGGTCCAAAGGCGGGAGGGTGCAGGCTGAAGCTGCTTAGCAAACCAGTTTAACAAAGATTATACAAAAGTACATTTCTAGCCATGATGCTCCAATTATTTGAAATTTAAAATAGTAGAACTGAAAGACGTAAGGTTTAATATTAAGTCAGTCCTTTACTTTCCCTTTCCTTCCTTATCTAGAGGAAGAAGGCTTTTCATGCTTTTAACAAGGTACAGCACAAATATTTCTACAGAGGGCCTGGCATGTGTGGAGTCGCCTCTCTTTACCAACGCTACTAAGGGGTGTACGTGTGTGTATCATATTGCACAATTTTAGCATCTGTAGGGCAAAGAAAAAGATGCAGGCAATTTTTTTAAAAAAATATTTTCACCAAAGTGCCCAATTCTTCTACGTGTAAACATTTTTACCTACAAGAATTTCATAATTTGAGAATGCAGAAGTCAAGGTTTCTCTAGTCATTCTCAAACCATCCTCTCTGAAGTCGTGACGAATCAGTGAGCCAACCAAAAGGTAAATTGCTTTGGGATAACTAAGTAAAAGGAAAAATCAGTCCCCACACTGTATGTAACTTAGTCAAATAAAGAAATGTCTAAGCCACAGGTTGTACTCGCCCTGTTCAAGGCTAAGCCTTCTCTCCAAGTGTAGGATCTCATCCCTTTGGGGTCCCCTTGCCCATCAGTGACTTCCCTTCTCTCCTGTTACCTTAGGGAGGGTAACTCTTTTGACCAAACTAGACCCTGCAGAGAGTCTTCTCCATCTTACCAGCAACAACAGCGCCTCCCCACCCCCCATTTAGGTCCAGATTCCTCTCTCTTTTTCTCTACCACCTTCTCTCCCCTCCTCCGCCCAAGATAATTGGAGGCATAATCAATGGGGTTCCTCACTTGCACAGCAAACTCGCTTCACTGCAACCTAGCTTCTATCCATCCCCTCCTGTGGGTGAAACGAGTCCCAATTAAGGTCACCAATGAGTGAGTCCTTAATCCATTAATCTATCAGGCATTTTTCATTTCTCATCTCAGCCACATCTTCCCATACAACAAGAACCATTTACTATTCTTCTGCCTTCTTGAAACTCTCACCCCCATGCACTTCCATTCACGACCACTGCTGTTTTCTCCTGCTACCTCTCTCGAGTGCCTCTTGGAGTTTCTTATGGACTCCTCTTTCTCTGCTGACCCATCCATTAAAAAAAAAAAAAATGTTATCTGGGTCTCTGCCTTCACATCAAAAATTGAGAAGCTTTGCACACAACCTCCCACACCCACGGCCTCAGCCATCGATTGGTGCTGATGACACATAAATCCATATTTCTACTTCTGATCACTTTCCAAACTAGTACGCACAAGGGAGGCCAGGAAATTCTTCAGCTCGTTCTACATCACACAGGTAACTAGAATCAGAGTTGAAACTGAAAGCCGTGCCCCCTGACTCCACTCTAGTCAGGCTTTGTCTACCATGGTGCACAGCATCTCCAGTTCACAGGGAGGAAAGGCCACATCACAAAGAAGAGGTAGAAAAAAGTCTGAACTTCAGGACTTTACATAAGGGTAGTGCCTCATGGTGAAGTGTGTGTGTGTGGGGGGGGGGCGGGGGTGGCTTAGAAATTAGGAAGGTTTAAACTTTCCAGACACAATTCAAGAATGAGATGGAGCCCTGAGGCGTTGGGAAAGAAGACAGAGCACAAGGGTCCCTCTCTCATAAATCAAGACACTGCGACAGTTTCTCATCTTCCACGTTGTTCTTTTCGCTCTATTTTCAATTACAGAATAAAGTAATGCAAGGTAGCTCGTATCAGGCTGTTAAATCTGGGCTTTAAGCATGATCATTCTATAGCTTAGGAACTATTTAATCAGCTATGGATCAGAGATCACATTTTAATAGTCTCATCTGATATCACAATATTAAGCAGCAGCAAAGAGGCAAAGCTCAAGATCATAGCCTGCGATTCCTAGCTGCCTTCTACAAGCTGCATGACATGATCCCGGGGGAGTGTGTTCCCCCACAGGGCAGGAAAGGCAAGAGCGGGAAACAAATATGTAGAGATCTATCTCTCAGGGCCCAGGCCGGGGGAGCCCCAGCTCCCAGATATCTGGTTCTATCATGAGCGTTAAGAATTCAGCATTTCGGGATCCCTGGGTGGCGCAGTGGTTTGGCGCTTGCCTTTGGCCCAGGGCGCGATCCTGGAGACCCGGGATCGAATCCCACATCAGGCTCCCGGTGCATGGAGCCTGCTTCTCCCTCTGCCTGTGTCTCTGCCTCTCTCTCTCTCTCTCTCTCTGTGACTATCATAAATAAATAAAAATTTAAAAAAAAAAAAAAAAAAAAAAAAAAAAAAGAATTCAGCATTTCTGGGCAGCCCGGGGGGCTCAGCGGTTTAGCGCCGCCTTTAGCCCAGGGCGTGACCCTGGAGACCCAGGATCGAGTCCCACGTCGGGCTTCCTGCACTAAGCCTGCTTCTCCCTCTGCCTGGGTCTCTGCCTCTCTCTCTCTCTGTGTCTCTCATGAATAAATTAATAAAATCTAAAAAAAAAAAAAAAAAGAATTAAGCATTTCTGGCCATTGTCACAGCACACCTCGTTCCCAGCCTGTCTATTTATATTTATAGAAGAACCAGCTCTCTGTAGCCAGAAGACAAGACCAACACCACCCAAATAATTATAAATATTCATACTTATTATTCATAATTATGATGAAATATAAATATTCAAGAGCAACTGTCTTTATTTTTCAAAGTGATAGAAAAAATGGTACAATATTTCCATTTCAAGCCCTTTACTACAATTACCTTATCGCTGATCATATTATACTGGTACTATGTTTTACTAAACTGTAACTATCGCTCATGTCTGTCTGTTTACCTGGACTGCAAACACCTCTCTCACGAGCCTGTTCTTTCCTAGGAGTGTATGATACAGCATCATCGTATTTACGAACAGCTGAAGTACTAATATATTTTAATAGTAACTCGTGCTGTTGTTCCACAGCCATTATTCTCGTCTCTCTATGTCTACACGCTTATCAAAACTTCCGTGATATACATGAATAATTACACAGAATAGGACCATGCAAAGAGCCTATACCAACTATAATTTTATTTCAGACTTCTCAATTTATCTCAAAGTTAAATTCAATGCATTTTTATAACTGTTAATCCTCAAATACATCAAAACAGGTCTCCCGTTCAAATGGTAAGAGCTAAGTGCAGCCAAATGAAATTCTCAGCAGTTGTGATAGAGCAGAGACCTGATTCTATTTGATTCAAAATAACCATTATTTACTATACTTATCCCCAGCCCTGAAGGAGGGAGCATACTCAGGCTGGAGCCTCCGACCCTCTTCAGACACAATTAGAGGAGGAGGCTGGTGGTGCTCTCTCACACCTACGTGTGCAAGCTCACCCTTCCTCTCCGTGCACCACAGGCCAAGACTTCCACAGAACTCGAAGAAGTCAATACTTGCTACCTATTCAGAACAATCCAGCCGTGTGCAACTGTCCCAACCACACAGACATCTTTATTAGAAGGGGGTCACACGTCCCTAAATTTCAGCCAGAGTAGAAGAACAAGAAAAAAAAAAAGATGAAAGAGGGAACCTCCAGCACAGCTCTGGAGCATCTCCCAAACTAGGAGGTTTAATCTGCCAAAACTTGTCACTGGACGGTGAGACAACTCAATGACACGGTGCTGTCATCCAGAGCAGACTACCTGCAAGTAAGGCATCTTTCTAAATCTGTTTCAAAGCAAATAATTAACCTGATAAGTCATGCAAACAGCACTCTTGTTCGGCCTAATGGCAAAATATCCAGTGCATTATCTCAGCACACGGCTAGGCAGAAAGATAATACAAAATGAGATGCTTATTTCCATTTTTAAAAATCTGCAGGTGGCAGCTGGAAAGCAGCAATATATTTCCATGGTGAGGAAACAGTTCTGAAATTATAATAGACTGATCAGATTTGAAGGCAGAAGGAGAAGATTGACATACATACAGAGGAGAGTCTTTACCTATGTAATATTTATACTCATGGCTTCCACCAGGTGAGCCAGTTAGAAAGGATGTGCGATGCAGACCGATCCTATTTAGCTTTGTTTTGACTGAGATACAAACTTCTCCAGGATACTGGCACTCAGAGGTGGCACAGGATTCCACCAGAAGGCAACTGCACAACCCAATGGGTACTTATCATGAAATACAATTTTCAGATACTCCATCCTAATTTGGGGGCCCAGGTGTCTCCCTTTTGAAATAAGCACCCAAAGAAATCCTAATGTGTGAGGTCCTTGGGTCACACTTTGAGAAACAGTAACATGATTTCCTAGTACTGTGTACTTTATCACTGGCAGCCTAAGAAAACAAATGGTGTACAATTTAAAGAAGTCTTAGGAAAACTGGCTTATGTAACACTAGAAAAATCACTACCTTGCTGAGTTTTACCAAGGAAGAAAGAGTTAATTTTAGAAATGATTTCCATCTTCCAGTTTGATAGCCACATGACAGTTTTTCATTTATTCTATGCTTGCATTTTGTGCCTCCTGGATTAATATATTCTATTATATTTTATAGACATGATTAAATATTTAAGAATCATGCATCTCAATTGCTTGCAAAAATTCTTGTTATAAATTTGCAACAGTACCCACAGTCTATAAATTTACTAATATTTTCATTATATTCAATTTAAAAGTGTTTTCTACTTTTGAGAACATCTAATATTACTCTCTATATAATTCAATTTTCCCTAAAGAATAAAATTTTTATAACATTTAATAATAATCCCTAAGTGGAGTGGCTGGGTGGCTCAGTCTGTTGAGCGGCTGCCTTCAGCCCAGGCCATGGTCTGGGGTCCTGGCATAGAGCCCAGCTGTCAGGCTCCTGCTCAGCTGGAGGTCTGCTTCTCCCTCTCCCCCCTCCCTCCCTCCCTGCCTGTACTCTCTATCTCTCACTCTGTCTCTCTCAAATGGATAAATAAAATCCTTTTTAAAAAATTAAAAAAAAATTCCAAAGTGAAAAATATTTTTCTTTTGTGTTTACAATTCAACAAAGAGTTTACAACACGTCGGCCAGTGTGTGTCTGCCTGTTATCTCAATTGGTAAATGAGGAATTAGCCATAGGCTACACAGTACTATGTCAGGAGATTGCTTCGCTGGCATTATCCTTTAGACCAGAATCAAGGAAAGTTGGTCTTTTTCACAGATATTGTCCACTGCTGTAGTTCTAGTCACTGTTTCCTGAGTAACGCAAGTTAGGAGAAGACCTTCATTAATATAAATATATATATTCAATTTATATTTACTTATATTATATAACAGTAATATTAACTAATTTATAATTTAATTAAATATTAATGTTAATATTTATATCATATATTTAATTGATGTTAATATAAATATATAAAAGACAATTTAAAAAAATTTCTCCTCAAATATAAGTACTTTTGCATTGCTGCTCAAAGTTACATCCTACAAAATTTTTACAATAGAAAAAGCCATCTGAGACCATGTATAATCTTTTGAGAATGATGAAGCTCAAAGAGAATAGCTCAGAAAAATTCATTGTAGCATAAATATAAGAAAGTTTAAGAAACTTACACTCCTCTTATTTCCCAAAGTTTGTTCATTTTGCTATCAGAAAAACAAGGAATGATTTTTGATCTCCTAATACATGTAAGGCAAGACTACTAAACCTTGACATATTATTATTTCATTTAGTCCTCACTTAATCTCATATTTGACATGAGGAAGTGATGATAGTCTTTAAGTCTCAGGCCTGTAAGTGACACAGAATGGATTCCAAAACTTTGCTCTATTCAAGATCATCTTCATGAAATTTCATCAAGTAGTGTCGCAGAGGTAGTGAGACAGCGCTGAGACGTGATGACAGCTGCTACTACTTAACGTCAAGGTGAATCACTAATTAGCTTTTAAGAAACACATCCGGAGCATTAACCTAATGTATATGGTGAATATAAAGGCAATTCACCTCGAAATACATCCTTCTATGTCTTCTACTGCCCTTGGCAGAAATCCTAGACTAATTCTCCAAAATGTTCATCATCCAGAGGACCCAAGTGACTCCTTTCACATTGATCTGAGCATTGATAAAACTTCAAAGTGCTTTTAATATGCTTTTAGATAAACACTGATAAAACTAATAGCTAAGAAACCAAGCTAGGTTGTATGGAGATGTTATTCCACACCCCGTGACCAAAATTAGCCCAGGCTTGTCTTCAACATAACATCGTTGCCCTAAAGTGTTTTTTTTAGTTTCAGATGTATAAATACAGCCAATCCTGAGCTTCTGAGTAACAGGTAACTTATGTCAAAATTTTGAAATAATATACTTCTAATAAAAATCAGAGAACTATGGTGTCAAATTCACAATGTAAATATACAATAGCTTTTAGGTTTCTAAAAAATATTGAACATGGGACATTGGATACCCACTGTCCCTATCATTGCCTGCTTACATGTAAGCATCCAGAGCAAATAGTGAATCATTAGGTACGTGAAATAGATATCACCAAGTGCCAAGTATCCAAATCTATAAAGACTAGCTTTTCAGTTACTTAGAATGTTTTATGATTAGCACGGTTTATAGGGATTCCAGAATTTATTATTTTTTTATAAATTTATTTTTATTGGTGTTCAATTTGCCAACATATAGAATAACACCCAGTACTCATCCCATAAAGTGCCCCCCTCAGTGCCCGTCACCCAGTCACCCCCACCCCCCGCCCACCTCCCCTTCCACCACCCTTAGTTCGTTTCCCAGAGTTAGGAGTCTTCCATGTTCTGTCTCCCTTTCTGATATTTCCCACTCATTTTTTCTCCTTTCCCCTTTATTCCCTTTCACTATTTTTTATATTCCCCAAATGAATGAGACCATATAATGTTTGTCTTTCTCCAATTGACTTATTTCACTGCATCATACCCTCCAGTTCCATCCACGTCGAAGCAAATGGTGGGTATTTGTCGTTTCTAATGGCTGAGTAATATTCCATTGTATACATAGACCACAGCTTCTTTATCCATCATCTTTCGATGGACACCGAGGCTCCTTCCACAGTGTGGCTATTGTGGACATTGTTGCTATAAACATCGGGCTGCAGGTGTCCCAGTATTTCACTGCATCTGTATCTTTGGGGTACATCCCCAGCAGTGCAATTGCTGGGTGGATTCCAGAATTTATTTCAACTATTTATAAATTCTACATATTCTACAAGGTAGAATATAAATATAAATATAAATATATAAATATATTAAAGAATAATAAATAATATAGATAATATATTATATATATTATAGATATAGATAATAATAAAGAATATAAATATAAATCTATAAATTCTACAAGGTAGTTTCTGAACAAAACCATACACATAAAATGACTATCTCTAGAAAAAAATACATTTATCTATAAGAAAATCTGCTCTCTCATTTTATGCTCATGAATGGTTACCTGTTTTCCTCTGTGCAACTAAATTCGTTTCTCCATTAAAAAAAATTAAAGCCAAGGGCACCGGAGTGGCTCAAACATCTCCCTTCAGTTCAAGTCATGATCTCTGGGTCCTGAGATCAAGCCCTTGTCTCCAGCTCACGCTCAGGTGAGTCTGTCCTTCCCTCCCCACCCACCACCCTCCACCGCCACATGATCTCTCTCTCTCTCTCTCAAAGAAATAAAAATAAAATCTTTAAAAACAAATTGAAGGGCAGCCCCGGTGGCTCAGCAGTTTAGCACCACCTTCAGCCAGGGCGTGATCCTGGAGACCCGGGATCGAGTCCCAAGTCGGGCTCCCCGCATGGAGCCTGCTTCTCCCTCTGTCTGTGTCTCTGCCTCTCTCTCTCTCTCTCTCTGTTTCTCATGAATAAATAAATAAAATGTTTTAAAAAAATGAAGCCAGGATCTAACTACTTTTTGTTATTTTGTTTGTATTCTTTTATTGCAAAGGTGTGACCCCTGTAGGTCATTAAACACACTGGGGAAGATTCTTTGTGTTATAAAATGTATAATTTTCAATTAATACATTAGAAATATTTTATTTAAGTAATATATTAAAGAGGTTGTTTAATTCATCCAAATAATGATAATTTTATCATTCAAATAAATGCCCCAAAAATAGTAAATTTCATAGTTTCCAGTTCATTCCCACCTACCCATACATTATCTTAACATTCCAACAGAATATGATATAAACCGGATGCCTAATGAAATAAATCTACTTTTTATATCTTAGAGCACAAAAGGGAACTTTTATGTACTTGATTTGTCTTCAAATCTGTAAGTCTACAGATATCAGCAGGTAATTTTAAGTACGTTTCATTCTAGAGAGGATTTATAAACAGGGATCTAAATTATACTCTTAAGGTGACTTATCAAGATCAATCTTTTGATTCCCTGTTAGCCAAAAAATGAAGAGAAACAGAATGGCTGAGTAATTTTTGCTAAAGCAAAACAGAAATCCTGGTTTCTACATTTTAAAAGGCAGACTGAGAAGCTCTAAATTTCTCATTTTACTAAAATGAATTTTAAATGTTGAATTAAAATTTTAAAAGGGCTAGTAACAAATAAAATAGTATCTACAAATGGAAGTAAAAAGCACAATTAATGCCAAAATTGCAAAGAGAAAAATTGCAAAGTATACATACAATCATATGTGATATTTTTCTACAAGAACACAAAATACAAGTTGAAACAATGCATTTAAATATGTTTCAAATGTGCATATACTTTCTCCTTAAAGAGATGTCAGGCAGTGTGCTAATGATATACTATGAATTGAAATTTAGCTGTGACAAAATAGGCATCATAAACCTGAGAAAACTGGTACCAAAAAAGAAAAGTCAAGATAGAAAGAAAAAGAATTACTGCAAGTACACTAATAAAAATCAAATTTGTTTTAGCTAATACAACTCTAACCTCTCAAAAGGTAGAAAGAGGTAGAAAACCTTCTTCTGTAGCATTTCTTCGTATCACAGGCAGTTATGAGTATCAAGCATTCCATTTGTTGCCCACATATCCCATCCTGTTTATAGTAAAACGGTGTAATATGACTTTTTCTGGCCAATGAGCTGGGACTTTTGTCATTTCCTGCAAAAGGCAGCAGAATGCCCATGAAAATGCTCTAATCCCTGTCTTCTCTTATCACTGAGATAAAGTTCTGTCTTCCAGATGCAGAGCCTCAGTCAACATGGGTCTCTGAGTGACTGCAGGACACAAAGCCCTCAGTGATCTGCTATGGACACGTAACACCGATAAGAAATAAGTTTCTATCACCTCACATGTCACAGCTAATTAGGAGCTACAACGTAATCGAGTCCAGCTCTACTAAAAGACCTTCCAATAACGAAGAGATGATTGTAACAATGGTCTATTCTAAACTATTTGGTAAAACACTGTATCTGCTTCCAAACACATCTGCATGTCTGGAAGCCTCTTTTATGTCCCTAATATTTTGTCTCGTAAATTATAGTTTCATCAGAAACGGGTATAAACCAGCCTCTCCATTATCTGGAACCAGTTTCCTGATCATTTATTTCTATCACTTCCACCACTAATGGTGAGCAAACCACGGCAAAGTAAAAATATTCACAAAACTCTGTCCCAAAAATGCCCATCACGGAGGAAGGTCCTCTTTTGTAACTCTCATTGGAGGAGTCCCAGTGTGCTTCTTTCAGACCTAGAATTAAAGTTCCTAACCCAGTTTGTTTGCATGTTGCTTTTTAATAAGTTAAGACCTTTCCAAATGGCAATCCCCTAGTCACATTCATGGTTAATTATCTTATCAAAGTTACAGCATTTCAGAAGTATGAAGAGTAGATTATTTAGCCATCCCCTCCCCTTGTATAGATGAGGAAACCAAGGCCCCCAGAGGTAATAATTAGCAGAACAAAAACTTGAACTTTATGGTGTTATTTTAAGCTACAATTTGGATAGCTAGTGATTTATCCAATAAAAGGATTGTACTCAAATTGTATTACCTCAGTTATTATATAATTATAGAAGTCTAATGTAAAAACTTCTTTTATATTATGTTATAGAAGTCTAACATATTGTGATTCTGAGTCATGACAGGTTTGTTCAAGGATTTTAAACATGCTTAAACATTCTCAAACATTCTCAATTTTAAGTTGCAAATTTTGATATATTTCTTAGAAGCAAATGGCATTCAAACAATTGCATTTTATTTCTTGTGCTATTATGAGGGGCAAATGATCTATGCATAAACTCTCCAGACTATTACAGAAGTTTGCATTACTTCTACTGAATTCATTACATATTGTGTGTTAAGACCAAATAAGTATAAAACAATATCATTAGAAACACATCACTGATTTGTCACCTGCATGAAAACGGGTTCAGTTTACTGTCATGAATATCTCTGACACCTTGATAAGCTATATTGACAAAAATCGAAAAGGAAAGTGAAGATATCACAAGTAAGCTTTATCAAGAGTCAATAATGATCACTGACTACTTCAAAACAAATTCAGCATATAAATAAATTACCTCCTCCTAAGCAGCAATGCTTACAGATTTTATTTTAAAGTATATGGGTAACAGTTATCTCACTTCTTTTTTTAATATTTTACTTATTTATTCATGCAAGACACAGAGTGAGAGAGAGGCAGATACACAGGCAGAGGAAGAAGCAGGCTCCATGCAGGAAGCCTGACGTGGGACGCGATCCCAGGACCCCGGGGTCACACCCTGAGTCAGAGGCAGACCCTCAACCGCTGAGCCACCTACAGTTATCTCACTTATCCATTTCACCTATGTAAACACAAGTTCAGTGCACGCATATTAGTTTAAATTAAGTAATGCACAGTCACAGCCTTTCTACTATATATGGAGTTTCCTAATATGGTGACCCACAGGCCTACAAAGTCTTTAATATTCTGAATCCATGAAAAGAAAAGAAAGGAAAGAAAAGGAAAGGAAAGGAAAGGAAAGGAAAGGAAAGGAAAGGAAAGGAAAGGAAAGGAAAGAAAGAAAGAAAGAAAGAAGAAGGGAGGAAGGAAGGAAAGAAAAAAGAAAGAAAGAAAGAAAGAAAGAAAGAAAGAAAGAAAGAAGAAAGAAAGAAAGAAAGAAAGAAAAAGAAAACAGAAAAAAGAAAGAAAAAGGAAAGAAAGAAAGAAAGAAGAAAGAAAGAAAGAAAGAAAGAAAGAAGAAGGAAGGAAGGAAAGAAAGAGAAAGAAAGAAAGAAAGAAAGAAGAAAGAAGAAGGAAAGAAAGAATAGAAAAAAGAATGAAAGAAAAAGGAAAGAAAGAAAAGAAATGAAAAAAGAAAGAAAAAGGAAAGAGGAAAGAAGGAAGGAGGGAAAGAAAATAGAAAGAAAGAAGAAAGAAAAAGAAAGAAAGAAAGAAAGAAAGAAAAGAAAGGAGAAAGAAAGAAGGAAAGAAAACAAAGAAAGAAAGAAAGCAAACAAGCAAGCAAGCAAGCGAGAGAGCCCTTCCCTCTTCGTGCCAGCTCATCTATCCAAGTCTGAGTTTATTAAACAGGAGTACTGAGGGGGAATCGCGGACTTCCCCGTCAACTAGTCACGTATGATTGCGACGAACCATACTTCGGTACCGCCACTGGTGAATCTGAAGGCAGGTCATTATTAACCTACCTTTACACGTACCTACATTACATATGTTTGGAAAATGGCAAAAGAATGTCTAATAAACACTGCGATTCGAGCCTATCGCTGATTTCCTCAAAGTGTTCTAGAAAACCTAGCACAATATGCCACGTGAAGCAGATACAGACACGAATGAGAACCAGCAGGCATCACGGGTCAAATTCAAGTTCTAATTAGGGTTATAATACACACATGCGGTTTTCTTTCTCTTCACGATCTTATCTCCATCTCCATAGCCAGGAACAATCAAAGATATTTAGTTTCAAGTCATTTCTGAGCTTAAAGTTCAAGGGCCCTCATGTGTCATTTGTGACTTTCTTTCACTTGAATATGGACAGAGGTGAAAGGAAAATTGAGGCCACGTTTAACTATGAACAGATTTATTGGAAAGAATGAAAGTACTTTCAGAGGATCGAAAATTAGATTATAGACGTTCTTCCAAAGTCTTTTTACAGCTAATCTGAGGTGAAGCCGGCACTTCACGGAGCCAGTGATCATTCACACTCCAGGCCACAAGCACTTCCATGGTTCATACCCACCAGCCATGGCGTCCCTATCTTCAGCTACCGATAGCATTTGGACACTCTGGAACTGTAAACTTGGGTTTTTTATATAATCTGTCAATATTAGTCTTTTATCACAGAGAGAACAGGTCCCTGTTCTAGTTCAAGGGTTGGGCGTTTTCCAAGACTAAAGACTTATGTAATGTTTAAGTTAAATCAAGAACAAGGAAAACCTGTTAAGACTGGTTTAAACCTTCACCAGGTTTGATATCTAAATGCTAAGCCATTCCTGAGGACTCTCAAAGCAACTACCAGGAGGGCCATAACCAGGGTAATCATCCCCACATCTCAAGTCACGGAGAGTAGTGCTTTCCTACTCTCTCCATCTTTTTGCAAACACTATGGAAAAAAACTGAGACAGATTTCTTCTGTGTTCAAATCACTCAAAATAAATGAGTTCTTTGAGTAGAAGACAGATAAGCCTTTCCGCAGAGTGCACCCGATGGACTAACCCTACGAGAAAAACTTGTCACCACAAGGGGTCGAACAGAAAAGCCCAAGGTAAACACATAAATGAAATGGACCCTAGATGCTTCTGGAAGGAGTTTATCACCCTCAACAGCTCTCTCACTGCAAAGTGTTGATGTTAGGGCATACATTTGGAAAAGTCTGCAAAAAAAAAAAAAAAAAAGAAAGAAAAAAAGAAAGAAAACTTGACTCACTTAAGCACTCACTCGCCATCCAAAGCAATTCTAACACAGCAGATTTAGAAAAACGCTTAAGCCTTGAACTAAAAGATTCGCACCCACAAATTATGTCTCCCATCTCTTCTCTTGTGATGCATTAAAGTTCCTAATAGGGATCCCTGGGTGGCGCAGCAGTTTAGCGCCTGCCTTTGGCCCAGGGCGCGATCCTGGAGACACGGGATCGAGTCCCACATCGGGCTCCCAGTGCATGGAGCCTGCTTCTCCCTCTGCCTGTGTCTCTGCCTCTCTCTCTCTCTCTCTCCCTCTCTCTGTGACTATCATAAGTAAATAAATAAAAAAAAAATAAAGTTCCTAATAATTTCTCTGTTTCTCAATTTTAAGTATTAAAGAAAAACTGCCACTCCTTTGCATAATAAAATATTTCTGTGTACAAGGCACCTGAATACAGCAAATACTAGACTCAAGGCTTGACAGATGTCAACTGGCACAAGGTGCCTACAGAGCGGACAGCATTCTATCAACTACGGCTGAGCAAGCAAAGGCTTAGAGAAGTTGGCAGTGGGCAGCCTGGGGGGCTCAGTGGTTTAGCACCTGCCTTCAGCCCAGGGCCTGTTCCTGGAGTCCCAGGATTGAGTCCCACATCGGGCTCCCTGCATGGAGCCTGCTTCTCCCTCTGCCTCTCTCTGTGTGTCTCTCATGAATAAATAAATAAACTCTTAAAAAAAAAAAAAAAAAAAGAAGTTGGCAGTGAACTTCTCCACCACAGGAGACCCGGCTGGGAAATGAAGGTCTCCAGAGGAGAGCCCCTGCATCCACAATGCCTCGCACCTATACAGCAATAACAAGATCGATGCGGATGTGGGGCCCCCTCGAGTTAGGGCAGATGGATTGTGTGGGTTAAAGCAGCAGAAAGGGGTGAGTTACAATCACAGCAGCGGTGTCCCTGCAGGGGACAAACACAGCTGCGTCCTCCCTCCTGGGGACCCCAGGTCTGGCCCATGCGGCCCAGGCTCTGGCCTCGGAGGCCGTGTCTGCACAGCCGCAGGCTCGCCTCGCAAGCACAGGGCTGCCCGAGCCCGCCGGGTGCCCGGCCACAGCAGCCGGGCAGCCCCACTGTGCACCCACCAGGTGCAGTGTGGCACCTGCCTCGGGGCTCTAGACGCCGTTGGAAGGCGGCTTCCCTCGGGTGTTCGTGTCTCTAAGCCGCCTGCTGTGCAGTGCCAGGGCCTCGTGGATGCTGTGCCCGGCAGGCAGGCAAGGAAATGCAATCCTACCCTGCGGGGTACTCTCCGGGCGGGTTTTCTAACAGTGCTAACAGGTGATGCTGAGTTCTCCAGGACTCCCCACAATCCACCCCCTCTATTAATTTGTCCAGTTCGATGGCATTTACGTAAAATATTACCAATATCACAGGATCTTAGAATTTTAGAGATATGTAAAATCACTCCTTAAAATACCCAGTTGGCTCCAAAATACCCAGTTGAGTTCCTGAGTCTCAATCTTGTTGAATTCAGGGATTCCCCTATCCAATCATCTCCATCCTGACATGCTTTGGAGTACTTTGAAAACTACCAGTACTCTGGTCCTATCCTTGGGGATTTGATTTTAACTGGTGTATGGTGGAGCCAAAGGTGATAATTAAAAAAAAAAAAAAAAAAAAAAAAAAAAAACCTCCCCACAGAGCCTAAGACTGACTAGATTTGATCACCTCTGCTCTTTGCTGAGTCTCTGGTGATGCTGACACAAGGCCTATATTTAAAAAAAATGATAGTACTGGGGCACCCGGGGGTTCAACTGGAGAAGCATCCATCGTTTGATTTCAACTCAGGGTCATGAGACTGAGCCCTGCGTTGGGCCCCATGAAGAGCAGGGAGTCTCCTGGAGGTTCTCTCCGTCTCCCACTGACCCTCCCCTTGTTCGTGCCCTCTCTCTCCCTCTCTCAAATGTATAAATAAATCTTTAAAACTTTTAAATAAATAAATAAATGATGATAGTACCAAGGATAGCCATGGAGAATTGTCTCTCCTTCCAAGTTGTTTCATATCTAAATCAAACCCTTAACTTGGGCCCCATTAATACCAGGTCCCAACAATCAAACATGGATCTCTTAGTACATAACAGCAGTGCCAAAATGGAAACCAATAACTATTTTAAAGAAATACAAAGTAATGCCCTATTTGAGATTTTGAGAGAACCTTCAGAAAAAAAAATATATATATATATATACTCACTTTAATGAGTTACAATGTTAGATCAATTTTTTAAAGCAATTAAGTGAAGCAAATCCAGCACCTAATTTTTGAGACTTGATTCTCTAATGTGCATACATAGCCTTCCCCACTTCTACAATCAAAAATAATGCAAAATGCATAGATGTCACCTCTAGTAGAATTGCTGAGCTTACTTTGTAAGTCACTGGGCTTACATCTTCCTTACAGAGATCAGGAAATGATGAAATTTATTTCACTGAAATTTAGATGTGGAAAGGAAGGGTGTAGGGGGTAGGCAAGGAAAACAAAAAGCAGAGACTGAAGGAGAAAAATAACCAAGTTCAGGATGACAGAAAGCAGAAAAAACAAATTGAAAAAGAATCTGGAATGAAAAAGAAAGGGGGGCGGGGAGGGACAGGGCCATGACCCATACTTACTCTACTTAAACAAACAAAACAAAATCAATTGATGTAAGAGAATTCCAATAAAGGGAGAGATGCCTGAACACTTAAGTATTCTGTTTAAAAAAAAAAAAAAAAACAAAAAAACGCCAGCAAATCTGTGACAAGGCCAATGAGCAAGATCCTGTCTTCACCGGTTGCTTCCTCTGACTAGCTGCAGCTTCCTTTGAGTAATCCTAATTTTCCCCAACAAAGCTTTCCCATTCTTTTCAAGTTACTTCCAATTTATTTTTAACATACAGTTAAGTGCTACTGACCCAAGATTGCTACTAACTGGAATGAGGAGTGTATGAATCAGAAGTCATTTTGTTTAACTCTTGAGGCTCACAGGACCAGAGTGAGGGCCCAGCCACCCCAATTATAACCTAACTCCAGGTAATTCTATGATCTTCACCAAGCAATTACTGCTAATTCTCTGGGACTGAGGTTTCATATCTGTAAAGTAAGGAAGTGGAACCGGTTTCCTGAAGCAGTGCCCAGTTCCAAAGTACTGCAAGCAAGATTAGAGACTACAATAATGGTCTTTAAGATTCAGGTACCAGAAAATCGTTCCATTATTCAGGGAATATATAATAAAACTCTTCACTTCTTCCCAAAAGAACAAAAATCACCGCAGAACTAAACTGCTCAGGTGACTCAACTCACTTTCTTTTAAAGAGCCTTGGCTTTGTGTGCAATCCGAATCCCATCAGCCCTTCAGGAGTCAAGCTTTCTGCCTTGAAGATAGAGTAGGCATTTCGCCAACAGGAAAAAAAGTTAGCCTAAAAATATATTTCTATACTGATTTTGCCTCCTCCCTGTCCCACCACCCTTAAAGACCAAAGTTTCACGGAATCATTTCCTACTTTCATATTCCTGGGGAAGAAATGAAGTTTTCAAAAGTGCCACAATAATGATGTTAGAAAGTAGGCTCTTCTCCAAAGTAGAAAATGAAAAGGTGCCATATGGAAATAAGGTTCAACGACTGAGCGCTTGATCCATAGAACCTTAGTAAAAAAAAAACCACCGTAGAGACAGACACCTTGTAAGACATTCAAAATATACCAGTCCCCAGTCTGATAAATCTAAATTTAATTCTGTCTTCCACCAGGTGAAATAAAACTGACAATTCTTCATCCTGAAATGCTTGACGTGGAGGAGGATAGTTGAAAGAAATCTACATGTATTCCATATCCAAAAAAACTAAATGTAGTAGAATAAATTTTGATAAACTAGTAGAAACTACTTCCTTTCAAACTCAAAGTACAATTATTGAGAAGTTGGACGGACTATGAAAATTTAATAAATTAAAAAACTAATTTTTAGGGACCCCTGGGTGGCTCAGCAGTTGAGTGTCTGCCTTCAGCTCAGAGTGTGACCCCAGGGTCCTGGGATTGAGTCCCACCTCGGGCTCCCTGCAGGGAGCCTGCTTCTCCCTCTGCCTGTGTCTCTGCCTCTCTCTCTCTCTGGGTCTCGAATGAATGAATGAATGAATGAATGAATGAATAAATAAATAAATGCTTAAAAAAAACCTTTAGAAGTTCTTAAGAATTTATTCAGTTTATATACTGGCACATGCTGCACAGAGGAGGACGCCAAGTTTCTGTGGGTTATTCTATGGCTACTTCTGTGAGCAAATCTATCCTGGGGCTGAGCACTGTGTTCTGATGATGGGAGATAAGCAGAAAGTAGGAATCATGAGTCCCTTTCCTATGGCAGCCTAGTAGAGAAATAAACCATTCAAAATTAGAAAAAAAAAAAAAACTCAATAAAACAAAAGCACATGGGAGACTGAAAATTTGATGGGAAAACAAACAGTTCAATCATAAAGGAAGTAACAGTGAAGGCAAATAAAGTTTAGGGCTCTCGTTCAAAATAAGAATCCCTCCTATGTCAGCCTGTCTTTCCCCCACCCCCACACACGCACACACACTTTATGTTTTAAGGCATCCTTATAAGACTGCATCCCTCATATTTATGATCTAAATAAACATTCGCTGATTATTCCCATGTTGAAGATTCAAAGTAAGGTCTTGAATACACAGGATACAATAATGAGTAAGATATGGAAGCTGCATTTCAGGGGCTTAGAATCTATCAGGATGGACATATCATTTGGTCCCTTGCACATAACAAACCCAAAATAAACATCTTTCCAAATAAACATTTTAAAGGACCCCAAGCAGTTGAATGGTAACAGCTTGTGCTCGTATCACAGTACTTGCCTTCCCACCTGCGGAGCTTAATGCACTAAATAAACATCATCATCCACTGGGGCATCCCTGTTATTGATGTAGCTGGAAAGTATTATTCATTCTTTATCCAAATGAGGAAAAGGTTTTGGGAGGTTAAATTAGTTGCTCATAGCTACGAGAATTAACGGTATAATAGGGAATAGAATTCAGAGTTCCCTAAGCTATTGCTCCAGATTTTTTTTTTATCTCCTAAAGAAAATATTTCTATTTTACAGGTCTTTAGGGGTCTTAAGTAGTTTTTCATAGTAGTATTATTCATTAAGCAAAGTCTTTTGAACATCAAGGTACTTCATTTTAACAAGTTTGCATTTTTCTATTTTAAAATCGACTTAAATGAACATTATTTTTTGATGAAAATTTTCCACTCATGAAAACTCCAAGTTTTAAGTTCTAAATTTTCATCTAAAATTCCAAATTGTTGCATAAAAGTCCCACCCTCTCCCCCCAAATCATCATTTTGTAAGTTAGTCTTAGGTATTTGTTACAACATCTCTTTAAGAAAGGAATTGATTGGCCTCATTAAAAACATTTAACTTATACTTTAAGTTTAAAAAGATGAACTTCATGATTCATAACAAAAATATTCACCATTCGAAAGAAATCGTTTGCCTTGGAAATAATTTGAAGCATTTAGTTCCAAGAAATAGCACCAACACTTAAATACAAATCCTGTTTTCCCATTTTGCCCTTTGTTAACATGGCAATAACTTCACCATGTCTTGTGGCTATTGTTTCAGTTTAATTGAATTCTTAGAAGATTTCATTTGCCTCAAAACATTTCAAGAGCACAATATGAACAACTCAATTATAATCAGACAACTCAGTGAATTGAAACGGAATAAACAGAAATACTGGGATTTGTCTGAATTGCATCACACTTTTGCACACTCTAGCACTCCCACCGCCCCCATCAGCAAAAAGCCCAAAAAACACTTGCTTTTTCTTCGATTCTTCCCCCTTGCAATTATTATCCTGCCACTACGTTTTATGAATTAGATCTGTTTAATCATTTTGGACTCTATCTGTACTATACCATGAAGTTAGTGAAAACAAATGTCTACTTCATCATCAGTCACATGAAATAACACTTTTATTACAAAGCATTTCTAACCCTAACTGGATAGCTTGTCAGCATATGTTGATTTTATATATTCTCATTTAAGAAAAGTATTTTAATGGGAATCTATTTAGATTTTGACTACAGCTTTAACATTGTCATGACTCTTACAGGTCTGAACTAGTAGTTACTTATAGTGACTTGGAACACCTCAAAATCTACTACAACCTACCACTGTCCTTCTCATATCTCATCAGTATATTTCCACCCTAACTCATTTCTTGGCTAAGCAGGCTTCTCCATTCCAAAGGACAAAATGGGATACTGGGAGCACCCTAACCACTAACTCACTCAACCAAGCACCAACCTTTGCTTCCCTGAATAAGAAGTAAATGTGTATTTAATCCCCTAAAAGACAAGCCATTCCGGATTTCATTCTTCATCCCAAATTCTGAGCTGTTTAATGAATCTGTTTAAGCTCTGAGTTCAATGGCCTTTACTGCAAGGAAAAATGCTTATAGGTTAAAAACTGGGGACTCAGAGCTGTATGGGATGAACATTCGCCCAGTTGTCCTAGATTTGTCCCTGTTATCTCAGGTCTATCCAGTTAGCTTTGTATGTGGTGGTTACAATTATGCGCATCCACAAGATCAAAAGAATCAAGTCAAATATTAGGCTTCAGCACATTTGAACACTCAATGGATCCAAAAAGACCAAATGAAAAGTGACAGCGGTACAGCAGGCACACTGTATACATTGTTTATTTAATCCTTGAAGGGAATTTCCAGAGTTGAAAAGTTAGCCAGAAATAAATAAGGACAAAAAAAGACTATCGGCAGTTGATTTTTCCTCCTGAATTTTAAGTTATTGAGGACAGATAATGATAATGGGGACAAACAATTTTAGGCTGTGTTTTAAGTGCTCACACATGATATTCTGATGAGCATGACTGGTATGAGTGCCAAATTCTGAATGGAAATATGGAATAGGAAAATGAACAGTACATGTACATATAGTTTGGGTGTGTATACAACACCATATGGAAGTACCATACACTATATGGGTTGGAAAACAATGAGAGAGATAATTTCAAGACAGGAAATGTTGACCCAAGACTCAAAATATGATAGTACATTTTTAGTTAGTATTTCCAAGTCAAAGTAAGGTGAAGAGGGTACACCATGACTTCCTCCCAAAATTTTTGTACTAAGGCTGATAGTTTACCAATTTAATGTATTCCTAGTTTTCACATATATTTTTTTTAATTTTTCACCAAATGATCATATCCTTAAATATAATTTCAAGACTTAAGCTTTGGTCCTTATCTCTATGGAGTTCTGTTAATTTGCATTTTGATGTGCAGTACATATACATCCATCAAGCACTAATGCATATTCAATGCGTCTATAAACACAAACAGGATGATTCGCGCTATATGACAAAGTTCTAGAAATGGTTTACACAAAACACACATATAAGCACTTTCTTCGCTTCCCTCACTTCGATGTTTATTCCTTTGGTGTTGCCCATCAGGATCACCTGGGGGTGATTAAATAAATATCTATGACCTGGCCCTAATTCAAACCAATTAAACAAAAGTTTTTGGAGCATGTTTGTTTGTTTGTTTGTTTTATAAAAAAAACCCATGATTCTAAAATGCAGTCACCTCTGAGAACCAACAACATTCCATAATTGTCTTAAAACATTCCCTAAACATTACTTAAAATCATCTTCCCTTCTAGACCTGGTATCCTATTTTTTTCTTTATGCTAATAATAATATAACACTATAAATTATTAAAGGCAATTAAACAATACATAGATATCCAGGTAGAGTGATCTAGAATGTGGGTTTCTCCACCATCCACTCATCCTTATGTTAATGGTAAATCCAAATTTATTTTGAGAAAAACATTTTGCCTAACTACAGGTACCCCTAAGTTGCTTAGTATTTCTTTTTTTTTTTTTAAGATTTTATTTATTCATTCATGTGAGACACAGAGAGAGGCAGAGATACAGGCAGAGGGAGAAGCAGGCTCCATGCAGGGAGCCCTACGTGAGACTCAATCCTGGGAATCCAGGATCATGCCCTGGGCTGAAGGCAGGCGCCCAACCACTGAGCCACCCAGGCGTCCCTGTTGCACAGAATTTGAAGTGCTTATCATTCTTTTAAGTAATAAGTGTGTTTCTATCGTAGGTTTATTTTTTATCATATGTTGCAATTAATTATATTTCATTTTTCTCTCATGCTACATTAAAAAAAAGACTCAAACAAATATGTAGTCCTCATCCTCCAATTTTCCAGGACCTCTCCGGTCTAGGCTTAAAAATTATTTTCATACCTTATTTTATATTACTTTCCTTCTTTTACTGAGAAAAAAAGAAAAAAGTAAATTTTTTAATTCTACACTAATTTCATCTGCAATGTTTCAATATCCATTGCTGTATTTGTCAGGATGGTACATATTCCATTGATGACACAGGCCACTACTGGTTAGTTTCCACTATGTATTTCTCATCTTTGACTCTAGACATAGAAATATGCTTGGTTCAAGTTCTAGGAACTCTTCTGCACTATTCATATGTACCACTGTGCTCTCATCTAGTTTCATGGTTTCACATATTATCTATATACGAAAGACTCCCAAATGGTCCTCTCCCCTGAATACCAGACTTGATATCAAAAAAGTATTTTAAATATAATATCTCTAAGACTCAACTCTTCTCACCTTCATGCCCATCTCAGTTCATGTCCAATCCATCCTTCCAAGTGCTCCAGCCAAAAATTTCTTATTTATACTCAATACCATGACTCCAATCCCATCAACCCTAATGCTGAACCACCTCCTTTGATGACAGCCTAGTTCCAAGTCACAATCCTCTCACCTGGGTTATCACAACAGCTTCCTAACTGGTCTCCCTGTTACTACTTGCTCCATCACCATTGTCTGTTCATCACATCCTAAAGCCACTTTGACTCTGTTAAGGCAGAAGTCAAATCACGTCACTCCACTTAAAACCTTGCAAAATCCTACAGAAGAGCCCATTCAATCAATGTCACTATCCTGACCCCATCTCCTACCACAACCCTCAGTCTCACTGTTCTTCAGCCAATCTGGCCATGTTACTGCGTCTCAAACACTGGCACGCTACTCCTTCAGGGATTTCCCACTGGCTAACCCCTCTGCCTGCAATGCTTTTCTCCTAGACATCTGGATCTTGTTAAGTCTTTCGTATTCTGTAGGGCACTCAGAAATACTGTGTATTTTACTTCTCTAACTTTTTATTATCCTTCTTCCCATCAAAATAAAATCTCTTTGAGGGCAAGGAATCTCCTCTGTTTTGGTCATGAATTTTCCAAATGCCTGCAAGAATGGCTGGCACATATACTATTAAATAGATATTTGAGTGAATGAATGAATGAATGAACTGGCAAGTAATAGGTTAGTAAAACTGACTAAATTATCTTCATCATAGTATTTTGGTTTGTTATTCAAAATCTTGAGGAAAGTTAAGAGGAATCTCAAAGTGGCCAACTTCATTAAAGGAAGAAGTCAAGGAAATAGAATCAAAGTTTACTAGACAAAGAAAACGTACTTAGCTCCCAAATAAATGAAAAAAAAAATGTCCTAATTACCATGGAAGGTCAACTAAAATGAGAACTACATGCAATTTTCAATCACTCTACAGACTTTAATCAACTTCAGAACTGTTATAAGCATATAAATTAGGTTGTATTTTAAACATATTAAAACTCATCCGTTCTTAATGTGAAAAAGAACTCTTGTTTCTGGCTCTGTTTAACTCCAGCACAGTCGGGAATCATGTAATCTGCGGATACAGTGTTGCTTTTAGGATCTGCAGCTTCACAAATCTTTGTAGAAATACAACAAATTAATTACACATATTAAAGTGAAAGTTATTTCAATAAATATTGATTATAAATTACTTTCATTTATACATATTAAGAAATTATTGCACCTATATAATAGAGAGTAAGTATTGTAAAATAAGATAAATAAATATAAGTTATCCTTTGCCTCTGGACAAAACGAACTAGTTCGTATTGAACCAAACTTCTTTCTTTTTGTTATTTTCACTTTTTTAAAAGATTTTATTTATTTATTAATGAGAGACACAGAGAGAGAGGCAGAGACACAGGCAAAGGGAGAAGCAGGCTCCTCACAGGAAGGCCAATGAGGGACTCGAAGAGAGGACCCCAGAGTCACGCCCTGAGCTGAAGGCAGACGCTCAACCACTGAGCTACATAGGTGTCCCTGAACCAACCTCCTTAAAAATAACAATTAAAAACTATAGAAGTTTTGGATATTTATTGCAGCATTAATTATGATAGAAAAAAGAAGATATATGTGCCTATGGCATCATGATAATTTTTAAGATGTATGCCACTTTTATATGATAGGAAATGTTTATGTCACCCATATCAAATTACCTTGGAAGTTGAGGAAATAATAATCATGCATTATCTAATAAAAAAGGGGAAGAATCATATATATGCTATATTGTCATGATTTCCTTACATAAACATACATGTACATACATAGAGATATACACACAAACACCACATACACACAAATATAAGCTCTCATGGGGGGGGGTGAATAAAAATAACATCACAAAAAAATTAAAAAAATAAAAATAACATCACAATATTGATAGTGGTTTTCTCTTGGTTTTGAGGCTTATGTGTGATTTTTAAATGGTCTTCTGATTTATTTAAATATTTGTACATTATACACATACCAGCTTTAAAATTAAAGGAAAAGGAGTATGACAAATTTCTAGAACTACAAATAAAAACGAAATCTTGAAAAAAATCTTTCAGGAACGTGATAACAGAGATTAGACACCAACATAATTAGTATTAATGTTTATGAGAATCTCTCTTTTTTCAAGGAAGCCCAAAGTATTTCATGTGAACTATGCTATATAACTAGAAATGTTATATATATTATGAAATATATATATATATAATATATTTCACTTTGGGAGAAATTTTACTGAGAAGAATTTTGTCACTTTCTCATGTCATCTATTTTCTCTTTTCAAATGCTATTTTTACCTGTGTATAATTATCTTCTACCTCTACCTCCACTCCAGTATAATTGTTACACCAAGATCATATAAGATGGAAAATAACAGAATGACATGATGAGTTACTTGCTACGGCTAAAATGACCTTAGAGGCTAAACCTTAAGGGGCTATTCTAATTGCTGAATGTGGATCACAGAAAGTACTACTGCAGGGCACCATGGTGGAAAGACAGTATAAAACACGGTAGCTAGGGGATCCCTGGGTGGCTCAGTGGTTTGGCACCTGCCTTTGGCCAAGGGCACGATCCTGGAGTCCTGGGATCGAGTCCCGCATCAGGCTCCCGGCATGGAGCCTGCTTCTCCCTCTTCCTGTGTCTCTGCCTGTCTCTCTCTGTGTGTCTATCATAAATAAATAAATAAATAAATAAATAAATAAATAAATAAATAAATAAATCTTTAAAAAAAAAAAAAAACATGGTAGCTATTTATTGGCCACTTTCCTCCTGTCCCTGATATTCTTCTATTAGTCTGTCTCGTGTCAGACTAAAAGCTGGACTCTTCTTTTTGGAACTTGGTCCGCTCCCTATTCCAGCCACTTTCCCCCCACATACTCCAGTGTCCTTTCTTGCCTCCGGCCCTCTCCAGGCTGCTCTACCTATTATCATGGGACAAAATACTGTGAATCAATTAAATGATACACAATGCACGGCTGTGACCATGTAATTCACTCTCATTCTTTGAAGTATTGACTAGTAACATGATGAGGAATAATTAAAGATACGAGGTCCAATCCATTCACATCACCAACAATACCCTTGTTATGTGTTGCCTCCGATGATCTACTTTGTCGATTTTCAAAGTATGTTCGCAACCATATATTATGTTGGTCTTTACACACGTACCCTCTGGGATAAGGAAAGGCAATTATTAACTTCTTGATTTTTATCCTCAAAAAGAGAACCTTTCTTCAAATCACATGGATGTATATCCAAGCCCTAGGTGTTACTCAGACTCCAGAGCCTGAGTCTTCCGAAATAATCTCCTGATAAAATGTGCTTCAATCACTTCCTTTTCTTCATAAGGCATTGGGTGTATCTCCCCCAAAATATCAAATCCTTGACAGGTGGCAGATATTCTCCAACTCCTGGAAAATGCTTAGTAAGTCGTATGTTCTCTGACACTATTTGGCTAGATTAGGGAGGAAAAGGTTTGGGATTCCAGGGTATTCACTTCAGAGAGTGGAGAGAAAATTCCCTGCTGCTTATTTTGTCATGGAATATTTGCTAATATTTTGTTGCCTAATGATGTCTTTTGGGCTTGCTCATTTTGTGTGTTTATACTTGAGGTTTTTACTGAAACAATCAACAGTGAGTTATAGGAAATGGGGAACACAATGAAACTCAAAGGAATTTATCTAAGCTTTCCAACGGACAATGGGCAAATGCATGGAAGAAAAAATAGGAAAGCTATGTCCTTACTCCAATTCATCCCAGATATTAATCTCTGCAAATGGGACTTCAATCCCAAAACTGTGTGGCAAAACGAGTATCAAAAAATGGGCTAATCTAGTAATAGAAATAACTTACAAATATTATATTCTTGGGAGTGAAAATATTCAGAGAAAAATCCTTTGAAAATAAAGGATTTTAAATTCTTTAAACTCTGGATATGATTCTCTTTGAAGTAATGGGGATGAAATTAAAAGGATATAGGAGAGGTCTCTGTAGAAACATATAATTTTTGAGTCAGAATAAGACACCAGACCACAGGAGTGAACAAAGCATAAATTTTGCTCTCCATTGATTAATTCAACCTTCCCCTGAGGACTGTGCCTTACAGAACTCTCCAATTCTGGACTCTAAAGAATTCTGTACTATTCTGTGTGATTTCTCTCATATTCAGTGCCTAATATGTTCCTGGAACATAACATACATACTTGCACCCAGATGGATGGAAATACACACATATACAAGGTTACAATTTTCAAGGGTTCAAAAACCTCTAACATCTCATTAACATAACATGGAGATGAGATATATCAAGGACAGAGGAAACTGAACTTACCCTTTCCTTGTTCTTCAAAGAGGAAATGAAAGCAAAAGAACCACTATAATCTATTTTTTTCATTAGAACAAGAAGTCACAACTAGTAACATGGATATACCTTCAGGGATAAAAGGTTAAAATGTTTCCCAAATATGTAGATACCAAATGAGTACTTCTTATATACCAGTCCTATGAAACCAAAAGAAATCATTCAGTTTGCATGATTGAAAATACAGATTTAAAATAATTAATAATAATAATAATATTAACAACAACAACAGGCCTTATCAGACAGATTTAGATTCAGATTCAATTTTTCAAATCTGGATAGTTGCTGGTACTTGTTTGAAGATACTTATACAGTAACAGACACACTCAGTTTTTGTAGCATTAGATACATTTAAGAATTTTTCCAGTTTCTCCACTTTTCAAATGTCAAATGTTGCTGCATGTCTTCTTCCCATGTTTTTATGACATGATAGGCTGCAGCTACTCTCAACAGTAAATAAAATCAAAATTAAAATAATGCATTTAATTTTTTAAATGTTGAAATAATTATCTCAAAGCAATTCAGTAAGTCAAATTTTTTTAAAAGTATAAAAAGGCTTAAAGAGCTAAGAAAAAATAAGCCTTTTTTCAAATTATCTCCATGTCTAAATATCCTATCTTTGTGAAGAATAATATTTGAAAAGTTCAGGTTGACCTACAATACTGTTCTATGGAAATCATTTTCAGACATCATTATGTGTCATAGTGCAAAGCACCTACATTCAATGAATAGTTATGTAAGAAAGGTAATTTTCTGAATTGGACATAAAATAATTCCTAATGAGCTGCTGAAAAATTATAATTGGGAAATGCAATTTATTTCTTGCTTAAAAAAAAGTAAGTGGAAAGAATTCAAATCAATTTCTTACAGACTAATGAGATTACTAACCAGCCATGTCACCTTGGGCCAGGGGAAAGAAGAGCAATAATATTTATTCAGTATTAACTACACATAGATACTAACAGATACTGCACAAACATTTCCTTTCCTGGTACAACAAAATTGAGAGAGAGATTTTATTATCCCTAATTTACTGATGCGAAAATGGAAGCTCAGAAAAATTATTATGTCATAACCAGATATCAAGCAATAGAACCTGGGTTTGAATTCAGGTTATTCTGATTCCTGGGTCATTTTACCTACTTTTACACTATTTTATTTGTAAAATGAAAGGGTAAATTAGAGGTAATCTCTAAGGTCTCTTTTAGACATAATGGAAACTCATTTTGATGATGTTAAGGGTACTACTGTTCTGGTGCTACCACCCAAACAGTTTATACAACTTGCTGAATTTGGGGACTTCATGTGTCAAAATACAAGGAAAACTGAATACAAAGGAACATGTCTTCTATTAGGGTGTCCCATTATTACAGTATAACCTTGTATAGCCAAGCGTCCACAAAAAAAGGTGGTACATACTTAAAAGCACCATGAAGGGGATGGGATGCCTGGGTGGCTCAGTGGTTGAGCATATGCCTTCAGCTCAAGATCATGACCCCAGAGTCCTGGGATCGAGTTTTGCATCAGGCTCCCTGCACTGGAGCCTGCTCTGCCTGTGTCTCTGCCTCTCTCTGTGTGTCTCCCATGAATAAATAAATAAAATCTTAAAATAAAATAAAAAGTAAAAGCAGCATAAAGGAAATCTACATGAAAACTATAAATTGCTTTTGATGACCTATATCCCTTTATTCATTCTACTCAAATGATTTCTTGGGGCCTGTAGGTGTCGACTTTCTAAACATAGATATAGAACATTTAAAATTCCAAATTCCTTTTGGACAATTGCAATTAGTCCAGTAAAAAATTGGTCAGCCTGCAAAAATCAAGAATTAACATGAAAGTCTGCCCTACTTTTTTAAAATGGGAGTCCAGTACAAAGGGTATTTACATAAACATTGTGACCAGAGAAATCTGGATTTATTATTTTTTTTTTTTGAGAAATCTGGATTTAGGGTGAGAAATGTGACATATAATAGCAATAGTCAGCTTTTCCAACTGGTTTATCGTCTTCATTGATTTTAGTTTTGAGTAAAAGAGGACAAAAGAAATAGTCACCTCTACCAAGCTAAGGAGACTCTAGCTTCTTGATTTCACTGGTAATGAATCTACCTGAATAATCCAGTTTAAAAAGAAAACAAAAACAAAATCAATGTCTGTCACATAAAGCAAGATTTTACGGTCACAATTATACTCTCAATAGCCAAGTTAAACTATAAAGCATAACATGAAATATCACCTTCCACTGCCGCAAAAAACTTAAATTCCAAAGATTCCACATAGCACATCAAAAAAGCATGCACAGGAACAATGAAATATTATTATACTGTTAAGCATTAGAAAATGTTTAGTAAGAAAGATGATAAGAAAAGGTAACTAGACCAATCCCATTTCTCTTCATGGAAATGCTTCAAAGGGCCAATTTAGAAACAGTACAACATGTTAACAGAGTTAATTCAAATCATTTCATAAAATATCCTTTTTTTTCTTTTTCATCAATACTATCATTCCTTCTATTTCTTCATTCAAAAACAATTTGAATTGCAAGGGAATTAATGGACGATCTCAAGAAAACAAGTTGAGAAAAATCTCCTTTACACTTTTAAGAGATTTTAAGTCATTCTGTGTTGGTGGCTGTGTTCTTAATATAAATACACCTTGTCACATGACATATTCATTCATGATGGGCTCCTTCTCTTGTAGAGTCAAAAAGCAAGGAAAAGTATATGCCTTTTATATTCTCAACTGTATTTTTGCTCTAACTGGACTTCCTAGGAGCATTTTGTATTTCTTTTGAACTATATTAAACACATAGGAACAGATCACTTTCATCTACGTATATTATAATACCATGTAAGTTCAGCTAAATTGAGAAGCATTACAGAGTTTCAGTTTTGAGTAATTCAAACATAAAAACAGAGTGAAAACCACCATTCTTGGGGAAGAAAACACTCTGAGTTATTTGCTCAATTATTTATTACAAGTCTAAGTGCCCAACACAGTGTTAAGCTACACAAAAGTGAACATGGTATTGTTTCACCTGATTTGTAATTTTAAGTACCAATCCCTTAACTATTTCATTTTATTAACAGTAGCATATCATTTAGCATTGTTTCAGATATCATTGTTTTAAGCCACAAAACTGAGTCAAAATCAATAGTAGGATTACATTAAAAAGTGTTTTACAGTTTAAACAAGTTTTTATTTTCTATGTAATTCTAAGTTATTTTTTAGCCCTGTATAGAGCAAACAATAGAACCTGAGACAAATTAAATACCCAAATGATATCTACAATTAATACTGAATTTATTTGTTAAGCATTTCAGGGAAGGATTATCTATTTGTTGCAGTAATTACCAATTTAGGGAGCATATTCATATCCTAATAGGCTGGTTCATTACCAACAATTAGATCAAGAATTTCAAATTAACTTTTTCCTTTTTTTTTAGACTTACTCCTTTCTCATTGAAGAATAACTTTGTCTTGGCAACTAGTTTCCAGTGAAATTCTAATTGATGCACTCCATACACAGGTATATCCCCCAAAATGTTTCCCTTGTTAGTATCTTTATCAATGCAATGATTTTGGGTTAATACCCAACTTAATAGATATATCTCTCAATATACAGATTTTTGGCCAACATTTTTTATGAAAAAATATCTTTATTTATTACTCAAAAATTCAATATAGTAAACAAATTGTGAATTACATTCAAATACAGTTAGTAAAACATCAAAATTATATAAAAGTATTTGGAAAGGACAGAGTGACTGTAAGTGGCAAGTGTGCAGATATAGTGAATACAAAGCAATGTATTCCATTTGAAGAAACTATAATAAATTTAATTATCTGGATCATATTAATTGCTGGGACCACAAAACTATGTTTTAAGCATTAACTTTAGCACCCACTTTGAAAAACCTACTCTGTATGCTGTGTTTTAGATACGCTTTAATTAACTGGTCAGGCATTTTGGTTAGCAGTCTCACACATGACAATTTTTCCCACTTAAAATAATAAGAAATTGACTCCTTGTTAGCACTTTCACAGAGAACATTTGATTTTTAGAAAAAGGCTTTGATATTAAGAGGGAGAAGCTTGTAATTAATGATGACCTATTATGTGCCAGGGAAAAGACAGTTACTTTGTCTTAAAGGAAAAAAAATGTATGATTATTTCAGAATGTGACAGAAAATAGTCAAAAGCAAAACTTCAATGGCTATAATAAATTGTAGCAAGTGTTCAGAGAGAACTTTATTTATCTTAGAGTATAATATGTACAAATAATGAGTACTGAAAAGAAGCGGTGAACTGTGTTAAAACTTTTGTCAGAGTTGACAAAGTTTTGATAGGCTTTTTTACAACATTTTTTAGAGCTTTTAATGTCAAATATCACATTAATGCCAGATTGGAATTATGTTTTCTTTCTGTTAAAATAATGAATTGATCTTAGAATTTCAATATCCTCTGAACAAGAGGCTATAAAAATCATTCCTGACCTTCCGTTTAAGGTTTAAGAGGTTCTATATCTGTCTAGAACAACTTTCTGTGCATTATGTTGATCTTATTGTGGTTTTGATTATTAAGAACAAATACAACTTCATTACTTCTAGAAGAGCTAAGTTTTCTTATGATTGTGTTATCTTGTTATTTTATTCTAAATACTAAATATTATTACTATTATTATTTTAATGCCATTACTATTATACTAAATATTAATATTAGTATATGTACTAGTATATTGATAGTATTCCTCGTTCTCGGGCACGTATGCTACTATCTTAGTCCAGTGACCAATCTCCTGCAATTACTCTTTAGATTTTGCCTGCTAAAGGCCCTAAATTCAGAAAAATTAAAGTGTCAAGAAGTCTTCTCTTATAAACTGTGGAACTTCCTCTAGGGCTTTGGAAAACCACAAAGATACGGCCCTTTACCCGGTAAGACCAAGGAAACTAAAACTCATTAAGTGTGTTTGGTATGGGCGCTCCAAGTATTTTAACTAGCTCAACATCGTTGTTAACCGTTGCTAGAAAGAGCTTCAAATCAGAGAAGTTCAACATTCTGTACATTTTCTTCAGGGAAATGTAACTAAACTAAAATATGTGCCCAAGATAAAACAATTTATAGGAAGGACCTGAGATCTGTTACTCTCCTCACTGTCCATATATCCTCAGCCTCAAGCAGGACAACTACCAAATCCTTATGAAATAGGAAAGTCCAGTATCTCAATGGAGAACTGATCTCTTCTCCATTACTATAAAAATCACAGCCATTCAGTCTGACTAGCAAGTGGTTTCTGCTTTCCTTCCATACTTTGCCTTTGCTAAAAACTATAGGCTCTAAAAATTGGGTCAACTAATGGCCTCAGTGGAACCAATGGACTAAGGAAGATCTTCTGAGTATGATGTCTCCAAGGACTAGCCTCATGGGTCTAGGCTTCAGCGCCCCCAGACCACCAGGACTCAGAGCCAGAATCTCCAAGAATAGTGACTCCCTGAAACAGAGAGCAATCCTGAAATTCGAGAGACAAGGAATTAGTTAAGCATAACTGAAAGAACTGATGAGGGAAATCTAATTGGAACTATTTGTTTGGAAGATTATTGGTATATTTTTAATGGTCTTGATCGCTAATCCATATTTTCATAAAACCTGACATGGTATCTTGTTTCCTTGACCCCTAAGATTTTCAAGAATATATTTTTTTCTTCATTTTTTTTAAAAGATTTTATTTATTTATTTGAGAGGGAAAGAGTGAGTGAGAGAGAGAGAGAGAGAGAAAGTGCATGAACAGGGTGAGAAGCAGAGGTCCCCACTGAGCAGGGAGTCCAATGGAGGGCTCGAACCCAAGACCCTGGGATCATGACCTGAACCAAAGCCAGATGCTTAACTGAATGAGCCACTCAGACACCTCTACATTCTTTTTCTAAGTTTCTTCTTTTTTTTTTTTTAAAGAAAGGTTTTATTTATTTATTCAAGAGAAACAGAGAGAGAAAGGCAGAGACATAGGCAAAGGGAGAAGCAGGTTCCCTGCAGGGAACCTGATGTGGGACTTGATCCCAGGCCCCTGGCGTCACCACCTGGGCCGAAGGCAGATGCTCAACCCCTGGGCCACCCCAGTGCCCCTTTTTCTAAGTTTCTTTATTGTTTCAAGGCAAAGTAGTTAACATGGTGGATACAAGAAGAATGCGCTCTTCTTTTTTTACTGAAATGTAATTTGACAAATCAACTCTGTAGCCAAAATGTTTAAATTTTATGAAATGTTATATTTAATATTGTTTATTAAAACACACATAATAAGCCCTCCAAAGTGATAATATGTGGATATTACCTAATTTCCAGTAATCAGGCCCATTACTCAACCTAAGTTTATAGGTTCTCTGCTTGAAAGGATGATCAATTTCTAGCAAACTAAGAATCTCAGCTAATCTGAGAGACACAGATAGAAATCCATCCATATTTACAGGTATTTCAGGCGATACCTAGTGGAGATGAAAAATTTCAGTTTGGTTTCTTAGTTTCTGGATACAAGAGTAAACAAGAGAGATTAAAAAAAAACTTTCAAGTGATAGAAGTTTTTATGAATACAATCCTAGATTTCTAATAACATCCCCAAACAGAAGTTAATTTTCTCACTCCCTGGTACTAGATACTAGATATTTTTTATCTTTCTACAAAGCTTATATTTATTAATAAACACTTCTTGTTATACCTGAGTAAATGAATCAGGCCAAAAAAGGAAAAGAACAGGAAGAAGGAGAAAAAAAAGAAAAATCATCTTTCTTGTTGTTTTTCACAAGAGTGTATCATTGGACAGTACCTATGATCATAAGAGGAATATAGAGGGAGAAAAGGTATAAACCTTGAAAGTAGGGGGGAAAAAAGAAAGTAGGGGAAAAAATAATTTTATCTTTCACTTTAAGAGCATGTACCTTTGTCTGAGTCAGGATTGATTAAGATAGTCAATAAATCTGTAAGAGATGTGAATTTGTAGAAGTTCGTGGTGGTACAAATGATACTTGTAATAATTATCCTGCAAGTAAATTTCATCTAGTAAAGAAGCAAATGTTTATTATAATAAATGTTTATTATAATAAATGTTTATTATAAGCAAAAGTTTATTATAAACTTTTGTTTATTATAAAGATAACCTTAAGAGTTTCAGATTTATTACCCTGTTGAACGTTAATTTATTTAGTATAAAATTAGGAATCTTATCCCAGCATTCTTTCTTTCAGAGAATTATAAATGCTCCCCTTGTTCCTATGGTGTTTTGAACCAGTTATACTATACTGCTGATTCCCTCATTAATAAAGTAAATATATCTTTACCATGCATTCATCCAATTTTTATGTAACACCTGACTCCTTTTTAGGTTTTCAGTTTTTTATAAAGTCCCCTTGCCTTATTCCTTCTATGTCATAAAAGTCAAGGGCAAAACAAAAGAGAATTAAAAAAAAAAATTCTCAATAGTAACAACTGCACATGAGAAAGCTAAAAAAAAAAAAAAAAATTACTGAGGGCATGAAGATTTCCCACTTCTCAAGTTACAGAACCAACAAATGCTTTGAAATCCAGGAACCCCTGACACTGGGCTGACAATGCCCAGTGAGAATGCCACGCTGCTCCAGTAAGGGCTTTATTCATCCAGTCTTCTACGTTCCACAGCTTCCAACTTCTACTACCTACAGAGCCACACGCATAGTCCTGCCCCACACCCACCCCATCCTTAGTCCCCCCCCCCACCACAGTCCTGCCCCACACCCACCCCATCCTTAGTCCGTCCCCCCCCCCCCCCCCCCCCCCCCCCCCGTCCCTGCAGCCACATGCCTCCGGGGGCTGGGGGAGGAGGATGCCTCTGAAAGGATAGGCCGGTCCCCATCACCCACTGCTTTAGGCATGGCTATGTGACAAAGTTTTGGCCAATTAGACAAAAAAAAAAAAAAAAAAAAAAACAGACATAATGAAGAGACAACCTGTTTTTCCTCATTTCTGAAGTCAGTACCTAGAACACCTGCAGACCGGA
This sequence comes from Vulpes lagopus, assembly GCF_018345385.1. Lineage (NCBI taxonomy): Eukaryota > Metazoa > Chordata > Mammalia > Carnivora > Canidae > Vulpes > Vulpes lagopus. Next base: position 124,293,878 of record NC_054825.1, read on the forward strand.
CCCCCAGGAGGGGAGCTGGCCCGAAGCAAAAAGATGACCTATCAAAACGCAGGAGCAGATAGACCAATCCAACCAAGACAATGCGGGACCTCGTGGCAGGTAAAAGCAGCTTCCTTACTGCTTAAGGACATTCTAGGTTGGGCTCTTCATTACCCGGAGCTGAAGAACACGGAAGAGATACACCTTTGCCCACGCTTCCACGTCAGCCCTGCAATCTCTCCAGAAGCATCTCTACTCACACTTGCTTACAGAGACTTCACAAGTGGGATCCTTTTCTCCTCCATCTCTATAGACCTGGATTCCTAAGGCATGAAACCTCTGCAGACTTACTTGACCTCTCTGAACCTCATCTCCCTCATCTATAGAGTGAGGTTAATACATGCCTCAAAAAGGGCTTTTTAAAAATTAAGTGATGAGGCCCCTGGGTGGCTCAGTCGGTTGAGCGTCTGCCTTCAGCTCAGGCCATGATCTCAGGTCCTGGGATCGAGCCCTGCATCTGCTTCTCCCTCTCCCCTCAGCTCCTACTCCCTGCCCCCCGCTCATGCTCCCTCTTTCTCTCTCTCTCAAATAAATGAAAATAAATAAATAATAAATAAAGCAAATAAAAATTAAGTGAAATGCCATATTTTTCAAAAATGCCTGAGATTAAAGAAAAGTGGTCAGAAAAGCATCTATCCTGCTTGGATAAAACCTCCTCTTTGTGGAAGGAGGAAGAGGTCTGTACAACATACCACGGCTCCCTCAGCAGAAACTCGGTTTAAAAACTGACCATCTTCCAAGATTTTACAAGTATCTTTTTAATGTCCTGATGATGAAGCACATAAACACAGCTCTATATTTTGCACAATATCAACTATGAGTTAAGTAACATTACATATTCTTCAAATAATCTCTAATTAAATCACTTACCTTTTGCATTTTTTTTGTATATGTATTTTTCTTTTCCTGGCATTCTTCTTGTGTTCGAAAGATAATAAGCCTTTCAACTGAGACTAAGAGAATTCCTCAGCCACCATGAGGCAAGTTTATTTTGGGAGAAGAAAAGTATAAGGTCATAAGGGCGCTTTGGTCACACTCCCCCCAAGGAAAAGTAATTTTGTCTCTTTGGACTATGTATTGATTTTAAGGGACATGTAAGGCACCTGTACAGTCTTTGAAATTATTCTGTATTCTTATCCTAATTCATTTAAGAGGTTGAAAGTTCTCTAGCTCTGACACCAGTATTAATTTTTTTCCTTTTTTTTTTTTAATACTGACCTGTTTTTTTCCACTGAGATATATTGGGATATATCTAACTTAGATACATTATGTACCTGAAATATCAGGAAAATATTCCCGTCTCAGCATGCCATCTCTGTCCACAGTAATTTAGACATTCTTCATGCTGCATTTATGTCCACAAGGGTAATAGTCCTTACATTAAAAACCAGCCTTCAAGAAGTGTTTCACCCTTCATGTAGTCCATTACTGCCTTTCCCTCTCTGACCCTGCGCTGCCTCCAACTCCCACTGTTTTTAATAAGCAACTCAAATGTGGTAAACTATCTTCTCTGTGCTAAGGGCAAAAGCACCGACAGATACGTGATAGCATGGTTCAGAAGAACACACTGAAATAAGCCCATAATTCTAATCTTAAAATATCCCATTGCAAACAAAGTCTTAAAGTTATTTTCAAGCCCTAAACTTTAGTCTGATTCCTGTAGTCCATGAATTTTTCTTCAGCCGTACATGCTCTAATGAGACAGCAGATAATATATGTGTTTCTGAAGGTCTGCTTAGATAGACATGTGGCAAGTGTTCATCAAATAACTAAAAATAACATACAGGTAAATCAAAGAAAGGGCAAAGTATCTCCCTAGGGGTTGAGAGTATCCTGTAGGAAACCCTGAAGCTCAGCAGCAATTCCAAACAAGTCTCAGGTTCCATTTCTTTTTTCTCTTCTTTTCTTTTCTTTTTTTTAGATTTTATTTATTTATTCATGAGAGACACACCAGAGAGAGGCAGAGACACAGGCAGAGGGAGAAGCAGGGTCCGTGCAGGGAGCCCAATGGGGGACTCGATCCCGGGTCTCCAGGATCACGACTTGAGCCAAAGGCAGATGCTCAACTGCTTAAGCCACCCCAATGTCCCTCAGATTCCATTCCATGCAAAAATTAAGAGTCACTTGTAGCTTTTCAACTTTGGAAACAGTATTTTAGAGGAAATAGCAAAAAATCCAAAATAGATACCTCACTATCCAGTGGATTTCAACATCTGTGAGTGACTCAAGGAAATGCATCAGCTACACTACAAGTATGAAGCAGGATGGTACTGTGGCAAGAAGGACTCTGATACTAGACGAGTTACGTTCGAAATCCCATCCCTGGGTTGCTTTAAGAGAGTTATTCACTCTAATCTCTAAAATGTCACTAATTTGTAGGGTTCATGTGAGGATCAAGAAAATAGATCATGTCCCTGGTATGGTAAGACCCAGTAAGCCAACCCTAAGGCAGAGCTCACACTACCAAGTACCTTCATCTCAGAGATGCTTATGGGAAAGTGTTGAGTGTGCACCAAACCATTGTTTTCAAAGTGCCCCTGGGACACTTCTATCTCTTGAGTGTTTTTAACAGAAGCCGTCCTGACGGAGCTGGGGTGGTGGAGAAGAAAGGGGCAGGGGCAGGGATGTGGGCAGTTCAAAGCACACAGGTTCCAAGGCTATTAGCTACTAGTCCCCTGTGGCTGATTTTACATATCTGAGTACTGAGAAATATTATTTTCAAAAAAAGAATTCTATCATCAAAAAAACGATTTGCTAGTTTTCAAAAAAAGAATTCTATCATCAAAAAAAATGATTTGCTAGATCCTCTAACATCAACTAAACCAACCATCATACTGCAACTTAATGACTCTATTTGCCATCACTCTATACACGTAGCTTCATTTTTCCATCTCTGCCACCTTTTGACTCTGCTAAATCCGCTGCCAAATAATTCTGTTCATTCAAATGTGTGAGATTTTGGCAGTTATGACCTTGTAGAGACATGTATCTTATTACCCATTGTGTATAACAGAGTGACGAAAAGATTAGGCAAGGTGACCCACTCATTTTAATGACTGATTAAGGTTAGAAATGGTAAGTCAGTGCATAAACTCCCATGACATTTCTCCTGAGGTATATCAAAATGTGATATACTGCAGACAGAACACTGTTTAGTAAATTATGACTGTAAGTCTTCTCTTACAAAACGAAGACACTATCAACATAGAAATTTAGCTGAAATTATACAATCTATAAAATGTTTTCATATGAATCAAATTGTGGAACCCAACATTATATTTGACTTTTAAACATCACACGCTCAGGGCAGGCCTGGTGGCTCAGCGGTTTAGCACTGCCTGCAGCCCAGGGTGTGATCCTGGGACCCGGGATCGAGTCCCGTGTCGGGCTCCCTGCATGGAGACTGCTTCTCTCTCTGCCTGTGTCTCTGCCTCTCTGTGTGTGTGTCTCTTATGAAAAAATAAATAAAATCTTAAAAAATGAAAAAATAAAATAAACATCACACGCTCAGAAGAAAGCCAGGCACAAAGTCATGCGACCCATGCACACTCCCTGCTGAATACACAAACACATTTAGTCTCTCCAGATAAGTATTTGAAGAAGACACCTTTATTTTAACAACCTGGCTACTAATTCCTGTTTAAACTCTGATATTTAAAAAAAATTTTAAAGGATACACAGTTCCAAATGTAATAAGTTGACATAAAGACACATTTCTTTTTTTTTTTTCTCTCTTTTTTTTTTTAAAGACACATTTCTTAACAGCATTTTTCATTTCTCATCCTTCTCTGTGTAATGCTATTTGTTCTCTACATTCTAGTTTGGGGGTTGGACAAGAGGACAGAACTGAGATCTAGTAGGTTCTTAAACTATTAAATCATACCTCACTAGGTTTTATAACAAAGGAGGCATGGTGTTTTACTCCAATCTTCAGATTAACTTAATGACAGAGGGCTTTATTTTTTACTGTATACATAGCATGTGTGCATTTTATGGAAGGAAGTCTGTATAGTGATTTACATCATCATCAGTGCAAAGTACCAGACTGAAGGCGGGATATGATATAGTCATAATTTTAAATACTATCAACTAGGTACTCTAGAGACTCTAAACTAAAATTCAATTAGTCGTTTTACAAAAGGCTGTTAAATAAAAAAAAGCAGTTATAATTATAGCAGGTGATAAGTATATTGAGATGTCAATCATGATCCCCAATCTCAGATCTAGGACAGAACGTATAGTAAAATGGTCATGACTTTTATGTCATAAGCATAAAAGAGTATCTGACAGACAAGGTCACAGACACAGATATATTTGAGATCAAAGAATAATTTCTAGTTCAATGCAACATCTCTCATTTTCATTCCAGGCCTCTACGGAATAAAAGATTGAGATTAATTCGACAAGCAAAAGACAAAAGGGAGAGAAGGAGAGAGGGAGAGAAACCCTAAAGGGAACCCATCTTGGTAGTATTAAAAACATTTAAAATTATTTTTGAAATAAATAAGTGAAATCATTTATAAAGGCAAAAGCCAAATATTAATAATTATGTGAAGATCTTCAAATTACATTAAAATATGAACTAAATGTAATATTCCAGCAATGGAGTATTTGTTTCATTCAATTAAATTTTTAGCAGGAGAAAGAAAAACTTTTTTGTTTAATCCTTGACGAAAGTATTTAAAAGTACATTCTATAAGTTGACATTTCTGCCTATGTAAAATGAAACAGTGTCTTTGGACACAGAGGAATAAAAATACAGTTCATGTTCACGAAGAAATTATACCTCAGAGGAGAGAATGACACATCACGGATGATACTATAACAGCTACAAATGAAATGTGTACCAAGTACAGGTTAAAACATTCAGATATGAGGATAGAAGAAATATAAAAGTTCTAAGTCAATTAGAAAAGTCTTTCCAATGCAGATGATACTTGAGTAGACACAGTAAGAATGGGTAAGAGTTTGTGGAGTGGACAAGTGGGCAGAGAACTGTCTAAGCAGAGGGAAGAGAACATACGAAGGTGGAAAGATGCTCTGAGACCACAGTGTCTTTGAATGTCAGGGCACGGATGCAGAATGGTGGGAAAGGGTTTGAGCCCATTTGAGATGTCCTATGATATATCTTTATTTTAATCCATGACATTTTTAGGTATTAGTTTAGTTTTCCCATAGCATCCCTGTGAGCACTGGCTTTAATCTGCTTTATTTTCTGCCAATTTTTTAAAAGATTTTATTTATTTATTTATTTATTTATTTACTTACTTACTTACTTATTTTTTTTTTTTTTTTACTTATTTATTTGACAGAGAAAGACAGCACAAGCAGAGGGTGAGGGAAAAGCAGGCTCCCCACGGAGCAGGGAGTCTGATGCAAAACTTGATGCCAGGACTCTGGGATCATGACCTGAACTGAAGGTAAACACTCAACCAACTGAGCCACTCAGGAGCCCTGCCAGGTTTTACTAATAAGTAAGATATATAGAGAAAAGTATCGAGCTCACATTTATACAGCCCAGTGATTCCTCAGTTTGGGCACACCTGTGAAAACACCACCCAGACCAAGAAATACAGTATTACCCAACCAGAAGCCCCCATGCCACCTTCCAAGCACTAATAAACCCTCACCCCTGCCGGCCCCTCCAGCAAGTACATACTAGCCTGACTTCTAACACCATCAATTGTTTTACCTGTCTTTGAAATATATATAAATGAAAACAGCACATATTCTTTTATGTCCACTTTCTTTCCTTCAAGGTAATGTTTGTGAAATTCACTCATATCATATATAGCAACAGCTCGTTGGCGTACATTGTTGTGTAATACTCCCTTCGAGGAATGTATCACTATAAATGCATACTTATCCACTGCAGTGTTGACAGATACCCTTGGATGGTTTTCAGTTTGTACCTATTATGAGCACTGGTATGTCGTTTGGAGAACATGTGTACTCGATTCTGTGGGGCTTGTACCCTAGAATGGATTTACTAGGTCAGTAGGTTGTACAAAGTACATGCACAAAGTTATACTCTGACCAGTAGTTTATGAGAGTTTCATTTGCTCTACACTCTAAAAAACCTGAAGTTTTGATTTTCATCTTTCTGTTGAACATGTAGCAGTTTCTCATTGGTGTGTTGATTCACATATCCTTGGTGACTAAGTTGGGGAGGTACTCATATTTTCCTGTGATTTCTGGCCATTATCCTAATACTAAATGGCCTAAATTGTTTGGCATACTATTTTTAATGCACTTAGCAATATATCTTTGAGAAATAATCTTCTTCTCTCCTCTTTCCTTGTCTTCTACCCATCTTCATTTTTCAGTTATCCTAACCTATTTGTTCACCCTCTCCTCCTTCTTACCCTCTATGTTTCCAGTCCAAAAAGGTCAATGTAATGGGAAGCCCGGGTGGCTCAGTGGTTGAACGTCTGCCTTCAGCCCAGGGTGTGATCCTGGAGACCCGGGATCAAGTCCTACGTCAGGCTCCCTGCATGGAGCCTGCTTCTCCCTCTGCCTGTGTCTCTGCCTCTCTCTCTCTCTCTCCCTCCATCTCTCATGAATAAATAAGTACAATCTTTTTTTTTTTAAAGGTCAATGTCCCAGTAACTGTCTAGAGAGTTCAATAGATCAAAAACAACTTTGCATCTGAGACCTAGCCTTCTTACTTGAGGGCTGCAAAATGCTTGAGGGTGTTTGTCTGTTTATGAATTAAACAAGTAAGCATGCCTATTTATTTGAAAATAAATAAATCAGTCATAAAATTTTAAGAGGATAAATGTAAATGTCTCCTTTTGTTATAATTCATGAACAATGTGCTAAAGAAATATCCAAAGCATTTTAAAGAAATCTGTGAAACAAAGTGGAAAAAAAATGGCATCTAATGAAAAAAGAGACCAATAAAAGGAGACAGATGCACAAGGGTGCTTCGTTTCCCTTTCCTTAAAGACCAACTGCAAGTCACACTGGGCAAAACTAACGTAGCCATGACCTTTTCCCTCCTCTGCATGATTAATTACTTAATGTCCTATTAATTGGAAGACGTAGCTGAATTTCAAACACTTTCATTTTCTGTGCACATCACCCTGTCCTGTAACTACCGATTAAGCTGTTCATCAAAGGTGAACCAACAAGGTCACCTGAGCAGCCTCTCTTCAGCGATTCATTATCCATCTTCAATGGCAATTAACAATGGTAACATTTCCATAAATCAACATCCTTCTGATTATTCTCTGATTATAAACAGTCAAAATGTGTGCATCCCAGCCCACCCCTTTTAATTTTATATGAAAAAAATTCTAAATATACCACAGAGAAAGCTCAGGTGAAATATTACAGGAGTTTGTTCAATTAAAATGTATGAAGAAAATAAGGTTATGCACCTTTGAAAGAGAAATACAAACTTATGCACAAAACTAAATGGGCCTGCTGGCACCACAGGGGGCAAAGATAAGAAGCAAAGGCTGTCAACCACCTAGTACCAAGGTATTCCTCTGGAGAGAAAATTATGGCTCAGTTCAGCTTCGGAGATGACCATTTGCCTACTCAGCCATAGAAGCTGACAATTTTAAATGGAAAGCAGATTTAATTCACCTTACCCTCAACACACACATTACAGGGTGCACCAATAAAAACTTTTCAAAGGATATAGTTACTGTATCATAATTCAGAAATGTATTTTTTTAGGTTTGGTTTGGTTTGGTTTGTATACTTGCGATCTGTTGTTGTTTATTGTTGATATTTTAAGCTGTTTAGCTCTTTATATCAGATTAGTAAATTCAGAAATGCTATTGATAAAACTTGTTTCCTTGGTTCACTTGAATTTACATTTTCATCTCCAATGGCTAGTCTAAAATTTCATTTCTAAAATTCACTCATTACAAGAAGGTGTTTCTGAATTTGTAGAAAATTAATTATTGTTTTTAAAATGTCATCATAAAAGTACTGAAAACGTGTTAAAACAAATTATTACTAATAGGTAATCAGTTTATCAATTATATGTGATTATACATAATTACATAATGATTATATAGTACTGCATAGCATATTAACACATTACATTGTATATTATATATATACATGATTATATATAATGTATAGTTATAGGCTGCATTTATTTCTAAATATTGAAAGGAAAATAGTTCATGCTTTTTACTATTGTATTTTAATTTTCCTGTTAACATTTTTAATTTTAATTAATTTTAATTTAACTTATTAAATTTAATTTAGTAAGTTATTGCTAAACATACATATGCAGAGCTTGGAATTAGTTCCTAATTAATATGTAGACTTGAAGGCACATATATTATTCTGATACTACTAATAAATGATAGCATTATAAAATGATACATATATATTGCTACTGTACATTAATGTGTTTTTCACAAGAGAAAACACAACTCAACCTGGCTTAACCAGTAAGAAGATGTATTATTTCACAAAACCAGAAATCAAAGGATATATGAAGGTCTAGGTAAAGAATGAACAGGGCTTAGCCCTAGTTGTCTAAAATTTTCCCAGAAAAGACCTTCTTCTCCATTTGACAATTTTGTCTCCAGGCTGCCTTTCCTCAGAGCCAATTGCATGCTTGAGAGCAGAACGACAATGAGATAAGCATTCTCCCCATCATGGAATATAAATCCTTCCTTTCAGTCTGTTTGGACTAAACCTGTGTAATTTAACTGAATAGGTTTCAAGTAAGCTGATCCTACATTTTAGATTATTTTAAAAGGATTTTGCAAAAAAAAAAAAAGGATTTTGCTTGTTCTGCTTTTATGCATTTTTTTTCTTGGTTTTGTTTCCATTTTGCCTTTTTATTAAGTAAGAAAAAAAAGCCACACAAATACTTTTATCTTTCCAGTCAGAGATAACAAAAACATAGTGAGCATTCTTGAAGAATACAGGATTATAGAAAAGTTTTTGAGGGAAAGGCAAAGACAACAATAAGGTTGTTGGATGTGGTCAAGTAGCTTGACTACAGTCATTGACTGTAACAAATGATTGTTACACCTAAAGTAAGAAAATGCTACAAATTCCACAGCCATTCCGCCAACATTGGGTCAACCGAACTGTTCTCACCTTGAGGCATCTCAGGTGGCAGGTAATGAGGTTCCTGGGCACTAACATGTACCCACTCAAAGTCATCATATAGATCCTGGTGGTAATCACAGGCCCCTGGACCATCATCAAAGGTACAGCCACCTAAAAGAAGAAGAGAAAGATTACTGTTGCGTTCTACACAGGTTTGCTAATAATTGAGAATGTGCTGGAGAAGGAAAGATTTATACTGAATATACAATATGTCACTCTGGTTTGTTTGTTTGTTTAAGATTCTATTTATTTGACAGAGAGAGAGAGGGAGAACAAGCACAAGCAGGGGGAGCAGCAGAGGGAGAGGGAGAAGCAGGTTCCCTGCTGAGCAGGGGACCCGATGCAGGGCTCCATCCCAAAAGCTTAACCCACTGAGCCACCCAGGTGCCCCATAATACGGCAATCAATGATAATTGATACTCCTGTATTTTACTATTCTTGTTAAATTTTCACATAAAATGAATTTCTCTTAGTGTCTGTTTGAATAGAAACCAGTTTGAGGCTCAAAAGGAAGACAGAGGCACAGATTTTGAAAGATTAAATACAGTAGGAGATACTTATATAGTGAAGCATTCCTGAAAAATACAAACCATCTAAAATCTAAAGAGATTTTAACAACTTCAGTGGGGAGAAGGGGGGGAAGGGAAAAAGTAAAAATTATCCTTTTTTTTTTTTTCAGAACACAAGTTCAAAAAGGTGAAGTTAATATTTAAGTCTTACCAAATACCTTGCTTGAAAAGCACACTTTGAAAGAACATTTCACATAGCAAATGAAACATATAAAGCTTTATATGGTCTACAAGTGTTTGAGGTCAGTGATACAGTCTTTCATACTTTATTTAGATTGCTTTCATACATACTTATGACTTAAAAGGAGGGGAAAAACTAAAATGTAAAACTGATCAGATTAGCCTATAATCACTCTCACCACTTCCATTTTATTTAATAACTTTTTTCTTTAATAAATGAAGGTAGCCTCTCCTTTATATCAGTCTTTTTCCTGTTTGTTTTTTTCCCCCTGAGGGGTAATTTTATGACAGAAGTAGAATGATCACTTTTGCTTCTCAACCCATATATACAGGCACACAAAACTCAACATACTTCGTTTATTCAGCTCATGAAAATAAGAACTGGTCTGTATGTCTAATCTTGAAAGAAAATGGATTAGAACTAATGAAAATTCAGCAGCGGGTTTAATGAGAAAAACCAATAACCTGTCTCCTTTCAAGTAACTTATTTGTTTAGTTTCCATGGGGATCTTTGAAAAGAAATTCAGTGAATTCTCTGACCAAACAGCAGACTATGGAATGGTAAACTTTTGGCCTATAAATTCTTCTCTGTAAACAAGAAACTCATTTTTTTAAACAGAAATTTGTCAGCTTATATATGAATAGAAATTGCATTCCTCACCAATGACCGAGATAAGCTTGAATCAAAGAAGGCAAGATCAGAGATGTTCAGATGACATTATGGCCCTAATAACCATTTCCCAAAGTAGAACATGTATGTGGACATCCTTGAATCATTCTTATGACTACATCAATCCTGTAACATAATCACACTTCAGCAGCTTAAAAGCTTAATAATGTCTCTTAAATATGCCTAAAATAGCCTCTTTATAAATGCTTTCATGGAAAATGATGTACATCTTAATCAATGAAAGAAGGTTGCTAGGAAATGCATCTTCACATAGCAAGGGGAAAGTTTTTCTCAAAATATAATTTCCTATCACAAACCCAAAGTGACTTACTGCTTTGTAACACATGCACTCAGGGCCCCCACTGCCCTTTATGACAGTGTGAGTGGACCCCGTATATAAATTTAAACTACCAATGGAACCTACATTGGCTCATTTGGAAGACAAATGACCTTAATTGCTGCCCTTCATAGCCACTGTTAATTTTAGACTCCAGGATTCTGATTAGCAATAACCACTAGAAGTATCTGCACAAGAAAAGTGGGTCAACCCCTTCTATCTGTTGTTGCCTATCAATGCCATTATCATTCAAGAGTTTTGGAAATAGTTACTGGGTCCATTTGACTTGATTGATAAGAAATTTTTTAAAAGATTTTTTTTTATACTACAGCTCACAGTTAATTTTAATCTAAGAGGTACCATATATCTATTCACAGCATATAGGGCATATCAATAAATCTCTGATAAAAGATTTTTTAAAGTCTTTTCGTATTTTATATCTCAAGGGTAAGTACTATTACTGTATACTGAACTAGATGACAGGAAACAAATAACTGTTCCTGGCCTGATAAATAGCATAGGGGCATAGACAGACATGGGGAGATATTTATATATATACAAAACACACTATATATATAGCATTAAGACCAAGGTCATAAAGAACACAAATGACAAATGAATTGGCTACTTACACTACAGTTGGTTAAAGAAGGCTCCATGTGTTTAGGCTTATATGAGTAAAGATAATGCTGGGCTAGAATGGAGATAGCACTAAAACTAAAAACAAAGCAAAAGCAAAGGCATGCAACTTTAAAGAAACATGAGATTGCGGGGGATATCTCAAATATCCTCAAGAATTTCTGGGTTATGGGGGATCCCTGGGTTTAGCGCCTGCCTTTGGCCCGGGGCATGATCCTGGAGTCCCGGGATTGAGTCCTGCGTCGTGCTCCCTGCATGGAGCCTGCTTGTGTCTCTGCCTCTCTCTCTCTCTCTCTCTCTCTCTCTCTCTCTCAAACTCTCTCTCTCTCTCTCTCTCTCTCTCTCTCTGTGTGTGTGTGTGTGTCTATCATGAATAAATCAATAAATAATTCTTTTAAAAAAGGATTTCTGGGTTATGAATATGAAAAGAAACAAAACTAAATGTATTTTAGATATAAAATGCTTAGATTTTATTCTGCAGTTGTACTGAAGCCTTTAAAGGATTTTATCCAGTTGTAGGACAAATTCAAGCCATGCTAAAAATAATAGATAACAATAAGAGGGGGCGGCCCCGGTGGCGCAGTGGTTTAGTGCTGCTTACAGCCCAGGGTGTGATCCTGGGGACCGGGGATTGAGTCCCACGTCGGGCTCCCTGAGTGGAGCCTGCTTCTCCCTCTGCCTGTGTCTCTGCCTCTCTCTCTCTCTCTCTCTCTGTGTCTCTCATGAATAAATAAATAAAATCTATTTTTAAAATAACAATAAGAGTAATAAGAACTCTAGTAGTCATGTAGAGTTTATTTTTTTAAAGATTTATTTATTTATTTATGATAGAGATAGAGAGAGAGAGAGTGGCAGAGACACAGGAGGAGGGAGAAGCAGGCTCCATGCAGGAAGCCCGACATGGGACTCGATCCCGGGTCTCCAAGATCATGCCCTGGGCTGAAGGCAGGCAATAAAACCGCTGAGCCACCCAGGGATCCCCTGTCATGAAGAGTTTAAAGATGGAAAAGGAAGGTAGAGTGTTTGGTTCAACCTTACAACAGATAACACGTAATACATCTTGAGCTAATCCCATTATAAACAGTCCCTGTTTACAGTTTTCGGCTCACTAGAAAGTCTTGCAACCAAGTCTTCTAACACATAGTCTTCTATAGACATGTTCCCAAGTTCAATATATCCTCACATATACATAGCATTAAATCTGCTTAAAGGAGAAGTATCTTTGGAAGATTCTACTTCATAAAAACATAACTCATGAAGTCAAAGTTTCCCAGAGCTAGACGGCAACATAAAAGGAGGCAAGATGTTCTAGAACTTTTGTAAGGTAGAGGAGATGAAAAATCAGCCAGGAAACCACTTACATTTCAGTTGTTGTATCTGCCACCAGCAAGATTACAAATGAGAATCCGCAAATCATGTCAGAGAAACAGCAATCACTAGTTCCTTGACCCTTGCAGGAAAATTACTTCTGAAGAGCCATTTCACAGATTGATAGTTCCTTCATTCCAACCCACCAGCTAAGGGACAGATCAATCATTGCAGTGGGCTGCTTCCACTATGGCCATCCACCTGTGGGGCTTTGCAAACTGTGCATCTGAAGATAAAAATCAAGCTAATTTGGATTTGCCTGAATTTCTTTCCATTCCTAAGCCACTCACTACAAGGAGTGGTGTAGGAAACATTAGTGGCCCAACCCCAAAACTGTATTGCCTAAACTTCCAGCATTTGCGGGATCCCTGGGTGGCGCAGCGGTTTTGCGCCTGCCTTTGGCCCAGGGCGCAATCCTGGAGACCCGGGATCGAATCCCACATCAGGCTCCCGGTGCATGGAGCCTGCTTCTCCCTCTGCCTGTGTCTCTGCCTCTCTCTCTCTCTCTCTGTGTGTGTGTGTGACTGTCGTAAATAAATAAAAATTAAAAAAAAAAAAAAAAAAACTTCCAGCATTTGGATCTTGAGCATTTATCTAATGGACAAATGGCAGTAGACTCTATAAGAGAGCATGGAAACAGAGACGCTTTCTGCACAATCATGAAAGAAAGAATACTAAACTCAAAGCCTTTTTTTTTTTTTTTCTTATTGGTCCAAATCACCATTTTATGTCATTTCCTTTCGGCATTCTCTTTATTTTTCTAATAAATTTATTTTTTATTGGTATTCAATTTGCCAACATCTAGCATAACACCCAGTGCTCACCCCGTCAAGTGCCCCCCTCAGTGCCCATCACCCAGTCACCCCCACCCCCGCCCACCTCCCCTTCCACCATCCCTAGTTCATTTCCCAGAGTTAGGAGTTTCTCATGTTTTGTCTCCCTTTCTAATATTTCCCACTCATTTTTCTCCTTTCCCCTTTATTCCCTTTCACTATTTTTTATATTCCCCAAATGAATGAGACGTATAATGTTTGTCCTTCTCTGATTGACTTATTTCACTCAGCAAAATACCTTCCAGTTCCATCCACTTCAAAGCAAATGGTGGGTATTTGTCATTTCTAATGGTCTGAAGTCATTTTCAATAATCAGTGTTGGCTTAATTTTGAACAAAAATTGGAGAAAAATAAATTTCAAAATATTAAAAATAAATAAATTAAATTTTGAAAATATAATTTTAAAAACTGGAGAAAAATAGAAAGTCAGTTGGGCCCTGGGCAGCTCTGAACATTCGGTAGAGGACGTTCTTTTAAAAGATACTGGACAAGGGGCGGTGGAATGGTTCAGTCACGTTAGCCACCAAGTCGTTATTTCAGCTCAGGTCATGATCACAGGGTCCTGTGCCCAAGCCCTGAGTTGAGCTCCCTGCTCAGCGGGGAGTCTGCGTGAGGATTCTCTCTCCCAATTCTTCTGCCTCTCCTCATTCACTCTCGATCTCCCTCTTGCTCTCTCCCAAATAAATAAATAAATAAATCTTAAAAAATAAAATAAATTAAAAGATATTGTACTAGGATATTCCACATTCCCCTATCCAGGGCACTTACGCAGTCTTAATTTCCTGACCGAGTACAATAGCAAGAAACCTATAGAATTCTCTTTCATGGCTCTTTACTATATATAAAGAACAAGCTTCATTTAGTTGAAGACAGGGATTATTTTTCTTTATGTTTCCTTAAATAGTTTGGAATAACAAGGTTTTAAAAAGAGAAAGCCTTCGACAAAATATGTTGGCAAATACAATATCCTTATTGCATCTGTTTTATGATCTTGAAAAATGGACATTATTAATCTTTTCCAACTGTGAATTAAGCTGTGATATACGAATTGGCTCAAGTAAGTGATCATCAACTTTGCGATGATCTTTCTTCCATTAAGAATGCACAGAAAGATCAACACGTGTTACATTAGGACACAGGCAATACTGAATTAAACTAACTTTGAACAGGTCATCCTTATCTATGCTAATCAGAAACCATAATACAAAAGTTTACTGGTATAAGCCCCAAAACTCATAATATGGAAGCCAATACATTTCACCAAAAAATTCAAAAGAACAAAAAAGGAATTCATTACTAAATATCTTAGATACAATTCCACCTCTATACTGAGTCAATATAGTCTATTCCCAGAGGAACAGGTTATTGGAAAAAGGGTAAAAATTACTTTTATATAAAGTTCTTATTTCCTCTGAAATCTACTGGGTCATCTTAATGTTTTTGTTCTGTTTTCTTTCCTTTCAACTCTATAGTTCTGGGAATACTAAAGGTAGAAAATAGGAATTAACAATGCCATGATCAATGTTCAGGTAGTTTATATCTGTTCTAAAAAATAAGCAATTTTTTTTCTCAATTTAAGTACTGGAATTCAAGCAAGAAAAAAAAATCCAAATAGATGCAAAGTTCAAATGCTTTTGTGGGCATAAGTTAGAGTCACTGGTCATAATACATTGCTCTGATCCAATACTACAGAGGATCTACTGAAGACAAATTAGGAAAGTCATGAATTAGAGTTGCTTCAAAGATAATCAATTCAGGGACGCCAGGTGGCTCAGGGGTTGAGCATCTACCTTCAGCTCAGGGCATGATCCCAAGTCCGGGGATCGAGTCCCACATCAGTCTCCCGGCAGGGAGCCTGCTTCTCCCTCTGTGTCTCTGCCTCTCTCTCCCTCTATGTCTCTCATGAATAAGCAAATAAAATCTTAAAAAAAAAAAAAGATAATCAATTCAGATAAAAAAAAGTCTTTTACCCTGCTAGTAACTAATTAGTATGTGAAAATACTATTTGAGCCTAGCTCTTTCATAAAGGAAAAGAACTTGAAACACATTTGTGGAAATCCAAACCCATCATTTATTGATAGATACAAATGATTCTTAATGATGAGAGAAGAGCTCATTTCAAACACACCCATAAATTATCTAATTGTTCATCCCTAACGTACCATTTCTAGCCAAGAATATATGTTTAATATATATAATCCAACATTATTTAGCTCCTAAGATTTCTATTCAAATTGTCTATGATTCAAAGCAAATGCTATCCTCCATCTGACTGAATAATCTTCCTTTAATAAAACTGAATTAGCCAGAATAGAAAATACACCCAAATTCCCTCCCTTTCATCCTTGCAGAAACAATATTAAAATCTCCTAAACTTCAACTGGTAAAACTTAAGGAATTTCGAGGAACCACCACGTAGGTAGTAGAAGAGAGACTGTTTCTAGACATAGCAAGAGCACGCGCTAAGCACATACACAGCTTTGCTATTTTTCTTCTATGAGCTTCAATCTCCATCCCAGTAAAAACAAGACAGTAATAGCAACAGTGCAGTTAGTTGTATGGGTATTAATGATATGCACATAAAGCCCTAACGTTCAAGTTTTCTTAACCGTAGCCTTATCTTCTCATGTTCCTTTTTTTTTTTTTTTTAAGATTTCATTTATTTCTTCATGAGAGACAGAGAGAGAGAGAGAGGCAGAGACACAGGCAGAGGGAGAAGCAGGCTCCCTACAGGGAGCCCAGATGTGGGACTCGATCCCAGGACCCTGAGATTACAACCTGAGCTGAAGGCAAATGCTCAACCGCTGAGCCACCCAGGCGTCCTTCTCATGTCCCATTCATGACAGTTCATTATCTATATACACTATACAGATGCAAACCTATGCACCTATCCAAGCACTAAAGCCTAAGTGAGAAACTTACGGTTTCCCTATAATTTACCCAAAAAGTCTAAAGCATTTCCATAAAGGCAATATTATATTACCATCAGCAGATATACCCTCAGTTAGCAAATACTTCCTTTAGATCAGGGGGTCAACAAATTTTACCTGTAAAACACAAGTTAATAAATATTTTCGGTTTGCAGGCCATACCATTTCTTTTTCTTCTAAGATTTTATTTATTTGCGAGAGACAGAGGGAGCACAAGCAGGGGGAGAGGGAGGGGGAGAGGAAGAAGCAGACTCCCCACTCAGTGGGGAGCCCAACGTGGTGCTCAATCACAGGACCCTGAGATCACGACCTGAGCCAAAGCCAGACACTTGACCAACCGAACCACCCGGGCGCCCGCAGGCCATACCATTGCTGTCACAACTATATGTCATTGAGGCAAGAAAGCAGCCACAGAGAATGCCCAACAGATGGGTATGGCTGTATTCAAATTAAATTTCTATTTACAAAAATGGGAGGCACACTGGATTTGGTCGGAGGGCCATAGTTCACCAACCCCTGGTTTAGATCAATCTCATCTTAAGTATTCTTGAAAATTATAGGTATATATGGTCTGGTTAAAAGCTGACAACCAAGGGCCTTTCACTTCTGCACCACCTCCACAGGATTCAATTCCTTCCCCCATATACTAAGACAAGGAGCAGCATCCCCAGCCAGGAAAGCGAACTGGGCGGAGTCTGAATCACAGACCTCCATCTGAACCAAATCGGATGACATGGTGGGCAGAGATTCAAGTCCGAAAGTGAGAATGGGGAAATGCAAAAGAAACCCTCCAGGTCCTCTAATCTGGGAACACAAAGGGAAATAAATGTTAGACATCATGACTCAGCACGTACATGCACACATGCATGCACATGTCCACGCACAGTATGTGTGAACAACCCACATTCCTTCAACACATTCGTTATCTCATTCCATGGATCACTAATCCAGTGCTCTTTCCATAAATGAAATAAACTGAAGAGTAGTTGTATGAATCAGGGGGGTAGATACGAGGAATATATTAACGAAAAGCACCTCACAGTAGGAAAAAATAATAAAATAATTAAATTGCCCAGTCACAGAGCAAGAAACTACCACGATCTGAACCTGGGCCCTGTGGGTTCTTTACCCGCATCCCCTACACTACGTGGCTCCTCAAAATCAGAATCATCTGGTACATCTCCCTCAAACGGTCTTTTTCCCTCACGGAGTTACTCAACACAGAGCACACCGTCTACCCCACCGAGGGGAGGGCATGCCAGTCTCCATCATCCATCACTTGGGAATAAAACATAAGCGAACTTTGAACCACACGACACATCAAAGTCTCTGAGGCGTCATGCCACAGGTAAGAAAGGGTCTTCAGTGGACAGAGCTGTAACAGCCTCGCTGATTAAGTGGTAGTAACTCTGGCAAAGAATTTTATTCAAATAGGGTGACTGAAGGCTAAGAATTTGTATGTTTGTAACACTGTCCTATCATCCTTGCTTGACAACCTTTACTTTTCACCTCATCTCCCCCAAAACATGCATAAATAAGTAGCTTTTCAATCTTTGAAAACATTAAAATAACATAAAAGCAATTTGTTCTGGCAAGTTCTACAGTAGTCTTCACATTAAGCCTAGTTTTAAAACCAGGTGTTTTTTCCCCAAGATCATTAATGTATTTACACAAGTTTCTCTTCCTATTTTTTCGTCCTTTTATTTATTACAGTAAAATTTCATCTTTTCTGCTTAGCGCTAGGTACACAATCTAGACAAACCCACTGAACAAAGTAATGGAGAGTAAATGTACTGAAAAATAAAATTCCCAACTGAAGCCATATTTACATTTCGGTAAAATTGGAAAACCACCCAAGCTCACACTTAAACATTTCTTTGTTTTGTTTTGTTTCTCATGAAGAGCTTCCTGGTGGGCTCAACTTCACCCAAATCAGACACAATCTGGCTCATATTTCAGCCATTGCTCTTGACTTTCAGTTCAAGCATTGTGGGTAATAGACCACTTTTCATTTCTGAAGGGAGTTCTGTAAAATGCTGAAGCCATGTAAAACGGAATTCCACAACCCATCCTCCTAGAGGAAGGGTAAAAATCTGTTTTGTGGCTTTGAATTTAAAGATTTACATCAGATTGGCAAAGGGACCTTATATATACTCAAGTGCGTTCTAAGAAGGTCAACAATTCATTTTGTAAGACTTTGAGATACACTTCAAGAAACTGATAATCAACTAATTTGGTAAGTAATTAAAATGCAACTCAAAAGTATTTTTTTTCATCAATACAAAGCCCCTTGCCTACCAGAATGTTTCTAGACTTGGTGTAATGTGTAAGGCATACAAGCCAACGTTGGGTTTCCCAAACCCAAACATTCATTCATTCATTCATTCATTCATTCATTCATTTATGTGAGGAGCGGGGGGGAGCACAGGGAGAGGGACCATCAGACTCCACTCTGAGTGTGAGCCCCGTACAGAGCTCCATCTCACAACCCAACATCATGACCCCAACACCATGACCCGAGCCAAAATCAAGAGTCACATTCTTAACCAACGGAGCCACCCAGGCACCCCACGTTTTCCATAGTTCCTAAAACACATTCTTAAAAGTCAAAATTATGTTTCTTTCTGCCACTACTTTATTTAGAAAAGGAAAGTTGGATGTCATCATTTCAATCAGTGTATGAACTACTGATACTGGATGTATTCACCAGTTCCTCCCAGTCTGAGCATTGTTCATACAGTTGGCTGGGCCTCTTGCCAGGATCCGCAGCAAACAAGCCACTCACACAAACCACAAGCAAATCATTCTTTTAATGTTGAATGATGTCAGAAACCATATGGCCAGGAATCTAGGCCCCTTCCCCATAAAGTAAGCATTCCGGGCTCTAACCAAAAGTCTGGTGCAAATTTTACTATAGTCTTTAAAAGCATCAACTTCTAACCAAACCAGAACTGCAGCCTGAGTCACGCTGACTTCCTCTTCTCCAGGTTCCTTTCTCCGGAGAGTGCAAGTGGTTACCATTTAGTGGCATCACCACATAAAACATGGATTTCTCAAGTAGCAAAAAAATGCTGCTACTCATAGACATTTAAGTGGAATGAAAGTCAATGGCCATTCTGACCAAATGGAGAATTTTGTTTTGTTTTGTTTTGTTTTGTTTTGTTTTAAGATCTCATCTCAAGGCGCCTGGTGAAGGGGGGGTGTGCTCAGCCAGTTAAAGCATCTGCCTTGGGCTCAGGTGATGATCCCGGGGTCCTGCGATGGAGCCCCACATCGGGTTCCCTGCTCAGCGGAGAGTCTGCTTCTCCCTCTCCTTTGTCCCTGCTCTTGCTTGCTCTGGCTCACTCTCTCGTGCTTGTGCTTTCTCTCTCTCAAAATCTTAGAAAAAAAAAAGTCACTTATTCATTTGAGAGGGAGAAGGAGAAGAAGCCTCCTTGCTGAGCAGGGAGCCCAAGGTGAGGCTCGACCCCGGGGCCCCAGATCATGACCCGAGCCACAGGCAGATGCTTAAACAGACTGAGCCACCCACGTGTCCCGAAGAAGAGAGCCTTAATTGGGAAAATATTGAGCAAGGTTTTATATAAGGCCTCACCAAGATCCAAGCCTGCCTGTATCTTCATTTTCTCATCTCTATACCAACAAAAAACCAATCTGGCCTCACTACCCCACCTCTACTTCCACTTACTACATAGGAATGCTGTGTCAATTAATCTGAAAAATCTCTCCACAATATTCTGTGGCATTAAAGCTAAGGGCTCTACACATCGAAGGTATCATTAAGTTGGAATCTTAGTTAGCAAAACATCTAGGTGAGATCCTGATTCTTTGTTTCACACTGACATGAAATTTTTAGAGTTACATGACCAATACTTTGGAGGATTAGATGGGGAAGATGAGCTTACAACAGCATCCCATCATTCATGGGCTTTTGTGAAAAGATAGAGCAGCTCTGTGATTGTAATTCAGCTGGATGTCAGAAATTCATGCTACCATTGGCTCTACTCCCCAGTAGAACCCCCAAAATGTAAACTACCACGATCCAACCACTCTTCTATAACAGAAATATCTTAAAGATGTTGACTCTGCCTCTATTAGAATTTCCTATGAAATTCAAAACTATTAGAAAGTGTTTCGGTGCAGAAAAGAGGGCTGGGCCTGCAAGAATAATCTAATAGAGATAAAACGTTAACTTTCTTTTGTTGCAAACTCTAGGCATATCGGGGGCTCCTAGTGCCCGTGAACAGTAGATCCAATACCCTCAGACTTCCCGTGGCCTTGTCTCACCATGTTCAGATCAGCGGAAGCTTTACACCCTATTATTTAACATTCTTATTTTAATTTTTCCTCCAGTTCTTGCTCTGAAACAAAATGACTGACTTTAAATCTATCCAACTGTACAGTTTACTGATTAAAGGCAAAACACACTTCTTCTAAATGAAACACAAACACCTGGAAATTTCTAATTTCAAATAGGAGAGGGTAAGAAGCTGGCCAATAAAGATTTGAATAAGAGATTGGAAGCACTGTGACGACAGTATTTGAAGTCTGGGATCTGCTGTCCAGTAGGACAGCTTTCCTGTCTCACTTTTCACCTCAAGCCATAGCTTATATTTTGGAATTTTCAAATCTCTAAAAATAGATAAAATAAAAGGCATTATTACAACATGGAGCTGACAAGGCCATCCTAGCAAATAACTAGTAAAAACTAATTGTCCCTACATTAACTTCCCAATAAACTTAAGCAAAGCCCATCACGCTCACTATTCAACTAAAGGCAAATTACAAGAAAAGGGAGCATTTATTTGGCCATAGCATTTGCAAAATGTCAAAGGACTGACAATATCTAGGACTGATAGTACATGGGGTAACAATAGGGAGGCAAATGGCACTTTCTTTGGGGAGGGAGGAAATTTGGTTTTATTTATCAAAGTTGTTCATCACTTGCCCTTTAAACCAACAATTATACTCCTAGAAATTTACCCTACATAAATGTTCACATATGTTCAGTCATGAGTCCTACAAATAAAACCCAGGACTACCAACTCCCCCTAAAACCAAAAACAAATGATCCGCGGGCTTCTCAATGAGCCCCAAAGACAACAAGACTACCTCCAAGCCTGAAGGGCACTTCCAGCAACGGTGCTTGCAAACAAAATCCCAAACTTTGGACGAATGAACACTAGTAAGTAAGGCATTATCATCATTCGTTCACACAGGGAAGCAAAATGTTCAACCTTATCAACTGGTAAAGATAAAAACAAAGCAAACTTTAACAAGCAATACAGAATTTAGCAATCACCTAGCAAATGTTAAGACAATAAAACTATCCAAAAATATCAGAGGCAAGGAAATGTTGAATCAAGTGCACAAATGGAAAGAAGGGAGGTGTCATAGGAGATCAATGATATAAAAGTAACCCTCCCTAGCTACCAGTTTTCACCCGGCTATTTAAGCACATTGGGAAAAACAAACACTGGGTAATTACTTATGAGAAGTAACATTTTATGATAAACCATTCAAGATAAGATTGATTACAGCAATAGCATTGTAAGGCAGCCAAAAATAAAATCATCTAAAAGAATGGCTTTGGGTATAACTTCCTGGTATTTCCCTGACATCTAATAACATCACTTAGCTCCTTTTCACTTACCATTTCAGCAACTTCAGGCCTCATCTGAAAGTACAACCAGGATGCAAAACAGATTAGGGCATAATCAAGAGCTAAACATGTCAAAAGCATTTCTGATGCTACTTTATCTGCAAAGAATAAGTTTGTGACGTTGTCAGAGAATGCATTTATGGACATGTTTCCACAGGAAATGCTTGGACCATGATTGGGACGATCTAGCTACTACTCATAATGTTATTTAAATCAAAATTTTTCTAATAATCTATAAAATCTAATACAATAAATAGCAGGGTAATTGGATAAAATAAAACCTATTCCTAGAAACAGCACTTTCAATTTGTGGAACATAACAGAATCAGCCAGAGAAATCACGTGACACATTTATCAGGGGAAATAGAAAAACATCCTCCAACTTCAAGTACTTTCCTAAGTCCTCTTATCTCTCAATTTCATGTTAACTTTTAGTCTACAACTGGGATGTTATGGGAATTTTTACTTAGATCAATATGATGCACAAAGGAAGTAGGGCATGAGGATCATGGCACAGAGCAACAATCAACTGATACTCCTGGTAGTTGTATTTGACTGAGATTCTTCTGAGATTTTACTAGTTATTTGCTAGAGTAGATAGTAACAGGAAGAAGGGCTGCTGGATTAGAAAAAATAGGTGACAGGGCGCCTGGGTGGCTCAGTTGGTTAAGCATCCACCTTTGGCTCAGGCCATGATCCTGGGGTCCTGGGATCGAGCCCCACATTGGGCTCCTTGCTCAGCGGGGAGTCTTTCTCTCTCTGCCTATCACCCAGTTTGTGCTCTCTCTCTCTCTCTCTCTATCTCTATCTCTCAATAAATAAAGTCTTCAAAAAAGAAAGAAAGAAAGAAAGAAAAGAAAGAAAAAGAAAAGAAGAAAAGAAAAGAAAAGAAAAGAAAAGAAAAGAAAAGAAAAGAAAAGAAAAGAAAAGAAAGAAAAGAAAAAAGAAGGAAGAAAGGAAGAAAAAGAAAAAATAGGTGATAGAGACCTGGAGCAATGAAAGCATCTCTTGGGGAAGCACGAGAAGGGGAGAGGTCAGGGGCTGGGTTAAAGACTAAGAGTCCAAGGGCTTGGAAGGTGGGACTCAGAGATCACTGAGGCGAGGCCTAAATGGAGAGTGAATAGAGTCTGTGACCTACTCAATCTAAATGGCGAAGCCATAATCCAGGTAGCCATAACTGGCAGGCCACCCATGATATCATGAATTGTGTAAAGTCAAGGATTATAAGAACTGCCTGTATATACACAGCAGGTTTTCAGATAAGTGAGAGGCATTCAGATTCTTGCTCAACAGGTTTCACTCTCCACCCTGTTAAGGACTGCCCATATATAAAAGGCAATGTGTGAGGTTAGGATCCTTCTTCCTGCTGTGATCAGATGAACTAGCAAGTATGCCTCCCACCAAAGGAGAATCACCCATTTATAGGATTCTGTGGCCCACCTCCACCCATCCCCTAAGTAATCCACAAAAGCAACTGGCTACGTTTCATGTTGGTTTTTTTTTTTAATTTTTTTTTTGGGGGGGGGGATTTGTTTTTCACATATTTGAGGCATCTTATAAAGCCAGACAAAAGGACTTCTTTTTGCTGCGGAAATACTGGCAATAACATGGTCATGTGTTCAAGAAACATCAAAACATCAAAAGGCATTAAAAGTTAGTGACTGGTCATGTGGCCTCCCTCCCACCACGCTGCAGCAACGTCTACAAAATACAGTCTTGAGCTGGGAGGTATGTGTGATTTCTTTAAGACCACAGAAGCTCAATGAGTGAACGGCTATCAAGTCTGATTCGGTGGCATTAATTACAACTCCAAGGGTGAAGTGAGAATTGTGTGAGTGAAGGAATAAAATTTTATAGTACTGTAAAACACTGGTCTGGAAGTCTCAAGGGAAGGGAACTGCAGGGTAAGTCATTGAAGGCAGGAGAGTTGACTTCCTGCCCAATCACTAACTTGGCTGAGCCTTCGGTGGTAAAACTTTCTTCCCAGCCTTAAATTTATAATCACAGTAACCACCATGGCCCCCAAAGAAAATCAAAGGAGCACACTCCTCTTCTTAAGCATTTAAGATACAGAGTAAATCTCTCCAAGGACCCAGGGTGCCAGGCGTATCATCGTGCCTTTTCCAAATCTCAACGTTGCCATGGAGAAAAGTCAGATCTAAGCCAGTCAACACTACTGCAGACATTGTACACACCGGAACATACAAATATGTGTTTTCATTCAGAGAAAGGAAAAGGAGATTTTTTTAAAAGTCTCCACTCTTATTAAATTGAAAGCAGTTTTATTTCAGTTGTAGGATCCAATCTATTCATTACATACAGGCGGCTTCAAGTAGATATAAGTACCAGCAGACCACGGCATGTGTCATTTGGTATGCGGTTGTGCAATTACAATCTTTAGATGCACTGGAATTCACAAACAAGACTCGGAAAGGCTTTGTGAACCTCAGAGGGGATTAATGAAAACATCTGGTCAGAATATAAAGTATATCAACAAACGGTTATTATTAACACAAAAAAAATATTTAACACAGTTCACGGCATATCATACTCAACAAACATTCGTATTTTTTTTTAATTAAAAAAATTACAAAAGAAAATCACATATATTCTCACCAACTGGAGGGAGATGAGCAGTGCCAACATTTTGGTGCATTTCTTACGAGACTTCCCAAGGCCGTATCCTCTTATTGTGTATTGATAACATTTAGGAAAGCCACTCACTCTTGTGAAATTTGCAAGTACCCAATCATCTTGATGTTACGAGGGCTTCTAAGTATAAACTCATAATGTCTAAATAACGCTAAGTGCGTTCTCCTTTGTGTGTATTGTTATCTAAATCCATAAGAATCTCTAAAACAGTATGGGTAATGGTGATATTGAACAGACGCTAATTTTTTTTTTTTTTTGAACAGACGCTAATTTATTAATGCTCCTCCAGTGAGCTGGAGTGTTACCCTTTCAGTAGGTCACTACCTCTGTCCACTCCTCTTCAGTGCTATTCTGGTCAGGGGGATATTCTTTAGGCACCAGGCATGAGTAGTGATAAAAGCAGAAGTGAGAGGTAGGGAGGGATGGTGCTGTCACTGCAGCAGCAGGAAACTACAGACACCATGGCAGCTCATGAGGACCGAGCGGCCACCACGTACCAGGCACTGCTCCAAGAACTTCATCCGAAGTAATTCCCATGATCCTCAACTAAGACCTAAAAAGGTGGCATTATTATTACGCCCATTTTATAGATGAAGAAACTAAGGTAAGCTCACAGTTGACCTGAGCTTATGTGATCTGTTCAAGTCTCACTGCTAGCAAGGCACCAACGTAGGATCCAAACCCAAGCAAAGTGGACGCTTCTGAACTTCCTTCAAATGGATGGAGGTAACAAGCACTTCGAAGGGGAGAGGAGCACTGAGCTCGAGGAGCAGAGCAACAAGCAAAGCTGGGTAGGACCAGATCAAAAGTGCAGACTGGACAAGCAGCCACCAACTGAGGGCCGGACACCACTGCATCCTCCACGTGCCGGATGGACACGAGATGCAAGTGCATGCACAAACTGTGGCAAATCCCAGGAGTTTCCCTAGGAAAAGCAGATTTCATGCTCCAAACACCCCAAAGAGTTGAGCAATGGCTTCTTCTTGGGTCAAGCCGGTGAATTTTAGATAAGCGATGGGCACTGGCCCTGGGTCAGCCCCTTGTCCCCGATCCTTCTGGAGAGGAGGAGGAGGCCTCGTCTCATTCCAGCAGCTGCGTCTCAGCTGTCTGCTGCCCTCCATGCCTCCAGCAGGAATGTGGACATCCTTTCCGAGATGCCATTGACAGGCAAGAAATTGTTGGGAGAGCAAGGATACATGCCTCTTTCGGAGCCCATCTCTTTTGCGTGATAAATATTTTTAACCCAGTTTACGTGAGCATCTACAACCCCTTCCTTTCCTCGGTAGTAGGGAGCATCTAATTTACTAGAACTAGCTATTTGAGGCCGGTGACTATATTTAAGCCCGCCTACATAGCGCTGGAGCAGGCCAAGCAGGGACATTCTAACCCGACTCCCCATAGACTTCAAAGCAACCCCATCAAGAAAGGGCAGCCCAGGATCACGGGTCTCTGCCAAGTGTCCATCTGCGTGGAGCATACTCACCCGGAATATAAAAAGAACCATCACCTGTCCCTTAGCTCAGGGAAGCCCACCTGAGTCCCGTTTCTTTGTTTTTAGCAAAATGCCAGGCTCCATTTGCTCTAAACGTTCATTTATTTAAAAACGAAGGAATCTGAAAGTGTGAAGAGTCGCAGAAGATCCTGAAGCCCATTGAGTACGATTCTCCACCCACTTTAGGAATGTCCCCTAGCGTCTCAGGACAGATGGCCTCTCGGCATCTGCCTGGGTCTCTTCACACCCTTCATGGTAAGCCAGGACCTCTGTGGCATCAATGGCATTCCCCCACGATGGCTTTGAAATCGCTTGGCCACTGGGATTGCAATGGTGTGACACTCGTGAAAAATGGCATCTTTCCAAAGGCCACAGCCCATGGAGTGTAACACAACCCTTAGACCTCAGAACTGGGGAGCAGACTTTTAGGGATCGCTGAAGCACAGGTCACTTTTTGCTTAATCGAGACCACGGTCTCTGCTGAGCGACGCAGGAGGCCTAGAGGTGCACGTCTAGGATGCCTGACCTGTACCAATGACTCCCCCAAGGACTACCCTCCCACTCGGAGTCAACCTCTCAAAACAAAGCACCATTTCTGCTGACTCTGTCTTATTCAAACTGATATCCACTTGTAACTTTTCTCTTTCCATCCTATTTAAGTAACCTTAAAAACCCTGACCGCCCCCTCCCAAAAAAAACCCACAAAAGGATTAATAAAACTTAATCGGTCACTAAAGGAGGTGATGCTCGGGTTGCACGGTCACGACGGGGATCAGCCTTTAAGAGGGACCACATGGAGAAAGAAGGTCTACGTGCTGCCCCCCCCACCCCCCCAAAGCACAAGCCTCTTCGTACTAAACGCAGCTGTAGTAATAAATAAAGGCTCGCAGAAAAAGGCCGCATTTTCTCCAACATCTAGTGTTGGGACTAAAAGGAACAGCAAGGTTTTACCGAATTCAGCTCCCTTATCTCCAGATAGAAAAGATATTGTGGCTTCCAGTTATACTGCGGGCCCTTCTAGGATTACTTAACTTTTTTCCCAGACTCCGTAAATGAAGAAAGAGAGACTCTATCTTAGGGCCCCTCTCAACTAGCGCATTTTCGGTTCCCCCACGGCACACTCACTACCTTACAATGTTTAGGGTTCACCTTGGCTCCATCAGCCAATGTAATGTTTGATTTTTTTGTTGTTGTTAGTTTACACAAATGAAATTTCCTCGGAGCAGAAGATTTTTTTAAAAAAATAGTAGATATTGTATGTTGGTCTCCTAATTTTAAAAAATAATAACAAATCGAGTCACCAAGACTCGACTGGATTGCTTTGCTACTACTTCTTTTCAAAACCTCATTTTTCTGAGAGAGATTAGTTCTTTCATTGCTCTGTCCAGATGATCGAATGCAATAAAGCCAATTCCAAGTTTTTCTAAGTGTGGTTTAGAATATGAGAGACCAAACACTTCAAGAAAAGAGCAAAGTTTTTCTAAAAGAAAAGAAACCTAAGTATTTTTGGTAAATCACATATTATGTGTCAGACAACGTAGGTATTTTCATTTAATATTTACAATCATTTCATTTAATTTTATAGTATTGAATTTAATATTTACAAATGTTAATTTCTATCGTTTTTCATTTAATATGAATATTTAATTTCATTTAATATTTACAAATACAGTAAGGGAAACTGTTCTCATTTCACAGTTCAGAAAACTCGAGAGGCAGAACAATTCATTGATTTGGCTCAGGACACATAGTTATTAATTGATAAATTGAAACCTATAACTGTCTGATTCCAAAGCTTGTGTACTTTTCAAACCATCTGAAAAACGAAAGCAACCAGGGTCCTGACGACATACAGCAGGATGAGGAAATAGCAGGGACTCTTCAAAAGCACCCAGTCTAGACTAGGTAAGTGGTTCTAAATCCAGGAATCTCAGTTTTTCTCTGATAAAATGTCTTTAATTTCTGCTCACTTGCTCACATGATTCAAGGGTCAACACAACCTGCCAGAGCTATTCTCTGCATGTCACCTTCCAAATCCCCTTCCCAGCCACCTCCTAATTTTCCAATGCCAAGGCTTCCATGTGAAAAATAAAAGGAAGAGTGACTTTTAAGAAATAATTGCATTTATTCTTAAGAAAGATCTAGATGAGGCCACTGTATAAAAACTTGTGCTTAATGTCCAAGGCCACAAGACAATTGCCACAATTAAAGAATGCTTTCCCTTTTAAAGAACAGTGGTTTACTATTTTAATAAGCACAAAAGAACTGTACTCATATTCCCGTAGTGAAAAAGGTACTGTTTGAAACATATACTGAGAAGTAAAAGAAAAAAATTTTTTTTTTCACATATCACTCTCACAAACTACTTTGGCAGAGATGACTCTTGAGGATAATTTCCATTTGTCAAGTCCCCTTCTCTTCTGAAAAGGACAGACTTGAGCTAAGGAGCAGTATCTGAAACCAAGAGGCCACAGATAAGCCTTGCAAAAGAGAATGCCATGAAAAAAGAACCTTAATCCAATCATTGTTATAATTACAATTACATTAAGTCCCCATCTATAAAAGACTCTTAATGTGTATTTGCTCAATCACAGTAGCCTGTGTGAATACGGCAAGATCCAAGGCACACAGGAAGTATTAATGAAAACTGTTGCAAATAATTGAAAATATAAGATGAAAAACTTCATTCCTATGTATGATTAAAAAAAAAACTTGGTTGTATTAAATTTGTGATGGTTAGGATTAAATACTCGGGGCTGATCGTATCTTTACAGGTGACATCAGAACTCAATGAATAGTCCATCCAGTGACCGGTAAAGAATTCAATTCAATAAGCATTTATTGAAGTATCAATAGTACCAGTGCTATACTGGACATTGGGAATACACAGACAAGTGAGTACCTGACATAACGGGGGCTAGAAAAATACAAGTAAATGATTATAATATAAAAATTACACACCGCGTGTAGAGCAAAAGGATGATAAATGATTCATAAACACTATATTCAGGTAGGTGGTCAACAAAGACTTCACAGAAACTAACGTACTGAACTAAGTTCTGAAGGAAGGACAAAGACCCTAGTACAAAAACAAGGATGACCCAAACTGGATTAACTTCATTTTATGGCCGTATTAGGCTCCAGAGAGGGATGTTAAGAGGAAATCTGGAGGAATATGCGATACTCAGTAACAACTGGCATTGTAGGTCATGCTGGGTATCGTGGACCTACCTTTATAAGTAAGGGACAAGTGAAATTTGTTTTAAAAAGATCACATTGGCAGTAGTGTAATGAACAGATTGCAGAGGGCCACACACAACGGAGAAAGACAAGATTTAAAGAAGTGAATACAATGGCCTGGGTGAGAGTTGGTGATGGTAACCAAGGCTGAAAATCAGATCTACTACTAGGACAGTGGTACAGAAGTGTTTCCTTTTATGCAAGTGCCGGGGGAAATCACAGTGGGGCGTCTGGGTGGCTCAGTCAGTTAGAGCATCCTAGTCTTGATTTTGGCCCGGGTCATGATCTCAGGGTTATGAGATCAGGGCCTGTGTCAGGCTCGGCGATGGGTATAGAACCTGCTTAAGATTCTCTCTCCCTTTCCCTCTGGCCCGCCCTCTGTGTAAAAAAAAAAAGGAAAGAAAAAAGAAAATCATGTAAAACTCTAAAATGATAAGAATCGCTTTTTAAAAAAATTAAAATCAGTTTACATATTCAATATGTCTTGGCTTTCCCTTGGAATTAAAATCAGAGGAGAAGGCACGGATACACAAACACATACATATGCACGCACACATACGTGCACAGAAAAAAGTCAAAAGGGACAGGTCAAAAATTCAGCAGTATCTCTTTCAAACTAGGGGACTACGAGCTTGTATATATTTTCCAAATTCCTTAATATGAATTATTTTTCTTAAAATATGGATGCTATTTATTCTTTTCACTTTCTAAAGGAGGAGAGAAAACATTTTAAAGCAGATCAGAATTTCCCCCGTCATTCAGCAGACATTCATTCACTAAGGATAGACAAATCATATAGAAGCAGAAAATATCTAAATTTCTGATAATTTTAGAAATATTTAGAAATATTTAGATATTTTTAGATATCTAAAATATCTAAAATTCACAGCTTCCCCCTTTTTTAATAGTACTCTAGCACGCAAAAAAAAATACTCTTTTTCCCCCCATGTAAAAATATCTAAAATTCATATCTTCCTCTTTTTTTAATAGTACTCTAGCCGGCAAAGAAAAAATACTCTTTTCCTCTTCGGTTAATGTTGACATCTGCAGAATGTAAAACTAGTAAGGTTTATAACAAATGGCCCAGGATTAAGGCTAGGTGGTACATGTAAGGGATAAAAGAGCGTAGGAGTTACAATAGTCAGACAAGACGAGCCATCATGGTCGTACGGAGGAAAACAGCAGAAAGTTCACTCTTAGGGCACCTGCGGGCTCAGCAGGTTAAGCGTTTGCTTTCGGCCCAGGTCCTGAACTCAGGGCCCTAGCATCAACCCCACACTGGGCCCGCTGCTCAGCAGGGAGTCGGCTTCTCCCTCTCCCTCTGGCCCTCCTCCCTGCTTCTGTTCTCTCTCTGTCTCAAAAAAAAAAAAAAAAAAGAAAAGAAAGAAAGAAAGTTAACTCTAACTTCAAAATTGCTCTGTGGATAACATAATTCTTGAACCATACACCACGGTAGCCCATTGGATATCAGCACCTCCAACAAGAAGTTTATAAACTGTTACATACACAGGAAAAAAAAATAGTTAATAACACAAATTCAGAAAACAATAATGTTACAGTGGGAAGCATGGGAGTCATTTGATAATACTAACAGGCACGATTCACTTTAATACAAGAAAACTAATTTGTTGGCATATCATTAGAGGTTCTTTCTGAATCTATCACTATTATAAATCACCCCAGCTTCACCAGCAAATATTTAATACTAAGGCAATAATGACTGAGCCTTCCATCTTGATTTGCTTAATAACAAGAAAAATTCCAATGATCAGAGCAATATTTTTGCCTCTCAGCCCTTCTTCCTTAATTTTCTCACTCCTGATAATATCACCACGAATTCAGGGTCCACCTTTCCTCCCTGAGGAACAAACAGCATTCCACAGTGAATCACACCAACGCGATGTGGATGAGAAAAAAAAAAAAAAAAACGGATATGGTCCTTTCATCTCAAATTCCCAGAGACGTTCTCGGCAACTCCGCTCCCACTCTTCACAGTCTGGGGTAATGGAATGTGCTACTTCCTACCCATACCCACGAGATGAAAGGGAAAGTAAAAATAGTTCAGGTGCAAGTGGGTGTGTTTTTTTTTTAATTAAGATTTTTTTAAAATATACATATATATGTAAAGGATAGATGCCAACATTCCATTAGATACTGTATCTGCTAACCAGAAACTCAATGCATTTTGCCAATAGTACATTCTATGAGCTCTATTGATCATAAAGTCATGACCATTTGGAATCCATTAGGTGCCATTTTCTCAACAGAGTCATGGTTCCTTCAAACTCTCCCTCCTCAAAATTCCAAACACCCCAAACAAAATTTTTTCCTTTAGGAAAAAAATGTTCTTTGAACCAGAGACCACAGTCCTTATGAGAGTGTTTTTCTTGCCCGTCCTGGGCACGCACGCACAGCAAGCGTATGCCTGGGCTGCTATGTCTTGCAACACGTCCTCGGGGATGGGCCTGTGTCTCCCTCCGTGCCAGAACACTGCGCAAACGAAGCAACATGGAACTAACCTGGGAATACCATTAGTCTGCCAAAGTTCAAATGTTCCACAGTGTCTGACTTTTTAATAAAACCAGCTTCTGGCCCACTCCATTCCCCTTCCCAATGCCCGCTTTCCACACCTCCCCCTGCTCCCGCTAACGACTCCCTCCTGCTCTGTAGGGCACTGTCACCAAATCCACACTATGCCTTCAATCCACCCAATTAACTACACAAAAGCTTTGACCTTATTCCCTCCTGACACTCTTATCAAAACTTTGTGAAACGATCTCCAAATGCCTACAAATAACTAGGGTCCGATAACCCCAAATAAAGTATAAATCATAGTAGCAGGGTTCTTTCTGATATTACTACATGAAGTCCCAGAAAACACTTGGGGGATAAAGACAATTAGGGAGGGAGGGGTCATTACTTGAAACATGAGACGCATCCTATTCAATGTGTGTATTCAGATGAATGAAGGAGGAACATGGAGGCTGAGAGGACTAGATGTGACCTTTGGGTAGTTGGCTCTTTCAAATAATGAAAAATCAAATAAATAAATAAATAAATAAATAAATAAATAAATAAATAAATAAATAAATAAATAAATAAATAAAATTCAACGGGAAACCGACCTGAGAACCTCCTGAAGACCTCAATTTCCAGCAGGATTGAGGCCGTGGGTGCCCAAGGAGCCAGGGCAAGACCAGTTCTGGGGTGGGGAAGGGTCCCTCACTGCTTGTGTTCCCCCCAAAAAGAAATCTACTAAGCGAAAATGGTGAGAATAAAACATCTGTTCCTCCAAAGCCTTCCCTCCAGAAAAGAAGGCCCCAGGAGCTCTAGAACCTGTGTTTCCATCCTTCTTCCCACCATCCTCCTCTCGCCCCGGTGGAGTCTCAGGAGGTTGTCTGAGGGAGGTACACGGCTGATGCACAGCCACGCAAACCCCCAATGTGTATCCCATTCACTTGCCGCGACTCTCCACCACCGCATTTCCAACCTGCATGCATGTGCACTCAGGCCACCCTGCACGTGGCTTACAGCACGACGGCCCGCTCCTCCGAAAGGAGGAAGGCGAACGCGGCCATCGGCTATTAAGTTCACACGGGACAAAGAAAAGAGTCAACTCAAACAACTAGAACAAATTCAAAGAAAAAGATATAGATTGTTCCAGGGAGGTCGAAGTTCTGGGAACGGTCTTTCATTCCTACACATGGTGAAATCAATCATTTAACACAAACACAAGTCTCTAAATTGATTTGTACAATTAGGCCTGAAAGTCTTCCCGGCAAAAAGCCAAAAGGTGTATTTTGTCCTCCTCTGATCTGCGAATCAACGGTTGTTCTGAATCAATAAATGTTTAGTGACCACCTACTATATCCAAGACTCTGTCCTCGGTACATGGAACACGCGCTGACCAACGAGACCTCGTTGATGCCCTCTGAGAGCACAGAGATCCGCGGAGCAGCCGCGGTGGGGGGTGGGGGGCGGGCACCAAACACAACCACGCGGGGCAAGCAGTAGCAGTTAGAACAAGCAAAATGAGGTCAGTGCCCAGAGGAAAATGGGGCTGCAACACTACATGTGCCACTTGGGGTCCAGAAGATTCCATGGAAATGGCACAGTTACGGAAAGCCATAAGCATCACTACCGATGGCAGCTGAAGGACAATGTTCTAACTGTGGGAAGAGTGTGGGGCCAAAAGCCGGGGCGCCACGTGGAGTGGGGCCTGTATCTGAATCAGAAAAACAGCGGTAAAGACAGAAATTAGATGGTTGCTCGTAGCACAATCATCTTCAACTCTGGGCAAAAGTGACAAAATCCAATTTTGGTTTTGGAAGAGGCCGTCTATGCTCAGGTGTGACACCCTCACTCCCTGCCTCAGTGGCCCACCTGCGTCTCTCAAACGTCATCACTTTTCCTACCTCCGGTTCTGGCTGCTTGTCTGTGATAGCTTTTCAGATTCTTAAAAATCATTATACATCAATTCCAGCAGGTTGAGCTTTCCCGCTATCATCGTTCAACAAAAGTTTGCTGTATTTTTAAGTACGTGGACAGACAGGTGGAGAACACCATTAGAATATTTTGCCTTTTTAAAAATGATAAAGCAACAGAGTTTGGGGTGGAAGAAAAATCTCATCATATAGAAAAAAAACTGGAAAGTATAATTTTTGAGTCTATGAGCTTGGAAAGTTGAAGCAAAAGGGGGAATGAAAGCAGAGGGGAGAACCAGTTGTCAAGAGACCTTTTGTACGTATTATCCTCCCATTGGTGATTGCGTCAGGATACGTCGGTCGGTCTTTTATCCAAAAATGTCGAAATAAGATAAGAGTGGGGAATGAGAAATTATTGTGTGGTGGGGTATTTTCCTTTCCTTCTTCTTTTTTAATCTAACAGGAATACTATTCTGATAAAGATTCAAAACCAGTTGAATCAGAACAGGATTTTTTTTTAAGATTTTATTTATGTATTCATGAAAGACAAAGACAGAGAGAGAGAGAGAGGGGCAGAGACCCAGGCAGAGGGAGAAGCAGGCTCCTTGAAGGAAGCCCGACATGGGACTCGAACCCAGGACCCTGGGATCACGCCCTGGGCCGAAGGCAGGTGCTCAACCGCTGAGCCACCGGGCACCCCAGAACAGGATTCTTTACAAAGCATTCAAGACTGTCCGGCAAAACACAGGGTTACAATCCCCTTCCCGCAGCAGGACCCAGTCCTTCTACAGGGCACCCCTGGCTTCCCACCCCGCACACCAGAAACCCAGAGGGAGTCGCTACATAGTGGAATTAGTCGGGACTCGGGACTCTGTCCTCCCTCGCTGGGACCCCAGGGCCTGCGTACAGACAGCCCAGTGAGAGGCTGATGGTGGTGCCAGAAGGATCCTCACATGGTGCTGCCCCAGGCTCCGCCATAAGCGTCAGAAGCTAAAATCCTGTTCTTAGAGTCCCCGGGGTATAAGGGCTCAGTTCCCAGCCGGGGCTGTAAGAACACCTGGCACTTGTGAACTAACAATTCATGATTCAGGAGGCTGGGTGCAAACACACTCACACATGCACACGCATGCACACGCACGCACACATGCACACACGTGTGCACACATACACACATGCACGCACACATGCACACACACAGGCACACACGCGCACACACATACACACATGCACGCACACATGCACACGCACACATGCACACACGTGCCCACACATACACACATGCACGCACACATGCACACACACATGCACACGCACACATGCACACGCACGCGCACACATACACACATGCACACACACATGCACACGCACACATGCACACGCACGCGCACACATACACACATGCACACACACATGCACACGCACACATGCACACACGTGCGCACACATACACACATGCACGCACACATGCACACACACATGCACACACGCGCACATACACACATGCACGCACACACGCACCGCGAAGCAAGCTGCAGGGCTTACCCGGCTCAGGGCTAGGCCGGGAGCTGCTCGGTACCCGCACCCGCAGCCTCAGGCCTCCGCCCATTTCCGTCGCCCATGAAGCGGCACGTGTGCCT
The DNA here is from genome assembly GCF_018345385.1 of Vulpes lagopus. Taxonomy (NCBI): domain Eukaryota; kingdom Metazoa; phylum Chordata; class Mammalia; order Carnivora; family Canidae; genus Vulpes; species Vulpes lagopus. The sequence goes on from NC_054825.1 coordinate 124,329,637, forward strand.
CGTCCCGCCCCACCACCCTCCCCTCGCACGTGTGTCCGCCGCGAGCTCGCCGTGTGCACGCGCACCGAGGGTCTCACTACCGCCTGCACCCGGGGCCTGAGGACGCTCCCCCCGCCCCCCGCAGCGCACTCGGCGGTGCAGCCTCGGCCGGGCCCACCACGCGGAGCAGCCCCGGAGGCCCCCGCACCTCGGCCGGGGCCAGGCTGACCCCGGCTGACCCTGCTGACCCCGGCTGGCCCCAGCTGACCCCGGCTGACCCTGCTGTTCCCGGCTGACCCCGAGTGGCCCAAGCTGACCCAGGCTGGCCTAGGCTGACCCTGGCTGACCCCAGGCTGACCCTGGCTGACCTGGGAGCCCCGCCACCCCCATGCCCCCACCGCAGCCCTCCAGGGCCCCTGCCTGGAATGCCGCACTCAAGCCCAGGGGACTAGCAACGGTCGTGCTGTCGGGAGACACAGCGTGTCCCTCGGAGAAGGACAAGGAAGGCAACACACAGAGGAGCAGGAGCAGGGGCAGGAGGGGCTGCGCTGGGGGCTGTGTGCCGAGGTCCCAGGGTGGGCCCAGCAGGCACGGGCCACTTGCCTGTTGATGACTCAGTTCACCCCCAAAGGCATTTCGTTCCCTGCAGCTCTCTCGCCTATTCCTCTCCCCTCTGAACACTCACACCTTGGTCTACAACCAGATCTTGACTGACACGTCGGTCCCATTCATTAAGAGCCCAGAATGCTTTTTCCCAAGGAACTCAAACTAAAAGGTATCACAGATGTCTTTTAAAAAAACAAACTGAGCGTTGCTGCTCTTTAGAAATGTTGAAAAGCAGAGGTCAGGAGGTCAAAGTGACTCACTGACCACCTAGGCAATCCATGGTACCTACGGAGCTAAAATCCAAACTTCCAAAATTGCCCTTTTCGTTCTCTAATCTACGTGGTTCCAACACAACAGGAGGACACGGCCTCCCCAGAAGAGGCCCCGCTCTTTCAGCCAAATGCAAACCCTCCGATGAGTCAAGTTGGGTGTGGTCCTTTCTGAGCACCTAAGATCAAATTAAAACGTCTGGCTGGAAAGCCATGGGGAGCCCAGCTTTTCCGATTTTAAAAAGGGGAAACTGTGAATTCTTTCTCACTCCTTCCCACCAGCCCTCCATCAGTCAGTCTGTCTGTCTCTCTCAAGGCAGGATCTGGTCATTGGTTAGTAATAACAGCTCTATCCAGCAATGAACAAAAACTACTCTCAGACTCTTCCTGTGACCTAGGAACATCATCAACCTAAAATTTAAAAAAAAAGGGAAAAGTAGAGCTTAACATTTTATGGAGTGAGTCTCAAAACATTATGGACAGGCTCTGGGACTTTTTTTTTTTTTAATAGTTTTGTTTCATCAAAGCAGAGGAGGCAGGAGAGTAAGAGAAGAAAAAAATACAAGCATGAGTTTCATGACATTAACTTCCATGCAGGTGTAAAAAGTCAAATAATACATTTCAGAGCAATTTAAGAATTGTATATTGAGGGGATCCCTGGGTGGCGCAGTGGTTTAGCGCCTGCCTTTGGCCCAGGGCGTGATCTTGGAGACCCGGGATCGAATCCCACGTCGGGCTCCCGGTGCATGGAGCCTGCTTCTCCCTCTGCCTGTGTCTCTGCCTCTCCCTCTCTCACTGTGTGCCTATCATAAATAAATTTAAAAAAAAGTTAAAAGAATTGTATATTGAATAGACCTTTTGCCTTTTCATAAGAATCTACTGGATCAATATTTCCGGAGGGGAGGGAGCTGGTGTTTCCTAATAAATATTTCTTGAGTTTTGTAGACTGTAGGACTAGAACGCACGGGAGGCAACACATATATTTTCATTTATTTGAACGTTTAAGAAAGAAAATTACAGACTAAAGAACCACAGCAAATAAATGCTGTGATACAAAAGGTTTTATTTCTACAGCTAGAGTGTGAAGAGCTATTAACGAGAAAGAATGGCAGCCAACGAGAAATTCTTTTTAGTTTGGGCCCACTCACCTGGACAAGTTAATACCTGGAAGACTGAGGGTAAGGTCTGCATCTTTCAACAAAGCAGCATATTGCTTGACATCACCCTATCCACAGCTGGATAAAACAAGCCTAGGTCAATAAGGGAGAGTTCGGAGGGATTCCCTCCCTTGTAGGGCCAGCTCTACCGAGCCCATGGCAAAAGTCACAAGGGACTCTTGGTTCTATGCCTCGGTCACTCACCTTCTCTGACACACATCACATTTCCTTTGGCCCCAGTGATGACAAGGACATGCTTCTAGTGTCCCTTCTCCTCCAAAAAAGCAGTGGCCACTGTCATCCTGTTAGAAACTAAGCCCCCAAGCTCTTCTTGGGCCAACGTATTCCTTTATCTTAAGATAAAGCACCCTTGACAACAGATAGGACGTTAACCATCAGTTTTTGAGTGGTTCATGTGCTGCTTAGAAGGGCACTAACTGCTAAAAGTACTTCCCGATTTCAAGGATGGTCAAATGGAGGCTGGGAGAGACTTTTGGAATCCAAAACCCGGTCTACAGACTCTCTCATAGTTGCCACAGCCCATTGACGCCAAAGAGCCGCTGGCTCTTCCTCCAAAGGACTGTCCTCTTTCACACCATCCAGGAGACCTCCCGCACCTCATAGCTGGCCTGCTGAGTCAGCCATAGTCTGGAAAGTCACCCCGCAACTCCCTTCCCAGCCTCAAACCCACCCCATTCCATATGCAGGCCCCAAGTGAACTCCCCTGAAGAGTCTACGGGCTCATGGCTCAGCCACGTCGTGGCTCTGATGTTCAACCTTCCACCACCTGCACCCAACCTACCTTCACAGACCGACATTTCCCAGTAAGGGTCCCTGGGAACCCTAGCATTTGCATGCAATTCACTGAAAAGGAGGGCTTCGTGATTCAATAAGCCCCTATGCATGATATTAAATGTTTGTTTTAATAAAGCCATCTCAGAATCTTGAATGCCAAACCATCTGTAGGAGGCGTAGACAGCATACAAAGTTTCCCAAACAGATGTCACCATAGAAACCTCTCTGCACAATTCCTTCCTCAGATCAGCATCCCTGAGAAACAAACTATGACTTACTGCTTCCCATAATCAGTCCTCTGACTCCTACCTCTGGTCCTTGCACATTCTAGTCCCTCTGACGAAGATGCCTTCCCCCCTCGTGACCTCTAGTGTGCCTGTGTGTTGATCCATCTGTCCAGCACAAACACCTGCTCGTTGTCCAAGCCCCCCTGAGATCCCTCGCCGGAAGTAACACCTCCCAAAGATCGCGGATTCTACTTTTCTTTCAGTATCTACCACCTTCTACTTTCTATTAAAGCTATTTTTCTAGTATTTTATTCAATCCCTTTAATCCCTTTGAAAGCAGCATCTAGGCCTCATTCATCTTTTGATTCTTCTCAGCACCCAACGGTGGGTTTTAATTATTTCTTAAGTGAAAAAATTCAAATGTAGCCTAATCCTTATAACTTCTTATAACTCCCTATGACCCCTGTCACACACCGTGCTCCTTCCAATGCTTTTTGCTTTGAGAAAAATGAATTAAAAAGTCAGCAGTTCTAGGACTCACATCTTTAAGATCATATAGGCACAAACTCTAACATTTTCAAAAGAAAAGACTGTGCTGAACATTTTGTCACCTCATCTTGTCATTTGTAATGAAAAGGACTTTACAACCCATGTTTTAGGGGAGGCACTGAAAACAATGAAAATCATTTGTTTCTGCGTGCGTTAGACAGCCTTATTAAGTCATTTTTTTTCTTAATTTACCTGAAACTAATACACACAGTTCCCATTCCAAGGCAGAACTGTCAAGGAAACTTTCCCCCCCCTTTTTTTTTAATTTTTATTTATTTATGATAGTCACAGAGAGAAAGAGAGGCAGAGACATAGGCAGAGGGAGAAGCAGGCTCCATGCACCGGGAGCCTGACGTGGGATTCGATCCTGGGTCTCCAGGATCGCGCCCTGGGCCAAAGGCAGGCACCAAACCGCTGCGCCACCCAGGGATCCCTTTTTTCCCCTTTTTTAAAATAAACTGATACACTCTGAACATTTCAGAGCCTTTACTTTTCCTGGTATCCATCAGGTTCACTCTTTCATTAGGGAGTTGTCCACCCAGCCAGCACGGCTGAGGGGAGACACAAGTTCTCCTTTCAAAACATGAAATATCAGGAAGTTGAAAGACGATGCCTTTCCTCTCATACATGCCGTGTCATGTGTCCTAACGTGCATTAGTACTGGACAGGCCCGCGTGACGTGGGAGGAGCTAGCACTGATTGTATTAATAACCGCAGCAATGAGAGCAAACACTTAGGGTCACTTATGTACCAGAGAGTGCGTGTGCGTTTTCCATGCATTATCTTATTGAATCCTCACAACAGCTCTCTGGAGTAAGCACTATTATTACTTCCACAAATTAGAAAACTTAGGGAGATGTTATATGACTTATCCAAGTCACACTGCTAGTCATGAGAGCTCCAGGATTTTAACGCCGGGAGCCTGATTCCAGAGCCACTCTCACCCACCAGCCTCTCCCGCTTGCCTTCTTAAGGCCTACAAGAAGCACTGGGAAATCCTATTCATGGTTGGAGAGCTACTCCTCCCCACCAGCACACTTCCTCTTGTCATTATTGACAGCCTGAAGGTACGTCAAGATACTGGAAAGCAGGGATCCCTGGGTGGCGCAGCGGTTTGGCGCCTGCCTTTGGCCCAGGGCGCGATCCTGGAGACCCGGGATCGATTCCCATGTCGGGCTCCCGGCGCATGGAGCCTGCTTCTCCCTCTGCCTGTGTCTCTGCCTCTCTCTCTCTCTCTGTGACTATCATAAATAAATAAAAATTAAAAAAAAAAAAAAGATACTGGAAAGCAATAACGTCTTCGTGCCTTCCTAGACGAGAGAAGTATGTCTGCTAGAAGGAAGACACAGGGTCAACTATGAATATGATCCTCAAAACTTTGTGATTTAATTAACAGATGTATAGGTCAATTAGATAGATTGAATTAATTTATTAATTACCTCTGTGTTCCTCAAAATAAAATTGGAAATCTTTGTCAATTCCTGGATGACCACCACACCGGTATTAGTCCTTTCTCAGAACTTCTCCATCCGCCAGCCTCCCCACAACCATTACCACCTGCCATGGTCAGCTAACAAGCCATTAAACAACAACATGGTTAGCGCTGCCTTTTCTATATACAAAGAAATAAATTGTAAAGAGTTCATAGATACCACAGACCGACGAATCCTTTTCAGAAGAATTTAATGCATTCACTTGCTCAGGGATAACACTGAGTCCATTCAACTGAAGAATTAGCTGCTTAGGATTCTAAAGCAGGACTGCCCCATCACTAAGCACTGTACCCCTGGCCCAGCGGAAAGCAACTCCAGCCATCGAAAAATGCAGACTATTAGTAGACTACTGAAAAGACTATAAGCCTACAATTAGATGTAGGAACTTCCAGTTTGTCCTGGAAATATTTATTAAGTTCTAGGCACTATTCTAGGTATACCAAGATCAACAAGACAAGGCGATGTTCAGCTAGAACAAGGCAGGTAGATCTGAGAACGTAATCCCAGGCAGTAGAGGGGATACCTCCCAAAGGAAGGGCTGGAATGACTGCAAGAAGAATGACAGTGTGGAGATCTGTGGTTGACTCATTCCAGGCAGAGCAAAGACAGAGCACCTGACCTAGGAGCAACCTTTCAGGAACCACAGGGTGTCTATCGGTTATAAACCTAAGACTTCAAACTGACAACTGCCTTATTCCAAAAAACTGAATGAATTGCCACCATCAAAATCTTCAAGGCATTCCTGATAGATAAAAAAAAAAAAAAAGATTTATATTCTGTGATCCTGTCCTACTAATAAAAAAATAACAATAACCTGGAAATAAGGTAATACAGTTTACCTTTTTACCAGCAGGAGCTAGACTATGATAAAACAAAGGTAAAAGTACCAATTCCAAAGTAATAGCAAAATAAAACTTGACAACCAGAAACCTATCCCATCCATCTCATCTATGAAATATATCCCCTTATAATGCATTCCAGGGCAAGACATGGGCAGAGAAGGGTTTGAAAGAGAGAATATATCTGTTAATAAAAGAAAAAATTTGTAAAGTCCTTTCTAGAAGTGGACTTTAATGTTCAGAAAGCAAACTTATTCTTCTCAATGAGGTGTGCATTATTAGATGAATTCTGTTGAAAGACAAGAATAAAGATCAAATACAACTGAGAACACCCACCATGATGAGCCATGTCTGCATGACATCCAAAGCTATAGAAGGCCTATTTTGCATGGAAGGTATAGTTTTCATGTTTTTAATTCATAAAGGATCAGAATTCAAACCTCAATAGTTCATTGGATTTTTCAAGTAATTGTGATAATAAACAGGTTACTCATAGGAATAATGCAATCACCTTGTTAAATGAGTGCAAAATTGGGGTATATTTTTATACTGTAATTTAGGCAAAAACCTTAGATTTGAAAATAGTAGACTCTACTGTCTCAGCTTAGCAATGATTTAAGAAAGAAAAAGGGAAAAAATCTGCAAAAAGAAAATCTCTCAGGAGACAGCGTAATACAGTTTGGTAGGAGATATAAGAAGAGAGCGCCTAGTTCTGCTCTCTTTAGTCTCATAGTTCCTCGTCTAAGGTAAAATAGGTAAAACAGTGATAGTACCTCCCCTCTCCCAAAATTATGTGAAATAATACAGGGGCTCTGAATTCAAAAGTAACTGGACAAGAGCTGAACATAGACTATATGTAATCGATACACGCGAGTTCTCTTTCCAAGTCATCCTCTTTTGAGCTCTGTTTGATTTTATTGAGCATTTACTGAGTGCTTATAAATGAATTTGATTTATTTATAAGTAAATTTGATTTACTCAAGTATTCGCTGAGTGCCTATCATAGGTCAGAGAGTATATTAAGTGCTGGTGATGCAATGATAACTAAAACTAGTCACAGACCTTTAATGACAGCAGAAAAGATAGAAAGGACAAAATAACTAATGCAGCATGCTATGTACAATAAGAGAATGTAAATAAAACACAAATATATATACACACAAACAAAAAATAAGGAAAGCCACAAAGAAGTGGCTTTTGGATTTGACCTTGAAATATAAGCAAGAATCTGTCATGGCAAAAAGATAAGAAAGGCCACATCAAGAAAAAGGAGACACAAAATCAGTAAATATTGCTTAAGCAGCCTCATGTGTGCTAAGCCCTGGTCTAGCAGCAGGTATGCCTAGGCAAAAGTTTGGAGATGTGAATACACATAGCATCTTCCAGAAAGAACAAGTACATACTATGAACTCCCTCCCCAGTGCTTATCCCACAATCTCACATAAAAATATTAATCAGCACAGTAATCTTTTAAATATCCTTAATTATTGTTCAAATGCTCAGATATTATATTGTGGGCAGTGTTCTCCAGAGTTCTTTATAAATGCTAAATAAATGCACAGTCTTAAAACACAAGTGTCTACCATATCTGAAATATATTTTGAAGAAGAATATAAACTAACCTTGGTAACCAAAACAGTCTGAAAAAAATGTTTTTTTTTAATAGATAATTAAAAGAACAGATTCCAATCTTTCCAACTGAACTAGTGGTCATAGCTGATGATGTGAGAATGAAATCAGTTTCTTAAATATGCTTTAAAACTTATCAGATGCTACAAATAATGCCAAGAGTATATCAACCAAAATGAAATGCCATTTCAGTTAGGGCAGCCTCATTATAAAGCTCAAGACATGTTCATGTTAAACCATCAAACAGTCTAGCCTGCTACTGGATCTAATTGCTTGTTTTTCTTTCCTTTTTAATGAAGTAACCGTCTCTTATAAAACCTCATTTAAGTACATAGAACAAACTAAAACTTAACATGAGATCTCCTTTTAAATTACAGATATCTAACAGTAAAACTGTTTCCTTGTAAGCCAGGAGAAATACCCAAAATGAATACGACCTGCCCTAAGGATGGGGTGTAGCCATCATGGTATCCTGACATTTTCATGAAAAAATGTACTGTTCTCCATTCCCAGGCTTTGTAGAAAGATATATCTTTTCTTACCTCTGATGAAGGAAGGAAGGAAGGAAGGAAGGAAGGAAGGAAGGAAGGAAGGAAGGAAGGAAGGAAGGAAGAAGGGAGGGAGAAGGAAGGAACAAAAGAGGGAGGGAGGGAGACAAGGAAGGAGAGAGGGAGAGGAGAGAAAACTCTGTTGAAAACATAGCTCCTTACAGTTTTATCTAAATACAGTTTGTCAGAACTGTCATAAACCACCATGGATCAACACTTATATCACTACCATTTTCAAAGGATTTTGTTTTTAAGAGCTCAAAGAGAAATTCAAAGATCCCACAGAGGGATCCCTGGGTGGCGCAGCGGTTTGGCGCCTGCCTTTGGCCCAGGGCACGATCCTGGAGATCCGGGATCGAATCCCACATCGGGCTCCCGGTGCATGGAGCCTGCTTCTCCCTCTGCCTGTGTCTCTGCCTCTCTCTCTCTCTGTGTGTGTGACTATCATAAATAAAATAAAAATTTAAAAAAAAAAAAAAAAAAGATCCCACAGAAAATAAATGTTATTCCTTCCTCTACAAAATAGGTAAATTGTGATAACTTGTTATTGTATGCATACTCTGGTATTTTAAACAGGATTTGTTTTTTTAAAAAATAAACTGATATAAATAAACCTTTTGAAGAATTACTACTGCAATATACAAAACCAAAGTGCACCTTTGGTATATTTACAAATGCAGTAATGTAAGCGAGAGCCGTTCTTAGAGATACAGCTAAACAAATACAAGCTCTTATTCTAGAACTCTGTGCATTTATTGCAAGCAATGGGCCTTGACAATTTAACATGCTTTATTTTTTTTTTTTAATTTTTTTTTTTAACATGCTTTATATGACACTGTAGAACCATTCACAACCCCTTACAAATCACTAAGATTATCAGCTCTCACCCAAACCATACAAAAATATGACTATGTCCCTGTTACTCCTCAACTCTAACTATTTCAGGTAGGCCATCAATTCGAGATTCTCTAATTTTATTAAAGATTTTTTTTTTTATTTGTTTGTTCTTGAGAGACACAGAGAGAGAGAGGCAGAAGGAGAAGCAGGCTCCACACAGGGAGCCCGATGGGGGACTCGATCCCAGATCCCCAGGACCACATCCTGAGCTGAAGGCGGCGCTAATCTGCTGAGCCACCCGGACTGCCCAAGAGTCTCTAATTAATACTTTGACAAAGAGCTCAGTTGAGTCATTTGACCAGAAGCATGAAGCATAAGATCAGTCTAAACCAACGCTGAGTTCACAAATATGTACACATGACTCAACGTGATGTATCCAATTTCACTTTCATATTCTAACTCTAAACTCTTATTTAGTATTTATCTTGTTATTTTAAATTTTCTTTCTTAACCCAACTATATTCATTTAATTGTGTTCTGACTTTGTAACCCTGACTTTAATATTATTTTAAATGTTTTTTTTTCTTTTTTATTCCCGCAGCATTTTCTAATAGTTTTTGTATGTCCGTTTTTAGACATTTCTAAGTAACTTTTATTCCCTTTTGAGTAAGTATAGAGAAGTGACTGGGGCACAGCAGATAACAGTCACAGAAACACAATGCATAAACCGTAACGGAGAAAACAGGAGGACGGCTTTCTTTCAAGAGGTTTTGTAGAGAGCTGCCCACGTCCCAAGTCCGAGATCTCCGAGGCACTCTCGGAGAGGCTATTTGATCCCAACCATCATCAGCCAGTCTTTACCAATAGACTATCTTTTCAGTCCATTTAGACCACAGCCTGGGAACCACATGGGTAAAACCTCCCTTGCAAAAGGATGGCACACTAGCCTCGAGAACAACCCAGATGAATCGAAGCAAAGATACTATCTTGTCTTTGGGACAACTCACCACCTCTGCGAGCGGGCTGGCGGACGGAGTAAACACCACGGTCTCTGAGCACGATCGTGGCTTTTCCTCCTGAGCAAACCAGCTGTGGAGGGAGAAGGCATATGGCACATCCTAGAGCATGACCAAATACTTCTTGACACCCTTCCCTCTTTTTTGGAGAGATACACAATACAGAGGGGAAGCAGAAGACAGCTGGGAGCAATAGCAGAGCAGATCCATCACCTGATCTCAGTTTATTTACTTGCACAGAACCTGCCACATAGATTCAGCACACACGCACACATATAGATAAAAGTGTTAAATGAGATCGTACACGAGACCATACATCATGAAGCGCCATGAGTGGCACTTCAAAACTCAATAAATGTAAACTAATTTAAAAAAATAAGTCCAAAGTACTGGAATCTTTCTTATGCTGCCCCATTCCAAAATTAACTTGGAAAAATAGCTTATTTCACTTCATGAATGTAATGTAAGAGGATGCCTGGGGGGCTCAGTGTATCCACCTTGGGCTCAGGGCATGATCCCAGTCCAGGGATCAAGTCCCACATGGGGCTTCCTGCAAGGAGCCTGCTTCTCCCTCTGCCTGTGTCTATGCCTCTCTTTCTCTCTGGGTCTCTAATGAATAAGTAAATAATTTTAAAAAAATGCAATGTAAGTATTCCTCATGTGTAAACCTCACCAGTCTTCTGGTTTCATCATGAAAATCAAGAAGATGCCCAAGGATGAGATTCTCCCAAAAAGGTTCTATAGTTGTTTAAAACCATTACAAAGCTTAGAATTTCCAAAAGCTTGGTTTACAATGGTCATCCTGATAGGGATAATATTATGAGCCCCGCAAATGCGTAATTAGCTTCTCCTCAATTCGCTGGTCTTCTGAGTATGAAAAGTTTGACTGGAGGTACATTGTACAACTAATAGTAAGGGACTATTTTTTTTTTTTTTTAGTTTTTTAACAACCTTTTTTATTTTGATGTGAAATTGATCACGACATAACTGGCCAGTGCCTGAGATCTGAATTTACTAGATGGTATTTAGGGAGAAGCTGGGCAAAGCCCAAGAGTCAGTCACACAGAACAGCCTGGGTCAGCTGATGAAAGGAGAAGAAAGTGATAGTTTTCCATCTTGCTAGTGGGTCACTTTAAAGTAGTTCCTTAACTGTTACTTGAAAGAGAAATGCTGACCCAAACAATCATTAGGGCCTACTGTGAAGGGACAAGTCACAAAGAGTTGATGGATAAAGGGCAGGACAGCAATCATGACTGCTTGTGAAGAGATAAACCCCACTGTATCAGAATAACTTGGCCCCTAGGCGAAGCTGGACAAAAACTTTCAGAAGACTCAGTCCTCAGAAATTATAATGAAAACAAGCTATTATGTTTTTTCTGGTCATCAAAAGTCTTCTAGTAAAAATTGAGCTCTCAAATAAACCATACTAGAAACAAACATTTTGGCATTAAGACTGCAGTCTAGGAAAAGAAGCCAATCAATTGGCTTGCCAAAAAAAACAAAAAACAAAAAAACAATATGAAAGGCAAGATTTATACTTCTTAGGAGTTTTGGAGAATAACAGGTAAAGGGACAAAGGATGTAAATGAAAAGATAATCTGTGAGTTCGATCAACTTGGTTGGTTGGGGTCTCAACCAACATCCTTCTCATATAGTGTTTAAAATAATAATTAACTTTTCAGGATAGCCCCCTAAAAATTGGTAGGTAGTTTCTATAAAAGATAAGTTTTTAAAATTCCGTATTTAAATTGGAAAGTGGCAAAGTAGCAACCTTAGCAATTAAAACACTAAAATGATCCAACTGAAGGAATCTTTTAAAATATGTCTCACCTGCTCAAGCTTAAAGAAAAGCAAAATTGAAAACTTGTGGGGGAGGAATATTTAGAGATATATGGAGTTTCTGAAGACAACTTTTGACATTTTTGCTCACTTGAGAAATTGATGTAAAGCTACTTTCTCTAAAACACCTCTCTTTTCCATGCTCTGAGTCTATACTGACACTAATTTCATCAATTGAGATTATTTATGGCACATAAATGAAAGGGCGCAGTGGCAGCTAAACAATAAAAGCTAGCAGTCACCAAGTAACTTTTTCACATAAAATGATTCACTGAGCGCTTCACATGCATTATTTTAGCCTCACAACAGCCCTGTAAGGGAGGTGTTACGCTGTCTGTGCTGCAGGAGGCAAAAGTACAGGTACAAGCGGACTTGCCCAGCATCCTCAGGCGGGAAGAGGTCTACAGCCACGCGGTCAGGCCCCACAGCCCTTGCTGGCCCGCTATCTTGCTTCTGCCAAAGCCCTTCCCAGAACTTGGCCAGCGGGGGGTCAGAGACAGAAAAGGCTAGAGATAGAGACCCTCTTACTAGCGAGAAAAGTAATGAGATAAAACGTAATGAGCAGCGGGTGCAGAAATAACAAAGGCGCATCCAAAAGGACCCAGACAGGCGGTGCGGGGCCTGCACAGGCCACAATGACCGGGGCCAGAAGTGACGCCCCTTGCTGAGCGCAGAGGCTTCCGTGGGCCCTGGTCAGCTAGGGTCCCCCGATCTACTTCATGAGCACTCCACAGGACAGCGGTGTCTTGGGTGACCCCACTACCACTTCCCACTCTGCTCAGACTGAAGAAAGATACGGATTTCTGGCAGGCCGCTTCTGAGAGGTGCCAAGGCCTGACCTCACCCCACCTACTCCCACACATGGACCCTCTAAACCATCGTAATTCTTCGACTGGAACTTTCCTCTTTTTTTGAAATGGCACTTGGCACTGGGGAATTTTCTAAGAAGCATGTGTTTTAGCACTGCCTGGGTGCAGAGAAGTTTGAATTAAGGAAACAGCTGGCTGGAGGGGGCGGCGGGGGAAGAGCCGCTCCGGGTTTATCTCCACTTCTGTCCAGCCAACTCCTAGCTCCCGACATCTGCCTTCATCTTACACCTCCTTTGACTCAGGGGTCAAATCAAAGAGCTGCTGCTCACCTCAAATGCAATGCTTTATCGACCTCCAGAGAGGTAAGAAGGACTAACTAGGGCTGCCCCAAGTGCCGAGTTCTGCTGAGAAAAACCTAAAAAGTATCCTAAGTGCTAAGTTAGGCTGAGAAAAGCCTTAAAAATTAGGAGTCAATACTCCAAGACGGAAGGTTGAACACACCACCCAACACTATCTAGCATTACAGAGCTCCCACTGTATGCCAGATGCACTGCAGACAAGCCTCCAACTTCTGCATCAACTCTGGGAGGTGACTTCTGCTTTCCTGCTGAAACTGAACTTTAAAGAAAAAGTAACTCAAATGTGATCGTTTAATTATTATAATGGATCAGTATTCCAGTCAGATCTCTAAATCTTAGTTCTTTCCATTATACCATGATGTATTTTTAATACCAGGAGTACACTGAGACTTGCTCACAAAGGAATCAAGGAATTACTTTAAGAAATGAAAAAAAGATTTCTTAAAAGATCAAGATTCCAATAAATGATAATAAAGTTATTGACTAAATGGGAACTGAATGTTTAGGAGAGAAACAACAGTTGAACAATTATCCATCTTTCTTCTCTCCTCCTTCTTTAAAATATTCTTGACACTGAAATTATAAAAGGTGGCATGGAGGCTATGAATGAACAAAGTAAACAACACCTTTTTCTATAAGACCACGAATTCAATGAAGACAGAAATTTTGTCTAATTCACCAGTGAATTCCCAGAGCCATAAATAAATCGTGGCACTCGTCAAATGGTCAATATTTTTTTTAATAAAAGAATTAAGAAAAGTGGAAACTACTCACCCTGATAGCACAATGGCTAATTCAACTGTGGAATGATCACAGTAGGTTTATGGTAATAGGCTCTCCTTTAACATACTATCTTCATGATTTCTGCTCTAATTTCAGAATTCTAACGTCTATCCTTTAGGGTAAAGAGAAAGCACTGAGAAAATAGGCCAAACACCACGGAGTAAAGTCCACAAAGAATGGCAGGGTCTATAACCCTTCAAATGATTATGTGCTGTTCCTAATTAGTATTTCAAATGTTTGAGAATTTGTTTGTTAAAAACGAAAACTCAGTTGCAATCAGATACAGACTTCTAAACATCAGTAAGGTTCCCAGAGTAGATAATTAAACATATTTGGCCTGTAATAAACCTCAACCACGTGCTAATATAAAGCATTATTTTAAATTCTGCTTCTGAATTGGATTTAAATTCTGATTCAAACAAGAAGCAGGCAAATGGAAATAGAGGAATATCTGCATCCTAGCTATTGGCTTTGTTTGGAGTTTGTTGGCCGTAGGCAAAATGTGCAAGTAGTTTAAATTAGCCTTTGGCATCCTTTGGCCTCCAATTTCTTGCAAAGCTCCTACTACCTAATTTTCAAATCTCTATAAATAAAAAATTAAAAAAAAAATTAAAAAAAGGGATCCCTGGGTGGCGCAGTGGTTTGGCGCTTGCCTTTGGCCCAGGGCGTGATCCTGGAGACCCGGGATCGAATCCCACATCAGGCTCCCGGTGCATGGAGCCTGCTTCTCCCTCTGCCTATGTCTCTGCCTCTCTCTCTCTCTCTCTCTGTGACTATCATAAATAAATACAAAATAAAAAAAAAATTCAAATCTCTGAAGGGCATCAAGATGTCCATGTTCCAGGGTGTGGAGGTATCCTGCCTCCCCTGAGGATTTAAGGCCCTGCCATGGTTCAGGTCCTCCTTCCTTTCCAATCAACCACACCCCAACCCCTCCCCACCCGAACAGACTTCGGATGAGTGCTACGAGGGAAACAATGTCATTAACGTGCACTAACATAGTTTCCAGGTTTAATTTTCAGTAGATAATGTATCTGCATGTTTCACAAGTAAGAAAAAGTAAAAGAACACAGTGAAAATCCCCCCTTCCTCCGATGCTATGTTTTGTGGATCCTTCCTAAACTTCTTTATATGTTCATATGTGTGAATACAAACAAGTAGGAATTCACTTTACTTTCTTATTTATTAGAAAACCTAGAACACTGTATACACTATTGAGCACCCTTTTCTCCATCTCTTTTTTTTTTGGGGGGGGGGGGTACAGAGTGGGAGAGAGAGACAGAGAATCTTAAGCAGGCTCCACACCCAGCGCAAAGCCCAACGTGGAGCTTAATCTCATGACCCTGAGATCACGATCTGAACAGAAATCTGGAGTTGGTCACTTAACCAAATGAGCCACCCAGGTGCCCCCCCTTTTTTTCTATCTTTAATAAAATCTCTTGAAGATCTTTTTTAAAAAGATTTTATTTATTTATTCTCAAGAGACACAAAGAGAGGCAGAGACACAGGCAGAGGGAGAAGCAGGCTCCATGCAGGAGCCCGACATGGGACCCGATCCCAGGACCCTGGGATCACGCCCTGAGCCAAAGGCAGACGCTCAAACACTGAGCATCCCCAGCATCCCTCTTGAAGATCTTTCTGTATCAGTGTATATATGGGACTGCCTTTTTTTTTTAACTGTTGGAGAGTATTCCATCATATGAATGAACTAAAATTGAGTTAAGTAGTTCCCTATTGGTGGACATTTCATGGCCTTCAATCTTTTACTATTGAAAACAATAATGTAATGAACATCTTATATATAGATATTTTGAATAAATCCCCAGGAGAGGTATTATTGGCCAGACACATCTACATTTATTTGATGGACACTGCTAAATGACCCTCTGCAGCGTGTGTTCTATTTTTCACACCAAACAACAGCATGTAAGAGAATGCCTACTTCCAAAACCTGTGCTTACAGACAGTGTTATCAAATTTCTGGATATTTGCCAATTTGAAGGGTGAACAAATGGCATTTCTCTGTAATTTTAATTTGCATTTCTATATTAGAAGGGTAATTGAGCATCTCTTCACCTATCTAAAGGTTTGTAATTCCTTTTCTATAAAGAATCTGTTCATATATGAATTTGGGGTAGCCACTTAAGTCCCTGAAAGGCATTTGATGTTTTCTAAGGAGACTTAATCACTGAAATTAGTCCTCAAGTGGTACTATTTCCAGAGAAAATGAAAAGGTGAAATGAAAATCTTAGGCAGTGGGGGCATCTGGGTGGCTCAGTTGGTTACACATCTGCCTTTGGCTCAGGTCATGATCCCAGGTCCTGGGATGGAGCCCCACATTGGGCTCCTTGCTCTCCCTCTGTCGGCCACTCCCCCTGCTTGTGCGCCCACGCTTGTGGGTGCTCTCTCTCTCTCTCTCTCTCACTCTTTCTTCTCTCTCTCTCTCTCCCCCTCTCTGACAAATAAAATCTTAAAAGAAATTTTTTTTTTAAAGAAAACTTTAGGCAATGCAGGGAAAACATACTATTGGGCAGAAATCATCAACAATGAGCTAGGTCAGTCTGGTCCAAGCGTTCGAAGGGGCTCTTTGATGAATAAGAAAGCCAAAGATTAGAAAATTAACCCAATTGGAAAAGAGCATTCATTTTCAAGCTGGTGAGGACCACAGCTCACACTCAAGGCTCCTCTCCCCAAGACCAGCCCTTGTTCCCTTAAATGAAGGCCTTGTGTTTCTCCTCTAAGCAACCTAGTAAAGTATTCATTTGTGTAAGCTTGGGGATCAAACAGATCTATCTTCCACGAATAAGACATAATAATAAAGGTATAACACAGCTTCCAAAAACAAAGGATTAAAAAGATAGATCCACACTAAAACTGATCTCCTAAGAGGTAATCACAAAATTGGTCACTGAAGCAGGTATGTCCAGGGTGGTTATGCAGGAAAGCCAGGCAGCTGGTGTTATTCACCATCACAGTAATAAGAACGGTTAGGAAGGCACCAATAGTCTGCACCCTCACCCCAAAGAGAGGCCTTCAGAACAGAGACCCTAAGAACGCAGCTCAGAAGAAACCTCAGCCCAGTAACTACAGTAAGCCCCACTTTGAAAGAAGAAGCATAACTAACCCTCCAGTGTCATTCAGACTTCCAGGCCCAGACTGACCAACAAGTCCTTAAAAACCAATACCGGTACTCCATCGATATCTGAACAAATATCAAAACAGACAAAGACGAATACTGGTGGGTGTGTCCTTCAGACACCTCACTGGGCTATCAACAATTCTGAATAGAGACGCAGCTCTGGAAAGTTTAAATATGCAAAAGTTAGTTCTGGAGCCATAAATACACTAAGCAGGCGGGCAGTCCTTGCTGGATGCTCTTTTACTCTGCTAGAAAAATCCTCCTGGCCCTGCCATGAGTCCCCTCATTTCTGTCTACACTGCCTACTTCCTTCTGTACGATAGCCCCTTTGTAGCTACCTCTTTCACTATTTTCTGTCTGTATTCTCGTCCTTTCTTCCAGCATTGGTGGAGCCAGAAAATACTGGGGACATAGGGTCTCACATCCCACCCCCCCTTTACTCAGGTCCCCCAAATCACCCCAGGTAAACTACATTCCAAGTAAATGACACATTTGCTTGCTATCAAATGCAGCTTCAGAACAAGCCCCTTGGCCTCCCACCCACAACCACACAGCCATCCATAAGCCTCTCCTTTTGAGAAAACTGGGCCACCAGTGCCCATAAAGTACACCTACTTGGTTTTAAATCCAGATGCATGTATGCTACCAATTACCTGAGTCATTTCTCCCACGCAGTGGTGACAGTCTAAAGAATAAGAGTAGGTCTTTACAGATGGAAAAAAAAAAAAAGAAAGAAAAAGAAAAGAAAATTCAAACTGAAACTGTACAAAAATGGGGAGGCAGTCTCCACTCTGTCCTGAGTAAAATAACTGAAGATGGTCACAGACACATAAAGGGTTAAGGAAATAGCTCTAATTTATACATTAATTGACTCTTGCATTTTCATGGCTCTAATTAGTATAGCCAGTACATTAATACAGTATCAGTTAAGTAACGATCAGGAAACTTAATGACTAATTAAGAAGAAAAATCAAGATTTATTGTAAAAGCAATTCAAATTCTGATAGCATTAGGGAACAACACCCATATGTGTATTTTTAGCAGAACTATAAAGCCCAGAACTTCAGGAGTTGCAAGTTTAAAAGGAAGCTAGCAAATCAAGTTACGATAACATAGTAACAATAAGAGAAGCTCATTTCCCAGAGGGAAAAAGAGAGAGAGAGAGAGAGAGAGAGATTTTCTTTAAAATGATGACAGTAGAAAACATTCTGGTCGTTCTTAAAAAAGAACAACAGGGGGGATCCCTGGGTGGCGCAGCGGTTTGGCGCCTGCCTTTGGCCCAGGGCGCGATCCTGGAGACCCGGGATCGAATCCCACGTCGGGCTCCCAGTGCATGGAGCCTGCTTCTCCCTCTGCCTGTGTCTCTGCCTCTCTCTCTCTCTCTCTCTGTATGACTATCATAAATAAATAATAAAAAAAAATTAAAAAAAGAACAACAGGTACATTTGTACGTTGTCTTCACGTAAGTCCCATCTACATCATTGATGAGCACCAGGGTCCTTAAACCCGAAGTCTTCCTCACTGCATCTGACAGGCCCTTGGAGAAGGGGTGGCGGAGGGGCAGGCGGGGGCAGGGATGAGGACGGGGAGGCAGGAGGCCAGGGGGAGGCAGGAGGGAAGAGAGAAGCAGCCTTGACCATAATTACAATTCGGAGACACAGGCCCTGTGAAGAGGGCATTTGGGGGATCTCTCTGTGAATCAGGGAGCAAGTCCAGTAATCCGAGAGGCACAGACCACACCGGTGAGGTTGGGCAAATGTAATAAAAGGAGAGAGATGTGGTAATAGAATAAAGGGAGCCTAACAAGGAGAGGGACAGGGCAAGAGGGGCTCTCAGGCTTCGGAGAGAAGCCACCGAGGCCAGACTAGCAGGGAGGGATGGAGGGAAAAATGAAACACAGGTTTCTGCAGGACTCTGGCTACTTCAGTTTGCCTACAAATAACCAAGGAAAAATATGGAAGGAGTGAGGGGAAGGTCGGGACTCGCCCAGGGCTACGGCCAGACCAAACTCGAGGAAGGCTCCTCGAAGCCCGCCTCTCTACCGGGTTACACGTTCGTCACCCTGCGAGGTCCAGTTTTCTCGAAAATTCTGCTGAGTCAGTTTATCCAGAATCCCAACCCTCAAAATCAGATCAACCTCAATATCTGATCAAATTCCTCAGCTCCCACAACCCTCCTTGGGGGTCATCTCAACGCCCGGCCCGCCGTGGGAATCCTGTCGGGTAGTTTCAACCAGAATCCCCCTTATGCTGTGATGTCCCCCTTAGTAACCTTCCCTCCACTGACCCTCACCTGCTCCACCATGAGGAATCCTACTTGTCTGCACTCAGGAACTGAGACCAGCTCTATATGGAGGTCTCTACCTCCCTGCAGCTCTACCGGAGTTCCTGCATAAAGTCTCTTTCCACCACTTTAAATATTGTCCAGCTCTGGTTTTCTTCAACAGCTCAGAAGAGAGGTCAGGACTTGAGTTATAAATTTAGAGTCATTAAACAGTTTGTAGATGGTACTGGTAGCTATGGGATTAGATTTATTTTTTTTTAAGATTTTTTATTTATTCATGAGAGACACAGAGAGAGAGGAAGAGACACAGGCAGCGGGAGAAGCAGGCTCCATGCAGGGAGCCCGATGTGGGACTCAATCCCAGATCCCCAGGATCAGGCCCTGGGCTGAAGGCAGGCGCTAAACAGCTGAGCCACCTAGGCTGCCCAGGGATTAGATTTAAAAATAATAATAATAATAATAATAAATAATAAATAAAAATATCAAGTAGAGAGCATAGAATAAAAAAGAGAAGAAGACCACAATGTAGCACCAAGAACATCAAACTAAAATTTCAAGTTGCAGAGATAATAAATTTCCAGTTTGAGCCAAGCATAGTGGTCAGAAAGGTGGGAGGGAAAACAAGAGAATGATATTAGGAAAAGCATGGGAAGTAGCTTTTTAAGGAGTTTGAGGTTGAGAGTATTGTCCATTTGGGGAAAAAAAATAATAATTTTCTCCAAAACCAAGCATTTTCACATATGACTTAAATAGGCAGGTAATTACCGAGCATAAAGATAAAACCTTGAGCCTCAGTTATTTGTGTGTAAAGAATACGTCATTGGACTGCTAGGAAAATGTGTATATATATGTATATATACAATGTGTTGTACATAATGTGTACATAATATCTGGCACACACTGAGGCTCAAAAATGAGAATCCCTTTGAATTATAAATTGAAAGGCTGAAAATAAAAATGCATTAAAATGAGTGTACATCTATTTCTGGGATACATTTTTTTCTTCCTAACAATGGGAAGGTCATCCAAAATATGCCACTTTGGAATACTGATTATTTGGAATTAAGGTTACTAAAGAAACAGCCAGTGGGAGAACATGGGACCCTCCTCTGTCCTCCTGAAAGCAGAAAATCAATTTCCCGACATGAAGGCAACAGCCCTGCACCTGGAGGGTAAAAGGCATCTTACTGCCAGAGATCAGGGCTGTAAGGCCAACAAGGGTGCCTAACAAACCCCATCACTCCTTTACGAACTGACTACCCTAAGTCGAATTGCTTATCAATTCTTCGCAAATGTATGGTTTCTTTGTCTAAAAAGATATAAAAGTTGACTGCTTTGGTCACTTCTTTGAGACTCCTATTTCTACAAACTCCTATTCGTACTAACGAAATTGCTCTTCTCCCGTTAATCTGTATTATGCCCACAAATCAGTAGACCAGCCGAAGAACCTGGAAGGGGAAGAAAGGAAAAGTTTCGCTCTCCCCTCCATCACTGTGTGACCGAGCTGGGAAACAAAGCAATGGCAATAGACACACGTTTCCCATACCCTGATTTTTTTATTAATGCTTTGAAATTTTTAGCTTTGCCTTAGGAATGTATACGGATGTTTATATTACCACTACAGTTGTATGGCCCAGTCGGGAAAACTGCAGTAACAGTCAGATTGCTAATTCTAACTTGAGAGGGTCCCCCAAATAATGATTGTCGGCGGAGTAACGCACTCCACACAACGCCAAAGTCTTTGCCTCTCTCTCTCTGTGCTTTTGAAACTGAGCAGCAATTAACCTTGGTGCCGCTGCCAGGAACGTCCCCGGACAGATAGGCCTAGCACGTTCCATCTTGCCTTGGTGAAGCCTGGGCTAGTTTTCTTCACTGACAATCCAAGGCTGGTCTCTCACCAAAAAGACACGCAAACTGAAAGATCAGACCAAAAAATCAAAAAAAAAAAAAAAAAAAAGAAAGAAAGAAAGAAAGAAAGAAAGAAAGAAGAAAAAAAAAGAAAAAACCAACCCTGCAGATTTCTCTAAGTAGCGGCGATGAACTCACGTATGACTCTGTAACCTACAACTTCTCCGTGATGTTTCGAGATGTCTGGCTGGATAAGCGATTTCCAGATAAACAACAGAAAGGGTAAAACCTCTCCCAGAAACTCCCTCAATTAGCAATCACCTTCATTTAGCAGCAGCACCTCCACTATGCCAGCTGCAGGGGAAATTAATTAAATTTAATAGAAGCCACGGGGGAAGTAATTAAATTTAATAGAAGTCATGGATTCCAAATGAAGATAAACTGTATTTGTAATCAGACCTACTGTGTCACTTACTCAACTTGCAGGTCTGTCTGTAAAAGCGTGAGCCAAGTGCAAGCCACCTTCCACCAGAACACCGAGTTCCCTGGAATTGCTCCCTCATTCTCACCTCAAAACGTGAAATGATTGATGCAGTTCGCTATGGAAAGCATCCCTCATTTTTTTTTTTGAAGTTCTTCTTTCAAAATAATAAAAAAAAAAAAAAACCACCCTGCACCAGCCTAACAAGTCCATTATGTGTAAACACGCAGACCTGAATAGCGCAGAAGCCATAGCACAGACAAGAAGTAATGAAAGGTTGGCATGTTTGCTCTGGGAAGCAAAACTAGCGGCCCATTCATCTAAATGCAGTTATGTTTCAATTTAACTAAATTACAAGGTTTGAAATTAGCAATGCTTCAAGCGCTCCGGGCTACCGCTCCCACCAGAACACTTCATCTTTAATACCTGCTCCAGCTTGCAAATAAAACTAAGGAAAACAGTAGGGGAAAATGCTCAAAACCTCTTTTTAACAAAGGCCTTTCTAACAACTGCAATCTTATGTTTTTTACCCCTCGGAAAATCTAAAGCTTAATGGAGTCAAATCTAAGTAATACTGATCCTTTACTATTTTTTTTTCTGTATGTTCTATGCATGGTTATTTAAATATCTTATTTATCATGATAAATTATAAGCTACTTAAGGACAAAAAATATTTTCAGTTTCCAGTTTCTTATCTCTCGAATACTTAGCACAGTGCTTTGTACACAGTGAGGGATTAGAAAATATTTATTATCCCACTTTAATGAGAAAGAGTTGGATAGCATTACTCTCCATGAAATCATTACCAGCACTGGTTTGAGCAAGCATGCTTCTCCTGGTTGCTAGTACAAGACCCGGCAAGAATGCCAGAATTTCCACCTGACCTATGAAATAAGAAAGAATTCTATTTCAGAGTTCTTTTGAGGACTAAATGCTATGTGGCTTATTAAAGCACTTTGTTTAAGACAAAAATACCAATAACTAACATAGAACAGCATCTATCACGTGCCAGGCCCATGCTAAGCACTTTACATAGATTATCTCATTAAATGTTCACCAAAATCCTAGAAATTAGCCACTATTTGCATCTCTCATTATAGTCGTTACCATTTAGAGGAATTACGTGACCAATTCAAGAACCTAAATAGCTAATTAGTGATGGGACTAGGGTTTGAACCAAGCTTAACCCGGTATGGGTGCTTGAAGGTAATGGGAAAATCCGGGCCACTTTCCAATGTGCAGAATCAAGACCATGCTCCTTGATGATAAGAAACACATACAGCACAAAGATAAGGCCTCTTTTTATTTAAAAGTATCAGTGCCAAGTACATAAAAAAATTATTCTATGACTCAGTGAACATCCATCTTTACGTTGTGATGAATATAAATATCTTGGGGACATGTACCACATCACACTGAAACTATGTGACTCTCCGCTAGACTGCAGCCCAGTCGATGATAAGGACCTCGCCATTAAAAATAAATAAGTAAATGTTAAAAATAAATAAATAAATAAAGGACCTCACCATTAATGACAGCGCCCACCACATAATAGATGCTACACATGCTTTATACACATTTGTGGGCTAAATGAAGAACTATTACATTTTTTATGTTAGTTCTAGAGGTCTAGAGAATTAATAAATGAATGCTATTTATAGTCATTAAATTATCTGAGTATAATTCCAGTTGGCCACCTGTTCTAGAAGAGACTTCTCTGGTCTTTTCATGTCACATACTCCTTTCTGCATAAAATCATATTCTTACTGAGTTCTCTGTACATATTCCTAGTATAGACCTCCTAACGCTTTTTCTCACTTAAATTCCCTACTGTCTCTCTATGTTAAACTACAGAGTTCTTATATTATTCCTTCTTTATCTTTAGCTCCCAGCACGGTACATGGCATATATGAGGCACTAAATAATTATTAAGAATAATTATTTATGTAAGCATCTCTTTATGATGCTAGCTCTTTGCCATTGGGAATCAATTTTTTTTTTTTTTTTTTTTTTTTTACCTTGTGTGTTTGGAGCGAGTGCGGTAGAGGCAAGAAATTACAAATATCATTTACGACTTAAACTGTACACATTAACCTAGTGCAAAAAATATTAACCAAGCACAACCTTTAAACGTGGCCCCTAACAAAATTTTTTACCTTGTTTAAGTAGCAAAGATCACATAGGTTTCTTGCACGTCTCTTATGCCATCCCAGTTTCACCAAATATGTTTCAGCGTTTTCACTCAAGTAATTTTTAAACATAAACACACACAGGCACCAGGAAGGGGCTTCACAGAATCTTACACCGGACATGGTTGAAAACAGGCTCCTTTAAAACCCTGTTTACAATGTATTCCTTTGTCTACAGAACTTTGCATCATTTAAAACAAGAACTAAACCTAAACTGTATTAATTACAATTTACTATTTTAGTCACTCCCAGTACTTGGTATCAAGCTATACAATGGTTTTAAGTTCTCAACACATCTAAAGCACTTAAAAAGAAAATGTACTATAAGGTGTTATTATCACCAGAAGGACTCATCTCTAATGGTTCCATATAACATTTTTGTGTTGCTTTTTTTCCCACAAGGGGAACCTGAAAGAAAATGGGAAACCCAGGAAATACTAGAAGTTTAAATAAATAAATAAATAAATAAATAAATAAATAAATAAATAAATAAAGTTACCTAACCTAATCTGTTTCCCAGGTGAAAAAAAATGGTATTTTTCCCAACATGAAATTTTTTTCTAATTTTTTTTAAATTTTATTTATGATACTCACAGAGAGAGAGAGAGAGAGAGGCGGAGACATGGGCAGAGGGAGAAGCAGGCTCCATGCACCAGGAGCCCGATGTGGGATTCGATCCTGGGTCTCCAGGATCACGCTCTGGCCCAAAGGCAGGTGCTAAACCTCTGCGCCACCCAGGGTTCCCCCAACATGAAATTTTTTAAATGGACTGTTAACCCAAAATAGGAATAAATATTTAATGCTTGTATGCAGAATGGACTCTTTAAGAGTCAAATACATTTACCCTTAAGTTATTTTTGCCCATATACTTAGTGTGTGATATAAAAATAATAAAAAACAAAAACAAGAACTCTGGAAACAGAAATGATTATCACTTTGATTATTAAAAGTATGTCACCTGCTCAAATTGTACTTGCTTCTAAGGATACAGTTATAATAATAATGATTGAGATCACTATTAAGAAATTCACTGTGAGGCATGATTGTACTTAATTTATTTGAAAATTAAAAACAAATTATCCTCTTCTCTATAAAAGCAATTTAATTTTTTCAAGCTGTTAATGAACCAATTAAACAAAACCATTTATTCTAATGCATGGAAGAAATTCCACTGTTAGAATTATATACCAAGAGAACTTTTTTACATATTGCTTTATGTGTGTATGATGACCACTCCCCTAAGCCACCAATACTCAAAGTATGAGTTCCAGGGACCCTTCTAGGAACCGTAAGGTCAAAACTATTTTCATAATAATGCTAAGACAGTATTAGCTTTTTCACTGATGATGCTGAGGCAATGGCGGGCCAAGCTGTTGATGCCATTAGCATGAATCAAAGCAGAGGCACAAAATTTTACTAGTAATCATTTTACTCTTTATTGGCATGCAACCACAGTAAATAAAATACAGTTTCACTTTAAAATGTCTTTGATAAACCTGTACAAGCTAATTTTAAAAATCACAATCCTTGAGTACATGCCATCCTGTGATAGAGAGGGAAAGCATGCATAAAACATTTCTACTGCAAATCAAAATACAACGGGATAGCTGTCTCAAGAAACAGCACTTCTGTGACTGAAGTATGAGGTGAACTAGCCACTCTTTTCATGAAACGCTTTTTATTTCAATGAATGACTGAAGACAAACTATTCAGAATTGGGCATTACTGACATTTGTGGGGAAAAGGGCAGGTTAGCCTGTCACTTCATAGAAAATAACTGACAGTATCTGTTGCCAGTGATAAAAATTGAGCTTTTAAATGAAAATTAGTATCTTGAAAATTTTATCCACCATCTCGAGGTTGACAGTTTTCCAGCACTTTAAACATTCTCTGAGATTAACAAACATGATTGTTTGATTTTATATAATGAAATGTGTCAACATCTGGAAGGTCTACAAAACTTAGTGGACCAATATTTTCCAACTGACCAATGCATGATATTATAAAAATCATGTGTGGATAAAGGATCTACACAAAGTACAAAAAAAAAAAAACAATATATTTTAATGTAACAAAGTACAAAATGTTCACTGATAAAGTTATCAATTCCTCATTGAAACTAAATTTTAGGAAATTACAATCCATAGATTTTTAGTGTAGTATCAAAGATGAATGTCTACGTCATGTGGAAAGTCTATTAAAATACACCTCCTTTTTCTTTCATATACTACACCAAAATGATAGATCACTAGAAACTGATTTCAGAAGCAGACCCAGAAACTTACTGTCTTCTATTAAACTAGAAATTAAAGGGAATTGTGAAGTACGTAAAGAAATGCCAGTCTTCTCACTAAATATTTTGCTTTGGAAATGCAGCACGTGCAGAGGGTTCTCACAAAAACATGTTTTATGTTAACATGTAATGGATGTTTTAGTTACTGGTTTTTAAACTTCTCAGTTTTAATTTTTTATATGGTAAGTATCGACAGATACTTATACACCACATAAAAAGTTCTTTTGCATCCTCAATAATTTTTCAGATCATAAATGGGTCCTTGGTCCAAAAATATTTGATAGCCTTTGACCTAAACTAAAGCAAAGGCTTGTTATCTACTTTATAGCATTATTTTCAAAAGGATTTTGATCAAATCCTTAATCAAATTAAAATATGCTTTTCCTATGCACACTGAGAGCGACTATAATAAATGTCAAGCATCAGGTGAATTCCTCATGATATATGATGCAAGTGCTTAGTCCTTGCCCAGAAGTTACTTATAGTCTCGCAAGGCGATGTCTTAGTTAAAGACTATTTGAGGACAGGCCACGTGACAGCTTGAAACCACTCTCGAAGTCTGCACCACTGTTCTTCTAGTTTAAAATGTTTGTTACCAGTTCCAGCACCACCATTAATCCCTGCTGATTATATTTCCTGTGTCTTTTGTTTGGCCTCCTTTTCTTTTTCTGGGCTTTCTAAATCTCACATCAAAGGTCCCTTTATAAAGAGGGTGCCCTTTAAATAAGCAACGCAACCCATCTGAGACTCCGCCCTCTTTTCACTTAAAGTACACACAAGTGTGTTTGACACAACTTTCCGATCACCTTTTAGATCCTGAGTTAATTTGTTGCTGGCTACTGATTATGTCTTTACTACCAAAGAATGTCGTGGGGATTCATTTTATGAGCTTTTAGATTTTTTTAAGAGCTTTAGATGAGGGGAAATTCTATACCCATAAAACCCAAGCTCTAATTGCTGGAGAACATAATATAAACTTGCTTGTCTTAAAAAAAAAAAAAATAAATAAAAAAATAAAAAAAAATAAAAATAAAAAATAAACTTGCTTGTCTTAAGTTCAAATTCTACATCTATAGTGAGGCAAACCACACAAGAATAAGATCGAGCAAGATCTCTTATTGAGATCCTTCCCAAATAATAAGTAACACCTACTGAAAAATCACAGCAAAATTCTAAGTTGATCATGATTAGTCAACCCATCATTCTTTCACTGTTCAATACTAGGGAGTAACTAAAAAGTGAGAACCGACTACAGAGATAGGACCAAGATCTAACACTGGGAAGGTTAACCGGACCATCCTCGCTAAAATGCATGTTGTTTGTTGCTGTGTAGATCTCCTATATCGGCTGAGAAACCACCTTAAATGACTTCTGGAGAAGGTTATGTGCTACTCTCCAATCCACTCTTCGTTCTTATGAACTTTTGCTCCATCTAGTCAGCATAATATGGTGAAGAATAGCCCTGGTTCAAAGTTCTCTATGTGACAAGGAGCACTTATCTTCCTTAAGCCTAGTTCCTCAGACATAAGAAATGAGCTAATAACTAACCTGCAGATTTTGCGACTGAATGACATCATAAAAGTAAGCAACCACATTTTAACCATTTGGAAAATGCTAGCTATAATGGTCTTGTCAAAATTCCAGTCATTATGTACAACTCTACATACGTCCCTTTTCCTATGGCAGAATCTGAAGACTAAAAGTAATCATTCCATTTCTTTGCCCTGGAATGAAAGCAGAAAAAACCCACACAAAGGGTGGAATTAAACACACACCAGTGTTCCACTCTGAGAGAAGAGTATTGGGATCCATGCATAGGCTCTAGGTCTCCCAACCGTCTGCACCCCTCAAGCCCAGCCCCACCCTTTGCTAAATCCCATAATTAGATTATCCAGTTCATAGGGTCAAATGAGCCAATGATTGCAAAGCGCTAAACTCAACGCTGAATACAGAAGGAGCCCTGAATAAATGTTAGCTGTCATATTATTATTTTCAGACTGCCTTTGTTCTACGGTTCATTTACTTTAGTTTATAATTTAACAAAAATAGGCCGGCACCTCCCAAAACACTCCTACATAAGTTGCTTTGAATGAAATCCAATACTGTGATAAAGTTTGGCAAAAGAACATATCATGTAGCTATCTTGTTGTAAACTTACTTTTATAATATGTAATAAAACTTGGGGGTTCGGGATATCTTTAAGCTCTAGCTTGCTGCTTCTTTCTACCCTCACTCCATCTAAGAATCACTTGGAAAGATTTCTAAATATTAAAAAAAAAAAAAAGAAGCCTACTGAGGACTTCACTTGGTGTGCTAAAAATTAATACAGAAAAAAACTGTTCCTACTGTCCCATTACAAACTGTTTTTCAAAGTGACCAAACAGCCCTATTAGATAGGAGTTCTTCTATATAAAACAATTCTAGATAATACATGGAGAAGGAGTAATATAATAAGTAGATCTCTATTTTGCCCTTTTAAAAATATGAGGCAACTGTCCTCAATGAATGATAAAACCATTACGTGTAAGGTTGATGAGGAATCTTATAACAAAATAATTGGGCTTTTACCACTTGCAGCTACTAGTCCACCTTCCCTCCACTGCATGTGAGACCCTCAGTCCAATATTCCTTGAGGTATGATGCAACAGAAGTAGTTGAGGGCAGGGGAGGTGGCAGGATAGGAGGAGGGGTTTGGGGAAAGGAGAGGGACAAGAGAAAGAGAAGAAGGAAAAGAGGAAAGGGGTAGAGAAAGGGGAAGAGAGGAAAATGAAGAGTCATGAAAAAAGAGGAGGAAGGGGATGGGATCCCTAGGTGGCGCAGCGGTTTGGCGCCTGCCTTTGGCCCAGGGCGCGATCCTGGAGACCCGGGATCGAATCCCACGTCGGGCTCCCGGTGCATGGAGCCTGTGTCTCTACCTCTCTCTCTCGCTCGCTCTCTATGACTATCATGAATAAATAAATAAAATCTTTAAAAAAAAAAAAGAGGAAGGGGAAAACACAGGAGAACAGCAAGGATGCAGGATGGGAAGAGTAAGTGGAGACTGGGGTGGGGAGAAGAAATGAGAGGGTATGCTTGAAGGAGAGAAGGCAAAGAAGCAAAACAGTCAAGTTCCTGATGCAAGTTAATCCTGAAACTCACCATGTTCTTGTCCTTTGGTAACTAGGCATCCCAGGTGCCTTATACTCAATTTTTTGGTTCACTAAAGATAGCCAATGCCAGTTATATTACTTAAAATCTTCAGAGTTCTAAATACAAGTAAAATTTAGAGACCAGAAGAGGGATCTACTTCATTCCTAAACTAAAATACAGCAATTCTAGGGCCTATTTCAGGTTGATTATTGATAGAGATCCCAAACAGCAAAACAGAAAGCAAATGCAATCAATAATTTAACCACATTGTGGAATGATTCAATCAAGTCAGTCTAAGTTTGAACTGTAATAAGAACTTAACAAAATAACCATCAAAGGAATTAAGAAACCAAAAATATACTTAAGACAAACATATTGTCTACTTCAGAAATATAAATCTGGATTAATGGATCGATCAATGGAAAGAAAGAGGAAGGAAAGGAAGGAAGGAAGGGAAGAGGGAAGAAGAGAGGGAGAGCAGGTAGGGAAATCATTTAAGTCCAGACGCTGTTTAACAAACTTTAATGATATTCAAAAAGGATTGTCTAGCGGTAATTTGGGTAATGACAATAAAATGCTTCAAAAGACACAAGTTCTAGACCGGGCTCTGGCTCACCAACCACAGTATTCTGAAGAAATCACTTTACTGTTCTCCTTTCACATCATATTGACCACTCTGAAAAGCAAAGGTTCTTCTGAAGCTTCAATGTCTTGCTATACCTGAAGCCTTTTGCAAAGAACTGATCCCTCATGTAGAAAATATTAAAGTTTTTTTAAAGTCAATTAATAGCCTAAACAAGATTGAAAGTAGAGTACTAATGTAAAATAAACTATTCCAGTAAGTAACTCAGAACCTTAGTTTTTTTTTTTCAGCTCCTAAATGATAGGCTAATTCTATGCATCAGAAAAATAACAAAACGTAATTTCTATAAAATTATTTTATAATTCAGACTTTGTTAATTCAAAACAGGTGTTGCCCACAATTTATCTAAATTAGCAAGTTTTTACTGCAATGCTATTAAGGTGAATGGGAAAAAAAAATAAATGAACCCAAAATGGGTATATTTGCTCATTTGAAATCTCATTATAAATTCTTATCATTAAGTACACTCATTTTCTTCTAGCCTTATGCCAATCCTCTGCTGTTGTGACCTTGAGAGCAGGACTACTACAGATAGGAAACTACCATTCCCACTTAGGTGCTACAGTAAGACATTCTCAGAATTTGAAAACAAGCTCACCTTCCAAAATTGAAAATAAAAAAATAAAATATAAGCGGCCTGTCCCACCTTAAAAATAAATAAATAAAATTTTTAAAATAAAGGTCTATCACTCTAAGTGCCCTGACTCCAGAATGAGCAGAATCAGATTCAAATCCCAGCTCCTCCACTTGTCTCAGGATGCAATCCGAGGCAAGTTCCTGCCCATTTCTCTACCTCTCCTTCCCTCTCTAGTCCACGAGGAGATCGAGAGTAGCTACCTCCTAGGGTATTAAAAAAATTTGGCTGTGACGATGTACATAAAGCACTTGGCACAATGTCAAGCACAGAACAAACCTCCGACCGACGCCGGCAACCATCATGACACAGTCCCACAGTGGATTCTCACGAAGGTCAGAACAAGTTTTTACAAGTTGACTCACACCCTATTGTCTATAGTAATAATTAAGGTAGGGAAAAGGTACATAAGCCCTCTTGGGAGAAGAGAAAAACACAACTATCAGTGGTTATGTGAGTCAGGGATCTCCAACGACACACAACCACTGGGGATGGATAATATAATATCCATACATACACTTACGTAATGACAGGACGACCCCATGGGTGTGCACAGGTACATTTACAAAAGAACTTACTATAGGAATTGGCCTCCACAACCACCGAGGCCGAGAAGTCCTACCACCTGCTGTCTGGAGGCTGGAGAACCAGGAGAGCCAGCGGTAGGAGTGAGTCTGAGTGTCGGAGGCCTGAGAACCAGGGCGGCCAATGATTTGGGTCCCAATGTAAGCCCGAGACTTGGGGAAGCAACAGTGTAAGCCCTGGTCTGAGGTGAAAGCCCAAGAGGAGGAGAAAGATGGAGGTCTCGGCTCAGGCAGAGAGTAAGCTGGCCCCTCTGTGCCTCTCGATTCCTGTCACGTTAGGAGAACACAGGGACCACCTCTCCTGTGCCTCAGGCCCACCACTTGGCCGCTCGGCGTGGGCGCATGGAAGACCCAGGCCACAGGGTCCAGGCCAAGGCTGCAGCGGGCTCTCCTGGCAGGGCCAGGTCCGCGGGCAGCCAGGGGCTGTCGTCCACGGCACACAGGGCGGCTCGGACCCCCCACCTGCCAGGCTGGACTCAACGGGTCGACACTCCATGATGCAAAGTCTACATTTAAAACATATGCTGGGTTTTGAAAGCAATCCGGGAGAGAGAGAGGGAGAGAGCGCGAGTTGAGTGCGTCTGTGCGCGTGCAGGCGGGCCAGAAGGGAACAAATGCCCTTCGAGTCTTCTTCCTTAAGCTGCTACTAGAACTGCAGCCTTTTTCCTGAACTCCTTGAAAGTGGTACAGCTTAAAATTCCTAGGGGCTAAAAAATAATCATATCATCAAAACACCACTTGCGCTGCGAGCCGGGCTCCTCCCCGGGCTGTGCTTCGGCGCTCTCCGGAAGATGACCGATGGGCCGGCACAAAGGGATGGGGGGCCGAAACCAAGGCAGACCCAAAGGCAGGGTGATCACAACAGGTGGGAGGGAGGACACCCAAAAAAGCACCACGACAGAGCCAGGGGGAAAGTCAGCGGGCTGTGCCCAGCCCGAGTCAGCCTATCCTCTGGGTCCCGACCACACGTTCCTTTGCTGGATGAAACCCTTTGCCGCCTTCGCCCTGGCGCGTCTCTCCCCGAATTCTTCCCCTCAAGCAGGCAAGCAGGGACCTCCACGCCCCTGCCCCCCAGTGGCAGGCTCTCAAAGCACTGGGTGACAGTGGTCTTCTCCACTCGAGCCGCCGAGTGAAACACAAACCTCCTCTGCAAACAGTCGCAAGGACACAGCGGGCGACGTCTCAGCAGCCGGGGGGCCACAGCCTGGGCCCGGTCAGGCGGCCACACCAAACCAGCTGTCACTGTGGGATCTGTCGCCACAGCGCAGAGTGACAGGGCTTCTCCACCCTGGAGATGGCTCTCAGATAGACATCAGGACAGCGCATACAGCTACCGCTATGTCTTTGAATATGTAACTCACAAGCTGCAGAACATGCTCACCGGGGAGCCACCTGACACGGAGCAGCACACCTCCCAGGGCCTCAAAAGAAGTAAATGAAGACAACAAGGGAAGTAGTTCCAATTTATACATCGTAAGTCATCCTCTTTGTTTGTTTGCTCATGATGAGTCATTCTCCTGAAGACAGATGAAAACAAAATGCTAAACCTATGAAACTCAAAATCTGTTCTGAGAATCCAGAATGCCTAGACAACCCATCAGGACCTAGGGTGCCCGGGATGGGGCGGACCCTGGGAGGAGAGGGACAGGCCCGTTCATGATCCACTCAGACAGGCGGAAGCTCCAACACACACACAGGGACGCAGGCTGCATGACAAGTCGCAACAAGGGCCTATGGCACGGGGAAGTACTAGAAGCTCCCTTCCACCCACGAGGGAAGTCGGTGCGTGGCAATCAGATCGACCTGTTTCCCCGGAGCGTGAGCCACAAAGAGTGGGAGGGCCACACTGGGAACAGGCAACAGCACACGAAGCGCTGTTCACCAGAGCACAAGGTAAGCTAAGAAGGAAGGCAGCGTGGTGCAAACCTGTGACACTGCCGGCCATGTGGTGAAGAGGAGCACGTGTCAGTGATGTGGGATCCGAACGCTGAGGCATTGCGCAGGAAAGCACCGCACGGCCTGCAGTTCGGTCGTACCCAGGACTTCACAAGTGAGACGCCTCTGACTCTGCCCCTCTGGAGCACTGATGACTGCCTGAGGCTTCGCTCTTCTACACTTTTGGGTGAAATAGGGACACCTGGGTGGCTCAGCGGGTGAGCATCTGCCTTTGGCTCAGGCTGTGACCCCAGCGTCCTGGGATCGAGTCCCACATCAGGCTCGGAGCCTGCTTCTCCCTCTGCCTGTGTCTCTGCCCCTCTCTCTGCATCTCTCATGAATAAATAAAATCTTTAAAAAAAATAAAAATATAAATAAATTTCTGACTGAAATGAGATTCAAACCCCTACTTGCAACTCTCACAGTGTATATGTGTCTTCGTGCGTGTACGTGTATATATGCATAAAAATAGAAGAGCGGTATTCATATACTTTTATGTATAGTTTATATTTTCACTTTAGAAGTATGAATAATTCCTTTTTTAAAAGCTTAAAATGATTTCCCAAAGATATTTCCATGTCTCTTTCTTAAGGACCGGTGCCTTCAGTAAGAACTCCCAACCACCCTGTAATCCAAATTCTATCTGGTCCTGCAGTGAAGTCAAATGTGAGATCCTGACATCAATTTGTTGCCATGGAAATAATTGAGATGTCAATGTTTGTGCATTATGACTGTACTATAGGAGCAGATGGGCTGACAAGGAGGAAAAAATCTTTGCAAATATCTCTCCAATAATTAACCAAAGTGTCAGGTATTACTTTAAATTCACGTTATTATAAAAACTTGAGAAAGATCAAGTTGAACAATACAAAATACAACCAGTTTCAACTTCTGAATTTTTACTAAGGAAGAGATTTTTAAATCATACCAATGAAAGGGCTTGCATATTCTTTTATCCAGTTGATTATGTTTTCTTGCTTATTGTACCACTTTTGTGGTGCCTAAAAATACCCGTAACCAAGTAACTCATCAAGCCAACCATTTACAATATAATTTTACTAGAAAAAAAATGTATGTCTGGTTCTATATCTGTCAATGTCCGATGAATTTGTTCCAGAAAATTAGCTATTTGAATACAAAGACCAAACTCCTCTCTAGATCCTCCACAGTACTTAGCCATGTCTCCTGGGTTAAGCTGAATGAACAGTCATTTGTGCATTCCCTTATAGAGGATTTTTTTCCTTAAAAGTAACAAGTAGCAACATACCCAAGTAAAATAGGCTGGGCCATTGTGCATAAGTGCATGCAGGCATCACCGGCACTCTCCTAATCTTCACAAGGTATTGTCATTTGGAACCTCTTACTGTGCCACCCACGGTGAGCCCTTTTTATCCAAACATAAAAACGTTGTTCTTCCCCATTGTGGGCTAATTATGCCATCTGTTTAGCCACAGCACTATTAATGTCACCTCCTCAGCATTCCCACACGCACTGCCCTCCGACACCTTCTACTGTCAAACGTGCAAGTGGTAGACAAGGCAAGGAAATGTGTCCTCATTTGTATTATCAATTTTCTGTACCTGGGCGACGCTACGGTCTCCATGGGGAACCCGAGCATTTGGTTAATTCCTCTCCATCCCACCTTAGTTTAATGGTGCTAGATGTAAAGATAAACAATAACAACAACAACGACCATCAATCCCCTTCTCTCCACCAAAATGAAAAACTGGAAAAGACATAAATGTTTTGGGAAACAAACTGGGATCAAAGTCAGGAAAGGGAGGGAGATGAAGAGTAAGTCATCTGATAATCACTGCTGAGCTTTGAAATTAAGTCTAGCAGCTTATTTTTTGTATTATAAAATAAAGACAAAATAAAGTTAATAAAAAGGTACAGGGATCCCTGGGTGGCGCAGCGGTTTAGCACCTGCCTTTGGCCCAGGGCGTGATCCTGGAGACCCGGGATCGAATCCCACGTCGGGCTCCCGGTGCATGGAACATGCTTCTCCCTCTGCCTATGTCTCTGCCCCTCTCTCTCTCTCTCTCTCTCTCTCTCTATCATAAATAAATAAAAATTTAAAAAAAATAAAAATAAAAAAATAAAAAGGTCCAAATACCCTCATAGATTAGAGGTATGGAGCCCTATGCCTACTATAGATAAATCAGATAATTCCACACTAAGAAATTAAAAATATAACCTCAGAAAAGATCATAAACTAGATATCTGATTGTTGACTAGAGGTAAATGGCGACCTTATTTAAATTGCTCACAATAGGAAAGCATACCATTTGAAAGAACCAGCACATTTTAAAATGTAAAACCTTGTTAAATTTATGAAAGAAATCCATTATGCTCATCTTCTCCGGAGCTCTATACCTATCTCTAACACCAATAAAAAGGCACACACAGAATAACTTCTCGTGGCCATTTAAAAATAAATACATTCTTTTGATTAATAAAGCTCACAAATTTTGGAAATATACACATTTACCTTAAAAATTATATGCACACAGCGGTGCCTGGATGGCTGTCTGTTAAGCATTCTACTCTTGGTTTTGGGCTCTGGCTATGATCTCAGGGTTGTGGGACCAAGCCCCACATCCCCGCACCCCTGCATCCCCCCATCAACCACATCCCCCCTCATCTGGCTCTGTGCTCACAGGGAGTCTGCCTGAGATTCTCTCCCTCTCTCTTAGCCCCTCTCCCAGCTCCTGCACCTTCTTGCATATGCCCTCTCTCTCTAAAATAATAAATACATTGTTTTAATAAATTTGTTTTAATAAATATATTGTTTTAATTATATGCACACAAAAAGCTATCCTCATAGCTTAAAAACTGGAACATTTAAAGATGTGTACTAGGAGGTAAAATGATCAGGAGTGTGTTACAAAGGAAGAAAGGGTATTAATGCTAAATGTGCAGAGAGCTTTGGTAGAGTCCTCATCTGAAAAATGAGGAGGATGGATTTCATTAACTCTATGTTCCTTAAACTAGAATATCCAAAAACATCAAAACAACTCCTTATAGATAGGGTGCCATACTAAGTAACAGACCTAGTTTCTACAAGGGACAGGAC
The DNA here is from genome assembly GCF_018345385.1 of Vulpes lagopus. NCBI lineage: Eukaryota > Metazoa > Chordata > Mammalia > Carnivora > Canidae > Vulpes > Vulpes lagopus. The sequence goes on from NC_054825.1 coordinate 124,365,605, forward strand.
ACGGTACCAACACTTGGCAGAGTTCAACATGTCCTGTAGTTTTTAAGCCCACTGCTAGAATGGGACAAAAGAACAAAGGATGAAGGCAGGACACCCACAGCCACCAGTGCACCTTGTTCCAACTCACACCTCACCAAGACCCACCCTGGAGGCAAATGATACATACAGGCCAACCTCCCACTCTCCAAGTCCTTTCTTAGGGACTCCGGAAACATGGCTTTGAAACCACTCTACCCAGAGCTGCCATCACAAAACAAACTGACATCCACAAACACAACAAATAAAGTCATTTGGACCAAAAAAGAAGCACAGGTCCTCAGGTTGGCTCCATCCTCTACAGACTACAAGAAGCTACTATTATTCTTTAAAATTCTGCAAGTAATAATCTTTTACAGGTTGCCATTTCTAACAAATAAGTCATTGGTGGTGCTTATCTATCTAATGAACAGCATCACATTAAAGACAGTAGTAGAGTCTTAGTCCATTTGAGCTGCTATAACAAAAGACCATAGGCTGAGTGGCTTATACACAAGAGAAATTTATTTATTTATTTCTCACATCTCTGGAGGCTAAGAAATCCAAGAACAAGCCACCAGGAGATTCTATGTCTGGTGAGAGCCTGCTGCTGGGGTCACAGATGGTTGTTCTTTTCATGGTGTCCTCACATGGCAAAAGGGGGCAAGGAAGCCACCTGGGTCCTCGTTAGGAGGACACTGAGCCCAATCATGACAGTTCTACCCTCATGACCTAATCACCTCCCAAAGACCCCACCACCAAATACTGTCACACCAAGGGTTAGGTTTTAGCATACAGATGATGTGGCGATGTCAACATTCAATCTACAGCAAACAGTCTATAACTAGTTGGGAAATATACAAAGAAGTAGAGACTCATAATATATAATTGATTACATATTTGTTATATGAGCCAATCATGGCTTGAAAATCATGAAGAATGATTTTTTTTCCTTCCAAGATAAGTAATCATCAAGGATAAATAGAGTTGCAAATTTGGGGTTCCTTGCCCATTAAGTCAGGGTACAATTTGGGAGATTACAAAATTCTTTAGGAGAAACAGAGATTACAAGATTCTCTAGGAGAAACAAGTCAGTCCTAATTTAATTGAGCCACAACCGCAGCTGATGAAAAACATGTACAAAAAAAGCCTCCTCACTGAAAATGCTAAACATCTGTAATAAATGATAAAACTTATCAAATCTTAATTTCTTCATTTTTTTGCATAAGTTCAGAAGGATCAAAGGGGCAGATGGCACTTGTCAAAGTTTATATTAATTTTATAACTATTTATTTATATATTTAGTTCCAAGATAAGGAAAGGAAACATCTCAAAATGGTGGACAAATATAAAAAATGAACACTTAGGGATCCCTGGGTGGCGCAGCGGTTTGGCGCCTGCCTTTGGCCCAGGGCGTGATCCTGGAGACCCGGGATCGAATCCCACATCAGGCTCCCGGTGCATGGAGCCTGCTTCTCCCTCTGCCTGTGTCTCTGCCTCTCTCTCTCTCTCTCTGTGACTATCATAAATTTAAAAAAATTAAAAAAAAAAAAATGAACACTTAGAGATATAAATAAAAAATATTTTTTTAAGATATTGTCATTTGCAGCCATCTTTAAATGAAAATGGTGAAAGGATAAATACAGCTTGAAAAAAGTTTTTCCAAAAGTACTTTCCCGGTAATCTTTTACATTTCTTATAATGGACCAATTTAATCAAAATGTTTCTCTTCGACACCCAGATCCATGTATTGTCCAGGTGTTAGGAAAAAAATACTTATATGCACTGGTAATATAAATAGATATGTGTACCATCTGAAAAAAAAAGGCATTTTTCTCCTTTGTTGTAAATATATGCATATGAAACCCAGATGTCCTAATGAAAAGCCACAATTCATCAGATGTTGGAACATCACAGAGGTAGAAAGGAACAAATAAAGACTATAAAAATGCATTAAAATGACATTGAAATACATTTGCCTAATAAGTCCCCGTAGGGGGAAAACTGCATTAAAATATCTGTTCTGCACATACACCAATTTTAAAAAGGACTGTAACTGCTTACAACAGTCTCAACACGCTGATTTTTTTTTCATTTTTTTTATGATGAAAGCACCTGACTACTACTAACATTAACACGAAAATACACTTTATTTCTAGGAAGGCTAGGCTGATTAATAAAGATAAGGCAAATTTGCCCCAATCAGCAGAAAAAGGGGAGCAAAACACCAAACAAAACCAACCCCTAAGGCTGTGATGTGACGAAATGATCTAGCATGTATTAACAGCTTTACTGACATATAATTCTCATAACCATAAAATTCACCTTTTTAATATAGTGTACAATCTAGTGGTTTTTAGTATATTCAGAGTTGTGCCACAATCACCACTACAAAATATTACAATTTCATCTCTTCTCCCAACCCCCGTCCCCACCCCTACGTAACGACTGATCTCTTCTCTGTCTCTACAGACTTACCTATTCTAGACATTGCACGTAACTAAAATCATATAGTATGTGTTCTGTTATGACTGGCTTCTTCCATTTAACACGGTGTTTCTGAGGCTGATCCATGTGTTGACATGGATCAGTGCTTCATGGCTGCTGTTGCTGAATATTCCAACTAACACTGATTTGTGAAGGCAGTTTCAAGAGATCTGTTGGTTTTCTAATTTCTGGACTCTGAAAATATTGCAGGCCAAGAGATGCGAGGACAGAACAGGAAGAAAGGTGTCCTATGAGCATTAGTTTAAAAAAAATCAATCAATAAAACAATCTAGGGCAGCATTCTCCAATAGAAACATAATTAGATCCATGTATGGAATTCTAAATTTTCTAGTTAGCAGCATTTTAAAAGTAAAAAGCAGATGACATTTAATTCAATCTTTTATTTAATCCAGTATACCACAAAATATTATCATGTCAATATGCAATCAATACAAAAATTGAGACATTTAACATTACATTATCTTCATTTTCTTCAGTAGGTATATAATTATATACCTATTATAATATAATAGGTATGAGATGAAGAAAATGTAATGTAAATTTATAACTTATATATTTATTAATATAAATATATACAAATAGTAAATATATAACTAATATATAACTTAACTTTGTCACAAATCTCACTCGACACTAGCCACCTTATAAAGGGTCAGAGGACACGTGTCTAGCTGCTAGACTTACAAAGTGGAGTAACAGGAGACAGACATCAGGGATAAAACACAATGGTTAGAAAGGATGAAGAATGAGAACCAAAAAAGCAAAAATAAAGTGGAGAATTTAAGAATATCAAAGGCAGAAAAACCAGTAGATTTTAATTCTTGCATTCAACACACTTTGAGCCGCACAGCTATGGCCCCTACATCCACACATGACTTGTGTAGAATTAACTCACCACCTGGGTTACCGAGGAGACTCTACTGGAAGGTACAATATACACCCGTCCTCAACAAGACATCATCGAGAAGTAAAGAGAAAGCGTTCCTTAAAACCCTAAGTAAGAAAAGGGTGCCTCCTACATGGCAATTTCAGACAAAGTGATATGGAAAGAGTCCCAAGGTAGAGGAATTCATTTGCAAGCAGAAGGACCTAGGACGGACCTTCCAAGGCCATCCTGGAGTCTATGCTCTTTTACACCTGACACATGTGTTATTTATTTTTAAAAATTTTCTTCATTCCTGAGAGACAGAGAGAGAGAGAGAGAAAGAGCACAAGCCAGGGGGTGAGGAGAGGGAGAAGCAGACTCCCGGCTGAGCAAGGAGCCCAACACCAGCCCCGTCTCAGGGCCCCGAGATCATGGCCTGAGCCGAAGGCAGACAATCCTCTGAGCCATTGAGGCACCCAAAGTTTACTTTAAATAAATGACTTTGTCCTTGAATTCCATGACAAACTTAGAGATAAACTAAAGTACACCTGGAATGCAAGCACCTCTTCATTACTAGATAATATTTTAGGCCAAAGGCCAAATTACAATAAACACGAAAGTTTTATATAAACAGTTGTTTTGATGTGGAATCATTTAAAAGGTCACAAATTCAACTATTACATTGGAGACGCAATCTAACCTCTAGATGGGAAGAAAATGCTAGCTCATAAATGAGGTAAATACTGACATGGAAACCAAAACAAATTCCTTAAGATCCCTAGGACTTCTGAGAAAGAAAGGAGTATAGAAAATTGTGGGATCTGCCTTAGCAGACATTGAAGAAAGCTAAAAGTAAGTTTGGATAAAACCAACAAAGCAGATCTCTGAAATCTCAAAAAAAATTTTTAAAAGATGCTCTACAGATAGAGCTGGAAATCAAAAGTAATAAAGTAGCAATCTTTGAACATCTCATTACATATTTCACAAAAACCCCCTTAGAAGAAGCTTTATTTTAAAGAAATATAAGAGATAGTTCGAGCACATTCCCCAGTGAGTACCTGCAACACCAGAATGATCAACTCTTCTAACTCATGACAAAGAAGACAACTCAAACAGTGACACCAATATTTTTTTTAATTTAGAAGAAAATAAGATCATTGAGGTTTGTTTTCTTTTAAAGACCACAACAACAACAAAAATATTGCCAGTTCACATGTGTGGGAATAAGAGAGGTCACAAAAGCTATGGATGGAAAGATTAAATCCAATTTGTTCTCTCCATCTCTTGGGTTTGATTTTTATGCTGAAAAAAGGGGGGGCTTTAGAATTTGCCCCAGGCAGGCCTACACTACTTTTATGTATTAAAAGGCCCTGTGCAAAGCAAATAAGGCCCTCAGTAAAACAATCAAATAAAACTTATATTTTCCAACAAATCCAATTGCTAACTTAAGTCAATTGAGGGTAAAAGAACAGCTGAAATGTGAAGCGGGGGCCAGGGAGAGGTTGTGACGGTACAGAAAAAGCTCAACTTAAAACAAGTCTCCAAATATAAAGTAATAATATATAATCATAACTTTTAAAAGATCATGAGAAAGAATCTTGGGTAAACAATTGATATCCAACAGCTTATTTTCCAACAAAGAGTAAAAATAATTGTACAATATTTGGTATTTTCTAAATTCATATTTGAAATTCAAATTCCATTTGTCACTACTATGAGGGTTTATAAATAGCTCAATTTCAAAAAAATTTTTTAATAAAAAATAAATTTAATGACTAAGAGCACGATCTGTGGAAAAACAGTTTTAAATATTTGGTTCTAATTACAACCAAATCCATGTCTATACCATGTTTCAAAAAAAACTAAAAATTCTGAGAACTTTTACCTGCTTTCTAATACAATCAATAAATTGCAAAGGTGAAGCTGGTTTCTAAGCACTAGTTCACTACTAGTCAGGGCCAACTACATAATGTGACCAAAGCAAGATGAAAATGAATGCCCCTTCTTTATACAAATAAATAAAAGTCCTGTTACCTTTATCTTTCTTTTTTCCTGAAGGTCTCAACCTGTTGTCATATTTTTCATTTACTATTTAAGTCAAACTCCCAGGTGTGCGAATACTCATTACAGTGATTACAGACCCTCACAGGTGTCAGAGGTCCTGTGCTATACACTCCAGAAGCAGGAGGCACATGCTAGAGTCAACCATTGCACGTCTATACTCCCTCCAGGGTCAGAGGAATCACTGGGCTTGGAAGAGGGCAGGAGAGCAAGGGGTCAAAAACCCATCCCAAAGAGGATGGGAGGTACTGGCAGGTGGACCACATGTCAGGTGGGGGTACCATTCACAAAACCCAAATCAAAGGAAAAAAAATAGTAAAAATTTCAGGACAGCAATCATGGGTCATTAACTCCCCGTAAGGGCGGGCCCTCTTCTGAATTTCAGATCCTGTGTGACTACTCTGCTTACTTGCCCATCAAACAAGGCTTGGAAATGGTTACTCAAACCAAGGGAAAAAAATGACTAAATGTTTTGTTTTGTTGTAACAGCTCTCGCCAGTTTACTTGGTCGAATCTGCCTTCCTGGTATCCCCCTCCGTCTTCATCAATGCCACGATTACAAGTGATGTGAGGAGTATATGAGGATACACTGGATGTTCAACATCCCAGCCACCATTTCATGTGTCGGACCAGCCATGAACTACAAAGCAAGGTAGTCCTAAAATTTCATGAAGATCCTAGGGCTCCTGAGTGCCTCTCTCAGTTAAGCATTTGGCTCAGGTCATGATCTCAGGGTTGTGAGATCGAGCCTTCTGTTGGGCTCCACACTGGGCATGGAGCCTGCTTAAGACAGGCTATTTCCTTCTCCCTCTGCCCCTTCCCCGCTTATCTAAAATAAATGAATAATAAGACCGTAGTATATAGGCAGGAAGAGTGATGATGATGAATATATCAACAAAGAGTTTTGCATTTCTTAATTTAGAAAACAAATCAACAATTTATCTATAATTACACAATTTTAGCTGAAGTACTTTCTGTGCGGAATGTACAAGGGACTCCTACTGACCCTGGGGTAACAGCTGACGTGAGGTGCATTTCAGGCCTTTGGAGAACATAAAACGACCATAAATTTTTGAGAATCCTTTAAAGGCAAAAGACCAGAAGGCAAGTAGGTTCTTTCCTAATAAGTAGGGAGAAGAATAGTATGTAAGGTCAGATATGGGGACGTTTAAAAAATAAATTATGTTTATTTGGGGGTGAGAAAATAATGATTTTATGAGTTCAAGGGAAAGGGACTATGGCTCATTCTAAAAGAACACACAACTGACTATGCAAACTAAGATGAATCAACAAAAAAGGCAGAACCTGCCTAAAAGCAATGTGCGTGGTTCTTTCCTACGGTATTTAATATACATAAAACGTGCATAACACAAAAGAACAAAATAATACAAATGAAATGCACCCTCAAATAATGTCAGGGAGACTACAGCTGAGACTAGACTAAGACGCAAAAAAGATACTAAAAGCAGCAAAAGAAGCTTTTACTATGGTATTTGACACAAGAGAAACAAAGATGTTCCAAAAAAAAAAAAAAAAAAAAGAAAGAAAGAAAAAGGATGTCCACATCAGGACAGAAGTATTGTTCACAACAGCAAGTCCTATTTTGCAAATCTCATTCTGTTTGGTTTTGAGAGGGGTAGGATAAATATTCACAACAAATGAATGAATGAGTGAACGAATGAATAACAAGACAATAAATCCTGCCTTTAGATGAGAATTCCATAAAATAGCAAATGACCACTTCTGGTAAGTTTAAGTATTCAAACGTAAGGATGGCCTAAGTATCCGATGAAGAATTATACCTACGATTAGAAAACTTGCAGGTTCACGCCACGGAAACCATTTTGCCTAAAGTCACTGATGACTTTCATACCATTTGTGCCACAGACATTTTTCAGCCCTCACTATTCTTCTTGCTTCATCAGAATTCAACACTGATGATGACTCCCTCTTCACATTCTTGGTTTCCTTGATGTAAATCTACAAACTTCTTCCAAACGTTCTGGCCCCCCTTAGGTCTGCAGATTTATCTGCCTCTTACTGGCCACTAAGCGTTGGAATTTCCCATCGGTGTCAACAGCTTCCATTTTAAGCCAACGTAGATACGCCATAAATTCTCTGACCAAACATCTCCTCCACACTCTAGATCTATGTATCCAATTGCCTAATTGATCTCTCAACCTACCTGTCGCAAAGGCATTTCAAACCCATCCATATCTGTGCCTCTGAGCTGCACCCCCATCCTCACCCTCAAACACGGTCCTCTTCCAGACCTCCCTCTCTCAGTAAAATATCTCCTCTCATCCAGATATGAAAGCCAAGAAACAAAAATGCCTTCTCACCCCCAACCCATCACCCAATCTTGAGATTTTAATCTTGTAACTTGCCCTTAAATCCATCATCACCTCCTCTCCACACCCTCCAATACTAACCCAGGGATGAATTTCTCTCACTCAGATGACCCCAGATGGCTCCATTCATCCCCCTATGGTCAATCCTACCTGCTCCTGCTCTACGTTGTCACCAAAATGATCTTTTGAAACAGAAATCCACTTTTATCACCACCATGACCAACCTTGTTAAAACCCTTTAATGATACAGTCCTCATCCGGTACACCACCTTATTCTCCAACCTCATATCCCTCAGCACTTTCTCCCATTCTACACTCCGTGAACTCCCACACCCTCCAGCCACATAGTCTTTGTAATGTTGTCTCCTCAAACGTGAATGCTTTGCCCTCCCCAACCCATCTCTCTCCACTGTATCGCATCCTAGTTACCCCTCTGATCACAGCTCACCTTTTGGGGGAAGGTGTCCCAGATTCTCACAGCTGTAGGTACCTTAATGTGGTCTGATTAACTAATTAAAACACACCTTCCCAGGGCGCCTGGGTGGCTCAGTTGGTGAAGCATCTGATTTGGTTTCAGCTCAGGTCGTGATCTCAGGATCATGAGATCAAGCCCCACGTCAGGCTCCACGCTCAGTGTGGAGTCTGCTTAAGATTTTCTCTCCCTCTCCCTCTGCCCCTCCCTCCACTCAGGCACTCTCTAAATAAGTGAATACATACATATATACATACCTAAATATTTAAAATACTAAAACTAAAATGAAGCTTCCCCATTAGACACACGAGGTCAGGGACTGAATTTTCTTAGATTCTGTAACTACCACGTAATGTAATGCCAGACGATTAGCAGACACTCAGGTTCTTGTCAAGTAAGGAAAGGCTGTTCTAATTTGAAAACTCTTACTCGACGATAAAGAGAATGAGACTTTTTATTGGTGGCTGAGTCATCAGGGCAAACTCCTTTGGGACTCAGTTTCTGGGAATATTAACAGATGAGTCTTTCTAGATTTACTAAATATATATATGCCAAACACACATACCACCTTGGACAAAATTTTGGTCTGGCAGCATCACACAAATCTTGAATTCTAAGCTTTTAGTTAACTATAGTTTTCAGCATTAGTTTATTGGGCCCTTCATTTAACTGCCTGTCAATACCCCACCTTGACACTTCCTAGCATGAAAGTTTATTTTCAAGCAGTATAATTTACCTCTATTTGGACTGATACCCTTTTCAGTGCTCAAGTTTATAATATCGTGGAACCTATTTTCTTTGATGTAAACTTTTGATGTAAACAAAATCGTTCTGTAGCAGATTTATAGACTCCCAACAAACTCATCAGTAATTCCAAAACTTCCCTGGACAGCATCCAAACCTCCCCGCTGGCCATTCGTTTATAGATGTGTCTGTTTATTCCCACCCCAAGAAACAGACTTGCTAGGGGCGTCTAGGTGATTTAGTTCATTGGGCATCTGCCTTTGGCTCAGGTCATGATCTCGGGGTCCTGGGATCGAGCCCCACATTGGGCTCCCTGCTCAGCAGGGAGTCTGCTTCTCCCTCTGCCTCTGCCCTTCCCCACAAATGCTCGTGCACTCTCTCTCTCTCAAATAAATAAATAAAATCTTGAAAGAAAGAAAGAAAGAAAGAAAGAAAGAAAGAAAGAAAGAAAGAAAGAAGCAGACTGCTATCAGTTCTGTTCTACTTTCTTTCAATTACCTTTTACCCAACAACTATTTGGAACTTCCTTTTAATCAAAGATACCTCCAGCCCTTTGAAAATTTGCAGTGTTTCTATTGCAATCAGAAAAAAAAAAATTTCTAGAATCTTTGGACCAAACAGAAACACTACCTCAGGCTGGGGAAATTCAATACGCACATGAAACACCTTTACAAAACAAAAAAGACTAATGTATCTGATTCAACCAATACGGTGCAAATTCCTTTCCCACACAAGTTCCCTTTGATAAATAAATCTTACAGCTTTGAAACAAGGTAGTTTGTGGTTAGAAATGATAAATGTACTTTTCATATCTGTAGAAAAACAAGATCACAACACCCACGGCAAGATGAGCACAACCAGACCAGTATCTAACCTTGTAAAAAACAGAAATGACCACTATAAATGACCGTGTTCCTCCATTTATTTTATCGAGCTAGAATGCATATTAAGCCATCTATCAAGAAACAAAAGGTTATCTTGTGTATTTAGCTGGACGTGTATGCCAGGAAACGTTGTCGTTACACATTAATACGATAAGAATGTGCACAAGGAGAGCACACCTGATTTGCCTAACTTCTAAGGACTTGAAAAATCCCTCGAAAATAATTTATATCCTGACCAGGAAAGCCACTTCCAATACAGTAAAGTAAAATGCTAGCCATTTCTTATAATGTTGTTATTTATTAATGCCCTAGAGTAGTAGAGGAGATGTTCTAACACAAGGGCTGAGGGTAGGGGAAGACACAGGAACATTAAACAATCAAATAAATTCATACCTGTTCCTCCCAAGCATCCACTCATATTTTTATTTTAACATAAGTATTCAGATTATTACTTGTGACAGATTATGAGACAAAGAGGAGTTAACGTTGTGGATGAGGTGGCTAATCGGCTGACTTGGAGATGGGGAGATGATCCTGCATGGCCTGGGTAAATCCGATGTAATCATCCGCGTCCTCACACATGTTAGGAGGAAGCAGCTGGGAACCTGAGAGAGGGCAGTGCCTGACCTTGAAGGCTTTAAAAGATCAAGAAAAGAGCCCTGGGCCAAGCAAGGTTGGCTTGGCTTAAACTTGCAAAAGACAAACCAATGAATAGAGCCTCCTGAAGAAGCCCAACGTTGATGTTAGCCCACTGAAACCACCTGACCTCTGACCTCAGGAAACGTAAGTTAATAAATTTCTGTGGTTTAAAGCCACCACCTTTATTGCAATCTGCTGCAGCAGCCATAGAAAACGAATACAATAAATTGCAATGAACAAAAATTTCATATATCCTGTCATACCTTTTTTAAATTTTTTTATATATTTTTTATATCCTGTCATATCTAAGCACAATAATAAATTAACCATTTTACTTTATATACCTTGTAGTTAAACAAAAACAAAAACAACAACAACAAAAAACCTCGCAATCTACTTCAGACCTCATGAAAACACTTACTTCTACTTAGGTCATAGTTTCCTTCTTTTTAATATAATGGAATTTGTTAGAATGTTGTAAGGTTCCTTTGAGCTCTAAAGTTCTTTGTGTCCTTGTCTCATAAATGCTAATTATGAACAGTTGTCTGAGCTTTGGCTTTTTCTATGAAATCATTTTGTTAACCTCTAATGAGCTTTTGAACAAAAGTAGTCATGTTAAAATAAATCTCATGTAAGTTCACAAAATTATTCATAATAACCTACTGCTTTTCACTTTAGGTCCCTAACAATTTCTTTGCTTTACTATGGCACTTCTCTCATCTTTCAAAAAGACCAGTTCCAGTGAAGGAATTCTTCAGTTAGGAATTGCTTGCAGCTTTTTTGTTATCTCAAAAAAGACAAGGAAAAAACAAAACAAAACAAAAAACAGAACAGGGCAGATTTTTGCTTATCAATAATTCTTAACACACAGATTTTTAGGGGTTCAATAAAGCAGTATCCAGAGATGAAACAACATGTTTCCATTTTAAATGGCTAAAAAGCCTTCCCTGTAAACTATTATAAGTCCTGATTATATCACTTTAATGTGTACAGTTTTTTTTTTTAAAGTACTCATTTTCACTACATTTAACCATTGTGAATTTCTTTCTCTTAAAAAAAGAGTAAACCACCCAACTGTAGAGAAACCAAACTAGGAGGGTTAAGCCACATTACCTTAAGGGGTAACTTAAGTGTCTTTTTAGTTGGACAGTCAAAATATCATTAGAATACATGGGAGTGCTTTCAATAAATACTATTGAAGGACATCATTTGAAAGTAAATTTTATGCAGCAATATTCTCTTGGCGTTAAATGAATTTAATGCAAGTAACTGTTAAGTCCAGTAGTTGAAAAAATTCAGAGTACACATATGCAACATTTTCTCATTCACTGTCATAAATATAACCAAATAGTAAAGGTATTTACAGGATATCCAGTTTTCTGATAACTGTCACATTCGCTGTGTAAAATTTTACTGAACAAAATAAAATGCTTGATTCTCAATATATTTGAGAGCAGCAAATGAACACACAAAAAAAAAAAAACCGTTGGGCAGAGGATTCTAGATATTATGGAAAATGAGCAGAAAAGGTTGAGACAGACCTCTCGCAGAAGAGCACCAAAGATGATTTGTAAAAGATCAAGCTTACAGAACCAGACTAGGACAGTGGTTTCCAGAGGCAAAGGGGTAGAGGAAATGGGGATATGTAGGTCAAGACATATAAACTCTCTCTTTTATTCTTTATTGAATCTCAGTTCGTTAACACAGTGTCATATTAGTTTCAGGTGTACAATATAGTGATTCAAAAATTCCATACATCACCCGGCGCTCATCACCAGTACCCTCCTCAGTCGCCCTCACCTACTTCACCCATTCCCCCACCCACCTCCCCTCTGGTAACCATCACTTTCTGCTCTATAATTAAGAGTCTGTTTCTTGGTTTGTCTCTTTTTTATCCTTTGTTTGTTTGTTTTGTTTTGTTTTGTTTAATTCCACAAATGAGTGAGATCATATGGTACTTGTCTTTCTCTTACTTATTTCACTTAGCTTTGTACTCTCTTGCAGATGCCAAGATTTCATTCTATTTTATGGCTGAATAATATTCCATTGTATATACAACCACATCTTTATCCATTCACCTATCCATGGACACTTGGACTGCTTCCATAATTTGGCTGTTGTAAACAATGCTGCAGTAAACATAGCGGTGCATGCATCCCTTTGAGTTCGTGCTTTGGTATTTTGGGGGTACCTACCCAGTAGTGTAATTCCTGGATTGTAGGGTAGTTCTAGTTTCAACTTTTTGAAGAACCTCCACACTGTTTTCCACAGTGGTTGCACCAGTTTGCATCCCCACCAACAGGGCAAGAGGGCTCCCCTTTCTCCACATCCTCACCAACCAATACCTCCTATTTCCTGTGTGGTTGACTTTAGCCATTCTGACAGGCGTGAGGCGATAAGTTTGATTTCTATTTCCCTGGTAAGTGATATTGAGCATCTTTTCATGTGCCTGTTGGCCATCTGGATGTCTTCTCTGGAGACATGTCTATTCATGTCTTCCACCCATTTAATTGGATTATTTGGCTTTTTGAGTGTTGAGTTCTTTATATATTTTAGATACTAACTCTTTTTAACAGATATGTCATTTGCAAATGTTTTCTCCCATTCTGTATGTTGTCTTCTAGTTTCCTTCGCTGTACAGGGGCTTTCTTGTGTTGATGTGGTCCCTTGCCTCAGGAGACATAGCTAGAAAAAAAATTGCAAGAGCCAGTATTTTTTTTTAAGATTCTTATTTATTTACTCATGAGACACAGAGAGAGAGGGGGGCAGGCAGAGAGAGAAACAGGCTCCATGCAGGGAGCCTGACGTGGGACTCGATCCTGGTACTCCAGGATCACGCCCTGGGCCAAAGGCAGATGCTCAACCACTGAGCCACCCAGGCTTCCCAGCTAGAGCCAATATTACTGCCTATGTAGGATTCTCTTGTAGGATTTTTATGGTTTCAGGTCTCACATTTAGATCTTTAATCCATTTTGAATTTATTTTCATATATGCTATAAGTAAGTGGTCCAGCTTCTTTCTTTTGCATATTGCTGTCCAGTTTTCCCAACACCATTTGTTTAAGAGATTATCATTTTCCCACTGGATATTCTTTCTTGCTTTGTCGAAGATTAATTGAATATATAGTTGTGGATTTATTTCTGGGTTTTCTATTCTGTTCCATTGATCTATGTGTCTATTTTTGGGCCGATTCCATACTGTTTTGATTACTATGGTTTTGTAATATAACTTGAAGCCCAGAACTGTGATACCTCTAGCTTTGCTCCATTGCTTTAGCTATTCAGGGTCTTTGTTCTACACAAATTTTAGAATTGTTTTAGTTTTGAGAAAAATGCTGTTGGTATTTTGATAGGGATTGTGTTAAATGTGTAGATTGCTTTGGGTAGTATGAACATTTTAACAATATTTGTTCTTCCAACCCATAAACATGGAATATTTTTCCACTTCTTTCTGTTATCTTCGATCTCTTTCATCAATGTTTTACAGTTTTCAGAGTATAGGCCTTTCACCAATTTGATTAGGTTTATTCCTAGGGGTCTTGTTATTTTTGGCGCAGTTGTAAATAGGATAGATTGCTTAATTTCTCTTTCTGCTACTTCATTATTGATGTATAGAAATGCAACAGATTTCTGTACTTTGATTTTGTATCCTGAAACTTTACTGAATTCATTTATCAGTTCCAGCAGTTATTTGGTGGTCTTTCAGGTTTTCTTACATAGTATTATGTCATCAGAAATAATGAAAGTTTTACTTCTTCCTTACTGATTTGGATGCCTTTTATTTCTTTTTGTTGTCTGATTGCTGTGGCTAGGACTTCCAGTACTATGTTAAATAAAAGTGGTGAGAGTGGACATCCTTGTCTTTACCTGTCCTGAGGGGAAAAACTCTGTTTTTCATCACTGAGGATGATGTTAGCTATGTTATTTTCATATATGGCCTTTATTATGTTGAGGTATGTTTCTTCTAAACCTGCTTTGTTGAGAGTTTTTATCATGAATGGATGTGGTGCTTTGTCAAATGCTTTTTCTGCATCTACTGAAATGATCATATGGTTCTTACCCTCTTATTGATGTGATGTATCATGATGATTGATTTGCAAATAGTGAACTACTCTTGCAACCCAGGAATAAATCCCACTTGATTGTGGTAAATGTTTCTTTTAAATGTATTGTTGGATTCAGTTTGCTAATATTTTGTTGAGGATTTTTTGCATCTATATTTTTCATATTGACCTGTAGTTCTCTAATTTTTTAGTAGTGTCTTTATCTGGTTTTGGTATCAGGATAATGCTGGCCTCAAAGAATAAATTTGAAAGTTTTCCTTCCTTTTCTATTTTTTTAGAATAGTCTGAGAAGAATAGGTGTTAACTTCTTTAAATGTTTGGTAAAAATTTGCCTTGTGAAGCCATCTGATCCTGGACTTGTGTTTGTTGGGAGGTTTTTTGTTTTTGTTTTGGTTTTGTTTTGTTTTGTTTTGTTTTGTTTTTTGATTACTGATCAATTTCTTTGCTGTTTATCAACAAACTTTCAATTACAAGATGAAAAAGAAGTTCTATGGATCTAATGTACAACATGGTGACTATAGTTAATAATACTGCACTCGTCACCTAAAATCCATGCTAAAAGAGTAGATCTTTTTTTTTTTGAGAGTAGATCTTAAATGTTACCATCATACATACACAAAAATGATAACTACGTGAGATGATGTATATGGCAACTAACTTGATCATGGTAACCATTTTACAATGTATATTAACATCATCACACTGTACACCATTAAAAAATAAAATAACACTGCTTCACATGCAAAAAAAAAAAGAAAGCTGTTAAGTTTGGGTTAAGGTGCAATTGGAGTAGCAGCTGTAATAGGGGCTATATTATTGGAGCAAAGAGATGTCTTAAAGGGAAACAATTACAAATAAGTGAAAATAGAAATCAGAAAAGCACTGAATAGAAAAAAAAGCCCTCCTGAACTACACACACACACACACACACACACACTCCCCAAAAATCAGGCCAATCAATAAGTAGAAAATGGCCTAAGAAATGGACCAAGCTAATGGAAGGTGAATCATATTCTTTCCTATTTTTAATCATAAGCTAAAGGTTCAGCAGGTATATGTGAGTATGTGTGGAATGAACCCTGGATATTTCTTATTGAGGTTTTGGAGCTGGCTTTCAATGATTTGAACATAGCTGTACTGATTATGATTTCTCTACAATGATTTTAACTCAGTTGGTGTTTAGTAAGAATATACCAGAAGCAAATCCATGTACTACTACCTATCTTAGGAGAGGGAAGTAAAAAGTAGAGGAAGAGAGAGAGAAGACTTTAAAAAGGCCAATGAGAGAAACAAAAGGAGAGAAAGAGGAAGAAAAAGAAAAAGGGGGGTATTGAGGGAGGAAAGGATTGAGAGGAAGGTAAAGAAAACAGCAAAAATATCACCAACACATCCACATTTTGCTTTCTTCCCACAGCTTTGTCCTTCAAGAGAGCTCAAAGGCCAAATGAGGTTCTGCTGAGCCTTTGTTCCTAATTCTGTACTTTGTTTTCGTCTCTCTCATGAATCCTGCCTTTTATATGAATAGTCAGTCCCCAGAAGCCTAGTTTTGTAGCTTCTTTTTATTCACATGGTTCAGTATGTCACAGATGGCGCAACACTGGGAGGAGGTGTGTGTGTGCGCATGTATGTTGATCGTTAGTTTTGTCTCTTGCTTCCCTACCCACTTTAAGCAGAGGGAACTCTTTTAATTTGCTTTTATCTTTTTTATTTAGAAAATATCTCAAACTTACAGAGAAGTTGCAAGAATAATACAAAGAATTATTTGTATCCTGTTCTTTGTATTATTGGTTAGTCCTTTACTAACCAATTTTCAACACGCCATCACATTTATTTTCTCTTAATCTTTCCAAATGTTTTAACATTTATTCTATAATCCTATCCAACTTATGTGTGTTTCCTAAACAATTTGATAGTAGGTAGCATACAACAACATGCCCTTAATCCTCCAGTGTTTCCGTGGTATGTATTTCCAAACTACAAGAACATTCTCTTACATAACCTTGACGCTGTTAGCAAACTTGGAAACTTGAACATTGACACAATATGATTATATAGTGCAGGGTTCAGCAACCCTAAGGGTCAACCCCTGGCTTGCCAACTGATTCTGTGAAGACAATTTTGCTGGAACACAACCATGCCCATTCTTTGTGTGTTGCCACGGCAACAATGTGAACAATAACAAAGCTGGAGAGTTGGTACAAGAGAGCCAAGATGGCCTGCAAAGCCTAAAAAAATTTACTATTTGGTCCTTTACAGAAAAAAAAAAAAAAAGAATTGCCAGTCACAACATAATACATAGCCCATATCCCACTGTCAAGTAGCTCAAGTATGTCCTTTTTAACTGGATTTCCCAGTCTAGGATTCGATCAAGAGACATGAATTGCATTTAACTGGCACTTCTCAGAGTCTTCTTCTATCCAGCACAACTCCTCAACCTTTCTCTGTCTTTCATGACATTGCCATTTTGAGGAGAAAAGCCAGGTATTTTTTTTAGAATACTCCTCTATTGGGCTTTACCTGACACTTCCTCATGATTCCATTCAGATAATGTGTTTGTCAGAATGCTACAAAAGTGATTTTACATTTCTCTCATGGCAGCAAACCCAGATCACACATCTGCCCCTCTTTAATGGTGGTCATTTTGATGTTCCATTTCTCCACTATAGGCACTATTTTTTGTCTTTGCAATGAATAAAAAACCTATAAGGAGATGCTTTAGGAGCATGTAAATATTTTGCTCTCCCTCAAACTTCTCCTGCCCCCAATTTGGCATCAATTGGTGATTCTTTCCCAAATCAATGTTTATTCTTATTAATGCAAAATGAAAATTTTCCTAACTTGTGGCATCACAGAATCCAAGATGGCATCAGTTCGTGATTAGAAATCAGATGTTCATAAATACTAAACGACTCATCTATCGCTCCCTATCTTTCAAGTACTCTTTAGGGAACTTTAGAACTTTTAGGACTCCTCAACTGGCATGGTCCTAAAGTCTCTCAGGCTACAGACCATTTACTCAGGCAAATGTTTTCAAGACTCAAATCATCAAAATTTCTTTCTCATCCGTATACAAAACCTATCCTGTAAAGCTACCACTTCTGTTCAAAAGCTGTGTTTTTAAACTTTCATTGCTTTTACTTTAGAATGAACATTCCCTTCTATAGTAAAAGTAGAGAAGAAACACCCACAACAGCTAACAGGAAGGCACGTGGCCGGCTCAGCCAGGGGAGCGGGTGACTCTTGATCTGAGGGTTGTGAGATCGAGCCCCACGTTGGGTGTAGACATTACTTAAAAATAAAATCTTAAAAGAAAAAAAAACTAACATGTTTTGGATAATATCAATTTTCAGTCTGCCCATAAATCATCCCTTTCACTTAATCTACCAAGGCTACAAATCAAGGTTCAATAATCACTATCTCAGGTTTGAGGAATTAAAGCACGAAGTTTACAGACTATCTTAATTTGCTGCAGCTGTCATAACAAAATACCACAGACTGGATGGCTGAAACAACTGAAATGTATTTTCTCACAATTCTGGAAGCCAGAAGTCTAAGATCAAGTTGTCAGGAGGTTTGGTTCCTCCTGAGGCCTCTCTCCTTCACTTGCAGATGGCAACCTCCTCACCGTCTCTGTCTGTGCCCTAATCTCTCCTAATAAGGACACCAGTCATATGAGGTGAGGACCCAACATATGACCTCATTGTCTTTAAGTATCTCTCCAAAGGCCCCATCTCCCAATATGGTCACATTCTGACATACTGGGAGTTAGGACTCCAAACACATGAATTTTGAGGGGACACAATTCAGCCCCTAAGATGGTTCTATTTAAGATAACCGCCACTGATTTTCTAGGACACAAAACGATACCTGCTTATATACATGGGTCTTCTAATTCCAAGTGGAATCATAATGGTGAAATAAGTGAAAGTCATGTTCTGGGTGGAACCTGAATATTTAAAGGAGAGGTGACGTAGGGGGACGTGATGGCCATTATCAAAGAGATGAAGGCTTCTCACATGGAAGATGCATTTAGAAATTTACCCATTTTAATTTATTCACCAAAGTTTCAACCATGATCAAGAAACAATACATGTTTCAATGGATAAAACTATTTTCCAACCTATCTGACACTAGAAGGAAAATGAATGACCTCAGAAAATAGGATAAATGCTCAGAATAAACTATGGGTTGAAAGAAGGGTAGAGAGTTAGCAAAATGAGGCTATGCATTTGGATTTATATGTTCCCTTTCTCAAACAAAACTTAACTTTTGGACAGAAAGCTTTCGATGGCTCCATCCATAAAAATTTTAAAGTTTTCTCAACTTCTGCAACAGCTGACAACTCAGGATTGCCTCAGGCAGAAGCAAGAAGTGAAATATCTTCATCCCAATGGCTCAGCGTCATTATATTTTTCTCTGGAGCGAAGTGTATGCCCCACACCGTCCAGGATACAGTGGCAAGAAAAGACCGTGCTCAAGAAAAAGATCATGTCTGAGTGCTGCAAAAACATTTAAAAGTGACTCAACTAAAACTGAAGCCACACGAGGCACTAACAGCTTAAGAGCCACTAGTGCTTATGACAGGCCAGCACCCAGGCCAAGATCGATTCCTCGCCTTTCCACGTTAACCTTATGCTGTAAAACTTAAAACGGACTCCTTTCCAGAATGTGGCAAGGCGACCCCACACGTGGGCAGGTGATGATACAGAACGAGCGCATCCTCTCTGGTCGGTTTGACTTTCAAGCCTTGCCTTTAGGGGAAGCTGAGTCAGAAGCACCAGCGCAGTGTCTACAAAGGGGACCCAGCATCAGGCCCCACTGTTGTCCTGCGGCCTCGTGACCCAGGCCAGGCACACAATCCCTCCGTGTCTGTTTCCAAGTTTGAAAAATGGAGATAATAAGAGGTGGTAAGCGCCTCACTTACTTGCTGCAAGGATTATACGAGATAATATATTTGAAGAGTGTCTTGTGCATGGAAACCGTTTAAGAAGGAAAGCTGTGTTCTGTGGGCAGCCGGGAGGCAGCGAACATGTCAGGCGGGGCTCACATGATCAGATTTTTGTTTCAGATCAACCACTTTGAGAGCCCAGCGCGAGGTGGATGGATTAGAGGTCACTCCTGCAGCCCAGGCAGGCGACCCGGTAGGGAGCCTCCTGCACTGCCCACTGACCCTACCCCGAGGGTCTCAACCAAAGCATCACTGGAATAGGAGGGAGCCAGAGACAGGAAAGAGGGACTTTAAGGAGACAGTGCAGGAGCTGGTGCAGGAAAGGAAAGAGGGAGAAGGATCAGTTGGGTACGTGCAACCAGGGAGGATTATAATCAAGCGAGCTTGAGAGCAAATAATACAACTGCTTTTAAACACGGTGAGCTTGAGGTACACTTCGGGGCACCCCTGCAGGATACCGTCTTTAAAAGATCTGAAGCATCAAGAGGGGACCGAGCTGGAATACCACTTTGATTGAGAGTCAATCGTATTTTACTGATGAGGACAACAGTTTAAACCTATTTTAGAGAGGAGGCGGATTGCACTTCCTAATGCAAGAGAGCGTTTGCAGCCGCATCCTAGTATAAAGGCTGGCGTCAGGTAGTGGTGTTCCGTATCTCGTGATTCGATCAACATCGCATTCATTCCTCAAAATCAGCACTGGTTCTGACAGACCAAGTCCTTTTCTTCAAAAATGCAGAAAGGATGTTTTACAAATCGAAGTTTTTGCTACATCTCATTCGTTATTTCATTCTGTAATCCCCAAAAGAGGACAGTCATAGTGCAGATCTCATTCTGCTGCTCAAGAACCTCACCTCCCCACGGCAATCCTTCTGTGCACCAGCACCTTCTCCTCTCCTACCAAGAAGGGTTGTAGTTTTTATTGGGATCATATAAACACACCCTCAAAAACACGTCACACAGTATCATGGTCACGAATCTGTTCAGCATGTCCCGTGCACTGGGAAGCATCCTTTCAGCTCGAGGTCAACTCACCTGAACCTATGTCAGCAGTATCGGCAGTTAGGGGAGAATCTTTGGATAAAATATGTATAAATAATTCACTGGAGCACCTTAAAGTGATTTTAATAAAGCAGGTTTAGTTGAATAAGTTTCTAAAATATGTAGATTTAGGTTTTGGTTTTCAACCCTCTTTTTCCTATAATTTGGTGGTCTTTAAATAATGTAGCTTTTCATTCACGGGTAAGAAGGTATAATTTTATTTTGGTTTGATTCCACAAATTACTGTATATTTTTCAGGTTTATGGCTTACTATTTATTTAAGTCCTGGAAACCTGCAAATAATTACTGAGGAACTTAGACAATATGACATTAAAATCTACAAGATGATAAATGGCATCAAGTATGGGTTCTTTCTAAACGGTTTTAAAAAATCAATCTGGAGACTGAAAAAAATCAAATTTGACTAGGCTGTTACCACGACCTAGTAAAAATCAAGATGCTTCCATGTGCTTAGCGTTCCAAACACTTAATAAAAAAAGGCAATGAAAAGTTAAAATGTGATTTCCAAATTTTATGAAGAAGTCAGAGCGACGAAGCCAAGAAGAATAAAAATGTTTACCCATTTTGGTGTGAAACTACCCCGACTTAAGTTTTAGGAAAAGTAACATACTTATGAATAATAAAGCAAGCTGATTTTATTTCAGAAAAGAAGCTAACAAATTCTATTAAAGAAAATGCACACAGTTACACTTAGGAGTCTCTAGCAGATGTAGCCAAGGGAGAGAAGGTAATAATGTTATTTTCACGGTTGCATTCAACATTTACCATAAAGTTGCCATCTCTTTGCTACAAGCTATAAATTAAAATCTCAAAGCAAAACTTCCAAGAGAAGTCACCACCACCAGTCAACTAATATTATTTGAAAGCACCAAAGACAAGGCTACTGTCCCCTAGTCGTCTGCACAGCACTCAGAAATGAAAAACTCCCATGTGACGTGTGCTTGACACACGAGGACGTAGTCAGGGACCCCAGGGAGCCGCTGACAGTTCTTGTCCCACGAAGACCAAGCAGAGGCGAGGACACTGAAGCTCCTGCCTCTTCATGGGCCTGCAACACCAGGCCCGGCTTGTGTCCGGGCGCCACCTGCCCCGGCGGTCACTGCAGGTGCCACTGCCCAAAGGGCCTGGAGGCAGGGGCGGGGGGTGTCCAGGCAGGACCCTGACCCTGAAACCCAGCTCCTGGCCTCGTGCCCACGCTGTTCACGAGCTGGGAGAGGTGCGGGCCTGCCGCTGCTTGAACCGGGAACAAAGGCATGCAGCCGGTGTTTGCACACGGTGCCCGGGTCGGCAGCAGGGGCAGGAGATGAGGCCTGGGGCTCAGAGTTGGGCCGTGACCTGGGGCCCGGGATCGAGCCCACATGAGGCTCCCTGCAGGTGCCCCCGGCTCCAGGGTGGGCAGCGGCCCAGGCCATGACCCCAGGGCCCGGGAAAAAGCCCTGTATGCGGCTCCCTGAAGGTGCCCAGGCTCCAGGGTGGGCAGTGGCCCAGGCCGTGACCCCATGACCTGGGGCCCGGGATCGAGCCCCACGTCGGGCTCCCTGCTTCTCCCTCTCCCTGCGCCTCTGCCTCTCTCGGTCTCCAGTGAATAAATACACAAGATCTAAACAAAAAAGAAACAATCTGAGGGGATCCCTGGGTGGCGCAGCGGTTTGGCGCCTGCCTTTGGCCCAGGGCGCGATCCTGGAGACCCGGGATCGAATCCCACATCAGGCTCCCGGTGCATGGAGCCTGCTTCTCCCTCCGCCTGTGTCTCTGCCTCTCTCTCTCTCTCTGTGACTATCATAAATAAATAAAAAAATAAAAAAAATGTTTAAAAAAAAAAAAAAAAAAAGAAACAATCTGAGATGCGTGGCCGGAGGGTCCCGGAGGCTCCCACCTCGGCCTATGTGCCCCCCCCCCCAGCTGCTGAGGGCAGCTCCCGCACGGCCTCCCGGCCCGCTCACTGCAACCCCCGATGCTGCCCGGGCCACTCGGCACTGGACCCTCCTCTGGGGCCTCGGCCTGACGTGCCCCCCACAGGGAGCTGCTCGCGGGGGGGGGGGGCATCCGGGGCATCCCCCCCCCAGCCAGGGGCATTCCCCCCCCCAGTCCGGGGCTCCCCAACCCTCCACATCACGGGGGTTATTTCCTACTTAGAGCTCCTGCTTTCTGTCTTGAGGTTTCAATAGAGTCTCACATAAAACTCGTTCCTACACTAGAGTATTCTAGAAGGCCCCAAGAAAGCTGCGGGAGGCCACCTGGGACCACAACCGCCATCAGTGGCTCTCTGCACCTGTCAGCTCCCCGTGGCCTCCTGGGGAGGCACATGGGGGGCACACGAGGGCACAGGGGGGCACAGGGGGCACAGAGGGCATGGGGGGAGGGGGCACACAGGGGGGCACAGGGGGCACAGGGGCACTGCCATCGGACCTCACTCCACCCAGGCCTCTGCCCATGAGCCGAGGCTGACACCCAGGAGCTGTGGCCGGGCTCCCCCCTGACATCCGGGTCCACCCGCACCCTGGACCCCCAGTTCTGCAGGGCGTCTCCCTCGGTGCCGCACCCCCTCCTGCAGGTGAGGGCAGCCCTCTGCAGACCCCCCGCCCGCCACGCTCCCCGGCCTCCCGCCCGTGCTCAGGCCTGGTACTCATGTCTTCCCCTGTGCCCCGACAGTCAGCCGGCCTACAAACCGCCCCTTTCTACCTCTCCTGTCCTCCTCCATCCATCCTGTCCTCTTCATTCTTCTTAAGGCTTTTATTTCCTTATTGGAGGGAGAGAGAGGAGAGAGAGGAGAGAGGGGGGACAGAGAGGGGAGAGAGAAGGGAGAGAGAAGGGGGAGAGGGGAGACAGGAGACAAGAGGGAAGACAGAAGGGGGACAGAGTGGGATAGACAGGAGGCAGAGAAGAGAGAGAGGGGAGAGGACAGAGAGGGGACAGAGGGGAGAGAGGAGACAGAGAAGAGAGACAGAGGGGGGACAGAGGGGGCACAGAGAGGGACAGAGGGGGAGAGAGAGGGAGGACAGAGGGGAGAGAGAGGAGGGGGGAGAGGGGGAAGAGAGGGGGTTAAGGTGGGGATAGAGAAGGGAAGACAGGAGTGACAGAGGGGGGAGAAGGGGTCAAGAGACGGGGAGGGTGGAGAGATGGGGGAGAGAGAGAGGGAAGGGGGGGAGAGAGCACAAGCACGCCGTGGGGAAAGGGACAAGTGGAGTCCGAGCTGAGCATGGAGCCAGTCACGGGGCCCAATCCCAGGGGTCTAGCCCGGGGCGAAGGCAGACACTCTGCCTGCTGGGGCTCCCCAGGCGCCCCAACAACCTCACGGTCTACAGCAGGTGAACCGCAGAGCCGTGACGGGATCAGAATGTGTGTCAGGCACCTGAGGGCGACTTACTGAATCAGGTCAAGGGCAAGAGCGCGGGTGAGGGCGCAGGCGGGCAGGGAGAAAGGTGTGAAATGTTTTGTTGATAGAGGGGGGCCTTGACACCCCACCCTGGCAACACTACTGCCACGCGCTGGAGAACCAGGGGAATCATGGATGAGGCCACTGCTGAAAAGGCACGTCGGGCCCACCGTCCTACCACCTGTATGGGTCGGTCTGGGTGGTGGCCACACGTTGGACGCATCAAACGCTATAAAGCAACTGAGAGGCAAAGCATCTGGTGGGCAAAACTGCCAATTTTTAAAAAAGGTTAATGGGTCTCACATCCTGAATCCGGGCAAAGCCCCTGGTAAAGGAGGTGTAAGGCCCACGGCGGTGAACAGGTGAGCTGAGTAACTGGCTCTATGTTTAGTCTTAACGGTAGAACAAAGTTAAAGACCATGGAGGAGATGAAAATACATTTCAAAATTACTTCAAAAATAGGATAGTTAATTCGGCCTTTTATTATTTTTTTAAAGATTTTATTTATTTATTTATTTATTTATTTATTTATTTATTTATTTATTTATTTATGATAGAGAGAGAGAGAGAGAGAGAGAGAGGCAGAGAGAGAAGCAGGCTCCATGCCCGGAGCCCGACACTGGACTTGATCCCGGGACTCCAGGATCACGCCTTGGGCCAAAGGCAGGTGCTAAACCGCTGAGCCACCCAGGGATCCCCTAATTCGGCCTTTTAAATAAATCTTTTGTTCTCTGAAACTGGAATTAGAAATGGAAGTCTATTTGACTCCCATATTTATCTTAAAACTGCTGTTAGGAGTTTACGCATCAAAATTAGAAGACTGTGCTTGCAGGGCGTTTCTGTTCAACGAGGCAGCTCTGGGCTTCGAAGTTCACGCTGGCATGAGGTTCTTCTCCCTCGGCCTCCCCCCACTCGTGCTCTCCCTCTCTCTCTCAAATAAAACCTTTTTAAAATAAATGAATTAATAAATTGCAATATTGTTAACTTAGAGGTAGTCCTCAATTTCTACCAAGAAATTTTTATAAATACGCATTTCAAGGGCCTCCAACAACAAGATTTACCTGCTTGAAGGAATGGGGGTCTTGCGGGTATTTTCTCTCTTCCAGTACATACAGCATCCTATTTTCCAGAAGTCAAGCACTCAATAAAGGCTTGTTAACTCACTCAAGAGGGGTTCTAAAATGGACCATCTGGCTGCTGTGTATTTTCTTCTCAGATTTTAACTTGTTCTCATCGAATCATTAATAAATAAATAAATAAATAAATAAATAAATAAATAAATAAATAAAATGTATAAAAATAAATGAATATGTAAATCCTGCTTATATGGATTATAGGCATTAACACAAATCAGCAATTCACAGGGTTTCTTTAATGTTGTGGCTTGCTTGCTCTTAACACTTCACCCCGAGTGGCAGGAAGCACGTTCCTGCTTTCCTCAAACAAGAAGACGGACGGACGGAGCCCGGACAGGGCCTGTGCTGGATCATGCGGAACAGTACAAACGCCCTTGAACAGCATGGGTTTTAACTATGTACAGTCCACTTTTACCTGGATTTTCTTTTTCAATAAACACAGTACAGTACCCGAAGGGCATTCCTTCCTTCTTGTAATTGTCTTAATAGCATCTTCTTTGCTCTAACTGTAAGAACACGGTGTGTAATGCCTATGATAAAACAGGGGTACTTTTGGTTGCTGGGAAGGCTCCTGGTCAACTGCTAGCAAAGTTTCTGGGGGGTCAAGAGTGAGAAGTGGATTTTCAATGGCACTGGGAGGTCAGTGGCCTTAGCCCCTGTGTTGTTCGACCGTCAGCTGTACTTTCCAGCCTGAAGAAGAGGTGAAGCTCCGAGTCAAATAGCCCGGACCATACGCCGAACCTCAGCCTGTAAGTAAGACTGAAAATAAATCTATTCAATGGCCCTGGGGCCCAGCTCTCTCTCTCTCTCTCTCTCTTCATACATCAAACCGCACGATAGTAGATTTGTTTCCAGCACCAATGGATTGCTTAAGGTACCCTGAAATGGGTGCAGAGCTAAAGAAACTTGTGACTGTGAATGTTTGGTCACCAAGGGGAAGGTGATGGAGAAGGAAGACTGGAAACAAAGATTGGTTTATATAGTGTATACATTCAGGGGCGCCCGGGTGGCTGTCGGTTAAGCGTCGGCCTTTGGCTCACGTGACCCCAGGGTCCTGGGATCGAGTCTCGCATCAGCCTCCCTGCTTCTCCCTTTCCTCCTCCCCCTCCCCGACCATGCTCACTTGTACAAGGTCTCTCTCAAATAAATAAATAAATAAAATCTTAAAAATAAAAGAAATAAAGTGGGTACATCAGAAGACAAAAACAGGAACACCCTGGGAGACAGAGCTGCTGCGGATGAACTAGCCGTGGGGCCACTTTCAGATACAACGAAGCTAACAGCCAAATCACAGAAAAGCGGTCTCTCTTCCAAAGCCACCAGTGTGCCACTTGAGTTAGTCAGTGAAGTTTTTGCTACTGATGGACACACATGGACGATAAAAAACAAAACAAAACAAAAAACCCACACAAGGTGCAAGAGAATACAGAGGATCCCCAGTGTTTGCGATCAACAAGACACTGATTGTTCTTGGTTGAACGGCTTATTCTGGGAATTCTTCTGACAGGAGAGACCAGATAGCATCTGTCTCCTACAAGTAAAGGCATTGAGCCAATGAGCAGCTCTCGTTCCCCCAGACAACAACAAATGAAGTCAGAGCAAGGAGGAACCAGGTAGTAAATCCTATTCACGCCCCGATGCGTCCACTCCGTGCTTTTCCTCCAAGCTGAGCCAAGGCAGGGCTCACTTCCTTAGATAAATGATTCCAGATCAAAATAAAATTTTACTAACCTGAAGTCTAATTATTAAGTATTTAGACACAGGCCCTTAATGATGTAGTAATGCCATCAACACTGGGTCCAGCTGTGTCTCTATTCATTTTTAAATGCTTGACATACATTATATTATCAATAATTACATTATCAAGACCTACAAGAGCAGCACTTTTTTTCTTCCAAAGTATTTTATTCTATTGACTCATTTAGGTCTCATTTTCTGCCACTCAGAGTGTTTAAGTGGGAAAAAGCAGTAGTATGACTTACATAAAAATAATATAATCCCAAAGTATTATAATTCTGATTTTTCAGCTTCCTTTTCCTTCTCATCTCTCTTCCTTGGATATTATGAATTAGTACACTGTAAGTGTAGGAATACTGAGCCGGATTCTCTTCCTGAGTAACGAGGAAACAGAAAGGTAATGGAAATCGAACGCACTGAAGGAACTCCCACTTTTCCCTAAGTGCTCAGGTCACAGAGCCTAGGCTGTGCAGTCATGTCATGTTGAGTACAATCACGGCTACCACTTGAGGAGTCGGTCCTCCATCTCTGTACTCTTATCTTCACACAGCGCCTGCAACTAGTTTAGAATTAAAGCATAATTAAACTGAAACCCTAATTAAAAATACTAGACTAATGTGATATGAAATGTCCTTTATTACCACAGGCCAATTATGTCTCAGTTTGCCATTGTCCTCAAATGTGTATGAATTTTATCTTTTCATAAAAATAATGGAGCACAGATTTGGTAATGACATCCTGGGCAGGATGTCCTGGTAATTTCCAGAATCGGTCATTTCCTTTTCAATTAATTTCCCCTCTTCATGGCTCTGTTATACATCCCCAGTGTCCCTTGACTCCACAGAACCTATCTTAGCTACTGACCAAAGGGTCCTTCGAATACAGTAGCTGGTGAATTCAAGATATACACGTTACAATTGCCGTGTGTATCAAAGAAAACCAAAGATTTTTATTTTTCTCGTTTGGTATTAATGGGCTTACCCATCACTCTCAGTCTTTTAACAGACCTATATTGTCCCCAAGAATAGTGGGTTTCAGTTCCACTAACCTTTCTTACTATTTTATTCCAGAGAAGTCCTATCAAATAAATGCCTAGCAGCATTCTGAACTCCTAACAGTAAAATTAAGATTTAATTTTTTTAGAGAAGTAATGCTTTTCTATAGGTCATTCATTCTCAATCCTGTCTATAACCATAGGTAAATTTTCAAGTGAATAGTTAGCCTTCAATAAACAACTGTCTCCAAGTTTTAACAAGTTAACAGTCGAATACTAGATATAACAAATTTGAATAAGACTGACTCGGTGCTGCTAATTTCATTGCTATTGAGTCAGTTATCAAATGATAATAGCAACACCTATATGTTCCCATGATCAGAAATAAACTGAGGAAGAAAATATTTCCTGAGTGATCCTTTACAAGGTAATAAGGCACTTGTATATGACTTTTTGTTACTGCCCTATTTTAAAAATAAAGGGTTAAGGAAATATTGAGTTATGCTTCTTAAATGCAAAGAGAGTCAATGAAAATTTATCTCCATTTATATTTTTTCTGATACCGTCCTCAAAAACAAATTTAATTAGCATGGTTCATTCAAATCAAATCATATTTTTAAACTTAATACTTTGCTTCCTTTCATAAAATACAAATCAAATCCACAACCCCAACTGCTCTAATTTTAATTTGCTTCAAAATACATACAAACCTCATAAAAATTAAATTTCCATTTTAACAAGCAGACAATCTCAACAGGATGCTCATAGGATCAAAAGCATTAGAGTGGAATCTCTGAACCCACAATAAAAAGGAAGAATGATCTACATATAACAATGTTGATTATGTGAAGTTTTAACACTACCCACAAATAAACACAAGCTACATAATTACAATTCAACTACTATACGATAAGGAAAATTATCAGAAAGACCTGGTAGTCTATAAGAACGTTAACCTATGGTTTTGATGAAATCAATCCATAATGACTTTTTTAATGACTTAAGTAATGACATTCTAAATACAAAACCATTGTTTACAATGGCACAGATCAACATTTATCATCTGGTTCTAAACAAATCACCAGCACTCAGGCTAGTTAGTCTTCATTCAGTTCTGCGGCAATCAAATTTCTAACAATTCCCTTCACTAAGGGAAAAATAAGAGTGAAAAGAGAAAAAATTGCCTGGCATCAGAGAGATCCATATCATTAAAATGTTATATCTAACAAATCATTCACTGGAAATATTTGCAGATGACTCTACTTAATATTGTATTGAACGCTGAAAATATGCAAAAATAGTTGATTTCAGGTGCACTCATCACACACACAATTACAGAAGGAAATGATATGATAATTAGCTTAGCTGAATTACCACTATATATATAGGTATATGAAATCCTGTTGCACACCTTAAATATATACAATTTTATTTAAAAATACATTGATAAAGGGAAAAAATGCACATACATACACACACACAAATAATCCCTCCTCTATGGTAACCATTATTATTACAAAGACAAGTTCCCATTCATGGAAAAGAGACACAGATCTAACTCAATGCATGTTGCTACAATTAAAAAAACAAAAATGAAATAAAACAAAAGGAGAAAAGAAAAAAGGACTATTTGGGCTACAGTAGGGATGCTAGTAAACAAAGGGAGAGCCCACGGAGCAAGGTAGAGGAGCTCTGCAAGGGGACCAAGTCTGGAGGTAATCACTACAGAAAGAAAACAGAAGCTGACCAAGTCCAAAAAGAAACAGAATGTTGCTCCTGCTGGAAACATACTATCACAGAATACAATCACAATAACCAGATAAGCAATAATGCAAAATACCTTCTAGGAATGAAGAATAATCAGCAGTTTTTCTTGAGCACTAAACATACTTTAAAAAAAAAATCTATGTACCATTTTCTTTTTCATTTCATCTCTGTAAAAGCCAGAAGACCGGTATTATCCTCGTTTTGGACAAAGAAGTTAAACAATGGCTTTAACTAATAGAACTTAGATTGCAACTGGCAGATTTTGAATTTGCATTAAGTTTAATTGGGCTTCAGAGTCCACAGTTCATTATTCTGAATTCTGTGACAAGATCAACAAACGCTCGCTCCCTAACCCCAACAATGCTGTGCCACACATTCGTTTTTCTCACTAAAGTCAGTATTCGTTTGGGGACAGAACATCCCTAATGTGAAGGAGGACTCTGTCCAACTAATAGAATTCTTAAGTATTCTACAAATTTAGCACTTGTCTCATATCTATATTCTCTTTGTCAGTGAATCTTTATCCTCCAAGTAACTGACCAAGTCTACCCAAAAAAAGGGAAAGGGAATTACGTAAGAATCCTGCCTATAAAGAGAAAAGATATTCCCTATAAAGTAAAAGATATTTACTAGTTACTAAGGGTAACTAGTAAAAGTCAACAAACACAGATCCTCAAAAGTAGGCAAATCACACTGGTTTCAAGGGAAGGATATACCCAGTGCATACATTTCTCATAATTATCTTACATCTCTGTGCTGGAAAGGGAATTTCCTCTGTGTGGAAAGGGAATTAGTAAGAATCCTGCCTGTGCTGGAAAGGGAATTTCCTCTGTGTGGAAAGGGAATTAGTAAGAATCCTGCCTATAAAGAGAAAAGATATTCCCTATAAAGTAAAAGATATTCCTTCAAGGGAAGGATATACCCAGTGCATACATTTCTCATAATTATCTTACATCTCTGTGCTAGATACCCTGCTAAGCATCCTACATGCATTACACCACTCTAAGGTGAGTACCATCATCAGCTCCATCCTCAGCACTTAACTAAAGATTTTCTATCTTCTTCAAGGTTGCATACTGAATATGTGATGGAGATGAATTATGACTGGCCAAGGGAAAGACCAAATACACAAAATGTTAGCTAGGAATTTATTCCAATAATACAGGAGTAAATTGATAATGGGCTGAAATAGGATAAAAGTAATAAAAATTAAAAGAAGGGGAGATCGTAGAATCTACACAAAAACTTGATAAATAAAAGTTAAAGAACTTAAGTAATTAAATACAGAATACATATTAAAATGTATTTATTGGGGGGGGCACCTGGGTGGCTCACTTGGTTAAGCATCCAATTTTGGCGCACGTTATGATCTCAGGGTCATGAGGTTAAGCACCACCTCAGGCTCTGTGCTGGCCATGGAGCCTGCTTAGGATTCTCTCCGTCTCCCACTGCCCCCACACCTTTCTCTCTCTAAAAAAAAAAAAAGGTAACGTATCAATTTTTTTAATTATAATAAAACTGATGCAGTTCTGAATGATGAAACAGTACTACTGTCAATACAAATGTAGAATATCTATTTAGGGAACAAATATGAATTTATATTAAAGAGTATTAAAATAGTCTCATGGCACTGGGGTGGCTCAGTTAGGCCTCCTACTCTTGATTTCAGCTCAGGTCATGTGATAGAGCCCTGCATCAGCCTCTATGCTCAGCAGGGAATCTGCTTGAGACTCTCTCTCTCCCTCTCCCTTTACTTCTCCCCCGATTCACTCATGCTTGCTCATGCCCACAGTCTCTCTCTAAAATAAATAAAATCTTTTTTTTAAAGAATATTAAAATAGATTCATCTTTTTCTTGATACTACAGCATTTAGAAATTAACTCAGGGAATACTACTCAAAATGCACAAAGTTCCTCATTATTTTTGTTTAAAAAAAAAAAAACTTCAAAGATGTAAATGGAAACCTAAATATTAAACATAAGTTAAATGGCAAACTAAACTACAATACAAATTCATCTGTGATACAGGTCATAATAACAAATAGAAAATATTAGGGAAAAAAGCATGCACTCATTAGATGAATGAATTGGGGAAAAAACAGAAAAATTATATCTGTGCTATGATTATAACTGTTGAGAATAATTTATGGATCAGAGAGAAGAAATATGAACATGCACACACACACACACACACAAATAATATGAGATGATTATCAGTTTGGTTGTAAGTGACTGAAATTAAACCCAAACTGGCTTAGGCTAAAGGAAAAATGCATTGACTTGAGTAATCAAAGGAAGTGACGAATAATTAAATCATGAATATGCAGGGAAGACAGTAGTTTCTCCTAAGTGATTGAGTTAGAAAACAAAAATCAGGGCTGCCTGGGTGGCTCAGTCAGTTAAGCGTCTGCCTTCAGTTCAGGTCATGATCACGGGTCCTGGGGTCGAGCCCCAGTGCCAGGCTCCCTGCTCAGGGGGAGGCCTGCTTCTCCCTCTCCCTTTACCCCTCCTCCTATTCATGTTCTCTCTCTCTCTCTCTCTCTCTCTCTCTCTCTTCAATGAATAAATAAATTATTTTTTAAAAATTCAACTGAGTACATTTAAAAGCTCTTATTGGCTTTATTCAACAACTCATGAAACTGGCAGCACCCAATCTAGCAGAAAGAAAGGAACTCCAAAGAGCCATATGAAATGAAAGACTTGTACAGACAGAAGGAAGCAAGAACAAGGAAGTTGTACTTGGCAAAGAAGTGGGCCAGTCATTGCAAGGTTACTTTCCTTTAAGGGATGCCAAGGCCATGAGGCAGATTACCTAATGCTGATCAGAGGCTTCCTGGTTGGCTGGTTTAAGAATCCATTTCTGGGAGAGCCAGAACTGTAATTAGGTTTTGGTTTGGTAACACAAAGCTTATGATAAGCAAGTCCATTTTAGGCCTGGTGTCTTGTTTTTTAACAGTTGGAACCATGGGTTTTTAAACATGGCAGGGGATCTCCAGGTCCTCTCTCTAACACCCTTTTCTTGCTTTCTCCACAAGGCAAAAAAGATGAATGCCACAAGCGAATCTTAAAATTTCTTCTACCTGTTAGCAAACGACTTTCTTGGTCTGTCAAACAAATCCTAAGGTAACAAGAAACAACCAGCGTTGGGGAGGATGTAGAGAAAAAGGAACGCTCTTGCACCATTAGCGGGAATGCACATCGGTGCAGCCACTGTGAAAAACCATATGAGGGTTCCTCAAAAAACTAAAAACAGAACTACCCTATGACGCAGGAACCACATTACTGGGTATTTACCCAAATGCAAAAAAATAAAAAACAAAAAAATACAAAAATACAAAATACAAAAATACAAAGACACAAATGCAAAGGAATGCATACACTCCTATGTCTATCACAGCACTATTTACAACAGCCAAACTATGGAAACAGCCCAAGTGCCCATTGATAGATGAATGGATAAAGACACACACACACACACACACACACACACACACACACACACACATGAGGAATATTACTTAGCCATAAAAAAGAGTGAAATCTTGCCATCTGCAACAATGCAGAGTTAGAAAGTATTATGATAAGCAAAATAAGTCAGAGAAAAGACAAATACCATGTGATTTCACTCATGTGGAATTTAAGAAGCAAAAGAGATGAACATAGGGGAAGGGAAGGAAAATAAAATAAGATGAAAAAAGAGAGATAAACCAGAAAAGACTTAACTACAGAGAATAAACTAAGGGTTGCCACAGGGGAGGTGGGTAAGGAATGAGCTAACCGCGTGGTGGGCATGAAGGAGGGCCCCTGTTGGGATGAGCACTGGGTGTTGTACACAAGTGAAGAATCACTAAATTCTACACCTGAAACCAATACTACAATATTTGTTAACTAACTTGAATTTAAATAAAAACTTGGGGGGGGGGAGAAGTCAGAGAAAGAGAAATGCCATAGGACTTCACTCATGTGGAATTTAAGAAACAAAACAGATGAGCAAAGAAAAGCGAAGAGAGAGAGACAGAGAGAAACTACGAAATAGACTCTTAACTCTTGGGAACAAACTGATGGTCACCAGAGTGGAGGCAGGTGGGAGGATGAGTGAAACAGGGGATGGGCATTAACGAGTACATTTATGATGAAAAAATAAAATGATTAAAAAACTAAAACATTCCTATCTTTAAAAAGAAAAAGAAATCCTAGAATAGGGCTTTTATTTTCACAATAGAGCTAAGCCACCTACCCTAAAGCCACCTACCACGCAGGACACCATGGCTGAAAGTTCCTCCAAGACTACACACTATGAGGAGGGACAGTTTACCAATGTGAAAGCTGGATGCTGCTATCGGAATAAGGAGTAGATGCTGGGCATCCCCCAAGCACAGTTGCCTACTCTAGGATCCAAGATAATATGGTATTTGTAGCCTAAACAAATGCAGATAATTATCTTTGAACCACGCTGAGCATTTTGATATTGTGATTTATAAAAAAAAAATATATATAAAATCTTCATCTCTGTTTCTGACACAGAGCTTCTAAAACCTTTGGAATTTCCTACGTTGTAAGAGTAATAAAGGCATCTTGATATTCATCAAAATCCCCTTCCAACCACACCTGAGCTGAAGTTAATGAGATCACCTTCGGGGAAAACTCCCCAAGATGGGGGCTGGTTGCCAGGAGGAACAACCCCGCGTCTGGAGGGGTAAGCTTTCAATCACACACCCCCACCACCTCCAGGAAGGGGAGAAGGGCGGCAGGTTGAACTGATTACCCAATGTCAGTGATCCAGTCAACCATGCCTCCCTCTGTCATGGATGCTCCACAAAAACCCAAAAAGGATAATATTCAGAGAGTTTCCAGGGTGGTGAGCATGTGGAGGTTCAGGGAGAATGGCAAGCCCAAGGAACACGGAACATCCTTGCCCCTTTCTCCATACCTTGCCCTATACTTCTCTTCCATCTTGCTCTTTTTGAATTATATCCTTTCATAATAAATTGGCGATCTAGTAAGTAGAATGTTTCTCTGAGTTCTGTGAGCCATTCTAGCAAATTTGACAAGTATAAGGAGGAAGCTGAGGGAACCTCCCATCTGTAGGTGGTTGCTCAGACGCAAGGGTGACAACTGGGGCTTGCACTGGCATCTCAAGGGGAAGTAGAGACAGTCGTAGAGGACTAAGGCCTTAAGCTGTGGGATCTGATGTTAAGTCCAAGTAGACAGTGTTAGAATTGAGTGAATTGCTTGGTGCTGTTGAAAGAAACATACATGGGAACTGGGGTCACAATCAGAAGCAGTCTATATAATTCTAGAGAATTAGAATTCTAGAGAATTAGTCTAGATAATTCTAGAGGATTCCTTTGCATTCTCTGGAGAGAATGCAAAGGAAAACCTCCTATTACAGTTAGTTTTGCCAACAGGTAATCCAGATTTAGCATTTCTGGGAGTTGGTACTGAGGGGATGAGGTTCAAGAAGAAAATCATTATAGCCTATATTAGTGTTAGTGCTATTGATGTTTTTCAATAAATAAATGTAAATGTCCTTCAATTATTTGAAATCTGATGAGAATTCTTGAAATAAAAGTGAATTTCAGCTATCGTAAAAAATGCAGTAACTACTTTCTTTCACTTTTCACTGGCAAATGGGATCCTGTAAAACTGGAACGAGTTTACGGACATAAAAAAAAAATTTACACTAAGACATAAAGCCATTGATCTTTAATGGGAGAGAAAAACTACTCTATATGAAAAAAATATTTCTCATAAATTGCATTCTCTTATTTTATTGCGAGTAGGCATGAGAAAAGAGCATGCTTTAAAAAGAGGGAAAAAGGGATCCCTGGGTGGCGCAGCGGTTTGGCGCCTGCCTTTGGCCCAGGGCGCGATCCTGGAGACCCGGGATCGAGTCCCACGTCGGGCTCCCGGTGCATGGAGCCTGCTTCTCCCTCTGCCTGTGTCTCTGCCTCTCTCTCTGTCTTTGACTATCATAAATAAATAAAAATTTAAAAAAAATAAAAAAATAAAAAAAAATAAAAAAAAAAAAAATAAAAAGAGGGAAAAAAAGAACAATTCACGTGATTCTCTGATACACTTTCCACAAATCATAGAGGCTTAAGGTTCCGAAAATATTTCCACAGCAACCAATTTTGGTGCCGTAAATTGAAGAGTACACATTCAGGTATTAAACAAACTTATAAAGACAATTGTAACTTATAAAGACAAATGTCTCTTTCTGAAAATAAAATGTATTTCCTACTCAAGTGGACACAGAGAAATGCAAAAAATAACAAAGAGGTTCCATGATAGGAAAAACATTTTCATAAGTCATTCCGGAGGCAGCGTGTTTAGAGTTTCACACACAACGTGCATCAAGTGCAAGAAGGCATACGCCCCTGTTGCTATTGATCCTGCAAGAGTCCTGCATGCGGAGCAGGTGAGGAGCTGGTCCCTGAGCAAAATTCACTAGAAAAGGACGCCTTCTCAAGGCTGTGTCGTAACACTAAGTGGAATAACACTACCATGGTTTCAGAAACTAAGCCATGCTTATCCTGTGGCTCTAAGACATATAAAGTCAAGTAAAATATAAAACAATTATCCAATACATATAACTTTATCATTTTTTAAGTGTCTCAGTATTTATAGCAAATGGCACTATGATATAAAAGGCACCGGGGGGGATGCCTGGGTGGCTCCGTGGTTGAGCGCCTGCCTTAGGCTCAGGGTATGACCCCGGGGTCCCGGGATCGAGTCCCACATCGGGCTCCCTGCCTGGAGCCTGAGTCTCCCTCTGCCTGTGTCTCTGCCCCTCTCTGTGTCTCTCATGAATAAATAAATAAGATCTTTAAAAATAAATAAATAAATAAATAAATGGCACTGGACAATGCACTCCAACTGTTCTTCATTCAATTACATCATACGTGGAAGATCAGGAAAGGAGCCCAAGTATTCTTTATAAGTTCTATTTTCTTGGGGCCCCTGGGTGGCTCGGTCAGTTGGGCCTCCCACTCTTGGTTTCGGCAAGGGTGGTGGTCTCCAGGTCATGGTCTACGGGTTGTGGGATAGTGTCCACGAGTACAGCTCGGGGCGGGGGGTCCTGCTTCCTCCTTCTCCCTCTCCCTCTGCTGCTGCTCCCCCACTGGCATCCTCCCTACAATTTGTCTTTCAGATGAATATGTATATGTAAATAAATCTTTAAAAAAGAATAAGTTTAGAGACACCTGGGTGGCTCAAGGGTTGAGCATCTGCCTTGGGCTCAGGGTATAACCCTGGGGTCCTGGGATCGAGTCCCACGTCGGGCTCTCTGCGTGGAGCCTGCTTCTCCCTCTGCCTGTGTCTCTGCCTCTCTGTCTTTCATGAATGAATAAATAAAAAATAAATAATAAAAATTTTAAAAAATTTTTAAAGTTCCACTTTTTTATACAACCTGCATATTTACAAATTCATAAGAAATGTTTAATGAGCTCAGAGGTAAACTTTATCATCCTCCATACCAATATACATATATTTTCAAGAAAGATCCCACAACTCGCCCTCGAGGGTCACTGTATTGCATTTTTACAACTGCATGATTTCTTTAGGTTTACTGAGGCCTAAGATCATATTTACCAAAACCACTACCATATTTTAAAGGCTATTTTAAAACATATAAGATTTTAAACATATTTTTAGGTGGTGAAAAAGTGCTCAATTCACCAGTTAGAACAGTTCGGGGCATTAACAGTCATTTTAATTCCAAAACCCTTTCTTTTCTCTCCCTGTCTCTCATGCCTGTCCTTCCCCAGAAACCCTCTGCCAAAAGACAGCAGGCAGGGAAACGCCACAGAGGCAGCCTTTAACAGAAATAATGAGACTGATAATGCTGGGGGCAGCGGAAGAAGGTGAGTTTTGCTATTATTTGAAAAGTTAACGCATGACAAGAGAAGTCCTCGCAGTGTTTGCCGACCCCGTTCACTCTGAACCATGAAACTGCCCGGGGCCACACACAGCAAATCCCCAGTCGTGGCCGGGGGAAGGGACCGTGCGGATGCACCAGGGCCCGAAGTGGACAGGCCGTGCATGCTGCGCCCCAGGGCAGAGGGTGGGTGCAGGCCAGGACCACAGGCACCCAGGGCCCCCCCACCCCCCGCGGCCCAGGCCTGGGAGGCTCCATCCCCAGGAGATCAGTAGGTGCGGTGCTTAACCACACGTGTGACGTCATCACTCCTCCCAAGGGTGAGTCTTGACTCTCTCGAGTTTTCTAGTCGTATGACCTTGAGCCGGTGGCCTCTAGTCTTACGACCTTGAGCCGGTGGCCCGATGTGTCTGCGTCTCCCTGGGGGCAAAATCTGGGCGTATCTTGCGTGAGGGCTGCCGCTGCAAGACACTACAGACCGGGGAACTTGGGGAACAAATGCCTTCCCTTGCCCTTGGGAAGCCTTCAAGTCCAGGATCACGGGGCTGGCGAGGTTCTCAGGAGGCCCGTCTCTGGCAGGCAGAGGGCTGCCCCCCGGTGACCCCCCGTGGCCTCTTGCCCGTGCACGCCCCCGGCCGCCCCCTCCTCTCCCTCGGAGGCCACTGGGCCTACGGCCGCAGGCCCGCCCTGAAGATGTCCTTTCAGCTCAGCTGCCCCTTTGGAGGTTCTGTCTCCAATACAGTCACATCGGGGATCAGCGCTGGGGCACAGGGTCGGGGGGGTCCCCGTAACTCAGTCCGGAAGAGCGCGCAACCCTGATCCCTGCCTCAGACGGCGGTGGAGGTTAAACGTGTTCCCTTCCATAAGGTGCCTGGCCCCTGCGAGGTGCTACCCGCGTGCTTCCTATTAGGCTAAGCTCCGTTACATTTCCATTTCTAACAAGTACCCACAAATCGCAGCATCAGGTGGATTAAAAACAGACATTTCTAGTGTGTCTTTAAGAGATCTTGTATCGGAATGGTGATGTCTTCGAGAAAAGAAAAATGTAGGACACATCTTGCTGGAAACATTTATCTCCATTCAAAGCCTGGGTGGTTAACACAGAAACGTTAGTGGTTCCTAACCAGGAGCACAACCAATACGGAGGCTTGATTTTCTCACATTCCCAGTGGGACACAAAGGCTTTCTGTGTCTCAGGATCATGTGCCGATAAACAATGGGGAAAGGATGTTTACGAGGGAGCAGACAACAGCAGCCGGGCTCGCAGGTACCACAGCTGGCGGCTGCAGTGTGGTGTGGCTGATGCCGAGCATCTCCAGTTGTTCTGCCTGCGGTCAGTGCCCGAGCCTGGAAACCGGAGGCGGTCAGGCTACTTTGCACAGACTCCAGGCCCCGTGCGGGCCCGCGGGGACACCGAGACCGCCACCGAGACCCACCTCGGCCTTGCGGCCCTTCCTAATGCTTTTGTTCTCTTGTGTGGTTTTCACTCGCCTTGCACGAGCGAGGCAGGCCCGAGCGCCGTGCACACCAACAGGATGTGTGCGGGGTGGGGGCGGGGGGAAGCGAGGGTGCGGGGACTCCCCGGGCCTCGCAGGCTGCTCTGGCCCTGCCCTTCCCAATCCCCCATGCTCTCCCCCACCCAGGGCCTGCCCATCATCCATTATCCGCAGGCCTCTACGCCTCCTGAGATCTCCCCACTTCCCAGGTTCACCCCTTAAACTCCAGCCACCGCCTCCCAATGAGGCACAGGCCTCCGAGGTGCGTTCCCACATGGCTGAAACCTAGAAGTACCAGCAAACGTATCACACGGTCACTCTGCAAACACTGAAGCCACTCGACTGTCCCCCACCCCCCGGGAACTCTCCAGAGGTAAGATTTCCCCCAACTGGATGCTTTTCCCATCCTTTCCCAGGTGCAGCCAGTTCCCACCACCTCCTGCCCCAACCCCATGTGTCTCGTTCAGCACTTTATGCCAAAATGAGCTGTAACATTTCTTTTATTTTTTTTTAAGATTTTATTTATTTATTCATGGGAGACACAGAGAGAGGCAGAGACACAGGCAGAGAGAGAAGCAGGCTCCATGCAGGGAGCTCGACGTGGGACTCGATCCTAGGACCCCGGGGTCACTATCTGAGCCAAAGACAGATGCTCAACCGCTAAGCTACTCAGGTGTCCCCAGCTGTAACATTTCTCAAGTCCACATTTAAAAAAAATAAAAAAATAACACCTGACTCTACTGGAAGGCAAAGTCTAAACAGAAGGAAAGAACCTACCCGGCGCCCAGCATACACTGAGCTTAATACAGGTGTGTTGATGTACCACACTGCCGTAATGAATGTAACTACTGCTGGGGAATGAATACTGAGTAGGGACCAGGACCTGCTACTTGATGGATCTGCTTGAGGTTCCTTGGACTAGGCTTTCTGCTGACGTTCACTATAACCCTTTTTTTAAAGGATGTAATTCTAATTAAATTAGATTCTATACTAAAAAAAAAAAAAAAAATAAGCTGTACTCTGGTAAGTTTTGACAAAGATTTCCTGCCAAAATACATCCCTTAAAACCAGTATATTATACTTCAGATAAGACTGAGGAAGTTTTCCCATCAGCCGGAATTACAGTGTGTAAATAAGGAACAACTTTGAACCGGCTGCCCAACAGCTGGAGCACTCAGCAGGAACACCCGAGTAAGAAAACACTTTTGTTTCCCGGGGGGTAAAAGGTGAGAGCCAAACAGAATGGTACAACAGAAACAACAAAACGAGGGGAAAAAAAGGTTTATAGAATTTATCCTGACTCTTTGGGAAGGAAAATAAAATATTACAAGCCTTCAATCGAAGTGGCACCATGCCGTCATGCAATCCAAAAGCATTTTAAAACCTGCCCACGATGTTTTCTAGTAAACATTTCCGAAAGAGCCTGAGACTTGATTTATGTGCCTGAAAGGGAATTAGAGTATACCTCCTACATTTTACAATTCACATTAAAACTGTCATAATGCCCTGCAAGTATGTGGTGGGGGGAGGGGGGAATAAGAGTGGAGTTCCTATTTTTCTGACCTTAGTAATCAGCCAAGTGGTACAATCTTGGCTATTCTCTTCAAAAAAAAAAAAAGGAAAAGGAAAATATTATTCTCAGTTCTCAACTTTCTATGTGTCCATTCTCTAATGCAATCCATTATTTTTTTAAATTTTCTTCCTTTCTCCATATTTTATTACACACCAACTCAGTGCAGTCTAAAAGAAACTGCATGTGTGAATGGGCGGATGTGCACATATACATATGCACACACACACACACACACACATATATATATATATATATATATATATATATATATATATATACTTTTCTGTATTCTGAGAAGAGAACAGTAACAGGAAAAGAACCTCAAAAATAGTGAAGTTTATTACTCAGGGAAGCTAAAGCATGAAGGAGAGAACCAATACGGGAAGGTACCTGAGGGTTTGGGACTGAAACGGGTCATTGTAAAATGACTGGGTTTCCAACAGATACTCACACATACCTTCAGCGGTAATTGAAAAATAAGAATATTTCATCCTGATGCCGAAAACAGAATTATGCAGGGGAAAAGTAGCATGCAGACTTGTTTTTAAATTCCCGGGGCAAAGGCCCCCCAAAACCTACCTTTACGGTTCCCCATATGGGTAAATGTCAGAATTCAAACCCAGAGCTTCAGACAGCGCCTCTCCTCCTTCCCTCTCACTACCTCTCAGCAAGCCCCACCATGCCTGCCCACTCCTCTCCCACCTTACCCTCAACAGGTGTCATCGCTCCTTCGGATTCAAAAGACGTCCTCCTAAACGCTCTCACCAAAATCCAGATGGCTCCCTCCAAACCATTTTTTTTTTTTTTTTTTTGGTACGGTGCTCAGAGTGATCCTTATAAAACGAGAATCTGATCATGACCTTTCTCAGGCTTTGGTTCCACCTTCTTCTCATAAAAAAAAAAATCCCATTACTTAAAGTCAAGCTCCTCTTCCTGGGCCCCTCTCCAAGAATGGAAGATTTCTGTCAGTTGCTAAAATACACCATATTCTCTGCAGTCGCCATGCTCTTTGCCTAGAATCTTCTGCCCAGGATCCTTCACACCAAGAATTCCTGTTCATAGGGCGCCAGGGTGGCTCAGTCAGTTAAGCCTTTAGCTTGGGTCATAACCTCAGGGTCCTGGGATCAAGCCCTATGTCAGGTTCCCTGCTCAGCAGGGAGTCTGATTCTCCTGGTCCCTCTGTCCCTTCCCCCTGTTGTGCTCGCTCCCTCCCTCTAAATAGATAGATGGATGGATAGATAGATAGATAGATAGATAGATAGATAGATAGATAAATAAATAAATAAATAAAATTAAGGAAAAAAAAAGAATTCCTATTCACTCTTTCATGCTTAGCCGCTCCACGGCAAGGACAATCTTCCTAAGAGACATTCCCCTAGCTCCTTTAAGTACTTTATACACTTAGGATTACTTCATTATTTACGAGTATCTGTTTAACACCTGTCTACCCTAGATTGTAAGGACCATAATAAAAGGTTCATGCTGAGAAGGATCACGTCCTCCATCCCTAAAGCATGCCAGAGTGATTGGGGTGCACGATGTATCTTTAAAGATTCACTGAAAATGTCCTCCAAAATCTTGGAAGAAGCAGACCCAATAAGGAAATCTCATCTTAGGCTCGGCAATGTGACCCTTAGGGTCTGTGAAAAAAAAAAAAAAAAAAAAAACGCATTTTCCTCAATTGTGAGTAGAATGTAGGACAGAAAAGTGGCTAGTCCTAAAACCCTACCCAGTGTAAGGTGGAAAACAAGTATTAATTATAAAACTCTACCTATGCTTGTTATTTATTAAATAATTCATTGTATGCTTGGGGCGCCCGGATGGCACAGTTAAGTGTCCAACTCTTGGTCTCAGCTCAGGTCATGGTCTCAGGGGAGTGAGATCAATCCCCTGACAGGCTCCACGCTCGGCAAGGAGTCTACTTGAGATCCTCTCTCCCTCTTCGTCTCCCCCATCCGCCCCCCTTTCACCCCTATCCCCCCCAAATAAATTTTAAAAAAATTTATCATATACTTTATATCCTGACAGTTTCTAGCTAAATGTACATATAGTTAATATCTAATAAATGACTGGGTTTTTTTTTTTCTTTAATGTAAAATATCAGGCCCGAATGAGGTACTAGAACTTAAATCTCATTTAGGTTCTTAGGATGTAAGACCAGGCCTGGAGGTTGAGATTTAATGTTTAGATGGTCTTGTCCTGGAGGATCAGGAGGACAGCAATCTCTGAAATAATAGGATTTCCTCCGGCTTGACCATTCGTAGTAACATACACGGCCCTTCAAATTATTACTGCCCTTTAAGACTCATTATTTTCTAAACAAATAAGTATCATATAAACCAACCTTAACTGTTTCTAGATTTATAAGAAGCATAAACGTTACACAAGGTTTGATAATGAACTAATGATGATGTCAAGTGACATTTTCACGTGTGGCTTATGGAACCGTTCCTTTTTTTCCGTCAAGATAAGGTCAATGATCACCCACCCCTCCCCTCTGGCAACCATCAGTTTGTTCTCTATAGAGTCAGTTTCTTGGTTTGTCTCTCTCTTCCGCTGTCTTTTTTCTCTTTCTCTCCCCACCGCCCTTTGGTGGAATCATTCTTATTTTATAAAATTGTAAACAAAGAAGACCATGGTTTCCATCAGAAAATTGTACTCAAAATATGATTATAGTACTTGGCATCACAGTAAACGAGGGAAGGTCAAGGTGGCTCTGGAATGTGTGAGACATTATGTTCCCCATAAGTCTTAATGGGGAACAAACATTAGGTTACTTGTAAGCTAAAAAGGGGAACAAAATAAATCTATGCCATAAGCCTCCCACCTACACAGTAATAGCATGTGATTAATCACTTATAAAACTGCCTTACAGCAATTGTCAGAATTGAGGATGGCTGAGCTCTGTACCAGCCGTTAAGTAACTTTCCACTTGAGAGGGACAAAACAGGCCAGGGAGAGTCAGCAGCCAAACACTAACCTTAATATTGATAGTTTCAGGGTTCCAGGGAATGACAGAAATAAGTGACATTAAAAAATAAGCTCCATTTTAAATATTTTCAGTTTAATTATCCCTGGCTATTCGTTAAAAAAAAAAAAAAATACTCTTTCACTCCAACCAGACAGAAATAAAATTGCTCTAAATACTTGAGATTTTTTATCTTGCCTTCAAATGAGTAAAAGCAAAATTTCACACTTTATCAAATGTACATCAACAGGAGTTATGCATTTAAATACCTCCACTTTCTTGTTTTGACTGAATTCTTCTGTTTTCCTCCTTTCTTTCTTACTCCAACAGCCTTACATATTCTCTCCTAATTTTTATCCACCCATATTTTAATGATCCCTGTTCTCTTAGTTTGCATCTAAAGTGTACAGGCCTACTACCACTTATCAGAACCCCCCCCCCCCCCCCCCGCAGTGCAGCTAACACACAAAGTAAA
Organism: Vulpes lagopus; assembly: GCF_018345385.1. Lineage (NCBI taxonomy): Eukaryota > Metazoa > Chordata > Mammalia > Carnivora > Canidae > Vulpes > Vulpes lagopus. The sequence continues at coordinate 124,409,617 of NC_054825.1, forward strand.
ATCTCATTATCTGAAGGTGGAGTAAGGTCACTCAGTGAATTATCTTAAAATCTGAATCACAGAACACTTTAAAAGAATATGTTTTTATACTTTGAAGTATTTTTTTATACGTTTTTTTAACATGTTGACTAACAGAACTCCTCTAGAGAATTCTTCCCATGAATAGGTATGGATGCTTTGCTCTTAGCATACTGTTCATCCCCGAAGTGTGAAAAAAGTAAAACGATTAGTTCTCTTAGGAACCGTCAATAAATCCCCTGAAACTAGTCATCTTACTTCCTTAACACTCTGTTTCTGTCCAGTTGTTAAAAAAAATAAATAAATCACAGCCTCGCTTCCATTCTAAGGAGCCTAACCTCCCAGCTGTGGGCAATTCCCTGATGCAAAACAGGTCACCTTCCCACCCCGGGGCTCCTGGATGGGGGCGGGCCCAGGGAATCTATATTTGGGGCACTCCTTTGAGCATCCTTGCTCTTCCCGCCCAGTTAAACTACCCAGCTCCCCCCAACCCACTGGGAGGACGTTTACTCTGTTCAATAAACAACACTTGGCAAAGAGCAACTCCTCTACCTAATTTGCATCCCGGTACTGTCCTCTGCTTTTCCTAGGACTACGTCAGGGGGCTGCTGGTGAGGCATCAATGCTCCTCTGTCCCGATAACTGCCTGTTCTCTGAACGTCTGATTATGATCATGTTCATAACTCTAAGACTTCAGGACGTATACCGAATCATGAGGTCACGCCACACTCACATACAAAATGCAAAATACGCATATTTTTACCATTATATCACATAAAATGCGAATATATATTTTTACCACAAAAATGCATATTTTTACCATCATATCCTGGAATCAGGCCGTGGAATAAACAGGGAATAAAAACATAATATCTTAAGAAGTTTGGCTAGATGAGTACATAGAAAGATGACCGAGCAAAAGACCGAAGACAGGACAAAGACAGCGAGCTGTTTTCTAGCTTTTATTTGTTGAAATACCTCTACTCACAAGTTTTACAATCAATTGAAGGTTTCATGTTTGCTTTTTGTTCCATTGCTGTCGTTTTTCATTAAGTGTTGGATAGGCTTTTATTCCGAAGTCTTTAGATGTTCCATTGAGTATCACCATTGGTATTTATTTTTCAATCAGATTTTATTTACATAGTGTTTTCTTTTGAAATCAGGATGCAGGTTTATTTGAAGACACGTGGGAATAATGAGTTTGTACAGGTATGTCCAAAGTACATCTGCCTTCTGTTGTTTTGTCAAGAGGAACACCAAAATAAGAAAAGTAAATATACATAAAAATCATAGCTTCTTCATTCACTACAACAGTCTGTCATCAACAGGAAGCAAAAGCTATAAAAGTACCCAACAGGAATGATCTTGACTCCTGAAACGCTGAATAGTAAACTTACGAGTTTGAAAAATACCTTTTTTTTTTTAAGTAATCTCTATGCCCCACATGGGGTTCGAACTCACAACCCCGAGATCAAGAGTCTCATGCTCCACCACCTGAGCTAGCCGGGAACCCCTGAAGAATACTTCAAAAGACACTTAATCCACTCATCTCTAGTCAAACCCGGGAGTCAGTTAGTACTTGAAGAGCCAAAGAGCAAGTCATTATAATAATAACTTAACGTTTGTTTAGATCTTTGAAGGTGGAAAAGCACATCCACATAAATTACCTTCTTTGATCCTTACAACGCCCTACATAGTGAATGTGGTAGTGGCATTATCCCCAAACCCAGGACAAGGAAACAGACCTGGTTAATTAAGTCACTCATTCACCAAATTAGGCGAACCTTGTGTTCTTCACACCCAAAGTGCCGCCAATCATAGTCAAAGACCAGCCTTGGAGTTTACAGACTGGGTGACCTCGTGCACTCCACCGACCCTGAGTCACTCCTTGAGATCACTGGTGCTTCCCCGCTTTCTGGTCAGCCCCACGGAGAGAAATTCATTTCATGCTGTGACTCAGGACACAGAGAAAAAGATACAGAAATCTATTTAACTAAAACCAAAGTTTCATGACATACTACTTCCTCCATGGTACGCATGCCTATTTTTATTACTGTTGTTGTATTCTCCTCAATTCTGTGGTTTGGTTTGCTTTGCTTTTATTTTTATTTTTTTAAAGATTTTTATGTATTTATGAGAGACACAGAGAGAAAGAGAGAGAGAGAGGCAGAGACACAGCCAGAGGGAGAAGCAGGCTCCTTGCAGGGAGCCTGACGTGGGACTCGATCCCAGGTCTCCAAGATCATGCCCTGGGCTGAAGGCAGGCGCTCAACCGCTGAGCCACCCAGGGATCTCAAGGTTTGCTTTGCTTTTAAACTGGCCACTACCTGCCAAACCGAAGCCCTTATCCCCAAAGTGGGTGGTTACAGGCAGGTTGGAAATACTGACCTGATGCCTATAAAGTACTTGGCCCAGGGCTAGGCCCAGTACACACTAAAATTTTAACTACTGAAAATAATGTTTTTTAAGTTAACGTCACTCTAGGTTAAGGGGCCTAAAACATTAAAGAAGGATTATCCCCCTTTGAAATGACACGTGAACAGCCCAGAGAAACACACACCAATGGCTTCAGTTTCTGACACAGTATCAGGTAAAAGCCTAACGCCCACGCACTGCTGTGTCATGTCATCAGGCTTCACCTGGGGCCTCAATCGGTCAAGCATCGGACTCTGGACTCAGGCTCAGGTCATGATCTCAGTGCAGTGAGACTGAGCCCGCATCAATCCCTACATGGGGCGCCATGTGGGGCATGGAGCCTGCTTAAGATTCTCTCTCTCCCTCTGCCCCTCCCTCCCTTCCCTCTCTTAAAAAAAAAAAAAAAAAAAGGACTCCTGGGTGGCTCAGTAGTTGAGCATCTGCCTTTGGCTCATGTCATGACCCCAGGGTCCTGGAATCAAGTCCCGCATCCTGCTCCCCACAGGGGCCTGCTTCTCCCTCTGCCCGTGTCTCTGCCTCTCTCTGTGTCTCTCATGCATAAGTAAATAAAATCTTTAAAAAAAAAAAAAAAGAAGAAGAAGTGGTTAAGACAGTGAGAAATTACAAATCTTTATCAGGCCCTGATGAACAGTGTTGCCACAGAAAGTAATACTAAGTAGAAGTTGTCTACTAAAAACAAATGCTAAAATGGTTTGTCCTGGATAACAGAATCATTTGATTACCTCAGAAATGGGGGGGAGGGGAAGTACTTTCATTTCAATCACTGTGACCACTATCGGTGAGCCTTCCAGCCTTATGCATTACTACAGTATACCTCCCATAATTAAATCTTCTATTATGCTTAGCTAATTCAGCCATCATTCTGAATATCAATTAATTGCTCCAGTATTATAGGCATAAAAGTAAGAGACGGAGGTTAACATTTACTGATCCCGCTCATACACTTGAAATTCATTTATAAAGTAAATCCCTGAGAGTTTATATGAACATATGCCTCTTTCCTATAACCACGTTTAAATGGAAAAAAAACAAAACTTCGAGCCAATTTAGTACTACACCTTTATTAATAATACTAAGTAATACTTGTCTGTATCTCTTCTCCCTCTTGGTTTCTTCCAGGAGACAGACCCCTAATTAAGAATTAAAATCTGTATTTTGTTTTTGAACAAACGAGGAAAAATTGTTATGCAATCCAGTTTTAAGTTGTGAAGCTTGGAATCCTTCCAAATTCTTGAAATGGTTCTTATGTGAGAGAGAAAAAGATTTTTCCCCCCAGATATGAAAGGTTTTATGTGAAGATATACAGAGAAAAGTCATACAGAGAAAAACCCATTTTGCCAACTGAAGTCACTTGGGAGCCTTGTCAGCACCTTGTCATTATATTACTAAACTAAAGTCACACACACACAGACACACACATCTTCCTACTAAAGGGGAAAAAAAACATATATACAATCTGCCAATTTCATAAACTATCTTACAATATACTCCTAAATATGAACAGCTAACTTTTAGACACCAACTCTTCATGGGCATAGCTTAACAAAAGCATATAGGGCACAAGAATTTTTCATTTAACACTGTAGGATTAACGTACATGGTGTTTTTCAGAACATGAAATATTCTTGGGCTTATGGAAATCAGTACTGTAAGAGAGAGCACATGTTAAAACAACATTCCACAGGTATGTGGCACTGGTCGATATCAGAAGATGAAAAAGAATTTCAGACAAGTAAAATAATCAGAAGTAACTTTGGCAAACAATTGATAATTGATCATTCAATGGTGAGAAATAATAACAAAGGATCATTAAATCAAGAAGTCAAATAAATTTTAAAAATATATGCTTTATATAAAAAAAAATATAGATTTGGTAAATGTTAATCTCATTACATCCAAAAAAGTCCATCAAAGCAACAATGTAAAGGATGCAAATCCATTCACTTTCGCTGGCATGTTTAGGCTTCAAATATTTCTGAATAAGTTAAATGGTATCATTCACTTTCGCTGGCATGTTTAGTCTTCAAATATTTCTGAATAAGTTAAATGTTGGGTGTTCTTCTGGGCCACAGTGATATATTATTATAAGGATTACATAATAATTTTAAAGCTATCTTGGTTGGAAACCTACCCCTACTGTGAAATATTCTGGAAAAGATGGTGCTTAGCATGAAAATGCACATAATTCAAAAGCACTGAAAAACTTACTTAAGCATACTTAGCGCGGCTCTAAGTTAACAGCCCTTAAGGAGAGTGACTACTCACACCAACACTTACAACCAAAGATACTCAGCCTGTGCAGTGAGAAAAACTCCAACTCAGCAGGAAAACAGTCTTCTTAGGGCTTTTCCCGAGAGTAGATTCCACAGTGGTAGATGGCTCCCAAAGCCTTCTGAGCTGAGCATTTCCTATCCATGAACCTAAGCCTTGTTGAAAACTAAATCCTCGCTCATGAGTTTCAGTGGGAACTAGACTTTCTCAGACTAAATTCTGCTTTATTGGGAGAGTGTTATAGAAAAAATCTCGTAATTAAAGAGGAGGCACTCGCTGTACCCATCACCCCCATAACCAAGATTATAATGCACCGAGTAGTAGAGCCAGCCCATACAGCTCCTGAGCCACAACGGTTAAAATTTCCAGCAATTTTGTGAGCCAGTTATTTAACACTCATTTTCAAGAATTGTACAACCTTACAGTTGAATAAATTATATTTAAAACAGAGGCATTTAAAATACATAATATCCTAAATATTTTACTTTTACAATATTATCTTTATGTTCTTAAAGTTATTTACTTCTCTTGTATTTATTTGTGTGGTGGCAAAACATTATATAAAGGTGTGCTACTACTCATCTCTTCCCAACTGCGTTCAGTGACGTCATTCACATTGGTAATTTGGTATCAGTCATAGCGATAGCATTTACAACTATGGAAATTGGCAAATGGTTAAACCTGAACATGGGTCTTTTTCTTTTTTCCTTTTAAATCCCATTTTAAGCATTTGTCATCATCACTATTACTTCCTCAGTTTTCCATGAGCATTGTGTGGCCATTATTCTTGAGGATTCGCCATGGATGACCTTCTGATCCAGGAAAGCCCAACTAACCAACAGTGAGGGACCATCCTTTTCCCACATCCAGATGGTACTCTCTCGTTGTTCCTCCCACTCTGAATTATAACTTACCTATTTCTAGATCTTCCAAATAAAAAAATAAAATAAAATAAAATAAAAAGATCTTCCAAATAGTCTGTGAGGTCCCTGAGTACAAGGACTTGGTCACTTTTTTCACCTCTTTGTCTTCTATGCAAACACACTGCCTGGTGCAAAAATGGACAATCATTCAATATTTAGTGAACTTATCTCAATTAACAAGAAATGAGATAAACTCTGTCATACATATCTTATGGAGTGAAGAAGCCACTAGTTTACCAGCCTAACAGGGATCCTCCATCAATCATATGAATGCACAAATCAGTCTTGTCTGTCCCAAAAATGGTGCCAAAAATGTGCTAATAATTTAAACTGGTATCACCCATCTTACCAAGGTCATAAGAATGTCATATTCAACACGCTGCCCTATAAAGTTCAAGTCTACTGCCATAATGCACACAATAGATATATCCTTTTCCTCACTGTTCACATAAAAGAGTCTCACGCTCTTCTGACTGAGCCAGCCAGGCACCCTGAAAACTATTGTTTTTATTTTTATTTTTTTAAGGAATCTCTATGCCCAACGTCAGGCTCGAACTCACAACCCCAAGATCCAGCAAGAGTCACAAGCTCCACCGACTGAACCAGCCAGGCATCCCTAGGCTTTTCTAAAACGTGCTGCAACTGGTACAAGTATGAATAAGGGATGGGAGTAAATAAAGTGCCTCTTTCTGCTGGTCTCCCGACTCCAAACTGTGAGCAAACTGCTGAGATCTGGAAAGATCTTAAATGGCTATGTAAGTGAAGAGCACGGTCACTGTGGGAAATCACTGTCCTATAAATTCCTGTACCTAAGCTGAATTCCTGTACCTAAGCTAAAAGAGTGAACAACAGACCTCAAAAGAATTCCCAGTCCTCACCTGGGATCTGTATCCATGATAAGAATGAGCCAGAAATCTACTTTGCAAAATCTAAGCAAGAAATCAGAGCACATGGGTCCTTCTGGATTTATCTGCTTCAACATTCCTTGGTTACAGGTTTCTCTAATTTCATCATGCCAAAGACAAGAAGCCAGTCTGAACCACACTGGTTAGAATTTACAGTTCTTATATACACCAATATATATGTATATATTTTAAGCAGGTTCTATGCCTAACATGGGCCTGAACTCAGGACCCTGAGATCAAGAGTTGCATGCCCTACCGACTGAGCCCGTCAGGCACCCCACTTCCTATATACATTATATTCAAGTACACTGTCTATTATATAGTGTTTCCATTCCACACACAGGTCTGCCATTCTCAATTTTTTTTCCAATTCAGTATCCTTTAGGTATTTGTTGTGACATATTTAAGAACCAGTCTGCTTTCCAAATAATAACTGGGTCATGATTCTAGAGCACAAAACAAGCAGTCCAGTGTGCGTCCCCTTTTGTTTTGGAATGGTTCCATATTTAAGTTTACAAATGCTACAAGTTTGTTCTGTTGTTTTTTTATGCTTTTTATTTTTTTTAATTTTTTTTTATTTATTTATGATAGTCACACAGAGAAAGAGAGAGAGAGAGGCAGAGACATAGGCAGAGGGAGAAGCAGGCTCCATGCACTGGGAGCCCGACGTGGGATTCGATCCCGGGTCTCCAGGATCGCGTCCTGGGCCAAAGGCAGGCGCTAAACCGCTGCGCCACCCAGGGATCCCAATATGCTCCTTTTTATTAAGGCTGATTTTGGTCAAATGTTGCATCAAAATGATAACATCTTAAGAAAGTCTTTCAATGGTGAGAAGCTTAGGAAAACACCCTCGGCCGCCACTATCTCAAAGACCTATGTTAGGAGGAACATCCAGTCAGAATACAAAAATCACATTATTATGGTAAAGTGAATATTATAAAAGTATTTATGTTGACAAGATTCAAACCTACAGTGCAAAGAGCTTCTCTGACAAGAAAGTTGACAGGAATTTTTAATTCTATCTGGAGAGCAAGCATTTTCCTTGGTATAACTTAAGGAAAAGGGAGGTTCATTTCAATTAAAGCTAAAAGAAGTACAGAAAGAAATGAGAACATGAGAAATCTAAAGCTTGAGTAGAACATAAAATCCTTGTTGAAGTTTAGAGAGGCTTTCCTCTGCAGCAAGTGGCCAAAGAGCAACTCTATAACTGAGAGAACAATTGTCAAAGTTTAGCCAGACCCTCCAACCATATGCCAAGATTCTAAAATGGCTTTGCCCTGTTGACAATGGCTTAAAAAAGTCTTGGGGTTTAAATGGATTTGAAACTACCTGAGCTAGGAAAGATTAAATATCAACAGCAACCTGCAAAAAGGAAAACAAAAAAACGTTATCTAGAATTCACAGGGAAATAGATGTTCCAAATGCCAGGAATTCATTTACTCAGCATGTGTCCAATGTAAATGGCACAGTATAGGTACCCTCTTCTCATCCTACAACCTTTGGGGAAACAATACTCTTTAGGGGCTAAGGAGGCATCTCTTCATCTTCTGCTAATGCTTATTATCTCATTTCTAAACCTAAGTGCTGCTCCAGACTGGACGATGCCCATTTTAATCCTATTCCCATACTTGAGTTTTCGTATTTTATCTGAGATTAAATCTGTCCAGGCAGTAAGCACGCTTGTTTCACCAATGCCCCCAAAATCTCCTACCTTCTCCAACTGGAATAAGAAATCCTAAATGTATCTTCCAAAGGTTTCTAAGGTATTTTATACCTAAAAATTAAAGCTTCTGGTACTCTCACTCTGTATATGTACAGTTGGGGTTTTGTTCATTTGTTTTGGGGTTTTTTTGGTCATGCATCCTGAGATTCTGATTCTTTAGGAATCCGTGTAAATTTGCCACTTGTTTTCATAAACATTGAATGATATTACTCATAATGTTTGTTGTGGTCTTTGTTAATCCGCATATTGAGTTATTTAAGGCATCCTATTATCTACTGCTGGTTTTAAAGTAAAAGATATAATTAAGTAAGTAAGTAAGTAAGTAAGTAAGTAAGTAAAAGATATGCCAGGTAGAGATTTTTAAAGAGAACAGCCTGGGATAGAATACTATGCAAATATGGGTTAATTTAGTCCACTCATTAGGATGATGATAACAAAAGCTAAAGTGAATGAATTTTATTAATGTGTCAGGCACTCTTCAAATGCCTTAACTCAATATTCTTCAAAAAAAACATCCAGGACAGGTAGGTAACTGGTCTCATCTTGTTATACGATGTGATGCCAAAGCTAAAGGAACATGGTCAGGTCCCATAGCAAGAAAATGTTGGAATTCATGCATAATCAGGTTCCAAAATCTAGGACTGTAAACATTATGCTATAGATAAGTGGAGTCCAGCATTCCAGTGTCCCTTGCTTAAATACAAAATGGGGATAAAATGTTAGTGACTCAACCAAATTAAAATAAGTTTTTGATATTTGGGGGTTCCTGGCTGGCTCAGTTGGTAGAGCATGCGACTCTGGGTCTTGGGGTTGTGGGTTTGAGCCACATTGTCTCTACATTAAATGTAGAGATTACTTAAAAAAATAAAATCTTTAAAAAAAATAAAACAGGTTTTCTAAATTTTCAGTTTTGAAGCTTGGGTCTATAGAATTTGGGATTATTTTTCTTTAGAAAAATGTCCACATCCAGAATCACTTCTCTCCTTCTGTCACACACTGCAGGTCATCTGGGCCTCCTTTAATCCAGAGGTTCAAAATCCCCATTTCCTGGTGGAGCAACAGGTGTATTTCAATGACAATACTGTTGCCTCCTCCAAAATGAATGACTAAAGCACGGGGAATTGAATCTGCCTTATCAGGGATGCAGGTGCAGGGCCAGCCTGCGGATTATCTCAGACCACAGATCCCGGACTGTCGCCTCTCCGAAAGCCTCTGGCCTCCCTGCATAGAGGCTGCCCGCTACTTGGGACAACGAAGTCCACTGCTGCAGCAGCAGCAGCAGAGAGGAGAGGCAGCTGATACACAGCCCCAACAGCCCTAGGTGACAGCAAAGAAGAATCTGCAGCCGAGCCACCAGGGCCTCCGCATCCAAAGGTTCACGCTGCGAAGGCACATTTACGTACAACCTGGATGGGGCTGCCCTCCAACCTTCCAGCTCCTTCCAGAGGGAGAACAGGGACTGTGAGCCTCTGTAAAAACAAACATGCTTTCTCCTCTGCCCAACTTGTTTACACTTGCTTACACTTCCGATTACTCAACTTTTGGGAAATTCCACTTGATGGAATTTTATTATCATTGCAGCAAATCTCTGCATAATTCTTTTCTGGGTAGGCTCCTAGCTTTCTGTGTGTAGACTCAAGGAGATGGAAAGATTGCTGACACGCTGGACTCTCCCAGGCGACTTCTAAAGTGGACCAGCAAATTGTGAGGGACGGCCTGCCCTTGAGAGATCTGCATGGGTCAAGGGGCATGGCCGGTTACAAAACAGCCCCAGGCTTCACCCAGGGATCGCTAGATACAAAGCTATGCAAAGATAACCACTCCTTAATGGTCATAAAAGTCACATAGATCTACTGCCAAAGTGCAGGGACAATGCCTGCCTTGCCTGCCTGTGTACCCACGGCCTGACACAGCACAGACACTTACCAAATGTCAAAGATACGCACAGTAGAAGAATTAAATAAAGCACACGAATCTTATTCGAACCACGCTCTTGGCAGCAAGGCACCCCAGTTCAGGTATCAAGAGCGTTTTCTATTTCTTCATGAAAATATTCAAAGGAAAAACTATACTGCACATTAAATGTGCTATATGATTAAGACATTTGCTTAAAAATTTTCAATAAAAATATTTGATCATCACGTAATCTTGACTGACATATCTGGAGAAAATACAAATATTATTTGGTAGTGTTACCAAAAGTAGTAATTGACTTATAAAAGTAGTAAAGTTGACTTCTATGTAAGTGAAAATGAACATGAAGGGCTGCATTTTATGATATAGGATAACAAATTTACTCAAATTTATGTTCACAAGAACCATACCGACCTCTTTCCCCAAAGCCTCGATATGTAAACAGATATGCAATGTATAACTGCAAACATACAAAGCATCTATTGGTTTCATTGCCATTGTTCGGCATATTATTTTTGCCCTCAGCAACGATTTATCAAAAATAATTGATATTTTCATGGTAGTTTGCGATTTAAAAAAATGCTTTCAAAAGCATTTATTAATTTTACCTTTCGAAATTGTCCTGTGGAGTAACTGGAGAAGATATTACAATCACTCTTCATTGTAACAGTCCCTTCTTAATGACAAGGAAATTAAGGATTCAGCAGAAAGGAACTATCTCCAAATCTCAATACCAGGAAGTAACAAAACTAAGGCGGGCACACGGTCATAGCAAGCATGCTCCATGCACTAAAGGGACTCGTAAGGAGATCTCTAAAGGAAACTCCTGCTCTCTCTGAAACAGGTCGCTGCCAACCCCTTGACCTCATATATTAGCTAAGTATTTAAATGTCAGTTCAGATAAAAGGGCAATAACGGGCCAACCCTAGATAACATCCTGCCTCAACCGGCCAGGCTGTTAAGCAAATTATTACAAACCTCATCATTCAGGAATCACGCCTGATAAGAATATAAATAAGGAATTAAAAAACAGTCATAGAGAAAGCAGGAAATAGCAGGGAAGAAAATAATAAGTCTGTAACTTAATAGAACACTCAAAGCTATGTGACTAGAAGCCTCCAGTGACAGAAAGACACACGCTCCGGTCAAGACACCTTCCTCCCCAACCACTGCCTGCACCCCTATGTTGCCGGGCCAGCTGCTCTGGCTAGAGTAGGGCCATTACCAACCACAGACATGCCTGGAGATGACACCTGGTCTAACGTGGCACAACCACACCTGAGCCCCTGATCCTCAGTCACACTCAGCTTTAGGCCACCAGCCCAGATGTGTGTCTGACAACACAGGCCGTATACACCTGGGGGAGGCCGGGCAAACAGCTGCTAGTCCCTACGTATCACTCGTTATCGAGTACCCCAGCATATTTTGTACAGTCCCCCTCTTGAATGCCGCATGCTGCTCACATATGCAACATAAAGTTAGGCAACAGAGGTGAGAAGATCAAAGCGGTAAGTTCACCTTGGCATCTCGAGTGTTTCAAAATCAGTTTCCAAAGTGAAGAGTTACTAGATCCTATTTCTCTGGGTCAATTAGCATCATTTACCACTGCTTAGCTTACCCTTTGGCTTCTATTATAAATAACCAAATGCATGCATGCCAACACCTATCCACGTACATATGTAGGATACGTAGGACAACTGAAAACCAAGCACTAAGATGGTCTCTTTTATTCACAAACATATCATCACCTCATATTTGGATAATTTTAATTAAAGCCAATCATTAAGTCAGATTTGCTTTTGAAAACAGTTTTTTCTTTTTTTCTTAAAGAAGCTGAACCCATATTTATTCGCTAGCACTGTTAAATGTGGAAACACAGTTTTAGAACTTCAAAATGCAAACCAAAATAATTAAAGGAAACTCCAGTAAGTTGGACTTATTCAGGACTGAGGCAAAGAGAATAAAATAATGAAAATAATAAAATCCATGTTTTAAAGTACAGCTTCATTTCAAAAATTATGAACCACTGATCTGCAAGGCACCCAAATCAGCCAGGTGCAAAGTACCTCTCCCCCCACTCCATCCCCTACCCTCTTCCACTTAGAGACTAAAGGCTTAGGCCTCTATGTCTTCCTACTGTTCCCGCTAAGTGGTCCAGCGCTGGGAACCATCTGATGCAACTGTCTTTTCCTCACCATATACTTTCTTCCCCCTCAAAGGAGTGTAAACACACATACGGCTGCACCCTGCTTTGCTTTTGCTTCTCCTGCCTCATTTAATTCTATCTTGAGCAAGCACATTGTAGTTTGGTTGTCTTTCTAGAACCCATCCCCATGTCTGTTGATAACCTATGGTTTGATGCCAGGGCCCCCACCCCTCCTCGTGACTTGAGTGGGGATCTAGAGCCGAACCTAGAATCCTAGCAAACTACACCACCCAGTGTACTTCCTTCCTTCCTTCCCCTCAGGCAGAGTCTTTGACTTACTGAATCTAATCAGAGTGAACCTCAGTGCCTTCACAGGTGCAACCGCCACCTAAAGTACGCATTTTCCTACTAGACTTGAACTGAGAAGCTGGTGGTATGGGAGCTGCCAAAGCTATCATGCCTCTGTATGGAATGAAGTGCCCCAGAGTGCCCCGTGAGGAAGAGGAGCAAGCAGAAAGAGATGATATCCTAAAGGAATGATGTGAACACTTTAAGTTTCACTTGAACCATCAGTCAGGAGAAAAAAATAAATTCCTCTTTTGTTGTAACCAGCCTGAGTTGCATTCTCTGCCAACATGCAACCAAAAAATTGTCTCATTGCTACCTCTATGTATATATTCCACAGTGAATTCTGGCTCTACTACTGACTCACACTGTCACCTGAGGCAAGTTACTACTTAGCCTCTGGAGTCCTCCTCCGTGGGCAAAGCAGAGAGGATTCCAATCTTCAGGGATTACTGGGAGGATTTCAATTCCTGTGGAGCACTGAGCCTAAGGCCTGGCAGGCCGTCAGCCCTCAGTTCATGGCAGCTCCTATTGTTTTTGCAAGTGCTCTTCTCCAGCACGCGAGAGAATGAGTGAGCCTAAATACTGCCGACAGGAACAAAAGTAGAAGTGGCACAAAGGGAAAGCTCTAGAATTCGTAGTAAAATTAGAAAACGTAACAAGTCAAGTTCTTCAGACTCTAAAGCTCTTTAAGATGATGGAAGTACCTTCCAGAGTTCCTCTCCGTCACTAAGCTCCGCGCCAGCACTGATCCATCTACGGCCAAACCTCCTCCTTTAAACACCAGTGCCTCGTATAAGCAAACGTGAGAATCACTGATTTGTAGTTTATTTATGAATCCAGCAACTACGTATTTTGTATTTCACACAACACAGGTTAAGAGACGTTTCATTTCCAGCCAAACGTGCAGAGAATTCTGTTGTGTGTTGCCCCAAACTCCCGCTCCCAATACCGTAATACGACCAACTCTTATGGGTTAACATTAATTTATATTTCTTGTTTTCCATTAGTCTCTGCCATAACCACGTTGTTATGCCAGTATTTTCTGAATCACCAGTGAATGGCAAAAACAAATACGGCAGTCGTGATTTAATCAGAGACTTCACTGTTAAAACAGCCAGCCAAAGTAGACACGTTTAGAATAGTAAATGGATAACAAAACACACTTACAGGCTCATTAATAAGAAGGCAATTAGGTCTTCTGGGAAAATTCATTTTCTAAAAGAATGCTAAAGCAAGCTATAAAATGCGAGTAAAATTGTGTTTTGACATGAATACCGTACACTGTCTATTACATCATAATTTTTCTCTTGAGAAAACTGACAAGAATCTGTTCTTAAATATGAGCACAAAAGATAGTAAAAAGAACACCAATGATATTTAACGCAGTCTAGCTAACTCCCATTCATTAAATTTGACTGTCCTATAAATGAGCTCCTTATTACCCAGATCTTTATAGTATGCTTAGAAGAAAAAGAGAAATATAAAACAAGAAACTGCTCCTACTATTACTATCAGAGGGAGCATCGTTTCCTGTATCAACATATCAGTACGCTAGATAAAAACTACGGGCATATATCAGGTTTGGCTCCCTGATAATCTCTTTACCTTTAAGTCTGCTCACACAACACGTTCACAGCCAAAACTACTTAGCCTGATTTTTACTCCCTTATGAAAATACTTCTTTCAAAATCGTCTATTTTATTTAAGAAGTCACCAGTACTGTTGTCTGGGGTGTTAGATTATAATTAAGTAAAGACTGATCAGAAATATAATTTCGGGGAAATTTGTTTCGTCCTGTAATTAATCCCTTCACAATACTCTCACAATTCCACAGTAAAGTACCTGTGACCAATCTTCTCGAGCTGAGCCGTCTTTGCCCTGAAGCGGTGCTTCTCAAAACTGCACGCTCAAGCAAATCACCTGGGGATTTTATTAAAATGCAGATTCTGCACCAGTAGTTCTGAGAAGAGCTCTGACAGGTGACCACAACATCTTCACAAGGTCCCAAGACCGATGCTGCTGGTCCACGGACCACAATTAGAGCAGCAAAATCCTAGGGCGCCTTGGAGCCGATGAACCCAATGACCATGAAGAGTCCGACATCAAGGCCTAGGCAGGCCGGAGGGCTCTTCCTCTCCCCGCTTGAGTCTGCTGAACGACCTAAGGCGAATCACATCCAGGAGATGGGCCATGAGAAGCAGCTGCTGGGCCACCCACCACCCAGCGAGCATCAGGGGAATTTCTGGAGCTGGTCAGCTGCCGCTCTGGACAGGGTTTGGAGAACCGGCCTGCAAGCAGCTGCTTCGGGAGGCAGGCTGCACTGGGAAGGGCTTATATAAATAGGCAGCAATCTGGAGGAAGATTTAGTATCTTCACACTAGAAGTACAGTACAATACATTATACGCTCTTTTATTCATTTATCCATTTCATCTGTGAAACAGGCAAAGTAATTATTTGCAATACTCTTTCCAAAATGTAAGTACAGGAGTTTGATTCCATCTGTGGGTGTCCTTAGCTTCCTTCTCACCAGAACCCGTGGACAACGAAGCTCTATCACGGTTAGGATGTATGTGGGGGTGTGTGTCTCCAAGATACACACTTAGATCTTTCAGCTTTCCCAACAAAATAAATAAGAACTCACCTAGACACTCTTTTATGCGGCTTTATTTCTATCTGCACTCCTCTTAACAAGATGACTCCTAGAATGACTGACCTGTAGAAAAATGCAGCCAACACCGCCCAGCTCATCACTTTTATTAACAGAACTCTGCAAACACATAAGGTGGAAACATGGATTACTTCATTCAAGACTACTTAATGTGCTCCTAAAACAATTGTTAAGTGACAAAATAGGCCACTCGTAATTTTTATGGATTATCAACACACAACCGAGAAAGCCAAAAACTCCACACAGAGTTAAGTGGTGAAATGGCAACGTTCCACAGGATCGATGCGGTCTTACACACCCGCCACCCACCCGGCGTGTTCCCAGGACCTCAACACCCTGCAAAACCTCACAAAACTGGGCTGAATTACGTACCTTCAGTTTTCATTACGAAAATATTAACTACAAAGCAATTACTGTAAGAAAACTTCACGAAAATCAACATCCCTCTCTCAACAGAATCTTCATGGAACTGAGGAAAACTTGCACCTGGGACGAAGTGTCTTTAAACGCATTGTTCATAAAAACACGTTTCTCCGAAGATAGAGTTTAGAGTGTATAAACTACCTCCAGAGTTCTCACCGACATCAAACATTCGAACATATTTTTTCCATTTTTTCCATTTTCCCAAGCATAGTTGTATGCAACTTATGTCACTTATTTCAAAATAACAAGCAATATGGTCCTCAAATGTGTTCCATCCCCATTTACAAAAAAAGGAACTTAAAGTCTCACTTCCATTCAGAGATACCTAAGCACAAACACTCCGTGACATTAAAATACCATTTCAGGGATTTACAACTTTATCTCTGGCTTTCATTAAAATTAACATTAGCCTGACGGACAGACGTACTCACTTAATAGGTTAGCAAGTACCAGTTTAAGACACGGTGAACCGGGGAGACCCCACCGCTCAGCAACTATGACAAACAAGCATGAGTTTGGGTGAAGAAACAAGTCATGTTCAATAGCAATTATAACCTTTTTAGGCAAAGAGAAACACCATTTGATAAAAGAACACAAAACAAATACAGCTGATCAAAGGATAGAGTCTGAGAGGCATCCATGGAGGGAAATTCTTGCATCCACAGAATGAGAAATGAATGCATCTGGACGGAGGCAAAGGCTGGCTCCAATAAACAACTCAAAAATAAGGCGCTTTTTTCCCCTCTTTGGAAAATTAAATCAAAGATCAAACGCACAGCACACACACACATACACACACACGCAGAATCCTAGGGTTCTTTGTCTTCAGAGCAAGCTGGAAACTCTCCTGGTGCTCTGTGCCCTGGTCTGCAGCTCTCCCCGTCCCGCGGGGTGAGGAGCGAGCGGAGGCGGGGACAGTGCAGGGAGCACGGGGGCAGCCTCGCCAGCCTCTGGCCGCCGAGCACACTGGACACGGGCCCCGACGCTGCCTCCAGGGACAGAGTCCCAGACTTCAGGGGGGCCGGGAGGCAACGCATGGCAACGCATGGATTGCCCGTGGGGGGTCCCCTCCCAGGGATCAAATGCGTTTTCAAGGCCACAAAAATGTGTAGAAGGATGAGCCGTGACGGGGAGACCGGCTCTGAGCCACAGCCGAATCCCATTTCCAGCCCGGAGGACACAGGCGCGGACAGAGGGGCTGCCCCCTGGGCTGGGGGCTCTGCGGTCACTGGGCGCAGCGGGAGAGGGCCGAGGGGGGACCCGCTGTCCAGCTGGCACTAGTGGACACAGGGAGTATGAGCAGCACACGGGCCAGCGCCCAGCAGCAGCCCGACCTGCCTCCTCCAGGAAGCCTGGGCCAAGGGACGCCTTGCGTCCAAGAAAACCAGCAGAGCCAGGTGGGAGGGGGGGAGACAGGGAGGGGACACCGGGCCTGGGAGTGTCTAGGCCCCAGCCGGCCGGTGCCACAGTCCATAGTTTCAACCGACCGAGGGCCCGAGCGGTGCAGGTCAGCCGAGGCCGGAGAAGGAACCGAGGCCTCCCCCGGAGGCAGGAAGCATGAGGGGGACGGACTGGACCTCGGGGACCGCGGGGACCGCGGAGACGCCGGGCGGCCTTGTTCACAGGCGCGGCCTGACCCGGGCGCAGGGCAGCATGGACTCAAACAGCCACCGTCCCCACCGTCATCATGCCCACGCCCCGTGGCCCGTCCCGGGCAGTGAGGGCACCGCCCCGACGCGACAGTGTCCTCCCCTGGCTGCTGGCAAGGCCCGCCATGCCACCCCGCCCGGCAGACTGGCCACGCGCCTCTTCTCCCCTCACGGGACCAAGGTCGCGGGTGCCGGCCCCGCCACGCACGGCCCCACAGCCACCCACAGGAGGCCAGCGGAGCAGAGCCAAACACCTCGTCAGGGGTCACTTGTCTCCCCGCACTGCCCATGTCCCCGCACGGCCAGTCTAGGCCCCCGCTCACCACCATGACGGTGACCGGCTGGTCAGGGAAAGACACCCCCAGACACCCAACAGCTGCCACGACAGGCGGGCGTGGGGTGAGCGAGGGAGCCCACAGTCGGGGCCGCCTTAACGCAGGGTGACCGCAGCCGGACAGTGCGGGGCTTTATCACCCACAGGGCCCAGGGCCCCTCACGTGGATCATCCCACACGCTCCTCATAACACCAGGTGGAAAGGTGTAGACGGGGATTAGTATTGCTCCCACTGTACAGATGACAAAGCTGAGTCCCAAGTTCCTTCTCTGTGACTGGTCTGTCAGTCACCTGAGTCCCCGCACAGAAAACCATCTTGCGCTGTCGCATCAAAAGATAACAGCCGCACAACCCCGTGAGTGCCGGTGCATCTTTGTGCATCTGTGCCTCAGTTTCCCCAGATATGATAGTACTGGAATCGTTTTAAGCGAAAGATGAAGCTGAAATAACACAGGCTGATATTTATAGGCTGTTCTGGTTTTAAGGAGGTTCACCATGCAGCATTTTACACTTTAATTCCAAAACCTAAGGAAAAAGTCACAATGATAAAAATACTCTTAAATTTGTGGTTTAAACAAAGCATATTGGGGCCCCCGGGGTGGCTCAGTGGTTAAGTGCCTGCCTTCGGCCCAGGCCGTGACCCCGGGGTCCCAGCATCGAGTCCCACATCGGGCTCCCTGCAGGGAGCCTGCTTCTCCCTCTGCCTGTGTCTCTGCCTCTCTTTCTCTGCATCTCTCATGAATAAATGAATAAAATCTTTAAAAAAAACAATAAAAATAAAAAACAAACAAAGCATACTGATGAGTATATGACACATCCAAGGATCTTTAGTGTTTCAAAATTTGCTTTGGAAGTGTACTACATTAGAAACCACATGATAATATCTAAAAGTGGTAAACTGGCCTTAATGGATATGATTTAAGAGGATATTTAAAAATTCCAAACATTTATTTGTTTTGGTCTTTTAGACCATTATATTGAAATTTCTCAAAACAAAAGTTCATTATTTAAAGTAGAATCCAGGGATCCCTGGGTGGCGCAGCAGTTTGGCGCCTGCCTTTGGCCCGGGGCGCGATCCTGGAGACCCGGGATCGAATCCCACGTCAGGCTCCCGGTGCATGGAGCCTGCTTCTCCCTCTGCCTGTGTCTCTGCCTCTCTCTCTCTCTCTCTGTGACTATCATAAATAAATAAAAAAAAATTTAAAAAAAAAATAAAGTAGAATCCAGGAAAAAAAAAAAAAGAGCAAGAAAGAATCCAACTCCAACCTCTCTATATATTTGCAATCAATCTGACTGCCCTGAAATCTGATGACAGTAGGATACTGAATGCTTTAGGATAATCAGAACGTGACAATGTTCACAAAACTTTCAATGTGTGGAGAAAAGCAGATTCACAAATTTGACTTTAAATGAGGGGGGAATAAAAAGCATTCCTATCTGGGCATATATGTAAATCCTGAATGGCAAAATTTACCCGATATGGTCCTGCAAGAATAGCATTTATGAGGACTGCACATCCCCTACCTCTAACATAACATAATGTGAAATGTTTTGCTTTGTCACTAAAGCAAAGCCCGGCACGTTTGCTTAAATTACTTAGAGACCTGCGTGTCCAAGCACCCAGCCGTTCATTAGAGATACCTAAACTCCAGGGATCAGAAAAGCCCATCTGCACGTTCTGTTGGAGGAAATATAAGATTCACTAAAGGGTAAATAACATTCGAAACAAGAAATACGAAAGTTTCTCTACTGCTGAAAATACAGCCATCAGCTGCTGCGACACAGAGAGCGGCAACCCTGGAAGACAGGAACGGCTCAGCTCGCAACCGGTAGAAGCCAAAGTTTCAATCAGCAAACTACACGCCAGGTGGAGCGGAGGCTCGCAGCGCTGGCAACACACACTGTCCGGGAACCAACAGCACCCTAACGTGCCCACATCTAAGCACTTAGAGCAGCACGGCACCTAAGCACTTAGAGCAGCACCGCATGTAAGGACTCAGAGAAGCAGGGCACCTAAGCATTTAGAGTAGCACCACATCTAAGAACTTAGAGCAGCACAGCACCTAAGCACTCAGAGCAGCATTGCATGGAAGGACTTAGAGCAGCACGGCACCTAAGGAATTAGAGCAGCACCGCATTTAAGGACTTAGAGTAGCAAGGCACCTAAGCTCTTAGAGTAGCACCACATCTAAGAACTTAGAGCAGCTCCGCATTTAAGGACCTGGAGCAGCACGGCATCTAAGCACTTAGAGCAGCATTGCATGGAAGGACTTAGAGCAGCACGGCACCTATGCACTTAGAGCAGCATTGCATGGAAGGACTTAGAGCAGCAAGGCACCTATGCACTTAGAGCAGCACCGCATCTAGGGACCTGGAGCAGCGCGGCACCTAAGCACTCGGAGCCGCGGATCTACCGCCTTAGAGCAGCGCGGGTGCAGCTCCGGGCGGCCGGGCCGGCG
Source organism: Vulpes lagopus (assembly GCF_018345385.1). Classification (NCBI taxonomy): domain Eukaryota; kingdom Metazoa; phylum Chordata; class Mammalia; order Carnivora; family Canidae; genus Vulpes; species Vulpes lagopus. The sequence goes on from NC_054825.1 coordinate 124,429,835, forward strand.
GCGCCGCAGCTCAGACCTCGGGTCCCGCGCCCCCGCCACGGCGCACGGCTGTGGCTCTGCACGCGCACTCCTGGCGGCCGGGGCACCGCGCCTGCAGCCGCCCGAGCCCTGGGTGAGGGGCCGCGGCGCGGGACGGGCTGCGGGGAAAGCGAGCCCGCTCCCATCACCGCGAGCGGACTTTGCTCCGGGCACCGGGGCCGCCGCCACCTCGCCGCCCTGCCGGGGTCGTCCGAGCCCCCCGGCGCCTCCCCCCGCACCGCGCTCGCGGGCCGCGCTGGGCCGGGAAAGTTGTGGGGACCCGCGGGGGGCGCCCGGGAGCCCGGAGCCCGCCGCCCCGTGTCCACCTGGTGAAACTTCAGCGCCCGGGGCGGGGGGGGGGCGCAAGGTGCGCGGCCCGCGGCTCCGCCGAGAAGCCCACGCGCCCAGCTGCCGGCCCCGGGGTGGCCTCTCCCGCAGCCCCCGTCGCCCGGACCCGCTGCCCGGGGCGGCTCGGCGTGGGCGCTCGCGGTCCTCGGTCACGACGCGGTGCACGCGGGGCAGACGGCGCCGCCGGCGCGGGCGGAGGAGAGAGGCCGGGCCGGGGGGAGGGGGGGAGGGGAGGACGGGGAAGTAGGCACACAATGGTCCCGGGAGGTTATTCCCGGGCCAAAAAGCACCTGGCACAGCGCGCCGGGGTCAGCCGCTTCCAGTCTCCACGTTTCTGACGATGGCTTCCCGGGGAAAAGAAGAAAAAAAAAAAAAGAGAGAAAAAGAAAAAAAGAAAAGAATCCCCCCTCCCCCCCTGCACGCTCCTGGGGCGGCCGGCCAGCAGCGGCGCGGCGAGCGGAGCGGCGGTCCCCGCAGTCCCAAGTACTTTCCCTTCCGTCTCCCCCGGCGCCGCGCGGGGGCCCCCGATGCCCGGGAGCGCAGGGTCCCCCCCCCCCGCCCCGGCCGCCCGGACGGACAAAGGGTCGCGGAGGTGGAAGCGCCCCGCGCCCCGCCCGCGCCAACTCCGGGGCGCGTCTGTGCCCCCGCGCGCGCCCCTCCCCGCGCCCCCCGCGCGCTCCGGGCCGGGCCCCCGGCGCCCCTCCCCGCGCCCCCCGCGCGCCTCACCTGCCGAGAACTGGCCGCGGGCCGACCCCAGGGGGGACCAGGGCGCCGCGAGCGAGAGCGCCGCGAGGACGGGCAGCGCCGCCGCCGCATCCATGTCGACTTTGGGAGAAGTTTGAAGCCGCTCGGCCAGGCGCGGCCGGGGCCCCGGGGAGCCCTCCGCCCGCCGCCCGCCGGTGCCGGTGCCGGTGCCGGAGCCCGCCGCCCGCCCGACTAGCCCCGGGGCGCCCGCGTCGCCGGCCGGCCGCGGCGGCAGCTCTCCATGCTCGGCGGAGGCGGCTCCCGGGAGCCAGGAGTTACTTTGCTCGGGGAGGGACGGGGGCGGAGCCGGGGGTGACGTCGGCCCGCGGGCCCCGGGAGCTCGGGAGGAATGCGGGCGGGCGCGGCGCCGGCCTCCCCCTCCCGCCTCGCCCCTGCGCCCCCCGCGCGCCCCCCCCCGCGCGCCCCCCCGCGCCCCCCGCCGCCGCCTTTGTTCCCCGCGGCTCGCGGCGGCCCCGCTCCGCGAATCCGGGCGCCGCACGCGGGTCCCGGGGAGCCGAGGGGCCGGACCTCCGAGGCCGAGCGCGGACAAAGCCCGGCGCCCGCGCGGCGGCCTGGCCTCGGGTCCCCGCGCCCCGCAGCCGCAGCCGCAGCCGCAGCCCCCGCGCCCCCGGGGGCGCCTCTCGGCTCCTCGGCCACCCGCGGGGCCGGGACACCCACCCCGGAGGCCGCCCGTGGGTCCCCATCCCGGAGAAATAAAACTTGGGCCGGAATAAACGTCGCGCAACTTTGCAGGGGGCGCCGCGGGCGCGTCTGCCCCTCCCCTCCCCTCCCTCGCCGCCCGAGGTCTGACCCCCCCGCCCCGCCTCTTCCCGCGGGGGCGACCCCTCCCCTCTCCCCTCCCCCCCCCCGGTTAGGGTCCTCGCTCGCCGGCGCACAGGTGGGCTCCCGTGGGAAAGCGGCCGAGCCCCGCGGCTAAGACCCGGTTAGAGACCTCAGACCCAGGGCTCTAACGCAAGGACTTGGCGCCGACGCTGAAAACGGCAACCGAGGATCTGAACCGGAGGAAAAAACGATGCTATATTATGACAGGAAAGTATGTTACAGTTTGCTAGCTCCTCGGCAGCTTGAAGTGGTTCCACCATATGCCACATTCACTCGCTTCCGTAAAAAAAAAAAAAAAAAAAAGACGGTTTGGTGCGCATCATATTCTTTTTTTTTTTTTTTTTTTGGAAACTGCCCAATAAAATAGACGTGGTCACAACTGAATAAATACTTTTTATTGAGGATTAACGTCGTCTTTGCAGTGGCTGGAACGACAGAACCATCTATGGATGGACATCTGTCAGGTACTCAGATGCCTTTATTTAGCCTTTGTAAACAAGACCATGTGAAATTCAATTGGACATTCATATAAATGTGTTTACCGAGCCATATATTCCTCCTTTGTACAAATTAAATATATGCTGTTCATGACCAAGTTATGATAGAACTTGAAACAAATAGACAAATTAAATATATACTGTTCATGACCAAGTTTATGATAGAACTTGAGATAGACAGATGATAGATAGATGATAGATAGACACATAAAATCAGGAAGAAAAAGACTTTTTAAAAATTTTTGCTAAGAGTAGAAGCTCGATTAAACAGAATTTGGAGTCTTCTGGCTGGCTCATTAGTGCACTGACTAGCCCAACGCTTGTCAATCCAATTCAGCACAATAAAAGTCATTTTTCCTTAGGGTGCAGGGTAAATTTTTTTTTTCGACTCACTGACCTATAACTGGTCAGACATCACTGTTCCTATTTCTTTGAGGAATATTCCTAAATCCTAAATCACAAAAAAAAAAAAAAAAACTGAAAGGCACACTTTTCTTGGGGGGGGGTAGTGTTAGAAGAACTTTGTAAAAAAATTTTAGCAGGAATATGCCTCAGGAAAAACAAACAAAAACCTACCATCCATATACTAATTCACCTGTTCTTCTATTCTTGAAAGATGAAGGGAGTTCATAACCTGGTAGATTTGTTGGTTTAAACACATAAAATGCTTGCTTGAAAAAATTGACATATGGTGCCAGGGGGAAGTCCACACACCCCGTTCTTACCTTGCCTATTCCTTGGGTCAACTGATAGACGATTCATTTCACTTTATCCTGGAAGTAATAACAGGTAATATTTACAGAGCGCTTTCAATGTGCTTGGCACTGACCTAAGACATAGTGTCTCACTGAGTTCAGAGGACAGTCCTTTGACATTGGTAAAATTATTACTCCCTTTTGACAAGTGAGGAAGCAAGAGTAGAGGTTAATTTGGTCATCAGCACATATAGGAGTAGAAAGTGGGTGAGGGGAAACAAAGAAAGGCAAGAAAATTCTCAAAAGGAATCAGCAAACCAGCAAGAACAACTCTCTAAAAGTCAAAGGAATAAAATAAAGCTTTTAGACAGTAAATCAGTCCTTTTGTCCTTAGCTGTCATGAATGCTGGCCATAATAACTAATGCTGGCCAGAGTGGGTTGAAATCCTTTGAATAGAGTATGTTTGTCTCCCACTAAGTTATTTGGCAGGTATTTAGAACTTACTAGATCTCTATTTCACAGAAGATAGAATGAAGGAATATATCAATAAATCCATAGGAGAAGTATGAATTTGGTATGACTTTTAGAAAAAATTAGTCAACATGCATTAAAAATCACTAAAATGTTCATATTCTTCTATTAGCTATTCTAAGGAAATAATCCAAAATATGGAAAATGTTATATACACAAAGATATTTGTCATTATCAAAAGAGAACAGTGGAAATCATGTAAATATTCAACAGCAGGCAGATTCATGAACATTATCTAGATAGAGTATCTCACAGCCACTAGAAATAATAGTTATTAAAAAAGAAGCACGAAAAAAAAAAAATAAAATAAAAAAATAAAAAAAAAAGAAGCACGTTGCAACATGGGAAAATACATATGATCAAATGATGGGTAAAAAAAGAAGACAGTGCAAAGTTTTGGTTTGCGAAGATGAAAACTTTTTGGAGATGCACTGTAGGGGTGGCTGCACGACAAGGTGTGCTTAATGCCACTGAACTGTATATTTTTTTTTATTTTATTTTTTTTTTCTGAACTGTATATTTAAAAACGGTTCAAGCGCTAAATGTTTAGGTAATATACGTTTTACTACAATAAAAGAAATAGAAGACAGAAATCAAAATGTACTATGATTACAACTAAAAAGTAATGAAAAATGAAAAAACCATAAATGATAATATTGGTAAATTTAATAGTAGATATAGAATAATAAAATTTAATGATTGACCTCCTCTATTTTCCTACCATTTGGGTAGAGGGTGAGAGTATATCTTTTAAAGAGGACAGGTTTGTGTTCTAGATTGCAGATTTACCTCATACTACCTCCAGTCATGAATTCGGATCTGTGTTTGGGAAAATGTTTTCTGTAGAATCCCAATTTTATCAACATTTCATTAAGTATGATGGAAAATAGAGTCTACAGTTCAAGTAAGCTTGGAGAACCCTGAATTGTGCAAAGGTGAAAGGTTCCTGTACCAAAACAGTCTTCTTTACTATATAGCACTTTTTCCACGGTTACCATTATGGTATTATACACCCTGAATCTGGAAGGGGGGAAGGATACAAAGTTTCTCAAAGTTTTAGACCATAGAACTCTTTGATAAAGAAGTATTTCTCACGATTAGGATTTCAGGGAACAGAGGTGGGGAAGCACTGCCAAGTAACATTTAATATCTCTGTATCTCAACTTCCTTCCTCTGAGAATGAAGCTAAACAGATCTTCAGGTAACTAAATGAGATACGATTGACTCAAACAACACCAGGGTAGGGGCGCTGACCCCTGCACAGCCATATAACTTTGACTCCCCCAAAACTTAACTAACTTAACTAGAAGATTTCCCACTGTTGACCAGAAACCCATGGACAACATAGACAGTTGATTCACATATGTTCCGTGTATGTATTGTATAGTGTATTAATGCCATAAACCAAGACAATGTTAAGAAGAGCATAAGAGAAAATACATTTACAGTAAACTGCACTGTATTTATATTTTAAAAATCTGCATACACGTGGGCCCATGCTGTTCAAACCTGTGTGGTTTAAGGGTCAACTGTATAGAGTTTTAATATAGATGTCAATTCAATTATAGTATAGATATGAAAGGGGCTAGATGGTACGGGTCACTGAGTAAATGTTATTTTTCTTCTCTCCTTCCGTGGAAGGATTATGCACAAATTTGTACCCAGCAGGAGCAAAGTTTTTTACCCGATGACAGACCATGAGTACCCACAGCATGTGTTTATAAGCAATTAGATAATATCCTCAGCTTGTTAATAAGAACTAATTGCTTACATATGCTTTTCAGTATGGAACGCCTATTCACCCACATGATCACAATCTTTCCTCAATGTATCAAACCCTAGGAGGATTGAAGCCAGGGCAGGTGGTAGTATTAATTTCACTTAACTGAGGAAGAAAACCAAAGCTTAGAGAGATTAAGATTGGCCAAGGTTTGACACTGGTCAATAGCAGAGCTGTCTCTTTGATCTGGGCATTCTGACTACGAATCTCCTTCCCACCTTCCTGCCAATGCCTATATACTTAATTCTCATCTCTAAAAATGTTCGAGTTGGGTGCAAAATTCTTAATGCCAATTAGCCAGACTGAGCCTCTTGGGCTGGCAGGTGGAAATGAGCTTCCATTTTCTCTTTGCAAAAACAAAAAAGAAAAAGAAAGAAAGAAAGAAAGAAAGAAAGAAAGAAAGAAAGAAAGAAAGAAAGAAAGAAAGAAAGAAAGAAAGGAAAAGAAAAACAACTAAAAGCATTTCCTTATTGTAAAATTCTTGCATGGGTATGTATGAATCCAGGAAAGTAGGGGCAGGGAATTTCTGACAACAAAGCCCTTGAACACAGCACAGACTTCCAGAAAAGAAAAAAAAGAGGGGGGGAGGGAAAGTGCCTGTTGTGTCTTTAAAAACTGTTGTTCTGGGTGGGTGTTGGGTCTTCCACTGTAGGGCAAAGCCCAATTGCTCCCTGGAGTAGTGCTGGGACCTGGCCAATCACTACTTAGAACTTAACATCGGAGCATCCAGGAACAAATCGAACAGTGATGGCTCTGTGCCTAAGTCTCTACAGAAATCCTTCTCTCTATATGTTCTTAGGTCATTTGGGATCAAATGGAAAGAAATGCACTGTATTCAAAACCAAGTTATTTCGTGAGTCCCTTGAACCCTTTAAAATATCCATAACTGGGGATTAGTTCAGAAACACTAGTCAAGAAAATGCATGCTCCAAAGGTTTTATCCAGGAGAGAAAAAAAAAAAAATTGAGCAGCTTGAGAGCTCGGTGTTGCCAATTTGGAAGAGCAATTTGCCTACAGCTGGATATAATTAACAAGCATGGGTCAGAAAGGAAGCCAATCATAAAAGTGTGAATTGGATTGAGGTGGAGGGATGGGGACAGTGACAGTCACTTCCACAACTGGTGTAATTCTGACTTCAGAGTCTCTCCTCATTTTCAAAAAGCCTAGTCTAATGACGTTGATAAAAAATTGAACTTGGGGGGGGGGGAATTAGGGTTTTCCTAGAACCCTAGTATGTGGTTGATAAATTACTTTTTCTGGAACACCACAGGGTGCCTTATTCACTCTTTATACTAGCAAGTAATTTCCATGCAAAAAAAAAAAAAAAAAACTTTTTTTTTTCCCTTGGCTCACTAGAGGAAAAAAAGTATAAAAAGGTACAAGCACTGTAGTATCCCATTGAATACTGTTTGAATTCTTTGGGTCTGAATGGACCAATTATCCCGAGGTATTTTGTTTGTTTGTTTGTTATTTTAGTAAAACCAGGAAAGAGGATAACTCTTACAACTAATTAAATTCATCATGTACTCAATAATACATTTTGCAGGGTTAAGAGCTCATATGCAAAGTTGCCGCCGGAGGAGAATTAACACAGCTGAATGAGAAATCCTCTAATGATTATGCTCCTTCCTTCCTCCCACTTACTTCTGAAGGGGGTTGGGGGCTAGCCTCACATATGGAACCCTGTGGATCTTGCCATCTTTCTTCTCGGCTTATTCTGATCTTGAGACAGAATAAAATAGAATTCTGAACACACAATGTGGTGCTTCCAAGGCTCTGGAGATTTTTCTAATCCTCCAAATGTTCTCCAATAAAATCTTCCCTTTACACTGTTGGTGCTGCCACGGTGTTCCTAACCAGAGGAAGTCTGACAAGAAAATGAGCCATTAAAACCTACACACAAACACAGGGGCTCATTTCGGGGCTGAAGTCCTCTTCAACCAAAGCAAAGAATTCATTTTGTCATGTGCAAGCGTTTATTAAGTGTGCGCTACAGTGCTAGTTACTCTATGGGGGATACAGGAGAATTGGTAGTTTACATATGAATTTAACAGACAAAAAAAATAAGAGACAACACAGCATTTTTAGTGTGTGTGTATGTGTGTAATACATATGTACAATCGTGTACATAATAACACACACGCACGTACACACACACGTCTCCTAAGTGTGAGAGGATAGAAGACAAGAGGTTAGGTCATGGTGGGGGACAGGTGGAGGGAAAAGCTGCGGGGGGATGGCCAGTTTTGATCTACATCTTGAAGAAAGTGATGTTTGTGGGGCACCCTGCTGGCTCAGTAGGTGGAGCATGCAACTCTTGATCTCAGGGTTGCCAGTTCTAGCCCTACATTGTGGGTAGAGGTTACTAAAAAAATAAATAAATAAATAAAAATTTTAAAAAACTAACAAAAAGAGAGCGATGGTTATGACTGGCAGGAAAAAAAAAAAAAAGATCCTGATGCCTAAACCATGTTTTGGAGCTTGAACTCCTTTCTCAAACTGGCTTCCTATGAAGTAGTTTGCTCTTGATAACTGACCAGTATGTGTCCCTCGTTGACTTCCTTAGCTGTCTATCCTGGAGACGGGCTCTTATTTTGTTGTTGAATGTTTTCACATCACCTAAGCAGCCCTGTTGGAAGATGCCCAAAATACAGATTTCTCATAACATCGGTTTGTGTGCTTTTAAAGCTTCACAATTGCCTAAACCACATAAACCCAAAAAAGAGTTTGTTAAGAAATAGCCTTGCAAGCCCAGTGGAGTATTAAAATCACATGCACTTTCTTTGGGGCCATAATGAAATAGTCAATTAGCTCTTTTCCCTGTTGACAACTACCACTGATATAAACTAATGGTCCACTGATCTCAGCAAAAAGTCAAAGAACAATAAGCCACAATAGTCTGGGGAAACAATCAGAAGCTGAGTTGGTCTAAACCTCATTTTATTTCAGTTTCTTCATGTGAAGTGGCCACATAACTATTTTGTATAAACTTTAGAGAAATGTGTTGGCCAAGGGGAGCGTACATAAGAAATAATAATATTAGGGGCACCTGGGTGGCTCAGTGGGCTAAGCATCTGCCTTCGGCTCAGATGATGATCCCAGAGGCCTGGGATCCAGCCCCACATCAGGCTCCCTACTCAGGGGGGAGTCTGCTTCTCCCCTTCCTTCTGCGTGCTCTCATTCTCTCTCTGTCTGTCTCTCGCAAGTAAATAAAAAACAAAAGAAATAATAGTATTAGGTGATTTTTAAAAATACATGGGGCAGTAGGAAGAATAATGACAACATCCTATTCCACACTCCCCCCCCCCCGCCCCAAATATCCATGTCCCCAGAACAGGTGGATATGTGAATATGTCCCCTTGCGTGGCTAAAGAGACTTTGCTGGTGTGATTAAGGTGAGGATTTTGAAAAGGTAATACACCCAAGGAACATCTTGGTGGGCTCCTTGTAATCCACAGGGTCCATTTAAGAGAGAGGCAGAGCAGGGTAAGGGAGCTGGAAGGATGGAAGCAGAAATCCGAAGGAGAGAAAATGCTACGCTGCTAGTTTTGGAGATAGAAGAGGGGACCGTGAGCAAACGGCCTCTAGAAGCTAAGACGTCAAGTGAATGGATTCTCCTCTTGAGCCTCCATATGGAATGCAGCCTCGCTGATGCCTCAGTTTTAGTTTGGTGAAAAACACCGCAGACTTCTGACCTCTAGAACGGTACGGTAATCCATGATGTGTGTAGTTTTAAGCCACTCCATGTAATAATTTGTAACAGCAGCAATAGGAAGCTGATGCACATGGATTATCCCACTTGGGCCTTCTAGCAGTTATACCCATCGTACAGGCTCACATGAGGAATGAGAAAACGGATACTCGAATAGATGAAGCGATCTGCTTAAGGAACTAAGTGGTAGAGCTAACGGGCAGATTCAGGCCCCGACTCCAGAGTCTGCAGGGTTAAGTATGCTGTGTCAAAACACTAAGTTTGAATAGCAAAAGTATACTGAATTGCCACAAAAGCACATTGTGATAGAAAATTTATAGAAATTTAAAAATGTATCTCCAATCTCCTCTTCTGCATTTGCCATGAATACAGTTCTTAGCATCCTGTTACTGTTCCTTTACTGTAAATGCTAACAATCACATTCTATCCTGATATAATCATATATTTAATCAGAGAAACACATAAACTGGGAGATAGCCTTTGTCAGTAGTTATTTGGAAGATTTAAGTATCATTTACATTTGGTATATTTCCTGCCATAACCATGGTTTTGTTGTCTCCTATAGATTGTAAGCTATTGAAGGGCTGAAACTATAGTTGCTATTTTCTGCAAGGCCCACACCCATGTCATCCTACACACTTGTTTAAATCTTTTATATGTGAATCTATTGGTCATTAACTCTGGGGATCATTGCCTCCTTAGGAATCGAACTTGAATTGGTGCATAGGCCGTCACTCTAATTTCCTGGAAGTTAAGGATTTTTTATTGTTTGTCATTGTATCGCTGCCCATAAAATAGTTACTGTCATAGAGGCGTTCAAATTATGATAGTTGGGGAATGGATGAATGGATGGATGGATGGATGAGAAGACTCTTCAAGGTCAAGCAGTTTAACAGTCCAGCAGAAGAAGGTGTAGAATTCTGAGACAATGGTGATCCCTGGGTGGCACAGCGGTTTAGCACCTGCCTTTGGCCCAGGGCGCGATCCTGGAGACCCGGGATCAAATCCCATGTCGGGCTCCCGGTGCATGGAGCCTGCTTCTCCCTCTGCCTATGTCTCTGCCTCTCTCTCTCTCTCTCTCTCTCTCTCTCTCTCTGTGTGTGACTATCATAAATAAATAAATAATTTAAAAAAATTCTGAGACAATGAAAGAACAAATCCCTTGAGATAATTTTTTTTAAGAAATAACAACAGAACAGAGTAATAAACCTTAACTTGCCATTTGATGTTTCAAACATCATTATGACACAAGATATTGAAGACCATTCTTTCCCTTATTCCTTTCCTATTTTTTTTTTTTTTGCCTATAGCATCAATATTGATCAAGAATGCCAACTTATTAGTTTATATTGTTGTGTTCTTTCTGCTGATGAAATATTTTCTTTTAGGCATGACAAATAACTGTCAACATTATTTATTTACACCCAGAGATATTAAAAGTTTATAATCACAACTCCTCGTTTGAGACTCAGAACTCAGTTTCTAATGCAGCAAGGAAATCTGTAAACCTAAATTCCAAGACATCCTGGATAAAGTGAGATTGCACCCTGAAACAGTTGAGGAACTTTTTGTTTATGTAGGCTCCATGCCCAACATGGGGCTTGAAGTCACTGCCTGAGATCAAGAGTTGCATGGTCTACCAGTGGAGCCAGCCAGGTGTCCCCAGTTTAGGGCTGTTTCAGTCATCTAAGATCTGAGTGCTTGGAGTTTTACCCTTCCTACGTAGGTTCAAGAAGGCAAAGCTAAGGTCACAACGCTTCTTCAAAATGCTGTCTTTTAATCATAAAATACTTCAGGAAATCATAGTGATCAGGCTTACGGCCTATGATCCAGTTACCGGTTATAAACCCTCAATTTCGTGGTTTGAGTAAGATATCTCTCCTGCCAGCCTGCTCCACACAACCTAGTTTTTTTTTTTTTTCGATTACTTAATAAATATTCAATGTGCACCTCACAGTGCTGGGTACCATTCTAGGTATTGCTTGTACAGGAAGGTGCAAACTAGGCAAAAAAATAAATCTGTGCACTATGTTTATACTCTAGCAGAGAGAGATAGACCATAAATAAATAAAACATCATTACAATTATTATTGGAATATCTGAAAAATGTCAGAAAAAAAAGACTTTTACTGCATTTTGCTTTTGAAACCATGACTAGGTTCAATGTAAAGTAGTATTTTTGACTCTGTATAAGAAAAGAATGTATGGTTAATGGATAAGAAAAAACATTTTTCTAAACCATGTGTATTTATATTTCATGGAAAATTGTGTACTATAGGGGTTTTCTTTTTTGCTTTGGCTGCTAGGAAACACAGAGCTGAATTTGCAGTTATATTTAGTAATTGTACACAGTTTGTTGGTCTACCTTGTTATATACTAAATTTCTGGTGGCCTTATTTTACTGGTCTACCCTATTTTCCTTTCGCTTTAATTTCTTTACTCATTTATATTTTAATGTACTAGTTTCAATTTTGTAAACTAAGACCTACGTCTACCACTAAATAAGCAAGCAATCAATCAATTGATGGATCCATCAATTGATCTACCCCAGGGGAATGAGTATTTAGGTTTCGTAGATTCACAGAATAGATAGAAAGGGTCTTAAGTCTTGCTTCTTAATTCTTTCTACATGAAAAATGCCAGGTCACAGAAAGGGATCTACAATTTCCTAGTGCGTCCTTAAAGTCATGTGCTAATTAACCGCTTCTCGGGGCGAAATGGGAATGGGGATGGTTTCTGCGTTATGAAAAGCTATTGGTTAAGGTGTACTCTATGGTCATGCATCTCTAAATCACATAATTCCACTAGTTTTTGAGTTTCTATCTCCTCTATGTGATATGCTGCCAGTTATCCTTGGATTTTGGAAAGAGAAAGAGATTAGGATGACCCACCAGGTCCTCCAGATTCTTAGCAAAACTGTCAATAAAAATAAATCTTGGTAGAGAATCTATAAATCTTAGCAAATGGACATGTTTGAGGAGGCTAGGTAAGGCATTAGGAATGCCTTTAAATCATTGCAACCTACTCCTGTATTAAAAAAATTACGTGATTCAGATCTAAAGATATGATTTCTCAAGAAGAAAAATGACACCTGAGTTGGTAAGTGACAAGACCCATCACGGAGCTATTTTGTCCGGTAGTGATACAGCTGCTGATCAGTTTACTAAGGAGCCCAAGGGCAGATTAATTATTTAGCAGTGGAATAAATTGAAAAGTTGGCCCTAACTACTTCAATACAAATTGAAACACCAGACTCTGCAAAACTCTCAGCAATAATCACAGAAAAGGCAAGTGGATTTGAAACTAGGTTTTGCAATTGTTCTGTCATCACCATCTCCTTTTGCTGCTTCTTCACCCTCAGCCTCCATTTCCCCCACCCCAGGCCATCCCATGACCTCCAATCCCCCTACCCACATGCCTGCTTCTTGTTGACCAATACCCTCCTAACATGGCCATTCCTCTCTGCATCTTTCCCTCTCTCCTTTCCTCCTCCTTCCTTCCTACATTTAATGCTCTGTGCTGGGCATTGAGGGGAACAGAGATGGAGCACAAGGTTCCATACATCTGAGAGCCTAAGTTGCCATCTAATGTTGAGTATGGGGCCAGGGAGGATGACGTGGGGGAGAAAACAATTAGAAATAAAGGCAAATAGGAGAGGCACAACTAAGGTTCAAACAACCTGCTGTAAAAAGCCAGATGAAGAAGCAATTAATTTCTGTCATTTTCTAGCAAGGATGGGTGACAAATATCTTTACTTTGTGTACTCCCCTCCCATCTGTTTCTCTCACTTCTAATGGGGACAATTTGGGATCTGAGTTGTCAGTTTCTGCTACTGAAATGTGAAACTGGAGGATGAAATTTATTCTGATGTCACAGAAGAGGCTGTATTTAACTTAATACAGTGAAAGAGCAGTTTGGTGGCCAAATCTCTATGAGCAACAATGATCCAAGTTCCCTGTTGCCTGTTTCTGCTTTAGGCCCCCCCCCAATACTAGTTGTTTTCCATCATGTTTTCTCATCTCTCCCTCTCCTCTAACTTCCCAATGCCTTCCTAGGATTTCCCAGTGTTTTTTCTTTTGCTGCCTCACTAGTTCCTTGTACCAGACTCTTCCAGTTGCTGCACACTTCAAGTACAGACCAGCCTATGTACCAGGGCAACCTTCATTGCCTATATGTTATGAATTTAGGGGCATTCTTTAGAGTCCCTAGGTCTAAAAATGCCATCATTTCATGTGTCTTGCCAAACACTCAAATATCCTGTGAGGGTAGAATAGAAGGTCTATGCGTCGATTATACATCCGTTAGAATTATTTCAAAAATCTAGTGGGGATGAGCTAGAATTCACCTTCAGAGGTGAATTCACTCATCTAGCCACTATTTATTTAGCATCCTCTTGCAAGTTAACCTCTTACAAAAATGAGTAAGACTTGTCAGTCTCATATGCTGGTTGGGGAAAGAAACACAACTTCGATTTTAGTAAGTGATAATTATTAGGAGGAGGAATCACCAATGTGGCCTTGGGAATTGGGTAAAAGTTTCAGACAAAGGACCACAGATGTGAGGTAAATCTTGAAGTTTAAGTTGGAGTTGGCCAGAGCTAGGGAAGGAGGGGGAAATTTTGGAATTATGAAAACTTTAAAATGGGGAAGTTTTGGGTGAAGGCCAGGATAGAGACTTGAAGCAGCCAGGAATAGCATAAGACACTGTGGGTAGGGGAGAAGAGATAGATTCAGAAACTGGGAAAAAATGCCAGAAGGGAGAAGGGAATAGGGGAAGATTATAAGACAGTCTGTGACTATTTTAGACATTTACCATTGAGAGCTTGTTTTAAGAGGCAAAGAAGCAAGGCAGCTGGGATTACATTAGTAGGATAATTTGGAAGGAATTCGAATATGAATAATGGAACTGACAGTAGTGAATTGTCAACATTCCTTTTAATGGACCCTTCCCCTAGTGACCCAAGATCTGTGTTGTTTGTTAAACAGAAATATGTGGAAAAGCACACAAGTCCTGGTTCTATCATTAACTCACTGCTTGCAAGTACCCTAAACTCCCAGGGATCCACTTCTTCAGATTGCACAGGAAAGCATGGGAAACGATGATCCCTAAGATCTCTTTTTTAATCCTAAAAAAGAGATGGTTATTTTTAGGTCTTGGAAGAATTGTGCTGTGTATAGCACTATCTAAATAGACACAATCTCCTCCTACCAGGAGCATGAGCGTTACCAGAACTTTGGCACCAAGGAACTCAGGGTTTTATTATTTTAAATTTTAAAAATAACTTTTTCCTCATTACAAAAATAACACAGAAAAATTCAAAAGAAGAACTTTGTGAAACTTACAACTCCTACCCACTTGGACACAACCATGGTTAATACTTGGTATATAGCCTTACTAAGGATACTGTTATTTCCATATCAAATCAATAGTGGATTATTCTCTACTAGAGAAAGCTGTTTGCTTCTTCTAGAGCCAAGAGATTTTTACACACAGAGACACACACACACACACACACACACACACACACACACACACAATTGAGCACTTCAAGGGGCTCAACAAATCCAAGCAGATTTCATTCTCCCTAAAAAGTCACTCAACGTACATTAATAAAAGCTAGAAGGATTACAACTCAATACAAATGTCTTCCCTGTGATTTCAGACTAATGATGCTTCTTTAAAGTCCTTTCAAGGAACACACTCAGACATTAACAGGTGTGATCTATGGTGCACGTACCATGTGTCAGGTACCGCACAAAGTACTTTCTATATGCTACCTCTAAGCCTCATAATAATACACTGGGGCAGGTATTTTGATCCCAGTTTTTACAGATAAGATTTCAAAGGCCTGAAGGGGATAATTGACTTCACTATGGCCGTATTGCTAGCAAAGAGCTGACACAAGATTTGGACCCAAAACTTCCTGGTACAAATGTCATCTTCTTACCACAATACCAACATTCACCAGGCTGTTCCCTAAATAATACTAGTGTCCAGCGAGATAATAAAGAGAGTTCCATGAAAAAAGACCTTATTGTCAACTATGTTTGCAAAACACTACACAGGAAAGAAACCTATTTAACTTAACTCTTAGTTATATATGTATATATATTCTTTGTAAATATTCATGTGTACCATTTATTTATTTATTTCTATTTTAATTTTTTAATTGTTTAATTTCTTAGAGCATGCAAGATGGGGAGGGGGAGAGGGAGAGAGAATCCACACTGGGCGTGGAGTCTGACCCAGGGCTCGATCTCACAACCTCGTAAGTCTTAGTCTGTCAATCCTATTTGGCCGCTACACATATATTTTCCACTGTCGGACGTTCGGCACATCACGCTAGATACCGAGGCCAGAGATAATGACTGAGGGAACCCAAGAGCCATTCAGTGATCTAGGTTTTTCCTATTCAGTACAACGTACACAACTATTGCCCACTAGGGGCACTTCAGACAAGTTCAGGGAACCCTGCGTAACAGAGCATACAAAGACTAGAAGTCCATATTTTCCTCAAAGTCTCAAGTATAAACAGAAAGTGATTTATTGCAAAGTTCATAAAGTATGAACCCCGTTACATGGAACCCTTCTGAACCCCTGTGAGGGCCCTAACAATAGTTTCTGTAATCAGGAGCTTTTTGTAACATTTGCAGAGAAAAGATATTATACCCGCAATTGCTTGAGACCTCGTCTCTTTCCTCTTCAGCTTGCCCTGTGCCATGTTGTGCCCCACTGAGTAATACTGGAATAGGGGTAGACTTTTTGGGTATTCGGTTAACTAGATGAGTTCAGGAAGCAATGGGATGTCTCATGCCTTGATTCTGAATTGGAGACAACTTTGCCTGTCAGGGACACTCTGCAATGTCTGGAGACATTTTTGGGTATCAAAACTGGGATGGGGAGTGGTGGGAATGTTGCTGGCACAGAGAGGCCCAGGGGGCTGCCAAACACCTGGAATTTACAGAATGACCCTGCCTCCCACCAATAAAGATTTATTGGGCCCAAAATGTCAATAGTGTCAACATTGAGAAATCCTGGGTCAGCGGAATAAATTTCTGTGGTTGGTTTGCAATTACGTTCATATATAGTTAAGTTATTCCTGGTTGTCCTTTCATGAATATTCTGGGCTGACTCACCGAGGGTCATGCCAGGGAGCGAGAAGACCAGAGACGACTCTACGGTAATTGGCACGAGAGGATATCAGTGATGGAAGAGAAAAAGGAATTTGGAATGTATGGAGCCAGAAGCTAGTCTGGGATAATTTTTTTCAAATATTGAACATTTAAAAGTTAAAAGTAGACCCCCGTTCAAAACGGAAGTCCTTTTCTGGGAGGAATAGACTCACCAATGCAACATGTACAATTATAAATGCAGCATACATTTTTTTTTGATGAGAATTATGCACGATGGAATTTATAGAACTCCTCAGATGGTAGGGCACATGCCTAACGCAGTACTATCAACATTGTATATGTCTGTTTTTAAAGTCACCTATTTTTAATGCAGAACAACATAGGAGCATCTTGGCATGACATTGCCAACCATGACTTAAAAGGTGGAAATAAAGTCTTCTAAATTAACATTAATTTAAAACTCATGGGATCCACCAGACTAGAAGACAGATTAGGTTATCTTTTCATTCCATTTATAGAAAATAGAGGAATAGGGGCACCTGGGTGGCTCAGTGGTTGAGCATCTGCCTTTGGCCCAGGGCGTGACCCTGGGTCCTGGGATCAAATCCCGCATCAGGCTCCCCACATGGAGCCTGCTTCTCCCTCTGCCTGTGTCTCAGCCTCTCTCTGTGTCTCTCATGAATAAATAAATAAAACCTTAAAAAAATAAAATACAGGAATTGCTATATAAAGAGGTTCTGGGAATGGGGTGAGTTAAAATTAGGCAGTAATTAATAAAAATGTGGTTTCCTTGAATTTTTTTTTAGTTTATTTTACTTGTCAGCTTTTAAAAATATTTAATTTGTCATGATTTGTTTCATCAATATTCACTTTGGAATCTAATTTTTAATTTTAATTTCTTTTCTTAAAAAAAGTATTCACAAAGTTGTGTTAAACTTCAGACCCTGCAAAGCCTAGATATTCTCCTATATACGCACTTTATTTTGATATAAAATCCTGAATTGGTATTTCTTTGAATTCTTTAAAGACAGTGTTTGCTTCCTACTCATGGCTCATTGCATAAAGCAGCCCCACTGAGAAGTCCATTTTTCCCCCCTTCTGCTCTGTCTTACTAGGACTGAAATATTCTCTTCCATTTCCTTTACTTAATGGAAAATGAAGATGCAAGAAAAAAATCCCATTTCCTCTGTGAAACCTGCTGCCCTAGAGTCACAAACATAATTTATGGATTCTAGCCATGCTTGCATTCCTTGCCATGCCAATAAAGTTTATTGAAATTGGAATTGGAATTAAAAAGCTTAAACCAAAAGAACCATTCCAGAGGTCAGAAAAATATATATGTGTAGGCTATATCTAAATAAGAATGTTGCTCTTCCTTCAGCCAGACTGGAATGCAAGTCAGCAAAAGCTATCCTGTTTTATTTTTTAATCCAAACTAATCATGTTAACATTGAGGAAAATTTTCATTTTTATTTAATATTTTATGATCTAATACTTGTCATTCCATATTAGAATGGAGATCCAAGAAAAAAAAGATTTTTTTTTTTTTTTGCCTTATGGCTCAGAGTTCTAGGGCTTTAAGATTTATAGGGAACGTGACAAAAAATATCTGTGGTGAGGCTAAAATTACTAGTCAGGGTGAACATTATAAAAATGTAAGTAAAAATGAATTTAAAAGTGATATGAGTACATTGAATTGGTTGAAACGTAAAATCCCACAGAGAAGTATTTGTGGATTGCTGCAGGAAATCTACATTAAAGTACATTATTTCATGCAGAGAGAATCTTACTGAAATTATAAAGTACTCCTATGGCAAAAAGGAAAGAACAACCCACAGCTTTATAGCAGCAGTCGGGGTAACAGCACACATCTCAAAATAAATCTCTCACACTTGCAGAGGAATAACTTCTGCTAATCAAATGTCTCAAAACATCTGGGAACTACTTGAAGTTCTTGCACATTCTGGCCGAAGAGACAGAAATGTAGGTTGCAACAGGCCATAATAGTATTTCAGAGATGCTGTTTTTGGGAACATTTCTAATTTCATTCATTCTTAAAATGCCCGAGTCTGAGGGGAAGACGCAAAGCTGATGGACACCAAAAGCCCTATGTTGTGGATTAGGGAATCTGGAAAGCTAAAAATAATTCATTGGCTGGATCTGTGGGAATAATAGGGCACATCAAACATGTGAGTTCCCGATGCAACTTCTTATACTCTACTTGGTGTAGCTCTGAAGCGAACGGGTAGGCTTGGTGCCAGAAACTTCTGGGAGCAGAATGTGTATGCTCTGATGAGGTAGCAGGATAATTTGGTCGAGAATTCTATCAAGCTCCCTGCATTAAGAAGAAAATCTATGTGGCTCTATGGACTTAATCTTTTGCACAATCAGGAAAAAAGGGAGTAGTCCAATACAAAGAAAAGCCTAGCGACCAAGAGCCCGAGAACTGTACGTCACTGTGACCTGGTGTGTTTCTTCACCTCACCTGTCACATAGATAATAGTACACAGCTGAGGTCCTCCTGCTAAAGACGAAGTGACAGGGACGTACGGTGAAGTGGCTTCCCATGACACCTGCCACAGAGTGATTTTGTTTTTGTTTTAATAGTTACATCCTTCTCTGGGCGCCTGGGTGGCTCAGTCGGTTAAGCGTTGGATTTCGGCTCAGGTCATGATCCCGCACTGGGCTCTCTGTTCAGTGGAGAGTCTGCTTCTCCCTCTCCCTCTCCCTGCCACTCTGCCTACTTGTGCTCTCTCTCTCTCTCTCTCTTTCTCTCTGGCAAATAAATACATACATTTTTAAATAAAAAGTAGTTATATGCTTCTCTTCCTTTATTTAAAAAGTTTTTTTTTCTTAAGATTTTATCTTTAAGTAATCTCTCACCCAACATGGGGTGTGAACTCGCAACCTCAAGATCAAGAGCTACATGTTCTGATCACTGAGCTGGCCAGATACTCCTCCTCTTCCCTTATTTAACCTCAGCTTCTTTTAGGGGATTATGTTTAAGAGTCGTTTCTACTATATTTTGAAATAATCATTTTGTTTATATAGGTAAACATTTTGAAATTCAAGGAAGAACATGTCAACAAAATGAAGAAAAAGACTTACGTATCGATGACTCACAGCATAACACCAGAATTCATACTTGTGAAGGTGTGGAAAGGGGGACGTGACATTTTTTTTTCCCTTTCATATAATATTCTTTCTGTTTTTTTTTTAAATTGAAGTTCGATTCGCCAAAATATAGTATAACACTCAGCGCTCATCCCCTCAAGTGGCCCCCTCAGTGCCCGACACCCAGGTACCCCAACCCACCCACCTACCTTTCCACCACCCTTCATTTGTTTCTCAGAGTTAGGAGTCTCTCATGGTTTGTCTCCCTCTCTAATTTTCCCCACTAAGTTCCCCTCCTTTCCCCTATAATCCCTTTCATTATGTTTTATATTCCTGTTAGGAGTAAGACCATATGATGCTTGTCCTTCTCGACTGACTTACTTCACTCAGCATCATACCCTCCAGTTCCATCCATGTCGAAATAAATGGTGGGTATTTGTCGTTTCTAATGTCTGAGGAATATCCCATTGTATACATAGACCACAGCTTCTTTATCCATCATCTTTCGATGGACACCGAGGCTCCTTCCACAGTGTGGCTACTGTGGACATTGCTGCTATAGACATCGGGGTGCAGGTGTCCCGGCATTTCCCTGCATCTGTATCTTTGGGGTAAATCCCCAGCAGGGCAATTACTGGGTCGTAGGGCAGGTCTATTTTTAACTCTTCGAGGAACCTCCACCCAGTTTTCCAGAGTGGCTGCACCAGTTCACATTCCCACCAACAGTGCAAGAGGGTTCCCCTTTCTCCACATCCTTTCCAACAGTTGTGGTTTCCTGCCTTGTTAATTTTCCCCATTCTCACTGGGGTGAGGTGGCATCTCATTGTGGTTTTGATCTGTATTTCCCTGACGGCAAGTGATGCGGAGCATTTTCTCATGTGCTTGTTGGCCACGTCTAGGTCTTCTTCGCTGAGATTTCTGTTCACATCTTTTATCCATTTCATGATTCGATTGTTTGTTTCCTTGCTGTTGAGTTTAATAGTTTCTTTATAGATCTTGGATACTACTCCTTTATCTGATATGTTCTTTTCTTTTTTTTTTTAAGATTTTCTTTATTTATTCATGAGAGACACAGAGAGAGGCAGGCTCCATGCGGAGCCTGATGCGGGACTTCATCCCAGGACCCCGGGACCACGCCCGGAGCCGAAGGCAGATGCTCAACCACTGAACCACCCAGGCGTCCTAGATAATGTCATTTTCAAATACCTTCACCCATTCTGTAGGTTGTCTTTTAGTCTTGTTGACTGTATCCTTTGCTGTGCAGAAGCTATTTATCTTGATGAAGTCCCAATAGTTCATTTTTGCTTTTGTTTCTCTTGCCTTCATGGATGTATCTTGCAAGAAGTTGCTGTGGCCAAGTTCAAAATGGGTGTTGCCCATGTTCTCCTCTAGGATTCTGATGGATTCTTGTCTCACATTTAGATCTTTCAACCATTTTGAGTTTATCTTTGTGTCTGGTGTAAGACAATGGTCCAGTTTCATTCTTCTGCATGTGGCTGTCCAATTTTCCCAGCACCATGTATTGAAGACACTGTCCTTTTCCAGTAGACAGTCTTTCCTGCTTGGTTGAATATTAGTTGACCATAGAGTTGAGGATCCACTTCTGGGTTCTCTATTCTGTTCCATTGACCTATGTGTCTGTTTTTGTGCCAGTACCACGCTGTCTTGATGAGCACAGCTCTGTAGTACAGCTTGAAATCTGGCATTGTGATGCCCCTGGCTCTGGTTTTCTTTTTCAATACTCCCCTGGCTATTCGGGGTCTTTTCTGATTCCACACAAATCTTAAGATGATTTGTTCCAACTCTCTGAAGAAAGTCCATGGTATTTTGAAAGGGATTGCACTGAATGTGTCAATGGCCTGGGTAGCATTGACATTTTCACAGTATTAATTCCTCCAATCCACGAGCATGGAATGTTTTTCCATCTCTTTGTATCTTCCTCAATTTCTTTCAGAAGTGTCCTGTAGTTTTTAGGGTATAGATCCTTTACCTCTTTGATTAGGTTTATTCCTGGGTATCTTATGCTTTTGGGTGCAATTGTAAATGGGATTGACTCCCTAATTTCTCTTTCTTCAGTCTCATTGTTAGTGTAGAGAAATGCCACTGATTTCTGGGCATTGATTTTGCATCCTACCACTCTGCCAAATTGCTGCATGAGCTCTAGCAATCTTGGGGTGGAGTCTTTTGGGTTTTCTATGTACAGTGTCATGTCATCTGCAAAGAGGGAGAGTTTGACTTCTTCTTTGCCAATTTGAATGCCTTTTATTTCTTTCTGCTGTCTGATTGCTAAGGCTAGGACTTCTAGTACTGTGTGGAATAGCAGTGGTGAGAGTGGACATCCCTGTCGTGTTCCTGATCTTAGGGGAAAGGCTCCCATTGTTTCCCCATTGAGAATTATATTTGCTGTGGGCTTTTCGTAGATGGCTTTTAAGATGCTGGGGAATGTTCCCTCTATCCCTACGCCCTAAAGAGTTTTGACCAGGAATAGATGCTGTATTTTGTGAAATGCTTTCTCTGCATCTATTGGGAAGATAATATGATTCTTGTTTTTTCTTTTGTTGCTGTGATCTATCACGTTGATTGCTTTATGAGTGTGAACCAGCCTTGCATCCCGGGGATAAATCCCACTTGGTCATGGTGAATAATCTTCTTAATGTATTGTTGGATCCTATTGGCTAGTAGCTTGTTGAGAATTTTTGCATCTGTGTTCATCAGGGATATTGGTCTATAATTCTCCTTTTGGTGGGGACTTTGTCTGGTTTTAGAATCAGGGTGATGCAGGCCTCACAGAACGAGTTTGGAACTATTCCATCCCTTTCCATCTTATGGAACAGCTTTAGTAGAGTAGGTATTATTTCTTCTTTAAGCATTTGATTGAATTCCCCTGAGAAGTCATCTGGCCCTGGACTTTTGTGTCTTGGGAGGTTTTTGATGACTGCTTCAATTTCCTTCATTGCTATTGGCCTGTTCAGGTTTTCTATTTCTTCCTGCTCCAGAAATATACCCATTTCTTCTAGATTTCCTAATTTGTTGGCGTAGGGCTGCTCATAATACATTTTTAAAATCAATTTGTATTTCCTATTTGTTGTGATCTTTCCTTTTTCATTCATGATTTTATTAATTTGAGTCTTTTGTCTTTTAAATAAGGTTGGCTAATGGCTTATCTATCTTATTAATTATTTCAAAGAACCAACTCCAGGTTTTGTTGATCTGTTCCATAGTTCTTCTGGTCTCTATTTCATTGAGTTCTGCTCAAATCTTTATTAACTCTCTTCTACTGTCTGATGTAGGTTTTACTTTCTGTTCTTAACCCAAGTCCTTTAGGTGCAAGGTTAGCTTGTGTATTTGGTTTTTTTTTTTTTCCCCAATTTTTTGATGGATGCTTGTATTGCGATGTATTTCCCTCTTAGGACTGCTTTTGCTGTATCCCAAATATTTTGAATGGTTGTATCTTCATTCTCATTAGTCTCTATGAATCGTTTTAATTCCTCTCTAATTTCCTGGTTGACCTTTTCATCTTCTAGCAGGATGGTCTTTAACCTCCATGTGTTTGAGTTTCTTCCAAATTTCTTCTTGTGATTTAGTTCTAGTTTCAAAGCACTATGGTCTGAAAATATGCAGGGTACTATCCCAATCTTTTGGTATCGGTTAAGACTTGATTTGTGACCCAGTATGTGGTCTATTCTGGAGAAAGTTCCATGTGCACTTGAGAAGAATGTGTATTCAGTTGTGTCTGGATGTAAAGTTCTGTAAATATCTGTGAAATCCATCTGGTCCAGTGTATCATTTCAAGCTCTTGTTTCTTTAGAGATGTTGTGCTTAGATCTGTCATTTGCAGAAAGTGCCATGTTGAAGTCTCCCAGTATAAGTGTATTATCTAAGTATCTCTTTACTTTGGTTATTAATTGTTTGATATACTTGGCAGTTCCCACATTAGGGGCATAAATATTCATGATTGTTAGGTCCTCTTGTTGGATAGACCCTTTAAGTATGATATAGTGTCCCTCTTCATCTCTTACTACAATCTTTGGGATAAACTTTAGCTTATCTGATATAAGGATGGCCACCCCTGCTTTCTTTTGAGGACCATCTGAATGGTAAATGGTTCTCCAACCTGTTATTTTCAGGCTGTAGGTGTTCTTAGGTCTAAAATGAGTCTCTTGTAGACAGCAATTAGATGGGTTTTGCTTTTTTATCCAGTCTGAAACCCTGTGTTTTTTGATGGGGTCATTAAGCCCACTCATGTTCAGAGTTACTATTGAAATATATGAATTTAGTGTCATTGTAATACCTATTCACTCCCTGTCTTTGTGGATTATTTCTTTGGGCTTCCTCTTTCTTTTACAGGGTCCCCCTTAATATTTCTTGTAGAGCCGGCTTGGTGGTCACATATTCTTTCAGTTTTTGCCTATCTTGGAAGCTCTTTATTTCTCCTTCTATTCTGAATTAGAGCCTTGCTGGATAGAGTATTATTGGCTGCAGGTTTTTCTCATTTAGGACCCTGAATATATCCTGCCAGCCTTTTCTGGCCTGCCAGGTCTCTGTGGAGAGGTCTGCTGTTAATCTGATATTTCTCCCCATATAAGTTAGGGATCTCTTGTCTCTCGCTGCTTTAAGGAATTTCTCTTTATCTTTGGAATTTGCAAGTTTCACTATTAAATGTCGAGATTTTGAACAGTTTTTATTGATTGGGGGGATCCCCTCTATGTCCTGTATGTGAATGCCTAGTTCCCTCCCCAGTTAGGGAAGTTCTCAGCTATGATTTGTTCAAATATACTTCGTGGCCCTCTCTTCCCCTCAGCATCTTCTGGAACCCCACTTATAGGATTCTTCTTTCTCAGGCTGTCATTTATTTCCCTTAGCCTTTCCTCATGGTTTCCTAATTGTTTTTTCTCTTTTTGCCTCAGTTTCCTTCCTTACCATCAACGTGTCTTCTATGTTGCTCACTCTTTCTTTCACCTCATTAACCCTCTTCGTTAGGACCTCCAGTTTGGATTGCATCTCATTTAATTGATTTTTAATTTTGGCTTGATTACATCTAAATTCTGCAGTAACAAAGTCTCTAGAGCCCTTTATGCTCTTTTCCAGAGCCACCAGTAGCTTTATATTTGTGCTTCTGAATTGGCTTTCAGACATTGAATTGTAATCCAAATTTGTAATTCTGTGGCAGAGAGTACTGTTTCGGATTCTTTCTTTTGTGGTGAGTTCTTCCTTCTAGTCATTTTGTTCAGTGTAGAGTGGCTGTATGAGCAGGCTGAGTCAAAAATATCAACCACAACCTAAGTAAATTCCACCCTAGATGATTCTGATGAGGTCAGAGACCAGAAAATGAAAAAGAAGATCAGAACAAAATAAAACAAAAGGACCACTAAAGTGAGAAACAAATTTTAATAGTAAAAATAAAAGGCCAAAAACTCCAAAGAAGAAAAATGAAAAAGAATAACAGAAAAAAATGTAAAAAGGAAAAACAGAAAAAAAGGAAGAAAAAAAGTGGGGGATCCTGGAGGATGATGGTAGTGAAGAAGTGGTAGTTGAGAGAGAGTGTAGTCTACTTGAGGGGTCCTAGAGGGTGATCCTCTTGGTTCTGAGTGTATTAAGTGCCATATGTTAGATGCTCGGTTCCAAATTTATATAAACCAGCAATACTTGTAGGAAGCGCCAACACTGACCACCAAAACATAAAGGAGATTAAAGAGGGGGGCAGAATGGAAATGAAGAGAGAATATAATCTCACAGAGTGAACCAGCATGCTGTTCCACTTGGTTCTGGGTGCTGCTTGTCATGTTTTAGAAGGTACTAACTTCCATCATTGTTGAACAAGATGAGGCAGAGAAAACAAACAAAAAAAACAAAACAAAACAAAAACCCATACCTCATACAGCTCCCAAAATTAAATTGAATACGTTGAAGGGAATCCAGAAGTGAAAACTATATCTAGGACCTGTAATTGTAGAAATATGAAAGTCAGAAAGGAAAAAAAAAACTTAAAACTAAGAGCTTATAAAATATTGTAGTTAAGGTGGGAAAAGAGAAAATATATTGGAAATTTTTCGTCTGATATAAAAAAGAGTTGTCATGGAAAAAGGAAAAAAAATTAAAAAGGGAGGGGAACCCTCTGGTTCTATATACTGTGAATCCCTTGGCCTCCCCTGGAGCTTTCAGCACTGCTGGGTCCAGAACTCACTCTTCCCCAGTCCTTGCAGCTGGTCTCTGGGGGAGGGGCTGCTATGCTGACACTCAGGTGTGTGTGCACCTGGGGAGATGCCCCCCCACCAGGTGCCGGCTCAGGTGAGCTGTTGACCCCTTGAGGCCCCTGTTCCCTGGCGGTCCCCAGGCACGCGGTGGAACACGAAGGAGGACAACACTGGCAGCCGCTAGGTCTCCAGCCCTGGAGTCAGCTCCCCCGGTAGCCACCTGCAGTTCCCAGTCCGCACTGCCCTGGATGTTGGGGGTGGGGGCGCTGACCTCACAGCTCGGGGCACTGTGGGCAGGACGTTCCTAGCGGTCCTGTCCTCTCCCTGCTTCTCTCCTCCCCCAGCAGGGGAGTCCTCCCCGTCCTGTACCCCCTCCCCTCCTCCCCCACCTTCCCCCTCCCCCGACCCTCATCCCCCCTCCCCCCTCCCCCCTCCCCCCCTCAGGAGCATCCTCCCAGACCTGTGCCCTCCCCCCTTCCCCTTACCCCCTCCCCCTTCCCCCCCAGGAGCATCCTCCCCGACTCGTGCCCTCCCCTCCCCCCTCCCCTTCCCCCTGCAGGAGCGTCCTCCCCGTCCTGTGCCCTCCCCCCTCCCCCCCGCAGGAGCGTCCTCCCCATCCTGTGCCCTCCCCTCTCCCCCCGCCAGGAGCACCCTCCCCGACCCATGCCCTCCCCTTCCCCCCTCTCCTCCCCAGGAGTGTCCTCCCTGTCCTGTGCCCTCCCCCCTTACGCTCCCCGCAGGAGCCTCCTCCCCGACCTGTGCCCTCCCCCTTCCCCCCTCTCCTCCCCCCGCCCAGGAGCCTCCTCCACGTCCTGTGCCCTCCTTGCCCCTGCCCCTCCCGGGGGGACCGCAGGATCACAGAATGTGCCCCTGGCGCCCAGGGTCCGGGCCTGCACCCCTGGAATCACTCCCCGGGCTCAACACCCTCGGCCCGGAGCCCCCCCCGACCCACCCGCATGTCCCCGAGGCCCAAGGGCTGCGCCCCATAAGGAGATGGGTACCTGTCGGGCCTCCCCCACGGAGTCTCTTCTATTTATTTATCCTCTCCTGCCTTCCTGCCGCGCTGGAAGCGAAACCCCTCGTCGGTAGCCTTGGGCCGTGCTCCGCCTCCCGCAGCTCGGGCTGGCACTTGTCCGCCATGCGCGCGCAGGTGCGCAGGTGCGCAGGTGCACAGGTGCACAGGTGCGGCGGGCTCCAGGCCCTGCTCTCCCGCCGTCCTGCTGCGCTGCTCAGACGCGACAGTTTAATAGTATTTCACCTTTTTAAGAGCTCAAACTTAAGTACATATTCAGAATTTCTTTTCAGTTTGTCAAATAAATCCAACCTGAGCTGAATGAAAATGAAAGTTTCTGAGAAACACTATTACATAAGTGAACCATGACGAAATTAAGTAAGGGCGTCTTTAGGCGGGAAGGTCCAATGGACAATTCCTACCATAACGCATGAAATGTCTACTACATTACTCACCAGAAGGAAATCCACTTAGGTTTTCCCCTCCCTTCTTTCTTTCCTTCCTTCCTTTCATTCATTCATTCATTCATTCATTCATTCAGAAGTTTCAGATGAAACCCAAGTCCCTTGGACCTCAGGCTTCAATGCACCACGTTAAACCCTAAAAGATCCCACTATGCTGACCTGTAAGGTTGTTCTACGTAGACCCTGATGAGAGTATTGTGATGAGGTTCCAATGTAATAGGCATTTAATTTACTCTCTTAAATAGAAGAAGTACATATGAAAGCACGTTTTAGGTGTCCTACCTTAAATATGATCTATTACAATTTTTAGAGTACTGCCCACCACACCACTATATTCATAATTCTTGAGTTTTCTTCTCTAAAGATTACATTAGTTTCATGATTCACAGCCACGCTTTTCAAAAACTATGCAGCCATTCTGTTAAAACTCCAGAAACAGGAAGTTGAAGTAGTTGAATAGTTGAAACCTAACAGCCATCTATCCATATTATCAACACTTGGAGAGTTGGTGGGGATCTGTTCAAATGCATGCATATACTTTCCCATACTGAAGCCCGTCATCTCCAGTACTGCGTCACCACTTCCTTCTTTTCAACATATTGAAATTTCAAAATTGAATCTGTAATGTCTTCCCTGTATATTGGAAATCTAAAGTAGTGTGAATACCCAAGGGTGTTTTGAGACTCAAATGAAGGCAAAACCTGATTAAACATGAGGTTATTGATTATCTCTGTTGGACACATTTATGGATATTAACACATTTCCCTCCAAAAATAGCTGTGTCTTTCATTACAGTGCTTCCCCAGACCCTGCTATGGAAGTATGTAACATATGGTATGCGTACCTCATCACTGTTCTGGAATCCTAAAAGTTCTTGACTTTGATATGCACCTTGCTCCACGGATTTCAGGAAAGACATAGTAGACCTGGACTTCCTTCAGGATTACTTTTGTTGTATTGGTTTTCAACTTTTCTTCCTTATTTCTATTTATTTATTTTATTTATTATTATTATTTTTTAGATGATTTATTTATTTATTCATGAGAGGGGGGTGCAGAGACACAGACAGAGGCAGAAGCAGGCCCCATGCAGGGAGCCCGACATGGGACTCCATCCCGGGTCTCCAGGATCACGCCCTGGGCCGAAGGTAGGCGCTAAACCACTGAGCCACCCAGGGATCCCATCTTATTTCTATTTTTAAAAATCCAATAAACCTGGATTAGATGATAGGTCAGTTATGTTTAGAAATTGATCAAGGGTTAATAAGTCACGGCCTCCTCTGTGAGCTATTAAAAGCAGAATTAGAGTGATTTTTATGAGAGAGCGGGAAAGAACACTAGATGTCAAACAGGATTACGCATTTGAAAACAAACCAACAAAAGGATATGATTTCTTATCGTGAAGGAAAATAAAATACTAAATTCTAGGTAATCTTATTTAAATGAAACTACATAAACCTTAGTTTCATTTTTTCCAACTCATCTCAAAAAGCAGATGCCTGGCACGGTACACTGCCACCAGTCCTTTGAGTTTCTACCATGATCCAGCTGTTTGCAAAGTTTTTGATAGATGGCTCTCAGTGTTCCAGCACCGTGCTCCGTGAATCATGTAATTGTTTACTGTACTGGTCCATTTAACTCCCATTTACCACCATATCTCATACAAACCCACAATATTTATATTTCCTTTCTTTGGCGGATAAAAGAAAACATTTTGTATTTTGTATATATGGGATTTCAGAAGTCAAGTTATTAATGCAAAAGAGATAATGGGGGGGGTCTATGTTAGATCCTTTCCTTCTTTCTTCCCTCCTCCCTCCTCCCTCCCCTAATTCTTTCCTTCCTCTCTCTCATTTGCTCTTTCCTTAAGATGAATATTATTTTTAAGAAACTCTTATGCAAAAAAAAAAAAAAAAAAAAAAGAAACTCTTATGCATGTGGAGCTCTTCTCTGGTAATACATGCTTTTTTTTTTTCCTCAGGTGGAAGTTAATCACGTAAGTATTGCCCTGTTGAAAACAATTGTAATGAGCTTTTGTCTTCAATTATAATAATGCTATTAGCACTTGATCAAGTGATAATATGATTATATCAATTAAACAAACATAGATCCTCTGTTAATGACATTTGACCTGGATAGAAAAATACAAATTGGATAGTGAACTTCTCTAACTTGGTAAAATTTCCAAATCATCTCAGATAGATGGAAATATACAAAAACTGCATATATTTAAAGTACACAATCTGATGAATTTTGACGTACGTAAACACTTGTGAAAATACCAACACAATCAAGATAATGAACAATTCCATCACCCCTAGGAGTTTCTTTGTCACTCCTTCCTCCCCCTCCTTTTGGCCTTCTCTCCACTCTTGTCCTCAGCCACTGATCCACTTCCTGTCACTAGAGATTCATTTGTGTTTTCTATGATTTTACATAAATGTAATCATACAATGTGCACTCCTTTTTTGACCGACATTTCACTTAATATAATTATTTTGAAATCCATTCATGCTGTTATGTGGATTAATAGTTTATTCCTTTTAACATTGAGTAGCATCACATTGCATGGATGTGCCACAATTTCTTTATCAATTTACTTGTTCACGAATCAAATTGGCTATATTGCAGTTTTTGATTTTACAACTAAAACTGCTGTGAACATATTTGTGTAAGTCTTTGTATAGATCTAAGCTTTCTTTCTTTTTTTTTTTTTTTTGGTAAATATCTAGAAGTAGAATAGATGGATCATATGGTAGGTGTATATTTAACTTTTCAAGAAATTGCCACATTGCTTTTCAAAGCAGTTGTACCATTTTACATTTCCTTAGGTAGCTTAGGAGAATTTTAGTTATTTTGTATCTTCATCAACATTTGGTATGGTCATCCTTTCGGTCTGGGATAATCAAGTAAGTATGCAGTGGTATGCAGCTATGGTTTCATTTTGCATTTTTCTACTGACTATGATGTAAAGAATCATTTCATGGGACTATTTTCCATCCATATATCTTATTTAGTAAAGTGTTTTTTCAAAATTTTTATCCAACCTTTAAAAATAGACCGTATTTTCAGAACAGCGCTAGATTTACAGAAAAACAGAGAAAATGTGAATTTCTTCATACCCTGCACCAGCTTTTTCTAAGATTTTTCATTAGTATGGTACCTTTGTTACAATGGATGAATATTGCTTCATTATTATTAACTAAACCTTGGACTCTGTTTAGATTTCCTTATGTTTTAATACATGTCCTCTATTTGTTCTAGAATCCCATCTAGAATATCAAATGATGTTTATTTGTCATGTCTTCTTAAGCTCCTCTTGTCTGTGGCAGTTCTCTGACTTTCCTTGTTTTCAATGGACAAGAGCATTTTATAGAATGCTCCTCTCATTGAATTTACCTGGTATTTTTCTCATGGTTAGACTAGGTTATAGTTTCTTGGGAGGAAACGCAAAGATAAAGTACCATTTTTATCATATCAACAATACGTACTATAAGCTTTATCACTATTGATGTTAACCTTGATCACCTGACAAAGGTAGTGTTTGACAGATTCATTCACTGCAAGGTTACTCTTTCTATACTGTGCTCTTTGCAAAGACAGTATTACATGCAGCCTATACTTAATAATTGGGAAGTTATACTTCCTCTCCTTGAAAGTGAAGTATTTATATTTATCATTTGAAATTCTTCTGCAGAGGCAACTTGTCTCTTTTTTTTTCATTTATTTATTTGTATTAACATGGAACGACTCATGAAAATTTATTTTACACTCTGAGTTATTAATCAATATTTCTTTTTTGTTGTTGTGATTGTTCTAGATGTTCCAGCTTTGGCCATTGGGAGCTCTTTCAGTTTGTTTTTGCATCCCTTTGACATGCTTCCATTTTCTAAGCATCTCTTTACTTTCTGGTGATACCTAAAAAATGCTCCAGCTTAATTTTCCTTATAAACATTTTTTAAAAGACTATTTATTTATTTGAGAGAGAGAGCACACAAGTCGGCAGGGAGGGCAGAAGGAGAGGTCAGAAGCAGGCTCCCAACTGAGCAAGGAGCCCAACGAAGGGCCCAATCCCAGAATGCCAGGATCACCACATGAGCTGAAGGCAGATGCTTAACTGACTTAGCCACCCAGCCGCCCCTCCTTATAACCATTTTCAAATTAGTTGAAACACAATCGTCCATATATATATGTTTCAATCTTTATACAATGTTTTCTTCTTTGGGTCTGTATTTTCCTTTTTTTTAAGATTTTATTTATTTATTTTGAGAGAAGAGAGAGTGAAAGCATGAGCAAAGGGGAGAGACTGAGGATGAGGGAGAAGCAGTTTCCCCACTGAGCAGGGATCCAGACGTGGGACTTGAACCCAGGACCCTGAGATCATGGCCTGAGCCAAAGGCAGAGACTTAGCTGACTGAGCCACCCAGATGCCCCTCTATATTTCTATTTTTACATCATTAGCAAACTGTCTTGATTACTGTATCTCTATGCTGCCTGGAGAAAATGTGATATAATTCTTCTAGTTTTATTCTTCTTTCTCAAAAGTTGTTTTGACTATTCTAGTTTCCTTAAATTTCCAGATAAATTTTAGAATCAGTTTCTTAATTTCTACAAAACAAAGGCAACTAGAATTTTTAATTGGAACTGCATTGACTCTATACCTAGAGCTGGGGAACCGACATGTTAACAATATTGAACTTCTGATCTATAAACCTAATAGATCTCTCCATTCGTTTAGATCTTTTATTTCTCTTAGCATTGTTTTGACGTTTTTAGTGTCCATGTCTCACACAACCTCTGTCAAATTTATTCTTAATTATTTTATATATTCTATGCAATTGTAAAAGTTATTTTAAATATTCCGTTTCTGATGATACATTACCAGCATATAGACACACAATTGATTTTATATCTTGATCTTGTATACTTCAAATTGCTTAATTAATTTATTGATTCTAGTGGCTTTTTTGTAAATTCTAAAAGATCTTCCTATGACCGTGTCATCTGAAAATGAAGAGAACTGTATTTTTCCTTTCCACTCTGAATTCCTTTTATTTTATTTTGTCTTATTATGACCTAAAACTTCATGTCTATATTAAATACAAGTGGCGAGGTGGTCATCCCAGTCCTATTCTTAATCTTAAGGAGAAAAAAAATTGTCTTTCTCCACTTAATATAATGTTACCTATTCCATATCTTAACCAGAAAGCATTCAACATTTTACTTAAAGTAGTTGCAGGTTAATTATACATTGTGGCCTTTATCAGGTTGAAGATTTCCCTTCTATTCCTGGTAAGTTGAGAGTTCTTACTGGGAATGAATGTTGGACTTTGCCAAATGATTTTTTTCTGAATGTATTGAGATGTTCACAGAGTTTTTCTTTTTTAGTCTGTCAATATGGTGAATTACATGATTGACTTACACGTTTTTTAATTTAAAATTTTGCAAAAATTTTAAGAATCATTTCATCTATGTCTGTCATAAATATTTGTCTCGTTTTGGTATTAGCATAATAGTGCTAGTATCATAGAATGACATAGGAAGTATTTCTTCCCCTTTAATTATCTGAAATAGTTTGTGGAGGATTGGTATTATGTCTTCAATAAGTGTTTGATAGAATTCACCAATGAAGCTATCTAGGACTAAAATTTTCTTGCTGAGAAAGTTGTTAACTACAAAATCAATTTTTAAGGTACATATAGAGTTATCCAAGGAGGTAAGTGAAATCTGAATAGGACAAACAGAAAGAAAACCAAGTGTACAAAGTCATATCAGTGTCAAAACTCTGAAAAATAAAGACAAAACCTCTTGAAAGCAGAAAGAGAAATAATTTTTCACAGTGGTTTTCTCATCAAAAACCACAAAGACCATAAGAATGTGGCACAATAATTTTTCAAGTGGCTAAGGAGAAGGACTATTAACTCACAGGTCTACATCCAGTGGATATATCCTTCAAGAATATAGTAGAGATCAAGAAATTTCAGGGACACCTGACTGGCTCAGTCAGTAGAGCATGTGACTATTGATCTCAGGGTTGTGAGTTTGAGTCCCTCGTTGCGCACAGAACCAAAAAAGAAAGAAATAAAAGAAATTTCAAATGAAGAAAAACTGAGAGAATTTGTTGTCCATAAACCAAACTTCAAATAATGGCTAAAGAAACTTTTCTAACAGGAAGAAAATGATTAAAAATTGCTGAAATATTAGGAAGAAAGAAAAGACAATGGAAGGGTAACAATATGTTGTTTAATTATAATAATTTTTTCTTCATTTCTTGAGTTTTTGAATTGGGTCTGATAGTTCAAGTAATAATTATAAAAATATATGTAGAGGAAATATTCTAAATTTATATAGAGAATATATTTAAGATAATTATGTTACAAATGTGTAAAGGACTATAAGAGAGCTAAAGTTTCTACACTGCCATTTATCTAGTGATATATCAACACCAGTAGGCTGTGATGTTATGTATATATAAGGTGATAACTAGCACAACCAGCAAGAAAAACGTACAAAGAGATATACTTAAAAGCACTATAGATAAATCAAAATAGAGTTCTAAAAAAATGTCTATGTAACTCACAGGAAAATGGGAAAAAACAGAAATAAAAAAAAAAAGAGAACAAAGAGAGAACAAAATTAAAATGTCACACTTAAACTGTAACTCATTAATGATTGCCCTAAATGTAAATTATATAAACATGCAATTAAGAGACAAATATTGGCAGAGAAGATAAAAATACATGGCCTAATTATATCCAGTTGATCCTTGAACAACACAGGTTTGAACTGTGGATCCATTTTTTACTGTACGGTATTATAAATGTATTCTCTCTTCCTTATAATTTTCTTAATAACATTTTCTTTCCTCTAGTTTGCCTTATTTTAAGAATACAGTACACAATACCTGAAACATAAAAAAATGTGTGTCAACCAACTGTTTATCTTATTAGTAGGACTTTCAGTCAACAGTAGGCACAGTAGTTAAGTTTCAGGGGAGTCAAAAGTTATACACAGATTTTCAACTGTATAGGAGGTAAGTACCCAAACCTCTATATTGTTTGAGGGTCAACTGTATTGTCCACATGAAACTCACCTAAAGTATAACAACATAGGCTTTATAGAAAAAAGATAGAAAAAACTTCACTATACAAACCTTAATCAAAAGAAAGTAGTAGGAGCACCTTGCTCATAATTGAAATAATATAAAGTATGTTTTCTAATGACAATGGAATCACAAGCAGAAATCAAAACCAAAAATGGTAACAGAAAAGTTTTGAACATTGGAAATTAAATAACATACTTCCAAATAATTCATGAACCAAAATCTCAAGGAAAATAAATACATTGAACTGAATGAAAATTAAAAAAACAAAATCAAAATGTTTGGGACATAGATAAATAAATGCTGAAAGAGAAATTTAATGCACTAAATTCTTATTAGAAAAGAGGAAGAGTCTCAAATTGATCACCTAAACTCCCATGGGGTGCCTGTCTACCTCAGTCAGAGGAAAAAGCGACTCTTGGTCTAGGAGTAATGAGATTGAGCCTCATGTTGGGTGTAGATATTACTTAAATAAAAACTACTACTACTACTACTACTACTACTACTAATAATAATAATAATAACTCCTCAAGGACCTAGAAAAATAAGAAAAATAAACCCAAAGCAAGCAAAAGGAAAGAAATAAGAAGAAACAAATAATAGTAATGTAAAGAGCAGAAATAAGTGAAATTGAAAACACAAAAACAATAGAAAAACTAAAGTAAGAGGAAATAGTTCTTTAAAAGATCAATACATTTCACAACTCTAGCAAGACTAACAAAAAAAAGGTACAAATCACCAACACTAGTAATGAAATGTAATATCACTACATATCCTGCAGCCATTAAAGGTTCAGTAAAGGAATACTACAAAAAAACTTTGTATTCATAAATTTGACAGCTTTGCCGAAGTGAACCATTTCCTCAAGAAGCACAAACTAATTCAACTCAATGTGAAATAGATAATTTGAATAGACTTGTAAATATTAGGAAAATTAAATTTGCAATTAAAAACCCTCCCCCCGGGGGATCCCTGGGTGGCACAGCGGTTTGGCGCCTGCCTTTGGCCCAGGGCGCGATCCTGGAGACTCGGGATCGAATCCCACATCCGGCTCCCGGTGCATGGAGCCTGCTTCTCCCTCTGCCTGTGTCTCTGCCTCTCTGTCTCTCTCTCTGTGTGACTATCATGAATAAATAAATTTAAAAAAAAAAAAACCCTCCCCCCAAATATTTAGACTCAGGTGGCTTCACTGCAGAATTTTACCAGACATTAAAAGAAGAGTTACCGTTAATTCTATACAGTCACTTCCATAAAATAGGAGAGAGAGTTATACTTCCTAACCCATTTTATGAAGCTAGTATTTCTCTGATACCGAAAACAAAGATGGTATAAAAGAAGAAAAATATAAACCAATACCTCCTGCAAATATAGATGCCAAATTCTTTTTTTTCTGATGCCAAAATTCTTAAGACAATATTAGTGAATAGAATTTAGCAAAGTCATTAGAATTATACACTATTACCTAGAGGGATTTATTCTAAGAACATGAGGCTAGATAAATATTTGAAAAGTTAAAATACGATTTACCATATTAACAAGATAAGCTAGAAATATCACGATATATCAATTAATATAGAAAAACATTTGACAAATTCAAAACCTATTCATGATAAAAAAAACTTTTAGAAAATTTAGAATAAAAGATCACTTCTCAAACTGATGAAGAACACTGACAGAAACTCTTCAATAAATATCATACTTAATATTTAATGGTTAAAAATGAATGCTTTCCCAGAAAAATCAAGAACAAGACAAATGTATCCTCTCTTAGCATTGCTATTCAGCATGGTACAGGAAGTTCTAGCTAGCACACTAAGTTAAGAAAAATAAAAGGCATATAGATAGAAAAGGAAGAAATAAAGTCTCTATTTGCAGATGTTCTACATGATGTTCTACATACACATTTCTAAGGAATATACAAAAAGCAAAACTTTTAGAACAAGAAGTGAGTTCAGTAAGGACACAAGATACAAGACAAAGACACAAAATCAGCTGCATTTTCATATTCTAACAATGAATATGCAGACACTGAAATTAGTAATATAATACCATTTATAATCACTCGGAAAAAATCATGTGAACCTTAACAAAACATACGTAAATCTTGTAAGGTGAAAACTACAAAATGATGAGGAAAGTAACTGAAATTTCTAAATAAATGGAGAAATGTATTTTTTCATGGATTGGAAGTTTCAATATAGTAGCTGTTAATTCTTCCCAAATTGATATATGGTACAGTGCAATTGTGATCAAAATATCAGTAATATTTATGCTTAGATATGGACAAGGTTTTTATAAATTTGTATGGAATGCAAAGAGACTAAATCGGCTAAAACAATTTTTAGGAAGGATAAAGTGGAGAAATCACTTTACTTGATTTTAAGGCATATAACTACGGTAATCAAGACTGCGATATTGGTCAAAAGATAGACACGTAGAACAATAGAACAGAATGAAGAACTCATACATACCTCTAAAGTATGGTCAACTGGTTTTTTACAAAGATGCAAAAGCATTTCAAAGGAGGAAGGAAAGTGTTTTTAACAAATGATGGTGGAGTAATTGGATAGCTATGGGGAAAAAAATCCTCCACCAAAATGTCACAATTTATTCGCAAATTCATTCAAAATGGATCATCAATTTAAATGTAAAACATAAAACTATGAAATGTTTTAAAGATTATATAGAACATGATCATTAGGACCTAGGGCTTAGTTAAGAGTCTTAGATGTGACTCTGAAAAACATGATTCCTGGATAAAAGGAAATCCAACAAGTTAGTCTTCATCAATATTAGGAACTTTTCAACAGATCCTATTACAATGATAAAAGGACAAGCTACAGACTGAGAGAAAATATGTGTAAGCCTCACTGGGAAGATGACTCATATTTGAATATACAAAGACTTCTCCTAACTCCCCAGGGAAAAAAAAGGATAGAAATAAAAAAAATACAATTAGAAAATGGACAAAATACATAAAGAAACATATTACTGGAGAAGATATACAGATGGAAAATAAGCACAAGAAAAGATGTTCAGCATCACTAGCTATTACTGAAATAGAAATTAAGACCATGATGAGATATCACTTCACATATATTAGAACAGCTGAAATAAAGAAAAAATAGGTATCTAATGCTGATGAGATTATAGAGAAACTCAATTTCTCAAGTTTGTTGTTGGGAATGTATAATGTTATAGCCTCTCTGGAAAATACTAGGACAACTTCTTTAAAAACTACATACATTTAATGAGCACTGGGTGATGTATGGAATTGTTCAACTACTATATTGTACACCTGAAACTAATATAACACTGTATGTTAGTGATACTGAATTTAAAATTTAAAAAATAGAAAATTGATAACTATCTCCCTCAAAAAACAACATACATTTACTATACATTCCAGTAATTGCACCCCTGAGCATTTATCACAGAGAAATGAAAATTTGTGTGCACACAAAACTTGTCCATGATTGTTTATAGCAATACCATTCACAATAACCGCAAACTGGAGCAAACTAAAATGTCTCCCAATAGTTGAAGGTCTTTCAAAAGTATATTAATTCTGTAGACTACTACTCAATAAAAAGGCATAAAGTATTGCTATATGTGACAATATGGATGGATCTCAGAAGCATTATGCTGAGTTTAAGGAGCAAAATTCAAAGGTTACATATTTTGTGATTCCATTTATATAACATTTGCAAGTGAAAAATTATAGGAATGGAAAGTAGATTAGTCCTTTTTAGAGTAAGAGATGGTGAGGAATACGGAATACAGGGTAAATATTGACTATAAAGTGGTAGCTGGAGGGAGATCGTGGAGGTGAAGAAATAGTTCTGTATCTTGATTGTGGAGGTGGTGACATGAATCTATGGGCATGATAAAGTGAAAAAGTACTATACCCATAGAATGCACTAATGTCAGTTTCCTAGTTTATATTGTAGTATCATTGTGTAAGATGGAACCATGGAGGAAATTAGGAGAATTAGACATGGAATCTCTCTGTACCACCTTTGTAACTTTCTGTGACTCCATAATTATATGGAAATGCAAACTTTCTTAAAGTCAAAGATAATAAAAGAGCAGCCAAAACACAACAGCAGAGTACACACAGCATATACCAGAGACACTTCCTGAAATGCCAAGCCCTGGGGAGTGTAGGACCTCTTTTTAATATGGCATTACTCTTAGGTGCAGGAAACATACCACACTTTCATAAAATGCAAAAAAAAAATAGAAACCTAGCCAAAATGACAATATGGAGGATTGTCTCCAAAAGAAAGGACAGGAATATATCACAGCAAGGGATTTGCTGAAACTACAGATGAGCAATATATCTGAACAAGAATTTAGATCAACAGTCATAAGACTACTTGTTGGATTTGAAAAAAGCAGAAAAGACAACAGATAAACCTTGACCCTGCAGAGATAAAAGACCTAAAACCTGGTCAGGCTGAAATAAAAAATACTGTAACTGGGATGCAAAACAGACTGGATAAAATCACAATGAGCACTGAAGAAGCAGAGGAGAGAATAGGTGATATAGGAGATAAAGTTATGGAAAATAATGAAGCTGAAAAGAAGAGGGAAAGAAAACTATTAGATCACAAAGATAGATATAGGGAACTTACTGATTCTCTAAAGTGAAATATATCTGTATCCTAGGAGTCCCATAAGAGCAGGAAAAAGGGGAAGAAGGCTTATTTGAACAAATTATAGCTGAGAATTTCCCTAATCAGGGGAAGAAAACAGACATTCAAGTCTAAGAGGCATCCAGTACTCCCCTCAAAATCAATAAAAACAGATCAACACTGTGACATAGCATAGTTATATGATATGTATAAAATACAAATATAAAGAGAGAATTCTGAAAGCAGCTAAGGACAAAAGTTTCTTAACCTACCAGGGTAGACACATAAGGCTTACAGTAGACTGTTCATAGAGACCTGGCAGGCCAGAAAGGGCTGGCATGTAATTCAACATGCTAAATGGGAAAAATATGCAGCCAAAAATACTTCATCCAGCAAGGCTGTCATTCAGAATAGAAGGAGAAATAAGGACTTTCCAAGACAAGCAAAACTAAAAGAGTTTGTGAACCATAAACCAGCTCTGTAAGAAATATGAAAGGGGACCCTTTGAGCAGGAAAGAGAGGCCAAAAGTCATCTAGAAAGGAATAAAGACAATCTACAGGAACAGTGACTTTGCAGGTAATACAATGGTACAAAATTAATATCTTTCAATAATTACTCTGTAAATGGGCTAAATGCTCCAATCAAAAGACATAGGGTATCAGAATGGATTAAGAAACAAGACCCATCAATGTGCTGCTCAGGAGAGACTCATTTTAGACAGAAAGACATCTCTAGATTGAAAGTGAGGGGGTGGAGAACCATCAATAATGCTAATGAACATCAAAAGGAAGCTCGAGTAGCCATGTTCATATTAGACAAACTAGATTTAAATCAAAGACTGTAATAAGAGACGAGGAAGGACAGTATATCACAATAAAGGGGTCTATCCAACAAGATCATCTAACAATTGTAAATATTTATGCCCCTAAACTTGGGCACAGCCAAAATACTTAAATCAACTAATAACAAACCCAGATTCATTTATAAGAATAACATAATAATAGTAAGGGACTTTAACACCCCACTCACAGCAGTGGACAGATTATTTAAGCAGATCAACAAGGAAACAAGGGCTTTAAAGGACTCACCAGTCGGACTTAGCAGATGTATTCAGAGAATTTCACCCTAAAGCAGATGAATACACTTTTTTTTCAACTTCACACAGAACATTCTCCAGAATAGAGCACATATGGGTCACAAATCAGGCATCAACCTGTACAAAAAGATTGAGATAATCCCATTCATGTTTACAGACCACAAAGCTATGAAACTTGAAGTCAACCACAAGAAAAAATTTGGACGGACCACAAATACATGGATGTTAAAGAACATCTTACTGATGAATGAATGGGTCCATCAGGAAATTAAGGAAAAATTTTTTAAAATACATGGAAGCAGATGAAAATGAAAACATGATAGTCCAAAACCTTTGGGATGCAGCAAAGGCAGTCCTAAGAGGGATGTATATAGCAGTACAGGCCTTCCTCAAGAAGCAAGAAAAGTCTCAGATACACAACCTAAACTTATACCTAAAGGTGCTGGAAAAAGAACAGCACATAAAGCCTCAATCCAACAGGAGAAGGGAAATAATAAGAACAAAAATTAATGATCTAGAAATAAAAACAACAGTAGAACAATCAATGAAACTAGGAGCTGGCTCTCTGAAAGAATTAACAAAATTGATAAACCCTGAGCCAGACTTATCAAAAAAAGAAAATAAAGGATCTCAGTAAATAAAATCAGAAATGTCAGAGGAGGGATCCCTGGGTAGCACAGTGGTTTAGTGCTTGCCTTTGGCCCAGGGTGCAATCCTGGAGACCCAGGATCGAATCCCACGTGGGGCTCCTGGTGCATGGAGCCTGCTTCTCCCTCTGCCTCTCTCTCTCTCTCTCTCTCTCTGTGACTATTATAAATAAATAAAAAAATTTTTAAAAAATTAAAAAAAAAGAAATGTCAGAGGAGAGATGACAACCAACACGGAGATACAAATAATTATAAGAGAAATATATGAGCAATCATATGCCAACAAACTAGGCAATCTAAAAGAAATGGATAAATTCCTAGAAACATATGAACTAGTAAAGCTGAAACAGGAAGAAATAAAAAATATGAACAGACCCATAACCAGCAAAGAAATTGAGTCAGTTATCAGAAATCTCCCAACTAATAAAAGTCCATGGCGGGGGGTGGGGTGGGGTGGGGGGCATCCCAGGGGAATTCTACCAAATATTTAAAGAAGAATTAACACTTATTCTTCTGAAATTGTTCCAAAAAATAGAAATGGAAGGAAAACTTCCAAACTATTCAATGAGGCCAGTAGTACCTTGAACCCCAAACCAAAGACCTCACCAAAAAGAATTAGAGACCAATATCCCTGACAAACATGAAGGCAAAAATTCTTTTTTTAAAAAAGATTTTATTTATTTGACAGAGAGAGAGGGAGAGAGAGCAAGTGCACAGCAGGCAAAGAGAGGGGGAGAAGCAGGCTCCTCGCTGAGCAAGGAGCTTATGTGGAGCTCAGTCCCGGGATCCTGGGGTCATGACTGGAGCCACAGGCCGATGCTTAACTAACTGAGCCACTCAGGTGACCCATGATGCAAAAATTAGCTAGTCTCAACAAGAGACTAGCTAATAGGATGCAACAGTACATTAAAAGGATTATTCTCCATGACCAAATGGGATTTATTCCTTGGTTACAGGGTGATTCAACATCCACAAATCAATCAGTGTGATACATCACATTAATAAAAGAAAGGATAAGAACCATATGATCCTCTCAATAGATGCAGAAAAAGCATTTCACAAATTACAGCATCCTTTCTTGATAAAAACCTTTAAGAAAGTAGGGATAGAAGGAACATACCTCAACATCATAAAGGCCATGTATAAAAGACACACAGCAATATCATTCTCAATGGGGAAAAACTGAGAGCTTCCCCCCTGAGGTCAGAAACATGACAGGGATACCCACTCTCCACTGTGGTTCAACATAGTACTGGAAGTCCTAGCCTTAGCCATCGGCCAAGAACAAAAAAGTAAAAGGAATCCAAATCCACAAGGAAGAGGTCAAACTTTCACTCTTAACAGATGATGTGATACTCTATGTAGAAAACCCAAAAGACTCCACCAAAAAATTGCTAGAACTGATCCATGAATTCAGCAGTCTTAGGATACTGAATTAATGCACAGAAATCTGTTGTATTTCTACCCACCAATAATGGAGCACTAGAAAAAGAAAGAGAAACCAAGGAATTTATCCCATTTACAATCACACCCAAAACTGTAGGATACCTAGAAATAAACCTAACCAAAGAGGTAAAAGATCTGTACTCTGAAAACTATAGAACATTCATGGAAAAAAATTGAAGAGACACAAAGAAATGGAAAAACTTTCCATGCTCATGGATTGGAAGAACAAATATTGTTAACATGTCTAACTGCCCAAAGTAATCTATGCATCCAATGCAATCTCTATC
The DNA here is from genome assembly GCF_018345385.1 of Vulpes lagopus. Taxonomy (NCBI): domain Eukaryota; kingdom Metazoa; phylum Chordata; class Mammalia; order Carnivora; family Canidae; genus Vulpes; species Vulpes lagopus. The sequence goes on from NC_054825.1 coordinate 124,472,136, forward strand.
AAATTAACACCAGCATTATTCACAGAACTGTAACAAATAATCCCAAAATTTGTGTGGAACCAGAAAAGACCCCAAATAGCCAAAGTAATGGTGAAAAAGAAATCCAAAGCTGGAGGCATCACAATTCTAGACTTTAAGCTCTATTACAAAACTGTAATCGTGAAGACATGGTACTGGCACAACAGCAGACACATAGATCAATGGAACAGGACAGAGAACCCAGAAATGGACCCACAACTGTATGGTCAACTCATCTTCGGCAAAGCAGGAAAGGCTGACTATCCAGTGGAAAAAGGACAGTGTCTTCAACGAGAGTTGGTGTTGGGAAGACTAGACAGTGACATGCAGAAGAATGAAACTGGACCACTTTTTTATACATTACACAAAAATAAACTCAAAATGGATGAAAGACCCGAATGCAAGACAAAAATCCATCCAAATCCTAGAGAACAGAGGTAGCAACTTCTTTGACCTCGGCTGCAGCAACTTCTTGATAGACACGTCTCCAGAGGCACAGAAAACAAAAACAAAAATGAACTACTGGGACTTGATCAAGATAAAAAGCTTCTGCACAGCAAAGGAAACCGTCAATAAAACTAAAAGGCAGCCAATGGAATGGGAGAAGGTAGTTGCAAATGACATATCAGATAAGGGGCTGGTTTCCAAAATCTATAAAGAACTTATCAAAATCAACACCCAAAAAGTAGAAAATTCAGTCAAGAAATGGGGATAAGATATGAACAGACATTTCTCCAGAGAAGACATAGAAATGGTGAACAGTCACATGAAAAAAGTGCTCAACATCACTGATCATCGGGGAAATACAAATCAAAACCACAATGAGATCCCACCTCACACCTGTCAGAAGGGCTAAAATGAACAACTCAGGAAACAACAGATGTTGGAGAGGATGTGGAGAAAGGGGAGCCCTCTTGCCCTGTTGGTGGGAATGCAAGCTGGTGTAGCCACTCTGGAAAACAGTGTGGAGGGTCCTCAAGAAGTTAAAAATAGAGCTACCCTAGGACCCAGCAATTGCACTATTGAGTATTTATCCAAAGGATACAAAAATAGTGACTTGCCAACAAACTAGGCAATCTAAAAGAAATGGATAAATTTCTGGACTTAAAAGGGCACATGCACCCCAAATATTTATAGCAGGCTCAGCTGGAAGCCAGCTTCCCCTCTGCCCCTCCCTCTGCTCCTGCTCTTTTTCTGACTCTCAAATAAGTGAATGAAAAATCTTAAGATAAATAAACAAATCTTAAGAAAAAAGCTAAAGATAATAAATTTTTGTCATATTGGCAAAAGATGATTTTGTTAAGTGGGAAAATGACCTATATTTACAAAAGTAACATTTAAATGCATCAAGTTTTAACAGTATCGGGAGGAAATACAAGAGAGTATTTGACATAGTCCTGATGTGGAAAGTGGGCTTTTTCAAAAGACTGGGCCGAAAAGAATACAATGAACTGTTAGCAATTAAAAAAAGATGGACAAATTTAAATATCTAGAATTAGTCATCTACACAGCGATAAACCAACATATTTATCAATATCAGAGTTCAGAGAACAAACCAAAAAATGGAGAGTAAAATGCATAATTTTGAAGAACATGAATTGCTAAAAGCATCAGCTCTGGAAGCTAACGAGCAAGGTTCAGATCCCACCTGTGCCTCCTACTTTATTCGTTATTAGGCTTTAAGCGATTTATCCAAACACTCTGCCTCTATCTATCATCTATCTATTATCTATGTATCTATCATCCATTATCTATCTTTACCTATCATCTATCATCTATCATCTGTGTCCACATCCCATATATCCCATATATCCACCATCTTTTCCATCATCTATGTATCTATCATCTATTTTCTTTTTTTTAAAAAAAGATTTTATTTATTTATTCATGAGAGACAGAGAGAGAGAGAGGCAGAGCCACAGGCAGAGGGAGAAGCAGGCTCCATGCAGGGAGCCCGACGTGGGACTCAATCCTGGGACTCCAGGATCGCGCCCTGGGCCAAAGGCAGGTGCTAAACCGCTGAGCCACCCAGGCTGCTCCTATCATCTATTTTCTATCATCTATCATCTATCTATCATCTATGTATCTATCATCTATTACTATTATCTATCGTCTATGTATCTATCATTTATTTTCTATCATCTATCATTTATGTATCTATCATGTATCTATCATCTATCATCAATCTATCATCTATCTATTATCTATCAGTCTTATCTATGTATCTATCTATGTATCTGTCACCTATCTACCTACTTATTTACTGATTCATTTAACTTATTGTGGTAAGACAGTTAACAGGAGATTATTTCAACTATTAAAAATATACAAGACTGAAGAGGGCATGAGAAAAAAATACTGCTGATGAGGGGGTAAATGGTCGAATTCGGTTTCATCCCCACCTTGAGCATTGGGGGTCCTCCAGCCCTGCCCAGCGCCTCACCTCTGCGCCCCTGGGGCACCTGCACCTCCTGAAGGGGGGACAGAGGGTCGGAGCTGGGGGCTCAGGGCACCTGTCTGCCTTGCCCGGGACTGGGAGCAGCTGTGGCCCAGGGCTGCTGGGATCCTAGGGGCGAAGGGCAAGCACGTTACCATCCTCCCCTGTGAGTCTTGGAGGACATCTTGGTCCTGCTCCACCAACCGGATTACTCTCCTTCTGCTTTCCTGCCCTAAAATGCATCCACGCCCCTTGCCTGCAGCTGCCTTCTCTCTAACTCTCCTTGTCCTTGCAGGTTTATTCTTTTATTAGCATTACTTTCATATCTAGAGGCAGTGGAGATAAACACAAGAGTTCAATCTCTGCAGCTCGAATGCTACTTGTTTCTAAAGTTACCACAAGAAATGTGACTTAATTTTAAATTGAAAACTGAAGGGTGCCTTGGTGGGTCAGCCAGTTGAGGGTCTGCCTTTGGCTGTGCCAGGATGGAGTCCTGGGAGTCTGCTGCTCCCTCTGACCCTCCCCCTCTTGTGCTCTCTCTCTCTCTCACGCTCTCTCTCAAATAAATACAATCTTTAAAAAAATCGAAAAGTAAGATGAAAACTTAAAATGAGTGCCTTCCACTGGGGTCATGATCCCAGGCTCCTTGGATTGAGGGGAGGGTAGGAGGCCACCCTGCTCAGCCGGGTGCCTGCTTCTCCCTCTCTCCTCCTCTGCCCCCTACTTGTGCTTTCTCTTGCTATCTCTCTCTCTCTCTCTCAGATAAATAATAAATAAATAAATAAATAAATAAATAAATAAATAAAATCTTTTAAAAAATTAAAATAAAATGAGTGTTGAATTTGGTGGATGAGGCCACCTCCATCTCTATATTTCTATGATTCTTCAGTTAAGCATGAATCAGACATAGAGTAATTGGACTGTTTTATAATGTCCACATCCCCTATATCCACCAGAGCTCTGTCAAGTATATTTTTACAGCTCCCTTTTCCTTTTTTGATTGAGATTTGCTTCTCAATTTGTCTCACCCGTTGCTTCTGTTTGATGTGGGAGCGTGGCCTGCAGAGGGGGATTTGCCACAGTGAAGAACTCTCAGCACACTGTGAAGGAAATCTTCAGGGTCAGGCTTGGGGACTATCTGTCTAACTTGTATTTCTTTAAAGTCCACATTGCATGGAATTTATGGGAGAAACAATTTAGTGACAATATTAGAAATGCAAAAACACCAGATAATCACTAGCAGTTCCAGGAAAACATTAATTGGAATAAAAAAAAAGATAATAAAAAATGTCCTTCACTTACATAGGATGTTACTGATTTGTTGGCATGGGTCGACTTTCACAGATGTTTCCTACAAGATTTGAACATGGAAATTAAGGTTAACCAGTGTCACGTGATGTGTAAATACCTACCTTAGGCACATATTCGTCAGTTTTTACCTGTTGCTGGACTGTAATACAGTCCTCTCAAAGGGGAGCTTTATCTTTTCTGCTCTGTAATTGTTTTCATTTCCATTAAAAGAGAAAGATACCAATAACAGATAGAATGAGAGCATGCAATCTATGTTATGTCAGTAAATCCTTGGTGTCTCTTAAAACCTCACCTAAACTTGCAATTCCCTTGACAGAGCACGTAGCAAGGCCTTTCTCCAGCTGCTGTTTTTGCTGATGAGATGCCAAATGTCTTTACAGATACATCTCAAAAGAGAGCGAGAGAGGGAGAGATGGGAATGCAATTATAGGAACGCTGTTCTCAAAAGAAGTAGTTCAGAGAAGGTAAGTGGTTTTTATACTTACTGGATCACCACACAAATGATGTTCATTAACAATAAAAGATGATTTTATCTGCTTTTTAAGTGTCGATTTATATCCAGTAAATAATGTGTGAAATGTCCATCAATTGCTACTCGAAACTACGGAGCTTCATCCTGTCATAGTTTTTTTGTTGTTGAGAAAAATCTCTAAATTTAAACTTTGAGCATTGTTTTCATTTACCTGGAATCCAATTTATGTTTATACATCAATACTCATGAGTTATACTCTGAAGACTCATTGTACCACAATGACTGTAGAGGCAATCGATATGTAAATATTATTTGCATGTACATCATGATTTTTATGTAAATGATGTAAGAAAGGTAGTATTAGTGTTCTAAACTTAATGAACTCTAGAGTCTGCAACTAAAATTTCATCAATTTCCTCTCCTGTTTTCAATTTTAAAAAAAACAATATCCAAATAATTTCTCTTATTTCTACTTCTCACACTGGATTCCACCTTCCAGACTTTGCTCTTTATATATAGGGATGTTAGTTTGGATGAATATTCATATGTGTGTGCATATTATTTGCATTAATATTCTTTAATGAGGATTGGCACATCAAAAATTTCTAGTGTCAAATTTGAGGTTTCAAAAGTATTGACTGTTTGCTTATTGCCATATTCTCCACAAGTTTGCAACCAGCATTCCAACTTGTTATTGTTAGGGCCCGGTAAGTAGAAATCTTGCAAGGTAACTACAAAAAAAGTAAAATAAAATAACTTGTTTCTCTCTCTCTCCCTCTTTCTTTTTCTGTCCCATTCTCTCTTTCCTTTTACTCTCTCTCCCATCTTTCTTCTCCTTCTTCTTCTTTTTTTAAATAGTAAACATAGCAAATTGAGTTCACAGTTATTTGAGATTAGATGGTCTTTCTTATTCATCCCTTTCTAAGTTAGCTTACACGTCTCTTCTTTAAAGCATCAAATTGTTACAAAAGTATGTAGAAAAAATAAAACCGCTTTTGAGGCTGGGTGATACATTTTTAGTGTTCTTGGATATAGGTGTAAATTGAAATGGAATAAAACAAGCAAGAGCAAACAGGGTAAGAATTAAAAGCACTTTATCTTTGTTCTTTCATTTCCTTTACTACTGAGTGCAATCAACACTTTACAACAGGGTTAATACACTCTCTTCAAACATGCTATTATTCTTTCACAAGAGCACAATAACTTTATTAGTTATGCTGTCTACAATCTTTCCAAAGTGACAAGACTGTGTGGGTAGATCACAAGCACTTCTTGGTACCCTCTGTCGGGGTGTTTTCAGTATATACCAACAATAGCAGTGAGAGCCATACAGCTGCAGGTACTCTTAATTGTGGAAGTTCTAATTTTAATTAGTATAATTAACTAAAAAAAAAGAAAAGAAAAAGAAAAAAAAAACCTAGAGGTTTACTCTTTCTGCTCAGCAGTTATTGAATATTCAGATCTACATCTGCTTTCCATTCAAGCAAAGTTGGAGTTGCATCACTTTGTTTTAAAACAGTCTAGTTTTTATTTATTTATTTATTTATAACTCTTTTTAAAGATTTTATGTATTTATTCATGAGACACACACACACACACACACAGAGGCAGAGACACACAGTCTTAGTTTTATTTCATAGGAAGGCAACTTATTCCTGGATAGTTTGCTTTGGTGTAATTTGCCCTCAATGGTTTTCTTGTGTTTCTAAAAACCCTTTACAAAATAAAAACACAAAAATGTGATCTGAACAACATATAGAATATTGGGTAGCATGTCATTATTAAATTTTTTTATTTCAACCTGGTTTTTTTACAGATATAAACAGAAAATCCTTTCTTGTTGATGCTTTTCTTGCTATTACTACTACCTTCAAAAGAACTGATAGCAGAAAGCATTATAATTGTAGAAATCAAAATCAAATAATGTGAATTAAACATTTACAGTATAACATCATATTGGGTAATTCATCACTGTGGTTTCAAATGGGAAAAAAATTGCAAAGGTATCTGTTACGGGCTGAATTGTGTCAACAAAGTCCTAACCCTGGCAGCTATGAATGTAACCTTATTTGGAAATAGGATCTTTAAAGATGTAATCAAGTTAAGATGGGATCATACTGGATTAAAGTGGACACAAATCCAATGGCTGAGGTTTTTATAAGAAGGGGAAATAGACACACAGGAAGAAGGCCATGTGAAGATAGAAATTGGAGTTATTTATTTATTTTTTTTTTAGGATTTCATTTTATTGGGAAGCCTGGGTGGCTCAGCGGTTGAGCATCTGCCTTTGGCCAGGGCCTGATCCCGGGGTCATGGGATCAAGTCCTGCATTGGGCTCCCTGCAGGGAGCCTGCTTCTCCCTCTGCCTATGTCTCTGCCTCTCTCTCTCTGTTTCTCTCATGAGTAAATGAATTAGAAAATCTTAAAAAAAAGATTTAATTTTATTCTATTTAAATATGATTCATTAATATAGAGAGTATTAGTAGTTTCAGAGGTAGAGGTCAGTGACTCATCAGTTGTATATAACACCCAGTGCTCATCACATCACATGCCCCCTTAACACCCATCCCCTAGTTACTCCATCCCCCGAGCCTCCTCCCCTCCAGGAGCCCACTGTTTGCTCCCTATGGTTAAGAGTCTCTTCTGTTTTGTCAAAATCAGATCTATTCTGCATAAATCAAGGAATGCCAAGGATTGCCACCTACCATCAGAATCTAGAAAGAAGCAGGGAAGGATCCTTCCTTATAGCCTTCGGAGAGATTATGGCCTTGCTGACATCTTGATTTCAGACTTTTGGTCATCGGTACTGTGAGACAATACATTTCTGCTGTTTTGAGTCCAGAGTTTTTGGTAGTTTCTTACAGTAGCCATAGGAAACAAACACAGTCCCCTTTGACTAAGTGAGATTGCTTCTAATCAAGGAGATTCTGTTATAGGAGAAAAGCCTTAAAGCCCTACAAACCACACAATTTGTCTGGAAACACAGGCAATGTTGAAAGAACAGTTCGTAAGAGGGGAAGACATAGAAACTGCTTTTGTGCACCATTCCAGGAGGACAATTACCTCCAGGCAACTGGTGAAGCCACAGCTATTCCACAATAATGGGGCACATCCTGAGGCTCTTGGAATACTGAATTTCTAAGAAGGGAAAAGGTAATATGTGTATCATCACTTTATCAACTACTTCACATAGGTGATGTTCTCTTTTGAAACCATTTTTTGAGCAATTAGCAAAGTAGAGAATTGTCAAATATAATGAATGAGAGTTTCAAATAAATTTAGGGCTGGAAGTCTTAGCACAAATCTCGACAACTTATTAGTCTGTTTGCCTCTTTCCTTGGCTCTTGCTTTTCTGTGTTTTGGCCCTGGCTTAATACAGCCTAGCATCAGCTTCTGATATTATTTGCAAATACTAGGAATCCCCTAATACTGAGAGAGCAAAACATAGATGATCCAGAGAGGATAATGTATTAGATAAAGAGAATAGAATAAAAAGATAGAAACAAAATTTTTACAGATGGACTGGATACAGAATAATTAAAAGATGGCACATTCCATCAAGGAGAGGAAGTAACCCTTGGAAAGGAAGCAGGAGAAAGGAAGCACAGAAGTAGTGTCCTGGAAAAATAAGGAAGGTTGAAATAGTATTAGAAGCAGGAAAAAAAAAAAAAAACCCTAAATTGCATTTGAGAGCAATATTTAAGAATAATATACAGGACTATAACTTTCTAAGTATCTTCATGAAATGAAATGATAACCTGATTCAAAACAACTATTTTTTTAAAATCTTTTTTTCTTTTATTTTTTATTTATTTACTTATGATAGTCACAGAGAGAGATAGAGAGACAGAGACATAGGCAGAGGGAGAAGCAGGCTCCATGCACCGGGAGCCCGACGTGGGACTCGATCCCGGGTCTCCAGGATCGCGCCCTGGGCCAAAGGCAGGCGTTAAACCGCTGCGCCACCCAGAGATCCCTCAAAACAACTATTAAATAATTATGTAAATACATATCTTGATCAAATATATGATTGAGGTTTATAGTATATTTGTGAGAAGATATTTAGAGGTCATAACTAATAATTGGTGTCTTTATATTAATAGAAGTCCTATTGCTAATAGGAGCTTCTATGATATTTCATTAGTATTTATAAAATACTTCAATCATTTCCACAAAATGTGATATAGAATATTATCAGAGTTTTGTGTATACATTGTGTGTGTGACACTGTCTCTGGATAAACAATATAACTTTTTTTTTTCAGAAAGCCTTATCTGCTCAAATAACGTTCACACTCGATTACTCATATGATGAGAACAAAGTCCTCCACTCCTGTGAATAGATAAGGGGCCCAGAGGATGTGAGAAGAAAATGCAGTGGAAGAAACATTTCATAATTTATCAAGATGTGCTGTAAATTATTTAAAAACATAAATATTATCACTATATGGTTATTCCATCCTGTTTGCTCCTCTCTGTCTATGCTATTTTTCCCTTTTCCCAATTTTTTTCCCTCTTCTACTCTTTGTTAACTTAGTCTTTAAAATCATTAAGTTTCCAAAGTACTATTAGCCTGAAAAATGTACATTCTCACTACCCAGATTAATCTATTAAGCCACTAATCTCATCTCTCCCTCTTTGAGCCACTGTTTTCTTCTTTCTATTGCCTAGAGAACTGTCTGTGATGTCAAAATTCTCTCTACTACTTATAATTCCACAACGGTAAGAATGGGGATGAGGGATGATGGATATTAGGATATTAGATGTAATTAAAATCTCCTACATTTCCTTTAGACTGTGAGGATATACGTATTCCTTTGGGAGGACAGAGTATATATATAATTATATATTGTATAATTGTATATAGTATATATTATTGTATATATATTGTATATAACATATATTATATTATTATATATTGTAATATATATGCAATATGTGCAAAACAAATAAACCCAAGACCTGTCTTTCAGGGCCCAGGGCAGACCAGCATTTTTGGCATCTCTAACTCTGACCTAGTCCTTTCTCTGAACACCCACTGCTAGCCATCTTTGTCTAGCTGTCTAGAAGGATCTGTACAGGCGTTTTCTGTTTAAATGCAAAACACATTGATCTATTATCAAATAACATTTTGGTGGGGATTATCCATTATTATCCAATGGCAGGCCCTGGAGGAAGGAGATAGGGCCCTGAGAAGGCAGAGAACCTGTAAGATAAGGATTCCAAGGGAAGAAAGGTAAGTGGAAGGTGCTAAGAGCAAACTACTTTGTCATTTTGATAGCCTTGCAAACTGAAAAGTGCTACAATCGCCCCATTGTCCAAAACTTTGCCAGTTTCTTGAACATTCCATATTTAATTCTCATCTGTTGCTTTAGATTTGAGTTTAGAGTTTAGAGTTTTAGAGTTTCTGTACGTTAGATTTGAGAGCACAGATAGGTTTTTCCCTGTTCGGTGTCCTCCCAGGTACTTTTTCTCTGATACCATTGAAAGCCTGTATTTGTTCTGTACCCAGATGTATTCGACAGATTTGCTAACTGGAGCTATGATATGGGCCCTGTGTGGCTCAGTTGGGCAAGCATCTGACTCTTGATATCAGCTCAGGTCCTGATCTCAGGGTTGTGAGACTGAGCCCTGCATAGGGCTCCTGTTTAAGATTCTCTCCCTCTAACTACCCCCACTCCCCAATAGCCCAACTCTGTATCGATCACTCACTCTCGGAAAAAAAAAAAAAAGGAAACATGAAAAATTTGTCTTAAATACTTGTGTCTTCCTTTTGGGTTTTATCATAGTTTGACTTCTCTAAAAGATTTTTTTCTTTCTAGGTTCAGTGATCATTTCCATACACAACCCTTAGTTCTGTTGCAATAACCTTCACACAGTGACTTTAATTTTACTAATTATGTCTTTTAGTGACTCCGTTTCTTACTATTTTTGCTTGTTTTTTGGTTTTTCACCTTTGACCAGTATCTCCTCAGATTCCCCACTCCCTAACCCCTGGTAACTAGTATTCTACTCTCTGTTTCTATAACTTTGATTCCACGTATAAGTCATATAATACAGTATTTTTCTCTCTCTTACTTATCCCACTTAGCATAACATCCTCAATTCTATTCATGTTGTTGCAAATGCAGGATTCTCTTCTTTCTCATAGCTGAATAATACTCTCTTCTTTCTCATAGCTGAATAATATTCTCTCTCTCTCTCTCTCTCTTTATGTATATAGACAAACCACACACCACATCCCTATTCATTTGTAGAGAGACACTAAGTTATATCAATAGACAGCATTAGGTTGTTTCCATATCTTGCCTATTGTGAATAATGCTGCAATAAATATTTTCTGAGTTTAATTATTTTTCTTTTCCTCATGAAATCTCTATTCTTCATAACTTTTGTTAGATGTTCAAAGTCAATTAATTAGTGATCAGACCTTTGCTTCATTCTTGCTTGTCTCTCTTTTTCAAGCTCTCTATAATCCATCATGCTTTTCTTGGGACTTGAAAAGCTTGAATATATTAATAAGATAAAGCCCTGCTTATTTATACAAATTTAAAAAGTATTGATTGAAGTTTCTTTTTAAGATTTTATTTATTCATTTATTTGAGAAAGCCAGAGCGAGCAGTGGGAAGGAGCACAAGGAGAGACAAACCGACTCTGTACGGAGCATGGAGCCCAACATGGGGCTCGATCCCATCATCCTGAGATCATGGCCTGAGCTAAAATCAAAAATTAGATGCTCGACCAACTGAGCCACCCAGGTGCCTCCATTGAAATTTTATTATCTACCTGAATATACTCCTATGTGATATGAAAAATATATGTGTTTGAGAAACTATGCATATCTTATAGAAACGAACAATTTAATAGCTTTATCTTTGGACTTCTTATATTATTATGCTTTCTCTTATTACCTAAATCAGGGATTAGCTGGGCTACAGAGTCCGTGTTCTGGTTACTACATTACACTGCTCATAGGACCTGTTGATTATGTTTTCTAAGTATTTTTCATCTGTACTGTTTTTACTATTCCACTGTTATTACTTCATTCTGAGCCTTCTTTAGTAATTAACTAGATAGTTACATGGTAGCCCCCCTTCTCTGGTCTTCCTGCTTTCTATGTTCTTTTCTTTCTGTCTCTCTTTTTCTTTCTCTCCATCCACCCATCTATCCATATATTTATTGTTTGCTATTTCCCATCTTCTTGACGAATCTCTGTTGATACTACAGAGATACCAAAGTGGTGCCTCCTTTAAGGAACTGACAGCCTAGTCTAGTTCATTACTGTCCAGTTGAACCTCCTATTTTTATTCATTAAAAACCTTTAACTCTTCCAGTGACTTTTAGTATAAGGTTCAAATTTATCGGGGCTTTCAAGACCCTTCACATTTTTAGCACAATGTATTTTAATTGAGAAGGAAAGTCAGGAGCCGGGCTGATTGATGTCCTGCAATATGCAGGGCTGTTCTAAAATAATAATAATAATAATAAACCCAAGGACTTCTATAACAAAGAATCTTGCATGACATTCAAATGCCCACAAGGTGTTCAAAACTCCATCTGAACCCAGAACCTAATTTGGTTCCTCATTACAAACAAAGCTTTTATTTTGTTTAGTTTTTTGGGAATGGTTTTAATAGGCACCATTTTGATGGTAATTCCCACCAAGATATTAAAGGAGCTCAAATTCTAGAAGCCTCTCCTATTTTCAATTTCCAGGAACCAGAACAAGAAAATGAACAACACTATGAGAAAACCCTGGGGTATTTATTGCCTCTGTTGCCTTCCTGGCAATTGGTTGGACTGAGTGAGTGAGTGAGTGAGTGTGTGTGTGTGTGTGTGTGCATGCGCACATGCAGATGGTTTTAGCCTGGGATAGGATGCATCCCAATAAAGCAGTTACAGAATAAAATAGAAAAAGAAGAATTGGAATACTGTTCTTCCTCCCCTGCTCCCCACACTTATTATCTTAGGACAGACAGCACCTGCTCCAAACCCCTGCCTAGAACTCTTGTCCCAGTATCCTTAAGAATACATTTTGGGCAGTAAAACAGCTCTTTCCTTCTGAGGAAATTAAAAAACAAAACAAAACAAAAAACAGGTGGAGACAATCTGATTTTAGGCAGTTGTGTCTCCACCCCTCATTCTCCAAATTTTTGGGACAGTGGTACTTAATCTTAGCCATAAAGTGGTTCCATATCTATGGAACTCTAAGAAATACTAATACTTTCACCCTTAACAGTTTTAGACTTAATTGGTTTAGGGTGTGGCTTGATGATTCTGAAGTAGTACAGTTTTGAACTAGGGCATTATAGTGTAAGGAGTATCTCCTCCTCATGCTAGAGTGAAGCTCTGGCCTGAGGATATTTTGGGGGTAAGGAGTGATTCTGGTATTTGGAGCTCTTCATTTTAAGAGTCATTAACTACCCCCCACCCCACCTTGCACTCCCTGATTCATCAAGCTGACACATTGGGACATAAACATTACCTGGCAGCATTGCAGATACTTTCAGAGCATTGGTTCCCAAATTTTGTGGTCCACTGCAATCAGCTGGAGATATTAAAAAAAAAAAAAAAAAACAACACTAACATCTGGTTCCCACCATGAGCTATGCGGATTTAATTGTTTTGGAGTCAGACCTGGGTTTGGGATTTTTTAAAGTTCCACAGGTAGTTAAAATGGGCAGGAAACCTTCAGAACTAACCCTTGTGAAAAGAGTTCACAATACAAGGAGCATAGCCACTTCTGGATTGTAGATGTCCATAGGGTAGAAATATTAAGAAAAACAGATTGTCGATTTAAAATTAGGGAAGAGGGGCAACAGGCTAGCTCAGTTGGTAGAACATGCAACTCTTGATCTCATGGTCATTAGTTTGAGTCCCATGTTGGGTGTAGAGATTACTTTTATTTTTATATTTTTATTTTTTTTTGAGATTATTTTTAAAAACGGAAAAGGAATACAATTAGGGAAGATATTAAAAGATGGAGAAGATTTTAAAAAGAGAGGGGGTGCATCTGGGTGGCTTCGTCAGTTGAATGTCTGACTCTTGAGGGCATGGTCTCAGGGTGATGGGCTGGAACCCCAGGTCAGGCTCTGCACTTATCTGGGAGTCTGCTGGGGATTCTCTTCCTCTCACACTCTGCTCCTCCCCCATTCATATGCATTCTCTCTCTCTCTCTCTCCAATAAATAAATAAATAAATAAATACATATTTTTTTAAAAGGAGAGAGAGAGAGAGAAGCCAAATTCACACTATATACATATATAAAAATTTCTGGAGCAAAACACCAACAAAGAATCTAAAATCAGATTTATATATCTGATTTTTCAACAGAAAACACTACCTGCAAGAAGATAACAGGGATGTTTTCATAAGCAGTAAAAGAAAATCATTAAAAATATAGACTGTTCAAGCCAAACTGTTTTCAGATATGTCAGCATAATAAAAAAAAATATTCTCAAGCATGGAAAGCCTTAAGAGAATTGCTATGCAAAGACTCATGTAGACAAGAGTTTTAGGCAAGGTAGGAGGAGAGAAAAATCAAAGAAATGCTGCAACAGATATCTGGTCAAAGGTGATTAATTAGCTTTCTGAAATTTGCTCTTATCGTAGCCATTTATTTAAGACAAAATAAAAAGAAGAAATATATCCACAATACTCCAGAATTAAAAGTCTAGGGGAAAAAATTACATGATGGGCATTGTTGTGGAGGAAAATTAAAGAATTTGTTAATTTTTTGTCCTTTTAGGGAGGATTTTTTTTCTTTTGAAAAGGATAAATCAGGGTGGCTCAGTCAGGTAAGAATCTGCTTTCAGCTCAGGGCATGATCCCAGGGTCCTGGGATGAAGCCCCGCATTGGCCTCCCTGCTCACTGAAGAGTCTGGTTCTCCCTCTCCCTCTGCCTGTTGCTCCTCCTGCTTGTGCTCTCTCTCTGTGTGTCAAATAAATAAATAAAATCTTTAAAATAAATTTAAAAAAATAAGTAAAAGAATGAAGCATTAAAAAGAAACAGAAATGGAAAACAAAAATAAAGTTGGGGAAACATGCCCAAGTATATCAGTAATAATGATGACAGATTCATGAATTTAAATGCTAATGTTGAAAAACCCATACATATTACTTATAAGACACATCGACTTTGTGTCCAAGATAGAACAAGAACCAGATTTAGTCTTCCATCTGAAACAACAACAACAAAAAAGACAAATGTAGAAAAGAATGGTTTTTAAAACATTGGCCTTAAACAACAAAGGACAATGATTTCTGGCAGATAGGAAACAAATGAGATGGGTCCTATGATCACTCCAACCTTGAGAGAATTTCCATATCATAAGGAGGCTAAGAGATCAATGGACTCCCTGATTTGAAGAGATTGAGCTAAGAATTCAGGGAGAAGAATGAAGGTAAATTTCACACGGTAGCTAGGGGTACCTGGTGGAGCATACTACTCTTGACCTTGGAGGACTCTTGCTCTTGGGGTTGAGCTTGAGCCCCACTTTGGGGATAGAGTTTATTAAAAACAAACAAACAAACAAACAAACAAACAAACAAACAAACCAGAAGTCCACATGATAGCTAGAGTACCAGAGAGGAGACAGCCACACAAAGATAAAACTCTGGACAACTACAGAGAATCATTCTCTAATATTCATCAAAGTACTGATCAGGTCATGCATTTAAGAAAACTACCTCACTCAACAGTAATTGAGGACCACTCAAAATGATAAAGAGAGCAGGAGCCCACATTCATGAAGGAGGAGGAATAATGCATATTACTACCAGTCACACCAGAAAACTATACAATTCACAAAGCTTTGGGTATCGGATCTAGTGTTAGTACTGGGAATATTTAGACCACACGTGGCTCGAGTCTTGCATAACAGATCTTAAAAGCAGGACACCAAAGGATCAAACTTTTTCTAAGAGACTTAATTTTATCTCAGAAGAAGCTCAAAAATATTTTTAGAATGCAAAATATCCTGTACTTTGCAAGGTAAAATTCATTTTGCCTGATATCTAATAAAAAGTTACCAGATATAAAAAAGAGTGGGAAAAAACACAACCTATAGTTAGAAGAAAAATCAGGTGATCAAAAATCAATCATCAATCAATGAGAGCTGCCAAAGATGTCATAATTAGCAGACAAGGACATTAAAACACTTATAACCCCATTCTATATTTTGAAGTAGCTAGAAGATTGAATATTGAGAAAGTTGGAAGATACAACAGTGAGCCAAAGAGAATCTCTGCCGATGAAAAATATAAGGCCAAGGATGAAAAAAATATACTAAGTGGTATTATTAACTGGATACTAAGTTCTGCAGAAAAAAATAGTGAATTTATAGATAAAGCCATAAAAAATATTCAAATGAAATAGGTAGAAAAAAGACTTTAAAAGAAAAGGAATGGTGGACAATTTCATGTGACCTAGTGTTTAGGTAATTGGAGTTTCCAAAGGGGGAAGGAAGAAATATTTGAAGAAATAATGGTCAAAACGTTCCAAATTTGATGAAAGCTATGAATCTGCAAACTAAAAAAATCGTGTTTGGGGGAGAACACAACTTAGTCCACAACATTTTCCAACCTAGGTATTTTTAATTGATTCTGTAATCTTTCAATAAGAAATCTGTTGTGAAAAAGCACAGCGAGATCATTTATATAATTTTAGGTTGTCCATTTAGGTTTTTCAAATTTTGATACTGTCCCTGGAGATAATTGTCCAATGTCTCTATAGACTCTTGTTCTATAGCTTGTTTACTTGCTTACTTCATCTCAATCCACCCTTTATTTCACACAACCAATAGAAGGATGTACTTCAAGTTGGACCTAAAACATGTCTTGGCAGGTAGCAGACTACCAGGAAATGAGAGGTATTTTCTGTGACAATATGTCTCTGTCTCATTCCATGCCATAAAAAAGGACTTATTTTGACTCCATATTTATAAAGCTCAGGCCATTTGTGAGGGTAGCATATTTCCTTTTTTTTCTCTCCTATGAAAGTTGGTACTTTGTCTTGACTTATTATCCTTATTTGATTTATTTCAAAAGATTTTGTTTATATACTTGAGAGAGGGACAGAGGGGACAGGGATAAGCAGGCTCCCCAGAGAGCAGAGTGCCTGACGTCAAGACTTGAACCCAGGCCCCCAGGATCATGACCTGAGCCAAAAGCAGAGGCATAACTGACTGAGCCACCCAGGCGCCCTAATGACTCTCATGATACCCAGACCATCTAGGATAATCTCCCTATTTTAAGGTTAGCCAGTTAGCAATCTTAATTCTGTCCTGGTATTTCTTTGTTGTGTAACTTAATATATATATTTGCATGTTCCAAGGACTAGGATGTGGACATCCTGGGGGACGAAGGGGGCATTATTCTGCCTAACAGTGTTTTTTCATAACACTCATGTTTGTTCTACTGTCTACACTTATTGCCCTGTTTTCATTTTCCTATATTTGTACAAAATGAGTTCACCTCACCCTGCCTGTCATAAATCATATCTTATTCATTTCATGTATGTGCAAGCATCTGGCAATTTTAATGTCTTCTGGTGTATTTGTACCTGAGTTCTTACATGCAGAAATAGAAGTGATTTTATTTTCCTATTATGACTCTAAAATTTTATACTTCAGACTCCTTCCTCCCTTCCTCCCTCCCTTCCTTCCTTCCTCCCTCCCTCCCTCCTTTCCTTCCTTCCTTCCTTCCTTCTCTCTCTCCTTCCATACTTTTTTGAAATTGGTTACATTCCCATGAATTTTTTTTTCAGAACCATAGATTGTAATGAAATAATTACAATAAGAAGGGAGGGTTGGTTACCATAAGATTGAAAGCCATTGTGTTAGAAGTAGGAAGCTGACTCTAAACAATAAACTGAAACCTCTCCAAGACTAACTGAAGTGCCCCTATCCAGAAAAAAAAAGCAAAAAAACTCCCAAACCAAAACAAAACAAAGACAAAAACAAACAAAAAACCAACGTAAAAACATTACCCACCCCCAGCGCACACCTCCAAACACTATGGATAGTCGAGCAGATCTAGGGCTACTGTCAATCAAAATATTGACGTTGGTTTGTTATTTATTTTAGTTTTATAAAGAATCTCTGCTTGCAGACCTGTGACTAAGAGTAGAAACAGAGCTGATCTAATACGTTTGTTAAACCCTTCACAAAGCAATAGCAGAAGACTAAGCAAATTAACTGAATAGCTCAAGCCAAAAATGGGCTAGTTTAAAAAAATTGTTTAGATGAAAACTTAAAATATATCTTAATAGTGTGACTACCAGAGGATAATATGCATACATTTTCAAAGTTAAAATATTGTATTCTTGGCAACACTTGTTATGATTTTATAATAAAACTCATTACCAAAGGATTCCTTAATTTAATGGGGATAGTTTATATACAATTATATATTAAACTATAAAGGTTTTTAAATTCTCTGTATTTTCTAATGGAGTAAATCTTATCTTTGAAGTTATAAGCCAAGTATGAGCCTTTCACAGATTTCTTTGGTTTACTTCATAAAGACAATAGAGGGACTTGATATTCTGCTTCAGATTTTTTTCTCCCAACTGTTTCCCTTCTCTGGCTCTGTAGTGATGGGGTTGATGGTAGGATAGGGCTGAGCATAAAGTCCTGAAAATCCGATCTCTGTCATGAAGGTTTCACAGTTGGTTCCTTTAAGGGAACTACAGGAAAAAAAAAACAAATAAACAAACAAAAACAAAACCCAAACAAACACTGTGGGAGCCAGGGGTTGAATAGAGGCATTTCTTGGGAATCTATCTTTGGAATGTCCTGAGGGAGAAGGAATTTCAGTGATCTCCTGCTTCTAGAGACATGTGTGCACCTTCTAATCAAACTGTGGCTGAGTAGATGGTGGTCTTCTGCCTCAAAGAAACTGTCAACCAATAACTCAGATTGCCCCCTTTGCCATTAGTGTTTATACAATGCCCAATGTGTGCCTGGTTGGGTCCACTCACTGCCTATCTCTGCTCCCCTTTCTGGTTTAGGCAATAACAGATAATTTGTAAATTCTTTTTTAGACATGATGTTCTTTTTCCCCATTGTTCCGTTTAATGCTCACAACATCTCTATGTGGTTAGAACTATCATTATTGTACAAAGGAAGGAAATCAAAGGACATTAAGGAAGTAAATCACTCTCAAGATGACACAGTACATAAATCTCAAATCCAGTAAATGAACTATGATTGTTTAGTACTAGTTTGCCCAATTCATTCATTCAGTCAACAAAATATCTGAGTACTTAATATATGTCAAGGAGACAGCTGAGTGTTGAGAATGCAACAATCCACAAGACAGAGAAGGTACTTGCCTTTTGGGAACATAAATTCTACTGAGGGGAATAGATGCAAGCAAGGAAATACAGTAAATAGTCAACAATCCGACGATGAACACTGATCCAAGTGATGATTCACTGATTCTACCCCTGTAGCCGATATTGCATTGTATGTTAACTAACTAGCATTTAAACAGAAACTTAAGAAGAGAACAAAAATAGTTAGTTAACAATTCATAAAAATTTTTATGAAAGAACCCAAGGAACCCCAGTAGGGAAGAAAGGTATTCTAAGTAGAAAGTTCAGGGAAACAGGGGCACCTCGCTGGCTCAATTAGTAGAGCATGTGACTCTTGATTTGGGGGTTGTAAGTTCCAGTTGGGTGTAGAGGTACATTTTTATTTAAAACTGAAATCTTTAGGGGTGCCAGGGTTGCTCAATCAGTTAAGCATTCAACTCTTGGTTTCAGCTCAGGTCATGATCTTGTGGGTCATGAGATCCAGCCCCAAGTTGAGCATGGAGCCTGCTTGAGTTTCTCTCTCCTCTCTCTGCCCCTCTCCACATTTGTGTGTGTGTGTGCACACACTCTGTCTCTCTCTCTCGAAATAAATAAATAATAAAATCTTAAAAATAAAATCTTAAAAAAAAAAAAGAAACAGAAAAAGTTCAGGGAAAGTGTACCTAAGTAGGTGCCAGTTCAACTAAGTCTTTAGGAAGACAAAGAGTGGGGCAGAGGAAGAAAGCAGGGGCACCCATGGCCTCCGAGGCCTTCACAAAAGCCAATGTGACAGATGAATGCCATGTGACTTGCAAGCCTGGAGAGGTCATGGAGGTAAAGCCTTTTTGGGGGAAATATAATTTGAATATACATTAACACACATTTTAAATTTGCTTCGATGTTGTACTTTCCTTTCTTGTAGGCTTATAAAAATATTCTTGCATATGTGAACTAAGCTACTTCAAACTCAAATAAATCTTTTCCTTTCTTAAGGGTAAGGAGGACATGGGATCCCAGGTTGTGGCTGCTGTTTTTTCTTTTCTTTTTCTCTTCTCTGGGCTATAAGTTATAATGCTCCCTTTCGGATTTTTTTCTCTACTCTGCAGGCAATCACTGATAGAGATCTTTCCTGGAATAGTAATAGGAAAATAATGTACAGCAAAGCTGACGCACCACATTCTGGGCTGTATTGAAGGTGCAATCATAACTTTCAATAAAATAAAAAAAAAGTTTATTTTGGTAAGATAATATCTTTCCAGCTGTCCTAGCAGATACCAGCGAGAAATGCCTGCTGTGGACCCAGTGGTGGTGGGAAGCCATCCCAGAGCCCCAGGGCTGAGCCCTTGGGGTGAAATCCCAGAGCGCTCAGGTTGAGTGGTGGTGAGATCGCTGCTATACTAGTAAAACCTGCTCGGTAGGCCTGTGCCAGGCTAGCTTTTTATTTGTGCTTTTGTTTTCCTTTAAATCACTTTTCAGTTTCTGTTTCTCAAGTCTGGAAGCAGCAGGCATGTAATTTTGGTAGAACCCTTCTCAGAGAGTTTCTAGTTGTTTTATTGTTTATTTAGAGTGTGGGGGGTGATTAATAATGAAGAGATGAGTACCCTAGGTTAAGACTGGGCAAATTTCCATCTGTAGGCCTGCCAACTCTCCACATTCTAGGAAAAGTGGAGTGGGTAAGCCAATTACCCAGGTAGTTTAGGCAGAAAGGTATAAATAGAGGGTGATGATGTACTTCCTCCACCTCTTGCTCCTGTCTTTGAGGTAACAGCCACAGTGCTCTGCTTTAGTCTGGTTGTGGAAGCTTGAGCCTCTCATGGTTCAAGGTGACTTGTATTGTGAGACTAGATAGACTTTGTCCAGCTCAGTAGTCTGTGACTTCTTTTTATGTGGCAAAAATAATATATATATTAGAATATTTCTGAGAGTGCTTTTATTAATATATATATATATATATTTTTATTTTAAGTTTTTTTAGAAAGGGGAATAGGGTAGAGAGAGAGAGGAGAGATCCTGAAGTAGGCTCTGCACCTGATGTGTGGCTCAATCTCATCACCCTGAGATCATGACCCGAGCTGAAATCGAGAGTCCAACATTTAACTGACTGAGCCACCCACGTGCCCCTGTGACTAAAAGAATATATGATGTGTCCTAAGGAAGGCATGTAGATTGACATGGTCTGATTCTTGGTATAAAACTTACCCCTATAGACTTGTCTCTTCTGCTTTCTTATATTGTTAAATCTCTAGTATAATCTGGCATCAATATATTTAGCTCTATTAAAAATTTTCAAGGTTCAGACCACAGGAGCATTTGTAGTTAACTGTGACAGGTATTCACGTGGCTTTCCATCCTCTTCCCTTCTTCCTTCCTTTCTTTTTTCCACATTTATTTAGTATATATAATATTCCAGGTACTGTGTTACATATTAGAGAAACAAAATCAAACAATAATCCATATCTTAATCAACTCAGACTACAGTTGTTGGGGAGACAGACAAGTAAGTTAATAGTTATGATAAACTGTGGATGAATATTTGGATAGAAGCTGCTAGAAAACTATACATGATAACAGGATAGTATTCTGAATAAGACACTTATGCATTGGGAAAATACAAAAAGCCATACAAAAACAAGCCAACAAAACTAAGAGTAAATAGCAAAACTTCCCAGAAAGGAAAATCCAGAGTATCGACCCAGATGCATATAATATGATTTAGTTGTTTTTAGTTTTATAGAACATGATTTATAATTATTGTTGGTCTAGGAAAGTAGATTGACTAAATAAAAGAAGTTTAATCTCTCCTCTTTCGTTGAATTATAAACCCCATTATAATATTGGACATATTTATTTCTTTTTTGAGTAATCTATATTTTATGACACATGATGGACGCTTAATTAAAATATTTAGAGGAAGGAAATACCACAACTTTAAAAAGCAGTGATGCTTTTAATGAAGAAAAAAGTATTTATGAAACATCATATACCTCTCTGTATCAGTAAGGACAACACTGAATATAACATCATTTCTTTGAGAATCGAGACTCAGAATTACAAGTAATAATTACTTGGTTGAACTTTAGGTGTACATGCAGATAGATATAGGATGGAGGAGCAAATGTGTAATAATATAATAATAATAATAATCTAGGGCAGCCTGGGTGGCCCAGCGGTTTGGCGCTGCCTTTGGCCCGGGGTGTGATCCTGGAGACCCGGGATCGAGTCCTGCGTTGGGCTCCCTGCATGGAGCCTGCTTCTCCCTCTGCCTGTGTCTCTGCCTCTCTCTCTCTCTGTGTCTGTCATGAATAGATAAATAAAAGCTTTAAAAATTTTTTTAAAATAATCTAATTTTCTTTCTTGAAAAGATCCCTAGGTTGCAGAATGATTGCTTCTAATTTTTTTTTTCATGGATTTGTTTTTCTTACTCATGTATGTAGAAGAGAACTGGTGTATCACTTGGCCCCAAGGGAAACATAATATGGTTATTCTTTTCCAATGTTTTTGTTTTAAGTAGGCTCCACTCCCAGACTGGAGCCCAACACGGAGCTTGAACTCACAACCCTGAGGTCAAGACCTGAGGTGAGACCAAGAGGGGAATGCTTAACTGTTGAAGCCACCCAGATGCACCCCCAATGTGAATCATGGAATAAAAATACATCGCCTTCTCTCTGATGATTTCCTTACCTTCCAGAAAATTCTTCACTCATTGCCAGCTGATTGCTCAGTAGCACACAAATCATTGTCTTTTTTTTTAACCTGTCATGACTAATACATAGACTAAAATATTTTTCTATATATTGATGTTAATATTTGTTGAACAGCCACTATGTATCAGGCCTTGTTCTAGGACTTCAGGATACATCAAGAAACAAAACAGTCAGAATCCCTAACTTCATTGAGTTCATAATCTAATGTGTATCACTAAAGTCTCTCTCCATTTATGGATTTATATTAGTGTAATTGGGATAAGAACACCTATTATTTAAAGATATTATAATGTTTTACAATTGACAATGCTTTTTTGGAGAATATAATTTCATTAGAATCTTACAGATAAGATAGGTGGTTAGGTGTTATTACTATTTTTTTCTTTTTTTGCAATGTACAACTGCAGAACTTGGTCTTTAACAAAGCAAATTACTTCTCAAGGTCACATAGGTATAAGTAGCAGAGCTGCTTGAATCTAGAATATTTAAATATTATAAAGCTGCCTCAGTACTTTTTAATTTAGAAAATACCTCATATTCATCATTAATGTGTTCTTCACAAGGATCTATGTGGCACTAATTGATCCCTCTCTAATTTTTGCACCTGATGGCAGGGATTTGGGTTATTTGTCCAAGGTCATCTAGCTAGTAATGGGAGAGCTAGGAATCAGCCATGTTCATTGAAGAAAGTAATTTCTGTATGTTAAACACCAGACAAATATTTTCCTTAATCTCTTTGTATTCTTTTAGGCGAGTGGCATCCTAAAAGTTCATATAGATATTATATAAATGTTTGAATTCTTTATGGATTAATATCCCATTAAATTGGTCTTTGAATAACATCTCATATTCTGAATAACACCCAGGTATACAGTTTGAACAATGAAGTGACAGCAGCAGGCAGCAAAATCACAAAAATGTTATGCAACACATTCTGTTTTTCAGAGTCTATTCTACAATTTCCTTAGGTGAACCTATCATTCAGACAAGGCTTTTCAAAGAGTACATTTCAGACGCCAAAATAAGGTTAAAATACCCAGAAACAACAATAATACAACAACAACAAAAAAAAAATCCAAACATAACTCTAGCCACCTATCCATTAATACAAACCTGTAACTATAGAGCTAGAAATGTACATTTTAAAAAAAATTTAATTGACATATAGTTGACATATATTATTAGTTTCAGGTGAACAACATCGTGATTCAACAATTATACACATTGTGAGATGCTCACCGTGGTAAACGTAGCTACAGTCTATCACCACGCAAAGTTACTACAATGCTATTGAGTATATTCCCTGTGTGCACTTTTCATCCCAAACGTACGTATGTATATTACTTTTCAATGGGTAGGATTTCTAATAGTGTTTATTACATAAAAGACAGTAGGATTGAGATATGCAAAAGCTTTTTGGGTATCTTCTTGCTTCTTTTTTTTTTAAAGAGTTGTCGTGTGAGTGGGGGTGAGAGGAGCAGGGGGAGAGTGAGAGGAAGGATCTTACACAGGTTCCACGCTCAGCACAGAGCCCAACTGGGAGCAGAACCTCATGACCCTGAGATCATGACCTGAGCCAAAATCAAAGGTCCTAGGCTTAGCCAAGTGAGCCACCCAAGGGCCCGGTATCCTCTTTCTGCTTTCACTCAGCGGTTTGACATGATTACTGCTGGAGTAAACAGGACCACAATCTCACTGCTTTGTAGAATTCCAGGAGACTGGCTCCTAAACAAGTTCTAAAATGCCATGTGATTCTCCTGCAACTTCATTGTTTGATGGCTTACTTTCCACAGACACACTCGGCCCTCAGCTTCCTCCTCACTCTGCCAGATGCCAAAGCTGCTTGTGGAGAAACACGTAAAGAGCTTCTGCGTTTTTGTTAATTAGAAACACTTTGTTTCTAAGGAACTATTTGTTATTCTTCTTGTATATACATATGCATGTTGCCCTGGTTGCCCTGAATATTATTATGGTTTCCTTTGCCAGCAAATACCCCAGGGGAGGGCCCCTGGCCCAATGCCGTTTAGGACTAACCTCAAAATAGCAATATAGCAATGCCCTTGAGGCTGTATGGTCAGCAGGACTCAGACTGGCCTCCTCCTGAACAGCCTAAATGGTCTGATGGAATGCAACTATCTTATTCTTTGTTCTAAGACGCTATTGAGGTAGGGAGGGTAAGGGTGAGGTAGAAAATCATCATGTATTAGGCACCTAATATCTATTGGGCACTGTGAGGTGCTTTTCATGTGCTATTTGTCACACACACACACAATCCTCCATAAATTACATATGATCCCCATCTTCCAGATGAGAAATCTGGGACTCCAGAAAGTTAAATAGCTTGTGTAAAGTTGAATAACAGAAGTGGGATTTCAAACTCAGATGTTTGTCAATCCTGAAATAATGCTCTCCCACTCGTCCTTTGGTTTACTGGCCTTGGTTTGCCCTTAGACTAAATGAAAGTGAATTTCTCTTACGATAGGCAAACTGGTAAAGCAAATATACTTTTCTTGAATGCATTTTTCTTTTACTCTTCATGTCTTTATTGTTGTTTGTTTTGTTGGTAAACATAGAGCAGATCCAGATAGGAGTCAGTTTGGTTAAGATAAAATTTTGTTAAGTGGGGCGAGAGTAGGACCACCTAATTGGTTTGCTCACTCTTTGCCCAAGACTCTGTTATAATAGGTAAATTGTACTCAGTCCAGGTATCAGATGTAAGAATACGTTAGAACGATTCTTCTCCTGGAGATGTTATGATGTTGATCAAAGAATTAATGAGAATAGTAACTACACTCTAGACTGGGGACTATATTCATATTCTTTACAGATAGCTTCAGTCTAATTAGGGGACCATGGAAATAACTTCTACCTTTAATTGTTCTGATGCTTCCTATCCTTCCACCCTTTGGTGATTTATCCAGGTTCTACTGCCTGAAATCAATACTTTGCTTCGGAATGCTTAGGAACAAGAGCTTGGTGCTTACATGAAAAAATAGCCAAAAAGCTCACTTTAAATAGAATGTTTGTCAGCAGTTTGTATGGGGACTTTACCTCCAATGTGCTTGCTACTTGGTTTACTTTTCTTGTCTTTTCTTGCCTCTGTCTGTGTATATTTAGGTAGGAGGCTTTTTGTTCCTTTTTTTTTTTTTTTTGACTCATATATTTGTGCTTTTGTGTGTGTGTGTGTGTGTGTGTTGTTTTTTTTTTTTTTTATGTTTGGTTAAAGTTATAAGGAGCCCAACTCCAAATGGCTTAAAAAGAAAGTGGTTAATCCATTCTGGTAAATGAGAGTTTTAGTAGTAGTGTGGGCTTCAGGTTCTGTCCCATGAAGAATCCAATTCTATTTTTCTGTTATTTTCTTGGCTCTGGTTTCCTGCAATTTTAGGCTTGCCCTCCGTCTGGCTTGTCTTATGATTATTAATGGCTGCCAGCGGCTTCTGGGATGACCTGCTTCTCCATTCAGGTTTATAGAAAAGAATGAAACCATTGCTTTCCAAATCATTGAAATTTTCCTCTGAATAAACCATGGATGCTCAGAGGGAATGAGTTTAACCTAACTGATTTATTCTAATCAAGCTCATCCTTGGAGGAAGTTAGTTGCACCAGAAATGCATGGTTTCTCTCTCATGGAGAATGACAGATGCTTGTTAGGAAGGAATCCAAATGCCCGACATACTGCATGAACTTAAGCAGTAAATTTGTTTATATTTTCTCCTTTGTTTTGCTACTAACACTGGGGCAAAGAAAGTTAGAGGAAGGTTATTGGGATCTTCTGGATGAGAAAGTTACATTCTTAATGGTAACCATAATGAAAACAGACTTTCTCCTTTCTGTAAGTGCTGAGACACCTTGTTGTCAAATGCTTTCTGCAAAAGTTGGTATGGTATAACTGAGTGATTTCCAAAATATGCACAACCCCCCTTCCCTGGTCATGGCAGGCATCTCCTGGGAATCTTTAGAAATGCAAAGACTAAAACAGAAACTCCAAGATTGGGGCAAATCTGAATTTTAACAAATGATGCAGTCGATTCTGATCAAGTTAAAATTTGAGAACTATTGACCTAACAATACGTCAACAGTCACTATTGTGTCGTTTCTACGTGTACTTGATGGGATCGTACTCTCATTTAATTCCTATTTGAGATATTGGGGTGGATCAGACAACTGAGTCTCAGATGAATTTTTTTTTTTTTTTAGATTCTGGTACACACCAGTAAGATTTTGGATTCAACCAACATTATACAGCCAGTTCTGCTATGATGGTTATGTTTTAAAATGCGAATTTGTTCCAATGCAATTGATATGCTAAGAAACAAGTTTAGGGGCACCTGGCTGGCTCAGTTCTCTGGCTCTTGGGATTGTAAATTCTAGCCTCACATTGGGTGGAGAGATTACTTAAAAATAAAATCTTAAGAAAAAAAGTTTAGCATGAGACAGGTTTTGCATTTGCTGATACATTATTTCATATTCTAGAAAAGTTAGGTTGAATGCAGGTGTGAAAGTTAATAAAGCAAAATCTCACTAAAATAACATGCGGAGGCCTGTCCAGGGCAGCTCCCATGCCCTACACTCCTAGTCAGTTGTAAACCCACCAGGAAGAGGCAGACCTTGCAGCCAATACTGCTTTACTCTCCCCAAGGAGGAAGGCATGCTTTCCTCCTGCCCTGGCAATACCCCAGCCAACAGAGACGGTCACAGTTCAGCCAACCGGAAGCCATCACACCTCAACACCCAGTTTACTCCAAGGATCTTGTTGTTGATAACAGCCTCCCCCACGTCCCACTTTCCTCTGTAAAAGAGCCTTCTTCTCCTTTGCTGGGTGGAAGTGCCGGTGGTTTTGGCCGTAGCTTGCTCATCCCCAGTACCACTATTAGTACTATTAGTACTACTATTCCCCAGTAAACCCATTTTTGCTTGTAAAAGGATTGGCCATTTTGTTTTTAAGGTTAACATAAGAACCTCATAGGACACACAAAACGTACACACCTTCAGCAGCTCACCCTAATCCACATCTGGTGTTGCAACTTCCATTGATTCAGAAAACCTTTCCTCCGATGCTTCACAGTAACTATAAGCTGCAACCCCTCCACAAACAAACTTGAGGGCATTTCCTTGGAAAAGTGCCATATGTATTGTAGTATATATGCATCTCTTATCTATTTAACAAGTATAAAACTGTGCTGCCATTTTTACTAGGTTCTTTTCTTTCCTTTTTAAAAAATGTTCTACTTGACGATTTTTTTGACCAATTTTTTGAGTATCATGCCCCAATTGCATTCTTTTCCATAGTGTGGAGATTTTTAGAAACACAGATGTTGCATTAAAACAGAACTGAATGTAATTTGAAGAAAACTTACCAACTTAGAACTGTTGCAATCCTTATTTCAGGGCAAACTTTTTGTTTTATAATCATAATTATCTTGTTTCCTTATTAATAGGCTCACAACACTGAATTTAACTTTTTCACCATTAGAGAATAACAACCTTAAAAATATTTACCACTTTTTATGTTGATATATTTTGTTTGAATCTAAAATTTCAAGTTTTAGATACTAAAACTGTATTAGTCTACATTAGAAAACATTCTGAAAACATTGCATTTCTCCTTAGTTTCACCTCTTTTTGATAATCAGTTATCATTGCAATATGCAAATACCTGAAAATGCTCAATTATTTTATTTTTTTGGGATAAACATTTGTTGATAAGAGCCAGAAGGTATTTAAATAATATTAGGAGTTTAACATAACATTAGGATGATTTAATAGCAAAGGCTGCTATTACTATCATTATTACTATTAATATTTCCTTGGCTATATTTCTTTGTGTGACTTACCCTTTTCCAAAAGATGTTTATTCTTTTATTTTTAAATGAGTCTTTAAGAAATGCAAAATGAAAATGCTTGTCAATTGTAGTCATCTGTTATTGTATGAAGGAGGAAAGTTCTTTGGTAATTAGCTGTGTATATGTTACAGGCTGTTAAAACAATTAGCTTAAATGTCATTGTTTGAAAGTGACTCTTTGGATTTATTTATTTTTCAGTATATGCCTCACCCTCTCTGATCCCCCTATCCAGTGATTCAGTATCAGGGAAGCATGATTTTTGGAGTAATGAGAGTTCAAGGAGGAAATAACAGCATCTGATGGCCCTTTAAAGCATTGAACAATCAAAGGTGGGTTGTCCAAAATGTACTTACCCCGAACAGAAATACAGTGAAACTGCTAAACTTTATCTTTGTAATTATTCATTGCTTATTATTTTGTTGTTTGCATATCCTCTATTTTTTCTAGATCAGTATTAACTCAGATTACAATCTGTCTTGATCTAGACTCTGTTGCCTAAATTGCTCTGTCAATTAAATGCTTTGTGATTATGATGAAAAGCATCATTATAACTGTTAGAACAGAGGTCTGCAAACAAAGCTGTACCCAATGGAGAGCAGCTTCCATCACTGTGCCACGGCTGGTACAGTCTGTGTAAGGGCAGCGCTGACGGTCACTCAGTAGAGAACAATCACGTATATACATCCTTCACTACAGAACACCAGGCCGTGTGTGTTTATGTATGTAATTTGCCTCTTAATTTATAACAAGAAAATAACAATTAAATTACATTATACAGGATGATCAATGAATGAATTTGTTAATTGGGGAAATTTTGATGGCTTTGTTGATCTGCTATGATTTGATCTCTTAAATCTGTAGGGTTTTTTTTTTTAAGATTTTATTTATTCATGAGAGACACAGATTGAGGCAGAGACACAGGCAGAGGGAGAAGCAGGCTCCATGCAGGGAGCCCGATGTGGGACTCGATCCCGGGACCCCGGGGTCACGCCCTGAGTGGAAGGCAGGTGCTCAACTGCTGAGTCACCGAGGTGTCCCATATCTGTAATCTTTACTCTCACTAGTGATGTATAGTTAAGTATCGAGGTATTTGCATCTATAAATAAATATTTTAAAATATCAGATTTTATATTTTGTACAATGAAAAAGTTCCCTGCAGTAGTCTCAATAACTTCCATTAATATTTGCTCAGAGTCTAATATATCATTAGACATAGGGTCCAATATCACCAACAAACTACTCTTCTCTAAAATAAAACTAACAGAATTTACAAAGACGTTCACAATTAAAAAGTAAATTGAGCACAATTATGTAAATCAGGTCAATGGGCCAGAGTTAGTTTCCGAAAATATAAATTTGTGGCTTCTTCTTTAAATGGTCTATAAAAACCTCCAAGGAAACATCAAGTCATTAACTTCCTTATTTTGTTTTCATTTTTTAAAAAAATATTTTATTTATTTGAAAGAGACAGAGAGTAAGAGAGAGCATGAGAGCAGGGTGAAGGGTAGAAGGAGAAGCAGGCTCCCCGCTGAGCAGGGAGTGATGAGGCTCCATCCTGGGACCCCCCAGATCATGACCTGAGCCAAAGGCAGACGTGCAGCTGACTGAGCCACCCCAACACCCCTAACTTCCTTATTTTTGAAAGATTTTTTTCCTCACTGAATTTGTAATCTTCTACTTGACACCAAATACCAACTGGGCTTTATAAAAGGAAAGGAAAAACACCCAGACACAAATGTCAATCATGCATGTAAACTTTTGGCATTCTATAGTGAAGTTCCCTTAACCTCTTGGTGAATAGACAAACTTCTTGAATGCCAAATAGATTTTCAGGGGACACATACAGTGATGTCCATAAAGTTCTAAAGTGAGTGTCCAAATTCTAAGTAATTCTTTCATAATGTACAAAACCCTTAAGTCTTCAACAGGAAGTCCTTATTTTAATTAAAAAGAACCCCTAAGGGGTGCCTGGGTGGTTAATTTGTTAAGCACCTGTGTTGGGCACAGGTCATGATCTGGGGTCCTGGAATAGAGCCCCACCTTGAGCTTCCTGCTCAGTGAGGAACCTGCTTCTCCCTCTCCCTCTGCCTGTTGCTCCCTCTGCTTGTGCTTGCTCTCTCTGTTAAATAAATAAATAAAATATTTTAAAAAATAATAAAAGTTAAAAATTAAAAAAAAAAAAAACCCAAACCTTGAAGTTTGAAAATAAAAGCTTGTATTTTAAAGAGTTGCTGAGGAAATATCCCATGAAAGGCTGCTTTTGTAAATATAAATTGTTGGAGGGATGTCTGGCTGGCTCAGTCAGACGAACATGCAACTCTTGACCTTAGGTCCCTAGGTTTGAGCCCCACACTGGGGGTAGAGGCTACTTAAATATATTTTCACTTTAAAAATAAATAAATAAATACATACATACATACATACATATAAACTGTTGGGTAGAAAATAAGAATTTTAAAAGACAAGGAAAACATTTTTTTTTTTTTTTTACAAGGAATACATTCTGACATCTCAACATGATGTAGGGTTGATGAATATGTGCTGTCGTGGAAGTCTTTGTTTTCTGGTTCTGACTTGTTAACTAGCTCAAGCTTTGACCTTGGATGGATCATTTCATTCATTTCTTAGGTCCTTGTTCTCTCTCTTTATGTCAAAAGAAGAGAGTTGTCTACAAAATCGTGAAGTCCTTTTGTTTCCAAGATGTTATAAAATTATCATCAGACCTATGATATTATTTTTTAAAATCACTTAAATGTTTACAGGAAGATTTTTTTTTTAAATACAGGAAGATATTTTGAACGCACACTGTATACTGAGCTGTTGTGTTGAAAGAACTGAAGACAGTTTCAGAGGTGTCACTTAAGGCGCTATTGCTGTGAATCGACCACTACCAGAGAGGGATACAATTTCTCTCTTAAAACTGGTATATTTGCCTCACATACTGATGGAGGAAATAGTACAGGAATGTCTGTTGTTAAAACACAGACAATTAGATATAATTTATCATAATAGATCTGTAGATAACATGGACCATTACCTACATATTACTTGTTAAATTTAATGCCCTCTAGCGCTCAAGTAATTGTATTGAGCCTCTCATTTGTATATGTTGTTTATCTTGAGTAAAGTTTATTTCAAAGATCAGTGCCCCTGAGTTAGTCAGGAAAAGGTCAAAGCTCTTAAACCAGTCTGATGTACATCAACTAAAAGCCTCAGAGCTAGTGGCATTTCTTGTTAGAGTCTTTCAATTCATGGTAGAAAGAGAGAGAGAGGGAGAGAAGAACCACAGGGCTGGTATTTTTCTATAGTAGTTCGATTTAGTGATTGTGAGACTAGTAAGCCATTAATTGAATATAAAAACATTGCAAATACATATTTTTGTGCTTGTTTTTTGGGTTGTCTGCCACCTTGACAACTAAGGGGAAAATAATGCATCTGTAGGAGTGGATAAACCTTGTGTCTCTGAGTTTCCTGGGCCTGAAATAATTGGCAGCATGAATCCGAAATGCAGACACAGAAAGTCACCTTTGATTTGATGCCTTTTTTTTTTTGGCTTTTCATGTTTTTATTTTGGTGCATTTTCCCCCCCTGATATTTCAAATATTACCTTGGTGCTAAAAAATCAAGAAGGAAAATGCAGGCAGAAAAATGAGA
The DNA here is from genome assembly GCF_018345385.1 of Vulpes lagopus. NCBI lineage: Eukaryota > Metazoa > Chordata > Mammalia > Carnivora > Canidae > Vulpes > Vulpes lagopus. Next base: position 124,503,870 of record NC_054825.1, read on the forward strand.
AAAATCAGCTCATTACTTCTTTCCCATGTGTGATTCGGCTTATACGATTGGTGTGTTGGACTTTGTACTGTCATTTCACTCCTTTCTCTGCTGACATCAATACTAGGAAATGAAAAGCAAAACTCTAAAGTGTGGGGGAAAAGCACCAATTATTTATGTATGCACATAGTTTGTGAGGATTCCTATCTATTGATCTGCAGGTAGGTGTCTAGGCTGAAGTAGTTTTAAATGTGTAGGTGGCTGTGCTGTAGTTTTATATTTATTGTAATTAATATCTAACGCAGGAAGGCAGAGACAAATTGTCACTCTTCTTACTTTCCCCATTTGCCTCTGCAAAAGTAGGAAAGAGAGGGGATTGCTTTCTATCTACTTGAAATAAGACATTTAAACTATAGTGAACTCAAAAATCCTTAGGCATCTTCCTCAAAGTTTCCTTCAGTGAAAATTGATAGGAATCAAAAATTAATATTAAAAAAAATGGCAAGGCCATTGCTCCTAGCAGAGTTACCTGAATGATATGCTAGGTCAAGCAATCTGTCAACTATTTTCCTCTAGATCAGAGGATTAGTATATCAGGCCAGATTCTTATCCTGTATAACGTGGAGCAAAGTTATTTTTGGAATCTGATAGAGTAAATGATTTGACACTCCTAAAAGAGACTTCTAAGACTTTGCTTCTAAAAATGAGTGGATATTATAGTAAAATATAATTCCTATGCTAAAGTACAGCTGTAAAATCTAAAATGCAGTTTGAATACATTCAGAGTGAGTCTTCAATGCTTTCTCCATTAAATAAAGAGATTGCAAATTAAAAGTACTCAAAAAATTGCAGTTGACATTCAGAAACTCATTAACTTCATTCTTTCCCAAAATCACCATAGCAATTAGTCTAAACTTTAATTGACCAAAATTGTTCATCATTAAACCACTGATTTTTAAAAGACTATTTTTTTTTCTGCCTTGGACTTACATTTTTTTAGAATTTTAAATCCATTACTCTGAAATGATCAAGCATGTTTGCATTTGCATTTTATTTGTCCAGAGAAGACCCTTTCACGCTGCTCTCTTCTGCTTGACTATTTTTAAAAGACTATTTTTTTTTCTGCCTTGGACTTACATTTTTTTAGAATTTTAAATCCATTACTCTGAAATGATCAAGCATGTTTGCATTTGCATTTTATTTGTCCAGAGAAGACCCTTTCACGCTGCTCTCTTCTGCTTGGTCAGATGTGGGTGAGCATTCTGTGCCAATCAGCTATAGATTGCATGACAATATATCATTCCCCTGATAAAAGGGAAAATTTGTACACAGGGATCCAGTTTATATTTAGAAGTCTCCGTAGGGTCTTCTTTGTTAATTCTTAGATATTTCTTTACAATAGAATCTTTACATTTCCATCTCAGTTTAACTGTTTCGGTTTAAGATGTTACTTCCTTATGAACAGACTTGACACCTTAAATTGCCCACCTCAACTTAAAATAGACGAACTTTTCCACTCCTTCCTTCATGTGGTCACTTAGTCATTTGTTCCTTCAACAGCATCTGGTACTGACCCTGTACTAGCAACATGCAGTAAGAAGAGGCAAGGGATGTGTTCAACGTTTTAAAAGTGCTTATAAAAGCCAGGTGAGCAAGTACACACATATAAATGTGAAAATGTGCAGGTCATGCTTGGGACCCAAAGGAAGGTATGGTTTTTACCATGGGGAGGGAGAGAGTGACACAGAAACCTGTGGATGTAGAGGATGTTTGACCTGAGTATCCCAAGGTGTTTTCGCCATGTGGTCAATGGATGAAAGTGCTCTCCCTACAGAAGGAGAGCCAGAGGAGAAGAACAGTCGTGAGACTACAGGCTGAATTCAGGAGACCAGGCGCTCAGCCAGGCTAAAGCAGAATGAGAAATAAGACACAACAGTGAGGCAGGGCCCAATTAAATGGATGCTACCAAGACTGAGAGTGCAGATTTCAAACAGCAAAATATAGGGCAGGAGAAGAAGCAGCAAAGTTAAGCAAGAAAAAAAAGGCGTGATATATATATATATATATATATCTTTTTTTTTTCTTTTGAAGAGAACACACCAGATACTGGAAGATATGGAAATAAAACATTTCGGAATCTAGCTTTTGCTTCTTGTTAGCAAAGTCTCCACTGAGGTGGAATAAAGCCAGAGGTATGGAAGACTGGTAGAGATATTGTTTTCCTTCCTGGGATGACAAGAACAGTGGACCCTAGAATTCTGAGAGTGTGAGGACCCAAGTGCGGGTCCTTAACTCTGCCTCTTTCACCAGCACTTGATAAATATGTGAGTGAACGTAAAATTTATATTCAGTTATTTTCTGTAAAAGTCATATGGCAAAAACAAAAACTATAAACCTAAGGTAAGAAAATTAACTAAATAATTGAAACTATAAACTATATTTTTGAGGAAATAATATATATGACAATAATTGCAAAAAAGGATAAGGGTAGATAAATGGAGCTCTTATTTTGTAAAATTCTTACATTTTACTTGAAGCATTATAAAATGAAGTCTAAGTAGATCATGTTAAGTTAATGATGCACGTTGTAATCCCATAAACATCCACTGAAAATAATGCAAAGATGTATATTTTTTTAAAAAAAACGCAATCAAGGAATTCAAAACGAAGAACAAATTCAGTTAACTTAAAAGAAGATAAGAAAGAAGGAAGATGAGAGACTCCTAACTCTGGGAAACGAACTAGGGGTGGTGGAAGGGGAGGTGGGAAGGGGGTGGGGGTGACTGGGTGACGGGCATTGAGGTGGGCACTTGATGGGATGAGCACTGGGTGTTATTCTATAAGTTGGCAAATTGAACACCAATAAAAAATAAATTTATAAAAAAAAAGAAAGAAGAAATACAAGAACAACAACAACAAAAAACCCTAGTGAGACAAATAGAAAACAAATAAAAACTTTGATCTGATTTATTTATTTTTTATTTTAGGCTAAGAATCTGTCTTTTAATAAGTAATTCATTTGTATCTAATATGATCATCAATTTTGTTAGGGTAAAACCTTATTAAAAAACAGAAATTCTTGGGATCCCTGGGTGGCGCAGCGGTTTGGCGCCTGCCTTTGGCCCAGGGCGCGATCCTGGAGACCCGGGATCGAATCCCACATCGGGCTCCCGGTGCATGGAGCCTGCTTCTCCCTCTGCCTATGTCTCTGCCTCTCTCTCTCTCTGTGACTATCATAAATAAATAAAAATTTAAAAAAAAAAAAAAAAAAAAACAAAAAAAAAAACCAGAAATTCTTAACCTGGATAAAAATGTAAGGCCCAATTATATCCTCCCCAAAAGGGAAAAACTTTTCATTAAAAAATACACATTGATTGAAGCTAAACAATGGAAAAAAAAGTATACCATGTCATCAGTAAGCATAGGAAATACGGAGTGGCCATATTAATGGTAGACAAAATAGATTCTGGGACAAAAGTGTATTATCAGATATAAAGTGGAACATTTTATAATGAAAAACTGTTAATTCATTAAGGAAATATAACACTCATATATAAGTATGTACCTAATATAGACCTTTAAAATTCTTGAAAAAGCACCTGACAGAACCAAGAGGGATGCCTGGGTGGCTCAGTTACTTAGGCTTCTGCCTTTGGCTCAGGTCTTGATCCCAGGGTCTTGAGATTGAGCCCCAGTCGGGCTCCCTGCTCAGTGGGGAGTCTGCTTCTTGCTTTGCCCACTGCCCTCCTACTCATGCTTGTGTGTGTTCGCTCTCTCATGTAAATAAATAAAATTTAAAAAAAGAACCAACAAGAGAAATAGACATAGCCAAATATCATACTACATTTCACTCCTTAAGATAGAACAACTAGACAAAAAAAAATCAGAAAGTCTATAGAAGATCAGAATAATATCAGCCATCTTGAGTTAGTCGACATCAAGAAAATACACCCAGCAACTGCAAAGTATGCATTCTTCTTAAGTGCACATGGAACATTCACTAATATAGTTGATATGTTAGGCCCTAAAATGAGTCTGAATAAACTTCAAAAGATTGCAATATTCCTGAGTATATTCTCTGGCCACAATGAATGTAAATTAGAAATAAATAACAAAAAAAAAAAAGAAATAAATAACAAGATGTCTAAAAGAGTCTGAAATACTTGGAAATTAACGGATTTTAAATAATAGGTAGATCAAAGGTGAAGCTATGGGGATTATTAGAAAACATATTTAAATGCATAATAATTTAAGTATAATACATAAGCATTTGTGGGATAAGATGGCAAATTTTGTTTTCTTCCTTGAGGGAGGAACTGGTACAGCACTTGCCCTTTTTCTGTAAACAATTTGAAAACTGGACCAAATGTATGAAACAATTGTTTTTAAACATTGGCCAACAGATAGCACAGGATTGTCTTTCCTTAAAATTGAGTTAAATACTACCAGTTAGAAGGAAATAAAAGGCACAATGACCAAAGACTTCTCTTCAAAAACAATGCAAATCCAAAAGTAATTAAATAATATTTTTAAATCACTTAAAGAATTTTACAACCTGTAAACTAGCAAAGTATTTTCAAAAAAAGCAGGCAGATAAAAACTTCTTTAAACAAACAAAAACTGGAAGAAATTTGTTGCCAACAGATTTTTAACCAGAAGAAATATTAAACAAAATTTTTCAGGCTGAAGGAAATACCAGATGAAAACATGTAGGTATGCAAAGGAATAAAGACTGCCAGAAATGGTAAATATGCAGGAAATACAGAATCTTTTTTTTCCTGTGGTAAAATATACATAACATAAAATTTACCTTTATAACAATCTTCAGGTGTGCAGCTGGTTGATGTTAAGTGCATTCACATTTTTGTGCAACCATTATCATCATCTACCTCCAGAACTTTTCATTTTCCACGAAATTCACTTTTTTGTTTAGCTTTTATATTTCACTTTTAAAAAATATACTATTTAACTCAAGAAAATGACAGTGTATTTTGTGATTTAAACATACATGTGGAAGTAAATATATGACAACACTAGTACCAGGTGAAGGGAGATGTAAGTTTACAGTTGCCATGTCTTTACAACATAAATATGGCACACGGCACCATATTATTTGAATGTTGAATGAATCATTTAAACTAGTAACTTAAAAAAGCATATTGTGAAAAAATACATATTGTAAACTGTAATGGAACTACTAGAAATATAAAACAAATAGATACAGCTAATAAACCAAAAGCAGAAATGAAATGGAATACTAAAAAATACTCAGATGATCCAGAAGAAGAAAAACAGCAAAATAAATAAATAAATAAATAAATAGATAAATAAATAAATAAATACACAAAGAACAAAAGAAACAGATAGAAACTAATTGCAAGACTGGACTTAAATGCAACCTTATCAATAATTGCATTAATTCAAATGTTTTAAATACTCCAGGGACGCTTGGGTGGTTCAGCCTGTTAAGCATCTGCCTTTGGCTCAGGTCATGATCTCAGGGTCCTGGGATAGAGCCCCACATGGGGGGGGGGGGCTGCTCAGTGGGGAGTCTGCTTCTCCCCTTCCTTTGTCCCTCCTCCTGGTCTCTCTCTCTCTCTCTCTCTCAGATAAATAGATAAAAAAAAAAAAAAAAAGAATTGCCATCAAAGGAAGCAAGCGGGCTGGTGGAGGAGACCACCCACAAATACTCAGGGCTGCTTGTGTGGAAGGAAGGAAAGCAGAGAGAGGTGTATAGGGAACAGTGGAGCTCCCCAGTTTTGGAGAAGGTATGGCTGACATACGGCCTCTTTGCTGTTCCCTGCGTTCTTGGGGATGACATTTCTGGGATGAATCAAGCTCCCACCGCATTAAACTATCCACGGGAGATAAACCACTTAGTACAAAGTTGGCCTTTCCCGGGTTTCTACCTTGGCACCAATTTAACACCTTGGTCCTTTCTAGCAAGGTTATTTTTTATTTACGTTTTCGATTTCCTCTGCATTTCGGTGATAGTTGTCTTGGCACACAGTCCCAGCTGCAGACAGCCTTTATTTTTAAGCTTCCCTATTCAGAAAGAGTGGTCCCTGTTTAGGGATTTTGCTGTCATTCTAAGCTTTCCGTGGAGCTACGACCCTGCAGCTTTCTTCAAATTCAAGTCACTGGGGAGGCCTTTTGAAATGCCGAAAAGACAAGACAACATTTTGTACAAAAGAGAAATAGCAACCAAAAAGAGATTCCAGAACCAAGTAGACACCAGAAAAAGGACAGGGAAGTAAAGATAGTGACAGGAGCCAAGAGGACAAAAGACAATACATCAAATCCTTAATAAGCCAGCCAGAAGCATCAAGACCAAGGGCAATAACAGAGCTAGAGGTTCGCAAACAGGGAAGGAAATTCTTGTTTCATAATTCCCAAAAGTACCACCCAGGGTACTGCAGGTCATAAAAGTGCTTCCTATTGTTAAAACAAGGAAGTTATTCTCTGGTCCACAGTATTCGTGAGCTGGTTCATTTTGAGGACTCTCCTTGAAACTCTTTCAGGTTATAGATCTTCAAAGGGGCAAGTACAGTTTTTGAGTGAAACCATCTTACATGGAACCTATGTTTTAAAAAAAAGGAATGGTAGGCTCAGGTAATGTGCCTCGATGTTAACAATGTATTTGTCTAAGTATTGCCATATTTTGTGAAAGCTGTTAGATTCCCTTTTCCCAATACTTAGCAATCCTGGCTGTGACACAGGCTGGATGGGCCAATATGCTGTAAAGCGACCGGGGCAGCACAGGAAGGTGCAGGTCAGGGCATGTTAACTGGCCTTGACCTAGGAATGTGAGGACACAGTCCCAGAGAGGCCGCCTTGTGGCCTGCTAGAGGGGGCGTGAGAGCAGCGGAGCCAGGACAGGACGCAGAAAGGGACTTACACTGACAGGGCAAAGCTGGGCGGGGGGGGAGGGGGGCGCAAAGTCCCAGCTGGCCTCCATGGCTGCGGCCCCCATTGAGCCTCCCTTGATCCTGGGAGAGGTGGAGAATGATTGTTCCATCATTTCTTAAAAATAACAGTATTATAGTCTAAGTGACACCAGCCATCTGGGGTGATTCCCAAGAAAGGTGGAAAGCCCACCTTTGTGCCTCTCTTCACCATTTCAGCTCACTCAGAGCTCCCACCCCCACACACACGTTCACCCTGGCACTGGCCTCTGCTCCCTGTGGGCAGTAGCTGTGGGGTCACAAGGACCCTCAGAGTCCAGTCCCGGCCTCAAATCCAACAAGCCCTGCCTTGTCTCTTCACTGCATCTACATGTTTTTGACACTGGGGACAGTTTCGGATGGCCTGCTCATGGGCCCACAGTTTGCTTTTTCCCCTTCCATTTCTGCTGATTGTCCAAAAGCTGTTCGCTGGGTCCTCCTGACTTGCTCTGATTTCCTGTATTTATTTCTGTTCTTTTGATTCTTCTCTGTTAACCCATTTTCTTGATTTTTAAAAAAGATTTTATTTATTTATTTTCATGAGAGACCCAGAGAGAGGCAGAGACACAGGCAGAGGGAGAAACAGGCTCCTCGTGGGGAGCCCGATGCGGGACTCAATCCCAGGACCCTGGGGTCACGACCTGATGCTCCACCGCTGAGCCCCCCAGGTGTCCCTCCTTGATGTCCTAAAATGTGTTCAAGTGCTTCTTTTGACCTCCACATTGGCCTGTCCCTGGATGTCCTGTTGTAATTAGTGGTTGGATGAAAGAAGCTAACCAACCAATACTTGAAATTCATAAAAACTTTGAAGTGACAAAAATCTTGCTTTTTTTCTTCAACATGTTCCCAAAGATTTGACTGTCATTCCTTACACAGGGACATCAGTGGCATCACTAAGTGATGAATAAGTTCCGGGGGTTGTTTGATCATCATGAGTCAAGTTCTCCATTCAGATCCAGGTAGTCACTGGTTCCTACTTGTGAACTGGTGTTAGTTTTACCTCATTTGCCAGTATCAGCAAGAATTTTGGAGATGAACCATAGTCACTATGAGATGCAGCCTTGGAATAAACTAGGTTTATATCTACCTTTACTGTAATTTTGATCAAGATAACAATAATAATGCCTCTTCCCTACTCTTATCCCAGGGCTTGGTACATACAAACTGCTCAGCATGTATTACTATTAGAGCGATGAGTGAAAATGTGTCAAATATTGCCAAGATTTAGACTGACTTTTAGAAAGATCTTCCATAGCAGATGCCTGGGCTTCTCATTTTCTCCTGTCTACGGCATTCTCTCTAACCCAGAACAATGAATTCGTATCCTCTGTTGGCTGTGCTGGTCTCTAGAATGTCTGTGTCCACACTTCTGGCTTCCTAGAAATACTGTCCCTTCCAACAGTCCCTGCTGGTATCAGGTCCTATCAGGTCCCTGCCCATCAGATGCTTGCTTTCTATGACACATGGACTAAAAGCAGGTCTCTCACAGTCCATCAGCTGGTTTTAGGAACCACTTGAAAAGGTTCCATCCTAAACATGACAAGGCTCTGGCTGAGCCATTCATTCCTCATCACCAAAGACCATCAGGAACAAGTTCAATAGGAAAATGGCACTCGCTTCCTTTACTATCTTCATCTTTTGATGTGCCTCATGTTCCTTGGGATAGGGGGACTCATGCTGTCCTGGCCTGCAGCTCTTCCTTGGCTCTTAGAGCACTTGCCACTTGACATTGTAATTGTTTCTTTTCAGCATGTCTCTCCTTCAAGGTGTGAAGCTTTATAAAAACACAGAAAACGTATGTCCCTCTGGACTGTTTTTGCATTCCTGATTTCTAGCCCAGGGGTCAGCAGTCTTGGGAGGTGGGCAAGAACTTGATCTAGAGCTGGGCTGCTTGGTTCAATTTATAGCTCCACCTCTACTGTCTGTGTGAATGTAGGCAAGTTACTTAAGGGACTAGTGCTTCAGCTTTCTTGCCTGAACAATAGGTCTTTTAATAATGGTGCTTGCTTCTTAGGGAAGATTAAATATGTTAATATGCATAAAGCACTTAAGATAGTGCTCAGCACAGAGCAAATAGCTATTAAAGTAGGTGCTCAATAAATATTTGATGGATTAATAAATGCCACAGTAGGTCCAGTCATCAGCATTCTGCGGACATCCTATAATCAATCTGAATAATTCGGGCTGCCTTGAGAGACCCTTGATTTTTTTCACACATGTTTTTCATTTAGCCTTTTAGGCATTATTGTATTTGTGTCACATCCACTTGTCTAAACATTTAAGGAAGCAAAACAGTGCTACCTAGTTTTAAATACCATTATAATTTGACTTTATGGATTTCTAGAACCTCATATACAAGGTGTCTAATTGCTTCATCTGAGGTTTTATATGGCTGATCTAATCCATTTATTTACTAGAAATGTAGTCATGTGGTGTGTGAAGAAGGATGCTAGACTGATGTGTGTGTGTGTGTGTGTGTGTGTGCCCGTGTGTATTCATCTGTGTGTGTGTTGTGGGGGTGGAGCTGGCAATGCCAAACATGAACGAGATGAAGCTTCTGCTCTATGGAATCCTGAAATTTAATAACAGAGATAACCATGCAAACATGTAACTAAATCACAAAGCCTAGTCCTCTGAGAGCTTGTGAATCTCTGCATCCTGCTCTGGGAAAGCATAAGCTCTGTGCCTATGATTCCACGCAGACGGGCATCTGAGCTGGAATGTAGGCTCCTAACAGGCCACGTTATCCCCTGGTACAATGTACTACATATCTGAGCACCCAAATGACACGTTGCCCTAGTAGCACACTGTGAAAAGAATATTATTTTTTTTCCATGAAAGGAACAAACGTGGTGCCATGAAGTGACCGAAAAAGATAAGTCCGTAAGTGAAAAGACTTCTCCTAAAAGGACTTCCTAAGAAACAATTTATAGTATTTAAATAAACAACCTAAACAAGTAGAGCATGGTGACTGAGGAGAGTTTAAGAGTGTGCCCCTCCTGTCTTCTTCCGTCATGGTTCTATTGACCTTTAGTGAGTCACTTCTTGGGTTATTTATTTCCACCCCCATTTTAGTGTAATATTAAGAAGATTCCCAGAGGGGAGACTACAGAAGTCTGTCAGCAACAGGGTCTACTCTGGCAGGAAAACTATTCTATAAAAGAGAAGAGGAATGGATTTCCTTTCCCTATAGTTCAGTATTTTCTTCCTCCACACATTGGCTGAATTCCTCTATCCTACTTCCTCACAAGGGTTCGGGGTTAGGTTGCTCCACTCTCAGCTCTCTTCATTATGATTATCAGGGTTAAGGCCGTGTTGCTAATCCTCACAGGCGGAGGGGCCACGGCCTGAACTGATGCGGAAGGTCACCATGGAAACAACTGTCCCCAGAGCGACGCTGTGCGGCCCGCTGCCCAGCCACGTCCTGTCTGCACTCCGAGTCGCCTTGGAGGAAGCTACCAACCCGGCATCTCCTACAGGACCACGGGCTTCACAAAAGCCATTAAAAGTCCGTGCCAAGGAGACATTCCTCGGACTCAAGGTAGTAATACCTCTGGGTTGAGTGGCTGATGTAGGCAGTTAGCCCTTAGCGCCGTTGAGGAAACGCATGCGGGAAACACAACCTGTGGGTTTTCAGCTCCCAGTCACCGCAGGATCCTGGGGCCGCTGGAGATGTGCCCTGGCCAGGGGCAAAGGTCCCCGCTGGGCCGTGAGCAAAACCCCTGCTTGGCCCCCTTCCACAAAGGGCCCCCCTCAGGGCTGCTGTGACCTGTCCACCTGCAGCACACCAGCCAGGGCGCGGTCTCCGCCAGGGGTTCTCAGGCTGTTGCAATGAAAAAGCACCCAAGGGAGGCTAGGTCCCCGGATCCCACCTGGGGCTACAACGTCTCACCTCGCCTCCCACGAGGAGGCTGGAGGGAGTGTATCCTGGAGGGGAAATCAGGTCTGCGTCGGGAGGTCACATGCTTCGCCCACCCCACCGGGCACCACAGACAGCACCGCGTGCTCGGCAGCCCCACGCCGCAGGAAAAAGGGTAAGACATCTTACAGTGAATTCAATCAATCTCTCTTTTTTTGAGATGTTATTTATTTATTCATGAGAGACAGAGAGAGGCAGAGACACAGGCAGAGGGAGAAGCAGGCTCCATGCAGGGAGCCTGACTTGGGACTCAATCCCAGGACCCCGGATATGACCTGAGCCAAAGACAGACGCTCAACCGCTGAGCCTCCCAGATGCCCCGATCTGTTTTTAGTAAAGTGTTCTCATTTTTGAACATTTGCTTCTTCTATTTACTTATAATTTAAACTATGAAATATACCATACATGGTGCAATGGACTGAAATGCGTACCCCTTCCCCCATATTCCTACGTTGAAGTCTTAACCGCCAATGTGACAGTGTTTGGAGATACGGCCTTTTAAAAAGGTAATTAAGGTTAAACAAGGTCACAAGGGCTTATTCCAATAGGACTAGTGTCCTTACAAGAAGATGAAGAGATCGGAGAAAAGGCCATGTGAGGACATATGGAGAAGTCAGCCCTCCACAAGCCAAAGGGACAGGCCTCTGGAGAATATTGTTGGTATCCTGACTTTGGACTTCCAGCCTCTCAAATTTCAAGAAAATAATTCCCAATTGTTTAAGCCACCCTATTCTGGTATTTTGTTATGGCAGCCCTACCAGACCTTTACATACGGAGAACACAAATCTTAACTGTACGGCTTGACAGATGTTTACAGATTTCTTTACTCATGAAATCACTGCAGATCAAGAAACAGACTATTTTAAGTACCTAAGGAAAGGCTAATGTTCCTTCCCACTCACTTCAGTAGCTTGTGCCCGTGTTTTCCGAGCTGCCAGCCTACAGAGAGGGTGTGCTTAGGTCTATCCTCTGGGATGGGGTGGGCCTCTATCATGGGCGAAAGAGTTGATTCCAGGGATCAGGGTTAGCAAGGCACTGGGCTCAAGATTTAAAGCAACATTCTTTAAGCTGTTTTACAAATGATAAAGATGATATACTCTTCATCTGATTTCTCTGTGTATCTTCAACTGTTTCTGAATTGGAGAGGGAAGAGGGTTCCTTGAATTCCTTAAAACCTAGCATCTTGGTGCTTAGATGGGTATAATTCCATCAATAATGGGTGCTTAAATTCCAATTTTGGGATTTTGAAGGAATACCTTACTGTTCTTATGATGAAATGTTTCAAACAGTCAAAACCAGATACTGATATAATGAACCTATCATCTGCTTTCAATAGATTGAGACAATTTACTGTATTTACCTCTGAAAGATGTTTTAATTTAAACTACTCTAGGAAATCACAGTTTCTTTTATTATGCTTGGAGTCTAAAGGCTTTGGGTCTTGCCAACAAAGAGTGCCCTTAGCTGAATCAAATAAAAAACACAACACAAAACTCCCATAATTGCCAATTCCATTTCTATATCTAATGTAGTTTCCATTGTGTTGCATGTCATTTGTTTTTTTTTTTTTTTGCATGTCATTTGTTAATCTGATTAAATGTCCCAAGGGTTAAATTGGTAAACTCTAAAACTTCTCACTTTCTTCGAAATGTGATTGAGGATCCTGTCTTGACTTGGATTAGACCTCTGATGAAGAAATTGGAAATGACTGGAAGTTTCAGCAGATTTGAGACTGACCTGCATGACTAGTGTCTTTTGTCTTAATTCCCAGACAACAGGGAGGAATGGTTTTGAGATCTATGTGTGTACTTATCAATCACTATAATGATACATGTAGGAGGATCAAGTGGTGAACCAACCCTTGAAGATGGGGCAGCTATTCCAAGTGGTTACAGAAAATCTGAATAGATTTGAGAGGGGATGAGCAGCATAAACGCAAAGAATTGCTGAATGAATTTAGAAGGAACGAAGCTATTATTCTGCATGAAGAATCCTGTGTCCAGAGGGAATATGCTCAACAAATGAGAAAATTGGGACTGTAAGGGAAGACAGACTAATTGAACCATATTAAAGGTAAGGCAGCAGAAGATTAAATTCAGGGTGGGTTTTTTATTTTGGGGGGATTATCCGTTCTAGGGTAGCGAAGGTAAACTTCACCTGGTGGATGGTTTTGAACATTAAGAACTTAATGACTTCCTATGCTTAACCTAGAGATCTCAAAAGGATGTTGGAAAATCAAATGGCATGGCCTGGAGAGTGAAATTGAGAGATCATGAAAACAGAGAAGAAATTAGTCTTCTAAATCCTGCAAATGATAAGAGCCTTACATAAAATAGAAAAGAAAAGAGACCAAATTAAGAAACAGGTAAAACTGTTAAAGGGTGCACGCCTTGATTACCTGTGCAATCATCTGTTAACTCTGGATTTGTCAAGGTGAGTGAGAGATCACATGTATTTCTGTACCAAGAAACCCCAGGCTATAGCTGCTGAAGAACTTAAAACCCATCCTAGTGTCTGAGGAAGATGCTTCTGCCGAGACATAGCAGTAATTGTAGAGAAATAAATATGGACTCTAATTTCTTTAAAAAATTAACTTACAAGGGGAAGATAATTGGATTTTATACTTTAACTCTTTGGACTCCACTTGCAAATAAATTTAACTTTTTGAATTTAGTTTCTTCCAGGGTACTTCATAAGAGAAGGAGACCTAAATTTGTATATTCCTTCTTTGGTCTTAGTGTTGGAGAATCTCTATGTTGCCATTTAATTTTACTGCAGAAGATCTATGTTGAACATTTGGGCTAGAAAGAACTTGAAATAGGAGATGACATAAGACGTGATTAGGGTATGGTGTGATTTGGAGCTACTTTATTCAGTGAATCTGACCCGTTGTAGACCCTTCTTGGATATAAAGTCAGCTATCCCTTTAGTGTTCACAGGAAAATGCCTACATGAGCTATGGTTGCTATTAGGGTTAGGCCTTTGAACTTGGACTGAATTATACCACCAGCTTTCCTAGTTTTTGCAGATAGCAGGTCATGGGACTTCTCAATCTCCAAAACCACAAGAGCCAATTCCTAGAATAAATATCCTGTAATAAATCCCTAAACAAATATGTATATGTAGCCTATTCTGTTTCTCTGGAGAACCTTAACAGATGATCTGAACTCAGAGTGGTACTTTTAACTTACAATACACTGGAACTTTATTAAAACAAATTGGGCTTTGAACTCCCTGGAAAATAAAACTTTTGGTTTTTTTGCCTTTTATATTAGGATAAGGTACCAGGAGAAAAATGAATAATTTCATAGTCTCTTAGGACATCTTGCCAAAGTTTATGCAAAAAAGTTTACCCAATTTTACCTGCCAGTAACAGTATATAAAGTGTGTGATTTTAACACCCCTGGTCAAAATTGGCTGTTATCACTGTTTTACATTTCTTTTCACTCAGGATAAGCTACATCATCCATGTAACAAACAGCTACAAAATCACTTACAACTTAGGTTTCTATCTTGCTCAAACTACATACCTTTTGTGGGCTGACTGGGCACTCTGCTATGTGTCATCCTTCCTGGAATCTTACCCAGGGGACGTAGAGGGTTTTGCATGATCAATTAAATGTCTTGGGCTAGAAGTAAAAAATACCACTTAGTGTTTATGATCGCATTTGCCATAACTAATGCGTGAAGCCAATCACAAGCAAATCTACCATGGGCTTCCTTATAAGAAAGAGAGCTAGAAAATTACTTCATAATCAATATTAGGATTGTTACAAATTTCACAGATTTCATAGCTGAGAAATGACAAATTACTTTGTTTTACATTCATATTATGAAAGAGGTTGAGACATTTTTCTCTGTGAAACTTTTGTTTGCTCTTTTGTCCTATATATTAAACTGAGTATGTTGGTGCAGTCCAGTAAGAAAAGTTGATTGAGGAATTTAAGTTGTTCCCAAGTCAACATCAAGAATTTGCTATTCTCCCACCTTGCCCAAGAAATTCCATCTAGGGAAATATCCTGAAGGATAGGGATGGCTTGATCTGCAACACACTATAAGATATAAAACACATCTTCGAATTGCTTCTCTAGGTGCACTGACTACTGACAGTGTTTGGTAACCTATGACTGATTTATGTTTACATCAATATAACATCAGCCATTCTATGTTACTCACTCTGCCAAAGATACCGTTTCTTCCAAGCTGTGTTTGTTAGGCCTCTTTGAATTGAAAGTGACTGAACTCTAATTCAACCTGGTTTAATAAAACAAAAACGTATGGCCTCAAGTAAAAATTAAGGGCGTTTCCTAGGTTTAGGCATGGCTGGATATTTGTGGTCAAATGACATCATCAGAATTCTCTCTTCTTTCCATCTCCTATGTTTGCTTTTCTCATGTTGATTCTTATAGGTTTTCTCCACATGGCTCCAAAGAGAAACCTTCAGCTTATGGAGAAGCTTCCAAACCTGTATCATCTTCAGAACTAGGAATCACAGAGAGTAGGAAAAGACCTTCCTTTTTCCACATTCTTATCAATTCTCAAAAAGACAAAGCTTAAACTTGCTTGAAGAATATACCCACAGGACTAATCTCTCTCTTTAGGGGCCTGGACTATACTGATTGGCTAATATTGGTTATAATAAAATTTGTATATTGGCATTCTAACTCCTAGTACCTCAGCATATGATTGTACTTCTTGAACTATTTTTTTTTTAGGGAAGTTAAAATAAAGTCATCAGGGTCGGTTCTAATCTAATTTGACTGACATTCGTATAAAAAGAGGAAATTAAAAAAAAAAAAAAAGAGGAAATTTAGACACATCCAGAGGGGAAGACCACGTGAAGGCACAGGGAAGAGGCCATCTGCAACACTAGGAGTGAGGCCTAAAAAGAAACCAACCCTGCTGATACATAGATCTCAGATTTCCTGCCTTCAGAAGTATGAGAAAATAAATTTCTATCATTTAAGCCACTCAGTCTTGGGTACTTGGTCATGCAGCCCTAGCAGACTAATTCACATTCCCAGTCCTGTGGTGTGAAAGGATAGGTGGGGCTCTTTGATTGCCCACCCACTGCAAACTCCAGAATAGGAGACAGGCAGTCCTCAGGAGGAAAGGAGAGGTCCCAAGACCCGAAAACAGAGGCACTGGTGCTGGGCACACCATGGTTGCTGATGTTCCCACAGATGGAGGGTAACCAATCTGCCTTGACCCAAAGGTCATGATTCCACAGTAGCATTCTGGAAAAAAGAGTTTACTGTTTCTGATAGATGTTTCATCAAGATGGTTTAAAACTTTTTGATCTCCGCTTCAACCACCACAATTTGGTATAGGTTGGAACGGCAGGAGGGCATAGTGTTTGCAAGGCTTTTGGATCAATCATGTCTGGATTTGGATACTGAAGCCATCTATTTACTACTAAGATTACTCTGAGAACTTTTTGAATCTATGTTTTGTCATTTATGAAATGGAGATAAAGGAGTACTTTTCTCCTACAGTTGTTGTGAGGAATTGTTATTTAAGTTAATTCATGTAAAACTCTTAACACAATGTTGAATAATGGTAATAGAAATAAGAGATACTGCCTACTGTTGTTTGCATTATATCTACTCTTACTGTTGCTACATATAGATTGTTCCACACACTAAAATGGCCTGATTGCATATAAGCCAGTCAGAGTTCTGAATTTTAGCTTAACCTTATCATTGACATGCAAATGAAGGTGATAGATATAAAATCTCTGAAGCTCATTCTAAAGCATTTTTTGGGAAGATAATAGAAATCATACTTGCCACATTCCACACATCTCAGTGTTGAATATCTTGAATTTGAGGTGCCCATGTGATAACAAAATGGATCCAGTTTACAGCTAGAGCCCTGATACTGGACCTAAGAACAGAGGTCGGGATAGTTGATATTTATTCAGGAGTCATTTGTTTATGCCAGAGATGGTGGTTTAGCAAACTTGAGGAAGGCATTTTTTTCTCCCTCCAAAGTAGGTTAAACAAATAAATGAGCTATCACTTATTATTGTCAGGGAAGAAGAACTACTTCAGCCCTATGGTCCTTCTAGCTGGACTTAGAATCAGATTGATGTGAGGCAGATGAACAGGAGAAAAATCAAGTTTAACAGGTGTATGTGTGAGGTGTCTGTGTGTTTCAGTTGGTTAAGCATCTGACTCTTGATTTTGGCTCAGGTCATGATCTCAGGGTCATGAGATGGAGCCCCATGTAGGGCTCTGCTCTGGGCCTGGAGTTCTCTCTCCCTCTTTCTGTGCCCCTCCCCACTCCTCTTAAAATAAATAAATAAACGAATGGATAAAAATAATCTTTATGCTAAATTGGCCTTTCTTGGGACAGCCTACCCTGGGCCCTATATTCTCACCCTACATTCAGTAAATAAATGGGTTACTATTTAGCATTATATTACATTAAAAAAAGAGACTGGGTAGACTGGGTGGCTTTTCTTAATAAATCAGATGATCTGAGCACAGGGCTTGCCATTTTCATATGGCAAATCTCAAAGGGAACTGAGGAGTAGCTGTTCTTTTTGGTTATGAATCCAACTCCTCACTCAGGTTGGCATGTGCATATATTCCCCATTCATTAGGGCCACCTCCCTACTTTCTGGGGGCAGGTGAGTTAGACCCTATTGAAAATGAGAGTTGAGGACAGAGGTGTGGGTGAGATTGCCACATGGATGAAGAAGGAAGAGGGGCCCGTTGTGGGAGTACAGCAAGTCAGCCCAGAAACTGAACGATTAGTAAAAATGTCTAACCAGTTAGTAAGAAGCTAGTCAGTTAGGACAATGGAAGAGAGCGTTGTCCTTACGCTCAACGTGGCAGATAGTGTTAATTAGAGGAGGGGTGGTCAGATGGTGTCATATCCCCCGAGGTGTTTGGTGGGAGAATGAAAAGCATCTCCTAGTTTCGTCACTTAGCCCGCTAGTGCCATACACTAAGAACGTAGTTGCATTCTTACAAATGGGCAGAAATCTACAATGGACAGAGGAAGTGATAGCTCATGATAGCTACATGAGGTTTTACGGGAGGTTAATAACTATTATTATAAAATAAAATAAAAAAGTGTTTATTGACCAAATGAAAAGTAGTTCAAGTAGGAGATGCAGCAAATAGAGCAAAGGGAGAAACAACTGATGGAGCCTGGTTCTAGCCAGCTGAGACCAAAGAAGAACATTTCATTTCAGAGACCAGGCCATTCTTCTCTCTACTGTTCTAATTTTAGGATGCATGGTGCTCATATATGTGATTTTGAAGACTTGAAGTGAATGTCCCATAAGTCTACGGTGCTCAAAAAGTTTAAAATTAATTTCATTAATTGATCCTACTCATTGTCAAACATACTTCTATTCTTATATTCTCTCTCCTAATTACTCAGTGTCCCAAATTAGAAGTCTGGAAGTTAGTTTACATTTCTTTTTCATCACTAGTCAATTC
Organism: Vulpes lagopus; assembly: GCF_018345385.1. Lineage (NCBI taxonomy): Eukaryota > Metazoa > Chordata > Mammalia > Carnivora > Canidae > Vulpes > Vulpes lagopus. Next base: position 124,522,166 of record NC_054825.1, read on the forward strand.
TGCTCACCTTTCTTGCCATCTCTTACCCAATCAGACACAAGTTCTGTTGATTCTTCTCTACGTTCATCTTTTTCTTAGTCACAGTTCTCTGTTTTGTGATATCCACTGAACTGGAGGCTCTTTGAGGATGAGGCCTGTTCTTTATGTTTTTCCTCATTTCAACTCCTAAAAGTATATATAAAACATATTATAAATGTTTGCTAAGTTTTATGGAGATAAACTAAATGATCCCCCAGTTTCATGTCCTGCTGCCCTTAGGTCTTATACTCCTGTCAGACCATACAGCCTAGTCTTCCTCCAATTCCCTGAACTATTACATGTTTCTTTGTATTACTTCTGTCCAGGATGCTCTTCACAATACATTGTCCACCTGGAAAGTGGACCAAGTTTCTGAAAAGTTAGTAGAAGAATTAGTGCCTCTGTGAAATTGCCCTGTAGTACTCTATTTTTGTGCAGGTCTTGCAGCAGAATGCTAATTGGATTTCTTTTTCTGTCTAACACATGATAAAGTATTTCTCAACCTCACTTGTTTGCCAGGGCCATAGAATGTGAGTGGAAAAACTGTGGACACTCTTAGCCTTAGTCCATAAATTCCTGCCTGTTGTCATCCTCCATACTACTTTCTACTTTCTGGTAGTTAGGTAAAAAAAAACAAAACAAAACAAAACAAAAAAAACCTTAAGGGGATCTCAGTAGCTGTGTATTGAAGATGGTAGAGCTATTGTAAAAAGGGAACCCAGGTTCCCGAATTGTTGGTTGGAGGAGAACTGCCCAACCAGCCTCTCCTGCCTGGGACCATTGTGAAAATGAAAAATAAACTTTTATAGTGTTAAACCACTGAGAGTTTATCCAGTACAGCCACTATAGGGGAGTACCATTTGCTACCCCAAAATATGTCTCTTTGATGTAAGGATTATTTTAGATTGCTCATCATTATTTTTTTTAAGATCTTATTTATTTATTTGACAGATAGAGGGAGAGAGAGCACAAGCAGAGGGAGTGACAGGCAGAGGGAGAAGGAGAAGTAGGCTCCCCTCCCCGCCCCAGCAGGGAGCCCGATGTGGGGCTCTATCCCAGGACCCCGGGATCATGACCTGAGCTGAAGGCAGACGCTTAACTGATGGAGCCACCCAGGTGCCCTACGCTGATTATTTTTTAAGAAACTGCAAACTTAGGAACTCTGAAAACCAAGTAGAAGTTACCTTTTTATAAGAGACTTTTACATGGCTAAGGAAAAATCTCTATTTGTTAGGGCGTCTCCCTTGCTGTACCAGGAAAAGGGAGATGACGCAATCTTTAGGAACTCTTATCAATGGGGAAAGCAAGGACTTCGATGTGCATGGCAACCTTACCCTTGTTTACTGTGCTCTTCTGGGTGACCTCTCATAGCTCACTCTTCACCCCCAATGTCTTGTTTGGTCTTTGGCTGAAGATGGTTTTAAGGTTATGGCTTTGGCCACTCCATTTTTCTGGGTGTCTCCCAGGAATATGTGTTACTAAACTTTTGTTTGTTTTTCTTCTGTTAATCTGTCGATATCAGTGTGATTACTAGACTAGCCAAGGAACCTATAAAGGAAGAAAAATCTATTCTGTCCCTACAGATTTGGCAACTGGGATGGGATCTTCACTGGCTGAACATGACCGGCTGTGGGGCTGCTGCAGCCAAGAGATCCTGGGACCTCAGTCTCCAGGATCTCGGCCTGTAGAATCCAGTGGAAGTGAGAGGTTTTTTTTTTTTTTTTTTTTTCTAGCTTATCTGTAGATAATCGAAACAGGAGAAAATATTTGTGGAATTGGCTCCTTGGGTACAGTGACTCTGGTAAAGATTTGGTAACAAGTATTTTTGTTTCCTATTGTTGTTTTTCTTCCTGGAAATGGTCACCAGTTTCTATTTTCTCCTCTATGACCTCTGAGAATATTCTCTCTGGTCTTTGCCAGTTGGAGGATGCATATTGATCTGAGGAGGAGCTGAAGAGACTGTGGATCCAAACTTAGGAAATAAAAAGAAGGTCGGGGGGAGGGAGACACATGTGATTCTCTGTGTTTAGAAAGCTGTTTAAAACTGGGCCTCTTATAATTAGTGCCTGTGCTTTCTTAAGCTGACTCTGGAAGCAACCTTTCTGGATCATGTGAGGCCTGCATCTCTGGCATTCTCCTTTGGGATGCCTCTTGCGTCCATGGTTAACTCATAAAAAGGCTTATTGGTTTGAGTCTCTATTAAGATGAATAGGTCCTAGTTATCAATGGCCGGATGATTGAATCTTTGGAGAAACTTCTAGATTGAAAAAGTTTTTTAGGCAAGCCATCAGAAACTTTATTTATTTATTTATTTATTTATTTATTTATTTATGATAGTCACACACAGAGAGAGAGAGAGGCAGAGACACAGGCAGAGGGAGAAGCAGGCTCCATGCACCGGGAGCCCGACGTGGGATTCGATCCCGGATCTCCGGGATCGCGCCCTGGGCCAAAGGCAGGCGCCAAACCGCTGCACCACCCAGGGATCCCAGAAACTCTTAACTTAGGAAACAAACTGAGGGGTATTGGAGGCGAAGTGGGTGGAGGGATGGGGTAACTGAGTTATAGGTATTGGGAAGGGCATTTGATGTATTGGGCACTGGGTACACATGATGAATCACTAAATTCTAACCCTGAAACTAACCCTGAAACTAATAATCCACTATATGTTAAATAAATTGAATTTAAATAAAAAAATTTGAAAAAATATATTTTAAACAGAAATGATTTGACACACACACACAAAACTTTTTAGAGTGCTCTCACCTAAACAAGTCTTATAGGTGCTTATGGAAAGGCTAAATCAAAAAGAAATATAATGGCTAACCTGAAGGACTCTTTTAACAGGATGAAGGAACAGAAATTAGACAATTTTAGGACAAAAATTAACATTCCCATCCCTCCTCAAAATTTGGCCCTGATGCAGGCAGACCAAGTCCCAGGACCCAGAGGCATCAAGAACCAACCAAGAGAGTCCTTGGCTATGCTCAGAATAGAAATGAAATACAAGCCAGCAGGAGGTGAGGTCAGAGATTATTGAAGATATAAAGAGAGCAGATATAGACAGAGCATTGGGCAGACTCAGAAAGGAAAAGAAGAAATGAGTCTCATCTTTGCTTATGGTCTAGGGTTTTTACTGAGAGCAGTGATATGGTGGCCATGTCCTCTCTGGCATCCAAGAACTGGTTGAACAAGGACAAGTGCTCAGGTGTCCTTTGTAAGTCACTTATGCCCTGGAGCCATGGGTCTTGGTGAGTCAGTGGTCTTGGAAAATATACATTAGGACCTGGCCTGGTCACTCCTTAGATGTTATCTATTGTGCCGGAAGACTCCGAAGGAATCATTCACTTGACCTGTACAAGGAGGACATACATTAAGACCTGTGTGAGGTTGGAGTGCAGGTCCTAGCAAGAGTAGAAGCAGGAAAGAGAGCAAAGAAAAAGAAAAGCCTTTTTTTTTATGGGTTCCCTTCAGTTTCCTTGTCTTGGTTCCATCTGCCTATTTTAACTTCCCTTTCCCTAAAAGATGTGTAGAGAGCACTCCAGCCTGATCGCCAGGTCCAGGTACACAGGTTGCTCCTGTAAAGACTAAGAGCCAGGAAGTGAATTTAGCAGAAGCACCTGAGACTGGTAGCAGTTGGCTCTGCTGTTACTTCCAATCCACCCTGCTGTCCAGGGCTCTGTACCCAGGCTCTGCCTCCTTCAGGCCTTCCCATACATACTTTGTGGAGGTATTCTGGAACTCACCACAAAGAACTCATGTCCCTTGGATTTCAGCAGTTCTAAATTATAAAGACCTTTTGTTGGAAATCTCCTTGATAACAAAGAGTTTAAACTGAGTTGGAAATGGGGGTCAGTCCCTTGATGTTCAGGCTATAATCCTGTACTTCGGGGAATGGAAAACAATTGTTTTGTCTTGCAGATCTTTACAAAACCAAACATGTGGTTCTAGAAGCAGTTCAAAGCTCATCTATCTTTACCAGTTTCAAATCTCCCTCCATTTATCTCAAAATGCTAGTAGGTATTGTAAAATATCAGAATATTGGGAACAGAATTGTTTTTCAGTTAAGGAAAGGAAAAATTTAAAGAGTAATTACCCTCGACCTCTAATAATAGACAAATATACCCCAAAACTCCTGGAAGAAAACCAGTATATTTCCTCTGTGCCTTTGTGATATATCTATTTTCTACCCCCTTTGCTCTAGGACCTCAGAGCCATTCCTTGAAATGCAAACATTAGGGAGATGTTTCTTATTAGAAAAAAAAAAAAAAGAAGGCAAGGGAGCAGGAAGGTATTTGGAAATGAGGCTAATGAAAAATCTCAGGTTTCTTCTCCACAAATATTCATAGAAAAAGCTTTAGCCATTTGAGCAAGTGGACCTATTCCAACTGCCAAAACGCACAAAATAATTGGATTCAACTGTTTTTTGTAAACTAGTGAGTTTTGTGTTGTGCCTGACTCATGGCTAAAATTTTAAGGTAATGACTGTTGCATCTGTCTATATGAGTATGTCTCCCCCCCCCCCAGTGTACATCATGTGTATATATGTGTGTTTATAATTAGATGTGTTATATTTTTCTACCTCTGGATTGTGTTGCCAAAGTTAATTTGTAAAGAGCTCTATTTAATTGGCTTCAAATTAAGTGCTTATAAATTAAATATTCCTAAAGTTCTCAGAAATCTAACAAACTGACCCAAACATGTTTCATGTTTATGTGATCTGGAAATATATTTGGTATTAGAGCTAGCTTAAGTTTGTTGGTTTAATTAAAGTAGACGTGTCCTTGGAGTTATCAGCATTGAATGTAGTGCAGACATACAACTTTTATTCGGCCCAGGTTTACTGGTCTATGTTTATGTTACATCTCTGTTTCAAGGTTGTCAGGAGGCTTGGGATGATGGTGGACTTCGTCTAATGCCTCCTGAAGTTTTCATGGGTAGTCTAAATGTAATTTTTGGGAGCAAGTGATTTAGATAGATGTAAGTGGGATAAGAGTTTTTAGGTGAACTTGTTAGCCTTAATTATATTGTATGGTAGGTATGCTTAAAAATAGCTTTTGTTAACCTTAAAAGTTAAAGTGCCAGTTATTTTACCAGCAAAAGATGAGTTTATTCAGGAATAGCAAAGAACTGCAATCTGGGCCAAGCAAGCTGGAAGGAAACCATTGGCAAGTCTGCCAAAAAAGGGAGAGGAATGCTTTTTTAGAGGAGAGTGGGAAGTTGGGAAGAAGGTTATCCACCAAAAGTCCATTAGAGTAAATGAGGCTGGAGGTATAGTGGCTTTTCACTGGCCGGGTTGTGACCATCTCTCATTGGCTGGGCTATTGCTGGGGGTAAAGAAAGCCTTTCTCCCTCCTGCTGGATGGTTAGGTGGTATCTAAAGTAGCGTCCATGTCCTAGGTCTGTCTCTGGGTGGGTTTGCAGGTGAGGATGTGTGGTGAGGCAGGAGAGCTCCCCCTGCAGAACCTCCTAACTCGATTTTAGTGAGGTTTCTCTTAATTAATTTTCACATTTTTTTGTTTTAATTGAGATCTCTTTTTGAAAGTACTGGTGATTAGTAGTCAGATTCTTTATATTAGTGGTTTTGTACCTCAGTGCCAGGAAAGACTTTTGATGGTTGTGTCCTCTGTCAGAAGGAAAGTTCTTAGCAGTTGGAAACCACTTAAGGTCACATTGGAGTAACAAGGAAGAGTAGGAGGGAGAACTCTCAGGTACTTCTTATCTAAAGTCTTTTTCTCAAGGTCGTAAGTATTGGGGATCATCTTGAAACACTGAGCTAGCATCACCTTACTGGGTACATCTTTTAAAAAAATCAACAGGCAACAAAATATAAAACTTAAACTGGTTTTGTGAAACAGAAGAATAACATAACAATTCAAAATTGAATGATGGTCCTAAACCAGGTCTCTAGCTCTGAAAGTAACCAACTGAAATATTTACTGGCACTTATTCCAACATAGGGGAGAAAGGTTCTCCCCGTAAGGGCAAACCTAGGGTCCCGAAGGCTCTCAGACCAACCGTGAAAGCAGAGTAGTGAATACAGCAAGAGCACACTGGAGGAACTAACTGGGTGTCTTTGGGAAGATACAATGTGGATATAAATATGAAGCAATAGCTGATGAACTTCTGATAAGGCAGCAAAATTTCAAAGATGGCTTAAAATAGTATTGCTATTTCAAAAGAACTATTTGGGAAGAAATGTGTTATTGATAATACAGCCTGTAAGTTTGCAAATTCAGAGACCATAAATTTGGATAAGAATCCAAAGTCAGTTTATAGTGTGGATGAGAAAAGATTTTCTTGTAAATTCAGAACCTTCTAAGCTTTCAGAAAAAAGCAAGTGAAAAAATTAACTTGTTTGGAGATCATGATGAGACCATTTCCAAAGTTCATAATCAAAACACAAAGTTTCTTGGGGCGCCTGGCTGGCTTGGTTGGTAGAAATACAGCTCTTGATCTTGGGGTTTTAAGCTCCACATTGGGTGCAGAGCTTACTTGAAAAAAAACACAGACACACAAAAGAAGAGGCTCTCCCTTTCACAAGGGCTTGGGGAACACAGAGAAGAGCCTATCTTTCCATGAAGGAGAAGCAGAAGCAACAGTGAGAAGAAGGCCTGGTCTGAACATCTTGGGAAAGCTGTCTCGTCAGATGTCATCTGCTTCAATTCCAGGAAGTCTTTACTTTCAGGTCACCAGATGGTGTGCAGGTTCTATCAGGGTTCAGTGCTTTCTTTACATGTGTCGTGTGAATCCAGTCTCTTCCCTGGAGCTTGGCAGCACAAAGTTTGGTTAGGACCTTTCCAGTGACATTGAAGTGTCTTTCTGGAGACGTCTTTTCCAACACATGATGCTTCCAGGTTGCAAGGTGTGATGCTTGTCATCCTCTCCCAAGAGTGCCCTGTAAAAAGATTGCGCTACCAAAGCACGGCTATTTTTAATAGATGCAACTAGGCCTTCATGCTAGTGAAGTACATCTCCTTTTATCAACTATGGATAAAAGGAGGCAGGGGCCAGGCATACTGGGTGTCCTGTGACCATCTCAAAGGCTGAGAATCTCTGTGTTCCAAAGGGGGCGATTTTGACATTTAGAGGACAAATAGTAATGCTGTAGTCCAAGGTATGAAGGGTTTCTGCGAATTTTGCCAACTGAGTCTTACTAATGCCATTAGTGCATTTGACTAACTCTGAGGATTGAGGATCGTATGCGCAGTGAAAGTGGTGTGAAAGTAGCATACTTGCCAAAGCACCTGACCAGGGCATGTGTTCCCTGATCACTCTGTAGTTTGAGAGGGGTTCTCTGGTGGGGATAATCTCTTCTAACAGAATTTTAGCTACAGAAGAAGTACTGGCTTGTCTAAAAGAAAAATCTTCAGTCCAGTCCAGATAAAACATACAACCCATGACTAAAACATATCTATATCCATGAGATGAGGGGGAGCTGCATGGAATCTACATGCCAAACCTCAAATGGTCCATTGGACAATTTAAAAGACCCACCGTAAAAAAAAAATAAAAATAAATAAAAATAAAATAAAAGACCCACTGGTGTTATGGACAGGTTTCCCGGAGGTGTACTTTGGACAGGTGCACAAGCAAAGGGAGATAGTTTTTGTGGTCTTATTAACTTTTCCAACCAACACTGGTTCATGAATGTCACAATTTTGTCAGCAGACCAATGGCTTAATGCATGTACAGTTACAAGTATTGAGGGAATATTAGGATTTCTGGTAAGGCCAGATTGTTATTTAGATAGGTCTTTATTTCTATTGAACCAACAGTTGCTAGATTTTCTAATGGTGTTTCTCCTTTCTGGGGCCAATTATTGGGCAGCTGTTGTCAATTTGTCCAAATTGTCATTGAAGAGAACGTCCTCTTGTACTGTGTCATAGGCTTGGCTGTTGGTTTCTGTGAGAGTAGCATTTTTTTAGTGGAAATATCAATGAGTTGGGTTTCTCTGGCTTCTAGGAAGTTGAATGTGGAATGCCCACAAACCTTAATAATAGCTAGAGCCACTGGCAAAGGTAAAGTTTCGACATAGGAGCCATTTTAAATCTTATTCCCACTGGAGATAAGTAAATCTCATTTCCATAACATTCCAAAATTATGAGCTACCCAAAGGCATACTCACTATCAGTATAAATGTCAGCATTTTTCCCCTTGGCTAGAGTACCAGCCTGGGTAAGGGCATACAACTCAGCCTGTTGGGCTGCAGTAGCCAAGGGTATAGGTGCTGCATCAATGACTTCAAAGGAAGCTGTAATAGCATCCCCAGTATGATGCTTACCCTTTTTATCTTTTAAATAAGAACCCTCAGTAAACCATGAAAAATCTGCATTGGTTAGAAAATTTTTTATAAATTGTCATGGAGAGTCAAAAGGTAATCTGTCAGTGTTAAGCATGTATAAGGGGTTTCATCTGTGTGCAAATGTAGCTCTGTTCTGAGATCAGATGCTCTAAGTATCTAATCTGAGCTTGAACAAACTGCAAATTTTTTTCAGGGACTTTATGTCCCTGTAAGGCCAAAAGTTTTAACAGATGGATGTTGCCTCCTGTGAATAGGTTTGAGAAGGGGAGCAGAGAAGCAAATCATCTAAGTGTTATAAAAAGGTAGATCCTGCAGAAAACTTTATGTCCTGAAAATCAGCTACTACATTTTATGAAAAATAAGGACCCCGTGGAGCCCCCGGGCATTACTGTCCAGGTGTATTTCTGTCCTTCCAGGTGAAAGCAAAAAAGATGTTGGCTATCCTTATCAACTGGAATACTAAAAATGCATATGGCACGGATCAATTACAGTGAAAAATTTGCTTTCAGTAGGAATGGATGTTAGTAGCACATGGGGGTTAGGGATGACACAATGCCAAGAGGAAACAGTGTTATCTGTTGCTCAAGGGTTGTGGATGAACCTCCATCATCAGACATGGAGTTTTCTCACATGTAAAATAAGAGTATTATAGGGAGGAGGGCAGGGGATAATGAGGCCCTGCATCCTGTAATCTTCTATTATGGGCTTGATGCATTAAAGGGCTTCTTTACCACAGGGCCTTGATTAATTATGAGAAGAGGTTTTGAGGGATCTATTTGAATCTTGATGGGAGGTGCACCGTGGATTCCACCAATATCAGTTGAAGATTTTGCCTATAAAGAGAATGCTGGTTGTTCCAATAGGAGCAAATGATCAGTGTCCCCAGACTCCTCTATAGCGCCATCAAAGGGGGAGCATAGAAGAGATGCTGAAGGGACATTTCATTCTCCTGTTGGTTATTGTGATTACTACTGCCAGATTTAGCAATTATTTCTCCCTTTTGGAAGAATACTGGAATGGGGGTTTTCTATGAAATCTCAGCCCAATTAGTTCATCGGGATGGAAGAATTAAGGAGAACAATGATGAGCATCTCTCCAAAAGCCTAAACCAAAGGGAATAGGTTCAGAAACAGGAACCTGTTGAAGTCTATTAGAGACCTCCATTCTTGAACTGTTTTAGTGCCCTGAGGCAGGGGAGGCTTTACAGCAGTGGGGTTGTGCACAGAGAGCTGGCTCCGGTGTCAATACAAGCAGAATCATTTGCAATCCAGAGAATAGTTTCTGTAAAATGATTAAGAGAAAGGACTGGAAAGAACCCCTGTTGGGCTTGTGAGACTGAGCCATGTGTTGGGCTCTGTGCTGGGTGTAGAGCCTGCTTGGGATTCTCTCTCTCCCCCTCCCTTTTCCCCTTCCCTGCAAACGAATAAAATAAATAAATAAAATATTTTTTAAAAGTAAATAAAACAGCCATCCTATTCAGTTTTTTTTTTCCTTTTCCTTTTCCTTTCTTTTAAGGAATCATGGCTTTTTGATTTAATTTTGAGTCAAACAAGAGGAGATCAAAATTCCCCATAATAGCTATTGAGGTTTTAAATGATTTTTGATTAAGTCAGTCTACTTAGTTATAAATGTGCATGCAGAGCGACCATAGTTCTTAAACATAAAACTGGCCAGAGTCCCAGCAAGGGGTGGCGGTTTGGGGGGATGTGATCAAGGCATTTTGATGACCAGGATCCCATGTCTTAGAGGTTTTTTAGGAACAACCTGATTCTAGAAGGAATCAGACAAAAGGCCAGCACGGTTCCAGTAGGGCAATCCAATCCCAAGCAGGAGCTGGATGGAGGACTAGCACACTTCCACCAGGCACAATTCCAACTGGAATAGTCCAGTCCCCAAAAGGAGTCAGATCAAAAGCTAGTGCAGTTCCATCAGGAACAGTCTGATTCCAAAGAGGAGTTGGACTTAAAGCCAAATGAGTACTCCCAGAGATAAAAACAAAACCGAGGCCTTAAAACAGATCCCAAATAAAGCCTGCATGGCTCAGACACAAAGCACGTGGCTCAAAATCTGGAAGAAAACTTACCCTCAAACCCTAGTGTCAGTGAGAAAGCAGTAAGCCCAGTTGGCTCTTGGGTATTGTAACCTGTCTGTGCACCAGCCTCAGAGCTGTTGGGGGTCTTTCTGGATCCCGAAGGGCCAGCAAACACTGTTAACCTTAAACATCATACTGCCACTTATTTTACTAGCAAAAGATTTTTTTAAGTCAGGAATAGCAGAGAATTGTGATCCAGGCAAGCAAGCTGTGGCAACACCATGGGCAAGTTGGTGCAAACCAGGAGTGGAATGCTCCTTTTATAGTGGAAAGCAGGAAATTGGGAAGGAGGCTATCGACAAAATGTTCATTGGACTAAACTGAGAGCTGGAGGCATCGTGGCTTTTCCTGACCATCTCCCTGCTACTCCTGGGGGGATGAGGAAAGGCCCTCTTCCTTCCGCTGGGATAGTAGTTTCTAAAGTAGCATCCATGCACAAGCTCCCTCTGTTCGAGCTGGATTTGCAATCCAGGATAAGTGGTGAGGCAGGAGGGCTCCCCCTGCCAAGTCTCCTGACTCAATTTTCCTGAGGTTTCTCTAAATTAATTGCCATACTTCCAAAATCTTTTTGGTAACTTGAAACATTAGAATTTTGCTAAGTTAAATAGTAGAAATTCATTGAATATCTAGATCATTCCAAATAAATTAAATTAAATTAAATTAAATTAAATAGGGAAACATTAATTACTAAACAAAGCTTTATCTACATTTGGCTTCCTTAATACAGAAAAACAAAGATAAACATGTTTTGTGCTTTATTGGAAGATTATACTATGGAACAGCACAGTTTTCTAGGAATTAGAAAATATATTAATAAATTTGCCAATCTAAAGAATACTGACATAATAAGCAGTTTACAATTGCTTAGTTTTTACTAGAAATTAAGGTCTCTAAGAGTTAAGAATGTCAATTAATATATGTAACCAAAAGTAATAGAAATTATAAGGGAAATGTCTCCATATGCAAGAAAATTAGGATTTGTGTTTGAGTAAAAGAAAGTATGATAAATAAAAACACACTTTCACTGAAGGAAAAAAAAAAAGTTAATTTGTCCTAAAGTAAAACTGGTTATTTCAAAATGGGAAAGTGCACTATGGGACAAAATCTGAAAGTGGTGGATTTGGGGAAAGGAATCCTTAGGAATTTTATGCATGCTCAGGACTGGCTAAAACTGGAATCAATTTAATGAGTGAAATAATTTTAATATCAAAACTAAACTGGTACAAAATTAAAATTGGGTTTTCTCTTTGTTAAAAGGACACAATGCCTTATATTATTGGTCCGCTTTTGATGAGAGACTGTAAAAGGATTTAAAAATTTTGTTAAATTTTTTTTTTTTATCTTTTAAGGTAATCTGCTTAAAAAGCAAAGATTTTATGTTTTATCAAAACAATTCCCTATGCTTCATGTTACCTTTATCATCAGGGCTTTAATTACTTATGTAGAGCAAGTTCTCTTGATATTAAAAGAGCTAAGCTTTGCTCAGAATAATATAACCTTATTATATATTTACCTGTGAAGTCTTTGTCACTTTGGTTAAATAGCTAAGTATTGTTTCACAGTGGCCTGTGATCTTATTTATTCAGTGTCCAAATCTTTTCATATTTTTGACAATCCTCCCTAAATAAATTCTATTTTTTAAAGATTATTTTTACTTATTTGAGATAGATGGATAGATGGATGATAGATAGATAGATGATAGAATAAAGCACAAGAGCAGGGGGAGGAGTGGGGGAGGGGGGACAAGTGGTCTCTATGCTAAGTCCAGAGCCCGACTTGAGGTTTGATCTCATGACCCTGAGATCATGACCTGAGCTGAAAGAGTCAAGAGTTGGATGCCCAACCCATTGAGCTACCTAGACACCCTTCCCAAAATAAATTCTAAATGAAGTCCTTTTGACCTAGAAAAAACTTTGGGATATTCTAGAGGGTTCCTGAAATATATCAAAAAACAAAAACAAAAACAAAAAAACCTTACTAAACTTATTAAGCTTATCTGGTACTTTAAACTACATGGAAACCATTGTCAAATAAGTGATATTAAACCTTCTTAGATTATATTTGTATAGATATAAACTAATAAGTGTTCTAGAAATTGTTTGAAATTCCTAAAAATCTGCTATGTTCTGGTGTAATGTTATCACGTGTATTTCTAGTTATCTTGTGTATCACGGAAATAACCTCATTTCCTTGTCAACTGCATTGTAGTGAATTCTCACTAGATCTTCAACCATGGCAATGTTTAAGTTTTTATCATCTACAGAGAGTTCTTATTTCACTCTGATGCTTTTTCAAAAGTGTTTGCCAAGTGCCTTATCTTCAAGGAGACACGTGGAAGGTCTCCTAGAACATAGGTTTCTGACACCTGTATGATTATAGAACTAAATTGGCTAAGAATTTCCAGAACCAATGGAAATGCTGGATCTAGGCAGAACAAAAGTTAACACGGGACTGAATGAACTGATGAAGGTGATTGTAATTTTTGTGACTCTTTTGCTGATTTTTTAAATGTTTTGCTTTTCCCAATTTAAGGAATTTTTTTTTCTCTTGAGCTAAGTATAATGTTTGGTAAAATACACCTTTATGAACAATCAAACATTTATGTTTTTCTCCCTACCTTATCCCTCCAGAATTTGGTAACTTTTAGTGAGGACTCTTATGTTTTCATGGTTATATACTTATTTGCATAAGTTCAGTGATGATCTGCTCTCCTTGTAATAGGACACAGTCGGAAACATCCGTTATATTACTGAGGCTTTATGGAGTCTTGTATTTGAGAGAGACATGCATAGACTCTTCAAGGAGTGAGAGGCAACTTTAAGGAATTAAGGTTGACTTTATGGAGCCAATACAGCACCTTGAAAAAACAGCCTGGTACCTTGTTTACAGGGTTTCTAGCTCCCTTACCAGATGAGGAAAGTCACTTCCTGGCAGGTGCAGGAAACTTGAGGATATTTTGGGGACTTCGAAAAGATTGGAATTCACCCAATCTATATGCACTGCATGTGAGTCTGACAGCAGTTCTTTGGCTTCGCTTCCTGGCCTTGAGAGGCTTTTAAAAGTTCAATCTGAGACACCTTATGAAAAGTTCCAGAAAAGCAGGTTTATAAAGGACCTATATAGACAATTGCTGTTCTTGCTACACTTAGATAATCAGGTCAAGTGTATTGAAACTTTAATGTATTTGGTAAACAAATTAGTCTTCATTTGCCTATTTTTGTTGCAAATGAGAATGATTTTATTTTTATTTTTATTTGTGTTTTTATAGTTCACAGGTTTACCATGAGAATCAAAATGAGAGAGTGATAACTTTTACTCAGCAAATATCAACATAGTAAAGAAATAAATTCCAATATTACAATTATGAGAAAGTTGTAATATATATATTACAAGTAACATATGCACACATAACGTGAAATATATATGTAATAACATTCTTATGTATATAGGTGTGTGTATTCTTTGTGTGTGTATATTTTTAATTTTAAATTTCTTAAATTTAAATTCAATTTAGTTAACATATAGTGTATTATTAGTTTCCGCGGTAGCAATGCAAACTGGTGCAGTCACTCCACTCCAGAGAACAGTTGGGAGGTTCCTCAAAAAGTGAAGCCATCAAAAAGAATGCCATCTTGCCATTTGCAATGACGAGGATGCAACTAGAAGGTATTATGCTAAGCGAAATAAGTCAGAAAAAGACAAATACCATATGGTTTCACTCATATGTGGAATTTAAGAAACAAAACAGATGAACACAGGGGAGGAAAAATAAAATAAGATAGAGACATAGAGGGAAGCAAACCATAAGACATTCTTAACTATAGGATACAAGCTGAGGGTTGCTGGAGGGGAGGTGAGTGGGCAGATGGGGTGATTGAGTGACGGGCATTAAGGAGGGCATTGACGTATTGAGCACTGGGTGTTATATGCACCTGAAGAATCAGGAAATGAGGATGATCTTGGAGAGAAAAGTTATTTCGGTAACACACCTTTGTAAATACTATATTCTAGTTCTGATGAGTTGTCTTTAAGCATTTATTATTTGCCTATAAACCAAAGTAGACCCTGAATTCTTCTGGTTTCCTCAAGTAGCTATGATTCTTCAAACTAAAGAACTAATTTGTTAGTTTGGATGGAACTAACATTTCCATTTTTTTTCCTCAATCTCTTGATTTGGAGTCTCAATTTCTCAATCTCGATTTCTCAGTCTCTCTCCATTTTTTTCTCAATCTCTTGATTTGGAATCACTGAGAACTAAACCTGTCCTTTTGCCTGAAGCTCTGCAAACTGAAGCTAGATGACTTCGTATGAGCTCCAGAGAAATCATCACAGAAGCTCATCTTTAGACAATCTAAGTGCTTGTTCCTGTGTGGGCCACTCAGAGTTTACCTGAACACCCAGTGACATCATCAGAAACATTCAAACTGCAGAAGATGCTTTGACCCTTACAGCTGCAACAGCGTGTTTTCGTTCCTGGCCTTGGTTCTTGAGTTCAGCCAAGAAGGATTCAGAGACAAACTCTTAAGTAAGCAAGGGTTTGTTTGTTTGTTTGTTTGTTTATTTATTTTAAAGATTTTATTTATTTATTCATGAGACAGAGAGAGAGAGAGAGGCAGAGACACCGGCAGAGGGAGAAGCAGGCTCCATGCAGGGAGCCCGATGTGGGACTTGATCCCGGGACCCCAGGATCATGATGAGCTGAAGGCAGGCACTTAACCACTGAGCCACCCAGGCAGCCCACTAGGGCAGTTTCAGGCCATCATCTAAGGGTTTCTCCTACCAGTTGGGAGGGGGAGTTTTTGGTCCATATTATATGGTCTTTCTCAGAACTATCCTGGCAGCCATTTCTGCAAGGTGGGGTTAAAACCACAATGTAAATAAATGTATTATAATGAGGCTATAGGTTACTGCAGGGCTGTGTCCCTATGGAAGAATACAGGCATATCCTCTGGGGTCTGTTCAGGCTGTTTGGAAATTGGCCTCCACACCTTTTCACAGGTTGGAAAGCATTTGTTCCCTGCTCATATCTAGCTGACTGCCTACTCTGCCCCAACTAAAGTCTTCTCTTCTCTCGGTCTCCCCTCAAGACACACACTAGATTTGGAGTCAGTTCCAATCATTAACTTTTGATTTTCTTTTGCTGCCATAGAAATACCTTACTAAATGGTGTGGGAAACAAAGGTAGAATAAAAACTATTAAATTTCCTTATGACTTATAACCCATTGACGAGTGCTTGAAACAGGCAGAGGGACCTTCCTCTAGGGACTCAACTGCCTCAATGTTAATACTTTGCTGAGGCAACCTTAGCCCAACCCCCAGGATCCTGTGAGTCTACTTTAACATATACAAATTCCTTTAGAAATTTCCTTTATCTCTAACTCCCTATGATACATGTTGGCAATCATGCCCCAAGTGTATGACTCACCAATATACATCTGGAGGGTCTCATGACTCAGATTTTATTAGACGGTAATAGGTGACCTTTTCCAGACAATAGCCGGTCCCCTCAAGGTCCACATAAAAATGAATGAATGAATGACCGAATTAATGAATAGAAAACATACTAGATGTAAGCAGTCATATTTTTACCCAGTTACTACAGACAGTTCCTTTTTTTCCAGGATAACAAATGACAGATTTTCAGACTCAAATGTAGTTTAAAATGTATAATTTGTTATTTGTATTTTCATTAGTTGCAAGTGATGGTAGTTTGTGCAAATTAACGCTCACAGTAGAAGTGTTTTAGTGCTATTGAGTAATAACAGTATGCAATTTGAAAGGTAATTCTGTTATGGCAAGCTTCCTGGGAAAAACAAGTGGCCTGACCGTTCATAAAATTTGGAGTCATTGTTAGAAATTACAAGTTTATTGAATAATAAATACAGTAGTCATTTGGCCTTTAAAAGTGGAGTTTTAAATTGTTGGTAAAAAGAGGCAGTTTCATGCAGTTCTTTTCATTACCTGTTTCTTCTTTTGTCCAAATTATCAAACCCTGGATTGGAAGTAAGAGTGAGTTGTGAAGAGAGCAAAAGGGTAATTGTTGTTCAAGTCAAAATAATAGCTCTTTTAGTTCTTTCTAAGCTTTTTCCTTCATTCCTGGGCAAATAATATATTTTCAAACCATTTTAATTATAATAAATGATTGTTAAAATAATAGAGAACAGAAATTTCCTTTGTTATTCATGATTACTCTAGAAAGTAATTAGTACAAGTAGACTAGGAAGTACTAGTTACTAAAATTTAATATGAAGATATATGAATATTATTGTTATATAGAATCTTATTTTATATTTTATCTTTAGAGTAAGATCTCATTAATTTAAACTGATAATTATTCAGACTTAATGATAAGTTAAACATTTTAATCTGAAGTTTGTTTTAAGATGTTAACGTGGAAGGCGAAATTTCAGAATCTTTATTTACTTAGTGTTTAAAAAGAAAAAAATGCATAGTCCTTTTTATGAAATTAATGTCAATTACAGTGGATCCATGGCTATATGCCAATTTAAATGTAGGATTTGATACATCAATAATTGATTTCCTGTTATTATACATACTTGGGGTGGGTACAATTGCATTTCTTTAAAAATATCATAGAGTCTTTTCTGCAATTTGTTCAAGTATTTCTTCATTAAACAACAAGGGACAAACAGTATTTAAAAGATTAACATTAAATCTTTGCTCTTGGGGAAAATATCTGCAAGTTAATATGCAGAGTTTCAAAACAGGAGGTTCTAGGAAGACAGTGACCTCAGTTGGTATTCCTCCCTTCCACCACCTACTCCATCCAAATTATCTGTCTCTCTCTTGATTCAAATGGCTGCTGGAACGCATGGAAGAGGTGGGTGGAAAGGGTTTCATCTCTCCCCTTCTGGTGAGGCAGGTGCCTGAGACTATTGAAGCAGGCTTGAACTAAATTTAAATTGTTAAAATCTCTGGAATCTGTAGAGAGCTTTGCCCTTAGAGATTAGTGGAAATCCAGTAGATGATCAACATGTTTGTGGGCCTAATGTTCATTGGTTTCTAAAGAGGAAACCATTGTTTTTTTGTTTTGTTTTGTTTTTTAAATAAAAGAGACTTGGACTAGCCTCAGACTTCTTCATGTGCCTCAGGTGCTTTAGCAAGGACTTCTTGGTGGCTGGTGAGCCACAAGAGAGGTCTCTGACATTTGTGCCACTTTTTTCACTTTGGTACACTCCAATCAGCTTTGAGTTCTACTGAGCAGGAAAAAAAATGAAATGAGCCAAAACATTGAAAAGGTCCTGGTAGCCAGAGAGAGGAAGATTAGTCTGAACAAACAAAACATTTCAAATGAAAGTAAGCTCCCGAAGAGGTAGGCAATAATTTGGCTGAAATACAGAATACTGAAGGAGATAGAAGTACTTATCAAGACGTCTATTTTTGGGGCTAAAATGAACAAACATGCAAACATAAAATCCAGTTCCTCGCCTAAAAAGATTTCCTAATCAAAGAATTTATCAGAAGAATTGGAGGAGTGGTAGTCTTTGGTGAAGGTGACAGAGACGGCTATGTCTTCCACAGAAACTGGCCTCTCTTTGTCCTGGGCCTGAAAGTAGGGAAGAAGAATTCTCCACCCTTCAAGTTCCTTCTAACTGGACTAAGAATTAAATTGAAATGAGGTAGATTAACGAGAGAAAAATCTAGTTTGAAAACGTATGTATAGGGAATCCACACAGACGTGGTTATTCTAAAGACAGTAAGAAAACAGGATGCTTATATGAGAGGGGGAAGGGCCTTAGGGAACCAAAGGAGGACAGATCATTAGTGGGAAGGTGAGAGGAGTGGTCTGGAAAATAGAAGTTGCCCTATTTTGTAAATAACTTACCTAGATAGGAATTTGTTTATAGCTTTCTTCCTGGGATGAGCAGGCAATTGAGGGGAACGTAAATAGCTTTACCTGAATCTGCTGAATTTTTCTTGCCTTTAACTCAAAATAATGTCCATGCCAAAGTAGCCCATGTTGGGACAGCCTGGCCTTGGTGCCACAGTAGATTTTATTCCCCAGCCACTTTTGAACTTACAAATGCCCTGCAGTTGAGTACTTGCTAATGGAAAGTGAGTGGAAGTGATGTGCACCAATTATAGAACTGACATGCCAAGTTCTAATGGTGATCCCCCACTCTCCCTGTGTTTTAGCTGGAGGTAGATGCCTGAGGTGACCTAGGAAGCCCGGTGTTGAAGGTGAGAAGTCTCCATCAGACCAGGTTGACTGAGCAGAGCAGGGGCGCCTGGGTGGCTCAGTCAACTCTTGGTTTTGGCTAAGGTCATGATCTCTGGGTCCTGGGATCGAGCCCATGTCAGGCTCTGTACCCAGTGGGGAGTCTGCTTGTGGATTCTCTTCCTCTCCCTTTGCCCCTCCACCTGCTCATATGGGCTCTCTCTAAAATAAATAACAAAATCTTTTAAAAATGTAAACAAGTGGAGTTCAAGAAAGAGAAAAAAGGACAGAGAGAGGAGAGAAATGATTAAACAATACTAGAAAACTCTGAGATGAAGAGACCCAAGAGAACGTAGCGATTTTCAAGTAGAATTGATGAGAAAAGACATGCACATAAAGATTTCAGGGTAAAATGTTTAAAGAAAGATCCTTTAAGCCTCTCTCCAAAAAAAGGAAAATGATTCTTACATAGGAAAGAGGATCTGACTATCAATGGACTCCTCATCTGTAAGACGTAAATATAGAAGAAATGGAATAACATCTTGAAGGGAGAAAGGCTTCAAGCCAGGAATCCTAATGTACTCATAAAAGATATTCATATTTCAGGGTGTGAGAAAGATATTTATGATTATGCAAACCATAGAGTATATGCTGCATTAGAAGAAAATAATTGAGAAAACAATGTATTCAAACCATAGGTAACATAGAAGACATAGCCTGCGATAGAGGAGAGGATATGTAGCCATATAGCTAACTCTGTATGGATAATAGGCGCCTTCTGATTTGTAAGTGTTAACTATGGAGTTTTGAAACTGAAGGGAATATGGGGCCTGAATATTAGCCTACAACCCAAAGCACTACATTATTCGAGCAAAACCTACGAATTTGCAGTGGGTGGGAGAAGAGAAAAGTAAAAGCATTTAAATAGCTTTATCTGGGGCATGCAGAAGAGGGGAGAAACTAAGTACAGCTCACTGGTGTGGGATGTGGGTTTGAGTGTGTGCGTGTGTTTCTGAGCAAGAGTAGAAAAGCAGGAGCTAGGATGGAATTATAGCATCTTGGTTGAAAAAAGACTTGCCATCTGATTTTTTAAAATCTTATTATTAAATATTCATCCTTCATTTTAGCTTATAAAGAGATACAAGTATGGCAAGGGCACAAAGACTAAATCTATGGTTTTTTAAGATTTTATTTTTGAGTTATCTCAACACCCAATATGGCACTTGAGTTTACAACCCTGAGATCAGGAGTTGCATGCTCTGCCCATCGAGTCAGCCTGGTGCCCTAGCCATCCGCTTTCTAATAGCAGAAAGATAGGAAAGACATGTGTCTGGTTAAGAGTCTCATTAATATAACAATTAAAAAGTAGAAAAACATAGACCAATTAACATGAATAAAATCGGAAATCAATCCGTAATCTAACCAGCAAAAATAAGGAAAAGGAAAAAGAAGGAAAGAGAATATAAAAATGCAGTCAATTAAAAAAAAATGCAAAAAAAAAAAAATATATATATACATAAAAAGAAATGCAGTCAATTGTATGACTCAACATATTCACTCCCAAAATGACTGCCTTAGGCAAAATCATGGAAGTGAAAACCCACAAGGTTTATAGGAAAAATGGGGTGATGACTATGGTCCTTAAAACCTTTATCACTGGTGATAAGAAGATTGTAACCTAATTAAAAATGGGCGGGACAGCTTTATACATGCTAAGTTGTTAAAATAACACGAAAACACTTTAGCAAATATGTTAGATTATCTTAAAAAGACTGCAGTTTGCTGGTGAAAGTGGGAGCTGGAGCTGGAGTGGTTGCAGAGTGACCTTCTGTGAAGGGATAGAGGGAGGGTTATCAGCATTTGCAGTCTTTGGCAGCAGTAAATCTGGAAGCGTGTTTGCCTTTGAGATGTGGGTCCTTCAAGGCACATGTTCATGAGAGATCCTTGTTTCATCAGTATTTAAAATTTCATCCGATGCCTGGCCTTCTTTTTGACTGACTTGTGTATTCCTGCTGGACAGGCACCATCTGTGGGTTTCTCACGTGCACTCACAGCTTTGCCCACAGGGGATTGCAGTGATGTTCGGAACCACCAAAACAGTCGCCTCGTAGCATTAAAAGGAGCCAAGTCTGCAGGGTTTGGTGAGTGAGCTCTTTGTATATAGTAATGCTTTGTCTTTGATTGTGAGAACTCATTGTTGTACTCTTTGATCTTTAATTCATACGCTCAACAATCTTTCAATTTCTCCTTTTTTTTTTTTTTTTTAGGTCTTGTCCTTATCGACTTTCACAGCACTTGGAGTCGTCCCAGGCACAAACACTTATTTTTGGTTAAGGCCAGCCAGTAGTTTTCTGCCTTTAAGGATATTCATGAAATGATTCATAAGAAAACATGAAACTTATTTCCAAATTTTTCCATAACATGTCAATCATGTTGGAACAAATTCATATTTTAAAATAATCACCATAGCAGAACTGACTGTATATGATAAATAAGTAACATAAGGGATAAAATGTTCTATCTGTCATTACATCAAATGTTAATTTTTTAAAAGATTTTATTTATTTATTCATGAGAGACACAGAGAGAGAGGCAGAGACACAGGCAGAGGGGGAAGCAGACTCCCTGTGGGGAACCCAATGAGGGATTCGATCCCGGGGACCCTGGGGTCACAACCTGGGCCGAAGGCAGATGCTCAACCACTGAGCCACCCAGGTACCCACATTAAATATTAATTGACTGAAATCTCCCTTTACAAGAAAGAGACCATCAAATTGAGGTAAAAAAAAAAAGCACAGCTATGTACTGACTTTACAGGAAACATTATAACAAAGGATGAGCAGAGATAGATGAGGTAAATTCAAACAATATAAAGCAAGAGTAGTATCAGAAATACCAGAGAAGCTGAAATTTAAGGATAATGCCACTAATCATAATTTAAAAAGATATTCTACAATAATAAAATTACTATTTTTAAAGGAGATATACTGATAATTTTCATTACCCAGGAACATAGGAACTAGATAGAATAGGAATAGATAAACTGAAATCCATTAGAAACTAAATTAAATTCAGCAGAATTTATAACAAAATTTTAGGATACCATTTTTAATCTTGAATAGGTCTGGTAGGGAAAAAATAAAAATTGTTTTGAATAAAACAATATTATATATATGTATATATATATACATATATATATACATATATATACCTGTACATGTATGTGACCAGAAATATAACATTTTTAAATCCCTTCAGTAAAGAAAATATTATAGATCAATCTTACGTTTTAATAGATATGTAAAAAAAATATTGGAAAAAGAATGTTACAATTTATTAATTTATGTACCATGATAAAGGTTTTATTTTTAGCAATGGGTCATGATTTATCATTAGGAAAACTGCCACCAGAATTTAATCCATGACTTAATATAAAGCAAAGAGAATAAACATCATAATAATAGATGTTGAAAATATCATTTAAAAATTTATTAGGGATTTCCAGTAAAATGTTTAGAAAAAATAAACACATTATAGTTTAAAAGACCATTTACTAAAAATGCAGCTGAAACTTATTTCTCCCTAAATGGTGAAAGCCTAAAAATCCTGAAAAAGGGTTGCCTGACCTGCTCAGTCAGTAGAGCATGTGACTCTTGATCTCTGAGGCAGGAGTTTAAGCCCTACATTAGGTGTAGAGTTTACTTAAAGAAAACAAATAAAATGTTAAAAATCCTAAGAAATCATTGAAATCCCTAAGAAATCATGAAAATGGATCCTAGGATATGAATGGACAATTCATAGGACAGAAAATCCAAAATTTCAATGGATGAAATGGTGACCAAACTCAGTAGGAGTTAGGGGGATGCAAATTAAATGAACCAAGATAGCATCATAACCTGGTTAGATTGGCCAAAATTAAAAAAACAAAACAAAGTGAAACACTGATATCTCCCTACTGCTTGTGGTGGAAAAAGAGTATTTTCAGAAATTGCTAGTGGAAATGTGAATTCTTATTTTTGGGGGAGAGGGGGTAGGATATGTAGTAATAGCTATTGTAATTAAAAAAGAAAAAAAAATACCTCATATTCCCTTTTACCCAGCAATTCTATCTTGGGTATAGAATAAAAGCACCAATATAGAAGTATAAATATATAAGGATGACTAATGAGAGATTGTTCATAATACCACAAAAAAAGCAGGAAAAAAAGAGATGCCTGAGTGGCTCAGTGGGTTAAGCACCTGACTCTTGATCTCAGTTTGAATCTTGATCTTGGGGTTGCAAGCTCAAGCCCCTCAATGGGCTCCATGCTGGATGTGGGGCCTACGTAAAAATTAATAAATTAATGAGGCATGTGGGTGGTAGAGTCTGTTAAGGGTCTGATCTTGGTTTCAGCTCAGGTCCTGATCTCAGGATGGTGGGATCCAGGCCCACATCAGGCTCTGCACTGAGCAGAGTCTGCTTGAGATTTTCTCTGCCTCTGCCTCTGCCCTTCCTGCTCATGCTCTCTTTCTAAAATATATAAGTAAGTCTTTTAAAAAAAAAATGGGGAAAAAGTGAATATTCACTATGATGGTTGAATTATTGTAGTTGCATATAACGAATCATTTTGCAGCTATTAAAAATGAATTAGGGCTATATTTATGTATATACTATATATAATAAACATATATATTTATTTATATGCTTTGTGGAATTTCCATGAGATATTATTGAGTTAAAAGGGAAAGAACCAGAAAAGTAGATATAATAAGATTATGAAAATCATGAAAATTTGTAGTGAATCATGAAAATAACCTGTCCATATTTATGCATGTATATATTGAGAAATATGGTGGAAAAACTACTGCATTTTCAACATGATTTTCTTGGAAAGGAAAGGTAGAGTAATGTTGTGAAGGAGGGAGGGTGAGAAAGCTGGTATCAAGAACAAAAAAGGTCAGCCCAGGTGGCTCAGAGGTTTAGCGCCGCCTTCAGCCCAGGGCATATCCTGGGGTCCTGGAATCGAGTCCCGTTTTGAGCTCCCCGCATGGAAGCCTGCTTCTCCCTCTGTCTGTGTCTCTGCCTCTCTCTCTCTCTCTCTCTCTCTCTCTCTCTCTCTCTGTGTCTCTCATGAGTAAATAAATAAAATATTTTTAAAAAGAACAAAGAAGAAAAAAAACAGGCAATAACAGACTATCAGAAATCAAAATGTCCAAGATAGGGTCACATTCATGCATCCATGTAGATTAGTATTCTGCTATTCTTATGCTTTCCAGAAGAAGAGATTGACATTGAACCATTACTAGGCTTACTTATAAATGCAGTGGAAGCCCCAATAATGGGCAGCCTTACTCTATCAAAATATCAGGCTCCAAAAAATGTGGAATTACATGGAAAATTCGGGTGTAAGAAGGGTGTGGTAGGTCCAGGCTACATTTATATCCTGCAGACCAGAGAGGGCAATAGGCAGCATGTGTTCTCACCTTTGCTTCTGGAATAGTAGTGATGGCTTCAGGGCTTGGGTTTCTCCCTTTGGAGAGACCCAAAGGAGCCAACAGGAGTATATTTACACAAGGGTCCCATCGTTCTGCTTCGCTTTCTCCACTTATAGCTGGAGCCAACTATAGGAAGGCTATGGCAGGTGGCCATGTACAGACAGGAGCCTAGAACATTCCTGCTTTGCAGAAAGTGTCCCTAGGTTTGAAAAGATATTCTGATGTCTGGGTCCCAAATGCAGATATTCTAACTGAATTGGGCTGGGGATTGGGGCAGGGTTTTTGAGATACAGTGATAGAGAAGTACAGAGATAGGGGGAGAGTTTGCTCCCTCGGTCATTCCACCACTCGGCGGGAATTGTAGATTTGTGCTCAATTTTCAAATCCATCTAATGTGCCCTTTATTACACACCATTCCACATGTAGTTTGGTTTCTAGAAGGACCAAGATCCGACAAGGACTCATCATTTAATGCTCACTGGTCAGTAAACTAGGACAAAACAGAGTGATTAATTATTAACTCAAAGGCACGGGCTAAAGATAGGTTAATAGGAAGGTGATGTTTGTCACCAGGTTAGTATAAATGAGGTGGGGCACCAGCCAGTATAAAGAGCTGAATCTTTTACTGTGGTCAACGCTGGCATCACATTGGAATCACCTGGGAATGTGAACGACTAATGCCGCACTTCCCCCAGGATCCTGATGCAATTGTTCCGGGCAGCTTTATTTAATTTTTTTAATGATTTATTTATTTATTTGAAAGAGAG
Source organism: Vulpes lagopus (assembly GCF_018345385.1). NCBI lineage: Eukaryota > Metazoa > Chordata > Mammalia > Carnivora > Canidae > Vulpes > Vulpes lagopus. The sequence goes on from NC_054825.1 coordinate 124,547,003, forward strand.
AAAGAGTGCACACATGGGGGAGGGGGAGGGGCCGAGGGGGAGAGAGAGACAGAGAGACAGAGACACTCCCCACTGAGCATGGAGCCTGATGTGGGGTTTGATGTCACCACCCTGAGATCATGATCTGAGCCAAAATCCAGAGTCAGATGCTTAACCTAGTGAACCATCCGGGTGCCCTGGTCTGGGAAATTTTAAAGTTTGTCCAGTGGAACCTTCGTAGCCAGGGTGAAAACCATTGATCTAAGAGAAAATAGCAAGCCCCCCACAAAAAAAAAACTGTGTTGAGGTGCAAAGACACTTTGAGATGGACACCATGCATCTATTTATGCATTCCTGCAGTGCAGGCATTCAACTTAGTCATTCTTTTCATTATATTCAATTCATTCAGTGTTAAGTGCCTACCTAGGTTTGTTTTTTTTTGTTTTGTTTTGTTTTGTTTTGTTTTTTTAGGTTTTATTTATTTAAGAGAGAGTTTGAGAACAGAGAGTGAGAGAGAGAGCACGAGCGAGGGGGAAGGTGGCAGAGGGAGAGGGAGAAGCAGACCCTGCTGAGCAGGGAGCTCAATGGGGGGGTGCTCAATCTTAGGACCCCAGGATTATGACCTGAGCCCCCCAGGTGCCCCTAAACACCTACTTTGTGTTTGGCCCTAAATTAAGTGCAGAGATTCTCAATCACCACGTGATAACCAGAATGCAAATCTGTCTTCACTCATTTCTCCTGCGCCTGGAAGGCGTCTCTCATTCTGACTCTGGCCCTGTTAGAAAGAGAAGCATGTTTTCTACTCTCTTCTCTCCGTTTCTCTATTTCCCCCCTTTCTCATGTTTGGTGTTAGCAAAGTGAGCAGGACAGAGATGGAAGAGAGACTAGGAAACTCCCATCGGTACTTGCTTTGCGTTAGGCAAAGGGGAGCATCTCACCATGGGAATCCCACAAGTCTGTGGAGATGTTATTAACTCCGTCTTACAAATGAAGATACGGAAACTCAGAATGTAAGTAACTTATTCAAGGTCAAAAAGCCACCTATTTGCAAAGGTAGGATATAAACTGCAAAGTTCTTTGAAAACTTCCAATTACAGTATCTCTAAAGTCAGAGAAGAGTAAAATTATGTCTCTACTGGAAATTTTTTTGTCTATGTGTGTATGAGGGGGGTTTCTGGGAAGGTAACTTCTTTGAAGTCTCTTCATATACCTTAAACATTCATTTGAATTTTTATTTCATCCCCTATGTGCTGATTAAAATATAAAAATCATATTTAACTTAGTATTAGGAAAAAATATTAATTTTTTTAGTATAATTGACACAGAGGCAAAGACTAATCTTATAGTCCTGCTTTAATGGGTACAATTGCATCAAGTTTATTTCAGAAAACTGTGTTAAAGACAACTGACTGTACCTATAGATTTCAGTATCCAGGAAACTGTTGTGCTCTGTCTTGTTATCACTAAATTTCAGGATTTCATACTAACATAAATCTAGGGATACACACGGCCACCGATCCTTTGGTGCTGTGTTTTGAGAAGTCTTGCTGAAAGAGACTCTCACCTCTTACCTGAATTGGAAAGGTATCTGCACCCACTGGCCGGTCTCGCTCTCTGATGATGGGCTTTCCTCCTACTGGTATAATTCTCTTCTTAGGAATCAAGAATCTCAAGTGACTCCTAGTCCCTGTTATTAACTCCCTTCGTCCAATTAAAACTTCATTTGTTGTGTGGTGACCATATATGTATTTCAACCCCTCCGTTTGCAGCACTTTGAACCCTTGTAATTAGTCACCTCTTATAATTATCTGTTTAATCTGTGTATTTCCTGCTGGTATAAACTCCAGGAAGGTAAGAATTTTGTATTTTTAACTAATGCATCTCCCACACTTAACATTTTTGCCCAGTACATATCAGACATTTATTTTGTCGAATGATTGCAGTGTAGGACTTTCCCAAATAATTTACTCCTAAAATTTACTTTTTACATGCCAAGCTTCACTGAACTTGAAGAAAGCCTGAAGTAATTTTTAATCTCATTGTACTTTTTACCATATTATCCAATCCACTATTTTTTAATTGCATAATATCCTAACAACTTTGGGGAGATTTGTTTGAAGTGTTGCTAAAGGAATGATGACTGATCTTATTATTGCCTGGGAGTTTTAAGAAACAAAATCCCACCCAATATTTGGGATTATTAATATCTTTATATAAAAAAATTTAGAATATAAGTGTAGCATCAAAGTCCACCAATTCTGTTAGTATTAATAACTTCTATGTACTGTAAATTCATCAGTTTGGATTAGGAAGATACCTTTCGGTTGTCCTTCTATCAAGATCATCTCAAGGATGTGTCAGCAACAGCTGAGGGACAACAGACCAGATCGGTACACATTTCTATTTCTTTATATGTTTTTATTGGTTTCAGACATATTTTCAAATTACTGGCTTCTCAATCCCTCTTAAAATTGGCAATTGAAAATATAATCTAAAAATTATATCCCTTCTTCAAGTAAATGGAAAGGATAATACATTCACTTACCCATGATTGGGGAGTTCATAGTATCGGGATCAGGAGTGCTGTCAAACTTTCCCTGTGCGTGTCTAGTAACCAGATCTATGCACCACTGTATTTCATCTATGATATTATTTCATATGTAATTTATCATTTATTTTTTAGGGAGAGAGTGAGGATGAGTGGCTGTAGTGGGAAGGGGTGGGGGGAGAGAAGAGAATCTTAAGCAGGCTCCATGTGGAACGTGGAGGCCAATGCAGGGCTCGATCTCATGACCTCAGCCAACATCGAGAGTCAGACAGCTAACCTACCGAGCTGCCCGGGGCCCCCATACATGTACTTTTTATACCACATGTCAAGTTGCATAGTTTTACTGCACACGTGTATATATCATTTTTAGCGACACAAGGACAATTTTCTATTGTCCCATGGGGTCATCACCTTAACAGAGAGGCTATTTGTTGTCTCAAAAAAACCCAAACAGCTGAGAATATTAAGATTCAGTCTTGCCCAAGGTCACACACACTCAGACAAGAGTTGGAACCAGGAAAAGAGCTGCTCTTTGGTGCCATCCACTCTGATTTGAGAGTAGAGGCTCTTTTTCACTTTTTCCTATTTTAATTTTCAAGTTCTCGCCAAATGGGAGACGTACAATGGAAAGAGTTCACTGCTTTCTCGGGTACACACTTCATCTTGTGAGAATTTATGGAGGGTAGTACTTGAGCATGGAGCTTGCCTGGCAGTTCTGACCGCAGCTCCCCTGCTGCCCAGCACCCCATTCTCTTATCTGCCACCCTGGAAATGAGCTTTGCCAGGAGCTGCTCCTGCAGGGAAGTGACACTTCAGGCTGGATGGGACAGGACCTTCTGATCTTGCAGATGGACTAGCAAGCTGTGTCTGCTCAGTCCTCCCATTTTAGATCATCATCCTCTCTAAGCCACAGTGGATGTTAGCTGACAAGTGGTGATGGTCTCCAAACTTTTCAAGCAGAGAGCCGATGCTGCTGCTCACCACTTCGGGAGGCAGGGTGTGTACAGCTAAGTCACAGTTTTAGGCTACCTAGACACCTGTCTTAGGAGGTGGAGGTAGGAGACCTTCGCCAGGCATTGGGGAAAGAATAAACAAATAGGCAGGATGTGGTATAGTAAGATGCAGCTCAAAAATAACCTTAGCAGAATGAAGAACAAAATACAAACTAGGAGCTCTTTTCTAGAAAAGTTTAGAGCGGATCCAACTGGGTATAAGGTAGAGCTGCAGGCCCAGGGAAAGGCTCTACAGAAAGTCCCATCTGTGTCTGTGTCGGTGGTCTTCAAAGCCAGAGTGTGCTCTTTTGGCCCCAGTGTTGCTGGCTCTGGCAGGCCGGGAAGCAGCAGGCGGCCGTCGCAGAGCTGCAGCCTGAGCCCTGCAGGTCAAGTGCAGAGCTGGCCGTGGTCCTGGCCAGCGGGAGGCAGCCGGCAGCCGGGATGGGGACCCTGGAGGGACCACGGGGGCCATTTGACTTGAAGACTTGGTAGTCCAACCTTCCAAGTCAGGGAGGTCAGACAGGTGGGGTGGAGGCAACCTCAGAGGGCAAGTTGGATCTTGAAGACAGTTTTGCTTGAGGGCTGCTTGGGTCTCCACTGTCCCTGCCCTCTGTGCGGTGGAATTCCCAAGTCTGAAAGGTTCAGCATGCTGGGGAAAAGCCTTATTGTCCATCTCCTCATTCCCAGGAAGAGTCTCTGTGGCCCAGTGAGAGCTTGTTGCTGACCTTGGGCCACGGGGGGAGTTTTATGGCCAAGGACACACCTGTGCCGGAGCCATGAGTGTGTCACCTGGGAGAGGCCGGGAACTCGGCAGCTCTTCTGACTCTGTGCTGGCCTGGGCCAGCTCCTGCTTAAACCAAGGATGCAGGGCAGACAGATCAGAGGGGTCCCCAGAGGGTCCCTACCCCCTCTTCAACCTGTCTGTGGGTTGACAGTTGATGTAACAGTAACTCCGAATGAGGGGAGCTGACAGTCATCCAATTAATATTTATACAGGATTTGTTCCATATGCAAAAAGAGTCAGGCTCAAGTTTTTAAACAGTGGGCACCGGTTTTATAGTTTGAGATGCTTTAAATATCATCTCCGTATGAGCAAATCTTCACGTGGCATGGCAGTGTGGTGGTGCCAGTGAGTGTGGGGCCACGCTCAGCACTCAGTAATTATGTGTCTCCCACGAGACAACTTTATTATTATCCCTCAAGACAACTCCGAGACTTTCTAAGCTAGTCTTCTTTTTCTCCCTCATCTAGCTCCAGTCACAAACTGTCTTAGAAAGAAGCCTTAGCTAAATGTTCATTTTCCCCATAACTTTTGTACGACTCTATCAAGACTTCAGCATTTGGAACAAGCCCAAAAGCTTCCTTTAGGGCCATTCACTAACCAAAATATCTCTTCTCTCCATTTACAAGATGGACAATAAGCTCATGGTATCCCTACTCCAAGAAATTGCACAAGCTAAAAATATGTGCAGAATTAAAAGATATATACTTAAAAATACTTTTAAAACACCTAGACATGTCTAAGGATAGACATGTCTATCATTTGAAAATATTATGGAAGACATATTATTTTATTACTTTTAAGAATTTTATTTATTCATTCATGAGAGACACAGAGGGAGAAGCAGGATCCCTGTGGGGAGCCTGACGTGGGACTCGATTGCAGGACCCTGGGGTCATACCCTGGGCGAAAGGCAGATGCTCAACCCCTGAGCCCCCCGGGTGCCCTGGAAGACTATTATTTTTGTAACAGCTCTTAATGACAGTTGAATGGGCAGAGCCAACCTCTGTATCTGGACCATGAAGATGTTTGAGAAATAAGGGTTTGGTCAATGGACAGCTATTAGGCAATATCTGAGCTGGGAAATAAGACTATCAGGGGTTAAGATAATGTGATAAAGTGGGGAAGGAGATCTTTCTCTCACTTTATCATTAGGTATCTTAGTTATCCTATATATTTTTCCTTTATGATGCTTAGTGAGTTTAGAATGATGTATATTTAAGTGAATAATGAATCCCAAATAAATTATAAACTCGACGAGGTCAGGACCATTGCTTGTTTTTCTCATATTGAATCCCGTGTGTATTGTGCACAAGGCACAGAGCCTGTGCAAGGTGAGTACTCCATACATTTTTGTGAAAGAATAAATCAATGTGTGGAAGAATGAAGGAGTCTCATAGAATGAGGTTTAGACAACCAAGTGGAGGTTTAGACAATGCATGATGTTAACTCCAAGGATACCACAGATTTAGCAGAGTTGACCTTGAATAATAGGCCAAAGGTTCTGTGCCCTGAGTTACAGCCTGTTGGGTAATAGTGGCTTGAGTGCCCAGGTGTTTACCATGGCCAGGGAGCACTGTGACACCTGCAGGTGACTCTTCTCTCTGATTGTGATGGTGGCAGCAAAGCTGTCATCTTACCCCGGACTCGGATTGCACACTGTGTATACAGTAATTGTGCAACTAGCCAGGTGAGCAGTAGACAAAAGCTGTTTTTATTTCTTAAACTCCCTATGCAATCCTTTAGCATAAGAGATGATAAAAAATTTTGGCAGACAGTCAAATGTCTTAAACACATATTCAGGGTGGTTATGAATACATTATTGTAATTCCTCAAATTTTGTGGAATTTAATTGTATGTTCAATAGGAACAAATCCATGCTGATGTAAATAGTTGGTTATATAATAATAAATACACATAACAAAAACATTAAAGGACCATCTTAGCTAATAATAGCAAGTTTATCTTCCTTGAATGGACTATTTTCTTCTAAAACAATTTGCAATATAATTTATTTGGGCTACTTTGCATTCACCAAATTTCTTTATGTACTGTCTATGGGAAGCAATTTGTCTTCTTTTGTTAATAGGCTTATAAATTTGAGTTTTAAAGCCAATTAAAGAGAAAATTATGAATGAACTAAACCTAATTTATTTAGCTAACTGGCGAGCTTTTGCTTGTAAAGAATTTTTTTAAAATATGAAACTTGTGTCTTATTTTGTCTTAAAGCTTTCATCATACTTCAGACTTCAGTGCCTCTGACACATAGTCCATAGAATATGGTGAGTCATTTAGTGGCTATTCTCTGTTTATGGCGATATCGTATTATAAGCTAGAGAATATCGGTCATGAAATGCTCAAAACAAAGCTATATTAAGGAATTTGTTTACTATTTACTAAAACATTTAAAACATGTCTAAGTGGTTTCAGAAAACATTTATTTAAATCCAGGCTGGATATTGGGGACATAGGGATGAAAAATGTAATCTTTGTTCTGAGGAAGCTCACTGTCTAGTAGGGAATGTAGATAAGGAAACCAAGCATTTCATTCCAGTGTGATGGGTAATATAATAGAGGAATTCACATGATATTTAAAGATGAGAGTAGAGAGTTAGAGGCATGTTTTTTTTTACCCTGAAAATAATTTATTTTATTGTCAAAGAAGATTTTCTAAAGGCAGTTATACTTGATGAATTTCTTGAAGAAAAAGAAGATACCAGCCAGTAGGAAATTGTGTGTGTGTGTGTGTGTGTGTGTGTGTGTGCACGCACACACACACCAGCCTGTAGTTTGGGTATTTCAAATAGAGAAAATAGCATGTGCAAAGACTTCAAATAGCTCTTTATCACTTGTAGCTTTATACAGTGTTTATGTTTAGTAATCATTGATGAGAAGCTGGGGGAGGTAAATAGGAGCCAGATTGTTGAGAATCTTATAAAACATGCTAAACAAATGGCTCTTTATTCTAAGGTGAATGTGGACCCTAGAGAAGTTTATATGGTATAGGTTCTTCTTTTTCTTAAAAACAACACATGCCATTTTTCAATATACATAAACATATGGTCTTCTTTGAAATATTTTGAAGTTCAAAATAAAAATTATTACTGCAAAGAAAGAAATTATAATCTCCAATGAAATTTTACAAATTACCAGAAATATGACTTAATTAAAGAAGTCTTTCTTTTTTCATCCTTTTTCTGCAACATTTGAATGGGATTATATGATTTCCTTCCAGTCACTCCATTAAGAATAACAGCTCTAGCATCTGTGTGCAATGTATGTAGAGAAGTTTCGGAATAAACTGGGGGGATCTGCTAGGATGTTATTCCTTATTACAGAGAAGAAGTGATGAGTACTTGAGCTGAAGGAGCAGTGGTAGGAACTGAGAGAATGAGGATGATTTAAGAAGATTAAGATCAGTAGGACTGGATTGAGAGGGAATGGGGGATGGAAAAAATAAAGTGGTTGACGTCGATTGTTCAGTTACTGACTGAATAGTTAGATGGTCACCCCCATCATGGTGTTTTGAAGGAATGGGCATGGAAAAAAGTAGGAAAAATGGTGAGTTCAATTGGGGATCTATTGATTTATAGATGGATGATGTGTAATAGGCTTATGGATATAGGGGTTGGAGCTCAGGAGAGAGACCTGAGATGCAAATATAGATTTGAGATTCACCACTGAACAAATGGTAGTTGAAATCACAGATTTGGCTAAGATGTTCCAGGACAGAGAGTTAACTGGACGCAGAAGAGTACAGATGAAGGTACTTTGGGAAAAACACACATTTCCTGGGAGGACAGGAAGGTGAAACTGAAAAGAGACTGAGAAAGAGTTATCACTGAAGTAGGAATTAAACCAAGACATGCGGAATCTTGGAACTCGATAGAGGAAATAATTTCAAAGCAAAAGAAATAATCACAGTGCCAAAAGTGACTGTGAGGTCAACTAAAATGAGGGTTTACAAGTGTCCCTTCAATTTGGGAGTTAAAAAGTCATTATTGGAAAAGCAGAATCAGACCTATAAATACAGAGAACAAACTGTTGGTTGCCATGGATGGGGGTAGTGAGTGGGTGAAGGGGAGTAGGAGATACAGACTTCAGTTATGGAATGAATGCCATGGGAATAAAAGGCACAGCAGAGAAAATGCTATGATCAATGATATTGTAATAGTATTTTATGGTGATAGATGGTAGCTACACTTGTGGTGAGCGGAGCGTAATGTATAGAGTTGTTGAACCATTATGTTGTACACCTGAAAATATTGTAACATTAGTGTAAACTATACTCAAAATTTTTTACAAAGTCGTTGTTGGCTAGATTGCCTCATTTGTGGAAATTCAGGTGACCTTTCATGAATTTTTGAGGAAAAGGATTGCTCTTGAAAGGATAAAGCCAAAAAAACCAAACTAAAAACAGTCTGATACCAGTAAATAATTTCTTTGTATTTACTTTTCTAAAAGTTTTAAGACCCTTTGGTCATTTGGTTGAAAAAAAAAAAGGGGGGGAGGAGTTATAATTGCTGCATCAACATCCTCATTCAGTTAATTGTTGATTTTAGTAAATTCATATAATCAAATGACAACATTGGCCTCTCAGGTTCTATTTCTTTTCATGATATTTCTATTTCTTGTTTTGATTTAAATAATTGTGAATGTCATTTTCTAGAATAGCATTAATGTTCTAAATTTATAATGTAGGTATTATCAGGTGAATTTTTTTGAGATATAATTGACATTAAACACTAAGTTTAAGGTGTATGCTGTGATGATTTGATATGCATATATATTGTGAAATGATATGCACCACAATAAAGTTAGTTAACACATCTGTCACCTCACACAGTTACTGTGTGTGTGTGTGTGTGGTGAGAACTTTTAAGATCTCTCTGAGCAACTTTCAAGTATACTATACAGTATTGTTAACTATAGTCACCATGCTGTACATTAGATCCCCAGAATTTATTCATGTTGTAACTAGAAGTTTGTACCCTTTGACTACCTTTACCCATTTCCTTGTCCCACTGTCTGCTGGCAACCACCAATTCCCTCTGTTTCTTTGAATTCATTTTTGTTTTTTATATTCCACATATAGGTGAAATTATACAATATTTCTCTCTGACTCATTTTACTTATCATGATTCTCTAAAGGTCCATTCATGTTATCACAAATGGCAGGATTTCCTTCCTTTTTATGGTTGAATATTCCATTGAATATATATCACATCTTGTTTATCCATTCATTTATCAAGGACACTTAGGTGGTTTCTTTCTTTCCTTTTTTTTTTTTTTTTAAGATTTTATTTATTAACTCATGAGAGACACATAGAAAGAGGCAAAGACACAAGCAGAAGGAGAAGCAGGCTCCCTGCGGGGAGCTGGATGTGAGACTCAATCCCAGGATCCCCATTCACCCCCTGAGCCAAAGGCAGACGCTCAACCACTAAGCCCTCCAGGCATCCCACTTAGGTTGTTTCTATGTCTTGACTATTCTAAATAATGCTGCAATGAACACGAGGTGCAGATATTTTTTTGAAATAGTGATTTCATTTCTCAGAAGTTGAATTGCTAGATCATGTGGTAGTTCTATTTTTAATTTTTTGAGGAAGCTTTCTACTATTTTCTATAGTGGTTGCACCAATTCACATTTCCACCAACGCTGTAGAAGGGTTCACTTTCCCCCACATCCTTGTCAGCATTTGTTACCTCTTGTCATTTAGATAGTAGCCCTTCTAACAGAAGTGAGATGATATATATGCTGTGAAATTTAACACTAACTTTGGATGAAATTAAGAGAATTTAATTTTTTTTTTCAAACTCCTAGAAGCTCTCAGGAAGAAGAGCTTCCCTAAGTTTATCAGTAAATTAAAAGCATCAAGGAAAATTTATGCCCAAAACTGGTTTTCCCTCCAGATGATTTAGGTTTTTCAGTTTAACTCTTAAATGTGGGAAAAACCATACATCAAGTTTGAATCTGGTGACAATAAGGACAAGAAGGGGAAGGAAATATAACGACTCAACCTGTGTTACCTAACAGTATTGCTCTAAGCTAAAGGCTAATTTCTATTTCAAAGTAAGATGATCACAAAAGTTCAAAATAGCTTTGGGCAGTACAGGAGAGCAGAGAAAGCACTGAACTGGATGCCAAAGATGAAATCTCATGAGGAGAATAGGTGAGGAAGTGGTAGCAGGAGTGATATTTTGGGCCTCGGAATGGCTAGGATGTTTCCAAGAGGCCACCTACTCCCTGAACAAGGATTGTGTGAATTGCTTCCTAAATATACAGCATCTACAATGTAGATAGTTAGGAATTTTGGAGAGGTTGAGTTGTTTACTTATTTCATTCCAGGCTAATGCAAATGTTTCTCAATAAATAGAACATCTCTACATTTAACAAAGGACAGTTCCAGAAGAGGTAGCACTTCCTAAGCCAGGGTCTCTGTGGTGAATGAGTGGGTGCATTCTTACTTCCATCATCTCTTGTTCACGCAATGGGCGGAGACAAGACTAATGAAGATAATTTTTGTTCTCAAATCTAGCAGAGGTGGTTGAAGCTCTTGGTCTTTAGAATGTCCTCAGGGCTTTGATAGCTTCTAATCCAACTTGTGAGGAACAGAAGAGCTCTTATCTCCCCAAGGTCAGAAAGGCAATCTAGAGTTTAGGTGACAGATGCACAAAAACTTTCCAGAAATTTCTCATGGAGCTATATTTAGAAGCAGAAATCTCCTTTTTAATTTTAATTGATTTAAGAAATGGTCCATGTAGAAACCAATGAGAATTTTTACCTAAATATTTCAATGAGCCAGCACTGTGCATCTGACTTAAGATAACTCTTGAAAATCACTTCATGTGTCCACATAAGCACATAGATCACATACACATGAACATAAGATTTTCAGGGTGTGACTCAAGGAAATAAACAGTTATACTCTGTGATGGAAAATTGTAATTCCTGATGTTTAAACCTATAGCATAATTTCCATCTTGCTAGATTTGAGGAGAAAAATTTTACAAGAATTCTCCAAAGTCACTTTAGAATAAAACACACGCTTCCTTAGAAAGATCATCAACCAAAAGATAACCAGAGATTGGTTATCAAAATGGAACAGGAAATTGTTCAAATTTCCATGATCTTGTGAATTGTCAGAGGAAGAGCTAATTATTTCATATAATTTATTACCAGTTTTAAATATGTGAGGGTTGCTGGAATTAAACAGTCTTAGAAAGAGTATCAAAATTTCCTGTTGGATGGGGTACCTGGGGGCTCAGCTGGTTTACTGTCTGACTTCAGCTCAAGTCATAATCTCAGGGTCCTGGAATTGAGCCCTGCATGAAGCTCCATGCTCAGCAGGGAGTCTGCTTGTCTCTCTCCTGCTCCCTCTTCCCCTCCTCCCACAAATGCCCTCTCTCTCTCTCTCTCTCTCTCTCTCAAATAAATAAAAATTAAAATCTCCTTTTGGAATGAATAAAATTGCCACTAAAAATGTTGAGATAACTCCTTATCTCTTATTTGTCAAATTTGGGATAGAGGGTGACATTTTTCTAATGTCCAATGTCTACTATTCTTGTTCAGAAATATTCAACGATTGCATATTTGGTAGCAAATAACCCTTCCCCCAGTTTTATTTGACAAACATCTTAATCATTTTAAGGTTCTTTCTGAAATGTCCCCTCTTCATGAAGACTTTTCTGAATCTCTTCCACTGAGTATAATCTCTCCTTCCTCTGACTCTACCAATTGCCCTACTCTTCACTTTGTTCAACTGTTTAATCTGTTCATTTGCCACACTATTTTGTGGCAAATTTCCTTGAAGGACAAAGTTTCTTCTTTAGCTCCTTAGCCCAATATTTGATTGATTGATTGATTTATAGATAGATAGATAGATAGATAGGCAAACAAATAGATAATAGATACTTGGTGTTTGAATATTTTATTTTCAATTGAAATTATATAGAGAAGAAACAGTGAGACATAAAAGGATTTTGGAAGACAGAAGACAGACTTTGGACAAAAAGATTTTCATCATCAGTATACTAATGGTCTATAACTGAAAACATTATGCCAGTCCATGTGGGAACTAGGTCATTTTTGGTCAACACATGCTTTTTTACTCTTGTCACAGTAGCTTGTTTATTATATTTTGATCTTGATTCATGTGCCTTATACTGCGAGGTCCTAGAATGCTCATGTGTTAGTCTGGTCAGAGCAGGAAATGATTAAGGGTTTATATATGGAGTCCAACATATTTTAATTTCAAGATCACCTTACCCCCGAACTTTAAATCAATTATTTAGTTCCTCTCGATCTTTGACCTTTGTATACTTCCAACAGTAATGTTGCATCTCACTTTGGATCCCCTTTTAGGGCCTTCAATTCTGAGCGTTTTGGATCCCAAATCCCTCTTGGCTCTCTTATTAACTCATAACCCTGGCATTTGAAAAGAACTTTGTAAAGTTCTTTTTAGATATATTTTTTAAAAAGATTTTATTTATTTATTTGAGAGGTAAAGAATGAGTAAGGTGAGGGGCTGAAAAATAAGCAGATTGCCCACTGAGCAAGGATCCCAATGTGGGGCTCTATCCTGGGACCCCAGGATCATGACCTGAGTTGAAGGCATACACTTAACCAGCTGAGCCACCCAGGTGCCCCCTTCTTAAGTTTTTTTATTAAAGATAAATGTAAGTAGGAGAGTAGTACAAACGAAAATAAATTTGACTGCCTTTAAGCTAACTAAATTTATGTGATTTGGGGGACACCTGACTGGCTCAGTCAATGGAGCATGTGATTCTTGATCTTGGGGTTGTGAGTTCCAGCCCCACATTGGGTGTAGAGATTATTTAAAAATAAAATCTTAATAAATTTATGTGTTTATTATCATGTCGCTCTTGATGCTATCTTCGCCCTTAATATTACCTGATAGTTGTTGCTGTGCCGAGTGGTCCTGAAATCTTCTTAGGGACCCTTCTTCTTCTGTAATGATCTCCATATATCAAATACAGTTCAGAACATTCAAGCTTGGGGTTCTATTTTCTTGATTACTAATTGACTATAACTTCTAATATTCATAAGTAAAAATTCACAGTGAAGTTATAAGCAATTAATTGATTCAATTTGAGGGACATGAGAATTTATTTCCATGGAATTTCAAAATCCAAGGAGATAAAATTTCAGAAACCAGTATTTTGGCCCTCAAAAATCCTCTGATTTTATATGCTCTCAAAGGTATATAGAAACTTGGGATATTCTGTGATGATCTATGTCATAGCTTTTAGAAAATAAAGACATATGAGTAAAAATAAATTAGAAGAGATAAATTAGGTATTTAAAAAACTTAAATATGCATGGTAAAAATGATGATGTCCTTAACATCATTCTATTTAAATAAACAGAGTAAATTTATTTTGAAATAATTCTATTTTTATAACTTCTAAAGCAAATTACAAAATTAATTATACCCTAGGTGTGCCTGGGTGGCTCAGTTGGTTAAGTATCTGCCTTTAGCTCAGGTCATGATCCCAGGGTCTTGGGATCCAGCCCTGTGTTGGGCTCCCTGCATAGCAGGGAGTCTGCTTCTCCCTCTTCTTCTGGCCCTCCCCCCTTGCTCCTTGCTCATGATTTAAAGATTTAAATAAAATCTTAAAAAAATTAATTATACCCTAAAGTAAATTTCTTTATAATCTTTAAAAATATTTTATTTATTTATTTATGAGAGACACAGAGAGGCAAAGGCATAGGCAAAGGGAGAAGCAGGCTCCCCATGGGGAGCCCAATGAGGGACTCAGTCCCAGGACCCTGGGACCAGGACTTGAGCCAAAGGCAGAGGCTCAACTGCTGAGTCACCCAGGCATCCCTCTTTATAATCTTATTTAAAAATGACACCTGAATAGCACACAATTGTAAATACTAAAGCTCAGATTTGAAATATAAGGTCATATAGCATCATCAAAGGTGGACTACTTAAGTCCAAGGAAAAATGCTCAAACCCTTGTTGGTGTGTGTTTGTGTGTGTGCATGTGTTCGGGGGGTAGGGGAAGGGGAGGAGGAGAGAAATCCCAAGAAGCTTGAGTTTACTTTTTGTTGTCTGTGTTAGATTACCTTCACACTAATTATTTTTTGGGTGGATCTGAAAGTCCTTCCCAAATTGTGCATAAGGATACTTCCAAGTTCTGTTGGCTGCTACTGCAAAGTCACAAGGATATTTATAATTATTCCCAGAGCATTTAAAAATTTAGAGTTGTAGGCAAATTTGGCTATAGATTTTCTTAGAAGAGTTAGACCCGCCAGAATTTTTGTGATATTAATATTCAGCTCAAGGGAATTTTACCAAGATCCACGTAAGAGATTCCAAACCAAACCAATGGTGCACAGATCTTCTGATCCTGGGACAAAGAAAGAAATCTATTTGAACACAGACTAGGAATAATGATTGGATCTGGAAATTACAGCCTAACAAATGGCTTGTAAGGTTGTATTACAAAGGCAAAATCAGCAGTACCCTATGCTTGCTCGCTCTATCTCTCTCTCTCTCTCAAATAAATAAATAAATCTTAAGAAAAGAAAAAACAAACCAAGTGACTAAATCAAGGTCAAGTATGATAATGGTCATGGATCCATTATTATTTAATAATCATAGCACCAAAGGTGGCCAGGAACAGGTAAGTGCGAAGCTCAAGTAAATTGTTGCATGTTGTGTGTTACTTCAGCCTCCCTCCCTCCCTCCCTCCCTCCCTCCCTCCCTCCCTTCCTTCCTTCCTTCCTTCCTTCCTTCCTTCCTTCCTTCCTTCCTTCCCTCCTTCCTTCTTTTTCTCCCCCTCCTTTCCTCCCTGACTTCCTCTCTTTCTCTCTCCCTTCCTACCCTCCCTCCCTTTTTAACTTCTTTTTAGGAAAAAAAAAAAAAAAACCTAGAGGCATCTGGGTGGCTCAGTCAGTTAAGCATTTGACTCTTGGTTTCAGCTCAGATTGATCTCATGGGTCATGAGGTCAAGCCCCAAGTCGGGCTCTGCACTGAGTGGGGAGTCTGCTTGAAGACTCTCTTCCCGGCTCCTTTGCCTTCTTACTCTCTGTCTCCCAAATAAATAAATGCATCTTGAAAAAAGAAAAAGAAAAATAACCTTTACTATGTGTACCATGCTAAGCACTTATTGTAATAATGAATAAGATGTTTTTCCTGCCTAAACAGAGTTCTTAGTTCTTGAATCTAATACTGACCACATGGCTTGTGGTATAAAGAGTTATGTGCTTATGGGCAGAAACCCACCCCTGACCTTCCAACTGAAATGACTTTTCTAATTGATGTAATGTGTGTAGCTCATGATGGTATACAGCAGAACTCATATGTAATAGTGGAGCTGGGAGTCTTGGGTAATGGCCACATGCAGACTTAGTGATCAAACGAGAAAAAATCATGATGAACTTTTAAATAAGAGGACATGATTTTCTTGCAGGGTAGCTGAATCCTTGCTACTATAAAAAACATTAGGGTGAAATTTTATAGAATTACACAAAACATATTGAAGTACCTTGTAATAGTATGAAGTATGATATTGAATCCATACTTGGATAAAATACATGCGTAGCCTTAAATTATATTAAATTTCAAGTTGAACTTCATGACAGATGAATAAGGTGTATGATATTGCTTTTAATGAGATAATTCCTTCCCAATTTTAAGATTGATGAAAGGTCAGGCTTTTCAGATTGCACGGCACACACTTATATGAACCCCTTATAAATCACCCCCATGTTCAAGAGCAAGGCACCTCTAACACAACTCCATATATTAAACTAAAAGTGCTTTTCAAAATAGTGGAGAGAGGAGTGAATGTTCCTTGTGACGATACGCTGAGTGCATCATAAAATAGACAATTTGCCTTGGTAGTTTCTCGGTGGACAATATGTGGATAAAATAGAAAATTGTTCCTTAGAGGATATCAAACCACTTGGAACACTTTTCATTTGGATGTAGATATATGAGCCATGTGTTCAGGGCTGGGTGTATACTACGTATAGCATGGCTCTAATGGATCACATTTAGAGAGGAGTTGCTGAGGATTGGAACAATACTGTAAGTCGTTTGGAGAGATTAAAATATAGCAAGAGTCCTACCTGAGACCAGGTCAGAATTTGGGGGTAGGTAGTTGGTATTGGTGGATGGCCACAACTTAGAGTCCACCTCTAAATTTCAAAGGAGATTCAGAGATGTGTTTCTAACAAAACTGCAGTTAATGGGGGATGGCAACGGGAGTGTAAATGGCTACAATCTTTTTGAATGAAAAGTTATTATTAAACCCTAGCTAGCATTAATTAGTGCTTTCTGCAGGCCAGAAACTATACTAAGTCACTTATATATAATTTTTATTACTATGTGTCAGGAGTCTTGAAAGTGTTAATTTTCTTGACCTAGTATTTTTACATCCAGGAATTCATAGTAATAATTAATGATCCATATAAAGCATCATGCACTAAGATGTTTGCTAAACATTATTTATATAGCACAGGATCTGAAGCAAACGTCCAACAATAAAGACTCTTAGGTAAAGTTACATGATGGGTTAATTATGCACTCATTGAAATCATGTTTGCGGAGAATATCCAATGAAATTGGAAAATAGTCTCTATGTGGCACTAAGCAAAAAAAAGTAAGATGCAACATATGATGTATAAATTATCTTCTATGTTATAATAAACATTTTTATAAGAAAAAAAGACTTACAATGAGTAGAGTAGAACATTCATTATGGTTTTATTTGGATGATAGCAGTTCTGAATGACTTTGGTAAATCTTTTAATACTCATTTCTGCAGTTTCCAAATTTTACACAAGAATGTTTTAAGTTTGTAATCAGTAAAATAAGCTTGGGAAGTTTTCTGACAACATAATTTCTGGATTCTCTATAGTAAGTTTCCCTTCCCGGTCTCCCTGCCCAACTACCTTGTCAATGGAATCTTCTGCTCATCTGATCATTTCTTTGAGCTAATTTTTGGATCTCCAGTTTAGATTGATTTTCTTCTGGACTTAGAGCACTTGGTTTCCTTCCTCTTAAGGAACCACTCCCCATGGTAGATCATCAGCTGTGGTGCCTGAAGGACCCCTTCAGGTAAACTGTCCCCTTCTACCTTTAGTTACTCACCAACACCCTGGCTAGCTTCAAGTTTTACTAATGGTACTCTGATAGGACCTGTGGGAATGTAGTGAGTATCTCCAAAGGTATTTGAAATTTTGGGATGTCAGTAGGGGAAGTCTAGTAGTCCTCTGCTCTCAGAGTCTTGGTTATATTTCTACCCACCCATCAATCTATTTTGAAGACCTGACTGGCAAAATAGCCCTACAGGAATGTTTTCACAGAAGTTCCTAGGACTCCTGAGTAAATTAAGGATAAGAGACTTTCAGATTAAAAGTTAGTGGCTGTTGCAGATCTTGGAGCATCAGGGGGACTCAAGAAATACGTGATGAAGGAAGGAACGCAGAGGGAGATAAAGATAACCTTACCTATAATAAATATTTTTATTAATGAAAAAATATTGTTCAGAGGACAGGATGTGGGGACAACATACGAAGAAGGTAGGGAAAACTTAGGGAAAGTGCCCTTCCTGGGATAAATACTCAGGATTAATAAGGAACCATGTACCTGATATTATATAAATGGACATAGATGTTTGATATCAACTCTTCATTAAGAGAAATCATGACTTGTTTCTTCTAAATATCCAGAGAAGTACAATTACTCATGACCCAGACCTTCTACGGCTGAGTGTTGCAGATTGAGTAATGGTCACTGGAAGATATCAGTCCTAATCTCTGGAATTGGTAAATGTTCCTTCATTTGAAAAAAAAAGGGAGTTTTGTGGCTATGACTAAATGATGGATCTTGAGATGAAGAGATTTCCCTGGGTTATCCAGTGGGCCCTAAATACCATCACCAAAGTCCTTATAACTTTATCAGAGGCAGAAGGAGATTGCATGCAGACACACCTAAAAGACGTACCAAAGAGGAGTAATGTGGGCATGGAGGTGAAGATTGGAGTGATGCCATCACAATCCAAGAAAGTGCTTAGTACCAGAGAGTGGGAGAGGCAAGGGAGGATATCCTCCTGGAGGCTTTGGAGAGAACACAGCCCTGCTGACACCTTGATTTCAGACTTGTGGCCTTAAGAACTTGGCGGGAACGTGTTGCTGTAGGCCGCTGAATGGGAGGTCTTTTGTGGCATTCCCAGGAAATGAATACATGAAATAATTCTTACATTGGAGAACAGCCTCATTATGACTGGTTGGTGAGAAACATATTTCTAAACGTTGTCCTGTGATACAGTGAGAAGGAAAATCAGTTCTAAGGAGCAGGCAGGCAGTGGTGGTGGGCACCTCGGAGTACCCTGAAGCGGCAGTGACAGCATCATCTCTTGGAGGAGAATTGGAGAGTGAAGGGAAGGGAGAATAAGAGGGAAAGGGTTGGGGTACCCAGGTGGTTCAGGGGTGGAGGGTCTGCCTTCGGCCCAGGCCATGACCCCAGGGTCCCGGGATCAAGTCCCACGTGAGGCTCCCTACATGGGGCCTGCTTCTCCCTCTGCCTCTGTCTCTGCCTCTCTCTCTCTCTGGGTCTCTCATGAATAAATAAAATCTTAAAAAAAAAAAAAAAAAAAGGAAAGTATCTCCTTCGTGAGAGTGCCCCAGTCTCTCTTTCAGTTGAAACATTAAATCTAACCCCCTCGGTGAGCTGAGATTGCTCTAGTTTAATACCAGAGCCTGATCCTCTGTGGGTTATTTACTCAAATCCTGAATTATTTTCCAAAATTTCATAGCTGGGTAACTAGGATCTACGCTATACCATCAATCAACACGGGGGCCAATGGCAGGAAAGTTGCCGGCCTCATCTTTCTGGGTTTGGAGAACAATGCTTTTTTTAAGGAAATGGTTCAAGTTACTTATTTAAAAAACACAACAAAAAGAACTGTGGCTTCAAAACTCGATCTTGATCCACCCCAAAGCATTCTTTCCTCAAAACCACCTTGCCGGTGCCAGGCCTAGTAAATTTACATTCGACAGGCAAATAGAAACATTTTCCTTGCTACACAAAGGCAACATTATCATCTAGCTGTCAGGCCTTCGAGCCACCGATGCGGGGAGATGTGGGGCAGATGCAGATAGCTCAGGGAATCCACCTGCAGCCACGCTCTCAGGGAGCCCCCCTCAGTTAGTTGAAATCCCAACCGCTTATCACAAAGGTGAGAGAAATTTGATAAGGGCCTGGCAGGGATGACCAGGCTTACCCTTGCTGGGACAAGAAAGTGATATGCAGAGATTGACACTCTCTTAAAACGATCAAAAGGAAAATGCAACAGTTTTGTTTTCAGAGGTTCAAGTCCCACTGAGTTCGGTCAGATAGTGTGAGGGGCCCAGTGAAGTCACTTGTCCGAGTATGTAAAATAAGTTGGGAAAGAAAGGACAGGACTGGAAAGAATGGGGTATTTATTTACTGAAAGGATCAATGAAATCAATACCCTCTCAGTGTAAAAGGAGGGTAGTCTGGGAGGTATTTAAAGTGTGCGGACTCAGGATTATTTCCAGCGGGCACTCGGTGGGGATGTGCATTTAGCGGTATGGCCCGAAGGGAAGGAGTAGAATGGTTCTGCGACTATCACAAAATAATGGATTACAAAATCAATATCGACGTTTGTTAACGAAAGCAAAACATACCATTCTTGAGAAGTGAGGCAGTGAGAGCTGCAGTAGAGGCGCAGAATGTGGAGGGTGGCGTGCCCGGATGGGCCCCTGGGAGCCAGCCACAGTTAACAGCTTGGTGCTCAAACGTGGGGAAGTTAGAGCTGATAAGTTTGAGAATGTCATCCAGCCTGTCCCCTTGCTTCATCGTGGAGGAACAGGAGGCACAAACTAAGCTCCTGAGCTGTTGGAGTTTGCGCGGCTAGTTAGACAAAGATCTTGGTGTGCTCGCGTCACCTGAAGATACAAATGCTTTTATTCGGCTGATGTTTTTTCTTGAGCTACCAGAATGCACATCCAAGATATCCTAAACCTCCTGCTAGGTTGACTCAAATGAAGCAAAGAAGGAAATTAAAAAAAAAAAAAAAAGGAAAGCTCAGGACAGCTGAAGAGAGCATCCTGAGGCAATCAAACGAAGAGGTATTTTGTGATTGAATCATCAGTCTCAGTAAATTGCAGAGGGTTCCATTCTTATTTTCAAACTAGAGGAAAAACATAATAGACTATCTGCCAATCTCCAGAACTTCCTTTGTTTGAAGCAGAAGTATATTTTTAGCTTTTTCTCTGGGAAATCAGCCTCCAGTCTCTGCATCATTTTGGCTGATTTCTACATCCTGCTAATCTGTCTTCTGCACCATCCCCAATGCCGCTTATTTTATGGCAAATAATAAGGAAGGTTTTTTTGAATTTTTCTCTGAGATATCCAAAATTTCACTAAGTGCTGATGCTTTTTCCTCAGAAAGAATCCTCGTGAACATTCCTTTCTCTGTCTTATAAAAACCCTATTTAATACTTACCCTTTCCTAGAGAGATTGCTTACAGTACTATGAAAATCAATCCCAGAAAATTGAATAGAGTCATTTACATAGTCCTAATCTGCATCAACAAGCCTTTCTCTCTTAAATGAGTTTCCTTTTTTTCCCCCCATGATTTTATGATTTTTCAGTCTTTCCAAATAGATTGGCAGAAATATGGTCTGCAAAGCTTTCCTCCCTTCTGGTGCCTATTACAGTTATCAAAATGCCCAAGAAATTGTATAAGAGTAGATGTATTCATAGTCTGTATGCATGTTTGCTTATATATGTACATGAGCAATGATAAATATAGAACTCACAAATTTTTAAATAGCAAAGAAGCTTGGACTTTGAGCCATATAAATTTGGGATCAAGTGTTGGCTCTTCCACTTGCTGTGCGCTCTTGAGCAAATTGCTTAGCTCCTGCACCTTACTTTCTTCATTTAACACATGAAGATAGTAATGACTATCTTGAGGTGTTGTCACCAGAATTAAATATGTTAGAGAAATGAAGCGTGTGATACAATGTCTGGCATCTGGTGGGTGTCAGCAAATGGAGATTAACATTATTTTCTCACAAGTCACATTTTCAAGAAATTAAACAATATTGCCTGAAAATATCTGGGCAAAATTCCTGTACCCATGTCTGTCCTTTAGAAAATGCTGTTGATTCAGAGATCATTTGCAGATTGTAGCTTATTCGGTCCTTCTCAAACTTATGTTTTCTCCTCTGCTCCACTCTAACAAAGATAGCTGCTGTGCTATCACTATTTTCTGGCTCCTCTACTCATTCGTGCATTGTCTCAGGTGGGTGGCAACACACTCTAGAACCATTGGAGGTTGTCTGTCCTCTGCAATTGCCTTAGAAACAACCTCTCCCACGATGGGTTGTGACTTGTAACATCTGTTACCAGGTGACCAAAATGCTCAGTTGAACGTAGATTAGGTTGTCGTGCCTCTGGTGTGTCTGAGGTTCAGAACTCTTTCCTGGACATGGTCTCTTGTCACTTGATGCTGAGAGGAACATGTCAATAGTAAAACTTATCTGCAAGCTTCGTATGATGTTACTGATAGAGTTGGGTGTCACATTATGTAGCAGGCGGTAGTGTTGCCCTGATAGGACGTTGTTTGACTTTGTGCCAAAGGCACATTGGGGTCGCTAAAGCTGTCTAGCTCTTCACATATCAGTATGTCGTTTGCCAGCATGCTAAAAATGTAGCAAGAGGCCAGGATTATTTTTAGTTGGAAAAGCTTCATTTACTTCATATAGGCTAAATAGATCTTTAATGAATAACTTCTGTAATTTAACCTTGTTTTTAACAGATGAAAAGGGAATAAATATTCAGTGATTTGAATGATGGGTTCTTTGTAACAATGAAATTTTTAAATGCTCTTACCAGGAACATTAATGGACCATAACGTTTCTTTTGACAACAACAAGTATTTTCTATTAAGTGAGAGTAATCTTTTTAAAGCTGAACATAAAATCACAGAGAGACCTTCCTTTTGAACTTTTTGATGCTTGGAAGTGAGCTTTTATTCAGGTTGCTCACGGAGGTGTTTTCCTTAGCTGTTGCATGCATAAAGATATTTTCTAAATCAGCATTAGTTTTGTAATTAAGTTTGAAACAAAACTCTAAATTGTAATCACTGGCATGAAATGTTTCTTAGAGCAGGAAACCGGAATTTGTTTTCCTCTAGCACTGACTCATTCATCATTTAATGCCCTCTGATATTGAATGTCATATTTTTAATAATCTAAAATGATTCATAATTTACAAAATATTTCAAGTCTATTGTTATAACATTGAGTGTGGTAGGCTGTGTATAGTAACATGAGCCCACTGGTGATGAACTTGCTGAGGTTAATTGAAATCTGAGTGGGAGATGTGGTGAACTATTTTTCCTCCAGTTCCTGTCAAAAAATGTATAACCAGAACACGATTTTTTTGAATAATTTCTTATAGCAAATTAAGATAAAAATAGCCCTTCTATTTCCCATATAAGTAGCCCTTTTAGTAGATCATGACACAGCAAAAACCCTGATCTATGCTTCATCAGAAGGGTCGTTTTTGTTGTTTATTTTTTTGTGTTTTAATTTTCTGAAGGATTAATTCTCTGTCATTTTTGGACATATCAAACTTGTATTTTCCTGTATTGTGGATTTCAGCCAGAGGATCAGAATGCTTTCTAGATATTCAAACAGGTAGGGGTTTGACCAGGAATTAGAGGCATAACCATGGTTAGGGCTGGGGAGTGAAGGTAAGGGAAGCCAACCTGCTGGTCTGTGTGGCCAGTGGACCTAGAGTGGATTCTCAGGAGTTCATCTGGATGTTATGGTGAATCTTAACACTCTCCAAAAAGTGGTTACTAATATTTCTGTTACCTGAGGCACCCAAAGTGGATGATTTGGAATCCTCACCATGTCTCATGTCATCTGCTCCTATTTTTTAAATTGCTGCCAGGAAAGGATGCTTTCTTCTCTGCTACTTTTTTTTTTTTTAAGATTTTATTTATTTATTTATTTTTTAATTTTTAATTTATTTATGATAGTCACATAGAGAGAGAGAGAGGCAGAGACATAGGCAGAGGCAGAAGCAGGCTCCATGCACCGGGAGCCCGACGTGGGATTCGATCCCGGGTCTCCAGGATCGCGCCCTGGGCCACAGGCAGGCGCCAAACTGCTGCGCCACCCAGGGATCCCAAAGATTTTATTTATTTATTCATGAAAGACAGAGAAAGAGAGAGAGAGAGGCAGAAGGAGAAGCAGGCTCCATGCAGGGATCCCGATGTGGGACTCCAGGATCATGCCCTGGGCTGAAGGCAGGTGCTAAACCCTGAGCCACCCAGGGATTCCCCTTCTCTGCTCCTTTCTGCATCTTAATGCTTACTCTCCATTTGTGGACTAACCTGGAACCATCCAGCTAAGGGGGGAGGGCTGTCTGGGAAATGGAGTTTCAGGTTCTCTTCCTTTGAAGCGCCTGGAAGGTGAAATGCTGTCTTAGATGGGGCTGCTATAACAAAAGTACCGTAGACTTGGTGACTCCAACTGCAAACATTGATTTCTCACAGTTTTGGCAGCTGGGAGGTCCAAGAATAAGGTACTGGCAGAGCCAGTGTTTGATGAGTGAGCTTTTCCTGGTTTGCAGATGGTTGTTTTCATACTGTGTCCCTACATGAAAAGGAGACAGACCCTATGTGTCTGACTCTTTTTATAAGGGCCCCACTCTCATAACCTAATCCAATCCTAATTCTTTCCCAAAGGTTGTATCTTCAAATACTATCATATTACAGATTAGGATTTCAACATACACATTTCAGGTGGATACAAATGTTCAGTCCAAAGCAAAAAGGCCCAGGAGTGATGCAAGGTTGAACACATATCTAGCTTAGTTCATCCTTCGTCACCTCTGCATTTGCTTACACTCTTCCATCCATATTTTACCTTCAAAAACAAGTGCCACCCAACTTCAGGCTTCCAAATTATATGAAGTAAGTCTGTACTACATAGCCACATATATATATATATATGGTCATATGCAACTCACTCTTTCCTCAAAAGGGTAGACCCAAAATTCCATGAATCACTGTACTTCTGGGTGATGTCCATTCTTTTTCAAACCTGGTTTGAATTTTCCTTTGATCTCTTATAACTTACATTCTGAACTGTAAGGTTAATCTCTACTACTGCACTTTATATTAGAAAAAGAGGGATGCAAAATTTCATTTTCAAAGGGCTGAAGTAATGAGTGGCCCTGCTTATTTGGATTGCCCCATTCTTAGCCACTTCCATTGGATCTGTGAGTACTAAGATGCAACCCAAAGGATTCCTTGCATCCTTTTTGTCTTCAGTATATAGCAACAACTCTATTTATCCTTGATAATCAGGATAAGTCACGCCAGTTGGCATAGCAAACCCTTCTTTGCCTATTGTGACTTAGTGGAGTGAAGAGTTAAAAGTGACAGAGAATAGTTTAAACTTCAAGTTCAGCAGAATCATTAGGTCCCCTAGAGACAATAATGGTAAATGGGAAGAAAAGATTTTGTGATTGGGTCCCTAAAGATAACAGTAAGAGGAATGATTCCCATTCCCACTTCTTTGTTCCTCAATCCATGTCTCTTAGTTATGAGGAAAATAGCACGATATAGGTTGCTAGTTCAAAACATACACAAAATCTTGTAGGACAGCACTTAGCTGGTCAAGGTATTATTAGCTAGCACCCTAACTGGGTCTTTAATGGAGTATTCCACTGTTGTATCAGGCAAAGAAACTTGCCTGTATCAGGCAAAGAAACTTGAAGTGAAGTGGCATATAATAAGATCAACAAATTCCATGGGTCAAACTTTTCCCATTCCTTGCTGGTAAATGCATTCTCTGGTTAGAAGCAAAGTTTTGTGGATTCATGATAGAGAATCATAAATTCCATTAGCTTTTGAGTAGTGGTGCTTAGAGAGCTGCACAGACAACAATGCATATTCATAGCTATTGCATGTATTCCTATGAAACATCTTGCTTCCTCTTCCACGAGGAGGTGGGGGTGGTCATCCTGGCTAGTTGATCTCTTTGGGTATGGTGTCACAAAAGAAAAATCAGCATCAGACTCGGCTATGGCATGCTAGATGTTTATCAATAATGATAGCCAGAATGGTCTTGTTGAGGGTAAGGCCATGTTTTTAAACTCATGCATAGCCTCAATCCCTGGCGCTTCACTCCTCTGTTCATGAGCCCACTGACAAACCATAGTGGCTGAGGAAAGAGGGTGGCTAGTATCTTCAGAAAGCGTTATCTTCTTTGCTTTAATTTTATTGAGAAAATTCTTCATAATTGTTGTCTCTTTTGTGAACACTTCCTTGGTATACAAATAATTTCACTCAGCCATTTCCAGAAGTTTATCACTTTTTATTCTGATATTGCTATCAATCCATTATTTCATTTCTTTCAAAGTATATACCAGTGGGAAAACTGTTGTCCATTTCCCATAGTATAGATCTGTCATCTCAAGACAAAGTAAAAAATTGAATGCACTAATTTATATATACAAATGTATCCACTTTGGGATAATTTGGCATATCGTTTGATGAATTTCAGCAAATGCATATACTCTACCTTCCGCAAAACCCAAGACGCAGAACATTTCTTTCATTCTTAAAGTAACCTTGTGCCTCTTTACAATCCATAACTCTGCTTATCCCTTATCCCAAGCAATTGCTGATTTGCTTTACATCACTACATATTACTTTTGACTATTCTAGAATTTCATATCAGTGGAATCAAGCAGTATGTAATCTTTAGTGTCTGATTTCATTTCACTCTGTAGTATTTCTGAAATCCATGTGTGTTACTGCATGAATCAGTAGTTGGTTCTGTTTCACTGTTGAGTAATATTCTACTCTATGAATATACTTTGAATTGTTTACCCATCACCATGATGAGTTTTATAAACATTTGTTACTCATTCTCATGGGTAAGTACTTATGATGGAATTGACGATTCAAATGTTAAGTGCATATTTCACCTTATAAGAAATTCCCAAAATATTTTCCAAATGGTTGTAGAATTTCCTTTTTTTTTTTTTTTTGGTTGTAGAATTTCCATTCCTACCAGCAGCATATGAGAGTGACTATTGCTACGTATTCTTGCCAATACTATGCATTGTCTGACTTTTTAATTTTAGAAGTTTCTATTGGGTGTTGATTGGTTTTAAGTTGCATTTTCTGTTGATTAGTGATTTTTTAAAAATATTTTTACTTATTTAGAGATAGTGTGTGAGCTTGGGGAGGAGCAGAGGGAGACGGAGAAGCAGACTCCATGCTGAACAGGCTTGATCCCACAACCCAGAGATCATGACCTGCACGGAAATCAAGAGCCGGATGCTTAACTCCCTGAGCACCCAGGTGCCTCTGATTAGTGATTTTTCAAATGCTTATTGACAACCTATATATCTTGTTTTATAAAGCATCAATTCACACATTTTGCCCATTTATAATGTTATTTTTCCTATTGAGTTGTAAGACATCTTCATATATTCTGGAAGCAAGTCATTTGTCAGATATGTGTTTTCTGAATGTTTTCTCCTAGTCTGTGGCTTTCCTTTTGATTTTTATAAAGGTCTCCCAAAGGGTAGCCATTTTTAATCTTGATAAAGTACAAATATCAACTTTTTTATGATCTAGTTTTTTATGTACTATCTTAGAGTAGTACGCGGAAGTGGTAAAAATAGTACTCCAAGTTCACTTCCTGAAAGACTTCCTCATGTACTGTCCAGAGTTTAAAGTCTTAGCTTTGACATTTAGGGCTATGATCTATTTCAAGTTAATTTTTATGTAAGATTTGAGGTAAGGGTTGAAGCTTATTTGTACATTGTACTCTTCATCTCCAGTTTGGTGTAGGTATTTTTCATATTACCCATGTCTCTGTTTAAAATGCTCAATCTTATCATTTCTTGAACATATGGGACATATTCAACACATAGTTGTAATAACTGTCTTAATGTCCTTGTTTATAAATCCTGTCATCTTTATAATTTTGAGTCCGTTTTGATATTTTTTCTCCTATTATGTCTTATTTTTCTGTTCTTTTTATTTTTGGAGAACAGATTTTGTGAATTTTGCTCTGTTGAGTGCTGGACATTTTAGTCCTACCATGTTTTTGAGCTTTGTTCTAGGACATATTAAGTTACATGGAAACAAATTGGTTCTTTTAGGTCTTGAGTGTAATCTTTAGATCAGAACAGCTGATTTTGCCACAATACTAAGGAAAAAGCGTTATGTGTAAGAATGCAATGCCCTATTTTCCATTCTGGCTTGTGAAAGAAGCCAGAAGAGAGAACCTAGTGACTTTTCCCCTCAAACCGTCTTCCTCTCAGATACGTACTCACCAGGACTCTGCGGAGGACTTGAGGGAAGGGAGATCCTCTGAATCTCTTTACAGAATGTCTCTTTGGGTGCAACTCTCTCCACTCTGACACTCTGACAGAAATGTAGCCTTCTCCAGAGACCTGAGGAGTTTGTCCAGTATTAGCGTACACCTGCTCTGAAATGACGTTAACTGCTGGGGAGATGAAATGCTATCGTGGCTATGGAGCCAGGTTTAGGGCCCCATTTCTTCTGCAGGGGGGAATGTTCATTACAGCTTCCTAGAAATCTTCTCCCCTGGACAGCACTGGAGACTTCCTTGTGATTCATATCCTCAGTCTCCTTTGTCTTTGCTGCATGCTGGCATACTTTGCTTGATGAGCCCTCTTTCTTTAGGGATCGTTTTATAGCTCTCTTTGTCTTAGTCACATTTGCAATCTTGCTAAGGAGTCATCTGACTTGGAGTTTCCAGAACTCTTTACTCACATATGCTGATTGTCACATGAGTCTTTCCCATGAATGAGTAATTCAGTAATTACGTGTTGATCTTTAACAGTTTTACTTTCGAATATCAATTCCATTATAAAAACTGTGACTCTATTGTAAATTAAGAATCTTGAAACATATTCTTGGGGCACCTGAGTGGCTCAGTGAGTTAAGTGTCTGCCTTTGGCTCACGGCTTGATCTCAGGGTCCTGGGATCAAGCTCCATATCAGGCTCCCTTCTCAGCTGGGAATCTGCTTCTCCCTCTCCCTCTGTCTCCAACCTCCCAATCAAATAAACAAATAAAATCTTTTTTAAAAAAAGAATTTGGGGACCTATTCCCGATTAAAAAAAAAAATCTTTCTAATCTAAATCTTTCTAATTTGTATGAATTCCTTCATGATCTAGATTTTTTTTGGGGGGGGGGTATCATTTATTTATTAGTATTTCCTGGTTTGCTGTTTCCCTTTTTATTTCAGTTATATTTCATGGATTTACAAAACTTAAATTCTTGTATAGTAAAAGTTATTAATCTTTACATTTATTTTTTCTTCTCTCACTTCAATGCACATGAATCAATCTCTAATCCAGAGACCTGATAATAATTAGACTCTATTTTCTGCTAGATTGATTAATATTTATGTTTGCGGACATTTTAGAGTGCTGTCTCACCTCATACATTTCCATTTTTATAATGAAGCCAGTTCCTTCCTGGCTGCCCCCACCCCACCATTTGACTAATCTGTAACATTTTTGGGAGGGTCCATGAGAGCCATGTTGGCACAATATGATTCTATTTTTTTTATGATGGTTTATTACAACATGGTGGCCATCTGATTCAAGATAATCTAATTGACATTATTTTCCTGGGATTTTAAATATGGGTTCTAAAATTCAAATTGAAAAAAAGGGAACCACTTGAATGAATATAATGCATTCCTAGGATGCTATAGATTGGACATCTTTCTTCAGTGTAACACTGAGGACTTAGTGAAAAAATAATGGATGAAGTTAGTGCTTAGTGAGAAGCAGAAGGGAAAAGATAAGAGAGGGAATTTTCTGGCTTCTTGATGTCTTCCATTTTTTTATTTCAGTTTTTCTCCAAAGACAACCTACATTTCTGTCCTTGGCATTAATGAAATGTAGCTAATATATTCTCTTTTTCTTGTTTTGTCTAGCTAAATTGAGTTGATACAGAAAACACAGGAGTTCCAGCTAATAAAGTATTCAACATTTTTTCAGTAATAATATTGGTAGAAGCTGTCAGTTGTGTCATCCAACATACACCCTAAGAGTAGAAGCTGTGTAAACTATATTCCATCTCTGAGTAGCCTATGAGGGTAGTTTGCAGAAGAAGGAAGCTAGGGTCAAGTCAGAGCCTGGTTATGAAGAAATCTATCAGATTCTATAATTTCTAGGAAAAAGAAGATTATACTTGAGCCAAGTTAAAAAAGCAAAAATACAAAAAGCCCCCAAACTTCTATGTAGATACTTTAAGTGCCAGTACCCTAGAGCTGGAGAAGGGGAAGAAGCAAAATGCAAGGGAAATAAGAGAACATTGGAAGTAGCATTTAGAAAAATGAAGTAATCCATGCAGTCTCAATCTAAAATGAATCTCCACTTGACCTTAGCCAAAAGGCCGAGAAGCAACTCAATCTAGAATAAATCTCAAGGATACAGAGTTTAGTTAACCACTAATTTCTTTTTTCACTGAGCAGCTATGAATGCATAAAGCATTGGATATATAGCACAAACCAAGGCAGATACCACTCTTACCCTGTGGAGCTCATATTCTTATGGGTATGGAAAAGGAAAATCTTAAATAATTAATTACTCAATGATTTACTTCATTGTTATTGTGATGAGTGCTATTCAGAGAACCATGAAAAGAAGGAATTTGGCTAGGTCTGCATGATGTGAAATGATTTTTTGAGGAACTAAAATAAAGTGTTTTGTATATATTTTCTAAGCCAGATACTAAAGTGTCAGACTTGTTCCAATAGGCCTGTGGATTTAAAAAAAAAAAATCACTTTATAATTACTTGTAACAAAACGTGGTGGAAATGTAAAAGTGTACGAGTATAAATTTCTGAATTCTTTTTTTATGCCTTTAACATTAATTTTCTTCTTGAAATAAGTGTTAGTCTTGTGACTTAAAATGCAGAGAATAATACATTTTATCTAGTTTTGTCAGAAGCAAGTAACAAATGCAAAGACTTATCTTAGAAATCTACCATTGTGAGTGGAAAGGCTTTGACTATCAAATAAATACTATGCTGGTTATATATATTTCCTTACACGGTAGTAAGGTTTATTTTTTCTGCTACACAACTGACATTGCTCAGACATCTCTCCAAAATATCAGAAGCTGGAAAGAGAAAGTAGGAGAACTCACCAGATTTTAAGCATGAATTATGTGCCATATTGTAGAGGAGTGCTTGGCCGTTTTTGGCTGTTTCCTTATCCTTAGAAATCCATTCTTTTATTTATCAGTCTAGTCCTATTGAATCATATCTAGTCATATCTAATTCTCCAGTAAAACAGAACTATTTTTGCCAAGGCCATGGACCCTTGGAGTTTGTTTTTAGGCTTTAAGGAGTCAATGAAACCTTAGAAATTGTATGCATAATTGCAAGTGTATTTTTGGAGTGGAGATTGGGCAGGAAGACTGATCCATAATAATTACCAGTTTTAAGAGAAAGCAGTGAGTCGGAATTTTTAGGCAGCCATGCCCAAAAATCCTTGCTCTTCTCTGAAAACTCTATCCCACATTGATCTCATTCTGGAAGCAGTTCTGAAAGATGTAATGTGCTTAAACATAAACTGATGCTCTTGCCACTTACTGGCTTGAGAAATGAATGCCTTCTCAAGATCAGAGGGAAAGTTCCTAGAGATGTAGTTCTTTTATATATTTCATTACTTCCTTAGCTTCTAGCACAGGGACTTAGTCTTAAAGAGTAATTAAAAATTCTTTTAAACAGGTAACATAAATCCTTGCTCTATAGAAAATATTGAACTCTTTAGAGATAATTTATCTACCATCATATATTTCTACATTTCTGTAATTTACAATTGGATTCAGTGGTCATTTGCAGGGATATTTTTATTTGTAATAGTATCGATAAAAATGTGTTTAATTTAATGATTTAATTTAATGTTTGATTTAATGAAAAATACACATACAGCTAGTTGACTTTGTTACTACCTAATATCATTGGGTTATTTTGAAAAGAGATCTTATAAATGTCAATCTTTTCCTTTTATGCCTAAAAAAATGGCATAGTTAGTAAATCTAGTAATATTGTTTACTCAGTATATGGAAAGCAGGATAGTAGCATCCTAGTGATACTTATCTGATAATCCTCAAATCTGTGAATAAATTTTGTTGGACTAGTTTCACAGCAAGGGAGAAAGAGATTGCAGACAGGATTAAGCTTAATAATCAAGTAACTTTAGAATAAGGAAATTATTCAGGGCACCTGGGTGGCTCAGTTGGTTAAGTGACCCACTCTTGATTTCAGCTCAGGTCATGATCTCAGAGTCCTGGAATGGAGCTGGCATTAGACTCACTGCTCCGCAGGGAGTCTACTTCTCCCCCTCTTTCTTTGCCCCTCCCCCTGCTTGCACCTGCACACACTTTCTCTAAAATAAATAAATCTTAAAAAGAAGGGGAAAAAAAAGGAAATTATTCAATATTTTCAAGGTGGGTGCAGTGTCATCACAAAGGCCCTTAAATGTGCCACAAAAGGAGAAAGATAGGAGTCAGAGTGACGAGATGTAAGAAACTCACTAGTCTATGATGGGCCATGAGGATGGAGGGGGGCCATGAGCCAAGAAATGCACGTGGCCCCTAAAAGTTGGCAAAGGCATGAAAATGGACCCTTCCCTAGAGCCTCCAGATGGAATGCAGCCCTACTGACACCTTGATTTTAACCCGGTGAAACCCATTTTGAACTTCAGCCTCCAGAACACTAAGATAGTAAATAAAGTTGCATAGTTTTAAGCTATGAAATTGGTGATAATTTGCTACAGTAAGAACAGGAGCCTTAATACACATGATCTGGTAGGGATAATAATAGATTATGTTATTGTCTATATACTATGCATAGAATAATTGGTTAAATACATACTTTTTTTTAAGTTCTCACACAACCTTATATATTAGACTTTTACAGCAGAGGGCCAAAGTAAGTTTTGTATCAAGCTCTGACTTCAGAGACTATGATCTTAACTGCTTTGCTATATAATCTTCTTTTTATAAATCACCAAAAGAATGACTGAGCTATGACACGCCACCTCGCGTATATACGGAGCACATATGAAGTGCTCAGAAAAATGCTTGTGAATAATTCATATTATAATTATAAATTGAATTTTTTATTAGAATCCAATCCTTAATGTTCTAAAGTGAAGTACTTTGGTCAATAGAATATTCAGGAGGCTGAAATTCTACCTTGGACAGAGGTGTCGGTGGCTGGAGCAACTTTGAGCTTGGCTATTTCTATTTTAGCCATTCATTGCATCAATCATTTGAGAGATACTCAAACCTTTGAGAGCTCATTTCTTATAATTTTGAGAATAAGAAGATGTATGAGTCTCCTAAGCACACCCTGGTGAATCATCTTAATCTGGGTGTTTCCCTCAAGGTGTTCCAAACAGACATTTTTTATAGTATGAGAAAGTGAAAGCATATCGAACCTAAGGCCATGTTATAGATTCCCTAAAGGTAAGCATCATATAAAACAACCGATCCATTTTTTCTTCGACTTTCCAAACTTGTTTTCATCCATTTGCTTGAAATGTTTTCTCTCTCACTCTATAAGTACGTTATGTGTAGTGTCTGATTCTCCCTATGGTATTTGCTTTCCATTAACTTCCTATTGATTTTCGGTTATGTGTACACAGCACTGCACGAACATAAACTGCAAACACCAGACTTAAAGAAGTTCTGCACTGTAACTGTTTTATCTTGGTGACAGAGAACTATAACATGAATATTGTCTGTTCCCTCTTTAAAAAAAAAAAGCATTTAAAAGCAGTGTGACAGATAGGGTCAAGTCTAACCAAGAGATGATGTCTATAAATTAGAGTGGGAAGAAATTTGGCATGTGGGATGAAGGATGTTCATGTAAAAAGGACAGATCGGAATAGATAAAGATGAGTTGTTAAAAATATAGCATTACAGAAGGTGAAGTAAAGTATAAATCATTATGAAAAGAAAGGTACACAAAGATGTGAAAAGTGAGGAGGAGTGGTAAAAAAGAAATACATAGCAAGTTGAGATGACACCTAAAAGGGAACACAGTTTTAAGACAAGAGAAACTTTAACAATCATTTTACCTTAAAATGATTAATCATGCCTTTCACATTTTAAAAGCAGTCAAATTTTTAGCTTTTTGCCTGATAATCTCAAGCACAGTCGTGATACTTTGAAATCAGAGATAGAGCTCTATGTTGGGGAAAATACTTAAGTTTATTAGTTTCAGTTATATCATCTGTAAAATGGCGATAAATATTAACCTGAGTTAATTGAATGGCTTTTAACCTAGTAAAGAAACTGGAAAAGTGCCTATGAAATTTTATATTTTAAAACATAATAGAAACAACCAAGACTCATATTGATATTGAAGTAGATTGAAATAAACAGTAAATGTAATAAAAAAGACTAGCTGTAAATACAATGGACTGAAATCACCAAGCAGAAAGGCACATGTGTTTTAACTTGCTTCGATTATTTTAAAGGTTTTGACTGAAGTCCACAATTCTGATTAAATGTATATCTCTGTTAGTAGGCATTAATACAACAGAAGAAATAAACTAAGGAGATTGATGGAAGAGATGGAATTTTTTTAAAGCTGCCCTATTGTGTAAACAATCTGAAGTTAAATGCTGGTTTTTTGTTTGTTTGTTTGTTTTTAAAGATTTTATTTATTCATGAGAGACACACAGGCAGAGACCCAGGCAGAGGGAGAAGCAGGCTCCCTACCCAGAGCCTAATGCGGGACTCGATCCCAGGACCCCAGGGTCACGCCCTGAGCCGAAAGCAGATGCTCAACCTCTGAGCCACCCAGGTGCCCCTGAAATTAAAAGATTGTACTGAGATTCCTATATATTATAATCTCATGTTTCAAGAGTTTATGAATGTATTGTTGCATTAAATTGAGGATTTTTTTCTCTATCAAATCAATAACAAGTAATTTTCTATAATTCCAAGATTATATTCTACTTTGAGATAGTATTTTTAGAAATGCAACCTAAATTATAAGAAAATTTTTAGCACATTTCTAAAAAAATATTTACATAAGAAACCTGTATTGCGTGAAGAACATTTAAACAATATTCATCTACATGAACACGAAGTCTCCTCTGAAGCATCTTTCTTATTAAACAGGGGAATTAAAAAAAAATGTGTTCTTCTGGAGGAAAGATAAGCTGCCTGTTTTATCTTAGCTTTATGCTTTCTTTCTTGCATATCATTTGTACAAATATGAATTTCTATTTATCTTTTGTTAATTATTTGAAACACTATTTTTTAGCATATTTTGAAGAGTTCAAGATTCTAAAGCAAGAAGCTTAGTTACTGAATATTTTATATTGATCTTGTTTTTTTTTT
The DNA here is from genome assembly GCF_018345385.1 of Vulpes lagopus. Lineage (NCBI taxonomy): Eukaryota > Metazoa > Chordata > Mammalia > Carnivora > Canidae > Vulpes > Vulpes lagopus. The sequence goes on from NC_054825.1 coordinate 124,581,765, forward strand.
TCTTTCCATCAAAAGTACTTACAAATACTTCAAGTGTAGGAAATAACACTTTGATGTTTTTCTCCTTTGGCCTGGTTGAATTGGACCTGAGCAGGTTATTGAAATATAATTGACAGAATGACTTTTTCTTGCAGAACAACTTCTTAGGCTGCTATTTGTAAAAACTTAATTGAATGTTCCTGGCCCAATTGCAAGCGTCAACCCAATTAAATATTCCTTATACAAATTATTAAAAATGGAAAAAGAGTGTCTACTGAATGCTTATTTACGCATTCTTATCTTTCTCAGAAATACCCTCCTAGTTCAGACAAACATTGGCTTCTTGATAAACTACTTTATTTTGGTGCATAAAGTCTCCTTTGGGACCATGTTCAATCTTGTAAGTCACCATATTTCCTGACTAGGGAGGAAGGGGGGTAGGTTTCAATGTGTCTTGGAAGAGAAGATGTAGATACGCAACCACCTCTGGTTGTCCAGTTATATGATTAGAGCTCAGCTCTTTTAAAAGGAACTTCCTCCAACACAGCTTCTTGATGTGGCCTCTCCTGCTGACTCCACTTCTCTAATACTGTACATCAAAGAAGAGCATGGAGGAATTTGAAATTTGAGTGAGTTTAATGTGCAGTCATCATTCTTCTTGTCTTATTTTCTCACAAATTAGTCCAAGTCCATATATGGTGGCATTGTTCTATTTTTTTAAGATTTTATTTATTTATTCATGAGAGACACACAGAGAGGCAGAGACACAGGCAGAGGGAGAAGCAGGCTCCACTCAGGGAGCCCAAAGTGGGACCCGATCCTGGGACTCCAGGATCACGCCCTGGGCTGAAGGTGGTGCTAAACCACTGATCCACCCAGCTGTCCCATGTTCTATTTGTTTATCTACTTTATCTTTCTTTGGGAAGCAAGATTAGGAAGTCAGAACATTCTGCTGAGTTCTATTTACCAAATTTATCTTTGAATCATCCTAATTTAGAACCACAACATAGTTACTCTTTGAATACAGCAATTTAGTGTATTTTTAGCTTCTATTTTCCAAGGTGAGAAAAACCAAAGAGGAAAATTCCCCCTTATAGCCTAACTCATTTATCAACTGGAACTTCAAGGCTGTATCACATAACCAAAGTTTAAGAAATATTCTCTACACTGGCAGAAAATACTCCTGATCTAGATTTTGTTTCACAGTGGGGTATTCCTCGGGCATACAGGTATAGCAACTGAATTTCTTCTTCTTCTTCTTCTTCTTCTTCTTCTTCTTCTTCTTCTTCTTCTTCTTCTTCTTCTTCTTCTTCTTTTTTTTTAAACAAATTCTTTTTAGTCATATAAACCTCAGTTCTCTCAATGTGTTCATGTCAGCCCTTTGTGTTAGAAATTTAAAGTGAGGACATTATAATACATCCAACGGTTTTTACAGTGCCTTCTATGTGGAAGCATGATGACATGTGCAACTTGCACTGAAAGAAGTTTTACTTTAAAAAAAAAATTTTAAAGATGTTATTTATTTGACAGAGAGGGAGAGAGAGCACAGGCAGGGGATAGGGAGAGGGGGAAGCAGACTCCCCACTGAGCAGGGAGCTGGATACAGGGCTCAATCCCAGGACCCTGGGATCATGACTGGAGCTGAAGGGAGATGCTTAACCAACAGAGGCACCCAGGTGCCCCAGGAACAGAAGTTTTAACAGGAGGAGAAACTAGTGCAGAAGAGGAACAAAGCAATAGCACATGCAGCCATCAGTCCCTCAAACTGTATTTATATTTGCTTCAGTCAACACTTTCTGTGTTTTAGGCAAACCGCTGATAATTTTAAGGTGGAGGAGAGAAGAAAGAAGTAGAGATGATGAAAAAAGAATATTGAGAAAGTTGATTGCAGTCTGTGTGCAATAAATATTTGGCATGTTAATACAAACGTCATTACCAGCCTCAAAAATGAGACCACATTTTTATGGTAAAAAGAAGATGGCCCCGATACTTGAGCATGGAGAACGATGTTCAGCCAGCTATTGACCCAGAGGGCAGCTTTTCCCTTTGCGCGTTCATCACCATTATCAAGTCTGTCCTGCAGCCTTTCAGGCAGGGATTCCTGACCCATCACACATCAAAACCAGCTCAGTCGCAAGCTGTGAACTCATTTTGACCAAACACACAGAAACTGTGTATAAAATTAGATTCGTTAAGGCCACATTTTGCAGAGTGTTCATTATTCATTATTGAAGGCTCTCGAAAGCATGGAAGGGCTACCTCCGAACTGCTTTACTACCTCAATATGTGGGCTGCATATTGGAAAGCTGCTATACTCTCCAGCTAAGGATGGTCTTCCAGATACTCTCTTCCTGTATTCCTCTTGAACCTGATTCCTCTTGAACCTGTTTCCTCTTGAACCTCTTGCTTCCAACTCGCTTTCTGTATTCCTCTTTGAACCTGTTTTCTCCCATCTGATTCTACTCTTCCCATCTTATGCTTCTTCCCAGGTCCCCCTTTCTGGTGAATCTCTTTGTATCGATGTTTCAGTCAGATGGCTGATTGGGCATTCTTATCGACTTTTCCTGTGGATGTTGCCTCAAGTGACTAATTTTTGTTTTCAAACACTGCAGTTCAACCCCTGTACCTATCTTGGGCTCTTTGGATACTACAACCTAGTACACAACCAGAGACTAAGGAACGTACTCGACTGGAGAGGAGAGTTAGTTATGTAATGTGGTGTTTAATGGCATCGGGCAAACAGAACCTGATATACCCGCCTGCACAGTAGTAGAGGTATACCTGTTACTGGAATTGGATAGGTCACATCTTTGAGCCATAAATCCCTTCCTAAACAATGTCTAGATGAGCATTTCCATTATTTATCTCTGAGACACTTACTTTTCTAGGATTATAGTCCTCACCATCCTCACCTCAGATGCACCCCTCATTTTTGTAATAATACCTTCAAAAAAGTGACTATCAAAGCTGGTCAATTTTGGAGTTTCTCTTCTTTTAGTTAACTTTCATCGCTTTGCTTTAATCAGTTATGTGTTGGTTTATAGTTATTCTCAGGTGGAGTTTTTTCTTCTTATATCTGATGTCTTGATGGAGTACATCATTAGTATTCCTATGTATCACCCACAATATATTATATCACCCACAAGTATATATATGCTGGTAACTGAATATGGGTTCCATATATGGAAAACACCATTCTACATTCATTTGCTAAACAAATGATTGCGATTCCACTGTATGCCAAGCACTAAAGTCATTTGTTAATGCACTAATTTATTCCCTTAAAACATACTGCGTTTATTGAGCATGTATTACTATATATGTTAAAATGTATAGCAATGGGAATTATGTTAAAAGCTTACTATTCCACAGTGAACAAGTTGAACACCGTATCTCAAAGTGTTTACAGAACAGTTGGGAAATCAAGTGAATAATAATCCTAATACTGCTGGTAGGAGAGAGCACAGGAAGTAATAGGGTCTTTTGGGAGCAATGATGCATAAATATAGTTTTTATACTGTAAAATTTAGGGATAATGTAATTTGAACAAAATGCCCAAAGTGACCCACATTGCTAAGGTAAGAAATTAAAAAACAGTAAAAGCTAATAGTAAAAGAATTAAATAGTTTAAATTTTCTAATGACATTTTCTGGGATGGAGATTTTGACACATCTTTTTGAATGCGAGGAGAGAAAAATAAATGTAATTTAGGTTTTGTTCTCTAAGAAAAGGGAAATGAAATCTAACAGCAATCTAAGAAATAAATCAGTGAAGAATAAGGCTACAAATTACCTTCTAACATTGATAAGTAGAAGTAGAAAGGTAGAAATCAGCAGAAGTTTAGCGGAAAGACAAATATAAAAATTGTAACCTTTAAGAGAAAAAAGAAGCCTAGATTTTCATGAAACCAAGCCTTTAAGGGAAAAAGTTAATGTTAGAAAATCACACAAAAACCTGAAAGCTTAGAATGTTCAGATCTCTAAAGAAATAGGGATACCATCATACAGATTTTATGAGGCATTTTATTTTCACAATAGTTGGTACTGAATGTTATTTTTTTTCCCCAAAGAGAGTCTACCATATAACAACTAGTAAAACAGCAAGAACAACAGGTAAAATTGGATAAAAGACTCCATCTTCTAGCAGTCCAGGACTTTACCCTGTAATTTGTCTTTAAGTTTTTTACTTAGCCTGTTCCTGAATGTCTCATATAACAATTGGTTTGTAGATTATCCCATCATTGAGTCGTTTGTTCCTGAATCATAGGCTGGGATGGCTTGTAGAGTCTATTTTCCTGACTCCAGGCCCAATAGCATTCTAACCTAAAAACATCACTCTTGGCTCTTTTGTGAAAGAGAGACCGCAGTCTCTCCTTTATAGGCTCTGTGGAAAGCATCTAATTGGTAGGCTATTTTAAGACACATTTTCAAAGATTATGCTTTTTCCAAGGTTTTTCTTAATATAGTACTAGTAGAGGACACAAACAGCTCATTGCTAGTATCATGTCATTCTAGCCCTTTAACGAATAGAACCTCTGAGAGGAGGAAAATGACTTTATCCCTTGGAAATTATATACATAGATTTACTTTCTTAGTTTTATCTAGAGTATAAACTTATAACCCCCGATCATATCTTTTCTTTTGTAGCCTATGCAACATGCTCTTTGGCTTTAGACAAGGTTTAGAAAAAATAGTGGAAAAGGATATTTAAAATGGTAGTAGAATTAAAGTTGAATGAGAGATTTGGAGATGAGTTGAAGGGTCTTGAGTAAGTAGCTACTCAAATAAGAGGAAGAATGGGATTTTGTCTTCAGAGGAGTTATCTTGGAAAGGCAGATTAGTGTCTTTGTCAGAGAAAATTCTGGACCAGGTGAACTGAGGGCATCAATTCAGACTGGTATAGGACTCTGAACATAGCTGTGATTACCTGATTTATAAATTGACATAACTGGGCTTTTTCCACTGACCTTAGAAAGTTGACATTATATTTAAAAATACTTATCTGAATATGTCTGCTACTGGACATCTACTTCCTTTGCTTACCTAGAACCCATTACCTTTTCTCTATCACATTGTTTTTACCCGCCCCCCCACCTTTGGAAAACTATCATGCTCTTGCTTTTAGGGCTTATATTTTGAAAGGCTTGATCACTAACCCAAATGCAGATGTGGCTGTGATTCAGGCATAGATGATTTTTCAATCTCTGTGCCTACAGAGCATGGCCAACCATGGTTGGGGAGGGAAAGAGGGTTTTGCATTTTTCAGAGCTAGTCAATTCTTGAAAAGGAGGCACTCTTTCCACTGTGGTTGCTAAAGGTGGAAAACAGGCTGGAGCTGCTAGCAGCCTTCTTGCTGTTCTTAGGATAGTGTTGATTGCACAAAGCCCATACAGAGAAAAGCAGACCTGAGAGAAAAAGAGAGACCAAGTCCTTATTGATATAACCTGAGCCACTGGATCTGGTATCTTCTGAAAGTTCAGTCTCTTGAGCCTGTAGATTACCACTCTTTATCTTCACAAGACACCATGACTTGCATGTTTATGTTGCTCATAGCTAGAACAGTCCTAGGTAATAAAATGTGTTTTGTTTCTACATCCATAAAGCACCTTGTGTGCCTCTATACTTCAAATGCTGAGAACTCTACACAGAATCTGCTTCTCTTCTGTCTTGCTTTACCATCTGAAGAGAGGACAGTGAAGGCAGCAGGAGTAGTCAGCCAGCCAGGTGCGCTCTTCAAATAGCTGCCATGGGTCATTTCTCTTATGCTGGTAGCATAATAATACATATTTCCCTCCCTTGCTCGTAAACAAGGTAGATTTATCTTCAACTAGATTTTTTTTTTCTGTAGCAAATAGCAGTGAAAGCCGATATTTTTAAAGAGCGATCACTATCAATACCCTTTGGTAGAGCCCAGGAGGCGGCAAGAATATGTGAACAATACGACACTTCTCTAATCTGCTCATCTGGAATCCTGCTTTTGAAATTGTTGCCATCTAATTCACTTCTTCCTATCCAGTAAGGCCAGTGTCACCGGGGATCACGGACACTAATCACTCATTCTTGCTAACTTTCAAGGACATGGATGAGAGAATGGAATCGCTCCCATTGAGATGGTCTAAAATATCTGTAACTGAGTGCTTTCCTTGGAGAAGAGTGTTAGATATTGGAATATAATAATTCTCTTCTGGTGGTTTAAAGAAAAAGAGATTTCAAACACTACATATTAATTATATTTAGAAGATAAGTTTCATTTGTAATGCCAGGATAGGAAAACCCATATAATCTTTAAGTTTTTGAATCATCTTTTTTTTTTCTTTTTCTTGAGATTGATGGCCATTTCCATACTGGCAGATAAAATGACAAGTTAAGACAGTTCTGAGGAGTCATGTGATGGTAGGGAAAGTGATTGGTAGGGAAAGTTTTCCTACCAGCGTTGATGGTAGGGAAAGTGTGTGTGTGTATATATATATATATATATATATATACACACACACACACACACACATATATATATATGTGTGTGTGTGTGTGTATATATATTTAAATATGTATGTATGTATGTATATAAAATGTAAACAGAAAATTGCACGTATTTTAAGTGGAGAGCTTGACGAATTTGCACAAAGTGAATATGCCAGTGTAACAAATACCCAAATCAAGATAAGCAACAAGACCAACCCCCCATAACCCCTTCTCCAGTCACTGTCTACCCCCTTCTCTATCACCATGGCATCTAACACTGTAAATTAGTTTTTGGCAGAGATTTGGAAAGACAGAATGTCCTACTGAAATGTGAGGAAAGTTACACTGATGGTTTAAACCTGAAACTGTATGAATGTATATTTTTTAATATTTTATTTATTCATTCATGAGAGACACAGAGAGAGAGGCAGCCTCCCTGCGGGGCGCCCAATGCAGGACTCGATTCCAGGACCCCGGGATCACGACCTGAGCCGAAGACAGACGCTGAACCACTGAGCCACCCAGGTGCCCCTGAATATTTTTAACAACAGTACCTATTTTCCTCCAGCCCACATAGGAACTTAGTTGTACTTACTCCACATTTCCTCTGGGGCATACTCGATATCAAATTTTAAGTCTTTGACTGACGTGGGAGGCTTTGTCATAAAGAGCTATATAACATTGGATACAATTGCCATAGGGGCCCTCTCTGCCTTAAGTACCTGTAATTGGGAGGAGGGGCAAGACGGTGGAAGAGTAGGGTCCCCAAATCACCTGTCCCCACCAAATTACCTAGATAACCTTCAGATCATCCTGAAAATCTACGAATTCCGCCTGAGATTTAAAGAGAGACCAGCTGGAACGCTACAGTGAGAAGAGTTCGCGCTTCTATCAAGGTAGGAAGACGGGGAAAAAGAAATAAAGAAACAAAAGGCCTCCAAGGGGGAGGGGCCCCTCGAGGAGCCGGGCTGAGGCCGGGGCGAGTGTCCCCAGGACAGGAGAGCCCCGTCCCGGGGGAGCAGGAGCTGCACCATCTTCCCGGGCGGAAAGGGGCTCGCAGGGAGTTAGAGCAGGACCCAGGAGGGCGGGGATGCCCTCGGGCTCCCAGGGACACTAACAGGCACCTGCGCCGCGAGCTCCCTAAGGGCTGCAGCGCACGGCGGGACCCGGAGCAGCTCGGAGGGGCTCGGGCGGCGGCTCCGCAGAGGGGGCTGCGGGGCGGGAGCGCGAATCCAACAGCGCAGGCCCCGGAGCACAGGGCGCCGGGACACAGCCCAGGATCAGGCCTCCCCCCGGGACAGGCAGAAGCCAGGAGGATAGGGGACAGCAAGGACGCTCCTGCCCCAGCTGAGCAGATCAGCGGCCCCGCCCCGGAGCCTCCAGGCCCTGCGGACGGAGAGCCCCTGAGCTACTGCGGGAGCTGACTCCAGGGTCCCAGAGCTGCCCCCGCCACTGTGGCTTCCTCCCGGGGCCTCACGGGGTGAACAACCCCCACTGAGCCCTGCACCAGGCAGGGGCAGAGCAGCTCCCCCAGGTGCTAACACCTGAAAATCAGCACAGCAGGCCCCTCCCCCAGAAGACCAGCGAGACGGACCAGTTCCAGGGGAAGTCAAGGAACTTAAAGTATACAGAATCGGAAGATACTCCCCCGTGTTTTTTTGTTTTTGTTTTTGTTTGTGTTTTTTTTTTTCTTTCTACTTGATTTCTGATTGCTTCCCCCACCCCACCCCTTTTTCTCTCTCCTTTCTTTTTCTTTCTCTTTTTCTTCTTTCGCCCCTTTTTTTTTCTTCTTTCTCTTTTTTCTTTTTCTCTTTTCTTTCCTTCTCTCTCTTTTTCTCCTTTTCCCAATACAGCTTGTTTTTGGCCACTCTGCACTGAGCAAAATGACTAGAAGAAAAACCTCACCTCAAAAAAAAGAATCAGAAATAGCCCTCTCTCCCACAGAGTTACAAAATCTGGATTACAATTCAATGTCAGAAAGCCAATTCAGAAGCACTATTATACAGCTACTGGTGGCTCTAGAAAAAACCATAAAGGACTCAAGAGACTTCATGACTGCAGAATTTAGATCCAATCAGGCAGAAATTAAAAATCAATTAAATGAGATGCAATCCAAGCTAGAAGTCCTAACGACAAGGGTTAACGAGGTCGAAGAACGAGTGAGTGACATAGAAGACAAGTTGATGGCAAAGAGGGAAACTGAGGAAAAAAGAGACAAGCAATTAAAAGACCATGAGGATAGATTAAGATAGATTAAGGGAAATAAATGACAGCCTGAGGAAGAAAAACCTACGTTTAATTGGGGTTCCCGAGGGCGCCGAAAGGGACAGAGGGCCAGAATATGTATTTGAACAAATCCTAGCTGAAAACTTTCCTAATCTGGGAAGGGAAACAGGCATTCAGATCCAGGAAATAGAGAGATCCCCCCCTAAAATCAACAAAAACCGTTCAACACCTCGACATTTAATAGTGAAGCTTGCAAATTCCAAAGATAAGGAGAAGATCCTTAAAGCAGCAAGAGAAAAAAAGTCCCTGACTTTTATGGGGAGGAATATTAGGGTAACAGCAGACCTCTCCACAGAGACCTGGCAGGCCAGAAAGGGCTGGCAGGATATATTCAGGGTCCTAAATGAGAAGAACATGCAACCAAGAATACTTTATCCAGCAAGGCTTTCATTCAAAATGGAAGGAGAGATAAAGAGCTTCCAAGACAGGCAGGAACTGAAAGAATATGTGACCTCCAAACCAGCTCTGCAAGAAACTTTAAGGGGGACTCTTAAAATTCCCCTTTAAGAAGAAGTTCAGTGGAACAATCCACAAAAACAAGGACTGAATAGATATGATGACACTAAACTCATATCTGTCAATAGTAACTCTGAACGTGAACGGGCTTAATGACCCCATCAAAAGGCGCAGGGTTTCAGACTGGATAAAAAAGCAGGACCCATCTATTTGCTGTCTACAAGAGACTCATTTTAGACAGAAGGACACCTACAACCTGAAAATAAAAGGTTGGAGAACCATTGACCATTCAAGTGGTCCTCAAAAGAAAGCAGGGGTAGCCATCCTTATATCAGATAAATTAAAATTTACCCCGAAGACTATAGTGAGAGATGAAGAGGGACACTATCTCATACTCAAAGGATCTATCCAACAAGAGGACTTAACAATCCTCAATATATATGCCCCGAATGTGGGAGCTGCCAAATATTTAAACCAATTAATAACCAAACTCAAGAAATACCTTGATAATAATACACTTATACTTGGTGACTTCAATCTAGCTCTTTCTATACTAGATAGGTCTTCTAAGCACAACATCTCCAAAGAAACGAGAGCTTTAAATGATACACTGGACCAGATGGATTTCACAGATATCTACAGAACTTTACATCCAAACTCAACTGAATACACATTCTTCTCAAGTGCACATGGAACTTTCTCCAGAATAGACCACATACTGGGTCACAAATCGGGTCTGAACCGATACCAAAAGATCGGGATAGTCCCCTGTATATTCTCAGACCATAATGCCTTGAAATTAGAACTTAATCACAACAAGAAGTTTGGAAGGACCACAAACACGTGGAGGTTAAGGACCATCCTGCTAAAAGATGAAAAGGACAACCAGGAAATTAAGGAAGAATTAAAAAGATTCATGGAAACTAATGAGAATGAAGATACAACTGTTCAAAATCTTTGGGATGCAGCAAAAGCAGTCCTGAGGGGGAAATACATCGCAATACAAGCATCCATTCAAAAACTGGAAAGAAATCAAATTCAAAAGCTCACCTTAAAGGAACTAGAGAAAAAGCAACAAATGGACCCCACCCCCAGCAGAAGAAGACAACTAATTAAAATTCGAGCAGAACTAAATGAAATCGAGACCAAAAGAACTGTGGAACAGATCAACAGAACCAGGAGTTGGTTCTTTGAAAGAATTAATAAGATAGATAAACCATTAGCCAACCTTATTAAAAAGAAGAGAGAGAAGACTCAAATTAATAAAATCATGAATGAGAAAGGAGAGATCACTACCAACACCAAGGAAATACAAACGATTTTAAAAACATATTATGAACAGCTGTACGCCAATAAATTAGGAAATCTAGAAGAAATGGACGCATTCCTGGAAAGCCACAAACTACCAAAACTGGAACAGGAAGAAATAGAAAACCTGAACAGGCCAAGAACCAGGGAGGAAATTGAAGCAGTCATCAAAAACCTCCCAAGACACAAGAGTCCAGGGCCAGATGGCTTCCCAGGGGAATTCTATCAAACATTTAAAGAAGAAATCATACCTATTCTACTAAAGCTGTTTGGAAAGATAGAAAGAGATGGAGTACTTCCAAATTCGTTCTATGAGGCCAGCATCACCTTAATTCCGAAACCAGACAAAGACCCCACCAAAAAGGAGAATTACAGACCAATATCCCTGATGAACATGGATGCAAAAATTCTCAACAAGATACTAGCCAATAGGATCCAACAACACATTAAGAAAATTATTCACCATGGCCAAGTAGGATTTATCCCCGGGACACAAGACTGGTTCAACACTCGTAAAACCATCAATGTGATTCATCATATCAGCAAGAGAAAAACCAAGAACCATATGATCCTCTCATTAGATGCAGAGAAAGCATTTGACAAAATACAGCATCCATTCCTGATCAAAACCCTTCAGAGTGTTGGGATAGAGGGAACTTTCCTCGACATCTTAAAAGCCATTTACGAAAAGCCCACAGCAAATATCATTCTCAATGGGGAAGCACTGGGAGCCTTTCCCCTAAGATCAGGAACAAGACAGGGATGTCCACTCTCACCACTGCTGTTCAACATAGTTCTGGAAGTCCTCGCCTCAGCAATCAGACAACAAAAAGACATTAAAGGCATTCAAATTGGCAAAGAAGAAGTCAAACTCTCCCTCTTCGCCGATGACATGATACTCTACATAGAAAACCCAAAAGCCTCCACCCCAAGATTGCTAGAACTCATACAGCAATTTGGTAGCGTGGCAGGATACAAAATCAATGCCCAGAAATCAATGGCATTTCTATACACTAACAATGAGACTGAAGAAAGAGAAATTAAGGAGTCAATCCCATTTACAATTGCACCCAAAAGCATAAGATACCTAGGAATAAACCTAACCAAAGAGGTAAAAGATCTATACCCTAAAAACTATAGAACACTTCTGAAAGAAATTGAGGAAGACACAAAGAGATGGAAAAATATTCCATGCTCATGGATTGACAGAATTAATATTGTGAAAATGTCAATGTTACCCAGGGCAATTTACACGTTTAATGCAATCCCTATCAAAATACCATGGACTTTCTTCAGAGAGTTAGAACAAATTATTTTAAGATTTGTGTGGAATCAGAAAAGACCCCGAATAGTCAGGGGAATTTTATAAAAGAAAACCATATCTGGGGGCATCACAATGCCAGATTTCAGGTTGTACTACAAAGCTGTGGTCATCAAGATAGCATGGTACCGGCACAAAAACAGACACATAGATCAATGGAACAGAATAGAGAATCCAGAAGTGGACCCTCAACTTTATGGTCAACTAATATTCGATAAAGGAGGAAAGACTATCCACTGGAGGAAAGACAGTCTCTTCAATAAATGGTGTTGGGAAAATTGGACATCCACATGCAGAAGAATGAAACTAGACCACTCTCTTTCACTATACACAAAGATAAACTCAAAATGGATGAGAGATCTAAATGTGAGACAAGAGTCCATCAAAATCATAGAAGAGAACACAGGCAACACACTTTTTGAACTTGGCCACAGTAACTTCTTGCAAGATACATCCACAAAGGCAAAAGAAACAAAAGCAAAAATGAACTATTGGGACTTCATCAAGATAAGAAGCTTTTGCACAACAAAGGATACAGTCAACAAAACTAAAAGACAACCTACAGAATGGGAGGAGATATTTGCAAATGACGTATCAGGTAAAGGGCTAGTTTCCAAAATCTATAAAGAACTTATTAAACTCAACAGCAAAGAAACAAACAATCCAATCATGAAATGGGCAAAAGACATGAAGAGAAATCTCACAGAGGAAGACATGGACATGGCCAACATGCACATGAGAAAATGCCACTTGCCATCAGGGAAATCCAAATCAAAACCACAATGAGATACCACCTCACACCAGTGAGAATGGGGAAAATTAACAAGGCAGGAAACCACAAATGTTGGAGAGGATGCGGAGAAAAGGGAACCCTCTTACACTGTTGGTGGGAATGTGAACTGGTGCAGCCACTCTGGAAAACTGTGTGGAGGTTCCTCAAAGAGTTAAAAATAGACCTGCCCTACGACCCAGCAATTGCACTGTTGGGGATTTACCCCAAAGATTCAGATGCAATGAAACATCGGGACACCTGCACCCCGATGTTTCTATCAGCAATGGCCACAATAGCCAAACAGCGGAAGGAGCCTCGGTGTCCATCGAAAGATGAATGGATAAAGAAGATGTGGTTTATGTATACAATGGAATATTACTCAGCAATTAGAAACGACAAATACCCACCATTTGCTTCAACGTGGATGGAACTGGAGGGTATTATGCTGAGTGAAATAAGTCAATCGGAGAAGGACAAACAGTGTATGTTCTCATTCATTTGGGGAATATAAAAAATAGTGAAAGGGAATATAAAGGAAGGGAAAAGAAATGTTGGGAAATATCAGGAAGGGAGACAGAACATAAAGACTCCTATCTCGGGGAGTTGAAGTTTCCTAGGGAAGATTCGTGAGCTGTAGCAAGACCACTAAGAGAAGGCTCTGTGTTTGTGCTCTCAGTTCCCTGACAACTCCTCAGCTTGAGGCATCAAATAATGTCCTCTGAAATGTTGCCAGCATTTATTGAGTCTTCTAATGTTGAAAGAAAGCAAAGTTTAAGTGAAGATCAAGAAAAGAGCCAGAAGCCAAGATTAGGTGAACGGTTTGAACCAATATCTAAACGGCAGATGAAGAAGCTAATTAAACAGAAACAGTGGGAAGAACAACGAGAACTCCGCAAACAAAAGCGAAAGGAAAAACGCAAAAGAAAACAATTAGAGTGACAGTGTCAACTGGAATCAAACTTAGATGGAAATGACAGAAAACGTATCCAAAGAGATGTTGTTCACAGCACACTCCGCCTTATCATTGACTGCAGTTTTGACAGCCTAATGGTATTAAAGGACATTAAGAAACTTCATAAGCAGATTCAGCGATGTTATGCAGAAAATCGACGGGCACTGCATCCTGTGCAGTTTTACTTGACAAGTCATGGAGGCCAGTTGAAAAAGAACATGGATGAAAATGACAAAGGATGGGTCAACTGGAAGGATATCCACATCAAACCAGAGCACTATAGTGAATTCATAAAGAAAGAAGACCTGATTTATCTAACATCAGACTCACCTAATGTACTGAAGGAATTAGGTGAATCAAAGGCCTATGTGATCGGAGGATTAGTGGATCACAACCATCACAAGGGACTCACATATAAACAAGCATCAGATCATGGAATTGATCATGCACAGCTCCCCCTTGGAAATTTTGTGAAGATGAATAGTAGAAAAGTTTTGGCAATTAATCATGTGTTTGAGATTATTCTGGAATATCTGGAAACCAGAGACTGGCAAGAAGCATTTTTTACTATATTACCCCAACGGAAAGGAGCTGTACCCACAGACAAAGCCTGTGAAAGTTCTTCACATGATCTGAAATCTGCCAGGATTGAAGATGGGTTGGACAGTGATTCCAGTGAGGAGGACAATAGCATAAATGAACTAGAGTCACCCCACGAAGAAGAAAAGCAGGATAAAGAAAATAGCAGTGAAACTACAGTGAACTCAATACCACACTAATGTCATTTGTTGTTTTTTGTTTTGTATTTTAGTTTTTGTTTTTTTAGTTTAAGGAAAACTTAGGAGAAAATGAGGTGCTTCATAGAATATTCTAATTGGAAGAAAATTTCATTTCTTCTTATTTCTGTTAGTGAATTTTTAAAACATTTTTCACAGCTAAGTGATAAAAAGCCCTTATAAGAAGTATTTTTTGTTTTTGCATAAAATTTAAATGTTTAATTTTTAAAGTAGTTTTCTAAGTCTCAGTGGTTTCTTGAGAATTTTACTTTATTGGTAAACTTTCATTCTCTTTTATTTACTTGATTATATTCTTTAGAATGTGCCTTCTGACCTTTCAGGTTTTTTTTTTTAATGTTTATATCAAATATCTTTCTGATTTATTGCCTACTTAGTTGTGGAGATAGATATTCATAAATCTCCTGTAAGTCTACCAAAATGTTCTGTATGGGAGGTTACCTCCTATTTGCAGCTTTTTTTTTTTTTTTTTAATTCAACTCAGTTACTTCAAAGGAATATAGTTAATTTTAGAAAGAAATATTAGATTGATAAACTCAACAAATTATTTTTGGACTATGGAGCCCATCTCTGTTCCTCCTCTATGATGCCTTTCATGGTTCTAAAGCAGTCACTGGAGAGTAAGAATCTCCTTAATGTATTTTAATTTCAGTAATGATGGTAAATTATTTAAATTACAGAATTTAATTTTTCAGGATAGATTATTTTAAAAGGCTGTTGAGAATCAATTTTGTCTTAAATTTAAAGGAAATAGCTCTTAGCTATCATTTTCTTCTATATGTACTTTTATTAAAAATATTTGTTCTTAAAGTGAATAAAGTTAACTTCATTATATGTGCATCTGTCTACTAGCATATAATATGCAAGCTAATATAAGTTCCTGTAAATAAGCATGTATGAATATATATATATAATTGTGTGTGTGTATATATATATATCTATATATCTGTATCTGTCCACAATCATGTATGATTCTCAGTTATCAATAACAGGACTGAGTTGCCAAATATCTGTGATATTTGCATAAATGGTTGTGTCGAACAACCCTAAGAATTTGATTTTCAGAAAGTGCGAAAATCCGTAACTAAACATTTGTATGAGGACATTGGCAAAGGAAGATGGGGCTAAAAGGAGATGTTTTCATTTTCTACTGGTAAATGTAGAGCAGTTTACATTTAAAGTAGTGACTGTTCTTTGTCGCAGCTAAAGTAGGGTTTCAGAAGCCTTCACTGAGTTTGTATAAAGTTTTTGTTCTTTTCACTCATTGGCATCTCAGATAATGTACACATTTGGTAGAAAGTTCATTAGATTTAGTATTGATGTTCACTGTCTCTTACTTTTGGTTGCTTTATTCTTAGTAATCTATTATAGCTATTCATTTAAAATAAGGTCTTAGAGCATGGTATATAAATAAAGAAAAGCCCCTATAATTCTAGAAGATCAAAGCTTATGTATTAAGTTGTATTTTTCAAAGGTTCAGGTTTTCCTGAGTAAATATGGTTCAGTAGTATGAAATCCAGTTGACCCTTGAAAAGTGTGGGGGTTAGGGGTACCGACCCCCCACATAGTTGAAAATCCATGTGTAGCTTTGTCCCCAAGCTTAATAGCCTACTATTGACCAGAAATCTTACTGATAACATAAACAGTGTATTAACACATATTTGTATGTTATATGTACTATATACTATATTCTTAAAATAAACTAGAGGAAATGTTAAAAAAAAAAAAAAAAAGACTCCTAACTCTGGGAAACGAACTAGGGGTGGTGGAAGGGGAGGAGGGCGGGGGGTGGAAGGGAATGGGTGACGGGCACTGAGGCGGACACTTGACGGGATGAGCACTGGGTATTTCTCTGTATGTTGGTAAATTGAACACCAATAAAAATTAATTTAAAAAAAAAAAGTATCTGTAATTGTTGTTGGGAAAAAGGGCCAAGGAAGAGGCAGCCCTGTCCTTTTTTTCCTTCATCTTGCTCTGCTCCGTAACTATCATGGCTTTGTCTTTAAGAAAAAGGAAACGAAATCAAAGTGTCATTTAAAGACTTTCAGCTTAAATCTTTTGCTTCATTCCTACAATCCACTTAATCTCTCCTGGTTTCTACTTTAAGGAGTACAAATCTCTTGGCTCATTCTGCTTTCCTCTGATTCTCCAAATTTAAAAGGTTGGACACAAGTTAACAGGTTGAGAGGGACACCTGGGTGGCTCAGTGGTTGAGCGTCTGCCTTTGGCCTGGGGCATGATCTTGGAGTCTCAGGATCGAGTCCTATATCGGGCTTCCTGCATAGAGCCTGCTTCTCTCTCTCCCTGTGTCTCTACCTCTCTCTGTGTGTCTTTCATGAATAAATAAATAAAATCTTAAAAAAAAAAAAAAAACAGGTTGAGAAACAGTCCCTGAGTGCTGGCCAGTGTGTGCCGTGTAAGGCTGGGCTAAGTGACATGAGAACGTGAGTTGCTTTGGAAGAATAATGGTCATCCCAACATCCTGCTGGCGGTCCTGAATTTCAGAGTGCGGTATTCTATATTCAGCTAAACTGATCTCTTGCTCATTTGCCAATGAGACTACTGAATGTTTAACAGAACTAGTACAAATGCAGGTTTACTCTCCCCAAACTATTAGATGTTACTCATCACACTGGGATATCAGAGCAATTTGACTTTTAGAAGCATAGAACATGATTTGGTTTAAAACTAGAGATGCTGGATTACACAGTTACTCATAGCATTAAGCAAATTCGGAATTAAAAGAATGTGCCTGGGCAGCCCGGGTGGCTCAGCTGTTTAGCGCCGCCTTCGGCCCAGGGCGTGATCCTAGAGACCCAGGACCAAGTCCCACGTCGGGCTCCCTGCATGGAGCCTGCTTCTCTCTCTGCCTCTCTCTGTCTGTCTCTGTGTCTCTCATGAATAAATAAATAAAATCTTAAAAAAAAATAACATGCCGGCAATGATATTTTATCTTTTCATCAAACAATAATTTTGATAACATTGATAGTGAGAATCTATGGATTTGGCAATTTTCAGAACAGTTATTTTAATTAGGTTTAAAAGGGATATTCTATATAAGACCATCAAAACATTTTTAGGTCATAGTGCCATGGTTTATTATGTAGGACCCATTTAAAGACACACATGCAATGTATCGTATTAATTTTTTATGATCCTGCATATTATCCATATTCCTGCAGGAAGTAATCATTGAGAAATAATAAGAACTGTTGAGAGGATGATTTTGCATTTAACAAAGACCATCTCTAACCTAAGAAGCTTGTAGTCTTCTTGAAGATGAGGACTCTGAGTCTGTGCTTTGGCTCAGTGTCATTGTTGCCTGAAATAGCATGTGGAAAACAACAGTAATGGGAGTGAATAGAGTGTATTTGAAAGTGGAGTGGACAGGTCAGTCCATCTGAATGCTATGTGTATATGTGTTTATGAACAGAGTGTAAAATAAAGTTGGAGTAAGAAAACCGAACCTATTATAGTCTTGCATAGCAACAGACACAATTATACTCAATAGATGTTGAATGAGTGAATGAAAAGAGCCTTGAATGCCTACTGGAGGATTTGAGTCTTCATCCTGCAGATGCTGAGGAGATCTCATGACTATAAAGTATTTCCCTCTTTGTGACCAGAAATGTTAGAGTTCTTTTGATAGACCGAGCAAAGTTACGAGTAAGATGGATGGGAACTGGCACAACTTTTCAGCTTTGTACATATTTAAATTTATGTGAAGTTTGTCCACAGGCTTTGGAGGGAGTTAGTCAAATAAATGATAAAGAAACTTCGAAACATCTTGTTCTTGGATATAAATTTGGTGGTTCAGTATCCTATGAACTATAACCAATCCATCTTTCTCAGGCTCAACAGCACCTTTTTTTCCGGTGACATTAAAAGCCTTTAAATTATCCCAGCAAGAGTTGTGACAATATCAAGTACTGCTAGAATTATAAAACCAAAATGCCATATATATGTACATATATGTATATACACACTGACATATATATCCACTAAAATACATTTTAATGTTATACATGTATACATGCCTGTTAATTAGGTTTTTAAAAATTCCATGAGATGAAATTTTGAAAACTTCAAAAATATTAGTTCATTCGAGTTTCTGATAGAAATTCAAATTTTATAAATATTTCCTTGAAGTTAGATCTATGACTTTTAAAATATAAACTGATATATTTTGTTTTGTTTGCTTTGTTTTATTATGATTTTATTTTCAGTAATGGGTTCTAATAAAATGGTCCACTTGTTTGCGCTCCTACAAAGCTGATGTCAACATATTACTAGCCAGATACAGATGACATATCTTGGTCTCTGGTCCTATCTCCATCAACATTGTTAGTAAACATGAGATGTGAGTCAATTATTTTCTGACCATTATCATCTACATAATTGGGTTACCTTCTAGATACAATCTTTGTAAATAGTGATGGGTTCTGAAAACTAGAATAGCAAATAGCATATGCACATTCACCAGAATTATGCAAGTATGTAACAGATACTAGTATTAAGAGGACTTGGAAATTTCTGAGATCGGCATGACGTTTTGCTCACAAGTTTCCAGTATAACACAGAACTAAAAATAGGTAAGGAAAATAAAGCTTTCAGAATGTTTTTAGCCTTTTGGTGGGGGAAGGGGAGCAACAAATGAAAGAATCTGATCATCATTGCATTTGGCGTCTTTGGATTATTTTAATGGATTGTGTCCCAGATGGGTATTAGCATATTGGTAGGGCATGGTCAAAATTTTTTAAAAAGCAACTGCTACTGGATTGCCTTGAACGGTTTCCTTAAAATGGCAGATTAGTTTTACTAGTGGTGTTTTTAATACAGCTTCACAGCAAAGCAGATTTGTGTAATTTGGCCACCTGCTATAAACATCAATTTTAATCAATCACATATATCTTTGCCAATATAGTTTATCAGTGAGAAAATGTTTGAAGATTTTGAAATGAATTTCATGATAAAATTAAGCAACCATCTGGAATTACAATATAGGTTTTTTTTTCTAAATGATTTGCAAGGCATAAATTTGAAATGTTGTATATAGAGAATATATACAAAGAAGTATATATCTACTTTGTCCCTGTTTACAGTGCTGTCTTATTGGGAATAATACAAAAAATTTACCTACTTAACAAGGACCTATAAACAGCCATGGGCAGAAAGATTCTTGGGTTCTGCTGGTCTAGCTTGTGTGCTTAGATAATGAATCCATCTGCTCTACCAAGGTCTCAGTGATTATGATCCAATCTCTGTAGCTCTTCAGTTGGTGTAAGACTATTGCAAAACACAAAATCTGCTTTCTAGTATTGATTTCAAGTGATGTTGTTTTACTAATGTGGCCTCAATCCAAATATAGTTTACAGGAAAAAAATTGTATTTGTCCTGAATATGCAAGTTAAACTTGCATCCTCAACTCCCTTTCTCTATAGTAGAAACTTCCTAAATTATTTAAGAAAGACACATTCAAAGAATTTGCATAAAGATTATATTACAGTCTGGATCTGTAAAACCAAAGATATTGAATATTTAAATTAGTAGTAATGTCTGCATGTAACCCCTCAATCCACTTATTTTGGGGACTTTTTTTTTTTTTAGATTTTCTTATCTTAGGCTTATTTTAGGTTTAGTGATTTATATTCATCACTAGTCGAGGGGAAGGTGGGGACTGGTTTTCATATCCTCTGTTTTATCCCTCTTTTTATACTCCTTTAATTACTCATTTTAACATGCTACCTATGGGGGTTTCTCCTTGAAATAACCAGTCTTCCTCCAGCTATGAACATATTTTATTAGCTTTATGGCTTATCCTGCCTTTTATTCAAAATCATAGGCCTTGAAAAAGATGAGATAGAAAATTAAAAATGTGAAATCTGAACAAAAGTATTTTTTAAAAATGACTTGGGGTTGCCAACGGAAGACTCATGATTAGCGCCGAAAAAAAAAAAAAAACTATTTAAAGGTCATTAGCAATGACATGTTTTACTTTTAAGTTCTGACATTATAGTCAACATATGGGATATAGAGTCACTACTTCACAGAGATTAACTTTGAACATGTAAATAAACCAAGCCTCATATAACCACTCCTGAGCATTCCTTTTTCCATTTCATTTAAAAGTAAAATATTTTTAATATTGAAGTATCTCCTTAGGCTATCACCTCAAAAATAGAGGTGAAAAGTTTTTTTAAATCATTTATCCATTTAACAAAACACATACAATGGGCTGGGTACTTAACCTGCATCAGCTGGTGTGAAAGGCATGCGAACTAACTGAGGGTGACTCTACATGGCTGGCTGTTGTCAGTATACCACAGGGCCTCTCCAGTAAACAAACATCCACGGCCCAACTTGCATGGCACAGTAATTATGAATAAACGTCTGTTTTGAAAGCAGAGAAGGAAACAGCTCACTCTTCTTTGAATGGTAGCTAACGATTTCAAGGAAAAAGTAACATTTATACTGGGTCTTGTGGGATGCATAAGACTTTCCAGGCAATGAAGAACATTCCAACAGAAAAAAAATAGTATGAAATAATATAGCAAATTGAGAGAAGGATGGGAAATTGAAGCCCATGGAATTGGATAAGGGAACAAGACAGTAGAGAAGTAGAATAAGGGGCTTAGACTTCATCTGAGGTCAAATTAAAGATATTATTGCCATGATAAGGAATTATTCTGTAGGTATGGAGAGCTAGCCAATATTTTAAAGCAGAAGACTGACATGAATTTATAGATTTTTGTAAATAGATTATGAAGTGATAATGTAGAGGTTCTGCTAAACAGGAACAGAATGGTCGAAGAGCCAATTATACAGAAATGGTAGGGATGTGAGATTTTTTCCAGCAGAAACTAAAACCATGGGTTTTTCTAGGAAGAAAGTTGCTATTTCTCTCTTATATGTGCTCTATACTAACATTAGTTCTTATATAGATTAAATAAAATATATGAAAATTAAAGATTACTGTATACACCTTATTTTTTAAAGTTTATCATCCTTTGATGAATTTTTGTGCATCTTTACACTTTTTTTTAATACAAGTTTTAGGAACTTTTTCATCCAAGTTACTATTTTACATGTTGCTAGAGAGGTCCATCAGGTTGATGAATTAACTCCATTATAACACAAAAAACAATTTTTTAAAGTAAATATGTGTTTCCTTTATCAATATTTTGTATCTACCCAAGGGCACAACCAATTGGTTTGTGTTTTGTCCCTTTTACTTGACTGTTCTTCAAAAGTTAGACATAATATAAGTTGGTAGATAAATATCCAGCAAGCAGCTGGATGTAGAAAAAAGGAAAAAGTAGATGAATAAGGAACATACCAAAAGATAATTTAATTCTTCTATAATTGAAAGTTGAAAAGACAAGACGTCATGGGGGTTGGAATGTAGGAAGTCCTGTTATAATTAGTATTATTACTATATACAATGCCTTTATTTCTTAGTCTTCTCTTATTTACACTGTTCAAAATCCCTGCTATCATGGGTTATGAAATAGGATTCACAAGCCTGTGAAAGTTTGTCCATGTCAAGTATTATTTGATGGTTTTGACTTGATTTGACAGGTCAGATCAATCAAAACAATGAAACAAGCCTCTACACTATATCTAGTCTAATTATACTGTCAACACATAGATGTTTTGTAATAGTAAAGCATATTAATTGTTTGCTGCAAGAAGTTTAGGATCCTTAGCTGCCCTTCCAGCATGTAAAGTGTTGTTCACTTTAAGCAAATATGTAAAGGAATAGCTGGATTAAATTTTTAGCAAAGCAATTTATTTCCTTACTTAATGCGAGACTAGTACTAATGATTCTTGTAACAATTGTCATAAAGATGATTCATATTTTTCTATGTAGCTTTATAAATGCACCATCTAGCATAAGATAGAAGATTCTAGTTTAATTGCTAACATTTATCTTTTTGGGTCTCATTTTCCCCCTGGAGTAACATTTCTAGAAATGATAAAAAAATAAATCATTACTTAAGAGATTGAGCTTTAAAAAGGAACTCAAAGTTATTAGATAAAAGTTTTCATGGATGGTAGTGGTGGTGCATGTATTATCCTAGTTTATATTATTTTGTCTGTGAGGCCATAGATATAATTAAAGACTTAATTGCTATAATTGTCTTTTGGGGGGAGTCAAAATTTAGGTTAAAAGTATAAAAGCAGTAGACATTCACTATAAGATTATCCTGTTAGATAATACCTTAACTGGGTAACTCTTTCTGTGTCTTTTTTCCTTTCTTACCCTCTGCCTCTCCTCATATCTGTCACTTCCACCTTCCTTCTTTTCCACCTACACGTACTTATTGAGCTTACTGAGTATAAAATGTATTAATGTCATGACAAATATATTGTCATGCAAACAAATGCAAATATTTCTTAGATTAAAAGTGCTGTTAAGATTAGTATTGAGCAATATTTGAAGAAGGAAAGAGCCATACTTTTGGAGGGACAGTATAAGTGCACAGTGATTGAATCAGCAAAACTGATTCTTTAAGACCAAGTCCAAAAGCCCAGTTAGGTAGAGGAGTCTTGCAGGCTCTGTAGGTCTAGAAGGCAAGAGGTCACGTTCCAGCTAGCAGAGGGAGGATCTATTAGACTAAGGCTCAGGTGAGGAAATTACAAACAAATCACAGTTTTACATGGCCTTTTTCGCAGATCTTTGTGAGAGAAAGTGCATGGCGCAAAAAAAGAGCACGAATGGTCAAAAGAAGGAAGGCACAATTAGTGATTTGGGTCTTCAAAGAAGACAAATTCATAAGAATACAAACTCTTTGTCTTCATCAGTGTGCCTTAGCTGGACCATGGTGGAGTTGGCCAAATGGGGGGACCCTTGTCAAGAACATTAAATTGATTGACTAGAGGTCACTAAGTGGTATAGTTGGTTAAGCATCCTACTTTTGGTTTTGGTTCAGGTCATGATCTCAGGGTTGTGAGATGGTGCCGTGTGTGGGGCTCCATGCTCAGGGAGCATGTCTGCTTGAGATTTTCCCTTTCCCTTTGCTCCTTCTGCTTGTGTTCTATTTGATAGGTAGGTAGGTAGGTAGGTAGGTAGGTAGACAGACAGACAAACAGACATAAAATATCAATTGATTGGCTGTGATGGACTTTGAAGTCAGACTGTCTGGACTCAAACCCCAGCTTTACTGCTTATAAATTATGTGACTTTGGGCAAATTCAACTTCTTTGTGTCCCAGTATTCTTATCTTTGGCCTGAAGAAAATAATGGTACACACCTCATAGAATTATAAGGATCAACTGAAATAATATTTATAAAGTGCTTAGAATAATGCCTAGACAATAGTAAATGGTTGTTAAATATATTTTAAAAATTATGCTATATGCATAAATAGTTCATAGCAGAAACTATAAGTACTACCATTATAAACAAAAGCAAATGCTACATCACTGGAGTTTGGATAAGTGTGGTTTGTGGTGTGTAAGGGAAGGAGTGGATCTAGAGTTTATTTCCTCTAGTTTTATGAGGCAAACCAAGTTCTTGCCCAGGCATGCCAAATTGGCCTGGATATATTTTAAACTCTGGCATATAAGTATTAAAAGAATCTAAGATTTCAAATTCTTATTTAAAGGCATAGGAATTTTTGTGACCCCCAATCCACTCTTGAGTTAGCAAAATTTGGACTGAACTTCTCTTTCCAGGACACTTAGCAATCTTCAGGCATAGAAACTTATATATATAAACTTATGACTATAAAAATACCATACCACACAGTTCACATGGGTCCATAGACCAGACAAACAGGCCAAACACAACAGCTAAACGCTGTTTAAAGCTGTTTCAGTGGCTGGTGCACATGTTTGGCTCATTAATGAATAGCTGACTCTTGTGATTTGTATGGTTTTTGTGAGTAGCACCTGGGACTTTTTGACATTTGAAAGTCTCATTCTATCTTTGAGTCCATGAGATATCCATTTGGAGAGTCCTAAAAATATGAAGATATTTTGGAGAAGCTGGAGACTGATGCAGATTAAGAAATGATTAATTGTCCTATTGAAAGGTTAGTTCATATATTCTGTAATTCTAGGGGGAGAGTTCTATTGGATGACAAAAAATGTGAATTTCTCTCTATGTCACTTTGCTCAATCTATGGAGAGCAAAGGATTATTTTTTACAGTAAGTTTTCAAATAATTTGTCGAAACTAATTTTGTATTCCAGAGTCACATATTGCTCTTGGGTTTTTCTCCACGCATTTCCCCCTAGTGGATTATTTATACTTTTAACAAAATGATGAATGGTTCTTTATATATTCTAAATGTGTTTATTTCCACTGAAGAATCTGAGTGAAACAAGTATATTCTTGCAGAAGAAGCCTAATATGGTTACCTATTCCTTTGAAATTCGCTTTATCTTTGATTCTACGAATTCTCTACAAGTTGGATGCTGTATATTAAAAGCTACAGTATTTCATATTTCTAATAGCAAAGACAAGATTGTAGAAACAGATTATAATAGAGAAAGGACTTTAGTTTCTTTTAGACAGGAGTATTTCGTAACATAAAAAAATCCATTTAAGGATTTAAAAATATATTTTCTTTTCATGTTACTATAAAACTTTTAAAGACATGAAATTATTTTTCTCTTTTCTGGTGATCCTTTCTCTTTCTGATTTCCTTCTCTAGCCCCCATCACATTTTTGTACTTTGGCACGTAAGCATTTGACTACAATTTTGACTTCAGAGATGTATTCATTTGTTTCATACTGAAGATGTGCACACACACATGCACACAGACACACACATATGGCTGATTTTGAAGAAGAAAGAATAAGGCAAAGTGAAGATTTGGGACAACTTGGCACAGAATTCTCCAGAAGACTGCTTCATTTTTCCCCCTTCCTTTATAATCAAACTGTTATAAAAAATTATATTTAAGCTTTTGGAATTTCCCAAATTGAAATGGAATTAAATATCATTTGGAGATTCTTAAAAGTGTATTTGTAAACACATATATAAGTACTTTTGCAGTAAGTAGCATGAGTAGAAAATATGTACAAGCTTATTTGTTAATAATCTAATTGAAAATTTTTTATAAGAAGGACTTCAATAAGCTACAGGTTTTTGATTTTTCAAAAAATTTTAAGCTATAACCAAGACATTATGGCACTTATATAGAAATGTACACATGTTCACAACATGATCTATACCCTCTAAGGATTTATAATTTGGTTGAGGAGAAAAACAGTTGATACCATGAAGACATGAGCTAGTTTGTGAATGGCACAGAAGACCAAAGGCATTTTTGATTCCTTAGGATATTGGGCAGATGTATATATGCATAGTTCTCTGTAGAAAGGATTCCTACATTCCTTTAGTTTCTCCTCAGCTTTAAAATCATAATTGTTCTCATTGCTTAGGGGAGTGTTGAAATAATCAGGGATGGCCTCCTAGAGGAAGTAAGATAAATGTGGGACTTAAAAGTTGTGTAAGATGCTCATGGGTAGGGACACATTCAGAGGAAAGGGGGAGCATTCTATGAGATGTCAAGAGTATGAATGGACGATATAAGGCAGGAAAGGGTAAAGTAAATTTGTTCAGAAATGATGTAAATTTGTTCAGAAATGATGTGTAGGTAGCAAGTTGAATTAGAGCTGCATTAAATTGGGCCAAATTATAGAAGGCTTTGGTTTCCAATTAAATCATGTTGGTAGAATGGGAACTTTAAATATTTTTGAAAGTAGAACTTGTGGGGTATAAAACAGAATGGGAAGTGAAAAGAGATGAAGTTGGCATATTTTTTAAAATACAGCATATATCAATGCATAAAAGATTTAATATGAAGAAGAAATATAAGAAATAAGGATGAGAGAAAATGATAAAAAAGAACTACTACAAGGACTTTTCAACTAGATGTGCATGGATATAGAAGCTATAAATACACTTAGTCACCCTAACAACAACAACAGCAGCAGCAACAACATGGTAGAGTGCCTGTGTTATAAGCCAGACACTGTTTTAGGAACTTGAAATACATCAGTGGACAGAGGAAGGAGTGTTTCCATCCTAGGGAACGATAAGAGATCCTTGGTGAATGAAACATGGTGGTGGCACAAAATACTAGCTGTGAAAGGGGAAACTGTTACACAATAGGGGAGCAATTTCAAAATTTTGTTTCCTAAAACAGTAGGCAGGAAATTTGTTGAAGTTTGAAAGAGACATATTATTTGCCATTAATATTCCATTTGAACTAAAGAATAGATTCACTCAAGAGTATTTATATTAAACATCTCGGGATCTCCAGATAAGTCCCAAAGTAGAAAAGACCATTTCAGGTAGAGAAAACTGTAGAGACCAATGAATCAAAGCAATGTAACATAGAGAATGCTAAGGAAATTGCACACTAAATGACAGAGTGCTGGCCGAACCGTCAACAGCTGTGACATGACCCTGGGTGTGGCAAAGGCCAGCTCACGAGAGACCTTGCGCACCAGCACTTTAGTTAGAGAGTGTCCTGAAGCAGAGTCCTTTGAACCCTGAGATATTCGAAGAAACAATGCTCTCGTCATAATTGGCAAACATAACATGTCAAGCGATAACACAAATCTGTGAACTATTGTGAAGTAGGGCAGTGTAGTTGAATGTACAGCCAGTGGTCATACTTGTAGGATGAATTAGGTTGAAGGAGAGTCAGACCATAAACAGACAAAGGACATTTACTGAGCTTCCAGAGGGCAATCTTCACCTAGTCAGAATATAAAAAAGGAGCACAAAAAAATAAATAACACTAATTTATTAATTTATTAAATAAATATTTATTAGCTGTTCATGAAATATCACTGTGGGAGATGAGGGTTTTCCTCTTGAGGAGTTTATAAGGTACCACAAACATCACGAGCTTTGAGTCTGAAGAACTAAAGTAATAGAATCTACTGAGTGATGTTGTAGGCCACTTCCTGCCCCCCGGGTACCTTGAGTGAATTATGTTGCTGATCTTCAAAGATTAGGAAGGTTAATGGACAATTGCATTTCTTAATGTGCTGGTAAGTGCTTCTTTTGTGAACTGAATGTTAGCCTATTTATAAGACATGCCACAAAGTGGTCTAGTGGGAACTCTTTAAGCTGGTGCTATAAACTTGGGGTTGTGAAAAATAAGTAAGTCCGTGCTTAAGTATATGATGAAAGTAAGAGAGAAAAGAATGCATGAGCAGAACAAAAAAGGAAGTATTAGAAACCATGACCATGACAGTGTTGGTTGGTGCTCTACATGCAGACCCGCACTGGTTTTGTTCTTGCTCTGTCCAGGGAGGTTGAGCATCAGGAGAATTTGGCTTCCTCCCCAACTCCAGGGGTGAAGCTTGATTAGTCCAAGCCAATTATGGAAATTCCAGACCCCTGCCAAGTGATTCATTCTGGCATGGGCATGCGACAGAATTTTGGCAAGTGAGACGTGAAAGGAAATCAGTTGGACAGCTTCTGGGACGGCTTTAGCCCTTCTTATTGAGGGATATAAGGAAGAGAATGTATCTCCTCTTCACTCCTTCTTTTTGGATATTGTTGTGTGAGGATGTGATGTTCGAAGCTACTGCGGACATCTTGCTATGCTGAAAGGACAAGCGTGAGGACATACGTCTACGTTCCAGTGGCAGCGTGGGGGACATAGAACCCAAGGTTGTTGTGGTGTAATGGATTCTTGAGTTAATCAACTAACCATTGCCCTCCCACAACTATGATCTCCTATATGACATAACAAACGTCTTTACTGAGGTCAATTGTTTTAGTGGCTTTTCCCCCCCAGCTCTTGCAGCTGAAAGCATTCCTGGGATGGGACAACTTTTCCTCTGTCCCTTTAGGATCAGAGTTTGCGGGGCCTGTGAATTAAAATGAGAAAAAGCAGAGTAACAGGAGAAAAGGCACACGTTTCTTTCGTGATAGTAATATTTTCTGTATATGAAGCCCCACAGAAAAATAGTGAAAACACAAAGAGGCAGTTAGATTTGGGCCATTTTAACAAGGAATGGTCAATTATGGAGAAGTGACTAGACAAAGGAAAAGAGATTTGGGGCTACCAGGAGCAAAAAATTGTAGGAAGATGGCTAGGAAATGTCTAGGAGATTAGGATTGTTGAGTATGGTTTCATATGCAGGTAAGAGATGTTTTCCTCTTCCTGAAAAGGGGGTACATCTACAAATAGGAATTTATGACACCCTTACCAAAGGGAAATTAGGCTCTGCCTTTAGGCATAAAGGGGAGGACAGAGTGACCTTGTCTCTGCTGCTTCTCAATTGCCTATGGTTCAGCATAATCCCTATGCCGAGGAACTATGTTGGGGGGTATATTCTGGTCCCTTTCAATGTCCTATCTGATCCAGTAAGTTTTTCATGTTATGACTGAATATTGTGTCTCCCCAACTCTCATATGCTGAAACCCTACCCCTCAAAGTGATGTATTAGGGGGTGTGGACTTGGGAGGTCATTAGAATTAGAAGAGGTCATGAAAGTGGAGATTAGTGCCCTTAAAATAGTCAGAGGAGGGCCCATTTGTCTCTCTACTTTCCACCTTGTGAGGATACAATAACAAGTCTGTAACCCAGGAGAGGGCTCTTACCAGAACCCAACCCTATCCACACCCTCTTCTTGGACTTCCAGTGTCCAGAATTGTGAGAAATAGATTTATAAACTTATGGTATTTTGGTATAGCAGCCTGAAGTAAGACATCCACTCTTGTTTTCCCAGAGGTTGAGCTTGACCCTCTTGTTTAGGCTAGTAGGTAGGTACATTTTGTACTTCCTTCAGAGCTAAAGCAGAATGAAGGGGGGTGAGTTTTCATGTTAGACATATTCATAATAATTTTTCTGTGTGTAGTCAAACCAAATTTTATTTTTTAATTTTTTTCAAACCAAATTTTAATTGTCATAGTGAAGCTGGAGGTGATAAATGAGAAATAAAACAATTGAAACAATTTATAGACAGGTTTTAAAGTAAATCTTCAATGGTTTACTACAAAGGCGTTTTTCTTATTTTTATGACTACTAAGAGTGAAAAGTGATCAAGAACTAGAGATGGGTGAGGAAGACAGCTATTGTTCGGGTATGAAAATAAATGTAGTCTGTAGAGAAATTAAAGGAAGTCGATGACCCCCGACTGACTCTTAAAACAGAAATATACATGAAACAAAGTTTGACCCTTTATAAATACAGTCTAGATATAAAGAAATTCAGATTGGAATCATATGATCAATAAAATGTCTCTTTTTATATCACCATTGATACATTTGTGTAGGAGTTTGAGTGACATTTAAGAACCTCTTGGTTATATGAAATTGAATTTCGGTGAAACTAGACTGTTATTTTATGAAGTATCTGACTTAGCATTTTTTCTTTAGGAAGATATCATTTTAATTAGTGTATTTGAAGGTTGAGTGGTGAGTTTTATCCTTTCAAAGTAGTGATTTTCTTCACAGACTTCCGTTCTATGTCATATATTACTGACCTTTAAAATGTCTCTGAATTACTTCTGTTTTCCCTTCTTAAATTGGGAGAACTTTATTCCTGATTGAGAAGCAAGAACTGAAAATGTCACTTCTCCCCTTTGAGGTATGAGGTGTGGAGGAAATCTTTTAGAAATGTTCAGTTTTCTAGTCCCACCAAGTCCAGCTTCCACTTGTAGAGAATGTTAGGTCAAACTTTTGTATTTATTGGCATTTTTCATATTCAAGTGTAAGGACTTGATGTCCATGTGAAAGCAAGAAGTAGAACTCACACACATACAAATCTCCACCTATTTTAGGGAATTCAGTACCCAAACGAGAGCAATTACTGGCAATATTTAACATATTGGCAAGAAATGTCAGAGTTCAAATGGCCACTCTGTTCACTTTTTACTTTACTTGCTCCGTGATACTGGCTTAAGAAGGGTCCTTTTTAAAGGAAGATTGTGACCTCATGTGGACTGACAGCCAGCAGTCATGGCTCCTATAATATGTATCATGGCTCTAGATTAAGAGAAAATTATTCACTCACTTGGAAAATGTTTTAAGTATTGAATTTGATGTCCTGAAGTTCATCAAATGTTTACTGTGTGATTGGCCTGCCTAATAAGTGATCACAGCACTTTAAAAATTGTTCTAACTGCTTCCTAGACTCCATGAAGAAAAGTTTCACTTTCTCAACGATTTTGGCTACCACCACAGGAGAGAGGCTTGTACCGGGTTCTTGATGGCTACAGATACTAAAAACATACAATTAGAAAGAACTAGAAGTATACATTCAGCCATATCTAAGTGTAAGAAAGAACTGCAGGTGATACGGCTGAAGTATAACCAGATGAAGGTACAATGATTAGATATCATTTGATGAAAATAAAATCATCCATTCATGCAACAAGTATCTATTATGCCTGGGACAGTGCTTTGTGAAGAGTAAGGATGTAAACAAAACAGACATATGGAGATTATTTTTGGTGAGAGATTAATTAAAACATCCCACTAACATTTAATTACAAACTAGGTTAAGTATCATGGTTGAAATGTACTGCTGGGTAGAGGTTGGGTTATATACAGGGCAGAGAATTTAACTTCTATATTGTTTAATGAGCTGGGAATCATGAAATGTGTTTTAACATTTAGCCATGTGACCCTTTGGTGCTTCATTTTCTTCAATTTCTTCTTTTTTAAAAATTTTATTTATTCATGAGAGAGAGAGAGGCGGAGACACAGGCAGAGGGAGAAGCAGGCTCCATGCAGGGAGCCCCATGTGGGACTTGATCCCAGGGCCCCAGGATCACGCCCTGAGCCAAAGGCAGCTGCTCAACCACTGAGCCACCCAAGTGCCCCTCTTCAACTTCTTCAAAACCTGGAGAAGTTACATTTATCTTATCTCACAGAGCAGATTAACATAAGTGAAGCAGCCTTGAGAAATTAAAAACGTCATAGAGACTGAAGTTGTATCTTGTACGGAATAATAGTTAAACGTACTAACTAAGGCCAAGAGCATGTTTTGCAGAACAAGATTGTTATACCAAATGAATTATGCAAGGTCGACAGATGCAACTTTTTGTTGTTGTTGCAAGTATTTCACAAAACGTTTTACAGTAGGTAGTTGACCTTTGAGAACAGTCATAGAACACTAGAGATAGGAACAGGTGTAGTGGTTTCAGAAAAAAAAAATCAGTAGGGAAGAGATACAATGTGGGGCTAGACATGCAAGTCCTTATTCAATTCCTTTTGTAGAGGCCTAAGTCAGTGGAAAGAGCCTTCTTTTGAGTTCTGATCTGTTTCCTTGGGGAGAAATTTTTCCCTCTCAACTCTTCCTCAGTTCCTTCCTGCTTTTTGGCCAGCAATGGTGTCTCCAGTGGGTAATTATGACTTTTCTGTGAGCTAACTCGGTGGAAGAGCCCCTAAATACCTATGTCTGGGCTCCTGGTATGTTTAGGTTTTGCTCCTTCTTCCTTTTTTTTTTTTTTTTTTTTTAAACAGAGTACTCTACATTGGTGCCTATTCTGTTATGTTTTTCTTCATACTTTTCTGATTTATACTATCCCAGCATTGTTCTCCTAAAGATAAATTTTTACAGAGTATTAGATTCTGTAGATCTTGTGCTTCCTTTAACTTAACTCCCTGGCACTCTGTGACCAGATTTGATTTTGCATATTTCTGACACCTGGGTAGTTGTTACAAGTGCCTAATATCAAAAGCATAACAAATCAATAGAAGGGGTAGCCTATGGCTTTCTGTCATTCTCAAGCCACTAAAAATCATGATCTATTTCAGGAAGAAAAAAAAATTCATGAAGCTCCCTGTTATCTTCCTTTATGTCAGATAAGCAAGCTTTGACAGTCTAGGTTTATATAAGGCACGTATCACGTAGAATTGATAGAGTTTTTTTTTTTCGATAGAATTGCCAA
This sequence comes from Vulpes lagopus, assembly GCF_018345385.1. Taxonomy (NCBI): domain Eukaryota; kingdom Metazoa; phylum Chordata; class Mammalia; order Carnivora; family Canidae; genus Vulpes; species Vulpes lagopus. Next base: position 124,613,971 of record NC_054825.1, read on the forward strand.
CAGTGATTTTTATTTTATACATATACTCAGCATGTCAAAAATGATTGTATTATGAACATTTAATTTGGTTCTTTAATGTTTTTATATCAGCAGAAATCTCTGAAAAGCAACACTCTGGCTCCTTGTATATAAGGGTGATTTGACCCTGACATCTCTCACACCACTAATCACTAAGGGAGGTTTGGCTGATGATCCAAATTTGTTTGTTTTCTGATGATCCCTTTTCTCCTCTACTGTCCCATTTCTGTTTATTACCAGGTTAAAAATCCTGGACATTTTAATAAGAAAAAGAGGGATTTTCATCAGAGTTATGAAAATCAATTTTATAAATGTGACATCAGTGCAGTTTCCAAATATAAAGCATCATTCGATGTAAGGAAAGCTTTGTGTGTACCCCTTTCTAAAACAGCACTTCAAATTCATGAACATTTCCTCAAGCACTGAGCAACAGTGTACTTTATGCCCGGTGCTCTCTGTAAGAGGACAGTCAGGCAGGAGATGCGGGGTGGCAGGTGGAAGGGAGCACAGGTGCTGGCCCACACACAGAGGGTGCTTTCAGCCCTCTACATTCTGTATCAGTTGGCTGTATTTCCATTGAACTGTGAAGAATTTTTTTTTCTCAAATCTTCTTTTGTGGGGTGTGGTCTGTCACCAAATAGGGTGGGTTATTTTCTCTTTTGTACTTACAACAATCTCCTTCTGTAGTTGATATTGTTACTGCACTTCGCACGCCTGCTTCCTAGTGGTTTCACGCCTGGGATAACCCTCTCTTTTCTGTGTTCATGACCATTTTTTCTTTTCAGGGAAAATTGGAAGAAAGTAGAACAGGATAACCCTGTATTCTTTTGTACTCTTTGTAATATCTCATAATTTTTTTTAGTCTCTTTTCTATACTACTTAAAACAAAAATCCTTTGTCCATGCCTTTCCTTCTCTTCTGAATACCTTTTTTTGTCCTTTTTCTTTATTCCCCTTTGTCCTTATCTTAGTCAACAGTAAAAGCCTTCTCAATTTTTCTAAAGCTATTTTTCAAAGGAGTCTTATTATGTTTGTATCAAATTTCTTCTCATTCCCCCCATCGTCCCATCTTCTATAAGACTTTAATGTGACCTCTGCTCAAATGACTAGAATAAATATCACTATTATTTCTCCACACATTGCATAGCATGAAAAAGACTGTCCTTGTTTTTCCCGTCTGAAAACAATTATCCATATTATAATTCACCTGTAAGTGCCTAAAAAGTGTGCATCGAGTCTTAGCAGTAACACTTATTTATTCTAATTCTTCTTTATTTGAGTAGGGAATCCTTCTTGTGACTTCTTTCAGGGTGTGGAGACATTAAAAGACTAATGATTTAGGTGTCAGTTGGGAAAAAGTGAGGTAGCAACTGTTGACATTTGGAATTCTGGAGAAGGCACTTTATTTTTATGAAAAGATGATGGTGCCAAATAGGATTTTACATGTTTTGATTCATTTCACAAATATGAATTTAGAGGAAAGACCCAAATGAAGGTTTTAGAGTGATCAGATGATAAAACTTGGTATCTATATAAGAGGTGAGGCAGCCCCTGCCCCAAGAAGGCAGGGAGCAAAGAAAGAATGAAAGTTGAAGTTAGCACTATGAATTCTATACTGGGAATGGGAAATGGGAAAAGGGAATCAAAAGGAAATAATTCCAACTCTGAGTCCCTCATTTGAAAGTACTGTTGATGACGTATTTACTAATCTTGATAAAATGATGCCAATGTATATTTTACCCCAACTCTACCAATATTATCATTTTCATCAGCATTGTTATCATTATCATTGAGAACCCACTCCATATGGAATAAGATGCGCTGTGTTTGTGCTGTGACCAGAGGTTAGACAACAACTCTGCTCACAAAAATGCAATGATCCCGGAGTAGAGACAGGACATATATAGAGCAACGAAGAAATGCTAATAAAAATCATTAGACTTTCTGGAAGAGTGCTGAGAATTTGCCCTGATTGTGATTTTCTCCTTTACACTATTATATAAAATTCATCTATCTTTCATAAGTTGATTGACATTGGATGTTAATCAATCTGGTTCATATGAAGAAAACTTGTAATTCCTTTTTTTTTTTTTACTTGTAATTCCAAACATGATTTGTTCTCTTTACAAAACTACTCTGGTATGAACTGTATTTGACTCTCCAGAGAATATGGTGATTCCTCAAATTATTGATACCTGTTTGTATGAATGAATGTAATTAATGCTTATCATTGTAACAAGTAATCTTACAAATCTCATTCTCCTTTTTCTTCTCTTTTTTTAAAGTAGGCTCCATGCCCAGCATGGGGCTTGAGCCCTACGATTGAGACGTGCATGCTCTACTAACTAAGCCAGCCATGTACCTGAAAATCTCGGATTTTTAACCTGAGGTCTGATGGGGATTTGGGTAGAGGTCATTCCTGGATCACACCTCTAAGCAGTGACTTAGGGATGTAGTTTCCTTTAATTATGTAGCTCCGCCGTCTTGGAGTCTATCACTTCCTGCCTCAGGTAAAGGAGAAAGAGTGAACTATCAGATGGGATTTTTTAAAGAATATGTCACTTCTGTCTGTGTTCTATTGGTCTGAATTTAGTAGAGTGACCTCAACTTTATAGTAAGAGGGGGCTAAGAAGTGTCTTCTTGTGGGGCCTCCAAAGGAGAGAATGGGTTTGGTGAATCCATAGCACTGTCTCTGTGACGCTGCAGAATATCTAACAAAATGACAATAGGCATTTGGAAATTAGGAACTTAGGAGAGAGGACAGAATGATAAATACAGCTTCAGAAGACAGTGACAATGATATAGGGTTGATTAATTTGATGTTGGTCAATGAAAGCCATTGTCCAAAGAAAGATCAACATAGCAAATGATTAAAAAGGGACTTAAAGAGTGCCTGGCTGGCTCAATTGGTAGAGCATGCAACTCTTGACATCAGGTTCATGAATTTGAGCCCACACTGGGTGAGGATCCTACTTAAAAAAAATAAAAGGAGGGATCCTTGGGTGGTGCAGTGGTTTAGCGCCTGCCTTTGGCCCAGGGCACGATCCTGGAGGCCTGGGATCGAGTCCCACGTCGGGCTCCCGGTGCATGGAGCCTGCTTCTCTCTCTGCCTCTCTGCCTCTCTCTCTCTCTGTGTGTGTGACTATCATAAAAAATAATAATAAAAATAAATAAATAAATAAATAAATAAATAAATAAATATAAAAAATAAAAGGATTTAAAGAATGCTTTTAAAAATGGGAAAAAGGGACTCTCCTGCAGCATAGACTTTTAATTGCCTCTTATCGTCCATTTGTTCCTTTTTTGTAACAAAACTGATTTATTGCCCAGGTAAATGACTATTTTGTACTTTTCCTTATAATTGGGTATGATCATGTGACTAATTTTTTTCCATTGATACATACATGGAAATGTTATGTGATATTTCTGCGAAGTCTCCTTTAAAAAAGGAATTATGCTCTTCATCTTTCTTCTTTTTTGAATCATGAGCAGACCTTTGGGATGGGAAGCATATGCAGGGATGGTGGAGTAAGAAGAAAGAAGTCTCAGTCTCTAAAAGATCTGCCTTCTTTCAGAATCTTTTTACAGAAGAGAAAATTATACCACTATTTTATTCAAGCCACTATTAATTTTTGTTTTCTGTCTCATGCAGCCGGTCAAGGGGTACCAGCATTTAACACACACAAAAAAACGCCATGGCATACTGAAATTGGATTTGATACTTCATATTTCTGATCTTTCTAGATTAACATTAAAGTTCCATGATAGCAAAAGCACAAAAAAACCCATAAAAGATGTAGCTTCTGTTGTGTTTTTTTTGTCACTCTCAATCTGCTCAAATTTATAATCCATTTTAGCAAGAAAATAAAAAACATCTAGAGCTTCCTGTTATCTTTCTTTCTGTAAGAGAAACAACCTCTCTGACTTTCTAGGTGTTTAAGGAACCAATATCTTTGGAAAATCATTGTCCAAGAAGACTTTTCCTAGGTTCTATTTTTGGGTTTTTATCTCTACATGAGATATAGAAGTTCCATGAAAGGTGAAATAAAAAGAGTATGAGACCATAAAAAATCTTTTTTTTTTTTTAATTTTTTTATTCATGATAGTCACAGAGAGAGAGAGAGAGAGAGAGAGGCAGAGACACAGGCGGAGGGAGAAGCAGGCTCCATGCACCGGGAGCCTGATATGGGATTCGATCCCGGGTCTCCAGGATCGCGCCCCGGGCCAAAGGCAGGCGCCAAACCGCTGCGCCACCCAGGGATCCCGAGACCATAAAAAATCTTAATCAATTGTGATAAACCTGTTCTTCCTATATGCTAGAACATCTTGGAAAATTTAGAGGGCAATGGAATCAATGGGCAGTAAATAACATGGTTTTATAAAGGATAAATCATGCTGAAATTGATAGTTTGTGTAGAATTACAAAGTTTGAGAATAGAGGAAAGACAGTAGATTCAATATGTAGTTCCTGGAATTTAATAAACATTAGAAGTACCTGAGGAAAATTTTGAAAAATTAATTTGAATTTCCACTGTCATTTTGGCTGAGAAATGATTGGCATTGAATGAATTGAAAACTGTCTCATGGATGATAAATGCATGTAAGATTAGAATTTTGGCTAGAAACAAGGCAGGACTATGATTTTCTCTCTGTCCCTCTCTCTCAGTGTATTTTTATTAGTCTTCTGAAAGGATAGTATCATATCATGTTCTAACCAATTATTAAATCTATATTGCGTGTTGGACTGTTGTAGTGACCAAGAATTTTGGTTAATTATTATTAACTGATGAGTTGATCATAATTTGGTTGTTTTGTTTTATTTTAATGCCTTTCCTTTATATGAAGCTGCATTTTATAAATGTGGTGGTTGCAAGGTTCTTTTATAAACTCCTGATCTATTTTTTTTATTTTAAAAAATTTTTAGAGAGGATACAGCTTACTTCAAGAACTTCTTTCTTGCCCCTTTTTCTTGAATGGTCTCTTTCACCTACCCCACTGTTTATCCCTTGATATTTTTTTCTTTGGCTTTAATACTAACACTAATATATTAGATTTTAAAGTGTTTATTAGTGTAAATGAGTGATAACATATTAGAATTGTGAAGTACAAAAGTTTGGTTTTCTAGATTCAAGTTCTAGATTTTTATACTAGATCTGGTTTAAAAATCACTCATTAATTAGTAATCTTGGGAGGTTTATCTAACAGTTTCAAGCATTTTTTAATAAAAATTGGTATATAAATATCTCTGTTACAGGCATGCTGTGGGAATGACATGATATGACATATATAAAAATAGTTAATGAAAGTAGGTGAAGGTACAAACTTCCAGTTTTAAAATAAGTAAGACCTAGGGATGTAAAGTACAACATAGGGAATATAGTCAATAATACTGTAATAACTTTGTATGGTGACACAGATGGTAACTACATCGATTGTGGTGAGCATTTTGTGATGTACACGATTGTTGAATTACTATGTTTACACTTGAAACTAATATTAATGTTGCACGTTAACTATACTTCAATTAGCATTTTAAAAGTGTAAAAACAAAATAAAAAATGGTCAATGGAGACATCTTATAGACCCTACATGGTTTTTCTTTCCATGCTTCTTCCTTATATTTGCCTGCCCTTCCAGCCTCCCGCTTCCCCTTCATTTCTTGAAAATAACATTTGTACTTTAACAGACAACAGTATCCTAATCTAAGATTTAACGTAAGTACGCCTTGTAATTCACACTTGGCCAAATTTTTATTCAAATCACACTGGAGACTCAGATGACTTCTGTACAAAAACAAAGGAGCAAACAAAATATTTCTGACTATGGGTATTTTTATACTGGCATGTTCAGTGTGAACTTAGGGGAAATGTTAGCATTTGCTCTTTCTGTATCATCTCAAGAGGATTTTCTCATTCCACTCTTGATTTCACTCGCCTACACATCCTGATTAACGTCACAGTGGTGGCAAGCATGTAGATGCCTAAAACTGTAAAAATAGTAAGAAAGAGGTTGTTTCAAGGCAGGCTCTTGAAGTGGCTCTTTTTGTGGGAGTTAACTATATCTTCCTGGACAGAGTTCAAGACTTCCGTGATAGGTCAGAGTCATGAGCCATCCCACTAGTGAAGAAATAACATCGTTGACAGTGATTGCTCCTAAAGCCCTCTTCCCTGCTACTGTAGAAACTCCTAGTCCTTCCCCATAGTGTCTTTTCCCTTCCCTCACCTTCCTTTACACTGAGTGGACAACTTTAATTTGAAATGTTAAGCAGTGACTCAGTGTCCCTCTCACTATCCTGTCTGTTGGCTTCCTTCCTTTCTGAAGAAGCACATTGGGACACTAAACTATTATATAACTGATGGATACAATTTTTTAAAAAGATTTTATTTATTCGTGAGAGACACACAGAGAGAGGCAGAGACATAGGCAGAGGGAGAAGCAGGCTCCCTGCAGTAAGCCTGATGTGGGACTTGATTCCGGAACTCCGGGATCATGCCCTGAGCCAAAGGCAGACGCTCAACCGCTGAGCCACCCAGGCATCCTTGGATACAATTTTTTAAAAGCACTTTTTAAAAGTAAACTCTACACCCAACATGCAGCTTGAACTCACAGCCCTGAGACCGAGGGTCACATGCTGTCTACCAACTGAGCTGGCCAGGCACCCCTTGACGCATCTAATTTTAAAACTGATGAATTAGTTCATATTTTCTGAAGAAGTAAAACTGTTACAGGTTGATCTGTTATATAGAAATAAAGATTCCTCCAAAGAAGGCAAGTTATGATTATAGAAATTGGGTGTTTAGTGAAAAGTTTCTCTTTAACTGACCATTTTGGAAAAGAGGCACAGGAGTGGTTGACAACCCCAAGGAAATGTACAACCATTTATATTGAGTGTGTGGCTTCAGACATCATTTTGAATATCTGTATTATGAGTAAGTGGTGTGAATACAAAGACATATCCACAGTCTGTATGGAATTAAGAGGACAAGCAATCTGTTTTTTTAAATCTGTGAACAGTCCCTATAACTCATCAGAAATAGCAAATTTACAAACACAAAATTGACAGAGATATGTAAAATTTTTCCAGCAGTTCACTTCTGAATATATTACAATGTATGACAGAACATAGTAAATTTCATGTCATTTTATTTACTAAGGGAAGTGCTAGGTTTGTAAATCCTAGAATATCATCAAACCGTGTTTTGAACTTCATTTCTTTTTGAGCTAGAATTTTAAAAGATTACATATTTTCTTGAAGAAAATGTTCATCCAGTTGCTAATAATGATGCTGAAGGAATGGAAATGTAATATCTAGAAATGACCACTTTTTAAAGTTTTATAGTTCATGAAAACGGGATACTGAAGATTGAAGTTCGATTTAATATTTAGTGGAAAGAGGAGAGTTTATTATTTATATCTCTGACAATACATATTATTTGAGGCTTCTGTTACCAGACTTCATAAAATGTATTTCATAAAAATGATTTCTAAATCAGGTTTTAGAGAGGGGGAGAAAAAAGATTCACTGAAAGAAATTAGAAGTCTAACACTGTAGCTGACCTAAACTAGTTGGAGAAAGTTCTTAAACAGTTTTGTTCCATTTTCCCATCAATAAAGAGAGTGATAATAATACTTCATTATTTATTGCACAGAAGTCTTGCAATAATTAATTAATGTTTTAGAGTACTTTGAAGTTGAAAAAAATTTTATAGGCCTCATTATTAAAGGTAAATTTTTATGGTAAGTATTAACCAACCAAAGTCATGCATTTGGTCTCCTCAATTTATTTTTGTTATGCTTCATTTGGAACTCTATGTTAATTAGGACCTTAAAAAACAACACTTAAGAAAAGGACGTGAAATCTTGCTTTGAATCTCGATGTTTAGACTGTGAAATCACGGGTAACTTGCTTTTATGAATTTTGTTTTTCTCATGGTCATAAGCCTCTCTTGTATTCCAGCAAGTGAGCAAGTATTATTATTCCCAGTTCCCTATCACAAAGAGATTTGTTATGTGAGAGCTTCTAAGATTCATCTTCGATAAAGCCCTTCACTTAATGCAAAAGCAAAGTGACCATATGATCACAGTTTTGTATATGAAAAAAACATTCATTTAAAAATATTTATTGAGCGTTTACTATAGCCTACAAAAGATACATCACCAGGTACATTGGGAAATAGAGACATGTTTTCATTTTCATGGCATTTTCATTTTCGTGGCATTTTCATCTACTGAAAGAATACAAGCAATTAAATTTAAGATGGAAAGTGATGGGTGCTCTTATAGAAGGTTAAAAGTCAGTATTACAATGGCTGAGAAAAGGGAAGACACCATATATGGTTTCAGGAAAACAAAATTTCGGTAAAGGTAACATCTTAGAGATGCCTTTATATTTAGTGAGAGGAAGAGGAGGAGTATTTTAGAACAGTGGTTCTTAACAAGGAACCTGTTTCCTCCTGTCTCCCCTCTCCCAACTCCCCTGGGACATTTGGCAATGTTTGGAGACATTTGTAGTTGACACAGCTGGGGAAGTGCGACTTCTATGTAATGGAATGCTGCTAAACATCCTACAATGCAGAGGACAACCCTCTGTGACAAACAATAATGTGACCTTAATGTCAATAGGGCCAAACTTGAAAAATTTGGTTTGTAATAGAGAATAAAGAACTATCGAAGGTACCAGATGGAGAAGTCTGGGATACGTATCAGGACTAGAGAAATAGAGGTAACTGGTATTGACAAGGAAAACTAATTTTAATTAATTTATTCTTTTCACTCAGTCATTCAATAAATATTTATATCTCAGGCAATGTGGACAAGGGGAGGTGTTAGAGTTCCTGCTCTGGAGTTTGCAGCATAGCTGAAGAGACTCAGGGAAACCAGCCATTGCACGTTCAGTGAATCTTTGCCTGGTGATTTCTGTGAAACACCTATTCTGCTAAGTGGGTTTTAAAAGAGTTCCATTAAAAAGAACGTTTTGAAGATAGTACGTTCTATATCCTTCCTCGTACCTTGGGACGACATAAAATGTGTATATTTCTCTCTCTCTCTCTCTCTCTCTCTATCCATTTGGCTCTCTTTCAGCGAGCAGTTATTTGGCCAACATATCTTCTTTCTTTTTCCATAATGACTATTAGGAACCTATGATGTGTCCGACAGCTTCCGCTGTTGGCCCTTCCGAATTCACTCTCCACTCTTCCTCACTTTGTTCTGTGCTCAGGATGCTGAACCCTCTGGATTTCATGCCTGGGGGTTCCCGTGTTTGGTTCAACTGGGACATTTGCAACCTCAGGAGAGGAGAGTGAGAGGAAAGAGCAGTGAGGATGGTCTTTCTTGGCTTCCTCTTCCAAGAAACCAGGTCACCATAGATTTGCTGCATCCTTTAACTCTTACCAGATGGCCCTACTCATACAGCCACTGTCTCTGGGTTCCTGTCTCCTTACCCCTTCAGACCTGAAGAGCTGGCAATACTCCTCACCAACTATAAGCCTTACGATTCTATACTATCCCTCTTTACGAATCTGTCTACATATTGATAAAAGGCCTTTAATTAAGCCCTCCTCAAATTACCCATCGAGGACCTCATTGTTATGTATGGAACACATGACTTGGGAAATGTTCACGTGGTAGCCCCTGATAAACGTTCTGCATAGCGAGGAGTTCAGCAAAGTTTAAATGTCACATTATGACTCATAAGAAGCTATTGAAGAATTTCTCTGTTTATTTGTTGGCTCACTTTTTAAGTGTGGCAGAGCTTGGAAGTTTGGCTGTTCCACAGAACCATTTTGATATTCTCTATGTAATTCTATTTTTGGTATATTTGGGTTTAGAGCAAATTTAAGGTTTTGAAAAGTGACACAGGCTCCAAAAAGCCGTGCTTTATTCTGGTGGGTGGATTGCCAAGGAGGGAATGAGTTGATGAAGCAAGGAGAGCAACTAAGATACATAGTACTGAGAAATTAATATTTCATTCTTCCAGTTTCCTTTCCCTTTTTTTAATTCTCAAGAAATAAAGACAGTACTTTAAAAACTCAAGATAGGGACTCCATGTTAGCATCGATAGGGAAAAGCAAGAACGAACAAATGGGTATGTTAGTATAGTTTGCAATGCCTGTAAGCTTGCTGGATGGAATAGTGCATACTTCTGTATGAAAAGGTGGTAATGAAAATGTGGAACGTGATGCAAAGAAACAAACTCCACCCCCTACTTTTTAGCTACCAATTGTATCTATCTCATATGAATATTGAGGTTAGAATTTTATTTAAAACGTTTTTAAAAGATTTATTTATTTAGTTGAAAGAGAGAAAGAGAGAGAGAGAGAATGAGCAGAGGGAGAGGGAGACAAGGAGATTCCCCTCTGAGTGGGGAGCCTGACATGGGGCTTGATCTAGACCCTGAGATCATGACCTGAGGTGAAGTCAAGAGTCAGAAGCTTAATCAACTAAGCCACCCAGGTGCCCTGAGGTTAGAATTTTAGTGAGATGAGGTTAGAACTCCGGTCTTCACAATGATTAGGTAAGTAGACTCAATTAATGGGGAAAGTGATTTCTGGTGTGAATTAACTGGAGAAAAAGTGATTTTTTATTTATTTATTTTTTTTTTTTTTACGGGAAACTGGAACTTCAAAGGCAGGTCCTAAGAGTCTATTTAGGATCTGCTTTTGAAGCAGAAGCAGGGACTCTGTCTCCCTCTTTTGATCTTTAAATTACCCATCAAGAAGGACCTATGGCAGTTTGTATGGATCACATGGAGAGGGGCCACAAAGAGACTTAGGTAAAGTATCATCATTGTCCAAGAGTCCCACTTGGATAAAATAAGTATAGACTCCCTAGGGGTAGGAGAAATATATTTATTGCAATGCAGTTTAGCTAAAACAAAGATATTCTTTGTATTTTCTTTTTCGCTCAGCTGAGTTTATTTACACTCACTGGACAACATACTTGTGAATCACTGTCATCAATTCCAGGGATGTAGAAATGAATAAGAATATGGTCTCTGCTCCCGAGGGGCTGTTAATAATCTTCTTTCCAACTATGTGTCAACTCTACTCTGGGGAACCAAATAGGTTATCTATCCAACTTGATAAAAGAAAGAATCCTCCTTGATTAGCATGGCGGTAGCAGCACTAAGCTGTAAGAAAACCAAAGACCAGGGACGCCTGGATGGCTCAATGGTTGAGCATCTGCATTTGACTCAGAATGTGATCCTGGGGTCCTGGGATCAAGTCCCACATCAGGCTCATGTGGAGAGCCTGCTTCTTCCTCTGTCTCTGTCTCTCATGAATAAATACATAAAATCTTAAAAAAAAAAAAAAGAAAAGACACCAAAGACCAGTACGAATCTCAGAACAAAGTGAGGGTGGTTGGTGTCATATAATGATCCTTCCTCATCAGAGGGTACTCTCTGAGGGCCAATCTTGAAGTGTCTCCCCCACCACCACCCCCTTTTTTTTTTACTATTAAAGAGGGAGTTAAAAAAAAAAAAAAAGAGGGAGTTATTTCCTCTTAGTTAATGCTGAAATTTCCTCCCTGAGGGATTATAATAATGGCTGTATAACAAAGTTCCTATCAAGCCACTGTCTATTTTAGTTACAGAACTTTAAAAAATATTAACATTTTTAGGCTGATATATTTCTGATTAAGATGTCTGTTAGTCACATATTTTTTTAAAAAAATTGAAAACAATAATTTTTTTTATGAAAAAATACAATTGACCATTGAACAATGCTGTGTTAGGAGCTCAGTCAGAAATCCACATATAACTTGATTCCCCAAATTCTTTATTAATAGCTTAGTGTTGACTAGAAGCCCAATTGATAACATAACAATTAACATGTATTTTGTATGCTGTATTATTATGTATTGTATTCATACAACAAAATAAACTAGAGTAAATAAAATATTAAAAATCATAAGAGTGGGTAGCCTGGGTGGCTCAGCGGTTTAGCACTGCCTTCAGCCCAAGGCGTGATCCTGGAGACCCGGGATCGAGTCCCACGTCAGGCTCCCTGCATGGATCCTGCTTCTCCTCTGCCTGTGTGTCTGCCTCTCTCTCTCTCTCTCTCTCTCTCTCTCTCTCTCTGTGTCTCTCATGAATAAATAAATAAAATCTTTTAAAAAAATCATAAGAGAAAATGCATTTATAGTACTGTATTTATCGTAAAAGATCTGTATGTAAGTGGAACTGTGCAGTTCACACCTGTGTTGTCAAAGTGTCAACTGTATTTGAGAAACTGGAATTATAATTTATTTTTGAGGATATGCATTTAGTCTACCACCAAACACCATCTCCCTTTCCCAGTGATGTATGTATCCCATCATATGTCAACAACCTCATTGGAGTATAATTTACATACCACAAAATTCACCATTTAAGTGTATAATTCAATTAAGCTTAGTGAATATATATCACTATGCAACCATCACCACAATCTAGTTTAATAAGATTTCACTTACCAAAAAAATCCACGTGTCCCTTTGCAGTTACCTTCTGTTCCCACCTAGCCCCCGACAAACACTGATTTTTTTATCTCTGTCATTTTGCCTTTCTAGAAATTTTGTGTACATGGAATCATGTATTGTGTAATCTTTGGTGTCTAGTTTCTTCAGGCAGTGTTTTTGGGACTCTTCCGTACTGCTGCATGTATTAATATTTTGTTCCTTTAATTGCTTGGTAGTATTCCATGTCTGGAGATACCATATTTTGCTTATCCATCGACCAGTTAGTTGATGGATATTTAGATTGTTTAGTTTTTGCCCATTATGAATTACTCTAAATGAATGTTTATGAATAATGCTTATTTATATACAAGCATTTTATAGATAGATGTTTTTAATTTTCTTGGATAGATAACCTGGACTGGAATTTCTGGGCAATATGGTAAATATGTGTTCAACTTTTTGAAAAACTACCAAACTAGTATTTCTTTCAAAGTAACTGTACCATTGTGTATTCTCACCAACGATGTTTCTCCATATGCTTACCAATTCTCAATATTGACAGTTGTTTTAACTACTCCAGTGGATATGCAGTAGTACCACATTGTCTTTTATATCACATTATATTTTATCCATTTTGTTTTATTTTATTATTATTTTCTAGAGAGAGAGGAGGGAGAGGCAGAGGGTGAGGAATAGAGAATCTTAAGTGGGCTCTATGCCCAGAGTGAGCCTGACTAAGCACTTAATCTCACAATCCTGATATCATGACCTGAGCCAAAATGAAGAATTGGTTGCTTAATCAGCTGGGCCATTCAGGTGCCCCTCACACTGTATTTTATTTTATCTTATCTTTATAAAGATTTTATTTATTTATTTATTTATTTATTTATTTATTTATTTGAGAAAGAGAAGACAAATGGGAAGGAGGGGCAGTGGGGGAGGAAGAGAGAGAAATAAACTCTGTTGAATGGGACCTAAGGTGGCAAGACGCAATTCCAGGACCCTGAGATCATGACCTGAGCCAAAGTTGGATGTTTAACTGACTTAGAAACCCAGGCACCCCCACATTGTATTATAACATGTATTTTCCTAATGACTACTCATATTGAACATTTTTTTCATGTGCTTACTGGACATTAGTATATCTTTTTTTTTTTTTTTTTACGTATCCATACACATCTTTTGCTCATCTTTAAAATGATTTATTTTCAACTTCTGAAAAGATGGTAGAGTGGGAGGATACTGACGTTATGCCATGGATATACCTAGATAACAGTTACGTCAGTACATGGAACTCAAAAAACAATGAGAAGATTGGCAGAAGAGACTTGCCATAGTTAATATAAGAGAGTGAGGACACATAGAAAAAGATAAGAGGGCTGGAGATATGGCCATGAACAAAACAATAGGAGAGATTAACCAGAAATGGGAGATAACCACAGGCATGGAGAAGGAAGAGGAGTAGATCCCACACCAGGCACTCTAGACATGGGGGACCTGCACTAGGAAGATGGGTCCCCATAAAATTTGGCTTTGAAACCCATGGGGCTTAACTTCAAAAACATTTATAACCAGCTTATCTCCAGGTACTTTAAAAATCAATGGGCTTAGCTCTGGTAGAAACAGAGGGTAATAGGAGATGAAGTCCTTGCCCTTGAAGAGACAGTGTAACAAAAACAAACCAAAAACAAAACAAAAAAAAACACCACCTAGAAACAGCAGTTTGAAAAATATCTGGGATACACTTGAAGATTTATTTGCTAAACTTAGAATGCATGCTGGAGGAGCTGGAATTGTTAGGAGACTTCTCCGAGAATGAACAAGTTGACAGGTGCCATTTCTCTCCCCTATACACTCTACCCCCAGCTTAGATAGCTGAACACCTGAAGGAAACATTGCAAACACCCTCCACCTAACTGGATAATACTGAGCAGGAGATCCTCCAAAGCCTTGCATCCTGCAAACATCTCTGGCAGGGACTGTGCTACTCCAAAGTGGCTCTTGCCCTGGGGAGAGGGAAAGATAACCACACACACCAGTACACTTGTAGTTCCAGCAGTTGAACATTATAACTCCTAGAGTAGAGACAGCGCCCTGCCAATCAGTGTCTCTGCAGCCCTGCCAGGAATCTGGCCTGAGTGCTGGCCCCACCCACCACCACCAGCCTTTCAGGGGATAACACAGGGGCAGTGCTTTGCAGTACAGTGTGACCGCAGCCCTGGAAAATGTGCTGAAGGCAGGCTTTTGGTCTGACTGCAGACACCACACAACTAAAATCCCTCAGTGGCCCCAAACTGGTCCCTTAACAGCATGGGGACCAAACCCTGCAAACAGGCATAGTGGGCCATTGCAGCTCTATGGACTGAAGGCAAACAAGGCTTAGCCATGGTAGTAGGGCCCACACAACCCACATAAGAGCTACTTGGTTCTGATGAATAGAGGACATTCCACTAAAGGATACCATAGGACCTCTTTTTCATAAGGCCACTACTTTCAAGATTAGAAGATGTAACTGATATTACTAATACATACAAACACAGAGGCTTAGACAAGATGGGGACACAGAGAAATATGCCCCAAATCAAAGAATTTGAAGTAACAGTCATAAAGACACTCACCAGACCTGAGAGAAGAGTGGAGGATCTCAGAGGGACCTTCAACAAAGAGACAGAGATAGAAAATATAAAAAAGAACCGATTGAGATGAAGAATTAAATAACTGGCATTAAAAATACATTAGAAAGAATCAGTACTAGACTAGAGGAGGCAGGAAAACTGGTCAGTGGGCTAGAAGACAGAGTATTGGAAAGCAACCAAGCTGAGCAACAAAACAAAAGCAAAAACAACAACAACAACAACAACAACAAAAACCACCCAGAAAAGAATCATAAAAAATGAGAACAGATTAAGGAAACTCAGCAATATTGCCAAGAGTAATAACATTTGCATTATTGGAATTCTAGAAGGATAAGAAAAAGAAAAGGGAACAGAAAATTTATTTGAAGAAATCATGGCTGAAAACTTTCCTAATCTGAGGAAGGAAACAGACATCCAGATCCAGGAGGCGCAGAGAATCCCCAACAAAATCAACCTTGGGAGGACTACACTGAGAAAAATAATAATCAAAATGGCAAAAAAAAAGATAGTAATTGAGAATTTTAAAATCAGCAAGAGAAAATAGTTGCAAATAGGGGAAATCCTACAGAGCTATCAGCTGATTTTTCAGCAGAAACTTTGCTAGACAGAAGAAAGTGGCATGATATACTCAAAGTGGTGAAAGGAAAAGAAAAATCTGAAATCAAGAATGCTCTACCCAGCAAGAGTGTTATTCAGAATATAAGGAGGAATAGTTTCCAAGACTAACAAAAATTAAAAGAGTTCATCACCACTAAACTAGCCTTACAAAAAAACATTAAGGGAAATTCTTTGAGTGGAAGGAAATTTTCAAGATTAAGAAAATTAGGAAAGGAAAAAATTTCATGGGTAAATACAAACATAATAAAAATACTAGATTAATCACTTATAAAACCAGTAGAGAGGTTAAAGCACAAAAGCAGTAAAACCAAATATATTTGTAAAAATCAGTCAAAGAATTCACAAAGAATGTGAAATATGGTATATACATAAAATGTGAATGGGTGGGGAAAAGTTTTAGTGCTTTTAGAATGGGTCCAAACATAAGTGATCATCAATTTAATATAGACTGCCAGATGCATAAGATATTATATGCAAGCATAATGGTAACCATAAATGAAAAACTAGTAATAAAAATGCAAAAAAAATAAAAAGGAATCCAAAACATCATTAAAGAAAGCCAGTAAGCCACAAGGGAAGAGAGCAAAAGAAGAAAGAAATACAGAACTGCAAAAACAACCATAAATCAAGTAAGAAAATGGCAATAAGTACATCTCTGTCAATAATTACTTTGAATGTAAATGGTTTAAATGTTCCAATCACAAGACATAGGGTGACTAAATGGGTAAAATAGCAAGATGCATCTGTATTTTGTCTATAAGAGACTTGCTTCAGACTTAAAGACACATGCAGATTGAAAGTGAATGAATGGAAAAACACACAAAAATAGAAGCAAAAAGAAAGTTGGAGTAAAAATACTTATATTGAACAAAATAGACTTTATAACAAAGCCTGCAATAAGAGAAAAAGAGCACTACATAATGATAAAGGGAATAATCCAATAAGAGAATACAACAGTTGTAAATATGCATGCAACATGGGTTACCTAAATACATAAAGCAAATATTAACAGACATAAAGAAAAGTTGACAGTAATATAATGATAGTAGAGGACTTTAACATAACACTTACAACAATGGATAGATAATCCAGAAAGAAAGTTAACAGGGAAATGGTGGCTTTATTTATTTTTTAAGATTTTGTTCATTCATTTCTTTGAGAGAGGGTGAAAGAGAGAGAGAGCAGACTCTGCCTTGAGCATGGAGTCCAACGTAGGGCCCAATCCCATGACCCCAAGATCACAACCTGAGCTAAAACCAAGAGTTGGAGGCCCAACTGACTGAGCCACTCAGGTGCCCTGAAACAGTGGCTTTATTTATTTATTTTTAAAGATTTTATTTATTTATTCATGAGAGACAGAGAAGCAGAGACACGGACAGAGGGAGAAGCAGGCTCCATATAGGGAGCCCGATGTGGGACTCAATCCTGGGACTCCAGGATCACGCCCTGAGCCGAAGGTGGTGCTAAACCGCTGAGCCACGTGGGCTGCCCCAGTGGCTTTAAGTGACACATTAGACTAGATAGATCTAACATATATTTGGAACATTCCAAAATCAGTGGCATACAAATTCTTTCCAAGTGCACAAAAAACATCTCCAGATAGATCACATGCTAGGCCACAGAACAAATCTCAATAAATTAAAAAACACAGAAGTCATATCATATATCTTCTCTGCCCATGATAGTATGAAACTAGAAATCAGTCACAAGAAAACATTTGGATAGAGCATGAGCACATGCTAAGCTAAACTCCTGAGGCTAAATAGCATACTATTAAACAATGAATGAGTCAACTAAGAAATCAAAGAAGAAATTTAAAAAATATATGGAGACAAATGGCAATGAAAACCCATGGTTCAAAATCTTTGGAATGCAGCAAAGTCTATTCTGAAAGGGAAGTTTATAGTAACGCAGGCCTACCTCAAGGATGAGGAAAATCTTGGGGCACCTGGGTGACTCTGGTTGAGTGTCTGCCTTTGGCTCCAGTCATGATCCCGGGGTCCTGGGATCAAGTCCCACATTGGGCTCCCAGCAAGGAGCCTGATTCTCCCTCTGCCTGTGTCTCTGCCTCTCTCTCTGTGTCTTTCATGAATAAGTAAATAAAATCTTAAAAAAAAGAAGAAAATCCTCAAATAACCTACCCTTATATTTAAAGGAGCTAGAAAAAAAAAAAAACAAAGTTTAAAACCAGTAGACGGAAGCAGATAATAAAGATTAGAACAGAAAGAAATGGGATAGAAACTAAATAGAACAGACCAATGAAACCAGGAACTATTTTTTTCAAAGATAAACAAAACTGATAAGTCTTTAACCAGACCCATCAAAAAAAGAGGACTCAAATCAGAAATGTTGGAGGAGAAATAACAATTTATGCCACAGAAACACAAAGATTATAAGAGAATATTATGATAAACTATATGCCAACAAATTGGACAACCTAGAAGAAATGGATAAATTTCTAGAAACATATAACTTTTCAAAACTAAAGCAGGAAGAGGGACGCCTGGGTGGCTTAGCAGTTGGGACCCTGACTTCGGCTCAGGTCGTGATCCCGGGATCGAGTCCAGCGTCAGGCTCCCTGCGAGGAGCCTGCTTCTCCCTCTGCCTATGTCTCTGCCTCTCTCTCTCAGTCTGTGTCTCTCATGAATAAATAAATAAATCTTTTAAAAGAAATGGAAGCAGGAAGAAATAGAAAATTTGAACAGACTAATTACTAGCAATTACATTGAATTAGTTATGAAAAAACTCCCAACAAACAAAAAGTCCAGGAGGTCTTCACAGGTGAATTCTACTGAGGAAGAGTTAATACATAGTCTTCTCAAACTATTAAAAAAATAGAGAGGAGGGAAACCTTCCAAATTCTTTAGATGAGGCCAGCATTACTCTGATACCAAAACCAGATAAAAACAGAACAGAAAAATATAACCACAGGCTAACACTTCTGATGAACAAAGATGCAGAAATCATCAACAAAGTATTAGCAAATAAAATCCAACAGTACATTAAAAAAATCATTCACCACGATCAAGTAGGATTTATTCATTGGACACAAGATGGTTTAATATATGCAAATCAATTCATGTGATATATGACACTAATAAGAGAAATGATAAAGATGATATCATCTCAACTGATGCAGAAAAAGCATTTGACAAAGTACAACATCCATTTATGGTAACAACTCTCAACAAGATAGGATTAGAGGGAACATACCTCAATATAATAAAGGCTCTATATGAAAAACACACAGCTAACATCATGCTCAGTGGTGAAAAACTGAAAACGTTTAAGATCTAGAACAAGATAAGGATGTCCACTCTCACCATTTTTAATCATATGATATGGGATGTCCTAGTCACAGCAGTCAGACAAGAAAAGGAAATAAAAGGCATCTAAATTTGTAAGGAAAAAGCAAAACTTTTATTATATGCAGATGCCATGGTATTATACATGGAAAACACTAAAGATTCCACCAAAAAACTACTAGAACTGTAAATGAATTCCATAGAGTTGCAGAATACAAAATTAGTATACAGAAATCTGTTGTATTTATATTCACTAATAATGAAATAGCAGAAAGAAAAATTAAGAAAGCGATTCCATTTACAATTGCACCAAAAAGAATAAAATGCCTAGGAATAAACCTAACCAGGGAGGTGAATGACCTTTATTCCAAAACTGTAAAATTCTGGTGAAAGAAATTGAAGATGACCCCCACAAATGAAAAGAAATTCTGCTAATGGACAAGACGTGTCAATATTGTTAAAATGTTCATATTGCCTATAGCAATCTACAGATTTAATGCAAATACCATCAAAATACCAACATTTTTCACAACGGTAGAACAAAGAATCCTAAAATGTGTATGGAACCACAAAAGACCCCAAACACCCAAAGCAATCTTGAAAAAGAAGAACAAAGCTGATGGTATTGCAATTTCAGATTTCAAGATATACCACAAAGCTGCAGTAATCAAAACAGTGTGATCCTGGCACAAATATACAGATGCACACATCAATAGAACAGAATAAAATCGGGGATCCCTGGGTGGCGCAGCGGTTTGGCGCCTGCCTTTGGCCCAGGGCGTGATCCTGGAGACCTGGGATCGAATCCCACGTCGGGCTCCCGGTGCATGGAGCCTGCTTCTCCCTCTGCCTGTGTCTCTGCCTCTCTCTCTCTGTGTGTGACTTTTAAATATTTAAAAATATATATATTTTTAAAAAAAGAACAGAATAAAATCCAGAAATAAATCCGGGTGTTTATGGTCGATGAATGGCAAAGGAGGCAAGAATATATGATGAGAAAAAGACTGTTGGGAGAACTGGGTGCCTCCATGCTAAAGAATGAAACTGGCCCTCTTTCTTACACCCTGTGCAAAAACACACTCAAAATGGATTAAAGCTTCAAAGTAAGACCTGAAGCCATAAAACTCCTAGAAGAAAACAGGCAGCCTGTGACTTCTTTTTTTTTTTCTTTTCTTTAGAATGCTTTTTTAAGCCATGGTTATATAAACATATGTATCCATAAGCATATTGAGAGATGAATTATCTGATCTTTTTGGTTTTATTAAAGTAGAATCTGAGGCTACATGCATTTTAGCATCTGGATTATCTCACTTAACAGTATCTTACAGAAACTCTTCTGCTGTTTCTAATTCATTGGTTTTCATGACTGTATAGTATTCCATGATATGCATTCCTCTGTTGATGAGTTTTCAATTTATCTTTTTCTCCATAATAGGTTTATTTTTTCCCACCACAATAGCCAGTGAAACAACAACCATACCCATATCCATATATGTATATTTTAAGAATTGGCACCTTTCTTTCCATAGCTAGGAGTGCAGGAGTTTGAAATTTGGCTCAAAGACTATAGATAATTTTTATTTTGATAGATACTGCTGGATTGATTTCTGAAATGGATATGATAACTCATTTTTTCTACTAAATGTGTGAGCATTCTTTCTCCCTTGGTGACACAAGTTATCAGAAAGATGTCCATTTATTTTTTTTAAGATTTTATTTATTTATTCATGAGAGGCAGAGACCCAGGCAGAGGGAGAAGCAGGCTCACTGTGGGGAACCTGATGTGGGACTCGATTCCAGGACCCCGGGGTCATGCCCTGAGCCGAAGGCTCTAATATACTACTAAATAAAGATTTCTTTGGTAGTCTGCAAACATAACTTATTTTAAAATGCTTCTTGAACATGTGTGTCTATGTGTGTGTGTATGTATACAAATATATACACACCATATATATGCACATATATGCACATCCCAAGATGTCCATTTAAAAATGTTTTCCAGTGAGAAAAGTAAAATGTGCCTGGACATTTGAATTCCTATGATGACTATGAAATTTGAGCATTTTTCATGTTTGCTGCTTGACTGGATTTGCTCACTATTAACTTCCATTTAAACCTTCATACATATTTCCATTGGTTGTTTGCCATTTTCTTTTCAGAATTTAAGTGTATTTGGATATTACACATGCTATCTTTTACCATTTGAATTACAAATATCTCTTCTAGCCATATTGTTTGACTATTGGTTTTGCTTTTGGTATTCCTTAGTGTAAAAATTTTTTAGTTTTATAATTCTGGGTCTTAAGAAAATCTTCATCTCTAGATGCATGTAACTTCTTAAAATACTTGTTTTTTAAAATATATTTTAAAATCCTTTTCTAATATTTTAAGGTCGGTACTAAGTTCCTTTATTTGTACATTTCTTCTTAAATAATAAAGTAGTAACATGCAAGTAGTGATATCCCACTAGCAGATACTTAGAGCATAGATTTTGGTTTCTGAAAACCACTGACTTCTGGAGGGAACCAAAGGTCCTTGGAGAAATGGCTGATTGTAGATTGCGGCCAGGAAAATACAATCAAGTACAGATTACCATGTGGTGCAATAAAGCAAGAAGTTGTTCAGAGACTAATGGGCTTCTATCAAAAGACAGAAATCCCATTGGAGGGTCTCCCACTGATCTAATTTCAAAAAAACCTGAACATTAAAAAATAGAGAACAAATGGCAATGATATTAAATGCTTATAAAACACTTGAATAAAAAAGAAATTTCCATGAGTCAATAGACATATTCCAAAAAAGAAAGAAGAGACACAGAGAGAAACTGATAAATGTAGGGGGAGGAAAGGTAGATTAAAAAAGCACCAATATAGTATCTGGGTTAGGCAGGAACCTCAAGGGGAGCTAAACTCTGTGGCCCATAGACTGTAGGGGAGGACGATGGTTTTGCAGTGATATAGTGTCACTCCATAGGCTTCTTATTCATCGTGAAGGGGAAAAGGCACCTTTACTATGGAAAGATCTGAGTGTCACTACCCCATCCAAGTAGACAATCTTAGTGTTTGCTAATAACAGGACCACCTGACATTTGGATCTCTTGCTATGCAATACAAAGCATATAAATCATTACCAACAAAGTAGACTTGACAAAAATGTTTCTTCTGAATAAAGCATGTACCTGTAGCTTACAGATACTTGAATTAGAGAAACAAGTCAAATGATATCATTTTGAAACAATTAGACAAAGCCATAATTTGAGACATTCTCAAAGCCAATCAGTCTGGACTTTGTAGGAAAGTCAAAGTCAAGAGAAAAGAAAAAAAAATGCTCTCTAAAACAGTAGGAGGATCCTCTGGATTAAAAGTGATCTCAGAGGCATGAGAATCTTTCTTGCAATATATGACTGTTTAAGTGGATACTGGAATTAAAAAAAACTATGAAATATATTTTGAGTATAATTGGAGAAATCTGAATAACAACTGAATGAGATGACATTGAAATTATTAGTTTTTTTTCAGTTGTGATAGTAGAAGCATGTCCTTATGAGGATATGTGAGCTGAAATGTTTTAAACGTAGTTTTTACAAAAATATGGGTTGTAATCACTGAAAAAGTCTTTTTTTTTTTTAAATTTTTTTTTTTAATTTTTATTTATTTATGATAGTCACACAGAGAGAGAGAGAGAGAGAGAATAAGAAGAGAGAGAGAGAGGCAGAGGAAAGTAGGCTCCATGCACCGGGAGCCCCGAATTGTGATTCGATCCCGGGTCTCGCCAGATCGCGCCCAGGCCAAAGGCAGGCGCCAAAACCGCTGCGCCACCCAGGGTCATATTGAGTGAAAAATCTCTTACGTGTTACCTACCGGTCCTCATTCTGCCACCTGGTGCTCAACAAGAAAATACTGTCTTTGTTACCAACAAAATAATTAAAACATACATAGAAGAGAGAATTACAAACGTGGGCCATCCCGATACTCTTATATTATTTCAATGGCACTATGGTGTACACCATTTCAAATGCATGATTCTAACATATATGTCCAGGTGGAAGTCAGGTAGGTCAACCATTTCCTACCATTAGATTACAGTCAACTAAATAAAGATTTCTTTGGTAGTCTGCAAACATAACTTATTTTAAATTAAATAAATAAAAAAAAAAAAAAAAACAAAAACAAACAAACAAAAAAAAATGCTTCTTGAACATGTGTGTCTATGTGTGTGTGTATGTATACAAATATATACACACCGTATATATGCACATACAGTATATTTTTGTATGAGTATATATTATGTAATATATATCACATTATTATAAAAGAACATGGTCTGAAAATTGTACTTGAATTTGTTAAAATAGTCTTTGCCATTTTGTACTCAATATGCATTGCAAGAATTTCAAGGACATACAAAAATAATGCACATTATCTTGAGTAACTCTCTCTACTTCTTATTCTATCTTTCCTTTGGCAAGAAGAGCGACCTGGTGGTGAATGGCGAGCGTGGAACACCATTGCTCCGTGCTGCTGGGTGTTAAAGTCACTTACCCTTGAGTTCTATCTTCATAACACACCAAGCCTTTGAAGCATTGTGCTTGCAGCTATTTGGTTCGGGTGGTCTGTACCATAGACTTACGCCACCCTTTGGAGGAGTGTCTCAAAGTCGGCACTTAGGTGGGAGAACCAGGGAGCCGATAGAGTCATAGGTTTAAAATGACTCCTCCAATCCAGCAATGTTAACAACAGTGCTGGTAGTTTAATATCCATCTCTTTGATCCCTGCTTCTCTTTCTGAATTGGTTAGCACTTGAAGAGAGAGAGAAAATTTGACTTGGTGCCCACACCACAATCTCCAACACTTAGTAATATGTAGACATGATGTACTTTAAGGATGTGTGATAGCAGCCAATGGAAGCCCAGAATTGTGCTGTTTATTTGCATTTTAATTTGACTACAGAATTGTTTAGTTCAGGCCCTTCGGTCCAATGCTAACTTAAGTCACGTTCAACAGAAATGATTTTCTTCTCCTCATGCTTTACAACCCTAGGTAATAAAAGATATCATAATTTACTTTAAAGTCCATATTCTACAGGCATGACATGATTTTTTAGCTTCGTGAGGCCTTGAAAGACTGATAAATGGTAGCGATATGGTGGTTTTAGAAGCAGTTGCATAAGAGCTTGATTTTAAGTCCCATCCCTGCCTTACAGCAACTGTGAGAACAGGTTAAATTTACTTAATCTCTAGATCTCAGTTTCCTTATATGTAAAAATAAGAATAGCAATAGTGTGTACCTTATAGAGTAGTTGGAAAGATTAAATGAGCCTAAGGCATGTGCAGTGCTTACTGTAGTAAATGCCATATAATCCTCAAAAATTTAGCACCTGTTACACACACTTATTTGCTAAGTAGATAAAGAATTAGTTGGGAAATCTGGGAATTCATTCTTGCCATAATTACAGTGAATGATGGTCCATTTGTGAAGAAAGCTGAGGGTAGACTTATTCTAAATAAAAACAGGCAGCAGCAGTCATCATCTTTATCCTGTGGAACTGTAAATAAGTGGAACTACACGCCATCAAAAATAAATCAAAATATCAAGGACAGATTTCTGTGAAGAAGGAAAGAAAGAGAAGAAGTAAATTATCAGTTATGTGTGTAGGAGAGGGAGCTCAAAAGAACAAACCTCCAAAAAAGGAATAAAAGAAATAAAAAGGTGATTATTCTGAATTGATCCACCCAGCAATAGGCTAATTGAATAACATCTATGACTGCAAATTGAAGTATGTATATTTTTCTGACCATTATTTTTACATAGACGTTTCTCTATTTAACGAGAACAATAGGCAACTGGAAAATACCAATTAGCCAGCATGCCCAGCTGGATCTTCCTTGATGTTCATGATGAAAGCTTTGTTCGTGGAGAGACTACCAGACTGGTGATAAAGGTAAGACATGCATCTTCTTTGGAGTGTGGAGTTTCCGATCTAATTTTTCTGTGGTTGGTACTTTGTAGATTTGGAGAGCAGAAGTTTGGTGGGAAAAACATTAGTGTGGACGTATATTAAGATTCAGCTGCTAACTTTTATATGTAAAAATAATTCTTCAATTTTGAGTTATATTCCTTCAAGTGCGATCTGTTGTGTCTTATAGCATCGTGGTGGTATTTAAATGTCTCTAAGCCTGACCATTCACTTGGACTGATGCAGAGAACAATGAGCATTGGTTTCTAAGAAGCTAGTCAGTAATTTAAATAACAAATTTGCTTAATTTTAGTTTACAATGATCTAACATTTTGGGAAAATTCACTTATTTGAATATCACAATGACATTTCTTAGGAAAACATGCTTGTTTTCAAAGGCTTATAAGGATGCAATCTACACGAGTCTGTTTAATATATATAACTATGGATAGGGTTAACATTGGAAGTTATAAGTACTTTCTTTCAGAATTGGGATTTTTATTTTCATTCTCTGTAGCAAGTTAACCTTGAGATATGTGTGAAAACTAAAGGGTGGATAGCAAAATAGAAAGTTGTGACATGAAAAGAAATTTGATGAAAGTATAACCGATTCAGAGATTTTTTGTCGAACAAGTGAAACCAAAGATTTTTTCCCCCAGTATCACAAACTAATTGCATTTCTTTCTGATTTCCTTGGAGACACACGTGGAATGAAATGTAATAAATACTCCACTTGTGTGTTTACTTACCAGAATGTTCTCCTCAGAAAAAGTAATGATACCCTTTCATTGACATCATCCAAGTGATAATATACTTTTGTTTCTATCATTGGAGTAATAATAACCTTTCAACCACATCACCGCACAGTGCTTCTTTCTTTCATTGTACATAATGCATAAAAATAAAAAGGCTATATTATTTCTTAGGGAGAAAGATTGTTATTTAAATAAATTCACAGACATCTGAAAACTATAGTTCCTTGTTAATATGTACTAAAATTTCTATAGATACTTGTAACTTTCTACAAGAATTTAATTTTAATATTCTTTCAATTCTCGCATTATATTTCAGATCTCTGCTATTTCACATCTCAAAAATATGACTTAAAACGAGTTTTAGTTGCTTAGATCACAATGATAAGGAATTGGATTTTTTTTATTTTTTTGCCAAATTCTTCTTAAGCTGTTTCAAAGTCTGACTTGCATAAAATATCATTGGTAAATAAATTGTATGCTACTAAAGGACAGATACTATGTTCAAGCTTATGTGGATGAGTGAATTCAAAATAATTCAATGAGGTTGACACTCTTCAAGGTGAGCATTTAAATTTTTTCTTTTAAGTTGTCTTACTTAACTCATAGCTTTAATGTAAAACAATATATATTTAATCGAGTCCTTTATGAGTTGACGCCTATCAGAATATATTGCATATAGTGTACAAGAAAGGCAAGAACCATATATTAAATATTTCAGATAAAAAACTAACCTTAATAGTAATAAACAGACATAAATCTCAGGAAAGAGGCTGGAGGAATTTTGCAGCAATTGATTTTAAAATTTTACATTCTTAAATATATGTTCATTAAGTAAGTGCTTGCATCTGGTCTTACTCCATACCCCACAATGCTGCATCTGAGCTGGGTAGCACTGGTTGGAAGGCACACTTACAATCAGAGGGCAGAAATATCACCATCATTTCCGGATTTCTGCTACTGCAAATACTCTCTGGGTTAAAGCCTAACTTGCCTATCAGATTTTATTGGAACAAGGGAAACCCAGTTAAAGCATTTTCCAAAATTCATATTTATTAAGGAGAGCAAGAAAACAACCTTAAGACTGGGTTTAGTTGTTTTAAAAGTCAGCTTTTGGTTTTCTTTTAGAAGGAGAGGGATTGTTCACTGCATTGGTGGTAATAGTGCTGGGGTGAAATTGTTACTTAGGTGGTGTGACAATGTACCAGGTCCCTTTGGAAAATATTAAAAGTGATGTGTTATTTTCAGCGGTGATTATTCTAATATATATGTATATATATGTAATAGCTTAACTGAGATATAATTTACATACCATACAATTAACCCACTTAAAGTGTACAGTTCAATGTTTTTTATATATTCAGAGTTATGTAATCATTGCCATAATCAATTTTAGAATATTTTCATCAACCCCCAAAAGAAATCCCAAACCCATTTACAGTCACTCCCCATTTCTTCCCAGTTCCCCTCCTACTGTCCCAACTTCAGGCAGCCACTAATTTCCATTCCATCTTTAAAAATTTATCTATTCTGGACATTTCAGAATGACAGACGATCAAAACCAACCCCTTTGTGACTGGTTTCTTTCTCTTAGCGTACTGTATTCAAGGTCATCTATGTTGTATTATCAGTGCTGTATTGCTATCTTTAAAAATTATTTAAATTTTTTTTTCAAATTAAAGTTCTTACATATTTAGCACTGAGCCAACCTACTGGTGCAGAAGCATAGTGACAGAGAAAAAACATTTCCCTGATATGAATAATCATTTGAAGATTTGCCAGGCTGTTTTCCAAAGAGGTTGTGCCATTTTACATTCCTACTAATGGTGTATGGGATTTCTGACTTCTTTGTTTCTTCTTCTTTTTTCTTTTCCTTTTTTCTTTCTTTCTTTCTTTCTTTCTTTCTTTCTTTCTTTCTTTCTTTCTTTCTTTCTTTCTTTCTTTCTCTTTCCTTCCTTCCTTCCTTCCTTCCTTCCTTCCTTCCTTCCTTCCTTCTTTCTTTTTGTGAGGATACTTGAAATATGTTTAATAATAAAAGACATAAAAGACAACCAACATTCTTTTAATTTTTATTTGATTTATTCTGTGCAGAATTTACTTTGGGACATAAGTTTTTGTTTCTTCAGTTTCTTCTGGGATATCTTTTTCTTCTGTGCAACTGCCTCTTCTGGTTTAGGGACAATCTGCTCTTTTTCAGTAAGGATCATCTCAGTGTCGCAGGGAGAGCTCAAGTATGGGTTAATCCAATGTGAGCCCTGGAAGTTCTACATCACATCTTGGGGGGTTTGTTCACCTGGATGTGCTCAATGACCAGAGAATCTATACCTAAACCCTTTCATTCAGCATTACTCTCTTCATTTTTAAGCACGTGTAGTAAAAATTCAGCACTCTCCTTGGGCCACTGATGCTGTGTCCAACCCCACTGTTTGGCCCGGGCACACCTACAAACTCCACCGTTGTAGAGATGGAATGGCACACACTGTTTCTGCAAAGTGACATCTTTCAGATACTTGGTGGCTTTTTGGATAGGCATACCCTTGATCGCCCGGGCAGTTTCATGTGTGTTCTTCAAGTGAACATGATGATTTAAAGCTCTTTATTTGCATGATTTTGTAGGGTTTTCTGGGCCAAGTAAATACTGAACCATTTTCAGGGGTCACCTCAGGCTGCTTAGGGGAAGAGGAAGAGCAGTGGCTCCTGGGTGGAAGTTCTGATTTCTATGCTACCTTGTCAATACTTGTTATTATCTGTCTTTTTGGTTGTGGCCATCCTAGTGGAGGTAAAGGGTATCTCATTCTGGCTTTGATGTGCATCCCCTGATGATGTTGAATGAATTTTCAGGGGCTTATTGGATATTTGTATATTTTCTAGGAAAAACATCAGTTCAGATCCTTTGCCTACTTAAGCGATTATCATTAGTATTTATATTATTTTAATAATTTTTATATATTATCAATTATGCTTTCAGTGGTTTATTAAAATGAATACCTTAAGAGTGTGTGTGTGTGTGTGTCTATAAAAAGTTCTATTATTAACGAAACATTAGTTAATCAAATTTTTGGTGAACATGACATAGAAAAACTCATTTGACTTTTCTTTTATTATTCTGGAGTCTGTGACTATCAAACTTTGTAGATTTTAATCCACAAATATTTTTAATATTTCACCCAGAACACAGCTTATAAAACAATAGGATGTATTGATTGGAAATTAAGTTCAGGAAGTAAATTATTTGTTGTGTTTCTTAGAAAGATATAATATGAAGAAAAAAGTAAACTTTCATGGATTTATATATTTTTCTAATGCACTTAAGTGTTTTTAAGAAGAATAAAAAGTTTTAGCATTTGAGCAGTCATCTTTCAATTTTTTCATAATCCTTTCCTTGTATATATTATTTCTTTCAGGCTATAAATTAAAAGAACATAAATATTTTTACACTTCAACAAAAACAACCACCTCCACTCCCCACTTCCTTATCTTCAGTTGAACATATAAGGGAAAGAGTAAAATTCATGTTTCCCCATTGATGTTGCTGCTCTGGCCCATCTGGCCCATTCGCCATTCTGAGAGTGGCACAGGTAGTATAGCCCTAGCTTACGTGGAAGAGCACTTAAGAACAAATGAAGCTTGGAGAGGAAACCAGCTGGCACTACAATGTCAAAGTACTAAGTATTCACTCATGAGTAACTGAAGGAAATGGACAAGACAGCAGAGTCCTCATGATGAGGCTAGGGTCCCTGGTATTTGAAAGAAGGGTGACAGGTGCTAATGGTCCTTTCCTTTGGGTGCCTTTCCTTGGGGATGGATGTAGTATGAAAGTCACGTTATGTAGCTGGACAAAAGGAATGTGTGGCTCAACACATACTTGACCTCCCTTTGAGGAAAGGAAGACTATGAGAGGTATAAATGAGAATTATCTCAATTTGCAAACTCACTGGACAATATGAATTTCTTTTAGGACTCCTAATATATTTCAATCAAATAACAAGTTTTCACCATGAAAACAAAAAATGAATTGGATGAAAAATGTGAACAAACTAAACTTAGTTATAAATTTGAAAATTGGATATACACAGGGAACCAGCATTCAAAGTATAATCCCTGTGAGGCCCTGGGGGGCCCAGTCAGTTAAGCCTCTGAGTCTTGAATTTGGCTCGGGTCATGGTTTCAGGGTCATGGGATGGAGACCCATGTGGGGCTCCATACTCAGCACGGACTCTGCTTGAGAGTCTCTCCTCTGTCTCTCTCTGCCACCCCCCACCACTTCCACTCGTGCGTGCATACTCTCTCTTGCTCTCTAAACAAAAAATAAATATAATCCCTATTTGAACTGGTCTTTGAAATAAAGCAGGGTATAAATGTATAACTTGAAGATCTGGACACAGTGAGTAATTACTCCATACATGGGGGCCCAACAACAACATCTTCTGAGGTCCTCTTTCTTCTGCTCACCCTTCTTTACTTTTGCTTATAGACATGCAAGTGGAATTTTGCCATGTAACAACCAAGTTCTATGTCAGGGGGAGAAACAATCTAGTAACGCGAATATGGAGAAGAGCCTGTGTTAGGCCAGGAGAAATGCAAATTTTCCATATAGAAGAAGAAAAAGAAAAAAAAGGAAGAGGGAAAGAAGGAGTAAGAAGAAGCAAACATACTTAAGGCAAGAATTTTGTATTTATAAACATGCTTTCCTTTAGCTGTGGCTTTTGCAAGTGTGTGTGTGCATTTTGTAGTCTTAGTAAATCACGACTATTTAACCACGAGTGTAAAGTTATTAAATACCGACAGCCAATCCCCTAAAACTTATATGCATGAAAAGATGTAAAAATAAAATGAAACAAAGAAATTTCCTATTTAAAATTTAATGCTGATGTGATTAAAAACATATATCAACAGCTTAAAGGCTATCAGACTTCATAATCAAGGAGTAGGCTTGTTATAATAAAAACAAGCTTCATTGTCGTTTCTGGGTGCAGATTTAATTTATTCTTATTTTTTTAAAAGCCGAAAATGGTAGGAGGTGATTCATTTATTTGGATGGAAAACTACATCTGGGTCAGAGTTAATAGCTTTCTAAAAGTAAAGTATCATTTGAGAAGGCTTGTGGGTACGCCTGGAGCTTTTTACTTTTATATCATTTGCTAATAAGCTAGCTATCTGGAAGCTATTAAATTAGAATATTTGATTTTGCTGAGATTAAAAAGAAATATTGGACTCATAATATTTTGTACAGAAAACTTCCGTTACATTCTGTGACTTTTTAAAATCCAATGTCATGGCTTGTTTCTTCTGTGTTTTAGGGTTTGTTTGTTTGTTTTACTTTAGGAAATGTTTCTCTATTTGTAGGTAAAATAAAATAAGTGTGACAACTGAAGTAGGATAATATTCTTAGCTGATGTTTTACAAGGCTTCAAACTTTAGAACTATGTCTGATTTAAAGAATTTCACGGTTAATATTTGGGCTGTATAAATTCACTGGTTTTTACTAGCAGGTAGTAAATTGCCAAAACCTATCTCTGAAAGATAATTTGTTATACTCTAAGCATTTTTCCTTCTGGCTCTAATGGGCACATAGGTATAGTGTAGGGAAATGTGAGAACATTCACAAACTACTCTCTAGCAAATTAAAATTGATAAAAAAATACAGGGATGAGAGAAATGCCATCACCAACACTTGTATTTGGCAAGTGTTATAAGGTTTTTAGATTGTAATTTTTAATATGTGGTTTTTCTTTTATTTTCCTTTTTAAATTCTTCTTCTTCTTCTCATTTCTTTGCTTCTTTTCTTTTTCTATCCTACCAAAATTATTTTTTGCTACAAACAAGACATGTTTCCACTTTGGGAAGGATTTTAGAATGTCAGTGATCATCCATTTGGTTTTACAGGCTCAAGGTGCGTGTGTGTGTGTGTGTGTGTATGTGTGTGTATTAGACAAGTTTTTATTCTAAGAAAATTGTAAATATAAATTTAAATTTATTATCTTTCTCTTTGCCTAACATTTTATATAAATTATTCATAGTTTTAAAGACAAAGCTGCAGTA
Source organism: Vulpes lagopus (assembly GCF_018345385.1). Lineage (NCBI taxonomy): Eukaryota > Metazoa > Chordata > Mammalia > Carnivora > Canidae > Vulpes > Vulpes lagopus. Next base: position 124,645,734 of record NC_054825.1, read on the forward strand.
AATAGTTCAGAATCTTCGTGATCATAATCTTTCCTTAAAATTTCGTACTAGAAATCCCTCTATTGACTTACTTTAACTTGAAATATAGTCACAAGTGGGCCTCCCTATAATACTTTTTTGAAGGTTCCATACATGGAACTGCCAATGTGAAAATATCATAATTAATTTCTTCAAGTAGTTATTAAACATATTCTTCAAAGATCTTCTTTAGCATAGGGAGTTATTGCCTTGGGAATAAGACTTTTAAAATTTTACTTATAAGATCATTGTTTAGATATCTTGGAAATCATTTTCCCACTGCAATAATATTAAAATAATGGGACTTGGTCCAAGAGTGATCCTCAAACTGGTTGATCTTTCTCATAAAGAAGCTGAAGTGTAGAAACCTGGACTCAAACTTCCATGTATTGTTTGCAAGGAAAAAAAATGGGTTGAACACTTTTGATTTTCTGCTTTACCAGGGTTCTGCTCTATGTAATCTGATTCTTATCCCTGGCTGCACAACTCCATCCAGAGAAAACCAGGAATTGCTCAGATCTGGTTCACCGCAATTTCAGGCTAATTTTAACCAAGCCCATAACACTGCTCTTCCTTTTAAATTTATCTCTTACTGGTTCTCTAACAAAATATTCAGAAGAGAAGCTGCCATGGGTGTTTTATCTTTCCTCCCATCATTCTAATTCCATATTCTCCTTTTCCTCAGGTTTCATCCTATTCCTCATCAAATGATTATTCTTCTGACTTATTTGAAAACATTCAGATTCAAGGCACTTCCCTCCTCCACCCCCACCCCCCAGCTTGTCAGTTTGTGATTTGCTTCAGTTTTAGAGAAAAAGATGATTCTATTATAAAGCCAGCCTGGCTCTGTGTCCTTGACCTAGCTCTTTCTATTTCATGGGGGATATTATTCTTACAGATATTCTTTTCCAGTCCAGAATCTCACACCCTGCTTAGCATACATATTTATTCCCAGGTCCCTATCTGGCTGCTGTCTTCTTTCCTTCTTTCCCTTTATTGAAAAACATCTTCAATGTCGCTTTCATCTCTATCCATGTGACCTTTTAAATTCATGTAATTGTTTTCTCTCCTCCCCATTCTACTGGGAGACCTATTCATTGTCAACTCTAACTGGCGTTTATTCACTCTTGATCTACTCAATTTTTTTTAAGATTTTATTTATTCATGAGAGACACAGAGAGAGAGACAGAAACAGAGACAGAGAAAGACAGAGACACAGGCAGAGGGAGAAGCAGGCTCCATGCAGGGAGCCTGACGTGGGACTCGAACCCGGGACTCCCAACAACCTTGGGCTGAAGGCGGCATTAAACCACTTAGCCACCCAGGGATCCCCTCAATCTACTCAATTATTTAATGCATTCCACCTCCTTTTTTTTTTTTTTTGCATTCCACCTCTTAAAGTGGCTCTTTCTCAACTTCTGGGCAAGCATATTACACTGCTTTGCAGTGCTCCAATTCTTCTTCTCTTTCTATCTTTTAAATGCCGTCTTTTCCAAATATTCATTCCTCTGTTCTCACAATTGAATACTACACCTTGGGGATCTCACGTCCCCCAGGACTGCAACTCTCCCTTCTATGTGAAATAATCTTGAAATAACAATTGTTTTCTGCTTTCAAAGGGTTTTTGCCTGCATAATTATACTTAATCTCCTGTACAAACCTATGGGGTAGATCTTATTTTATAGACTATAAAGTTTATCTTTTTCAGCTTCCAACTATCTGGCCACTTTCCAAAAGTTAACTAGCTAGATATTGCACTTAGGCATTCAATATAAAGCAGTAACATATTCAGGATTAAATTTATAAGCTTTTTCCAGCCCAGTGTCCGTCCTCCCTGATATTCCTATTGGAGTTAATAATACAACTACTAGCCAAGCCATTTAGTTCAAAATCTTGACCTGAGTTCGGTTTCAAATAGTAGGGGCTTCCAGTGGGATTAACCTGGATCATCATCTATTGGTCACAGCTATGATTTGTTTCTGCCCAGAGGACTCCTGAATTAAGTGTGTGGGTTTTCCACAGCAAGCAGTTCTCCCATTCTCTGTGGACTCAACTGGGTGCCTTATGATCTAATTCAATTCTAATGCTAACTCCCTGGAGTTCACTCAGACCCCACAAGACTGTCCCCTCCACTGCAGATGGCAAGCATATGTAATGGGTCCCCAGGTTACCCACACTTTTGTCCAATGTGGCTACAGATCAGAGGTTCCCACAAATCTCTCCTCAGGTTGCCATAATGGTCACAGAATTCAAGGAAACACTTTACTCACTATTACCAGTTTATTATGAAGGATGTACACACACAACTGGCAGGAAAAGCAGCAGAAGACACAAGCTGCTGGTTGTTAGGTAAAAAGATGTTTACCCTTCCTCCTCCACTGTCACTCTCAGACTCCCAAAACCAAAGCAGTAAGGTGCGATTAAGGAGGAAGATGGATATCCCGGTATATAATGCTGTATATTCCTGGAATATAAAGGATATTAAAAAGAATATAAATGAATAGCTAGATAAAGAGGCACACAGGGTAGGGTCTCCATGAGTTTGGGGGTGCACCGCCGTCCTGGCATGTGTATACATGCACTAACTTGGAAGCTCTCCAAACTCTTCCACTTAGAGTTTTTATGGAGACTCCATTACATAGGTATTATTGATTAAAGCATTGGCCTTTGGTGATTGAATCATCCTACAGTCCCTCATCTTTCTGAAGAGGAGGGTCAGGGAGTAGGGCTGAAGATTCCAACCCTCTAATCATATGGTTGGGTTCCTCTGGAAACCAGCCCCCTGTTCTGAAGCTATTTAGGGGTCCATCAGGAGTCACCAAGAGGCCTTCTACACATGAGTACAGATATCACTGGGGATGGCTAATTATAAATAACGAGATACCGATCTCACCCTAGCATTCAGGAAATTCCAAGGGTTTTTTTTTTTTTAGAAGCTCTGTGTCAAGAACCAGGGATGAAGACTAAAGATATATTTCTCACTGCCTCACGTTATCACAGTGTCCTTCTCCATTACCTATCAATTCATCCTTTAAAAGCCCATTCAAACATTCGTTCCTTCACGTGATCCCAACATTTCCAGGAAGGGCTCGTAACTCTGTTCTGTGGCACTTGGTCACCCCCCATTCCTGATATGGCTGAATAATGTGGCTGTCAGAAATCAGGACCTTGGGTCAGCCAGGTCTGTGCTCTAATCCTTGTGGTGCTGCTTACAAGCTGGATGACTTGGTGCAAGTCACTTAACTTTCTGAAGCTTCGTTGTACCATAGTGGTAAACAATGCCAATAATGCCCAATTTGTGTGATGCTTAAGCAGGATTAAATGAGATAATACTGGGGGATCCCTGGGTGGCTCAGCGGTTTAGTGCCTGCCTTTGCACCAGGGTGATCCTGGAGTCCTGGGATCGAGTCCCACGTCGGGCTCCCTGCATGGAACCTGCTTCTCCCTCTGCCTGTGTCTCTGCCTCTCTGTGTGTGTGTGTGTGTGTGTCTTTCGTGAAAAAATAAAATCTTTTAAATAAATAAATAAATAAATAAATAAATAAATAATAAATAAAAATAATGCACAGAGCTGGAACATTGTAATTGCTTAAAACGTTACTAGCTAACTCACCTCCTAAAGCATAATATTGGGAAAGTATGCCCAATGTGGAATTTGAAAATCCAGTTCCCAGTTTTGTGCCCTTTGACTTTATAGTGCTGTGACCTGGCCATGGTAACTAAACTCGTAGTACTTTTATTACCTGGGCTACAAAGTGGGATGGATTATAGTACAAATAAATATTTGTGGGATAAGATGAGTAATTTTTCTGTTAAGATATTCATAAATGAAGATTACTGGTAAAATATAAATAATGACCAAAATGATCACTTGAACAGAGGAATCAGGTTTTGTACATCTTTGCATTTTGTTCATTAGATGAGCAAACATTAATTACATAAACAAACATGAATAATGGAGTGACTTATATATAAAAAGTCTTTGGTTGTTTGTTGATCGAATTAACTCAAATACAGACACTTTCCAGATTCTGTTGATAAAGGAAAAAAAAAACCCTTATCTTTATTATTTTCCCCTATAACCCAAAGCCACTTTCCTAATCAGGCCCGGGTCTCCTTTGAGAATAACTGTGAGCACCGCCTACTTGGCTGCCTTGCCTCCAGGCTTTAGCTCTATTAATCCATTCATTACAAGGATGTAGAAAAATCCTCCTTAAACACTCATTTGGCCATACCATTCCCTTGTTGAAGAACCTTCAATGGCTTGTTTTTTTCCTAGCAGAACAAAGCTAAACTTCTCCCCTGAATTTTAAAATCCTCCATCTGTTTCTGCTCTTCCTAGGCAATATTATTTTCCATTATTCCTTAACAAGCTTCCACTGCCCTACCGAGACAGGTATATTTTTTTGTCTCTAGTAAACTAGGCCCTGAAGATAAAAATTTGCATAAAATATTCAGTAGCATGTTCCTTATTTTTCTCTTACCTTCTATGCTTCTATGGATGCCATTTAAGTCTCCTGGAATGCCTTCTTCTCTCCCATCACTTACATAAATCTACCTAAACTCTATGAGCCAACAGATGGTTTTTTTTTTATTCCTCTATTAATCTTCCCCCTTTCTTAATATCATTACATAGTCTTTTAAAATAGTCTGAACTGGATGATTTGGTCACATGGTATGTGATTCAGAAGGTACCACAGGACATATAAAGCCTCCCTCCCTCAGTGACTACCCATTTCCTGGCTCCCAGAGATGTTATATGTATAAACCAAGATTATATATGGCCTCCCTCATCTCTTCTCCACCCTCCTTTTGAGTAAAAACAACAGGGAGTGTTGAAGCTGTCCCTAAAGAGGTCATATTCCACCAGAAATGGGAATGAAGTGATTGAGCACATCGGGTGAAGATCTGGGGAAGAAATATCCCAGGTAAAGCAAAGCACAAAAGTGAAGTCCTTCACATGACAGCAAGCTTGTTGGCTCCAGGAGCAACAGGGTGGCCAGGGTGGTCTGCTAAGGAGAGTGCGGATGAGGTCACAGGGCATGGGGAAGGGGAGGTATAGGGCTAAACCAAGGAGAGTGATATAAGCCAGGGTAAGGAGTTCAGAATTTATTCTCAACTTATTGAAAAATGCACTGCAGGATTTTGAACAGAGCATGCTATGAACTATTCAAATGACCATTATGGGGTAGTCTATGGAGACTTGACAGCAGACAAGTTCAGAACAACCAGGGAAGATAGTGGTTTCAGCTGAAAGGAAGCTGTAAAAACACTTTCTTAAATGGGTTCTGATATGGTAAATCAACTGAAATTCCAGAAGACTTAGAAATTAAGACATATATAGACATTACTATATATTGAAACCTAAGAGATACAGGCAAAGTGGAACTTGGGGAGACATTCATAATAATAAAAGCATCTGTTTAGAATGTTGAGAGTGAGCTGAACATTTAGCTAAGCAAGAGCTGGATAAAGTTGGGTAAAATAATGTAGGTGGGAAGGACAGAGAAAGCAATAAGCAGGAATTAAGCATAAAGAAGACTAAAAACTGGTTCTTCGAAAAGACAAGTGAGGAGAAAATTGGAAAGCTTGAAGAAGAAGAAGACACATTAATTCCTGTTACAGGTAATTTTTGTGTTGGACAACTCATAATTCTACCTTTTCTAGGATTGGCCTCCGACATACAGTGATTGATTCTTGGTGGCCTCATCAATGGTTTATGGGCCTCTCCCAGTGGCTGCCTTTTATTGAGCAAGGACCAGAGAACTCACCTGAGCTGGGCCAATTATGGTTTTTCCCCTCTGGAAATTTAGCACTTAAAAATACAAGAGGGATGGGGCACCTGGCTCAGTTTGCGGAGCATGGAACTCTCCATCTTGGGGTTGTGAGTTTGAGCCCCATATTGGGCGTAGAGTTTATTTTTTAAAAAATTACAAAATCTTTAAAAAAATAAAATTTTGGGAGAGCCTGAACATTATGCTTTCCTCATTTTTATTTTCACAATAGCCCCTTCCTTCTTTCTTTCCTTCCTTCTTTCCTTCCTTCTTTCCTTCCTTCCTTCCTTCCTTCCTTCCTTCCTTCCTTCCTTCCTTCCTTCCTTCCTTCCTTCCTTCCTTATCTTTCTTTTCTAGAGACCCAGAGAGAGGCCAAGGGAGAAGCAGGCTCCCTGAGGGGAGCCCGACTTGGGACTCAATCCCATGACCCTGGGATCACACCCCGAGCCAATGGCAGTCAACCACTGAGCTACCCAGGTGTCTTCATAGCCCTTTTCTTTTACAAAAAAGGCATACACTTCCCTCAGAGTGAAGTGTTTCAATGTGTAAAAACCATCAAGGTGCCAAGCAAAGAGCTGTCAGCAATTATTGTTGGTGTTGAGAAAGTGCATGCCTAATAATTGGGTAACAAATCCTCTTGCAAATCAGAGGATTACTTTTTATTGAATTAAGCAAAATTTAAGGAGAAACTAATAGAATGCCCATTGATAAATCATTAAAAATAATATTTAAAGAAATATCACTAAGTAATTTTTGTCATATAACCAATAATGAGTTCAAAGAATTAACTTCATATATCAAACAAAACTCCTTCTAGGACCAGTTATTAATGTATATGAATAAGCTTTCTCAGCACTTCTATCTATGAAAATGAAAAAGGGGTTATATGAATGTTGAGCCCTATCTCATTTGGGTAATAATAACATCACTGAATTTAAGAATTAATAAGAAATTTTAAAAAACAGAAAACCTTCAGTCTCATCCATTTCTCTAAGAAATCCATTTTCAGTTGAAATTTGCATTTTATGATTGATAATTGTCAAAAACTTGTGAATTTGTTATTTAAATCAATTGAGAGCAACTAATTAATTCTGCAATTAAGTCCAAAAGAAAAAAACATTAAACACTTAGAAACTTATAGCCAAAGGAAATTAAACATTAAACTTATAAGCATAGTTTTCTTATAAAAAATATTAAAGGCTAATAAAAGACTCTCAAGCATAAAAATATATATCACCTTGGTATAAAGTTTTATGGGGTTTAGTGAAACAGCAAAAGAACAAAAAAAGGAATAATGTAAAATTTTTTACTTATAAAAGCTTTAAAAAATGGATTGTGGCAGTGTCAAATCATGATGGTATTTAGATTCCACTGGATACATTTTAAATTGATAGAACAATTTCATTTTTAAAGTTCTTTATTTACGGTATATATCTACAATTATCTTCTTGCAATGACTTGAGTTTACAATGCGAAATCTTAATTTTCAATTTAAAAATTTCTCACAAAAATCAATGTTTACACCTGAAACTAATGTTATATGTCAACTCTATCTCATAAGACAGTTCCTACAGAGCTATGCAAATGAAATGTTTGATGACCTCTATTTCAGAGAGAAGACCTACTTCTGGAAGCTGTGCTACAGAGATTTGGGGAAAGCCTCTGACTCTGACTCTCACAAAGTGAGTTACATGTGAATGAAACGAGCCTTAACAAATGCCAGGTTTTTATACTGTGCAGGTAAGGACCAGTAGTCATTGAGTTTGAACCCTCAGGAGGCTACTTTCTGTAAGATATTGGACAAGTAATATACTTATTTATTCCTCAATTTCTTTACTGACAAGTGAGAAAAATATGGTGCCTGTCTCAAAAGTTGTAGGAATTAAGACAGTAAGAATCTGAAATATCAGTTGTTAGTATAATGAAGAAGTGGGCTCTAATTAAAGATATAGAAAAGACTATTAGAATATTTTAAACAAGTGATTGACAAAGTAATTGTGAAAAACTGAATTGGATTTGTCTTTAAGAAAATATAAATTGCTAATGTCTACTTAGCAAAAGTAGGAAGCCTGAACAGATCAACAATTATAGAAGAAACGGCTACCTAAGAAGGTGTTGGGATTTGATAATTTGATGAACAAATTCTTCTAACTTGTATAAGATATCTAGGCTTTTAAAAACTTGCTCTAAAAACAGGACAAAGAGGGGCTAGTGGTTCATTTGGTGGAACGATAACTCTTGATCTTGGGGTTGTGAATTTGAGCCCCAACCTGGATATGGAGATCACTTAAAAATAAAATTTAAAAAGATCTAGAAAAGAAAAATAAAAACAGGACAAAGTGGAAATTACCTTATTGATACCAGCATGATACTGACAGCAAAACCTGTCACACAAAGCACTCACGTACACATGCACACAAACACAACAAATCCCACTTATAAAATATTATTTAAAAATCAAGGTTTACTCTAGGAATACAACCATACTGACATATTAGAGAAACTATTGCTCTCATTGGACTGAGGAAAAAAAAGAACACCAAATACTTATATTGAGAATTGCTGTTGTGACAAATAGTGATATATAGGATATTCCTGGATAGGAAAGCTCAATATGTACAGATATCTGTTTTCCTTAAGTTAATCCTAAATAGAGTGTAATTCAAATAAAATTTAAATAAAATCATGATTTCAAATTTTATCTGAATTAACTTAATCAATGTGTGCAAAGAAATGAGCATATTCAGACACTCTTGGATGTGCCGTTTGCTACAATATTTTGAGGGGGCTAACATGGGATTATGCATCTAGATGAATAATATGCTTAGTCTTTGAGCAGTGAGGTAGATATTAATTGATTGGTGTGCATATTAGTAAGGGAAGCAAGCAAGTTGAAAACCATGTTTAATGTCATCTCACTTTGCTAAAGATCCATATTTTATATATTTAGAAGTATTTGGATATACAAAGGAAAATATCTCAAAAAATACATATCTAAATGTTAACTCATGAGGCGTTGGGACCTCTACTACTTATTGCATACAATTCTGTAACATTAGCTCTATTTTTTTTTCTCTTTCTGGTTTATGACAAATTACATATCTATCTAACTTACTGCTGAAATGGTTTCATTGTGTAGAACTAAGGACAGAGTATACTCTGAGTTTAAGTATTAAAATTCTCCTCGTTTCTTTGGTTAAGTACCTAGTCGTGGGATTGTATGGTAATTGCATTTTCCATTTTTTTGAGGAATTCCCAGCCTGTTTCCCACAACGGCTATACCGATTAACATTCCCACCCATAAGTCAGATGGAGAAAGAGAAATAGCGTATAATTTTGCTCACATGTGGAATCAAAAAAGCCAAATGAGTAAAGAAGCAAGCAGAAAGCAGAATCAGAGATAAATACAGAGAATATACTGATTGTTGCCAGCGGAGAGGGTGGTGGGGGAGAGAGAAAATGGGTGAAGGGGAGTGGGAGGTACGGGCTTCCAGTTATGGGATGAATCAGTCACGGAAATAAAAGGTGCAACATGAGGAATATAGTCAGCGAGAGCCTTCGTATGGTGACAGGTGTGGCCACACTCGTGGTGAGCGCAGGGTCACGAATACACTTGTCAAATCACCGTGTTGCACACCTGAAGTCAATGTAACATTGTGTGTCAACTATACTCATCTAGTAAGAAAAACAGTCTCCTTGTTTCAAGAATATTTGTTAAAGTCACACTTGTGCAAAACTGTGATGTCAGCCATTTATCCTTGGGATATTCCCACCTTCGTCATTCCCTTTGTTGCTCTGCCTTCCAGTCCTAGCATGAAATGCTCCGTTCCCACCCAGAAGCATTGTCCTCCCCATTGTTCCCCAATTTCCCCCCCCTAACTATTCCTGCTTCCCAACACAGCTGCAGATGTGGACTCACCTTCTGTCAAATGGCTCGCTCTCTCATCTCTCATCGATCTAGCACCTTTTTTTTTAATCCATACAGTTTTCACATGGATGTGATAAACACGTTTCTTTTAACAGCTTTACATATTATCTTTCCCAGGAGGTCTAAATTTGAACAGAGAAATTTTTTTTTTGAACAGAGAATTTAACTGCAAACCTTTCCATAGAAATATTCCAAATTTAAAAAAAAAAAAAAGATCTCTGTAAACCAAAGGACTTGGGAAAATAGCTGAAAGCACTCCAGCAAATACTAAATTTCTCTGAAGCCCCGTGGTGTATCTCAATAATTTAAGCATTGCTGAGTTCTACTTCATCAGATGTTTATTTTAATATGAAATTATAGCTTCAAATAAAATGAATCGTTTACTCCACAGAATCTTTAATAAAGCTGATTCTCCATCTCTAAGATGTGTTCTGTTAATGCCATCACTTCTCATGCTTCCTTGCACAACGCCTCCCCAAAGCACCCTATTTACACTTCACTTTCATGTGCATTCATGTTTGTGTGTGTGTGTGTGTGTGTGTGTGTAAGGAGGATATTATTTTGTATTATTATTTGGCAAGGAAAGATCACCTTCCCAATGTTTCTGAGGAGCCTGCAATGCTCGCGTGTAGCAGTTATATGTAAAAAAAAAGCAAAATGTGTGCATAAGCTCCTTCCTAGGATTCTGTGCACTTTTCAAAGCTGAATTTCAAAGAGGACATTTTGGTGTCATAGGAAATTAGCCACTGGAAGGAATTGATGCAGGTTTTAAAAGAAATGGAAGTTCCCAGAGAGTGCTAATGCTTTGCTAGAATGAGCATCAGCAGGCAGGGAAATCAGTCATACAAAATGAAATTATGTTTGCACCTATTAAAGATTACCTTCTTGCTAAATAAATGAAAATTTTTATGATAGACATATTGCTTGTAATTGAAAGTCCTTGATTGCGGGGGCATTTAATGATAGCAGAAACTTGAGGAGACCTGTTTGAGTGAATTCTTTCCATAAAAACATTGAACACACAGAGTAAGAAAGGGTATTTTACTCTCTTCCAAATGTGGAAAGTCACAGAGATAAAAGGGATAAGATAAATCTTTTAGCACTACATCATCTTAGAGAGGACGGTCGTGTTTTGGTTAATATAAATACAATTCTTTCAAAGCATTCTTTTAAATAATTCAGCGTGCCGGACCTAAATAATTTACAGGTACGAGTTCGATAACAGATGTTTACTGGGGAGCCGTGTGTGTGACGCACAACAGGGATAGCTTTCTTGATAAAGGTGATGGGCCCCACCGCGGGGGCGAAGTCAGAGGATGTAAGAGGAAATCAGAAGGAAAATCCACTTTGAACAAAACCGAGGGCCTTGGATGAGGCTCGAACAGAAATATTTCACTGCTGAACTGGTGCATGGGGAGCTTGTGGTGCTGGCCACAAGGGTGTCGCAGGGCAGGAGGTTGAGTTTTCAGGGAAACATGAGGGCAAAGCAAGATAGGGATGGGGCCATAGGCATCACCCCAAGACGTCAGCTGGGCTGCAGCGGTGATGGTGACTGATAGTGATGGTGGCAGTGATGGTGACGGTAATGATGATGATGATGTGATGTGACAGTGACGGTGATGGTGCTGATGCTGGTGATGGTGACAATGAGGGTGATAGTGATGGTGCCAGTGATGATGATGATGGTGCCGATGATGGTGATGGTAATGGTGCCAGTGCTGGTGCCAGTGATGGTGATGGTGTCAGTAATGGTGATGGTGCTGATGATGGTGACAATGAAGGTAACAGTGATGGTGCCAATGATGGGCCAATGACGGTGATGGTGCTGGTATCAGTGATGGCAATGGTGACAATGATGACGATGGTGATGGTGATGGTGCTGATGATGGTGATGGTAACCGTGATGGTGATGGTGGCAATGATTTTGCCGATGATGGTGATGGTGACAATGAAGGTGATGGTGATGGTGCCGATGATGGTGCCAATGATGGTGATGGTGCGGTATCAGTGATTGCAATGGTGACAGTGATGGCGATGGTGGCAGTGATGATGATGATGGTGCCGATGATGGTGATGGTGATGGTAACAGTGGTGGTGACAGTGCCAGTGATGGTGCTAGTGATGGTGATGGTGACAGTGATGTGACGGTGATGGTGCTGATGATGGTGATGGTGACAGTGCCGATGATGGTGACAGTGACGGTGACAGTGACAGCGACGGTGATTGCAATAGGGCCAGAGTCCCTGGTGCCGCCTGCACTCCTCTTGTCCTTCGAGGTGCAGCCGCCTGAATCAAACTGGCCACCTCATCCCCACTTTGAGCCTCCTTCCCGGTCCTCGTGCCCATAGTTGCCTGAGTCCCTGTCTCACCGTGGCCCCTGCCCCGGGGTGGAGGGCGCACGTGTGGAGTTTACAGAGCCATGTGTGGGCCGAGCAGTGCAGGGCTTCCTCACCAGCTGGATCTTTCCTCCCACGGTGTCTCTTCACAAAGAAGGTCTCCCAGCTGCCAGGTGCCCCTTCCACCAGGTGCCCTTCTATCTGCCAAGGGATCCTCTGGTCCGGTGGCCTGGCTTCACATGAGGCAGGTCACCTGTGACCTCTCAGGTCACTCCACTTGGCCACCAGTGACAGGTGCCTGAGGCAGACTGTCCCCCCTCTTCTGCAGGCCTGCTGACCTTGAGGCTGCTGAAGGTGACCTTCTGTAGCACACCCCAGGGCAGATGGAAGGGGTCTCGGGCTTTCCCTCCTGGACCCTGGGCTCTGGGCTCTGGGGTGGTGCTTCCGTGGGTGCATCGTCCTCGGGACAACGCGGGCTCCGTGTCCAGGCAAGTGTTTTACTTCCCCTGTGGTCGGTTCTCTCTTTGCTCCTTCAAGCAAAGGGTCAGCCTTTCCTATGTATCCCTTCCTGATCCCCAGGCCCACCCTGAGTGATGGGAGTGCTGTATGGCCATGAGAAAAATCTTCCTATAGGATGTTAGTAGAATAGTAATTTGATGAGACTAAAGACGCTGATGGTAAGCGACTTGGGTATTTTGACTTGCTGCTGCATTCTTCCCCACATTTTTGGAGCTTTCTGGTTTTACATGAATTTGGTTCCTCCAGGCCAACACTAGGGGGCCGCCCTTCCTTATTTTAAGGTTTTCGTTACTGCCTGGAACCCGCCGACGGCTGTATCTCTGAAAAAAAGGAAGCACTTTCCTCAAGGAAAGCAAAGGTCTTCTGGCTCAAAGAGGCTTAGGAATTTTGCTTTGCGTCCTTGCTCTGCATGGAGTCCAGACCTGGAACGGAGTTTTATGAACGGGAGAGTGCCATTGAGGTGTTCTTCAGCCAAAAATATTTTGAAAATAAGAATTAACTCAGTTGATTTTGAAGTAGGACCCTATAGACGATAAGCAATTTAGGTCTAATATACATGAGGTTTTACTTGGAACCATTACATTTAAAAATGAGTTCTGAATTTAATAATTTACTTAAAACTATGACCATAATTTTGCTTAATAAATTATCTTTGTAAACCTTAATGGAAAATGAGAGGCACTAGGTAAGTAATGATTATGCATTTCCCAACTATAGGTTTCTAAAGATTACCAAAGAATGACATTGTAGATAGAAGTATATGCTGAACCATATCATGTTGCTTGTCCACACTTCCTTTGATCGGTTCCTGTGCGTGTCCAACTGAAAGAATATTTCCATCTATAATGATGCAAAGATTGTGTAGAGTTGCCATCAGTAGTTCGTAGATTTGCTCCACAGTTCAGTTTTGAATAGAAGTCTCACAGTTTTATTAGGAAGCTCATATCTCTCAGTACCTGTCTCTTCTCAGTTGGAATATTTCAAACATAACGTGACTCTAGGAAAGACTTAGAATCAGGGAGAGTGCTGCTGCTTCTCAGAATTTTATTTCACAGCCTTAAATTCTTTTTTTCTTTCCTTTTCGACTGTTATATTTCCCACTGCAAGGTCATGAAAACCTAAAAGTATACTGATATGCCTTTCCCATTTAAGGTCTGTGTTATTGGTTTTGTGTGTGTGTGTGATCTAAGTAGGCATCCACTTTCACTTTGCTTCCACATGGACACTCATTGTCCCAGCACCACTGCTGAAATGTTCTTTCCTCACTGATGTATAGTGCTACCTTTGTCATAAGTCAAGTATCTTTGTATGTGCAGATGTGATCCTAAATGTCTCCATTGGTTTCATCTATCAGTGATGGTTTATTTTTTGTCGACTGAACTGGGCTATGCGGTGCCCAGATATTTGGTCATAATAGTATTCTCGGTGTTTCCATGACGTATTTTTGAAGGTGATTACCATTTAAATAGATTGGGTAAAGCAGATCATCCTCCCTAACACGTGTTGATTATTTCATCCAATTAGCCAAAAAGGCTAAACCCTCCCATGAAGTTTTTTTTCTGTATTGAAATCTAATAAACAATGGATTTTGAGTGAAAAAAATATATATGGTTACCTCTGCCTACTTCTCCCTGGTTGTGAGCAGCTCCCAGTGATCTTTCATGTAAGACAGCTAAGTAACAAAGACAATACTCTCCATTATTAAATGCATACTATGTGCTAGGCATTAAGTCTTCACATGGTGATGTTGTTGGTGAAGTGGAGGCTCCGTGGTTTAAGAGTGCTGGTGGTGGGCTCTGCACCAAGGCACAGAGCACACCCCTGGGCTCTAGACTATGCCAAGTTTGCCAGCTGACCACACAACTGTTACCGGTCACACATGTAGAAACATCCAAAGAGCCCATGTTGACACATTAGGAGGCAAATATGAGATAACCAGTGACCCTCGGAAGATAGTGATGTCATTTCAAAGGAATAATTCCGGGCATTTTGGATTTAGTGGTGGGACGAGAGGGGCAGCTAGCCATTGAGAACAGTTGGGATCACACAATACCCTAAGTTTCTTCCCCATCAGCTTAGAAGACAGAGTGTGGTTCGGGTGTTGGCAAGGCCAATAGCGTCCATGGCAAAACCGGGCAAAACGTTCTGCTGATGGTTTGCAGCGATGGTCCTGTACATTGCACAGGAAGAACGGAGTGGTTAAATGGAGATTTAATGATGCTTTGTTGAATCTTTAGCTATTTTTCCCCTCTGTGTAGGTTTTCCCAAATCTAGAAGAACAAATTTCTCCTTCCTCTGCGCTTCTATAGCAATTTGTGTGTATATATATATTTATTATAATTTTTCTCATTGCTTCATAATTATGCCTTTAGTTTCCTAGTTCTGCACCTAGTCTAGCTCACTGAAGCTGAGACTATGCCTTGCTCTTTATAAATTCCTGATGTGTATCATCATGTCAGACGTATGAGAAACTCACAACAATGGGAGGGAAGCAATGTGAACGCTCCATTTTCCAAGGATTCTGCTATGTTTTGCAACACGAGACCAAAACATTGCTGAGCACTAGAGGAGTGACTTGGGGCTGGGGTGCCTGGGAGGGTACAAGTGCAGCAGGCTAAACATAATTGGAAGAGAGACAGGAGAGAGAACAAGCCCAAATTAAGATTTCAGAGAGGGGAGGGAAGTAGTGAGGCTCGCTCTACTCCTGGACCAAGGTAGCTGCCCTGTGTTAATTTCTAGATGGCCGTCTCCATGTTGTACTTGAAAGGTTAGAATCATTTTTTGCCAAATTGAGTCTGATATAAACGATTAAATTTCTCACTTCATTTTCAGAGTTGACTGAAACTCACTTTGGGGCTGAGGAAGCATTGCTTTGCAATCTGATGCCAGTTGAGGGATCTCGGTCACAGCATTCACACATGCTGCGTCTGTTCTTCTGTGCCCATCTACCCATGAAATCAGCTAGTTTCCCATGTTTGCCACAAAATTTCCCTTCACAATCAGTATTTTTCAGTTTAGAAACTCTCTTTAGACTGATGAGGACCTCTAGAACGGTCACGCCCCCTCTCTATATTGGCTCAAACCCATTCCCCTCTCTCCTCTTTTCTCTGTCGAAAGCCCTGTCTCCACTAATATGGACTTGGCACCAGCAGATGGAGCTAAGACAAAAAATGAACTGGGACGATCTTACTTGGCAAATGCTTCCATGAGCTGCCACTGAACTCCCTGGGACTTGACGTGGTTTCAAACTACCTTTTTCTTATGAAGCACTTTTTGGGGTTCCTCACAGATGCCCCTCTTTCTCCTTTTTGTGAGGATCTCACACTTACAGTTTCCTTGTGAGGGAGAGTTCCTTGCTCACCTTTATATTCAGACAGGCATCACTCTGTAAATGGTTTCTTTAAAGGCACGCTCTGGTCTTGATATGAAGACAAAAGAATCCCCAATTTTCTTTCTCTTGGGTTGGGGAACAGCTCAGCAAACCAACTCTCTAAAAATCTGCCACTAAGTTTCTCCAGTCCCTTTATACACTCAGTACGGGTGAGGAATTGAGGATCCCTAGAACCAGTTCCTCTCAGCATTTTCTGCAAATCTCACTTTGGGGAGGTAGTCTTGCACCTGACTCGGTTAGGTGGTTTCAGGGCTTTGGCAAAAAATAGAGATTAAAACAGTTCAATTAACATCCTGTTAATCAAGTTAAGGCTTGTGCTAATATGTTGAAAAGGACCTAAACCTCCACATGATTGAAATGCTTTCCCAGTGTTACTATCCAGCAAATGGAACAATCTACTTATTGTGGTAAAATATGTATAAAATAAAATTTATCATTCTAACCATTTTTAGATGTAAAATTCAGTGGCATTAAGTATTTTCACATTGCTGTGCATTGAATATACTTCAGATCAAGGTCTTTCTTTTCCCAGCGTGTGTGCATATTCTGTGACTTTGGAGATTTTTGTTCTGTGTTTATGGCACTTTAGGCTTCATGAGAGGTTCAGGAGGCTCTTCAAATACCTCTTCTTCTTTCCCCAATCCTTCTCTTATACTCGAGCATCTCCTCTATGTGTAATGGATTTTCTTGTATAAATATTTCACTTTAAAAAAAATATTTCACTTTTAAGTTCTATTCAAGATCTGCATTCATTCAAAAATATTTATTGAGTGCCAATACTGTTGTAGGCACTCTCATAATGAGTGTGAGAGACAGAAACATGTGACCTCCCAGAATTTCATTCTATCAAACTTCTTGTGCAAATGCTTTGACTCAACAATTATACTTCTAGAAATGTATCCCATAGGAAAGTTTGAACAAGTGCACCAAGGTTTCTGTAAAATGATGTTCCGTGTAGTAGTATTAGTTCTGTGAAAAATCAGAAACAAGCTAAAAGTTCATCAATGTAGAACTGGTTGTATAAGTTATGGCATTCTTTGTGCAAAAGGCTCCTGTTGCTATTAAAAATAACAATATAGGTTTGAGTCTGTATGTTTAGGCATAAAAGATGATTTATCAATGGATAGACTCATCTGCATAAGAGAAATTCTAGCAGCATACATATAAAAATGGTTTCCTCTGGAAGTGAAATTATGATGGCCTGTCCTTGCTTTGCATACTTCCGTGACATGCCAATATGTTTTCTAAAGGGCATATTTTGTTTGTATCATCAGAGTTTTAGAAAGATGCAACCTTATTAGTGATTTTAAAACTTCAATTTAAGCAACATGAAATACCATTGTTGTCTTTCAAATCAGTTTTAAAAAGGAAAAGAAGAAATCGTGGTGTTGACAAAGATGTGAGGAAATAGACACCTTAGTGCACAGATGTTCTATTGACACCACGTTTTCTAGGGAGCAGTACTTAGGCGCGGTCACTTAGGACCGTCAGGCCAGCTGTGGCTTTAGGCAACACTGTCCCCTAGCGGTCACCATTGTCTGCTTGGGCAAGCCTCCTGAGCTCCAAGGCACTGGGCAGTAGTAGACGCTTACCTAGGAATCCAGGCGGACAGTCCACGCCTGGGGCATGCTTGACCATCCACTAAGCCACCAGGCTGTGCCCCCCATCCTGCCTTTGTTATCTGAGAAAAAGGCCAGTGATATGAGAGGAGAGAACGATGTTGTCAGGCACCCAACGTGAAAGAGCAAGGTCTTCAGAAGGAGAGAGTTTTCTTGTTGGCTAAGTGGGAAAAAGCACCAGTATTCAGAGATCCAGAAATAGGCAGGGTGTGGGCAGCAGAGGGGCTGCGGGAAAGAGAAGGGGGACTGGAAGACTGGAGGCGACTACTGGGGTACCCGGCCATAGCTCCCTCCACTCCTCTAGCCCAGCAATGGTAGGAGGAATAGTTAAAAGAGTAAAACTCCCTCCTAATTTGTGTCATCACACCATATTAGACACACTTATATTTACCAAAAGGCCAGTGTGAAAGAGCCACACATCAAAAGCCAAAAAGCCTTGATTTGCCTAAAGAGCCATCTATTTACCTAAAACTTCTACTTTCAGGAATTCATCCTAACGAAAAGTACTTGGCATTCCCACATGATTGTTACAAATAACAGAAACTGTCTGAAGTCCCATGCTCAGGGATTGCTGAACTGTATTTATGCCTTTATCATGTGATTGGATATTGGGTAGCCTTCACAATCACCTTAAAGAATACTTACTGTCAAGGCAAAATACTAAAATATTTTTATTAAGTAAAATAATCATCTTGCAAAGTAATACACAACCAGCTTCATAAGGAATATGATATGTGTATATTCCTATAATTGAGAGGATACTGTCTATGTACTAAAATGTTAACAATGGTTATCCTGGAAAGGTGGGATTTTTAAATGCCTGATAATTTCTTCCTTATACTTTTGCACATTTCCAAATTGTTAAAGTAAACATATATTACCTTTATTCTTAGAAAATATTGAATCCGGAGAAGTATTGATGTAGGTACGATTCATATTCTTTCTTTTATGCAGTTGTCTTCCTAATAGTTTTTTACCAGTATAGTTTAAGAGTCAGTGATTTTAGAGCCTGGTAGTCTTTGAGATTATATCCTTATTGTTTAATCAGAAAGAATGAAATGACATGCATCATATGATTTTTAAAAATTTTTAGTTTTATTTTTTTAACTAAGAAGAGTGGCACGTGTAGGTTGGGGAAGTATTCTTCTCGATAAAATGGAACTAATGCCCCTGTGTATCCTGTTGGTTCTTCGAGAAGTAAATGGAATTGATTTATGGAAAAGGCCTAGTTCATAGTAAGTACTTTGGAATTATTACCTATCATGTCATCAGCCGCAAGAAACAGTAATATAATAGACACGATGTCCTATATTCTACGTGATATTCTAATATTGTGTCTTTTATATTATTGTCTCTTCTGCTGGTTTCAGCTTTTTTTAAAAAATTATTTTATTTTATTATTTTATTGTTTTGGTTTCAGCATTTAGCCCTGGTCATGTGTGCAGAGACTTGCAGAGTTATATTCTTAGCATACCTCCAAGTAGTTGGGTAGATACTGGTGTACAATGTGTCCATCATTTAATGATTATTATTCCCCATCTTTCTTTTCTCATCAGATAAAACAAAACTGTTACCCAAATCCATATGGATACAATGCTATTAAGTTCTGTTTGGCTCTCCAAGTTGACTTCATTTTAGTCAGTAGTTGAAGGAAAGTAGCATCTTTTAGGCAAAATATTCTAAGATCTGTTGATTTTTGTTCTTTAATGAGCTTCTTGACCTAAAAAACTTTCCTCAAATTCATCAATTGAGTAAATAAACAAAGTAGAAAGCGCTTCTGAGTGGCTCTATATTCTACTCAGATTCACAGAGCGCATAACAGGGGGGGACAGATAAATTAAGGAAGAGGTGAGCAAATGCAAAAGGCACAGAGTACTTCATATTCACAGTAAAAGTTCCTCATATCCACACAGATGTCTAGGAAATTTGGAGAAAGGATGAGTTTTAACTGCTAATAATCCTATGTTATTTGAACATTGCAATATTTCTAAATAAATACAATGGTAAGGCTCCTACCTATTTTTTAATGACATCTTACTAAACAGAAATTAGGAGAAAAAAAAAGGATCTTTAAAGTCATTCAGTTTTTGTTTTTTTGTTTTGTTTTATCTTAGTATTGTTTTTGAATGAGTGAATTGAGCTTATTCTTCACAATGGAGGGTGATCTTTGTACTTGTTTTCTGCATTCTTCTCAGTCAGTGAAAACTCTTGACTGGGCAAGCCAGACTTGTTACAATAGTACAGATGTGCAAAGTTAAATGCATTTATTCAAATGCAAAACACATACCTCTATATAATTACAAGCCTATTAAACCACAGGTAGAAACACCTAATTTCAATGGAATAAATTACTAATTTTGAATAGTTTGTCATGGGAATTAGAATGAACAACTTTTCAGCCTATGAATTATTTATCAACAAGAAATAATCATCCAATGGCCTTTTCCTATTATTATGTTTATGGGGCTAGAATTTTAAAAATAAACAATATTTGAAGTGTCAAAAAAAAGTAGCAAGCTCAATTTAAATCAGTTTTACTTAGAACTCAGGACCTTTGCCTTTCATGATTTCTGATCTAGCAACTTTTACAAATCAAAAAGCACAAGGAAATAGAGTGCTGGCTTGTGAACTTCAAGGTTACTGGACTATCCAAGCAGAGCTAGTCCTTATTCTGAAAATGTGTGTTAACATTAGTTTACTGATTTTTTTTAATGTATACTTATTGAAACTCACATAATTGGAACTGGAACTCATATAATTATCTCTAGAGATTTCACTTGGTCTAGCTTATTTCAGGTTTTGATTTCCAAAATGTAAAGCAAACTTTTACTGGGAACCTAAGATAAAAAAAAAAAACAAAAACTAATTGATCTCAATCATATTACACAAATTTGCTACTAGTTCTAAAAATATGGTGGGTAAGATACCCTAAAAGATTCTCCAAAAAATAATTATTATACTTTTATAAATATTTAGATATCTTGAAATGCATTGCATAGTTGCAATAAATAGCAATAGGAAAGGAATTTTAAAAGAACAAATATAGGGATGCCTGGGTGGCTCAGTGGTTGAGCATCTGCCTCTGGCTCAGGTCGTGATCCTGAGGTTCTGGGATCAAGTCCTGCAATGGGCTCCCCACAGGGAGCCTGCTTCTCCCTCTGCCTGTGTCTCTGCTTCTCTCTCTCTCTCTCTCTCTCTCTCTGTCTCTCATGAATAAATAAATAAATAAATAATCTTTTAAAATTTTAATAAAAAGGACAAATAATAAAATGAAGGTGGAAACACCGGAAGTACAGAAGAGCCAAACTTGCTTTCACACTGAAAGATCCAAAGCATACCCTTGGAAGGGTAAACAGATTGCAGGCAATAGACTATAAAGCCTACAACCCATCAGGATGCACAGTCTCTTTAGAGAGAGACACTTGCACATGGCCAAGACCCTCGTGTAAGGGTCTAGGGTAAAGAGAAAGGAACTTGCAATGCTGAAGGGAACAATGAGGGCATTTTCCTGTTTCTCGTCTCAACCTTTGTTCTGGGAAAAAGGAAAAAAAGTAATATGAGAAATTATATCCAAAAACTATCCATCAAGCCGATTTAACGTGCCAATTCATATCGTGTTGATCTAAAACATTTAAATGGAGAATATCGTTTTAAATTGTCTAGGATTGGTGGTGCCTCCAGGCAATTTCCAAACACAAATACAATTTCTCTCTAGAGAAATAAAACTTCAAGCAGGTCCTCAAATAATTTTCTCATATCAAATGTACAGAAATATGAGTGCAAAGTTGAAAAATCTCAATCTCTCTCTCTCTCTCTGTCTCTCACACACACGCACACACACACACAAGAGACCATAGGAGAGAGCCAGGTGAAACAACACTTTTTTTTTTAATATTTTATTTATTTATTCATGAGAGACACAAACAGAGAAAGAGAGGCAGAGACACAGGCAGAGGGAGAAGCAGGCTCCCTGCAGGGAGCCGGATGTGGGACTGGATCCTGGCCGGGGATCATGACCTGAGTGGAAGGCAGACGCTCAACCGCTGAGCCCCCCAGGGATCCCTGAAACAATAGACTTTACCATCAGATTCAACACTTTAGACTTTGCTAGATATACATCTTAAAATAGTAAGGGTAACTGGAAAAGGTATACTGACAGGAGAAGGAAAAATGTGATGAAAAAAATCAAACTCTAATCTCAAAGAACATAAAAAATCAGTGAAAGCAAAAAAAGAAAACAGGGAAAAAATTCTAGGCTCTCTCACACTGTTGGTGGGAATGCAAGCTGGTGCAGCCACTCTGGAAAATGGTATGGAGCTTCCTCAAGAGTTGAAAGTAGAGCTACCCTATGACCCAGGATTGCATTACTAGGTATTTACCCCAAAGGTACAGATGTAGTGATCCGAAGGGACACCTGCACCCTGATGTTTATAGCAGCAATGTCCACAGTAACCAAACTATGGGGAGAGCCCATAGAGAACCAGACTATGTCCATCAACAGATGAATGGATAAGGAAGATGTGGGGTGTGTGTGTGTGTGTGTGTGTGTTTGTATAACAATATTACTCAGGCGTCCAAAAAATGAAATCTTGCCATTTGCAATGATATGAATGGAACTACAGGGTATAATGTTAAGTGAAATAAGTCAATCAGAGAAAGACAATTATCATATGATCTCACTCATATGTGGAATTTAAGAAACAAAACAGGGGGATCCCTGGGTGGCGCAGCGGTTTGGCGCCTGCCTTTGGCCCAGGGCGCGATCCTGGAGACCCGGGATCGAATCCCACATCGGGCTCCCGGTGCATGGAGCCTGCTTCTCCCTCTGCCTGTGTCTCTGCCTCTCTCTCTCTCTCTGTGACTATCATAAATAAATAAAAAATAAAAAAAAAAAAAAGAAACAAAACAGGACTATAGGGGAAGGGAGAGAAAAATAAAATAAGATGAAATCAGAGAGGGAGAGAAACCATAAGACTCTTTACTCTAGGAAACAAACTGAGGGGAGTAGGGTGGGGATGGGGTAACTAGGTGATGGGCATTAAGGAGGGCATAGGATGTGATGGGCACTGGGTGTTCTATGACTGATGAATAACTAACTGAACTCTATCTCTGAAACTAATAATAAACTATGTTAATTCATTAGATTTAAATTTTAAAAAATCAAGTCCATAGCAGCACATAGAAAATTAGTATAAATGAATCCAAACATAGCAGTAATCACAATAAATATAAATTTGTTAAACTCTAAGCATATAATTTCCAAACTAACAGGAGAATGTAATGACAGTCCAAGATTCTAATCCAAAAGAGGCTAGAAATTCATGAGAGGAAAAAAAAAACCCAGAAAAAATAGGAATAGAAAAATCATGTTCCATGATGAGGATTTTGTTTGGAATTGTATTGAAACTATAAATTACTTTATTGCTACTGAAAATCAAATCACATTTTCTATTATATGTTGTAGTAGATGATTACTGGTGCTTTTTTTTGTAATGCCTTTTATTATTTCTAACAATGTGACTCTAGATTGCTTTTGATTTTCTAATTAAACAAGCATGTTTTCTGAAAATATGGTCAGTTTTATCTTCTCATTAATATTCTTATAACTTTCTGATTCTTTGTCTTATTGAAATGGCTGATACCACTAATCTGATATTCAATAGAATAGTAATAGCAGGCTTCCTTGTTCTCCTGACTTCAATGTCAATATTTATTATGTTTCCTAAGAATTTTTGTAAGGCTTCCTTTATCTGGATGTAGTGCTTCTCTCCTAATTCTGTTTTTGTGTGTGTATGTTTTAAAAACCATCAATGTCGAATTTGGCCAAATGTATTTCTCTATTGAGGTTGTCATATGGGTTTTCTTTAAATTTGAGTCTATTGTATCCTACATTAATATTTGATTTTTATAAGACTGCCTTTTCCAGGATATAATAATTCTTTTTAAATTCTATTTTCTTTTTTTTTTTAAACCATTAATGTTGAATTTGGTCAGGGTACTTCTTTATTGTGATTGTCATATATGTTTACTCCTTCGATCTGAGACAATGGTATCTTACATTAATATTCAATTCTTCTTATGGTAAAACCAAACTAGACAAAAATGTATATGTGTGTTTAAGATACTGCTGACTATGACTTACTTAAATCAGAGTTTGGGGGGAAAAAGGCATTTTTGCAAATATGCTTATAAAAGATATTGATATTCAGTTTTCCTTTTTTCTAAGTGTCCTAACCAGTCTTAGCATCAAGGCTACACTCTTAAGTTAGTTGGATGGTATCCTATCTTAGAAATGTTTTATATAAGATTCAGATTTGTTCCTTGAATTATTAATGGAAATCACCTTTTTGAGTGGAAAATGAGTAAATAATGTATGTGTGTATATATTTACATATATACATATACATATATATATTTACAAAATAAAGTTCTTTAACTGTTACTGGTTTCTTCCATTTTTCTACTCTTTATTGAGTTATTGCAGCAAAAACAATTAATTCCTGTGTTCAGATAAAAGTGATGACTTTTAAAGGGAAAAGAGAAAAATTGAGGAAAATAAGTTGGGAATGCTTCCATATATTTAATAAATATTCTAAACAATTATATCAAAAACTTTTATAGCCCTTCTTATATGTTTTATGCTTGTTCTATTTATTTCTGATCAGTTGTCATTAAAAATTATATAATGTTTCTGGCTTTTTAAGGTTTCTATTGGTAATTCAAGCAGATTTTGCATTTTATATTTCAGGCCTGTATAGTTATGTGCATACAATTTCATGATTATTTTTCCTTCTTGGAAGATTATTTCTTTTATGATTGTATGCCAACCTTTTTTATTCCAATGAATGTTTTTTGCTTAAAATTCTGTTTTTCCTGATATCAATATCAATATTGCTTCAATATCTTTGTATTTGCATGCTGTATCTTTTTTAACTCCTTTATTTCCAACTATCTGTGTTATTTTGTTGAGATATGTAGAATACAGATTAATACCTACATATTCAAATATGTATATTTGTTTAAGTTTCTCTTGTATGGATTTGGCAGTTAATTTTTTTTGTTTAATCCTAAATCAAAATAAGTACAATTTTTTATTCAAACCTATCTTGTTTTTAATATTTCTATTTTCCCACCACACAATAATAAAGATCTTAGGGACGCCTGGGTGGCTTAGTGGTTGAGCTTCTACCTTTGGCTCAGGGCGTGACCCCGGGGTCCTGGCATCAAGTCCCGCATCCGGCTCCCCATAGGGAGCCTGTGTCTCCCTCTCTCTGTGTCTCTGCCTCTCTCTCTGTGTCTCTCATGAATAAATAAATAAAATCTTTAAAAGGGAGAAAAGATCTTAGCATGATTTGCTCATTGAACAACCCCTGAAATTCCTTATCTTGTTACTTTAGCAGACTTTTAATCCCCCACTTTAAAACACAAAGTTAGTATTTTTCAAATGTAGTTAATTGAATTCAGACAGTATTTTATCAATTTTAATGCTGACTATTTTTTCTATTTTCTCTAATTTATTTATCTCCTTGTTCACTTTTTTTCTGATAAAATACATAGTTTAATTTTCTTAAGAAAATTAAAGAATGGCTAGTAGGTAAATGAACCTACTGTGTTTGAAAACACCTTTATTTTGCCCTCACTCTTGAATAATAGTTTGGTTAAGTATAAATTTTGTTGACAGTTTTCTATTTTTTCTCTTCTTTCTGTCCTCAGATACAATTATTCCACCGAATTTTGAAATGCATTGTTGCAGATGAGAAGTGTGTCTTCTTTCTGAGTGTCATTTGTAAGTAATTTTTCCTTTTTGCTCTGGTAGGTTCCACGAATGTCACTTTATCCTCGATGCTTTACAGCATCAGTATGTCGTGTCTATGTATGGAAGGTGCCAACAAATCAGAGGGCACTTTTTAGTCTGAAGGCACATGCATTTTTTTCAGTTCTGGAAAATTCTGAAGCACTTATCTCTTCAAATATCACACGTCTGTCAGCTTCCCCAATTGGACAAGTGTTTTAGCCTTTCAGTCTCCTATATTCTTCACTGCTTTGTCATTTTTATGCTTTTCTGAACTGTATTCTTGATGAGTTCCTTCCTTTATGTTTATTTTCCTGATCACTTCATAGTTGTTTCCATTTCTATGTTAATCACACATATTGCATTTTATTTTATATATATTTTTAAAGATTTTATTTATTCACTCATGAGAGACACAGAGAGAGAGAGAGAGAGAGAGAGAGAGAGAGAGAGAGGCAGAGACACAGGCAGAGGGAGAAGCAGGTTCCATGCAGGGAGCCCAATGTGGGACTCGATCCCGGGTCTCCAGGATCACACCCTGGGCTGAAGGCGGTGCTAAACCACTGAGCCACCCGGGCTACCCTTGCATTTTATTTTAATGACATTATTTTTCATTTTTGGTATATTTAAATGATCTTTTTATATTCACAATTTAATTTCTTAAGGATTTATAAGTTTTGCAATTTGTTAAGTTTAAAGAGAACAATGCTTACTTTTTCCATTGCAAATATTCAACAAGTTTATTTTAAACTCTTTCCCCAATTTTTAAATACAGACTGAAATTAATTGGAATGAATTTACATTCTAATTATTGATGTCCTTGGATGTCTTTTAATGCTATATTTCTTCACGCATTTTAGAACTTCCACTCTCTCTCTCTCCCCATCCCTCACTTCTCCTCTCCTCTTTTTTTTTTTTTTTAAGATTTTATTTATTTATTCGTGAGAGACACACACAGAGAGAGAGGCAGAGACACAGGCAGAGGGAGAAGCAGGCTCCATGCAGGGAGCCCGACATGGGACTTGATCCCCGGACTCCAGGATCACACCCTGGGCTAAAGGTGGTGCTGAGCCACCCGGGCTGCCCCTCTCTCCCCTTTTTCCACTTTGTTACACACCCTGCCAAGCATTTTTCATTTACTTCTAGCCGGTTCTGTGATCCATTCTGTGATCCAGTAAATTTTTCATTTACTTCTAGCGGGTTCTCCATTTCAGAACCAAGTCAAATGATAACAATTAGCAGTTCATGGCAGACGGAAATATTGAAAATATCAGATCTATTTACAAAGCCTGTGATTAGTTTGGTTCAGCCTCCTGTAGCAAGGTTGTATATCTTTTTGTTGATTTTTCTAGTTCCAAAACTTCAGCCTCTCATGCTCTTTTGCATTCATATTCCATTTCTGGTCAATGGAAATATTTATTTTGAGTTTGAAAGTGGCCATCCCATTTTGGTTCTCTATATTTTATTTGTCATTACGATGTATCAGGGAAGTTTATGAAAGGTGGATCCTTTGTACTTTTTTTGACCTGGGCATTTGTTTTTTCAACCTAATGTTCATTTTTCTCATCATTTTTTATTTTCCTGACCCATATTTTGTCTTATTGATATTGTGATAATTTTTTAACGTGGCTACAGGTTTCCCAAGCTTCTTTTAAATTTGTTTAGCATCTGGCTCTTGAATTATGCGCCACTACCACTCTCTTCAGAGTCCTTCTATTAGAGTTGGGACTGCTACACTGCGCCTCTTCTTGGCCCTCTGCACTTTAGTTGGTACTGTGTTCCATTCTTCTCCTGTGCTCTTTTGCTATGTTCTGCATATTCTCTGAATGTAGCATTTTCTTTCTTTTTCTATTAATCACCATATAGAACTTAGTTTAAGGGCTCTCGGTTTTAGCCACCTGACAATAGGGTCCTCGATTTTATGGGATGTGTTACATTAAGTGTGACTGGATCATGTGTCGGTTATTCTAACTTTGGCTCATCCATACCCTCTTGGGGTTATTCTAACTTAGGCTCATCCATACCCTCTTGGTATTCATTCTAATGCTGAGGCTTGTTCTTTGCAAACACACATGACTCTCTCCTTGCAGGCATTTTGTGTGTCAGAGTAGTTTGCTTGGCTCCAATTCAGTACACACCTAAAGTGCTGGAATGTTAATGTCTCCAGAAACAGTTCTCAAAGATACTGGATGAGGTGATGTGGAACTTTCCCAGTTTCCTTGCTTCTCGTTTGGGATAACCCTGAAGCATGTTCTCTACCTCTCCCACAGTTCCTTAGTAGGATTTGGTTTCAGTTGCCCACAGTGGTCATTTATTCATATTGCATCTTTTATTGGCTTTCTTTTCTCTCCACTCTTCTTATAAGTGTTAACCTGGATCATTTCCCAGACAAATCACTTTATAAACACTATTACAAACACTTCTGTCTGCGTTTGCTTCAGGGATAATTCTAACTCAGATATCAACCATCTTGTCTATATACTCTATTTACCTAGTGTTTCTCCATTCCTCTTTTATCTCATAGCAGATGTTGGCAGCACATTTTGACTATCTCTTCTGAATGTTTTAGTTTTCTCTTTATACAAGTGTCTGCTTTCTCTGTGTACTGAACTATTTACCCATTCCCTAAGAGAAATCCTCTTATTTTTGCAAAATGTGCAAGATCCTAGCAGTAACATTTAGTAAAATTACCCCTACTGACCCCTAGGGCCTGATGAAGAGTTTCTCTCTTTTTTATTTTTTTTCAAGGCACATTTAATTTAATATCAAGAGTGCAATACAAAAGGCACAAATACAGTGAAGGAAATACATTCCCCTGTTAACACTAATGATAATGCTCTTTCAACATGCGCCTGTTGAATGGAATGGGGATTTAATTTCACTACGGAAAAAAATAACACAGTAAGTCTCATCATAGCCAATATCCTTATACAATCTAATAGTGAAATGAATGTTTATAATGCTTCAAACAATTTCAACCTGAAGTTTGATACCACACTTTTATGTTTGTTTGTATAGTCCTCAGTAAGATTATCTACAGCGTTAGCAACCATTCAAAGAATAACCATTGATTAAAACCACAATCAAGTAATATAGAGCCCCAAAACTAAATGGTTAAATATATGAACTACTTGTACTGACATCTATTATTTAATTCTCTCATGACTATTAAGCTGGTTTTTAGCAAATAAACTCTAATTTTTTTTAATAAACTCTTTAAAGGCAAAATTCACCTCTTTTGAGTTTTGACCCAGAAGTTCAACAATAATCCCCAAGTTCACAGTCTTATTGGCAAAACTGATAATACAGTGTCTCTAAGTCACTATGCTCATGGTTAAGAGCCATGCATATTCCATTTTTACATTTTACTGGAATTTTACATGTTCAATTCATGATTTTGAGTCTCTAGATTTTCATTCCTCCAAACTGTGTGCCACAGACTTAAGACTTCTGTTTCTCCCTCTATTTTCTTCAAACAGAAACATTGCTCAAGTGTCTACATGTTCCAAAAGGGGAATATTTTGGAGGGGGTCACTTCTTTGGAAGAGTCTGAGGCCACCAGACCTCTGAAGCAAGGGGTGAGGGGGGAGAAGAAAGCTGAAACAGAAGGTTCATCTCATAAGTTTTACATGAACCATTACAAGCTGGATAGTATAAGGATGTAGCTGGTTTTGGCTTAAAAAGTCTGAGTCTTGGTGTGGAACGAGTACTTGGCTGTCCCACCACAGCTTTCTCATAGTGGGGCACTCAGGAAAGTCTTTTTTTTTTTTTTTTTTTTTTAAGGAAAGTTGACTGGGGAGTATGATTTGTCTACCTACCAGGCACTCAGTTTGTTTTGGGCTTGTTCCAGTTTGTCTTTAGTCTCTTCCAGTTCACCTTTCACTTTTAGGAAAAACAGGTTGATCTCTGGGCCTAGTCTTGTTGATCTCAGCTGGGCAGCACTAGCCTGCTGGACTCACTTGAGGAACTGGATTTGAGCGGTACACTATTGCATCTCTTGCTCCCTGGTTGCTAGTCGGGTTACAAGGATATCTTCTCTAGGAGCAGGCCCTTGTTGCTTTCGTTTTCCTTCAGACTCTCTTAACCCAGTTACATCATTAGAATTAAGATCTAAGTACTTGCCCTACAAAGCTTGGACATATGCTTCATACTGTTTCCACCTTAGAATTAACTCCCCTAGTGCCATAACTTTGAAGTCTGTTTGACTGAGTCAGACCTTTTTGGGAATAGCTTCTTCGTTCCCTGGTCATCTTGAATCCTTTCCAGACGGAGCCCACTGCCCACTGGCTGCCCAGGCTGCCAGACCACCCTAGCCTGGGCCCCACACTCCTCCCCCTGCCGCAGCCCTGGTGTTCCCCTTTATTTGTGGGTCTCGCTGCCACAAAAAGCCACTGAGGAAGAGTCACTCTTTGATCAAAGTTTAGTCAGTTTCCTTTGAATCCTTTTCCCAAATAGGCCTTCACTTTGGACTTCTGTGATCTTTGCCTTGCCCAATGTTAGCAAGAACTTTACTAAGTTCAATTAGCCAAAATCCTCTACCTTTGCTCTCTGATCAGGATCTTCATCCTCACCACCCCCCAGGTAAAGTCTTGATCACCCTGGCCTGCCTTCAATAAAAATTCTGTTTGGTCAGCTTAGCTAGAATCCCCCCTTATGTAAGCCTCATGTTCCCTCTTAGTAAATTTCTATCCAGAGGATCTCCCTCCCCTCACTCCACCCTTACTCCTTAGCTATAAATTTTTATTTTTCTTTGTCGTATTTAGAATTGAGCCCAGTTCTATACTGTAGTCTTTTTCTCTTTATTGTGTTAGTCCTGAATAATGGCTTTTTCTACTGCTTTAATTGCTGACTAGCTCTGTTTCTCTTTGAAATTCTTTGAAAGGGTCTTCATTTTGGTCTTCCTTATTTTTCCTTCAAAATATTAAAAAGCTCCTAAAACAACAACAACAACAACAAAAAAAAAAAAACTAAATTCACAGTTTTGTCTTTACAACCAATGTTGCAGTTTAGAGCAGGTATAGCCAAGCCTATAACATTCTCTTCCAAAATGGATTCTATGAGTTGGTACATTTTGTACCAGCAAAGGTGTAATTTCATGGTATGTTTAGGGGATAGAAGACTAGACCTGCTTGATTTGAGAATTTAAGAGTAGAGTGGTGGATGCTATAACTGAATGCTGGGTTTATGGGGGTCAGAGGCAGTGATGTCTTACAGGACTACTATTTATCTTTCTCCTTTTCCTCTTCCTCCTCTCATAGAGTGATAAAATAATTGCTTAATGGGTAAAATGATAAATCTTTGTGAATGTGTTCTGTAGATATAATTTTATAATGCCTACAAGTGGTAGGAACTGTTTAGTTTCCTCTGTTTTTTTTGGGGGGGGGTCTCTGTTGTTTCTATCTTTTTTTGTCAGGGAAGTCACATTGATTTCTGCTATAGAAAGAGGGCAAGATACTGTCACAAACTACAGGGCAAGGCAATGTAATCTCAATAATCCGCTAGTTGAATGGATATTCTTCAAAGGCAAAGACATCACCATGCAAATTCACAAGCATATAAACCCAAATGACTTTTAATGTTTCCCCAGTTGGCAATAGGCAAATATTGATACTGCCCACTAAAATCTGTAAGGCAGGAGATAATTTTCATGGCCTTTGAAAAAAAATGACTTGTAGTTACTTTGTCAGTTCTTGTTTCTTTTTATCTCTTTGAATTGGCTTATTGTTTTAGGCTTTGTCCCTCACTCAGAGGCAATTTTTACAGAAAAGAGGCTTTCATTTGCATATTCTGTTGAAGAATTTGAAGCATGTTTCCTTGGAAACTTCCTTGTCCGGAACAGTTATTTACATAAACAATGTTTTCATCAAAGTTAATGTTTCCAAAGGAAGGGAAATATTAATAGTTTGTCCCAGTTAAAGCATGAATTAAAATTAAAATATTTTATGCTGAGGTTCATTATGATTAGCAGAACTTGGTAGCCTTCATCAACAACATAAAATAGTTTAAGAAAAAATAACTTTCCGAAGTGAATATTAGGTTACATGTTTTCTACATTATATAGTGATACCCTCCTACTCTTTCCAGGACTGTGAGTGAAAGTTAATTGAAATTCTTCTTTAGTTTAAATATGGATATAGGAAAAAAATAGATACATATTTTAACATTTCACTTTAAATTAAAACAAGTGAAAAAAAAAAAAAAAAACAAGTGAAGCACCTAGATGCCATAGTTGGCTAAGTATCTGACTCTTGGTTTTGGTTTTGGCTCAGCTTACGATCTCAGGGTTGTGGGATCGAGCCCTATGTTGGATTCCATACTTTGTGTGTAAAGTTTGCTTAAAATCATCCCACTCTCTGCCATTCCTGCTTGTGTTATCTCTCAAATAAATAAATAAGTCTTTTAAAAAATAAAATAAATTTGAAAAGTGAATTTGTATTTGTTTACAGATCTGTTGATGGAGACCAAAACCTTTACTTTTGATGCGTGTGCTGAGAGAAGTTTTACTTTTTCTTTTTTAAATAAATATATCCATAATATACTCTATAATTTCCAATTTTGGTTTCCTTACACTTAGAATGAAAGCTCATGTACTTGCAAAAAATTTGAGTATAAATGGCTTCTAGATTTTTTTCAAGTCTGTCAACTTTTTGCAGTTTTCTTGTCTATACTTCATATAGCACAGAATATGTGTTAGTGACTCACAATTATGAAATCTTTCAAAGTATTTAACTTAGTTTACATGGCAAACCCGTCATCAATCATATTTCATCAATTTGCATAAAGTTTAATTACATAATTGTAGTAACAAGTACAACTGACATAAACAATTTAGGAAATTCAAGTTAATCTTGGTAAGCACACAACTCTACTGGTGAGAGCATATGCACTTCAGAAATTTACTGATTACTACAGGGGGGAAAACTTTTATACCCTCTTATATTCTGAGCCTGCACCTAAGAATTAAACTGACACAGATTAACAGTAGAAAAACATACACATTTTATTTAATACCTTTACATGTATGTGGAAGTTTTCAAAAGAAAAATGAAGGCTTCAACAAGCTATTAGGCCCAAAAACTTACAAAACTTTTTAAACAAGAAAGTAATTTGAGGGACATGACAAGACAATGGGGCTTGTGGCTAGGGGCAAGTGGGACAATGGTATGACCTAGGAAATATGTGGGGGAAATTAATGGAAGAAAAACATTTTCTAGTAGGTTCTTATGTGGGTCCATTTTTATAAAAGAGTTATTTATTTATTTATTTATTTATTTATTTATTTATTTATGAGAGAGCGAGTAGGGGGAGGGGCAGAGGAAGAGGGAGAGAATCTCAAGCAGACTCCCTGTTGGACTGGAAGCCAGTCTCGGAGCTTGATCTCATCGCCCTGAGATTATGACCTGAGCTAGAATCAAGGGTCGGGTGCTTAACCCACTGAGCCACCCAGGCGCTCCTATGCAGGTCATTTTTTTGGTGTCAACTCCTAGTCTCTGGTGATAGGACTGTTTTTTCTCTTCCTGTTGCAGGGAGGTTACCTTTCCCATGGGAAACATTATGACCTGCTTTTACGTAGAAAGAAGGAGGTTAGAGCGCCCTTCCTTCACGTGCTGTTTCTCCAGGGCTTTAACTCAAAAAAGTCAACATGCCAGAGTGGCATGTTCTGAGGTGGCATGTTCTGAATCCCTTCAACCCTTAGGTGTACCAAGCTCTGTGCTTTGTCCTGGTGATACAAGAGGGAATAAAACGGATAAGAATCCCTGCCAGTGTGAAGAGATAGATTAGTAAGTATACAAATACACAGTTTAGTAAATAACTATAGCCTCTTTCATGACAAACCACCAAGTTCTCTGCCTGAATACCTCCCCATATTCACCACATGCCCATAATCCTTTTCCCTGCCTGGTGTCCCTGACGTGGAAGTTGAAAGCTATTACTGTGGCCCTTCACCCAGTCAATGTAGTCAAAGGGCTCTTCTCCAGTATTAACTTTCCGAAGTTGGAAAAGACGATCTGACTGAATATGTGACCAGTCTTTTCACTCACCTTCTCCATCCACCATGACCTCTTTTTTTTTTTTTTTCAAACTTTGGGCAAGGTAGGTAGAACTTGGCTGATGCTTTTCTCCAGCGTGAGCTCTTTGAGCAGAAGTGTAAGGCTGCTTACAGAGTAGTTGATAGCATTCAAGATGCGGTGGGCATTAGTCAGTATTATCATAGTAGGACTGGACAGAGTACTTTACTCTTGTCAAGTAGACTGAATCTTCCTCATGTACTTGTTATTACATCATGATTTAGGGGCCCAGGAATGCAGTCAAGTAGGCTATCATTTTTTTCTAACTAGTACACTGAAACTGTTTTATTCCAGGAAATATAAATGCTGCTTTTACCCTCTTTTGATATATCAGTATTATTTTATCAAAAAGCTATATATTTAGTGTATCAAAAAATATGCTTAAGTGGGGAGGTGGGGCAGAGGGAAAGGCAGAGACAAAATCCAAAGCAGGCTCCATGCTCAGCACAGAGCCCAAGGCGGAATTTGATCTTACAACCCTGAGATTATGATCTGAGCAGAAATCAAGAGTTGGATGCTCAACCAACTGAGCCACCCAGGTGCCCCTCAAAAAGCAATATGTTAAAAATAAAGAATATATTTACTTATAACTATTTTTGTCAGTGCCACAAACCACCTTTCCCAAACTTTATTTTCAATGACTTGTTTCAAGTTACATCTTTTCAGTACTTCCCTTTTATCGCATATTATGTCATAGTACTTCAGAAATAAGTTATAAAGAAATATAGAAAAAAATATGTTTGGCTTATTTTACCTTGTAAAAAAAAAGAAATGGGAGAACTAAGGCTCTTTTCAAATAAACACTAATGTTAAACATATATATAATGTGATAATGTATCCATTAGAATACTTCCCCTGTGTCAATAAATAAAACTGTTTTTCACCTTTGCCTCTTCCTGTTGTTTTGTTTTTTTACCAAAACAAACTCAGCCTAATTGTAGTTTTTCCTTTTGTTGCTATTGTGTTTTGTTATGGAGCAATTTTAGGCAAAGCAGAATCAATTGTATGTATGGGAATTAAGTGATGGAGAGAGCTTAGAATCCAAAAGAAACAGATATAACATGCCGAGTGAGGTCATCGATTTTTTTGAAAGGGTTGGAGACTGATTTGGGGCAGTTTTAATTTTCCTGGTTTTCAGAAAATAGTTTTGATAGTGTTTTCAAGTTGAAGCTAAACTTTTTATTCAAGTCCTTAACTGTTCACTAAACACTAAGAGACAGACAAGAGTCTAAGCATTCAGGATACTGCAGTGAGTAACACAACCAAGATTCTTGCCCTCTCAAAGTTTACCTTCTAGGAGGAAAGATAAATGATAAAAAAAATAAACATATGAAATGAGTAAACTATCGTGTATTAGAAGACAGGCACTATGGAGAAGGAAGAAGAGGAGAGTAAGAAGGATAGGGAGTTTGGGCAATGCTGGAGTCAGGGTAAGTCCCATCCGCAAGGTGCTGTTTGGGCAAAAC
The DNA here is from genome assembly GCF_018345385.1 of Vulpes lagopus. Lineage (NCBI taxonomy): Eukaryota > Metazoa > Chordata > Mammalia > Carnivora > Canidae > Vulpes > Vulpes lagopus. The sequence goes on from NC_054825.1 coordinate 124,680,645, forward strand.
TCTGAAAGGGGCAGGGGGTAAGTTTATAGGGATGGTGTAGAGAGGAAACTGCTGGAGTTTCTGAGTAAAAGTTCACCTGGGATGATGGAGGATAACAAAGGAACCAGGAGGCAGAGTTGGAGCATTAGAAAGAGAGAAGTCAGAGCAGTAGAGTCCTATGATCTCAACATTTCAAAAGGATCTCTCTTGTTGCTGTGCTGAGAATAAAGTGTGTGTGGCCAAAGAATGACATGGAAAAAACAGTTGGGAGGCTGCGAGAAATAAAACAGATGAGAAATGAGGGTGATCCAGACCCTAGGTTTTTGCGTGGTAAGATTCTAATTGTATTTTAAAGACAGAGCCTGTAAAGTTGGTACCATTGTTTTTTAGAAGTATTGTGTTTTGTTTTCTGATTGTTAACTTTGTATCCTGCAACTCTACTGAATTCCAGGTATAAAATAACTAAGTCATGGGGATGTAACGTACAGCATAGGGAATATAGTCAATAATATTGTAATAGCTTCATATGATGACAGACGGTAACTGGGCTAACATGGGGAACATTTTGTATTGTGTAAAAATACCAACTTCTTATTATAAAAAAAAAACTAATAAGATAGTGTATGTCACTTTTACTTCAATTAAAAAAATATTCTCTTTCTTTGCATAGGATGGAAATCATATATTGAAAAGATTCTATTAATGCTTAGTAGTCTTTCTAGACACAATTTATTACTCTTAACATGAGAAAAACTTGAAAGTTTATCTGGCTTATGCTCACACACAGAAATGTCATTTTGTAAATGGGAGTGATAAATGAATAGAGATATATTTCACAGATTGCACATAGATTAGTTTTTAAGGCAAGCTGGGCTCTCTCAGGGTGTATCATTTCTCAGCATCCTAAGCATAAACATCTACTAATTATAGAAATACCATAATTCATTTCAAATTTTAACTTAATATTTATTTTCAAAATAAACATCATAGATAAAAATGATATACATATGCATATATCACACTTATATTTACTTTAAAAAAATTCCCAAAACAAATAATAACTCTATTTTTTTCTCTTTTATCACCAACTTATTTGAAATGAGGAGGCTGACATTCTGAAGTGTCTGCAGATGACCTTACATTTTCCCCCTTTTCTCTAAGTGCCAGTTCTGGTCAGATATTGAAAAACAAATCAAGTATCACCAACCTATTTAACATTGTTGTCAAAATCATTCAGCTTCACATATAGCTGCTCTCTAGATCTTTGACTCCCAATTATGAGAAAGTATCTAGTGTTTTCTTTTTCATTTTTTACACTAATATCTGTTTTAGCAGCTTATTTTCTTTCTAAAAAATTGAAAATTATGTTGTAACTAGCTTATTGCCTTCTACTGACATAAAGACATATTGAAAATTTTTTGAGGTTGTAAGAAGTTGATGTGATAATGGGAAAACAGAAATGGAAATGATTAAAGTGAACATAAGAATAGGGAGCAAATGCACCATAGTGATACAATCTAGTCATCTTCCCGGTAGAAATCTGACCGTCCTGAACATCTTTTACATCAGCTTGAGTTTTACACCCTGGGTCTTACCGACAGTTAAAAAATGTGAGTTCAGGATTTCAAAATTTCTTCAGTTTGAGTACTGATGAGCTTGCTTCTTCTGGCAAAACCATTATTCTCTTTATTGGAATTTAGGCAGTTAGCTCTTCATGGACAATAAAGCCTTTAAATGATGACAGAAACAAAGAAAAAAAAAGTCTTTCAGTAAATATTCTCAATTTGATTCCATGCACTTAGATATTCTTGGTGCCGTATTTAGATCAACTTTGTTATCAGACACCACTCACAAATTTCTCTCTCCAGCCAGATCTTTCCCCTGAATATCAGTCTGTATATCTATCTGCCTACAATTAATGAATTTCAAACTGAACTCCCAATCTGGCCTCCTTCCCCAACCTTACTCTACCTAAACTCCATTAAAGTCATATATGTCTTAATTGATAGCACTTAATCCTTCCCATTTCTCTTGCCCTCAAATTTGAATTTATCCCTCATTCTCCTCTCCTTTATTCCACATCCAGTTACCAGGAAATTCTGTTTGCAATAATTTCAAAGTATCTAATCACTTTTCTGCTTGAGACTAGATTGCAGCTAGACTTGTCTATAGATTAGATGTCAACAGACTTCTTAATGGACTTCCTACCTCGTCTTGCTTTTTCACATTTTATTCCTATTACAACAACCAAGTGATCCATTTAAAACATAATTTTCGTATCATTTCTTTGTGGAAAACTCCATTGATTCACCACTTTGGACTAAAAGCCAGAGTTCTTACAATGGCCCCTAAATACCTACATGATCTGGGCTACTCTTATGTCTCTTATACAGCAATAGTGTTCAAGGTCTACCAGGAGAAGGAGCACTGGTAAATCTAGATCTCAGATGGAAATCCTGAGTGGCTCACCCTAGGAGTGAGTAAAAATCGGGGAGTCTTGACAAAATGTAATTTAGACTCTACTTAGCTCAGTGTCTGATTAGATTATGATGATAGGGGCAGCCCGGGTGGCTCAGTGGTTTAGCACTGCCTTTGGCCCAGGGCGTGATCCTGGAGACCCGGGATTGAGTCCCACATCGGGCTCCCTGCATGGAGCCTGCTTCTCCCTCTGCCTGTGTTTCTGCCTCTCTCTCTCTCTCTGTGTCTCTCATGAATAAATAAATAAAATCTTTTTTAAAAATTATGATGATAGCTATCCCATTAAATTCTATTTGGTAGGCAGAGAGAATAGACAAAACTCTTTGGAGGAACTCTGTGTTATCTGAAGTCACTACAGTTTTTTTGGTTTTGTTTTGTTTTTTTTTAATTTTTATGATAGTCACAGAGAGAGAGAGAGAGAGAGGCAGAGACACAGGCAGAGGGAGAAGCAGGCTCCATGCACCGGGAGCCCGATGTGGGACTCGATCCCGGGTCTCCAGGATCGCGCCCTGGGCCAAAGGCAGGCGCCAAACCGCTGTGCCACCCAGGGATCCCCCTTTTTTTTTTTTTTTTTTTTTACACACAATTTGTGCCATTTCATTAGCACGAGGCATGTGATAAGATAGGATCATATGATCATAAGAGAAAAAATAGTCAATAAAAGCAGATGCATAGTTGATCTAGCTTTAAAGTTAGCAGATAGGACACTAATGTAACTATAAATAATATGTTCAATAAAATAGAGGATGATGTGTGTGAAAAGATGAAAATTTAGAGAATATTTCTATAGAATTAGAAATGGGAAAAATGGCATTTTGGGCTAAGATTAAGATAGGATTCAATGGAAAGTATTTGATGTGAATCCTTGAAAGAGAAAGACCAACAGAGCTTTATAGAATACATGGAAACAATCTGGAGTTTTAGAAGCGGAGGAAATATGTGGCAGAGACAATATTTGACTAGATAATGAGTTTTCTAAAACTGATGAAAGACTTAAAGACTCAAAGAGTCTACTGAAAATCCCTAGCAGACTGTGTAAAAAAAAAAAAAAAATCATGCCCAGGCATATCATAGCAAAACTTGAGCTAAAGAAAAATGAGGAATCTTAAAAGCAACAAAAGTAAAAAAGACACTTCATCTTCAAAGACTTACAGCTAATTGTTCAGTGGAAATGATGGAGCCAGGAATCAATAGAATGGTATCTTAAAAATGCCAGACAGTAGGGAAAATGCCTATGTGAATTTTATATCAGGCAAAATAATCCTCCAAAAAGGTAGATAAGTCAATAACATTTTCAGACCAACAGATAGTGGAAAGTCAGCACCAGCTGATCTTAATGAACAGAAATATTTAGGGAAGAAGTAAAAGAATTCCTGATAGAAATATGGAAACTCAGGAGATAAATAGGTGGGGAAATCTCAACATATCCTGTTCATACAAAATAACAGTAATGATCAATGAATGATGCTTAGAAAAATGTAAAGAATTAAAATATATAATAATACAAAATGTAAGAGGAAGTAATAGTTGAGTTACATAGTTAGCAGTCTAGTTGTTCTAATCTCTTTCTCTAGAGCTACAAGCCAGATGACTTCCAACAAATTGATATTGACAGTTTTAACAAATATTTTACCATTGGGTAAATAGCCCTCCATCTTTTTCATGTCTCTTATCAGCTTCCCCACTATCTACTGCCTGGTCCCTAAGCCAGTGCCACTGTTGGGGAGCAAGAATCTTTGTTTCCTCAAAGGACCTTCTAACTGGACTAAGAATCAAATTAGCATGAGACAGATTGACGGGAGAAGGTAAAATTTAGTAGCATACACATGTGGAACCCACACAGGCATGGAAATTCCAAAGACAGTGAAGCAAAATGGTGCTTCTATAAGCTAAGGGGAGTGGAGGGGCCTAAGGATGCAAAGGGGAGAAGGACTATCAGAGTAAGATGAAAGGAGATGTTTGGAAAACAAAGGTTGTCCTATTGCGCAGGTAAGTTTCTCAGGTAAAGAGGAATCTATTAATAGCTCTTTTCCTGGTGCAACAACTGAGGTTTGTTGAAGAGCTTTTCCTGCATCTGCTGGACTTTGATTCCTTTTAACTCAAAATAATGTTTAAGCCAAAGTGACCCACATTGGGGCAGCCTTTTTTAGGGCCTTATACTACACATACAAGGTACTTCTTAGAAGAGTCCCACTTCAGATTACTAATGTCTATGTTAAGATAACATGAGATACTATACAACTATTTTATTAAGTCTTAAATTTAAATTCAATTAACATACAATGTATTATTAATTTCAGAAGTAGAGGTCAGTGATTCATCAATCTTATATAATATCCAGTGCTGATTACATCATGTGCCCTCCTTAACCCCATACCCCCACTAGCAACCCCAGTTTGTTTACTAGAGTTAAGAGTTTCTTATGGTTTGTTTCTCTCTTTGATTTTGTCTCATTTTATTTTTTTCCTCCCTTCCCTCATGAATCTCTGTTTTGTTTCTTAAATTCCGCCTATGAGTGAGATCACATGATAATTCTTTCTCTGATTGACTTATTTTGCTCAGCATAATACCTTCTAGTTCCATCCATGTCATTGCAAATGGCAAGATTTCCTTTTCTGAAGGCTGAGTAGTATTCCATCATATATAAATATGCTGCAGATACTATACAATTAATAAAACACAAGCAAAACAAAACTTTGTTGGATTTATGTAACTGAAAGTTCTTTTTTGCTCAGGTACTATCTAATACAAGTACTTTCAGTTGATAATTCATCTTGTATCAAGTGATTCAGGATCCTTTCATCTTATGTTTCTAGCATCCTTTAGAACCTCAAAATCCTCTGAATGTAGTTGGCAAATAGGAAAAAAAGGGTATGCATAAAGCAGAGCTGTTTCTCAGCTGGAGGTGACATCACTTTGACACATTGGTGTCATTGCCTAAAAGGTGGCAAAGAAATGGAATTGAGGACTTTGGATAGACAATAGGTTTCCCATAGTAAAGACAGATGATAATTTTTTTTAAGATTTTATTTATTTATTCATGAGAGACACAGAGAGAGAGAGGCAGAGACACAGGCAGAGGGAGAAGCAGGCTCCACACCAGGAGCCCGATGTGGGACTCCATCCCAGTCTCCAGGATCACGCCCTGGGCTGAAGGCAGACGCTCAACCGCTGAGCCACCCGGGCTGCCCCAGATGATAAATTTTTGTTGGACAGTTAACCAGTTGTATCACAGAAGGCTTTTGAATATAACTAACAAAGCGTTTATGAATTTATAAATAAAGCTCACCTGCGATAATAACTTTATACCACCTTCATAATTAAAAAGCCTTGGTGAGGTATCTTTAGTATGGGGATGGAAGTGCCATATATTTTGTGCCATTATGGGAACATTTTCAGTTAAATCACTTGTCTAGGAGTATCTATCACTAAAATGATAAGCATATGTTGAACACAATAATTCAATCTATTACATATCTGTTGAAAATGCATACATTTTACTGAAAGAGATATTTATGCCTTTTAACCCACCTACAATTTGTTCAATTTAATGAGTTAAAGACACTAGAAATAAAAAGAAAGTCCTGGTAAGAGTGTTTTATATGTGGTTCTTGTATGAGTGAGTCCTCCTTGAATTCTGGCTGCAATAGCAAAAGAATCCTGGTTATACAGACTTTTAAGATTTAAGTTAGCCTTTCAAAGCTTGCTCCTCTTAAACATGGAAGGGTATACAACAAATAAAAATTAAGGAGATTGTGCTGAAATGCTTGATTCCTCAGAATCACTCATACTTTAACACTGGAAGAAACAAATGATACTTATGGTCCCCTCATCTGTGACCTAAGCCCATACCTCCAGAGGAGAGAGAGATGACTATTTTGACAATATAAATTCAAACTCATAGGCTATTTGCATATATTAGATACATGCTGCAGTATCAAGCCCAATTAATTGGAGAACATATTTTGTGAAATGCAATAACAATATAGCACATAAAAATGTGGTCTTATAGCATTAAATCTAAATTAAACATCAACTCTTGGTTATTCATACTAACCATTTAATATGGAAGCACTACTTTTTAGATTTTAATTTACAAATAGCAACATTTAAAACAATTACATTCATCCATGGATATATTTATTTGCAGCTCAGATGAGATGGCTGTTTAGAAACTGCTCAATCTTATATACTGAGCTTATGCCTCCTATTAATTTGCTCAACCCATTTAGATTTAATGAAAACCTCTCACCAGTTATCCATTTTCAATATCCTTATTAAATTAGTGCTGAAAAATTGTATCTATAAGGCAGTGGGTTCATTCACTCAAGTTGAGTTCTTGTTCAAAAGGCACCTTCCAGTATGACATAATAAAGACACCATTAAAAAGTTTTAAACATCATATTAAATGCTAATTAGATCTGATCAAATACATACTAGATTTTTATTGTGGCTCATTTTGTCCTTGATTTATTATTGAATATAGTAGTTGCATTTTTTTATACTTGGTAGCAAATGAATTGATCTACACTTTGTAATAATCATTAAGACTGAAATCTACCTGTTGATTTTTCTTTTGCTTGACACAGGGTTTTAATTTGGAGTTCACAATGGAGTTTTTTGAATGGACACAGTGGATGAAGACCTACCTGTGAGGTATGTAATTGTGTATTTATGTGTATATTTATTTATGAATAAATTTGACATGCAACACTGTATAAATTTAAGTTGGATAGCCTATTGACACATTTATATACTGTAATATGATTATAGCAATATTTATCACATTACATAATTATAGTACAATATCGTTGTCTCTATTCATTATTCTGTGCATTAGATGTTTATGGTTTATTTACTATCCATTACAAGTTTGTTTCCTTAATCCCTATCAATCTTATCTCCTTAACTGCCATTGCCTATAAACACAATTTTACTCTTTGTTTTTTAAGTTTTGCTTTTTTTTCTTAAGATTTTACATATAAGTGATATCATATAGTATTTGTTTTCTCTGACTTATCTTGCTCAGCATAATGTGCTCAAGGTCATCATGTTGTCATACATAGCAGGATATCCTTCTTCCCTATGGTTGAATAATATCCCATTGTGTATATACACTATATATTTTGTATCCACTTGTCTGTTTATGGTTTGGGTTGTTTTCATATTTTGACTATTGTGAATAATGCAATACATTTGGGAGTGCATATACCTTGTTAAAATCCTATTTTCATTTCCTTTGGGTTCATACCCAGAAGTGTACTGCTGGATCCTACTGTAGATCTATTTTTAATTTTTTGAGGAAAGACCATATTGTTTTCCATCGCTATTAGACCAGTTAACCTTCCCACCAACAGTGTATAACAGTTGCCTTTTCCCCACATCCTTGCTAGTGTCTGTTGTCTCTTGTCTTTTTGATGATAGCCATTTAACAGGTGTGAGGTGGTATCTCATTAGTTTTGATTCACATTTCCTTGATGATCAATGAAGGCACATCTTTTCATGTGCCTGTTGGTCATTTTGATGACCTCTTTGGAAAAATGTCTATTTAACCACATTATTTCACTCATGTATGGAATTTAAGAAAAAAAACAGAGGGCCATAGGGGAAGGAAGGGAAAAATAAAATAAGATGAAATCAGAAAGGGAGATAAACCTTAAGAGACTCATAATTATAGGAAACAAACTTAAGATTGCTGGAGGGAAAGTGGGTGAGCAGATGGGCATTAAGGAGGGCATGTGATGTAATGAGCACTGAGTGTTATATGCAATTGATAAATCACTAAATTCTACTTCTGAAACTAATAATATACTATATGTTAGGTACTTGAATTTAAATAAAATTTTAAAAACGCCTAGGGCCATACTACAATTTTCAAAAAATGTACAGAAAATTTTAAGACTTGCTGAATTCACAGTTAATAAAGTGTTTCACCCTAAAATGTCTGTTTAGTTCTTCTGCCCATTGTTTTCATCAGATTTTCTGGTTTACTATGTTAAATGAGTTTTTAAATAATTCTGGATGTTAACTCTTTATCTGATAAGTGGTTTGCAAAACTTTTCTCTCATTCTGTAGGTCATCTTTTCATTTTGTTAATTTTTTAAAAATTAGATCTCTGGTTCAATATTAAAGGATATAATTCAGGAACAGCTAGATGGAAGAGATGCAGACGGCAAGGTATGTGTTTGTTAATTGTTTCTTTTGCTTTGTGAAAGCTTTTGAGTTTGACAAATCCCATTGTTGAGTTTTTGCTTATATGTGCTTTTGGCATCAAGTTCAAAAATCACTGCCAAGATCAATAAAATTAGCTCTTCCACACACACACACGTATACACATATATATGGATATACATATTATTTGAGATACTAATTTTGTCCTCAGGGACAATAGTGAAAAATAATGTATACATTCCATTGCCAGAATAAAAAAAAAGTTTGGTCTTCTGTAAAAACTATGCATTACTTGAGGGTGATGACTATATCTTAGATATTTTTTTAATATCTAGACTACCACTAACTAGTTCCATGGCCTCCAGCTTTACTGAAGGAAATGAGGGAGAAAGCAGGGAGAGGGAAGTGAAATCTCGTTTATCACCAGAAAGAGGGAGACAAATGAGAGAGGCCTTGTAGCAGCCTGTCACGAAATCAATCTCCTCCATGAACATAGACTATCTTTATGTTTGTTTACCCTCATTTCTCTCAGATTACTTTTCAGTTTGTAGGACTGGCATATTTCATTTTGAATTTCTTCCCAAGTATTTGTGTTCTTTAATGCCTATATAAATGCCTCCCTCTTTCCTTCTCTCTTTCTTTCTTTCTTTCTTTCTTTCTTTCTTTCTTTCAGTTTTTATTTAAATTCTACTTGGCTAAGGTATAGTGTCATATCAGTTTTAGGAGTAGAATTTAGTGATTCATCACTTATGTATAACACCCAGTGCATAAATATATTTTTAAAAGTTTCCTTTTACAATTTTTGGGTTGTTAATTTAGAAAAATGGAACTGATTTTTTTATATTGACTTTGTGTTCTATGACTTTGTTAAATTCATTTATTCGTTGTAGTAGTTTATTTTCTTAGATTATTTAAATTTCTATATATTGTGATGTAATCTGTGAATAAACACAGTTTTGCCTCTTGCTTTTATATCTTTATTTAATTTTTTTCTTGCCTTGTTACACCTCCTAAGAGTGCAAGTAAAAGTTTGGGTAGAAATATCGAGAGTGAGCATCTTTGCCTTATTTCACATATTAAGGGAAAGCATTTGATATTTTACAAAAAGCAGCTATGGTCTATTGTATGCATCCTTCATCAGATTGAAGGTATTGTCTTCTATTTCTAGTTGCTGTGGATTTTTTTTAAAGATTTATTTATTTATTTATGATATACAGAGAGAGAAAGAGAGAGAGAGAGAGGCAGAGACACAGGAGGAGGGAGAAGCAGGCTCCATGCCGGGAGCCCGATGTGGGACTCGATCCTGGGACTCCAGGATCGCACCCTGGGCCAAAGGCAGGTGCTAAACCACTGAGCCACCTAGGGATCCCCTGCTGTGGATTTTTATTATGAAGGGGTGTTAAATTCTGTCAAATGTTTTTTCCTGCATCTATATGATTTTCTGTATCTATGATTGTATTGCTTAATTTATTAATGTGGAATTACATTGATAAATGTTCAAATATTAAACCAACTTTGCATTCTTATGCTAAACTCCAGTTAGTCAGGATATATTATCTTTGTCTATATTCCTGGATTAGGTTTGTTAGTATTTTTTAAGGATTTTTGCATCTATGTTTTATGAAAGATATTGTTCTATAATTTTCTTTGCTTTTAATGTGCGTGTTCCAGCAGGGCTTTGGAAATCCTGCACCCCAGAAGATATAAGACTGCATGAATTCTGTTTCACACTCCTCATTCACTACCACTTTTCAACAAAATTCAGGGATTTGTGGGAGAAATTGTCTGCACATGAACTAACTTTTTGCATCCCGGGTACTTCCAGATTTCAGTCCTCTCTGCCAGCATAAACTGTTTTTAAAAGCTAAGCTGGTTTCTCCTCATTTCTGTAGCCTTTCCATCTATGACAGGCCAACTTAATGCCCATTTGTACCCAAACAAGACATGTGCCTTCAGGCATGGAAGCTGTCTTGGCTTGCTACTTCTCCATGTACGTACAGTTCATTTCTTGCTGGGATTCTGCTTCTCAAATCTTCCATGAATCTATCAACCTTTGATAGTCTCATAAAATATTAGGTATAGGTTTGTTATCTTTCATGTTTTCTTGTGGCTACCATGAAAAGTATATATTGTTTGACATCCTTCTACAGCCTACTCAGAAGCAGAAATTCTTTCAACTATCTTACATTGTGCTTTCTGTTTGTAAAGATAAATTATTCTTGCCTGTGTTTGCTGACCAGTGTTTTTTTTTTTTCCTACCAAACCTTTTTACTAAAAGTTCAGTCCTGCTTATTGTTACATCCAAAATCTTGTCTCTTACTTTCATCTGTGCCTTAAAATCCAAGCATTTCATTCATTAAAAATCAAGAAATATTTCATGAAGAATCACCATTAGCTTTTAACATACAATGCAGGTTGTTGGAGCTTTCTCTTTTCCTTTCTTTCTTCTCTCACTCACTCTTTTAGGAACCATTGGGAATTGCCTTATCCTCAAGTGAGCTAAACTCTGCTTATAAAAGCTTAAAAACTTGTTTTCTTTTCTTTTTTTGTTTTAAGATCGTATTTATTTATTTATTTATTTATTTATTTATTTATTTATTTATTCATGAGAGACAGAGAGAGAGAGAGGCAGAGACCCAGGCAGAGGGAGAAGCAGGCTCCCTGCAGGGAGCCCGATGTGGGACTAGATCCTGGGACCCCGGGGTCATGCCCTGGGCTGAAGGCAGCACCAAACTGCTGAGCCACCCAGGTTTCCCTAAAAGCTTGTTTTCTATATGTTATCCATGTGCTCTCTGGTTGGACAATACTGAATGTGCCATGTTGATGGAAAACATAAGTCACTTCTTAGGCCTTTGGTAGCTTTTAACCTTTAACTCACACAATCTGGAAATACTATTTTTCTCTCTCTGAAACCCTCCAGGACTTTTCACTTCTCCTTTTATGACACCTAACATATTCTGGGCTGTATCATTCTATATCACTGCTAGTTTGCATGCTTGTCCCACCTGTACTATAAGAGTGAAAGTTCAATGAAGGAGAGGTTTTTCTTACATTCTTTATATCAGAGTGCAGACCTGGTGCGATACATTGCAAACTCTCACTCAATGGAGGAACTGATATATGGAGAGTGTAATGATGTGGATAATTTCCACAAAGAGAAAGCAAAAACATTTCTGTCAGCAAGCTAAAATACTGAAGGTTTTTTTTTCCCCCTTCAGTTGTAGCTGCTCCTAAGAATAAATCACAAGGCAAGAAGACAATGGACGGTGGTCCTTTTCTCAAACCACTTACTCCAAGATCATGTTTTTATACCATGTTTGCCAAATTTACTAAATAATAGTAATAATAATGCAGTTAAATTTGAATTTCAAATAACAAAGAATAATGTTTTAATATAATTATGTCTCAAATTGCAATATTTGCTCAGATTTAATAGGTGTCCCTATTTTATTTGGCAATTCTATTCACATTACAACTAGATATCCAGAGCCCCACTGTTGAACACTTCCTAGGTTTAGCTTCCTTGGACTGTAACTAAGATCTCCCCTCAAATCCCACTTCCTTTATGAGGACAGTTTCCTTTGTATTCTTCTTCCTGTTTCTCAAGATGACAAATAGCAAATTGACAGAACTAAGCTGTGTTATAAGTGAATAGTTATGAGTTAATTTTGGAATGTTCAACTCTCACACCTGCCCAAGGTAATAGTGGTGTTTTGCAGTCAATGTCATCCAAAATACGTGACTCTGTTAATGGAAATTTCAAACCAGAGACAGATATTTTCAAAAAGCAAAGGAATTCATTGTCTTCAAAATAGCCTGATAACAGGGCTTCTGATGACATCTGTGTTAGAAGGAGCACTTTCTTTTGGGTTCAGTAGCATATAGACTTTGTGATTATTGGCTACCTGATCCTAATTATAATTAAAAATGCTGTTATTTTAAAATATTTTAAAGAATTTTCCTGGAATACTTAAAATTTCAAATGATCCCTTGCAGTCCAGGTTTTAAAAATTTAGTGAAAAATTATTATAAAAACTTAATTGAAACCAGTTATTAAGCCTACAAAATTACTCATGTGACCAGCATTTTTTTCTCTCCAGATCGTATCTACTTACAGAATACCAAAATTTCCCAATTATTAAATGAAGCAGAGTATCAGAAAATAAGATATAATTGGAATCAAGAAGAAATAAACTGCTATCTAATGTATTCATCTAACTAGATGAAATTTTGCATTTGGACCTAATGAGAACTCTTTCATTTAGTAATTTAAATTTAGGTTGATCCTCTCAGAAAGTATTATTATTATTATAAGAGGGGATGAAAAAAAGAAATTATGAAATATTTCCAAGTAAAATAAGAGGAATTTTGTGGGTGTTTTAAGAACAAACTTTATTTTTATGGACTAGTAGAGATTTTAAATTATAGGAAAAACTATTGTTATATTGAATATAAGGAAATATTCGTATTTGGAGTGTAAAAACCAGAAAAGATAGCTATGGACACATTTTTAGAAGAACACTAAAAATCATCATCACTCTGGGATGGATATCTTTTTGAGGATTTTATACCTTCTGAAAGAGTCATCAGTGGTTTATTTCTGTGCAACAAATCCAATTTTAGAGTTCAAAGGGACTATTTTTCTTATGGTCCTCAACCACATATTCCTTATCAACACAATTGAAAGAAACTGAATGTGGCCAAAGGTTACAAGTTTGGCTTTTTTTTTGGGGGGGGGAGCATATGTTTATTAGAAACTGCCAATTTTTTTTTTCTGGAGTAGAATTCAGTGATTCATCATTTACATACAAAACCCATTGCTCATCATAACAATTGTCCTCTTTAATACCCATCATCCATCTAGCCCGTCCCTTCCATCAGCCCTCAGTTTGTTCTCTACCATTAAGAGTCTTTTATAGCTCATATCCCTCTCTCCATTTTTTTTTCTTTTTCCCCTCCCATGTGTTCATCTGTTTTCTTTCTTAAATTCCACATATGAGTGAGATCATATGGTATTTGTCTTTCCCTGACTGACTTATTTCACTTAGCATAATACATTCTAGCTCCACCCATGTCATTGCAAATGACAAGGTTCTATTCTTTTTGATGGTTGAGTAATATTCCATTGCATGTAGAGACCACATCTTCTTTAACCATTCATCAGTTGATGGGCATTTGGTCTCTCTCCATAATTTGGCTATTGTTGAAATGCACTATAAACATCAGGGACCATGTGCCCCTTCAAATCTGTATTTTTGTATCCTTTCGATAAATACCTAGTAATACAATTGCTGGATCTTAGGGTACTTCTGTTTTTAACTCTTTGAGGAACCTCCATACGGTTCTGCAGAGTAGCTGCACCAGTTTGCGTTTCCACCAACAATGAAAGAGTTTTCCCTCTCTCTGCATCCTCGCCAACAGCTGTTGTTTCTTGTATTGTTCATTTTAGCCGCCTTGACAGATGTGAGATTGCATCTCATTGTGGTTTTGATTTGTATTTCCCTGATGAGTGATGGTCAGCATCTTTTCATGTGTCTCTTAACCATCTAGGTGTCTTTTTTGGAAAAAGTGCCTATTCATATCTTCTGTTCATTTCTTAACGGGGTTATTTGTTTTGGGGGAATTGAGTTGGATAAGTTCTTTATAAATTTTAGATACTAACCCTTTATCAGATATGCCATCTGCAACCATCTTCTCCCATTCTCTAGGCTGCCTTTTAGTTTTGTTGTTTCCTTTGCTGTGCAGACGCTTTTTGTCCTTTTTTTTTTAGAAGCTTTTCGTCATGATGAAGTCCCAGTAGTTTATTTTTGCTTTTGTTTCCCTTGCCTTTGGAGATGTGTCTAGTAAGAAGTTGCTATGGGCAAGGTGTGTTCTCCTCTAGGATTTTGATGGTTTCCTGTCTTACATTAAGGTCTTTTGTTCATTTTGAATTTATTTTCGTGTGTGGTGTAAAAAAGTTGTCCAGTTTCATTCTTCTGTATGTGGCTGTCTACCTTTCCCAGCACCATTTGTTGAAGAGACTTTTTCCCATTGGATATTCTTTCCTGCTTTGCCAGAAATTAGTTAACCATATAGTTGAGGGTCCATTTCTGGGTTCTCTATTTGTTCCATTGATCTATGTCTGTCTGTTTTTGTGCCAGTACCACACCACCTTGATAACTATAGCTTTGAATATAGCTTGAGATGTGGATGGTGATGTTTCCAGTTTTTTCTTTTTCAGAATTGCTTTGGCTATTTGGGGTCTTTTGTGGTTCCATACAAATTTTAGGGTAGTTTGTTCTAGCTCTGTGAAAAATGCTGGTGGTATTTTGATGGGGATAGTATGGAATGTGTAGATTGCTTTGGGTGGTATGGACATTTTAACAATGTTTGTTCTTCCAATCCATGAGTGTGTAATTCTTTCCCATTTTTTGGTATCCTCTTCAATTTCTTTCATAAGTGTTCTGTAGTTTACAGAGTATAGATCTTTTACTTGTTTAGTTAGATTTATTCTAGCTATCTCACCGTTTTTGGTGCAATTCCAAATGGAATCCTTGATTTCTTTTTTTCTGCTGCTTTGCTATTGGTGTATAGAAATGCAACAGAATTTTTCACATTGTTTTTATATCCTGTGACTGCTGAATTCAGGGATCAGTTCTAGCAATTTTTTCATGGAGTCTTTCAGATTTTCTACATAGAGTATTATGTCATCTGCAAATAGTGAAAATTTGAGTTCTTCCTTGCCAGTTTAGATGCCTTTTATTTCTTTTTGTTGTCTTCTGAGACTATGACTTCCAGTACTATATTAAATAGTAATGGTGAGCGTGAAGATCCTTGTCTTATTCCCGATCATAGGGGAAAAGCTCTCAGTTTTTCACATTGAGGATGACATTAGCTGTGGGTCTTTTTTAATGGCCTTTATGATGTTGCAATATGTTCTATCTCTACTTTGTTGAGGGCAAGTTCAACATCTTGGTGAAGGACTGGGAGACTACAGAGAGGCATGGGTAGTCTGATAACTGATAAAGTCCTCCCAAAATTCTGATAGCTTTTTCCTGTCTTAAGGATCTTGTTTTTATATATATATATATATATATATATATATATATATATATATATATATATATAGCAAGTGAATTATTGGCCAATGTCCAGAAAATTAGGCAAGAAGTTAAAATTGGACTCTTGTCTCCCATTTTCAGATGTAGTGCTCTTACTAATGCACCATGATTTAATGTACCCCTCTTAAAATTATTTTAGTGTCAGTAATGATTTATCACTTCAATTCATAAATGCCTATGGATTCTTTGGCCTCTTAAAAAAAAACAAAATAAAACCCTGATTTCCCTTGACTACCATCAAACAGAGGATCTCTGGCAGAGATACTCAAATAGGAATTCCCTGAGTTATTCTGAGTTTGATGCTTCCTGACAAACTTGGACGTATCAATACAGTTTTACCAGTCTTTAAGCAGATTTTTTCTTCTTTTATCATTTTAGGTTTTGGAACATATTGTTAGAAAGTTTAATGAAGGGTGAAAGATGTCAGAGCTCTTGCCCTAATGGCTAATTTTGATTAACTCATCCAACCAGTCTGGTTTGTGTTTCCATACTATGGTTTCACTAATTTCAAAAATTCATACAGTACTATACCTAAAAGGATAATTTTAGGGGACAGCAGACAGTGAAGATTACATTCCTTTTCTGATGCTAGGCACCGGGAGATGACAAGAGGCATTGTTATGCATCTGCAATCTGTCAGTCCCTGCTCTAGGTACATACTTCTTGAGTGAATCTTGAGGACCTTCAATTCAGAGGCAATTGAGTTGGATCAAAACTATTCTTCCTTTCATTTACAGACTCACCTTGTGAATTCTTTCATGTCCGTCAATTTAATGTCTGAGCTTAGAACAATATTCTTATTTTTTGTTATTCTTGAACTTCATTTTTATCTCTTAAATATGTATGCATATAAATGCTTATCAGGATTGCATTCTTTTAGTAGACATTCATTCAATTATTAAAATAAATAATCACTGAGTGCCTACTATGTGCCAAACATTATCCTAGGTCTGGGCACAGAACAGTCAATAAGACAAAATCTTTGTTCTCATGGAACTTATAGTCTGGTTGGTGCTTAGAATTTCATGATGTAGTTGGTAAAGATTATAGGTACACATACACACACATGCACATATGTGTCAATATATATGTCTTCATACACATATATATGTCTGCGTGTTTGGTGATACATGCTAATAAAAATAAAGTGAGTAAAGGGAAAGAGAAACTCATAGAGATACTATTTTAGCTGGTCAGAGGAAGCCTCTCTGATGAAGTAACAGTTCAGAGAGATACAGATTAAGTGAAGTAGTGAGCAAGGGCAATATTTGAAGGAAGAGTATTTCAGGCCAGGAGAGGAGCTTGCTTTGTATGAATGTAGGTTTAGAAAGAAGGGGTGTGGCGAGCAGTGTGATTGTAGAGTAAGAAGAGATGAAGTCTGAGATGTGAGAAGCTAGGTCATTTGGAGCTTTGTGGGCCTTAATAATGCCTTTCATTCTTATTCAGTAGGCATATATTAGCAGGTTTTGAATTGAGGAAGGACATAATCTATTTATGCTTAAAAAAATATAATGTATGTGGTATAAAGAATCGACCTATAATGAAATTAGTATAGAATCAGGCAGACATGTTGGGAGGCTGTCAAAATAATACAGGCAAAAAAATGATGGTAATTGGACTGTTATGGGATCAGTAAAGGAGTCAGATTTTCAATATATTTCAAAGGTAGAACCAACAGGCTTTGCCGACATTTTGGATATGAAATCCAAGGGGAAGAAAAGCTAAGATGACTCCATGATTTTAGCCTGAAAATCTGGAAGAATGGCCATTGCCATTTTATTGAGAAGTGAAAAAATATTAGATAAGTAGTGATTTCCAGAACCTTTCCTAGTAGTGTAACAATTCCCGCTGGATGTAAGTAAAAATGCCTCCAAAAGACTGAATTGGTACAGTACCTCTTTATGTTACTTCCTGAGCATTTTTCACCCTTGCTAATGAAAGCTCAGGTTGGCAGCCAAGATAAAAATGATTGGTGGAGCTATTAGGGAAATATTCACAGAGGCTAACAACTATCTTGACAGGCAGAAACAATGACTACTTACGTGGCTTTAGAGGATGGGAGTGACCTAAAAAAAAAAGAAGAAGAAGGAATGTCAGTCTTAACCACAGAGTTCTTTACTTCATTATCAATTTACGAATATAAAAGAAATTGGGGAGGTTCCCATCCCCACTTAGTTGGATTTTAAATCAGTACTAAATATTTAAATGCTAAAAATTAAATCAACTTAATTTTTCCTTTTTAATTAGCAGGAAAATATTTATTGCTGTTCATTCAGTCCTGAGAGCAGAAAGGAGAAATCTAGGAATATTAGGTATCCTGATAATTCTCAGATTGACAGAAAAATAACTGTTAGGCAAACAGCTAGAACTAGAAAAGATACTTAACAGAAAATTAAGAATAACATATGAAAATCATTCTTCAGATTTGTAAAATAGACTGATTTTTTCCCCTCTGGATGTAAGCTTTTTGATTTGTATCTCTGCATTTCATAAAATCCAGGATATTTTATTGCTAGGGGAAACAATGGTTTTCAAATGGATATAGTAATTTTAAAAATACAATAGTGTACCAAAATGCAAATATTCCCAGTTTTGACACAATATTTTGTGTTCTATGTGAATATCCTACATGAGGGGCTCCAATAGCAATCTGTTTTATTTCTCTGAAAGAATGGTGTTATGTTATCAGATATGGAAAAGAAAATTTACCACTTATTTAAGAAAATAAGCCACAAACCAAAAATTTCCTGTTTCCTAAAAGTAGGAATATCTCCAAAACATTTTTAAAGGTATTATTTTAAACTCATTTGTGAAATTTGCCATTTTTCACTGGAATTCATCATTTATTCTGTTCACACTGTTAATAGGAAGCAGAACTGTCCTCTTTCAGCTACAAACCATTATTCCTTTAGCTACATGTAGAATGCCCCGCTGCTTTTGAAACCTTTACCATGACTCCTAGACACTTTCTCATTGCTTTCATGATCAGGCTTTTCAGTCTTTCCCTCCCATTCACTGAGTGGATGACAGTTTTTCATTTTATGCCATATTCCTGTATCATTCTTGGTGACTGCAGCGAATGTAGGTGATTTTTTTTAACATTCTAACATGTCAGTTTCTTATAGTCTCATCTCTACTTTCCTTCATTCCTTCAGTCAAATATCTTAGACATTTATACCACCCAGGACTTATTCCACTCTTAATATTCAATCCCAAATTCCAATTTCTGCCCACAATCTCTTCTCATTGAGTCCCTCCCAGCGTACCTTTTTTTTGCCTTCACTGGAATCTTCAATATTTGGACCTTCTAATGTTGCTTCTCTGCCTTCAAGTGCATTCTTAGTGCAGATATCTTCATATATTATTCACGATCTTTTGAATGCCTTTAATATCATATCAGATTCTTCTTCCATCCTCTCTGCTGGGCAAACTGATGAGAGGTATGCATCAGGAATCCTGGTTATATGAAACAGGAACTTCTGGGTCACTGGGTCAATATAGCAAACAATAATTTATTGGAAGGATATGGAACAGCTTACACATTGGTGGGAAGATAGGAGAACAGGGCACAGAAGATGGGCAGGCATTGGTGGAGGCTCTGAAATGAGGTTATAGGGACATCTGGTTAGGATGCTAATGGGGTTCAGGATATGCTATCTCCCCAAATATGCAAGTTGGCATATTGAATATCTTAACCTGAAGGAGTTTTAAGAAGCAGGGAGTTCCTTCTGAAACTTCCCTCTTTGCCTTTCTTTCCTGAAAGCAGGAGATACATTTTACATGGGAAAGGTACCCTCCCTGTACTAGAAGGGAGACATTTTTATCACCAGAGTGAATTTAGGGCTGAGAAGTCTGTATAAACAAACCTTGTTAAACTAAGTCTTATCTTCCTCGTTACTTCTTTGCCATTTATTACCCTTAGGCCAATCGCTTTTGTCCTGTCAATTCTTCACAAATGTATTGTTCTTATATTTAAAAGGTGTAAATGCTTCCCTCTCTGTTAATTTCTTCAGATCTTCAGTCTCTTGTGAAGGCTCCCCTGTGAGGTAGGAAAGATGTCAGGGTTCGAAACCAATGACCAAGAAAGAATTCCTGAGATGTCTTTGATGCAAAAAAGGTGGCTTTATTAAAGCACGGGGACATGACCCATGGGCAGGAAGAATTATACTGGGGTCAGGAAGAGTGGTTCAGTATGTATTTTCAAGTTGGGAGGGCGTTAAGGATAAGTCTCTAAGGGATTTTGGAAGTAAGGTTTCTAGGACCTTGAGGGGGCTAGTTATTGTGGTGAAAATGTGATTTATTACTGTCTAATAAAACCTGAGTCATGAGACCCTTCAGATGTATATTGGTGGGTCACATGCTTGGAGCATGATTGCCAACATGTATCTTGGGGAGTGTTTAGAGATAAAGGAAGTTTCCAAAGGAATTTTTATATGTTAAAGTAGGTTTAGAGGTTCCAGGGGTCAGGCCTTTTGCCCTTAGTGAAGTATTATTTCTGGAACAATTTTGCTGGAATCAGATGAAAAATTGAACAGTTTGCAGAATTATAAGGTAACTAAATATACAGACTTCCCAAGTAACCTGATATGACTTGGCTATTAATAAGGAAGGAATAGGCCTGAGACTTGGTTGACTCAGATGGAGTCTTTCAGATACTCCCTTGCCAGAAGAGCTCCTTTTTTCTTTTTCCGAGAAGATCAGCCTCCTCTTTCTTGAATCCCTTATAATATTCTCATCTAAGTCAGTTGCTGGAAATGGAATACCTAGATTCTTCACCCTGTATTGATTTTCTGTTGCTATCATAACAAATTACTTCAAATTTAGAGGCTTAAGGCAATATATTTGTATTGCTTTACATTTTTCTAGGTTGGAAATTCAACCTGGGTCTTACTAAGTTAAAATAAAAGTTTTAGCAGGGCTGTATTCCTTTCTGGAGGCCCTAGGAGAGCATCTGTTTCTTTGCCTTGCCAAAGCTTCTAGAGGCTGCCTGCATTTCTTGGTTCATAGTCTGTTTCCTCCAACTTTAAAATGAGCAATTGGGGTCAAATCCTTCTCACATCCCACCATATTGACCCCCCTCTTCTTCCTCTCTCTTCCACTTTTAAAGAACCTTGTGATTACATTGGATTTACTGGAATAATTGAAGATAATCATATCAAGATCCATTACTTAATTGTATCTGAAAAATCTGTTGCCATTTAAAGTAACATATGCATAGGGTTCTGGGGATTAGGGCATGGGCATCATTGGTCGCCATTATCCTGACTACCACACACCTCAAGTACTCAACTGCTATTGCCACTGGACCCATAACTATGGTTATTTATCAGCATGCTTCAGAGTGGCACATATAAAGAACAGGGAGGAAACAGCTCATTTACAAAAAGAAAGAAAGAAAGAAAAAAGAAAAGAAAGAGAAAGAAGAAAGAAAAAGAAAAAGAAAGAAAGAAAGAAAGAAAGAAAGAAAGAAAGAAAGAGAAAGAAAGAAAAGGAAGGAAGGAAGGGAAGGAAGGAAAGGAAGGAAGGAAGGAAGGAAGGAAGGAAGGAAGGAAGGAAGGGAGGGAAAGAAAGGAAATTGCAAGATTTTTTCTAATATATTAGCTATGTAAGGAATAGATTTGGGAATGCACTATAGTATTAAGCCAAGGAAGACAAAATGTAACAATATATTAGACCAATTTTTTTGAAATGGATAACCTACTAGATATTCTAGATTTTATATGTTAACTTGAGCAGCAGGTAATAGCTTTAATAATTTGTTTTGTTGTTGATGGAAACTTTGATTGAAAGAAGCTGATATCCAGAACTTCCCTAGCATTATGTAAAGGAAGGAATCTAAAAGTATAAGGAAATAGGAATGTTGAGATATTGATCATGCATGACAGTTCATTGCCTATCCATTATATATTCTAAAGAGACCAAAGGATTATCGATTAACTAAGGCATTAAGCATAATAATAATAATAATAATAATAATAATAATAATAAAATAATCCCTTGTCCTTGAAAAGCCCTGTGGTGACTGTCGCTGGCTAGGGATGACCACTGGAGATGCTACCAGTGAGTTAGGCTCCCTGATTTTATTAGAAATGATGGGATCCAGAGGGACAGAAGCTAGGCATCTGAACGTAAACAGGATTAGGGACAAAGTATGTATTTTTACAGCAATGGGCAGTAGGGATGAGGTGGTATTCTGAATATTTTGAACCACGAGAATCTTTGGAGAAAGCTATTTTTAAAAAATGATATCTATCAAAGTTGTATTTAACTCATTATTGATGCAACCAACAGTATGCTAAAGCTGATTTAAAAAAATTATAGGGTAGATAGAATTATATATAGCTGTGGAAAGAAAAAAATGCTAGATTAAGATTTGCAAATTACATAAAAATTTTAATGCCCTACAGATATGTAAGGCTTCCTATGGCATAAAAAATCATTTGCATTTCTATAGGGAAAAATTAATCTTCATTGCTATAGAAACAGAATCATCTGTATCACTATGAGCTTCTTCCTCACCAACTGGTACCCTTACAGAATTGTAAAATACTATAATCAAACCTGCATGTCCGTAGGGGTTAGATAATCCTAGTTAGATAAACCTGCTACACATAAAGCTCTAGTGTGACATTGAAAGGACATGCACTCATCAAAATGCTTATTTCCAAGTTTTGGATTTTTGTTTTCTTAACAGTTTTTTCCTTTTGTACACAAATTCCTCTCACCCCAGGCCATGGTCAGTGACTGATGCTTTCTGTCACTATTTAAAAAAAAAAAAAAAAAAAAAGATTTCTCCTGCATGGAGTCATATAGTCATATACAATGTACTTTTTATGTCTGGATATTTTGCTTAGTATAAAATTGTTGGGCTAAATATTTTCTCAGTATTTGTCAGAAGTTCATAATTGTTGTTGTTTTTGAGTTGTATTCTGTTTGTATTCTGTTGTTAAACAAAATGTCTTCGTCCATTTATCTACTGATGGACTTCTTGTGTTCTTCCAGTTTATAGGTACTTTGAGTGAGGCCACTAAGGATTTTCAAATGCAATTCTTTATGTGAACATACATTGTTATTCTAACAGGGTAGGTAACTTTGAATGGAATCAATAAATTGTGTGGTATGTGCATAACTTTATAAAAACTTCAAAAGAAATTCAAAGTGGTTAACTCATTTTATGTTCCTACCAGTATTATATTAGAGTTTCAGGGGCTCCCCGTCCTTACAACACTTGGTGTTGACAATCTTATTTTAGCCATAATAATGGATACATAGTATGTCTTAGTTCAGGCTGCTGGAAGACAAATACCATGGGCCATTTGGGTTAAACAACAAATAGGTATTTCTCATAATTCTAGAGGATAGCAAGTCCAAGATCAAAGTGCTAGCAGATTTAGTGTCTGGTTAGGATCTGGTTTATAGATGGCCGTGTTTTTATTGTACCCTCTCGTGACAGAGTGAGGGCAAGAGAACTCTCTGGGTCTTTTATAAGGGCACTAATCCCATTCACAAGGGCTTCATCATCACCAACCAATTATCTCTCAAAGTCCCCACTTTCAAATACCATCTGATTAGAGATTAGGTTTTAGCATACAAATTTTGAGGGATATAAACATCCAGTCTATAGTATAGTAGTAACTTATTATGGTTTTCATTTCCATTTAGCTGATTCTTAATCACATTGAGCCTTTTTCCATGTAGTTATTGGTCATTAATATGTATCCTTTTGTAGGGCACTTCATTAGGTCTTTTGCCTGTTTTGGTGAAGAGGTGTTTTGTCTTTTAAATATTGAATTGTAAAAGTTCTTTATATCTTGTGGATACAAGTCAGTTTCCAGATATTTTTACTGAGAACATTTTCTCTCAGTCTGCATATTGTCTTTCCATTTTCTTAATAATACCTTTTGAAGAGCAGAAGTTTTGAATTTTAATGAAGGCCAGTTTCCCAATATATTTATTTAAATGGATGATCCTTTTTTTCTCCTTCTATCTTTGCCTACTCCATAATCACAAAGATTTTTATTCTGTTTTCTTAGTAGAAAGAAAACATAACCTTTATCTTCTATAAAAGGTTATGCCTATAGTCCACACTGAACTAAATGTTTTTTATGCTATAATGCAAGGGTCAATGTTTATGTTTTTCCATATTTATTTCCGGTTGTTCTGGTACTGTGTATTCAAAAGACTATTTTTCCCCCATTAAATTATCTTGTCCTCTCTGTCAAAAAATCAATGAGTTGCACATGTGTAGATCTGCTCAGCATTCTGTATTTTGTTTCTTTTTCTATAACTTGATCCTTAGACCAATGACAAATTGTCTTAATTTCTGTCACTTTATACTAAGCTTTGAAATCAAGGAATAAATATTCCTCAACTTTGTTCTTTTTAAAAACTATTTTGGCAAAAAAAAATCCCCCCAAAACAAAAACATACAAAAAAATTTGGTTATTCTTGGTCTTTTGCCACTTCATATAATTTTAGAATCCACTTAGTAATTATCACAAAAAGTCTACTTGTTTTATTGGAATGTATCGAAGTTGTAAATCAATTATGGACAATTATCTTAACAATATGGAGTCTATGAATTCATGAACATGATATATCTTTCCAGTCCTTTAGATGTTTTAAAATTTTACACAACAATGTTTTAAAGTTGTTAATATATAAGTTTCCTACTATTTGGTAAAAGAATCAAGAGTATCACTGTACATATTTCTGAAGCTTTTTTTCCTCTGTAGATCTTTTGTCTGTAGAATACTCCTCTGCAATTTCCAGTCGTCTAAACCTCCCCGAATCCAAACTTTTACTCCTTTATTCACTATGTTCCCTTTGAGATTTTTTCCATGAACTGAGGTTTGGACTGTGCTTCAAGACAGAAATCTAAGGCAAAATAAGGTTCACTGTTCTTTTGTTTTTTTCCCTTCAGTTGTTTATATGTTTTTTTCCCCTAGTTTTCTAATGTTTCTGGTGAAAAAGCTAGTTGAATGTTTGTTACTCTACCTTGGTCAGAAGCAGAACTCAAAAAATCATATCAGATTATGATATAAAATAAAGATTTAACTTCTTTAATTTCTAAGTTATAAATGAATTCTCAAAGTATTGTTTAAAATCTTTACTTTTTATTTTTTAAAATACTTTATTTATTAGAGAGAGAGAGAGAGAGAGAGAGAGGAGAAGGGCAGAGGAAGAGGTAGAAGGAGAGAGTCTTAAGCAGGCTCCACACTCAGTGCAGGGCCCCATGTGGGGGCTCTGTCTCAGAATCCTGGTATCATGACCTGAGCTGTAATCAAGAGTTGAACACTTAACCAAATAAGCCACCCACGAGTCCCCAAAATCTCTATTGATTGATTTGAAATAACAACTTTATCACAAAGTTAATTCTTAAGTGTACTTATATCTCTTTCTGGACTTGCTATTGTCTTCCATTCATATTTGCTTATACTAAAGAAACTACCTAATAATTTAAAAATAGCAAGTTGACAATATATTTAAGAATTTTGTGTTATCTTTCTTTTCTTGTGATTATGTTTGATATGTTATGATGAAAATATAAGAATTTAAAATTGTACATATTTGTTTTTAATAGGTATTAACACACAAGGTTTTTCCTCTTTCACTTAAAAATGTAATTTAACTCTACTTTGGTAAACTATGTATTATTATGAATTAAGTTGTTTAGTAGTGTTTACATTTGATGACTAACAAAAAACATTAGTCTGAATAAATCATTCCTTATTAAAACAGTTCTGTTTTCTCTATGCTATGTTGTAGGTGAATGGATGGACTATATATCTCAGCTATTAGTAAGAAAACTTGTACAAATTCAAAGTAATATTAATAACTTTAAACTTATAAATGTTAGATATAATCTAAGGGTTTAAGAAAAGTAACTTATATAAAGAATTGGGAACATGACTCGATTCACTGTTATAGCAATAAAAATATATTTTTAAAGATTGAGTAACTTATGTATAATATTGAGCTGAACTAAGTAAATGAATTCTAATAAAAGTATAAAGTTTTGAAACTGAATGTAATATTACATAGAGATATGAAAAATTCACGTGTTAAAGCTATAGTTGAATTATTTGTAAAAAGAAATATAAATATTAAAAACCTTATGTAAGTAAGTGTAGAAGATACACTTGGAAAAAAGAAATTGTTATTTGACTCTAGAAGAATTTGTTTAATTTTGATCACTCATTAATTTATTCAACATACAAACATTTATCAAGCTTAGCAACTACAGTATAACTCATTGCTATGTGTTGATGATATAAATTATATAAGACCTGATTTCAATGAAGTTGCATGTTCATAAAGGTCATATTTTGATACAATGTTAAAGGTAATAATATAGATATATAACACATGTACTCTTAATGATATATATGTGATCTATAAATTTTACATTACTAATAACTATGCTAATATTATAAATTATATTAGCCTGATCTCAGTATTTTCTAGCTTTAAAAATAATGCTTTATTGTATTTGTATATTTTATATCAAGCAAACAACCTAGCAGTTCTAACAACAGAAAAAGACTGTGATGAAGGTTGCTATGGTATCAACCAGTGAGAAAACAGAACATAGGTTGTCCCTCTGAATTTGTCCTTTCTCTTGGGCTTCACCTTAACCTGAGAAAACAAAACTTTATCTAGTTAAGAGCTTAAAAGAAAGCAATTCCTGGGGGAGCAAGAGAGATCATGAATAGGAGACTAAAGAGAGTCAGATACAAAGTTTTTGTTCTGAAATTGTGCCTTCTGTGTAACTCGTGAGTTCCAACCAATACTATTGATTTCCCCTGCATATTACCCTCCTGGCCCCATTTCCTTTATCTTGCCCTCCTTAATTATTGATGCCTTTCTGTGCTCTCATATAATGTCGTGTTCTCTCTCTAGTGAAAATGGGACTAAGGCGTTCCATTCCAGAGCGTTTGAGAACACAGTAACACTAAACCCACTGGTTCTCTAGTGCACACCTTGAAGGTAGCTAGAAGAAACTCTGACTAATTCTATATAAAAAATTATAATTGAGGATTAAATGAACCAAATATAAAATTTATATATATATATGTGTGTGTGTGTGTTTGTGTATATATATATATATATACATATATATATTCTAAATCATCATCTTCAGTACGTTTGTATTGTTTTCATGAACTCATAAGCATTAGCAGAAAAAAAAACAAGTAGATATTTTACTATTTTAGATTAGGCAGTCACTGCTGGTCTAGTACTTGGGCTATTTATTTCCTGGAGAATGTCTAACTTACTCTCATATTTAAATGTATCACTCTGAAGGAAGTGACTCTTTCCTTCTCCCTCTCAAACCCCAGCATTATTATCTCCAGTTTCTGGCACATGCTATCATGTTTCCTGTGTTCTTTTTGATGCTGTTGGAACTCATTCCAGTTCTAGTGATATTGGATACTCTTTGTATCAAACCACAGAATCTTTTATGTCTCTGAAACAAACAAATATATGAATAAACAAGCAAGCTCCTAATGATAGCTTTCTAGAGTTTTGCCTCTTACTGGTTTCTGTGTCAACTCACATATATATTCTTCATGTGAAGGACGTGCTAAAGGCACAGTGCTGGTTCATACATAAAATTTCCCCACTTTCAGACTTTAGGGATTTAATAAATGGAAACTGATTATAATGGAATAAGGAGACTGATTTTTATGGAATTAATTTCATATCTTTTGCAGCATTTTCCAAAGCAAGCCCCCAGAATAATCTGTGAGATGATTCACAAAAATATGAAGGGTTTTATGGCCTAAAAAAATTCAGTGTAGTAAATATAAATCATATCTTATGTTGTAGACTTAATGCCCTTAAACATAATAGTCTCTCTTATATTTCCTATGGAAGAAATTTGCTTGGCAAAATAGTTCCCAGGTTTATTTGAAAGATGGCTTAGTGCATTGGTTAAGAACTCAAGGTCTACAGTCCAGTGACTCAAGATCATATCCTGACTGCATTTGCCAGCTGGAGACCTTGGGCCAGTTATTTAATCTTTCTTTTCCTCAATTTCATCATGTACAAGGTGGGGTTACTAATAATACGTGCCTTGTAGGTTTCTTGTGAGGATTGAATGAATTAGTATATATTAGGTGCTTTGAGTAATACTTGATATAAGTGCTCTAAAAAGATCAATGGGGCAACCTGGGTGGCTCAGTGGTTTAGTGCTGCCTTTGGCCCAGGGTGTGATCCTGGAGACCCAGGATCGAGTTCCATATCAGGCTCTCCACAGGGAGCCTGCTTCTCCCTCTGCCTGTGTCTCTGCCTCTCTCTCTCTCTCTCTCTTTGTGTCTCTCATGAATAAATGAATGAAATCTTAAAAAAAAAAAAAGAGATCAATGATTTTAATTTGACATTGGTATCCTTTTTTCATGCAGTACCTACTAATAGCTTGTGGCTAATAATGCATTTATCATTCATTGACTAATTCCCAAACACTAGTTATGTTATTAAGTGTTGTCTCAGTCAGCTTGGGCTGCTATCACAAAATACTAGAGTGGCTTAAACAGCCAACATTTATTTTGCACGGTTATGAATACTAGAAAATCCAAGATAAGGTACTAGCAGATTCCATGTAATGAGGTGAGAGCCTATTTCATGGCTTATAGATTGTTATCTGCTTATATCTTCATGATATAAGAGAGCAGAGAGTGAGAACACAAACTTCTGTATCCCTTCTTACAAGAGCCTAACTATTCTCCAAAGGCCCCCATCTCATAATATCATCACATTAAAGTTTAGGATTTCAACATATGAGTTTTAGAGGGGGATGACCAAACATTGTCTATAACAGCAGTACTACCAATATTTATTTTTATCTTAAAGATAGACTGAGACAATAATCACTTTAATCAATCAACAAATATTCCCTTAGCAAGATGTAAGTATCAGACCTATATCTGTAGATAAGAGGCACACACAGATTAGAAACCTTGTTCTGACTTGTGCCAGCAATGAATGGACTTGACTCTCTTGTATTTATTTAAGATGCTGGAGAAGTTGAATATGACTGTTAGCAAAATCTCAACTGCAGAAGAATCTATAATGTTGCAAGTTTGCACATATGAGTGCTCCTAGGGATGGTTTTTCATGACTGACTGCATCATGGGTAGTGCCTGACCCAGGAATGGATGGTCAGTTGCATAATGAGTTCTACTAAACAGGGATAATGGTGATTAAATGGACAATTCCAGACTTTCTCTTAGGGCATTTGAATATCGGACAAACTAGGAGGGAGTTTTAAATCTTATTAATACAGGATGGAGAGATGGAACATTGCTAACTCACCATAATGGTTAAGCCCTTGCTGGTAGAACAGTAAGAGTCCAATGCATCTGATTTTCTACTAGAGCTGATGCTATACTATAGTGTCTGTGAAGTCTGGCTTGTGGCTATTCATATTTTTCTTTATTCCCTGTATCCCTTCTCGAACAGGAAAATTTTGACTAGCCAAAAAGGACAAAAATGCTGTTGGCACTTTCTCATTCCTACCTAACACAAATGTCAGTATTC
Organism: Vulpes lagopus; assembly: GCF_018345385.1. NCBI lineage: Eukaryota > Metazoa > Chordata > Mammalia > Carnivora > Canidae > Vulpes > Vulpes lagopus. The sequence goes on from NC_054825.1 coordinate 124,709,915, forward strand.
ACATATGCAAAGTATCCTTTTTCCTAATTAGAGAAAGAGGATGCATTTTCGTTATGGATAGGAATTTTTTGAAAGAAAAAATTTTCTTCTTTTGAGAAAGAAGATTTTCTCAATCAGAGAAAATGATTCTATTACTTTTGAGCTCATTACCCTTTAACAGGGAATTAAACTCAGCAAAAGAGGTTATAAAGAGATATGATTTCCTCCATCCCTTTAAAAGAACTGTGTATTATCCAGGACAAGAGATTGTGACCAAATTTGATGAATTGTTTGTGTAGGTGCCATGAGTCCAGGGGTTCTGCAGAGTATGGTTTTTGCCCACAGACAAAGTATAGCCCAAAGTTAGTGAAAAGGTTATTCCCACATCTGCGTGGAACACAGCATCCTTCTAGTCCTTCAGAGACCTCCAGCTTGGGGCACTGGAGTTTTCATGACTAGAAGCAGTGACTTTTTCAGGGGCTTCTGCAGTCAAAGAGGAAGAACTTTTGTGAGCTGAAGGAGAGCTGAAGAGGAGTATAAATGTGACATGATGACTGCAGCTGACAGACTGGTTTCTAAGTATAATTGAAACATCCTTTGAGTACTTCCAGAAAAAAAATTTAAAAAGTTGGAGAACAGGTTGAGGGGAGCTTATTTCATGCTTAAGCAGAAAGGAGAGAAGATGATGACTCCTAATTAAATACCTCTCCATTTTTAAAAATCACAGTCTGTTAAGACTTGGGAATACTGTTTATAATTAAAGTAAATCCCCATCAACTGAGATAATATCAGCATATCCTAAAAGATCCCTTCCAATCTGAGAGAGCTTAACACACACAATTATATGGTATACTACCTACAAAAAGTGACTACAGACAGCAGTAGCAAGGATTATTTTCTATTAATTTGAGGATGGAAAATACAGTTATTTTGTTATTTTTATTTTTTCTTAATTCAAACCAGAAAGGGTTGAAATCAAAGAAGTAAACAACAAAGAATCACATGGTAGACATTCTCTCCTAGAAATAAATAGTTGAACTTAGTACAACTTAACAAATTATTAACAATTACTATTAAAAATGTATGTATTTCCTTTTTAAAAGATAGACAGATTTATGTATGTATGTATGTATGTATGTATGTATGTATGTATGTTCCAGAGAGAGAGAGAGAGAGAGAGTCTGAAGCAAACCCCTCACTGAGCACAAAGCACAATAGGGGGCTTGATCCCATGACCAGGAGATCAGGACTTGAGTCAGAGTCAGGTGCTTAACCCACTGAGCCACCCAGGTACCTCTATGCTTCTTTTTATTCAAGTTTTTATTTTGGAATAAAACATGATAGAGTTGGGAGATTCCTGGGTGGCTCAGTGGGTGGAGTGTGTGACTCTTGATCTCAGGATTGTGAGTTTGACCCCAATGTTGTGTGTAGAGATCACTTAAGAATAAAAAAAAAATCTTAAAAAGAATTATAGACTCAGCAGAAATTGCAAAAATAGCACAGAGAAGGTCCATGTACCCATCATCCAGCTTCTGTCAATGGTGGCATCTTACACAGTATATTATCCAAACCAGGAAGTTTATAGTGGCAAAATATAATTAACTAGACCAATTACTTCAACTACCATAAACCATAAAAACTTACCCAAGATGAAATAAATAATTTGAATACTTGTATTAGAGAAATTGATGTGTAAGTTGAAAGCTCTGGAAGATGAATTTATAAGTGGTTTTACTGGAGAATTTTACTAAGTACTTAAAGAAGAAGTAATATCAGTCCTATACAGTCTCTTCAAGAAAACAGAAAAGGAAGCAACACTTCCCAACATTTTTAGGGGTCTAACATTACCCTAGTACCAAAACCAGATGAAGATTGCAGAAAAAAACAAGTTAATTTCTCATGAACATAGACACAAAAATTTTCAACAAACTATTAGTAAATTGAATCCAGCATTATATTGAAAAAAATAAGCAAAATGACCCAAGAGATTTATTCCAATTATGCAAGGCTAGTTCAACACCTAGATATCTATTAATGTATCTATATGCTAAAAATTGCAAAACCATGATGAAAGAAATAAAGATCTAAATAGATGGATAGGGAAACTATGTTCATGGATTGGAACGCTCCACATAATAAAGATGTCAGTTCTGCAGAAACTGATCGATAGGTGAAACACAATTCCTATCACATTTTCAGCAAGATTTTTTTCTTGTAAATGTAGACAAATATATCTTAAAATAAATATGAGATGGCAAAGGAATAGAATAGTCCAAGGAATTTTGGAAAAAAAGAATAAAGGTAGAGGAATCACACTACCCAATCTTAATATACAGTTTTATATATTTTTTTTCCTCTGGCTCTACTTAACATGCTCAATCTTTCTAGCTTTTGAATATATAAAAAAACAATTATAATGATGAATGTGTTTTCATGTTCTGTCTGCTAATTCTAACATCTGTTTCGGTTCTGGGTCAGTTACAATTGATTGCTTTTTCTCCAAACACAATTTCCTGCTTCTTTGGATGTTTGTTGATTTTTTTTTAAATTAAATGACAGGAAATATAAATCTTACTTGGTTGGATGCTATATACTTTTGCATTTCTAGGACTATTCTTGGCCTTTATTCTCAGTGCAGTTAAGTTGCTTGAGAAAAATTTGATTCACACTGGTCTTGTTTTTACAATCTGTTTTTCAGAACAAGAGCAGCGCTTAATCTAGGACTGATCTTACTCCATTACTAAGTCAAGACCCTTCTGAGTACTCTATCCAATGGGCCTTGGGCTATGAGGTTTCCCACTCTGGCTGGTGGGAGCAGTCCATGTTTCTGGCCCCGGGTGAGCTCCAGGGACTGCTTTATCTATGTATTTCAGGTGTTTTTTTTTTGTTCTTGCTGTTGTTTCCTTCAGCTATGGGTGGTCGCCTCACATCCATGCACCAATGAGTAATTGTCTGTGCCCTGGAGGCAAACCCTCAACAGTTCTAGGGGGTTTACTCTCTGGGAAGCTATCTTCTCATTAGTGCTCTTTCCTTTGACTCTGGTCACCTTGGTCTTTCTGGATTTCCAGTCCTGGTTTCTCTGCCCAGGGAGTCTGCTAGGCTCTTTCTGTATGACCCTTTCTTGCACAGAAGCCTGGACATCCCTTCAAGTCAGTAAGCTGAGGCATTACAGAACTCACCTCATTTGTGTCCCATATCGCAGGGATGACTATCCTTCATCTCATGTATTGAAAAATATTGTTTTATATATTTTATTTGCTTTTTTGAATTATTTCAAACAGGTGGGTAAATTCAGTGCTGTTGCTCCTTCTTGACCAGATGTGAAAAATCCCACCATTCTATTTTAGTTCTGTTGTATTCCGATGATTTAAATCTCCTGACTTCTCTCCCTTCTTCCAATCTAGTAACTTCCTTTTGCTACAACCAAAGTCATTCTTTTAAAATGCACAGTTGGTCAAATACTGAAAAACTTCATGGCTTCTTACAGCATTTGACATGAAGAATAAAATCTAATAAAAGCTCAATAAAGTTTACAGGGCTTCTGTTCAAATCTGGCCTTATGCCTTCTAATCCAACGTCTTTAGGACTTCCTTTCATAGCCTATACTCCACCCATGCTCAGCTTGGAGCTCTTCAGATGTGTGAATAGTCCTGGGTCTTTATTTTATTTTATTTTTTATTTACTTTTTAATTTTTTATTTAGTCCTGGGTCTTTAGATAGTCATACATCCTTGCACTTTGCTCCTGGCTGATCATCATTTTCATTTACAAAATACTGTCTCTAGGTTTTAACTCAGTACCTGGCATGTACCAGGCGCACACCAAAAACTCCCTTTAGCGTATTGTTATTTAGGGTTGGTGTGGGGAGGACAGAGTTGAAAACAGAAACTGATCTGGGATACTTGTGACTTTAAAAAAGAATTAAATGAATTCTAAATAAAATAATGTCGCCAATGCTTATATTCTCAACATCTTTCTATTTCTACTGAATAGTTATGAGTATGACTGTTTTCAACAGCAAGTTTGCGATGGAGTTTGTCCACCTGCTGCCTTTTCCCATCGCTCCTACTGAGTCCTTTGGCCTTTCTCCAGGGCTCTCTATTTAGTGCCAGATTTTACCCAATTCAAGGTTGGCATAATCATTCAATTTTATTCCAGGAAAGGCCCTTCTACTCTTTCCCCAGGCCAGCTGGCATCTTCTTAAAATCCTTTCCAATATTCGTGGCCTATCTCACGTTCCAGGTTCCTCTTGCCTTGGCTTTTCCTCATAACACACCAGATTCTCTAATGAGGCAAAGGCTATTTGTCTTGACTGGTGGTGGGCAGGATTCCTAGTCCTATTACAAGTCACCAAGCAGAAATTATTTAACTAGAAAGAAAAGATGGCATTTAAATTTTTTAAAAAATGATCAAAGGATGAAAATAAAGAACAAAATCTTTTTTTCTATACTTTAGATAAAGATCCACAAAAGAATATTCTCATACAAAACTACACTGCTAATTATTGACATATCAAACAGTTCTTTGGAACATGTTTCAAATGTATTTTTTTTTACTTGAATTACTTTAAAGTCTATGGACATGAATGATGTTTTTTGGAAAAATGATTATTTTTCTCTGCTTTTAATTTTTGAGAACTTCTTGAATAGAGACTGGGTTAATATTTGCATCATATTAAGTACAGGTGGTGCAAAGCACAATGTTTGATTTTGGGGACAAATATCAACAACAGTGCACATGTGGTTTCTCCCTTCATGTACCTATGTGTGAATAGATCACTAAAAGACAAGTTATTGGTTCAGTAGCTGAACTACAAAATTTTAGAGCATCTACAACGCCTGGCAGCATTACATAACTATTGTGCTTTTTTGTACTTTGCAGAACTGGTATATAAATTAAGATGTGGCTTTCTCTTTATCCTATTGTTTCTTTGTGTGCATCCCAGAGGCACAGAGCTGGATTAATATTTATCTTTATCACCAATCTCATCAGTGACTCTGGCATACCTTATTTAGTTTTTTTTTTTCCTTTGTGGGCACTGATGTAATAGATACTAGTCAACCTAATACCTAGACTAGAGCATCTAACCATTTGGTTCTTGTCATTCCTGCCCCCTACCTGTCACCACCATCTAGTTACTATTATTTTGGATCATATGTGGGTATTATCTCACTTTTAAAAATATGTCTTAGTCATAGCGAAATATCTTTACCAAGCAGATTGTTTTGTTTTACATTTGTTTACATTTACATTGTTTTACATTTTTAGCTTTATAAAAGTATATTATGCAGTATTTTTACCTTTTGGACTTACTTTTCCCACTTGAATTTAGATTGCTTACCTTCATTAGTATTGCTGTATGTAATATTTATTCATTATTTGACCCTATTACATTTTATAAACATATAATTTAGTCATCCACTTACCGGCAGAATTTTTGCTATTACAAACATTACTGATATAAACATTCTGCATATAAATCTGGTTTACTTTTGGAAGAGATTCTCTTTGATATAAAATTATCTGAGTTAACTGTAAGTTCCCTAGAAGTCATGAGAAAAAAAATATGACATTGTCAGATTGAATTGTGTTATTATATGAACTTACATATCCCAAATTCTGTATATTGTGATATACATGTGTATAGAAATGTAATGAAAGTATTATATATACATATTTAAAAATATCAACTTTTTTTGAAAGTTAATTTTGTTGGGAATTTCAAATTTGCTGTGCAAGGATGAAATTCAACCTGCAAACATTTTTCTTTGTTGTCTTATTTAAAAGATATATACTCTTTTCCTGTTTAAAAAAAAAAAAAGAGCTCAGTACTCTTTTGTGTCTCACTTGTATATTGGTTCACGGGAACACAACATCCATTTCTGCATGGCACAAGATTTCTTATGTTCAGCTCAAAAAAGTAAGGTAGGAGTTGTGACTAGATTGGACAAACTGGGAAAAACTAGGAAGCATTGTCCAAATATCATTTTCTCCTATTCTAGAGCACAGAAGTTTCCACAAGCAATTTGGAATAAACACACCCACTAATACCTGTTCAATGCTGATATCCTTCAACATCACTCTCAGTGGCCTGAAAAAATGAGGTTATTTCTTTGTCCTAAGCCTTCTTACTCAAATCATTTATCTCGTATCTCCCTTTTACAAAAACAAAACTGCACTAAACTTTTTTCCACAACCAGGTGGGACAATGGCCAGTGCTTCCTGAAAGTAACAGATGACTAACAGTGGTTCCTTTTAGGGCTGACTTCATGCTCTGAGATTTTTAAGTTTGCATTTGTAACTTATTACTTTACCACAAGGGAGCACTAAGCAGCCCTCATAAACCCAAGAATCAGCTCTTTCATTTGCTATAACTCATTTATCCAGAACAGTGAAATGTTTCTACTGGATTCACTTGGAGCTGTTCAGACTCAGAGAACTTTCCTACGTTGTTAGAGATACTGTGTGGAGGAGCAAAAGATGAATCCTCTTCACAAAGAAAATACCAATAGATAAGAATTTCTTTTTTTTAAGAATTTCTTTATTATGATTTATTATTGTCTTTAAAACTGTTTCATAAAAAACTGTTTCATAAATTGAGGCATGAAAATTAATTTAGTCAGGGATTTTTTTTATTTCTTTGGCACTTAAAAAATAGTTTTCCTCTCTAAAAAACGTTTTAATTACTTGGGAGAAATAGTGATAGGATTTTAGTATATATTCTAATTATGAACTGTAAAAGTTTCATATATTATGTTAGAATCGTACCAATTTTTCTTCATTACTTAGATTAAATAAAATTGTATATTGAGTTTTTATGAGCCTTCCGCAAACCGAAAGGGACTTTGCATACTGCATATACCAACCTGAACTGTTGGAGTGGGCTGTTTCGTTTCACAAGAAAAGCAAGGAAAGAAGGAAAATAGTGCCCCCCACCTAATTATGTCTATGTATTAAAAGCACATCACATCACCTTTGTCATATCATTGACAAAAAATGCAATCATTTTGCTTTTAGATACAGCTTTGCCACTGTTAACATATAGATCGACCACGTCACGTCCTTTCATCTCCAGTGAGCATTTATTAGCTGCCTAATTCCTTGGGGAATCGAGGTTAATAACAACAATAGCAGATTAAAAAGCTTCTTTAAGCCATTCACTGTCTATTAGAAAAGCAGTGGAGATGGACTTATTAGAAAGCAGTGCGAAGGGTCAAATCTTTTTTTCAGTATTCATTGGAGAGTTTACATTAACAACAATCGGAAAGAATTTACTTGAAAGGAACACTGTCTTAGATCATGCTTTTATTTATTTATTTATTTTATTTAAGGTTTTATTTATTTATTCATGAGAGACACACAGAGAGAGAGAGGCAGAGACACAGGCAGAGGGAGAAGCAGGCTCCATGCGGGGAGCCCAATGCGGGACTCGATCCCAGGACCCCAGGGTCATGACCTGGGCTGAAGGCAGATGCTCAACCGCTGAGCCACCCAGGGGTCCCAAGATCATGTTTCTAGAGTGGGTAGTAGAAGTAGCCCTGATTTGGGAGGCAACTCTGGGTTTTAGTCTCTGCTCACTCAATAAATAATACTTTGGCAAAAGATCTAGTTTCCTCGTTTGTAAAATACAATAGTTAGAATAAACGATATTTCCATTTTCTCTGAACTTTAACATGCTGTGATTCTACTTGTGTGACTGCATAATTAAGAGATTTGTCCTACCAACATGCAAAAGAAACTGGATTACAAACTGAACGTTTTATAGTATCCAGACAATAAATATATTGTGGACTTTTGATTTTGAACATAAAGACATTATTCATTTTTACAGTGTAGTTGAGCAGTAAGGACCTTGCCAGTGTGATAGGCACAAAACGACCCCTACACACAAAATAATCCTTTGAATACAACATTCCAGTTTACTGCCATTCATCACTGTAAGTTTCTTAGTAAGCTAATTGGCTTGATAATTGAAAATATGGAAAATCATTCCAAGAAATATTTTATATTGAAGATTTAACATTGTGAGATTTTACTGAGGACTTCCTTATTTCCTGTCATATGTATCATCACCTTTAATTTGCATTTAAAATTATTTCAAAAAATAAAAATAAAAAATAAAATTGCTTGTTTCTTAGGGAAACTATCAGACATATAAAAGATAAATGCTATAATACAGTCTCATGTATTCATCACAGTTTGGTGTTTTTTTGTTTTTTTTTTTTTTTTTTTTTTTTTAGTATAATTGACGTACAATGTTACATTAGTTTCAGGTCTACAGCTTAGTGATTGGACAACTCTACACCGTATGCTGTGCCCACCACAAGTGGAGCTCCCATCTGTCACCAAACACTGCTATTAAAATACCATTGATTATATTCTCTAGGCTACACCTTTTATCCCTGTGGCTTATTCATTCTATAACTTGAAACCTGTAAGTCCCACTCCCACTCATAGATCAGCTTTTTGTTTGTTTATTTGTTTTATTTTTTTTTAGATTTCACATATAAGTGAAATCATATGGTATTTTCCTGAGTTATCTCCCTTTGGACCCATCCATGTTGTTGCAAATGGCGAGATCTTGTCATTTTTAAGTCTGAGTAATACTCCATTGTGTGTGTGTGTATCATACCTTCTTTATCCATTCATCTGTCAAGGGAGAGTTGGGCTGCTCCCAAATCTTGGCTATAGTAAATAATGCTGCAATAAACCTGGAGGTGCATGTATCTTTTTGAACTGATGTTTTTGCTTTCTTTGGGTAAAATACTCAAGGGTGGAATTACTGGATCATACGGTATTTCTGTTTTTACGTTTCGAGGAGCCCCTATACTGTTTTCCACAGTGGCTGCACCAATGTGCATTCCCACCAACAGTGCACAAGGGTTCCTGCTTCTCCACATCCTCACCAGCACTTGTTTTTCTTGTGTTTTTGATTCAACCCATTCTAACAGATGTGAAGTGATACCTCATTGTAGTTTTAATTTATATTTCCCTGATGATGAGTGATGTTGAATATCTTCCATGTGCCTGTTGGCCATCTGGATGTCTTCTTTGGAAAAATGTCTATTCAGTTCCTCTGCCCATTTTTCAATTATATCATTTTTTTACATTAAGGTTTTATAAATTCTATATTTTGAATATGAACCTGTTATTGGTTATATACTTTGTAAATATCTTCTCCCATTCAGTAGGTTTCCCTTTGGTATTGTTGATGGTTTGTGCAAAGCTGTGCAAAGCTTTTTATTGTGATGTAATCCTAGTAATTTGTTTTTGCTTTTGTTTCCTTTGCCTTGGGACACCTATCTAAGAAAATATTACTATGGCTGATGTCAAAGAAATTGCTACCTGTGTTTTCTTTTAGGATTTTTATGTTTTCAGGTCTCACATTTGGGTCTTTAATCCGAGTTTGTTTTTATGTACAATATAAGAAAGTGGTCCAGTTTCACTCTTTCCTTTTTTTTTTTTTTTAACAAACAAGCACTCCATTTCATTGTAGGATTTTTTAAAAATTTATTTATTCATGAGAGACACACAGAGAGAGATGGAGGCAGAGACACAGGCAGAGGGAGAAGCAGGCTCCATGCAGGGAGCCCAACGTGGGACTCAATCCCAGGTCTCCAGGATCACGCCCTGAGCTGAAGGTGGCACTAAACCGCTGAGCCACCTGGGCTGCCCCAATTTCACTCTTTCACATGTAGTTGTTCAATTTATTAAAAAGACTCTCTTATCCCCATTGTATAGTCTTGCCTCCTTTGCCACAGATTAACTGACCATATAAATCGGGTTTATTTCTAGGCTCTCTATTCTGTTTTATTGATCAGTGTGTTTGTTTTTGTACCAGTACCATACTGTTTTGATGACTATAGCTTTGAAGTAGATCTTAAAATCTGGAATTGTGACACCTTCAGTTTTTGTTCTTTCTTGAGTGCTTTGTCTATTTGAGGTCTTTTGTGGTTCCATACAAATTATAGGATACTTTGTTTCAGTTTCGTGAAAAATGCTGTTGATATTTTGACAGGGATCATCACATTGAATCTGTAGATTCTCTGGGTAGTATGGGCATTTTAGCAATATTAATTCTTCCATTCCATGAGTGTGGGATATCTTTTCATTTTTTGTGTCATCTTCAATTTATTTCATCATGTTTTATGGTTTTCAGAGTAAACATCTTTCACCTTCATTAAATTTATTGCTAAGTATTTCATTATTTTTGGTAGAATTTTATTTTATTTATTTTATTTTTTTTTTTTGGTAGAATTTTAAATGGAATTATTTTCTTAATATATCTTTCTGCTACTTCATTTTTAGTATATAGAAACACTACCTTGGGATCCCTGGGTGGCTCAGCGGTTTAGTGCCTGCCTTCCACCGAGGTTGTGATCCTAGAGTCCCGGGATCGAGTCCCACATCGGGCTCCCTGCATGGAGCCTGCTTCTCCCTCTGCCTGTGTCTCTGCCTCTCTCTATGTCTCTCATGAATAAACAAATAAAATCTTTAAAAAAAAGAAACACTGCCAATTTCTGGGTATTATTTTTGTATTCTGCAAGTTTACTGAATTCATTTATTACTTCATATATGTTTGTCTAATATATAGATCTATTTATCATCTATCTACCTATCATCTATCTGTATTGGTGGAGTCTTTCTATGTATAGTATCATGTCACCTGCAAATAGTTACAATTTAACTACTTTCTTTCCAACATGGATGCCTTTTATTTCTTTTTCTTGTTTGATTGCTGTGGTTGAGTCTTCAAGGACTTTTTTGAATAAAAGTGGTGAGAGTGGACATCCTTGTCTTATTCCTGATCTTAGAGGGAAATCTCAGTTTTTCACCATTAAGTATGATGTTAGCTGTGGGTTTTTCATATATGTCCTTTATTGTGTTGAGATATGTTCCCTGTAAACCTACTTCACTAAGTTTTTATCATTATCATACAGGTTTTTAAAAAGATTTATTTATTTTAGAGAGAGAGAAAGAGAGAGCATGGGGAAGGGGCAGAAGAAGATGGAGAGAGAGAATCTTGAGCAGACTCTCCACACTGAGTGCAAAGTCTGACCGAGGACTCAATCCCATACCCTGGGATCACAACCTGAGCTGAAACCAAGAATCAGAGGCTTAACCGACTGAGCCAGTCAGGTGTCCCTGTCATACAGATTTGTCATGACAAATCTTCATTGCTATGTACTATCCACTGCTGATTATTTTCAAGGAAATTCCAACATTGCATCCTGTCATCTGTAAATGTAACGATAAAGCTATCTAATCCATTTGTAAATCAAGTGTAGGCTTTTTCCTACTTCTTCAGTTGTTTGTATTTGACTTTCCTTCTCCCTTATGACCATTGCTATGAGCATGGTGTAAGCATGGTGGGTGATAAGGGATTCTGGGATGTCTCCTAATGTGTCTTATTATACAGTGTGCTTTAGTTTTGTTTGAGGTCGATCCCAGATGTACCATCTCCATGGATTGCTGCTGGGCCTGCCTGACTTTATGACTTAGGGGACCTAATCAAACACAGCTCAGGGTAAGCAGGTCCATATGTGTAGTCACTTGGTTTTCTATTATCAAGTTTTGGCATTACCGGAGTCTGGTAGCTCACCAGGAGCTATTTTTCAAAAAGTTCATAATTCTTCACTGCAAATGACACTACCTTGTTCCATCACCCCAGCTGCCTGTGGTTCAGTTGTTTTGTGATTCAACCATTAGGGCTTGCTGTAAATTCCTTACTAACTGTTTCTATCGCTGAGACTTTAATTTGATTATAGGTCTACAAACTTGTATAACCTAAGCAGCAGGTTTATTATGTCATAGGCTTAACCTGTTTCATATCCCTCTCTGCTCCAGCTCTAGTCCAATATAGCAGAATTTTATGGTATTCAGGATACAGACCAGATCAGTGTTCTTATGTGAGGAATGAGTTGCCTTCAGAGATTTTTAAAGATTTTATTTACTTATTCATGAGAGACACACAGAGAGAGGCAGAGACACAGGTAGAGGGAAAAGCAGGCTCCCTTGGGGAGCCTGATGTGGGACTCAGTCCTAGGACCCCAGGATCATGCCCTGAGCCAAAGACAGATGCTTGACTGCTGAGCCCCTGACTTCAGAAACTTAAGAAGTTGAAGAGGCACTGTGTTTCCTACTTTGTAGTTCGGGATACAAAATACAGTCATTTGTCACTTATTCAGAAAATGTCCTGCTGTGCAGGAGATCCTGACCACTGGATCTCTTAAAATTTTGCTGATATGTCAGATTCCTAAATCTTCATAGGCATTTTCTTCCTTTCATCTGGAGCTCATGTGTCTTACCAATGCTTCCAGTAGGCCAACCACCTTTTGCTTACCCTGCCTGATTGCATGATATCATTGAAGTGATGGACCATGTGATGCTCTGGGGCATGCACATATGGTTCAGGTCTCTTCAGACTGAATAGTGACATGGAGCTAGAAAGTAAACTTAAATTTGAGGCAAACTGTGACGGTATTTTTCTGGATATTCCATATGACTGCAAACCTTTTCTGTTTATTTTTCCTGATTGGGATAGAAACACACATGCACTGTTACTCACTCATCCTCTCAATCTACAACGTACCATGTCCTTGAGGTTTTATTAATGTGCTTGAATAAAAATATCATGTTTGGCAATTGGGCTACTACTTGGTTGAGTTTGCAGCACTATATAGTCATTCTCCAGGATCCATGGTTTTTGTAGGAGCCACCTAGTATTATAAATGGATATAATACGATAGAGGCCACTCTCTTACTCCATCGTCCACCCTCCTCTACCACATCTCACCTCCAGGATATAATATTTTCTCTGATGTTCTATTTTGTCTGGGAGGGGAGAGGGGTGGAGAATAGCCTGACTATGATAGCTCTTGCCCCCCAAACCAAGGAACCAATGCAAGGGTTACTCCATCTGCCAAGAATACCTATCCCAATTATACATTCAGGGGTCACTGGGTCTGTGTGTCTAGTGAACCCACTATTTAAACTAGATTTTAGCCAGAATGTCATTTATTACCTCATTTGCCCCTGCCTCTAAAGGAGGCCATAATGATTCCGTGTGTCTCTAGAGATCAATGTCTAATAGATTCTGTGTCTAATAGTCCTCACCATGTTTGGTTATTCTTTAGCGTGCAGAGACTTTAGGCTTGAGAAAATAGTCTTAGATCCCTCTGAACAATGACTGAAGAAATCATTACCATATATATTTCCCATGGTATTGCAGGTCCCTAACTCCTGGGGAATTCACTTGTGTCTTTTCATATATTTTGGTATTGATTCCTAGCACAAATTTCTGGGTTGAATGGTAAGTATATGATTTGCTAGGTAGTTTCAAATTTCCTTCTGTAAGGGTTGTATTACTTTCCTTTCCCACAGCAATATTTGAGAACACCTGTTTCCCTATAGTTTCACCAGAAGTATGTGAGCTAAATTTGGGAGTTTTGCTAATATTATAGGTGAAAAATATTTCAGTGTGATTCTAGTTTGCATTTTCTTATCATGAGGAAGACTGAATATTCTTTCATATGGTTAAGTGCTATTTGCAGTTCTTTTACTATGAACTCTGTTCTTAATCCCAGGAAATTTTTATAGGGTTTGTGAACTTTTTTCCTTCACAATTTTAGAAGAACTTTATACATTTGTGATATTAACTATTTTTGTGATAAATGTTTGAGATATTTTTCCTACTTTGTCATTTGATTTTTTTCTTATGGCTTTTTTTGATCATGCGTATTTATGTAATAAAAATATCAATATTTTGTCCTTGTAGCTTTCAGTATCTAAGTCATAGCACGAAAGTCTCCTCACACCTAGGTTACATCACAACTCACCCATGGTTTTGTTAATTGATTGCTACTGGAATTTGATCCATTTGGAATTTGCCACCATGTATGGTATGAGCAATGGAAACAATGATATTTTTCCTCTATCCAGTTCTCCTAATACTGATTATTAAAAAGTTTTACTGAGCAATAGTTTTCCGTATGTAATTAAATATACAAACATGTACTAAAAATATATGAATGAATGAATGAATGAATGAATGATGAATGAATGAATATATGTGTATATATGTTAAAATTCTGGGCTATTGGTCTGTCTGCCTATTTGCACATTAACACCTTAATTATAGAAACTGGGGATCCCTGGGTGGCTGAGCGGTTTAGCACCTGCCTTTGGCCCAGGGCATCATCCTAGAGTCCCAGGATCGAGTCCTGTGTCAGGCTCCTGGCATGGAGCCTGCTTCTGCCTCTGCCTATGTCTTTGCCTCTCTCTCTCTCTCTCTATGTCTATCATGAATAAATAAATAAAATCTTTAAAAAAAAAAAAGAAACTGCATATTCTTTTTTTTTAAATCACTTTATTTTTTTTAAGATTTTATTTATTTATTTATTCATTCATAGAGACAGAGACAGAGAGAGAGAAAGGCAGAGGCACAGGCAGAGGGAGAAGCAGGCACCATACAGAGAGCCTGACGTGGAACTCGATCCGGGATCTCCAGGATCACGCCCTGGGCTGCAGGCGGCGCTTAACCGCTGAGCCACTGGGGCTGCCCAGAAACTGTATATTCTATATTAATAAAAATGTATAGGAGGGCTAGTCACCCCCTCTAGACATTAATCTTTTTTCAGGGATTTCATGTCAATTCTTATTTATTTATTCTTCCATATGAACTTTATAATAATGTTATCTAGTTCAAGAAAAAAATCCTTGATGATATTTCTATTGAGCTTACATTAAATTTATAAATTAACTTAGAGAGTACTAATGTCTTCACGGCACTAAGTCTTTTTGTCCACAAATACTTTGGTGTCTTTGGTGATTTCAGTGTGTAGGTTTTGTATATTTCTTAGTAAGTTTACTTCTTAATTTATATGTATATGCACTGTATAGTATATTAATTCATCTACATATATAATTTGTTAATCTAAATATGCATACTTGCTGTCATAGATGGGGTTTAGCCAGGTTTGTTTGTATATATGAAGCTATTGTTTGATAGTTTCTCTATTATTTTTTTTGTTATACCCAAAGATAGAATTTTTGATTTGTAAATAGAATTTACTTCCATCTTTCCAAGTATTATGACTTTAATTGCTTCCTTGTGTTTAGTTTATTTGGCTAAAATCTCCAATAAAAATGTTAAGTAGTAATGAATGTAATGTGTAGTTTTGTCACATTTTTAAATGTACAGAACAGTTCTAATATTTTCCCATTAGGTAAGATTGGCTTTGGACTGAGATGGATATATTTTATGAAGATAAGGAAGTACCAATTAATTCTATTTTTTTTAAAAAGAGAAGCTGTCAAACTTGTAATATATTGTTTCTTTATGTATGGAAATGACCTTTGTTTTTCTTCTTAGTTCAGAAGATATGGGTATTATATAAAATGATACAAACCTCATTTACTTGTGCTATATTATCTTTTAATATGTCATACATCAAATTTTTTAAAAAATTTTGTTAATATTTTGGATGTTTTTTTGCTTTAAGTATTTGTGGGTGAGTTTGAATTGTAGTATTTTTTGTTTGCTTGTATCATTGCCTGGTTTGGGAATCAATGTTATACTTTTTTCATAATGTAATTATGTCTTTCTTTTTCTGTCCTCTGGAGTAGCTGTGTTGGAAGAATCTAATTTTAAAGAATTAGTATAATTCTCTGTTTGTTTTTTAATTTGTTTGTTTGTTCTTTAATGGGTCCCAGGTGAACTCTAACCATTTTTTCTTTTTATTTTTGATGAATGGTATGTTTAAGCTTTCTATTTCCATCGGGGTCAATTTTGTTAAGTTGAACTTTTGGGATAAAATTATCCTTTTCATCTAGATCAAATAACATTGGCATAGAGATGTGTAAAGTATTCTTTGACATTTTGACATATTTCCTGTCTTACCTATATGTCATTTCTTCTATTTTCTTTCTGTGGCTATTTCAGTTAATGTATCTATTTTGTTAACAATTTCAAAGATCTGGGCTTTGAATGTACTAGTTCTATTTTTCTGTGTTACTGTTTATTTTTTCTTTATTTTTATTCCTTTCTTCTGGTTACTTTTAGTTTATTTTGTGGTTCTTTCCCTTAATTTTTAGTTGGATTTTAAAAGTTCAGTTATTTTTAATGGTAGTTTTTATTGATTTAAGTACATAATACTATTAATTAGCCTATGATACTTGTCTTAACTATATTTCATATATTTTTATTCTGATATTTCCTGTGTTTACTATTATTATATTTTTTTAAACAAAACTATTATTATATTTTAAAACTTGTTTTACATTTCTCTTTGCTTAATAGTGTGTTTTGAATTTTCAGTTGGATAAAACTCTCAATTTAGAAAATTCATTTAGTTTAATTTTTTGAAGTATGATCAAATAATAGTGATTGTATTATTTCTACTTTTTCAAATATGTTGAGGTTTTTAGTGGCCTATATTGTTCTATGTCCTTACTTATTTTTTCCATATTATTTGTCTTGAATTGTTAGAGGTATGTTAAAATTTCTCACTGGTAGTTTATTTCCGTTTCTCCTTAAATCTGTGGATACTACATCATGAAAGATTTTGTTGTGTTATTTATATTTATTAACATAAATATTAATAATTTGTACATCTTCATTGTGAATTGCAAACTTTATAAAGTATTTTGCTTTGTTTTCTTAAATATTTTGGGTTTGAATTCTACCTTGTAAAAATAAAGATTGAGATCACTTGCTTTCTTACTTTCTTTTTTCCAATTACTTTCTCATTTTTTCTACTTTCCTGATGTAGCATTGTCTAACCCCATTTTTTAACCTCTCTGAAACTCTTTTTTTTAATTTAATTTTGTTTTATTTTTTTTAAGATTCTATTTATTTATTCATGAGAGACACACAGAAGCAGAGACATAGGCAGAGGGAGAGGCAGGCACCCTGCAAGCAACCCGATGCGGGACTCGATCCCAGGACCCTGGGATCATGCCCTGAGCCAAAGGCAGATGCTCAACCATTGAGCCACCCAGGTGCCCCTGAAACTCTTTTTTCAAAATATGACTTCAGAATGAAGCATAATGTTAGATTTTGCTTTGTTAGCAATTTGAATTTTACTCTTTAAATAGGAAAAGTAAGCCCACTTACTTTTATCAGCGCAATTAATATGATTATCTTCATTTTTACGATGTTAGTTTTTATTATTTCATTTATTTTTAAATCATTGCCCTTTGGGTTTTAATATGAATATTAACGAATTTAGTGTATTTGTTTCCTAGGACTACTGTAACAAACTATCACAAATTTGTTAATTTAAAACAACAGAAATTTATTCTGTCAAAGTTTATTGGCCAAATATCCACACTCAGAAGGACCACACTCCCTCCAGAGAACTCTAAGATCTCATTCCTTCCTTTCTCCAGCCTTTGATGGCATTTGGCATTCCTTTGTTACGTAGCACCAATGTTGGCCTCCAGGGCCAATTACCTACAACTCTTCAGTCTGCTCTTTATGTGTCTCTTACAAAGTTTTTGTCATTGGATTTAGTGCATGTTCAGATAATTCAAGACAATCTTATCCCAAGGTCCTTAATTTAATTACATCTGCATAGCCCTTTTTTTCTAAATAAGATATAATATTTACAGGATCCAGGTATGTGATATGGATCTTTTGAGTGCCATTTTCGCTTTTATAATTTTTATTATGAAAAATTATTCAATCATCTAACAACCTGCAACATTCTGACTTACTTGACCATTCTCTATGTTTACTAAAGTGTTTTAAAGTGAATCACAGTCATGTCATTTCAACTCCTAAGTGTCAATATGTATCTCAAAAAAGGTGGAGACATTTTCTTACATAACCATAGTATCATCATCACGTCGGTATAATTATAAATAATTTTATTATGATCTAATCCCTAGTACGTATTCAGATTTCATCAGTCATCTAAAAGTATCTTTTTGTGGTTACTTTGAAATAGAATCCAAGAAAGGAACTTTCACTGTATTTGGTTATTATGCTTTTTAGATTATTTGTGTTGTAAAATGGTCTTTACTCCTTTAGTTCTTTTACACAATTAACTTATTGAAGAAACCAGGTCAGATGTCCTGAGGAGTTCTAGAATTTGTACATTTCTTCCTGTGGTGTCATTTAGCTTCTTTCTCTCTCTCCAGTATTTTCTATCAACTGGAATTTATTATTATTATTTTTTATTTTTTTATTTTTTTAATTTTTATTTATTTATGATAGTCACTGAGAGAGAGAGAGAGAGAGAGAGAGAGAGAGAGAGAGAGAGGCAGAGACACAGGCGGAGGGAGAAGCAGGCTCCATGCACCGGGAGCCTGATATGGGATTCGATCCCGGGTCTCCAGGATCGCGCCCTGGGCCAAAGGCAGGCGCCAAACCGCTGCGCCACCCAGGGATCCCTCAACTGGAATTTAAATATAGAAGTTTATAATTAGGTTCAAATTGTTTTCAGGTGTCATTTTTGGACTACCTAAGTTAGTATCTCTTCTCCCTTTCCATATATAGTATAAAATAACTATAGTGTATTTATCCTCTTACAAGATAGTGACTATACTCTTTTCTTTTTAACCATCTGTTAATTTTAGTTCTATAGGTAAATATTTACTTAAGTCATCTTCCAGACATCATGCTGATGACTTCCAATTTTTTTTTTTAGGTTGCCTGAAAATTTTCTTTAATGGATTCTTTCAGAAGTGCTTCTGTAAGCAATATTCTCTGGGTTTTTAATGTTCCTAATAATTGGATAATTTCATTTGGCTTATATATGCTGTATGTGTATATATGTATGGTAGTTTGCCTGAATATAAAACTCATTAGCTTATATTTTCTTTTACTTTGTTTCTGAAATATGTTTCTTCAATGTCTTCTTGCATAAAATGTTGACTAGTCTAACAAAAACCTAATTTCCTTTTCCTTTAGGTGTTTTGATGTTTTTATCTAAATGCTTAACCCTTCTCTCCCCCACCACTTTTTCCTCATTTTTCTTAAAATGTAATAGTTTACCTGAAAGTATCTGTGAGTTTCCTGTTTTAGATCATTTATCCACATATACAGTGTGCCTTACAGTATATACTTTCAACTTCTCTTTTTTCATTAAATTGTTTTGAATTGTGTTTTTAGTATTTGTTCTGTTTTACAGTGTTGATTTTCATATATTGGATCTTTAGTATCTTCTGGTGATAGCTTTCATTTTATTTTGAATGACTTTTTGTCTTCATTCTAGTTTGATTTTTAAACATCAGTTCCTCTGCATCTTCTTAAGTCATTATTCATGTTGGTGTACGTGTCCCTTCTAGTTTTGCCTTTATTTCCAAAGTGATTTTTTTTCTTTTGTTTATAATGCTAATTTTTGTCAGCAATCTTTCAAATAATATTTTTGTCCAGTAATCACATTTATAACTTTGTGTAAGTATTATTTAAGTTGTTAATTCATAGCTTATAGCAATTTCTTAATTTCTTCGGACTAATTTTTAATGGTTGGGTGTTTGTGGAAATGTATTTCTAGTGCACCTCCATTGTCTGTAGATACATAAACTTTCCATTTAATCTCATTTTTATTATAATAATTTCATCTGTGAATTTACTGCAATCATTTTCATTGCTCATGCTTGAGAACACTTTTCTTGTATTATTAGGAAAGAAGAATGGGTAATATTACATTTCCTGGCATTATGGTTCTAGACCTCCCTCTTCTGTTGGTTTAGTGAAGTGTTGAAAAAAATGTGTTGATGCTCTCTGAGATATGGCTTTTCCCTCTCTAATATTAGATGACCTTTTTTTTTCTATATGCCTCCCTCTTCTTTCCCATGCCCTGCTCAATTTGGATTCTGTCCCCAAGAAGTTTTGGAAGCGGCTTTGACTATTTTATCTGTTTGGTTTTTAAAAGAGTTCAAGGACTTAGACTACTCCAATACCATATGACCTTACCATTTCTTCCTACATTGTACTCACAAACTGGACCCTGTCAAATCCTTTGCCAAATTAGTTACTATTCCCATATTTGCTTTCCAAGCCTTCCAGAGCTTGGTGATTTGAGGGTTCTCTAGCTGTGCTTGGAAGTCACTGTGCTTGTCCTTTGCTTCTTCCTGCACAGTCATGTAGCAGGGCAGTTTGGGTTTTGTTCTTGAGGTATGCATTTTTACTTGTTAACATTTTAAGGTTCATGAGGATAATTTTCACCCAGTACTGATGTAGAGGCTTTCCATAGTTTTTGATTTTGCTGCTCTGAGTGCCCATCTGTTTTTATGGGAACATTAACAAAGATTCAAAAACTACATGTATTGGTTTGCCAAGCTGCCATAACAATGTATCACAGACTGAGTGGTAGAGTTCTGGAGGCTGGAACTCCTGGAAATAAAATCAGAGGGTTAGAAGTGAGAGAATGTGTATGTCTGTCCAAATTGCCCAGGGAAGGCTGACAAATTATAGTAGACTTCGGGAAGTAATTGAGAAATAATTGGAAAGTGATGATGTAAACAACTCTTGGTAACCTGAAAGTTGGGCAGAGGAAGTGCTAGACCACCTGAGAAAAGAAAGTGAAAGCTGATTAAGACTTTTAAGATATATTTTGTGTTCCAGCAAATTTAAGATTAATCTATCAAGCATATTGCAATATGCTTGATGGATTCAAAATAAGGTGAAAATTGTAGGTTACTTTTAGTTTATAAACTATATTTACATTTTCTCAATGCTGATGGAAGGAAAAAAATGAAGACTTATTTAGCTTTGATAATTTTGAAGGAGGTTTGCACAAATGTTACTTCATCTACTCTCTGCAAAAACACTTTAATGTATTTGCTAATGCTCATATATTACAAATGAAAAAATTAAGCCCAGAGAGTTGAAGTAATTTCCTTAAGAACATATATTTCATAAATGTTAAAGTTAAGATGTGACTTCAGGTCTCTCTGACTTCAAAGTTCATGTTTTCTCCATTATCATGCTGTGCCTCACAAGAGGCCACTATGTTTTAGAAGTGTAATAAGATATATATTAGAGACTTGACAATGAGAAGGTAGAGGAAAGGATCAGCATGAAAAATGTGGGGAAGGGGGATGAGTTAGGGAATAATCATATACTTTTTGAGGTTGAGGATTACATCTAGTCATTTTTCTATCTCCTGTGTTCAGCACAGTATATTAGCATATTGGCCTCTTTTTAAATTTCTAAGGGAATGCAATGGGAGAAGTTAAGATGGCCGAGTAGTAGGGGGACCCTTGGCTTGTCTCATCCCTTGAATACAGCAAGATCAACATCAAATCATTTCAAACAACTAGGAAATCGATCTGAGGATTAAGAAAACAATCTGCACATTTGGAGGGAGAGAATGTGGCAGACACGAGGTTGAGAGACGTGAATTGGGAGAGAAAAGCCCAGGTACTATGGAAGGGATGGAGCACTTTTCACACAGAGAAGTCAGTGGTATGAGGGTCTCCTCTGGGAGAAGTCTGGGACACAGAAGAGGACATTGTTCACTTTTCTGTGAGGTCCTCCTGAACAGTGACAGCCACAAGTTCCCCTCCAGGGAGGAGAGGGTGGAGTGATGCCATCTCCCACCTCCTCCCCTGTCCCCTTGCCCACCAGCATGGTAGGACTTCAGAGAGAAACATGTCTCCAGCAGAGGCTGGAGTCACACCAAATCCTGCATCTCTTCACTGGGCAGGGGCTTCTTTACTAGGGCAGGTATGACTGTGAGCCAATACCGTAGAGCTCTTCCTCAATACACAGGCCCTTCGCATGCATCAAGACTGTTGATTCTAGAGTGCTCCAAGTCATCAGCTTCATTCTGGTGAAAATAGGACCAAACTTAAAAAAAAAAAAAAAAACTTTTTAATTTAATTTATTTTTAAACATTTTAAATTCATTTTTAATTTTTTCGGCATAGGACTTAACAGTTTTTTGTTCATTTATTGTCTTGCTTGTTTGTTTCCTTTTCTCGCATTTTGGATTAGATTCTTTCCCCCCTTTTATTTATTTTCCTTCTTTCTTTTTCTTTGGTATTAGGCTTATACTTTCTTGTTCCTTTCCTTTTTTCCTTTTCTCTTTTCTTGGATCAGGCCTTTTTCTTTTTGTCATTCTTTCTTTCTTTCCTTCTTTTTTTTAGGTCAGGCTTATCTTAACAAACAAATCAAAGCACAATTAGTTAAAGGTCCAAACACTCCCCACTGCAACCAAGGAAGAACTCTGCAGAGGACTGACCTGTGGGAAACAGCATCCAAAACACAGCAGCAGAGTACACACAGTATACACTAGAAACACCTCTTGAAGCTCCAGGCCCTGAACAGTGTAGGACCCCTTCTTAATATAGTATTACTACAGGAGCAGGAAGGATAACAAGGTTTTATTACACATAAAAGACAGAAACCTAGATATAATGACAAGATGGAGGAATTCTCCCCAAAAGAAGAAATCACAGCCAGTGGTTTGCTGAAAACAGATATAACCAATATATCTGAACAAGAATTTAGAACAACAGTCATAAGAATATGAGCTGGACTTAAAAGAAGCATAGAAGACCCCAGAAAAACCCTGACTGCAGAGATAAAGACCTAAAAATGAGTCAGCCTGAAATAAAAAATGCTATAACTGAGATGCAAAGTCAACTGCATGTAATCACAATGAGGATGGAAGGAGGAGAAAAACAAATCAGTGATATAGAAGACATTATGGAAAATAATGAAGCTGAAAAGAAGAGGGAAAGAAAACTATTAGATCATGAATATAGACTTAGAGAACTTAGCGATTCTACAAAGTACATAATACCTGTATTATAGGAGTTCCAGAAGAAGAGAAGGAAAAAGAAATAGAAGGTCTATTTGCACAAATATATCTGAGAACATCCCTGATCTGGGGAGAGAAACAGGCATTCAAGTCCAGGAGGCACTTAAAAATACCCTCAAAAATCAACAAAAACAGTTCAACACCAAGACATATCATAGTAAAATTTGCAGAATACAGATATGAAGCAAGAATTCTGAAAGCAGCTGGAGATAAAAGGTCCTAAACATACCAAGGTAGACATGTAAAGTTAGCAGCAGACTTGTCCACAGAAAAATGACAGGCCAAAAGGGTATGCTTACTAAATTCATATCTATCAATAATCACTCTGAATGTAAATGGGCTAAATGTTCCAGTCAAAAGGTATAGAGAATCAGAATGGATTTTTAAAAAGATCCATTGATATGCTGCTTATATGAGACTTATTTCAGACCAAAAGACACCTCCAGATTGAAAGTGAGGGGACAGAGAACATCAATTATGCTAACGGACATCTAAAGAAAGCTGGACATACTTATATCAAACTAGATCTTAAACAAAGACTGTAATAAGAGATGAAGAAAGGCACTATATCATAATAAAGGGGTATATCTAACGAGAAGATTTAACAATTATAAATATTTATGTCCCCAACTTGGGAGCAGCCAAATATATAAATCAACTAAAAGACTTAAAAAAAAAAATTGGTCATAATACAGTAACATAACACCCGACTCACAGCGACAGACGGATCATCTAAGCAGATTAACAAGGAACTAAGGACTTTAAATGTCTCGCTGAATCAGATGGACTTAACAGATATATTCAGAGCATTTCACCCTAAAGCAGTGGAATACATATTCTTTTCTAGTGCACATGGAACATTCTCCAGAATAAATCACACACTGAGTCACAAATCAGGCCTCAATCAGTACAAAAAGATTGAGATCATACCATGCATATTTTCAGACCACAATGCTATGAAAGTTGAAGTCATCCAGAAGAAAAAATTTGGAAAGACCACTAATACAAGAGGTTAAAGAACGTCCTACTCAAGAAAGAATGGATTAACTGGAAATTAAAGAAGAAATTTTAAAAATACATGGAAGTAAATGAAAAAGAAAACAGTACAGGTCAAGACTTTTGGGATGCATAAAAGGCAGTCCTAATAGGGATGTACATTGCAATACAGGCCTTTCTCAAAAAGCAAGAAAAGTCTCAAATACAAACTTAACCTTATACCTAACGGAGCTGGAAAAAGAACAGCACACAAAGCCTAAAATCAACAGAAGAAGGGAAATGATTAAGATTGGAGCAGAAATAAATGACATACAAATACAAACCAGTAGAACAGATCAACAAAACTAGGAGTTGGTTTTTTGAAAAAATTAACAAAAGTGATAAATCTCAAGCCAGACTCATCAAAAAGAAAAGAGAAAGGACCTAAATAAATAAAATCGCAAAAGAAAGAGAAGAGATCACAACACTGCAAAAAAAAAGAAACAATTTTAAGAGAATATTATGAGCAATTATATACCAATAAATTAGTCAACCTAAAAGAAATGGATAAATTCCTAGAAACATATACATATAAATATATCAAACTGAAACAAGAAGGCACAGAAAATCTGAACCAACTCATAACCTGCAACAACAAAATTGAATCAGTAATCAAAAATCTCCCAACAAATAGAGTCCCGGGCTGGGTGGCATCCCAGGGGAATTCTATCAAACATTTTTTTTCTACCAAAATTTTAAAGAAGAATTAATACCTATTGTTTTGAAACTGTTCCAAGAAATAGGCATGGAAGGAAAACTTAAAAACTCATCATATGAGGCCAGCAGTACCTTGATCCCCAAATCAGACAAAGACCACACTAAAAAGGAGAATTACAGGACAATATCCCTGAATGAACATGGATGCAAAAATTCTCAACAAGATATAGCTGATCAAAACTAACAGTACATTAGAAGGATTATTCACCATGATGAAGTGGGTTTTCTTCTCGAGTTTCAGGTGTGGTTCAATATCCACAGACCAACCAATGTGATACATCACATTAATAAAAGAAAGGATAAGAACCATATATATGATCCTCTCAATAAGTGCAGAAAAATCATTTCACCAAATACAGCATCCTTTCTTGATAAAAACCCTCAAGAAAATAGGGATAGAAGGAACATAACCTCAACTTTATAAAGGCCATATGTGGAAGACCCATAGCTAATATCATCCTCACTGGGGAAAAAGAGCATTTCCCTGAAGGAACACAACAGGGATGTCCACTCCCACCACTATTGTTCAACAGTACTAGGTCCTAGCCTCAGTAATCAGACAACAAAAGGAAATAAAAGCATCCAAATCAGCAAGGCAGATGTTGAATTTTCACTCTTCACAGATAGTACAGATGATACCCTATGTAGAAAACCTGAAAGACTCTACCAAAAAATTGCTAGAATGAATTCATGAATTCATCAAAAATCAGCGTACAGAAGTCTGTTCTATTTCTATATAACAGTAATGAAGCATCAGAAAGAGAAATCAAAGTATTGATCCCATTTACAATTATACTTAAAACCATAAGATACCTAGGAATAACCTAACCAAATAGGTGAAAGAGCTGTACTCTGAGAACTATAGAACACTAGGAAAGAAATTGAAGAAGATACAAGGAAATAAGAATATTCCATGCTTATGGATTAGAACAAATATTCTTAAAATGTCTACACTACCCAAATCTATATACACATTCCATACAATCTCAATCAAAACAGCACCAGCATTTTACAAAAAGCTAGAACAAACAATCCTAAAGTTTGTGTGAAACCAGAAAAGACAAATAGCCAAAGTAATGTTGAAAAAGAAAAGCAAAGTGAGAGGCATCATATTCCCAGACTTCACACTGCATTACAAAGCAGTAGTCATCAAGACAATATGGTACTGGCACAAAAGCAGACACACATAGATGAATAGAACAGAACAGAGAACCCAGAAATGGACCCACCACTATATGGCCAACTCATCTTCATCAAAGCAGGAAATAATATCCAATGGAAAAACGTCTCTTCAACAAATTATGTTGGGAAAACTGGACAGTGACGTGCAGAAGAATGAAACTGTACAACTCTCTTACACCAGACACAAAAATAAATTCAATGGATGAAATATAGGAAACCATCAAAATGTAATATGGGAAACTATCAAAACCCTAGAGGAGAACACAGGCAGCAACCTCTGACCTCGGCTGCAGCAGCTTCTTACTAGACATGTCTCTGAAGGCAAGGAAAACAAAAGTAAAAATGAATTATAGGGATTTATTCAAGATAAAAAGCTTCTGCACAGCAAAGGAAACAATGAACAAACTAAAAGTCAACTGACAGAATGGGAGAAGATATTTGCCAATGACATATCTGATAAAAGGCTAGTATCCCTAATCTGTAAAGAACTCATCAAAATCTACACCCAAAAAGCAAATAATCTTGTCGATAAATAAGCAGAAGACATGAGCAGACATTTCTCCAAAGAAGACATACAAATGGCCAACAGACACATCAGTCATCATCACGGAAACACAAATCAAAACCATAATGAGATATCACCTCACACATGTCAGAATGGCTAAAATTAGAAAGAACAGATGTTGACAAGGATTCAAAGAAAGGGGAAGCCTCTTGCCCTGTTGGTGGGAATGCAAGATGGTGCAGCCACTCTGGAAAACAGTGTGGAGGGTCCTCAAGAAGTTAAAAATAGAGCTGCCCTAGGACCCACAATTGCACAACTAAGTATTAATCCAAGGGATACAAACATAGTGGATTCAAAGGGGCACCCCAGTATTTATAGCAGCAATGTCCACAACAGCCAAACTATGGAAGGAACCCAGATGTCAGTCAACAGACGAATGGATAAATAAAATGTGGAATATATATATATATATATACATACACACACACACGCACATGCATAATGGATATTATAGACATAATGGAATAGTACTCAGCTGTCAAAAAGAACGAAGTATTGCCATTTGCAATAACTTGAATGGAAGTAGAGTATATTGTGCTAAGTGGAATAAGTCAGTCAGAGAAAGAAATATCATACGACTTTCTCATGTGGAATTTAAGAAATAAAACATGAACATCAGTGAAGGGAAGGAAAAATAAGATAAAAACAGTGAGAGGCAAATGCAAGAGACTCTGTGGTTAGAGAACAAACTGAGGGTTGTTGGAGGGGAGGTGGGTGGGGGCCGGGTTAGGTGGGTGATGGGCATTAAGGAAGGCACTAATCATGATGAGCACTAGGTATTGTATGTAAGTGATAAATCACTAAATTCTACTCCTGAAATCAATAATACACTATATGTTAACTAACTAGAATTTAAAAAACCAAACAGGAGATGGAAAAAAAATTCTATGGGAATGCAAAGCTGAAACTTAATCCTACTATTATGCCAGTCAACATAACATTCTGTAATGTTGCGCTCCCTTCACTAGAGTAAAAGTAAATGGTGAAAAAAGTAATAATATGCAATTAATTATCTGTAGACTTGATCTTATATATTAAAGAGAAACTTATTTTTTAGCCATTTTTCTTAAGTTAGTGGTCAGTTATCTCCTACTTACAGTGAGTCTGAGAAAAGTTTTTTTTAAAGATTTTATTTATTTATTCATGAGAGACACAGAGAGAGAGAGCAAGAGCGAGAGAGAAACAGAGAGGCAGAGACACAGGCAGAGAAACAGGCAGAGGGAGAAGCAGGCTCCATGCAGGGAGCCGGACTTGGGACTCGATCCCGGGACTCCAGGGTCACACCCTGGGCCGAAGGCAGGTGCTAAACCGCTGAGCCACCGGGCTGCCCGAGAAGTTTAATTAGATGAAAAGAAGAAAATTGAGAGAAGAAAGAGGATGATTAGTTACTGATTCTTTATTTTGAGGGAGATAGTATCTAGCTCAATAGCAGTTCAACAATGCCTTATTACCTCCACCTACTCTCTGGTTTGGGTTCTGATCTTTAAAGTTTCTGTGTTAAGAATGATTTTTGGACCTCTTTTAGTTACACCAAGTTATGGGTAATGTAAAGGTGTTCCTGTATTGTCTGCACAAAATAGAGAAGAGAAACAGTGATGCTAATGATCATGAAAACATGGGCAGGGTGGGAAATTCCTTGCAGGTAATATTTCTAATTATGGTTTTTCTTGTTTTTTAAAGGTTTTATTTATTTATGTATGCATGTATGTGAGCAGGGGGAGGGGCAGAGGGAAAGGGAGAGAGAATCTCAAGCAGACTCCTTTTGGCCTGTGGAGCTGGATGCAGGGCTCAAACACTCCGGAGATCATGGCCTGAGCTGAAATCAGGAGTTGGATGCTTCACTGACAGCCACTCCAGCGCCCCTAATTATATTTTTTAAAAATATTTTTATTTAGATTCAATTTAGGTAACATATACTGTATTATTAGTTTCAGGGGTAGAATTTAGTGATTTATCAGTTGCATATAACACCTATTAATCATTGCATCAGGTGCCCACCTTATCGCCCATCACCCAGTTACCCCATCCTCCTCACCTCCCCTCCAGCAGCCCTCAGTTTGTTTCCTTTTTTTTTTAATATTTTATTTATTTATTCATGAGAGACACACACAGAGAGAGAGGCAGAGACACAGGCAGAGGGAGAAGCAGGCTCCATGCAGGGAGCCCGACGTGGGACTCGACCCCGAGACTCCAGAGCCATGCCCTGGGCCAAAGGCAGATGCCAAACCACTGAGCCATCCAGGGATCCCCCCTCAGTTTGTTTCTTGTAGTTGAGTCTCTTATGGTTTGCTTGCTCCCTCTCCCTTGGTCTTATTTTATTTTTTCTTATGTTCCTATGTTCTTGTTTCTCTAATTAGGTTTTAAATTATATTAATAATGAAATATTTGTGTTAAAGCATTATGTTAAAGTTTATTAAATTCTGTTATGTTAAAATAATGGGATTATGATAAAAATAAGGCATATGTATTTTAGCTATTTACTAGTATTGAATATTATTTTAAAACTCTGTTTGAAAACAAAACAAAACAAAAAAACTCCTTTTGATTTATTATATCTATAAAATTATGAGTTTCATAAAAGCAAAGTTTAAATTAAACAATAAAAATATTATATTCATTATAATAAATTAATTAATACATAGGAATTATGGAAGATTACACTTGAAAAGTTTTTTAACTAAAAGAACATTGATTAGAGTTCCTGTTCCAGTAATAGTAACTTATCAAAGTGATCCTCCTGTTGATAACTGTTCTAAATCCAGACTTTTGAAAATAGTTTTGAAGATACTAAAAGCAATTACAAGTATCAGAAACTGCATAGGACATAATTGTTAAAAGAAGTGAACAAAATGATACTCTTATTTATTGGTTTCCCCCCAGAGGATGCTTCCCAGTTACCTGAGATATACAGAGTAGTGGAATTCAATACCAAAGTACAATCTTATGGACTGAAAAGACAAAGGTTGAAAAAGATGGGAGTAGGTAGGTATTGAAGGGAACATTCTTAGGAAGAAGCCTCAGAATAGGGATGCCCACCCCCAAATTCGGCATGTACAGTTCTGCATATGTATTATTTTTTACTCTTTAGATGTTTCCTAAAATATGCATATGATAAGCAAATCACTGAAGAACGGAGAGGAAAGCAGAAGCTGGAGGTCTAAGAAATGAGAAGAGATTTTGACAGCTGTCTCTTGCCCAGGAAATAGAATTTGCCATTTAAATATTGCTAAATTCTAGCTTCCAGAACTCTGAGACAATGCATTTCTGTTGTATAAGCCACTCATTCGTGTCTTTTGTTATGGAAGTCCCAGCAGTGAGCAACTCATACATGGCAATATATAACCAAAATATTAAATCTCAACCAAGTGCAGATCATTTCATAATGTAAGGTTGTAAAGATTTTAAAGCAACTTTGAAATCAATGTAATTTCAACATATTTTAACAGAAAAAAAATCAGAAAAAAATAGGATCACCTCAAGATGTGTGAAATTATGTAACAAACCTAAACACCAATTCATGATTTAAACAAACAAGCAAACAAAACTTTCAGAAAACTAAGAATACAAAAGATGTCCCCAACCTGATAGAGGGAATCTATGAAAATCCTATGATTCACATCACATGTAATGGTAAAAGACTGAAAAGTCTGTCTAAAATGGGGAAGGAGAGACTGATGCCGCTCACTGCTTTTTTTTTTTTTTTTCCCACCATTGAAATGAGAGTCCTAGCTGCAAAATAAAGCTAGAAGGAACAAAAAAGCAGTAAGATTAGAAAGGAAGAAATAAAACTTAGATTTGAGGATGACACATTGTATACTTCAAAAATTCTATGCATTTTACAAAAGAAAACAAAAGCAAAGCCTACTAGAACTAATGAGTAAATTTAGCATGGTTACACAAACTCTTCCAGAATATTGAAGAGGAAGGAATATTTTCCAATTTATTCTTTGAAGCCAGCATTTTGTCTGACACCAAAACCAGACTAATGCACTACAAGGAAAGAAATTTGTAGACTAATACTCTTTCTGAACACAGATGTAAAAATTATTGACAAAATTTTAGCCAATCAAATATAATACATAGAAATGATAAATTCTATGCCCAAATGGAGTTTGTTCCAGTGATACAAATCTGATTTAACATTTAAAAATAAAAAATATGGGGATCCCTGGGTGGCGCAGCGGTTTGGCACCTGCCTTTGGCCCAGGGCGCGATCCTGGAGACCCGGGATCGAATCCCACATCAGGCTCCCAGTGCATGGAGCCTGCTTCTCCCTCTGCCTGTGTCTCTGCGCCTCTCTCTCTCTCTCTCTCTGTGACTATCATAAAGAAATAAAAATTAAAAAAAAATAAAAATAAAAATAAAAATAAAAAATATGACTCACTACATGAACCAACTAAGTCGAAAAGCCATGTAATCATCTCAATACATGCAGAAAAAATGTTTGATAAAACTTTTGATTAAACCTGTTCCTTTTAGAAACACTTAGCAAACTAGGAATGGGAGGTGTATTAGTAGTCTCCAGAAAAACAGAACCAATAAGATTATCTATCTATCTATCATGTATCTATCATCTAAATCTATCTATGTATCTATCATCTACTATCTATCTACCTATCTATCTATATCTATCTATCATCTATGATGTATCTATCATCTATCTTTGTGTCTATCATCTATGTATCTATCATCTACCTATATATCATCTATCTATATCTATCTATCATGTATCTATCATTTATCTATGTATATATCATCTATCTGTCTCTATCTATCTATCTATCTATCTATCTATCTATCTATCTACAGAAGAAGAGAGAAATGAAGAGGAGGCAAAGAAGGAGGGGGCAGGGAGGAGAAAATAAGACAACTTATTTTTTTAAAATTAACTCATGTGTTTGTGGGGGCTGGCAAGTTCAAAATCTTCAGGCAGTTTGGCAGGCCAGACACCTGGGGAAGAGTTGATGTTTCAGTCTTGAGTCTGAAGTCAGTCTGGAGCCAGAATTCCTGCTTTTCTGGAGGAGTTGCATCTTTTTTCTTAAGGCCTCTAAGTGACCCGATGAGACCCACCCACATTAAAGAGGGCAGCTACTGATTTATTTATTGTTATTTATTTATTTATTTTGATAGCTTCTGATTTAAATGTGATTCACGTCTACAAAATATCTTCATAATAACTTCTAGGCTGGTGTTTGACCAAAATACTGGCACCATAGCCTCATGTCAAATTAATGCACAGAAGGGAAAATCCTTAACTTGATAAGAGTCTTCTATCAAAAACCTACAGTGACCCTCTCACACTTGATGGTTTAAGACTAAATGCTAGCCTCCTAAAATGGGAAAAAAAATGATAAGGATATTCAATCCCATCACTATTAATCAGCATTGTATTTTAGGTTTTAGCCAGTACAATATGGCAAGTGAAAGAAATAAATTCAGATTAAAAAGAAAGTAATTTTATTTACAGAAAATTTAATCATCTTCATAGAATATTTTATGGAGCCCATAATCAAGTTACTATAATAAGTGAGTTTAGCAATGTTGCAGGATACAAGATCCATATCCAAAAATAGATGATGTTTCTATATACAAACGATGCAAAATAAGAATATTAAATGAAATAATATTATTTACAGTGGCACCTAAAATGTGAAATAGGGATAAATTTGGCAAACAAGAATAAGACCAAAAAAGGGAGAAACTAGAAGACACTATTGAGTGAAATGAGAGAATAAAATAAATGTAGAGATACACTTGTGTTCATGGATCAGAAACTATTTTTAAAGTGTCAGTTCTCTACAAATGGATCTGTATATCCGATGAGTTATATTCATTTATATATTGTTTCAGGTTCCTTTAGCTCTGCAATAGTTAAGGTCAGAGCCTGCATGCCCCAAAAGCCTAAAATATTTACTCCCTGACTCTTTACAGAAAGATTGTTGATCTCTGCTCTATTTTCTTTTCCAAAATATATGGCCCTAGATCTGTTTTTTTTTTTTTTTTTTTTTTTTGGTCTCATCTCTGTCACTTTACATTTTTGCACTCCACTCATGATGAACTTCTTACAGACCATGTAATGTCCCACACTGTCTTTCATTTGTGGCCCTGTACACGTTGTACCTGCAATATTCTTTAACTACCATACCTCCTATTTGGCCGGCTTATCTCTTTTTTTTTTTTTCATCCTCCAAGCCCCACTTTAAGATACCGCTTCCTGTAGAAAAGCTCACTGAGTTCTGAAATCTTACACAGTTGCCCTGACCAAATCCTCCTCTTGAGCTCTGTACATGTTCTAACAGAGGAATTAACACATTGTAAATAATTGCTTCTGTCTCCTCTAAAAGATGGTAAGCTGTCCAAAGAGAATTACGTCTACATTTTTTATTGAGGACAGGCACATAATACCTGCTGAGTAAATAATTATTGAATGAACTAGTAAATAAATGACAACTTAGGACCAAGATAGCTTTGGACCTGGATGGCATAATCAAAGAAAGCTTTTATGACTATCACAATGCCACCGATCATTGTTCTCTACCAGAAGACCTCCAAGCCATTTCTCCAGGTTAGTCTAAATTCTAATTTGTGAAATAGAGCTATGGTTTGATGACTCTCACATTTAAAAAAAAAATCTTGGAATCCTATTACAAAGAATTCTTCTATAAGCATTTGTGAAATTAACCTTTCCTTTGGCATAGTGCTAATAGAATTCTGCGTAGGACGTAACTGAAACTAGGCCCTTCCTGTACTATGATTTTATCTTAAGTGAAAATAAAAATTAGTCTACGGACTGATACGCCAACATAGCACACAAATTCCCTGGGCTTCCTTCCCAGACCAGCCACTGACTTATTTGTATACAAAGTGCACACTTTTATCTGTAGCCCAGCTTCTTCCTATTTAAAGTATGAGACAATTACTATCCCCGTAATTCCTTAATACGGTTGTTGAGAGGATTGGCATCTCTTTATTATTTTAAAATAAAAACCTAAGACAGCTTCATTTTGATTGCATTTTGACTGAGAAAAAGATGGCTCAAGTAGTAAATGTATGGTGGTTTGGATTGAATACACGAGGAGCAATTCCGGGAAGCTAGAAGGTGCAGTGAAATGTCTCGACAATGAGGGGGTGATATCTGACAAGGAGATACAGGCTCATTATTGAGATTTTTAAAAGTTAAAAAGGAGTGGTAGACAGAAGTACTTATTTTTAGTTAAGGATTTATGTCATATACATATATTGGAATATAAAGAGATAATAAACATAGATTGTAATATAAAGACTGTAAGTTGACTGGAAAGAATACAAAGTGACATCAGTCATGTTGTCCCAGAAAAATAACGTCTGAAAGTCTTTATCCATTTTTTTGCACGGTGCTTCTGGCTCCCACCTGTGCAAGAGAAAAGGGGATGAGCAGAAGTAGCTGCCATCATCCCCACAGAACATTTTTAACTCGGCAGCTGAAAGTGACAGCTTATAGAAAATTGGTGGAGATACAATCGGATAAATAAAAGTCCTTCTTTCTTTCAGAAGTTAGGGTGTGTAAACTAAGAAATAGAAGTTTGCAAAGCCTACAGATCCAAACCGTAGAGGAGAGGTGAACACAAACTCTTGAGTTAGAGTGAAAAATAAAATAAAATAAAAAGATAAAGAAGGAACACATCATAGGATTATTGATGTTCTTTGTTCTCTGGGTCATTGCCCAGTTTTTGGAGGTGAACCACAGATTGTGTTAGAAAATAAGCAAAACAACAGCAACAAGTGAAAACCCACCGCCAGCACCCTTCCCCTCAAATCTCAGGATGAATATTTAGGAAGAAAAATACTTGAGAGGGAGAGAAGAATTGAAGCTAATAAATACAAATTGAGAAATCATTTAGGAAAAGATTTATGACATATACACAAAAATACCATGAAGTATTCTTTTAGGGACTGTGTCCTGAGAAGAAAAATAATAGACTCTTTTGGTGTTGGGTTTTGGGGATCAATTGTTTTATCAATCAAACTTCCTTATCAGTTGAATTTATAAAACAAGAGCTGTTGTCCTAAAATATGCCATTGTAAATAATAAGAACAATAGTGTTTAAAAGCCCTTTGATATGTGAAAAACTCAATTTGTTAAACATAATTCCACCATCACTGTCTGATGACAGCACTGCCCTTGGGTGTCGGAGAGCAGAAATGTGTCCCAACAGTTTGCTGGGGGCTAGAGACTCTCAAGATTCCCCAGCAGCAGTCTTTGCCCTTAAGGGCTTATGATATAGTGAGAAAAAGATACAGAAACAAAAAATATGCAACCATGTGTTTTTGGAGATGTGTGCAAGGTACACGCATGAATTATTGATGAAAGAGCTCTTATGTCTCAAATTCTCAGAATGGATGTTCAATTTGGAGGGCAGAGAGACCTTAGATAGAGACTGGCACAGAATAATATTAAAACTTTTTAAAAGAATGGGAAAAAAAAGGTCTACTTTGCAGTGGTAAGCTAAATTTGAAAGTGGAGGTGATGCCTAAATGGATTCTTTAGAAAAGACAGGGAACAGCACACCAGTGTGCCCCACGGCACAGGAGCATAACGCGGCTTGATTGCCTGGTCGATGGCCAGTAGTGGCTGCCAGACTTGTTGGAAGAGATGAATTCTCTGAAGGCTCAAGAGCCTGGAGGGATGGGCAGGAGTCATAGCTTCCGATGGATCACAAATGTGCAGATTTGATATGGAAGTTTGCTGAGATGGTGGAAGAGAATCACTTGCCTGAAATTTGCTTCCTGGAGGAAGTGAGTTTCAACCCTTCTAAAACTCTAAAAAAAAATCTTTGATTGGAAACCTCAATCAGGGCAGAGAAATTTCTGACACCCGGAGATGCCAGGAGAGTTTCCTGGGTGGGGTCTAGGTTGCCGGGGACATGAGGAAGAACCCAGGCTAACTAGCTCCTGGGGTGCAGGCTACTCTATGTCCCAGGATAGGTCACACACTGCTCACGAGTTCCCTCCCAGTATCATGCAACCTTGAGAAGGAACCATGTCAAAGTTATAGTCTGGCCCTGGTTGGCTAGAACCTTAAGGCAATCCCGTGGGTTACCACCATGGATATTTGCAGGGCACTGCAATAAAGCCGTTGGTGCCCAACGCAGTTGGACTAAATAAGCCGTGTAGCACATTGCTCACACCCCCAAGTCATGCGTGTGTTGACTTTATTTCTTCTGCCCTATGCTGAGTAACCATTTTTCTCTCACTGGTTTGTATCAGTGAGCCTCTCACTTACTGTTTATCTTCTTCTTTTGCTCTGTAGGAAACGTTTATTCCTCCTTTCCCCTATCCAGAAATGATTATCCACATTCTGTCCACTACGCCATATTTATCAATCTTATGAAAAACCTGAGGATTCTCTCTAGCAAGATCCCTAATGTCAACCTAACCTTGTGTGTTTATTTCCTTTGCCTGAAGTTGTTTTTCCTTTCATCTCACAAACTCATGGCCAGCCCTTACGGCCCACCACACGTTCCACGTCACCACAGGGATCACTTCAGCCCTACCATCTGTCAAGCTGCTGTCACCGTTAGATCAGTGCCACTCAGTAGGTCCTAACACCTGGTACTAGCATGGTTGGTGTGCAGTTGTGGATAGATTATAAACTCCTTGACCATTAGGCTTTTGTGTCTATTTGTATCTCATCTAGCGCTAAATTCAAGACCAGGCATATGATAGCTGTTAACTGAGAGCCTGTGGTTGGTGACTTAAGGCCACATGTGTGGAGGACTCTTGACTCTGGATAATACTCGTACCGGGGCCTTTCTGAACACGGAGTGGTAAGCTGATTGTTCGGTGCCGGATGGTGCCCCTTCCACTTCGTTTGCCGTCATACATCTTTTTGACCTTCTTTACGTCATTCTACTATTTTCCTCCTGCCATCAGAGATTTGTTGGTTCTGCATCTACGGGGTCTTTATGATTAGAAAGCGACATGAGGTAAGCATGGAAAGAATTCGTTGCTTATCACTGAATAAGAGATGTTGCTCATCACTAGGTAATGTGATATTGCAAGCTCTTAATCACGGGAATGTTCTGGGTACGTTACTGAACACAACAAAAATGGAACGGTTACACCATGCACACATGACTTTACAAATTTATCCCCAGATTCGGTGAAGCAGTAACTACAAATAGCGGCTTGTATTTTGCTCTGTTATATATAAGTATATTAACTAAGTATAGACTTCTCTCCAGTGTCTTGGTCAGTCAACTGGTTATCAGATATCTAAGGATCTAGGTTGTTCTATAAATACAGAATGGAGTAGTGCTTAGTTGAACTTTCCTTTTAGGCTCTATAGAGGTAGAAAAAATAAGAAAGAACACTCGAACATTTATTAATGATATCAATGTTACACCAAAAATCCACATAATATATTGAACTCTTGCTATAGAATTGTTATCCTTCTCAACATCCTTATTACACAGCTTTCCGAATGCATGATTTTCTAACTTATTCTAAACAGCAAAGAAGAATCATGTACACAATTGGCAATGTAATTAACTGAATTATGGTAGGATCTTTCTTTCTAATGAGTAACTTAGAATATTAGAAAGGCAAGATGATGTATTTTTTGTATTTGTTCTGCAGACAGAGCTCTGTTTTTACTTCTAATGACTATAACAAAAGATTTTTTTCTGAGCTGTGACACAGAAAGGGAAGACACTCATTTTTCTTTAGGAATATCTGTATTGTTATTCTCCAGGGAAATTGCCTAAAGGCCGTCTTCTCTATTACATGGTTTCTCAAAGACAAAACAAAACAAAACAACAACAGCAACAACAACAACAAGACAGGCTCTCAAAAGCCAGAGAGCTGTGAGCAAATAAGCCTTTCCCTTGGGGCTCGGCTGGGTGCCCCGGGTCTACACCCCCTCAATACCTTTCAACTGATTTTTGTCTTGAAAGTGAATAGAGTAAAAAATTGATAATGCTAGAAAGACTACTTGGAAATCACTTGATGAGATCAACTTAAGAGTGACGAGTGTGCATGCAGCCACATGCTTTCAGAATGCTATTTAAATTGTGTGAAACATGATAAAGAAAGGAAGAATTGTAAAAGGAAAAGGATTCCATGTGACATATACAGACATGTATGCTGCTTTTTAAAAAAATGTTATTTATTTATTTATTTAGACCAGGGGGAGGGGTAAAGGGAGAGGGAGTGAGGGAGTCCCAAGCCGATTCTGAGCTGAGTGTGGAGGCTGACTGGGGCTCGATGGATCTCATGACCCTGAGATCATGACCTCAGCTGAAATCGAGATCTGACCCTTAACCAGCCGACCCACTCAGGGGCGCAGTGCTCCTGGTTCTGATGGCTGGATCCTTACTGTGGCGCAGGTGATGAAGTGAGGCCTGGACGGGGACTGTCCTGTGTGGTGCACTTAGAAGCTTTGTAACTGTTCCATTAGTTATAGACTGATCCTTTTTTTTTTCTTGAAGAACTACAATCACATGGTCTCTAATGGCTGCTTGGCTCACATTTGTGGCTGTATTTTAAGAAAAGCCAGGAAAGAGTCTTCTGGGAGTGAGGAGCACAGTCTGTGAGAGACATGTTGATGCGAGTAATTTATTGTTAATTCCTTTGCCTTTCTTAGTGTGTCTTCAGGAATTGGATCACCCCAGCCCTGAGGCCAAGTGGGGCCCATAAGGAAAGTTCCAGAGCCATCTGTCTCTGAGCCCCCACCCAGTTGGCAGGCCGTCTCATGACTGTTCTCCGGGAGGCCCTACAGACCTTGCTGGGCCTCTGAATCTCCTGTGAGTGCACGACCACCACATGGGCCTTGATGGCAGTAACTCATTTGTATCACCAGCACTCACTTTTTCCCTCATCTCCAAATACTACCATGGAGAACTTCAGGGGTTCACAGAGTTGCCAGAGGTTTCCTCAGCAAGAGTGACCAACCATGTGTAACTGTAGTTGTCAGCAATTACTGATTTCATTTTCATCTTTATAGACCTTTTCACTGAGGTTACAAAGAAGAGGGGTAATCAAATATATGAATCAACAAAATTTTTTCCTCCAACATGCACCTTAGGCAGTCATGGAGGCGGGTGTTTGAATCTCTCTTTGAGAGAGGATTCGTTCAGGGCCCTGGGTGGCTCAGTTGGTCTGGGCTCAGGTCAGGATCTCAGGGTCATGAGAGGGGCTCTGCATCCAGCCCACGCTCAGTGCAGAGGCTGCTCGGGAGTCTTTCCTTCTCCCTCTCCTTTACCCCTCCCTTTGTGCGCACATGCACATGCTCTCAAGTAAATAGTACATCTTAAAAGAGAGAGAGAGAATTTACTCAACTACAGTTAGCACAGTAGCTGATAATCCATGTGGTTGATAATCCAAATAGCTGATAATCCATATGGCTGATAATCCATGTGGCTGATAATCCATAGGGCTGATAATCCAAATAGCCGATAATCCATATGGCTGATAATCCAAATAGCTGATAATCCATGTGGCTGATAATCCAAATATCTGATAATCCAATGGCTGATAATCCAAATAGCTGATAATCCATATGGCTGAAAATCCAAATAGTTGATAATCCATATGGCTGATAATCCATATGGCTGATAATCCAAATAGTTGATAATCCAAATAGCTAATAATCCATATGGCTGATAATCCATATGGCTAAAATCCTTATGGCTGATAATCCAAATAGCTGATAACCCATATGACTGATAAGCTATATAACTGGCATATCCACGTATATAATCTAAGTGTCAGTCTCTCACAGCCTTTGGTCCCACCCCACAGCATTCTCAGCCAGCTTAGAGCCATGCCCGAGTGCAGTATGGGTCCTGGTCCTGGCATATCTCCCCATCTTTGCTCCAGAGCTCTCTGTTGATGGGCTAACACTTTGTCAAGTCTGTGTCACTGTTAGAAGGTGTCCCGCCTCATATTTCTCCTACCTCCCTTTTCCTTTTATTGTGATCTCAAGTTTTCCTGTGTGACCTTCTGCTTCACTCAACTTTTATCTTTTATAGGCATTGCTGTTCAATCAACTTTTCATCTCAGAGGCTGCTTTTTAGAGCATCCAACTAACATAGTATTTTAAGTGGTTTGTTTAATGCTTGAAAAAAATGCCATAATTCATAGTCTAATTTTCCTTTTACTTTCTTGATTAGTTCCCCAGAAGCATACCTTGAGACAAGGGCTTCTGTCCAGCCAGCTTATTTTGCTAGGCCATTCCACCAGTGGAGCAGCAGACACGGTGAAACAGATCATTTAAGGGTCGTTGCTATGATCACCGTAAGCTACTCGGGCTAAATTCCACTAAAAACCTGGTGAGGCTGTTCGAACCCTGCAGAACTGTCTCCTGGAGGAAGGGAAGAGAGGAATAATTTTCATCAGCCCCACCCCCATGGGTCAGAGTTTGCCCTTGGGTGGTGTTAACCTATGGCCAGGCTTGCCTGTGTAACAGAATTGCTGAATGCATTCCTGCTGGCAATCCATTGGGGTAGGAGACAGGAGATTGGGTTAGGAGACAATCACCCCCTTGTAGGAAGTGGGAGACATGAGAAGCACCTGAGGCAGGATGAGGCCATTTGCACCTCTGCACAGCTGGTAACTGCAGTTGTGACTACAGCAAAAGGGTGCACAACTGCAGCAAAAGGGTGCACAACTGCAGTTGTGACTGCAGCAAAGGGTGGGGTGGGTGGCTGTGAGGTGTAGCAAAGAGATGCCAGCACACCCTACTGGGAGCTTCCTTGCCAACTAAGTCAGGTGACATTTCTCCCATCTGAAAGCCTTCTGGCAATTTCTCATCTTTAAGTACCTATTTATTGGGGGAAGTTCTGAAATTAATACAATTATTAGGGATGATATAATAGAACCCCATGCGCCCAGCTTTAAGAGCTCACCAATATTCTGCTCCTCTTATTTCATCAATCCTTTCCCTCACTTTTTATCCTGGGGTATTTTAAAGTAAACCCAAGGTAACATATCAGGGTTCATCCACAGTAACTTCAGTAGTAGATCTCTGCTAGAAAAGAATTTTTAAGCCTCATCATGTCATCACTGTTATACTTAACAAAATAAACTTAAGACCCCATCCATGCCCATTTTTGGCATATTTTCCAAATATGTTTGATAGTTGCTTTATTTGAATTGGGATCTTGACATGGCATTTGGCTGAATGTCTCCTAAGTTTTTAAAAATTTTGTTACATATTGTATATTTTTTGAAGTAACTATATCATAGGGCCTGTGGAATTCCCCAGACTCTTCTTTTGACTGATAATAATTTCATGGTATTGTATGACACTTTTCCACACTAGGGTTCTTAACTGGGTGTCCCAGATCCCTAGAATGCAGGAAGTCTATGAATATGGACTAGAGGTGGGGGGAAGATATCTTTATATTTCTTAATGCCTCTAACAGAAACAGCTTTCCCTTCATGTTGAATGTATGCCACAAACCACAGAAGCCTTAGCACTACCCTATAGATTTTTATTTCTATGGTCATAAACAAGTTTTTATGTCTATATTATATTACACTTGTTACAGAGACCTTGATATATTATTTTTCTTCATTGTAATTTTAAAATTTTATTGTGGTTATGAGATACTCCATTCAATTCCAAGTAATCACAATTGGCTTGTCCACACATCTGGCTGGACTACTCAGGGAGAAACCTGGACCTCATAGTTATTCAGGGGCTGCACAGTGACTTCATGAGGTCTGGACAGGCCATAAGTGTGTTCCAAACTCTCAGTTTGTGTCATAAGAAGTGTGTAGCCTTTTATAACCAAATGAAAGCACATGCCATGATTGTAGACTAAACAAGTTGAAAACATCTTACCATTGTGGTAAATACAGAATTTGCTATTTAATGTAGTTTAAAATGAGTATAAGCAGATTGTATAGTGGATTATTCATTGGTTCTAAGTTCTACAAGTAAGAAGTTTTTTTTCCCTACTTCCCTTTGAACATCATCTATGTTACGAAATAAAGATACTCACATACTGAAAAATTGTAGTTAGAACTTGATTTCAGGGACGCTGTTTACATATGTGAAAGAATTCTTAGAAGTTTTTTGTGTTGAAGTGAACCTGATGTCTGTCTTTGACGAGTCTAAATCAGTTGCAGATCATGGCTCCGGGCTCTGACACTGGAGTTGATGAAAATAAAGGGCAATGGAAAAGTATGGTCCCTTAGAGATTAATTCCTTTTTTATTACGAGTTGAAGAAAATAAAGGACAATGGAAAAGTATTGTCCATTAGCGATTAATTCCTTTTTTACTACTGTATTTGAAGTTCTTAAGCTGTTGAGAATGATTCATCAAATGTAAATGGCAAGTTAACATTAGAGATTCACATTGTGGTTAAGTCATTTCATGTAATTACTAGGTGAGTAATGTTGGATGAAATAGGACTACAGCTAATTTTTAACAAATGCTACTAATGGTATACCATATAATTACATCATATTACCTGACATATTTCTTGAAAGATCACCCTAAATAAATGTTACTAAGAATTAGGTTTTTAAAAAGTTAAAATTTATTAGTATATTATCAATGTTAATGTCGGTGAGTTAATGAGTTCCTATTTGCAATATCACAAAATTTAGAATCCAGAAAATTAATGAAACATTTTCCATTTAAAAACATATCAATTGTTATTACAAGAATGTTTAGAGGAAATAGTTTTTTTATTTTTTTAAAAGGAATTTATTTATTTATGAAAGACATAGATAGAGAGAGAGGCAGAGACATAGGCAGAGGGAGAAGCAGGCTCCATGCAGGGAGCCTGATGTGGGACTTGATCCTGTGATGCTAGGATCACACCCTGAGCCTAAGGCAGATGCTTAACCACTGAGCCACCCAGGCTTCCCAAGGAAATAGTTTAATCTGTTTATGAGATAAGGAACTCTTTCTCCCCATACACTATCAGAGTTATTCATTTCATGCTGAGGTGCTAGGATTTGTAGCCTTGTAAAGTAGTGGTTCTTGAATTTTAGCCTATATCAGCATCACCCGATAGACCTTTAAAATTCAGACTGCCAGGGCCCCAGAGTTTCTGATTCAGTAAGTCTGGAGTTGGATTCAGAAATGTACCCTTTCTAAGAAATTAAGAAATTCATAGATGATGCTGATGCTAATATCCCAAGAACCACATTTTAAAAACTACTACTATAAGATACATGAATTTATGAGATCGTTAATTCAGCCATTCAGCACAAATTTGAGTTTCTACTGTGTGCCAAAATTTGGGGGTAAAAAGGTAGAGAAGCTACCTTGTCCTTTGTTTGAGGCTTTTAATTAAAGTATAATTAACATATACCATTAGATTAGCTTCAGGTGTACAACACAGTGATTCAACAATTACATTATGAAATGCTCATGCGATAAACATAGCTACCATCGGTCACTGTGCAAACTGACTATGATATTATTGACTGTGCTCCTGATGCTGTACTTTCTATCTCCATGACTTATTTATTTTATTACTAGAAGTTTGTACCTCTTAATCCCCTTTGTCTATTTTACCTGTGTTCCACCCCTCTTCCACTCTCAGGACCCCTGGTTTGTTCTCCATATTTATGAGTCTGTTTCTTTATTGCTTGTTTGTTCATTTGTTTCATTTTTTAGATTCCATATATAAGTGAAACCATATAGTGTTTGTCTTTCTCTGCCCGATTGATTTTACTTTGCATAATATCCCCTTCGTATTCTTTTTTGGAAGCTGAGTTACTTTCCTTTGTGTGTATATACCCCATCTTCTTTATCCACTCATCATCTATTGATGGACACTTAGATTGCTTCCATATGTTGGCTACTGTAAACAATACTGTATTTAAAATATGGGCACATATATCTTTTTGGATTAGTGTTTTCATTTTCTTCAAGTAATTACCCAGAGAACTACTGGTTCGTACAGTACAATTTTAACTAAAATCGTACTAAAACTATTTTTAGTTTTTTGAGGAACTTCGTTTTTCAAAAATTTTGAGGAAAACCTTTATTTTCCATAGTAGCTGCATTTCTTTAAATTTCCACCAACAGTGCATGCAGGAGGGTTCCTTTTTCTCCATGTCCTTGCCAGTACTTACTATTTCTTGCTTTCTTGATATTAACCATCTTGACTGAATTAGGTGATATCTCATTGTGGTTTTGATTTGCATTTCCCTATTGATCAGTGATGTTAAGCACCTTTTCAAGTGTCTCATGGTTGCCTCTTTGGGAAAATGTCTATTTAGGTGTCCTGCTTATTTTTTAAAATCAGATTATTGGGGGGTGGTTTGTTTGTTTGTTTGTTTGTTTGTTTGTTGGTGTTGAGTTGTCTGAGTTCTTTATATACTTTGGATATCATGACATTCATAATATCCATGACTTATCAGACATATAATTTGCAAATATCTTCATCTGGTTGCCTTTTTGTTCTATTGATTGTTTCCTTTACTGTGCAAAAGCTTTTTGGTTTGATATAGTCGCAATTATTTATTTTTGCTTTGTTTCCCTTGCTTGGGGAGACCTATCCTGAAAAATATTGCCAAGATTGATGTTCAGAGGATTATTGTCTATGTTTTCTTTTAGGAGTTTCATGGTTTCAGGTTCTACATTTGTCTTTTTTTTTTTTTTTTACAATTTTATTTATTTATTTGACAGAGAGGGAGAGAGCATGCACACAAGTAGAGGGGACAACAGGCAGGGAGAGAGGGAGACACAGGTTCCCCACTGAGCAGGGAGCCCAATATGGGACTTGATCTCAGGACCTTGGGATCGTTACTTGAGCAGAAGGCTGATGTTTAACCCACTGGGCCACCCAGGCTCCCCTATGTTTAGGTCTTTAATCCATTTTGAGTTATTTTTGTGTATAGTGTAAGAAGTGTGCCAGTTTCATTCTATTGCATATAACTATTCAGTTTTCCCAGAACCATTTATTGAAGAGATTATCTTTTCCCCATTGTGTATTCTTGCCTCCTTTATGATAGATTAATTGGCCATATAAGCATGGGTTTATTTCTGTGTTTGGAGAAGCTACATTTTCTTCACTAGAGGGAATTATTCTAAATAAGTGTCTAAGTTAACTTTATATCACAAAATAATTGACAGTTTTCAGCTTCTACTTGCAATTTCATGTGTCTACATCAATTTTACATCACTCATTTTTTCCCCATAGGAAACGAATCAG
Organism: Vulpes lagopus; assembly: GCF_018345385.1. Taxonomy (NCBI): domain Eukaryota; kingdom Metazoa; phylum Chordata; class Mammalia; order Carnivora; family Canidae; genus Vulpes; species Vulpes lagopus. Next base: position 124,754,331 of record NC_054825.1, read on the forward strand.
TATTTTGTTTATCAAATTAAGACAATTAGACTTAAAATTTAACAGACTCGGTGTAAAGGTACCTCATGAAATTTGAAAAGCAAGTAGGTCTGAAGATCTTATATTTATAAACAGATTGAGATATTATATTAGCTTTCTAGAGCTGTCATAATAAAATACCATGATGGGTAGCTTACACAAAAACGTTTCTCACAATTCTGGAGGTTGGAAATAGACCATCCAAGCGCTGGCAGGGTTGGTTTCTGATAAGGCTATTCCTCTTGGCTTGTAGATGGCCATCTTCTCACTGTGTCCTTACATGGCCTTTTCTCAGTGTCTGGACATTTCTGGTGTCTTTCTCTTATAAGGACACCAGTCATATTAGATTAAAGCCTCATGCTATCAGCCTTATTTTAACTAAATCACCTCTTTTAAGGCCCTATCTACAAATACAGTCCTACAGATTAAGGCCCACCCATCTGACCACATTTAACCCGAATTATATTTTTATTTTATTTTTTGATAGATATATTTACTTATTTTAGAGAGACAGAGAAAGCAGGGGGGCGGGCAGAGGCAGAGGGAGAGAGAGAATCACAAGCAGACTTTGTTCTGAGGGCAGAGCCCAACATGGGGCTCAATCTCATGATCCTGAGATCATGACCTGAGTCAAAGTCAATTAACTGGACAATTGACTGACTGAGCCACCCAGGTGCCCCCTTAATTATCTTTTTAAACGTTCCCTCTCCAAATTGGTTACATTCTGAGGTACTGGGATTTGGGATTTCAACATATGGATTTTGGGTGAGCACATTTCAACCCATAACAGATATTCACAGATGTGAGAAAACATACCTTTGGGGATATAACTTTAAAATTGTTCCCCGACTTGTACCTAAAACATCATCTTTTCCTTTTCCCCATAATAAGTCTTTCTATAACCATATATTAAGAGGCTACATTTCCAGGATGCCTGTGTGGCTCAGCGTTTGAGCATCTGCCTTTGATCAGGTCATGATCCCAGGGTCCTGGATTGAGTCCCACATCCGGCTCCCCATGGGGAGCCTGCTTCTCCCCTCTGCCTCTCTCTCTCATGAATAAATAAATTAATCTTAAAAAAAAACTAATGCAATTCTAATTGGAGTAAATATATTTCAGACTTTCTGATGCAAGTGGTAAGTAAAATGGGGACAGTTTTAATCATAGCAGTGAACATTTTACTCTTCATCTTTAGCAGTAACTTCCATCCATTCATCAGTAGTCATTTCCTGGATGCTTGCTTTATGTTCAGGGTTCCATTTGAGGGCTTACAATACGGCACTGTTTAAGAAAGAAAAATCTTTGCTCTAATGGGGCATAATGCTTGAATGGTGTAGGAGGTATTAGGGAAGCAAAGGCCCAACAGCAGAAGGAAATCAAGCTATCCATAGCAATAATGTGGAGAACAGTTTTGGTGACTAAATGGTCTTGTCAGGAAACAATTCACCCTAGATGACTCAAAGGAAAGTTCTAGTATGAAGGAACTAGTTGTACTGGTATGAGCAATGCTGAGGAAATAAACAAGGTATAAACACGGTATCTTGGGAACTTCAGTATGTGATCCAGTGGGATTAGGAGAGAAGGAGAATAGATGTGAAGGTGGGTGTGGGTTGTTAATAATTGATAATAACCAATTATCAATACAGAGGCTGCAGTGGAGCTGAGATTGTTGTTACAACAGTCTTCGGTTACATTATTTACAGGCAAGAATACATGTTAAGCATTGTTATTATGAAATAAAGTTTATATTGTGCCTCTGATATGAAATCACAGGGAAGACTAAGTGACATGCAAAAAATAACAGAGCCGTAAAGAATAGGAAACAAATATGAACTGGGTAGTTTACCGAGAGTGGAGACTCAGGCAGAGAGAGAGATCACAGGGTGGGGGGTTGTCACAAATATATATTTTATCAAAAAATCAATTTTAATCAACTGACCAGTTTATTTAATGGTGACTTGTTTGTTTGTTTGTTTGTTTTTCTGACCTTGTGCTCAGGGTCATCGTAAGCCCATGGCTGATGTGAAGTTTTTTTTTTTTCAATCCATACAGCAGATATGCCCTCCTGGAATCTGTTTCTTTGAGAAGGCTTTGACAGCAAGGTCTTGGCAGTATTCCCAAATGACAAAGTCTTTGGAGACAAAGTCTTTCTATCTTTGGAAAGAGTTGTACAATTTCTGAAACTGTTAATGTAGCTGAGTGGTACTTGGATTCAGTGTGATTGGATAGCATTTTTAAGATATTGTGTGAGCATAAATATATGAAATGATAAGGTGATGAATCCTGGAAGAATGATAGGAAATTACCAAGTATTTATACGCATTAAACTGCAAAAACTATAAAGTTTTACAAAATATTTTATATCATTTATCAAAATAATCAGAATAATTATAAGAAAAATCTACCATCCGATTGACTTATCCCCATCTCTGTGTAGTTTCTTTGTTTTATAAAAGGCAATGTAGTATGACTGACAAGAAAATTCATCTTTTAAATAGTTTCTAAAACTTTATCTCCTCAGACAAATATTTCCAAGTTCAGTCTATCTGAACATATACACTCTGTAACTCATTATTTCTTTAGTTATCAGTGGCACAAAATATCCATCACTACAGGAAACAATTAGCTTGCTTAATTGCTGGATTTAATTCTATTCATTAATTGACTGTATCATATGTCTCTTACATTTGTAGTAGTTAAAACATTTTTATTTTGCTAAATTTTAAATTGGGGAAGGTCTGATATTCTGGGAAAAATCATGTAGTGTTTAACCTCAAAGGCTTGACGTTAGATTTCACGGATTTGAGCCTCAGTTGTCTGCTAGATGTTTACCTTGACCAAGTTATTGAATATCTATAAACCTTAGTTTCTTTATATGAAAAATAAGGAATAATAATGGTATCCACCTCCAAGAATTACTATGAAGAATACATGAAAATGGATTCCTGATTAGTCAGTAATTAAATATTTAAATTATTCTTATTAATACATATAGCTCATAATATAGATATTGAAAATAGCAAAATAGTGATAATATTTAGTTGTTTATAAGCATCAAACTTCTTGATGTTATATAACTTAATATTATTATCACAATATACAACATTCTCATACTTTAGAATGTGACATAGTTACACAACTCAGTGCATAATATTCCTAAGAATAATAGTAAATTAAATATCTTAAAGACTTATTATTTCTCCTTTGCAATTATTGATCTTTTAAAGTAATTTATTATTGATGACTTTTGCTCAAGTTTTAATATGAAGTGGTCTATCTCTGTATTAAAACATATGATAACAATAATTTGAGTGAATTTTTGGAGAGAAAAAAAACCCTAAATATTAAAGGAGTTGCCACTAATAGAATTCTAAGATATTCCAACATATTAATATCTCCATTTATTCTTTCCATAATTTGTGAAACACGTGGTATATGTACACATAATCTCCAAAATAAGGCAAAGTCATGTGACCTTTCAATGACTCTAATATGAATTTAAAAGAAATTATTACTATTTCTATTTATAGAAATATTTCAAAAATGGAAGATAAATTATTAAGGTAATTGATATTTTATTTTTTATCACATAAAACAGCAGAGGATTAAAGCCATTTGTGCCTACTGCCACATTTTAAAAGTGGAACCTCTAGGGGAAGACATTTCTAGAGATCAGAAATCCACAACTATAGGTGTATGCCTTAGCTTGTGTACCACACTATACTGCATTTTTTATTCTTTATGCTACATGTAACAAAAAGATTCCAGTGAAAGTGGCTTGAGGGCCCATTTTTTTTATTTCTCCCTTCCATTGTAAAAAGTTGATTTTAGAGCTTTTCTCATACTGATATAATAGCCGCAGCAGTTCTAGTCTTTGAAGCTACACATTATGCAGAAATGGAAGTGTTTTTCTCTCAAGGTTTTAAGCAAAAGGCCTAAAAGTTACTTTTTAAAGTTTAATTTCTGGGTGCACCTGGGTGGCTTAGTTAAGCATCTGCCTTAGGCTCAAGTCATGATCTCAGGGTCCTGTGATCGAGCCCCACACTGGGCTCTCTACTGGAAGGGGAGCTTGCTTCTCCCTCTCCCTCTCATCCTCCCTTTCCCTCTGTGTCTCTCTTCCTTTCTCTCAACTAAATAAATAAAATCTTTTTTAAAAAATTTAATTTTTGGCTGGATTGGCTAAGGTCACATCCAACATCCATTTGAACCAGACATTATGCAAGAGAATGGAAAAATACTTGTTGGCTTAGGTCAACTGAATGCTACGTCCTCAAATTTAACTTTCTGCAGAACACATGGGCTGCATTGTGGAATAGTAGATACTCAAACTGAAATTAATATCTTTAGGAAAGAGGAGCCAGGAGGTTCCGAATAGATGACTAACATGTGCTACAGTCACTTTTATCAAAATCAGTTAAAAGAGTCACAGAAACTAATCTTGAGGATTTTGTAAATATAGCTGTACATCTTAAGTTATATATAGAAATAAAGAAAACCACATCTAAGGAACATACCCACAGATATTACTGTAATTACTTGACTATTTTTCCTCACTTAGAACCTCTAATCCCAGAGGTTTTATCTACTTTTCTTAAAGATTTTCTTAGAGTTTATGGATCTGGAGATCTAAGAGTCTTAAATAACTGTGATTGTGTATATTGATGAGGGCAAACCTCAGTAATGAGAATTGAACACTTGTTTCGAAAATACAGCTCCTGATACCTTAGCTGTTCGTGACATGTGGAGGACACTTGTCATGTGGTTCCATTATGCTCAGTTCAGACAACTGTTCATCCAGAAGCATGAGTGATATTGCGTTTCTAGATCTGGCTGCATATGAACGATTTGAGTATGACTGACATCTATCAACATTGTACATGGTTTTATCTCTCCCCCATTTCTCTGATGTCAGCAAATAACCGCGCCTCCTTCTTTCAGTTAGATTTCCAGAACTGACAACTGTGTGTAAAGAAGCAAAGAAGATTTAACATTCTCTTTTCTCTTCTGTCTTTTTGGTTTTAGCAAATCACCCTGGATGAGCTGAGGCAAAACTCCAATTAGAAGGAGCTTGAGAACGTTAAGTCAGTATTACAACACAAGCTCAGGATGATTTGTGACAAAAGTTGAGAGTTCCTTTAAATTCTTTAGGGACTGCAAGAGGCAATTTTGTTAACAGTTCAAATAAATGAAATACAAGAGCCTGCTCCAAACCTTTTAAGGTTTTAGAGCCCAAATTCTTCATTTTTTAAATACATTTTTATCCACATGTAACAACTACACAGAGCAAATAAAGACGGGTTTGTATCTGACTGTCTTGGAAGAATTATAAGGATTCAGGGTGAGGAAAAACTGTTTAGCCTAGAAAAGATTTCCGGAAGGACATCTCGACAGTGTACGTATCTTCAGGCCAAACCATGTTTAAATTCCCCAGAAAAATCCTCCAGAAGGGCAGGCTCAACCCACAATCCAATAGTTGAGATACTGTATACTGTATGTTCAAGGAGTTACTGCTTAGTCAGACCATTCATGAGTTTATTTGCACAAAGAAGAAGAGACTTAGATGTGGTTTGTATGTGGTTGGGGTGGGAAACTGACAGGACGCAAAGACAGACTCGTGGACTCTTTCTATAAAGGACTCCATGAGCAGAAGGGGGCTCCAGCAATGTTGATTCAATATCTGGTTTAAAATGTGACACAGAGAGAGACACATTCTACTTGTTTATTTTATCTGCGCAACACAGCATGACACATACACAGTGAAAACTGAAGGAAATTCGGTGTCATTTGTTCTCTGGTGGGTTTGTAGCTTTGTAAGCAACAAGAGAAGCTATCTTTATCCTGAAATAATATTTTCATGGAGGGCACAGAGAGCAGCAGCAGAGTGAGGGGCCACACGCAGAGTACCTTGGTAGATGGCAGACTTCAGGAAAATGTTGAACTAAGACCAGGAAATGGCTTTTGAGCATCTATGAGACAACAGACGGTGGGGTGCTAGGTGGAGGCGGGGAGTATTTTCCCTAGAATCATAATCCTGAGATATTTGAAGTATTGTTGTTAATAAGATTATTTCATATTGGTAAGAGATGAAGACAAAGGCCCATCTCTGAGCTTTATGATCTTAAAAACTAAACAAACAACAACAACAAAACCCCCCCAAAACAAAGCAAAGATGATTCATGAATCTCAAGGCAAAGCATGGTATATTCCACTGATGCTATGTAATTCCAGAGCTATTTCCCTACATTGTTTTCATTTTAGTTACTTCTAACTGCAGTTATGTAAAATGATAGTAGATCTCTTACTTCAAGTTTAGAGGTTAGTTTGATCACCTGGGATATGGAGAATTAATTGAATAAAGACTCAGAGGTCCCTTTTTACATTGTGAGAGGCTAGCATTGCATTCGGCAACCTTTAGAGAGTTATCCTTCAGACTGCTTAGAGTCAGTAGGTTTCAGAAATATTTACTTATGAGAAAAACATGGGATGCCTTTGATGGATGGCACGAATGACTTCTCTACCATTGCCCTAATTCTGATGTTTTTTGATGATTTTAAGTAGAGACATTTTTTGTAAAGTAAATTTCAACCATGTAAGCTGCACTGTTGCCTTCCATAGATCTCTTGTTCTGCTTATAATAGAAATGTTAGTTTCAGGTATTCAACCAAGAGCCCTGCATGGAACAACGGACATTGAAGGATAATGGATGATGTTTCCTATGGAATTGCTAAAAAAAACATATATGGCTTTAGAAATATTATTTCAGAATACTGAGCAAGGTGTCGGGGTTGAACTGGTTCATCAGGTTCTGCAGTTTTTCTTCTGTCACAATCATTCCCTCCATCAACATTGTTCTAAAACTCATTTAAACATAAGGGAAGGAAGAGCAAGGATCACTTATTTAGTAGTTTGAGGCCCAGAATCACCCATGAGCACTAATCCAGCTCCCATTTGCTTATTCCTGAAAACTGGGATTCCGGTTTGCTCCTGTTGGTAGGATGCATGGGAAATTAAATGAATTCATTATTTTTATGGGTACAAACATGTTCTTTCAAATTCCCTACTTTGTGATACCATTAACATTAGGAATTCCAATTAAGAAAGTTTGTTATTGTCCTTAACTCTGCCCTTTTTTTAAAGATTTTATTTATTTACTCATGAGAGACAAAGAGAGAGAGAGGGGGGCAGAGACATAGGCAGAGGGAGAAGCAGGCTCCATCCAGGGAGCCCTTCGTGGGAGTCGATCCCAGGTCTTCAGGATCACACCCTGGACTGAAGGCGGAACTAAACCACTGAGCCACCCGGGCTGCCCAACTCTGCTCTTCACTTCATCTTCTTCATGTAGTAAAAACTTTTCATCAAATTCTATCCTTTTAACCTCAAAAGCTGGTCTCATCTGATTAACCCAACTACTATTTTCCTACTCTGGGAATTCCATTTTCTTTTGTCTGGTCATTTGGTATTGTGGCCAATGGGTTTTCATCGCTGTTGGTTTCCATTTATAATTTATATTTCAAAGCACCAGAGTTAATACATGCAGTTGCAAAGAATCATGACCCAGCTGTCAGGCTACCTGCGTTACCATTCTAGCTCTACATTGTCAGCCTGACCTTGGGTGAGTTGCCTAGCTGTTCTGTGCCTCGGTTTCCTAGTCTACAATACGGAGACAGTAGTACCTATTCGTGAGTAATAGGAGAGAAAATATACATGAGGCACTTAGAAGACAGCATCCTATGATGCTGATGACTGATGATCTTAAAACATGGTTCTGATCTGCGCCCTGTGATGACCCTTTAACCTGCTGAGTGAATCTACCCCACGGCATATGGGACTTTCCACAGTGATTCCGGGTTACCTTTCTAGGCTTGTGTCTATGAACACAAACATACTCTATCTGCTCTGAAATGTAGGCTGCTTTATAGATGTACACAGTATGTTCCAACCACACATTTTTTTCATTTTCTCTTCCTAGAATGATCTCACATTTACTTTTTTTTTCAATCTTGCATTACTTATTGCCTCAAAACACCCCATTTGTATTTCAAGGCCAGCGTCAAATTCTCCCCTGCTTCTAGATTTTTCTGACCCTTGTGTTTTGTAACGGACATCCCATCTCCTTGGCTCTGCCATTACTGTCCATATACAATGGCCTGATTTCCAATGGTCATTTTTGTCTAATGGAAGCCTTTGGGCTGTTGTACTCACTTTGTCATCCCGCTAGTCAATCTGCTTTACGAAATGAGAGCTGGGGGAAGAGATGAGGTAAGGGAGTACCTGGAAATTAACATCCTTTGGGAGCAGCCCCTAATTACTAAGTATCACACAATGCTATGTGACGTGAGGACATGTTTTGCTGGAATCATCTTGAAGTATGTGTTTTACTGTGTTTCCTGGAGTTTCTTTCACAGTGATAGCTTAATAATGTACCTTTAATGGCTGTGTTCCTTCCTGCAGAAAAAGCTGTCTGCCTTCTAATTCTTAGCTCAGGGTCTATTCTTAGAGGAGCTCACAGCAACATACTCCTTCCTATACTTTCCATAGCACTTTATACCTGCTCTTTCTGTTCTTTGGAGGATTTTATTATCAATTATTTTTTAGTTTTATCTGTTCCACCACTTCCCCTGGACTGTGAGATGTTCTAGCAAGGGGTCATATCACATTTATGTTTGCATTTCCATGAAGTTGGGCTGAACTTGGCCCTGGATGGACCTTCCGTGAATTGTTCACTACCGAAATGAACCAGAATTATCCTCTGTGACATCAAAGTCCCTTAATCACTCTTTTCATCCTCTGGCTCCTCTAGGCTTATGGAGGATTTGACCCTGCCTTGATCTTAAGTGTCTCCTTCAGGGGTTGAAATCTTACCCCTAAAACCCAAACTCAGGGCTTGGCCTTCTTCTAATTGATCACTGTTTTGTTTTTTGGTTTTTTTTTCTTTTTTTCTGTTTCTGCTTTCCTGGATTGTTTTTCCCAAAGAAAAAAAGAAAGAGAAAGGAATTAAGAAGGAAAAGAGAAAGGAAGTGAGAGACAAAGAGTAAAAGAAGGGGAGAAAAGCACGGAGCAAAATAAGAGGTGAGGCAGGGGAAAGACAGAGCGAGAAGACCGAGGAGGACGGTAGCAGGATGTACAATGACAGGAAAAACTGAAATGGAGAAGAGCGTTTAAAGTTTGTGTGAGATACTCTTTCCCTTTTCAGTAAGACAGAAGACAAAGTTAATGGCTGAGATCAAGAGACATGAAACTGTAGATCTGAGTAGAATGCAGAAGCCTTTAAAACCGGATGAGAACAGTAGATGGATAGCCAGTGATGAATCAAAGCATTGGCATTTCTTTAATCTACAGACGATTATAGAGCATCTATTATGTGTCATGTCCCATACTAAGCAGACTGAGACCATCGCATCTGGCAAATAATGCAATGTTATTAACTTAAATTGATCTTTTCATTCTCCTTTTTTTTTTTGACCAAGTGAACTCAAAATGAATAGAAATAATACTAATTAACTTAAAATAAGAAAATACTCATAACAACTAAAAATTTTTGTTAAATAAATTATTTAAGCCTTGACAGTAGCATCCCTTTATACCATATAGTTGCTATCAGTGTCAGAAACTATTATTTTACTCTTTTGTTGTCCAGTGAAGAGAAAGGTGCCTCTGGCAATATCACTTTCTTTATTACCTCTGCTATCCAGAAAGCAGGATATTGAGTCATTGTCCCAAAGCAGAAAAAAAAAAAAAAAAAAAAATGTCTGCTGATTTCTACTCTGAGCTTTACAATATATTCTAAAGTAAAGTGTAATTTTATAACTAGAGTCTTCTGACCCAATTTCACAATCCTAAGAAATTTTAGGCCTATGGCAAAAATCTTAATCTAATGAGTCAGGTTTAAAATTCAATCATAATGTTACCTTCTTCTTTCATATGACATTTCCTTAGCACTTTATCAGTTTTCTCCAAAAGATAAGCAATATTATATGTCAAAATTACTATATACTTTGGACCTTGTGAGAGAGTTAATTATGCAATTATAAACAATGCCCATAATAGGTAAGAAGGTGGATTTGGCATCTGACAGGCCTGAAATATAATCTTTTTTCTGTCACTTATTAGCTGTGACCTCAGGGAATCTATTTAATCTCATTGTATTTTAGTTTCCTCTCCCAAAATGGGAGAAATAATGTATGAATGCAATGAATTAAAAGATAGAAAGCTCATAAAACACTGCCTGGCATTGACAAGAATGGGTTGTTTATATTGAATTTATATTGAATGTTTGCCTTTCTGTTTGTTTGTTGGTTTGTTTAAGCAATCCATTTTACAGACCATTGTCTCATAAACAGGGAATTCCCTACCTAAACCCTCGGGAGGATGGATTTGACTCTCCTCTATAGAAGTTGAATGGCAAGTATTTATGATGCTCGCGTGTCCAGCCTCCTTTCCATGCATGTAGGCTCCGAAACCAAATGCATGTAGCCTGTACTTTGAATTATGGGATAATGAGGGAAACAAATAGACATAGAAGTGAATGCATTTGCTGGAAGGCAGAGATAACCACAGAGGTCGTAACCACGTTCTCGAGGCAGCAGTAGCAGGAGTCCTGACTGTGACACCCAGAATTGTCAGTGGCGCTTCCTATGCCTTTGGCTGCCCGGTAGTGGCAAGAGCAGCAAAGGAAGTGGCTCGTAGGGTACCATCTGGGTGCTGCTCTGGTTGTGTGGCCTCTAACTGGTTCTCCAGTGGGAGACCCTAGACTATTTTCTGAAACACTTTTATCTTAAATCCACAGGTGTCATTCTTTGTTGCTTTCGATGAAAATCCCTGACTATTAGAAATTTAGGATCAGAAACATTTGCAATAAATGAGCCTCAAAGAGAATGGTCAGGGCAGGGAGGAGCACGTGAACACATACATGTTAAGAAGACATTGGTTCACTGGCCTAAAGGCAGAAGAATTCTAGCAAATAATAGAGGATAGAACTTTAGTAGCCAATGGCATGTGGTATCTGAGCCACTAATTAAGTCATCCCCTGGAGTCATCTACTATGAAATAACAATTCACAGCAAAGCCATGAGAGACCAAAGACTGTTACAGCAGAGTATGAAGAGAAGGTTCCATGAGTAGGAGAATTTTTTTTTTTTCCTAAATATATGGACTTCTTAAAAAGGGATGGTTTGCTCAAATTTTCAAATTCTTGGCTTAAGGCTGTAAATAAGACACTGTAAATAAGACTGTAACTAAGAGATTTCTTTGTCTATGTTAAAACAAATAAGAAAAAAAGCCATCTTTTGTTGCACAGAGCTTTGTGAGAGTAACTGGAATCTAATAAACACACAGTATAAATCAGTAATTATTATCATTGCTTATATTGAAATTATCAAGTCTCTATTATTTGTTTGACCATGGGAAGTTTGAGTAACTAATTAATGAAACCATAAGAGAAAAGAAGGAAAAATGAATACATCCAGAATAGTTTGAAGTAGAAACGCTAAAAGGAAAACAGATGGGCAATATCCAGAAAGAAAATTTTGCTCAGTATTGCCCATCTGCTACTCTTTGCTTGCATGCTTTGCAGTAATATAAATTTTCAAACAGCCAAGCAATATAATCCTCAATCTAGTTTAATTTATGTTTGCAGCTCATTGGCTGCTGGCAAGGGGATGGTTAGATTCAGATTTGATGATAAAGCCATATAGTCCTCGTGTTTATCCCATGAGAGGCAAAGCTGTACAAAAGATTAAAATTAGTAGGAGGCAATTATTCTCCCTATTAATCAATTCTAGACACATTTGGCAGCTTGTCTCTAGCAACAGAAGTGCAATTCAAATAAAGGTGGTAAGATTCTTTCCAACAATGTTATTTTAATTAAAAGCATCAACCTGTTTTGGGGGTAGGCCATAACCTTCTTTGCCTAAGTGTCAAGATTAGTATTTTTCGTATGAAAATGACATATTTTTCTAAAAGCGCTATCAGTATTCATTCTCCTATTAAAGTAGGCTTGTTCACACTAAAAATAAACAGAAGATGATTTGATTCAGGAATTAAAAAATAATGTGGTTCTTTTTCCTCCTAATGGGAGAAAAGTTGGTACTATATTGTCTTCTTTTAATAAACAGCCATTCACATAGATCCAGATTAGATGTCAGATGATAGTTTTTTGTTTTTTTTTAAGACTAAAGGCAGGACTAAAATAAAGTTTCCCTATTTATTGAGTAGTTTAGACCAGTTTAGACAGAAATAAAGATGGTAAGGGGTAAAGTCCACATATTACCAGAGCCGATGATCACTTTTCTCTGTTAATCAATCAATTCCAGCACTTAGGGATGAAATTTTAAGAAGAGTGATTTTAATACAGAAGTGGGAAGTAGATCAAAGGCATTTCCTTTCCTTTCCCTTGATGGTTCTGGGTGTCTGTAGGGATAGGGATGCTCTAAATACAGTCAGTGACAACTTGAAACTCTCGAGGTCCTTCTCACGGCAGATGTTAATACTTCACTTCCACTAGCATCGCACCCTGAGAGCCAGGTGGGGGGATCCGCTTCTTTGGAACCTGGCTAGTCCTCACGATGGGGGCGGGGCAGTAGTGTGGAGCCACAGGGTGAGCTGTTCTCCTTGGTTCCCCCGCCAGAGTGTGTCACGTGGCAAGCCTGAGTTAACATCGTGAGGAGGTGGAGACCCACCCCACTGACCAGGCCAGCGAATGCCTTCTGCAGTCCTTACCATGGATGTAACCAGAAGCCTTGTCAAATCCCTGCTGGCTTGGCCCTGAGATGTGCTGGGGCAAGGGTTTTCAGTCGTGTGAAGCTGGCCCTTTCTCTAGTATGAGAAGAGGAAGAAGGGATCGAGTAAGAAGTAAATAAGTTAAAACTGATGTTGCTTATCCTCAGAACCATCTCTAGCCATCCCCCAAGTAATTCTACTTCAGGTATTTTGAGGACATATGTCCTGTTAGGAACAGGGTGCTTGGACCTTGTAAGGGGATTGCGCTTACTGACTTAAAGTTAAGAGGGTCTCTCAACTCGTTTTGTTTCTCATTACCTCTTTAGATGGAAATGATCTTTTAGCTGACAATTTCTGTAGTACTCCGCTAGTTATAATGAATCTGTGAGTGCTCGGCCGTTCTTTATGTATTCCCTTTTATGACTTTCACCTGCATGTAGATCATGGAAACATTTTGATCTCAATTAAATCATGATAGGATGTAAAGTAAAATGGGTCAGTGAGAAGTGTGCATTCTAAGGGATATTATTTGACACTGAAGATATACATTTCAACCCTGTTTCCCTTCTTCCAAGGAGTACTGACTCAGGGAACATCCTATATTCTTAAAATGGAAGTCAAGGTTAATGATGCATTTTATGTTTTATAGAAGGGATTTCAGTTTATCTGCTGCAGAAGTAATATTTAAAAAAATCCTGAAAGGGACGAATTTTTTTAAAAAATGGTAGATGTGGATTTAAGATATGCTTTGTAATTCATATTATATATTAATTGTATGTATATACATATAGGTATATTTATAAATGTGAGTTGATTATTCTTTGAAAATTTTCCATTTCTTCCGTGGTCAGCTTTCCTTAATTATACATTTAAACATCCACCTTATCTTGGACTCTCTGTATGAAGGGGTGGGCCCCCCTTTCACTGGCCTTCTGGTTCCCACGTGAGGGACATGGATTAACACTCCTGCTCAGTCTCTCTCTTCCGTGGGAGGAGGCCTGGATTATCTGGTTGATAAACTGGTGAGGAGGAACTGGCCTGTGAAACTGAGGCCTTTCTATTTTGGGTACTTTGCTTCCTGTTCAGGTTCTTCACCTCGTAAATAAATCTTGTTTGGGTGGGCTCTGTAGGGTTTGGGGGGCAGGTACTTGTAGTTCCCAAGAGTTGACGGTCAGTAGGATGACCAGCTAACTCTGGGGTTTGGTGTTAGGTTCTCATGGTCACATGGTTAAGCAAGGTCCCCCAGCGGTGCTATCATGCACACTGATTTTCAGCATTTCCTGGGCCTGACTTCTTTGTCATTTAATGGATTCTGAACTCAGGCAAGGGAAGCACTGCTCTTCTTCGCACCCTAACCGTCTGTCCCCCTTCTAACCACCCCCACACTGCTCACTGCTGCCGGCTAACTTCTCCTCATCACCTGGGATTGAAGCCGCATTTCTGGAGGTGGGGCTGGGCCTCTGTATTTTCAGAAATGTCATGTATTTTTTTGGTGTGATCCCAAGTTAATGAAGAAATGAGCTCACATCAGTGACGCTGATTGCATATATCCTTCAAATTTGCATTTATAGTTTTATTTATGATTTTTGAGCTAAACATTTGCAATTTACGAATAAAAGCTATTCATCTTTTTTATCCTTTCCTGTTTTTATCCTCATCTATCCTAAGGGCTGAAAATTATCTTGTTGATTTTTAGTGTTTGAATTTTAAAGCACGCTAGGTAAAAATCGCTACAAACATGATTGATGACTATTTGTGTACTGTGTTAAAAAGCCTTAAATTGCGCAGAGATATATTTACTGAAACATGAGAAGTCTCCATTGTTACCTTTGCATTCCTATATGGAATGATCGGGGACAATTTGGTGCAGGTAGATAGACATCTATATTCCTCATTTTAATTTTAAAAATACATATTGCTTAGTAACTTTTTAAGCTTTGTATATCTTGGTGCAAGTTCCATGCCTATAGATCTACCTCTTTTGGATAATGGCTTAGGATTCTATGGAGAGGACTGATTACATTTCATCCAACCATTTCCCAATGGACAGACTTGAGGTTTCCCATTATGGACCACTGTGGATACTCCTGCAACCACCATCTTTATACCCATTACGCTGCTGCCAACTTGTGCAGGTACCAACTTTCTTCCCTAATGCTGTCTATGAACTCCTGAAAAACCTCACGTTCCTTAAGATGGTGCAATTAATCTCACAGGGACAGAAAATAGGGTTGGGCTAGACCACCTGAGACGTATGCACCTTTGAAAGCAGAGGACCGACGAAAGCAAGTTGGTACTTGGGGAGGTTGCATGGACTCCCCAGGGGAGGTTGCATGGACTCCCCAGCCAAGGGAGCTCTGTATGCCTGCAGGCTGGCACGATGGGTACCAGAGACGTCCAGGATCACTACAGGGAGATGCTGACAGGAGCGTTACAGGTAGAGATGAAGCAGTGCTATGAGCCGGGCGAGGGCCAGGACGGTGAGCACAGGGAGCAGCAGCCCTGCCCTAGGGTGTGAAATAGGACCAGCGCTGAGCCATCAGAGGAGAAGCCTGGGACAGGCACTGATTTGGAATTTCTAAAAAAATAAAAATAAAAAAAGCTGAATGGAGGAGTCTTGGTACTACTACATCAGCCCAGCTGCGGATTTTTTCTTTTTCTCCTTAAAGTTGTTATTTCTCAAAAAAAAAAAAAATTGTTATTTCTACTCGTGCTTTCCTTATTTTCTTTGCCTGGAAAAAGTAATGTATAAACCTATGCAACTTCTGCGTGATATTCGCATCCATTCCCTTATTTATGAATCAAGTGTGAGTAATTCATATTCTAGAAACACGAGCTGAGGTAAGACAGACTGTGTTTATGAACCATACGCTTCTACAAGTGGACTAATTGGGTCAAAGGCAATGCATGTTTTGTGCAGATTCTGTCAAATTGTTCCCCAAAAGGATGATAATGATTTACTGTCACAGCGTATGAGTAGGTCAGTGCTTCTTGTATTTTTGGTATTTTCATAAGCAGTAGGTATGACTGACCTTTACATTTTTTTGATCAACTTATTTTACTCATCCACATTGAAGCAGATTTCATTATTGTTTTCATTTATATTTCTAGATAACTAGTCGAACAAATTTTACATCATTTTAAAAATTTGAATCTTTGTTCTTGTGATGGTCATGGTGGTGATGGTGGTGGTGGTGGTGGTGGTGGTAGTGGTTCTTTTTCTCCTCTCCCTTCCCTTCTTTTTCTTCTTTTCTCCAGTTTCCAAGTTGTTTTTTTTTTAAGATTTTATTTTATTTTTTAAGTAATCTCCACACCCAACATGGGGCCTTGAGCTCCCAACCCTGATATTAAGAATCACATGCTCCACTGACTGAGCCAGGTAGCCACCCCCAGTTTCCAAAAGTTCTTTGGTAAAAAATGCTTTATTTTTTTTTTTAAGATTTTATTTATTTGTTCATGAGAGACACACAGAGAGGCAGAGACATAGGTACAGGGAGAAGCAAGCTCCCTGTGAGGAGCCCGATGTGGGACTCAATCCCAGGATCCTGGGATCATGACCTGAGCCGAAGGCAGATGCTCAACCACTGAGCCGCCCCGGTGTCCCACTTGATATGCTTTAGGAAAGGATCATTGATCCTGTTGCTTCCAAATTAGTGGAATGAAGAGCTGTGTCCCGGGACACATCAAGCGGTATGTCCCCAAGGAGACAGCTGCTTTGTCTACTTCTTATTTATGCATTCAGCATTAAAGACAAGACATGTAGTCAACTAAATATTAAGACTTAAGCCATAGGCTGATTTCTTCTTCAGGACTTTTTATTGAATCATTATCACAAATGATATCCCTGTCAACTTGAATATAGAAGTCCCCCAGAATGGAGGCTGGCTTAGAATCTGCTAGATTAGTTATCCAACTTCATCACATCCAGGCTGTCTAACACCATGGCCACACCAGCCCCTAGTTCCAGCCAGCTCCAGGAAGAAGGGAGTCAATGTAGTACTGCTTCAGTTGTTCCTCAAAGGAACATCACGGCACAAGATGCCATCCCTTTTGCATCAAGACCTTAATGATCTGGCTTGATTGTGATGAAGGTGCATTGGGTGTTTGCTATGATGTGAGAAGCTGGTGGGAGCTGGATGAGAGCTGTGCTGCTGTGCCAGAGAGCAGCCCTGGAATCTTTTTTTAAATTTCAAATCAAAACTTTATTATTTTTTTAAAGATTTTATTTATTTATTCATGAGAGAGAGAGAGAGAGAGACAGACAGACAGGTAGAGGGAGAAGCAGGCTCCCTGCAAGGAGCCCAACGTGGGAATTGATCCTGGATCCCAGGATCATGCCCTGGGCCAAAGGCAGACACTCAACCACTGAGCCACCAGGTGTCCCTCAAATCAAATTTTGTTTTGGCTACTTTGTTAGCTTTTTTTCCCTTAAAAGAATGTTAGAATGACAGAGACACTTTCCTTGACCAACCTTTGGTCAGGCTCTTCTGCGCCCCCTTCTGGATCAGGCCTTGACCTTAGGTGCTCATCATCATCTCTGCAGAGTTGGGCTTTAGCAAGACTCCTGCTAAGTCAGTGTAGAGAGACCTCCTACACTTAATATCTGATCCCCTAGGATCTAATCAAATTCCTCACCCCCCACCATGCTCCAGCTTCAGTATCTGATCACCCTGGCCTTCAGCAAGAATCCGATTAAGTCTGTTTAGCCAGAATCACCCAACCCTTGATGTCTCATCTTAATAATTTTCCATCCATTGACCATCTCACATCTGTAAATCCACTTGTTCTGGTATTCAGAGTTGAGGCTGAAGTCTCTTAGTTGCAAAACCCCCATTGCAGTGATCCTTCTTAAATATTCTTTATTTTTTTTTAAGATTTTATTTATTTATTCATGAGAGATACAGAGAGAGAGGTGGAGACACAGGCAGAGGGAGAAACAGACTCCCTGAGGGGAGCCCGATGTTGGACTTGATCCCGGGACCCCAGAATCATGCCCTGAGCCAAAGGCAGATGCTCAACCACTGAGGCACCCAGGCATCCCTAAATAAAGTATTTAAAAAATGATTTATTTAATTATTTTAGAAAGAGAGAGAGAGGACGTGTGCACACATGGAGTAGGATGAGGGTTGGAGGCAGAGGGAGAGAGAATGAGTCTTAAGCAGACTCTGCACTGAGTGCTGAGTCTGACACAGGTTGATCTTGTGACCCCAAGATCATAACCTGAGCTGAAACCAAGAATCAGGTGTTTAGCCCACTGAGCCTACCAGGCATCCCTTGAATAAAGTCACAATTTCCATCTTTAACCTGCGTCAGATTTCATAAATAATTCTTGGATTTTAACTGGTATTAATTTTGAGAATTGATATATGTAATACTTGATATTTTTCTGCAAGAAACATGGTCTATATGTCTACTTCAGTAGATTCTGAGGAGTTGCTTTTTCTTTTTTTCAACACCTGCTAGAAGTCCGTTATTTTGGGGTACCTGGGTGGCTCAGTTGGTAGAGCATATGACTCTTGATCTCGGGGTCATGAGTTCGAGTCCCACACTGAGTGTGGAGATTACTTAAAAATAAAATCTTTAAACAAAAAAAGAGGTCCTTTACTTTATCTTTTATAGGTCTAGGATATATGCCTACACACACACACATGCACACACACACACACAGTAAGTAGTTTTAAGCTCTAGAAACCTCAGAAGTATACAAATTTACAAAACATATAGTTCAAAAGTTTAATTATTTGAATTCTTTTTTTTAAAAAAGATTTTATTTATTTATATAGGTATTTATTTATCTATTTGAGAGTGGGGAAGGGGGCAGAGGATGAGAGAGAGGGACAAGCAGACCCTGGGCTGAGTGTGGAGTCCCACGTAGTGTTTGATCTCAGGATCCAGAGATCATGATCCCATTCAAAACCAAGAGTTGATGCTTAACTGACTGAGTCACCCAGGTGCCCCTTGAATTTCTTGATGATTACTTTGAAAATTTGAATAATACTTTTTAGATTCTTTTAGTTAACATTTCCCATCTTCAATGAGAAAGACTAGAACAAAATTAAAAGTCAAAAATTTTATGAATAGAAATCTCACAGAGGAAGACATGGACATGGCCAACATGCACATGAGAAAATGCTCTGCATCACTGGCCATCAGGGAAATACATATCGAAACCACAATGAGATACCACCTCACCCCAGTGAGAATGGGGAAAATTAACAAGGCAGGAAACCACAAATGTTGGAGAGGATGCGGAGAAAGGGGAACCCTCCTGCACTGTTGGTGGGAATGTGAACTGGTGCAGCCACTCTGGGAAACTGTGTGGAGGTTCCTCAAAGAGTTAAAAATAGACCTGCCCTACGACCCAGCAATTGCACTGCTGGGGATTTACCCCAAAGATACAGATGCAGTGAAACGCTGGGACACCTGCACCCTGATTTTTATAGCAGCAATGTTCACAATAGCCAAACTGTGGAAGGAACCTCGGTGTCAACCGACAGATGATGGATAAAGAAGCTGTGGTCTATGTATACAATGGAATATTACACAGCCATTAGAAACGACAAATACCCACCATTTGCTTCGACATGGTTGGAACTGGAGGGTATTATGCTGAGTGAAATGAGTCAGTCGGAGAAGGACAAACATTATATGTTCTCATTCATTTGGGGAATATAAATAATAGTGAAAGGGAATAGAAGGGAAGGGTGAAGAGATGGGTAGGAAATATCAGAAAGGGAGACAGAACATAAAGACTCCTAACTCTGGGAAACGAACTAGGGGTGGTGGAAGGGGAGGAGGGCGGGGGGTGGGGGTGAATGGATGACAGGCACTGAGGGGGGCACTTGATGGGATGAGCACTGGGTGTTATTCTGTATGTTGGCAAATTGAACACCAATAAAAAATAAATTTATTATTTAAAAAAGGAATAGAAGTTTTATAGTTGTTCCTTTAAAAAAAAGAAGAAAAGGTTTATAGTTGTTCCTTAAAAAAAAATTATGATTCATAAAGTTAAATGCATATACTGGAAACATTAGTAAATATTTTCAAATTAATGGGGTAGATTTGTAGAATCTATACTTCTGAAGTTATCAAAGCTTAAAACTGCACTAAGACATTTGAACATTTGTCTATGGATTTAGTATAATTTATACTAGAAGTCATTTAATGTAAATTCCTTACAAAAAGGACAACATGCCATTGTAGATACATGGGAAAGTTTTTATTGCCATTTTATCTTGAATATAAGACTAAAATTTTAAAAATTATATAAAAATTGGATAAAAATTAATTTTATACAAAAAGGAAGTATCAGCTTTTTTTTTTTAATTTTTTTTAATTTTTATTTATTTATCATAGTCACACACAGAGAGAGAGAGGCAGAGAGAGACACAGGCAGAGGGAGAAGCAGGCTCCATGCACCGGGAGCCCGACATGGGATTCGATCCCAGATCTCCAGGATCGTGCCCTGGGCCAAAGGCAGGCGCTAAACCGCTGCGCCACCCAGGGATCCCGGAAGTATCAGCTTTTTAATATAATTCTATTTTTATATAAAAATTTGGATAAAATTTAATTTTATGCAAAAAAGAAGTATTAGTTTAACTGCTGTTATTTTGGGCCTACTAAAGAGTGAATTGAGAGTGTTTTCCTATAAGTTTTTCTGCCAAAATTGTATAAAAGCATGATATGGTATCAGTTATTTCACATTTGACTTTTACAGCAGAGTCCTAACGCAGAACCCTTTAACTAATGCATGCGAACTCTGTTTGCCAAACATTTTGATCTTAAAACCCATCCTATTTAAAGCCTTTGTGTTGTTACTATGTTTCTTTATCTTCTTTAAATTGCTAATTTTGAATAGTCTGGTCTGTGACTGTGCTGCTCCCCAAATCACTTTAATGGACTTCATGCAGCGTTACAAATTTTGCATGATTTTCATTTTCATGTTGCAGTTGATTTACATTGCATCTTTATTGTGTTATTTGAAGTCATAGCTGATAATCAGGAGGAGACTGACTGACAAATAATTTGACATTAGTTTGACATGCAGGGAGAGATATTTCACTTAAGTCCAGGAGCTAATTTTAAATCGAGCTATTAAAATAGACTATTTTCATGTCACAGTTACCTAATAATGACTATATTTTTCTCTCCCTAATCTCACAGCTGTGGGGACTCATAAACCTTCTACTTAGATACGCAACATACCCTTTTATCATGCAAATATTATTATCATATGTATTTTCAGTCAACTTCCTTTTTTGGTAAGTTATATATTAGATCTCTTTCGACATCAGGACCTATGGATATATTTTATTCTTTTACCTGGTGTGTAATGCTTCATAGCTCTCTCTAGTCTCCTGTTGGTGGGAATTTAGGAAACCTCTGATTTTTCAACAGTACAGTGGAAATCGTACATAGCCTTTTTTTTGTGATATGAGAATATTTCTCTAAAACAAGTGTCAAATGGATTTGCTGGGTTGAGAGGAGAGCTATATTACACTTTAATATATTTCATCAGTTTGTACTTTTCAATGTCTTGGCCAATGACACACTTTCGAGGATGGTATATGAGCTCCCTCTAACATGCTTAGTCCGACTCTTGAATGTGCAAACTTCTTTTTTGCCAACCCAATGGACGAAAACTGGCATTTCATTATCTTTTTAATTTGGGCCCCCCCACCAGCTGGCAAGTTTGCAGGCCTGTTAGTATGTGTATTGCTATTCGCATTTCCTCCTTCGGTAACATCTTCAGCATATTCTTTGCCCCTTTTTTCCGTTGAATTGTTCAATACTCTCTTGTTAACTTATAAATATTTTTGAGATCCTAGGTACTAAACTTTGTTCTCATCTAGACGTTAACACATATTTTCTACTTTTCTGTTGCTCACCTGTTTGTTTTATTTATTTAATGTTGATATGGCTCATGGCTTTTGAATTTGGGGATGTTTGGAAGGCTTTCCTATCTCTTCTGTAGTTTCTGATTTTATTTTGAACAGTTTTAACAGTTGGCTTCTTAATGCCCTGGAAATTTGATTTTGTAAAGAGTGTGGAGCAAGGAAACCCTGGGCGCCTCACCTTTGAAACATATCTGGAACCTGTTCCTTCTTTCCTCTTCTGCTACTCCTCTGGTTCAAGCCAGGATCACGAGTTCTGGATTTCTGCAATTTGGTCACCTTGTGCCTACAGTTTCTCTTGACACTGTTTTCAGCACAACAACCAGAGTCATCTTTTTAAAATGCAATACAGAGCCCCCTGGGTGGCTCAGCAGTTGAGCATCTACCTTCGGCTCAGGGCGTGACCCTGGGGTCCCAGGATCAAGTCCTGCATCGGGCTCCCTACATGGAGCCTACTTCTCCCTCTGCCTGTGTCTCTGCCTCTCTCTCTGTGTGTATCTCTCATGAGTAAATAAATAAAATCTTAAAAAATAAATAAATAAAAATGTGATATAGCAATAGCTGCTTCTATAACTTACAGTACGACCGTTGTCTTTAAAATGGATAAAATGCTCTGGCTCTATCACTCCCAATGCATCTCCTAACACTTGCCCACCTCCTCTTCAGGCTCTACCTGTCTTCAGGAGCGCACTGGCTTCAGTGACCTGTGCCACCTTCTTGCTCCCATGCCACGGGCTTTCTCCTGATAGTAGAGGCTTGCTGGCCCGTGGGCCTGAGCCCGGCAGTGGCTGTGCCAGCTGCTTCTGCATTATTTTATTTATTTATTTATTTATTTATTTATTTATTTATTTATTTTAAGATTTTATTCATTTATTCATGAGAGACCCAGATAGAGGGAGAAGCAGGCTCCCTGCGGGGGGGCCCAATGCAGGACTCAATCCCGGGACCCCAGGGTCACGCCCTGAGCTGAAGGCAGACGCTCAAGGGCTGAGCCCCTGGCGCCCCTGGAGGCTATGACATCCTAAGGCTATGATATCGCAATGTGCTTTGTGGGTAGCTGAACCCCAGCACTCACGCACAGGTGGGCACACATGGTAAGGCCCCCAGGCAGAAGCAGTTGAATGAACAAAAGAATGAGTGGTGGCATCCATGCTGTGGACCACATGTAACCATCATCACCATTGCAATGCACTTGACCTGGTCTCTGCTTCTTTATAGTAGAAGTTGCAGGTTAAAGGCCTGATGTAGTGGGAGCACCTGGGGGGCCATGCTTAACACTCTTGTCCTCATCAGTTTCCAGACACCTTTTGTCTTCTGTGTTGGGCAACAAGGCCCTTCCTACCAAGAAGCAAATAATGGCTGGGTCCCCAAAAGGACAAGTCAAAAAAGAGAGAGCGAGAGAAAAAAAAAAAAAAAGACAAACATTCATTACAGAGTTGCATTACATTTATACATTGATTTGGAGTCATTCCCTACAATGTTGAATATTCTTCTCCAGGGGTATGTGAGCTGCCTGGGTGGTTCTAGGGTGGACGTCTCGCCTGCCAAGAGCATGCCAACACCCTCTATTTTGGTCTCCTTTTTAGGCTATTTTGATTTTTAGAAATATTGTTGCATGTAACCATCATACCCATTTCTCCTTTTCATTTATTTCCAGATAGAATTTTTCAAAAATAGTTTGAGTAGGTTCACACCTTCTGATCGATTGTCTTCGGTATTTACCACAACTGTGCTTACTTCCACCGTCCTTGTGTATACATCGGCCTTGCTCCACCATCATCGTTTGTCATCTTTTACATTTTAAAATCATTTGTCAGTTTTTACAGTTAATCATTAAATGTATTTGGGATTCTATGGTTTAGTGAAGATCTAACTAAATGTTACTTTTTCCAAGTGCTCAGCCCATCGTCTGGACCTTTAAAGCTGCGTATTCCTTTTCTTCTCATTAACTTATGGGGCAAACAAGCATTCGCTAAATTATTCCGTATGCTCACACTTGCCTTAGGCTAGTCATGTCCTATCATTCCCTTGTCCCGGCTCCTCAACTGCTCGGAGAAGTCTATGCCCTTGACCGAGTGGTCTCTACATGGGATGCCAGAGTGCCTTCGGAAGAACTAAAAATAACCACGTGGATATTTCCAAGGGAGTTAGCTCAGCAGGGCTGACTGGCACCTGGCGGCCCTCCTGTATTTCCTCTCTCAGTTATTAATACGGCCAGACAGGCAGCTGCTCTGACCTGAAACTCTAGAATAATCCTTAAATCCTCACATCCGGTTGGTTTACAAGTTTTGCTAGTTCACCCTCTCAAACATCTCCCAAACATCTTCTCTCCTCCCTCCTGACACTGCATTCATCACAGTCCTGTGCTCTGTCGCTTTTCAGGTTGAGTGTCAGCTTCTCGGAGAGGCTTTCCTGACACCCTATACAGAGAACACTCCACCTCACAGCTGCCATTAGATCATCTTGTTTGCTTTCTTCCTAAGTGTTATAGAGATCTATAATGACTCATTTAGAACTTTTGACTTAATTATTGTCTGTTTCTTCACTGGAATGTAAGTGCCATGGTGTCAGGAACTGGTCCTGTTTTCGGTAGTAGCAGAGGGTCTCGTTTCCAGCTTGCAGCAGGCGTGAGATAATGATTTATTGTAAGAATGAATGAATGACATGATGCCCTCCTGTTATAAGGTTCATTTGCTTCCTTTACTCATCTTGCCAATCAACCATCTGCACTGATAAACGTTTTTTTTTTAATTAAAAACAGAGATCTGATCATGTTACTTCCCCACTTAAAATTTTTGAAAATTTTCAGTGTCTTCTTAAGTACAAGATAGATATTAATTCTCAGCCTATAAAGAGTGGTAGACTTACTTTTAATCTATTTTAAATGAGATCTTGACTAGAACTGAATATCCAATAGTAAGGCATAGTCTCAAAATTCATATTTGGTCTCATATTCATCATTTAAGCATCCAGTTCTTGGTTTTGGCTCAGGTCATGATCTCGGAGTTCTCAGCAGCCAGCAGGATGTCTGTTTGAGATTCCTTCTTTCCCTCTCACTCTGCCCCTCCCTTCCACTCTCTCTCCCACTCTCTCTAAAATAAATTAAAAAAAAAAAAAACACAAACTATGAAATTTACTTCCATATCATTTAATGATATGAATTAATTCCTTCTAAGGTGAATCATAAAATAATATTCCTAACTTTTTCTCTTTTTAGAATAAGTTTTTTAAAAAGATGTATTTATTTATTTGAGAGAGAGAGAGAGCACGAGCAGGGGGCAGAGGGAGAGAGAGAGAGAGAATATGTGAAGCTGACTCCAAAACCAGGAGTCACATGCTTAACCGACTGCACCACCCAGGTGCCCTCTTCTTTAGAATAAGTTTTAATGATGTTATTTTGAATTATGCTTTGTTCTTAATAGATCTATGCTCTTTTCAATTATATATTATCTTTATATTTTTTATTTATTTTTTTTACATATTTTTTAATTGGAGTTCAATTTGCAAACATATAGCATAACACCCAGTGCTCATCCCATCAAGTGCCCCCCTCAGTGCCCGTCACCCAGTCACCCCCAGCCCCCAACCACCTCCCTTTCCACCACCGCTTGTTTGTTTCCCAGAGTTAGGAGTCCTCATGTTCTGTCTCCCTTTCTGATATTTCCCACTCATTTTCTCTCCTTTCCCCTTTATTCCCTTTCACTATTTTTTATATTCCCCAAATGAATGAGAACATATAATGTTTGTCCTTCTCTGATTGACTTATTTCACTGCATCATACCCTCCAATTCCATCCACGTCGAAGCAAATGGTGGGTATTTGTCGTTTCTAATGGCTGAGGAATATTCCATTGTATACAGAGACCACATCTTCTTTATCCATTCATCTTTCGATGGACACCGAGACTCCTTCCACAGTTTGGCTACTGTGGACATTGCTGCTATAAACATCGGGGTGCAGGTGTCCTGCCGTTTCACTGCATCTGTATCTTTGGGGTAAATCCCCAGCAGTGCAATTGCTGGGTCATAGGGCAGATCTATTTTTAACTCTTTGAGGAACCTCCACAGAGTTTTCCAGAGTGGCTGCACCAGTTCACATTCCCACCAACAGTGCAAGAGGGTTCCCCTTTCTCCACATCCTCTCCAACATTTGTTGTTTCCTTCCTTGTTAATTTTCCCCATTCTCACTGGGGTGAGGTGGTATCTCATTGTGGTTTTGATATGTTATTTCCCTGATGGCAAGTGATGCGGAGCATTTTCTCAAGTGCTTGTTGGCCATGTCTATGTCTTCCTCTGTGAGATTTCTGTTCATGTCTTTTGCCCATTTCATGATTGGATTGTTTGTTTCTTTGCTGTTGAGTTTAATAAGTTCTTTATAGATCTTGGCTACTAGTCCTTTATCTGATATGTCATTTGCAAATATCTTCTCCCATTCTGTAGGTTGTCTTTTAGTTTTGTTGACTGTTTCTTACACTAACAATGAGACTGAAGAAAGAGACATTAAGGAGCCAATCCCATTTACAATTGCACCCAAAAGCATAAGATACCTAGGAATAAACCTAACCAAAGAGGTAAAGGATCTATACCCTAAAAACTACAGAACACTTCTGAAAGAAATTGAGGAAGACACAAAGAGATGGAAAAATATTCCATGCTCATGGATTGGAAGAATTAATATTGTGAAAATGTCAGTGCTACCCAGGGCAATTTACACATTTGTCCAATCAAAATACCATGGACTTTATTCAGAGAGTTGGAACAAATCATCTTAAGATTTGTGTGGGATCAGAAAAGACCCTAAATAGCCAGGGGAATATTAAAAAAGAAAACCATAGCTGGGGGCATCACAATGCCAGATTTCAGGTTGTACTACAAAGCTGTGGTCATCAAGACAGTGTGGTATGGCACAAAAACAGACACATAGATCAATGGAACAGAATAGAGAACCCAGAATGGACCCTCAACTTTATGGTCAACTAATACTCGACAAAGGAGGAAAGACCATCCACTGGAAAAAAGACAGCCTCTTCAATAAATGGTGCTGGGAAAATTGGACATCCACATGCAGAAGAATGAAACTGGACCATTCTCTTACACCAGACACAAAGATAAACTCAAAATGGATGAAAGATCTAAATGTGAGACAAGATTCCATCAAAATCCTAGAGGAGAACACAGGCAACACCCTTTTTGAACTTGGCCACAGTAACTTCTTGCAAGATACATCCATGAAGGCAAGGGAAACAAAAGCAAAAATGAACTATTGGGACTTCATCAAGATATATATTTTCTTTTTAAGTCAGTTTTTTTATAACAGATAGTCAAGATACCCTTTCTTTGGTGGAATAGAAAATTTCCTTCGGTGCTAATCAACTCTAATTTTGTGACCTTTAATGCTGCTTTCTAGTATAAAATGTTCCCACATTTATTGCTAATCCAGTACTTTGTGATTAATAACTTAGAGGATGCATTTTGGTAAATAAGTCCCTAGTTTGTCCATAAATAGTGCTAAGCTTACCCATTACTTATAAGTTCAATAATATAAATAATCAGATCTAATTTTATAGTTTAATAAAGAGATTAATTGGGTTAACCACACTATTTTTTTCCTGTTTTTGGTTTTGTCATATTTTCTTAAAGTACAGTGTGTGAGGAGCTATTAAAATATAATTTGAAAAAATTTAAAAACTGTAAAAACTGTGATGTATTTTAAAGGCCATATGATTAATATGAAGTGTAATAGAATAGTCTCAGGCTATGATGCTCAAAATTGTTCTAGCTCATTACATTTATTAAATCATCAGGACAAATTGTCATTATATATGTATCTAGTCTTTTTTTATCATTTGAAATTATAACTTTGAGACTTTTACTGATAGCCATGAGGGACTAATAAGCACTAAGTTTACTATATAGAAGCAACTAGAATGTTGATTATATAGAATATATAAAAATATTGTTTTAAGATATTAGATGATAGATGATACATATCTATACACTCTGAGAAAAGAGAACACATTTGATGTTTCCAGTGACTGATGCAGCTTTCTCTCTGGAGACTGTCTCTCAGACTATAGCACAGGGAGAGGAAGACCTAAGCTAAGCCCAGAAGTTTTACTGAACTGCTAGATAGAGATCAGAGTTTGGGGAGGCAACCTAAATTTGTGAAGCAGAATACTGAAGGAGGGTAATTTTGAGAGATAAAGCTCCAGGAGTCTATGTGGGGGTCCCCCTATGTTTTTGACTAACTAGAAAACTTCTCATGCAAAAGTTGAAAAGCATGCACAGAATTATGAAGGAGTTGAAATTGAACTTTCAAGACTGGGAGACACATCATTTCTAACCAGCCATAGTGAAGAGATATTATTTAATAGTTCTATAATTCAATACAGACCCAAAAGGAGTCATGGAAAGCTAAACTAAACCTAGAGTAAAGTCTACTTTAGTGTTACCCTAGCAAAGCTTTAAAACTAACACTGAAAAGATCATGTTAATCCACAAAACACTTGATCTTAGCCAAAAGGTCAAGAAGTGATTTATCCACAAAACAAAAGACACTATTCTTCAAAGGAAGATAACAAAGTCCAGATACTCAACGGCATAAAATTTGTAAGACTTCATCACTTTAACAATTGATCAATAATTAGTACACAACACAAACAGAAAAAATATGACCTATTATCAGAAAAAAAAACAACAGAGATTGAAACAACAGAGATATCAGAATAAGCAGATATGAACTTTAAAACATCCATTGTAAATATTTTCAAAGAGTTAAAGTTGGACACAAGGAGAAAAGGAAACCATAAAATTAAAACTAATAGAATTTCTAGCCTGAAAAAATTAAATATAAAACATAAAAAATGGACGGATGGGTTTGAAAACAGATTAGATGCTACAGAAGAAAAAAAATACTTATAGTGTTATAGGCTGAATTTATATTCCCCCCAAATTTGTGTGATGAAATCTGATCCTTAATGTGGTAGTATTGGGAGGTGGTGCCTTGGGAGGTGATTAGGTCATAAGGGTAGAGTCCTCATCAATGAGATTAGTGCCCTTAAAAAAGAGACTCCAAAGAGGTTTTTTTTTTTTTTTTTTCTTTTTGCCTGTCTGCCAAGTAGCCTGTGAACCAGGAATTAGACTCTCACAAGACACTGAACTTGTCAGAAACTTGGTATTAGACTTCCCAGACTCCGGAACTGTGAGAAATAAATTTCTGTTATTTACAAGTCACCTAGTCTATAGTAATTTGTTAAAGTAGCCCAATGAACAAGACACACAGTTACAGTTAAGAAAAGAAACAGACTGAAGCAAAGAGAGAAGAAATCATTTTTTAAAAATATATATGATGAAAGTAGAGGAGAGACATAAGACTGTTGAAGAAATTAATTAAATTTTCCCCAATTTTAAGAAAACTCTAATTTCACAGGTCCAGGAAGCTCAATGATCCTTCAGCAAAATAAATATCAAATAAATCTTTATGAAGGCATATAATAAAATTTATGGAAATGAAGGATTACCCAATAATATTTTTGGAGGGGGGGGTTAAATAATTTAATAAGAAGTCATGACTAAAAAGAGATGATTTTATTTTAAAAAGGATGCATTTATATAATACACACGCTTCTAAAATAGAAACCTGTAATATATGGCCTTGAAACTCCACATGCTTTGGTTGCATTTGGAAAGCATGATCACCTATATGGGTGTGCAAGTCTCATGTTACAGTGGACCATCCAGTAGGTTATGGAATGATTTCAGCCACCACCATTTAATGATTTTTAAATCAGAATCTCTTCTGCATATTCTGTTATGGTAAGCAGTATGCAATATTCTTTTTTAAAAAATATTATTTATTTATTTATTCATGAGAGACACAGAGCATGAGAGAGAGAAGCAGAGATACAGGCAGAGGGAGAAGCAGGCTCCCCGTAGGGAGCCTGATGTGGGACTTGATCCTGGGTCTGCAGGATCACAACCCAGGCTGAAGGCGGCACTAAACCGCTGAGCCACCGGGCTGCCCAGTATGTAATATTCTTAAAGTCAGCCAGAATAGAAATGGAGAAAGATAAGAATAACTACAGACTTCATATTAGGAATTATGCAATACAGAAGACAATGAAACATCTTTAAGATGCTACAGGGGAAAACAACCTGTCAGGCTATATTTCTATATGAAGAATAAAGGCTAAGTAAAAAATTCTTCAGCAAACAAAAGCTAAGATAATTTCTCACCAAAATATAATTTATTATTATAGAAAATAACTACCGTGGGGATTATAACCTATAGAAAAATAATATGTAATAATAGTAAAAGGGCAAAAGGAGAAAATGAAACCATACCATTTTAATATTCTAACATTACATATAAAGTAATATAATGTGAAGGTATGCTAAATTAGAGTTGCATATTATATGCATATGAGTACAATGTATGTATGTTTATATGTGTATATTATTTATAATAATGCATGTGATGATTTATAATAATGCTATTTATAACACTGTATATGTATACAGTACATAGATGTATAAATATTATATGTTATATATATATTAGTGCAGATAAAAATACAATACTAAAAAGTGATTATTCAAAAATAAAGCCGAAAAAGAAGAAGAAAATAAAAAACAGATGGAAGAAATAGAAAATATATGAAAAGAACTAGATTTGACCCAATTATATGAATAATCCTACTAAGTATAAAGTGACTAAACCAGAACTGAATGATAGAATTTTCAATTACAAGAGAAGTGTCCTTGTCCACATATAGTCTATGTTGTCCATAGTGGCTTTTGAATACTTGAAATGTAGTGACTGAAGACCTGAATTTTTAATTTTATTTGACTTTAATTTATTTAAATTTAAACAGCTATATGTGGCTAGTGATTACTGCACTGGACAGTGTATTTCTAAACATTTCAAAAAGAAGACAGAAACTACCAGTGTAGATGAAGAAGCAAGATTCAGTTATATGTTGGCTATAAGATATAACCTTTATACATAAAAACTCAGATTGAAATGTAAAGAATGGAAAAAAAAACATGTCAAGAAAATCTTAATTATCAGAAATATGGAATGGATATATGAAAAATAATATGATTTTAGAAGAAAAAATATTAATAGATATAGACATTTAATATGGAAGATAAGATTTCAAAGAAGACATTAACAATACTAATACATATATACTGATAGCAGAACTTTTTGGTACTTTTTTGAAGGGTTTACATGCTTGGGGAACCTGAGCACTCACACATGCCACAGGCCATCATTAAACCAGGCTTCGAGTTCCATGAAGACAAAAGCTCTTTTGTTTGGGACCTTGCTCTATGTATCTCTTTATCAGGCTGTTGATTCACATACTTTATCATATCTTTTAATGAGCTGGTAAATGTGTTTCCCTGAGTTCTGTGACCTGCTTTAGGAAGGTAATCTTTTTTTTTTAATTTTTATTTATGATAGTCACACACACAGAGAGAGAGGCAGAGACACAGGCAGAGGAAGAAGCAGGCTCCGTGCACCGGGAGCCCGACGTGGGATTCGATCCAGGGTCTCCCGGATTGCGCCCTGGGCCAAAGGCAGGCGCGAAACCGCTGCGCCACCCAGGGATCCCTAGGAAGGTAATCTAAACAGATCATTGTAACCTCCAATCTGTGGCTAGTAGATCAGAAGCACAGGTAACAGCATGGCATTTGCACCTGGTATCTGAAGGGGGATAATGGGGTTGGGAGGAAGTCTTGTAGGACTGAAGCCTTAACCTGGAATCTCATGCTATCTCCATTTAGATAGTGTCAGAACTGAGTTGAATTGAGCTGAATTTTTGCATGGTGTTGTACGTGGGGGAACCCCTACTCACATTGGAATTGGATCTAGGAACTCTAAAAGAGGTGGTTTTAAAATATGACCACACATTTTTGATACTTCATCCTTGAAGAGGTGATTGTCCATCCCTTGGGTAAGATCTATATTTAATAACCAGCTTCTAATGAATAAAATTTGTCAGAAGATATAGTATGTGACTTCTGCAACTAAGTCATAAATGGTAATACAGATTCCTCCTTCCTCTCTCTCTCTCTGTCTCTCTCAGACAACATGGTTTAGGGTAAGCCAACTGCCATATTGTAAACAGCCCTATGGTGAAATACATGTGGCAAGGAGCTGAAGCATCTTGTTGACAACCATTTTTTTTTAAAGATTTTATTTATTTATTCATGAGAGACACACACAGAGAGGCAGAGACACAGGTGAGGGAGAAGCATGCTTCCTGTGGGGAGCCGATTGTGGGACTCAATCCCAGGACCCCGGGGTCACACCCTGAGCTGAAGACAGATGCTCAATCACTGAGCCACCCAGGCGTCCTAGGTGACAGCCATTTTAGAAGTGGGTCTTCCAGCCCCTTATACCCTGTGGGTAACAATAGTCCTAACTAATGTCTGGCTGACAACCTCAAAAGAGACCCACTCAAGTGAAGAGAACCATCCAAATAAATTGTTATGATTTCCTGATTCAGAGTAACTTTAAAATACTAAATGTATTTTAAGCTTCTAAGTGTTGGGATACATTGTTATGAGGTAATAGATAACTATTATAAGACCTGAAAGGTAAAATAGAAATGTCAAAAATTATAGTTGGAGATTCCAACACTTACCTCTTAGTAAATGACAGAACAAATAAACACCTAATGAATAAGTATAAAGAACAATGTTAGCAACCAGTTTCACTTAATTAACCTTTACAGACTATTCCATCTAAGAATAGCAGAATATCATTATTTTCTTTATTTTAAGATTATATTTATTTATTCATGAGATACACAGAGAGAGGGAGAGAGAAGAATAGACACAGGCAGAGGGAGAAGCAGGCTCCATGTAGGGAGCCTGACATGGGACTCGATCCCGGGACTCCAGGATCATGCCCTTGGCCAAAGGCAGGCGCTAAACCGCTGAGCCACCCAAGGATCCCCTATTATTTTCAACTGAATATAGAACTTTCTTTAAGATAGATCATATGCTAGAATAAAAAGCAAGTCTCAACACATGTAAAAATCTTAAAATCTTGCAAAGTATATTCTCTGGCCAAAAAAGAATTAAATTAGAAATAATAACAATAAGACACCTAGTAAGACCTGAGAAATTTGGATATTAATAACTGTCTTAATCCATTTTAACTGCTATAACAAAATGCCATAGACTAGGTGGCTTATAAAGAATAGAAATTTATTTTTCAGAGTTATTGAGACTGAGAAATTCAAGATCCAAGTGTTGGCAGTTTTAGCACCTGATGAAAACCCACTTCCTGGTTCATAGAGGTTTTATTTTTGCTTTACCCTTACATAGCAAAGAGGGCAAGGGAGCTCTCTGGAATCTCTTACCAGAGTACTAATCCCATTCATAATGCTTCATCCTCATGACCTAATTGCCTCCCAAAGGCCCCACCCTCTAATACTATCACTTTGGGCATTAGAATTTCAACACGAACCTTGGGTAGACACAATCATTGAGACCATAGCAACAGCACACTTCAAAATAACACATAGGTCAAATAAGAAGACAGACACAAAAAAAGGATTTTTGCATTAATTTTTTTAAACTCCAAATTTGTGGGATGCTGTAGTAGTTACATAAATTGTATGAAAGAGATATCTATAATCAATGATTTAAGTTTCTGCCATTAGAAACTTAAATAAGAATGAAGTAAACTCAAAATAACAAGGAAGAAAAATTTAAAGATACAAGGATAAATCAATAAAAACAAAAAATAGACAAATGGAAATGAATAAATATAGAAAGATAAATACAAGAATAGAATGGAATGAATAGAAGAAAAAATAGAAGACAAAAAAATGTATAAAAAAACCTGATATAAAAAGATAAAGGAGACACAAGTTACCAATATCAGGAAAAAGGTGTCATCACTGCCAATTGTATAGACATTAAAAGGATAATGAAGAAATATTATGAATAACTTTATGCCAACAAATTTGACAACTTAAATAACATAAATTCCTTAAAAATTACAAATTACCAAGCCGATATGATAGAAAATCTGAATCATTCTATATCTACTTAAAACATTGACTTTGTAATAAAAAAAAATCTTCCCCCAAAAGGGGGGGAAGAGAACTATAGGCCCAGATGGTTTCAACAATGAGTTCTGTCAAACATTTATGGGAAAAATTATACAAATTCTAAAATTTTTTAAATTTATTTATGATAGTCACAGAGAGGGGGGGGGCAGAGACATAGGCAGAGGGAGAAGCAGGCTCCATGCACCAGGAGCCTGATGTGGGATTCGATCTGGGGTCTCCAGGATGGCGCCCTGGGCCAAAGGCAGGCGCCAAACCGCTGCGCCACCCAGGGATCCCAAATTATACAAATTCTAGGCAAACTCTTTCAGAAGGACCATATTCCAACTAATTATATAAGGCCAGCATTACTTTGGTACTAAAACCAGATATAAATATGATGAGAAAAATTACTATAGACTAATATCCCTCATAGATGTAAAGACACTTGACTAAATATTAGCAAATATAAACTAGAAATATATAAAAGGAATACCATATCATGACAAATTGGGGCTTATGCCAGGATTGTTAGTTTTATTAACATTGAAAAATCAGTCACTATAATTCACCATGTTAACTAAAGAAATAAATTGTTTATCTAAATAGATATACAAAAAGCATTGCCCAAATTTAATATGCTTTTGTTATGAAAACTCTCAGCAACAGGAGGGAACTTCCTGAAACTTGAAAATATGCACCTATTGAAAACATGTAGACATCATCATAATAGTCAGTGAATGACTGATTTCCCCTCTGATCAGACACTAAGCAAAAATGTCTGTTTTTGTCACTGCTATTCAACTTTTTCCTGGAAGTCATATCCAATGCAATATGGCAAGAAAAAAATGTAAGAAGCATACAGATTGAAATTGAGGAAGTGACACTATATTTGTAGATAATATGATCCTATACATGAACTATACTAAGGAATCTACCTATCAGCTACATGAAGTAACTTTATTTTTTTTAAAAAGAGTTTATTTTTATTTATTTATTTTTTTTTGAAGATTTTATTTATTTATTCATAGAGAATAAATAGAGAGAGGCAGAGATACAGGCAGAGGGAGAAGCAGGCTCCATGCAGGGAGCCCGATGTGGGACTCGATCCCGGGTCTCCAGGATCACACCCCAGGCTGCGCCAAACCGCTGCGCCACTGGGGCTGCCCAACGTGAAGTAACTTTAACAATTTTGCAGAATCCAAGATATATAACCCAAATCACTTGTTTTACTATTAGCATGAAAAATTAAATTGGATAATCCTGTTTATAATAGCAAAACACAAAACGCTCAGAGGCAAGTTTTAGGAAGTATGTTGAAGACACATACAGTGAACACTACAGAGAACTGCTTAGAATATTAAAGATGTAAATAAATGAAGACAGGCTGTATTAATGGATTGGAAGATTCATTATTGCTAAAATATCAGTCCCCCCAAAATTAATCTATAGATTCAACCAAAACTCCCCACTACACTATTTTTTGGGGGTAGAAATTAATCAGCTGATCAAAAAAAAAAGTATATGGAAATGTAAAGGATCTAGATTAATCAAGAGTTTTGTTTTGCAAAACAAAATTGCGGGGTTTACACTACCTAAGTTTGAGGCTACTATAAAGTTACAATAATAAAGACTAAAGAGATAAATATGTATATTTAGAGTCTAAAATAGACCCACATATAGTCAACTTCTGAAAAAAGGGACAAGGTAATCAGATGGGGAAATAATGTCTTTCTCCATAGATGGTGCTGAAACGAATGGGTGGGTATCTGCATGAAAAAAAGAAAGTTCTTACCTAAAGTGCTTTACTTCATAGCAAACACCAAAATTTACTGAAATAAATCGTAAACCCAAATGTAGTAACTAAGATTATGGAATCTCAAAGAAGAAATAGTGCTCACAATTTGGGGCTGAGCCAAGATTTCTGAAATGGGATGCAAAAAGTATTAAGCATAAATGCAAAAAAATCCTCATAAATTGGACTTCATCGAATTAAACAATTCTGTTCTTTGAAAGCAGTTGTTGGTTTGCAAACTGCTGCCCATACAAAGAGGTCAAGGGAGAAGAAAGGCAGAAGACTCCAAGACTGGTAGGTGGTCAGGTTTAATGAGCAAGGGAAGGTACATATGAGGCCAGTCTTGGGTGGCCTTCCGCATATCGCCACACCGACCTCTCAGAATCATAAAAGTTTGTCTAGAGGTCAGCCATTCTGAGGTCCAGGCACGTAAACTGTCCAGGTGTTCTCAACAACAGCACTATCTCAAGGCTGTGTCCTGGAGGCAGCCTTAGTGCTGGGAGAGCAGCCACATTCCAAAGACAAGGCCGGAGGTGAGGAGCCTCTGGTTGCCTGAGTCCAGCCCACAGGTCCCCTGGCAGTCACGTCCTCTTGATGACCTCCTCCAACAATAGTCAAGAAATTGAAAACTCAAACCAAAGACTGAGAACAATAGGCAGCATATTAAGTGTATTGGACAAAGAATTTTTCTTTTTTTTTTTTTAAGATTTTATTTATTTATTCATGACAAACACAGACAGAGAGAGAGGCAGAGACACAGGCAGAGGGAGAATCAGGCTCCATGCAGGGAGCCCGATGTGGGACTCGATCCCGGGTCTCCAGGATCACACCCTGGGCAAAAGGTAGGCGCTAAATCGCTGAGCCACCCGGGGATCCCCCAAAGAACTTTTCTCCAGAATATAAACTTAAATCTTACCACTTAACAATAACATGACAAATGAGCAGAAGAGCTGAGCAGACATTTCACACAAAAAAATCATATAAATGCCCCATAAGGCCATCAAAGCATTTTCAGCGTCATCAGAGAACTGCAAATGGCAATGCCAGTAAGACACCACTGTGCAACCTCTAGAGGAGATGAAATAAAACGGTAGAACCATATTGTAATCAGTTTCATAGCCACCAAGCAGCCCAATAATGTCACTCTTAGGAATTAAGCAATGTAAACACATGTCCTTCTAAACACGGTATTTAAATATTCATGGCAGCTTTACTCTTAATAGCTCCGACTGGAACAATCCTACTGTACTTCAGGTGAAGGTACAAACAAATTGTGACGGTCCGTGTAATAGACAGTTTGGAGCAATGGCAAGGAAGGCACTACTGACCTGCAAAATACTGCGCCGACTGAGGAAAAGACCATTATTTTCTTATTCCACTTACATGAAATTTGGGAAAAGCTAAAATAATCTACAGTCATAGCAGGGCGGGCTACCTGTCAAGGCGGGGAGGTTGGCAAAATTACTGCAGAACGGCAGAAACTTCGGGCAAGTAACAGACTGTATGTTAATCTGGGTAACTGTCAAATGTTGAGTTCACATTAAAAAAATTTGGGGAGGGGTGCCTGGGTGGCTCAGGGTTTGAGCATCTGCCTTTGGCTCAGGTTGTGACCCTGGGGTCCTGAGATCGAGTCCTGAGTCCTGCATTGGGCTCCCCGCATGGAGCCTGCTTCTCCCTCTGCCTGTGTCTCTGCCTCCCTCTCCGTGTGTCTCTTATGAATAATAATAATAATAAAAAAGAATGGGCAGCCCCGGGGGGTCTCAGCAGTTTAGTCCCGCCTTCGGCCCAGGGCCTGATTCAGGAGAACCAGGATCGAGTCCCACCTTGGGCTCCCTGCATGGAGAGGGTTCCCTCCTCTGCCTGTGTCTCTGCCTCTCTCACTCTCTCTGTGTGTCTCTCATGAATAACTAAATAAAATCTTAAAAAAAATCTTAAAAAATTGTTAAATTTTTTTTTAAAATTAAGATTTTATTTTTTAATGATTTTACTTATTTATTTGAGAAAGAGAGACCATGAATGGGGTTGGGGAGAGAGGCAGAGGGAGGGGGGGGAGAGAACCCCAAGCAAACTGGAAGCTGAGCTGGGAGCCAAACACCCACTTGGATCTCACAACCCAGACAGAGGTCATGACCTGAACTGAAACCAAGAGTCCAAAGCTTAACTCACTGAGCCCCCCACCTGCCCTGGGAGTTTACATTTTTTAAAAATATCAAATGGGTTCATTTATTTTGTGTACATTGCACCTCAATTTGGTTGAAAAAACATTGCTCTGACACTAGTGATTCTTCTGTATCTTAATTTTGGCTAAGGAACTATGTTTTTTTTTTTTTTTTTTCCTGTTGAATCACAAGTAGAGTTGACAGCTGAGATCAGTCTTATTCTCAACCTTGGGCCAGACTGCATTTTGCAATTTTCACAACAAAGAAAAAACAAAACAAAAACAAAAACCAATTCTAGAGTTTGTTAGTACTAACATTACTGGAACTCCAGAAGATGGAAAATATTGAGGGATATCCGTGTACAGGGGCAGCACTTGAGCAGCTGTTCCCCATCAGTGCAGGTGGGAACAACACCTCCTTTATCTCATGGAAAGGAAACTCATAGATAATATCATTTACCTTCAATGCAGTCTTTAAAAACTCCACATAATGGCTTAAATGTGAAATAAAAAAGGGAAACAGTAACTTATAGGACACAAGGTGCGTTCCCATGTTGTAAACGCGTGGGCGAGGCTGGGGTTCAGGGGTTCGCCCCACGCAGAAGGCCGCCCGCCCCACGGGGTGGTCCTCAGGGTGGGATCCGCCGTATGGTGGGCACAACCCGCTCACGTCCATGCAGACGCAGCCGAGGACAAAGCCGCGCGCTGTAGGGCCGCGTCGACTCGGATTCGGGTCAGGTGGATCCGGGGTGGCTCCCCTGCGCGCAGGCCGCGGCCCCAGCAGGCGCTGGCGCGTGGATGCCCCCCGCCCCCGCCCGGGATGGGACTGCGCCGGTGACCCGGGGCCCCCACGCGGCGAGGGCTGCCAGGCCGTGGGGACCCTGCGCCCCGCAGCCCAACCCGGGAGCTGCGCCCGAGGAGCTGTTGGAGGAGCTGGCGGAGGCCGCGGGAAGCAGCAGGGGCAGGGGCGGGGGCGGGGGTGGGGGGTGGGGGGGGGAACGCTGCGCCCTAACCTTGTCGCGCGCATCGCGGGGGGGCGAGGGGCGTTTTCCGTCCTTTCGTCTGTGGGGCGGCCCCCGGGTCCCCGGGGTGGCCGGCGGAGGAGGTCTGGGGGCCGCCCATCGGGGCTCCGGGGTCACCGGGGTCACCGCGGCTGGGACGGCCCCGCGCCCCGCGCCCCGCGCCCCGCGCCAGCCAGGCCGCCCGGACGCTCTCCTCGTGCACCGACGCCTCGCCCCGCCGGCTCCCCCACTTCGCAGTCGCGGGGCGCGGGGCGGGCTATGGAGGGAGCCCCGTCGGGGCGGGGGCGCAGGGACGGGACCCTGGGGGGCGGGGGCGCAGGGACGGGACCCTGGGGGGCGGGGGCGCAGGGACGGGACCCTGGGGGGCGGGGGCGCAGGGACGGGACCCTGGGGGGCGGGGGCGCAGGGACGGGACCTTGGGGGCGGGGGCAGGCGGGACCCTGGGGCGGACGCAGGGACGGGACCCTCGCGGGGAGGGGCGCAGGGACGGGACCTTGGGGCGGGGCGCAGGGACGGGACCCTGGGGGGCGGGGGCGCAGGGACGGGACCCTGGGGGGCGGGGGGTGCAGGGACGGGATCCTGGGGGAGGGGCGCAGGGACGGGACCCTGGGGGGGCGGGGGCGCAGGGACGGGACCCTCGCGGGGAGGGGCGCAGGGGACGGGACCCTGGGGGGCGGGGGCGCAGGGACGGGATCCTGGGGGGAGGGGCGCAGGGACGGGACCCTGGGGGGCGGGGGGGCGCAGGGGCGGGGACCCTGGGGGCGCGGGGGGCGCAGGGACGGGACCCTGGGGGGCGGGGGTGCAGGGACGGGACCCTGGGGACGGGAGTGCCGGGGACCCTCAGAGGAGGAGGCGCAGGGGACCCTGGGGGGCGGGGCCGGCCGGGGCGGGACGCAGGGGGCGGGCCCTCCTCCTCCTCCTCCTCCTCCTCCCCGGGGCGGGGGCCGGGCCCTCCCCCCTCTCCCCCTCGTCCTCCTCGTCCTCGGGCGCCGGCGGCCGCTCCCGGAGCTCCCAGCGAGCGCCTGTGCCGCGATGCCCGGGGCCGCCCTTGCGCTCCGGCTCCCGCTCCTGCTCCTGCTGCTCGGCGGGGTCGCGGGGGCCGCGGGGGCGCAGCAGCCGCCGCAGAGAGGTACGGTGGCGGGTCGGGGCGGGCCGGGGCGGGTGGGGCGTCCCCGGGGCCGTGGGGGTGGCCCGCGGGTCCCGCCAGCACCTCCGCGCCCGCCGCGCGTCCGGGCCGACTTCTCCGCGGCTGGCAACTTTGCGCGAGCGCGGCGGCGTCTCCCAGCGCGTGGACGGCGCCTGACCCCTGGGCTGTTGGTTTTCTGGCTTGAGGCCTTGGCTTCCGAGTCTCTGTAGGGAGTTTGTGAAGTGCGGGGAATGGACTTTTTCTCTCCGGGCCCCGGGACCTGCAGCCCTCCTTTGCTGCCCACATCCCACCCCCGGTAGGGCCCCTTGGCTGCAGCGCAGACGACACTGGCCCGGCCAGGTGCGCCCTCGCGACCTGGGCCAGCAGGTGTGCGCGGGGCGGCCGCGGGGATGCTCTTCAGGGCCGGGCCGCGCAGTGTGGGTGCGCCTGGGGCCGCCGACACCCCTGGGAGCCTTCGCAGACTTATCTTAGGATCGTGAATTTCAAAAGAAGTACGTGGACGCCGTTTTAGGACATAATTTACGATACATCATTTCAGCGCACATGTTTAGGAGTCGAAAAACATGTATTAACGTAAAAAAAAAAAAAAATTAAGTTTGGCTTCAGATACCGAGATAGTCATGCGGGGAGCACCAGATCTGCAGGTCGGCAGCTTTTGAAAGTTTTGATGGGACTGAGTCTGTCAGAGTTTTGAGATCTGTCCATCCCTCTTTTAGTTAAACGGAAGAGAGCTGTGTCCAGCCGTTCTGGGAGTTTTTCTTCTTATGATCTAACATTTGTAACAGTCCTATTTTATCTTAAAAGGAGTAAAAAAAAAAAAAAAAAAAAAAAAAAGGAAAGCTCTAATCTTCTTGCTACAATATTAACTCCCTGATTAAAATTCCTAGAATAAAAAGACCTTAAGGTCGCCATAGGACTTTTTTCCTTCTATTTTTGCTTTTCCTTCTCTGCGAGGTAAAACGGGGTCAGTGGGGCTTCATTAATAGAATTTATGAGAGTGAGTTTGAGAACTTCTCCGGCAGCTGATTTTTAAAAATACTACTTTAAAATATTAGCCTTGCTTGGTTAAATCATATTTTAAAAATATTTATATACTTTATATAATATTTATATATTTAAAATATTTATATATTTTAAAATATTTATATATTTTGTATTTATGTATTTTGTATTTATATATTTATATATTAAATATTTAAAAAATATTTATATATTTACTTTTTATTTGAGAGAGGAGAGCAGGAGGGAGGGTCAGAGGCAAAGGGAGAAGCAGACAGCTTCTCCCTTTGGGCACAGGTAGCCCAACACATGAGTCCATCCCAGGACCCCAGGATGATGACTGGAGCAGAAGGCCACCACCTAACCAACTGATCCACTGGGCACCTGGTTGTATGATGTTTTAACAATACCTGTTGCTTTCATACTGTTAAGCAGCTGGGAGGAAAGAGAGGCCAGGAGCACCCATCCTTCTGAACCCTTGGAGGGGCACAGAAGCTCACAGCATGCAGAAGGGGGAGCCACTGGGTCCCTGAGAAATTTCCTGGGGTGCTGCCCACACTCCTCCTTCTCTCTCTCCCACCCCTCCCTTCCCTAGCCCTCTTCCTCTTTCTCCTCCTTTCCTTCTCTTCCTCCTCCCTCCCTCCCTCCCTTCCTCCCTCCTTCTTTTCCTCTTTCTTTCTCTGTCTCTCAGTCTTTCTGTCTCTATTTTATCTGAAATAAAATTAACTCATTTTTATGGTCCAGACACAAGGTGAGGTCAATGCAGATGGGAGCGTTTATATTGCCATTGTGTTCAGAGATCCCTTGAAAGCCATACACAGTGAGGGATTCTGTGCAAAGTAGCTATAACATAGAATCTACTATAGACTGCTCTCGTCCGCTTTCTAGAATCTGT
Source organism: Vulpes lagopus (assembly GCF_018345385.1). Taxonomy (NCBI): domain Eukaryota; kingdom Metazoa; phylum Chordata; class Mammalia; order Carnivora; family Canidae; genus Vulpes; species Vulpes lagopus. Next base: position 124,796,043 of record NC_054825.1, read on the forward strand.
TTATTATTATAGATCATTTGCAGTGTATTTAAAGATTGGTTCAGGGATAAATGGCTAAAATGAAAAGTATATATATATATATATATATATATATATATATATATATATATTATAATACCTGAAATTTATACAGTGTTTCCTAATTTAAAAATGCTTTGTATACATTAGCTTATTTCACCCTCAGCTATTATTATTCTTACTAGAAAAGTTTAAAACTGGAGACTTGGAGTAGTTGTGACTTAAGTTCATGCAACTGATAATAACTTATTTTTCAACAACTAAAAACACTTCTAGTATTGTTTGTGCTAAAGTTCCCTTTTTTAATGATACCAACATTTCTTTTCATTTATTGCGGGGCCAGGTTTTCTGTTTAATGTTGTTCTATTACAGCCACACTCTCAGTGAAGATCATTGGCTAGGAATGTGACTGACGAAGTTTTTGGCTTTCATACTTTTCTCTTTGATTATACTAACATTGACCTTCTTCGCCAAGCACTGATTGTTTAGAAAGAGTTCCTTTTTTCCCTTATAGTATGGTGACAATTTATTAAGAATATTGACAGGAAGCAATCATTCTTAAATGTCGTAATTGAGTTAGAAGTTTAACCAGATTTTTTGTTTTTGATTTTTTTCCTTAAAATCTTGTGTAGGTTCTCTAGCTCACTGAGTTGTATGAATAGTATTGATTCAGTAAGAATATTCTAAGGAAATTTTTTTAACTATATATGATTGACAAACTAAAATGATGTAGTCAAAGTGGGTTTGTGTTTCGGCAAGGCAGTAGATGAAATCTTTTTCTGATATTCTTGTGAATAATTTGTGGAAATGGAAATCTAATGGTAGGGCAATTGCAACTGATTGGAAGTAGTTTCCAGAGAATCTTGCATAGTTGTTTAAAGTCAATTCGGAAGGAAATCTCCGGTAATGTGATAGAGGTTTCCTTATGTTCATTTGTCTTGGTGATGGCTTGACGGAAAACATAAAATCCAAGCTTATCAGAAATGCAGGTCCAAAATTGTTAAAGGTGGCTAAGCTGTTAACAGGAATTTTGAAGGTCTGTATAGCCTGGACCATGAACAGAACCTATGCAGAGCTGGTTTTATTATTTGTATGCAGACATTAAATAATTTCATTTGCCCTCTTCTAGAAATATTTTGTTTCTATTAATATGGGGATGAGTACAAAGACAGGATGGGAAAGTCTGAATTGCAGCAAGTTCAATATGAAAATATAGTGTTACATGGTGACAGAAAAGTTAACTCTTACTTAAAAAAAAAACTCCTAGAAACAGAGAAAACTGTTGGGTTAGAACATACTGGGGTGCTTGATTGACAAATGGAGGTCAATTCAGAGGAGGAAGAAGAGAGTAGTTGGGAGTCTAGAAAGATGTCCAGAGGAGGGCTATTTCAAGTGAAGACTTCATTTGGAGAAAGAAAGACTTGGGAAATCATCAGAACTATCCTTGAATTTGGGGATGGCTATTTCATGGTTGAGAACATAAAACATCTTATCTAAACCCTGAACTCACATGCATAGAAGTAAATGACAAGGGGGAATCTTTGAATTAGATAAAATGAGAGGAAGCCTGCTCCTTGTCCCTGCGCCTCCCCGTTCTGAGCTGTTCAGAAATTACCAGGTTGTAGTGGAACACTTAGCTTCTGGAAACGTCCATGCGTTATTAGATGTGCAACGTGTCAGGGATGATTTAGGATGAGATGCCTTTAGAGACATAGTTAAAACTCATCAAGTCTCCAGTGCTTTCCTAAGCCCAAGACTCTAGTAGTACAGTCTATTGTTTTTGGAGCGCATACTTGCATTTGAACTTCTGAATTCTTAAAGATGTCAAGGAAATACTACATGTATATAAATGTATTTTTAGATGCCTTCTGAGATTTAAAGTAAAAACACGTTTGAGATGATCCTCACTCTTTTTTTGGCAAGAATACTTAAAATTTTCGTATGGAGTTTTCACATCACATCAATGGGATGGTTCTAAAACATCCTGTACTATATAAAATGAGAATGCTTCATACAATACCTGAGATTGTAATCATAAACCTGGCATTATTTTTTTGGGTATTATTTTTGCTACTTATGGAACTTAGGTACATATGGTGGTTTGGTCCCTAAAGACTGGCCTCATGGTCTAGTAGAAATATTTCATAACATAAACTGTAGGGCTGAGAGTAAGAACGTATTCAATGTTAATCATTATAAATGTGGTATAATTTTCTTAAAAGACATACACTTTATATTATACATTTTATCTCATGTATCAGCGTTTACAGACACCTCCTCAGTCTTATTCCCAAAAGTTTTCTATCCTAGTATTTCAGGCAAAGTAATGAACTGGATCTCCATCAAGTGTTGCCAACGATCATGAAAAGAACGGCTCTTGCTCTGCCAATTGTTTCTCAATTCACTCTGAAATATGGAATAACCGTCCCCTACGCTAATCGAGGCTTACCAAGAAGAACCAAAGAGTTATATAGACTATGACTCCGTAAGAAAAGCAGGAGTCTACATTTTTCTGGGAGCAATATAGTTAAATTAGAAGAATTTCTGAAGTAGTAGGACTTAGAGTCTTTACCCCATTCAACGATATTGCAATAGCAATGACTCAAAAAAGTTTACTTTGGTTGATTTCACCTCTCCGTATTTTCTCGGTCTCTATTTATTTAAAGCAGACCATTGTCACTATTTTTTCTTTTTTTTTGCCCATACGTAATAAATATTGATTATTCACTGACAAAGACTGTTGTGCTAGACTTTTCAACTTGGACTTTGGAGACCGAATTACTGTAATCCAGACAGATTTAGCATTAAACGATAAACAAAAATGGACTGAAACTTTATTGTTGTTCCGCATCTTTCATAATCTGCTATAGAGTGCAGGGGCCTGAATTCTGGTCCACAAGCAAGAGGAATTCGCAGAGTAGGCCAGCTAATGTCAGCCTAACCTCTGCAGAGCAAGATTAGTGGGGTGGCTTGCTGCCTGGGTGAGATAGCCCAGATGCATACTTGATGCAAGGCAGCATGGCTCGTCAGTAGAATTCTACAGTGCGAGTGGAGTATGACTGGAAGTTTCCAGGCAGGTCAACAGCAAGAGTAAATGGTGACTCTGGGTCACCTGCGCAAGTTGTAGTGGGTTCTTCTTATTTAGCAGTTGGAGACGGTGGAAAAGATCATGAAGAAAATATTGCCGATGATCAGACAAACTGTTTAGGCTTCCAATCCAGAGTGCGGGGGTTTAGGATTTGTGTAGCGTCACGACGTTGACCTGGGTCGCCAGGAGGAATTTAGGCAGAAGTCCAGTTGTGGTGATGGAGAAAACAAAGCAGATGTTAGCAATTGACAAAACTAGATGGGCACATGCCTGTCCAGACTCATGCTGGGCTCAGTGTATACCAGTCAGACAGGAAGAGGATGGATGCTGGACTGTACCGAGTGCTAAGACTGAGCTCAAAGGCCAGAATTTGTGCAGGAAATTGGTGGGCATGGGACTGTGCCTATTGGAATGTGGTTAATGATGAATGTGTTCAGTAAGTAAAACAGAAGAAAAAAATCCCTGCTCTTCTGGAGTTTGTATTCTAGTCGGAGTGGAGATAGGGGACAGAAATATGAATGTATAGTGAATAAGTAATATATTAATAATATATACCTTTAATTAATAAATTATATATTTGTTAATAGTGAATATATAAATTATATAATAATAAATCATAGATAATAATAATATACTGATAAAAGACTAAAAGTACCTATATTTTTAGAATGTAGTGAATGATGAGGTTCCTGAACAAACAAATACACCAGGGTAAGAGGAGTTGGGAGGTCTAGAAGTAAGAGAGAGGTTGGTTGTTATTTTAAAGAGAGTGATGAAGGTTGACCTCATTGAGAAGGTCACGTCTGAGCAAACGAAGGTGAAGTAGGAATGATTCATACAGGTATCAGGTGGAAGAGTTAATAATACCCTTCGCACAAAGAGCAGATTTATAAAGGTCTTCAGCTGGAGCACAGTGAGAAGGGTCAGGGAAATATTGGGGAGCTGGATCATTGTAAATAATTGGCTTTTAGTCTGAGTGAGATTGATGGTATTGTAGAGTTTTGAGCAGAGGTAAATGAATGCATGAAATAATAAGTTAATATTTTCCCAAACAGGCTTTAATCCAATGGACTAGGCCAATAATACAAATGCAGCATTAATTGAAATCCCTTCTCTCCCTGCCACTTCCCATTTGTAGAGCTCTACGAATTAAGTTAAGGGACTCCATTCCAGAGTATTACACCTCAGTGGTCTTATCACTGGAAAACTCAGATGCGTTTTTGTAAAACTTTTTTTCTTTTTCTTTTAATAGGCCTCTCCATCCTATTACGAATGAAAAGAATTTCAGTTATCAGGTGCCTGGGTGGCTCAGTGGGTTAAGCATCTGATTCTTGGTTTCGACTGAGGTCATGGTCTTAGGGTCCTGAGATTGAGCACTGTCCTACCTAGTCAAGCCCCTCAGAGTCTGCTTGAGGTTGTTTCCCTTTCCCTCCCCCACCCTTACATGCACTCTCTCAAATAAATAAATAAATAAATAAATAAATAAATAAATAAATGTTAAAAAATATGTCAGTACCTTAAAACAATGGAAGTGCAGGGAACTGCTACATATCCTTTTATTTGCCCAGTGTTCTTAGAAATATGCCATTGATTTCTTAGAGTAATTTTAACTAATGTGCATGTTAAAAACAAAAATAAGTTGTCCACAGTCCCACATAAAATATGTATACCTTGGACTTCTCTCTTTTTTTTAAATTATTCCTTTTAGTATCAGAGCTAAAGTTTAGATACTGTTGTTAAAAATGACACAATGATGTATTGGTCTGATGACTTCTTTTATAAAACGATCTTTGAAATGTTACCCATTTTTACAATCAGAAACTTATTCTATGTTCTGTTTCAATTTTTATAACTTCTTTAAGGATCACTATAAGCCTTGCAGTAACCTTCAGAGTAAAGTAATACAATTTTGGCCTACTACATTCTATCATTTAGAGCAAGGAGAAAATTTTATAGCTTTTCTCTTTCCCTCCTTTCTTCCGTTTCTTTTTTCCTTCCTCCTTTAGTATCCTGCTTGTGAATAAATTGTGGTTTTCAAAGAGATAATTCCAACAAATACAACTTTTAGGAAGCTATGTAAGGCAAAACTTCACTTAAATCTTACCAAACGCCAGATAATTATAATCTAAATATAGGTTTGAGGCATAATCTAAATTTACATGGTGAGTTAAAGCTAGACATTTGATTGTCAAAGATGTGTAATATGGGTAAAAAACAGTAATTTTTTTCTAGTCCTCTTGGATGTGGGTTTTAACATGGATGTCTGATGCTATTTGTTTTTTATTAGGACACGTGACCTTTAGGAGACGATCATAGAGCTAGTCTGTTAGGGGTTATTATTCATACCACTGGCTCTCTGTGACAGTCTTAATCTACTTTTTTAAAAAAGATTTTATTTATTCATGAGAGACACAGAGGGAGAAGCAGGCTCCATGCAGGGAGCCCAATGTGGGACTCGATCCTGGGACTCCAGGATCACTCCCTGGGCGGAAGGCAGGCGCTTAACTAATGGCTAAGCCACCCAGGCATCCCTTAATCTAGTTCAAATAGAGAGTTAATCTATGCAAATAAGGAATGATGGAGACGGGGGAACTATTTAGTGCCTGGCACTTAGGAAAGGCACTTTGTGCAATGTTAACAAACCCTTCCCATGTAAAGTCCTCTGAGTCGACCACCACGCTGTGCTCTTCTGTAAGGCTCTTTGTATACCTGCATCTCAAGTTCCAGTTGCTTTGAGATTGGTTTAATAGTATCTACCGCATTGTGGGCATTAACACATGTATTTACATAGCAGAGCTGTTTAGTAGATAATATAATTATCCTCATTTTATAGAAGGAAAATAGATGCCTTGCAGCTTGTCAAGGACAAACACAAATTCCAGTGCAAGCTTTAGAATTTAGGAGTTAGCATGGGGTGCCTGGCTCACTTAGTTGGAAAAGCTTACAGCCCTTGACCTCAGGTTGTGGGCTTGAGCCCCATGTTGGGTGTAGAGATTACTTAAATAAATTAAAGAGAAAGAAATTAGGCTATGTGTCCTGCTCCTGATGTTATGGATCCTACATTGTCATCTCTTTTGGACTTTTGCCTCCTTCCTTATCTTTTGTAAAATACTTTGAAATAATCATATCTCCACTTCAAAATTATGTTAGTAGTCTAATCTGAAAACAGAGTTACTAGGTATCATGAAAGAACAAGAAATAAAATATCTTGTCTTTTCATTTAAACAAAACGCATAAAACTATGCAGAAATACATGCTACTTAAAACTTTGCATAAATGTAAAAATATTTGTCAAATTTTAGTCTTTAAATTTTTAGAATTTGGATCACTGGACACTGGACTATAAGAAAGATTAATTGATTTTAGCTTTTCTGAAGTCAGCTTACATAAACAACGTCAGTGGGCTAGAAACACAATGGTATTTATTACATAATTAATTCTTAAAAAAAAATGGAGAGCGATGTATATGTATCAGTGAATGAAAGGGCCAAGAACCAAATATGTATACCTGACTCAAAGAAGAGTTAATCTCAAAATTCCTTTTGGAAAAAATGTAGAACATTGGCATTTTTGTAAAAAGACCTAGAGTACAATTTGAAATTGAACTTTTCTGTTAGAAAATTTTGCAAACCTCCTATGTTTTGGGAGTGTGTGTACCAATAAGTGTGTATGTATGTACCATTTATAGTTTAGAACTCACAGGACCTAATTAATGTATTTAGTATATTTAATATACCAAGATACTTGGCTATTTGATCTGTCTTCTTAAATCAGATTTTCAGTTTTATAAAAAAAATCTAGGATAAGGGCATCTAAGAATTAAATTTGCATAAAAACCTAGTTGCCTTGATAAGTGACTATGAACCACATAATACATGGTAAATGGGGTCATTGTATTTTTTAGTTCAGTAGCTATACCATTAAAACTCTAAGGCGTGACACCTTTTAAGTTGCTTGCAACATATGAAGTTCTGTCTTAAAGAAGAAATAAGCCTAGTAGAGTTGGGCACATCAGGTGTATTTTTGCTAAAGCCTGTATAGCTACCACACTTTTCTGTCTTACTGCCTGCTATGCCCATTTCAATTACTGAGTAAGGCTGAAAGTATGAAACAGAACATGAAGAAGAGCAGTTGTCATTTCAGGGAGCAACTTTATCTCATTGGTTTGTTGTGAGGAATATATAAAACAATGAATATAAAACATGGAGCATCTATTTATTAGGGCTTCAAAAAAATGTGAGTCTCCAAAATGCTTCAAGGAAACTGAATTAAGTTTAAAAACTGTCTTGGTATCAAGAAATTCTGGCTTAAAGCAGCACTTTTTCTCCAACACCGTGGTATACCAAACTCAGCTGAGGCCGTGTATCAAGGAATTTGCTTATATACTTGAAAACACAAATGTATGAATTCAGTTTTAATTGGAATTTGTGTTGTAGTGCTTTGCTACTCTGAACTTTATAGCTTAGCTTGCAAAAAATACCTATCAAGATACACCTCTTTATACCATCAGTTTCTATATACGTTCCTCTGCTTTGGAGAGGACTCTGAACAGTAGAAAAAGGGTCTTTGGGAGATGACAAGAATAGGAGTCAGAGCTGGTTTACCCTTTTATTAAGATCAAAACCCCAAGTCAATGGAGTTTAAATTTCCAATTAAAGTAGAATTAGATTAGATAATACTTGTGAACATTCTTGGCAGCTGATCAGTAGATATTAGATGTTCTTTTTCTTTATTGCTTGATCATAAAGCTCAGAAACGATATTTGCAGTATGTACGACAGCACTTTTCGCTTGAGAAGAGTGAAGTGTTCTAGAAGTTTCTTGGAGGAGAGCCTAGAAGACTATAGATGGCAAGTTACGTCATTGAAGAGAGTTGGAGGTCAACCAAGGTCACACAGCAAGTCAGTAACAGAGATAGGAAGAAGCACAGGGTCCTATAATTAGCGAATAGTTACGTTGGTAGCTCACTGTGAGAGGTGATTTAGACATGTAGCAGGATGGACATTTTAGCAATACTTTGTGGCTATTTATATTTCAAATACGATATAAAACATTTTTTTCCTAGGAATCTCATTTTTGGAAATGCATTTACTAGGGATTGATAAACAATTTTTTTCAAGAAGGGTTTTAATAGGTGATAGCTAAGAAAAATGTGTGGCACGTAGTAAGTGCTCTATAAAGATTAGTTACTATCTTCAGCCCACAAAACGCATGTCCTCTCTCATATCTGCCTGAGTAGAGAGGACAATTCAGCATGTTTGACACACAGTGGAAGTTAATCTCAGGATGGTCTTCAGCGAGAAGTCTAATTGGATTGTAGAAAAGCTTTCAGTATAGACCCTTCTTATTTGAACTTTTTCTGTCCACTAAGGTAAAAAAAAAAATTGTTTTGGAACACGTTATTATTTACCAACCTAGATTGGGAACATTTTTAGTGTGTCTTCCTGCATATTAAATCTAATGGTGAAATTCTAAAAAACCAAAATTGAAACCAAAAACTACCTCAGGAAATCACATAACCTTAACTGATCTCTAGAGAAACTTTTTTTTTTTTAGACTTGGAAATATCAGATTCTGAAAAAGTTTCAACAAAAACATCTCCCATAGGCCCTTTTACTCTTCAAAAAGTTTCAGTCATGCTTAGTATGTAATACAACCATTCAGTTTCTCATTCTGGCACATTAGAAATCACTTAATTTATGATTAGAACTGTAGGATCCAAGTTTTGCCTTCAGCTCTTCTGAGAGATGTCACCTTAAATGACAAGTAAGTCTTTTAATGATTCTGAAGTTCAATTCTCCATCCAAAAAAAAAAAAAGAAAATATAATGTTAGAATAATAAGAAATTAATAAGTTTTATACTGATAGGACTGTTTGTCTTTTATTCTTATTTACTCCTTTATCTCTAGTCTCTAGTGTGAGGTATGGTAGGCATATAACTGAACAATTGTAAAGTGAATGAAGTCACTCTTTGGATAGACCCAAAGGATGCCTTTTTAAAAATTTTACATGTACTATTTTTCTTAATGCTTATATGGTGTTAATTTTTTTAAAGATTTTATTTATTTATTCATGAGAGACAGAGAGAGAGAGAGAGAGAGGCAGAGACACAGGCAGAAGGAGAAGCAGGCTCCTTGAGGCAGCCTGATGTGGGACTCGATCCCAGGATCCTGGGGTCATGCCCTGAGCCAAAGGCAGACACTCAACCATTAAGCCACCCAGGCATCCCTGGTCATATATTTTTATAAGTTATAAATTTCCCTAAATATGGAAACCCAGTGGCACAAAGAGTATTGTTATCAATGCCATTTAAGTGATAAATGTAATTATTTTAGAGTATTTTAGAATATTTAATCTTGCTTTTGAGATTTTTTTTTCCTAAGGATATTCCAGTAAGAGCTGAGGAATTTTTAAGCTTTGAATGAGGAATGACTATTTCTTGGCTTAGTCGGAACTTTTCTGATATGAGGACTTTTTGGACAAGACTTATAATGCATAAGATTAAGATGCCCATTAAGATTTAAGTTCTACTTCTACAAATGGTCTTAGAAAAACTGGTCAGCGACATGCAAAAGAATGAAACTGGATGCCTTTCTTAATACCATACACAGAAATAAAGTCAAAATGGGTTAAAGACCTAAATGTGAGACCTGAAAGCATGAAAACCCTAGAAGAGAATATAGGCAGTAACTTCTTTGACATCAGCTGTAGCAAAATTTTTCTCTATATGACTTTCTGAGGCAAGGAAAATAGCAAAAAATAAACCATTGGGCTGCATCAAAATAAAAAGCTTCTGCACAGTGAAGGAAGTAATCAAGAAAATTCAAAGGCAACCTATTGAATGGAAGAAGATATTTGCAAATGACTTATCTAGTTAAGGGTTAGTATACAAAATATATAAAGAACTTATACAACTCAGTGCCCGAAAAAACAACTCAATGTAAAAATGGGCAGAAGACAGGAACAGATATTTTTTCCAAAGAAGACGTCCAGATGGTGAGCAGACACATGAAAAGATACTCATCATCGCTTAGCCTCAGGGAAATGCAAATCAAAACTACAGTGAGGTATCACCTCACACCTGTCAGAATGGCTAAAATCAGAAACACAGAAACAAACAGTGTTGGGGAGGATGTGGAGAAAGGGGAGCCCTCTCAACACGGCTGGTGGGAATGCAAACTGGTGCAGCCACTGTGGAAAACAGTATGGGGGCTCCTCTGAGAGTCTAAAATAGAACTACTCTATGATTCAGTAATCACACTATTGAGTATTTACTCAGGAAATAAAAACACTAATTTTAAAGGTGTGTTTATAGAAGCATTATGTATGGCCAAGTTATGGAAGCAGCACATACATGTGTATGAGTCAAAGAAAGGTAAATTCTTTATGATTTCACTCATATGTGGAATTTAAAAAGCAAAACAAATAAAACAAATGAGGCACCTGGGTGGCTCAGTGGTTGAGCCTCTGCCCTTGGCTCAGGGCGTGATCCTGGAGTCCCGGGATCGAGTCCCGCATCGGGCTCCCTGCAAGGGAGCCTGCTTCTCCCTCTGCCTGTGTCTCTGCCTCTCTCATGAATAAATGGATAAAAGCTTTAAAAAGAGAGAGAGAGAGAGAGAAACCAAGAAACACCCTTAGCTCTAGAGAACAAACTGACGGTCACCAGAAAGGAGGTGGGTGGGTGGGCTGTGGGGTGAAGTAGGTGATAGGGATTAAGGACTTGTGATGAGGGATCCCTGGATGGCGCAGTGGTTTGGTGCCTGCCTTTGGCCCAGGGCGCAATCCTGGAGACCCGGGATCGAATCCCACATCAGGCTCCCGGTGCATGGAGCCTGCTTCTCCCTCTGCCTATGTCTCTGCCTCTGTCTCTCTCTCTCTGTGACTATCATAAATAAAAATAAAAATTAAAAAAAAAAAAAAGAAAAAGGACTTGTGATGAGCACCGGGTGATACATGGAATTGTTAAATCCCCATGTAGCACACCTGGAACTAATATAGAGCTGTATGTTAACAATACTGGAATTAGAATAAAAACTTAATAAAAAAAATAATGTCCTAAAAATAAGATGTGAGTTCTAGGGAGGGAATATAGATAACTCACAGAGGGAGACTTGATTGGCATCTGTTTCCATTTTCCTTTGTTTCCTCTTAGATAACACAGAAGTCTTTTATATTTTAGGGAGAAAAAAAGACGTTTTTAAAAAACTATTCCCCAGGCCCCCGCAATATGTCAAATAATGTATTCTTGTGCTCCTAGATGTGGTTTCTTGGAGTTATTAACAATCAAAATGGTGACATACTTAGAATCAATAAAAGAGATTTGTAGTCCAAGAAACTTGGTAACCTGTATTCTTATTTTAAGAATGGCACTCCAAGGCAAGGTAGGGCTGATTTTGTGTGTTAGTCCTTTATCCTTATTGCGTAGGACGCAGCCTGGATGCAGAGGGGTCACAATAAGAATCAAGTGGTGGAATAATAGAAAAGGAGCTAACTTCTAGGAAGGAACACATTCCCACGTATGTGGGTAAAAAAAATGGAGATAGTTAAGATATGATGCCATTAGAAGTAGGAAGTTAAAATTTCTACTCAAGTTCAGAAAAGGGAACCAAAGATAGAACTTACTGAGACATGGAGGAAAGTTGTAGGATCATAGAATGCTAAAACAAAATGTTCTGAATAAATCTTTAGATATAAGTGATGCTTCTAGAAGTTTACCTGCTACCATTTTGAATATATCATAAAAACTAATATTCAGGGGTCCCCAGCTGTTTCTTTGGTAACACTTCTGTGCTTTCCAAGCTCATTACTTGGAAAGGATTCTCTCTTGACTTTTTCTAGATTAGTCCATCTTTTGGACTAATCCAATTTTTGGAGACTAATTTTGGAGACCAATTTTTGGACTAATTTTGGAGAAAATATAATTCTCCCCCACTGTGCCTTCTCCTAAGCTGTTTGAGCCATCAAGAAACCTTCCTTTTTCCTCAGCACATCCTACTTTTGAATGCCCTACCTTTTATCTTTCTCCTCTTAAAATGGAGTTGGCAGTTCGTTTCCTCCAGGTCCTCACTGATGGATTCACTTAACTTCTGATCACTCCTGTTGCTGTCTCCTCCCATTATGTGTATGGTGCCAAAAGTTGTCATCATATCATTTACTTGAGTTCTTATTTCTCTTGCTTGATTTATGTGTTTCTGTGCTGAGGGTATGGGACAGGCGGACTTTGTGTTGAAATCCTGTGTTTTCTTCTTCTTAATACAATTGCCTCATCTTGGGATTAAAAACTGTGTGACCTCACTAGGCCATGGTGACATTTTCAGTTGGGAACTTAAGAGCCGAGGAACGTGGCCCGCTCTTTAACTTGTGTTCTCTTGGTGTGTATTCCTCATGGATGAAGAAGCAGTAAAGTGATTGAAAAGATGATATGAATCAATTAATGAAGAAACTCTACAGTCAACTATAGAATTAATAGCATGTCAGCAGATTTATTTCGAGTTAAATATGCCACCTAACCTGGTAATTAATATTAAACACTTTTTGTGTTCGGAGATCAGCTAATACAACTTTTAGATAGAGCAGATCCTGCAAAAAAAGTGTCTAAATTTAAATAACTGGATAACACAGTTATGATGATTTCCATGGAGAGAGAAAATCAAATCCTATCTGATGGTCTTAATTACAGCCTCCTTTGCTCCGTGCCTTGTCATATGCTTTACATTTCTGTAGCATCTGGCGTCTACGGTGTTTTCTTGTTCACCATCATTTCTGCGCCTCTACACAAAGCCTTTGAGTATCGTGGTGTATAAATGAAGATACTCCCAGGGTTGGAGGAAAGGAGAATCAATACTTAACACGGGTGACTTGGCCTGATAAGTGTAAGAAGAGAGAGACATAGACTCCCAAGTCTTCTAAACCCCAGACATGCCTTTCGGTTCCATATAAATTCTTGTTCTAATAAGGAACATAGCAACTTTTTAAAAGGAGAAAGCTTATATAAAAATTACAGCGTTGCGATAACATTTACGGATGGTAGGGTTTATGATTTTTGAAAATTGACTCTATGAATAATCTATGCCATGTCATTTTTTAAAAAAAAATATTTAGTCCAGAAATGATGTTTTCTCATGTTCCCCGGAGGAAAACATGAATTTATTTCATGTGTTTAGGATAACACTTACTTCTTCCTCTAGTTAATTGGTGTGTTTAGTTCAAGTTTACATTCCATTCATAAATATGACCAGACACAAATTAGAATATGCGTATCGTATTGTTTTATATTAACACACACATATTTTCTGTCTTTCATGGTGGCTTTGTGTATGTTTCCCTAGAATTAGGGGATTATAAATTGAATTTATTATAATTTGCTTAGTAAAATATGGATGCTAAAATGTAATGTTATTTTGAACATTGCTCTGAGGGCTATGGGAGGCTTACAGTGAAATCATCATTGCACCAAGATTTCTCTCTAATAAGGCATTCACCATTACTGGAATTGTATTTTGTGCATTATATTCCATTGACGTAATTTTAAACTTCCATTCTACTTCACTAAAAATGGAATTTCATTATATCTGACTCCACAATAAGTGGGTTACAGTATCATTGACATTTAGTAGAATTACAGATCTTAGTGTCTTTTTATACTCTGCATTAAAATGCATTATGTGCGCTTTCAATCCTGTTTCAAAGAGACTACTATTGATTTACATAGCTGTTGTGTGGAAGAGTCCTCTGAAACCCCATCGCTTGATTTCACGGTGGCTTTTTTTTGTTGTTGTTGTTGTTTCCTGAAATCATTTGAAAATATTTTTTTCGTGTGTTTGCAACTACTGGATAAAAATGAGAGGAAATTTAGGGATTATAAATGTGCTTGTGCTAGTTGTCTCTGTTCTCTCTCTCTCTCTCTCTCTGTCTCTCTCGCAGGAAGCCTTTATGAAGCCTTTGTGGATGTTCAGCTGTAGCTTTCTCTCTCTCTCGCAACTTTCCTCTATCCCATACTTTATTACGAAAGTTCTTGTAGACAATTAAGTGTTTTCCATAGTGCTTAGAATATCTTTCTCTTTTAAAGAGTGAAGTTAAAATATTTCTTTTGTCTCAAGCTCAAGGGGCGGGGGGAACCCAGTGGGAATAAGCTCTTTTATCTGGAAACTTGTTTTGGGGATTTGATGGCAGAACTGCTGCTGGGGAAGGAGGGGTCTCCTTGAAGGAGGTGACAAGTACAAGGGACTGCAGGTCTCAGAGGGTGAGGCTGGGGTCTCCTCCTCTCCTCCTGGGGCTCCAAGCAGGCAGCCAGCTGCAGGTGATCCCTTGTGTGGCTCAGAGGGGCCCTCGGTGTACCAGCCCAGAGGGGAACAATGTTGCCCTACAATAGTCAAAACCTTCAGTTCTAGAAGCATTTCGAGGGTCTGAGGCCCAGGAATGAGCCATGCCTGGGTCACGTCTACACTGTCCACTCTGGCAGGAGGAACATTTTAAATTCATTCAGGTCCAGATGACCCACGAGGTCTGTGCTTGACCCTTCCATCCTTCCCCTCTACCACCCCTTTCCTGCTCAGGGAGAAAGGGGTCACAGCTTAGTAACTACTTCCAGAAACAGCTTTGTATTTCAGCATTATGCCACCCACAGTTTTCATTTTTCAGCTTGGTTTGGGGGCATCCTGTTTGTAACTTACAGTAACAGATTTGAAATAGAAATGCCCTTGACAGCAGTCTTAATGAGCATTTTTAATTCCGCAATAAAGTAATTCAGAGAATTGTTTTCCTTTGTATCTATCTCCCAAGATAAGAGTATCTGGAGGCCAAATTTCCTGCTGAGTTCTTCAGCATTATTGCCGGGTCAGAAACTAGGCATTTTAACATGAAACATGTTGTTCTGCATCTGGAAGCCAGAATATAATAAGCATTGTTAATTTAGTTAAAGAAAAAGACAGCTGTTTAAGATTAGCCTTCTTGTATATGTGTGGGAGTTAACAGAATAATGTCTCTTTCTCAAGATGTGTTTTTCTTTTGCTTATATGCAAATTTTAATTGATGAAGGAATTAAGGAGCCAAATGAAATAATAAACTGTACTATAATTTTAGTTGGAAATTAGTTGACCGGTGCTCATCTGAATGGCAATATAAAGTTCCAGTAACCAGATAACTTTGAAAATCTTCTTTTCTTTTTTTAAGGTTTAATTTGTTCACGAGAGACACAGAGAGAGAGGCAGAGACACAGGCAGAGGGAGAAGCAGGCTTCATGCAGGGACCCCAGTGTGGGACTCGATCCCAGGACCCCGGGGTCACGACCTGAGCTGAAGGCAGACGCTCAACCGCTGAGCCACGCGGGGGTCCCACTTTGAAAATCTTCTATGCCATATGCCTTATACTCTGGGTAGTAGTTTCCTATAGTATAAAGTACTAAGCCAGAGAAAGCAACTCTATTGCCAAGATCCACCTTCATGGTAACTATTATTTAAAGCCCTGGCCTAATTTCAGTTAAAGCACTGTCGAGTTCTGAAATGTGTGTTTTGATAATTACCTGGTTTACAGACATTTCTGTAGAAGTACTTAGTGAGATTACATTGGAAAATATCGTTTGCATTTCCGTTTAAACCTCTTATTTCCATTTAGCTTTCATCAGCTTTAACCACTTTTCTCTTCTATCAAGGTAGTACTAATTTTGTGTCAGGCATTTTATTTGCTTTGTTTTCACAATTTCCGAGATCCCTGAGCATTGGTATTATTGCACATATCAGTCTATAGCTGAGGAAATAAGGCCTGTGTGGATTGTAGGGTATTTACATGATAATGTAAAGTCACCATGTCTTTTTTTTAAACACATTTTTCAAGGTATGAGTTACGTGCAATAAAACCCCCATGTAAGTATAGGGATCGAACTTTGACGAATGTATATGCCCACATATCTACCAGTCTGATCGAGAAATAGAACATCTCCACTTTCTCAGAAAGGCCCCCCTTTCCCTTGGCAATCTCCTCTTAACCCTACAACCCGTTATCGGATTAGTTTCATCTGTTCCAGAAATTCCTCCATGTGAATCATCAGCTATGTACTTTGTTGTGTCTGCTTTTTCTCTCTCGGCCTAATGTCTACAAAAATCATCCATGTTTTTGTTCATATGTATTGTTCTTTTTAATTGCCAAGAGTTTCCAATGTATGAATGTATCTCAATTTTTACCTGGGATGTTGATAGCATTCAGACAGTTTCCAGTTCTTTAATATTGTGAGTGAATTTGCTATGTGCAAGTTATGTCCATGTCTTTCTATGAACATACGTTTTCATTTTTCATATTTATCTAGGAGTGGAACTCCCGAGTCGCATGGTGAATATACATTTAATTTTATAAAGAATGGGAAAATTGTTTTCCAAAGAGGTCATATCATTTTACTTTCTCAAAATAAAGTCATGATTTTGATCTAGCGATAACAAACCAGACATAAATGTTGGGCAAGCTAACTCTGGGATGAGGAATGATACTATAATTGATCATTTTTTCTTTCTACTCAGTAAAAAAAGATTTTATTCTTTAAGGGGCTTTGTGGCAGATTTAAGATTTCTCTAAAAATTTTACGTAGCTATAGGAGACAACAAATATACTTTGACTTTTAAAGCAGGGTTTTAGTTACTTGTTAGGTAATTGTTTTACAGTGTTATGATCATGGGTAAGGCAATAGTAATAATAATGTGAAAAGAAAAGTCCCAATTTATTCATTAGACAAGACTGTGTTGAATGTGTACTATGAGTAAGAAAAGGATTTCTATACTGTACAGAGATGAGCAAGATATAATATTTTTACTATAAGTATTGTGTAAGTAGAAAAAATAGATTTTTATGTACAAGGGGTTAATAAAGGCAGTATATAGGTGAAAAGGCTTTAATAAATTATTTAAGATGCTTTTTAGATTCTCAAGGAAGTGGAAAGGTTTCCATTTTGTAAAAGTAGAGACAATTTCACAGAAGTGGTGAACTTGGCTGAACCTAACAGAAGGGAAGAATATTTTTTAATCATGTTTTTATTTTATTTCATTTTATTTTATTTTTTATTAAAGCATAATTGACATACAGCATGTTAGTTTCAGGTGTACAAATTAGTGATTTAACAATTCTCTAAATTGTGCAGTGCTCACCCTGGTAAGTGTAGTTACCATCTGTCATCATGCATAGTCATTACACTATTACTGACTATATTCTCTATGCTCTATTTTACTCTCTATTACTTATGTATTTTATGCCTCGAAGTTTGTGCCTCTTAACCCCCTTTACCTATGTTGGCCATCCTGCCATCCCGTTCCTCTGGCAACCATCAATTTATTCTCTGTATTTATGGGGCTTTCTGGGTTTTTGTTTGCTTATTTGCTCACTTATTTATTTTTAGGTTTCACTGATAGCTGCAATCATGGTATTTGCTTTGTCTGACTTATTTCACCATCCATACTGTTGAGAATGGCAAGATTGTCTTCTGTTGTATGCCTGAGTGATAGTTCATTGTATGTATATTTGTGTGTGTGTGTCTATACACACACTACCTTGTCGTTATTGTTCATCTATCGGTGGACACTTAGGTTGCTTTTTCTGGGCAAATAGCCATCAGTGGAGTTATTGAATTGTGTGTTTAAAAAATTTTTTTTAAGAATTACAATACTTATCCATAGAAGCTGGACCAATTTGCATTCTACCAACAATGCACTAGGGTTCCCTTTTCTCCACATCCACACCAACACGTTATTTTTTTGTCTTTTTGATACTAGCTTTTTGGACTGATATAAGGCAGTATCTCAGTGTGGTTTTGATTTGCATTTCCCTGATGATTAGTTATGTTGTGCATCTTTTCATGTGTCAGTGGGTGTCATTGGTATGTCTTCTTTGGATAAAATGTCTATTCATATTCTTTACCCATTTTTAATGGATTTGTAGGGGTTTCTTTTGGTGTTGAGTCATATAAGTTCTTTATGTATTTTAGATATTAACCCCTTATGGGATATATAATTTGTGAATATCTTCTTCCGTTTAGTAGGTTGTCTTTTTGTTATCGTTGATGGCTTCATTTGTTGTGCAAAAAGCTTTTTATGTGGTCCCAATAGTTTATTTTTGCTTTTGTTTCTTTTGCCTGAAAAGACATATCCAAAACAATGTTACTAAGGCCAACATTAAGAGATTACTTTTCTTTTAGGGTTTTTGTGGTTTCAGGTCTTATATTTAATCTTTAATCCATTTGAGTTTATTTTTGTGTATGAGAAAGTGGTCCAGTTCCATTCTATTGCATGTAGATGTCCAGTTTTTCCAGTACCATTTATTAAAGAGACTGTCTTTTCCCCATTGTAGATCACTGTCTCCTTTGTCTCCTTACATTAATTGGCCATGTAAGCATGACTTTATTTCTGGGCTCTCTATTCTGTTCTATTGATCAGAGTGTCTGTTTTGATCCAGTTCCATACCATTTTGATAACTTAGTTTTGTAGTATACTTAAAATCTGGGATTGTATTACTACCTCCAGCTTTGTTCTTCTTTCTCAAGATTACTTTGGCCATTTGGGGTGTTTTGTGGTTTTTATAAATTTTTGGATTATTTTTTCTATTTCTGTGAAAAGTGCTGTTGTTATTTTAATAGAGATTGCATTGAGTCTATAGATTGCTTTGGGTATTATGGATGTTCTAAAAATATTAAATCTTTCTTTAAAAGGTTTTATTTATTTGAGAGAGAGAGAGAGTGAGCGAGTGAGAGAGAGAGGGAGAGTGCACAAGCAGGGAGTGGGGAAGAGGGGCGAGAGAACTCCTTACTCATCAGGGAACCAGATGTGGGACTCCATCCCAAGACACCAGGATCATGACCTGAGCCAAAGGCAGATGGGTAACTACCTGAGCCACCCAGGTGCCCCACAGTATTAAATCCTCTAATCCATGAACATGATATATGTTTTCATTTGTGTCATTTTCAATTTATTTCATCATTTTTTTGAAGTTTTCAGTGCACAGGTCTTTCACCTTAGTTAAATTTATCTGTAGGTTTTTAATTCTTTTTTGATGAAATTATAAATGGGATTCTTTTTAAAATTTTACTGTTACTTCATTTTAATGTATAGAAGTACAACAGATTTATTTATATTTGTATCCTGTAACTTTACTGAATTGATTTATCAGTTCTAGTAATTTTTTGGTAAAGTTGTTAGGGTTTTCTATATATAGTATTATGTCATCTGCAAAAAGTGTCAGTTTTACTTTTTCAAAAAAATCGTTTTGGATGCCTTCTATTTCTTTTTCCTGTCTGATTACTATAGCTGGGACCTTGAGTACTTGTGTTGAATAAGTGGCCAGAGTAGATCACTTATTTCTGATCTTGTTTCCGATCATAGAGGAAAAGCTTTGTTTTTCACCATCAAGTAAGATGTTAGCTGCGGGTTTGTCATACGTGGTCCTTATTATGTTGAGGAATATTTCCTCTAAACTCACTTTGTTGAGTCAGAGAGAATTTTGATGGGCAGATATGGGAAAAGAGCAGTTCAGGAGAGGAAAGTGTGGGCTGTGGGTTTGGCTGATTAAAGAAGCAGGTAAGTCAAAACAGAGTTGGTGAACTGGGAGAAGAAAAGGATTAAGTTTATGCTTACTATTAGTGAGGCAAGAGGTTAGTTTATGAGGAGAGAAGGGAAGGTCAAAATAAAATTTTGAAAATTTATTCTTCTGAGAGATTATGAAAACTAAGGTGGGGTTTCCTAGTGAGTTATTGAAAGGAAATGCAGAGAGTATACATTGGCTTTGATGAAGTTTGGAGGCTGTGAGAAAGGTCATTACTATGTTAGCATTTCTCAGTAGCTGGAGACCTTTCTTTTTTCTTTTTTCTTTTTTAAAAATTTATTTATTTCATGCATGTGAATGGGGGGATGGGCAGAGGAAGCTAGAGAGAGAGGGAGAGGGAATCTGAAGCAGACTACCCATGGCCATCATGGGGCTAGATTTAAACACCATGGGGCTAGATTTCACAACTCTGAGATCATGACCTGAGCTGCAATCAGATGCATAACCAGCGGAGCCACCCATGTGCCCCAATAGCTGGGGACTTTATTAACTTTCAAATTTCATATTTTCAGTAACTTTTCTAGTTTGATTACTTCAGCCAAGGAACAAGCTACCCTATCATTGATTTAACCAATTATTAAAATGATTTATTTCAGAGTGCACTTGATGTGATGAGCACTGGGTATTATAATATATGTTGGTAAATTAAATTTAAATAAAAAATTTAAAAAATAAAAAATAAATAAAATGATCCATTTCACTGGTATGCTTTTTCTCCAAATAGGGCACATTTCTGTGAAAAAATAAAAAAGGATACTTTTAATCCCTGGGATTCCTAAGATTTTTATATTGGTTGTACATCCATATAAACTTGAGCTATCTCTTTACTTGTTATTTAAATGACACTAATAATTTGGCTTTACTTATTATTAATGATATATTCTAATACAAAATTCTTTTTAAAATTGTGTATTTGTGGGGGCAGCCCAGGTGGCTCAGCAGTTTAGCTCTGCTTTCAGCCCAGGACCTGACCCTGGAGACCCGGGATCGAGTCCCACATCGGGCTCCCTGCATGGAGCCTGTTTCTCCCTCTGCCTGTGTCTCTGCCTCTCTGTCTGTCATGAATAAATACATAAAATCTTAAAAAAAATTGTGTACTTGTAGCTTATAGCAATATAGTGACTGAAGCTACTACTCCCTTTGGAATCTGATTTGTGAGCATTGTCTACACTATATTTTATAACTGTAGTGTTAAAGCAATCAGAGCTAAGCTCTTAGAGCAGATTAGAGGTACTTATTAGCAATAAAATATAGTCAGAATATTCTAGGCATAAACATATTTTTATGTAATGGAATTACCTCAGCACATTGTTAATATATATTAAATGAGTTTATAATTGAGGTTTGCATGTAAGAAAAGAGAAAATTGATCGGTTATGCAGACTATCTATGCTTTT
Organism: Vulpes lagopus; assembly: GCF_018345385.1. Lineage (NCBI taxonomy): Eukaryota > Metazoa > Chordata > Mammalia > Carnivora > Canidae > Vulpes > Vulpes lagopus. The sequence continues at coordinate 124,817,117 of NC_054825.1, forward strand.
AATATCACAAAGTCTTACAGATCTTCTGAGAATAAGTGTGGATACCGGTAAATGCAGCTGTCCTCTTCTGCCATGAGTGCCAATATGTGGCAAACTTAGCCCCAAGTTTAGAGAAATAAAAGCAGGATTGTGGGGAAATGAAGAGAAAAAAATTAGAAGAGGAAAGCTAACTTCCTCATGCTTTTTTTTCTCAAGGTTGTTAGCCAAAATAATTTCTGATTTTAATAGTCGTGGTTGTGGAAAAATAGGAAGGGAGTTTATTTGTATTTAAAAACTTAGCCCTGTATGGCTCTGGGTGTGACTGTGTTGTTTAACTGCCATAACTACTAAGAGCCGCAGCGTTTGGAGATGCTAAGGTAATTTGACATTTCAAATCACTGGTTTGTGCTCATTGGCTTCCTAGTGTAAATAGGGAGATAAGTGGTGCATAAATAGTATTCAGGTGCATTTGTTTTTGCGCTTTAGAAAATATAACATGTTTGTTAGATAAATGAAAGCTGAAATTAGTGAATAAAATGTGAAGGGAGCAAAATAGAAATCCTACTCATGATAGGAGCTGACCTATATAATTCAACTGTATAATCCTCCGTGTATGTACATAATACTTGCTTCAGTTCAGCATAGCTTCTAGCTCTAGTCCCCGCCATCTCAAGGATGCCGAGTTTTGAAATAGCTGTGCTCACCTCAAAGAAGAATCTGCTTTATTTCTAATTTTTTTTTTTTGTTTAATTGCAAAGATGTACTACCCAGGTAGACAAAAAACCATTCCTGAACACTTCCATTTAGGTGAATTTTTTAAAATTTAAATTCAATTAGCCAACATAAAGTACATCATTAGTTTCAGGTACAGTTTTCAGTAATTCATCAGTTGTGTATAACACCCAGTACTCATTTAGAAGAATCTTAAGATAATTCTTTCAGTTGAACATTAAGGTGACGATAGAAAATTCTCTTAAACAGAATTGAACATGGGTTAGTCATTTTTGAGTTCATTACTATTGAATCTAAATATTTTTTCATTTATAGTGTCTAAAAGGTGTTCATAAATTAAGTAGGATATTCATATTGTGTAGGATTTTACTAATTTCTAAATCCACTAGGAAACTCATAACATGTGGTGCTTTTCAAATTGAAAACAATTTTTTTTTTACTACAAACAACAAAAACATTTCCCCCAAATGTTTCTGTACCTTGTATAAATTACCAATTTTAAAATGACCGTCCGAACTGTCATTGTTCTTAGTTAGCCCCGTTTATGAATAGGCTAGATCCTGTGATAAGGACACGGCTGAGATGGGAGAGGAGTTGGTCTAATTTGAAATGCTCTGCTTCACATGGAACTTTGCCTGAATGCCATTGCTATGTATTCAGGATTTGGCCAACTGCTGAAAATCAGCATCTATTTGCCTTTGTCAAAACATTTTGTAAACATTCCACTCAGACTCACATGAACAAGACAGAAAAGATAATGGAAAAAAAAATACCTCCTTTCTTAAAAAAAACATACAAAAACACATACATACATATATATTTCTCCTTTCTTAATTGCTCTTTTTTTTTTTTTAAGATTTGTCTGTGGTTGACTTTTTAGAGTTTATAGGCGTGCAGGGTAAGAGCTAGGGAAAAAATTCTAACCCAGAGAATTTCTGATTCTCTTAGTATTTTGCGGAACAGCATGAGCGATCTCCTCCAATTGTGTAGGATAAGTACAGCCCACTGAACACTGCTTAACAGCAGTTTACCACAAGCCAGTTATAATGTCAGAAACATCGGAACCTTTTCTTTTCTTCTATATTTGAATAATGATAAATGCCTTCACGCTGTGTGAGAACTATTGAAGTGTGTTTCTCTGCAGGTAAACTTGGCAGTGTCTTATATGACTCTACTCGATGGGAGTATTACTTAAACAGTGTGAAATACATTGTCTGACAAGAATTGTATTACAATTTGGAATGATGTTTATGCAAGTGGATAGTCTTCCAGTTATTTGGAATTTAAAAAAAAATGGACCTCTGAGGCCACAATATAATAAAACCCAAGTCTTTATTTGGATATTTGTAGTGAAAACTGTAATTGCTCCTTGTGGGAAAATAACGTAAGCTCAATTCTTAGGCCACAGTCTATCAAATATGTATGATGAGAGATAACTTCCTTGCCCTTTATTTCTGAAATGAAAGGCATAAAATAATTAGTAAGTCACTGTTGTTTTCAAATGTCTAAATATAATTTTCATCGAAATTGTGTATGTACCTAACGCCTGATTATCTGCCTTTGGCTTCTGTTATTTATTATCTAATTGCCGTGCCATTCCTTCTTTGCTGCTGGTTTGTCGCTCTCCGACTCCCCTGGCGAAGATCGTCCTACTTCTCACGGCAGATTTCGGGGGCGGGGGTTGGGTTCTTGCGGGCCTAGCTGGGCAGCATAATAGCCGGGAAACCAAAAGCGTTTTTGGCTAATGGGAATATGGGAAGGGAGGCCAAATTATTTCAGGCTCCTTGGTAAATTTTCAAAAGAGTTTAATTCTATTGATTCATATTCTCATTCATTTGGTTTCTAGACACTTGAAAATAAATGTCATAATCAGAAAGAACACTAAGGGTAGATCACAGTTTTGGCAACTTAAAAAAAATTTGTATTTGAATCATTGAGTTTCTGATATGTGAATGCTTCATTAGGTATGTGACTGCTTGTAAAATGGAATATGCAGTGCTCTTGAAACTGGTTATGGCAATTGAGTCCTGAAGTCTGAAAAATCGCACCACTCTGATTGTGCTTCAGTAAAAAAGCCCTGGTATTTCAGGAAAGCTTTGGGATTTCTTCTTTTTACAAAGATTGCCTTTAAGTTGGAATCTTGTTGCATACAACCCCAAGATCCTTTCTTTATAGGTTGTTTTTTTTTTTACCTCAATTGTTTGGTCATTCGGTCTAGGAGGCTTCCTGCTACATCCAGCCCACGGGGTGAAAGGCCAGCCCCTGGCTTAGTCAGAGAGCTTTCTCCCCCACCTTCTTTTCCATCTGAATGGTCAGGTAAAAATGGAAACCCATTATGGTTACAATTTGTATTTTCCTGATGGCCAGTGATGTGGAGCATTTCCTCCTGTGCTTGTTGGCCATGTGTATGTCTTTGGTGAAATTCCTGTTTATGTCTTCTGCCCATTTCATGATCGGATTGTTTGTTTCTTGGGTGTTGAGTTTGATAAGTTCTTTATAGATCTTGGGATACTAGCCCTTTATCTGATGTGCCATTTGCAAATATCTTCTCCCATTCTGTAGGTTGTCTTTTAGTTTTGTTGACGGTTTCCTTTGCTGCGCAGAAGCTTTTTATCTTGATGAAGTCCCAATAGTTCATTTTTGCTTTTGTTTCCCTTGCCTTCGTGGATGTATCTTGCAAGAAGTTGCTGTGCCAAGTTCAAAAAGGGTGTTGCCCATGTTCTTCTCTAGGATTTTGATGGATTCTTGTCTTACATTTAGATCTTTCATCCATTTTGAGTTTATCTTTGGTGTCAGAGAATGGTCTAGCTTCGTTCTTCTGCACGTGGCTGTCCAATTTCCCCAGCACCATTTATTGAAGAGACTGTCCTTTTTTCCAATGGATAGTCTTTCCTGCTTTGTTGAATATTAGTTGACCATTAGTTGAGGGTCCACTTCTGGATTCTCTGTTCTGTTCCATTGATCTATGTGCCTGTTTTTGTGCCAGGCACAAAAGACCACACTGCATCAAGACCACACTGTCTTGATGACAACATCTTTGTAGTACAACCTGAAATCCGGCATTGTGATGCCCCCGGCTCTGGTTTTCTTTTTCAATATTCCCCTACTATTCGGGGTCTTTTCTGATTCCACACAAATCTTAAGATGGTTTGTTCCAACTCTCTGAAGAAAATCCATGGTATTTTGATAGGGATTGCATTGAACATGTAAATTGTCCTGGGTAGCATTGACATTTTCACAATATTAATTCTTCCAATCCATGAGCATGGAACGTTTTTCCATCTCCTTGTGTCTTTCTCAGTTTCTTTCAGAAGTGTTCTGTAGTTTTTAGGGTATAGACCCTTTACCTCTTTGGTTAGGTTTATTCCTAGGTATCGTATGCTTTTGGGTGCAATTGTAAATGGGATGGACTCCCTAATTTCTCTTTCTTCAGTCTCACTGTTAGTGTAGAGAAATGCCACTGATTTCTGAGCATTGATTTTGCATCCTACCACTCTGCTGAATTGCTGTATGAGTTCTAGCAATCTTGGGGTGGAGGCTTTTGGGTTTTCTATGTACAGTATCATGTCATGGTGTTATACTATATGTTGGCATATCGAACTCCAATAAAAAATATGCAAAAAAGGGGATCCCTGGGTGGCGCAGCGGTTTAGCGCCTGCCTTTGGCCCAGGGCGCGATCCTGGAGACCCGGGATCGAATCCCACGTCGGGCTCCCGGTGCATGGAGCCTGCTTCTCCCTCTGCCTGTGTCTCTGCCTCTCTCTCTCTCTTTCTCTCTCTCTCTGTGACTATCATAAATAAATAAAAATTAAAAAAAATATGCAAAAAAATGGAAACCCATTGGTCCCCAAGCTGGATATTTTCTTGGTTTTAATAAGAATGATTTCAGTAAGCCACAGTAAAAATGTCAAGATTAGATCTGATGGGATGGAGTATTGGGAAATATAATTTTTTTTATTCTAAAGATTTGCATTGATTGATACATTGATGCATATGTTAGTTTTATTTTTATTTTTTTAGTGGTAGAGGTCAGTGATTCATCATTTTTTATGCATTAAGTTTAGGATAGGTGAGGAGTATCAACCACTCCTCAACCCAGTTGTCTTTATGTTTGTGTTTACTATTATCCCTTCTTTACCTCAGCCCACCTAATTCTTGTTCTTTCTTTTATTTCATTCTCCTTGCTTTGGATTTCATTTCCTGTATTCCACGGCATCTCATTTCTTCTCCTTGCCCTTTTCTTTCCAGAAATAAAACATGAAATGAGGTCTCCCCTTAAAAAAATCTGGTAATAGAATAATACACGTTTATTACTTACTTGTACAATTAGAAACTCTATATAAGCAAACAAAGAAAAATCTCCATCATTCTACACCAGAAATTGAGTGATTTGAATAATTGTTATTACATGGAAATAAGACTATTTTACCTTATTTTTCTTAGATATTTAAGAATTTGTTCTATGTTCTCAATTTAAAAAGTCATTTTATTTTTTATTTTAGTTTCTCTTATACTACTTTTTCATGCTACAAAAGCTAAATTGAATTTTATTTGCTTTATATGTGGCCTACTAGCCTTTGTGGGGAAAGACTCTCCTCACTTGCTCATTTGCTTTATATATTTTTATATTTGCTTCTATCACATCTTTTTTTTTCTCTTTTTAGAGAAGAAAATAATTTCACCAGAAATAGCATCACAAAGCCTTTCACAGCACAAACATGCTTCTGTCCCACATATATTCTTAAGGTATTTATATGTGTTTGCAAAAGCAATATACGAATATATTTTGATTTTTAAAATATCACCCCCCCAAAAAAAATAAAAATAAAAACAAAAATAAAAATATCAACCCAAATGTCCAAGGACAGATGAAAGGATAAACAAGGTGTGGCTTAATATATGCAATGGGATATTCCTGAATTTTAAAAAGGAAGGGCATTGAAACACAGGCTGTACCACACATGCACCTTGAAATGATGCTGAATAAAATCATTACAGAAGAGGGACACTGTGGGATTCCACCTGCCAGTGGTACCTGAGGTAGAGCCCGGAAACAATGGGCTGCTGGGAGGGGAGTAGGAGGGAGGGGCCGCACCGGGTGACAGGTACAGAATTTCAGGTTTTGGAGATAGAGATTGTGGAGATAGACTGTGGCGGTGGTTGCACCACAGCATGAAGGTCCTTGATGCCGTTCACGTGCATTTCGGGAGGGTCAGGATAGTGGGGGCGCCTGGGTGGCTCTGTCAGGGAAGCATGCGACGCTTGGCCTTGGCTCGGGTCATGATCTCAAGGTCCTGGGACCGAGCTGCACGTTGAGCTCTGCCCTAGTTGTGGAGCCTGTGTCAGGCTCTTTCTCTCCCTCCCCCTCTGCCCCTCTTCCCTGCACTCCCCCTGTTCTGTCTTTTTCTCTCTCAAAAACAACAACAACAAAATCAAAATGATTAGAATAGGGAATTTTATGTCGTATGTATTTTACAATTTTAAAAAAATCCAAGCATAACATTCTTATCCCTAGTGTTCTACCCAGACAAAAGCAGTGGTCTTCTTCAGTTATAAGGTGTTTTTTTTTTTTTTAAAATGTCTTTACAAAGCCATATAGTCTCATTTAACAGTATATAGTTTTTTTTAATTAGTTTTATTTTTCATACCATCCTATCCTGTCTTGCATCTTGTTCTATATGTCCGGCAAGTTCCTACTATGAGAGACGGGGCAGGGAAATGTCCCCGGGCCCAATCTGAAGAAGCCTCTCATTCCTTCTCTACTCTCTTCATGGTCTTAATTTTTTTTTGGTCTGAGACTCTGCCTCCATCCTTGAGTACAGAGCCATTCTGGTGGACTTGTTCAGAGTCCAACAGACCTAGAATTTCTACCTATTGTACCATTTCCATATTACTTCTCCTACAACTCCCTTTTATACTGAAGGTTATGCATATCTATCTATCATCTATCTTCTATCTTTATCTATATCTTCTATCTATCATCTATCTCCCATCATCTATGTATCTATCATCTATCTTCTATCTTCTATCTATCTTCTATCATCTATCATCTATCTTCTATTATCATCTGCCTATGTATCATCTATCATATATCTATCTATCTATCTATCTATCTATCTATCTATCATCATCTATCTATCTCATCTATGGCTGTGATGGAGTGTTGGACTTCAAAGATAAAATCCAATCTTTTCACATCTCTTCAGAAGTTTTAACTTTGAGTCTCTTCTGAGTTTCTTTAAAAAAACTTTTTGGTGCGGTGGGAGTAGGATTAGAGTACACATATTAGCTCTATTTAATGGGGTCTAATCTGTAGATATGAGCGGTTTATAGTTTCAAGGATCAGAATGTATCATACCCCAAATTTATACCCCCAGAGGTTACTGAAATATTTGTTACACTTTAACAGTAATCTGATTTGTTCTCAGTATTTAGAGTAAACCCAAGATGAGGAATTGGAAAGAAAAGTCTCAAAACTCAAACGCTTTAACAGGCTCCCAAATTTGATTTGACAAGATTTGACAGCTCAGATCTTGTTTCTTTGATCCACATAGGGAAATCCAGAATAACAGTGAGATGCTCATGCCTAACCATTATTTAATACTAATATTGTATATCAATTAATAAAAGATATTATAGGCCATATTTTGAATGTTTATTCTTCTTTTAAAAATCATTTATCTTTTTCTGAGATAAATTCAGGAATCTTTCAGGAATCTGAACTTTCTTCTGAGTCCTTCCATTTTTGTTGTTGTTGGTGGTGGTGGTGTTTTTTTTTTTTTTTTTTTTTGGAAGTTCACAAACACCACTTTGCCAATGAGAAATATTTAGTAGTAGAGTTCAGAGTTGATAAGGTGTTTTCGTATTCAACGGGTATAATGTCACAGTAGTATTGGTAAGACTATGAGACAAATCCCAGTACACTTTAGGTCTGCTAACAAAGATGAAATGGAGAATTAAATATGTTCATGTTGAATCTGATTAAGGATGACATCCAGTTTGAATACATTCATTCTCTAAGGTATAGTTTTAGGTGTATCATCAACCAAGCTTAACATGGTGAAGTTGAATGCAAAGACCTGGTGGGTAAGAGCCTGAGAATGTTTGAGGCGGACTGGGAATGTTTATTCCTTAGTCAACACACCAACGTCCCTCCTCTCTCCTCGACTTCTCATAAGTAGCAGCTTTTAAACCCTTTTTTTTTTTTTGTAAGAAATGCATTTAAATTGTGACCAGTTCTTTTTGTCTAACACACACACACTGAAAATGTCATAAAATGTCTTCAAGCAATACTTAGATGTATTACATTCAGTGCATTCCAATATTTCTACTCTGTGTTCTTCATTTTTAATACTGCTTTTAACCTACTAAATTGATTTCGAGATCCACTCACAGATCATAACAATTTAACAAATCCTCCCCAGTGTGTTTCGTTTCATATATTTGACTTCATTATGTGAATAATTGAATGTGTGTTGACTGAGTAATGGATCACTACATATTTACCCGCATAGACAAGTAAAATGTTTCTTTCTTTTTTTTTTTTTTTTTTGTAAAATGTTTCTTTGAACTGGAATCTTTGTTCAGGAGATTTGCTTGAAATCCTTCATAATAGATTCACCTCATTACTTATTTGCTAAAAGTTCATGTCTATACATGTTAATGCAAAGGGAAAGAAAGTCTTTTTTTTTTTAAAGATTTTATTTATTTATTCATGAGAGACCCAGAGAGAGAGAGGCAGAGACACAGGCAGAGGGAGAAGCAGGCTCCATACAGGGAGCCTGATGTGGGACTCGATCCCAGGACCCCAGGATCACACCCTGGGCTGAAGGTGACACTAAATCACTGAGCCACCCAGGCTGCCCAGAAAGTCTGTCTTTTTAAAAATCACAGGATTGTTACAATGCCATGCAGAGGATCATTTTTGAGTATGTGCTTATTAATTATCCCCATGGGGATTAGTCATCTTCATTTATATCTATATGATGACCTTCTAGGAATAAGATACACAAGCTCTAAGACTATATTAACAAAAGACTCCGGAAGGATTGATAATTCATGACTATCATTATTTTTAAAAAAGATTCATTTATTTGAGAGAGACAGAGTGTGGGGCAAGGAGCAGGGGAAAGAATCTCAAGCCAACACCTCACTGTGCGCTGAGCCCAATGAGGAGCTCAATCTCAGGACCCTGAGATCATGACCTGAGCTGAACCAAGAGTCAGACACTTAACAAACTGAGTCACCCAGGTGCCCCAACTATCACCAATTTTAATAATTCAAATAGTGGCGCTTCGGCTTCCTGAACAGCTTTGCTAATTCTTTTCTGCATTATTATTGTCAGTATTTATTTACTTCCAGGAATATGAAACCAGTAAAATAAGATCAAAATTCTCTCCTATTGACCCAAGAATGTGGTAAAGTCAATCTAATTCTGCAAAATTTGTAGTCTTATCTAAGCCCATAGATTTAGACATTACTTCTCCATCAGTGACTCTAAAATCCTTATTCCTGTATTTGAGCTCTTCTGTGAACTTGAGCTCCTAATTTTCAGCTGTCCTTTGGATATCCTTAATCATATCTTCCTGCCAGGATTTATAAGTTAACATGGTCTACACTTAACAATTAAGCATTCTCCCCAACATTCCTCATTCTGAGGGAGTTTCCAGTTCTTTTCAGGAAGAACATGGTTTTCTTTCACTTCCATATTGTTGCAAATTCAATTGCACAAATCCTCATAGATATCTTCAAGTTGAATAAAGGAATGAAATTAAGGTTACATTTGGTTTTAAAATTGCCACTCTGCTCTTTAGAAATCATGTGGGTATTGGCAACAAAAATGAGACAAATAACACCAATTAGTATTTCTTAAGTTAAAAAATGTAAATGTCATAGTACTCATTTTCTTTCAAATGATCTTCTTAAATTTTTTTTTCTAAAATCCACTCTGACTTTTACTCTTTTATCTGACTTACTTGACTTTCAAGCCTGTCTTTGTGACTCTAGTTCTTAAGGATTTCAAACAAATATAAATTACTTTAATGAACTGTTATTTTCAAACTGTTACTTTCCAAATAGTACACTTGGACTGTTACTACAAATTCTATCCTTATTCATGTCATTCTAGATATATTACTTTGTTTTAAAAAATAGCAATTATTTATTATATTTTTTTCTCAAACTGCTTTAAACGCACCAATGGTTCTTTTCTGATTGTACAAGGACTCAAGTCAATTAATATTCATTCTTCTTAAGTATCCTAACTGGGAGTGCTTGGGTGGTGCAGTCGGTTAAGTGTCTGACTCTTGGTTCCAGCTCAGGTCATGATCTCAGAGTCTGCTTGGGTTTCTTTCTCCCTCTCTCTGCCTCTCCCCCCACCCCACACTGTGCTCTCTCTTGCACTCTCTCTCTTTAAAATAAATAAACCTTGAAAAAAATTAATTGTCCTAATTGTAATTATTAAGAGGAAAAAAACTAAACATTTTTATTTCATAAAATTATCTTTAAATATGCCTCTGTCTTTTACTGTAAAAGTAACCTTCGCAGCAGTAGCTAAAAGAACAAGATTAGATCATTCTTCATCACAGATTATAAGAGCTTTGCCTCTTCTGTGTGGGCCCTTGAGTGATACTCTCACAAGTGGGAGCTCTTTGTCATCGATGCTCTCTGCATTTTTTACTACTGTGAAATCTTCAGTAGGAGCAATCAGGCCTTATACAAATAGCTCTAGTGGTTGTTCTTTCCAGTAGTGATGCCTTGAAGTCTGAGAATCAGTCACTCAATGAGTATTTACCGAGCGCTTACTGATACTCAGGCCTTGAGCCATTACTGAAGAGAATACCAAGACTGGGATATAATCCCTGCCTCAAGGGTTTGCACTCAAAACAAGACTTTACATCCATTACAGAAAAAGTAAGAACAAATGATTAAACTCTAAGGTTCACTGTATAGCCTATGAATGGAGACAATTGAGAAAAAGGAGAAAGCAGTGTGGAACATGAATGGTAGAGGAGAGTGACCCTTAGGCAAGGCTGGAACCAGGGGGCGAGGACGTGGTGACCAGTTAGGGGATCAGGCAAGGATTTCCTGGATCCTTGTGGGAATGCCAGTATCTGCAGGAGTTAAGATTTCTAACTTCAAAGCCAGGCTGCCTATATTCTTTTTTTTTTTTTTTTTGCCTATATTCTTAATTACAGCTTTAGCATTTGCAAACTACATGACTCCAGGCAAGTCCCGAAAACTCTGTGTTTCAGTTCCCTGACCTGTAACGGTGGGGATGATGGTCATAATAAATATCATGCAAGTACCTGTCCTGTTGAGTTTTTGTGAGGATCAAATTAACGTATAGGAAGAAAGAATTATAGGATCAAATGAAATTATAGGAAGAAAGTAATTACTTTCTTCTTAATTTTTTAGGAAGGGGGAGGGCAGAGGGAGAAAGAGAGAGAGAAGCTTAAGCAGGATCCATGCGCAGTGTGAGGCTCAGTCTCGTGACCCTGAGATCATGACCTGAGCCCAAATCAAGAGTCCGATGCTTAACCGACTGGGCTGCCCAGGCGCCCCTATGATTATTTTAAACTAATGTTTTATGAGGTCCTTACAGTGCTAGGAATGGTTTCCATGGCATATTTTATTTAATCTTCACCACACTCTTATGAAGAAAGTTTTGTTGTCTCATGTTTCAAATAAAGAAACACTTAGGTTATAGAAGTTGAGTTGTCACCAGTCAGTACATGGAGCAGTTGGTATGCAAAGTAAAGGTTCTTGTTCTTAGCACCTCACCACTATATCTGCCCCCCCGCCCCGCCACCTGTGCATAAATTCAGCGCCTGGGTTCCATGGAAATAAGGAAAGATCAAGGCATTGGATGTTGAAGTTTACAACTCAGCTTGTCAGAGTGTGTCCTCCTTGATAGTCCTCTTCCTATCTACTTGGGTTTTGTTTTTGTTTGTTTATAAAAATTACCGTTTGGTTTTATGTGTATCCCAAAGAAAGCAAGGGAAATCCTGGGAGTACCAACACTGCAGGGTGAGCAAAAGAGTAAGAGACAGAAGCTAAAAGAGGAGAATTCTGTGATTTTGACTCCCGAACGCATTCCATGCCTGTTAGTCTTACTCTGAAGACCCCTGGTACCTGATGCAGAAGCCTGCGAACGATCCCACCCTTTGCTTTCCATCTGTACTGCTTGTTAGCTCTTCAGAAGTCCAGATGTCAGTATTTTCCATTCGTACTTTTACTGCAGACTTTTAACTTGTCTTCTTGCTGCTTAGCCTCTTTTTAGGAATCCTCTGCTCTATACCAAGTCCAGAATTATTTTTCAAAGAACTAAAGGTTCTGCAGCTTTTAATTTCTGTACTCTCACTCAGATTCTCCACACTCTCATCACACAGTCTAGAAAGGCTTTCCTCCACGATTTTGCTGGACAGGCGCTCTTTTGTCTGTTAAAACTCGACAAAAATGCCACTTTTTTCATGAAAATGGGCACTCTTCTATCCTCTGATATTAACAGTTTTCTTTTTTTTTTTGTTCTGGTCTCTGTAATTGCCCTTATCATGGTGTGTTACAGTTTATCTTCTTCACTAGAGGTGAGTACCAAGAGATCAGCCTTTTTTTTTTGTTTCACTGCTGTATTCTTATGCTTAGTCCATGATAGCTATTTAATGAATATGCCTTGAATGAAAACTTGAATCTTTTTATAATATCCTCTTCTTCAATTGTCTTTGAGTTTTCTAAGGGTTGCAGTTGCTCCTAATTCATCTTTTTTTTTTGAAAATTAACAGAGAATTTAATACACAGTACAAAACTTAAACGTATGAATAAACAAAAGATGAAATGCATAAATATTCTAGAGGGAGGCAGAAAGAAAGATTTCAGTATCCAGAAAGTCCACCCATTGAGGAGAAAGCAAATAGATATTGTGGTTTTAGGTAAGTAAGCTGAGTCCAAAGTGTAGGGACATAATCCCAAGCAGAGAGGAAAAGGAGGGTCAATAAGATAGGAATGATCAAGCAGGTTGAGTAGACACTGAAATGCCCATCTCTCCACTATCTTACTGACCAACACCTACTTCTCACAAGATAATTAGCTCAAGCATCACCTCCTCTGAGAAACACGTGTTTCTCCCGTGTGGATTGAGTTGCTCTTCCTGGTTCTCCCTGACTGCTCTGGGCAAGCACCATCATGGCCTTCTAAGACTTCTCTTCTCCTTCCTCGCCCACTCTAATCTGTTCTCCTTACAGCAGCCAGAGACGGTTGTCACTCCTATATCTTAAAGTTTATAATGGTCTACCATTGTTCTTATAATAAAGACCAAAAACAGCCTCCATCATTCTGGCCCATGATGGGTTGTGCCGCTATCGTTCGGGTGATGCTTTGTCCATACTGGATTCATTTGATTTCTTGAGTAAGTTCTGTTCTCTCCACTGCTTTAAAAAGCTCTTATCTGTGAGGCTTCCTACTGCTTTAGAAAATCACCCACCTATTTTCTATGAGTAGAAAATCCTACTCATTTTTCAAACTTCAGTTCAAACCGAACTTCCTTAGAGAAGGCTCATTAGACTGCCACCTACCCCCTCACTAAATCACATTCCCTTGTTAGGGTACTATTGCTTCCTATGCTCTTCCTTTTTAGCACTTATCATATATTATAACTGTTTACTTTTTGAATGAGTTGGGTAATGTTCCCTCTCTCTACTGTAAGCTTTAAGAGGGCAAGCATATATCTGTTTTCCTTACCATCTCTCTTTCTAATCCTTAGCACATTGTATGGCACTAGCAGACACCGAAGAATATTTGTTGGGATGAATGAGTGTTGAACGAGGGAATAAATGGACAATGCATTAATGAATGAATAAAGAATATCACATTTTTGTGATAAATATTTTACTTACCTCCATGGCTATAACTAAGATTGCCATATCCTGAAATATGACCTGGCTGCCGTAGAATCATAGGGAGTATGTTAGATATGTAAATATATACATGTGCATATTTATATCATATTTATAAGTATTAATGAGATGTATATAGTATTTATAGGAGTACTGAACCACATATTCCATAAAGAAAGAAGTCAAGAGCAATGGAATGGAATAAGCAAGAGGCTTTTATGATAAATTGCCTGGTTTTCTTTGGACAGTAGTGGAAAACAAGGAACGGAGCAAAGGAATAGAAAGCCTTCCGAGTAAGAAAGAACAATTCAAGTAAAATGAATCTATCTCAAACTTTCAACAAATACTGACTTAATATCTTCTAGTTACCAACCATATAATATTAGGGGCTAGGGAAATTGAGCTAATAAAGTGAGAGAGATTTACTGGAAGCTCTTGAAAAGCAAAATACACAATACATGAAGTTTGCGTTAGGAAGATTAATCTGAAAGATTTTGAAAGATAGATCTAAAATAGGTAGGAGATTTGTTGAATGAATGAATAAATGAATGAATGAATGAATGAATGAAAGAGTAGCCATGCTTTTTTTGTGAATATTTTATGCACTCTTATTTAGTTTGGTTCTTTTGACTGCAAAATTTGACTTTATATTTCACTAATTCTTTGGTTCTCTTATGCTTTTTAAAGAGATTTTTAAAAGATAGTTTTCAACATTCAGAAACAAAAAAATGACATGCTGAACAAATAGGTGAATTTAGAATAACAAAAAAAGGAGATGGTAAATATATAAGTGAGAAACATAATGTTTCGTTAACAGGATACACCGTTAAATGCAAACTTATTCTTATGTGGTAGGTGGTAGTTGTCGTCTGTGTGCCTGACATGCTATCATCTCCTGATGGTAATTTTTCAAAACACCAGGCGGCCAGGGGTCTTCACCCTATCCACACACACCTCTGTCACTGAGAAGTTCAGAGGTAGAAGGTGAAGGGGGGCAATGGTGGTCTCTGTTCATCTTAGCTTGAAAAGAGCATCTCTAGAGAAAACTCCAACTTTAGTTATGTTGCATGGGTTCCACCACACAAGAGCAGCAAAACACAATCTTATCAAAACAAACAATTCCAAGATATATGATTAAAAGCAAACCAAACAACTGAAGTGCAACTAGTGTGACCTTCTCTTGACTTCGGCCTTCCCAGCTCTGTTTATTCAAGATCTGTTTTACACATTAAGCTTTGTTCATAGCCATGACTTTTGTAGTTACTTACCCATCCCATCTATTATTTTTCCCCTTCTATTTGTATTGAATTATTTTAGAGAAACTTAAAAAACAATTTTTATCAACAAAGGTTTTCACTCAGGTGCTTTTAAAATAACCGTATGTCTCCAAGAGCGTTTAAAAGTCTGTTGTCATTTAAGTTACTGCTTTACTGAAACTTCATTGAACTAGAGAAATCCTTTTCTTCAGTTTCAAAGGAAAAAAAAGAAGATAGATAGCAGTTAAAAACATTGAATACATTATTATCCTTTTAATTGAGTTTTTAAAATTATGAATTGACTCATTTAAATTGATTCTAAAGTTTTTTTGCGAGTGTCTGAACACAGTTGTCATGAGATTAAAACTTTTTTTTTCCTAGTTGTATATATTGGGAGTGACAGATTTCTTTAGTTGATGCTTTTCTGGAATGAACAATTTACTTTCTGCAAAATTCTGTAAAATAAGTCCTCTAGATGATGGTTTTGAATAATGATAATAAAAAGCTTTAGTTAAATAAGATGTGTTTTAATGGGGTTGTTAATATTTAGTCCTATTTCAGATGACATTTAAAAATCACTTCTATTTTTTACCTGTATATTACAGAGCATATTGAGCAATTCTATTCCACTAATTCTTTGGTTCTCTTACAGTTTTTTAAGATTCTGTTATCACTGCCTTGGTTGTAGTTGAGCCCAAGTACTTACCAACAGGGAACTCACTTGGGTGGCAGAGTGTAGGAGCTGAGGGCAAGTCCTGGAGACCCTTGGGCAATGTGCAGGCTAGACTGCCCTTGATGAGGAAAAGTGCCTTTTGTGGAACCTTTCCTCAGACTCGCTCTACAGGGCTCTCGTTGCACTGCATTTCTACATACTCTAATATATATATATATCTTCTTTTTAAAAAGCTGTTTACTTTTTAAGGCATGTAGGTTTTATTATTACTGTGTGATCAGAGAATGTGTCTCTGGCAACTTTTGCTTTTTGGAAGTAATTATGAGTTTCTTTGAGGGCTTGCATACAATGCATTTTTTCCAAATGGCCAGGAGACAGAGTTTCACAAGTGTTTTGTAGTCACTAGCTTATCAGAAAAAAACAAAACAAAACAAAAAAACAAACCAACAACTACTACAATTGGAAATCATATTAAAAAGGAATCACTAAATACTACTTATGAGTAATGTAGAAGAAAACCAGGTGTGCAGCTATATGGCAGAGACAGAGAAGGAGAAGCATGCCTACCTTGTGAGAGCACCTACTGTGCAAATGAGAAGAAAAGCTGCCCAGGTAGGAGGCATCTGGTGAAGAAAGCAATTGGCAATCACAAAGACGTAGAGAGACCGCTTATATACGTATGATAGCAAGCTTATGAGGTGCATATTTGTGTGATGAAGTCAAGATCTCAAAAGCCCTTCAAAGGTTAGCATGATACGTCTATTATGATGCAATTTAGTAGTGCTAGGTTGAAGCTCTTGTGACTTGTTCCCTAGAAATTGATCATCCATACTTCCTAGGAACCAGTGTCTATAATCTGGGGGGGCTCAGTGAACAGGAAGTTCACTAGGGGTCAGTTCATGGTAGGATCACAAAACAGCTCATGGAACCTCAAATGACTTTAATAGACATGGTTTCCCAAACAGTGGTCTGTGGCTCACCTGAGTCCAAACCATCAAGGGTTCTGAACATGCACGTTCAAGGGACTCTGCCCAGATTATTTTTTTTTTAAGATTTTATTTACTTATTTATGAGACATCTAGAGAGAGAGAGAGAGAGAGAGAGAGGCAGAGCCACAGGCAGAGGGAGAGGCAAGCTCCATGCAGGGAGCCTGATGTGGGACTCGATCCTGAGACTCCAGGATCACGCCCTGGACCAAAGGCAGGAGCTAAACCGCTGAGCCACCCAGGGGTCCCCTCTACCCAGATTAAATGAATTAATCACAGGCTGTGGGCTGGAGTACAGAAGTGGGCATATTTACCAAAATCCTTGATGCACCCCCAAGGTCTGCAAACCATTGATCTAAAATAAGAAAGGTCGTGGTCTTGATTCATCTTCTGTTTGCTGAGTTAAAACATGGAAAACATCAGCTTAACGTACTGTACTTCAGAGGGAAGGGGAAAGCAGCAGGTTACCTTTTTAAGAGTGGATGTAGCGGTGGAGGTGCATAGCCTGTCATCCGAGGGACGGCTGGAACGACGGCAGGTATTGTCACGTATCCGGGCAGCCTGAACAGAGATGTTAGCAGTGGTCTTGAACCCACCTGGGAGAAGATTAGCATGACGTATATTTATTACCTAAAAGATTTGATTTAAAAAATGCGTTTTAGTAGATTTAATTGTGCCTTTTCCTCTAGTGACCCATCTGTTAGAATTTTGAATACCTAGTCCTATGAAAAATTTATGTCCGTAAGATATATTTGTTACAGCAAGCTTCTCACTTCTGGACTTTTTAATGAGCATCAGTGCTATTAGCCTGACCAGCCAGCTCGCCTGCTAATCCATCTGATCCGTGTCACACTCCTGCAGCTGCTGGTGGGAGAACAGCTGCTGTTCTTACTTCGTTCTCCTTTACCTGTCGTGACGGCCAGGTCCTGATAACTGGGCATAGGCATTTCACCAGGAGCAGTTGTTACAGTAGCTTGAGCTTAGATCTCAACTCATTTTCCACGAAATGAAGTTAAAATTGAGTGTCAATTTCAATAGTGACCCGTGGATTAAGTTGGGAGTTGGTAAGGTTTTTTTTTTTTTAATTAGAGAGAGAGAGAGAGAGGCAGAGACACAGGCAGAGGGAGAAGCAGGCTCCATGCACCGGGAGCCCGACGTGGGATTCGATCCCGGGTCTCCAGGATCGCGCCCTGGGCCAAAGGCAGGCGCTAAACCGCTGCGCCACCCAGGGATCCCGAGAGACATACTTTAAAAAAGAAAAAAAAAAAGATTTTATTTATTTATTCATGAGAGACCCAGAGAAAGAGAGAGAGGCAGAGACATAGGCAGAGGGAGAAGCAGGCTCCATGCAGGGAGCCCGAGGCGGGACTTGATCCCGGGACCCTGGGATCACATCCTGGGCCGAAGGCAGATGCTCCATGCTGAGCCACCCAGGCATCCCAAGAGATATACTTTTAAACCAAGAATAAAAAAGGAAAATAGAATGAGGATTTGTATTTTCTCCCTAATTTGTGGGTGTTAAATATTAATTTAATGGTCTGTACCTTCTGTGGCTTCCTAAATCGTTTGGCATATGACTGGAAAGTAAACTGTTATATCATAAATGCAAGCCCGTGAGTTTTGTTTATCATTTTGTTCACCGACTTTGTTTAGGTCTCATCCTGTGCCAAATAGAAGGCTAGGTGTGGGAATACAAGATGAACAAGGTTCCAGATTGATAGAAAGTTTTAGTGTAGTGTTGGGGGCAAAAACCTAAAGAAATAATGTGACGAAGTATTTTAGCTACGGGGTTTGTGTATTTTTTTCCTTGTGCTTCATTGGGATTTTCTGGGTTTTCAGTGGAAGCTCGAGTTAACTCTTTCATTTAAATTAATTGCTCCTTTAAAAAAAAAATTTAATTGCTCCTTCCTTATGTGTCCTTCTGTTTCTAAGAAACGCATTAAATAAACAGTGGAATCTGATGACATAGTGCTTTCAATGTAATGTGGAGTGAAAAAAAGCAGTATTTTAAACTTGTGCATTCAATGAAGAATAAAACCTCTATTTTATACTTCTGTTGTCCATATATGTGAACGTGGCATACAAAAAAGAAGTTGGAAGCAAGTTACTCATGTGGTGAATGACTTTTCTCCCTGATGAGGTTGTAATGTAAAAAAATCCTATTTTCCTATATAATAAGCACATGTTACTGTTGTAATAAGAAAAACATGTTTTTCTTCGAAAAAGATGAGTGAATTTAAAACGAGATCATAATTCCTACATATTCTTTAAAGGATTTATTGAGGGCAGCCCGGGTGGCTCAGCGGTTTAGTGCCACCGTCAGTCCAGGGCGACCCAGGATCAAGTCCCCCGTCGGGCTCCCTGCATGGAGCCTGCTTCTCCCTCTCCCTCTCTCTCCCTCTCTCTGTCTCTCATGAATAAATAGATAAAATCTTTAAAAAAATAATAAAAAAATAGAGGATTTATTGAGGAAGAGCGAGAGAGCGAGCTTGTGCTGGGGGTTTGGGGGGAAGCAGGGGAGGGAGGAGGGAAAGTGTCAGGCCGACTCTAGGATATCTTGACCCTGAGATGACAACCTAAGCTGAAAGCAGGAGTCCACTGGTCACCCGCCGGAGCCATGCAGGGGCCCCGGGCCTTGTGTGTGCGCCACTTGGTTGTGAAGGAGCAGAGAGAGGTTTTGGGAGGTGGAGGGAGCTGCTGACCTGAGGAGCACTGAACGGGCTGCTTGAGTATCATTACAGTTTGGGCAGAACGAAGAGACTGGGGGCAGGAAGAGGCTGAAATGCAAGGGAGAAAATAAATAGCTCAGTAGGACTTTCCCGGAAGCCGAAATGACGCAGATTCGAGGAACAGATGACAGGATTGACCTTGGGGAGGGGAGAGAAACCTCCTCTCGACTCGGAGAGGACAGGAGAGTTGATGTAGCCCTAAAACAGAGGTGAGAGGGGGGAGGTTAAACGGGCCTACGCACGTGGCCTAAATTCCTGCCTTGGACTCGGGAGCTGGGTCGTTAGCTAAAGTAGAGAAGAGCAAGACGGGAATGGTCTTGGGAGGTGAAGGCTGGTGGAACAGGAAGGGGGTTACTGTCAGTCTGGTGAGATTGGGGTCTCGGTGGTGCAGTGGTGCTGAGGTCGGCGTGAACTCATCTTGGCCGCTCTAGGGCTACCGACTTGCCTTTCCTGTGGAGAGCACACTGGTCCTGTAAAATGCCTTCGTCACTTGCCAGTGTACACACTTCCAGGTTATCCTTCTAGAACACAGATTTATTTGGTGTATTCCTTCGCCTGGTCCAGGCCAACCGCTCTCGTTGCAAGGCCCATGGCCACCACTTCCAACCCCCCCTTTCCATGCCCACAGTGCACACTGTGCTTCAGTCCTCCCAAATCACGTGCCTTTCTCTGAACATTAGTGTGAAATTACAAAATTAGGGAAATTAGGTAGTTGGTATTTCCCAGGACACTATTTCCCAGGGCATGCTCCAAATCTGGGATAAATATAGTAGGAATAACTGAATGTTTTTAAGAGGTAATAATCTTATTCAGTTCTTATGACAACCGCAGGGAGGGCTGTCTTATTTTAATATCATTAAAAAGATGAAGAGAGGATTACTTAATTTCCCAAGGTCACACAGTTCCTAGTGTGAGAGCTGGGACTCAAAACTTGACCGAGGCCTCTTCTCTCCTCTTGTTCATGGTCTTAGGGCAAACCTGTTGCTCTCTCAACTACAGTGCAGTAGAGGGAAGAGTGTTTGAAATTGCCTGATGAATTAACCCCATGGGAGGTCAAGCACACAAGTATCAAAATCAGAAAAAAAAAAAAAAAATTGAAGAAGGGTGGGAAAGGAGGAAGGACAGATAAAGAGGGAATAGAGAAAGGTGAGCTTGTGAAGATCCCACCCCCCACTAAATGTCTGTATATTTAGATACATTTACTTAAAAAAAAAAAAAAAAAAAGACAAAATCCAACCAACCGGACACCTTCAGTAATGTAAAATAGGGCAATTAGCTATGAGAGGAGTCCTGGGTATTATACTACAAGTTTGCAAATTGAATTTAAATAAAAAAGGAGGACAGTTATTTTTGCTTTCACTTTATATGCTCTTATAACTTTGAGTTCTACAGTTTTTGCAGCTATAGGTAAAATGCTCAGTTTTCACTAAAATAGTCATGTCTTTAAGCTTAAGGGCATATATTTTATGTGACAACCTAACATTTACCACCTGGTGTCAAAGATGAGCCAGTTTGGAGAAAATTAAAAATTGTTTTGATGTATTTGAGGGTTTTAGAGTGCCAAAACGATAAAATGTGTGTCTTTATTATTTTTTTCTGATTATTTCCGAAATAGTTTGGTCCCAAACAACTATATGTGAATGCTATGTGGAGAATTTTTAGGGAATTAAAAATTCTAACAACAAAAAAAATTTTTTAGGGGCACCTGGGTAGCTCAGTGGTTGAGCATCTGTCTTTGGCTCAGGTTGTGACCCCCGGGTCTGGGATCGAGTCCTGCATCGGGCTCCCCACAGGGAGCCTGCTTCTCCTTCTGCCTGTGTCTCTGCCTCTTTCTCTCTGCATCTCTCATGAATAAAGAAAGAAAATATTAAAAAATAATAAAATTTTGTATGTGCTTGAACTAAATCGTGTGCATGATGCTGGAAGTTCCAAGGCCTAATGAGTGCTGACTCCAAGGAACATGTTTTTCAGACAGATGGAGAAATGAATAAAAGTATGACCCAAGATGAGCTTATTCCTGCAGTGACCATGGGGTGCACAGAGAAAGGGGTGCCCCTGGGTGTAGCCGAGGGGACAGCTCGGGGGCCGGCTGTCAGAGAGCAGCAGGCAGGAGGGGAGAGGTGTCGGTGGGCCTGGAGCAGCGAGGCTCTGGGGAAGGACCGTCCTTTCAGAAGCAGCTCATCAAGGGAGCAGGATGGGAGATGCTGTGGAGAGAGGCCTGCAGGACCTGGAGGCCGCGGGGCCTCCACCTCTCCAGCCAGACTCTGCCCCCCGAGGAGCCCTGCAGGCCTGCGGACCTGTGTTCACTTGCCTCTAGGTGGAAAGCTGCGTTTTCCAGCTGGTGCCCTGTGGGGTGCCACCGCCCGTGACCAGGTGAGCCCAGAGCCGCCTGCACACACCTGCACACACCTGCACGCACCTGCACGCAGGTAAGAGACACGGGGGTGGGGGGCGCTGAGCAGGGCCTGGCGCCCAGGGCAGGTGACAGGAAGCCTCAGCTGCACACGTTTGTGGGGCCTGGGTTGGCGTGGCCTGGAAGGGAAGGGGGCCCCAGCAGCCCGCAGCCCTTGGCCACCAGCCCTTTCCCGAGCCAGGCGGGAACGCGGACTGTGGCGTGGCTCGCCGGCCCACCTGGTGTCCAGGTGGGTGGGCTTTCAGGGGTCCGGGCCCCCCAGGGGACACCGGCCTAGAAGAGCTCCCCTCTTGCTGAATGCGTCTTCCCGGGGTGGGGTGACAGGGGTACGTGGCCAGCTGAGCGCCCGGGAGGTGGCATGGTGGAGAGGGGACCCTGCGGCCGGGCGAGACATCCCAGGAGGGAGGATGAGAGGTGGCTCGTGGCCCAAGGCCAAGGTGCAGGCCCACGGGGGAGGCCAAGATGCAGGTTCACGGGGGAGGCCTGCTCGAGGCGTCGGGACGAGCCCGAGCGGGGAGTCCAGCTGCAGACCAGCCTGCGGCGACAGCCCGAGCCCAGGCCCAGGCCCAGGCCCAGGCGGAGCTCGGGTTCTGCCTATACCCGCAGTCTCGTGTGCTCACAGCTCCCCTCCCAGGGGGGGGGGGACTTCCTGTGGTCCCCAAAGCCGCGGATACTGAATTTACCCCAGCGTGCTACAGAAGGGGTTTGTCCATTCTGACTTTCCTGTTCTAAAAATCCTCTGTCCTTTTCTGTCTTACGTTTCCATGTCTTAGGGACAATACTGGGCCCCAAAACTATAAAAGAAAACAAAAAAACACTTCAATTCCTAACAATGATAATTCTCTGAATTGGAATATAAAAGACGTTCTTTAAATAACATGGAAAAATAAATCCTTTCCTTATAGTGCTTGGGGTTTTACCAGTTCACCCAAGTGGTGTAGTGGTGGCGGTAATGGAGCTGTGGGCTAACAGGAACAGAGAGAAATTAATTCCACACGGTATCAACAGCAAGTGATCTTTGAGCATCTACCGTGACTAAGGCCCTGTCCTGGATGCTCAAGATCTAAGTATGGGAAGAGACCATTTCAGCCCCTTGGGATCTCAGTTTACCGAGATAAATAGGCTTCATTGCAAGTAACTGCTGCTAAATGTAACAAAATTAAACTTTGAATATTCAGAAGACAGTTCATACCCTTTATAAAAGAAAGACCATCATCACCCTTTGATATTACTGGTGATAATCATCAACCTTGTCGAATACCTTCTATGTGCTGTCCCCACACGGACATTTGGGTTTCTCGGCTATTTTAAATAATATTGCAGTAAACATAGGGGTGCATACATCTTCTTGAAGTGGTGGTTTTCTTTTTCTTTGCGTAAATACCCAATAGTGACATTACTGGATCATGTGGTATTCCTATTTTTAATTTTGGGGGGAAAATTAGCTCCATGCTGCTTTCCACGATGGCTGCACCAATTCGCCTTCCTACCAACCGTATACGAGTGTTCCCTTTTCTCCACGTTCACACCAACGCTTGTTATTTCTTGTCTTTTTGATTCTAGCCGTTATGACGGATGTAAAGTGGTAGCTCATTGTGATTTTGACTTGCATTTCCCTGATGATTAGTAATGTTGAGCATCTCTTCATGCATCTGTTTGCCACCTGTAAGTCCTTGGAGAAATGTCTATTCAAGCGTTCTGCCCATTTTTAAATGGAGTTATTATTTTTTTTCTTTTGAGTTATTTTTTTTTTTTGGTGTTGAGTTGTATAAGTTCTATGTATAGTTTAGATATTAACCTCTTATCAGATGCTTCATTCGCAAATATCTTCTTCCATTCAGTAGGTTGCCTCAGTTTGCTTTTGTTTCCCTTGCCTCAGAAGACATATTCAAAAAATGTTGCCAAGGCAGATGTCCAGGATTATTACTGCCTATGTTCTCTTGAAGCGGTTTTATGATTTCAGGCCTTAGATCTAGGTCTTTAATCCATTTTGAGTTTATTTTTGTGTGTGATGTAAGAAACTGGCCCAGTGTCCTTCTTTTGCGTGTGACTGTCCAGTTCCCCCAGCACTATTTATTGAAGAGATTGTCCTTTTCCCCCCTTTGTATTCTTGCCTCCCTTGTCATAAATGGTGGTCCATTGAGGATCTCTTCACAAGGTACCTAAGTGGGTCTTTCACAGGTACAGGGTAGATGGTTCTTAGGACTTTAAATCTCAGGAGTAAGACCTCTTACCTCTAAGGTTGCCATTAATCCCTGAAGGCCCTGCATGGGTCATGTGCCCAACCCTGTTCAACAGGGACCAACGTACTTTGGGTAGAGTAGGTCACGTTTCCCTTGGTATCAGATAGGTAAAATTGCCTGATAAGGGTTCCGTAGCTAGTACCTGACACCCGGGTTTGGAATCTGTGCTCCTTCCAAATGCTCATCCCTCTCCTTGAAGTACCTTTCAATCGAAACTGCTTCCTGGTTGGTTTCTATAATTTTGCGTGAAAAAAAAAATCCCCCCCAAAAAAGTTTTTGTGTGAAAACCCATTATCATCATTTTAAAGAAAAAGCAGTAAAAAAAAAAAAAAAAGGTCCTATAACATTTTATCTCACAAAGAAATTAGCTTTTCCATGGAGTGGATTTCATTAGTAGAATCTAATCTTTAGGAAGAAAAACATAATGTGTATAAAGTATTTTTTTGTGCGTGTATAAAGTATTAAGATATCCTTTATTATTTAATGCCTCCTGGATTCTAGCAAAATTGATGGCCTCTGCAAGAATACTTCCCAGTCTCAGATAGCCTCCTGTAAAAAAAAAAAAAAAAAAAAAAAAAAAAAAGACCCACAATAAACCTGTGGCTGTAGCGTGTATGTTTGCACATATGATGTGTGTGTTTTATGTGTGTCAGTGTGTGTGGGTGCGAGAGGCAAGGAGAAGAAAGAAAGAAGATGATGTTAGTTTATTAACATACTATGGTAATTTTATAAAATGTACATCTTTTGGATGTACTATTTAAAAGAGATGACCATTTTTTTTCTTTTCTGAGGGCAATTATAGAAGGACCTCCTTTCTCAGAGGTTTCTGAGAAGTCCAAATGACAACTCCGAGAAGTACGTTGGCATTATCCTAGGTATATTTATTGGCAGTATCCTTTAAATGTTGAATCTCAGCTGATTTTTTTCTTGATCTTCAGAAAGTTCAGTGACCAAATTAAATCCTGCAGATTTTTGTGTTATTGTTGTTCTAGATTTCATGTTTCGTCTCTTCTGCTTCAGTTTTATAGGGGTGTGAAATCAAGACTGCTTGAAGATAGGATTGAATCTTGATGTCGGTCTTCTTGACCAGTGGATTATTTCCTAACTTAAAAAAAAAAAAAGTGGTTATATGCATTGGGGAGGATACTTATTCTGAGTGTCAGTGCGTTTTGTCGTTTTCAGTAGGAGAACATATCTTTCAAAGACAGAAAATATGAGCCTCGTAACAATGCCCTATAACGTTACTCTCAAAGGTGGCTCTTATTTTAGCTGTTATACAACAGGAAGAAACATCACGGTGCATTAAAATATAATATCTATAGTCACAGCAGCATACTATTAAATAAAATGAAGGCATGAATATTTAAATTAGGATTTGTTTTTATACTCTATTATTTCGGGAGGAAGTTGCAAGCTCTGGAAATTCTTTGTGTCTCAGTTGAAGAAGTTTCTGGTTTTTATAGCTCTTTAAAGGAATATCTGCCTCAGCAGAGGATTGCTAACAGTCATCATATGCGATTATTTGATATTTCGTAAACACATAGCAGTTGTTTTAATGAGGGAGGGGTTTTTTGGCACCAACATGACCGATTCTGGGATTTAATTTTTACTCCCAGGGCTGACCTGTCGTATGGGATCAGTCTATACTACAGCAAAGCTTGCATTTGCCCTTGTATTTGAATGACAGAGCTAACAAAACCATAGAATGGGATCTTTTAAGAGCTTTTATTTTTTTATTTTTTTAAATTCATACATTTATTTTTTATTGGTGTTCAATTTGCCAACATATAGCATAACACCCAGTGCTCATCCCGTCAAGTGCCCCCCTCAATGCCCGTCACCTAGTCACCCCCACCCCCGCCCACCTCCCCTTCCACCACCCCTAGTTCACTTCCCAGAGTTAGGAGTCTTTATGTTCTGTCTCCCTTTCTGATATTTCCCACTCTTTTTTATTTTTATTATTATTTTTTATTTAAGAGCTTTTAAAACAATCCTCTGGTGGTAGAAGAGATCTCTGCCTTAAACCAAATACTAGATTGCGTGAGAGGAGTCTGCGCGCGTTCCGACTTAATTTTCTTTATCATTCTAAGTCCTCTCCACGTGAATTTAAATTTAAGCCGCGTTAGTGCACATTCTTCAGTGTGTCAGGAGAGGAAGATTATGATTTATGAGCTAGATAAACCTACAAGACACAAGTGGGAGCCAGGAAATTACTAAGAGTAGGAATCACTTCACCAGGAAATACTAAATTATAAAATTATTATTGAAAAGCTTCACACACATTTTTCCCCCCATGGTAATAAGAACTGTGTTGAAAGAGAAGAGGTTCAGTGCAGTAATTATTGGAAGCGTTCTATTTAATGTAGTGATAAATCTTGTTTGTATCATTTTATAGAAGAACTGAGGACTCCTAAAAGCAGAGGCTTACATAATATTTACTCTGTACCGGGAAATATTCTAAACTCCTTACGTATAATTAATTAATTTTCTCACTGGCTGCTAGGAAACAGGAACTGGGGTGATCCCCAGTTCACACAAGGAGGCAGAGACAGAGGTTACGGGACACCCTGAGCCCACACGGCTCCTAAGTGGCAGCTCCAGGACTTGGGTACATATGGTGGCCTCAGAATCTGGGCCCTTAGGGCGCCCGGGGGGCTCAGCAGTTGAGCGTCTGCCTTTGGCTCAGGCCGTGACCCCAGGGTCCCGGGATCGAGCCCCCTTCGGGCTCCCAGCATGGAACCTGCTTCTCCCTCTGCCTGTGTGTGTGTCTCTCTCTCTGTCTCTCATGAATAAATAAATATAATTTTAAAAAGAAAGAAAAAAAGAATCTGGGTCCTTAAGCACAGGCCTATGTGGCTGCGGCAAGTGAGTTACAGAAAATTATAGAGAGAGGACAAGTCCTAGTTTCATTAAGACTCAAAAGGTCAAAATTTATAGTTCTCAAAATTGGGAATACTTTTTCCTTTTTTTTTTTTTTAAAGATTTTATTTATTTATTCATGAAAGACACACACACAGAGAGAAAGAGGGAGACCCAGGCAGAGGGAGAAGCAGGCTCCATGCAGGGAGCCCGATGTGGGACTCCATCCCAGGACCCCAGGGTCACGACCTGAGCAGAGGGCAGATGCTCAACCCCTGAGCCACCCAGGGGCCCTGGGAATACTTTTTCAATAGAGTAAAATTAATAGAAAATAAAATTTGATAGTTTCATCCTTACGCTACTTTTACCTCTCCAGTCATGGGCATTTGGATTCAGTTTGTATTTCTGAATACGATTTTTATTAAAATAAAAACATTTATCATCTCTTATATTTCTCTCTGGCAATTTTGTCAAATTTGAGGAACAAAAATAGAGCGGCTTATCAAAGACTAAAGAAATGAAAAGTTTTGGTGTTACAGAAACATTTAAAATGCCTCTGTTTCTTGGATGAGAGCAACATAATGAGGATGCGATCGATGTAGGTAGGGTGCTTGACGAGTATATCTAAATAGATTCTAGTGTATAGAAGTTTCAGTACAATTTTTTGGGCAGAAAGTAAAAATAATGTCTCAGCTGATCAAAATATGAATTCATATGATTCAATATATCATATATTATCATAAATTTTACCACCAGCCTTATAAAAAAAGCTCACACAATTTGGAATGAGGGGAACAATAAGTGTCAGGGATGCATGGTGATATAGCGGGATGTATATAAAGCCACAACGAGAACGTGGCACCTCAGTTGTACTCAAGGACAATTTTAAACACTATATTTATATTAAATAAACATTTTATGCAGTAGAATAAAATTCATTTGAATTTTTTAAAAGATCCAGTCTGACTCTTAAGAAATTTCAGAGTTGTGGCTGATAAATTGGGGCTTACGCCACCCAGACCCCCCAGGTGTGTTCAATTTATTCTTTTCTACCTAATTTAGGGAAGTTTGGAAAAGAAATTAAAAAGTTCGGGAAGCACTGAGATAATGCAGCTTCCTGTAGTCATTCTATTTGTAGACTGGTAGTAAATTTTTGACACTTAATCTGAACCCACGTGTGACAGTGCTAGTTATTTTTATGTACCTTTGATATACTAGTCTGTGTTAATCGAATGGGATAGATTGACGAATAATCTGGTTAATGAAAGAAAATAAAGAGCGGTGAATACATAATAAACACGAATTAAAGCTACATGATGTTGTCCACAGCATAGGACTGAAAAACATGAGTATCTATTAAAGTTTTTCATCTTGGCAATTACTGCTTTATAGGTTTTTATTGCTCTCTGTCTCATTAAAACAACTGCTATGTCTTTTCATATTCTAATATTACCACCCTTTGTTTCTATTTTATTGGTCATGTTGTCCAAATTCATGTGCAGTTCCCAAGTAATGTTTCAGAAGGCCCTGAAGACAAATTTTTTTTTTTTTTAGGTGGGCGGGGGGTGGGCCTGACTGGATGATGGGCACTGAGATGGACACTTGATGGGATGAGCACTGGGTGTTATTCTATATGCTGGCAAATTGAACACCAATAAAAAATAAATTTATAAAAAAATAAAATGAAAAAAAAAATAAAGGAACACTAATGGCAGGGATGGATTTTGTGTGACTGTGCGTATGTGGGGGGAAGAGACATACAGAGTAAATGCTCTGTAAGACATACCGAATAGGACTAAGTGCAGGGCAGCGCTTCCACGGGGAGAGGTTAGACTTCCATTCTCTCTGTGACCCAAGGGTGATGTTTCAATGGACACACAATTCCTCAGGCCGCTCTCCTCTCTTTGATTGGGGCCCCAAGACACCGACCAGGGAGAGAGCTGATTCGCCTTTATGGTGTCAGTCTTAATAAATTAGAATATTTTCCCAAACATGCATTCGAATTCTGTTTATTATGAGCATTTATTATATGCGAGGCACGAGGCTAACGACTGGTTGAATATAAAAGGTATTTGGACTCTACTCCATTCTTGAGTAAGATTCTTTGTTTCTGTTCTGTGTCCACTGATAAACCATTACATCCTATAGGTTCGTACTTGGAATTCCTTTTTGTTCTTAAATTTACCACACCAGGCTTTAAGGGGTTATTTCAAGTACTCAGCTGGTATTTAATACACTCTGGCTTTTGTATTTATGTCATTTAAAATTCTTAGTCTAAAAAAAATAATAATAAAATAAAATTCTTAGTCTGCTGTATATATATATAATTATATATAATTTTATATAATTCTATATTTATATATAAAATTGTATATATGTAAAAGAATATATATAAAGAATATATGTAAAATAATAAAGAATATATATAAAATATATATAATAATATATATAAAGAATATATAAAAGAATATATATAAAGAATTATATATATATATAATTCTAAACCATGATCTTTGACAGAATTGTAAAACTCCTCTCAATATACTAAATCACATTCCTCTCAATATATAAGTTGATTTCTTTCTTTCTTTCTTCTTTCTTTCTTTCTTTCTTTCTCTCTCCTTCCTTCCTTCCTTCCTTCCTTCCTTCCTTCCTTCCTTCCTTCCTTCCTTCTTTCCTTTTAAAAACCATCCTGGAGCTCTTTGCTCCCACATTTTTGTGGATAACACACACCCCAGTAGCTTCCCTAGAAAAGCAAATAAAAAGTGAATATTTGCTGAATCGTATGTCCGAAGATGTCATAATTCTCCCCTCTTTTAAATATCATGGGGCGCTATGGTTGTAGGTTGGGAGGCATCTCGCCAGAATTTTGCAGGTGCTCTTCTAGGCTCCCCGCTCCCTGGAGCCCTGGCAGCTCTGCTGAATCTCCAGGGTGGGGTCCTTGTCGCTGAGGGGTGCTGTGCCTGATGCGCTTCTCCTCAGCTCATCTGCATGACTAACATCCTTCCCTTCTTTGAAAACTGCAAAAATGCACCCTTTTCAGTGACCCTCCCATATCCCTTCATTTATTTATTTTTAAAGATTTTATGTATGTATTAGAGAGCACACAAGTTGGGGGCGTCACGAGGAGCAGAGGGACAGGCACAGGGAGCTCGGCGTGGGCCCGACGCAGGGCTCAGTCCCACCACCCTGAGATCATGACCTGAGCAGAAGTTGGGGGTCCAGGGGCTTAACCACCTGAGCCACCCAGGCGCCCCCTCCCTCTATCCTTTGAATTAATTTTACCACTGTTCCTCCCTCCTGGCGTCCTTTATCTCCCTAAATAAGTTCTTGTATTTCTTCTCTTTTTCTTATAATCTCCAAATATATTAATTTACTACTGAAGGT
The DNA here is from genome assembly GCF_018345385.1 of Vulpes lagopus. Classification (NCBI taxonomy): domain Eukaryota; kingdom Metazoa; phylum Chordata; class Mammalia; order Carnivora; family Canidae; genus Vulpes; species Vulpes lagopus. Next base: position 124,847,264 of record NC_054825.1, read on the forward strand.
ATTGGGTGCACTTGTCTGTCTCCGTCTATACACTACCTGCTGCTCCGCATCCTCTGGCAAAACGTAGACACCATGAGGGTATAGATTTTTATCTTACATTAAAAACAAAAAATGACATATATAAAGCAACCAGATGTTTCCCCAAACACTGGAAAAGTATCTGGCACATGGCAGGAATTAAAAATATATATATATATATAATAAATATACATATTTATATTAAATATATATATTTATATTGAATGCTTTTCTGATTTCCCATGTTGAAATTGAGAAGTCTTGCCAGTTTTTCGCATCCTGTATTTGTGATCATAATTTTGCCTCTGTAAGCTCTTACAATTTCAAACTGATCCACAGTCTTTTGCAATTGGATGATATGCCTTGTGCTATGAATTTTTTGACTCTGGAAACTCATACCTTTTACTCATGGATTTTAATTTTTATTGCTAATTATTTAACAAAATATTATCAATCTGTGGGTCTTTTCTTATTTGGATATTGGACTGATCCTCTAACTTTCTATCTTTCCTCTAATGTTTTGATTTCCTTTTTCTTTTTAGTCTATTTTTTCTACCTAGGCGACATCCTCACCTTTATCTTACGACAATATTTTTGTCACTATGATTTTATTTTTGGTAACTCATCTGTGCTTTGAATAGCCTTTTGAACATGGAAATATTATCCTGTTCTTGTTTCATGCACACCACGTATTTTCCCAGTTCTCTGATGGTATGGAAGAGTTATTAAAGTTTTTATCTTATCTTTTTCTTTGTTTCTTCTGAGCTCCATTCCACTTATTTGTTTTCTGTCTTTCATGGTAGATGTAAAACGTCTGGGGGAAGCTTGGCTGTCCAATTATATTTATTTGAGACACAAATTGTTAGATCTGTGGGTGTCGGAAACTCTGGTTTACTCACTCGAATATGATCAAGTTGTCATTTAAATGAGAGACTTTCAGACAGCTCATCTGGAGACTGTTTTTATGCATGTGCATTTTGTAATCTCTTGTCTGCTAGCATTCCTATTCAGAACAGAGTAAGGGTTAAGAGTATGACTGTAACCACACTATTCAGTGTGTAGGTGTTTGCTCCTCTGTTTTCGATATGGAACCCTGCTTTAACCTTTGTCTTTTACTGAGTGGAGAATGGAGACTTTCTGATTCAGTTTCTCTAAAAAATAAATCCGCTGTCTCTTGCCAGGTCAGCAGTGGGGTGGCAGCTACATTTTATGGGGCGGGTGAGGGCATCTGGCAATCTATCTCATTGTTAAACAGATTTTGCAGCTTTGATTCTTATATTTGCCTTATAAATTATTTGATGCCTCCAGTTTCAGATACTTTTTGGGGCTCAGCAGCTCAAACTATTCTTTTTGCTATGGTTTCTTTCTCCCCCTTGCAAATACATCCTTGCCTTAGGTCTCTCTGCTCTGAGTGGTACCACTGACTCCATCTACGGTGCTTCCATCCTCTATGAATGGATTGGCACATGTCTTTGTTGTCATCTTTTGGCTACTTATCTAGTAGCTACGTAGTTTTACTCTTGCTTTAAAAGGTTTCATAAGTAGCATTTAAACATGTGTGTCTGTGGCCATCTTTCATCAAAGCCCCAGGTATTCATGCTTTAATGTGAAGTACAAACAGAATGTATTGGCTCCATCCCATTACTTTCGAGAGGTTATGAATCTGAGCCCGATTTTTTTCAATCAAATTACATGCAAACAGTGTTAAACTGCTTAATTCTATGTGTATTACATTAATACCGAGAAGTATATGGTGACTTCGCAGATTTTTCAGTGGCATGACTGTTGTGAGGAGAATGCTTATGAGTTATTGTTCATCTCCACAGAGATAAAGATGATGAGAATTGGTCCAAGTACATTAAGAGTTTTGCTGCAAGTTGAGTCATGTTTTTTAAAATCATTAAACAGTAAGGTAAAATTTCACCTTAGCATATGTTTATAAAGGCAAAGAGTCTTGAGTGATTTAGTTCAAACTTTCAAAGTTTTTTTTAAAAATATTTTATTTATTCATGAGAGACACACACACAGAGAGAGAGAGAGAGGCAGAGACACAGGCAGAGGGAGAAACAGGCTCCATGCAGGGAGCCCGATGTGGGACTCGATCGCAGGACCCCGGGGTTACGCCCCGGCGAAGGCAGCCGCTCAAGTCTTGAGCCCCCTGCTGCGCCTCAAGCCTTCTTATGTGATATTGACCTTTGGGTCCTAAAGAGGCCTATATATCCAAATCATACCCAGAATTACTTCTAAAACGTTATCTATTTATTTAACTGATGACAGAGGTAAAATCCAATTCAAAAAATTTTCAAGGTCAGTGGCTCCATTTCCCTTTATTTGAAACTGGAATCTTCTGAAATGGCAAAGAAAAAGCTTGTCATCTACCTCTCTTGTTAATGAAAGGGCAAGACATAAATACCTCCATTTCTCCTGCTTCTGAATAAAACAAACAATAATGAGAGATTATGTGTCTTGTATCTTTTTGTTGTCATTAGATTGTTATTACTTTTTTGAAAACAAAAAGCACATGGTTGTGTTGGGGGAAGATTACCGACCTGAGAAATAGATGGGTCTTGTTCTGGTTCAGTTCTTTCACCAACTGGTGTTTTCGTCTCTGGAGTATGATCACAGCTAAGTGTAGGACTAGATAATTTGTAAAGACTCCGTCTTCCTGCTCTCCCTCTTTCCATGTTGTTGCTTTCCTTCCCTTCCTGACACTAAGATATCAAGATATCAACTGTTGCTTTCAACTGACTCACATTCTAGAGTGAAAATGTTGGTTGTACATTGTTGACAAATGAATAATATCATGTGATCATATTGCTACTGCTGTAAAAAGGTGTGTAGAAAACGCTGAGGTAATGTGGACTGTTTTAAAAACAATTTAATTTCTTACCTATTAGGCACTTATCACTTCAAATCATGGAAATAGTGTAGTGTGTCATGTGACAGATCCTTCACATCTGGTTATCTTTAGACCCTGGCTTGTGTAAAATTCACTGAGTATTTTCCACTGAGTGCTTTGTTTACTGTTATAAAATCTTAAAATGTCACATCAAAGGAAAACTTTCATCAAAAGAACCTCAGCAAAACCTCAAAACAACCAAACATTTCACTGGTCTGTTTAAATCATCAGCAAAGGCAGCACAGTTATCCCAGCTTATGAGCAAACTAGACTCATCATCACGGCCCTTTTACATATGCTTTTCCCATGGTCCAAATTCTGCAAATCACTGATGAACACTGATGAAGAGAGAGGTTAAAAACAGGCTAGCCATTGCATTTTAGCTGACAAAACATTTACTGAAATGCTATCTGTGGGGAGCCCTGGGAAATTCATCCTCTGAATAATATGAATTGAGATCCACGAAGAACGTAACCCACTTGGGGGGCTGTACCTTCAGCATTTTCTAGATTAATCTAAACCAACATGCATTTGCCTTGTATGCTTCTTGCATGGTATTCCACATGGTTGTAGTTTTCCTTTTGAGCTTTGAATATGCTGATCACCTTTAATAAGCAATTAAACTCAACGGACTTAAAAAATAAATAAATAACCCTTTTCTTTGGAGTCGGTAGTGGGAAGGAGAAGCCATTAAAGACTAGAGAGTCTGGAATTGTTGATTGAAAGGGAATCAAGAGAGTCCTGTGTTTCTAAAACGGGAGCGATCTCTATTCTTACTGAAAGAGTCTGCAGGTTGTATGATACCTGACATGGGAAGGGAATGCTTGATGAGTAGCCAATGATGTTGAACTCACTGCATTTTCCAACTGACTTGTTTTTCCTACTAAGGAAGCGTTTCAGTGAAATTATGTTTGTTTTTCTTTCTGATAGGTTCTAATTGAAGTTTGAAGGTTCATTACACAGTGCCTGGGAATATGTTGTCAAATATAATTCACCTCTCCCCTAGTGGACGTTGGCATAATTTTATAGGACGGGGACTCCAGAGTGCTCAGCTGTCATTTGATTTGGCTCCAATTTCATTCATCACGGACAGAATTTCTACCATGTTTTGAATCTCTAGTTTCAAATGTCCGTACACCGAAGTAAATATGAAAGAATAGGCTTGAAACTAAGGAGATGAATATTGGCATTCAAACAACACATTATAGGCTAAATCTTCTGTCTCTTTCAATTATATTAATATCTTAAGTGCTTCACTGATGTATCACCTGAAACCCCCAAAACATGCAACTTCTTCAAAGTCATCTTCATTTAAATTTAATCATAAAAATAAACATCAGAAACATGTACTCTTAAACTTCTCATGTAGCAAGACGTTTCTGATTTTATTTGGGACATTGAATATACGTCGGGTAGGTTTGCGTTGCTCAGTAAATGAGTCTCCATCAGTGTGAGTACTGTTTTTATTAACAGATTTCATAAACTGGCTTGGTAGTTCCTAGTTCTGTAGCAAGAACAATCTATCATAATAAATCTGTAACATAAATATACAGGATACATTCTTGTTTCGAGAGTCTATAAGAGGTGTCCTCTCATGAACAATCTATATCAGAGGATCAAAAAATGAAGTTCAGCAGTAGCACAAGCAACTGCAGTGAATGGTGTGTTAAGTTCCTTCAAATCATGAAAAAATATACTTTCAAAGATTTATTAATCGTACTCCAAATATATATTTGTAAATAACAATTGGAAGGAAGGAAGATGTTATATTTTTTAGCAGTCCTGAGCTGACCATATATTAGGAAACCAGATAAAGGAGGGAGTGATCTCCATTCTGAGTGAAGTATTTTGCTGTTGGACGCTTGAGGGCAATGATGACTGTGCTGGTATCATTTTATTTTTTTCTTGTGCAAGTTTGATAAAACTCTTTAAATATTAATTTGCATTTTAGAAAACACAAACTCTGTTATATTATATTGTGTTTGGAAGAAAATTGGCCTGAGGTTATGAATCAGATTGGGTAACATGGTCATCAACTGAACGATTCTGTTTATTTAATTATTCAAAATAGGTAACACTGTGCAAGAAAATTGAGATTTGTCGATTTTTATTATGCTCCCATCTTGTTTCTTGTTTGTTTGAATCCATTCACTTTATTCTTCTCTCAGCTCAGGCAGGCTATGCTCTAAGGGGCTAGAGAAATGAGAGGAAATCTAGAGTGTATGGGTTTCAGAGTGTGAGTGTCTGTAAATAAACAAGCAGCTATCAATGGCATTAAATTAATTATAGCATTTAAAAAATGTTTATTTAAGCAAAAATATCTCCTGGTGAATTACATTTTTATTTATTTTATTTTTATTTGTTAAAGATTTATTTATTTATTCATGAGAGACACTGAGAGAGAGAGGAAGAGACACAGGCAGAAGGAGAGGCAGGCTTCATGCAGGGAGCCGATGCAGGACTCGATCCCAGGACCCTGGGGTCATGACCTGAGCCAAAGGCAGATACCCAACCCCTGAGCCACCCAGGCGTCCCTACATTTATTTTTAAATATTTAAAAATGAATCATTGAAATGTCTCCCACTCTTATTCTACCTTTAGATAGCAATATGTGAATCCTTCTACAGTCATTCTTTATTCTAATTTTCCCTTCAAGGATAGGTAACAAATTAAAAATAATGTAAGTAGTCTTATACTTCTAGTCCCATCGTTCCTCTTTTCTGTTGAAATACAAGTAGCTGTTTAGAAGATTAGATATGTAATCCAAACTTTTTTAAAAAAATGCTCAGAACAATCTGACTAATCTAAAACACTTCTTAGTGGTATTAATCATCAGTAAGGATCATTGAGATCCACAGATAAACTTCTGATGAATAGAAAATTCATTTTAGTAAATTTCTGATATTAAATGGTAGAGGTCAGACCTAGATTAAAAAAAGAAAAGACTTTTCAATTCCTAGGCTTCACATCGGGTGCTACGTGGTATCTGGGATTCAAGTGTTTTGATTTACTTTTTGGCTAAGCAATGGTCTAAGTAATTGGCCACAGATTTAAAAATGTGACTGTGTTCTGTGTTAGTAGAAGTTCAGAGGTTAGACACTCGTTTAAGAGTAATAGAATATCTAAGTTAAATGATTTTTAGAAAATGCACGTTTCCTCTGTAATTTTTGTCTTGTGTGGACAACTTCATGAGGTCTTCTCAGTGGTTCTTGGTTAACAGAAAGAGACCCTTCCGCTTAAAAAAAAAAAAAAAAAAAAAGTAAGCTAAAACAATACATAAGGACAAAGGCTGGAAACAAAAGAAAAATAATTTGAACTCAAGGGATTTTCCTGAGCAAGGTCTTAGAGAATGTGCCAGCTTTTTAAAAGAAAAGCATTGTATATAAAGGCCACACTTAGCTGAAGAGAGAGAAAAATCCTTATTATTTTGATTAATGAATCAATTGTTCCATCAAGGCTAAATATTCATAAAAAAACTATTCATTCACATTTTAAAATGAGGTAAATTGAGAGAAAAGTAGGTCGACGTGCTGAGAAATGAGCTTTTCTTTATCAAATGGTTAATTCTGTATTCTTTAAAAAGAGCAAAGATCAGCTCAGCAAATAAGGTACTTGTGCTAGGAAAGTACTATACCCAGGAAAACTGCCCTTTTGTTTTGAATCTAGAATTAATTAAACCTCATCGTAGATGTATTGCATAAAACGCACTTCAAGGGCAACATTGCTTCTCATCACACCCCTAGCGAAGGCCCAGGTCTCAGTGACTAACTCAGGTGTGGGTGAGGAAATGCGCTCAGCCTTTGCAAAGATGGTTAGAGAAGCGCAGATAACAAGATGCTGTGAATATGGACTAAAGCTGTACCCAGAGATTTATTCTGGTCCGTGTTTTATGGCTCTGAGCTTTCAGGCCCGGGCTGTGCAGGGAGACCCAAAACAGCGTCAGGGAAGTTTAGTTACCGTCTCTGCCCAAAGGGGTTTGTCTAACTGGCTGCTGATTAACACACAGATGCCAGCTCTCTGCCATTCCCAAAGACTTAACAAAATCAGACACTGATAAAAAAGGAATATTAATTAAATCAATTTTGAAAGAAAAAGAAAACAAAATTTTTTTGGGGGTACAGAAGAAAAGCCTAAAGGTCAGTATCAGTTATTGCTTTGAATAGTCATTGAGTAAACGATCAGCCCAGACCCTGTTAGATGGACCTCAGGGACTTTTCACGAGTGCCCGCTCACTACATGTCAGGTTCTGAGACACACTCCTGACCACTTTTCCTGCCACTTATTCCGTGTGATGCTGCACTGAGGTGACCACCAGAATCTGGCTGGAACAATGCTTGAGGAGTGTATTTGCAAGACATTTTTAATTGATCCCTGCCCAAGAGTGTGTAGGGGGATCTTTGTCGATCATGAGCACAAGGTTGGCATGGGCTTCCAGGAAGACCCCATTCTCTTCTTAGGGCAGCACCTCTCAGTGGCAACGCACATTTTGGCCTGAGCTTTGCACCTCAGGTAACGTCTAAGCTACTCAGTCTCTAAAGACGTATAGTCGTAGCCCCGGGTTGATCACGGCTCAGGGATGAGATCCCATACCTGGGGCCCGCATTATTTATTTATTTATTTATTTATTTATTTATTTATTTATTTATGTATGTATGTATGTATGTATGTATGTATGTATGTATGTATGTTAGCCTACACTGTGAGGACCGATTTTGCTCCCTAAGGATTTGCATTACAGCTACCATTCATTCTCGTTTCATTCGAAAGGTGAAATGGGTTTATTCAATCAAACAAAAAGAACATAATAGGGGAGAGCTCATAATAGGGGAGAGGCTTTCCACCCGGTGTGGGAGCAGCTGCTGTGCTGGCCGGTCTCGCTAAGGACTGAAATGAACTTACACCAACGCTAGTGTCCTGGATGCGATTGTTCTGGGCAAATATGGCACAGGAAATGTACGAGGGTCGAAAGCATATTCATGTCATTCATTCATTCACTCATTCATGCAAGTATCTTTGAGCTTCTCTTATGTGCTAGCCACTGTTCTAACCAGTAGGGACAAAAGGGAGTGGACAAGTCTCTGTTCCTGTGATGTTTTCATCTTGGGTGGGATGGGGACCGGCGGGGGTGGTGGGGGAGCATTGAAAAGGAAACAAATGAATAAAATCATTTCATATAGTGATAAGGAGGGGGAGAAAATGAAGCAGGTGTTTTGACTGTTCGTGGGGTGGGATTCACTTGGGGTCAGGGAAGGCCTTGCTGAAAGAGGTAATGGGTTACCTGGAGCCCAACTGGAAGACTTTCCAGAGATGAGCGATCTGAGATGCAGGGGGTACAAATGGACAGAGTAATTCAGGAGTCCTAAGATGCAAGTGAATGTCTCATGTGGGGATAAACTTCTAGTGTTTGAGGACAGAGGACAGACACAAAGCCGCGAAGGCTGGTACTGTGAGCCAGGGTGAGGGTGGTAGGAGGTAAAGTTGGAAGACATACGGGGGCCCTACTTTGCAGCATCTTGCAAATTGTGGGGCTTTGTTTGCATTTTGTTCTAAGTGCAGGGAAAACTATTAGATGATTTTGAATCTAATACTTTCTGAATACTTTGTTACTCTGCTACTTGGAAAAACAGATTGTAGGGAGGGTTGGAAGCAGGTGATTGTTCTAGTGAGAGACTCCGTAGGAGACTTGGCCAAATTCAGTTTCCATAGTTCCTAAACTCTGAGGGAGACTACTGGGTCTTCTTCCTCAGTTCCTTCTGCTGTTATGGGTCAGGACTCCCCAGCAGATACAATTTGGGGTCAATTACTGTTAATTCTGGTTGACGCTTTGGCCAATTGAATAAGGTTAATATAACTATAGGGCAGACGACAGAGGGGAAACCTTTCTTTTTTTTCTTAACTTCGTTAGTCTCCACAGGATGACAATACCACTTGGTACTAATCACATTTATGAAATTTAGCAGAAATTTCAAAATCTTAGATTACCACTGACATTTCAGTTTCTAAAGGCAATTCACATGAATTCCCAGTTTCTTGATAATGTATTTCAGCTGTTATATTACAGCCGAAATACATTATAGTTTTAGACTTGGGTTAATATCTTCTTTATTTTAAAGCAAATTAATATTCTACATACAGAAGCCATAACAACGTTACTATTTATATAGAACAAGGAAAATTAAAAATGCTCTACACATGGAAGGCATCATATATTTTGGGGATAACTTTGGGATTCCCACGAAGGTGGGTTCAGATCTCTGCTGGTGGAAGATCAATACCAAATACGATGGTAGCTGATAGTTATTTTGAAGTCTCTGAAGATATAACAAGCATCTGTACGAGAAAACAGATTGTGCGTAGATATTGGTGGAAATCATTTTATTTAAGGACTAAATAAATTTAGTGAATTAAAGAATCTCCCTGGCTATTAGTGGGAGAAATAGGATATTGTTTTCTTTAAAGTGTGTAAGTTTTAAACCTCAAATCACTAGCAATATTATGATTACAAATTACCAAGTTTCTTATGAAAATTGAAATAATCTTCTGAACTCTAGTCTTATTTTACCCACAAGCTTTTTTGTTTTGTTTTGCTTAGTAATCAATTATTGGAAGAATGCAAACTTAGGGTGACTTTTATTATGCTACAAGGTATTTTTAAAAATTTCTCCTGGAGTAAAATGTTATGGAGTCCAAGACATAAAGGTGGAAATTAAAGTCTTTGAAGATCCTTCAAATATACCGTCACTTTTAATAGCTCCCTTCTCTGTTACTTGACCTACCGATGTTAAGAGTCTATCAGAGTTTTTTCAGCTGCCTTTCATTTTCCTAACCCCTTGTGGGTACAGTTAAAAAGATGACTGATTTGGGTCTCTATAATTGAAATTGGATAGGGTTCAAAGTTTCAACTGATGTAGAAACAGTTTAAGAATAAATAATATATTTTTAAAAGTTGCTCTAACAGCTTTTCTCCCTCTAAAATTGATCCCTGAAATGCCAGCATATGAACTTGCATTATAGAATAGAAAATTCGGTTGTTGGAAATCCTATTCTTATTCTTTTCATTTGTTTCTCTTGTCAGGATGTTTTTACTTAAAACATGTTTTATGATTAGTGAGAGAACTGTCATCACTAAGTTGGTCCTTCCCCACTGGTTTGTCTACACGAACTGTGTTCTGGTGACGTGAATTAAGTAGTTCTAATCTGGACTGACTGTAGCCCACGGCCGTGAGCGTGGATGGTTAAGTGTGCGTGGTGAAGGGGGCCAGCCTCCTTCGGGGTGTCTTCTGAAGCAAGGCAGGCACTAAACCAGTGAGCCACCCAGGGATCCCTAGTAGGGCCGGCCTTATGGGCGGCTGGGTGGGCAGGTCAGGATGGGAGCCCAGGCTCTACTGCTTTCTGTTCCTGGCATGTGGTACCCTCTTTTCCTCTGAGTTGACCTCAGAGGGTGTGTGCGACCGTGGCCTTGGCACTTGGGGGAGCTCGTCTCCTCTGCCCTGTATGCCTGGCATTGAAAAGGCACCGTGAAGACTGGAGGAAGAAGGGTCATTTTCTTCCACAGAGGAAGCCTTTCAAGCATTTGGTTGCCGATATTTATAATTTAGCATAATGGCTGTATTGGTAACTTAATACTGAACATGTCATTTTAGCAGGTAAAATTAGTATTGTGTCACATGCATAGTGTTGTCCTGGGTGTAACTGCAGCAGGGCACTTGCCCTCAGGGAAGGGTATGCCCTTGATACCTGGAGAGATGACAAATGAATGTGTCACGGAGAAAAAGGATTTATTTTTTAAAGATTTTATTTATTTATTCATGAGAGACCCAGAGAGAGGCAGAGACCCAGGCGGAGGGAGAGGCAGGCTCCCTGTGGGGAGCCCTGGGGTCACCACTGGGCCGAAGGCAGGCCCTCCCCCGCTGAAACCCTGCAGGGAGCCCCCGGAAAATGACTGAATAGGAATACAGAGGCCTTAGGCAGAGAGGTGATGCGGGAGTAAGGAGCGCGGGCATCCTTGCCGCGGGTGGGGCAGAGCCCGAGCTGGAAGTGGCGCCCGGCGGGGATGGGGGGCCCGGGGAGGCCGGGCAGGAGGCGCGGCTTCGGGCAGGCCAGGAGGGACCTGCGGGGGAGGGGGGTGGGGGCAGGGCATGGGAGGGCTGGGGCCCTGGGGGATGTGGGGGGTAGGGGGTGTGTGGGGGGCATTGGTGTGGGGATGGGGGTGGGCATGTGGGGCCAGGTGGGGGGAGGGTGTGGGGGCGGGGTGGGAGGGATGTGGGAGGGCATAGGGGGTGGGGCAGGGGAGGGGGAGGTGGGGGGCGGGAGGAGGGTGTGGGAGGGAGGAGGGATGTGGGAGGGCAGGGCATGGAGGGATGTGGCAGGGTGTGGGGGAAGGGGCGGGGGTGGGTGTACAGGTGTGGGCAGGGCGGGGTTGGTGTAGGGGAGCCAGGGGGGTGGGCGTGGGTGGGCATGGGAGGGTGGGGCAGGGGTTGGTGTGTGGGGGCAGGGTGGGTGTGTGGGGGGAGTGGGTGTAGGGGGGATGGGGCGGGGGTGGGGCAGTGGGCAGGTCTTGGAGGTTGGCCCTGGGTAGGCGTGGGGGGGCAGGGTGGATGTGGGGGGTGGGTGGAGGAGGGATGGGTGAGTGTAGGGGGGTGGTGGGAATGGGGGTGGGGGTGGGGCAGTGGGCAGGGCTTGGGGGGTGGGGCCTGGGTAGGCGTTGGGGGGTAGGGTGGGTGTGGAGGGGTGGGTGGGTGGAGGGGGGATGGGGTGAGTGTAGGCGGTGGGCAGGGAGGGTGGGTGGGTGTGGGACAGTGGGCAGGGCTTGGGGGTGGGCGGGGTTGGCGTGGGGGGCGGGGCCAGGGGTGGTCGTGGGGGCGGGACCAGGGAGGGCGGGGCATGGGGTGGGCGGGGCCGGGGCATGGGGTGGGCGGGGCCGGGGCGGGGTGGGCGTGACTCACAGGGATCCGCCTCAGGCCCTGGCTTTGTCCTCCTCGTGTAAGCGGTGTGAGTCCGGGATCCTGGTGAATCTCCGGTTGCGTGTGCAAACTGACCCCACGCCGCAGGACTGTTGTATTCCGGGCCGTGATGCACGTGAGGCTTCGGGCGGGCACCTGGTGCGTAGGAAGGGTTCAGTGCGGGGTATTTACCACTTCATTCCAAATGAGTAAAATTTTTATTCTTTCAGTGCAGGGTATTTGAGGCTAGTGTTGATTCTTTTGGGGGATGATTGGCAAGGATGGGACCAGGGTGAGGCACGTGGTATGCCCAGGGCACACCTTTGTTTGTAGGATCTGAGAGTGAGTCTGTTCTTAAATTTTGTGGCCCAAGGTACCTGCCTGCAACATCATTGAAAAGCACATCTTTCTGCTTTTAATAGAAAAATAAAATGATACCGTAAATGAAGGTGTATAGATACGTTAGAGCATCCATAAAACCCATTACAAAGGAAGATATGTTAATAATGAAATGATTTTGGTAATACCTCGGGAATAACCCAAATCCCAAATGCTTTCTGTGTCTATGCCTCTTATAATGGCTTTTCAATACTCTCTGAAAAGCATTGGCAATTGTCTTAGTTATGCTATTGGTATTTCAATTTAGTGTTCTTATCCTTCTATTCTTGAGATGTGGAGTTTCAACTGAATGGCAACTATTGTGATTGTTAAAAATACGTAAAAAATAACGAATCACAAATTAACTTGTTTATTAGTATTAAAGCAGTTCCTAAAAACTACCATAACACAATGGAAAAAGTAGTTTCTGAAGCTTGTAATTCAGCAATTACTGCCATAATAGCTGAAGTCATTTTTATGTGTGGCGATCCTAAATCAAAGTCATCATAGGATGCTCCAGACCTCTTAATAGTCTGGCTCAGGTGCTAATGAGTTCAGGACATTAGAGCTCATTTGAGAGCCGGATTCATGATTCCTTTACTGCTCAGTACTCCTATCTCTGGCTTTGGCTCAAAGATGGAGCCACATACAAAGAAGGACACTGATGACAGAGTTTGACATTTTTTATAATTTTTTCTCTACCAGTATTACTTTATAATTCTTGAATCAAAAAGAACAAGGAAGCTATTTTAAAAATAGAAGCTTGATCAGAAACATGTTACTTTCTGCCTTTTTCTTTACATTATTTTCTTCAAAAGGCCTTCAAAAACTCCACAGATGATTAAAATAGTGAAACTATAACAGTATTTATGGTATAATTTTTAAATACTTCTTGTAGTATTTAGCCAACTGGGTGGCTCAGTTGGTTAAGGATCTGACTCTTGATTTTTGGCTCAGGTCATGAGCTCAGAGTTGTGAGATCAAGCCCTGTATCCAGCTCTGTGCTCAGCTTGGAGCCTGCTTGAGATTCTTTCTCCCTCCCTCGCCCTCCCCCCTTCTCCTCCCCGCTCTCTCCTCTTTTTCTAAAAGAAATGCAATCTTTAAAAAATTACGTCTTGTAACTATGTACTTCTCTAGCTCTGTGACCTAATGTTTAATGACTTCAAAATTGCCCTTCGACAATGTTCATTGTAGGAGTTTGCAGGATTTTTTCACGGGAACTTGAGGTTGAAGGAGACAGAAAAGATAGGTAGGTAGATAAAGAAGATAAGCTGATTTTTTAATCTACTGAAGGGACTTCACAGGGACAAGGGACCATTTCAGTATAGCATTAACCCTATTGTTTACCTGTCGCTCTAAATAACTAAGAGTACTCACTACATATGGCCAGCAACCATGGGAATGGATGGAGTCCTTGCTTTGTGGTGGCAATTCTGTGGGACCATATAGTTGGCGGTCCCTTCCATAAGAAGTCCTCAGAGGTCCTTGTGCCTTCTAGCACAAGTGCAGACTTACATTTCAAAGTAAGTGCATTTTCCTCCTCCATTGCTTTAAAGCTTTGCACGTTAACACTGATCCCATGTACCATTTAACAGGCCTAAATATATCCCGCAGTGGCTAGCGCAATCAAGGTAAGTGGTCAGACACCAGCATGCTGTACTCGGTACGTCAGCTGGCCTGGCCTGTAATGCAGGGTACTCCATTTATGCCCAGTCAGTCAGGTGGCCTTCTAGTTGCTTTATCAAACAGACTTGACGGTCAAACAGATCAAAATGGGACAAAAACTATTCCTGCATCCTACTAAAATGATTGCTTGAAATCATGGAGTATTTGCTATTAGTTACTAACATTCAGTTTCTACCAGACGTGTCTCTATAACTTGTGAAAAAGTCAATTCTGCTTGTAGATAGTATCTTAAACTCCAGTATCCATACCTACTGGGGTATATATCAGGGGGGCATGAAATAGCCCAAACTGCAAGGTAAACATGACACCATCTTGTGGAATATAAATTCTACTTAAAGTTTTTGATGGGACTTGCGGTAAGAAAACACCGATTTGTACTATAACATATTCAAACATATAATGAGATGGAACTGAAAGTTCACATGCAATTTTCAGATGAACCCCTAAAAGTTAATATATTTCCTGGAGCAGAGGGTACTGATTCTTTTTTTTTTTTTTTTGTCAGTAGTATTGATGCCTGGGAAAAGTTTGAGAAGTGCTGTTTTAGACTGTTACTGAGTTTGAGAGAAATATTTATAGAATAAATCAATTAGAAAATCCAGTGAAATGAGCCCATAGATTCACGGATCCATCCATCCATCCAGGCAGTGTTTATCAAGTCACTCCTATGGACTAAAATATTTTATTAACTTGGAAGTCAAAATTACTCAAATAAGAATTATAACTGCCTTGTGATACTTATAATCTACTGAAAACAATTTTATTTTATTCTTACTATTTTTTAAAGATTTTATTTATTTATTCATGAGAGAGACAGAGAGAGAGGCAGAGACACAGGCAGAGGGAGAAGCAGGCTCCATGCAGGGAGCCCAACATGGGACTCGATCCCGGGTCTCCAGGATCACACCCTGGGCTGAAGGTGGTGCCAAACCGCTGGGCCACCAGGGCTGCCCTGAAAACAATTTTAAAAGTAATTAACATATGGAGAGCTACATACAACAAGAAATTAAACAAGATTTAGGAGCATATGACAGAAAAACAACAAATTCTTAGAACAGTTAGGGAAGACTTTCCAGAGAAAGCCACAAACCACTCTTGAGATTTTTAAGGACAAGCAGAGTAGAATTTGCACTATGGTTAGCAATGGAGCAAGGGGAAAGTGTTTCACGCAAATAATTTAGCGCTTTAGGTTATTGGGGGCTCTAGGTGAGAAAGTGTATAAACTATTCCAGGAGCTAAAAGAAGTTTGGAACGTTTGAAATTTAAATGTGGAGACGATGATGGAGGAGAAGGAAAAAGCAGGGATCAGGAGTGAAGGATGGAAAGGGGTAAGGTTGGGTGATGAGCATGAGTCTGACCAGGAACCACTTTGTAAGCCGTGTTACAGAGCGTCAGGACGTGGCTCTGAAGACAGTGAGGAAAATGAATGAGAGGGGTCGGGACACGAGAATTCATTAAAAGGCTATGGAGGTAACTGAAGGGGTTGACGTAAATGATCTGAATGAGGATGGCAGTGGAGATGGATGGGCAGGAATGGACTGTGGACTTTTTTGGTAGGAGTTGGGTAATAGATTAGATGCAGAATGTCAGGAAGAAAGAGATAGGCACGAAACTCCAATTTTCAAGGTGGTTAAAAGAAACACAGAAAAATAGATTTTGAGAAAAAAAACAAGAGTTTCTACTTGGATTTTTTTTTCTTTTCATACCAGTGCCTGATAGATACCCACATTCAGGCGTCTAAGCCACCATTGAATATTTGGAGTCAAAGCTCAAGGAGAATTCTAGCTGGTGATAATGATTTGGGAAATTTTCGCTTCAGTGTCATTGGAACCCAAGGGAATGAGTGATACTGCCCAGGACGAGTTTGTAGAGTGAAAAGAAGGTAGAGTAGGAACACTGTGAAAGACATCAACAGGAGAGGAAGAGTTGCTTGCCTTGAGGGTATGCTCAGCACTGTGGTTTTTTCTCTTTGAGAGATCAGTTTCCCCATGTTGCAGGCAATCTTACAGTGGTATTTAACCGATGATGGGTGCACCATGTGAGTACTCTCGACATCCATGGAGAATGTGTGTTTAGGCCTTCAAATCTGTAAATATCATTTTAGTGCCTATGAATCCCAAGAAATTCTGAAAAGCTTGGCTTCACGGTTTGTGTTGCAAGATAGTCTCCAAAGATAGCACTTATTAAACTGGTCCATACGGTACCTTTTTGCCATAGATTATTATTCTTGTTCTCCAAACTCGGGTTCCCATATAATAGAGCTACCAAATCGAAGACATAATCCATGATTGGCTATTTTCTGTTCTTTAGTATATTCACAGATGCATTTTATTTTGGCAGTATCTGTGATAAATATCTTTCTGGCCTATAACCTTTTTTCTTTATGATAACCTTTGGTTAGAAAGAACTTTACACGGTCAGCTTTCAGCCTTAATTTTTTTTTGAAAGCCAGATTTTTAAAATTTTAAACTACATGAACTAAATTTTACAGATGATAAATCATGGTTCATTAGCTTCAACCCTGTTGTCAGCCTCTGTTGCTTCAGCGAGTGATTATATATACTTTACATTTCATTTGAATTAGGTTTCTGTTGAGACAAGTATTTTCTGAATATGTCCTCATTTCACAAAATTAATTTATTTTCAGCCTCTCTCTAATTTTACCACTGTTTTGATAGTTTTATAGCAGAGGAAAATGTATTGAAACAATTTAAAGACTTTTAAATTTTTTTCTTGTTTGTCAGATAATATGGTTGATTCATTCCCTGCCTACATTGGAACTACTGCAAAATCAACATTTTACTTTTAAATGAATCCAAATGTATATATTCTTGTTAAAAACCCTCAGCAGTATCAGTTGACTTTCCTTTAAAGGGAACTTCTATTTCAAAAATAAACCATTAAAAAAATGATTTCCTAAGTTATTCTGTAAAAGGGGATGAGTATGGAGTAGCAAGCGAGCAATGAAATAAGTATCCTAGGTGCCCACCAGATTCACTTACTCGCTAACTGACTCACACATTAACCAGTTTCTCAAAGCAGGGCCTGAGGAGAATTACCAGTGAATATTTGTAATGAATGGTTGGGGTTGCTTGCAAGTATTTGAAACTTCACATATTAAGTCTGTGTATGCCAATAATCCAGTTATTCTTTCAGCAATTTTTTTCTGACCACCTACTCTGTGCCTTCATCACAGATACTGAACAAAAAAAAAACAAACAAACATACTTGTCCCTTCTTTAAGGGCACTTTTCAGTCTCTGGGGGAAATGAATCAAACAAACTAACATAAGTATAATTTAACATGAAGTAAGTTAAGAAACAAGGTTCTTGATAGTGTGTCACCAAAGAACATTGTCTTGGGGACAAACGGCAGTCCGAACACACTTCTCCAAGAAAGTGACTCCAAGAAAGAGTAAGAGCTTGGCAGGCAAAGTGGGGTGGGCAGAGGTTGGGGGAGATGTTTAGAGAGAGAGAGAGAGATCCACATACACCAGGGTCTCCTCCTCAAGTACTCAGCGCGGGCGTGGAGCCCTTAAACATCTAAAAATGTCACCGTGACTGGTACGCACAGGTGAGAAAAAGAGAGTTTGAATTGAGGAAGGTGTCACATCCTGCAAGGCTTTAAGGATTACACTAAGGATCTGGTGCATTATATAAAGTGAGTAGTACTGACTATTTAGGTCAGCGTTTGACCAACGTAGTTTGTGAAGGGCCAGAGCGTAAACCTATGCTGCAGCTCTTCACCCCAGCAGCGGGAAGGAAGGAGCAGCCATGGACAGCATGGCTGTGAGTGGGAGTGGCTGTGCTTCAATAAAGCTTTATTCAAAAAACAAGCATGGGCAGTAGTACCTTCCATCCTTCTTGCTTAGATGGATCCTGAAGTTACTGCCTTATTTCCAAGTTTCTCCATTTGAACTGGTGCAAGGATATTTTGGGGACTTTTAACAGTGCCTAGTCAGCAAGCATCAATGTACTTTCTACATTGGAAACTGGGTTAAGAAAAAAAAATTGGACTCCTTTGATTTTCCTTTGAAGTCATGTCATAAGAAGAAAGCAGCAGGCTGGTTCATCTGCCAAGAGAAAGAGCATAAAAGACAAAATGAAATGCCAGAAACTGGATTACTGGAGGGAATGAGCGCTAAGAAAATGTTAAAAAGGTTTCTTGAAAAGCAAGGATCACTTGGGAGGTGAACTTGTTCAAAGCGTGCATTAACTCACCTCTTGCAAGAACAAACTGTATTACAAGGCTCCGCTCCAGCTTCTCTGATACACAGCACCCGTGGTCTCCATAGACAACAGGCTCTGTACTTGAAAAGGATGGAGTTTGGTGCTCATGCTGTAGAGAATGATGTACCGTCATAAAAGTGTTCAGATGGAATCTGGAAAAGCTAAAAAGACTTTTAGAAAGTGGATTTGGAAAAAAAGAAAAAAAGAAGAAGAAAGTGGATTTGGCTCCAACTTATAATCATGAGAGTGACTTATTTGAGTAATTTCAGGGAACCTTTTTATGCTGAGGTGACCAGTTTATAAAATTGTTATCCGAGTCATAGAGTGTATTTAAAAATTTTGGAGTTCTACTGCTGGACGCAATTTGGGGAAGGCATTGATCTCTCAGGATGGGCTAGGTTATGCTGCATTAACAAGCAACCCCCAAATCTCTGTGTCCATGAACATTTTTCCCCGCTCATGTTACATGTTCATGTAGCTGGGCCGGTGCTCCACTCGTCACAGTCACTGATGGAGCAGCCAGCTCAGTGCTGGGGGGCAGCGGTGGAAGGAAAGCAATAGCTCTGGAGCAGTTAAATGCTTGGTCTGAAGTGCTATATATTAGTTTTTCTCACAATGCACTGGTCAGAACTAGCCACCATCCCCCCAGATGGGCCAGGATATTCATGCTTCCATCCATGTGCCAGAAAGTAGAGAGCTGAGAATGATATACGGCAACTGCATTAAAGACTATCATGAAGATTTTTATATTCGCCTGTCTAGTTATTTCATTGTTGATTATTTTGTCAACTTAATGGGGGGGGG
Source organism: Vulpes lagopus (assembly GCF_018345385.1). NCBI lineage: Eukaryota > Metazoa > Chordata > Mammalia > Carnivora > Canidae > Vulpes > Vulpes lagopus. Next base: position 124,866,220 of record NC_054825.1, read on the forward strand.
GGACTACATACGAGTAGGGACTATGATGGCTTTTGCTCATTTTCCTCTATCCAGTGACTAGTGCCTGGCAGGCACAATGAGGGGCTCAAAAAATATTTCCGTGGATGAAGCAGTCTATCTAGTTCTTTGATGCTAATAGAGTTTGCAAGACAAAGTGCCCCTCCTTGTTGTCAAACTTATCCGGAACGTGAGTTCTGTGTGACGTTACCCTCCAAGGAGAGACAAATCACGATTGGAAATAATAGCCCCCAAATCTCTTTTTAAAGCAGATATAGGGGGATCCCTGGGTGGCTCAGTGGTTTGGAGCCTGCCTTTGGCCCAGGGCGCGATCCTGGAGTCCCGGGATCGAGTCCCACGTTGGGCTCCCTGCATGGAGCCTGCTTCTCCCTCTGCTTGTGTCTCTGCCTCTCTCTCTCTCTCTCTCTGTCTATCTCGAATAAATAAATAAATCTTTAAAAAAATAAAGCAGATATAGTTTGGAAGGAGCGAAGACTAATTTTTTAAATCGTCAGCTCTTTCCTGTTAAAATAGGAGAGACTCTTCTCATGCTGCATATTTACCTTGGCGGTTTCCTCTGTGGGCTCATGCTGATCCAAGTAATTCTGCTGGAATAAACCACCACCCACATCTTGGTGGCTTAATACAATGGGGCTGGGCTGGGGGGTTATGTATTTCTCACACCACTTGTCCAATTTGGATTACTAGGGAGGTAGAGAAAGGGGCTGTGCTCCATTCAGCCACATGAGGATGGAAATAAATGGCTGCTCCACTGTATGGAAAGTTGCTGGTCACCTTTTCTGAGGTAGGGACACCTGCAGGGTCCCATGCATTTCTTCTCTGCTTTGGCTAACATGGCCTATGCTACTTCTACGTGATGTGTGAAGGTCACTGGCCAGAACTTCTCACCTGGCCTTACCTGATGCAAGGTATCTGAGTGATGGAGGAGAGCAGATGGGATGTTGGGAGGGTCCACTTTTTCCACCACACAGATAATCTGGGCAGAGGTAGTTGAAAGGCCTAAATATTTATATGTAGATGTGTAGAGAGGCCCTTTACAACTGTGGGAGGTTAATCCTGAATACGGAACTCACCAGAAAAAAGGAATGTTGAGATCATCAGGGATAGAGTAGCTCAGTCATGGTTTTCAAAAACTATCTGTATGACTGGTTTGATGACAAAATGACAGAAAGACTATCAAAGATGAAACAGATTGCAGTTTTAGGGTCATGTCTGGGCCCAATAAATATAGGTTGTCACTTCTGTTATGGTACAAAACAATGAAGGACTATTGGCTATTAGGAGAAATATTTAATGAATTGATGTCAAAAATTAATTTCTGATATCAAGTAGTAGTGTAGGGGAAAACAATTATTTTACTTTTCTGGATTAGTATCCTAGACACTAACACTTGATATATATTTTAAAATATTTTGCTGGGACCCCTGGGTGGCGCAGCGGTTTGGCGCCTGCCTTTGGCCCAGGGCGTGATCCTGGAGACCCGGGATCGAATCCCATATCAGGCTCCCGGTGCATGGAGCCTGCTTCTCCCTCCGCCTGTGTCTCTGCCTCTCTCTCTCTGTGACTATCATAAATAAATTAAAAAAATAAAATAAAATGAGCTGACGGGCAAAGTATGAGAAATAGGCATTTAGAAAACCAAGGGTTGCATGCAAGTAGAGAAAAATATGACATCTTACCAATTTCGCAGGGCATGCTTTTAAAAATAAAATAAAATAAAATAAAATAAAATAAAATATTTTGCGTGACTTTCTGTATTGTATGTCACTTGAAATAACAATACTCCATACATATGAATCAGTTCCTGATAATAACTTGCCAGGTTCTAGACATTAATACTGATTGAAAGGGGTTATCTTCGGGATTTAATTTTCTTTGTGGCAAAGAAAGTCCTGTGTTTTTTTGTTTTTTTTTTGTTTTTTTGTTTTTTTTTTTTAAGAGGGACATTTCTCATGGAATAATGGGTCATATTAGGTTACACTGAAGAAAGTTTTGTTTGTTAAGCCATCCACATATCTGTTAAAGGAATTTCACATCTCAAAATAAATAAGCTTATTTTTCCATGGTGCCAGAGAGATAATGAGATTCATATAAAAATACTTCTACCAGCTGAAATATCACGGAGTATTCTAATACTCCACAGATACTTCAACAACTGTGTGTCTGTTTTAGGATATTGGGGTAGGTGTTTTAATTGTCTTCTTGAGAACTACTTACAACAACGATAGATTGGATTTTAACGTGTATGTCTTAGGATATCTTTGAACCAATACTGATAAAATGAACATCACTCTGGGAAACCAATCATTGGACAAATGTAGGATTTTAATTTTAATTTAAATTGGTGCAAGAGAGTCTTCAGAAAGTACTTGGTACTTATCTTTCCAATTATAGTCGTGATTGCCACTTGCTCCAAACCAAGCTCCATACTACCCTTTTTCCGTATTTCCTGACTGGGTGAAGGGTGTTCTCATCATCCAGATGGCAAAGTTAGAAACGTGGAGCCATCTTCTTGTTCTTTTTGCCCCTCATAGTCACACGTAGTTAGTCCTGTAGTGTTTGGTCCCTAAATACCTGCTGATCCCCTGCCCTCTGCCCTATTGTTTCTTCACTAATTCAGCCTATGGTGAGCCTCTTGTGAGATCCAGCTCCATGGTGGGAAGATCTCCCCATGGTGATCTTTCTATAACCTGCAGCTGGTAATATCCCTCGAGTTAAAGTCTGAAGTGGCTCCACCACCAGTCAGGATAGAGTTGAGGCTCCTGAGAGTTGGATCTCATTCATTCCTCTGAGGATCTCACCCTAGCCTGCCCTTCTTGCCTCAACTCCCGCTGCTTGTCTGCACACTATTTGAACCCGAGACATTAAAAATGACTTCCATTTTCCTCCCGAATATCATATTCTCTCTTGTTGGCTCTGAATACTTTGGAAATACTGTTTCACTGCCGCCAACACAGAAACATGACTCCCAGATCTCAGTTCATCAACTTCGACTCATCTCTTCATTGCTAGCTCCTCTTTCAGGAGCCATTCGATAGCTCCTGGTCAGTTTGGCTGCTGAACTCTCTGCTCTCAGCACAGACTGGTCTGCTAACATGGCATTAATCCCATATTATCAAAATCACTCTTTTATTTCTTCATTGCATTGCTTCTTGAGGATACCAACTGTGTCTTCTTTGTTTATTCATTTTTCTATACTGAGAACATTTTTAAATGCAGAAAAAAAGAAATGATAAAATAAATACCCACATTCCTATCTCCTAGAAATAACAACTTTTGGCATGCCATTTGTTTCTCACTAAAGAAATAAAACACAACCAACCTCTATCTCGATCCTAAATCCCAATCCTCTTCTGCCCCTCTCACAGGCAGACAGCATCCTGGGTTTCTTACCATTTTCCTTTCCATTAAAAATGCTTTTACATACATAGTAGGTACCGGTAGCCAATATTGTATATATTGCTTATTTTTCCAATTAAAAATTATTTTATCCCTCTTTTATTTATCTTTCCTATTTTTATTTATCTTTCCTATTTTATTTCCTCTAAAGAAGCTTAAAGTAGCTTCTTTAAGCCACTACTTGCGATTGTATTTCAATACCTAGGGGAGCAGTTGCTTCAGAGCTGTGTTTGAAAGACTGAGCTTGTGAAGGATGCTTTGGAGGTCAGGGCAGTAGGGACGAGAAGATCTGGAGCAGGAAAACAACCGAGAAAAAGATTGCAGTTGACCAGACAGGAAATGATGGTGGTCTGCAATGAGCAGATGGAGTGGAGAGAAGTGGCTGTGCTTGCCATTTATTTGGGAAATTGAATTTCAGGTATGTATTTAAGATATACCACCGATACTATTTTCCTTCATTAAACTAAAAAATAAGGTAATCAGACCCCCTTAAACATTGTCCTGTATTTGCTATTGTATACTCAGCACAGGCACATAAAAAGCAAACAGTGACAAAATAAGTTTAATGGGCATCTATACACAACTACCTGCATCTTCTAAGCATAACCATAAGTGTGGTTATTCTTGCAATCCTACCCTTTCCCTTTTTATCGTTCTTTCGGTCATCCTCATTTCCCCAGGCCCAGTGTGGTTCAGCCACCAGTCTTTGTGTTGTGTTTCCTGCTGTGACACTGGTGCACTTCAGAGCTACTGGCAAATTTTCACGTTTAGTTTGAGGAGATCTTTTCGTGTTCGTCAGGCAGTCGTGTTCCTGCTGTGGTGCCGTCACTGTGTGTAACTACTCTGACAAATGCCTCCTCTTGCATAGCAGGTGCTTGAAAACTTACCTCTCCCCTCCCGGACCCATTCACATTTATACATGAAGATCATTAAAACATCCAGATGTGAGCTCCTCCTCTACTCTCCTTTTCTCTACATTTCTCATTTTTTTTTTTTTTTTCCGTTTAAAACATTGTCCTCTGTCAACTTTCTGGACACTTCAAAAGGAAGAAAAAAAAAAGCCATGTCTTAGAAATTTTGTGGGATCAAATTACAAGTTTCTCATAGTAAAAGGCAATTTTTCTATGGAAGACACAAAATTTTTTTTGTAGAGATGAGAATTTAAGTGGATCTTTTGCAGTGGGAGAGGGAGATATTTTTCACTAGCCTTACTGGTTTCCATCTGAACTTCTCTAATTTAATTTTGATAGTCACTTAAAAAAATTATTTATTCACGAGAGACACACAGAGAGAGGCAGAGGGAGAAGCAGGCTCCCTAAGGGGAACCTGATGTGGGACTTGATCCTGGGATCCAGGATCATGACCTGAGCCAAAGGGAGACACTTAACCACCGAACCACCCAGGTGCCCCTGATAGTCACATTTGATGGCAACAGATCTAGTTTGGTTAAATTTTACCCCATCCCTCCGGTTTCCAGGGAGAGTACCTGTGGCTGTGTTTGTGTTGCAAAACAAGGTAAGTTGCCTGTATATACCTTGGGAATCACTTGACTGCATTGAATTAGGACAGAAAATAAATGTTCATGAATATTTCAAAGTTTACTAGAAACTATCACTTTCTTACTCTTCTGGGTAGATCGACAAATTAATTAGTTGGTAGGTCTGAGATATGTGATTTTTATTCTGCATTCAGAGACTGTATTACTTTTTAGTCCTTTGATATAAATCATAATACAGTGTCTTATAAGCATAACTTAAAAAAAAAAAAAAAACTCTTGTTCATAGCCTGTCTCATTCTTTTTAGATTTATGTCCACGATGTGCATGGTCCTGAATGTGGAATGGGTCCTGTGAAGAAAAGTGGGTCAGATGGTTGCTTGTGCAGATTGGGGAGAAACTGATAGCTTCCTAGGCTCTTTTGAAGGACGCTGTTTTAAAATACGGATTAGTCAAGGTTTACAGTGCTGTTACCAGCCTGAACACTTCAAACCACTATGCAATTTTCAAGTAGTCAGTGCTTATGGCAAAATTCTGGTCTTTTGATGTCAGGACAGGAATAGACATTTTGTTGGAAAGTGAGGGAAAAATAGATAAAAACACATTGGAATTTTTTTTTTGGAGGGGATAGACTTTAATAAATTTTTTTTACTCTTTAAGATCTAAAAATCTCAACAAAGTGGCAAACAAAAAAGAAACAAAACTTCAGAATGCACATAAGGATCTGAAATGAAACCTCAAATATTTAAAACTAAATGTTATTTGTAAAAATTTTAAATAGAGAGTATAGTATGAGGGATCCCTCAAGTATGCATCACTCACATTAGTAGTTAACACTCATTACATAGTTTGTTTTTTTTTCATCTGTAACCCCATTGGATTCTTTGAAGCAAGTCTCAAATATTATATCATGTGATCTTTAATCTGCTAATATGTGAGTATGCATCTCTAAGAGACGAGGATATTTTATAAGAACCTAATTCCAACACGCTTGTACACTGAGAAATGAAGAACAATTATTTCATATCAGCACATGGTAAAGATGTGATTCCTTTTTAACATATTAGCTGAAATACTTATATTAAGAGGAGCTTTCCTTCATCATCATTATTTGCCTTCATGTAGCATTCACAAAGGAAAGCAGATCAAATACTTGGTACTTACTCTTTCTTGCACAAGTTTTAGAAACAATGAATTGGTTCGCCAGTATTCTTTAATTGGTGATCAATTTGCTTTTTGTATCCTAATGAACTAACTCATCATGGGTTTTTAGTGTCCATGTTTCAATCAATTGCAGTGACTCTTCTTTTCAGTGCTCAAATTATCCCATGTTTTTCTGGTAAGAGTGTCTTCAGTTTGGTTTCTCAGTCTTTTCAAATCAATATTCTTTGATATTCTCTGTGCTTTTTGGTACATTAAGATGTTGCTGGATTGTCTTTCCTATTTCCTACCCTGGTCTTAGAATCATGTCTCACCTAGGAAGTCTGGTTCCTTATAGCGGGAAATGATACTTAGAAACTACATCAAGGCCTAGAGGGCAGTTTGCTGTTAACCTAGAAACTACTAACACATCAACAGCAAAACGGCCCTCCAGGCTTTGATGTAGTTTCTAGGTCTTTCAGGGGAGCATATGAGAAATGTATATTTTTAATAGAGAAAATCCCTAATGAGCTCATATTGACATGTACATTATAATGATAGGGCCTCTATGTAGCCTCTTTAAATTTTGTATTTGTATCTCTTTTCTTATCCACTGAAAGTTTTTATTCCTAATAACTTATTTGCTATCATGCTATCTCTATGTATAGTTTCAGAAGAATATCAGTGTTATCCTACATAACATAATAGTTACTGAAATGATTTTTTAACATTTCCTAGTTATTATTTTGTGTTTCTGAAATATCCCACTAGGCACGTACAGTTACATGACCTTTTTTTTTTTTTTTACCTTTTCTTTTTGTTTTTTAGAGTGTGTGAGCTGGGGGCAGGGCAGGGGGCAGTGGGCAGAAGGGAGAGGGAGAGAGAGAATCTTAAGCAGTCTCCATGCCCAGTGCTGAGTCTGGCTCATGACTCGATCTCATAACTCTGAGACCATGATCTGAGCCCAAATCAAAAGTCAAATACTTAACCAACAATGCTACCCAGATGCCCCAGAAATAAATGACCTTTGTAAAATTTTATCTATCATCTATCTATCTATCTATCTATCTATCTATCTATCTATCTATCAATCATCTATTTAGGCTCCACAGGCAGCATGGGGCTTGAACTCATGACCCTGAGATCAAGAGTCCCATGCTCTTCTGACTGAGCCAGCCAGGCACCCCATGTACAGTCAAATCACCTTTAAAAAATTTCACTTGAAAAAGTCATTCTGTGGTTAAATCACAGTCTCTAATTATAACTTCATTTCATATGATTTTTGCTTTAAGAAACTTTTAGATTTTGTTTTGTTGGAGAATGCTATCAAACTTTTACATAGTTCCAAAGTCAAATCTCCAAAATAGGGCATATTCAGAGAGGATTAGACTCCATTTCCATCATTTCTTTTTTCTCCCTGATGTGTACCCCTTTTTAAAAATATAATTGTATTACCTTTTCAGTTTTTAGGAATATATAAAAATAATATATTCAAACAATCCACTCAAGGATTTTTTTCCCAGTCTTTTGCCACTATAAGTAGTCTTACAGTCATTGTTCTATGCATGTGTCTTTCATATATTTGTCAGTGTATCTTGAGGGTAGATTCCTAAAAGTGTGATTAGTCAGAAAATGGGTAAGCACGGATGTAAATTAGTTAAATATTGTCCAATTCCCTTCTATGGGGAAGAGTAGTTTCTAGTCATAAATTCACTATATGAGAGTGCTTCTCCCCTCTAGATTCTCCAGCAAATCATGTGCCTGACCTTTATATTCCAAAGCTTCTCTGAGGTTATGTCTGGTAGTTGGTTGGCAAGAGGAAAAGGGGGAACTTAGTATGATGGGAAGAGTCCTAGGTTGAAATGAAAGACCCAGGTTCAATTCCTGGCCCGTCAATGACTACTTATTTGACCTTGGACAAGTTAATTAATTTTTTTTTCATTTGCCCCAGAGATCTGTGATGAGGACTGAATAAGATGACATTTATGGAATATGTGACCAAAGACCTAGTTACTTCGAAGACCTAGTTACTAGTTACTAAGCATGTAGTTTTAAAAATGTAAAGTAATAAGAGATTTTTAACGTATTTGGACATTTTTCTTTTTTAAAAAATCAAAGCAAATTAGTTTCATTTTTAACTTTCTAAAAATATTTATAGAATTATCAGTATTATTTATCAAGTGTTTTTGAAAATTTTCAAAAGTCCTTTGGTGAGAACAGATGAGAGGATGTTACTGGCCAGTGATGTTAAGAAAGCAACCACCTAGATACAATGATGACCTCTGGTGCCACTTCCAAAGGCCACAAATTCATGTGTGAATAGTAATTGTGGTAGTTGTAAATATGTAATGCATTTAAAACTTCATGCCAAGCACTTTACCTATATTAATAATTATATAATTATCACAAAACTGTAAAGTAGGGCTTGTAATTATCCTCATTTTGTCCGATAAGGACACTGAGGTAAGAAAGACTTAAGTACCTGCCCAAGACCATATAGCTATTATGGTTTAGTCAATATTGGAAATTGGCAGTCTGCATGTATGTGTGTGTGTGTCTGTGTATTCTGGGTGTTTGGGTTTAAGGGAAGAAAATGTTCAGCCCAATAAATAAAGACCAATTCAGTGCCTTATAGGTAGTGTGGCTATATGTCCTCATTTGCCTGGGACTATGCCAGTTGATACTTGATACTCTGATGCAATTGCTAGTAGCACCAACTTTCTCTCTCAGATGTCACCTGGCTTGGGTAAAAAGAGGCTGTAACTGTCTTTTTAGAGTAACAAAGTGGTTTAATGTTACAGGGGCTCAAAGTGTTTAGTGGGAGCATCTTCCTTCCTAAGTTAATGAAAGACCATTGAAAACATCATCATCCTGGTGTGTGGTCTACTGACTTCCTTAGAGTAGCTAGGAATTGATCCAACCTGCAGTTGTAGTAAACCATCCCCTTAGAGCTGCAGTCCCTAGTGAGTTGTAGAGAAGAGAAAGAACAGGCTGCTCTCAACGCTGGTCTCTGGTTCCCTCCATTTTAACAGTCCACGTGTTCCCAGGCTTAGATCTGTGCCTGACGCAAACTGATCACTTAATGTTTTTGATTGAACAAACAACCCTTAATTGGTCTCTTGCCATTGTAAAACAAATAAGGTAGCTTAACCAGAATATTCATCTTGGTTGAGTACTCACCTAAACGTGTACTTTCATATTATTTCACTCTCTTGTTTCGGAGAAAGAAAAATGGCACTGACTACAGCTGGAAGCTACTTTTTCAAATTATATCACTACATTTTCTTTTCTTTTTTTTTAAGATTTTATTTATTTATTCGTGAGAATACACAGAGAGGATAGAGAGAGGCAAAGGCACAGGCAGAGGGAGAAGCAGGCTCTGTGCAGGGACCCCGATGTGGGACTCCATCCTGAGACTCCAGGATCACGGCCTGGGCCAAAGGCAGGCACCAAACTGCTGAGCCACCCAGGGAGCCCTACATTTTCTTTTTTTTAGAGAAAGAGAGGATAAAGGGAAGGAATAAAGGGAGAGGGAGAGAGAGAGAATCTTACACAGGCTCCACACCTAGCACAGAGTCTAATGTTGGGCTTGATCCCACAACCTGGAGATCTTGACCCGAGCCAAAATCAAGAGTTGCTGCTTAACTACAGAGCCACCCAGGCACCCCTTCCATCTGTTTTATTTATTTGTTTGTTAGTTTGTTTAAATCAGGGACCTGGGGTAAAGGGTCTATCCACTTAAGTCACTGCTTGGTTTTATTTGTGTGAGTTATTTTGAGCTTTTGATGAGCATTTGACCTGATAAGCAGCCCCTGAGATCTTAGTCTATTTACAGTGTACCATGGAAGCACAAGTGAAGGACTTTTAAGAGTGGACATAACCGTGCAAACTTAATGGAGAAGATAAAAGTGTCCACTTGATGTTAATAAAATAGCCTTAGCAATGCCAAATGAACACAGAGGCTATGGATAGGTGATCTTGGGTAAGTAACACTTAATTTTCTCTATAAAATATATTTTCAGTAAAAAAAACAAAACAAAACAAAACAAAAGCCCACAGAGGTAAAAAGCATTTGTTTGGGTGGATGTTTCATTAGAAAATTTTACTTTTTAAGCACAACTTGCTAGACCCGTATGAGTCTAAGGCATTGGAATAATGTGTAGCACAAATGCTGCCATGGACAGGAGAAGGGCTCAGAAGATAGGGAGCCCAATCCTATGTTAGCAGTACCTGGACAATTAAATAGTCAGTTGTTGGGGTTCTCTTAGAACTTAGACTGAATTAAGAGCTTTTTAGTTTTTCTTTTTGAAATCATAAGACGGAGGAATTTTGTTCTTCACATTTGTTTTCTATGCTGATGGAGATTAAATTTCATCTGAGATGAGTCAAATAAATTAAGACCATTTGATGTAGAAAACTCAGGAATTTCTTCAGGTTAAAATTGTTCATTTAAACAAGTCTATTAGATTCAACGTAAATTAATAGGGTACCGAATAAAAATGAAATTATCTTTTTCTTAGGCAATTAAATGATAAAGAGGAAGTATTTTTTATTTTATGAAGTTGCATATGTTCCAGAACAGCAAAGGATTGTCTGTCTTCGTGAAAACATTCTATAGAGTGTGACAACGATGGTGGTATTTGGATTCGGGTTGCTTAAAAATCATGATTATCCAGAAGTTTGGATTATGTTTGAGTCTGGCTTCTCGAATTCTGTAATATGTAGTTGAACATGTTTATCGGTTCTTCAATTTGAAACATGAAAACAAATGACTGAAAATAGGGCTCCATCCTCCGAAGTTCTAACAACTGAATGGTGGTAAAAGAACACACATGCAAAGCATTTGTTCTTACCTTTTAAAAATCATAAAAATCAATATAAAGTATGAGGATGGAGAAGTGTAGGGAAGAATCATGTGAGCTTTAAGCTTTTGTTTGTTTGCTTTTTAAAAGTGAAATCAGGCATGGTGCCCATTTATGCTCAGTTTATAAAAGATCAATTTACAAAATAGCATTCAAATAGCTTGCCTGGGCTGTGTAAGCATAGGCCTTTGAATTTGCCGGAAGTTCTTGATGTACATTTTCTGGCCGGGCTACTAGAAAGCAAGACATTTTCTTCCTACACCTCTGTTAAGGTGCTCTATTAAGACTGCCTCGCGGAGCTCTCCGAAGCTTTGGAGATGTATACTAAGGGGCCGCTGGCACCATAGTAAGTGCTTATAAACTGTGACTTACTGTTTTTTAGTTCATATTAGGCTTTGTTGGTATTTACAAAAGCCAGTTTTCTAGCTAATGTAATGCATCAAACTAAGAATAGTTATAAGTATATATTATTTAAACATGTTTTCTCTTTGTTTCGGCTACCATTAAAACCGAACACAAAGCTCCAGCACCAGCCAGGATGTCTTACATAACTTTGTCTCAGTGTTATATTTATCAGGCTTCTACAGCATACAATATGCAATGAGGGGTTTTTTTTTCCCCTGTTTTTCAGGTCCTTGGCCTGTGCTATTTTAGAAAAAAATATTATTCTCTTCGGTATTTCCTATTGGTTCCCTGAAGGCAGCAATTATTTTAATTATTGATTATTTATGGTTTAATGGGGGACCATTTTATTCTAACTCATAGGAATAAAACAACAACAAATGAGACGCATGCGAAACGTCTCATAAATGTGTCTGACAAAGAAAACATACATCTTCGGATATGAATATGCATTTAGAGCCTGGCTGGCTGCCAGACCTCCTAGCAAGTTGTTCTGTGCTTCAACTTCCTATTATAGTAGATCCTGCAAATGGAAGCTTTGGGTCCACAGCTAGAAGTAATAGCACCCCGTAGAGTTTCGTGTCTAGGAAGAAGTGGATTTCTTTGTGGTGCAGTGGTTAAATATTTATCAGTCTGCCTTAACCCAAGCACATAGTCAAAGACTAGTTTGTATTTTTGTTTTGTTTTCAAGGAGGCCGCTTTGACTCTTATTTATCTTGCCTTAATCAGAGAGTTCATTGTTTGTGGAAAAGCTTTAAGCTGAAGACCTTCATTGTGTGTATGTTTATTACCTAAAACAAATGAGCTAAAAATGAGCTGCAAGTGATAACTTGTCAGTACGTCCATAAATCACACAGGGTTATATTTTTAAATATATGAAGAGGATATTTCAGTCACCATGCATCCCTACATTTGAAAGTAGCAAAAACCACCCAGAGCTAAGAATGTAGGTATTAGTTTTTTTTTTTTTTTTTTTTTTTATCATTGTAAAGGGAACAGTTCCATTGTTACTGCTTTAGCGTTGGACAGAAGATTGTGATGCAATCAATTTAAACAAGAATAAACATAGAGGTGATCATTTAGGTTGGATTTTGATTCAAAGAGTAAATTCCTGGGATTTGGGGTATTGCACAATCTGTCCCATACAAGGAAAAAAAATCACCTTCTTGTGATTTTTTTAATTGTTTTTTCCCTGAGAATAGCATCCTGCTGGGAAGCTTATTTTACTCTCCTAGATGTGCTTCCTTCTGTTTTTTTTTTCCCCTGACAGTGATGACTGGTTTACAAATAGAAATTTGCATCAACTAACACATTCCCTTTTCCTTCTACTGTTGATCTCAAAACTGTTCTGCAGTCCTGAAATATGAAACGCTATTGCTATTTTTTGGGTAAAACTTGTGCTCCCCAAAATGTAAATGGATGAAACTGCTACAGTCTATCATGGAAGCAAAAACATTTTCCTATTTGCTTCACAGATTTTTCAAAGTAAAATCCAGTCATGTTTGTAACATCACATAAGAGCTCATTTTAGAATTCCTCATAATAAATTGAAGAAGATAAAGTAATCTGCTTCTTATATTAAACAGTCAAGTGAAAAGCATGATTTAAAAAAATTCTGCCTGTTTTGTTAGGATATAAGAGCCTGTGATAGTCGCTAACTTCCTTAAAAAATTCTTTAGGTAAAACTTATGGTTGGCCACAGAATCTATTATAGGACAAAATAAATTGATATTGGAATTACATATCTAATTAAATGATGAGCTACTTGGGCAAACTGACCATTCAATTTTTAATTTTCATAAGTATTTCCTCTGGGTTTTTGATGTCTATACATATGTTTAATTTCCAGTGAACTCGAAATCCTGGAATTAGGCTCCTTTGAATATTACCTTGGGAAACACATTCATAGTCTAGTAATTTTCTTTTATGTCCGCATTATTTTAAATCAGAGCATAGATTTGCCACTGTGTTTTATGGCCAGAGCACATTTATTTGTGCATTTCTTAGCTTTTTAAAAATATTATAGCATACAGTATAATTGATAAGATTGGCTGTTAAAAAATTCTGATGCAGTGATGGAGCTTTGACATTTATAGATTAGCGTTTACAGTTACGCTTCTTTCAGTTTCAGACATCCGTGAGAAATCTCAAAGGTGTGTAATGCAGTTCAGAATTTGTAGGAGAAGAAATTTGTGCTCGACTTCAGTCATCAGCAGCCAGTAATTGAGCCCAGCTGACTCCCTCGTACCAACATGGCAGTGTTGCATATTAGAAAGAACTTGCAACTGGCAAGGAATTCAGATAATTATCATTTTTGAATAAAAACCTTTTTTGTGTGTAGCAATTCTGTGTATGTGGGTATGGGACTCAAGAATTGGCATTTAAAGAGAACTACACACACACACACACACACACACACACACACATCATGCTCTCATATTTAATTTTAGATAAAATGTCCATGTTCTGTAGGATCCAATTACCTTCCTGTGTAGTGCAGAGAATGAAGACTTGAATTCCTGATTAGCTAGGTCAGAGTGGGAAGGCACCAACTATGTATTTATTTTGTGGGATGACATTTCAGTTTTCCCATATGGCTTTGTCCTTTCCGTTTTCACATATTGATGGTTTTATTGTGGAAACTTCACGTATGTCATCTCATTGAATATACTAGTATGAAGAGAAAAATCTATAACTGAGGTTGGGTCCAATTCTCAGTTATGTACAGGGCCATCCGAAGGAAGAATGGAAATTTCATTTAGGATAGCTGAATTTCTTCAGTAAAAATATTTTGAGTATCATCTGCCAAACATATCATGGGTCCCATTTAATTTCTCTACTTGTCAATGTGAACCATCCTTGAGATACATCACGAAATCTTTCTGTGGATAAAATCACTTAACCCCAGCAGTGAGCGCCATGGATTACTTATTTTAAATCACAGCAGCCACATTTCTATGCACATATATTGATCATGCTACAAACATTCTGACTGGAAAGCTGAAAAGAAAATAAAAAAAGCACTTTTTTTCCCCTATGGAGACAGCACTGACCAGCAGAAAGTGGAAAAATCTCCATCAAGAATTTAGATGTAATGTAGATAGGTTCTGACTTAACAATGAACAGTTATTTCTCACAAATTTCAGTAACATTGTCTTGACAGTGGTTCCTGGTGCCTCGGTGTTGCTAGGCAACTCAAAGGGGGATGGGGAATTTACAGTCGAATTTACCTGTGTATGTTAGATTTTCTACATATTATATTGAGAATGTATTACACATATCATTACAGGCTAGTTGTCCATGTCTGTTCTGTCCTCTGTGTGGGCTCCTCAGTAAATGCACGAAAGACACTCCACCTGAATCCTTGCTCTCCCTTTTTTGAAAATTAACATAACTCCAATATATGCATTATTATAGTTGACTGTTGTGGCTACATGGAAGAAAATATGTAGTTTTTGATGTCAGAGGAACAGTTTTTCTTTTAATATACGCTTTACAGAGCGTGTGTGTGTGTGTGTGTGTGTGTGTGAAAGAATGAGAGAAGCAGTGTTTCTAAAACGAATCTGTGAAAGAAAGGAATAGTCTTTTAGTTCCACTTGATTCTTCTCATTTAATTAACTACAATTAACAGGTGCAGAAGAAAACTTCATAGGATATTGAAAAACAGTGAATTATTAAAGGTCCAAACTATGGATATTTGAACCAAAGACTCATCAGCTTGGGCTTTTTGAAAAATACTGTGTGATGTTTTAAGAAACTGGTGGCATAATTCCAAGTGTGTGGGAGTATTATACTTGAAAACAGGAGTGCTTTTGAGAACCGCATTTTTAAGAGTTAATGTTACATCGATGCCACAAACCAAGAATTACGTATCTGTAACAAGAGGGCCTTGAGGACTAATGCATGATGCATTGTGATGGCCGAAAAGTGCTAAGAATCGGTGGTCTAAAGCAAAAGGATGGATTAGGAATATTTGTGGGGGGATTGCACATCTGTATTTTGTGGGAAGGACAGGTAAGAGGAGCAAGGAATCCCAGGGACTTTTATTTCAAGCAGGACTCCAAGGATTTAGGATATAAACCATTTTATTAGCTTAGTTTCCAACTAGCTGAATGGTCCAAATTTGGTCCAAATTTGGGAAAGAAGATATTTTTAATATATCACACCACGATTATGGAACCGATTTTGGACAGTAGGCCAGAGCTTATATTCTCCATGCTAACGGAATGCTAGTTAGATAGAATCTGATGCATTTAGAGTCTGATAGACTTTGGGTTCCATGCAGTACTTTAGATCAATATTTAATTGCATGCTTTCTGTTTCTTTTTATTACTCTCATTTGATTGAACTTAATATAGTTTCATCTTTGAAGATTAAATTTAATGTAAATTCTGTATATTAAGATTATTTGTTTAAATTGCATTATTATAGGAATCATAATATGTAATACAATCTACTCTAGAAATTTAGGGATAATTTTAAAGTATCTTCATTGGTATAGTTTTTTGAGCAGAGAGAATGAAGAAGATGTAAAAACTTATCACATCAAATTATATATAGTCAATAGAAGTTATTTTATAGGTGGAGCTTTTCATTGATATTATATGTCAGATTACATATTAAACATAATTTTATTATACTTAGCATAATACTTTATACACTTGGGTACATAAGATTTCTGTAGGATGAAGTTGAGAGGGGTGTTAATAAGAGCTAGATACTTAGGAGACAAATCTCTTGATTCTTCAGATTTGTGAATCTTCAGTGACATATGCAATTACCTAATGATCTGTGAATCCCAGGATTCATTGTAAATAGTCTGGTTTAGCATATTTTTTGTTATTTAATAATTTAAAACTGATTCTCCTTTAGATGAGTTTTTGGGTTCTATCTTTGTTTACTTTTATAATTGAATTCAAATACTATTTTCCAAGTTACATGCGAACATCCTATTTTATTGATTCTTCTCTTTTTAGTCAATCTTTATGTCAATTATAAGTAGTTTTCACATAAAAAACACAGTTTAATTTCTCTATATCAAACAAAATAAAAGCATAATTAGTAGACTTGGTATATACTAATTTTTTTTGTATAGATGGCTAAATATTGAACTTTTTTCTTTACTGGTTTTAGATTTTTGACGGGTATATAGCCAAATCTTACTCTTCTCTTACTTTCCATCTATTCATTCTATTAATTTGTATAAGAATTCATTCTTAGCTAATAATATAAAAGTGAACAAAACAGATACGATCCTCATCTTTATGTAGCTTGTAAGCCTAATGAAGTAGGGAGCCAGTAATTAGTTAAGAGAACGTATATGGTCAGTGCTCTAAAGGAAGTAAACAGCGCAGTGCGCTAGAAGGAGTTGTGCCAGGTCACTTTAGAGGAAGTGGCTGGAGAAGGGAGAAGGTTGTTCGTGGAGGTGACACTCCTGAGATAAGGGTGAGAAAGAGAGTGGCATGTCAGGAGTCGGGGAAGTGAGCCATTGGGCTGAATGGTGGACAGGTGGCTGGGCCTGACGGTAAGAATGGGTCCGGGGAGTTCCTGAAGTGGCTGGTGTGGCCAAGGGAGGGTGAGGGACGGGGATAGGAGTGGGGATCAGGGTTGGAACTGAGGACACGAGCTGGCTCTTCAGCAGTTTGGGCCTGTGACAGGACGCTCAGATTGTCCAGTGTGTTCTACGTGGATGAGGCAGCTTTCGTAGAGAAAGGCTGGGAGGGGGTGCGTGGGCAGTGGTTTCGGTGATGGACCACGGAGCCGGTAAGGCAGGGAGGACGGGTGGCAGAGGCCCAGGGGGACGATGACCCCAAGGGCCCGGACTCAGCCCCCAGTGGAGAGGGTGGGCGACGGGGATGCGGGCTCGAGGGAGGGGCCACGAGCCTGGGGTCGAGGGACAGGCTGAGACAGGTGATGAAGTCTGAGCGGGCGGCCGTCTGGGGCCAGACCTGCTGGTCTGCGAGGGGAGGCCGGGCAGGGCCGCCCTGGGTCAGGGCCGCCGGGGACGCGGTGACCCGGGGAGGCACAGCGGCGCGGCAGGTCGGGTCGGCTTCCTGGGGGGCGGACACTGGCCTGGGAGTAGCAGCCAAGCAAACGACAGATGACGGAGCAGCAGCAGCAGCAGCACACAAGGGCCGACGTGACCGATGGCTAAGATCTGCAAGGCTTTTAGGAAATGAAGTTTCCAAACCAGAGGTATGATGACAGTGGCCGTGTCCTTTCAAATAAAAACATGTCTCTGCCTCACTGACTCACAAGCATCTGTGTTTCTGGGCAATGTGGCAAGAATGTGTGTCTGCGCGAGCGGGGATCATGCTTGTTCTGTGGACTCGCCGGGGACTCATGGTCTCAGTGGCTACAGGTTGACTTAAATAAATTGACTTAACTGTAATCTCAGTTTCTGGTTTTTCTTGTTTTGATTTTAATTTGCAAATTAGGAACAATATAATTTTCCCTTTTGTGGCCTTATTTCTAATTCTTTCGGTTACATGCTATTATAGGATACGCTCATATTTTGAACACTTTCTAATACTGCCAAGTTATAAATACTATTAATTAATACCCTGTTGACATTTCATAATATTCTATTAATTGACATTTAACACATTTCCCACTAAATGTATTTCAGGAAATACTTAGAGTCAGTGGTTACTGACACCATTTCATCATGGTTTCAATTTATGTTATCTAAATTTTCAAGTAAAACCTCATAGAATTATCAGATTCCTCACAAACTTTCAATATTTTCATAAAACATCTGCTGAGTTTTCAGACGTTTGTTTTTGGACAGGAATAAACTATACTGGAGAGAAAATTTTACTTTAATTGTATTATTTTGAATAAAATTTCTATGGGTTATGATTTTACTGTTCTTTTGATGTGAAAATGGTGTTTCTTCTCCAGAGTTTATTCTCAATGTTTACATTGGTCCGTGAGGTTAGATTTCTATAAAGCAGTGATTTTAGGTTCTCTTTCTTCTTCTCTCCATCCCTCCTTCCCTACCCCCTCCCTCCTTCCTCTCTCTCTCTTTCTTTACATACACAAATCACACATTTCATAAGAGGAGGGGTGGGTAATTATTAGACTACTCTAAAACTTAAATTCAAAAAACTGATTTATTGTCTATTGTATTTTGTGTATTAAGATGATATTAAGAAAACTTGTTTATCTTGTAGAATTTTAATACTAACATTTTACCGGACCAATAGATATTGGTAAATGTTTGACCTCTCCTTACTTTCAAATATTTTTAGTAATTTAGTAGTAATTACACAATTTTAATCTAATGCTAGCTCCTATGCTAAACGCAGGGAGACCTACAAATTGTTTTTGAAGGCATAAGTTCCAATATTTTTATTCTGGAGAAGTTTTTTTATTTACTCTAAACGTCTAGAGATTGAGCCAGAGAAGTCTCAGCTCAGGGCAAGAATATATCTAATTTTTGTATCTCTATCCTTTTGTATATTTACTTAACTACCTATGAATTCTAGTATTATCTTTTCTTTGGGATGATAATATTTTCAGATGTTCCCTACTTTTATACTTCTTGTTCAGAAATCACTATTTGACATGTATTTTTAAAGAAAATATATGTTAAGTATGATGTAATTATCTCTAGGTTTTGGTAATCAAAAATTAAGAACTCTGAGGTTGGAAAACATCCATCGGTGTCTCTGATGGCAAAGCCTGCTGTTAGGCATGTATCCTAAGGGTTATATTAGTACCAAATAAATCTGTAATTAAATAAATAACATCGTGGTGTGCCTGCGTGGCTCAGTCGGTTAAGCACCGACTTGATTTTGGCTCAGGTCATGACCCAGGGTCCTGAGGTGGAGCCCCACCTGGAGCTCTGTGCTCAGCGGCGGGGCTTGGGCTGGTCAATGCGTGTCAGGGCCCGTTGGTCTCCGCACCTGTCGGGGGTCAGCAGGTGTGCAGGTCAGCGCATGTCAGGGCGCATGGGTCTCCGCACCTATTGGGGGTCAGCAGGTGCACTGGTCTGGGCGTGTCGGGGCCCGTGGGTCTCCGCACCTGTCGGGGGTCAGCAGGTGCACAGGTCAGTGCGTGTTGGGGCCCGTGGGTCTCTGCACCTGTCTGTGGGTCAGCAGGTGCTCTGGTCAGGGCGTGTCGGGGCACATGGGTCTCCACACCTGTCGGGGGTCAGCAGGTGCACTGGTCAGGGCGTGTTGGGGTGTGTGGGTCTCCACACCTGTCGGGGGTCAGTGGGTGCGCAAGTCAGGGCGTCTCGGGGCGCGTGAGTCTCCGCACCTGTCAGGGGTCGGCAGGTGCTCTGGTCAGGGCGTCTGGGGCGGTCTGGGGCGCATGGGTCTCCAGCTGGTGAGGCCGCTCGGTGTCTAGCCCCTGCCGTGGCACGATCTTCGAAGGCCATGGGGAGCGGCCCTGCCCCGAGCGGTCAGATCTCCGTGGGCGGCCTCCAGGTGAAGTCCATCGTGAGAAGCTTCCTCGGCGGGCTCAGCACCTGCGGGGGGAGTGGGGGAGCGGGAGCACGGTCACAGAGCGAGGCCCACGTGCACCTGCGCGTCGGCAGCCACCCCGACACCTGTGCCGGCACCCTGGGCCCGTGGGGTCACCCCTGGGGGCTGCTGCCCACCGGTTGGGCCCTCGGATGACACCTTAGGACACAAGGGACGGGAGGCTGCTGAACGTAAAAAAAAAAAAAAAATCAGGTTAGCGAAGGTAAGAGATGTGCTCTTCTTTCTGCACTGAAAGCGGCGTGTGGAGCCCACGGGAGACCGCAGTCCTCACTGCCGGGCGGCTTCCTGCACCGGCCGGTGCGGCCCTGGCCCTGCGGAGCTGAGGTCGGCGCTCTCACGCCCTGGCGCCTGGGAGCTCCGCCTGGCCCAGGTCTACGAGAATCCAAACACATCCTCAGTGAGTACTTTAAAGAGCTATCAAAGCACTTCTTTTACCAAATTTTTATCCTTTATTAAACCTAGGTGCAAAACAAACAAAACAAAAAAAAAACAAAAAAAGACACAACCCACCCTGTTTCCACAAGGAAAGAAAGGTTGGCAAAAATATATGTTGAGGGATATAAAATCCTTTCATTTTTTTTTCCACGTCTTTACCCCTGAAATGGTGATAGAGTCAGGATCTATGTTTTGCCAGGAACTTTGGCAGGATGGGAGATTACTTTTTGGATAGAATCACTCGTAGGAATTTTCCAGATGATTCACACAGCATCAACTTAATCTTCTGGAAAACATTTTAGGGACCACAAACACATATTGTACCCAGCATGTAGTGTGTGTATTGCAGCGTGGTCTGTGATTTTACTTTTAGCGTGCAAAATCCAAAGATCTAGATTTTTTTTTTTAAAAGGCTGATTTTAGCACTTTCACTATTCCTATAAGGGAATATCTTCATTCGTATTGAACAGATAGCGTCTCTACCAACTACAATTAAAAAAAGAAGAAAACACAAAAAAAACCCACAAAAACCCACAACAAGCCACTGGGACCTCCCCTGGTGGTGATGGAGAAGCGATCTCCCTTGAGGGTCTTTGGACAGGTTAGGTGTTAACTGTTTAGTCCAATAAAGACTCAGAACATAAGAATGTTTACAGGATGCTTAAGGCACCTAGAAATAGTTTAACTGTCTTCCCACCCAGACCACAGTCTCTCAAGTATTTAGGAATTCTCTCTCTTTTTATTCTTCCAACCACTTTGGAATGAAGGCTCAGATTCTTTAACAGCTGAGTATCGTGATTAGTCTTTCGAAAACCTCAGAATTTTGACAAAACATTCCACATTTTCTTCTAATTAAAATAGTTACTGGAAAAAGGTGAAATGTGCTCAATTAAAAAATCTGGGCCAAAAATAGACATTAGGATGAGTCTTCAGAAAAAGGAAGAATTTTTTTTTTAAAGTGTGAAGTCATTAATTAAATATTTGAGCTTTTGTGGCTTCTTGAATGTCCGTCCTCTAAAAGAGAGAAGCAGCGAGAAGGAAAAGATCTGAGTGTAGATTCAGGGCAGGAGGAGAAAAGTAATTTAAGTCGCCTTGGTAGCTGTTCATAGCTTGCAAGGGAGCACTTCTTAAAATTCAAGGCCTTGAAACTGATAATAGGCAGGCGCAGGGCACGGCAAGCCCCCGTGCCCCAGCTGTGCCCCCCCCCCCCCGTGCCCCGATTGCGGAACACGGCCTTCCCCGGGAGTGTTACACGTGCCCCGTAAAATGTGCGGCCTTGGGGAACAGTCACCTGACGGGGAGTGTGCCTTCCTGCTTAGGCGGCAGGGGCGTGTCTCCTACCTCTGGTTTTTGGGGGATGTTAAAGGGAGGATTAAACACGTTCCAGTTGTTCCACACCTGATTGGAACAGGGGAGGAGACGAAATTGGTTGTGGCTCCTGGCTCAATGTCTGGGACCCGTTCTGTGGCACCTGGTGGCCGCCACCTGCTGGGATGGGGGCAGGTTTCTTTGTCAGAGACAGTGTAGCGACAATAATAAGTCAGATTTCAACCGGTTACCCAACGGGCCAGTTTAAAAGATTTAAAAGTCTTTTTCTAGCCCAAGATGTTAATTGTCAGTGGTGAACCGGAGTGAACCCGCATGCATCTTTGGTAGCGTCTTATAGTTTCTAAATCGGGAGAGTGATCACACATGCGCCGAAGCCAGGACAGTTTTCTTCCAGAAACATCGAAAGCCTCCCTACCAAACAGGCTTGAAAAGATAGGAAGGGAATAAGATTTCATTATTTTTTTCTTTTTCCCCTCTTTGGTTCAGGTAAAACGGAGGAATAGAGCTCTGATAATTAGAATTTCATAGAGCCAGTGTTCACATACATAGTGGATTTGAGGAAATCAATTTTCACTAATCTAGAAAATTCTCTTCTCCAGAGAGAAGAGATTTAAAAACTTTCATGATCCATTTATATTCAACGTGTCTCTCTTCTGTTTTGAATAGGGACGAGTGACTCCGAGGTCATAACGTGGGATTGATTCCTGTCTTCCCAGCGTATTATGATATTTCACATTAAGGCAGGCAAGGTGGAGACACTCACAGGTGAATAGGGAGGAGGGAAATGTCAGTTTTTTTCTTTATGATTTGTCATGGTAATACATACTTTATGCAATCCGTCATTCCTGGTTGTCTAAATATGTGTTTTCCCTGAGGTAAAAAAACTCCGAGGATGTTTTGGGGTTGTGTTCACAGGGGAGGTGAACGATCTAGAGTTCAAGCAAGCACTCCATGACTTTTTACTTAATATATTTAGTTCCCGTATCCCTACCTGTACAGACGTGTCCATCCACAGGCCTCTGTATTCGAGCATTCATTTTCCCCACTTAAATTTTACATATGAGAAAAGTAGTTTTATTCTTAATTGTCTCTATCTACCTGGAGAGTAGCCCACCTCGCTCGACTGACTGTGCCAACTTCCCTGCTCTTCCTTGGCCTCCCTCCTGCTCTCTTTCGGCCTCGCCGAGGGAGCCTTCAGCTACTCATGCCTGAGGGTGGCTTCTGGAAGAGTCGCTGAAGTAACCAGGTGCAGCATCTCGGAGGCAACGTGGTAGGCACTGCTCACGCACAACCTCAAGTCCCTGCTCGTCTGGGGACAGGAACGAGAAATGCCACCCAAACTGCATGTGAGGAGAGGGCTTTCTACCTGGGTCCACACTCCCATCCCCTTGGCACGCTCAGGGAGTTCGTGTGAGTCGTGCTGTACATGCTCGAGGGTTCACACGGGTGGTGCAGGCTCCCCACCCCCCCCAGCCAAGAGGTGCGGGCTGCAAGTGGGCTTGGCCATCGTTGAGCCTCTCCGAGCATTGGGGGTGTCCCCATGGTGCTTGACCTCCAGACTAAGCGCAGTCACAAAGATTATTCTTTTTTTCTTTAAAGATTTATTTGTTTGTTTGTTTGTTTATTTATTTATTTATTTATTTATTTATTTATTTATGATAGACATAGAGAGAGAGGCAGAGACACAGGAAGAGGGGGAAGCAGGCTCCGTGCAGGGAGCCTGACGCGGGACTCGATTCCGGGACTCCAGGATCCGGCCCTGGGCCAAAGGCAGGTGCTAAAGTGCTGAGCCACCCGGGGATCCCCACAGAGATTATTCTTAAAATCTCCTATTCTAAGATTATTTGTCGGGATGCCCGGGGAACTCAGCTGTGGAGCGTCTGCCTTCATCCCAGGGCGTGACCCCGGGGTCCTGGGATAGAGTCCCACACTGGGCTCCCCGCAGGGAGCCTGCTTCTCCCTCTGCCTGTGTCTCTGCCTCTCTGTGTGTCCCTCATGGATAAATAAATAAAATCTTAAAAAAAAAAATTATGGTCACCTGTTTATTCTAGAGCTGCTTACTCCAGGACTCTTAGGGTCCGTAGGACTGCTGTTCAACAAATCTGGCTCCTTTTTTCCTTTTTTAAAGATTTATTTATTTATTTGAAAGAGCGAGAACACGAGCAGGGCAAGGGCACGGAGGGAGAGAAGCCTCCTCCTCGCTGAGCGAGGACACCCCCACCCCAGGTGGGCCCCTCCATCCTGGCCCTGAGATCGCCACGTGAGCCCAAATTAAGAGTCAGTCACTTAACTGCCTGAGCCACCAAATCCGGTTCCTCCTTAAAAACACCTTTGATGTACCTGTTGCTCACGCCTGGTAATTTAAGTGGTAAAGGAAGGAAGATGATGAGAAGACAGACTTCGAAGTGTGTTGAGGCTGTTTTACCATTCTTGTTTTCTTTTTCATAAATTTTATTTGATAGCTTAACAAAAATCGTAAAAACCAAAATTAGGTTAGGGCACGTGGGCGGCTCAGTCGGTTGAGTATCCAGCTCTTGATTCTGGCTCCGGTCATGATATTGGGGTCATGAGATCGAGCCCCTCGTCAGCTCGGTGCTCGTGGGGGTGGGGGTTTGCTGAGATTCTCTCTCCCTCTGCCCCCTAGTGTGTGCACTCTCTCTCTAAAATAAATAAACGTTTTTTTGTTTTAAAAAAGAATAGGTTTAACTTGGTTGAATATGGAAAATTTATTAAAAGGGGGCCCGTGAGGCCCTAGATGTCTCTGCTATTGCTTCTACTCTTTACCCTTTTACTCCCTCTTACCCAAAATCTGCTTGTAAATGCTCAACATTAATTTTAGCCATTTTGTGCTGTTCTGTACTGTACCTTGTCATTCTGCAGAGCCGAGATGATTCTGTAGTTCAAGACTCAGCCTTCCACGGCCCTTAGGGAGTATGTTTTTATTACTTTTCAGCAAGAAGCCTTAAAATTTGTTTAGCTATATTTTGCACTTTCTTGCATTCTTAAACACAGTATATATGTGTATATATAATGCATTTACCTATCTTTGTGACTCATTCATGATAACGGTTCTGATTGGAAGACAGTGATCCTGCTGCGCACTGTTTATTTAGAATGTCTTACCTCTATCTGCACATAACCCCAAACTCCTGTACTGTTATCACCCTTAATTTCTTTCTTCAGAACTGCTTTAATTTGGAATTAAAATGATTAAAATTGATATGATTATTTGTGGAAATAAAAAAAGGACCCTCCTGTGGATAAAATACACATTTATTTTAGACTTTAAGAAGACATTGGGAAATACTCCCTATTTCCTGACTATTTACTGGAAATAGCCAGTTATCATTTTTACTTGTCTCTAAGTTACTACACTTTCATGAGAGATAATGGAGTTTTGTCTGAGCAGAAAGACACAATGTAAATAATGTTTGCTCACGGAAGGATAAGAATATACTTTATTATTTTGTGATTTGTTTTTGGTTCATCAAGTTGATGGTTCATGAAGAATAAGTAAATATTCCATTAACAATGTATTTTAGCTTATTAAATGAATTAAATGACAGTGAAAGAAAATCATTTTCAAATCTGCTGTGCGTGGCCCTCACTAATTATGTTTTTGCCTATGGAATATAGGTTTTGGAGCCTTTATTTGAAATCAGTGATGCACACACTATTTATATGATACAATATAAAATCCTTCCTTTATTTTTATTTTTTTTAATCCTTCCTTTAAATAGAAAAATGATGTAATGTCCCTCTCCTCTTCAATGTAAGCAGAGCACGCTCATTTTTTTAAAGACCGTCCAATTCCCATTTCTTCCTGAAGTATTATTTATGGCCATCAGGCTGTGGTACGACATTCGCTTTTAAAGATAAAGCAAATATGGCCAAACGTTGCCAGTCTTTCAGCTTCTCTCTATGACTGATATTTAATTAAAGACAATAATTAATAAATAGCAAAATGTGATAGCAGATGACTAGGTAACTATGAAGGTAGTCCGGGAAGACTCCATGAAGGATCTGGAATTGCATGTTGTAGGGGCCAGAAGAATGCTGGTGTGAGTGGGACATAGTAGGTATGGGTTAGAGAAACAGGATGCCCTTACTCTGGATAACAAATTGTCAGAAATGTGGACCGGCGCCAGAGCATGAAGGCCTTGTAAGCCAGGAGGGACACTTGCATGCTGTCCTACATAGAGCTCCGGTAGAGATGGGGCATGCTTCTGACTTCTATTTCAGAAAAACTTCTTTGGCTGCTGTGTGATCATGTATTATTGGGATGCAAGGTCTGAGGTAGGGAGAACAAGCTGTGGGACCCTGCGTGTGATGGTGGCTCGCATAGGGTGCGTTTCAAGGAAATGGGAAAAAGTAGGCATGCGTGGGGTATCTTGGCAGGTGAAATCACAGTGTGAGTTGAATGGAGGAGATGAGGGAGAGAGGAGAGGTTAAGGTAATTAAGGAGAAGGAGAATTAAGGACAGATCCTAGATTTGGGTCTTGGACAGTTATGTAGCTGGGGTATCACTGACTGTGCTAGGATAGATCGGGAGGCGAGTAGGATTTGGGGGGAGGAAAGGCCAGGGAGTAAAGAATTCCGCTTTAGCCATATTGACCTTGGGGCCTCCTCTAGGCGTGACCCGGACAGCACGGTGGAGAATTGCTCTCTGGCGCGAGAGCGCGGGTTTCGTGCCTGGCACCCAGAGGGAACGTGGCGTCGGGGACACGTGCCCACAGTGGGGTCTGTGGTGCTGTGAACACCACATGGTTTCCGCCTCGCTGCTCCTTTTCCCAAGGATACGAGGCAAGTCCAGCAGCGGAGCGTGAGGGAGATGGAGGAGCAGCGTCTGCATTTGCAGGACAGGGAGAGGGCACGTCCCGTCCACGCGTCCTCGCCCTCTCGGGTCGCCCAGGGCTGGCCCTGAGCTGTGCCCACCGCCTGGGCCCAAGCAGCAGAGGGGCCCTGTGCACCCCCAGGTGCCGCCTTCGTGCTGCAGTAGTCATGCCCGTGGGCTCACCCCGCGAGCAGTGGACACTGCACCTCATCACTCCTGTGCATCGTGTGGCCTTCGGTTACGTTGGAAAAGTTCATGTGTCGGTGCTCCACGCTGGCCGGCCGGCCCATTAGTGATGCGGGCATTCTCTGAAGTCCTGTTTCCTGAGTGTAAAGCAGAGAAAAGTGCCCTTCGCCCTGTTCACTTACTGGATGGCTGGTCATGGAGGAGTCCTTTGACTTCCCATCTTTGAAACAAGGACTACAAAAATCTGACAAGAGTGGGTCACACAATTAGGAAAAAGGAAGGATAAAAGGCTCGTGAAATAATAAGCATTCAATATTGTCATTGGACCCTATGCAAGCAGATATCAGGTATTATATTCTGTTGGGGAGAATTGTGAAGCCATAATTGAAATATAACTCAGGAAAATATCCAAAGAAGGAAGTAAATAGAATTTACTCCAGTGTAACCAAGTCACGCTTTGTAAAATAACTGAGAACAACTATATTGAGCTCTCAATATAGATCATTTATCCGTAAAAATGTAAACATATTACCTAAAGGATACAATTCAGAGGTTAATGATACAGGTGATATTATCTGAAGGTAAAAATCAAGAACGTGGATGTGCAGAAGTTATTTTGCTCATATCAAGTCTCCAGGGTTCCCACTGTCCCCCTCTTAAAAGCATACACAGAAGTCTGGGCTTCTCAGAATCATCAGTGTCTCTGCTCTGAGATCATCAAAGTCCTATGTCCAGTCTAAGAATCACTGGGGACAGATGGGAGCATTGCAAGAGAGCCAGAGAAGGGATCTCACTTACGCACCCCAAGGAAAGGAAATAGGAAATAAACAGCACCTAAATCAGTATTTGCTTCTTCCGATAGTTTATCCGTGTTACAGACTGTGAATGTACTTCTTAAAAATGTATTGCTTAATGTAATAGTATCTATAAGTATTTCACCAGGAACAGCATTACACGTTTTAAATATGTAACGTGAAATATACCATCTTTGATAATTATTTTTATTCGCCATATTCTTGCCAACTCTAATTTTATTCAGAAATTTAGTACTCCCTACACTCCAGAATTTGAAATGTTCTTTTAAAAAATTTGCTAGTATGGTTGTCGAAGGATTTTATTACTTTTAATAAATGTAGTATTCTTTATGGTCCCGAAATAAAACAATTCTTTTTATGTAGTCCGCACAAAGAATTGGAAATGATGCATAAAAATACAGCTTTTTAACTTGCAGGGTGGTTTATGCATCTTGGGCTTGCGTATTTTTGTGATCGTGTGCATTTAAAAATCACCATTTGTGTTTCGTATTCCAGCTTTTGACGGTAGTGGAAATTTGGGTGGGAGACCATGGGAAGTGTAATGTATAACCCTGCACCCAGCAGAAAAAAACCACCGCTCTTGTCTGTGCTTCAGTCAGCAGGAGGTTTTCTTTTAGTTTGTTTAGAAGAACCAGATCCTGTCGTCTGCATGGCATACAATATTTGACAGAAAAATTTTCTTTTGCCCTTTGTAGCTTAAATGCTGAAGGCCTCAAACCTTCTGTCTAGCTGAAGAACTGTTGAAAGTATCATCTATGACAATGGTAACCGTAAAACTAAATAAGATTTTAAATTATTATGCATAACAGGTGCAGAACCATTATCTGACTACCAAATAGAGCCAAAAAAAAGTCTATGATTCAGATCATACATAAAAGCATTTTAAAAACAGGTATATGATGTAAAGTGCTTTGGAAAATGCTTTGGCCTTATCTCCCGAAGTTAATGTGCACGTACATGCTTTGAGGCTGTGGTCCAGCCTATAGACGTGTACCCCAGAGAAGCATATACACCTGTGTGCCACGTGCACACCCAAGAATGCTCATGGAAATTAAAGCTAAAGCATGGACCTGACCAGTGACATCAGTATTGGCACGGTAAGATAGTTTGTGGGATAGTTCTGGAAGGAATACCGGAAAGCAGTGAAAATGAACAAGCAGCTATGATGCCTGACAGCATGAGTGGATCCTCAAAAATATTATTAAGCTAAAGAAACTTGACATAAAAGAGTACATACTGCATGATTCTATTTATATAACTCGAAAATAGATACAATTTAACCGTCATGTTAGAAGTCAAGGTAATAGTTACCTTTGGGGAGCTTAGAAATAGGAATTGAGAGGGTGGATTTTTGGATATGGAAGATACTCTCTCCAGACCTGGATAATGGTTTTTATTTATAATAGTATGTTGATACGAGAATACATTGTATGATAATATATTAATACTTTTATTTATGCTAGGTGAAAATATATAATAATAAATGGATGCCTTTTTTGTCTTTATTTTTTTCCTTTCTTAATTTTTTTATTTTTTTCTGTCTTTAATATATACAAAATATGTGGCATATTTAATGTATGTAATTTAACTTCTATATTATATACATATATAATATGTTGGTATTTAACATATACTCATTTTTAAATATTTTAAAAAGAAGGAAAAAATCTCAGGAAATAAAAAATGCTCTGTTTTCTCTTTACTAGAGATAAATAAATCAATTATGTGCAAGTCATGTATGGAGAATTTATGTATATGTTAAAACTACACTCCATTTAGACTTTCTTATGGATCACAAAACAGAGCTTAATTACATTTTATTTAGTCACGTTAGGAATTAGAAAGGAAACTTATTTTCTTTTCCTGAACAGTCTTCAAGTATATTAACTGTAAGCAAGTTTAACATTATTTCAAGGATTCTATAACTCAAGCCTGTTGAATTTTTCTTGGTTTTCATTAAGTTCAACAATTCATTTCAATTTTAAGTTAGACCATTTTATTTTGCTCTTCCTCTATGGGGTGCACTATGATTTTTATATAATAAATGTTTCTAACATGGCCTCCTACTTAGAAAGTTTCACGCGTAAGAGTACTATTGATTGTAGCAAGTGAGTACGTGTGTAAATCCATAGATTACCCATTACTCAAAAAGTGCATTAAAAAAGATAGAAGACTGGTAAAAACATGTCTGGCACCTGACAGCTGAACTTGGTAATAGAAAGCCTAGCAAAATATTAATGTTTAAGTGTATATTGCTTTTTAAAATCTATTTTTCCTAATCCCTTGGGATGCATCATCTAGGAGGATGATAATGGTTTGCTCAAGAGCTGCCATTTACTAGACGTGTGCCATATGCCAGGCACATATGCCATGGTTGATAATACATTTGCTACCTGTATTTCTAGAAAGAGTTTGTATAAACAAGAATTTTTTTCCACCTTAAAATTGATGAAACCAGGGGGGAAAATCAACAATTTAAAAAGCTCTATCCGGGGATCCCTGGGTGGCGCAGCGGTTTGGTGCCTGCCTTTGGCCCAGGGCACGATCCTGGAGACCCGGGATCGAATCCCACATCAGGCTCCCGGTGCATGGAGCCTGCTTCTCCCTCTGCCTGTGTCTCTGCCTCTCTCTCTCTCTGTGACTATCATAAATAAAAAAAAAAAAAAAAAAAAAAAAAAGATAAAAAGCTCTATCCTTTGATGGCTATCATCTGAGATATTTAAAGATTCTCTTAAAAAGTTGGCATCGGGGCAGGGGGGAGGATAAAAGCAAATTCAGTTCTTACCTTAGGGCTCCTGGATCTAAATAAATCCACAGAAATACCTAATATTCTGTAACTAGTAGTTTTGTTTCTGGTGGCATCTCTTTCCATTATGCGATTTGAAAATTTTGAGGGGATTTTCCTGTCTACTTTAGTATGGAAAAACAAAGATCAAGAATCTTTCTATTTCTCTGTCAAATCTAGTTGCTTTGGAACAAGAATGAAAGAGAGGAGCTGTGTTGGGCTTTTTAAGATGTTTCTGTTACTTCACATTAGATTTGACTGTGAAAGAATAGTGTCTGAATGAGAGATTTTTCTTTAAGGGAACAAAAATGAAGTATTGTAGAAAAGGACTTATTAAAAGTAAGGACATGAGCTTTTTTTTACATTGCTTTAAGAAGCATATGCAGTAACTTGGGTTGAAAATGTCAGGAAATGAATCTTAAAATACAGTCAAACAAAAAAGTTGAATAGTATTAAGCTTGAAATAAAACAAAACAAATTTTCCACCTATCCCTAATTCGCTCCCAGTCAAGTTCCTTTAGGGTGTCTAACGTTAGTATTTTTTAACTACTTCTTCTGGTATTTTAATGATAGGATTCTATTCGTATTTCTCCGTTTGTTAATTTTAGATTCCATCAATTGAAATTCTGCTTTTCTAAATTACAATTTAGTTTTCTTACAAACAGTATTCCTTGACCATCCTTCTAATATAGTTACATCACGACTTCTTTTTATGCATTTATTTTTTTAAAGATTTTATTTACTTATTTATTTGAGAGGGAGAGCAAGTGCAACTGAGGGGAGGGGTGGAGGGGGAGGGAGAGAGAAAATCCCAAACAGTCTCCATAACATGGGGCTTGACTTCAGGACCCTGAGATCATGACCTGAGCTGAAACCAAGAGTCGGACCCTTAACTGACTGAGCCGCCCACTCACCCCATCATCAGTATTTATGTCTTATCATGTAATGTTCAGTGTTAAATTACCTCCTGTTTTTGTCTTGAGAGCTATGTCTTGAGAGCTTGTTTTTCATTTATGTTTCCTGAGTTTCTGATTCTTCTTGTCCTTGTACTATTCATCATCATCATATTGTTTTCTCCCCTCCAGTGTATTTCAGTATATTATTAAATAGCCACACTTCTTTTGTAGATCTCTTTGCTCAAAGTCCTCTGTGTTTTGCCTGAATTTGGAGTAATTGTTCCCTAGGCTTACTGTAGTGTTTTCCTACATTTATTCACACCTGCCTTTTTTGGCTTATTTTTTCATGTCACTGGAGCACATCCTCAAGTAGTTTCTTAAGAAATGTTTCATGGGCAAGAAACTTTCTGAGCCTTTTTTCTTAAGTTTGAATAATTATATTAGTATATAAAATGATAGTCACCTTTACTCTATATGCTTATTCCTTCAAGTTAGGATAATTTTTCTGTGTGTGTTTGTCAATATATTCTTCTATCTCTATTTTATCTTTTTGAAAATCTTGTTAATAAATTTGGCCTTCTTATATGGATTTATGTCATCTTTCCTCTTCCAATTTTAACCTACTTTTCTTTTGTTGCTTTTTTAGAGGCAATATCTTCACCAATATCTTCCAAAAGTTGTATTAAAACTTCATTTTAGAAATATTTATAAGATTCCTTTTTTTACATTACTCTATTCTTCTTCTTTTTGAATTTCTCCAAGAATAGTAATTAGAGGTTTCTTTCTTTTTTAAAAAATGTTATCATCAGTCCTTTGTATAATCTGTTGTCTTCCAGATTTTTCTCTTTAATCTTGGTTCTTCTTTTCTATGAGGTATTTTTCACAAAAAAACCCTGCATATCTTTTTTCCCTTTAAAAAATATTTTATGGGGATCCCTGGGTGGCGCAGCGGTTTGGCGCCTGCCTTTGGCCCAGGGCGTGATCCTGGAGACCCGGGATCGAATCCCACATCAGGCTCCCGGTGCATGGGGCCTGCTTCTCCCTCTGCCTGTGTCTCCGCCTCTCTCTCTCTCTCTCTCTCTCTCTCTCTCTCTGTGACTATCATAAATAAATAAATAAATAAATTAAAAAAAAATAAAAAATAAAAAATATTTTATTTATTTATATGAGAGAGAGGAGAAAGCGAGCAAGAGAGCACAAGCAGGGAGAGCCCAGAGAGAGAGGGGGGGAGAAGCAGGCTCCCCTTGAGCACGCAGCCTGACCCAGGGCTCATCCTAGGACCCTGGGATCATGATCTGAGCCCAAGGCTGGCACTTAACTGACTGGGCCATGCTGGTGCCCCTGAATATCTTTATGCTCTATTAATATTTTACTGTGGACCTAAAATGACCTGATTGAGGAGCTGATTGAAATGATTGAGGAGCTGATAGAGATGATGGAGGGGAATGTGAGGCAAGACAACAGGTGAATTGGGTAGAGAGCCAGCTGGTTTTGCTAGGGCAGTGTCAAATGAAAGTGTGTAGTTTTTTTCCCCTTTGGGGTCATGTTGTTTCTTTAGAGAGGTAACCTCCATACTTTTCCCTGGGGAGAGATACAAGTAAATACAAGCTACAAGTATTTGGGGCCACAGATGTTCTTGACCACAGATGGAAGAAGTAGTATTCACCTGTGTAGAAATTTTTTCATTCTTTTTGTTGAATTATGTCTCTTAATGGAATCACATTTTATGAAAAAAACTTTTATTTCACATTAGTGATCCATTGAAGAAAACATCACAATTTTTAGTTCCCCAGTAATTTTATGAAATTTTGCCTTTTTGGATTTGTATTTATTTCAGTGGAGAGTAGACTTAAATCCCAGGGTTTGGGAAATATCCATTTTCAAAATCATAGTCCATTTGATTATGTAGAGGCCTGGTGCTGAACTGCAGTATCTCATGTACTGAGCAAAATGTTGAATTGTTTGGCACTTTATATTACTTATTTATTCCAAAATATTTCATCCTTTTTTAAAGATTTTATTTATTTATTCATGATAGACACACAGAGAGAGGCAGAGACACAGGCAGAGGGAGAAGCAGGCTCCATGCAGGGAGTCCGACGGGGGACTCAGATCCCAGGTCCCCAGGATCACACCTTGAGCTGAAGGCAGACACTCAACTGCTGAGCCACCCAGGGGGCCCCAAAATGTTTCATCTTTGAATTGACTACTCTTCTATGTCAACTCTTCTTTGTACAGAAAAGTTAAAATGATTTTGGAAAGGCAAATTATTCACATGCTGAAATCACATTGTCATCGATTCCAAGTAGATTATAGGCCGGTAGAGTTAGGTATATGCTTTATGTAACAAAGCTTATTTCTTAAAATTATACAGAGAGTACACGGAATTCTGAAAATAAAAATGTGTAAGTGCCGAGAAGCTCTCTTCTGTTATTTTTTCTTCCACTTGCTACAAATACACATATAGGTATATATAGTGTAGTCCGTTCTGTACCCAGAAGAATTAGCAGCAGCTTTGGAGAAAAAAGGTAAGAGGAAGAATGCCCTGAGCATCCCTTTGAATAGCTCAGGCAAGAACAGGTGTTATTATCCCAGGAGGAAACTAAGTGACTTTTTTGTAATTGGAAGTGTGTCCTGCCCTGATAAGAACTTGTGGATAAGGAAACAAGAGACTAGTAAATAGCCAAAGGGAAGAAAGAAAAGCTTGCTGTGTTCCTCCACTTAAATATATGTCATTTCTGTAGGGACTGCAGGTTTTACAAAGGGGTGAGGACTAATTTGGGATGCTTCTTACCTCTGTTTCCAAAAGAAAAACTTTCTTCTAGAATGTGGTTTTAAGTAGGCCATGGACCAAAAATAGGCCATAAGGCATGCCAGGCAGCTTTATGAACTTTAAGGTTCTAGGAAATTTCACCCATTGTAGAGTTCTTCGGTGCTTTAAACAGTTTTAGAAAGGAAACAGCAGTAAAAGTTAACCATGCTAGTGGAAATCTTTCCTCCAAGATATCACTGGGTAGTAGAGCCTAAGTAGTGCTGCCGTTGTTTTGTTGGCTGGATGCTTTGTTCTGGGTATTTTCTTCTTGATTTTTAGTATGTAAGCGAAATTTTGCGAGGCTGACAAAAGAAAATAAAGTAAGCTTTCAGGAGGCTATAAGATAACATCATACATTTTTGAGGTTTTTAAAGTCGAGATTCTATTTTGTTTTACTTAAAAGGAATGTTATAGTGTAGCACATTTTTTGCTTATTCTATGGTTTGCCTATTCAAGAAACTCAGAAGAAATTCTGTCCATTGACAAGCTCTCATTGTGTATTCATCACCACGCTAAACCCTCATTTACTCTAAAATTAAGTGTTCAATGATATGCGTGTTATAAATTCATTCTCAGTTGCAAAATTTTCTTGGTGCCTAAGAAATTGAACTTTAATCACTTAGCCCGAGTTGAGCAAAAATAGGACTTTGACATACGTTGTCAGCATGTTCTCAGATTTTGATAAATGTGGGCAAAATCAATAGATAGATACATGAGGAGTGCCCGAGTAAAATCATCATACTTCAGAAGCTTTTCTTAACAGCTGTAGTCTTTTCCTTTGAATAATAAGAGAAAACAGTTTTGATAACCAGAAAGCACCAACCCAACTCTCTATTCAATGAGGACTTCTTTGTGGGAGGCAAAATAATAACAAAATAAATATGATCACTAACTTTAAAATTCTGTTGTACTTAAAGGTAATGTGGGTCCTTAAAAGTATTTAGTGCTTCTAGTTTGGATACGTGGGAATGCCGCATCTGCATGCCAGTATAGATCGGTGCTTTGGATCTGAATGTCTCCCATAATTAGATCCTTTTCCATCCACTTTCTTCTCTCCTAGTTATACTTTTAACACATCACCCAATCAGCTTTCCTTTCATAATTACCCTTTGCTTAATTCTTTCCCTTTTTAAAGATAAAACAACTAAAAATATATACCCTACCCTCTTTTACAACCATGACCATTCCTGCTGCCTCGTATCCGTTCTCTCCTCAACTGGTGACAATTTGCCTTTAGTTTCTATGCCTCTGTAAAGCTCTTCTCATTGAGTGATTTTCTGAATCCAGTGAAGATTTTTTTTTCTGTCTTCCCTGAATTCTTTGTAGCATTTACCGTGTCTGAGCACTCCCTCTTTTTTTTGAGCTCTCTTTCCCATTGGCTTCTGAGATGACATTTACTTTGAATTCTCTTCTGCCCTCTGCAGTTGATCCTCGTGGGTAACCTTCATAGGTTCCCCTGTGTAGTTCTTACATACTGAAGTTCTTCTGAATTCTGTACTTTTGCTTCCTTTCAGTTCATAGACTTTCCCTGTGCACCTGCAAACACTTCCTTAGCATCTGTTCCACGCGTACGTTGGAGATTCCCGGGTCTAGACCTTCAATCTGATCTGTTGCTCTTTCCACATTCCATACCTGAGTGCCAGCAAAAAGCCCCCGAGATCATCCTTGGATCTTCTTTCTCTTTTACTTCCATGTATAATGAATCCCAGATCTCATTAATTTTACCTTCTCATATTTCTTAATTTGTTCATCTTTTCTCCATACCTATGGGCAGAACTCTTCAGCCATGGTTCTATCTTGCTCGCGTTGCTAGGTTTGCTCTCTTGTCCCTAGTTTTGCCAACCTCATTTAGTCACTCCTTTAATCTCCTTCTCCTTTAACATTTATCATATTGTTGTATTTGTGTCAGTTTGTACTATGTATTCGATTTTACTTGTTCACTTACAAGTCATGGACTTTGTTATTATTAGCTCATTAGATACCCATTCCATATCAGTATTATTTTTGTTCTAATCATTATTCATTATTATCATAGTACTTGATATAAATGCTTTATACACACACACACACACACACACACACACACGGTGAACAAGTACATGAACAAATACAGTCTGACTGCTCCAAAGCTAAATGATAATGACCAAATGAGTGGTGGGGGCATGGATGAGACCTACACATTGAGTTTGGAAGGGTCTTTTAGCAGACCCTTTAGCACCAGTCTGGGAGAAGTTCTCCATCTCTTCTCTGCATTTATAAAGTCAATCTGTTTGAAAAGCAAGGTAATTCAGAAATTTAATATAGAAATTAAATATAACCTCAGTGTTGGATCTACTAACAAACTATATTATATAGTGAGCACATGAGATAAATACGTTAAATGATGCATAAAAACACCTTTAGGAAGCATGATAAATTATTTCTCAATTTCTAGAGAAAATATAGAATGCCAAAGGCATTCTACTAAATTATTGCATAGCTATAGACTTGTCTAAATAAATTCATATTATGTCTTGATAGAAATGATATATCCAAATATCTTTCCATTTTTTAATTAAGGAGAAGCGTGCTTAAAATCCATCAAAATAAAGTCAAGGGCCATGGGGAATAGTTTCTCCTGAAAGGTTAAAAATTAATTTAGTGCTGAATAGTTTTGGAATTCACAATATATAGAGATAAGTATTGCAATGACAGCAGCTCCCCATTATACACAGTATCTGAGTGATTCTGTTGAGGAGTCTGGTTTGAATCATTGGAAAAAGAGAGTCTTGAGGTATTATAAAATGTGAAAAATAAATGGAATATGCACCTCTGCTATTTTTATATAAAATAGATTTTTCCTTTCCATTTACAAAAGTCATCTTTTTCTTACTCCTGGATTGCTTGTTTATCTGCATTGAGTAAATTTCTGAGAAAAGTACAAATATTCACATACATTGTCTTACATTTAAAATAGTACGTATTCAAACTTACTACTACTTGTAAATATAGAAGCTTAAATCACGAATTTTGTTTTTGTTAAGGATTTTTTTAAAATAGTGACCTGAAAACATTATTGTTCTTTCATAAAGGTGGAGATACCACATTTGCTCTAATATAGCTATGATTACTTTTTCCATCAATAGCTTTGTTAGTAGGTCAAGGAGAAATCCTACCTAACAAGAAGAGTCCATGGAGAAAAGAGACTAACCATATCAGAATTGAAATTAAATTGAAAAAATTTAAATCAGGGAAGACATTTTTTCTTCTTTTTGGTATGATGTGCAAATTCATGCATTTTAAATGGGAAATGGGACATTTCATAGCCACTGAACAGCAGTGATGTGAGCTCTGTGGTCAGGGTAGATGCAGGGTACAATATACCTGTGGCAGCTTTTGCTCATTTAAGGAAATTACATTTAAAAACATTCTGAAAAGAAAAAAAAAATAAAAAAAAAATAAAACATTCTGACTACCTTATAGAGCCACAAGAAACTTTACAGTGATTTCTTCTTAGTGAAACGAAGTACTTGCTCTTTTTCGGCTCAAAATCATTTTCCAGTCTTGCTACACTTAACAGGCAGTGCAGATTCAGTCATAGAAATGTATTTGCTGTGCACACACCTGCACACACATACACACACACACACACGCAAAATTTTACTGACGCCTATGTACATCTTTGTGTGCTACCCATCAACTAGAACCTGTGCTTTAATTTGAATATTAATTTACCTCAATAACAACATGCTCTTCATTCTTTCTATGTATGTGTTCAGGATTTCATGTTATTATGCTGTGGAGTAGAATGATAGGTTATGTGAACTTGAAATCACAATATCCGTGATCTTTCAATGATGCAGAGTGAAATAGGGACCTTGACCAGATAGAAGACGTATTTATGGTAATTAAATGCATTCATGTCGTATTAACTAAATTTGTTGAATATTGATTTCCTTGTTATATCATATAACATTTAACACAAATACATTATCAAGTTGCAAGTAGTACAGTGGTAAAGTATTTCACATTAAGACAGTTGCATAAATGTGCTCTAAAGTTGAGTCTAGCAGCAAGGATGAGTGTAGCAGCCAAATATTTAGAAACCAACTCCAAGAATAGAGTTGTTTACAAGCAATTAGTATATGTGTGCTTTGTTAGAGAAAGGAGAATTTATTGAGAGTGGGGATGCATTAACTCTTTCAGACATAAGGATTCTATTTCCCAAAAAGCTCCATTCATGTAGACAACACTTTAAGTCAGTTTTTAGCTTCCAGCTGTTTTCTGTTGTTGGAAAGTGAAACACTAGGGTTTGAAATGGTTCTGGGGACACAGCCTTTCCTGTCAGGGATTTTAGCAGATGCTGATATAATTTA
Source organism: Vulpes lagopus (assembly GCF_018345385.1). Taxonomy (NCBI): domain Eukaryota; kingdom Metazoa; phylum Chordata; class Mammalia; order Carnivora; family Canidae; genus Vulpes; species Vulpes lagopus. Next base: position 124,904,475 of record NC_054825.1, read on the forward strand.
ATGTTCGTGGGAGACAGAGCAAATATAGAATAGCATCAAATTGATTTTTCAGAGTTTTCAAGCCAGATGTCCCTTGGCATTTACATGGAAGAAGTCTACTCTGTACCACGTCGCATATTTTCGTGTTCAACTTCTCAGCCCTAGTATCTAGTCATTGGTGTTTTGACAGCCATCTGCCTAGGCCTTCCTTTCTCTATTCAGCCATAGCTAAAACTGAACATTTTTTCAAAAAGGAAAATTCCAGGTAGTTTGGATAATTAGAGAACAGAAAAACTAGAACTTGGTGTTAAAAATGAGAAGCAATGCTTTTGTTTAGTAATAACTCCTGTATTGAAGGAGAACATCTTGTAGCTGTGCAAAATAAATAAGCACTTTGGAAACAGATGCCCTAATTCTTATTAGCTGTGTTTATTTTAATTCTGTACAAGGCTGTAGCTAGACATTGACGAAGTTAGAGAAATGAGTAACTCCAGAGTGATTAGCCCAAGGCTGGCCTCCTCTTGTGCATAACAAGCCTCTGTAAATATTTGCTGAATGAAAGAAAAATTAATATGTTAGAATTCATATATGATGGTTTGTGGAAAGTTTTGCCCAATAGCTGATAGGTTTTACTATGTGGAGTTGTACATACATACACATGTGTGCATGTGATATGTATGTTTATATAGTGCAAGTGAATGGAAGAGTTTGATGGGAACTTCTGAGCATTGACTGTGTACTTTCGAGCCCTCATGCTAGGCATTCTGGATATTCAAAACTCGTATGAAATATTTTGCTCTAATGTTATGAGTATATCGACATCAAGCAAAGAAAATAAAGAATATTCTTTGAAATGATAGATGTATGTATAAATTAACTGGTAAGGAGTAGGAAAAGGTGCAGAGATTTTTTTTTATTAAGAGGATGGATTTTTAACTGATTTTGAAGGAAATATTAAATTGAGAACTATGGATAATAAATCAGATAGGGAAATTAACATAACCTGGGTGAGGTGGGTAATGCGATAGTGTTTTCCCCCCAGTTTTATTAAGATGTAGTTAACATATGGTACTGTATGTTTCTGGTGTACGGTATGATGATTTGATGTACACATATTGTGAAATGATTACCACAATAAGTTTAATAGATACAAAAAAAGAGAAAAAATATGGCTTTTTTTCTTATGATGAGAACCCTGAGGATTTACTCTGTAAACAGCTTTCATATACACCATGTAGCCGTCTTACCTATAGTCCTCATCCTTAGTACTAATCTAATCTTAGAGGGGTAGTGTTTTCAGATTAATATAGTGAAATCATTTGACTCCAGCATGGAATTTTAGCTGAGAATAATAAGAGATAAATTTAGAATAGATTTAGGCAGGGAAGGGGGTTAGAGTCAAATTCTGGAATAATTGGAATACCTAGGTGAAACATTCATATTTAATCAATGAGTCAGGTGAGAGTTATCAGAGGATCTAGAGTGGGGCAAAAATATAAAGAAAATGGACTTCTGTGGGCCTTAATCTGACAATAATGCACAGAAATCTAACAAATAATGGTAACTTCTGCTTTGAATAAAAATGAGGCTTTAAATTGCATCAGTACTAATTGAAGCTAATATGAATTTAGAGCATAGTTTTGAAAAACAAGGATTAAGCCTGATAATTAGAAGTTAAAAGAGAAGGATTGATCTCAGCGAGCTCTAAAACAATAGGAACACACACACATATACAGAATACCATATTTTACTCCTAGTTTTCAAGGACAAAATATTTCTATTGCTCTTTGCAGTGTAATTTTTTCTGATTCATATTGAAAATCAGACTTTTATGTAGTACTCATGCATTAATTGATCTATTTGTCAAATATTCCTTGAACACTATCTTAAGTGTTCACTATCATTAGTGAACACTATCATTAAGTGTTCACTATCATTAGTGAACACTATCATTACATTAAGCAGATATATTATTAAACAGGCTTTCAATTTAGTTTAGAGAAAGACGATAAACAAATATTATTATGAGTGTCTAGAAATCCTAAGCCCCAAATCCATCTATCAGTTTCATAAGCGTGATTTACAAGCCTGCTTCATTACTGACAGGATAGAGAAAATATCTATCTCTAAAGAATAACACTTTGCTGGGCATGCTTGCAGTTACGAAGCAAATATATAGCATTCTGAAAATGTCTAAATTTCTTGTTCCAACATGTTTGGGACGAGTTCATGTTTACAGTTCTGTGAGTGAATAAATCTATATACTGAAAATATTTCATTCAAGAAGTTGTTCTTCTTGAATTTTAAATAAATTTAGGAGTCTGAGGGAAACAATATGGTCCTTGGATTTATCTTCTGTGTGTATCTAAGTTTACGCTCCTAGTATTAACTATTATTACTGGCATAGTTTGCATAAATAAATTATCTTTTGGAATATTCTACTCTGCCCAGACACTTCTAGCCATCACCCAATCTGGCAACAATCTCGAGATTCAATATTAATAACAAAGAGTGACCAACCTTTGGCTGTCTTGACATGACTGAATCCACCAAATATATATTTTACTTCTGAAATAATTCAGGGTATATTATCTAGATATGGTTTTAGATGATATAGTATACTGTTATATTTACCAGTAGTAAAAAAAATAGATTAAATATTGTTAGATTGAAGGAGAGAACAATAAGTTGGAGAAACGAGCAGACATAAATCAGAAGTTTCTTCAATAAAACTGAAGAGCAATTTACTTTGAAAGCAAAAATCTCATGACACTAAAATGAGATGACGAAAAAATTACGCTGTGTGCAAGTGTGGAGAAAAAATAGCTTGTGATACTGTAGTGATCGGAGAGCTCATTATGCATCAGCATGAAGAGTTCTAACTACCATGCAATTAAAATACTAGAGTATAAATAAGTGTATCATGTGTGGTGGCATATAAAAACTCAGAAGTGGATGGAATTTTGGTGGAGTGATACTCTTGAAAAAGAAAACTGATTAGGCATATTTAATTAGAAAACAGTTACACAGCCACCTTCTGTAACATCTTTTAAGCAAGAATGTCTCATTTTGGATATCATACTTGTGGTAAGATTGATGCTCCAAAGACCAGTCTATCCCAATGCTATAGGGATATTCTCCTTCAACCCTAATAATCTATATCCCAGAGTCCATCAGCTTCCCTCTGTCAATTTGACTGCCAATCAGGATTGGGAATTGAGTAAGTTTTGGTGTAGACAGCTGATAACTACTGCAAGTTATAAAGAATCATATTAATACCTCTCTTCTCTATTTGTGTCCCCAGCTCACAGAGTCCAATGAAGACAAAACACTTTTTAGAGATCTAAATTCATATTAGCTTCAATTAGTACTGATGAAATAGTTGCAATGGTGTTTATTCTGGGGGAACTCTAATGAAAATTAGAAAATTTAAAGGTGACTGAAGTTATTAAAGAACATAAATTTGAGGATGACGAACTGTTTCCTTACTACCTATTAATAGTTGGAGAAAAGAGACATGCTCCCAAATAGATGAGTTATGAGAAAAACTGGGGGGAAGACCCCCCAAAACACAAGGGAAATTTATGGAAATCTTTTTAGTGAGCAGTCGTAAGCTATTTTTGGTCACATGTTGAAAGCAGTTTTTCAGATATTTCTGAATATTTGAGAATCTTAAGTTGATTTTTAGGAATGGCACGGTCTAACCAATAGTAGATTCTTAGTCTCACCAATTGTAGATGCTTCTGGCCTCCACCCATCCACTCAGATCCTCTTCATGCTAAGGACTGCCTCTGACTCTAGTCTGGAATACAGTTTTTCTTTCTGTAAGCTGTTGACTGGGAATCAGATCCTTTCTCTAAGACCCTTATCTTTAATTTCTTCATCTCCAAACCTAGATTCCAGGTCCTTATCTAGGTATGCAAGGTAGAGATTATCTTAATCTGGTTTCTCTGGATTTACATCCACCATTAGCTTAGTTTACTGTCTTGACTTGACTTCTGGCCAGACTTACTTTGGATATCTTTGAAGTTTTCTTCTTGCCGCCTGCTGTCACCCCCTGCTTCTCGTCTCTTATTTACCATATCCAATATGGAAATGTTTCTAATAAACTTTGTGCAGAAATTCTATCCTGTAAATCTCTTGCAGCGATTTGAAGCTCTGTGAAGAAAGGGGTCGTGCCTGTGTTGTTTATTCTCGTATAATTATCTGCATAACTGGGTGCCTCAGCAGTTGGAGGCATTCGATGAATATGTGTTACATATAGTTAAAAGAACTGGAATTGAGTTTGAAAAACACAAGTTCCCTACCTAAGTAATAACCTATCAATACTGATCTTCCATTATTTTATCCATAAAATTGAGCTAATCATGGTTATTCCATACCTTATAATTTTGTGAGAATGAAGAGGTAAGTGAATATATTTTGTAATGGTCAGTGCTACACATTTATTATGATAGATGAATTGCATTAGTGGTACATGCCCTGCGACAAAGACAGACTCATGGCTTTGTTTTTTGTTTGTTTTACATTAGATGAACTAGAACAAATATACTAACTCCATGCAGAATTTTTAAAAAGAATTTAGAATTGGTATGACTAAATCAATTCACAGAATCTCATTCATTAGTGAGACGCGTTAATTTTATGAATCTCAACTGAGCACCCATTTGATATCAATAATTCTAGTTGTCTTTGAGAATTAAAAGATTAATAAAGTCTTTGCCTTCAAGGAACTTAGAGTTTAGTGGTCATTGAATGTTGATAAAATAGCAAAAGAGAAAAAATTGACAAAAATCTCATTATATTTAAGAGTTTATATGTGCTTGGTAGATGAAAAGTATTATTAGCAATGCTATGCTAAATGACTATAAAATGCTGATTTTTCACTTCAAGTATTTACAAGAGCAAACAGAATATTTGTGAGTTTTCCTGCATATTTATGTGTGTGTTCAAACAGCTGCTAGAGAACAAAGTGTTTTGCTATAAACACTGTCAAATCTCACTTCAAAAAAAATTTGTCTATAAAACAAGTATTTCCATAGATATACTGAAGCTGCATAGAATTTGCTTTTAAAGCATAAAACAGAATTAGATGCTTGAGTCAGCTGTGAAATATTTTTTTCATGCAACTCTCATTCTAATTCTTCACCCTGTGAATTAGGCTCAGACCTGATGCAATTTGAAAGTGATAATGCGGTATAAAACCTGCAGAAGCAATCCGGCGGTGGGCATAACTTTGACATTGTGTTATTAGAACAGTACATTTATATCTTCCAAAATTTGGAGTTTTTGTTGTGTGGTTGTTGTTGAGTTAGTACGAAAGTGTTGGTGGGGAGGAGAGATGGACTGGGGTTTTGGGAATACATCAGCCAATTAATATAACTCCGCCAATTAACATAAACCAAAAAACTTACCAACTGAACCAACCCAATCGCAGCGAGAATTCAAAGTGACTTACAACGCAACACAAAAGACAGTTTGGTTTATTTTTTAAGACAGAAGCTGAGAAACTACCCAGAGATATTTGAGTTTAGGGAAACAATTAACAAAATCAACTTTAAAGGAATACTAGTTTTAGCCCTGGATGCTAACATTATCTCCGTGCCATCATGTCCCTAAAACAATGAAGTAAATATGTCTGTGTGGATTTGTTTGGATGTTGTTTGTTATGGTTTGCTTTTTTCATGATTTATTCTTTTCATATTTTGGCAAAAGGAAGTTTTTCACTTCCTCAGAAAAGGCACATCATTCCTGCCCCAAATTCTAGGATGGATTTTTCCTTGGGGAGTATTTTGAGCATCTTTCTGTGTCCAGGCCTGGTTGGGCTCTGAGAACATGATGGTCAACAGAGTAAACAAAGCAAACGTAACTGCTTCTATCAGGGAGATTCTGTTCCAGCAAGAGAGACAGACCTTGGATAAATAAGCATTACATAAAATTACACATTGTAATCAGTGCTGCAGAGGAACATTAAGGCATAATCAGGGAGTGTAATAGGGCACTGTTTGGAAAGGGTTCGCAAAGATCTCAGAGGAAGTAAGATTTCAGGAAGAAACATTCATGAAAGATAAGGAGATAGGAGGAGCAGAGGGAAGTTAAGGAGCAGGGATGTGTAGGGAAAGACCCGAGGGAGGAAAACGCAGAGCCTTGTTCTAGAAACTCACTAAAGGCAATATTGATTGTAATGAGAGGATATTGTAAACCAGGATAATAATTTTGAATTTTGACCTAAATTAAAATCCATTAAAAGATTTTAAGAGGAGGGGCCTCCTGGATGCCTCAGTCGGTTAGGCATCTGTCTCCTTTGGGCTCAGGTCATGATCCTTGGGTCCTGGGATTGAGCCCCACGTTGGGCTCCCTGCTCAGTGGGGAGTCTGCTTCTGTCTCCTTCTCCGCCTGCCTCTCTCTCATTCTCACTCTCAAATAAATAAACAAAATCCCCCCCCCCCAAAAAAAAAAGATTTGAAGAGGACTTGATCACATTTGTGGCTTGTTAAAAATGGGTGAAAAAGAGGCAGAGCGTAAATGGGAGTCCATTTAAGAGGCTCTTACACGAGTCCTGATGTTAACAATGCTGTCAGTTGGCCCCAGGTGTTAGGAGTGGCACTAGAGAGCAGATGCATCGGAAATTCATTTTGGAGCTACAGTGGCAGTCAGAGGTGCCATGGCAGCAGCAGCGACTCCTAGCTCTCTGCATGCGACACGGAGTAGGTAAAGTAGCGTGTGCTGAGTTACAGGGAATCTAGGAGAAGCCAACTCAGGGTGTGTGTGGGGTGCGGGGTGGCAGTGCTGGAGCATAGGAAACCATGAGCTCTGCTTTGGGCAACGCTTGAGATGCTCCTGAGACGTCTACGTGGAGGTGTCAACCCAGTACTTGGGTAAGGGATCCTGGAGCTTTGCGGAGCTATCCCATCTGGAGATGGAACTTGGGAGTTGTTGGCTACAGAGATGGTATGTAAATGGCTTCAAAGCAGAGTGAGAATGAAACAAGAAAATGGTATAGGATCAAGCCCGAGGAACTCTTATATTACTAACAAAAACAAATGAAAACAACAACAACAACAACAACAAAAACAAAGCTAATGAATGTAACTTTTCTTTTCTCTTTTCTTTTTTCCCCTAAGTCTTTTCTGCCAGGGGGAACACGATGTAGAACAGTGTTTTTTAATAAATCTGTTTCATCATTAGAAAAGAGAAATTGTCTAGCCGTCCTTAAAGAGCTGGGTCCATGGGGAGCAGCATCTCTCCTGCTGTCACGGATGCATCAAAGCTTCTACGAGCTCCTTCTGATATTTTTGTTTGAGGGATGCAAATACAAGCTCATGCTCCTTGCCTAGCAAGTAGGTTAGAGATTTATCATATTCTTATCTTTAGATTTTGGGTTGTTGACCACAGCCAGACAAGAAGTTTTCGACTTGTTTTCTGTATTACAGAGCCCTCCGCTACATGGACTACAGGGTGATTGCCCATGTAAGGCTCTCCGTTTCATCCCCAGTGCCTTAAAAGTGTGTGGTGTTCCTTGCCTTGCCTTTTTTTTACTTCTCGTTTTGAGTTTGCAGGCAGACCTGCCAAAGAGACATCTAGTTTATAGGCTGGGTTTTGTAAGCCAGGCAGCAGAGAGCAGATACTGAACATATGTTCCGCTGATATTGATGGAGCGAGGTTGGAAGAAGTTGGAAGCAGTCTCTTTCTCCCCAACTGCCACCCCCTCAAGGAATATTTTGGGTACCCTTATGGTGGAACGTTCTAAATAAGAATCCCAGCCATAATAATTATTTTCCATCATATGATTTGAAAACCTTTAGGATGAATCAGGATCGTTCTACAAGGAGAACATTAAAAAAAAAAAAGTAGTTCATAGGTTCTAATTCTCAATGGATAGTGGATAAAATTTCCACGCAAAGGGAAAGGACTGGAGATTTTGTGATCAGGACGCTCCCCCGGATGGTCAGGAACTGAGGGGAGTGGGAGTAGCAGGGACCTGTACTTTGGGGAGGTGAATTTGAAGTTAGATTAAGAATCTATTCAATCCAGCCCAAGGATGATGGTTTGCTGAATTTGATTTTTTTCTTTTTTGGTTGTACATTTCAAGGAGTCTTTATTGATCAGAGGTAGTGTGTTCAACTTCAGTTCACCAGGCATAAGACAGAGTTGGTTTTGAAAAAAACTATTTGGAGGAGTTTGAAGAAGTGTGCTTGCAAATGCCCTACAGGAAGTCATCACCCCAGAGATGGAGATGCATGGTTATGTCCCTTTTGGCGTCTGTGGCTGTTCTCCCCAGAGAGCTGGGCTCCCCGGGCAGGTGTTATAGGTGTTATCTCCTGTATGCATAAATTCTAAGTTACAGCCGATTCATGACCTAATCCTGTTTTAGTAAGATTGGTGATACCCTTTGTGAGGAATTTAATAAAATCCTCTAGTGCTTGTGTGGGCCAGGTAACTAGATGGCATGTGAGTTCATCATAATGGCCCCCATAATCCTTATTTTAGTGATAATACTTGCTACGTAGAGGGACACTGATATTCTATGAGCAAAACACATTTACGAGGTGTTGGAGGACATATGGTCACCTTTGGTTTACTTTCTTTCTGATGATACTGAAAATGCATTTTCTTCTTAATCTGTTTAGAAGGAATGGAATAACCAATTCTAAAAATTAATTCCACAGAGGGACATGCACTATGTTTTCTTATTTTAAAAAGAAGAAAGGAGGCCAAAATATCCTTTTATTCTGGAGGTTGGGAAGAGCAGAACTAAGCAACAGGGAGAGACAAATTTGAAAGGCCTATAAATGCAAGTCAGGGCCAGAATACATGCTCTCCTTGTTTCTTTTTCTTTTTTTCCTCCTCTGACCAACTGGATTCAGCATTATTTTTTCCCAGCTTACAAGCATTGTTGTGTCTGGATGACTATTAGTTCAAATTGGACTGATTTTCTAGTTCTATAAAACTCTTCATCTGCATCATGTATCAAGAGCATTGAGTTACTTCCTGCAGTGCACAGCTGGAAATCATTCTCTTTGGCAACATTTTGTTTTATCCCATTTTTGTTTTATACCAGTGTGTTCCCACACTCCCACGTAGCTCAGGATTTCAACAGCCAAGTATCTCCTTTTCTTCCTTGATGCGTCTTAGAACATTTTAAATTGGCAGGTTCCCTTTTGTCTTTCAAATACTGAACCACTTGCAAACAGCTCTGTTTGCTTGCATGAATAATTTTTTTTTAAAAACGCTCCACAGAACTGAAAGACTTAAATGCAAAGTTAGAAACATTCAAACAGTTTCCTCTTATTCTTTGAGAAGTGATAGGTGCCTGGCATGAAAAAGCAGGAGGAAATATCACATACCAAGACTAGGATGATGAAAACGGAGAGAGGGAGAGAAATACGTAATGTATTGTTGTAAACAACATGTGATGGCTTTTAAAAGTTATTACATTATTTTGAAGGGAAGTCATTGACTGGATGACTTTTCCATAGCAAATGTCTACATACCATCTGTTATCAATTATGTCAGCAAAGCTGGACCATAGAACTTAACAAGAAGCGTGATTTTTGAGGTTAAAATACATGTATTGTGTGTGCCAATATGTAAACATACACACACACACCTGAGTCGTAATGACAAACTGTGACTGCTAGGCACAATGAAGACAACTACTCAATGGTATGCGCTTAGTTTAATATTTAAGCTGATGAAAACAAGAAATATGTATTTAGGGATGATTTTTGCCAGACTACTTTAGAAAGATCTTTAAGGGCCGTGAGTTAGGTTATCATCATTTTATAATGACAGCTTCCCAAACTTCACACAGGTCAATGTGATCAAAAAAGAGCGCAGTGAAGAAGAAAAACAGGAAGAAGAGGAAGGGGAAGAAGAGGAAGGAAAAAAAAAATCCTAGAGGAAACTTTCACTGTGAAACAGAGTTCTTAAGTGGCCCCTTCAGATGGTGATCATCGTATAAGCAGCGGGTCTGTGTGGAAACGGTGGTCGCGGTTGCCGCTCCTCTTGTTCCTTCATGTTTTGTCCCAAAGATGTTTAAATGAAGCAACTGCCTATCTATTTATCTATTTTGTTATGATAAAATTGCCCTCTAGCTCTTTGTATAGGTGCACGTGTGTGCGTACGAGTGTGTGTGCATGTATGCGTGTGTGTGTGTGTGTGTGTGTGTGTGTAATACAGGCTCCTTATGGCCACCTGGCTTCTTGATCAGAAGCAACAGAAATCACCAATACTGTGTAACTTAAGCAGAGATGGTTGTTAGAAAGTTCTGAGATGATTGTTAGGGTTGTTAGAAAGTTCTGAACACAAGACTCGGGAGATGGTGTTCATCAAGGCCATTTCCAGGTTTCAGTGCCTGTATAACTGAGTCAGGGTGTTTCTAGAGACGTTGTCCGTAGCCCCTTCCTTCCCCCCCCCCCCCCACCACGGGTGCTTTTGTCTCTGTTGCCGATGTCTTATTTCCTTTCTCCTCAACCCTGTTCTTCAAGGGCTCAAGATGCACAGTCCTCGGCTACGGTCACACACATGCCCAAACTACTGAAGGAAGAAGAAAGCTCTCTTCCACTTCCGCTTCCTTAGCAGGAGGGCACCCTTTGTACTAAAGACAATGGCACTTACCCCAGCATAGAAATGCAGGCCTGGTGTTGGACGGGCAAGAGGTGATAAAGATGCGCCCTGTTCTCCTATTGCTCGAGGGCCGAAACAGAGTCCGACATTCCTGGCACATCAGTGATGAGTTTGATGGCTTTGGTTTGCCGGATGTCTCTCTAGAAAGATGACACAAGTGCATCTTTTTCTTCTCACTTGGTAAATTTAAATCTGAATGTTATTACAGGCTGGTGTTGTCTCTGTTCTCACTGATGTCATACAGGGGAAGTCCACTGTGAAGGACGCTAGAGTGTCAGTGTGATGAGGGTCAGAATGAAGTATCAGCGGACTACTATGTAGACACCGAGAAGGAAACAACAGATTCTGTGTGGCAAGGTCAGGAAACACTTTCGCAGAGCAGGGATCTTTGAGCTGGGTCATGAAAGGTGAGTCGGTGACCATGGCACGGAAGAAGAAAGATATTGTAGAAGAGATGAGATCATGGATGAGGCGACGCATGACGAAGAGCTTCAAAGCACCTGGTATTGTTGTAAGAGTAAGATGCTTGGCGTGTACAGAGGAGTTTTCAGAGGTAGGTAGGGGCCTGTTATCAATGCCCAGGGAATGGCTGCTCTGCTATAGGCAACATCGAGGTCTTGGAAGAAAAAAAAAAGTGATGCAATCAGACTTAATTTTTAGGAAGATAATTTTCATGACCCCATGGAACATGAACAGAAGCGGAGTCATGCAGAAATACTAATTAGGGGGCACCACAGTTGGTATTCTTGTATAGACGTATAGACAGATGAAGAGAGAGAAAGAGAAAGTTAAGCTAGAGACACAAATAAATTGGAAGCAGAAATCTTAGCATGGTGAGGAGTAAAACGTGTTTGTTCCCAAAGTACCTGTTAACATTTTCTGGTTTCTGTGGAGTAACACTAAGGCTGGTTTATGGTCCCCTATTGAGTGTGAATGGCAGAAAGCTGGGTGATGAGATAATGGAGACAGCCATATTTTTAAGGGTGGTCTTCACGACCTCAGCATGTGGAAATGGAAAGAGGATGGGGGAAAGGGTGGGTGAGTTAAAGTTTTTAAAAAGAAGTTATCAGGGACCAGAGAAACTGATTTGTAAGTAGCAGTTAGAAGCGGGAGGGAGGCTCCTCTTCCTCCTCCCGTGGTTCTTGGGATCCACTGGGGAGATCTGCAGACTGTCGCTATCAGAGGAAATCAGGGCTTCTGTGACAATAAGAAAGTTGAAGTGTTTTCTTAAAATGGAGAAACTTGGAAATAAATGTCAGGCCTTATAGAACCATGATGGAAGTTGGCCCGTGAGTGTGCCTGTGGGAGGGGAGAGGATGACTGGATGGCATAAAACTGGGGAGTGGTGTAGGAGGCGGAAGGAATTTCATTTAGAGCCGGGAGGGGAGTGAGATTGCTGGGTTTTATTAATTCTAATCCATTTGGGATTACAATAACTGGATTTGAAATTTTAGCAGTGCCATCTGGGTTCTGGGAATTGTTTTCTTCATGCGTAAAATTTAAATTCTTACGAGGCTTCTTTGAGCTGAATTCTTTTTTGCCACCAGAAAACAACCTTCTAGTTTGTCACCTGGAGAGACATCACCTGAAGCCTAAGAAACAGGTCTGAACTACGCCACCCAGCAGATCACTTACTAGCATGTTGAATGCATTTCCCTCCGATTCACTTGTCGTTCTGCAAAAGACAACACTTATGTATTAAATATGATTCGATGTCAAAGTTCTTTTATTTTATGAGACAAAAGCTGGGAGGATGGGAAATTTGTGCAAGGAAAACAGAGTCACCTGCTGACTGCTGGCCTGCTGGGGTCTTGGAGAGAATTTCAGCTGTTTTGCTGATAGCGTGCTCGCTTTTGCTGGTTTCCACTGACTCTGCAGGGGGTTGAGAAGACACTGTCCCTCTGTAGTATCCAAAACACTTTTCCGCATTTGATTTAAGAAATGTCAATTTAAGATTTTATTGTTCCTGATATTGACAATTTATAAAAGGCCAAAAAGGGATAGAAGTCATATACCTTATGTGCATGTACCTATCTGTGGGCATGTGTAGAGGGTTGTGTAGATACATGTACACACATACACAAGCATGTATAATATTTCTATAGGTTCTTTCCAAATTTTATAAAAATGTCCTCACCTTCAGAAAAGTTGGAAGAATCCTATACTAAACACTCACATGCTCAGCATCCTGATTCTAAAATAAGTATCTTGCTGCATTTACTTTATTATATACATCTACCCGTCTCTACATAACTGCCCATCTTGTATTTTGCTCCCTTGCACACTTCACACCTAAACTCTTCATCACAGGTATCATTAACTAGAATTCAGTATTGGTGTGCTTTCTTTCCTCAGGTAAGATTTGCCTTCATTGAAATGCGCGAGTCCTCGCTGGGTGCAGCATGCGCTCGGAGCATGGCACTCCACACGTTTGAACAGGTGTGCACGCTTATCTAACACAGACTCCTGTTGGGAAGAAATGGTCTCAGGACTCTCTAGTCAGTCTCTATCTCTCTATCCCTCAATCAACCTTTTTTTTTTTTTTTTCAGTTTTATTTTCCAAACAGATTTGGCTTGTCTGTTCTAAAGAGTCAAATAAATGAATAACAGAATATATACCGTTTGTGGTGAAGCTGCTTTTCTGTGGTATAATGCTTATGGAAGTCATCTTGCTGTTCCATGGTGGCACTGTACAGTGTGCCATCCTGTGAATAAACCAGAGTTTGTGTAGTATCACTTCTCCCTTTGGTGAAAACCTGAGCTGTTTCCAGATTTGTTTATTATAAGAGCTTCCATGAACATTTCTGTATAGCTCTCTTCATGGACATGCACTGTTATTTCTCTTGGGATTTTACCTAAGGGTTGGGCCATGGAGTAGGTCTGTGTTTCAATTCATTAAAAAATGCCTAAATCTTCTCTAAAGTCATTGTACTAATTTACAGTCCCAGCAGCAACAGGGTAGAGTTTCGGTTGCTTCACAAGCTTTCCAACGATTGATGCTATCAGTCCTTTTAATGATTTATCAATCTTTCTAATCTTACTGTAAAGCCTAAGAACCTTGGAAATATGCAGGTCTATTACCATGACCTGTCCACCCGCCACTTCTTGTAATTGTCACATGTATGACATTACCATACATTGTGACCCCTCTTGCCCCCTGGAACATTACAATTTTTTCTTTAAAATGTACTTAGAGACTTATATGGATTTATATTCAAGTTTACTTACACTTTTTTGTCCGCTCTCATCTCCCATTTTCTATAAATCCCATGATGTGTTTTGTTTTTTTTTTTTTTAATTCTAAGACACTGCATTTTTCAATTCTGGAATTATGTTTGGTATTTGTGTGTGTGTGTGTGTGTGTGTGTGTAGTTTCCATTCCTCCACTGAGATTTCCTATTTGTGTTTTCATTTAAGCATTTGTGTGTGTGTCCTTGGTCGTAGATATAAAAGCTGCTGTAAAATCTTTGTGTGCGAACTCCAACATCTGGTTAATGGCAGTCTTGGTCTTTATTCATTGCTTTTCTTTAAGTATGGGTAGCATTTTATTGTTTCTTTGTATGTTTAATATTTTAAAAAAATGCATTCTGAGCCTTGTGACTGATATATGGTAGAAACCCAGGATTCTGTTGTTTTTCTGAAAAATAGCCTCCATTTTTTACTTTTTGTGTGATACCCGTTGGTTGACTTGTGTGGAGTCAGACACCACACTGGAGTCTTCCTGGTGGAATGCAGCTACTGTAGGTTTCCGTTTTGTGCTTTTAGCCCCAGTCGGAGTACAGGCTGGGCCATATTCAGGTCTGGCGTCAGTGAAGGATTTGGGAAAAGATTATACACGTATTTTGAGGCTCCTTTTATGTGGTTTTCTTTTCTCCAGCATTTTCCCTTCACTTTATAGCCGCGATGGTTGTTCTTAGTTCTGTTATCTGGTTTTTCAAGATAGTTTATTTATTTATTTTTTCAAGATAGTTTAAAAAAAGACAGATGAAAGAAACTGTGGAATTCTATTTGAGTTTTTGCCACTGTGCCCAGTGCAGTCTGAAACACACGCCTATCTGCCTTTTTTCTAAGCATACACATCCCTCCCAGCTTGCCTGTTTTGGGTTGTTCCCCATTGTTTTCAGGTATTTTGCATTTATTCTTATTTTTATTTTTTTAGGTATTTGGCATTTAAAAAAATATATATTTTGTTCAGAGTTCATAGCTGTCGTCTATGAGGGGTTCCCTTGGATCTACTCCATAATTATTAAAAGTAGAACTTTTATATGCAGGTTTTAAAAATGCTTTGAAACGGAGTGGGGGATTTTGAGGCGACCAATCACCACAATCATGCAAACGTATATGAATACCTCACAGTATCTGGACTAGCAAATACAGTAGAAAACCATCCAAGTGAAAATCTGGTGAATTTTCTAAATGTTTGCCATATTGTAAAAAATTTCTATTTTTCACATGCCGTCACTTAGCTTTGTCTACTCTGTTTATTGAATGTATACATCAGTTAACAGAATATATATTATTTTCTGTATCGTAATCATTTTCTAATATCTCATATAAAATATAGAATACAAGGAGGATAAATATTATTTGTTTCTTGTTCAGACTTTGTTATGCCACAAATCCAATCAAATTTACTTAGTCTACATGCTATTCAGAAAAAAATGTCAGTCATAATTGTATGGGTGTTGATGGCTGGCTTTTATATCATTAACATTACATGACCTCAAATTGAATTAGGAGGCTGTAAGCCAAAGCTCTATAAAGGTTCGCCAGCTATTTGTAGTTCATTTACACTCACGGTGTTTACATAATCTTCACCGAGCAACCCATATTGAATATGGCAATAAATATTGCTCTGCCGCTTTTGAATGGGAATAAATAGGTACAGCTTAATAGATTTAACATATAATGAAATCGGGCTGCAATCTATAATACAACCTGCTGAAGATTCAATAAAAGCTCGGATATTGACTGGCTCTTCAAATTGGTTGTTAGCGACTAATTAGAGACCTTCCCTGACCAATACACTTTACTGATTTTTAAAAAAATAAACAGCAAAATAGCTGATAAAATTCAAAAGGCAACTGTTCTTGACCACAAAGCGAGGCAATTAAATTAAAAAGGTTAATTTTGAGCACATGATCAATACATATAACAGAAACAAATCAATGGAAAGAACTGAAAGATAATAAATGTAAATTTTATTAATATCTTCGTTTATGAATAGAAAACCCTATGAAGAAACGAAGGGGTGGTGACCAGGCGAGTTCTTTATTCTGTTAAATATGTAAATTGATAAGCTTTGCTGAGGACCAGGTTTTGGCTCCTCTTCATGCCCTGAGAAGAATAAAGAATAAGTCTTTGGGGTTAAAGGGCTGAGTTCAAATCATAGTTATCAATCTTACTAATTGATAATTTTGTGTGAATGGTTTATCTTCTCTGAGCTGCGCTTTCTTCATTTATAAAATGAGACTGATACAATCTACAAATGGGGTGACTGAGCAATTAAGTCCTATCACTTGATGAAAATGAAATAGCTTCGAGATCAGTGTTACTTCTCTACCTGTGATTCTTTTATAGCCATGTCATTTCCCTCACATGGAATTCATTAAATTCTGTGGAGGAATTGGGATGTAATGCAATTCTATATTTTCGGACCTTACACTATGCAGTAGAATAGTTTTCTCCAGCCATCTTTGCTTTCCGGCCCCTCCCGTGATTACTCAGAGCTGAGAAAGTGAAATCTGATCCCACCCAGGGCTGCACCAGGGCAGGACATGGGGAGTCTCACCCATCCCTGCAAAACAGACTCAAGGTCAGCATCAAAGTTAGAACTAGTAAAAGTCCAGCGAGGAGACAAAGATCACAGAACAAAACGGACAGTGTCCCGGGGCAGTTTGAGAGATGGGTGGCCATGGCCTGGGATGCCTTTGGTGTAAGTAAACTGGCTTTGTTTGCAGGGATTAGAAGGGGTGTAACTACCTGAACTCCTTCCGCGGGACCAACAAGATGAGAAGTAGAGTCTTGTCCTCCTGAAAACAGGATGCTCGGCATATGTCTCCCTTCTAATTACCTATTTTTTTCTACCCTATTTACACTAAAATTATAAGGATCTGGAAAAAAAATTCCACTAAAACAAATTACTCACTGGGACAAGTAGGCAGGGTTTGCTTTGATGTATATGTGAACCATTACGTATACTCTGTGTACTTTGTACGCATCTAGGCCTGTATCTGTATCTGTGTTTGTATATCTGTCTCTGTATCCATATCCACGTCTAAACAATCCCCTAATCTAACAGGTTGAGACAATTGCAAAGCCAACTACTCTATTTGTCACTTAACATCCACATAAGCTTTCAGAAAAAAGTCCATACTCCTATGCCTTCCCCTCCGCCTGCAGTGTTGGCTTTTTCCTTCTTCCTTTTCACTACCAGATAAACTTCTGTTTCTCCTTTGACATTCAGATCAGATCATTTCTCCCAATAAGCCTATCTTAATCGTTTTTTTTTTTCATTCTCAAATCTTTGTGCTATCAGGCATTCTTGTGTGCTTGATGCATATTTGATGAAATAATAGTTACACAGTTAAATCCAAGATGGTGATGAATGACAGACTGTATTTAATCATATATCATTAACCCGTCTAGAGCATACAATACTGAAGGTGAAGAGATAATGCTTTGGGAAGGATCACATTATCTTAAAATTTGGAATGTGGCAAACCTCACCAAATTGAGGTCGTTTCCAATAAAGCTGCAAATAGAAGTAAAACTAATAATAATAATAATAATAATAATAATAAATGATTGGAGCAGCAGAGCCAGAGGATTTTAGAGACCAGTAAAGTGTGGTGAGGGAGGGAAGAGAAAGATTGTTTGGAGGCAGCTTTTTGGGAGACCCCAGAGTGACTGAGATGGTAATTGTGGTCTTGCCTGGTCTTATGAACTCGCTTACCTCTCTGAAATTGTTGAGAGTGAATACAAAATAGATAAAAATTACTTAAAAATCTTTTTTTATTTGCTGTACTGTTATTTCTTTCAGTGCAATTCTAAGATCAACCAAGACCAGAAATTAGCACTAGATTTATGTAGGTTTCGTATGACATCGTAGAGAACATACAGGATAGTGATTAAGAGGTTAGACTCTGGAGCGAGATTTCTTGAGCTCAAATCACAGCTCTGGTATTTGCTAGCTGCAAAGCTGGCGAATTACTGAACATCACAGTAATATAAAGGCAATCGTAGCATGTAGCTCATAAGGGTGTCCTTTGCAGCAAGTTAGTCCAGGAAGACGGAGTGCAAGAACAGTGCCTGGAACATTATAAACATTCAGTAATGCTGGTGGTGAGGATGGGAATGAAGATGCAGATAATGCACAGAACATTTATGTGGCTGGTATTTATAATTCATTCATTTTACAGATGTGTTAGGTGCTTACTCCGTACCTAGCCTGTACTAAGTTTTGAAGATAAGAAAACACTTATGAACTCAAAACTGCAGATCTGAGTAAAACATTGGGACATAAGACTTAGTTAATGAAGGACTTTCTACCAGAGGTTGAGTTAATGTAAACCTCTGTGGTACATGACTAGAGCAGAGACCACCTAAATGGTTAGCATGTTCCTTATATACAACAAGTCAAGTCATCTGTAATCTCAAATATACTTTCTCCAAGACAAGTTTTATCAGTGAGAGTGGCTTCTGAAAAAATGGCTTTCTGCATTGTCGTTGAAAGGAGGTCCATAAAATGCAAATACTAGCCACGTGTGAAGCAATATTGACATTAAGTTGTAGAAAGTAAAGACCCGGGTTCATCTAGAATGAAGGGCCTTCTCAACTATACACTGAGATAGGTCTCTGTGATGTTTATCTGAGCAAACTTAAACTTGTATTGTATCTAAGAAATAATCGCTGGTATGATCATGGGCTACTGTAATTACTTATTTCTGATAATATATTGCTATATAATATGGCCTTATGGCACAGAAGGCAGTAAAGAATGGTTTTCCAAAATCTTCCATCATTTGCTATTCTCTCCAGTTTGGATATAAAGGAATTATAACAACCACTTAATGCTAAATAATAATTGCACCAAAAGATGACCATGAAAAACATAAATGCAAACTTGTGCAAAATCTTTATGATTATAGTTTCCTACTATATATAAAATAGCTGAAATGGAAGATGGATCTTTTGCCCAGAACATGAACAGAAGATTTTTTTTTTTAAAGTGTGTGTTAGAGATGGGACTTTCTTGATAATTAAGTATTAGAGGTTAAAAATTAAGAAGATAGGTTTAGATTTTATGTTTAAGACCCAGATAGAAGTGTTCGTTTGAGAACACATGCTATTTATATAGAGTACTTAATTAAGTCAGATATTCGATTATCACTGATTATTTAATTTTTGATTAAGTTAATGCTCTGAAAAATATCTTAATTTCATCTTAAAATGCAGCAAAAGCATACCATGTTGTTTCTGGCCCACACATCTTCCTTTGTCCTTCTTTTTCAGGTTTATTCCCTGCTGTCCTGAATCTTGCTTCTAATGCTCTTATCACCACGAATGCAACATGTGGAGAAAAAGGACCCGAAATGTACTGCAAATTGGTAGAGCATGTCCCTGGGCAGCCGGTGAGGAACCCCCAATGTCGAATCTGCAATCAAAACAGCAGCAATCCATACCGTATGTAATTTAATTCATATTCGCATGGCACTGGCTAGGATCTGTAATTGAGAGGTCTTGATGTGCATTGAAGTCAAGAGTTTGTGGTGTCCCGGACTCCTAGAACTTCTCTTCCATTGGAGGCCTCCTCTCTCATCTGACAAACCTCACTGGAGTTCTTTATATGTACCAGGTGTAGTGCTTGAGGAGTTTTCCAGCTGAAGACCTGTGTCAGTCACCAGGTTTACTACATCCAGAACAGTATCGGCGGATACAGTTGTGAATATAGGCGTTAGTAATTTGTGGGTCACGTGTGTGTCAGGTACTCCGGTGAGGATCCAACAGGAATAAGGGACGGTCCCTCACTTCAATCAATGAAGGAATGGGCAAAAAGTACAAGATAAAGAATCTGTGTAGGTGCCGGGGAAGGCTTGTCCAAAGAAGTGATATCTAAGCTGAGATCCAAGGACTGGTGTTAGCTGAGCAGGTAAAGAAGAGAGTCAGAAGAGAAGAAGAAATGCCAGAAAGAGAGAGGAGAATGAGATAGAAAAACTTCTTTGCTCAGCAGGGAACCGGTTAGGGAGGGATGGCTAGAACTAAGAGCATCTGAAGGCCGAAGAAAGCAGAGCTAAGTCTCATGCGGGAGCTGGAACTCGATCATGGAGGTTCTTAGTTACCACAAGAGGAGTGTTTCAAGGACAGGTGTCACACAACCCCCTCTTGCTGGCTTCTATGAACGACACTATCTCTCATTCACTTATGTATTTATTCAGCAAGCATTTGAGCACCTCTACTAGCAATGCATTGGACTGAAGCATAATGGTAAAGCATACGTAGCCCTTGACTTCAGAGACTTAGAGGGGGAAGAGGGGAAGCAGAAAAGTAAATTGAGTGTCGAGGGAACATGAGACAGGTTATTTAACTATCCTTGGGAGAAAGTGGCCCATGGACTGCAAAAATAAGAGTAAGGTGGAAAGTATTAGAAAAGAAAAAGCACATAGTCTTGAAGGCATGGAATGGCATGATACATTCAGTTAATTATGAGTGATTTGTATTAACAGGCAAAGAATTTATATGGAGAAGGGGAAGATGGGGTGCAAGAATTCTAGAGACGGAGGTTGGTTTAGAGATTTAGAGATACACTCTGGGAAATTATCAAACATATATTGGGGTGGTTAATAATGGAAATAATGGCAATGAGATGAGTTATAATGGGGATAAAACATAATTACATTATTTTAAAATTTGCTTAGTTTCCTTCTCTTTTTAAGTTGGAAAATTTACACAATCTACATTTTTTTAAATCCCAAAAGGAAGTTCGAGGGCATTGTTCATTCTTTATTGGAACTCCTTAAAGGGAAGAATGCAGTCACCTCTCTATTGTGTAATTTAGAGATGCTGAAAACATTATTTTATTTGGAGAATTGGGACTTTTGTTATTAAGATTGATGGTCTTGTGTGTCATGGAATTAAAAAAAAGTTAAGAAAAATATGATGACCATCAGAAATGTCCCTTGCCTTTTCATGAATCTGGTTATTTCTATGACGTAGATTATTACAACAGGGACATAGGAGTGGGGAGTGATGGAACACATCTATATGCTTATTTTTATATAGAACAATAAGGGCAAAGGACTAGATCAAAGCCCTGTGGAAATACCAAAAGCTAAGGGAGGCAGATTAGGTGAAATCTAGAAGGCAGTAAAGAGAAACAAAATCCAAGGAAGGAAACCAGAAGGTTTGAATACCATGCACGTGAGGAAGGAAAGAATTTTCAGGGAGAATGATTAATCCATAATATTAACTGCTTCCAAGATACGGAGTAAGAGAAGCCTACAATAGAGTTTCCTCAACTTTGACAACACGGGATCCACCATGTTAAAGCAGTCGGTGGATTGATGGTAGCAAAGGCCACAGTGCAGAGTTGACAAATGAGAGGTAAAGAGGAAAGAAAGGAGCGTGGGAATATTCCCTCAAATATCCTCAATGTGAAAGAGAACGGAGGACTTCGGCAGACGAAGGAACATGTGTGTTTTGAAGGTTTTCACAGAGACTGGAGGCATTTGAGCAAATTTCAGTGCCGAAAGGTGAGGCCAGGAAAGTTGAGGATATAGTTGAGGGTAAAGGTGCGGGTGGTAGTTCTCCAGAGGTAACAACCAGATGAGTCCAGTGGAAAGCCTTAAATGGGGACACACCTATCTTTTAACTGATCAAATCAAGGAAGAGAGAATGAGTAGAGGCAGATGGAAGGAAGTATTTGGGAGGGAATTCTTATTTAATGCTCTTGATTTTTCTCATTAAGATGTGTGTCTGAGTCATCTGCTAAGGAAAGACATACAATTTCGACTAGCCCCTTTCGGGGACTGGGAGAGTCTCTGAGCCACAATCGGAACAAAGTGAGAATTCCATGTGGGGTAAAATGGAAGAATCAAGTGTTTGTACTGGGCCTCATGGCGTTGTACGGAGAAAGTAGAATGGAAGGATAAGGGGGCAAGAGGACTGAAGCAAAGGTCAGAGGAGAAATGAATGGATGGACTATGAGCTTTAGGTGCATTAGGGAAGAAAGTGAAGCCTGATTGGGAGAAATGCCATTGGTTTAGACTTGGAGCCTGGATGATTTCATAGAGAATGTGAGGAAGACTGGAGGCATGGACATGGTGGGGATGGGGTGGGGAATGGGGGCAGGTGGTTGGGAGGGTGTGGACGTGTGCTTAGGATGGGCTCGCAGAGGGTGGGGGGTTACAGTATATAAAATCATATGTGTGTGTACACGTGTGTATGTGCATATGTTTGTATATAGATATGAATACACATCTTTATGGTTCCCGCCTACAAGGTCAGTGTTAGGATAAACAAGGATTGGATGTAGAGAACAATCAAACAGATATTCAAAACTGTAAACTCAGGGCTCGTATGCCCCGTAGTACATATTATAAGTGACGTAGGACTTCTGAGAAGGAAAACCTTAGTGGGAACTGAAGTATCAACAGAAGCTTCCGAGAAAGTGGTTGGATGTCGTTGGGCATCCAAAAGCCTCATTGCGTGAAGTACAGGGAATGGTGTTCTGGAAAGGAGAAACACGAGGGACTGTGGACAGTCACAGAGACAGGATGGAAGGAAGATGCGAAGCCGGGGGTGGACGATGATTGAGTGGAGGCTCTGGGTTGGAAACGTGGATGAGATGCGTTGGCCAAACTGAGTCCAGGAGGGACCTGTTACTTCCCCCTGCAGAGTCTCCGTGTCTCACTGGAAGACGCAGCCGCACTGAGGCAGGCCCGCCCCTTTGCTTCACATTGGGACAGAAGTGAACTGTTTTAGTGACCAGGCAAGACGCAGAGGACGTCTGTTTCCAATCTCCTCCCTTTTGTTGACCTGAACCGTTCTTTAGACTTTGTCTGGATTTACTCTGTGTGCTGGATGTTAAGCTACCAACTTCATTACATCTCGAAGTCCTGTTTTGGAACTAGGAATTTAGAACACACAACACCCCAGGAGAATAAAAATCTGGCAATAAACTGTAGGAATTTATTTTAGGAAAAGTTGGAGCAACATATGATAAGACTCTACAGATGCATTGACCGGCTTGAATAAATCTGGTGGGTCTGTACTCAATTACGGTACAAAGGGAAGGAACCTTGGGCTTCCTGTTAATAGCTCGTGCTTCCCAATTAAAAACTAGCAGCTTGAAAGATTGACCTCATCCGTGAGTCCCCCACCAATTTCCTGAGGCCACTGGCCCTCGGATTGACTTGCGCAGCTCTCCCTGGTGAGGGTGGTGTAAGTTTCCATCTCGTTCTAAGTAAGGGATGTATGCCAACAACTAATCAGTATTCGCAAATTAATTATGATTAAACTTTCATAATGGGGATTATGGTTAATTGTTGATTCATCTCCCAGTCCTCATTTTCGTGACTAATTCTCGTATCAATTTGACCGGAGGTGGCAGGTAGCAAAATTTCCAATTAGATAGCTTCTCGCAGAATTACCGGAGAGCCACAGATCTGATTTGGAAATGTGGCTGTGTGTGTGTTTTTCTGTCACATATTAAACCCACGGCCTGTAAAGAAGATTCTGGAGGATGTTTGGGGAATGTTTGCTGTGATATTTATTTTTCTTCAGAAGCAGTGCCAGAAATATTTCCTTTATGGTTCTGACGCCGTAATGTGCCAACTTCAGCACCCGCTGACACCACGAGGGCATTTATCTGATATTTGGTTTTGCTCATGGTATTTGCTGTCATTATAAGGACCTGATACCTCTCTGAGCTTCAACAGGACAAGTGCTAATTATTAAACACGTTCAGCAGTTTCTCTTTTCATTGATGAGATAGGATGACTCAGGGGACTGCGAAGGTGATAAGACTAGATGCAAAGTGAAATCCATCCAGTTGTTTAGCTGAATTAAACAATTTGTCAATAAAAATAGAAAATTTTTGTCCTGTCTTGCACTGTCGTATTCCCATAAGTAACTCAAGGACGTAAGCCTGTATGTTTTTAATTGAACAAGTCCTAGTGGTCTGCTGTCACAGAAGTAATAGAGTCTGAAAGTATTCACAGTTTAAAAATGGCAAATTTAGTGTATTTTCAGTTTTGAGTAAAATTTTTTCTTTTGGGGATGCTTGGTTGGCTCAGCGGTTGAGCCTCTGCCTTCAGCTCAGGGCGTGACCCCAGGGGTCCCAGGATCGAGTCCCCTGTTGGGCTCCCTGCATGGAGCCTGCGACTCCCTCTGCCAGGGTCTCTGCCTCTCTCTGGATCTCTCAGGAATAAATGAATACAATCTTTAAATTTTTTTTTCTTTTGAAAATGATTTCACTTGATTATGAAATTCCTGTTGCATTGAGGACTTCATTTTGCTTGGTTTTGGTTCTTTTCAAATTTTTTATTAAATCCAATTTGGCTCCAATTAAGATTCAGAACCGTGTACATTTTGAACAGATGTAGGGTTTATTTTATGTCTGTGCATAATGATAGCTGGAATATTAATAGCTGTGAGGCTCCTCTAGTAAGCATGTTAGAGTTCTCATCCAAGGTACGGTTCCTGGCCAGCGGAAAAAGGAGAAAATGAGAAATTTCTGAGTTTTTCACGACAACAAAATGAACACACTTTACAGGACTGGTCTTCCTTTTGAAATTACAGTTCTTTACACCTTTCGCTGGTCTCGGATGTCCATTTTGGGATGAGAGCGCAGGGTCGGTGACTGGGAGCCAGGGGCCTGCGGGGCCCGGGGACCTGCGCCAGGTGCAGAGCTCGGCTCAGGGCCGCACGCCTCTCGGAAACGCTTTTTTTTTTGTTTGTTTGTTTTAATTCACTTTTCCTGGAAGTTAATCTGGGAAGCCCTGCTGTGACGTGGGACTGCGGAATCCCTATTCCAGGGACTGCGCGCACGGTTTAGACGAGCGGCGGTGGTTACCCGGCTCCTCTGCCCTGAGCCGGAGGATGGTCCACACCGCAGGGGGGCATCCCCAGGCCTTGCCCGGCCGCTCACGGGGTGCCCGCAGACAGGCGGGGGTCCCCAGAGGGTGCCGGGCTCAGTGGCCCAGCACCTGCCTACGGCCCAGGCCGTGACCCCGGGCCGGGCGAGTCCAAGGCGGGCACCCACCGGGGCTGCTCCTCCCTTGGCCTGGGTCCCTGCCTCTTTGTCTCTGGGTCTCTCTCTGTGTCTCTGGGTCTCTCTCTCTACGTCTCTCTCTCTCTCTCTGGGTCTCTCTGGGTCCCTCTCTCTCTCTCTCTGGGTCTCTCTCTCTCTCTGTGTCTCTGGGTCTCTCTCTCTCTCTCTCTGGGTCTCTCTCTCGGGGTCTCTCTCTCTCTCTCTCTCTCTTTCTCTGGGTCTCTTTCTCTCTGGGTCTCTCTGTCTCTGGGTCTCTCTGGGTCTCTCTCTCTCTGGGTCTCTCTGGGTCCCTCTCTCTCTCTCTCTCTCTCTGGGTCTCTTTCTCTCTGGGTCTCTCTGCCTCTGGGTCTCTCTCTCTGTCTCTGGGTCTCTCTAGGTCTCTCTCTCTCTCTCATGGATAAATAAATAAAATCTTGAAACAAACAAGCTGCGAAGGCTGCTACAGTGAAGCCCGGGACTTACAGTGCAGAGGAGCCGGCGCCCTGAGCTCGCTGGCATCGGGCGGGGCCAGCAGCGGCCCAGCGGGAGGGGAGGGACCTCGGCCTGGAACCGGGAGCACCGCCCCTGCCCCTCTGCACCCGGCCTGGGGCGCCTGTGGACGGAGAAGGGAAGGCAAGCCCGGGCCGCCTTACTCTACTAGGAGGACCAGGCCGGGTTTCCTTCCTTCCTTCCTTCCTTCCTTCCTTCCTTCCTTCCTTCCTTCCTGACCCAGAGAGAGATGCAGAGAAGCAGGCTCCCTGTGGGGAGCCCAATACGGACTTGATCCTGTGACCTGGGGTCACACCCCGGGCCGAAGGCAGGCACCCCACCCGAGCCCCCGGGTGCCCCACTTCCAGTACCTTTCAACCACCATGCAGGACTGCAGGTTTTGTTCCCAAAACGGATGCAAAATAGAGGTGCCTGGGCGGCGCGGCCCTGGGCTTGGCATCCTTGCCCCCCACTGACCCCCCCCCCAGGGCAGCCCCACGGCCCCACACAGCTCGCTCACTGCACCTGTTGCGCCTGCAGCCCGGGCGTCAGGGCATCTCCGGATGGAATATTAATAGCTGTGAGGCTCCTCTAGTAAGGTCGCGGCTGCCAGGGCAGAGTCAGCATTAAATTCCCGCTGTTGCAGATATGAGTTGCTCTCTCTTTATATTATTTTGATGTTTGGTATTGACGTGATGATGCTTTCAGCTTAGTTTTTACTTTTCTCTTTAGAGGAACAGCTATAAATTCATTATATGACTTTTTTTTTTTTTTTGTCTTTTCACATGTCGCTGCTGATTCGATAGAGAGACACCCAATTACAAATGCCATTGATGGAAAGAACACTTGGTGGCAGAGTCCCAGTATTAAGAACGGAATTGAATACCATTATGTGACAATTACACTGGATTTGCAGCAGGTATAGTGCCCCCCCCTCTTTTTTTAAATCATTTTGCTATTAACATGATATCCTGGATTTACTTTTAAAATTATATCTTGGGTTTACCATTTGTTTAGTTAGTAGTTCTTGGGTGAGAGGATGCTTTTCTTATCTCCCCTCATTACTTTCTTAATACGAGGAACAAAGGGGCCTCTTCCTTTAGGATATTACTTAGGAATGTTTGGCATTTACTTCTAAAGCACCACGGAAATGAATTGCCCATGACGCGTTGAGAACTGAACTAGGAGCTGATTCTGTTTTGACGAGTGAGAGTCAATGACGAAAATACAGATCAACAAAATTTTACATAAAGAAAATATGTTGGTGCCATTTTTGACTTTTATTTTTATTTTCATTTTTGACTTTTAAAATAAGACAGGGCTCCTGCTTTGCTCGTGGTGTGTGCCTTGAAGGGTTCTTGGATAACAGGGCTCTCGAGTAAATTGCCTCTCATTACTGAGAGTCGAACAAGCTGTGACAGTTGATTCTTAAATTAAACTTGGGCCACTGAATGAGGTAACAAGCCTTGTAGTTGTACAAATTTGATGTTGAAGTTGTTAGAGTTTGTGTGACAGAGGCCTGGATGCCTTCTACATTCAATTTCTTTCTCCTTTCCGTTCACAATATTTAGGTCAGGCTCAAGTTATTAATCAAGAATTACCATCCCCTCCCCCAAGTTCTTTAGGTTTGCAAGTAGGATGGAATCTGGTAAAACGTTCCCCTATCTGGCTGTTGTTCCAAATAGAAAAGCTCATTTAATGGACCAAAGGCTGAGACTGCAAGCGTCTAACTTAGATGACTTCTGTAACTTAGCCTGTCTCTCATTCCCTGGAATCATGCAGGAAGGGCTCTCAGCCACTCCTCCGTGCCCAGTGGGGTCAGAGCACCAGGGCATTGTGGAGGTTGGTGAGGGCACAATGGCCAAGACTGCTGGTGGCTGATGCCTACATGATGTAGACAGCATGTTTCTACAGGTGGTCATGGTGGACAGAAGCACCAGCCCATGAGGGTCAGTCACATTCTCAGGAGACCAGACAGGCACCAGCCATTTCACATGTGGACGCTATTTGTAATCAACAGGAGTCAACCTCTCCCCCCAACCCCACCTTCAGAGTTTGGGCCCATTTTTTGCCAGGGTGTACACACTCAGGAACTACTAATTGATGGCTGATAGGTCTAATAGGAGATCCTCTTTTCACCCATCCAGACAACTCAGGACCTGAGCATCTGGGTGACAGCAAGGATTTGGGGCTGCGGCTAAGTTGCCAGCTGGCATGGATTTCTGTCTACCCGTAGTAGCAGCTGAATGTCAGCCTTGAGTTAATGATATTTCTCAGGAGGTCTCAGAGCACCATCAGGGGATGACAGAGCAAAGTACAACGCTGATCAATCACCCGTTAGGTCAGGGAAGTCCTGGGCATGATTCCCCTGAGGATCCTACCCTCAAAATGGACTTCATCCCTCTTCTGATAAAGACATCTTGGTCCTTTATCAGTCACTGGGGTTATCCCTCTTCCTTTGATCATGGAAAGTGGGCCCTTCCAGTCAGAAGTGAGTTGGCTGTCTGGGACCTCTCATCATCTTCTGGGACAGGGAATTAATCAACAGTGATGGTTAATTTATCTGGTTCCCTCTCTGCTTATTCTTTAAATTGCACGTGGAATAAGAGTCAGCTATTCATACAGTTCACTCAAATCTCTTACATTACTCTTTGATCCCAACACAGCCGTATATATGTATTAAACATAGCGGCTTTTTACCTTCTAATTTAAAACTGGATGGTACCATTACAAGTTTCTGTTAATTCACTTCTATCATTATTAATTCAGCAGGTCAGAATCCACCTGAAAGCCCATTTTTCTGGGAAGCCATTTATATGTTCCTGGGTTTGCTTTGTATCTCCCCTCATCCATTCCCACATGACATCTTAAGAGTTATGTGGGTTTGTTTTCCTGTTCTCTCCTCTTCCTATCGAGTTTAATAGCCTTAAGAGGAGGAAATACTCCAGGCATCTTTTATAGTTCAGTCTTCATAAACAAGTTGTAAGATTCTATTTTATGAGACAAGACTGCCTAACTCCGAGTCTGGAGCACACCTGGTGAAAGTGGTACATCTGCTCCTGTATCCCAGGGTGGCACCCCCTTATGTCCTTGTTTACTTTACCTTTTGCTTCTTTCTGGCAGATGGACCTATTGTGTGGTCAAGAGAAAGGCGGCACAGTTTGCAAAATGCAATAAATCCTTATTTCTACTTGACTCAGGATTTTTAATTTAGCCAGTGTTTTGATGATATAAAAAGGTAGGTTCCGTGATGTTTCTGTGGTACAACTCCAGCAGGAAGGGGCTTTGAGCCTCTCATTTGGTGTTTAGGCTTTGGAGTAACAATCTGTGGAACGTGTTCCTAGAACTTATTTAGTGAAGGACAAGGCTGTAGGCAGGCATATTTCAATGCATTGGCAATAGAGAAAATGTGGACATCCTTATTTACTTACTTCTCACAAAAATCTTAAAAGGGCAGCTGGAATTATCATCCTTACTTAGTAGTTAAAGAACACTTAGAAAAGTCAAGTGACTTGACCTTCTTTACCAAGCTTATTGTGGGTAGGGTTGGGATTTCAACCTACGGAGTCTGAATCCAGACCCGGAACTATACCAGTATTTCCTGAACTGGGATCTGAAGACCAGCTTAGGGAGCTCATGAGAATTTTTGGTAAATAATTTTAAGGCCTCCATATGTTGCTTGGATTCTAGAAATACCACACTATGATCTCCTGGCTTCTACGAGAGAGTACAACCAGTATCTGTTTTGTTGTAAGACAGGAGACCAGAGCTCTCATTTTCTAGTGCATTTTCATATGCCTCTAAAATGGCATAACTTCTGCCTTTGTCACCTACAGCATGAAGGATTAATAGGTTAGACAGCAGAAAATGAGCTATTACTCTACTGGGAGTCAAGGACAGCAGTTTTGTAATGAATAGGTAAATATCCCTAAGTGTTTGTTTGTCCGTTGATCCATCGAGAGGTTTGGCCATTCCTTTGTTCTCTTTTTTGTTTTGAGCTCTTTGAATTTCAGCCAGGGCCAGTTTTACTTGCTGTTGTTGATACATTCTGGACTTGTCTATGAAATACTTTTATTTTATTTTTGTTTATTTATTTACTTATTTATGTTTAAATTCAAATCAGTTAACATACAGTATAGTATTGGTTTCAGGAGTAAAATTTAGTGATTCATCACATGTGGAACAGCCAGTGCTCATCCCCACAAGCGCCCTCCTTAGTGCCTGTCATCCATTTAGGCATCCCCCACCCTCCTCCCTCCAACAACCCTCAGTTTGTTCTCTGTAGTTAAGAGTGTCTTATGATTTGCCTCCCTCTCAATGTTTTTATCTCATTTAGTTTTCCTTCTCCTCCCCTATGTTCATCTCTTTTGTTTCTTAAATTCCACATATGAGGGAAGTCATGAATTTGTCTTTCTCTGACTTATTTCCTTTAGTACAATGCACTCTAGTTCCGACCACGTTGTTGCAAATGGCGAGTTCATTCTTTTTGATGACCATGTTCCATTGTGTGTGTGTAAAACATATCTTCTTTATCCATTCATCAGTCAATGGACATTTGGGCTCTCCCATAATTTAGCTATTGTTGATAGTGCTTCTATAAACATTGGGGTTCACGTGCCCCTTCAGATCAACATTTTTGTATCCTTTGGCTGTATACCCAGTAGTACAATTGCTGGGTTGTGGGGTATCTCTATTTTTAACTTCCTGAGGAACTTCCATGCTGTTTTCTAGAATGGCTATACCACTTTGCATCCCTACCAGCAGTTCCTCTTTCTCCACATCCTTGCCAACATTTGTTGTTTTCTGAGTTGTTAATTTTAGCCATTCTGACAGGTGTGAGATGGTATCTCATTGCAGTTTTGATTTGTATTTCCCCAATGATGAGTGATGGTGAGAATTTTCTCATGGGTTTGTTGGCCATTTGTATGTCTTCTTTGGGGAAATGTCTGTTCATGTCATCTGCCCATTTCTTCACTGGATTATTTAGCTTTGGGGTATTAATTTTGTTGAGTTGTTTACAGATTCTGGTTACTAGCCCTTTATCTGACACATTATTTGCAAATATCTTCTCCCATGGGTTGCTTTTTACTTCTGTTGATAGCTTCCTTCAATGTGCAGAGATTTTTATCTTGATGAAGTCCCAATAGTTCATTTTTGCTTTTGTTTCCCTTGCCCCCAGATATGTGTCTAGTGAGAAGTTGCTGCAGCCGAGGTCAAAGAACTTGCTGGCTGTGTTCTCCTCTAGGATTTTGATGGTTTCCTGTCTCATATTTAGGTCATTCATCCGGTTTGAATTTATTTTTGCGTGTGGTGTAAGAAAGTGGTCCAGTTTCATTCTTCTGCATGTGGCTGCCCAGTTTTCCCAGCCCCATTTCATACTATGTTGAATAACAGTGATGAGAGTGGGCATCCCTGTCGTGTTCCTGACCTTAAGGGAAAAGCTCTCGATTTTTCCTCGTTGAGGAAGATATTCTCTATAGGTGTTTTCAGTATGGTCTTTATGATGTTGAGGTATGTTCCTTCTATCCCTGCTTTCATGAAGGTTTTTATCAAGAAAGGATGCTTTATTTTGTGAAATGATTTTTCGGCATCTATTGAGAGGATCATATGGTTCTTATCTCTTTTTTTTTTTATATTGATGTGATGTATCACATTGATTGGTTTGTGGATATTGAACCACACCTGGAGGCCAAGAAGAAATCCCACTTGATCATGGTGAATAATCCTTTTAATGTACTGTTAGTTTTGATCAGCTATGTCTTGTTGATGATTTTTGCATCCATGTTCATCAGGGATATTGGTCCTTTTTGATGAGATCTTTGTCTGGTTTCGGAATCAAGGTATTGCTGGCCTCATAAAATGCGTCTGGAAGTTTTCCTTCCATTTCTTTTTTTTGAAACAACTTCAGAAGAATAGGTATTAATTTTTCTTTCAATGTTTGGTAGAATTCTCCTGGGAAGCCATATGGCCTTGGACTCTTGTTGGTTGGGAGATTTTTGGTTAGTGATTCAGTTTCTTTGCTGGTTATGAGTCTATTCAGATTTTCTATATCTTCCTGTTTCACCTTTACTAGTTTATATGTTTCTAGGAATTTATCCGTTTCTCCCACATTGCCTAGTTTGTCAGCATATTATTGTTCAAGATATTCTCTTATAATTGTGTTTCTGTGGTGTTGGTTGTGCTCTCTCCTCTTTCATTTGTGATTTTATTTATTGGGTACTTTTTTTTCTTTTTGGTAAATCTGGGATTTACCTAAGCCTTTCAAAGAACCAGTTTCTAATTTTGTTGATCTGTTCTACTGTTTTTATTTTTATATCATTTATTTCTGCTCTAATCTTAATTATTTCCCTTTTGCTATTGGTTTTGGGCTTCATTTGCTGTTCTTTTTCCAGTTCTTTAAGTGTAAGGTTAGGTTGTATATTGGAGACTTCTCTTGCTTCTCGAGGAAGGCCTATATTACTATATACATCCCTTTTATCACCTCCTTTACTGTATCCCAAAGGTTTTAGACTATCCTTTTTCACTTTCATTTGCTTCCATGTATTTTTTTTTATTTCTTCTTTAATTACCTGGTTAACCCATTCATTCTTTAGTAGGATGTTCTTTAAGCTCCATTTATTTGTGGTCTTTCTAAATTTTTTCTTGTGGTTGACTTCAAGTTTCATAGAGTTGTGACCTGAAAATATGCATGGTATAATCTCTCTTTTCATAGTGGCTAAGACCTGATTTGTGACCCAGTATGTAATCTATCCTAGAGAATGTTTCGTGTGCACTAGAAAAAATGTGTATTTTGCTGCTTTAGAATCAAATGCTCTGAATGTATCAGTTAAGTCTATCTGGGTCAGTGTGACATTCAATACCATTATTTCTTTGTTGATCTTTTGCTTTGATTATCTATCCATTGCTATGAATGGCGTGTTAAAGTCCTTTGCTATTACTGTATTATTATCAATGAGTTTCTTTAAGTTTGTTATTAATTGATTTACAAGTTTGCTCTCAAGTTGGGGCATAAATATTTATAATTGTTAGGTCTTCTTGTTGAATAGACCCCCTTATTATGATATAGTGCCCTTCTTCATCTCTTATTACAGACTTTGTTTTAAAATCTAGTTCGTCTGATATAAATATGGCTACTCCAGCTTTCTTTTGATGTCCATTAGTATGATTGATGGTTCTCCAGCCCCTCACTTCGATTTAGAAGTATCTTCGTGTTTAAATGAGTCTCTTGTAAGTACCATATCAATAAATCTTGTTTTGTAATCCATTCTGATACTGTATGTCTTTTGATTGGAGCATTGAGTCCATTCACATTCAGAGAAATTATTGATAGATATGAAGCTAGTGCCATTGTATTACCTGTAAAGTCACTTTTCCTGTAGATTATCTCTTTTCCTTTCTTTTTTTAAAAAAGAAAGATTTTATTTATTTATTCATGAGAATACACAGAGAAGAGAGAAAGAGAGGCAGAGACACAGGCAGAGGGAGAGGGAGAAGCAGGCTCCATGCAGGGAGCCTGACGTGGGACTCCATCCCAGGTCTCTAGGATCACGCCCTGGGCTGAAGGTGGTGCTAAACTGCTGAGTCACCTGGGCTGCCCTCTCTGTTCCTTTCTAATCTTCATGGGTTTTTTTGCCTCTCTTTCCTGCTCAGAGGGTTCCCTTTATTGTTTCTTGCAGAGCTGGTTAAGTTTTCATGAACTCCTTTAGTTTTGCTTGTCTTGGAAACTCTATCTCTCCTTCTATTCTGAATGACAGCCTTGCTGGATAAAGTATTCTTTGCTCCATGTTTTCCCCACTTAGAATGTTGAATATTTCATGCCACTCTCTTCTGACCTGCTAATTTTCTGTGGACAGATCTGCTGCTTACCTTTCATGTTTATCACCCTTTTATGTTTAGGACCTTTTGTCACTAGCTGCTTTCAGAATTCTCTTTGTATTTTGCAAGTTTCACTATGATATGTCTTAATGTTGACCTCTTTTTCTTGATTTTTGAGGGGAGTTCTTTGTGCCTCTTGGACTTGAATGCCTGTTTCCTTCCTGAGATTAGGGGTGTTCTCAGCTGTAATTTGTTCAGGTAAAACTTCTGTCCCTTTTTTCCTGCTCTTCTTCTTCTGGGACCTTTATTATGTGGATATTATGGTACTTTGTGGAATCGCTGAGTTCCCTAGTCTATATCTGTGATCTAATAGTTTCCTTTTCTTCTGCTTTTCTGCTTCATTATTTTCCACAATTTTACTTTCTGTATCATATATTTGTTCATCTGCTTCTCTCATCCTTGTTGTAGTAACATCCAGTTGATTTTTGTCTCAGTTACAGCATCGTTTTTATTTCAGCCTGACCCATTTTTAGGTCTTTTATCTCTGCAGCCAAGGTTTCTCTGGGGTCTTCTTTTTTTTTTTTTTAATTTATGCTAGTCACAGAGAAAGAGACATAGGCAGAGGGAGTAGCAGGCTCCATGCGCTGGGAGCCCAACGTGGGATTCGATCCCGGGTCTCCAGGATCGCACCCTGGGCCAAAGGCAGGCGCCAAACTGCTGCGCCACCCAGGGATCCCATTCTCTGGGGTCTTCTATGCTTATTTCAAGCTCAGCTCGTATTCTTATGACTGTTATTATAAATTCTTGTTCAGGCATATTGCTTGTATCTGTTTTGAGCAAATCCCTGGCTGTGATTTCTTCTTGATCTTTCTTTTGGAAAGAATTCCTCCATCTTATCATTATGTCTAGGTTTTTGCCTTTTGTGTGTTATGAGAGCTTGTTACATTTCTTGCTTCTGAGAATAATACTATATTAAGAAGGGGTCCTACACTGTTCGGAGCCTGACACTTCAGCAAGTGTTTCTGGTATATTCTGTGTGTACTCTACTGTTGTGTTTTGGCTGCTCTTTCCCACAGGTCAGTCCTCTGCAGAATTCCTCCTTGCTTGCAGTGGAGAATATCTCCTCTGACCTTGTATATTATAGTGACCTACTTACCACTTATACAAGAAAAAATTCTGGAAAGAAAGCATGGTGGCCAACTTGTCTTTGTATCCATCCCTGGTCTTAGCAGAGTGCCTCCCATGGAGAAAGTATTGCATAACTCTTTGTTAGCTAAATCAATGAGTGAGCTGAGAGACCTTTAACTAGGTGTAGTTTGATTTATTTAAGATAAGCCTAATTAAAAAGAAGAAGAAGCTTGATCTGAGAAAAGGAAAAGGAATGAAAACACAAAGAGACAAAAAAACTCTGATTCCAAAGAAAAAGAAAGAAGAAAAAAAAAAGCCTAATCCAAAAAATGAGAAAATGAAGCAAACAAACCAATTAGTGAGCAAAAAACTCTAAGCTCATTCCTAAGAAAAAAGAAAAAAGTAAAATAAATTGTAAAAAATAATAGAAAACAAAATATAAATAAAAAAAGAAAGGAAGAAAGCTGGTCATATTTCCACTAGAACTGAAGCTGAAGCTTTGGAGCGCTCTGCGATGGATAGACATGGTACTTGCAGGGGTGCATGTGTTGGTCTTCCGTGGAAGGGGACTCTACACTGGCCTGTAATCAGACCTGCCCTGGTAAAGATGCCCCCAGTGGGCACAGGGGGGTGGAGTTTGGTATAAGCGACTCCAGCCTTCCTTGGAGGTGCTGTGCTTCTCTCTGAATTCCAGCCATGCCTGCAGGATGAGGGTGGTGGTGGTGGCAGACGATGGCATCACCCTACACTCTCCTCCCAGAAAGAGGAACTCATGTCCAGTAAGAGGAACTCATGTCCAGTGAGGGGAACTTGCAGCTGCCAGCTTTCAGGAGGCCCTCACAGAAAGGTGAACAATCTTCCCACCAGTGTCCCAGGCTTTTGTCCGATTCCTGCCCTCAAATTGTGCCCAGATTGTCCATTCACCCGACACCAGAGTTCTCCTGTGTTTTCTCTCTGGGCTGTGGCTGGGATTCAAAACAACATCTTAAAGGACCTGGCAAAGTGAGGACCTGCTACCCTCCCGCAGCCCTGCTCCAGGCACTGCTCTGTCCCAGAAGAGCATTTGCATGGTCACCCAGGTGCCTGATCTATGGTGGAGCATGTGAAAAGCTGCAACTACGTTGTCTGCCCTTTGCTCTGCCCCTGTCCCCTGCTGAAGAGCTGCTGCTCAATGCTGCCCAGCAGGTCTTTTATCCTTGGAGAGGCCAAGATACCCTCTTCCAAATGTACTCGGGAAGGGGAGCCTTCTGTCCCAGTGTAATCCAGGGGATCCCCCCACCATGGGGTCTTATAGGAACCCTATGTGCTGCTCCCTCTCCCACTTTCTTCCTCCATCCCTGACTTCTCTCCAAGAAAATGGCTCCCTCCTCAAGCCCTGCAGCACCACAGACTTTCCCCTAATTCACATCCCTGAACCTTGAATATGCCAGGTTCTCTCCCCCCACTTGTGTTCTTAATCCTTAAGATTAAGATTTCCTAGTTGTTCGAAATGATTGGATGTTGATCTGGCTGTGTTTGAGGGATGAGCAAAACCCAGGGTCCCCCTACTACTCTGCCATCTTAACCTGACCATAAACAATTCCTAGTAAAATTACTATTTTAAAAATAAACAGCCTTGGGCACCTGGGTGGCTCAGTGATTGAGCATTTGCTTTTGGCTCAGGTCATCATCCCAAGGTCCCGGGATCAAGTCCCCCATCGGGCTCCCCACAGGGAACCTGCTTCTCCTTCTGCCTGTGTCTTTGCCTCTCTCTATGTGTGTCTCATGAGTAAATAATAAACTATTAAAAAAAAATAACCCGCCTATATTGAATTTCCTTGTTTAAATCTTTATAGATTACACTGGGAAATTCCTTTTACATTTTAGCATTCTAGATAAGTAACTAAAAAAAATAATATATTATTGAGAAGAGAGTGGCTACTTATTTTACAGATTGTTTTCGGATCTTTATTACTGAGGGATTAGTAATTTTTCCCAATTCTGTTATCTACTCACAGCATATCTTGAGCAAATGATTTAATCATGCTGTGCCCCAATTTCTAGATTAGCATAATAAATAATACAATATCATGGCAAAAAATTTGAAGTGATGATAATAGCAAAATAGCTGTTTTGGGTATTATAAGGTCTTGGTATCAGCATAAACTTGAAGAGAAGCTGAACTGCACTGATTTGTAAGCAAAAATCCAGTATGATGGCAAAGAAAAATATACAACAATTTAAAATAAGTATTTCCTTTTAGCTTCTTTCCAATCAGATTCTTACCATGGTATGTGTTGTATCTGATCTCAATTTATGACTTTAAAAAAATGGGCCATTTCCTCCCTCTTGGGTTAATTTAGGAAGAAAGCTGATTGGCACCAAGTGGGATCAGACACAGAGGGGTGCCTTTTTGATAGACTGTTAATATAAAGTAAGGTCATCTTCATCGTGGGTAATCCAGGGATGGCATGAAATTAGTTAGGCCCCATGTGCAGGAATCTTCTTCACTTGCATAAACAGTTCACGTCTCTTCCTGTGTATCCCCCAAAACTAAAAATGCAGTTGTCAAGAAAGATTGTCTTACAGCTGCAGAGATCTTGACCTAAATATTTTATTCATTTATCTTATAGAGACATATTTAGTAAGTTAGGTTAACAGTGTTTAATGAGGTTTGGAAGGAGGTTGAGTTAGTATTTCTGTGCAAATACTATACTTTTAGAAACTATGTGAGTGGCATAGAAACCTTTTCCCTAAATACTTTTTAGACTTTTAATGAAATAATTGAACACTCTGTAGTAATAAAGCATAAAATATATTGAAGTGTTTTTTCAAGTTCAATTTTTTCATAGATTCAATATTTGTTGTTTAAACATAATAAGTGTGGGGGCACCTGGGTGGCTCAGCTGGTTAAGTGGCAGCTCTTGGCTTTGCTGGGGTTGTGCTCTCAGGGCCATGGGGTTGAGTCCCCTTATCCGGCTCCCCGCCCAGCAGGGAGTCCACTCAAGGATTCTGACCCTCCCCTGCTCACTGTATTTCTCTCTCTCTCTCTTTCTCTCAAATACAAATAAATATTTTTTTAAAAGAAGAAACATAATAAAGGTTATCCGATTTTCAGTCTCAAAGGAAGAGTGTTATTCTTTCGTCGCGTGTTCCTTCCTGACCCTCCTCTTACTCATTCCTGTTAAACGAATCTGTTGTTCTGTGGCTTAGAGTATGTTCTCTCTGCTTAGTAAAGTGTGCAAAAAAGAAAAAGTGAGGTAAGGTACAACTTTTATAATTCGTTATTCAGAAGGTTGAAAGGAGTGGAAATGATATGCATCTAATATCTCATAATCTGAAGAAGCGAAGCAGACCTACACACGTAATGTCTTAAAAAGCCTTAGAAGGTTCAAACTGTGTTGGTTGAATTTGCTTCTGTTCCACGGTCTATTTGATGTAAAGGTTTCCTCCTGGACACGCATCTCCACAGGCAGCAGCCTGGGGGTCGGGACCAGAGGCTCCTTTCCCTTCCATCCTACTCCAGTTGGAGTCCTTGAAGGTGGTGGTTTCGGTTTATTCCCTCAGGGGGCTTGGCATTTAGCAAGAACTCAGGAGACTTGATGAAAGAATGGTCCGAGCTGCTCTTCAAATCACTGAGTTTTTTTTTTGTCTTAGTAGTATTTGGGTCACTGCTAAACTGATAAATACAAAGTTAACCACAGAGGAGATTATAATCTGCACATTCAGGATGCCCTACGTGGATGCATCTTATTTAATATAATAGAATACAATTAACATCACTGTTCTTTTTTTTTTTTCTTTTAAGATCATGATTCAATGTAACAAACAGGATCTATGGCTAATTAGAAGATGTATTCTTCCTCTAAATGAATTTATGCTTGACCTTTTAATCATTAATGAAGGTGAGAACCAGAGGTAGTGTCTACATGGTGCACAATATTAGTTCTGATTGTCTCCCCTTCAGTCTACATTCAACACTGTAGTCACATTGATCTTATTAGTACAAAATCAGATTATAGTACTCCTTCCACTAAAGCTCCCTAATGGCTTTCCATCCTATCCAGTGGGAAAATCACAATGACTTATGAGGATTTACTGGATCTTTACTTCACCCCATTTCATCTCTAGACTCATCTGCCCTCTTAAGTTGCCCTGCTGGTGTCCTGATCAGGTCTTGAAGGTCTCTGTCCTTGCTGTCCCGGCCTCAGGGCCTTTACACTTACTGTTCCTCTGTCTGAAATTATTTTCCCCAGTATACACTTCACCTGTTTCCTCACTTCCTTTGGGTTATTTTTCAAGTTGCCATCTTCTCAGCAAGAACCTCACTGATAATACCATTTAAAACTGCAAACTCATCTTCACTTCCTAACCTTTTTTGTTATATTTTTCTTCATAAAATATATTGCAGCCTAAGTTACTATGTATACTTTATGGATTTTTTTTTAAGATTTTTATTTATTTACTCATGAGTAAGACATAGAGAGGCAGAGACACAGGCAGAGGGAGAAGCAGGCTCCCTGCAGGGAGCCCGATGAGGGACATGATCATGGGACTCCAGGATAATGTCCTGAGCCAAAGGTAGACGCTCAACCACTGAGTCACAAAGACACCCCATTTTACTATTTATGTTGAATGTTGTTTATTTTTTTATTTTTATTTTTTTAATAAATTAATTTTTATTGCTGTTCAATTTACCAACATACAGAATAACACCCAGTGCTCATCCCGACAAGTGTCCCCCTCAGTGCCCGTCACCCATTACCCCCCACCCCCCGCCCTCCTCCTCTTCCACCACCCCTAGTTCATTTCCCAGAGTTAGGAGTCTTTATGTTCTGTCTCCCTTCCTGATATTTCCCACACATTTCTTCTCCCTTCCTTTATATTCCCTTTCACTATTATTTATATTCCCCAAATGAATGAGGACATACACTGTTTGTCCTTCTCCGATTGACTTACTGCACTCAGCATAATACCCTCCAGTTCCATCCACATTGAAGCAAATGGTGGGTATTTGTCGTTTCTAATGGCTGGGTAATATTCCATTGTATACATAGACCACATCTTCTTTATCCATTCATCTTTCGATGGACACCGAGGCTCCTTCCACAGTTTGGCTATTGTGGACATTGCTGTTAGAAACATCGGAGTGCAGGTGTCCCGGCGTTCCATTGCATCTGAATCTTTGGGGTAAATCCCCAGCAGTGCAATTGCTGGGTCGTAGGGCAGGTCTATTTTTAACTCTTTGAGGAACCTCCACACAGTTTTCCAGAGTGGCTGCACCAGTTCACATTCCCACCAACAGTGTAAGAGGGTTCCCTTATCTCCGCATCCTCTCCAACATTTGTTGTTTCCTGCCTTGTTAATTTTCCCCATTCTCACTGGTGTGAGGTGGTATCTCATTGTGGTTTTGATTTGTATTTCCCTGATGGCCAGTGATGCAGAGCATTTTCTCATGTGCATGTTGGCCATGTCCATGTCTTCCTCTGTGAGATTTCTCTTCATGTCTTTTGCCCATTTCATGATCGGATTGTTTGTTTCTTTGGTGTTGAGTTTAATAAGTTCTTTATAGATTTTGGAAACTAGCCCTTTATCTGATACGTCATTTGCAAATATCTTCTCCCATTACGTAGGTTGTCTTTTAGTTTTGTTGACTGTATCCTTTGCTGTGCAAAAGCTTCTTATCTTGAAGAAGTCCCAATAGTTCATTTTTGCTTTTGTTTCTTTTGCCTTTCTGGATGTATCTTGCAAGAAGTTACTGTGGCCAAGTTCAAAAAGGGTGTTGCCTGTGTTCTCCTCTAGGATTTTGATGGAATCTTGTCTCACATTTAGATCTTTCATCCATTTTGAGTTTATCTTTGTGTATGGTGAAAGAGAGTGGTCCAGTTTCATTCTTCTGCATGTGGATGTCCAATTTTCCCAACACCATTTATTGAAGAGACTGTCTTTCTTCCAGTGGATAGACTTTCCTCCTTTATCGACTATTAGTTGACCATACATTTCAGGGTCCACTTCTGGGTTCTGTATTCTGTTCCATTGATCTATGTGTCTGTTTTTGTGCCAGTACCACACTGTCATGATGACCACAGCTTTGTAGTACAACCTGAAATCTGGCATTGTGATGCCCCCAGCTATGGTTTTCTTTTTTAAAATTCCCCTGGCTATTTGGGGTCTTCTCTGATTCCATACAAATCTTAAAATAATTTGTTCTCTCTGAAGAAAGTCCATGGTATTTTGATAGGGATTGCATTAAACATGTAAATTGCCCTGGGTAACATTGACATTTTCACAATATTAATTTTGCCAATCCATGAGCATGGAATATGTTTCCATCTCTTTGTGTCTTCCTCAATTTCTTTCAGAAGTGTTCTATAGTTTTTAGGGTATAGATCCTTTACCTCTTTGGTTAGGTTTATTCCTAGGTATCTTATGCTTTTGGGTGCAATTGTAAATGGGATTGACTCCTTAATTTCTCTTTCTTCGGTCTCATTGTTAATGTATAGAAATGCCATTGATTTCTGGGCATTGATTTTGTATCCTGCCACGCTACCAAATTGCTCTATGAGTTCTAGCAATCTTGGGGTGGAGGCTTTTGGGTTTTCTACGTAGAGTATCATGTCATCGGTGAAGAGGGAGAGTTTGACTTCTTCTTTGCCAATTTGAATGCCTTTAATGTCTTTTTGTTGTCTGATTGATGAGGCGAGGACTTCCAGTACTATGTTGAATAGCAGTGGTGAGAGTGGACATCCCTGTCTTGTTCCTGGTCTTAGGGGAAAGGCTCCCAGTGCTTCCCCATTGAGAATGATATTTGCTGTGGGCTTTTCGTAGATGGCGTTTAAGATGTCGAGGAAAGTTCCCTCTATCCCAATACTCTGAAGTGTTTTGATCGGGAATGGATGCTGTATTTTGTCA
This sequence comes from Vulpes lagopus, assembly GCF_018345385.1. Classification (NCBI taxonomy): domain Eukaryota; kingdom Metazoa; phylum Chordata; class Mammalia; order Carnivora; family Canidae; genus Vulpes; species Vulpes lagopus. The sequence continues at coordinate 124,945,657 of NC_054825.1, forward strand.
AATGCTTTCTCTGCATCTAATGAGAGGATCATATGGTTCTTGGCTTTTCTCTTGCTGATATGATGAATCACATTGATGGTTTTACGAGTGTTGAACCAGCCTTGTGTCCCAGGGATAAATCCTACTTGGTCATGGTGAATAATTTTCTTAATGTGTTGTTGGATCCTATTGGCTAGTATCTTGTTGAGAATTTTTGCATCCATGTTCATCAGGGATATTGGTCTGTAATTCTCCTTTTTGGTGGGGTCTTTGTCTGGTTTCGGAATTAAGGTGATGCTGGCCTCATAGAACGAATTTGGAAGTACTCCATCTCTTTCTATCTTTCAAAACAGCTTTAGTAGAATAGGTATGATTTCTTCTTTAAACGTTTGATAGAATTCCCCTGGGAAGTCATCTGGCCCTGGACTCTTGTGTCTTGGGAGGTTTTTGATGACTGCTTCAATTTCCTCCCTGGTTCTTGGCCTGTTCAGGTTTTCTATTTCTTCCTGCTCCAGTTTTGGTAGTTTGTGGCTTTCCAGGAATGTGTCCATTTCTTCTAGATTGCCTAATTTATTGGCATATAGCTGTTCATAATATGTTTTTAAAATCGTTTGTATTTCCTTGGTGTTGGTAGTGATCTCTCCTTTCTCATTCATGATTTTATTAATTTGAGTCTTCTCTCTCTTCTTTTTAATAAGTTTGGCTAATGGTTTATCTATCTTATTAATTCTTTCAAAGAACCAACTCCTGGTTCTGTTGGTCTGTTCCACAGTTCTTTTGGTCTCGATATCATTGAGTTCTGCTCGAATTTTAATTAACTCTCTTCTTCTGCTGGACGTGGCGTCCATTTGCTGTTTTTTCTCTAGCTCCTTTATGTGTAAAGTGAGCTTTTGAATTTGAGTTCTTTCCAGTTTTTGAATGGATGCTTGTATTGCGATGTATTTCCCCCTCAGGACTGCTTTTGCTGCATCCCAAAGATTTTGAACGGTTGTATTCTCATTAGTTTCCATGAATCTTTTTAATTCTTCCTTAATTTCCTGGTTGACCTTTTCATCTTTTAGCAGGATGGTCCTTAACCTCCACGTGTTTGTGGTCCTTCCAAACTTCTTGTTGTGATTTAGTTCTAATTTCAAGGCATTATGGTCTGAGAATATACAGGGGACTATCCCGATCTTTTGGTATCGGTTCAGACCCGATTTGTGACCCAATATGTGGTCTATTCTGGAGAAAGTTCCATGTGCACTTGAGAAGAATGTGTATTCAGTTGAGTTTGGATGTAAAGTTCTGTAGATATCTGTGAAATCCATCTGGTCCAGTGTATCATTTAAAGCTCTCGTTTCTTTGGAGATGTTGTGCTTAGAAGACCTATTGAGGGTAGAAAGAGCTAGATTCAAGTCACCAAGTATAAGTGTATTATTATCTAAGTATTTCTTCAGTTTGGTTATTAATTGGTTTAAATATTTGGCAGCTCCCACATTAGGGGCATATATATTGAGGATTGTTAAGTCCTCTTGTTGGATAGATCCTTTAAGTATGATAGTGTCCCTCTTCATCTCTCACTACAGTCTTCGGGGTAAATTTTAGTTTATCTGATATAAGGATGGCAACCCCTGCTTTCTTTTGAGGACCATTTGAATGGTAAATGGTTCTCCAACCTTTTATTTTCACATTGTAGGTGTCCTTCTGTCTAAAATGAGTCTCTTGTAGACAGCAAATAGATGGGTCCTGCTTTTTTATCCCGTCTGAAACCCTGCGCCTTTTGATAGGGTCATTAAGCCTGTTCACGTTCAGAGTTACTATTGATAGATATGAGTTTAGTGTCATCATGATATCTATGCAGTCCTTGTTTTTGTGGATTGTTCCACTGGACTTCTTGTTAAAGGGGAATTTTAAGAGTCCCCCTTAAAATTTTTTGCAGAGCTGGTTTGGAGGTCACATATTCTTTCAGTTCCTGCCTGTCTTGGAAGCTCTTTATCTCTCCTTCCATTTTGAATGAGAGCCTTGCTGGATAAAGTATTAAAGTATTCTTGGTTGCATGTTCTTCTCATTTAGGACCCTGAATATATCCTGCCAGCCCTTTCTGGCCTGCCAGGTCTCTGTGGAGAGGTCTGCTGTTACCCTAATATTCCTCCCCATAAAAGTCAGGGACTTTTTTTCTCTTGCTGCTAAGGATCTTCTCCTTATCTTTGGAATTTGCAAGCTTCACTATTAAATGTCGAGGTGTTGAACGGTTTTTATTGATTTTAGGGGGGGATCTCACTATTTCCTGGATCTGAATGCCTGTTTCCCTTCCCAGATTAGGAAAGTTTTCAGCTAGGATTTGTTCAAATACATATTCTGGCCCTCTGTCCTTTTCGGAGCCCTCGGGAACCCCAATTAAACGTAGGTTTTTCTTCCTCAGGCTGTCATTTATTTCCTTTAATCTGTGTTCATGGTCTCTTAATTGTCTGTCTCTTTTTTCCTCAGTTTCCTTCTTTGCCATCAACTTGTCTTCTATGTCACTCACTCGTTCTTCCACCTCGTTAACCCTCATCGTTAGGCCTTGTAGTTTGGATATCATCTCATTTAATTGATTTTTAATTTTTGCCTGATTGGATCTAAATTCTGCAGTCATGAAGTCTCTTGAGTCCTTTATGCTTTTTTCTAGAGCCACCAGTAGCTGTATAATAGTGCTTCTGAATTGGCTTTTTGACATTGAATTGTAATCCAAATTTTGTAACTCTGTGGGAGAGAGGACTGTTTCTGATTCTTTCCTTTGAGGTGAGGTTTTCCTTCTAGTCATTTTGCTCAGTGCAGAGTGGCCAAAAACAAGTTGTATTGGGAAAAGGAGAAAAAGAGAGAGAAGGAAGGAAAAGACAAAAAGAAAAAAGAGAAAGAAGAAAAAAAGGGAAAAAAGAGAAGCAAAAGAGAAAGAAAAAGAAAGGTGAAAAAAAGGGGGTGGGGGAAGCAATCAGAAATAAAAAAAAACACAAAACAAAACAAAAAGAACAAAAAACACGGGGGAATATCTTCTGATTCTGTATACTTTAAGTCCCTTGGCTTCCCCTGGACCTGGTCCGTCTAGCTGGTCTTCTGGGGGAGGGGCCTGCTGTGCTGCTTTTCAGGTGTTAGCACTTGGGGGAGCTGCTCTGCCCCTGCCTGGTGCAGGGCTCAGTGGGGGTTGTTCACCCCGTGAGGCCCCAGGAGGAACAGCCCCAGTGGCGGAGGCAGCTCTGGAGCCCTGGAGTCCGCTCCCGGCAGTAACTCTGGAGCTCTCCGTCTGCAGGGCCTGGAGGCTCCGGGGCGGGGCCGCTGATCTGCTCAGCTCGGGGCAGGAGCGTCCTTGCTGTCCTGGGCCTCCCGGCCTCTGCCTGTCCCGGGGGGAGGCCGAATCCTGGGCTGTGTCCCGCGCCCTGTGCTCCGGGGCCTGCGCTGACGGATTCGCGCTCCCGAGCCCCTCCGAGCTGCTCCGGGTCCCCCCGAGCGCTGCAGCCCTTAGGGAGCTCAGTGCACTCTCCCGGGGCGCAGGTGCCTATTAGTGTCCCAGGGAGCCCGAGGGCATCCCCGCCCTCCTGGGTCCTGCTCTAACTCCCTGCGAGCCCCTTTCCGCCCGGGAAGATGGTGCAGCTCCTGCTCCTCCGGGACGGGGCTCTCCTGTCCTGGGGACACTCGCCCCGGCCTCAGCCCGGCTCCTCACGTGGCCCCTCCCCCTTGGAGGCCTTTTGTGTCTTTATTTCTTTTTTCCCGTCTTCCTACCTTGATAGAGGCGCAAACTCTTCTCACTGTAGCGTTCCAGCTGGTCTCTCTTTAAATCTCAGGCCGAATTCATAGATTTTCAGGATGATTTGAAGGTTATCTAGGTAATTTGGTGGGGACAGGGGACTTGGGGACCCTACTCTTCTGCCGTCTTGCCCCTCCTCTCTGTTGAATATTTTTTAACCTCACCTTTCTAAATACATTTTTCGTGGGAATGGATATCTTTGTCTTTTTTTTTTTTAATTGTTGTGTGGTAAGCTCTTAGAATAATGCCCAATATATGAGGAACTCAATAAATTTATGTTAAGTGAATAAATGAATAAATGAAAAAACAGTGCAAAACATTAATCCACGAGGTAAGAATCTTATTAAAGCTGAGAATTAAACAAATGATGAAGTAATCTCATTGTGATGTTATGATAAGATATGCTATATATTTTTTAATTTGTGAAGTTTTCTTTAAGTGTCGGCCTGAATAACACCAAGTAAGTTTTCTCAGTGATCCTTTTTCTAAACATAAACTCCAGTCATATTTGTCACCCTGTATGACTTTACCATGTTTATAGTTTTATGTAGCAAAAGCAGATTTTAACCAATTTAACTGTTCTTTTGTAACAGAGAGGTCTAAGACTGTAACTTTTTAAATTGATATTTTATAATTTGTTAGTGAAAAAGAAAAAGTAGATGTAAAAAGGGGAAAAAACCTACCATGTTGTAAAGAAAAGTACAGATGTAGGCTATATGTATTTTAATATAAAATGCTGATAAAATTAATTCTAGCAACATCATGATAATGGGAACGTTTTGGAGATACATATCCTATTTCAAGTAGTCTGAAGATGGCTGCCCCGGACAATGGTTCTTGAAACTAGGAAATAAGAAAATTATTTATTTAAAAACAGAAATAATAATAATACATAAGGAAGAAATCTGTTAAGAATCAGGAAACTGTTAAAATTTTATTTTATTTTATTATTTTATTATTATTATTTTTTTTAATTTTTTTTTATTATTTATTTATGATAGTCACAGAGAGAGAGAGAGAGAGAGACAGAGACACAGGCAGAGGGAGAAGCAGGCTCCATGCACCGGGAGCCCGATGTGGGATTCGATCCCGGGTCTTCAGGATCGCGCCCTGGGCCAAAGGCAGGCGCTGAACCGTTGTGCCACCCAGGGATCCCTATTTTATTATTTTTTAATTTCAATTCTGTTTACAACACATAGTACAACACCCAGTGCTCATCCCATCATGTGCCCTACTCAGTGCTCGTCACCCAGTCACCGAATCCCCTCACCCACCTCCGTTTCAGCAACCCTCAGTTTGTTTCCCAGAGTTAGGGGTCTCTCATGGTTGGTCTTCCTCTCTGATTTTTCCCCATTCAGTTTTCCCTACTTCCCTTATGGTCCCTTTCGCTATTTCTTATATTCCACATAAGAGTGAAACCATATCATCGTCTTTCTTCGATTAACTTATTGCACTTTATGCAAAGTGCTAAAATTTTAAAATCATACTAATTCTGTTATGGAAAGTCTGAATAGAACTGCCTAAAATAGACTAAATGTGGGCAATTTTTCACAGCTGTCTGATGGCTTTCACACATAAAACACAACTGCATTTCATCATGCTGTGTATTCTATTTTATTTTGGGGATCTAAGTTTTTACTTTATATATATGTTATAAATTATATATATATGATTATACCTATACATGTTTATATATCACATACACATATATTGTGTTTTTTAAAAAGAGATTGACTGTATATTTAGCTTACATGATACCATGTGTGTTTTAGTTCATAGATAATACTGAGTTCTCAGTATGACCCCGAGTCTCTAAAATACAAAGATGGCAGGAAAGATGAGAATGAGGCTAAGGAGAAAGCAGTCGATGTAATTGTGCTCAAGTTCCCTATCCTGACTTATCATTTATCAGTTTGTTTGCTTTTGGTAAATTGCCCCATATTTTTGCTCCTTGATTAGGTCACATGTAGAGTGGAGCTAACAGTACCACTTCTTTCTGAAGAAGGTTGTTATGAGGATAAAGTGATGTGATGTAGGCAAACAGTCTAGCACACTGCTGCATGTTACCTACAACTCAGTAGATATCAGTTCCTGGCCACCTTCTCAAAGTAATGCTGAGCAGAGAACAAATAGGCTGGAGTTACTAATGGGAGTGTTGTAAAAAAACAAAACAAAAGCTACTTTAAGCTCAAAAACAGTTAAATTACTGAGATATTTACATGATACCTACATGTTTCCCTTGCATGTAAGTTAAGAAAATCATTGTATTTAAAAACAGTAATTTATGGAAATTAATATTTATATAGAGAAAGCCTAAAAATGTCACGTGGATGTTGAAACTCTTATACAGCACTTTCTGTACTTATTGTTGTGATTATATCCTCTTGGTTACTTGGACTTTTAATCATTAAAGAAGGGATCTTATTACTAGTATGTTCTTTACTTGAAGGTTGTTTTTTTCTGTCTGGTATTATTTTAGTTATATCAACTTCAGTCTGTCATTCATGGGATTTAAAAAAAGTCTTTTTATTAAAAAAAAATAGAAATCTTCCCATTAATTTCAACTTTACCACCACCTTCCAATTTTGGGCACCAGCAACCCAGAAACTACCCTCCTGCTTTCCTTCTCTTGCCCTCTCCTTCTAAAGATGTTGAGTGTTCTAACTTCTATACAACAGTGGCGCCCTTTGACCCCAGGAGTTTTCCCTGTGGATAGAGTGTCAGTTACAGATCAATAGCTGCAATACATTGAAGCCTCTTGAGAGTTTTCTTCTTTTCGCTGATTAGTTGAATTGGGCTTTTCAATAAGTTCATCCATTTTCCCTACATTTTCAAATCTATTGGCATGGAGTTGTGAATGACATACTGTTATTACCTTTTCAGTGTATAGATGATCTGTAGTGATGTCCCCCCACCCTGCGCCTTCTTCATGAAAGAGTTTGCTGGTGACAAATTCTCTCAATTCTTTTTACCTGAAGCCTTTATTTTTGATTCCTAGTCTTTGTTACGAATACAATTTTTATTTGAAAGTTATTTTCTTTTGGCATTTTAAAAAGGACTTTATTTGAGGGAGAGAGCGAGAGAGAACATGAGCCAAGGGAGAGGCAGATGAAGAGGGAGGGGCCGACTCCCTGCTGAGCTGGGAACCCAATGCAGAGCTTGATGCGAGGCTCCATCCCAGGACCTTGGGATCATGACCCGCTGAAGGCAGATGCTTTAACCAACTGAGCCACCCAGGTGCCCCTTTCTTTTAGGATTTTAAAGATTTCATTCCATTATTTCCTGGCTTTCATAATTTTTGTTGTGAAGTCAGTTAAATTCTTATTGCTTCTCCTTTCAAAGAAAGGTGCCTTTTTCCATCGTCACCTTTGAAAATTGTATTTCTTTGACTCTGGTGTTCAGGGATTTACTAGAGTGTCTAGGAAATGAATACTAGTTGGGATTTTAAAACTTTTGAATTCTATGGGTTAATGTCTTTCACTGGTTTGGGAAAATTCCAGCCGGTATTTCTTCAAATGCTGATACTTATCTACTTTCCCTCTTCTATTTCTGAAACTCTAGTTCCAAATATGTTAGGGTTTCCATCATGTCTATTATGTATTTTGTGCTTCAGTTTTTTTTTTCCCTTTTCCCCCTCTCCTCTCTTTAGGCTTCTTTATACATTTTATGGTAACTGTTTTTCAGTATAGTCATCCTTTCTTCTGTTGAATCTAATCTTCTATTAAACCCTAAACCCTAAATTTGCTAAATTCTTAATTTCACTAATTCTGTTTTTCAGTTCTGGAATTTCCATTTGATACATTTTAAAAATAGACTTCAAACTACTTCTTTATTTATTCATCAGGAAGACATTAATCACAGTTATTTTTAATTATATGCCTGATAACTACATGTGAAACATCTGTGAGTCTGTTGCTATTGTCTTTTTCTTCCTTCTTGGTTTATTGATTCATGAAAACCTTGCTAGGTTTTTTTATTATTATTAAATAATGCACATTGTGTCTGAAAATCTGTAAAAATTCTCTTCAATGGATTTATTTTTGTTCTGGCAAGAGTTAGACTACAGCTGTCTTGCCTTGATTCAATCAGCTAGTAACGTTTTGTGCTTTGATCAAGTATTCTGATGGCTGTTTCTGGTTTGACCTTTTCTGCATGTAGACCTTCAGGGGTCCCAATAGACAGCCTTTTCTTCCCTTCTTGGCTGACTCTGAACTCCAAAGTTGGTCTTCTCAGCTCTATGAGATGTCCATCTGTTCTGCAATTCACTTCTTAGGAGTTCATTTTTGCATGGCTCTTTCACTACCTAATTTGGTATATCTCTCTTTTTCCCCCCTCTTTTTAAAACAGATTTTATTTATTTATCCATGAGAGGGACAGAAACACAGGCAGAGGAAGAAGCAGGCTCCCTGCATGGAGCCCGTTGCAGGGCCCAAGCCCAGGACCCCGGGATCACTACCTGAGCCCAAGGCAGACGCTCAACCGCTGAGCTACCCGGGTGTCCTGGTAGATTTCTTGAAGGCAAAAGCTGAGGAGAAAGTAGGAACCATTTTTCTATGGCTCATGACCCTTCACATCCTACTTGCACACTTTTCTGTAGCTCATGACTTCCTAGCTCTGAACTCCAGTGTTCGTCTTCTCAGCCTGTGAGATTGGTGAATACCCTAGAATGTAGTTTTGTGTATGAACTCTTCACCTTTCAGTAAATCAGTGGATACCCTGAGAGCAAGATGGACAAGCCAGCTCATTCTGATATGTATCCTTTTAGTCAAGTCTGACTGACTTTGCTGCTCTCTGATGCCTTGAAAAAACAGTATTTGGTATTTTACTCAGTATTTATAGTGCTTCTCTCTGAGAGAAAATAGAAGATTTGTCTCTGTCTTGTTTATGGTTTTAAAAACAAAGATCAGTGTATTATCTGATAAGAATTATTTTTTGTGTTTAAATTTAAGGAGTAGTCTCAATTATTGCTTCAGCATTAAAATATATTAATTATTGGGATATTTTGATGGATTATAAAAATAAAGAAAGAATATTTAAGATTGGAGTCATCCTGGAAAACCTGGGATGCATACATTTGTCAATTAAAGTAGTCCTAAACAAAGTAGGTACAATCTCAAGCAAGAAGCACCGTGCCCTTTGTAGTATCTTTTCTGAATAACATATATATAAAATAATTTAACGATGCATTTGAAAAGTATAATTGAACATCTACTGCTTGATGCTCGCTATCTTTAGCCTGAACATCTGGCCAGGAGACAGATAGCCTTTTTTTCAGGATTTTACGTTCTGATTGTGGGGGGCTATAGAGGTTTTCTGAGGTGAGAGGAGAGACATGGAAAGTTAGGTAAATACAGTAGTGAAAGTGTCATGGAAAAAAACGGGACAGGATAACACAATAGAAAATGGTAATAATAGCTACTTTATTTGTATGTTCCATCTATGCATTTTTCAGAAAGGATATTTGAGTTGAGAATTGTGCCAGTCACAAAAGCTGAGCCAAGTATGTATCAGGCAGGAATGCACTTGGTATGGTGAAGAATGGAAAGAAGATCTGTGTAGCTGGAACGTAGTGGTCAAGAGCGAAAGTTATGTGATAATGTCCCCAAGGGATCTGGATCTGATTCATTCCTGTAGAGAGTAGTCAGTCCTGATAATGAGTTAGATGTAATTCTGAGTATAATTGGAGACCTACAGTGGGATTTAAGTCTGAAGCAGCATGATTTCACTTATTTTGATAAAAATATTATTCTGCCCAATAAACAGAGAATGATTGCAATGAAACAAGAGGAACCTAGGTAGCAGTTAGGAAAGCACTGGAGGACTCTAGCTGAGAGATGATGCAGGTGACTTGGACTTTGTGGTGGTAGCAGAGATGGACTGAAGTCATAGGTCAAAATTTATCGTCAAGGTTGATAGGGCCAGAGTTGATGGTGTAGAGAGCCCACTCTCTACAGAGGTGATGCCTAGGGGTTTGGCCTGAAGGAATATATTTTACCAAGACTGTATGGATGGAATGAAGAGCAGGATGGGGGTGCTATGTAGTAAATAAAGGCTCCATTTAACATACTTTGCTTGAAATGTACATTATCCCTCAAAGTGGAAACATTAAGTAGACAATTAGATTTATAAGTCTGGAGAGACCAGAAGTTGTGACATGAATTTGGATATCACTGGCAAAGAAATTATGTTTAACATGAAGGCCTTATTTAAGATCATCTAGAAAGAAAGTGTAGAGTTTAAAAAAAAGGATGTGCTAAAATTGAATTGTGGGCACTTGAGATTTAGAGGTGACTAGAATAGAGAGACGCAAAGGTAAATCTGAAAGGCCAGGATAAAATCTGTCGAGAAAGAGGGAGTGATCAGCTGTGTGGTGTAGCTACTGAGAGGGATGAGCTAAAGAACTTCGATATTGGAAATATCAGAATATAGGAAAAAAAGCATTAAATTTCAGTGAATGACAGTCTTTTAAGAGATCCTTAATAGAAGGTGAATGGCTCCAAACACAGATTTAATTTGGAAACTCCCACCATAACAACACCTATTAGTGTTCAGTCTACTTATTTAAATATGCAAATATTGATATTGCAGTTTTCGAATTAAGGTAACAGCTAATAAAACTGTGCAGAAAAAAATTGTAGCATCCTTTACTTATTAGCCAGGTTGTGTCTAGATATTAAGAGTAATATATTCCCTGTCAAAATACCTCAGTTTTGTTTGTTTTTACAAGTGTTTTAATGTGGCTCTTCAGCCAAGTGTGCTGTCAGAAGGTTATGGTAGATTAATCTCAAATTAGCTGAAACAATAAACTCAACTAAAGAAAAATCGGCCTCATAATATACTACAACCAAGAAAATCAGTCCAAAACACTAATGAGAAGTTGCCTCTCTGCATTGGGTCATTATGATTATATTAATTTAATAAGTCAGTTTGGGAAGCAAAGATGAATAATCTTCAAAATACAGAGTAAATACTTAATTTAGCTGTCTGCCTTCATAGAATTACTTTTTCTGTCCTAAAATCTTGTAGTAGTGGGCTGGAATATGTGATTTTTCTCTGTAATATTATTTAAATACAGTTTCCAGTTTTGCTTCATCCTCCTCCTGACTGCCACCTACCCTCAATGAATTCATTTCAAGGGACAAACTTTTCCATTCATCGGTGTTGAGATTCATTTGTTTAATTAATGCTTCTGAAACTATTGCAATGTTTATAAAATGCAATGGAAAAAATCAAGAAATGGAGAAAGGAAGTAAAGACATTTTCCACTGATTTTAGAATATACTCGAGGTAATTAAACTAGCCACAAAATAGGTCGTAACCTAGGATGACCATTTATTTTATTGTAGCATGCAGAACTGTAGCTTCACAGAATTTTTTTCATAAATTAATTGTATAACATCCTGACCTCATGATTAGCGTGCCTCCATCTGTCATTAGGGGATTTCAAGTGGCCCTGCCACCATGTTATATATGTAACCGGATGAATATGGGTATATTCCAGAAACAGAGGAGAAGATATTGAGCAGGTATGCATCTTAGTCCATCTGGGCTGCTATAACAAAATATTGCAGACTGGGTTGCTCGTAAAAGACATTTATATCCCACAGTTCTGGTGGCTAGAAGTCTGAGACTTTTATTGTAACCTCACAAGGAGGAAAGAACTAGGGAGCTCTTTGGGGTCTCTTTTACAAGGGCACTAATCCCAATCATGCGGGCTCTGACTTCATGACCTACTGACATCCAGAAGCTCCACTTCCTAATGCCATCACCTTGGGAATTAGGATTTCAGCGTGTGGATTTAGTGGTGGGGTAGGACACAAACAGACGACCGCAGTGTGTTATTCCATTGGGTTACGTGATCTAGAATACCCTATGTAATACATAGTATGCTATATATTCTTCTTTTAAGAGAACCTGCTAAGGCTTTCTAATTCATCCCTGAAAAAGCTCCCATGTTTTTACATTGCTTTTTGATACGACAGAAAGATTCTCTTTCTGAAAGCTGTGGTTTTCATTGACATCATTGTACCTCTGCTAATCAACATAATGTTGTTCACTTTCTTTAAGAAGAGTCTATGTTCCTCAGTTACATTTCATTAAAGATTATCCTTTAAAAAAATAAAAACTCCAGCAGTATTTAACACTTTGGACCGTATTTTCACTTATGGCCAACTTCTCAAAGTATGCTATGGTTCTTAATTTTTTAAATTGCAATAAAATCCACAGAACATGAAATTTATCATCTTGCTCATTTTATGTTTATAGTTCAGTGGCAATAAGTACATTCGACTTAGTGGCCTACCAGCACGATTATACGGCTCCAGGACTATTTTCATCGTACATAACTGAAATTCTGACATTAAACAATAACTTTTGATTCACCCCTCCTCCCAGCCCTTGGCAACCACCATGCTACCTTTTATCTCTATGAATTTTACCACATATATCATATAAGTGGAATCATATAATATTTGTCTTTTTGTCTCTGACTTTTTCACATAGTATAACATCCTCAAGGTCCATTCATCTTGTAGCATGTGTCAGAATTTCCCTTCCTTTTTAGGGCTGAATAATATTTCCTTGTATATATCACATATTTTTTTTATCCATCCATCCATCCATCCATCCATGGACACGTGGGTTGCCTCTGCATTCTGGGTATTCCAAATAATGCTGCTTTGAACATAGGTATATGTAAATCTATTTGAGTCTCTGTTTTTGTTTCTTTTGGGGTATATACCCAGAAATGGAATTCCTAGATCATGTACTAGTTCAACTTGTGAAATTTTGAAGAACTGCTCAAGTTTTCCATAGCAGCTACAACATTTTACATTCCCACTGACAGTGCATAAAGATTCCAATTTTTGTGCACCATCACTAAGACTTGTTATTGTCTACCTTTTGTTTTGTTTTGTTTTTTAGATAGTTGACATCGTAATGGGTGTGAAGTGGTAATGGTTCAGATTTTTTTTATAATGACTTAGACCATACGCTGTCGGAAAGAATAGTGGTAATGAGCACCTATGTAAAATATGAGAATCTAGAAACATGATAGGCATAAGAATTACATTAAAGGAAGTAAAATTCCAAACAATTTTGCTCAGCTTGCTAAAATGTCTCATCAACAAAAGGCCAGTGATAACGAGTCAGAAAATTACTGTTTTATTTATTATTTGTATAAATTATGGCATTTATAATATATATCATATAATATAAATAGAATATGTAGAACACTTTTGTCTAGAAATACAACACAGGCACTCTTGTTCCCGGGGAGTTAACTACCAGCACTTCTTGAGAATCTATTTTGTCCTGAGCACTGAACAAAATGTTTTACGTGAATCATTGTATAGAATGAGAACATTTTGCATCAAGGAGATTTAATAACTTGATCTCACAAGTAATAGAGCCAAAGTCCAAATTCAGTTCTTCCTGATTTCAGAGCATGCTGTCTATACTCCAAATAGAACTCATGCAACTTAACTCCTTACCTGAACCTTAGGGTAATTAAGAGCATCAGGACTTTTCTGTACACAGTATACATTGGCATATATAATGGAATGTGTACATGCCAATAATTGTGATAATCTCACTAAAAACAAGTACAGATTAATAGAAAAGAGTGTTAACTTTAAAAATCCTACCTTAAAATTAAACTTAGGACTTACCAAGAATACTACTAACTCTGATGTATATATATGTGTAGATATAACTTGAAATATTGAGTTGACTATTTAAATGTCTGTGTTTTTGGTCTTTTCAGAATTTTTTGGAGAGAGTTATTGCGTTATTAAATGCTATTTATTGGTCAATTTAAGTACTTTTAATGAATCATGGAGAATATATGGGTCTTTGATAAGAAAATTCTTTGGCCAATTATAATTGCAATAGACTAAGCATTCTACTAGAAGATTTAAGAAAGATCATCATTGATCCACCTTGGTCAAAGTGACTTCCAGAAGCTTAAGTTCTAATTTCACCATTTTAGTATGATTCATAGATTTTCCTAAGGAAGGGCTTTTTAAGCTTTTCTTTCGTAATCACAGTAAAAGCCTTCCTCAGTGTGTCCAAATCAACACAGCTTTTAAAGTGCTATTACTTATAAATATTAAATAGAATGCCATACTAAATATAACATTTTAAACACAAGAAGTTACATGTTTTTTATGTTGTTCTCAAGTGTAGAAAATAAAAGTTAAGGTGCTACAACAACTTTCCAGGAAAAAAAAGTGATTTATTATAAATGTGTTTTTTATATGTCAAATATCTGGGGTTTTTCAAAGTCTTATATTTCAATCAAAATGTTCCTAAAAACATAGAACTTTAACAAAATAATATTTTATAATTAAAATGAAATTTGTACCGGATGATCATATTACATAATGCTTAAGTGTAGAAATATCTGAGTTCTTGGTACACATGAGCATTACACATTTTTATTACTTTTGAGCATTTGTGTGGTAACTGGCATATAATAGGTGCCCAATAAAGAACTTTTGAATTGATGCACAGCTTTGCTGAATCTGCCTTTGTTGAATCTTTGTGTTGCTATGACATTACTTTCTTAGTTATATTATTTTCTTCCTCTATAATAGGATTATGTCAGTTATTACTCAGGAATAGCATAAATGGCTAATCCTAGACTTAACTTTTCAGTAATCTAAATTTTATAAACATCCAATAAAATTAGAATGCAATATGTCACTTTTCCAGTAGGTGCCTACTTTGTAAAAAGGTTCAGTTTCAACAAACAGCACGTACATCTTGGGTGTTGAGTTTGAGAAGTTCTTCATGAATTTTGGATACTAGCCCTTTATCTGATAAGACTTCTTTTAAAAAAAATTATATTTATTCATGAGAGACACAGAGAGAGAGGCAGAGGGAGAACAGTCTCCCTACGGGGAGATAAGACATTTGCAAGTATATTCGCCCATTCTGTAGGTTGCATTTTAGTTTTGTTGACTATTTCCTTTGCCACACAGAAGCTTTTTATCCCGATGAAGTCCCAATAGTTTGGTTTTGCTTTGGTTTCTCTTGCCATAAGAGAAGCTGAACTCTAGAAAACACACTGAGGGTTAGTGGAGGGGAGGTGAGTGGTGGAGGGAATTGAATGATGGGTGTTCAGGAGGGTACGTGATGTGATGAGCACTGGGTGTTATATGCGACCAATAAGTCACTAAATTCTACCACTAGAACTAAAAAAAAGAAAGCAAAAGAAAACCTTGTATGTATTGATTACATAATGTAGGGATTCTTTTTTAAGCATGCAGTTACAGCAGATCATATTGTTAATTGTAAAAATAAGACTCTTATGTAAAGTCCTAAATTTGGCTATATTGTCAGTTTCCTGAGAATAATCTTTGTACCTGTCGGAATACTGACTATGTTGGCTAGCTTTAATTCCCTTGATTTTTGTTAAAAGTTCCAGTTCCAAAATAAGTGGTTAATGACATCCTGCTATAAAAGCACAATTCATCAAGCATCTTTTTCTTTATCTCTTTAAAATCATTACATTTTACTATTTCCAGTATGATTTAAAATGAGTACTTTTTAACTTAATTGTTGAAGCATTTGGTTTTTTCTTTGGAACTTTCCTATTAATGTTTTTTTTTATACATATCTTGGGATTTTTTTACCTGGATTTCATAGCAAGTATAGTTATATTTATTTATAACTATATTTATTTATTTAATCTTTTCTTATGAACTAACTTTTTGATGGAAGTTATACTTTATTGTCTTATAAAAATTTGCTAATGGCCTTAGTATTTGGGCTTATTTCCTTTCATTTCTCTGCACACACAAACACACCCACCAACACCTAGGCACACATACAAATAGACATGCATTTATGAAAGTTTTTATTTCTATTCCAGTTACTTAACAGTGTAAAATTAGTTTCAGGCATACAATACAGTGATTCAGCACCTCCATACAACTCCCGGTGTCATCTCCAGGGCCCTCCTTAATCCTGTCACCTATCTCACCCATCCCCCACCCACGTCCCCTCTGGTGACCATCGGTTTTTCTCTATAGCTAAGGGTCTGTTTTTTGGTTTGCCTCTCTATCTGTCTCTCTCTTTCCCCCTTTTGCTTATTTGTTTTGTTTCTTAAATTCCACATATGGGTAAAATCATATAGTATTTGTCTTTCTTTGACTGACTTATTTCACTTAGCATAATTCCTGTCTAGCTCTTTCCATGTTGTTATAAATGTCAAGATGTGGGCAGCCTGGGTGGCTCAGCGGTTTAGCACCTGCCTTCAGCCCAGGGTGTGATCTTGGAGTCCCAGGATTGAGTCCCACGTCAGGTTCCCTGCATGGAGCCTGCTTCTCCTTCTGCCTGTGTCTCTGCCTCTCTCTCTCTCTCTTCCTCTCTCTCTGTCTCTCATGCATAAATAAATAAAATCTTAAAAAGAAATAAATGGCAAGATTTCCTTCTTTTTGTGACTTATATCCTAATATATATACATATATATGTAATCATATCTTCTTTGTATATATAATCTATGTATATATAAGCACATCTTTATCCATTCATCAGTCAATGGACATTTGGGGTCTTTCCATAGTTCGACTGTTGTTGATAGTGTTGCTATAAACATTGGGGTGCATGTATTCTCTTTGAATTAGTATTTTTTTATTCTTTCGGTAAATACCTAGAAGTACAATTCCCGCATTGTAGGGTAGTTCTTTTTTTAACTTCTTGAGGAATCTGTATACTTTTTCCAGAGTGGCTGCTCCAGTTTACATTCCCACCAGCAGTGTAAGAGGGCTCCCCTTTCTCCACATCCTCATCAACACTTATTTTTTCTTGTGTTGTTGATTTCAGTCATTCTGACAGAGGTGTGAGGTAATATCTCATTGTAGTTGTGATTTGCATTTCCCTGATGATGAGTGATGCTGAACATCTTTTCCTGTGTCTGTTGGCCATCTGGATGTCTCCTTCAGAGAAATGTCCATGTCTTCTGCCCATTTTGTAATTGGATTATTTGTTTTTTGGGGATGTTGAGTTTTAATAGGTTCTTTGTATAATCTGGACACTACACATGCATTTTAAATTGGTAACATACTGTAGATAAAGTCATGTGTCCTTTTCTTTTTTTTTTAAATATCTTTTTAAGATTTTTTTAAATTTTTATTTATTTATGATAGTCACAGAGAGAGAGAGAGAGAGAGAGGCAGAGACATAGGCAGAGGGAGAAGCAGGCTCCATGCACCGGGAGCCCGACATGGGATTTGATTCCAGGTCTCCAGGATCGTGCCCTGGGCCAAAGGCAGGTGCCAAACCGCTGCGCCACCCAGGGATCCCTGTGTGTCCTTTTCAACTGTGTTTTGTTAAGTGAATATTGTATCATGAACATCTTCTTCATGTAATTATATAGTCTTTGAAATTTAGTTATTTAAAAATTAATCTCATAGCTCATGTTCGTGCTTCCAGACCTCCTTAAGGTTGTGGACTTCCTAAAATGCAAAGGTAATGTAAGTGAGACAGAACACCTAGCAGGATCTCAAGAAATACCACCAACTTTATAGTACTTGAATATAGTACTTGAGCATGGGAGCAAGTAATATGACCCTCCAAAACAAGGAATATATCAATAATTAAATAAACTTAAAGACATATTCTACTATTGCATTATTTGCTATCCCTTTTCTTCATTCTCTATTCATTACAATAATAAAACCAAACCAAAAAATCCAATATCAAATAAGTTGTTGGCTGGTAAATTATAAGGATAGATGGGAGTGAGGACTCCGTAGACTTTACCAACTTAATTAGAAGATATTTACTGTCTAATTTTTTGGTCTGTCTCTCCTTTTTAATTAAAAGTTTCAAAAAAGATCCTCTTGGTACTTGATATGCAATATTCTTTTCCTTTCAAGATTATATAAAAACTAACAACTTAGATCTTACGTATCAGCTAGGAAATAAATGAAAGTATTGCTAGTGATAACAGTAGTATATAATGAGTGATTAGCATTGGCTGGACACTGCTCCAGCACTTCACAGATGCTGTGCTTTGTAGTATTCACAACTTTGTGATGGGGTGTATTATTATTTCCATTGTTCAGATGGAAAAAAAAATGAGGCATGGAAAGGTTATGAAACTTTCCCAACTGGCAAGAGCCCATTTATCACTATACGGAGTCTGTCTCTCAACCAGCAACTCCACTTGAACATCTAATGAGGCATCCCGTATCATATAACTCAGAGCAGCAGTCAAACATGAACCTTCTCAGAAAAGCACCATGCTTTATCCAGTTGTTATAATAAATAAAAATAAACAAAAGCTCTGGGAATTATCTTTGATAATTTTCCCTTCATGCTCCTTATTCAGGTTCTGCAAACGTGACCTACAAGATCTATCTTGAATCTGACCACTTATTATCTGGACCTCTCTCACACTATTCTAAGCCACCGTCATCTCTTACTAGGACTAGACTAGCCCCCTGAAGAGTCTTGTTGTTTTCGCATCCGTCTTCATAGCCTAGTTACCAAACAGAAGTTGCAGTAATCTTTTAAAAATATACATTGGATTTTTATATTCCTCTGCTCAAAATACCTTCACTGGCTTCCTGACACACATAGAGTAATGTCCATACTCCATGCCACACCCTGCTGAGCTTGCCTGACTTGGCCCGTTTGTACTGCTCCAGCATCGTAGCTAACCACAATCTGTTTCTCCTATTTTATCCTAGCCACATTGTCCTTGAGATGAACCAAGTTCATCCTTGCTCCAGGCTCTCTATACTTGGTATTTCTTCTGCCTTAAATGCCTTTTTCCAGTATCTTGACAGAGTTTCATCTCTCATGTCATCAAGGTCTCTGCAAGGTCACCTCCTCAGAAAACCCTTTCAAGGATCACCATCTATTGTAGAAACCACTGCCTAAAATTATATTATTTATTCACTTGCCTTGTTTGGTACAATGGGGTCCTGGCAAGTATTTAACAACTGGCTCTCCAGAAGGTAAAAGTAAAAAGCCGTGATTTATAGTGTCAGCCAATTTCCATGCTATAAAAACACCCATCAGGACTAATTTCAGGCTACCAACATGATGTCATATAGATCAAGGAATTGGGAAGAAACCCACACAATTGGCTTTTCCAATTTGAAATATGGTTGACATACAACACTGTGAAATTTAAGGTATACAACGTGTTAATTTGACACATTTAGATATTGTAATATGATTGCCACTGTAGTGATAATTAACACATCTATCACATTATGTAATTATTATTTCTTTTTAGTGGCTGGAATAATTAAATTCTAGTCTCTTAGTAAGTTTGATAATTATAATACAATATATTGTCTGAATTTACCATA
This sequence comes from Vulpes lagopus, assembly GCF_018345385.1. Taxonomy (NCBI): domain Eukaryota; kingdom Metazoa; phylum Chordata; class Mammalia; order Carnivora; family Canidae; genus Vulpes; species Vulpes lagopus. Next base: position 124,964,725 of record NC_054825.1, read on the forward strand.
CTGTTCATTAGATCTCTAGGGTTTATTTACAACTCATTGCAGGTTTGTACCTTAACACATCTGTCCTATGCACCCACCCCAACCCCTGGTAACCATCATTTTATTCTGTTTTAAGGAGGTTGGCCTTTTAAGATTCCACATATAAGTGACATCATAACTTGTGTTATCTTTCTCTGTATGACTTATCTCACTTAGCATCATCTGCTCAAGTGTCTTCCATATTGTTGCAAATGACAGGACATCCTTATTTCTCATGGCTGAAAGATATACAGTTGTGTATATGTATACATGTATGCATTCATCCATTGGTGGGCACTTACGTTGCTTCCCCATCGTGGTTATTGTGAATAGTGCTACAATAAACATAGGAGTCTGGATATCTCTCGAATATTCTGTTTTCAGTTCCTTTGGGTATAGTCTCAGAAGTGGAAGTGTTGGGTTATATGGTGGATCTATTTTAATTTTATGAGGAACCTCCATACCATTTTTTGTGATAGCTGAACCAGTTTACATCCCCACCAGTAGTATACAGGTGTTCCCTTTGCTCCACATCCTCACCAACAACTGGCTTTTGAAAATTAGAGCAAGCTGGCTTCAGCACATCACTGGTGTATTGCCCGTTTCTCAGAATATAATCCCCATGAGAGAGCAACATTGTTATCTTCACCTCTATATTTCAACACTTGGTTTAAAGGGCTGACACAATAAATAGTATGTTGCTCAGTAAGATATGTCCAATGTATGAATCAGTGAACTAATTAATGTAACATTTTGTGGGCCTTTAAAATATGTATGAAAGTGCAGAGTTGTGGAATCTATAATAGGAATCTTGGAGGAAAAGGTGAGAGTAATGCTAGCCAAAGCAGATTTGACTGCAGGGATCACTGTCCTTCCCATCCCTCTTCATCAAGGAGTCACCCCAATCCCCATTTGAATATTCTCTCTCCAAACTTTCTAAAGAGATTACTGAGAATATAGATATTTAAATGTATTCTGTTCATATTTAAATTATTGCATTATGTTTATTCTGCAAAAACGTATCTGAAGTTTTTCCAGTAGTTGTGTACCTTAGGCATCTGATGGGTGTCTAAAATGTTGTTCACGTCAAGAATATCTACAATTCAAATTATGACCTTCTTTTGGTTTGCGTTATGATTTTCAAGTGACCTGGACAGACAAAAAATTAGATTCAAGAAATTTTAATAGTCATAGGACTATTCTTCACTTCCATCTGTGATGACACTTGATAATGTCTTGTGCTGACGGAGGCAAACAATGGATGAAGGGTCTCCTCCATGCAAAATGTGTGTGAAGTCTGCTTCCAAAAAGTGACTATATTTACCACCTGCTGCTGATGGCCACTAATGGCAATACCACTCTTAGCGTTGCTGCAATAAGGAAGAAGCCTTCATTCCTCATACCTCTTGAAATGCTTTGCTAACAACTGCAGTTACTTTGCGACAATCTACAGCATGTTTAGGTTTAACAGAATCTTGGTTTCATAATGAAACACTTCATCAAACTGTTGTTTATAGTGTCTCTTTTTACAGTTATTCCTCCATATATGTTTATGGTGGAATTGTATGGGTGCTTTGCCGTCATCATCTTCTGCTGTGTAGGTGGGTTAAGTTTATAGTGTCAGATTTTATGACTGATGACCTTGCAGCTTTACCGATTGATGTTGAGTAATGACAGTCAGTCAAACTGCTCAAGAAGCTCTATGGGTTATGTTGTGTATTGCACATGAGATAGAGCTTGATTCCATATTGGTGAAATACTATGTTTCCCACGGACATATTGCTCTTTATTATGACTTGTTTCTAGACCTTGTGATTAAATGTTCTATTGGATAGTGATTTCGAAATCAGAATAGAATGACAACACTTTGTCATAGTTTAAATGGAAATGCGTGTGGGTTTTCTCTAGTGAATGATTTCGCATAAGTTAATCATGTTAAGAGCTATTACACGGCTCACAGCAAGACATTGGTTCTATAGGCTATCCAAAATTATTTGCCCTTTTTTTCTGGACAACTATAACCATGACTTTTTGTGATGTTCATAACCTGCTTAGTTGGAAGGATTTCAGTGTCAGAAAATTATCCTATGTTGCTTTTTAAGCTCGCCTCCCCCCCCCCCCCCCGCCTTTGGTACTATGAATCCTAATTTGATTAGTCTTGATTTTCTCTGGTGGTGGTTTTGTTTACTTTTTAAAAGAGCTTTTTATTTTGGTCCAACCAATTAATTAGTCCGACATGGAGAGCTTTGGGAAGTCCATAAGCAGTCAAACTTGACTACAGGGCAAAATGCTTATTTGTGAAGGCAGCACCGAGAAGACAGTAAAATCCTCCATGCGCTCACTGTCTGTGTGTGCTGTGGATCCTTTCTGTGCTTCAGAAATCCAGCTCTCAGCACTTCATAAATCATTTTTGACTTGACATCACCAAAGTTATATCATGATTTGGGTGCATTTCTAACTGAAAAAGAATCAGGAAAAATCTAGGCAGCATAGAAAAAAAATGAATTTGCAGGATGGTTGTTGTAAGAATTTTATCATATGTCCTCTTAGAATGGTAGCCTTTCAGACATATTTATCATAACTTTTTGGCACTCAGTCTTTAGAAAATGTCTACATCCTTATACAAGTGTCATCTCCTACCCCTCGTTTTCAATTGCAGCCAGAATGACATCAGGCTTTGCAGCTTTTCATTTTTCATTTCATTTACACTCTTCACACTTCACTGGTAAGTGAGGTCACTTCTTTAAAATTTGGGGTAAAGGCCAGCTTGACAAACTTTGGCAGAATGCTCTTTTGTAAATTGTCATTTCAGAGGGAGAATATGTGATTCAGGCATATTTAGGATTGTATTGTCACTATTGTCCTGTCACACGTCTGTGTCAATGGTGAGGGGTGTGTCATCTGTACATACTCCTTTTGTATAATGGTTACGTAGTTTCACCCTATAGGTGCTTATAGAAGTCACCTCGGAGCCCTCTGGGATCATTTCAGAGGAGATGTTCTATTTTTGGTCACCTATTGAGTTGGATGAAAAGAAATAATCGAGAGTCTATTACATGTAATGCGCTGAGAGACATTTACAAACTGCTCTGTAGTTTCTACTATTGACAACTTATAGCTTAGCTTTTAAGCAGGGGCAAGATTGCTTCTTTACGAAGCAAGATTAAGTTGTCATGAGAAATATTGAATTGTTATTCTGAAACATTTTGAAATGGGACTTGAGAATGTGGCTAGATTAGAAGTTGAGCTGTGGGGAAGATCTGCATAAATGAGTTTAGTTGGAATATTCTCGGACATAGAAAGTATTATGCAAAAAGCAAAATTGGGCAAACTGGATTTATACTCTTGCTTTATAATTACTAATCATGTGAAGTGGAACAAGTTACTTAGTGTGCTGGTTTTCCAAAGCTGCCATCACAGGTGACCACAGACGTAGTGCCTCAAAACAACGCAAATGTATTATCTTCCAGTTTCATAGTTAGGGGTCTGAGATGACCCTTGCTGGCTTAGAATCTAGGTGTGGGCAGGGTTGCATTCATTTCTGGAGGCTCTAGAGAAGATTCCGCCTCCTTGATTTTTCCAGCTTTCACGGGCCACCTATGTTCCTTAGCTCTTGTTCTTTCCTCCATCATCAGAGCCAGAAAGGGTTGAGTCCCTTTCACGTTCGGTCACTCTAACCTCCTCTTTAGCTTTCCTCTTCTGTTTTTAAGGACCTTTGTGATTGCATTTGGCCCACTCAGATCATCTAGATTATATTGCCATTTCAAGGACTTCACATCACAGTTGCAGTATTTTTTTTCCATACCAAGGATTAAGATATGGACATCTTGGAGGGGTTATTATTCTTTCTACCATACTTACCCCCTCTCATTTTAGTTTTCTGATCAGTTCCTACCTATCTCATAGGGTTCTTTTTTTTTTTTTTTCTCATAGGGTTCTTGTTTGCAGAAATAAACTTCTGTATGTTGAAGTGCCTGGTAAACACTAGGCTTTAAGTAATATGTAACTTTACTGAAGGAAAAGATTTTTAAGCAGTAGAACATTGGGACATCCCTTTGTTAAGGACACTTGGATTAAAAAGAACCACAGCACGTCTACCCATACAGAGTTTGGAGAGAAATTTGGGACGTGCTGTCTTCTGAACACATTTCTGTCTTTACTCCCTCCTTTCCTATTTTTACTTTCCTTTGTCCATGAAAAGCTGTATTAGGAAAATATGTGTTTTTTTTAAGTCCTTAAATTATAAATAGTGTCAATACCTTTTTCTCTCCCAAAATAAAGAGAGTTCCCAAAAAGGGGAGAACAGCAGTCCAAAGCTGTAGAGACTTCAAAGAAGATGAAGATGAGGGGAAAAAATATGAATATTTTTAACCAGGTTTCTGGTAACTCTTCTGAAAGTGATTAAAGTAGATGGGTTCCCAGGGATTAAATAGAGAATGGGTGGTAAAGTCGTAAACAAGAGGGTACAGACTACTCTTAAGAAAACCCCTCGAGAAAAACAAGAAAGTGGGACACTATATAAACATGAAAATAGTTTTTTTTTTCTATTTCATTTGTAATAGCTAAAATTGAATAAGTGTTAAGTGACTCTGATCTGTTGAAAGAATTCATGAACCAAGATCAGAAGGTTTTACTCTGCCTTTGATTTGTCATTCTACACAGTTAACGTTATATTTCTAACTCTTCTCATCACCACAAATCTTTTGCTATTATTCCCCAAATGCTTTGAACTGGAGTGATTCATTCATGTCATAAATTGGAGAGCGTGTGGGTTCTTCTTACCCTGGTAACTGGAGAGGCCCAAAAACAAAGGCAATGCTGGGTATTTCTCAAGGGTGAATAATTTTTAGAAGGCAAGCTTTAAACTGTCACATTTCTGATTGTCTGTGATTCACACCAATATTGTGCTCTGTGATGGCTTCATTGAGAGGACTGTCATGTTCTATGGGGGACTCAGCCAACCTGCTCTTTTACCAGTAGCTGGTGTGAAAGCCATGCTGCGCCAATGGCTTGTTCACAGGAGGCAGGTCAATCTTTGAAACCACAGATTGTTTCAGGTAAGAGAAAAATATGTGAGGAGAGAAGAGATGTCAAGGACAGTGCTAAAGAGAAAGAAAATGCTTGTCTGAGTTTTACCTGCAGCTAACATTGTTAAAAATGGTAGCAGCTTAATGAAGCATGAAGTACTAACGGCATTAATAAGCTGGGAGAGGACCTTATTCATTCCAATTTGGATTCCATTCACTCGTGTTACTAGTTTTTCTTAGGACTGAGCTAAAATTTTGATACCTTCTGGGTCTGCCAATGCCCTTTAGTGTTGATAATTAATTTTGAAGAATTAAGATGTATTTATCGAGCTCAGGATGCAGTGTAGTCACAGTATGAAGCAGAGTTAACATTTATCAAGATAATAAAGTAAGCGCATTAAACATTTGCTCAGTAAGAGCAAGCACTAAATTACCAGTAGTGATAAAACCACTGTGTAAAAGACAATCATTTGTTTATTAAAGTAAGATGCGATAGTGACATTTTAAATTCAGATCATAAAAATTTCCCAACAAAGCCCCAAAATATTATATAAGGAATAAGATCATAGACCCAGGTGTACCTGACACCCACCTGTAAGAATTGACTCACACGCTTTCTTGTGTCAACTCTCCACTTATCCTACCCTATCCCACCTTCCAGATTATTTAGAAGCGAATTCCATTCATATCACTCTCTCTATAAATATTTTAATATGTATCTCTGAAGGATACAGCTCTTCTGTAAATAAAACCATTATCACAGCTAAAAATTAATACTATTACTACGACTTTAACGCTGACAAATATCCAGTCAGTATTCAGGTTCATCACAGTTATGTCCAACTTTGTTTTAGCAGCTGTTTCGTTGAATCGGGGCACACCTGAAGTCACATGATGCATTCGATACGTCTCTAAAGCCTCTCTTAACCTATACCCCCTTAGTTTTTATCGCCTTGCAGTTTCTTTCTTTCTTCTTCTTTAAATTGAAGTATAATTACCATTCAGTGTTATGTTAGTTCCAGGTGTACAATATAGTGATTCAGCAATTCTGCACAGTACTCAGTGCTCATCAAGATAAGTGTACTCATGATCACCTTTCTTTGATTCATCCATCCCCCTCTTTCCTCCCCTCTAGCGACTACCCATTTGTTCTCTGTATTTAAGAGTCTGTTTCTTTTATTTGTCTCATTTTCTTTGTTTTGTTTCTTAACTTCCACACGAGTGAAATCATATGGAATTCCTTTTTCTTTAACTGACTTATTTCACTTAGCATTATACTCTCTAGTTGTTGGAAATGGCAAGATTTCCTTCCTTTTTATGTTTGAACTTTATTCCTGTGTGTGTGTGTGTGTATGTGTGTGTGTGTGTGTGTGTGTGTGTGTGTGTGTGAGATCTTCTTTATCCGTTCATCCGTCAGTGGATGGAAACTTGAGTTGCTTCTATATCTTGGCTATTGTAAACAAAGCTTCCATAAATATAATGTTTTCATTTTCAAATTATCTCTATGTATGAGTGATTTCATTTTCCTTGGGTAAATACCCAGTAGTGGTATTACTAGATCATATGACAATTCTATTTTTAATTTTTGAGGAACTTCCATCCTGTTTTCCACCATGACTATACTAATTGACATTTTCACTACCAGTTCACGAGGGTTCATTTTTCTCTACATTCTTCCCAACATTTATTATTTCCTATGTTTCAGACTTTAACCATTCTGGCAGGTGTGAGGGGGATATTTCATTGTTTTGATTTACATTTCCCTGATTATTAATGATGTTGAGTATCTTTTCAAGTGTCTGTTGACCATCTATATGTCTTTTTGGAAAAATGTCTATTCAGGTCTTCAGCCCATTTTTAATTGTATTATTATTATTATCGGTGTTGAGCTATAGAAGTTCTTTATATATTTTGGATAATAACCCCTTAATGGATAAGGCATTTACAAATATCTTCTCCCATTCAGTAATTGCTTTTTTGTTTTGTTCATAGTCTGCTAATTTAAAGCTTTGTTAATTACAAGTTTAATTTTGCTTTTCTTTTCCTTGGTTGGGGAGACATAGCTAGGGAAATGTTTCTGCAGCTGATGTCACAGAAATTACTACCTGTGTTTTCTTCTAGGAGTATTATGGTTTCAGGTCTCAGATGTAGGTCTTAACCCATTTTGAGTTTATTTTGTGTGTAGTATAAGAAAGTATAAGAAAGTTTCATTCTCTTGAGTGTAGCTGACTGGTTTTCCCAGCACTATTTACTGAAGAGACACTTTTCCCCAGTGTATATTCTTGCCTCCTTTGTCCTGACCGTGTAATTGTGGGTTTATGTTGGGCTCTCTATTCTATTCTATTCTATTCTATTCTATTCTATTCTATTCTATTCTATTTTCTATTGATCTTTGTGTCTATTTTTGTGCCATTACCATACTGTTTCAATTACTACAGCTTTGCAGTATATCTTGAAATCTGGGATTATGATACCTCCAGTTTTGTTCTTTCCCAAGATTGTTTTGGCTCTGGGTCTTTTGTGGTTCCATGAAAATTTTAGGATTATTCGTTCTAATTCTGTGAAAAATGCTGTTGGTATTTTGATAGGGATTGCATTAAATCTGTAGATTTCTTTGGGTATTATGGGCATTTTAACAATATTTGTTCTTCTAGTCCATGAGCATAGAACGTCTTTCCGTTTGTTTATGTCATCCCTTCATAGTAAATAGCAGTATCTTATATAACTGCAATTTTCTCCATGTTGCTCTTTAATTTAACAATATATCCCTCCATTTAGTGCTCTTGCACCTCAGTTTTTCCTGGCTATTCTTGCTTGACAAGTCCTCCAAATCTTTGTAATCAACTTGTCCAGTTCTGGGAAGAAAAGAAAAACTACTGTTTTTAGAGAAAAAAAAAAAGAAAGAAATTTCTTTACATTTATATATATATATATATATACACTTAATAAGAGCTAAAAAGTAAGTCTTGTTATTTTCCAGAGCTATAAGTTGAGATTTCCCTTTTTGCAGAAAGAGCAAGAGAAATCCTTCAAGTACTTTCCCATAAATTATTAAGCATTGATTAAAACACCCGTAAAAGATAAATTTCAACATATAATTGAACATTTTGTCTTCAAAGGATAAACTCAGTTAGATTATTGTTTCTTAGGAATGTGGAGTGGTAGTGTAGTTCATTTTCAAATGTATACATTTCATGTGAGTTTAATATAAAAAAAGCCTGTTTCAGTCGAGGCTAGTGTTTCTGTGTCTCTCATAATGCAGGAAGCACTTACTCCGAATTGAAATCACACATTTGCTTTCCTGTAACTCATTAAGTTGACACTCAGCAACTGTAGTTGACAGTTGGCAGGGAGAGGGTGGTGGTGAGCGGAATAAATAGGCTGTACAGGGCAACTGGGTGATCCTTACAAATCATTTTAGTATGTAAAATTATTGTAAATGAATTTGTCTGAAAGGAATTATAAGCAGACAAGGGGGCTGTCCTGGACTTCACCACATTATTCTAGGTTTAGTGAAGTTTGTGCAAATTTATAAGAGACATAAAACTCGCCCAGAAAGTAATAATTGCTGGTATCTCTAGGTTAATATTTTTTAAGTTTGGCGCATCATTTCAAAGCTTTTATTGTTGGAATTTGATTTATACAGGGTCTAGTAATAGTATTTTCGAAATCTGTAGATTCATCTCTTCAGAGCATTTTTAAGATTGTAATGAGCCACTTCTCTGTGATTGCACAGAAATTTTTGCTAGGGAGTAAGAACTTGGTAACCTGTGATGTGATGAGAATGGGTCTTTGAGTGAATCCTATATTGGACTCAGACTTTCAGTGATATCCCTGCATCTGGCCCCACTCTTTTACCCCTGATTTCTCTTCAGATCAGCCTCTGTGAGGTTCTGTAGGTCTTCTCGGGCCTCCAGCAACTCCCAAGTGCTTGAGGCCATGACCTCTATTATCCCTCATCAGCTAACTATCATGCATGTTCCAGAAAAAAGCTGGATGGTTCTTACCTTCTTATTTTTTTCTTACTGGTTTCTATTTTATTTCTTTATTCCCTCTTTTGAGGTCTCAGGTCAAAGCGGATAATTACACCTACTGCGTCTATCAACCCAAACACAGAGCTGTGTACATACCTCCAGTTTTGTTCTTTCTCAAGATTGTTTTGGCTCTGGGTCTTTTGTGGTTCCATGAAAATTTTAGGATTATGCGTTCTAATTCTGGAAGCTTCCCAGCTTATTCCAATGGATACCATGCCTGGAAACACCTGATTCATGGAACCCTTTGTGGTTCTGAAAATATGTAGCTCCCATTGTTTCCTGAAAGCCAGTGAACCTATATGGATAAATCCGAGAACTTGACAAACTTGCTAGTAGAACTGAGAATACAGATGAGTTTTTAAATATACTGGATTTGGCATCACAGCACATAGAAACATTAAACTCGCAAGAGCAGGTGCTAGACTACAGCAGAGTTTTCTCAAAATTAAGCAGCTTTGTTATGTGAGCAACTGTTTGCTTTAGGAAGTTCACCAACAGCACTGTCGGGGGCGGGGGAGGCAAAGCTCAGCACTGAACAGATATTAGATGACCACATGTGGTTCCCTTGAGAGATTAAGGCAGGAAAAAATGAAAGAGAGTAATTTAGATCAAGTCCTATGAGAAAGGTGAAATGTCATCCTCCATAGAGAGTGTCCATTATTAATATTTCTATGGCTTTCATGGGGATCAGGCTTATAGGAAACTGAGATTCTATGGCCTTGTTACATCATTAAGGATGCATACTTTGACCTAGCTCTCTGAACTGCACACCAGTGATATTCAAAAGTCTCAGTAAAATCCACAGAATGCAGTACTCTTTGGTAGCATTTTCCTAGACCTGTGATTCTTCTGAATATAAGGCAGCTGGGATACAGTGGATTTCTGAGAGTCATTGCAGAGAATATTAAAAAAAAAATCCAGACTGAACAATTCATGTGTTATAAATCGATTGTGATTGTAGGTGTTAGACTTATCTGCATGGGTTTTAGGTGAGCTGAGCTGTTCAGCCCAGGGCAGCGTCTAGAATAGCCAGTTACTAGGTTGCTCGCTATAGGCCGTGAGGTCTCCTCTTTCACCCTAGTGCTATTCTAGTATCATCTTACCTCAGCCATAATGGTAAAAAGCATCCCTGCCTACGGTGTCATATGTTACTTGTTAGTGTGGTACTGAAGAATTCTTCAGAAAGATTTTGACCACCAGTTCCACCCTATATGAGATCAAGTTCTTAATACGATGCACATGATAAAAGGAACATCTAATTTAATGCTACATCAGTGAAGTAATTACATGATATTTTGCTAGATGACATCTGAATGGAGTTTGAAATGGGAAGTTATCTCTGTTACAGTAGAATGTTAAACATTTGATGTTTTTCAAAAGTTATTTGGAATTTTTAAGGTATGAAGTTTGTAAAAAAAAAAATGCCCCGACAGGAAAAAAAAAAAGTTGGGGTCTTGTGTGTTGCAATCTAAGGTTCATTGGAGCCTAGCTGTCACAGCATTCTTATACTTCTTACAGTGAGGAATTTGCTTTCCTTGTTGCATACCACAGATTAGGGTTTTGTTCATCTGGATAAAAGGTTTAATAATTACGGATTTTTGACGAGTCTTTATACTGAAAACACAAGACATAATTAATACAAGGGCATAGGTACATTAGGGAATTATTCTATGAGGGTCATTAAAATTTTGTTGTACTTAGAACATCACTGTTAAAAATTTTACACAGCATTCTCTGATGCCTTCAAAGAATACTTCTATTCATTGTGTTTTTCAATAATGCTGTCTACCACATTCTTAAAAGTTTATTCAAAATACTACATGCCAACTAATTTAATTAATTTTGCATGAAATGTGAAAGAATCCATAGAAAATAAATGAAAGAGGGATATTGTTTTGAAATGGGGCTCTTCTAATATTCTCTAAGGCAATGACTGCTTTTCCATGTCACTTAATGCTGGCTGCTATATTGAATTATAGAAAGAATCTGTGGGGTTTCTAGTATAACTTTGTTTCACGGATTTCATCTATTATTCCAGAGCCAACATAGAAGCTCCTAAGTCATAAATCCACATTGTAGCTCTAAGAGAATTTGGCCTTTTCCTATATTTGCCTTCTAATCTGCTTTCTAAACAAAGCTCTTTATCTCTTACCTTAGTGTGCCTTTATTATTAACGTTGGGTACCTATGATCCCTAATTATGCTTTGTTATTTCTCTTTTGTTTTCTATTTAAAAATACTTTTGTGCGATTTTTTTCTGAATGGAAACATGTTAATGTAAAAAAATATATAAATAGATTCTTTTTCCAAAGAACATGCAGTGTTTTGTTTTCATCACCTTATTATATCTTCTTCCATGATTTTGACTTTGGAAAATAAACATTGTGAAACAGAGGGTAAAAGAGTTTAAGTAATTTTCTTGGTACATAGACACATAATATGATGAACACCTAAGCAATGCTTGTCTTGGTTCCTGCAAGTGAAAAAGCATGCTGCTGTTGACTGGGAATCAAGATATAACAGGGAAAAAAAGTGTTAAACTCATAGAAGTAACATCATAGTACATTATTATAACTCTGGTTATGCAAATAAAAGTAATTAATATTGGATGCCCACTATTTCAAAAGAGTTATAGTAAGGATTGTAACATCTTTAAAGATATAAAAGCTCTAGTCTCTGACCTGGAGGAGCTCACAATTTAGTCACTTATATTTTTGTCATTTTATAAACCCCGCCACGAAAAGTTTAAGATTACCAGAAATTGAGATTAGAGCTTTATGTTTATAGTAGAAAGAACCCTCTCTGTGTTGTATCAGATTAACCAATTCGTATGTTCCTCAGTGAGTTTATTATAAAAAAAAAATTCCACATGCATGAATTGTTGAATGTGGATTGTCTAATAGAGATAATTCCTTATAAAAACACCCCAAAATTGCAGAAACAACAAATATTTTGGATAAGGATTGATCATATTCCATTTTACTCCTAATCTTGTTCTTTCTCTGATATTTGTTTTGCTTTAATTGTTCTTTATTTAAAAAACAAACTTAAAAAATTTTTTTTTTAAAACTATGACATTGGTGCATCTGGGTGGCTCAGCTGGTTAAGTGCCTGCCTTTAGCTCAGGTCATGATCCTGGGGTCCTGGGATCAAGCCCCACGTTGGGCTCCCTCTGCAGCAGGGAGCCTGTTTCTACTCCTCCTCCCCACTTGTGCTCTAGCTCACTGTCTCTGTCACTATCTCTCCCTTTTTCTCTCAAATAAACAAATGAAATCTTTAAAAAAAAACTAAGACATTTATGTTAATACATTATCATAGCAGGAGATTGGATGAAAAGTCAAAACTCTCCTCCTCCTCAACTCCTTATTCTCAAAAGTCAGTGGTAATAGCTTTAACATGTATGTGCAGGTTCTTCCCCAGAATGTCCAAGCATGTACACACATGCATAGATACGTGTGTCTGCTTGCACTGATACTTACCTGTATACCCTTGTAAATATAGATTCATAGTATTTCCCACCTGGACTGATAGTAAAACAGAACCGATAGCCCAGACCAATGAGAGCAGATGTCTCAGCTGTTCCTTGCTATGCTGAGGTGAAAAGAGGTCTCAGGGGACAGGAGGCGGCATGTGGGAGGCTTGGGCAGCAGCAGTTTACCAACAAGTACAGAAGCCTATTTCAGAATTCTGATAGTTTTTCTACAGCTGTGCCTGAAAGGCCTATTCCAGCCCTACTTTCAATCATTTGATGGCGCATGGTTCCTCTGGTGGCACACTTGTGCTCATGTTCTTTCTCCTAAAGGCCACAAAAGCCCAGCATCGGAGCTCTTAAGGTTGCCCCTTCTATACTAACTTTATATATATATATATATATATATATATATATATATATATATATATTTATTTATTTATTTATTTATTTATTTATGATAGTCACAGAGAGAGAGAGGCAGAAACACAGGCAGAGGTAGAAGCAGGCTCCATGCACCAGGAGCCCGATGTGGGATTCGATCCCCGGTCTCCAGGATCGTGCCCTGGGCCAAAGGCAGGCGCCAAACCGCTGCGCCACCCAGGGATACCTAACTTTATATATTTTTAAGTTTGATCCCTTGGAGTTGACCATGGACACTGTACATGCACTCATGAAGGCCTCATGTCAAAACTGAGCAGCAGATGAAGTTTATTTCCAGAACATTCCTTTCACAATCCCCTCTGTGTTCTCTTTGTTGTCCAGTGGGTCCTTTGGTCACATTTTAATGAGTCCATCCTCCCACTTGTACCATTCCAGTGATTCTAATTATTCAGAGCTTAGCGTTTTCAGGCTCCCCCCATCTCAGAGCATTTAGTAAACAAAAAAACATATCATGTTGCTTTATTATCAGAGTACTTTTGATGTGTCTCTTTATTACAATGTATTATCAACCCATGGATGGTAGGACTGTATTTTAAACTAGTTTATATCTATCTTTCTACCCGGGGCATTGCATATAAATGTCACTCAATAATGTTTGTGCATTATTCCTTTGGGTAACATTGGTTATGCACTATCACAAAACATCTAGAATGTTTACTTTTTATGCCTTCATATTTTATGTAGATTTCAAAATAAAGGATTGCCACAGTCCACTCAATGGTCACTCTGTTAACATATAGTAACTTCATGTCTTTCTTTATTTTCCTTTAAAAAAATACATGGTTACTTCTTACACAGAAAGTGTAATCACCCTTCACTTAATATGTTTAATCAGTTGTCTGCAATCAGTTTCAGTCAGTTTTCTGCCGGTCCTAGAATTTCTTCTTCATTATTTTTTGAGAATTGGAAAGTAATTGATATTTATTATTTACAAGTCTTATACTTTGTATGTATTATCTCATTAATTCAAGTAGTCCCTCAGTACCGTACTTATTATTTACCCTAATTTGTAGAAAAGAAAACTAATTTCAGAAAAGTAAAATTGTCTGTCCAAGGTCACATAAATGCTAAGGCCACAATTTGAACACAGGGCTGTGCCTCTAAAGCTCTGTTGTTTTCGCTCTTCATACTAATTCCACCTTCGTGTACTTCTCTGAGGATGAGGTGATATTCTCGAGTATATTTTCCAAACTCTCAGGCACTTACCCACACATGGAATTTCTAACTCATACCTTGTACTTTCTAACACAGTACAGTGAGTAAATTGGTGCGTAATGAATGCTTTAGGTGATCATGATTATAATGGAATTTTAAAAATCAGATGAGATGATGTCGATGATTTGTTAGAGAACTAAAATCTCATTGTAACCCATTTTCCTTTAAAGCCATGGCTGTCAAGATGAAACATCTCGTTTTAGCAAACGGCATTAAGCATGAACAGGCAACAGTAAAATCATTTCAGGGAATGTAATAGGGTTAGGGAATAAAATCTGAAATAAAATCGACTGTAGCATTAAGCTTTATATGTGAAAAACAAAATGGTGAGAATACTTTGGAATTCAAAGTTGCACGCTGTTGTCGCCACTGTTCCCAGGTGTTCCAGATCGCCTATGTGATTGTGAAAGCAGCAAACTCCCCTCGTCCTGGAAACTGGATTTTGGAACGCTCGCTTGATGGTGTTGACTACAGGCCCTGGCAGTACCATGCGGTGACAGACACCGAGTGTCTAGCTCTCTACAATATCTATCCCCGCACCGGACCCCCGTCATACGCCAAAGATGATGAGGTCATCTGCACTTCCTTTTATTCCAAGATACACCCCTTAGAAAACGGAGAGGTAAGAGGAGGAAACTCACCATAAGTACATTGAAATCGGCCTGTCAGAAAGATGTGAATATATCAGTAATTAATGTCAGGGAGATTTTAAAATAGGATTTAGCAGAAGTACATTTAAATGAGTTATTAAATAAAAAGGAAAAACCCAAGGTGACTAGAATTTTAACTACCTTCATCTACTCTGTGTCTCCCTCATCCAATAAAGATCAGAAAAGCAGAAATGGATTTAAGTCAGCAAGTCAGTGATTAGTTTCACAGGTAGAGAGACTTTTCTGACATCAAGATTGCAAATAATCGGACAAAGATTAAGACTTTCACGGAGGGTGTGTGTACTCTGGTCTCCAGATGGAGACAAAAGAGGTGAAATTTAGGGAAAAATATAGTTGATATGAAGGGCATTCTGTTGGATTTTGGGTGTTTTCCTGTGCTCGCCACATAGGGCTAAATTTGTTTTTTTTGTTTGGGGTCAGGCTTCCTATCATATGCTTAATTCAGAAGTGCTCAGCTTCTCTGTAGCATCTCCTACCCTTTGGTCAAGATTTTATATTTATTCAAACCATGGCTTCCCCTGTTACCACCTGTGTGATCTTGAGCCAGTGACTGAAATTTTCTCTGCTTCAGTTTCATCTCCCATAAATTGGGAAAAATAATAATAGCTCTTATTTAATATGATCATTAAGAAAATCAAATGAATTATTCCATTTGACGCAGTACAACAGTGCTGACAGACAGGTACTAGGTGTTCTGTAAGCATTAATTCTTTTTATATTTGAATAGTAATAATAATAACCATCATTATCAGTTGTAGTAGTCGTCTCCTCTCAGATACCCTAACCTTGACTTAGTGATTCTCTCGGATGCTCCAATATTTCCCTAATCTGTCTCCCTTCAGGAGCTGTGGCCTGGCTACTTTTGTCCTACCTGCTAATATACATCTCAATTTATACTCCAATCTGACAGTCGCTCCTCACTCATCCACACACCTGAAGCTAGTATCATTTTTTATATTCACATTTTCAGTAAACCCATATCCATAATATGTGAGGTCCACCTCAGTCAGTCGAGGATTATCTTTTTAAACATTATTCAGAGAAGTTAGATTCTTGACATAAATCGATCACTCTCCCTTTGTCAAATTATTGTCATATTATTCTACGAATGTATTCTAGTGCCTCACTGTGTCTCAGATTCCATGTTCAAAAATATCAGTTTCGGAGAAGAAAAATTCCAAATGGTTCTCTCAGCAGAGATTTCAATCTGCCAAATGACAAGGAGTCAAATACAGGGAGTCAAACAGCTGTTCAACTTGCTTTGTGCCCAGAGGCATCCAATTCCTGGCCAGTTTGGCCTGAGGATATGGGAGTAGGGATGGAGCGCAGAGATAATATATTTGAGTTGAATTTTTATTATTTTTCCCCCTGGATCTCGTATTTACCAGAACTTGTAATTATATAATATTTATAAAGCTATTTTTTACCTTGAAAAAATGATCCAATTCAGAAATTGATTGAACAATATTAAAATGTGCTTAGATATATATGTAACCTACAGGTTTACAGGCATATCCCCAATGCATGCCCACCCAAAGGATGGTTCTCCATCCTTTAGACCAGGTCAGCCTACTGACATGGAGCAAACAGAAATGTTTGTTTGCCCAGCTGGCTATATTATTTGCATTCCTAGACACTTACTAACAACTACTCATCGATAGTGGCTCTTAGGAGCTACTTACTCACATTTCTCTGTGACATGTGTTTAATTAAGCCTATTTCTTTTTCATAGGGAACTGGGTGTTAGAAAAAGAAAGTAATTCAAAATATTTGAAATACAGTGGTAGTATTTAAGAGTTAGAATTAAATTCAGACCTCTCCTGAAATTCCTGTCATATTTTATATAGCTTTCTCTGTAAAACATCTGACTTTTTGGAATAAACAGGTCCAGGGAAGGTAGGTGATATATATTCTCCAAAATTTCCCCCTCACTGGTAACAAAACTGAGATAAGAATCCAGGTAACCAGATACCCTGACCAACACTGGAAGTTGATTTTTTTCTCTTTCTTTAAAGTTAGTAGTTGATAAACTCAAGAATTTAGAGGAGACAGAGATGCTGGATCCAGTACAAGATGAAAGAGTCCTAATTCTGAGGTGTCATAATATAGAAGAAAGTATAGGAGATGGGAAGACTGGGTTCTCGTCTTGCTTCTAGTTTTCGTGGGATCTTGGGTTGGTCAGTTAATTGCTCAGAGATTGAATTTCTTGAATACATGACTTAGTTTAATGTATAAATTGTCCTAGGATATCTTTATAATGCAATTTTGGGTATCATCTGCCATATAATGTGGGAATATTCTAAAATTTTTGGATGCTTACCTCCAGTACTTCCCAGACCAATGATTGTGAAACAAATCTTACTAACTTTTAGTTATAAAATGATGCTTTTTGGATACCACCCGAAATAAAATTATTAGTACTTATGTTCAAAACTTCTCAGAGAAGTAATACTCAAGTAAGAAAAATAAACATATAAACCAGTAAATGCAGAAAATATAAAAAGAAGAAGAAGAAAGAAAAGGAAAAAAGGAAATCCTACAACAGAAATCTTTTTTTGAAGATTTTATTTATTTATTCATGAGAGACACAGAGAGAAGCAGAGACACAGGCAGAGGGAGAAGCAGGTTCCAGGCAGGGAGCCCCATGTGGGACATGATCCCAGGACCCCAGGGTCATGCCCTGAGCTGAAGGGAGATGTTCAACCCCTGAGCCACCCAGGCGTCCCCCTACAAAAGAAATGTTTACAGAGAGTAAACAACTCCCTCAGTTGAGCCAAAGGAGTCACACTGAGATCTCTTCTCAGAATAGAGGGAAACCAGAAACAATTCTTGGTATCACACAATTTCAAGACCAATATGGAAAATTATCTCCAATATGAGTTAAACTAGGCCTATAACAGAATTTACTTCCAATGTTGATGGATAATTGTATTAAGTATAGAATTGCAGAGTTGCAGCGTTTTTCTTTCTTTTGGCACATGTTGTTGTCTTCTGGTTTCCATTGTTAATGTAGAAAAGTTTAGTTATTGAGTAATTTACCTATTGTCTGTTTTCTTTGATTTCTTTAATAAAAAATCTTTACTATGATGCTCCAGATTGGCACTCCCCAATACAGTAGTCACTAACCATATGGTATTATTTAATTTAGATTTTATTAACTCAAATAGAATGAAAATTCAGGTGCTCAGTTGCATAGCTACAATCGGGTGATAAATAGCCACATGTGACTAGCAGCTACCATGTTGAATTATTCAGAATAGAACCTTTCTGTCATTGCACAGAGTTCTGAGCAGCACTGCGGTGGATGATACCTTCTTAATTTCTGGATTGAGATTTATTTGGTTGGTATGTTTGCAGAGTCACATCTTTCATCAGTTCAGGAAATAATTCAATCATTAACTCTCCAAATACTGTCTCCTTCCTTCCTATTTGTCTCCTCTATAAATACAATCAAAAATAATTTGGAACTTCTCACTGTATATTTTATACTCTTTTGTATACATCCAACCTCTTGGCCTTTATTCTTGATTTTAGTTTACTGATTCTCTCTTTACCTACGTAAAAATCTGCTATTAAAACTATTCATAGGCTTCTTGATTTCATTTATTACACTTTTCAGTTCTAGAATTTATCTTTGTTTCATTTTTGAATAGTTTAGCATCTAATTTTAAATTGAAATTGCATGGATTTATAGATATCTAAGTTTAACAAGATTATATGTACATTTTTAATATTCTATCTTTATCTCCTTGAGCATAAAGTAACAATTATTTAATACTTTTTGTTTGATAATTCTAATATCTGGCTTCTGTGGATGTATATTATCTGATCTGCTGATTCTTTTTTCTGATGTCTTATGTGCTCATGTTTCTCACTTTTACAAAACAGAAGTTATATTTTTAAATGTGTATGTAGAAATCATTTGAGGCCTAAGATATGGTATTGTGAGGATTTTCTGATGCTTCTACCAGGCAGTGGCAATATGGCTGATCTTACTGAGTATGAGATGATTTCACTCATACGTGAAATTTAAGAAACAAAGCAGATGAACATAGGGGAAGGGAAGGAAAAACAAAATAAGACAGAATCAGAAAGGGAGACAGACTGTAAGACACTCTTAATTCTAGGAAACAAACTGAGGGTCGCTGGAGGGGAGATGGGTGGGGAGATGGGGAACCAGGTGATGGGCATGAAGGAAGGCATGTGATGTAATGAGGACTGGGTGTTATATGCAACTGATGAATCACTAAATTATACTTCTGAAACTAATAAACACTATATGTTAATTAAATTGAATTGAAATAAATTTTAAAAATTAAAAAAATACAGTTTTAGGGAGTAAAATTTCTGGGACTTCGGTAACACAAAGCTGTAACAGCTGTTTTAATTCCAGTTTACTTTAGGCTTCCTGTTTTTGGAGTCTAGACTGAAGTATGTGGGATTTACCAAAGCCCCACCCATACAAGTCTTATTGCTTCCTAGCACATTAATGCCATCAAAGCACTGCTTAGTCTCAGCCATGTCTTCTGGACAGGGAAATGCCCACCAGACAAAAGCTGTCGCAAAATGCCCTTTACCTCTTTTGACATCTTTGTTCTCCTTCATATCGAGAAGGTGATTTTCTACCCTTTTGATAACTATCTACTGGCTTAAAATAAATGTTTTGACATTTTTCTGCACTTGGTCTGGTTGTTATCATTGACTGTATTAACACTCATTATATAATCTACCATAAAAAGGAGCATGGTCTCATATGCATTTTTAAAGTTTATTTTGAAAAAAAAAGAAAATTTATTTTGGAATAATCATAAACTTACATAAATGTAAGAAGAGTATAGAGAATCCCCATGTCTTCTTGACCCAGCTCCACTGTTCATACCTTCAAAGCCACTATGCATAGGTCAAAACTAAGAAATCAACATTGATTGCATTATATTACATTGATACATGATTTCATTCATTTCTTCCATGTCTTATTTGTTTTCTGGGATCCAGTTTTGGATACCTAATTGTATTGTCATTGTGTCTTCTTAGTCACCTCCGAATTATGAAAATTTTCTAATCTTCTTTTATTTTTCGTGACTTTAGTTTTCATCACTTTTAAAAGCACAAAGCACTGGTCAAGTGCTTTGTGGCATATTAGTTTATTCATTTTGCATTCTTTGATGTTTTCTCATGATTAAACTTGGCTTCTGGATTTTGGGGAAGGATACCATGGAGGTGAAACAGCTTCCTCACTGCATCACTCCCATTTCTTTTTATCTTTTTATATGGACATCTGTTGTCTATTTCCTTTTAATTGTTTTATAAATATTACTGTGCTTTTTTTTTTTCTTCTTTTTAGAGAGAGTAAGAAAGGTGGGGAGGGACAGAAAGAGAGAAAGAATCTCAAAGCAGGCTCCTTGCCCAGTGTGTTTTTAGATAGATTTTTATTTTGGACAGCAGTTCCTAAATATTCACTATGATTTGAAATATACATTTTTGACTAAGCGTTGATGATCATTTGCTTCCAGTCTTTCACAATACCGTTTAAATATAAATTTAAGTCAGAGAATAAGAAAAATAAGAACAAAGTATTTTAAGGCCCATCCAAGAAACAAGATATGATAAAAAAAAGTCTCAATTTTAACACAGTAATTAAGCAATAATGATTATGTTATAGGCATAGAATATTAATAGAAAATAATCTTCTGTGACTAATATCAAATCTATCAAGTCTAAGGTTTATTGCATTGTTACTCGCCTGGAGAATTTTGGGGACATGTCAAAATGTTTAGAACATTTTACAATATTATACTTCAGATGAAAAGTGCCTCACTTTAGACCTGAAAGTTACCTTAGGTAAATTCCTCATTGCTCTATTAAAACCCTTTAACAATACCCTTCAATATTATAGCCCTCAACTTCAGCTTCTTCTGTATCCAAACTGTAATACTGCCTGTTGCCTGTGTCATTATTAAAAGCCATGTGGCTTTTTCTTCTGCTCTCTTGAATTTTAGCAACATCATCTCTGCTTATTTCTTCTACTTTATTTTTTGCTCCAGCCACCCCCACTCTTTTCCCCTCCATCCTCAGGCTTGGCCTCTTCTCTGCCCTCCACTTCACATTTCCTGAAAGAGATCAACAAATGTTGATCATGTGGATTCACCAGAAGGGTGGGCACACATCCAGTCCCCTAGACAACTAGATTCAACTACTTCCAAGAAAGGGATTAGTCCTGCAGTCTAGCATCCTGGGCTTGCACCCAGAGGGAGAAGAGTTCACTCTGAGCTATGAGATGATCAAGTCTCAGGCCCTGGCAAAGGAGAGAAAATGGAGGACAGTGGAGGTATAATAATATGACCCAGTATGTTGTTATCCAAGCTGTATACAGAAGGAGGCTTTGAACAAAAGCCTTCAAGGATTTTCATTTTAGAAAAATTATGTATCATCAATGCCAAGAGAGTCCTTAGCAGGCAACATGCCTTGCCTTGCTTTGAGAGAATGATCCTGAGCTCCCTAGTAGGAGCTGTAGGGTATGAAGCAACAGACTCCAGGGGTCCTCCATTACTTTGAGGCCAAAGAGAAAAGCTTTGGTGGGAACAGCTGCGTAGGTATACCTCCCCAGCGGCACTACAGGGCGCCAGCTCTATCAAGAGCTACTATTGGCTCAAGTGCTGCCCCTGCAGGAAGCATTTGCCCCAAGATGCTATTGAGAACTGCTAACAAGAACCGCCGCCTAGAGACACGACTGACAACCATGCCTGCCGCACTAGTGCCTCTCGAACTTGGCTTTACTTGGACATCCTCATCGAGGACATTTGAAAGAGCTGTTTCTTGGTTCAGGGCTTATAATTCAGTAGATTTGGGAAGGATTTAGGAAGCTCTCTATATATTTTAACAAGTGTCCTGATGATTTTGATGCTCCTCCTCTGAACTTCTGTTCAGATTTTCCAGCCTTCTCAAACTCTGGAGAAGAACTGATCATCAGCTATTTAAGGCAAGAGCATCAGTCATTCTGCTATGCTACTTCTACCTAAAGAGACATGTTTTTCTGTCAGGAAACATGATTGGCTTTGGCAGACTAAATCCCTGGGTAGGTTCAGGTTGAGTAAATAGAATTTGAGCTATAACTAGGTTATGGACGGTTGAAGAGGTGGCTGAAAGGGGGCGGTCACATTAATATTATTGACAAGGATGGGGATGTAGAGATGGGACTACTTTAGGGGTCCTAGAATGAAAATCGTCATCAATGTTTTTCTTTTCTATGAGACTCTCTCCTTTCCCTGGCTGGGATTATTCCTTTTAATTTCTTTGGGTTGTCACTAGACTGCTAACTAAATATGCATGGTTACCATAGTAATTTTTGCTTCAATTTCCTCATACAGAGGAAGAGTTATTTACATATGATTTCTTCTCCTTACTGCTCTTCTGGACTGCAACTCAAATGGAACTTAGATTCACTTTGATTCTGCTTTTGAAACATGGCAGGCTTATATAAAAATCCCTGAGAAACCATCATTAATTCTGGAAGACTCTTTTTTCCCCCTGTAAACTATATGTAGAGCTTTGATATAGTTTTGATTTCCTCTGTGACAGAATTTTATATACACAGACAGAATATTTTCCTTCCTCTTTTCATCACCTGACATTATGGTGATTCTTAGACCTGCAAACACTGGAGAATGAAGAAATGAAACCAACATTATATTTAAAATCGTTTCGGAGATCTTTCTTTGATGTAATACTGTTGAGGGTATAGCATGACGGCGCAGAAGTTGTGTGGAAATGAGGAACGGGACTTTCACAATTTTCCTTGGAGTTGTTCCTCTATGGAACAGCAGCCAGGGATCACTAATTTGTATCAGTTATGAATAGAGACTTAGGGAAATGCTTATTTTGGGTTTTAGACTTCCTTTCCTGAAAAATAACTGTGGTATTGACCAACATGGTGCCAGTTAGTACCCTGGGCAGCAGCATGAAAGTACGTCATCACAGTGAGGGTCACCCGGCATCCTCTAAAAAGCAAGTTTCCATTCTAGTTAGAATACACAGAGCCCTTGAAATATTCTGGAATTACACACACATAAAATTAATAATTCATTTAAAAAATAGATCTTTGTGGTTAAGATAAAATTAAGAGGATTGTGTTCTTCCTCTCTGTTGATCAGTTTATAGATTCCCCCCCCCAGCAATATTGTGCTTAGAAAATATCAGTAAACCCTTGTCAAAATAATACAGTATTATTGAAAAGTCATGAAGGCCAGAGAAAGCAAACAAGAATGGAATCTCGAGGAGATAGTGCTGATCCTCAAGAGCTGGTCATCTCAGTGTTATGGAAGAGGATTTACCAGGATTTATTAAAATTAATAAACTGAAAGTTCCGTTCCCATTAAGCAAGGTAAGGTAGTACAGGGCCAAGTAGAAGGCACAGAAGCACAACTTCCTTTCACGTATAGCTTTGCCATTGATTAAACGTGGGGCTTGGGCAGGTGAGTACACCATCCGCTGTGTGTCTGGGCCAGTTCATCCCACTGTAATGAAGACCAAAGTAGGTCCTTTATGGTATTGCCTCCTTGTCTATATTATATGATCCCCAATTCTCTAGTTCAACAGCTATTTGCGGGGTGACTGAGCTGGTGTAGGCTGGATTGAGAGTGGGGTGCACGATCATGGCAGAGCCATGCTGTGCTGCTGTGTGTGGTCAGCACAAGGGGAGGCGGGGGTGACAAGACAGGAATGGAAGAATAAGCAAAGCAAAAAAAAAAAAAAAAACCCAAGAGCTTACTGGAGTTTAAAGAGGGCAGAAGAGATCAATGAAGGTCTCAGGTGCTGACATGGGTTAGTCTGGGGCCTGGCAGGTCACAGTAATGATAGGTGGCATTTACCTCATGCTTGTTTTATGGCAGGCGCTACTCCACGGGTTTACAAGGAGAAACTCACGTGTCCTCACACTTGCCTCATTTTATAGCCGAGAGAAATGTGTTGCAAACAGGTTAAATAACTTGCCCAGAGTTCCAACCTAGTAATTTTTGGAGTTATGATTTGAATCCAGTGTGTCCTCTGGGCACCAGAAAGGCACAAGAACAAATTTTCTCCTGCATCTGGGATTTTCTTGGAAAATCTGCTGGGTATTGCAAGCCCAAGAGGCCTCACCTCCCAGCAGACCCTGCTTCTCTCCGCATGAGTGTGCACAGACCCAAGATTGGGCTGCTGCCTAGTTTTTAGCTTACAGGGGTTTAATCTTTTAATGTTTTATGTTGTGGAAAAATTCTTCACTCTCCTCTTTTTCTTTATGATAGCAACTTACTTTAAAAGTATAGAGTAGCATTTTTTAAAAATTTGCATTCTCTTTTTTGCAACCTTTTTATTTATCTTGTTATTTTTTACCCTTTAAATGCTTTTTAATTTCTAGTTTTAACAGTTTTATCTTGGTATATTTACATTTATCATATGTTGTTTTTCTTTTTTAAACTTTATTCCAGTAAATGATTTAAGTTTCTTCTATATTGTCTTATATATATATATTGTGTGTGTGTGCATGTATATATAGCTTGCTTCCGGGCACCCTTATAGACTGAGTGTTCTAGTCTGCGGGTGTCCCAGAGACGATCCCATATTAAATAGGTCAGTGATAAATAAAGTAAGAAAAGATTTCTTACCAGAGCATCTTAGGGACATAATTCACAGATCCTATGTGGGTGTGTTAGTTCAGGCTGCTGTGACAAAAATGCAATAGACTAGGTGCCTTTCTCACTGATCTGGGGATAAGAAGTTCGAAATCAAGGTGCCAGGATGGTTGAGTCATGCCGAGGACTCTCTTCTGATTTCTTCACATGCCGGAGAAGGCAGAGAAAGAAGCTTGGTAGTATCTCTTGTTATAAGGGCCCTATTCCCATTATGAGAGCTCCCCTCTAATGGCCTAACTACCCTCCAAAGACCCTATCTCCAAATGCCATAGCATCAGGATTAGGATTTTAACATATGAACTCGGGTGGGACACCAACATACAGTCCATAACAGTGGATCACTCTCATTAACACCAACAGAGCTTCTGTTGTGTAGGTAGACTTAGAAGTCCAGAACTTTTCAAGCATCATGTAGGTGCTTGCTTTCAATGGCATGCTTTGTTGTCCCATCAAAAGCCCTCTGAATATGAGAAACTGTTACTTCTTTTTCCATTTCCATAAGAAAGTACACAATGCTATTAGACAGACTTGAGGCCCATCATAATAACATCATTACTTCTTAAAATAAAATTCTCAAATATTCTAATACAGTAATCCTTTTCTGAAGCCTTTCAAATTGACTATTAACATCAATAATAAAATCATATGTCTTGAAAGTAGCTACTCATTTCATCCACATTATAAAAGAGATAATAGAAAACAAGGTTTTAAATAACTTCGAAGAGATTCATTTCTCGAAAGTATAGATAATTATATCAAATATTACATTTGGCAGAGATACAGCAATTCCCCATCTTATAGGTAATTATATTAAGAATATTAAGTAAAAGACCAGGTGAATGATTTTTTGGGCCATCAAAACTTAAAATTTGTGTTCTTCTTTTATATTGGCTCATGCTAATTCTTTAAAATTATTACTTTTATTATCAATTAGGTAAAATCCTGTCTGGACTGAATTGACATTATCTATCTCATTGTTAGAAACAACAGCTACCAATACCCCTAAATTTACTAATCTCTTAGTCTTTTGGACATTTGAAAATTTTGTCAGTTTTGATATGAATAAATTTCAGACTTTATTTTATAGACAAGTGGTATTTTTTGTATGAAAAACAGTATTTTCATACATTCCACTTTTGGTCAGTGCTGAAATCACTGTCAAGTAAGGAAATTTGTGCAAGGATAGAATAAGATTTAATATTATATAGAATTTTTAGTTTATATATCCACTAATTCTTTTCTCCTGTGTAAATATTATAGAGACATAAATGCATGAGTATTTAATTATGCTGGCATGTATGGAAGAATTTCAGAAAAGCTAGGTAAAGCAAGTTCCACTTGTTATATTAATTGCAACTTGCCATAGAAAACACCTATGTTAAAGTTCTCTGAACTGAGAGTTATAAATTGTTGGTTTTTTGAGTCAATTCTAAAGCATATTGAGATGACAAAATTATGAAGTAGGAACAATATTTACAGTGCACAGAAAGAGGGAAAAATAACTTTAAGCATATTGGACCTGATAGGAAGCATTTGAGACTATTGAAAGTCATCTGTGGCTTTTAAAATCAAGAGTGAAGTCCTGAGCAAACATTCCCTAATGGAATAGTAGGTCATGCTCCATTTGATGATGTCTCATCACTTTTTTTTTTTTTTTTAACATCACTGAAGTAGGAGCTAAGCCTTTCAGTCAAAACGAAAACTCCATGGAGAACAAAAGGATTCGTGGGTTAACTATCGTTATTGTCATGAGCAATGTTGGCAGTAATGATCTTCTATGTGGTGTTCATTGATTACAAAGCACATGTCATACACTTTGCCATCTCACCTTCACCAAAGTCTTGAGGACACTTGGAGCCAAAGCAATTCTTTATTCTCATTTTGCAGTTGGAGGTTAAAGAACTTGTTCATGGTAACATAGGGGTAAATGTTCAACATTAATCTCTGGGTCCAGGTCCAGCTCCAATCTTCTGATGGCAAATCTCATAATCATTTCATTTCCTAAACTGAACCCTTGGGTCCAATAAGCCATCTTCTAAATATGTATTTGCCATTGGTCAGAAGGGCTGTGTGACACTGTGAATAATTAAGTACCGTCCACCATCCTTACTGGGAAGAACCTGAGGATATATCAGAAAACCAGTCTCACATGGGAAAGATAATGTACTATTATCTTTATTGCAGAAGTATACTTGAAAATACAACAAAGGATCTTGAAGCTAATAGAATAAGCTTCTGATCCCTAGGGGAAACTATTTCTACACTAGAGCCATCATCCAAAGTCCTTGAGATAAGTAACCCAGGAGTGGAATGGTTGTGATTGCACTTTACAAGCAAACTTAAAAAGATATCAGCAGCTGCTTTACCAGGTCCCCTGCTATGAAATAAAAACAGTAGAAAGCTCCACTTGCAGAGCATGCTAGCCTGAGGATGTGTACTGTTTTGTACCATGGCAGACTGACTACAGCCAAATATGTATTTTCCTTGGAAATATGTAAATGAATAACTTTGCTGAATTCTGCTACCTGGAAATCACATAAGATGCACAATTTAAATTCCCATCATGGGTAGCAAGAGTCCTATGATACTCATTTTGCAAAGGAGAATGGCAACCTTGGCAAGATGACGAGTTAGTAAATTATATTCCCCTTGTGTAAATTTGCTCTTCAGCTTCATTCCGTAAGAATTATTTATTTTCTTATTCAACAGATAAGTGCCTTCTAAAACCAAGCCTACTATTAGGGCAAGCCATATGGAACTGCCAATATTTGACTATTTGTAGTCAATAAATATGCAGTTTCATATGTTTTAAACTAATATATGCCAAAGCATGAATAAACATGTTTGCAGAAATTTAAATTGTCCTCAGCATAACCTCACCTGTATGCGTTATTTTAGTAAAAGCATTAAAGGGAAATCAAGTCTTTTCACTGAAACTATGGTTGCTAAGTATAATAACTTATACTAGTTTTTTTTGTGAAGGTTTTTCCTTACTTTGTTAGTGAT
Organism: Vulpes lagopus; assembly: GCF_018345385.1. Classification (NCBI taxonomy): domain Eukaryota; kingdom Metazoa; phylum Chordata; class Mammalia; order Carnivora; family Canidae; genus Vulpes; species Vulpes lagopus. The sequence goes on from NC_054825.1 coordinate 124,992,276, forward strand.
ACGGTGAATAGGAAACTGAAAATGAGTCACACTGCATTTGTTTCTTAATTTGGGGGGGGGGTGGAGAATAGCAAATAGCATGTTTCATATGAATAATAGGCATCCCTTAGGAGTCGTGGGGAACCACGTGGAAGTTGAAGGTGTATTAGTTACATGCAATTGGTTTGGGAACTGAGTTGTTTTGGCTCACAGAATGTAAAGCATGTATGCATACATCTGTGTTTTCACATAAACACATTCCGGTACCCTTATCTGTGCAGCATAATCACATGGGTAGATATTAGCTCTATCAGGAGTGCCAGCTGCCACTTTCTTAGAAGCATTTCAACTATTTTTAAACCTGACGTCCAATTTATAGCAGTTATCCTCTGTTTTCTTCAGGACAAATTACCTTATTGCCAGACTACTGGTGAAACTTTCTGAAAATTACGTGAAGGGGGAAAAAACACCCTCTTATTATTTTTTGAAGAGGAAAACCCATAATAATGATTTAATTTTGCTATTTCTTATCTTTTCATTTGTTCTTTTTATCAGTGGATGAAAAACACTGTGTTCTTCCTTCTGATGATTTGTTATGCTCGTTCCATTTATCTTAAAACAAGATAAACTTTGGTGTTGAATTAGCTGCGATACAGCAGCTCACACATTAATCACAACTGGGCAAATGCATTACTAAAAAGATAGGACATCCAAATATGGCTGGGATACAGTTTTGGTTCAACCACTATATGATTTGATATTACAAAGAAATGTTAGGAGTTTGTATAGCCAGTCAATAGAGCTCAGCATTTAGCTACTTTTTTCGTTAACAAGTACTGAGCACCACCTGTGCAGCAAACTCTGTCTTAGGTACAGGGGACAGAGGACATTATATTTTGGGGAGATAAGATAGATTGATAAATGAGGGGAAACATCCTGAAGACTTGGACAGGCCTGTAAAGGCCGGCCTAGCCCAGAAGAGCCTTGGCCACTGGATGTCGAGTTGGGGGAGGGAGAGAGGAAGAGACCGACACAGAGAGAGACTGAGAGCAGGAGAATGGCAGGAGTCTGGCTGGGGAACGGCATGGCTGTCACAGAGAAAGTGTGGAGGGAAGCGGTGGGAGGCTCCTGTGTTCACAACAATTGCTTGACTTGCCACGATTGTTTCAGTTACTGCATCTCTGAATAAATCGAGCGAGGCTGTTTGTTCTGAGCTAGAAAGCAGTTTCAGAATGAGAAAATTCAGTGTGGTTTTATGTGTTTTGGAGGGGAGGGGCAAAGAAAGAGGGTAGAGAGAGAGAGAGAATCTTCAGCAGTCCCCACGCCCAGCGCGGAGCACAGTCTCACGACCTTGAGGTCATGACCTGAGCCAGAGTCAAGAGTCCAACGCTGAACCGACTTATCCACCCATGTGTCCTGAGAAAATTCAGTTTTAAACTACACATGGGAAGAGACCCAAACACCTGCCTTGCAGAAACCGGTCGTAGCAACAGCTGTCAGGGGAGCAGAATTCCTTCCCTGTGCAATAATTATGGCTAAGTGCTGGTTAAAATAAAATAAAATAAAATAAAATAAAATAAAATAAAATAAAAATATTTATCAGCATAAGGAATGAAAGCATTTAGTTTTTTTTTTTCATTTGTTTTTGTCTTTGGTTTGTAAGATGTATCCTGCTTTGTGATTCTTTTCCAACAAAGCTCACGTCACATCGGGGGACCCGTCAGCCGAGGTGCAGTGTGTTCGCAGTGCTTCGATCAGTCTTTCTCCAGAGACGTAGCTTTGGGCAGTGATATTTGCCTCTCGGCTGCCATCCCCAGTCTACCTGGTGGGCACGGGGTCTGTCCCGAAGAGGCTACGCGTCTCCCTGGGAACAGAGGCTACAGAGAGGGGCTGGGCTATAGGGAGGAAGGCCAGAAGCGACGTGGCCTGGTTGCCAGCCTCCATTACACACAAGACCTGGTGCCCTGATGTCGTTGCCCCGGTCGGTACGGATCTGGTGCTGGCCAGCGAGCCTAAACTGCCTGCAGGGATGCTGTTAAAACTAGGCGAGCACCAAGTGAGCGCAGCGCTCCAAGGCCATAGCAGGTGCGTCTGGCCTTGGACGTGTGGCAGACAGTGCTCCCTGGAAACCAGGTCCTCGGGCAACATAATGGGGTGCACCCACCGGCTCACCCACGGAGCCACTCAGCTGACATTTGCCCGAGCTCAGGGGGTCCTGCGGGCATCCGGGGGGGCGGGGGTGGAAAGCAGTCACCCTCAGCCCAGCCCTGGGCAGGGCCCTATATGAGGACGGAGGGGAGAGGTGGTTCAGGGCATCTTATCCCTAACGCCGGAGAAATAACACTGTGGGTGGCTAACTCTCATTTCTGAAAATAGCACAGATAATTTTTCAGCCCAATGAAATTTTTATTAAACGAGGAAACAAAGGTAGACTGTGGAGAGGAGCTGGTGTCTGTGCCTCTGATGAGACTAAAATTTCTTTTACAATAATAAAGGAAGCAGGATCTCCAGGTAGTTAAGTCTCCAAAACTGGAAGCAGATCAAATAATGACACATAGGATATTCATATCTATCTACCTATCATCTATCATCTATCTATATATCCAGATTGTAAAGGTAGAAAATAATTAGGTCAAGAGCAATCAGTAAAATCTAAGCCAAACCAAACAATACTTTGATACTCTGTTCTGGAACAAGGATATGGGGTTATTTTGAAAAATCACGTCACTATGACTCCGTCCAGAACTTCCAGCTGCAGAAAGAGAAGTAAACAAGTCATCCCAGTTGGAAGACTGCAAGGTTAAAGAACCAGCAAAGACGGAAAACGCAGTTACATTCTTGTTGCTGCCCAGTGACATGATTATAGCTCATAGAATTCCCTAAAGGGAAACAACAGAGGGATGTTTCTAGAGAACGAATACAAATACCCTTTGCCTGTGTGTTTTAAGATCAGATATCAAGAATGAAGATTGGGTAAGGGAGGTTTTCTGTATTTACTTTTAAAAAGCATTTCGAGGGGCCCCTGGGTGGCTCAGCCGGTGAGCGTCTGCCCTCGGCTCAGGCCGTGACCCCGGGGTCCTGGGATCGAGTGTCTCGTTGGGCTCCCCTGCTTCTCCCTCTGCCTGAGTCTCTGCCTCTCTCTCCAGATCTCTCATGAATAAATAAATAATATTTTTAAAATTATAAAAAGCATTTCGAGGGGACCCTGGGTGGCTCAGTTGGTTAAGCGGCTGCCTTTGGCTAGGGTCATGACCTCAGGGTCCTGGGATCGAGCCCCGCATTGGACTCCCTGTTGGGGGGAGTCTGCTTCTCCCTCTGGCCCTCCCCCTGCTCATTCTCTCTCTCTCTCTCTCTCTCTTTCAAATAAATACAATCTTTTAGCAAAATAAAAAGCATCCTATATGCAGTCATTTAGCATAGAGTCTTTCTCACTGCCTTTCCGCAGATCGCCGTGTGGCTGAAGGATGCTCGTGTTTACTTGGCGTTGCTGTAGTAAAGCTAACCATCGAGTCCCTTGAGGGAGGGGACCATGACTGCCTTCCTGCATTTCCCTGCTGCTCAGTCCCCACGTGAACAGATGTGTAAAGCCTTCCGTGCCCACGGCCGAATCCGATCATTCTTGCCTGCGAGGGGAAAGCGGGGCCTTGACTCCCCTCGTTGGGCTGACCCGATGAGCCAATCTGCTAGCTTTCAGGTTGGTGACAGGAAGCTCCCACCTTGAGTCTGGTAGGCATTTTCACGTGTCATTCAGGTTTGTGTGGGCCTTACACCGGAGTCCCAGGAAAATCAAAGACAGGCCATCAGTTAGTTTGGATTCAGATTTAAATATCCATGTAAGAACATCAGTGGGCAAACTCTGTACACACAACAGTCATCCTTATTTTGCCGCCCTCGTCTCTGGGGGTTACCTAAGAGATGTGGTTTTTTGTTGTTGTTTTTGTTTTTTTAGTTCAAAACTAACACATCAGCAAAATGCTACAGAGGCCACAGAGTGTTATCTTGAAGACCATGCATTAATTACTCACATCAGGAACCAATTTTGCAGCCCTCTTCCCTCACTTAAGGGAGTACTTTCTAAACAGCAGAGAGATATCCAGTGTCCTGGAACAACGCAGCGAACCAAATTGGTGTCCCCACGTTGATTTCTCTTTTGAAATTAATTTCCAGTTTGATTTTCTTTTGCCTCCGGTGTCCTAGCCGATCATTTGGTAGCAGCTGGATACTTTTATGTTAACATCTGGAATTGAGTTTTTTTTTTTTAATTTGTCTGATGCATATAGAATACTTCTGTAAGACATGCATTTTCCCCAGCTGCTGTTTATTCATTTCAAAGAGACATGGTTAAGTGAGTGTAACAGCCTCTGAAATTCCTAAGGAAACACAAAGCATGTTTAATACAAAGTCCTGCCAGTCTATTTTGTCTCGTACCAGCTTTTCCCATGGCAGGCGCGGTGGAGATCTGTACAGAAGGCAGGCCTTTGAATGGTACCAGGTGGTGGTGTCGAGCGCGTGGACCTCGGGAACCAGGCCTGCTTCGGGACCATTGGGCTGTCAGACTGTGGCTGTGTAACCATGGAACCAATCTTTGAAATTCAGTTTCTTGATCTCAAAATGGAGAAGTATAAACACATGCCTTCCAACGGAGGTCGTATTAAATGAGACGATTTGTATAAAATATCTGGCTCAAGGTAGGGCCTCAGCAAATGACAACTATTATTAGCATTTGTCGTTGTGTGTTACATACACAATGCAACCTAGAATTCCTTCTTTTCCTGACTTTCTCGGGCTTTTATGTGGGTGACTGGCAGTTGGGCGATTTGTACAAGGTTTTCCAGAGCTGCAACAGAACTTTGTCTTTTGAAAAACTTGCTCTTTGAGTGGAAGGAGATGAAGGGCTCGAGCTGGCCAAGGACGTTGTAGAGGAAGCCAGAGAAGGCTTCCTTTCTGAGCTTCTGTAGCAGAGACTGTGAAGTGTGTGTGTGCGAAGAAACTTGACTGTTGAAGCAATCCTTCGGAATTCACGAACTAAAATAAGATCTGTGACTTTCAGCTCTTGTGGTGGCTGGGATAAAAGCGTTCATTACCATCGGTGAAATGTTGTTTCAAATGTTGTGAAACTCCTCTCAAAGGGAGCTAGATGTCTTGTTTTTATCCCTCACCCCCAATTATTCACCTTCAAAGATAAAATTTGTAATATTTAGTTAGAGGAATGCGTGGAACATTCTGAATCAGCTCTGAACAGTTCTATAATCTCTTGAGTGTTGCTGGGATATATGTAGAACCAATGCAATTAATGTAAAGGGTTTTTCATTTACTTGGTTTTACAACTCTTGATATCTTTGTTTAAGAGTTAGCTTCATTTTACTTTCAAGGATTAAAAGGCATTTTTCAAGGGAATGTGAGTTAACAGTTTCAGAGAAATGATTCTAATAGCATGGATTTCACATATTGGATCTGAAAATTCAATAATTTTCTTAAGTATATACTTTTGTATGTTCTTATGTTACCTTAAAGAAATTGAGGGTTTGCAGATTGTCTCAGTTTTTGTTCTTTACCCAATACTTAGCAGGGTTGGTACTCAGTAATAGTAGATAATACTAGATGAGTGAAAGAATGAAGAAATGTTAAGATAAAGGAATTTATTACCATTATTTATTAAAGAGATATCCCCTTTTACCTCCACCTAGTCCCAAGAAAAATATCAATGTGGCATACATAACAAAACACGCTCAACTGACACAAATTAAAATTTAACCGAACAACAAAAAATTAAAGAGAAAGGCGTATTTACTGCTCATCTGGACTAAGTTATTGCAATTGAAATCTTAATTTAATTTGGAATTTTTAGACAATTAGGGCAAAAAAAGGAAAATGTAGTTTCCTGTCTAACAAAAGAGAGCATCCAAATTTGCAGGACAAATATTTTCTTGGCAGTGAATTCTCAGAGAAAATTTTAACGCAGTCCATATGTAAAGACTTCAGATAGCAAAAAGTACAAGATTTTGAAGCATACCAAGTACAGGGATCGGTATCACCCATTTCTACCACGTAATAAAGCAAAGGATATAAACAAAATTTTCACTCAGTGATGGTATATGAGTCCCTGAGGAACTAAGATAATATGATTTGATTCCATAATTTTGTGATAGTATAGCTCAGTCCAGGAAGAAGCCGAGAGGATGGATGGGTAGCTTGTCCCTCTCAAATGTCAAGTGCACAGGCAAATCCACAGGATTTAATTACTTACAGGGACTTAGGCATCAATATTCCTTGTTTCTGGGTAGTCTTCTGGGTGATTAATGTGGAGAATGTATTTCCAACCAAATGAAGAGCTAGCTCGCCGCCAAGCAGAAGTGCTTTGTTGGGTGGCTTCTGGTTAGAACCAATATATTTTCCCCAAAGTGGATTTTAAATAATAATAGCTAACATTTATTGATCACTTGTCACCTGTCAGATACGTTTCTAAATGCTTTGATTCTCTTAACCCATCAAACGTTCACAATAAATACATGTAGGAGACATTGTCCGTGTTCCAGTTTTATGAATGAGGAAACTGATGAGTAATATTACTTTGCCCAACACCATCTACAGTAATAAATGGCAGAGCCAAAATTTTAACCCAGGCCGATACACCCAAGTGCTTAGCCACGGTCATGAATTTACCCTCAACTTGCCTATGTAGGTGTATCAGCACGTGGACTCCGCAGATTGGATACCTTAGACTGAACAACAATAACACAAATAGTAACTGAAATCTGCTTGCCTGAAATCAATGTGATTTCCTGCCAAGTATCTGATTATAGAGCAATTGTATTGTGACCAGTAGGCTAAAGTGAAGACAGTAATAAATACTCTGAAGTAGCTAATGAATGGATTAACCTTTTGCATAGTATCAGGCTGAAAAATAGTATTTATCTTATGGAAGTGGCTGTGGTCTACAGGAAAGTGCCTTGGATTTGAGGTAAAATCAGGCCTTAATTCCCAACACTACCATCTTCTCTGCGACCTCCTTGGTTCTACTTTCAATGTGCCTTCTTTGCAGCTCAGTTTTGAACCTGTAGCTTGGTTTAAATTCCTTGCTCGCTCTCTCCCCCACCAGCAGCTTTGTTACGATACCAACTAAAATACTGCAAGTGCATACCCTTGTAGATTCTAAAGCAATCTACAGATGCCCAGTGTTCACACATACTTGCCGTGGGTGAAAGACATGCATCCAATTAATGTACAAGCTGTACCAAGTTATTTTAGTTCAATTAAAAAGACAAGTAGTTTATCTATAGGCCAATTTCGTGGCATTTCAAGTTGGAATTTTATCTGTTATAAATCTGTTCTTAACTACTCTCATTCAGTCTTTGAGGACACTTTAATAGGCTGGAATATATTCAAGAGTATACAGGGCCAGAATCTCTCTAAGAATCAAAAGCTAAGGAGAAACCTTTGAAAGCCATGGGAACTGCCTTATTGTTTTTAACCACTTCCCTCAAGAATGGAAGTGAAGCCAGGACCAGTAGTAATGCTGATGGATCATTGCTCCTTATGGATGATGCATAAGAGCGAGTGACCCAGTGTGAAGTTCCTTAAGGGAACGAAATTCTTATAGAACACTTAAGGTTTTATTTTAATATTTTAAAATGCCACTTAAGAAATAAATGGTATAGAATTATGTAAAATAACTACAAGAGGAGACTTGTGCCATGATGTGTAGGCCAAGATGGAAGACAGAGCCCCTTTTCTTCCTCTGTTCTTTCCACTGCTAACAACTATTTTTAATGCATGTAGGAAAATGTGTATTATGTAATCTTATTTTTTGCACCGATAGAATTTATCCTACATAGTGTTTATGATTTGCTTTTTGACTTATGATGTTGTGGCCTTTTCTTCTCATTTCAGTATTGGTAGATTTACATTATTTTTATTTTAATTGTGATGTGACACGTCATTGAAATGTAGGTATCTTATAATTTGTTTAATCACATCCTGACTGATGGCTTCTTAAGCTATTTCTAGCTTTTCATGGTTATAGGCAATTCTATCATGGACATCTTGTATAAATATGTTTATGTTCTCCTGTGAATATTTCTGTAACTAAGTCTGGTAAGATGAATCAGTAGGTCAAAGGACATATACACATTTGAAACATAATTCCCAGTGTCTATATGCTAATGTCATAAAGAACTTCTATTTATGACCAGAAACTGTCACATTCATAAGAAAAACAAATATGTTGAGAACATTTTTAAAGTTGTCAGAGCAGATTTCAGGATGTTCCAGCCACAGTCCCTCAGATACGTATTTTGGCACATTAAAGGAAAAAGAAAATCAAAAGAAATTATATAAATATCCACAATTCCATTCTATCTCTCTATCCTCAAGAGTCTCCATATAAGAGTCATCATTGATACAGTAAGGTTAGGTGAAAAATTGAGTTTTTAAATGTTTGGGGAATTCTGAACACAGTGAAGATCTATAATGTAATCATTTGTAAAGTTCTAAAAGTTTATTACTCAAAAAAATTTAAAAAAAGGAAAAGTCAAATTCAAATGAAATAAAATAGATAAGCTTTTCTCCATGGAACGTTGCCAGACATAAAAATTGACACAATTGGACTAACACATTTTTGAACTTGCAAGATTTTAGGAGAATCAAACTGAGTAAAAATGTGTAATTATTTTGTAAATAAAAAGTGTATGGGATTCTAGATTAAAAAGTATAGAAAGTGAAATAGCTTTACAATGTTTACTAAGAGATAATAATTAGTGTATCCTAAAGCACCTGAACTTTAGATATGATTTTTACAGGCTTAGAAGTCAGATCCTTCTTTACAGATGACTCCACTTTTGTCTTCAGAGCTATTTTGTTTAAAGGCTGAATTATCCCCCATTGCGTTATCTTTCTAAAGCTTGTCAGTGTGTCTCTTCCAACTGGGTTGGGAAATCTTTAAGGAAACTATTATCCTCCTGAGTCTACCCCGTTTTTGCTCTTGCATTTGCCACAACATAGAACAAAGGCAAAATAGGAACATGTGGAAGTGCGCACTCTAGCATACAAAGGTGCCTGATGTCTTCTCATGTCACTCGCTTATTGCCTTCAATAAAAAATAGCTTCTAAATTGCAAGGATTTTTTTAAGCCACATGAATCAGTATGCTCCTTCAGCTGGACTTTTCAGGAAGACTTGAATGCTAAAATGATTAACAAGATCTGAAGCAAAATTGCACCAAGTGTGTGGTGTGGCAATAGTGGGTGGGAATACATATTAGTATAGAGGCCCCCGCTGAGTGCTAGACAAAGACCTCCTTCCCCATTGTGTCTCACCCATGATGGTGGGCTTGGGATGTATTTTCAGAAATAATTACTTACAGAGCACTTTATAAAAACACATGAATCATCCTCTTCACCGTGTTTGTTCCCGTTTGGGGAAGTTTGTCTACTAGGCTGTTAAATTGAGAGATTTACCAATTTAGTAAGAAAAATATTTACTACTTCTTTGAAGACCTCCAAATCTTTTGCAAATACACTTTCAATTTTTATTACCATCCCCCTTGACACTTGTTTATTATGCATTTTTACTTAATTTGCATAGTTTAATTTAGCATGAGTCACTCCTGTGGGTTAACAACTTTCTATTCTAGTTATATCTAGTCATTGTGTTTTCAAAAGTATGCTTCCCGTTCCAAAGACTTCCCCGAACCTTGCACAGGAGAACTAGCAGAGCACCTTGATCCTGGAGTTAAAACCTGAAAGCTCTGGAAGGAAGTGTGAACAAATAACCCCAAATCTGGAAATTGTATGCTTTAGAAAAATATAAAACCATCCTGTTAGTGAATCTCTAGATTAGATTAGAAACTCTAATACCATCATAAATGGGTTTTAAGAAAATTATATTGGAGCCTTGCAAAGTTTGGAAAAGGCTGCAGATCAAAGAAATTATAAGGTGGTAGCAAATTGTAAATAATATATTTTGAAATTATAATTAAAATTAACCAGAGTCAATTTTCTGAGGCATTGAGCTATTAAAGATTTATGAGTTGCCTAAAATCTCGAATCTTTCGTGAGGTAATCGCTTCAGTGGACATAAAGGAAAGGTATCTTATTTGCTGCTTCACTGCTTAAACCAGCACGAGAAAACCAAATTTGTGATTATTACTCATTATGAGGATGTTTATTGCAAAATACGGTTAGCCCTCAAAATTATATGAAAAAAGATCACTAAATGTTGTTTTAGTCTTTCCTTAAAACTTATAATTAGCAAAACTTACAAGTTCTCTAAACCAGTTAAGCTCTACCTGAATATGTAGGTAAATGCCCTACAGAAACTTTAGGCTTAACTCTATGTAAATCTTGCATCATACCAACTGATACTTTATACATTACTAATAGAATATTGAAGGAAATCAATTTTTTAATCCCATTTGTGCAATCAACATTCAAAATATGATTTTTGAAAAAAATCTTGTATCAGAATTTATTCCATTTGTCAAATGTTCCTGCCTGAAATGACACCGATGTAGACTTCTGAGTTTCTGGATTTCATCCTGGGGAGCTTCAGGGTATAAATAAGCTCATTATCACAAACACAGCCTTATTAACTCTTGTGGTCCAAAGTGTCAATTGAGGAAAATAGAACCCAGAATGCCTTCATACTATTATTTGCTTCATGCCTTTGGAAATCCGGGGGAGGCTCTATAGCACTAGAGAGAACATTGGGAAATAGGATCTATACAATGTTTACCACCAGATTTTTTTTCCAAATGGCACTTATGTGAACAGTTGTAACTTGTATTTTTACGAGGATTGAATGATCCCCGGGTTTGCTGGTTGTGCAGGGCCGTCGTCTGTGGCAAAGTACATCCTCCCCGGTCGGCATAGCTCCAGCACATGCACTTACCGTTGCACTTGAATCCTGGGCTCTATCACTTTCTACTCGTTGCTCCTGGGCAAGCTCACTAAGCTCTCTGAGCCTGTTTCCTCATCTGCAAACATGAAGAATAATAGCAATACGTTCATGGTGCAATTCAATGAGATAAACGTCAATGGTAAAATCAGCACATTAGTGCCTATTTAAAAACTACTACAGCTGAGAGCCATCTGGGTCAGGCGGTGTTTCTTGAACTCCTAGTTATATTGTGGTCAGTAGTCAAGCTCCAGAAGCTTAGGCCTCAAGGGCCAGGTGACAAATCTGATTGTCAGATGACCAACGTCAGTCAGGAAGTGGTTATGAATTTTGAGAGGCGCTGATCGTCTTTGTTCTAGACCATCTGTCCAAGGCTAGTTAGGGAACAGCCTTGGGAAGTAAAGTCAGTGTCTCCCTGTGAATCAAAGCACAGGGTTGCTTATCGCCTTGGGAGATGTCGATGGTGTCTCCCTCCAGAGCAGGGGGCAAGCATGCCATTGCCCCAAGAAAAAGGTATGGTTTTTGTACTGTGCAGAACACCAGAAATCCAACGCTGGGGGTTCCTCACCTTTACTGTGACCCACTGCAGTGCACACATCCACGGGTTCTCGTTTTTGCCTCTCGGCAGGAAGTGGGGTTCAGAGACTGGCACCCAGCAGGCTCATGTTACCCCCCTGTGCCGTGAGTAATACAGTCACTCGGCCCTCTCGTAGAGTCTCATATGTTTTACCAGAATCCATGAAGTGACATCAGGCTAACTTGTTATCTTGCAAATAAGGTAACGTCAGACCCTTCATTGTCTTTTTTTTTTTTTTAAGGCCATTATTAAGATAGATTTCACATGCCACAAAATTCAGAAATCTAAAGTATACGGTTCAGCAGCATTTAGTATCTTCACAGAGTTGTGCAACCATCATCATGATCTAATTTTAGAACTTTTTCAACACCCCCAAAAGGAGCCCCATATGCATCAACAGTCATTTCCCATCCCCGTCCTTCCCTCCCTCTCTTAACTCTTGTTAAGCCGATGTTAGAGCAGGTGGGGGGTGGGGCATGGAAGCAGGAACACAGTCAAGAGGCCTCTGTAGCACTTAGTGAAGGCGAGAGGTGTCTGAAGAGAAGATATATGTTAGAAGTAGAGCCAAGAGGATTTCCTGACCAATGGCATCTGCCAGAAGGATTTGCTGATGGATTTTCCGTGAGGTGCGAGTGAATGAGTAACGGGTGAGTTGGCCATTTCTGGCCTCAGTAGCTGGAAGGATGCAGTTGCCATTAAGTGAATCGGGGACGACTGTGGATGTAGCAAGTTCTGAGGACCAAGAGCTGCACTTAAATTATGTGAAGCTGAAAATGTCCAATGTTACGGTGAAATGGAATAGGCAATATATAGCATTCCAGAGTTCAGATGAGAAAGACTGCTTGAAGATAGGAATTTGGGAATTTAGAGCCGGAGACTGCATGAGATCACCCAGGAAGTACAAAGAGACCAAGAGGAGGAACAGTCCTAGAACTGAGCCCGGAGGCACGTCACCCGGTGAGGTCAGAGAGGGAGGTGAGACCCGTAACATCAAAGAGCAAGACACAGTTTTGGACAGAGATTTCTTCCCAGAACATTGCAAGTGTTACATATTCTCTTTGTTGCCAGATGTGAAAATCATCCTTTGGGAGATGTGCGCTCAGACTTGGTGTGATTTATATAATAGGCAACTATTTGCTAATTCCACTGGCTTCCTGAGAGGGAGGAAAAAACGAATGATTTCAGGAGAAGGGGCTTGAGACCCATAGGTTTTCCAGGCAGGTGCAGAGAAGGCCAACCCTGGCATGCCTCACGCCAACGCAAACAGACGAGTGTATGAGATCTGTATTCCGTAGTGTCACAGCAGATCTTAAATATCATATACTCAAGCATATATCACAGTGGTACATTCCGGATGTATGATCTGAAGGACAAACTCTGGATTTAGGGACTTTCTCTGAAGACCGTTTACAATATTGATTATAGAGTTAGGTTTTGATTCTGGCTTTTGGTTGTATTTATAAAACATCGAAAGACATTTATTTTCAAGTACAGGTTCGTGCATGGTATTGTAAAGGCCTTGCCAGTTGAATTTTACACGTTGAGAAGAAAATGAAGTGCTCACCGCTTCATCCGTATTCGCTTCCTTTGCTGTACTGTGCAGAACACCAGAAATCCTTCACTTTTATGTAAAACCAAGGTGGTGTCTTATAAGATGCCAAACATCTGCGTGAAACTGAAAAAAAAAAAACAAAAACGGTCAGTCATCAATGTTTATTACTATCTGGATATTTGATGTCATGGAAATGATAAATCATAATTAGCATTTCAATTTGTCAAGCAGATGTTCATTGAAATACAGACGCAACCTATCCCACCGGCTGGAAGGACATTTTAGATGACCCATAATTGTTCTTCTGCTTCTCAAAGTTAAAGAGAAACACAGTCTGTTATCATAATCCTTTCAATGGTGTGTAAAGAGGTGTGTCACCTTATGAATTTGCGATTTTGCGTCGACAGGATAATGTGCTGAAATTGATTTCACCTGTTGTGTTTTAAGGCTCCTAATGACCGGAAGCAGTGCCAGGCAGGATTATCCATCAGACTCAGGATTCAAGCGTCTTGCTTATTTTCACCAGGTCCGTTTGTTTGTGTTTTGACTCTAAATCTGTTTTTACGAGTGACATTGACATAGTAAAATCCTGTCCACTGTGCACGAGGACTTGTCTTCAGCGGCCTGCAGGGATCTGATTTTCGGATTAGTGGAGAGATTTCTCAAGTCAAGAATCTCTGGCTCCCAGCTCCTTTCTCAGCTCTTTAGTGTTCCCACTACTCCCCTGGGTGGTCCCCAGGCTGTTCTGCGGCCCACGGGAGCTCTGGGGCTCTGGCTGGTGGAGCAAGTCTGCGGCCAGGCTCCACTAGCTGCACCCTATCCTAGTCCCGGCTCACATTTTCTATTTCTATTCTCACTTTTGATTTTTTTTTGTTTTGACCTCTTTTCCTTTCCCGCAATGATCTTTGGTTTTGAAGCGGTCTTCCTCTTGCCGCTTCAAGGACATGCTCGGGAATAATGAAAAGCACAAGGAGTATTACAATGGTTAGAGAAAAGGCAATATTGTTGTTAAGTAGCACACCTCAAAATTATTAATCTGAAAAAGGACAACACTCATTTAGAGGTATAAATTCTGGGATGCTTATTTTTAAATTGCTCACTAGCTTGTTGATCCCATCTGCATTTGCATTTTTTACCTGAAAAAGGGACAAGATTGTTGGTGGTATATGTGTGCTTCTCCACAGATTGTATATCTCGTTATGATGTTTATGTCCTAAGAGAATGTTTTCCTTTCTCCTTGGCGGTACCATCATGTTGTTTGTTAAATATACTGCTAGAAGGACATAGGAATATAGAAATGTTAGAGAAGAGAGCTAGGTATACACAACGTGGTGAGTTAAAATGGAGAATAAGTAAAATTTACTTATTTTTTTTTTAAAAGAACATACTTTAGAAGGAGCCCAGTGGAGGGCTCTTTTTTTTTTTGAAAATTCACTTATTTTATTAAAAAAAAAAAAGCAATCTAAATCCCTGGGATGGATGGAAGGGGTGTTGCCAGAGGTCAGAAGGACAGGGAGAAGGCGTGGTAGCCGAGATTGGTGAAGACATCCACGCGGCAGCTGTTACCTGCGTCTGTCAGGACCTTGCACTTGGGTGCTGCTGGCTGCTGGTTGAGACTGAGGCTAAGCAGCCCTAGGGAGGAGCCAGGCACCTGCGCCTTGAGCTCCCCACTTAGCTGCCACTGGTTGACACAGCGGCCCTGGCCAGCTGACAGAATCAGGTCCTGGTAGAAGGTGACGTGTTTCTGTGGCGCCCGTATGGGGAAAATAGTCGTGGGTGTGGAGGATCGGAGGTGCCAGAGGGTGAGTGCTGGGCCTCCTCCACAGACCATCCAGTCTGAGTCAGGGGCCAAACAGCCGATCCAACGCCCATTGTGTGGCCTCGAGCACTCCTCATGCTTATATACCTCGATGGTCTGGACTTCCTTGGCTGTGCGGAAGTCCCAAAGTCGCACGGCTCCATCCTCTCCACCTGACAGCACCCCAGGACTCCGCTCCCGCAGTGCCAGGCAGTGGACATAGTCTGTGTGGCCCCGGAGGGCCCGTGTGAAGGTCCCGGTCTCAAGGTCCATCGTATGCAACTGACAGTCTCCCCCTGCCAGGATGAGAGAATTCTCCTTGGGGATGAGAAGCAAAGCATTGGTCTCAGGCACTTCTAGGCTGGTCCTGTATGGGGGCTGACACCGCCACAGCTCCTTACAACCCTTCTTGAGGATCTCTGCCCAAAGCCAGGCCTTCACTTCCCCATCCCCAGCACTGAGCAGATGTCGATCCGTGGAGACCATGCTGTAGACCGGCCCATCATGGGCTTGGAATGTCACCACTGGCTTCTCCTAAAGGAATTTTGAAGAAACAGGGATAGAGATGTAGCAGTAAGGGGAAGGATTATTTCAGTTAAAGCACATTGCCAGAGGATAGGGAGGTCATAAGATCTATTACATTATATATAATCATGATAAAGAAGAAAGGGTGAGAAATAGGAAAGAAGGTGAATTATCAGAAATGAAGCTAAAGAAGGGATAGAATATTGACCAGATTTTCAGAGAAACCTACAAAAAAACCCGTTCCATACTAACACGAGTCACAGGTCCAAGATTTTTCGGAACTAGCTTTCGAAGGATATACTCCGCTACACGGCCGTTGTGGTCTCCCGCCCTGCTCTGTGGAGGGAGGTGATTGGAGCTAGGAAAATCAGTACATCGTCTGTCCACGAGGTAATCAGCCCCTCGAGGGTGCATAGAAGTAAGACTTCAGAGCTTCCTACTTGTGTTTCTCGGAAGACTGCCCTGCCTAGACCTCCAGTAAGGCATGACGTCTCCTATGAATGAGTCTGTGGCTTTATTTCACAGATTATCAGACTTAGAGATACTGACCATGGCCTGAGGGCGGTGAGAGAAGGTCATTCTAGAAGTGGAGAGGTTGGAACCCGGCATTCTTCCCCATGAATATTTGCTGGAATTACACTATACGCTTTTTGTCGTCGTTTTTTCCGAGCGACCACGAAGGCAACACAGACGGGCATGACATATGCTCGTTGTCCACATTGCGGAGGTGTCGTTATTACAGACTGTCTCCAAAAGAGATTGTTAGCTCGCTTCTTATTGTGGAAATAAACACAGTGAGAGGGAAGAAGAAATGAAACCGTCTTCCTGCCATTTCTCATTGGAGCCAGTTTAGAATGAAAACAAACCCAAACACCCTTAAGCCCAGCAGCAACACTTATAACAATTTTCCTAATTTAACTCCTTTTCTTTTTGCTAAGGAGGAACAGTTGTATTTTTGTCATTAATAGCAGAGGGAACGGTGCCTAAACAGCCTATTATAAATTCTTCTGGGAAAGCATATTACAAATAATTGAAAACAAACCTGATTCTGTGAACTTGGCAGCAAATGTATAACAGAAAGCAATTCAGCCCTGGCCCCTGGATGATTGATGAAATGTTTTATTCCCTTTACCTTTCATTCACACTGTGTTTGTCAAGAGGAAAGAGAAAAGGGAATGTTGTGAAGCAAAAGCCACTTTAGACAAATAACTTACAATAATGATCAATGACCTCTGTATCACTGTTTATTCATTTTCAAGCTTTAGTGTTTCTAATATTCACGAGTTGGCGTGAATTCCTGCAGAAGAGGAGGCCCTGAGGTTCAGCGTGTCCCCACCCCCCGCCAGCTAACCCACATCACGAGCTGTATCTGAGCTGCTTGGAGGGCACGGCCCTACAGCTTCCTGTGGTCAGTTATTACTGTGAGTCCAGCAAAGGAACAGGAACACTGTGTACTCAGTAAATCTACAGAAAGCTTCATCCTCTGGTGCGTGGGAGGAGAGGTCCCTTGGTGCACTCTGTTTCTTTGAAGGGACTGGAGATCTGTTGGTGCCGTGCAGATGTCAGGGGGTGTGCAGAGCCAGCATCCTACAAACCCAGTAAATAAATGATTATGATCCAACTCTGTACAGAAGAGGGGAGGAACCTGAACTGAGGATGCTGTGGCCGTGGATCGTGCCTGTGTTGCTGTGGCTCAGCAAAGCCTGTAACGTTGGCACCCAGCCTCCTCGTTGCGGCCCTTTTTAAAAACCTTGGTAGTTTTTTGAATGTTCTGTGCACATCACAGTGCGAGCTGCACACCCGGAGAGTCCAACGAAACCTCCAGCGTGAGGTCAGGTTTGCAGAGTCCCTTCCCACGTCCTTTCCTCCTTCATCTTTGTCTTCTCACCAACTCCTGCCCAGAGATCAGCAGTTCTGCAGCCTCCCCGTCCTGCAGGCCTCATGCTGGCGCTCGGTCACCCGCTCTGTCATCTGGCCTAGCGACCACCGGTCAGCAGGTGGCAATACCGGCTGAACCCCGAGCCCAGCCCCGCGCGGAGCTGCGGTGGGGAGGGGATGAGCCAGGAAGTCCTCCTCCCATCTTTCTTTGTCTTCGACCCTCTGTGAAGCTGGGTATGGGTCAGAAGGCAAGATGCAGGCCCATGTCCTCTTCTCAATGCATGGTCTCCCATGGATACTCTGCCTTTTTAGCGTTGCCAGAATCACCTTTCTATTACGGGAGGGACCTGCTGCTTGTGTTGTCCGAGGCAGCCCAGGGATAGGAGGTGGGGGGGTAACAGGTAGCTTCTGTACAGGGCCCAGCACAGCCTGCTAAGCAGAGACACATGTAACCATTTATATTATCTGTCTGACTTTCTCAAGAGTAACAACTACTAGCACTTAATGGTTTTTCCTGTGTGCTAGGCATTCTCTGCTAAGGTTGGATGAATTATCTCTTTTAATTCAGGAAACAGCACGGGAAGCTTGTAATTGCCTTTTACATAGGAGGCGGAGACACAGAGATTAAGGTGCCTGAATTCAGACAAGTGGTCAGTGGCAGAAGTGGAATTTGAACCCGTGCCATCTGTCCCCAACATATAAGGTCTTAAACTGTCATTAACTACCTGAAAACCGACACAAACACACCCAGTTATACAAAGCATCAGGCACAGGCTTAGCCAATCTAGGGAAGCGTACATGTGCAAACATCCTCATTGTTACACGCAGACTCATTGTTACACGATTTATAATCCTACTGAAATAAAAATCATCCGGTTATGGAAAGATAAAATTTTGTTTTGCAAAAAAGAAAAAAATCTTAATTTATTTGTTCATTGTGTAGTCTTAAGATTGGAGAGGGGGAACCTGTAGTTTCCTCTTACAAAGCTTGGCCAGAGGCCATAATTAAATAATAGGACACATGATTTCACTTGAAAGCATAGAAACTTGACCAACCGTGGATGTACAGTTTCACTGTAAAGATGAAATGAAGCAGGATGACAATTTAAGGGGTTGGGGGACGGAGAGAGGGAGGGGAGAGAGAAGTCAAGAGAGAAGTAAAGATGGAAGAAGACAACACAAAATTAGTAACATGGAAGCAAAAGGAAGATGAGAGAGGAAGGTGGCAGAGTGGGAACATGCGGAGAGGGAGCCCGTCCCTGTGTGAGTAGGCATGTACCCGGGGGAAGGGGGGGGCACGTGGGCAGGCACAGGTGTTGGGGATGGTAGAGATACAGGGAGCCTGGGGGATAAGCTCACTGCGAGCGCCGCGTGTCTGTGCTCAAACTGTGCTCAAACTCTTCTCTAAGTCGCCGTGTGACTCCGTAACCTAACGTCTCTCACATCTTGTTGTTTGTGGTAGAACCTTTCTGAACAATACACTAGTTGAGATCATCCATGGCCACACCAAAATGCTGCTTTTTTAGAAATGGGAGGGGAAAAAATCCAACTAATGTATTTATACAGCTTTTCCTTGATATCCTTGTGACACACCGCACACAACACACACACTCACACAATTGCTCTCTGAGGAACTCGAGTCAGAGAGTAAGAATGGAAGAGAGACTGGATTTCTTTTTCAAGCACACATCTAGGTTTTGTTCCAATCTAATGACACAGGATCTGGCACAGTAGTTAGACCTCCTGCTCCAAGATTTTATTTTAATTTTAAACAAGTGTTCCCACACAAGAACTGAGAACAAAACAGGAAAATGTTGCTTAAGTTTTCCTTTGTGCTCTTATTAGATCTTTCAAGGGTACCGACTGTTCTGTCCTACAGTGTGGGTCACCGTACTCTCGGTTGCTTTTCCTCTGTCTGGGGCTTTCTCTAACAGCTGTCCACAGTGAGGGAGAAGCCTGTTCATTTCACAGATAATTGTTGTGGGTATAAACATACTATTTTCCCCTTCTTCCTATAATGTGAGGTTTTTAGTCCTTTCTACTTAGTAGATTTTACTCTAAACTGTAAATTAATTCTTTTGCATGCCGGTGAATGGTTTTGTTGTTGTTTTTTTTTTTTTAATCAAACACTTCAGTGCAAACTTGTCATAACCGGTTTAATTTATTATGTTTGTAAGACCTTGGGGATTGTTCGTTCTTTCCTGGATAATGGACGCTTTAGATTTCCGAGTCTTGGCCATGTTCTGATTCCAGTTTGGAGCTTTGCCTCTGTTCACCAGGAGGATCTCTATTTACGTGGATCAGAGCCAGGAGGTGTTAATCAGGTCTAAGACTGTCCTTGCCTCAGTGATCCTTTGTCCTTTAATATACTCAGGAGACCAGGCACCGACCCACCTGGCGGTGGGTCCTGAGTGGTGCCCTGGCGCTCAGTAAGCAGTCTACCTCAGGAAGTCCAGCCGGGATAACCCTACTAGGATAAATCTGACTCGAATTTATGAAGAAAAGCCAAGAGCTGGGGAAATCAAACAATATAGAAAATTCCAGGGGACGGAGAGCAGGACACTAAAGAGAAAATGGAATTTAAAGAGTGGAGTCAGTCACAGACAGGACTGGAATGGAAGTAAAGCAAATAAGAGAATGGAGGGAGGAGGGTTCAGGGGAAAGTCCTCTCCCCAGTGGTGAGCTTCTTGTTGCTAGAAGTGTGCAGATAGTGCCTAGATGACTGGCTTTTATTTATTCAACGAAATGCTTATCCAGCCTCTACTTGGTGAGGTAGTATTGTGTTTGAGCCGAGGAGTTCAGCCAACAGAGGTAGACTAGAACTGGAGCAGATCCCAGCTATATGAACGTAGCCCTACTTGGTAAAATGTCGATCTCTCATTTCTTAAAGAGATAATAGCAACAGCCTGAAAAAGGGTTGTGTAAGCTTTCAAGGACTCACTGCTCTATGAGTTAGTGTACGTAGATCATGTAAGAGTGTCTGGTATCCGGTAAGGACACATTAATAACTATTGTTTTTATGTGCAAGGTACCGTGTGTGTATTGCAAAGAAATTTCTGAAATAGCTACGAAGTTGGGATACATGACGAATGAAGCTATTCTCTTAGTCTCTCTCTGGGTGAGGCACACACCAAACAAAATTTGGAGCAAAGTGAAAAGCGAGAGAACTTTCCTTCTGGTGACTTTTGCTCATGGCCTGCTCTGAAGTGACCCCTCTTAGATTCTTCCCCACTGTGACTTTCAGATGATGTCTGTGCCCCTATATAGTCTGAGTTTGACAGCACCAAGATTTAGTGATGGCATGTGCATTTGATAAAATTTAAATGAGAAGCTCCCAAAAGAGATCGAGAAAACCTAATTTTGACAGCTCTCCTTTTATCCTTGAAATATTAAACACTTTAACCAGAAAAAGACAAACACAAGTAATACAAAAAATGTAACTTGGGGTAGTTTTAAAAATTATTATCTGAAAATAATTATAAATTTTAAAATAGATGTATGATGAGCAGCTACATGTCAAGGTTCTTTTAGAGCAAACATCATAAAAAGCTCTTTTAGAGCAAACATTTATGTTGTGTTTAGTAATAGTTTTGCCTTTTTGAAAATTTTAGGGACTGGTTGTTATTGTTCTTTTTATACATCATGACCAGTGGAATGATACCAAGATCTTCCCTTCAGTTATGATGGATTATAGCTCACCCATCTGGGCATGTTTCAGATGAAACTAACCTAAGCTTCTTTTGAACAAGTGGGTTAGAAATAAATGTTTTGCTGGATTGCTTTGAGCTGTACAAAGCAAAAAGACCACCGAAAACTTTTGGGGGAAAAAGGCCATATGAGTTTGGAGACTTTGAGGAAATCAAAACTCCTAAAGCAGCTGAGATTTTGCTTCTATTTTTGATTTTTCTAAAAAAAACTTCACCCTTCTATGTGTTGAGTAGTTTCATAGGAGTTAGTGCTGCCACAGGAAATGCGCTGTTGGTAGAAAGAATAAAAGTAACTCTGATACAAAGTGAGAGAGAGAGGGAAGAGAGAGAGATCTTCTTTGGCCAGTAGAGAAGCTATGCAAATCTTTGGAATACAATAGTTTAACTAGTTTCACTAGGAGAGAAGAAAAATAAAAACATGAAAAATACTCTTTGAAGAGAGCTGATTTTATTATTACTCTGCAATTTATTAATGACTATGGTTTTAACAGTGAAGAATTTATTTAAATAGTTCATGGAAGGTAAAACTTGCATCCAGAAATGACAGATGTAAGAAATGTAATTTGAAGAACAAGAAGATGAAGGTGGAGAAGGAGAAGAAAGAAGAAGGAAGAAGAAGAAAAAAAAAACAAACAAACAGGAGAAAAGCAATCTAAGTTTCAGGGGCTTTTGGAACTCAGTAGGTGTCAAAAGCAAAATATTGTCTTTTCCGGAAAGTGAAAGACCTGTTATGACTAAGTCAAGGGTAGAGTAGTCAATGATAGTAGTCATATGGGTTAAACGGTTCATTAAGCTGACATTTTCCTGTGTTGAAATAGGTTAGTTATGGAAGTTAAAGTCACACACAGTCCTTGACATTTTATATATTAGAATACTATTTTTCAAATGGCTCAGTGGTCATCAACCATGGAAGAGTTGTTGTTTTGCTTAGGTTTGTAAAACCTGTAAACTTCTAATCGTAGTGGGTACTTATTAAGGACCTTCCAAGCTTCCAAGGCAGTACATTGTACTATGCATGGAAAAAGTCTTTGTAGTTCTGCTAAGTAAGAATATTGAAGTACTGGGACACCTGAGAGGCTCAGTGGTTGAGCATCTGCCTTGGGCTCAGGGCATGACCCCGGGGTCCTGGGATCAAGTCCTGCAGGGAGCCTGCTTCTCCCTCTGCGTCTCTCTGTGTCTCTCATGGATAAAGAAATAAAATCTTAAAAAAAAATATTGAGGCATCTGAAGGGATGTACACAAAGTATACTCTATTTTTTGTCTCCTTAGCAATGGCTTTGACTAGTATCTTAAATAATTTTTTGTTGATTTATCCAAATATTAGGGCTACAGAGATACTCATATATCTTTTTAGGTACCTGAACTATTGCTACTCTTGTGAGATTTATTCAATTATGGTAAGCAAAATTCACACTGTAGTTCTGGATGGGTATCCAGTAAATGGATTTAAAAATATACGTAAAATGGATACAAAATCAAATTTTATTCTTTATTTTTTTTGTTTTATTTCAAAATCAAATTTTAAATTACATACACAATACACAATTTGTGAATGTTTGAGGAAAGAGTTAACTCACTGGATGTTCTTTCACAGACTCTAATATTGGGGCTCTGATACTGATTTATTCATTCGATAAGTAATTATCGAGAATCTGCTGTATACTACTATGTTCAGCACCGAGACTATATTGGAAATAAGAAAAAGTTCCCATTCTCATTTTTTAAAAATATTTTATTTATTTATTCATGAGAGACCCAGAGAGAGAGAGGCAGAGACACAGGCAGAGGGAGAAGCAGGCTCCCTGTAGGGAGCCCGATGTGGGACTCGATCCTGGGACCCCTGGATCACCCCCTTAGCCGAAGGCAAATGCTCAACCACTGAGCCCCCCAGGCATCCCAAGTTCGCATCCTCATTTAGCTTACAGTCTAGTAACAGACACAAACAAGAAAAAAAGGATAATAGGGGAGAGTCATGGGAGCTCGGAGAAATCACAGCAGGAGCTCCTAGGCAGGACATGGAGGTGTTCATGGAAGGAAAGAATTGGCATCTCAACTGAGACCTGTAAGGTGTATAAAGTTACATCTGTGCAAACAGAGAGCAATGGGGAGACAGAAAAGAAGTTTGAAAAAGGAGGCCAGAAATGAGAAAGACCACAGCACAAGAGGGGAAGTGATTTGGAATATAGTAAGTAGCCAGTATTTTTAAATAAATGACTAAGTGAATGAATGAGAAATCTTGAAGCGCAAAGGGGCGGACCAGAGATAAAGCTTTGTAAGCATGTGTTAGAAGCCGTCAAAGGACTTCATTTTCTGGATGCACAAATGAGCGGTGTTTACGTTAATAAAAATAATCATAAAAGTTCCAGCTCTCAGTTGGAGCAAATAACAAAATAAGGGGTAAAGGAAATTGGAAAGAGGACTTCAATAAACTGTGTCTGATACAACTAGAAAAAATGGACTGGAAAAACATTGATTTCATAATGCCCCATTTCCTCATCAAGGCCCTAAAGATTCTTGATAGGAAAATCTCTAGTCTGAAATGTTTAAATATTTTATCAACTTGTATTATAAATGATATATTATGTCACATTATTACTCAGTGTATTTTTATTACCAGGGCTTAATTATCATATTTTCGTATTTTTAAGACTTTAAAAATAATGTGTTGACTTGAAAAGGCTTTAAAAACTTGCAGTGAAACTTTTTTGACAAGGTAAGGAAGGTTATGTGTAAGCGATGAATCATGAAATTCTACACCTGAAACCAGTTTTACCATATGTTGACTAACTAGAATCTAAATAAAAACCTGAAATTAAAAAAAATATATATAAGGAAGGTTATTTTTAATAACTACTTGGTTTCATATAATAAAACTAAGCAATCCATAAAGATGATTATGCATCTTAGGAAGAGATGTTCTTCTAGGGGCACCTGGGTGGCTGTCAGTTAAAGGTCTGCCTTCAGCTCAAGTCATGGTCCTGGGATCGAGTCCCACTTTAGGATCCTTGCTCAGTGGAGAGTCTGCTTCTCCCTGTCTCTCTCTCTTTCCCCCTCCTTCTGCTCATGCTCTCTCTTTTTATCTTTCAAATAAATAAAATCTTAAAAAATTTTTTTTAACTTTAAAATTTTTTTAAATTAAAAAATTAAAAAAAAACATTTAAAAACTTTTTTCTTCTAGAAACAAGGTGCTGTGTAATTTTTAATTCTTATTGTTATTGCCCCTTGATGCTGTTTAAGGAATTTATAATTTTAATATAGTTTATTGTTTCTCATCTACTGCTTTCTGAATTATAGTACATCATATTTATAGGCTGGGCACTGATATAGCCAGACATGATTTTCACAAAGAAGGAAGTAACCGGTGGGTAAGATCCATCTTGCTCTAAGAGAATTAAGTCGAGTAGATCCTAGTTTAAATACATTGTCTTATGACTTGGAAATCACAAAATCACACGGATGTGGTCTTCCCAGCTGAGAATGACCTGTCGAAATTAAACTTTGGTGTAATAGAGAATAAAGTTAACTAATGTTAAACTAATATTTAAAAAAAATGTAGTAGATTTAGGTATAAGGAAATCATGGATCAAAGCTGTTAATTGCCTAATTTTTCTCTAAATCAACTTAACTCAAAAGTTGGGTAGAACATGATCCAAAGGATTACTGGCTTTAATTTCAATTTGTGGAAATAGCATACTCAGATTTACTTACCTACTAACACGAGGAAAAATCTGATTGATTATTTTATGAAATTAATTTTTAGGTAGAAAACTAGTTGAATTTGCTAAATATTTAGGATTGACATAAGTCTCATTTATTCAGAAATTTTTACGTAGCACTTAATTTTTGCTACATCCCGTCCTTTATGCTGGGGATTATATCTGTTAACAAAACAGATTAAAAAATTCCTGAATTTTGGGGACTTAGGATCCAAAGAGTGGAGAGAAATCTCATTATCCCAAGTAGGCCAGTGTGCTCGTGGTATGTTAGAAGCATAGAAGCGTGGAGAACCCCGAGGCAGGTCGAAGGAATAGTAAACGCCAGAATAAAGCTTGCACTGTGGTTAGATGGTCACCCCAGGACTCCCCAGCAGGACCTCCTGAGAGCAAGGCTGGAAAGAGATGAGAAAGTGAGAATCTCCTGAGAGAACATCCCAGGCAAGGGACCCCCGAGTGCAGAGTCCCTGAGGTCAAATCCCGTCTGGCCGGAGAAGGTGACGGGGAAAGAATAGGAAAAGAGCTGTCGGACGAATGCTCCCCGTGACAGTGTCGCAGGGCGAAAGTGGCACTGAGGTAAGTGAGGATTTTGTAGTTTGTGGTAAAAACGTTGGCTTTTATTGGTCGTGAGATAGAAAGGCATTGGGAGGTTCTGAGGAAAAGAATGACGTGAACGGGCTTAGATTTTCAAAGGCAGTTGTAGAGAGTGCCCCGCAACCGATGCTTGGAGCATCTGCAGGGCAGGTGCGGACGCGCCCAAGTCAAGGGGAGAAAATACAACATTTGCTCCCGGTCAGGAAACGATGGCCTTTGCGCGGCCTTAAGGAGGGCTTTTGAAGGAGGGTGGAACTGATGGAAGGAGGCTCCACACAACCTGGCCAAACAGCTGCTGCAGTTACATCCTAGAAGCAGCTTGGGACGGGCCTCCTCACAAGACGTCTTGGCAGAGTGGCCTGACAAAAATACCAAAGCAGTGAGGAGGAGCGTCCTCTTGCCGAATCCTTTCTGTCGCCATCATGGGGTTTGTTAACCTAAAGGAGGGCGTGTGCGCCATTTTGTTTAATGTTCCTGCGTGTGTAAGTGAGGAGCTTACTGATGCTGTGTACAGTCCAGATGTGGTTCCCGGAGCATTTACACCAAATAAACCTTCGTAATTTTCAGAAACCTTCATCCTGGACGCGTGGTGATACCCTCCTTTCTTTCAAATAGCACTTTTGGAAGCAATGAAGGGAGAGCCTGGTGAGACCCACATCTAAGCATGAACTCGAGGGCACTGGTGATTCCTTGGACACCAGAATCTCTAAGGGGAACTAATTTTAATCGCTTCATGCATCTATTTGCTCATTCTTTACGTTTAATTGATACCTTCTTAAGCCACAGAGACAACTTAATCTTGAACGTATTTCTGGCTCACCTGTGAGGAACCAGAACTGTAGAATAGACAAGACCTGCTTAAGTCTTCTAGATTCTCCTACATTAAAGGGAAGGTGTTTCAGGCAATTGAGATTCCGTGTTGTAGATTTGACATCCTCAAATGTGTTAAGTGAATTCATTCTCTACGAAATATCCAAGGTAGACTCAATTAACTGGGACATTTTGTATTTTTATCCTGAACCATTTCGAGTTTATTCTTTGTGGCATCAGAATTAGTTCCTCATCTCAGAGTTTGCTATATTTATTTTTCTAGTGATTCAGTAGTTTATTGGCAGTCAGTTTGTAAAATCTCTCTCAGGGATTATCTAAATGCAGGATGTTAGGAATGGAAACACATATCATTGCCTCCCCTGTCAAGAAACATAATTAACACACATGATTTACCATCTTGCAAGAGTGGATGAGAATTCCTGTGGGTGACCTCAAGTGACAGTTTCTCGGCGTATGTACGCATTGACGTGTCCTGGGACGGTCCTCAGCCCAGCACACATTCTTCTCTCCTTGCATCCCTGTCTCTTTAGCCTCCTGTGAGTGTTCGCGTGTGTGTCTGACTGTGTGTCTGTCTGCCTGTCTGTCTCCATGTGTGTGTTTTCCATCTAAAACCTACCAGTTTCAAGTTTTTAATAATTTTGGCTTAATTTATCACATAGGGAATACTGCCTCTATCAAGTAAAGGAAAAGTAAAAGTACTGGATTTCTTCCCCTTCCTTTGAGTGTATTGAGAATTTCCTCACTCCTTTTTATCATGCACATAATTCACTGTAGAGATGTCTAACTTACTTAACCAGTCACACATTATTGATGGATATTAGACTGATTCCAATCTTTTGCTATTACCAAAAAATGCCATAGGAATATACATATATTATATATATGTGATATATATGTAGGATATTTCCCATAGGAATGTACATATATCATATATATATATATATATATATATATATATATATATATATATATGATAGAAATGTAGGATCTTCCCCAGAAATGGAATTTCTAGGTTGAAATTCTAGGCATTTTTAATGTTGATAGTTACTGCTGAATTCACCTTCCTGGTGGTTTGCACCATTTTATACTCACACCTGTGAGAATGCCTATATCTCCTTAGTTTTGACATCAGGGAGTATTAGAAGTATTTTGGGGTGTTGACAGCATGAAAACAGGAAAAAGTTTATTACTGTATTTTAAATGAGCAGTCCTGCTATTATGAGTGAGGTCCACTGTCTTATCAAAAGCTTAATGGCCCCTAATATTTCCTTTTCTTCAAATAGTCCCTTTATATTTTTTGTGTTTTGGTGTTAATTGTTGGTCTTTTTTTTTCTTATTGATTTATAGGAGCCCTTCAAGTATTAGGGAAATACTTTTTTTAGCTGTAATGGGAATACTTTTGGTTTATTTATTTATTTATTTATTTATTTATGATAGTCACAGAGAGAGAGAGAGAGGCAGAGACACAGGCAGAGGGAGAAGCAGGCTCCATGCACCGGGAGCCTGATGTGGGATTCGATCCCGGGTCTCCAGGATCGCGCCCTGGGCCAAAGGCAGGCGCCAAACCGCTGCGCCACCCAGGGATCCCTACTTTTGGTTTTATCAGTTTTCCCTCATTCAAATTCTCTGCTCCCTTGAGTCTCTGTGAGAGGATGGTGGCTTTGTGCACCTTTAGAGGGTAGTTCTTGCTAATTTCTCTATTTTTTACATGATTTGATTTTATTTCTTCTGGTATTAATTATGCTAAATTAATTTCCTTAAAAAAAATCACCATTCCATCCAGGTTTCAATGTATTTTCATAGACTGTGTTTTTCATAGAATTATGTTAAATCTTTGGTAGGTTTTTGTCTTCTTGATCTATCAATTTCTGAAAACCAAATTACAAAAAAACAACCTATTGAAATCTCTCACTGTGATTGTAGATTTGTCTAGTTTTCTTGAAATGTCAATTTTTGCTTTATATATATTTTAAGGCTGTATAATTAGAGACTTTCAATCTTAGGAGTACTTTAAGTACCTGTATTATCTGAAATTTGTAACTTCTTTAGACCAAGTTTTCTGGTTCCCCACCATATACCAGATTCTTAAATAACTTTAGGGCATAACAATTTTCAGAAAAAGAATGATTGACTTAAGATTTTATGAAGATCCTAGCAAAATCAAGTAGGTGCAATGCCTTGGAACAAAAGAATATGGGGAATGGCGATATATAGAGAATGCCTAAAATATAAATAAATGAATATGTATATATATATACATATATATATATCAAAAGGTCTGTAAACTTCCTCAATTACTTCACTATCTTCCAGTGAGTAAATATGAACCTGTATCTGCCTAATTGAGAGAAGTGAAGCTTAACTATTTTCTCAAGAAAACTTAGAAAAAGCCAGATACTTTATTTTTGGTAACCTTTATTGTTAAATTATTTCCCATATTGTGTAGATTCACATCTCTTTGATCAACGGGAGACCAAGTGCAGATGATCCTTCTCCTGAACTGCTAGAATTTACCTCTGCTCGCTATATTCGCCTGAGATTTCAAAGAATCCGTACCTTGAATGCTGACTTGATGATGTTTGCTCACAAAGACCCAAGGGAAATTGATCCTATTGTCACAAGAAGGGTAAGTCATGCTGAGTCATGCTGCAGTCTGTAAATGATACTCGTAATTGTTAAATAATTTATTGTTAAATCACCTTTAAAGATATCTTTTGGTGATTTGTAGGAGAGATTGTTACCAGACTAAAATTCAACAAAACCTGGAATCTGTTGTCCAAGCCAAGCTCTGCCATTTATTGGGGAACATTGATCAAACTTTTTTAGCATTTCTAAACTTTAATTTCCTCATTTGTAAAACCAAGATTATAATGCCTCATTCATAATCTTACTTTTGGCGACTGAATTATTTTTTGTCACTTTCAGTGAGCTGTACTACTATCATAATTGGCACTGGGGAGTTACCACAGGAAATGGAGTGGCTTTGGAACATTTTTGGCCACCATCCACACTAAGAAATATATTTTCTATCATAAATCAGTACACACATACACATACACAGTATAATATATCTTACACTTTAATGTGAATAAAATTAGCTGGCGATATTGGGGAAAAGCACATTCTGACTCAGTAGGTCTAGGGCAGAGTTGAAAAACAATAATTCTAGCAAGTATTTAGGTGATGTAAGGGTTCCTGTTCTGTGGACCATTTTTTCCACTCAAATAAATGTATGTTTCATTTAATGAATCACAAGGCATAGTTTGAAAAAGTGCTACTGTGGGGGAAAACTGTATATGCTGTTTTATTGTCCTTTATAAATAGAATATCATGGGGGAAAAGGGTGATGGCATCCTTTTTAATAGATTTTTGAAAACAGGAGCTAACAGAAGGACTGTTTTCCAGTGTTAAACTAGAATTTTTGGATTATGATATATGTGATCAGTCCAGGTTTCTATGAGTGATAATTGCCTATCCTCCTACTTATTACTCACCAGGGTCATTGGTTTATGTCACACTCCTTATAGGCTGCTACCCAACCAAGACACTGTTGCCAATTCAGCTATAAATCCATAAAGCAAATCCATGCTAATAGATTATCTACTCTATGACTAGAGGTGAAGGTGGAAATAGGATTGTAGAGAGAAAGTGGGATTGTGAGACACAGCACTTCGTTCCAGAATGATGCACTTAGCTCTAAAAGGCCTGACTACTGCCACCAGTTACGAATGACTGAACCAGAAGGCTGAATATCAAAGGGCAGCACTTGTCACAGTTCATGAATACCCCTTGAATGTATTTTCTTCTCACTACCTAACTTACCCGCACCTAAGCACTCCATCATCCCCAAAATAACATTTAAAGTTTGATTATCCTCATACAACACATGTTGGATGTTTTAGTGCCCTGCATTTTCCAAACCTGAAATAAATTTACCTTGCATTACATTTCAGCATATTGTAAGTTATCTTATGCAGAAGTAATCATTATTTTACTGCAGTGTTTAGATTTGTTACTTGTTTAAAAAATCACTTTTAATTATGACTTTGGCATGACTTAAAAATACACTCTGAGGAAGGCTGAGTAATTTTGAAGTGTAATTTAATCTTTTCCGACAGTATAATGGAGAAAAAAAATCAATGTAAATAAATATGTTTCTTTTATCATCTTTTGCAGGAGGCAGAGTAGGGGGGTTGGGATACACATCTATTATTTGTAACTTCATTGTACATGAGCCTTTAAAATAGTGGAGTAAAATGCAACATATAAATAAGCCTTTAGAAAGTACTCAAGTTCGGTAAGCATTACATATAAATTTAAATATATAAAAATAGGATATTGAATTTCAGCTCCTCTTCATGACTCAAAAGTGAAGCATTATGAGTTTATATTTAAAACAAATTTCCTAGTTTTAAAAGCACCTACAAAAGCACTGCATCAGCTTTCTGAACAAATATCCCTATTCATATCTATATTATTAAGTGATGAAGTTAGTGAAAAGCAAACTTTTACATCACGTAAACTTCTAGCAAGTTTCTTTTCATGTTCAAGGTCTGGGTATATCAAGTAAGATAAGTAACAAAACATATTGTAAAAGGTACTCTATGTAAACAACAAAAACAGAAAAAGAAGTAAATAGAGAAGGGGAATTTGTAGTTAGGGAACGCAAATTTGTATTCACCTACTTACTCTTGCTGTTTTTTTTTTTTTAATGTGAATAACTGCAATAATAGAACGATCTACCACTGAGATGGTTATTTGGATTCTATAAGATAATGTACTCTCACAATTACAAAATGTTATATACATATTAATTAAACATTTTAAATAGTCCAGTACTATAATCACAAGTTATCTTTAAAAATAGCTGGGTATATTAAAATAATTAAAAACATAGCCCTGTATTAATTACAAATAGGAAAGTAATCACATGGACATTTTAGCATAATGAAAAAATAACAAGTGTTCCACGTATGTAGTAGTTTCAGCCTTACATTAAGTTAAATCAGTCTTGCAGTTCATTATTTTTTATTTCCTCTTGAAATGGTTAAGAAATGCTTTGTTATGAGCATGATTTCCTCTAAATATGTTGAGCTTCTTCAGATCCATCAAGTCAGACAGTCCGCATATGATTTATGAGCACTGAGCTTCCTATAATGGCAATAAAGGAAGTTGTCTTTTACAAAACTATACAAAACAACTTTTATGAAGAATTAATTTCCCCTACCGCCCCCACCCCGCTGTACCAACTTGCTCTCGATAATAAATACTCCAGCATAGACTTCGTATGTCCGTGGGAAGGAAATTTCTCAAAACCCCACATTCTCTCTCTGGGCAATGATCACAGTGCAGGGAGCTACTTGATAGCTTCCTTGAGACCTCAATTGTTCCCTCGTGCTTCAAACTAAGGATAAAAGCAGAAAGTACCATTTTTAAGCGAACGTTTCCTTTTGTTACGTACACCTTGCAGTCATCTTAACAGGATTTCTCTCTGGATTGCTTTTTGCAGTATTACTACTCGGTCAAGGATATTTCAGTCGGAGGGATGTGCATCTGCTATGGTCATGCCAGGGCTTGTCCACTTGATCCAGTGACAAATGTATGTATATTTATAGGATGCTTAGCAAAATGAAACTCTGAACTGCCAAATGCCTCATGAGCCGCTTTACCGATAGGGATGCTGTGAATGGGTGTCAGGTCCCCGCTTAGATGGTGTCACAGGAAGCCGTGCCAGGGTGAAATAGAGCTGGCAGTTAGGATGATAGACTTTGAAGTCAGCCATCACAGTATCAGAAAACAGATTAGTTTTTTTTTTTTTTTCCAAAAAGGCTCCGAAACTGGTCTATCTATTTTGAAACCTCTCTAGCGATGACAGCCAGCTGTATGATTTAGCTTCAGAGAATGCCTGCCATCAGTCAACCTGACCATTTCTTTTAAAAGTTTTCATCAAAAAAATTAATGCAAACAAATGAAAACTGTCCGTGGAGGGATAGATGAGTGGCCGTGGAACAGGACGCCGAGATAGGGCAGGGGCCACGCAGAGTGGGACCGAAGAAAGCATTCTAGAGACTGACGAAACCGCCAGCTCAGAAAATGCTAGAATGCTTTTGGCTTGAATTTTTCATTAATGCCAATGTATTAAATAAGCATAACCTAAAAAGGGGATGAATGAATATCTATTTTTCTCAGTAACAAACTGGTGAAATACGAAGTCATCTGTTGTATATTATATGGAGGAAACATTGAGTAGCAAGATCAGTGAGCATAGTGACTTACGTGTAGATGTTTTTTCTTCTAAAACTGCAGTACAAATGGTATTTCTCTCAAAGCTGGTTTTCTGATGAATGCATCATAATGTTACTTCCTACAGAAGGTTCAGCAGCCCTGGCATATTTTCCTGGCATATTTTCAAGGCTGTGGTGCTGCAGGGTGTGGGTGTCGTCTGTCATGGGAACTGATGGGCAGCGTGCCTGTGCTGTGAGGGCCCCCGGGGCAGCCTTGTAGGGCCAGTTCCACACCGTGAAATTGGACTCCACTTGGAGCTCACCCAGACAGGAGAGTCAGTCCTGGGACATTAGATTCCTGTTCTTCTTCTGGCCTTCGGTGTCTACAAATCTATTTTTGTCTTCCCACACCCCTAAATCTTAACAGTACTTTGCCTTAACGTGGACACATCCAAACCAGAAAACCTGCAGATCTCAAGAACCAGAGAGAAAAATTAAAAATTAAATTAAAAAAAAAAAATTTTAAAAAAAAAATTAAAAAAAAAAAGAACCAGAGAGCAGAGTTCAGTCTTCAAGATTGTTCTCAGCTGGGCCTATGTTCTCTTCCAGACCTGAGTCCAGTGATTCCAGAACCAGTCTGTACCTCCTTTTTTTCTTTTAATTTTCATTTATTTATGAGAGACACAGAGAGAGGCAGAGACCCAGGCAGAGGGAGAAGCAGGCCCCATGCAGGGAGCCCGATGCGGAACTCGATCCCAGGACCCCAGGGTCACTCCCTGGGCCGAAGGCAGATAGCTCGATGCTGAGCCCCCCGGGTGTCCCGTAGTCTGGAGCTCCTTACAGCTTGTGCTGATCAAATATACTCACTCCCAAGGCTGGTACTTCCTTTCCGGATTGACAGGAGTATCCCATTTTGGTACATGGTCTCAAAGTTTTCTTTTCTCTTCCTTTTATCTTCTGGGTTCCAAAAATACTAAAATTCTACTTTGCCCCCAACTTTTTACTAGAAATCCCGCTGTGAGTGTGAGCATAATACCTGTGGTGATAGCTGTGATCAGTGCTGTCCAGGATTCCATCAGAAACCTTGGCGAGCTGGGACTTTTCTGACTAAAACAGAATGTGAAGGTATGTTCCTTAGAATTCAGCAACACGTGTGGTTCTTCCTTTCTGGGACGCAGGTAATGTAAACATGTGGTAATTTTAGGTACATGCAGGTTCCAGTTTGTATATTTTATCCAAGGCAATAGCTGCTAGGCTCTTGGACCCCTGCTGTTTTACTCAGGTTTTTTATTATTATTCTTTGAAAATATTACTAAACACCTAGACTTTACCACTGTGTGGACATTATGAGAAACAGATAAAAACACACCAATATCGTACTTTTCACAGAAGTACACTTACTGTCATCAGAGTACATCTCAGGCTTGTAGCATTATATAAATGCACACGGCTGACCTCGAATGGTGTGCGGATTGGGGATGCCGACCCCCCCACACACAGTCAGAACTCTGTGTGCAACTTCTGATTCTCCAGAAACTTAATTACTCGTAGTCTACTATTGATCAGAAGCCTTACCAATAGCACAATTAACATGTATTATATATATGTAAATATAATGTACAATAGACCGTAGTCTTATAATATCTAACTTTTTCTTAATGTCTTTGGTATTCCTCGGCTGCGTGGCTCACCCGGAAGTTGTTTAAATTGTCAAAATTCTCCAAAAAACTCTCCAATATGTTTATTGAAAAAAGTCTGTGTGTAAGTAGACCCGTGCAGTTCTAGGCCATGTTGTTTAAGCGTCCACTATGTGCGCACACACACTCTACTAGAAATGCAAATACACAGCAAAACCTGCACTGTAGAGAGACTAATGTGCTAAATACATTTATATGTTTGTAAAATGGTTCTGAAACCAGTATAGCTCCAGATTCCTCTGCCCTTTGTAGCTCCCCCATCCCCCCAGTAAACAGCTTTTGTATCTCAATCATCTAGCAAATGAATTAAAAAAAAAAAAAAAAACAGAGAGGAGAGATTATACCTTTCTAGTTAGAGCAGTATTGTTACCTAAAAATCAAAACAAAAATACTCTGATTCATTAGTTATTAAAGGGAGGTATTTGGTCATTGTAGCTGGGAAGAGTATGAGAGTAAAAGGTAGCAGAGAAGGCAAGAAATCAAATTTGTAGAAAAAGAATATTTTAATAGTAATAATAAATATTTTAAAATATGGTTTCTCATTAATCATGGTATAAGATACTAATATTAAAAATGACACCAGTGGGGATCCCTGGGTGGCTCAGTGGTTGAGCGCCTGCCTTCGGCCCAGGGTGTGATCCTGGAGACCTGGGATCGAGGCCCACGTCAGGCTCCCTGCATGGAGCCTGTTTCTCTCACTGCCTGCGTGTCTGCCTCTCTCTCTCTCTCTCTCTCTCTCTCTGTCTCTCATGAATAAATTTAAAACAAATCTTAAAAATAAAAAGAGATGACACCAGTGATAATCATTAGCATCTATGCTGTAGGAATTATGGGACAGTTACAACCAAGAAAAAAGCCAGTAATGAGAAATAGTAAAACAATTGGCTGTGCAAAAATGTGTCAACCAACACTTCTTAATACTTGGATATTATCACTGTTGAAGACAACCCATATGTCCATTTTTTTTTCAGAAGGAACTACCCAATAAGTGTAGCAGATGACTTTGTAGCTCTCTACTGTCAACTGGCCCAACATGGTGACAAGGATGCTAGAGAAACCTATGTTTCTGGAGATCTGCTCAGGCCAACACAAGACCTAAATACAAAGCCTTGTGCTGAGCTGTAAATTCAAACTAGCCGTGAAGCCCTAATCAGTTGAATTCAAATACCACTGTTTTAGAGAGTCCTAGCTACATTTTTTCAGTCCCATCGGTATAGATGGCCCCCAAAGCAGGCTTTAAAAAGCAGGCTTTTTAAATCTTTATTTAAAAAGATTTGATTATGTATCATATGTCAGACATAGTAGGCCCTTAAACCTATTGAATCATAGCAAACTTTCATCATAAAATCTCCCAATCACAAAATATTTTCTTTTGAATTTAAGAATCTGAATATACTATCAATGTCATGAGTCTCTCCATTTTCTGTACTCACCTCTTTTGCCTTTTTTTTTTTCAAGAAAAGATCTACTTATTTATTTTAGAGAAAGGAAAGGAGCAGGGAGAGGGGGAGAGAGAGGGAATCCTAAGCAGACTCTGTGCTGAGTGTGGAGCCTGATGCAGGGCCTGACCTCATGACCTGAGCTGAAACCAAGAGTCGGATACTTAACCCCGTGAGCCACCCAGGCGCCCCCTTCTTCTGCCTTTTGATTTGTGTCTGCCTGGTTGTGAGGATATTTTGTTAGAATTCACCCATTGTCACCGAGTGATAGCTGCAGAAGGGGCTACCAACATCCACTGTGGGAGAAGGAGCATCCAGAGGCCCATCTTTGGTTTTCTTCACGTCCCCGCATCCCTCTCCTCCCTCAGGTTCTGCACAGCTTCTCCCAGTGAGAGTAGACATTCGTTCCTAAGAGTGACTTTAAGTGAAATGCTACTTACGTTCTCACACTTCTTTAATGTTTGATTATCTTTCTCTTCCCTTGGTGGAAGATCTGCTCACAAGGGAGAGTAGCATTCGAGGGCAGGCGTGCTTCCTATTGCCTCTGCTTTCTATCACTCGGTTATCGTTACTGGATCTGCAATATCCTTTGCCACTCTTCACGTGTGTATTTGTGTTTACACAAGGAAACCAAAAGGCTAGATCAGATTTGTGAGCGAGGGGGCTGGACAAAGCAACACCAAAGGAGGTTGCTGTTGTTATTACGTACATTTTTTAAATAATGGAATTCTGAATCAATGATCTTTTCTCGTGAGGCAGATGGGAGGGTTTATTTCCAAATTGAAAAAAAAATGTTTTCTTTTTTACCTACAAATGAAAGATAGGAGTTTAAACCATAAAACCTTGCATAAATATCATGCTTTTGGCAATGTATGCATTCCTAAAAGCTTACCTGAAAATGTTCTTTTCCAAGTTGAATTGTGTTCCAGTCACCTTAATATGTTACTCCTTCTGTAACATGACAAATATCCTTCTAGAAAATGAACAATTACCTACTAATTCATTTGAGTTTAATTTGGATTTTCATCAATCTGACTTACTTGAGGCAGGATATAACTCTTAAAAAGCAAAGAATATTTCTTCCCTTGCTAAGCTTGTACTAAAGACTGTTGCCATCCCATGTGTGGGACATTCCATGAAATAGCAAACTGCCGATGGTGGAGTGAAAACCTCTGCTTGTGTGTAGGGACTGCCTGTGTCCTCTGAGGCTAGAGGGAGGGGGGGCCTTTACCCAGCAGCAGGAGCTATAGGCCGAGGGCCCTCGCTGCATGCAGTGCGAAAGCGGATCTGCCCAGGCAGTGGTGTTTTACCCACAGTAGCTCGTGGTTCTAATACTAAACCTGCAGAACATGAGAATTAATTGGCATTCCTCTCTATTTCCCTCTACTTGACCCTGGAAGCAGAAATCTCGCCTGTTTCTCACAATATATTTTTACAACAGGATTTTAAAGAATTCCTGTCTATTGTCCTAAAGATATAAAACTAT
The DNA here is from genome assembly GCF_018345385.1 of Vulpes lagopus. Taxonomy (NCBI): domain Eukaryota; kingdom Metazoa; phylum Chordata; class Mammalia; order Carnivora; family Canidae; genus Vulpes; species Vulpes lagopus. Next base: position 125,029,168 of record NC_054825.1, read on the forward strand.
TTGTAAGGCCCCGTGACTTAAATTTATGACTGCAGGGTCCCTGGGATAAAGTTTGAAGACTTTCCATCAGCATAGCGAGAATACTCTATTCTCAACCAAAGTCAGCCGTTTGGGGAGGGCATTGGCTACAAAGGTGACCAGGAGATAATATTCTCACTATATCAAGGTATCTTCCATAACAGAAAGAAAGAATTCCATAAACTGGTTAAAAATGAGGCAAGAGGAATGCACATGTTTCTCAAGAAAAGACTTACAATCCTATCAAGAGGTCATCACGCTTCATTCATCAAGGAAAGCCACTCAAAGCCACGGAAGGACTCTTTTCAGTGTCTCAACGCTCATCGTTCATTCACCCACCAAGCCCCTGGTGCTCCCGAGCCAGGCTTATGCTCCCCATGGTGGTGAGTCTGTGGCCACAGGTTGGGCAGGTGTCCCGGAGCGAGAGGGACCTGCCATCCTGAGAGGGAGCGTCTTCAAGGTGGAGCAGGTGCCTGGAGAACCTTGGGGCAGGTGCGCCTGGAGTGGCCGTAGCGCAGCCCCACCAAGCGCGTGGCTACCGTGCACGCAGCCGACTGGTCTCATGGCCTCACATACTTTGCATTCTCACAATGCCCCCCCAACGAGGGAGGCACAGAAGTGACACCGAGATTTAAACGTTCTCCCTAGAGTCGCTCATGTGGCAAATGGGAAGCGGTTGGGCATTAGAACCCACCATCTGCCCACCTCGTGGTACTGCGCATTCGGTGTCAGCCCAAGAAACACCTGGAAACCATGTAACTGCCTGTTACTGGGGGGCTGAGGAACCCCCATGGGAGAGGTCCCCGTGTACCTTAGGGGAACAGATGCCGAGGGGGAAGAGCTGTGCTGCCTACTGTTAGGAAAACTTGGAGAGAGTTTGGAACAGCATGCACGTGTTTCCCTTTGCGGGGAGCCTCAGCTGCGCCCCCCACACCGGAGCCCCTGTCCACGCACACCTGCCTCTCCACACGACATCTAGGAAAGTCAGCGTCTCTGGACGGAGACGCCATGCCGTGCACCCTGCTCCCTAGCCCCCCCTGGAAGAAGACTACCCATCTCTTCAAAGCCCTACCTGACTCTCCCTGGGGGAGCAACTTTGTCACGGCTCCAAGCTCCCACCACGGGCCATGAGTTGAAGTGGGGGGGGTGGGTAAGGGGGCAGGGGGACCAGGAGGATCAAGGGAGGAGGGCGAGGAAAACCCAGTTAGAACACCAGGTGTTATGCTAATGATTCCACCTGCATTTTCTCAATGCTCTGAGCTGTTCCCATCTGATGAGTACTATTGACCTCTCCGTGTTTACAGAAACTGAGCCTTCGAGAAATTGAGAGGTTCCCCACGTCGCCCACCGCCCGCTGCTGGGTGTCCAGCACTGGTGCCGAGGCTGTGAGCTCAGCCTCTAAGCAACCCGCTCTCATTCCGGCCAAAGCCTTGGCCCTTCTCATGGGCTTTCTGTCTCTGATGGGACGGAACCTGGAGGGACTGGCCGGGATTGGCCCTGGAGTCTCAGGACCTGGCCCCAGAGTGGGGTTGACAAGACTGATTCCCTTACCTCCTGTGATGACTGTACTTCTCTTCGTCTTGGTCACTGAGAGATGAAAAGCGGTTAATCTGAGCCCCTAACTCATAAAGCTATTTTGAGAATTAAAATCAGTGGCAGTAAATAAAAACCACTCAGAAAACATAGCCAATTAAAAAAAAACAAGTCTTAGTTATTATCACAAAAGCACAAAAAAGGAACTATGTCCTAAGTGTCCTTTTTTTACCCATAGGATCTAACATTGAGATTCCCATATATGATGATTATCCACCACAGATTCCCTGGATAGTAAGCATTCACTGCCGTAGTTCAATAATTTATTGTTTGTCATAATGGGAAATTATAGGTTGAACCAAGGGAAATTTCAGTTTTGTAAGATAAAATCAGCCAAATATTGGCAATTTCATATGATATAGCTTAATTTATGGGTTTTAATTTTTTCAACTAGATACTCTTGTACTGATTTTATTTGTGTATATACTAATATAATATAATTTCTCATAAAGAAATCTATTATATAATGGAAAATGATTTTTAAATATATCTGAAATCTAAAATTAATATTTATGAATTTATTTTTTCCCTACTGCAGCATGCAATTGTCATGGGAAAGCTGAAGAATGCTATTATGATGAAAATGTTGCCAGAAGAAATCTGAGTTTAAATATACATGGAAAGTACATTGGAGGGGGTGTGTGTATCAATTGCACCCAAAACACTGCTGGTATAAACTGTGAGACATGCATTGATGGTTTCTTCAGACCCAAAGGGGTAAAGTATGCTTTTTCTTTCATGAAGCGTTATTTTTGGCTTTTTCTTACAGAGATGTATGATATGGAAAAATAATTTTGAAACATTCTCTAAACAGTTTGCAAATTCTAAGAGGTGACCAGGAATGTTTCAAAATGGAAACTGGATAAATCTTTGAGGATATGATGTATAACATTCCTGTCTCTCTATAAAGTTCCATTGTGCCATTCCAGGCAGTCCTTACCCCGTGGCAAACTCAAATTCGTTTTGTCGCTTAGTATATTTCATGAAAACGAAATCATAAAATGCATTTTTCCTTCTTTCACTCAGTGTAACGTTTAAAGAGTTATCCATGGTGTGTGCATCCATAGTTCTTTAAAATAAAAAAAAAAAATTACTGAGGGGACATCTGGGAGGCTCAGTCAGTCAAGCATCTGCCTTCAGCTCAGGTCAGGATCCCGGGTCCTGGGATCAAACCCCGTGTTGGGCAACCTGCTCAGCGGGGCGTCTGCTTCTCCCTCTCCCTCTCCCTCTGCTGCTCTCTCTGCTTGTGCACTCTCTCTCTTTCTCTCTCTCTCTCTCAAATAAATAAAATAAAATAAATAAAATAAAATAAATTACTGAGTACTATTCCTTTACATGAACATACTGCAGTTTTTAATCCATTTTGTTGCTGGATATTTGTGTCATTTTCAGTTTGTGGTTAGCGCCTACAAAACACTGCTTATATTAAATAAAACATGACCACAGGAAGACTTATATTTTATGTAAGTGTTTGTGTGGCCATGTTTTATTTACCTTGCTTGCATAAATATCTAAGGATAGAGTACTTGTTTTATGGGATATTTATATGTCTGACTTTATAAGCAACTGCCAATAGTTTGCCAAATTCGTGACAATATTTTACATGTTCACCAAATAATATGTGAGTTCTGGTTCTTTGATATCATTTCTAATATTTGTATTTGTCTTTTCAAATTAGCTATTCTAGTGGGTGCAGCAGGTGTGGCAAGTGGGTATTTGGCAATCGCTAAGTCATTCCCATCAATGCTTGGTGTTACTGCAGATCCTCTATTATAAATTTATAGCAGATCCCGTTTTGGATTTAATTTTCATTTTAACTGCTCATTGTCTATTCCTGTATATTGTCTTGTGAAGTTTCCCTTCAAGCCAATGTATTTTTTTTTTAATTCTAGGAACATTGTGATTTTAGATTTTAGATCTATGACCCATCTCAAGCAAACCTTTGAGTGTGGCGTAAAATAATGTTTGAGATCTACATGGTTAACTTCTTGTTCCAGAACCTTTTTTTTTAAGTACTTATTTTTCTCCTTTAAATTGCTTTGAGACATTTGTTGCAAATCATGGGTCTTGATCATGTAAGGCAACTCCTGTGGGTGAATTTCTGGAGCCCCCATCTGTCCCATGGATTTATTTGTCCATCCTTGCATTAAGAGCACACTATCTTTAGCACACTTTAGCTTTAATAAGCCTAGAATTCAAAAATATAAGTCTACTAACTTTATTCTTCCTTTTGAAGATTGTTTTGGACATAATAGTTTCTTTATATCCCCATAGAAATTTTAGAATGACCTTGTCAACGACAGAAATATTAGTTGGGACTGTTGTATAGAATCTAAATATAGATGTGGAGAGAACTAATATTGAGAGTTGTGATCAATGAATATACTCTGTCTCTCCACTTATTTATATGTTCCTTATTTATTCACGGGAGTGTTTTCTGTACAGAGATCTTGCATGTCTTTTGCTAATTCTCAGTATTTTATGTATCATCGTAAAATAATAATTTAAAATGGTTTAATATTATCAAAATTTTCAAATATTGATGTTATATCCCACACCTAAGTTCCTTTATTAGTTTTATTAGTGTTAAACTAGATTATTTAGAGGCTTGCTTTATGCCATGTTAGGGCAGATTAACAGACAGCTCAAGGTGGTTGTCTAATCTCGCTGACTTGGTTGACGACTCCAGTGTCTGTGTACTTATGATAGGCAGACCTGAAAACTCTACTCATGTCGTTGAACTTTCCAGCTGTTACTCTCCACTGGATTCCTCGGAGTCTCCTGATTGGACGTATGATTAAGGGATCAGTTAAGCATTTGAAAGGTCTTGCCATGTAGAATTTGATGCTCCCCACCTCTGAACATAGATCTCAGCTAGTATAGTTTTTTCTTTCAAACTTACGATTCTTCCAAGTTCTATCTGCTTTTAATTAATTTCCCAAGCCCTTAAATATTTTACTTTCGTATTTTGTCCAGAGTTAATAATTGCTATCTGAGAGTACATTGGACCACAGAAGGCACTGCCATTATCAAACCTGGAAGCTTCATGTTTTTATTACAAATCAGTTAAGTGATTCAGAGCCTAGATTATGGTGTTTTAATATTTATAAACATAATTATGCTAACTGTAAAAAAAACAGATCTCTCAAGTGCCTAATATTTGAGTAGCAGTCCATTTCATTTCTTTTTAAGATTATTTGAGAGAGAGAGGGAGCACATGAGCAGAGGAAGGAGCAGAGGGAGAGAGAGAAGCAGACTCCCCGCTGAGCGTGGAGCCTATGCAGGACCCTGAGATCATGACCTGAGCTGAAATTAAGAGTTGGACGCTTGACCGACAGAGCTAGCCAAGAGCCCTAGAAGTCCACTTCGTTTTTATAAAGATATAGAAAAAAAATTTTCTTTGCTCAGTTTTCAGCTAAATCACATCTCTACAATATCTTTAAAATTATCATCCTAAAATCTGACTTGAGATTTATTTACTGAATCCATAAATATATATATAATGCAGTGTTTATTCTGAGGACTAATTAGGAATCTGAATTATTTTAACAAAATTAAAAATCCTGTGCAAAGTTGATATATTTGTAGGATCTCATGTTAGAAGGATTCCTGGTCAGCAGTCGGGCAGATTTCCCCAATTACTGCAAAGAGAGATAATGAATCAGTTGGCTTTGATTTACTCAAGCTCATCGTTGGAATCACAAATCATATTTATTACAGCCAAGATCTTATTTAGAAGAAATTTTTTGTCTTTGGTCCACAGAAGGTTGTTTTTGTTTTTTTGTTTTGTTTTGTTGTTTTTTTGTTTTTTTGTTTTCATGTCTTGGTGTTTGTTTCTAGGGCAAACCCGGCTCCTATATCTGCTCAGAGGCTGCTGCTCCTGCCTAAATGTCACTTCTTCTGTGAAACCTTGATTTCATTGTGTTATGTTATTACTCCCTCCTCTTTTGTGCCCTGATGCTCTGTTTCTATGTCTATTTTATCACTTGGCACATTCTATGTAATCAATGTCTTTCAAGCCTATTATTTCTGTAAGCTTTTTTAAGGCAGACACCAGGCATTACCCATCTGTACTGTGCACAGTACTTCCTTTATAATGGAGAATGAATAAATGTATGTTAAACGATGATTTTAAAACTCATCTGTGAATATAGTTGATTGATAGTCTATCAGACATGTAAATAACTCTCTAGTTATAGCACTTTTATATTAGTAAACAAGATGTCATTTATAAATTAAGCATATATACATATATATGGCTGTATTTTATGGGGGAAATATATGTAATTTATATGAATAGATTTATTTATATGTAGAGGGAGAGAGATATCCAGAGGGAGAGCCTGTGCACAGTATTTAGGTATATCCTAAGCAAATGTTTTTTTTTCTTCTTATCCTATTGCATCTGGAAAACAACTGTTGTGATCACAGCATATTGTCATAGCCTAGGTTTGGTTAATTAAAATATTTTAACATTAAAATTAGTTGTTTGTTTTTAATATATCTGAGGAATTTTATCAGATCCCTTATATGTTATTCCTTTTAATTCTAGTTTAATAGCATCACTATAGTTGTTATTGATATCCTCATATCAGGAGGAAGTAAGTTCCATGAGGCCACATGGCCAGTCAGCAGCCACACCAGAGATGTGCACTCGCTAATTTCCCTAATTGTGGAGACCACATTGTTTGCCCTCAGGTGATGCTGCCTCTCCTGGAAGCCAAATGTTTAATTTACATACTTAGGGGCACAGAGGGGGGCCCTTGACAGGATGAGCATTGGGTGTTATACTATATGTTGGCAAATAAAATTCCAATAAAAAAATATACAAAAAAAAAGAAAAAATAATTTACATACTTAATATATTCTTTTTTTCCCAGCACCAAATATAAATTTCTAATTAATTAGTCACATCAGGATCAACGTGAAAAAAACCTCCTAAAAATAAATTTGAGGGAAATCACTAATTTTGAATGATGTTATAAGTAAAGAAACACACAAATACACAAAAACAATCAAAAGGATTTTATTGGAGAATGTTTATTAGAGACTATCAAGTAAATAGTATTTTTTGTTCATTATAATGATACTGTGATTGTAAAAGATGCATACTGAAATGTGTAAGAATTAAAATACTTTGCAATTTTCTTTAAACTTCAAAAAAGAATGAAAAATGATGGAGCTTTTATGGCAAAATGCTGGTAATTGCTGAATATAGGCAGCAAATAAATAGAAGTTTGTTGGCCTTCTTTACATCTGCATATCTATTTAGAAGAAAAGGATTTTAGAATTTGTGAATATGTATTAAAGATAATTTCCTATATATTTTCTCAATATAATTTATTACTATGCATTGTTAAATTTATTTTGTCCTTACAAGTTTGCCAAATTGAAAAATATTGATGTTCTAATTACATTTGACTAAAAGTCTTTTAATATGCTTGTTAGGTATCTCCAAGCTATCCAAGACCATGCCAGCCATGCCATTGTGATCCAGTTGGTTCCTTAAATGAAGTCTGTGTGAAGGATGAAAAACGTGCTCGACGAGGTGAGAACAATAGCAAGGAGCTGTTGTTTTGATGAAAGGACAACTAAAAGCCAGATAGGATTATTTTAGGGTGACATTTTGCAGTAAATTCCATTCACTTAATAATTTTATTCTTATATCTATCCATGTTCCTTCCAGGAAACAGTGTTTTATTCATCTCAATCGTTATTTTCCTGTAAATCAATTACTATTAATTAATTATAATGCTTTAAAAGCAAAAAGAGTTGAATAATTTATTGTGCATTATATACGTATATATGTATATTCACATATGCATATTAACGTATCTATGCATATACGTCTCTGGTCAATCAGAAATCTATGCTGTACATAATTTTTAATGTCTTATCTACTGAAATTTTTGAGATTGTATTTATTCATGAGACACACAGAGAGAGGCAGAGACACAGGCGGAGGGAGAAGCAGGCTCCCTGCGGGGAACCCTATGTGGGACTTGATCCTGGGACCTGGGGGTCACGCCCTGAGCCAAAAGCTCAACCACTGAACCACCCAGGTGTCTCTGAATTGTTTTTCGTAGTTTCTATGGTTTCTAGCATGAAAAGACAGCATTCACGGAGGGATGTGTGGGCTGCAGTGGGAGGAGAGAACAGATAACACACACGGAGATGTAGTCAATAGTGTAGAAAGCAAAACGTGTACATATAGGACTAAAAATAGGTCTTAGTCATGAGTTCACGAAGGGAAAGAAGCTGACAGTTATTTGAGCCAAATACTTTCTCTGATGATGGAAATTCACGATGAACTCCAAACATTGAAGAATCAAATGCCAAAATAACTCCTTGAAGTAAAATGGTTAGGAGCGACTTCCAGGAGAGTTGCTTGCCAAAGTTAAGTAGAACATTAGGACACATCTGAAACCATTTCTTTACATTGTTGAGAGAGGCTGCTTCTCTTAGGAAAGTCTAAAATAAATCATGGCTACAAGATAGGGTTTTTCCTCCAGTCCCTTTCCAGTTAAGACACTGGCAGTGTTTCTTTGGCACGGTTTAGCTTACCTGCTTTCTTTATAAGACTCTAAGATTATCAACGCAAACCCTAGAGTCTTAAATCTTAAGTGATTAAAACTCCGATTATTTCAAATCTCAAATGGTGAATTGTTGAGGTCGTTTTTCACTGTATGGCCTGTTATCTTTTTGTAGTAACAGCTAAATCATTTTTTTTTTTCAGTGATGTCTTTTAAAGTTTTTCTGTACTTTTTATTTTTTGTACTTTTTTAAGAAGTATGTTACTTTTGAAAAAGTGATAAAATATTGAAAAGTATAAAAAGAAGCATACAATGCAGCAGTAATCCGTCATAAATACTCTTATTAACATGTTTGTGTTAACGTCACGTAATGAGTTTTTCCCCTAACCATTGAGAGTTTCTCTGAAATCTGGTTTTAGCAACCTGAATTTTACATCATTATGTGGATATACCATAATTTCCTTACCCACTCAATTTTATATAGCTGTTAAAATTGTTTCTAATTTTGATTATTGTAAGCAGTGCTTTAGTGAAGACATTTATGTATAAATGTTTTTTATTTTTTTATTTTTTTTTTTTATGTATAAATGTTTTTTAATCATTATGAAAACCATACATAATAAAAATAAAATTTTCACAATAGCGAAGAGAATAAAATAAATAGCAATAGTGTCCTCTAAAACTTATTCTTCCCCCCAATCTCATTTCCAAATTTAATCACATTGAGCCATTTCTTCTGTTAAGTTCTGGAAAAACTTATCTTCCAGACAATATCTAAATAATATTTTTAGTACTTTCATCACCATTAAATATTGCCAACTGATTCCATCTTAAAAGACAAATGTTTCATTCACACCGCCTCCTCCTTCTTCTCTATTCAGACATTTTTCTCATGTGTGGTGTCTTTATCATGTTAAATAAAAACCTTTAGTCATTATTTCATTATCCATTAAATTCAGACTCATCTTTTGAGATCCTAATTTATGCAAATTAGGAAAAAGACCATCCCTAAACTCTCCACTGATCTTCCAACCCACTCGGCAATATCTATCAATTATATCTTTATCTTTTCAAAGAATGTACAGTTATATTTAGTTTGAGATCCAATTCTTCTAATTTTAAAATTGAAATGCAGTGATCAAAATTTGTAATATTATAATTAGATATATATTACTCAGTATAGACCTGAGTTACAAAATCAGACACATTCCCATGATACATTTTTATCTTCATGTTTAGCCTGATGATTTCTTAGGGAAGAGTCTAAGTTATGGTCCGATGCTTTAGACTTTTAAGTATGGGTGACCAGATAGTGGGAAACGGTATTCTGTGGTATTAATGTGATTATCAGAAAACTGATTACTTTTGGTATAAGATGGGTTTTCCCCTCACAGATTTGTAAGAGCTCTTTAAATACCAAAAACAACAACCGTATGTTTTTTTTTAACAACCGTATGTTTATATTTGTTATAAACCTTCCAGATTTTGTGTCTCACTATTGTTCAGATGTTTTTATATGTGAAACTTTAAAAATTTTTATGTAATCGCCAATACAACTCAGAAACTTCTTTAGCTGTAATAAAGACATTATGCCAAGATTATTATATATGAATATTTTAGTTGAATGTCTTATATGCCTTTAGAATTCTAAAACTCTTATCTTTCCCAAGATTAGACAAATGTGTTCATTTTCTTAATTTTTATTATTTCATTTTTTGATACTTAATTCTTCAATCAGTGTGGAATTTATTTGGTATATTTTATAAAAGGAGTTTCTAGCTGTATTGTGTTTTTCCACTAGTCTCTTTTAAATCGATCTATATTGGGACACCTGGGTGGCTCAGTGGTGGAGCATCTGCCTTTGGCTCAGGACGTGACCCCGGGGTCCTGGGATCGAGTCCCTCATCGGGCTCCCCACAGGGAGCCTGCTTCTCCCTCTGCCTGTGTCTCTGCCTCTCTCTCTGTGTCTCTCATGAATAAATAAATAAAATCTTAAATAAATAAATAAATAGGTCTATATTTAATACATTTTTTCTTTAAAGACCTTAAGTATATTTATTTTATATTCTGTATCTATTAGTAGCACCCTTTGTTACCAATATGAACCTAATTTTGAGTTTTGATTTTTCTAACTAACTCATTAGGTTCTTCTTTGCTTGTATGTTCCATGATTGTGTGTGTATATGTGTGTGTGTGCATGCGTATGTGTGTGCGTGTACGTGTGTATTTCCTAGTTTATCCTTTCAGGATCCTTAAATATATATAATCTCTGGTATGATCTCCCAGCTTGAGTAATACCTAAAATTTGTCTTTTGATCCATAAAACTGTGCTCTGTGTTCTAGTCTAGTTAGTCAGTCACCTCCAGGAAAGATACCGGTTAAGGGCTAGCTTATTTCTTTAGAATCTCTTCTTCTCTCTTTTTTTAAAATTGTGGTTTCTGGTCTTCAAGGAGTTTCCTTATTTTAAACCAGCACAACCATCCTGTCTGTCTGTCTGTCTCTAACTTTATACTGTGTTGTCAATTGTTCTGACCAAGAGGGGTCTTTTGACATCTAGTTTACAATATTACAACATTATACACAACATTAATAAATGTTAAGACAGACATGGCCGTTGTATGGAATACATCTACACTTCCAGTCTCCATGTCTGGGGATTTTAACATGAGAAGTAAATGTTAATTTCTTGGACTGCTTTTTCAACCTTTAGTGAAATTTTCAGATTTATTTTCCATTTGACTTATGAATATAATATGATAAAAAGTGAATTTCTTAATATTAAACAATATTTAAATTATCAGAATAAAATAAATTATCAGAATAAAATCTTCTTGTCATCACGGAAGATCCTTTTAATGTACTTTAAGATTCAGTTTGGTGTGTATTATATTTAGAATCTTCTTATCTAAATTCATACGCTAAATTGGTTTTGGCTAGGACATCTGCCAGCTGTGCTGTCTTGGCAAATAAATTAATGTCTCTGTGCTTAGTTTCCTCATCTGTAAAAAGGGTAACATAGTAGTGTCTACTTCACATTGAGGTTTTGAGCTAATTAACCCATGTGTCGTATATAGTGCTAAGCATAATGCCTAGCATAAAATAAGTGCTATTTTGTTAGCTGTTATCACAGCTTCTTTAAAGATTTTATTTATTTACTCATGAGAGACACAGAGACACAGGCAAAGGGAGAAGAAGCAGGCTGTATGCGGGGAGCCCACTGCGGGACTCGATCCCGATCCCGGGACTCCAGGATCACGCCCTGAGCCAAAGGCAGATGCTCAACCACTGAACCACCCAGGGATCCCTATTATCACTTTTATTAGGGGTTATATTTCTTAGATTTTGATACCAAGTTTTTACTAGCTTCATACACTAAACTACATAGCTCTCCATGTTTTAGACACTCCGGAAGAGTTTCAAGTTTTGAACACACTGTGAAACTACTGACACTATGACATTTTTGTGGTAATCTTTGATCATATGTGCATTTTTGATATCTTTGATTATCTTTAAGATTCTCTTTACCTTATTTTCTTTTTGTTTATTATTGAAATCTTCCTTCTTTCCTGTGGTATTTGTTTTGGTTTTTCTTTTCTTTTCTTTTCTTTTTTATAATTACATGAATTAAAATTTAAATTTTTTAGGGCAGCCCGGGTGGCTTAGCAGTTTAGTGCCGCCTTCAGCCCAGGGCTTGATCCTGGAGACCTGGGATTGAGTCCCACATCAGGCTCTCTGCACGGAGCCTGCTTCTCCCTCTGCCTGTGTCTCTGCCTCTCTCTCTCTCTCTCTGTCTCTCTCTGTGTGTCAAGGATAAATAAATAAAATCTTAAAAAATCTTTTTAAAATTTTGTGAATATTTTATTTATTCTTTTTTTTTAAGATTTTATTTATTCATGAGAGACACACAGAGAGAGGCAGAGACACAGGCAGAGGGGGACACAGGCTCCCTGCGGGGAGCCCGATGTCGGACTGGATCCCAGGACCCCGGGGTCACAACCTGAGCTGAAGGCAGATGCTTAACCGCTGAGCCACCCAGGCAGAGGCTCCCAAAATTTATTTACATTTTTAAAAATGTATTTAAGCTTGAAATTCTACTTTGGGCTACGTTTTTTTTCTACAACCCATAGACATTGCTAAGTTCCTTTCTCACTGCTGTTATGTTCTACTTAGAAAACTATTTAATTACAATTGAAATCTTGATTTTTTCTTTTACCCAAGAGTTATAAGAAGAACTGCTTATTTATTAATTTTGAGGGTGATGGAATTTTGTATGATTCTATTAACATGTTTGATATTTAGAATTACTTCAATCCTAACTTAGTATGGAATTTGTTACAAATATAGAAGTAGCAATTTATGTTAAGAAAAAAAGACAAATCATTTCTGCTTTGAGAAATTGAACATTTTTATAGATTAATGATGAGCTACCATAGATAGTATTATACAATATAATGTGTAATTCAGCAATAGTCGATGATTCACATTTTTCTATGTCTTTTTTTGCTAATTCTTCTACAAATATTTGAAGTGGGTATGTTAATGTCATTCTCAGCCACTGACTTTTGGCCAGTTTCCCTTTGAGCCCCCAAATCTTTTGTTGTCTATATGTTTTTGTACTTAAAATTAATGCTTTTGTGGAGTACAGACATAATAAATCATGTTTTCTATTGTATTGTCATCAGTGTAAAATGAGGGCTTGTCCTAGTGAATCTTTTTTTTTTTTTTTAAGATTTTATATATTATTTGAGAGACAGAGAAGGGGAGGGATAGCTAGGGGGAGGTACAAGGGGAGAGCTGAGAAGCCTACTCCCTGCTCAGCAAGGAGCTTGCCCTGGGGGCTCAACCCCAGACCCCAGGATCTTGATCCAGTCAAAGGCAGATGCTTCCCAGACTAAGCCACCCCCTCATGAATCTATTTTAATTGGATTCTACTTTCGCCATTCCTAATACTACAACTCTGTTCTCCTAATGTAGATTTACATTCTTTTTTTTTAAATATTTCTTATAATTTTGCTTCTGTCTTCTGAGCATTACATGCCCATGGTTTTAACAGAAGCAGTAAGACCATGAGCTCATTTACATGTGACTAGCATATGGGTTTGACAGCCTTCCTCTCCTTCTGCTGTGGGTCTTCCCCTTCTAATGTTTCTGTGCTTGTTTGTCCCCTCCTTTTCTTTCTTTGAGTGGACTGTATTTTACTGATTTCCTCTTGTATTTTTCCAGATTCTGAAAGTCAATAACCTGTATTTATTTATTCATCTGTGTTTCCATTTTTCTAATCAAATAGAAATTGTCTTTTGCATTTCTCTATTAAAGAAGAAAAAGAAATGTAAACTGCTTTCATTTTCCTCTATGTCTTACCCCAAAATGTCTATTTTCACGAACTCTCAGTCTTTCTGATGTTGTAATCAGTGATGTCAGACTTAGTGATTGTTGTTTAATTTTGGGGTCAAGAGTATATTTTTACTCCCCGGGCACTTTTCCGTCTTGTGATAGTCCGAGTTACGAAGCAACAGGTTATCACAGGTCACTGCTTATTCTTTGAGTGTCATCAGTCAGTTGTGGAAATCAGTCCTTGATCATTGTGACAGTTTTTCTGTAGCCTCAGTTTTGGTAGATGCTTCGAGATTTTTATCTTTCTTCTTTTCATTCCGAGTATTTTTAGAGATACCTAAAGGATGCTGTCTTAGCAACTGGTAGCCAGCTTCTAATGAAACCTGTACCCTGTGGTTTTAACTTTTCTTTGTTGACATACGTGAATCAATTTTTGTGTCAAAATAGACTTTTAAACGTTGCTGTAATGAGAACCTTAGGAGCTACAGTTTATATTTGTTTTCAAATTGTTGATATGTGGCTTGTCTTCTCTTAGGATTGGCGCCTGGGTCTTGTCATTGCAAACCTGGCTTCAGAGGCGTGAGCTGTGACCGATGTGCCAGGGGCTACACTGGCTACCCAGACTGCAAACCCTGTAACTGCAGTGGTGCCGGGAGCACAAATGAGGACCCTTGTTTCGGACCTTGTAACTGCAAGGTATGTCATATATACCGGTAAAGCCCACTGTCAAGACATTTTCCTTTGCTTTTTTGTTCTGTTTTGTCTGTTGGCATTAAGCAAACTGTAGCAACTTCTCCTGTGAATATCCACCATCTCTTCTACATTGACCACTCCTATAACTCCTACAACCAGGTTCACTGCTGTAAAATGTCTCCCATTTGTGTGAAAGTCTACAAACTCAAGAAGGACAGGTGACCCCAAGAATATGTGTCATTTTAGAGTGAAAACCCCTCTTCTCCCATTACCTGTCTAGTCTGTTAATTTAAAAATATACAGCATTACAAATAGCAACCCTTTAAGGCTACTATACACTCAAATCTACCATAGCTTTGTATCTAACTCTGAAAATAATTCTACCCGGGGTTACATTCTGGATTTTTAAATAATCTTCTGAAGTTTAGACCCGGATTGTCTGAAAATACTGTATTCACATTCTTTTGTTTTATTACCAAAAAATATAAGAAGCCCTAGTGGAATTGATTAAAGCCTCACTATTTCCTCCTAAGAGTACTTTCAGAAATACGACTTTATTTGTTGTGCATACTCGGCTAATACCAGGGGATGCATTACAACACCTACAGCTTATGCACGTAGAGGAAACAGAGGCATGAACAAGTCTAAAATGATAGAACTGATTTCCTTTAGCTATATTAATCAGTTCCATGACATTGGGATTAAGCGTTTCATCTATATTAGTTGAGAGAATGATCAATCCATTGGAAAAGTTAGAATGCCATACTGATATAATTAATGTTACCTATTCTTTTCTTTGTTCTCAGTCACGGTTGGAACCTTATTCAGAACCTTTATTAATTCATTAGTCTTACCTAGGAAGCTATAAATTGCATGCTTACATTTATTATATGTGTGTCTGTGCATACAAACATTAATGTATAACACAAGTATTAGTGCAGATGTGATGTATATATTTGTGGGGACAGGAAACTCTGAAATAATAAGTTAAATATCATAATAGTTGCAAAATAGGTGTATGTTACATCATGTGAAATTTAGGGGCTTTTTTTGACTACTGAAACTATACAACTCCTGTTTGTGTTAAGTGGCAGAAAGTCCATGATCTACAGTAAAAGTTGTCATGTCCTGGAATATAGTAAACTTTCTAGGTGGTAGTACACTTTAATCCAATATTATTTGGGGATCCCTGGGTGGCGCAGCGGTTTGGCGCCTGCCTTTGGCCCAGGGCACGATCCTGGAGACCCGGGATCGGGTCCCACGTCGGGCTCCCGGTGCATGGAGCCTGCTTCTCCCTCTGCCTGTGTCTCTGCCTCTCTCTCTCTCTCTGTATGACTATCAAAAATAAATAATTTAAAAAAAAATCCAATATTATTTGAAATGACAAATAGCCATAGTGTAGACCAAGACTGTGCAACAGTCTCTGGGTGACTGCTTGTTTAAGGAAACCTCGGCTCTTCATCCATCCTGTGTGTCTTTTTGGACAATCCTACGGGCTTTGTTCATCTTTTCTAATATTTACCAAAATGTAGCTTGTGTGCATTTTATTTCTTTAACAAAACTCCACAGAAATCTTTAGCTTTCATCACTTGTTCAGGTAAAGGACAGGAAAAGCTGAGCTTAAAATGGAAGAGAAATCTTCCGAGTCTCTAGAATACAGGAAAGCAAACTGGAAAAAAAGACAGGGAATGTGTTCATATACACCTACCGTTCATACACTGGAGAGGTCTGGTATTTGCAAGGAAGAGTGACAAGAGAGCGAGGGATGCAGGCCTCACTTTGTTTCCTTCTTTGGTAAATGTAGAGAGAAAGGCTGGAAGGAGAGAGCTAAGCCACTAGCAGAACGCTGAGCAAGCGAAAGCACGTGAGCTAGTGCCTGCCCTCTGCAGGCTCTCCACCTGCCTCCGTCTAGTACAGAGTGATTGCCCTCCTGGTTAAGAAACATGCCTCCTATAAAGACACTTGAAGCTCTACACAGACCATTAAAACACAATAAACAGCAATTAAGAAATCATGAAAGAATAATTAAGTAGCATCATTAAAAGAGTTGCCCCTTCAATTGTGTGATGTTTTAAATAGATGACTACAAGCCTTTAGAAACTAAAACTTGTTTGGGGGTGGTGGATAAAAACTTGCAGAAATAGATTTCAATAGACATCTACATAATTTTAAAAAATCACTAATTATATGCGTATAGCAAATGAACTGTATCACAATATGCATGCACATAACTTACTATAATTAAGTACCAATAGCCTCTTGTTTATAAGAATAATAAATACCCAGTGTTCCAACAAAATATGCATGCAATTTAAATACTGAACAGGCATTTATTAATGTTGAAGAAATGTGGTCGGTCGTTCCATTTTACAAGAGCACAATTTGATATAGGTGTGTCAGGTGGTTATTTGAAACAATATGGATCTATCAAAATGGTATTTAACAATACTTCATTGAGTGGCTGAGATACTGGAGACTTAATTTCAAATAAAATGATATAAGTGCTCATATCCAAAATGCATATTAACCAGTAAACACGTGCACATTTATTCGGTTATACTATTAATTTTTTTAAATAATTGTCATTGGGAAGAAATACCATCCTTACTGAAGTATGTAGACACTTTAAGAAATCACTTGGTTATGAAGTGTTGGATCTAAATGTATTTCTATCGTAAATTTTAAATAGGTGACGTTCTGGTAAAAATATACTGAGAAAAATGGACACCCCTCTGTCACGTTCAAATGCAAGTGTGCTGGATGAAATGAAGTAAATAAATGTGTAATATGTTGATTCAGGGAAGAGAGGGAAATTTTTAGATGTCAGACCCAAGAGGGAAATCTAAGTTAATCATAAGCCCAAGCAAAGCTGAACAACAAAGGTCATGGGGTGGGGGAAGTGGGAGGCTGGTCTTATCCCAAAAATGTAGGTAAACGCTAGGAGATTTAATGGACTCTCTAGGACTTGACATTAGGGTTTGGACTCACAGAAGGAAATTAAAACTGAATTCCCTTATGCTTGGACTCTAGAATTGTCCTCTGACAGTGAAACAGGCACTAGAAGATTCCATCTGTAAGCTGGCAGTGGCAACAGTAACTTTATTTATCCTTTTGGGCTCTTGGTGGGGAAAAAATTAGTGTGTAGCGAGGAAGCAAATACACAGTCCTGTGTCCACATGGGAACGGGGTCAGTTTTATCCTCCCTTTATGTGAGAATTCTTCAACAAGTCAGGCAAGTGGCATTCCCACAGGAAAGAAAGTGTATCCTCACCTGATGATGAGCTCACTGCAAAGCAGTACACTGCACAAAAGGATGATACCTACAAAACAAAATCAGAAGCCACAGAAGTCAGGATGTTTGTTCACTAAAAACTAGAAGAATAAGATAGTCTGAAAGAATTTGTATAAACATAAAAGCACATAAGTGTATTTTATCATATTAACCATTAAAATATGTAAAACTGTATAATCATAAAAATCTAATTTGAAGATAAAAGAATAGGAAAAAACAGTACAAAATAGGGCACTATAGTAAAATAAGAAGCTTTGGAAAAGAAGTCAATATCATTTACTTCTAGAAATAAAAATTGTATGTAGTTGAAATTTAAAATTCAGGGAGTGGGCTGAGCAAAAGTTTAGAAACTGCTTAATAGAGAATTAGAAAGGCAGACCTGAGGCAATTACCTATAAATTGACATAGGGAGGTAAAGAAATGACAACATGAGATGCTAAGTGGCATGCCTAATAGAAGGATAAAATTCAACATAAGTAAGAGTAGTCACCAAAGAAGAGACTAAGTGAAATAGGTGAGAAAGAATATCGAAAAATGATGGAGAGAAGAGTTGTCAAGAATTAAAGAAAATTAAATATTTTCAGTTTGAAGAAGATAAAAAAGAAATCCCGCCACCAAAGCTCCTAGTAGAAAACTTGGAGCTAGTTCAGATTGAGAGAAAAAAATGTTAAATGTATTAGATATATTTTTATTGTATATATCATATCAAATGTTCTAGAGACAAATATGTATCATAGGTTCTAGAGACAAATATCCGATCACTGTGTGAGCTTACCACTCTCAGTCCAACTGCATTGAAAACTTGAGCGAGAAGAATATTGAAAGCAGATGAGAGTTCTCTGGCTTAGAGAATGCAAGAATCAGCCTATAAAAAGCAATATATTGCATTCTTATATATCAGTGCTCACCAATTAGAAAATGTAAGGACAATATTCAGAATAGCAACAAAAACTGTATAATACGTAGAAACAGGTGTTTTTAAATGGAGATGCAATTTTTAAATTGAAGAACATAAGATAAAATTTTAAATGGGAAGATAGCACATAATATCAAATCCAGGTGAAAATCTGGAGAAATGGCAATGCTTACCACTGCTGTCATTTGGGTAAATTAGAAGTAGGCCCTTCAGAAGGCAACAGTGCATCTAGCATCATTAAGATAACTGAGTCCTGTGAGTCAGCAACTGCACGTCTAGACATTCACGCTGAAGGAACTTGCACAATTTGTAGAAAGAAGCCAATAAAAGATGTTCAACATGTACCTACTTGTTATGATAAAAATTAGAAAACACCGAAATATCCATAAGTAAGAAAAATGAAGTGTAATATATTCATAAAATCTGATACAAGAAACAGTTTAGTGACTGAAATAGATCCACATGTCTAAACATTGATAAATTTCAGAGACTTCAGGCGAAGTGAGGAAAACCAACATCACGATGCTATCATTTGTGCAAAGTTGTAAGACATAATAAAACAATTTTATATTTTGTGGATACGCATATAAATTAGAAATGTTTAAATACATGGACTGATGTGATATGTACTAATTTCAGAAGAGTAGTTAACTAGAGAAAAGGAGAAGGGGCTAGCATAGAAGTAAAATGAGATTCAAATGTGCCTAAGTATTCCTTTAAAAATATATCTGACGCACACATGGAAAAATGTTAATGTTTTTTAACCTCTAGGTTACGGAAAATGAATAATTGTCATATGTACTTTTCTGGTGCTTTAAAAGAATTCCTAATTTAAAATTTCTTTAATCAAAGGGGGAAAAAAGATTTCCTGATTTGAAAAGAGGTAAATGAAATTAATATGTATCAACAACTATCAATTTTACACATAGATTTCCTGTTATATCCTTGTTTAGACAATGATATTGATGCACATCATCCTCATTATATTTTGAAATATGGAAACAGGGCTAGCTCAAGACATGGAAATACTAATTCTTATGCATTATTAAAATTTTTGAAGTTCCTCTATCTTCTCGTGAATTACAAGAGGCAAGCATTCTCAGATGAATGTAAGTCAGTTGAATGTCAATGCTGTTCGGACTCTTGGTATTTATTTTAAATACCACATGCTAGACATTGGCTCTTTTGAAGTTCGCTGTCATGTTATCCATTCAAAGTCCGTTGGATTGCAGACTCTGATACATAATATAAACTGACCTTGATCTAGGTTGGAACATGTGCTTTTATTTTATCAGAGTCTTATAATAGAAAGATAAATAGTGAAGTAAAAGATTAGAAATCAAAGTGTATATTTTCATCATGCTTTGCTTTGGGTTTTTTACTGCACTTCCCATTAAGTCCTTACTGGCCCACAAGCTTCTGTGATCTGACCTTGAGTTATCTTCCCAGAATGTTCTGGAGCTTCAGTCCCAGTCTTCCAGCCTGGCTTACATTCCTTGGGGGCACCAAGCTCTTTCTGGAATTTCAGAGTCTGTTTAGATGGGTGGGAAAACCTCACTCGGCCGTGGTCCTTTGCTTAGCCAGGCAGTTTTCAAGGCTCATCTCCACCTTCTTAGCAAAGCTGGGATCCTAGATCCCCTGATAGAAATAATTCCCTGGCTGTAATCACTTGTAACATTTTTGTCTTTTTCTTTATGATCTTTTCACAACTTGCAATCTAATGTCCATCTCGCTTTTGTTATTTATTTTCTTCATCGATCAATAAGAAACTGACAGTGACTCATACATAAAAAAAGAAGGAAGAAAGAAAATGAAACAATTTTGAAGATTGGAAAGTCACTTGAATTGGCTGATTCATATTTCTTAATCTATAGAATGACGATATTACATCTTTCTTGCTTAACTCTCAATGGGTATAATTTAAAACATTGAAGCCTTGTATAAGTATAAGGGATAACCATAAATACCTGTAATT
Source organism: Vulpes lagopus (assembly GCF_018345385.1). NCBI lineage: Eukaryota > Metazoa > Chordata > Mammalia > Carnivora > Canidae > Vulpes > Vulpes lagopus. The sequence goes on from NC_054825.1 coordinate 125,049,522, forward strand.
ATCTTTTCTGTTTATTTATATTCCTTTTTACAAGTAGAAGTAAGTTTCCATTCTTTTCCTCTAATAGGATTTTCATGATGTGTGCTAAGATTTTTATTGGTTTTGTATTTCCTTTTTTTCCATTTATATACAGGAACGATCACCTCATTAACTTGGTAGACTCAAACCCTGGGCATTTCTACAAAAGGCATTCAATTTATATATTTGATCCCGAATCTAAATTACAGATGTAAATTTTTTTAGCATGAAAAGCGCATACCAGAATTTGTCTCTTGCCATAGCTACAGTTGAAAAATACTGTATTAATCAATTTTTTCATCTTAAATGCTAAACCTGTGCAAAGTGAGAACGAATTTTCTTCTCTCTCTCTTCCTAACCACCAACTACTTATTACTTAGCCATGGAACAGTGTATTTAAAGAGTAAGTGCTAAACAAATACTGCTAATTAGCTAATTATCCTTCTTTTGTTAACTTCTTTTAATACTTGGATGCATTAGAATGAAGGCCATAACAGAGGAAACTCTGTAATTGACTACAAACGCCCCAAAAAACAAGCCTGACTGCAACATTCCTGGAGCAATTATCACGAAAAATAACTTAAATGTCACAGGAGATTCTCCAGGTAGCTTTGTCAATAGAATTCCCAGTTGACTAACAATCACAGTTAAACATGTACTGCCGAAGTTGTACCTAATTTATAAGAAGGCGGCTTCCTGAGAATGGATACAGGGAAAGGATTGTGACTATTTCTCTAGAGAGAGCCTGTGCCCAGGAAACTCTAGCAAAAAGAAAATTGGTGTCAACCCAACAGTATCTGACTTTAAGAAAAAATAGCCTAGTAAGACTTTTCTAATTCAGCTTTGTTTTTAGAGGAAAAGACTCCCAAGGAAAAGGGGCAGTTATTATACATATTTTGCAGGTTGGGCCACAACATATCTACTTATCTACTCAGCTAAATATGTTCAATAGAAATATGTGTCTAAAGCACGCATTTCTCCCTAAGGGGATGAAAATTGGTTCTAAGAGGGGTGAAAATACCACTTTCGTTTTATGTATATGGCAAACATATTCACACAGTGCATCCATACATAGAGTATATTTGTGGAATGAAGATTTCATGGTGGGGTGATTATGAAAAAAAATAATGAACTAGGCTCCTTAGGGGCTCGATAATAAAAACTAGTCTGAGAAGAGCTGGTCCAAAGTGAAGAGGCACAGTTTATCATCAGCATATGTAAGAATAAAGATGTTTATTACAGGGATTATTTACCAGTAGAAAAATAATTGACTAGTATTAGTTGCTATTTAGTTATTTTAATATAACCAACTAGAATAATGGTTTAGAAATCAAGAAAGTGGAATATTTGGTTTTTGGAAAATATGATGATATAAGGGAATATTAATCTCTAGAGTGGAAGCCGGGAGCATTCCAGAAATTGCTCATATCATGGGCTTTGGTGTAAAAGTGATCTATAAATTTGTGAATTACAAAAAAAATTGAACTCTATTAGGTTCTAAATAAATAAAATCTTAAAATTACTGGATTAACAAGAGCTGTTCATTTGAATGCTGAGAGAGAACAGATGAGAATCCCGTTTTGTTTAAATAAACAGAACAACTTTTAAAAATTATACTGAATTATATGTTAACCCTTTCTGAAGTTGATCAGTACAAAGAAGTAATAGAATGATAGGTAAAGGAGAGAGGAATCTCCTAATGACTAAAATACCATTCGGGCTGGATGTTGCAAACTCACCATTATTATTAGGTATTTAGGATCAGTTCCTTTCACACCTGTCTTACTTTTCTGTTTTATTTTTTCTTCAGAGGGATGGAGGACTCTGGAGGTGAATCTGGTGTCTGACCCCTAGCATGGCCTCATGACTCATAGCATAGGACTGCCTTGCGGTACACTTATTTGTCCACACTCTTACCTCCTTTGCCATAATCCTCCAGAACATTTTTATATTCCCTCTGGCATCTCGTATAATGCTGTATATGTAGTAGACCACCAATCATTTGATGAATGGGTGAATAATAATAGCAAATAAGGGAATAGTGAAAGATAATGTAGAGAGATTTTGTTAATAATTTGATACTGACAGTATAGTAAATTAAATTGCTCAAGGAATTTACCTGTAAAGCAGATTATTTACTCTCAATCTGAGAATCAAAAATTTGAGTCCTGAACCATTCATATCAAAGGGATCTTCCAGAAATGAATTGGGACTATAATCACAGCCACTTCATGGATGGCCTTGTTGATGAACCACTAAGAAGTTTTGAAAAAGCAGTTATGTACCTTGGAACCCATAAAAAGAATTGGGAACCGAGCTGTCACGATTGGATATATTAGCAAACCGCTAGAAGGTGGGGAACTCTTCTCTATAAATGTTCAGTCTAAGTCCTGGAACACTATGCCTCTGTGTTTGAATTGTGCCACTCTGAAATATATTAAATATCCAACCATGATGTTTTCACTGTTTTTGAGGCTTTTTTCACTTGAAAGAAAACTTTGGAAACACAATCCTTAAAGAAGATATACTCTGAGATATACTCTGTCAGGGGAGATTAGAAAAGGAAAAAGGGGAGTAAAACCTGTTCTAACTAATTGATTCTATACAAGTTGAGACATGCCCAGAAAGCAGAGGTATGGTGACCTAAAAAGATTTTCTCCACAATTCATCTTTCTGTCAGCCTTGAAAGGCCCTTTACTTATGCCATGAGGACAGATATAGGAGTTGGCACTATATCCACCATATTTGCTACTTAGTTTTGGCTTAGCATTAGTCCACCATAGAACTTGAGAACAATCAGAAACAAGAACTTTTTCAGTCAAATGAACCTAGCTACCACTCACTAAAGGAAAAAATATGGTGCAAATTCAAGTCTAAATAAGTAGGAGTCTAGAAACTTAAAGTTGTGGCCTGAAGCTGACATGCTATGCAAATCTTACAGAAATTGATCACTACTTATCAAGGGGCCCGAAGTGAGCCTAGAGATGGAGCATAGGATTAGCTTGAGGACTTGTAAAAAGGCCTAAGAAATTTTGGCTTGAAGATTTATCACAACAAACAAAGCAAAGCTATCACTTTGGGTAACCTGTTTTTATAGCTATGAACATCCTATTATCTTTCCCACGGTGTGTTGGGGGCCTCCCGAGACCACACTCATTTTCAGTGATTCACTTAAAGGACTCACAGAATTCTGAAAAGTTGTTGTACTCACAGTAATGGTTTACCACAGTGAAAAAATATAGATTAAAATCAGCAAAGACAAAGGTGCATAGGGACCAACGAGTCCAGAAGAGACCAAGTGCAGATTTCCAGTTACCCTCTCCCAGTGGAATCACACAGAAAACTATTTATTTCTCCCAGCAACAATGTGTGACAATGCCTTGTGAAATATTGCCAACCAAGAAAACTCACCCAGGTCTTGCGAGTGAGGATTTTTACTGGGAAGTCAGTCATGCAGGTATGAAGCATTTTTATGACTGACCAGTCTCCTGTTCCCCCAGAGATCGAACTGATACATCCTGACTGGACCCCAGCTAGACAAAAGTAGGCATTCACCATAAATTGCATTGTAAGCTGATAAATATGGCCTAGGGTCGTAGGTGAACAAAACCAGACATCCACCGTAGATGGTGTTGTTAACATAAACTGTCTGCTGTGACCCCCGGCCCCAGGTATCCAAAAATTCTTATCAAGCACAAGGGCTTATGGGTGATCTCCCAGGAGCTGGTCATGGGGTGGTCCTTTCTGTTTAGAATGTGTGTTGTTGGAACACGCCAAGCCTTTAGAATTAACCCTTTCCTCCACCGAATGGTGATGAAAGAGTTCTTTGTAACAGCGTCTTCCATTTCTGAGACATTTTACCTGTTCCCACCAACTTCAGTGCCTCAAGTACAGTTCTTTTGATTTACCTCCTGTAGAACAACTGGCAATGATTTACCGACTCCTAAGAGAAACGATCCCTATCTCAGAGTAGCCTCGAAAGTTCATTACGTGAGAGCAGAGACGCCGGAAGCCAAGTACCAAGTGTGGGCCCTTGCATACAGCAAATATTCAGTATGTCTGTTGTAAAAGAATAAATGCTGAGTGAATCTTCTACTTTTTGGATTATTTCTTGTTTCCGGTATCTCTGCTAGCATGGGTCTCTCATTTTATCTCCTCCAACAGGTTGCATTTTTACACCATGCTTCAAAACTTACGTCAAATCCCACTTTTGTCACCAACTCTCCTCAAGCCTTCGTAGCAGGATCGATCCCTCCTCCTCTGTGTTCCCACAGTTTGATTGATTTCTCAGATGCATGATCCAACTCCACCTTGCATTAGAGTCGATTATAAATGTATCATTTTACCCAGCTTTAGATGTCGACTTTTAAAGACAGAGACCTTGACCTATCCATCTTGAGAGTCCCTAGAATTCCTACTCTAATGTGTTGGTTCAGGTTATTAATTAATTGACTATTGAAATCATTTAATCCTATCTTCTCAAGGTTATATTGCCAGGCTAAAACAGAGATAAGGAGAAGGTAACTAATGTCTAAAAATTGCAAATTGTCATACTCAGTCTGAATCTCAGAAAAGTGGTATTACAACCTTTCAAATTAGACTAAATGAAAAGTAGATGAATTAGACCAAGACCATAAGAGCACATTCTGCAGAACAGCTCTGTTGTGTCCTCAGCAGGGTAAGCTAAGTTATAATCATGGAGATGTTTCATCTTTCCAGCCTGTATACTCTTCTGAAGGTCCTCTCAACTTCAGGGCTTTGAGATTTATTTGTTGCCATAGGTCTGAAATTAGTTTGATTAGTTTTGTTGACAGTCATCATCTCTGAATATCTGAAATCTACCTTAGAAATAAAACTTGGCAAGAATGTCTGTGGCAATAATTCAATTTGTGTATATATTAGAATGCTAAAACTTGACATGTGAAACGGGCCCAGAGACACCCCTTTGTTTAGGTTCCCAGCCATAGAGAAGTGATTGGGATCCTAAGTGGGTCATACAAATTAAGACTAAAAAAGTTAATTTCAAATCAGTTATTCTCTCGCCAAGAGGAGAACCTCTTTGTTTATTTTTACCAATTATGGGGATTTTTGTCACACTCTTTTTCTATTTTTTCTCCTCCGTTCTCAGATCTTATCAACCCTATCTTCTGCCCAATCTTGTTTTATTCAAAAAATAGTTTTATTAAACTATTTTGTAACTATCTTATTGACTATTTTATTATCTACTATGTGCACAACAGTTTGCTGTGGAGGAAAAACACAGCCACCAAGAGATTCATTTAAAATAATACAATTTTATTTGACTGGTGCTCAATGTTGTACCAGGAACCCCGCCATCTTCTGGTTCTAGAGAAATAAGACACGGCTTCTACCTCTGGAGGGATTATGGTATTTAACCGGAGAGAACAATCTCAAAAGATATAGCTGTGCCTTTTTGATGATTTTAATAAAACAATGTACAAAAGCCTATGGGAATGCAGCTGAAAGAGAAGTTCCTTAAGGAGAAGGAAAGCTTCAGAATTAAGGTGATGAAGGAATCCAAGGGAGAGAAAGAATATGGAGCAAATGCGGGTCTAGGGAATACGGAGAATCTGTTTCCTAGAAAGCCAAGAGCCTTCATTTAGAAGTGAATAGTTAAGATGAACTGTTCTTTAAATTGAGAGACTGCGGCCTTCCCAGTTTTTCACCAGATAATCAGCTTTCTCTGGCCTGAGTCCACGATATAGGCCCATCTATAAACAAATAATTTTTCAGTGTATTGGGGCCAGGATTAATGATACCAATCTGGAGAGCCGTCACCGAACGAGATTTATTTTTCCCATATTATTCCTGTATGATTAACTGGCTACTCCGATGTACTAAAGAAAACCCTGTGAAAATTAACCAAGAAAAACTTTCCTTTTTTTCTGCTTAGTTGCACGGAGGAAATCTATGGGCCTTTGCTCCGGTTTCTCGCCCTGTCAGGCCTCACTCTTGCCTCAAGTGTATGTATTTTTAATATGTAATGTGGAGAGTGTTTTGCCATCGGTATAATATCAACATGCTGCTATGCTTCCGAGAGTTCAGTCTCTGATTTTATCATAACATGTATTCTGAGAGGAAGTGGTTCAACAACAGAGAACGGTGACCCTACCTGTGTCCGTTTCCCCCCTGTGTCACTCCCTGCTGTACTGACCCTGGCACTTACGCTCGTGACATCCGTGAAGATCAAAACTGTAGCTCTTGGGAGATTCGTGTCCAGTAACCTCTCCCATCGGGGTGGTTAGGAAGGATATAGCTTAACAAGGAGCTTTTGAGCAGATTTTTCAAGATATCATTATTCTTTCAATATGGTTGGGGGGTAACTGAAGAATGGACAGTTTACATTTTCCTTGAACGGAACTAGACAGAGGCAGTTCTTCATCTTGAAGGGCATCTGTGTTTCTATTTATAGGAGAATGTGGAAGGTGGGGACTGCGGTCGCTGTAAAGCCGGCTTCTTCAATTTGCAAGAGGATAATCATAAAGGTTGTGACGAGTGTTTCTGTTCCGGGGTTTCAGACAGGTGTCAGAGCTCCTACTGGACCTATGGCCAGGTAAGCAATAGCCTTTTCATTCTGGGTGCTGCTCCACAGGCCTCCTTGCTGTTGTACCTTTTGCAAGAAATTTTTTTTTTAAATTGTTTTCTGGTCGTAATTTTTTACTTCACAGTTGTCATGAGGAAGTGATAGATTTTTCCTTTAAGTGCCATTTGTGTATCTCTGATCAAAGACTTTCGGGTTTTACTTGTAGCGGTGTGGAGCCTGGAATCCCTTAGAAATAGTAAATATGGGTCTCTTCAGGGTCCATGATTGCTGCGTGAGGCAGTAAAGGAATTAATGTAGTTACCGCCCCAGGGGCAGACAATTCAATCAAGAAAGCGTCAGATTGTGATATGAAGAATTATGTATTCCATTTGCCAATATTGTTGGTATACAAATTAAGAAAAATTGCTCCCCGTTGCCTTTTCAACTCTGCACAGACAGTGGTTTGTGTCCTTTTGAGGAGGTGTGAGAGGAAAATGGGCCCCTCGGGGAATTTCAAGTAGCCTGTATGGCAGCTCTTAGGACTACAGAGGGGCAGGATCCAAGCTGGAGAAAGAGAAGCTCAGAAGGGAAGGAGAAACTCTCCTGTGCGAGGTCGGGAATGCCAAGTTGGATGGATGCTTGTACCTGGAGAGCCATGGCCGGGGGGCGGGGGGGGGCGGGTGGGTAGCGGGGGAGTGATGTGACCCGAGTTGTGCTTTGCAAAGATGACTTCCTCAGTAAACTGCCTCCCAAATGCCCCTTCCACTTTAATTAGGTGAGTAACCCTTACCACAGCTACCAGATATTCTCTCCTGCCTGTAGTGCTTTGAAGTCAAGTCTGAAATACTCTGAGGAGTTTCTGACCATGCTCTCATGTCTGAGTTGTACGCTGTCGAATGCATTGCTTCCGGAGCAGATTGCAAAGAACCCGGAGCTTCTGTCTGTAGAGTCTCACCCCACTCTGGGAGCTTCCTGGTAACCAGAAGGGGCACTTAGCCTTGGTTTTCAGCAGTTTGGTCCCTTGGTATTTGCGTTTCAGTAAGCCTTCTGGAAAGAACATCTTCTGAATCTCTCTGCGCTGCCTTGGAATACCTGAAGAGGAGAGAAGGAAGTAACATGTATCTTAGGGTCTTGCTAGCCGATATGTTTATCGGGTATTTCTCTTTTGACCAGGGCAGTCCCAGCTTTGGGACTTGGAGAATCAAATGACCTCCACATGAAAAAAAAATTTTTTTAAGTGTGCCATCTACATATTATCACAGTCACTATTTTGCTCCCCATCACCTACAACACCAAGGCACCCGCACACATCTACGCGGGCCCCGTGTAACCACAAACCTCAGTACATTGTGTTTTGTCCCAACTAGGTAGGACAGTCTGAATTAGAATTGTAGCTATCCGCCTTCCCCTGGCCAGAGAGTAAAGATGAAAGAGCAAATCACGTTTCCTAATGTTTCCTTTAAGGATCCTACCTTTTCTGGGCAGAGGATCTAGGCAGTGAATTCCGACAGCACTTCGGACCCCAGGGGAAGGACTAGGTATAGCATTGTGAGCTGTGGCCATAGCAACAGTCTGGTGGATTCAAATGTCCCTAAGCCTCAAACCTGAAATTTAATTAAATGAGAAGGGTGGAAATACTGAATGAAAAGCTACCTTTCAGGCAGTTGCATATCTTATTTCTTTTCTTTCTCTGTTTTACAAACATATATGGAAAACCTTTTGAGATTATTTTTCCCATAAGTAACAGGAAATTAGTAGTGGAATGAAAAATACATAATATAGAGCTCAACTATCTGATAATTTATGTAACATCATAATCACTGTTTAACTTGGAACAAATTTCTGTTTTTAAGAAAGAAGTATTTGGGGTCTGAAAAAGCATTACATCAATTAAAACAGATTATCACATTTTACAATCCAAGCTCCTAGATTCAGCAAGAAAACAATGAGAATCTATAATGAGTACACACGATGTACATTTATTTCACATTCTCCATAGCTCTCCTATTTTTCTAAACTTTTATTGTTTTTTTTTTTAATTTCCAAAAAATGGACACCATATGTCCTGTGAAAGAGAAAGAAGTCAAGGTGGTTTTTGGTTTTGTTTTTCCGAAGTGAGACGATTGTGTGTTTTCTTGAAGATACAAGACATGCGTGGCTGGTACCTGACTGACATCTCTGGCCACATTCGAGTGGCTCCGCAGCAGGAGGACGTGGACCCACCTCAGCAGATCAGCGTTAGCAGTCTGGAGGCCCACCGTGCCCTGCCACAGGGCTACTACTGGAGCGCCCCAGCCCCGTACCTGGGGAACAAAGTAAGTCCATATGGTGCTGGCTTCTTGCTACTTTGCTTTAGCCAATCAATAACGAGAACGGGTTTTGATAAATATTTTTTTAAAGAAAACTCAGAACAAATTCATGACACGGTGAGTTGCCAGAGGCAACTGAGTCCGCTTACATTGGATATTTCTCCTAGGTCCTGTGGGGGGAGTATGTATACCAAAAGTAATGTGCTCCAGCATCCCGCATGTATAGTTGGTGTTCTATGCTAACTTTTTTTTTTTTTTTTGGCAATTTCCAAGTCATTTTTATGCTAATTCTTTGTATGAATGAATGAACTAATGAAGGTTCTGGGATATTATTGTAAAACCTCAAAGATAGTTTTGTGAAACAAATTATGAATATTGCAAGAATATTTGTTCTTGAAATAGCTGTTTTTCTAGAGTTGTCTGCGGTAGGATACTTACTGAATTTTTCCTCATCCTTTTCTATTTCATTTCAAAGCTGATCTTCAAGACAGCTAGTTTTTCTACCTTGTATGAATGTTAATTGGAAATGAGATTTATTATATAACTAACTTACTGCTTGCCATGAAGCTTATGTAAACAACATACTTCCTGGAGCTCAAGAAGAAAACTTACCCTGGAAGAAATGCCAGATTGAAAGCACATTTGTTTTAAAGCCCACTCATACATATAGAAAAACATACACAGATAAACAAATGTAGCAGCCTCAGAAATGCAGGTGGTTTTTGTTGTTTTATTTTGTGGATTAACTCTATCTAGATGAGGGCCATGGCTTTTATCATTTTATCTTATTTTGCCTAAGAATTTGGAAAACTTATTTTGGAATTTCAAAAGAATTCAGAAAAATTTGGAAATGAAATTTGATATAGTAATTCTAAATGATCTGCTCGTCCTGCGAAAGTTAGTACCTTATCAGCTGATACTTAAATTACCTAATCACACCAGAAAGTGCAATGGTCACAGAAAAATCCCTTACAAATTGATGCTATGTAAGCCTCTAAGTTTTCACCTATAAGAATGTAGTGTTGCTTTTGAAGAAATCTTCACTGATTAAACAAACAAAATATATTTATTGTTAGTAGTTCTCTTGTGTGGCATGTGAGTATCAAGAAAAACTTAGTAGTTCACATCTTATTCAGTGAATGGGAACTGGTGGTTTTAGCTGATTAAGAAAAAAATATATATAACTAGTGGCTAGTTTCTTATTTTTAGCAGACTTCTAAAATCTATTATGAAAAATGTGTTAATGAATAAAACACGGTTTTCAGTGAACGTGTACTTTAAAAGAGACAGTGTATTTTGCATAAAATTCTACAGCTGTAATAAAAATCCAATTAAACTTGTATTTGTGAGGCCTTTTTACAACAAGAAGTCATTCTATCCTGTTCTATTTTGGAACCTCTTGTATTCCCAACAAGAATAAAATAGCACATAAGACCTGAATACCTACGGCTTAAAATTGCCCCCCTCCCCGAAAGATAAATATATAAACTCTCAAATTGTTTGCCTCTGCTCTGAGGAATTCAGAGAAGAGCCTTGGGTCAAAATTGGATGAGTTTCAGAGGTCAGACTTTTCTTACAGTGGCGAAATTTATTTAAGAAGAGCTTAGAATAGAATATTCTTTACCGCCTTTTCCATATTTTTTCTTTGGTCATATGCTTTTTCTTTCTGTTGGCTGAAAATCAAACTGACATAAGGAAAGCAAGCAAATGGGATATTAAATAGCACCAGAGCAAAGAATTTGGACATCCTGTTCATAGTTGTTGGTGCCCAAAGATAACTTCCTTTATCCTGGCTGAACTGTTTCTTATAACCTCCCACAAGGAAGCACTTCATATTCCCCCACAGATCATTTTCACATCAAAAAGCTGTGCTTGTCCGGGCTTCACTTTCCACTCCGTGAACAAAGTAATGGTAACAGGGTGTGCAAATTGTTTGAATATGGAAGACATTTTTTAATGTAATGTGGAAGCCCTTGGTGGTTTACTGTCAGATATCTCAGTATGAATGAAACAATTTGCCTTAATAACTGAACCATATAAATTTTTGATACTACAATAATACTGCACGCTCTCACAAATTACCACAGTACATCTTAACTGCCATGTCACATCACGTAAATTATAGTCATGATGACATGCTTAGCTTGGTTGATTTAATATCCTGCTAAGGAAATGGAAAATTGTAGGGCCTTGTTTGTAAATTCAATAAAGCCACTTTTCTAAATAGTCGAGGCTAAATTCTTTACCAGTAATTGCTGTTCAAATCAGAGCCATTGCCAGAATCTGACAGAAATAGTATATCAAGAAACTAGTGCATCTGCTTAGATACTGAATTTCATTTACATCCATGACCAGGAGGCAGCGGGTATATCATCCCTCCTCCGCTTTTTTAGTGTTAATTCCTAAGTCAAAAAAATATTTATGGGATGCTATTAGCTTCGCTAAATATTTGTATAACCAATTTTCAAACATTTTCCAAATCACTTGGTTGTAAGGCTACTTACAACAGAAGGAAGATGTGCCGTGCATATTCTTTGATAATGAAGATGCCACATGCCACTCTTTCTTTTTTTAGGAACCTGACTCCAAATAATGAAACTGCTTCCACACAGGAGGCACTTTGCCGACACAGAGGTGCACCCGATTGTGATAAAACTCAAGCACACTAGCCAATTTAGCTGAATATTTCTGATCCTAAGAAACATTTTTATGGACTGCAGAGCCCCTTTGGAGTCATGAGGCACATGTAACTGAATGTGTATTGGGCAGGGTGCGGGAGGCAGTCAATGAGGCCCGGAAAAACTTAGCACATTATTATACGGCCCATCTGAACATCTCCACTATCTCAGTTATGAGTTAATTCCTCAATAACAATCTTGAAAATATTTTTTCTCACATGTGAGTGAATATTTAGCACAATTGGCACAATCAAGTGTTAATTTCCCCTTACCCCTTGCTCTAGAGAGTCAAAGAGGATTAAGTCGGGCACCCACAGGGTTGTACTAGGCAGCATTTCATTTTCAAAATGCTTGGCAAATGTTAATGCTTGGTTGTAGGGCATTGGTTTAAGCCTGGAACTAGACAGGAGTGGAAAGAGCTAGAAGGACTGCATCCTGCTGGTTTGCTACAGGCTACAGCTATTCAGAAACAGTTTGGGTATTTCAGAGTTGGAATAATTTACTGCTTTAGTAAACTAAGTGCTATTGGAACATGGAAATAGTCATTTACGTAAAGTTACCCTAGTGGTCTGAAATAGTTAGTGCAGCTTCCAAAAACCATTCTCTCCGCATCTGCAGAGTTCCCTGAGAATCTGGCTTGGCCTGTCTGCTCTTCCCACATTACCATTAAGGTTTACAATCCTGTCTCTGAGCATTATTAAATTAATCTTATGTGATTTGTTCTTTACAGAACAATGCTTATTTTCTACAAAAAAAAAAAATGCTTGTTTTCTACTACGTTGCCTTTTTGTTTCCAGCTTAGATAAGGTTTTTTTTTTTTTTTTTTGAGAAGCTTTTAAATTGCTTCATGTGGGTGCCAAGAATACCTATAGCCTAGCTTAAGATGCACATTATGAGTCTGCTGACAAAATAGCATCTGGCTTCCAAAAGTAAGCTCTGGTACTTCTTTGTTGTGCTTGCTTGACTTTCAGTTCTGTCTCTCAGATCTCAAATTGAAGCTGTGGATTTGAAAGAGATTGATGCTTGAGATTCAGAGGACAGGGTCGTTCTTGTCACTTAAAAGGAGCTCAACGAACACTTTGTGATTAATGCTACATGCTTAACAACAACAAAAGTAGTTTTGCTTAGTTTGTTCAGAAATGACTCTTGACTTAGGACTTATATCAGGTTGAGAAATGACTTCAGACCTGGTTAAAAAAAATTAAAAACGAATAAGCAGGATCTAATCTCCTTTAAAAGCGTAATGTGTATTTGTGACTTCTAATTATTCAAAAGCAAAGGTCAGACCTGATCCTGCATCCTTAACTTCCTCCAGTTCAAGCCTTGGATTAAATGGATTAATTAAGAAGGTATTGTGTAGTGGAGATGGCATGGCCAAAAAGGTAAATAGGACAAATTGACTGTGATTGAATTTTTATTTCATAAATCAGATCTCATTAAGAATAAATTGGTAATAGAGTAGTATCTAGAAGACTTGCTGCCTACAACCAACCAAATGCATTGTTAGAGGTACATTAAAAAATATATTTATTAAAAAACAAAAACAAAAAAAGTCGAGAAGTTACTTGTTGCCTGTGGTGATGGTAAAGTCAACTATGCAAAATTATCCCACCTACAAGGACTCAAGATCGAACGTATTTATCTCTCAAACTTACCTAACCTTATCATAATAGTATCTTGATATTTTTCCTAAATAAATATATAGAGCACTAATTCTAACATTGCAAATTATTACGTTAAAAAAACATTTTAATATTCATATGCATCATTCTGTTTGCAGCACCTTATAATGAAGTACAATGGGGACAAAGATCAGTTTTTTACAGTTGAGCAACTAAACATGAATCAAGTAGGGGAGGATTCAGTTTAATAGCAATTGGTGGGAACAATTAAAGAGTTGACTTAACAGTAATATCAATCTCAGTTAACTTTGGGTTATGGTTACCAACAAAAGTAATCAATGGCTACATTGGTAGGAGTTTACTGATCAGGTGCAGGGACGTAATAGTTATATAGATTCTGCACAAAACATGTCCCCTAAATACTCAACTTATGAATTTATGTTTTCAGTTATGTTAAAATACATGACTAAGGTTATCAGCTGATAAGCCAAGATATCCCAGTTAGTAAAACAGCCAGGACTGGGATCCAGATGTGTCTATCCCTTTTCTACTAGTTATTTTTCCATTCAGTTATGTTCATTAGTACTTGTAAGGCATTTGGCTTTGGAATAGAAATGCTTGAGCAGCTTATCCAAAGGAAAGCATAAGAAAGGAAACAATACAGAAATGAAATTTAAGAAATGCAAATTAATGAAATAGAAAACAAATATTAATAGAGAGGCCACAAGCCAAAAAAATTTACTTAAAATATTGTATTTATTTATTCATGAGAGTCCCAGAGAGAGAGGCAGAGACACAGGCAGAGGGAGAAGCAGGCTCCATGCAGGAAGCCCGATGTGGGACTAGATCCCAGGACCTCGGGATCTGACCTGAGCCGAGGGCAGATGCTTACCCACTGAGTCACCCAGGCGCCCCACTTTTTAAAGAATTGCAAAGCTCTAGAAAGACTAATAGAAAAAAAAGTGGGTAAAGAGACACATAAATGATAGAAATGTAAATATGGACATAACTAAAATTACTTCAGAAAATTTTATAAAAAGAAAATCATGCTGAAGGTGAGGGAAGTCAGGACCCAGGGGATGAAGCCATTTTCCTGTAGTCATATGGTTAGAAGTGGTCTATGCACATGCTTGGCCACTTGTCCCATTAGGGGGGCCAGGGCACCTTTAGGAAACTGATCAGATCTGAAAGAGGCTGGGACGCCTGGGGCCTCAGCGATTGAACATCTGCTTTGGCTCAGGGCGCCGTCCCGGAGCACAGGAGCGCAGGATCGAGTCCCACATCAGCTGCCTCGAGGAGCCTGCTTCCCCCTCTGTCTGTGTCTCTGCCTCTCTCTCTCTATGTCTCTCGTGAGTAAATAAATAAAATCCTTTAAAAAAAAAAAATCTGAAAGAAGCTGCAAGAATAGAAAAAAAAAGAAAATCATTAAAACTTTGCACACAATAAATTTAATTACTCATAAAATAAGTATATTTCTAGAATAATAAAAATTAATAACCCTGATTCCAAGGGAAAACCCCTGAAAGTCATATGAACATTAAAACAATAGAATCAGTAGTCAAGAAAATCTTCCCAGTTAGATGCCATCAGGTCTGTTTTGTTTACAAGTGATTTCAATCACTATTCAAACTTAAAGAATCTTTTCTAGAGAACAGAATCATGGGGATTACTCCATAAGTAATTTAATGTGACTCGGTGGGCTTGATATCAAACCTTCGAGGGAGATATAAAAAGGAAATCCCTACCTAAAGTCACTCATGCAAATAGATTCTAAACAAAGCATAAACAATCTGAATTTGTAATATATAAAAATGGCAAAACAAAATGGGCCAACTTGCTCCTATCGTTAGAGTTCAGGTTGGTTTAATTCAGAAAATCAGCTTAAGTAATTGGCCATATTGACTGACTAAAAAAGAGAGAAAAATAAAATGATCTCCATGGATGCAGAAAAAGAAATAGACAAAATTAACGATTCATGATGTTTTAAAAAATGTGCAAACTAAGATAGGAAAGGTACCTCTTTAGCTGATGAAGAGTGTCTCCACAAAGAGGAATAGTAAATACTTAATATAAAACATTGAAAGACTACTTTAAGGTTATGAGACAGTTTTCACTGTGATCACTTTTATGTAATATTGTACTAGAAGATCTAGACATTGCAATATGATAGGAAATAAAAGATAGAGAAATTGGAAGGTAAGGAAAACCCCCCACACTTGTAGATGGTAGAAGTATCTGCTTTACAAACTCAAAAGATGAAATATTAATAAGCGAATCAAAAGGGGAACCGTATACAAAATTAACTTATGAAAATCAATTATATATTTCTTTATATCAGCAAAGATCAGTTAAAAATACTTTTTAAAAAAATATTTCATTTTTTAAAAAATATTACATTTGAGATAGACTGAGGGTAAAAGAGAGCACGAACCAAGGGGCAGAGGGAGAGGGATAAGCAGACTTCTCACCAATCAGGGAGCCCAATGCAAGACTCAATCCCAGGACCGTGGCTTCATGACCTGAGTGGAAGGCAGACACTTAACCGACTGAGACTCCCAGGGGCCCCAAAATACTTTTAAAATTAGTCCTTTACAATAGCAATAAATATTAAAAATACCAGTGATTAAACTTATATGGAAAAAGCAAAGGACCAAGAATAAGCTGAGGAAATTTAAAACAAAAACTGGAGAGTTTTTAATCAAAACTTTTCTGATATAAACACAACTTATTTTAAAAATATATAATAATTAAGACACAAGGCTATGGGTGTGAAAAAAGATAAAAATACAAAATACATAAAGTGGAACTGAGAGGGATGCCTGAGTGCCTCAGTCCGTTAAGCATAGGACTTAATTTTGGTTCAAATCATGATCTCAGGGTTGAGGGATTGAGCCCTGTGTTTGGATTGGCGCCTAGTGGGGAGTCTTCTTGAGGAATCTCCCTCCCTTTCTCCATTTGCCTCTCCCTTTGCTTGCACCCTCTCTCTCTTTCTCTCTCTCTCAAATAAATAAATAAATCTTTTAAAAAACAAACTGAGAAAACAGCCCAGAAATACCCTATGGATACTTGATTTTTAACAAAATAGACTTTGCAGATAATAATAATAATAGGATAGACCATGTAGTAAATGCTCCTCATACATTGATTATCTAAAGACAGAGAGGAAAAAAAAACCTCTGCATCCCTATCTCACATTATACATAAAAATAAATTCTGGTTGAAGCAAAGACTATAATTTCAAAAACCATTCTTAAAAAAGCTTATAAAAACTAATACATTGGAATTTTTGCTTCTTTTTTTTTTTAATTAATTTTTATTGGTGTTCAATTTACCAACATACAGAAAAACACCCAGTGCTCATCCCGTCAAGTGTCCACCTCAGTGCCCGTCACCCCTTCCCCTCCAACACCCGCCCTCCTCCCCTTCCACCACCCCTAGTTCGTTTCCCCGAGTTAGGAGTCTTTATGTTCTGTCTCCCTTCCTGATATTTCCCAACATTTCTTCTCCCTTCCTTTATATTCCCTTTCACCATTATTCATATTCCCCAAATGAATGAGAACATACACTGTTTGTCCCTCTCCGACTGACTTATTTCACTCAGCATAATACCCTCCAGTTCCATCCACGTTGAAGCAAATGGTGGGTATTTGTCGTTTCTAATTGCTGAGTAATATTCCATTGTATACATAAACCACATCTTCTTTATCCATTCATCTTTCGATGGACACCGAGGCTCCTTCCACAGTTTGGCTATTGTGGCCATTGCTGATAGAAACATCGGGGTGCAGGTGTCCCGACGTTTCATTGCATCTGAATCTTTGAGGTAAATCCCCAACAGTGCAATTGCTGGGTCGTAGGGCAGGTCTATTTTTAACTCTTTGAGGAACCTCCACACAGTTTTCCAGAGTGGCTGCACCAGTTCACATTCCCACCAACAGTGTAAGAGGGTTCCCTTTTCTCCGCATCCTCTCCAACATTTGTGGTTTCCTGCCTTGTTAATTTTCCCCATTCTCACTGGTGTGAGGTGGTATCTCATTGTGGTTTTGATTTGTATTTCCCTGATGGCCAGTGATGCAGAGCATTTTCTCATGTGCATGTTGGCCATGTCCATGTCTTCCTCTGTGAGATTTCTCTTCATGTCTTTTGCCCATTTCATGATTGGATTGTTTGTTTCTTTGGTGTTGAGTTTAATAAGTTCTTTATAGATTTTGGAAACTAGCCCTTTATCTGATATGTCATTTGCAAATATCTTCTCCCATTCTGTAGGTTGTCTTTTAGTTTTGTTGACTGTATCCTTTGCTGTGCAAAAGCTTCTTATCTTGATGAAGTCCCAATAGTTCATTTTTGCTTTTGTTTCTTTTGCCTTTGTGGATGTATCTTGCAAGAAGTTACTGTGGCCAAGTTCAAAAAGGGTGTTGCCTGTGTTCTTCTCTAGGATTTTGATGGAATCTTGTCTCACATTTAGATCTTTCATCCATTTTGAGTTTATCTTTGTGTATGGTGAAAGAGAGTGGTCCAGTTTCATTCTTCTGCATGTGGATGTCCAATTTTCCCAGCACCATTTATTGAAGAGACTGTCTTTCTTCCAATGGATAGTCTTTCCTCCTTTATCGAATATTAGATGACCGTACATTTCAGGGTCCACTTCTGGGTTCTCTATTCTGTTCCATTGATCTATGTGTCTGTTTTTGTGCCAGTACCACACTGTCTTGATGACCACAGCTTTGTAGTACAACCTGAAATCTGGCATTGTGATGCCCCCAGATATGGTTTTCTTTTTTAAAATTCCCCTGGCTATTCGGGGTCTTTTCTGATTCCACACAAATCTTAAAATACTTTGTTCTAACTCTCTGAAGAAAGTCCATGGTATTTTGATAGGGATTGTATAAATTGCCCTGGGTAACATTGACATTTTTACAATATTAATTCTGCCAATCCATGAGCATGGAATATTTTTCCATCTCTTTGTGTCTTCCTCAATTTCTTTCAGAAGTGTTCTATAGTTTTTAGGGTATAGATCTTTTACCTCTTTGGTTAGGTTTATTCCTAGGTATCTTATGCTTTTGGGTGCAATTGTAAATGGGATTGACTCCTTAATTTCTCTTTCTTCAGTCTCATTGTTAGTGTATAGAAATGCCATTGATTTCTGGGCATTGATTTTGTATCCTGCCACGCTACCAAATTGCTGTATGAGTTCTAGCAATCTTGGGGTGGAGTCTTTTGGGTTTTCTATGTAGAGTATCATGTCATCGGCGAAGAGGGAGAGTTTGACTTCTTCTTTGCCAATTTGAATGCCTTTAATGTCTTTTTGTTGTCTGATTGCTGAGGCGAGGACTTCCAGAACTATGTTGAACAGCAGTGGTGAGAGTGGACATCCCTGTCTTGTTCCTGATCTTAGGGGAAAGGCTCCCAGTGCTTCCCCATTGAGAATGATATTTGCTGTGGGCTTTTCGTAGATGGCTTTTAAGATGTCGAGGAAAGTTCCCTCTATCCCAACACTCTGAAGGGTTTTGATCAGGAATGGATGCTGTATTTTGTCAAATGCTTTCTCTGCATCTAATGAGAGGATCATATGGTTCTTGGTTTTTCTCTTGCTGATATGATGAATCACATTGATGGTTTTACGAGTGTTGAACCAGCCTTGTGTCCCAGGGATAAATCCTACTTGGTCATGGTGAATAATTTTCTTAATGTGTTGTTGGATCCTATTGGCTAGTATCTTGTTGAGAATTTTTGCATCCATGTTCATCAGGGATATTGGTCTGTAATTCTCCTTTTTGGTGGGGTCTTTGTCTGGTTTCGGATTTAAGGTGATGCTGGCCTCATAGAACGAATTTGGAAGTACTCCGTCTCTTTCTATCTTTCCAAACAGCTTTAGTAGAATAGGTATGATTTCTTCTTTAAACGTTTGATAGAATTCCCCTGCGAAGCCATCTGGCCCTGGACTTCTGTGTCTTGGGAGGTTTTTGATGACTGCTTCAATTTCCTCCCTGGTTATTGGCCTGTTCAGGTTTTCTATTTCTTCCTGCTCCAGTTTTGGTAGTTTGTGGCTTTCCAGGAATGTGTCCATTTCTTCTAGATTGCCTAATTTATTGGCGTACAGCTGTTCATAATATGTTTTTAAAATCGTTTGTATTTCCTTGGTGTTGGTAGTGATCTCTCCTTTCTCATTCATGATTTTATTAATTTGAGTCTTCTCTCTCTTCTTTTTAATAAGGTTGGCTAATGGTTTATCTATCTTATTAATTCTTTCAAAGAACCAACTCCTGGTTCTGTTGATCTGTTCCACAGTTCTTTTGGTCTCGATATCATTGAGTTCTGCTCGAATTTTAATTAACTCTCTTCTTCTGCTGGGGGTGGGGTCTATTTGTTGCTTTTTCTCTAGTTCCTTTATGTGTAAGGTGAGCTTTTGAATTTGAGATCTTTCCAGTTTTTGAATGGATGCTTGTATTGCGATGTATTTCCCCCTCAGGACTGCTTTTGCTGCATCCCAAAGATTTTGAACGGTTGTATCTTCATTCTCATTAGTTTCCATGAATCTTTTCAATTCTTCCTTAATTTCCTGGTTGACCTTTTCATCTTTTAGCAGGATGGTCCTTAACCTCCATGTGTTTGTGGTCCTTCCATACTTCTTGTTGTGATTAAGTTCTAATTTCAAGGCATTATGGTCTGAGAATATACAAGGGACTATCCCGATCTTTTGGTATCGGTTCAGACCCGATTTGTGACCCAGTATGTGGTCTATTCTGGAGAAAGTTCCATGCACTTGAGAAGAATGTGTATTCAGTTGAGTTTGGATGTAAAGTTCTGTAGATATCTGTGAAATCCATCTGGTCCAGTGTATCATTTAAAGCTCTCGTTTCTTTGGAGATGTTGTGCTTAGAAGACCTATCCAGGGTAGAAAGAGCTAGATTGAAGTCACCAAGTATAAGTGTATTATTATCAAGGTATTTCTTGAGTTTGGTTATTAATTGGTTTAAATATTTGGCAGCTCCCACATTCGGGGCATATATATTGAGGATTGTTAAGTCCTCTTGTTGGATAGATCCTTTGAGTATGAGATAGTGTCCCTCTTCATCTCTCACTATAGTCTTTGGGGTAAATTTTAATTTATCTGATATAAGGATGGCAACCCCTGCTTTCTTTTGAGGATCATTTGAATGGTAAATGGTTCTCCAACCTTTTATTTTCAGGTTGTAGGTGTCCTTCTGTCTAAAATGAGTCTCTTGTAGACAGCAAATAGATGGGTCCTGCTTTTTTATCCAGTCTGAAACCCTGCGCCTTTTGATGGGGTCATTAAGCCCGTTCACGTTCAGAGTTACTATTGATAGATAGGAGTTTAGTGTCATCATATCTATTCAGTCCTTGTTTTTGTGGATTGTTCCACTGAACTTCTTCTTAAAGGGGAATTTTAAGAGTCCCCCTTAAAATTTCTTGCAGAGCTGGTTTGGAGGTCACATATTCTTTCAGTTCCTGCCTGTCTTGGAAGCTCTTTATCTCTCCTTCCATTTTGAATGAAAACCTTGCTGGGTAAAGTATTCTTGGTTGCATGTTCTTTTCATTTAGGACCCTGAATATATCCTGCCAGCCCTTTCTGGCCTGCCAGGTCTCTGTGGAGAGGTCTGCTGTTACCCTAATATTCCTCCCCATAAAAGTCAGGGACTTTTTTTCTCTTGCTGCTTTAAGGATCTTCTCCTTATCTTTGCAATTTGCAAGCTTCACTATTAAATGTCGAGGTGTCGAACGGTTTTTGTTGATTTTAGGGGGGATCTCTCTATTTCCTGGATCTGAATGCCTGTTTCCCTTCCCAAATTAGGAAAGTTTTCAGCTAGGATTTGTTCAAATACATATTCTGGCCCTCTGTCCCTTTCCGCGCCCTCAGGAACCCCAATTAAACGTAGGTTTTCCTTCCTCAGGCTGTCATTTATTTCCCTTAATCTATCCTCATGATCTTTTAATTGCTTGTCTCTTTTTTCCTCAGTTTCCCTCTTTGCCATCAACTTGTCTTCTATGTCACTCACTCGTTCTTCGACCTCGTTAACCCTCGTCGTTAGGACTTCTAGCTTGGATTGCATCTCATTTAATTGATTTTTAATTTCTGCCTGATTGGATCTAAATTCTGCAGTCATGAAGTCTCTTGAGTCCTTTATGGGTTTTTCTAGAGCCACCAGTAGCTGTAAAATAGTGCTTCTGAATTGGCTTTCTGACATTGAATTGTAATCCATATTTTGTAACTCTGTGGGAGAGTGGGCTGTTTCTGATTCTTTTTTTTGAGGTGAGGTTTTCCTTCTAGTCATTTTGCTCAGTGCAGAGTGGCCAAAAACAAGTTGTATTGGGAAAAGGAGAAAAAGAGAGAGAAGGAAAGAAAAGAGAAAAAGAAAAAAGAGAATGAAGAAAAAAAAGGGAAAAAGAGAAGAAAAAGAAAGAAAGGAGAAAAAAGAAAAAAAGGGGGGGGTGGGGGAAGCAATCAGAAATCAAGAAGAGAAAAAAAAGCACAAAACAAAAAAAAAAAAAAAAAAAAAAAACAAAAACAAAACACGGGGGAGTATCTTCCGATTCTGTATACTTTAAGTCCCTTGACTTCCCTTGGAACTGGTCCGTGTCGCTGGTCTTCTGGGGGAGGGGCCTGCTGTGCTGATTCTCAGGTGTTGGCACTTGGGGGAGCTGCTCTGCCCCTGCCTGGTGCAGGGCTCGGTGGGGGTTGTTTACCCCGTGAGGCCCCGTGAGGAAGCCACAGTGGCGGGGGCAGCTCTGGGACCCTGGAGTCAGCTCCCGCAGTAGCTCCGGGGCTCTCCTTCTGCAGGGCCTGGGGGCTCCGGGGCGGGGCCGCTGATCTGCTCAGTTCCAGGCAGGAGCGTCCTTGCTGTCCTGGGCCCTCCCGGCCTCTGCCTGTCCCGGGGAAGGCCGGATCCTGGGCTGTGTCCCGGCGCCCTGTGCTCCGGGGCCTGCGCTGTTGGATTCGCGCTCCCGCCCCGCAGTCCCCTCCGCGGAGCCGCCGTCCGAGCCCCTCCGAGCTGTTCCCGGAGCCGCGCAGCCCCCTCCGCGGAGCCGCCGCCCGAGCCCCTCCGAGCTGTTCCCGGAGCCGCGCAGCCCCCTCCGCGCGGAGCTTCTTCCTCCGCCCGAGCCGCCGCCGCTGAGCTGTTCCCGGAGCCCCGCAGCCCCCTCCGCGGAGCCGCAGCCCGAGCCCCTCCGAGCTGTTCCCGGAGCCGCGCCGCCCCCTCCGCGGAGCTTCTTCCTCTGCCCGAGCCGCCGCCGCTGAGCTGTTCCCGGAGCCCCGCAGCCCCCTCCGCGGAGCCGCCGCCCGAGCCCCTCCGAGCTGCTCCGGGTCCCGCCGAGCGCTGCAGCCCTTAGGGAGCTCGGCGCATCTCCGGGGCGCAGTTCCTCTGTTACTGTCCCAGGGAGCCCGAGGGCATCCCCGCCTTTCTGGGGATCCTGCTCCAATTCCCCGGGAGCCCCTTTCCGCGGGGAAGGTTGGTGCAGCTCCTGCTCCTCCGGGACGGGGCTCTCCTGTCCTGGGGACACTCGCCCCGGCCTCAGCCCGGCTCCTCGCGGGGCCCCTCCCCCTTGGAGGCCTTTTGTTCCTTTATTTCTTTTTCCCCGTCTTCCTACCTTGATAGAAGCGCGAACTCTTCGCACTGGAGCGTTCCAGATGGTCTCTCTTTAAATCTCAGGCCGAATTCGTAGATTTTCAGGATGATTGGATGGTTTTCTAGGTAATTTGTTGAGGACAGGTGACCTGGAGACCCTACTCTTCCGCCATCTTGCCTGTTTTCAAAAAACGGAATTTTTGCTTCTGATAATAATTGAATGATAGAATCTCAATTTACCTACCTGCTTTTTTTTTTTTTTTTTTTACCCAACTGCTTCAAATAAGAAAACTTGAGAAAAAGTACGAAACAATTTTTAGACACTAGACAACAAATAGTATAGGGTCTTGATCCCTGAGAAAAGAGAAACAAAATAAAGTGAAGCTTACGACTGTCCCGGATTATTGCCTGGGTTCAGTTCCAAGTGGATGGAGGATAAACATCAGGTCTGAAAGATGGAGATTGAAGGTCAAGGAAGCTAGAAATTGTGGGACAGGATATCAGAGAAGAGGGATATGGGGCAAGAGAGGGAGAGAGAAAGAGAGACAGAGAGAGAGAAAGAGAGAGACAGAGACAGAGATCTGTAAAGGTATAAGGGAGACCTCCAGCCTGGCTGAGTATTGAGTTGGATGGGAGAAGACCACCTGAGGCTGGTGAAAGAAAAACCAGTATGTAGCAAGAGAAACAATTCCTGGAACTAACACAGAGCTGGTAAAAGTTCATTTTCCCACCACCTAACATGGAACATCTTCATAAAAGGGAGGACCTCAGATAAAGTACTCAGAGAGTATTGTCTCAGTAGAGGGGTTAAATTAGCCTGAGATCAAAGGAGGCTCTAAATTCACCCTAACGAATCTTAAAAGCAAACTTTAAAAGAAATCAACTTGTTCCAAGTGAATTAACAGCACGCCAGAACAAAGTCCAAAACTGATTAATTACAACAAAATCCAACACCCAAAAATGTAAAATTCAGCATGTCTGGCATCAGATCAAAAATTACTGGGTCTATAAACAAGCCTGGGCATATGAACCATAACCAGGAGGAAAATCAGTTCGTGAAAACGGACTGAAAAATGGTAAGAAAATCATGCCAACGTATATCTAAATTGTAAAAGAAAGAAGAAAGAAAGAGAAAGAAAGAAAAAGAAAAGAAAAGAAAAGAAAGAAAAGAAAAGAAAAGAAAAGAAAAGAAAAGAAAAGAAAAGAAAAGAAAAAGAGGGAGACCAAGAGAAAATCTTAAAAGCAGCCAGAGGAAAAAAGGTACAACATGTACAGAAGAACAGAGATAAGAAAGAAGATTCTTATCAGACATGATGTGAACTAGAATATAGTACACAGATATTTTAAAATATCCGAGGGAAAAGAAACAACAACATACAAGAAAAGTTAGTCCAAAATTCTTTAGCAGGCCAAAAATTCTTGAAAAGGAAGGCAAACAAAGAGTTTTTCAGAGAAATAAAAGCTGAACTACTTTTTCAAAAACAAATCTGCACTGGGAGAAATGTAGAAAGTTCTTCTGGTGAAAGGAATGTGATGCCAGATGGGAATTTGTCCCTACAAAACAAAATTAAGAGTATCTAAAACAGTATAAAATAATGTTTTGATTGCCACCTAACACACGACCTCAGGCTAGTCATCCCTTTAGCCGTAGGCTTAACACAGTGGCTACTGAGTAATAAGACACACAGACTTGAAATAGAATTTCAAGTACTCTTTGTATACAATTTTCTTTGAAATTATAAAGAAAAGACTATGCCATAATAAGAACGAGAAAGTTCTTCTTTCTTCAACCCCCATTCCTCATTTCAAAACTAAAGAAAGCAAAATCACCACCAATTTGAGTTTCAATCCAATCTTTATGTAAAACTACATTTTTTTCTATTTCTTTGTTAACACTTTATGCTGTGTGGTCTGTGCTGCTCTGTGGAAAACCTTGGGGAACCGATCCATTGCTGATTCGGATACTGGTGGGACAAATTCCCAATATTCTTTGTAGGGCAGTGTTAGGCCATTTTGGAACTTTTCTTATCCAGAATGTTCTTTATATAGTGGGTTTTTTTGTTTACTGTTGCTGGTTCATAGTGGAAAGGACAAATTTGTAGGGAAAGGGCAAGTTTGTAGGAAGACAGATACTTGTGAGGGGAAGATGCCATAAAGACAGAGAGAAGATGACCATCTATACACCAAGGGCAGAAATCTGGAACAGCTTCTTCCTTCACAGCCCTTGGAAGAGACCAATGATCAAGGCTGACACCTTGATCATTGACTAGCAAACTCCTACATTATTTTCTTTATTCATTTTCATGAGAATCGATTGAAAGGGTCTAATTAAGTAAGGAGAAGTCACAGTTCGTTATTTTTAGTGTTCTGGTCCTTATGCCTTTCACAGATCTGATTCAAATTCCAGATATATCTACCTTATTAGTTTTATGATCTTGGACACATCCCATAATTTAGTTGAGTCTCATTATCTGCAAAATGAGAGTTCCAGCCTCAGAATTGTGCAAAGCCCTCTAAAATGCCCTGAGCGCTCAGAAGCTGTTCAATAAATGCCAATTTCTGCATGACTTTCTAGAGTTGTGCATTGTAGGAATTTATATTGAGGTAGCCTATACCAGTTAAAGACATTTGTTGAAGAACACTTTGTCCCCTATTTACTGCTGTCTGATAGAGCATCTGGTGGTGGTAAGGGACAAGATATAATTAAAGATAAAAATGGACAATCACAGAGAGTTAATTTTAGCAAGTCAGTAGATCATTGACTTAAGTAGAAGCTTTGCAGATGTGAAAAAATTAGATCAGTTAGCTAGCTTTTTGAGAAACCTGCAGAATGTTTTGTACTTTATCTTGAAGGTACCAAAATAAAGCTAACAATCATCACTTCCAGTCTTCCAAACAAATGACCTGATGAGTATCTCCCTCTTCCCACTTCACTGAAGGCCTAGTAGGTAAAAGAATTTGCAATTTCTGCCCACCAGTAACTGATTAAAGAAGTAAATTTTCTAAGTGTGATAAACACAGTCAACACCCTACAGCTATGTCAGTAAGGTGGTCATTAAGATAGATCTAATGAGACTGGTATCCTTATAAAAAGGGAAAATTTGGAGACAGACCCTCATATGGGGAGAATGCCGATGGGAACAAGACGACAGCCAGCTACAAACCAGAGAGGGACACCTGAAACACAGCCTCTCCCATAGCCTCGGGAGAACCAACCCGACTAACACCATAATTTAGGACTTCTGGCCTCCAGAACTGTGAGATGATGGATTTCTGTTGTTTAAGACACTCGGTTTGTTGTACTTTCATATGGCAGCCCTAGCAAACTAATACAAATGATATCAATTCTTTTTTATTTTATTTTTTTGAGGATTTTATTTATTTAAGAGAGAGAGAAATATTTATTTATAAGTAAATAAATATTTATTTATTTATAAGTAAATAAATATTTATTTATTTATAAGTAAATAAATATTTATTTATTTAAGAGCACAAGTGGGAGGAAAAGCAGATAGAGAGGGAGAAGCAGATCCTCTACTGAGCAAGGAGCCCAATGTGGGGCTCCATCCCAGAACTGCGGGATCATGACCCGAGCCGAAGGCAGATGCTTAACCTACTGAGCCACCCAGGTTCCCCTCAATTCTTTCTTAAAATCCCACATTTCCTTACCATAACACACAGCAAACAGAAGGCTAATCTAATACTAAAGAGAGTATCAAAATTGGTGAGAAAGGCCAATTAGTCCAAAATGGGCAATAGATACGAACAGTTCATAGAAAAGGAAATGCATACTGTATGCCTTAAACTTATACAGTAACATGTGCCAATTATTTCTTAGTGAAGCTGGAAAAAAATATAAAACAATGTTCAACCTGACTTATAGTATACCTGGGGGATCATTTGTCATCTATCTTAGGAAAGATAATAAAATGCATAGCATGGAATTACTGAGACTTTAAAAAGACAGAGATCCTGGTCAGTTAAGTGTCCAACCCTCTGTTTCAGCTCAGGTCATGATCTCAGGATCCTGAGGTCGAGCCCCAGGTCAGCCTCTGCCCTCAGCACAGAGTCTGCTTGAAATTCTCTCTCCGCCCCTCCCCCTCATGCGCTCTCTCTCTTTTTCTCTCAAATAAATAAATAAATCTTTTTAAAAAGGCAAAGATCGTTATATATCGGTGGTAAGGATATACATTGATGCAATCCACAAAAACCAATTTAGCAATCTTCACCGAAGTTACAAATACACGAGTGTTAATATATTTCTCTTCTGAAAATTTATCCTACAGGTACATATAAACATGAGAAATGCAAAGTCATTCATTCAAGAATGTCCGTGATGTCCATAAAAATGTTTGTCATTGAAAGACAAATTAAATGAGTTTGGGCACATACATGTTACCAAACACCATAGAACTTTAAATAAGGACAGAAATTATTTGTATGCTAATATGGAATAATCCAAAATACATGGTTAAGCAATTAAACCTGGAAGCAGAATGGTATATATATGACCACCATTTGTGTAAAAAATAGTAGAGAACAAGATAATTATAAGGTTCCTGAGCTATTTTGAGTCACAACTAGCATTTCAATTGGGGTGAGTTTGCCTCCAGAGATTGTGCCCTCTGTGAACAGAATATCATCAAAGATGTAAAATAAAATATTTTAACTAGAACAGCCGTTATTTTTAATTTAATTTGTTATAAACTATTGCTTCTCTATTCTAGACTTTGTTGTAAAAATTACTTCTTGAATGTGATCATTTAACTAAGTATTAAGTGCCCCAGTCCTATGGGCTAAAAATCAATTGGCACGCTTAATTAATCACAGGGGGTGGAATAGCACCGTTATCTCTTCGGATAGTTTCAGGGAATACTGTTATTGTCAGCAGTGCCTCCTAGAGAAGCATAAAGTCCACATTTTTATTGCTGAGGTTTTCTCATCACTTCCAGCAGTGGTAGTTGAGGCAAGCAGGTGCTGTCTTACTTCACTTTTCCCTAAGCTCTTCTTGTGTTACCTGGGTCTGAGATCCCAAGTAGTTGAAATCTGACATTTGCCACATGGAGAAAGGAGCCATGTGATAAGACCCCAATCTGAAATGTGATGAATTATTAAACAAGTAGTTTGTGGGGTGATTGAAAATTACCTGCGAAGGAGCGCTTATCTCCTTGAGGCACGTCGAAAGCTAATGGGATTGAGCCAATTAGACTGACTGT
Source organism: Vulpes lagopus (assembly GCF_018345385.1). Taxonomy (NCBI): domain Eukaryota; kingdom Metazoa; phylum Chordata; class Mammalia; order Carnivora; family Canidae; genus Vulpes; species Vulpes lagopus. The sequence goes on from NC_054825.1 coordinate 125,077,496, forward strand.
CTCTTCAATGAGTTGTGACCTCCCGATGGTAATAGCTTATTATGATGATAAATGAACCCATCTCTCCAACTGAAGCCTGAGTACACACTTCAGCAGTTTCCTTGAATCATGAGGCCATTACCTTTCAACTTCAGATCGACAGCAGTGACAGCCACAGGAGCAGAGAGCATGCATGACTGGACACAGATGATTGTTTTACTCAGATGAATATATTTACAGCTATTTCCGAAGAAATGGGATCTCCTGTAGGTTGAGTGTTCACACCTGAAATATTTACCATAGGACGTTCCCTTTATTAGGAAGAACTACTTCCTGGCTAACTCATCATTCTGAGATAATCAAGTTTTGCTTCCCCTGCTCACCCACCCTCCCAATCCCCAGTTTCTATTTGCTGTTTTCAGTGTTTGGATTCCTTATTCTTGTTGGTCTCCTGACTGAAGAAAATTTTTGAACAAAAATATTTTCTTACTTTGGAGATGCTTGTAATATACAGATGAGCATCTATGTTTTTAACTTATCAGCATGTATCTTTAATTAATTTAATCTTCTTAAATTCCACAGATTATGTTTCATGTGGGCCAGAGGAATCACTCACACTCTCTTATTTGTAGAGAAAGTTTTTAAAGGTTGTTGGTTTAAGAATCACACAACCGTAAATACTTTAATTTTTGTTTTTTTTTAATTTCAGGAAGTGTCAAATGTCCTTTAAGTAGTTCATGGAGCTTGATAGCAATTTTCTTATTCTGCTGTAGTGAAATTTTGGTTTGCAAAGAATTAGAGGAGAAAGTATTATTTATTGCATCTATAACTAAATACAGTGTTTTAATTCTTCATGAGTATTGCCGACTTCCCAAATATATTCTTTTGAAAAAAAAATCTGTTGACTGAGCAAAATTAAGTTTATGAAGGTACTGCAGTAAGAGGAACACCACCCACCTTGATAGAGCGTTAGTATCTCAAAGGATAAAAATCTGGGGAGGACAGTCACTGGTTTTAGGGGAAAGGTTAGGTAATTTCAAGGTGGTTTTTTCATTGGAGACAATTGGGCAGTTTATGATCCCATAGCCTTGGATTTGTCCAAAGTGAGTGAGGGTGAGATAAGAATCCTGAATCAAGTGTTGAAGAGCATTGGATTAGTCTAAGAGTGAGCCAGCTTAGATGGATCACAGCCCATGAATCAGGTTTTCTTGGAGCTTGTGAGGGGAATGGTTTAAAATAGGGGTTGGGAATTATGCTTGGCACCAGCACTAACACAAGAATAGGGAATTTGTTGGCTTTGGTTCTCACATACAGTAGCTATGTGATCGTAACGTAGTTGATTAGTTTCTCTGTGTCATTGTTTCTTGTGTGTAAAGAGATAGTAATGCCCCCTTCACAGAGTTATTAGAGAGTTATTAATGTATCAGTTATTAAAGTCAGTTATTAAAGTATCTGATAAATAATAAGCACTCGGTATTAGCGATTATTCTTAACTCCAGCTGGGTCTAATTTGAGGTCAGATACTATTCCATTGAAATTTAAGGAAGGCTATACACACAATACACAGGAAGGAAGGAAGGAAGGAAGGAAGGAAGGAAGGAAGGAAGGAAGGAAGGAAGGAAGGAAGAAGAAGAAAGAAAAGAAAAGAAAAGAAAAGAAAAGAAAAGAAAAGAAAAGAAAAGAAAAAAAGAAAGAAAGAAAGAGAAAGAAAGAGAAATGAAAGAAAAAAGAAAGAATAAAAGAAAGAAAGCAGGAAAGGGAAAAGGGTAGAAAGAATCTGTTCATATATATTTAATTTTTAGTGTATTTTAATTCAGAAAGAAACTGTCTATTGGGACCTCTCTCTTTTAGTCCAAATTTATCAAGAAGTGGTCTGGTCTTCGATAAATGCCTTTTCTCCAGTTTTCATCTGAGGCTGGACATGAAGTGATCATCAGCCTTGGTGTTCTGGAAATGAGTCCTTAATGATGAAATGGTGCTGGAAATAGCCCACAAGCAAAAAGCTTTATAGGCCATTGAAGGTCTCCAAAGCCATTTACTGCTTTAAGCTTATTTTTACTCATCATCACAGAAAAAGTAGGGCATTGTTCTTACATCAAATAGTTTTAAATTAAGATGCAGTTTTATATAAAAGTCAAAATGCCTTATTTTGTTTTGTCAAAACAAGTATAGAAATAAAATTTGATTATGTTAATATCCAATCGTGATTCTGCTCTTCATCACAAACTCTCTTGAAATTTTACATTGGAAACAAGAGAGGAATTTACTGTAGCTCACTCTCTAGCAGATATTTGGAGGATGATGGGTGGAATAAGTGTTTGAAAGAAGAAGCCATTTTCCATTGCGCCGAATACGTGAACTTTACGCTTGGTGAAAGATGTCTAGGCCAAGGAAAGTGGAAGCTGTACTGTGAAGGAACCCCACACCAGGCTGATCCCCTAAGACTTAGCAGGAATGGGTTTGAGTCCCTGAGCCTGACTAGCGTAGTGCAGTCTTTTGACTTAAAGCAAATGCATCAGGTGAAGCTAACCTCTTCCAAAATCTAGTTATGGCTACAGCAGTCTCCAGGGTGTGGTGTGCAGGCCCCTCTGCATCAGAGTCACCTGGGGTCTATATGGAAAGTGGGTTATTGGCCTCCATTCTGGATTCACTCAGTCAGAAGATCCTAAAGAAATGTGTGGAAATCTACCCTTTAATAATCTCTCCAAGTGATTCTTCACCCATAAAATTTTGAGGGCCACTCTTTTATGATTCCTTTGAAAATTTACTTATCACCAATTAAGCATCTCTATATGATTCCTGAGACTTAAATTCCCAACATTAGAACAAAAACACCAACAAAAAAGAATCATGCACCAGGCCTTACTCTGAATTCAGAGGTTGACTTTCTTGCTCAACCTTGTACTTGCCTGTACAAGGAAACCCTACAAGAATCCCTTATTAGCCACTACAAAATATGTGAACTGGAATCTGTTTACCAATCTCATTACAGAAACACACAAATATACGTATTCACATAGGAAAAAGTGAATCTTAGGAAGAAGCTGTTTCCTTCTTTAATAAGAAGTCTAAGATGCACAGCCATTCGTGTAAGGAACAAGGACATTCATGTAAGGAATGAGAATATAATGCAGGGGTCGGGGATGCTTTCAGATTCAGATTCAGGTTCTCCCTGAATATGGGTTAACAGCTTTGCCGTTAGAGCTCTGCTAGCCCATTAGATAAGTACAAACACAGGCAAGACCCTTACCTTCCCTGGGCCTCAATTCTTCATTGGTGGAGCTTGGTGGGGAGCGAGGGTTATTGTACCTCAGCGGCAGAGACTCTTTTCCAAACAAAATCTGAATTAGAATATGCAGAAACAAGAAAAAAAAATGGTTCAGGGGGCGGGGGGGCGGTGACAGGCCAGTGCTGGCTGCAGTAGGATAAGGGAATGGTGCCCATGGCTGTGGTGCTGCTGGCAGGACTGGTTCTGGTGACAGTGAGTGACAGAGCTAGGAGCTCCGTCTACGTTAACGACATCCATATGACCTCATCTGCAGTTCCTCTTGGAGAAACCTAGGATTTGAAGAAACATAGTACAAAAACAGACCAGATGAATTAGAAGGTTTCCTGCAGATTTAAAAGTTTATGATTCCAACACCAAGTGGAATCATGTAATCAGTTGACTACGAACATGACATAGTAACTCTACAAAGCATAATAAAGTGACTGCATGACATTAATTGAAAAGAAACAAATGTTTCTCGGCTGAGCTGTTGTCCATACCCAGATGCATTGATGATACATAAGCCCAGATGTAGAAAATGTGAGATGTGTCAAAGCAGAGCAACTAAAATTATTCAAGACACTGAGCAGTCGGTGCTCAGCCCACATCATTTCTTACCTAGATTAAAGAAAAAGCCATAGAACTTTCATTCTACCTCCAGCTTCTTCAATCTAACTAATGTTTTACTCACATGCCTGATAGAGGGAAGATCTTTATAAAACACAAATTTGATTGCCTCAATCCCCCGTTTAAAAATCCTGCTGTCTTAAGGATACAGAGAAAGCTCTGTGACTCGTCTGGACCCTCAGGAAGAAATCTGGGGTCCAGCTAATAAAATGCCTACATGTATCCCATACTCTCTCGTACTTTCCTATTTCATAGTTTTCATTTTGTTATCATTGTCGGAGATTCCCTTCTACCGTTTTGCTGAGTGACTCGCTGCTGTTCATCCTCCACAATGGAGCCCAAGCATTGACTTCTGTAAGAAACTTCTCTGATGACCGCTTCTCCTAGCACTGGCTGCGTTCAATCTCCCCAAGACCTCTGACCTCCCAAGAGGAGGACTGTCCCTCCCTACGTCGTGAGTCCCCGGGTGCAACGAGATTCGGTTCCCTTTTGCACCCGTGGGACCTAGCACATTGCTCTGGACAGCGTAGGAGCTGAGAAATTCCCTGTTGGGTACATAAGCGAATGCTCTGGGCAAATAGAAATTATTTTTGTTTCTATAAGATGAACCAGAGGAAACAGGTAGAAATCACCCAAATTAAAAAAAAAAAAAAAAAAAAGGAAACCTTAGAGTTGGATTTTTTTTTTTTTTTCCCAGAATTTCCTGTCTGGATTTTCTTCACCATTAAAAAAAATCTGGGATCATGTAAGGCCATGTCCATTCTGAGCCAGGCTAAGGGCCAAAGAGTCTGTCTGCCAAATTCTTTTACAGCTCTCAAATTTTATGAGCCTGAGCAGCATTGTTTGGGTAGAAGTCTTGTTCTTTGTGGGTCAGGAAGTGAAGATGTTTGGAATATTTACATAGAAACAAAGAATTTCCAAACTGGGAAGGACTTAAGCAATATTCTGTGAAGCGGTTTTCACACCGTGTACTGTGTGGTCCTTCTGTGCAGGGGCGAGAGATGGGAGAGAGGTCAAGGGCCCCTTTTCCTCTTGAACCAGGGCGCCTTTATCCTCCTGGCATGGTGAGGGTGCCTGGAATGGAATATGGAAACTGAGACCCTGAGACATTAAGTCACTTAGAAAAGACCTAGAGCTCCCAGAGGCCAGGCTGACCTTGAGTTCGGGACCCCCTGACTCCCACTGCACGTGGAATAGAGCTTTTTCTACTTTTTCTGTGCAAGGCAGAAGAAGAAAAAGAAAAAAAAGAGTAGGCGATTTGCTTTATGGTCAGGGTACGTTAAAAATCTTGACTCTGGTTTTCAAACATCAGTTTAAAGTTCATGCCGTCAAATTAAAGAAGTTTGTTAACTAAGTTTAATTTGCTTTCACTAGGGAAGCAGCTGCCTTTTGAGATAGTAAAATAAACACCTACAATAATATTTGGTCAGCTGTGGCTTTCAATTTAAATGTTTGACTTAGTACAGTTCAGTCTGCTAGATTCCAAAATATTCTCTGCAAGGGAAGCGTATACGCATTTTAAAGCATATCAAGTGTTTCTTATGGGGCCCTAGGTCTGGCCGCCTGTCACTCTGCGTCCCCCGAGCAGACAGGACTCTGCTTTGGCAGCACATTGTTTCCGACAGACTTGTTCCTTCCATGATCTGAAAATTTTTAGAAGACATGACAAATACAGGATAGTCCACTTTCTCCTTTACTGTGAACATAGTTTTGCCTTTTCTAGAATGTCCTGTAGTTGGGATCATGTAGTATGGAGACTTTTCAGATTGGCTTCTTTCACTGCGTAAGATGGATTGAAGGTCCCATCATGGATTTTCATGACTTGATAGCTCACTTCTTTTTAGCATTGAGTACGATTTTATTTTCTGGACGTACCATGGTTTATCTTTTCATCTACGAAAGGTGAAAATCCAACATCTTGGTTGCTTCCAAGTTTGGACAGTGAGGCATAAAGCTGCTGTACATATTCACAGGCAGGTTTTTATGTGGACATGAGTTTTGTGGGGACTTAAATTCTCAACTCCTTTGGGTCATTTGGGAAGGGACTGTTTAATTATGTAAGAAACTGAAGGCTGAAGTGCCTTTCCATGGTGGTAGGACCATTTTGCATTCTCACTAACAATGAATGAGAGTTCCTAATCCTCCACAGCTTACCAGTATTTGGTGTTGTCAGTGTTTTGGACTTTGACGATTCTAAGAAGGGTGTAGCAGTATCTCCTTGCTTTAATGTATGATTCTCTAATGATGTATGACTTTGAGAGTCATATGCTTATTTGCCATCTGTATACAATCGTGGGTGAAATGTCTGTTCATATTTTTAAAACTAGGTTGTTAACATTCTTATTGTAGGGATTTAAGAGTTCACGGTGTATTTTGATTACAAATTCTCTGTCAGATGTGTTTTTTACATATATTTTTTCCCAAACCATGGCTCATCTTGTCATTCTCTTGACAGCGTCTTTTTTAGAGAACATCATGTTGAACTTTAATAAAATCTAACAAATTAAATTACTTTCATGGATTATGCCTTTGGTATTATATCTAAAAAGTCATTACCAAACCTAAAGTCATCTTGATATTTTTCTGATAACTATCTTCTAGGATTTTTATAATTTTGCATTCACATTTATTTTGAGGTCTGTCATTTTTTTAGTTAATTTTTGTAAAGGATGTAAGGTCTATACATAACTGGATTCTTTCTCTTTTTTTTTGCATGTGGATGTCCAGTTGGTCCAGCACCATTTGTTGAAAAGACTTTCCTTTCCCCATTGAACTGCCTTTGATTTTTCATTAAAAAGTGGAAGATTATATTTGTGTGGGTCTATTTCTGAGCTCTCTATTCTCTTCCATTGATCTATTTGTCTATTCTTTTGTCAGCATTTTACTGTCTAGATTACTGTAGCTTCATAAAAAGTCTTGAAGATAGGTGATGTCAGCCCGTCATGTTTGTTCTCCTTCAGTATAGTCTTGGCATATTCTGGGTCTTTGACTCTCCATATCAACTTTAAAATTAATAGGTTGATATGCATAAAATAACTTGCCAGGATTTTTACTTGAGATTGCATTGAATCAATATATCAGGTTCAGAAAACTGACATTTTAACAATATTGTTATTTCTATGCATGAACATGGAATATCTTTTTACTTAGTTCTTTAATTTCTTTCATCAGGTTGTATGGTTTTCCTCATAAATCTTATACATATTTTGTTACATTTGTCCCTAAGCATTTTGGATTTTTTGATGCTAATGTACATGATGTGGTGCTTTAAATTTCAAATTCAAATTTTCATTGCTAGTATATAGGAAAACAATTGAATTTTGTACCATTTTCTTCTTTAGACAGATGGGATCAAATGACTTAGAAATTGAATATGTTGCTCTAGCTATAATGAGTGCCTTGAAAATTCTCCACTTCCTTCTGAGAAACAAAACCTGTGCATCTCAAGGTATGGGTAACATGCTGCATACAAAAATCCTTGCAAGGCTTATCATCTAAAAGAGTAGAGTTTCAAGAGATTATTTAAGTCAGAGTTTTTAATTCCCAGAGAATGAATAAAGGTTTATATATAGTGTGTTAGCTATAAATCTAACCTACTATCAAACCTTCAGACACTCCCCTACATCTAGAAATGTTTGTGTGTTTGTTTTTAAACTCAAAAAGAAACTAAAGATACTGTTTATCCATTCCATGACTCATGAATGTTTTCCTGGGGTAACTAGGATGCTGAAGGGTATATCTTCATCCCAGCCCAAATATATTTCTGAAGTCTGTGTAGTGTAATAACAAATATGATGGAGTCCTTGTAGATAATGCTGCTATAAATATTGGGGTGCACATGTCCCTTTGAATCAGTATTTTTGTATTTTGGGGGAAGATACCTAGTAGTGCAATTGTTGGATCATAGGGTAGCTCTATTTTTAACTTTTTGAGGAACCTCCATACTGTTTTCCACCATGGCTGCACCAGTTTGCATCCCCACCAGCAGCTAGAGAGGCTTTCCCTTTCTCCATACCCTCACAGACACCTGTTTTTCTTGTGTTGTTGATTTTAACCTTTCTGACAGGTGGGAGGTGATATCTCATTGTAGTTTTGATTTGTATTTCTCTGATGATCAGTGATGTTGAACATCTTTTCATGTATCTGTTGGCCATATACATGCCTCCTTGGAAAAATACATATTCATGTCTTCTGCCAATTTTTTATATGGATTATTCATTTTGGGGTATTGGGTTTAATAAGTTCTTTATATATTTTGGATACTAAACCTTTCTTGCAAATATCTGCTCCTATTCTGTAGATTACCTTTTAGTTTTATTGTTTCCTTTGCTATGCAGAGCTTTTCATATTGATGAAGTCCTAATAGCCACATTATGGAAATAGCCCGAGTGTCTACTAACCGATGAATGGATAAAGAAGATGTGGTATATAGATCCAATGGAATATTACCCAGCCATAAAAGAGAATGAACTCTTGCCATTTGCAGTGACATGGATGGATCTAGAGAGTATTATGCTAAGTGAACTTTTTAGAGCCTAACATTTTAGAACCTAACACTGGCTAGCTGACAGATCTTAGAGAAATTCTTTCACCTTATATTCTTTGTCACTTTTGCTATAAGATGAAAATCATAAATGCTACTTCATAGAGTTATCATGATGATTTTATTTAATAATATAAAACATCTGGTATGTTACAGAAGCTGGAAAATTATTTACCCCCTTTTCTTCCTTTGTTATTTTCAGAAAAACAAATAACTTGATTCAGTATCCAAAATTATATAGTGAAGTCCAACTGACGAAACCTGGAGAAAGAGGTTTTATCACTTTATCTTCCCTTTTTGTGGTTTCAAAAGTACCTATAGAAGAAATAGAACCATTGACTGCCAACAAATTGCTGCCTCCCGATCTTGTTTGTACAAGAATAATAATGGTCAACTATGCCCTGCTGTGCAGGGCAAAAATGAGCTCAGTATATGACAAATCATGAATCAGAAAGCAAAGTCTGTTTCACAAATAATAAATAACCACAAAACAACTAGGAAATGATCTCTAGTTAGACAACTACTATAATCTGCACTTCCATTCTATGGAATAAGCACATTGTAGAGATGGCAATTTTACTTTTGATATTTTATGAAAACTCTTCTTCTTTGTTTTCATGTCAGTTTGAGGATAGAAGAATATCCTTGAGGGCAAAACATGCCTTTCATACATCAGGGTTGCCTAGAGCATATTCTGGCACATTACATAAGTGTTAAGTAATCCTTATAATTAAAATGATGTTCCTTGGAATGAGGATGGAGACACATGGTTCCTGAATAGCCTTGAGCTACTTTTGCAATAAGTAGATTTTTGCTTTTCTAGAATATGTAATGAATAATGCTGTGTTACAAGTATTAATTAATGATTGAAATACAAAAGATATTTTAGGGGGGATTTTGTAATAATCTACATTACAACTAGAGGTATTTATCATGATAAATGCTAGTCAGTGTTGAATAATGGAAGGATATATGAGATCCATTTTTATTCTTAATGGAAATTATTATTTTATTTTGTTAATACAATAAATATTAACCTAATAATAGAATAATACTAATATAAAATGCAATTCTTAATATTTTATTTATAGTGTGTGATTTTTTGTTGAACAATTAGAAAATACTTTACAGTTATTGAGAATACTTAGAAGAGGTTGTAATTATCAGAAACACTTAATACACCTAAACCTGAACAAAGGCCTTTATTTTGAAATTAGATGTGAAGCAAGAAAATACGTGTACTTAAAATACAGGCAAATACAAAGAGTGTAATTTGAATAGAAAATGTATATTTTTAGAATCTTAAATCCATATTACTTTTTTTCATTTCCAAGTCCCAACATCTGGTTTCTATAACCAGTTCATATCTATTAGGTTCATAATTATGTCAGCTGTGTGAATGCACATGAATACCAAATCATTTGGTCAATCTTCGGGGTGTTTTTGGCAATTATATACTCTCCTCGGGGTTAAATTCAGTGTTTCTTTAGATTAGAGAAATAAATGTCGAGGAACTATCTGCAGTAAGTTCACCACAGTAATACAGAAAGCTCTGCATCGTTTTACCCAAGAATCTTCTGTAAATGTGCCCATGGTGTTTTCCATGGAGATCATCTGTTACTAAGTGGTGAGTAAATTCAAACCTTTCTTCTTTTAAAATTTTCTGTTCATATTAAAACATGAGATGTTTCCTTTGAAACCAGATTGTGAACAGATCTAGCTGGGCCCTTTTGAATATTTTTCATAGAGAAAAATGAAGACAAATTTAAATAAATGTCATTTCTGAGAAACTACAGGGTGTAATCTATTCTAGACTGTCATTCACGAATAGAGACAGCTTCCTATTTATGAACTTGAGGTAGTTCAGCATCTGTAACTTGAAGAGGTGGTTCTGAAGCTCAGATGCAAATGCATCCTGTGAATTTTCACAAAATATTTCTCAATGTCCCTTAAGAAAAATAAACTTGGGCCAGTAGCCAGCAGTTTGAGATCTAGATGATGCCATACAAACAGGGAAGAAGTATTGTTCTTGCTTTGCTTCTTAAAAGTATACAAAGATGGAGATAATTGTCACTTGTAGGTCTAACCAACACCATCCCAAAGCCAAAAGCTCTTGGTTCACATCACCGGAATTTATAGTCTTTGTTATTTTTAAAGTCAGAAACACCAAATTTTTATTGCCAAGGAGTCATGACATACTCTAATGTAAGTGCAAAAACTATGAGTAATGAATCAAGGCTTAAAGCTTTGAAATGTAAAGTGTAAATAAACTAGATTAAGATGGATAATATCCCCAAATTCATTATTGCAGATGACATTAAGAACAGCCGTGCTATTACCACAGATGGCATAGCAATTAAATCAATGTATCAAAACACAACCATACTCTTAAAAGTAATGTAACAATGACATTCATTTGAAATGTCTTATTTTATCATGAAAAAGATTTATTTATGCAGTGTTTTTCCTTCCAACTTTAATCCTCTTGGTGAGAGGGACAGTATTTCATTCATCTTTGGTAACCCTCCCTCTCAAGCCTGCCTTTGACATAATAGCTGTTCACCATAATTACCGTATTCAATTGAATTGTATAAACCTGAGTTTGATATGTTCGATATACGTACCACATGCTGGTGTAAATTATAAAGCCTTCCTTGAAAACTGGCTAAAGCATATTTAGCTGTTAAAATTCTAGGGCAAAAATGTGATTAGATGTGAATTACCCCCACAATATAAAATAGTGTTAGTCTCCAAGTTAAAATAATGATTTTTGCATTTTTCAGTACATTTATTAAATGCCTATTGTAATTCTATACTTTCTGAAGATCAATTATAATAAAGAGATCCTGGCCATTGTAAAATTGTCATGTAGCATAGGTAAAATAAATTAGAGAATTATGGTGATTCAAATACAGAAAGCATTTAAATTGGAAAAAAAGATGAATTTATACTTCTAGAACATCTTAGTGTTCATTTTCTATATTTTATGTTAATGTAATATGAAAAGATAATATTTTCATTTGCAGATGCTTAAATTTAGATATATGTGTAAAACCGTAATCATCTTTGTTAAACACTTATTATTTATTGTTAAATATTTATATGTAAAGCCACAAATTTATATATATATCTTAATGGAAGTGATAAAAGCACCTGTGTAGAATAGTGATTTGCCAAATATTCCTTCAAGAATTTCTGGTAATTTGTTAATTTTCATGAGTTTGTAGTAAGACACCCTAATAATGTCTGCAATCATGTGTATCAAAGTATATGGGGGAAAAATAAATTAGCAGTCTTCAACAACCCAGGAAGTATGTAATCCAAGGAAGTGTATGTAGTAGGAACATTAGAATTTCTATATACATATTTTATTTAATCTAAAAAATAAGAAAGAATAAAAGCATTTAAATATTCAAAGTATATTTTGTCACTAACCCATTCACTTGGTGACGTACCTTTCTGAAGATGTTCTGGGGAAAAAATTAGCATTTATAAGGTGAGAGGATTTATAGTAGTAACCTCACTTGTTCATTAATTGATGTTATTACATATTTTACTACATTATTGCTTAGCTAAGCCAGTTAATGAGTTATATTTCCTATATTTCCTTCATTTAACTGATGAAAACTCACCAAATAAATGCATGGTTTTTGTTTGTTTATTTTTATTTTGGTTTTTGGAGGACAAAAGGCAGAAGGAGAGGGAGAGAAAGAATCTTAAGCAGGCTTCATGTCCAGCACGGAGCCCAACATAGGGCTACATGTCACGACCCTGAGGTCACGATCTGAGCTGAAATCAGGAGTTGGATGGTTAACTTATCACCCAGGTGCCCCAACACATAGATTTAATATGAATCACTTAAAAAAAAACTACAGTAAAGATAGTATTGCCATACATGTAAAAACAAAAAATAAGGAAATACTCAGGCTTACCGTGACTCTATGTAAGAGCTGTTCCTGCATTCACAAAATGAAAAGCAAGTAATGACAACATGAAACCTGACAAAAAGTTGGTCAATGAGTGGGAAATTGTCTTGCAAAATCAGCTTGTATTATACAGAAACAATTTTGAAAGCAATTATTCAGAAAGCTTTTATCATTTTATGGCTTAAGTTAATTTATCAAGTATGAATACTCTTCTCTGCATTTTGGAATTAGAGAATAGAATTATCTAACCTATTTTTAAAGTCTGACCCAAGGTGTCCATAAGCTTTGAAACTTTTTGTTAAATATATTAAAATGCCACATTACTCCAAATAATTTTCAAGTACAATCAATTATCATAAGAAAAGGTATTATTCACATTTCAACAAGAATTTATGTTAATTGGTGGAGAGGATTGAAAATAAGTATCATAATCTTTCAGCCAATCATGTAAATCTTGCAATGGGAACTGTGTATTTTGTGTGTGTATAATATAGTTTTTAAGCTTTGAAAGCCATTAATAGTAAGCATTAAATGGAACCTAGAAATAGATCTTGAAATTTCAATACTTAGTAATATTTCTAAGTAGTAAGCCAACATTTTCAGAAATAGAAAGGCATATTTAATTATGCTGAGTAAAGATTTTTATATAAATAATTAAGTATCCTAAAATAGTGCTTCATTTGTTTCTCATACTTTTAAATGTTTGTCTTTTAACAAATATATATTGTCATAGCATATTATGTAATATATAAATACATAGTGTATAGATACAATATGTTGTATATATTCGCAATCTCACATATACACAAATTTATTGATAAAATTATAAAATCAGTTTAGTAACCCCTGCTCTAGGTAATGAGCAGTGTAGTAATCCCGCCCTGAGAAAAATCTATAAAATAGATGAAGTTTATTTTTCATGCATAATTAACATCATTCCAACTGTGGCTCTTATTCTCCTGGTGGTTATCCAGGATTCTTCTATTGCTCTTAATTATACTATTATGTAGTCTTAAGGGCTCAAAATAGACAAGGGAAGTACCATTGCAAATTATCATTTGATGATTGATTTATGAATTCATTGACATCTACTATTTGTCAGGAACATTCTAGCCTGTCAGCAGTTAATACAACAGACAAAAATTCTGCCTTTCAGGAGCTTACATTTTAGTTAGAAGAGAAAAAAATTGATTAGGAAAGTACATAAAATATAGTATTTTAGATGATTATAAATGCTAAGGAGAAAAAAAGCATGGGAAGGAATAGAAAGAGTGACAGCAGGTGGATTGTACTATAACTTTAGGTAAAATATTTACCCAAAGAATTGAAGATGATATAAAAAGGCTTATAGTTATCTTCAGCAAGATCTTATGGCAATAGGAAAGCAACTATAAATGTCTCAAGACATGAAGATGCTTAGTATGTCAACATTCAGGATGGGATAAGTGAGGAGGATAATAGAAGAAGAGGAAGAGGAAGATACTGTAGAACTTCAGGCCTTTGTAATTTCTTTATATTTTTCTCACAGGAAATAGGAAGCCATTGGAGTGCTTTGAGCATAAAAGTGTAATTATTTGACTTGTATTTTAACAGGGTCAATATGACTGTTACATTGATAATAGGCCAGAAGGGGACAGGTGCAGAGATAGGGAGACTAGAGACTTTGCAGTCATTGGGTTAGTAGATAGATGACTTAGCCTAGAGTGGTAGCAGTGGAAGTAATGAAGAATGGTTTGATTGTGGATGCATTCATATATAAAGTCAAGAGATGTGTTAGTAATTTAGTTGTGGAATATGAAATTAAAAAAGAAAGAGGAGAGCAAAGGATGGCTTCAAAGTCACAGAATAGAGTTCTAAACAACTAAAAGAATAAAGTTTCCATTTACTTTGATGGAGAAGACTGAGAAGAGTAAATTGTAGGTGAGGATCAAGAGCTCAGCCTTGCTAGCTTATTGTGTTAAAAATACCTTTTAGTCATCCAAGGGGAGATGTTAAAATGATAATGCCATACAAGTCCGAAGTTCAATAGCTGGTGGGAGGGATCAGAACTGAAGATTAAAAAGAAATTATCAGTGCAGATGTCATTAAAGCTAGGAGACTAGGTAAAGGAAGAAAATGAGTAAAGGAAGATAAGACAGATCTGAGGATTAAGGCCTTACAGCTTTCCAACACTTAGAGGTTAGGGAAGTGAGGAGGAACCAGAAAGGAGACTAAGAAGGTGTAGCCAAAAGACAGAAGGAAAACCAGGATAGTGATGTATTGAAAGCCAATTAATCAAGAGGCCTCAACTTTGTCAAACATTATAGATAGGTCAAATAAGGCATGAGAACTGACCATTGGGTCTTGCAATGAGTGCAGCTGGTGAACATTAACAGTATAGTTTCTGTAGAGTGGTGGGGACAAAAGGTTGGTTGGTGTGGCTTACTGAAAGAATAAGAAGAAAGATTTAGAGACAGCGAGCATAGACGCCTTTTTCTAGGAAGAAAATAAAGATGCATGTGCTTGTATGTGATTTGAAGTGGTGTTGGAAAGTGCTGCAGGTTTTTTGTTGGCCTTTACATTCTTAAAAAACAAACAAAAAACAGAAGAGAGTTGAGCATCAGGCTTTGGAAGGAGATTTGGAGTTGAGAGAGGAAGAAAGAAAATGTGAAATAGCATCCAGGAACATGGGAGAGAAAATGGACCATGCAGAATTTCTTCAGATGTGTCTATCTCAACAGTTACAGGGACAGAAAAGATAGAGAAATGGATTTAACTCTAGTGTGCATTAGCCAAGAGAGTCTGGTGAAACCAGAAAGGGGTGAGGGAGTTGAAACTATACAAAAGAGGGATTAAAATTACTGACCATGGACTTCAGTATGGTGATGGACAAACCTCAGACCATAACAGTTTCATATTTTTCCCTCCTTCCAATGCTATTAACATTTTAGGTATTTGTTTTATGGGATTATACAAAGTAGTAGAAAATATTTAGCATCGGGAGTGTCTGGGTGGTTTAATCGGTTGAGCATCTGACTCTTGATTTCAGGTCATGATCTCATGGTCATGGGATGTGACCCTATGTAGGGCTTTGTGCTTAGCAGGGAATCTGCTTGATATTCTCTTTCTCCTACCCCTCCCCCAACTCTCTCTCTCTCTCTCAAATAAATAGATGAATCTAAAAAAAGAGAAAAAAAAAGAAAATATTTATCCTTCAGCTCCAGACCCTAAACATTGGTAGCACTTCACCAAAATTAAAAGAACAGTATATAATCCTTACAGTTTTTTAACCCCATGAAATAGTAGACTTTTTTCTATATCCTCCAAAAAGCAAAGATAGTTTTTATAATTTTAAAATGCTTATATGAACATAAAAACTAAACCTATCATCTAATTATTTGCTATATTCAGCACAAAATATTCCATCAAGGAAAATATAGGATAACATTTTGAAATTGTACTTTATTGAACACACAAGAATTTTTATCATTTAAATAGTTGTGTTATTTCTTTTATATGTATATTAGTAATAGTAATAACTGACCAGAATGAAATTGAATTAATAATCAAAGAACTTCACACAAAGTCCAAGACCAGATAGCTTCACAGGTTATTTCTATGAAGCATTTTAAAAAGAGTTAATACCTCTTCTATTCAAACTATTGCAAAGAATAGAAGAGGAAGGAAACCTTTCAGTTTCATTCTATGAGGCCATTATTGCCCTGATACCAAAACCAGATAAAGACTACAAAAAAAGAGAACTATAGGCCAGTATCTCTGATAAACATAGATGCAAAATCCTCAACAAAATGTTAGCAAACTAAATACAACAATACATTTAAAAAATCATTCACCATGCTCAAATGGGATTTATTCCTTCAATATTCACAAACTAACCAATGTGATACATCACATCAGTAAGAGAAAGGATAAAAAACATGTAATCATTTCAATAGATGCAGAAAAAGCATTTGACAAACTACGTCTATTCATGATGAAAACTCTCTACAAAGTAGCTTTGGAGGGAACATACCACAAAATAAATGGAAAACCCACAGCTAACAATGTACTTAATGGTGAAAAACTAAGAGCTTTCCCCCTAAGGTCAGAAACAAGCCAGGAATGTCCACTCTCACCACTTCTATTCAATGTACTACTAAAAGTCCTAGCTAGCCATGACCATCAGTCAAGTAAAAGAAATAAAAGGCATCCAAGTTGGTAAGGAAGAAGAAAAACTTTTACATTTGCAGATAATATGATACCATATATAGAGAACCCTAAAGACTCCACCAAAAAAAACTACTAGAAATGATAAATGAATTCAGTAAGGCCACAGGATGCAAAATCAATAAACAGAAATCCATCGCATTCCTATACAGTAATAATGAAGTGGCAGAAAGAGAAAGTAAGAAAACAATCCCATTTACAATTGCACTAAAAATAGCAAAATACCTAGGAATAAACATAGCCAAGGAGGTAAAAGACCTGGACACTGAAAACTATAAACATTGATGAAAGAAATTGAAGATGACACAAACGAATGGGAAGACATTCCATGCTCATGGATTGGAAGAACAGATATTGTTAAAATGTATATATCATCCAAAGCAATCCACAAACTTAATGCAATTCCTATCAAAATGCCAACAGCATTTTTCACAGAAATAGAACAAATAACCTCAAAATGTGTGTAGAACCACAAAAGACCCTACATAGCCAAAACATTCTTGGAAAAGAACAAAACTGGAAGTACCTCAATCCCAGATTTTAAGATAAACTACAAAACTGTATTAATCAAAACAGTGATGGTACTAACACAAAAATAGACATATAGATCAATGGAACAGAATACAAAGCCCAGAAATAAATTCATGCTTATATGGTCAATTATTCTTTGACAAAGGTGGCAAAAGTGTGCAATGGAAAAAAGTGTCTTCAATAAATAGTGCTGGGGAAACTGAACAGTTATGTGGAAAAGAATGAACCTGGACCACTTTCTTATACACAAAAATAAGCCGAAGATTGATTAAAAACCTGAATGTGAGACCTGGAACCATAAAAATTCTAGAAGAGAGCACAAGGAGTAATTTCTCTAACATCGGCCATAGCAACGTTTTTCTAGATAGGTCTCCTGAGGCAAGGGAAACAAAAGCAAAAATAAACTTATTGGAACCAAATCAAAACATAAAGCTTCTACACAACAAAGGAAACAATCAATAAAACTGAAAGTCAACCTACTGAGTG
Source organism: Vulpes lagopus (assembly GCF_018345385.1). NCBI lineage: Eukaryota > Metazoa > Chordata > Mammalia > Carnivora > Canidae > Vulpes > Vulpes lagopus. The sequence continues at coordinate 125,095,062 of NC_054825.1, forward strand.
CAAAAGATACTTTCAAATGACACATCTAATAAAGGGTTAGTATCCAAAATATATAAAGAGCTTATACAACTCAATACCAAAAAACACCCTAAATATAATCCACTTTAAAAATGGGCAAAAGACATGAACAGATATCTCTCCAAAGAAGACATCCAGATGGCCAACAGACACATAAAAAGATGCTCAACATCACTCATCATCAGGGAAATGCAAGTGAAAACTACAGTGAGATCCTCTCACCCCTGTCAGAATGGCTAAGATAAAAAACCCAAGAGACAAGTGTTGGAAGGATGTGGAGAAAAAGGATTCCTTGTGCACTGTTGGTGGGAATGTAAACTATTGTAGCCACTGTGGAAAACAGTGTGGAGGTTCCTCAAAAAATGAAAAATAAAATTATTATGTGATTCAATAATTCTACTACAGACATTTATTTACCCAAAGAATATAAAATACTAATTCAAAATAATATATGAACCCCTATGTTTATAGCAGCATTATTTACAATAGCTGAGATATGGAAATAGCTCACGGGTCCATCAAAAAATGAATGGGTAAACAAGATGTGATATATACACAATGGAATATTACCCCGCTGTAAAAAAAGAATGAAATCTTGCCATTTACAACAACACAGAGCTAGAGAGTATAATGCTAAGTGAAGTATGTCAGATAAAACAAATATCATATTACTTCACTCAAATGTGGAATTTAAGAAAAGACAGAGAGAGAGAGAGAGAGAGAGAGAGAGAGAGAGAGGAGAAACCAAAAAGTGGACTTTTAACTATAGGGGAGGCAGGTAGGGAAATGGATGAAATAGGCCAAGAGGGTTACAGGTACATCTATCATGATGAGCAACGAGTAATGGATAGAACTGTTGAATTACCATGCTGTATACCTGAAACTGATAGAACACTGTATGTTAACTCGACTGGAATTAAATAAAATCTAAAATAAATAAAATGACTGAAACTAACAATGCACTATATGTTAGCTAATTGAACTTAAAAACAAAATTAATAAAGTGGTAAAATAAGAGTAGTAATTGAAATTGAGTATTAATTGAGCATTAATATGTATATCCGGAACGCATTAGATATTCATGTATATACGTGGCACAGTGCTGATTGCTTTACCTGAACTATCTGATTTAATCTTCACACAGGGCTCTGAAGTACATATTATCATTATTCCTCCTATAGCGAACAATACAAACATGTGCTCAATTCTGGGAGAATGGAGGAGTGTTTTGCAGTATCACAGTGTGACTGTCCACTCTTCATCTCTATATCTTGGCACTGAGTAGTTTCGAGCTGCTAAGGTAAAGCTGTAGGATGCATCGTTTTTTTTTTTTTTTCCAGGCATAAACACTTTATTCCCTTGTCCTATAGTTCCTGAAACTGCTCATGCACTTTCTTCCTCTTTTCTTTTACACTGATGATTAAAACTGAGAGGTTAGACGTTTTTTTTTTTTTCAATAAAAGCAAGCCAGTGGAAGATATGCCCTCCAGAATATTGTTGAGTGCATCTTAAACATAAAATGACTCAGTTGCTTCAAGAAGAGTATCAGATCTGAAGTGGCATGTATTAAATATTAGCGACACTTACTTATACAGGAATAGATACCATCTACCTCTCGGTAGTTACCATTGCTATGTTGGTACAGTATATCTGGAGTTACAAACACATTGCACAAAAATAATAGGGAAGAAACAGCGGTCACTAAGGTCCCCTTGGTTGAAACTGCATCATACAGTGTTCGCCTCCTTCAGCTCAATAACCTGAGGAATCTAGCTGTCTATTTAAAGAAGACATTTTCTTATTTGGCAGAATAATATGATCGTGCAGCGTATGTACAATATGGTCTTGATTTGTGTCTATCTGTGCTCGGCTTAGAAAAGTCACTTTAAGTTTTACTTAATTTATTTTAGACTTTAACTCTTACTTTTGACATGATTTATATTCCAAAGAGATCTCAGCTTCTTCCTGCTTGAAATTCAGCAAAATGACATTGGATACAGAGACCAAGTATACGCTCTTATTATAGCTGTGTCTGCTAGGGCTACAGTCCTTTTGTTAGAAACCTGCCAAAGTTTTCCATGTAAGCCTTCCTTTTCTGGGTGTTATGATTTAATCTACTAACTTCCATTACTCCCTAAAAACTGTGCAGCCGTGCTATATCTTAGAACAAAATCTATATATGCAAGTTTCTTTTTTCTTTCTCCCTACTTCCCCTCCCTGAAATATTTTGCTTTTATCGTTTCAAAATTATTATCACAGCAACTGATTACAGGTTACAAATCTGCGTCTGTTTGGGGAGCTGGTGGGTAGTGACCCCTCGGGAATTTCCTTATGTTGATCTATGTGGTAGGCTGCTTAATGATCCCTCTAAATATGTCCACGTCCTGATCCCCTGAACCTATAAATATGTTACTTTCCATAGCAAAAAAAGGACTTTGCAAGTGTGATTAAGTTTAAGGACATGGAGATGGGGAGATTTTCCTGGATTTCCCAGGTGGGCCCAATCTAATCACATAGACCTGAAAAGTGGAAGAAGGGGGCAGAAAAGGGAGTCAGAGTGATGTGACAGTGGGGGAAGAGGAAGGAGAGAGATTCAAAGCCTGAGAGGGACTCTGTCCATCATCATTGTCTTTTAAGATAGAGGGTCCCATAAGCCAAGAAATATGGTTGAGCTCAGGAGCTAGGAATGGGCATTGGCCAATATCCAGTAAAGAAATGGGAATGTCAGTTCTACAACCATAGGAATTGAATCTGCCAACCCTGAATGAGCAAGAAAATGGATTCTCCCCTAGAGCCCCCAGAAACAAATGTGACCCTGCTGACACCACGATGCTAGCCATTGTACCCTAGTGAGACCCAGGTTGGAATCCTCACCCACAGAACTGTGAGATAATTTTGGATTGCTGCTAGCTGCTAAGCTCGTCGTGAAAGCAGTAAGAAACTAATACAGGGTAGATGGATGCTTGTCTCTTTGGATAGAAGAGAGTGGGAGTTATTTTTGATAAGACCAGGAGACCATAATGGGATGAAAAAAAATTCAGTAGAGTTGATGTCATGGGGTCTGTCCCTTTTCTCCTATCTCCTCCTTGTAGGGCCTTGAGAAACTGGTTTGAAGCCCCACTTCAATAGAGATCAAGGCAGAGGACTGGAAGTGAGGGAGTTATTTTTGTGGAGGATGTTGTGAGACAGATTGTGGTACAGGGTGGAGGAAAGCCCACTCTCCCCCCATCTGACTCCAGGCCAAAGGCAGCTTTGCATAAAGCTGGGTTCCCACTCTGGGTACTGGCAGCAAAGTAATGAGATGTTTTGATGGGGAACTAAAATGGATTTGCTTTGGAGGCGTAAAGGGGCCTAAGGACTATTCTTACTGGACATCAGTGTCAGGGAGACTATCCATAGATGTGTGAGGCCTGGGAGTATGTGCGTTATGTTAGTAGGATTATGACTGTTGATCATTAGAACAGCCTCAAGTAATTAATGTCCAAATATTCAGCCATTTTAAATGATGTATACATAATGCTATACATATAAATGGAAACCCAAAAAAGTGAATCATCCATCCTAATAATTTTACCAGTCTAGCTATTTGTTATTATGTAGAAGGCCCTCAGAGGACACCTGTCTTGCTGACTTTTGTGAGTTTTTCACTTATATCACAGAGTCAGGTTGTTGAAACTATAACAAAAAAATGGGAGATGAGTTGAAAAAAGAATATGTAGTGGTACTTCTTCTCCATACACATGTTACATAGATCTTGCTCAACTTAGGATGGGGTTATATCCCATTAAACTCATGATAAGTTAAAAATATCATTTGGTCAAGGGATCCCCGGGTGGCGCAGCGGTTTGGCGCCTGCCTTGGTCAAAAATGCATTAAATGCTCCTAACCTATAGAATGTCATAGCTTAGCCTGCCCTACCTTGACCATGTTTAAAGCTCTTACATTAGCCTCTGGCTGGACACAATCATCCAATATAAAGCATATGTTATAATGAAATGTTGAATATCTGATGCAATTTATTGAATAAAAATGAAAGGGAAAAACAGAATGGCTGTATGAGTACAGAATAGTTCTATCGGTTGTTTAATCGCAGTTGTGTGGCTTACTGGGATCTGTGATTCCCTGTCGCTGCCCAGCATCATGAAAGAGTATTGTACCATATAACACTAGCCCAGAAAAAGATCAGAATTCAAAATGTGAAGTGCAGTTCCTACTGAACACATGTCCCTTTTGCATTATCGTAAAGTCAAAAATTGTTAGGTCGAATCATCGTTAAGTCAGGGACCATCTGTACTGGAGCTATTTTTTGTAGTAAGAATGCCATTGACATGGACGTGGTTTAATTTGGATAGTAGACTTTATTAAAGCAACAAATTGTTTATGTAAGAGAGTACATTTATGAGTAGTTGGTAAATCAAAATTGCATTTTTAAAATTAAGCCATATTCATGTGAATAAGTCAAAACTCATATGCTCATTGTTAATTGTTTATGTACTTTAATGCTTTTAGGAAACTCAGTTACATGGAATGTATTTTAAATATTCAAGCGTTAAAGCACATAGGTCATACATTAGGAAGCATAAAATTCATCACTGACTCTGTGTCCTCATGAAGCTATATATAGGAAAAAAATTGTCATTGGACTCAACTGAATTCATCTGAGGATCATTTGTAGCCTACTACAAATTTTGGCCTATGTATTTGAATGAAATGTAGTAAATTAAGTTAGTCTTATTCTAGTTTATTTTAGACGTAAATGTATGATGTAAAAAGAACTGGAAGTAAAATCATAAACATGACTCTGAAAGGCTAAAAAGATAATTTCATAATCTCAGCCTTTGCAAGAACTTATTGACTCACCTGAGACTGTTTTACATTCACTAGTGAATTCAAGAGAATTCCGGGGACTGAGAAGCTTAGGACCAACTGAACTAGAATAAAAGAAACATTAGGTGTTTCAGCAGTGTATTGAGTTGGTGGACAAAAGAAATGGGTTCTTTCGAATTATTATGCTACTAGAGAATCCATAGTTTTGGGTTGTGTTGCTTTGCTTTCATCAAGCCATTATGTAGAGCCAATGAGCTTCAACAAGTTGAGTCAAAGATCCTTTGGCATCTTGCTTTCTTCCCTCACTTGCTGTGTATGTAAGCACCTCTCCAAAGGAGTAAACTTTGCTTCCCCTCACCTTTTTCATCTATGCCAAGGCTTCCTTACTTTTTTGTTTAATCTTTAATTTTAAAATAGAGAGGCTTATATTTTTGTAAATTGTACCAAAATAGATATACATAATTCTCTTTGCTATATCCTTAGGTTTGTACTTCCGTTTAATAGGGCCAAGCCTAACACCAAGCCATATGTAAGAATATGCTTATTAAATTACCCAATAATAATAAAATTATAACAGAATTTTATTTGGTCAAGAAAACGATCACATTTTCTTGAATGTCAGATGTATAAAAGTAAGATATTGGGAGAAGTTAATAAAATGATGAATGTGCTTGCCTGATGATTATGATACACATTAACATTTCTTCAATTCTCATTAGCTAATATAATGTAACTCTAAAAATGTCTATTATGACATTAATTTGTTAAAAAATTATTATGCAGATTATCTTGCATAAGAATGCTTGGATGTTCTTTCTCATTTTTAAACTTTTTAATGTGTTTAAAATATACTGTCTGATCTGATCACTTTTTTAGAAATAGTGAAATTCCTTGACTGTATTAGGTTGTTTAATTATTTGGTTATTTTTTAAAAGATTATTTGATTCTTATTATTTTACATAAATGAATAGCATGATTACACAGGAAGGCAGTCTTTTCTTATTAGTATATTTTCTTAGAATTGGTTGCTAATTAGAAATGCTCCTAATTTTGTCTTATAGCTATGAAACTATTCATACCATTAGTGTTCCCCAGCAGTTCTTTGTTATAATTGAAAATTTCTTCTTGCATTTGAATATTCATATTACTGGATACTTTTTTATTGCTGTGCAAGCAAACAACTGTAGTAGCGATAGATTTTAATGCATTACTCAGTTTCTGAAACATGAGAAAAGAAGAGGTAAACATTTAGCAAATAGATTGTATTCAACATTTAAAAATAAATAATAGAAAAAAATAAATAATGGTACTTTCTTAATCTTATAAACAAGACCTATTCCAAAGGAATATTTTTAAAAATTAGTCTCATGAGAGACCAGATGTATAAATTCAGGCACTTTTTAAAAATTCTAAAAACAGAAAATGTTTTGCTTTCATTTTGTGACCACAGTGCAGTCAAATATAAATTAAAAATAATAAAAGACCACTTCAAATCTTAAGAACATGTTATAAAATAACTATTCTGGCCACAAGAAATTAAAGTTACAACTATAATTCTGATAATAAAGTATCATAAAGCAAAAACTCTGAGGTGAAGCAAAAGCAGTATTCAGGAGTAAATCTCACGTCCTACATGCTGTCATTATATGAGAAGGGTTGGAAGAAGAAAAGGAGAAATAAATAAGTAGCAATTCTCTCTCTCCCCTCAGTCCCCACCCGAGAACAATTATTTTATTCATATTTATTCATCTCTAGATCTTTGAAATCTATCAATTTTTAAAACATAGGTTATGTATTAAATAAATGTTTAGTGAATGAATGAAATTAAAAAAGAAATTTGACTCAGAAAAGCAATAGTGCAAAGCCACTCTATTCTGTGTTTGTATAAATGCTGTATAAAAAGATGACACCATACAGCTCCAAAGAAAGGTCCCTTAAGAAAAGCAAAGCTATAGAACAGTAAGCTTTTGACTGCAGGTGGCTGAACTTATTAAAACTAGCCAATGTACTTAACTTATATGGGAGAAAATTAAGATCTAAGAGTTCTTTGAGTGATGGACTACCTCAAGCTTAATAATGTCTGTTAACTATTTTAACAGGCCTACAAATGTTGCAGTAGGGAGTTTGGACAAGGCATTGCAAGGATAGGTACTCTTTGCTCAATGATATCTTGGGGTCCAGCAGAGACTCAAATGGTTGTGGGCGAGTTGACGAAACTGGAGGCTTCCAGGTCTAGTGCTTGGAGTACAATAACTCAAAGATTGGACTCACCTGAGACGACAACCAGACATCCCAAGCATGAACAATACCTGTAGTTGGGGCTTCCTCCAAGCATGATGGCCTCAGGGTCGTTGCACTTCCTGCATGACGGCATGCGGCTCCAGTAGAAAATGTGCCCCGCTAACGAGGCAAAAGCTCAATGGTCTTTAATGACCTTACCTCAGAAGTTACACACAATTATTTCACCAGTTAAAGCAGTCAGAAACCTCCCTAGATTCAGGAGAGGAGATAAAGACCCCAATGATACTCTGTGGGATGAGGGCCAAATAATTTGTGACCTTTTTTTAAACCCTTATAACAAAATAAAAGAGAACAGAAAACACGTTGTTCTAAGCAACAGTACCTGCAGACCTATGTGGAGATGTGTAAGCGAAAGCCAACACCCAGAATCTCTGCTATTTTTTTTGCAATTTGGCCTTGGGAAAATCATATATATTCTCTGGCTATGTTTTCTTAATGGTAAAATAAGTGCTTTGGGGCTAAAAAAAATTAAGTCTTCTAATTAGTGAGGAAATAAATGAAATTAGTAAGATTTTCAATTTCCTTATATATAATTCATTTCAGAAATACTGCTTAGAATCTCAGGTGATGCAAGGTTGCTTATATTATCCAACTACTGCTTATTATCAAATAAGTGACTACCTAAAACCAAATGGTCGTGCATGTAGTTTTTTCATTGTGCATGGTTAGTGGATTTCTAAGAAATAGCTAATATTTTAAAATGTATCATTTCTTAGCATTACAGGAGTAGTCTAAATGATTTGATTTAGGGATGCCCGGGTGCCTCAGCAGTTGAGTGTCTGCCTTTGGCTCAGGGTGTGACCCCGGGATCCCAGGATCGAGTCCTGCATCAGGCTCCTTCCAAAGAGCCTGCTTCTCCCTCTGCCTGTGTCTCTGCCTGTGTGTGTGTGTGTGTGTGTGTATGTGTGTGTGTGTCTCATGAATAAGTAAATAAAATCTCTTAAAAAAATGATTTGATTTAGGAGATAAAGGTCCATATTTTTATGTCTCAGCAGCTAGAGCATGGATTGACTCAAGGAGATGGGTTTCATCTCCCTCATTGGGTGGGGAGAGGGCTTGAAGTTGCTGGTAAATGGACCCAAAAGCTTCTGAAGTTCTGCTGTTGCCATTTACAAAGTATATGAACTACTCCCCGTTTAATTGAAAATATTTTATATTAGTTTAATAGCTGGAGATAGCCTTCTGTTTTAACTGATAACACAAGTTTTATGCTTTTCCACATACCAAAATATTAATGGTAGCTCAATGAGAAAAACTGATGAAGAGCTTGAAGATTAATGAGACATAAAAGCTTTTGACTCTGACCTTGAGATGCAGTTTGGTATTTATGATGTTAAATTACTTGCCTTCTTTTAAATGGAGAAACAGCTGGCCTGCGTGGGAGAGATGTTCAGTTATGATTGAGGAGGAAAAGAAACAACAGAAATTTAAAAATCTTCAGAAATAGTATATAAAATGAAGTACATACTACAAAATTCAATGCGATATGTTAAAGTTCACAGAATGCATAGATGTTGCCCTCCCACCAAGAAGTATACAGTTGGGTTGATGTAAGAAAATAAGTGTCCAAAGCTGCATAAATATTGCACCCCCATGAGAGTGTGAGAAAGTGTTTCATGTTGTGATTGATAGGACTGCTTTTATGGCCGTCTTTGAACTCTTAGCAGGAACTTTGGAGTGTCCTGAGGGTCTGTCTGCCTTTATATGGCAGGAACTCTGTTTTTTTAAAAAATAGTAAAGAACACTGTACTCCCTTTGTTATAAAAGGGTACCAATAGTTTATGGGAATTGAGGAACGTAGTAGAAAAATTGCAAACTTTCTCATGGAGCTTATGAGAAATGCTCACCTTCATTCTGAAATTTTGGTCATTGTTTTTCCTTGACTATAGTTTTCTGTCTTTTCTTTCTTTCTTTCTTTCTTTCTTTCTTTCTTTCTTTCTTTTTTTGACTTTTTTGTTTTGTTGGTTTTTAGTCAGGGAGGCCATAGTCTGACGTACTTTTAGTAAATGTCTGAAATTTGTAGAACTTGGGGACAGTATTTTATTCTAATGATTTATCTACTGAAAAAAAGTGAAGGGGAAGAAAATCCAAAATGCCATGTGATACATTTACTTGAGTGCAGTAATTTCTGCATATTAGAGGGTTTCCCCACTGAAGCAAGAAGGCTTTGAACATCTAGTGGAAATCATATAATCTGATAGGCACCAGATTTTTATTGTCACTTAAGTCAGGGGATCTTAGAACTAAAGGTATTAAATAATGAAAGTGTGAATATATGTAGTCTCCAAAATGTGTTAATAAATAGTACGTCATATACATCTCAAAATAACACAGTAAAATAAGCAGGAAAATTGTTGAAATTTGCAGAATGGAGACGATGATTTTTAAAGCTCACCAAGATAAATATTTGTTCAAGGTCATACTCCATGAGATTCTCATGAACTGAGACATCATGTCAGCTCTCTTTACTTCCCATACCTTATACTTTGGTTTTGGCTTCATTCTTAAGAGACGAATACTTTTGAAATTACACATCTGGTTTGTGTAAGGCTGGCTAGCACTCAGGTCTGATCGCCTTTTCACTGTTTTCTCAATACCACTCATCCAGAAACCCCAATAAATACATTTTTAAGCATTCTTTATAAAACACACTTTCTAATTGGTTACCAAAGACATATTGCAGGTGCTTAAATCACAAATATTTTACTTCATTCATATTTTCCAGATAGCAATGCTGATTCTATTAGTCATTCCATCTGGTACAATTAATTAAAGAATGAATAATATCAGAATAGTAACTAATCATGTATTTGGGTTAAATCTTATTTTCTCTATTTTTACATTTATCTTTTAATAGAATATATACACACATGTAACTGCATACACATATATCATTTTCCCCTCATTATACACAAATGGCTGTATGACACACATATTATAAAAACACACTAGAGTTGTTTTACTTAATATAATCAAGATAATTCCATATTAATGCATAAAGATTTTCTTCCTGTGTGAGTCTGTGTGTATGTGGTGTGCTTATTTGGTTGGTTGTCTTGCTGAATGGATGCACCCAAGTTTGTTCAGCTGTCATAAAAGAGATTAAACATTGACTCTGGTGCTAGACTTTGAGGTTCAAATTCTGGTTTCACCACCTGCAAACCTGTAAACCTTAAGCAAAGTATGGAATCACCCAGCATTTCAGTTTTCTCATCTTTAGAATGAATGTAATGATAGGAATGTACCTGTTACCTAATGCTGTTTGAGGGTTAAAAGAGTTAATGTATATAAAACCACTTTGCAGAGTGACATTTCCATCATTACCCTTATTAATCTATTAGCAATCACTATTGATGGACATTAGTCTATTTTCTTTTTTTTAAAGATTTTATTTATTTATTAATGAGAGACAGAGACAGAGAGAGAGAGAGAGAGAGAGAGAGAGAGAGGCAGAGACACAGGAGAGGGAGAAGCAGGCTCTATGCAGGGAGCCCGACGTGGGACTCGATCCTGGGACCCGGGGTCACAACCTGAGCTGAAGGCAGGCGCTCAACCGCTGAGCCACCTAGGGATCCCTGACATTAGTCTATTTTTGATATTTTTCTACAAGCATTGTTGCAGTGAATAATGTTGCATCTAGCTATATCCTATATGTGCAAGTATAGCTGTTGAATTAACTAGAACCAAAATTGTTATTTCAAAGTGTATATGCATTTGTAATTTTATTTTATTTTTAAATTTTTATTTATTTATGATAGTCACACAGAGAGAGAGAGAGAGAGAGAGAGGCAGAGACATAGGCAGAGGGAGAAGCAGGCTCCATGCACCGGGAGCCCGATGTGGGATTCGATCCCGGGTCTCCAGAATCGCGCCCTGGGCCAAAGGCAGGCACCAAACCGCTGCGCCACCCAGGGATCCCTGCATTTGTAATTTTAATAAGCATTGCCAGATTGACCCCATAGATCCTGTACGTATTACCGTAAAGGCATGAAAGTGCTTGTTTCCTTAACCCCCTCACTAATAGACGATGCTATCAAACTTTTAGATCTTTACTAGTCAGTGAGGAAAATACAGTATTTTAGAAAAGTTTACTTTGTCTTTTTCTTATTACTAATGAAGATAGGATATTTCATGTTTCAGCAACCATAGTTTTTTTTTTTTTTTTCCTACACGAGTGCTTAGACTCGAATTAACAAACCTACTTTGAATTTACTGAATTCTCAAAATAGTTAGGAGGGAAAATGAAATAATGTTTCAAAAAAAAAGAAATAATGTTTCAAGAAATTCTGTATGCCTGGTATAGAACAGAGTAGCTTTACATAGTTCCTCTCATGAATTCTTTATAAAAACCCTTCAAGATGGTATTTTCATTCTCTTTTAGACATAACACAAAGTAAACTTCAGAATTAAATTTGCCCAAAGTCACACAGTAACTATATGGACTCAGATTCTCTAATAGGTCAGCTTTATTCTGAAATACATGATCTTTGCATGTAGACACCTTGAATATTAAGAGTGGGTGTGTGCGTGTGTGTGTGTGTGTGTGTGCGTGTGTGTGTTTGAGAGACAGAGAATCTTGAGGGGGAGTATTTTACAAAGTAAACATAAATCAGGAATGCATCTCAGTATAGCTAAAGTCACAATGTGACTGTACAACTTAACCTCTTAAAGCCTCAATTTCCTCATGTCTACAATATAATAATGTAATCACAAACCCACCCTATAAAATTTTTAGAGATTGAATAAAATGATGCAAAAAATGCTATTTAAATTCTAAAGTTCCATATAAATATTAACTTGATTATGTATGGCTCAGTAATTGCGTCCCCTTAAATTTTAAGATGTACCATATTTTATGTTACCTATGTCTTGCTAAAAAAAAAAAGAAAATACAGATGTTTTTATCTTCAAGCTTAAAAAGTCCAGATCATACTAATGTGTTGTAGTGGTATATGGTGGTAATCAGAGAATCTTGCTCTGAATAGTTAACAAAATTTTGGAGATTATTTTCCATAATGGCAACAAAAAAATGGTAGCAACTAACTTTATTAAACTTTGATAAAGTGTCAAGCCCTATTCTAGATTGTTCAACTGAGTTCTCACCACAACCCTATGAGGTATTTACTGTTGCGTCCTTTTAATTTTACACACAGCGGCAGAGCTATTCCCTGCTCCCCAAGAAGACTAGCTTTAAAACCTATACTCTTTCCCCACTAGGCCATTCCCAATCTCTGATACTGTCGATACAAGTAGTGTTCTCTTAATGAAATGTGTTGTCCTGTCCTTTAAATGCTTTATCTCTAAAACCACAGAACAAGGAGCAGGTGTATGTGAAGCTGATTACCATCCTGGTGGTAGTCTACAATAGAAATTGAAAAGGGTTATTCTGATATATAATTAACCAACTACTTAGTAAATTGGCTGTAAAATTTATCATGGTAGACTTCAAATTTCCCGGTGATATCAGATCTAGTCCAACCTCTTAGCAGATGTAGGCATTCCTTCTCCATCTTCCGAGACAGATGGACCTCTATTCGTATATCTACAAGGATATGAACACCCTACAGAGCTCATTCCATTTTCAACAGTTCTGGATATTAGAAGTTAATTTTTAAGCAGGATCAAAAAATATCCCTCCCCCATTTCCTTGTATAGAGTCCATTTTTATGTGACAGAGCCAGTGTCCTTTTGATTATACATGTTAGGCCTTTAGACATTCAAAGAAAGCAATCGTGTTTTCCCTATGTCTTCTGTTTTTAAGGTTAAATGTCCCCATTACCTTTCTAAACCTCTTGTTCTGCTTTTAGAGCCATCAGCATCCTGGTCACACCTCTTTGGCTGACCTCTAATTTGTCAACTTACTCCCTTAAATGGTGGCATCAAGAATGTGCTCGGACTCGTTATGTTGGCAGTTGACTCATTGCTTCCTGTAATCTGTATGCTGGGTGTCTTTTTAATACAGAGAGTACATTGCCAATATATCAGAATATATTGAAAATGTATTTGTAACATAAAATATGTATTAGTGGGGGCTGGAATTTACACTATTATCCTAGCATATAGAATCTGGTGAAAAGTAATAATGTATAGTTGCTTTATATGTGTAAATGTCTAAATGACTTAAATATTTATTTTCCTTTCAACTGCAGATCAAACTTCCCAAATGCTAAGGGGCCTTATTTAAAATAAGAGCACTTAGAGTTTGCCAGTCGGCAGCACAGTAAGTTCCTGTGGTAAACTCAAATCACCAAAAAACTCAAATAGACATATTTCCTTTGGTCTGTTTTTAGAACTGACAAAGACAAGAGTAGAGAAGTCAGTAAAGGCCTATTCTAATAACTGCAAGCGATCTCATGGGGGTAGTACAAATTTGTCCCGGTTTTTTATGCCTTCTCCGTCTATAATACATTGAAATGATATATGGTGTTGAATTTGATTAAAATTCGGCAGATATTTATGCAATATCTGCTTTCTCTAAGATGCTTATGCAAAGTACCACAGGGAAACATTAAAACATGAATAAGATCTGAAACCTCCCAATACTGTGATCTCTTCCAGGAGCTCTGAGGTTTCAAAGTGCATTGAGAATCATGAAATAAATGTCATTATGATGAGGTTTTTAGTGTGAAGTGTGTATATATTTTAATTCTGAGAATTGTACTTATTAAAACACTATGATTTACAACATTTATTGAATATATACTGTCTAGTACCAAGTGAGGACTTTTATGTGTATTTTCTCATTTCATCCTCAGAACAAACTCTGAGATAGGTGTAATTCAGCTCATTTCAGAGAAAATTAATGGAGACTCTGAAAGCATAAATAACTTTCCCAGGGGCCATACAACATTTAGAGGCAGAACCAGAACCCAAACCAGGTCTGAAAAATCTCCAGGAATGAGCTTGATCTTTTATGTGATTTATATCCGATTTCCATGTTAACAGACACATCAGAAAGTAACACAAATCTTTATCTGTTCATTCTAGAAGAAGACACTTGAATATATTTTATTAGCCTGTTGATTCTCCTCTGGGGTATGACTTAGTTTCCATTGCATCTTTGGGAATCTTTTCTTCTAAAATTCATAACCAGCTTCTGCTGGAATAAAGAATCACCTGCCGAGTTCATGAATAAGGGAAAAGAGAAAAGGAAGAGTGGTAGGTCAATTTTGAATCCGATCAAAATAGTATTCCAGGACCAGTATTTTAGCATCTGCCTTTGTGGGAAATAAGTTGACTATTATTTCAAAACATCCTCTACTTAAACAGTGTAACCTGGAATTAATTGAGCTCATTTAAGCATACAGCCCTTCCAGCCATAGTCACTGTTGCTGAAGGTATAAACATTGAGAATTGCCTATGGGAATGATAAGAATTCTGTTTATTACACTTTTGTTCCTGCTTCTGCAATAAGAGGGGAAAGACTATACAGTAGCCATATACTATCTAGAATAGAGAATATCCTCAGGGCACCTGGATGGCTCCACTGTTGAGCATCTGCCATCGGCTCAGGTCATGACCCTGGGGTCCTGGGATCGAGTCCCACATTGGGTTCCTGTGGGGAGCCTGCTTCTACCTCTGCCTATGTCTCTGCCTCTCTCTCTCTCTCTCTGTGTCTCTCATGAATAAATAATTTTTTTTTTAAAAAAAGAATATCCTTGTAATCCTTATAGGACAAAATGCTTAAGGACTAAGAGAAAATTTAGCTAAAATTTGTATTCAAATAGAAAATAGCATTATTGATATCTCCTTCTTACAATGTCCTCATAAATTTTTTCACAATAATTTATGCGTGAATAAATGTATGAAAACATATATATTCATTTGTCATTTATGTGAAAATAGTCTGTTTCTCTTTAACTTAATAGAACTTGGATTAAAATGTATGTTGTTATTTTAATCAACATCCATGTTGTATATCATGAGCATGCAGTTTTCTATTTTCTTGGCAGAGAACTTAAAAAAAAATTAAGCCCTAGTCAATAAGAATGTTATGGATATATAAAACCATAATTTACAGTTTATTTGATTAGATCAGTATTTAATTATGTATTACAAGTATTTTTTTGTACTGAATATTTACACATAAATTAATCCCACCCATAGCTAGAGAACTAATGGAACATTCCATCCAAACATAAGTAAGTAAACAGAAGACAAGCAGCTGTTGCAAAAATCCTGTTTTTGAGTCTGGGCCTGATAACCAAAAACAGTTTGGAGAATTTGGCTGCTACCATTTACTTACATCTGTTGAGACAGTATTATTTCAACTCAGTACTTGGTCACTGCGTGTCACAAATAACAAGTAGTTTTCTCATTTGGAGAACTTAGGGGAAACACTCTTGATTTTATGTATGGGATGCTGTACTTTTAGGTACTTCATCATCTTCTACATGATGTTTAGCAAATCTCTTTATGGAGTTTTTATATTTTTAAGTATCTTCAGATGGATCTAAGTATGTGTAGAAAATACATGAAATTAGGAGAAATAATGTTTGCCGTCTTTTAAAAATTGGATCTGTTTAGTTCTGGACCTCTTGTTATATAGGAACCACTAAATTGTCTGGCTTTCAGCTGTAACCAGAAACATTCTTACCTGATCAAACCCTTATCATTCCATTTGCTCTGAATCATAACTGAGTTTAGAGAAAGTATAACTGGACCTTTATGTTAGTGGGAGACAGAAAGCTTATGTTAAAGATAGGTTGGCGTTATTCAAGTGAATAAATCATCAATTTTATAAAGATTCATATGAGAAGCTCATACTGATATCTCAATGAAGCGGTTAGAGAACTGGGCTCCAAGGACACTGGTCAGTTGGTGTGACACTGAGAGAGGATCTCTGATGGATTGCCATAAAAACCTGTCGTTGGTGCAGTCACATTCGTAATTTTCATCCCTACTTTGTATATTTAGGAAATTCAGCAGATACAAAATACAAAAGAATGCAAAATTATCAGATTGGATGTGGCTACATCTAAAAGGAAAAAAAAAAAGCAATCAGAAAAAGGAGGAGATGGAGCTGGTGGGGGCAGGGAAGGGGGGAAGGAGGAGGGGGAGGAGAAGAAGAGGAGGCAAAAAGGGAGGAGATGGGAAAAAGGAAGGAAAGAGGCAGGAAAAGCAGGCGGATAGGAAGAGAAGAAGGAAGAGAGAAATGGAGGCAGGCGGGAAAATACTCAAGATCTTCCTCTTTGTACCTCCTACACTACATAACATGGTCTCTTGCCTTCCGAGCCAAAGTTTCCAGATTGTTTCCGTTTGAGGCTCACAACACCTACTTCTTTTTCTGTGCATTAAGTTGATGTTAACTTAAAGGTCTCCTATGTAAATCCCTGTTCTCTTCAACGTCCCCTTATGTCCGTTCTATTCTAATTATCAAACTTTGAAAGAAGAGAAACACGCTCTTATCTCAATGTTACAAATGTACAGAAAAGCACAACAAAACGTGAAGCTGTTTCCACGCTGAAGGAGGGCTCGGTGGATAGATGCGCCAGTGAACGCTTTGGTGGGAGGGACACATTTTCAGAGTTTCAGGCTCGGGAGCTTCCAAGTGTAGAAAGATGAACCACTGACCATGTTTGGGGCACTACGTTGAAGGTAGCATATACTATCGTCAATCCTGCTCCATATTACAAGACTTTTCCTCATTTGATTTTAGTATATCTCCTGAAATCCTTGCCCTGGTGAGCAAAGGTAAGTATTAGGTTTTACACCTCAGGTGGTGGAATAAAAGCAACGATATTCTGATATCAGACAGCCGAATATTCCAGTCTCATTTTATGAAAGAATTTCCGCCCAAGTGTGTCGTCCCCTGTAGATCCGCATGCTTCCTTTACTCTTCAGTTCCTAGTTCTTGAGATTGGGGGTGGGGAAGGCTACAACACAGGGAGCCTAAGACTACGCACAGTGATTGGCAGCCCTGTGCACACGGGATTTGACAGAGACGTTGAAGATCAGGGTGCTGAAGGGATGATGGGGGGTGGTGGCACACGTGGAGGAAGAGCAGGTGACTGTGGCAGCAGGACTATGGAGCAGCGGGGCTATGAGAAGAGGCAGAGACTTCCTCACCCACGGCTGCGGGAAAGGACAGTCTGTGCTCTGGATATTCCCACAGGCCTTTCCCCAAAAGCAATGTCCCAAGAGGACGCTGTCTTATAACCAACTCCCCATTTAGATGTCCCTGGGATGGCATGCCTTGCTGGGAAGACACCCTGTAAGCTGCAGGAAGGAATCGTAAGCAATCCTTTCTCAAAATGACTTAAATAACTACTTGACTAAGCTGCAATATAGAAATGGCCCTAAATATACACCTTCAGAGCGACTGAAAAGGGTCTATGATTCTAATATTATGGAAATGGATATTTGTGATGTAGGAAGAAAAAAAACAAAGCAGGTGACATCATTATACGCCTTTGTAAAATTGGTCTGTTTCCATATAACTTAGGTGGAAGGAAAATGAGTTCATTCATGAACACAGATGATTCAAAATGGGTTCTGATACTGAAGTACAGGTATCAAAGATGGACAGGGGCGTTGGGGGAAAATTGTGGTACGACGTGTGAGTGAAAAGGCAAGTTTTCATTTGTGTTACTATCGTTACCATAAGCCCTCAGAAGAAGAAGCTGAATTAATTCCACTCCTTAGTTCATGTTTTGTGTTACGCTTGACCTGCAGAAGGGCCTCTCTTCCTCCGATTTGTTTTTTGTTTATTTTTCCTGCTTCCATCCTCATTCCTCTCTCATATTGTTTTACAGCTTATATGACTTTATTATGAGTAGGTATGGCAACAACACAAAAAAATGAAATGTTGTAACAAATTAAGCGTTTTTCTGTTTCAAGCAAAGTCTAAAAAGCTTGGATATTCGGGGGTACCTGGGTGTCTTGGTTGAGTGTCTGACTCTTGATTTTGGCTTAGGTCATCATCTCCAGTCCCTAGTGGGCCTGAGAGCCTGTCTCTCCCTCGCCCTCTGCCCTTCCCCATGCACACATGCCGGCAGGCTCTCTCTGTGTCTCCTCAAATAAGTAAATAGATCTTTAAAAAAAAAAAAAAAAATTTAGATACTCAAGTCATATTCCCTTTGGCTCTTATTAGCAAAATAGACTTTACCTTTAATTCTGAGTTCCTCACATTTGTGTGATTTTTAAATTAAGAAATTATGAATTAAAATTGACCTTTTCCCCTTTTATTTAGGGAAACATATTCCCTAAATAAATAAATAAAGCATGCAGTCCAAATTTTATATGATCAAAATGTATTTGGAAGCTCAAAAGCTTCTCAGCATTATACGTCTGTATCCTAGTGTTTTTCCCAAGCTCCATCCCTACATCCTACTGAATATTTTTATTAATGTGGAAAATTCTAAATAGTTGAGTCTTTTTTGAAATATATGTAAAGTATGTTTTTTTTTTCCTGCTGCCTGTCTAGACTCCTCTCATTGAGAAAATGGTCTGGCTGATTTTGAACGGGTACGCGAGGTAATATTTAGGATGCTTATCTTAATAGAACCGAAAACCTTTTACACAGATTCACCCTTCATTACTCACAATAATGCCAAGTGCTATCGTCCAGGCAGATATTTATTATTTTATATATGAAAAGACATTAGAGTAGGGCTATTTCTCAGTGGAACAGGGGAATAGAAGTTTCCTGAATTCTAGTTCCTCGTAGAGCTCCACGTAATGAGCTCTTAGAAGACATTGCAAAGCTGCAATTTGAAAGCCTTGTCTAATCAGCCAGAGCAAGCTCCGTGCATCCCCGCGGAACAGCTCTGGGGGAAGCGGTGCCTCCTCCTCCTCCATCCCCTGCAGGCCCCCATTCGTTCTGTGCTCCGGGTCTGCAGCAGGAGGCCACAGAGAGCCCAGGGCCGCAAAGCTGGGGCTCTGTCTGTCAGCCCGGAGCAAACGGCTGCGGAATACAGATCATCAGCTTTGTTTTAGGAATGTCTTTATTTACAGCGCTGGAGTGGAATTCTTTAAAAAGGCCAGCAGTATTTGCATTGCATCTGTCACTCAAGCTCCGATGTTGATTCCTGTCCTATAAATGATCTTGCTTGCTTTTCAGTTTTTTGTTTTTTGTTTTTGTTTTTTTTTTCCATTCTACAAGGTTACTGTCAATGTCAGAAGATGTAAACCTCAAGCATCCATTATACGGGGCTTGGAGTGCATCTTGGAAGAAAAGAAGTTTATTTAATGAAAAGGGATAATGACATTCATTCCAACTAAGCATA
Organism: Vulpes lagopus; assembly: GCF_018345385.1. Classification (NCBI taxonomy): domain Eukaryota; kingdom Metazoa; phylum Chordata; class Mammalia; order Carnivora; family Canidae; genus Vulpes; species Vulpes lagopus. Next base: position 125,114,435 of record NC_054825.1, read on the forward strand.
TTTGATTGCACAGGGAAAAGTGTATCTTCTTTGGGAGTTTTGATTGAATTGTATCATAATATAAAATTTGCCTCCATTCTTTTCTTTAGCCCTGACCAACAACCTTTCCCAGCTTAGCTTGCAGTCTATGTAAAGTCACTGTCAGGTGGAGTGATGTCTTAGTTGCAAGTGTCCAGACCAACAGAAAGTAAGTGACCCTCATGGATGGGAAGAAATCTCCTAGTTTTGACAAAGATCCTTCTCTGCTTGGGAATTGTAAAGCTCAAGCTATAGATGAGGAAAATGACAGGAGGGGCCGTGTTTGGTTTCACAGAACTTAACCTATCTCAGCAAGGCTGCAATACTGGGGAAAATAATACCTGAATTTATATTTATGTCAGGCTGGCAGTTGATGGGGAAGGTTCGTATAAAGGTTACTGCTGAAGAAATGTCTATCATTCTCCCCCTGCACTCCTGTGATTTCTGCTTCTTCCGAATCCTACCCTCTAGAACAATAAATTGATTTTAAAATAGTAAGTAAAATCTGATTTAATAGCCCATCTTCCTGTCTTGTAATGATTACATATCTCCTCTCTTGTAGCTTGCAGCAGCTGGAGGACAGTTGACGTTTACCATATCGTATGACTTCGAGGCAGAGGGAGAAGATGCCGAAAGTGTACTCCAGGTTACGGTTATCTTAGAGGTAGAGTATGGAGCAGATCCGTGTTATGCAGCTCTTTCATGCTCGGAGGCTACACCTTACCTCATGGGCTTGACGTTAACTAAAATACGACTGGGGGGGGATATTGTATCTTGGGAAATACCTTTATGCCAGGCTTCTGTTCCACCCTGAGATATATCTAAAAGACTGAGCATATTTGTTAGGTTTCAATGATAGGAGACCTCTAGACCAGACTTGGAGTTTGTTTGTTTGTTTGTTTGTTTTATTTATGATTTTATTTAACGTTTTGTTTGTTTATTCATGAGAGACATAGAGAGAGAGGCAGAGACACAGGCAGGGGGAGAAGCAGGTGCCATGCGGAGCTCGATCCCAGGACCCTGAGGTCATGACCTGAGCCGAAGGCAGACGCTCAACCACTGAGCCACCCAGGGGCCCCCCCAGACTTGGAATTTAAATTAAAAACATACTGACCATGTTCCCAAGAATATAAGTATGATGAGGTGTTTAGGCAAATGCTGATTTACATAGTTTATTTTTCCATCTTTACCTGCTTCCAAGTAGGTTTTATTGGCTACGTCTTTATATTAGGCAGAGGTAAATGAAAAAGGAAACTTGTTTATTTTAGATATAGTTGAATCTTGACTTCAAAACTCTTCATTTAGGTGAGAAAGTTATAGGAGAAACTGCTTTCAGGATTTGGGGGGCTGTGGGCAATTCTAAAGTGCTAGAAGCCTAAAGATATCTTAGAGGCTCCCTTCCCCTTTTCTAATACTTTTCCCCCAAACTGCACACAGTCTCAAGGCACACACTTTCATATGCACATTTGTGATTCCAAACGGGTTGGTGTTGATTTAGCACCGGGCTTTGTTGTTCTTTGCCTTGAACCTTTCATGTATGTGAACCAATGACAAATTCTTTGTATTTTCAAAATTTTCAAAATTCTCTGTATTTTCAGTTAGGTGAAGTGATCTAGATGCTATATGTATTATTACATATGTATGTATGTAATAATGTGTCAGTGAAACTACAAGTGTGTCTTGGAATTCGTTCAAGATAAAAGGGGTTCTCTGAATGTAAAATGTTGTGAAGTTCTATATTATTAGTATAAATGGACTCAGAAGAAGGAGAACCTAAATGTCATAGGTCAGTCCGTGCATTCCCTGTGGGGATTCATTATCTTACTGAGAACACTAGACCTGCAGAGCTTTTCTGGTTTGTTTTTGTTTGTTTTCCCATAGAGAAGAGTCCTTTAAAACAAAAGCTGAACACACTACACTGTGCTAAGTTGCTAAGTTTTCTTCCCTGTTTCTCTATACAACCCATATTCACCATGAAATAATGTATTCGAAATATGCAGCTATTGTGCACTTGCCTGAAAATCAAGGTATGTGTAATCACATGCATGTATGAATTGTCAATATCTATTCTTTTAGTTAATGGTGGAAGCAGAGTCATGCATAACAAAGCTTCTACTTTATCATGCATCTGGTTAAGGCCAATTCTCATATATCCCGGAAATATACTGAATGAAAGGAAAGCCAACCTGGAATTAAAAATCTACTGAGGATCATTCGCCAACTGGCCAATCCAAATATGCACACTCTTTACCCCTTTATACCTTCTTTTTCACAGTTTGACCCTTTTTATACTTTCTTTTTTACCTTTAGGGAAATGACTTGAGAATCAGCACAGCCCAAGATGAGGTGTATCTACAACCATATGAAGAACATATTCACGTATTGTCACTTAAGGAAGAGTTGTTTACTACACATGGCACAAACTTCCCTGTCAGTAGAAGAGAGTTTATGACGGTGCTTGCGAGTCTGAAGAGAGTCCTCATACAAATCACCTACGGCCCTGGGGTGGAAGCCATCTTCAGGTAAACTCAAGAACTGCATCTCCCAGGGTTGGCACGTGTCTTTGGAGCAAACATGCATTTGGTAGAAGAGTGACTTTGAAGATCTGTAGGTTTCCTTCAAATAGTAGCTAAGAATCGAGCACTAGTTTTGTGAAAAGTGTTTCTATTAAAGCTTTGAAATTTAAATGCCCAGAAGGAGTGTGGCTTAGCTCTTTTCTAGTATTGATGATTGCTTCATAGTTTGGCCAGAGCATGTGATTTAAAAAAAATGATCCATAGTCTGAGAAATTCTATACTGGAAAAGAAAGTCTCCATTATGATGACTCAGATTGTGGGAAACTAAATATAACTCTGGAGTAGTCATATTTGGAAAGTGGTTTGTAAAGTGTTTTCTTCCAATTAATTAATTAACTAGTTTCTAACTTAATAGTATAGAGTTTACAATAAGAAACCTAAGGGCTTTCATCTAAGTAATCACAAGCCTCTTTATAAAAGACACTATTGGCCGCGTGATATAAAGGAAAGAGTGTGAGCTTTGGAGCCAGCCTGACTAGGAAGTGAGTGGATTCAATTGCTTATTTTATGTGTGACCTTTGGCAAATGATTGGTCCTTGTGGAAACTTAGTTCCTTCAAGTGTAAAGTGGAGATTATAGTGTCTACCTTTCAGAGTCTGTTGGGAAAATTATATGTGACACTTATGGAAAGTGCTCATTATGTAGAATTAGTTGTTTTCCTTTTTTTCAGTTTTTTTTTTTCTTTAAAGAGAGAACTTTTGACTGGAACCGAACATGCTTGTAACAGACTATAGGCTGCTATACTTTCCTTTTTTTTTTTTTCAGATTTATTTAAGAGAGAGAGTTTATGAGTGGGGGAGAGGCAGAGGGAGCGGGAGAGACTTTCCGTGAGTGGGGAGCCCATCCCAGGACCCCAGGGTCATGACCTGAAGCCAAAGGCAGATGCTTCACTGATTGAGCCACCCAGGTGCCCCTATGCTTTTAATTTTAAAAACAGTGATATATTTATCCAATGAAATGTAAACGTCAGTACATCAGAATGAGGATTTTCCCCCTTCTCTTTTTCTGCTCTAAGAATACATGATAGAATGGCAACTTTCCCCTAAATGAGATTAAATTAGATGATGACCCATGAACCAAAACTGACAACATGACATAATCAGAGTCAAAGCAACGTCTCCAATACTGGCTTACCTACAGGAGACTTGTTTTTCGTTTTGTTTTTGTTTTTGTTTTTGTTTTATGTTGCTGCTCCCCCACCCGCATCATTCGCTCAGGCGGCCTCCTTTGTCTTTCACTTGTACCGTCTCAACTACGTGTGATCATCATTACCATCTCCCAAAGGAGGGGACTGCAGATTCATAAACAGAACTATTGTCAGACAGTGTACCTCCTTTGCATAGGCAATTCTGCTAGAAGCTGGGTTAAAATGCCATGAAGATGTGAAGCAGCACTTAGGAATTAATTATGTTTTCTCCCATTTAGTAAATAGAGATTGCCATCATGTTTAAACGGCACAGAGGGATGAGTCCTCTGGCTTTCAATATGAATGACAACCAACTTGACGAAAAGTGGCTAGGGGGCTTATTTATTTTTGTCAGCATCGCTGCTTCTCAGACTAGTTAATCCAAAGGCATTTCCTCCTGATTTATGTCAGATAATTTCTGTGTCTACCCATCAAAATCATCGGTTTCATTCAAAGCCTTTGGAAGCGTCCCCATAGATGAGTGACGTGTTCACAGAGCAAGGGTATGCGAGTGACAGCGGGCAGGGGAGCTAGGTGGCTGCTTTGTGCAGCCCATGTCATCTAAAAGCACTGTCCTTCAAGAAGGAAGAGCCAATGTCAGATATGAAACTCTTAACCCATTTCAGGTAAGCAGAAAATCAGCATAAATCCCGATTCCGTGAACTTGTTATATTTTATTTATCTCAATCTACAAGTGGATTGAGTCATATTTGTAAAACACCACTTGAATTGATTTCGACTTGCCTTGCACAGTAGGCTTCCGACTTGGCATCCAGTTTGTATGTAAGTGCGAGTGAATTGAAGTTATCCAACACAACTTCGTGTTTGGGTGTATTTAAGGAAGATTTACTTCCACTGTAGTTCTCAGCCCTCGGACTTGGCTTCCTCCAGCTGTGTGGTTAGAGGGAGATGAAGAGTGGAAGGAGAACTAGCCTGCAGGTCAGGATTTTGACTTCTGTTTTCAATTCAGCTATTTAATAGTTGTAAACATAAGTGTAGCTTTGACCTCCTTGAATTTCAATCACCTCGGCTGTGAAATACAGAGGAGGACAATTGCCTTGCCAACTTCAAAAGGTCACCAAGAGAATAGAATTAGAGGGCTGCGAAAACATTTTGCTAATGGCAAACAGGAACACAGATCGGAAGCATTTCCAGCCGACCTTAGTCACTGCAAGCAATAACATTGTCTCCAAGTACCATTAAGACCTTGGAGGCATCTAGGATAGAGCACGCAGGGCTAGTTCCAAGATTGTGACAGTCTTTGCTGTCATTCTTTTCCAGAATGCTGAGAGGCTCAGACAAGAAGATTAATTGGTTTCTTTCTCATTGCTCTCATTGGTGAGATGAAGATAAAAACAGAAAAAGTGCAGCCTTCTTTTAGAAGTGTAAGAGAAATCAGCTTAACCAAATCATGCAGCTTTCTCCTTTAAATTCTCTAAACCTTGAATTTAGTAGCACCTTTGATATTTAACTCAAGCAAGGAGTCTGTTCAGCTTTTCTTAATATCTATTAGGTATTAACTCTGCAGGTTTTTTTCTTTTACCGTATGGCAGACATTAGTGTAACTCATCAAATTTCCAGTCTCCTCCTTCTAAATTTAATTTTATCATTCATTCATTCATTCATTCATTCATTTGTTTATTTATTTAAAAAATCTTCATTGACGTACAGTTGGCATAGATTATCGTTAGTGTCAGGTGTAGAACATAGTGATTCAACAATTATGTACATTTCAAAATTCTCACCTTGAGAAGTGTGGTTAACCATCCATCACCATACAAAGTTATTAGAATATTATTGACTATATTCTCTGTGCTATACATTTCATCCCCGTGACTTATTTATTGTATAACAGAAAGTCTGTACCTCTTCATTCCCCTCGCTTATTTTGCGTATCCCCTACCTTCCTTCCACTCTGACGACCACCTCTTTGTTCTCTGCATTTATGAGCTGGTTACTGTTTTTGTGGTTGGCATTTGTTTGTCTGCTTGTCCCTTTGCTTTGTGTTGCAGATTCCACATATAAGTGAAATTATATGGTAATTATCCTTCTCTATCTGATTTATTTCGCTTAGTGTAATACCCTCTAGGTCTTTCCATATCGTCACAAGTGACAAGATCTCATTCTTTGTTAAGGCTGAGTAATATTCCATTGGGTGTATATATCACATCTTTTTTATCCATCCATATATTGTCAGACATGTAGGTTGTTTGCACCTATTGGCTGTTGTAAATAATGTTATGATAAACATAGGGGTGCACATATCTTTTTAAAGTAGTGTTTTGTTCTCTTTGGGTAAATACCCAGATCCAAACTCCTCCTTTTGTGGTATTACATTTCCCTAACCTCTGAGGGTAGGGGTGGTCATATGACTTAGTTCGGCCAATGATATGTGAGCAAGAGTGATTCTCCACCCTACTCCACCCCGACACGTGCACAAGAAAAGCACTAAATTGCCAGTATGAGATTCTGGAGCTTATCCAACTTATGAGAAGATAAAGATTACCTGAAATACTGACAGCATACAGTAGAGGTCAGCTGCCCTAAACAGTCACCCAGACCTGTGGGGGATTTTATGAGTAAGCTTTTCTTTTAAGCCACTAAGAATTTGGAGTTGTTTGTTACCACAGCATAACTGAACCCCCATCATGACTTTATCATGATACACCCCATGTGACTTCTTTATTGCTTGAAAATGAATTCAGAATTGTTTCAAGGCAAGATATATTCATATGACTTTTTAGAGTAAAGGTGTGTTGGGGCCTTTGCACCAAAAGTATTGCACAGAACTTATGTAACAAATAATCTAGAAAAACCCTTGTAAATAAAGAGAGTCTCTTGATGATTAGGTAATAGGGTTGATAGATGCAAAGTATGCATCTACCGTTTGAAATTAATGATACAGGTAACCATATTTTGAAGAAATTATCATTTTAGGCCCTTAAAAGTTAAAAAACAAAACAAAACATGGAACTCACTAGGCCTTGGGCTCTTGGTGTTTCCTCCCCATTGTCTTCGACTATTTGCCAAATCAATTATGTAAATACTGGATTCATTCAGTCTGCCAACATTTACTGTGTGCCTTCTACGTATATCTTTCTAAGTCTCAGTTTCCTCTCCTGTAAAATGGCAGAAACAAAACCTAACTTTCAAGATTGAAGGCGATGAGAAAATGATGTACCAACAACACCTGCTGTGCTGTGCTATCTAGCAATATATTGGGAGGAAACGTAGGGTCACAAGATGATTATTGGTTTTGGAGTCATGCTTGGGTTTGAGTCTGTGCTGCACTGTCTGCTAACTGCATTATATTGGACACAGCACTTCTTTGAGTCTCCGGTTCTTCATTTGTCAGTGTGGACAATAACAATTACACATTACCCTCACTCATAGTTAAATGAGATGTCTGTCCACCCCCATTATGGTGCACAGAAGATAGCAGACGCTTGTGAGCAGTGATGATTATGATGTGGTCATGTTAGGCTAGGCAAAAAGGACATGAATGATGGATGAATGATCACTGAGTTGAAAAAAGGCATACTCCAGGTTGGAAGGCAGACATGTACATTTACGGTAGTAGAGTAAATAGTGCATTGGAAATGTGCGCAGTACATACTGGTAGAGCTACGAAGGAAGAGATGAATTATTATATTAGCATTAAGTATGTTTATGAATATAATGTGTTTGAATATAATGTTTATATAATGTTTAATATAATGTTCAGATGGGTCACTCAGACATTGCTGGGCTACTAAATGATTCTTCGCCTTTTTAGGAGTGGAGTAAAATTTACCAGTTCCCCCTGAGTGATACTTGATGGAACTTCTGCAAGATAGAGACTACAGGAAGTTCTGAGTCATCATCTTATGTTTTGACAGAAATGAAATAGTACAAAGGACCTGAAACAGCAATAAAATTTTCATCTCTGGTGGTTAACCTTAAAGTAACATTTGTTTTAGTAGAATTAAATGGATACCTTCAATTAAAAAAAAAAGATGAATAGAAGAAAAAATTATTTAAAAGGATTTACAGAGTTCTTATTGTTTAAAAAAATAATTTATTTTATATATTATTGTTATTATTTTAGTAAAGTTTAACCCATCTAACTCTAGTGGAAATATAGTGAAACAAAAACATTGAGAACAATCTTTAATCAGTACCAGGACAATGTTTCAGATGTGACTCTGATTTTCAGTAAAAGCTTACATAATTATGTCTTTTCTCTTCATCATCTTACCTGTATTTCCAAGTCATAAGAATAAGGGGAAATATCTAGCTAAAGCAGGAGACTTAGTTGACAAATCTTTGATAGTTCATGCACTTCTAAAATTTAGTACTTTGGGATCCCTGGGTGGCGCAGCGGTTTGGCGCCTGCCTTTGGCCCAGGGCGCGATCCTGGAGACCCGGGATCGAATCCCACATCAGGCTCCCGGTGCATAGAGCCTGCTTCTCCCTCCGCCTGTGTCTCTGCCTCTCTCTCTCTCTCTGTGACTATCATAAATAAATAAAAAAAAAAAAATTTTTTTAAATAAAAAAAAATTAAAAAAAAATAAAATTTAGTACTTTATTACTCCCAGCAATATGTATTTAAATGAATGCAGCCTGGTATCAAGAAAAGAATGTGTCCATATTGAAGGGGAAAGAAAAAAACCACTGCAGCCTTCTTTATGAGTAACACTTAAAACTGTTAAACATATTAAAATCCCATTTACCAACAGAAGAACCTGATGAACATTGGGTCTGCCCGGTGAATACTAATGTGGAATATTGCTGGGAAAGATGTTTGGTTGAAATTTCTCATAGCTCAGAATGGGTACATAGATTAAAGAGAAACACATCTGTTGTTTGAAAGACAAATGAAATTTGGCAATTCATTGAAAATATTTTTGTTTTTGTTTTGTTATGTTTTAAATTGTTCCTTAAAGTAGTCAATTACTTACTTTTCTATTTTGAAACATTCCAATATCCAATTTTATGTTGAAAAGCCTGGGACTATATACACCATTGATCAGTCTACTGTTTAGTAAATTGTGACCATCTTTTATGTGATAATAAACTAGTATAGCAATAATGAAGTCATCTAATTCTGAAATTAAAGTGATCAGAAATCTAAGTGAATCTTGTGACAGTCCATTAATTGCAGGCAATAAGATGTCACAGTTCATTCAGATGAGTTCTGACCTCTGACCCCAAGATCTAACTTCAACATTTTTCAATTTATTTATTTTTTTGCCAGATCAAACAAGTAATTTGTCTTCTACTTATCTGACTTTATTCATCTGGAATGTGGATACTAGGCTTTAGTGTATCATTTATCTGGGAGTATGTGTGTCAGTGTTTATTAGATAACTACATTCCGTTCACCCATTCACTGACCAATCCATTCATCTGTTCTTGCATGTATGTTTGTGGATAGTCTTGTATCCATACGTTCATCTGTTCATCTACCTGCTATCCATCGATCCATTCATTTATTCAACAAAAGCATATTGAGCATGTGTTGAGATGATCTGGCTAGGTATATACATGACCCAACTTTGTTTGTGAGAAGGAGCTCATAAGCCCATGTTGATACAAGCAAGTACTCTCCTTACTTTAGTAACTCAAACCCTATGTTGTGGTGTATTCATACAATGGAATATTACTCAGCCATAAACACTGATACATGCTACAACATGGATGAACTTTGAAAACATTATGCTGGCAGAGAAAAGCCAGACACAAAAGGTCATGTATTGTATGATTCCATTTATATGAAATATCCAAAATTATCCATGATAAATCCATGGAGATAGAAAGCAGACTCCTGGCTTACCAGGAGCTGGGAGAAAGGCTAAAATAGGAAGTGACTGCTTAATAGATACAGGTTTTTCCCATGGGGTGATGAAAATGCTTGCAACCAAATAAAGGTTGTAGTTGCACAACATTGTGATGTACCAAATGAACACATTAAAATGGTTAATGTTATGTTAAATGAATGTCACCCCAATGGGGAAAAAGTTGCCAATGATACCTCTTGTACAAGTTTATTTGGTGGGGGAGAAATTACAAATTAGAGATTTTCCTAAAAATTTCTTTGTAACCTGAACACTGTGAATGAGTGATTTTTTAACACTTACCAGTTTAGGACCTTCTACTAGGTTGTCCAGGTTGTACCCCCAGAGAAGAAAGCATTCAAGAAATAGTGTTCAATGAATTAATCTGTACCTGAAGATAAATCCTTTGTCTTTAGAAGATGCCAGTTAGCATTCAACAACCTAAGATGATTGCATCCAATTGCTTTGGTTTTTCTTTTCAATTTTTTGAGTATGTCTGAGGTTATACACATTCCAAGTTACTGTCAAGTGTCCAGGACTAATAAAGTGAAGGTAAAAACAATGAGGATTTTAATTACTTTTTAAAATTTTAAGTAGGCTCCCTGCCCAACATGGGGCTTGAACTCACAACCCTGAGATTAAGAGTCTCATGCTCTACCAACTGAGTCAGACTGGTGCTCCAAAACAATAAATATTTTGGAAATGCATTAGTTCAAAAGCTTACGATTTGGTTAAAGGTTGTTACACTTGAAGATACATTAAATGAGCCCATTAGTTTTGTTTTCTGGATCGATTACAGCACAGATTCCCAAATCTTGGGAAATTGATAAATGTGCCCCTTGATAAATGTGAATCACCCATTAATAAAAATATACCACCACTCTTGCAAAAATGCAAAAATTGGTTACATCTTTCTTTTGGTTAAAGGATGGTGCATAATGTGTGTTATGGCAGGTTACCAATCATTTTAATAAATATCACTAATCAAAAAATATATATATCACTAATCAATAGCAATCAATTTGTGCCCTTAGAGTTTATTTTAAATTTGTTTTATTTTTAGTATGTTAAAATGTCAAAAAGCTAGATTCGGAGATAGAAGTAGTATTTCTTGTAGTACTCATGTAGATATTTTCCGTCCTGTCTCAACAGTCAGTGAGAATATGTTAATAAAGGTTCACCTGAATAGTTCAGTGGTTGAGCGTCCGCCTTCGACTCCGGGCATGATCCTGGGGTCCTGGGATTGAGTCCCACATCCCACTCCCTGCAGGGAGCCTGCTTCTGCCCCTCCCTGTGTCTCTCCTCTCTCTCTCTGTGTCTCTCATGAATAAATAAATAAATAAAATCTTTAAAAAAAGAATATGTTAATAAAATGCCTAGTATTTAATAATCACCTACTATGTGTTATGTATTATATCAAGAACTTTCTATTCATTATTTCCTTTAATTATTTAATCAAGCTTATGATGTATAGACTCATATTATCTTCATTACATAGGTGAGACTATTGAAACCAAGAGAAATTAAGTAATTTTTCCTAGGCTATAGGACTGGTAAATGTCAGAGACAGAATATAAATCTTGATCTGTCTGCACTCCTGAGTCTGTGTTCATAACAATGAAGCTTTTAAAATTTCTCTTATTAGAAAAAATGGGAAAAAAGCAATAAGATACCAATAACATTTATTTAAATTGTTAATTCATATTAGTTTGCATATTTTTAGAAGGTAATACATGTGGGAAATACACATATAATGTACATATACTCCTCTTATATAAATGGAAAACAAATATAACAGCATTTTTCAATTTGGCCAAACCAGCTCTTCCCTAAAATAATGAATGACACCAAATCACTCTGTTAAAATCACTAGATTATACAGAAATGCTGATAAAATAAAAACCGGAGATACAGAGAACAATGTGTTCAATTTAGGCCAAAAACAAATTAAGAAAATCGTTTTAAGTAATTCAACTGAGCATTTGAAGTTTCACTTTTACCTACCAATGTGCACATTTGTTTCTGAGAAAAAAGAAATCAAAATAACTTTTTTTTTTCTTTTATCTTCCCTTCCCTTCCAGTTTAAAAAGCTCGAGCTGGATATTAATATTGTCTTCTTTTGATTTTCTAGTTTACATGTTAAAGTGAGTCAAACAGTCATGTGAATGTTTTCTCTTTTAAAAATACCTTCAACTACATTATTTTAAACTATCTCCCCCAAAAAAGAAAATCAAAACACATAGCTAAAACCCAAGAGCCGAGCAAGATTATTCTCGTATCTTTGCAGCATTTGATATGATGGTGGTCGTGAGCACTTTTAACGGACAGACTTTATCTAATACAGTGAATGACGAGAGCATCAAGTTATGGATATTTGTTGGCCTTCTTTCTCCACATACACAATTTACCTATATTTATGTCCCTATTACTCTGCTATTCCTCAAGCTATGTGATACCAAAGAGTTTGCCTCTTAACCATCTTTTTCTTCCCACTGTAGGTTAGGCTCTGTTGGCCTGGAGTCTGCGGTCCCCTATCCTACTGACAGAAGCATTGCAGCAGCGGTGGAGGTTTGCCAGTGTCCACCTGGATATACTGGCTCCTCTTGTGAAGTAAGTTTGCAAGAGTTAATCCTCAGTGCAGTCCATGTTCCTTCAACATTGCTTTCAATAAACTGTTTTAAAAGTAGTTTAGCTCTTTCATCAATGATTGCACGAATAAATAATAGTGTTTTCCTTAAAGAAGAAACTTGAGTGTCTGCCAAAAATCACGGCCTTCAAATAGAGTACTAACATTATGTCATCTTGAAATTATGTTTCTGCTTTGGATATTTTACCTTACTCCAGCTGAAAATCTGATGTTTTCTTATGTGTTTATTTCCTATGTAGTTGGTTGATAAAATAAGATGAATGATAGAGAATATTATTTAGTATTTCAAAATAATTTCCCTTCATTTCTATCTCTGTAATTATGAGGAACTAGCAATATTTTCCCCCCTTTCCTCTGGTCTTTAATCTTGTGTATCATGCTCTTTCTCTGCTTCATTTCTAAGAATACCAAACTGCAAGCATCTGAAGGTTACAATCTCCAAAATGTCAAGAATATATGAGGAAGAAATACCTTGATCTGAAATATTTCCTACGTCTTTGATTTGCTTAGCACCTAAGATTTGAGATAATTATTATTACCCCAATATTCTAGATTCATAGTGAGATTAACATGTCTTACTTAATACTGCAGCATGTCATTTTAAGGTAATAATTTTAATGTACTCACAGATTTTTTTTTTAGGTAGTTTGAAATTGGTTTGAGTTGAAACCGGGTCAAAAAAAATAAACACCATTTTCCTGATAGAGGACATAGCTTGCAGATAAATAGGAGCTTAAATTCTTTAAAAATGGTGCCTTTAAGGAATCATTTGAGTGTACCGAGACGTTCCACTTCAACACACTATACCATTATGCCATTTATAGAAATACTCTAGGCATTGCTTTGTCAGTTATTTTGTACTTTAAAATAATGCATGCTTTTAGAGGATACACAGGATTTAGAGTCATATTCATGACAAATATGTTTTCTTTAACTAGGCACAGATTCAATTATGTAGAAATAAAACCAAATGAAATTCATTGAGATACTTGCTTTTCCAAAATTCATCTAAAGAAGAGAAAAATAATTGTGGAAATAATTTTGTTATCTCAACCTAACTTTGATTTTACATATAAAATAAAACATGCTGTATTTGATGAAACATATTCTTTTATTAAGAGTCTAGTAGGTTTTATTCAAGCCAGAAAGCTCCCTTTGAACCTTTCAGTTCCTATTTCAATTGGAATAATTAATACCTTGATTCTATTCTTGCTTTAATACTTATCCCCCCATTCGTTATTCCCTGTACTCTCTTAATCTTTATGAGTTCCAAATGCCCATTGATATGAAATTGAATATTAGAATTGTTCAATTGGCTACATTTTTTGTTTCTTCTTTCCTTTCTTCAAAAATATTTATTGTGAATCTTTGGTAAATTCTGTACTAACTGCTGAGGGGATTATCTAGAAGATTTCATCATAATCCCTATCCTTAAAGAGCTAACAGTCTGTTTAGGGAGACAGAACAAATATCTATGAAAAAATGGATCACAGCACTATATAATTAAGGAACTTGTAAGTGGTACAGAGCATAAGTGCAATGATCATTCAAAGAGGTGAGCAGTTCCGGTAGAGCCCAGTATCACTGGAAGTATCCTGGAGTGGAGAAACCCCAAACTGGATGCTAAACCATGGTGACAATTAGGTAGGAAGAGAAGAGCATGGGAGAGTCAAAACAAAGAAACAGGAGGGAAAATAAAAGCTTCCTGTGACTCTCACACAATAATTATTTGATAAATAAAGGTGTCCTGAAGCCCATAAAAGAATTTAGTTGAATAAGAGACAAAGAATTCTGGAATTCCAGGACTTCTCTGTGATTTCTTCATTTTTTTCAACAATTCCTGCTTTTCCTTGTCAAAATGTCGTCTCTTTAGACTTGTTATTATGCATCCCTATCCTTTCCTGATTTCATTTGTTTTTTACTGAGTTCATATGGCCAGTCCTTCTAGCTTTGCTATCACCAATATCCACAAACCACTTTAAAGCTGAGTAAACTACAAAGACCAGAATGTTAATTCTCAGTTGCCAAAAAACAGGTAAAACCACTCATTATAATATCATTCTTTTTTACTTTTTTAGCCCATAATGTTGATTTGAAATCTTTTTTTTCTCATTTCTACTCAACTTCTTATAAATCCCTCCACGGTTTATCTCTCAAATATTTTCTTACTTTCCTAGTACCATTATAATTCATTTTATTTCACAGGTGAGTCAGGTGAGGAAGTGAAAGCAGAGTGGAGTCCTGAAAAAAGAAGTATTTTAATTCAAATCTTAGTTTTCTTTTCTATATGATGAGAATAACATTATCTTCTGGAAGTGTTCATACACTTGTTTTTAGCTAATAGATACCGATAATCCTGTATATTGACACAATCAAGACCCTTGACATGGGTGATAAGGTAATGAACAATACAGATGGTCCCTGCCCTCAAGGATATTACATCTGGTGGTGGGCTAGACAATATGCCAAAGAGCAAATTTAAATAAATGTAATAAATGCCGTGAAGAATATTAACAAGGTATCTTGATAGAGCTACTAAGAATGTGTGTTGGAAGAGTAGATAAGAGGGGCTACTTTATGAAAGGTTGTCTGGAGATGCTTTCTGAAGTGATAACATGTAATCTGAGTGTTGAAGAATGGGAAGAGTCAGCTACATAGAAGAAGCTGGAAGTGGATGAGGAAGGAGTAGAAAGGAGCTGGAGTCTGCAAGGACCTGAAAGAGGGCAAGGGTGCCTAGAGCTTAGCAAGCAACAGAGAGGGTGGCATGAGATGTAATTAGAAGAGCCGGGCCATTCACAGCCTTGCCTACATTATAATAATTTGGGATTTTATTCAAAGTACAATGGACAATCGTGAGAATACTTGAAGGTGGGTAGTGCCATGACCTGAGTTTTATTATTGGAAAAAGTCTTTATGGCTACAGTCTGAAGAACATAATATAGGAAGGCAAGAATGAGAGGAAGACTAGTTAATGGGCTACTGTGGTAGAACATGCTGCTATGGTAGTGGTAGGATACGCTGTTGTGGTTTGTTTTAGGCTAATGGCAGGGGATGTAGAAAGATACGACTTTACTCTCTATGTATTTTGGTAGTAGAACCAATAGGATTTATTGATAGATTACTTACCAGGGGAGAGTTTAAAGAACTAAGAAGTTTAAGAATGAGTCATAGATTACCAGCTTGAGTAATTGGATGTAATGTCACTTATTGAGCTGGGGAAGACTGGGGAGGAATGGCTGTGGGGAGAGGATGGAATCAATATTACATTTTAGAAATACTGGGTTTGGAAAGTGTAAATTATAGGTGTCAATGTACAATCAGAATATGCAGGTCTTGAACTTAGAATATTTGTGTGGTCTAGAGATATGTATTTGGAAGGCATCATAGACTATGGGGCTGAATAAAATTGCCTAGGAGACAGTGTGATGAGAAAGAGAAAAATGATCAAGCTCCTAGGAGCTCCTGACAATAAGAAGCTGGGTCAAAGCAGGGGAGAAAGCAAAGACCTAGGGCAGAAATGTGGGGACTGTGACATCATGGAAATTGAAGAAGAGGAAATTTGAGGGAGAGAGGAGTCAACTAAGCCATGTGTTGATGAGAGGTCAGGTAAGGTGCAGTCATGGAATTGTCTACTGGCTTTGGCTACCTGGAGTGTGGTGACATAGCCAACGTCAGTTTTAATTGAGTGGTGACAGCACAAGACAGAGTAGGGTGGAATGAACCATGAGAGGGAAGGGAGGAAGAAAAGACTTTTTTTAGTACTGGAAAGAAAAACAGGTAGGTAACTGGAAAATTATGGGATATTAAGGAAGTAATTTTGTCACTTTTGTTAATCTTTGGTCGGGTTTCTAGATCATATTTTTGAGCTGATAGTAGTGATCTAGTAGAAAAGAGAGCTATTACTGATGCAGGCCAGAGAGAGTAGTGGAAGGACAATAGATAGTGGAGTGCAGATTAGGAGTGTGGTGATGCTCCCTGAGAGGAGGAAGGATTCCGCGCGCCCACCCCACTATTCCAGGGAGTGTGGCAAATGGAGATATTGCAGATGCTTTTGGACTTGATGAAGATGTGGTATGAGTAGTGCATCTGCAGAGTATAAAGAAAAGCTTACTCAGGACAATTCTATGAATATTTGACCTGAAAACAGTAAATCAGCCCTCTCCCTGTTATCAACACATTTCATTTCTGCCCTCTTCTGGGTCTGCTGCTTCACCAATTTTTAGGAATACATATCATAGAAGGGAATTTCTTCCATGACCAATCTGGGGTGGCAAAAAATTCAATGAAGAGAAATTATAAGAAAGGGATAAAAAGTCAACAACTTTTTTGTGCTGCCCAAATGAAGAGGAAAGTCATTTTTGCTTTCCTTTCACATGTGAAGTATCAGCAGATCCTTTTTATGTGTTTGTTATTGATGTTCAAATCTAAGAGTCTTCATACCCTGCGGCAGAAAGAATGTTTCCAACAGTACACAACACAATTCTATATACTTTATTACTTCAGTGGTTTCTGTCGTTTCCATTTTGAACTGGAGAGAAAAAAAAAGGGCCTTTTCATGATATATCATGTTACGGTTAACCATCCAGAAATATGATAAATCATCCACAAGAGGCTCTCCTAACTTGAGAGGGAACACAAGCTCCTAGAGGGCAGCCCCCCTTATTTTGTGTCCCATACAGGGTGTAGTCAGTGCCGTGGAAGGGAAACGTCCTTAAGGGGGCCAGTGGACCCAGAGCTGGCACCGACACAGCGTTATTCTAAGACCCGAACATTTTTTTAATCAGAATTCCATTTTTGTATAATAAAGTGTCCCGCACCTTACCAAGGAAGGGTGAATATAAGTAGAGGTTCCAGCAGAATAACGCAATACAATATCAAGGGAATATAGGGTGAATAAATCATGAACTGTTTTGTGCAAATTGGAGACACCTTGATAGGTGGTGGGCAACTGAGAATGAAAGACGTGAGTTCTTTACGTGTAGAAGTCGGTGTGTCTGTGACCACGTGTAAGAGTGAGGCACCGCCTTTCTTCCAAATGATTGCAAAGTGACGGAGTTAAGGGTAAGGGAACCTATTCCAGAACATCGACATTGCTTGGGATGCCAGTAGGTGACCTCCTAGGCTGAGGTTCTCGGAAAGTCCTTCTATGTCTGCTGCCTTGTTCCAGTACTTTTCCTTCTGTTTTCCTGTCTGCGCTTTGTACTTTGAGACTGTCACGTTTCAATTCTTTATATCTCTTCTTTATTTTACCATTTCAGAAGAGACAGCAAGCTAATGCTTCCTCTAATCTCATACCTGCCAGTAACGCTAAGGTCAGTACCAAGTCCCAAATGTCAGGAGGAAAACTGTGTGGCCATGTTTCCATAATGGCGACCCTGATGGGCGTGTGTGCTGAGTTTGCTACCTAAACATTTTCCTTTATCTGAAAAAAAAAAAAAAATACTCAAAAAAAAAAAAATGCCTGAGACTTGAAACCTCATCTTTTTCAGTCTTGTTGGCCTCGGCACAGGCGAGTTAACGGCACCGTCTTTGGCGGCATCTGTGAACCCTGTCAGTGCTTCGGTCATGCGGAATCTTGCGATGACCTCACCGGAGAATGCCTGGTAAGTGCCTTCTCCTCTGCGGAAGCTGATGGACGAGGCTGAAATCAGCTCGGTTGGCCCTGCTATTCGGTTACTACCTTTGGGACAAACACTGGAGTTAAGAAATGATTTGACGGGGAGCTTTATATTGAACTGAGTTGGAAGCTGAGAACGCTCCTTCGTATGTGGTCTTCCTAACAAGTATTAGGACATGTTTACCCATAGTACCCCAAGAATTGAATTAGAATTAGATATAGCATAGTAGTAAAATAGAACTAATGACTGGGATACATATCTACTGTGAATATAGATGGCCCCAATCCTTCCCATAAATCTACGAGAAATAGATTACATTTCTATAACAGGACGTGATTTGTATCCCCCTAATGCGAAAAGCATAAAATATAATCTTTATAATAAACATAATTCAGTTTTTTTTCCCACAGTGAAAAAAAAATGAGGGCATGCTGCGTATTTTTTTATTTTAAAATTTCAACACTTAAGTAAAAACAAAATATCATATGTAGATTTAAAAATAATACCTATGTGCAATACATATTCCCCAGAGCTGCTTATCCCTTCTACAGGTAAGTTTGGCCTAAGCTCTGCAAAGGCCAGCACTTTCCATCCTGCTAAGAAGCCTCCGGATTGGAGGATATACGCTGCATAGACCGTTCTTTTTTTTTTTTTTTAAGATTTTATTTATTCATTCATGAGAGACATGGAGAGAGGGAGAGGCAGATACACAGGCAGAGGGAGAAGCAGGCTCCCTGCAGGAGACCGGGACTCGATCCCGGGACTCCAGGATCACTCCCTGAGCCAAAGGCAGACGCTCAACCACTGAGCCACCCAGACGTCCCTTCATAGACCGTTCTGATGAACCTCAAGAGCGTGTTGGTTTCGTATTGTCTGACGTGGCAAGAAGCTTGAAACAACACTTCTCGTTTCATAAGTTTTCCAGAAACACAATCTGAAACGGTGCCAGTTTAGGAGTCTATCATATTCTCATTTCCCTGTAGAATTTAAGGCAGACTCTGTTATTTCTGTTTCTAAATGTTCTCTCTCTTCCTCTTGCGCGATTCCCCCCCCCCCACACTTTTTTTGTCCACTTAAAAGCTTCTGGGAAAAACCCAAAATGAAAATTCAGGGCTCTTGTTTCAATACAGTTGGGCATTTAGATTTATTGATGCTCTTTCTATTTTCTCTCTACAAGCTTTTGTTTAGTTGCTTTGCACTATAAAGCATGATAGCCGTAATTTGTGAATCAGTAGATTTTTCAAATGGCATTTTTATGAATAGAAAGACACAGCGATTTTCATTTTAATTATACCATAAGTCTTTTAAAATGTACCCTGGGAAAAATATTGAGTTACCTTTAAATATGTTGCTAACCTGCTAGGGGAACTATCAACCCAAAGCTGATATGGATGTGCTTCATTTAAACCTAAAAAAAAGACAAAATAAATAGATAACAATACCAGACTTCTAATGTTTCCAATAGTCATATTTCATGATGGATTGATTAGGATTAAATCAAATCATGCTGTTGGTCCATTTGGTTATGTGGTATTTCTAAGAATGGAAGCGTGTTTTTTGAATAAAATAGTTTCATTCAGCATAATTTGGGGAGGAAGAAGGGAGGGAGCAACAATTATTTGAGATCTTCTACTGATGGAACCTTGTTTACTGACTCTGTTTCATGGACAAAAAAATAGGAGGCCACCTTCAAATAACAGTGGGAATCTTAGGGCAACAATAGAAATCTTGTCTAGTAGAATCTGGTGTTTTCTGGGTTTTCCATTATAGCTGGTTAATATGTGATCGTGTAAGATATTTTCTGGAGACTTTCCAATGCCTTTAATCTGAAATGATATTGATAACTAAGTGCTAATATCCCATATTGAGCATATTGGTTCTGATATGATCCACAGGGAAAAATGTTTGAATGTTGCACATTAAAGACAGTTTTAGGGTTTGCTTAACCTGCATTTTATCTCCTTTTTAAAAGTATGTATGTTTTTTCCACTACCATTAAACAGAGAATTTATGAAATTTACAGATAAACTGCTTTTTAATCAGCTTGGTTTGAAATATGATCAGAAAATAAATAAATATGATCAGAAATTGACTGAAATATAGTTTTGATATCAGATCAAACTACCAGACCTCTGTTACAGTGTGGACCTATAGAGAAAAGGTCATTTTAACTCAAAGTACACTTGAAGTGACCCAGGAAACATTCAAAGCCACATGGGGAGATTGCTTACTTGTCCTTTCCTGTTGTAATTGTCACATGTGCTTTGAATGAACATCTTTATGGCAGGACACCTGTGAAAATAACCATAATAATCAGAGTACACTTCTCATCTTTTTAGTTCTGATTTCCACTGTATTGTTGCCTAGTGCTGTTTTGGGCACAGTTGCAAAAACACTCGAATGTTAAGATTAATTTTATGATTTCCACTAAATGAGATGTGACATCAGTAAATATAAGCGACTTCTACATGTTCTTTTTCTTTTAGATCAGTAGTTAAAGAAAAGTAGGGTGTCTGGGTTATGCAAGATTTTCAGTGGAATTTTAGAGATGCCACTTGCAACATGATTAAGACCATCAATTTTATGATCTTATTTTTTTAAACCCCTAAGTCTTTGAAAGATACAATTTGATCATGTCAATATGCAAAGAATATTGCAGAAAATACACTATTTTTTAGTAATAGGCCACCTTAGTTAAGCTTGAAGACCGAAAGGAATTAATATGAAGATGAAATCAAAGAGGAAAGCCTTTTTCACGTTGATCCATGTTTTATACACTCCATCTTAATATGCTGTTATTTAGACAACTGTTAATAGTGAAGTTAGCCTCTGTGCTTTCTTTGAAAAAGGCTTGCTAAATGCATTTGAGAGAGAATGCAAAGTACCTTAAAAAAAAACCTATTTTCAAGTATCACCAGATACTAAAGAAATACCTATTCACTTGTAGTTGATGAAACTGTCATGGGATTTCAGAGCTTGAAAATTTCATAAATCATAGGCTTTAACTCTCTCATTTTATAGAATGTGAGAGATTCAGAGCGTTAAATGATTGGATTTTAATTTAGTATCTTCTACTCAATAAAAGAACTGTCCCTTTCCCCAAGGAATTTAACAAGCTTTGTTTAAAAAAAAAAAAACATGTATTTGTGTGTTTTTAATTAAATCCATTTACTAAATGTAATTGAAATTAGCTTCTTTAAAAATATACTTATGTAATAATATTTCAGACCTTTCATTGAATTAGGCTGGCCACCCTCGTGGTCATCCAGATTATTAAACATTTACTTTATCCTTATAATGAATTTATGTTTTAGCTGCTTCTTTTGCATATTAATTACTGATCGTAAAAATAAAAATTTTTATTTACCCCTAAACTCTGATGAACACTTTTGAACATGAGAAAAATATTATATTTTTCTATGGTTATAAAAATAAAAATGTATTTCAGTGAGAATGAATCCATATTGGGTGATTCTTAAAAGGAATTAGATCCATTTTATTGTACTATTGGAGACAGAAGTTAGGTCTATATGATGTCAAAATATTAAAATTTATCAAATTGTGCTATTGAAAGCTTTATAGACAACTCCAGTGTTTAGTTAACTGGAGTGTTCACCTTTCTACCAGTCTCTTGTGAACACAGCCTGAGTTGATAAGTATACTATAACTAATATGAAGAAATCTAGATATAAATTATTTTATTTTGATTTTTTTATTTTTGAAAAGAAACTGCAAAAAAATGCAGTTTCATTGTAAAAAAAAAAAGTATTGGAGAAAAATTGTTATGGGCCTTGTGGTTTCATTACATATTGGTATATGTTTAGAAATCTTTCCATATTCTTACTGTGTAATTATGAGCCATGCAGGCCCTTCACAGATATAATACACTAGTGCATTGTCCAAATCATCAGAGCCCACTGAGGTCCAAATTAATCTCTGAGGTAAGAGCATCACTGTCCCAGAGGATTTGTATGAGTAGCTACTGTTCTCATTAAATCTGCAGTTTTAAACTGAACAATTGACTTTTACCTAGAATAAGCTACAATTTCCACTAAATACATTATTAGGACTCTGTGACTATGCACATGTACACACATGCACAATTAGATGTATTTCCTTACTGAAAAAAAAATGGAAAACTAACAGAAAAAGAAAATAAGATTTGTATAATGAAAAAAATTATAGGATGCCCAGGTGGCTTGGTGGTTGAGCCATCTGCCTTTGGCTGGGGTCGTGATCCCGGGGTCCTGGGACTGAGTCCCAATCGGGCTCCCTGCTCAGCAGGGAGCCTGCTTCTCCCTCTCCTGTTCCCCCTGCTTGTGCGCCTGCTCTCTTTTTCTCTCTCTGTGTGTCAAATGAATGAATAAAATCTTTGAAGAAAAGAAAGAAAGGAAAAAATTATAATGAATTTCAGTTGTTTCTTTTTAAGCATGCATATGCTGAAACTGGCATGTAGTTTATAAGCTACGTATTAGATTAATTTTCAGTACTATTTCCCAGCTGTAAAATTGACAATTTAATGGGAAAATTATTCTTTCTAACAGGGAAGAGACTCATAACCCTGTAGACCTGTTTTTGGTAAATGTTGATGCTTGAGACCAAAATAATAAACTCTGATGTGCATTTCTTCCTCAGAACTGCAAGGATCACACAGGTGGCCCACACTGCAATCAATGTCTTCCTGGTTTCTATGGTGACCCTAGTAAAGGAACCTCTGAAGACTGTCTGCCCTGTGCCTGTCCACTCAGTATCCCATCCAATAAGTGAGTAACAAACTTGCCTCTGTAATGACTTGGGCATCCCACTCTGCAAGCGCATTTTTGATACAGAATGCTTCTTTCTCTTGTCACACATAAATAAATAATAAATATATGCATGAATTTCTCTGGAAGGTAATATGAGTTTTTCTAAATATAAAATATTTAAAATTATGGCTATTTATTCTGCAGAATTTTTAATATTTTAGTTCTAGTTGGTGATTTAATATCTAAGCAACAGAACTCAAATAGAATTTCTAAAGCAGCTATAAAGGGCAGACATATTTTATAGAGATGTATGTAAGTCCCCACATGTGCACACATACACATGTATCCTTGTATAGTAATAAAAAGACCACTGACACAGGCGTACCAGGCTGACTCAGTGGTAGAGCATGTGACTCTTGATTTTGGGCATGTGAGTTAGAGCCCTACATTGGGTGTAGAGTTTACTTAAAATAAAAAATAATTTTTTAAAAAGATCACTAATACGAATACTGCTCATTTGGGTCCCAGTCTCACACTTTATTTATGAACCTTGGACAAGTCACAAACTCCTAGAGAAATTAAAGTATGAGACCAATCTAGCTGACCTTTAGGTACCTATCCTATCCTTTGGTTATCATATGGTTTATCACATTATCATATGATGTCATACATATATATTATATATTATATATATATATATCCTACTAAAGCAGTTATACTGATAAGAATTATATTTATACGAATATTGAAATATGGGTGATATTTTATTTTGCATAAACTAAATTTTGAAAACATTTAATGAAACTTTAGACAATTTAGTTATCTTGTTTTTATTCTTTATTTTTAAAAAAATTCCAATTATTCATAGAACAATAACCTTGGAGTTTTCGAGAAGACTTTTAAGATATATTTTGTCGACCTCTTCCCCTTACCTTTTGAGGGAATACTCCCTTCCAACTGCTGTAATTCACATTCACTCCGAGTGCAGGGGCCAATACCTAAGCCAAAAACCCTGCATCATAAAGAGTTCTTATTTTAATGGGGCATACTATGTTGAACAAAAACCAGCCTTTTTGTATTAGTACAAAATTGTAAGTAATGGTAATTTAAATAAAAGAGATCTTTTTGGAGACTCTCTAAAGGTAAGTTTTTAGTGCTTCCTCTGCCTTCTGCTGAGGTCATGATCCCCTCAGGCTCCCTGCTCCATGGGGCGTCTGCTTCACTCTCTCCTTCTGGTCCACCTCCCAGTCATGCATGCCTGCCCTCTCCCTCTCTCTCTCCCACTCAAATAAGCAAATCTTAAAAATCTTCTTAAAAAATCAGCAAACTCAGTGCTTAATAATATCTGTATTATATTAGGCACCTTCCATCTTTTTCTAAATGCTGTGATAATGCTTGAAGAGCTTACATTTTTAGTGATTTTTTTTTTGTGATTTTTAAAATTTAATCTATCAGCTACAGTCTTTTAATATAAAGGTGTTCTCAAATTGGTCATGTTTTGAGTGAGGTCTACCCCAAGACACCATGATGGAAAATGGTCTTTTGTAAGAGTCAATGAATACTCTAAGCTAAAGATTTAGAGAATAATTGTCACTAAGTTTAAAAGTCCTCATGGAAATTATGGTTTCTACTTTTCAGCCCACATGAAATATTTATCTTCCTCACCCACAAAACTCCTACTTAGGAATTTTACACCTTAGTATTGGGTTGGGGGTGTGGGGAGAAAGAGAACTAATATTTGATTAAAACAGACTACTATATTCTAGGTATGACACTATACAGTCCAATAAGGTGGATATTATTACCCCATTTTATAGAGTAAGATAAAAGGCTCCAGTGGGAAAATAGCATTATGGAACCAATTCTAGAGCTAGAAATCCTTGATTTAAATGTTGAGTTCTTCTATACTTTCTAGCTGTGTAACTCTGAGAAACTGACTTAAACTCTCTGTGTCTCAGTTCTTTCATCATTAGTTGTGATAATAAGACCTTCTTATAGGGTCGTTGTGAGGATTATGTAAAATAAAGTATACCAAGCACTTTAAAAAAAGCGGATATGGATATGATGGATATGATGGATATCTGGATCCATGATGAGTCTAATGAAGGACTGATTATTATTAATTAACTTGCTCAGAGTCATTAAAGTATCAGGGTGGGAATCTTAAGTTTCAAATCAATGTACTTTCCAGTCTTCTGCAATCTACATTGAGGACTTTTTTTTAAAAGCACACTGAATTTTAAGGGATGTTAAAAGCAACTAAATGGGAAATTGGGTTAACATATGTTAGTGATCAAAACATTTCCAGAGTTTAGGGGATGAGGTTGGTTGGATGCAAAGCTGAAGATCCTTTGGCAACCAAGGGTGTCAGAGACGAGAAAGAAGGCAAAAGGGAAATCTACTGGAAAATATTAAATATAGGAGAGCAAGTTGAATTCCTTCATAATCTATGGTTAGTCAGCCATATGTTGGCCATAATATGATAGGACCCTTGCTCACTGGTGTACTTGTGAAGGGTTAGACCAACGCAATGGAGAACCTGCTCATTCACTAGGGCTGAATGAAATTCTCCAGGACCATCCAATATACTCAAAACCCAGTGTTTTCCACTGAGGAAAACAGAAGGGTTCCATCTGGCCACTCATTTCTGTTGTGCTCCTTCTTAGGCAAAATATCCTAGGCACTAGCAGAGCTATCAATCCAGCAGAGCTGCCATTGATTGAATAATGTGAATTTTAGCCAAATACATCTGAGAATTATGTGATTAATTGGATATGTAGATCTTAGGGATCTATCCTCAAGTGTGACCAACATTACTAGAAATGCAGAGAGGCCATTAGGGAGAGAACTCTGCTTGGGTAATTACAATCATTCATGGCCCATCCTTCTCTGTTTACTGTGCTTCTACTTTAATTTTAATAATAAGTTCTAATTGTGTTCCAGAAAGAAAAGAGAATATGAGCATCACCATCTATCAGTGACAAAGTGACTGGGTCCCAGTTCCAAGGATGGCATTCCCTTAAGTATATGTATTCCAGTTTGTATAATTATGCAGATCTTGATTTTAAAAAAGTAAATTAAGATGACTCTATAGCATCAGTGACACCAAGTACTTAAAGATCCTTTAATTTTTGAGATGTTTCACTTACATTAAATAATTATTGAATGATTAAATAATAATTTTATCTTTAGAAGTAGAACTGAGATTAGAGTAGCAACCTGTTTTTTTTTTTTTATCATAATACTTTTTTTTTATTACAATATCCAAAAAACTGAGTATGCAAGTTTAGGTCTCAAGATCCCTTCTTCAGTTGTAGGAATGTGCCATCTCAAGACTATATATTTAACCTATAAAGAAGTTCAAATGTAAAGAAAAAAGAAAATGCAGTTTCTTCATAAATATTCTGTGTCTCTTGCTACCAATCACATATTCTCTTGTAAACCCTGAAAAATTCCCTGTAAAGCAAATAATATATATAATATATTATAATATATATATAATATAATACATATATATGGTGTGGCTATGTGTGTGTGTGCAAAGTGTACAGTAGCTCCCCTTCCCCAAAGATCAGCTGTTTTCCTACTACTTAAATTAAACTAAATTTAATTCCAGGTTCAAATATAGCATTTTTCTAAGTAGAAAGAGGAGGCAATGATAATCCAGTTGGTTTAAAAATACTAGTTTTGTTTTTTAAATTATAAAGACTTTTAAATTTAAAACAACATGGAGCACTAACATTGTTTAGTTGTGCGATTGTGATTAGAAAAATCCACTGTAATAAAATGACCTGAAATATTTTATTTTTAAATCACTAAATAGTGGGACAGTTTAGGGAAACTCCCCATTTATTTTTATTTTTTTTAAACTCCCCATTTAAATAAAAATTTCAATAAGTCATTACTATTATAATCTGAGATGAAAACTCTGAGGAATAAATTGAATATTTACAAATAATCCAGAATATGGTTTTCGCATTTTCACAGGTTATACAGGGAAAAAAAAAATCAGCTAAAGGTTGCTGCAACCTTCATCTAGAAGTATAAAGCTTAGTGATAGTTCTGCTTTTGTGATTTATCTGTTTAATCCCTGATCATAAATCTTCTAGATCATAAGCATTTTGGCTCCAAATTTCTTAGATAATATTGCTAAATAAATCAAATATGCAGGGAGATAAAGATAGATTGGTATAATTATTATGATATATGAATACAGGCAAGCATATAATATTTAAATTATACATATATATCAATTTCATCAACTATTCACAGTGTCCACTGTTTGCTTAGCCCTCTCATCGTGGTGATGTATATATTCTAGCTATAGATTGTAACTAGGTAGTGAAATTTATCTCTAGAGAAGCAAATAAATATGTAAATATTTTGAATGTTTTATATTCATTAATTTCTGGCATCACAAAGCTTATAAATTAAATATAATATGCAAGAGACGTGAATATTCACCCTTGAACACTTAGACCGTGTTTGAAAGGGTAGTTTTTTTTTTAAAGGGTAGTATTATTGAAATAATTTGTATAATAAAATTCAAGATATTCTTGGTCCAAGACTGGACAGAGGGTAGGCCCTCAATAAAGTCCTATTCACTAATATCATTTTGAATACTACTCCTTTGTGTGCATCAGGCCTGCTAGACTTTTTTATTTTTATTTTTATTTTTATTTTATCTTATTTTTAGAATTTAAATTTTTGAAAGAATGTAACACTCCTAGAGCTGACTTTTGGCCTCACTCAGAGGGGCTACATTGAATTATCGCTGATATGATTAGTAGTTTTAATAGAGAAGTAGAACTATTCCCAGACAGAAGGTAAATTTAAGAAAATATCTAGCAACATTCTTTAGAAACCTTGGAATGTGTTAGATGTTTCAGAACACTTTTGTACACATTGTTTTATGTCTACGTGAGCAATGACGATGTATTTCACCAGAACCTCTTATTAGAAGGGAGAACTAAACTCCAGAAAATCAGATGCCTTGATCATGACCATTACAGCTTGCTTGTGGCAGAACCAATATTAGAATCCATATATTCTGATTCACCTCCCTGTGCTTCTTCCATGGGGGCTATGGAAATAGAAACAATTGCAGAACCATTGAAGAGGAGCAAGGAAACAAAAAGAAAAGAAAGAAAATTAACAAAGCTTCATAATAGACAAACTGTAAATGTTTGTTATAAGCAATGACCCCAGGGCTTGCCAACAGTTCTGCTGATGCTAATGTACGGGATTAGAGCACGATGACAAAGTACAGGTCTAAGTAACAAGTAATTAAATACCTTAAAGTCAAAAGAGATCAACATATTTTGGAAAAAAAAATCTGAAGCATTATTAAATGGTAGCTAGAATTTATCGCGGCACCGTGTGCGGTGCTTGCTTTCATGCTTTATCAGCACACATTCTCTCATCTCACACAATGAGAAACTCAGATTTAGAGGAAAAAGAGCATCCAAAGACACAGAAAACAGCCCGGTTCTAATTACAAAATCCAGTGACGGACATTAAATCAGATTTTATATCAGCCAAAGGTAATTAAGGAAATATGGGTTTGCTTGAAGGTTCTCCTGAGGTTACGGGCAGAGGTCATTGACCTGTAAGGAGAAAACCCTATAGTAACACTTCACAGCTTCACCTGGCCCAAACCACAGCCACCAAGTAACTGAGTTTCCCCTTGGTTTCTCCCTCCCCTCCGGGTCCTCTGCTCCCTGGGCAGTTACCACTGGGCCTTCTCACCGCCCTCCCTGGGGCTCCCTCGCAGACCCTGTAGCATCTGGTCCCTCTGGTGCCTCCCCCCCCCAGAATGTTCCAGGTTGTAGTTAGCTCGCAAGGGTTCTGCTCCCCAGTTGTATACGCAGGCCTAGGACGTGCCCTGATGTTATGATGCTGGGCCTTTCATAGCACATCACAGCCCCGAGAGGCCACGCAGATGTTACACACTTAGGGACGGATCACGGTAAAGACCCGAGTCTGGGCTCAGCCACCAAGAAGGGCATTTCCATGTGCGCACCCTTACGAGGTAGTCCCCCAGTCGCTTCTCATGCCCCCCCAACCCCCGATCCCCTGCACCTTCTGTGGCATGAAGGGGATGAGTCAGGATGCAGAGCGCATCTCCTGCTGCAGGAGAGTTGGGCAGCCGGGGTCCCCCGGCGTGATCTGGGACTCACTGGACGCCAGCGATCATCTGGCAGTCCCCTTTCTCTGCACAGAATAGTGAGCTGCACATTCTGCTGCGTTTGCCAAAATAAATTCTGTAGACGTTTTCGGTGGCACGTGTTTATTTCCTGTTCTCATTTTATTTTTTTTGTTGAAAGCCCTCTTCTCCACGGCAGTAACTATAATCATAGCCAGAAGCGAGCAAACCCTCAGTTTTTATTGTTTAAAGAATATTGAATCACAGCTACAGATATAATTTATGAGGATGTTTCATTTAGATGCATAATGTCAAGTGTGTGTATCCAAAAGTTTATATATATATACACACACACATTGAATTATTGTTCAATAATATATAGATATATATCAATATATATATATACTTGGTTATATATCTACATATATATAACCAAAAATTTAAACTTATTTAATTCTTACCAGTACAATGAATGCTGGTTACATGGAAAAGAAAACATCGAATTAGAAATGATAAGTCCTCGATTCCATGCTCTAAAGTCTCCTGGATATTAGCTATGACCTTGGGCAAGACAAATGATGCCTTCCCCAACCAGCTTATAAGATATTGTGCAAAAATGATAAAATTATTTGTAAAGGCCCTCTGAAAATGTAAAGATCTAGTCAAGTTGAGTCTCTTGTTGTTCTTTAATTTTTTTTTTTCCAGGAAAAGTATTGATTTTTGTCCATGGGTGCATTTTACTTTACTTCTGTTGGTTTTAACTGACACATGAGTACATTTAAGAATTTGTTTTACAGTTTTTAAGTGTCAAAAACCCTGTTAAGCACCTTTGACATGACTTACGGTAAACTGATATAGGATTTTAAAAAATAATTGGTATGGTCTTCTTTCCATCGCTGTAGTCTCACATGAGTGGGAGACCCAGGGCTTCTAGTTAGAGTCATTTTGCCCCAAAATGATGAGACAGTTATAGAATGCCAATTTTAAAGTAAGACATCCGTGTATTCTGCAGATGTCAAAATCCAGTCCTCCCTCTTATGTCTGAAAATAATAGCAAATCGCGAGGTGAGTGAGGGAAAAGAAAAATTCAGTTTCTTTCTATTTTTACACATGCCTTGTTTTCTCCAACACGGTCATTTGCCACCCAAGAAAATCGCTCATGGTGAGGTCTTATTTTTTTGATTTTTAAAATTTCAAAAGAATTTTTATTTTATTTTATTTTTATTTATTTATTTTTGACAAGGTCTTTTTGGGAGCCAGCACCAGTCTGCTGTCTCATGAATGGTTCTCGTCACAAAGCACAGGCTGGCTGTGGCTTGGTTCCGCTGCCCATGCAGCCCCCACAACCCCTTAACCTGGAGTCGCTTATCTGGGTAATAGTTGTGACTCAGGGTACCCCAAGCCAGGCTTCAACAGATTCATTTTGACCTTCCACTGAGTTGTTTTCGTTTTTTTATTTTTTTAAAGATTTTATTTATTTATTCATGAGAGACACAGAATGAGAGAGAGTCAGAGACCCGGGCAGAGGGAGAAGCAGGCCCCATGCAGGGAGCCTGACGTGGGACTCGATCTGGGGACCCCAGTATCACACCCTGGGCTGAAGGCAGGTGCTAAACCGCTGAGCCACCCGGGCTGCCCTAGATGACATGTTTTAAATGATTGAAATACTTGGTTCTAATGCTTGCTGCTATATATTTTTTTAAAAAAATTAAAAAATTAAAAAAAATAAAAACCATCATTCCGTGTCTGCAGGGCGGCTCGGAGGTCAGCCAAAGGGCAGTGGCAGGAGGCGAACCTTCGGCCGCCCGCGGCATAGGGAGCCTTCCAGCGCGGCGCAGGGGTGGGAGCAGAAGCAGATCAGGCCCGGTGGCCTGGCCCTGGGCCGTGAGCAGGCCTCCGCTCAGTTGTCCTGTCCCAGGAGAAATCCAGTTAGGGAGCAGAGAATGAGACAGAGGTTCCTTGGGGGCATTTTATTGTAAGATGCTAGAGCAGCGGAGCTCCCAGAACTCGGAGGGGCCGCCGGCCCTCGGGGTGACTGTATCGGGGTTGGGGTCCAGCGCGCGGGGTGTCCCATGGGGTGCACCTTCGGAAGCCCGCCTGGAAGTCTCTGATGACCCCGCGGGACCCCAGCCTGGCGCTCGGTTCTGACCCGACATCCGCACAGAAAGAGCTGAGGCCACGGCGGCCACCAGGGGTACAATCGCGAGGGCTGTGGGGTGGTTTGGTTTATTGTATGTTTGAGCAGCACGTGTGGGTTGTGTGTCTCCTGAACGCCTCTCGGTAGAGGGTCAGCCGCCTACACAGCAGGGCCATGTGGCACATGCATGCACACCCCCTGCACACGGTCCCAGTACACAGAGTATCCCCCCCAGCATCCCCCCAGCACCCCCCCACACACACACAATCACATACTGAGTCTTCCAGAATCTCAGACAGTTCAGAAGGACTCGGCTGGCAGGGAAGCATGATACCCAGCGTGGCCAGGCCCGGGGAGCCCCTGGGAAGCAGCAGTGTGGGGCCACCCGGCGAGACGGGCTCGGGCCCCGAACAGGCACGAGTCGGGGAACCAGGCCGCAGGCCATGCTCACACCACAGCAGCCGCCGTGTCCCTTGCCCCCGCCTCCGCCCGCCTGCACCTGCTGCCGCCCCGGGGACACACGAGAACGAGCCGCTACTGACCTTGTCATGTGCTTCTCCTCTTGTCCCTGCCGTGGCCCCATGTGCAGCTTTAGCCCCACGTGCCACTTAGAGCGAGGCCTCGGGCTGATGTGTGACGCATGCCCCGCCGGCTACACGGGACCCCGCTGCGACAGGTAAGCACAGCCACGCGCCTGGGCGCCCCGAGCCACGAGCCTTGGTCCCCCGCACGTCTCCGAGCCGCTGCTACGCTCGGTGAGCCCGAAGGTCCTCCCGGGACATGTCAAACAAATGCATTTTATTTTCATAGTTTATTTATTCTCTCGAAATTGCCCCATAAATCTCCATTCACTCAGAGAGGGTTTGATTAATGTTTTGGTCTTAAAGGTTAAGCATTAACCTACAATCTTTCTAGAAGGTGTTGCTCAGGTGGAAAGTCATGCACTTTAAGATTTATCTTACTGCCTACGTGGGCACCATTTGCTTTTCATAATTAGTTTTTTGTTCCTAAAAACGTGACTCCAGCGTGTAGTTCATAGTTCGGGGAGTGGTCCATGATTTACCTTAAGTACACCCGAAAATAGAAATGAAACGTGATTTATTACTGTGATTTCTGTCCTCTTCTAATTACTCCTGGGCCAGCATTTGAATTCCCGCTGATTGTACGCGGCTGCTTTGCAGCGGAGCCAGAGGTACTATTTTACGAAATCGATGGGATTATTTGTCTCCTGAAATGTCTGCGAAGCAAAGGTCCTTCTGTGTTTCCGTCTCAGGATAAAAATGGCCCAGAGCTCCCCGAGGATCACTGACGAGCGTGGCTGCCACCCGGGCCTGGGGGGACAGAGGCGGGGACCCACTCTCCACCCCGAGGACCTTCCCCGTCCCCCCGCCCGTGTCCCCTCGTCCCTGCTGTCAGCCAGGGCACGCTGGGGGAGGACGCAGGGGCCAGGCACTGGGAGGCAAGGTCGCAGACTGCTGCAGCCGAGGACGGTGCCCGCAGCAGCGAGGGCCACCTGCAAGCACGGCGACACCTGTGGATGAGCAACAGGGGTAGAACTGACAGAAGCTGGATCCCTGGCAACTCAGAAGAAACTGGAGGCCTTTGGGTTAATAACCAAAAAAAGGAGGGCATGTGTCTGCTCCCCACCATGATCACCGGCCAGGTCGCCCCCCGGGCCCGCTCACATCAGGGCCCCTGCCCTGCCATGGGCGACGGACGTGCCAGTCGCTCCACCTCGCGACCACTGAGTCCCACTCACACAGCTGAGCTGCACTCTGAGGTCCTCACGTAACTTGCCTCATGCTCTGTGTCTCTACACACGGCACACAATGCTCGTCCAACCACCTAGTGTTTAAAATCCCACATTTGATTTAACCAGCGTCCATTCAGCCACCACCCGGGCCAGGTGCAGGGCTCGATGCACCATCCTCCCGTTCAACAGGTCGCATCTCTAAGCAGGTGACAGTGGCTCCGTGTGTCCCGGAGACAGCTCTAATGTGGACCGTCAGAATGACTGAGGGAGGAAAATTACCTGACAGTAAACACCATGTTCGGTTTAAAATCTTTATTAATCTGCTTAAAAAGAAAATACAGGTGGACCGATGCAGCTTCTCCAATGGCCTATCTTCCCTCCGATTGCAGCTTTTCGGCCAAAAGTCATCTTCGACTATTATTCTGCGGAGGATGGAATGTTGTGTTTTGCTAGCCAGAACTTGGATTCACGATTTCTAGGAGTATTTAGGGTTTATCATTCGTCTGGATTTACATGATTTCAAAAGCATCTTGTTAGATGGATCCCAGAACATTAGGGGTAGCATTTCAGGGGAGGTGCAGGCTGGGGGGTATGGCTGGGGAGACTAAGGGCATCGCAGGAAGATCCTGGCTGTGCTGACAATCTTGTAATCAAGACTGTTCTGCAGGAGATTGGTGTAATCAGTGTGTGCACACCATCGACGTAAACCGGCCCTGGAAAACCAGAGCAGCGCTTCTCCCAAACCGCACATTTTTGAGATCGAGTTCCATGACCACATACGCCTAAGAGGCGTGTAGTAGCTTGTTAGTTCTGACATGTCCTGGACGGAAGAGACCTGTTGCGTTTGTTTAACTCGGCATTTTCTTTTCTGTTCTTGATGTGTAGCTGACACGCAGGTATGTGGTTCCAGGTGTACAGTGGGCAACTCTAGGCGTTGCACTGTAACTCAGCACTTCCCAATCTTGGGTGACCATGGAGCCCTGCTTTTCGATAGATAGATAGATAGATAGATGATAGATAGATAGGTAGATAGATAGATAGATAGATAGATGATAGGTAGGTAGATAGATAGATAGATAGATAGATAGATGATAGGTAAGTAGGGAGATAGATAGATGATAGGTAGGTAGGTAGATAGATTAGATAGATGATAGGTAGGTAGATAGATAGATGATAGGTAGGTAGGTAGGTAGATGATAGATAGATGATAGATAGATAGATAGATAGATAGATAGATAGATAGATGATAGGTAGGTAGGGAGATAGGTAGGTAGATAGATTAGATAGATGATAGGTAGGTAGATAGACAGGTAGGTAGATAGATGATAGGTAGGTAGGTAGATAGATGATAGATAGATAGATAGATAGATAGATAGATAGATAGATAGATAGATGACAGATATAGATAGGTAGATGATTGATAGACTGACAGAAGATAGGTAGGTAGACAGATAGATGATAGATATATGATAGGTAGGTAGGTAGATGATAGACAGGTAGGTAGGTAGGTAGGTGGATGATAGATAGACAAGTAGACAGGTAGATAGATCAGTAGATATTTTAGCAAGAATGCATCTCAGATGACAGCTCAGGTGGACAGGAATTGGAACTGTATATTCTTTATCTCGATTTAACTTCTATTTTGAGACCCGGGCCCCGTAGTGGGAGCTGTGGGAGCTGTGGGAGCTGGGAAGCATAATCTCAGTCAAGTACACTTTAAATTCCCTCCATGGTACATGTCAGTTATATCTCGATTTTAAAAATCTGGGATTTTTTTTTTTCGTCTCCTCCCATCTCCCAGGCTTGAACCAGAGTTTCTAAGAGGCTTACTTAGTACCAAGAGATCTGAATGCTGGAATGAGTGAGAAGTGTGTGTGTGTGTGTGTGTGTGTGTGTCCGGCTGTAAGTCTGCACGTCCTGCCGTGCTCACCACAGACCTAGGTCCCACCTGTCCCCGTCTCTGCCTCCGCAGCACCACTGACTATGCCCCTTGCTGTGCCCTTCTTCCCCAGACTCAGCTTCGCTCCCCTCCCCGCCCTCCTCTCTCTCTCTCTCTCTCTCTCTCTCTTTCTCTCTCTCTCTCATTGTCCCTAAGTCGTCAGTAGAAAGCACCTGTCACCTGATGGCATGTGGTGTCTAGGATCTCATCCACGTTCAGTGACCTCTTGCTAAATAAAATATTGCACTTGTGCATGAGAAACAGCAACAACAGAGCAAGCGTGGAGGGAGCAGTGACCTTGTCACGATGTCCGTCTGTCGCAAGGAAGCCAACAAACGGGGCTGTGAGTGTGCTCGCCCTCCTGTGTGTGCAAACGGCAGAGGCTGAGATCTCGGATTCCAGCCCCTTGCACACCTGAGCGTGCGGGAGGCCTGCGGTTCACGCGGGTGCTAGTGAAGTGAATGCAGCTTGAGCGGACTCTGAGATGCTATGATCATCAACAACAGTCATGTGATTGGCGGTGCTACGTTCACTGACCCCAGGGCTACTGTTAGACCTGTGCTGACGCATTTCTGTGTGTGAAACACGCCTCTGTGTACAGCCCCGTGCACACACA
Organism: Vulpes lagopus; assembly: GCF_018345385.1. NCBI lineage: Eukaryota > Metazoa > Chordata > Mammalia > Carnivora > Canidae > Vulpes > Vulpes lagopus. The sequence goes on from NC_054825.1 coordinate 125,149,631, forward strand.
CCAGCCATGCAGCCTGAATGCACACTCCTATCATGTATGCTCAGGATACTTTCTTACACGTTCCACCACCACAACAAAATAAAAGATGCCTCTTTGGTTATTGTACTTAACTGTAATAATTCGCTCGTGAGCTGAGGGTTCCTTTTCATTGCGGAAGACTATTGGCCTTATTAATTGGGTATCTGTGTTAAGAAAATTTCCCCGATCTTGTTATATAATGCCATCTCTCCTGAGGGCACTAAGTCATTTTGAGGAAAGCGAGCTGGAAATAATGGGTTTTTGTTGGCTGTGATAACGATCATTGTATATCGTTATTCCAGTGGAGCAAAGTTACTGTCTTAATGGTAAACAAAATGAGATGTGAGTGTGTGCGGATGTGATCATAAGCTCTGAATGTCAAGTAAGGCGAGGAGAATTGGGTTAAAATTCAAAAAAGTCTTCCTGTTATCTTTATGGAAAACCACCTTGGAAGGGGGTGACGGGCAAACCTTACGCACCAAAATGTTAGTTCCTATTTTACGGTAGATCATCAATAAGCGGTTCTATTTGTGGGTGACGGTTTCCCTCCAACGATATGCATGCTATGACCTTCATATCTTGTGAGTGCATGACTAAAACTAGTCACCTCATCTTTTAAAATTATAATAGGTTAATTCACTTTAAAAACTGAGTATTATGGCACTTACGAACGTTCTAGAAAAGTTAGAGTAATTAATGACTCTGCCCCCTGATTGTGGTGCCATTAAAGCATCCTCACATGCTGCCGTGGATGCGAATCCTCTCTGTTTGGAAGGGCAAAGAGCATCTCCATCCACGGTGACACGGGCCCGTGAGCAGATGAGCACACATGTAGCGTACTGTTGTGATGATAGTCTCCTGCCTTGCTTTTGTTCCCCTCCGATTCTGATCTTTGCTGCAAAAGACTTTTTATTTCGCTTAAGATGGCACAGATGACAGACTAGCCTGACTGTACGACTGTACGAGATGCTGTTTCGTTTCTCCTTTGGCAAGTGCGGCTTCACACGAAGCATGAACAAATGGAACTGGAAGAGAAGTCGGAGCGGAGTATAAATAGCTGCCTCTTAAAATCCTGTGTCTGTGCATCTGTGACATTAAGTAGCATTTTGAAACAACATATGGATAAAGGGAAATTTGATACCATAATTTAAGAAATCTTCTCTGCTGTGCCTCATAAATAAACAAACTCATTCTTCCAATAATATGTAAACTAGTAGTGCATCCTTTAAAAAAAAAAAAAAGAGAGAGAGAGAGATACCTAGAGTTCGCTGATGTGAGTTGTGGGCACAATTAAACCTCACCTTCCAGCGTGTTCCCCTAAGAGGCAGGCATACCTGCTCCTTGGTAAAGGCTCTTCGATGAGGATTTGCCTCTGTCTGGAAATGCAAATATATACAAACCCATTATGAATGCGGAGATACCCACGGCCCCCACCTGAATAATAATGAGAATCTTTGGAGTCACAACTTTCCGTTTAATAAATTCCGAATCCTCACTGCTGAATTTCCTTACGAGTCTGTTTCCTCATAACAAGCTTTTGTTACAACAACAACAAAAAATGTGAACCTTCCATATTTGTACAGAAAACAACCAATTGGAGTAGATGCGTGTGATGTGTTGCACTACAAAGGCCTCCCAGCACGGACCCGCGTGCCTCTAGAGTGCCAGCAGCAGATTTCTTATTATGCTTTGGACTCATCTTCGGTGCCAGTGACAAGATTTTTCTTTTTTTTTTTTCTTTTCCTGGCTGAAATCTAATTACTAGTCGGGCTGGCAGGATTTCATCTTGTACCTACACCGCAGTTCTAGAAAAACATTTTTTAATCACCTTGCATTGGAGAAAAGGAGCGCTCGGAAGGAACGTACATCACCCTGGGAGAGGGTAGCATGAAAACCATACAAACGGTGCCCCGACGGGTGTCATGAGTTGCTCCCAGATGCTCACTGATGACATTCTCCCCCCTAGGTGTGCAGAAGGCTATTTTGGACAGCCTTCCGTTCCTGGAGGATCGTGTCAGCCGTGCCAGTGCAATGACAACCTTGACTTCTCCATCCCTGGCAGCTGTGACAGCCTGTCTGGCTCCTGTCGGATATGCAAGCCGGGGACCGCCGGCCGGCACTGTGAGCTGTGCGCTGACGGCTATTTCGGAGATGCGGTTGATGCGAAGAACTGTCAGCGTAAGTCCTGAGCCCCCGACGCCCCTACCAGGTGATGCCTCGCGTCTTGGAGCAGCTGCCAAGCTGCGGAGCGCGGCCTGGAGCGCAGGGCACGGTGTGCGCCGGCCTTGCCCTGAAGTGTCTTGTTGCACTAATAGACTAAAGCCCGTGCAAGTTTCCGCACAGCCAAGGGGTGTTGCTTCTCAAACGATGCACGCGTTTTGAAAATAAACGTGCCCCCGGTAGGCGAGAAGCGCTTAGAGATGAGGTGAGCCGGGTTCATCCTAGTGCTTGCCTCAGTGGTGATCACTTCCTTAAAATGAACTGATCTGCCCGTGTGACCTCTTTCGCACCGACCTCTAGGTGTCCATCTGTTACGCTTTCCTATGAGAACTTTATATTCCTGCATCTTGTAGTAGGTGTAAAGTTCTGCCCGTGTTTTACACACTGGCGTTCGTAATTGTTGAACGATTGGCCTTCTTCACCTTAGGACTGTTCACGCAATGGTGCAGCTGTGTTTCCTTACACAGAGTTAGCTATCGTGGGGCGTCACCCCGGCTCATCGGTGCACTTCTCGGGTCACCTCCGCCTCCTTAGCTGCGTTACTCGGGGTTGTATCGAATTTGCTGATGATATTAGCAGTAACATACCAGGCGGTGAATCTTACTGTGTGGAGTCCAGGGGCATGTGAGCCCAAGCCCCCGAGTATGGTACGTGCCATCCTCAACTTCACCTGCTGCCATAATCTCGAGGTAGGACAAGTTATGATGCCCACAGTTCACTTCTGTCGACTTCATTAAGTAAGAAGGGATGCTTCGAGTCATTGACTTGGGACCTAGGGCCTGCAAAATTACAGAAACTGCTGGACGTGTAGTGTCTTGTCACTGTCTCTGCTGTAAACACCAAACACCAGGTAGGACACCCCCTTTCAATAGCAAATGTGTCTTTCTTCTCATGGGCTTGGAAGATGTGTGCCAGATTTTTGTCATTTAAAAATGACAGTTTGTTAAATTAAAAACCAATCACTCTCATACTCTGGTTTCTCTTCAGATCGAATAAATCTTTGACCTTTTACTAAGATGTGAAAAAACAAAAACAAAAACAAAACAAACGAAAACCCACAAATCATTCTCTAGAACAAAAAGCACTTATTAATACCACCTGTAAAGTGGTATTTTTAGATTTATTTTATTTTTTTAATGATTTTTAATGTATTTATTCATGAGCCACAGAGAGAGAGAGAGAAAGAGAGGCAGAGACACAGGGAGAGGGAGAAGCAGGCTCCATGCAGGGAGCCCGATGCGGGACTCGATCCCGGGACCCCAGGGTCACGGCCTGAGCCGAAGGCAGACACTCAACCACTGAGCCACCCAGGTGTCCCAACTGGTATTTTTTTAAAGCAAAACTTTCAACAGACTCAGGTGTAATTATATTGCTTTTGCTATTTTTTCAAGTTTTTATTTTAACTCCAGTCAGTTAACGTCTAGTATAATGTCACTTATAGGAGTAGAATTTAGTGATCCGTCACTTACATGTAACACCCAGTGCCTGTTACAACAAGTGCCCTCCTATTAATCTTCATTGGGTCTTCAACCCATCCCCCCCAGCTCACCTCCCCCTCCAGCAGCCCTCAGTTCATTCTCTATGGCTAAAAGTCTGTTTTACAGTTTGTATCTCTTTCTGTTTTTCCTCCTGAGTTCATCTATTTTGTTTCTTAAATTCCACAAGTGAGTGAAATCATAGGTATTTGTCTTTGACTTATTTCACTTTGCATAATATGCCTTAGCTCCATCCGTGTCATTGCAAAGGGCAAGTTTTTTATTTTTTTATGTCTGGATAATGTTCCCTTGTATATGTGCCACATCTTTATTCATCAGTTGTTGGACATTTGGTCTCTTCCCATAATTTGGCTATTGTTGATGATGCTTCTATAAACATTGGGGTGCATGTACCTTTGAATCAATATTTTGGTGTCCTTTGGGTAAATCCCTAGTAGTGCAATTGCTGGGTTATAGGGTAGCTCTATTTTTTACTTTTTAAGGAATCTCTATATATTTTCCAGAGGGGCTGCACCAGTTTGGGTTCCGACCAACAGTGTAAGAGGAACGGTTCCTCTTTCTTCACAGCCTCTCCAACATCTGTTATTTCCTGTTGTTGATTTTTACAATTCTGATTAGTGTGCAGTGGGATCTCATTGTACTTTCGATTTGTATTTCCCTGATGAGTGATATTAAGCATCTTTTCCTGTGTCTGTTGGCCATCTGGATGTCTTCTTTGGAAAAGTGTCTATTCATGTCTTCTGCCCATTTCTAAATGGGTTATTGGTTTTTTGGGTATTGAGTTTAATAAGGTCTTTGTAGATCTTGGATACTAGCCCTTTATCTGATATGTCATTTGCAACTATCTTCTCCCATTCTGTTGGTTGTCTTTTAGTTTTGTTGACAGTTTCCTTTGTTGTGCAGAAGCCTTTTATCCTGATAAAGACCCAGTAGTTCATTTTTGCTTTTGTTTCCCTTGCCTTTGGAGATGTGTCTAGTAAGAAGCTGCAGCAGCTGAGCTCAAAGAGGTTGCTTCCTGTGTTCTCCTCTAGGATTTTGATCATTTCCTGTCTCACATTTAGGTCTTTCATCCATTTTGAATTTATTTTTGTGTGTGGTGTAAGAAAGTGGTCCAGTTTCATTCTTTTGCACGTGACTCTCCAGTTTTCCCAACACCATTTGTTGAAGAGACTGTCTTTTTTCCATCGGACATTCTTTCCTGCTTTGTCAAAGATGGGTAGACCATAGAGTTGCTGTTCCATTGATCTATGTGTCTGTTTTTGTGCCAATTACATACTATCTTGATGATCGAAGCTTGGTAAGAGAGCTTGAAGCCCAGAATTGTGATGCTTCCAGCTTTGCATCTCTTTTTCAAGATTGCTTTAGCTATTTGGGGTCTTTTGTGTTCCATACAAATTTAAAGATTGTTCCAGTTCTGTGAAAAATACTGGCAATATTTTGATTGGGATTGCATTAAATGTATGGGTTGCTTTAGGCAGTATAAACATCTTAACACTATTTGCTCTTCCAATCCATGATCATGGAATGTTTTCCCATTCTTTGTGTCCTCTTCAATTTCTTTCCTAAGTGTTCTGTAATTTTCAGAGCACAGATCTTTTACATCTTTGGTTAGATTTATTCCTACTTCTCTTGATTGTTGGTACAATTGTAAATGGGATTGATTCCTTGATTTCTCTTTCTGCCATTTCATTATTGGTGTTCAGAAATCCAACAGATCTCGGTATGTTATTTCTGTATCTTGCAACTGCTTTTATTTTTAAGATGATGCTAATTTATGGTGAATTTAATCCTATATTCTTCATTCTAAGAAAAAAATGACTTCTAAATTATTTGGGATCTTAAAAATAGAAGTATAATATATATGAGACACGATAAAGAAATTAAAAGTACATTTTAATAGGGACATGAGGGGACAGATGGCAGCTACACTTGTGGTGAACATAGTATATACTTGTTGAACTATTATGGTGTCCACCTGAAACTAATGTAACATTGTGTGCCAACCATTCTCATTTCAAAAAATTAATAGAAGTTAATTAATTTTAAAAAGATATTAAAGTATTCATAAAAATTCTAGTGTCAAGTGAAATAGATATTTACAGAAAATATTTTTTAGCCTTTTCTCACACCCCTGATATTGTGTATGCTTCAGCTATTCCCCAGGGAAAAATCACAGCTGCTGCTAAGACCAGTTCTTCAGTGGCCACCAAACTCATATCAAGTTAGCAGGCACCAAAGGCCAAATTGCTGGGAGAAAAATCCAGCATTTTTTATTTAGTAAAGCAGTAAAACTAAGTCAAACCTTGAGTCAGATGAACAGGAAAATAGCATAAGCTGATGGAGTAACTATTTATAATGTATTGATAAGTTGTGCTCACATTAAAGCATCCAGAGACACGAGGTGTTGTATAAAATTTACCAAAACCATCTATGAATATTCTAAATTCCTATGTCACCTCCCCCTCACATTTTTATTTTATTCTAGTATCAACATAATTATATGTACCATTAAAAATATAGAGTATAGAGTGAGATATTAATTATATTCTATTTGTGAAAAGGCCCTTTAATTTTTAGATGGATTTATTATATATCTCAGAATAGCATCAAACAACTTCATAACACAGAAATGACAAAAGATTGCTTAAACCAAATGTGGGGAAATAGTATATAACTCATAAAACAAAGTGATTTTTAAAAAGCATGCTATATTCCTAATACACTCGACACAGTGTACTTTTTAAATGGATATATTTGACGTCTAATGACACAGTGGCCCTAAGGTGTACATTGTGGTACTCCTGGTATCCGTATATACTGCAAGATGGTCACCATCATTGCAATATTTAGTCTATTACACAATATAGTACAATGCTGTCTGTATTCTTCATACCGGGAATTAGAGCACTATCACTTATTTACTGCTCATTATTTACTACTTGCAAGTATATACTCTTAAATAATAGCAATTTTATCCCCCCACCCCCACCATCCATCCCTTGTGACACCACCATTTTACTATCTGTATTTTATAACACTGGTTTTTTTAGATTCCACATGCAGGTGATGCCATGCAGTAATTGGCTTTCTTTGACTTATTTCACTTAGGATAACGTGGTCAAGGTCCATCCACATTGTTGCAAATGGCAGGGTATTGTCGTTTGTCATAGCTGAATATTTCATTGTGTATATATATATATATATATACCACATCTTTTTCTTTAATCCATTCATCTTTGATGAACATTAAGTTACTTCTAGACCTTGGCTATTGGAAATAGGGCTGCAGTAGACATACATACTGATTTCATTTCTTTTAAGTATGTACCCAGTAGCAGAATTACTAGATTGTATATGGTAGTTCTATTTTTAATTTTTTGAGGAACCGCCACCTTGTTTTGAACCAATTTACATTCCCACCAACAGGATATAAGAGCACCCTTTACACCACATTCTTGGCGACATCTGTTATCTCTTGTCTTCTTGAAAATAAGATTCTAATAGGTGTAAGGTGATGTCTCATTGTGGTGTTGATTTGAATCTCTTAGATGATTAGTGACGTTATGTATCTTTTCACGTGCCTGTTGGCCATTTTAATGTCCCCTTTGGAAAAACGTCTAATTAGTTCTGTCTTACTTTTCCAATCTGAAAGATGCATGTGGTCATGTATGTGTATATATAATACTCATAATATTTACACATTATATTAGATTTGTACTTATTGTATTTACATAGTATATAATATTTTCATTATATACTATTTATAATTCACTCTCAAAATTGGAATAATAATGATCACAGTTATATTTCAACAACATATGCTGCGCCAGGCACCGTGATAGAGCTTTACAGGAATCCCCTCTACAGCTTGGAGAGTCTTTGTAGGAATCGAATGATAATGACGCCCAACAGGACACCTAGCAGATCTGAAAGCATTCGAATCTAAAACTCAGTTGCCAAAAAATAAAAATTAAAAATAAAAATAAAATAATAAAAAATAAAACTCAGTTGCCAGCGTCCCCGTTTGGGGGATATTATTATTATTAACAGCCTACTCATGCTACTGGCAGTGTTTTGCTGATCATGGATCCCTCTTCCTTTGCAGCGTGCGGCTGTCGTGTCAACAGCTCCCTCTCCGAGCGCTGCCACGCTAGGACGGGTCAGTGCGAGTGCAAGCCGAACGTGCAGGGGCGGCGGTGTGACGAGTGTAAGGTAAGCAGCAGGGGCTGACCAAGGGTTCCTCTCTCGTTGGAAATGGAAAATGCTCATTAGCTTGCAGTGACACACGTATGAAGTGTAGAGAGAGGAGCCCAGGATTCTCCAAATCTGCACGTACAATCCCTGTGATCGTTGGAATGTTTTTCCAACATAGAAGGAAGTGTGCCGTACGCTAGCACTTGCCCTTCACCCTGTGATCTCTGGCAGGAATACTCACTGAAAATCAGATGTTTTTTGAAACAAATGGCATATAAATTGAATCCCAGTCTATCATGAGTAAAATACTCTTTGCTTTTATGTTGGCAGCATGAATGCCCTACACCGATGGTCTTGGGCAAGCGCTTTGCTCTAGTTCTATCATTTAAGAGTCAGTTCCATGAGCACGCTACTTCTCCAGAGTTGTTAGCAGAGAAGCTAATCAACATATATTTTTAAAAACATTTTATTTATTTATTCATGAGATACACAGAGAGAGAGAGAGAGAGAGAGAGCAAAAGAGAGAAGCAGAGACACAGGCAGATGGATAGGCAGGCTCCATGCCAGGAGCCCAATGTGGGACTCGATCCCGGGACTTCAGGATTACGCCCTGGGCCGAAGGCAGATGCTCAACTACTGAGCCACCCAGGATTCCTCAACATATTTTTTTAGATAACATCACTTTTCTAAAATGAAACAAAAAATCAAAATATGTTGCTGCCTGTTCCTGAGTGTTGGCCTTCCTTCGGTGTGCCAAGTGCCTTGGATCCCTCCATGGGAGTGATGGGTCCGTGTTACCTCTTCTTTATAAATATGTATTTATTCTTGGTGGCAAAGACTGTTGAACAGAACCAGCAGTTCTCAGATGGCAAACTGGCCTTTTTGTAGTAAGCTGGAAGGTATCATCCGCGTCCGTCTGTTGAATAATATCATCTGCTCTTTCGTCCCTTTGTTTTGTCTTATTTTTCCGTTGGCTTTTAAAGCCCCATATGTGGTGGGACCCAGAGAAGCAATTCTGTGTGTTGTGCGGCTGCAGCCCCGTTGGCTCCGTGACACCGCAATGTGATGCGGCGGGACGATGTGCGTGTCACTCTGGCTTCGTAGGGAGACAGTGTCGCCTCGGCAGGCAGGTGCAGCAGCCAGAGGAGCAGCCGCAGAGAGCGCAGCGGGTGCTGGGGCCTCCTCCGAGGTGGGCCGGCAGCAGCTCGGGCGGGTGCCCCCGGGGAGCCCATCGCGCCCCCGCTCCGGTAATCCCAGAGGCACTGCATGGCTCCTGCCTCCGCATGCTGTGTGCCACCCGTGCCGCGGACCCCCTGGTGGCATTTTTACCAAATAACTGTTGCTCAGCGTGCAGACTGCAAATGTCAAAGCTGCACGATTCCTGCTTGAAGCCTTGCCTTTTGAAAAGAGCTTTCCGTGTATTGTTAAGCATGTATTCAAGTTCAGAGGTTCATGAAAGTTTCCATTAACCATGGATATGGAGAAACTAAAGTTTATTTGTACAAACCTATGATTTTAGCAGTGGAAGGAATTTCAGGCATCATTTGGAGCAAATCCCCTTCCATGAATGAACAAGTGAAGGGAAATCTAGCAGAGAGAGAGCAGCTTTCCCAAGTTTCCCAGCTTTCCCAAGTGAAACCGTATGTGTGAGAGTTCAGGGCACCGACTCTGAAGCCAGGCCGGCTGGGGTGGAAGCCTGACTCTGCGCTTGGCTCGCTGGTGACCTTAGGCAAGTCACTTGACCTTTCTGTGCCTCAGTTTCCTCCCTCTGTAGAAAAGTGATGATAATAACTATCTCCCAGGAGTGTCTTGAGGAATAAATGAGTTCATCTTTGTAAAGGGCTTTAGGACGGTGCTTGGCAGGCAGCAGGCACAGTATGTAAGTGCTCACCATCTACTTTTTGAATCTGTTTACTACGAAGGTTTTCCCGAGTCTCGGAGTAAAATTTTTGTACATCAACTTTATTAAAATTTTGTTACTGAAATTCGTTACTATGTATTTTGGTGCAACTTAACTCTTTAAAACTACATTATTTAATTATTTTAAATGGATGGTAAATTTCTTCTTACATATCTTTTAAATAACAAACTTTGAAATTTTCTTAATAACTATGATTTGGAAGTTCATTTAATCCTACATAGATATATCTGTTAAAGATATATAGGTATGCCAATTGAAAAAATTAGGAGATAAAGATGAATTAAAGTATTTCCTCTGCAATTCAGATTTCTAAGTCAGGAAAATTTAGGAGATAAATGCAAAATGCTTTGCATAGGAATACAAACACATCTATGATTCAGGTTTTTTTAAAAACTATGTTAATGTCGTATGTTCTAGTCTTTTTTCTATGTATATATGTTTCTATTTGTGTGTGTGAGTGGTGTGTGTGTCATCATAGGTATATAATCGGAGTCATAGTGTATATATAATTTTGTATCCTACTTTTTGAAATTTTACATAATGCTATATCCTAAGCTTGTTCCTATCATTAAAATTGCTTCAAAACAGGATTTTAATGATTGCCTAGTATTTCATAGCATGAATGTATCATAATGTAACTTACGCAACTTCCTCTCTAACATTGGGAAGTCCCTCTCATAAGTAATGCGGTATTGGGCATGCTCATACTTTAACCATTTTCCTAATTTCTGATTATTTTTCTAGGTCAGGTATCTAGAATTTCGCAGGTAATTGCTCTTTATGAATAAAAATCTTACACGTCTTAATCTTCCCTTACATAATGAAATTTAATTTCAAAATCGTGTGGTAAGTCATTTGTTAGAACTGATACTTTATTTATTCTTTAAAATATATTTCAGTACCAGTGCAGTGCTGCATTAGTTGTATTAGGCATACAATATAGTGATTTCACCTTCTTTAATCATATGATGACATCTGAATTTGGACTGGAAATAAAAATAAAGCCAACAATAAATACAAAGATTAAATGACTGTTAAACTCAGTCTACCCATTTTATATTTAAAAACCAAAATTGTTAGCTAGAGTCATTTTAAGAGCCTAATTTTCAGTGCAATTTTGTTTTCTAGAACTGGTTTTCATACTGTTAACAATAATTTCAAAAATATATAATGACAGTTATTTGTTTCTCTTTGGGTGGCTCCCATTAAATAGCAAGAGTCTTTGTTACCAGAAAGTAACTATTGAGTCTAATATTTAAAAATGGGTATTATTTTTTACAAAGAAGTAATTACCAAGACTAATTTTTCAGATTAAAATATCGTAATAGTGTGACCCACTTCATATTTTAAAATACGACCCTGATGTACTTTAAGTAGGATATGCACTTTTCATTTTTCTAGTAGAGGTAATTTTTTTTTTTTTTAGTAGAGGTAATTTTTAATCCATCCACACTCCCTAACATAGTCACTTTAGGTCAGATAGCATGTATTTCAAGCCAAAGCTAGTCATGAAAACCGATCATAGAAAGTTTCTATGCATAAATAAGAGATATACTTAGGAACTACCCATCAGAGAGTAAAAGGTTCCTTTCATCTACCTAATCCAGCCCTTTGATGTGAATTCTCTCAAATCAATTTCACTTGTTAAAATGAAACCCAAGAAAGTAGGTGTTTGTAAACCAATTATTTTGTCAGCATTGACATAAACCTGTAAGTTATATTTGTAACATGAGCCCTAGAATGATGACTAGGTGTATCTACGGAGAGATGACAAAAATTAGATCAAATATTAGATAAAAAACATTTATTTTATAACTGTAGGTTTCTGCTCAATAATATTGAAAACATTTTTAACAAGTAGAAGGCATTAATAAGATCTAAAAGCAATCAATTCAAATTATTAGGAAGGAAGCAAGTAAATTTTTTAAGTTAAAATGTAAGTAACACCCCATAGCTTAGATCCACGTTGCTGTTAAAATCTTGGAAAGTATAGAGAAAGACTGGTGAAAATATAAAGCAGACATAAAGGATAGTGACCTAATTCTACTGTTAACTTTGATAAAATTTTAAAGCTACAGTACTCTTCTTTCTGGATTTTGTAGGAAAGGGGCCATTAGATCCCATTACAACCTCATTGTCATAACATCCGTGAAGAACTTTGATCATCCGTAGATTCCTCTCTCCTGCCTCACCTTTTGGTGGTGGTGCGTCTTGTTTCATAATGAATTCATTGATTTAAATTTAATTTCTCTCTTCCTTCTTTATGCCAGCCTGAAACCTTTGGCCTACAATCAGGAAGAGGGTGTGTTCCCTGCAACTGCAATTCCTTTGGGTCTAAATCTTTCGACTGTGAAGAGAGTGGTCAGTGTTGGTGCCAGCCTGGAGTGACAGGAAAGAAATGTGACCGCTGTGCCCATGGCTATTTCAACTTCCAAGAAGGAGGCTGCACAGGTGTGTAAATAAGGCTCAGCCCTACACATTCATTCTCTGGTTTGGGCATTTTGGCAACCGTAGCAGTTCATTCTTCAACATCCCTAGAGATTAAAGCAAAGGCACCTTCACAACAATTATAGGATCTAAAATATTTAACCGGATAAGTAATGTATATTTATTTTAAATAAACTAGCAAATGAAATATACTGTAGTGTGAAACATTGCTCAATAAATAACTATTTGCAAGTACTCAATTAAAAAAAAAAAACCATCAGCAGGTCTCAATTCTGCTGTGTCCCTTCCTGGCTGTGACTACCAGTCGCTCACTCAACGGCTCCTGTAGCCTGGAAGTCAAACGTTCAATTTTTCTTTTGCCAGTGTTCTCATAGTTTAAACTTCACTCTCAAGCTAGTATAGTTCAACTTAGAAAAGTGAAGGGGGAAATCATCTCAAGCAGCCTCCAAGCTGAGCGTGGAACCTGAGACCATGACTTCAGCCAAAGCCAAGAGTTGGGTGCCCAACCAACTGAGCCACCCGGGCACCCCTAAAATATACAGTCCTTTGAACCCAACCCTTAAATGTTCAGTTAGTGTGAATTATGAAATGCTACTGTGCATTCAAATATCTTCACTACTAGAAATTATTAGTAAGACATTATTATTTTAAATTATGAAATGGTGATGACATTAGAAATGCAAACTTAGTAGCATTCAGATCCAGAGACACAGGACAGAAAACAGCCCCAAACAAGCAGAATAACATGATGGTTGAGAGTAGACTTCCACCAAATAGCTGGGACGGGTTTCATGGCTCCGCCGGTGACTAGTTATGTGACCTTGCCTAAGTGATTGGGTCTTGCTGTCTCTCTACAAAGTTCATCTGTTAAATCAAGAAAATGATGATTTCTATCTCACTGGGGTTTTGTAAGAATTAGTTGAGTTAATAGCTATAAAATATTTAGAATAATGCCTGGCATGTAGGCACCAGGTCAGTGTTTATCATTGTTATTATTATTATCAGTGTTTATTAGTATTCTGAATTGTGGTAAACATCGTGTTTGGGCGGGGAAAAGCCAGCTGATTATTCAAGTCTTCTCCATACTCAGTTTTATGATTCCGTTCGAAGAACTGCTTAGAGAATTTCTATTTGCAAGGTAACTTCTCGAATTGCTATTCTAACTGTCCCAAGGCATTTTTTAGCACATAAATTTGAACGTAAGGTGAACTAGTTTTCTTCTTAAGAAATGGTACATACAAAATAAACCCTTTGACTTAAAACTATCAACAACAATAATAATAACAAAAATAACAGCTAAGATTTCTTTGGTGTTTGTGTCAAGTATTATACGGAACATTTTTCACAGCTCATATGGGATGCTGTGAGCAATGATAATTGTGACTCCTTAAAAATTGAACTTAGTCAAATAGTCTAAATGTAAAAAGTCAAATTGTTTAAATGTATTTCTTTTAAAGATTTAATCATCATATGACCAATTTAAAGGCTTTTTATAATATTAATCTTCTGTCTGAATCTGAGTATTTGATGGTATTTCTCCCTTTGCTTTCACTTCAGTTTGAAACTTACTAGCTGAGTCAACTATAGCTAATAAATAGTGTTCATTGCTCATCTTAGATGACTTTGACACTCTCCTGAAATCACTTTTATTCAAATCTGATTTATGCAGTATTTGAGAATTTGCACTTTTTACATATTATAGCTAAGAAAATGAAAAATCTATTGAAAAAAATATGGCAGATGGTAAATAAAATTCAAAAATCAACACGCTCACACAGAGTTACAAAATTCAGCTGTTTTTATTTTTTGTGAAACTGGAAATATCCTGATGTATGCCAATTATAACTATTATACTCAATATACTGAATTTAAGAAGCCTGTTGAGCTTATAGTTTTTTTATTGCAAAACAGAGTCATCAATAAGACGGAAATATTAATCTATACAGCATAGAATAAGTAAGTAAAACTAAAAAAAAACATAGAATCAAAATTTTAAACTTTATAGCATCTAAGTACACTGAGCATCGAATCTGATGTGCCATTTCTTCCTTTAAACTTAGTTGAAGGGATCCCTGGGTGGCGCAGCGGTTTGGCGCCTGCCTTTGGCCCAGGGCGCGATCCTGGAGACCCGGGATCGAATCCCACATCGGGCTCCCTGCATGGAGCCTGCTTCTCCCTCTGCCTGGGTCTCTACCTCTCTCTCTCTCTCTCTCTCTCTCTCTGTGACTATCATAAATAAATAAAAAAAAAAAAAAATTAAAAAAAAAAAAAAAAAAAGAGAGATCTTACTTAAAAAAAATAAAAAATAAAAAAAAAATAAACTTAGTTGAAAACCTAAAAATATTTTACCTTTTGAAATTATTAAAAGAAATACAATATAATTTTACAATATAATTTTGTTGATCAACCCCTCTATGAAGTACACTTCACTGTGATGTAAAAGACGAACGAGGTAAGCTTTCACTTATAACAATAATATGGAAAGTGAAACAACACAAATCCAAATACAAACTCCATACTTTCTATCACATTTTTACTGTTTTACTCTTTTTTTCCCTTTTACCTGTGAAGCTTGTGACTGTTCTCATCTGGGAAACAATTGTGACCCAAAGACTGGTCAGTGCATTTGCCCTCCCAATACCATTGGAGAGAAATGTTCTAAATGTTCACCTAATACCTGGGGTCACAGCATCATCACTGGTTGTAAGGTGAGTTAATTGCTCTATTTTATCTGATCATGTTTTAAGAAATTTGTTTTTATCTTGTTAAAGTTTTATAGTCAGGCATTTCAAAAGCTAATATTATTAAACAATAGAGAACTATCAGTATAGAGTGATTGCAGATATTGATCAGTATCTTAACATTTTACTTGTGGGGAAATAAGATGAAAGCAAGCACCACGTTTATGTATCTTCGTTCATGAAACCTACCAAAAAAAAAAAAGAGGAAAAATTATAATAAAATCAGAAACAGCAACAACTTCATACCTAAGCAGAGTGAGATACTAACTGCAATGTACAAGCAAATGAAGGACTCGTTAAAGGAATTTGCCAAAAATCTATAGTAATTGCCCCCAAATTATGACTAGGCTTCACTTTTCAAGAAGCAGTTGAGAGGATTCTGTGGAGTCATATTAACAACCTCTAGCTTGAAAAACTCCATGTTTCTTTTCCATGGGAATTCCACAGAAAGTGGCATGACCAGATTCCATAGTGTCACGTTATGTGCCTGACAGCAACTGCAGGTACATCGGTGAGAGATGACAGACGCTGGGGCCTGGTCAGTGCGCCTCCCCAGAATACGGGAAGTAGGCTCTGTGACTGCTGCTGTGGCTTGATGACCTTCTCGATTTGGAGGCTAAGAAACAGGAGTCTTAAGACGGGTCCTGGATTTGCTTTTCAGATTAGATGAGAGTATTATTTTTTTTTTTTTTTTTTTTTTTTTTTTTTTTTTAGATGAGAGTATTATTTATAGCTACAAGGATTTTTTTCCTTAAAAAATTTATTTATTTATTTATTTATTTATTTATTTATTTATTTATTTATGAGACACAGAGAGGCAGAGACATGGGCAGAGGGCGAAGCAGGCTCCCTGCAGGGAACCTGATGTGGGACTCGACCCCGGGACCCCAAGGTCATGCCCTGAGCCGAAGGCAGACACTTAGCCGCTGAGACAGCCATGGCTACAGGGATTATAGGAGATTCGAGGTCAGGTAGGAAAGGTGATGAGTTCAGGAATTTTGTCAGTGTTTTGAGAGGTATTAATTAAATAAAATACAATTCACTCTCTTGAAGGCGTGAGTTTTGACCAGTGATTACAGTTATATGCTCCCTTGTAGTCTACTTCCCCTCACCCCTCAACCAGCATCAGGAATTTACTGTTTCTCCTTCTATCACTGTAGTTATGTTGTCTCTCCAAATTCATGTAAATCAAGCCCTCGTCCATGTTGTTTGGATTTTGCTTGCTTGTTTGGTGGCAATAGTTTTGGTCTGGCTTCCTTTACTTAATATAATGCTTTTGTGATTCATCCATACTGTTGCATATAGCAGTAGTTTGTTATTTTTAATTATTTACTAATTTGTACTGGATGATATGCTGTGATTTGCTTATTACCATTTAATGGGCATTTGGGACATTGGGCACTGGGTCATTTCCAGTGTGGGGCTATTATGAACTATTTTGCCATGAATACCAATGTATAAGTCAAAAGCATTGGTGTAGATGTATGATTTCACCTATCATCCATCACAAGACTACTCCATATCCTTCCCAACACTTAGGATTGCTTTTTTTTTTTTTTAAGATTATTTATTTATTCATGAGAGACACAGAGAGAGACAGAGACACAGGCAGAGGGATAACCAGGTTCCTTGTGGCAAGCCCGATGCGGGACTCGATCTTAGGACGCCGGGGTCACACCCTGAGCTGAGGGCAGATCCTCAACCGCTGAGCCCCCCATCTGTTCCCCAACACTTAGGGTTCTGACTCTTGAATTTTAATCATTCAGTTGGATGTTTATGTATATCTTTCTGTTGCTTTAATGTCCACTAATATTGGGAATAATTTTATTTACCATTTATATATCTTCTTGAGTGAAGTTCTATACAAATCTTTTCTATTTTAGGTTGTTATTTTCCTCATAATGTGAAATAAAAGTTCTTTATATATTCTAGATGCAAGTCCTTTAACATATATATGTTCAGTAACTATTTTCTCCCACTATACAGCTTGCATTTTATTTTCTCTGTAGTAGCTTCATCTAATTTTTATAAAGACCAGTTTTTTGTTATCCTTTTCTTTCATGGCTCATGCTTTTTCTTTTCTAAGAAATGTACAGGTGCTTACATCAAGATCTAAAGACCCCTCTCCTGTGTTTTCTTCAAGAAGTTTTATAATTTTGGCTTTTACATTTAGGTCCACATTCCATTTTCAGTATTAATTTTTCTGTGTGAAAAGCTCAGTTTTTAATGGATATCTAATTTTTCCAGCATCATTTTTGAAAAGATTATTCTTCTTCCCCATTGAATTACGTTGGTCAAAGTAGAATAATTGCATGTGCCGCTCTTGCATTTCTGAACTCTATTCTGTTTCGTTGATCGGTGTCTGTCCTTGTGCTAACACAGTACTGTCTTCATCACTGTAGCTTTTTAGTAATGTGTGAAATCAGGTGATGTAGATTCTCCAACTCCTTTTCATTTCCAATACCTTTTGGGTACATTAGATCTTTTGCATTCCCACTTTTAAAGAGTTTGTCAGTTTCTTTACCAAAAGCTTTCTAGGATTTGATTGGCATTACATTGAGTCTACAGGTCATTTTGGGAAAAATCAAGACTATTGCACCTTTCAATATACGAATATGACCTAAGTTCTAATTTAGCTGTCTATACTTTTTTTCTCATCAATGTTTTATAGTTTTTGGTGTGCAAGTCTTGTACATGTTCTGTTATATTTATCACTGTATTTCATATTTTTGATACAAATGTTATTATTTGTTTCATCTCAATTCCTAATTGTTGCCAGAATAGAAAAATACAATTATTTTTATTTAACTTTTTATACTGCAATCTTGCTAAGCTTATTCTAATTACCTTTTGGTAGATTGATTAGGATTTTTTATGTAGACAATCATACCATCTGCAAATTGAGTTTACTTCTTCCCTTCCAACCCATGTAACTTTTATTTCATTTTCTTGACCTATTACAGTAAAATGTTGACTTGCAGGGCTGGGAGCAAATACCCCTGCCTTATTCCTTATGTTAACTAGAAGGCATTCAGTCTTTTACAATTCAGAATGTTGTTAGCTGTGTTTTGTTTATAGATGCTATTTAAAAGTTTGAGGATGTTTCTCATGTTCCTAGTCTATTAAGAACTTTTATCAAGAATATATGTTCAGTTTTATCAAATGCATTTTCTACATCTTTTGAGATGGCCATAGGATTTTTCATTTTCAGCTGTTAATATCATAAATCATATTAATTGATTTTCAAATATTGATCCAACTTTACAATCCTCAGATAAATCCTGCTTGATCATGAGGGATTATCTACTTTAAATTATTTTACATTTTTTTACTAGCATTTTGTTAATGATCTCTGGGTCTCGGTTCATAAGGAATATTGGGTCATTGTTTTTTGTAGTTTTATTGTTTAGTTTCATTATTGGGGTACTGCTAGTTTTATTAAATAGATTAGAAAGTATTCCATTCTCATAGTTTCTGAAGGAGTTTGCATAATCAATGAAAAATAAATGAAAACAAAGATACTTTAGAAAAAAGTCAATGAGACCAAAAAAATGGTTCTTTTGAAATTTTTAATGAAGTTGGTAATACTCTAAGAAGATTGATCAAGAAAATAAAAAGAGAAGAAGGAAATAATAAAAATCAGGAATAAAGGAAGAAGCATCGGGACATCTGGGTGGCTCAGTGATTGAGGGTCTGCCTTTGGCTCAGGTCGTGATCCTGGGGTCCTGGGATCAAGTTCCCCAGTGGGCTCCCAGCAGGGAGCCTACTTTTCCTCCCTCTGCCTGTGTCTCTACCTCTATCTCTGTGTGTCTCATGAATAAATAAATAAAATCTTTTTAAAAATACATAAATAAAAAATAAAGGAAGAGGCATCATGAGGATCCTGCATATGTTAAAAGAATAATATGAGCAACTTAAATCAACAAATTTGATAACTGTACAAAATAAAAGTTCCTTCCTTTTGTTTACTTTGAGTTTAATTTTCTCTTATGTTCCAAGTTTCTTAAGATGAAACCTTAGATCATTGACTTGAGACCTCTCTTCTTTACTAACATAAGCATTTCATGTTATAAATTTCCTTCCAGGCACTAATTTAGTTGCATCCCACACATTTTGATATGTTGTTTAAATTTTCATTGTTAAACTCTTCTTATTTATTTTACTATTTATTTGTGAGTCATTGATTATGTAGAAGTATGTTGTATAATCTCCAAATACTTGAGGGTTTTCAAGATATCTTTCTGTTATATTTGTGTTATAACACATATAACATATTTTGTATCTTTCAGTTCTTTTGAATTTATAGAGATTTGTTTTATTTCTCATACTAGTGTCCATTTTGATTAATGTACTAGCAAACAACATGTATTCTGGTATCATTGGATGAAATCTTCTATAAAAGTCCATTATTCGTAGTGATTTTTATGTGTACTTATTCTATCAATAACAGGGTATTTATATTTATGATTTATCTGTTTTTTCATTTAGTTCTCTCAGGTTTTTTTTTTTTTTTTTTTTTTTAGTTCTCTCAGGTTTTGATTCATGTATTTTAGAGTGAAAATACTAGGTGTATACTCATTTAGAGTTATTATGTCTTTTTGAAAAGTTGATGCCTTTATTAATATGAAATGTCTCTCTTTATCCCAGGTAATGTTTCTTCTTCTTCTGAAGAGTATTTTTTTCTGATAACCATATAGCCATGGTTCCATCTTTCTTTTGATTGGTATTTGTGGGATATACATTTTTCCACACTGTAATTTATCCCATCTCTTTTTAAATATTTAAATATATTTCTTTTAGATAGAATATATTTAGATCTTTATTGTTGATCTGATCTTAACTGGATTATTTCCATTTAATGTAATTATTAATACGACTGGCTTAAGTCTACATTTCGCTGCTTGCTTTGCCTTGTCTGCTCTTACTTTCTTCTTTTCTTGTCTTATTTTGGATCGATTAATTTTTATAATTATATTTTATCTTCACATTTGACTTATTAACTATACACTATTTTTTTGTCTTTGGGGATTTGCATCTTGACTTTTTATACGTATCTTTTTTTATATGTATCTTAAAAAAGCAGTACACGCTTTATATTTAGCATAGAAACCCTACAAGAATAAATCTCTAATTCCCCTTTTTATCCTTTATGTTTCTCCCTTTCTTATCCCCCTGTAATCGTGACCATACATTTTACTCCTACATATTATATATCCTAAATATAATCTTATGATTTTGATTTAAATACTCATTTATCTTTTTAAAAGGCAAAAATGCTGCTTTTCTGTTTTTCCACACATGTATCAGTGCCAGTGCTCTCGTTCCTTTGTGTATAGCCAAATTTCTGTTCTATATCATGTTTGTTCTTCCATTAGCTACATCCCTAATTATTGATATTATTATTTTTAGTATTTCAGGTCTGCTGACAATGATTTTTCAATTTTGTATGTTCAAAAACAGTGTTTTAACTGTTTTTTCCTTAAGTTTTCAAAGATACTTTTTCTAGGTATAAAATCCTAAATTCTGGTTTTCAGCAATTTGATTATGCTGTCTTTTTGTGCTTTTCTTATTTATTTCTCATGTGGTGAGTTGGACCTGTTGGATCTGTGGGATCACAGTTTTTTATTAAAAACTTGGTTTCCATACACTACTTCTTCAAATCCTTTTATGTTCTTTACTCCCATTTCTCCTTCTGGAACTCATTATGCGTATGTTGGTCCACTTGATACTCTTCCATACCTGACTGAAATTCTGTTTATTCTCATTTCTTCTGTATTCTTAATTTTTGATAGTTTCTATTGTTGTGTCCAAGTCTACTGATATATTTTTTTCTGCAGTGTCTAATCTGTTCTTAATCCAGTAGATTATATATTTTTCATTTAAAATTTTTCATCTGTAAAATTTCCAGTTAGATCTTTTTATAGCTTTCATTTCTCTCCTCATTATATTCAAATTTCTACTTATTCTCAATAATATTTATAATACATGTAAATATTAGCCTTTGCTATATGATTGTCTTTGAATTTCACCATTTCTTTTATTTCAATATATTCTTAATGGTTGATTTTTCTGTTGGTTACAAATCATGTTTTGTTGCTTCTCTCCATGCCTGATAGTTTTGATTTAGATGCCAGATGGACATTTTTCATTGTTGCATATTGGCTTTCACTATATTCCTTTAAAGAGTATTGAACTTTATCTTGGCAAACAGGTTAGTAACTCACTGATCAATTGGATGTTTTTGAACCTTGCTTTTAAGTTGTTGTTTAGTTTAGTTTAGTTTAGTTTTGTTTTGTTTTGTTTTAGGGAGGGTCTAGAGCAGGCTCTAATCCAGAGATCATTTAGCTCCATTGCTAAGGGGCTGAGTGCATTGAGAACACTATGCATTGTGCATTACTGTGTCTTTCTACTCTTGCTGTTGGGAATATGAATTATCTCAAGCTTTCTGTGAGCCCTAGGAATTTTTTCAGCCTATGGCTTTCCAATGTTTTATTTTGTTTTGAGTTCTGAGCCACATAGAATTGTATCCCGTGCAATCACAGATCAGTACTCAGCCAAAGATTCAAGGGGACCCTTCTGCAGATCTCTGGAATTCTTTCTGTGTTTGACTTTCTCATTTTTAGATACATATTCTATTGGCCCCATAAGTTCTGTCTCAGCTTCTCCAAACTCTGTTTTTCAATCCAGCTACAGTGCTGGCTTTATTTGGGCTCCCCCTTTTTGGGTTGCAGCCTAGAAACTTCCTTCTTGCACTGCCTCATCTGCTTTCCTTCTCTCAGAAATCACAGTCCTGTGCGTCCTGGCATCCACCATCTGAGAATAGTCATTTCGTAGTTTTCATTTTTTAGTTTTTGGTTTTGTAGTTTAACAGCTTAAAAGAGGGAGATAAACCATGTAAGTGCTTTTAAAACTGAAAGACTGTTTAAAAAGAAGGAACATTCTTTAGTGTAAATGCAACACAGAGGTCAAATAGGATTAGGGCTGACCTGTATCTCTCCATTAAGAGCAATAATTAAGGGCATTTTTGACATTAACGAGAGTCATTCCAATCAGTCACATTGTGTTGAGGAATATTAGAACATGATGACTAAGTGTGGCCTCTTTGACTCATGGTAACAGCCTATAGAGATGTAAACCATTTTTTCCGCTGACTCAGTGCACATGCAATCTCTAATCATCCTTACATATATGATAAAGCATTTGAATACACTGGTCCAGAATACATAATCTGGAGGAAAACAAGAGCATTGGTTATTGATCAAGGAAGTTCAGATACATGATTTCAATTGGTCACATGGTTAAATAAAAACTAGATGGGACACTCATTTTTCTAGTGCCAATGGCACTAAATTTGAAATACATTTTTGGAAATGAAACAAAAATTCCTCAAGAGTTCCAAAGCTTTTTGTGAGTATGAGCAGTGCTATAAGTTTCTATGACTGACTTTTTTGCATTTTCAACTTTGAGTCCAAGCATCTACCCCATCCCATGGATTCATGAACAAGTCCCAAGGTAAGAGGATTCCATTCTATCCACAAAATCCTGTGATGTGGCCAAACTCTAATAACCTCCTGAAATGAAAGCTGATGCCTAATCTGGATATAAATAAAAATGGAATATAGACCAATTTTCCTTAAAAAAAAAAAAGTAGTTCTGTGTTTGATACCATTATTTTTACTGATCGTTGAATAAACATTATGTTGATTGAAGTTGATTGAAAATTTTTTATTACTCTTGAACCACTTAAAAATCTGAATTTCTGAACAGCTACACATTTCATCATTATGACAATTACAAAAAAATTCATAGAGTCCTCACAAATATTTATGAACATGTATTCTACTATTGAAAAAATGTAGATGATTATAATCTGAATGAACAGTGATTTGAGATTTATAGTTTCCTTTTCTTTGTGTCATAGATAATTTCTTTGTGATGAAGTGTGAGCACACATATCATTTGAGCTTTCACTGAAGTAGAATACAAAGCCTGTCATCTTGCACTAGCAGGGGAGTAGTGCACAAATCCTCTATTGCTAAACAAACATTACATCTAATTATGATTTAAGTTTGATGTTGGCTATAGTGCTATCTAAACATATGGTTAATGGTCCCTTTTATTCTCCACTATAACTTCTTGAATAAGCTTCCTGATTTGGAAAGGTCCTAATGTCTACTTGGACTGTCATCTAGTCTTTAAGAATTAGTACTTTGGAATTATATGATAAATTGGGTAGCAAACACTTCCTATTTGAGTTAAAGGATAAGAATGTCTTGTAAAACATTTTAAAATTTATTACATGACTGTAGTTTCCATAATGTATCATAATTTTCTGTTTCCAATTATGGCATATTTTATTTAACTGAGTTAAGGAAAAATAAGTGAAAGAATTAATTATTCTTATTTTTTAAAAGAATTTATTTATTTATTTATTTATTTATTTATTTATGAGAGATAAAAAGCAAGGGGAGAAAGAGGGACAAACAGACTGCACCAACCACAAAGCCTGACTCGGGTCTCGATCCCATGACCTCCAAGATCATGACCTGAGCCAAAATCAAGTGTCGGATGCTTACCTTACTGAGCTACCTGGGTGCCCTTAATTATCCTTATTTTGATATCTCATTCTCTATCTGATGTTCTATAAGGATGAGTTACTTGGGATGACAGCAGTGGGTTATTCTATGCTTAGGAAACTATGTTTCCTAATATAATTTAATATATATATTTTATATATATATATTTATTATATATATAATATAATCAGTTTATATTATAATGTAATTTATAATATAATCAGTTTTATCATATAATATAATCAGTAATCACATTTTGGATGTTTGGGCTTAAAACAGCTTTCTAGTAGCAATTTTTTTTTTCTGAACAACATTGAAGATAGAAACACTTAATCATAGACATCAAAAATAATAAGACCTGGTGATTATTTTAATATCTGAATCTGGGAAAATATTTCACCAAACATTTGCACAGGAAAGAGATGATAGATGGAAACTATCTGTGAGACTCAGAGAGAGTCTATCTACCTCTGACTCAGAGAGAGACTATCTCTGTCAGAGAGTAGTCTCATAAGTAAACTACTCTTGGCAAGAGCAGAGGCGGGAATATCCTCAGTAGTAGTGGATATAAGAATTAAGCTGAGCAATAAAAGTGTGAGAAATGCAAAGGGGTATCCAGCCAGACATGGATCTAGGGATTTGGCAAGTGGTAATGCATAGAAGTCTGCCATAGAGCGATAATGTGAGAAAGATACTAAAATAGTACCAAAAAGGATCTGGACATTGATGACATATAAACATTACGTGGTAGGAAACTCAGACACAAAGAAAGATGGTACCGATGGGGGTACCGAGTCAGGACTCATTTGGGAGACAGAAATCGTAACAGTTACATAACAGGGAAAGTAGCAGATAAAGAACTGTTAACTGGCAAAAGCTGATTAGTTACTTTAAAAAAAGCATTAAAAAAAAGGATATATGAAGACCTGAAGTAACGGTCACAAAAGAGTAGCTACAATTTCTAGGTTGAGCAGGGGTGAACAGAGTTTGCAGACAAGCCGTAGTCTGCAGAAGCTGTCCACCATTGTGAGCACACGGGGGTGCTTGTCACATCAGAGCATGTGTGTAGACCACAGCTACTCAGCTGTCTTGGGGCGAGAGTAGCCTGAGGCCGAGCTGGAATTCTTTATAGGCTCCTGAGCTCTTATGCTAAATAGTAAAATAGTAAACATGATAATAGTAATGAAGAATCAGAACCCAGGGCAGAAGTGTCTTCCCACCCCTGGGGCCTTATCGGGTCCCTCCAGGGCCCACTGTTGACTAAGCCTAACATCCTGCTCCCTAATCACAGAGAAATGCCAACAGGGTCCAACCACAATATCGTAAAGCTGGACAAGGAAGAGGGAATTTAGAGCTCAGAGACCATAGAATGATCATTGCCATTGCTGAACCCTGAGAATGACTTATTCCAAGATCCTAAATGACATTTTAGAGACCTGCTTCGCATGTTCATTAAATCGCAATGAGATACGAGCTCTGTAAATCAAGAGCAGAAAGACTTAAAAGAATATAAGAGGAAAAGACACAGAGATGAGCACAAATTGGAAATGAGTCAGATGACATAAATTACTGAAAATCAGCCAAAAATGCAATAGTGTAATTAAAAATGCATTAGTGCCATGTACATACAATAGAATTTTCACTGTGTTCAACGGGCACTATAAAATGGTCAACAAATCTGAGTGGCAAATAGGAAAAGGGCTGCAGAGAACATTAGGACATCGCAGATTGGGCAGACAGACAGAAGCGGTGTATTTTAAGAATTGTAGGTGATTCCGAAGAAGAAGATTGGCAAATATGGACAGAAGTAACAATCAAAAATAAATTTAAATCAAAAATAAATTTAATTTAAACTTAAGTAAAAAGAATAATTTTATTCTCAAACTGAAAGAACTCATGAGATTCTAGTAAGTTAATAATAAAAAAGACTCAAACTAAAAATTCTAGCAAATGTTTTAATTATGTAAGAGAACAATCCTATGCATGCCTAGGAAGTAGAAAATAGGCTACCAGCAAAGCACCTCAAATCAGGCTTGTCCGCAACATGAAATGCCAGAAAACAACATCCTAGGTATACTTTCCCGAGTTCTCTTGGCTTCCCCAAATCTGGTTCGGGGATCTCTGTATGTTCTCAGAGACGTCTGCACATCTCCTATCCTATAATTCTTATTTCATCCGTGTGTGTGTGTGTGTGTGTGTGTGTGTATTCATCTTCCTCTGTTAGACTGTGAGAGAAGTCTCTTTACAAATTAAATTCTCTAAAAATGAGATGATAAGGTGAAATGGTTGTGTCAAGTTCAAATTTTGAAACCAAAAGTGGTTGAAGAAAACCCATACCCACCTCCTCCTTGCCACAAGACAGACAAAAAAAAAAAAAAAAACCACATTTCTTTTCTCATTAAGATTATGGTTTCTGGACGCTCATCTGTTTGGATGCTCATCTATTTTAGTAAATGCAGGAAGCAGTTTTAATGTTATGTTCATTGATATTTCCCAGGCGGCTAAACTAGAACAGTACAAAGCATATAATAGACACGTGATGAATATGTGTTTCATGGAAACATAGAAACATTCAAATTAAAATTTTAAGAGATTTCCCACGAAATGGTGTTTAATGGTTGCTGTTTCTATCTCCTCCGTAGGCTTGTAACTGCAGCACAGTGGGATCCTTGGATTTCCAGTGTAATATAAACACGGGCCAATGCAGCTGTCACCCCAAATTCTCTGGTGCAAAATGTACAGAGTGCAACCAAGGTCACTGGAATTACCCGCACTGCAGCCCCTGTGAGTGCTTCCTGCCTGGGACGGATGACAGGACCTGTGACCCAGAGACTAAGAAGTGCTCCTGCGTTGACCAGACGGGGCAGTGCACCTGTAAGGTATGTGCTGCCGAAATACACTAGGGATTCTCTCTCCATTGCTCACTTCTGGCTTCATCCAGTGGTCGTTATTCATGCTTCACCAAGTTAAACAAATAGACAAAAATTCATTGCCAGACACAGTTTTTATTTGTTGGCCTACAGATAAGCACTGCTCTTTAAGAACTTATTTCCAACCAAAATCCAACTTCATTTCTAGTTGATAGAGATGATATATTTTTAGTGGTAAAGTTAGATTTTTCTTTACATATTTGTTTAAACAGGAATAATTTGGGAAGGGAAAAAATGACGTTTCTCTTAAGCATCATCAGAGAGAAATCACGGCTCGATAATAGGGCTTCTAAAATTCCATTTCTCTTCACATTACTCCACAATCACTGTACACTGAAAAATATATTTACTGCTGTGGAAGTTCAGTAAAATCTCCTCACGTATAAACACTGACATAACAAACAGCGACTACATGTAAAATTCAGCTCTCATTAATATTGTTAAATGATGTAGAAAAACAGCCAATTAAAAAGGATAAGAGGGATTTTTTCCCCCTTAGATATTTCTGAAAAGTCAATCCCAGGATAAATGCAGTTAAGACTATGTCAGGGGTATCTTTTGAGAAAAAGTCTATGCAAAGAGGGACAGAGGACACAGGAAAACGAAATCCAGGGAGTGATTATTACAGTTGCCTTCAGAATTTAGGAAAATGGCAGCTCTGTATGTGTGTGTGTGTGTGTGTGTGTGTGTGTGTATACACATATATAATTGTATATGTATGTATACAATTTATATTTATTTTATATACAATTTATATTTAATTTATATAATACATATAAATACAGTATATATATTGTATTTAATACATACTTAATACATATATATTACACATTTAATACATAATACATATTTAATACATATTCTATATACTGTATTTAATACCCATTGGATGTGTGTGTGTGCGCCTATGTCATATAATGATAATTCTATAAATCTGTGTCTTAGCATCCCGCCTGTTTTTTACAACTTTGTATCACGCCACTGTCTGGGAATCACTGTTTCTGTTTTGCTTTTGAAATTCTCATGATTTTTTCCTATTGTTCACAGTGGATATTAGGAGATCTAATATATAAATAAAATCATTTAGATTTTAAAATCAATATACAATAGCCTCTGCAATATATTTATGTATATGGAAAGCTATTCCTAGACTCCTGAAATCCTAACAATGAAATGAACTAAGTATGCCATTGAGATGTGAGTCTAATGCCCAGTGAACGTTCTTTTGTTGTTAATGAAGAAGAAGCATTACTCTTTCTCACCTCTGTTTCTCTCATGACTTCACCATGGACCCTGAGGAACTCTCCTCTTCCCTCAGGTGAACGTAGAAGGTGTCCACTGTGACAGGTGTCGGCCGGGCAATTTTGGACTTGATGCCAAAAACCCACTTGGCTGCAGCCAATGCTATTGCTTCGGTGCAACTACCCAGTGCTCTGAAGCAAAAGGACTGATCCGGACGTGGGTGAGTGAGGGACAGCCAAGCCAGGCCATGGTGTGTCCCACTGGTGAGTGTCGGTCAGGCACCGAGGGAGAAGAGGCAAGGGGAAGCAGGGAAGTCCTCTCTTCCCCTGTGCATACTGAGAACTGGGGCCATGTGACACTACACGGTTGGGGTGAATGCCTTTTGTTCTTCCGGGGAATAGTTTATTTATTGTCACTAAGGAGACAGATGCCAGTGTGGAAGGGAGGTGCTGTGTGTGGGGTGTGGGGGGGAGCTGCATTCTGGAGGCCGAGGGCCAGGGCCCGAATGCAGGCCTGCACTGAGGCCAACGTGGAAACCAGGCCTTGCTGCCCATTCACGCTAGCCAGCCAGAGAGAACCCCCAGCTTTTAGAGCTCCAGGGTGTTCATTTTTACTTCCATTTTCCTGTGACCCTTCCCGCTTTTAAGTTCTACTGTTTATGAGTGTAAGAGGCCAATTTTCATAGAGGTCCTAGTTGTCACCGTGCAAACAAGGCAGATTCATCCCCTGCCCTGCTGGTTCGCTCTGCACAAAGCTTGTTTCCCATGAGAACACCTCCTCAGAAGGAGAATTAGACTGCACAGAGACATGTGGCCCGTGACTCGGTTTTAAAGGCGCAACCAAAAGATCTGAAGTCAGCACCCTCTGTTTGTATTCCCACGTAGGTGACTCTGAAGCCTGAGCAGACCATCCTGCCCCTGGTGGACGAGGCTCTGCAGCACACCACCACCAAAGGGATCGTTTTTCAACATCCAGAGATTGTGGCGCACATGGACCTGGTGAGACAGGATCTCCGCTTGGAACCTTTCTATTGGAAACTTCCAGAACAGTTTGAAGGAAAGAAGGTAAGGACAAGAACTTCAAAGCCGTATGAGAATAACTAAAATGTGTTTTTGAAATCACGCCATTTGGGGCTTTATCTAACATGTCACTCATCGTTTTATTTTGTCAGCTGATGGCCTATGGAGGCAAACTCAAGTATGCAATCTATTTTGAGGCTCGGGAAGAGACAGGGTTCTCTACTTACAATCCTCAAGTTATCATTCGAGGTGGGACCCCTACTCACACTAGAATTATCATCAGGCATATGGCTGCTCCTCTAATTGGCCAGCTGACAAGGCATGAAATTGAAATGACGGAGGTAAGCTTATTAGTTTGGTGCAAGGATGCCAGTGGTTTTACATTTAGTTTCATCAAATGTGGTTTCTTTTCTTTTTTTTTTTAACAGAAAGAATGGAAATATTATGGTGATGATCCTCGAATCAGTAGAACTGTGACCCGTGAAGACTTCTTGGATGTTTTATATGACATTCATTATATTCTTATCAAGGCAACGTATGGAAATATCATGAGACAAAGCAGGTAAACTGTAATGGAATAGAAGTTAAATTCTGATTTTAGAGTCTATAGATGAGAGCAGTAAGACACTTGACCAGAAAGATTTAGGAGTGTTTGGTTTGGGAATGAGAGGATAGAACACAAGTCAAGGATGCCTTCCAGGTCACCTAGAAGAAAATACTACCATTCCCTCCAAAGATAAAATAGGACAAGAAGCAAGCTTAAGAGGAGAGGATAAGTCAAATTGACCTTCAACCTGGTGAGTTTTAGATGTCAGTCAGAAATTTAGGTGAAAAAGCCCTGTTGGGTAGAGATAGATAACTTGTGCTATAAATAGATTACAAGATTGCTGAGAAGGTGACCTCCTTCAATCTTCACGGAACAGGCAGGGACATGCTGGTCTCAACTCTTGCAACCATGAGCATTCTCATATGTGTCCCAGTGTGCCCTACAATATTGTCCCTTTCATTGTGCATCATGATGTGAAAAGATTGGGAATCACACAGAATAGAGAGAAACAGAAGAATAATAGTAATAAATATTTTGTCATGCAAGCCAAAGAATGAGAATACTACAAGGGGGGATAGAGTTTTCATGTAACCCAAAGAGGCCAAGTAAAATGAGGCCTTTGAGACTTGACACTTAGGATTGCACTGGTACCATTCATAATACCATTTTTTTTTTTTTTAGAATCCTGAGGCAAATCTCAAAGTTTCAGGCTATGAATGGGACACAGTGACCCTAATAGTATGGATGTAGACTATTATTTTCCATTAACATAAGTGTAAAAGGGAGGAATGAGATAGTGTCAAAGATCAAGGGATGACTGTTTACTCTGGGAGAGAACTAAACATGTTTACAAACCCTGATGGAAAAGAGTTTGTAGCAATATATACATTAAAAATTATAGGATAATGGAAAATAAATAATGGAGAAGCCAGGAGATTTCAACATGAGCAGCCATGATCATTTCCCAGAGTGGAAGGGACAATTTATCTAATGAGATAAAAGGAGGAATTGCACACCTGTGCAAGGTTTCCTGTCATGGAAGCAGAAAGTTGAGTTCATACACATAGTCTCAATTTCTCTGGAATGTCAGTTATTTCATGCAAGAATGTGAGATCTATAGATGTTTGAAAACAGTCTTATGCAATAAATTAGTAGATCAGTTTAGGAAAAAAATTTATAAAGTCTTTTATTGGCAAAGCAATGAATATATAAATCCTGTACTTCAGGTGTTTATGCTAAACATAGCAGGAGATTTTTTTTCTTTGTTGCAGAACATCCGTATTGTTCTCCTGATTATACCATAGGTAGGGACTTTGGGTAAAACAATAAATCAAGGACCAAAATTCACTTTCAAATCTGTATCCCTTTGGTGTTCTTTCTCATGTCTAAGATTACTTTATGTGAAATAATAATAAAAAAAGGGCATGTACCAAAAAAATACAGTTGGCATTATCATTAATTATTTTTAACTGTAAAGTGTAAATTAAGTGGCAGAAACCAAAGCATGTGTGCATGTCATGGAAGACAGCAGGTAACTTTGTGAGTGTGGAAATAAGTGATTATTTTGCAAACTGTTCTACACCACAGAGTTTGGTAGCCCACAGAACATTTTGTTAGCAGAACCGATAGAAACCATGTCCTGCATTTTTCATTGTACTTTCTTTGCTTTCCTGATGCCGATTCCCCATATGGGGGAAAAGACTACCTTTATTTTGGTCTTTTTCCCCGGTGAGTCTCTTTCTCTTCTCGTATTATTCACATACCTCCCTAAATAAAGTTCTTTAGCTTAGGAGATCACTTTGTGAGACTTAAGGATAAATAAATAAATACAATACTTATTCTAGACTCATCAAAGGCTAAAGCCATTGTCTATCCACAATAAGAATAAGTAAAGCAATGGATTAGCACTTAATTTTCTAATACAGTAGACTTGACAACATTGAAAAATACATTTGAATCTTCCCCCCAAACAGTGAGGCATCATGCATCTTTGTTCACTTACAAATTGAAAATGTCTCAGAAGCAGAGAGTTTAAAAATTTTACATGTAGTTTGTAGACTTTGTATATAATGTCAATGCTGACATTGCCTTTTTTTTTTTCTTTGCTTTTGTCTTCTCTTGCATTGATTTGAAGGATGTAACAACTTTGCACTTCGGTATTCAGTTAAATAGAGGCTTGAGTTTGGCCAAATCCCTGATTCAAGCAAAACAGTTGCTCTTTCAGCGCCTGAGAAAAACCAGGTGTATTGCAGAAATATCTGTTGTTGACACGCAATGCAAGTTTTACTTGGTTCTTTTTTTTTTTTTCTTAATTAATTTTTATTGGTGTTCAATTTACCAACATACAGAAAAACACCCAGTGCTCATCCCGTCAAGTGTCCACCTCAGTGCCCGTCACCCATTCCCCTCCAACACCCGCCCTCCTCCCCTTCCACCACCCCTAGTTCGTTTCCCCGAGTTAGGAGTCTTTATGTTCTGTCTCCCTTCCTGATATTTCCCAACATTTCTTTTCCCTTCCTTTATATTCCCTTTCACTATTATTCATATTCCCCAAATGAATGAGAACATACACTGTTTGTCCTTCTCCGATTGACTTATTTCACTCAGCATAATACCCTCCAGTTCCATCCACGTTGAAGCAAATGGTGGGTATTTGTCGTTTCTAATGGCTGAGTAATATTCCATTGTATACATAAACCACATCTTCTTTATCCATTCATCTCTCGATGGACACCGAGGCTCCTTCCACAGTTTGGCTATTGTGGCCATTGCTGATAAAAACATCGGGGTGCAGGTGTCCCGACGTTTCATTGCATCTGAATCTTTGGGGTAAATCCCCAACAGTGCAATTGCTGGGTCGTAGGGCAGGTCTATTTTTAACTCTTTGAGGAACCTCCACACAGTTTTCCAGAGTGGCTGCACCAGTTCACAGTCCTGGTTCTTTTAAGTATTCACTAGCCTGTTGGTGTGCACGCATCATGTGGGAGAGAAGGGAAGATGATTCTAGCGACCCCTCATGGTATAAAATACAATACGACGCCAACAGAGAGGACCTGGGAACAACGAACTCCCACAGAGAATCCAGGGAAACATAAGGGTAGAGCCATTCTTACAGGACGGGAGTGGTGTGTTGATAGGTCAGACCGCTCTGTGCACTATAAGGAGGGGAGAGTGAAATCTGAATTTTTAATGGACCACGTGTTTCATACAGGCTGGCTGGTCTTGCACGTGCAGACGACAATCTAGCGACGTCAGGGTGTGTGTTTCTAATCCAGTGTCAGTAAAACCTACCTGTGCTTGTTATAAAGTTTATGATTCAAGCTCCTCAAGCTATTGGAGGTGACTTTTGGTGAAGCAAAACTGTCCATTTTCTCATTTAAAAGTTTACTTGCAGAACATTTCATGTTGCCGGTTAGTCAGTCATGAAATAGTCTGAGTTTATGGACTGCATATATTTTTTAATGCATAATTTCAAATTAATGTAAAAGGTATCAACATTTTCACTAGGACCATATTTTTTTTTCAATTATAAGTACCTTTCTACCAATAGGAAAGGTGAGTTAAGTTAGTTGAAGGATTTATTTCATAAAATTAGCAAAACCACTGATTTGAAAGGTCCTTTATCCTCAGAAAGAGACCGGTATTACTAGATTATGCTCAATCGTTGTTTTCTAGATGATTTTCTAAAGTTCTTGAAAGGACATTCAGAGACTCAGGAGGAGGAAGTCGGGCTAGTTGTAAATTAAAAGCAATTTCACTAGTGACTACGGGAGATATTCTAATGGGAAATGACCTTGCTTTGTCTGTTTGAAGGAATATAAATGTCTAATTAATTGGCCGTGTCTACCTGAAGCCGCTCACATTTTGAAATGTGTGTGTGTGGGGGGAATCTTTCTAATAACTTCTCAACAGGATATCAGACATCTAATCTACTAAAGTCCTTATGACTCGTGTGAATATTTTGCTAATGTGCGAGCTCAGCCTGTGAGGAAACAAAGATGCAGGCACAGGATGTGGCGCCGAGTCCGCGGAGGGCAGGCAGCTGTGGGGCCACCAGACCAGCCAGAGGTGCTTGGCCCAAAGCCCGAGGGGCGTGTGCAGGGCTGCCCCGGCGCTAACGCAGTGCTCGCTGCTGTCCGCAGGATTTCCGAGGTCTCCCTGGCGGTGGGCCAGCCCGGCCGTGGAACTGCCACCGCACCTCCAGCTCGCCTGATAGAACGATGCGAGTGTCCTGCCGGCCACTCTGGCCTGTCCTGTGAGGTAAGCCGCCACCGCCAACCTGCACGAGCTCTCCCCACTCACCAGCCCGATGGAAATACGTCCAGAACCATCTTTGCTGCACTCCGCTTTCCTTTCCTCGTGCCCATCCTAACCTATGGATTTGTTTTTTTCCACCCTCTGCTCACAGCATGAGACACAGTAAGACAAGGGTGGTGGTGGTGTGACCTACAGGTGGGAATCACACCCGAAGGGAAATATTTGATGAGAATTAAAAGTACGGAGCAGTCAGGAAATAAGATGTTTCCGTGAGGCACCTTTATCATAGCCCATCTATTTTCTTGGCACCTCTTCTGGATGGCTAAAGACATTTAAGCCACAGTGGTTCTAAGATGTGGTTCTTTTGGGCTTTGAAAGATTGTTTTTATATGGACCATGACAAGACTTTGGCACTAAATAGCAGAATCTTCCCATGCACGTAGGCTTCCTGGAAGGACACATATTGTCCCCACAGTACCACCACCATCCAGTGGTTATATTTTTAAAATTGTTTATTTTGCTCTCTGGGATTTTCCTCTGATTACCTCTAGAACTGGCATATTTTCCAGATCTTTATCCTCTGGAAGTCGATTTCGTTTTTGCAAATATTGAATATTAAATATTAATAGGAAGAGTGTAATAAAGGAAAAAGTGGAATGGATGGGAAACTGGCCTGGGCTTGAATCTCCACTTCATCGTATACTCGGATTGAGACTTTGCACCATTTACTAAACCTCGTTAAGCTTCAGCTGGTAAACCTCCAAGTCCCTTGCTCACTGCCACCACACTCGCCACTGTCCTGCAGACCCAGAGTCCTCCCCACAGGAGGGGTGCCCAGAATCTGCTCCAGCTCCACAGTGCAGTTTCCTTCCTAGTAGGCAGACTGGTTTAGGCCCACAGCACACTGGTTAGACATTTTTAATACCTCTCCTGAAGAATCACATGAAGATGAAGTGACTTGTGACTCGAAAGCACTATTATAGTGCCTGACAGTTGTCAATGTTGGTTGATATCATAGTATTATTATGGAATAATTAATTCTATATCCATGCATTGACTTCCTTTATAGAAAATGGCATGAAACTTTTGTAGACAGGATTTGAGAAGTTTTACTAAGTACGGCTCATAAGGCAGGTGATGGCACCAGCTCAAAACGAAAGTAACTTAAAAATAATGAATAAAACCCTCTTGAGATGTAGCATGCTGTGATGAAGAGAGAAGCAGCTTGGTTTCACTGAATCCTCCCTGGCTCCGCCACTCGGAGAGAGGGCACTGGCTCTATTTGTGGCTGGCCCTTAGGATTTTTACCTGTAGAATCATCATGAGAATTGATTTGAATGAAAACAGGTGTGTGAAAGCCCTATTTTTAACTGAAATAAATTCCATGTTGTTCAGAGAGCAATATGGTAAGAATAACTGCAAATATCTGTGAAACGTCCTTGGAATAATTTTATAGCTTTGTGGCTCCTCCGAAAGGTGATATTCCCATGAATGTGTCTATACTGATCTAATAAATAATCAAAAAATCCACCTTTTTATTGAATCCTAACTCCCGCATATACATATGTGCACTCGTCCACATACTAGTAAGTGTATATGTAACACTTACAGACACAACCAACCAAAATACATGGAGTAGATGTGAACGATGAGACCGTGAATGTGGCACACGTAAAAGCTACCTTCTTTCCAATGAGCATAAAAGACTTGAAACAAAAGACATAAAGAACTTGAGATTTTTCTGGACAAGTGGAATTTTATCCCAAGAAGTGTTTGGCTATACTGTTGACTCACTGTGTGACCTTGGCCAATTCTTTAATTGTGATAAGGCCTGAGTTGCTCTACAATCATCCAACCTATAAAATAACAGGTTGGGTTTTGAAGTTTTGAAATTCTCTAATTCTGCAACATTATTTTGCTATTAAAGGTATTGAGTAAGTAGTCAAGACTGACTGGTAGCCGTCTTGAAGAGAAAGCTTTCCATGGCTACATTTTGTCTGCATGTGTTTAAAATAATCCTGTTCACTTACAAATAAAAATGTTGGTAGAGAAGCAAATTATTTTAATGCAATCTACCTTCTGTTCCAGATTTTAAATGTTAAAACCTCTTTTTACTGTGATTGGTAGGCTTTTTAAACAGCATGTTCTAAAACATGCATTCCCATTAATCTTAGTAATTTTTCATCATTATATGAAAATACATATTAGCACAAATAAACTGATAAATGAAGGAGATTAAGAAAACTAGGAACACATACAGACCAGCATCTGCATTGGTGGCTTCACCTATGTCCTGTGAATTTCACTTAAGCTCCTATTTACAGACAATAATTACAGTAATATCCTAGTGTTGAGATTATGGGGATAAAGGGCTGTCTCTCATAATAAGGTGCCTAAGGTGTTCTCCACAACCCATTGCCTCTAATCCATTATACATCTTATTTATAATTCATCTTGATTCTAAAGTGTAATTACCCAAGCATAAAATCTAATCATCAAAGCAAGAGCTAAGGACAGTGTTGAAATAATGCCTCCTATTCCAGTAACATATGCTTTGGGTCACGAATACACAAAGCAATTCCTCTACAATATTTTTGCCAAATGTATGGTATTCTAGAGACATTTGCATTTACAAGCTATTCATTTCCTGGTTTTACCCAAAATGTGGTTGCAAATAAATAGAATTAAGTGTTAGTTACTGCTGAAAATATAGCCGATTGTGAAGACGCTTAGGCCTGTTACCTGTCATCTCATGATGCTACAGCCCTGGTCATTGGAAATGTGAGTTTCTAGAAATACCCACTTCTTACACTTTGTGATTTGAAGTAAAGATCAGATTACCTTTGGAAGCTGAATAAAGGACCCAGTTTCCTTACTACATTTGTTGGTTTGGGGGCCATTGAGTTTACCATCCTTTGTTTCTGCTGTTTCTCACCATCGTCTGAGTTCACATGATTGCCTGACTGACCTAAACTGACCTAAACTTGGGTTAGGTTGTATGCAGAAACGGAAGATTGTCAGGACTGAGTATGCGGTTCTCTGCTGTAAGCTCATGGTGGTCAAAGAGTTGCAGTTGATCCCTAGAGCATATGTTCTGCAGTTCAGCCTCTGTGTCTTCACCCTCATGTTATAATAGGGCTGCTGGCTCACAGCTGAGCGGCTGCTGTCTACTGGGTCACCATTCAGAAGCTGTTACTTTGGCTACTAAAGCTAATTTTTTTAATGCCCCCGAAATAGATACCCATTATCAACTCATAAAACACAAAAGACAAACTAGTGAAAACAGACTTTTCTTCTTCCAAACGCACATCTCTCGGGATACCCTTTACCAATTTTCTTCTATGTGGAAGACCCAAAGACTGCTCTCCTGTGCACAAAAATATGGAGGAATGTGGCATGGCTCAGTAGGAAGACCTCGATATTCTGTCACCCAATGCAATATAGGACAATTACTCTTATTTTTATTTTTAGTCTTAAATGACTACATTTAAAAAAAACGTATCTGAGGTGCAGGCAACTGTGTTGATTTATCGTATGTGAAGCACTAAACATACTTCACCTTATTTAATCCTCCCAACAACCTTGTAAAAGAGAAACAACTGACCATGTGCTGAACGCTCACTATGTCCTGCACAACACCGAGTGCACTTCCCTAATGTACCTACACCAACACTGAGCACCTATTATGATCCCCATTTTATGGATGAGGAAATGGAAGCCCAGGCAAGTTATGAAACTTGCCCATGATCACCCAGCTAGAAAACAGCAAGACTGCAGTCTGAGCCTGGGTAACTCTGTTTCAGAAAACCTAGGCACACTTCCCTACTTAACAACATCCTCATGTTCCAGGTGAGGAAACTGCAACCCACAGTGTTCGAAACCTGTGTAAAATTGTATCAGTAAGCAGGGAACCAGCATTAAACTGAGGATTGCCTGGTTGCAAAATCCATGTCAAGAGATGATAGTCTTTCCACTGGCAACAGCACAAGTGTTTTTCTTGTTAAAGTCTGAGGAGGGAGGTGGGGGGTGTTGTGTAACTCTGCACCTGGAGCTGTGGGTTCTGTATTCTCTTTGTCTCCTTCCTCCCACATTTTTGTGCAAATGAGATGTGAACATTTTGATGAGATGCCATATTATGAAAATAAAGATAGAAGGACAGCAGAAGACAACTGAGCTATGCATAACTTTAGCACAAAGAAAGAACTTTGGGAAAGTTTGAGTTAGAAAAAAAGGGATACAATTAGGACAGTGTTTATTTGCTTTTTTAAAATTCTCCATTTTGTCTCAGAAAGCATTAGAGAGGGCTACAAAAAGTAGCTATTAT
This sequence comes from Vulpes lagopus, assembly GCF_018345385.1. NCBI lineage: Eukaryota > Metazoa > Chordata > Mammalia > Carnivora > Canidae > Vulpes > Vulpes lagopus. Next base: position 125,187,564 of record NC_054825.1, read on the forward strand.
CTTTCCTCTTTTATTCCGGCTCAAACATAATCTTTCTCACGAATTTTGCCCCAGTTCACTGAGAACATCTGATACTGAAAAACTCTCAAAAATGTCAAAAAGTGGAAAGAATAAAAACAAAGAGCTTCCAAGAAAGGAGGGGATTAAAATGGAATAAATACATCCAGTTCCTTTAAAAAGTGTTTTAAGGTTCTAACTCCAGCACTGTCTCTTGTTTTGCTAACTCATAGTAACTTAATCAGGACATAAAAATTAATCAGGATGTTAGAAGGAAAAGAAGATTCAGAAATCATCTGAGTTAATACGTTTGCTCATTTGTGGGATGGGGAAACCACGTCTCAATGCCACACAACTTGCCTGTATCCCTTAGAAGAAACTAGCTTGTAAAATCAAGGCTTCCATAATCATTTGTGTCACAGGATCAGAGTCCCTATGCCTTTTAAAAGAGAATGAGCAGCATGCCCGGGATTCTCAATTCTGGCTGCTTATTAGACTCATCTAGTAGTTTTAAAACAAACACTGGCCCCGCTCTCCACCAGTTAGATAAAAATTTCTGAAGATGGGGCATCTGGGTGGCTCAGTTGGTGGAGCGTCCAACTCTTGGTTTTGGCTCAGGTCATGATCTCAAGGTCCTGAGATGGAGCCCTACACAGGCTTCTCCCTGGACAGGGAGTCTGCTTAGGATTCTCTCTCTCCCTCTGCCTCTCCTTCCTCTCTCTCTCTCTCTCCCTCTCTCTCTGAAAAAAATAAAATCTAAAAAAAAATTATTTTAATTAAAAAAGAATTTCTGGAGGTGGAGCCAGGGTTATATATAAAACTCCTCAGATGATTCCATGTGCAGCCAACATCGGGAACGACAGAGCTAGGCCTCGAAGGTTCGACACAGAGCTCACTTGGCGCTGAGGCTCACGTTCCCGTTACAAGTGTTTTTGGGCTTCGTGCTGCTGTCTTCCCCGGGAAGAGCCATGGTAGTAGGGGATGTGGGTGAGTGTCAGAGTAAACTTCACCTGCCCTGCTCACCTTTGGATTTCATTTTATAACCATGAATTTCACGTACTTCCTCGATGAAAAGTCTTTCTTTCTTTCTTTCTGTCTTTCTTTCTTTCTTTCTTTCTTTTTTCTTTCTTATTTTTTAACAATGCCAGGAAGGGACACTTGGGTGACTCTTTGCATGTCACATGGGCCATCTTCTCCAACTCTACTAAAGGCAGTCCGGAAAATACACTTTTTTTTTGTTGTTATTGTTGTTACACAATCTAATTTTTATTTTTTATTTTTTTATTGGCGTTCAATTTGCCAACATCTAGCATAACACCAAGAGTCCCGCTCAGTGCCCGTCACTGAGTCACCCCAACCCCCCACCACCTCCCTTTCTACCACCCCTTGTTCGTTTCCCAGAGTTAGGAGTCTCTCATGTTCTGTATCTTTCTGATATTTCCCACTCATTTTTTCTCCTTTCCCCTTTATTCCCTTTCACTATTTTTTATATTCCCCAAATGAATGAGACCATATAATGTTTGTCCTTCTCCGATTGACTTACTTCACTCAGCATCATACCCTCCAGTTCCATCCACATCGAAGCAAATGGTGGGTATTTGTCGTTTCTAATGGCTGAGGAATATTCCACGTATACATAGACCACAGCTTCTCTATCCATCATCCGTCAATGGACACTGAGGCTCTTTCCACAGTGTGGCTATTGTGGGAAAAGTCCTGTTTCTAAACTTGATTCTTCCTCTGAACCTTTTAAAGTTTTCAACTTTTGTTAGAGATATAAAAGGAAGTTAAGAACTCTCTACTTGTGCAATTTTCACATTCACAAACACACACCCACACACACCAAACAAATACACCAGTAAAATAACAATAATTACATAGGTATCCAAGGATGAAATCCATGTAAAGAAAATCAGTTTTATTCAATAGTCAGCATACTAAAGAATGGGAACAACTCCGTGAAATATTTTTGAATACAATTTGAATCATTTGTTTGGTTTCTTAAATTAATTCCTCAGTCATAATTTCTACACCGTATTTGATAACAATGGCAATATGAGCCTTGATTTTAAATAACATGAATAGACTTATTAAAATATATGATTAAGTCCCCCATAAGACAAATGAGACTCAAAATATTGTGACTACTGCCCCGGATTTTCTGTATCAGCTTGCTCAAAGTTGGGACGTTACTTAATCTCATTAAAATTTCTTATAGGCTGTGATAAAAGCAAAGAGACTCCTAATTAAATGCTTAATGGAGATACTGTTACAGTATCCAGATCAAAATAAGCAAGGAGAGTGCTGACTAGTGATCTTTTTTCTTTTCTCAAGGAACCCTTTTGCATATACTGCTCTGGATAACCTAGTCCAGAACCAAAAGAACACAGAGGTATTAGGAAGTTCTTAATGTATATGCTTTTGTCCTGCTTATTCAGCAGTCGTCCCTTCAACAGGAGCAAAATATCCTGTGGGGAAAAAAATCCTACACAGCCCAAGTGGTAAGACCGCCCCTTTGTCATCTTCACTGGGACCTGAACAGCCAACTCTTACCTCCCACTCATAAATCAGACGACACCTGATAAATGCACTAGCTTCGCACACCAAAAGGCCTGAGCCTGGAACCCAAGACGTTCTTATTCCCTCTTCGGGGCTGTGGGCTCTCTTCCAGAAAGCCAGGGATGTGTTTTGATCCATTTGCATAATGAACCCGAATGAAGATGGAAGTCTTGATTCTGCATGTGTCAGCTTTGCTAGCGGTTTTCTGTTTGCTCTCAGATTTTTATTGCAAAATGAAAAAAATAAAAAAAAGAGAGAGATCAGGGCAGGATAAATTTTATTGGTGGCCTAATATTCCCAAGACATGAGAATTTTGAATTTCTTGCTTTTATCATCCTTAAATTATATCGATAAAGAAAAAATGCAACCATGACACTTTTCTATTTATTTAATATTTCTCTGAGTCTCATTGGACCTTAGCAAGTTGTCCAGCCAGCGTAGCAGGAACAGATTTTAGGCTGTCAGGGACACTGGAATTCTCTCCTTCGTCCAAATGACAATTTTGCCTTAAAACAAACCTTTTTGTGGAGGGAAGGACAACTGGGAGCTTTCTCCGACTGAGGGTGTGCGCGGGAACAGCCCCACGTGCCGGGCCGTCAGGGACCTGGCCCTCGTGCCTGAAGGTGCGTTGCCTCCCGCGCGGGCGGGTGGGTGTCCTCGTGCCACCAGGACCCAGGGGCGCCCAAGCAGCTTGAGCCCTGACCCCCCTGACCTCTTGCCTCTTCCTCCAGGCGTGCGGGCCAGGGTTCTACCGGCTGCCGTCAGAGCCGGGCAGTGCGGCGGCGAGGCCAGCCCTGGGCCCCTGCGTCCCCTGTCAGTGCCACGGACACAGCAGCCTGTGCGACCCCGAGACCTCCAAATGCCAGGTAAGCACCTGCCCCTCCCCGCCCACCCTCCTCTTTGCACAGAGGCCAGCAAGGACACGGCAGGGCCCTGAACACGTGCGGGTCCCAGAGGATACGTGCGGGGAAGGGCACTGACCATATTACACATTTTTAAAAGTAATTGAAGATTGATCATTCGGAGAAACCACTGCCTATATCAAAAAATAAAATATTAACAGCGTTTTAGAAGAACACCCGAGGACACCACTAGTTATCTAAAAATCATACAGGGCGGCTTTTTTTTTTTTTCTGATTATATACCATAAGAAACTTATAAAGAATTTGGAAATCATGTAAAAATATTTTTAAAAAATACAAGTCATCCAAAATTCAACATAAACGTTTAATATTTTAGGTATTTCCTAGGAATTGTGCGCATGTGGGTATAAATAACGTATAAAACCATGTCTTGGCATTTGCTTTTCAAATGTGCCGATTACGAGCATGTTATGTTGCCGGATGTTCTTGGGAATCTTTAGTCTTTGACTGGGTATCCCCTATTTACCCTTCTCCCTGGAGTTCCAGGCCCTCTCGGTGGTGGGTGGTGGTGGTACACCCCCACTAAGGGCCCGCTATGCCCTTGGCCCCCTCCGGCCCCGCGAGAAGTCCAGGTCTGCTGTGCCACCAGCTGGGCCGCCCTGGACGCTCACCCTCACCAGCTCCGGGCACCACGTTGCTAAGCGCCCCCTCCTCGTCTCTTGAACCCGCATCTCCTGAAACCCTGCCCTGAGGCTTCTGGAACTCAAGGTGGAGACTCAGCAAGGGGGAGACCCAGTCTCCCTCTTCTTTTAAAGTCCCCTGAGCTTCGCTGTCCCCGACCCAGTGCCCTCCATACCCCCCAAGGGGTGGCTCTTGCTTTCACACTCTACCCGCCCGAAAGTAGGCAGGTGGCCCTGCCCCCATCGCCTCTCTCGTATCATCCTCCTTCCTCCTCCTTCCTCCCCCATGACAATACGCTGAGTCTTTGCCCCATCGACTTGACACCTACTCATTGACGCTCTCTACCAACCCCCAGCTCACCCACCTCGTTGCTTGGAGATCTTTCCTCCATATCATCGCCATTCTCTCCAGCACTCTTCCTGTCATAATTCTTGGGGACTCTAATGTTCATGAAATCACTTCTTTCCTACCCTTGTCTCTGTTTCTTGTCCTCACCCCAAGGTGCTGTCCTAGAACTTGTCATTATGAGAAATAGCAGTGCCTCCACAGTCTCGGGGGCAGCTCTCCTCTACTCTGACAACCATCCCTTTTCTCTCCAGTTCACTTCTTGGCGCGTCAGCTCCAGCCTCTTTAGTCTCACCGTCGATGCTCACACCTTTTCATGGTTGCTTAGCTCCTTGGTGCCCACACTCTCTCCACCCGTTTAACATTCACGACCCTTCGTTAGGATCGCTGCCTTGGAATGTTCGTTCCTCTTGCTACCCCTTCACGTGCTTCTGCCCAGTTAGCCCTCGTTCGGTCCTACGGCCCCACACCTGTGCCTTCCAAGCCCATGTCGCTGTTGAGGAACACAACTGTGCTGTGTCCCCCTGTACATCCATCCTCACTCCCCACGATGGCCCCTTTGTGAGCTCTGCAACGTACCACTGTCCCTCAGGCCTCTTGCTCCTCCACATTTCTGGATGATTACTTCATACCTTCCCCTTCCTCTTCAAGCCCCCACACCCCACCCCCAGCCCTTTGCCAGCTTTACTCTCAACTGATGGTCATGCTTCTTATTTTATTGATTAGAAGGAGTTGGAATAGAACTAAAACGACCTTCGATTACCACGTGTACCCACCTTTCTACGTCTGTGTGCAATCACTGACTCCTATCATTTTGGATAAGCTTTTCTTACTTCTAGAAAAGATCAAGTCTGCACTTATGCTCTAGATCCCAGCCCTTTCTCCTGCTCAAGGGCATCATTCTGCCCATCCCTATTTACCTCTTTCTCACATCATCACTTTTTGGTTCCTTTACTATCTTAAGAAGTAATAATAATAAAAATAAAACAAAACACAAAACAGGGACGCCTCAGTGGCTCAGTTGGTTGAGCCACAGGCTCTTGGTTTCAGCTCGGATTATGATCTCATGGGTCATGGGATCGAGCCATGCAACTGGCTCCATGCTCAGTGGGGAGTCTGTTCGAAGGTTCTCTCCCTCTGCCCCTCCCCCCACATGTATGTGTGTACATGTGCTCTCTCTCTATTCTGAAACAAATGGATAAATCTTTTTTTAAGATTTTACTTATTTGGGGATCCCTGGGTGACTCAGCAGTTTACACCTGCCTTTGGCCCAGGGCATGATCCTGGAGTCCTGGGATAGAGTCCCACATCGGACTCCCTGCATGGGGCCTGCTTCTCCCTCTGCCTGTGTCTCTGCCTCTCTCTCTCTCTCTGTGTATGTCATGAATAAATAAATAAAATCTTTTTAAAAAAGATTTTATTTATTCATTTTAGAGAGAGAGTGAGAACATGTGTGCGTGCGTGGAGGAGGGGGGGCAGAGGAAGAGGGAGAACCTTTAGCAGACTCCACAATGAGCATGGAGCCCCACATGGGGTTGGATATGAGATCATGAGCTGAGCCAGAGTCAGGAGTTGGGCATTTAACTGACTGAGCCACCCAAGGAGCCCCATAAATGGATGAATCTTTAAAAAAAATTAATTAAATAAAAATAAAAATAAAAATGAACTCTCTGGACTTCACTTTCCTTCTTGACTTCTCTCACTTCATTCCCCTCCCTATATACAGTGAAGAGTTGTTCATACTCTCTATAGTTTTTCAGGATAGTGGTAGAGGCAAAAATTATTAATAAATAAATATTTATTTATTAACATTTCCTTTTCTATATAGTTTCTCTCTTCCGTTCTCTCTTCAATTATTTAAATCAAGCTTTTGCCTCTACCACTATCCAGAAGCCAGTGATCAATATTCAGCCATCAGTCTTCTTTCTTTTTCTTTTTTTTTAAAGATTTTATTTATTTATCTTAGAGAGAGAGAGAGAGAGATAGTAACAGAGATAGTGAGAGAGCATAGGTGAGGAGGAGAGGAAGAAGCACAATCCCTGCTGAGCAGGGGACTGACACAGGGCTTGATCCAGGACCCTGGGACCATGACTTGAGCCAAAGGCAGATGTTTAACGTAGCCACCCAAGTGCCCCAGTCTTCATCTTTCTTAATCAATCAGCAGCATTTGCTACTCTAAATCATCCATTCTTCTTGAAAGTTTTTGTTTGGTTTGTTCCCTGGACATGCTGTTCCAGGGATTGCTAAACCAGGTGACTACACCTTGTGTCTCCTTTGCTGTGTTTCCCCCCATGCCTCAAATCCACATACTGGGGTTCGCAGGATTCAATCCTTGGAACAGTTGGCTTCTCTAACTATGCTCACTCCCATGGTGATCTTGCCTAAGCACATGCCTTTCAGTACCTACACTGAGAGACCATGGTATTTACCCTTGTTTCTATGATTAAATCTTAGATCCAAATCTTTAATCCTTCTAGAATTTATTGTGATATGAGGAGGTATCTTTCTTCAAGTATATATTACTTTAAAGAAATATTTATTTACTAATGTTTCCTTTTCTCCTTGATACATCATGGTATCTGAATATATACAAATTTGTTTATCCATATTAAGATATGTTAAAGGTCATCTGTTCTGTGCTATTTACCTTCTAGTTCATGTTACAGTATTCTGACCACCTTCATTTTATACTAAATTATAATATCTGGCAATGTAGGGGCCCCTGGGTGACTCTCAGTCAGTTAAGTGTCTGCCTTCAGCTCAGGTCATGATCCCAGGGTCCTGAAATCGAACCCCACATCAGGCTCCCTGCTCAGTAGGGAGCCTGCTTCTCCCTCTGCCTCTCCCCTTGCTCATGCTTTCTCTTTTTCTATCTTAAATAAATAAAATAAATAAATAAATAAATAAATAAATAAATAAATAAATAAATAAATATTTTATGAAAATCTGGCCAACCAAGGCCCTTTCTTTTTCTTTTCCCAATTTCTTGACTAGATGTAATTATATATTCTTCTAGAGGACATTCTGATTCACAATTTCAATCTCTTCACCAAAGATGTTACTGGACTTTTATTGGAAGGCATTAAACCTATGGGTAAAGAATTGATGTCTTTACACTATTTAGTTATCCTCCCTCAACCCAGGAGTATAATACTCTTTTCTATTCAAAACCTTTTTGTGTCTCACAGTGAACTGTTTTTTATCATCACCTATATAGGTTATGCATTTCTTACATTAAGCTTATTTCTATGTATCTTACATTTTTACTTCAATGGTGAACATTACATTCTTTTCCACTTCAGTTTTTTTACTAACTTGTCACTACTGACAAACATTAATAGAATAGATTTTTTTTACATGTGTTTGATATCCAACCACTTTGTTTTTAGTTCTAGGTGTTTCTCAGTTGATTCTTTCAGTTATTTATATATTTATAATAATATTATTTGCAAATAGTTATAATTTGCAAATACTTTCTTGCCAGAAGGTGTATCTACTATAATAGTTTTATGTTTTTGCATTAAGTCTTCTAAAAAGGTTGTATAGGAAGATAGCCTCCTATCTTATGCATAATTTTAATATGAATGCCTCAGGTCTTTCACCACGAAGTATGATGCTGGTGTTTAGCTTAAGATAAATATCCTTTACCATGTTGAGAAATTTCTTTTTATTCCTGGTCTCTTAAAAACATCTCCTTTCAAGTCAGGTTAGGATATTGAAATTGATTATGCGCTTATTTGTGAGGAGTAGAGTAAAAGTAAAGATGTGTTAAATATATACATTTTAGATATAATCATATATTTCTTTTTACCTTAAACAGAGTGATGAATGATATTATTAACTGAATGAATAACTGAATAATATTAACCATCCTTGAATTCCTGAAATAACTACTATTTGTTCAGTGTGGTAGTCTCTCTCTAATCTGCTGGCTTGTAAAATTCAATAAATAATTTCAAGAGAGGGGATTAATTTATACATTTTTAAGTGAGAATTAGGTACATTTTTCCTTCTTATGTAATCTTCACTGGTATTTTTTAACAGGGCTATGTTTAATTCATAAGATTAATTTATTTTATTTTTTTAAGATACATTTATTTCTTTTATATATATATAGAGAAAGCACGAGTGGAGGGAGGGGCAGAAAGAGAGGGAGAGAAAGAATCTTAAGCAGACTCCACACTGAGCATGAAGCCCTACTCGGGGCTTGACCTCACACCCTGAGATGGTGACCTAATCTGTAATCAAGAGTCGGATCCTCAGCTGACTGAGACACCCAGACACCCCCATATGATTAATTTTAAGACATCTATAAAGGATAAAGTTTAATTTCATATTTTAGAATAAAAATTGTCTTTATATTGTCCTCTTTAGAACAATTGGCTATTATAGCTGTTGTGCTACATGTCTGTGTTTTGGGATATCCCCAAATGAAGTGCAAAAATAAATACATGTGCACATCAAACATGCATAGCTAGTATAAATAGCTGTGTTCTGAATTTTTATATTTTCCTTCAGGGAACATATAACTTTTGAATTTAGGCAACTTTATTCATCTTTGAAATAGCCCCAGGAGGCAAATAGGAAATAGCTATTATTACTCTGATGCTGTAACTGAGGAAACTTGAAGCATACTTATTTCTTTTCTATGTGTAGTGTTTAATATCAACACCATTACACAGAGCAATGCCCTCTACTCTGGACAGAGTGGTCATAAGTATGAATCTGGGGTCAGATGCCTTGGTTCCAATCCTGGATTCATATCTTGTGGGCTGTGGGAGCCCAGTCAGTTTATCTCAAGTCAATGGGGTCTTAGTTTCCTCACTTATAAAATGAAGATAATAATAGTACCTACCCATAGTTTTTGTAAGGATTTAATGAAATACTATATAAAGGGCACAGAACACTACTTAGTACATGGTAAGCTTCAGAGAAGAAAGAATAATGATGATGATGATGATGATGATGATGATAGTAATTACCGTACATGTTATCTGCCATTTATAGTCTAAGAATCAATCAGATAATAATCAAAACATGAAAAAATCATTATCTCTGGCACCATGCCAAATATCCTCACCTTTTTTCTTTAGATCTTTCTTGAAAAACATGGAGAGGGGAAGAAAAACACTATAGAAAACTTCATAGTCTAAGCATTTCAATTTTTAAATAAAATCCACATCTCTTTGTAACTATTCTCTTCAAATTCCTGATGATACTTATCAGAGAACTGTTGCTTCACTCTAGATATTAATATATCCTACACATAGACGTGTTACTACCAATAGCTCAGTGACTATTGTCCCTTAAGGAAAATTTTCTTCAAAATGGAAGAGCAAAACCTATGTGACATTGAACCCCAAGCCAAGTGGAAGCAGAGGCTAGGGAATAAACATTAATCAGTAAGAAACATACACCTGCAGACCCTCTTAGGTAGATAGATAGGTAAATAGATAGTTTTTCCAAGTTGATATAACACAAACACCTCTATCTATCTGTATCTACAACTGTCTGTATATACTGTCACTACATCCCCATGGTCAGTATTATTTTTCCGATTTTTTTCCTTTTTTTTTTTTTTGAAGAGAATATTGAATTCTCAGCTAGCTCAAATAGCTTTTGAAGACCAAATAATTTGTGAAAATATTATTTTCACTCTATCACAATTCTTATTTTAAAATGAAAAAATAAATTATTATGATCTGCTCTGTTATCTGAAACCACTAGCATCTATGATTAAGCAATTAGTCCTATATTTGGTAAACAGACTTATAACTAGAATCTACCGTGTTTAAGGTTAAACCCTATCTTATTGAATTTATCTAAAAACCTAACCAAATAGAGATTGTTGACATTTCATTACAACTCTGAACATTAATGCTTAGAAAATCTAAGTAACCATTAGATTCTTGGCTAAAATGTTAAGAATCAGGTTTCAAATCCACTATAAAATGCTACCTACAGACTGAGAGAGCACACACACTGTTATCTGATTAAATGATTTGATTTAGAAGGCCCAGGTGAATTCTATCCGAGACTACTGATAGAATCTGCAAATATGATTAAGAGTCATGTATGAAAAATATTTGCAAAAATCATGAAAATATGAAATTTTCCGTAGGATGGAAAGCACTGAAATGCCACTCTGGATTTACAAACGAAAGTAAAATGTAGCAAACATTGATTTTGATCTCCACTAAAACATGCGAATTGCTTACTTAACTAATATCTGTCAAGTGTAGAAAAATAAATACAGCTCATTAGAAATCAGTACAGGTTCACTCAAAATAAATCATTTCAGACTAATTGCTAGGGTTATTATATGTATATCTGAGACCCTTCTTGAATCCCATTAGAATATCAAATTCATCAGAAAGTGTAACACATCATATCTCAGATCCAGCAAAAATAGGAACAGCTACCAAATGTCCAACACTGTCTACATGTGTGCCAGGACCAAGGCTGATCACTACAGACAGATTTATTTTCTCATTTATTCTTACAGTGAACTCGTGGTGTTTATAATCGTTCCTTCTTTTACAGTTGATGAACGAATGCTGACAGAAATGAAATAATTTGCTTATGTCATAAGCCAGTACAGGTCAGATCTATGATCCAAACTCTGGTTTGTTTAAATAAGAGTTTGACAGAATGTTTCATGATATTTTCACAAACAAGTTTGAAGAATCGGGCCAGATAGTAATCAGTTAATAAGTTTAACAGGTATAGAAGCTGCTGAACTTAGTAACCAATTAACAAGTCTGATGATTGTAGAAGTTGCTCTACACCTGAAGCATGTTCAGATCTCCAGTGATGAGACCTAGGCTTTGTGTTTCACCGCATCTTGTTCAAAATCATCAGTGATCTGGATGAGATCTACCAAATAGAGGATGTAGAGCCGAAGTGTTACCTAATGTATGAGATGGTGGTCAAGAAGCTAAAAGAGCCTGACAGGTGGAAGGATGAGCCACAATTAACAAGATGAAGTTAATATAAAAGGTTCTGAAGTAAGGCAGGCTCATTTGTTTTATTCATTCTTGTGGCATTTAATACATATTTCCAATGGACAGGTATTGTGGTAAGTGATGAGAAGATACCAAGGTAAGGAATGCAGGGGCCTTGCCCTCTAGGAGCTTATAGTCTAGTGTTTATAGGGAGAAAGCAGAGGAAATGGCATGTGGTAGTAATTCCTGTGAAATAGGAGTTTTTAGTTGACTGCAGAGTCATGTATATAAGATCCAGATCAGGGAAGGGAGTACAGTCACTTTATTTGCAAATTTCAGGTAGAGGCTTTTAATATGTATTTTAAGAGAAATTCTGAGTAGTCAAGATTATCAAATGTTTAACTTGAAGAAATATGTAGAAATAATACTATTTTGTAGACATTTGAGGACTGCCTTGGGAAATGGAAATAAGACTTACTCTTCACAGCATCAGAAGGCAGAACTTGGATCATTGACTGAAAATTAGAATTAGACATGTTTTCATTCAACATAAGGAAAGCTTCATAGCTTATCATTGTATAAGATGAAAAGGGCTGCCTTATGAGGATCCATTCATTCAGTAACATATTGAAGAGGAAGTGTGGAGGCATCCCTTTAAGGAAAGAAGGCTAAGCTAAGCAACTTTTCACCTCAGAGCTAAGGAACCAAATAGTACTAATGTTACATTATTTGGTTTAGTGGAAGGAATATATAGCACCAGTTTTCCCATGTGCAAAAAACCATGCATATCATATATTCTAATCTGTTATTGGAAAGGTACTAGAACATACAATATCACTCTTGAGAATATAATTTAACTTCTCGTTACACATATAAAGCATAGGAATTTTTCCTAAAGATTAATTTCTATTCAAGACAAATATGTCTCAAAATAGGAAAGTCGAATGAAGGGTCTGTGTCAAAAAGTTTCAAAAATAACATCATGATTTATGTGCTGTGTTTATGGTCCTAAACCAGAACATTTGGTTTCGTTAACCGAGTTGTAAGTCAGCAACCCTGTGAAAGATTGTCCAGAGAAGGTTAAAATATTTGCTTGATCTATGAAGAAATTACATAGAGTGGTAGGTATAAAAGCAGCAAATCGTATTTTTGAATCTGTTTCTGGTAATGATCAACATCAAGTGTTTTGAGTCAATTATTAATGCTATATTAGGTTATGTAAAATAATTCATTATGCACTGGGTTTGTTTTTACCAAAGCAAAATGCTGGTAAGTTTTCAAGATCTTTTTTTTTTTTTTTGGCACATGTTTATTTACATAAATGTAAAATATGTTCTTAAAACACTCCCCAGTTTACTCTTACCATTCGGCACCTTTCCAAATGATTTACACTGGAGTTCATAGGTAATTATTTTATCTTGGACCCAGTATCTCTTGCTATGCTGTTCTTAAATATGAGATGGCTATTTCATTGCTAAAATACTGGTTAGCCTTGGATAGCTGAATAAAAGAGGATCATGGTACTTATACAATAAATCCTAATTTAAAATACAACAAATTACCTTGCTCTGTTAACCACATTTCTGTAAAGTCATTAGACTTGAAACTTGGCCTTTTTTCATCTTAAGTGGACTGACCAAACAGGCTCTCTGGGGTGAGAGAGGCCTCTAGGTTGCTGGCCTGGCATTTGAGCAGGTGAGAGTCACTCCAGATGAAATGAACAGTACAGAAGTATTAGGTTTAAAGAGAGATGAGCTCAAGTTTTGATATTTCAAATTCAAGGCGCTTTTGTTATATAAAAGATCTGTCCAGGAAACATTTGGAAATGTAAGTCTAGAACTCATTAGAGCTATCTGGCCTGACTATATAAAATTTAGAGTTTTTGGCAAATGGATGATAATTAAAGTCATAGTAATGGGTGAAATCACCCAGGTAGAGTGAGAAAAGTGGGAGGAACAAGTGAGAGCCACAGTTAGAATCAACAACACCAATCTTCCTACACAGAAAGGGAAGAAAGAGTCCACGAAGGAGCATAAGAAAGAGTAGCCATAAAATTAGGAGAAAAATCAGCAGACCCCACCATTAAAGAAACCATAGGAAGAAAATTTTCAAAGAGTAGCCAGAAATATTAGCTGCTGCAGAAAATTCATGTATCATGAGGACTTATTATTGTCAGTAAATTTTGGTTTATCAACGAAGATCTTATTAGTGAGCCTGGAGTTATGGTGACATCAGAAGCTTTCTTAAAGTGGAGAGAGCTGAAGGGAGATACAGAAATCAGGAATGTAAACAATGCTTTTAAAATGAGCACTGGGTGTTATTCTGATGTTGCCAAATTGAACACCAATAAAAAATAAATTTATTATAAAAAAAACATTCTTGAAAACAAAAAAAATTAAAAAATAAAAAATAAAAGAAATAATAAAATAAAATAAAATAAAATACTTATCAGGGGGATCCCTGGGTGGCTCAGGGTGGCTCAGCAGTTTAGAGCCTGCCTTCTGCCAAGGGAGTGATCCTGGAGTCCCAGGATTGAGTCCCACATCAGGCTCCCTGCATGGACCCTGCTTCTCCCTCTGCCTGTGTCTCTGCCTCTCTCTCTCTCTCTCTCTCTCTCTCTCTCTCTCTGTGTGTGTGTGTGTGTGTGTGTGTGTCATGAATAAATAAATAAAATCTTTAAAAAAATAAAAATAAAAATAAAATGCTTATCAAGGATAGGATGGAAATTTCCAGAAACTTGAGGCCCCAGAGATGCTTTTTGAGCTACCGAAGTCTGGACCAACTTCAAATGCTAATGGGAAAAATGAGCAAAGAAGGGAAAAGTGCAATTGCTGATGAAAAGGGGGAGGCAGAAAGGCAAGGAATCCAGTTTAGGAAGAGAGTAGCTTTAGACAAAGCACAAGCACCACTTCCTATGGACAGAAATAAATGCTAAGGGATGGAAAGTACTGCAAAACAGATGGTGAGTCTTTCAAAGGAAGCTGGGGGAACTCAGATGAGTGCTTCCTTTTCTCTGAAAATAGGGGGATGGAGAATGAGAGTATTTGAGATTTGTATCCTATTATATAGGAAACTGGATCCACTTTATTATAAAAGCATCTGTAAGTGGCATATTTTCAAATATAGCCTCCAAAATGGAGAAAACAGATCAATGGCCTAAAATCCATCATGGTAATGTCATGATTTCACCTTATGCAATAGCAGAAACTCTGAGAAAAAAAAAAGAGTCAAGAGAAGTTCTAAAAATTTACAATCCCATGGCAATGTCTGGAGAAGTGACTTCAATTACTGTGTGTTGTGAATAAGCACACACCCCATACCAGACGTTGTCTGGCCATTAGGACACACAGAAAACTAAGTATGTGTTTCTTGATTGATTGAATGCAGCCAGAAGCCCAGCATGAGGGATGTGGGCCCAGTTCAGTATGGAGCCCACGGGTGTCTCTGTGGCTCCAACTGAGTTGTTCAGATCAGCCCACTAAGGTAGACCGTGTGATATTACTGACTTTTTGGCTTCTCAATTTTCCTTTTGATATCATTGATAAGAAGTCATCCTTCTGATCACTCTTAACCCTGTGTTGTAAAATCAAGCTAAAATACAACCCCATGTTCCTCCTGTTTCCTCCTTTTTCTCAACTCCCAAAGTCAAGTATCAGATTTCCATTGGAAAACAGTCAATATTGCATTCCTGCTGCCATGCCTCTTATTTGCCATTTTAAAATTACTTTCCCAAAGTAGAAATAAATTAGTGTAGGGTTGGATGTCATTTTACCTTTTCCCCTTCACTTGATTCCTTTCAGTACCTGGCACGTAGCTCTCCCTATGTCCTTATTATATGAATTACTGCGGTGTTTTAAATATAATTCAACTTTATGAGAATTTTAATTACAAAACTTCCCACTATTCTGAAACTATTCTCATTTCCTTATGGAAATATCTTAAACCATATTACCTGAGTGCCTCTTATTATGCAAACATGAGAAAGAAAATATTGACCTGGGATTCCTGGTTTCAAATTGGGTCCTCTCTATTTATAAAGAGTTATCAACATATGACAAGAATTAGATAAATAGCATTCTTAGTGTAGGAACTTGGGTGACCTTTTTCTTTGCTCTCGTTGCCTCTTAAAACATTTATGCTTTCCACCTTGGTTTGGTTTTCGAGCGTCCTCTGACAGGCTAGGACTAAGGTCCCAGCATTCTTAGTACTTTTTTAGCACCTTGTGGAGAAGAAACATAAATGTCCAGATGATATAATAAATTATAGAAATTTGTGAAGTATGTTCCCCAGATTAGAATAAGAGAAAATTTATACAGAGATTGATACAAGAAAAAGAGAAAATAAATTCTTATTGTCAGTATAGCTACAACAGCCCAGTATTAGTTTCTCTTATGAAAGAATTTCTTTAAAAATATGTATATCAAGGGGCGCCTAGGTGGCTCAGTTGCTTAAGCATCTAATTCTTGATTTCAGTGCAGGTCATGATCTCAGGGTCACGAGATGGAGCCTCGCGGTGTCGTGTCCCTGATGGGCATGGAGACTGCTTAAGATTCTCCCTCTCCCTCTCCCCCAACCCACCCGCCACTCACCCTCTCTCTCTCTCTAAAAACAAAACAAAACAAAACATATATATATAATATGTGTACATATATATATCAAGTATATATATATACATATATATATCAAGATCTTTCAATGATATGTGTGTGTGTCTGTGTCTGTTCACAGGAGCTGTATGATAAATTACATTCTAACTCTCAGTAAAGTGAAAAACAAACTTCTCCACCCCCCCTCCTTTTTTTTTAACAGAATTGTCAACATCACACTGCTGGTGACTTCTGTGAACGATGTGCTCTGGGATATTATGGAATTGTCAGGGGATTGCCAAATGACTGTCAGCAATGTGCTTGCCCTCTAATTTCGTCCAGCAACAAGTAAGATTAAGAAATATTACCATATTTCCCAATCAGTAGCACCATCTGTGTAGCACAAGGCTTTCTATGATTTAACTATTTTTTCCATGTAGACAAAAACTCAATGTAAGATATTTTTTTAAACAATGTAAAAACATGACAAAAGTGAGCACATGATGGTCTATGGTTTATTTTTCCATTCAAAGCCTGTCCCAAGTAAATAATACTAATTAAAACGTAAATGCTCATATTGACATAATTTATGTTTATGAAATAAATGATATATACACGTGCATAATTTTATACACTTTTATAAGGATCTTGTATTTGCATATAGTTCTGACATAAAGTCAGCTATGAAGAATTATTTGAGTGCATATTATATGACTTTTGCAACTCTTTCCATTCATCTTGTGTGTTTAATTCACAATTTGTAAAGAATTATCAAGAAAATAATTGAAAAAAAATAGTTAAAGGAGGGTGACTTATTTTTCTGCTCCAAAATAAGTCCATGTTTTCCAGAATCACAATCCTTTTCTGTTAAGATGGTCTGAGCTTGGTACCATGGAAACACAGCCACAAGGGGAAACAAAAGCCAGAATATTTTATTTCAGTGCTGTCTGCACATTCTGCATTGGTTTATATATTGATGAAAACCCTTGTTGCAAAGGCTGTCTATACTTTGAGCTAAGTGATTTATAGACTTCAATTTTTACCTGGTAGGGCAATTTTTTCTCTAAGAATTTGCTTTTGAGGAGACTGTACAGCAGTTTGTTCAGAATTAGAATCCTGGACACCTTATCTTGAGTTGTTTTGGGGATTTTTTCTTCATCATTGGCTTTATATACATCCTGAAAATATTTTCATCTAAATCGTCTCCCTTTCTTCTGCAAGCTCGTCTTTTTTTGTTTAAGAGAATCACAGATCTTTTGTCAAATATAAACTGTTAGATAAACTCTTCTATTTGTTCACCCAACCACCAAGTGGTAGGTGTATGAAAAGTCATATTATGTATATTTTCCTCTCCCTAATCTCCCTCTCAGATTTAAACAAGAGAATGCTATTTATTTTTTTTTGTTATTAAAATGTGAGCCATTGGATTAGAAAGATTCAGCAATTAACTGATCATTTCTTTGGTAACAATGAATCATAACATCGGTTGAAAAGGCTCACAATAAAACATGTCTTAAGAGAAGTCAACTTAAATGTCAAGGGAATTCAAAGGCACAAAATACCACACTCGATTTTGGAAGCTTTAAGAACATATGGAAAGAAGTAGTAGCATTTCTAATAGATCATAAACGGTGGATGGGAAGGTTTCTGTTGGTGGAGATAGCAGGAGATTACAGGAACAAAAGCTTAGGAACCAGTTCTTCATGTTTACGAACTAACAAGAGCTTGCAGCATGGAGTTCAGATAGAGCTCATAACGGCAGGTGAAGATGAGTAGGAGGATGGAGGCCAAGCTATAGAAATCCTTGCATACCCATCTAAGAAATTGTTCTTTAATTTTCTCCGTAATGAGGACACACTGCAAGTTTTTAGTTAAAACAAACAAGCAAAAAGGTTAATGTGATCAGAGCCACACTTTAGGAAGACTGTTATGGGAGAGGTAAGTAAAATGTTGAATTCAAACAGGCCCAGGAACAAAGTGAAGAGCGTGATTAATTTAAGCTGTTGTGCTAATTTTGCAATTTTTATGAGAACCTGAAGGTAGGCCGTAGGCACAGGAAGGAAGACGAGGGGACGGTTGTAAGAACATGGGTGAATGCAGCTCTCCAGAAGTGCTAACAAATTTGGTATGAGGGGTTGGGGCCAGGCAGGAGTTGAAGCCAAGCGTTGATAACTGGGTTGACCTCACGAAGGGTAATGCGATTAACCCGAACCGGGAATTCAAGAGAGAGCTGCTGCAGAGGACAGAAGAGCGATGCTCCATATAAGTTCAAATTGAAAAATGAAAGATCTGTCCAGATGGAAATATGCAAATAGCTGCAGAAAATGAAAATAGAATTGGAAGGGCAGATGAAGGAAGAGATATGTTAATAAATGAATTGAAATTGGGTAAGATTTCCCAGGGGCGTGTTACCCAAGGGGACCACGTGGAAAGAAGGAAAGATGGAATGGCCTCCACTAGAGAAACCAGAAGAGAAAGAGGAGCCAAGACGGGAGCTGTCAGGAAAGGAGCTGAGACCCTTCCCCCCCCAGCTAAGGACACCCCCAGGGAGAGCGCAGCTGCTCCCAGAGGAGACCAAATACACATGGGAGCGCTTACCCCTGAGGGTCGTGGGGCAGTTTGACAGTCAGTAGTGGAAACAGGCACCGTGGTAGCAGGTATCAGTTTATCGCTTTAAGAAATGTCAAGGAAAAGAAAGTGCTACCGTGACCCGGTGAGCAGGATCGATAAAAGGGTATGTTTTCATTTTCATTTTCTGTGATTTTTATAATTTAAGTATATTTTTATGGAAAGAACCCTGTAAGAATCAAAATACCAAATCAAGGTGGCCAGTTCAGTGGCTTTCAAGCTTTCTTTACTGCTACCATTGTAAGAATTCATTTTTTTTAATATCATAACTCAGTATGTGAAAAACTTACATGCATATAATACATATTTTTATAAATATGTATATCCTCTAAAAATTTTATTCGATTTTATTCCCTTGCATTATTAGAAGAAATTTTAGTTCAAACCTACTAGAGTGATTTCGGGACGCACTCCTATCACCACCACCTAAAGCTTAACATGTTAATTAACAAACCAAAGACCTGTGTGTGGTACGAAGAGAAGAATTAAAATACAAAGCAAGAATAAATAAATTAATTAAATAAATAAATTAATTAAATAAAATAAAATACAAAGCAAGGAAGCCAGCCAGAGTAAAGAGGAGAGACTCTTCTTCCCAAGAGAGAAAGATAGATTCTAAAAAAAAAGAGAAAGAAAGAAAGAAAAGAAAGAAAAGAAAAGATTCTGAACCACGGATGTAGGAGGCTGAGATACCTCCTTTCCGTGACTCTGATCTGCGCAGCCAGGGAAAATGAAGGAGTGAGGCATGGGGAATGATGCTCGCTCATTTCCACACGTTAGTTTTTCAGTATTTCTTACCAAAGCAAATATGACACACTGTCAACCACCGTGACTGTGCAGCATTGCTCGGGGTTTTCCACCACCTACTCCAGGAAAGGTCGGATAGTTTTTCATCAAAGTAGAAGAAACCCTGACCCTCTGCAATCTGACCGCCTTTCCCAATCAGTGCCCTCTCCTCTTCCCCGGTGATGCCGCGTCTGAGTCCCTTGTTCTTTCCCAAACACGCTAGCAATCTCTGCCAGAAAGAGAAAGACAAAAACTGTCTGGTTTCACTTAACGTGTGGAATTTTACAAACAGGAACCCACTGAAACCAAATGTGGAATGGCGGTTGCCAGGGAGTAGGGAGTGGGGGAAACCAGGAGAGGCTAGTAAAAGGATACAACTTCAGGTGTAAGACGAAGGAGATCTGAGGATCTACTGATATATAACATGGGAACTGTAGCTGATAATGCTTTATTGCATAATTGGAACTTGCTAAGCAAATAGGACTTATGTTCTCACCAAAAAAAAAAAAAATATATATATATATAGGCAGCTATGTGAGGTGTAGATGTGTTCATTTATGTGTACATATGTGTATATCAAGTCATCACATGCACAATTTAATTATGTTATGGTTTTATTTGCCGGTCAGACGTCAGTAAAGCCGAACACAACACCAGCAGATGTATAACGTAACGTCAGGCAGCGAAAGTGCTACCAGGGAATCGAGAGCGGCCAGTGCCCTTTTAGACAGGGCCCCCAGTGAAGATCTTCATAAACAAAGGCTTGGATAGAGACGAGTGGAATGATGGGGGGGAGCCGCATACCTACCTGGGGGAGAGGCCTGCCAGAGGAGACAGCGGGTACACTGGCCAGGGGACTGGCCCATGCTTGGCAGCCGAGAAGAGTGAATGGTGTCCGGGAAGACTGACTAACATATGATTCTGAGAAGCTTCCGTGGCCAATGAAATGTCCTAGCTGCCAAGTCTCCCGATGGCAGGAGGCGACTTGGAACAGCATCAGGCAGTGATGCCGGTGATGGCAGCAGGACAGCAGTTTCAGGTAGAGCGCAGGTGGAACAAGAGAGGAAGGGAGACAGAGTTGACTCCGAGGTTCACGGCAGAACAAATGGAAGCACAGAGTGACTGGCGATGAGAGGGGGAAAATCGTAGAAAGGTCGCTGGTATTTTGGAGGCGGAAACTCGGTATTAGATCCTTTAAGGTAGATGCAAAGGTTTCAAGACTGAACGAGACCATCTAGGGGAGAGGACAGGACAGCTGGGAGAAATCTGGAGACTGAAGTGGGAGGTACATGAAGAGGTCAAGGGCATGATGTGTGGTCAGCAAAGGAGACTGAAAAAGGACAACCAGGGAATTAGGATAAAAAGGAGGAGGGAGTGGGATCCAGGAAGCCATTTCCTCTCTATAATATCCATGGGAACAAGACAGACTAGCAAACTCTAAATCTTAGAAACTCTCTTGAGGCAAATTTGGAATTAGCAAACATAAGGAAACGTCTAGGGCGGCTGCCGAGAGAATGGCACAAGGACTTCTGAGCTGCCCTGGAGACAATATGAGAACCAAGAGCGGATGAAGGAGTTGTAGGCAGTAAGAATCTACTCTAACTTGAAGTAAGCTGTGAACCCTACACCCTCCTTCGTAAGCCCTTATATGTGATTCAAGGAAAGGTTTCAAAACACCATAATATCATAGCTCAAAAACATTCCTATCAACTATTCAAGGAGAATTCTAACATTCTTGCATAGTAATTGAGGCAGATATATTACTGTAGAGGATTATGGTTTAATTATGTTGGCTCTCTAGAGTTTCACTTGAAAAGTCTAAAAACTTGTTTCCAAGTGCCGTACACACACACACACACACACACACACACACACACACGACTTTGAAATGTGATATATGAGTTTGTGGTGTATGCACATGTATGTGTGTGTGTGTGTGTGTGTGTGTGTGCAGATGCACTCACCATCAAGCTTTAACTGAGAGAGCTAAAAGCTTGCCAGAATGTGTCAATTATGTATTTGTGGATCTGTTTTGCAAAGGCAAAAAATAAATTTGTCGGATAATGAGTGTGTGAGTAGTAGATCAATTTGTTCATGTATTTCGCAAAGGTTAGAGTTTATTACTCATTCATGTGCTATTGATTGAATGCACCAGAAGACAGTTAAAATAGGCTCCTCATGGCATCTGCCCAAGAGGAGTTGGGGCCCTAGTCTATACACAACACATCCTTGTCGGCATCAACTTCTTTAGCAGACCAACGAAAAGATAAATGATATTTGCAGCATAACCATTTTGCAACAAATATATTATTATTTTTTCTTTCTAAGTTCCCAGTGCATCCTGTGGTTTTATCTAGTGGGAATCCTCTTGAAAGAAGTTTGTAGCAACCTAAAACTGCGTGTTAGTACAGGTTAGTTTTCAAGTCTTCCTAAGTGTTTCTTTTGTAAGATAGGATGATCAGAAATCCCGTTAAAGCCTGACTGGCTGTGGTCTACCGGTGCGGCAGTAAGAACAGGGCAAGTTCTAGAAGACCTGCTTAATAGAAAAGATCATAAAATTGTCAGAAAATCTTATTCATTTTCTTGTAGAGCAATTTCCCTCCTTTCCTCACACTAAATCACATTACTTTGTGTTTAAAATAAATTTAGTTTGAAATCTGTATGTAAATTAGAAAAGGCATTCTTATTTTAAGTGAAATATTTATTCACACTTCATGTGTTGAAGTGCTAGTGGCAATTTGGGCTGAATTTTCAGAAAAAAGTTATATAGCTTTTAGGACCTTTTTTTTTTTACTTGAAAAATATTCAGTCATACTTATTCTGCTATCAGGCAAATGCACATGAATTCTAGCCATATTTTTCTTTCAATTCATGGAAAACAGGACACTTGCTGGATGTTTAATACTTTTATGGTTGTCATATAATTAAAATTACAAAACGTTTACATAGTGTGAGGCATTGTAAATTCACTAAAGACCAACCATATATTTGTTGACTATTATGGGTATTATTTTGTTGTGATATCCTACCTTTGAATAGAAACATAAATAATTGTGGATATGTCATTTATAACCAATTCAAAATAAGTTCCAATCACCTGGATAATGACAGAAATACTTAAATATACATAATAAATAGGCTAAAATATTTTTTACAATTTTTTTTTCTTTTTGTCAGTTTTAGCCCTTCCTGTGTCATGGAAGGCCTCGATGATTACCGCTGCACCGCTTGCCCTCGGGGGTATGAAGGCCAGTACTGTGAACGGTATGAATACTCATGAAACGTAGAGATCATATCATAAAGGACCAAAGTAAAAAAGAACTCATTATTTTCATAATTTATTTTCATCTTCTCTAGCAGTTCATAGGCTTGCCAAACTATTTTTTATTTCTGTATCTTGGTAGACTTTCTCTGAAGACAGTTGTTTATTTCCATCTTGTATGTAGACTTTCTCAAAGATTCCAAATTATTTTACAATTATCTAATTTATGTTTTAGAGTACACGTATCTCTATATCTATATGGCACATATCTATACATCTATATTTAGTGTACACACATATGTGTAGTGTATACACATTATATATCTGTATATTATCGTAGTTAATAACGATAAAAAGCTGGATACACATAATTCTCATCTTAATCCACTGGAAAATATTGGCTAACACTGTGCATGTCACTATTCTGAGCATTATGGCACTATAGCACCAAATGTATACGTAATTCAGAGCGTGAATATATTAAGCATTCTTAGAACGATGGAAACAATAAAGTGTTTGTTATTGGGTTCCCCTTAACAATAAGCAAACAATATTACTTAAATGCTTCTTCTCACCATATTTTTTAAAGTTTCTTTTTAAGTTTTTATTTAAATTCCAGTTAACATTCCGTGTAACATTAGTTTCAGGTGTACAGTTTAGTGATTCAGCACTTCCATACAACACTGAGCGCTCATCACAAGTGAACCCTTAATCCCCATCACCTATTTAACCCGTCCCTTTACCACCTCCCCTCTTTTTCACCGTATTTTTACAAAATCTGATAATGTGTTTATGTAGCTGTTAAATTGAATACAAACTGTAATACAAATGATAAATTAAGAAACACAATTCCAGACTGTCTATGAAGGCCGTAATTAATATCTTCTGGGTCCATATTTTCTGTAAGATCAGTATCCTGGATATTGAAGCTTATCACTACCATTTTTAGTATGTTTTAGGTATTACCTCTAAAGTAACTGTTTACAGTATACATACATGATAGTTTTGGCATTAATTGATAACAAGTTTTTAAAAATACAAATATTTATATTTATAGTAAAATAAATACATATGTATATTTCACATACATTTAGCATATAATTTGTCAATCATGCCTAAATAAATGTTTAAGAAGGTGATGGTCTTCTACTCAAAAAATATAGTAATAAAAATTTTTTCTCTAAGTTTTTATCCATGGACATAGTCTAGCTCCACTAACTTAGGTAGGTCCTAATTTTTTTTTTTTTTAATCTAGAGTATCAATAGCTGATGCTCTACTTCCTTTACACTAACATTGTGAAGATTGAATGTGTAGAGGATACATTGGTGCCCTGCCTATGTGATTCCTCTCCCTAAGGCCTGAGAATGTACCCCACCTTCTTCCAGGGGCCCTTAGCCAATGACTGACTAGTGTGGAAGTACAAAATCCAGATGCTTATGCTTATTCTTGCTCCAGAGTTTTTCATGGAATCAGGCAGAGTTTTTCATGGAATCAGGACATTGCTTGGACTTTTTCCTTTCCATGCCCTGCTTTACCCACTCCTTTGCTGGGTTCTTCTAGGAGCACTCCTTAAACTATCAATCTCTTTGCAAATATAAATCAATATTAATTGTATACTCACCCATCTAAAAGTCTTCTTTTGATATAACCAGCAATGGTTGTGTTAATAATGGAAGTAAGTAGATAACTAAATAATTAAACTTAAATTTTGTGAATTCCAATGAATTTTCTACAGGTTTGCAAATTATATTTCCAAACAATTCTGCATGTGAAAACTCTAAACAGAATATCCAATACAAGTAATACAAAACTCCAAAAAAATATTCCATTTGTTTTGGAGATATATACATTTGAATATATGTATTTTTCATGTCTACCAGTGTGCTTTGGTATTCATGGCTAGACTAATATTCATTTCATGCCCTTGAAAATACCAGTAGAATGATGATTAAAAGTGTCCCTGGACACCAAGGGTGTTATCTGCAGTAATTTATGAAAAAAATGTTCGACAGTATACTACATTTATAAATTGGAGTTCCCACTATCTATGAAAGCATGTATATAGAAAAGACGGGAAGGGTGCACCGAATTGACAGTTACTGTCTTAAGGCAAAGTGATTATAGAAAATTTATTTTTTTTCATATCCATTAATGTTTAATCAATAGGAGTTGGCAGTTCATATAGCATATAGATGAACAGGGTCATACAACTATCAAATGTGAATGGCTTGAATTGTTTTCGCAGTTCTCAGATGTTGTTACAGCTTTACATTCATCATCTCTAACATATAAATGATCAAGTTATATTTCCCTGAAAAATTGCTTTTATTCCGCTAAATTAAACCAAAGGTTTTGGTTAAATTTTTATTGTGACTTTCCAAATAAATTTGTTCCCCTTCTGAGACTTTCTTGAATCATTTAAATCATCTTATGACCTGCCTAAGCTCATCAGCTCAGGTCTAAAACTGCTTACATGTTTTGAGTGTCCCTGTAATGTAGGAAACCTCTCACCATGCTTTCTCTTTGTTACTTTTGTAGTAAACTATGAGCATTTAATCAACCTGAACCTGCTTAGAATGGAATTCTTTCACCTGCAAATGTTAAGAAATAATTTAAGTGGACTTGTTTAAATGGTAGTTTTATTGAGCATTTATAATCTTACATTGAAATAAGATAACAATTAAAACTCCAAATGTATAAAAGCCTAGTAATGGATAACTTTTTTTTTTTGGTTTGCCTTTTCTAACCAGCACAAGATAAATTAACTTTCACAAGTTGTACAAATCTCCACAACCCCAGGCCACAAAAATCGTTCAGGAGTATAGGCCTAACGTTAGTGATTTTTGGCTTTGACCTCCTATTGTGTCTCAACTTCCTCCCACACTTGTCTCTGGAACAAAAATTCTGGTTTTTGATTACATTTAATTGACCATATATACAACATATAATTTGTTGTCCAAACTGGGATACTGTGAGGATAGGAAGTGTTTTAATAATTAAATCAGGACAACAAGTAATTTGGGACCATCCTGAGTAATTCAAAGTCCTGCTAGCATCTCGTTGTTACCAGACTTCCAGTAACATAAACCTCTGTGGTCTGTCCGTAGGCAAATGGATATGCGAACAGGTGGAAGAGTCAATGAATTGATTTCATTTGCGGTTCATCTAGTTGGATTTTCTTTCTAATCTCTCAGATTAATGTTATGTATTTTATTTGCATAACATTAGCCCCCTTCCTTGGGTATATAATAAAAAATCCATCTTCAGTAAGATGTGCTAAAAAGACCAGTAAAATTAAATGAAAATGTAGTAGTTTATTGCCGCTTAATTACTTCTTTTTCCTTGTCAGTAAAATTAGTGGGTTGGGGATCCCTGGGTGGCTCAGCGGTTTAGCGCCTGGCTTTGGCCCGGGGCGCGATCCTGGAGTCTCGGGATCAAGTCCCACATCGGGCTCCTGGCATGGAGCCTGCCTCTCTCTCCTCCTGTATCTCTGCCTCTCTCTCTCTCTCTATGTATATCATAAATAAATAAATCTTTTTAAAAAAATTAGTGGGTTGAATTATTTGGTCATTTTGAGCTTTAAGATGCTTGAGTCTAGGAAAGCCCAGGTGTCAATCTCTAATTTCACTTATGTATAATTTTTTTTAAAAAGAAGACTTCAAAACAATGTTTATGATCTAGAGCAATGGTGGGCAAGTTGGCCCACAAAATGCGGCCTACTGCCTGATTCTGTAGGGCACTGGAAGCTAAGAATGGTCCTTACAGGCAAATGTTTACTGTCAGTGTCCTGAGAGGAAGTGCTAGGTTGGAGCCCTGAATACCAAAGCACACGAGTAGACATGAAAAAATATATATATTCAAACATGTATATCTCCAAATTGAAGTAATAAGCTCGATACCTTAGCAAGAACTTCCTTCTTCTCACTAGTGGATTGATCTTCCATTAATGAATCATCAATAGATTCTTACCGCACTCTGTATCATTAATCATCATTTTTATGGTTAAGTTTTGAATTCCATCAGCCAGAAAAGCCCTCTGCACGTGTCTTCCTCGTCCCCCGAACGATTCTGGTTTTGCATCTTGATCTGTGCAGACCTCAGGTGTGCAGTCCCTGGTCCTTTCCGGGAGGGGTTTCCCCGCTGGTCCTGTCCCACCGGGGCCACGGGGCCTATGCTGACCTCTGCTTCCTCCACTTTCCTCCAGGTGCAGCCCCGGCTACACCGGCAGCCCCAGCAGCCCCGGTGGCACCTGCCAGGAATGTGAGTGTGACCCGCACGGCTCGCTACCCCTGCCCTGCGACCCAGCCACGGGGCTGTGCACCTGCCGGCCCGGGGCCACTGGCCCGAAGTGCGACGGCTGCCAGCCCGGGCACGCTCGCCAGGGCTCCAAGTGTGTGTGTGCGTACCTGGGCACGGGGAGCGGGCGGGGAGTGGAGAGGGACGCTGACCTCAGGCCCAGGGACTGGGACCCCCGCTGACCGCGACCCCTGCTGACCTCAAGCCCGGTGACCGCGACCCCTCCTGGCCGTGACCCCCACTGGCCTTGAGCCCAGTGACCGGGACCCCCGCTGACTGTGACTCCTGCTGACCTTGAGCCTGCTGCCCACAACCCCCGCTGACCTCGAACCCGGTGACCATGACCCCCACTGGCCTCGAGCCCAGTGACCAGGACCCCTGCTGACCACAACCCCCGCTGACCTCAAGCCCACTGACCGCGACCCTCACTGACTGTGACCCCCGCTGACCTCGAGCCCAGTGACCGTGACCCCCTCTGGCCAGGACCCCCGCTGATGGTGACCCCCACTGACCATGACCCCCACTGACCGTGACCCTGCTGCCCTTAGAGACTTGTAGCTGCCACTAACAATTGCCAAAGACCAAGCTAGGTTTTTATGGAATCCAAAATGGTGGATTTCTTATAGTACACAGGCCTTTTATACATGGTCCATCGTTGTCAAGAGGAATTTACACAAATAATCTGTGCCCTTGGTAGGTTATATTTAGAGCAGAGTCCCTCATAGTGAACCAAATTCAACCTACCAAAGTTACCAACCTCACCAATCGAAGCCGGTGCCGGGGCATGTCTAACCAATGCCCTGTCTTCAGACCCCAGGCATTCTCCAAAACCGCTTTCACTGCACGTGGTTCATCATAATAGTAATTCTTTAAAATTTCACCTTTGTTGAGAGCTTACCACTTGCCAGACACTATAGTAAGCACCTTATATGCTTTTCATGATTGCAACATCTCTATACATTATCATCTCTACTGTGTGGTAACAAAACTGAATTTAGGTAATTTATTTTTCAAAGCTCACAGTGACTTTTCAACAGAGCTATGATTTGAACCTGGGTCTGCCTTACAAATCTTACTTTCTTTTACACTGACTGCCAATGCAACACAGTGAAAGCAGACGTGGTTTTCCCACTATATTCAACATTAATCAATTCAGTTCTTTATTTCTTGGACTTAAAGCCCATGTTACCTCAATAAAGAATAAAGATAAAATGGGCTAACAATGAAAAATTTTATTTTTTTTGAAAAATTTTAAATATATATAATGTTAATAGGTACAAACTTTTTTTTCCTACTAACTGTTGAGACTCTCTCCTCTAAGATTTAAAACGTTATGATAGTTATATGCTAGTTAGGATAGATTTTTTATTCATCAGGGATTGTGAGGTAGAGAGTCCTGCCTTCTATGGAAGTGAAAAAAGCACTAGCTGGGTGCTCAGATTTCTTTCTAGACATTTTCATTTTTTTCTGATAGGAATAATTTGGGATAACTCTAACATGTTGGTGAATTCTGAAGAGATATTTTGTTGGACTTTCAGAAAACAGGATGGATTTCTCCTTAGTATGTTAGGTTAATACAAAGCCAACCTCCTCTTCTAACCCTCATTCACAATTTACATACCATTTTATAAAATGAGAAGAACCACCTGCCTTTCTGAAATTTGAGAATGAGCAAGAAAGACATTTATTTAATAGTAAGGTTCTGTATGATGAATCACAAAACTTGGATTTGTTCATGTCCTATTTTCTACAGATCAGTAGTTAACACAAAACAACTCATGTAATGTTTAAAATAGATTATGAGTGGCATAGTAAAATATATTACTCTTATAGAGAACAGAAATTAAAATTGGGAGCTGTTGGCAAGATGTTATTCCATAAAGAGTGCCCAAAATAGCGTTTTATAAATATCGAATTGATGCTTCCTATTTTTATTAATTGCATATGAGATATTAGGAATATAAGAGCTTTATTATTTATAGTCACAATTTATCTAAAATATAACATTTAAGATGAGGTTTTGCTTGCCGGTGTAGCAAAAGCAATCATGAAGTGTGTTTTTTACCTGCAACCTAGCTAAATGTGATAGTGCCCCTTAACTATATAAAATATATATATACTTTTCAGCCACTTGGTAAAAGCTAAGATCTGAGGTTTTATCCTACCTTGACACTGATCTGCAGAGATGGTCAAGATTATTGGGGGTTTTTTAAGATTTTATTTATTTATTCATGAGAGACACACAGAGAGAGGCAGAGACCTAGGCAGAGGAGCAGCAGGCTCCATGCAGGGAGCCACATGCGGGACTCGATCCCAGGACCCCGGGGTCACGCCCTGAGCCAAAGGTAGACGGAGCCACCCGGGCGTCCCAAGATTATTGTTTTTAATATCCAATTGCTGGCAAGAATCTTACCACAATAACACAGTGGCCCTTCTGTATTATCACTAGAACGCTGCTGTGCTTCTGTAAATCAACGATGATTGCTAATGGCAATTATTGCTCCTTGTAAACGAGAGCAGGAACAAAACAGTACAATGTGGCTGATCACAGTAAAGAAAAGGAGACTTTCATAATAAAAGATAATGAGAGAGTATCAGTTGACCTCCAGATGCTATTTAATGAGTTGTGGCTTTGCTTATGGGACATGTGACCACGCTCCATCCTTACCCCTTAAATGCCATCCTCTTTCTGCTCCCACTTAATCCCCAAGTGCTACTTCCTATCCAAAGGCTAGTGTATCTACTGCAGTTTTTTACAACCCCAAGCTGTGGCATGTTATTCAAATCCGGACATCATGGAATCCATAAAAGCAACTTCTGTTCACCCTGTTTGTACCTGATCTGCATGTTTTGTTGGTCAAAGATGTTTTGAGTCCTTTGTCAACCTCCTTGGAATAGGTCCAGGATTACAAGACTAGAACAGCAACTATCACTCTGATTCTGGGTAATTTTCCTAGTTATTGGCACTCAGTCTCATGTTTTATATATCACATTGAGAGAGCCATTCCATTGATGGAAGGAGTTGTGCTGTTGAACTGTCATATACAGGAGGCTGATCTCTATTTCCTTTATTTTCTGTCAAGCTTTACTTTAAGAGTCAACTCCATTTGATGACAGTTGTCACTCTGCTAGATCCAAGGAGTTCACTGACCTCAAAGAACAATAGAATCATATGATCTTCAAGTCAGAGGAGGTCTTATAAATAAGGTAGTCTGTCTTTTCTGTGGTGTCCCTGAAACTGACCATCTTCTGATGTGAGGAACATGCTGTCAGGATGTGTCTCTAGAAGGTTCAAATCCTTGACTGGCTGCATACAAGTTGTGAGACACCATTTAGTTAACTCTTCAAAGCTTCACTTCATCATCTGAAGAGATGGTCATCAATCATCACTTTACATCACTTCCATCTGTAAAATGGAAACAAAATACTAATGCAGCATACCTAAGCATAATAGATGCTCAATAAATTCTAGGCATTATTAGCATCATGGTTATTATTTGACCACTTTATTAAACATGATATTTTGTACAGCTCATTAGTTTCAATGAAATATTTAGGTTAGGCTGACTTCTGGTTTTCTATAATTCTAATTCTAGGCTCTTCAAGTCACTGAAAATCCCCTTTATGACCACCTTGTATTTTATCCTCTTTTTAAGTTTTCACACAGCAATATTTATAGACTCATATATACAATGATTGTGACTACTTTTCTCATCCTTTAAATGAGGATATTAATAGCACTTTATAGAATTGCTGTGAACATTACATGAGATAATGAAAGCAAGAAAGAATGTATTGCCTGCTATGTAGTGAATATTGTGTAGGTAAAAGTTACCATCCCATTATTATTATAATGCTTACAAAAAAACGTTTCTTTTTTTTGGAACAGTTATGCCGTACTTAAGCCATAATGAACTTGTGTTATGTGTGTGTGAATATATATATATATACATATTTATATATATACACATACATACATTTACATATATGTACATACATATGTATATATGTATGTATATATGTGTATATATACTTGTATACGTATGTATATATATATACTTATATACAGATTTTTGTTTGACATATATGTTTAATAAAGCATACATTACATATTCAAACATTAAAATTAATATAAAATTTATATTATATAACATAATACAAATTTATTAGTTTATTACAAATTATATAGTTATATATAATCATATGTATATTATATAACATATATTGTATGATATGTTAAGCATATAAATTATATATAATTTGGTGCAAGAACAAATTCATCAGTCTCATCTAAAGCCCACAGAATACCTTTCCCTTTATTCAGAGAAATAATAGGGGGAAAAAGCCCACTTAATGAATTTAAAACCAAATTTTTACTTTGGAAGATATTATTTCTACAAAAGAATAAGCCCTAAATATAATCCCATCTAAAATTTTCCTCTTGAAGGGGTAAGGGAATGGAGAAAAATATAAAATCCATATTTTAGGCACTCTCAATGGCCTTAATATAAAAGGGTTAAATTAAAGCATGAATATAAGTACCCAGATTTTATCTTTTGCTAGAAATGTGTATTTACTCATTTATCCCTATTTTATTAGAGCAGACAATTTATGGATCTTTACCTAAAATTGGTTAATGGGTTTGGCCTTTTCAAAAATACTCAATGCACTCGTTTCAGCTTCAGCTTCTTTGGTGTGGATGTAGTGTGTGAATTTTTTGTGACAGTAAGCCTGTAGTTATTATGCATGGGGGACTCTGGTAGAAATGCAGTATTTTGTACTAATTGCTAACAGAAAGATCTGTAATATCAGCTGCATGATTTGTCCCTTACATGTGCCCAGCTATAACGATCTGAATTTAGTACTGCATTTGTTAATATTAGGCACAAATTTATCCTGACACTTTTATAGGCAAAGCCTCAGAAACATTTAGTCATGTAAAATATAATCATAGTCTTGAAGTATTTGCTTTTGCTCCCATGCAGTTTAGGCAGGATCTCACTTTATAACCTTATCTCTTGCTGAATAGAAAGGTTTGAAGAGGTTCTTTTGGGGTCCTGATTATAAGATAGGTGTTAATTTACACTGAGCACTTACTGCACCCTTATCAAAGAACAATTGTTTACATAGCGTGAATATTCCATGTCTCTATTCACTCTTCAAATCTTCCCTCTCCTACTGAATTAAATGTGGTTTTAATTTGCATCCCATTTCCTGTGTTTGTTGCCAGGCATTTCAGTCTTTTTTGAGGGCAAATAAAAGTAGCTTGTAGTATAAGTAAAATATTTTGTGTCAGAATAAAACAGCAAACCATTATGTAGAAGGCACATTTCCCCATGTGTTTATCTTATAAGTGCATGAACTAGACTTATATAGAAGCTCTGGAAAAAATCCCCGTGGCTGTCATATCCATAAGTCTTTCTGATCCGTTTGGACAGGTGTTAGTATATTACTTGGAGCATCCCATAAAACTTACCTTTCACTTATGGAAATGTGCTTGTACTTTGTTCCTCAAGAAGCAAATACAGAGACCCTAAGACGTGGGGTAATAACAGACCTTTGGACACAGAGACATGAAGTGGGATGTATGAGTCCTTGAAAGAGCAATTAAATACATTTTTATTTCAACAACTGAAGATGAGAAACCAAAACAGATGGGCAGGGGGTAGAATAAATGAGAGAAAATCAGTATTCATCATGCCTCTTGGCTTTCTAGCTCACCAATTTACTCTGCAGTGTATTACAGTAAATCAGATTCCAGTTCTGCATTCCAGGGCTTGATTTATTCTCGTATGAAGGGAAAACTGAGAAAACTTTTCCCTGGACATTTCTGGAACCATCAGTGAGCAACCTCTAGCCACACTATTATCAGTGAGCTGACTCGATTTCTTCCTAGAAATGGGTAGGTAGCAAATTATACATTAGAGAAAGGCTAGCAAAGGATTCCTGAAGAACACACTGCCCTACAAACCATGCTCAGGTGTCCTATCATGAAGTATCAGTCAAGGTCTTAAGAGTAAAAAGAGCATATTGTTTGCTGACACATCCTGGGAACATCTGCCTCAAATCCACCTTCACTAGAAGTTGAATGGAACTTTATAATGATCATAAACTTGGCCTTAGGGGGAAAGGAACCTTTGTATTCTTCATAACTTTTAATAAAATTAAGATGTTACTAATACTTGTTCTTAGCCTGGGAATTACAACCTATAAGTAAGAATTTGCACTCTACAGCACACTTGCAAAACTTGAGAAAATGTGTTGGTTATGTATTGCTGCCACCCCAAAATTCAGTAGCTTCAAACAACAACTGGATATATCCTCAAGTTTCTGTAGGTTGACAGTTTGGGCTGATGGGGGATGGATAGTTCTTGGTTTTCAGGCCTAGGAGTCTCAGATGATGGGGTCGGGCCTCTACCACAATGGTCAGGCCTGCCTTTCTCTTGCTCCCAGCTGCCTCTCTTCCTCAAGAAGACTCCTCTGGGATTATCCATAAGGCAGCAGGGGGTTCCAAGAATCTGAAAGCAGAAAATACTGAGCCCCTTGACGCTGAGGCTCGAGAGCCATGCCGTATTCCTCTGACACACTCTTGGGTTCACAGTGTGTCATAAATCTAACCCAGATTTAAGCCGTGGGAAAAAGACTCTAGACTTTACCTCTTCATGGGAGAGCAGGAAGGAAGTGGTGACCACTTTTAATCCACCCAGAACTAAACATTGCCTTTATCTGATCAGTAACCCTTGGGTATTGTTACTTTCTTGATAACATTTGGTATCTTTTTTTTTTCTTCCCCTCTCTTCCTCCACTCCCTTAACTCTTCCCTGGGTCAAAACTGAATT
This sequence comes from Vulpes lagopus, assembly GCF_018345385.1. Classification (NCBI taxonomy): domain Eukaryota; kingdom Metazoa; phylum Chordata; class Mammalia; order Carnivora; family Canidae; genus Vulpes; species Vulpes lagopus. Next base: position 125,221,351 of record NC_054825.1, read on the forward strand.
ACCTCCAAACAAACCAACGAACAAACAAAAACCTGAATTACTTTACACGGGTGTCATAATAGCCATATCCTAAAATTACTCAGTCTCTGCCTCTCCAATCACAAGACAATTTTCTCTTACCGTTGTTTCAACTCTGTTCTGTTCCGCACTTATCTGTGGTCTCCAGTTCCTTAATGGGGGTCAGTGTTCCCCCATTTAGACACTTCCTGTTTGACCACTGTTCTCTCCATCCCTCCTTCCCTTTCCATCTCTCCCTTTCTTCTAACACTCTGATCTTCTCCAAAATATTTTTCATTCTTCTTTCACAACAATAGTAGTCAGAACATATTTTTTTTTACTACATTGACTGTGTACAAGACACCCTCCTAAACACTGTGACCAAAGCTGGTTATGGTCTCTTCCCTGACGTGAAAGAGACAATATATAAATGAAGTAATAAGACAGTTCATACACACCGGAGTGTTAACATCATAAGACCAAGGGAGAGTAGTAGTGATTGGTGGAGACTTTAATTTCTGAGTCACCACGGCTCTTCCCTGTGAGGAAGGAACATCCAGGAACCACAATAGGGGAAAATGGAGGGAGAAGTGACCTAGGCAGAGGAGAAAACAAGCAAAATGACATCTTCCATTTTTAGGACTGAGCATCCCTAAAGCTTATAATCTGGAACAGTGGTTCTAAACCCTAGCTGTATGGTAGGATCATCTGTAGCCTTTAAAAAATCCTGATGCCGGGATCCCTGGGTGGTGCAGCGGTTTAGCGCCTGCCTTTGGCCCAGGGCGCAATCCTGGAGACCCGGGATTGAATCCCACATCGGGCTCCCGGTGCATGGAGCCTGCTTCTCCCTCTGCCTGTGTCTCTGCCTCTCTCTCTCTCTCTCTCTCTCTCTCGTTCTCTCTCTGTGACTATCATAAAAAAAAAAAATCCTGATGCCTAGGCCTTACCACAGACCCAGGAAATCAGATGTGCTGAAGGTGGGGATGGGAAGTACTTAGATACCTGTATTTTATAAATCCCCATATCATTTTAATGGGCAGCCAGAATTGAGACCAGCCAACCTGCAGCAGTGCTTTCCAGTATTAATATGCATAGATCACATGGGGATCTTTCTAAAATGAAGATTCTGAGCCACTAGATCTGGAGTGGGCCCAAGACCCTGCATGTCTAATAAACTCCCAGGTGATGACAGTGCTGCTGATCTAGTTACCACCAACATGTGGTGTGCAAACCAGAAGTATCAGTGTTCTCCTGAGAGGAAAGCACATTCTTAGAGAATCAGAAGCCAGGTAATTGAGTTGCCCCTGGGAAGCACTGGGAGGGTATGCCTGTCTTCTGCGATTTAAGGAAATTCTTCAGATGATCCTGAGACCCACTAACATTTGAGTACCAGACTGTGTCTTGATGTTTAGACATCGTCAATTTGGCACCTAATTATGTGGCAGGTTGTGTTTTCTCTAATTGTTTCATGTAGACAGGTGTGTTAAAGCTTCTCCAGCACTTGCATTGAGCTGGAAGGCACAATGCTCTCTTCTTTTCACTGAGTTTCCAGAGCAAATTCCCTTTCATTCCAGTTAGCAGAAGAGGAAGAGAACACAGCTCTAGGTGCACACTTCAGCTCCTGCCTCCAAAGCCTCTTTGTTCACTAAACTGGCGAAGCTCCTGCAGGTGACGCTCTATGGTTGCAGGAATCACTTGTAAGGAGCTGATTTATTGAAACCCTGATAGGGCAGTTTAAACCCTGTGAAGAGATACTGGAACTCACCTCGAACTGCTGTCCTATCAAAAAATCACCCTCTGTACTACTTCTCTTTGTTGGCAAGCTTTAGTTAGTGGTTTTCTCTCCATTAGGCAGCTCAGGGGAGTGCTATTTAGAGAACTAATTGAATTCTTGCCAATTTGAGGCATGGTCCAAAGCTATTCCAAATCTTGGGATTTGCCATGTTTCTGTATTTACCAGTCTTCTAATAGGCATAGTTTTGATACTTCCTTCTGCTGAATATATGCCAGACATTATAACTGTATACATGAGTGCATATCATAAATATGGAAGTACGTGCTTCTTGGCATGGAGAAGCTACACCTCACTGCTCTGATGCAAAGGGGGAAAAAAGGAACTAAAAACTTCAAACTGAATATGCATATATTTAAAATCCTACAAAAGAATTAAGGTATTTTAATTTTAGAAATTCTGTTTATGCAATTAACAATGAAAAAGCCATCCATTTCTTCCTGTCTACTAACTCTACCACCAGCCCCCTTCCACCACACCAAGTTTGAATACTCCCTCTTTCCAGTTGTTGAAAAAATTATACATAGAGCATTAGCACTTCTGGCTACTTGAGGAATAGCATTTTCCTGGCCCTTAGCAATTAGTTATCCACAAGACCGGATGAGGTTAATTAGCAAAGTAGAAATTTGTGGGAGTGCATGTAATGATAGGTGATAATGTGTTGAAAGGCCAAAGAGGAAAAGTTGGCAAATACGTAGGTAAATAAATACATATCATGTGCAAAAAACCCACAAATTATAGAAAGAAAAGTTCTTTTCTTTGACTTTTTTGAAAAACATTTCTTTTCAATAAATGTCAAGCTGAAAAGTTGTACAATTTGGGGATATGCAGCATACATGTGGTGACCCAATTGCTATAGATACTCTACAGTGCGCTCCAGGGGAGCACAGTATATTTGCATACATTTTTGGACACAAGAGCATGTTTTATTCCCTAGCTACAGATGTCCTCTAGATTGCTTATGTGGGAATTTCTGGAACATTTATAATGTCATATTCTGTGTCTTACCTCTCGTACTTCCTACAATATGCTTGTTTCCCTCAAAATCCACTTGCTCCTCCTCTTTGGTTCCTCAGCTTCTGTCCCTGTCCATAATTCAGCTTCTGGCCAACAGGCATGTCTGCTCTTTTGTTGTTCTTTTCATCTTTTTTCCATCCGTCATCCATTTGAAAGCATTAATTATCTAAGATGAGTAGCATCGTGTCTCACAGAATTATACTTGGGCCATAAAATATTTCATAGCTGAAATCTTTGAACATCTGCCCAGGATACTTAACAGAAGTAAATATTCTATGTCGTTTCCCTCTTACAGTTTGTGGAGATGAATGCACGGGCCTCCTTCTTGATGACTTGGCTCGCCTGGAGCAGATGGCCATGAGTATCAACCTCACCGGCCCACTGCCCGCCCCATATAAAATGCTGTATGGTCTCGAAAATGTGACTCAAGAACTAAAGGTAGGTTGAAGCAGTCCAGCAAGAGCCAGGGAAAAGAGTACAGAAGTTTCCCAGGGGGCAGTGGCCAGAGTGGATAAATATGCTTCACATTGCCCCAAATCAAGGCAAGCAGCCAGTAGAGAAATTCAAAGACTTTCTGAACCAGTGTTTTTCAAATTTAATGTCATAATATACAGATTGCTATTAAGGGAAAGAGGCTTATATACCCTCAGTGCTTGGCCTAAATCAGCTTTATTATGTTACTAAAATATGTACACACATAAAATCAGGTATAGTTCCCTAATACTTATAGCTCTATAAGATCAAAACACTTTAATCCTTACAAAAGCCAAAGAAACTCAATAAAATTAAAATTAAAAACATTAATATAAAATAATAGATGATTTTTGCTGAAAGCAAATTGCTACTTGCGACAAGAATCTGCTCCTGACTGCTTCCGCACAGGTTCATTCATCAGTCTGTTACATGTAACTCCTACCTTTCTACGATATGAACTATGGAGCCCCTTGCAAGGAGTGCAAAAGTGACATTTGGCATCACTTGACAAGTTCACATGATTTATGTGCGCAATCTGCCACATGATCAGACATGCGTGCAGAGGTAGGTGCTGAGATCAGGTGGCCAGATCCATCTCTCCAGTGCCCAGCTTGAGTTCCAGAAATGCTTACATTAACATTTAAGCTTTGTGTCAAAATGAAAACACAAGATTAAAATTTTGTACTAGAGAGCTAGCAGACCTTTGAAGACAGTCCAACAAGAACAAATTTGAAAAACACTAATCTAAGATATTGTTAAAACTTTCGGTAGTTGGTGGGAAAGGAGGAAATGTTAAGGAAATTGAGATCTCATCTAATGAAAAAAAGATGGAAAGTGACTATCAGTATGCTATCGGTCAATGATCAGGGATTTTTTGAGAAATTCTAGGACGCTTCGGTATTGCACTTGGTTCCCTGGGAGTTTCATGGCTCCTATACTGTGGTCACTACCCTTGGGAAGCTTATAGTCTATGTGGTTAAAGCAATAATTAAACAATAAAAATAATCACCATGTGCTTTATCAAAATCTGACTTACAATGTTGTATGATGATTGGAGAAACAGGTAATATTTGGAGCAACCAGGGAACACATTATTAATGAGAGTGTAATTTGTGTTGGAACTTAAAGGATAGATACAATTCTCATAGGCAGAGAAATGTTGGCAAGGAGTGGAGGAAAAAAAATCTAAGATTTATTCAGTCGGCACTGGCAGATGCTCCTGTAGGGAGTATGTTCTGTAATCTGGGCCATGGCCTTGAAGGAAGGTATTATTATTCCTATTTTCCAGAAGAGGAAACCAGTCATGATGACGGCAAAAATAACAAACACTTACGGATGAGTATCTCTGTGCAAAGCAATTAACTGACTAACGTCTAACATGAATTATCGTACACAAATCTTACAGAAACTGCAAGAGGAGGGAAAGAAGTAGCATATTATCCATGTTTTTTTTTTCAGGTAGGGAAATAAAACACAGAAAAGTTAAACGTGAGACTCAAAATCACATGGCTACTAGAGGGCAGAGGCAGGATTTGAATAGAGGCTCTATGACTTTGGGACCGATGGGAAGGAAACTAGCTTTGTAAAGCTCAGAGAGACAAAGTAACTTGCCTGGAAGGGCCCAGGCTGCCAGCGATGAGGCCTCCCTGGCCCTAGCCTCATACCCTTGCCATTGAGTCTAAGAGAGCATGTGAGCAGAGGCGGAGCTGTGAATTCCAGGGCCCTTCACAGGTTCAAGGACAGGCATGCTAGTGGAGGACAAGGCTAGAACCTCTAGTGTGGACGACAACCTGAAAAGCTAGCCAGAGGAATCTGTACCTTGTAGGCCTCATATTCAGAAACGTGAGTTGTAATAAGGACGATGCTAACCGGTTACTGTCCTTAGTCCCCGCTCGTCCACGGTTTCAGTTACCCTGGGTCAGCCGTGGTTCACCAGCAGAGGACCCTCCTCCTCCTTATCATCAGGAGCTCAGTAGTAGCCGAGTGCTATGTCACAGGGCCTCGCACTGGAGGCGTTTTATCATCTCACTTCCTCACAAGATGGGTGAGTACCATCCAGTGAGATATTTTGTGAGAGGGAGAGACTACATTCCCATAACTTTTATTGCAGCATAGTCTTTATAACTGTTCTATTTTATTATTGTCATTAATCTTTTAATGTGCCTAATTTATGAATTAAACTTTATCATAAAAAAATTAAAAAATAAATTTTATCATAGGCTCATATATAGGGGAAAAAAACAGATATACAGGCTTCGATACTACCAGCAGTTTCAGGCATCTCGGGGGTATTCCCCGTGCACGTGGGAGGCTTACTATACATGGAAAGAATGAAGAGAAAGGAGATTAAACCAGAAAAGCAGATACTCCAGCAGGACATAAACAGTGTTTAAAATTATACACAAACACTGGCCGAAATAGTGAAAGGCCCTAGTGGAAGAGCGTTTTAATCTGTGGCCACCACTGAAGCCAAGAGATACAGTCCTCTGTCTCCTGAGGGCTGGCCGAGTGTTGGTCAGAACAACCTTGATTTTCCTTAAGTTCCAGTCTTTCTTGACTGCGTGTTAGTGTTGTTCTTCTACAATTTATTTAACACCTAGATACTTGGGGCCCCATTTTGACACTTAAAAATGGTAAGCAAGTTATTTCACCTCCTTGTTCAATGTCACTGCTCTCTCTGGTTCCAGCTGGAGAGCCCTCAGAACAGCCTTTGGACATGTCTCCATAAAGAGGGTAATAGAAATGAGTTGGAATATTTGGGTCCATGCGAGGTGTTCTGGGGCAGATGTAAGGAAGCAGGGACGTGGGCTGGATTGGGTGCTATTAGGAAGTGGGGGTACTGGATTGTTCTAACAGAAATTATGTAGAAGGGGGGAGTAACAGAGAAGCTAAAGCTGTGATGACCCAGATTCAACAGCAGATGGACTTCCGATAACTTTGTGGTCTGCACAGAGACCACATTTGGTCCAGATTTGGGTGCGTGTAGACGATATTATGGAGTGGCCTCTTTTTTTTCATTCATCACTGTCACAGGGCGACCCCGTGTAACATCACTGTTCTGTGACATTGACTGTGTTCAACGGAGGGAAACGGCCTCCCTGTGAGTGCCAAGCCTGCTCCTCCAGCGTCAAGACAGGCCGGTTGGTTAGCGCCCGGCCAGGTCCCTCCGTCAGAGGCTCCCGCGCTCGCTCTTTCCCGGAGGCTGTATCCCTGTCGGTGGAGACGGGGGCCTTGAGCAGCCGGCTGGGTTCCTCTGGACTCTGCCTCCCTACTGGCCACGTGATCTTGTGCAGGCCTTACCTTCCTTTGAGCCGAAGTCTCCTCAGACACAAACAAAATAACATTTACCTCACAGCACAGTTGGGAGAACTGAGTGAGAAACGCAGCAAAGCCAGCCCGGCCCGGAGCAGTGTCTCCGTAGTGACCATTGGCCCGTGGGCCGGGGTGGCCCGCAGAGGCCTCGTCCCCGTGTGCCCAGCCGCCGCGGTCTCATGTTTCCCTTGAAGGGCGAGAAGGCGAAACACGCTGTAGGTCAAGGAAAGCCGCTGTGTTAGACGCGCAGGCCCGTGACGGCTGCAGAACCCTTGGCTCATCTGTGTCGGCCACACTCTCTTCCAGCACCTGCTCTCCCCGCAGCGGGCGCCTGAGCGGCTCATCCAGCTGGCGGAGGGCGACCTGGACACGCTCGTGGCGGAGATGAGTGAGCTTCTGACCAGGGTAGGTGGGGGTCGTGGGTCCTCTCACCGCGACGGATCGGGCCCACTGAGGCAATTTCCTCAGATTCCTGAGGTGGCAACCGTGTTGTTTCTCGTGCCCTGCTTCACGAGTGGGGCAGATGCCCTTGCCTTGCTCCCTCCCCAGACAAAGCCCAAGGCTTGCAGCATCACAGGAGGCCTTGACACCTGTGTCAGGGGGGCGGCTGGCCAGAGCCGGGTGACCGCTACGTTTTGAAAATGCTGTCTGGGCATGTGGTGAGCGTTCATGGGTCTCGAAGGCCCGAGCCCTGCCTTTGGCGGAGCCTGGAAAAGGAAAAGCAGCCGCCGGACGCTGGCGACTCGGCCTGGTGTCTGCGTGGGGACAGGGACACAGGCCGAGCGGTGCCCCTGGCCTGGGCGACGCCGGGACCCGAGGCATTCAGGGCCCTTGGAAAAGTCAGAATGGAAGGTCTGTGGCCCATCTATTAGGCTTTGTCAGGGTGTTTTATTTATTTTATTTATTTAATTATTATTTATTATTTATTTATGTTTTTTTTTACTGGTGTTCAATTTGCCAACATCTAGCACAACACCCGGTGCTCCTGTCAAGTGCCCCCCTCAGTGCCCGTCACCCAGTCACCCCCACCCCCCGCCCACCTCCCCTTCCACCCCCCTTAGTTTGTTCCCCAGGGTTAAGAGGAGTCTCTCATGCTGCCTCCCTTTCTGATATTTCCCACTCATTTTCTCTCCTTTCCCTTTATTCCTTTTCACTAATTTCTCATTCACAAATGAATGAGACCCTATAATGTCTGTCATCCTCCGACTGACTGACTTCACTCCGCATCACACCCTGCAGGCCTGTCGTCCTGTCTGGGGTTCAGGCTTTGCAAACGGCCAGAGGCTGAAGCTTCTTCCTGCGAGGAGGCCGCCGCTGAAAACAGCAGAGAGCCCGCCATCGTGTGGCCGCAGGCAGGCACGGCGGAGGCTCAGGGCCTCGGCGAGCCTTCCACCGCCAACCAATGGAGCTGGAAAGTTCCTACATAGGAGCTGGTGTGGTTTTGCTTGCTTGTTTGCTTAAGAACAGGCGCCTCAGGCCTTGAGGATGAGAAGAGCCACCAGCGGCCACACAATCCACCAGAGCCAGGCCCCGCGGAGCACCGAGCCCTTCCGCACTGCCCCGGGCATCCCGCCGGCCTCCTGGCCATGCTCAGCAGCGGCCCTGAGCTCACACACAGCGCGCTGGGCATTTTCAGAATCTTGCACCGGCGAGATACAGAATTCCTTGCCAGATCTAGTTAGACATCAACTAGAGGAAGGAGTACATTACCTCATGTTAATTTAATAGTTGGTCATTTTGTATGTGTTACGTAAATACAGCTAAATATGACATTTTAGGGGCGCCTGGGTGGTTCAGGCAGTTAAGCATCTACCTTTGATTCAGGTCATGTTCTCAGGGTCCTGGGATCGAGCCCCACTCCCAGGGCCCTGCTCGGCGGGGCGTCTGCTTCTCCCTCTGCCTCTGCTGCTCCACCCACTCATTATCTCTCTCTCTCTCTCACACACACACACTCATTCTCAAATACACTCTTAAAAAAAATTTTAGACTTATCATAGCAAACAAAGTGAACTCAACAAGCACTTACGAATGTTCCCCTGCGCTGAGTGTTTGCAGATGAAAGATATAAATGAAGCCCAGTCTTTGTCTTCAAGGAACTTCAGTCTAGTTTCTGTGTGTGTGTGTGTGTGTGTGTTTACATATGTGTTTAGACGTGGGGAGGGAGATATGGGACGACTGCGTGCACACATATAGTAAAGCATGAAGTAAAATATAGGAATAAGAAATGTACCTGAGAAACACAAGTGGAATAATCTCTACAAGGGTAAGTAGAGAAAATTCCATGGAACAGGGACATTTCATTTACTCATTCATTTTATTGATACTCATTGAGCATCTACCGTGTTCTAGGTACTTTGGCAGAATGACAGACACGGGGAACAGAGGAATAAGCAAAAGTGACACAAGCTTTGCTCTCATTGATCTGATTACAGCCTAATGAGCCACACCTGGAAACACAAAAAATGTTTTACGAGGACACTCCGACCTTTATGATGTCTTAGCCTACATGTTTTCCTCTCTTCAGCAGGCTCTCCCGTACTGAATACATCTTTAAAAATAGACTTAATATGTTAGAGAGGTTTAAGGCTAAAAGCAAAGGTTGGACTGTACAGACGGTTCCCATATACCCCCAACCCTATAATACATAGTTTCCCCATTATTAACACCCCCCACCCCCAGAGTGGAACAATTGTTACCGTGAGTGAGGCCGCATTGACTATCATTCAGAGCTCGCCATGTACTTTGTGGTTCACTCATGGTGTCATACATTCTGTACGTTTTCAGAAATGTTTAGTGATTCGTCTTCCTCATGATCGTATCAGAGAGTAGTTTCACTGTCCTAAAAACCCTCTGTGCTCCACCACTCAATCCCTCTCCCCTCTCATTTCCTCTCATACTCCTGGCAAACAGATCCTTGTACTGTCTCTATTGCTTTGCCTTTTCCAGAGTATCATGTAGTTGGAATCACATGGTAGGTAGCCTTTTTGCATGGCCTTCTTGCATTCTGTAATACACATTTGAGCTTCCCCATGTCTTTTCATGGTTTGATTGCTCGCTTCTTTTTTAGCACTGACTAATATTTTCCAGTGTCTGGTTGTACCAGTTTATTCATCCATTCACCTACTAAAGGACATTCTGTTTGCTTCCAAGTTTGGGCAGCATGAAAAAAGCTACTGTAAACATTTGAGTATGTAAGTTTTCAGTTCATTTTTGTAAATACCAAGGAGCTCAACTGGTGGATCATATGAGGAAAGTATGTTTGGTTTTGTGACGAATCATCAAACCGTCTTCCAAAGTGGTGGTACCATTTTGCATCTCATCAGCAATGCGTTAGAGTTCCAGTTGTCCAGCTCTTCACGAGCATTTGGTGTTGTCAGTGTTTTGAATTCTGGCCCCCCTCATATGTATGGAGTTGTATCTCCTTGTTTTAATTTATAGTTCCCTAATGATACGTGATGCTGAGCATCTTCTTGTGCTTATTTGCCACCTGTACGTGTATCGTCTTCGGTGGGCTGTCTGTTCAGGTCTTGCTGTGGACAAAGTGTTTGTCTCCTCCAAAATTCCTATGTTGAAATTCTAACCACCAGGGTGGTGATAATAGGAAGTGAGTACTTTGAGCAGTGATTAGGTCATGAGTGTGGAGCCCTCGGGAATGGAATTAGTGCCGCTTTAAAAGGAACCCCTATAGAGGAGAGATTCTTTTCCCCCTCGTTGCCTTATGAGGATACAGTGGAAAATGGTACTAGGCAATGAGTCCTCACCAGGCACCTAATCTGCTGGGGACTTGATCTTGCACGTCCCAGTCTCCAGAACTATGAGAAATAAACTTTAGTTGCTATAAGCTACCTATTATGTAGTATTTGGTTATGGTAGCCTGGATGTCCTAGAACAAGTCTTTTCATTTTTTTGTTTGTGTTGTTACTCTTATTATTGAGCTTTAAGAGGTCTTTGTATGTTTTGGATCATAGCTCTCTATCAGATAGTCTTTTGAAAATATTTTTCCCCAATCTGTAGCTTGCTTTCTCTTTCCCTTGCCAGTGTCTTTCACAATGCAGAAGTTTTTTATTTTAATGAAGTCCAGCTTATCAATTATTTCTTTCATGGATTATGCCTTTGGTGTTGTATCTAAAAGTGGTCCCCATATTCAAGGTCATCTAGATTTTCTCCTATGTTATTTTCTAGGTGTTTTATAGTTTTGTATTTTATATGTAGGTCTATTATCCAATCTCAGTTCATTCCAATACTCTTTTTAAATAAACTTGTTATTTTAGAATAGTTTTAGATTTATAGAAAAGTTAAAAGATGATAGAGATTTCCTCTATACTCCATATCTAGTTTCCCCTACTGTTAATTTCTTGGTATGGTATGTCTGTCACAGCTAATGAACCAGCATTGATTCATCATTATTAATCAAAAACTGTATTTTATTCAGATTTCTTCAGTTTTCATGTAAGGTCTTTATATTATTCCAGAATCCAATCCAGGATACTGAGTTACACTTCGTCATCGTGTCTTCTTAGGCTAGGGACTGAGATTCAGACAGTCCTTATTTCTGGTGATGTTGGTAGTTGTGACAAGCTCGTATATTTTGTGGATTATCCCTCAGTTGGGGTTTGTCTCATGTTTTTGTGATCAATATGGAGTTATGGGGTTTTGTGGGAAATACCAAAGAGATAAAGTACCATTTTTATCATTTCATCATTTTTATTACCTCAAATTAAGAACCCGTGCAATCAATACATCATATTATCTTAATAACCTGGCTAAGTTAATGTTTGCCAGATTCTTCACTGTAAAGTTACTCCTTTTCCAAGACCATTTTTATCTGGGCATTCTAAAGATCTTATAACACAAAAAGCCTAGAGAGTAAGGCTGCTGAAAGCAAAGATCTCCTCATTGAAGTGAGGATGGGGGGGAAATGGAAATCCTCATGTATAAATGAATCTTGTCTCTAGCACATTTATAATTAGAAACATAACTGCCATGGAGACCCTCAATACTCAAGTCAACATGATCAGTTCTTCCTCTGTGGTCAAGCCATATGATAATCAAAAGATGAATTGATATATAGAGAGAGCCATCACCAGAAGGCGAGATGGCTAAAATATCCGATAGTATCCACCAGCACCTTTATCTGAGGACCGTGAAAGATCCAGTATCAATCCACCAGAGACTGAGAAGTCCCGTAGCCATGACTTCCACGGCTGCATTACAGGGACAGTGCCTTAAACTAGGAGCCCACATAAGCCCACATGCCTTAAACTTGGGGCCAAGTCTCACTCCCACAGGCTGTGATGTAACTGGCCTGAGGTGCAGTGAGCCCGCTGCCATTGTCAAGAGCTCTTTGGACGATTCGGATGTCAGCCATGGCTGAAACTATTGAGAGTTGTAGTTGCCTGATAGTTCCAGCTCCCTTTTTATTGGAAAGTTCTTCCTCTGGTATAGCCAATCTTTTTGATCCTCCTTTTTTTTTTTCTTTCTGGTTTGTTAGATGACCAGTTGTTCTCTAACACCTTCTGTAGATTTTTTAAAGCATTTGGTGAGCCTCATCCTACAGTGCTGAGGTAGGTGTTGCCCTTTTTCTTTCAAGTGCTTATATATTTTATGCTCATTTTTTCCAGGAGCAAACTAGTTCTCTAACAACCTTTATAAAGAGAATCCAATTCCTCCCCAAACTAACACTTAACGTGTATTTTATGTAACTTAGTTCGCAAATATTACATAGGCCAAATATTACATAATCATATATCTCTCCCAGTGTATTTTGATTTATTACTATTTGATCTCCCTCTTGGAATATAAGTGCCTTGAACATAGGAATCATATTTAGAATGTCTGAACTGTCCTACAGTATGTGTGAAGACTGAGATGCTTTTAGATGACAACTCCATTTACTCGATAGCTGCTCTCTTCTTAGCTCCCTCTTCTGTTTCTGTTTCATAGCCAAAGTTTTTGAAAGCCTGGGAGACAGGTCTATATTCACTTCTTACTCCACTGAAATTTAGATTTCCTCTCCCAGCTTGCTACTAAAGCTATTTCTAGGAGATAACCAATGACAAGTTGGTCATTAAATCCAATGAAAAGTTTAATTTACTTGAAACCCCAGCAGCAATTGCCATTTTTGAGCCTCCCTTCCTTCTTGATATATTCTCCTCTATTTTTCTCTTAATTCTCTGTCCTTTGATTCTCAGCCTCTTACTCTGCCCATCCGTTAAAAGTTGGTTTCCTTGGGGTACAGTCATCAATCTACATCTCTTCTCACATGTAAGTTCTTTTTTGGGCTTTAATTGCCATGCGTATATTGATGATTCAAAAATCTATATTTTTAAGACAGACTTTATCCTCCTGCTTCAGTCCTAGAAACCTAACTACTACCAATTGGACATCTCAAATGAAACTCATCATCTTCCTCTTAAAACCCATACTTTTTCCTATTTAGAGGATCTCAGGGATTTGTCCTCCAATATTTAGCCAATCTTCTTCCGCAAAATGAATGAGGTACCCTTTACCTTCGTTTTCAACCCAATCCAATTCCATTTCTTTCTATGACCTCTCTTCCTAAACCATATCCAACTCCAGCCAATTATTAAGCATATGACAGAGTGAACTCTCCAAATCACAGACATGATCATGCCACTCTCCTTCAAATTCTACGACAGCTCTCCATTTTACTCAATATGGCATATGATGCTCTCCCACTGTGGTCAGATTCTTGCTTAGCTATGCAGTCTCATCTTTCCCTCAACTCATCATGGTCTGGTTATCTGGACCTTGATGCATTGAATAGATAAGCCAGAAAGCTAGAAATTTTCCTTGGTCCATTTTCTTCCTCATTGTACTCCCACTTATTCAACCCATCAGCAGATGCTTCTTGTCTAGATGTCCTCTCCACTCCTCAGCTCTCATTCAATCTCTGTAATCACTAGTTTGAAATTACCACATTGGCTTTCTAGCTACTCCCCCTGCTTTTACTCTTGTTTTCCTTCCACTCTGTCCTCTACAGTGTAGCACTTTAGCTATTGCAAATTTGACGATGTCCCCCGAGTGCTTAAGCTCTTTCTCCCAACTTCTCATTGCTCTTGGGTTAAAGGTTCACATCCTCTTGTTGGCCTCATCTCCTGCCATCACAGCTTCTGGCCATACTGCCTTTCAGTTACCTCACCCCATCACAGAGCTTGCCCATGTATTTTCACTGGCCTTTGAAGTAAATCACCTTCTCCTATATTTGGTTAACATCTATTAATCCCAGTTCACCTTTCAAACCCCAGCTCATGGAACCCTGCCTTATGAGAGATATTTTAGATGTGATGAGACTCCTCCTATAGCTATTTTATACCACTGTGCTTATTCTTCAGTTTGTAATTATAAATTTATTTTCATGATCATTCAACAAATACCTCTCTACTCTAACAGACTATAGGCTCCAAAAGGGCAGGGGGTATGTCCTTAATTTTTTTTTTTCTCATCATAGTATCACCAATATCATGCACACAATATTTCAGTTATATTTGTTTAATCAACTATGAATAATTTAAATAATAGCATTTGAATAACTAGATGACAGGTGTAAAAACTCAAAATAAGGATTGATATTTAATGTCTCTAAAATACACTAAAATCAGGCATATATTTATAATTATATTCAGTTGGATGTTTTACTTCCTTTGATAAGCATCTCTTAAATGTTTATCTGAGAAAGCTATATAATAAACTGAACTATATAAAATATCAAATATAGCTTTATTTGCATTGTCTTTTACTGCCTATTTAAAATCAAACTTAAATAAAACTTGTTTCTGGAGCATCTGGGTGGTTCAGTCAGTTAAGTGTCTGCCTTCATTCGGCTCAAGTCATGATCCCAGGGTCTTGGGATCGAGCCCTGTTGGGCTCCCTGCTCAATTCAGCATCTGCTTCTCCCTCTCTCTCTGCCCCTCCCCCATTCTCTCTCTCTCTCTCAATCAAATAAGATATTAAAAATAAATAAACAAAAATTGTTTCTAAAATTATGAAACTAGTTTTTAAATGATTTCCGTGCCAACAATATTATATGTCTACCCTATTTATAATTTGAAAAGGTTTAAGTTGCCAATATTTTTTATTTCTGCTATTATATTTTAAAAGAGAGAGAATGCATAACACATCATACTTGTTTTGTTTGGAATTCTTAAAACTGACCCCTGAAATATTTAGGGAGAAATTGCATAGAACTCACCTGTCACCAGAGGGCCACTTGGCTTCTCCCTCTCTCTTTCCTTGTGTGTTGTCTAATGGTTTGTCTGAGGAGTATTTCACTTATACTTAGATATACAAAATTGGTAGCTTTTGAAGATGACCCTTGAGAATATCATGTAAATGATTCCATCTAAAATTTAATTTTAGCAAAAAACCACGTAAGTCTGCAGATGCAAAAGTGGATGGCATCTAAGCAATGTTGTCTATTCACTAGTTAGATTTGCCCCATTAGATTCTAGTTTTAACATAAAGAAGGCACAAAATGAAAGACACTAGTAATATCCCACCAAGAAAATTATGTGCAGATTTCAAGAGGCACAGTGAGAACTGCTTGAGCTAAAGCAAGAAAGTAACAGCTACATTGTTCAGAGGTAAATTAATGCATGCCTAATGGTAATGCATGCTGCCTAATATAAATACTCTAAAAAAAAAAAGAAAAGAAGAAGAAAAATAGAGGGAAAAAATACCACATTCTGTGGACTTGAATGTAAAAAAAGGTAATAAAAGTAGGAGAGAAACACAAGGTACTGCTTAAGGCATCATTTAGAAAGGCAAGCTGGAAAGATTGTGGAACTGAGGTTAGAGGATGTAAAAATAAGAAAATCAAAGACAGAGAATGAAAGGAAGATTGTACGACATAGTAGGATAAATGAGAAGACATTTGTCAAAGACCCAAAGGACAAGATAACAGTGAATAAGAAGGAAGATGACTAAGGGATGGAATGGTAATTTAATAAAATGCAAGAAGACCCAAACTGAATCAGACAGCTCGCTCCTATCACGGAGTATTTAGCGTCCATCTGTGACATTATGGATAGGCTGTCTGGGTGAAACGGAGTGTCATGAATTTCGCTTCTACCATGAGACCACTATCTGTCACCCCTCCCCATAGCTCATAGAGCATTTGTCATAGGCTTCCCTCATGAGTCTCTCTCATGGGTGGTTTTGACAAGGGTGACTCTTCAACTTAATTATTGTGCAATAAGACATGACTTCTAAAAATATGTTCCTATGATGTTCTGATATGGATTCTTAAATATGTTAATTTACTGAAACCTAAAGTTTATACACTTAAAGTACTCCCTGAGCTCAAGCAGTGTCCCTCCTCCCACCCAGAATGCTCAGCTTTTCCATGTATTTTCCTAGTCTTCCCGGATGTTAGCTAAATTAGTGCTTGATATGGACAAAATATAAAGCCGTGAGACAGAAAATTTGTGTTTTTCCCCCAAGTCCGTGTGTGTGTAAGTTCAGATAAGTCACTTAACCACCCCCACACCTTCATTTTCATCAGTGTCAGAATAGGGACTATGCCCTCTGTGCATCTTTATGGCAGGAAGAGTAAATGCGACACAGGTGTATTAGAAGCCCTTCTCAGCACACATATTAACCCAGGGTAGAGCTGAGCCTGACTCACTAGCCCATCTTTTAGAGCACCAATACCACAAGTCCGTGCCTTCCTTGCCAGGAACCTCACATTTCCTCCTCTTATGGAAATGGTCCAGAGGAGCAGCAGCTCTTCTCGTCTCCACGGGGGAAGGCTGGTGTCTTCCTCAGTAAACACTGTGCTGGCCCCAAAGCCAACTGCCTCCTCCCAGCCCCAGCCCTCCTGTGCCAGCATGCCACTTGGCGTGTAATGGTAGGTGATTTTTTTGTATATTTTTTATTGGAGTTTGATTTGCCAACATACAGCATATCACCCAGTACTCATCCCATCAAGTGCCCCCCTCAGTGCCCGTCACCCAGTTACCCCCACCCCCCGCCCACCTCCCCTTCCACAGCCCTTTTTCATTTCCCAGAGTTAGGAGTCTCTCATGTTCAGTCATCTTCACTGATATTTTCACTCATTTTCTTTCCTTTCCTCTTTATTCCCTTTCACTATTTTTTATATTCCCCAAATGAATGAGACCATATAATGTTTGTCCTTCTCCAACTGACTTATTTCACTCAGCATAATACCCTCCAGTTCCATCCACATCGAAACACATGGTGGGTATTTGTCCTTTCTAATGGCTGAGGAATATCCTACTGTATACATAGACCACAGCTTCTCTATCCATCATCTGTCAGTGGACACTGAGGCTCCTTCCACAGATTGGCTATTGTGGACATTGCTGCTGTAAGCATCGGGGTGCAGGTGTCCTGCCGTTTCACTGCATCTGTATCTTTGGGGTAAATCCCCAGCACTGCAATTGCGTAGGGCAGGTTTATTTTTAACTCTTTGAGGAACCTCCACACAGTTTTCCAGAGTGGCTGCACCAGTTCACATTCCCACCCACAGTACAGGAGGGTTCCCCTTTCTCCACATCCTCTCCAACATGTGTTATTTCCTATCTTGTTAATTTTCCCCATTCTCACTGGTGTGAGGTGGGATCTCATTGTGGTTTTGATTTGTATTTCCCTGATGGCCAGTGATGCGGAGCATTTTCTCATGTGCTTGTTGGCCACGTCTATGTCTTCCTCTGTGAGACTTCTGTTCCTGTCTTTTGCCCATTTCATGATTGGATTGTTTGTTTCTTTGCTGTTAAGTTTAATAAGTTATTTATAGATCTTGGCTACTAGCCCTTCATCTGATAGGTCATTTGCAAATACCTTCTCCCATTCTGTACGTTGTCTTTTAGTCTTGTTGAATGTTTCTTTTGCTGTGCAGAACCTTTTTATCTTGATTATTATGTCCCAATAGTTTGTTTTTGCTTTTGTTTCCCTTGCCTTCATGGATGTGTCTTGCAAGAAGTTGCTGTGGCCAAGTTTAAGAAGGGTGTTGCCTGTGTTCTCCTCTAGGATTTTGATGGATTCTTGTCTCACATTTAGATCTTTCATCCATTTTGAGTTTATCTTTGTGTCTGGTGTCAGAGAATGGTCTAGTTTCATTCTTCTGCACATGGCTGTCCAATTTTCCCAGCACCGTCTTTTTTCCATTGGATAGTCTTTCCTGCTTTGTTAAAGGTTAGTTGACCATAGGGTTGAGAGCCCATTTCTGGATTCTCTATTCTGTTCCATTGATCTATGTGTCTGTTTTTGTGCCAGTACCACACTGTCTTGATGAGCACAGCTCTGTAGTACAGCTTGAAATCCGGCATTGTGATGCCCCCAGCTATGGTTTTCTTTTTCAATATTCCCCTGGCTATTTGGGGTCTTTTCTGATTCCACACAAATCTTAAGATGATTTGTTCCAACTCTCTGAAGAAAGTCCATGGTATTTTGATAGGGATTGCACTGAATGTGTCAATGGCCCTGGGTAGCATTGACATTTTCACAATATTAATTCAGCCAATCCATGAGCATGGAATATTTTTCAATCTCTTTGTGTCTTCGTCAATTTCTTTCAGAAGTGTTCTGTAGTTTTTAGGGTATAGATCTTTTACCTCTTTGGTTAGGCTTATTCCTAGGCATCTTATGCTTTTGGGTGCAATTGTAAATGGGATTGACTCCTTAATTTCTCTTTCTTCAGTCTCATTGTTAGTGTAGAGAAATGCCACTGATTTCTGGGCATTGATTTTGCATCCTCCACACTTCCATATGCTGTATGAGTTCTAGCAATCTTGGGGTGAAGTCTTTTGGGTTTTCTATGTAGAGTATCATGTCATCTGCAAAGAGGGAGAGTTTGACTTCTTCTTTGCCAATTTGAATGCCTTTTATTTCTTTCTGTTGTCTGATTGCTGAGGCTAGGACTTCCAGTACTATGTTGAATAGCAGTAGTGAGAGTGGACATCCCTGTCGTGTTCCTGATCTTAGGGGAAAGGCTCCCAGTGCTTCCCCATTGAGAATGATATTTGCTGTGGGCTTTTCGTAGGTGGCTTTTAAGATGCTGAGGGATGTTCCCTCTATCCCTACACTCTGAAGAGTTTTGATCAGGAATGGATGCTGTATTTTGTGAAATGCTTTCTCTGCATCTATTGAGAGGATCATATGGTTCTTGTTTTTTCTCTTGTTGATATGATCTATCATGTTGATTGTTTTTAAAGTGTTGAACCAGCCTTGCATCCCGGGAATAAATCCCACTTGGTCATGGTGAATGATCTTTTTAATGTATTGTTGGATCCTGTTGGCTAGTATCTTGGTGAGAATTTTTGCATCTGTGTTCATCAGGGATATTGGTCTATAATTCTCCTTTTTGGTATGGTCTTTGCCTCATTTTAGGAATTAAAGTGATGCTGGCCTCATAGAACGAGTTTGGAAGTATTCCATCCCTTTCTATCTTTTGGAACAGTTTTAGTAGAATAGGTATTGTTTCTTCTTTAAACGTGTGATAGAATTCCCCTGGGAAGCCATCTGGCCCTGGACTTTTGTGTCTTGGGAGATTTTTGATGACTGCTTCAATTTCCTCCCTGGTTATCGGCCTGTTCAGGTTTTCTATTTCTTCCTGCTCCAGTTTTGGTAGTTTGTGGTTTTCCAGAAATGCATCAATTTCTTCTAGGTTGCCTAATTTATTGGCGTATAGCTGCTTATAATATGTTTTAAAAATTGTGTTTGTATTTTCTTGGTATTAGTTGTGATCTGTCCTTTTTCATTCATGATTTTATTGGAGTCTTTTCTCTTTTGTTTTTAATAAGGCTCGCTAATGGTTTATCTATCTTATTAATTCTTTCAAAGAACCAACTCCTGGTTTTGTTGATCTGTTCTACAGTTCTTCTGGTCTCTATTTCATTGAGTTCTGCTCGAATCT
The DNA here is from genome assembly GCF_018345385.1 of Vulpes lagopus. NCBI lineage: Eukaryota > Metazoa > Chordata > Mammalia > Carnivora > Canidae > Vulpes > Vulpes lagopus. The sequence goes on from NC_054825.1 coordinate 125,240,838, forward strand.
TTATTAACTCTCTTCTGTGTGATGTAGGTTTTATTTGCTGTTCTTTCTCCAGTTCCTTTAGGTGCAAGGTTAACTTGTGTATTTGAGCTTTTTCCATTTTTTTGAGGGATGCTTGTATTGCGATGTATTTCCCTCTTTGGACTGCTTTTGCTGTATCCCAAATATTTTGAATGGTTTTATCTCCATTCTCATTAGTTTCCATGAATCTTTATAATTCTTCTCTAATTTCCTGGTTGAGGAAATTAGCAGGATGCTCTTTTACCTCCACATGTTTGAGTTTCTTACAAATTTCTTCTTATGATTGAGTTTAAGTTTCAAAGCATTATGGTCTGAAAATATGCAGGGAAAAATCCCAGTCTTTTGGTATCGGTTGAGACTTCATTTGTGACCCAGTACCTGGTCTATTCTGGAGAAAGTTCCATATGCACTTGAGAATAATGTATATTCAGTTGCATTTGGATGTAAAGTTCTGTAAATATCTGTGAAATCCATCTGGTCCAGTGTATCATTTAAAGTTCTTGTCTCTTTGGAGATGTTGTGCTTAGAAAATCTGTCATTTGCAGAAAATGTTGTGTTGAAGTCTCCCAGTATTAGTGTATTATTATCCAAGATCTTTTTACTTTGGTTATTAATTGATTGATATACTTGGCAGCTCCCACATTTGGGGCATAAATATTCATGATTGTTAGGTCCTCTTATTGGACAGACCCTTTAAGTATGATATAGTGTCCCTCTTCATCTCTTACTACAGTCTTTGGGATAAACTTTAATTTATCTGATCTGAGGATTGTCACCCCTGCTTTCTTTTGAGGACCATTTGAAGGATAAATCATTCTCCAACCTTTCATTTTCAGGCTATAGGTGTCCTTAGGTCTCAAATGAGTCTCTTGTAGACAGCAAATAGATGGGTCTTGCTTTTTCATCCAATCTGAAACCCTGCGCCTTTTGATGGGATCATTAAGCCCATTCACATTCAGAGTAAGTATTGAAAGATATGAGTTTAGTGTCATCGTAATACCTATTCAGTCCCTGTCTTTGTGAATTGTTTCTTTGGGCTTCCTCTTTCTTTTACAGGGTCCCCCTTAATATTTCTTGCAGAGCTGGTTTGGTGGTCACATATTGTTTCAGTTTCTGCCTATCTTGGAAACTCTTTATCTCTCCTTCTATTCTGAATGAGAGCCTTGCTGGATAAAGTATTATTGGCTGCATGTTCTTCTCACTTCAGACCCTGAATATATCCTGCTGCCCCTTCTGGCCTGCCAGGTCTCTGTGGATGGGTCTGCTGTTAATCTGATATTTCTCCCCATATAAGTTAGGGATCTCTTTTCTCTTGCTGCTTTAGGGATTTTCTCTTTATCTTAGGAATTTGCAAGTTTCACTATTAAATGTTGAGGTGTTGAACGGTTTTTATTGATTTTGGGGAGGGGCGATCTCTCTATATCCTGGATCTGAATGCCTGTTTGCCTCCCCAAATTAGGGAAGTTCTCAGCTATGATTTGTTCAAATACACTTTCTGGTCCTCTGTCCCTCTCGGCGCCGTCTGGAACCCCAGTTAAACGTAGATTTTTCCTCCTGAGGGTGTCATTTATTTCCCTTAACCTTTCCTCATGGTCTTTTCATTGTTTCTCTCTTTTTTCCTCAGCTTCCTTCCTTGCCATCAACTTGTCATCTATGTCACTCACATTTTCTTCCACCTCATTAACCCTCGTCGTTAGGACCTCCAGTTTGGATTGCATCTCATTTAATTGATTTTTAATTTCGGCCTATTAGATCTAGATTCTGCAGTAACAAAGTCTCTAGAGTCCTTTATGCTCTTTTCCAGAGCCACCAGTAGCTTTATAGTTGTGCTTCTGAATTGGCTTTCAGACATTGAATTGTAATCCAAATTTTGTAACTCTGTGGCAGAGAGTACTGTTTTGGATTCTTTCCTTTGTAGTGAGTTCTACTTTCTAGTCATTTTGTTCAGTGCAGAATGGCTAAAAATAAGTTGTACTTGTTAGAAGCGCAAACTCTTCTCTCTGTAGCATTCCAGCTTCTCTCTTTAAATCTCAGGTCGAATTCGTAAGTTTTCAGGATGATTTGAAAGTTATCTAGGTAAGTTGATAGGGACAGGTGACTTGGGGACCTTACTCCTCCACCATCTTGCCCCTCCCCCGCTAATGGCAGGTTTCTACTACCGAGGCCAGTGACAAGAATGCAGCGTGGTTGGGATGGTGGTTGTTGGGACAGCGGGGTCCTCTGCCCAGCTCCCCTCCTAAGCATCAGCGGCAGCTCTTGAGCGCGGGCTTCCAGTTAGGCTCTGAAAAATGCCCAGGAACTGCCCAGCCATCCACATTCACTGGCAAGCACAGCACCTGGCACGAGGCCAGCTTGAAAGGTGCTGGGAAGGCATACAGAAAGATCCTTTTTGGTTCCTCCAACGGGCTTTGGAACTTCAAGGGATTTGTAGTTGGCTTATTATTGTGTTAGCTAATCACTCAATGTCTCCCATGCCCGGCACCCCGAGGAGTAAAATCAGAAATGAAATGACTTAGAGCCTCAGCCCCACAGACAGAGATTAGATAGATATCCAAACACCTCACAAAGTAACTACCCAACATAGTCACAAATGGCGGTAATAATGACAGTTGGTTTTGAAAATCCAAGAAAAGGTCCCGTCCAGATCACCCTGAAGACCCTCCAGCATCAGGACCTCAAGATTGACGTGGACCCCTGCAGGTCAGGGAAAGCTCCATAAGACAAGGTTGAATCAGGAAAGGGGAAACAGGTTCTTGCTGTAGCGGGTCAAAAATTTATTCATTCAGAAAAGCCCTCAGTGCCCATCTTGCTATAAAACAATGTGTAAGTGTTGAGGAACCTCGTGGTGGCAAAGCCTAAAGCCATCGCAGCACAGCGGCAGCTACACCCGGCAATCAGATCCTGCCATGGCATCATGGTTAGCACACACACACACCACGGTTAGCCCCCCCCATGGCACCAAGGTTAGCAACCGCCCCCCACAGTTAGCCCTCCCCACACCACAGTTAGTACCCTCATAGAACCAAGGTTAGAGCCCCTCCCCCCGGGCACCACGGTTAGGCCCCCGCGTGCATCGAGCGGTGCTCGGCTGGGCTGCGCGCACCGGGCAGGTCAGCATGGGACGCAGGTGCAGGTGCGTGTGCACCTGGACGGGGCGGCGATGCTGCAGCAGGTCCGCCCAGTGTGTACGATATTATACAACCAAAAATTGGATTGTTCAGATCGTTATTTCTCCTATGAAACACGAATAACGTTTCCTAGCTTTCACATATTTTTAGTCTATTGAATCCAAACATTTAGTGTCATGACCTGCTTCACATCTAACCCAACACTGATTTCAGAAGGAATCTTTGTGAGGTGCCTAGGTGGCTCAGTTAAAGGTCCAGGTCTTGGTTTCAGCTCAGATCATGATCTCATGGGTTGTGAGATCAAGGCCCTTGGAGGGACCCCTGAGAGTCTCTCCCTCTGCCTGCTCCGCACCCCACGGGCTCTCTGTCTCTTGTACTTTCTCTTTCTAAAATAGATCAAAAAGGGGGAAAAAAAAAAACTCTGTTACCTGGAATCCACTGTCTCTGTTCTATGGCAACACAGAATAATGGCTTTGTGGAATTGGAAAAACAATTGGAGCAACCGTAAACAGAAATGCCAAATTATTGACAGTTACTATTGCTGATTGAAATATGTATAAAATGGATAAGAAAGCCCATTCTTTCAAGCTAAATACCTGGGGGAGGGGCAGGGGAAGGGGAACATCTTAAAATGAAAATCCTATTTGAAAATGTTTTGATCATTGAATGTGAGATCGATCCAACATGATCGGAAGAACTGCGCAAAAACAGGCAGTTATCTTCCTGGTTATGTTTTTTAGTTTGGGGGGAAAAAAACTGGTCAGTGTCCAGTTACTGTCTACTTCATCGTTGTATTGCAGTAACAGTTTTAAAGTCACCATTGCATGTCTGCTTTGGATGCATCCCTTTGTGAAGTGTAGCACTTGGGGGCGGCGGGGAAATGCAGCATCTGCTCTCCTTCTCTTCCTTTCCCCTCAGCAGAAATGGGTTTATCAACAAGTCACAAGTTCAAACTGCTGCTTTTCTTTCAAGCCAGAAAATGCTGAATCCGTTCAGAATTAATGCAAATGTTTCAGAACTGGGTTTCTGATGTTTATAAATACATTTCCTTATTAGATGAGAATGTGTGACCATTGGTGTCAGTGGGAGGATATTACTTTCAAAAAGAGGACAGAAGTATAGTCCAGAATCTCTTGTTGCGTTAGGAAAACTAGAGAACTCTTTTGGAAGAGTTGGAAGATGCAGGGGGGAGAGTATTTTGGAGAAGATACAATCAAGGTATCTCACAGTATATTAAAAGAAAAATTTGAATAAGAAAGAAAGAAAAGGAAAGGAGAAGAAAAAAAAAAGAGCCTAAGCCAAAATAGTCAGGGAGGACTTCACAGAGAAGGTCAAGTGGGTACTGACTGTTTAAGGCTGCATTTATTTTGGATAATTGGAGAGGAGTTGCAGTAGTACAAGCAAAAGCTCTTTTTGAGAGTGTTTGTAGAAAAAGAGACAGAATGGTAAAATAAAAAAAAAAAGTTGGCAAGATTTGTTAGGTAATTGCTTAATCATTTATTGATTGTTCATCCAATACTTGCTATCAGTTAGCATCACACCAGGAGCTGGTTATTAAGTGATGAGCAAAACAGGCCCAGTTCCTGCTCTCTGACAGCTTACCCTTCCTCCAGGAAGGTAGCCAATAAGTAGGGGAGCCATAAGTCATTCTAAAAGGCATGGTAACTATGATGAAAATGTTCCATGGAAAGTGGCCTAGAAATGGCCACACCCAGAGGGGACACTGATGCTGAAAGATGACAGACAATGAGGATCTGAAAGGACAGAGGAGAAGTTCATTCCAGGCAAAGGCAGCAGGATCCAAGAAGGGCCTAAGGAGGAAAGAGGTTGGCCTAGTTCACGCACCACACGGACTCCAGGGAGGCTGACTGCGTAGGGCCTTAGTGATCATTCTTTCAGCTTGGTTCTTACCATGGGTCATGGAGAATTCTTCGCATCCAACCATTGAAGTACTCATATAATCCATACCCAGTTTGTTGATGATGACACTTTACACATTGTTGTATAAATTAATTAAGGAAGAAGAATGAAAGGCAGCCGGTGGGATTGTGACCATCCAGAATTTAAAGGAGACGGGGTATCAATACACATTTATTTTAAAAAATTAGATGCTTGCAGCTGTGAACCAGAATTGGTAGCCTTCATGGCGTGAATATGTAAGATACGATCTTTTAGGAATATAATTGATAAGGTGTTGATAAATTAGTAATATAGATAAGGGTTGATAAAGCAAAGAATAAATTTTAAGTTTGAATCATAACGTGCAGCTTCTGTGTGGTAATGCAATGCTGCTAATTCATGACTCATTAAGATATTGAAACTAACCGTAACGTGGATGAAGTCCCTTAGTATCGTCTGTGATGGTGAAAATAGGAGTGAGATTATAGAGTCCAGTCAAGTCCAGGCCAGACAAACATCTGTGGCAGAGTCGAAGGCCAACATCTTAAGCAGCTGACTTTAGTGATGCCAAAGTAACATTTAAAAAGCTATGTGAAAAAATAAAAGCTACATGCATGTGTATATGCATGTGGTGCGTATGTGGAAAAGGTCACATGACCTATTGATTGGCACCCTCCGGATAATTATGTCTATTTACCACACACTGCAAAGAGGGATTTTTTGACTTCTAGTGGATCTTATCCTTTCATCCTTCTGTTTTTGATGTAACACTCACAAGTTGAGACATTAGTCGATGATAGTTGGACCTTATATTCTTACCTTTTAGGTAAACCCTTGAAAACAGTCATGACTTAACCCTTGTACTGCACCCTGGGAAACACAAAATGCAGCATAATTTCTATAGCATCTCTTGCCATGTTCTGTATTGCCCAGACACTTAGTTCTATTTTAATTTCTACTTAAAATCCACTTATGTGAAAAAAAAAATAGAATCTCTGGGCATGTCTACAATGCAAACACTCTGGTACAAGATTATAGAGCATTAATACTTTGCCAATTTGGACCTTTTTCAAATTATTTTAAGGCAGTTTGCAATTCTTTGATTCATTATCTGTAATTAGATTAGCCCTATCTTTTTAGTAAAAAAAGAAGTGATATTTATTAGCATATGCATATGCATAGAAAAATGAACTATAAACCTATTTCAAGGTACTCTAAACCTTAGAGTATCTTTTAGGAAACTTTGAATGTCTCCTCTGCCATTTTTACTTGCCTAAATACAGCATGTCTTCCCTATGGACACATTAAGTGGATCCCTTTGTGTCGCGTGGCACCTTCACTGCGAAAGAAGGTACACATGTACGGGGATATTCTTTGGGAGGTGAGGCTATTTGTGGCGTTCTGTTTTGTTGATGGTGATGGATGGTACTATGATTAACAGCCGTCTTTTCTGGTGATGACATATGGGGAAAGTTAGCATTTCTTCTTCTTTAACGTTTTACTGGCATCTTTAGAGTGTTATAAAACAAGCATTTACTACTGAGTAGCTAAGCATTTCTCCCTCTTTGTTTCTTTAATTAACGTATTGATCTAGACTGCATCTATAGGATCAAGCTTATTGAGACAGACGGCCTGAGCCTCCTCAGGAGATCATTGCTCTGCTCCACACTTTTTCAGTAAATAAAATATGGACAAAACTGTAACATGTGGAAGCCGGAGAATCCATTAAAGACTTTTGGCAACTGTGCCTTAAAGATACTTCAAAAATAATTGTGTTTTATCACTTCTTCTATGTCATTGCATATAGCAAGGGTTTTAAAAAGACCAAATACAGCTCTCTGATTTCCATTTAATGGAAGAAGTAATAAAGTTTAATTGTATACTTGAGCACGGGGTGTCATTTCCAGTATATCTGATCAATAATTCATCGATTGCCTTTGGCTCAGAGTTATATTTGAAAGAAAATGTAGCCAGTGGGAGCTTATCTAGCTGTAGCTTCATCATCTCAATTAATTATGCTTTTCCTGCGTTTGGATCATTAGGCTACCAAAGTGACAGCAGATGGCGAGCAAACTGGACAGGATGCTGAGAGGACCAACAGGAGAGCAGACTCCTTAGGAGAATTCATTAAGGAGCTTGCCCAGGATGCAGAAGGTATTAGAATCATTTAATTTAATCATTATGTCTCCCACCAGAAAAATAGAAAAAGGGATTACACAGGATTGGAATTTCTCTAGTAAGAAATGACATTTCTCAACCTGAGGGTCGGGTTTTGAAAAGTATTTTGGTTGGGATATTCAAGGGCATTCTCTGCTGAGCATCTACAGTCTACAGTGTTAAATTAGGGGCCACAGTCCGTGAATTAGAAATTATGGGGGCAGAGTCGTAGTAAATTGAGTACAGTTCCTTAGGAATGCTTTCATTTTTGAGGAATGGCTATTATGATTAAACTAATGGGCAACTTATGCCTTGCCATTGTTTGTATTCAAAATTATTCCAAAAATTGTTAATTTTTTTAAAGCTAATGTTATCATTCTGCTCAGTACATTAAAGCAGCACTTTAATTTCTCAAAATGGCTTTTAAAATACTTGGTGCTGTTTTTAATGAACATCTGTTGCTTGCGGTTTGGATTTGCTATCTTACCAGAGGCTTCACTGCATTTAGTTCCTAATTCTCTAGGAATTAGTTCTTGGCATCTACCAATCCTGACTGAGAATCAAAGTGGAAGCCATTTGGGGGCTAAACCACAGGTTAAGAACTCTTATAGGAAACACGGAAAATAGCAACAACAACAAAACCCAAGATCTTAAGTATCTATTATTATACAAGAAATATACACACATGTTTAGAAAGTAAGAAAAATGCTTTGGGTTTTTTTCTTTTGAAAATAAAATATTTTTATTGCTGTACAGTGCTATGTATTTTAGATATTTTACTTAGAAATATAGCCAAATAAATCAGAACATGAGATAACGTTCAAGGCAGATCCTAACGGAATTCTTAGGAATCCCTGGCCAAGAAGAGACAGAGACTCCCAAAGATTTCCCCGCTGCAAGGAGCAACAGAGTTTTAATCTGAAGCAAAACATCTGAAACAGAAGTTACACCTACCAGAAAATTCGTGATTAACTCATTATGGTTTATCCTCTGCTCACTGGAGTTTTTGCGCTTTCCCTGGTTTTATTTTCCGTTAATGCAACTTGAGGTGTTCTCCATCCTGCAGTCCTTCCACCCCACACATATAAAAAAACAAAAAAATCCCATTGCAAGTGAGACAGTTTCCCTCTGCCTGGATCCATGAAGGCCTGTCAATGCTTACAGCCTATCCTGGAAGCTTATTTTGAAATCATTTCAATCAAACATTCATGCATAAGAATAAATGCTTGTACATGGTTTCAATAGGCTCCAACATCAGCCCTGCTCATTTGTTTCCTCTGCGTTGTGCCCACCACTCGGGCTGTGCAAAGGCACCAGCAGGGGCAGGTGGAAATGAGATCTAGGCCAGGTTTGCTCATCACCCACTGTCCATCCATCTGAGGGGTCGCCCATTCCCTAAGCTGTGCATCAGGCAGGCAGTCTGGTTGTGTCTGTCCAGACGGGACAGCGCTTTGCTGATTCACATGAAGAACCCCGTGGGGTAGCTGTGCTCCCATACGTGGGAGAAATGTGCACCCTCCTCCCTTCTTCCAGCACGTACTAATGTAAATGACCACAAGCACAATAAGCACAGCCCTTTAGAAAAGAACTTTGACAAAACTGGTCCAACTATCGAAATTTCCTGAATGTTTAAATTGGAATATGCAAGAGGTAAACCGAATCCTGACTGAGACATTTATATGGTACTGCAAGTCTTGACGGTTCAGGAGATTTTTCTTTTTTTTAAAGTAAAGGAAATTCACCAAAAGCCTTAAGTAGGTCATATATCCACACCCATTTTGTCTCTTATAATTACACCAATTGGGGATAATATCAGTACTTTTAGTTTTATTAGTGACAATAAATTGCTGTGGGAAAAGTACATGTGTTAGCCCGGCATTTGTCTATTTCAGTTTTATTTTTAGGGAGATGCAGCACCTTACTCCCCATCTTCCATCCTAAGTCGTGGTCTCTTCCTGCATAATCAAAGTCTCTTAATCCAAGGCATTTTTTTTTTTTTTGTAAATCCAAGACATTCTTAACTCACTATTAAGTTTTAAAATCTACTTGGCTGTGACTTCTGATTAGATCACAAATATGCTATATTTTATTCCATGAACTATTAGAATTAATGACTGAATATATATAAACATGTGTGTGTGTATATATATATATATATATATATATATATATAAAACAACCCATATAGATATACATGTGTGTATGTATATATATGATGTATTAGCATATGTACCAACATATATTAAGACTTAATAAATGCTAGACACCTTCTTTCCTATTTCTCAGGTCACAGTAGTATTTGTCATTCATGATGAATTTACCCATCAGAGGATATATATATTTTTTAAGCTCAGTAGGAAAAACAACTTTGTTTCCCCTGAGGAATTAATGTATTTATATGTCACAGATACTGTGTACTTAGGTATCCCTTTTTTATCTGCTGCTATGCTCTGGCTACTGAGATACCGCCTATTAATATGTCTTCTGATTTATATTATTTTTTATCTTTAGTCCATCTCCTTTTATGTTAATTTTATCTTATTTTAAAGATATTTCAAAACTACTTAAAATTCCCTTTGAAATAAAGTAGAAATATATAAGTAAGTTTAAGAGATATATTAATGTTACAATTATCCTCAATCCTATTGAAGATGTACTGAACCCACAGTGGATACCTTTGAATAAGAGACTTAACAACACATTCATCTTTAGTTTTAAAATATTCAGATAATTTCCAAATTCCAATGTAGAAGCAGAAGAGCAATCACATCTCTTCTATTAAAATGATGCCTTGCTTTCTCAACACAGTATCATTTTGCTAAAGCGGCTGGTGTTTGCCTTAATAATTTCTTCTAGTTGTTTTCATAATTATTTTCATTTAAAAGAAAGGATACATATGCTCCAAAAGGCCCAGGCATCCCTTTCTTTTCCTTTCCTCTCTCTTATGTCATTCTTTTTCCAGCAAGCTCTTCTCTGCAGAAGTTTGGTTTTGAGAAGAGACCACAAGTGAGGCTGCATCTCTCAGCATTACCCCCTTACAACCACCTAGACTCAGGACCTAACGTCCATCAAATTTCAAAAAATATCTCTCGTCAAAGCTCATATATATATTCACTTAATGAAAGAAAAGCATACACCTTTGACGAGTTGAGAAGTGGGATTTATGAATGCAAAGGAGGTCAGGGATTAGTTATATAATACAGTTAATCAAAGTCAACATACAGATGTGCACCCAGGCCAAAGCAGGAGAGGTGCCATAAGGGGAACCAAATCTACTGCCTTTCCTGAAATCTAAGAAGTATAAACCATACATTTAATCGTTGGCATGTTCTGGCATAGTTCTTGCAGAGTCTGCTGGATCAAGGAGCTTTCCTTCATCAGGCCATGGTCACTGTGGTTCCTTGACAAACACCCCACAGCCTAGGTGATAACTTAGCAACGGTGGGGGTGGAATTTTGAGAAGGTTCTTTGGTGTATGTCAAAGTAGGAGGGCTAAGTATTGGCCAAGAAAGAGCCACCCTCACTAACTCCTAGGAATATGGCCCCTGAGCAATAATTTCTGCCACAGGGCTAGGAATGGCCATATTAGTTCTTTAAAAGAGTTGATTCAAATTGTTCTGCAGGTTAAACTATGGCTGTTAGAATAAGGTGTTGACAGCAGCAGTTTTCTAACTAAATACCTTAATCACGAAAAGAGAATTCAAAAGATATATTTTGGAAAGTGTAAAATTAAAGATTGAAACCCGATTCCTTCTGCTAAGCCATGATTTTCAAACTCTAGCATACAGCATGAAGCCCCCAAGGGCCTGTTAAAACACAGATTCCTGGTCCCCTTGGGCCCAGAATTTTTAACTCAATAGGTCTGGGTCAGGACCTGAGAATCTCCGTTTCTAGTCAGTTCCTGGGGTGAAACCAGTGCAGCTTGCTTAGACCACATCTCAGAACTGCTGTGCAAACTCGCCATGTCACACCTGTCGTGGCTGCTCTGTTTAGCCTCTGTCCAGCTGTTCTAGGGACCCTGACTACTAACCTTGGAATAGCTCCAGCCAGTGCCAATCGGGACAGTTTCTCCGAGAATAGAAGTGAATTTTCAGGATCCTTTATGTCCTAAAGATGTCTTAGAATCTAGCGTTGAATGGGATGAGCACTGGGTGTTATTCTATATGTTGGCAAATTGAACACCAATAAAAAAAAAAAAAAAAGAATCTAGCGTTGAATAGTAGAAAATGCTTCTTAGCCAATCCTCATCCTGGGGATGTTCCCAGGTGATAGTCCAGAAGTCAGGGTTTGGTGCACAAGAGTCTGAGAAAACACCTCCCTTCAACCTGTTACATTAATGTGCCATAGAACACACTCCGGGACAAGTCGGCCTAAAACTAGAACCACATAAATGTTTCAACCCCCCAGTTTTTCAGACTTTTATCTGACATGGGATTCTTTTACCAAATGAAACCAGAACACTAACCTATGAAATAGATGCTTGACAGGACTGACATCACTGGTGAATGCCTGAAGCACCTAGAGAGGCCTAAGATTCTGAAGGGCACAGTCCGAAACTTTATTCAGTGCGCAATAAACACAGGCCCTTCCAGTGGGTGTTGTTGCTAGAAGGTGGCTTTGGGCCTTAAGCTATGACCCGCATCCCAAGACAGTGCTTCCTGCCTCATTCCCTCAAACAAATGAATACAGGCCACGTGGACGTAGGAGGGTAGGTCTGTTTGCAGAGATCTCATCACCGACGGGCTCTGGACTCAGAAGGTGATTGTGTCTCTCAGCAGTGCCGACCTTGTGCTTTCATCTCCCGAGGGCTACGCAATGTGCCTCACGGTTTGCCTCTCACCTGAAGAAGGTCTGAGCCATTTCCTTACTTGCATTTTTCTTCCTTGCAATGCAGAAACATCATACTTGAATTACCGTGACCCCCAAAAGAAATATAGTTGGAGGGATATGTCACCTTTCCCTGCTTGTTACGGATTGACGGGCTCTCTGTTCCCAGTGGAACGCCCATGGCAGGTGGTGGGAGAAGAGCAGATGCTTGGCGCCATTTTTGCATGTGGCACTTGCGTCTACTGACTTACAAAAATTGTTCTACCCCCTGCAGCTGTGAATGAAAAAGCCATAAGACTAAATGAAACTCTAGGAACTCAAGACAAGGCCTTTGAGAGAAATTTGCAAGTGCTTCAGAAAGAGATTGACCAGATGATGACAGAACTGAGGAGGAGAAATCTAGATAAACAGAAGGAAGTTGCTGAAGATGAGCTGGTGTAAGTCGGTGCTTTATTATTTTTTTCATTTAATAAAATGAGCTTTCCAAATGGCTGTTTGTATTTTTCTAAAATTTTTCTCACCCTTATGAATAGAAAATACTTTGTTACATATTTTTCACTTGGTTATGATTTATCCTTCTCTAAAGTGGATTAAAAGCATATTTTTGCCTATATTTAAGTAATCAGATAAATTATCTTTTTCGGTGCTATCCCTTCCATAATGGGGCTAATGGACTTGCTTTATTAATTGCCTGTGTTAGGGACCTCTAAACCATCAATAGCTTTTTGTTGTTGTTGTTTTAATAAAAATATCTCTGGATGAATAAAGCTATGAATTCAGCAGTCCACTCTGCACATTTTGTCATTTTAGGAGATGCTGAATAGAAGAGTCATCAAATAATAAATGCCTCATACTTTGAAATTAGGGCTGAAAATTTGAGGCTGGGAAGAGCAATTGTGATTTTACTAATGCAAATGACCTCTGTGATTACACACTCAATTAAAAAAAAAGATGCTCATATTTATATTTATAGTCAGTTAACTTCAAAGTGTTGGTGCTATTAATACTTAAATAGTACATGCTAAACCAACAATATCGGCATCACCTGAGATCTTGTTAAACATACAAATTGCTAAAACCCACCCCAGACCTCCTGACTCGAGAGATGTGGGGCTGGGGCCCAGCGATCTGTTTTGACGAGCAGTCTAGGGGATCATGATGCCTGTTAGTTTGAGAACTACCATTTTCCGAGTGTTTTGTCTTTCTTAAAGGCTTAGAATACTATTACTGTAGGAAAACCCTAAATTAAACCCAGGAAACTCCCAGATCACTCAGCTGAAAGAAGAAAGAAAAATATATCAGTATCATGATATTATATTAGCACGCCAGTAACATAGTGCTTTTCACGATTTCTAACGGAATATAGCAATGTTTATACCTTATGTTCAGAGTAACAGAGAAAACGTATCACTATGATGAATCGGGGGCTTTTCTTTTTTGGTATGTGAAGTGAATCGTAAAATTTATTTCATCTGTCAGGTTATGAGAACAACATGACTCTTTCCAAATTGAAAATGCTATATTACTAACGCATTATAAATGGGCGTATTTTTTGTGCTTCAATATATTAATTATAAGTGGCCTTGCCAGTTTTCGGGTATCCGTTTTCATCCCGATTTAGTACATAGTCTGCTTTAAATATTGTCTTATTTTCCCGCTCTTGTAATGCTAGCATCTCTTTGTAACACAGTTTAATACCAATAAACCATGAGGCAGTGACAAGGGCTTATTACTATCACTTGCAGAGCCGCGGAAGGCCTTCTGAAGAAGGTGAAGAAGCTATTTGGAGAGTCCCGAGGAAAGAACGAGGAAATGGAGAAGAATCTCCAAGCAACGTTGGCCGACTACAAAGACAAAGTTGATGATGCTTGGGACCTGTTGAGAGAAGCCATGGACAAAATCAGAGAGGCTAATCGCTTGTCTGCAGTAAACCAGAAAAACATGACCGCTTTAGAAGTGAGTCGTAGAGATTCTCGTCTGAATCTCTAGGGACAGGGTGGTGGGTTAGGGGTTGAACATGGCTGCATGAGTCGAGTTGATGTGTGTCCAAATCAAGAACAACTCTGAAAGGAGCCTTCTAAAACGTAGTAGAACAGGGCGTTTGGTCCTTAAAAAAAAAAAAAAAAAAAAATCAATGACCATTGCCATAGAATCAGATAAAATTTAGATTACACAATATCAAAGATTCTAAGGGGACACAATGGGAGTCAAGGGACCTTGATCTTAATGACAACTGTGTCACCTTCTAGAAACACATCTTGAGCAAGTCAATGGACGTCTCTGAGCCTTAATCTTCAAACTACAGAATGAGTGCAGTTTTATGCCAAGCACCTCCGTGCCACCTCTGAGTCCTGACCTCCTACGACCCTGTAACCCATCACCGTTGTTTAGGCACGTAGCTGCCACAGGTCACGAGAGGGCCGAGCATTTCCTAATGGAATCTGGCACCTTGAGAGTCCAGGGCTTGAGGAGATTTGGGTTCTCTTTTCCTCTGCAGTGTGTTCTGTGCAAATGGTATTTTAAAGAGACTGTCGTGAACGGATCAAGTCTCAGTCATTTTTCCCTCTTTCTCCTCACAGACAAGAGATAATTCTATCCTACAGAAATGATGGGCAGCCTTTGCCTTTTGCAGACAGCTGACGAGCCAGCACTAGCATGGATTCTTCTTTCCCTTCCCTCCTCCCCCATCCCTCCCTTTTTCTTCTTTCCTTCCTTCGTTTCTTTCCTTAATACTTAACGGGACAAACTGAGCGCTTTCCCCAAGAGTAAATTCAGCACGTAGGACGGTATAACCTGTATTTGGTATTTAAACAACAGCAGCAGTTTCTCCCCAGAAACACACCTCCCTTTGCTGTTTGCAGAGTATTTGACTCCAACAGATCTGAAGAGGGAAGCCGCCCTCTGTTGCTTCTGCTGTACAATGTCACCTTTGGCTGTAGATGAACAGCCTCTGGCCTGTATTGTGCCTCTGGAAAGGTGTGTGGAATGGCAGCTGAAGACAACAAATCTGGATTTCTTTTCCTCTGTTCATTTCTTTCCATTTTCCTTAGATTAAAAAATAACAGGAGGGGTTAAATTTTTTAAAGATTTTATTTATTCATTTGAGATAGAGCAAGAGAGAGAGAGAGCACGAGCTTGGGGGGAGCAGGTGGGCAGAGGGAGAGTGAGGAGAAGACTGCCTGCTGAGCAGGGGCCCCCAATGTGGACTCGATCCCAGCACCCCGGGGTCATGACCAGAGCCAAAGGCAGACACTCCACCACGGAGCCACCAGGCGCCCCAAGGAATTAATTTCTTTAAGTATTTTTCTTCTGGTCCCCCTCTTGGGATTTATCTGCCACAGATCCAGGATAATCAGAGGCAACAACATGAAGAAAGACTCAAGAGTGTCCCCAAATTGTAATCTGGGGACCCCACCCCAATGCTCCGTCTTCTCCAGCTTGCACCCCGAGAGCTATCAGGTTGGCTACGGCAGGGTTGGCTTTGGGAAGCAGAGATGATCACGTTTGCTTCGCAGGGCGCCTGGGGCTCGGCCGGGCTCCGCTGCTGGCTCCCCGCATTTGTCCCTGTCGCTGTGATGGGAGGTTGAGGAGCCCCCTTTTCTCTCAACTGAGGGATCTCGTCTTAACCAGTTTGGCATCTACGCATGTGCTGGCAGGATTGCAGCAAGTGCCACCCGTCACCTCCCCAGCGCCCACATATAATTCATCTTCTGGGTGACACTTGTGGCGTGCCTTCCCTGGGGGGCGCCTCTCCGTTTTATGGCAACAGTTTAAAAAATTAAAATCACCTGTGTGGAAGGACAGCATAATAAGCATTCGGGAAGTATTTAAGGAAGAGTTCTAGGGGCGCAGGAAGTGGCCCTTTCGTGGCTCCTTCCTTCCAGTGATGTCTAAATCCAGGAGCCATCCTCTGGGCAGCCCGGACAGGCCTGGAGCTCACGTGGTCACATTGCCATTCTATGCGGTCCCTTCGGCATTTTTGCTTTATGTGTCACGCTAACTACAGGCTTGTTCAACGCTCACTGCAAGAAATCGATGCACCGAGGCAACTAACAGGAGCAAGGCACAGCTCACCTGGTGGCCGGGGCTGCCTAGGCTGATCCCAGGATCCTGCTACACCCACCAACCCAGCCAAAGGCTGGTTCCCTGAGCTCCTCCCCGGAGTGTCAGGCTGCTGATCCCGGCTGCAGCCCAGGGGCCACATTCTAAAGCTCCCCTGAGGGTGCTCCCACATGCATGCTGGTTTGAGAGCCAGGGCTATGGCTCATTATTCAATCAGATGGATCCGATGGATTTTACTTATTTATTTATTTATTTGATCCGATGGATTTTAAATAGGTGACTGCACTGGCCTGTGCTCACAAGGAAGGTGCTACCCTGAGGACCGAGTCAAGTGTCACTCGTTTATTTTAGGGAGACGAAGATATATTTTTTATTAAAAACACTTACCGAGCCCCTACTAAGTTCAAGAAATGTGCACAAACACAAAAAATTGATTGTCTCAGACCCTGGTCCTCATGGTGCGGTCCTTGGAACAGCAATGCAAGCACCGACTAGGAACTTGTTTAAAAAAAAAAATGCAAACTCTTGAGCCCTGCCCCAAACCTATCAACTCAGAAACTGGAAGTGGAGCCCAGTAACGTGTGTTTTAAAAATCCCTCCGGTGATTCAGATGTGGCCTTCAGTTTGAGAAGCACTGGCATAAAGAAGAAAACAGAGTCTCTTATGACTTCAAGTGACTTGTCCTTAGTGGGAGGGACACAGAACTAAGTCACTCTGTATCCTAGGGTAATCATCATGGAGCTCCAAAGGAGAGGCATCCAAATCACCCCTGGGTTGAGGAGGGCTTCCCAGTGGACATGAGAAGGGTGCTGAGTCCTGCGTGATGAGAACCAGTCACTCAAAGTAGAAAAGAAAAAATATCCCAGAAATAGGGAAAACCACATGCAGAGACACGGAGGTGGAAAAAAAGCCAATGCCAGGCATTTGAGGGGAAATGCAGCGGTTTGGTAGGATTGGAGTGCAGGGCGCATGGGAAGGGAAGGCGAGAGGTTGTGGGGGCAGAAGACAGGCGTGGTGCATCCGGGTGCATCCTGAGATCCAGGTGAGGACTTCGGGCCTTACCCCGAAAACCACCCTTAACAGTTGAAATAGTGGAGTCGTGGATCACAGTCACATTGTGGGGGGTCTGTGAGCGGCTCTCAGGAGCTCGAGGACTCATTCTCTGTTAGGACGGAGCACAGGGGCCTGGGAGGGGAGGGGACAGCGGGGAGTGTTCAATGTGACAGCCCCGGGCGGTGGGCCACCCACGTGTCTGGGCCCCACAGGAACGATTCCTGGCCTCGCAGGCCTCAGTTGAGGCAGTTTGACCTGTCGCAGGTGAGTGTGGGCTGGGAGCGTCAGCTAGAGACCCCAAAAGGACAGCCTGATAGCAGGGATGAGGGGAGTGACAGTTGCGAGAGCCCAGGCACAGGGCTCGGGAGGGCAAGGTGATCTTCCAGGACGTCAGCGCAGCCAGGCTCCCTCCGGCCACTGAGCAGATGTGCGCCCAGAATGCTGGCCCCGGAGCATCACCTAGGCCCTGAGCACAGCCCTGGGGCGAGGGCTCCAGGTGGCCACCAGCGCTGGGGGAGCAGAGGAACACTGACCAACCCCGTCACCTGGCCACCAGTCGGTGGGGGGTCAGTGGGGTCGGTGTGGCAGCCCCGTCTCCTGGCCATTGGTCAGTGAGGGTCAGTGGGGTCAGTGTGGCTGCCGCGTCACCCAGGCCGTCAATCGGTGGGGATCAGTGGAGTCGGTGTGGCCGCCCTGTCATCTGGGCCATCGGTTGGTGGGGATCAATGGGGTCAGTGAGGTTGCCCAGTCTCCTGGCTGTTGGTCGGTGGGGATCAGTGGGGTCGGTACAGCTGCCCTGTCGCCTGGGCCATCAGTCGGTGGGAAATCAGTGGGGTCGGTGTGACGGCAAATCATTTGTTCAGCTTGCTGGTCTTTTAAAAGGTGATAAACACCAGAGCGTGCCAGTTAGTGTAGAGTTAAATGAGGAAAGCCCATGCCGCTCCCTGGCTCAGGTGGACGCAGAAAGCCATGTGAGAGCAGCTTTATCATCCCTAAGGAACCATCAATGACAGAGGTGTAAAGTGGACCCAGTTCAACCACAAGTGATTGGAAGAATGAGTGAGACATTTAAGGGGGAAAAATGTTAGGCAAAGGTACCCTTCAAATATCAAAATAACGATACCTTCTCTCCGGGATTTTCCCCTCCTCGGCGAGGACTGAGCTCCATGGGTTCGGAGGCGAGCTGTCAGCACCAAGGAAAAATTAGAACCTGCTTCGTTTTTAATGGAACCGTCCATTAAGTTTCTTCTTCCATGTGTTCGTTTCTCTTTTTTTTTTTTTTGAAAAGCACTTCCCCTAAGTTCCCTTAAAAATCTCACATCTTCCAATTTTTCCAGAATTCCCGTAAACGAAGTCTGCTCAGGTGTGTGCTCCCGAAATGCCCCGTTGGCCCTCTGTCCTGGGATGTCAGTCTAGGTCCCGTGTGATTCAAGGCACCAGCACGTTGCAGCCACCCATCTCCAGCACTCACAACCGAGTTTAAACACAGGTGTCCATCTTGCTTCAGAAATAGTTCTCGACTCCTCTGCTAACAGCACATAACTTTTCTTCTCCTGGGTGACTTTCTCACACTGCGAGGAAGAAAGTCCCCATAGAGGCATTTAAATACAGTGACCCTGGTCAGACTGGCGTGTAGTCTAGCCCCTCTCATCCAGCATGACACGCGCTGGGTTTGCACAGCCTGTGTTCTCAGCTCAGGGAGGTCAGGAAGGAAGGAAACCGGGCTGGACGGGGTTTCCTCCCAAGGGCATCTTGACCTTTTGTTCCTCCTGTACCACAGAGAAAGAAGGAGGCTATTGAGCGCGGCAAACAACAAGCGGAGAACACTCTGAAAGAAGGCAACGACCTACTGGACGAAGCCAACCGTCTTGCAGGGGCAATCGACTCAGTCATAGAGGTATTTCATGAAAGCCAACGTTAAAAGCAAATAATAATGGCATAGGCTGTCGTAAGTGGGAAACACTGAAAAATCTTGGTGACATAACCAAATGTTAGTTGTATTCTTTTTTCTTGTGGGTGTCACATCGTTTCTGCATGACTCCGTTGTGACTGTGCTGCGCTCTTGGCGCCAGTTAGAACCTCACTGTTCTCCCAATAGACGCGAGCTCCTGCGGGAGAGTACACACAACACCCTGTACACCTGCATTTCCTCCTCAGTGATGAAGGCCATTTCTTGTTCCCAGGATAGCTCTTAAAACCTGCCTCAATATTTATATGACATTAGTTAAAAGAGAAATGTAAACCTGTAAGCAGACTTCCAACATAGTGTGTGTGGCAGTCGACCATGTGATCTACAGCAAGAGGAGCACATGTAGCCTAAAAGATCCCGATGACTAGCATTTATACATTCATACCTACGAAGAAGCATTTTCTGAGAAAAAGCGAGTTAGGTTCCTCCCGGTGTAAATTTGCCCCATATATTTCCTAATCTTTGTCATTAAATAACAGCTTTTATTCTGTATTCTCTTTTCGCTCTATTAGTAAAGTTGAGGTTTCGTAAAAAGGGTAAGTGTGTGTAATTATATCTCCTAGAGAGATTAGTGACTGAGAGAAGGTGTGGATTCACTTACTTAAAATGCCCTCTCATCTCTCTGTATCAGTACGTTGAAGACATTCGAACTAAATTGCCGCCCATGTCTGAGGAGCTTAAAGATAAAATTGATGACCTCTCCCAGGAAATAAAGGACAGGAAGCTTGCTGAGAAGGTGTCCCAGGCTGAGAGCCACGCGGCTCAGTTGAATGACTCATCTGCTGTCCTTGATGGGTATGTCATTTGTTGTTGGAAACGTCTATGTATCTTGACACTTGTCCAAGAGTTGTGACGAGCAGAAATGGTAGAAAATCTCTTTCAGATCTTGATTTCGCTAATTATGAACATACGAGCTACATGGCCTTTCTGTGGAAGAGCCTAATTAGGAGGGTCTGGGCAAAGCTCCACTGAAGCGGCATCAAAAGTCTGAGTTAAAAGTGGATTCGAATACGGCTTGGTAGGGAGTGAACATAGCCTTAGGCTATACTAAGAAAAAAATATTTTCTGTTCTTTATTAGTGAGCACAGCAGTTGCCTTATTAGCATTTTAAATAATAATGTATAAACACACAGTCTGCTTCAAATTCTACTTTTATGTTTTTAATGAAATCGAAACTCTTTATTGTTAGAAGAGTGGCTTTTGAAAATATGGCCCCATATATAGCCTTCAAGTCTTTTTTTTTTTTTTCTATTTCAAACTCCAGGGAGACACTACATTGTTCCCTGTGAAATAACAGCTCACTATAGCTGGGACTCTTACATGAGTCAGAGGAGGGAGGGAGGGGTGGCAAGGTGTGTTTGACCTAGAAATAGCCTTCTAGGTATAACTGGTAAGTTTCCCCTACAATTTTGGGATCATCCTAGTAAATATCGGTCCTATAAGCCCCAAGAATAATTGCCTCAAGTCTGTTATTTAACATATAACATGTGTGAGTTCTATTTTAGGGCTTGATATCATTGATACAAAGGAAAAATATTAATGCTTGAAGACCCTAGGCACAATTGACGCATGATTTATGTTATAGTAAACTTTTGCCCACTTAGCCTGTAAGCTGGAAGTCCATAGATGCAGGCTCCGGGTCCTTCATTAGTGATGTATCGGTCACATAACCTGAAACAAGTTATTTAACCTTCTGGGATTCACTTGTCTTCATTTGGGCAGTACATCTCCCCTAAAGAGACTTTGTGAAATTCATTCCAGGAATATGGTGCAAGTGTTCTGAGACATATGGCATGCTTTACAAATGACATAAAGGATCATCTCGCTGCTCACAGTTGCACGGTGTCTGTGGTTGCAGAAATTTTTGAAAGATACTATGGGTATTTAAAAATATGTTGGTAGTATTTCATAGCTGAATTACTTAGGAATATGAATTTAAATTGAAAACTACAATATAATACAATAAGTAGATACCTCATTATGACTTGGAATCATAATGATCTTGGCTGTGATCATCTGGAAGCCATATTTGTTATAAGTAGAATGTTCTTCGTTTGAGTACCAACTGTTCTGATGTTCTTTTTTGGGGGTGATTCCAACAGAATCCTTGATGAGGCTAAAAACATCTCATTCAATGCCACCGCAGCCTTCAATGCTTACAGCCATATCAAGGACTCTATTGATGAAGCTGAGAAAATTGCCCAAGAAGCCAAGGGTCTTGCGCACGAAGCTACAAAACTGGTAAGAGCCAAATAGTGTTATGTACTAAGAATGCAGGTCAGTCTTTTGGAACAAATACCTAAAGGAAATTTCTCAAGTTTAAATGAGCTCAGGAAAATCCCAGTAAACCAGAATATTTATTTTGAATTACTTTCAAAGGCTCCTTTTAAATCGTGTCCAAAATAAACTTTCAATGTGCTATAATCATAATAGAACTCCTTTCTCAGTCTCTCACTACTTTCCACTGCTGATAAGGGTCTTGAAATTATTGCAGATGCCAAGCAGTTTTATGCCACCAACTCACAGAAGGAAAACAGTCAAACATAGGGCTCTGGACAGGGAAATCTGTTGCTATTATTCCAAATATCATCAATGGGAAAGTGCCCTGAAAATTAATACCACTGCTTAAATGCGCTCACAAATTGGTTATATGTGAAGTTTGCCTAGAAAGTGTACATTTCACAAGACACATGAAATCATATGCTTCTCAACTATTTATACTATTTTTATCAATTAAAACCTTTACCTTCAAAGCAACCTTTGGATGCTGTCATTGTTCAAAATACACTTGGAAATAATATTTCAGAATTTGAGGGCTCCAAGTATAGCACATTATCTGAGTATCTTCAATACTGACAAATCTTCATTCTTTACATGTAGGGCAACACTTTGTAAATAAGTTATGCAATGCACCTTCATAATACTATTTTAGGCTAAAAAAAAAAAACATTTCATAAGAAACATATGAGGAGTTAAAATGTTTGAACTCCTGTGGTCTTCGCATCAGAATTTCAGGAGGAAAAAACCTTGATTGGACCTTAGACTGTGAATGAAATATACACACATAATTAGTGTTAGAGAAACAGATCGATATTTGTTTTGCTTTGGTATCGGGCACAGAGGTGTTTTTGGATCCCAAGGATAGTAAAGATATTTACCACATTCTTAGAAGGTTTATTTATTTCATGGTCATATTGAAAACATCATATTCCATCAGCAGTTACTACTGTTTTAGTCCCTCTGGACTAAGCTCTAATACCATATGTTCTGTTTATTTCATACTCAAAATTGTGATACAAGTATTGCAGAAACTCCTCTATGCCTAGTTATTTTTTTCAAAATGAACCTGTTTTTCAAATCTAAATTATTTATCTATCTTCTCATAAATCTTCTATTTTAAAGACCCAAATTTCCAAATTCACTATTTTCATCTAACCAGTGCTTTATTGTAGGAGCATTTTTAACATCTAGCCCTGTGCCTGGCAAATAATAGACATTCATGAGGGAGTGAATGAATGTCATTCTAACTAATATCTTTCAAGTGCATCTATAATCATTTGTACCAATCAAAATCTTACTATTGCCATTGCTTCATCTTTATAGACTTCTAATAATTTTTATTACAGGGCTGTTTAATTCACCCAAATTTAATACTATGACTTTATATGTAGAAGGCTGTCATTTTTATGCAGATACAAAATGTTCTCGTTCCTCAGCACTGATGCTTACATGTGACAATCCAGCCAGCCTCTAACATAGAGCTGGAATGAGTCGTAATGCATTGCTACATGTCCTCTTGTTCTCATCATTCCTTCTCTCTTTCCATATCTTCATAAAAATAATTAAATGTCTGAAAAAGGACAAAATAAATGCTAAAGTGTATCACTTATTTATCAAGTGGCTATCCACAAACTCAAAGAAGATTGATTTGTCCCAGAAAAAAATTTTTATGAACAGAAAAAAATAGAGTTTCAATTTTAAGGTCATGATAATATAGTTCTATTTTACTAGAAAATAAATATATTTGCTGACCGTTAAGTCAAGCAATTACATAGATAGGGCTAACGTTCCGTAAATGTATAAGACCTGGTATTATTGCTGGATAAATGGAGAAGAGTGAGATTATTATTTATGTATGGAGGAATTCAAGGACAAAAATACAGAAGAGTCCTTTACTTATTTGAGTCTCACCCAAAAGAGAAGGAAAAATGTTTTCAGTGAATCAGAAAGAAAGGACAAAGAAACAAAGCAGGAATTCACATAAGGAGAAAAAAGACCTGTTAGACAAGCAATGAAACAACCAATTACTACTGTCAAGAAAATGGACGTGAGATAATGTGAAATATAAAAAGCACTGAAAATACCATAAGGACAGAAATGAATGGTAGAAATGACCTCAAAGCATAACTGACAGCATTTTTAAAGCAACTTCACTTTTTAAAAATCTACTTAGGTCTACCTATTTGTAAACACAAACACAATCAAGAAGGAAATCAAGGAAAATGTGAGTATGAGAAAGTTGATCATTCAACTAAATAATAAGCCAGTGGAGGTTGTATACAATTAACAATTATAGGGGAACATCCCTATGTAGAGAGTAATAGCTATGTGTCCTGCATACATCATTCATTTAAATATCGAAATGAAATATTTTGAAAACGTAGACATTATGAAGAAACAAACACTATTTTTCTGTTAGTGTCGGGTTGAGAAGATACTATAAAGCATTTGTTTTCCTGTCACACAATCTCCAATAACATCTCATTTAGTACCTCTCATTGGTTCGTGTGAGGAAAGGAGAAGGGAAATGTGTCACTCTTTAGAAAAGAGAATATGAAGATCCGGTTATTTTGTTCTAATCTTAATCGCTTTGGTGCTATACAAAGTCCTGCGATGCTAGAACAACAGAAAATTAAACCTTTTTCAAACATTTCCAGATGATAGGCGACCTTAGAACCTATGTTATCAGCTAGATCAGGTTTTAGAAGTACGTGGACAAATAGCTTTCATATGCCGCTGGGCGCTGGGAATGACCACCAGCGGCCCTGGGACAGGAGGCCCTCTGCCCTTTTCACTGGAAATGTCTCAGATGCTGTGCACTTGAATCTAGTACCTTCCAATAGCAAACAGCAACAACAACAATGAAAAGAAGGGCTACATAGAATGAGTTCCATAGTTCTGGTTCCTTAAGATCATGAGGAAGCATCACACGGCAGTTATCACAGTCTCACCTATTCTGCAGCATCATCTTCCTTCCTGTCCTCTCTCTCTCCCTCTCTCGAAGTCAATGGAATGTGCTATGTCACATATACTTCCATGTAGGAAATTTGGGCAGTCATCACTTGCATTTAAAAGCAAAAACAAAACAAAAACAAATCATTCTTTCACTTCCCCCTGGCAAAGGGAGGTTTCCTCTCTTTGGGGTCCCCTCCTGTTCACCCTTGAGTCATTGTCTCCAACTCTCTCTCTCTCTCTCTCTCCACCCCCTCTCCTCTCACTTTTCTCCTCTCCACCTCTCTCTCTCTCCTCTTCCTTCTCTTCTCTGTCTCTCTTCTCTCTGTCTCTGTCTCTCCTGTCTCTGTCTCTGTCTCTCTCTCTCTCTCTCTCTCTCTCTCTCTCACACACACACACACACACACACACACACGCACACACACCAACAATATCCATTCATACTGTCTAGCCCAGGTCCCCTTTCTCAATTAGTGTCAGTCTTCAGTCTGATCTTCACTGGAATGAGCATTAGAAATAGAAAAATTTGTGCTGGGCTTCAACTCCAGTACACTGTGTTCTTTCTCTTTATTCTCAAAATTCAAGTTCTGTTACTTGCTACAATTACCCATCATTTGAGGGAGCCATCATTCTAAAAGTCTTTAGCGTGGTCTTTTCCAGCCATTTCTAGAAAAAGTAATATAAAATACAGAAGAAAATGAAAGCAATTTGTAAGTAATGTATTTTTTTTTCATAGAAACCAGAATAGGGAGGTTGTAAAGAACAGTGCTGTATAAGCAAGATATAGGATTTAGATAAACTACAGCGATGAAAGGAAAGTCTAAAAATAAATATATTTTATAGGAAGAAATATACCTAAAAAGTAAGTTTAAAGCCTTGATTCTAATAAATACATGAACCGCTGTTGTAAGGGATCTTCTAGTGTTTATTCCTTAACAGGAGAGTAGAAATCCATAGAAACCTCAAAAGGAGTTTTCTCTTGCTTTAGGATCAAGAGTCTAAGGAACAAACTAGAGTTTTGTAAATTTACTCCTATGTGGCAGATGAGTGGGGAGAAAAACTCTGATAGGAAGCAAGGACACCTGAAAAGAAAGCCAGAGATTTCTGACAACATACAGCCTGAGTTAATTCAGATCCATCTTGATGTTAGAAATTCATAGAAATGTTAAATAAATTATAACTCCCCCAATTTAATCCATACTTCACTTTAGAAAGAAGAAACAAAAGGAGATCTAAAAATACAGAGGGCAGGTAAAACAGAGTGGCACACTCTAGAGCTGGAACTTTGGTGGCTCAGTGAATTTGGCACATAATTATGCATCATAATGTCTAGGGGCTGGGATTATAAAGACAAGGCAGGGAGAGAAGACATCACAGACATCACCTTGAACCTACAAGAGGAGGAGTCTCTGATTGAAGGCATGCAAAAACATGAGACTCTGGAGCAATTGTCCATTATCGAACACTCATGTCTTCCAGCTCAGGAACATTCCTAGAATCCTTGTTTCTTTTCATGCCCCCAGTTGTGAAAAATGTGTCTCATAAGATGCTAAAATCACAAGCCTATGGACTGATGTCCAAATTTATACCTTTCATATGATAAAAGGCTTTACAAGCTGAGAAATTAATGGCAGGTGTACTAGGCTTGGCTACTGAAACCTCTAGAGCGTGTAGAAAGATACACTATCTTATAGAATATCTGCTCAGATATACTGTAAATAACCAAGTAGGAATGAGGATAAGCAGGCAAGGTGTCTGACATGATTCTGAGAGTATTGAAAAATCTGAAAGGGAATATAAAATTGTTTAGTTGTTAAAATGTTAAAAGAATGAATAGAAAAGAGTAATGGAAAAGGAACTAAAGACTGAAAATTTGTAAAAGAAGCAAACATAATTTCTAAAACTGAAAAATATAGTAACTAAAATTAAAAACTGAATGGGAGGGCCAAACAGTATAGTAGTAACAGATGAAAAGAGAATTAATTAGAAAGAAAGAGTTGAAGACATTGTCCAGAATGTAACAAACACAGAGGCAAGGAATATAAATATAAAATATAAAAGGAGTTTAGGAGGCAAGGAATGCAGATGGTAAAAATGTGAGTCCATGACGAGCTCCAGAAACTGAAAGAGTGAAAATGAGGAGCAGTAATGGTCAAAGAGATACTGAAAATTTTCAAGTACTGGTGAAAGATACTATTTCTCAAATTAAGGAAAACCATCATGATAAATAAAAACAAGTCCACACCTGGAAGGATCACTGTTAAACTGACAGAAGCCAAAGTGAAAAAGAAAACTAAATCTTAAAATAATCTAGAGAGAGAGAGAGAGAGAGAGAGAGAGAGAGACGCCTGGGTGGCTCAGCAGTTGAGTGACTGCCTTCGGCTCAGGGCGTGACACTGGGGTCCCGGGATCGAGTCCCACGTCGGGCTCCCTGCAAGGAGCCTGCTTCTCCCTCTGCCTGTGTCTCTGCCTCAGTCTCTCTCTCTGTGTGTCTCTCATGAATAAATAAATGAATCTTTAGAAAAAATCTAGAGAGAAAATGCAGATTATCTACAAAGGAATAAGATTTGCCAGTTAACATCCTTCCCATTGAAGTCACAATAGAAGTAGAAAGACAATGTACTAATATCCTCATGGTATATTATTTAATTATATAATATTCCTGCCAACTCAGGGTTCCATGTCCTGTTATGCCTCATGCAGAGGTGAGGACAAAATAATGGCATCTTCAGAGAAGAACCCAGGGTCTACCAATCAGACTCTCACTGAGCTACCATAAAATGCACTTCTAAAGGAAAGTCAACAGAATCCAGAAACTGGAGATTAAAGACACAATGTGAACAGAAAAATAGTAAATGTATACAATCTAAGCATTGTGAAAATCCTAGTGAAAATAATTACTAAATGTATAGAATTGTTTTAAAAAGTAGAACAAAAAGAATAAGAGAACAGCCACTTGAATATGTGCAGATAGTCAGAGGTAGAAATTTTTAAAGTCCTTAAAATTCTGGGAAAAGAGTAAAAAACTGTTTAGATTTAAACTTTGTTAAGTATATATATTAAACATTGAGGATAATTATAGAAGAATAAAAATAGCAACGTGAGCCAGCATGCTCCAGCAGAGAAATAACTGATAGGATGGATGGATGGATGGATGGATGGATGTGTACAGAGATTTTCTGAAATTTGGTTTAAAGAATTGATTCACACCCCTGTGGGCCTGTCAAGTCTGAATTGGGCAGGACAAGCCAGCAGGATGGAGAACCAAGCAAGAGTTGATACAGCCTCAAGTTCAGAGACAGTCTGGAGACGGAATTCTTTCTTTTTGGGAGGAGCTCAGTCTTTTCTGCTAAGGTCATCAACTGCTTAGCTGAGGTTCCCCAACCTTGTGGAGAGTTCTATGACTTACTCAAAGTCTGCTGATTTAAACGGGAATTACATTGAAGAGACACGTTCCCAGCAAGGTATAGACTCTGACTAAAACCTCAAAAAAATAAAAATAAAAATAAATTAAATAAATAAATAAATAAATAAATAAATAAAAAAAATCTGGCTACCATAGCCTAGCCAGACTGACACATAAATTTAACCATAACAAACAGCTATACTTTCCAAATAAGTGAAGAGAAAAAAAATGTGGAGAGTGGAATTTTTGATCAATTTTTTGAAAGGCAAAAAATAGAAAAATGGAAGCAAAAAAGTATATGGTAAATATAAAACCCAAAATGTTATAGAATCAAGTCAAAATACAGAGTATTTTTTATTTTAGGTAGCAGAGTAATCATTACTAGCTACCTCAAGAAATAACCCCTAAAAAATCAGTTGCTTACCACAGTCCAAATTTATGTCTCATGTCGTACCCCATGTGTGTCAGACAACCCTACTCCACCTTGTAGCTGCGCCACACCGTGTAGTCTCCGAGGTTGCCCTGGCAAGGCAAGAGAAAGACAGGAGAGACATGCCCACCCTTCCCTGCCTTAGCCCGGACCCCGTCTGGTCTATTGGTCAGGAATCATCACATATCTCCATCTAACTCTAGGAGAGGCTGGGAAAAACAGGCACGTAGAATTTTTGATGAGCAGTAACAGTCTGAGTTTCAAGTTGTCTTCACCATAAATGCAAACAGATTATAATCACTAGTTAAATGACAATAATATTTACATCGGTTTGAAAATGTTTAACAAATGCAGCCATCAGTGCAGGGTGTACACAAAATACCACTAACTGTAAGAGCACAGGACTGAGAAAGAAGGCATACCAAAGGTTCACCAGCGTAACGCTAACCAGAAGAAAGCTGGTGTACCAACACTAATAATCAAAGTAGGCTTTATATTTTTTAAAAAAGAGAGATATGAGAGATAAAGAAAAGCATCACAATATGACAAAAGGATCAAGTTAGCAGGAAGACTACAAAATTTTGAACCCACAAAGTCGTAACAACTACAAAGCCAAAGAATGAATAAAGGCAAATGTTGGAATGAGGAAGTCAACTCATCTATGATAATAATAAAGGGAGACTTTATCATTTGTCTCAAAAGTTGACAGGTCAAGCAGAGAGATGTAAGGATGCAGATTTGAAAAGTACAATAAACAAGCTTGGTTTCATGGTCTTTAGAACTCTGTATCAATAGTTAATTCTATATGCCCCATTAGATAAAGCACTTGAGAAACTTAAAAAAAGAGAGAGAGAATGAGAGAGATTAACCATGAACTAGATCAAAAAGCAAATATAAGTAAATCCCAGGGCTCCAATACCATCTACATTGTATGCTCTGATCACAGTGCAATAAAATTTAAATAAAAACTATGCAAACAGTGTCCCCCCAAAATGTTTGAAATTAAAAAAAAAATCACACTTTGAAGAAATTCATAGGTCAAAGGAGAATATAATTCGAAATTACAACCACAAAATATTGAATAACAAAATGGAAAAAAAACTTGTACATATCATATAAAGTGGCACCAAAATGGCAAGTAAAATTTGAAGTGCAGTTATTAGGAAAAACTGGGAACTGAACCTAATTATCTAAAGTTTCTGCTCCAGAAGTTAAAAATAATGTTTAAAGGAAGGAATACAAATAAAAGCAGAAATTAATGACCTAGAAAAAATATTAGGAAGCTGATTTTTACAATAAACAGGCAAAATAAGACTATGTAAGCAGAGCTGACACATACGGATGGGATTAGGGATGAAAGGGAACTTAACTATAGAGATAATGTAGGTTTCATAAATATCGATCTATGTGAGTACATGAGCAACTTTCTTCAAATAAATGTGAGTGCTTGATGAAGTGGACAATAAATCTGAATTTACTCATAAAGAAAAATAAACCTGAGTAGAAGTCTAGCCAGTAAATGAGTGGAGTCGGTAGTGAATAGTCTACACATTACAAAATAATAACATCTACCAGAATTTCAAGGACTTGATATCCAAAACATCTTAAAGAGGAGAAAAAGAAATATTCCCTGGCTTATTTTATGAATCTGGTATAACCTTGATGCCAGAGCGCTGTATAAGACAGGATCAAAAAAGTCCTGGAGACCTAGGATCGAGTCCCATGTCGGGCTCCCTGCATGGAGCCTGCTTCTCCCTCTGCCTGTGTCTCTCTCTCTCATGAATAAATAAATAAAATCTTTAAAAAAAAAAGACAGGATCAAAAAAGAAAAACTATAGGTCAGTCATAAATAGAGATCTAAAACTTTAAATAAAATATTATCAAAGCAAATCCAAGTGTTTTTTTTTTAAAGATCTAGACAAATGTAGTAAAAAGTTAGTCAAATACGGATGATGGGGACACAGGTATCTATATTAACTTCTGTTCTTATTGATATACTTAAATTATTTCCTAGTTAAGTGTTTTAACTAAAATGAAAGTAAGAGGAAATTGAGAATCTGTTCTGCAGGAAACTCTGCCCTGAAAAAATATAAAGTGGTTCTGAAAGCCTCCTGGAAATGAAAGAGCAACCCTCATCCTTCACAACAAGAGGCCCTACATTTATATTTATTTATTTATTATTTATTTATTTATTTATTTATTCATTCATTCATTCATTCATTCATTCATTTAAAGATTCATGATGCACGTATATTTTATTTCCTTTTCAATTGAAAAGAGAAGTGGGAAATTTCTAGCGACAATCCCCTGACCTAGCTTGTCTCACCTGGAAACTCACACCCCCTGGGCCACTCATCGCCAAACCTTACAACGATCTCTTTTCCTTCTCTGTCTTGGTAACCCCACTATCATGCTATCGGGCGATCGACGACTGCAGGGTGTCGTCTGTTTCATTACTGCTGTGACGCATGACACGGAGTTCCCTTAATCGTATCCTGTCACTCTCCCTCTCGCCCATTTCCCCATGTAGGTGGGTTACCATGCTTCGATCCTTCACTGTTGTCTTTTTTAAACATGAGTGATCGTGCTTGGAGCTTCATCTCCTGTCCCGTCAGTGATGCACTCCCCACTCCGTGAGATGCAGACTTTTGTGCCTTCATCCTGCCTGTGGTTCTCTTTCTCACCTTCCTCCTCCCAATTTCTACCCCTTAACTTCCACAATGTCATTTCCATAACATTTGTATCCGGCTACGGCTGCTGCTGTGACTGGGAGCTCTTCCTTTGAAGCCCCCCTCAGTTGTTCCCAGCGGGGCAGGCGTGGGGCACTCGGGGTCTGTGGCCAGTGCTCCGGGCAGCAGGGAAGGGGAAAGAGCGCTCTGCTCCATAAAAGGAGGGCATTTTCTTGCAGGGCATTTTCTGTTTCTGTTCTCCTGACTCACTCATCCTCTATCTCACCTGTTGTTCCTGAGGCCTGGCCACCTGCAGACGGTGCATGCCTCCTTCCTGGCCCTACTGAGCAAGGTGAGGGTACAGGGGCTGCAGCAGATTGAGGGGGTGTACAGGCCTAAAGACCCATGTTGATGTGGTGACGGAAGGTGTCTGTCCTGCCGAAGTGAAGAGTCCTCTGCTGAAGTCAGACCCTTTTCCTTACACCACCATACTTTTAATTCCCACCATCTCCCCTGCACGCTTATCCCACTTTATCTAGTCTCTTGGTACTGTTTCCTGAAAACAGTGTCTTTTCCTCAAACTTTGGATTTAAAAAAAAAAAAACTTCTCTTTTTTAAAATTTTATTTAAATTCAAGGTAGTTCACATAGAGTGTAGTCTTAGTTTCAGGGGTAGAATTTAGCGAAAATTCAGATTTTAAGTAATCTGTATTTCTGAGGCATCTTTTGCTTTCTTCCTATATTTTACTTCCTCATGGGAAGGGCACATTCGAGGGTCTCCACTACCCCGTGTGGTGGCTGGATGAGTCAAAAAGCATCTCCACAGAGTGAGATGCACCAGGGCACACAGCGTGGTGAGCAGTTGGCTGGCCAGTTGCGATGGCCTTTGGCACAAACCCTTGGGTCAGATGCGGGCTGCACCGTGCCAGGACCCCCGGGCTTTGGCAGATGCCCACTTTCTTGCAGGCTATCTGCGGGGCACAATGGGCTACCATGCTATTTCACAGCTTGGGGACTGTGATGTTTTGTGTTCTTCCTACTTGCTTTTTCCAGAAAACAATGT
Source organism: Vulpes lagopus (assembly GCF_018345385.1). Classification (NCBI taxonomy): domain Eukaryota; kingdom Metazoa; phylum Chordata; class Mammalia; order Carnivora; family Canidae; genus Vulpes; species Vulpes lagopus. Next base: position 125,272,750 of record NC_054825.1, read on the forward strand.
CTCCAGAATTAAAAAATGTAAGCTTATAATAGACCCCTCATGGGCAGAAACCTGGATCACCACAACTGACCCCCTGAGTATTTGACTTTTTCACTATTTCTCACACAGTATTCCATGATTTCCATATAGCTAACACCTGATACACGGTAGCTGCTCACTAAATGTAAATTACCACCTCCTGTCCCCAAATGCTAATGGCAGGAATCTAGAATGGCCAGGGTGCGTCGGAATTCCAGAATTGACTAGATATTTATATTGTCACAAGATATAGGAAAGTTGAAGAGAGAAGACAATTTCAAAGGAAGAATATAATCACTTCCCCTATATAGAGACAATGTCTAAATACCTGTTTGAATATAGATGTCATGTGGGAATTTTTTTAATTGGTCAGAATCAAGGTCTAGTGTTGTGCTGGAATTTCTAAATCAAGCTGGGAAAAGAAGACAGCAGGATAGTATTTGGGAATTAGAAGGTCTACCTTCAAACTGAGTGAATTGTGTGATCTGACCTCTCACTTCACTTGATTCTTATGGTAAATATAGTTCCTAGAGCCCAAATCTTTTTATCTGATTTAGCATTCAATCTACAACTATGTAAGATCATTTCTTAGTCTTCATTGGCCTGGTTACAGTACTTACCAGAGGTGCTCAGGAGCTACTTATCGGTAAGTACGACGTATTAAGCATGTTCACATTTAAATTTTTCTCTTTTTAAAAAAATAAAATAAAATAAAAATAAAAATAAAATTTTCTCTTTAAATTTTTTTAAAATTTTGATGATATGTTTAATGTACTAAATGTGTAAACAGAATTACAAAACACAACACACAGGGTAATCAGAGATCATTAGAATTCTAACCTGTCCGCAAACCCATAATAATCATGTGTTTTCATTTGTCATACTAATAAAAATAATACATTTTTTTACCCAGATAATTTATTCTTTTCCTTTATTATAAGTTTTCCTTTATTTCCTATTATTATTTGTTCCTTTAATAATATTATTCCTAAAAATTTCTTCTTATTTATTAGTTTTCGAGTCCTTATAATAGCAAGATTCTTTGACATCATTGCTATTGGTGTATAAATCATAAGGGTAAACATGGTGAATCTTGCAGTAGTATGATTAAACATTAAGGCATTTCTAATGAGTGTTTGTTTAGAAATATGGCATATCTTCTCTTCAGTCTGTCTTATTTAGTATTTGCTCTGTGTAATTGGATGAACCAAAATACATAAAGAACACTTGCAAGGTCATTGTTCAGTTTTTATTTCCTACAAAAAGGACTGTGCAAATATTAGCAGAGTACATATTGCATTCAAAAGGATCAAGAAAATATGCTGTTGGTCAAGTTGTACACTTTAAATCACATATGCCTCGTATTTTATTCTGTCAACCACTGCTTAAAAGTCATCCAAACGGCAGTTTTGACTTCTCATTAATATCTACAATCATTGGAATTTAAATTTTACACCCATGTAGTATTAATGGGAAAATAACATAAACCCATAATTGATATTGCCAGTTGAATCTGCCAATAAGATTGGTGAGCATTTTTTCTCCATCAGCAGTTCAGCAACTTATCTAACAACTGAGCAATTCACACAATAGCAAATAGAAAAAGTCAGGGACCAAAAAAAAAAAAAGAAAGAAAGAAAAAAGTGAGACTCTTAAGTCACGTAGAAAAAATATTGACTCTATGTGTAAAAATAGTGTTCACCAAGCCACCCTGGTTTTAGTGATTTTCTCTGTGTATGATATGTTCACTGGAGTCAATAATACTTAAAAATCTATTGGAAACAAAGAAGCAAACTTCCATTTTATGATCCAGCATTAACATATTTAAAGATTCAGGGCATAAGTTTGTGTCATCACTCAGCAACATGGCAACTTTTTGCGGTGATGCTATAATGCGGCATAGGCAAGAGCCGATTTCATTAAAGGCAGCTGTGCTCTCAGACTCACTATTTAGGAATTCTACCAAGTTCAGGCATCAGTAGGTGACACCCATGCTGCGTTGGACTTGGGACGTTAACTGGAAAAAATATATATATATCATGGCCTCTGGGAGTGTTCTCCATCCAGCTCCATGAATAAATCAGGATTTCTCATATACCTGCCCATTCTAGTCCCCATCCGATTGTTCAGTTCCTGCCTCATTGTAGTGAGCTAGAGGCACCCATAGGTGCTGGAACAGGGGCTGCCATGCTGTAATTAGTGAAAATCTATTCTCATTTAGTTATATATTTTTAAATCCCTTCTTGATTGTCCTTCTCAGTGTTCTCAACAAGCTGAAAGTTCACAGTCACAAATTCTAAACTTGCAATTTTGAGGATTCCTATCTTATCCAAGTCTCCTGTCTCCACTCACTGGCTTCCAGTCTTCCACGGAGACTCCTCTAAGACCTCTCCTATCTTAGAGCATAGTGTTTAGGGCCCGGATCTATAGCCTTTCAACAGATTTACGACCAAGGCCATCTTCCTGGATTGTTTGTTTCTCACTTTTTATTTATGCTTTCATTTTCATATTCTGTAGTATTTTTAAAAATATAGTCCTATTAAAACACCTTTAAAACCAATGTATAGTGATTTCCTTATTTCAAAATTGCCTATGATCTCTTTTAATTGTTACAAAAGCAGTTCATATCTGTTATAGAAAAGTAGAAAACACAGACAAGCAAGGGAAACAATATGCAATTTTCATAAACCCACTGAACACAAATGATCACTTTTATAATGTTGTTGATGTGCACATACCTTTTCCTATGAAAACAGCTTTTTTGCAAATGGGTAACTTTTACATAACTGCTTTGTAGCTTGATATATTATCATTATCTAATTAATATCACATGCACATTTTTTCAATGTTCTCAAAAATTGCATCTTTTACAATGTATATAGGATTAGATTCCACCATTTCTTCTGAGAATTTATTTTACTCTAGTAAGAAATTTCTCCCTGATTTTTAACAACAGTCTAACAAACCTGAATATAAATTTCTTCTGATTAACACTTCATACAAACACATTGCAGCTAATCACCAGCCTTTACATATATCCCTGCACATTCTGAACCACTGCTTTATTTTTAAAAAATTTTAAACTTAAAATCACTTAAGTTACATAATATCTTTGTATATTATCCCCTTTGGAGATATGCAAGACTTCTAAAATAAATTATTTCACAAAGAGGGACGAATGGAATAAGTCATAAACCATGCTGATGAATTTTCAATCACTTCTCTAACAAATAAAAACAAAAGCAAAAAGAAATCTCTTCCATCTGTCCTTAGAGCCAACTCTTTCAATGAATTCAGAAATTCTATCTCTAATAAAGTAGTTATTTGAGGAACACTTAGAAAAGTAATAAAAGTATAATATAGAAGGTAATATAAATGGCTCTCTCTCTATCAAATAAATAAATAAAATCTTTTTTTAAAAAAAGAAGGTAATATAAACAACAGCTTTTAAATTTGCTTTTTTAAAAAATAATAAATCACCGGGAGACAGGTATACCATCCTATTAAGCTTAACTTCAGGTCTCATATTCGCATCTTCTTCTCTAATAGGGCCTCGTCTGACAACAAAACACTGCCATATTTCCATGCTCTGTTATGGTAGTAATTATTTCTTTATAAGGGATTGTTTTGTTTGTCCTCCACTATAGTTCTAGTAGGAAAGGCAGACTGTCCCCATCTCTGGAGCTTACTGTGGTGCTTGAGACAGCTAAAAACTTGTGTTCTGTAAATCAATCAATTCCCTCATCTATTAGTCAATGACATGATACTTTAACAAGAGTTACTATGACTATATAACCAATAGTAGGAATAAGAACACTAACATGTATTAAAAACCAATTAAATCCCAAGCCCTCTGCAAAATCTTCACAGACTTTAACATTTCATTTTTTTCTGTATCTTTCCTTCTCTAATAATGTCTTTAATGATCTCATATTTTCTGCAACTGATTATTAACTAATAAAAACAGCAGCCTACATATAATATTTTACTATGCATGAGATATTTTAATAAACATTTTTATATAATTTATATATATACATATACACACAGAAAGAACTTATTACTTATAAAAATGCAGTTTCTGAAAAGCAAGAAACAACCTATCTTGCAACTCTGAGAACCTCATTTATATTTCACATATGCCGTAGACACAGCTCAGAAACTCAGATGCAATGCTTATGAATATGTATGAAGCATAATTAGCTTGGAAAATGCTGCTTCATCACCTGTCCTGATATTGTTGATGTGCTTCGGTGACTTACTAAGCAGTGTTGGAAAAGGAGCTCTCCAAATTCCAATGAGCTGAAACAGTTCCGTTCATCCATTACATGTTAGTGTTTTTCATTCTGTTATCACATGAAAGGCTTGTCTTCCAAACCCGGGTTGGGGCTGCACTGTTTATGACTGACACTCGTGTGCCGTCAGCCCTTGAATATTTTGGAGGGCTTCTTGAAACATTGAAACCTCTTACTCCTCCACGTTCCTTGAGGCCCAGACCTCTCCTCTCCACTGCCCTTTCCTGAGTGACAGCTCCCTTTTCTATTACAATCACCAACTGGAGTCTCCTTTTCCTGCCACTCACCTGCCCGGTTCATCTTCCCAGACTAAGGCTCTGACCATACATTCTTGTTCAGAAGCTTTCAATGGCTCCATGTTCCTTATTGCCCAGTGTTTTCAGCCTGACACTCGAGCTTTCCAGAAACTGACTCTAGTCTACCCAATAGCCTTCGTTCTTCATATTGCCCTAAACTCTAAACTCTACAGTCCTTTGCAACTGAAATACTTGTTCTGCTCTCCACACACCAAAATTTCCTGCCTCCTTCGAGCAGCTGCATGGCTCAGTCAGTTGAGTGTCCAACTCTTGATGTTAGCTCAGGTCATGATCTCAGGGTCCTGAGATCGAGTCCCTTGTTGGGCTCTGCACTCGGCAGGGAGTCTGCTTGAGGATTCTCTCCCTCTCCTTCTGCCCCTCCCCCTACTCATGCTCGCTCACTCTCTCTCTCAAATAAATAAATCTTTGTTTTAGAAAAATCTCCTGCCTCCTTGCCTTTCCTTTCCTTACCTGAGCAAGGAATGGTTGACTAGAAATTCAGGAAGAAATTATTGGCTTCCTGAAAAATAGGAAAGACAGGATGCTTGGGAGCAAAAGAGAGAGGTGATATCCTCAATTCATAAATGCAGGAAGACAGGAAATTAGGAGCACGGAAGTCTATCAGCAGATGGACTTCAGCTATGGCTAGGTCATGTTGCTGGATAAAGGCGCCAAGGTCCAATGGAAGATCAAGAAGTTGATAATCAATCAGATGAGTCAGAAAAAAAAAATCAATATCCAGTATCCAATATCAAGAATAAAAGGAGTAGGGCAGCCCGGGTGGCGCAGCGGTTTAGCACCGCCTGCAGCCTGGGGTATGATCCTGAAGACCTGGGATTGAGTCCCATGTCAGGCTTCCTGTATGGAGCCTGCTTCTCCCTCTGCCTGTGTCTCTGCCTCTCTCTCTCTCTCTCTCTCTCTCTCTCTCTCTCTCTCTTTGTGTGTCTCTATGAATAAATAAAAAATATTTTTAAAAATTACAAAAAGAATAAAAGGAGTAAAGTCAGACAGTAAAGGGTCAAAAAAGGGGAAATTATTAATGACTTTATATCAGAAATTCAACAATCTGAATGAAATGGAAAGATTCTTTGAAAATTACCAACTACCAAAACTCACAAATAAATAATTTGAATGTCCATTAAAGAATTGAATTTGTACTTAAAAACCTTCATGTACACACAAACACACATACACCTCACACTCCACATCCCACACACAAATTCAGCCCCAGATGATTTCACATTTAAAGAAGTAATACATTCTTCAGAGAATTGAAGAGAACAAAATATGTCCCACCTCATTCTATGAGGCCAGTATCACTCAATACCAACCATAGACATTACCAAAAAAAAATTATAGATCAGTATCCCTCATAAACATAGATATAAAAATTCTTGACAAAGTTATTACAAATCAAATCCAACCATTTATTAAGATAAACTACAAGCTAAGGGAATATATTTGCAAATTACATGTCTGATAAAGAATTCGTATCCAAGCTATGCACAAATATCTTTCAAAATTCAGTAACAACAAACAACTCAATAAAAATTGGGCAAAAGATTTAAACAGATGGAAAAGAAGCACATGAAAAGGTGCTCAAGATTATTTGTCACAAGAAAAATGCAAATTAAAACCAAAATGATATACACACCTATTAGCATGTCTAAATTTAAAAAGACTGACTACATCAAGTATCAGCAAGGATGTAGGCAAATGGAACTCTCATACACTGCTAGTGGGAATTTGAAGTAGCACAAATAATTTGGAAGACAAGTTGGTAGTTTCTTGAAAACTTAAACATATCATCTAGTCACTCTACATCTATTCACTCCATGAGAAATGAAAGATACGTCTATATAAAGATTTATACACAAATGCTCCTAGCAACCCGATTTAGAATGGCCAACGCTGGAGATAACCCAAGTGTCCATCAAGACATTTAATCAAGAGGTGAATGAATAGAGTGGGGCATAGCCATTTAATTAAAAGAGGATCACATATTGATACACGCACAACGTGAACAAATGTTGAAATAATTATGCAGAGTGAAAAAAGCCAGACAAAAAAAGAGAGCAAACTAGACGAGTCCATTTATATAAGATTTTATGAAATGCAAATTAATAGTGATGGAAAGAGGAGCAGTGTTTGTATAGAGATGCGAGGAAGTCAAGGGGGATGGAAGGGAGAAATTTAAAAGAAATGGATCGTCCCCCTACCTTGATTGTCGTGATGGTTTCACGGGTGCCTATATGTCAAAACTTACCAAGTTGTAAATTTTAAATATGTTTCTTTAAGCTTCACTAAAACTGTTGAAATGTGTAAAAAGGCAGACAAAAAAATGTGAAGAGTGGTCACCACTGTCTGTAGTCGCTTCGTTTTCCCAGCTCAGACTTCCACCTCTTTCCATGGTGTCTGACCCTTCTCCCTCTTTTCTCTCACTTCATTTCATTATTTTCTTCCTTGCAGCAAATCAACTTTCTCTCCCTCCTTTACCCCCATGACTCACTTTGCATATCCAAGATTAGCTTTAAAATTTTGGTTGTTAAATGCTTGCCAGACATATTCTTATAGAAAGACATTCACATCTCAAGGCTGCGGAGAAAGCTATTTTTCTTTCTTCCTGCCTTTTCTTTCTTTCTTTTTTCTTTGTTTCTTTGTTTCTTTGTTTCTTTCTTTCCCGTCTTTGTCTAGTTTCGTCTAGTACTCTGAGTGACCCACATCATCTGGGTGATTCAGGATTGTCAATACCAACATTAGTTATTTTACTACAGTGATACTGGCATCTACTGAAACCTACTTTACCCTTTCCAAATTGATTTGGACTCCTGAGCTTCAAAATCTTTTCTCTACTGGATAGTTTCTCTTTCCTCATTGTCAGATAGGTTGTCAACTATCACTTTTGCTGTTGTCATGTGCCTATTTGGAGAATCTGCATCCTTCTTTCTTTGTAATTTCCTTCTTTTGATCCAGAAAACCTATAACTAGAGGAGTAAGAATGGCACCTAAATCTGGGACAGATATAGAACCTGAGTAGGTAACTAAGGCTTTTTTTTTTTTTTTTTAGTAAGTTACACTGGATTTGTGCCATCAATATACTGATGCTCTTACTTTTTTTTTAGATAAATGACACCATGTGATGTTAGTGTACCTAGTTCCCAAGGAAAACTGTAGGACTAGGGATTTCTGTATCCTCAGTTGAAGAAACTGTCCCTTTTCCATGGAATAATTGTCTGAGGTTGTCAGACAGCTCTTTTTGCAAGTGCTCGCTATAGATGCACAATGTCCTTTTTTATTTATGTAGGATGCACATGTCCTTTTGTAGAGATCTTAGTTCTATAATCAATCTGTTCTGTGAACAGTAGAGCTGTTAGCATAACACCTGAAAATAAATTTTATCAGAACACTCACAAGTTCTGTGATCTCTCCCAGTTTAATGCTCAATTAATGTGACTGATAAAAAAAAAAAATTGTGACAGAGGCACTGTAGGGATCTTCTGGAGTGTTATGTCTGGAATAACCTGGATTCAGCTTTATAACTTCGACAGGAAGTAGTTAGCATTCTCTAGCTCTTCTTGTACCTGAAATACTTTTCCAATTTAAGTTTTACATATAAAATCCCCTTTGATTTATCTCTTGGTATAAATGTATTACGTGATGATTACTGAGAAGCAAACACTATTAAAGTGGGTGCTTTAAGTTAAATGTTCCCTTCCCTATATCATTCTGCTATCTTTGTGTCATCTTTTTGAATCCAAGCCTCAACAAATATATCTTTGCTAGGAGATGATTGTAGCTCAGAGATTATTATTTAGAAGAGTTTGTTCTGCTGAAGTCCTTGGAGACGTGTTTTTAAAAGGAGCATTGATCTTCCTAATTTAAAGGGGACAGGAACTGCTCCTCCACCTGTTACACAACTCAAGTAAAATGTGCTTAGGGATACAGTCAGTAGATTTGTCCCATTCTCAATTTGTTCAACTGTTCCATAGCATTTAATACTGACCAGTGATGGCCTTGCCTTGAGCACCTTCTGCATCTCTTGGCTTCCATAGTATCACGTTCTCCTGGCTTCTCTGTGCCCTCTAGAATCTCAGTTTCCCTGCCACTGCCTCTTTCTGTATCTACCTCTTAAACGTTAAGATTTCCAGGTCCCAGGTTCTGTCCTAGCTCTTCTTCTCCTCTCCCAATAAACAGTCTCTTGACTTTCATCACCAGTATGTGCTGATAATTTCTAATTCTACATCCACAGCCCAGAATGCTTTCCTGAAAGTAAACCCTGTATGCCAGCTGCCCGCCGGATACATCAACTCCATAATTCTCTGGTTTTAGATATGTGACACTCCTTTCTCTGTCCACAGGCAACAGGTCCTCAGGGTTCATTAAAGGAAGGTGCCAAAGGCTCTCTTCAGAAAAGCTTTGGGATTCTTAACGAAGCCAAGAAGTTAGCAAATGCTGTAAAAGGTTAGTGTGACCTCCCTTTGTTATTATTTTCAGGTTAATCATAGTTCTGATTGGTAGGATATTTTATCGTGGCATTGTTTCACTAGGATTTTTATGATGGTTTTTATGATCTGGATTTAATGCAAGTAAACTCTCTCAGCAGTTTTATGATGTTTTGTCATCACATCTCATTTTGCATTAGGTAATGTTTCATAATTTTTAAACCTAATGTATATAGCATCATTTCACATGTATTAAATTATAGTGACTTCTAGATTAAAGTATAACAAGTTCTTAAGAGTACCAAACCCCACTTGTTCTGGCTTCAGAAATGGCAGTCACAAAGGAATGAATTAGGCAGATGTAGTATAAATGTCCCTATGAAATTTTCAATTTGTTAGTGGTCACATTTCCTGAAAAGTTCTCATACTTTTTAAAGACATTTTTCTTGTATTTTCTTCCTAATTCAACCATCAACGTCCATAAAATATCTACTCCAATCCATTATGGGTTTTGCATTAAAAATGTATTGCTCAATATAGCTGCTCTCCAGGTAAGCCGTTATATTTATTATTTCATTCAAATATCTCCCGTTTCTCTCTGCAGCCTCATTCCTTGCCATTTTCTGGCTTGCATCCATCTCCCCAACCTTCCTGAAATATTCATGGTCCTTCCAAAACATACTACTCTTCCAAACCTCCATATTTCAGAGTGTTAATCCTTCTCTTTGGAATGCCTCCCCATCTTTCATTCTTTTTCATAGAATTACCTTTTACCAGACCTTCAAGATTAAGCTCAAATGTCATCTTCTCCAGGAAACTCGACACCCCATCTGAACTCCAGGCCCCTTCTTACTGCCTCCCTTTTTCACAGACTTGTCAATCTGCAACCATGTACTTAGATTCCATCGTCTTGAGGACAGACACCAGATCTTGTTTTTAACTTTGTATTGCTAGTGTGTAATATCACAGTGACTAGCTCAAATCAGGAAATAAGTATATTTTTGAAAATAACGAATGATATTGGTCTTTCCTAACCTTAGAAAAGTTTTTTAAGCATTTATATTTGTCATGTTTTAAACTAATTGTCCATGGTCTCCAATAGACAGGGATAGGACATTACAACTGCTGTCCTCAGTATGGATGGTACTTTGAGAGTGAAATGCTTTGGACTAAGTGTCATAGGTGAAAAAAAAAAAAAAACCCTGTATACATTATTCTGTGCAGGAACTTACTCTTATTCTAACCTGAAGAGTAACTAGAGTCAAGACTTATTTTCCTCTTGGGCAAGTTGAGTTGATCTCATTACTTTATGGCCACTCTTTCCCATCCAATACCTTTGCCCAGAGCTAGTAGGGATTAAGGTGGAGTGAGTGAGGTTAGGTCAAGCCGGTGTAGGGTCAGATCCGATTTTATTTAAAAGTTTAATATTTTGTGTATCATTGCTCTTTTTTAATCCATTTTGGATTAAACTAAAAAATAGTTTTTTTAAAATACTGCACTAAAATATTTTGAGTACTGTTTCGGTGCCTGTTTAAATTTTACACCTATGGTGAATGTGTAAGTCGCCTCATCTCATTCCCTTGCCTCTATTTCCCCCAAATCCTGCCGTTATAAAAATGAGGAAAGAATTCCATTTTCAGAGATTTTTCTTTCCAAGAAAAAATAGAAATCTGAAGACAGGCCTGGTGGAAAGGGTTAGGAGACAAAAATGTTCATTAGTTTCAATGTCTTTTTTTGTACTTCAGGTAGTACATTATTTAAAGTAATGAAAACCCACAAACTACTCAAGTAATAATTTCTCCAAAAATCCAAGCCAAGGCTCTGACGGAGATGGGAATGTTTTCTTGCTACATTATGACATTCCCCTGATTTGTGGCCAATTACACAAGTTATAAAATGGCTGTTAATCAGGGAAATGCCATATATTACCACCAGGAACTGCTGAAATAGGCCCTACAGAGCAAAACTCTTGACAGCAGCTATTAAAATAGAGATTTAGTCATTTCCCTTTCTCTGGAGCCTGGAGTTAGAAGGAATAAAAATGGTGAGGCCAGTCTACCCTCCATATTTCTAATTTGTTACTTGGTTCATTTCAGTACAATCCGGTGAGTTCATGCTTTAGACACAAATGACTTAGTGCTGCTCTCTGCCATTTTTATGCTGTCCTTGCCTTGAGGGAGTCTGAACTTGCCAGGAGCAATTTGTTTTGCTTTTTAATTTTTGAATATACATTTGTTAAAAGTCAATTTGCCCTTGTACACACATGAAATTTAAAACTAGTCTGCACTGCACTGATTGAACGTCTATGGAGGAAAAAATCATTTCCTTGATGGATATGGAACTTGGGACAAATTGATGATCGGGAGAGTTCAAAGATGAATTAATACCAGCAGATGAATTAATGCTACTTTGCAGATTGACAAGAGAGTTTGTCAATCAAATAGCCTGTTGAGGTTCTCATGGAATGTGTACAAGGCATGGAATGAAACAGAGGATGGTATAGAAGCAGCCTAAGAATGCTAAGATTTTATAATTATATGCTTTATCTTATATAGGATAAATTCTCAATACCATTTACTTCTTAATTTATCTCTGATTTTTGTCTTTGCCCAAATAAGTGAAATCATCCAGTCACTTAGGAACAAATAGATAACATTTCTGTAACCTGGATGACACGTAGATGAAATAAAAAGATCAATTCTCAAACCCAAAAATACCAACTCGGTGAATTGTATGACATGTGGTGTAGTCCAACACAAAGAACAGTACCAGAATTATCCCAAACATTATCTTTTATCAAATTAATCAATACTTTTTTTCTATACTATGATCCTCCAAACACTCAGGCATTCAGTCCAGAAGAGCCTATCAGAAAGGTTTTGCCTTCATTAATATGATATAGTTGCATTGACTAACCTGGTAAAATTCTGTTATTATTTTAGATCAGGAAAAAAAAAAAGAATAAACAGGAATACTGCATGCTGTTAAACCAAAGAATAATGCAGGAGTTAAATTTTGTCCAAAGCATTCTTTCATTATTAAATCTACTCTTTTTGACTTCACATATTACCATTTGCCAGAATCAGCCTTTCTAAAGATAGGCATGTGAAAAACAAAAATCTGTTCCATTGACAAAAAGCAATTTTGGGCTAAATGGATGAAACCAAGCTTGGATCCCCTAGCCGACCATAGTCTGGAGAGCAAAACAGCCTTTTCCCGTAGATATTGCTGATTCCTCATACAGACCTGAAGTCCTCCTTTGGCGTGTGAATAGAGAAAATCAAGATCATAAAACCAGGTTGGAGCAGGTTTAGGAGTTAAAATGAAAACTGACAAAGTAGTGGCAAACATAGAATGGTAGGAACTATTGGACCAGGCAGTCCAAGTCTTACTTAAAGGTATTCAAATACAACTTCTTTTAGAATACCTTGCTGGCCAAAGCAAAATGAGCCTGCAGGCCCACAGCCAGGCTTCAGAGCTTGTCCGGGTGGAACCATAAGCCGGTTTCAGTGTCTAGTCATTTTAGTTTCTGGTTACACCGGCTGAAGAGAGGATTTGCCTCTATCCTAGAATCTTAAGTTTTGGGAGATCCTGCCACTAGACAAGCCCGCCTTCCCTCCTGTTCTCAGACTTCTTACTATGACCCTCTGTCTAGCGGGAGGAAGAACACATTCAGAGGCAGCTGACAGTTACTGAGGGCCCATCAAGCGCTGTGCTCATGAGGAACAAGACCAAATGTGGCCCTTTGGGATCAGGACAAGGTTTCTCAGTAACACACTTCCCTATAAACCTGCCAGCTGAATGATCTCAGAGGTCCCCATGCACAGTCACTCCAGTAGGCAAAAGAGACGGTCAGAGAAAGGGCATGTCCCAAACCTGTGACAGTAACTAGAGAAAGGGAAGCATAGGAGTAAAGTCATGAAAGAGGGCTTAAAAATAGAAAAAAAAAATGGCAAGACTGGGCATAGCAACCTCATCAAGTCAATTGACAGGAGGCCAGGGACAAGAATTGGGTTCTCACTTTCCCCCGGCTTCCTTCCTTCTGCAAAGCATCAGGTTCCTGCCCTGGATCGTGGGGTTGACTTAGGGGGCAGACTCTTTGGAAATCTCAATACTTGGAAATATTAAGAAGTCAAAGGACGGTAAAGGTGGATGAAAAATTATAATAAAGTGACTTGAGGGAAACTATACCTTGTATGTTCCTAAAATATCCAAAGATGATAATATAAAATGTAATATGATTAAAATTGTATAAAGCTACCATATATTATGTAATTTGGTAAGATTGGCTGCCTCTAGTATGTAGATTTGAATTCATTTGAAGAAACACCAATAATCTGAATAGACCACATTTGTATCGTGGGACCAACCCTGTAGCCCACATTAGCCTGACTCTGAGGCTGATGCTTTTACCCATTGCTGGGCAAAAACACTGGGCTTCTGCCATAGTTGAGAAGGTGACCCAGCGACATTTATGATACTAACAAATGCTTGATAAAATGAATAAGTGGATGAACACCCAAGTGTAGCAGAAATCTCTCATTACCAGGAAGGTCACAAGCAAGATATTTTATATGACCTCATGGTGATCCCTTGCTTCTTTCAAACTTTCTGCTTCAGAACTACACAAAAACACTGCAAGATTAACCTGTTCTCTAGTTCAGAGGGTGCCTCAAAAACAAAACATGAAGCATGTTCATAGCAAATGAAAAGTATATGGATTAAATTCTTCGTTTACAAAGAAACCCTAAAGAGAGGATATTTCTTCATTTTTTTGGTAAGGAAGCAAATCATAAGTAGTAATGAGTCCATCAAAGTATTAGTTCATAATAAGGCAAATGTCATAGTAATCAAGAACTTCATTGCAAAATATTAGCTGGATGGCAATTTGACAGTAGAGTCCATTTTACCGACCCCTTCAAAATGTATAGCTGTTCTGTGATTTTCACCCTTGTGAATGAGAGATTGTCTCAAGGTGTTGGTTTGTGCCTAAATAAAAAATAAAAATTGCATTTGAAGAACTTGCCTCGATGAGTTTCAATGATCAAATAGAACATTTCATTCAAATCTGTAAAATACACTCTTTTTTAAAAAAGGTTTTACTTATTTGAGAGAGAGAACTCATGAGCAGGAGGAGGGGAAAAGGCAGAAGCAGGCTCCCCAGTGAGCAGAGAGCCGGATGTGGAGCTTGATCCCAGGACCCCGGGAGCATGACCTGAACTGAACGCAGACACTTAACCAACTGAGCCACCCAAGAGTCCCTAAAAAAGTATTCTTATATTTAGTTGAAAACTGTTTCAAGGTCATTAAAAGCTGGTAATGTACCAGGGCAATCATCAAGCTGATATGAATTATTTTGTTACCATTTACTGCCTGTCATAAATCCAGTACTTTCTCCTATATCCACAGATTTATTTCTCACATCAGTCATATGAAGGAAGATGCTATCCTCATTTTATGCATGTAAGAGGGGGTATAAAAGGCACATGAACCCACATCTCCCACTGCTAAGTCTTACAATGATTTCATGGCACCACACCACCTTTTTAATGATGAGAATTTGGTAAAAGAAGATATTATTGATGATGAAAGTGATAACCTCACAGCTTTATTTTGAGATATTAGATAACATCCTTCAGAGTTACCAGTTCTCATTTAACTAAACTGTAATTCATATTCAGCACAGCATCAGGACCATGGTATATGAGGGGCGGCCGGGGGATTCAGCAGTTGAGCGTCTGTCTTCAGCTCAGGGCCTGACCCCGGGGTCCCGGGATCGAGTCCCACATTGGGCTCCCTGCAGAGAGCTTGCTTCTCCCTCTGCCTGGGTCTCTGCCTCTCTCTCTCTCTCTCTCTCGGTCTCTCATGAATAAATAAATGCAATCTTTTAAAGAAAAATAACATGTTAAATGAGTAAACGCATACTCTGAGTGGAAATGACTTATTCCTCTGTCTGGTGATTTTCATTTTGAATGTGTCCACCTTATACCATGTCAGTGGATAAGCAACAAAGGAAAATTACAGCATCAGGAATGTCCACAGTTGACCCTTTCTACTCTGCTGCTTTCTCTCACTTTATGAGCTCTGTCTCTGCCAAACCCATTTCTAGACATTTGTCTTCTAATGTGTGAGGACGGGACTTGAAAGGTTAGAACCAAAGCTGGAAACGTATGTGTGTGTGTAGGCTTTGAGGCTTGGCAGGTGTGATGCCTAGAGAAAAGATAAAGAGAATGTCTTCACGAAAGCTAGGGGTACAAGATCTGAAGACCTAAGAGGAAATTCCATAAAATGTCGCTATGAATTATAAATTGGATCCTCTTCTTGTCCTCCAAAAGTTACAACTAAAGAATTGGGTTCAATGTTCTTTAACTATTAATAATTCTGTTTCTTTGGTCAAATTACAGTTCGAACAGGGCCAAATGCAATCGTCCTTACATGTCAGCTATAGATACACTCCGCCTCATGTGTCTTTCCATTTAAAGCCAACCTTGGATGTTTATTTTTCAAGCTTCCCATTGCTATAGTTGGGCAAGTTTTCCATTTTGAAATCTGCAGTACTTTTCTGTACATAGCTTCTGCTGGCCTAATTCTACAGACAAAGCCACAAGGTGTTTAGATTTGGTTTTGTGAAATTCCAGAAATAACTTCAGAAAAAAAAATGATCAGAATGTAAGAAAGGATACATCAAATAGGTGAAACAGAAATCAGAGTGCAATCAGAATATTGACCTTCTGACTTCCTAGTACAGAAGGCAGAGGATCAAAATCCCTGCTTTGGAACTTGAGACACAGCACAACAATGTCCTTCGGATCAATCTTTCTTCTGAATAATTAGCCTAATTATTCTGCTGGTATTTGCTATTTGAATGCATAAAATAGTATAAGCCAAGTGCTGCCCTTTAAATTAACGTTTCTTTACTGTACATGAAGATCGTGCTTGCCAGAACATTTTGAATGCCCCATTATTTAAAAAATCAAATCCAATCAAGAAGCTAAGAAAGAGAATTTGTACTATTCCATTTCCTTAATTGATGAAGACTTCCAAGCTACTATCAAAAGAGCAGCCCTTCATTCTCAAGGAATTTATATGGCGGGATCCCAGTCACACTCAGGCCAGCTCTCCCTCTGAAAGCACACTTTCAATAACCTACCCAAAGACTTTATTTTAGTAGAAACAGGGAAAATAACAGAAGTACTAAAAGAAAGATGAATCGTGATTGACAGAGGAGAAAATCTAATTACTTGGCAAGTATACTTGGAGGCACTAGAATTGAAAATAATAACACCTTAGTGACTGAAATGGACATATTGATGTTTTCGAGCCATGCTTTGCTGGGATATTTTATGCTTTGTTTTTCAGTTATGTCAGGTCTTTGGCTTGGAACTTGAAGGCAGACGCGTGAAACGGTGGCACGTGCTCGCGTTACTATTGTGTAACAGTGCTTGAGTCTGTCTGCCTATAAAATCCTTACATGAAATGAAGTGGATCATTAATTAGTATGTTCAGCCCTCTTTTTCACATCCAGAGCGCTGATGGTTAGGAACCCTTCATCCTTCTCCCTTTCCCTTTGCTATTATTCTTCCCAGAGGAAGGCCAGGAGAGGCAGGGCTCGTTCTGTGGTCGGCGTGGCCTGCCCAGCCTCCCCGGGCAGCCAGGGCCCTGCCCCTACATGGGCTCCGTGTGCAAACCGGCCCCGACCTCCGTGGCTCTTCTGTGGACACACGGGGCCCCCTGGCCCGCCCATGCTGGGCGCCAGCAAAGCCATGGGAACCACAGTCTTGGAGTCGGCAATAACACGCTGGTCCAGTTCAGGTCACGTTAGTTGTTTGGTTTGGTTTTGCTTTTACTCTTTTAAACAAAAGAGAAGAAACACCTGCACAGAGGAAGCCATTTCACCAGCACAACCAGGTACAAAATGAAAGGTTCTGGTACACAGCTGCCCACACCACCGTGGGCTCCCCTGCTTGGCCTGTTCCTGGTTCCTCTCTGCCGCTCTAAGTACCGGCAAGGTTTTCTGCTGTGTTCTCCACCTATCACCACCGGGTCCCACCCCAACAAATTTTTGTATATGTGTCAGCGTATGTATTATGTGTCTTTCCCATTTTCATGAGAAAGATCTTAAGGATCTTTCTTTTTTTTTTCTAATCTCTGCACCTACAAATGAAGATCTATGAACATTCTGGAAGATACACGTTGATATAGTTTCACAAGTACATCTGTAGGCTAAAATTCTGGCAGTGCAATTGCTGGAACAAATACATGTCTATTTAAAATTCTAATAAAGGTATTCAGTTGCTCTTCAGAAAATGGCATCGACTTGCATTTCCACCAACGCTGTTGTGAACACCTGGTATTATCGGGCCTTTAACTTTTGCCAATCTGATAAATGAGAAATGATATCTGACTCTTCCTTTACAGTTTTTAAGTATGATAGCCTTAAGTGCTTTATTTTAATTTAGTGACTCATTATTTCTATTTATTGTACTGTAGCCGACCCGTTCTATAGTTTGCTCATTATTCTTAAGAATGTAGGACCCTTTGTATCTCTGCCTGTCACTTTGCATGGAGGCATTGCTAATTTTCTCTAAATATTCCCGTCTGATCATGTGTGCAGTGCCTGTGTGAGGCTCGTAAGTTTTATTTAACTGTGGCCATGTTTTTAAGGCGACAAAGGGCAAAATGAAAAGAGAGCTAGGGAGGAAAGAAGTGGGGCCGGGTAGGGGGGGGATGGGAAGCAAGTCTGGGTGAGTTAGAGCACCTTTACCTAACATGCTCTGCTTATCACTGGTTTTGCCCACCAATCCCAGCAGAATCCAGGGTTAAGAGCACAATTTCTGGAATGAGACTGCATGGACCTGAATCCCAACTCCACCATTTACTGACCGTACAAATTTGGGAAATTCACTTAAATTCTCTAAGCTGGTTTCCTCATTTGCAAATTGGAGATGATAATAATAATACATCTTGATGTTATTGTGGTTATAATACTAAGCATAGAACTTACACATACCCACAGACCCCTGGTCATTACTATCACTAAATGCCTGCCAGGTGAGGCCAGGAGGGTACCCCCTCTTTCCTGGCCCTTCTGCAATGCTCCTTTTTAATGGAGGGCTCTGCCTTTTATTCACATTTTGTGTTTTTGTAGAGCTAATTTGAACAGTCAGCATACATCTCCCCAGGAAACAAATATTATGGCACAAATAAACTATTTAAAATATTTTTTTTTAAATGATCTACTTTATCCAGTCAGGAAAGGTAGAAAGTATTATAGGAAGCACAGACTTTTATATCTTTCATTTATTTAATTCCACTGTTCATTAATAAATAATGTTAAAAAAAGAGAAAGAGGCAGATTCAGTCTTAGGTTTGCAGTTCGATATGTATCTAAGCAAAATTTCTAAACCTCTCTTCTTCTATCAGCTGATTGGATATTTGTTTTCTTTCCCCTAAAAGATTTCATAACTTTTATCCTTATACTGTCACACTCAGACTCTGAACCTCTTAGTTACTATTATAACACAGACCAACCTGAAGTTTGGATGATGTTAAAAACTAGTGGAAAGAAGCTGAAAAATTTACACTTGTGATATTAAATTATCTCCAGTAAGTGATTTGTTTTAATGTTAAAGAGATCATGCTAAGGTAGCAAGAAAAAAACATATAAAAAACCTATTTGAGAACAATTTATAAAATATCATTTTCTCTATTTAACAAAAATGCCAGTTTTTCAGAAATGCACTAGAAGTTGTTTTTTTTTTATTCATTTTTCAAATATGTACTAATGTGATACTTACTGAAGTTGGGAGATTCTCCTTAACAAGCATATCTATTTGAGATTTTTCAAAGCTAATCCAGTGATCCATTTTGGTAATGAAATTTTTAAAATGAGTAACACTAATGGGAATAATGCCAAGAGGGCATCATTGCAAATGCAATAAGAGATTGATTCTTTTCTCCACAGAAAACCCTCAAATTAAGTCATATAAGGATCAGATACCAAGAAGAAAACACAGCTGTTGAACATGTTGAAGAGAGAAATGGTCATTTGGCAAACACATATTTTATATTATGGTCTGAAATATATTTGTTGACAGATCGCCAATAAATTAAAAGGAATTAGATTAGTTCTCCTGCTTTTATAAGCTCTATATTAAAATATCTGAAATTACGTGTCCATATCAGA
Organism: Vulpes lagopus; assembly: GCF_018345385.1. Taxonomy (NCBI): domain Eukaryota; kingdom Metazoa; phylum Chordata; class Mammalia; order Carnivora; family Canidae; genus Vulpes; species Vulpes lagopus. The sequence goes on from NC_054825.1 coordinate 125,291,987, forward strand.
GATGTGTAAACTCAGAGATGATTAAAATTATTTCATTCTTTTCTGTTTTCCGTTCACAGAAAACGATGACTATCTGAATGGCTTAACAACCAGATTAGAAAACGCAGATGCTAGAAATGGGGATCTCCTGAGAGCTTTGAATGACACTTTGGGAAAGTTGTCAGCCATTCCAAATGGTAAGCACTTGGGACACTGCGAATGTGTCAGTTTACCTGAACGATTAAACAATGTTCTAACGTTTACCATCTTTCCTGACAGGACATTTGGACTGTTGGCAGGAAATTAGATTCTGGTTTTCTTACTTGTGAATCTTTCTTTGTGAGAATGAGAAACTAAACCATACTTACCCTGTGATATTTCTTATGCTTTGTTAACCTCGCTGACATATAATATATCTATAGCATATGTATAACGTGCATATATTGCAAAAAGGAAAATATAGCCATCTTATTACTGTACTGTTGTTCTTCCATGTGTCAACCCAGAAAATCTTGTTTCTAATAAGATTTTTATTATTAGAAATAATATTATTTGTCATCCTGTATTAATTGGGAAAGTATAACATCACACAGGTGCTGTTCTTAAAATGTGCTTCTACAAAGTCACAGGTGATTATAGGACCTGTGATAACACAGGAGAGCCTTTCCTCACATCATTCTTTGCCACTTTATTTTTTTTGAGTTTCATTGACATACAATGTCACATTATTTTCAAATATTCAACATAGTGAGTCGACAAGTCTATAGGTTATGCTATACTCAGTGCAAGTGTAGCTACCATGTGTCCCAATACAATGCTATTATGGGATCGTTGACTATATTCCTTCCACCATGTATTTATGTCTATGACTTATTCATTCTGTAGCCCAAAGCCTGTATCCTCCACTCCCCTTCACCCTTTCTGCCTCTGCCCACATAGCCCTCCCTTCCGGCCGTCATCCGCACATCTTTCTTGGCAAAATTCAGTTCCTTAAATGTTTCAGCTTTGAAAACATTGGCAGTTGAACCACGTCTGTAATGTCTTCCTACATGTTACAAGTACTTGAAGAGATGGTGTGGTATTAGCTCCTGAAAGCGCTACCCTTTATATTTTTAATTACATGGTATGATAACAACAAAGTTTGCAGACATCTATGGAGTGCTGACTCAATGTCCTTGTTAGGTGTATATAATCTTCATACTAATCCTGCCAAGTGAATAGCGTTATCTTTCTCTAGATAAGACTTTACACCGGGACTTTAGAGGAGACAAACTAAGACGCGGCATTATGCTAAGGAAAGTCAGTCAGAGAAGGACAAATGCCATATGATTCACTCATATGCGGAATTTAAGAAATGAAACAGGATACTGAAGGTCATTGTTCAGAGTGGCATGTATGAGATTTGAACCCTACTGTTTAACTTTGAAGCCTATGGTCTTAGTCACTAATCTACTAGTAGGTATTATATGTTCTATATCTGAGTAGGCATCTGCATGTTCAATATATGTTTTTTATACAAATTATAATCAAGAAAACTAATGCATACATTTATATAACAGGAAGTATCAGTGATTTCTACTTTTTTTAACATTAAAAAAATAAATAACTGTCCAGGATTGCTTGTCGTCTCCTTCAATACATAGGATGTACATAGAAAATTTCCAATGCTGAAAACAAATGTAAATACATAGACATATGGTCTAAAGTACCTGAGAGAGTCTCTCTACCTTTAAGTTGAAGTACATTCATCATTCCCCTTTCTGAATGTGCAGAGTAAATCTTGAACCTAGTTTTGATGAAACTGATTTGTGGTTAAATTTCTCTCTGTAATACGGTCAGCAGCAAATTCACAACATACCTTTATACAATGAACATCTAGAATAATCACTTTGCTGTCTTGAGAGCTAATCAGGTATTCATAGCAAAGGTCCCTGAGAAAATTTAATTTAGCTAAACACATACTTCATTTGCTACAACTGAATGATACAAAGTTCGTTGGTGTGTGTGTGTGTGTGTGTCTTTGAGGTGGGCCAGCCCCAGCCTCTCTTTGACCAGCATGGGATAAGCCACTAACTCCAGCTCTCTGTTCTGCTGCTCGTACCTGTCTTGCTAACAGACACAGCCGCTAAGCTGCAGGCCGTCAAGGAAAAAGCAAGACAAGCCAACGACACAGCAAAAGACGTATTGGCGCAGATTAAAGATCTGCACCAGAACCTGGATGGCCTGAAGAAAAACTACAATCAACTAGCAGACAGCGTCGCCAAAACAAATGCGGTGGTAAAAGACCCTTCGAAGAACAGTAAGATCTGCTTTTTCACTTTGATTGTGTCATTTGTTTCTTTCCACAGTAGGAGTAGCCTAGATCCCACCTCCTGGTGGTGGAGGAGAGCCCACACCACGTCCGCTTTCCTCCCAGGCCGGGCCCAGAAAGTGAGCGGCCTCAGTTCCACAGCTGGAATCCAAGTCCCCAGTGGGCTAGTGCTTTCTTCATTCACATTTTGTTCAATCAAGAGGAAATTAGGAATTCCTGAAGTCTGCGTAACTTTTGGTGTAGGGATGCCAAATACTTTTTTTTTTTTTTTTGCCAAGTACTTTTTTAATCCTTCAGTGTAATTAAAAATACAGTTGTACTTGGGAAATTACATCCTCTTAGTTGGTGAAGTTCCATGGAACATAGAGGTCAAGGAGTACACTCACGAGCAGGCCTGTTAGAACAGGATATTAAAATGCTATCAACCTGAAATGCATCCAAGTTCAAAAATATTAATATTTTATTATTTGAATTCTGGTTCATATTTTTAGAAAATTAAAGTATCCAGTTTATCAAGAATATTTTTTCATCTACATCTTTTGTATATTGCATGAAATTACATCAAGTTTTTCAGAATTCACTGAGAAAATATGGTAGGACTTAATATAATGATAATTTAAATTATTAACTGTAGTCAATAAACATTATGGTGTTTTATAGTCTTTTTTCCATCTGTGAAGTTGATATGTTATCTCAGTATGTGATTTCACCAAAGGGGATGCATGATTTTTGTACTTGTCACTCTCAAGAGACTAGTCCTCTATTTATATGCCCACATTGTCATTGGCTAACCGAATGTTTGTAGTGTGTAATAACAAAAACACTGTTATTGACGTCAGGTGTTCTATAATTCAAATGCTGGTTTATCAGCACCATTGCCTCAAATCAAATGCTAATGATGCTACAAAATAATAAACACTACTAACATGACTCCTTAAAGAGCAAGGAAAAGTCCAAACATATATATCATGCATTTCAAAACTAGGGAGGATTTGTACTTCACCATTTCTTCAAAAAATAAAAGGAGTCCATTCAATCATTTTTCATTTCTTACATAAGCCCAGGGATAGCTGCTTTCTGTCAGTCAAAGATTCCATCTGAATCAATGGTTCCAATGCAAGTGAGATCACAATGTCTCTGCCACCACCCACCCCCCAAAAAATGAAAATGAGTTTTAAAGTAAATATCATTCCCTTATTTTATAATTGCAGATATTATTTCATTCAATTTCAGATTGATTCTCAACTAATAGTGGCCTGTTTATAATGTTTATCTCTAACTTTTTGATCCTACCCTCTATCTGGAGCTCATTACCTGTAATATTAATTAAACTGGGCCTATGGTCTATCTTATTAGAACATCAGAATAAAGTTTTTTCCAATATGAACAATAGCCTGCTAACTAACATATATTTGTGGATTTTTATTTGATCACACTTGTTTGACTCAAAATAGGGTACGTTTGTAATTAGTACTTGTTGTGAAAAGTACCATTTTTTGATAATCACTGTTTTATTCAATCTATAAAAATATTTCCTCATGAGTTTTTTTTATTTCTTTTTGTTTTGCTTCCATATATGAAATTACCTGCAGAAATCAGTATGTATATGGTCTTGACTGCCTACCGCAAATGCTTCAGCTTTGCATGTTACCCTGTTTTGGTCTGGCTTTAACATTATATAGCTGTTCTTTCCAGAGTCACAGTATTAATACTAGATATATTTAAAAAGACAACTTTCTTTACAAAAAGTTAGCATGCAGATGTATTTGACATAAAATCTTTTCAATTGTGTTATAGAAATTAGTGAAATATCTATATAATACCAACAGAACAGTGGAAAACAGAATTCTTCCACAGATTGAGCTAAATTGTGGTTCTTCTGATAACACAGATTCCGCCCCTGAAGTTCAAATGACTTCTTGCCGGTAGGATCAGCACAGATTAAGTGTATGTTGTCATTGCTTTTCCCCCTTGAAGCTCACTGCCCCCCCCCTTAAAAAACTTTATAAATAATTATTTTCAACTTCTAGAGAATTACACTTGGAGAAGCACATAATAAAACTAATAAAATTAGATCTTATCAAATGAGCAATTGTTGGGAGATAATACTATTCTCCCTTAAACATCTCATAGTTTAAATTAAAAGTCAAAAGTAAAACTGCAGGATGGAAAATAACAATAATAAAATCCAACATATTGAAACCTGAGAAATATGACCAAGGCTGTCTCAGTGGAGAAGAGGTTGTGATTATATTACCAAACAAGCACTGAAATAAATTTAGTTAATCAACCCTGTAAGTTAGACAAAATAAAATTAAAGGAAAGAAGATGAAAAAAAAAAAAAAAGGTGAATTAGAAGATGGACAAATAATACACTGGATAAATCCAAGAGATGAATCCTTAAGAGCATAAAGGCAAAACATTTTAAATGCTTGGCAGGCTACTTGGGAACAATAAAGTGCATATAGACAAAAGTTCTAAAGGAGGTATAACTCGGGTCGCCTGGGTGGCTCAGTGGTGGAGCATCTGCCCTCGGCCCAGGGCGTGACCCCGGGGTCCTGGGATCGAGTCCCACATCGGGCTTCCCACAGGGAGCCTGCTTCTCCCTCTGCCTTTCTCTGCCTCTCTCTGTGTGTCTCTCATGAATAAATAAAGTCTATAAAAAAGAAAAAAGGAGCTTTAACTAGATACGGGGGACACTTAACACATAAGAGAGTACTTGTCAAAACTCCGTGCTAATGGGTTTTAGAGCCTAAAAGATACAGATAATTTTCTAGAAAAACATTGAATTATCATAATCTATCTTTGAAAGTGATTTTAAAATCTATACACTCAAATAATTATAGAAGAAAGTCAGAAATGTTTGAAAAGTACTATATAAGAAAGTATCTGACTCAATATTGCAGGCGTTTTATTTTTAAAACTGTTGAGAAGATTATTTCCAAAAGGTTTCAGCTGCTCCAGAAGATAGAGGAGGGGGGGCAGGGAGGGAGGTGGCAACCTTTGGATTTCATTTGGAAACATTTGATAAGAATCTGAGAGCTTTCAAAGGAAAGAATGCATTCTTGGATGAAGCTGAAATAGTCTTTGCTTTACCCTTTTTCTTTTTCCCATGAATCCAAATCTAAATCATTTTTTCTCAATTCCAGAATAATTTGTAGAGTATCAGGGTAATATTGGAGAATTAAGAGAAGGAAAACCTGGACAAGTGGTTAATTATACAAAATAAAGGGGTAACTGTGTCTGTGTTGAATATACAATTATATAACAAGGGTTTTGACTCCCATAACCTGCATTTCAAGCTTTGATCCAGCAACTCTGTTCAACGTAATAACTGACCTGTGTCCGTTTTAAACTTCACTCACAATATTATTCATAGTTATGAGTGTGAGTTCAAAATACTTAATTCAAAACCTAGTTTAAAAATAATAATTTCCAGGGTGCCCAGGCGGGTCAGTCGGTTGAGCAACTGGCTCTGGATTTCAGCTCAGGTCATGATCTCCAGGTGGTGAGATTGAGTCCTGCCTCGGGCTCTGCAGTGGGCGAGGAGCCTGCTGGAGATTCCCTCTTCCCCTCTCCCGTTGCCTGTGCGTGCATGTGTGCGCGGATGTGTGTGTGTGAGTGTGGGTGTGTGCGCCCTCCCTCTCTCAAAACATAAAGAATAAATAAATAAATGTGCTTTTTAAAACATTTAAAAATAATAATGTCCTTCTTTTTGAGCACATTTGATTCCATCCCGAGGATTAGTTCTCAGTGGTCCATTGGCCACGGGGGAGCAGATCATTCAGGGCCGAGGAGGGCACACAACCTTGGTCCTTAAGTGGCTTCACTTTTTCATCAGGGTCACGATGACAGTGGAGCAATAACATGCTCAATCAGATGATAAACAGCCCGGTTGGGGTAAGACCGCCAGCGTCCTCGAGATAGAGTAATTGGTTTCCATGTGTCATTTGCCCTCCTATGAGGAGCACAGGCTGCAAGTCTATGGATCAGTGATAACCTTCAATTACTTTAGGGTCAAACCCGTTTTGAAATTGCCAATATTCAACTTTTTTGAACCTATAAAAATGGCAGTGTAATATGGTTCAACCTAATACAGAGATTAGGATAATTAATTATTCTTCAAAATGAAAATGAACTGCCACATGAAAGATTTAATTAAGGTTCACCATAGGCCTTCAGTCTAAGGGTCGTTCAACATTGAAATGTTTTCAGAAGACATTTCGATAGCTTCTCTCTTGAAGATGTACAAAGAAAGACAGTGAGAACAAAAAAGAAAACCAATTTTGTGTGAGAACCCTGATTTAAATACAGTTCTGGCTTGGACAGGCCAAGTGACATTTTAAAACACTTTCATTTCCTTGACTCTGCGACTAAAATTCTATTAAGGTTAGCTTTAGCTAACCTAAGCTTTGGGGCTGAAGCTAGAAATTAATCATTGAATTAAGTTAGCAAATTCTCTACCTTCAATGCTAACTTCCACCTTGCCGCAAAGCCAATATGTTGGTCCTCTGTCTCTAACATTTCCTGCTTTGCCTGCTGGAGTCCCCACTGAGATATTGCCGTCTGCCATCACACACTGTGCTTCAGCAGCCATGGCCCTGCTTTGTCATGTGGATAAGATGAAATCTTTTCAATTATTTAATGAAGCATTTAATTTCTGTGTGTGTGTGTGTCTGTGATATGTGCTAATCTTGTTCTGTGCAGTTGCAGATGCACATGACACTGTGAAAAATCTAGAACAAGAAGCTGATCGTCTGATAGATAAACTCAAACCCATCAAGGAACTTGAGGATAACCTGAAGAAAAACATCTCTGAGATAAAGGAACTGATAAACCAAGCCCGGAAACAAGCTAATTCTGTAAGCTCTTTTTATTTTCAGTATCAGTAATTGATTGTAATTTTTGATATTATTCTCAGAGGGAAAGCCTTCTCCCACTGAATCCTGTTGACTAATCTCTGGTTATTTTCCTTTAACCTGAAGCTATTTTAGGGTGAGGGGAGGATAAACGGTTAGATTTTTTTCCCATAAATTTCAAAAGACACCCCATAGGAAGAATAATCACCACTTACTGTTTTAGAAATGGGAATTTTGATGTATTTTATCATTATTTGGATAGAGTAGCACAAATAGCAAGAATGGAAATCTTACTATTGTATGTTTGAAAGGCATGGATGCTTCTGGTGAAAACAAAAAAGCTCAACCAGTGGGGTTGTATCAGGAATGAGTGAACAAGGTTATATAGAATAATAGTAATGAAGAACTATCGTTTTCTATATTTTTTTGTCTGAGTCCTACAACAACAAAAATTATTTTGATTACAATTTCTGCAGGGTTGTTTCTTGTTGGAATAAGAATGGAGAATACCTCACTTGTATCAAAATTTGGGTCTTTATTGATCCAATTAGAAAACTCTTAGGAGTAACACAGAACTTTCTAGAAGATAGCCACTTGGGGAACCAGGGTAGAATTTCTAAGTGCCAATGTGAAGCCTTATCTGGACTAGTAAATTCATCCCACAATGACTTTAGAAATAGAAGGATAAAATAGTTCATGTTGTCAGGTTTAAATGCAAATCTTTTTGGATATCCTAGTCTTCCACCTCAAAAGTTCCATTTTCTGAACACATTTGAAGCTAGAATGACCAGAAATATCCTTTCTTAATCCATCAACTTATACTACTTTTAGTAGTGGCCAAGAATATGATGCCCAAGTAGTAGTATATCATTTGTCCTCCTTATACACAGATGGGATCTCTCTACAAGGTTAAGACAATGAAGTTTAAGGTGCTCTTTAAAAAGGAGCTCCTGCCTCACTAAAGAGCAATTAGGAAGATGACAAAAAATTAGGCAAGATGACGTACAGAAGCTCGAAGTGAAAGAAGCAGATAGGGTTGAGAACACATACATTGAGCCACGAAATGAAAACCATGGAGGCAGAATGATGACAATAGTATTATTATACATGTGAAGCACGAAGCAGAAAGAAGTCAGGTGGTAGTTCAAAGTTTGGGGTTTTAGCCAAGATATAGCCCATGTTGAAAAAGCATCCCCTACGTTCAAGGTGACTTCTACTTACATAGTTGGTAACACCGCAGAAGAAAGATGACATGTCCATATATGACTCTAAGGTAATGCCAAATGGGGTGCCACATTGCATGAGCAAGGGGAGGTGCTCTGGAGTTCCAAAAGCAAATATCCCCTCTAGTTGGGGAGGGAAGATTTCCCAAAGACAAGAATTGGAGCCAGGCCTTGAGTGGGGCTTAGGCAGAGGGCGGAGAGAGCGTTCTGAGAATGGAGAAAGGAGGAATGAAAGGAGGTTTCAGGCTCTTTTCAGGAAAAAGTGGTTTAGTTTGCCAGAATTATTGGTCGAGGGAACATGAGACTGGAAACATCATGCAGGCCAGCTCTTGTTAGGCCTTGGATGGTAAAGTACACAATTTTGTTTATCCAGGATTGTACCTGAGATGAATCTTATTGGTGAGAAACTGAAAGCTCTTGAACATGGAATGTAATATTATCAGAGCTGTGCTTTTTGAATATGAATTTGGAAGTCATTTGGGGTGTGAATGAGAGGAAACTAGGAAGGAGTCAACTTTAAGAAGAGTCAGGTGGCAGTAGCAAGAGAAAGGGAGAGTTTGAGGTACCTCTCCTGTATTTTGCAATGTTGATTTAAAAAGACAATAATGGTAAATATTCTCCTGTGAGTCACACACTTAGCCATATTTTCTTGGTCATCATGTGAGGAAATCCGGCCATTTTTATGATTTCTTGTGAAGAAGTCTAAAAATATGCCATATATTCATCAGTTGTGATTGTTGACTCCTACCTACCCCTTGTCCTGCCCCCAGAAAAAGAAAAAAATTCTGGTGTGTTAAGTATATAAAACCTGTCTCAAAATATAAAATGAAAAAAAGGTATAAAGAAATGCTACAAAAAGTGACCATTGTCTATGCCCTTCAGGGAAATTTTCAATCATTTTTGGAAATGGAAGTTACAACAAAGTGTCTTATTTTTTATTAGATGTTAGAATTATGTGAACTAGCCAAGTTTTTTTTTTTTCAAGTGAGTTTTGTACTAATTTAAGATGACATTGCCTAATTTATAAATACATTTGTAACTTGCCATGAGTGTCTGGATGTAGCCCTGACACATATTCAATATGACCAAGAAATTAAAGACATTTATTTTAAAGTAGCTTTCTTCAAGTTTGTTGACTCTGAAATTGAGCAGCTGATACTCTTTTTAAACAAATGACCTAGTTACTGGGTGAAAGAAATGCAGTAGGAATTCAATAGATATAATAATGTGATCCTCAATAATGTTTAATTGAGTCCATAATGATTCATTGGTAATGTTGTGTGAGAAATGCCTTAGACATACCTAATGCTTAGTGATTTTTCTTTAGAAGTCTTGTGAAGGGCTCAAATTAGAAATAACAAAAACTGATAGAGCCAAACAGTCTAAGAGATGTTTGTGTTTCAGAAATTACTCCCTTCTTATGACAGGGATGTGTTCTAGCAACTTCTTCTGGAGAAATTTATAAATACTGTATTTTTATTTCCCTGCTTTAAGTTTGATGAAAAAAAGTCTCTATAACTGGAAATCAAAATGCAAGGTATTTTTTAAAAAGAGAGAGATTAGTAGCTATGGACTGGTGACCATCAGTTTGGGCTATTTTTCAAGTACTGAGGGTATATTCAAAACCATAAGCCAGAAAACAGAAAATCCAGAGGGTTTTTCATATAAATGTGTAAGAGTTGAGCAATAGGCTACTTTATAAGATCAATTGCTGGCATTTGGGGCATAACAATGTCATTTTGTTCAGAGAACCATATTTTTTAGATATGTAAAGGATGCCATAAAGTAGATTAATTGTAACTCCTAGAAACATTAAATACCCTTCATTTTAAAATGGCTACTCACGAAGACTTGCAATTCTCAGATAGGGTTTTTTTTAATTCAGTGAGGCTTCAGGACTGGCACTCTGTCATCTACACTTTGGTAATCCCCTTCTCAGCACACCATCATGTGGGTCTCATCATTTCTACCAGGCAAGGACAGAAACCAATCCTGTGACCAAACATTGCACCCACCTTTCACCCACATCCAGTCATTTCTTCTCTAAACAGCCACCAAGGAGTGTGTTCTTTAAACAAAAATAAGTTAATTGTGGTTAAATTAGCCATAATATGGCTTGATGGCCAAGCCTATAATGCATGTGTGAAAAAAAGACAAAACAAACCACAAACACACACACACACACACACACACACACACACACAGAGTTCCTTTTGATTACTAACCCAGCCCCATGAGGAATTTGGGTATGAATTCCTGTAGCTCAATCTGCTGCCCAGCTCCACTCATGAATGACAGTCAGACCTTACCTTCTTTTTGATCCTCCTATGATGTCAGTGACACTTACACCCTGCCTCGGATACTGAACCTGCTCAGTGCCTGGGTCTACTCTGATGACGGTTTCAGGTCACGTGCTGCAAATTCCTGAAAACTCACCTTTTCCTGAACATTAAAAACATCTGAAGGCTGTCTTTCCCCAACCTGCCCTCCACCGTATTATCTTTCCGTTGCTTTGCTTTATCCCTTTTATCTCTAAGCCCTTGGATGACCTTTGTATAGCTGCTACTCCATCATGTAACACCCTGTGCCAATCTTCACTGTACATCTGCTCTGTAGTATTAACATCCCAGGTAAAAGTTGCACGTCTCCTAGTTCTGTGTTTCCGCACCTCCTCTTGATTTGCCTACTCGCAGCACCTTATGTAGAAGGAAATCCCATCATATGTGGAGCAAAGAACTATCTTCTTGATGGAGAACCACACTTACCAGGAAGAGTGTCTCCCCCAGAACACAGCAAACACTCATACTTCGATTTCGGGAGCCTTTCTTTCAGAGTTGCAGCCTGGGCCCCAACCTCAGGAGGAAGGCGAGGACAAGGAAAACACTCTAAGCAGTAGACTCAGGTTTTTCTAGCCCTGGGCCACCACCCAAGGCTCCCTTATGCTGAGCCCCTGTTTCTTTCCAGCACATAATTCTTCTGCAGAATATGCAATTTGGCTAGCAGTTGAGGGGATGAAACAATTCTATACAAACACACGATGTCTGCAGAGTCCATAGGAAATGCAACAGGTCTGCTGTATCCCCAGAAGCTCTCAAACACACACGGATTTACATACTCATCAGAACCAAAAGCCCCTACTTAGCTTTCTTTGTAAAACTGAACCAGTTTCTCAAAACAGAGGATCATAGGGGAAAGGAGAGAAAAAATAAAACAAGATGAAATCAGAGAGGGACACAAACCATAAGAGACTCTTAACTCTGGGGAACCACCTGAGGGTCATTGGGAGGGACGTGGGTGGGGGGATGGGGTCACTGGGTGACGGGCATGAAGGAGGGCATGTGATGAGCACTGGGTGTTACAAACGACTGATGAGTCACCGGACACTGCCTCTGAAACTATTAATGCACGATATGGTAATTAATTGAATTTAAAATGGAAAAAAAATAGTTTTTCATCCAGTTCCTCTTCAGTGTAGTCTGTGTCACTGTTGGGGAGGAGTCCTGGGGCTGCCTGTACCCCTTTCCAAATGAGCCTTTTTGCGATGTTTCCTGTGTCACTGTGATTTGGAGACAGGCTTGGTGCCCCACACTGTCATGTTTGGAGTGAGCACTACCCTTTCATGGCCACGGGGGCAGCCATAAAGCTACTTGGTTTTCTTCCAAGTGCAAAAACTATTTGAAAAAAAAATTAATTAAAAAAAACTATTTGAGTAGCACAAAGTGCTAGGAAGACTGAGAAAATTCACTGCTAGCGAGAACCTAGAGGCTTCCAGAATCTGAATTTTTAAATCAGTGGCACAGAAAGGTCTTGAGTCTTTCCCAGCCTCTGCTTCCTCCTCTGAGCACTCTCACCAGGAAAGCAGAGCTTCATCCTGAGCCCGCACAACTGCCATCCTGAGAAAGCCCCTTTGATAGTACAGCTGAACCAAAGGAAATTAAATCACCTAATCAAGTTGTGTTATTTGTGGTTGGAGAAAGGCTCCCTAAATCTAAGTAAGCATCGATACGAAGAGTTTCAGTCCTATTCACATAGGGATTCCTTTTTTAGCAATTCATGGTAATTTTTAAAGTACTAGTCAAAAGAAAAAGGAGCTGTTAAATACATTAGTAGGGACAGCCATTGAAAATTATTTCCATTTCATTTCCTGGCAACCTAATAAAAAAGGTATAATTTATTCTCAAATGTATGTCCTGAGTGGCATGATTAAGATTCTTCGTATTGTTAGAACATCTAGAACAAAATCTATTTGGCCTCATCCAACTGTAAGAACATGAGAGGGTAGGTAATTTCCTCTTGAAAACCGAAAGAAAAATGGTGTCCTACTTTAAGTGACACCAAAATCATTGAAATTTGAATTGCGAAATTTCATTAAACTACCTTGATGAAGATCATTATCGTCAGCTTCATATGAAATCACCTTTTGGAAACGTCCCCACATTCATCAAGCAGAAAGGTATGAAGGTAAGAATTTGTTAGTTGCATGCTTCGAAAAATAGCAAACTAACAGGATGCAAGGCTGTGAACAGCTCGTTGTCGAAATCCTGGTGGGGAACTGCTCTCCCGTGCCCTCGTTAATGAGTATAATGGCGTCTGCATATGGGCATTTAATGATTCTATTTGATGATAGAAAACTAACTTCAAAGAAGAGATGATGACGGTTTTGTGGTTGTTTGGAAGGTACTTCAAACTTTCCGAGAGATTTAGTCTTGGTTCTTTGTACCTTGTTTTCCTTGAAGATCAAAGTATCTGTGTCTTCTGGAGGTGACTGCATTCGAACATACAAGCCGGAAATAAAGAAAGGAAGCTACAATAATATCATTGTCAACGTAAAGACAGCTGTTGCTGACAACCTCCTTTTTTATCTTGGAAGTGCCAAATTTGTAAGTTTGATGTTCAGCTTCTTCGGTCTCCTGGATATGTGAATATGCAGAGGTTAATCCTCATAGCAAGGAAAATGTACAGAATCTAATAACATGGTCCCAAAATTGTGTGATGTAGCCTTTCAGACTTGAAAACCTCCGAATCTTGCATCACAGAGTTCTGGAGTGTCAAATTAAAGTAGAAGGAAAGTGAAATGAAGAAAATTCTTTACAGTGTTTAGGCACATCTGCTTTAATTTGTGAGTAGATCAACATTTATTTAGAATTAGGTTTTCACATCTGGCTACTTAAGGAGGATTAAGAGGAATAAAGCTTTTTTTAAAAAGTCTCAACTAAGAAATTACAATGAACTCTCATGTTAAATGAAAATGACAAATTGTGTACTTCTTTCCTACCAACGGAAACTCTTTTGACTCGTGTTGAATTTATGACACTAACCAAAAATACAGAAGTTGTATCTTCAAAAACTTAACCCCAAAAGTTTTCATTCCTCTTATTTGAACATTTGACTCTTCCAAAATGAACGGTTTTCAATACATTAGTCATTGCTTAAGTCAAGACTTGTCATTCAGGTGAGAAGTTTTAGGTCACCTTGGGTTAAAAAAAAAAAATCACAGCTGGCCCCTTAAAAATGTCAAGTGTCTTTGGTGAAAACAATAGTGAATTCTGCATCCAAAATATTTTCTTTTGTCTCTTCCACAAAACCAGAATGAGAATGGACTTTTGTTTCAAAAGTAGAATTGGCTAAATTAACACATATGCCTCAGCAGTATGGACACTTGTGTTGCCTTAAAGATACAATAATAAATAGTGATTTAATCATACATAACAATAGATCACATCATTTGGGAATTTTTATTGTGGGACTTCTAATTATTTCGCCTTTTGAAAAGAACTCTGTTGGCCTCCTCAGGAGAGCTGATGTCTGATATCTACTGTATTTGTGTCTCTCTGACCCAGATTGACTTTCTGGCTATAGAAATGCGTAAAGGCAAAGTAAGCTTCCTCTGGGATGTTGGATCTGGAGTTGGACGTGTAGAGTATCCAGATTTGACCATTGATGATTCTTACTGGTACCGTATTGAGGCATCAAGGTAACTAACTCAATGAAGATTAAAACAATTAAATGACAGAATTTGGAAGTAGTTTCCCAGTGTATAAGAACACTCCTCTTTCCATGTCAAGGAGATAACTATATATGCACAGATATAGTTTATATATTATATGTACATGTGCAAATGTGTGTGCATGAGTGTCTCTGTAGCACCTGTTTGGAACCAACACGCCTTCCACGTATTGACCAGCATCAATACATTTTGGACAGTTCATCTGGTTTTCTCATCAGCATGCTATCACACTTTTAGTCACACAATCTCCCCCGAAGAAGGGAGACTGAGATTGGCCCTAATTCCGTACAAGCCAGGGGGCGAGGGCTGCCACTGGTGCCTGTCTTCAGCATGCTTAGCTCTTCTTCTGGTCTACCTGCCAACTCGGCCCACAGGCAGGTGCAGTAGCTAAATGCTGGTACAAATGTATAACGTGTCACCTCCACACTACTTAAAATAGTGAGTAACAGGACATTGATTCATTCTCCCTGAAGCCTTCATTCAATTAAATTCTAGCCATCTATAGATAACATAGAAAACCCATTCCTGTCCTCAGTCCTTTCCCCTCATTTCCTCTTCTCCTATTCCTAATTCTTAATGCCCATGAAACCCCAAGCAGGTAACAGTTGAGAGCTATAGGTAAGGGCCTGGTCTAGAGATGGGTACAACAATCGTTGGATACAGATGATGGGTACATAGAGTTTCACTCTGTGTTTGTAGATGCTTACATTTTTCCATAATAAAAGCTTAAAAGAAAACTTAATGAGAAGCAATACTTTTAATTCTTTTTTAAGATCTTCAGCAAAGGAAGGTGAGTGTGTGAGTGTGGGTGTGAGTGTGGGTGTGTATACAGAGAGAAAGAGCAGCGGCCCACTGCTTGCATATATGCGAGTGGGGGAGGGACTAAGTACTTTCATGACCTTAAGAACATTTATATTCACAAAACTCAGTTCTTCTATCAGAAGAGATGCTTCCAGTAAGATGGGGAAGTACCTTATGTGATAAATCCATTCGGTCATCTCCATGGGCCTCAGTTAATACTGCGTCATCGGAGAGAGAAAGCTTACCTACCTGAAGGAGGCAGTGGGGATAGACGGAGACACACAAGTTTTGTTATGACCACTTGTCTCAGAAGAGAGACCAGTTTTTCATATTTAATAGTTCATATACATCAATCACTTAAGAAAATGAAATGAAATAATAATAGCTTCCAAAATTCCATTCATTGGATTTAAAAGCAAAGGTCTTCCATACGCTTTGCATACACAGCTCTGAAGATGAGACATCATGCTGTGTACGTTACGATGGCACGCCAAACAATAAAAGTGCATGATTCCAGGAAGACTACATGAGCAAATTTGGATCCAAGATATAATAAGGGATTTTAGGAGAAACGATGCAGCTTATAGTGCGGGAGGGTGGTTCATTTGGGTTCATTTGCTGAATTAAGTTAGACAAAATGCTAAATGTAGTATCCACTTGTTTAAATAGTAGGGGCTGGTCAACAATAAATGGTTTCATAAGGCAACGGGAATCAGGCTTTCCACTTACATAGTGGCAGTTCCGTCCGCTGATTGCGGCCGTGTCCTTTTGCATCAGCCCTCACATGGCCATCAGGGTACGTTGCTCACCAGTCCTGGTCGAAACTGACAGCCAACGTCCAGCAAAGATCAGACGCTTGGTCTTGATTTACAGCTTAATGAATCTGGGTCTTTCGAAGCTCAGCACCCAGTTATCCCTTAAATATTCCAAAACAAGTCCATCCATGTCATACCTTTTAAAATGGAAGTTCCTGTCAAGGCACTACATATTTTATGTTCTGTATTTTCTTTCGCTTCACCTCAATACGTACCCCTCCCTCAAGGACTGGGAGGAATGGGACTATTTCCGTGAGAGCTCTGGATGGACCCAAAGCAAGCATAATGCCCAGTACCTACCATGCGGCATCTCCTCCAGGGTATACTATTCTTGATGTGGATGCAAACGCAATGCTGTTCGTCGGTGGCCTGACTGGGAAACTAAAGGTAGCGTGTTCTTTCCCATGCTGTTCGTTCCATCTCCATGTATAACTCCTGACATGATTGCTCTGGAGGAAGGCATGATAAAGCTCTGCAAAAACTCGATGATGTTTTACTTAATTTGTTCATGAAAACATAAATTTATTTTGAGTAGGAATTTTTCCTCCTTTGAATATCCAATCTGAAACACCATGTTTTTAAGCCCGTGTGTGTTTACTTAAACAGTTGTTTTGCCCTTATCTGTGGCACCGATTTTTTTTATAGTCTTGTTTTAGTTGCCTCGAGAGCAAAGTGTTTTTTAAATATACCCCATTTTCTGAATCAGTTTATGATTTATTGATATGAAGTGCTATAAAGTTCAAACTCACATCTAATTAAAAGATTTATGAATACCTGGGGAAATATCACAGGAGCCATAAGCTTTCAAATCATGGTCTGATTTTTAAAGTTTTCAAGTTGCTCTTCTCCTCATTCTTCTAGAGCAATGCACTTAATATTCATAATTGCTTCATGACAGGTCCTTGTGCATTTCAAATTGCAAAGTGCCTGCATTTTAAAGAAGCTCATGTTGATTAAATGAAATTAGGTGTTGGAAAACGACCTGTAGGTGAGATACGAGAGTGCAGCCAAATACGATGGATAATCCTGGGCTTGTCAGAATCATCCTGGGATGAGATTAGTCAGAAAAAGTGAAAAGCCAGGGTGACCCCAAATTTATGAGTGAGGTTGTTTGATTTGCTTTGTGTATGAGATGTGACTCTAAAGTATTGGAATTGATTCTAAAACTACACACTAAAACCATCCTCATTTCTTAGAACCGCACATAAATGTACATGGTACCTAGTAATATATAGTCATATTGCCAACCTTCTCTCCTCCCTAGGAAGATAAATATAGGGGTAGCACAGAATAGTATAAAAACCTTGAATTTTGAAACCAAATCCAAGTTAGATTCCCTGTTCTCTTCACTTACTAAAACATGACCTTAGGCAAGTCACTTAGCCACTTGGGCTTCAGTTTTCTCAACTGAAAAAGGGAGATAAAATGTCAGCCTTGCTTGGGGCACCTGGGTGGCTCAGTTGGTTGAGCATCTTGAGCATCGACTCTTGATATCAGCTCAGATCCCCATCTCAGGGTCCTGAGATGGAGCCCCATAGCAGCAGGCTCTGTGTCAGCAGGGAGTCTGTTTGTCCCTCTGCCCCTTCCCCTTCTGGTGGACTCTCTATCCCTCTTTCTCTCAAATAAATAAATAAAATATTTTAAAACTTTTTTAAAAATCTACCTTGTTTGCATGGTGAAGGATACAATAATAAACTTTTATAACATAGTATAGCCCCCTCTGATATGCTAAGTAATAATCTAAGTAATTTACATGTATCAGCTTACAACCCCAAAAGGAGATAATATCCTCCTCACTTTATAGTTAAGGAATCTGAGACAGAGAAGGGTTAAATTACTTGGCCAGGGTCTCACAGCAGGTAGTGGCAGAGCTGGAATTGGAACCAGGTTAACAGGCACAAAAGCCCCCATTCTTCATCAGCCCATTTCACCGCTACCATGAACAGTGAGCGATTAGGCGCATAAAATTTACAACAAATGCCTAAGACGTGGTAGTCACATGTTAAATCGCATCTTAAATAATTCTCATTATTACTCATATGTCACCAAGCATAAAGAAACTTTCTTCTGCCTGACTCAGGGTGAAAGAAAGCAAATGACTGTAATCTACAGAAAATCTTAATCAGTTTGGCCAAGAGTTTCTAAGGCTCCTGCTCTATCAGAATATGAACTAAAAGCTGAAAACAAGTAACTAAATCAACATGCTCATGAAAATGCAAAGAGGTAGGAAAAATACCCCAAGTCTAGCTTGTAGGACGCAAGAAGGAAAAGCAAAAGGCTGTTAGAATTCACAAGTAGGGTAATCAACTGCCGGAAAATTAAAAGAGACTCCGAGTAGTAATGGAGAATTCCAGGGGCCTTTCTGGTGTGGACGTGAGTAGCTGCGAGAAGCGGTCCCTCCACGTGGCCGCGGGCCGCCCCGCCACGGCAACACAAAGAGGTTCGCCGGAGTCTGACCGAAATCTCTAACTACAAACGTTTAGCCACTCAGGGATCCTCTTCTTACATTTGTTCTAGAATCCAAACCTATCAAGTCACTTTTAGCCCTAGATCACTCAGATAATTGGGTGAGCCTTTGGCATAACATTTCCAAAGTTCTGGGCACCAGGATATAGAAGCTGTCTGTCATGTGGCACTGCCAAAAACCAAAAGAAATGGTTGTTTAAATTACAGCAAGTCTCTCAGCTCATTCCCCTCCTCCATGACGCTGTTCTCTATCAAGCTTAAGACCTTTCCCCGTGAAAACAACATGGGTTTGCCATTCAACAAATATTTATCGAGCCCCAATAGGCTCTGCGCAGCGTTCACCAGCAGACAATCATGCTACGGTCCCTTCTTGTACAAATTCGCTGCTTCCCTTCAGTCTCCTATGTTGGAAACCTGCTTGGGTCTAGAAGGAAATGAAAAAGTGGAGACAGCACTATCATTAAGCAATCTATGTGTGAGGGGTCCCCCTCTCTGTGGACAGTATGTGCCCCTTCTCAAGAGCTTTGGAGAGATGTCTCCTTAGTGGTGTACGAGCACTAACATGAACCCAGTACCCCCTCTGTGCCAGGCACTGAATGTGGTACCATAAATAAATTGCCCAATTTCATCCTAATAATCCCAACCTAGAGATAAGAAGATAGAATCTCAAAGTGGATAAGCAACTCACCTAAAGTCAGATATTAGGAAGGGCTTCTTTATTCAAGGTGATAAACTAGTGTAGCACAAAATAACCAGGATCCCTGCAAGGATGTGATATGGTGAAAAGATGTATATGTGCAAACCAAGAATATCAGAGTGGATAATAACTACTCCAGACTTTACTGGTAATAACTCTCATGGGTATGCTGAGACTTCTTGTGAAATTCCAAATTCTAACAAATACCATGCCTCTCTCTGCAGAAGGCCGATGCTGTACGTGTGATTACATTCACAGGGTGTATGGGAGAAACATACTTTGACAGCAAACCTATAGGGTTGTGGAATTTCCGAGAAAAAGAAGGTGACTGCAAAGGATGTACTGTCAGGTGAGCTGAGATGAGGACTCCCCGAAGGTCTGGCCTGTGCGTTACAAAAACCTTTCTTTTTTTTTTTTTTTTTTTTTTTTTGCGCAATATTCAATTATCATGTGGATGAGATGGAGCTGGTTGGACGGGGTTACGTCTGGAGGTGATTTACCATGAAGCTGATAAAAGGTCAGACCCTTTCACCCATCTGTACAGGCACCTCTCCAGGAGGTGCCCTGGCGGCACTTTACACATTTTGGTAAAATCTGCAGGGAAAGGTATTTCTCCTCAACCAGGTGAGATTGCTCTCTCTCCCCACTCTCACTCTCCTTCATGTCCAGAACCAGGAGGTTTTTCATGTCTGTGACTCTGCTGTCAACGTAATTTCTTGTTTTCTTAAAGAGAGTTCTCCCTGAGTTGATTAAGTTTCATGTGTCACAGACCCCAGACTCAATCCACCTGTTTGTAACAAAATATAGAACCCTAGTGCAGGTTTTATCTCTGACAGGATTTTCCAAATGACACATAGGGTACCGCATGTGTTTCAAGTGGAAACACACTGGACTTGAAGATTCTGCTTACATGGAGAAGGGTAAGAAGGGACTGTGATAGACCAGGAGAAAGTGCCGTAATACACATCATCAATTACTGTATAGAGCTTAGAGTGTGGGACTCTAGAAATAGCTAACAAGCAGACAGAGCATAGATAAAGAATCAATATGCTTCTAGAAACCTGAATAGAGGACATAAAACAATTAGCTAGAAGTGCAGGATTTCTCAGCATATGAAACTTGAGTTCAACTAATTAACTGAGCCTATTAAAACTATAAAAATTTAAATTAAATACATGGAAGCTTAATATACACACATAACAACTCCAAATCATTAGGTGCTAAGTGGTTCATATTTTTTATTTCCAGGTTAAGGAGCCACATGCACATTGCCAGGACCCAAATTCCCCATCAGTGTAGCAGAGTGCACTTGACTTCCGGTTGTCACCTCCAGCTCTTTATTCATTTCTGTCATCATGGACCGGTCAGTGCAGCATTGAGGACCGTTTAAAAGACCAACCCCCAAAAAAATTAAATTAAAAAAATAAAATAAAATAGAAGACCAACCCATTCATAGTTTAGCATGGTTTGGTGAATAATCTTCAACAAAATCTAATATGGAATATTTTCTGTAAAATGTTCTCAATACAACAAGAACAAGGAGGTTCACATTAAAATTCTTCTACTCATGGATTAACACCAACTTTTCGCTCAATATCTATTTGATAAATTTATAAAAAGGATTTTCAAAAGCCTGTCATCAACAAAACACCTCAAGATTTAAATATCCATGCAGCAGTGCCTATAATGTGTTAAGACTACAACAGGCTAATTATAAATCCTGCAAAGATCTTGCACATTAGTATATAAAGTATTATACGAATTAATATGGTTACAATAGTGCGCGTGGGTGTGTAGATACAAACACATACACACACATTTGTAGGATGCTTTTCTGGTGTTAGAGAGTCACACTCAGAACTTCCTGATACTGAGATGTATGCAGTCCAGTGCTGGCCATCAAGCAACTTACAGGCAGGAAAGGAGAAAAAGACAAACCCTGAAATAGTCAAAATGCGAGGGAGAATAATAAATCCCTTTAAAGACACACTTGGAGTGTGCTCTGATTATTCACATAGGGTGAGAGCTGCTTCATGGTGGAGGGGACACTTGAGGGCAGCCTTGCTATGGGGTGAGACTCCAGAGGAGGAGCTGGCAGGTGGAAGGTGAAGCGCTTTCTAGTCTCAGGGACCTGTGAGAGCAAAGGTAGGAAGGCTGGAAAGCCAAAGCGTCTTTAGGAAGGGACAAAAAAGTCTGCCCTGCTTCACACGTGTGAATTCGCTGAGGCAAAGGGGAGAACGACGTGGTTAAGGTGCGGAAGTCACATAGATCCCTACACGGTTCTTCTCAATGCATAAAGGTCTTGCGCCACTAAGTAGAGGCAGCTGAGTGTAAAGTCCACCAGCATCGCTGAGTGAACGAAGCTCGAGGCTCCTGGATTCACAACGCAGCCTGCACGCGGTGCCTCTCCGCCCGCGAGCTTGCCCTGCGTTGGGCCAAGCATCCGAGTGCTCACTGCTCAGCTCTCCCACAGTCACTGTGCATTTTTACCACATCTGTCACTCAGCACTGCCACCCTTTCCTTAAGCTCCTTGCTACCAAGTTCCCTTCACCTATCCCTTTTAAGGTAAAAGTTCTATATTTACTGGGGGAAAAAAATCTTATTTAAATTCTATAGCATACCTTTTTGAATTATGCTAATATTTCAACCAAGATTGTTATTGTTTTTGTGAGTGCTCTGTTTATAAAGTTGCATAAGTTTTGAGTGACCCGCACCCACCCTACTTTCCCATAAGCCTTGGTAGGTATGCGGAGGAATAATTTTTACAGAACTCATGGTGATTGTGAGGTTGTGTTCTTTTCAAGAGAACACATATCACATTTTAACGTAAAGGCCAATCATTCCAGTGCTGGAGCAGAAATGATTATATGCGGGAGATGTAAAAGATGAGGTGGTGAGACATAGACCAAGGATGTGCGGTAGATCCTAGAATGTCCATTTTAGAAATGTGCATTTATTCAGAAGTCAGCAGAAAGGATATAATTGTTGTTATTCTTTAGAAAGAGTTCCTGCCGAGGCTATCAGAAAAGAAATGTATCTTATTTTTCTTAAATTTCTAAAAATCACATTAAAATTAAAATAGAAACACTGCTGAAGTTTAATGTATTCAGCTCAACACAGACACAATGATGAAGTGTTAATGTACTAAGTAAACCCCAATATCCAGCTAGTTCTGTAATGAACAAGTTACTTGTGGACGAGTGTGGCTATTCCAGATCACATAATGAATCCCGAAGAACTTGACCAGACATCAAGATTCAAAAGAGAAACAAAAAGCAAGTTAAGAAGCTTAGCAAATGTTAATTATTTTAAAAAAATAGTTTCTATTCCTGGTAAAGGTACTCAGACATGAATGAGAACACTCTGGTATACTGTTAGATGTTGAAATATTATAGAGTATCCCTGGAAGGATTCATTTTTCCCCAATCTCAAAGTCACCAGTTTAAAGTCGGACTTACCAGGGTTCGGCCGATGAGTTAAGGGAAGTAGGCTGATCTACATCTGTGTGTTTCACTGTTCTCAGCACAAAACCCTTCCCTGCAGATTTGCCTTTTGCTTGAATGGGAGAACCTTCTAAAGGGCTGGAGTAGGAACAGGCCTTAGAAATCATTCACTGAGCTAAACCCTTTCATCTCAAGGTGACACCCGAAGGGTTAGTTGACTTGCACCAGGGCTTCAGTGAGATTTCACATCAGACTCCAGGATACCTGACGTCTACTCTGCTATTTCTTTTATTCATGTTGAAAGAATTGATAGATTAAGAACATAAAAAACATCAGGTATAAATACCCCAGAGTTCTCATTTAAAAAAAAAAAAGTGATATCTTTTTTTATTCCAATACTTATTTTGTGTAGTGAGATTTTTGTGTTTGTTTAAATTATAAGTAACATTGGGTCATGGGGTCACAAGTAACAAGATGTATTGGGTCAGAGCATCCAGGAAACTGTTAGCAGCAATTCCCACAAGCCTTTCCGGGTTTGTCCATAATACTGTGACAGCATATAATGCAAATCCTAGTATTTGAGAACTTGAAAGGACTTCTTCTTGGTAGACTCTACACAACATTCTCTTATCTCTAAGGCGGTGATCCAGAAATTAATGGATTTGTCGTAATGATGAAGAAAGGCCAAGTCATAGCCAATTTATTCACTATCAGTTATACAGCTAATAGTCTGACTTAGTTCCTCAGACATTCAGTTAGCACTTTGCAGGAACATTGAAAAGCATCTTTTAAGTTTACATTAGAAAAAAAAATTATGACATCATCTGATCTTATTCCAAATTAGATATAACTTATAATTACAAAGATCTGACTATGTTAGACACAGAATAAGACTCTTCTCTTCTTTTTGTCTTCAGTTTTATCTCTCTCTGGTCCAGGGTCAGAAAAAAAGGCCAACTTGTCTAAAACATGGAACAGTTCTTCCTTCAAGAGCTTGTTAATGTTTGTAGGCTGTTACTTTCCTCACTTAGCCAAGATTTCATGCAAATAATATTCTAGGCTCTTATTATTCTACAATGACATTACTGTAGTATTTCTCCATATCTCCTTTCTACCCTCAAGTTAATGCAACACTCCAATTTCAGCAATTTAAATATATGCTAATATGCAGATATTTAGAGTTTTAAAAAGCCTCCACAACTTGAGACTTACTCTGTAACAACATCATTAGATAAATTGATTGATAGATGATAGATAACCTCACTTGAAAAAGAAATGCTTTTAAATGTTATAATCTTGTAAACAAGATTTATCTTTGATATTTCTTAATTATTCAACCAACATTGATTGACCATATGGTTTCTGTGGAACAATTTTCTATACTAAAATCTCCTTCACTCTACATATACTGTATTCTACTATGAGCCATGTACTGTGCTAGGTGCTGTGTTTGGGCCTGGCATAGAGCCTGGCCCGTAATCTCTGGTTGGTCTCACAGAGCTTGCAATCTACTTGAAGAACACAGATAACCACCGAAATAGATAGAGCCATCCTTTGACATCTTAATTTAATTTGTCCCAGAAAAATCTATTGGACAGCAAGCATTCACATAGTAGGGCCCTTTTTTCTCCTTATGGCTTTTTTTCCTTATAACTCTAAATTTGTATCTTTTAACCACCTTCACTCATTGCACCCACGCCCCTCTTATTATGCTATCTATGTGAGACATGTAATAACACATTCTCATCTCAGTCCATCCAACCCCCCCCCAAAAAAAACCCACCTGTTCACACCACTAAGACATACTTAATCTACCAAGTATTTTAGTAGAACATAAAGCATTTAAAATATCAGTGACAGTTATTGAACTCCAAATAAAGTCCAATTAAGGAGTGATTGCTACTTGGCACTAAAGATAGAGAAAAATGGAAGGATGAAAGATCTATTTGGGATGGTTCCTGTCCTATAATGGCTCACCATCTAGTCTCAGAAGATAATTTGCTGTACTGAATGCTGATGGACAAAACAGACATTGATTCCTGTGAAATGTCTCTCTTCAGTCCTCAGGTAGAAGATAGTGAAGGGACTATTCAGTTTGACGGAGAAGGGTACGCCCTGGTCAGCCGCCCCATTCGCTGGTACCCCAACATCTCAACGGTCATGTTCAAGTTCAGGACATTTTCTTCAAGTGCTCTCCTGATGTACCTTGCTACACGAGACCTGGTAAAGACTTGCCCGCTGATCTTCCATGATTAAAAGTTTGTTTGCCTCTTTTCCATAGGATTCCAATACAATTATCAGTTATTGTTAGATTATCAATTATTATTCAAAAGATTCTGGGATGGCAGTGTGATAGCCAGAAGTAAATGATGCAGATAGTACTTACATATTTTCATTGATAAATTCAATTACAGATGCAATTTTATTATTATTTATTATCAGTACACTCCCCATATAATCCCTTAAGAGAAGCATCCAGTAAAGATTCCTCCAGGATGGAATCATGTGGCAGCAAAACTAGTCCCTAGTCTTCTTCTAAAGATCTAAGTTGAAAAGTGGCTCTAAATGTCCTCATTATTTCCAGGTTAATATGTCTCAGTAAATTCTTCCAGGGAACTACCTTTTAGTTGAATTAATATCCTTTCAAAGGAATCTCCTTTATTCTCCTGTCCAAGGAGATGTCCTAGTAATTTGGTTGTGACTACTTGTACCATAACATCACACCCACAAACATTCGCAAAGTGGTAACACCAGTTCGATTTCCCAAGTGGATATCACTTACACATCAACACACGCAGTGACTTAGCCATAGGCCCTGTTATAAACCCCCACTCACAAAAAAAGTAAATACACAGAGAAATACACTATTTCTCTGTGTACTGAATCACTGGTGTATTTTTACTCTATTGATAGAAAGATTTCATGAGTGTAGAGCTGACTGATGGGCATGTAAAAGTCAGCTATGATCTGGGCTCAGGAATGGCTTCCGTGGTCAGCAATCAAAACCATAATGACGGGAAATGGAAATCCTTCACCCTGTCAAGAATTCAGAAACAAGGTGAGTTTCTATCATAATAATGGACTGTGAGCCTTGATCATGCTATCCAGCACTCCTGTGTCCCTAATCATGTGGAGGACCGTCTGTAATTTTAGGTACTCACAAATTCTGTGAAAAATGCAGATAGTCATTTCTTTGGCTTAGATTATAGGTGACTTGGTTTACACATGACTGATTGAAGAGCCAAATGGTTCTCTGTCATTTTCTTTGGAAACTGAGAGCTTAATTTGAAAGCATAACACTGTCTTCCAACTTGTAAAAATTAAATCCTGTACCAGGTCTGAAAAGGTTGGGTGCTTTGCTTTTCTTTCCTTCTTGTTTTACCAAGATGTGGCCGTTAGTGTGACCCACCGTGGAATTTGTGGGGGCAGAAGAGCGCAGCAGCCAGGTCTTTGCTTTTTAAAAATGCCAAACATGTATGTGTGCAGGTAAGGAATTGAAAAATAATCATGTAACATTTTTATAGTCCAGGAGCTCTCGAAAAATATACTCACAAACACTATTTCATTTGCCGAGATAAGCAGGTGTTTGTTCTGGTGTTAGCGAAAGGGAAACGTGGGCTCAAACGTGGGCTCAAGCTTACCTGTGGTCTACGGGGAATATACATAAGATCTCATGACCACGGCAGAAATCCAAGTCTGTTGGGTCTTAGTGCTGCTACTGTCATTTCAGTGAAGTTCCCCTAGTTCTGTGCACGATAGGATTACCAGTATCTGCAAATGAAATTTGATACTTCCGTTTATAAAATTAAACCTAATTACTTTTGACCATGCCGGTGTGACAATTGATGAGAATTTCGGTTTAACTTTGCACCACCCTTCACTTCCTGCCTTGAACACAGCTAGCAAGCACCCACTAAGTGCTGCGCCACATCTGAGTGAGGCCTGGGGCAGGTCCTTGCCTTCAAGGAACGTGCAGTCTAGTGGGGGAGATAGACAAGTAAATCAATCAACGGTGAGAGGATATAAAGCTAGTGGCTGCATCAAGATAGGTACGGTAGGTTGGGAACCTCAGGAGAGAGATGCTGAAGTCACTCAGAGAGGTCAGCTCCCGGGGAAGGGCCTGAGGCATCAGCAGAAGGTGAGGACTTCACTAGATAGACAAGGAGGTGAAAGTTGTGTGAAAGCAGGGAGGCCTCAGAGAGCATCATACATCACACATCATTGTACGCCATTTTCCACTTGCTCCTCCTTGAACATGGAGGCCTGGAGAAACCCTTCAGTTTGAACCAACACTGGTTAGTGCTACGTGAGTCACAGTGCTGTGTTACACATCACCTTGTAAGGGAGGTGCACGTGCATTTGTGTAGTACCTAAGAAAAACATTTAACCCTTTTTGACCCAACATTTCCCAAACTTCTACAATCACCAAAATCTTTCCATTCCTATAAGGCTAAGAGTCTGCTGAACACATTTTGGGAAATGCTTTAGTTAATGTCCAGGAGCAAGAAATTTCCCATCCCTTTCTGCATCCTTCTAGCCTCTAGCCTGATTAAGAATCAAGTTGACATAGGACTAGAAAAACAGGACAAAATCAAATTTTGTACATGCAGGGAATAGACACACACACACACACACACACACACACACACACACACATGGGAATTCCAAAATCAGTCAGGCAAAATGAGGTATCCAGGTCGTTTTGAACTCAGAAGAGGGGAGTAGTCTGGGACTTCAAAGGGAAGAATGCAATTTATAGGAAGATAAAAACAACAAAAAAGGTAAATGGTAAATAAGTTTGTGTCGAGTCATTCAGAAACAATGGACAAAGGGGACTTTGATCACACAGGCCTTGCCAGGTTCCTCCCATGTGCCACCCCTGGTTCACCATATCGTGATCGCGCTCTTCCTTGAGCAGGTCTTCTATCTAAATTCTTAGGCATTTGTGGGGGGAGGTTAAAGGGCTCTTCCTGAATCTACTGGCCTTTTTATTGCCCGTTTTTCCCCCCAAGTTTTTATTTAAACCTAACTAGTTAACAGGTAGTGCGTATTAGTTTCAGGGCTAGGACTCAGTGATTCATCACTTACCTACAAGACCTGGGGTTCGTTACAGCAAGTGCCCACCTTTATCCCCATCACCTTTTTAACCCATCCATACCCCTACACACACCTCCCCTCCAGGAACCATCAGATTATTCTCTATAGTTAAGAATCTGTTTCTTGGTTTGCCTCTTTCCCTGCCCCTGCCCCCCACCCCATGTTCATTTTGTTTCTTGAATTCCAGGTATAAGTGAAATCATACGCTATTCATCTTTCTCTGACTCATTTCACTTAGCACAATCCTCTCTAGCTCCATCCACGTTGTTGCAAATGGTTGTGATTATTTTTTAATTCAAACTCATCTTGTCAGAGTGGCCCACCTGGGGGTAGCCTGCCCTTAGCCCCCAGTAACTGCAAGTAAATCCATTGCTAACATAGATGAATGTTGGCAAAAAATTATCCGATGAGGCTAGAGAAGTAACAGAGCCAGTTCATGAAAGGCCTTGTGAACAAAGCTAATGAGTTTCAACTTTATCCTGAAAGCTATAGGGAACTACTAAGAGTTTTAGCCAAGGCTGTGACACCATCAGATTTATGCTTTAGTAAAGTTCCCTTAGATAACTTTGGAGGGTAGATTTATGACCATTTCAGGGGCTGCTGAAGTCTGTAGTAAACCAAGTGAAGAGCGAGGAGAAGGAAATCATGAGAATGGAGAGGAAGGAGTAGAATTGAAAGATATTAAGCATTTTACAATCAAGGAGCTTTGTGATATATTCAATGTGAAGGATAAGTGTTTTAAAAGGGAGGGGTATCAAGAATAATTTCTTTTTATTTCCTTAAATAACAACAACGTTTTAGTGCCCTTTTACCAAGCTATTGGATATAAAAAGAGAATAGGTTTTCTAGAGATGCTGAGCTTTATTTTGGACATATTGTATAAAAGGCACTTTTACTCTCTTTAGCAGCCTAGGGAAGTTGTGTAATTGGCAGGCAATCCGTTGTGTGTACCTGAGCTTCCGCGGAGCCATAGGGGAGATGGACAGCTTGGAATCATTATTATGCCATTAATAGTTGTAGCTGAACAGAGATGAGAAAAACCAAGCAGTCATCTCTCGAGTGAGATGATGCAAAGCCCTGGAGCAAACAGCAGTATTGAAGGGGGCATAGTAGAGGCAAAGCCCACAAAGGAGGCTGAAAAAAAATATTTGGAGAAAGGAGAAATGAGGAAGATAAGTTTTCAGAAGATCAAACTGAAGGCAGAGTGACCAGTTAGGTTCAAGAATAGTCCAGGCGGGAGATGAATGATGGCTTGAAATAAGAGTTACCGTGGGCTTTGATGCTAGGGAAATGCAGAAGAAATCCACAGCGTGATAGCACCACACAGTTATCAAAACACCAGCAATTAAAAAGACTGAGCATACCCAGGGCTGGCAAGGACGTGGAGCAAGTGGAATTCTTACACATCTGCCGATAAGGATGGAAAATGTACAGCCGCACTGGAAAGCAGGCTCGCAGTTTCTTAACAGGTTAAACATGTGCCTATGATGCGAACCAGCCCTTCCACTCCCACGCATTCACCCCAGACACCTGAAGCATATATCCATACAAAGACCTTGTACCAGAGTGTCCACAGCACCTTTAAAGGGTGACGCTCAAAAAAAAAAAAAAAACTAGAACATCTATTAACAGGTTGACAGATATGCAGATTGTTGTGTATGCTCACAATGGAATACTATGTAGCAATACAAAATAATGACTATTAATATGCACACAAAACGGATGAGTATC
Source organism: Vulpes lagopus (assembly GCF_018345385.1). Taxonomy (NCBI): domain Eukaryota; kingdom Metazoa; phylum Chordata; class Mammalia; order Carnivora; family Canidae; genus Vulpes; species Vulpes lagopus. The sequence continues at coordinate 125,321,417 of NC_054825.1, forward strand.
AAATATTCTTAGTGAAAGAAGGCAGATGTAAAGGAATACGTTTATGTCAAGTATATAGAAAATACAAATGAACTGATAGAGCAGACGGAGGCAATGGAGAATGAGGTTGTGTAGGGAGGCACAAGGACGAGGGATATCGAAGAGGCATAAGAAAACTTTTAGGGTGCTGGATATGTTTGGTTTTTTTGAATGCGGTGATGGTTTCATGGATGTACACATATGTAAAAAATCATTAAATTGTATCCTTTCAACATAGGCGACTTAAACTATGTCAATTATGGTTTGGTAAAAAATGTTTTAAGAAGATAGGGTAGATATTAGTGTTGTTTAGGAGATAAAATTATCAGGGCTGTTGACTGATGAGATGTGGAACGGTGAAAGGACAGTCAAGATGAGTCTCTAATTTAGGAGATTGGGTGGGGGGATCATGGTGCCACCAAATAAATAATGTGGATTTGGGTATAGAAAGATAACCATTTCAATCTGGAATATATTTTGTTTGAATTTTATCTGAGAAGATATACCGATGATGGTGTCTCACCTGTTGGATGTGAGTTTCCAGGCAACAGTCAGGTCCAGGCATATATATTTCTGAGTTGTCAACATATAGTAAGTAGATATAAACTGGGAGGTTGCCTGGATAGCTAAAATCCAAGAAGTAGCCAAATGAAGACACATTAGGGAACATAACACTTCAGAAGTGCTCAAAGAGATAAGTCACGGAGAAGGAGATTGAGGATGAGGTTGCTTTAAGGTACAAGACAGAGAGGCTGGCATTATGAAAGCCAAAAGAGGATATTTCCTAGAAGGAAGGGAATGTTCACAACCTCAAATACTGCATAGACATGGATTAAGATAAGGACCAAAAGCCCCCACCGGGTTTGGACATGGGGAGGTCCCTGTGGATTTGAGCAAGATGAGACTCCACGGAGTAGCGGGAGACGGATGCAAATAGGCCTTCCTTTCCATGACCAGATTAGCTGTTTTGTGTGAGTTCAGTTAGAAGAACCACAGCCACCTCCAGAGATGTGCCATTCCCCTCAAGTGCACCACTAGAGACACAAGGTGGAGAACAGTCATTTCGATTTTCACCGAACAAGAGAATAAAGGAATCACCAAGTAACAATTCATTTACAAGAACTCAGCATTGATTATAAAAGACTTCCCAAGCCCCTACTCTTGGTCTAGCATTTAATAAGACCCTTATTTCCCTGCTTACCCATAAATGATGTCTGAACTCATCAACTCTGAAATTTTATGTGAATAGCTATTCTGGAAGGGAAAGAAATAGGGCAGGAAATAAAAGCAAGTGTTAGCATTTCCTAGCAGAACCCACTTCACTGCTATCACTCAGGAAGGGGAGAGGAAAGCCCTTCCTTTAACTCAGTAAAAATATGCCACCCTGTGTCTCACCGCTGGAGTTAACGCTTGGGCCAGTGAGTTTCAATTCAACTTATTTCTGCTCTTTAATAAGTTTTTCTTAGAATGGTTTCTAAAAATGCATATATTCGCTCAGGGAAAAGGGAGAAAACTACCTCCAGTCGCTGGCTTGCCTGCAAGAGAAAAGCAACATCTCATTTTCACAGACACCATTAAAATCTGTACCGGATCGGTAGAAAGAGGCTATTTCCATGTTCCAGTCAACAGCTCCTTATGAAAACTTCTTTGCTGATCTGGGTAAAAAGGAATATGAATGAAAAAGTCTTGAAAATGGTTTTATAATTTTTTTTTTTAATTTTAGCCACCGGTCCGGTCAATAAGATATGTGCATGTAAAATTAATGTCTGTATGAAAGTAATTAATTTTTTAAATCTTGACTTGCTAAGTATTTTTAATAGGATGATTATTTAACAGGTGTTTCTTTTTTATTTTTACAAAGCTCTACTTTGAGGATTTGAGGTATTCATTGCTTTGGTATTTTATTTTGGTCATTTTTTAATAAGCTAATTATGTTTAAGAAACTTTCTACCGATTATGGTGGAATTTTTTTGAATTTGATATTTTTCTTTGTTTCTCAAAGAACACTATTCTAAAAGATGATGTGTTAAGGGAAAATAATAATGCTCCGTGGTTAAATAAATTTGGGAAATACTTTTTTTGCTCTATGTCCCCCTGTGGGAACATTACATTGAATATTAGTATGTTGAAAGATCTGGGCAGTCATAAAATTAAAATATATGTTTAATTTTGCTTAACCCAATGTTTGTCATATTTATTTGAACCAGGAATATCCAGGAAACTAGCATTCCAAAGAATAAACCTTTAGAAATACCCGTATAATCCACCAGTTCAAATAGCCATTTTCAGATCCTTGCTAATTCAGATCCACTATCAGGCAAAGATTCAGAGGCCAAATCTCTCATGATAATAAACTGATGCCTCAATGTGCATCGAGGGTCCAAAATATGGGAAGCGGTTGAAGGCTGGGCCTAAACAAATAATAATGGTGAGAAGCACATAATTCAGAAAGAGCCCAGCCTGGCTCTTCAAAATGAAGGGGAGAAAATCAATGAGATAAGGGGTTCCTGTCGCCTTTCTGTACAAAACAGTTTAAACAGAGAAGAGCCTCTCCTTTCCTTTGTCTGGCTGTTATTTTTATGCCCTTTTTGTAGATAATAATTTATTTTTATCAGTGTCGCTGCTTCTGCAGTTATTAAATAGACGTGTGTAGTACAGACGCTTGAGAAAGTCAATGTTAATTTGAGAATGAGAGTAAGTTTATATTGAAGTAACAGCAGTGATACGGATGTGGCTGGTCTTGCTCATCTAAGCCTTTTCTTTCCTTTACAGCCAACATATCAATCGTAGATATAGATACTAACCAGGAGGAGAACATAGCGACTTCATCTTCTGGAAACAACTTTGGCCTTGACTTGAAAGCAGATGACAAAATATATTTTGGTGGTCTGCCAACACTGAGGAACTTGAGGTAACTCAGTGTGTATTTAGAGCTAAGGATTAAGTTTTAATTAAATGGCCACTCTGCTCACTCGAGTTCTGAAGTTTAATTACAACAGGAATGTCACATAACCTTTAGTTGCAGAAAGGCTTAATTAAAAAAAAAAATCATGTTACATGTTAGAACAACACCTGGATTTAGAAACCCAAGGATTAATTTGATATCTCTGTTGAAGGGATGGATGGAAATCACGATTTCTCTCATATTCACCTGATGAAAAGAATCATAAAAGTAATTAAAGGTAGAGACTAGAGTTGCATGTGCATCTTGTAATTGCCTTTTTCTTGCATTGTAACTGGAGATAATGGCAGGCTGACACTGCTTAGTGTTCTAAAAATCAGTCAGTGTTCCAGGATACTGTGAGGATAACCTAGTTTATTGCTAAGCATTAGCGTGTTAATGGTATGTTGGAGCTTTTCCATATGCCTAATGCTAAAGCTATATTAGGAATTCTCGTGCCTGTGCCAACATTTTTTTTAGATTTCACATATGTTTTTTTAGATAGCAGGATGGGGAGATATAATTAGCTCATAGTTTAGTTCAAAAAATAAATGCCAGCAACCAAAAAAATCTCAGAAAATATTTCATATGGTATTTAATTAATGTACTGCTTGTTGTAAAACATCTCGTAAGAAATAAAAGTTATAAAGCACTTGATGCTCAATAAATGTTAATTGAATTTAACTAGAATGGAATGAATCGATTTGGTTAAACCATGAGAGTTTACTACAAATACAGACTACTATGTTTTAGAGTTTCGTTGAGTTAGTTTTTAGTTGTTAGAAATGTCCTATCTCGGTTGTTTCTACTCTAAAAAGACACACCACGATTGGAGGTAATCTCAGAATAATTGAAAAGCATGGTAGTTAGTTGTTCTCCTATTTTCCAGATGAGTGGAGTGCACATACCTCATTTTAGGATAGCTAGCATACAGACTGGGTTTTACTCTTCTCCATGTACCTAAACCCATAGACCAGGCAACTAACTTCCAGTCTTTCAAGGGTTTAAGTTAATACATTTCATGGGGCACATAAACCAGCTCTGCATTCATCCACGTTATAATGGACTTGTGGCAGGAATGTAAACCTAAAATATCTGGTCAGAAAAATCATTGCAGATCAAATGCATTTGAATAGTAATGTAGTGATGACTCAAAAATCTATTTATTCAGTCAACAAGTGTCTGTTGAGCACCTACTTTGTGTCAGACACCATAGAAATACTAAGGATCCAATGGTTGCTTAAGTCTAGGATTTGTTTTGCAAGATCATTAAGTAAATTCCCTACAAGTGAATTGAATATAGCCAAAGCAAGGCTATGGAGGCATGGCTTTATCTATTCTAGCGATGACTCTCTTTTAATGATCATAAAGTGATTTTTAGGAATTATCTGCAAAAGTATGTATGTTAACCAAGTTGAGACGGGTTTATGTATTAGTTTTCAGACTACATACCTAATGAGTCTGTATTGCTAAGATGCTTTTACTTGCACAGTACAGCATTTTACAATATTTCTATGGCACATATTCCAATATAATCTTTAGACACATATCTGTGACTAAGCAAGGAGCCGCGCATTCATAGTTGGCTGTTATTTTGCCCACAGACAGGATCTTAATATGATAAAGTTCAAGCGATGAGGTAAAGTATTTTTACATGTGTTAAATGCAAGCTCATTGAGAGGCAATATTTATTAGCTACTCATGAATACTATGGCATAGTAATGTTTGTGCATTTTCCCATTCATAAGATAGATTAAAATTAGTATTTTAAATTTAGACATCAAAATAAAAATGTCCCAAGAGAGCAGTGTGGAAAATGGTCATCTTTGGATTCTAATTTCACTGTGGCCAAGGGCATATGTCTGTTTTCTGTTCTGTGGGTTTTGCTACATTCCCTTCCTCCTAAGATCCCTGTGAGATACTTTTTAAGAAGACTTAGGAATAAAGTTTATTGTTTTACTAAATGAAAATGCAATTATAAGTAAATTGTGTTTGTTTTTTCTCTTCCCTTTGACCTAGTATGAAAGCAAGGTAAAATTTAAATTATGCATTATGCATGTCTTCTTCGAGTGCATGGGTTGGGTAAGCGTGGCTTCTTAGATAAAGCGGTGGTGCAGAAGCAGAGCAGCACCTACGCGGCTTTATTCATACATTTCATGAGCAAGTACGGCTGCATTCTGAGTTCTCATGCTGTCCCTTACTTACAAAGATGCTGCTGCTCACCCACCGGGAACTGGGCTGCGATTTCCCTTATTTCACCCGCCATGAGGACAGATTGGCTCTGCTTATTTTTCCAGCTGCCCAAGCACAGTGGCCCCTGGTGCACATACACAGCAGCACACACGCCAAGGGAAGCCGGTCAGGCTCAGGGGCCCCTGTAGGTCTGGGGAACAGAGCAAAACAGTCTGAAGGGTTGAACCCTGGACTCCGATCTCCGTAGCACCATGCTGTCTGCTGAACCATCGCCCTGTGCTCCCGAATGCTCACCACTGCCTTGCTGCTTTTTGCAAGCCTGCAGATACGCAAGCGTGTACAGGGCCCTTGCACCTCTTTGCAAAGCTGCTTATTATCATTATGTTGATATAGAATTATCTGTGAAGCCAGATAAAAGATACCTCTGGAAATACTATATTTAAAAACAAGTGTTTGCCTTAATGGTGAAGAAGCTTGTGGACAGCCTCCCTCGCTTCCCAGAAGCGTTTTAAATGCCGTTTGCAGAAAGGCATCAGCATGAGAGCTATGAGCAGCAGGTCTCTGTACGCGGCTGATGATACCCCAGAGACGTGCGCAGCCTGGCACACTCTGGCCAGAGCCTGGTGCTTTGGTATCGCAGAGCCTAGCTAGGCCATCTTTCTGGAAAGGAGCTACTATGGCTGAACTTATCCAAGGCATTTTTAAAGCAAAGGCCAGACTTCTAATAGCAGAAAGTGGAATATATGGAAATGAAAGTATATACAAAAAGCAAAATCCGAGGTGTTTTGTCACAATGGAGTGATGAGCCGAGTCGTGTTATTTGCTGAGACGGCTCAAAGGCAAAGGCTGGCTTTTGGTGGAAATGTATAGACCCCTGGAGTGACACTGTGTGGCTTCGTAATGCTGCCTTTGAGGCCAATAGAGGAAGCAGGGACTTGTGGTTACCATCAGGAGTCTGATCACCATACGTGATTGCTTATCGCCCATGCTCTTCCTCGCGTTGAGCCTGCTACAGCATTGTATTTTGAGATAGTTCACTGTATGTCCATGAAACAGTGAAGTACATGACTTCTAGAGGTGATTTACTTCATTGATAAGACCTCTGAAGAAATGGCGCTAAATCCGTTCTCCTCTAAAGGAAGATGAACACTCGGAAGGAAATCCACCCGTTCCCTTCACTTTATAAACAATATTATAAGCAAGATCCTCACCCTCCAGTTGGGTACATCCTTCGTAATAACCAACTGACTGAAGAGAAGGAGAAGACATTGGGAATAAGGGGAAATGATCAAAGAAATGAAGTGGCTCCAGAGAGAGAGAGAGAAAGGAATAAATACTTGGCATGACATATATCACCTGATACACATATCACATACCAGGATCTGATTTCTGTTCCCACCTCTTTTTCCTCATTCCATGTGTTTTATTGAGGCCAAAAAATGGCATCATGGGACCAGAAGGAGAGAATTAATCACTATCCTAATAGTATTTTGGTGTTTATTAGACAGGTATTACCGATGCTTATTAACACCAAAAAAAGTATTATGATTTTTTAACCCAATAGACCTGGACTGTTCCATATGGTAGCCATTAGGCACAGTGAATAGTTAACTTTTAATTACAAAAAATAACAATGTTCAGCTTCTCATTGGCCTGAGCTTCATTTCAAGGGTCAGTAGCCACATGTGACACGTAACTATCGATTTGGACAGAATATTTCCATCTCTGTGGAAAGTTCTATTGGACGGTGCTGCTATCAACTAAATAAACAATTACCCTCACTGACATTTTACCAGCTTCTGTTTATTGAGCACCTACTGAGTGCTAGCATCTTCGTATTTTTCTAAGAAGTAATGAATAAAAAGTAAACATTCAAATGCTATTTTGGGGGTATAGAAGCCATCTTCAACCTTATTGGAAAAAATGTATGTTTTTTACCTTTGGCCGCTTTATTTTGTTATTGCTCCAAAATACAATAAGGACTTTGGGGTCAATCTGTAAATCCATCGTTGCAGTATTTTTTTTTTGTGACTATGTAATCCAAAAGAATGTTTCTTTGGCTTTGTTTCTGTTAAAAGCTTTAAAGAGCATAAAATATTTTCTTAATCTTTGGCTACCCTTAATCCCCCCGCAAAAAAGCCTCAATGAAAAAAATGTTGTCTTCTCAAAATAAATGAGTACAGATATCTTCCCCCTAAATTTTGAGCAACTTTTTTTTTTTTTACTTTTTTGGTATATAGTTTTATCATGCTGCCTACACATTTGTCTACTCTTTGGTACCAAAAAAAAAAAACAACACATATGAAGCCCTTAAGAAATCAGTTAATTCCTGGACCTTGAATTTAAAGGCTGTGGTGACATTAATTTAAAAGAGAGCAAGAAAAACTGCATAAAGATTCTTTCTTCAGGATTAGGGTAATATCCGTGTAACCCAACCAGGAGGTAGTGGAGGCAGAGTCTGCTGAGCACGTACGTGTGTGCACCTGTGACGGTTTGAGGGACACCTGCCTGCCCGTGTGTCAGCCTGCCCCATGTGGCTTGCACCCTGTAATCACAAACACTGTACTGCCATTTCCCTGAAGGTCACACTTTTTTGTTTTCCATGTAACTTTTCAACAGACCAGAAGTAAATTTGAAGAGATATTCCGGCTGCCTCAAGGATATCGAAATTTCCAGAACTCCATATAACATCCTCAGCAGTCCTGATTATGTTGGTGTTACCAAGGGGTGTTCACTAGAGGTTAGTTTGGTTTTTTAATGGCTCCCTAAATGCTTCCATACCTGATTTCACTTACGTAGTTTTGGTGCTCTTGTTAACCTATTTTAGATTCCCAGGGACCCTAGTCTTAGCTATGCTTAAATAACAAAGCGATGTTGAAGCACGTCCATAAATCACCACAGTCACATAAACGTAGGCAACGGTATGATTGAACACTCAAAATTGTGAACCAATTCTCCATGTGTGTAACACTTCATAACATGTATTTTTAATATTAATCTCTTTTCTGGTTCTCTCCTCCTTTCCAGTACTACTCTTCCCTCGTTCTTGTCATCTATTTTAGACTTACGTCCTCTTCAGGTATTACATATAGCTTTGTGCAGCAGCCCTAAGTTTTTTTTTCCAGAATATACTAGGAATTTACACAAATAACAAGCAACCACGTACACCATAAACATTAGTGCTTAGCATCTTGTCTATCGTTTGAAAGTCAAACCTCCGTGTCTTTGAAAATGGCACCGATTAGGAACCGTCCACCAAGACCATCTTTGGCAGGACTGCGAAGTCCCCTGCTACTGGGCGTCTTCAGACCTTTTCTTTGTTGCAGAAGCAGCCCCCTTGTCCCATTGAACCCCTCTGCCCCGACTCTTCACTAGGGGCTGACTCATAGGAGACAGAACACAGGTCCAGCTCTGCTCTCTTAAAATGTCTATAAGGAAGAGTCAACAGTCATTAGGAAATAGTAGCAAGAAGTTTACGGGCATCCTAAAAGCAATAAGTTTGGGTTTATAAAAAAAAAAAAACAATGTTAAATGCATCATGCTTATAAAATTTTGATTACACTGATATGATACAACTGTTCATTTTAGCTGTTTTCTCCACTGTAATAATTCTAAGGCATGGTTGTAGGATTCAGGGAAGTGAAGGGAGGAGGAGGAGAAAGAAAAAGCGAATCCATCCCTGCGACATGAGATTTAAAGACTGGAACAGAACTTTTAGGGTCTTCATCATTAGAGGCTCCAATTTGGAATTAGCCATAGATATCCATCATGAGATGCTTGGGAATAATGGAAATACAGCATGAAAACTCGAAGGATCCATGCTGACTTCTTTAAGAAAGTTTTACTGAGAGTTTTAATCTTCCAAAGCCTAACTCTCATCCATGTCCAAAAGATATATACATGAGGATGGAAAACTGTCCAGAAAATGAATAACCTGTATGTGTGAAAATGCTAATTCTGTAAAGGTACTTTTCAGTCACCACGAATTATTTTACAACTGAAATACGAGGCAGAAATGATGTGAAAATAAATATTGAAAAGTCTGTGCAGTACTTTTATCTGAACTATCCAAAAGTCTATGATTTGAAAATTGGAAAAGAAAATAGATGATACATTTTACAACACTTATGTCACTTAACTGGGCCCGAAACACGGTGGGGAAAAAATATTCTGCGTTAGAGGATGCCTTGCTTTTACTCCAGCAAAATCCGGCACTTGTAAAATGAGCATTTTAAGCACTCAAAATGCCCGACTACATGGGTTTGCTTCCTAGCACCTTCATGCAGTGGAATCCTCCTGCCATTAAAAGTGATGATAAGATCTGTGTTCTGAGAGAGGTATCTCCCACATATGTGGTGAAAAAAAGAATTTACAGAAGAATGTGCCTACCGGGGTTTCGTTTAAATACAGAGAGGAGGAGAGAGGAAGAGGGCAATTTGTTGTGAAAAATAAATAAATGAATGCATGCATGCACGATAAACAGATGGATGAATGATAAAAGCTCCATGCTTTTATCAGCTTTGAGATGGGGGTGATTTTTGCTTTCTCTCTTTTGTACTTTGCTACTGTCTAAAATGTTATTGCTTTAAATTTATTATTAGGGACAATGGTACTATTTTCATTTTGAGAATTGGGCTTTGGAATGTTTGGTTTGTTTACTTTTCAGATTGAGCTTTCACGTAACTTTTTATTCTGCTAGAATGTATTTATACATTTGATAGCCATGGACATCTTCCCTTGGGCTCATCATGGAGAAAAATGCAGACATAGACCATGGTCAGACTCCTCTGTAAAACAGAAACAATTAGTTGATAGAGGGTATTCAAGGGATTATCAGAGTGTTTTCCAGGGCGATTTAGCAAGATAGATCTACACCAAAAGAAAATGTCATCTGTCGGTCATAATTGTGTGTATTTTAAATCAAAAGTGCTCAAATAAAAGCAGAGGCCAGAGGCACCTGGGTGGCGCAGTGGGTTGAGCATCCAACTCTTGGTTTCAGCTCAGGTCAGGACCACAGTGGGCTCCATGCTCAGTGGGGAGTCTGCTGGGGGGTTTTCTCCCTCTCCTTCTGCCCCTCCCCCTGCTTGCTCTCTCTCTAAAATAAATAAACCTTAAAAGAAAAAAAACAGAGGCCAGATTTTTTATTTTAACCCAAACTGCTCAGAAAGTTCAGTCATGCCTGGAAATAGTATTTCTTCAGTTACTGCAAGCTCTCCACATAACTGAGTCTCATGCTTTCTAAAACAATGTATTTCATGGTGATGCCGAGTGCCCAGAGGAGGGTGAGTGAGACAGAAATTTCGACATTTTCACTTCTTTTTGTTTTAAGGTTTTATTTATTTGAGAGTGCACTCGAGAGACAGTGAGCACGAGTAGGGGGAGAAACACACACAGAGAGAGAAGCAGACTCTCTGCTGGGCAGAGAGCCCGATGTGGGACTCGGTCCCTGACCCCAGGATCCTGACCTGAGCCAAAGGCAGACACGCTCATCCACCTGAGCCACCCAGGCGCCCCTAAATTTTCATTTCTGATGCTTTCTTCTCTTTTTTCCCTTTTGCCCACAGAACGTTTACACAGTCAGCTTCCCCAAGCCTGGTTTCGTGGAGCTGCCCCCTGTGCCAATTGATGTAGGGACAGAAATCAACCTGTCCTTCAGCACCAAGAATGAGTCTGGGATCATCCTCTTGGGAAGTGGAGGGACGCCAGCCCAACCCCGGAGGAAACGAAGGCAAACTGGACAGGTACCCTCCTACCTGGTTGGCAGGGCATTTTCCTTTGCGCTTATAGAAGACAGTTATTTTATAAGGAGCCTGACAAGACATTTAGGCTTTATACATTGCCTTTGTGGTTTTAGATTTGCATCACTTATTTCCACTCTCATCTTTTTTTAAGACAGTTATCTCCACAAGGATTTTCCTTGTTGGTCAGCTCTAGATGCACGGGCCCTTGTATTTGCACCCGTATTTCATATGGGCTCGGCATGTGTGTGTTTAAAGGGAGAAAGCTTACAATGTATTCAGATTACAATAATATCCCCTTATCTCTAAGTCTGATTACTTACCGCATCTGTAGATATCCCACTAGGGTCTCTTAAATTCAAATTTAGATCCCTTCTCGGATCAATTTCCCAGTTTTGCTAGCCTACATGATGCAGTCTCTTCAAGTCTGACCACCCCACCCTCTCTGGACACAGAGAAGGCAGGGAATGGGCATGGGATAGGAGAAAGCAAGTAGAGCCTAATGCACCCATGCATGGGCAGTGGCCTATGCCCAGGTTCACTCTTGACATGGAGAGGAAGCCCACAGAGTAGCTGCATTGTCAGGTGTGAACCTCAATTTCATACCCTACACCCGTACGATTCTGTTAAAAGCGATCTCTTAGGTGTCATAACTCTTTCCTGCCTTGATATTCCTCCCGGACTTTCCATCTTATGTTTTTAAATATATACATTTTTCCATTTAATCTTGTTTTTCTTAGTGAAAGAGGTCATAGGAATTATCTAGTCTACCATTGCCAAAGAATGGAAGGAACGCTTTACAAATATGCCCTCAAATATGGATGCATCCTTATCAACCAGGTTGCGGTGGTTGTGATTTTAGGTGTTTTTAAAGTCACATTTATAATTTAAAATTGAGTAGTCGGTAATACGGTTGACCCTTGAACAACATGGGAGTGAGGGACACCAACCCCCCCACTCAGTCAAAATTCCACATATAACTCTTCACTTCCCAAAGACAGAGTGTGCTACTAACTGGAAGCCTTACCCATAATGTAGTCACTTGATTAACACATACTTGTATGTTATGTATATTATTTGCTGTATTCTGAAAGTAAGCTACAGAAAAAATGTTATTAACAACATCATAAGGAAGAGAATACAGTATTTATCTTTAAAAAATCCACATGTAAGTAGATCCACACGGTTCAAATCCCTGTTATCCATGGATGTTATTATATAATAAATCTTATTCTTTTCCTGATGAAAAATAAAGACCGAACAATATAAATTCAAAGATATGAAACCATGAGTAACTTGGGTTATCTCAGGAATACAAGAGTATTTTAATATCAGAAAACCTAAAAATTATATAATCATCTCAATAGATGCAGAGAAACCATTTGGCAAAATTTAATACCCATTCCTGATTCTTTTTTAATTTTTATTTATTTATGATAGTCACAGAGAGAGAGAGAGAGAGGCAGAGACATAGGCAGATGCACCATGCACCGGGAGCCCGACTGGGATTAGATCCTGGGTCTCCAGGATCACGCCCGGGCCAAAGGCAGGCGCTAAACCGCTGCGCCACCCGGGGATCCCCATTCCTGATTTTAAAAACAAACAAATATGGATGGATATTAGAAACTGAAAAGAAATTTAAAAAGATGCACCACATACTGTATGATGCCATTTTCACAGATTTCTAATACAAGTAACATGAAGCAGGAGCTACTGGCTGGCTCAGTTGGTAGATCAGGTGACTCTTAATCTCAGGGTTGTAAATTTGAACCCCATGCTGGGTGCAGAGATTACTTAAAAATAATTTATTGTATTTATTTATTTATTTATTTATTTATTTATTTATTTATTTAAGTAACACTAAACATATTGTTTACAGATATATATGTGTGTGTGTGTGTGTGTGTGAATTTCCAAAAATAATTTTTAAAAAGCAAGGCACTGATAAAACTACAATCCGTGTTAGCGGTCCCCTCTAAGATGGTGAAGCTGGGCAATGGAGGAATTCTTTTATTTTTTTTTTTTGTAAATTTTTTTTTTTATTGGTGTTAAATTTGCCAACATGTAGCATAACACCCAGTGCTCATCCTGTCAAGTGCCCCCCTCAGTGCCCGTCACCCAGTCACCCCCACCCCCGGCCCACCTCCCCTTCTACCACCCCTTGTTCGTTTCCCAGAGTTAGGAGTCTCTCATGTTCTGTCTCCCTCCCTGATATTTCCCACTCATTTTTTATATCCCCCAAATGAATGAGACCATATAATGTTTGTCCTTCTCCGATTGACTTATTTCACTCAGCATAATACCAATGGAGGAATTCTTAAACTGAGTGGCACTCATCTAATTGTAGTTTTATTGGTATTCATTCAATTGTACAGTTGTGAATGTGGCTTCATTATTTACATGTATGTCTCTTAAATGTTGAGGAATGCATCAAATAGTTGTAATAGAAATAATCTTTAAAGAATAGAGGGAGGAAAACGTGTCATTCCCTCTCATTTCTTAATGTGCATAATAAGTGCTAGATACATCTAATATTTAAATTTCCTCTTAAATTCCTTGTCTTTTATCCTCATCAAGACTAAATAAATGGACTTAAATCACCAGCTTTCAGGATCGTTCTTAGAATTAGAACCTGCACCCATTAAAACAATTAAAATGAGAAAATATTAAGTACTACAAGCAGAGTAAATTGGAAATAACGTGTTAATGTTTCAACATTTTAATGATAATATTCATCTTTAAAAATCTCATAGTAAAGTCCTCTTTGAAAGAGGAAACAATGTTAAATAGTTTACATCTGGTGTAGAACCAAGGCTGGTTAAACTGACGTACTTGATTTTCCAAAGCTGACATTTTGAAGCCATAGGGTTGTTTTTGACTCTGTTCTATTAAAGTTAGTTTCTTACCCCAAACAATCAATGTAGCTGAGAACGTTTTAATTGAGTGGGTAGTTTGCAGTTGCCCCTTTGACAGATGGTAAGCACTTGTTCAGATCCTCTGGATGTTCTGTGTTGGACACAGCTGCCTGGACGATTTGGCAAATCATCGGAGACTCCACGATGTGTGATTGCAACCGTCACCGCCCCAGGTGACTCACGGAGGGCTGGGTGACGATGGAGCAGCAGGTGCCCTCTGCTCCACAGGCAGGGGAACACGCGTGGCCTCAGCTATGGGGCGAGGACTGCATTCGGGCTCCCTGGGGTTCCTAATCTCATCTCAAAACCACACTGGTTGCTATGGGAACAGTAGCCAGAAGAAAGCAGTCATGTTTGTGGATGAAAAATTGTCTGCCTTCTTTCTGCGTGTGGGAGACCAGTTGGGTGCTGGCGGTAGCGTCTGCTCCAGCAGCCCACAAGGCCCAAGGGAGCCCGACACCGCAAAGGCCATGAGGCTGGGAGTCGGACCTGATTTCCAGGAACTCACTGTCCACCCGTGACTCTGGGGACAGGGAGTTTCTGGACACCTTTGCTTCCTGGCCCATGGGTTAGGGCCCGGTGCTTCTGCTGCACCCAGACTGCACGGCCCCCAACAGCAGAGCCTTGGGCCGGGACCCAGATGCCGATTCCCGCTTGGTCCATGGCCCATGGGCGTGTTGAGTCCTTGGTTCTCAGGTGGGGGCTCGGGCCAAGGGGCCACCGTGACCCTCCATGACCTCTCGCCCCCGCAGGCCTACTACGCCGTCTTCCTGAGCAAGGGCCGCCTGGAGGTGCACCTGTCCGCGGGGACACGGACCATGAGGAAAATTGTCATCAGGCCGGGGCCGAGCGGGTTCCACGATGGGAGAGAACATTCCGTCCACGTGGAGAGAACTAAAGGGTAACAGAAGCAGCTGGCGAGCGGCCCTAACCTGTGTGTGGGCCGTGGAGGTTCCCTGCACCCCTGCCCTGCACCTCTCGTCCCCCCGCTGCACCCCCAGCCCTGCACCCCTGCCCTGCAACCCACCACCCCCCACAGCCTCTGCACCCTCCACCCTGCACCCCTCACCCCCCACTGCACCTCCAGCCCTGCACCCCACTGCCCTCCACAGCCCCTTCACCCTCCACCCCTGCATCCCCGCCCTGCACCCCTCACCCCCCGCCACTGCACCTCCAGCCCTGCACCCCACCGCCCCTACAGCCCCTGCACCCCCGCCCGGCACCCCCACGCCCCCCACTGCCCCTGCACCTCCACCCCCGCACCCCACCACCTGAGCTGGACCAGGCCCCTGCAGAGTGGCTACAGGGGGGAACAGAGGTGAAGGACACAGGGGGAAAGGCTGCCTCGGGGACTACCCAAAAGAACTGCTTCCCAGCCCTGATTCCCGAA
The DNA here is from genome assembly GCF_018345385.1 of Vulpes lagopus. Taxonomy (NCBI): domain Eukaryota; kingdom Metazoa; phylum Chordata; class Mammalia; order Carnivora; family Canidae; genus Vulpes; species Vulpes lagopus. The sequence continues at coordinate 125,336,612 of NC_054825.1, forward strand.
GGGCAGCCACGGTCCCCTGAGCTGACACGTCTGTCACCAGAGTGCTGGGCACCGGGTATTCCCTGCACTGGGAAAGTCGTCTGCATTGTCCTCACAGTGATGTCTGACAATGCGGGGAATTAGTTTAGAAGGACAATTAGACAAAAGGAAGACAGAAGCCCCGAGACTTCAGACCCCCAACCAGCAGGCCATTTAATTAGACTGGAGACGTAGAAAAGACCTGGAAATCAACTGTGAGGAACCCTCAGGGCACAGAGCATATTTTTTAAATACAGCAGGATGATGGTGTAGCACTAGTTCAGGTGAGCAGGAGCTACTCTGTACAGACCTGCGTTTTCTAATTATCCTCTTGTGGGGATAACAGTGTAGATAAGTAATAAGAATGTTTTCCAAGTAAATGACAAAGCTTTCCTTGGCTCATTTTTTTTATTGTTATATAGAACATTAGATTGTGGGCCGAATTACTACTGAGCGTTCTTGCAGGATATCTACTCGCTGCGATGTTTGGAAACCATGATTAAGACAAATGAGGGATCCGTATTTGGACAAACTGAGAACTTTCACGAACCTGAGAGCCACACGTTGTGGGCCTGTCCCTGAGGCGGAGTGAAAACTGAATTTTCTCATTTGAATCTTAGCGACTGCTCTAAAATACTAGTTTACAACCTTCCAGATAAGACTTCAGGTTCTTTGGCAAACATTAACCCTTCTCATGGTGGGAAGGGCTTTTTTAACGTCTTTGAACTTGAAAGAATCTCAACAAACAAATGCAGGTTTGACAAGTTGACCAAAAAAATCATCCCGAATATGTATTTTGGTCGAGAAAGGATTCTGAGGGTCCCGGTGCATTACGACGTTGCGCTCAGGTGTCCTTTTAACAGGTGTCTCTTCAGGAAGGGCATTTTATTATGCCAACTTCACAGCTGTCGGCCGTTAATCCAGCCTTTATTTGATTAAATTCAGTGTATAGTACATCGCTGAAAACTGGTCATTCGGCTAATTGGCCATATAAACAAACAGTTTCGCCATTCGCTGTTAATTAGAGGATAATGTATGGGCCGTATTAGTGGGTAGTCGGTGAACTCTGCGGCGAAGCAAGAACACATTTGCTGCCGTAATGTCTCAGTCAGGCCTCTGTGGGCCAAACACAATCACCGCCTATCCTTTCAGCAAGTGCCTCAATTAACTGATTAACCGGAGATGGCTAATGACCCTAAGAACTTCACCCAGAAACATCTTTCAATGCTTTATACCTATTCCACGGCACACTCTGTGTCAAATGCTGGACACTTCTAACGCCTCCATCTGTGCTCGCCAACTATTTGCTCTTACCCTTCTGTGTCACCTCAAAGATTGTGCCATTTCACGTCGAGTATGATGCCCTTGCTAATTTGGGAGTATTTGCCTTCCCCCAACACCATACAGATCATCAATGTCCATTGTCGCTTCTTTTCCTGAAGCCCTGGATAAGATGATAATCGTAATGCCACCGCACAGAATCACTGGATTTTTACCAAACTGAGAGGCAAACTTCCCGAGGTGCTCTTGCCCTATCCTCTCCCCGTCTGCCTCTCTTTCTCCTTCCTCCCTTACCCTCTCTCTTTTTCTACCCCTCCCTCTGCAAAAATCTCACTTGAGTCACTTTGGTGTCTAATTCCGGGGACTCCAGGGCTCCCTGCCCTCCATAACCTTCCATTAGCCCTCTGAACCTTCTCCCGGACTCCGCGTAAGTGGCCAGTACCCCTAACTGGACAAAAGGGCGAAACCCCAAGAGCCTGGAGTAGATGCGTAGGCGAGGAGTTTCCTCCTCTGTCAGAACATTCTCCATACGGGCACAGATTTAGGCTGAAGGGCACAAAGTTAGACCAGCTCTTTCAGGAATAATCTGGGATCTCCGGTATCCAGAGTGGAATCATGATTTGGACCCTGCAACCCAAATATTTCTTACCATTCAAAATATGTTCCATCAAAATAAAATTGCAGGGCCGCCTGGGTGGCTCAGTCGGTTGAGCATCTGACTCTTGATTTTGGCTCAGGTCGTGATGTCAGGGTCGTGGGGTGTGGGGCTCCATGCTCAGTGGGGAGTCCGCGTGGAATCTTCCCTTCCTCTCTCCCTGACTCCTGCCTCCTTCGTGCACGGGCGCAGGTGTTGTGGTCTCTCTCTCCCTCCCTCCCTCAAATAAATAAGTAAATCTTTTAAAAAATGATAAATAAAATGGCAGACTTTGTTCTTCATGTAAATTGCAAATGTCAGGGCACCTACTTCTCTTAATTTCTTCTTGCACGTATACAACCCATTTGGCGGTCATTCGAAAACAAAAGCTTAGACCAATATTCCCAACAAACAAGTAATCGTATATAAGTAATGAAATGCTTTATTATGAAACTCCAAGAAGCAACTTGTAGGCAAATACAGCTGACTTGTTGATAATGTCTATTATAGCGCTTTTTGCCTATAACAGGTCCTCCATGAAGGGGCACTGAGTACATATTTTTAAAAGAGGAAATACAGCAGAATCATAGTGGGCATATTGGTAATGTTCCTCTTTTACCAAAGAATGAAATAAATGATCTAGATCTGATGATCCTAGAATGTAAAACACAAGCAAGATTTAGCTATCGTCTTCGAGCAATGCCTTCATTAAGTAACACAGCCTCAGTACAATCCCTTAATTAGTGTTTTCCATGGCTTAATGTAGGTATTTTTATCCTCATTTTATAAGTGAATGAAATGAGATTGAGCAAGATTAAGTACCTGGCCCCGGTCACACTGTCGGTAAGCCTCTACGCTAATACTCCATTCCAGTCGGTTCTTCCCGAAAGCTCACGTTCATCCTGTGTCTCCACCCTGGGGTCTACTAGGACAGGACCACTGGAATGGTCCTTGTGGCAGAACCAGATCAGACACGACATCGGAAGCATGAGGGCCTCTGGCTCTTTGAAAACCCTGCTCGAGAGCAGAGATTTGCTCCCTTCAGACAATCCTTAATAGCGGTTTAAATCCCTCATTAAAACTGTTAAGAACATCGCCATGTTGTGTTAGGAAGAGTTTGCTTTTAGCAAGAAAAAAAAAAGGTGTGTGCATGGGGGCGGGGGGGCTGCTCAGTGAGTCACAGATGCCCAGAAGTGTTTTCCTAAAAGTCTCATAAAACCACCGGCATCCTTAGCAATAATGTGGAACTTCTTGAATTTTGCCAACATGCTCTTCCAGAGTTTGGTAAGAAAAAAAAAAACAATATGTCATTTCCCCTTCATGTTCCTTTTGAAAATAAATCCAATGTGCTCCCTCTCCACCCCTTGAACACTGACATTTTGAGCACCAATGAAATCCATTTTTCTTTCATTCTCTTACATCTGAACTGTCTCAACGTCGACCAGTTGCTCAGGGCCATTTCAGACCATCTTTGCCCTGGTTTGTTATTTCTAGTTCCGCATGTGGTTTTTATTCTTTTTAAAAATATATATATTTATTTATTTACTCATGAGAGACACAGGGAGAGAGGCAGAGACGCAGGCAGAGGGAAAAGCAGGCTTCCTGCAGGGAGCCTGACGTGGGACTCGATCCCAGGAGCCTGGGGTCACGACCTGAGCCTAGGGCAGATGCTCCACTGAGCCCCCCAGGCCTCCCTGGTTCTTATTCTTTATAAAGTCAAGTCAGATGGCATTTTAGGACTGAGTTTCCCCTCTAAGTGCTTTGGTTTTCTCCCCGGATATATAGGAAGCTTCCAGGAATTCATTCATGGTCCTCAGGCCGGTGACTAGTAGCCTCCCACCCCCTGATCTGAACTGAAATTCAAAGCCTGCTTCTAGAACAAGAGAGGCAATGCCTTTGGTGACCGTCATCATTGGGACTCCGCCCCCTTGGAGTCCCTGCCCAGGGCCCCAGGGCTGTTGTGACTAAGGAGCAGGGCCCCCGCTGGCAGGGGACCCCATGGACAGGCCGAGGGCGCCCGCGGGCTCGTCAGCCTGGTTCTTCCCAGAGCGCCCGGAAGGCTCTCTGCCCAGGTGCACAACCTGTCCCCCGCAGGGACACGAGGCACCTGGAGAGATCAAGGCCCCGGGCTCGGTCCCCGCATCCCCCTGGGCCGCCACTGCTCTGAGCCACCTGTCGGGGGGCAGTGCCCGTGGCCTCCCAGGGGCCCGCTGACTCCTGTGGCTCCTGTGAGGCGAGGGGCACCCCGGCCTGAGGCCCACCCACGGGCCGGGCGCTGAGCCCTGGGTTGCGGCTGTTTCTCCAGCGTCTTCACTGTGCAAGTGGATGAAGACGGAAGGCACACGCAGGCCCTGCCGGCGGAGCAGGCTATCCAGGTCCACAGGCTCTTCGTGGGGGGCGCCCCGCCGGAGTTCCAGCCGCCCCCCCTCAGGAACATCCCTCCTTTCCAAGGCTGCGTGTGGAACGTGGTCATCAACTCAGTGTAAGTAGGCAACTCTGCTCTCTTAAGGGGACCACGCGGGGCCACCGCAGACCCAGGCGGCGGGCGGAGAGGCAACAGGAGGAGCTGCCCTCTCGACTGGAAGGGTCAAGCCCTTAGCCTGAGGAGGGGGGGCTGGACTGTTGGGAGGCAGCACCTTGACAGCTAACGCAGAGTATTTAATTGCAATCCCATCCATCAGCCCCATGGACTTTGCGCAGCCCGTGTCCTTCAAAAACGCAGACATCGGTCGGTGTGCCCACCAGAAACCCCGCGAGGACGAGGATGCAGCGGTCCCAGCCGAAGCAGTTACCCAGCCAGGGCCCGTGCCCACGCCTGCCCTCCCCGCGCCCACCCCCGTTGGGGCCCATGTGAGTGTTTCCATCCTAGCGCTTTCCCGTTGGAACCTGTCTTTTCAGCTGTTTCCCGAGAGAAAATAATTCAGGAGATCTAGTACATCCTACTCCTGGAATCCGAGGGAGGGCAGCGTCTACGGAAGCCCATTCCCCGTACGCCTTCCTCTGATTACTTTTACTTCTATGTTCTGCTTTGAGCTTCTTTCTCGTGAAACAGCAGTGTTTTCCGGTGAACAGCCAGCATAGCACAGATGCGTCTACAGAACCAAAAACAAGACCCACCTGTAACATCGCCACACACACGCAACCGTATCCGTTTTCAGCCCCTTTTAGTTGTGTTTCAAGTAGTAGACAGTGCATCCTGTGTATAATGTGGTGGCCTCCGTTTTAAGACCGGTAATCCGCGACAAAACATCACGCAGACGTGGCTGCCCGACTACGAGGCCCACAGGCCCTGTCCGGGGCCCAGAGGGAGGCTCACGGCCCCGCCGAGAGGTCGGGGCTTCGCACAGGATGGAAATCAGACGTGAATCAGCTTGAGGTGAGGGCGGAGCAGACACATTCAGAGCCGCTGGGAGACTCACAAAGCAAAGGAGCACGAGTCTTGTCTTTGCTTGGGCCTCGGGCTTTTATCGAGAACCGTGATCCTCGGACTGATTAGAACAGAGACTAGGGCCCATGTGTGATCGTTTGGGGCCCGGGGACCTGGGTGGCAAGATGCCTAGGCTGGAGATCTGGAACACGCATAGGCTAGCTCTGTCGGTCATTCTCACCTGGGCCTGCCTTAAATGTCACCTGTGCTAAAGCCTTCATCAGCTCCTTGCCCTTACAAGGAGGACGTACACTCTTTGCATTCTGAGGCATGAGTGAAGGGGGGGTGGGGTGCCATGCTGGCAAGAACAGAGGAGCCAAAACGCAGATTTTTGTGGAGTCCTTCTGTTTCCGTCTTGATGAGTATGTGCGTGTGTGCGTGTGTGTGACACACAGAGACAGGTAGAATGTTCCCTTGTGTGGGGGGTAATCATTCCATTGATTAGAGCATGGCTTCCCGAGTAGACAGCCAGGGTTGCAATGCATACACTCCCGTCTACCTTGCGTATGAATCTGGGAAAGCTACTTAGCCAATCTAGGCCTCAGTTTCCTCATCTGTACAGTGAGTGTATTTATGGCACGTAAGTCCAAGAGTTAACATGAGGACTTAAAAAAAAACGTTTCTTAAATGCCTAGTGCAAACTAAACATTTAATAAATGGCCTAACTGCTCTATCGTCGTGATCATAATGACTGCCTCCGAGTGCTGACGCTGCGCCAGCCGCTGCCTAAATGATTGCCATTCAGCCTCATATGTAATTTTCATCATGGCTCTGTAAACGATACATCATCCCATTTTTGGTTTGAGTTAATAAGAATTGTCTAGCCTTAGTCGCCCAGTAAATGGCAGAATAGGAATTTTTATCCAGGAGGTCCGACTACACAGCCGGGCTCCTTATCACTGCAACGCTCTGTCTTTGTAATTCTACTTTTTCCTCATCATAGGCCATTTAGAGTGCTGCTAGTTTTTCACTGTTAGGAAATATATTCTGATGAGCGCCTCTATTTACCAAACTTTCTTCTTTATTGTCTCAAGACAGATTCTTAGATGGATAAATGTCAGATTAAATGAAGACTATCCCGAAGGTTCTCGAAACATACCCATTAATTGCTTTTTCCAAAGGTCTCATCAGTTTCCATTCTCACCACCAATGTATCCAAGAGGGTGGATCTCACTATACTCTACAGCGTACGCGTCATATTTATAATGTTTGCCAACTGATGGGCGCAACACGCTGTCTTGAGCACGGATTTTGAAAACTCTTGTTCATTTCATTTTCTTCCTTAGTTTCCACGATGGAAAGGGTTGTTCTGTAGAGCGATCTGCTGCTAATCACTAGAGATATTTTTGAGTTTGCATCTTTCTAGCATCCCTTCCAGGATTTGGGAAGAGCAAAGTCCTTATGCTTGCAGTGAGCATAGCGAATAGACTTGTGGAATTGCTATGTTGTACACCTGGAACTAACGTAACATTGTGTGTCGGTGATACTTCAATTAAAAAGGAAAATATAGCAAAAGCTTTTCTCCCATGGTAAATAGTCTATAACCTCAAGCATTCTCCATGTGACCTAATTTCTTATTCCTTTATTTCAACAGATCAATATTCTTTTTTTATTTTTTTATTTTTTATGTATTTATTTTTCAACAGATCAATATTCTGAAGTTTGAAATGTCCCCTTCAAAACGTGGCACCTGGAATAGACAATATTACTCAAAGTGCCCAGGTCAGGGGACAGCAGTACCTCTCCTTCCATTGGTCTGTCCTCATATTTTATTAAGTATACACCTGAGAATACTTTGGTATTTTAACTGAGTCAATCTGCTGGCTCATCCTCAGTGCCATATTCAGTCAACCACAATCTTGAGAGCCTGTCTACCACTCAACCTTCTCTTGGGTCAGGTCTCTCAGCCAGCCCGTCTTGACTTGGTCCAGTTCACTGGTGGAGAAGCCCGCTGGTCACCAGTCATCACCTCTCTTTGCTCAGTGCCTGCACAAACTGTATTTTATAGGGAGTCTCCAGCATATCCCTCTATGGTTTCTGGAGATCACATTTTCCCCCTTTTTTTCTGAAAATAAAGATACTTTCCCATCTGGGACTGGAGATTTTTTAACTCATTTAAGTTTTCTTGTAACCTTCTGTTCTAGTTCCAATTTCCATTTTCTCTCAGCAGTATGTGTTTTAACTTTTCAGAAACAGAGCATTCCACTGAGATAAGACAAAAGCAAAAGAGAAGTTGAGTGGCAATCCTGTGGACTGGTATACAAAGACTCACAGAACACCAGAGCTAGAAGAGACCTTAAAGATCCTGACCCTCAATAGACTCTTAACAAAGCCCTAGAACTTAGCTCAGGGCCTGTCATCACGCACATTACTGACAGTTGGCACTAAAACCCAGATATCTCAATTCCATCAGCTATCTCCCCTTATGCCATGTGGGCATAATTACATTTCTTAGAACCTCCATCCCTATGGGGTTATATTTTTACAGTTTCAGATCATGGGACCATACACATCTTTCCATTTGATCTTAATAATAATTAATTATTCTCTTATTTTCTTAAATTATTTAAGAAATACATATATTATATTTAAGAAATAAGAATAATTTCCTTATTTCTCTTAATAATTCTCTTATTTTCATTCTTTGTGTGGAGAGAAGTTCTGCTTTTTAAAGGTGACCAAAAGTTAAACGTTCGACAATTTATAACGAATATTTGTCGAGAGCCTACTACATGCAAAAATTAATACAATATCATCATTGCTAGCAAGGAAGAGGGGGAGAGACAGAGAGTGGAAGATTTGAGGAATAAGACGCTCATATAAATGACAAAGCCAGTATGTCTGGAGGTCAGTGTGGCTAAGAGCAGAGTGTGGGCCACACACACAGCCCGCTGGCTTTCAAGACTGAAAACTGGAAACATGGCAGGGTGTCCCTGAAACTGCATCCAAACCAAATGATTAGTGGCATCTAAAAGTGTAAAAACAAGTCTATAAAATGCAAATTTTAATATATCATCACACTCTTGTACATAAAATCTTTCAGTTGAAACAATACAAAATGATGACATACTTAGGACATTATGTGAAGTGGATGAAACAGGACATAAAAGCATACATACTGCATAATCACATCTACATCAATAGATGGGTAAAAACACATTAAAAAAAAATCCTTGCAAAAAAAATATATCAGAAGCTAACAGCAGATGTATTATGGACTAGAGATGATTTTCATCATTTAAAATATATATATATATATATATATATATATATATATATATTCTTACGTGTGCTTTGCTTTCATAACTTTTTCTAAAAGATACATTGAAAGCGGTGGCTTTCAATCTCTCTTTATTCCTCTGCAACATCACATTAAGAGCTCGTTTCTCCTCTGGGCCCCCCCCCCCTCCATGTTGGGGGCCGCTGAGGACGCCTACTGGGCCTTTTCCAGTGATCTGGGACCGGGGCCTGCCCGCCTACTTCCACTCAGTGGCCTCGGGCGAGTGACTTGTCCTCCCTAAATGTAAAATGACCCTTTGAAAAATAAGGATGGTGCCATCTACCCAGCCAAGGATTATCATGAGGAAGTAAATTATATGCTGTATGCAAAGCACCCAGCACGGTGCCTGGTGCTCAGAAACACCCCAAAATTCTTCCGTGGGAATCGTTAGCCTTTCACGCTTTCAGGGGGAGAGCGAGTGCCAGGAAAGAAAGGGAGTGGCGGGCGTTCCACGTTCAACAATTGCAAACTCCAGTAGGATATGGAGGTCATAGCTCAAGTCTCGCATCATTTTCCATTCTCACCATCCCCTTCCCTTTTCACACCAGAATTTAGATTGTAAGAAGGTCGTTAAGAGCTAAGGCCTGTAGGTTAATTCCTGGTGGAGGAACCGTCCTCTGTTCTCCCAGAGCCCGAAGGGGCCGTTCCCTATGGTGGGTCCCCTCCCCGCCAGCATCTCACACCATGAGGATGCTGTTCACCGGGCTCCAGCGCGGGTTCAGAGGATCCTGGGAAAGCCCTGCCCTGAGGACTGTGTCGGTCCCATCATTCGGACTTGCTGGGACGTCACACAGCAGAGGTCACTCTACGTGTATTATCGCATTTGATAGTGTAAGAGCCCAGCTTCCCATTACGCTTTTCTCTTGTTCCATGTGTTCCGGCCCACTTTGAGCTGATTAAATATTTCTACATGTCTCATCTGTAGAGATCCCTCATGAAGATGGTGGGTGGGCGGGGTCAGACTGTAGACGTCTATGACCACCGGCAGGTCTACACGGGGTTTGTACTGAGTCTTTATAACCAGCATGGCCGTGCGCCTTTGTATACAATGAACTGGCTGCATTTTTTTTTTTTTTACTTGAAGCTTATTGGAAAGTTGAACTTTGAAATGTGAATGCGAAGAAGAGTGACACAAATAGCCGTGAAGAATCCCCATGTCATTAAGGGCTTTGGGGAGTTGGGGAAGAGAAGCGGGTAGAAAGGGAAAGAATAGGCCAAAAGAAAGCCATTTCTCTCGCAACTTCAGTGCTACGACTTTAAAAGCTAAGTATGGTCCATGCCAAAGGACGAATCAGGTCAACCCCGATATGCGTTTAAAGGGGGAAAAAAAAACTATTTTCCATAGCACAAGGAACCTCTGTCCAGGCATTAGCGTGTAAATATTACCAGGTGACCAGGACCTACCAAAGGGGCTCGTGGGCAGGGTGGTCACATAATTCACTTTCTCAATAAACAGCTTGAGTAGGGATTTTATATTTTGGAACATTAAAGTCAGTGCTGTGAAAAGTATCTCCCACTTAGTATGCGTCCGTAAAACAGAGCATCACAAAGAAGCGTGCAACTTCTCAGATGCGATTTGAGCCCCCATTTGTTAGTGGGGTTACTGACTCATGAAAGAGGAAAACGATGCAGTTTTCATGATCATTCATCACTTGGTGCTTTCAAGAACAAAGAGGCCGGTTTTGATAAATGCAATTTGAATGTCTGCTCTGCAGCAATCTCAGTTCCAGGAGGCTGGCCTACCGACCGTGGGCTGCCCCGAGTCCGATAAGTCATTTCCAGGTGTCCGCCAACGACCAGCCGTGGGCACGGCCGCCGCTGTATTCTGACCTGAAACGGAGGAGCTGAGGTGACAAAGTTTTCCCCGTTGCTAACCTGCTGCGCGTTATCCGAACCTGAACCGCGTTATCGCGGCCTCGGGGAGCAGGGCTCCGGCCACCACCCTCTGCAGCTGTGCCACCGTGCCAGGCAGCAGGGCGCCGCCACCTGCACCTGCCAGCGTGGAGGAGGAGGAGGAGGAGGAGGAGGAGGAGGAGGGAAGGAGGAGGATGGGGAGGGGGAGATGAGGAGGAGTGGGGGAGCAGGAGATGAGAAGGAGGGGGAACAGGAGGGGGAGGAGGAGGAGAAGGAGCAAGCTCACGGCCCCCTGCGCGCACCTCAGTACTTCAGCGCGTCCCCACAAGGTGGCAGGGTTGTAACGCATTCAGATTGATGAGTCTGTGGATTTTTTTTTCCTTTTTATCATTGTTGTTTTAACACATTTCAAAGATAAGTGTTTCCAAAATAATACAGGTAAAGTATCACATCCATAAAGATGATGCCTCCTCTCAAGCTCACGTCGGCTTGGAGGAGGAAGCTGTCTTGCAACCGTCATTCTTTTTTGATGCTTCCTTGGAGGGGGCACCTGTGTGGCTCAGCTGCTTCAGCATCAGGTTCCTGATTTTGGCTCAGATTGTGATCTCGGGGTCATAAGCCCCCGTCCCCGCCCCATCTGCCACACTCATGCTCGCTCGCTCGCTCGGCCTAGTCTGCTTGTCCCTCTTCCTCCCCCTGCTTGTGTTCTCTCTCAAATAGATAAAATCTTCAAAAAAAAAAATTGTTTAAAGCATCCTTGGAATTACCCCATGAGAAGACCCTTTCTCTTAATCCTCTTCCTTAACTTGGATTTCTACAGGAAGCAGGTTGAAAAATAAGACGACCTTATTTGTGTGCAGACCATGAGGCACTTTCTGTTCCATCTCATAAATTCCCTTTAAAATGTTAGAGGGGGAAAGCGCTTGGGCAGCAGGAGGAGCAGCTAGACCCTCGGAGGGGCCCCGGGAGTAGGGCCGGGCCTCCAGGGTCTGCACCCTCCTGCACACATCCCACGTCAGGCCAGCTTGCGGACTCCCCAGGGGGAGGTGAGGCACAGCAAACATCCAGTCCCACGTGCCTTTAGCCAACGGAGAGAACAGGTCTACACTTGCCCCAGAATCAGTGCAGAGCACAGGCTGGCAAATTGGCTTCCCATTTAAATCCAAAAATACATACGTATAAAAATTCTCTGCCAGCACTTCTCGGTTCTCTTCCAGCTGCCAGTTTTAGAAAGGAAGGTGATGGAAGGTTTTTTTTTTTAAAAAAAAATATTTTTTATTTATTTATTAATGAGAGACCCAGAGAGAGAGGCAGAGACCCAGGCAGAGGGAGAAGCAGGGTCCATGCAGGGAGCCCGACGCGGGACTCGATCCCGGAACCCTGGGGTCATTACCTGGGCCGAAGGTGGTGCTAAACCGTGGGGGCCCCCCCAGGCTACCCCCTACAGCTTCTTATGAGACCGCTCATGAAGCCCCTGCGCTCCTGTGGCAGAGGCTCCCCTCCAATGCCGAGGTGGGCTCTGTGGCCTCTGGAAGGCCCGGGGGTGCGGAGCAAAGCGTGGAGAGCGGCTCGGGGCGGCAGGTGGGCCTCGGCAGGTGCCCCGTGACCCACGGCCGCCGCCGGACTCGGGCCTCGGGGTGTCTATGGGCAGCGACTGCGGCCTGGGGGTCGCTACTGAGCCACAAGGCCTCCAAGCCCCTGGGGCCTGTCCTGCGAGATGGGGGGCACCCTGGGGCCACATGAACAGAGAGTGCGTCCCTGTTCTGCCCGCCGGGGTGAGCCCTCCGTGGGCACAGGGGCCACCATCTGCCCCCGCGGAGCAGCGTCCTGGCGGCTCACACCCTCCCGACCTCTCCCTTGCCAAGGCACACGCTCCGTGGACAAGGGACTGCAACGCCGTCCTCGTCCTGGGGCCACAGCCTGGTGCTGAGGAGTCAGCTGCCCTTGCCTGGGAAGAACCTTCTGTAGCCTGTGCTTGGGGCCAGAGGCTGGGTCGTGACCTGGGTCCCCTCTAGGGCCTAAGTGCTCTACAGAGCCGAGGGTCACGCTGCCACATACGGGCCCGGTCACTGGCAGGGCTGGAGCCAAATGGAAATACGGGGCCCCTTTTTCCAAAAAGGTGACAGGACGGTGACAGCAGAGCGCCGAGACATGCAGGCTGGCCCGCGCAAGCTCTCCCGCCCCAGCACCAGGTCTGGGTCCCCGCACAATGACAGCTGGCCTGGGACACGGTTGCTTCCTGTGAAAAGGCGCCGCGTTGCCCAGCAGCCAGCTCAGGGACCGAGTGGTCCAACAAGTGTAGACATAGCCTCCTGAAAGTCGAAATTCGTGGAAGCCTGCTCGGGGGCGATGGTTCTGGAGAGAAAGTGATGCAGCGGGAGATGGGGGGGGGACACGGGGGGAACACACACCCTCTACTTGTGTAGCCCAGTGGCCAGCTTGTCACCGTCCCTGGCCTGGCTTCTTGGAAGATAACTCTTCCCCAGGGAAGTAAACGTGGAAAGGAAATCCCAGTTTTCTCAGAAACATCCACAATTTTTTTTTCCCATCAAGGGTAATGAAAACAGGAACGGATCAATAAATACTTGGGGGCACATCGATTTGGCAAGTCAAGGGCGCGACGTACAGGATTCCCGCTTTCGGCTCGCTCAGTCGGGAGACACGCCGTGTGGCCGAGGGCACAGATAGGCAGACACCGTGGCTCTTGCTAAGGACCTCGAGCGGGACCATGTGCGAACATGAGGCGACAGGGGAGGAACCATTAGAGAGCAGGATCACATCTTCGGGAGCAGAGGCCCTCAGCCCCTCTTTGTCCCCTGGGTGTTTTACAGGGTCCTTGCACGGCAGATCCAGAGCCAGCTCTTCTGGTCGGGAGCAAGCAGTTCGGGCTTTCGAGAAACAGCCACGTTGCAATTGCGTTTGATGACACCAAAGTCAAAAACCGGTACGTGGTGCCCCACGACACAGGGAAGGAGGGCCGTGTGAGGTCCTGAGCGGTCGCTCCTCCTGCGGCCTAAGCTGCTCTATGGAGCTCAGCCGGGGTCGGGCGCACCTGGAGAGCCAGGTCGCAGGGGTCCTCCTGCTGTCCCCCGGGGACACTCGCCCAGAGCCCGAGAGTAAGAACACGCTTGTGGTTCTCCGCTTTGCACGCGTCTCTTCCCCAGGCTCACGATTGAGTTCGAAGTGCGGACAGAGGCGGCATCGGGCCTGCTCTTCTACATGGCTCGGATCAACCACGCAGACTTCGCCACCGTTCAGCTGAGACATGGGTTGCCCTACTTCAGTTACGACCTGGGAAGCGGTGACACCAACACCATGATCCCCACCAAGATCAACGATGGCCAGTGGCACAAGGTAAGAGGCCCCGGGATGGCGGTGGTGATGGTGGTGGCAGTGTCCTCGAGGGGGAACCAGTGGTGGCATCGTCACTGTCCCCGGGGCACCTGCTGTGCTCCCAGTGCACCTGCTGTGCTCCCAGTGTACATCCTGACTCTGCAGCCAGCGGGCTGTGCAAATAAAGCAAGTGCCGCCTGCAAGCGCCCACCCCTGGGAAGAGTAATCAGACCCGGGCGGACCCCATTCTTGCCCTACAGCTGCGGTCCCCCAACCGCTGGGTACAAACCAGGGCCAGGGGCGTGTGTGCTATTCTCGGTGAGGAACGTGGGGCAAGGAAGCGAATTCATCTTAACACTCTACGTATTCAATGTAGAGGAATAATACGGGTTCTGAGATGGCCTTTTCCTCCTCTTAAGGTGCTCATACGGCCTCTGGTTTATGAAATCATATTTGACAAACTAAAAGACAGGGAACTAACGCGGGCCCTGAGGCTTCCTCTCCACCCCCCCCCCCCCCCATCAACCCCTTCCTGCTCTGTGGAAACCAAGAGTCTGGGAAGCTGCTAGATCATGTGCAACGTGCTCTTGGGCAGCATCCCCACCGATAGCCATTTGGAACAACTTTGGAAACACTGGCCTTCCACCCAGAAACTGGGCCCGTGATGGGAACCGAAGGCTCACCTGCCAACTTACTGCCCTCCTTGGCCGGGCTGCAGGTCGCTACTGCATCGCCTGGTTAAAGTGCACACGCAGAACCAGTCTCTGCGCCTGTGGTCGCCTATTCAGCATAGCTTCCCTCGCTAGACTAATAGAATGTTTCATTTTGCGGATTTGGTATCGCGAGGTGGTGGGTTTCCTCTATTAACAAACGTCGACTTGGCATATCCTATAGGAAGCCAGAGAACCTGAAAAAATACCATAAAAAAATGCAAAGTCAATCAACTCGTTATCCTGGATATAAGAAACGGAACCTCCGTGCTTGCCTGAGAGCTCATGAGCAGCAAGTACCGATCTTCCCGAAGGAGCAGGAGCCCTCGTTAAGGCCTATTCTCCTCTCCAGGCTAACAGAATAAACATGACATTTGAAAAACAGACCTACTGTGGGTCCACAATGCGGATGGGATTAAGAAAGAAAGTTTGCTATAAGCAGCAAAGTTAGGGAGGCGTTTAGTTTTGAAGACGCATCCCCACTGCCTCCCAAACCAGAACAGACAAGTGTAAAACGAGGTCCTGATCATTCTAATCCTGACGTACACTCATTTTAAACCAAGCGGGGTCACCCACTCCTTTTCCTAAACGCAGGCTCTGGGTGTTTCTTAGGCCCAAGCCAGTCTTGACACCCCTGATTTTGCTCCACCCCGAAAGATAATCCTCCCCACGGCCGAAATCTCAGCATCAGGTGGCCGTCTGTCTTCCTCGCGCCCTGTGTACCCACCAGCAGCCGTGGAAACGGCCATGCGCCCTCGCACGCTGCCCTTCCTTCCATTCTGCACCACAAGTGCCTGTTGAGCAGAGGGACACAGCCTATCTGAGATCGTGGGGCACGGATCCCGCAGCCCACTTAATTCATGACGGGGGCTCCCGACTGGCGAGGATCCTGCCGACAGCAGACCTCTTGATCCATGCGCTCCCTTGCCAATCTATAGGAAAAAAAAGGCCTTAATCTAAAACTCACCCAGGATGACTTTGCACCCTTTTGGAGAAGCTGGAGTCATGGAAGAGGCAGGGTGTGAGGGAAACTGTAAAGATGGGTTCAATTTCCCTTCTGGGCCCACTTAGGCCCTAAATAAGTTACTCCATTTTTTCCCCTGACGAAGATCCAAAAAGTTCTCATGTCGTACGCTTGGCCTATTGGAAATTTATCCGTGATTGGCTTTAATGAGTTGTCTTCTTTTCATAGATTAAGATTGTGCGAATTAAGCAAGAAGGAATTCTTTATGTAGATGATGCATCCAACAGAACCACCAGTCCCAAGAAAGCAGATATCCTGGATGTCGTGGGAATGCTGTATGTTGGCGGGCTACCCATCAACTACACCACTCGAAGAATTGGTCCGGTAAGGATCCAATTTACTTTTTACGTGTGTGGCTTAAATAACTGCCTCAGTCCTGTATGTACGTTGAGTTACTAGTTCACATGGGGACCCGGCCACTTATAGGTGTGGCCAAGAGATCATCTTTTCTGAAAAGTGACAGGTTTTCTAGACAGATTTGACCCAGAGAGGCAATATTACCAAACAGAGTATGGACCCTGGAGCGGACGCCCTTGGCTTAAATACCTACCTACCTGGTAACTAGCTGTGTGGTCTGGAGCAGGCTGCTTAATCTTTGTTTGACAAAATCCCCTATTTTGTAAAATAGGATCAGAGCACCGAACAGAAACAAGGTCACTGTAAAGATTAAGTGAGGTGATATAGCGAAGGAGCTTGGACGAGTACTAAGCATATAGAAAGCACGGGGATATAAGGAAGATGATGTCGATGGTATTGTTTCAGGGCTAGAGATTTCGCAAATACTGAGAGAGGCGGTATTTAGACTACAGTCGTCCAACACTGTACTGTGGCATTTAGGGGACAGTACGGGATCCAAAATGTAAAGTCCTCAATCGTGAGGACTTATAAACCAGTATTCACGAAATAATGCTTCATCAGACCATGTGTCCTGGTTTCCTTTGGAAAACATGACTTTAAGGAGCAGAAGGGATCAGTGTTTTTAGAGAGCGTATTACAAAGGACCGTACTGCATTTCTGGACCCAGAGCACGTGATGGTGCAGAGCCGACCTTCGTCACAGACGACTGGTCAACACAGTTGCAATCTTCAGCTTTGGGCTCCCCTTGTGATTGGGGCAGTGTTGTGTTCCTTTCGTAGCTTTTGGACACGCTACCTCGGCCGATCAAAATGAGAGTGTCTGGAGTTCATCACAAGAGCGAGTAACGGGTGCCCCTAAAACCGGATGAAATACAGCGGAGCAGAGAATGATTTATTTTTATGGTCCCTACACTGTAAATGCTCTGTGCCAACTTTCTAGGTCTAGGTGTATGTGCATTTTCCCAGGAAGGACTCCACCGCTTCCCTTAGGTTTGCATGAGGAAGAAGCACTAAGCCAGACTTGATTCTCTTCAGATAGAATGAGATTAGGACAGAATGTGTATATAGTGAGGTTACTACACGATTGATAAAAACATGAAGTTTTTTACAACGAACATAGGGACTAATTAAATATCTGTTTAATCATAGAGTTGACACGTTACATTGGTTTCACTCAACGTGTAGTTGGACAAATTTATACGTTATGCTGTGCTCGCTGCACGTTTACTACCACCGGTCACCGTACAGTATTATCACACTATCACTGACTAGATTCCCTGTGCTCTACCTTTTATTCCCTTTTATTCATTCCATACCTGCAAGTCTGTACTTGGTCCTCTTCATCCATTCTGCCCATCCCTCACCCCCAGCCCTCTGGCAACCATCAATTTGTTCTCTGTAATTTTGGGTCTGTTTCTGGTTTTTGTTTGTTCGTTCAATCATTCATCCATTTGTTTGTTGGTTTTTTTAGATTTTACTTATAAGTGAAATCATATAGTATTTGTCGTCTCTACTTTATTTCATTTAACATAATACCCTCTAGGTCCATGCTTGCCCCCCAATGGCAAGATCTCCTTCTTTTTCGTGGCTCAGTAATATTCATTGTATATAAATACCATCTTCTTTGCCCATTCATCTATAGTAGGTATTTCCTTTATTCCCTGTCTTGGCAGCTGTAAATAATTCTCCAATAAACACAGGGGAACATGTATCTTTTCAAATGAGTGTTTTCGTTTTCTTTGGGAAAATACCCAGGAGTGTAATTACTGGATCACATGGTAGTTCTATTTTTAATTTTTTCGAGAACTTCCATACTATTTTCCACAGGGGTTGCACCAATTTACATTCCTGCCAGTAGTGCGCAAGGGTTCCTTTTTCTCCACATCCTCACAGAAACTTGTTCCTTCTTGTCTCCTTGATTCTAGCCTTTCTGAGACTGTATGAGGATATCTCATCGTTTTGATTTATATTTTCCCTACTGACTAATACTGTTCAGCATCCTTTCGTGTCTGTATTTGCCATCTGTACATCCTCTATAGAAGAATATTCATATCCTCTGTCCATTTTTTTAATTGGGCTATTTTTGGTTTGAGTTGCATAACTTCTTGATACATTTTGGATACAACCCCCTTATTAGACAGTCATTTACAGAATCTTCTCCCAACCAGTAGGTTGCCTTGTCATTTTCTTAATGGTTTCTTTTGCTGAGCAAATGTGTTGTTTTTTTTTGTTTTTTGGGGTTTTGTTTTGTTTTGTTTTGTTTTTGGTGTAGTCGCAATAGTTTAATTTTGCTTTTGTTTCCCTTGCTAAGGAGACATATCTAGAAAAATGTTGCTAAGGCCAACGTCAAAGAAATAACTGCCTTTGTTTTCTTCTAGGAGTCCTATGGTTTCTGGTCTTATATTTAGGTCTGTAATCCATTTTGAGTTTATTCATGTGAGTGGTACTAAGAAAGTGGTCTAGTTTCATTCTTTTACATGGAGCTGCCAAGCTTTCCCAGCACCATTTAAGAGACAGTCTTTTCCCCATGGTATATTCTTATGTCGTTTGTTGTAGATTAAATGATCATGTAAGTGTGGGTTTATTTCCGGGATCTCTATTCTGTTCCATTGATCTACATGTCTCTTTTTGCGCCCGTCTCATACTGTTTGGATTAACTAAAGCTTTGTAGCATCCTTGAAGTCTAGAACTGTGATATCTCTAGCTTTGTTCTTCCTTCTTAAGAATGCTCTGGCTCTTTAAGGTCTTTTGTGATCCCATATGGTACATTTTAGTATTATTTGTCATAGTTTTGTGAAAAATGCTCCTGGTATTTTGACAGGGGTTGCACTGAATCTGTAGATTGCTTTAACAATATTTATTTAACAATACTAATTCTTCCATCCATGAGCGTGGAATATCTTTCCGTTTGTTTGTGCCATCTTCAGTTTCTTTCATCAGTGCATTACAGTTTTTAGAGTACAGCTCTTCCACCCCCTCCATTAAGTTTATTCCGTGGTATTTTATTCTTTTTGGTGCAATCATAAGTGGAATTGTTTTCTAAATTCTCTTTCTGCTACTTTGTTAACAGTACATAGAAATGCAATCGATCTCTGGGTATTAATTTTGTATCCTGCAATTTTACTGAATTCTGGTGGAGTCCTTAAGGTTTTTCTATGTATGCTACATGATTTGCAAATAATGACAGTTTAAAAGTTTAACTTCTTCCTTACCAATTGAGACATCTTTTATTTCTTGTCTGATTACTGTGGCTAGAATTTTCAGTACTATGTCGAATAAAAGTGTCAAGAGTGGGAGCGCCTGGGTGGCTCAGTCGGTTAAGTGTCTGCCTTCAGTTTAGGTCATGATCCCAAGGTCTTGGGATTGATCCCCACGTCAGACTCTCTGCTTGGCAGGGAGTCAGTTTCTCCCTCTCCCTCTGCCTGCTGCTCTGCTTGTGCTCTCTCTCTCTCTCTCTCTCTCTCTCTCTCTCTCTGTCAAGTAAGTGAATAAAACCTTTTCTTTTTTTAAGTGTCAAGAGTGGACATCCTTGTCATATTCCTGATCTTAGAAGAAAGCTCTCAGTTTTTCACCATTATGTATATTGTTAGCTCCAGGCTTTTCAGATATGGTCTTTACTATGTTCCCTCTAAACCCCACCTTTTTGACAGTTTTTATTGACAGATGTTGAATTTTACCAAATTTTTTTTCTGCATCTGTTGAGAGGATTATATTATTTCTATTTTCCACTGTGTTAAATGTGATGTATACTGTCGATTTTTTAATATTGGGCCATTCTTGCACCCCCAGAATAAGTCCTACTTGACTGTATTTTCCATATATTACAGAATGTGGTTTGTTGATACCTTGTTAAGGATTATTTTTGCATTTGTGTTCATCAGAGATATTGGCCTATAGTTCTCTTTTTGTGTGATATCTTTGGCTTGGGTATCAAGGTAATGCTGGCCTCAGAGAATGCATTTGAAAACTTTCCTTCCTCTTCTACTTTTTTAGAATATTTTGAGGAGAATAGGTATTCACTCTTCTTTAAATGTTTCGTAGAATTCACCTGTGAAGCTATCTGGTCTAAGACTTTTGTTTGTTGGTAGTTTTCTGATTGCACATTAAATTTTCTTACTAGCAATTTGTCTCTCCAGATTTTCTATTTCTTCTTAATTCAGTTTCGGAATATTGTACATTTCTAGATATTTATCCATTTCTCTAGATTATATGCCAACTTGTTGGCATATAATTTTTCATAGTACTCTCTTATAATCCTTTGTATTTCTGTGACGTCAATTGTTCTCTTTCATTTTTTATTTTATTTGGGTCCTATCTTTTTCTTTTTTTGATGAGTCCAGCTAAAGGTTTATCAGTTTTGCTTATCTTTTCAAAGAACTAGCTCTTGGTTTTATTGCTCTTTTCTATTGTCTCATTTATTTCTGCTCAGATCTTTATTATTTCCTTTCCTCTATTCACATTTGTTCTTGTTTGTTCTTTTTCTAGTTCCTTTATGTTTCTAGTTAGATTGTTTACTTAAGATTTTTCTTGTTTCTTGAGGTGGGCCTACGAATTGTTATAAATTTCCCCCTTTGCACCAATTTCTCTGTGCCCATTGTGTTTTAATTTTCATCTGTCTCCATGTATTTTTTAATTTCTTCAGTGACTCATTGGTTGTTTAGTAGCATGCTGTTTAGCAACCACATTTGTATTTTTTCCAGTTTTTTTCTTGTGACTGATTCTTAGTTTTATTCCAGGTAGCCAGAAGAGATGCATATGATCTCAGTCTTCTTCAATTTATTCAGTCATATTTCATGGCCTAACTTGGGATCTACACTGGAGTATATTCCATGTGTGCTTAAAAAGAATGTGTATTCTATTATTTTGAGGTGCAATGTCCTTCTGGCCTAGTGTGTCATTCAAAGAAACTATTTTCCTATTGATTTTCATCTTGGATGATGTATTCATTGATGTAAGTGGGGCATGTATTGCTGTCAATTTCTCCTCTTAGGTCTGCTAATATCTGCTTTATGTACTCAGGTGCTGCGGTGTTGGGCACGTTGATATTTACAAGTGTTATATCCTTTTGTTGGTTGATCCCTTATCATTGTGTAATGCCTTTCTTTGTCTCCTGTTACAGTCTTTGTTTTAAAGTCTATTTTGTCTAATATAGATACTGCTACCCTAGCTTTTTCTTCTCTTCCATTTGCACTCTATAGCCCTTTCCATCCCTTCACTTTCAGTCTGTGAGTGTCTTTAGGTCTGAAGTGAGTATTTTTGATGTAGCATATAGATGGATCTTGTTTTTGTAACCATTCTACCACTCAGTGTCTTTAGATTGGAGCATTTAGACCATTTATGTTTAACGTAATTATTGATAAGTATGTACTTAATACCATTTTGTTAATTGCTTCCTGGTTGTTTTGGTATTTCTCTGTTCTGTTCTTTGGCTCTCCTTGTGGTTGATAACTCTTTGTCGTGTCATAGTTGGCTTGCTTTTTCTTCATCTCTCGTGTATCTATTATATGTTTGGGGTTTGTGGTTACCATGAGGTTCACATGTAACATCTAAGTACATAGCAGTCTCTGTTGATCACCATTTAAATTCAAATACTTTCTAAAAGAACGTATGTACTCCCTCCTCCACATTTTATGTATATGTTATCATATTTTACATCTTTTTATTCATGGTTTTCTTATATCTAATTATGGCCTTGCCCATTTAAAGAAGTCCCTTTAACCTTTCTTGTAAAGCCACTTCGGTGATGATGAACTCCTTTATCTCTCCTTCAATTCTGAATGATAACCTTACTGTGTTGGATATTATTGGTTGTAAGTTTTCTTTTTCTTTCCACACTGTGGCTATATCATGCCCCTTTCTGCTGGCTTATGAAGTTTCTGCTACAAAATCAATAGATAGCTTTACGAGGTTTTGCTAGTCATAATTTGGCTTCTGTCTTGTTGTTGTTAAAAATCCTCCCTTTATCTTTAATCTTTGGCATTTTAATTATTATGTGTCACTGTGTAGACCTCCATGAGCTCATCTTGTTTAGAACTATCTGCGCTTCTAGAACCTGGAAGTTGGTTTCCTTTCCTAAGTCATGAAAAGTTTTCTACAATCTCCTATCACACAAGTGTTTATTTGCTTACTGTTGTCCAAGAGCCTCATTTTTTAAGAATTCTTTTTCCTTTCTGCTGCTCAGCTTGGGTGCTTTCCATTACCATCTTCCCGGCTACCGATCTGTTCTTCTGCATCTGCTAATCTACTGTTGAGCCCTCTAGTGTATTTTTTCATTTCAGTTACTGTAGTCTTCAAAACGGATTTGGTCCTTTTTATATCTTCTCTTTGTTGAAGTTTTCACTGAGTTCTTTCACTCTTCACTCTAGGAGTATCTTTACAGTCATGATTTAAAAATCTTTATTAGGCATTTCGCCTATCTCTGTTTCATTTAGTTCTTTTTCTGAAGTTTTGTCTTGTTCTTTTGTTTGGAATGTATTTCTCAGTCTCCCCATTTTGCTTGATTTTCTGTATTTTGGAACAGCTACTTCTGAACTTTAAGAAGTGGTCTTATGTATGGTCATCCCCTGTGCAGACTGCATGTGCCTGCTGACACTTGCTGGCTGGCATGGGCTAGGGGTCATAGGGCACTCCGTGCTGGGGCTGCTCTGGTGAGATGGATGGAGATGAACTGGGCATGTGCTGAGTGGTCCTGAAGGTCCCTGCAGAAAGGGTACTCTGATAGGACAGCTGAAGCACAGGTATGTACAGTTCAGGGGTTCCAAGGGCTATCCACACAGAGGGCACCCTGGCAGGACAGCTGAAGTGGGTAGAAGCTAGGACTCTTCTTGTAGACAATGCCCTTCTGAGAGCTAAACTGGGATGCAGGCTGGACAGTTCTGCGGTGCTCCCCATAGGGGGTACCCTCATGAGACAACTGGAATGGAGGCAGGGCCCTGGAGGTTCCTGGGGCACTCAGTGCAGGGAGCATCCTGGTGGTGCTCAGTCACTCATAAGTCAGGAGGATTTGGAGTGCTCTGCATCGGCGTCACCCTGGCATGCCATCTAGAGCTGAAGAATGCAGGCCTGGGGTGTTCCAGCATGCTTTGCTCATGTGTCACCTTGGTATGATGGCTGGAGCTATAGGGAGCATGACCCAGGGTGGCTCAGTGTGTACCACCCTGGGGTCACCCTGGTGGGACAGTTGGGGCTGATGTGAGCTAGGGGCCTGGGCTTACTGAGGCAATAGCCCAGCAAGGGCACCTGGACCCTGCTGTGGTCCATGCAATCAAGGTGGATCAAGTCATGGCTCCCACCGGCCCATCTGACTCACAGAGTTCCAGCAGCATCCCTGCCGTTTAGCAGGGTTCTGGGCCTGAACCTTTCATATATTTTCTATACCAGACACATCTGCCCTTGGTGCCTCTACTGTCCCTGCACATGGCTGTTCATAGTGTTGGGGGCAGAGGTTCCCACTGTTGCCTTGTCTCTTGCCGTTCTCTTTATCTTTTGTTGGTGGTGTTCAGTCAGCCTTCGATTCTTCTTCAGGAGGAATTGCTTTATAAACAGGTATAGATTTGGTGTGCGATGGAGATGAGTTCGGGACCTTCCTTCCATCACCATCTTGGACCAGAACATACCTAAGGAACTCATTAAAGGTCATGATGTTCATCTGGAGCACGTGGTTTCTGCAAAACCAGTGGTTCCCCCCACCCCCCGAGACACAGTGTACACTATTCACACTATCAGAGCAGGCTAGGTACAGGCTACAGGCATCCTTGTTGAAAAGCCCCATGCAGGATGCTCTGCACCCACTGTGTGAAGCCTGGTGTGATAGGAGGTCCCGGGAGGTCGCGGGCTGTCTTAAGACGACTGGGTGATGATTACAAGCACAGAGCATCCCCACAAATCATGAATTCCATATCAAGGCAAAATTCTGGTAAACCCTGATATTTGATTTTTTTTTTATGCCCTGAATATGTAGGTGACCTACAGCATTGAAGGCTGCATCAGGAATTTTCAGATGGCGGAGGCCCCCGCCGATCTTGAACAGCCAACCTCCAGCTTCCACGTTGGAACATGTTTTGCTCGTGCTCAGAGAGGAACATACTTTGATGGAACAGGTTTTGCCAAAGCAGGTGAGGCACTCCCACTTTTTTCTTGTTGAATATTAACAGGTACAGACATTAACTTCTTGCTGTTATTGGAAAATAAAAGTCCTGGATTTCTTAAATTAGTTTAAACTAGAAATAAAAATGTATAGAAGTAAAACCACAAACTTCAAAGATTAATGTACCTGATTCTGAGGCAAATGAATAGAGAAAATAAAGTAAAAGGCTATTTGGAGAGCTTATTCCATCTCCTTCCCTAGAGATCAATAACAGCAAAATGAATTTAATCCTACAAGAAGGGCCGTATGTTGGGGCACCCAGGGGGCTCAGTCATTCCTTCGGCTCAGGTCGTGATCTCAGGGTCCTGGGACCAAGCCCTGCGTCGGGCTCCCTGCTCAGCCGAGGGTCTACTTCTCTCTGCCTGCCCCCATTCGAGGTCTCACTCTCTCTCTCTAATAAATTAATTAATTAAATATTTTTTTAAAAAGTCCATATGTTTATGCACATAATTGATCTACTTTCCAGTTTTCCTTGTGTACCTTTCTGGAGATGAGGTACCATTTTTCTTTCTTCCCCTCTTCAATTCCTTGCAAGGCTTCATGCCACGACCTCCCACACATTCATCCAGTGCACACGTCCCAGCACCCGTTTCTCATCGATGAAAGAGTAGCAGTTCCCTGACCTCACGCATGTGCACCTTCCCAGTGAACATCTCCAGAGCAGGCCTGGATCACATTTTCTTTCCAAATGTATGATTTGGAAAGAAAAATATGAAGTATCTTCTATATAATAACAAGAATAGACATTATCATACCTTGAGACGGACTGTTCAGTCCTTTCTGCCCGGGCTCTCTGGTTCTGGATCAAACCAGACCAGAAACTTAGCCACGTCCCCAGCTGCCCACAAGTCCTGCCAGCCCCTCCGGAGCCTGTAATACAGTCTACACAATACGTGGACACTTACAGGAGGTCACATCACTGGAAACACACAGCTTCATTTAAACCTTTTACATCTTTGTCCTTAAAAACTTTTCAGCCATCAGATCACTGTGGCTTTTGCTGGTCACCTCTGTCTTCAGCTGAACTGCTTCGTGTTGTTCTTTTTAATGATTGTATTTATTTATTACTGAGAGACACACAGAGAGAGGCAGAGAACCAGGCAAAGGGAGAAGCAGGCTCCCTATGGGGAGCCCGATACGGAACTCGATCCCAGTACCCCAGGATCACACCCTGGGCCGAAAGCAGACGCTCAGACCCTGAGCCCCCCGGGGGCCCCCATGTTGTTCCTTTCTCCTCCTTACCTCTCCCTTTCAGAGACAAAAACACACACTTTCTGTTTTATTTTGCAGAACAATTCAGCTTTTTTTTTTCTCTTAAAATCTGCTCCAAACCCACCTTTGCACATCCAAACCCACCAAGGTTCTCTGTAGAACAAGAAGTTTTTCACATAACAGATACTACCATTCATTGGAGACAATCACAGTTACACAGAGCATTTATTTCTTGCCTAGTAAATAGAAGACATGCAGAAAATTTCCATGAGTTCTTCCCTAATACTCCATGCCACTGATTCGTGATCTAACCCACTCTTAACAAATGGCTTTGTTTCTGAGAGGCATATCTTAAATACTCCCTAAAAGATTAAATAAATCAATGTACCCAATATAAGAAATTATAGAAGAAACCTCCCTAGATGAACTGGGAAAATCTGTTTATGTCCCAGGATCTTTTCCTTCGAAATTGCACTTGCAATTCCTTTCTTTATTAATAAAATGGGAACTTCTGAACCCTTTCAGATCACTGTGGCACAATAATCTTCGAGTGGCCTCGTAAAATCTTACTGAATAATCACTGAAATGCTTGACTTAATCCAACAGTAAGAATTCCAACACAACTATACATTGCTGTGAGATTCTTTGAGTTAATCTCTGTGTGTGTTTTTTTTCATCCATTTATTTATTCAAAAACTATTTATTAAACCTCCCTGGGTGCCAGATATTTTGGTAGGTGCTGGAATAAAAATTTTCCTCGCAGAACTTACATGCTAGGAGGGAAGGCGACCAAAAAATAAGCAAAAACTATGAAGTGTGTTATATGATACACTGTTGGAAGTATAGGCCATAAGAGAGTCTGGAACTTATTATAATTGATTAATATCTGAGCTGAAATCTAAATCCATTACACTGTACAAATTTGAATTCACAATCCATCAGCTCTAATCTATGATTTAAAAAAAATCTTCATTTTACAGTTGGTGGGTTCAAGGTGGGATTGGACCTTCTTGTAGAATTTGAATTTCGTACAACAAGAACCACTGGAGTTCTCCTGGGAATCAGCAGCCAGAAAATGGATGGAATGGGTATTGAAATGATTGATGAAAAGGTGAGTGCCAGCTGTCTAAATACTTCAGATTGCCTCATGTTGTCCATACGTAAGAACTGCTGTTGTGAAGCCCTGCCGATACTGTGTTGGGAGAAACTAGATTGCATCTTTTCATCCTTCTAGATTGTCTCTACTGTGTGTTTTCAGCACAATTACTCTGTAGACCAGGGTAAACTTTAAATGTGCTGATTCTACAGTCAGCCAATTGTATTGACAAAGGATGGGCCAAATGATTTTAGATCTCAAGCTCTCACTGTGTTGCTAAAAGTACACCGATATTCTCTCTTTGTGAATACGCTGTATGTAAAACTATAGATCCCAATGGAAAAAGAGGAGGGGGGCCTGGACTGTCTAAACTCAGCCTTTGCCTCTTCTCATACAGTAGGCACTTCTCCGAAGTCAAGGTGGCTAGCTAACGTGTCAGTTCTAGATGTTGATTTAAAAACATCCTGCTACCATTTCCAAAAAAGTGCCGATTCATAATAAATTTATATTAGTATAATAAATTGTGTCCGTTGGCTTACCATGGACAAGCTAATTCTAAACACCCATCCAAAAAATAAAAAAATAAAATAAAAAAATAAACACCCATCCAGTCCCTGCCTGCCCAGGAGCAGCATCCTGCACTGAGATGACCCGTGAATAGCCTATGAACTACAGGCAGCAGGGAAAGAGGCAGGCAAAGCAAGAAGTTACCCAGGTTTTCCCTCTGGCTCTTCAGTAGGAATCCCACTCCATCTCTGGGCCTGTGTCCGCTCTACGGTGCTGTGGCCTCCCAAGGGGGAAGACCATGTAGTGACCTCAAATATGCTTTCTGTTGTCTCGTCTCTCCCTCTGGCCTTCAAACCATCACCAAAGGCAATGAAGCAAAAAGCTCCAGGAGTACGGAGGCAAAAGGGGGAAACAGATCGGCAGCAGCTCATGGCTTTGCCACGTTTTCAGACATGTTCACTACACAGCGTCAGAGTCAGCCTCGCCCCATCACCTGCGAATAACCACTACTATCAGTTTGCTGAGGATCAAGTTCCATTACAATGCATTGTATTTCTCCCCAAGTCCTGCTCTTACAAACTCCACCCAATATAGTAAAATCTTAGTACTCACATCACCATTTAGTTTACAAACTTTTTACCTATTGCAGTGTTTCATCTTCTTTTCAAAACCCCTACGTCTCTCCTATTCCCTTGTCAAATGTGTTGCCAGACTGACTGTTTTTAATGTTTCAATATGTTTCTTTCCTTCATCAGCTTCAAAAAGAACTCTGTCATCTCAAATTTCAGGGACTGTTCCATGTTACTGAAAACAGATTTTTCTCATTTAGACATGAACTTCCAATCTAAGTTCTTCATTGTTAAGAATTTAACTGGCCTTCTGGCTCAGAGTCTTTGGCACCTGTGACACATCAAGCCTGCCCAAGAAAGTAATTTATGTTATTCTCCATCCTGCATATAAAATGGAATCCATGAAGGAAAAAAAAAAAAGAATACGTACAATTAAAATATCAAAAGCTTACATTTAAAAAAAAAAACAATAATCCTCTAAAATGAATTTGTGAATCGAATTAATGAATCACTCCAAACATCTTTTAAGAAATTTTATAGGGTTCGCTAAGGACTCTCACACTCTATAAAGATCCATGCTAGGGTTTGTCCCGGTGTATATGAGGTACCTTTTTGGTCAGCCAGCCTCAAATTATATATCGCATTTTCTGAACACGGAATTATTACTAGTTTCACACACCTTGTCTCATTCTCTCAACAATGCCCAGAAGCAAAGAACATACTTTGTGACTCCTGGTTATTAAATTTGTATTTTAATTTCTGCAAACTCTTTTTAATTTTTAAAATGCCCCAGATATGTTCATTTCTAAACCATTCCAGCTGATGCCCTTCCTACAAACATAACATTTTTTGCTATGTGAACCATCATGATACCTGTCTAATGAAACCATCTGTGACTGTTCCACTTCCTACTTTCTAGCTTATGTTTCATGTGGACAATGGTGCTGGCCGATTCACTGCTGTCTATGATGCTGGGATCCCGGGGCATCTGTGTGACGGACAGTGGCATAAAGTCACAGCCAACAAGATCAAACACCGCATTGAGCTGACAGTAGATGGGAAGCAGGTGGAAGCCCAGAGCCCAAACCAAGCATCCACATCGGCTGATACAAATGACCCTGTGTTTGTTGGAGGTTTCCCAGGTGAGCCTTATCTACTCCATAAGAATTTCTTTGTTGTTAGTGTATTTAAATTTATTTGTATAACTATGTCCATGAATGTGTGCATAAGTATACTTCCTAGCTTTAACATCTACTCCCATAAATAACACCTTA
Source organism: Vulpes lagopus (assembly GCF_018345385.1). Classification (NCBI taxonomy): domain Eukaryota; kingdom Metazoa; phylum Chordata; class Mammalia; order Carnivora; family Canidae; genus Vulpes; species Vulpes lagopus. The sequence continues at coordinate 125,365,333 of NC_054825.1, forward strand.
CCTGAAACTTCCAGTGTTTAAAATGAGCATATTACTTATATAAACCAACTGGGACAGAACTTTACAGGGTAGCCCCCAAAGTTTCATTCCTGGGGAGATGGAGGCTAGAGGAAATGAATTTGGCTTATAAAAGATATGAGGCATTTAACAGCAATGAAGGCCAGCATTGGTGTTCTTTCTGATTTTTTGAAAATTAATATACCAGAGGAATCATAAAATGTAATGGAACTTATTTCCTCAAGTTCTGGAAATCATTGGGTTAAACAAGCTAATTTCCCCCTTAGGTTATTATGGAGTTTATATTTATATTACAAAGAAACCCAAGCAATAAATCTGCATTCAGAATCCCTGTCCAGCACATTAAGTGTAGCACGTAAACCACAGTTACCTAAAGTGCCCATAAACAAGAGTGCCCAACTTGAGAAATAGCCCAACTGCCTCTTTATAAATACTGTAATAACACACACTTGGAATGGTCTTTCAGCATGTTGGCAAGAGAAACTGTCATTCCCATTTATGTAAAGCTCCTCTGCCTAACAAAACAAGCAAAATATATATTCAGCAGTGGTTAATGGAGGAAAACATATAGGAGCAATGGGGACCAATTCACAGCTCCTCTTTCCAAAGTTGCTTCTGAGTTTGAAAAGGACCTATTTCTGCTTCAATAAGGATAACCCCCAAGATGCTCTGGAGATATCCTATTTCCCCACTCACAGTCTATGAAATGAGATCATAGCTAGCACCTCCTAGGCCTGCTGAAAGAATGGAGTCTCCTTAACAACAACAACAAAAATTTTGTATGAGTTTTTAACCAGCTTAATCTTTTAAGATGTATTTTTACAATGTAAAAAAGTAAAGTCACCATTAAACATCCATGCCCTAATTCAGTAAAGTATTTGATCAATTGAATTCTTTCATTAAATTCCATAATATAACACAGCTGTAAATTTGTTCATTCCAAACCAAATTCCTATCTTAAAATGTATCATTCTACATGACTCCAAATTTCAGGATATATAACAATAGAAATGCTACAAGTTTAATTGTCAGCAAGGCTAAGAACAAAATCACAAACTTTACTTAAAACAGCCTTCCGATTTAACCTCAAGGTAACGGCTGACTTGAAAACATGCTCTTCGAACACTTTCAGGGAAGATGGCAGAGAGGACTCTAAGCTTACCTCCTCCCAAAGACACAACTAGATAACACACTCATCAGCGTAAATAACCCAGAAAATGACCTGAAGACAGGAAGAAAAAACTCCACAACTAAATGTAGAGGAGAGGGTAGGAAGGGCTCAGATGCAGTGAGGAGCTAAAGGACCACAGGCGATTGACAGAAATGAAACAGCCAGGGGTGTGGAAAGAGGAGAGAAATAGACGATCATAATGGGATCAGAATGCATGCGGAAGACAGGTCTATATAACATTTGGCTTTGAAAAGCAGAGGGGCCAAATTTGGGAGTTCTTACAACCAGCAGGACTTAAAGCCTAGAACATTAAAAATCAGCAGACTTGGCTCTAAGAGAGCCAGAATGATGATAAGAAACTGTGTCCCCATCTGTAAAGACAGAGCACAACAAACAGCCTGTGGACAAACAGCAGAGAAGCACAATTTGAAAAATACCTGGGGCATATAGGAGGGAGTTAATTACTGTCCCAGAGAGACAGAGATTCCTAGGAGACTCCTCCAGGAGCAAAGAAGCCAGCAACTACTGTTTCCCTCCTCTACCTCCCAGCACAAACACACGGTCACCTGCAGGAACCAGTGCAGTCCCAACATTCATTACCTGACTTGCTTACGCCAAGCCCCACCCCTTCCAGCTTGGCCCACTCTAGTCCTGCACAAGACCAGCACAAACCTTGCCAACACTGCATCTCCCAACCTTGTGCTTTGGAGGGCCTCTATTCCAGTAGCAGCAGCTGGTCATCTCTCACAGACAGCATGTGCACCTTGTTAAAACTGTGCATGCTGCTCATGTGAATTTTGCAGATTGGCCTGGTCTCAGTGACAGTGGCACAATCCTTCTGGCAGATGACCAGCCTCTACCTTGTAAAAAGTGCACACCCACTCACTACTTTTAAGAGCAAGAGACTTTAACACAGAGAACCAAATGCATAGAGTTAGACAAAATGAGGAAACAGAGGAAAACGTCTCAAGTAAAAGAACAGGACAAAATTATAGCAAGAGAACTAAGCAAATCATAGCTAAATATGCCTGATAGAGAATTTAAAGTAATGATCATAAAGATACTCATTGGCCTTGAGAAAAGAGTGGAAAAGAGTAGAGAACATCAATAAGACTCTTAACAAAAAGATAAAAAAAAAAAGAACTAATCAGACATGAAGAACACAACAATTGAAACTAAAAATAAACTAGATGAAATAAATAGCAGATTAGAGGAAGCAGAAGAACAAATCAGTAACCTGGAGTACAGAGTAATGGAAAGTAATCAACTTGAGCGGAGGAGAGGGAAAAAATTATGCAAAAGGAGAACAGACTTGGAGAACTCAGTGACTCCATCAAGTGTAATGATATTCACATTATAGGGATCCCAGAAGAATAGAGAGAAAATGAGGCAGAACATTTATTTGAAGAAATACTAGCTAAAAACGTCCCGAGATTGGGGAAGGAAACAGAAATTCAGATCCAGGAGACACAAAGATCCCCAACAAAATCAACCAAAGGAGTTCACATCAAAACACACAATAATCAAAATGGCAAAAAGTAGTGATACAAAAAGAAATTTAAAAGCACTGTGAGAAAAGAACACAGTTACATACAAGGGAAACCCTTTAGGCTCTCAGCAAATTTTTCAGCAGGAACTTGGCAAGCCAGAAGGTAGAGAATAATATATTCAAAGCACTAAAAGGGAAAAAAAATCTTCATCTAAGAATATTCTATCTGGTAAGATCATCTCTTCTATTATTAATAATTAATAATAAAAATCTCTCCTATTATTCAGAATAGGAGAGATAAAGAGTTTCCCAGACAAACAAAAGTTAAAGGAGTTTATGACCAGAAAACCAGCCCTCCAAGAAATGTTAAGTGGAACTCTTTGGGTGGAAAGGAAAGACCATCAGTAAGAGTGAGAAAAGTAGGAAGCACAAAGTAAAAATAAGTGTATCTGTAAAAATTAGTCAAGGGATTCACAAAATGAGAGGATGTAAAGTATGACACCATCTAGCTAAAATGTGGAGAGGAGAGGAGTGAAAAATGGATTTAAATTTAAGTGACCATCAATTTAACATAGGCTGCTGTATGAAGAAAATGTTATATACAAACCTAAGTAACTGCAGAACAAAAACCAATAATAGATCTGCGAAATATAAAAAGAAAGGATTCCAAGTATATCACTAAAGAAAGCCAACTTATGGTGAAAGAAGAGAGCAAGGGAAGAAATGAACAGAGAAGATCTCTAAAATAACCACAAAGCAAATAACAAAATGGCAATAAATACGTACCTATCAGTTATTACTTTGAATGTAAATGGACTAAATGTTCCGATCAAAAGACATCAGGTGACAGAATGGATAACAAAACAAGACCCAGACAAATGCTGCCTACAAGAGACTTATCTGAGAAGTGAGGACACCTGCAGATCAAAAGTGAGGGGATGGAGAAACATTTGTCATGCAAATAGATGGGAAAAGGAAGCCAGGGCAGCAATACTTATATCAGACAAAATAGACTTTAAAACAAAAGATTGTAACAGGAGACAAGGACAGTATATGATACTAAAGGGACAATTCAACAAGAAGATATAACAATGGTAAATATTTATGCAACCAGATACCTATATGTGATACCTATATATGGAAAACCCTAAATTCCACCAAATTTAAAATTTAGTAACAAATATAAAGGAACTAATCAATAATAATGCAATAACAGTGGGGGACTTCAACACCCCACTTACGTCAATGGATGGATAATCTAAGCAGAAAATCAACAAGGAAAGAGTGTCTTTATATGCCATACTAGATAAGATGGATTAAACAGATCCATTCAGAACATTCCACCCCAGAAAGCAGGATACACATTCTTTTCAAGAGCACATGGATCATTCTCTAGAATAGAGATCACATATTAGCCCACCAAACAAGCCTCAACAAATTTAAAAAGAGCCCAGCCATGCCATGCATATTTTCTGACCAAAATGCACTGAAACTGGAAATCAACTACAAGAAAAAGTCTGGAAAGACTATAAATACATGGAGATTAAATAACATGCTAATAAACAATGAATGGGTCAACCAAGAAATCAAAAAGGAAATCAGAAAATACTGGGATAAATGAAAATGAAAACACAATGTTCCCGAATCTTTGCAATATAGCAAAAGTGGTCCTAAGGAGGAGGTAGAGAGCAATAGAGGTCTACTTCAAGAATCAAGAAAAATTTTAAATAAACAACATAAATCTTACACCTAAAGGAACTAGAAAAAGAACAACAAACCTGAAACCATCAGAAGAAGTGATAAAGATTAACACTGAAATAAATGAAATAGAAGCTTAAATTTAAAAAAACAATAGAACAGATTAATGAAACCAGGAACTGATTCTTTGAAAAGATGAACAAAACTGATAAACCTCCAGTCAGATTTAAAAGAGAGACACACACACACAGAGAGAGAGAGAGAGAGAACTAAAAATCAGAAATGAAAGGAGAAAAAACAACTTATATTATATTATGAAAAATATATGCCAACAAACTGGACAACGTAGAATAAATAAATTCTTTTTCTTTCTTTCTTTCTCTATTTCTTTCTTTTTCCTTTTTTGTATATTTTTTTTATTGGAGTTCAGTTTGCCAACATATAGCATAACACCCAGTGCTAAATTCTTAGAAACATGTAACCTAACAAATATAACAAAACTGAATCAGGAAGAAAGAGAAAATTTGAACAGACCAATTACTGAGAATGAAATTGAATCTGTTATCAAAAGATTCACAACAAACAAAAGTCTAGGACCAGATGGCTTCATAGGTGAATTCTACCAAACATTTAAAGAAGAATCAATACATATTCTCCTCAAGCTGTTCAAAAAATAGAAGAGGAAGGAAAACTTCCAAATTCATTCTATGAAGCCAGGATTACCAAAACTAGAATAAGACTCTACCAAAAAAGAGAACCACAGGCCAATTTCTCTGATGTAAGTAAGTATAAAAATCCTCAACAAAATACTAGCAAACTGAATCCACAATACATTAACAAAAAAATCACCATGATCAAGTAGAATTTAATCCTTGGATGCAAGGGTGGTATAATAATCGCAAACCAATCACAAACCAATCAGCATATTACATCACATCACAAGAGAAAGGATAAAAATCATAGAATCATTTCAATACATGCAGAAAAAGCATTTGACAAAGTATAACATCCATTCATGATAGAATCATTCTGATGGAATCATCAGAGAAATTGGCCTGTAGTTCTCTTTTTTTGTAGAGTCTCATTCTGGTTTTGGTAATCCTGGCTTCATAGAATGTTGACAAAGTACAACATCCATTCATGAAAAAAACCTCAACTAAGTAGGTTTAGAGGGAACATACCTCAACATAATAAAGGCCATATGAGAAAAACCCACAGCTAACATCACACTCATTGGTAAAAAACTGAGAGCTTTTTCACTAAGGTCAAAAACAATACAAGAATGTCCACTCTTACCACTTTTATTCAGTATGGTGCTAAAAGTTCTGGCCATAGCCATCAGGTAAGATAAAAGCAATGAACACCATCCAGATTGGTAAGGAAGAAGCACAATTTTCACTATTTGCAGATGACATGATACCTATATATGGAAAACCCTAAATTCCACCAAAAAACTACTAGAACTGATAAGGCATTCAGTAAGGTCACAATAGAAAACCAATGTACAGAAATCCACTGCATTTCTATACACTCATGATGAAGTGGCCAAAAGAGAAAGAAAACAACCCAATTTATAATTGTATAAAAAATAAAACACTTTCAAATAAATTTAGCCAAAGAGATGAAAGACCTATAGTCTGAAAACTATAAAACATTAACAAAGGAAATTGAAAATGTCACAAACAAACATGAAGACTTTAAAATGTCCATACTACCCAAATCAAACTTCAGGTTTAATGCAATCCCTATCAAAATTCCAACTGTATTTTTCAAAGAACTCAAACAGTCCTAAAATTTGTATAAAACTACATAAGATTTCAAATGGCCAAAGCAATCTTGAAAAAGAAACACAAAGCTGAAGGCATCACAATTTCAAATTTCAATTCATAATTACAAAGTTGATTTGTACAAACAATATGCTATTGGCACAAAAATAGACCCATTGATCAGTGGAACAGAATAGAAAGCTTAGGGATCCCTGGGTGGCGCAGCGGTTTAGCGCCTGCCTTTGGCCCAGGGCGCGATCCTGGAGACCCGGGATCGAATCCCACGTCAGGCTCCCGGTGCATGGAGCCTGCTTCTCCCTCTGCCTGTGTCTCTGCCTCTCTCTCTCTGTGACTATCAAAATAAATAAAATTAAAAAAAAAAAGCTTTCTTTAAAAAAAAAAAAAAAGAATAGAAAGCTTAGAAAATAATCCCACTTTAAGGTCAAATACTATTTAATAAAGGAGGCCAGAATATGTAATGGGAAAAAGACAGACTCTTCAACAAATGGTGTTGGGAAAACTGGGCAACAACATGCAAAAGAATGAAACCGGACCACTTTCTTACACCAACAAAACCTTCAAAATGGATTAAGGACCTAAATGTAAGGTTTGAAACCATTAAATCCCAGAAGACAGCACAGGCAGTAATTTCTCTGACTTTGGCCGTAACAACATTTTTCTAAAAGTCTGTGTCTCCTGAGTCAAGGTAAACAACAGCAAAAATAAACTATTGAGACTATATCAAAATAAAGAGCTCTGCACAGCAAAGGAAACAACCAACAAAACTAAAAGACAACCTACTGAATGGGAAAAGATATTTACAAATGGCATACCCAATAAAGGGTTAGTATCTGAAATATATATTTTAAAAAAAAGTAGGACAACTCAACACCCCAGAAACAAACAATCCAATAAAAAATGGGCAGAAGACATAACACACATTCCTCCAAGGAAGACATCCAGATGGCCAACAGACACATGAAAAGATGCTCAACATCACTCATCATCAGGGAAATGCAAATCAAAACTAAAAGGAGGTATCACCTCACACCTGTCAAAAGGGCTAAAATCCAAAAACACAAGAAACAACAAGTGTTGGTGAAGATGCAGAGTAAAAGGAGCCCTCGTGCACTCTTGGTGGGAATGCGAGCTGGTGTAGCTGTAGCTGCTGTGAGAGGGTAGAGAAGTTCTTCAAAAAATTAAAAATAGAACCCTACATCCAATAATCACTCCTGGGTATATACACAAAGGATATGAAACAGTAATTTGAAGGGATACATGCATCCCTATGTTTGTTGCAGCATTATTTACAGTAGCCAAGATAGGCAGCAGCCTGTGTCCATAAATAGATGCATGGATAAACATGTGGTTATACATACAATGGAATATTATTCCGCCATTAAAAAAGAATGAAATCCTGCCATTTGTGGCAACATAAATAGATGGAGATTGTATAATGCTAAACAAAATAAGCCAGTCAGAGAAAGACAACCATATGACTTCACTCATATGTGGAATTTAAGAAACAACAAAACAAATGCACGAAGGGGCGGGGACCAAAAACCAAAAATTCGGACTCTTATCTCTAGAGATTAAACGGATGGTTATCAGAGAGGAGGTGGGTGGGATGGGTGAAATAGAGGAACAGGATGAGGAGCGCACTTACCTTGATGAGCACTGAGTTATAGACCGGAATTCCTGAATCGCCGTATTGTACACCAGAAAATAATATAACACTGACTGTCAAGTACTACACTACAATTAAAATTTTTTAAATTCCTTTAACACAGAAGCTGCATGTCAAAGCTGAGCGCTTTTTGCTTTGTTTTTCAGATGGCCTCAACCAGTTTGGTCTGACAACCAACGTTAGGTTTCGAGGTTGCATCCGGTCTCTGAGGCTCACCAAAGGCACGGGCAAGCCACTGGAGGTCAATTTTGCCAAGGCCCTGGAGCTACGGGGCGTCCAGCCTGTATCATGCCCAGCCAACTAATACAAATAAGTTTTAACTCCAAGAGTGGTCCTTCAAGTATATCAAGTAAAACAAATATATCTTAACCATATATGTTATTAAAACTAATTTGTGCATGTATATTGACTTCTTTCTGTATTTGGTTGGTGCTAATTCAGATCCCAGCCTGAATTTAAATTCAAGTTTTCTCAAGTTCATGAATATTAAACCAGTTATTTCATTCTAAATAATTGCTTGTTTTGTGTGATTTTAAAGATGAAAGACAACTGATAAACTAATGAATTTGCAACATGCCTTGGACTCATCTCAAGAAGATCTCAGATGTAATTTGTGAAGGCAACTTTCTTGTTTGTTTTTACTAACTCCTACTAATACTTTTATCACCCTCTTCCACATACATCAGCCTTGGCTTTCTGTTCAGGCCACTGAAAACAACAGTGGATTTGGCATGTTTGATTGGGAAGAAATCAGCTCCTTTACTCCCTCTGTTTGAGAAAGCATTAGCAAATCATTTCCCTGATGCAAGTTCATTATTAGGGGGTTTAAATAGCCATATGAGTGAATATTTTTTTATGCTGAGCATATATTTAGAGAGTATAGATGAGATTCAGGCCAGAGAGCTTAATTACTTGATTTTTCTGTTTGATAATGATTTATAGGCTTTGGGGAGACACCAGAACCAAGTTCCAGAATGACAATTAAGCACACATTTGATACTACAGTATCGACACTCTGGGCTCCTTCATTTTGCAGTGAAAATCACAATATTCATAATCACAGGGGAGTAATGCTGAAATGCATTTTTACTTACCAGGAAACAATAAACCAAAAACTTAATAAAAGTACATCGCTGAGTCTTTTTGAGTCGTAATTTGACCTAACAAATTCATTTCCTAAAAAATGTGTTTATTTTTCTTTTATCCACTATTTAAATCCTATTCAAAGGGCTCTGTGAGAAGACTGGCCTAGATTTTATTCATCAACTTAGGAAGGGAGTGTTTCCATTGCCATCTTCAGTAGAAATCGTTAAATCTAATAATGCCGAACATTTAAAAGAAGAGATCGCATGGTGATTTTAGCAGAAGAAGAATCATCCCACAAGGGACAAGAAGGTGCTGTTGCTAATAAAGGAGATGGTAACTCGCTCAGCATTCTATCATTGGTTGGTTGCTTGTTACCATTTGCCTACACAGCCTCATTCCAGAGCAAGGGATTCTCAATCAGGGCTCCACTTTGGAATTATCTGAGAAGATTGACTTGGTCTAGGATGCAGTCTGGGCATGAGGGTTTTTAAAAAGCTTCCCAGGCAATCCTAAAGTGCCATCAGGAACAAGAACCACTGTTCCTAAAGAGGAAAATTATCCACTATGCCGCAAGTTTAGAGTCATCTGAGAATCTGTGGTTGACTTTGTCTTGGCTACCCCCTCACACACAAAAATTATATTGAATCAAGTTAATGCTTTTTGAGCCATCTTTAAGCAATAGAACTCTTTGAAAACCAATGTGTTTCGAAAGTGAAGATGTTACTTCTGCACTGAACACTGATAAGACTTGGGCTTATCTGAAAAAAAGTGGATAAACAAAAATAAAGATGCTAAGTTCCTAAATTAAAAGGCCTTTCTTTCCTGAAGCCTGAACAGAAAGAAATATTACCAATTTGAAAGCAAAGGTACCTAATTAACAGTCCTATCAGAGTCAAGCCCTGTTGAAGTCAATTTGTATGTGAGTGCCTTAGAATGGTGGAGTCGGAGGGGCACCTGGGGGGCTGTTGGTTGGGTGACCTACTGTTGGTTTCAGCTCGAGTGGTGGCCTCAGAATCTTGGGATTGGGCCCTGTGTTACAATCTGTGCTCATCATGGAGTCTTCTGGGGTTTCTCTCCCTCTTCCTCTGCCCCTACCCCTGCATAAACCTGTCCACTCACTTGCTCTCTCTTTAATTAAAAAAAAAAGTGTTTGAGTTGGAAGGGCCCTTTGAAATCCATAAATACAGTGATTCTCAATTCTTACTAGACATTGAAATTGCCTTGAGTACATAAGAATCATATCTGGATATCAGCCTAGACCTTAAATAATCTCCAGATAGGGCTCTGGCATTGGCATTTTCTAAACATCTCCAGCTGATTCCAGTGTATGACTAAGGCTGAGAACTTGCATTTCTACTGCCCCCATATTTTATGGAGAAACTGGACCCAAGCAGGATTCACTGCATCGGGTACTGGCTAAATTTGTCCCATACAAAATCCATATTCCAAAATGGATCACGAATTTGTATGGACAAAGTTTGTCCAAATTCTGAGATGAGAAATAAGGAAATTTTGTGAATAGGAAAAGTTTCCCTCACATATTTTAAATTAATTTTCTACCTCAACAATCAGATTCTTAGCCCAAAACAAAGCATTTCCTTCATCCAACCTTATCCCCTCAATAATTTCCTCACCTCCTTCCACCCACAGCAATTATGAAGAAAGCAGAATACTTTCCATTTATTTTTCAAACACCCACTCCTACCAGGTTGTCAGCCTTCTTTAAGAAGGTGCTTTGCACCTCAGAGGGAAAACATTTAGGAGGGGAGTTTTACTAAAGTTACCATGGTGAACACAGCTGACAAAGGAAAATAAGGAACTGAGCAGATTTCAACCCCAAAGCACTAGAACACTGCCAGACACTTAAAGCTTCAATTAGTGATTTCAAAAATCATAACTACTTTCTTCTTCTTTGATTTAGCCTATTATCTCTAACTACAGAACTCTTCTAGATTTTCTGCTTAACAGAAAAAGACTATAAAATGGAAAATCTCAATTTTATGTTAATTATTTGCTGAATTATTTGGGAATAAAATTGGTATCTACAATATATCATGGAAACAAAATGCAATAGTTTTCACAAGTGCAAGGTGTAGTCCTTCACCACCACTTGCGAGAGATGACTTCTTGCTGATGCCATTTTATTTCTATTTTTCAATATCTTTTAATCTCTCTTGAATCAAGAGAAAGATACAAACCAATGTACTGTACTCATTTGCTTGACTGAGAGTAGCACATGCCTCAGACCCAAAGGGTACCCCAAGGGAAGGGTACCCTCAGGCTGGGCCTGAGTTCTCTTATTTTAGAATCTTGATAATTCAGGTTAGTGATTCAAACTCACTGACGTTTGTGTCAGATACCTAAGTGAGCATGAAATTTGTGCCCATTGTCAAAGCAAGAGTGTTATGACATGAACTGTGCTTTCCCCTCTACAAATTCATCTGCTGAAGTTCTAGCCCACGGTACCTGAAAATTTGCAGATGGGGCTTTAAAGAGCCCCAATTTAGTTATGATAAAAATGAAGTCATGTGGGTAGGCCCTAATCCAACATGATGGATGTCCTTATAAGAAGAGATTAAGACACAGACAGACATAGGGACAAGACTAGGTGAAGACACAGAGAGAAGATGGCCATCGAAGCCCAGGAGAGAGGCCTCTAGAAGAAACCAACCCTGCCAACACCTTAAACTGAGATATCTAGCCTCCAGAATTGTGAGAAAATAAGTTTCCATTGTTTAAGCTACCTACTTGGTGGTACGTGGCTATGGCAGTCCCAGCAAACAAATGCAGAGCCTTTCAACATACATACATACGTATATACAGCATCAGCATATTTCAGTTTCCTTGAGAATGACGTGTATATCAGAGAAATCAATTATTTTGAACAGTGAGCATTATAATTTACATAAATGAATAGAAAAAATTGAAAAAAAAAAGAATATTCACAACATACTTAAATAGAGGAAGTTGTTTTCATATGTGCTTGGGGATATTAGGAATAGCTACATAGTAATTATAAATCAAAAAAATGATGTTCAATAACACCACTTATTGAACTTTTCAGCAGAATGGATTCTCTGGAGAGTTTTTCTGGTTTGTATACTAAGGTTTAGAGAACTACTAATTTACCCTTGGATAAATCAAAGCTCTGCTTTATTTGGGCAAGTTGTGTCTTTGGAGCTCAGCCCTCTGCAGGGACATACCTAATAATATAAAAGGTGGTAGCAGTGGAGGTGGTAAGATGTAATTAGATTCTGATATATTTTGGAGATGGATTAGTGTTTCCTGCAGAATTGCCTGTGGAGTATGAGAAAATAAGGTGCTGATAACTTCTGGTCATATGGAAGAACAGAGCAGCCATTATTCAGAGATGGGGGTTGTACTTGAAGTGAGCTTTTTACAAAAAGGAAAACCAGATGATTTGTTTTAGATGTATTAGTTTTAAACTACCCATTAGGGGGGATCCCTGGGTGGCGCAGCGGTTTGGCGCCTGCCTTTGGCCCAGGGTGCGATCCCGGAGACCCCGGATCGAATCCCACGTTGGGCTCCCGGTGCATGGAACCTGCTTCTCCCTCTGCCTGTGTCTCTGCCTCTCTCTCTCTCTGTGTGTGTGACTATCATAAATAAAGAAAAAATTAAAAATATATTTAAAAAAATAAATAAACTACCCATTAGGTATCTAAGGACACAGTACCATAGGCAGGTGGATAATGAGTCAAAGTTCAGAAAACAGGTCTAAGCTATAGATATAAATACAGGAGTTATCAGAATATTGATGTTATTTGTAGCCACACTATAGGAGAACGAGATCACCAAGGGAGTGAGAGTAGGCAGGGGAATATGGACACACCAAAATGAAGAGCATTAAGAGTATGGGTATCACAAAAATTAGAACTTGAAAACAGGAAAAAGAAATTGCAGGGTTTTCTTTTTTTTTTTAAGATTTTATTTATTTATTCATGAGAGACACAGAGAGAAAGAGAGAGAGAGAGGCAGAGACACAGGCAGAGGGAGAAGCAGGCTCCATGCAGGAAGCCCAACACGGGACTCGATCCCAGGACTCCAGGATCACACCCTGGGCTGAAGGCAGCACTAAACTGCTGAGCCACCCGGGATCCCCAGGGTTTTCTCTCAGTGCAGTACTGGGCTTGACTTTCTATCGACTGGGCTAGTTTACAACCCTATAGGGGCAAAGGTATCTTGTAGATTTCTGTCTCAGAAACGTAAACAAATTTTCTGGTTGAAGGTAAGAATTTTTTATCTGAGAAATCTTGTCCTAAAATCCCTTTATGTGTATGTCTGTGTGTATATAGATTCTCAAATGCTTTTTTTTTTTTTTTTAAGATTTTATATAGGGCAGCCCAGGTGGCGCAGCAGTTTAGTGCCGCCTTCAGCCTGGGGTGTGATCCTGGAGACCGGGGATCGAGTCCAGCGAATGAATAAATAAATAAATAAATAAATAAATAAATAAATAAATAAATAAATAAAATCTTTAAAAATAAAATAAAATAAATAGAAACAAATAAATAAAGATTTTATATATTCATGAGAGACACAGAGAGAGGCAGAGACACAGGCAAAGGGAGAAGCAGGCTCCCTGCAGGAAGCCTGATGTGGGACTCAATCCCAGGACCCCGGGTTCATGACCTGAGCTAAAGGCAGACGGTCCACCACTGAGACACCCAGGTGTCCCTCAAATGCTCTTTAGACCAGTTTATCACCTTATTTCTTCCCTCCTTAATTGAGTAAATAAAATCTTTGACATGTGTTCATAGTATATTTGCCTGAGAGTCATAAATATTCAGCCTTTTGAAAATTATACTTTAGCAGGGCAGAAGGGGAGTCCAGCTTAAATAAAAACCAAAAATCAAGTCACACATTTTGTTCATTTATGAATTAAGTGTCCAGCTCTTGGTTTTGGCTCATGTCATGAGAGTGAGCCCTGTGTTGGGCTCCATTCTCAGCAAGGGGTTTGCTTAAGATTCTCTCTCTCCCTCGCCTCTGCCTCTGCCCTTCCCCCTGCTTGCATGCTCTCTCTCACACGCACACATGCTCTCTCTTGAATAAATAAATAAATCTTTTTTTAAAAACTGAAATATCAACATGAAAAACTGCTCACTGCAGATGGAGAAAGGCATGCCGTATGGACTAAGACAGGATGAACAAGAAAAACATAATATCCAGTATGAGCCCCAAATCAACACTCACCAAACAGATGCTACAAATTTTAGGTGACAATGTTTCACTGAGATGTATTTTGCAGTAGAAACTCTATAGGGCATATTCCAGGGTTAAAACTGTTGTGATTTACTTAATTAAATAAATGATGGTTCATGAGTCTTCCAAGAGGTATCAAATAAAGCCAGCCAACCTCTTTCTGTATAAACAGATGGAGATGGAAGAAGAAAGGGAGGAAAAAAAAGAGAAAGATTGAGACTTTTCTCTTTTTAAAGGCAATGCCCACTTTAAATATATAGTAATATAGTAAATATACAGAATTTATATCAATTTAATATAAGAATTCATATTAATATTTCGATTAAAATTTTAGCAGTGTGTTGTGGCATCAAAAATGGATCAAAGCTATATAATCTAATGTTCGCAGTTTTTATATTTTTGTACTATAAAACATCAATTGGTTTAGCTTAACATTTTTCATTTTTTATTTCTCAATTACAATTAAAAGAAAAAGTTTTCCACTACCACATGCAGGCAGTTCTCAAAAACAACATATTATTACTGTAAATAATTTAATACCAGTAAATAAATAGTTAACTAAATATAATTTAACAACTTATTTTCTTTTAAATTAGTTTCTAATGTATTAGAGATAATTATGATACATCGCATATAATTTTTTATCAGATGCATAAATTAGGAATCTGATGAGGAAAATTTGCAGAAATTAACTCCATCATAGTCACAACATCAAGGTGCCCAGCATCTCAGCATCTCTCTATGGGCTGGTAAACCTACTAAATAACTGAAAACTTGAGGTAGGGATTATCAGAAACACTAAAAGGGGATTAATGCGGAATTTTTTCAGGGGGATATAACAAATAGCAAGTTTGTAAAAAATTGTGTAATGATCCAAATAATATAGGTTTGAAGCAATACAACATATATAATTAAACTGAATTCATAAACTATGCTAGAATATTATGTTTAAAAGTATAGGTTAATAAATAGCTTCCCAAATGTTCTGAATCTACCAGGTACAAATGGGTTCAAGTGGGTCCAGAGCTTCATCTCTGAAAAAGTCCAGTAGTAATAAGAGTCATGGGAGAACAAAGTTCTTAATTAAGGGGATAACTGGAAAGAAATACAACAGGAACTGAAGATATCAGAAACCAGATATTGAAATCAAAGGAGACTCTTTGAATTAAAAGATTGCCAAAATCCCTTTTCCTTAGAAGACTATGAAAAGTCAAAACTTTATAAAAAGAAAAATAAATAAATAAAAAGACAACTATTTGTTTAAATCAACCTTTCAATTAAGAATGAATTATTTTCATGCTCATGGATTGGAAAAAGTAATATTATTTAAATGTCCATTCTACCCAAAGCAACCTACAGATTTTTAAGCAATCCCTATGAAGTTACCAAAAGCATTTTTTCACAGAAATAGAACAAACAATCCTAAAATTTACTGTATGGAACCACGAAAGACTCCGAATAGCTAAAGTTATCTTGAGAAGGAAGGGCAAGGCTGGAGGTCTCACAATCTCAGATTTCAAGATCTACTACAAACCTATCATCATCAAAACAGTGTGGTACCTGCACAAAAACAGACACAGAGATCAATGGAGGAGACTAGAAAACCCCAAAATAAAGCCATTCTATATAGTCATTAATCTATGACAAAGGAGGCAAGGATACACAGTGGGGAAGATACAGTCTCTTAATAGACGGTGTCAGGAAAACTGGGCAGCTACATGCAAAAGAATGAAACTGGACCACTTTCTCACACCATACACAAAAATAAAACTCAAAATGGAATAAAGACCTAAAAGTAAGGCCTGAAACCATAAAACTCAAGAAGAAAAAATAGGCAGGAATTTATTTGACATCAGCAACATTTTTCTAGTTATGTTTCCTCAGGCAAGGGAAACAAAAGGAAAAAAAAAAAAAACTCCTGGGATTCTGCCAAAATAAAAACGCTCTTGCACAGAGAAGGAAATCATCAAGAAAAAAAAAGGGCAACCTACTGAATCAGAGAAGATCTTTGCAAATGCTTATATCCAATAAAGGGTTAAATATATAAAGAACTTCTACAACTCGACAGCAGATAAAAACCCAAATAACACAATTAAAAATTGGGCACAGAACCTGAATAGACACACTTCCAATAAAAGACACACACATAGCCAACAGACACGTGGAAATATGCTCAACATCACTAATCACCAGGGAAATGCAAATCAAAGTCACAGTGAGGTATCACCTTACACCTGTAAGAATGGCTATAATCAAAAAAAAAAAAAAGACAAAAAATAACAAGTGTTGGCAAGAATGTGGAGAAAAAGGAATCCTTATGCACTGTTGGTGGGAACATACATTGGTGCGGCCACTGTGGAGAATAGTATGGAGGTTCCTCAAGAAGTTAGAAATACTGTATGATACAGTAATTCCACTACTGAGTATTTACCCAAAGGAAAAGAAAATACTAGAAAAGATATATGCACGTCTATGTTTACTGCAGCATTATTTACAATAGCCAAGGTGTGGAAGCAGCCCAAGTGCCCATCAATAGAAGAATGGATAAAAAAGATGGGGAAGGTGGGGTGTGTGTGTGTGTGTGTGTGTGTATTTATAAGTATAAATAAATAAATACATATTTATTATATATATAATAAATATATATACACATATGTATATATACACATATATATACACACACACATATATCTATACACATATGTATATATATATATATACACATAATAGGATACTACTCATCTATTAAAAATATGAGATCTTCATCTGTGACAACTTGGATGGACCTAGAGGGCATTACGTTGAATGGAATAAGTCAGAGAAAGACAAATACTATATAATTATAATATTATATAATTTCACTTATATGTGGAACCTAAAAAACAAAACAAATGGATAAAAAAATGAAACAAAAGGCAGAAACAGATCCATAAATACAGAGAACAAACTATGACTGTCAGGGGAGGGATGGGTGAAGGGGAGTGGGAGATACTGGCTTCCAGTTATGGAACGATAAGTCACAGGGATAAAAGGCCCAGCATAGAGAATAGAACCAATGGTGTTGTAAGAGCCTCGTACAGTGACGGATGGGAGCTGCAGTCGTGGCAAGCATTACATACAGAGTTGTCCAATCACTGTGTGGGACACCAGAAACTAACGTGACACTATGTTGACTACACTTTTATAAAAAAAAGAAAAGTTTTTTTTAAAAAAGAACAAATCATTTCTTAGCATCCATTTCTAAAAATCACATTGAGATAAACTCAGTTTATGCAACAGTTGTAAGAGCTCATATGTAATAAAATATTGGGGAAAGTAATATACTCTATCTTGTGTAGGTTTTTTAAAATCCTTTCAAAGGTAAGAAAAAGGTACATTTATTGAACTGATTGAGCTATGAAAGACACATATTCCAAATTAGTTCCTCTTGCTTCTGAGAAGAATTCCCTACATTTCCTTCAGGGACCTGTCCCTCCCACTATTCCTACACCAGAAATGGGTGCTGACAATTCAATCGGTGAATCCCATCCCATCCTCTGACCTGCAGTGACTCGCATACTAAGGGATCCGATTAGAACCGATGAGTTTTCTGGAAGGCCTGTGTGAAAAGACGTGCCATCATCCAAGCTACTGCAGAGTGTGCATAAGGAGGTGACAGCTGGGATGGTTGCATCCAGCTTGTCACTAAGTGGGGAGCGCCCACATCTGCCAAGGGACCTCAGGATGGAACCCAAGGATGAAGCTGATACTGCAAAAGGCAGAGGAGAGAAATCGCATCTCCGGTGAGCTAACTTCAGCTGAAGCCTGTCACAACTCTGGCCTAGTCAGTTACAGGCACCAGGATAATTTTTTTTTTATTGTTAAAGCCAATATTAGAGTTTTTCTCTGCCTTGGAACATTCAATTCTTACTGACAGACATGCTAACTCTACGCTACCTTACACACACACTCTCCAAGTTAAGCCTCCCTGATTGATCAAATCAATATGGCAGCCGGGAAACATCGGGTAGTCCAAACCCACCTATACAGTAACACCCCTCCCTGGTGGCCCAGAGGTGGGAGCAATCTGGAGGGTAGGATTACATCAGAAACTCGAAAATCTGTTCCACGGTAGCATACAAGCAAGACAAAACCAGAAAAAGTCGGTGCTAAATCTAGGGTGCATAGAAGTTCAGGAGAGAAGGGGCTCTGTGGGGCCATCTGGAGAGGCTTTGAGTTCCTGGCAGGACTTTAAGATCCTGACCCTCATCCCGTTTCTGATCACCAGCTATGATTCTGCACCCAATTCCAGTGTGTGAGGGTTTCCCGCCCTCAGCAAGCAATTCTCAGACGCCAGTTGGCTCCTCTATGACTTAATGCAACTTTGACTTTGTCTACCTGGAGGTAGCATGAGATCCCGCAGGCCAAGGGCTCAGTCCTTAGACAGTGACCCGCCCCTCCAACTTCACATGTAATCGGAAGTCCAGGGTGTCACCTGTGCTTCTGATATAGATCAAAGATTCCAATGACCCTCTCCTTGAGTTTGCTTAATTTACTAGAGCTGCTCAGAGAAACATTTTGCTTACTAGATTACTGGTTTATTATGAAAAAATGTAACTCGGGAATATCCAGATGGATGAGATATGGAGATCAAGGTATGGGGAAAGGTTGCAGAGCTCTTATGTCTTCTCTAAGTGGGCCTCCCTCCCCCAATCTCCAAGTGATCACCAACCCGGGGGCTCTCTGAACATGATGACATTACAGAAGCACGATTGATTAAATCACCAGTCATTGGTGACTGATTCGACCTCCAGCCCTTCCCTCCTTCCTGGGAATTCAGGGGCAGGGATAGGGGACTGAACTGAAGTTCTGATCTTCTAAGCACAGGGTTGTGTCTCCAGACAAACAACCCTGTTGTTAGTTACCTACTGTGTTTTCCAAAAGTCATTTCATTAACATAATAAAGATACCTTTCTTGTCCCTAATACTTAGGAAATTCCAGTGGTTTCAGGAGCTCTGTGCCAAAAATCCGAAGAACACCAAATATATATTTCTTATTATAAAACACAGTATCACAGATTTGAACTTGGCCATAAGGGATTTGGGAAGGAGAAGGGAAGGTAATACTAATAGGGAAAGCTGAAACCTATATCATATTTTAATAAAATATTTATCAACAGAAACACACATTGAAAAGAAGTGAACTGACATGTTGAAACTAGAGCTTTTCTGATATTCCCAGAGAGATTTTTAAGAATTATGCGGTGTCTCTTAGAATCCTTCCAAAAAGACAGCTGATAAATGAATTTCTAAACTAGGTACTGGTTTTGAAATGAAAGTTTTATCACCACAACTAAAAAATATTTAGTCATTGATTAAATGATAATGAGTTTTTTAAATCCTTCTTCTTTCTTCCCCTGCTTCTAAACAACCTTATCTGCTTGATAAATCAATCTAAATTGCTCCATAATTTAAAGGCCTAGTGTCTACTCAAAATGTTTGGTTTCTGTGCTTATTGCAGTCCACATAGTGCAAATATGAAAAAAAATCTAATTTTCTTAATGGAAGGGCTATAATTGACTCAATCTAATGTAGTTCTGAAAGATTAATAAAGCTACTTTTCCTCATGGCAGTAAGACAGACATTAAATAAAAACATCTCTCAAGAGTGAACAGTAATCCCAGTGACCTCTTTCTCATTATCTGCAAACCCTTTATAAACTCATATAAGTGGAATTTGGTCACTGGATTCACAGTCATTTCTACTGAACTAAACTAGATTGTTTTCCCACTCAAGTGGAATAAAAATTGTAAAATTTATACAATGAACTTTTTTATGCTCTCTAAATCAGATGTCTCGGAAGTGAGAATTTTCAAATTCTAAAATGAGATACTAATATTCATAGATTAATAAATTATAAAATGCCTCTTCTACCTTTCATTTTTAACTGTCTTCTCCCTTTCCTCTGCCTTTCCACTGTGCCATTCTCTTGTTTAAAAAAAAAAAAAATTCAGGGGCACCTGGGTGGCTCAGTGGTCGAGCATCTTCTCCCTCTGCCTGTGTCTCTGCCTCTCTCTGTGTCTCTCATGAATAAATACATAAAATCTTAAAAAAAAAACTTGATGAATGCCAGATTAAGATCAACAGACATGGCTATTAAAAATAAGAAAAGAAACAAATCAACAACAACCACAACAAAAGAGAGAAAACAGACTCCTAAAGAGCAAACGGATGGTTACCAGTTGGGAGGTGGGCGGAATGGGTAAGAGAGGTGAAGAGGATTGGGGCACACTTCAGTGATGAGCACTGAGTAACACACAGGATTGGCGAACCACTATGCTGAAGGCCGGAAGCTAATTTAACTGTGAATCACACTGGAATTACATAAAAGAGGAGTTTGTTGCTCGTTCTTCATCTGGCACCTCCTATGGAGTGCCCCTTATATGCAAGGTGTTGGCCAGGTGCTGGGGACCCCGCGGCTAGCAGGACAAGGGGAATCCTTCATCTCTTCCATTATTGTGGGAGAGAGAAGTAGGGGGAGCAGTGAAATAACCGACCGACCAACCTTTTGCAGTAAGTGCCTCAAAGGAGACAAACAAGAGACCACGCCAGAGAGAAACGATGGGCCGCAGCCTCAACATAGGTGTCCAGGGAAGGCTCCCTGAGCAGGTGATCCTTATGCTGACGCATAAAAATGTGGAGAGACAATTAGGTGAACTGGATGTGCGTGGGGAGGGGGGGCCGCATCGTCCTGGAAGGCAGTGCACGCAGAGGGACTAGACAGTGCAAAGACGCTGACGCTGGACGGATGTCCGCCAGGGGTGAGAAGCGAACCAGTGTGAGCAGGGGACAGCAAGCCCCGAGTCTGGACGGTGACAGAGCCACATCAGCGGGGTGCTACAGGCCGGGGGCTGAATTTGGCTACCGGTCTAGGAACCATGAGAAGCCATGGAAGGACACTGGACGAAGGGCCTGATTCCATTTCTGTTGCTGCACAACTAGAGACCCAGCCAGAGGGGTCTTGGAGTAGATGAAAGCGGATCCGCAGCAATTCTGGCAAAAAGATAATGACGGTGTGGACTCAGGTGTGTTTGTAGAAAGAGCGAAGAGGATAAGCTGTGGGAGGTCTCGAAGAAGCAGTTGGACCTGCAGATGGATTGGGTGCACGGGAGGTGCCTGAGGGAGAGGGAGGGAGGGGGCATCTAGAGACAGCTTTTAAATTTCGGATTTGGAGATCCCTGGGTGGCGCAGCGGTTTGGCGCCTGCCTTTGGCCCAGGGCGCGATCCTGGAGACCCGGGATCGAATCCCACGTCGGGCTCCCGGTGCATGGAGCCTGCTTCTCCCTCTGCCTGTGTCTCTGGCTCTGTCTCTGGCTCTGTCTCTCCTTCTATCTCTCAAGAATAAATAAATCAAGTCTTTAAAAAATAAATAAATAAATAAATTTCGGATTTGAATGACCATGTAGACAACCGTGATGCCATTTACTGAAATAAGGAAGATAGATGGTGGGGGAGGGGGAGCCAATTAGATTGCTGTTGGCTAACAGAAAACTCATTTGCTTTATTTTTTTTTTTCCCAAGCCAGACTGTATCCAGCTTTATTAAAGATACTTTTCATAAACAATCATGGTATTTCAGGCAGGACATCGGCGGACGATTGCTCACAGTATACAACAACCTTCAAACTCCCTTCTTCAGCGGACCACCAAAATCAGGAAGCCACTGTGAAACCCAAGGAAGTCTTCACGTGATGCTCTGAACGGGGAAAGTTTAGAGTTGACAGTTCACCTGTAGCATGTTGTTTAACAACTTTTCACAAGCCGATCCTGACTTTCAGGAAATGAAATGAAAATGGCAGAATTATCAATCTGAAGATCCACAAGCTAAAAAAGGGAACTCTTTTGAGGGACGCCATCTCAGTGGCAACCCTGTCAAGTCCAGATTGCCTGACATACTGGGAACCATTTCATGGGGTCAGGTTCCAACAGGTCTCTGGATTTAAGGGTGTCAAGTCTATGTTGAAGGCAGAGAGGAAGAAGAGGACATAAAAAAATGAATTTTAGTTTTTCCACACCACCAAGGTGGCTCCTGTGTGTCAACATCAAGGAATCCCTCCTCCTAGGAGCCAAGAGGAAGTTTCTCAAAACTAGAAGGGGAAGGTGATTTTCCCTCTTGTTATCCATCTAGCTTTGGAGATATTCTATTAGTGACATGTGCCCTTCCCCCAAAACAAAAATGAAGTGTTCCGTGTGCTAACAACATAGCTCAAAAAAAAAAAAAAGTAAAACAAAATTCTGCATTTTTATAAAACTTGATAAAAAAAATAGTATTTCAAACTGTACAGTCACCAGAAGCACACAGTTATCAAAAATGCACACACTTCACTTGGCATCTCCAGCACCTTCAGCTTCTGTGCCTGGTCCATTTTGGCATCTCCCCTTTCTGCAGGGCTATTTCCATCCTTGCCAGCATCAGCTTTCCCCTTTTGCCTTTTGGGTACCTTCTCTCCCTTCTTTGCAGGGGCCTTTTTAGGCTTGGGC
Organism: Vulpes lagopus; assembly: GCF_018345385.1. NCBI lineage: Eukaryota > Metazoa > Chordata > Mammalia > Carnivora > Canidae > Vulpes > Vulpes lagopus. The sequence continues at coordinate 125,387,984 of NC_054825.1, forward strand.
TCTGGCTTGGGAGGAGCAGGTTTAGCAGACAGCCTTGCAGCTCTTCTCTGTGTCTCATCCTTCACCTTGCCTTTATCTCCTGTAGCCTCCCCTTCAGCCCTTCTCTTGGGCATGGGGCCATGGCGGGGATGCAGGGGCCCGCGGGCTTTGGCCGGTCCGGGGCTCGTTCTCGCCTCCTCTTCTTCCCACTGCTCCAGTTAATTTGTATTAGATCTTTTGACAACGTGTTAGCTGATACAACTAAGAAGTGAGCAGGAGGGGTCCAGGTGCTGCCCTCCCGAGCGCTGGCTTCGCTCCTCTGCAGTCCTCTTAGTGCTCGGTTCCTTACGTAGGACTATCCTCGGCCACAGGGTGCAGCAGTTTTAGGCATGAGCATGTCTAGAGATGGGAGTGTCCATCCCAACCACTGTCTCCTTCCTAGGAGTGAAGAAAGATTTTTCTAGAAGTCCCGCAGAAGTCCCTAGTCAGGTGTTACTGGCAGAATGACCACCAGCTGCAGGCAAGGAGAAAGGGACCTCTGTATTGTTCTGTATCCATCAGGATATTTCCCTGATACTGGAGACACAATCCTGTCTCCAAAGTAAGTGAGGAAGGTGCAAATAAAAATGTATGTTCACCCAAAAACCTACATAAGAATGTTCATACCTGCTTTATTCATAACTGTCAAAAATTAGAAGCCATCAAGGTATCTTTTGATACATAAATGGGTCATAAACGGTGGCACAGTCGCACACTGAAACCTTATTCATCAATGAAGAAAATGGGAGCTCAAGCTATGGAAAGACCTGAAGGAACCCTACGTGCTTAATATTTTTTGGTGAAAGAAGCCAATCTGAGTAGATGATTGTAACAATGGGACATCCTGGAAAAAAACTGCATAGACATTAAATAGATCAGTGGTTCTATTTTTAGCTCTTTGAGGACCCTCCACACTGTCTCCCACAGTGGCTGCACCAGTTTGCATCCCCACCAACAGGGCAAGAGGGCTCCCCTCTCTCCACACCCTCGCCCACACTGTACCCTACTGTTTCCTGTGTGGTTGATGTTCGCCACTCTGACAGGCGTGAGGCAATACCTCGCTGTAGGTTTGACCCGTATTTCCCTGAGGATCCGTGACGATGAGCACTTTCCATGTGTCTGTTGGTCATCAGTATCCCTTCTCTGGAGAAATGTCTGTTCGTGTCTTCTACCCTTTTTTAAATTGGATTATTTGTTGTTGGGGTGTTGAGTTTTGTAGGCTCTTTATATGTTTGGAAACTATCTTTTATCAGATACGTCATTTGCAAATACCTTCTCCCATTCTGTACGTTGCCTTTTAGTTTTCTTGATTATTTCCCTTACTGTGCAGAAACTTTTTGTTGTGATGAAGTCCCAATAGTTATTTTTGCTTTCATTTCCCTTGTCAAAAGAGACATATCTAGACATAGCTAGTTGCTATGGCCGATGTCAAAAAGGGTACTGCCTGTTTCTCTTTTAGGATTTTTATGGTTTCAGGTCTCCCATTTAGGTCTTTAATCCATTCTGAATTTACTTTTGTGTATGGTGCAAAAAAGTGGTCCAGTTTCTTTTTTCCTTTCTTTTTTTCTTTTTTGCATGTTGCTGTCCAGTTTCCCCAGCACCTTTATCAAAGAGACTGTCTTTTTCCCCATTGGATATTATTTCTTGTTTTGTCAAAGATTATTTGACCATATAATTGTGGGTTCATTTCTGGGTTTTCTATTCTGTTCTATCAATCTATGTATCTATTTTTGTGCCAATACCATGCTGTCATGATAACTTTACAGTTTTGTAATATAACTTGACATCTGGACTGTGATGCTTCCAGATTTTTCTTTTTCAAGGTTACTCTGGCTATATGGAGTCTTTTGGGGGTTCCATACAAGTTTTAGGATCCAGCTATTACACTACCGGGTATTTAACCAAAGAATACAAAAATACTAATTCAAAGTCATACACGCACTCCAATGTTTATAGCAGCGCTATCTACAATAGCCGAGACATGGAAACAGCCCAAGTGTCTATTGATTGATGAATGGTTAAAGAAGATGTGGTGACCACGCACGCACACACACACATACACACACACACTACTTATCCATAAAATAGAATGAAATCTTGCTGGAGAGTATTATGCTACACAAAATAAGTCAGTCAGAGAAAGACAAACCCCATATGATTTTACTTATATGTGGAATTTAAGAAACAAAACAAATGAGCAAAGGGGAGAAAAGAGAGAGAGAGAGAAGCAAATTAAGAAGCAACTCTTAAGTATAGAGAATAAACTGGTGGTTACCAGAGGGAAGGTAGGGGGAGGGGGAAGGTAAATAGGCGAAGGGGATTAAGGAGTGCAGTTGTGAGGAGCACCAGGCCTTGTAATGAAGTGTTGAATCACTATATCGTTCACCTGAAACTATTACACTGTATGTTAACTCACTGGAATTTAAATAAATACTTAAAAAAACGATCAGTGGTTGTTGCCAGGGGGTGGAATGCTGGGGATTGAGGTGCAGCAAAACTATTCATCTGATAGTATTACAGTGGATACATGACGTCATCCACTGGTTAAAGCTGACTGTGTACAACACAAATGTAAACATTGATGCCAACTATGGATTTCAATTAATAATGACTTATCAACATTGGTCCAATATTGGTAAATATACCACACTAATGCAAGATGTTAATACCAGGGAAAACTGTGGGTAAGTGGGGGACTAGAGAGGGATGATATGGGAACTCTCCGTACTTCCCACTTAGTCTTTCTCTAACCCTAAAACTACTTGAAAAAATGTCTAGCAAAAGAAAATCAGAGTTTTGCCAGCAACAAATATAAGATGAGGAGAGTTGCACGAGTGGCTAATAGTGTCTACAATTGATGGTGGAAAGAACTCATGTTCTAGGGATCCCTGGGTGGTGCAGCGGTTCGGCGCGTGCCTTTGGCCCAGGGCGCGATCCTGGAGACCCGGGATCGAATCCCACATCGGGCTCCCGGTGCATGGAGCCTGCTTCTCCCTCTGCCTGTGTCTCTGCCTCTCTCTCTCTCTCTCTCTCTGTGACTATCATAAATAAATAATAATAAAAAAAAAGAACTCATGTTCTTTTTCAAACATACTGAATTTGAGATGTGAAGCATCACATGAATATGTTAAGTGACGGTTGGACGTGTACCTCTGACAATTAAAGGAAAGATATGGGCAAGATGTATGAAGCTGGGAGGCAAGGACTCAGGAATCCATGGAGATCCAGAAGATCTAGGGAGAGGAAGCGGGGGGGGGGGGGGGGGGGGAGGGGTCCCAGGACCAGATCTGAAGAATCAGCATATTTAGAGGTTGGACATAAAGGAGCTGATGTCAACAAAAGAGAAGGAGCAGAAAATGGGATTTCCAGGAAAACGTGGTATCAGGAAATACAAGAGAGGAGAGTATTTCAAGATACAGGTAGTGTTGATGTGTTTTTCAAATACAAACTGTGTTGACAACATGGTGACCTTGACAAGTGCTGCTTCTATAAATTGGTGGAGGAAAAACAGGTTTGAACAGTGAATGGAAAACCAGAAATTAAAGGGAGAATTCTAGTGAATTAAATTTTTCCTATTTTTCTGTAAAGGGATTATTTTGTGTCAACCTAGTGTCTTGCATACAAATTTGTCCCAGTCACCAAAGGAGTAAAATAAAACAAGAAGAGTAAGTTATGTGAGCATATGTATGCCAACACAACTCTGATAAAAGACGCTGGCACACTGGCCAAGCTTCTAACACGCCATAAAAGGCCCTGGTTCTCCGAGAGGTGCAGTTCCAGGAACTGAGGTCACCAACAAATCAGATTACCAAGGCCTCCTACCCAAGCACTCTTAGCCAGATTCCGACGTGGGATTTTAAGGAAGAATGCTTCCAGATTTCTAGAGCTTAAATAATTCAGTTAAAATGAATCCCTCTCATCCAGTATACACTTAGTAGAGAAAATAAGCAAGATAAAACATCAAACACGACATAAAAAGATAGATAATCGAATAGAATCTAGCACACACACACACAAGAACCTAGCAGACAAAAAGAAAGGTGAGTGAAGTGCAAGCACCAGCCCTGCTAGCCGCAGCACCCCCTCCGCCTCTCCCCACACCACGCACAGTGAGCAAGGCCCTTTAAGACAAAGTGGCTGTTGAGCTTCTCCTGGAAAAATCATCTGACAGTTGAGGCTGGGGAGGGGGTTCCATTCTTAGGAAACTCCAACTGTTTTCCTCAAAATCCAACAAAAAATCTCCTTGGCTAACCTCAGAAACCATAAATAAAATTTAATGTATAAGCACAGGCCTTTTTTGCCATCATTTCAGCTCCTTGTTTTACTTCAAAGGCAGGGTGTTGACCCAAGGGCAGGCCGTGAGTGGATGTGTGTGTTGGGGCGTCAGGGGCCAGGGAAATGGACAAAGTCCATTTGTACCTGATGTGCAGCATCAGGAGGGCCGCATCCACCGTGACCCAGGAGCCTGAGATTAGAGGAGGGGGTGGAAACAAGACATTTGGATGGAAGTATCTGCTTCAGGAATATTTCGGAATTATTCAAATATAACCAGGTGTCAAAGATATTTCAGGGTTCCTTTTAGAAATGAAGGAGACACTAGAGCTTATTGAGATAGAAAAAATAACCTACCTAAAAGGCTGAAGACCAGAGTTTGCTTTCCTTCACTTAGATGTCTGATTTCAGGTAAATCATGTAAACTCTCTGAGCCTCCTTTGCCTCATTCGTTAATAATAATAATAATAATAATAATACCCCTCTTCTGTGCCACCCAGAGCCTTTGATTTTTTTCATCCTTTCCCTTTTTTTTCCTACATTATATTGAACAAGTAACTCTGCCCTTTTTTCCCCACTGATTCTACAGTTATACTTCCTACTTTTATTCTCTTAATTTTTTTTAATTTAAGATTCTTTTTTAATTTTTTTTTTTTTTTTTTTTTTTTTTTTTTTTTTTTTTTTACAGAGAGAGAGAGCCCACGTGAGCAGAGCTGGGGAGGGACAGAGGGAGAAGAGAGAGAATTTTAAGCAGGTTGCACACCCACTGCAGAGCCCGATGTCGGCTTGATCTCATGATCTTGAGAAAGATTAATTCCTTAACCTTAAAGATATTCAGCTTAAACTCTAAATTCGATTTGATTTTTTTAAAAAAGTATCAACAAACTTAAAATGCTTCACCCTTATCCTTTCCTTCTTATATGTTATTTTTTTTTTTAATTTTTTTTTTTTTTTTTTTTTTTATTATAGTCACAGAGAGAGAGAGAGAGAGGCAGAGACACAGGCAGAGGGAGAAGCAGGCTCCATGCACCGGGAGCCCGACCTGGGATTCGATCCGGGGTCTCCGGGATCGCGCCCTGGGCCAAAGGCAGGCGCCAAACCGCTGCGCCACCCAGGGATCCCTTATATGTTATTTTTATATTGTGTTCAAGTTCCACTTTGCTTCCAAACACACCCAAATTGGGTTTTTTGTTGTTTTGTGGGATTTTTAAAATTTTTTATTTTTTTAAATATTTATTTCTTTGAGAGAAGAGAGAGTGTGCACACGTGCACACGAGTTGGGAGAGGGACAGAGGGAATCCCAAACAGAATCCCCGCTGAGTGCGAAGCCCAACCCATGGTTCGATCCCACAACCCAGAGATCACAACCTGAGCCGAAACCAAGAGTCCCACACTCAATCAGCTGAAACACTCAGGTGCCCCCGGGTTGATTTTTTTCTTTTTAATTCCTGTTTTCAGCTTAAAAACTTTTCTTGCTTACCATTTCTTCCTGGATTCTATCTCTTCCTTCTGAATTCTTCTGTTTTTCTTGCCAAGAAGTATTATTTAAGTAGCTCATATACTGAGAGTCAACCTTTTCACTTTTAAATGTCTAGAAATGCATTTGTTTCCCTCTTGGTATGGAATGCTAGAAGTCTAAATTAATATTTTTCCGTAGCACATGGAAGATAAAATTTCACTGTCCTCCTGTATCAATTGTCACTGACAAAAAATACCCCCCCAAAAAAACAAAACAACTAATAAGTAACAAAATAGTAGTAACTATATACCTATCAGTAATTACTTTGAATGTAAGTGGACTAAATTCTCTAATCAAAAGACATAGGGTGACTTGATGGCTAAAAGGCAAGACTCATTTATTTTTTTAAAAGATTTTATTTATTTGAGAGAAAGAGAGTACAAGCCAGGGGAGGGGCAGAGGGAGAGAGAGTAGTGAATCCCCTGCTGAGCAGGGAGCCCAATGCAGGACTGGATCACAGGATCCTGGGATCATGATCTAAGCCAAAGGCAGACGCTTAACCAACTGAGCCACTCAGGTGCCCCAAGACCCGTTTATATGCTGCCTACAAGAGACTCATTTTAGAACTAAAGACACCTGCAGATTGAAAGTGAGGGAATGGAGAAACATTTATCATGCAAATGGAAATGAAAAGAAAGCCAGAAAAAAAAAAAAAAAAGAAAAGAAAGCCAGATGGCAATAATTACATCAGAAAAAATAGATTATAAAACACAGGTTGTAATGAGACAAAGCAGTAAACCATGCAATTATAAAGGGAACAATCCAATAAGAAAACATAACAATTATAAATATTTATGCACCCAACATACAAACACCCAAATACATAAAGCAAGTATTAATGGACATAAAGGAAGAAATCAGTAGTAATACAACAATACTGGAGGATTTAACAACCCACTTACATCAATGGATAGGTCATGTAGCTAGAAGATCAACAAGGAAACAGTGACGTTGAATGACACATTGGACCAGATGGATCTAATAAATATATTCAGAACATTTCATCCCAACACATTAGAATGAATACACATTCTTTTCAAGTGCACATGGAACAGTCTCCAAAACAGATCATCGGTTAGGCCACAAAACAAGTCTCAACAAATTCAAACAGACTGAAATTATGGCATGCGCTTTTTCCAACCACAATGATATGAAACTAGAAATCAATTACAAGAAAAAAATCTGGGAAGAGTACAAATACACAGAGGTTAAATAAATGCTACTAACCAATGAATGGGTCAACCAAAAAAATCAAACATGAAATCAAAAAATACATGAAGACAAATGAAAATGAAAACACAACAGACCAAAATCTTTGGATGCAGCAAAAGTAGTTCTAAGAGGGAACTTTGTAACAATCAGGCCTACTTCAAGAAATGAGAAAAATCTCAAATAAACAACCTAACCTTACACCTAAAGGAGCTAGGAAAAGAATAAACAAAACCTAGAGCTAGTAGAAGGAAGAAAATAAAAAAAATAAAAAAGGAAGAAAATAATAAGATTAGAGCAGAAATAAATCATATATAAACTTGAAAAATAATAGAACAGATCAATGAAACCAAGAGGTGGTTCTTCGAAAGGATCAACGAAGTTGATAAATCTCTAGCCAGATTCATCAAAGAGAGAGAGAGAGAGAGAGAGAGAGGACTGAAATAAACTCAGAAATGAAAGAAGAGAAACAACAACTGACACCACAGAAATATACATGATTTTAAAAGGATATTATGAAAATTATATGACAACAAATTGAACAACCTAGTAGAAATGGATAAATTCCTAAAAACATACATCCTACCAAAACTGAAATCAGAAAGAAATAGAAATTTAAATAGACTAACAGCAATGAAATTGAATTATTAATCCAAATAATCCCAACAAAACAAAAGTTCAGGACCAGATGGCTTCACAGGTTAAAGAGGTTCTTCAACCATTTAAAGAAGAGTTCATGAAAACTTCCAAATTCATTCTATGAAGCCAACATTACCCTGATACCAAAACCAGATAAAGATACCACAAAAAAAGAGAACTGTAGGCCTGTTTCTCTGATGAACATAGACACAAAAATCCTCAACCAAATATTAGCAACCCAAACCAACAATACATTAAAAAAAAAAATCACTCACCGCAATTAAGAGGGATTTATTCTTGGGATGTAGGGTGGTTCAATATTCACAAATCAATCAACATGACACATCACATCAAAGAGAAAGGATAAAAACCATATGATCATTTCAGTAGATGCAGAAAAAGCACTTGATGAAGTACAACTTCCATTCATGATAAAAATTCTCAACAAAGAAGTTTTAGAGGGAATATACCTCAACACAATAAAGGCCGTATATGAAAAACCCACATCTGGGATCCCTGGGTGGCTCAGCGGTTTAGCGCTGCCTTTGGCCCAGGGCGTGATCCTGGGGTCCCAAGATCAAGTCCCATGTTAGGCTCCCTGCGTGGAGCCTGCTTCTCCGAACTCTGCCTGTGTCTCTGCCTCTCTCTCTGTCTCTGTCTCTCTCTCTCATGAACAAATAAAATAAAAATCTTTAAAAAAAAAAAAAGAAAGAAAGAAAAACCCACATCTAATGATAAACTCAATGGTGAAAAGCTGATAACTTTTCCACTAAGGTCAGGAGGAAGACAGGATGTCCACTCTCACCACTTCTACTCTACATAGTACTGGAAGTCTTAGACCACAACAATCAGACGAGAAAGAGGAATAAAAGACATCCAAGTTTATAAGGAAGAAGTAAAACTTTCACTTCATGTGGATGACATGTTATTTCATACAGAAAATCGGAAGGAAGGAAATGAACAAACCCAAAAGACCAACAAAAAACTACTAGAGCTGATAAAGGAATCCAGTAAGGCTGCAGGATACAAAAATCAATGTACAGAAATCCCTTGCATTCCTACCCACTAAAACTGAAGTATCCAAAAGAGAAAGTAAGAAACAGGCCCAGTTACAAGTGCACCAAAAATAATAAAATGCCTAGGAATAACTTCACCCAGGAGGAATAAGACCTGGACTCCAGAAACTATAAAATATTGATGAAAGAAACTGAAGATGACAAGAAGAAATGCAAAGATGTCCCATGCTCGTAGATTAGGCAAACAAATATTGTTAAAATGTCCATACTTCCCAACGCAACCTACAGATTTCATGCAATCCCTATCAAAATACCAGCAGCATTTTTCACAGATCTAAAACAATTCTAAAATTTGTATGAAACCGCAGAAGACCCCGGTAGCCAAAGCACAGAGCTGGAGGCATCGCTCCACCGCATGTCACAGAGCGTTGGTAACCAGGTCAGAGACACAGATCCCGGATGATTTCACCTCAGATGGGGAATATTTAAGAAAGAAAGAAAACTCCAAAATCCCAGACTCTTAAATACAGAGAAATGATTGTCAGAGGGGAGCTGGGGGTGAGGCAGGTCAAGGGGGTTGAGAGGATACTTCCCACGAAGAGCATTGCGCAATGCGTAGAATTGTTAAATCATACTGTGCCCCGGAAGCTTCCAGAACGCTGCTCGCTAGCGATGCTTGAATAAGAACTACAGGCAAACGGGAAAGCGTGTTTTACTCCCTCTATAGCGAGGGCTATAGAGTATTTTCCTCTCATGAAACAACCCCTGGCCTTGCCCTTCTGTGACGCGATGCTGGGTATTTTGTCAGTGGTAGGAAAGTATTCCTGGGAGCTGTTCCCAGCCTAGGGCACCCATGGTAACCGAGCTACACGGGTGACTTACTGAACACGCCCCCCAACATCCCACTGGACACAAACCGAAATACCTCCAGGCCAACTTTCCCAAGGAGATGCACAGCCATCCCAAGTCTCCCCACCCCATGGACTATGTGACAGGGACCCAGAGGAATGGAGACAGTGGTCAACCAACGGTAGTTTAAAATCCTGCTTTTACAAATTTTATAGAAACTTATGACAATATGAATACATTACTCACAGGAGACCTGGTTCTTCTGTGCAAGGAAAGGGCCTACACATCGTTGTTTCGGTATAAATCTGAGAGTCCACGTGTTTCCTGTTTCTTTATTTCCTCCCACCGTATTCTGATTTCTTCACTTCTATTTTGCATTTCATCAGTTATCTGTTCATTGGAGTTATCCCATCCCTCCACTTTTTCATTTCAATGATACTACTTCCATTTCTAAAATTTCTATTTTGTTTTTATGCCTCCCCCTAATTTTATTTTTTAAAAGATTTTATTTATTTATTTATTTATTTATTTATTTATTTATTTATTTATTTATTTATTTAAGAGAGAGAAGAGAGAACATGAGAGGAGAGAGAGGGAAATAGAGAGAATCTGAAGTAGACTCCAAGCTGACCTCAGGAGCCTGACATGGGGCTGGATCTCACCACCCTGAGATCATGACCTGAGCTGAAACCGAATCAGACACTTAACTGAATCACCCAAGTGCCCCATTTTCCTAATTTAAAATAATAATAATACCTTATGGTTGTCTTATGCATTTAATTTCTTCTTCTGTATCTCTAAGCATTTAAAGATACTTACATCTTAATTTATTCTAAATTTCCCTATCATCTCTAATTCCTCGAGAGGGAATGCTCCCAATTTTTGTGCCACTGAACAATCTCAGGACAGTGGGGCACCTGGTGTGCTCTGTGGTTCTTGACTGTGTGTCAAACTCTCACATGATAGGCTCCTGTGCCCTGGCTTGTGGAGGCCTCCCTGGGAGGCGGTTCTGTTAACGTCTGTGAACAGAGCTCAGGGCTCACGCGACCACCTACGGGGCCTAGAGCCTCAAGGGCCACCTCTGCGCTGGTACTGGAACCCCCCCCCCACCTTGTTGCAGGTGAATGCGGCACAATTGGATCATTTTAGCAAATCGCCAGTTGGGGGGTGAAGGTGGCCATCTTCCTGCGGGCTGGGACACGTGGCCACCGACACCACACGTGGACACAAGCATGTGCTCGCCTCATGCATGTAACCTCGAGGGCAGACGGCCCAGCACAAGAAAGCAAGTCTTGAACCAAATTCTGCTCCCCAGCCTCCCCACAAAGAAGGCAGCACACGTTTGCTAACAACCAAGTACAAAAGTAGTTACGTGCTTGTGGTCTCCGCCTACGGCTCCTGCACGAAAAGCTTGCTGCAACTTAGAGACAATATTTTCATGGCAGAAGTACCTAGACTCAGTCACGTGAGACAACTGGACCCCCATGAGCGGGGCGGTGGGTGGGCTTCCCCAAGACTGATGGGTCACTGGCTTCCAACACTGCGATGACCGCAGAAGTCTCCTGGGCCGCCCAGAGTCTTGCACTTTGTCCCTGCACAGTGTTCCTAAGCAAACACATCTACCTGGAACATGATTCATTTTGCCAATTAAGAAATTGTCTCTAACGTCGCTTAAACTAATAACCCTTCTGGTGAAGACTCTGATAATATTTGAAATGCTAAGCACCCGCCTGGAACAGTATGGATTCTGGATGAAGGTGCTTCAAATTTCGACAAACCGCATCGGTTCTCTGCGTGCATTGACTGTAGTCTCCAAATTGCAGCAAAGTGCCTGGAAAGGTGGTCATCGGCAGCCCCTAGGACCCCACTCCACCAGCACCCCGACCACTTTCAGCCCAAGAGTTCCGATGTCCAGTGCTCCTCTTAATCATGGTGTGCAGAACCAAATGGCCCGATGGGAGGAAACATAATCAAGGAAAACAGGACTCTCAACCACCGAGATAGACATTCTAATTCCGTTTACACGATTGCAAAGATTTTTAGCAGCTATTTAGCTGATGTTGACATTTTAAGCACTTAATGCAGTTTTTACACAGGTACATAGCACTCAAAGGCCGGCCCCTCTATACTGCACTTGTAGGATCCATCTTTCATAGCTAAATTTCAGGTTTATATGTATTCTTTTTACATTTAATCTTACAACCTTCTCTACATAATATCCATGGAGTTTTTTTTTTTTTTTAGAATATTCATTCTGCCATCTGGGTGAACAGATGGATGGATGGATAAAACATCTAACATTACTCCACTCAGTAGACCATGTTTTACAGTCAGCAATGCTGTCCTAAAATTATTTCAAGCTCTGGATCCTGCTTCTATTATTTCCCTGTCATTGCCCCACTTTCTCTCTCTCTTTTTATTTATTTATTTACTTTTTTTTTTTTTTTTGGTTATTAAAAGTAGTCACCACTAGTAGCCGAGAAAACTGCAACTGAAGAGAAAAGCTTACCATGAAGAAATAGTAATTTATGAAGTAGTAGCCTGGGGGCCTGGATTATTACAGGCTCCCAGTGAGCCTACCTCCCTTTGGGGGAGCAGCTCATGCAGCAGGAGAAGCTGAGCCAGTCCATTTCTGATTCTGCGTCCTCTCCTGGTACAGGGTGTGCTATAACCAACTCTGCTAAGGGATCGAGTTTCATGGAACATGTAATGATATCACAGCGGGACTTGAACAAACAACTATCAGAGGTAGCTAGGGAGAGCAAACAGTTATGGAAAAGTCAAGGATCGGAGAGACGCGGCTCCTAAGGCAGAAAACGCTTCCTGTGTAGCCTTGAGTCTAGGGAAACATAAATACAATGGTCTATTGTACGACTGTCCGATAGTAATGGACTTTGGTCACTACCAGCCAGGGACTATGTGTACCAGGCAATTTTAAAAATAACTCAGCTGATTCTTAGTCCCTGAACCCATCCTGCTAAATAATAATAGTAGTAATAATAATAATTTCGAGTCTTGCATACAGTAAGCTTTTTAAAAATCAGCACATTCTAATTCGTAGCAAAATAAAATGTGATAAGGGATACAGTATCAGATTACTCATCACTCAAAAGCTCTTGAGGATTAGCGTTATCCTGCTGGATATCTGAGATTACAGTTTCTGTTAAATGAATTATCTCCCTAGAGATGAGTTGAACAGGTGCTAAAGACTTCATTTTTTTTATGCAATGATTTTTTTTTTCTCGAGACTTTAAGGTCTCCTGTGTGTACATTTAAACTCTATAATTAGTCATATTTCCTATTACGTAATTGCTCTAAATAAAAAAATAGCTATAAAACCTACCAGAGTCCTCTTTTTGTTGTCTTTACTCCTGTGGATGTCCCTTCCATGTCTCCAAAACCTTCCCTCTTCCACGCTTTCCTTTCATTTCCTTTTCATTTCACATTCATTTATTCATATAAGGAAAATTTGTTGTTTCAGAATGAGAAAAGAAATCATTACAGGTTTAAAGAATGCTCACAAAGCCACAAACATCAGAAAATAAAATTACTATTAACTGGCAACAAGGTCGTCATTTTTTGTCGTTGTTGTTTTCTTCATTTTGATTGCCTTTTTTCATAGAATCTATATATAAATTAAAATTTATCATGCTTTTCAGTGCTAAAGACCACCATTTTTCCATTGCTATGTGCTGATTATTTTTGCACGACTCCCTTATGGGTTCTCGTTCATGTTTGAAAGGTGCCAGTCAAGTTCTCTTCTAAGCAAAAAGGAAATTACTTCTTCTGCCGTCGTTCTGGGTTATCTTCATCATCCTCTTCAGGAGTAAGTAGTGCAAGCAAAGGGGCCGAACAAGTCAATCATCGTGTGCAGACCAGAGGATCCCAATTCACATGGCTCGAGCAGCTCCAGTTCTGACAGCCCCCTACCGAGCCCTCCCAGGGCATGGTGTTACCTGGTGCCTGAGCCATGGGGCCTCCTGCTGTAGCCAACATCTGCCCATGCAGGTTTCTTATCGGGGTGGTAACTACTGTCGTGCCCTGTCCTGCGGGCATATGAATATACTGGAGCGGGAGCACAGAGAGGAGGCTCTTCAGCTCAGAAAATGACGACCCAGCAAATCCACCACATCTGCCAAAGAAGTAGTCTCTTCCTCAAGTAGATGAAGAAGTACAGGTTCTGGTTTGATTCCAATTGACGAGAGTCCTCTTAAAAAGGCTAGATTTCAGGTTTTCTGTGTCAACGCTGAGTGCCTTTTTCTTTTGTGTTGTTTGTTAAGAAATATACGCAGAAGACAAATAAATACGAAAACTGTGCTGACCTAAATAACTACCCGCCTCGTCTTCTCAGATGTAATTTGAAGGAGCTGATAAAGAAACTAGAGTCCCTGAGAGGCCTCCATGTAATTACAAAGGAAACACTCCAGAAAGCTAAAATGGCAAGTATATTTAAGGTAATTCCCTGTGAATAGACTTTGGCTGCCACCATCCATTTTATTATTGCTTTTCTAAATTGCTTTCTCGCCGCTCTCTACCAGAGTCTCAGATCAGTCTCCAGGCATTGTTGTGAGGGCTTGTCCAAAGTAATGACACCTGGCACAGAGCTGTAATTGTTTTATGTGCAGGGCATGGTGGGCTGTGCACTAAGTCTTTTTCTTCATTAAGAGACTTTGAATCTCATAGTAGGCTCGAAGCACAAGAGAGGGCACCATGCAGCAAACGTTTTTAGTCTAAATAGGATTTTCTCCAGAAAGCAAGGAGCACAGGGTCTCCCTCATTCAGAGAATGAGAGGTGATAGGGAGACATCTAGAGCACAATGTGAGTTATCGATTTATTACCTCTCAGCTCCAAATCCACGTGTCCTTCCATGCTCTGCAATAACAGAGCTAAGTTCTGCAAATCTCTCTCCATTGCCAGTTGGCCCAACATCTGATGGCCCAGAGAGGGACCTCGGATGAGCGAGAGGTCTCTCTGCCTGGCCTGCAGTACTGAGCTTGTAGGGCCCCTGCAGAGTGTGCGATTTTCTCAGCAACACCTCTCGGCCAGCGGCACGTGACCCCTATTTATGGCAGCTTGCCCCACACACCCCTTTCAGTAGCATCCATGATAGTGTGTTTCACTGGGACTGGACTCTCAGCAACCCCCTCCCCTGGAGCAGTGTCCCAGGGGGAGCCACTGCTTAGCACCTCTCCGTAAACAGTTCCCCTCCACACACCCCTGGGTAGACTTCAGAGAAGAGGGCTGGTGGACATGGCTTCTCCCCTCAACCAGCCTTCCCAGACCACTTCAATCTGCAGAGTCCCGAGGCACCTCCATGAGGACGGCGTCTCCCAGCACTCCAGGGGAATATTTCTTGTGCACCTCGCATATCCAGTGAGACTCTGCTGTGCCCTCTCCTGGAGGGTCCGCATCTCCACTTCAGGGCCAGGGCTGATGGCTCCGCCTATATTGCTAGTCTTGTGTTTGTCTAAATTCTTTTGGCTTGCATTTGCCAATCCCCCATGACTGAAATCCCGTTAGTTTTTTATGTTGAACTTTATTCAATTTGTTGGTATTTTCTGTTTCCTGTTGGACACTGACTCATACAATCCCTCTGTGGGAGGGAGCAGAGAGGGACCTCAGTGCTTTACGGAAAGAAGAGCTGCCTCACCCGGGGCATTTCTGCCCCACATGCCCAACCTCCTTCCTAACAACATCCTCACGTCAATCGGCTGCTCTCAGTAAACGGTGATCACTGGTTTAAACCCACTGAATGCTGGGCCCCGACAACTCCTATCTTCCTCACTCCCGAGTTGCCCTACATCCCTGCCTATCTTAGACACACCTAAGGCAGGTGAGTAAGAAGAATCACTTTAATTTCTATATGAAATGTACTAAGCTACAACCTGTTCGTTGACCTTTAAAAAAAAAACCCACAACTTGGTATTTTGTAGCACATACTTGACTAGAACTCCGACTTGATCAATAGTGCAAATTGCCAAGTTAGTGAAAGTCCTGGAAAATCATGCTGAGAAACAGCAGAAATCTGTTTATAATGTGAAGGTCAGTCAGGAATTTCTGAATTGCACTGGACAGCATCACAACCGCGGTAGCCTGATTTTGACACGATAATCCATCTCTTGGCCAGCACACAGCAAGCCGGCGCTCCTTATGTAATCTTCCACTGGCTGACCAGAGGAGTGACAAATTGACTTCCCGTGATGACTATAAATAAAAGAAATGCACAGTAAGACTCTAGACTAATAGCCCGTAGGTAAGTAAGACATTACAGCTAGAGGTTCTGAAGAAATACCCCGACTGTATCTGATCTGATTCCCCTCGCAGCCTTTATCTCCTTGGCCCAAATAAAAAGATGCTCTAATTATTCCCATAGTCGTGGGTAACTTTTGTTTAGCCTCAGGTGTACATCATCGTGACTTGATATTTGTATACATTACAGAGGGAGTCCCACAGTAAGTCTAGTTACCATCTGTCGCCACACAAAGTTATTACCGTGTTATTGACTGTATTCCCCTGGCTCTAACATCACATCCCTACGACTTATTGATTTTATAACTGGAACTTTGTACCTCTTCATCTGCTTCACCTACTTTGCCTGCCTCCCAACTCTTCTCCACTTGGGCGGCCAACAGTTTGTTGCCTATATCTTTGGAGTCTGTTTCTGTCTTGTCTTTACATTTGTTTTAGATTTCACATGTATGTGAACTAATACGGGATTTGTCTTTCTTTAGGGCCATTTATGTTGTCACAAATAGCAAGATTTCATTCTTTTTTTATGCCTGGGTGATAGTCCGTGGTGTGTCTACACCACATCTTCATCTGTCCTTCCACTCACGGGCATGTCGGTTCCTCCCGAATCTCGGCTATTGCACAGCATCCTGCAATAAACGTGGAGGTGCATATAGGTCTCCTCATGGTTGTGTCAAATAACTTTAATCTCGGCTAAAAAGAAAGAGTAATTTGTCTGAAAAATTAAAATCTGAGCATAAAATATGTAGCAACCGGTGGACTTTTGTCCAAGAGCAGAAATGCCTGCCGGGATTCGGTTTCACCAGCAGCCACCAAAGGTGCAGAGCACAGCTGTGTTTCTCTACTTGAAATTCATTCATTCGGGAGCATGGAACAGCACCTGGCTCCTCCAGTCTCCACAGGATCTGCACTGAACCCTGGCCTTGGCCTTGGCAGTGCTACAAACACAAGCTTCACTTTCCTGCCCATTAGATTCCCGTCGGCCCCCAATTCACCTCACCTCCGGCCACGAGGCTCTTCACCTTTCTCTCCTGCTCAAGGGCCCAAGGGGAGGCGTCCCACCTGGCGCAGCTGCAGGTGCACAGGTCCCCCCTCCCCCTCCTCCTCCCCAGGAGCTCACAGCCTCCTCCCCTGGCCCCCGCATCACTTCTCCCGTTGTTGCCCAGGAATACGCTGCCCATGATTCTCCCCACCTGGGGCTTCCGTTTCCCTCCCCTGGGTCATTTCCTTTGTTACTTCGCGCGTGTCTAAAACCAAAGACTTTGCTGGCCAGGGCTTCTCCTCCCAGTGGTGCCCCTGGGCCCCAGGAGTGTTTCCACACACCTCCAGCGCTTCCCCGCTTACCCGTAGAGCTGCACCCTCCCTGCCATCCCACTGCATCCCCTGCACCAGGATCACCTAAGAGCTCCCTGTCCATAAGTTGAAGTTCGATGATCAACTGTCAGTCCCTCCTGTCAACAGCATTTGGTAGGTGACATAACAGGGTAGACAGTAGACAGACTTCTCCGTCTGGCTGTAGGGAGCCTCCCCCTCGATTTCCTTCCTGTCTCCCTTTCTTTTCTCCTTGGCTTCCTAAAAGCGGGAGCACTCTGGGCCTGTCTTTGGCTCTCCTGTCTTCTCAATGCTTTCCTGTCCCCTGGGTGATCACACTCCGCCTCCTGGCTGTACAAATGCTGGTGACTCACATTCACCCTCAACCCAGACCTCTCTCCCGAATTTCAGATTCACAGGTCTTCACTGCCTAAGTACTATCTCCACCTGGAAGATCACGGACGTCTCCAACATAGCATATTCCAGACTCAAACAGGATTTCTACCAATCTATTCCCAACCTTCTCTCCCTGAAGGCTTCCCTGTGTTAAACGATAGCAAACACATCCTCCCAGATTCCAAGCCAAAAATCTCTGGAGCCGTTCTTAAATCTTTCTGTTTCTCCCCCACTTCGTATTCAGCCCATCAGAAAACCCTATTTGTTGTACCTTCAAAATCTACCCACAGTTGCGTGTGGCTTGTGCACTTCTGCCCTTCTGCACGTGGCAGCTGCAGTGCCTGCCTGGAACTTCCTCCTGGCAGTTCCTCTCCTTCAACTCCAGTATTTTCAAAATAATAGAAAAAGAAAGAAAAGCTAATGAATAAAAGGGCACGGTGTGGGTGTGAAATTCTAATTGCTTGTTAGCATGTCTTTGTTTTCAAGGAAGTTATGCCTAGAAACACAAACACTTCACAGAAAGAAAAATTAGAAGCAGAGTAAAACTACAGATCGTGCGCAACGGCTTAACACTCTGCTGTGTGCAGGGCCCGCCACAGTCGGAGCCCGGTGAGTGCTCACGGACAGAAATACTACTACCTCACACTCACCTGGTGCCCTACCGTGTGCAGCGGCGTCCAACGGGCCTCTTGTAAACCTGTTTACTCTTGACAACAGTGCCATCCTTCAGCCAGCCCTGAAGTCAGTGTGGGCAGAGACTAAAGGCGAGCGTGGGCCCGGCACCGGGTAGCTGCCCAAGAAACGTCTGTTGAATGCGTGCACTCGTCGACCTAGGCTTATTAGCCACATTTTACAGATGGAAAAAATAAAATCAATGACTTGCTCAGCATCATCATCGAACTAATGATCAGTAGTAAGCTGCCTTCTAATTCCTAAATCAGTGTTCTCCCAGATATTAGATTTAAAGCTTCTTAAAAGTTTGGTTCCCTGCCCCTTAGAGTACACTTTTAATAGAAATTAGAATAGCCTACTATTATGTTCTTCCACTACCTTCCAGCCTAACCTGAGCAAATCTCAGTTTTCTATTATTTTCAGTCATAGATAAACCTAAGAAAAACAATAAAAGTGGTATAGGCTCCTTGGTGACTGAAAGTGTCCTAAAGTGTCCATTTAGTGCTTTCAAGAATATACTATTTTATTTAGGTTGGGCACATTGATTATCCTAAAGCAATGGTATCTCTGAAAACACATACCCTGGATATAACGCTATATATTTGGGCAGTGGACGTCAGAACAGGAGTCAGAAAACATTCCATCTTAGCCCTCTTGAATTTCCAAGTGCCCCCCCCCCCCAGCTAACTGCTACCAAATTGTTCTCTTTAATGGTTATTCCTGAGTCACACGGTCACCAAACTCTGACGTCTTGTTCCTTTCACATGGAAGCATCTAACTAAATATCCCTAGATGCTGTCACGTGGGGTATAGTAGTTCATCTCCACTCACATATTTATCTTACTGATAAGCATAATTTCCATATCCCCACCACCTTCTGGAGTCACTCTTTACCTTTCCATATATTGGGTTCCCAGCCATTAGGCCTCCTTTATCTGTCTGTCCCTTTTACTCCCCTTTACTGTCTGTCAGATAAAGGCCTCCTTTATCTGTCTGTCCCCTTTTACTTCTTTCAATACTCTAAGGCAGTCTCTTCATCCTCCTAAAGCCAAACTTTTCATCAATGGCAGCAAATAATCAACCCCCATGCTAACTTGTTTATAACAACAATGGTATCACCCACTTCCAGTACGCTTACTCTCCTTCTCACAGTACTTGTATAATCTATCCGAGAATTCCTAAGATACTGCTTTTCAATTCACAGTCACATGGTACTGACTTCAGAAAACAGGAGAGAGAAGAGTGCCAGGAACGTTCAGATAAAATGGAAAAATGGGGATGATTGCCAGCCTCATTTTAGTAAGCCAGGGCACATAACCAGTCTTCGATGGCCATTACATGGTGCTTTCTGATTAGGACCAATCTCAAGGCAGCTTTGGAACAATCAAAAAAGAGTTAGGCCCTATAGGTTAAGTAATCTTTGCAAGAAAGAAGCACACAAGAACTAAGAAAGAGCAATTTCTTATGAGAAATTTATAATACCTCCATTTTCTTTAGATTTTATACAACCTTACACAGCTTAATAGCTAGTAAACCATTTCTAATAAGCCCAGAAAATGTTCTTTACCTTCTTTCTAACCCTGAAATGATATTTAAAAAAAAAAACTTAATAATTTAAAGGTTCTTGTGCATCCTAATTAACTAGGAAAAGAGTAGGGGTTCTAAGTTTGAGTCAAGTCCAAAATTTGCTAGTGACTATGAATAAATTGCTTTTCCTCCTTGAGTTTCCTTATCTGTAAATGAGAATAACATTATCTGCTTCCTAAGACTATTGTAAGGAGTAAATGAGATCCTATATGAAAGGATTTCAAAAAATACAACTGGGCAAATGCCTGTTAAGTCTGTCATCCAATTCCAGCAAAAAGAGCAGAGTAGGACAACCTGTCAGCTGAGGGAGGAGACTACAACACATGCGCTTGGGAATCCCATTTCCTAACCCGAAAAATTGTTTCTAGTCACCATATTGATTTTTCACCCCTTTTTTAAAAGTCAGCTCTACAACCAAAGGGCTCAAGCCCAGATCAAAAGCCACATGCTCTACTGACTGAGCCAGCCAGGTGCCCCCAATTCTTCACTTCTTAAGGAAGAGATATCTTCAGTGACAATGTGTGGAGATTTATGGGGCTCTGGAAAATGATACTGCTGCTCTAAGTACAAGAAAAACAAATGCAAATACTGATACTTAGACTCATTATATTGCATTTTGTTAGAGTTAACTAGGAAAAAAAGAAAACCTGGAAAATTTGAGGTAAAAATGTGGATTTTTTTTACAGAAAATTAATATTTTCCTCCATGTAAAAAGAGAAAATTTTCCTTTTTTTAAGATTTATTTATTTTATTTTAGAGAGGGAGAGGGGCAACGGGAAAGGGAGAGAATCTGAAGCAGACTCCGAGCTGAGTGCAGAGCACTGTGTGGGGCTTGATCTCATGACCCTGAGATCACAACCTGAGCCAAAACCAAGAGTTGGAGGCTTAACCAATTGCACCACCCAAAGCCCTAGACACCTGATTTTCTAAGGTAAACTGTTATTTTCCTACACATGTTGCAGTATTTCTGACTTAGGCTTGCCAGTCACCCCTCATTTCTTGTACTCTCATTGGCACGGGGTAGCCCCTGGCTTGCTTCCATCTGTATGTCTCTCATTCGCTTGATCATTTAAACGCCATCGACACTGTCAATGACCGTCCAGACACTCTTGATGGACAGACTTTAATATCCAACTGCTCCTCACTCGGATGTCTAACTGGACCCAAACTTAGCAAGCCCCAAGCTGAACTCCTGATCTTTGGCCCCAGTCCTACTTACTCAGCTTTCCCCATCCATGCTAAGCCTACTACTCCCCCTTCGCGAGACAAAATACTTTGGCGTTGGACTTCCACATCCATTCTGGCAGGGAATCTTGTTGGCCTCACCTTTTAAAGTGTATCTAGAATCTTCTCTCTGCTCACTGACCCCACAGGCACCATTTGGGTCTGAGCCAACAGTATCTCTTGCCTGGGTTGTTACAACAGCCTTCTCACTCATATCTCTGCTTTCATCCTTATCGCCATCCCTACCCCAACTCCGGATTTATTTTCAAAAGAGCAACAGAGGAATTCTTTCAAAATCTCCCTCAGTGCATTTTTTTACAAGTAGTCTCCACATCCAGCATGGAGCTTGACGCAGAGCTTGAACTCACAACTGCGAGATCTGAGCTGAGACCCTAAGCTGAAATCAAGAGTCCGTCGCCCAATGGCCTGGGCCACCCAGGTACCCCTTCAGTGCATCTTACGGCTCTATTCAAAACTCTTCAAGACTAACCCACTTTATGCAGGAAATGGCTTACATAATTGGCTCGGCTATTATTCTCTGACCCCACGACCCTACTACTCCCCACTCGGGCTCACCTTGTCTCAGCCACACTGGCTTCTCAGCGTTCCACAAACACACCAGGTATCTCTCTTTTCACAGCTCTGGCACTGGCCTGTCTCCCTCCCTGGAAGACGCCCTTCCCTGTGTCCATGCATCTAGTCCCTTCCCGTTACTCATTTTCTCACTGAGTCCCCACGTTGACCACCTTATTCAAAATTACAATTCCTCTCCTGTTCCTGTTTTCCTCTAAGTACACAGCATTTACAATTCTCACATGTACTGTTTACATTCTGTCTCCTTCTATTTTAATATAAAGGCCATAAGGGAACATCCTAAGGAGTCCTCCATCATTCATGGAATGAATGGCTTGTGTGGCTGGCTTATGAAGGCCTTTGAAGGTCGTGCGTGTGGTGTGCTACTCTAACTTCCATAAGCTTCGCAGCACAGGACAACACGAGTTCATTCTCTTACAGCACCGGAGTTCAGAAGTTTAAAGTCAAGGTGCCAGCATGGATGCTCCTTCTAGAAGGTTCGGGGAGAAGTCTCCAGGCCTATTTTTGGTTCCTGGCCCCTTCCTTGTCACTGCAACCTCTTGCTTGTCTTGTCACATCTTCTACCACTTGCTTCCGTCTCCCGCTTCCTCTTGTAGAGTCTTGTGATGCATCAGGGCCAAGCCAGGTGGTCCCCGAGAATCTCCCCACGTCAAGATCCTTAACCATCTCTGCAAAGTCTTTGTTGTTGCTGCTGTTGTCTGAAGCAACGTTCTCGCGTCCATCTTTGGAGCTGTAGCTCAGCCTCAACACGAGGACGGGTTGGCGTGGGGAGCATCGCGGGGGGACGAGGGGTGGCCGGGGCCACGCAGGAGCCCAGGCGCTTGTCCAGGTACCGCGACACGCGCACGGTGGGCTGCCTACGGGGACGCACGCGCTGGAGGCGGGAGAGGCACCCCGGAGCTGGGGGCTGGGCCAGGGGTCAGGGCGGACACCTGGGGAGTCCCAAGGCCGCAGCGGGGATCGCGGACTGGGTTCCACGGGAGGGGGGACCCCACTGAGGGGCCACCCCCCCGGGAAGTAGCATGATCACATTTACCCTTCAAAGCACCTCACTCCCGTGATGATGTGGGGAGGGCGTGAGCACGCGAAGCGACCAGCGGGGAGAGGCGCAGGGCCCAGGGGGCAGCGGCTGCCGACCGCAGGGACCCACCGCGGGCCGCGCAAGGCCGGGCTAGGCTCACCTGTCGCCTCGCGTCGTGACGCTGCGTCGACATCAGCACCGAGGCCCCGACACGGAGAGTGAAGACGCTCCTGAACAGGACATACGCTCGGTCACAGCCGGCATGAGGGACTACAGAGCAGCAAAGCAGGGGTGCAGGCCGGGGGCGGGGGGGCTGGCATCCGTGGGTCCTCGTGCATCGGACCGTGCGCACAGCTCCCGGGAAGGAGACCACGCGGGACGGCGCGGCCGAGGGGGGACGAGGGGGGTGGGTTTCTGTGTGTCTCCGTTGGTCGGGCCATGCACGCAGCTCCACGGAAGGAGACCACGTGGGACGGCGTGGCCAAGGGGGGGCGGGGGGGGGGGGGTCTGTGCATCCCCGTGGGTCGGGCCGTGCACGCAGCTCCGCGGAAGGAGACAACGCAGGACGTCGCGGCCGACAGGGGCGGAGGGGGCATCCGTGCGTTCCCGTGGGTCGGCAGTGCGCGCAGCTCCCCAGAAGGAGACCATGTGGGACGGCGCGGCCGAGGGGGGCGGGGGGGGACTTCTGTGCGTCCTCGTGCGTCGGGGCCATGTGCGCAGCTCTACGGAAGGAGACCACGCGGGACGGCGTGGCCAAGGGGGGGCGGGGGGGGTCTGTGCATCCCCGTGGGTCGGGCCGTGCACACAGCTCCCCGGAAGGAGACCACGCGGGACGGCGCGGCCAACAGGGGCGTTGGGGGCATCCGTGCGTCGTCGTGCGTCGGGGCCGTGCGCACAGCTCCGCGGAAGGAGACCACGAGGAGGCACAGATGCCGCAGGGCCGCTTGGCTGGCGAACAATAGATGTTACGAGAACGAACAAGGTGAAGGGTTCTCCGGTGTTTCTTGTCACGTCCCCACGCAACGAGCGACGGCCGTGTGGCATGCAGCAGCGTGGGCGGGGCACGCGGGGCTTCGGTTGGGCCTCCGTTGCTCGCGGGCTCCGGGTGGACCTGTCGGGGAGCCGAGGGGCTCGTAGCGAAGGTGCAGACCCCCGGGCCCTGCAGCACGTTCCGGGGGAAGCGCCCACAGGTGCGGCTGTCACCTCTTTCCTTTCGCGTCTGTCAGTTCGGGACCTTTCCAGGGACCGCAGAGCATCCGGGAAGGTTAGGGAGGCGGCAGCGAGGGCAGCGCCGCGAGGGCTGGGGGCCAGGCCGGGTCGTCTGCACCCGAGACCCAGCCGGCTGGCCTGCGGCGCCAGCAAGGAGGGCGGAGCCGGTGCGGCCCAGGTGTGTTAGCCAAGGGCAAGCAGGTGCGGGGGGTGGGGGGGGAGCCTAGGGTCAGTGGCCCGGCCGTTGCGCTGGGAAGCTCAGCTCCTGGGGGTCAGCCGCGGTCACCGGGAATGTGACACGCGACACGCGCGGGAAGGTAGGAGGCCACAGCGGCTGGGCCCACGGGGCTGCAGCCCCCGCCCCCCGTGGAGCCGCAGGTGCG
Organism: Vulpes lagopus; assembly: GCF_018345385.1. Taxonomy (NCBI): domain Eukaryota; kingdom Metazoa; phylum Chordata; class Mammalia; order Carnivora; family Canidae; genus Vulpes; species Vulpes lagopus. The sequence goes on from NC_054825.1 coordinate 125,412,153, forward strand.
CTCACCCCCTACAGGGACCCGCCAGGAAGCCCTCCGCCAGGAAGCTCCTCCAGGGCGTCGGTGGGGCGCGACAAGCTGCACCTGAACGCAGCCCACCTGCCATCGTCCAGCGGCGGAATCCTGCGGACGCCCGGCGGATGCTACCCAGGCTCGGAGAGCCCGGCTGGCGGCTTTCAGGTGGCCGGGGGTCAGGAACACAGAATTAAAAGATAATCTAAGTCCCTGGAAGCCAAGGGGTAAGTGTCAGTCAAGGATGAGACAAAGAACATGATGTCCCCAAGACCCGGCAGCTTCGGAGGTCGGGGACGGAAGAGTCACTGGCCTGTCCTTCTCCTCTTCTGAGGCCCCTGACCCCTGGCTGGATCCAGGGCTTTGGCTCCCATGGGAAAGAAGTCCTGTGGCCTCAGCCCAGCCAAGGACCTTGGAGCAGCCCCTGGAGTGGCCGACGGAAGAGGGATTTAGCAACTTTGACAACGAAGAAGGACGGCATGTCTCGGGCAGACTAGACAGGGTTGATTAGGTGTCATCCTCCTATGGAAAAGATTGCAGCTCCCCATCACTGCTCTGGTTTTGAAAATCCTTCCCTCTCTCTGCTCAGTCCCCATGGCGGGATCAAGGTGTCCCAGACACAACCCCAATCTGGTGTGGAGACTAACGAGAGGATAGTTGGTCTAAATTCCAAAACCCAAGGATAAACTCCATCCAAGTCCATCTCAAGTGTCACCTCTTGGTCCCCTGAGATGTGCGTGGCAAGGCTCCCACCACCAACAGCCTGGGTGACGGGAAACTGGAGATTCAGTAGGGTCCCTGAGTGCCCAGCGCCCTCTGCCCTCCTGCCCCCTGCTCCCCACACCACACCACTCCTGCCTGCCATGCCCCTACTCCTGGCCTCCTCACCATCTCCTCAGGCTGGGATGCCCTTTTTCTGCGGTCTACCTGTTGGACGAAGAAACCAGACACGGCCCTCTAGGCCCCGGCGTGGGAGCTGGTCAGGCTGCGTGGTCAGACTCCCAGATGGCAAGTCCTCTGCGGCAGTAAGCTTAAGGGGTGGCAGCCTAGCAGGTTTACAAGGTGATGCCGGGCTGGGGACATCCAGGGTGAGGCTTCTCTGGCACAGGCCGCTTCCTCACCAGGAAATGTGTGGACAGGGCAGGAAGGCCGCGGGCCCGGACCTGGGCGCGTGAGTCTCTGAACCCCAGCCAGGCACCTGAAGTCCCAGCACTACTTACTACCTTAGAAACATCACCAGGGCTTCATCGTTGCGTTAGTGGCGGCTGATGCACCAACCCCTACGTGGAGTCACAGGGTGACAGTGACTCAGGCCCTCGGAGCCCCGGGCCCCACGGTCGTGGCCTGCCACGCACCGTCTCCTGGGGACGGCCCCCTCCATCCCCAAAGCCACGCAGTCCTCGGCGCTTGGGCTTTACCTCCTGGGTTGGTTTGTGGACGTGCGGGCCTGTGGGGAGCGGGGTGTGCTTTGTGGTCGGTGAGCCTGCTGCAGCCCCTTAGTTGACCTGGTGGGAGAAGGCTCCTCACCGAGAAAACAGGAGATAGAAGTGTCCACCGCCCAGATGCCGCACGGCGCTGACACAGCGATGTGTGTAAAACCTGCGGCGCGTGGCCTGGTGCAGTCAGCACCCAGGGGGCGCCACTAACATCCTCTGGATCTTGCTGATGCTTTAGCACATTGCCTGTCCCTGAGCACCGAAACCATGAACACGGCCACCCCGGGACAACGCCTCCCCTCGCGTGGCCCAGAGCCCTGCAGACACCTGAAGGGCCCATCCGGGCATCTTCCCCGATGGCAGCTTGAACCTGGCAAAGACGCCAGCTTCTTTTTTTTTTTTAAGATTTATTTATTGATTTATGGTAGACATAGAGAGAGAGGCAGAAACACAGGAGGAGGAAGAAGCAGGCTCCATGCCAGGGTCCCGACGTGGGACTCGATCCCGGGTCTCCAGAATCGCGCCCTGGGCCAAAGGCAGGCGCCAAACCGCTGAGCCACCCAGGGATCCCCCAAGACGCCAGCTTCTTGAAGCAAATTACGCCTCTGCTGCAGCCAAGCCCTCCTGCCTTCCGTGAATCCTTTTCAGAATCCTCCCCACATCTCTTGTGCGTAAGCCGCAGGGCTCCAGGAGCCACAAACCTTCACGGGTCGCCTTCCATTTGCCAGTCACCATGTTGAACGCTGCAGACACCAGGTGACAAGGAGCAGCTTCTGCGCGAACGTGCTGACAGTCTCCTTCCTGGATGCGTTACGTCCTCCAACTCTCACTGCTCACTCCACATGCACCAGGACACAGTTCACACCGCCTGATGATTCGTGATGCTTGCACCCCTTGGTCTTCATATTCTTGAGCTGGAGAATCATGACCTTTTCCATGGAGGATGCCGTCACCGCAAACCCCAGTGTAGACGTGCGCTGGTCACACTGCAACAGCATCATCACCACGGCCACCAGCAGAGCTAATAGTCCAGATAGTGTGCACAGTTTGCAAAGCACAGTCGCACCAATGGTCACATTTTCTGCACCCAGACGCCACGTAGGGTTGGTCCTACCACAGCTCCATGGTCTATAGTCTCCGCTGGGGTTTTTTGTACTGGATAAGCCCAACTGCTCAGTTTGCTTTTGGCCACAACAGATCACTGGGTCTTTGTCTTCACGGAACAATCTACGTAGCGTCTGCTAAGTTCCTACATCAGGTTCAGGCCAAGGATGATACATTTTACATTTTAAACTTGAACTAACGTTTCTCCCAAATCTTCATTGTCGTACGTACCATCCTTGGAGGTCAGTGGCTACATCTGCGTCCTTTCAGGGATGTGCAAGTTCTTCTTACAGTCTGAGGTCAGATGCCAAAGGATCCTCGTTCCAGAATGATCAGATGTCCTGGAACTGAAAGGTTTTTTTGGTGTTTGTGTGTTTTGCTAATTTTTTATTCGCTAACCCTATATCTCTGGAATCTTAGTGATTGTATTTATCTAGAGAAGTTCATTTTCCTTATTCCTTATTACTGGCTGCCTCTGTTCCCTAACCAAATAACTGACAGCTCCATAAAAAATTGCACTTAGATAAACCTTGTACTTAAATACATGTTGGTATAAAAATTGAAGAAACCACTTTTACATCTCAAATATATATTCCAGTTTCCAAATACTCAAATGCCTCCTAATCCTTGTTGGGTGCAATTTTCTGTGGATACACACTGGTCCAGGGCAAAACCAGATCTGCAGTGAAATTCCATTTGGCCAGGTCAGGGTCCATGCCACAGCGGTGGTTAAAATCTGACTATCACTCCTCGGCCCACAAGTTTATTTGGATATATTTTTGACATAGGATGCCTCAGTTTTAAATATTGTCTAACTTTGTAGAAAACAACAGATAGGAAACCTCAAGTTAAATGAAAATTGGCTGAAAGGGAATTTCTCATCTCTAGCAGTTCCTACATTCAAGTCAACAAGTTAAATGAGACGGTGAGAATAACATTATTCTAAACACTATCTTCCTAAGGATGGATGGTCCATGTTTTTAAGGAAGCCTTCTTTATTAAATAATACCCGCCCATTCAGAAGAACTCAAGAACACCTAGATAAAACAAAATGGAAAAAAAGAAGTTTTATGTTTAAAAAAATCAAATTATTGGGGATCCCTGAGTGGTGCAGCGGTTTAGTGCCTGCCTTTGGCCCGGGGCACGATCCTGGAGACCTGGGATCGAGTCCCACGTCAGGCTCCCAGTGCATGAAGCCTGCTTCTCCCTCTGCCTGTGTCTCTGCCTCTCTCTCTCTCTTTGTGTGACTATCATAAATAAATAAATTTTTTTTAAAAAAAGCTAAAAAATAAAAAAATAAAAAAATAATAAAAAAATAAATTATTTAAAGCCAAACTAAGGAAAACATCTTCCATTGGTGATAATGATGATGCCAGTGCCGATTGACATTCATATTACTTACCATGGGCCCGGTGCCTTTCTATGGCATTGATATTAAATATTTACCACACATTTATACTCATTCAATACAGAAATATGATATCTAAATATCCTAAGTAAGTAGGTTAAATATCAATATACACACAACTATCTTTGTAATAAACAAAGACTATGGAGCTACCTTTCCTGATTTTGTGAATTCACAACATATGAAACATAATTAGAATCATAATCAACCACAAAATTTAAATTAAAGCAGAAAAGTATAATTTCTTCACCCATGAAATCAATGAATGTCAAAGAAAATGGTGACACTGAGAAGACATTATCACAAAATTGCATTGATAGGAGTATAAATAAGTACAAGTTTCCTAAAAAGCTATTTGACAATCTGTACAAGAACTTCAAATATTTTTATACTCCTCTTTGAGTCAGTAATCATTTTCCAGCACACTTCTCAGAAAATGACAAAATGAATTACTGTAGCAGCTGAGTTAACAAGTCTGTATATGAGTCAAATTGTCTCAAATTGTTTGCTTTCAACAGTCATGAAGAAGGACCAATTAGCTGGTAGATCACAAACAATTTTGGTCATAGATCACAGTGATTTTTGGCATATGATGAACTTTAAAGGAGTTTAAAGAACTGTATCACTGCTATAACTAAGTTTTGAAATTCTGATTTACATGCATATGTTTACAAGTTTTTCAGTGTCTACATATTTATATATGTCATGTGTATATATACACACATAAATAAAATTAAAAAATAGAAGTAGAATTGAGGCTAGATTTATTAGGAATAAGTTATATCCATTGGTAGTTTAGAAAAAACTAAAAACCCTATCTCACTAAGAACTCCATTTTTTTTTTAGTGGTCTATTAGTGTTTATTTTTTTAAATAATAAATTTATTTTTTATTGGCGTTCAATTTGCCAACATACAGAATAACACCCAGTGCTCATCCCATCAAGTGCCCCCCTCGGTGCCCATCACCCATTCACCCCCACCGCCCCCCGCCCTCCTCCCCTTCCACCACTCCTTCCCAGAGTTAGGAGTCTCTCATGTTCTGTCTCCCTTTCTTATATTTCCTATGTATACAATGGAATATTACTCAGCCATTAGAAATGACAAATACCTACCATTTGCTTCCCAACGTGGATGGACCTGGAGGGTATGATGCTGAGTGAAATAAGTCAATCGGAGAAGGACAAACATTATATGGTCTCATTCATTTGGGGAATATAAATAATTGTGAAAGGAAATAGAAGGGAAGAACTCCATTTTTAATAAAATTGAAAATGTGTATTAACTTTATTAAGATTTATAATATATTTTGTTTTAGCAACTATTACTTCAATATATATTTATCGTGCTGCAGAGAAATGTAATCAACCTGTGTCACTGAATATATTATATTAGGATAAATTTCTAAGGAGGAAGTACAATGGAAATAGGAAAAAAGCAACAGTATAAAATTTCTTGCTATGAACAAAGAGCTTTCATGCATTTTTCTAAAAAAAAGATAATAGTAGCAAATCACTACGGCATTAAATTTCACCTGAAAAATGTTAAAGTATTAGAATCCCTTTGCAATTAGTTAAGCTTATAATAAAAATGTTAGATTTCCACTTAAAAACAGGCAGTGCTTTGTAAAAATCATTTTAGAGGGTGAGAAAAAAACTTGAACAGAATCACATAGCACTTCAGTGCACTGTTTACCTTTTGAAATTAAGATTTGGAAATTAAGTTTATAACATGTGTCTTAATCTTGCTTCATATAGCATTGTATTTTCCAAATTCCTATATTTCCCAGATTTTGTTATATATGTGTGTGTATAATATATATATATATAATTTCCTATTATATGTTTCCCAGCCTTCGCCATACACATTATAGTGGGCAGAGCAATGACTCTACGCACAGCAATGCAGAAGAGCCGTGAGAGACAGAATGCTATCTCCCAATCCAGGGTATTTTCGAAGAGCTGCTAATGTGGAACAGACTTCTATATAAATTATCAGCCTCTTTAACATCAGCTTCCAAACGAGCTTATAATCAGATCGATTAACACAGAGAACAAACTCATGGTTACCAGAGGGGATGCGGAGGCAGAAGACAGGCAAAATGGGTGAGGGGCTGGGAGATACCGGCTTCCAAGTTCAAAATGAAGAAGTCCTGGGAACAAAAGATGCAGCACAGAGAACATAGGCAGGGGTATTCCAACAGCACCCAAGGTGACAGGTGTTGGCCAGAGTTACGGTGAGCAGAGCTGTAAGGTGCTGAGATGCTGAATCCCTCTGTTGCACACCTGAAACAAATGGAGCAGTGTGGATCAACTGTACTGAAAAACAAAGTGAAATAAAGTCATTGGCCTTAAAGTTAGGAAAGAGTGTTTAAATTTAAAAATCTCAAAAATCATCTCTTACGGACAAACAACATTCTTAGGGATTTTTTCACCTTCATCATGGTTAATTTTCTTCAAAAGCTACTCAGTTATTTTGAGTGATATTTTAGATAACAGGAGCCAGGGTGTTCTTGAATTCACTAAAGAAATAAATACAGGCATATCAGGTATTAGGAATCATGGGTGAAAACTATTTTGTGGTCAAGCTTCCTTCCCTTAGCAAAATATCAAATTAAAGAAAAAAAAAAAAGAAAACTGCAATAAACCTTATTTTTTTTGCCCCCCCCCCCAACAGCCCCAACTAAATTCCCAGCTTCCAGCTCCTGTGAACGTCTTGGCCCCCTCGCAGCAGGCCTCTGTTCCCCAAACTCCAAAGCCGCTCGCTCTCCAGAGGGTCAGCCAGCGCTGAACGTGTCAGCTTGAGCTTCAGTGGTTTCTACTTGGTCTCTGTCTGGTCCACTGCTCTCAATTATTTGACATGGTTGACCATTTCTTGCAAAATCTGCTGTCTTCCTGGACATGTACGATTTTTACTCTTTACTGGTTCCAACTCTTCTTGGCATCCCTGAATGGTCGGGTACGTCAAGGCTGTTCCTGGCCCTCTCCCGTCTCTACGTGCTCACGAGAGGATTCTTTTGGCTCCGTTGGCTTTACCCATTACCTCCAAGCAAATACGTTGCAAATATACATCTTTCAAAGAAATCTTTCTTGAGAGATCTCATTTCTGTTTAAGTTCTTCATGCATCTCAAGTTTGACAATCTCATTGTCTCTCCCGACCACACTTGTAATACTCCCTTCTCTCTTGCCCCAATCCCATCATCCCATTCTAGAGTGCAATGCAAAACACCATCATCTTTTCCCAGGAGTCTTTCTTTTTTTAAGACTTTATTTATTTGAGAGACAGAGCACAAGAGCATGAGTAGGGGGAGGGGCTGAGCAAGAAGGAGAAGCAGACTCCCCACCGAGCATCTCCGTCAGTCCTCTCGATCCTGTAGAATCATAAAGTCTTATTAACCCCAACTCCGGAACATGAGGATGAGCCATTCACACTCATTTTTATTCTGAGTGTCGTCCTTTCTGGCCCAGTCTAGTCTGTGGCATCCTAACAGGGCTTCCAGCTGAAATGCCACAGCCTCTTTTAACAATTACCCAATCAACACCATCCTTTCCCTGTACTCCCACTAAACTTTAATCTATCATTAGCTGCACCCATTTCCGCCTCCCTCCAATCAGAGTCCATTTGCTGAGAACACATTCCCTATGGCCAGCCCACATTAACGGTGTCCCCAAATCTAAATCCGGTGTTCTGTGGAGATGCGCAAGTGACCGATTTTCACATCACCAAAATATACAGCACAGTGCAGCACGTATCAAGCACTGAGACGTTTGGAAAGAAAAGGAGGAACCGGACAACGAGCGGAGAACCATGTTTTCTTCTGGACCTTTCAAGTACTCCTGGTGATATTTTCCGAGGAACTCACAGTGCACCGTAAGGCATTCTCTAGTGATGCCTAGTAATTTCTTAAGAATAAAGAATGTTAATCCCTTCCCCATTTTTAACATGAAGATAAGCTTGAGGAGGAAAGAGGCATGGCCTACGACGTGTTTCCAGATTTTTGGACCAAAAGTGATGTGTAGTCACTTACTAGTTAATCCTCTTCTCAGAATTTTCTCTGGCCTGATACAAACCGGGTGACACAAACAACCAAAGCTACGACACCCTGCCTTCTCACACCGAAGCGGGAGTTTTGAAGACACAGGATTAAGTCACTTCCTTTCTGTAGAGGACCACGGTCAGGTGCAGGAAAACTACTGTTCAGGCCGTGGCCACCTGCACTGATGGCCGGGGACCCGCAGCTCACCGCGGCCTGGGGTGGGGGAGTGGGCTGCAGCTCAGGCCAGGGCCTGGGGAGGTGGGCTGCAGCTCAGGCTGCGCCCGGGGGTGTGGGGGGCCTGCAGCTCAGGTAGGGGGCCTGGGGGGGCGGTGGCTGCAGCCACACAGAAGCCCAGGCCCCGGAGGCCGAGGGAGAAGCTGGGCCACGGTGTAGACAGTGTAGACGGGCGCACAGCTCTCTCTGAGGCTGATGGAAGTCCCCTGGTGGAGGCACCGCGACGTGGCATCTGGAGGTGAGAAGTTCCCCCGACCCAGGCCATGCCGTTGGCTCTGGCTGTGCAACCCCAGCAGCAGCTCTGCTGGTAACGCGGCTGTTCGGCACCCAGCGCGGGTCCACGAGGGAGAGTAGCTCATGCAAACCCTCAGAGCTCTAACGAGTTTAGGGCCCCCTGGGGGGCTCAGGGCGGAGCGTCTGCCTTGGGCCCAGGCCGTGACCCCTGGTCCCGGGATCGCGTCGGGCCTGTGGGGAACCTGCTTCTCCCTCGGCCTGTGTCCCTGCCTCTGTGTCTCTCATGAATAGATAAAATCATTTTTTTTTTTTAAATAGAAATCTTAAAGAGTTTAGGAAACAGTCCCCCGGGGGCAGGGGCTCCTGTGTTGGATCATCCGTCTGTGAGAGTCGACTCGGGTGCTGGGAGAGGGAGGAGCTGGGCCAGTGCAGCTGGGCCGCGAGGCCAGGCGAGGTGGGGTATCCGGTCACCTGCCCGCTAGGGATGAAGTCAGAGAAGCCAGAACCCAGAGAGCCAGGGCGGGAGGGCCTGCGGAGCCGCCTTCGAGAAGGCGCTTGTCGGGTAGAGGGGGCCACTGGCGACGCGCCCACCCCCTTCTGGGCCTGGCATGGGGGATGGGCCTGCGGGCGCCTCGGGCCGACCGCCTCCCCCGGGCTCCCGGCCCCTCTGCCGCTTCATCGGGAAGGCAACGCGTCCTATCGGAAATGACACTGACCCCGGAGGAGGGGAGGGCTGTCACCGAACCCTTCCTGCGCCCTTCCGAAGGACGCCTGCCCGCGCTCTCGGTCCAAGGCGGCGCCCGAGCGACAGCGCTGCCGTGGGCTGACCCCGCGGGCCGCTTAGCCTTGTCCAGGAACGAGCCGTCAGCGGCCACCGCGTGGGCTCCTGGCATCCCCGCTACACAAAGGAGAAAATACAGCCGTCGCCCTCATTAACCAGGCCGCCCGGCTCTGGGACCTCTGTCGCCTCGAGGGTACCATGATGGCACACACTCCAGAAGCGACCCAGTCGGGCATTCAAGGCCCGCAGGATGCCCGGGGCTCCCGCTGGCTGACGGCTGGGGCTGGCTCCGCTGCAGAGAACTGCACGAGCTGCGGGTACTCACGCTTGGAGCCTTCTCCCACGCGCTCGGCCGGCTGCTCGGCTGTCAGCAGTGACCTCCAAGGGTATGGGAGGCTGCAGTGTCCGGCCTTTGGCTACATCACAGTCTCCTCGTCACCTCGAAGACGGCTCCTTCTCAGGGTCTTTGCTGGTTCCTTCTCTCCTCCCCAACCTCTACCACTGGGCACTTTCTCTACCACATGCACATCACTCCCTTGGGGATCGCAGGCAAGCTCACGGTTAACCCACGCACATGCCACTGACCCCGGCCCAGGCCTCGGTCCTTCCATCGGCACAGATAACCGCCTAGTCGCCATGGCCACTTGGATGCCCAATGGGCACCTCGATCCCTCCTCCCTCACAATACCTGATTTGTCTTCGCCGTCTCTATTTCCGTTGTTGGAAGCTCTGTCTTCCCATTGCTCAAGCAAAAAATCTTGTAATTAGTCTTGATTAAAAATGCATTCTCTCTCCCTCATAGCGGGAACCCTATAGACCTCTGACTTCACATCTGGATTCTGACCACTTCGTATCACTCCATAGCTACTGCCCTTGCCAACAGCACCGTTTTGCTCTCAAAAACGTCTGAAACAATGAATTATAGTTGTCCTAGAACAAGGCCACGATGTTCTTTCCCCCCGTCCTCATCCCCATCCCAGTGTTACCTCTCTGACCCCCTCCATTTAACACACTCCCCTCCCCCCCAGCTCTGCTGCTACCCTTGCTAATCTTTGGGAAGCCAGGCACACTACTGCTTTGGGGCCTGTGTTCTAATTATTCCACGCACACACCTGGCAATTTTCTCAGTTCCTTCAAGTCTTTGTTATTAGATATTCAATGAGAGACTGTTTGCTACTGCAGGGAACCTATCCCTCCACCCTTCATCCCACTTATCCTACTCATCTCTTTTCTATGTTCACTGCACTTACATGCTTTTCAACATATGAGGTGATTTTACTTGTTAATTTTTATTTAACTTATTATTTTGCTCACTGATGTATCTCAAGGGTAGGACATGCTTGGCACGTGTCAGTAGATGCCCAGTAAGTATCTGTGGAACGAAGAAACCACATAGACACGAAAGACGGATGTCCTTAGTGCCTCCTTAGGCATCCTTCTTTTCACCTTCCTGGTTCACTGTCTTTCCTCTTGTCCTGATCCTTCTGCTTGAAATAGACATTGTCAAAATGTCTCATCTTGGCTCAAAAAAACCCTCTCACCCCTCTCCCTCCCCACTCAACAGGTTAAGGGTAAAAGTCAGCCAATAAAAGGGAACTCGGGAACTCTGGAATCCCTGACCAATACTGCCACCTACTGATCAAGAGGCCAAGAGATCAGTAGGATGAAGTAGAACATGAAATCCAGTCAAACAAAAATCAGGAAAAGGCAATAATAAGACATTTCAGGAAGTCGGTCAAATAAGCTGCTTTTCCCAAAGAGCACCAGCAAGAAGTTTATGCTGAATGCAACAGCAGCCGTAAGCAAAGACTGTAAATAATTACAGTAACCCACTTCAGAAGAGAGGAAACATCTCTGAAATATTAACAGGGCAACAACGAGTCTTCTCTAAAAACCAGCTCTTAAGTTTTCAACAGCAACTCCCTTAAGGATTAAGCTGTTTGAGATTCATAACAAATATATTTGTTGTTTCCAATGTCCCCTCACGTACAAACAAAAACTCACCTACCACAAGATTTAAAGTTCACTACGGGGAAAAAAAAATCATAGAAAAAACATTTGGGTTAATTCTAGGCCATTTATATTTGAGGCTCTACACTACTAAGCTCTTCCTCTTCAGAAGTAGACAAACATCTTCATCTTTCTTGATTATGTAAAGGTGATATCGTTAAATATCAAGGAACAGGAGTCATGAGTTCTAAGGACCCGACATGCCATGGCATCTTCGTATGCGTTTACCATGATCTGGCGTTCTTCTCATTATCAAAACCCTCTTGTGTCCCTCTTTCCCCCACCAATACACATTCTGGGGAATAGTAAATGTGGTAAAAAGCTAGTTGATGTATGTTTATGAAGCCATTTATCTAAATTATTACATTCACTCCAGTCTTTGTTCGGAATTGTGGACTCCTAAAATGTATTGAGCACTAAAATTTGACTTTGTATCATTAACTGCTTCCATTAGCTTAAAACTATTAAAACATTTCGGAGAATTAATATATATCATCAAAACTAGAAACAGGATACAATGTGTTTTTGAAAAATCCTTAAGAACAGAAGTTTGCATAAGGAAAAAACTAAGGTGGGAAACAATTTTCTATCTTCTACATGTCTTCCCAATTTATACAGGAGCAACAGGGCAATAAAAGTGGACTTTAACCAAAACAAAAAACAAAAATATAGTACATTCATAAACACATAGGATTAAAAGTAATAATTCCAAGAGAAGATAATTTAGAAAAATGCATTTAATTATAAAAAATTTTTAAATAAAAAAGCAATGGCACAAATCACCACAATGTTATTTAAATGATCATATCCACAGGCTGCTCTTATAATTACATGCTAAAAATTTATGACTGTTCTCATTAACAGCATTTTCCCTCCTAACTGGAGTGACATCAAGAGCTTCTGAGAATGTGTAATTTTCCCTAAAATACTAAAAGTATCATAAACGCAGTGTGTGCAACATTCATTTACATCACCTTTTATTTACTACACTCTAAGCTCATAAAATATTGAAAGTTTCTCACTTCATTCCTCTTATTTACAGTTCAGAGGCTCATCTCTTGTCACAATATGGTTTGTGCATTAAACTCCCTGGGAATAGTACTTCCTGCAGCATTTTAATAAATTTACTCTGATTATTTAAAGTACAGAAATAAAAGCTTGTTCACAGGACTGTGTCATACCCAGAAAAAAAATAATTCTTCCTGCAGCCTTATTTATGAGCTTAAAAAAAATAATAATTCCCTGTTTCAGTACAATACATTCTTAACCATTAGTGGATCAATACCATCACGCGTGTTTAGTGTTTATGCTAATAGGACGATAGGCAAAGCCAGCTAAGACTTCGTAAATCTCACTTAGGAGAACATAGCATACATGAAGTGATTTGGCTTTCACTCGCTTGTTATCTGTAATCCAGTTATTCCACATGGATATATTTTATCTATTCTTAGGATGGACGTATTTAATAGTTGAGTAATAATTGGCAGTCTCTGACAGTTTTATTTTCTTGATAGTGGATACGGTTCTGTGCACGTGTCAGACGAACTGAAGACAATGCAAATCACTTCGTGTGATACAGCAAGAAGCAGTGGGATGTTCTCGTTGGAACAAATGATTCAAAGGGAAGAACATCAACGTTCGATAGTGACAGGAATACTGTTGAGTTTGGTCTGTTTTCGGATGGACTGTCTTCACGACTCGCCAAATACCTGGTATTGGCGATCTTCTCGGTTTTAAAAAGCAAACCTAGTTGGGGGAAGGCAGACATGAGGGGGAGAAAAAGGAGCAGCAGCACATATTTCTATGGATATGGTTTTAGGAGAGAAAAAGAGGGAGAGGGGAGAGAGCATGTTCTCACATTAAACTCACTGTCGCCTCTGGGCACCTCTCCCAGAGGGTGATGGCCACCAAGCTACCAAACTCCCTTTCCTCTCGCTCCAGAGATGCTGGTTTGCTCATCATATTGTTAACAATTAACATAATTCTGGCAGCAGCACAAATCTGTAACTTTTTAAGGCTTCAGGGTGTCACTATTCAATGGTGGGGGACATTTGAACAATAGGAAAGTCCTGCCATTTGCACGCTCGCCCCAGCAAGTAGTCTCAGGAAGTCCTGGTGGATCTGCAGCCTCCACCTCCTAGGATGGCTTTGACTTTATGACCCACTCGGCGCTGGGGTTGAGCTGGAACAAGTCCTTCATGTACGCGTCGTCATCAAGGCAGCGTTCTCCTACCAAAGAGACACTGGGTCAGTTGAATATGGTGCAGGGGCCGGGATGTAATGTTAAGCTTATTCCTCATGGTTTAACTCTGAACTCTTACAAAATTTCAAAATATCCCTCCATCCTTTACCTCCCGTAACATTATAAGACTTGGCCAAAATATTGAAGTCAATTTAGGAGGCTTTCTCCAAAGGAACGGGTTTCAGATTAATTTAAGAAGTTGAAGATACTTTGCATGAAGGGCTCTGAAATGGCTCATTCACCTTTATCATGAGTGGCAACAGCTTTGGGTCTACCCAAGTAAGAAACACCACTTCATTCCCAATTTCTAGGAGTAAAAATGCAAGATCAAATATATGAATATTTAAATAAGCCTTGCTAATAAGTTAACAATTCCAGGCTTCTAACAGTTGCAGTTTATTCAAATTTTAAGAGCAAGCCCTCATATTCCCACGTTAAACTTTCAATATTTACTAATCCTTTTGTGTCCCAGGAAAATAATTCCATAAAACTTATCTTAAAATATTTCAATTATTACTTTGAATTAAACACTCTTTATTTGTTAACAATTTCACCCTGTGCCATTTTCGAGGGTCAAATAAAGAGAAAAATGTCACTTTAACTTTTAATAGGGATGAGTACAACCCACTGATAACTAAAAACGGGCATATAAAATATAAGGCACGGTCAAAATTAATCCATTCATTCTATTTCTATTTCTGAAGTTACCAATGTGCTTGTATGCGTACTTGTGCATTTTTGTGTTTGCCTTCGTGCGTGTGTGCGCATTATTTATTTAGAAGGCAATCAACAATGGCAAAAATAACTTCTGCTTTCACTAAAAATATCCGTACTGAGCCATAATAAAAAACGTAATCCTGGCCTTAAATTAGCTCAGCTATTTCCTTTATTAAGATGTGATGTAAGCATATAAAAAAGAAAGTTGTTTTGAAAAAGTTCATTAACGTCCTAGAAGCAGCTACTATTTTAAGGGAACTCGTCCTTGCTGAGGTTCAACGCAGATGGGCCTTTGCAGGGAGGAGCTCAAATAGAGCCTGAAGAGAAAAAGACCACTGAACAAATCCACAATATTCATCATCAACTTCTACATGTAACTTCTGATTTCACCCCCCAAAGATACAAATAATAACCACCGGCAATGTCAAATCAGCATATGTAACACAGAGAGAAACAAAATGTGCTTACCAATATTTCCTCCAATTTCATACAAAAAAACTTCCCCTTTCTTAAGAGTCTGGGCAATCCCACTATTAGGGACAAAACAAACTGATTAGTTGTATCATCAAACAGCTTGCAAGTAAATCACTTTAATGTGCTTGGGGAATTCGGGCTTGTATGGGAAATTCATAACTTGACACACTGTAATTATCTAACATTCGTATTTTCCCATCTGTTAAGTGTGCCAAATAGGTAATAAAAATGTCATACCTGTAAATTAAAATAAACAAATGGACTCATACATCTGAAGGCAAAATAATAAATCAGCATCTAAATTTGTAAAATTAAGAAGAAAAGTAACATCTTTGTGGCCAATAAAATCATCAATATGACCAACTGCTTTGCCAATTGGCAAAGGGGCCAGGAAGGTCCTCTTAAAACTATAAGAAGAAATGTTTCCACCTTAGTTCTTACACTGCATTTAGTCAGTAAGTATCCACCACATGTTTGCTGTGCTGACAGCTCACAGTACACAAGGTGAACGTCAAGCGTAAGACCCGGTTCATAACCTTCCCATGCTGACTGTTCAGGTACGGGAGTTACATACGCTCGAAACAGAAGCAAATAGTCATTATGACGGCCTCAGAAGTAGAAGATGCTTTTGCAGATTTGTGCTCTTCAAAGAATAAACTTTTCCAGAGTATTCGGTTCAAATAAAATTCAGCAGTTTTTCAAAACTCTGTATACAAGAGACCTGCTAAAAATTCAGACCCAGAGCTCTAGAAGCTGATCTCGCACATCTGGATCAAACCAAAGAACTTGTTTCTCAAAAGCTCTCTAATGGATTGTGACGCCTGGAAGGCTTTGCGGACCACTCCTGTAAGGCCCTGAAGACACACTCCCCGGAACTGCAGAGGGAAGAGGAGACCCGACTTTCATTCGAACCATCGTGTTGGGAAGCAGCGTCCCCAACCCGTCGTCCGGTGACTCGTCCGGGTTATCCAACTCCATCTACTCTGTTGTCTGCAACATGACAGACACTCGGAGCTTTACATACACCCACACTTAAGATCCACCTGCTGACTCATGCCCTAGCCAAGAGACAGCTCGTTTTATTCCAAACCAGTGTATGCTTGTTTTTAAAATTAAATAATAATTATCTTTACTTATAATATAGACTATGATGCAATAAACTATCATCATAAGAAGTCATTATTTCTGGGGATCCCTGGGTGGCGCAGCGGTTTGGCGCCTGCCTTTGGCCCAGGGCGCGATCCTGGAGACCCCGGATCGAATCCCATGTCGGGCTCCCGGGGCATGGAGCCTGCTTCTCTCTCTGCCTGTGTCTCTGCCTCTCTCTCTCTCTCTCTCTCTCTCTGTGACTATCATAAATAAAAAAAAAAAAAAAAAAAAGAAGTCATTATTTCTATGAAAACCAAGCTGAATGTCTTGGGAGACTTGATAAGACCATTTCGCCAGGATCTGGGTTCTTGTTCTACTTTAAAGAAACCTCAACTGGATTTCCTGGTAAATGCAAGCTTTGGGTCATGCTCATCAAGAAATCCAAAATTAAGGAAAAGGCAAGGGCCTTTATCAAGGCTGGTGAGTCAATGTGAAATTTATTGTATATTTACTTTATGTAAATAAAGTGTGTGTTCTTGTCTTTGGTGGAGAAAGTACGGGAGGAAAAGGATGGGGGAGGTAGGGTTTCCAATGGTCCCTACACAGGAGGAATGCAAAGGGGAGGGGAGGGAAATGTGGCAGAAGAGAACATATTTATAAACACTGAGGGTTTCACTTGTATGGTCCGAACAAGTAGTGCTATGTGCTTCACAGTCACTTCCCCAGCTCATTATGGCAGGACAAGGCCGGTCCTATTAGGGTCTACTCATAAACGAAAAGCTTGAGGCTTAAGGAGATTACAAATCTAGCTTAAAATGAAATAGGAAAAGATGGCATTTGGATCCAGATCATCTGCCTTCAGCACCCCCAGACGTAAAGAAGGGAGCTGAGGAATAGCTGGGGCCGGGGGTAAGCAATGGGCAGAGATGTTTACCAGACTTTCACGTAGGTGGAGCAGGATGGGCATGAGGGAGGAGGCAGGAAGAAAATGGATCTGGGGCCCCTGGGCGGGGCTCAGCGGTGGAGCATCTGCCTTCAGCTCAGGTCATGACCCCGGAGTCCCGGGATCGAGTCCCGCATCGGGCTCCCTGCATGGAGCCTGCTTCTCCCTCTGCCTGTGTCTCTGCCTCGCTCTGTGTCTCTCATGAGTAAATAAATAACATCTTTAAAAAGAAAAAAAAACAAAACAAAAACGGATCCCACTGCAGGGGGGCAGCAAATGCTCGTTTAACAAAAGCACCCCAAGCAGAAAATCCCAGTATGCGGAGGATAATTGTCACAAACCTCGTGCTCTCTATAATGATATGCCCGGGACTAGCATGCTGTACCCTAAATACTAAAGTCACGGTTGGCCTGACAGTCTCGTCTTCTGTCACCTGCAAATACAGCAACCACAGCACAGACTGAACTGGATGCTTGGGTCCTCGGCGTAGACGCTGTGTCAATAGCTGTGTCTGGCCCGAAAGGGCTGCTTAGATCTGAAGTGTGGCCAGATGTCCTTCGGGCACCCCCCTGGGAGCGGGTAGGCGGGCACTCGTCCCCGGTGCGCACAGTGGCAAGGACTGGTATGTCCCAGGCCACAGCAGGGAGTGGGGAGGACGGGGGCTGATTTCATGAAGCAGAAACCCTCCAGGGAACCGAGGCATCCAGCTGCTCCGGGGCTCTACACCGCTGGCCCCAGGTCCAGGATGGCTTCTGGAACCTGGCTTGTATGGACAGTGTGGAAAGGGCAGCCTTTGCAGGAAACCGTGCATTCAGAGTTCACCACCACCACCTATGCAAGGTGTGACCCTGCAAAGTCTTGATTTTCTCATCAGTTAAACAGAAGCAATAGCCATGCATGTGTCGTGGTGCTGCCAGGGGAGCGGGGCTGGCTCCCCGAGGGCCCGGGCCTTACCCACATGCCCGTCGTCTACGTCGCTGCCGTCCTCACTGCTTAGGCTTGGCTCTTTCCCCAGTTTATGAACCGGGAGTGAAGACACTTTACAGTGTATCTGTATCCCCTTCTGACCTGTGACAACCTTAACCAGAGCAGAGGCCTGTCAAGTATTCAAGGTGCTGTATTAACTCCAGAGAGGTTTTGGCACAAACCTCTGGGGCTGCCCTTGGACAGCACCACGCGGAGAGGATGCTCCGTGGAAGACCAGCACACAGAATTCCTAAGCCAAGACGCCCGGGCCCCGGATCTCCCTTTTAAGACATTTAGAGTAATTTTCAATGAGTGGAAATGAGGGCGAAATCATTAAAATAATAACTTTAGCTAAAAATAATTAAAAGGGCAAGAACTAAAAACCCAACCTACCTGTTAAAGCTCTAAAATTCCAGAAAAAAAAATACAATGTCTCAAGAAGAAGATGCTCTGATATTATCAGAGGGATGCCAAGGGCTCCCACAGGCCGCCTCCCACGCCCACCAGCCCCAGCGCAGTGGAGACTGCTGGGCTGCGGCCCCCCTGCGGCTCCCCAGGGCAGCGTGCCAGGTGTGTAGGAGACCTCAGAGCTCCAGGCGCTGCATGTCCTCCCTCAATTCCTGGTTTTAAATTTCGGCATTTCTTTTTATTCGTCATAGCTCATAGAAAAAGTTGTATTTTGTATTGTTTGTTTTAATCCCACTGTATCTTATCTGGCCATTTTCCTAACAGCCTACATGTGGTGATTAACCTCCGATCAACATATTCTAGAAAGCCTACTGAGTGGTCTCGGGGGCCGAGCCCGCTGCAGGCACCATGAAGGAATGTTCACACATCCTGCTCCAAACAGCCTCGACTCGCACATAAACAACCTCCAATGCACTCGACTCATTCCCACAGTCTAGTTGTCAAGTCTGCTCTTCTTTTCTGCTGGGAAGACCAAATTTGAAGCACTTCACATCACCCATACTTGTTTTTTTTTTTTAAGGAAGGTGGGGGGAGGGAGGGAGAGAGCACGTGTGTGAGTTATGCCACGGAATGATTAAAACAAAACAGGCCTCTACCTTTCTTGGCTGAGAAACCTGGCAAGCACATCACTGGCTTTTAGTTCTTCAGTTAGCTGTATTGCCATGGAAACTTTCGAGAGATGGGGAGCTTGCACTCGAATCACTCCCTGAGGAACATCAGCCTGCAAAGCAATAATGACATTGGAACGAAGCTGGCAGCAGCTGCAACGTGGAACTCTGTACAATGCATTACATGGTAAGTCTGCTCAACTACGACGCATTTTACTTCACTACATAAAAACCTTAACTACTGTATAATGTAATTTGCTAAATTACATCAAACCTCAAATATCCTCTTAATGGTGATAGGGGAACTTTATAATGCCGATGCAGTAATGCTTAATTATTTTTAAAGATGTAAAGAATGACAGCAATAACCATTACTGCCATATTAAGTGCTGATTTCTGAGTATTATCTACTAGAGAGCGCTTCTTCATGTAGCAATTTATGAAATTGAATCAGAAAGAAGTTACTTTGTGTGCTCTCGCAATGTATGCATTTTAAAAATCTTCCTGCACATTGACAAAATCTCACAGAAATTCTTGCTCCTGAGAGCATTTAAAAAATCAAAACAAAAGAAACATACATTTCTATACGTTTGTATCGTGCCCGTTCCTCACTTGGCGAGTGGGTTCACATGGCGACCCGCACGCTCTGACCCCGGGTGACCGATTCTAAGTGCTCTGCTGATAGGTGTTAAGAACTGTCTCTATGTTGGGGACTATCAAAGATTGTGAGGACCAGCAAAACATGAGCTAGGACATTCAAAATATCCGGCTTAATTAATTCCTGGTTGTTCCGCCACAATAAATAGTAATTTAGTATTTATAACTATATGTCACGTCCTTAGGACAAGCAGCACGCGCAAAGGCTTTACAAAGCACTTCCTACAAAACCCTGTTTAATTAAGCTAAAACTCACTAAGCATGGACTGCATACCAGGCACTGTTCTAGGTCTACTCACCTAGCAGGTAATGAGACACACGCCTTTTAGTATTTTTTTGTGCTCACAATATCATCTTTTTGTAATGACCATGGTCTTGGATTGCTTTCATTCCCCCTCCCCCACACCAATGTAAAGCATTGGATACACCAGAAATGGAATTAATGTGACTTCTTTCGAATTTCAACCAAAATAACATGGCTTTAGAGAATGAGGCTACATCACAGTGCAGGTGCCTGCATGAGACTTGCACGTGCTTCTCAGTAACCTGCGAATTGTTGTGCGAGAAGCGCCAAGGGGAGAGGCTCGGGCGAGGCCGGACACGGAAGTGTGGGATTGTGCAGGACCACGGCATTCTCCCCCAGAGGGCCGCAGGCACATGTTTCAGCTGTGGGGACACCGCAGAGGCCCCAGGCCAACCTGGGAAACCCTGCTCCCTCACCTGACCTCGTGGAGAACACTCCAGCCAAACAACGCGGGCCAGCTGGAAGAGCCTCCGTGTTCCCAGGGTCCTTTAACTTCTGTCCCTGGGGAAGAGGCTCAACCCCACCCCTGAAGGACACCCGATCCAAACCCATTCCCAGAGCCCTCAACTCCTGCTGCCATCCGGTCGGCCTGGCCCCTTGGCTTGGTTTGCTGACTTTCAATTTTCAGGGCGCAGATTTTGGTCCAACAAAGTAGTCTGGTCTCTGACCCCCGCCTCCCCCCTAGGATGCAAATCTAAGTTACCTTTTCCCTGGATTCTGTGGCAATTTGTTTTCATTTGTAACATTTGGAAAATGAGTGGCTTCTTCCAATGGATAGGGTCTTTTATTTGGTTATGTGCATTTTTTTTCCTTTCACAGCAGCTGTGAAATCAATGGGGTACCTTCTAACTCAGGGATTGTGCTGCACACACTCTTCCCTTGGGTTTCATCACTAGCCTATGTCCCACCGTGGTCATTCTACCTGCTGGCCCGGCCTCACCTGCTTCCTTATAGGGGGTGGAAAACAAGAAGCTGGCACAGAACACAAATGTTGGATTAAAATCGTAATAGCAACAGTCAAAGCACAGAGTCTGTGTTCATAAAATCCTAATCCACCTTGTCCACTCAATTAAGCAATAAATATCGGTATTTTGGATTCTCCGTCCATCTACTATTAGTATGGAGGGCCCTGAATAGGGGGCTAGGGTTTGCAGACACCTGAATACTTTATGCCCATTCAAGAAAGTCAGGAAATCTGCTCAAGTCACAGTGCCACATATCCTTACATACAGGTTCTTCTTTGGCAAAAATAATAGTGGCAACAACTGTTCCCATAATTATATCCCATCCAACTGTAAAATATCAAGAAGGCTGGCAAATCTATGCCGACTTTTAAAGTGAAGATGACAATAAGCCTTTACATATAGGAGATCCACCAAAAAATGAGTTACAATACCAAAACGATCCAGAAAAATAATTTCCTGCCATAGAATTCAGGGACAGGACAACCTTCCTCTGCTCCCGGCTTTTCTCTCCACTATTCCCATGGTACATTCTATTGTTTGGGCCAAAAAAGCCAACCAACATGTGCTACAAACACCCAGGCTTTCCTATGTTGAAGTTCGTTCTCCTCCTCTTCTGTAATATCTCCTGCTATCAATATTTCAAGGCCCAACTCAAATATATCCAACTCCAAGGAACCTTCCTGATCCACAGGGTCCAAGAGACTCTTTTATGATGGGGTTCCACTATAGGATACCTGTGTTCTAGCTACATGCCACATGACTGCGTCACATCTGTAGCCAGCTATCAAATACTTATTGATGGCATGAATCACTCAAAAACATCTCTAAGAATGCTATGCTAACATTATTGTATTTCTCGAGAATAAAATAACGTACACTGACATGTATTTCCTAAATAGCAAAAAGACTGTCTTAGGAACATTTTCTAAAAGAAACAAATTGCGTCCATCTATCACATGGTATTTCCTCCATGAGTGAGAAAAGACAGGCAGGGAAAGAGAGGAAGGAAGGAATTCAAGGTGTTACGAGAGACCCTCCAGTCATTTACTTCTGCAGGGAGTCACCGACGTTGGCGTGCAGCTGCTCGTGGATGTGGCCACTCTTCCTACAAGACCCCTCTAATATGTTGGCATGACCTAGGCTTTCTATGTGTGTTCAGAGGTGGTGCCGGAGACAGTATAACCCTGCTCTCTTATAAAATACAGCAGTCAGGTCAGTGTGGTGTTGGGGGTCACACCCAAGAGCAGCACATGTGACACACATGGGAATCTAGAGTCTCTCTGATAGAGTTTGGAAGGAAGAGACTCAGGGCCAAGCTACTGAGGACACTCGGGAGTTCTCATGTGTATGTGGAATGTCAAGGAATCGCCGTATCCTGGCTCTGGAGCAGATGGGGAGTGGCATGGGTCCAGGTGCCTCATGGAACCTTCCCCCTAGTGAGCAGAGGGTGGAGCTAGGCCAGTTCTGGATCAGCTTTAGCCCTTCCCGAACCACTAACTATACTATTTTGACTCCTTTCACATAGAACTGGGGCACCTGGGTGGCTCAGTGGGTTAAGCGTCTACCTTCAGCTCAGGTCATGATCCCAAAGTCTCACGATCGAGCCCTGAGTCAGGCTCCCTGCTCAGTGGAGAGTCTACTTCTCCTTCTGACCCTCCTCCAGGAAGGAAGGAAGGAAGGAAGGAAGGAAGGAAGGAAGGAAGGAAGGAAGGGATGGAGGACTGGGATATGAGCGCCTGTCTAAACCTTTTTTTGGCCGACAACGGCTCACAGCACCTTCCTAGGTCGACTGGTCACGTTCTTTGACAACTAAGGAGACTGCTTTAGCAGAGAAGCTGTGTGTGCGCATGCGCACATGAGTGTCTAAGACAGGAACAGTTCTTAAGTGTTTCCCTCTGTAGTGATACATTCCATCCAAATTCTCACAATAACACGTACATGGAAGAGTCGGACTCACTTTGAAGCTGCCATGCCCTTCACTATTGGAGAAAAAATGCATGTAACTGGCAGGCATAATGGTTAAAGATGGAGAGTTTAGAAGCTGGTTCTGGAAACCTTTTTTTCCCCAGATATCTTGACAAGGGTGGCCAAATGATATTTGCTAAAGACTATAAACAATAAATGATGCCAAGGCTCTAGTTTAAATGGTGTATGACAACTTCTATTAAGCTCCAAAATCATGCTACATCAAATACTCAAGCTATTAGTGCACTAATTACATTGAGCTGCCAAGCTTTGAACAGATACAACAGGCATGATCATTAAGCCAAATAGTCTGTTTTTAACTTGAACCACAGTAATAACTGAACCTGTGAATAGTATAATCTTTGTAACTTTCACATTTTTGTGTGTGTGTGTGTCTTAACAGCTGTGACTCTCTTATTTTTTTAATGTTTATTTTTGGTGTGCTGGTGAGCTGAAGTTATGTGATGTACGGCAAGACTGGAGAACAGTATTTCACTAACACAACCTTAAAATTTAGTCACAAAGGATTTTACAACTTACAAAATAATTTCTTATGCATATAAAAACTGTTACAATGGAGAAAATCATCTCATATGGTCCTCACATGTTTTATATATTGAACTCAAGAATATTTTTAAAAACAAGATTTTAGGGCAGCCCGGGTGGCTCAGTGGTTAAGCATCTGCCTTTGGCTCAGGGCGTGACCCCAGGGTCCTGGGATCGAGTCCCGTGTCAGGCTCCTTATGGGGAGCCTGCTTCTCCCTCTGCCTGTGTCTCTGCCTCTCTCTCTGTGTCTCTCATGAATAAATAAACATAAAATGTTTTTTTCAATATATTTCATTTCTTATTATTTCCTATTTGGTTAAATAGAAAATGACTTTAGCATTTCTTCATAACATGTAGATAAACACTGCATTGCTCATATTTTTGTACTCTAGATTAGAAATTCAGTGTCAGACCTTTAAAAAATATTAATTTCTTTTTTTCATTAAAAGCTAACTTAAATGTAAGCTGACATTTTTAATGCTACAGAAAAAAATATTTTATCTTCAACAGGGCAAAGTGAAAAAACAACTTTCTTAAGAAAGAGAATATAACACATATTTTAGGAAATTAAACAAGGACATTTTAGCAAGGTGCCTTAAACTAAAATGGCATATTTATCACCTTAGTCTGACTGGAAGTGAGACATGGAAGCATTCTCTGCCATCTTGAACTGCCTAAGTCCTGACTATAATAGACCCTCTATTATCCAAATGCTTAAACTTTTATCCAAATCAGATTCAGAGACTTTTAAAGAACCTGAAATAGCTTCTATAGGAATATGCATTTAATTTACAACAAAACTAAGTTTTTCTCCTCTAATATGGTATTCTTTATGCACTATAAGAAAAATCACAAACGTCTTCAAAAAAAAAAAAAAAACAAGATTCTGTGCTTGATACTATACTGTGATTTTCCACGTAAGTCCCCAGGTAGATCCAGACACTGTTTCCAGACCTAAAGCAGATGCTTAAAACAATATCTGCAATGATGCTCTGGGTCAGAGCTGTTAAATGAAACCAGAAATGGAATTCTAAACAGGGTTGTGACCAGACATGCAGCCCTGGCTATAAACAACCCAGAATCCACACCACACTGCTGCCAACTCCAAGATTTTCTAGAAGAGAATGGCAGAAAGTAGCAGCAACAGATTTCTTTTCCAAGCCCAAAATCCTAAATGTTAAAAATTTTTTTTAAGATTTTTATTTATTTATTTATTCATGAGAGAGAGAGAGAGAGGCAGAGACACAGGCAGAGGGAGAAGCAGGCTCCATGCAGGGAGCCTGACATGGGACTCGATCCCAGGACCCCAGGATCACACCCTGGGCTAAAGGTGGCGCTAAACCTCTGAGCCACCCGGGGCCGCCCCTAAATGTTAAATCTTATAAGATCATCTTGGACCTTTTAGCAAATCAGGTAAGCTCTCTAAATATGGGTTCCTCAATTATAAATTTAGGGTGTGACATGAGATCATCCTGAGCTAACACTGAAGTTAACCACAGAGGGAATATTCCCTCTACCAAGGAGGGAAGATGTGAGGAGCTCAGCTTATTTGGCAAAATCTCTTTCTCATAAATGTACAGCTTCCGAGGGTGCCTGGGTGGTGCAGTACGTTGAGCATCCAACTCTTGTTTTTGGCTCGGGTCATGATCTTGATCGCATGGTGGGTGAGACTGAGGCCCAAGTCTGGCTCCGAGCTCAGTGCAGAGTCTGCTTGGGATCCTCTCCCTGTCTCCCTCTGCCCCTCCTGCTCGTGCTCCCTCTCTAATAAATGAATCTTAACAACAACAAAAAGTACAGCCTCCCTTTACGCTGAAAGGTGAGCTTGAATGATAGTAGAAAAATCACAGATCAAAGTCCTCAATGGACTTGAGACCCGCATGATTCAGCAATTCATAACCAGATGCTCATCAAAGCAGCCCCAGGCCCTTATAAGGCAGAGATGCAATGTGAAGAAATTATGGGTGAAATGACAGGATATCTATGATTTCCTTA
Source organism: Vulpes lagopus (assembly GCF_018345385.1). NCBI lineage: Eukaryota > Metazoa > Chordata > Mammalia > Carnivora > Canidae > Vulpes > Vulpes lagopus. The sequence continues at coordinate 125,437,340 of NC_054825.1, forward strand.
TAAGTACTAGAAGGAAACAAGGTGTGGGAGACAGGATGGAATGAGATTAGAAAAATAGGTGTGATCACTGGTGATAGGTTTATGGGGTTCATATACTACTCTGTTTTTTGTATCTAGGTAAGAAAAAATCCGTAATACAATTAAATATAAATTTACACACACATACGTACCCAGTGGGGAGAATCATACTCACAGTTTTTATACAGTACACATGCCAAGGTCCTGCTCTGAGAGGTTCTGACTCAGTGGGTCCAGGGAGCAGCCCAGTCATGTTTTATAAAGAATGCTACTACAGACAACCCTATTGCATACTCTGGATAAGATAGCATCAATCTGGCCCTACCCCTCATTTTATAGCGGAAAGTAAGGCGCAGAGAGATAAAATGATTTGCTATTAATGTCCCACTGATGGCAGAGCTAGAGCTATATCCTCAAGCCACAACTTCCAGTACGTGATATAGAGTGTATATACCCGTGTGTGTGTGTGTGTGTGTGTGTGAGATATCAGTCCCAACCACACTTTGAAGGCTGTCAAAAAATGGTTATTTTTAATGGTCTACCATTTTGTTGTTTTTCACCAAGTGTTTCCTTCTGGTGCAAATGATGTGTCCTTAGTATTCAAGAAAGTCACATTTGTATCAAACAACTTACTTGCTGTACTCATTTAAAAACATTTGTCATATTAAGTAGCTACTGTGTCCCTTACAATCTGGTTCAAACTATTAATTTATCTAGTCAAGCAAATCTCAATAACATGAACCCTGAGTACATATGGTCAGCATTAATAGCATACAGAATGCTTTAAAAATATATATATATTGCCCTGATGACTTTTCATGATCTACAGTCTCTTGTCTTTCCTTCCTCAATCCCTGGCAATCTGGCTTCTTCCAACCGTAGTTACTGACTTTGGAGAAAGTCAGGAGTGACCTTTCAATGCAGAATGCACTGACCTCTGCCCAAAGTTAGCCTTCTCCAGCCTCTCTCTAGCACATGGTACACTAACCAAGCTCCTTTCCCTACCCATCTTCGTCCCTGGGCCTCCAAGTGCTGTAATCTTCCACTTCCTCTGACTTCCTACTATTTCTTGGCCTCTTTGACCAGCTCCTCTCCCATGGCTCACCACTAAAACATTGGCATCTTTGGCTTCCACGGCAATCTCTGTGCTGATCCCAAAGGCACACCTCCAGCTCTGGGCCTTCTGAGCTACAGCCCCGTGGAGCCAAAGTGCTTTCACACAGAGGGTCAACTATCCGTGTCAAGAACTGACTACCTCAATTAAGAGTCCGTTCCTTTTGCTGAGTGCTTTCTATCAATGATAAAATCACCCACGGCAAAACCAGCGAGTCATTCTAGATTCCTCCTCATTCTACATTCCTCGTATCCATTAGTTTCCACATCTTGTCGGTCCCCCCAGCTCACACTTAACACTTCTTTCCATTCCCATCGCTGGGTCTTGGCACGGCCCAGGACTGTGGTTAAAAGCTATACATAGAACACACGTTAATAATGGCAGTCCTACGTGTTCACTGTATTACTACCCACAAGCTGGGACCCAGGAACACAATCTCAGAGTTTTTCTGTGACCTCTAAGGAAATAGGGGATATGAGTAAAGAGACTCAGATTTAAGATCATACAGATTTGGTTTCAGAGTCCAGCCCCACCACTTCCTATCCAGATAACCTTAAGCAAGTTACTTGAGATTGCTGACCCTCACTTTCCTCATCTATAAAAAATGAGACAATAATACCGTACACTTCAATTAAACTCCTGTAAATATTAAATGAGATGTTTGCAGAAAATGTTTAGCAGCATGCCTGACCTCTGGCAAGCACTCAAAATAATGACACTTATTACCCCTTGCAAGTATGGCTGCCTTCGCTAATTTGCAAGTTTTCTCCAACATATTATGAATATCTTCCAACGTCAATATACACCCTTGTATTTCCGTGATATTTCGCTACATAAATGCGCCATAAGGTATGGAACTCCTCGTACCCTTTCGGGCTATTTCTGGTTCTGGCCAGCATAAAGAATACGGCAAGGAACTTAAGCATAAGTCTTTGCATGCTCGTCTTACTACTCCCTTTGAAGGAATTTCTGAATACAATGAAAAGCACAGTCTTCAGGCCTCTGCCATATGCTCATGACTCTCCGAGGAGAGTCCACCAAATTATGTGCCCCCAATGGCAATGAAATTAGGGGCACCACCTACCCAACCTCCTGTGTTTCACTGCTCCAAACTTTCCTTCACCTGACATCGCAGCAATGATTTGAACATGCAAGTGTAACCCTGTGACTCCTGGGGTCAAGATTTGCCCGAGTGGAGGTCAGGCTCCTCCCAGAGACCCCGCCTGGCCTTCCTTCTGCCCCTGCTCCTCCACGCGCCTCACTGGCCCCTAGGACCTAATTTTCCCACCAAACACCCTCAAACATCCCTACTTCTTTTTCTAACATGAATCTCACCCTCAACACGCCCTGACTGGAAACCGTGATCTTCCCTGCTGAAGGGGCAATTCCATCTTTCCAAATTCTCCGGCCAAAAACCTTAGAGTCACTTGTTACTTCTTTCTCTTAAAATTCGTATCATTTCAACTTGAAGAAATCCCAAGGACTCTGACATCAAAAGACACAGAATGTGACCGTGTCACCTCCGGCACTAGTATCCTGGTGTCCTGCTTGCACCGAGACATGAACTTCTCCCTCTGATGTGGTCTCCCCATCGATGTGGCTCTCCCAAAGTCTATCCTCAACACAACAATCCAAGGGCACATCTTAGGACATAGAGGTTCAAGCCTTAGCTCAAACCCTGCAACGACCCCACTTCACTCAAGATATGTCCAAATTCCTGAAGATGGCCTACAAGGCCCTACGTCATCTCCTGGTCCTGTGGTCCCTGTGATCCCATCTCCTACTGCTGTCCCCCTTGCCAGCCCACTCGGGTCACAAGCACTGCTTGCTGGTCCTCAAATACCCTCAAGCAAGTTCCTACCAAGAGGCTTTTGACAAACTATTCCTTCTGTTCTTCCTGAGAGAGACATGCACCTTGGCACCCCGTCCCTCCTTCACATCTTCACACAAATGAACAATACCTAGACCACCCACCTTAGTATCGCAAGGGCCTTCCTCCTTTCTTTGACTCCCTTTTTCTGTGCTATTTTTATTATTTTTAGAGCCCTTCTCATGTAGTAACATACGATGTAATTCACTTACTAATTCTTAGTTACAGAATTTAAGCTGCACAACAACAGCAGTCTCTGCCCGTATTTCAGGTGCCTAGAACAGTGCCTGGCACATGACAGCCATACAGTAAACAGCTGCTTAGCAGATGAATAAAATACCCTGGCCAGTTTTAGGCTCCGTAATCTCATGCTACACATTCAAGTGATTTGGGGAAAAGTAAGGAAACACAAATTACTAAGAATGGGACTGGGCAGCTAACCACAAAATAGCTGGCCCATGTTCCATCCAGTAATTTGAGTGTTGTTCTGTCGTCGTTCTCTGTGTGTTGTCGTTCTCGCTAATAAAATGGCAGCACCTTGAACAAAAAACTCTGGCAAGTGCTTGAGAATTTTAGTCAAGATGACGGACCCAATGAACCTCGGACCCAATGAACCTCCACCGCGGGTCCTGACTACCTCTGGGCCACGCCTCTGCCAGAGGCTTCCTCTGCTAGTGAGAGCTCTTTATGCAATTTGCTGCCTAAACACCTACCTGCTTTTCACACCCAGCTCTCCTTCCCAGGAAGCCTCTCAGAGGCCCAGTTCCTGTTCCACAGCCCCGGGAACCCTGATCAGGCTTTCAGTCCCACACCTGTGGCACCTGTAAGCTCGACCCTTCTGGACCCGCAGCCCCTCCAGCTCCCTGAGGGTGAGCACCAGCCTTGCCATCTTCCTCTGAATACCTAACAGGGAGTGGGGGCTCAGCACCAAGCAACAGTTAGCAGCATTCTGGTAAAAGAACTGAGTTTCTCAGAAGACAAAAGCAACACTCAGAGAGACTGAGTAACAGCTAATACATGATAAAATGGAGACTTAAATCCATGTTTGAATCCCAAGGCTTAAAATGACAAGATGGCTTCTACGTAGTACGGAGATCATTCTCAGACCATCTCACCTTGTTAATCCAAAGTACGAACTAAAGAAATCTAATTTAATACAAATTCTCTAGAAATAACAACATGATGTAAACGTTTCATCTCTAAAACCTAACTTTTAAATTTTTTGTCCAGGGTTTTATTATTTAAAAGGTACACCATAAATGTTTCCTTGGATGTATGACATACCTCACATTGTACTACCTTATAAAAAAGGCAGGGCTATAAAACCATCTAAGTTAATACGAATAAGCAGAGCTACAGAACACAATGATATTCATGTATTTGTAATGATTTTAGGGGAAATGAAATGTTCTAAGTTAAATGAAAATGGTATGTCAAAAATCCTTTCTAACCTGTGACAAGAGCAAGCCCTTTCTCAAAATAATAAAACAGTATCGACAATTCCCTTTTACTACATTTTATGTCCTTAAAAATACTTAAAAATTAACCAAAAATATTTCATGCCAAACAATGTTATTTTTTTGATGGCGAGAGGCACAATATAGAATATATATGTGTGTGTGCTTATATATACGTATATTTTATAATTACTAGATCCTTAAGTAGGCCAAAGCCAAAGCCAAGGCCAAAAAAAAAAGGGGGGGGGGGGATCACAGCCTGATAATTGCATTTCCACATTATTCCACAAGATGTCAGCATGTAACTGAATAACCTCAAAGGTGGTGGTGCTGGTGGTGGGGGTGTCTCCACCATAAACAGAACAATAGAAACCCTTCCGTTTCCTGATCTTAACTTAGAGCTTTGGTAACTCACTTCATAAATGTGTCTTCATGTATATTTTACTATTTTAAACCTGATTCTTAATACATTCTTACGGCAGTTTCTAAATGCTATTTAGGTATTTCTTTTTAAAACATTTTAATTTTCTTTATTGCAGCATACATCTCCCCGGATTCGGCGAGTGACCCAATGAAGAACTTACTGAAACCCAAGAAGGATCCTAGGCATAACCAACCATTGGTCTGTTTATCTGACTCCGTTATTTTTCCCCATCTGACAGATGAGAAAATGGAAAAAAAAAAAAAAAAAAAAAAGATCAGTGGTTCACACAGGGACGCCTTACTCAGTAGATTACACATTCGGTGGACAATGGCGTCTCCAGAGTCCTCTGTGTGTGTGGGGGGATGAGCGGGTGTGTGTCAAGACATTCCTCTTATTTTCCTTTGTTCCCCACTAACAGCTCATATGCTGAGTCACCAACACCCAAGCAACTGCTAGTATGATCATTACTAGGAGCACAGTTGCCCTTAGTGGGCCTTGAACTCGTCCATAGCAACTGGGCCCAGTAAGTGTGTGGAAGGTCCTGCTAACACAGAAACATATGAAACTCCTTCTGGTGCGTGTGAAAGTAAGAACAATACTGACATCTGCATAAACACGCATCGGCAAGTTTCTCTTACATCGTTTGTGTTCTTATCCTGCTTTTCATATTTTTCTCGGTCATAAGCCATTTTCTTCAGCAGTTTCTTCATGGCTTTTTTATCTTTTTTATGATTTTCAGTGTTCTGCTTCCTCACTTGGTTGACAATAAACTTGGGAATCTATGGAGAAATAGAATTAAGTTTGGGGAGGAAAAAGAAGTGGCATGACTTTTGAGCTCTAGAAAAGGTTTTATCTTTATATTTTAAATGTGGAGACAAGTAAAGGTTTTGACCATTTCATCAGACCCATAAGACCATGCTATTTTATACATGCACTATTCATTAAATATGAAAAAAATGTATTGTATTATTCATTCATCATGAGGACAGAGCATGCATAAGAAGTAATTTATCCCCATTGTGTAGGTTGGGTTCAAAAAGAGGCTTGGTAAAGTTCAAGGACATAGTGTCCATCTTCTATGCCTTACATGCCAGGATTAGAGACTGCCTGAGGCGACTGGCCTTAGGGACCACTACGTAGAAGGTTGGTCCCTTTCGCAGCCACCTGTGAACAACCCAGCCTTTAGCTAACTTGCAGTCCCTTCTAATAACCAGCTAGCCTGGCCTCAAAAGAGAAAGAAAAACTCACCAATAAAAGCTGACAGGTATCTAGCAATAATACCTTTTTTCTAGGAAAAATCGATTCTCAGAAATTACATGAGCAAAAATAAAATATTTTAGAAGTTTCCAAACTGAAACAATGAAATAATGCTGGCATTTTAAAAACTGAGATTTAATAAATGGACATTGGTTTTCTTATTTTAATTCCAGTGTAATTAACCCAGTGTTATATTAGTGTCAGGTGTATGAACATCAATTTTTTTTTAAAGTCACATTGGAATCACTTCTACTGGTTTGCTTTTTAGAGAAAATATAACCATAAAAAGACTTTAGAATCTAGATATCACTACTCATTAACAGAACTTAAAGATATATACTTACTGTCCACAGAAGTTGCTGATACTTAATCAATAAATGCATGATGTTCGCTGTCCCAGCTGCCATTATGAATTCTCGCTGTTCATTGGACTTCAAGCCTAACGCATGACACATGAAGAGATTCGGGGCCATGACCATTGCTACATTCATGGTTGTCATCTTATTTTTCTCTCTATTGTCTATTACTCTTTGGAGAAATTCAAGCAGGGCCTGAAACAGAAATGACTCTTTGAGATTTGTGTTTTCATGAAGATAAAAGAGATTTAAAAGCATTGTTAACGTATGGGATTTTTACTTAGTTAAAAAATAAGTTGTGCATAATCACCACAGTCGGCTAAGGGCATGCGATGGGCCCTGCCATCAAAGCTTCTCTGTCTGGTTAGCACCTCGACGTGGCACTGGGCCTGGGACAGACAGGACACCGTCGGAACCAGGCATGGATGGAGGCGCTCAGACATAGGGCCCACTGGAGCCACGCAGCACTGAAAAGCTGCTTTTCATACAAATATTCATATTTCATACAAATATTCACTTGCTTCACGAAGTACTTCACTTTTATCTTTAGTAATTAAAAAAAACAGAAAAGAAAGAAAAGAGACAGAAGAGAAGAAAAAGAAAGAAAAGAAAAAAGAAAAGAAAAGAAAAAAAAGAAAAAGAAAAAGAAAAAAGAGGAGAGGAGAGGAGAGGAGAGGAGAGGAGAGGAGAGGAGAGGAGAGGAGAGGAGAGGAGAGGAAAGGAAAGGAAAGGAAAGGAAAGGAAAGGAAAGGAAAGGAAAGGAAAGGAAAGGAAAGGAAAGGAAAGGAAAGGAAAGCTCTCTTAGGCTCATGTAATCTCAGGTACTCGACAGCCAGCTGACAAGAAACCTAAAAGAATGGAGACTGCCATGTGGAGGAAGGGAGCGTGAAAAGAGACCAAGGAAAGAGTCTTTAAAAACTGAGTAAATAAAAAGGAACTTTTCACCAGAACAGGCTGGTTTCTGCTCATGTGGATGAGGAAATGAGGTATGTAAGTGAGCTACCACAGGTCATCAAGCTGGCAGATGGAGGACAGGGTCTACCTGGCTTTTGTTTTGGAATTCTTAACTACACTTAACTACAAAAAGAACCGTGTTTTCATATTTAGCTTAAAATCCCTGAAAGGTGAAATAAACTCTATCGAAGTGGGGAAAAAAAAAAAAAAAGAAACAGTGTTCATTTCTCATAAGATTTAGGGGGAAAAAGAATTCCTGTGTTAACAGGTGGATCTTAAATCAAGTTTAGCTGCTATATAGACTTCAAAAAATTGAAACAAACTAAAGGCACAGCCTCAATATCTAACAATAAGATTTATGTATCTAATTTCTGGTACAGTGCTCAGAAAGTTAAATTGTAATCTAAGCATAAGGTTATACAGTAACAATACCTTCTCAAATGAGGACAAAAGATTAATTGGTGAGGTCCAGGGGAAAAAAATTTAATTTTGCACCAGAGACCAGAATAATTATTCAGGGACCAGTGTATCTCTTTCTTTACAAAGTGTAAATGATAGAGATTAGGTAATAAACCACTTTAATTGTGGTGTGCATATGCAATAAGACTATCCAAACTATTACTATCAGAATATTAGAATATGCATGTGTGCCGATATGAAATTAATAAAATGTTAGCCTGGCCCTTGCCAAAAGCACTTCATCTTCAGACATATTTTTTCTTACCTGACACAGAAGAAGTGACCTTGCTAAAAAAGTATCAGAGGCAGCTGGGTGCCTCAGACAGTTAAGCCTCCCACTGTTGATCTCAGCTCCCCTGTCAGGTTCCTCGAGGGGCATGGAGGCTGCTTAAGATGCTCTCTCTCCCTCTGCCCCTCCCCTCACTCTAAAAAAATTTTTGAAAAGCATCACTAGTCTGGTGTCACACAGCCTCACTGGTCTCACTCCCTGAAAACCAGTTTGAGTCCCAGCACAATTAGTTATTAGCTGTGTGAGATCTTAGGGTAAACTTCCGACATATGTGCCCTTTAATGTCTTCGTATTCATAAAACAGGAATACTAATCTCCCAGCCTGCCAGGATTGAGCAGGACAATGTTACAGAGCTAACTTCCTAAAGATAAATACAAATAAATGAGTAAGTAAACACCAATAATTATATTAACACAGATCCCCCACTGATATCTTAACATCAATCCTCTTTCTTCCTCCAAGTTAAAAGTAGTTATGATCACTGATCCAAAAATACAATAATCCAAGGTCAAAAACAACAACAACAACAACAACAAATCCTGGTCAAGCAGTTTTCCCAAACACCTGTCTCTTTAGGCTTAAAGTAGGACATGGTGCTTAATGCAGTGCCTCCTAACCCTTCGATGTGCTCTAGTAATAGTCTGCAAAGGTCACACCCATGATCATGTTCCTCCAGATAGGAACTGACTTTTTACTAGGCTTGTAAAAATTGGGGAATTTTGCATTAAGCTTCTTGAAATTACCTTGTGATAGAGTTTTCCTTCACTTTGAACTAAATGTAAATGGCTTATTTTCTCGTGCCTATGGCATTCTTGGTTCAATGTTTCTATTATTAGAATTCTTGTTTGAAACATTCATCAAGACTAGCTAAAATTAAGATTTTAAATAAAGGTTAATTATTAAATTTACACTTTTTCGGCATTTTCCAATTTTGTTATCTCAAAAAAGTATTTCCCACTTTATTTATAAAACTGTACTCCCGGGCAGCCCGGGTGGCTCAGCGGGTTAGTGCCGCCTTCAGCCCAGGGCATGATCCTGGAGTCCCGGGATCGAGTCCCACGTAGGGCTCCCTATATGGAGCCTGCTTCTCCCTCTGCCTGTGTCTCTGCCTCTCTCTCTCTTTCTCTGTGTCTCTCATGAATAAATAAATAAAATTTTAAAAAAATGAAACTGTACTTCCAGTAACCTTATAAACAAAAATTAAAACTATTCTAAAATTTTAAAAACTATTTTTTCAAACAATTTTTAAAACAGTACGCCGCCTGGAATTCTGAAGGCAAATTCTGAAATTGCATTGTAGACCACCTTTTCCCAACAGTAACCATACTGGAATAAGTATCTCCTCTCACAATTATTTGAACTCAGTTGAATGCAGACATGTTTTAAGGAAATCCTGTGTCTTTCAATGCCCGCCTTATACTCTCATTCACAGGGCCATCGCACACAGGTATCTCTATGTGAAGGAGAAAAAGATGGATTAAATTTCTCTTTCAGGGCTCTCTGTCAGGGCATAGCTGACAAGTAGGCTGGAAATCGGTCCCCACGCCATTTCTACTTCGACCACAATCTACACTTACCCAGCAACCCTGGTCACACAATGTTCAAATGTGACCCTTTCTGGAGTTGGCCTCTGCCCCCAAAAAAAACCAACATCTAATGCTGCCTTCTCAGCATGTGACCATCAGTGAAGCAAGAGATTTTTTTTTCCTCCTGACTTATTAGTAAAGGGAGTAAGTCTTTGGAAGTTCTCCCGTAGAGAAGCAGGGATTTTACTCCAGTAATCCTCGTAAACTCTTTCATCCAGAAAAGTTGACTATTAACATTCATTCCATGGGCATGAAAGAACTACCACCCAGCTTCAGTTCAAGAGGTCTTAATGAGGTACAGCAAAAACTCTCAAGATTTACCAACTGGTTTTGTTTTCTTGACATGAAATTTCTTGGCATGATTTTTCATTTTAAATAGAAAGAAATGTGGGGAGCAAAAGGGCAAGGGTTCTGCCGTTAGCCATATAAAAACAATTTATTAAGGCAATGGCAAAACTTAAAGCCAATACTGTTTTTAAACTATATTTCAGAAGTTTCCTTTCTCTTTCATAAGTTTATAATTAACCTGCGCAACTACTCTATAAACTTTTGCTGTTAAGAAAATAAATCAGTAGGAATAATCCACTGGTTATTCTAAAAGCCTCTGACAATGCTTATTATAAACGGTATTAAATCATATAGACCAAGTCACTTTGAAATGATGATGTAAATCAAAACCTCAGGGTAAGCCCTTAGAGAAATAATTAGAATTTATTTGAGTCGGTCTATCTTTTGACTAACCAAACACTTGAAAATCATCATTACGACTTACTTCAAACTATACTGCCTAGAACTACAAATACAACATCTTTAGGCTGAACAGTAGGTTATATCTGACGAGTCTTATTACTTCCTTTTTAAACATCCATTTTTTTACTTACTACATGTTCATTAAATAAATTTGGAAAATGTAGGAAAATAAAAAGGAAAAACCAAAAGCACCCATGTTTCCATCAAATAAAAAAAAATGAACCTTGTTCATTGGTTTTGGTAGAAGTGTTACAGCAAAAATTAAATACTTGATAATACTTTTAACAGGACTAGCCTAGTATATATGGTAATAAAGAGTTAAAACACTTCCACCATCTATCTTTAAAAGTAGGTCTTTTCTTTGTAGCCTACTGCAAACATGTCCATGAAAACACCACATTGTTTTGCGACAAATAATGAGAAATTCCTCTGCTTTTCTGAGGGATATTTAATGTAAATGAATCCACTGACCTTAAGTGTGTCTCTGTTTGCATCAGGCAGGAGGATGACAAGAAGGTTCAAAGCCTGGAGTTGTTGCTTCCTGGTTGGAAGATCTGCAGACAGATTAAATAAATCTGAACTCTTTACCAAACCTTTTTTTTTAATATCCTTTTTTCATTTTGTAAGAAAAAAGTTATTTGGCACAAACATGACTATGAAATGTAAGACATAACAACCGAGCAGCGAGCATTCTTGAGAGTGTGTTCGAGAGAGATGAGGACAAGCAGCTGCTGCGTTAGAGCTTTCTCTCTCTCCGAATGCTCACTTCCAACTGTGATCATATGATGAGCGGCCTTATGTTTGCAGACACACAACAGTGCTTTGGAAATCATTTCAACTTCTGTGTGATAATTATTCCCCAATGAAGAGACACAGAAAGTTGGACCTCCCATGGTACGGGGTCAGGGGGCATCTGCAACAGTGAAGTTTGTTTCTTCACTGGTGAGTGGACAAATCCCATGGTAAGGGCCCATCGATTCCAAGAGGAATATATAACACTGAGCCCGGAACACAGTAAATGCTCAATAAATGTCTGTGGAATGAATCAGAAAACCAACTCACAATGACTGAGTCCAAGAGGTACATTATTATCATGGATATTTATCATTTTTAGTAGCCCTTAACCCCTGTAAGTAATACACCTGGATATCTGGAGTCATTCTGGTACTTTGCTCTTTAGGAATCAATTTGTCCTTGAACCAATAATCAAAGAGTGTATGCCAAATAGCATAACTTAACCATTAAAAATATTTTAAACACAATGTGATTTCAGTCATGTCTCCCCTCGAAATTCTGAAGAAATATGATATGAGATGATACCTGGGAATCATCTCAACAATACATGCCTTAAGAATAGCCTGGAAAACAATAGAATATTATTCAGCTGTTAAAAAAAAAACAAAAACAATGAATGAAATCTTGCCATTTGCAACAACATGAATGGACCTTGAGGGCATTATACTAAGTAAAATAAGACAAAGACAAATACAGATGATTTCAGTTCTATGTGGGATCTTAGAAAACAAACAACAAAAACTAAGATCATAGATACAGAGAACAATTGGTGGAAGCTGCAGGGAGGGGGGTGGGAAGGGGGTCAAAAGGTACACCTTTCAGTTATAAAATAGCTAGGTTATGGGGACACAATGTACAGCACGGTGACTACAGTTGATAATAACATATTGCACATTTGAAAGTTGCTAAGAAAGTTGATCTTAAAAGTTCTCATCACAAGAAAAAAAATTCTGCAAGAGCGTGCGGTGATGGGTGTCGACCTGACGTACTATGATGATCCTTTCACGATATACACAAATACTGAACCATTATTTGTACATTAAGAATGTAGGTCGGACAGCCCCAGTGCCGCAGGGGTTTGGCGCCACCTGCAGCCCGGGGCGTGATCCTGGGGACCCGGGATCGAGTCCCACATCGGGCTCCCTGCATGGAGCCTGCTTCTCCCTCTGCCTGTGTCTCTGCCTCTCTCTCTCTCTCTCTGTCTCTCTCTGTCTCTATGAATAAATAAATTTAAAAAAAAAAATGTAGGTCAATTATATCTCCATTAAAAAAAAAATGGAACAGCCTGGAACAGTTCTGGTGGACACTGTCGCTCGCCGTAATCATCAGCAGTGACGCCCTTTCCCTCTCATGGTGTCCCAGGTTGGAAGTTAAAAATATGGTCATTAGAATATGTTGATGGCATTTTTCCTTTTTTTGATGCCCTCCAGGACTCAAGGGAATAACGACAGCAGTATGTAAACCTCCTAAGATCTCTGTGTTCACCGGAAAAGAATCAAGAACCGATGGAGACGTTAACTTGGAGCTTGCCCAGGACCACAAAATGGCAAAATGTACGAAGTCTGCAGCCCCCCTCCGCGGAGGCAGCCAAGTAGTTTGTTCCATGTTTCTGCATGGCAATCTCAGAACTTAATTTTTCAGGAAAATAATCACTGCCTGTGCCACATCTCCTGTGCTCTTATGATAACTGTTAATCCGCAGCTTCTCCAGTAAGTGTTGCTTTTAACACTTGGCAAGAAAAACGTATCAGATCTGACATGACTCATCCTATTACACAAGAAATGTGAAGTTCCAGGCTTAACAAGAAAATGCATTGTATTGCTGACTGGGCGTGCAATCAACCTGCCCCTGAGGGGAGCGGCCTGTCATCCCTGTAGGGGGAGATGCGCATTCGAGGAGGCTGAGGTCGCTGCCCACCAGGGTGGACCAGTGGACGAGGTTCTGCTCTCTGTGCTACGGGGTGGTCGGTGTGGGCGGCGGGAGAGGGCGCTTACCCTGGACAGCCTGGAAGGCCCTGAGGTACTCTACACTGAGCAGCGGCTGGGGCAGCTCCCGGATGAAGAGCTTCAGCAGGCTGGCTGCGTCGTGCTGCTTGACACTTTCCCAATTAAAAGTCCCTTCGTAGAACTTTGCTTCTAGTTCTTGGCAAAGATTCTGAAAGGCAGAAGGAAAAAAAAAAAAAAGAAGAAGCTACCAGTAAGTGCGGGGTTTTTTCTTTCCTCCTGCTGAGCCCGTGATGCTACTCTTCCCGCTTTACAAGAGATTCTACTCTTCGGAGAAGAACCTGGAAGAACTAAGAGGTCAACAGTTCCCTGTCACTCAGAAAAATACGACCCTGCCAGGTGTACTTGACCATCGAAACCTTCCACCCCAGGCCGCAAAACCCGAGACCGTAGACATTTTCCTGAGGGCACGACAGACCTCACGCAGCAAAGTCTAACTAGAAGATTCCTTAAGACGGCCCCTGCATGTGGGGGCTTGGCTTAAGATACTCCAATTTTTCATTCAATCATTAAAAATCACTTTTAAAGAAAAAAAAATAAAAAAATAAAATAAAAAAAATTAAAAAAAAAATCACTTTTAAAAACTCTGTTTTAAATCACTCAGGAGCACATTCCGTGACAATATGGGTCCTCAGTCTCGGGGCCTAGGGCAGGAGGCCGCTTCCGACCGGTCACCTGGGAAATGGAAGAGGCCAGATTCCACAGCAGGTGAGGCCTGAAAACCCCTCAGGGCGCCTGCCTCGGCGCAGAGGAATGAGAGGCAGTGGCTCTACCGAGGATGCAGGTCTGCCAAGCTATTAGCAGTCACTTTAGCTTCACAGTGACTGTTTCCCACAGGCCTCTTGGCTGTGGCATAAATCCTATTAGGTTAGAAATCCTTCCAAGCTCCTGTCACGTCCTTGATGATTTTAACTGTTCTCCCGAAGAAGGTTCTTCGTTTTTCTGGTGAGGTGGAAACCTATTACGCTCTGCTCTTCCCTACGCAGCTCCATCCTCTCCTCCACCCGGCACAGCCCGACCAACAGAGGTGAGCCCAGATGGGGGACGGTGTAGGGACAGTCCAGAGGGGGATAGGGGGACGGCGACGGAAGGGAAGGAGGGAGGGATGTAGAGGGTAAGGAGGAGGACGGGAGGGGGGAGAAGAGAGGAGAGTACAAAAAATTGGGGGAGGGTTTAAATTATGTATAAGGAGCCGCTGCGGCCTGACGGGGCGGAGGCAATGGGCACTGCCTTGTCCACTGAGCCACCTTCTGAGGAGTCCCGGGAGCTGAGCTCGGCGGCCGCGTCCCGCCACTAGCGCGCCTGTGTTCAGACCGCGGGGCGGCGGGTGCAGGCCCAGGGGGGCGTTACGCTGCGGGAGTCAGTGCTGCAGCCGCAGGACCCGAGGGTTCCGGCCCGTGGGGACGCAGATCGTGCCTCGTCCCTCTCAGACTCCGGTTCTCTGCAGGACAACACGCTCCTCACCGGGGCTCGCCCCACAGTCTCTCGCTGCCCTAGGTGTCCGCGGAGGGATGACACGCGGCGCCTTAGCAAAGCTCCACGGGCTGCAGCACGGCCTCAGGGACCTCGCAGGGGCAGGCGGCCAACCCGGGCACTAGAGCAGTGAGTGTGTGAGCGGGGCTCTGATGCGACTGTGTGGTGGGAGCCCTTCGGCCTCTGGTTCCAGCCTCCGGTTCCGAGGCTGAGGAAGCCCCTCGGCCCCGCTCCCCACCTGAGGCACCTCCCCGGGGCCCACTCCTCACCTGAGGAGGCCCCCGGGCCCCACTCCCCACCTGAGGAGGCCCCTCGGCCCCCCTCCCCACTGAGGAGGCCCCTCGGGACCTGCTCCCCACCTGAGGAGGCCGGCAGCCTGTCCCTCCGGCTTGTCCCTCCATCGCAGCCCCCGCCCCCCCGGCTCCCCATGCCCAGCCTCAGCCCGTCACATGTTGACTCCTGTTCTGCCTTGGTCAGGAGGGAGCAGCGGCGGCTCTGCAGGTCCCGCACTGGCACCTCGGGGAGCCCAGCAAGGCCGCTGGGCCCCTTGGCCTCTCTGCTCACCAGAGCCTTACTCCCGCTACCCGGCCACTCTGAAGGACATTGACTCCCCACAGAGGTCGGCAGGGGCTCCCGGAGTGTACCCGGCCCCGGGACTGGAGGCCTCCCCGTAGGCGGTGTCTCGTGGGGCAGCCGTGGTCTCGAGGACCGCGCTTACCCGGATTCTCGTGGCGGCCCCGGGGATCCTCAGCAGGCCTTCCGTTTCCAAGCCTCCCTCCTCGATTCGAGCAATCAGCTGCGAATAAACAGAAGAACGTTCTCACTCGGCAACTCGTTTCCACCCGTTTCCACCCGTTTCCACCTGTTTCCACCCTGACACGGGCTCGTCCCACACAAACACCCACATGGCCGCCCTGGGAGCCGCCGCTACCACGGCCACAGCCCCAAAGCTCCAGGTGGAACTTGGAAAAGCGGGAGGACTCCTAGGTCCCCCCGCTGCCCTCCCCGGGCCGAGACTGGAGATGCCCATGGTTTAAGAGCCACCACGACCACCCGTGCTTCTGCTTTTCCAGAAACATACATCCTGCAGTCAAATAAATCTTAGGAAATTCCAGGATTTGCACACTTACATCTCCTTTTTGGTTTGTTTGAAAGGATTATTTATGGTCTGAAGGAAAAAACAAGAACAAAACGAAACAAAACACCCTATTTGCAAATACTCATTTTTAAGCTTTTCAGCTTTTAGTCGTAACCCAAGATAAAAATCAGTTCCCTTAGAGGGCTTCTAAATCACACCTGATACCCAGCAAGTGCACACGGATCTAGCTCCAGAACCCCATTTAAAAAAAAGAAAGAAAGATTTTTGCAGGAACCCACAAGAAAAAAGGCAAACAGAGAAATGACAACGACACTGTTGGAAGGTAGGAAGAGGATTAAAAAATGGTTAATTCTTGGCAGAGTAATCTTCCAACTGAAATATGTATTCCCTGGGCGGGGCTCAAAGGCTTTAGGGGAAACTCTGCTATTTTAGGGAAATCAATCTCCTTGTCCTCAAGTTAAATATAAGGCAATTACCTAGCCTCACATAGCTGTCCTCCCACCACGCACCCCCGCCCCAGAACAAAAGACAGACCTACTCTTCACTCATCCCCAAATTTGCTATGATCTCTCCACACACCCTTAAAGGCATAAAATCTTCCAGAGTGCCAAAGGATGTAAAATTTTATTTTTTTCCAGGGAAACTTCCTTTAATGATTTACCAAGGCTCTATAAACTACATAAAGCTTACCGTTTCTCCCTTGCTTATAAAAGTGTCTATTAGGAGCAAACCAAGGTATCATAAACTGAGGTCTTTTGACCTTTGTCTAGATGCTCTGAAATCAGATAGATTGTAGCATGTAGACACTGGAAGGGAGGTAATTTTTCTTTAATGACCTCATCTCTCCTATCCCTGGATTACAGCCAAAGAATGCACTGATCTTCAGGGAGTCAGGTAGGAATAAAGCAAAGAGTAGTTTCGAAATTCCCCTAAGGATTTATTATTAGCTGAAGAAAGAACCATCTCTGGCCAGTCAAAGTAGTGCATGATTTTTAAAAATTCAACTAGAATGTTTCCCAAGACCACATTTTTCAAGTTACTCTAGATAATAAACCGAGGCAGAAAAACTTTACACGAATTATTTTAGATTAGATAGGCATTATTCAATAAAGGATTTAAAACCAAACTTATTCAGTGTTTGAACAATCTTCATTTTTATTTCATCTTATAAAATGTTTAAAATGATCTATTAGCAAAAAATAAAATGCTATGCCAGCTGCTAGAGCAAATTAGTTTTTAGCAATAGTATATGACTTTCAAATTTTCATTAAATATACAGGGAAAATGGATGATTTCTAAATAACTGAAAAAGAGTGAGTTCTGAATTTTTATATTTCTTTTTATTACTCTCTTATCTGGAATACTAGCATTCCATAAATACATGTGTGTGTGTGTATGTATGTATATATATATATATATATATATATATATTACCTGAAACGATGTCATGTGTTTTTTCATATTTCTCATTTTAACATTTTTAGCCACGTTATATTACATTATTAAAATATAAATAATAAATACTTTATAGCTCTCCTTTTATTTTCAAGACTTAAAGATGGAAAATAACTATATTGATCTATATATTTTAATCATGCTCTTTTTTAGTAATTTGTCTCACAAGGGACATTGCATAATTTATCAGTAATAATCACAGCATTTCCTAAGATTCCATACTTATATGAATTTATGAATTGAAAATGAAGTCAGAAGTTTTGGACACAAATTATCTTTGATTTGGCTCAATAGTTTGACAGTGAGAACAAAATTTGCTAATTTGTCAGAATTTCTCTACAGGTAAAAATTAAGAGTATTTTATTTCCCTAACTTATTCTGAGAATATGGTTTAAACAATGTGCCTCTGAACAAAAACGAGACAAACAAGAAAATAGGTAAAATTCACAGGTACTAGATAAGCTTTGTTAAAGCTCTTTTTGGGGGTATAACTCTTAATAAATAAGAAAGTATAATCCTTTAAAATCTAGTAATAAACCTTTTTGCAAGTTAGTGATTTCCAATTATTTCCTTTGTACAAAATTGAGGAAAAACCTAATTGAGGTGACAGTTGATCAATCAAAAAAAAAATATCTTTCAATGATAGATCACTGTGATTTTTTTGCTTATAATTCAGAGGGGATGCAAATAGAGGAGTGTTATCTAACAGTAAACTCTTTAGACTCTCTTTTATTTTTCATGTGAACAAAAAAAATCTTTAAGGCTGTTACCTAACAACTTCAAACTGGTTGGAAACCTGAGTCTTCAGAATATCGAAGAGACCAGAAATGTAAAATGACTAAACAAATAAGAATTTCCAGAGAAAATGATACGGAACTGCATGCAAACCTCAGCCTGATTAGGAGACCTCCCTAAATTTTTGTGAAGACCAAAACTTACTCTTCACTAATGTGATGATGAATTTGATAAAGTCAAGAGGGACACATCACTGTTTTTTTTTTTTTTTTGGTCAAACACCAATCTAGACATTACTGTGAAGGTATTTTTGTAGATGTAATGAACGTTTAAAGCAGTACATTTTGAATAAAGCGAAGTACTCTACATAACGTGAGCAGTCTTCATCCAGTGGGTTGGGGGACTTAACAGCGAGGACTGAGGTTTCCCAAAGAAGCAGCACTTCTGCCTCAAGACTGCAACATGGAAAGCCTACAGGAGTTTCCAACCTACACATGTTGGACTCAACACTGTAACATCAACTCTTGCCCAAGTTTCCAGCCTCTGGACAGCTCTATTTCACACTTGCCAGCCCCCGCTCTCACGTAAGCCAATTCTCTAAAAGAAATCTCTCTATACGAACATGGCTGAGCATATGCGTGCTCGCACGCACACGTTATTGGTTGTTTTGTTGGAGAACCCATGTCTACCAGGAAAGGATACTGCTGAGATCCTTGCCTTGCACAGTCATCTGTGGTGGTAACATGCACCTTTTACTCAAATTAATATGAATATCTGGCCCACATTTGTCAGCGCCTCCCAGCTAATCACAGGCCCTGTTGAGCACTCTCCACACAGATACAAGCTCTGTAGGCAGTGGCTGGCAGAGGCTGCTGAGTAGAGCAACGTTCTTCAGGAGAAACGATGAGAGACATAGATGGATGTGATGGGGACCATGAGAAATAATGGAATCAGAGCTTAGTAGGTATGATAGCTAATGACCGGTTTGGAATAACGGAGGCATCAGTGCCAAGTACACAGAGCTTTATTAAGTATTGAATGAGTTTGTTGAGCCAGTCAGTCATGAACGTTCCCACTGCCACTCTCTGCTATGCCCAGAACGTTCAGAAATTGTGATGCGCTGGGGCCGCATAGTCTGTAACCGGGGGCTTGGGTAGTCTGTAATGGATCTCACCTACCTACCTTCCTCCCTGTGCATTCTTGCCTTTTATCACATGTTTCTGAACAATGATGACTCAGAGATTAGACTGAAATTTTTATATTGCCATAGATAATCCCCTTATGAATAACTGAGTGTTGATGACACCAGTGACTTGATAGTTTAGCAATCACTTTCTGATTCTGCTTTATGGTTTCTTTGCTTACTTTGGAAGTAGGCATTGGTAAATTAAGTTGGACATCCTCACTGTAAATAGGAAAGCTTGGGAAATACATAAAGGCATGAAATATTCATGAGGATGCAATTCCCTAGAAATTTATAAGCAGTTCCCACTCCTGTGTATTATAGAAGCGAAATCTCAATTATACAAAGCTAACTAATATAAGACAGGAAAACGATGCCAGGTAATCACAGTTAGAGTAATACCACAGAAAACATCACCATGAAATAAAAATTATAAGCCCTTGAAACAAATTTGTTTCCTGAATAGGAAATCAAAGTACAAAATAAAAAGCACATCAATTGGAAAACTGTATTATAAATATTATAGATGCCTAAAGAGAAAAAAAAAACTTCTATTAGTTTAAGTATGTTCTCTCCAGGCTGACCCACTTAGGCCTACTTACTTTTTGAAATATCAAGGGTATTCGAGTTCCTGGTACTTTCCTCTGATCGTGTTCCAACAACACTGTCAGTGGAATACAAAAAAGGCCAGAATCTGCAACAAAAAATAAAATTTCTTCTTTCATCCATCTATAAAATACTAATACAAAAATATTAAAGGCATCAGATTTCTTGATATTGTCATTTGAACAAACAACTATTTATTGGGCCCCTAATAAGTGGACGCCATTGTCCAGCCATTAGGTATACACATTTTAATAGGAAAGTCTTGGTCTTATATAGCAATCTAGCAAGGAAAGACAGCTAAGCAAATGAAGGCAAATGATCACCAAAATAATTAGAAAAGTTAAACTGTCCTATAAGAGAAATAGTGCCATGGAGTCTGTGAAATATGCAAATAATTTATTACAGGTAACCAAATTAAAAGTTTTAGCTAAAGCAAATATTACTCATCTCTTCCATAGTTAATTAACATTCAACATTCTACAATACAGAAAAATATAAATGTTTGTTTTTTGAGAATTCAGTCAACATTATGATCTTGTTCTACAAATGTTTTTTAAAATCTTTAGGAAATAGAGACACTCGGTAGTCTTAAATTGAAATTTATAGTTGCATATATTTGGGGATAACTCCAGAAAAAAATGAAAGGTAATAGTTTATAATTTTTCTACGTTAAAATCACAGGCCTTCAGTCTGGTGTGAGCATAGTTCCTGCATAGCACCTCCCACCCCACCCCCATCACTAAATGAAGTGCAATACACATCATCAGGGGAGATATAGATCATTTGTGAACAAGGAAAAGGGGGAATTGTATTGGGGAGTGAGGACACTGGAAACTGACACTCAATAGAGATGCCATTCAAGAGAATACCAGTAACCTTATAACTTGTAGCTGAAGAATTATGAAAAAAGGGTGCCTGGGTGGCTCAGTCAGTTAAATGTCTGCCGTTGGCTCAACGTGATCCTGGAGTCCTAGGATCACCTGCACAGGGATCCCTGCTCAGTGGGGAGTCTGCTTCTCCCTCTCCCTGTCCCCCCACCACTTGTGCTCATTCAATCCTAAAAAGAATCATGAAAAAAAGTAACCTTCAAAAATGTTAAGAGCCCAGTTGATGAATTTATTAGATGAGATGCAAAAATATTTAAGAAACGGAAAGAAAATCTATTCTGTTAATAGTTGTACTCTTAATGAGAATAGCTTAATATTTCTCTCTCTGCTAGGAAGCAATTCTAAAACATAAAAAAGCCTCTCTAAGCCATTTTAAAAGTCCTAAGCACTGAGTCACAGCTATTTAAATTATATTTCTATTTTATATTTGGCAAAGGCTTTGTGACAAGCTTCTGAAAAAACATCTAAAGTCTTTCATTATCCATAATGGCCTTGCGAAAAATCAGAAGCACCATTTAACTCAGAAATTCACCATCCCAAGCCTTAAGCTATAATACTCAGTGGAACTCAGCACAGAATGAGCTCTTCTGGGGCCCAGCATGGGAGAGAGAACCTTGAGGGAAGGTATACTTCAGTCCTACAGAGAAATTGCCTCTAAAACGTAAATCAGGTGAAGACGTGTCTTTATTAATGTTACCATAGCAACTTGAGAATCCTCATTCTTGGTATCTCTTTAGGAGAGAACTTAAAAGTTAGAGAAGAGGTCAGAGATTCCTAAACAGTTAAACTTTGTTAATAGAGAATTATCTGCATTTCCAGATCAATAAAATCTTAGATAAAAACCAAGGAGGTGTCTGTTCTCTATCACATTATAAAAAATAAAGTCCGCTTATATGATGGGTAAAGCACAAAGCTTACAAAAGGAAAACTGCTTATCTCCACAATGAGTATAATTTAGTGGTATTATGGGTCACATGGCATGATTTTCTTCATAAAGAATGTTTTTGCAAAACAGTTAAAAGTAGAATAAAAATGAGCACAGGGACAGGCCGCTAACTATCCTATGTATTTCCTATCAAATAAATAAGCAAAAAGTCATTGATCAGTAGCAACAATCTTAAAGTCATTTTTCAAGATCTGATTTTAGAAATAAAGAAGTTTATGTACCAAATGTATTTTTATTTTTTTAGAGATTTTATTTATTCATAAGAGACACAGAAAGAGAGAGAGGCAGAGAAACAGGCAGAGGGAGAAGTAAGCTCCATGCAGGGAGGCCAACGTGGGACTTGATCCTGGGACCCCGGGGTCACACCCTGGGCTGAAGGTGGTGCTAAACTGCTGAGCCACCCAGGCTGTCCACCGAATGTATTTTTACTTTTTTTTTTTTTTTTAAGATTTTATTTAGTTATTCATGAGAGATACAAAGAGAGGCAGAGACACAGGCAGAGGGAGAAGCAGGCTCCCTGTGGGGAGCCTGATGTGGGACTTGATCCCAGGACCCTAGGATCATGACCTGAGCTGAAAGCAGACTCAACCACTGAGCTCCCTTAGGTGCCCCCCAAATGTATTTTTAAACGTAGTTTTCAAAGGAGACAGCATTTAAGATTCCTCGATTCAAAAAAAAAAATTCCTTAATTCAGAATTTCCTTCCAATGCAATTAAATATTTGATTATCTCCTTATTTTCTATAGTCTGGAGAGTAGCACATGGTTTTTAAGTTACAAAATTTTGAAGGCAGTATTTTAGAATCTTAATTTTAGATATATTCAAGTGTTTGTGTTTCCCCCTCTGAGAATACTGCAAAGAAGCCAAATTCATCTTTGCTACTTTTGAACTAAATCCAACTGTTTTGTTTTTAATTTCAAAATTACCTTTTGTTTTTATTTTCACAGCTTTTTGTTGCTTCAATTCAACACCCAATACGTCATAGAGGGCAGTCAGCTCAATCAGGGCTAAGCGGCAAACTTTCTTCATATCCTGGGGTGCTAGGTCACCAATCCTGGTGGTGCCTGTTTTGTCTTTTGGCAATCTGAAATTCTAAAATAAACACCATTAACAGAGTAAAGGTTTAGAGTGTCTATGCCCATTTTTAGTGAAAGACAACAAAATCGTAACTATAGAAAGCAGCTGTACTCAGGGTAGCAACAGTGAAAGCTGTGACAAAATTTCTCCAGTCAGAAAGAAGAGCCATCTTGTCATGATGATGACCCTCACACCTGCAGGGAGTCAGTACGTGGAGTCCCACAGACAATGCAACCACACTATGTAGTAGGCACACTGATCCCAGGAGCTAAGAGGACAGCAGAGCTGAAGGAGAAAAAGAACTCTAGTTACTGAGCTTCCAGAACAAAGGAAGATTAGAAGTCAAGAGAAACTAGGAGGAAGAAGAGGAGGAAGAGAAAGCAGACTAATAGCCATGAGTGAGTACAGCACTGGGGTGACAGGGAGCATGGGGTACCAGCAGCCTGAAGCCTGAAGGCCTACCAGGCATCTCGTAATAATCGGGCAATTGTTTAACTACTCGTTCTGTAAATGGCAGACGGAAAGAGCGGAGGAGAAGGGAAGGAGGATGGGAAAAGAGGAAGGAGGTCAGCATAGCTCGAGGCGGGAGGAAGGAGGAACAGGTGGAGCAGGGAGGGGGTGACGAGGAGAGGACGGGGAGGAAGGCCACCTAATTCAGAGGGCTGCTGTGGGGTGTAAATGCCTGGCACTTCCCAAGCACCCATATATGGTTGCTATTGTTATCACTTTCACCATTGAATAAAAAGACTTAAAGATCCTACCATCACAGGCAAGTAAGTGGTATTTTGTTGTTTTCTGCCTTTTGCAAATATTATCTACTACCTACTCAGCCACTTTTAATATTAAATACATTAAATATAAGAAAACAAACCAGAAAGCAAAAACATGAATTTCTCTAATATATTGAAGACAAATTATAGTCCCACTGTATTTACTGACTACTAAAACTATGATCATTCTCCAATGGTTTGATTAAAAAAAAAAAAAAAAAAGGTTATAGAGGTTTTATCTTTTGAGTTTACCCCTGACTTCATTTAATGGCCAAGGATGTTCAGCTGGTTCCCTTTTATTTCCCTTTACTTTGCTGCTTTTTCTTTTTCTTTCTTTCTTTCTTTCTTTCTTTTTTTTTTTTTTTTTTTTAACCATATCGTTAACACTTCCTGGTGTAAAATTCAGTGTAAAAGACATGTCTTAGAGCAGTTCTCAAAGCAAGGCCCAGGGAACCACGAAGTTACCTAACACACTTTCAAGGAGCCTATGAGGTCAAAACTGTTTAATAATTAATCCTAAGACATTATTTGCCTTTTTCACTCCCATTCTCTCATGATAGTACAGTGGAGTTTTCCAAAAGTATAAGATAGGTGCTTTTGCAACAGATTGAATACAGATGTAGGTGTGAGCATCCAACTGACTTCTACTAAAGTGAGACACTGGAGTTGCTGAAATGAAAGATCATAACACACTTCTTACTAATTTTTAGAAAATATGACTATTTCTCATGAAAACTAATATTTATGTTAATCATAATATTTTACTTAAAGTGCTTTAATTTTTAAATTTCTCGCTTTTAATTTCTAATATGGTACATATCCATAGGCATAACTGACATAAACAAAACCTCTACTCCCACAGTCTTCGTGGTTTACTTATCAAGATAAATTATTCTGTAGTCTCCATATTCATGTTACATAGTTCAAGAACATAGGCCAGGGACAAACTTCCATGAAATTCAAATTAAGAAATTCTTCACTTTCAAAAATCATCTACAGTGGTCTTGTTCATCTCCTCAAAATCTTTCGTGAAATCATAATTTCTGTACAACTATGTGTAGGTCTTCTTTCTTGGTTCAGCCACAGCATACTTCCACAGAACTGCAAAGTCCAGGGAGACAACAAATGCCCCCAAAACAGGAAATCACAGATTTCTTGGCCAGAAAGCCTTGTGTCTGGGGTTTTTTCAAAGTGCTGAAAGCCATGGTAGTTACTGTTCTCAATCCCAACATCCTTCTTGCCTGGTTCAACAAAGGCTTTTTGAAGTCCTCAATGCTTTTTAAGAGCCTGAAGGCGTTATGAGACTACACTGTTTAAGCATCATTGTCTTAGAGCATTTCCCAAAACTACAACTTCGGGCAACTGAGCAGCTCAATCCTCTCAAGCAAACTCAACTTCAAGGAGAATATCCCACAGTTCTTCACAGCAGCTTCCTCTGTAGAATCTGCTATAGTTTTAAGAAGAGTCCACTATAGGACAAAACAGGTCCTTAACTTTTCACAATACATTTTTTCCTTATGAGAACACAAAATGAAACAGCAATAGATATCATTAAATATGCTAAGTGAATTTCCAGGGTAAGTGTTAAACGGTGCAGCACATGGGGGTTGAGAACTGACAGCCAGACTGCAGGTGGCCAGTCTTGTCTCCATCACTTACTAGCTATGTGACCTTCGGCAAATTACATTCTCTCTGCACTGCCTCAGCCACTTCATCTGTAAAATGGGAATAAGAGCAGAACCTGCTCAGGAAATGTTAAGTGGTATTACTACATTTCTCTCATGGAGCCTTTTCAATAATCTCAAGATTTCATGCCTTTCCCTTTCTCCTAAATATTACTGTAAGGTAAGGGGGGAAATGGTAAGGCTAATACTCTTATTTGATAAATGGTTTTTTATCCTATTCTGCAAAAGTCCCCTTTGGTAAGAATTATTATAGCAGGGAAATGAGGCTTACTATTACTAGTAAGAGTAAATATGGCCATATAGCCAGTGACAAAGTAAGGATGCAAATTTAGATCTTCTAGATCCTAAATTCAGGAATAACCCCATTCTGCTCTGTTCCATTTTCCCAGCACAGCGTGAATGGAGGAGTCTAGGTTGGTCAGTACTGATATAGGACTGTGAGCCCCTCGGTCTCTCCCACCGTGCCATAGGCCTGGCACACTGGAGGTGTCCTGTTCCAGTCTAGTCGATGAATGAAGACACACATGCTACAGGGAGACGAGCAGAGCATCAAGCTCCGGGAGGTGCAGGGCCACTGGCTGGAAGCTTCCTCATTGTCCTGTGATTCATACTGAGCTCCACTTTGAAAATCACACAAAACTTTTCATTATCTTCTGGCCTGGCCCCACAGTTCTGCTAATCGCATTGTTTCCTGCAGGGCTGAACCAATCCTATTTATCAACCTTTTTTTTTTTTTTTTTTAAGTTCTAAATGTTTCATTAAAAGCAGTTGTTATTGATCTAATAAGCCAAACATATGTAACACAATTATTCAAAGCATTAGCTAAGGTAAATGTTTAGAGAAACCTGAAATATTATTAGTTCAAACATTTGATTTACCTAGCAAAATATGTCGTGAGCTTTATTTATTTATTTATTTAACATTGTGCTTTAATGAAAGGAGTTAGTTCTTTATCCCAATGTTTAATTCATGGCAGCAGCTTTAAATATTTATGAAGTTTCCTGTCATTTTTGTTTAGTAATACACTGGATGGTTCAGTTCGTTGGATAAGAGAAGGCAATGCAATTTCAGCAAAAGAAAGCTCTTTGCCTTTTGAAAAACATGCTTCAAGAATGAAGAGAAATAAGATTTTTCAAAGACTATAAGGTCATTGGTTCCCGTGTGTTACCGTGAATTAATCCGGTAGCTCTCTCAGACCGCACCCCTCTTTTTTGCAGCCCTCACAATACAAAGGGCCCCTTAGGCACTTCACCAGTGATGATGGACTTTGATGGACTTGACTTTAGTACATTAAGTCACTCTAGCCTCAACTTGGGAAGCAAGAGAATCTATCCTCACCTGGTCAATTTGCACAGATGACTTTTTTTCGGGTCTGCTAGGAAACGCAATTCTTACCTAATGTTTTTCTATGTGTGAAATGTGATTTTATTACAATATTTCATTCATTGTCATTTCCAGAGAATGAACACTTTTCTAAACAAATGAACTTTTGAATTTAGTTTTTCTATATTTCCTAATTTTTTTTTTTTTTTATGGGTAGCTCAGTGGTGGAGCATCTGCCCTCAGCCCAGGGCGTGACCCCAGGGTCCTAGGATCAAGTCCCACATAGGGCTCCCTGCATGGAGCCTGCTTCTCCCTCTGCCTGTGTCTCTGTCTCTCTCTGTGTGTTGCTCATGAATAAATGAATAAAATCCTTTAAAAAAATTAAATTAAATAAATAAATGGAGAGCAAAGAGCCATGATGTAACCTTTTCTAGACAATTAGGACCATAACCCTAAACACCTCTTTCTGCATTGTGTACAAGTATGTGTCTGCTATAGATTTTCAGTGTTCTCACTCAATCCTGAAACACTTCTTCCACTATCCTTCAGCTTCCTCTAGAGGCGTTCTGTTCTCCAGCAAACTGCCAATAGGGGCCTCCATGACTAGTTTTCAGCCTTTAGTATCCACAGAGCTATGTTACCAGACAACCAAAGTCATTACAAAACAAGAATTTGCTTGAATGAAACATAAGTCAATAAGAATCCAAAGGGCACTAAATAAAGACCTAAGGACTAAATTTAGGTGTGCACCTAAGATAAAGGCTTTACCAGTTATAATTTTAAAACTATGATCTTAAAAATTTCTGCATATGTCCTTAATGTTTCAGTCTCCAAAACAGGATGAAGGAGTATTATTAAATTTATATTGTATATGATGGACCCAACAAGCCAGAATCTTATTTATACAATATCTCAGGCTGTCCTGAACAAGTTGTCAGCAGCACCAATACAGAGCCACTTACACGCACACCTAAATTAAATGCATGTATACCTTCAGGGCACATTACGTGGAGTCAACGTGGTCTTCCAGAAAAAAGTCCAGCTCCAAAAGTTGAGTCACCGAAGCCAAGCCTTAGCATGCCATATATGATCTAACCTGTTCCTTGTATGAGAAACGGGAATCATAGTATCTACCTTACAGAGATCATTTGAGAAATAAATAATTACCGGGCATATTTTCTGAGATACAGAGGGTACACAAAACACAGTAAGTAGTAGCTCCATTTTCAAACTGTAGCCCATTAAAGGTTATGAAACCTGATCTCCAAATTTAAGAGAAGAAATTCGAATCTGCTGTGAGAGATCATAAAGAATTAACAAAAACTACCCGATGCTGTAAGAAAAAGGAAACGAATTTAAAAATGAAGTCAGCAGAGAACAATGTATTACATAAAGCTTACTGCTTATTTACAGAAGCAGAGGAGCATGGAGTAGAAATGGAGTTTAAGGTTTATCTGCTTAGACACCTGCCTCGGAGTGATGAATATAAATATTCATTCCATCAACCATGCTGAGGGCTTGTGAAAAGCTTACACGCCCATGCCTTCCAGAAGACATGTGGATAAATGGTTGTATAGATGAACAGATGCATATATGCATAAATAAATAAATACAAGAATATATTGACAGTAATTATCAAAAGCATGGCCTCTTAATAGCTTAAAGGATTTTATAGATTTTTATCTAATATAATTCACAATCAGGAAAGACTTAATAACAAAGTTAGATACTAAACTAGTCCCCAAAGGATAGGGTAACACTTCCTTGGTCAACAGGGAAAAACAGGAAGGTAGAAATGGGAAGGTCATTTCAAGCTTGGGGTACAACCTGAAGAAAGTGAAGAAGGTACAGGAGCACAAATGTTAAGCAGAGAATGAGATAAGAGAGGAAGTTTTAAGTCTCTGCAATAGATACTAATTTATATTTTATTCCACTTTTGAATTCACAACTTAAAAGTCAACGTCATTTTTTTTTTATTAGACTCTACCGTCCTTCACTTAAAACTCCAGATTCTTAAAAATATATGATAAAACCTGGAAACTACCTAGATGTCCACCATTAGGAAAATGATTGAGTAAATTATGATGCATTTTCACAATGGAATATGATGTATCTACAAAAAAGAATGAGAACCATTTCTGAATATCCTATATATTACTATGAGGTGATCTCCAGAATATACTAAGTCAAAAAAAAAAAATCAAGATTGAGAAAAGTGTGTGTGGTGGGCTACCAATTATCTAAGAATGGAAGGATAAACCATAAAGATAAAATGAAAAGGAATTTACCCAGAAGGTAAATTTATCCAAGAGGAGGAAGAAAACAGAATGACGACAGACTTTTAATACATGTAGGCTTTAAATCTGACTTCTGGATCATGTAAATATTTTACGTGCTTACAAAAAAAAATTAAATTCCAAAAGAAGCAACCCCTAAAAATTGAAAATGAAACGAAACCATTAACCCAAACAGGTATGCAGTTGATGGCTTAACCATCTGGAGAATAACTATCCTACACAATCTAAAGCACAGTAATTTTATTATTATAGTGTTTTGAGGATATATCTCAAGGATACAAACTGAAGAAAAGAAAAACAAGTTTATATTGTTTTCTAGTAATCATATTGTTGATAGCAGAGGTAGTACTGTTATTCTGAGAATGCCAGGCATTAACTGAAGACACAACAAACAAGTAAATTATATGTGTTCTAATTATATTGCCCTGAGATGACTATTCTTGGCAGGGAAGAAAGAAGATACAGAAGTACTTCTGGCCTCTGAAAGCACTTTAGGCATGACCAGCCCCTAGAAGGGAACAGTCCTGGTGTCCTGATCATAGTTACAGAACTATTACTTCTACTAAATGGAGCCATGGTTTCCGGCAGAAACAGAGAATTCTACATTTAGAGCAGAAATGACGGCAGATATACGTAGGAAATTTTGTCTAGGATCATAGATATGTCTACACCTATGAGTCAAATTCTATTTTTACAAGAAAATTAAAATACAATGATACTAACTGGTCCCTCGTGAAAGACGCTACGGGACCAAAACAGTGAAAACTGGAGCATGAAAAGTAACCATTTTGAGAAACTTTTCCTTAAAAGCATTCAAGTTAATAAATGGATAAAAGAAGTGAAAACATCATCTTGTCAACATTAATAAATTAATGGATCAAGGACTGATTAGCTGCTAATGGCACAAAAAGAGAAAGACAAGCAGCTATTCTGTGTCTCTTGATACATAATCATATATGAAGTAATTTTGACCCCCACCCCCAAAAAAAGACAGAAACACACACTGAATGGGATAAATCTATGGTCAATTTATAAGAAATAGGAAAACATGAGGAATTAGTCAGACAGAGGGGGATATTCTCTACAACTTAATAACCAGGTTCCTTCAACAAAGAAATTTTGGAGGACAAAGAGGGGAAAGGAGGAATGGAGACGGAGGGAGAGATTACAGGTCTCAAGACACAGCAACCAACTGCCATATGCATAAACCTTATTTAAATCCAGATTCAAACAAACCTGAAAAAAATAATAATAACAAAATCTGTGATACAATTTGAAATTTGAACACTGATCAGCTATGGGAAATTAATTGTTAGTACTTCTTAGGTACAGTAATGGGAATCTGGGCATGTCTTTAAAAACCCCTCTTTTAGAACTACATATTGAAATATTTATAGGTGATGATATATTCAAAGATGTGTTGCAAAGGAACACAGAATGGAGCACTGGGGGGCTCAGTCGGCTGAGCACCTGCCTTCGGCTCAGGTCATGATCCCGTGTCCTGGGATGGAGCCCAGTATTGGGCTCCCTTTTCGGGGGGGTGGGGGGCCTGCTTCTCCCTCTGCCTCTGCATTTGTCCCTGCTCGTGCTCTCTGTCAAATAAGTAAAATCTTAAAAAAAAAAAAAAAAAAAAAAAAAAGAACAGAGCACTGGTTGGGGGTATGAATAGGTGAGGACTAGCCACGGATTAATGGGCAAGTGGGGAAGTACTGGGAAGTTCATTATACAATTCTTTTTAGCTTTCGCAGATGTGAATTTCCACAAAATAAATAATATATATATTTTTTAAATATAAGACATTCAGGAGCAACAAACAACTTAGTACACGGAGCTTGGTCTCTAAATACTATCTGCTACTAAAGGAAACTAGGGATCCTTGAAGAGGGGATCCTTTCAAGTCAGAGAGGAAAAAAGTACAAAGCAAGCCTAGGGC
Source organism: Vulpes lagopus (assembly GCF_018345385.1). NCBI lineage: Eukaryota > Metazoa > Chordata > Mammalia > Carnivora > Canidae > Vulpes > Vulpes lagopus. Next base: position 125,468,141 of record NC_054825.1, read on the forward strand.
ATCTTCTACAAAAAAGCAAAGGAAAGAAAGAAAGAAAAAGAAAGAAAGAAAGAAAGAAAGAAAGAAAGAAAGAAAGAAAGAAAGAAAAGAAAGAAAGAAAGAAAGAAAGCAAAGCAGTAAAAGAATAGGGCACATTAAAATGACACAGGAACCAGTGTCAAGGGTTTCCACTAGTTAAGTCTGGGTAAATTTGAAAAAAAAAAATAATAATAATGGTTTATAAAACACTGAAAAAAGGAAGTCACCAGTCCATGATGATATTCAGAAACAAAAAAAGGAGAGGGAGGGCAAGCAAGTATCACAGAAGATTGCCAAGAAATCATAATGGGAGGGAAAAAAAATAGAAAATCACCATTTCTCAAATAGTAGTATAGTAGCAAGGATCACAAATGGCTGGTGAAGCGGGTAGGTGACAGGTTGTTTGTGACAAATAGGACAGTCACCCAGTTTCGAGGATCACACGTTAGTATTAACCGCACGGGGGGAAAGTATCTTCGTAACAGGGAGACCTGGTGAACATCTCCCCAACCAAGGGTCACACTTCCATCACCCATTAGGGGACCACGTGACGCCACACCCCTCTTCTCATGATGCCACCAGAGGCCTAGCCTTCATCTATGCGATAGTTAGGCCAAAAATGTTTAACTTGAATCTAGTCTTGAGGAACAGACAAAGTCAGAAATTTGATTTTAACTCTTCAAAAATATTAAAAAGCAGGGGAGGTGATTCAGTCAAGGATACCAAAAAGATAGGACATCAAATGCAACATATGACCCATATGAGGTGGGGAAGGTGGAAGCTAGAAAGGACAATATATACTGTGACAGTTGGGAACATTTTAATATAACCATACGTTAAGTATAATTATTATTTTTAGTGTGTGCAATTCCTTAAGTATGAAACCTGTGTTTGTATGTCTTTGTTAAGCTAAAAAAAAAAAAGTTGGGGCCAGGCGCCTGGCTGGCTCAGGGGGTACAGCATGTGACTCTTGATCTTGGGGCCATGAGATCAAGCCCCACATTGTGCATCGAGCCTATTTAAAAAACAAAAAAACAAACAAACAAAACAAGACAAAAAACCCGTGAGGGGCGCCTGGGTGGCTCAGTCAGCTGAGTGTGTGATTCTCACTTTGGCTCAGGTCACGATCTCAGGGTCAGGGGACTGAGCGCCAAGAGCTCCGCACTCAGGAGGGAATCTGAGATTCTCTCTCTCCTTCTCCTTCTGCTCCCCTCCTCATGGTCTCTTTCTCCACTAAATAAATGAATCAACCTTAAAAAAAAAAAAAAAGCGAGTGTGCAGCTGGTAACACAACATATCAAGAGACAGATATCAAAAGAGGAAAAGCAAACATTGTAAAATGCTAACTGTCAAATGGATCTACATGAACCCCATGGAGGTGTTTGCTATACTTTTCTTCCAACTTCTCTATGGATCTGAAATTTCCAAAATAAAAAGCTGATGAAAAATAGACTCCTCTATTCTAGTGAAACCGGAATAGTACCACGTACAGGTAACGAAGCATCATTGCCTTTGCTCTTCTGGGGCTTCTCCTTGGAGTTCTCCTGATTGACCGCTTGCTCTGCAAATGATACCTCCAGATTGATATCTGTTTCAGAGGCAGGTGCCTCCTCAGGAACCAATGGAATCAGCTCTTTTTCACCAACAACTAGGCTCGATGCCTGGTCTGGGGGGCGGGGGGGGAGAATCAATTAATATATTTTAAGTATTTTTTTACTTCTTTACATCAACTACATAAAAAACTACATAAAACCCTTTGGGGCAAGGATTATTTACTATAGTCAATAATTAATGGACAGTTTAAAAGAAAAAAGTTTAGTCCACGAATCCTACCAATGGTGGATGGAGGGTGTAGGAGGGGAGGTGGAGACTAGAACCCGTAGCCCAGTTGTGGAATCCTTCTCTGAGGTCACAATACTGCGACTGGGTCAGCCTAACACTGAGGATGATCTCAAACTCTGAATGAGAAGCCTCACAAAAGCTTAGTTTACAGTGGGAGATCAAAAGTAAAAAAAAAAAAAAGAAAAAAAAAGAATAAATGGGACACCTGGGTGACTCAGCAGTTGGGCACCTGCTATCGGCTCAGGTCGTGATCCTGGGATCCGGGATCAAGTCCCACATGGGGCTCCCTGCAAGGAGCCTGCTTCTCCCTCTGCCTGGGTCTCTGTCTCTCTCTCTCTCTCATGAATAAATAAATAAGTAAATCTTTAAAAAAATGAATAAACAAGAAGTGGGGGTAGGGGAGTTGAAAGAGGCTGGTTTTACTTTAGAACTAGTGATTTACCATTTCATTTTCTCACAGTGAAATAGACTCCTGGAGCAGACCCCTTCCGCACCTGCACCTGCACCTCCTTTCTAGAATGTTACCTACCTATCATGGGAAGAATTTCAAAACAAGAGTTGATGCCAAAAACTTAGCACAGTGGGAGTCGGGTCTGGAGGCACCTGCTACAGGAACCAGCAGGGTTTGCACCCAATTATATACTAAGGTTCTGACAACTACAAACCCAGTCAAATTCTGGATACTTACATCAACATTTCAAGGGTATCTAATAAGTTTAACATTTTTTTTGTCTGTCTGTTGTTAATCTTCTAGAAAGAATTAACATTCGAAAACCTCTTCGTTGAAAACACTAGCTTTAGAGCTTTGGGGAAAACAGTTCGCATTGATGATTTGGTAAGTTTTTGTTTTAAACACAACTCACATTAGAAAAACCTGGAACCGATGACAGGATTACTGGTTGGTTTGTTTGTTTTTTCCCCCATTGGAGACTTAGAATTCAGGGTGAGCAGCTCTGAATTACAAAATAAATGTACAGAGTGCATGTATATGCTTAAATACTAACACATCAAGGTGACAAGAGAGACAGTTAATTTCAAAATTTAACAAAGCTTAGGGTGCCTGGGTGGCTCCGTGGGTTAAGCGTCGGCACAGGCCACGGTCCCAGGGTCCTGGGATCCAGCCCAGCGTCAGCACCCTGCTCAGTGGGGAGCCTGCTTCTCCCTCTCCTGCTCCCCCTGCTTGTGCACCCCCCTCTGTCAAATAAATAATATCTTTAAAAATTTAACAAAGGCATGCCACATGTAAACATGTTATGAACACTGCTGCCTTCAGAAAAAAAAAAAGTCCATTGTCATTTAAGTTAAAAAATAATTTTTTGCTTCACCCAATAGAAAATTAGGACTAAAGAGAACTCCGGCCTCATTACTTCCTTCAGATAAGCTGGGCAGGCTTCCAGGTGTGTGACCTGCGCGCTCAGGGCCCTGTGCATTCAGCAGGGCCCCCACTATGGGTTGAATGCTCTGCTGTTGCCACCCTGGCATCTCAACAAATTGCCCCACATTCTCAGTTTGCACCGGGCCCTGCAAACTACATCAGTGGGCCTGGTAGCCTCACCCAGTTAAAAAAGTAAGTAAACACTGACCTATGCCAATTCCGAAAATAAGAAAAAACTTGAAGCTCCTTGATGGTGCTTATCTGCTGCCATCCATGGCACATTTCTGTTATTTATGTTGCTCCTCCAACAGCCTATGACCATTTTTTTCATTAGAATAACTAAACCGCTTTACAATTAACTTTTCAAGTATTAACTTAAATGTCAAAGCACAATTTTAGTTTTCCTTTCCCACTGGGTTCCACTGTTATGTTTTACTGTGAATGTGTATGTTAGTTTCCTAGGAAACCATTCTGAGAGGGGGGGAAAAATGATTAGCTGTTTTCTTAAATTAGACGCTACCTTTACAGAAGCAGAGTGTTTATGGACAAGAATTTTAAAACTACTCTTCCCCCCCCCCCAACATTCTCTTACAACCATCCCACATTAAAACAAAAAAAAAAGTCCTGTACTGATTTCAAAGCTGAGGAATTATAATTAAGTCACAATATATTTAAAATACATTAAATTCTTCCAAAATGTGGCAAAAATTGTAAAAACCTGGAGCATACAACCTAAGAGTTCAAATGGTAAGTCAATTAAGGTAGATAGTAGGAAAAACAGTTTCAGGGGAGATAGAGAGGCACTGCTACAAGAAATGGGTGGTTAATTGGCTCATGAAAATATCTATGAATCAATGATCTATCCTCATAGCAAAAAGCTAACAGGGAATTCTGAAATAACCCTTTTTGACTCTTAAAATCCTGAAGTGTAAAGAGCATAATATCTTTGTTCTAAATAGCATAATTCTCCTTTGGTTTTGAGGTGAACAACGGCACTGCGTCATAAATATTTTACACAACTCCTTAAAGGTTTTCAGCTGTTCAAAATACCCACAAAGTGCCATTATTTTTAAAAAGAATTATCCCTCTTCCACAGAAGTCAAGAAAAATTAAGTAAATATGCATATTAACATGAAAGTCTTAAAAATGATGTGGGCATTATTAACGTTTCTAAGTGTTTTCATAAAAAGTGATGGGTCATTGACATCCATAGTTTTATAATTTGATGAAAAGAGCAATAATTGGCAGATTAATTAATGTGAGATACAACAGCCCTTGCAATGTTAGGACTTTTGTGACTTTTTCATTTAGGATAAATACCTTCCGTTGAACATACATAAAAACCCAAGTACAGGAAAACACCTAAGAGGCGAGGCAGCCACACCCTCGGGTGCCACCGGGCAGCGCTCAGCTCGGAACCCCAGACGAGGCTTTCCCGCGCCCCCCGAGCCGCCAGTGTTTAGGTGGCAGCGGCAAAGTCGCTATCGGGCTACGGCGCTGCCCGCCACGGGCGCCAGGTAAGGCCTGAGGTAAGGCCAGGTAAGGCCTGGTGCCCGGAGGCTGGGTTCCAGTTCCGCGCGGTGGCACCGGGCCTGGAAAGGGCTCCTCAATGACCCTGCCTTCCAGAATTCCTTTACAGGGCCTGCAGCCCCCTGGCGAGGGAGGGAACCGGCAGGGGGGACGCTGGGCTCCTCAGTCTTCACTGAGCCACTGCCAGGGCACGGAAGGCTCGTCTGTCCCCTGTGACAGTCCTGCGGGCCCTGCCATGTGCCACCCCGTGCTCGCCATCCGCAGAGGCGCAAGCCCTCATTTCATTCTGATAGAAAACTGCATATATAATTCAAGAAGCCTCGTCACAGCAGCAGGTGCTTCCGTGGGTAGGAATTACAGACGTGCGCGTGTCCATACGCGCTAGGCACCCACTTACGCATTTATAAAGGCAGGGGCGCAGGACAAAGGTTCCCAGAGAAGGATGGGAGGAAAAATAGAGGCACCAATGTCCCGAGACTCCAAGACCTCACAGGTAACCTTGGACTAGCAGGACTGTGATGAGAAGGTGGAAATGCTCCCCAGCCCCCCACTCGCGGCCTCTTACTCCCCCCAGGGCTTCCATTCCTAATGCAACACTATTAATGGCAGGAGCCCCACAGGTGCCGGGTCTTAAGAACATAAACAAAACAAAGGGACAAGTTCCTGAGCTGGAATCCGGCAGCCACAGACCACCCCTGCTACGGTTTTTAAATAACAACAGATTAGATTTTTAAGCTTCATTTGGAGTATTTTTTCCTTTTTGTAAATAAGGAAAAAAAGCTATAAATTCTTTCTTGATTAAGTGCTAATGAAGCCTTAATACTTATTTTCATTCCGTGCCCTGAATTTCTAATCCATTTCTGAAGTAACAGGTATAGAGGAGAAAAAGGATGAAAAGAATTATAATGAATTGCTCCCCCCCAAGACCCCGAGTTTTTACGCCTTTACAGGCTTTCTGAAAAAGAATCCATTTCTGAATTAAGAACTTATGATTTCAGAATGAAGTTCCAAAATCTCTGGCTCCACTTAGCAGCTGTACGGCCCTGGGCAGGTGACTTCCTCTCTGTAAACCTCTGTATTCTCATCTGTAAAATGGGTTCCAAACAGTAGCTCCTATGTACAGTTCCTGAGTAAATTAAATTAGGTAAACATTTGGGGAAACGGACCATGCACAGAGATGTTAGGACAGAGAAACACAATCATTAACAACAACGACAACAAAAAAAAGACCCACTATATTCCCAGCCTTATGTAATTATCTACTTGGGCACTTTCTATCGGCGTCTTAATCATTGGCTTACTAGAACTGAAGGTGAATGTTTTAAAAGGTTGTATCTGTTTGCGGTGCTAATATACAGGGAAACACAAGAGAACAGGTCCAACATACCATCTTTTCCTTGATGTTTGTTTTCATCTGTTCTGACTGACTGTAAGTCGGTGCCATCTGGAGCCTAAAGATAGAAAGTGGGCCATTGAGTCATCTCCAACTCACAACCGGAGAAATGATATTGTAAATAATTCCATTACTAACCTTCAGAGTACAAGAAACACACGAAGAATTACAACCACCACAGAAAAGAAGTACTGCAGCTATAATCAACAAATAAGTAATCATCCCACAAATATCGGATTGCCGCCCGGCGTGTAAGACACAATACTCAGCCCTGTGGGGTTGCCATCCGGGCGCCTAGGTGGCTTAGCTGGCTAAGCGCCTGACTCTGGATTTCCACTCAGGTCATGACCTCAGGGTCCTGGGGTCCACGGAGCCCCCTGGGTCAGGCTGTCAGGCCCTGTGCTCAGCGGGGCGTCTGCTTGAGGATACTTTCACCATCTCCCTCAGCCCTTCCCCCCACTCTCTCTCTAAGAAATGCATATTTTTTTTTATAAATAATTCTTAAAAAAGGGGGGGGTCCTTGCCATCAAGTACACCACTATTAAGTCGAGGGGTAAAGACAAACTTACAAAAAACTGGTACTATCCAGTAACAGGGTAGATACACGAAATGTGGTCTATCCACATGATGAAATATTACTCAGCAATAAAAAGAACTGAGTCCTGGGTACAGACTACAACGTGCATGAACCTTGAACACGTTATACTAAGTCAAAGGAACGAGTCACAGGACAGGATTCCTTCCTTACTATGAAATGTCCAGAATAGGCAAATCCTAGACAGACACAAACTGGACTGGTGGTTGCTGGGGGAGAGGAGGGGAATACAGGAACGAGAGCTAATGGGCTTCCTTTGGGGGATAATGAAAATGTGCCAAAACTGACTGCAGTGATGGTGATAAATCTGTGAATATACTAAAAATCACTGAATTGTAGACTTTAAATGGGTGAATGAGATGGGATGTGAATTATATTTCAATAACACTGTTATAAAACAAAATTACAAGCTGACATGTAGGTAATAAAATCAAAATTCTCAAATTAAAAAAAAAAAGCCCTTAGTAATAAATGTGAGATAAATTAAAACTAAATGACCAAGCAGGTACTATGAGCTCAGATATTCAAAGGAACTCTCTTTCCAAGAGGTTTGGGGGAGGCAGGCGGGGGGCAGGGACACCTGAAAACTGTAAAACCTGTAGTCCTCCGCGGGTTTATAGACATAGGAGAACATAGTAGAACCCAGTAAGTGGCCAGGTAACACTTCCTCCTTCCGAGGAAGTCTTCTGAAGGAATTTAGGAATCAGGAAGGGGAGCCTCGATCAATCATACACAGGGGTCTGAAAGAATCTTTTTTTTTTTTTTAAATCATACTCTATTGGCTTTTCATCTCTATTCAAATAAAGTGTTTGAAAGGATGACAAATCCCACCTCTGACCTCATGCCTTTAGCCAGAAGGGCTCTCCCCTTCACCTGCAGGCTAGGAAGGGTCCAGAAGGCCCTGGAGCAGACACAGAGGCCACCGGTGCAGCCCCTAGAGGCAGACAGCTCAGGACAGTGCAGAGTGACTACTCAATCACGGGAGCGCACGGGGGTCTCCTCACCCATGAGCTAGCCCTCCCCCGAACCATGGGCACACTGAGCCGCGCTGATCTTCCACACAAACACACATCTGGGGGTCCGTGGTCAGAACTGTTTTCCTTAGCAAGTGACAATAACCGTGCAGGTGGTACTCGTGTCTGTATTGTGTTGCCCAGAGTCAGCGAGGGCTTCGTGAGGAAGCATTTAAAATGCAAGAGCCGAATCTGTACTTGAGGACAAAAGAACTGCAAGTGAAGTGGCTGCTGCTCCATGATCCCTTGAGGAACGGGGGACGTATTTCTAATGGGTGGCGGGGTTCCAATTAAAGGCATGCAGTGTAAGCAAGCTAACACTATTCTAATTTGCTTGTGCTAGTTCTCTGTTAATGGTGCCATCAGATGATACAATCCACCGATTACCTTGGAATCAAACCATGTGGCTTAGATATTACCAAGGATTCGCTGGAAAATGCTGCTGCTCGCACTGAGCAGCAACATCCTCTTGGAGCCTGGCAGGAGTCCCACAGTAGATATTTTGCTTAGGCTCAGTTCCTCCCCCTCCCCCATCTTACTTCCTCTTAACTCTCTCAGGGAGAGTTCTTTAATTGGGAAGGAAATGTCATAATACTGTATTTCCTCACCATTCATTTTCCTACATCTGATCTGGAAACCTAGTCCAGGCCTTCGACTTCAGTGGCTGTCCCAAATAACCACTGGGTGGTAAGCAAGGTTTAACTGCCTCACAGCAGCAAGAGACCTGCCCGCAGCAATCCAGTGACCCTAAAACTCCCATCAAATAGACTGGATTTGATCCACAGTTGCCCACGCAAATAGAGTAGCAATCTGAAGCTATTAAGGATTTCTCGGAAGAATAAAATGTCTATAACACACACACACAGAAAAAAACCTCTACATGATAGAAAGATACCTTAAATACAAGGTATCTCTCTCTCTCTCTCTCTTTCTTTTTTTTTTTTTTTTTTTGGAATCAGATGATTTTTGCTACCCTTCAGTCATGATCAATACGGAATCTCATGTTCGGATCACTTAGTATCAGAATCTTACATGGAAACCCAAATATAGCGGGATACATCGTGGTTAAAAGCACATACTTCGAAGTCACACAAATTTGGGTTTACGGTCTATGGGACATTGAGCAAGTTACTTAAAGTCTATGAGCCTCAGCCATAGAATGGAAATGGTAATACCTCCTCACTCATAGGACAGCTGCAAGGATTAAATGAGATAACGCAGGGAAAGTAGTTAGCACAGTAAGCATTCATCAGTGGTGGCAGTGATTATCACTACCGTCGTCACTGTTCAGGATTCCGTTGGTTTGTTCTCGTCCCAACAACCCTCCTGGGCCTTCTAGGCCCGGACTACTCAGTACACCTGAGAATAATCCATAATGTAAATCAACTTTAACCCTAAGAATGCCATTTAGTTCAGCCAACTTTTTTTTTTTCAGAAGCAAGATCTTCCTGATAGAGGAAGAGACCATATTAATCTACGTCTCGCGCAAGCTCCTTCTGTCCTCATGGATGAGTAACAAGCAGCCCACCATGGGGGTGTTCGAGGCCGCAGAGGTCTCTCACTTTCACCACGCCTACCCTGCTATCCCTTGATCCTCCAGTCCCACCATCTCTCCCAGATTCCAACAGCTTTCATAATTAATTAATCATCTTGACAAATATTTACTCAAATCTTCTATGTGCTAGGCACTGTGTTAAGCACTAGACACAAAGGGGAAGTTATTTCATATTTCAGGGTTCCTGCTTTCTAATTATACTGCGGCTAGCTCCCTCATCTCACTCCCCCTACTTCGATTCATCCCCAAATGAGCCTCAGGAAAAGCGAATATTCCTGCAGAAGTTAATAGATGCAGAAGAATCTCTTACCTCCCACTTTTCTGTAAGTAACAACTGGGAGTCACATGTTCTGAGGGTCAGGGCCATGCCTAACGCTGCAAGGAAACCTAACACAGAGATTATCACACTGAATTCTAACTTGTTTTATTTTCTGCCCCTGCGGTATAGGTTCTAGAAGGACAGGGACTGGGTCTGTCTGGATCCCTGCCAGCACCAGGCTTTAGTGGCTGGTATACAAGTGCTCGTTGGGATTTTAATGATCTGAATTAATAAGCTAGATTGGTCCAATCAATTCAAGGCAATCATTCCGTTGCTTTAACATCAAAAAAAGAAGAAAACCTACTTTTTCTTTGGACTCTCTCTGTTGAGCAAATATGTCTCTGACGTCAGGAATCTGGTACTGTTTGTTTTTTTTCCTCAAGGTCTGGGAGACTGTCTCTACCCGTTTCTGAACAGCTGCTGCCTGGGTCCGGGTCAATGTTGACAAAAACACCATGCTTTCTTGGGGATCTCCAGCAGATTCTCCAAAGAGATTGGACAAACCAGCCTCCTTGAGCCATTCTTCTTCCAGTTCTCCCTCTGAAACAGTAGAGAAAAATGGAGTTGAAGGATCACAAAATACGAAAACTTTTGCATTTTTTTTCCAGCATTTCAAACACGCTTACTGACATTCTTCTACCGAAATCAAACTGCTGTGCTAAGTCATTATCTGGAACTTGGACAACTGCCATAAACTCCAGCCACAAAGATATCAAATTTTAGATCCATTTCATATAAACGCAATTAAAAACTTTAAATGACTGCACATGTGATTAACCTCGATAACGTCCCTGCAGGTTAACTAGGGGAAGATAATACTGCTCCCTTTCTCGAGATGAGCAAGCAACGAAAAGATAACTTACTTCCATCAAGTTACAGAAGGAAGTTAACACTGGACTTAAAGACCCGTTTCTTGGCTTAACTTCATCTGTGCCCCAGAGTCCAACACTAACTGATGGAAAGGCTTGTTTTCTCCGTTCACCGTAGCTGCCACGGAGTGTGGCAAAGGATAAAGAGCATCCAGGCATCAAGAACTAACCAACTGCAAATTAAGTTTTCAACCCCCTTTCGTGTTTTCTACAATTAAAAAAAATTTATTATAGGAAATTAATTGCATAATATCAATTCAAAACGCTAAAAGTACAAAGTAAACAGTAAGGCAAATATTGTGTAAGTTCTATGAAAATTACAGAAAAACAGAAAGATAACAAGAATCGATTCCCTCCAAGCAGTAAGTTTATAGAGGAAAGTGAAAGACCGATGACTTGAGACCCAAAAACCCTTCGTCAACACTTCGTTTCTCTTCCTTGACAGCCCCCGCCCGTTGGACCAGTCACTTGGCCTCAAGCCTACTCCGTTTTCTCATCCGTAACGTAGAGCAGAGCTGTCCTGGCTGCTCCGCATGAGGGAAGGCCACATGGGAAGAGCCTGTGTATCCTTCCACATTGTATAAGCTCCTTGACGGCAGAAATCTAGTATTAATATCCTCAGTTTTAAGAAACATAAAGTAGTGCCAGGCACTCTGCATGTTGGGTCATAAAACCTATTTACTGACATAAAAAGTCTGCCCTTACTATCAATGCTGTTAAGGTAGGACTCCACATACGTGTATAAAACCAATTTCCCAGGGAAAAGAAGCAGATATTGACACGATAAGTAAACAATATCTGAAAACAGAGTCGCTCGATCCACTAAAAAGTGGGGGTGAACCTCAAACCGCTTAAAGCCAAAGAACAGACGTGGGCATGTTAGGAACCTTCTCAGTTCTTCTCCATAATCACATTAGGAGCGACTATCTATGAACTCATTTTAGTCTTGGAAAATTATGAAATAGATAATGACACGTGGCTACGGATCAGGCTTGAACGCTATTTTCTGACAAGTATCTTCTCATTCAGCAGGACCACTGGTCTGCTGCTTCCATCTTGAAACACTGAGACAGGAAATATGGGCCGTACACTGATTATCACAAGCAAGCCCGATTTTACTGGTAACGTGAGAAAATAAATTTACTGGTAACGTGAGCAAAATAAAGGAGGACAAACAAAAGAATGAGTTCGTGTTAATCTTACAAATCTAAGAAACGTTAAGAAAAATCTCCAGTTTTTCTCTTTAAAGTATTATTGGTAGATTTTTCAAAAAATGTCATAGCAAGGGGGAAAAAAAACCTACGTAGATTCTGCCGTTTAACAGCACAGGGCCAAGTCATTGCCTTAAGAAGTCCTCTGTTGGGAAGGAGATCAGTATTAGTGGGTCAGGAGGCACTGACTGTCATTATTCTTTCAGCATCCGGATCATTTGACATCCCCAAAACGTACTTACAAATCTATGGGTGGCACAAGGCAGAGAGAGTTAAAATGGGGAACCTGGCTGGCTCAGTCAGCAGAGCATGTGACTCTTGATCAAGGCCCACTCTGGGCATGGAGCCTACGTGGAATTTTTTAAATGTAATTTTTAATAAGAAGAAGAAGAAAGAAAAGAAGCTAATATATAGATGCCAGAATTGGTCATCAAAAACTTGGTGACTGCTTGAATTTATGAGATGGAAAGAGACAGTATTAATTTGAAGGTAAAAAAAAATGTTTCTTCTATAATATCAACTATAACAATACACAGTGTGGGGAAGTATATATAGCTGGAAAGAAACTGGAGACAAATTATGGACCAAATATAAGAAAGAAGCAAATATGGAGGCTGAAAACACTAATGCCATCCTACACTGTCCAAATCCATACCCCCAGGCCAGCTATCCAGCCTCGTATACTCGCACGGAGAAGACCAGGGCTGAGGTAGGTCTGAAAACCACCACGAGGACTGGCTTAGGTAAATCATTTTTTCTTTCCAGAAGAACACGGTGAGGAACAAGACAAGCATCTTCAAACATCTGAAAGGTTAACCCGTAAATGTAGAGTAGCCTTGCTGTGTTCTTCCAAAAGGCAAAAACCATGTCCAAGGTAGACAACGGCAGATTTCAAATCAATAAAATGAAGAACATCCAGACAGCTCAAGCTGACTGACCCATGGAAACATGGCATCACTGCAAAGCAGTGAGCACAAGAGCCATGTGGCTACCACAGAAGGAAGGTTAGATCACTTCAAAGATCACGTCTCATCCTAGGAGTCCATGACACTAAGCCTAGCCAACAAGGTTCTAACCCCATCTCAGACTCGGTGAACTTAACTCATGCTACCGAAATGTGGCAGCTGCATCCAGGAATACGCCGCCAACAAGTACTTTTCAACCTGAAAGGCCAACGAGCATTATCCTATCTCAGTTGTCCTATCCTTAATTTTCATTGTTGTGGCTGTCCTCTTCCTTCCCAGGGAGTCATCTCCCACAAACACGGATACAAACAGACAGAAGTTTTATTCAGTGAGTTATTACCATCAGGCTCGTTGACAACCACCACCTCTTGATCTTGTCTGTTCTCACTAGATTTCTTGATATTTTCTACTTCTGTCCAGTAGTCGTCCATAGAGAGTTCATCCAGAGAATCCTGAGAACCTGATCGGTCAAATGGAGGCTTTTCGGTGACTTTGGTGATCTCCTGGTTCATTGTGCACTGGCCATATTTACGGCTATAAAGTCAAAAGAAAACATGATTCATTTTAATACATGAGGAAGTAGCACAATTTCTAAAACAACAGTACTGAGTGAACAATTTGGAAACTCTGTAAGTTCCTCTTAAAAAAGAACCAAAGAGATGTGTGTTTTGAAGCTATTTAACTTGAGATACCAGTGATTATATGTTTGTAGGATGAGTAGGAATTTCACTGTCAAAAAACAAATACCGGTAAAAAAAAAAAAAAAAAAAAAAGTGGTGTGATAAACCATTTTTCCTTTCCATTTCATGTAAGTTATTGCAAGACTTCTTTTAAACCTAAAACTGTTCCTAAAAAGCAACAGATTAAATCTTGATGAGGGCTCCGCCTGGGTGGCTCAGTGGTTGAGCATCTGCCTTCTGCCCAGGGTGTGATTCTGGGGTCCTGGGATCAAGTCCCACGTCGGGCTCCCTGCATGGAGCCTGCTTCTCCCTCTGCCTGTGTCTCTGCCCCTCTCTCTCTCTCTCTCTCTCATGAATAAATAAATAAATAAATAAATCTTTAAAAAACAAAAACAAAAAAAACATAATTTGAGTGGGGACAATGGTTGGGGAACTAGTCTTTTGTTATTCTAATTTCAAATTGCTCTTTTATCTCCCAGGAGGATGTTAGGAGGTAATATTTTTGCTACATTGGTTTTCTCACTACACATAAGAAAATTTAAAAATACCATAAGCGTAAATTCTTTAATGGTTTGTGAACATTTTCACATTTAAACTGGCCTTTCCCGTAATCATTCAAACAGCAGGATGTAATACTACATAAGGCAGAAGGTCACTAAAGTCCGGTCAATTTGACCTAGCAGTTTAATTCCAACCGTTTTTTTTTTTTTTTTTTTTAAGATTGTATTTACTTATTCATGAGACACAAAGAGAGAGGCAGACCCAGGCTGAGGGAGAAGCAGGCCCCTGCAGGGAGCCCAAGCCGGACTGGATCCCGGGACCCCGGGGTCACGCCCTGGGCCGAAGGCACCCACTTAGCCACTGAGCCACCAAGGGGCCCCAATTCCAACACAGGTGCCAAGTCACAACACTTCGCTGCCTGTTGCCACAAGTAAACACAGCACGACCGACTCCTTGGCGTCATAAGCTGGGCCAGCTTCCCTCCATCAGGGACGCTCGCCCTTCAACAGCGCCGCTGCACGTGCGGGGCAGGGCTGGCAGGGGGAGGCCGGGCAGGTTTGCGTGATTCCCCTCCTCGGGCCTCCACTGTCCACTGGTCGCCTCCCCGCCCTAAGGCCAGGAGCTGTCCTCCGTCCCTGGGGAGGCAGCCAGCCATCCTGTTCCCACGTTGTCCGTGGCCCATCGGCCCCTACCCTTGGCCCTGGCCCTGCCTTCAGGCCTCTCGCTTTGGAGTCCATACTCCTGATGCTTAAAGTAAAATGTGAACAGAAAGCGCTCTCCTCAAAACCCTGAACTGTGGCTGTAGCCTGGACCAGCAGCCCAACCCATGCACGCGGCCTGTCCTCGCCAGGGGCTCACGTCTTCAAGGCCTTCTGCAGAACACCCAGGGTTCAGGCGGGTTCCTCAGCAAAAGCGCAGACGCCCCGGGCCGTGCTCGTGCCCTGGATGCCCTGCAGCTTGAGCTGCTGCCTGCGCCCCCAGCGCTGGGAGACGCCAGGGTCCTGCGGAGGCCTCACGACTGGTGCCCAATACCTTGGCTTATCTGCTTGCAGAAAAGAGGTGCAGTTGAATTAAAGCACGTTAAGCTTTTCACTTCTGAAGGAATGTGTTTATTCTGGCAAGAATTTTCCAGTAAATTTCCATTAAGATAGCGGGTGCAGAAAAACCATAAGGGCATTGAGCAACAGCATTGTTACGTAAATACCTTCTATATCAAGCCCTGCTTTCAAAATAGGCATAAAGCAAAAGTCTAATCGCCTAGTGCTAATGAATAGACTCAATATTTTTACTTTAATAAGATTCAAAGCTGAATAGGTCTGGTTTTTTTTCTTATAATGACCTGATGATATGGAGTCATGGAATGGAGGGTTTTGTTTTTTTTTTTTTTTTCTTTTTTTGGATTATCGGTAAATGTTGGAAGAAAGGTTTTCTTTTTTTAAACGTCAGAGCACGGAAGCGGGAGGAGGCAGCCATTCGGTGGTTGATTGTCCTCCCCGGCATCGTGGATCCGTGGATGCTGCATTTTCTCTAAATATGTAGCTGAACATTTTTCGATTACAGTTTACATCAATAAATGTGTTTTGTCACTTCTTTTCCTAGAATACACTCTACTTGTGAACTCTGGGCAGGCAGGGCTGGAAGTGTGGTCCCTCTTACAACTGTCCCGGGAGGAGGCCAGTTAACCAGTCCCTCTCTTCTGTTCTCAGGGGTGTGTTATCCGATACCACGTTCGTTCTGCAAATTGGGTTTCGGAGCATAAAGTAACATCTGCTAGACATAACGATGACGCACGCGGCAGAAATATTTTAGATTTCCAGAAGACCGAGCCAACACACGGTGCTGAAATCAAAGAAACGCCAGGGTCTGTCCCCCCAGGCAACTATCAATTATCCCACCTGACTCACCGGCAAACAACTGTTCTATGTTTTTCTTATGTGCCCCCCAGAATCCCACATGCCAGTCATCCCAGGGCCGCTCTGCGGGAACTGTCACGTTTCTCACCTTGTACAGCTCTGTGACAACAGAACTGGACCCTGTCCTCCGAAAGAAGTGGCTTCCGCGGGCCCATGCCCCCATACGGCCCACATGCCCCCGTGTCATGGCTGGGCCTGCCCTCCTGGGTGCCAACCTCATCAGCAAATAGTAACTTCACAGACCCTTATGGGCCTTCAGGGAACATCCCTTCTTCTTCTTCTAGCGAGCAGGTTCTTATGCTGTGTTTACAAAAAGCGGGGCTTTGTCCTATTTTCCCCAGGTATATTTTATCCCGTTCACTGGTATTTTTTCCCCCTGGTCAGTGAATCTCAAATGCACTGGTATCATTCATGCCTCTTAGTTATACTGGCTTAGAGAACGGTAAATTGGTCTGACACGATCGGTTCTTCCCAGGGAGGTGGACGGTGCCGGGTCTGATGCTGACGGGTGACTTATCCCAGGACCAACGCAGAGAAATGACATGCAGATACCTGGGGCTGGGTGCCATAAAGACCAAAGGATTCAGGATCTCCTGAACTATCTCTTTGATTTTGGAGAAATCATTTGACTTCTCTGACTTTTCCTACCTATAAAATGGGAAAAATACCAATAGCCTCGACTGCTTTGTGTGCTGTGAGTTACCAAGCGGGAATGCCTCCAGGAATGCCTCCTGGGTAACCCCCAAGAGGGCACACCACTTAGTATCACTCTGACCTGTAAAACTGCTAACTATAAATAACTGTCCCTCCCACACTGGAATAAGGTCACCTTTGGCCTCTTCTAAGGTTCAGAAAAAATACTTGACCTGTAGGACAGCCATGCTTGAACATGCTGCTCTCAAGACCTGTTCTGCGCTTAAGAATTTTCAAGGACTCCCAAAGAGCTTTTGCTTAAGTAGGTTATATCTATTGATATGTACGCTATTAGCTATTATAATTGGAAAGAAAAAATAAAATACTAATTATTTAAAAAGAATAATCAACATCTTAATAGAAGTTACTTTGGGGGGGGCGAGGACCTATTTTCCATACAAAAAAAAAAAAAGAAAAAAGTAGTGAGATGAGTAGCATTGTTTTACATTTTTTGAAACTGTCTTTAAAGCCTGGCCTAATAGAAGACATGTGGGTTCTCACATCTGCCTCTGCATTCAATCTTTTGTGATACTGCACATCGTGTCGTCTCTGGGAAACTCTGCTGTGTTCTCATGAGAGAATGAGACTGAAAAAGCCAATAATGTCTTTGTGTTCCTATGAAAACAGTTGTGATGTCCTGGACTCCTAAAAGGGTCTTGAGACAGCCCCCCCCCCTCCCCCGCAGGTGTTCCAGGACGACACTTTGAAAACCACTGTTCTAGGATTTCTCAAAAACAACACCTAATGGATCTCAAAAAGCCCTTCTCAATTCTACGGGCAACGCTCCAGAAAGCCTTACTGAAAGACACAGCCATGCCTTCCCGGTGACTCTTGACCTACTTCTTTGTTTATTTTAGTTTAGTTTTACAGCCTTTCATCAAAACTGGGACTTGTTCCAATGATATAACCATATTTAATTTATCCTTCAATGACAAAGGATAGAACGTCATTCTAAAACCCCTGCCTTGCCAATGTCTTTCATCATTTGCTTTTATTTATCATGTTTAAGAGGCTGAGCCCCCCTGTAGACCAGGGTATCTGAAAATGCGCATTTTCCTTAACGCTCCTTTCTCATGCATATCTCTCTTCTTCAACCATCTTAAGGCAAATTTACTTGGAATGAGGACCTTCTCTTTGAACTCAAATTTACCTATGTGGTCCAATCTCTCTACCTTCTGGACCTCACCCTGTCAAGAGTCCTGCTGCTATACGCATCAGTGTGTCACTCATTCTGCACCTTCTAGAGGCACCTGTGTAGACTAAAGTCTGCTTTCTTGAAGTCCTTTGGATGCTGGGATTTGGTCTTGCTCTATTTTTTTCACAAGATTCTCTCTAAAAGAGCTACACTTTCTGGCATGCTCCTTATCCCAAAGTTCACTTCCAGTGCATAGAAAGAAGCCCAGTGGGTTGGGAGACAAACAGAATAAGGTCTATTTTTGTTTTCTTTCTTGTTCTGTTTGTAATGCACCAAAAAAAAAAAAAATCCCCAAATAAGTTCTTATGCCATAACTCACCCTCAACCATAATGACCAAGTGTATTTTAGATAAAGCCATATTTACCGAAGCAGGCACTTTAGAAGGGTTTTGGACCCCAGGGATTCAAAGCTATCCCATCATTTTCTAGATGAGGTAATGAGGCCCGAGGGTTGAATTTTCCTAAAGTCTTGGTAGAACCAAGATTAGTGTCCTCACTTCTTCTTCAGTAGTCATTTTATTATACCAAATAGACTCGAAAGCGTAGAATTTACTTTTTTTTTTCCCTCAGACACCCCGATCTTCCTCAGTTTGCATTGCACGTAGCGAAACCAAGAGTGGCGCTGACGACGGGCTCTATAATTCACGATTCCAGGTGACCCGACACTGTGCAGGGAAAGTCACGATCGGCAATCAGGCCGCATCAATCCCAGCGCAGGAGGCGCAGAGCAGGGACACCTGTCCTTGGACCGCGGCTGGAAGAGGTTGGGGAGCTCCCAGGAGGTCAACTCGCTCCGCTCCTCCCACCTCTGTGTTCTCTTGGTTTAAAAAAAAGTTAAAGACTCAAAACAACAACAAAACAAACGGAAGCAGCAGAGGGCACCCGGGCCCTTCTGTCCCCTGGGGACACTGTCCCCTGCACCGCACCCCTCCCCTGCAGGTCCAGGTGGTGCGGGCGCTGGAACACTGAGCCCTGGGGCCCCGGAGCACTGAGCCCTGGGGCCCCGGGGCTGGCAGGCCATGTCATGGAGGCGGCTGCTATTGATACACGCACGCCTCTCCTCGGACAGGTACTAACGAAATCTCTGTTAATACAACGCCAGACTGTGAACACTAATATCTTTTAGTTTAATACTACTGGATAGGATACTGGTTTTACTTACTGCCCGTGGGCAGACCTCTTGCCCACTGTAAGACTTTCACATACATATTCACATGGACTTTCCTAAACTAATAAAAACAGGGGCCCAAGGCATAGTTGGATTTAAAAAAAAAGAAAAAAAAGAAAGCCCTTTTGATAATTAAAGACATTGGCATAATCTGGAAGAAATGTGGGCATTATTATTAAACTCTTCTTGCCTCTTTCTGTTTGTTTGTTTATTTATTTATTTATTTATTTATTTATTGAGAGAGAGAGAGAGAGAAAACAGGAGCATGAGCCCAGGTGGGGGCAGATGCACAGGATGAGAGAGAACGTCAAGCCGGCTCCATGCCTGGCACAGGGCCGGAGGCAGGGCGTGCTCTCATAACCCTGAGATCATGACCTGAGCAGAAATCAAGAGTTGGACACTTCATGGATTCAGCCACCCAGGTGCCCCGTTGTGATTATTTGCTGACATAAGGTTGAGAGATCACCTCATGTGTCAGGGGGGCCACGGAAGTATGCATCCACCTTCCACCAGCCAGCGGAAGAAAGGCCACAGACACTGGAAGAACACGTTCAAAGTGGAAGGATCTCCGTGTTTATGCTCCATACAATAAATAGGAAGAGGATATTCATACATTATTTCAAAAGGACACTAACGAATAGTAATGAAACAACTGAAAACAGCAGCAGCAGCAGCAGCAGCATGGCAACTACTGGGATAAGAAAGAAGAAACCTGCTCCGCTTCGGCTGCAAAGTGTAATTTTATGGAGAGCTCCAAATGACCTTCAAATACCATAACGTTCCACCCATAAGTACTGAAGGCCAGGAAGTGTTTTTATAAGCCAGGTGCTGAAAGTCAGCTCTGCCGAGGAGATAGAGGGGGTGGAGAAAAAATTTTCAGCTAATCAAATAATTTAGCCAAGCTTAGAAACAATTCATCCATTATGTTTTCACGGCATGTCTCTTCAGCTCTTCAGTTACAAAGTAGAATATGTGACTATTGGAGAGCAATTTCTTTCTCTTTAAATGAGATTATCTAAGACCTCTTTTTTTCCCTAGTATGTTTTAGAATTTCAGCTGACCCAACACAAGATACGTGAATGCAGGTTAGACCCAAATGATACACTAAAAATAAGAACACGGGGAACTCAAGGTCATTTCTAATTGTAAAATACTTTCGGGGGGCGGGGGGGAAACGGACCGTAAGCCTAACATTTGAAGGGAAACAAAACAAAAGAAAAATCCCACCACCATATGTGTTTTCAATAAAAGCCACTGAGCTCTGTTTGGTGTTCAGGAACAGGGCTCAGGGGGCAGTGAGACCTGATGTGACCATGAGGGATGGGTTAAGGGTTTTATGGGAAGAAATGAAGGGAACCCTGGGAGGGTGAGCAGAGGAAATGCAGAAGGCAAAGAAAAAAAAATAATTCAATAAGAAAACATGACTAAAGCTATTCCTAGCCTTATCACATCCTCCAGCAGAATTATGGGCATGCTGAGCTCTGGTACAAATGCCCCCCAGAGGCACATCAAATTCTCGGAGGATTAAGTCCTCCAAACTGGAAGTATATGAACAAGGCACTGTCAGAGTCTCCCGCTGTCACCAGGCTCATGCTGGCCTACTGTTTACTTGCTGCTCACGTGGGTGGCAAAATGCCCACTTGACCAAAAGCAATATGGCATCTGGGTCTAAAATGTCATTTCACACGGGAGTTTGGAACAGGCCAGGAAGTCCACCAGAAGCTGATGCCCTTGAGAGTTCCCTTCCTGGACCTGGCCAGGGCTGCTGGCACTCTATAGAGAACTGGTACGAAATCAACGTTCAGCTCAAGGATTCCCAGCTCTGGTCCCCGTTGCCATCTCTCCCGCTCTCTTCTCCTGTCCCCATCGTTCGACACCTGGATTCTCCTTTCTGCACACATTCCCCACAAAGAAACCATCCAGGTTGATTGATTTCTGCTTTTTTTTCCAAAAGGCCAGCTGCTGGATCACCTTCATGAGCCCTGCAATCTGCACTGGCCAAGGCTCTCAGGACCTCACATCCCAGCTAGGTCTTGTACCGACAACCCTCCTTGCCAGAAAAAAGAGAGTAGAAGAACCAACCATAGTCTCTTAGGAGACTAAGAGTGGACGAGATTGGCCAACAGGCTACAGAACAGAGAAAAGAGCCTCTAGAGACCAGGATGGAGTCTGAGTAGGTTCTAAAGGGAGACTATGAAAGGATTAAGAGGGTGTGGGTCCCACCGGGGCAGAAGGCAGTTTCTGTGCAGTGTTCACCAAAACAGTGAGGATGAGCGACAGCATCCAAGACGAGCTTCCTTACTATCTTGCCAGGGTTAGTCTTCAGAGACTCAAGTTGTCACATAATTTACAGGGAAGATTGAAGACTCAGAATTGTTTTCTGGTTCTTTGTTTCCTTTGCCTTTTTTTCCCCCCACTCAGGTGTTTGAGGGCCAACTACTAAGGAGTCCTACCTTGGGGCGCCTGGGTGACAGTTTCAGGGAAACCGACTCTTGGTTTGGGCTCAGGTCATGATATCAGTGTCATGAGATCTGGCCCCATGTCGAGCTCTGCACTCAGAACGGAGTATGCTCGAGATTCTCTCTCCCTCCCCCCTCCTACTTGTGCACACGTTCTCTCTCTAAAAATATATAAATCTTTAAAAAAAGGAAGGGTGTTTCCCACCTCATAATAGACTTGAGTTATTTGCTGAAGCAGGTTCCATGAAGTAAAATGTGTAGCTTTTATAAGAAGTACTTGTGAAGCTCTAAGCATATGCCAACCACTCTAATACAAGAATGTTAATTTCTTAACCAGAGAGCTTTATGAATAAAAAGTTCCACTGAACAACAATGCGTACATTTATTCATTGGTCTTCCTTCATTATGGATCTCAGTCAGAATTCTGTATTTAAGCTTTATTTCTTAAAAACTGTGATTATGATTTAATCATGAAATTAATCCACACAATGAAATATATTTTCCATTTCAAGTAGTAGATACTAAAAAGAACAGTGCGACTGGAATGAAGTCAATACCCCAGTGTTTTGGTGGAATGATGCTCTAGAGCTTGGATTCTTGTTTATTAATAATAAACAGATCGCATCACTGTGATTCACGCATTCGGTCAACAAATACCGACTCCACATTAACTGTAAGGTCCTAAACCTGTGGGTGTCCAAAGAAACACAAGACTTCACCTCTGATCCCGGAGAGTACACATGTCCTAACAGTGCAGATAAAACATGTGGAAAAATAACAATACAAGGCAGCGTCGGCCCCGTGCTCTGAGGAGGGCAGCAGCAGGTGTTTGCAGGGCTCACTTCTAGTTAAACAAAGACAGACACACAGATGCCAGAAAATGTTAAGAAATTGCTGCAGCACAGTGAGAGTAGGGAGGCAGGGAGATTCCAGTCTCTTGCTATACCTCATTCTAATTCTATAAAGCTCTCCCCAGAGCCAACCATGTCTTCCTGTTATTTGATTCAAATTTACTTCCAACTTAAGCCCATTTCCTCTGAGCAAATAAAGAATTAATCAGTGTCCTCTTTATATTAACCCCTTTGTTGGGAACAGTTTTTAGTCCTTCCTACATCTACATACATTGGGGTGGCCCATGAATACCATTCCTTTACTTTCTCCGCCTATAGCTTAAACATCAACACCTTAGAAATACACCCTATAGCACGCACGCTTAAAGAACATCTGAATCGTGAAGAACTACCTACAGGTAACTGCATATCCTCCTAAAAATTTCCCTTTCGGCCTTTTTCAGATTGGCTTCTTGCCCTGCAACTGAAACCCCCAAGCTGATGTTGATTTTAGAAACAAGACCCCTTGTAGGCCCATGTGGGTGGTCCTTGGCACAGATACCAGAGTTGGAAACCTAATCATAAATGTTTTCTCTTCCTGGCCGAGGCAAGTGAGCACTGTTATTAATTGCTTTCCATGGCTCTGCTTTCTTTTTTAAAAAGCCTTTGCTGATCATTTGCATTAATATTATGCTAATAAAAGTAAGGGAATGCTAACTAATTCAGTCTCTTTAGTAGTAACTAAGGATCAGAAAGAGAGAGAGAGGGAGAGAGAAAGGTAATTTGCATATTTTCATGATTGGAGCGAACTGGCATTTAAATACTCGTAACCACTTTTGAAGAGAAATAATAATACGTGTTGGGCCAGCCTGAGCAGAAGTAATTTCTCAGGTGGAACCATCTAAAACCAAGTATTTCAGGATACATTCTGCTTCTAAGCATGAATATCAGATGACAAGGATGAGCCTTCAAACACAGAGCAACCATCTGCATCATAAATACGTTTCAGTTCCTCTCTGCAGAAGGAATTCATTCACTGTTGAAGGCCATTCACTTCCACTTCTGACTGCTTATTCCTCAAAAAGCTTCCAAGTACCGTGAGAACAATGATTAAAAGAAGATCTTTCCATCTGCACCACATTAGGGCTGCAAGACAGCCCCTCCTGCAGAAACAGCTTCTGCATAATTCATCGTGCCATTTTAAACCCTAATCAGTGACTTGCAATAAGCTATGAAGAGAGTGGAGAAGAGAAACACGTTCCCTGGCTACGTCCTGAGCATTCACTCACCCCTCACTTTGGGACACGGCCCCACGAATCGTAGCGTGTGTGTGAGTGTGTACACACACTTCATCTTACGCCCAGAGGCTCTTACTGCCCCCCTGAAGGGATGTCATCACTCCTAGGCCATAGCAATGTCCCAAGAAAGAATATTTCTTAGATTAATATCATAGGATAGTTCAGGAAAGAAGATTCTACTGGAAGACAGAAGTTGGTCCAACTCCAGCTCTGCCATTCTTGTGTGAGCGTCACAGACAAGTCACTCTACATCATGAAGAATAATACCTCAAGTCTCTTTCAATTTTAAGAATTATGTAACTCTAATCTGTTCACACTGATTTTGCACATACAGCTTTAATTGAACCTGCCACCTTGCTGTAGTGTTCCATTTTCCAAAGCAGGGCCAACTGAGGCGGTGAGGAAGGGCCTCTCGACGTCCCCCACTCACCCCTCAACCTTAGAGGCTTCACTTTGATTTGACTTGAAATCCATTTAAGAACGCACTGGAAAAAGTACTTTGTGACTGCAGAAAATCAGAAAAACAACTGCTTTAAGCATCTCAAGTTTTAAAAAAAAAAAGTTATAGAATCCTTAAGCGTTAAATGCTGAAGAATTAATTAGGCAGAAGGTATTAATGACAGTACGCAACGCATAGGGTTTTGACCCAGCACAAGTAGTGAGAAACTACGCTGGCAGTAGAGATGAGGATGTGGAGTGCAAATTTTATAATAAAATTTTTCACTTTCCATTTATTATCACTGCATAAACAACGGTCAAAAAAAAAAAGGCATTGAGTTTGTATAGATAGGTGACATTCGTATATAGATGAAATTTGGTAAAGTCCCTAAGATTTTGCTTGGCAGTTCACTAAAGAATAAAGAGAACCCTCTCAAAAGACACTATAACCTGAAAACTGAGTTCGGTGGTGGTATCTTCAAACAAATGATTTTTTTTTTTTTGACATAAGCTCTATGCACAACATGGGGCTTAAACTCAAATCCCTGAGATCAAGAGTCACGTGTTCTACCAACGAAGCCAATCACGTACCCACAAGTCATCTTATTTTTAACTAAATAACTCATAATGATTGAAAATTTGACTGAAAACATTAAATAATTGACTAAATCTTAGAAAGCACAATTGGAACGTGGTAAGAAACCTCCCTTGTATTACTTTGAATGTGACACATGCTATCCATGTGAAATAAAAGGCAGGGGAATCCCTGGGTGGCTCAGCGGTTTAGCGCCTGCCTTTGGCCCAGGGCGCGGTCCTGGAGTCCTGGGATCGAGTCCTGCATCGGGCTCCCAGCATGAAGCCTGCTTCTCCCTCTGCTTGGGTCTCTGCCTCCCTCTCTCTATCATGAATAAATAAATAAAATGAAAGAAAGAAAGAAAGAAAGAAAGAAAGAAAGAAAGAAAGAAAGAAAGAAAGAAAGAAAGAAAGAAAGAAAGAAAGAAAAGGCAGGCCTCAAATTTAATTTAAACATTTTTTGGTGGCCTATTAAAGAAGGAAAAAGGGGTGCCTGGGTGGGTTAGTCGGTTAAGCACCAGACTCGATTTCAGCTCAGGTTATGATCTCAGGGTCATGGGTCGAGCCTCACAACAGGTCCTGGGCTCAGCACAGAGTCTGCTTGTCCCTCTGCTCCCTCTCCTGCTCTCTCTCTGAAATAAATAAAACCTTTAAAAACAAAAGTAAAAAGAACCAGGTAATTGTAATAGCACACTTGGTTTAACGGAATATACCCCAAAATACTATCATCACAACATGTGATCCATATTAGAATTATTGAGATCTTTTATTCTTTTTCTCATTCTAAGTCTTCAAACTCCTGTAACTTCTGTTCACGTTCAGTCTGGACTAGCCGTATTTCAAGCGCTCACTAGTCACAGGTGGCGGGTGGCTACCTTATCACCAGGGCAGCTGCAGAATGAACGAGGCAGGAGGCAGGTTCTCTTCCTATAGCCCCATATATGCAGATGACGTAACTCCTCCTACTTCCAACATGCAAAAGCTCATGCCTGTTTGTCTACAGAATGTTCATTTTTTCATTGACTCAAAATATTTAGCAAAAAGCGACTTCACACTCCACAAAACTATAGAATTCAGGTGTAGTTGAGACACGGTGGATCCTAGAATTTAGTAGGCAACAAAGACTTATGCAACAGGAACTCCCAATCGCGAGTGGTAATTGCTGTGGAAGCACAGGCTGAGGAAGGTGCAAGCTGGAGGCTGAGGACTTGGTAAAGGCTTCACCCAACAGTCACAGGGGCGGGATCTTAAAGGCCAAATGGTACTTTGGTACTTCATTTGGTAAAATATGACAAGAAAGGCGTCCAGGGCAGTGGAAACCATAAAACAGAGCAACAGAAGCCTATAGAGTGAGCCCGGGGAAACTGAGTAAACTGATGTAGACAGACTGCCCTGGCTTCAAGGGAGGAACAACCAGTTGGAAGGGTTGGAGCAGGGGGAGCGGTGTGTTAGGCACTGGGGGCAAAAAGCCCACAGCCAATTGTGCTGGATGCTGCATGTCCCACCAAGACGCTCGGAATGCAACCATGGAAGGTTCGTCAACAAGGACATGTCACTACCAAATCAGTGTCTAGGAAATGAAGTTCGAGAAGTGAAATACGGAGATAGCCTAGGGCTACAGCGCTCTGGAGCCAGGGGATCCCTGAGAGCCGGGTTCGGGTTTGAATCCCGAGGGCATGGGTAGAAAAGAAGTGAGAGGACAAAGTCGAGAAGCCTTTGCCAAGCAAACTCCGAGTTACACCAAGTGGATGAAGGAAACAGAAGAAAGCAAGATAACTGCATAGTTTGTTCTTCAACGGGCAGGCGGACGCTGTCCCTGAGACAGAGATTACAGGGCAAAGGGCAGGCTTGCGGGGAACACCTGCTGAGTCTGACCCATCAGAGACCCCTGTGCGACATCGGGCTGCCCACGGCTCACAGGACGTTCTCTGGCTTCACCTGTATACCCTACTCAGAGGTCCTTGGTCACAAAGTATGCTCCCTGCGCCAGCAGCAGTGGCACCGAGCTCAGGAAGGCAGAGTCTCCGGCCCCCAGGCCTGCTGAACCCCAGTCTGCATTTTACTACGATTCCCAGGTAACTTCCATGCACAACAAGTTAGAGAAGAACTGCTGGGATATTTGAAAATTGAAGGACGCCCGGGTGGCTGGTGAAGTGTCTGACTTCAGCACAGGTCATGACCTCACAGTCCTGGGATGGAGCCCCACTTGGAACCCAACATGCTCTATGCTCAGCAGGGACCCTGCATGTCCCCCTCCCTCTGCTCCTCCCCCTATGCATGTACCCTCTCTCAAATAAATAAAATCTAAAAAAAAAAAAAGAGAGAGAGAGAGAAAAAAAAATTGAGATCAGGAACTCCCAAAAGAGGTACTGACCAAAAAAAAAAGAGGTACTGACCACTGACCAAGGGAGGATGATTTTAGATGTCCACAGGATATACGTGACTTAAAACTAAGGGGGTGGACGTGTACAGAAAACAGAACTTTAAATAGGGTAAGAGAAGCCGTGTGCTGAGGAAGTGGTCACAAGTTTGGAATTAAAATAATCGACATAAAAGCAAACAATGGTTCCCTCTTGTTAAGTCCATTTAATAAAAACTGAACCTGCACGAAGACGAGGAAGAAGAGAAAAAGGAAACAAAACCTTTAAAAATAAAGAACCACAATGGTGAAGCCCCATGAAAGCTATGAAGATCTCTATTTACAATTAAGAAAATAAAATCATACTAACGTCCCTTAATATTCTAAAATACTGAAAGAATTTGTGGAAAAGCAAATATGATGTGAGTGGAGACAGAATTAAATGGCAACGTTACGGTCGCTATTTGCTGCGATAGAGGGGACCGGACGGAGTGAGTTCTAGAACCCGAAGGCCGGGATCCAGGCTGGCCTCCCCAGATCCCACTGTACCTCCACACGCCTCTGTCCACGCTGGGTAACGGGGGCTTGGGAACCAGACCTGCTCCCCTTAGGAGATTTCCGGCTGCCACCGCCTACGGTTCAAATTGGGAGTGAGCTCAGGCTGATTATTGCTTCCAAACCCTCCCAGAACAGGAGCATGAAGAATGTTCCTTCCCCACCCTCAGCCCATCCCCAGTACTTCAGCCTGTCTCACCCGCAAAGGACTTTCCTGAAGGTTTGCTAAGACCCCACAGCTCTGCACAGCTGATTTCAAGGCCACCAAGTGCGCCTGTGTATCTTATTTCCCAGGTGACACTGCCGCTGCTGCCCCACAACTCCCCCAGAGGGCCCGGGGCTCACCCCACACATGCTCAGAGGGCCTAGGCCTTCCCCACACTGGCTCAGAGGGCCCAGGGCTCACCCAAAACTCACCCAGAGGGCCCAGGGCTCACCCCACACCCACCCAGAGGGCCTAGGCCTTCCCTACACTCGCCCAGAGGGCCCGGGGGTCACCCCACACTCACCCAGAGGGCCTAGGCCTTCCCTACACTCGCCCAGAGGGCCCGGGGGTCACCCCACACTCACCCAGAGGGCCCAGGGCTCACCCCACACTCGCCCAGAGGGCCTAGGCCTTCTCCACACTCGCCCAGAGTGCCCGGGGGTCACCCCACACTCACCCAGAGGGCCCAGGGCTCACCCCACACTCGCCCAGAGGGCCCAGGCCTTGCCCCACACATGCCTGGAAGGCCCAGACCCTGCCCCAAAGACCTGTGTGAGCTGGGGCTCCCTGAGGCCTGGGACCCTCCAAACGCTTCATGCAGATGCCAAATGACCAATATGGACCGTGTGTCATTTCCATCCCACGTAAAAGCCTTAGATTATGTTTGTTTGTTTTTCAAAACATGGTCTTTCCGCGGGTCACAGAAGCAAGCCGAGCTGCTCCATGGGAGACGGGGCCCATGAGCACCAGCGGGCAGGTGGTGAATGCACAGCCCACGGGGACAGGCCGCTGGGGGACGTGGGGATGGCGCCTGCTCCCCGGGACACACTCTGCTCACCAGGATGTGGGCACCCTGCGAGTCCGTGGGCTTCCCCCTTCCATGGGACTCCAGCCGGGTGTCGGGGTGTTCCGCTCCAGGGCGAGCCCCGACCCGCCGGGGACATTGGGTGGCGACCTGCGGGGAAGGTCACTGGGACACACCGGGATGCTGCCACGCATCCGCCTGGAGACAGGACTCACCCGCCTGTGCCTGGCGCCGGCCTTCAATGCCAGCCCAGCCGGGTCCGACAGAGAGCGAGGGGCCCATGGTGGCCGGACAGGGAGACGCCGCTGCACCCCGACTGGAAACGGCAGGGAAGCCTCCACCGTCCTGCCGCATGCTCGCTCCGTGGGGGGAAGAAACGCAGCTCGGCTTGTTCGCCAGGAACAATAACCTCCACAGTAAGACGAGGTGCTCCCCACTGTCCTCACCACCGTTGGGCTGGCAAAGTGACGCCAGGCCGCAGTCCCCGTCCTGGGCTCTTGGTCTCCATGTGCTGAAGCTTTTGAAACCTGTCCTGGGAAAGTGTGATGCGAACAGTAGCGGAATCAGAGCTGGGGTGACCCTGGGGTCCCCAGGCCGGGGGGGTGGGAGGGGGGGCGGGGCGGGGTCCCACGCTGGCCGCACGGCCCAGCCACACAGGAGGAGCAGCAGCAAGGCCTGCTAAAGGTCGCCACGCTCACAGGCCGAGGAGGCGCACAACCCACCGCCCGTGTAGCACGCAGACAAAGACGCGGGTTCAAGCCCCACAGAGACCTCGCCACCCTGCCCCCAGCCTCAGGGCCCGGCATGCGCAGGGCAGGAACTCGGGTGGCGGGGCCATGGGGCGGGCGGGCGGCCTAACCGAGCACCCTCCACTGAACACTGAACGCACATTACTCTTCCACTTTATCAGCAGGGCAATAAAGATAGGCAACAGATACTCTTTTATCGATACTTATTTTTTCCCTCCGTGAACTTTGACAGCCCAACCCACCGATCCGGGCAGGTCTAGAGGGCAACCAAGCTAGGACGGCCCAGCACACATCCTCCAGCGCGGCCACCGCCGGACAGGAAGAAAGAAAAGAAAAGCCGTTGAGACTAGAACTTGGCCGGGCACCTGCGGGGCCACGTCCGGCTGGCAAAAATGTTGTGTTTGGCCAGCAGGGTGTCGCGCACGCTTGTAGGTCCGCATCTTTCTCTCTAGACCTGTGTTCCGGGCTGGCCCTGCGATCACGGACACGCTCCCAGGTGCCAAGGCCCCTGCGTGTCGCGCTCCGTGCGGGCCCCTGGGGGGCGGCCTCCACCGGACTGCATGGGTGTCAAGGCCCTGAACTAGCACGACCCCGACCTCAAAGCCACCACTGGCCACCGTGTGAGAATAACCCTCCTTCTGTTGAGAAGGAAGGGAAAGCAGCGGTTCAGGGAGGGGCGCTGGTAACTCTGGTCCTTCCTCCATCAGGAGGCGCACAGGTACTTTGATCACCTGACCTCAGTGGATCCGGGTTATTTCCTCATTTGTAGGAGCAGGCAAGTTGGGACGCCTACTAGGATTCCCCGCACTCCCCACCCCAAAAGGTCCTGCGAGAGGTCTCTTGCTCTGACCGTGAACAAACATGTGGATTTTCCCAGACAGAGGGATATTACCAAAAAGGGGAACATGAGAGACTTTAGGGGGCTGCATGGACTAGAGCTCAATACGTGGTGCCATCATCTTCCATGAGATCTGAGGCAGGTTCCCTAAAACTCTGAGAGCCACTGTTTCCTTCCGTTCACTCATTTACTCAAAACGATTTGCTGAGCATCAGTTACACATGAGGCACCTTCTAAATGCCGGGGATCCCGCAGTGAACAAAACCGAGTCTCCTCTCCCACAAAGTTTGCATTCTAGTGTTGAGGAGACGGAAAAGAAGACAAAACATTTATAACCTGTCAGTGGGGTGGGGGGGAGGGAGGGATGCTATGCAAATAGATGAAGAGGGTGGGGGCGGGAGGGTGCAGGGTTGGAGACAGTGAGGCAAGACTCCCTGGGGAGACCCTGAGCACAGGCCTCAACGGAGGGGTAGGTGTAGCCGTGAGGGGACTTGGAACAGACCGCTCCAGACAACACACCCAGGGGTTATTAAAATTCAGTGACACGACAAGCAGAGCTCCTAACGGAGCAACGATAAGCTCGTTTCTTCCTCTGTCCCTTCCCCTCCTGAGCCGCAACGTCATGGGGAGCTGCTGTCGGCCTTTGTAGCGGCGCCAAACTTACGAAAGCAAAGCAGGCCAAGGTGGGGACGCCTCATGTCTGATTCTGTGTAATCGATGACAGCCACGCGGGAGAGCCACATCATTCCTCAACTGCGCTCGGAGGAAAACTCTTTCATAATCAGGTGTATCCCCCCCCGCCCCCCAACGGGGATGCATGTGTATGCTGGGCTCTCCCGGGAGGGCAGGCAGCAGCGTGTGGAGGTTGAGAGCACGGTCTCCGTGTCACAAAAGCCTGGGTCACATCCCAGCTCTCTGTTTGCTACCTTCATGGCCTCGGTCACGTGACTTGGCCTCCCTGGATCTCACGTTCTTTCACCTGTAGATTGGGGCCCAAAACCACCACCGCCTTTCAGGGTCAGAGTGCGATGTGGATGAGCTGATGTCCACGAAACACACAGGACTTAAAGAACAGGGCTCCACAATGCGTAGCCACGTCTATCGGAGCTTCAGATTGTGAAGTGACAGATATCCATTCTGATCAAGAGGAGAATTTCACAAGAAACCTGCTGGGAGGTCCAGCCCCCGGGAAGAATGTCCCCAAACCAGGCCCCGGAGTGGCCTGAGGATGCCGTGGGGCAGCAGGTGATGCAGCACGGGCCACCGACACCCACCGCACCCGACACTGTCCCGGCTTGCAGTGAAAGGAGAGCCCTGCCTCCCAGGAAAGCTCAGAGAGCAATACCGCAAATCAGAACGGATGCTCCCACGTTGAGCAGCCTCAAGAACGGCAGGTGTCCAACCCCGTTCTCACTGAGCCCCCTTAGGAGCACGCACTGGCTTCCCCCCGGCCGCCCCCCATCCCCGCCTGGAGGCCCTCTGCTCCAGGAGGCCTTCCCACCGGCTTCCTGCTCCCTCTCCCCACCAGCACATCTTCTCACAAGGTACCTCATTAAAAACTGGTCTACACCTGGACTATAAATACTCATATACAAACAGACACAAATCCTTTTGGGAATACACGGGGTGGAGATGAAAAACAAACACACGTGCAGTTATAAATAACGCTAGCTGGCTCACTAGTCATCCCGTGTGCGTGTAGCTCGATGCACAAATGAGGCTGTAACTCCTTGCCGACACCATCCTTCTCTCCCGTACCTGTTGGGAGTCCATTTTCTGTTCTTTGCCAGGCTGAATACCTCCTCCCTGAAATCTGAGATGAGACACAGTTTTTATATTGAGGATCAAATATCTACTTTATATACAAATAATCTTTTTGTTAAGAAAAATAGATTCAAAATCAGAAAAAAAGAAAAATAGGTTCAAGCTCCCATATAGAATGGAGAAATTTATCAGTGTCAATAAATTTCACAAAAATATTGAAACACAAATTATCATGATCATTTTACGAGATCGTTTTTGCTCCTTATTTTCAGATTCTTAGAAAACCACTATCTTCCCACTCTGAAAAGTGGGGAATCCCACACTTGCCCCAATTTTACCAAGAGAGAAAAAGAAAAAAGAGCAGGTTTTTTTTTCGTTTTTTGTTTTTGTTTTTATTTTTTTTTTTTTCCCATGGACTAACATCCCCATCTTGTGGGCACAATTGTTCAATGTTTCCAAGAATCATGGTGGGATCTTCAGAACTGCAACATCTCAATCCTTTTCAGGGGTAAATAAAATTAAACTACAGCCCCTATGTGGTCCATACGCCAGATGTTCCCTATGTCTTTAATAAATGCTTTCTGCACCAAGCGCTTATGAATTTAAAATGACTGAAAACCTGCAATACTGAGTCAGACATCAACCGGGTCTATGGAAAAAGAAATAGATATTGGGATCCACAGATACCCAAGGAGGAAGCCTTCTTCTCGTCGGAGAATTCTCTTCTCCTGAGAGTAATAAACCCATTCAGGAAATGTCTACTGAGATCCAGAGTGGCTTCACAGAACTGGCTACTATCCTCAGGCCAGGGTCTGCCAAGCAGAAGGCCATATATCTCTGTGAAGGGCAAAGAGAAGCCGACAGGAGCCCAGTGGCTCCCAGCAGGCTCCCGGCCAAGGACTGGAGGCTGATAACGTCTGCCTGGGCTCCCGGCCAAGAGGAGGAAGGTCACGGGGCATCCTGAAATACGTGTGTGCAAAACAGCCGAAAAGAGAAGGGAGCAGAGGGTGGAAAGACAATGGAACGCTGGCAAAGCAAGAGGAGGATGCATCATGGACATCCTCTCACCCGGGGGGGGGGGGAAAGAAATGCATATCGATCCAAAAGAGATAGAAACAGAAACAGAGACTGAGGCGAGAGGCCAAGAACGTCCCCATCTCCCTTCTCCTGCCGTCTTTCAAAGGCCGCCCACCTGGAATTTGAGCAAGGCTGCCACTTACAGACACCACCGATGTTCAAAGTACCCCAGTCACCACCTACTATCCTTTGGAATTATCATACAAGTTTCTCGGGTATTGCTTATAATCATTTTTCCCCAAACAGTCCTTTTCTAAAGGAAGAGGGAATCACCCGTCTCAGGTCAGGACGTGATAGCAACCCACTGCTTCTGGCCATTTATTTAAGAACAACCTTTTTCTTATTGAACAAAGTCATCACTGCAGGATAGAGGACGACGTGCGTGGGATCAACGTAGCATCCTCCAGCACTCAGCCTCAAACCATCGGTTTACCCAAATATTCACCAATACTATGTAAACACATTTTACAGATACAACAAGTTTCATCATCTCCAAATTCTCTTCCAGTGCTCTTTGTAAACCCTAAGACCAGTCTGGACAGGAGCCGTTGGGCTCGTTGGGTCTCGGGACCCTTTGGTCTGCCATCATCTGACTCGGGCACCTTTCCTTCCCCGGCACCTCGTCCACACAAGTCCCCATCCTGTGCCATGCTCTCCCTACGCTCCCTGACTTCCACCAAGAGTGCCTTGTATAACTCCAGATTCTGACGGGAGTGCTGTCCCGAGAGAGTCCAGTGCCACTTGGACCAGGGCAGGCTTCAGCCCAACAGCCCCATTGCTCTCTGCGTGGAGCACCGTGGGCAAGCTGTCTACCCTCTGGGAGCATCCTTTTCCTTATTTGTAAAATCAAATACAAATACCTCCCTTGCATGGCTCATGAAGACAGGAACTAACAAATGCAAAGGGCCAAATATTACACAAGAGACCCAAGGGGTCCCTGGATGGTGCAGTCGGTGAAGTGTCCGATTCCTGGTTGGGGCTGGATCATGGCCTCAGGGTTGTGAGATCAAGCCCTGCATGGGGCTCTGTGCTCAGCAGGGAGCCTGCTTGAGACTCCGTCTCCCTCCCCCTCAGCACCCCCAGCTCATGCTTGCGCTCTCTCCAAAATAAAGATAAATCTTTAATTAAAAAAAAAAAAGTAAACCAAGGTCATGATTCAAAAAGGAAGCAACATCTCCCTCTGCCCGTGTCTCTGCCTCTCTCTCTCTCTATCTCTCTATGCCTATCATGAATAAATAAATAAAAATCTTTAAAAAAAAAAAAAAAAAGGAAGCAACACTGGGAGTGCCTTAAGTGCAGCAAAATAAAGCCACACAAGAGGCCCTGGTAGGAGCCATTGGCTCCTGGAGAGTGGGGCCGGCGGCTTTCTCTCCGTGAACTCAGGGTGCCATCCACTGTGCTTCACATTTAACAAGGAACAGAAAAAGATGATGCAGTAATATGCACCAAAACGCTAACATATCTTCAGGCACTAGCATTATGGGCATTTTTTTTTAATTTGTGCTTTTTTTATTAACTCAGTTTGCTAAATATAAAGCTATGCTCAGTGTGTTCAGGATCGCAGCCTAAGTTTGGTGCCCCAATCCCTAAATTAGACCTTGCAAACAGAAGGTATATCAACAACTGTTTCCGTTTTCACTTCATTTTAAAGCTAGCCATCCTTTCAAACTTCATCCAATTTTTCTCAAGCGCTTATGCTTACATAAAACAACTGGATTGGAACAGTTGTTATTAAAATCTCCTTAAATTTGAGTCCAGGGGTGCCCAGGTGGCTCAGGCAGTTAAGTGTCTGCCTTTGGCTCAGGTCACGATCTCAGGGTCCCTCAGCCCCCCTCCTCACCGACTTGTGCTCTCTATACCTCTTTCTCTCAAATAAATAAAATCTTAAAAAAAAAAAAGTTTGACCCTAAAATATCCCCTCGGAATTTCATTTCTAACCATCGTGAGCATTAATGTTGGATACCAAGTTCAAACTGCCTCTGGTTTAAAACTGACTTTTAAAAGAAAGCCCATCGTCTATCAATCAGTGAATGGATAGAAAAAAGATACGGTGTGAATACATACACCACGGACTACTACTTAGCCAAAAAGGGATGAAATCGTGCCATCTGCAACAACGTGGGTGGCTCCGGAGAGTACAAAGCTAAGATGATGCTAAAGGAGGGAAGTCAGCCGGAGAGAGACAAATGCCGTGATTCCTCTTAGGTGTGGGATTAAAGAAACAAACAGGAAAAAAAAGAGACAAACCAAAAAACAAACCCCTTGTATAGAGAACAAAACGATGGTTATCAGAGGGGAGGCAGGCGGGGATGAGCGATGGGGGTTGAGAAGGGCCCTGGTGACGGGCACTGGGTGCCGCGGGAGGAGCCGAATCACTGTATCGTGTGCCCGAGCCCCCGTGCGCTGTCGGTGGGAACGCACGCTGGGCCAGCCTCACAGACATACAGGACGGAGGGGCCTCAAAAACATACAAAAAGAACAACCGTACAGTCTAGCAATCTCACTACTGGGCGTTCACCCAAAGAAAAGGAAAATGTGGTTCCAGAGCATACGTGCACCGCGGTGTATTATGGCAGCATCATCTACAGTGTATTATGGCAGCATCATCTCGACCGCCGAACCAGGGCAGCGGCCCATCAACCGGCCAGCAGGTAAAAGACACATGGCTGACCCATACAATGGAATATTACTCAGCCATCAAAAATAATAATGATAAAATCCTGTCACTTGCAACACTGTGGACAGATCAAGATAGTAAAATCCTCAGCCAAGGAAGCCAGGCACCAAAACACAAATACCGTACGATTTCATTCATTTGAGGAATTTAAGAAACTAAACCAATGAACAAAGGGGGGTGGGTGGGGAGAGAAGAGACACAAATCAACAAAAAAATAAAAAAATAAAAACAAAAAACAAAAACCCAGACTCTTAACTATAGAGAACAACCTGAGAGGAGGTGGGTTAGGACAGATGGGCAGACTACGTGAGGGGAGGGAGAGCACCCGTGTGTTTTGGCAAGCACGGGTTATCCGTGGAGTGCCTGCAACACTGCATTGTACACCCAAAAATAAGAGAACACTGTGTCTTACTGATACTGGAATTAAAATAAAAAACATACATTAACGAGGTGCCTGGGTGGCCAAGTCAGTCAGGGGGCCAGCTGCTGATTTCAGTTCAGGTCATGACCTCGCGCTCATGGGATCAAGCCCTACATCGGGCCCCGTGCTCACTGTGGAGTCGGCTTGAGATCTTCTCTCTCCCTCTGCCCCTCCCTCATGCTCTCACTTAAATACATAAATTTTTAAAGAATAAATAAATTGAGGGTCACCAGAATGGCTCAGCAGTTAAACATCTGCCTTTAGCTCAGGTCATGATCCCAGGGTCCCCGGGTGAAGCCCTGCATGGGGCTCCCTGCTTGGCAGGGAGGGTCCTTCTGACCCCTCCCCACCCCGTCTCATGCTCTCCCTCCCTCTCTCAAATAAACCGATAAAAACTCTTTACAAAATAAATAAATTTTAAGGAAAAGGAAATAAACCTGAGAAATCCCACACTGCATTTTAAAGGATGTCTCACTGCTTTGACATTTATGATTTTTCTCACGGCAGGGTATCCATAGTCACGTGCAGCTTTCTTATTTTAGATGTTCTTTAATATATTATTGAAGTTTCCAAGCAGAAGATAGAGAAACTCTCCCCTTTAAAAGTGAAGCGGAGGGGATCCCCGGGTGGCTCAGCGGTTTGGCACCTGCCTTCAGCCCAGGGCATGACCCCGGGGTCCCGGGATCGAGTCCCCCGTCGGGCTCCCTGCATGGAGCCTGCTTCTCCCTCTGCCTGTGTCTCTGCCTCTCTCTCTGGGTCTCTCATGAATAAATAAATAAAAATAAATAAATAAAATAAAAAAATAAAAGTGAAGCGGCAATAGTGGGCCTATTGAAATGGAAAGGAAGACTGCATACCGCGGGGAACTTTCTTCCTGCATTCCAGGAGGGGACGTGCACGCTAAGGATGCACGAAGGTACCATGTCACAGGGTAAAAAAACAAACTTCCAGAAGAAAGGGATATACACACTAGTGGGTAGCTAAATTACCTGAGAAACTTCTTACACCGCCTAACTTCATATCAAAGGGAGAACCATCTAGATGAAGCTTAGAAAATAATAATAAAAGGGTGTGAAGTCATAACTCCTACCTTCTTTAATGCTCGTGCCCTCATGCCCCCGTGCTCCCTGCTCCGCGGGCTGCCAACCAACACCCTGATCTCCTGCCCTCCCTGTCTGCCTCCCCCCAGGACCTACACCTCCCCTCCAGGTAGGCCGCAACCTCTTCGGGCCTTCCTGGATCCACAGGTCCTGGCTGCTTTCCATCCGAAGCCCATCCTGATGCTGTCGCTTTTCAACCTTTCCCAGGGTCGAGAACCTTCCTCCTCTTCAAATCAGCACTTTCAGGGAGCCACAGTGTATTTGACAGGTGTCGGGAGCCAGAAACCTTGAAGCCTCTCCAGTTAAGTGGCCCTCAACCTTAACAGTCTGGCTCTTATGAGAATGCATATTTTATCACCTCCACCTTTACCAAAGTGGAGTGAAATTCAGATCACTCATCTCTATGTAATTTGAATAAGATATGTGTGTGCATCTGCCCTTTTATCCTGAGATTAAGGAAAAAATCATGAAATTTAAAACATCCTGTATGTCAGTTAAGTGAACGTTTAGATACTAAAAAGACATAATAAGGAAGTGGTCAAGTGCTTATATCTACTTAATAACGAGTGAGTTTAGATTTGGGGGGAAAAAAACAAGACCAGAAAAAAAATTCCTTTAAAAAAAAAAAAGAAAATAAGAGATCAAAGGGATGGACGGCACGCGGAGTTAAGCACTTGAATGAAGATGAGCAGAAAGGAGGGGTGCCTGCGTGGCTCAGGCAGGTGAGCATCCAAACCCGACTTTCAGCTCCAGTTGGTCGTGAGCTTGGGGTGGTGGCTGGAGCCCGGCAAGGGGCTCTGTGCAGTGCGGGGCCCCCTGTCCTGTTGCTCTGCTCGGCCCCCCTCTAGATGCACGCTCTCCCTCTCTCTCTCGCAAATGAATAGTCTTAAAAAAAAACAGCAGAAATGAACCATTCTTACGGGGCATTAGGAATGCCACCTGGGTCGCTGTACAGGCACCAGGGCCACAGACACTGGTGGGCAGGATGTCCCGAAAGGGCAGGCATCCAATGCAGGCTGCCCCGTTGAGGGGGCACCGGGCAGCCCCCAAGCCCCAGCGCTGCCCCACGCGGGGACAGGGCGCACCCGCCCCGCCGCCTGTGCCCGAGGACCGGCGGCCCTGAGGTCACCTGCTTACGCGCACCGCAGGGGACAGGGAGCAGCCGGTCTGGGACACGCTCCCCGGGTGGTGCCCCCCACCCCCGTGGCCGCCAGCCTAACCCCGGGATCTCCGAGGCCCCCCCCCTGCGCCGGCCCCACTGTGCACAGACCTGGAGTCTGCGATGCCTGCCGCTGGGTTTCCCTGCTTCGTGCAAATGTCAAGCAGGTCGAAGTCCACAGGGAAGCAGACCTGTGACCCTTCGCCCTCCTCCACCCCAATGCGCCTCTGCTTGCAGGGGTTCCCTCTCCGACTGCTGGAAAATGCCTGTCAAGGGCCACCCCAAATCTGCGGGGGTCCTCCCTGGC
This sequence comes from Vulpes lagopus, assembly GCF_018345385.1. Taxonomy (NCBI): domain Eukaryota; kingdom Metazoa; phylum Chordata; class Mammalia; order Carnivora; family Canidae; genus Vulpes; species Vulpes lagopus. Next base: position 125,506,590 of record NC_054825.1, read on the forward strand.
CAGATGCACCTGCAGAGTCCAGGATGACTGCTCTCTCTCTTTTTTCCTTTTTTTTTTTTTTTTACAATTTATTCTCTTTGTTTTGCTTTGTTTTTATTATTGTTTTTATTGTTTGGTTTGCCAACATAGTCTAACCCCCAGTGCTCATCCTGTCCAGTGCCCCCCTCAGGGCCTGTCACCCAGTCGCCCTGTCCCCCGCCCACCTCCCCTCCCACCGCCCCTTGTTCATTTCCCAGAGTCCGGAGCCTCTCACGGTTTGTCTCCCCACCTGATTTCCCCACTCAGCTCCCCCTTCCCCTATCAGCCCTGTCACTACGTCTTGCACTCCCCGTAGGGTGAGACCGTGGGATGACCGTCCTTCTCGACCGGCCCACTTCACTCCGCACCACACCCCGGCTACTGCTGCCCCCGCGATCCCCAGGCAACAGTTCCGAGGACGCCCGCTGCCAGTGCAGGCTCCTGCTCTGGGTCCAAGAGAAACACCCTCCCTCTGAAAAAGCAAGTTTCAGACGTCCTTCCGAATCTCGTTCTCCTTAATATCCCGAGTGAAGCTCTCAGGCCCGTGGCCTGGGTTGGTGTCCGAATTCTCCCACGATCATACTGACAGATTTGCAGAGATGAAAGACATCTTCACGTGACCTTAGTCAAATCATTTGATTTTTCAGATGAAGGAGCTGGGACCCAGGGAGGTGAGGAAACCGTCTCTGGTCACAGAGCTGGTGGTGTTCACACAGGCCGAGGCTCCCTTCTCTGCCTTCCTGCCCACTTTCTTTCAAGTAGGCCAATGAGTAACGTTTGCATCAGAAAAGAATGTTTTGTTTAAAAACATGGTTTGGGAAAAACTTAAGATAATTCTACTTTGCTTCGTACTGTCGTTCATTCAAGTACTTTAAAATGGAAATGTTTTTATTTGCTACGTATTTTCATACTACATGGAAATTTAATGCAAACATCCAGTTCCTATTTCCCTTGTTCATTTTGATTTTTTTTTTTAAGTCAAAAACCACCTCCAGTTTGTCTTCGAGGGTAATATAGCCATGCCAAACAATTGTAAATGGAGATACCAAATAACCAGCCCAAATGAAGCTTTTCTTTTTTATTTATTTATTTTTTTAGTTTTAACGCATTTTGATTTTAAACCGGGTTTATTTTACAGTTGTTTTTCCTCTTTATTTCATAGCTACATGGGAAGGATGAAATAAAGAAAATCACAATATTTCATCCGAAATCACGTCTTCAAGTTCTGCAGCATGGCTCGCGTGCCTTAGCCGCTGTTTAAATTAGTCAGCAACGATTCACAGGCGTTCAGCTCAGGATAGCTGCCTCCTTGCAAATTCTCAGCCCTCTGCCATCTAGGTGGTAAGTCCCTTGAACCGTAAGATTATTTCCGTTCTTTTCAAAAAGTTCTGTTCATCATTTGCTTTTGTTAAATTAACGAATCAGTTCATTAATGAATCAGTTGGTTCATTTTAATGATATTCTTCATTCATTTTACCGTTAAAATGAATCAACTGATTCATTAATGAATCAGAAAACCACAGCCAAAACCCAGAACACCAACTCATTTCAGACCTGCAGAGACAGATTACTTTGCTTCATCAGCCTTAAAAAATCTGATGTTTCTATCCTTTGAAGAACTTCTATCCTTCGAAGTTATTTTTTGCTCTATTGTAAACACAATCAAAATGTGGAAAGGGAACGTGACGGTCTCCCAAAGCCTCCCGAATGAACGACAAAATAGGAAAAGGCTTCAAAGATCCTGGCTCAAATTTCATTTTCATTTTCTCAATCTCTAGACCCACAGAGTGATTCACACACATATATTCACTCCTCTTTGAAAGGAGGTTTTGGAAAAAAAAAAGGAGGTTTTGAGTCACTGATCTGTTTTTAGCTTCTTCCCAACTCTGCTGCAAGCTTTTAATCTCTCCATCATTAGGCAATACACCTTATTGAAGTATTTTATAAACTGTCTAAAAACTTCAATCAACTATTTTTATCGGCATGAGAGGCATTCAGGGAAATTCTCATTACAACCATGTGATATTGAAGCAAACCAGTGTCAGATGCTAGCGAGGCAGGTGCGACTCAGGAAAACCTGTACTACGCGTCCGTGACACAAAGGAGCGAGGCCACCGGCTGCTCACCTCGCGCTATTAGCCAGGTTGTCTTGAGTATGCTCCTGACCTCTAGGGCCTACTTCCTTCCTTATAAATCATGGGAGTAGCGAATATGAACATAATTTTTACTTGAGCTTCAAAACTCTATGGTTCTAGGAAATCACAAAAAAAAAAAAATCTGCATTTTTCTATTACACACCTAAATAAAGAAAATATGTTCTTGGGGAATCCCTGGGTGGCTCAGAGGTTTAGCACCTGCCTTTGGCCCAGGGTGCAATCCTGGGGTCCTGGGATCGAGTCCCACATCGGGCTCTCAGCACGGAGCCTGCTTCTCCCTCTGCCTGTGTCTCTGCCTCTCTCTCTCTGTCTCTCATGAATAAATAAATAAATCTTAAAAAAAAAAAAAAAAAGAAAAGAAAAGAAAGAAGATACATTCTTAAATATAGAGGTACACAGTCACACACACATTCTCAGTTGGCCTCTCGTGAGAGCTAAACTATGACTCTTACTTACATCAGCCCATCATTTCATATTAAGTGTGGCCAACCGAATCTATACATAATTCACAAGTTTTGTTTTCATAAGGTGTCACTTCTACTTTTTGTTTTTTTTAGATGCTGACAAAATTGCTAGTAAAAGAGCAAAATAGCCAAGAGGGAATAACAATCACCAAGGTGCCAGCGGCTCGCCCCAGGTGAGCTTCCGCCCTGGGCCCAGAACTGGGGTGAACGTTTCCTCCTCCTCACAACCACCTTAATATTCCGATTTGCGAGCTGAGAAACAGAGGCCAAAGGGATTAAGAAGCTCGACAGGGCTCTGCCGTAAGCAGGGCTCTGGATTGGGCAGGGCACCCTCGCCGTGCTCACTGGGGGGCCAACCCCATCACCCTATAGCCTCTGACCCGCGGGGCGGAGCGGCCCTGTCTACCCAGCGTCTACGTGGCGTCTACAAGGAGGGCGGGTGCTGGAGCAGCGCTAGCCTGCCACTACCCAGACGGTGACCTGGGAAACGTGGGCGGGGTTTTTCTTTAAGATTTTATCTATTTATTCATATGAGAGAGAGAGAGGCAGAGACACAGGCAGAGGGAGAAGCAGGCCCCATGCAGGAAGCCCGATGTGGGACTCGATCCCAGGATCCCGGGGTCACGCCCTGGGCCGAAGGCGGCGCTAACCACTGAGCCACCCGGGCTGCCCAAAACGCACGTATTTACCGCAGACATCTAAGAGATGAGCATTTCTCTCAGGAGCAGCTCTTACAGCAGAGCTACCTGCTGCCCTTGGCCTCCCTTTGAATAAATGAGTCTATAACCCAGGAGGCAGCCTCGGTTCCCAGCCCTGGGACGTATGAAGAGTATTTGGCGGGGAATAAGAAACAGAAACTTGGTTTTTCCGCACCTCTCGTTCCTTACATATCTGCAATCGAGCCCCCTCCCTAGGTCCCTAGGGCTAACGTGCCCGGGCTGCCTAACAAAGCGCTCTCAAGGTCAGCGCAGCTCTCCGTCCAGGCTCAACCATGGCCCCCCACACCACTCTACTGCAGCCCACCCTGCTCGTGCTGGCCCACCACTGGAGAAGCCACTGCATCCCATCTAAGGTCTGACCAGTGAGTGGCCACAGACTGACTGGTCGATTGATTGGTTTGTGTGAGAGAAAGCACGTGGGTAAGCAAGGGAAGAAAGAGAATCTGAGGCAGGCTCCACATCCATCACGGAGCCCAACTCAGGGCTCGATCTCATAACCCTGAGGGTCATGGCCTGAGCCGGAAAACTAGTTGGATGCTTAACAGGTTGAGCCACCCAGGTGCCCCGCCAGAGATCATTTTAAATGGCAGCTCTGATTTCTGCTAAAAGTATAAAACAGATCCACCCCACAAAGCCTGGTGAGCATCGCTGACGTCAGGCACTGGATGTGGCCTCTCAAACCTCAGGCCTGACCCTTTCCCGGCTACACTCCAGAAGGGGCTGCTGAAGCTGAGAGATGGGGGAGAGGATGGGGGGGGGGGCAAGGAGGCCAAGCTTCCCCACGTCTGACAGCGCCGGGCAGCGTTCCTGTGGCAGGTAGGAGCGTCATGAAGCTGCGGCAAGTGCGGTCAATGTCTTCTCATCACATGTGACAGTGCTGGGTACTGTTAGGTTTGCTTTCTGACCACCTGTAAGGGTTAAATGACCCCCCACGAGCTGCAAAGGGGCCAACGGGTCAAGTACCAGCCCTCGAAACTACATCACTGGGCCATCCGTCAAGCATGGCGTGCGGTCCTCCTCCTCGGATCTTCAGAGGTGCGTGGAACCACCAAACTTCCCCAAATCAGCCGGTGTCTCTCTAGAAAGTGATGTGCATGCCGGGAACCTGCGCGCCCCATGCCCAGTGAGCTCACACACCCGTAGCGTCTCCAAAGTTAGAGGTCACGCTGAAAACATTCCTTCCCTTACAATCTCTTATGAAGACGGAGTAGAAACACTCTACTCGTCTGTGAGGTTCAACAGAAGTACCACACTTCGCAGAATTTCAATATTAGATTGCTGCCTGGAAAACACGAGGCACGCAGCAGGCACTTCCCGCGACAACGTCCATCAGGGAAGGGGTTCCGGTCCTTCCATCACCAGCTGTGCGCTAACCCCGAGCAGCCATTATGCAGCCATCGTAGACTCTCCTGGGCTCCATCCCCAGCTGGCTGCAGGCCACCTCCACGCCGGGTTAGCTGTCCCACCCTGCCTCCTCGCGCGAAAGAAGGAGTTGAGCCAAATGACACTGGAAGTCCCAGTGCTCACATGTAAAAGTATTATCCATGAAAATTACTTAAGAAACAATGATTTTGGGGGATCCCGGGGTGGCTCAGCGGTTTAGCACCACCTTCAGTCCAGGGCATGATCCTGGAAACCCAGGATCGAGTCCCGCATCAGGCTCCCTGCATGGAGCCTGCTTCTCCCTCCGCCTGTGTCTCTGCCTCTCTCTCTCTGTGTGTGTCTCTATGAATAAATAAATAAAATCTTAAAAAGAAAGTCAAGAACTTTAAAAAAAAAAAAGAAAGAAAAAGAAACAATGATTTTATCTGAAAAAAGATGAAGAACTACTTGTACAGTTTTCAGTTAAAAAGCGGGGGGGCGGGGCCCTGGGAGGGCTCCATCAGTTGGGTATCCCACTCAATCTCAGCTCAAGTCTCGCTCTTGGGGTGGTGAGTTCGGGCCCCTGTTGAGCTCCACGCTGGGTGTGGAGCCTACCTAAAAAAAAAAAAAGAGAAGGAAACTAGAATATTCAGGGACAATCAAACCATTGAATTTTTCAAAGATTTCATTTATTTATTTGGGAGAGGGAGAGAACAGCAGTGGGGGTGCGGGCTGAGAGGGAGAGCGAGAGCCAGGGAGGGAGAAGCAGACCCGACGCTGAGCGGAGCCAGAGTGAGGCTGGATCCCAGGGCCCGAGACCACGACGCCCGCCCCAGGCCGACGCCTGCCCAACCCCAGCACCCCTGATTCTGTTATCGCTGCACCCAGATAAGCAACTCGCAGGCCAGATTTGAAACTGTAAGTTAGGAGATTGTCACAGCCCTGGGGCCGAAGGTCAAGCGGAAGCACTTTCATTGCTGATGTATTCTTCACCGGTTTTTGTTTTTGTTTTTTTTTGTTTTTTTTTTTTTCTCATAAAAATCGTGCTCAATTATAAGTAGTTCGTTTCAGCCTCTTTGGCCAACTCTTACTCTCATTAACAGAACAACTTAAGGGCAGCCCGGGGGGCTCGGCGGTTTAGCACCACCTTCGGCCTGGGCTGTGACCCTGGAGACCTGGGATCAAGTCCCCTGTCGGGCTCCCTGCGTGGAGCCTGCTTCTCCCTCTGCCTGTGTCTCTGCCTCTCTCTCTCTCTCTCTCTCTCTCTCTCTCTCTGCGTCTCTTATGAATAAATAAATAAAATCTTAAAAAAAAAAAAAAAAAAAGAGAGAGAACAACTTAAAAATTCCAGCTCCAACAGAAATAAGGCGCAATGGGTTTAAAGCACTTGGGAAAGGGAGGGGAGAAGGAAGAAGAACCGCAGCCCCCAGAGCCTCCGGTTAGGTTGGTCTCCAGGCCCGGGGCCTCGTGAGCAAAGGCGCCACCCTGAGGGGGCTCGGCCGAGACCAAGGCCCTGGGGCAGCACCCACAGGGACCCAACGCGTGAGGGTAGTGGCCAAGGGCAGGGCGGCAGCAACGCAGGAATAAGGCGAGGCCTGTCGGTGGTCCGCACACCAGCCGCGCTTCTCGGGTCCCCGAGGGACGGAGCCACCTGTGCACATGCACCCGGCTCCCCGCGGGGAGGGCGCCCCACGGACCCCGCAGCCAGACGCCGGGTCCCGTCCGCACCCCAAGGCATCGGGTCCAGGAAGCCGCCGTCCTCCATCTACCTTCTTCTATGTCCAGGGCGACACACCTGCACTGCAGGCAACCGTTGAGGTAGGGGTGCTGTTCGGACACAGCCACCCCACTCCGCAGGTGTTCCGCAAACGCGGGAGCTATGGCGTGGTGGCTGGCTGCGCGCTCGTCCCTCGTCCGGGCCGCGGGGACGCAGCAGGGAGCACGACGGAAACCACCAACCTCGGGGATCCCGCACGCTGGACAAGGTCCCCGGGGGAACATGGCGAACCCGGGTGCAGGTCGCACCCTGAGGGCACACGTGTCTCTGGCGGGCTGGTGGCACGGTTGCCACCGCAGTGAGCGTCCAGCCATCAGAGCGTCAGTCAACCCTGAAGCCACTGACCTCTCTGGGAGTTGGGGTTTGATGAGCCTGGCGTGTGGCCTGAGCGTCCGAATCTCAAACTTCTTTAAATTAAAACTTTGGATGCAAATGTAAGATTTATGGGTATTCACGTCCCAGCTCAAAGCACTTCGAAGGGCTTAAATTCTTCACAAGAGAAGTTGGGGGAAGGACTCCATCATCTTGTTCACGAGATGGTCTCGGGGAGGATTATCATCTTCAGGACAAAAGTCAGCGACTCGCAAGCAGAAAACTGCTTTCAGGGGACGGGAGCCGTTTTGGATTTCAGATTTCTTCATCTGAGCTTACCACAATCATTTTCCCGTAAACTCCTTTTGTTTCGGTTGCTTATTTTAAAATGTCTTTAATAAAACTGTTAGTTGAAGACCATCCCACCTTTGAAAGAAGAGTCCGTCACCGACGTTCTCGGAGTGTCAACTGCTTCTGCACGATACTGCAGGCGTGGAATACGTCTGGATATTAGCCATACTGATCCTAAAACACAGCTTAAAGTACATTTTTAGGGAATCCCTGGGTGGCTCAGTGGTTTAGCGCTGCCTGCAGCCCAGGGCGTGATCCTGGAGACCCGGGATCGAGTCCCACATCGGGCTCCCTGCATGGAGCCTGCTTCTCCCTCTGCCTGTGTCTCTGCCTCTCTCTGTCTGTGTCTTTCATGAATAAATAAATAAAATCTTTAAAAAAAATAATAAAGTACATTTTTAAATCTCTAATATACATTTGATTTTTCCTATTTTGCCTCTTTCTCCTAAAGATGTCACAAAATATCCCAATTAATAGTATATTCCAGGGCCGTCTGTTTTCTGAACACTTATTAGCCAGAAGGGAAAGTGTAGGCATTATTCATTATTTATAACTTACCGACCTGATTTTTTTTTTCTGGCAGAAACATAAAAAGCAATAGTGAGAGACATGGCTGGAAAAGCAGAGTGGAGCCCCGATCTGAGTCACACATAAGCACGTACTCAACTGGGCAGTATCTGCTAAGAACCCACTACGCACCACGCAGCGTGGACACAATCGCGAACACGCCAGACGGGATCCCAAAGGTACAGTCACGTGGGGAACGTGGATGAGCACGTGTGACGGATCAGAGTGTGGTTTTGAGAAGCCCCTACGATGATCAGAACTCAAATAAACCAGAGTGGGCTTGCACCTCAAGTGCCGCGTGTACACAAGGAGGTAAGAGGAGATCCCTAAGGGTGCGGTCCTCCCGACCAAGTCGCTTTCCACCTCACTGCTACTGCTTCTCGCTGCTGCAGCAGTTCCGAGCGGCAGCAAACTACCAGCCTGGTGGCTTCCAATCCATTCTCTCGTAATTCCAGAAGCTGGATATCCAAGCTTAGGATCACGTTAGGATCACGTAGATTACGTTAAAAAGAAAAAAAAAAGTCTAAGGCCAAATTGTATGGACAAGAAGAGTGGCAGAGAGAAACCTCCCGATTTACAGTCCAAAAAAAAAAAAAAAAACACCTACATGAGATATATGTCCAGATATCTCTCCAGTCAAATCACGGAAGGGCCATTATGCCTTTTGTACCTCAGCACCTGCAGGCCAGGCCACTTGACTAGAACCCTAACAGAGACCATCTTAATCCTGCTTTGCCTCATTATCTGGAGAAATTCTGCTACTGTAGAACCCACTATGCCGGGGACCCCGCTAAAGCTCTCATAAGTATTTAATACCGTTAATGCATAAGGTTGGGCCCTAACAATGAACACACTCCGATATACGGTATTTGACATGAATTGATAACGGCCTGTATACAGGCTGCACCCACCCTCTTCCCAGTCCAGACCCGCACCAGCACAGAAACTCAATTCTCAGCCTCTAAAGCAAGAATTAAGGTACCACCTCCTCGCCAACGACGCCATTACAAGCATATTTCCATTTTATTTGAACTATTGACATTTTTTGCTTCATGAACAGAATAAGTAAAACACATGTCATTGTTGCATTGACTTAAAATACAGCAACGTGAAAGCAAAGGCAACATGGATAATAACCTAGAATCCACGTATTACTCAAGGGTCATCCATCTCATGTAGGGCAAGCACCATGGGACAGTCCAAAGACATAAAAAAAAAAATTAAAAAACAAAAACTGCATTTCACCTTCTTGTTTTCCAAGAGCATGACGAGCAATCTCATGGGTTACGTAATCTATAAATGATAATACATGATCATTTATCGGCTTGCCTCAGGGAGCAGATGTGACTGGCAGGTCCCTGGTACACGTACCGTGTCCCCTCTGCTATCTCATCACACAGAGTCTTTCCACTGCAGTGAAAAACCTGTATTCTCTTATAGAACTATTACTTATTAAAATAAAAATGCAGGCAGCCCGAGGGGCTCAGCGGTTTGGAGCCTGCCTTCGGCCCAGGGTGTGATCCTGGACACCTAGGATCAAGTCCCACGTCAGGCTCCCTGCATGGAGCCTGCTTCTGTCTCTGCCTCTCTTTCTCTCGTGAATAATTAAATCTAAATAAATAAATAAATAAATAAAATAAAATAAAATAAAATAAAAATGCAATGATTGTGCCAATATAACATGCTCATACTACAGAATCATAGAATTTTTATTTATTTTTATTTTTTTTATTTTATTTATTTATTCATGAGAGGCAGAGAAGCAGGCTCCACGCAGGGAGCCCGATGTGGGACTCGATCCCAGGACCCTGGGGTCACGCCTTGAGCCCAAGGCAGATGCTCAACCGTTGAGCCCCCAGGTGTTCCCTGAATCATAGAATTTTCAAAAGGCAGGGTCACTGGAGAGCATAGGAAAGTAGACACGCCATCAGTCCATGTCATACTTTCTAGACTAAACTCCTGTGTATCCGTCCCCTCCCCAGTTTTGGTTGCGGCAAAGCAAGGACGACATTGGCCTAAGGATGAAGGCGGGCCAGGGTCACCGATGAGATAACGCCAGCTTTGGAACACAGGACAACCTGTGCCGTTTCTCTTTGCCAAGTCAGAATACGGACGTGACCACTGGAGCACACTTGCCTCATTTCCATGTGGCCTTGGGCTACCTCCCTTGCTGGCCTAGTCCCCAGAGCCACAGACAAGGCCTCAGAACCAAGCAGCGGCACAAAAGGAACCAAACCAGATCCGCGGCCAACACAGGGTGCGAAGGAAATCTCCTGGACAGGGGTCACTACCTGTGGGTGGCTGTCGACACCCGGATGGTGGACGCTGCCGTTAAGGGGTCAAGTTCTTGCGTATTTGGGTAACACATCAAGCTGACACCCTTGGGATGCAAAGGAGGAGGACTATGCCGCCAACCCGTCACCTGAGCAGCAGTCACGTGCGGAGGGTACGGGGCCTGCCTCACGTTAACGAGCTGCAGAGGTTCAAGGACAAAGACCGCAGCATGTCCAATACCTTCTTGGCTGATCGTCCAGGAACAAGTGCATATAGGCAGCTGGATGGAACGGGGCACCGCACAAACACACAGGGAATGTGCTCTTAAAAACTTGTGCCCATGAAGCATTTTATCAAAGGAAACCACAGTCGTCATAACACACTTTTGTCCAAGGACATGGTTCGGGCACTACTACTGTGTCCTATTGGCTCCTATTCCTCCCTCCCTCCCCCACATCTCTGTCTCCTTTCCTATGGTTTAAAGTGTCTATTCCCACACTTACTTGCACCAGGAATAAACAAAAAAAGGCCTTGGGGTGGAGGGAATCAACGTAGAGCTGCAAACTTCTTCTTTGCCAAAGAACAACATTTTGGTTTTTTATTGAGAAACCAAGTGTCCCCGCTCAGTGAAGACGCCCGACCGCGTCCAGAAGCGGGACCATGTTGGGTTAGGCCTAAGCCACCAGGGCCTGCCCCTCGCAGGCGCGGGGGGGGGGGGGGGGGGGGGACCCGCGCCTCCAGCCTCCACATTCCCCCTCCCGCCCCTTCCCACCCGCCTTCTCACTCACTCGCTCTCAACCAAATCTTTAAAACAAAACAAAATAAAATTTAAAAAATACAAAAGAAAAAGAAGTGTAACCTATAGAGCAAGTACACACCAAGTAACAGATGGGAGAGGAGGGCGCCCCAGCCCAGAAATGCAGGGAAGCACAGGGCTGGGGACACCAGACACACTCCATGTGTGACAGCTTTGGGTGGTGGCACGTGTCCCCACGAGGCCGCAGCGGGGGTGCGGGCGTCTAGAGGCCGAGGGCAACGCGAGCAGCAGACCTGGGCGCCAGGGACAGCTGGGCTCCGGGGAGCGCGGGGGCTGCCCGAAACCCAAGTGCGGGCCTGAGACTCATGAGGTTGGGGTGGGGGTGGGGGTGAAGCTCAGGGCAGCGGGGGGCTCATGCCGCGGACATGCAGCCCTGCTGGGAGCCAGCCGTCTGGTCACTGTCCTGAGGACGCAGGGTGGCCATCCCGCGGCTGCCGTCAAGGCACAGGCCGAGAGCCTGCAGCCCACCCAGCGGCCCCCGCCGCCAGGACCTAAGCCACAGAGTTGTCGTCGCCATCTGGAGAAATCCCTGGTAGACCTACACAAGACGTGGACACCTAGTGTCCCGGCAGTAAGGCCCCCGGGGCGGCGGCGAAGCGCACCGGGTACGGGGACGGCCCGCCACGCAGGTCCCAGCACGACCACGGCCAGGAGCGGCCGTCGCCGCCCCGGACTCCGGGAGCCAGGCTGCCAGGCTTCAGAGCCCGGCGCTACTGTTTTCCGAGCGTGTTGCCTGGAGCGCGTTTCTGACTCTGCATGCCTCAATTTCCCCAACTGTAGGCAGAGTGCGGTCACCCGTACCCCCAGGATACCGGGAACACGCCGGAGTCAGTGTGCATCTGCGGGGCTTGGGACGCACGCCAGCCAGGGTTCCTGTCCCCCTGAGGGGAGGTGTTGGAAAACCCTCAGTGCTCCCCAAAGTCGCACCTGAGCGCCACCCAAGACTGCAAATCGCGTGGGTGGGCACTTGATATGCTGTTGCCCTTTTTCCTTCCACCTCCTCTGACTCCCCCCCACCCCCCGGGCCCAACCATCGCCACCCTAGCTGATCCCCGAGCCCCTCAAACGGAATGGCAGCCCGAGAGCAAGAGGTGTGGGTGGCCCCGTCCCCAGGCTCCCGGCCCCGGGCGCCACCACACCGCCTCCACCCAAAGATCGGGCGTGTGGACAACCTCTCAAATCCCACACAAGCTGACTCGCCGTACTATTAAGCAGTACGCCTGAGGGAATCAGCGGGGCCCCCGGCCCTGCAGCCCCAGCCCCCTGGGCCCCCCAACCTGTCCGCTGAGCGGGGTCCCGCAGGGCCGCCCACCTGCGCACCCGTGCACCTGCGCTGGGAACCGCTGACGCCCGGGCTGGCCCGCGGGAAGGGGAAGGCAGCGGGTGCCGCCAAGGACCCAGCTTGGCGAGCGGCACCCCTGCCGTGGACCACCCTAGCTCATCCCCTTCGCTGCAGCTCACGGATGCTCCCGGGCACACTCCTGCGAGGACCCATGGGGGGAGGGGGCTCAGCTCCAGGAGGCCGGCGGGGACCAGACGTGTTTCCCTAGTGGCAGTACCTCTGGGCTTTACCTCGTTTAACCTTCGTACCACGGCGGAGGCAGAGAGGTCAGCAACGTGTCTGAGGTCACAGAGCTGAGAAGCGACAGGTTCAGGATTTGACACCCTGCTGTCTCAAAACCCAGGGCTCCCTCTCTGAACCCCAGGGTCCCCGCCCCAGCCAGCAGCTCCCAGGATCATGACGGAGTCTGGGCATTCTCGGAGGCGGGAAGGTCACGAGCGAACACTGATGGAGAGAAATCCCCATCCTTCAGCCAACACTGAGCTTGAAGGTCGGCCACAAACCGGCCTCCCCTCCCACCTCCCGCCCACACCCTGCTCCCCAGCCAAATCACCGTCCTCCGGCAACGCACCCCCCCCCCAAGGTCTTCCTCTACCCAACGGTCCTTCCAGCTGGACTCAGAATCACAAGTGACAGGACACAGAAATTAAGAGGAGAAAATCAAACTTGATATTCATATGCGCGTGGAACCCACAGGGGCCTGAAGGTCTGGTGACAGTGCAGGGCAGGAAGCTTAGAGGAGCAAGCACAGGGTTCGGGCCTGAGGATACAAAGGGAGAAAGCCCTTAGCGGGAAGGCGGCAGGAGATGTTCGGGAAGCACGGCTGCCCCATGATGCACATGAGCTCCCCGGGAGACGGGGAGTCCGTCCTGGTCCGGGCTCTTCTCTCCAACGTATATGTGAGCAGTTGAGGGGAGCGGGGGGCAGGGAGCTCTGCTAGCATCTGCAGGGCTTGGGTTACCTCTTCCCGCCCACGTGTCCCATCTCGGGGCAGGCTGCCCGTGGCCTTCATGGACCTCCCTCTCCTCAGACTGCATCACCCTCCTCCCCCGAGACCAAACCCTCCCTAAACCGCTCCAACAAGAGGATGCTTGAAACTTGCTCTGATCCTCTTAGTTGAAGGTAACCTGTCCTTCCTCTGCAAATACCCATAATGGGGTTGAGGGTTGTTTTTTTTTTTTTTTTAACCTCATCATAGCGACTGTGGCTTTGTGTCCTGCGTCACAGAGACGTGGCACTGCACATCCTCCTCGGTAGAAATCTGAAAACTCTTTACGGCGTTCGCCTCTGAACAGGGCAGAGCACGGAGCCCCGGTTCAACACACTTCAAGGAGGGAGGATGGCATCGTTCGTCTGGTCATCTAAGACCATACACGCTGGGGCCCTGGGGACCAAGCACAAACATAGCCACTACTGGGGGCGGGGAGTCAGCAGGCTCCGTCTAAGTGCACTACATCTCAATACTCTGATATAAAAATCTCTATTTTCTTTTTTTTAAAAATATTATTTATTTATCCATGACCCAGAGAGAGAGGGAGAGACACAGGCAGAGGGAGAAGCAGACTCCCTGCAGGGAGCCTGACGCGGGACTCTATCCTGGGACCCCAGGGTCACGCCCTGAGCTAAAGGCAGCGCTAAACTGTTGAGCCCCCCGGGCGTCCCTAAAAATCTCTCTTTCCTTTCCACCTCCTTGAGGAGCTCAATGTCAGAAGACCAAAAAGAGGCAGATTCCAAGTAATTCTATAATATCCAAAAAATGTATGTTCTGCTTTTCTTCTTTGCCTGGAATTCACTGAACGAGCAGAAGCAGAGGGGCTGATGCTAAATTTCTACTACTAACCACCTCGCAGCCGGGCCTCTTCGGCAGCGTGGGGACGAACTCATCCGTCTCGGGCCTGAAAGGGAGAAATCTGGCAGCTGAAAGGCAAAGGTTCGCCTCTCCAATGATGGGAGCTGCCCCAGGAAGCAGGAATGGGCAGGATGATGCTCTTGTATTTTAAAACTTCACCAGAGGATCCTGGAGACTCCAGATCGAGTCCCACATCAGGCTCCCTGCATGGAGCCTGCTTCTCCCTCTGCCTGTGTCTGTTCCTCTCTCTCTCTCTCTCTCTCTCTCAGGGCATGATCCTGGAGACTCCAGATCGAGTCCCACATCAGGCTCCCTGCATGGAGCCTGCTTCTCCCTCTGCCTGTGTCTGTTCCTCTCTCTCTCTCTCTTCTCTCTCTCTCTCTCTCAGGGCATGATCCTGGAGACTCCAGATCGAGTCCCACATCAGGCTCCCTGCATGGAGCCTGCTTCTCCTCTGCCCATCTCTGCCTCGTTCTCTCTCTCTCTCTCTCTCTCTCTCAGGGCATGATCCTGGAGACTCCAGATCGAGTCCCACATCAGGCTCCCTGCATGGAGCCTGCTTCTCCTCTGCCCATCTCTGCCTCGTTCTCTCTCTCTCTCTCTCTCTCTCTCTCTCTCTCTCTCTCTCTCTCTCTCTCTCTCTCTCTCTCTCTTCTCTCTCTCTCTCTCAGGGCATGATCCTGGAGACTCCAGATCGAGTCCCACATCAGGCTCCCTGCATGGAGCCTGCTTCTCCCTCTGCCTGTGTCTGTTCCTCTCTCTCTCTCTCTGTGTCTCTCTCATGCATAAATAAAAACTTAAAAATATAAAAAAAATAAAAAATAAAATAATTACATAAATTGGGGCACCCATCTGGCTCCATTGGTAGAGTTTGGGACTCTTGATCTCGAGGTCCTGTTCAAGCCCTACGCTGGGCCGAGAGCTTACTTGGAACAAAGAAACAAACAAAAAAACCTAAATTTAAATTATGAACCTAATGCTAATAACCAGAAAACACGATTGCTTTTGGGCTCAACCATCCATTTGTGACATTTTATTCATCATAGAAGTCAAGACGAATTTCCTGCCCATGTAAATCCATATGTATGTGTGTGTATACAACATGATTTGCATGGAGATTATAAGTGAAAATAAACGGAATGACTTATTCATAAAGTACAAATGTTATTTGCAGACGATGTCCCTTTGGCAATAGCTTCAGAAACCACTGCAAGTGTGGGGGCAAAGCACACACACACACACACACACACACACACACACAGACATCTTTCGGGGCCTTTCGTCCCTCGGAAAAATCACATATTTTTCCACTTGCTTCTCCTGGGGACTTGAGAAAAGAAAATCCCTAGAAAAACGATTCTTGCCATACCTCCCTCACCCCCCGCATCCCAGCCTTCAAATTTCCATTCTGAATTCTGGAACCAGCAGAGGTTTGACCATCTAAGTAAACTTGACCAGTTAATTTCTGTTTTGGGGGATCCCTGGGTGGCTCAGCGGTTTAGCATCTGCCTTCAGCACGGGGCGTGATCCTGGAGACCCGGAATCGAGTCTTGCATCGGGCTCCCTGCCTAGAGCCTGCTTCTCCCTCTGCCTGGGTCTGTTCCTCTCTCTCTCTCTCTCTCTCTGTGTGTGTCTCTCATAAATAAATAAAATCTTAAAAACAAATAAATAAATAAATAGGGCAGCCCGGGGGCGGGGGGCTCGGCAGTTTAGCGCTGCCTTCAGCCCAGGGCAAGATCCTGGAAACCCGGGATCGAGTCCCACATCGGGCTCCCTGCACGG
Organism: Vulpes lagopus; assembly: GCF_018345385.1. Classification (NCBI taxonomy): domain Eukaryota; kingdom Metazoa; phylum Chordata; class Mammalia; order Carnivora; family Canidae; genus Vulpes; species Vulpes lagopus. Next base: position 125,522,380 of record NC_054825.1, read on the forward strand.
AGCCTGCTTCCCCCTCTGCCTGTGTCTGTTCCTCTCTCTCTCTCTCTCTCTGTGTCTCTCTCATGCATAAATAAAAACTTAAAAATATAAAAAAATAAAAAATAAAATAATTACATAAATTGGGGCACCCATCTGGCTCCATTGGTAGAGTATGGGACTCTTGATCTCGAGGTCCTGAATTCAAGCCCTACGCTGGGCCGAGAGCTTACTTGGAACAAAGAAACAAACAAAAAAACCTAAATTTAAATTATGAACCTAATGCTAATAACCAGAAAACACGATTGCTTTTGGCTCAACCATCCATTTGTGACATTTTATTCATCAAGAAGTCAAGACGAATTTCCTGCCCATGTAAATCCATATGTAAGTGTGTGTATACAACATGATTTGCATGGAGATTATAAGTGAAAATAAACGGAATGACTTATTCATAAAGTACAAATGTTAATCCCCCATATGTACAGTGCCTTAAGTGGCACATGCCATTAAAACGAATAAAACCCCTGATGAGCTAAGTGCATGCTTATGACATATATTCCTAACAAAGGTGATACATTCTTACAACAGAGAAGTCCTAAGTATCTGATGTCGCTTGTGCCAAAATGGGAGGTTTTTACCCTGCTCTCAAGTCATCTATCCCTACGTACAACACATAAATTCCCCAAATAGACAATGATCCATGTTTCAAATATAATAAAACATGATGACAAATCAGAAAGTAAACAGCTGATTATTTGCTTCCAAGTCTAATTTTAGAACCTGTAGATAAGGTTCATTTTTTTCCAAACAAATCATTAATATTGTCCTTGTTTACTTTTTATCTGAGATGTCATGCGAATAAAACATTAAACCGTGTCAATTCGCTTTGAAAATCCAGATGTGGGCAGCCCAGGTGGCTCAGCAGTTTAACGCCGCCTTTAGCCCAGGGCATGATCCTGGAGACTCCAGATCGAGTCCCACATCAGGCTCCCTGCATGGAGCCTGCTTCTCCCTCTGCCTGTGTCTCTGCCTCTCATTCTCTCTCTCTCTCTCTCTCTCAGGGCATGATCCTGGAGACTCCAGATCGAGTCCCACATCAGGCTCCCTGCATGGAGCCTGCTTCTCCCTCTGCCCATCTCTGCCTCGTTCTCTCTCTCTCTCTCTCTCTCTCTCTCTCACGAATAAATAAAATCTAAAAAAAAAGAAAAAGAAAAAGAAAGAAAAGAAAAGAAAATCCAGATGCGTGGAGAAAAGGATGTGTATCTCCAATTCAGCACCAGGTGGACGTGCAGCATTTACCGTCCTCTCAGAAAGGGAGGGGGACATTTAAAAGATTAAAAAATCTTTTTTAAAGATTTTATATATTTTTATTCACGAGAGACACAGAGAGAGAGAGGCAGAGACACAGGCAGAGGGAGAAGCAGGCATCAGAGAGCCCGACGCCAGACTCGATCCCGGGTCTCTAGGATCACGCCCCAGGCTGCAGGCTGCGCTAAACCCCTGAGCCACCGGCTGCCCCCTACTGTGATTTCATACAGGCCACAATGTGGAAGATTCATCAGGGGTCCGATCAATCTTATAGGCCCTCACCACATCTGGGCATCCTTTTAAAATGTCCGAAACTGTAAATTCCCTTCAGTGCTGTCATCATTTAATCCGACTCCAACCACTTTGGAGTTATAGGAAAAAAAAAAAAAAAGACGCCTGTGGTGTGCAAGCAGCACAGTGTGACTGTCGCTCTGCCCTCCCCACTGTGCGTGGCCTCCCTCCGCAAGAGCTGTCCTTTGATGGGGGACATGAGGTGGGGGCATCACCCCGCACAAAGCCCCACATCCGTGGGCTCTCCAGCGTCACTCTAGTTCCCTTAGAGGAAACGAGGTGGGGAAGGTGGGGGGCGGCCCCGGGGGCCCCTGCAGCACAGACGCAGCAGCACCCCCCTCCCCAGCAGGCGAGGGGCTACGCGGACTGCGGCCAGGCCCTGCCAGCGCGAGGCCCGGGCACCCCGGGGACCCCCTTACAGAGCCTCTGCGCCGAGGCAGGTCTGGGGGCCCCACCACCGCCCCACAAGCCGGTGCTTCCTGAGGAACCCGCTCTCCCAGTAGCTCCCCGGGGAGCCTGGAAACGTGAAAACTGGCTTCCTCCCGGCTTGCGACCCACCGGCCGGGGGCCCGGGACAAAATCCAGTAAGAGACACTTTCATGTGGGTGCTACCAATTAAAGAATGAAAGGGGTCTGGCTCAGCGGCTGGGTGCCTGCCTTCAGCTCAGGTCATGGTCCTGGGATCTGGGATCAGGTCCCGCGTCGGGCTCCCTGCATGGAGCCTGCTTCTCCTTCTGCCTGTGTCTCTGCCCCTCTGTCTGTGTCTCTCATGAATAAATAAAATCTTAAAAAAAAAAAAAAGAAAAAAAAGAATGAAAGAGGGGCCTGCGCTCAGATGCGTCCCTGCCCAGGTACCCCGGAGGCCCAATGGAAGGGCGTGAACTGGCTCCCAAACGGCAGCAAGCAGCTCATCCGTGGGGTGAGGCTACTCTCCACCCATAATCTGTGCTCAGGTCCCCGGTCCCCGCCGGCGGCCCAGCTCGGGCCACACGTCCCTGCAGCCACGGGCTCGGTAAGGCCTGCACCCACTGCCGAGGCCCCCGGAACTCCTGGGGAGGGAGCCACCTCGGAGGCTGTCCCGCCGCGCCCCTGGCCTCCACAGCCGCCCTCCTCCAGGCTCTGCCAACGGTTGTGTGTGTGACCCCGGAGCCTGGGGCCCAGCCGCCCGCCCTGGACTGAGCCCCCCGGGGCCGCTGGCCCCACGGCAGGGCCGGGCTGCCTCGGCTGGTTCGTCGGTTTGGTTTTCATGTCGTGAAATGTCCTAGTCTCCACAGAGTGGGTGCTTGCTTCCTCCCTTCCCGGAGGCAGGAGACCCGGGAGCCAAGGTGCGGCCCCCCTGGAGGCCACTCAGCTGCCTGGGCTCCTCAGCAGCGTACGATCCCATCTTCCTTTCCCTTCCGAGCGCCCCTGCACTGGCTGTGCCCGCCGGGAGGTGGGGGACGCTGCTCCGTGTGAACCACCTGCCTGGGTGCAGAGAAGGAAGGATACAATGTCCCGGAGCGTAAAAAGGCACAGAACACGGGTAGACAAAGAGGATCGCCGGCAGACAGCCTTCAAGGAACTCTCCTGGTAAAGTGACACAGGGACGGCATCCTAGATGGCTCCCATTCAGGGAGCTCTCTGGGTGCACACAGAACTCTGTTTTTGCTCAGATTAGCAACTTGTAAAAAAAAAATTTTTTTTTAATAATAAAATAAATAAAATAAAAAATAAAATAAAATACAATAAAAATACAATAAAATAAATAAAATAAATAAAATAAAATAAAATAATAAAATAAAATAAAATAAAATAAAATAAAATAAAATAAAATAAAATAAAATAAAATAAAATAAAATAAAATAAAATAAAATAGATTAGCAACTTGTGGCAGTGGGACATTTATGGGAACATGTCATGCGGGGACACCTTGGCCCGGACATCAGCTATTTATAAAACAGGTCTAGGTCTAAGACCAAAAATAAGGCAGCCCCAAACCTTCAGCTTTCTGTCGACTTTCAAACGACTTTGCCTACAAATGAGAAGCTCCAGAAAGGGCTGTGGGGAGGTGATCACTTGGTTAATAGTCATAAACTAAGAAAACCTATTTGCTATGAAAACTATCCATGGCAGAAAGACAGGTACAAGTAAATGCTCCCCGGCCAGCCGGCCCTCAGTCACCACCGTCTTAAATATCCTCCGTAATTGAATCAAAAGTGCTTTTGAGACACCAAACAGGACATTTTATTTTGAGACTTTTGAGTCTGTGGGAGGTCAAGGCTTTAATGTCCTTGCAGCCCCTTAAACTATCTGAAGGCCTTGCGTTGTTTCTTAGCAGCTGTTAGAATGTCACACTTGCACAGCTAAGGAGCAGGCTTGTTTGGATTTCAGCAGCGAGGTCCCAGGGGGCCCCGAGGCCATCTAGATCGCTGGGCAAGACCTACAGGCCACAGACTCACGGCTGTCTTACTGTCCTATTTCCAAGGCTAAGGAAAGACGGATCACTCGGCCTTTACAGAAGAACACAACCACCTAGTGGCAAAGACGGTGGTGGTGGTGGTGGTGGCAGCGGCGGGGTGGTGCTTTAAAGGCCTATCTTGTCACTGTGTCCTGCTGTTTCCGGGAGATTCTCAATGCATCTGAAGAGGGTCTCAAGTTTGTCAACACCTCCTGATGGAGAGAGAGAAAAGAAACCCCCACCCCTCCAGGGGCTCTGTCCTCTATCTCCAGGAACCACATCTTCCCCACGAGCTCCTGTGGCCCCACCACTTCCACGCCATGCCCCATGCGGCTCGCAAAGACCCAGCCCGAGGCCTGCCATGCCTCATCCTTCCCGTGAATGGAGGCCTTGCTGTCATTCGGACACCCATGCCTTGAAGGGAGAAAAAGCAGAGCTGCCTTTATTCTGGGCCCGCCAGCAGAAAGACCCTGGCCCAGCTCCACATCCCACCTGGCCTGGACACAAGCTGTGCGGCCGGACCCTCGTTCGTTATCCCACGTACAAGAGCTGTCTCTTTTTTTTTTATTATTATTTTTAAGAAAAGGATAATAATTCTCACCTTATGAGGATTTAGCAAATTCCATTTTAAAGGGCTGTGCGCATAGAGGACTCAATAAATATTTGTTTTTCTTTTCCTCTGTGATTTAATTTGCCCCAGTTACATGAATAGCTGACCACAAAATGCCAGGAGACACCTCAAGGCCACACAAAATTATTTACTAAGTGGAAGAATTTAGTAGAACTATTTACTACTCTGCTGCAGTAAAGGGGTATCTGAGGGCCTGAAAGTAGTGAAAATGACCTCCCCAAAAAGTACCTATGTTATCACCAGTGTAATTGCTTCGAATCCCGATTGGCATCACCTTGTCTCAATACAAAAAAGAAACGAGTCTTTACCATAAACACGCACACAAACTACTCATCAAGTGTTCTACTGGAATTTAACTTACTCTCTATATCCTTCTAGAAACCACATTCAGTTTACAGAAGTTGGAGACAAGGAATTCCTATGAGTGGCCTAGTGGTGAAGACCCCGACGGCGGCCTGCCTGGGTCCAAATCCCACTTACCCACCACTTACGGGCTGTAGGAGCTCAAGAAAGCTCCTTTATCATTCCATGCCCTTATCTCCGACATGTACACGGGAGGGCTAATACCACCTACTGCTTGGGATGCTGCGGGGAGCACATGAATTAAGACAGCCTCTCTAACTCACTGGTAGTCATCCTTACCTGAAAATGCAATGTTGTGCAAGAAAACACCGCGACTGTCACACTATTCTGAATGGAAAAAAGCAACATATGAGGTCTATCCAAGACCCTCAATTGGTTTTCTAAAACATAACACACAGTGAAAGTCCAATACACAAGTAACAAACCATTGTGTTCAACGTAAAATGCTTAAAGCGCTGCGCAACGAAGATCAAAGGAGTAGTAGTAAGGTTAAGTGCCGTTTCTAGGCAGTGACACGGGACCCATCATCTTGGGTGACGCTGGATATGTTTCTCAAGATGTCCACATCATACTACAAATGTAACTCGAGATACTCCCCCAACATTTGTGTTTAAAATGCCATCCTGGGTTTGGAGGTATACTCTTTCCCTATACACACATAAACTAAAAAGTGGTGTATGAAAACACTTGTGTTCTGTGTAGCTTGGGTATTAAGTAAAACACAAGGAACAGGGCAGCCCGGGTGGCTCAGCGGTTTAGCGCTGCCTTCGGCCCAGGGCGTGATCCTGGAGACCCAGGATTGAGTCTCACGTCGGGCTTCCTGCATGGATCCTGCTCCTCCCTCTGCCTGTGTCTTTGTCTGTCTCTCTGTCTCTCATAAATGAATGAATGAATGAATGAATGAATGAGTGAATAAATAAAATCCTAAAAAAAGAAAACACAAAGAACATTCTTACTATGGAAACATCTTCACCAAGGAGAGATTCTAGAGGGTATTAACTGTGTTGGTAAAATGAACTGTGGCCATAGAAGAAGGGTGATTTAAAGAATCGTACTTCTCCTACAAAAAAACCCAAAATATATTCTTGGTTCCAGGGGCTCAATTGGTTAAGTGTCAGATTCTTGATCTCAGGGTCATGAGTTTAAGCCCTTGCACTGGGTTCCTTGCTGGGTGTGGAGCCTACTTAAAAAATGAAAAATAAAGAAATTATTTCATATTGCTAATTCCAAAATATATAATTTTTAACACTTTTCTACATATAAAGTGGTAGCAGTATTTTGCAACTTCACAAATTATGATCCCTGAACACTGGTAATAAGTGTTGTGCAAAAGAGCTTCTAGGTCGAATAAATTTGGAATATACTTCTTGCTAAAAACTTTTCAGGAATTCATAATGCACGCTTAGATATTATATGCTACAAGACACCCTATGGTAAACTCTGCTTATGCCAAAATATTATTGCCACAAACCCTTATTTTTAAGATTTTCGTATTTAGAGAGAGAGCATGAGTGGGCAGCCGGGCAGAGGGAGAGGGAAGAGGAGAGAGACAATCCTAGCAGCCCCCCACCCCGACCCCGACCCAGGGCACAGCCCAACCCGGGGCTCAATCCACAACCCGGGATCCCAGCCTGAGATGGAACCAAGAGCCAGATGCTTGACTGGCTGAGCCACCCCAGGGCCCCTCCGCAAACCCTTTCTACACGGAACACCTAGTGTCAGTATTCCGCACGCAATTTCAAAAACAGAGACCTAACGCTTTGGCTTATTTATTGAAGAAATTTTGCTTTAAGCAGATTAACAAAGTATTAGTCTCCAGTGAAACGTGTAAAAAGCTATTAGAACAGGCTTTTCGTTTGAAGGACACCTAACATGGACTCTGCTTTCAAGTCCCAAGCTGCAAAGTAAGCTAAAAGGGGATTAGTCTCTTTCTTTAGCCTGAGAAATGGAGAGGATACCATTTCAATCCACAGCATAGGGACGGGAAATCGGGTGAATTTCTCCAAAGGGCCCTAGGATCTTAGGAATTCCGTGATCTGACACATAGGCCATTACCATCGTTTCTATAGACAAATAATTTGAATTTACGCAATAGGTTCTCCCAGAAATGGTGGCCGCCCTAAGCTGGGGATACGAAGTATTTTTAAAGAAATACAAACATAATCTCATCTGAAAGTACTGCTTAAAAATTTTTTTTCCTTGAGAGAAACGCACTCCACCCCCTGAGTTCAGAGGGTGTCCTAGCCACTTTACCTTCCGCCTTGCTTTGAAGAAAGTGTGGCAAGAAGCCAAGGGGGGTTAGTAATACATCAGTAAAGCAAAAGTGTCTAAAGAGGGAAGGAAATCCTGCAGTGATGCTGTTTCGGTCACGTTAAGGCTCAGCGACAGGAGCTGCTGGATGGCTAAATGGAACTAACGTGCTGGGAGTAGGAAAAACCAGTGGCTCTAATGCTAGCAATTAATTTCTATGTGGCCTCTGGGATGATTTCCATATGGACTATGTGATCTCAAAAATATTACGGACTCCAAAACCCTACGTCTGTGCCCAACAGCCCCTTGGAGGAAAATAGCACTGGGTGTAAACAAACACCAGCCTTTGGCAACTTTGGCGCCACGGGAGGGCGGGCGAGTATCTTCCGCGAGGGGTAGCTCATTTCCCAGCACTCTACTTCTCAAATTCAAACTCACTTGTGCCTAAAATCAAATTCGAATCTTTTTTGGAAGATCATTTTCGAGAATCAAGTCTTTTCTTTCTTTTTTTGATGGAAGTAAAGGAAAGGCTATATAATAAACTGTCCTGCACACTATAAAATCTAACCCTTCCAAAATATCGATAGCTGTCAAGTCCTATCATGCACAGGGCACAGAATCCATCTAGTGCTAATACGAAGAAAAATTGTCCCCACAAAAAAAAAAAAAATTAAGTCCCTACTTAAGGCATTCACAGTCTACGAATATAAAAAATTCTCTAAAGTAAGCTTACCCAACAAAGCAAGGCAGGTGTATAAATACACACAGAATGTGTATATACTAGTGCAGAATTTTAAAGTCAAGCTCCAGGGAACAGATTTCTATAGCCGAAGAGGCAGGGAATGGTACCGGCGTGGTCATGGCTCCCTGGGCGCAAGCCATTCTCCGTCTAAGAGGGGAAGCTTGCTCTTCCATGCTCTTGAAACTGCGCTGGCCTGGGATTAACTGGTCAATAGAATGAGGCCACGTGGCACTGGGTAGTTTCTGAGACTAAACCCCAAGAAGCCTGGCAGGTTGCACCTTCACTTCTTGCCATGCTCACTCTGGGTGAGCCAGCCAGGGTGCAGGAAGTCCCACCGTCCTGCTACTGCCACGCCGGGAGAGGAAGCCCATGCTACTCACGTGGAGACGCTGCCCGAAAAGAGATGACCCAGCGGCCCAGGTGCCAGATCTGTATGTGAAGAAGCCTCTGGTGACCCCACCCTCAGCCCATCCTGCTTGACAGACCCCAAGAAAGAACTGGATTCTGGTGTTCTAGAATCATGATAGAAAACTACTATTTTAAGCCACTAAATTTTGGGGTGGTCTACTACAGAGTACCAGGCAACTGAAGCAACCACTTGGATCTTTAGGACAGAGGTCACAAACCAGTGGTGCCGGAGTCAGAGCCAACCTGTAGGCAGGATTTGGGGGGGGTGGGGGAGGCGGGGGCTCAGAATTTTTTTAATTCTAGTTAAATTTTCTACCAAAACCCACATTTTTCTGAGGCCTGCGCTTTCCAGGCATCTACTTCCTTCAGTTGTTATATAGCCTGCCATCCCTCTATTGGTTCTTTTTTTTTTTTAAGATAAGATTTGATTGATTGATGGATGGATTGATTGGGCAGGGAGAGAGGGATAAGCGGACTTCAAGCTGAGCACAGAGCCTGACTAGGGGTTCAATCTTACAACCCTGAGATCATGACCTAGGCCAAAATCAAGAGCCGGACATTTAACCAGCTGAGCCACCCAGGTCCCCCCCTCTTCTGATTCTTAAGTATATAAACCTTAATCTAAAAAGTGCAGAGCAAATAAATAAATAATCCAGAGCAAAGGATTAACATTTACAGAATTACCTAAATACATCCAGTGCGATGATATGTGCGATTATACTATAATAATAATGACCCAAAATGCTAGGATTCAAAAGATTTTTAGTCTGCAAATATGAAAATATACGTTTATATATAGATAGATAGATAGATAGATAGATCCCTTTTCAATAATAAATTTAAAAAACTAACAGTGATTGGTTTCAAAAAATTAAACATCATATAAATTTACTTCTACATTGACCCAAACAACTTCTATCAGATGACAGACTGCACGTTTGGCTGTATTATTTGGATCAGAGGGAAATAACAGACACACACTCAGTAACTCTAGTAAAAACATTAATTATAAAATAAGTTGATCGAGTTACATGTTTCTAGACCACCTATAAATAGCCAAAGTTCCTTTCAACTTTCAGATGCCAACTTACCTTTTCTTACTCAAACCAAATTTCAATTATTCAACAATACATTATTTTAAAGTTTTATACCTTGTGCCAGGACTGTCTAAATAGGATACTGAAAAAAAAAATTATTTCAGAATCCACTTGAATTACATTTTAAGTTCCCTCAGAGCAGGAATTCTTACACCTATTCTATTCAAGGCTTATCATTTACACCCAAAAAAAGACCTTCCAGGTTTAGTTAAAATACATATTAAAATTTTTTAAGTAATTTAAAATTTCAGATAGGTATTCCATATTAGCATATCCTAATGGCTTTCTAAGTTACCCGAATCTTTCTAGGTAAGATTTCCATTTTATGCTGCCTACCAATATCATTCCTATGATCTTCCTCAAAATGAGGATGCTATCTGATAAGAGAGTAGCGTTCAGAAACCATCCAGATCTCTACAGCCAAACCACCCCAACCAAAACATACTGGTTAACGGGGATCCAATATCCCTCCAGACAGTTCTGGTTTCATAGCCGCATGATGCTGAACCATTTCCCCTTAATCACATTTTCTTCTCATGTGATTCAACCACCATCACAGGAGCATGGTTCAGTTTCCACCTTCCTCACTCCTCAAAATAAATGAGGGATGTGAACTCGTGCACATCCCTAGTGGGGGGAAGTCCTGCTGGGGGGCTGTGCAGCCTGCACTCCGGGGAGGGGAAACTACAGGCAGAAAGAGAGATCCGCAAAGGCAGCGGCCTTCGCTTCTCAACGCAGGACAGTCCTGAGAGGCCACAGGGAAACACTGAATGGTAACCTCCAACTTGGTTGAAGATTTCATTGGGTTTGAAACACGCATCCAGGAACCTGCTGCGGGGAGCTCAGAGCACGCTCCCCCATGGCAACGGGGCGACACATAAGCAGCGTTTGAGTTGTGAGGCTGGCGAAGAGTAGTCTCCTGAAGCGTCACGTGACGCAACTGGAGGACCTGCAGCCCTGCGAAATTTAAACATCATCTAGGCTACGGTCTTCTCCACGGAGAACAGCTTCTGCCCTTCTGCCGGGCAGCCACCCTCCCCTCCCGCCAGCTCACCACCTCATTTCTTCCTCCACTACTTCTACTTCCACCAAAAAGGCCCCAGGCTCTTAGAGGTGGAGGCAAACCTGCCCGCTCTTCTGAGCCTTTTGTAAGCAGGAGCTGCAGAGCTCTTGGCAACTCAAAATGCAGGTGCAGAGAGAGAGTGGAGACCTGCCTAGAGGATGGGGACGGAGTTTCTGGCCTAGGCCCCAGGGCCCAGGAGGCATTTAAAGCAAAGGCATTATGTGCCATACAGATGAAGAGAAAAATCAGCAATACAGCTTTCAAATGTGAATGTGCGTGCTAAATGGAAGCAGCGATGGGGCACGAGGCTGGGGTGGGGAGGGATCACATCCCCAGATCTGTGCCATGGATAATATCACACCATGAGAGAGATCTGCTCCATGGAAAAGGACTTCTTTTCTTTTCTTTTCTTTTCTTTTTTTAAGGTTTATTAGTTCAGATAGAGAGCGCGCACATAGGGTATAGAGGGACAGAGGGAGGTGGAGACAGAAACTCAAGCAGACTCCGCACTCAGTGTGGAATCCCACGCGGGGCTGGATGTCACCACCCTGAGATCATGACCTCATGACCGGAGCCGAAACCAAGAGTCAGGTGCATAACCAACTGGGCCACTTGGTGCTCCACCATTTCTTAGTTACGGAATCAACAGTTGTTCATAAAGCACATACATACATTTTAAGGGGAAACAAAGTAAAAAGTATTCTTCACTCAAATACTTTGCTTTAGTTAATAGTAACACGGCAGTACATTTACCTGCAAGCATGCAAATAATGGGAGCTCAATTTGCTCTCTGAGGAACATGAACCAATAATTCTTCCTTGTTCCGTGTCAGACGATTTCATACATTAAGAATAACAAATGATTTGGAAATGTACATCTGCCCAAACTATAAAAAAAAACCACTCAAAACAGTCACCTGAGCCTCACAAGGGTTCAATACCTTTAGACCCTTAAGATGCGTTTTGTAAAAAAAAAAAAAAAAAAAAGATACTTTTGTAGTCTTAGCAGTTATTAAAATAAATATAATTTGAGCTATTTTTATAACTTATTCATTTTATTTTATTTTTCACAATTATTTTTAAAATCAAGAAGTTATCATGCCTCTCAAAGCAAATATTCTGGGGTGCCTGGGTGGCTCAGTGGTTGAGTATCTGCCTTCAGCTCAGGCCGTGACCCCGGGGTCCAGGGATTGAGCCCCACGTCGGGCTCCCTGCATGGAGCCTGCTTCTCCCCCTGCCTGTGTCTCTGCCTCTCTCTCTCTCTCTCTCTCTCTCTCTGTGTGTGTGTGTGTCTCTCATGAATAAATAAGTAAAATCTTAAAAAAAAAAGAAAGAAAGCAAACATTCTTTTCCCTGAGTCATTCACAAATCATTGTCCAAAATGCTGAGTATTTCCCAATTAATTCACCAATAGGTAATCATCGCCTCTGACTGCCCTGCATCATCATAGAAAAACCGTTGCGTTTTTACACAATTAAAAGTACTCTTCTAAGTACCTCACATATATTAACTCATTCAATCCTCCTAACAACTCTTGAGTTAGCTATTGTTTCTTCCTGTTTGCCGAAAGAAAAAAAAACTGAGGCCCTATGACATTTAGCAACTTGCCCAAGGTCTCTCAGCTATTAAACGAGAGCGGGGATTGTGCCCAGACCCCGTAGCTCCAAAGTCTGTGTGTGTCATCACTAGACTTTATTCGCTCACCCTCATTCAATAAAACTGTTATTACCCGCCTGAGGCACTCTTGCACACGCCCAGGTGTACAGGGACAAAACAACAACAACAAAAAAAACCCCGCCAGGGTCTCCAACCCCAAGGAACTCACACTCTACTACACAGTAAAAGAAGCAAAATGCAAAGTAATCCACAAAGTCCCGTGCGCCCCTTCTAATGGGGGAGATGGGGGGGTGGGAGTATCCCTCGGGGGATTCATAGTAACACGCTTATCTGCCTGGTGGCCCGAGCCAGGCCGCCTCAGGAGGGAGCCGCTCAGAGGCTCCAGGGTCCACGCAGGCCCATGGCCCGTTTGTCCCGCAAGGCTGGGCCCGCACCAGGAGGCGCCCACAAAGCCCCGGGACACCGGGGTCACAGCCGGGGTCACGCTGGCCGCCTGGAGGGAAGAGGAGGGGCCGCGCCCCCCTGTCCGCCAATGTCCCTGGAGGGGCCTCCAGATGCTCCGGCCACAGCGGGCCCCACGGATCCTGTCCACGTGTGGCAAGCAGGCCCACCCTGGCCAGCTGGCAGGTCCCCAGGCAGCCCCCCCGCCCCTGCGGCAGCCCACGCTCCCTGCGACCCACGCCCTCAGGCAGGAGGAGCAAGGCCGCAGACCTCAGTACTCTCAGTGCCCAAGAGACCTCCACGGGCAGCCCCGGACAGCTGGGGGCCGCCTGCCGTCCCACCAGCCCGGCGCCAAGACCAGGGTGCTGGTGACCCCCGCCCCCCACCGCCCCACCAGGGCGCCGGGAGGAAGGGCCTCTCGGGACCCCTGGGCAGAGGCGGGAGGGGGACAGCGGGGCAGGGACCAAGTGAGATGGCACAAGCTCATGCCCTGGGGCACAGGGCACCCCCCGAGGGCACGCGCAGCCTCACCTCTCAAACACAGGGCCAGAGCTCCTTCAGGGTCCAACCTAGAAAAGCCACCGAAGCCTGGCACGCACACAGGTGGCCACCAAGTGCAACAGAGGCTTCCTGTTTGTGAGTTCACTGTGGGGCGACACTTCTAAAGCATGACAGCGACCAGGGACTTAACACATAAAGAGAACATGAGCTCTTATTTCTTTTTTAAGATTTATTTGGGGGAGAGAGAGAGAGAGAAGGAGCGAGGGGGGAGCAGAGGGAGAGGGACACGCAGACTCTGTGCTGAGAGCCTCGGAGGGGCTCAATCCCCGGACCCTGAGATCATGACCTGAGCTGAAACACAGTTGGACGCTTAACTGAGTCCCCCCGGGTGCCCCAAGAACATAAGGTAGATGGTGCTGGTGACAGTGAAATAGATGGACCACGGAAAATCAAAGGTTTTTGGCAGGGTTTTGGGTTTTTGTTTTGTTTTTTTGTTGTTGTTGCTGTTCTTGTTTTGCAAGTGGTTGGTGGAACAGTTCTTGAGATTTATAAATCCTCATATTAGAAAGGCATAAACCTAGTATAAGTCCCATGAAGAGAACTTTAAACAGCCACAGAGGGGTGCCCGGGTGGCCCAGCGATTTAGCATCTGCCTTCAGCCCAGGGCATGATCCTTGGGTCCTGGGTTCGAGTCTAACAGCATCGGGCTCCCTGCAAGGAGTCTGCTTCTCCCTCTGCCTGTGTCTCTGCCTCTCTCTGTGGGTGTCACTCATGAATAAATAAATAAAATCTTTAAAAAATAAATAAAATAAACAACCCACAGAAATCACAAACTTCACAGATGAGGGCAGTTAAAAGACAAATATCACATAACTCTAAAAAAAGGTGAGACCCGCCCAGTTGGAATAATGGGTGCGTCTTCCAACGATTCAAGAGAAAATTATGGATAAGGCTTCTAAACTACACAGTAAAGAAGTTTTCAGCAAGTGCTCTTACGCCATGAAATGGAGAACTTGATTGATCTAGAAGCAGTTATCCATATGGTCAGGTTAAAAATGCATTTGGAATGCCTTAAAAGCAAGGGTTGGGAAAAGTATAAAGAAATGTTACTTTGCTTTACTACATAACTACACTATAAAAACACTTGACCATCCTTTTCTTCACCAAAAAATACACAATTTCACATAATACACAAATTCAGAGGGAAAAAATTCTATTCACAATATAGTAGGTAGTTTTTTTTTTTTTAAGCTGTGTATTCATGCAAAAACTCTGAACTCATCAGGAAAGATAACCACGTCCTTCCCTTGATGTTTCTTTGAAAAAGATATTTCTGAGTGGTTGGTACAAAATTCAGCTTCAGATCTTAGCCAGCCCATCCTCCTTTCACTCTGGAAGCCTTCTCCAGCGAAATAAAATGGAGCTGCATAGGCCAAACCTTGCAACTATCTTTATTCCCATTGGCTCAAACGCTAAAACCATCAGGAAATCCAGTATTCAGAATACTTCAGCACCCACCACCCGCACAAACAACTGAAACTCTGGCCAAAGTGCCAAAGCCACCATCACCCTACCCTTGCGAGGACTATAGTCTACAACCTACACAATAGCCGGAGACACTCCTTGAAACCAAAACATGCCTTGTTCCTCCAGCGTTCAAGATCCTCCCCAGCCTCTGGCTTCCCATCTCACTTTGTGCAAAAATTAAATTTGTCAAGGGGCCCCGGGGGACTCAGTGGTTGAGCGTCTGCCTTGGGGTCGCGGGATCCAGTCCCACGCCGGGCTCCCTGCGTGGAGCCTGCTTCTCCCTCTGCCTGTGTCTCTGCCTCTCTCTCTGGGTCTCTCATGAATCAATAAATAAAATCTCTAAAAAAAAATTAAATTCCTCGAGTGGGCTACAAAACCATCCGATCTATCTACCCATCCCATCTAGTTTTCTCGTCCTCAGAGCCACTTACTCGCAACCACCCCCACCAAGCAGAGCCCCTGGCTCCTTGGGGTGCTGGCTCTAGGGCTTACTCTAAACTGAGGGCTTCCATGCTCCCTACCCAGCTCTGCCTTGACAGCTCTTCCCCTAACTCTTGTCCCGAGAGACCTGCCAAGCTCACCTGCTCAGGCCTCCACTTTCTACTCTGTGACACCCCCCCCCCCCCGCAACCACTGCCCCCATATGCAGTTTGTCTGGTTTTTCCCCCATTACAACCCCAGCTCCTGGACAACTGCCAGACACACATCAAGAGCTTAGTGAATACACAAGGAACGACTGAGTGACCAAATGGTTATGCTTACGACGGGATTGTATAGAACCATGAAAAATGGGCAGGATTTGAAAAAGTCTAGAATTAAACAAAACTTATGAAGATGGCTACCCCCTTGCATTTGGCACAGCTGGCAGTAAGTAGTTCTTAAAGGAGGAAGAGGGACATTTGGGACAGCAAGGAGTCCAGTTGCGAGGAAGATCCACCCACATCCCATCTTGCCATAAAAGGCAGTGCTTACAGACCTCCCCGGGGCCCCTGGGTGCCCCAAGGCAGGTTCTCTAAAAGCAGCTGCCACTGGTTCAAATTCTAAATGTTGCTGTGGGTCAAAAGGACAACTCCAAGGTCTTTTCAAATGTCAAAGGCCTGAACTTTTACATTATGGTTAATTTTCAGTTACACCAATTTGAGTTAAGCCCACAAATCGCACCCATGTTTTAACACATGACGAAGTGATATTTATGAAAATGTTCTAAAACGAGAAAGAACACTTCCTATGCTGCAAAGCTCAGTAAGTGCTTGACCTCATGTTACAGTGAGTAGCAGCAGCTACAAAGCAGACACTGCTCGGTGGGATTCACAGGGGACAGCCCACTTAATCCCCCCAGTGAAGCAGGCAGGATCAAGCTCCACGTCAAGCAGGGGGTGAAACAAACCCTCCAGGGCCACACTGCTCATGAGCGGGAGAGCTGGGATGTGGACCCAGGCAGCTCGGCCCCTGAACAGAGAATTTCAGAGCCTATGTCACCGTGATAAACATACATATTTATCAAATATTGACAAAAACAGATATGAAGCAAAAATAAGTTTTTCGTAAAAAGTCAAAGGAAAAGAGTAAAAATGGACAAACTGCAGTATTCTTTGAAAAGCTGCTTTGCTAAAAAGCAAACAGTAAGAAGCCTGCTTGAAAATTAACAAGTAAATACTCATAAATATAGCTAGTCATAAAAAGTGGTTTCCTTTGGAAATATCTGACTGTGGGTAAGTCAGAACAACTAATGTTAGCATATTTCTTCAAATCTTAATGTTTTAAGGAAGAAATAGGACGAAAAAAATGAAAACAGGACTCTAAATATTTGAGAGGCTCTAACCAGGAGGAGGAGGAGGAGGAGGGAGGAGGGAGGAGAAGGAGGAGGAGAAGGAGGAGGAGGAGAAGGAGGAGGAGGAGAAGGAGGAGGAGGAATTCCTTAATCAGTCATCCAGTGAATGTCCTGATAAAGAGGGATAATGGAATGGAATGGAAGGAATTCTAGACCAACAGATTACTTGCGAAAATATTAATTCCCTACTACCCCAGCTTCTCCAAAGACCAAAATAAAAGCAAAAGAGGACTCGGGCAAAGCTAAAATCAAGCAGGATCCATAAATACCCTAAATCCTATACATACCCCTTTATGCTTTTCAAACGACATGTAGGAGTTCATCTTATTGAACCAAACGTTTGACTAAAGAGTTCAAAGTGCACATTATTTGGAAAAGACATAATCTTGAAATAAGCAAGGTTAGACTTCTGTGCTCCCTCCACCAACTGTTCAATGGGTGGGAGAGAACAGTCTAACTCTGCCTCTTTTTGAGCTTTGTTTGTTTTGGTTTGGTTTGCATTTGAAGAGCTTTTTAAAATAGCCGTCAACCTTGCACCTCAGAGCAGCTTCCCTGTGCTTAAAGCACCAGGCAACCAATCCAGCAGAGTGAAGGCCCCGTGCACTCAGTTCCCCCATCTTGAGGGGGTCCCTTCAGACCCCATTCCACCCTCGAATCCCTCCTCCCTCCATCCAACCCCCTCCTAAGCCCCTTGTAATAGTATCTCAACCCTTCCAGGCAAAAGAGGGTCCCTCCCAAAATAACACTAAGTGAAAAAGCCATTAGGGGGGATCCCTGGGGTGGCTCAGTGGTTTAGTGCCTGCCTTCAGCCCAGGGTGTGATCCTGGAGACCTGGGATCCAGTCCCACATCGGGCTCTCTGCAGGAAGCCTGCTTCCCCCTCTGCCTGTGTCTCTGCCTCTCTCTCTGTGTCTCTCCTGAATAAATAAGTAAAATTAAAAAAACAAACAAACAAAACCATTAGGGACTGTTCCTTCTCCCTGTTTCCTGCCTTTTCGACCAGCCCTCAAAACCAAGATTCCCATCTTCTCCAGCCAATACAAAGGACTGCTCCAGGGTGCCTGGCTGGCTCAGTCAGTAGAGCAAGCAACTCTGGATTTCAGGGTCATGAGTTCGAGCCCTACATTGGCCATGGAGTCTACAAAAGAAAAAAAAAAAAAGAAAGTCCCTAGCACTCTAAATCAGTGGTAGGAATTTGGGGCCAGTGTGGACATGCAACATGGCAGCCAGCAGGGAAAGCAGGCAGGAACAGACCTGGTGCTGTGGCCACAGGGAGAGCACCCGCCGCATGGTCAGCTGCCGCCCTGCTGCCTTAGCACCTCTTGATTCTACTCTAGCATAGACTGGGGGTGATCTGTCCTCTTTTGTGCTCTCAACCCTCTCAGGTGCAGGCCACCAGCAACAGGCTGCAAATCTGCAAATACAGGGATCAAGCGTCCAGAACTGAATATGCAGCCGCCTGGCACAGGCCTATCACCACAGGCCTTGCAGCGCCCCAATAATTTCTAGGGTTTGAGGACTCAAGGGGAGAAGGAGAGGTTTGGATTCTATGTCCCTAACGTTCTCTCCACGCTCACAAGCAAGATCCAATTTTCAGCTCAGATCCCCAGGCCCCTCCAGAGGAAAGTCGCGTAAAGAACGGACTGGGTTTGCACAATTCTGGCAATTTTGACTCTGATGTGGACTCCACGATGGGGAATGACGTGAGGCTGGTGTAACAGGCTGCTGACTGCTCAAACGTCACTAACGCATTAGTGAGCTACAGAAAAAAAAAGAAAAACAAAAAACGCTTCATGATTCCGCACAGAAAATACTTAAAAGAGCAACACGTCTAAAGCACAAGTAGCAATTCCCCTTTTATCTCTGGAAATGAATTCATCCAAGGGACTACATACAGCGGTGGCTACGGAAGAGTTCTGGTCAGCCTGAGAGTCTCACAGAGAGCTATAGCCCTTCCTCTGATTTTCTTTTTTATTTTTAAACTCCCCTCCCCCACAGTGGAGGATCTTAAAAACCAATGAAAGAAGGCATTATGTCAGCTTTAGGCATAAGCATAAGTCATATAAGAACAAAGGAGGTTTTATTATCCCATTAAACATCAAGGAGGAAATATGCTTACTGATAACTAATTTAGGTCATGCAGAGTCTCAGGGCAAGCACTGGCTTTTTGCAGGCTTCTAAGCCAACATTTGCAATGTATATCTAACACCGGAGGCAAGAAGGTTCAGCTTAGTAAAAAAGGTCATTAAGAAGTGAAAAAGGAGAAAAAAAAAAAAAAACAAGCAGTACACGCAGAAACAGGCCGACTTGCAGGCTGAGCGGTCCGCAACACACGTGCCCCGTCCGCCTGCAAGGGGGTTGAGCGCCAAACGCCCCGCGCTCCGGCCTGACTGCGAGCTTGAACCCGGGGCGCGGGGCCGTGCGAGCGCGTCCACCGCCGGGGTCCTGGGCTTGCTGCCCCGAAGCCTGCTCCCCGCGAGGCCAAGGGCACGTCCCCCGCCGGCCGGCCCGGCCCCGAGGGAGCGTCTCCCCTACAGCCAGCCGACCTTCCGGCCTCGCACACGCACCTGCACACGCACCTGCACACGCACCTGCACACGCACCTGCCGAGCCCAAGCCCCGCGGCCCCCGGCCACCTGCAGCGGTCGCCACCCGGGCCAGAGCAGCCCCGGCCACCGCGGTGCCCTCCGCGTGCCCCGCACCGGCTCCCCCGCCCCCGCTCCTCCCGCAGCCGGTCGGAGGCTTGGCTTTGCGCTCGGGCTGCGGGGCCAGGGCTTACCTGGACGTGGCCTCCTCCCGCCCCTTGCCGCGCGGCCCCCCCACGGCCTGGTCCTTGCCGCTGGGGTGGTAGGCCGTTAGGACCACTCCCTGGGAACTGGACAGCCAGCTCATGGCGACAGAAGGGGCATAACTTCTGCGAGCCCGCCGCGGAGAAGGGAATGAAGCTGCCCCGGCGCTCGGCTCCCCGGCAGCGGCCGGCTCCTCCTCCCCGGGCCGCGGAGGCACAGGAGGGGCGGGGCCTCGCGGCGGGGGCGGGGCCTCCTACGCGGACGGCGGGGCTGCGGCCGCGCGGAGGCAGAAGAGGGGCGGGGCCTCGATGGGGGGCGGGGCCTCCTACGCGGAGGCACAGGAGGGGCGAGGCCTCGCGGCGGGGGCGGGGCCTCCTACGCGGACGGCGGGGTTGCGGCCGCGGAAGCACAGGAGGGGCGGGGCCTTGCGGGGGGGCGGGGCCTCCTACGCGAACGGCGGGGTTGCAGCCGCGGAAGTACAGGAGGGGCGGGGCCTCGCTGGGGGGCGGGGCCTCCAATGGGGAGGGCGGGGCTCAGCATTGTTCCAACCCCGGGGCACAAGCCGCGGGGGGGGGGGGGCTCTACCGCGGGAGGGCGGGAGGGTGGGTGGATTACCCCCAGCCCTGAACGATTCTGATTAAACTGCCAGGTTGTGGACTCTCCTCATGGATGCAAGGACAGGTACCAGCCGTCTGAGTCAGAAAACAATGAGTTACTACAGAGCTTTTTTTTTTTTTTCCCCTTTCCAGTTCCTGTTTCCATCTGATAATTTCTGCTACTTCATGTAACATGAGTAAGGGCATTTCTTAACCCCTGCAGGCTCAGCGTTAAAATTAACCAAAGCAAGAACCAGTGAACGTGGAGCAAAAGCGTGTAATACGGGTAACAAGAAAGGCTTTACCTCTGTGTTTGCCTTAAAATGTCTCCATAAAATGATTGTGCATCCTACAATGTCATCTTCTTTCACATAAAAGCCAATGCCAAATTTAACCTCTTGCTTTTGTCACAACACCCTTCAGTACTAGAAGCATCTACCACTACTCTGTTACTGCTGGGAACACAAGAGGTGCTTACCATTTGTTGAGCACCTACTATATGCCAGGCCCTCTGTGACAAGTGTTTCACATGTATTATCCCTTCAATTCATTTCAAATACTTTCTCTCTTACACACACACACACTACAAGATAGGCATCACTATCACCTAAGTAAAGCTGAGAAATCAGGTTTAATTGTCTTGGCTAAGAAAACACATTTGTTCTATGCCAGAAGCTGCATTTGAACAGAATTCTAGACTAAAATCCTTTCTTTTTAACCAGCATGCTGATAGATTAGGAAACAAGCTCAAATAGAAGAGATCTTTCTGTTCTTTCTCCCCCATCAAGAGAGTTTTACTCTCTTCTATATACTTAAGAAGTCTGAACTGAAGTGAGTTTTTGTTGCTGCGGTTGACCTCAATGATCGCAAAATTCCTAAGCAAGTTCTCACCTTCATCATTCCATAAACATTCTGTGTACACTTTGTTATTTAAAATAATCACGAGAAATAAGTACTTTATCTGTCCTTACATACTCTTAAAATATTTTTAAAATTTTTTTAAGTTTTCTCTTCCCTGTCTACAGTGAACTGTCGCTTACAGAAGTCTTCTTAGGGTGCCGGAGAGGGGGGAGGCTCAGCAGGTTAAGCATCTGCCTTTTGCTCAGGTCATGATCCCGGGGCCCTGGGATCCATCAAGCCTGGCATCTCCTTCTTGCACTGGGCTCCCTGCTCAGCAGGGAGCCTGCTTCTCCCTCTCCCTCTACCCCTCCCCCCTGCTCTTGCGCATGCACTTTCTCTCAAAATCTTTTTTAAAAAAGTCTTTCTTAAAAAAAAGATATCTTATCTGCCTCCATCTCCTTCCACAATTGTTCAACCTTTGCATTTCCACCTCCATTGGCTCTACCTGCTACCTTCTATCTGTTTGCCTGAGTCCCTTTGGGCCCCGTATAGTTAGTTAGGTCTTAGTTCCAATATTACAATAGCCCTTTTAGCTCCTTCTTTGCCTTCTCTTTTTAATTATTTTGCATATTACAGTTGACGCTTGAACAACACAGGTTTGAACTGCAAAGGTCTACTTACAAGTGGATTCTTTTCAATAAATAAGTATGGTAAATGCATTTTCTCTTATGATCTTTTTTAGTCTTTTCTATTGAAGTATAGTTGGTTCTTCTTTTTTTTTTCTAGTTTTTTTTTGTTTGTTTTTTGTTTTTTGTTTTTGTTTTTTAGAGAGAGAGAGAGAGCAACCAAGAATGTAGGAAGGTGAGGCATAGAAGAAGGAGAGAGATCATCTTAATCAGACTCCATGCTCAGCACAGAGCCCAAGAGGGACTTGCTCTCACCACCCTGAGATCATGATCTAAACTGAAACCAAGAGTAGGTCGCTTAACTGACAGCCACCCAGGTGCCCCTTCCTTATGATTTTTCTTAATTTTATTTTTCCTGGCTTACTTTATTATAAGAATATAGTATATAATACATAGAACATAAAATATGTGTGAATCAACTATGTTATTGGTAAGGCTTCCAGTCAACAGTAGGCTGTAGTAGTTAAGTTTTAGACAAGTCAAAATTATAAATGAATTTCTGACTGCATAGGGGAGAGTGCTGGATCAGTGCCCCTAACCACCCCTCCTCCGCCGCCCCTAGCTGTTCAAGGCTCAACTGTTTTATCAAATCCAAGCACAGCCCTAATGGTGTCTCTCCTTACTTAAAAACTTCCACTGGCTCCCCATGGCTAATGGAACCAGTTCCAAACTTTTTGAGAGGACCACTGAACATTCTTGCTACCTTATCCACACACCCACGCCTTCCCATCTCATCTGCCAGACACCATTCCCTCTGGTCTCACTGTCATTCTTTTCTCTTCCTTTCACATCTAACTGTTTCCACACAATGGTCCTTGAATGAATGTTGACTGAATTAAAAAAAAAAAAAAAAAAAACCTGAATGAGCTTCATGTGTCCTTAAAAAGGTTACTGGGCACTTGGGTGGCTTAGTTGGTTGAGCATTTGGTTATTGATTTCAGCTCACGTCGTGGTCTCAGGGTTGTGGGATGCAGCTCTGCATCAGACTGCACTCAGCAGGGAATCTGCTTGGTATTCTTTCTCTCTCTCTATTTCTCTCAAATAATTTTTTTTAAAAAAGAAATCACTAAATTTTTAGGCAAATTTGGTAATATTGGGACACCTGGGTGGCTCAGTCTGATAAGCCTCCAACTCTTGATCTCAGCTCAGGTCTTGATCTCAGAGTCATGAGTTCAAGCCAGCTGAGTATGGAACCTACTTTAAAAAAAAAAAAAAAAGGTAACATTAAACAGTTAATTGGTAATGGTAATAATGGTAATATTAAACAGTATTTTATACCTGTGATGAAATATGCAAGAGCTCAGGCAAAATGAAAACTACAGGAAGAAAAAAAAAAAAAACTACAGGAAGAGAGGGGAAAGGCAAGTCAATTGGAATATGTGAGTTTTGTCTATTTAATGCCCTTATGTATATAAAACAAAGCATAAAATGTATAATGATGACTCATACCCTCCAGAGTCAGCCTTACTTTTTTTATGTGTCTGCTCTCAAATGCAAAGACGTGGGAATCACTACCTTCTAACATCATTGACGGTAGGCCGTATTCTATCTTTCGGATATGCTTTTCTTCACTGTTTTCCTTGCCATTCCACGCCATTCCAGCCCTTAATTCCCTGGGCCTCCTTTTATATTTTTCCTTATTTTTCTATTTTTCCTTCTTCCTTTACTATATCCTCAAGCTGCCAGTGTCACACATACCCACCAACAGCCACAGGCACTGCCTTCTCTCATGAAACAAATCATGATAGAAACTTTGCCCGGTTTTGACCAAAATGATGATTACGTTGTATCTTTGCCTAATTATAATCTCTTCACTTGTTTAATTACAAATAAATCACGATATATATGCTTTAAAATATAACCATAAGTTATATTTTAATAACAAATAATATTTGGGTTCACAATAACCATGGCTTTTTAAATTTTTCGTGAGGCAGAAAACATGGCACAAGTTGATTTACCTAGCTTAGTACATAAAACTTGAATCCTATTAATTTAACTCCCAGGGACTTGGAAATCCTTTTGCTTTTTCATCCCACTAAGCCCTGTTGTTACTGGTCTGAGGATATTGCTTGTCACAGGCAGCAAGTGGTAGGACTCTGCACATGCACCGTGCCCTGGTGCATGCTGCCTCAAATATAGTCTCAAGTAGATAAAAGATGATTTTCAGAACTTTATTAATGACCATCACAGAAACAAATATCACTACCAATATGCTCCCCTGAAATGCTATTCTTATTTCACACTCTAAATCCTACCAAGATTTAACTAGAGTCCTCCCTTATGCCCCATCACCTTTCTTGCTAGGAGCATATTTTATGAAAAAAATATTATTTTAACTCTCTTCTGCAATCACTTTAAACAAACACTGAGAACCTAATGTCCTTGAAAATGTTAATATTCCAGGCTATTGATTGCATGCCAAACACTTTCCTGTTATGAAACATCTTACCAAGTAATTAATAACATTAAGATAGTTTAAACATTCATTTCATTCATTCTCTTTAAATGGGACCTACTAGATGACATAGAGAGGAAAAAGGAAACTGTAACTTTTGTACCCAAATAGGTTGTTAAAAATAGAATGGAGACAGTACTGCAGCCTTGGACAATTTGACAATCATGTTAAAAAATGATGAAAAAAAAATAATACATTCAGTGCTTGCATTATCAAAGAGTTTTACTAACTCGTTTTCACATTTTAATTTAGGAGCCTTTTGAGGAGTATGGAATTAAAATTGAAATAGAATCAACATATTCATCAAATTTTTCTCAATCTGTTTCTATTGCTTTAAATGGAATTAGCTAAGGAGGATGTGTACACTCAACCCCTGTAGAATTATTGAAAGCCTTGTGAACAGACACAAGGCCATGTGAAAACTGACCTTTCATTGGCAAGGTAAGACTCAATTTACAATAATATACTAAGAAGTTGAATAAATTAATCAACTGTGAAGTTAAAGTTTTACATAAGTGATAAAAACTAGGTTTACACAGTAGCACTGACTAAGAGAGTGTTCCAGTCTCCCCTGCCTGAAGTTTTATCAAGCCTTCATACGAATAGTTCTTGCGAGCTTGCAAGCAAGCCAATTCTGTACTGGGGAGTCGTTACTGAAAATTATTGCATGTACAGAATCTAAACCTACCTCCTTGGAAATTGCATTCATTTTTACTAATTCTGCCTCTGGAGCATTAAGGGGAAAAAAGCCTTATTATGCCTCTTTCCAGGCAGCTCTAAAACTTTCTGTATTCTCCAAGTTCGTTCTTTCTTTCTTTCTTTCTTTCTTTCTTTCTTTCTCTCTTTCTTTCTTTCTTTCTTTCTTTTTTTTTTTTTAGATTTTATTTATTCATTCATGAGAGACACAGAGAGAGACAGACAGACAGACAGACAGAGACACAGGCAGAGGGAGAAGCAGGCTCACTGCTGGGAGCCTGATGCAGGACTCAATCCTGGGACCTCAGGATCACGCCCTGGGCCGAAGGCAGGCGCCAAACCAGTGAGCCACCCAGGGATTTCCTCCAAGTTCTTTCCTTAACTGTTTCTCCGAGGAGAGAATACTAGCCATGCCTGGGAGAACCTATAACTGCTGCTGCCAGAGGCTGGTATAGGCTTCTTGGGAAATATCTAGAAAAGGCCTTGCTCACAGTTAAAGAGTTTATCACCAGTAAGTAAGAATAGTGAATGTTTGAGTGCTTATTCTTTGCTAGACAAGGTGTACACAGTCTCATTTTATCATCTCGAAAACTGAGAGATTGAAATCACGCCCACTTCAGAGATAAGCAAGGTGAGGTCATGAGGCCAGGAGGCCCCGGAACCGGGACATGTAGGTCTGGGTTGCTGTGACCATGGGGCCTGGGCTCTTAGACGCTGGAAAGGCTGCGGCGGCCCTGGAACTGACTCTGTTTTGCTTATGAAAACACGCACATGAATAATTAAGGAGGCCAAAGAAGCCACAGTGAATCTAAACTTGCTTAACCAGATGAAGCAGTGAGTAGAAGCAGGGCTGCGACATTCACACGCCGCAGGCGCACACAATAGTTTCTTTCCGGGCACTCAAACCTCTTTCTTACGTCAAGTTACTGGGGAAACATGACTCAGTACTTGTACTACTGTAGGCCACCAGTACTTGTACTACTGTAGGCCACTCTACCGTCTTACCTGAAGTTATTTATTACTGATAGAAATTAAAGAAGAGTACCCTGGTCATTAGGATTATAAACATCTTTTTTTTTTCATTATTAGGCAAAGACAGATTTTTGTTTATAGACCTGAGGTTTACAGAATCTGTTAGATACAGGGTTGTGGAGAGGGACTTGCAAGAACAGTACTCAGAGTTTAAATTCACTGAGCTTCATGATAAATCCACCTCGTATCAAAACTAGCCTGACCTGGAAATTAACCAAGGAAAGAAAAATACAATGACTCTAACTTTTCCTTTGGTTTTCTCATCAATGCTGAATATAGTAAGACCCACACGGCATACACCTCCAACTGGAAGTATGAAGTTGAGAAGATTGAAGTGTATTCTCTGGAGGGAGGTGTGTTCTGGAAATGGATTTTTTTTTTTATTAAGAATAAAGGCTAGTGTGAAACATCTGGAATTGTATCCATACCCAGACTTGCCATAATACGAAAGCCTTCCTGAAGCAGATAATGAAGAACAATTATTTTCTCATAAAGTAAAAGAAGCCAGTGTGACTGGGGAAGACCTGATAAAGCTGAGTATCTAAGGAAAGGGCTCAGTTGATTTGTGGAGAAAAATGAGGAAATGTTTTCTCTTTGGAGAAAAATGAGGAAATAGAAGTGGTAGTTCTACTGAAAAAAAAATGGCGGTTATCCAACTCCAGAATGAGGGTAGTTCTTCCAATGTTTTAGAGGAGTTCCTAGAGTAGTTACATTATTCTTCTTGACCAAAATACTTGATATGACTGCACAGGGATATGCCATCAAAGAAGAATTTCTATTTTGTGAGCCCTTTGGGAAATTGCTAAGGCTAGAAATGACTTTAAGAATGATGAAGCATAATTTTACTGAGGGGAAAAAAAAGCAAAAACCTTGACACCCTAAAATGTTCAGCAACACCCCTGGGTTTTGCTTCTCTGGTGAAGAAATTGGATTCAAATGTAATGATAGAAATGAGATTTACGTTCTTTCTGCAAGTGCACACCTGATGGAAAAAGCAACTACTCTAGAAGCATGCAAGTTATCATGGTAGGAGTCTGGGCCTTAAGCACTATCTTTTTAGAAAGGAATGTGAAGCAATAATAGAAAAATATCAGTATGCCTTTGACTACACAGAGCTTCCCTAGTTTTCCAGAGGATGTTGACATATGTCTAACCCTATTTTCTGGAGAAGTTTTAGTTTTTAAGAGAAAAGAATAACCCTCAAAATAATTCCAAAGAGGCATTTAATCAGGGAGTTTGGCTCATTTAATGATAATTAC
Organism: Vulpes lagopus; assembly: GCF_018345385.1. NCBI lineage: Eukaryota > Metazoa > Chordata > Mammalia > Carnivora > Canidae > Vulpes > Vulpes lagopus. The sequence goes on from NC_054825.1 coordinate 125,549,220, forward strand.
AGCTGGTCAGTTGACTGAGTAAATCTTTTCATTTTTAAAGATGCAGAATAAGCAGTTGTTTTAGACGAACAGCCATCATGCTGGCAGAGGTCAGAAATTGAAATACTAAGTTTTGAATGCCATAAATGAATTCTGATGTAGAGAGGATCTACTACTTCTCAATTTTGCTGCATGCAAAATTCTCAGAACCCTTTCTCAAGTTTACTTCTACCCAGATGAATGGGAAAGGAACAGTCCTTGACTTCCTGACAGGACTTCAACTCGGGGCCTTAGAAGATTCTAGATAGGCCTGCCTTAACATACTCTAGTATCTAGCAAATTATACGAATTCTAACTTTCTCTGCTACTACGACTACATACCTCCGGGGATCAGCATTTTCAGGAATCTCAAAATGAAATAAAAATAAACTATACACATTAAGAAACTATGCATATTTCTTTGTGGGAAAACAGACTTTTGTTAAAATTATGTTGGGAAGAACTTACTCTGTTTCTTGTTTTAACATTTGGGGTTTTGTTTCTTGGAAATAATCATTAATATATTTTTCAAACAAGTGAGTCACAGGTCCTGTTTTTTAAAAAAATTATATCATATTCCCTCAATTCTAAGACGCAGACTTCAACATTTTGGAAATCAATCTATTTGACATGGTGGCAACACTTTTATTTCCCAAAACTTCTATTAACCTTGTTTTATAATCTAGTATCATGAAAATACTCAGACTCTGTAAAAAAAAAGTACAAAATACTTACTTCATTGGATTTGCTTCATTGGTTGGGTACAATTTACTTATTTCATTGGAAATTTCTCTGGGAAAGAATAAATTTCTAGTGAAAGAAGTAAATTTACTCCAAAATTTTGAGTATAATTGTTTATACTGATTTTATTGAGCTAGAGTAAGTTTCAACAGATTCTCAATATGTGTCCAGAAAAAAACAAAGAACCATTTTCACCCCAATGCCCCAGACCTCACTCTAACTGAGAAAGATCTCCCAATAGGAGATCCTAACTCCAAAGTGCAGGTGCTCCTGAAATATTTTCTGAGAGTTTCCAGGAGTTTGTTTGTCTTCATTCTATTTAAAAATTTGGCTAGCCGGTTTGTTACAAAAGAACATAGTTATAGACCTGAGAACTGTGGCCTCCCGAAATTTTAAAACTCAAGATTATAGGGTTGATGTTGTCTAAAGGTTATCTATATCTCATCCAAATGACTTCTTTTGTAGAAGCAGCTGCTCTAAGGAAAGAAAAGTTACGCAAAAGGTGGCCAGGCGGACGGTAATAGAGCCACGACTCAAAGATTTGAGGAAAACACTGTATCCTGGCACAAGGATACTTCCTTACAGTTCAAATTGCTCAAGTTCAGAGACAGCCTCAACACACAGTCACTGGCTCAAAGTGTCTATTGTAAGAACTGGTGTCTAGCTCTTATGAATCACTCCTAAATAATGTCTTCAAAATATCTATCCTCCCCACTCACCCCCCCCAAAAAAAACATAAGGTTCTCTATAATTCAATTTTAGTGGAAAAAACAATTGAATTTCACTAGAGTAGAAAATATATTATTTTCTATTAACCTATTTTCCCACCAACTATAGTTTGGTTTTTTTCTTTCAAGATATGTAAGATACCTGTTTTCCTTTCCCAATAATAAAATTATATATTTACTCTCAGATGTCACATTCATTCAGGTAAGGATAAGTAATAGTGAGCATAAAAGAAGAGCAGGAAGAGAAGTGCCTCGGTGTGACAAGAGTCGATCATTTAGAGTTTCCACACACAAGGTCTATCACATTGCCGCTTCGTCTTAAACAAAATTAGTTTTTAAAAATGTTTCCAGAAGGTGACTATGACTTTCCGAGCTTTTGAGTTTAAATCACACTCTGATGTTCTGGAAATTTTTATCACCATAAATTATCGAGGATTTGAGTCAAGGCAGTGGATCCACATTTCTGGTCCTGAAAACGAGACATATATCAGAATATTCCTTACTGTGCGCCTGCCCCTGTGACACACAATGCTGGTCTCACCTGCAAAGATCATCAAAATAGAGCCGTGGCGCACAAATGGATAAAGCCCGTAGAGAAAACTAAGTGAAACGGGCAGAGCCCTCTAGGGTTTGGTTCCTTCGAAGAGACTTCTGAAGTCCCGAACGGAGAAAGACCTCCCCAGGGGAGATACTGTGGGCTGTGGGCTGCGTGCACAGGCATGCCCCTGGCAGGGGGATGGAAAGGGAAGCCTGGACACTTGCCATCAAACATAACAAAAATACTTGTAAAGATTTCAGTCCAGAGTGAACACCCGACCACCTTGAGGCGATCTTCGGGCATGAGAGGGGTCCCCTGGAGATTCCTCAAATGTCCCAAGAGCACCAGCTAGGCACCAGCCGGGCACTAGCCAGGCACCAGGAAGGGAGGGCGTGGTGGGTTCTCGAAGGACACGGGAGGGTCCTCCTGGGAAGAGCAGGTTCCCCAGCAAGCCACAGATTCAGCACTGAAGCCACCTGCCGGGTTAGGCCCCAGGGCCCCAGGCTCACCTCGCACACACCGGAGGGCCATGCAGCTGAGCCCGCCCAACCCCAGCAGGTGCCTTCCAGGCAGGACAGACACATGTGTGCATATCCTAACAGGAAGCATTGTATGATAAATGCAAAAGTGAGCACCTGCACACACCCACACATGCACGCACACACACACAAATGTGAAGGGAACAGGCACTAAAAGGAGGTACAGAACTCCAAGGTCCTTTAGGATTTCAGGGAAGATGCCAGGATGAAGGTAACGCACATGGGTGACTCTCCCCCAAGCTTTCTCCAGTAAACACTTCCTGCTGTGCAGGTGGGGCCGTTTGGGGGCAGCACACCTCAACCGACACAGCCCAGCAGGTGTTGAAGGAGTGTGGGAAGAGCAGGACTTCGCTGGGCAGGGGGCGGGGGGTGCTGGCACTGGGCCAGGGTGTGGGGGGACACGAAGGGTGGGGGGGATGGGCTGGGAGGAGCAGCACAAAGAACCAGCAATGCCTGCCAGGTGTTGAAGGATGGCCAGGGCCTTGCACGTGTGTTCCCCACACAGCAAGGGATGCTCAGATGCTGAGCAGGATGTTAACACGACTGGCCCCACGGGGAAGGACACTGCAGTGGCTGGGAATAGCGGGAAGGGGGGAAAGCTGGAGAGGGCCGCTCGGGCCCAGGCCCCCCCAGGGCAGCCGCCGGCATGGTGCGCATCCGCATCGCGGCCGCATCGCATCCACATGGCATCCACATCGCGGCCGCATGGTGGCCACATGGTATCACATCGCATCCACATCGCGGCTGCATCGCAGCCACATTGTATCTACATCAGGGCCGCATCGCAGACACATCGCGGCCACATCACAACGGCATCGCGGCCACATCACAGCCACCTCACAGGCACATCACAGGCACATCGCACCCACATCGCACCCACATGGCATCCACATCGCGGCCATGCAGCCTGCCGCGGGGGGCGACGCAGGCCCGCACTACAGAACCTGTAAGAACCGGTAGGTGCGGGCAGGTGGGGTCCACAGCTACCCCGTGTCTAGCCCGCGTGGTTGAAGGGGCCAACAAATGGGTACAAACGACGAGGAGCACGGGGGTCACGGGGGTCACGGGAGAGCCCGGCTGGTGGCCTGTGCTCCCGCAGGGCGGCTCCTCCCTCTCCCCCTCTGCCTTCCTTCCCTCTGGATCACCCTCCTTCCCCGCCCTCCTCCCCCCATCCTTCCTCCTTCCCCCATGCACTCACTCACCTGCACGCTCTCATCCATAGGTTCATGCGTTCATTCATTGTAAATTAATTAATTGAAATAAAATAAAACAACTCAAGGACAGGCTCGGCTGTGTTCTCACATGGGAAAACTTTGGGCCAGATTTGGCCACAAAGCGCCCGGAGACGGCCTGCTGGTTAAGAAAAAAATGACGGAGGGGATCCCTGGGTGGCTCAGTGGTTTGGCACCTGCCTTTGGCCCAGGGCGATCCTAGAGACCCGGGATTGAGTCCCGCTGGGAGCTCCCAGCATGGAGCCTGCGTCTCCCTCCTCCTGTGTCTCTGCCTCTCTCTCTCGCTATATATATATCTATCATGAATACATAAATAAATAAATACATCTTTAAAAAATTATTAAAAAAAAAGAAAAGAAAAAATGAGGGAAACTCTCCTCTCATACTTAAAGCATGGGGCCCCGGGCAGCCCTCCCCCGAGTACTAGCACCCCGCGACTGCCTTCCTCTGCTTGCCTCCTTGATGAGTGCGGCGCTCCCCCATTTCTCAGGGATGCTCAACTCCCGCCCGAAGTCCACCCTGGGATCCCTGAAGCTTCAAAACTGTTTCAGACAATAAATAGTTTTAATCTGGATAAAGGACTGAAAAGGAAAGGAAACGAACGATGCCAAAGGTGAATTTATCGAGCACCTAAAAAGCTCAGACACTGGCTAAACTCTTTAAATTTGCTTCTCTCTCTCAATCGCACATCTTCCATTCAGGGACCCTCAGCTCTTCAGATGCGGGGTGCACTGTCTGCCGCCACCAGCCAGCGCCCCGGGGCTGGAAGCAGCCCAGGCTCCATCAGAAACCCAACTGCAATTTCAAACAACAGGCATCCACTCATCTCCTCTTCACTTAAATTTGATATTTTATTCCTGAGATGAGACCGCTTGCTCGTTATCTGATCCATTTGCAACCTAATTACAAATGTGATTGCCAAACAGGAAAAAGAAATGTCGAGGCGAAGAAAAGAAAATTCCATAATTAAAAATTTTCAGGCAAAACTGAGAAAATATAAATGCGATTTCCACCACTCCTCTGCGATTCCCCCCTGGATTCAGCCTGCAGGTCTCGCATCCACTGCCTGTTGGTCCATCACAGGACAGAAATGATAACTTGCTTTTGGTTTTGCACCAAGCCCTGAGGTTTAGGATTGATCTTTAGTTTCAGTGCATAATTTCGTTCTAGACAAACAAAAGAATAGCATGAATTGATTTATGGATTACAGTAGTTTTGAACATTCGGTTTCTACCGTCTTGAACCAATTTTCTGTGAACAATGAGATGAGGAAAACATCTGTTCCCAAAAATGCGAGGCCAGGTGATATAACATCCTCTTCCCTCTTCCTTTTCCTCTTCTTTAAATAGAAGCCCATCCTTGTTTACAGGATGAGGGCAAGAGGTAAATTCCTTTCCAAAAAGGATGTAGTATGTGACATTATTATTAAGGTATTGTGTAAGACTGTTACACACGCTGCCTGCGGAAATTTATCAACCAAAAAGTAGCTAAACTCTCACCTACGTCAACAGTCACCTGTGAGAAGCCTAATAGAGCTAGAAGAATAGTGGGAAGGTCTTTCTCTTTACTCACTCATGCTGAGAAGCCTCTGTTTCTAAACCTGTAAAATGGAAATTACATATTCTTAACTGATAGAGCTGTTCTAAGATACAACTAGGCTGATGGAAAAGGTAGAGAGAAAAAAAGGAAAGGCGTTCGGCTAAATTTCTTCTTTGAAGGTTTGAAGGTCTTTAGTGCAAAACCTTAATAGGAATGCTTTATTCCAAAAAAAAAAAAAAAAGGGAATGCTTTATTCCCATCATACAAATGAGAACACTGCAACCTACAGAATAATGTCAGAGCAAGCTCTTTGCTCAGATTTAAACAACAACAGAAAAAACACAGAGCCAGGATTCACAATAAAATCCCTCTGATATAAAAAGCCATGCTTTCCCCATTATCCTATCCTTGTAAAAGCAGCATATGCAGTACGAAGGTGAGATGCATATATATATAAAATAGTTTATCATATCTAAGAAACCTATCCCTTTTTATACTCACCATTCATTAATTTGCAAACTGTTGGTTAAAAAGTGCTACTGATAATATTATAAACACGAGCAGGGGAACCCTGGGTGGCGCAGCGGTTTAGCGCCCGCCTTTGGCCCAGGGCGCGATCCTGGAGACCCGGGATCGAGTCCCACGTCGGGCTCCCGGTGCATGGAGCCTGCTTCTCCCTCTGCCTGTGTCTCTGCCTCTCTCTCTCTGTGTGTGTGTGACTATCATAAATAAATAAAAAAAAAATTAAAAAAAAAACATGAGCAATTGTAAGCTGCATCCCAATTTCAGAGATGTTTAAATGTCTGAGATAAATACACATCTTAGAATCGACGAAATACAGAAATAGAATAATCAAGTAGAACCAATTTTTTAAATTTCACCGAAAGGTCACAAACCTGGTTCTTTAAAGATCTGCCAGGTATTTCAAAGTTTTAATAAACGATTCCGAGATAGTCATTTGAATAAATGAATAGTCATTCATTTATACATGTATTTAACTACCTTGTGCTTAGCACCGTCTCAGCCCTCAAAGGCCCATTACCAACAAATCACAATCAAGCTGCCAAATGTGATCAGGAAATAGCCATGTCGCCTACAACAGCCGCCAAGTACGTGTTCAGGGTGTGGGAGCGGAAGATGGCAAAGGTAGACGGGAACACGGAGCACGGGCCTAGTCAGCTAGTCCGGGGATAACACACGTCCTCCGTCTCTTCACAGAGGACACAAGGGCTAAGCTGCTTGCAAGTGGCTACCTTCTCATGTCTGAAAACAGCTGGCTTCGGGGGCAAAGTTCCCATCTGTGATAAGACAGCCCCTCTCTGGATTTATTTGGTTATCTCTTTGTCCTTCTTCATCTTTAGAAAGGCTTGTGGCCTTCCAGAATGACACAGAAGTCCTTGCAGTGGGGACCAGTGTCATGGGAACCGGCCCAAGCCTGGATTCTTTCAGACTTCACATGTCCCCACCTATACCCATCACATTCCCTGGCTTGGGTTTTGGCTCCTGGGAAGTCTCTGGGCCCACCCTTTGGTTGACCGCCCCTCCCCCCCCTTTAAAGATTTTATTTGTTTATTCATGAGAGACCCAGAGAGGCAGAGACCCAGGCAGAGGGAGAAGCAGGCTCCCTGTGGGGAGCCTGACATGGGACTCAATCCCAGGACCCCGAGGTCATGACCTGAGCCCAAGGCAGATGCTCTACCTCTCAGCCCCCCTGGGGGTCCCCCTTAGGCTGACTTCTACTTCAACATTTTTGCTGAGCCAACCTAGTGGATGAGATTCTGGGTTCTCGAGGAGTGAGCGTGAGCCTGCCAGGGAGCCCCCCACGCCGCCTGAGGTGCCCTGGGGTCACGCCGAGAGGCCAGGCCTTACTGCCTTTCGGGTTGCTGTTTCACGCCACAGTGAACTTATGGTAGCTCGATAGATTTCCGATATAAACATTCATTTTTCAACACCAAAGCCACTCACCTGTCCCATTAAACTTTAAATTTGTTAATAGAAGAGGAAAGTTCCTAATATCTCTTGAGAGTCTGTGAAATTCTCTCTTCTCCACTTCCCGGATTAACGCGAGGGTCACTAGACTGGCCCTAGACAGTCACTCGCGGCATAAATACCGTCAGGCCACGTGTTTATTGTCCACAGGCATGTGTTCCATTTGAGTCAAATGTGGACCGGAGATATACCCACAACCGAGCATTTTTTTTTTAAAAAGCAAAAGCCCCGTATTTTGATGGGGAAGAACGAGGTACTTAGATGTGCCCTGGACACTGGGGCAGAGGCTGCCCCCCGGAGGCCACATGAGGGGGGACTGCACCCTGCACCCCGAAGCTCCTCCCACAGGGGGGTCTGGCCTCTGGTCTGCACCCAGCCCATCCCGCTCAGGCTCTTTCCCTTCCTGACTGCTCCCCTTTGTACGTGCGTGTGCGCCTGCACACTCCGTGCCATCCTGGCTTCCTGGGCGACTCTCCACATTTGGACACGGTCACTCCGTGGTCCTCGCTGCCTGCATATGCCAAGGCCCCGCGTGAGGGCCACCGCTTGGCCAAGGACGCAGGCCCCGCGAGTCCGGCTGCCCCACAGATGGGGTGCACGTGTCAGGGTGAACCCGCAAGCGGCCCCAGAGCCCTGCACGGCTGGGTCCCCGCCAGGACGGTTTCTCGGGGGGTAAGCGCCCCGAGTCTCCGGTAGGAACAGATGCTTCTGTTGACTCAGCTCCCGGCAGTAAGCCCTGTGTCACCCGCGGGCCGGCCCGGCACGCATCGTGAAGTAGGAAGGGAAGGAAAGGTCATCGCACCCTGTCCTTCAACCTGCCCTTCCCTTGGGAGACCAGAGCCCTAGCACACTCAAAGGGACTAACCTGTCAGTAGCCTCCCCGGCTCTTTGTCTTACTGAGCTTCAGGGAACGTGGTAAGAAGGCACGGAGAACACAAACCTGTGATTCCCGCAGCATTGCTCATCAACAACCATCATCAGGCCTGATTATAAATTACAAGGATCTAACTGCAGACGCGCTTTGCTTTATACAGCCCGGACGTCAGAGACGCTACTGCCTCCGCTGCCTGCAAGGATCCCAGGCCCAGAACCAGGCCTGGAATTGGCATCCTCTCCTCGGCCTTACGGGTCAGGGGCAGCGACTGTTGGCGGGGACGCAGCACCTCTGGGAGGCTTACCCTGGGACACCAGCCGGGTGCCGGTCCCACGTATGCCTAAAACATCCCTTTGGGTTTTAGATTTTCTTTTGCTTGACCTTGATCCCTGGTGGTCACGGCGTGATTTTTGATACAAATCGTCGCAGGGAGTGTGGAAAACCCAAGTCCACTAGTATTAGGGGTTCATCTTACTGTTTAGAGTTGAATTTTCTCAAAGCGGAGCAGCGCCTACCGTGTGGCTGTGGTTGGATCCTGACGTGTCTGGTAGATGCAGCTGTCACAGTACCTGCCAGTCCCACGAGGGGGACCGCCCACAGTCCCTGGAAAAGGGGAAGCCAACCCTCAGCAGCCGCCTTCTCTGCCCTCTACCTCCAGCCTGCGCGAAGGATTAATCCAGGGGGACCCGTGTTAAGGAGAGCAGTGGCTTCAGGGCACCTGGTGTAGGGAAGGGGTTAGTTAGGGAGCGGAGGCTCTTGGACCCCTCCCACCTCTAGCGATTCTCCATAACATAAATCCTCTAATAGTCCCATTTGTTATGTCCCCTGGGGTGCCAGGCACCCCCACCCGAAGTGCTCTTCATCCAACACCTTCTTTCTTCTTTCTTCATCCTGGTCTTCCTTCTTTTCTTCTTCTTCCTTTTGTTCTTCTTCTTCCTTCTTTTCTTCTTTTCCTTCTTTTTCCTTCTTCTTCTTGCTCTTCTTCTTCTTCTTTCTTCTTCTTCTTTTACAACAGTACATAATATTGTCCCCACCTTATAGATTAAAAAAAAAATACTAAGACTCAGAGTTTACCAAGGATCCTGTCTTGCCAATACCTTTTTAAAGTCTTTTTTAGGTGCAGCCCAGATAGCTCAGAAGTTTAGCGCCACCTTCAGCCCGGGGCGTGATCCTGGAGACCCGGGACTGAGTCCCACGTTGGCTCCCTGCATGGATGGAGCCTGCTTCTCCCTCTACCTGTGTCTCTGCCTCTCTGTGTGTGTGTGTCTCTCATGCATAAATAAATACAAATCTTTAAAAATAAATAAAGTTTTTTTTAGTTAAAAAGTGTACTTGCTTAAAAATCATGCACAAATTCAGAGGGTAAACCACAAAATCACATACAACCAGACCGAAAAGAAAATGAAGTAGTGTTCTTATAACCACTCTATTTTATCAGTTGATGGCTTTACTTTTCACTCAGCTTTCCAAACTGCCAAATCGAGTGAATGGATTCATTGTTTTAAACACAAGGTTGCATAAATCTCGATGATTCCTCTGACAAACTCCTAAAAAGCTACACGGCTGTGCGACTCTGGTTCTGAGATCCAAAGCGGCCTTACAGAAACTAATCTGTATCTGGGGCTCAGTGTTAAAAATGCCGTAGCCAGAGGTGACTCCGCTTCCGAGTGAAATGCTTTTACTCCCATCCACCGTCATTTCCATCACGCATTAATATAGGAAAAGACAGTATTTTCACCAGTTATCATAACGAAATGAACTTTTAGCTTTCATTTGGTTGCCACCTGCTGGCTAAAAGACGAAATCTTCCCTCTGCAGCAAAACCAGTGTGGTGACTGAGGACAGGTGGAAGCAGACGAGTCCTCGGTTGTCAGCAAAGCGAGTGCGGGTGACATCAGACCGTCTTCTGAAAGGCTGCTAATCCTCATGTATCCACGGTGCTCGAGATGCTAGGAAATACCACCAGCCAGCCCCAGCTGTGTGGCTCAGCTCAGTACCAATGCCACTATTTTCAGAGAACAAAGGACTTCAGGTTGCATGACCAAGGAGTGCTAATGAAGGTAAAACCAAGTCTCGCTCAGACATCACCTTTTCTTCACCCACCCATGCTCCTCGCATTGCTCTGCGATGCTCCTCCACGGTGGTCCGGTGGTCCATCCAAGTGATCCTAAGCTAAAGGAAATTCCGATGAGTTGAGGCTTAGAGACGGAGCTACACCTCACGGCTAGAGTTGTGAAACCTTCATGCGGTTTCACAGGTTGAGAACAGACAAGCCAGATACACATTTTGTGAATTTGCCAGGGAGACCCAACATGATTAGTCAAAGGTAGAGCGACCATCCTGGGAGAGCCATCGATAAAAGCAATTTCAGGGAGTCAGAAAGGAAAAAAAATTATTTATTTATTTATTTTTTAATGATTTCATTTTTAAGTCATCTCTACACCCAAAGTGGGGCTTGAACTCAACCCTGAGATCAAGAGTCTCATGCTCTACCGACTGAGCCAGCCAGGTGCCCCCGAAAATAATGAATTCTAAATTATAATTTCAAATATTCAATCCTTCAGCAAAAAAAATTGGAAAAAAGTAGGATTGGCTATTTTTCATTCACCTTCTTAAGAAGCACTGACCTGCACATCCATTTCCTCATGACCGCCTGTTCCGGGTACCATGTGACACACACGCAGCCTAGCTCCCAGCCGCGAGGAGCCCACGAACCGACCAGTTGGCCAAACACTGACATACCGAGAGCGTCTGCCTTCCAAGACCGTCCCTCGGTCCCATCTCATTCCTCCAGGAGGGGCCCGGGCCCTGTTTTTGAAGACAGCAATGGCTGGTGTTCGAGTGCTGCTTGTAGGCACTGCTCTAACTTCACCTACCTTAACCAACTGAATCTTCATAGAATCGTGTGAGAACCTCTCTTTTACTGATGTGAGGGAGCAATTGGCCCACAATTACACAGATCTCTTAAGTAACAGAACAGGGTTCAAACCCAGGCATTCGGCGCCATGGTTTATACAGACTAGAATATGCAGCCCCCAGGAGAAGTAGGATCGTCCCGGGTTCAAGAACAGGAATGTAACATTTGGGGGATGCGTCAGATGGTGCACAGTTAGGCAGTCACAAGTGGAACTTGCTCTCCAACCACTGGTCCCGTTCTCAACTACCACCATCACGTTCTCCTGACAATAAGGCTAACGACCCTCCAAGGATGGAGAATGTTCTTGCACATCACCTAGGGCAGAGCAGTTAGGTGCTGGGAAGGGACCCTGCAGCAGTGATGACTATGGGGTGGGCCTATCCATGCAAGGCTGCTTGGAGGCCACGACTGATGACCCACAAGGCCATGAACTCCTCCTCTACCTTGGAAGCCTGGAAGGGCCGGACCCAGCGTAACATCCTACGGGGAGAAATGATTACCCAGACCTCTCGGGTAGACCCTGTGCTTTGAGGAACATGTGACATCCCATTTCCACGTTATCGAATTGCAATGATCACCAACTTTGAGGGCAAATTTAAAGAGTAGCTTTACATGCTAGAGTCAGTTGGAAAAGTATGAGAATTACAGTCTACTCCAAACATCACTCCAGAAGTAAAGTCTACACAAAATCATTATTCTCGGATGAAATTTTACTTAGGAGTTTTGGAAGGAATGGCGTTATTAAATAGCTACTTCTTGCAATACTGCTACAATTGGAAGATACAGTTTTAATCAGTATTTACCACCCACCAAAATATCGACACTGAAGGCAAGAATGTGTATAATGAGATACACAGACAGACAAATCTGGGAAGTCATCTGTACAGTACTGGAAAGACAAGGTCAAGGCTAATGGTCACTGATGAGGAGACCTAAAGGAATTTGATGGATGTTTCTTCTGTGATTCCTTTCTTTTTAAGTAGGCTCCAGGCCCAACTGAGCCAGCCAGGCACTCCTCTTCTTTGATTCGTTTTATCCAATTTCTCAAGGCATTAATGCGTATATGGCTCCATGTTTTCTTCCCCACCCCCCATGTTTTCTTCCCACACACACCACCACAGAATGATCTGTTTTCCTTTATGAGGGCTATAGGAGGAAGGAAAAGAAAAATGCAAGTGGAGAAGGAACAACATATGCTGGTATATGTAGTTGATTCCATGGAGAATTTTGCAAGTGAGTTAATAATTTTCACTGTTCTAAAATTTTTTTATAATCATTGCCAATAGCTTAAAGATACATACATAGTGCTCTGGCCCTGAGCTAAATAAGCTGAATTTGTTTTAAGTAAGCACTATTGCCACATTTCATGAAAAATATGTAACTAGAGATGATGATTGGAATGGTATTTTAAAAAATCCCAAAATATATGAGAAAAAGAAAGTAGGGATGCTTGTCCTCAAAAGGAAAAGATAATCAGAGATAATAATAGCAAACATTTTTAAATATGTGTGTCTTATAGATCAGACATTGTGCTAATTGCTTACGTGCATCATCTCATTTATTCCCTACAGCTACCATACTAGGTATGTTTTACAAGGAAACAGGATTGGAAATACTCAACCCAGATCACAAGCTGACAAATGGGGAAGGTAAACCCTCTCTGTAGGTCTGCCTCACATTAAAACCTAACAACCCATTCCATCTGCCATAATGACACCACTGCAAGAGACAATGACCCAGCTGGTTTCATAGAGGATGTGGTTCTGGTACCACTGCTGCCACCATCTGGGAGATACGACTCCAGGTGAATCATCACCTCAATACAGGGCTGATCTGTCATCTGCAAGAGTTGGGATGATTGCTAAGGTCTCACAGCTCAAATTCCGTAACTCCAAATATTGGAAAGTGCATTGAACAGAGCGAATGTTGTGTTGGTCTAAATGGCAGAAGTGGAATGAATGGGATAACTCAGCGACTGCCTAGGTATCTGGGTGTTTCTGGCGCTACTCATGAATAAAATGGAAAAACTCCGAATGAGAAAATATGTAAATGAAAATATAAATCTCAAACTTACTCAGTGTTGAGTACATTCACATTTAGGCAGTACAGTATTTTGATTTCCTAGCAATGGTAAAGTAGAACTAAAAGTAGACCTGAAATTCAACTATTATAAAATTCTAAAATTATAAAATCATTTACAAATCATTATAAATCTAAAATCATTTATAAAATCATTATAAATTATATTCTGTGTACCTTTTACCTGTTATCTTTTTTTCACTCTATTCAAGGCAGTGTCTTTTTCCTTTTAAGATTTTATTTTTAAGTAGTTTTTACACCCAATGTGGGGTTTGAACTCACAACCCCAACATCAACTGTCCCATGCTCCGATGACTGAGCAAGCCAGGTGTCCCAAGCCCCCTCAAGGCAGTGTCTTTCAAAAAACCTAGACAAATTCTGAATCCCCTAAATGCTGAAATATTCCATAATTTGAAATAGTTTAGATATATGATTTGATAGTGCTGATGAAAAATGTTTTAAAACATCCATAATCAACAAAAATGGGGATCTCTGGGTGGTTCAGCGGTTTGACGCCTGCCTTTGGCCCAGGGCGCGATCCTGGAGTCCCGGAATCGGGTTCCACGTCGGGCTCCCGGCATGGAGCCTGCTTCTCCCTCTGCCTGTGTCTCTGCCTCTCTCTCTTCTCTCTGTGTCTCTCATGAATAAATAAATAAATAAATCTTTAAAAAAAATAAAAAAAAAACTTCATGTTGAGTATTTATTGGAAGAATCCATTCTTAAAAGATTTTAGGTGACAAATTTATTTTCCTATCAAACTAAGGTTATGGTAAAAAAAAATTGAGACTGATAGGAAATCCATATTATACAGCCATTCTCCTCTAAAATTCATCACTTCTCTGAAGATGACTTGTGTTCTTGATTTCTATTCTCATACTCTCTACTTGGAGTCTTGGCTTCCACAACCTGCTGGATATTGTCCCTTCACTATCTGAACTTCATATATGCCCACGTTGTCGGTCTATGGAGAATATAGATAAATGCTCCAAAGACTTTTTTTTTTAAGTAGGCTCCATGCTCAGTGCAGAACTTGAATGCATGACCCTGAGATCAAGAGCCGTAAGTGCATTACAGACTGAGACAGCCACCTGCTTCTCCCCAAAAGAACTTTTAAAAATCACTGCAATGAAGAATGGCACCTGGGTCGCAGAGTCACTTAAGTGACTGACTCTTGATTTCGGCTCAGGTCATGATCTCAGGGTTGTGAGATCAAGCCCTGGTAGGGCTCCACACTTAGCACAGAGTCTGCTTGAAATTCTGTCCTCCCTCTCCCTCTGCCCCTCCTGCTCATGCTCTCTCTCTCTCTCTCAAATAAATAAGTAAATATCTTTTTTAAGGATGCCTGGGTGGCTCAGCAGTTGAGCGACTGCCTTTGGCTCAGGATGTGACCCCGGGGTCCTGGGATCGAGTCCTGTATTGGGCTCCCTGCAGGGAGCCTGTTTCTCCCTCTGCCTGTGTCTCTGCCTCTCTCTGTGTCTCTTGTGAATGAATGAAATCTGATGATAGATAGATGATAGATAGATAGATAGATAGATAGATAGATAGAGAAAAATATATATATATCTTTTAAATGACTGTAATGAGCAGTCTTGAGTCTACTGATCCAAGTAATGTGAAAGACCAATCAACTCTAAAGATAGCAAGACCATGCCAGTGAAACAAGTTTATGATCTTATTGTGTGAACATATATAAACAAAGGTCTAAAGGGTGAGGGAGGAGAGACTTGGGTCAGGCAAGTAAAGCGGACAGATGCATCTAAATGGCAATGAATTGCAGGAAATGACATCACCTATGCAAATGATGTCCAGGAGGCCAAGAGCCTTACCAACTGGATGTGGAAACCAGCTAGACTTTGTCACTGAGAGACACCTCTCAAGTCTAATGCATCTAACACCTCTTGTTTTCACTGACAAAATCTTTTTTTAATGGCATGGCTTCACGTCTTGGTCGGCCTAGGGGATACTGTGCTACTCAAACAAATTCTTAAGAATTTCCCGTTTCTATATGGCCACTGATCCCTAATAACATGTCAGTAACATGGTTTCTAACTGACTTGACTTTACATAGAGTATGAATTGGCCATGTCTAAATACTCTAGCCTTGTGATGAGACAAATATACATAAAGAAAAATATGCAAATATATCTTTTTGACTTGTCACAATGCAAACACTCAAGTAGCCACTACCCCATTTAAGAAATAGGGTATTAAAAAAAAGAAATAGGGTATTTCTAGCCCCCAGAAACCATGTGCCCCTTCCTTCCATGCCCTTTATTTCCCTCACTACCCCCTACTATCCGAACTTATATGATAATTAATTCCTTGTCTTTTTTTTTTCCTTAGGAAAATTGCCACCTAAGCATACATCCTAAAACCATGTGATTTAGTTTTACCTCTTTTTTTGAACTGTATATGAATATAAAGATGCATTCTTTACTGCCTGGCTTTTTTTGTCTATAATTTATGTTCATCAGAGACACCTGGGTGGCTCAGTCAGTTAAGCATCTGCCTTTGGATCAGTTCATGATCTCGGGGTCCGTGGGATCAAGCCCTGAGTCTGCTTCTCCATCTCCTTCTCCTCCCTCCCCCAACTTGTGCGGGCATGTGCTCTCTCTCAAATAAATAAAATCTTTAAAAATAATAAGAATTCATGCTCATCGATTCATTCACAATGCTCAAATAACTGTAGCTTACTGATTGTCATTACTATATAGTACTCCACTGCATGGATAGATCAAACTTTATCCACTTTACTATGACTAGAAGGTAAGGCTGCTTCCAGTTTTTATCCATACAAACAACATGCTGTGAAAATACTTGTATGTCTCCTGTTACATATGTGAACACATTTCAGTTGACGTATTTACCCAGGAGCAGAGCTGCTAAGTGCACATCTTCAACCTTAGCAGATTATGCCAAACAGTTCTCCGAAGGGTGCACACCCACACACTGGCTCAGCAGTATAGGAGAGTTCCTACTGTTCACACCATTGTCAACCCTTGGTGTGCCTTTTGCATTTTGGTCAATTTGTTGGGTAGAAAAATGTTTGTAATCATAAAAAGAGTTGAATTTTATCAAACAATTCCCCTTTTTCTGTTATAGTAATTGAATTTTTTAATGTTAAATCAATGTTACCATTCTTGAGTAGGCCCAACTTTGTTTTTACATATTATCCTTTTCATGTATTGCTGAATTTGATGTGCTGGCATTTTGTTAAGGACTTTTGCATCTAGTGCCAAAAATTTAAAAAGCAGTATATGCTGTGGTAGGCAGAATAATGTCCTCTTCCCAAAGATGTCCAAAGTCTATTCCTTGCCATCTGTGAATATGTTACCTTACACAGCAAAGGGAAATTAAAGTTATAGATGGAATTACGGTTGCTAGTCAGCTGACCTTAAAATAGGGAGTATATCCCAAATTATCTAGGTGGGCCCACTGGAATAATAAAGGTCCTTAAAAGTGGAAGAAGGAGACCTAACAGGGGGTCAGGATGATGCAATGTGATAAGAATGCAACTTCTATTGTAGGCTCCCAAGATAGCGGAGGGGGCCAAGAGCCAAGAATGCTGGCAGACCTCTGGATGCTAGAAAACACAAGGTCCTCCTCAGAACTTCAGAAAAGAAAGGCAGCCCTGCTCACACAATTTCAGCCCAGTGAGATCAGTATTGGGTTTCTAACCTAAAAACTATAATGTAATAAGTTCATTTGTTTTAAACCACAAAGTTTATTGTAATTTGTTAAAGCTGCCACAGAAAACTACTACATGAGCTTAGGTGGGATTCCACAAAGAAAAGCAAATAATCATATTATCATATTAGTTTCTTGTAATAACCTTCACAGTGTTTGATATCAAGGTTCTTGTGATCTCATACAACATGGCAAACATTCCCTCTTTTTCACCTATCTCCAAGAGTTTGAAAAATACTTGTTTTTTCTTAAGTGTTGTATAAAATTCATCAGTGAAGCTATCTGGGCCAAGGGTGTTCTTTATGTGGAGGTTTTGTTTGTTTTGCTTTGTTTTTTAAGTAAGTTTTACATCCAATATAGGGTTTGAACTCATGACCCAAAGATCAAGACTTGCACGTTCCACTGACTAAGCCAGCCCCACACTCATTGTGTAAAGGTTTTAATCACAAATTCAATACACTTAGTAGTTATAGGGAGACTCCAATGTTCTAGGCTAGTTTTCTTAGTTATATTTAGCAGAAATTTATTGTGGCTAAATTTTCAAATATATTTACATAAAGTTATTCATGATATCCTTTTATCTAATGTCTTTACAATTTATGGTTATCAGTTGGTTTTTTTCTTGATATTGGTTTTTGTGCCATCTCTTTTCTTAATATTAGTATTGCAAAGAAGATATTACATTTCATTTGTCCTTTCAAAGGATCTATTTTAGGATATGTGATTGTACTTTATTGTGTGTGTCATTAATTTACATTATTACCTTTTTTTTCCTGTTTTTAGGCTAAATTTGCCAGCCTACCTCACTGATTTTCAGAATTCTTCTATTCTAACATATGCATATCAAGCTAAACATTTCCTTATAAATAAGAGTTACATTCACCTGTATTTTACAAATAAACAATATACAGTATTATATTTTTATCATCCAGTGCAAAATATTATCTAATTTTAGATTAGATCCAAGAATTACTAAGTGTATTTATTTCCAACCATAAAGGATTTTGCTAGTATTTGTTGTTGTTGATTTCCAGCTTATTTATATTATAATCAGAGAACATAATGAGTAGGATTTTAATCCTCTGAAATTTTAGGTAACTGTTCTTGATCCAATATACAGCCAATTTTAATGTTTTGCTTTAGTGAAAAGAA
Source organism: Vulpes lagopus (assembly GCF_018345385.1). Taxonomy (NCBI): domain Eukaryota; kingdom Metazoa; phylum Chordata; class Mammalia; order Carnivora; family Canidae; genus Vulpes; species Vulpes lagopus. The sequence continues at coordinate 125,567,253 of NC_054825.1, forward strand.
GGTCTATGCTGCAGCTGTTGGGATCCATATATTCTTATTAAGTCAGGTTTGCTAATCATATTGTTCAAACTTTCTACATCTTTACTATTGTGTGTGTGTGTGTTTTAATCTCCCTGCTTATTTTATGACTCAGAGAGATATGTTAAAATCACCACTATGGTTGTGGGTTGTGCATTTTTCATTGTAGTTCTGTAAATTTTATGTGGCAGTTATTTCTTATTGCAAATTAATGAACTGGCATTCTGACCTTTACTTTAGCCTTCCATGAGTGTTATTTGGGTAGAGTGATTCAAGGTCTTAAATGGCCCAAGTACCCACAAGAGTCAGGGGTTCTCAAACATTGTGTCCTGGACCCTAATGTCAGTCTAGTGAAATCTGTGAGGATTGTCTCAGAATAATGTTTTTAAATGTATTAAATAAACAGGAAAACAAATGAAATTACTTTAAAATGTATCTATCACTTAGTTAACTGTTAAAAAATAAATTTGGGGGACATAGCAAAAGCAGTTTTAAGAGAAAAGTTTACAGCAGTGTAGATCTATCTTAAGAAGCAAGAAGTTACCAAAAATATAACCTTACAAATAAAGGAATTAGGAAAAAAAAAACAGAAAAAAGGAACAAAGCCCAATATTAGTAGAGGAAGGAAATAATAAAGATCAGAGAAGAAATAGAGACTAAAAAAACAAAAATGAAAAAACAAAAACATTAAAAAAGACCAATGAAAGCAAGAGCTGGTTCTATGAAGATAAAATTCAGAAAGCTTTTGCCAGATTCATCAACATAAAAAAAGAGTACTCAAATAAAATCAGAAACGAAAGAGGAGAATAACCAACGCTACAGAAAAATAAAGGACAAGCTACTATTACAAAAAATTATATGCCAACAAAATGGACAACATAGAGGAGGTGGATAAATTCCTCAAAACATATAACCTACCAAAACTAGGAAGAAATAGAACATTTAAGCATACTGATTACTAGCAAGAAATTGGATCAGTTATCAAGAGACTACCAACAAACACAGACTAGTTAGCTTCATAGGCAAAATCTACAAACATTTAAAGAAGAGTCGGTCTCTATTCTTCTCAAATCATTCCAAAACAGAAAAGGAAAGAAAACTTTCAAATTCATCCTACAAGGCCAGTATTACCATGTTACCAAAATCAGATAAAGACACTGTGAAAAAAAAAGGAAGAAGAAAACTATAGGTCAATATTCCTGATGAAAGAGATTCAAAATTTCTCAACAAAATATTAGTAAATGGAAGTACAAAAATATATTTAGAGGACCATTCACCATAATCAAGTGGAATTTGTCCCAGGGGTGCAAGGATCAGCAAATCAATAAACACAAATCAATCAACATGAGATATCACATTAACTAAACAAATGATAAGAACCATATAACCATCTAATAGATGCAGAAAACACATGATAAAATTCTACATCCATTCACAATAAAAAAATTCTTAACAAAGTAGGATTAGAGGGAACATACTTCAACATAATGAAGGCCATATATGAAAAACCCAAATCAAACATCATACTCAATGGTGAAAAACTGAGAGCTTTTCCTCTAAGATTGGTACAAGACAAGGATGTCCACTCTCACCACTTTTATTCAATATAATACTGGAATTCCCACCCACAGCAATCAGACAAGACGTAAGAGGCATTCAAACTGGTAAGGGAGAAGAGCACCTGGTGGCTCAGTTGGTTAAGCACCCAACGCTTGATTTCAGCTCATGTCATGATCTCAGGGTTGTGCTTATCCCTCTCCTTGTGTTCCTCGCCCCCACCCACCCACACATACACACACACTCTCTCTCTGAAATAAAATCTTTTTAAAAATTGGTAAGGAAGAAGTAAAACTTTCACTGCTTTCAGATGGCATACTGAATATATATGGAAACCCTAAAGACTTCATGAAAAATTTTGAATAAATGAATTAAATAAATTTGCAGGATAATTAATATACAGAAATCTGGACTTACAGGGAAGATGGTGGAGTAGGAAGATCCTGGGCTTACCTCATTGCACAGATATACCGAGATGACACCCACATCAGCGTAAATAACCCAGAAAATGACCTGAAGACAGCAGAATGGACTCCTCTCAGCTAAATGTCGAGAAGAGACTACATCAAAGTGGGTAGGGAGGACAGACATGAAGCTGGGAGCCAAACTGACTGCAGGACTGTCTACAGGAGGGAGGGATGCTGTGGTGCTGGGAGGGGAGAGGATCCCACACTAGGCACCGCACACATGGGGGACCCACACGGGAAGACAAACCCTTATGACATTTGGCTATGAAAACCAGAGGGGCTTAATTTCCCAAGTTCCTACAATTCTTGGGACTCAGGACCTGGAATTTTCAAAATCAATGAGCTTCACTCTAGGAGATCCAGAGGACAATGGGAAACTGAGTCTCTACCCCTGAAGAGATAGCACAACAAACAGCATCAGTGAGACACAGTACAGAAGCAGCAGTTTAAAAGATCCTTGGGGTACAGAGGAGGGAGATTGGCTTGCTAATCTCAGTGCCTATGCTGAAGGGGTAGGGATCTTTGGGAGACTTTAAGGACAAAGGAGCTCGTGAGTGCCATTCCCCTCCTCTGTGTCCGACATCTGTGGGAACAAGCACAGTGTGAGCACTCCCCATGACCCTTGCTAACAGCATGCTAACCCCTGCCAACCCCTGCACAATTCACCAGACCAGCTCCCTCCATACCAGCCTCGGCTCCAAGTCCTTCCCCTATGGCAGACCTGTGCAAAACTTGCTAATGCCATGTGCCCCAACCCACCTTCTCCTGTGAACCAGTTCCTCCCAATCAGCCTCCTCCCACAGCAGACTGGCACAAAGCTTGCTAACACTGTGCAGCCTACACCCGCATTCTCCTGTGGACTCACCCTCCCAAAAACAACGTTGGCAAGAGTCCATCCAAAGTGGTGCCACAAGTGTGGCAGGGTGCAAGTAGGCCTGACGGGGGTCAGCGCTACCCTGAAATAAGTCTTGCTCCAGGAAGATAGAAAGATAACCACATATACTAGTTAGACTGCATATAATTTATATTAGTCACATCTCATAAATTCCGGTTATTGGACAGAGACAGAGAACTAAAGCACAGGAAGTTCAAAAAAGAGGTTACTGTAATACATCAGAGGAGTTAAAATTCAAAATATCCAAGACCCCCAACACTAGAACAAAATATAAAGCTTAAAATTTCCCTGTGAGCCTATGAGCCTGAAATTATAAAATTTAGCAACTGTCTAAAACAGAGAATCAAGAATTCTATGTTTTCAAGGTAAGAAACAAGGAATGCTCTGGAAAGTCAGTTACTACTGAAATCTCTCTGCTCTGTCTCAAGTGACTGTAGAGAAGCATAGGCACAATGTGTATTTAAAAACAGACCTCACAAACTCCTCTTACAATTAGATCTTTCAAACACCTTTCCATTTAGTCAATGAGAAAAGTCCAGTGGGCTGGGGCTACATTTGTTCGGACTACAGGGCCTACCCACCAATAAAAGCTTCTCAGTGACAATGCAGGGAGAGTGCCTTGTAGTTTGGCAGTCCTGCATCTCTAGCAAACACCCGGTCTGACCCAACTCAAGCCCAAGGTGGCCCCAGAGTGGTGTGCTCACAACACAGGGACCAAAACGTGCTCACAACAGGTAAAGAGACCCATTCCAGACAACTAGACTGAAGACAAGAGTAGCAGAACTGCAATAGTAGAGCACACAACACACCACAGGAGATACCCGTGAAGCTCCAGGACCTGGGAAGCAGGGAACACTGCATTGCAGGGCACTACAGGACTTCTCCTTCATAAGGCCACTACCTTCAAGAGCAGGAGATGTAACTGACTTTCCTAACATAGAAACAGACACAGAGAAACAAAATGAGGAGACAGAGGAATACATCCCAAAATGAAAGAACAGGACAAAATCAGAGCAAGAGAGCTAAATGAAATGGAGATAACTAACATGCCTGATAGAGAATTTAAAGTAATGGCCATAAAGATACTCAATGGATTTCAGAAAAGAGCAGAGGACTTTAGTGAGACCCTCAACAGAGAGATAGAAAACAAAAAACAACCAATGAGAGATGAAGAACTCAACAACTGAAATTAAAAATACACAAGATAGAATAAGTAGCAGACTAGAGGAAGCAGAAGAATGGAGAGAGACCTGAAAGAGAGTAGTGGAAAGCAATCAAGCTAAACAGGAGAAAGAAAAGAGAATACAAAATAAGAATAGATTAATAGAACTCAAACAACATCAAACATAATAACATTCACAGTATAGAGATCTCAGAAGAGAGAGAAAAGGGGTCACAAAATACATTTAAGGAAATAGTAGCTAAAAACATCCCAAATCTGGGGAAGGAAACAGAAATCCAGATTGACAGCTCCCAACACAATCAACCCAAAGCGATCTACACCAAGATACATGGTAATTAAAATGGCAAAAAGTACTGATACAGAATTTTAAAAGCAGTATGAGAAAAGAAAATAGTTACATACAAGAGAAAGCACATAAGGCTATTATCAGATTTTTCACCAGAAACTTTGCAGAGTAGGAGAGAGTGGCAGGGTATATTCAAAGTGCTGAGAGAAAAAAACCTGTAACCAAGAATACCTTATACAGCAAGCCTAACATTTAGAATAGAAGGAAAGATAGAGTTTCTCAGGCAAACAAAAGCTAAAGGAATTCATCACCACTAAATGAACCTTACAAGAAATGTTAAAGGGGACTCCTTGAGTGGAAAGGAAAGACCGCAAATAGAAGAAAAGTGGGAAGCACAAAAGCAGGAAAATTAAGTATATCTATGAAAATTGATCAAGGGATACACACACACACACACACACACACACACACACACGGACACACAGATGTAAAATATAACAACATATACCTAAAACATAGAGGAGTGGGGAGAGGAGTAAAAATTTAATTCTTTTAGAATGGGTTCAAACTTAGGTAACCATCAACTTAATATAGCCTGTTATATGCATAAGATATCACATATAAATCTAATGGTAACAACAATTCAAACACCAGTATAGATATACAAAAAATAAGGAGAAAGGAATCCACATATATCACTCAAGAAAACCAGTAAACTGTGAGAGAAGAGCAAGAAAGGACCAGAGAACTACAAAAACAACCATAACACAAAATGTCAATAAGTACATACCTACCAATAATCACTTTGAATGTAAATGGACTAAACACTCCAATAAAAAGACATAGGGTGATGAAATGGATAAAAAAAAAAAAGCACACTTGGGGTGCCTATTTGGCTCAGGTGGTAGAGCATTTGACTCTTGATCACGGGGTCATGAGTTGGAGCTCCACATCGGAGAGATTACTTTAAAAATAAAATATGTTTTTTAAAAAAGCAAGACCTATGTATAGGCTACCTACAGGGGACTCATTTCAGACCTAAAGACACATGCAGGTTGAAAGTAAAGACATAGAAAGCATTTATTTATTTATTTATTTAGAAAAGCATTTATTATACAACTGACATTGAAAAGAAAGCCTAAGAAACAATACCTATATCAGATAAAATAGACTGTAAAATAAAGATTGTAATGAGGGACAAAGGACAACACATATATTCATAAAGAAAATACAAGAACATATAACAACTGTAAATATTTATATACCCAACATGGGAGCACCCAATACATAAAGCAGCTAACAACAAACATAAAAGAAGTATTCGATAATTACTATGAATAATTACTTTGCAACGATAGTAGCAAATTTTAACACCCTACTTACATCAATGGGTAGATCATACACACAGAAAATCAACAAGGAAACGGTGGCTATGAATAACACATTGGGCCAGATGGATCTAACAGATATATTCCAAACATTCCATCTTTTTTCAAGTATGCATGAGATATACATTCTTTTCAAGTACACATGGAACATCACATGTTAGGCCACAAAACAAGTCTCAACAAATTCAAGATTGAAATCATTCCATGCATCTTTTCCAGCCACAATGCCATGAGTTTAGAAATCAACAAGTAAAAATCTAAAAAAGACCACAAATACATGAAGGCTAATTATCATGTTACTAAACAAAGAATGGGTCAATCAAGAAGTCAAAGAGGAAATCAAAAAATACACGGAGACAAATAAAAATAAAAACTCAATGGTCCAAAATCTTTGAGATGCAGCAAAAGAGGTTCTAAGAGGGAAGCTTATAGCAATACAGGCCTGTCTCAAGAAGAAAAAAACAAAAAGCCTCAAATAAACAACCTAATCTTATACCTAAAGGAGGTTAGAAAAAGAATAAGCAAAACCAAAGCTAGTAGAAGGAAGGAAATAATAAAGATTAGAGCAGAAATACTCAAAATAGAAACTAAAAAAACAAACAGTAAAACAGATTAGTGAAACCAGGAGCTAGTTATTTGAAAAGATGAACAAATTGATAATCCATTAGTCAGACTCCTCAAAAAGAGAGAGAGAGAGAGAGAGAGAAAGAATTCAAAATCAGAAATGAAAGAGAAATAACAACTGACACCATAGAAATACAAAGAATTGAAAGAGAATATTATGAAAAATTATACACCAAAAAATTGGACAACCTAAAAAAAAATGGTTAAATCCTCAGAAATATCTAACTTCCCAAAACTGAAAGCGGAAAAAATAAAATTTCTACAGACTAATTACCAGCAATGAAATTGAATTAGTAATCAAAAAACTCCCAACAAACAAAAGTCCAAAACCAGATGGCTCCATAGGTGAATGCTGCCAAATATTTAAAGGGTTAATACCTATTCTTCTCAAACTATTCCAAAAACAGAAGAGTAAGGAAAGCTTCCAAATTCATTCTATGAGGCCAGCATTGCCCTGACACTACAAAAAAGAAAAGCACATGTCACTATATCTCATGAACATAGATGCAAAAATCCTCAACAAAATATTAGCAAACCAAATCCAACGATACACTAAAAAAATTGGTAACCACAATCTAGTAGAATTTATTCCTGGGATGCTGGTTCAATAGTTGGTTCAATATTTGCCAATCAATCAATGTGATATATCACATCAATAAGAGAAAGGATAGAAGCCATGTGATCATTTCAACAGATGTTAAAAAAAAATTTGAGAAGTACAACATCCAATCATAATAAAAACTCTCAACCAAACAGGTTTAGAGGAAATATAACTCAATATAATAAAGGCTGTATATGAAAAACCCACAACTAACATCATACCCAATGGTGAAAAGCTAAAAGCTTTTCCACTAAGATCAGGAACAAGACCAGGATGTCCACCCTCACTTTTATTTAACACAATACTGGACATCCTAGCCACAGCAATCAGATAAGAAAAATAAATAAAAGGCATTCAAATTGATAAGGGAGTAGTTAAACTTTCACTGCTTATAGATGACATGGTAGTATATAAAGGAAAAACTAAAGACTCTACCAAAAAACCTACTAGAACTGATAAAGGAATTCAGTAAGGTCACAGGATCCACAAATGAATATCCAGAAATCAGTTGCATTCCTGTATGCTAATAATGAAATAACAGAGAAATTAAGACAAAATTTCATTTACAATTGCGCCAAAAATAATAAAATACCTAGAAATAAACTTAACCAGGGAAGTGAATGACGTGTACTCTGAAAATTATACAAAAGAATAAAACACAGAAGAAAGAAACTGAAGATGATATAAACTAATGGAAAAATAATCTTTGCTCATAGATTGGGAGAACAATCTATGTTAAATGTCCATACTATTCAAATCAATCTACAAATTAAAGCAATCCCTATCAAAATGCCAAGTGCAGTTTTTGCAGAACTAGAACATATTATCCTAAGATTTGTATGAAACCATGAAGGACTCCAAATAGCCAAAACAATTAAGTACATACACACAAAAACGGAGGTATCACAATTTAGGACTTCAAATTATATTATAAAACTGTAGTAATCAAAACAGCATGGAACTGGCACAAAAATATATACATTGATCAATGGAACAGAATGGAAAGTCCAGAAATAAAACCATGCTTCATAGTCAATTAGTCTTCAATAAAGGAGGCAAGAATGTGCAGTGAGAAAAAGTCTCTTCAACAAATGGTGCTGGGAAAACTGGACAGTCACATGCAAAAGAATAAAACTGGACCACTTTCTTACACGTTACATAAAAATAAACTCAAAATAGTTTAAGGACCTAACTGTGAGATCTGAGACCATAAAAATCCTAGAAAAGAACATAGGAAAAAATTTCTCTGACATTGGCTGTAGCAACATTTTTATTTTAAAGTTTTTTTTTTTTAATTTACTTATAATAGTCACACACACAGAGAGAGAGAGAGAGGCACAGAGACATAGGCAGAGGGAGAAGCAGGCTCCATGCACCGGGAGCACAACATGGGACTCGATCCCTGGTCTCCAGGATCTCACCCTGGGCCAAAGGCAGGCGCTAAACCACTGCGCCACCCAGGGATCCCTGTAGCAACATTTTAAAACTCTAGGTAGGTCTCCTGAGGCAAGAGAAACAAAAGCAAAAATAAACAGTTGGTGCTACATCAAAATTAAAAGCTTCTGCACAGCAAAGGAAACAATTAAAAAAAAGACAACCTCCTGAATGGGAAAAGATATTTAAATATTTGATAAAGGGTCAGTGTACAAAATATATAAAGAACTTCTGCAACTCAACACCAAAACAAAACAAATAATCCAACTCAAAATGGGCAGAAGACATGAATAGACATTTCTCTAAAGACATACAGATGGCTAACATACACGAAAACAGGCTTGACACCATTAATCATCAGGGAAATACAAATCAAAACCTCAAGGTGATATCACCTCACACCTGTCAGAATGGTTAAAATAAAAAACACAAGAAACAAACAGTGTTGGCAAGGATGTGGAGAAAAAGAAACACTCATTCACTGTTGGTGGGATGCAAACTGGTGCAGCCACCATGGAAAAGAGTACGGAGGTTCCTCAATAAATTAAAAATAGAGCTGCCCTCCCTATGATGCAGTAATTCTACTACTAGGTATTTGCTTAAAGAATATGAAAGCACTAATTCAAAAAAAGTATATACATCCCTATGCTTATTGCAGCCTTAGTTACAATAGCCAAAGTATGGAAACAACCCAAGCGTCCATTGATAGATGACTGGGTAAAGAAGATGTGGTATGTGCACAACGGAATATTATCCAGCCACAAAAAAAAAAAAAAAAGAAAAAAGAAAGAAAAAAGAAAAAGGATGAAACCTTGTCATTTGCAACAACATGGATGGATCTAGAGGATATAATGCTAAGTGAAATGACCCAGAGAAAGACAAACACCACGACTTCACTCATATGTGGAATTTAAGAGACAAAAAAAAGAGACAAAAAACACCTAGATTATTAAATATAAAAAACAAATAGATGATTACCAGAGGGCAGGTGAATGGGAGGGATGGGGGAAACAGGTGAAGGGGATTAGGAGTACATTTATTGTGATGAGCACTGAGTAATGTGTAGAATTGCTGAATCACCATATAGTACACCTGAAACTACTATAACACCAAATGCCAATTATACTGGAAATTTAAAAATAAATGAATACATAGCAATAAAAAATTTTTAAAAGATTTTATTTATTTATTCATGAGAGACACAGAGAGAGAGAGAGGCAGAGACCCAGGCAGAGGGAGAAGCAGGCTCCATGCAGGGAGCCTGACGTGGGACTCGATCCCAGGGCTCCAGGATCATACCCTGGGCTGAAGGCACGCCAAACCACTGAGCCATCCGGGGATCCCCCATAGCAATAAATTTTTAAAAGAAAGAAATCTGTTGTGTTTCCATACACTAATAACAAAGTACTAGAAAGAGAATTGAGAAACAATCTCATTTACGATTACACTCAAAAGAATAAAATACTGGGCAGCCCGGGTGACTCCAAATAGCCAAAGCAGTCTTGAGAAGGAGGAATAAAGTTGGAGGTATCACAGTGTCAGATTTTAAGATATATTATGACGCTATAGTAATTAAAATACCACAGTGCTAGTACAAAAATAGATTGATCACCGAAACAGGGTAGGTATCCCAGAAATTAACCCATGTTTATATGGTCACCCTACAACAAAGGAGGCAGAATATATAATGGGGAAGAAACAGTCTCCCCAATAAAGGGTGTTGGGGAAACTGGACAGCTACATGCAAAAAAAAAAAAATGAAACTGGACCACTTTCTTATATCACACACCAAAATTACCTCAACATGGATTAAAGATCTAAATATGACACCTGAAACCGTAAAACTCTGAAAAGCATAGGCAGAAACCTCATAGACATTGGTCTTAGCAACATTTTTATGGGTAGGTCTCCTCAGGCCAAAAAAAAACCCCAAAAGCAACAATAAACTATTGGGACTGTACCAAAATAAAAAACTTGCACAGCAAAGGAAACAACTAACAAAATGAAAAGGCAAACCTACTGAATAGGACAAGGCATTTGCAAATGGGATGTCCTGCTGGGTGTTAATATAAAGAACTTATACAACTCAACATCAAAAAAATCCCAAAAAACAAAAAACAAAACCCAAAAAACCAAGTCATCTAACTTAAAAATTAGCAGAGGATCTGAACAGACATTTTTCCAGAGAGGACAACCAGATGGCTAACGGAGGCCTGAAAAGATGCTCAGCATCACACACAGTCAGGGAAATGCAAATCCAAACCACAATATTACCTCCTACTGGTCAGAAGGCCAGTGCCAAAAAGACAGAAGTTAACAAGTGTCGATGAGGATGTGCAGAAAAGGGGAAGCCTTGTGCACTGTTGGTGGGAATGTAAATTGGTGCAACCACTGCGGAAGACAGTGTGGAGGGTTCTCAAAAAATTAAAAATAGAAATATCATCCCATCCATTAATTCCATGACTGCATATTTACCCAAAGAAAGCAAAAACACTAAATCAAAGAGCCATAAACACCCCTCTGTTTATCGCAGTTTAAAATAGCCAGAATATAGAAGCAACCTAAGAGTTGCATAAACTCCTATTTAATTCTCGTTTTTCTATTTTCTTCCCCCCTTCTTTGCTCTTGCTTTCTCATTCTTCAGTTTACAATAAAAATGCATAATCCTACATTACTAAATGATAAATTTGCATAAAGATTTACTTATCTTTGTATTTCATGCAATATGAATAGGCACTCAATAAGTGTTTGTATACTTTGTATCCAAAAAAGCCTTACTGGGGGCACCTGGGGGGCTCAGTGGTTGACCGTCTGCCTTTGGTTCAGGGCGTGACCCTGGGGTCCTGGGATTGAGTTCTGTATCGGGCTCACCTCAGGGAGTCTGCTTCTCTCTCTGCCTGTGTCTCTACCTCTCTTTCTGTGTTTCTCATGAATGAATAAAATCTTAAAAAAAAAACAAAACCTTACCTTCTAAAAAATTTTTGCATCTTTAGACACCAACTGAGTAAATGAAAAAAAAAAAAAAAACACTGCCTCCAATTATTGCCTTTTTGTGGTCCCATTTCTTTCTTGATCACCTAAATCTAGATATGCTCCTGATTTTATTTATATCATCCAAACCTGGAAACTATCCAAATGCCCATTTACAGAAAAATGGAAAAACTGTGGTATTTTCATATAATCAACATTTTAAAAACTATTATTATTATTTTTAAAGATTGCAGGCTTTAGGATCGTGTCCCGAGCCAAAGGCAGGTGCTCAACTGCTGAGCCACCCAGGCATCCCTAAAATTATTTCTCTGATACATGAGACAATACAGCTGAATTTCAAAGCATCAGATTAAGAAAAAAAGCCAGATACCCCCCCAAAATAGACACAAAGGCGTATATGTATCTCATTTTATTTTCATTTCATTTCATTCATTTTATTTTTTTGTATTTCATTTTAAATGAAGTTCATTAAAAGACAAAAATAGTCCATGGTGACTGAAATCAGAACAGTGGGATTTGACTGGAAAGAGAATAGGGCACCTTTTGGGATGACGTGTTTAACTTTACCTTGATCTGGGCTGATGGTTCTACAGAAGCTGCATACTTACCATGCTTCCATCCTGCCATTGGTACGTTACACCTCAACAGTTAAAAGGAAAAAATCTGTAGCATTTGTAAGAAAATCTGCTAGGCACTAGTCCATGCATTGGAGAGCAGTAACCGAAACCGTGTGATAAAGAAAAACTAATAATATATTATGATTTTAAACTCTTTTGACAAGAGCAAAATACCCAGCTAATGACGTAACTTGGATGCCCACCTTTCAGAAGCAGTCCTTGTTGATTTCCTATTTTTATTACAGCTTCATGTCTTTATTAGTACATTTTCTTCATATGCGATTAGTAAATGCTCACTGCAGAAAAGAAATTCCAAATAAGCATAAAGAAAATTAATTATCCATAATCCTGCCACAGAGATTATTTTTTTATAATTACTAAATTAATTATTTGTTCTACTATGGGCTCTGTGCAAGTTAACGAGGAGCTTCTAACCATAAATTACAGGATCCCTTTAACACTGAAAATATTCCATTCTCATCAGTTCATCTCTCATTAAAAACAACAAATGACTAAACAAGAAACTCAACTGGGACAGGTTTCATGTACAGTTTCCACAATAAAGGGCACAAGGATCTGTGCCATATTTACAAAATAAACTTCAATCACATTAAAAAATACATGAGGTTGGATGAAACTTTTTTTTGGCTTTGGAGATCCTAGATTTTAGTCACTGGTTTAGGAAATTTTTAATATGTAAAGGTTCCACACCCAACCTTATAGAGAAAATGGGGTGAAAAAACAGAGTTGGCGTTAAGAATAAAATATTTACGTGGGTCCCCATGGCCTGTGGCAGCCGCAGCTCCCAGTCAGGCTGGGACAGAGTCAGGCATTCTGTGCTCAGTGTCTTTAGGAAACAGGGCAGGGCCACCCGGGGGACGGGGGGTGGGGGTCGAGGGCGTGGTTGGTTAAGCGTCCAACTCTTGATTTAGGCTCAGGTAATGACCACAGGCTTCTGAGATGGAGTCCCGCCTCAGGCTCCGTGCTGGGTGTGGAGCCTGCTGAAGATTCTCTCTCTCCCCTCTCTGCCCCTTCCCCCAATCAATCAATCAATCAATCAATCAATAAAATTAGGAAACAGGCTATGCCGTTTCTCACCCTAAGAAAATTTGCACAGTAGAGTGACTGTCCCTGAAATCCTACAGCGGGAAGCAGAAGGTCTTTTGCACTAAACATTTCCCAACCTTACGTGGCTCCCTAAGCCACCTTCTCCCCTGTCACCACGACTAGGAACTAAGCACATCTCAGAGGAAGGCGGCACCTTGGACACCAGCATTGTCGGTTCCTCATAACGGTCCCATCGGCCTTCCACCTTCTCCACATCGTCCCAGGCACACCAGCCTCCCACCAAAGCAAGGCCAGGGTGGCTCCCTGTAGACCCCCTGGGGCCTCACAGAAGCCACCCCTTGGGACATGCCATTTCCACAGCGTGGACACACGACTCCTTCAGCCTCGTCAGCTGCTCAATGTCCACTCATCCTTCACGTGAAGGAAAACCTACGCTGCCCAGCAATCTGCCTGCTAGAGGGCAGGAGCACACCTGCTTCCACACTTCCATCCTGCCTCTAGGCTCCCATCCTCCTTCTAGACTTTCATCCTCCCTCTACACTCCCATCCTCCCTCTACACTCCCATCCTCCTTCTAGATTCCCATCCTCAGTGCGATTTGCATCAGTACAGTCCTTTCCACAATAGATTATAACTGGCTGTCTTCTTATGATTCCCTATAAATCTCAGTGAGATCCCTCAATGCCAGAGTTTTGTCTTTTATTAAGGGGGACGGGCACGTAGTTTCTTCACAAATGTCAGTTAAATGAATGGTCATTGAATAGCTAAGTTATGACACCAGCTCTTCTCACAGAGGGGAATCGAAATGAAAAAACTGTTAGATTAAGGTATTCATATTCTTATTTCATCAACTAATTGGTGGAGGCAGAATTCCTACCAAAAGTATATTTCTGAAGGGCTCCAGATCCCTCTGTGTGTTATCTGGTGGGAATGTAAATGGTCTTAATGCTACTAACTTGTATCCTTAAAAATGGTTAAAAAAACCCAATCAGTTTTATACCCTATATAACTTGCCACAATCCTTAAAAAGTACATCGAAATGTCAAGTATTTATAAGCTTTTTTTAAATATAAATTTATTTTTTATTGGTGTTCAATTTAGCTTTTTTTTTTTTTTTTTGATGGTCAGGAGAGGAACACAGTCGAATAATGCTGTAACCACATTAAAAAAAAAAAAAAGACTTCTTTGGATGAACCAGCAACTTCAAAATGTGCTGAACTGAAATTGAAAACGACACTTGGGGTAAGAACAAACAAAACCAGAAGTGAAAAGATTATACAAGTGAAAATACATGTTTTCATTATGTAATTAAAACACAAAGAGCCCCTTGACTAGAGACAACGAAGAAGCACGAGTGCAGATGACGACCCCGTTAGTACTGCTTGTGTTGCAGGGGGCGACCTACAGCCCTCAGTGACTATAAAGTCAGTCGGCTGGTTTTACAAAAAAACGCATTCCAACACCGCAGAAGGGACTGTCTATGGAGAGATTTTTATGTGGCTCATAAGCCAATTCCAGAAGATATTCCAGTCGAGGGGTTGCTGGAGTACTTTGATCCATGACATGCTCATAATAACAGGTCCCCAAGGCATTTTCTCATAAATTTTCTTCAAAGGGGACAACGCTTCTAGTGTGTTTTAGAATAATCCATAGTAACTTTATGGGTGAGCTGCTTCTTTATTCTAGAACCTTTATCAAAAGCTCCAGTGTTTATAAGGGATGCAGAAAAATCAACTGCACTTAAACTTCGATCCGTTACCCACTAGACTTAGAAACACACGGATCACACTCGCTCTGGGCGATTCTCGTCTGCGCTCCTCAGAAAGAGAGCGCTTTTGCACTGGCCACCCCGGGACCTTCCTGGTCTCGCTTACAAGAGACACGTCGTGACGGATGAGGAAAGGTGATGGGTGACGAGGTAGGGGCCAGCCCGTCATCTGGGCCTCCACGGCCAGGCTCGAGCCCGGGAGCAGTGAGCTCGGCCGGGCCACCGTGGGAGGGACAACGGTGCACAACACCAACAATCAACACCTTTTCCTCCGTTCACAGTTTGTAGCTGTCCTTTCCTCAATCAGATGTGAAAAGACAAAGAAGGAAGTATTTTCCATTTACTTCCATGATTCTGTGTCCTCATTGTCATCGACACTCATGCCAAGGACCTGTGCGGTGCAGCCGTGCCCTACCCCCCGCCCCGGGCCCTGCAGGCCCACGCAGCCAGCGAGGGGTCTTTGTCACCCGAGGATTCACCACCCAGCCTGGGGACCTGGAAGGAGGCGGCTCAGGAGGGGGGTAGGGGCAGGGCTGGCCGGCAGCTCCCCTCGTCCCCACCGAGCAGTGCAGGCGCAGGGGAGCTCCAGGGACAGCCACCCGCCCCATCATCCCGCCTCTCACTTCTGTTTCTTGCTTCTGACCCCTTGTAAGGCGACACCGGAGAGGTAAGCATGGGGCATCCCTGCTCATCCCCTCTCCCCAAGTGACTCAGGCACCAGGGCATCAGATGCCAGGCTGGGGCCTCCTTAGGGCCTCTCCCATCCTCCTCCCCACGAAACTCGCTGCCTGCTGCCCGTCCCTTCCCTTCCCAGGCTTCTTTTTTTTTTTCCTTTTTAAAGATTTCATTCATCCATTCGTGAGAGACACACACGCACAGAGAGAGGCAGAGACATAGTCAGAGGGAGAAGCAGGCTCCATGCAGGGATCCCGAAGTGGGACTCGATCCCGGGACCTGGGGTCACGCCCTGGGCCGAAGGTAGGTGCTAAACCGCTGAGCCCCCCAGGGTTCCCTCTTCCCAGGCTTCTAGGCTGCAATCTTGGACTCCTCCCCGTGGATCGCCTGCAGTGGACAGTGTGCTCGCCGGACCGCGCCCCTGGCCCCCTCACCGCTGGGGCAACCCGGCCGAGCTTTGACTCCTGACAAGCCACACTGGGGATGCCAGCCAGCCTGCCTTCTAAGCTGACAGTTACGAGCCTGGCACCCCTGGCCTGCCACTCACAGTGCGACTTCCAGACTGGACACCCCATGAGACGACGAGCATGAAGCTCTGCGGCAGCGATGCTCCCAGCTACCTGGGCAGCTGCGAGAAGAGGGAACCGGAGACGCGGCCTTCCTAACAAGGACCCTGATTCCAGAAGTGACCCATATCAAGGGAAAACCTGCACCCACTTAGCAAAATGTGAACCGTGCAGGAGGTTGGCTAGACTCTGGGGTTAGACAAACCAAATAAGATTGATCATCAAAGTATCGGTGAAGACAAACTGGGCACGGGTATCAGAACACTGTGCGTTATTTAGGGCGTACAAAACTGGTAAATAGGGTGCAAGTTGGATCATCCTCAGCAAAGCTTTTTGTTTTCTCCTTCTTATCACAAATTTAAAATAATCTCTGGATAGTACACATCCAGAGGTGATGGTGGTCACGGAATGGCATGGATAGTCTCTGCCATTCATTTATTTTTAAAGATTTTATTTATTTGAAAGGGAGAGAGAGAGAGAGAGAGAGAGAGAGGGAATGAGCAGAGGGAGGAGCAGACGCCCCGCTGAGCAGGGCACCCAATGTGGGGGCTCCATCCCAGGGCCCTGGGATCGTGACCTGAGCCGAAGGCAGACTTAACAGTCTCCCCTATTTTAATAGACACCAAACACGTATACAATGCTTCTCCAACCCCCTCTACAACCTCCCAGCAGACGTAGAATGCTGCAGACCTGCAGGCTTCTCTCTGGGTCGGTGAAGCCCTCCTCTTACCTTTGAAGTCATATAGGATTACCAAGTTAGTGAGCTATTCAGGCTAATTTGACCTATTATTTTAATTAAGGAATTTAATTCTATATTATTCAAACTGATGAAACAGAAGTTCAGAAAGTATGGTTTCTATGAAAACCAAGTTGAGTGCCTTGGGAACCCTTTATTTACGAAGGTGGGATGCCAAGACACATGCCGTCGGATTAGGGGAGAGTGAGACGGCTATAAAAAAAATTTAGAGGGAAATGGGCAGAGATCTAGAATTCTACACTCAGAAGAGGTTTTAAGCCTTAGTATTATAAGATTCTTATTTTTATAAGACACACCTCAAAATACATTACACCGTATGTTTCTGTATGATTAGACACCAGGTTGTAAATAGGGATTTCCTGTTTTCTTAGTGTTTTTGAATGCAGTCATGGGAGCATGTGGAGGAAAAAAAAAAAGACTGAGAAAAAGTTACACAATAAATAACATCACAGAGAAAAAGTCATGAAAGGGTGGTCCTTAAGCTATTAATAGTAGTTATCTTGGAACAATTTTAGCTTTCAAGCATTTATGTTTAAATATTTTATGAGCATTTTACATAGTCACAAGAAAAATGAAGCAATTTCTCATTTTGGATTTTTTTTTGTAGTAAATAAAATTTTTTTTACTACAAAAAAAAAAAAAAAGCCCCCACACACACCACAGAGGAGACCATAAGACTAACTTAAGGGGAAAGAAAAATCAATAACTACACATTGCATGAAAATTACTTTTGGTCCTTGCTGACCTACTCTTACACAAGAGGGAAGGATTGCAGTAAATCCCCTCTATCACCCAATTCCCATCACCAAAAATCCGTTCTTCAAGGAACCAAAAGATCCGTTATTTCAAACCTGTAACATTCTCCGTTGGCAATACTCGGGCTCAGCTCCACACTTTCTAACAATGACTATATATATCTGCGTGTAGATCTCTCCGAGGTCTACTTGTGATTTCCAAGTCAGCTTGCCTTCTGGTGGATTTTCAGGGTTTAACTCCGAGCCAGTATTTCCTCCGAGCAATGTGTGTCACATGTTATAGTTTGTCTGTAAGAGCGATGCATTAGCCCGGCCCACAGATGGGGAAGGTCAGGTAGGAAGGTGTTAACTGCAAGGGTTTAGGGGACTTTAAATTCCAATGTCAGTTCCCATGTACAGAAAAGAAAAAATGCTTAAACAATTGTTTTTAAAGATTTTATTTATTTGAGAGAAAGAGAGTGAGCAAGAAGAGAGCATAGGAGGGCAAAGGAGGCAGGAGGAGAGGGAGAAGCAGGCTCCCCCACCGAGCAAGGGGCCCGAGGCGGGACTTGATCCCACCATCGTGACCCGCAGAATGCAGACGCTTAACTGACTGAGCCACCCAGGTGCCGCCACCTAAGCAAATCTTGTTTTTTTTTAAAGTTCACTTAGAAGAAAAAATGTAATAGGGAACAAATTCTAAAAGAAAAATTGTAACTTTGTAGAGAAGGACAAATACCATCTGATTACACTCCTATGTGAAATTGTAGAATCAAATGAACCAAGAGAGAAAAAGAGACAAAAAAAAAAAAAAATCAGTTTGTTTAAATACAGAGAACTGGTGGTTGCCAGAGGGGAAGTGGGAGAGCTGAGGAGGAAACAGATAAAGGGGATAAACAAGGGCACGTTCATCTGGATGAGCGCCGAGAAAGGTAAAAGTGAGTCGTTGAATCCGTTTATTGTACACCCGAAACTAATGCAATACTGTGTTAATTAAATGAATTCAAAAAATCAAAACTTGGCTACCATGCGGACTAATAATCCAACAAGGTCGGGGACCAGAGAGAGGAATCCGGTCTTCTATGGTCTGTTCTCGGGAAGTGAGCATTCATGCATTCTTGAATACTTTTTGCTAACATTTTCCCTTTTCCAATAAATCTCAACCCTTAGACTTCAGTGCTAAAAAAAAAAAAAAAAAAAAAAAGCCACTTTCCTCACCTGTGGCTTATGCCAGAAGCCACCCTCCATGCCTGGCCCGGCCTCGCCGCCCTCCTCACCCCGGCACAGGCCCTTGTCCTGTTTGACTCACTGGCACGCACACACACGCGCACCCCACAGGTGTGACCGCGTGTTTTGCTGCCGTATTTGATACGAATGCCAAGAGCATGCAACCCAAGCCCATCAAAAAAATGCAATCATTTCTCCCTGGGAAGAAAATACGGTTAATTCCCCGACCCTTTCCTCCGGGCAGTAGTAACTGGATTTGTCAGGTGCTGTGCAGTGGGCAGCGCAGGCAGCCAGAACCCGCGGTGCCAAAAGCAGAAGAGGTCAAACCCAAAGGTCGACCAGGTGCCAGGATTACCTGCTCGCAAACGACCCACTTCCCATTCCCCCCATCCCATGTCAAATGACCACAAACACAGGAGACATGATGTGGGGGAGGGATTCTGGACTTGGGCCCCGAGCGCTGGGTTCCAGTCCTGGCTCTGCTGCTGACCCACCAGATGGCCAGGGCCAGGGGCCGCTCTCCTCTCCTCGGTCTCTCACCCGTGCAAAGGGCCAGAAGAGGAGCGAGGAACCTCAAGAGCTCCTCCGGCCTAGTCCCCTGCAATTCCAGCACGCCGACCAGCCCTGGACAGCACTTTCCTACTTTCGGCTTTTTTTTTTTTTTCCTATTTTACACCTTTAGTTGGGCTAAGTATGAATTTTTGTTATCGCTGCCTAGCATGATTAGGAAAAAAAAAAAAAAAAAAGACCACTCTGTTACAAGACTGATCAAACATCTGCTCTAGTTAGTTTTTCCCTGTTTTACTGATGTAATCAATACACAATATTATAGGAGTTTAGGGCACACAATATAATGATTTGATAGATGCATGTATTGTGAGGTCATTACCACAGATTTAGTTAACGTGCATCACCTCACAGTTACGATTATTTTTTTCTTGTGATGGGAACTTAACAAGATTTACTCTCTTAGCAACCTCCCAATGGACCGTACAGTGTTGCCAATGATGGTCGCCATGCTCTACCTTCAATTCCAAGTCCAATCTACCTTATACCTGGACGTCTGTACCTTCTGACTACCTCCACCCATGTCCCCCACCCCCAGAAACCACCTGTTCTCTTTCTATGAATTCCTTTTATATTTATGTATTTATTTTTAAAGGATTCTTGTGTAAGAGAAATCATACAGGTGCAATAAAGAAACACAGAACCGAGGAGGGAGGAACGATGGAGCAGGACCGACTTCTGCGTGAAATGAAATTTGTGGTGAGTTGATACTGTTGATAAAGGATGTTATTAGACTATTTAGAATTACAAATGAGGTTAGAAGTACTGTTTGATATTAAACAGATTCCGTTTCACAATAATTAACAAGGGTAGAAAACTAAGCGTGCGAAATCACTTCAGAAATTTCCTTCGGCTCTTTCAGGCCTGCCAGGAAGACTGCGTGAGCCGCTTTTATGGCTTGTCCTATTCCTGAAGCCGGAGGAAGAGCCTCAGTCATCTGCAATTAATTACTCATTGAATTTTCTAAGCCATGATCATTTTTCCTTTTGAGTTTTCATCTAAATATCTCTAAGAACTTTTGAATATTAATTATAACAACACTGTCCTAAAATAATTTGGGGCTGTGATTAAAATCACATGCCCTAGATTTGGTGGCTCTCTTCAGGTGGGAAGCTTACAAAAAAAAAAAGAATCATTAGAAGAAGGTGAGAGCTTGGACACATGTTAACACCCATCAAGCCCCAAGTGAAGGGACGTGCCGTGTTTCCCCGAGTTAGCCTCGAAGCCGGCTTCACGCACGGTAGACCACATCCTGTTCTCCAAGGCCTCACTTAAGCTTGTGCCAAAATAATATATTTCATAATAATCTTTTACCTATCCACCCAAGGTATGGAAGAGATGAACTGATAGAGGACTCTCAGGGCCCAGGCCGGCAGGCAGGTGGCAACGGTCTGGGAGCTCCAACGAGACAGATTTTCCTTCCCGAGAGGTTTGGTATCTGTCTTATCCTCTCAAGAGGAGGGCAGTGAACATCAGGTGAGTCGTCTCCATGTGATGAGTGGCACACACCTGGGGAGTCGGAGGAGCCAGACTGCGCTTACGCCCAAGACAGCGGCCTCCATATGTTAGAAGATCTATTTTGGCTAGCAACGTTGGAACCTGGTTCGAGCATCAGGTTACCTGTTGGGGTCACAATAACTGGGGACGCAGTTTTGGTTTTATCTAAAGCGATCTATGGTGCCCAAGGTTCTCTGGGAGAGAGGGGCCCCCCAGGGTGGACATGAGGATGCTGGGGTATAACTGAGAAAGACCGAGGGCAACCCTGAAAGAGTCACCCAAGAAGTGTTCCAGTTACCGGGGCGCCTGGGGGGCTCCGTCGGTGAGGTGTCCAACTCTGGATTTTGCCTCAGCTCATGATCTCAGGGTGATGGGATCTCGCCCCAAACTGAGCTGGTCGGCCAGAGCAGAGGCGGCTTGTCCTTCCCGCTCCCCTCGTGGCCACGCTCGCTCACTCCCTCTCCAAGAGGTCAACTCTACAACATCTATGTGTGTCCCCATCCATCCACCAGGTGCCATGACGTCTGAGGCTCAAGTGGCACACTCATCTCCGCGGCCACCCTACAGGCCTCCCAAGCTGGACACTAGGTCAGAGAGCCGCTTCCTCCAGCTGGGCCCGCAGGACCGGGACACTCGGTCTTGGTGAGCCTCCACCTTCTCACCTGCGGGGCGGGATGATGGCTGGACATCCCACAGAACTACCGGAGAGCGAGAGGAGAGAAGGCGAGAGAAGGGCCGGAGGCAGGCGAGCGGCAGGAAGTCCTCGGGCGCCCCGACACCTGTACACCTGCTGCGGAGCACCTGGGCCCCCCGCAGCGCGGGCCTGGGCTCCTGCGTCCTGGGCCCAGGGCACAGCCCCCACCCCCACTCCAGGGCTACTCCTCGTCTTCTCTTTTTAAAGATTCTGTTTATTTATACGAGAAAGATAAGAAGACAGAGTGGGGCGAGGGAGAGGGAGAGGGAGAGGGAGAGGGAGAGGGAGAGGGAGAGGAGCCCCCCCGCAGACTTGGTGCTGCGCGGAGCCCCCTGGGGCTCGAGGGGAGGCCCCCACCCCCACCCCCGGGGAGGCTCTGAGCCCCCCCCAGAGAGCGCTGGTGAACCAGCGCCCCCAGCCCCACCCCCGGGGGAGGCTCTGAGCCCCCCCAGAGTCAGTGAACCAGCCCCCCCACCCCCACCCCCAGGGGAGGCTCTGAGCCCCGCCAGAGTCAGCCGGTGAACCAGCGCCCCCAGTCCCACCCCCGGGGGAGGCTCTGAGCCCCCCAGAGTCAGTGAACCAGCCCCCCCACCCCCACCCCCACCCCCGGGGGAGGCTCTGAGCCCCCCAGAGTCAGTGAACCAGCCCCCCCACCCCCACCCCCACCCCCAGGGGAGGCTCTGAGCCCCCCCAGAGTCAGTCTGTGAACCAGCCCCCCCCCACCCCCGGGGGAGGCTCTGAGCCCCCCCAGAGTCAGTCTGTGAACCAGCCCCCCCACCCCAACCCCCGGGGGAGGCTCTGAGCCCCCCCAGAGTCAGTCTGTGAACCAGCCCCCCCACCCCCACCCCCGGGGGAGGCTTTGAGCCCCCCAGAGTCAGCCGGTGAACCAGCCCCCTCGGCCCCCAGGACGGCGCCCGCCCCCCACCCCAGGCCAGCGTGGCCCGTCCCGCAGTCCGTCCGCAGGTGCCAGGCTCGGGCTCGCCCCGCCCCCCCGCGTCCTCGGCCTGGGGTCCCCCCCCAGGACCCCGCAGACCCGCGGCCACACTGACCACGACGCGGAGGCGCCGGAGATGCGGGTGCGGAGCGCGTCGGGGCAGGACGGGACCAGGATCCTGCAGCAGAGCCGGGCCTCCGGGGCAGGACGGGACCAGGATCCTGCAGAGGCGGCCCCGGGGCGGGGGGCGGGGGACGGGGGGGGGCTCCTCGGAGCGCTCGGCACCCCCCCCCCCCCGCCCCTGAGCACTTTCCCACCCGAGGGCGGGTCCCGGGGCGCGTCCCCATCGGCCCTGGGTCCCGGGAGCAGGCGGCTCACAGCTGCACACGCGCGTCCTGCTGCCCCGAGACAGGACTAAGAGGAGGAGAAGCCCCTGCACCCCCCCACCCCGGGACGTGGGGCCGCGAGGTCCTCACCGCCGCGGCTCCGGGACCTGAAGCCTCGGGACCGCCCCCCAACCCGCGGCTGCCCGGCTCTCGGGCGCCACCTAGCGTCCCGGGGGGCACCTGCGCCCAGGCCGGCGGCGCGGAGAACGCGGCTTCGGGGGGCGCGGGGAGCGGGGGCCTAGGACGCCTGTGCCCGGGGTCGCCCCCCCCCTTCCGGCACCTGCCGCCGCACCCACGGGCCCGCGTCCCGCCTCCTGGTCCGGTCGGTGGGCGCAGCGCACACGCTGGATGCCACGGCGGCCGGGGGGGGGGGGAGGGGACCGCGGCGCCCCCTGCCCGGACCCGGCCCCCCCACCCCGTCCTGCCGCCCGTCCCAGAGCGGGGGCTGCTGCGGAGGAAGGAGCGCGCTGAGGTCCTAGGACACTTTGATTCGCCGGAGCACTCAAATCGTGGCCGCCTTTTTTTTTTTTTTAAATTATTATTATTTAGACGTATTTATTAGAGAGAGAGAGAGGAGGAGGAGGGGGGAGGAGGAGTGGGAGTGAGGGGAAGAGGAGACAGGAGGAGGAGGGGGGGAGGGGGGGAGGAGGGGGAGGAGGAGAGGGGAAGGAGGAGGGGGAGCAGGAGGGGAGGAGGGAGAGCATGAAGAGGGAAAGGAGGAGGGGGAGGAGGAGGGGGAGGAGGGGGAGGAGGGGAGGAGGAGAAGGGAAGGAGGAGGGGGAGCAGGAGGGGAGGAGGGAGAACATGAGGAGGAGGGAAAGGAGGAGGGGGAGGAGGGGGAGGAGGAGGAGGATGGGGAGGAGGAGGGGGAGGAGGTCAAGCCGCCCCTGTGCTGCCCACAGAGCCCGGGGGGCCTCGATCCCACAGCCCTGACCTCACAAGCTGAGCCCAGACCCCCAGTCCCCCGGGGACCCGCTGAGCCCCCCACGGCGCCCCGGGGCAGCCGTCCTCAGGGGTGTGAGCGCCCCGTAACCCGGGCCTCGGCAGCCGCGTGGGGTGGCTCGCACCCAGGCCGGCAAGGCAAATCCCGGGCCTGTACGGCAACCGGGGATCCGCTCTTCACCAGCACCCCTCCTCCCGTGGGTGTTCGGTAGATCCAAACCCACCGCCACCCGCCCTCACTCACCCACCCTCCCTCCTCCACCCTCACCCACTCACCTCACCCACCCCCACCGTCCCTCCCCTACCCGCCGAGGGACCTGGAACCTTGCATCTGACCTCTCTGTGCTGAAGCTTAGCACCTGTCACCTGGGGAGGGTAACCGCTATCAAATTTTCGGGGTGAGGACCGTGTTCCTGTATGGACACAAAACCAGTCACTTACCTTGGTACAAGTGCTAACAACGCTGTCGTAGAACTGATATTTAAACCTCAACTTTCAAGAAAAAAATTAACAAAGGGGTTGATTTCCTTCATCTGAAATAACTAGGAACTACTACATTTTATATTGTTTAGAAAAATGTCATCTTCTTGAAAGATCTGTTTGATAGAAGGATTTCTGGGGTTTTCGGGTGAGTTTTTTGTTGTTGTTTTTTGAAGGATTTCTGTTTTAAATAATAATGATTTCCCCTGATTTCTTTCTGTATGTGTGTGTTCTACCAAATGCCTGTGGTTATGGGGTGGCTCCCCCGGGAAAGTGCTTTCAGGGGGATGGGCGGGACCGTTCTCCAGACTGGATTGATGAAGAACTAAATCCTTTAGAGAAATGTAGTGACTTACCCAAGTGGACAGAGCTGATGTGTATGGAAAACCAACAAAACAAAACAAGCAAATAAACCCAACCCGAATCGCCGTCCAGCCCCGTGTATAACCACTGTGCAACACGGCCTTCCTGCTGATAAATGGTGTAAGCCAGTTTCTCTAGATACTTCAAAGTGAAAATCCCAGATCCTAAAGCAAATTGCTTCCCTTCTCTAAGTCTCCGTTTTCCTCACATAGATGATGACAGTGATGGGGTCAGGCAATCCAGAATGCTGAAAAATACATGCTTTAAATTCCGGTGTTTCACTTTATAAACCTGGCTGGTGAATCTAGAAATGTATTTACTTGATATTTAAAAATACACCTGCTCGTGATTTTTTTTTTGCTCGTGATTTCTCTCTTGCATTCTCTAATTAATAGGTGTTCTAAAAGTTATCAGTTACAAATATTGGTCCAACAAAAATTGATATTTGATATTATCTAACTCAGAATTTAAAAAGTATAAGAATATCTGTTCTTGTGCAGATAGCATATTAACTCTGTATTTGGTCATTTTATTAATGCCCGAGTTTTCTATAAGCCTAGATATTTAAAACACCAATACCCACATGGTCTAACTTATTAAAATCTACAATGTATTAAATGTCTAAGAAAAATCTATATGATAAAACTCACTTATTGATTTATTCCAGATACTCACTCACTTTATTTAATGGCAAAAATGTCACCTCTTAGGTTGTTTAATCAATCATCAGCCAGTCTCAATTTCTTTATTTTGGTAGACGCAAAACAATAGGGAAATCTGCACAAATCAACCTGATTATTAGCAAAAGAAAACATTACCTGTTGGAATTTTGTTTTTATTGTCAAGTCAGCCAAACATTTATAATAGAAACAACAAAAAATGTTAGTGAAACTTTACATTTTTTTCATTTATTTTTTATTTATTTTAATTATTTTTTAACATTTTCTCCTAGTGTTTTTTTTTCTCAATTTCTATGTTTCTTTCTTTCTTTCTTTCTTTCTTTCTTTCTTTCTTTCTTTCTTTCTTTCTTTTTTGTTTAAACATTTCATTCATCCATTCATGAGAGACCCAGAGAGAGGGGGGCAGAGACACAGGCAGAAGGAGAAGCAGGCTCCATGCAGGGAGCCCAAAGTGGGACTAGATCCTGGGCCTCCAGGATCACTCCCTGGGCTGAAGGCGGTGCTAAATCACTGAGCCACCCGGGCTGCCCTATTTTTTAAAATTTAAGTAAGCTCCATGCCCAATGTGAAGCTTTACCTCATGACCCCGAGATCAAGAGTCACGTGCTGGGGTGCCTGGGTGGCTCGGTGGTTGAGCATTTCCCTTTGGCTCAGGTTGTGGCCCTGGGGTTGTGGGATCGAGTCTTACCTGCATCGGGCTTCCTGCAGGGAACCTGCTTCTCCCTCTGCCTGTGTCTCTGCCTCCCTCTCTGTGTCTCTCATGAATAAATAAATAACATCTAAAAAAAAAAAAAAAAAGACTCACATGCTTTACCTACTGAGCCAGCCAAATGCCCCAAAGCCCTGTATTCTTTAACACTCAATTAATACATATCAAATAATTGGAAAGGGCCTACCTGCTATTATAGTGCTGACGTAGTAGCACTAAACCCAGTCCAAGGCCCCATAAATCATCCTATAGAGCTGAGCCTACTCAATGGATGGGCCAAGCATGTGAAATTGGTAGAGCTGGTAAGATAAGGGACTTGCACCTACAACAAGTTAACATGATATAATAATTATATCTGGTGTAGAAGGAAGAAGAGGAGGACTCCCCCCATCCCTGACCTCCCACTGTGAGCTCTAGGATCTTTCACAAAATACTCTTTGCATCCTCTTCACGGTACTCATAACTCGGACGTGCTTACTTATTGGGTCTCTTTCCCCTCAAAAGTCAGGGTCCTGACCTCAGGAATTACCCTGTCTTCTCACTCCTGTAGCCTAGTACCTGCACTAGTGCCCGACACAGGAAAGATGCTCGGAACACCGTTACTGAGTAATGAATGAAATCAAGCAAGTGGGTAAACCATGACCTTCTGTTTCTAAGTATTTTTTTTTTTTTTTAGTCCCTACCTACCCCCTTGCTCTGAGTTACTGTCCTGTCTGTGGCTCCACCCATTATAGGCAATTTCCTCTTGCTTGGTTAACTCCTAGGCCTCAATCTGAAAACTCTTTAGAGCCGAGGACAGCCAGGGGTTGTTCAGTGTTGAGCCGTCAGCAGCCTGCTTGTGGGCTCTGAGGACCCCCTACACCCTACACTTGAAGGACACAACTTTCCTTGTGGGTGAGAGGTACTTCAGGATGGCTCCACCTCCCCTGGTGACACTCTGCAGTGTTCGTCGTAGACTACACGTTCTCACTCGGGAACGTGGGTTCTGTGCTCCCCGCCATGTCTAGAGTTACAAGGTTCTTCCGCTACTGAAAGACTTGCATCTTAGAAGCATCATCTTTCGTTAAGGGATGCATATAATGTCCAGCATTCTGACCCATGACTTAGGAAAGGGATGTGCCTGCACCGAATCACCGCTTCCTAAATGCATAGCTACCCTCGGACGCGGTCTACTCCACTCCTAGGCCTCCCCAATCTGCAGTAGTTCAGGCAAGGCTCACATCCAAACCACATGTGAGGGCAACAGGCCCATCATCGGGCCTTTCCATACTCCACGGCCCTCTGGTTACCTCCACTGGGAAGTAGATCTCACGGTGCCAAGTCTAAGGAGAGGGCAGTGACTGCAGCAGGCCACAGGTACTTTACGCTTTAGTGTGGACCGTAAGGCCAACCCTCATCTCATGCTTTGGGAGTTGGTGAGCATAAGCTGCACAAAGAAGGCGATCCCTTCCAAAGGAGGCACATACAGTCAGGCAAACTGTAGCCTTGTCGGTACCACAGAAGTATCACTGGGGACCTGGGCGTGTTGTACCCATTCGTTGCCTGGCCATGCTCGGTTGTCTCCTAAATTGCACTTGATGTCACTTGAATCAGGCCCTTTTTTATTTTGTCAACGTAGACAAACTAGAAACCCATGGTCACGGCAGAAGAGACCTACAGAACTTCCGGAGCTCTATCTATGGGAGGGTCCATACTCCACGCACAGGGATGAGAGTGCCTAAGAGGCTTCTTATTTTTTTTATTTATTATTTATTATTTTTTATTTTTTAAGAGGCTTCTTAAATCACAGATTCCTGATCCATCATCTCAGAAAATTTTGATTCAGGCAAAGTGACGTGGAGCCAGAGAACCCGTGCTCTTTCAAAGGTTATTCACTACCAGCACTTCCACCCAACCCCTCAAACACCCGCCCCCACGACATCTGAAGAACATTCGTTTTGGGAATCCACTGACTAAACTAAACCACACTCCTACGAGCAATTCCCAAAGCAACAATAACTAAGTCATTTTGCTCTCTCTCTCTCTCTCTCTCTCAATCTCTCGTTCATTCACTCACTCATTTGTGCATCAGGCATGATGATAAAAATCTGCAGGAAAATAAAGATGAATGAGATACAGTGTCCGTGGGCAGGGCTAGCGACGTGGCTGTGGGGTCAAGGACAAAATAAAAAGGCAGGGCCCCTTGTTCCAAAAGTAGTAAGCATTTCGAGACAATGACGGCCGAGCATTAAACCAGGCACAGGTCCCTTGTGGACCCGGGCCAGGCATGTCCACAGCGGGAACCCGGGGACAGAAAGGGTGTCCCCAGAGCACTGTGGGAAGGGCTTCATCTTGCTCTCGAAACGAGAACTCGCAGCTCTGCCCATGACACTGGCCTTGCTGTGTGTACAAGCAGAGCCTAGAACATTTCCACTGAGAACTGGTGTCCAAATAGGCAATAGAGACCCTTATCATTAAGCAAGAGTCTCTGTTGCAGTTGGTTCTTCTAGGTAAGTAACTGGTCCCAACACTTCCAGGGAGGAAGCTTCAAACCACCACCGCCACAGACCAACAAATTACCATTCTCCAATTACTTGGGGATCTCCCTGGGTGCTACGGCTTTCTAGAAGCTATAAAAATTAATCCTCAGGAATAAAAGCATAGGCACAGGCATAAGCAAGTGACATCCACGAGTTCATGAAAAGGGAAAAATAAGTCTACATTTCTACTTTACTCACAATACCTTCCTAACATCCTTGCTAATCTTCTAAGGAAATGAAAAAAAAAAAAAAGAAAAAAGGAAAGAAGAAAGAAAAGAGGAAAAAAGTGTGAAGATTTTCATTGAAGCCAGCCAGCTTGAAACCTGAATTAATCCAAATGTGCTAAATAAATGAGCTCTTCCGTACTTCAGAACATTATTCTTGTTAAGCCATTTGTCAGACTCCTATTCTGACGTTTCACGTTAGTAACCATCATGACTTCATAATATGTCATTTGAGACACGGATGACTGTTCAGTCGTATGGATTTGAGGGATCTGTAAACCCAAATCTTGGTGTTTATCTGTATCCTTTTAGGGCCAAAGAGGAGGAGAAAAGAGCACAGACCCAAAGCATGACCGGAACGCTTGTCCTTTGGTAACACGGTGCTTACGAGTTCTCCGTGTGGCTCGTGATGGTTGGGGTCATGACATTAGCTGCCAAAGTGCCAAAGATTTGGTTCTTTTGGGTGCATTTGGTACATTTACTATTTCATGGCTGCTTGGCCTTATTTGCATTCTGACATAATACTCAGCTTCAGAACATCACAGATAGCAATCAACAAAATTAAAATGAACACAGTTTCACTGTGCGAAATTGTGGTAGAAGGGAAGCGTGTTCTCTGAGCAGAAGCACATATGGGGCACCAGGGCTCTGTAGTGTTTTAAAAACACCTGCCCAGATGCTAAAGAATGTTTCCTCCCTGCACACAGAGGAGGAAGAGCCAGGAAAGGAGACATCCCGGTGCCATTTCCAGCAGGCGCTTGTGCATTTAAATTTGCTCCCCCGAAAACCATGGAAAGGCGGTGGAACATGACCTGTTCATGCCCCTGTCCTATGTAAAAACCTCAGTTTTGAGAAAAAAGGAAAAGGGAATCACATGTACAGATTTAAGATTACTTATAGTAAGTGAAAGAAAATTTACAAACATACCAAGTTTTCTAAGGAAAAGAAAAATATTTCTGCCAAATTGAACACAGGGTCCTTTTTGGACTGTTTTTTTTTTTTTTTTGAAGTCTATTGATAGATAGATGTGATGTACATCCACTAAACAAGATCCCAGTGTAGAGTTTTTCTTAAAACTGAGACTGTAAAAAAACAAAACAAAACAAAACAAAAAAAACAAAACAGACTGTAAGAAAATTGGTATCTGTTACTTCAAACTTACTAGTCAAAACATCTTCTACGCGCCTTACTCAGCAAAGCCCATAGGATAGTTTCCAAAGCATTTCAACTAAATAAGGTTTCTTCACCATCATTCTTTTTATTTTTTTTTAAAAGATTTTATTTATTTTAAAAAATAGAGAGAGAGATCGGCAGAGACACAGGCAGAGGGAGAAGCAGGCTCCCTGCAGGGAGCCCGATGCAGGACTCGATCCCGGGACCCCGGGGTCACACCCTGGGCCGAAGGCAGCAAGCCTGGGGAATTTGACTTGGTAAGTCTGGGGCAAGACCCATGCATGTTTGTTTAAATAAAATATTTTTAAACTCACCAGGCAGCTCTGAGACTCAGATTGCTAAGTCTTCGAACCACTGTTCTAAAGGCATCGTTCTCAAAGTGTGGCCTCCAGACCAGCCGCATAGGCAGCATCTGAGAACTGGTGGTGACAGCACTTCTGGATCACCACCCAGACCTGGATTAGAACCCCCTGGAGGAGGGGCCATGATTCTGGGTCATGGTAAAGTCTGAGACTAGCTATTTAATTCAAAAACGAATTAGGCCAAATTCCTTTGTCTTGTAATTAGTAAAACGAAGCATCCAGACCTCTCACCAGATTTTCTCTTATAGTTTCTTTATTCAACACACAAATCAAAATAAACCTCAGAAATTTATTTCTCCCTCAAAGGACCTAACAGCTGCTACTTTGGACACGTTTCTATAAGCAGTCGCTCTGGCCTCCTTGAGCTCAGCCTCCAGGTCCCTCCCTGGGTTAGGACAGAGGTCAACAAACTTTTGCTATAAAGACCCAGGTAGTAAGTGTTTTCAGCCCAGCAGGCCATGTGGTCTCTATCACAGCCACTCAAGTCTGCCATTCATGGCCCATAAATGATGGGTGTGGCTGTGTTCCAATCAATAAAACTTTATTCACAGAAACAGCAGTGGGGCCAGATTTGGCCCAAGAGCTGTAGTTTGCTGAGTCCTGCAATTAAGAAATAACGGCCACTGGTTGGGGTGGGGGTGGAGAGGAATGAAATCCCATCCCTGACCCGTGAAGGCACATTCTCCCAGGAGCACAGACTTCCCCAGTCTGGAAGCTGCTTCCAGGTGAAGGAGAACACATGATAAAGATAAGGAGAGAGAGAAAAAGCTGTGTGTCTCATTTATCCATTTATAACTTATTCACACAGAAATACTAATCAGGTGCATTCTATGTGCCTGGAACCAAACATCAAAGTCCTACCCCCATAAACCCAAGTCCAACAGAAGACAAAAATAAAAGTTGAAAACAATGTTCTGTGACACAGCCAGACAACGAAATATTATTCAGCACTCCAAAGAATGAGCTATTATGTCATGGGAAGGCTACGGGAAAACAAATGCATATTACTAAATGAAATGAGGCCGATCTGGAAAGACTGCAGACTGTGGGATTCTACGTATGGGATGTTCTGGAAAAGCCAAAATGATGGGGTCAGTAAAACCATCAGTGTTACCAGGGATTAGGGGAGAGATGAGTCAACAGACAACAAAGGACTTTTAGGCAGTGAGACTTCTGTGTATGATACGATCCTGGGAGATCCATGCATTATAGATTTGTCCAAACCCATAGCATGTAGGAAATGAAGAGTGAACCAGAAAGTAAACCATGGACTCTAGGTGAGGACAATGTGTCCATGGAGGTTCGGCCATTGTGACAAATGTCCTACCCTGGTGAGGGATGTTAATAATGGGAGAGCCTACGTGTGTGGGGGGGGCAGGGAGTACATGGGAAATGTCCCTGATGATCTCAATCATGTTTTGAATTTAGAAAGTACCCTGAAAATAAAATCCTTTTAAAACACCAATATTCCCAAAGCACAGAGTGAAGAAGAGATCTGCTAGGACTAGTAGTAGAGGGATATTAGAGTGGAAAAATAATGCCAGTGAGACGGCTGATACTCTTGGTCCAATCATGACAGTTTTATTCGAATAAGTTACACCTCCTGATGCATTAATTCATGGCCCTCAGCTCATGGTTTCAGGGGTAAGTGAACTAATTGCTTTAGGAGCCCACAAGGCTGAAGGAAGAGGCCTGGCCCCAAGGGGGGCCCAACTCTGTCATAACAGTAATAATGACCCCAAACAGCATTCTTCTTTTCTCCCATCAGGGCCCCTTGGTTGGGGTCTTGCTATTAGGCTGTACATTCAAAGAGGGTAACCCCGTATTGTATTCATCCTTTTATCTGCAAGAACTAATGTAGTATCAGGCACACGGAAGGCACACAATAAATAGCATATCATAACATGAAATGAATAAATTGCCATGTATCAAGCAGCCACTAAAAACAAAAAAATGCTTTAAAATTGATCAAATTGGGCAGCCCAGGTAATTCAGTGGTTTAGCGCTGCCTTCAGCCCAGGGCCTGATCCTGGAGACCCGGGATCAAGTCCCATGTCGGGCTCCCTGCATGGAGCCTGCTTCTCCCTCTGCCTAGGTCTCTGCCTCTCTCTATGTCTCCCATGAATAAATAAATAAAAATCTTAAAAAAAATAAAATAAAATTGATCAAATTGCTTTGGGAATATAGAAGACTGGCAACCCCTGAGGAAGCCACTAGGTCTGGACCTCTAGGAATGAACAGGATGATGCCACTTGGAGAACAAGGAGAAAGATATTGCAGGAAAAAAAAAAAGAAAGAAAGAAATTGCAGGTAGAGGAAACAACAGGTGCAGAGGCAAAAAGTTCAAGACTAAACATTTAGGAAACAGAGAAATTCAACATAGCTGGGCCATAGGGTGCAATGGTGAGGAAAAAGAAGATCTACAAAAAAAAAAAAAAAAGAAGGCAAACTGAAATGTACCTTACGTCTGAGAAGTTCAGAGATTATCCAAACATTGTACCATATAATTGGATCAAACACGTAAAAATAAGAAGCCCCCATAAATCACTCTGGCTGTGGCGCAGAGGCCGGTAGTCCTGCAGGAGAGGAGCATGCTTAGTGCACCTGCACCCAGCGAAAGAGCTTCACGACCAACGTAGTAACCAGCAGAATGGATGGGGGGGGGGGGGGGCGGGGACGGAGATGGAGAGGCTTTTCTGAATTTGCAAAGGTCTCCTTTTCTATTAGATTAGGAAGAAGGAGCTAAGGAAGATTATGCCCGTTCTCATTTGGGAGACTTTAGAACAGGCAAGACTCTTAGTGGAGTCAGGAACTAGAGCAGGAGAAGCAAGCCGACCTGGAAAACGGAGATAGACCCTAATGTGTCGTGGAGACGTTGAACTTCAGATATTCGGGAGAGGACAAAGCGGAGCCCCAAATGTCTAGTAGTGTAAGTCATACGAAGTCACTCTGAAAGCTTGAAAACACAGTGCAAACTACAAGTATTCTTAACAGTGGCCAATACATGACACACTGTGACATGTAAGGCACGTTGAAACCGGAGCAGGAGGTAAAGTGGTCACGTTTTTAGGGAGCCATTGAGGATTACCGCCAGATTTCTCCCCCAGGAGGTGAAGGCCTATCAACAAAAACCCAGAAAAATAAATATCTGGTCCTCTCAGCCTCCAGATGAGCCTTGCTCCAGCTGCGGCCGGCCTGGCCGACCAAACTCCCCGAACTGCCGTCATTAGTGTAAAGATTCCGGCAACGGCAACAGGGTCAAATCCGCAGGGATTTGGGGTCAAATCTAGCCTTCCCAACCCCAAGGGATGTTGTGTTGTTGATGTGGGACATGGGAGGGGGTGACTTTAGTTTATAAGATTATTTATTTGAGAGAGAGAGAGAGAGAGAGAATGTCCAGTACGCTCCCCACTGAGCGCGGAGCCTGACACGGGGCTTGACCTCATGACCCTGAGGTCGCGACTTGAGCCGAAACCAAGAGTCAGCCACTACCGACGGAGCCACCGGCGCGCTGGGAGGGGATGGTGTATTGGGACCGCCTTGGCCACAGATCACAGAGCCCTGGCACCTGGGGAGCATAGTAAAAGATTTAACAAAAACTGAAGGGACTCTATGGCACATGAACGAATGTTCTCATCCAGACTCAGGGGAGACATTTTCTAGTTTATTTGAACCACAAGGGGTCTTATCAGAATATCCGGAATAAACTAGTTTCCTAAAAATAATACATTGGCTTCAAAAGGGATTCAGGGGTTAGAGACCAAGAATATTCATTACATGTAAAACTGAGCGGTAAGATTGGGGGATATTTCATTTCTTTTGGGAACAGGTCCGCGTATTTTGTAAGTCTTCTAGAGGACAGCTACCAAAAATATTATTACGGGGCGTCAGCGTGGGGGTAGGATCACGATTTAAAATCTCCAGGGACACGTCTGTGTACTTTTTTTGGGTTTTCTAGAAGAAAAATACATTAGTTCTGTCATCAGAAACAAAACGGAGTTGGCAGAGGAGCGACGGGGTCTCCTTCGGCCCCCTCCGGGGCCTTGGTCCCAGGGTACAACACCTGTCACAGCACGTCCTCTGCTTTCTCTCTGCCCCACGTGGTGCAGCCAAGCGCTCCCCGGAGAGACCTACGGAACCCAGCGTCGATGAGGGTGCCCTCCTGGGCCTGGCCTAGGGCTCCCCCACCTGCCCTGGCCCCCCCACCCCGACACACCTTCCCTGCCCCCCTTCCCCCGCCCAGGGCTCCCTGCAGCCAGCCACGCTGCTTCTCATCGGCTCCAAGAACAAACCAGCCACCGGGCCTCAGGCCTCCTCCTCCCCCCATGCTGGTCCCAGATCACGCAGGGCTCCCGAGGGCCCACCCGACGGTGCGTTCTGGCTGCCTCCCGGCACTCACGAGGGCCCCACAGTATTTGATCTCCTTCCCAGTTTCAAACACTGTCCTCGCCCCCCGAGAGCAGGACCCACACTCCTCTCGCTCACACGTCCGTCCTGAAGATCACAGCAGAGCCCGCCGCACACAGACACACCGCGACTCCCACCGGCCGGGGGTCATCAGCCGGCAACACCTTACCTGCACGTTGGCTGCAGGTGTATGTTGTGCTCGAGGAAGTGAGACAGGGCCTCTCCCTCTGGCCAGGCCGCAACATCGCCACGGCCGGGCTGCCCGATGTACTGGGGCAGAAGCAGAGAAGAGGCTTTAGCTCGGAGGGTGCTCTCGATGCCTTTACCAAAGGCCACTTGGAACTGGATGCCGCTAAGCCATTCGCCGGCTTCCCTCTGCATGCTTACATTTTTTGGCTTACGATTTTTTTTTTTTTACGTGTGATATAAGACATTAAACCACGGTAATATGAGACACCGCAAGATGAAGGAGGGAACAGAACGTAGAGGCCCATGTAGCCCAAAAGGCAGGTAGATTCAAACTGGATCTGTCCTCCCGCCTCCCGTTGCTGAGCTCTTCGGCAGCAAACAACGTCGGGGAAACGACGCCGGGCTTATCCTCAGACCTTAGGATGGGATTGTGTCCCCACTTAAATCCCCAGCAGTGACAATCTGAAAGTTGCTGGCGGGGCTAAACGCTAACTGTGCCCTTGAAGATGACCCAGGATCCCTGGGACTGTGGACATAAATACATCGACTCCAGAACCAGCTTGATCTGGCTTCTGGCCTAGAGTCCAGCTACTACTTGAGTATTTCTAGTTCATAGGGGCACAGCGATCCCTTCCCTACATTGCCACAACCAAAGCTAAGAGTTGTCCTAAATAATGGAAAACTCATTTATCAAATCAAAGGCAATCAGTGACTGATTAACACCTTTCATGCCATACAAAGAGAGTTGATTAGCTCTTTTTAGACAGCTTCTGATGGAAGGGATAGCTGAGAACGTTCTATATAATTATGAAAATTAAAACATTTCTTTTAGGATTTTATTTAGTTATTCATGAGAGACCCAAGGAGAGGCAGAGACCCAGGCAGAGGGAGAAGCAGGCTCCCTGTGGGGAGCCAGATGCGGAACTCCATCTCAGGACCCCAGGGTCACGCCCTGGGCTGAAGGCAGACGCTCAACTCCTGAGCCCCCCAGGGGCCCCAAAATGAAGATTTCTGATCATGCGGTTCCTCTACTGAAAGTATGTGGGCTTTATCCTGATCTGGGTTTTGAGAATAAGCATATTGCAGCCGAACTGGGTTCGATCCTGAACACTACTTGAGCCTGTCTGCAAAGCAGTGGCAGAAGTAGAGAAGCAGATGTCAGTTCTCATTGAACGAAGAAGGAAAAGACCAGAAAACACGCCTCTAGGACCAGGCACTAGGAAGCTTTGATTGCTAAGAGGAAAAAAGAAATCCATTCTGTGCCAAGTGTTTCCTTCACAGCCTGAGGCAGTTTGTGAAATTCCCCCCCCCCCCAACTGTTTTCTGTCTGATGCGGGAGAGACGGGGACAGTGGGGAGCGGGCACAGGGGTGGCACGGCCCCTCGGCCACCAGCAGCCCCTCTCGGGGACACAGAATGACCTGCACGCGAATCCTCCCCGCGGGACACAGCTGGACGATGGGGGGACCCACTGGCCTACCTGAGAGCCGGAAGTACAGCGACTTCCTGTCCCATTTTCTTCTTCTGCCAATGGCTCATTGGGACACGGCGCTGGTGGCCACCGGCAGTGCTGAGTGTCAGAGCAAACCGACGGGGCAGGTGCCCGCCCGCTGCGGGGGGACAGGCAGCAGCACCCCTTGCAGGAGGCCGTGGCGGGCGGAGGCAGGCCTGGGGGCCGGCTTTCCTGGCTGAAGCCCGGGTCCCCCGAGGCTCCCGACAGGCCACTGCAAGCCCACCTGTGCTCCGGGCACCCCGAGGCGGGCGCCTCATCAGCAGGCCGAGGTCAGGGGTCAGGCCACCAGCCTCGGAGGCCCCGGCTGAGAACGCACACTGGGGTGTGGACGGTGGCGCCAGGATAGTCACCCCAGGACAGGAAGCGGGGAAGGGATTTCTCCAGGCCCTGGGCCAGAAATGCACTTTTATTTTTTTTTGTTTTTATTTTTTTTATTTATTTATGATAGTCACACACACACACACACACACACACACACACACACACACAGAGAGAGAGAGAGAGGCAGAGACACAGGCAGAGGGAGAAGCAGGCTCCATGCACCGGGAGCCCGATGTGGGATTCGATCCCAGGTCTCCAGGATCGCGCCCTGGGCCAAAGGCAGGCGCTAAACCGCTGCGCCACCCAGGGATCCCCAGAAATGCACCTTTAAAGCACTGCATCCCCTCCGTGGAACAAAGCCTGTGGCACTCGAGGCAGCTGGTTCTGATCCCTACAAAATAAACTAGAAATAGGAATTCTTAGGTCAGGGCAAACCTGATCCCTCAGCCTTTCGTACTAGAGGTTGTTCACCTGTACATGGTACATGCGCCCACAGGGGAAGGCGGCACAAACACCTGTCAGACTACTATAGAAGGCTTCGGGGGAGGAGGCGCGGGAGGCGTAGGCGGGGGAGGTTAAGACGTGCTTCTTGTGAGGCGCACGGGGTAACGCAGGGAATCGTGGGGTCATTACATTGTTCACCTGAAACTAATATAACTTTCTCGTACTTGAACGTAAAATGTTTGATTGATTATACCAATGAAGCTATTTGGAAATGGAGTTTTCTGGTAATTACATATTAAGTTTCTTTATATGCTATAGGGGTATTCATGATTTTTATTGCTTTTTGTGTCTGTTTTTATAATTTAAGTCTTAAAAATGTATCCATTTATTCAAAGTTATTAAATATATTTACATAAAAAAAAAACTTAAACGACTAAACATCCACCCTCCGCCATTAACTAAAACAAAAAGGTCTTAAAAGCAGTAATCTGTCCAGAAATTCTTTTTTTTCCCTCCAGTTGAGTTTTTCCACGAAATATTTCCTTATCTTTTTCCTTCCTCTATTGCCGCAAGTTTTGCATTTTGTTTGTTTCAGTTTTGGTCCCCGCCTCTCGAGAAACAACGTACTGTTTCAAGTGACTTGTTACTGACAAATTTATCTTTAAATTACCGGGGAAATGAAGAAATCTAATAGTAGATTAGGAAGGCCCACATTTTTCTGCACCATTTGGTGGCAATGGCCCAAGGCGAGGGAACGCTCCTAGACACCCCCTCGCTTACTAGGTGGTGGTTTCCCTGGAAAAGTGATCCTTTCTCTCAAAACCTCCAGCTGAATGAACAGTAATGACAACTGCAGCCACTATTAGGGGACACTCTGGACAGTCTCTTCGGGACTGCGGAGTTTACATTTATTGGAACGCTCCCTGTTTATGCTCTGAAAAGCCCCTTTCTTTCTGTTCTCTTTCCACGAAGATCCATCTGAAGATGTTGACTCCACCTTTCTCAGAAATACTAATATGCAATGACAGAGAGGATTCCCGTGTTCTTTAGTTTTAAACTGATGCCTCTGCGGATAAGCTATCCTGCTCAAGACCCCGAGAATGTGAGGGCGGCTAATTTTTTATTTTTCTTTAAATATGTGGACTCCTATTGATCTCTCAGGGGGAAAACCCCGAATATTTTGCTTCTACAAATAACCAGGTGACTGTCAAATGAACATTTCCTTTCTGGTCGGCTGAAGTTCAATGCTGTGCAGGGTGGATGTTGAGTTTTAATAATCTCTCTTGGCTGTAAGTGAAATCATGATCATCTTTGAAAAGGCTGCCGATTACGATAAACATTTGCCTATACGGCATAAAGTACCTTTCCCTGGATTATGCTGGGAATTTCTTTTTTTTTTTTTTCCCCAAGTGCTTTTAACCTCAGCTCCTGAACAGAGACCCGACTTGCACCCGGCAGGTCGGGCAGGTTGGGGCCGGGGTGCAGGGTAAGAGACGCCGCAAAGACCCCTCACGCGCATCAGTATCCTGTAGGGACGTCCCAACCACACGGAGAGCCTCGTGACTCAGCCTTCACTGAAGGCCGCCTGGCGCCCCGAGAACAGGGCCAGGGGTCCGCTCGCTTCCTCGCTGTGGCTTTGAGGCCCAGCAAAGGGGAGCGGCAGGCGCGAGCTGTCCTTACCTGCCGTGCAGGCGCCACCCAGACGCTGTCTCGCCTCAGAGCCAGGCCACAGCCAGACGCCGGGGCGACAGGAGGTGAAGGAGGGGGCCAAGGTTGGAGCTGCTGTGAGCATCTTCCCAGGACATACCTCCTTTCTGCGGCTCAGAAAGCCGACGGCTGCCCCTCACCCCCCAGGGCTGAGCACTGGCCCGCCAGTTGTGGCCCGGAGCAGGTGCTGGAGGCACACGGTGTAGGGTGTGCACCAGGAGCAGGTGCTGGAGGCACACGGTACAGGGTGTGCACCAGGAGCAGGTGCTGGAGGCACACGGTGCAGGTGCTGGAGGCACACAGTGCAGGGTGCGCACCTTGGGGGTCCAGCCAGTGGAGTCCGTCCATGACCAGGGCTGTGCGGCCGCAGCTGACAATCCAAAAACTGCGGGTTCCAGAGCGAGGGCCCTGCTGCCGCATGGTCCCCGGAGCCCCCTGAGCCCCCGGAGCCCCTCGAGCCCCCACCACTCCGAGCCCCTGGAGGCCCCGCCACCCCAAGCCCCTGAGTCCCTGGAGCGCCCTGAGCCCCCCGAGCCCCCTGCCACCCTGCCACCCTGAGCCCCCCAGCACCCCAAGCCTCCAAGCCCGGCCAGTGGCCCCCTGCTCCTGAGCATGCTGCAAGCTCCCGGCTCCCGACCGCCCTTCCAGGGCTGGATTGAGAAGCAGGAAGGGGGGTGTGCGGACTGGGAGACCCAGGGGAGTGGCTGTCCTCAGCTGGCAGGTGGGCTTCCCCCGGCCCCCACCCCCAACCACAACGGAAGATAAAGGACCTACTGGGTGGTAGGTAGCGGGTGTTGATGGCGAGGGTGACAGAGCTGTCTGGCTCGCAGTGTGTAGTCTTTCTCTGCCCAATTAAGTTGTCTCTGGGGTCCAGCTGTAGTGGAGGCACCGAAAGGATTTTAACCCTAGAAAAACCCATCACTCAGCGACCGTAGAAACTGCCTATATTTGAAGGTCCGAGTAAGAACCGTGTCCTGAGTCGACTGACAATCTACGCCATGAAATCTGCCTAAAGACAAAAACAAATGTATAAAGTGTGCAATTTTTGAGATTTAAGTGTTAATGTATTTCATCATAACTACACTTGAAGTTTAAATCCGTCAGATGGCAAGGGGCGCACGGCCCGCATGTTGCTTACTCAGGACGGAAATCCCAATCCTTGGCCAGCGCTCCGAAGGCGGCCAGGGCTCCGAGATGCGGGCTTGACAGTGACTGGCCATTGCCTGTAGGCGGCCCAGGAAGGCTGAAGTTCTTGAGCTCGATATGAACTCTGGACCCTCTCAGCTTTGTGTTTGGGGCTGGCCAAGTGTCTGATTATAGGAATACACTTAACTTTTGTCGAATAAGTGTCCTATGCATAAACAAATTATTTTTAAAGTAAGATTTTATTTATTTATCCATGACAGACCCAGAGAGAGGCAGAGACACAGGCGGAGGGAGAAGCAGTCTCCCTGCGGGGAGCCTGATGTGGGACTCGATCCCGGGACCCCGGGGTCATGCCCTGAGCCGGGGCAGGTGCTCAACCGCTAAGCCCCCCAGGCGTCCAGCAAATTCGTCTTTAAATATGGTTCTCATTTTCGTGCGGTTTTGTGCGTGTGTCCCCTTTTCTTCTGTTTGCCGCCCTCTAAGATACTCCTTGGCGAGCCGAGCCAAACCCAGAGTGCGTCCTCTCCGCTACTGTTGAAACCAGGGACATGGACTCCCCATGGTTTGCAGATAACAGAATTATGTCATTGTGAAAAACTTCAAGCCATCATTTCTTCCAAGTCTGTGGAGGGGGCGCCCGGGAGAGTTCATGGCTGAAAGCTGGGCCTGTGAGAATCCATACAGAACAATCTGCGAGCTGGGAGTCAAGTGGTTCTGGAATCCTTACCAGGTGTTGCCACAGCCCATTGATCCAATCCTTTAGGCAGGAAAATTCCTGTTCCACTCCCTCTTCCTCCATCCTCTGACCACCTCCTATGCTCCACCTAAGTCTCAGGTGCCTCCTGAGTGTTTCTGGATTCCAGAACCTTCCCTACCCCCTTCTTCCATGCCTCTTCAGTGCATACTTTCATAACCACACTTCCTGGATAGTCCTCAGCCAAACCGTGTCTTACCCACCACAGTCACCAGCTGTGAATTTTTGAAGGCCCGAGACAATGCTGGCATATCTGCATAGGTACAATTGTATGCATTTCCACAATTACCGGTCTTCCCACGTTTTCAGATTAACTGAGGCACAGTAGGGAGTCCTTCTAATTGTACAGATCAATTGCAAAATTGGTGGAGTTAATGTAGGGATATTTCCTAGAAGTGATTCCAGAAGGATTATTAATTTTTTCCATCCGATCAAAGATTTCGTGGCTGGAAAGGAAGATGCAGGCCTATGTGTATAGACTCATAAATAGGGTACAGCAGTCTGGTCTTTAATTCCTGCTTCTCTATCCCAAATAGAAGTAGAGGTGGAGGCACATCTACCCTTACTGTGGGTCCTAGGGACACACACATTTTATTTCATGGCAAAGATTCCTTGTATCATCTCCCTCATTAACCTCCTACATTTTTTTACTTTTTGCTGTTCATCAGATTGCAGCAAATCTGGTTCTCAAAATCTTTCCAACTGGCAACTCTGTTATAATCTCTTATTCTCCAATTCCTTTTTCATACTTCCCCTAAAAGTCTCTTCCTAAAATCCTATTATCGTTACAGGAGAACTCTGTTGGTTGTCTTGGCAGAGTCCTCCCAACTTTCTCCTGGTAGATCCCCAATTATGGTTATTTATTCAATTTTCAAATAGTCTATTTGCCTAATAATCCCTTGACTGGTCTGATTGGCCTAATTTTCCATACCTTCGCCATTCATTGGTTAAGGAATGGGTATGTGGCCCAATTTTAACTCATAAAGAGGCTGAGAAAGTTTGCATCACACGTCAGGAAGGTTCTTTTTCATAAGTGAGAATTATGGAAAACCACTAATGTCTCATTTTATTAATTTTTTTTATTATTATTTTTTAATGTCTCATTTAAAACATGCAGCCCCTAATGCTACTGGGAACTATCTTTCTACCTTAAAAAGATCAGCCTTGTAAAGAAGCCAACGTTGTACCAGCAGAAAGAGAGGGAAACCCCAGGTCCTTGGTGAACATCATTACATTGATCCACTTACCCAAATGCCTACCTTACCTCTTGGAACGTGAGCCAATAAAGCCTGTTTAGAGGCATGTTAACCTGGGTTTTCCTTGTAGTCAAAAGCCTCCTACCTGAGATAGGCTTTTTTTTTTTTTCAATTTCTTATTCAAAATGCTAAAATGATTAAGAAATAACTAAATTCCTTAGCATAGCATTTGAGAACATTCTCCAGGCCCCTTTGCGTTTGCATGTTTGTTTCCCATTACATTCTGCGAGGCGTCTTACATTTTAGCCATGCCGGGCCACTTGCTCTAACCATGTCGTTCGCCATGCCATCACCCAGTCTGTCTTCATCCTGCATTTTCTCCCCCCAAAATCCAACTCTTCCTTCAAGGTCCAGATTAAAAGCTACTTTCTCTGAAGTAGAGTTTCAGAATCAATATTTCAACCTTCTCTATTCCCATGTGTGTTGCCTGTACCTCTGCGTCTAAGTCTGGGTCCCTCCAAGAAGCTGAGCCAAGATGAGATTAGCTGCACAACAAGCTTATCAAGGAAAATTTCTAAAAAAAAAAAAAAAAAAAAATGGGTAGCAGCTGGGCGAGGCTGGGAGCCATCAGACTAGAATCAAATCTGACCCTGAGTGCAGTTGGGTGAGGCTGTTGATGAATCCCCAAACCAAAGATTTCCATTGGAGGGGTCCAGCTTCTCCCAGAAATGAGCTACTTTCATCTCTCTGCCACTGTCAGTGGTAGCCTAGGAGAAGCCTGTGGGATGTGTGGCTTCGGCACAAAAAGCATACGATTGTCAAGGGCACGGGAGCTGTGGCCTTAGCGATGCTCCCAGCAGCTGGAAGGGTAGGAGGCACGTTCCCACGGCTGCCCTGCCTCTCGTTTATCACTCATTCAATCTCGTCCTACATTCTATGTCATATATACGAGTCTCTTTTTCACTAGATTATAAGCTTCTTAAGGGCAGGCATTGGGCCCATCTTTGTCCCCATCCTGGTAGAGTAGGATCCCAGCATATTGTTACTCTGTTACTTGAGCCGAGTTCTAGAATAGGTGACCTCAAACTTCTGTATTAATAACTCCTTGCAAAAGTAGAAGGGAGAGTGCCCCCCTAAAGTCCATGAGAACTTGCTTCCAGAAGATATCAAATACTATTCTGTGATTAATATCTTTACAAAGAACGAACAGCCTCACTTCACTGGCTACTAAACTCCTGCAGGTCAGTGAGTCCCCACACAAGTTCTATTCTGATATTTAGGGTCCACGAGGCGGTGTAGTTGAGTACTGGCTGGTTTACACCCTAGTTTTCACAGACTCCCAAGGCCAGTGGATTCCTGAACTTCTGGGTTAGATTTATAACACACTCGGGTTCTTGACTGGGAAAATAAATTTCTCTGGCATGTTAACATTTTGTACTATTTCCTTGGCATTTATTTTTTAGGTGATATGAATATGGATCTTTCAGGTACATTTTCTGGATAAAAATCAGTTAAAAGTGATTCCCTAAGAGGGAAAAAGAGATTAGGAAAATCTGTGATCACTTAAGGTAATTAAGTATTATTATTAGGCAAAGAGGAAACACATGTAAGTAGAGGTATGCCGGCATAGGATTGCTCGCCATAGAAATGCATTCTATGTAAAAAAAAAAAAAAAAGAAATGCATTCTACATATCACGGCTCATGTGGGGTCAGCCAATTTGTTTATGATTAAGATAGAATAATAAAATAATAATATGCTTATTATAAAATAAGAATAATAAAATAATAATATGCTTATTAATCAGGATCCAGTAAGGAGACAGAAACCTCAGCAATTTGAAAAAAGAGAGCTGAATATAAATAATTATTTCCAAAGAAAACTATTAAAAGGGAATAAAGAGCTTTAAAGAATACCCTGTAGAGGCCCAGGGCAAGCTGGCCCCAAGATGGGCCACTTTGGCATAAAGTCCATTTTGAGTTAAAAATAATCAAAATGGGCACCTGGGTGGCTCGGTCAATAAAGCCTCTGCGTTTGGCTCAGGTCATGACCCCCGGGGCCCGGGATCGAGCTGACCCCGGGGCACTGGCATTGGGCTCCCTGCTCAGCGAGGGGCCTGCCGCTCCCCTCCCTCGGGTGCTCCCCCAAACTCGTGCTTTGTGTGCCTGTGTGCACATAGTCTCTCTCAAATAAATAAATAAATAGAACCCTTAAAAAAATAAAAGTAATCAAAACCCTGCAGATGCAGGAAAAGCTCTCTGCCTCCCTCTCATCTGCCTAAACTTACACAGGGAAGTAGGGCCTGTACCGGGGAGAAGCTATTGCCAGACTCTCCTTTATCTAAGAAACTTCTCTGCATCATAGGATCACCTTGCTTTCCAGACATCCCCTTTCACCTTCCTGCTAATGAGCTTTCTGCCCTCTCTGTTCTCAGGGCCCTGCCCCACTCTTTACGCACCGATCTTCCTGTTGCCTCATTGTCTCTGGAATTTCACGCATGTGGCTTCCCCGTATGTACACCTCTTAAATTTGATTTTCTCCTGTTAATATGTTTTAGGTTAATTTGATAGTAAATCCAGCTAGAAGGACCATGGGGCAGAGGATGGTCTTCTTCCTGACAACCCCCAGGCCCAGGGGCTGCCTAAGGAAGGAGGCCCTGCCCAAGCCTGGGACTCAGCCTCCTCGGGGGTGGTTGTTGCCCACTGGATGGGGGTAAGTTTGCTGGTTTTCCCAGGCCCAGTCCGGCCAC
This sequence comes from Vulpes lagopus, assembly GCF_018345385.1. Classification (NCBI taxonomy): domain Eukaryota; kingdom Metazoa; phylum Chordata; class Mammalia; order Carnivora; family Canidae; genus Vulpes; species Vulpes lagopus. Next base: position 125,612,062 of record NC_054825.1, read on the forward strand.
AATCAGCGAGCTGAGGGTGGTGGACAGGGAGGGTCGGGGCTGGGGCTCACAGGCTGGAAGCTTCCTGCAGCAATGCCTCCCTAACAGGAGTTGGCCCCTGGGATGCTGAGGAGATCTGCTGGGAGGCCGCCTCCAGAGCCCGTGTTGAAGCGGTTGCCCCAGAAAAGTCACCTGTAAGAGGTGTTGTCGAACTCCTAGGCATCTGCAGGACCCACCTGAACCCAGGGGCACGGGGTGCCGCAGAATTTGTTGCCCCGAAGCCAGCTGGAGGGGCTGCAGAAGTCAGCCGAGGCTGCGGCCTGGAGCTGGGAGGAGCTCGGAGGACCCGCCTGGGGGGCTGCTGCTGGGCCTGCCCGGAGGAGGCCGCAGGAGGCAGGGAGGCCGAGCCCGGAGGCCCGCCAGCAGCCTCAGCCGACGGAGGCCAGCGGGGCCAGATGATCACCACTGTACATTGGGATGATCTCTTTATTCGTTTCTCTCTCCCACCAGTGGCTGATGGCGAGGTGTCTCAGAGGTCAGGACGGTCTTTATGTTTGGTGCAAAGTGCCTGGGACATAGCAGGTGTTGCATAAACATTTGTCAAACTGCGGTTGGTGTGTTTCCATGTCACGTCCTGCTCTGGTCTGACGAGAATGAGGTTGGCGCCCAGGAGACACTACTGCAGCGTTTGGGAACCTGCTATAGCAGTGGTTGACGGCTCCGCGTCCCTAAAGTCACCGTTTTCTGCAAATGGGATTTCTGTTGTCCCTAGGAATTTCGGTTGCGACTGGCTGACTGGAGATCCCCCGTGAATCACTAGAGAGAAAGGAGCCTCTCCTCTTTAGAGGTAGATTATCCAAGGCAGAAATTTACGGAGAGAATGAGAAAAGTGATCATACTGGTAAGCGGAATGACGTCCACCTTGCATAGACTCTAGTAATATGGAAAAATAAAAATAAAATGATTCAAATATAGAAGAGAAACTCATTGCGCATAGCTATGCACCAACAGGATCTTCTTAAAAAACAAAAACAAAAACAAAAACAGGATCTTCTTTTGGTGTCGTTCTCACTGAAAGAGTAATCTCATCTAGTGTTGGCGATACCATCGGCACTCATACTGAGCATCTGGGAGTTGAACTGAGAGATGAATTTATATAGCCGGCATCAAGTATTATTTTTTTTAAAGATTTTATTTATTTATGCATGAGAGACATAGAGAGAGAGGCAGAGACACAGGCAGAGGGAGCAGCAGGCTCCCTGTAGGGAACCCGATGTGGGACTCCATCCCCGGACCTCGGGGATCACGCCCTGGGCTGAAGGCAGCGCTAAACCGCTGAGCCACTGGGGCTGCCCAGCATCAAGTATTAAATCAGTGCCTCCTCTTGATGGGATGAGCACTGGCTGTTATACTATGTTGGTGAATTGAACTTCAATAAAATCAAATGAAAAAAAATAAATCAGTGCCTCCTACAGAATAGGGACCAGGGTAGAGCCGAGGTACAGGCTTGGCTGCCGCGGTAATGGAAGCCCAACATACAAGGACTCAGGAAAAGTATGAATCAAGGTCTTTCTCGTGTTACAGACTCGGAGTAGGCTCTGCTCCAGAAAGTCTTCCAGGACTCAGATCCCCTCTTTCCTGTTGCTTGAACATTCCTTAGGGTGTGGTCTTGCCCCCAGGGTGGAAGGCGGCTCAGTGGCAAAAGACCCTGCTTTGCTATCATATCAGCTGAGGGCTAAGTGGGAAAACCCACAGCTGGTTTTCATCAGTCCATCCAAAAAAAGGCGCCTGTTTGTGAATCATCTCTGCAAGGTGAATATTTTTATTCGGTTCGACGGCAAAACAAGGACAGCTTTATTTTCCCAGAGTGGTCACTTTTTAAAAATTTGAGCAAAGATACCCTGTGTGCTCATATTGTCTTGAGCAGCCGCTCTTGGTTCTAGCCCACATGAAAGAGGAAAGAAAGAACAGAGAGGATAAGTAATTCCCTTGGAGAGAAAGGACATGTTGATGCTGCACTTTCACTTAATTCCCTTGGGCTGGAACATAGTCACGTGGTCTGAACTCTCTGCAAGTTAGGATGGGAAATGTGGCCTCTAACTGGATTGGGGTTTGCTTTAAAAGGGAAGGCAGGAGGGGGAAAGAAAGTTAGCAGCCTCCACTACACAAAGATCTTTATTCTGATATTAAAACTGTTGCTTGGTTTTAACTACTTCTCATTTTAGAAACACGCTGAATACTTAAATTCTATAATATTAGCTGAGGAACTGAAAAATAATGTTAACTATTCTGAATATTGTTTTTTAAAAAGATTTATTCATTTATTCATGATAGACACACAGAGAGAGAGAGAGAGAGAGAGAGAGAGAGAGAGAGGCAGAGACACAGGCAGAGGGAGAAGCAGGCTCCATGCCAGGAGCCCGACATGGGACTTGATCCTGGGACTCCAAGATCACACTCTGGGCCAAAGGCAGGCACCAAACCTCTGAGCCACCCAGTGATCCTCCTATTCTGAATATGTTAAATGGCTAGGGAATTGACGTCAGCCTTGTTTCATTAAATTAATATACAGGCCACTAAAAAAATATAACCCATTCACTTTTACAAAATAAATTGGTAATAATGGACCAAGAAATAAGCACATTAAAACAATAAGTCAAAAAAATCAGAAATTTCTTTAAAATATATAGCTGACTAGAAGCAGGGGTACAAAATTTAACTTGAAAGACAAAAATTATCTAACAACAGCAAAAAGTACACCAATATGGAGGAGTAGGCTATAAGATCATTCGTTAATGTTTGAAAGATGTCACCTGAGGGTGAACCAAAGATATCAAGAACTAATAGGAACAGAGGTGCAAACTGAAATTGTTTTGAAATCTCACTTTGATACATTCAAGTTTGAAGGAAAAATAATGACAGGAATAACCACAATTGAAAAAGAAGCATAAAATATATGGCAGTAGTTTCCAGAGCTATGCAAACAAATGTGAAAACTTGAAATAGATGATTTTCTAGAAAGGTTAAAAAATAATAATTGACTCCAGAAAATATAGAAAACCTAATAGATGAACAACCACATAAGAAACTCAGAAAGTAATCAGATACACTCCAAACAAAAAATGGCCTCGTGTATAATATCCTTCATATTTTCAGTGTGCAGAGAACTTCAATGTTATTTAAACTGCCCCAGAGCACAGAGAAAGAAGGAAGTCCTCTGCATTATTCAGGGTTCTCTACAGAAATAGAATCAACAAGGTGTCTTGGTCGGCTCAGGCTGCTATGACAAAATACCATAGGCTGGATGATTTAGCCAACTGGAGCCTGGAAATCAGAGCTAGGGGTACAAGCATGGTCAGGTCCTGGTGAGAGCCCTCCCCCTGACTTGCAGGTAGCTTGCTACCTCCATGCTGTGTTCTCCTACAATGGAAAGAGATGATGGAGAGAGCAAACTCCTTGATGTCCCTTCCTGTAAGGCCACTAATCTCATTATGAGGGCCCTATCCTCATGACCTCACATAAACCCAATTACTTCTGGGAAGCCCCATCTCCAAATACCACCATATTGAGGGTTTGTGGGGAGGGGGCATACAATTCAGTCATAGCAACAGGTGTGGAGGGAGGTGAGAGAGAGACAGAAAATATTAATGCAAAAATCCTATACAAAATATTAATATATAGACTTTAACAACACTAGTGGTGTAAAATATAACCAAGTGGAGTTCTTTGGATGAATACAATAGCAGAAAATATGTTTAATCCCATTAGTAGGTCAAATGATAAAAAGAATGATGATCTTAGTAAAAGCTTAGTGGGACTGTTTTTTTGTTTTTTTGTTTTTTTTCTGGCCAAAGGACTGAGAAAGGCCGTAGGCATCTGAGAATACAGAGAAATCCCTGAAATGGCCCAGCTGGGAAATGGGCCTCCCTAAGGACGTGTCTAACCTGACACAAACCTGCCCACAAGCTCACACCTGATCTATGTCACAAAACAGATAACATAGATCCTGGAGAACTGACCTCTGATACCACACAGTGCCCCGGCCATGAGTGGTGTGTGCATAGAGCAGACCACATGGCATAGGGTGGGTTTGAAACCTGAGCTGACCATGGATCCACAGCCTGCGTTTGCAATGAAGCTTTCAGTCTGATGTTGACCGATTCCAGTTGATGTTGTCCACAGGATTTTTAGAGGACCCGGAGTCGCACAGCGAAATATTCAAAATACCCGTGATCTAAAACAAATTTATAAAAGGTACCAGGAAAAGATACATAAAGGATAATATGTAAAGGATACATAAAGGAAAAGATACGTAAAAGATAGTCATCAGATGCCAACCCTGGGACAATGAGATACAGGAATTATTGGACAAAGGCTACTACTCAGGAATAAAACAGACAAGAATAGTGAAGTATGAAATGTAGAGGAATCTCAATTGCATATGTTAAATGAAATAAGCCAGATTCAACAGAGCAGGACCTGTGTGATCCCAATTATTTATTTTTATTTTTTAATTTTTATTTATTTATTCCTGAGACACACAGAGAGAGGCAGAGTCACAGGCAGAGGGAGAAGCAGGCTCCATGAGGGGAGCCCAATGGGGAGCTTGATCACAGGACCCTGGGGTCACACTCTGAGCTGAAGACAGACACTCAACCACTGAGCCACCCCGGTGTCCCATGAGTGATCCCATTTATATGGAAGTCTGGAAAGGGCAAAACCATGGGGATGGTGAACAGATCAGTGGTTGTCAGTGGTCGTCAGGAGTAAGGGGGAGGGATTCTCTACAAAGGAGGGGTACAATGGAATTTTTTGAGAAATTGTCTGTGTCTTGATAGTGGTGGGACTATAGGATTCTATGCATTTGCCAAAGCGCAGAACTGTATAGTAAATTGAGTGAATTCACATTTTGTAAATTAAAAAATAAATATTAAAAACATTTCTTAAAAATTGCTCTGTTTTCTCATCCTGAAAAATAGTTTGACTTTAATGATCCACCACCTATCTTACAATATTATCCAGAATGTTCATATCACCTTGTTTTTCTAGTTACAAATCATATTTATTGTTTTATATACTCAATCCCCTTTATTTAAGATTTACCAAAATATAAAAAAGTTATTTTTTGCTTCTCACATCTCATTACCTTCTGCAGTTATTAAGTACTTCTCTTAATAATTCATTTAGCAAGTTTTGTTAACGGTAAATTCCCTTGGGTTTTATTTATCTTAATAGCCCTTCATTTTGACCTCACATTTGAATAATAGATTAAATCTAGCTCCTCAATTATTTTTCTCTGAACATTTTAAATACATTATTCCACTATCTTTTTGCTTCTAATGATGCTGTTTATAAGGCTGTTTTTGTGCCTCAGTGCTTAACATCTTTTTGTTTCTGACATTTAGTAGTTTATCTAAGTATGTAGTGTTGTTATCCTACTGATTACTTATTTGACTTACAAATCATGGATTCCTATCTGTACTAAATTTGGAAAGCTTCCTTAAATATATTATTTAAAAATTTGGCTCTCTTATTCCCTATAGTGTCTTCTCCTGGAATACCAGCTACATATATGTTAAACTTTCTCATTCTCTCCTCTATGTCTATTCACTGCTCTTTACATCATCTCTTTTTTGACTACGTTGCCTTGGGAATAGTTTTCTGAGCAGAATCTATCAATTCACCAAGTCTCTTTCTATATTCATAAATATTATGTTTCATACATGTGGTAATTGTTAAATCCCAGTGACTATTTCTTTTCTACAAACTGATTTTTTCTTTATAAAGTTGACCTGGCAATTTTCGTAGTGACTTACAGGTTTCTCGTGTCCTTATTTGCTTAGCTTATAATATCATAATCATTTAAACATACTTACTTTATACTATGTGCCTGATAATCCTATTCTTGGGGGTAGGGTCCAATCATATCTTTATCTCTGCTGATCTCTTTCACGGTAGATTGTTTCCATGCATGTTTTATAATTTTAGGTTGTGAGCTTATCTTGCCAGGACTTTATGTATAGTAATCTTTTGTGATGTGACTTGACATATTTTAGGATTATAACTAGCCTATAACTAAAGCTTATGTTGATTTATTAGTATATAGTTACTACACTACAGAGAGGGTAGTAATTCAAATCTCAAACTTGTGTGATCAGTTCATGATTAAAATTTTGTAAGAGAATGCTCATTTTTTTCAACTGGGGTCTTTTTTTTCTGGTCACCTACTTGTGATGGGGATAAACAATTTTTAATATATCCTTCCCCATATGGATATACATTCTAACTCCTTATCCTTCTGTAGGACCAATTCCCTACATGTTATTTCAGCATGAATTCATGCTCAGTTAATTTTGAAGCCTCTAGTTTATCAAGGGTGTAAAGGGTATGTGGATACTCCTCTAAGAAACCTTAAATATCAACTTACATTTATTCTTTTTGTGTTCAGTTTCCTTCATATTTTTATCCTCTGGAGATTTTCCTCTTTCTTGTGAGTATAGTTGTATGTATCAAAATAATGTTTGCTATCTTTTATTTATCATTTTCACTATATTTTATTTATAGGACATATTTTCAGTTTATCTTTGCTACTCTAATTTTCAGGAGGCCTTTTTTTTACTTGTTAAAATACATTAGTTGGCTCATATCTTTCAAACTCTTCAAAATATTTTGGCATTAATTTTGAAGATATTTTTAATAGCTTCAAAGCAGGATGAAATTATACAACATGACCAATAAATGGTTCATGTTAAAAGACTAAAATGCTGACATTAGGTTAATAAACAAAATGGTAATCTAGAATTTTTGCAGCTGATTTCTTTTAAAGAAAACTGTGAATACAGAAATGATTAGGAAGGGATAGTTGTATAATAAATTGAATTCTTCTCAGGCAAAATTTTTTATTAAGAGATCCTAATTCTAGTAAGAAAATTGGCATAAAAATTTTAAAGCCTAGTGTGCAAATTAATGGTTCTGGATGTTTGCTGTGCATCCATTCTTAGAGACATAAAAATGATTTAGTTAAATTGTTGGCAGGGCTGCAAGGAAATGAGTAAATGCTTTTATGACTGATGGTAATATAAATGGGTATCATTTTTTCAAAGAGCAAAAGGGCAATATGTAACAAGATCTTAAAAATATATTTATATTATTTGACAAAAGAATGCTACTTCTGATTATATAGCTTCCATTTTCATCCATTCATTGCTTTCTTCCTTTGTTCATTGGCCAATAGTGTTTAGGGAGTCAATTATGTGCAAAGTATTATGATTATTCTGTAAGTAGAATGATAATCTAGACATGATTCTTTCCCTTGAGAAACTACAGGCCTAATTATCTAACAGATTTCATCTCCTACCTTTACACTCATACCCTGCCCCCATGGAGATGCATTATATACAAAGATATTAAAAGCTTGGTAATTTATAACAGCAAAATTTTTTTCTGTAGAAGCGCCTCCAACATCAATGCAAAGAAATACAATAACAACATGAATAATGAATATGTGGAATTCTGTTTCTTCCATGAGGGAGTAATAAAGTCAAATTAACTTCCAGCCATAAATATCTAAATAGTTGAAAATTATAGGGGAAAACTATTTTTAAGCATTGGAAAACTGCCAACATAGGACTGTAAATTCCAAAGTGAAAAAATTGATATTAAATCTACCATCACCTATACTTTCTGCCCAGAGGTAATTCTCTGTAGCATAGGTAGAGGAAACTTAATAGTCTGACAAACATTCTCAGTTGGGTAGACCAAGGTCGATGGTCTAAGAAGATGAATCAAATAGAATTCATGGAACAGATTACCCTAAAGAAGGAAGGTTCACAGAGAAAAATCTCCAAAACCTACAATAGGGAACCCTTGAATCTTTATCTGAATAACAAAGTGTTCATAACATAGGGAGAATCCCCCATAAGGCCAGACAAAAAAAGCTTTCAAGGAAGGAACAATTACTGAGATTTTCAAAGGCAAACAATCTTCAGAGCCCACATAGAATTGTTGAAGTACTGAGTAAAGAGATCTCATTGAAACCATGAAACTAGAAGGGGCACACCTTACAAGGAGAGCAAAACTGTTCCTAGAATAAAGGTTGCTCTAGATCCCACTTAGGAGCCTAAAAACAAGTCCCACAAGGAATAGACTAATCTAATTGAAATTTGACTGCTTTTCAGAAACTACTCAAATATTTTTTTGAAAAACACAAGTCCAGCAGTCAATGATATAAAATTCATGGCATTCAGCATTCTCTCAAAATTCACTAGATGTGAAGAAGGAAAATGTAATCCATATCCATGAAAAAATCAGTCACTAGAAATAGAAAAGAAATGGCAAAGATGACAAAATTTGCAGAAAATGATATTGAAGCATTATTGCAAATGTGATACAAACGCTCAAATATGTAAAAGAAAGTAGGATCATGATGAGGAGAGAAATTGAAAGTGTAAAAAAGCAATGAAATTCCTAAAGATGAAAAACACAATCTCTGAATTGAAAATACAGAGGGAATGAACAGCGTATTTGACTTTGCAAAAATGAAAGCTTAGGGACCTAGTGACAGGATCTATCCAAAATGAAGTACTGGAGTGGGGAGGAGGGCAAGGAAATGAAATATGGAAAGATATAAGACAGAAAATAATAAACAGAGCACAATGGTATGAAGAAAGCTGTTAATCTAATGACTATGCAATTTGAGTCCTAGAAAGAGCAGGAGAAGCAAAAAAATTAACAAAAATTTCCAGATTTGATGAAAACTTTAAATCCACACATCTAAAAAATCCAACAAAGTCCAAGTGGAAAAAAACAAAGAAAATTACACCATGTCACATAATTAACTTGCAAAGAACGAATGATAAAGAGAAAATCTTAAAAGCAGCCAGAGGAAAAAAGGTATGTTACATACAAATGAATGATGATGAGAATTTTTGCAGATTTCTTGTCTAAACACAATGTAAATCAGAAGATGATGGAGGGACATCTTAAAGAGCAGGAGGAGAAAATGATACTGTCATCAAAATATCATCAAAAATATCTTTCAAAAATAAAGGCAAGGTAAAGTCTTTTTTTAGATGAACAAAAGCTAAGAGAATTTATTGCCTGCAGACTTTCATTACAAAAAAATGTTGCAGGAAGTTTTTCAAGTATAAGGAGAATAATACCAGATAGAAATTTGGATCTATACAAAGGAATGAAGAACACTAGAAATTGTAAATATTTGGGTAAATATAAAACATATTTCCCCATTAAAAAAATCTAAAAAGTAATTGGTGATCTAGAGCAAAAAAAAAAAAAACATATTGTGAGATTAATAATATATGTAGAAGTAAAATGTATGTACCAGTAGTTTCCGACAAAGGCTAAAAAGGCAAGATGGAAGTGTGTTATAGTAAAGTGTTATTTGAAGGTATACTGGGACTAATTTAATACGTTGTAAACTCTAGAACAAATACTTAAAATATATTAGTGCTAATAAAACAATAGAAAAGATTAAATGGAATCTTGAAAATTAAATTAATCTCATAAGGTAGGAAAAGAGGTAAAAAGAAACAAAGATCAGATAAGACAAATAGAAAACAAATGGCAAAATGGTGTTGACAATTTCATAAATGTAAATGGCCTAACACTCCATTAAAAAACAGATATTATTTGATTGAATATAAAACAGGGACCATTATATGCCAAGTACAAGAAAAGTTTGCTTTAAATATAAAGACAAATGGCTCTTTTTTAAAATTAAGATTTTATTTCCTTATTTGAGAGAGAGAGAGAGCACAAATTGAGGAGAGGGGCAGAAGGAGAAGCATACTCCCTGCTGAGCAAGCAGCCTGGCCTGGGGCTTGATCCCAGGACCCTGAGATCATGACCTGAACCAAAGGCAACCACTTAATTGACTGAGCTACCTAGGGGCCCCACAAATGACACTTCTAAAAGGTGAAAAGTGAAATGATGAAGAGAAATATATCATGCTGACATTATTCAAAAGGTAGAATAGATCTTTTTCTATTAGGTAGATTTCAGAGCGTGGAATATTACCAAGGATAAAGAAGGACATTTCCTAATGATAAAAATAAACATTTGTATGCTCATCAAGAATATATGAAATTTTTTGATTTATCCATCTAAACACAGAACTTTGAAATACACAAAAATTGATAAACCTCAAAGAAAAAATAGATAATACCACAACTATATTTCTCTCCTCGTAACTGAGAGTACATAGACAGATGGTCATCAGGATATGGAAAACTTGAACAATGCTATCAGGCAACTGCACCTAACTGGATACACCTAAAAGACACAGAATAGTTGAACAATGCTATCACCCAACTACAACCAACAAATAGAATACACATTCTTGGGCAGCCCCGGGGGCTTAGCGGTTTAGCACCACTGTCAGCCCAGGGCCTGGTCCTGGAGACCCGGGATCGAGTGTCACACCGGGCTCCCTTCATGGAGCCTGCTTCTCCCTCTGCCTGTGTCTCTGCCTCTGTCTCTCTTTGTGTCTGTCATGAATAAATAAATAAAATCCTTTTTAAAAAAAGAATACACCTTCTTTTCAAGGGTAATTGGGACAGTTACCAAAATAGGCTGTATATTGGGCCATATAGCAAGTTTCAATAAATTTTAAAAGATTGAAATTGCACAAATTATAGTATCTAAAATCAAAGATACTAAATTGGAAATCAATAACTAAAAGACACCAGTAGAATTTAAAAACACATTTCTTAACCTCTAATAACACACGAAACAAAAATCACAAGGAAAATGAGAAAAATTTTCCAAAAGATTAAAAATTACAATCAACAACAAAATTTATAGAAAGTAGCAAAAGTAGTGCTTAGAAGAAAACTCAGGATATTACATGTTTACAGTGGAAGAATAGAAAGATCTCAAGTCAATTATCTAAACTCCACCTTAAGAAACTAGAAAGAGAAGAGCAAATTAAACCTAAAATAAAAAGAAGTAAAGAAACAATATGGATAAAAACAGAAGTCAATAAAATAAAAATGAAGACAACACAGAAAATCAATGAAACTATGATTTGTAAAAAGATCAATAGAGTTGAGAAACTTCTAGATTCATTGTTTAGGAAAAGAAAAGAAAGACAACATAAATTGCCAATATTCAGAATGAGAGACACCAATACATGTGCTACAAATATTAAAGAGGCAGTAAGGAAATATTATGGAAAATGTAACACCAATAAATTTGATAACTAAGATGAAGTAAATTTATTCCTTGAAAGACACAAGCTAACGAAACTAAGGAAAACATAGATTACAATGAAAAGCTCTATAGCTGTGGAAGGAATAAAATTCATAGTCGACAATGTCCCCACAAAGAAAACTACAGTCTCAGAAGTTTCCTTGGTGAATTTCATCAAGCATTTAAGACATACAAAAATCTTGATTATACACAAACACTTCCAGAAGTTAAAAGAAGAGGGAATGCTTCCTAACTCATTTTGTCATACCATCATTATCCTGATACTAAAATTAGACAAAGACATTACGCAAAAGGAAGACTACATTTTAATATCCCTCAGGAACATGAGCAGAATACTTAAAAAAGAATCCAGCAATATTTAAGAAGGCCATCATGACCCAAGTTGAGTTCATCCCTAAAATGCAAGTTTGGTTTATCATTCAAAACTCTTTGTCACCACATTAACAAACTAAAAACAAAGCAGAATAAGAGCATCAATTTCTTCCTCTGACATTTCTGGTATAAGTATTTTACTATCACTTATATCAATTATCACGTTCTATATGGAACATAATTCTGTCACTTATTTTTTTTGTTTTTTTCATTTATATACACCAAGAAATTCTTCATTTTAAACTGCTGTTATGCCTTTTATTTGGGAGATGAAATGGAATGTTTTGGGATAAAACTGGCAGTCTTCCGCATGGCATAAAATGTCCAATAGTGTTTGTGTAAAAAGCAGAAATATATACTGAGTACAGTAAGGACTCATAGAATTTGGTAGAACACAATTATTTTTGTTAATAAAATTGATGTAATTTTTAAATCAGTAGAACTTAAATATAGATGATAGCTAAATCAAGACAGGAGATAATATACTGGCCCTCAACATCACCATCACCTGCTATTTTATTTTTTAAGTATGTAATCTGATTTCTTCTCCATCTTTTTTTTGTTTGGCTGAAATGATAACATAAATATTATAACTGATTTTTGGACACTTACAAAATAAGCAAATTTCTCTAATTACTCATCAACAGTGTTTTTTTTTTTAAATTCTCTTAGTGAAATGAGATAATTATTTCAATAAAGTGTTATATACTGAAATATAAACAAGGCATTGGATTGTCATGAGAAATAGAGTAACATAAAAAAATAACAACCTATGCTTTATTGTCCTCAAAATAGGAGTGACCTAAGGTCTTCAGTCAAGAATTTTTCTGCACTGAGGCTGCAACTTCTAGAGATGGAGGTTATGGGTGGGTAGCTTACACAACAGTTTAGGGTGTCTTTATTCTGTCTCATGTCTTACGTTACGTCAGAGAAGGAGAGTGAATTTCACAAGGGCATTTGGGGCATATTCTCTTCAGTTCCTTGAGAACCATTATCTAGAACGTGACATGTAAATAAAGCATCAAAACACTGGGTTAATACCACAAAAAAACAAAGCAAAACAAAACAAAACAAAAAAACCAATAAAAACCCACTAGGTTAAGATGACTCAGATTTTCTAGTAATTAAAAGAATTACCATTTAAGAAAAAAACGTAATTGTAACATTTTTTGGGTACTTTTCATTGATGTTACCTTTCTTAGGTGTAAATCTTTATATGAAACATTGCATTGCATATTATTATCACTGTATCATCATCATCGTCATCACCTTCACCATCATCATCATTTGGGAAACTACCCTTTTCAGTTGGGCACGAAGATCCAGGCTAACTAGACTCCCCTTAGTTGGTGTTTGAATCTGCGGCGGAGATACAACAGGTAGGAAAGAAAGCACAATGAGTCACTTCAGATGCTGATGACCATGAGTTCCTGCTAAAATGTTTTATTGGTATCTGTTTGCAGAAGCATATATCTCCCTTCGTAAATATTTTCCAGGTGGTTCCTCTTGGTCATAATCTAAAATATGCCCATTTCAAAAAAAAAATGTGAATGGGGTAACATCTTAACTAAAAATGATATAATACTACCATTTATTAGGAACCTAAAATGTAAAATAGGCTACATACACAACCTGTAACCATCACAACGTCCCTACAAAGTAGACAAATGACCTTCCCGCAGCAGAATGCAAACACTTCATCCATTCTACATCGAGTCTTATTACATTCCCTGCCACCATATAACCAACTTGCTGTTCATTCTGGAACTTTGTCCCTGTGCTTTTCTGCCAGTTTCCTCTCTCCTGACTCCGAATGCTGGCACACCTTCACATCCTGGTGTCATAACAGGCTCTCCTCAATGACCCTTCCAGCTCAGGCCAGCCCTTTGCTGTATTTTTGCTCATTCAGTAAACTGGAGGACCAGTCTCCTATCTGTTTATGAAGCGGTCCTATGTGCTCCTCCATTCCGCATGACTACACAGCTGTCTCTCATCCGTCCTAGACAAAGACTGGAGGCTTGGTCTCTGGAGACCAGGTTTCTGGACTGGAGACATCTAAGCACAGCAAAGAAGAAGGGGTGACCTGCTAAAAACAGGCCAACTAGAAGATAGAAGAGACTGGATTCTAAGAGCTGGTGACTTGATCCTCCACTCCTGGGGTGTGGAAGGCCAGGCCTTTGTTTGTAGGCAGGAGGTGCGATGCCTCCTTCGGGAAAACTGCCTGGCTCGGGGGAAAGTCCTAAGAGCACCCGTGTCGTAGACTCCATCCTTCAATGGCACAGTCAGACCACATGACCGCAAAGCTCACCATTCGCCAGACTCACACATGGACCCGGAGCCTCTGATCATCCCCTCTCTCGCTGACGCACACAGACAAGCGTTAAGAAATCTGATATGAAAGATACAGACAAAGGAAGTAAGAAAGGAAAGAAAAAAGAAAAACTGAAGTCACTTAAGAGACACGTATATTAAATAGGAAGACAAACACCTAACACTAGTATCTTCAGCTGTGAACAGCTTTTATGTAGTTTTAATGTTCAACACTGACTATCAAGTCAAAATTATGATACAACTGTTTTGGGGTAAAAGAGGTGAAATATATATATATATTGAGTAGGGAGCAGAGAAAGAAAATTAAGTCCTCATCTCTTCCAGCGGTGGGAAGTCAATAAGAGATGCCTAAAATCGAAAAATATCAAAAAGTAGCAATACAGCATATTATTTAGGAGATACCTACCTAAATAATCAGCTAACATTGGTGAGGGTAGCTGCCTTTAGGGAAATGATGGAATGGTGAATAGAGGGCAGGTATTCGTCTTCTTTTTTTTTTTTTTTTGGTATTCGTCTTCATAACAAACTTTGTTGAGACCTTTTTGTCACTTTATGTACCTGTATGGCTTCAACATTTATTTATTTATTTTTTCAACATTTTTTAAAAATTAAAAATAGAGGGAAAAGAGAATAAATAAGAGCCAAAAGTTACTTATTAGTAAGAAAATGTTTTTAAAAGTCTATGCAAAAATGACGTAGGCTTAAATTAACATCACGCTGGAGGACATTTCACATATGGACAGATGAATGGTGCCAGGGTGGTTCAGTCAGTGAAGCATCTGCCTTCGGCCCAGCTCCTGACCCCAAGGTCCCGGGATCGAGCCCTGCGTTGGGCTCCCAGCTCAACCCGTAGCCTGCTTCTCCCTCTTCCTCTGCCCCTCCCCTGCTTGTGCTCACATGCTCTCTCTCTCAAATAAATAATTAATTTTTTTAGAATGGAGAGATGAGGTTATCAATTGGTTTCTAAATTTCATACTATATGATCAGGAAAGATGCTTGATATGATTTCGACAGATAACTATTTAAAAGTAACAGCACCTGAAAATCCGCTAAATATGGATAGCTAGCTGTGGAGGAGGAAGCGTCCAGGATGACTACGAGGTAGCTGACTTGAGTCGCTGGGTGGCTGGAGGTGCCATTTGCTGAGGGAGAGGATTGAAGGGCGGAATCAATTTTTAGAGGAGAAAATAATAAGCTTGTTTCTTGAACTGTTTAATTTGCCTATATGTTTTCAAACAACAACAAAAAAAACAAAAAGGTTGGGCTGGAAATTTGTTGGATTTGAAGTTCTAGAGTTCAAGACCCATAATTAAGCTAGAAATAGAGGCAGGAAAATTACTGATGAAAAATGACCAATAAGGCCGTAGGTGTGTATTTTGTTTTCTGAACTAGTATCCCTTTCCCTTCCTCAGAGGTGAGGATGCTCAGGTGCCCTGGCTGGTCCTGCCACAGGGGTGGGACCCAGGCTGCCTCTCCAAGTACTCCGTCACTCTGGCCATGGTGCTGGTGCAGGATGAGCATGTACCGAGGTGACTTCATCAGAACCCTCTTACGAAGAGTGGGAATAGATACGAGAAGAATGTTGGTCTCTTGCCTTCTAGAACGCCAGTGGGCCATGTAAGTCTGGAGCTGCCAGCGACTCTTGGCTATTAAGAGAGAAAACCTGGCTGAGAATGAAGACAACACTGGAAAGCAGGGCTCAAGTACAGAGAAAACAGGACTGCTTCTTATTATCACTAGCCACCCTCCTGGGTAGAGCTAACTTGCATCCTTTGAAGTCCCCATGCATGTGAGCTGGTAATTTCCTTTTTACGATGGTTTGGGTTGCCCCTGGCAGTGTCTTGCCTTGGGGGTGGGAGTAGACAAGGTTGCCATGTGAGAATGTGGGGGCTGAGTAGAAGTAGTATCTAGAAGAGCACCCTAAAGCCTTGGAATGAGTAAAGGAGGAGCTGTCAGGGGTGTTTGAAGAGTCACTGCAGAGTAGATAGACACAGAAAGGTAAGGTGATTCCATGAGAATCGTGAGAAGATGGTGTTGGGTTTTTAAATTTTTACTTATTTTTAATTTTTTAAAAAGATTTTATTTATTCATGGGAGACACACAGAGAGAGGCAGAGACACAGGCAGAGGGAGAAGCAGGCTCCATGCAGGAAACCTGAGGCAATACTTGACCCCACGACCCTGGGATCATGACCTGAGCCAAAGGCAGATGGTCAACCACTGAGCCACCCGGGCATCCCAGTGTTGGGTTTTTAAAAATGATTTTATGTATTTATTTATGTATTTATGTATTTATTTATTTGAGAGAGAGCACAAACAGGGAGGGGGGGCCATGAGAGAGGGAGACAGACAAGCAGACTCCCCGCTGAGTGTCGAGCCAGACTTGGGGCTCAATCCCAGGATCCCGCAGTCATGACCTGAGCTGAAGTTAGATCGAGCCACCTAGGTGCCCCAGAGAGGACAGTGGTTTGAGAAGCAGAGAGGGATCAACAGTATTAAATGCTGCCCAAGGTCAAATCAACACCTTGAAAAATGCATTTGGGCACCAAAGAGCTGCCCTTGAGGATGTTGATGTGGGGCCGTTTTGGTGAAGTGGAACCTGATGGAAATGGCTTGAGGAATGTGTGGGAGATGGAGAAATTGAGGCAATGAATAGAGGCAACTCCCTCAAGAAGTGGATTTGTAGAAGAGAGAGAGCCTAGGTGCTAGCAGGTGTTGGGCCTAGGGAGTGTTTCTTTTTGTTGTTTTTTTTTGTTTCAAGAAGAGAGGGGCAGGAATATAATTAAATATTGGTGGGAAAGACTGAATGAAAAGAGAGAAGTTGAAGTAAAGGGATCTAATAGTTTATGATAGAAATCCGTGAGACATGAGGACAAGTGCGATCAGAAGCAGAAGCAGAAGGGGGCGCTTGGATAAGAAGTGACAGGGTGAAGGCATGGATGGCTACGATGAAGTTCCTTTAGAGGGTTCCTATCGCAGGAATTGGTTTTCTCCGCGAGGTGAGGTGGGATTAGCTGCAGAGAATCGGACAGGTTAGAGCATTTGACTGAGGCAGACAAGATCTCAGATAGCCACTGAAGGAACAGGGGCCATTGGCAGGATCGTTGGGTGGGACTGGGCCTCGAGAGGTTGCACCATGAGTTTCAAGAAGTAGGTCGCACAGAGTTGAAGAGGTTGCTCCCTTGGGGACAGGGGGCAGCAAGGGGAAGGGGAAAGCTGCTGCCCAAAGTTGACAGACTGCAGTCATGGTTTCCTACAGTTAGGGGGAAGCAGAATGACTTCCTTGGGCGGGGAATTTCTTTAGGAAACAACCTACCTAGCCTTTTTGTTTTTGAACCCGGGGGTATGTCAGGGAGACTTGATGGAGTGTATCGCTTGACTGGAGGGGATAGAGAGCAGAAAGGTAATTTTTTTTTTTTAATGAGACCTGAAAGATAGCTCTTCAAGGTCTTTTTTTTATTTTTATTTTTTTTATTTTTTATTTTTTTTTTATTCATGAGAGACACAGAGAGAGGGAGAGGCAGAGACACAGGCAGAGGGAGAAGCAGGCTCCATGCAGGGAGCCCGACGCGGGACTCGATCTGGGGTCTCCAGGATCACAGCCTGGGCTGAAGGCAGGCACCAAACTGCTGAGCCACCCAGGGATCCCCAGAAGGGTAAATTTTATGCCAGGAATAATGAAAATAGGTATCTATCGGGCAACGTACAATTATTTCATGATTCATCAACTCATTTAATCTTTATCACAACTCTTTAGAAAGTGGTTTTCTTGAACCCAATTTGTGGCTGAAGAAATCAAGACTGAGGGGATCAGAAGCTTGCCCAAAGTCTCTCAGCAGGAAAACAGCACCCTAGTGGGGAAGCAGCTGTCTGGTGTCAGGGGCCTGTGTGAGCCAGGACCGAGGCCCCTGCCCCACGGTGGCTCTCCAACACCAGGACCCACCGGGACCCCTCGGGAAGGCGCCTGGCCAAGGCTCTGGGGACACCGCCATGAACGGGGCACTTGGGCCTGGCACCTACAGGCTTCTGCGACATGACCTGCCCCCCTCAGCCCTTGGGGTCTGAGCAGCACTCAGAGCTGACACGCACGACGCAGTGTCCTAAACCCGCTCTGGGGACGGCCACCCTCCAGCCCTGGCCGAGGCCTGCGCACGGCTGTGTGTGCGTCCTCCGGGTGGATGTGCCACCACTGGGTGCCACCGAGGCCGGGCAGGGTGCCGCGGACACTGCTCCTCAGTGCAGAGAAGGTTGGCCAGCTGGGAGCCCTGAGGAAGCAGGAGAGACAAATGAACCAGTTCGTGCAATCCTTCCTCACAGATGGAACACGAAGGGGCATCAAAAATCCGAGATCCTCTCTCCTGGCCTCCACGTCCACGGGCAGCCTGCAAGTCGTGGTTGCAGTGGCATCAAGGTGACACTTTGTAAGCATTGGATAGTTTATAGGACTCTCCGGTCATGAGCCCATATACCTGCATCTACAAATTCATCGGTCTAGACAAGAGTAAAGCATAACCTACATTTCCTAAATGATGACTAGGTGGGCGTTAAATGCTAGAATTGCCAATATTTTGTTTCTGTGAAAGTATTTAATAAGAGTTTATTAGTTTACCCCCTAATAAATGATTGCACGCTCCTTTAAGTGACTTACAGTACAATCTGTATTGTTACGATTTTGTTCTGCAGTTTAATTTTTGTATAGCATTCTGGGGATTTTAGAACATAACATTCTTTAAAGACTTGAGAGATACTTGAGAGCGTGTGCGCATCCGTGAGCAGGGGTGGAGAGAGAGGAAGGGGGAGAGAGAGCAGCAGGCTCCCCGCTGGGCTCGGAGCCCCAGATAGGGCCCAGTCTTGGTGCCCTGAGATCCTGACGTGGGCTGAAATCAAGAGCTGGGCGCTTAACCAGCTGAGCCACCCAGGGGCCCCCAGATAAACAAAATTTTATTTTACATCTTTAACGAAAATACATTAAAATTAAGTTCACTTTGAACATAATTGCATTTTATTTCTTAATCCTTTAGGTTAGTGAGAATGAGTTCATGCTGAGATCATAGAGAAATAAAAAAATACCAAAGTAGAGCTCAGGGGAAAAAAAGCTGAAAAGCATAAAGAAATAGAAAATGTTCAAAGAGACAGCTTGCTCAAATTTTTTTTTAGAGATTTTATTTATTTATTCATGAGACACAGAGAAAGAGAGAGAGAGAGAGAGAGGCAGAGACACAGGCAGAGGGAGAAGCAGGCTTCCTGCGGGGAGCCCGACGTGGGACTCGATCCCAGGACTCTGGGGGTCATGACGTGAGCCAAGGGCAGTTGCTTAACCACTGAGCCACCCAGGCAGTCCCTTGCTTATGTTTTTAAAAACTGGAAATCACAAAAGTGATTTATATTGAAATTTATATTGATCATGACCCATTTAAAATTTGCAAACAGGACATTATAAATTCTGTATTAGATTTAGGTTTAATTATTGACCAAAACAATGCAAATGAACTAAAATTATTTTTATTAAACAACTTGAACAAATCAAATGAAATCCCTTCAATTTTATATAGATTTATGAGAATATTACTTTATGAGATAGTGAAAAATCACTACGTAAGGGATACTTATACAATGAAAATAAAATATATCAGAACATTTTCTTTAATAATGCTTTAATTTTGTAAGATTTTTATTTCATTACCAAGCATATAGATAGAACATTTTAGTAATAATTTTATTGGCTGTTCCTAAGCTGAGCAGTTTCTGATTAAAAATAGTCTAAAAGCTACAGTGACCTGATATGGCATTATTGTTAATAGAACACAAATTATGAGAAGATCCTGATTTTAATAACCAAACTAGCATTTTTTTTTCCTGAAATGAAGGCAAGAAATAAATTATATGGAATATTTAACAATGATTTATGAAAAATGAAGTGTCTATATATTGTGACTCAAATATCACTTGCAACCAACAAAGCACCCAATCTTGTACGATAATAACAAAATTACATTTCCTTGAAAGCGTGCTCTCTTTTATTTATATAAGAGTCATGTTTTACATATTCTTAAAAATTTTATTGTTAAGGTATTTTTGTCAATATAGGGAATAAATACTGTGCTTAATAGTTTGATAGCTTGACTTTAATATCTAAATGTTTAGTTGCATCGTATGTGGGTCTTCATTTGCACTATTTCCACAGATAGTTGAATAGTAAGCCTTGGACTAGAGACCGGTCAAGAGTAATTAAATCACAATCCATTAACTTAACCACATTTATTTAACCATCATTAAGTTAACCCAGGGAATCCGAAGAACCACCTGATAACCGCCCTTCGTACTGCACCGGGATCATCTGGAAAGCACCAGCGCAAGCAAATTACCCTGAGGTTTGGCTAAAGTAAAAGAAATCAGAACGGAAGGATGCAGGTAAGATGATCTCGCAATCACTGGCTCAGATCAGAACCTTCATGAAACATTGAGTCAAGTTGACAGGACACATTACAATTTTTACCTGCAAAAGGTTTGGGCAAATTATTTTTAGATTATATGCAAATCTGTTGTGGCAGTAAGTTGCTTATTTATTTTTGTTATTGTTTTCTCTACAGAAAACAAGAAAGGAGTGGCGCTAGTATGTGGAAGCGATTGCTGTAGAGCATGCTAGATGTGGCTTAGTGGCATCATCTTCTCATAGAAAAATACCCCAACCTCGTCCTATCTGTAATGGAAATAGAGCATTTCTTTAGTGCCTATAATGGAAAAAAATTACAGCTGTCAGAAATGATAGCCTAGACCACTTTTATAAAGCATTTCCTTAAAGCTGTAAATCACCAGCGTTAGCACAATCTCATAAATTTCCTTCTCGTTCCTTTTCTGTTCTTCTCCCTATTTACATTTCCCCTCTTCTTTATTTCTTTTTATTGTTCTTCTTGTGAGTGTTTATCCATGCTGTCATTTTGAGTAATACTTCTCATTAAACATTTAAAAATATTCTTCACATTTTGAACACATGAGAACCTCAAAAATTTGGGGTCCTTGTGATATTGTAACTTCTGTTTGGATTTACATGTTTGGGGAAAGGATGCTTTTAGTTCTGACATCTGAGGAAGTTTTTACCAGTATTAAAACACGTGTGATAATACCGATAAGGACTTTTGTTTCAACATAAAAAAAAGATAAAAGCAAGAAAACAAAATAACAGCATCTGTGGAGACCATTGATTTAGGTCAAGTAGAACTCAACTTGTGTGACATTGAATGTTGGCTTAACCTTCAGAGGCCGGAATTTTCTCATCCCGCCAAGTGGGTATAATGATGTTCCTATCTCAGAAAGATGTGAGAATTAAGTAAAATCATCTGTGTAAAGTGCTGAGAACTCTGCGAGCTGCATCTGACCTTCTTTTATAAAATAAAGGAGTACCTTCCTACAGTAGAAAATGCAGGTGGTAGAGAAGCCTAAAACTGTCTTCTTACCTTGCCTTCACCATCCCCCACTCCACCCAGAGTTTCTCATGTGTCCTGCCCAAAAATTAGTCTGGGAACCAGCATACACACAGTCCTTTCTAAAACTGCACAGAGAGAGCAGACTTCAAACCCTATCTTGTACTTTGGTCACTTGATATTTTATCTCGAATGCCTCTCTCCATGCACACCTCTACATGCCCCTCGTTCTTTATAAACACCGTGTCATGTTCCGTTCTGTAAATGTACTGTGAGTCATATAACGGATCTCTTTTGCAGTTTCTGTTTTTGCAATTATGTTTGTAAGGAAAAGTCCCAGCAGTAGAATTTCTGAATTAGTCTCTGTGTGTTTGTTACTTACATGTATTTTGCTGAACTACCCTCCCAAAACGTTTGCACTGATTTGCTTTATTGGCATCTTAACACTAATTTACTTTATTGGTATTTTATGCATTTGGATAGGGTCTTGGAAACATGTCTGTAACTACATTGTTTGAAATAGATTTTTAAAAAATAGATTTTCAAAACTAACTGTACTGGGGATATGGTTCATGGTTTAGGAGGGTTCATGACTCTTTTTGATAATTCTGGAAACATATGGCCTCCCATCTTGCTGATGTGCACATGCGCAGGTTTGGAGGAAGCCCATCTACAGTCGGCTGAACAGTAGCTCCGAAGTTGACCATATCCTTATCCTTGATTTTAGCCTAATGGCACGCATCTCAGACTTTTGACATGCCTGACAAAGATACTGAGTTCGTGTTGTGGTAAGCCGCTGTTCGTGGTCAGTTGTTACAGCAGCAGTTCGAAACTAATACACCATACACATGTCCCAGATAAAGCTCCAGCTACACGTGAACTTGCTGTATTGGAATATACGAGAGCATAGCTTTAGAAAACGAAATCCTTTAGTACACAAAGCAGTAAAAACTTGAGCTGGCTACTCCACTTCACCTGTCCTACCATGGCATTGCCCCTAAGCATCTCCATGGAGTCCCCAGTGTTCCAAGATACAGCTTAAAAGCTACTCCCTTAGAGGATTCAATAAGCTTTCCTCCATGATTTGAGAGTGTTTATATAAATCATATCTTAAAAACATGTATTTTTCAATTAGTAAGTACTTATTGGCATGTATTTTAGAGTAGGTACTGGGCTAGACTACAGGACACAGCTCTAAACAAGACAGACCTACACAGGTTACACACAGTTATGCACAGGTTATGCACAGTAATGAAGGTAGCCAACTTCAATGCAATGTGACAAATTTTTTGATGGGGAAAGACTAGGGAGCTGTGTGGATGCACAGAAGAGGTGCTGTCAGTAGTCTGATACAAGGGGGCTCTAGCATATAGGGAAGGGACAAAGAAGCTAAGACCAAGAAGAGTTACCTGGGCAAAGGATGAGCCTGTGTAGCTGCAGAGGAAGGGGTGGGATAAGGATAAGAGACATGGCATGTGGAAAATTGTTCTGGTAGAAGGCACAGCATCTCTAAAGATATAAAAGTGAGAGCGTAGGGTAAATTTGGGAAAGGACAGGTAGTTCAGCATGGCTGAAGCACAGAAAGCCATGGAAAAATGGACGGAAGTGAGGATGAAGCTCTTGAGGGGACTTGCTGTTACCAGAAAGGTATTTCCACATCAATCTCTTGTCCTGGCAGAGCCATCTCAATAGGTCTAGGGTGAAGGTCCATCCAAATTTAGAAGACTTACCCTGGTCAGAATGTGGGGGACAGAAGAGAAGGCACAACTTTGGAAGCTACGGCAGGCATCAGGGCCAGAGCCATGGTGGTGGTGGGCATAGGCCTAGGAGAGCAACCTGAGATATTTAGGTCACAGGCTCGACAGGGCCTGGTGATGGGTGGATATGTCGGAGATGTGGCAAGAAGAGAGAGGATTGCAGAAAGTTACCCAGATTCCTGGCTTGACGAGGAACCAGGAGCCTGCCATCCTGTTAGTACTGAATTTGAGGACCAATAAGGTTTCCTCTTGGAGAGGCCTAGTAAACAGGTGCATCAATAGATCTGGAGCCCCAGAAGGTAATTTGGGGGAAAGAGAGAGATTTATGAGTTATTAGCTTATACTTGTTAAGTGTCAAGCAAAGTGAAGGGAGTTAATAAAATCTCCCAGGGAGAAGGTATGGGAAGGGAAGAAGGTTTAGGACAGGACTCAGAGGACAACAGATCTTAAGCAAGGAACGAAGGAAGAGAAGTCCAGCAAGAGGCTGAAGAGGAGCTGCCAGGGAGGGAGAAGGAAAAGTAACCCGGTGTGAGGAGGTGGTCAGCTGAGCCAACCCAATGCTGTGGGGGCGCAAGCAAAATTGTCGCTAAAAGTGTCTGTTGATCACACTATGGAGGAAGGTCTAGAGCTCCGTTAGACTAGTTCAGTGGTGTGGTGACTGCCAGAGGCTGAAAAGTGACTGGGAACTCGGCGCTGGTAGGAAGACATGACATTGTGAACACAGGTAGGAGGAGGAACCTCAGATGAAGGAAGGAAACATGTCCCAGTGCAAACGAAAAAAAAAAAAAAAAAGGAAGAAAAGATGGATGCATTTGTGTTTTCATAAAGAGAAAATGTAGGCATGTCTTCAAATATTAGAGAATGATTTTCTGATACCTGCGTGATGAGAAAAAGCAGTTAGACCTCTTGGGTTGTCTCCTAGGACGGAGACAGGATGAGTGAGGAAACAAGGGAGGAGCTTGCCAATAACTGTAGACACTCAAAAAGGAATGCTTCGGTCAGTAAATTGTCAGTTCTTGGTCACCTGTGTCATTGAAGTGGAGACAATAGCTGCTGTGAGAAAGAGTAAAGAATAAAATGGAGGGTAAGGGGAGAGGAGAAGGATTAAGCACATAGTTCTAATATTCTCCTCTACCCGGACCTTCGACTCCGTGACCGCAGTGGCCTGCTAGGTACCGCGCGTCGCCTCCCAATTCCTTTGCACTCGAGCACCGGCCAGCTGCAGCAACTCCACCCTGTAGACTCGGCGTCCAAGTATCGCAGACCAGGTCCCCGCCTCCGACGTGTCTGGTCCCCGGGTGGCCGTGACACTGCAGCCTCGCCCCCGAATCCCCAGCTCTGCCTGGTACAACTGAGCGCCTTCCCATTTGCTGCAGAGCAGGTGCCACGCTCCAGGCACCGTCAGGTGCTGAACGTATGATGGTGAGCGCATGCTCAGGAGGACACAGATTTTGTCTGCAATCAGTTCATGGTGTATTTCCAGCAGGTAAAACTACCTGGTGCAACGAGAGTCTCAATGAATATTTGTTCAGCGGATGACAGCGCTGTAGGTTGCTGAGTCTGCAGTGCAAGCGGACCCTGGCCACGGCGAGCACAGGCGGGGGCACCTGCGGGCCCAGGGCTCAATCCAACCAGCGCCCGAGGCCTGCCCGACCTCAAGTCCGCCTGAGAACCTGCCTGCGTTTGCCATTCTTGGCCACCTGTCCGGCGGAGCTGTGTCCTTCTGTCCCACACCCGCGGCTGGGCCCCTTGTCCAGCCAAGCGCTGCACCGTCTCGGCCATTGGGGCCGCTGCTCCCAACGAGAAGGGGGATCACGCCAGCAGCTCACGGGGCCTACAGGGCATGTAACATCCCAACCGCACCTTGTCCCCAGAGCAGCTAGACGAGCCCCCAGACGGCGTCCCCAGGCCTGGCTGCCCTCCGGCCGTGCTGGCTGCCTGGCAATCCAGCTGGACCCAGGCTGTTCAGGCAAGTTCTCCAGCAACCAGCACCCGGGCTGCCAGCCCAGACCATGCCCTTCTCAGATGCATCACTGTGACCAGAAACGTCTCTCCAGGGAGTCAGGGGGAGCTCCGGGGGGAAGAGCATCCCTGAGCCCCGCCAGCTTCTTTGCTTCTCTTACATGATTTTGGACAAGTCACTTACATTCTCTGATTCTCTCTCTCACTTTCCTTTTTAAATTTCCCTCTATTTTTAAAAAGGTTTTATTTTTAAATCTCTACACCCAGCATGGCTCATGGCTCAAGCCCACAACCCTGAGACCAAGAGTCACACGCTCTACTGACTGAGCCACACCGGCACCCCACAGTTTTCTCTATTTTGATATATCAGATTCACAGAAAAGTCGCAAAAATAGTACAAAGCGTTTCCATGTACCCCTCATCCAGGTTCTCTAAATGTCAACAATTTCCAGTGCTTTCCCCTTTCCTCAATCTTTGTGTGTACTTGTGTGTGCACACACCATCCACATCGATTTTTTTCTGAAACAGTCAAGAATACTTTGCAGATGCAACGCACTCCTTCGCAAGAGTACGTTAGCGAATATTTTCTACAAACGAGGAATTCTTTTGTTGGTTTTCAAACAAGGAATTCTTTAATTAGAGCACAACGATCAGAATCCGGAAGTCAACATCGAACCACTAGTATGATGTAGTCTCCGGACTTTATTGGGGTTTTGTCAATTACCCCAGGAATGTCCCCAGATCATCTCGTTTACTTATTTTTTTAAAAGTGAGGTATAATTGAGACACATCAGGGGAGTCGCTTCAGGTGTACAACATAACGACTCGACACTTGCGTATGTTGTGGAACATTCACCACATTAACTCTATTTACCATCTGTCGCCCCACACGTTTACAGCATCTTTTTCTTGTGATGAGAACTTTTAAGATTTATTTTCATGAAAGCTTCCACATTTATGATACAACATTATCGGCTGTACTTAGCAGGTTGTACATTCATCACGCCTCCATGGCTGACGGAACTCCTAACTGGAAGCCTGAACGTCCTGACCTCCCGCCCCCTGAACGCCCCTGCCCTCTGGCAACAGGCAGTCTGTTCTCTGCGTGGCGGCATTGGCTTTGGTTTTGTTGGCTCATTTGTTCTGTTTTTTAGATTCTGCTTAGGAGTTAAATCACATGGTCCTTGTCTTTCTTTGACTTAGTTGCCTTGGCAGAGTGACCTCAAGCCCGTCCACGTGGTCACAAATGGAAAGATCTCATCCTTCGTGCAGCTGAGCCACACTTCCTCGTGTATGTGCACCCCATCCTCCTGACCCCTGGCCTCTCGCTGGACCCCGGGATCGCTTCGATGTCTCGGCTCTTGTGTCAGTACAGCAGGAAGCATGGAGTGCGCGGATCTGAAAGTACCGTTTTCGTTTTCTTCAAATAAATGCCCAGACGTGGAATTGCTAGACCATGTGTTATTTCTATTTTGAGTATTTTGAGGAAACTCCATCCTATTTTCCAGAGAGGCCACATCAATTCACATTCCCATCAACGACACGCGAATGTTCCCCTCTCTGTGTCCTCACTGACACTTGTTGTTTCTTGTCTTTTTGCTAACAGCCATTCCAGGTGTGAGGTCATAGCTCATGTGGTTTCGATCTGCATCTCCCTGATGATGAGTGATCTTGAGCATTTTTTCATGTGTCTGTCGGCCATCTGGATGTCTTCTCTGGGAAAATGTCTATTCAGATCCTCTGCCCATTTTTAAATTAAATTGCTTTTTTAAAAAAAATATCGAGTTGTATGAGTTCTTTATGTATTTTGAATACTAACCCCTCCCTTGTTAGATATATGATTCGCAGGTATCTTTTCCTATTCGGTAGGTTGCCTTTTTATTTTGTTGATCGTTTCCTCCTCTGCGAAGAAATTTTTTGGTTTGATGTAGTCCCATTTGTTTATTCCTGCTTTTTCTCGAGCCAGATTCAACCAAATATCCTAAGACCAATGTCAAGGAGATTACCCTATGTTTTCTTCCAGGAGGTGTATGGTTTCAGGTCTTACATTCAAATCTTTAATCCATTTTGAGTTAATTTTTGTGTAAAGTGTTAGACAAGGGTCCAGTGTCATTCTTTTGCATGCGACTGTCCAATTTTTTTCAAAACCACTTATTAAAGAGACCATCCTTTCCCTGTTGTATATTCTTGGCTCCTTTGTTGTAAATTAATTGGCATGGGTTTATTAATGCATGGGTTTATTTCTGGGCTTCCTTTTCTGTTCCATTAATCTATGTCTCTGTTTTCATGCCAATACCATACTGTTTAGATTACCACAGCTTTTTAGTGTAGTTTTAAACCAGCAAGTATGATGCCTTGAGCTTTGTTTGTTTTTTCCTCAGGATTTCTTTCATCATCTTGGATCTACTGTGGTTCCATACAAATTTTAGATTGTTACATTCCTGTGAGAAATACCATTGGAATTTTGATAGGAATTGCATTGAATCTGTAGATCGTTTTAGGCAATATCAATGTTTTAGCAATATTAATTCATGAGAATGACATATCTTTCCATTTATGTGTGTTTTAAAATTCTCTCACCAGGGTCTTGTAGGGTACCAGTCTTTCAGTGTACAGGTCTTACACCAACTTGGTTAAATTTATTCCTGGGTATTTTATTCTTTTTGATGCAATTATAAAGGGAATTATTTTCTTAAGTTCTCCTTCTGATGGTTCATTGTTAGGGTATAGAAATACAATAGATTTTTGTATATTTATTTTGTACCCTACAACTTTACTGAATTCATTAATTAGTTCTAACCATTTTTTTGGTGAAGTCCTTAGGGTTTTCTAGATTTAAAATCATGTCTCCACAAAGAGTGATAACTTTACTTCTTCCTTTTCTATTTAGATCCCTTTTGTTTCTTTTCCCTGCCAAATCGCCCACATGATGCCCTTTTTTTTTTTTTTAAGATTTAATTTTTACTTATTTGAGAGAGAGAGAGAGAATGTGCACAGAGGGAGAAGGAGAAGCAGACTCCTTGCTGAGCAGAGAGCCCACTGAGGAGCTGGGCCCAGGATCCTGAGACCATGACCCCAGCTGAAGGCAGGCGCTCAACCAACTTAGCCACCCAGGTGCTCCACACACCATGTCTTTTAAATTTCCTTCACTCTGGAAACATTTGTGGGTATTTCCTTGAATTTTATGAAATTGGCACTTTTGAAAAATACGGCTCAGTTATTTTGAAGGATGTACCTAAACCTTGGGGTTGTCTCTTATAACCTTACAATCAGATTCAGATTGTTTGCTTGTGGCACGAATGCCACAGAAGTGATGCTGGGTTCTCTCTAGTGCATCATGAAGGAGGTACATGCTATTAATTAGTCCCATTTCTAGCCTTGTTAACTTGGGTCATTTGTCTAAGGTGGTATCTGCCAGTATTCTCTACTCTATTTCACCCTTTGCAATTAAAGAAAGATCTTGTGGGGGGATATCTATTTCTCCTTAAACTAGATGAGTCCATTATTTTTATGAGACAGGCAAATGGCAATTTAAAAATTCCATCAATCCTTCTGGATTTATGAGTTAGCTTTCTCCTATAAGGAAGAGTTTAGCTTTTTCCCCAGTTTGCTTGCTTGTTTGTCGATTTTACTCATGGAATCTTATTTTATTAATAGTGTATAATCCTTAGATTTACTGCCTTTATTTTGATACTCAAATTGTCCTGGATTTTGACGTTGGGAGCCCCTCAGGCTGGCTCCTGTGTCTGTTTGATGTCCCCATCCTCTTTTGGTTACTTTCTGACATTTTGGCACCACAGTTTAGACTTCCCTTATTCTTTCCCTGATCCAACTTGTAGTCAACTACTTTCCCAGGAAACACTGTTTTCTTTTAGTGAAGAATAGTATTTAGAAAACAAGATCTGGTGCTATTTCTATTGTAGTTTCATTGCTCCTAGTTCTCTTAGAGGACAGAACTGGGAGACACACACACACATCACGCATGGCCATGCATGCTCGGGTCTGTATACCATGTATGCACCCAGTGCGCTTCTACATGCACGTATGCATGCATACGTGCTCGTATAGGTCCGAGCATAGCTATATCCATTCAGATCTGTCTATTCCTGTCCCCATGAGTCCACGCTCATATCTACAGCTCCAGTCCCACACACCAGGGCTTATTTTCTCATTTCCCTTCTATAATTATTATTATCATCTACAACAGGGCGAAATCTGGCTTTGACTATCAAAAATATATGTCTGTATTTGTTCAATCCTAGAATATATAAAAAGTAATTTCAGAATGACTAACCTGTGTTTCTGGGGGAAAAAGAAGCCACTCTGGCCACTACTTAGAGTCTAATAGCTTGCATACTTATTTTTACACATGAGGTTTGTTGATATATTTTATTATATTTTATTGAGATTGAGTTTGATTTATAAATTTGCTTACAGGACTGACATTTTCATGATGGTGAGCCTTCCCATCCAAGAATAGGAATGTTTTTCTACTTGTTCAAGTCGACATTTATGTCTTTCAGGAGTGTTTAAAGTTTTGCTCATATAGGTTTTGAACATGTATTGTTAAATATATTCCTGAGTATTTTATCTTCTTTGTTGCTATTGTAAATGAGGTTTTCCTAATAATGTGTTCTCTACCCGATTATCATTTTTATAAATAATTGCTATTGATTTCTATGTGTTAATTTTATAGCCTGCTATATTACTAAGTTCTTTGATTGTTTAAGTTTATCATTAGTTGTCTAGGGTTTTCTGGGTATGAGATAGTAACATCTGCAAATAGAGATAATTTCATTTCTTTTCCAATTCCTATACCTCTGATTTCTCTCATCTAATTGCTTGACTAACATTGCCGGCACAATGTTGATGACAGTGGGAACAGTAGCCAATTTCATGTTGTTCCTCTTCTTTGGTGTTTCCCATTAAGTAAGATGCTGGCTTTGGGACTAAGGAATGCATATTTTGTCATCTTAAGAAGGTATTTATCAAATCCTATTTTTTTACTTTTTTTAATCAGGAAAAGGTGTTGATGTTTTTCAAAAGCTTTTTTTTTTTTTACATGTATGGAGATAATGATACAATTTTTCTTCTTAAAACTTTTAAAAATTTTTATTTATTTATTCAGGAGAGATATAGAGAGAGGCAGAAACACAGGCAGAGGGAGAAGCAGGCCCCATGCAGGGAGCCCCATGTGGGACTTGATCCTGGATCCTGGGATCACGACCTGAGCCAAAGGCAGATGCTTAACTGCTGAGCTACCCAGTTATGCCTTTTCTTAAAAATTTCGAATGGCATATTATACTAATAAATTTTCTATTTTTGAAACAACTCTGTATTCCTGAGACAAATTTTACTTGATTGTGTTGTATTTTTTAAATAGGGCTTTGGATTCTCTCTGCTAATATCTAGCAAAAATGTTGTGCATCAATATTCATAAGTCATATTGGGTTGCAATTTTCTCTTTTTGTACTGGACAGTACAGGGTTAAGTGTTAATGTTATACTTGCTTCATAAAAAAAATTAGGATGTTTTCCTTCACTTCCAATGCTCTATAACATGTAACTATGGAGCACTGAGACTACATGATCTCTGAAGGTTCGGTAGTGTCTTTGAGCTTTCTAGCACTAAGTGAGATCCGCTATAATATTTCCTTCCAGGGAGTTATGAAATAAATTGTTTTGATGAACTTGGAAATGCTTTACAAAATATCACATCCCTAGCCATATGTTAATTATTATAACATGGGTAAGAACAAAGTGTAATGTAGAATGGGCGATCGAATCTGCCTCAGTTGGGAAAGAGGTAGATACTTAAGAAGGTTTCATAGAAATTATCTCTTAGTTCAGTTTTGAATGAGGAATAGGATTTCGTGGAGCTGAGAAGTAAATATTCTAGGTAAAAGAAAGAGCAGAGGAGATCCCTGGGTGGCGCAGCGGTTTGGTGCCTGCCTTTGGCCCAGGGCGCGATCCTGGAGACCCGGGATCGAATCCCATGTCGGGCTCCCGGTGCATGGAGCCTGCTTCTCCCTCTGCCTGTGTCTCTGCCTCTCTCTCTCTCTCTGTGACTATCATAAGTAAACAAAAATTTTAAAAAAAGAAAGAGCAGAAGTAAAGACATTGAGGCTTATGACTAAAATTCACCAAGTTTGTGATATACAGTAGTGATATAATAGCTGACACTTTTTACATATATTAGTTTCTTTGATTCTAAGTGAGAGGTAGGGTGAGTATTATCTCGATCTTAAGGTCACAGAGGGCAATGACTTTATGAGTGACAGGACCTAGCACAGGTCCTGGCACAGAGTGGGTATTTGATAAATATTTGGGAGCATTTTCTGATAATACAAAACTACAATAGAATATTTGGGTTTTTTTTGTACTTCCCTCTGTTCCTCTATTACTGTGTATTTTATAACTAAACAATTATTACCAATATGTAGTATTGTTTTATAATATCATATTGTCCATTCATTGTTTCATTTATGTTTATGTTATATTTACAATGAAACTGTAGCTCCCTTTAATAGGTAGGCTACACATTTGCTGTTTAAACTTCTTATTTACAAAAACCCTGTTTTCATTCTTGTACTTTACTCCCGTCAAGTCACCCATGGGTTTCAAGGGAAGCTGACACTCTCTTCAATATCCCTATTCTCCATAGGTGAGCTCAGATTGTCTTATGCCAAACAATATATCCCATTGCTCTGGCCACAGTCATGGGCTCAGGACACAGTGTGAGCCAATAAGACCAGAAATTTCTGAGAAAGAAATATCCTTGCTCTTTCCCACTGTGTCTAACAAGGAAGAGGAACAACCCAGTGGAAAACATGAGATGAAACCTGCCAAGAATGGAGCCCCTATGAGGAAGCAGATTAGAAAATAGAGAACAATAGATCAAATATTGAGCTACAATTATAAGCTTCACCTGAAGACAGCACAGTTCTAGACTTTTCAAACATATAAGTCAATAAATGACAATTTCCTTTGTGATTGGGAGAACTCATTTGTAGGAAAAGTATCAATTAATAACCATGAAGATGAATGCACATGACTAGTCCAAATGACAAAGCCAAAACTTTGTACCACTTCTCCAATCCTTTTCACTATATAATTAGGAGGACAAAGAAGAAAAATGAACATTTTAATTTAAACTTTCATAAAATTATCAAAACAGATTCAGTTTGGATTTTATAAGTGATAGGAAAATTACCAAAGTCTTTATACACCATTATATTTCATTTATATAAATACATCCTGTAAAAGTCGAAGTATGTTTAAGCCTGGCTTCACTGGACCAAGCACATCAATAGACAACATATTTGTCCTCACAGCAAAAAGGAATCACATCATGGTGACTGAGCTTCACATGACAATGGTGAATTTCACCTGTTTATTTTAAACAGTATGATATATAATCTATCTCGTTTGTGCTGTGATATTTTGAAGCTACATGTGGAACAGAAATTCCTAAGGGTTAGAATCTTTAGTGAGCTTATAACATTAGTAAGTTTTCAAATTATGATAGACCTCTGCAAATTGTCTTTTTTATTATAATAGTTTGATCATTCACTATTAACTTTAGATTCATAAGCAACATTAGAAATGCTCTTTGAAATAGGCTATCTGAGACTTACCTTCATATGCCCAGTCACCAAGTATTCCCTTTAAAAATCCTATTTTCATCAACCTCATAAATTTAGTCATTAAAGAACTTCAATTAAGCATGTGCAATGTCTTGTGCAGGCTCTCAACACCGTTCTCCATGGAGTACGATTAACAGGAAAATGGAGAGGAGTAAGTGTTGGCCAGGATGTGGGGGCACAGTCACTCTTACGTATTGCTAATGGAAGTGCAAATTGACTTTGATGTACCATTTGGCCACATCAAGTAAAATTGAAAATAGACTTTGATTACATCAAAGTTTTATTTTAGGAGTTTACTCATTTAGTAAGAAGTTATGTGTTATAACTACCTAAAATTAATTTTTCTTGATTTCTAATATGATTGGCCATCTTTTCACAGGTATATTGACTTTCTTTACTTTTTCTTAACTTCCAGTTTATATCGTCATTTTTTTGTTGTTGGATTACTTGTATTTTCCTTTTTCTTTTTTTTTTAAGTAGGCTCCATGTTCTGTGTGGAGCCCAGTATGGGGCTTGAACTCACGATTCTGAGATCAAGACTTGGCCTGAGCTGAGCTCATGAGTCAGATGCTTAACCAAGGTTACCCACGTGCCCCTGAGTTACTTGTATTTTCTTACTTAATGTACAAATGCTTTCTATATTCAGGATAGTATTCTTTTGTATTTATATAAACTGCAAGAAACTTCACATTGTATTATTTATCTTACTAGACATGTCTCCAGAGGTAAGGAAAACAAAAGCAAAAATGAACTATTGGGACCTCATCAAGATAAAAAGCTTCTGCACAGCATAGGGAACAGTCAACAAAACTAAAAGGCAACCCATGGAATGGGAGAAGATATTTGCAGATGACATATCTGATAAAAGGCTAATATCCAAGATCTATAAAGAACTTATCAAACTCAAAACCCCCAAAATAAAAAATCCAGTTAAGAAATGGGCAGAAGACATGAGCAGACATTTCTCCAAAGAAAACATACAAATAGCCAACAGACACATGAAAAAATACTCAATATCTCTCATCATTAGGGAAATTCAAATCAAAACCACAATTCTCATTGTGGTCAATTCTCATCACTCACGCTAGGCAGAATGGCTACAATGAACAATTCAGGAAACAACAGAGGATGTGGAGAACAGGGAAACTTCTTACACGGTTGGTGGGAATGCAAACTGGTGCAGCCACTCTAGAAAACAGTATGGTTATTCCTCAAAAAGTTAAAAATATAACTACCCTATGACTCAGTAATTACACTGTTAGGTATTTATCCAAAGGATACAAAAATAGTGACTTGGAGGGGCACTGCACCCCAATGTTCATAGCGACAATGTCCACTATGACCAAAACAGGAAAAAAGCCCAAATGTCCATCCACTGGTAAATGGATAAATATGTAGTATATATACACAATGGATTATTACTCAACCACCAAAAAAGAATGAAGTCTTGCCATTTGCAACAACGTGAATGGAACTAGAGGGCATTCTGCTAAGTGAAGTCAAGGGTCAGACACTTAACCGACTAAGCTGCCCAGACACCCTGATTTTGTTCCTAGTTTAAATAAGATCTTTATTTGAGATATTTCCTAATTGGCTCTTGCAGGGGGATACTATGATTTTTTTAATGTTTATCTTGTTTCTTACAACTTTGCTATATTCTTTCAATGGTTCTAATGGAACTCTGTGGCTGCTAAAAATGAAAATCTCTTCACTCACTTCAGGTTCTTGAGGATATCCCAAATGACACCTAGGGTGATTGGAATGGGAGGAGGTAGATTTTTCCCTTTCATGCGACTGAGACAGGGAGGCAAGCCAAGGACTTTAGGAGGTCCTGAGCCTACAGAAACACCTACAATGACTGCCCGTTCTAAGTGAGCTGAGGCTGTTGATACGGAAGGCCATTATATTTGTGTCAAATCTTGCCCTGACTTTGCCAATCTACACTGTCAGAGGCAGCATGTTCAAAGCTCTGTTCTTGGTGTTAATCCTCCTTTATGACTGGAATTTTCCACAGTGGCTGAGATCTGCTGCTGGCTCTGGCACAAAGCTTCCTGGCATTTGCTATGACCAGAAGCAGGCATTAATCTACTTGCAAAAGAATAATCTTGCCCAAAAACATAGTACAGAAGGATGGAATAAAGAAGGGGAGAGCAGCAGTCATCTCACTGATCAAATAAATATGACAATTCCACAGTGGAAGGATGCTCACCGAAGGGTCAGCAAGCCCACCTTGCTCCTTGGGTCTGTCTGTAAACGAGTACCTGCGTCAGTACACCTGTCAACGGTATGTTGTATGCAGTGCTTAACACGCTGTGCCATACTGCAGTAATCAGAAAAACCTCAGTGTTTTCCAGAAGTTTTAAAAGGCACCAAATACTAATTTTTCTGCCTTGTGCCAGCCCTCATTCTGTAAGCGTCTGAGTCATCTTATTATAGTACTTTCCTAGAAAGAAATGCCTATAATTTACAGCCAGGTACCCCAGACACACTCATTAGAAGACTTGCTGACTATTTGGGATTGCTAGAAAAGAAACTGCAAGTCCAACTTGATAGCTCCTATATAACTCTTAATTTGCTAAAATTATGTTTTAGCGTCAAATAAAGGACTGAAAGTACCTCATCTAAAAACACTGTAAGAGCAGCAAATGAAGAAAATGTTATAAAACATTTTGGGGGAAAACAAAGAGGGCAGCTATTACAATGGGATCAGATACATTTCGACAGTCTCTTCTGGAAACAACCAGTTGAAACCTAAATCATTCTCAGAGCTAATTTAAATCCTAACCATTCAAGATATAGAATGATACATGGTGGTGAAAGCCACTGTGACCGTAAAAATAGTCACATAATATGGTAGGCGACCCCTCCTCCAATTCCTGTGTGGTTCTATTAATCCCCCTGGAAGCTGATAGTTCCTAGTCCTCTACTACTACCGTGCTCCTCCCAGTCTGAAACCGTGGTATTAGGTATCCGGGGGAGCATCAAGACACCTTTACAAAGAAGGGAAGGAGGAGCTCAGTTTTCAGATTACAAATTTCTGCGATTTTTTTTTTTTTAATGCATGGCCCGCAGAGGTCCACATTTAAGAATTGTTGATACTAGACACTCATGAAAGGAAAAAAAAATTAAATTTCAGTCATAGGCCCAAGAGAGAAGTTACATTTTTTTTTTATGCGAAAGAAAATAAAGACACCACTAAATCGTATATTCCCGAACAATGTCCACCCAGGCCTCGTGCAGGCTGGCCTGGATGCGTCTCTGGGTTCTCCCTCCACCTTTTCCTTCATCCTGGGATCCAGCCACCGCGCTGGGCTCCATTCCTCTCCACACCGAGGCTTTGCTCCTCTTACAGTCCTCTGAGGGGTATGGTGTGTGGTGGAGAAGGACTCCCCGCCAGCTGCTCCAGGACCGCCAGGCGCTGGGGTGCTGGTGCCAGGCCAGAGCCCAGCAGAGGGTGCCCGGATTGCACAGCTCTGTCTGTTACTAGCAAACTGATGGGTTTTGGGATCCTCTTGGTTTCCCGGTCCCATGGAACAGTCGATTATTGGAGACCTGGGGCATCAGATCTAGCCATGACTGTGGAGGGAACCTTGTCCTTGACCTCTACTATTTCTTTAGTGAATGGATCTTTCTACCCTTCACAACAGCTTAAGACTTACAACTCAACTTGATTGGGGCCCCTGGGAGGCTCGGCCGGGTAAGCATGACTCTGGAGGCTGGCTCGGGTCAGGGTCTCCGCGTCCTGAGATCAGTCCCACGTGGGCTCCACACTCATTGAGAAGCCTACTTCCCCTCTCCCTCTGTCCCTCCTCTCACTTGTGCACACGTTCTCTCTCTCAAGTAGATAAATAAATCTTAAAACAAAAAAAAAGGTCAGCCTGATCGGGACTTATAATGTCTGCAGATGACACTATTTCCACCTTGTAGATGGGAAGGAGAGCCCTAGACCTACATCGTCTGGTACAGAAGCCACTAGTTTAAATATAAATAATTCAAATTGAATAAAAAATTCAGTTCCTAAATCGTGGTAGGAATGTTTGAGAGCTCAGGAGCCACAGGTAGCTAGTGGCTACGGTACAGGACGACACCGATCTAGAAACGTTCATAGAACATGAAAATGGAATCGTTTGTCACTGCAGGAAGTTGTTGTCTACTCTAAAACATACATAGAGTGTGTCCTTTCCAGCAGCGAAATTTGGCCCCGAGAAGAGATTAGATGTCTTCTGATGTGGTGACAAGTTTGCAAAGTCATTTGGGATCATTTAGGGTGATAACGTTTAGGAACATGTCAGGAAAACAAAGGAATGGTTGTTTTTCAAGTAACAATAAGGATTTTACTTTGAACACTGATACACGTGAGCTGTGGTTGGAACTTGCCGGCTCAGAATGTAGAAGGCATTTTTAGAGGCCAGTGGGGGGGAGGAGAGGAAGAAAAGAGAGACCTGGTCACTGGTCACAGAGAGGAGGAGAGCAGAGGTGTGCAACGAGGAGCCCAGTAGGTGTGCTGTGGTGGGTGTGATACAGCACTCTTCCCCATTTCCTCCCCCCGAAAAATCTCCTATAAAGTACACATTACTCATGGATACCTTGGGAGTTGAAAATGTTGTTTTTCTGCATCTGCTCTAACACGAGTATGGGGAAGGTGTAATGTGTCCAATTATGTTCAACTTAACCATTTTATCCCCTTGCTACGGGGGATCCTCTTTCTCCAAGGGCAATCTGTGCATGTCTTTTCCGTTGGCGGGATCAGCACAACGACCAACCCCGCCCCATGCCCCAGATGGGCCAGTGTTTGACATGTTCCCAGAGGCCTCCAACATGCAACAAATTTATGGATGGTCGCCAACTGAACAAGGAAAAATGAACTTGGTTTTTCCCCTCATTTACAAACATTTATGGGCACATGATACGTCTGATACGTCCCAAACATTCTTCCAGGAGCTGGCTGTAGGACATTGAGCAAACCATACCCCTGCCATCATCGAGCTTAAATCTCTTCTCCTTTTATGTCCTATCATCTACCCAACAACAGTTAAAGATCTAACAAGGACTAAGTATGTTGCTTTGCCTCTGCTGCGTTTGATCATTTCCAGTGCCAAGCATGAGAGTCCGAGAACCTGGCAAAATATTTGTTGGCTGGTTAAATGAAAGGATAGAGGATAGATGGCTGGGTAATCAGTGTCCTGTACAGAGTAGGCATTTGATCTATATTTGTTGTTAAAGGCTCCTCCAGAAGTAGAATAAAATTAAATTCCTTTAAGTTAGAATTGCCTTTCTGACCATCTTAATTTAGGTCTCAATTACAGAAATCATTTTTGTAACTGAAGCATTGATATGCATTGTAAAAATAGCATTTTATTATTTTTTATTTTTTAAAAATATTTTATTTATTTATTCATGAGAGACACAGAGAGAGGCAGAGACACAGGCAGATGGAGAAGCAGGCTCCATGCAGGGAGCCCGACGTGGGACTCGATCCTGGGTCTCCGGGATCACGCCCTGGGCTGAAGGCAGGCCCTAGACCGCCGAGCCATGCATGGATCCCCAAAATAACATTTTAATAGACACACATTTATAGTGTAAAAATGATAATTTTTTTTTTTGTGTTGGAGGAGTATTATAAAATAGGGAGTCTCTGTCTTCTGGCAGGAGAATAAATAGGTTCAAACTTTCTGAAAGGCAACCTGGAAATATTTTTCTGTAAATCAAAGACATTCATGACATATGACCTAATAATTTTATTTCTAGTGACCCAATTTAAAGAAATATCTGTGAATACAACTGAAGGGATACCTATTTTCTTAACCTGAGAAAGAATGATAAAGAATGTAAGCATCAATAATAAAGAAATGGCTATCGGGACACCCGGGTGGCTCAGTGGGTTAAGTGTCTGCCTTCAACTCTGGTCATGACCCCGAGGTCCTGGGATTAAGGTGCACCGGGCTCCCTGCTCAGGGGGGAGCCTGCTTCTCCCTCTCCCTCTGCATGCCGCCCCACTCATGTGCTCTTTCTCTCTCTCTCAAATAAAAAAATAACATTTTTAAAAAAAGAAGTGGCTATGTAAGCTTTTATTCACTTATATTGCACACACACAAACACAAATGTTGGATCAAGATTATGAATCATCTTTATTTTCTTCTTCAAACCTTTTATATTACTCTATTTTGAACAATGAATAATATATTATTGTGATAACTTCTAGGAGCGTTAATGTATAAGAGATATACAGGAATAGTAAGAGATATGAGCTCAGTTTTAAATAAGTGTGATACCGCCTAGATCAACAAACTGATATTTTGTGCAGGTTTTGCTTAAAGTAATTATTGGGGTAATATTTTTAATTTCTTCCTGTTTGAGTTATTGGTCATATGGGAGAGAGTTGAATATTCTTCATCAAGAAGAGAGTCAGTTGGTAATTGACTGTTTTTAAAGATGCTTTGGTCCTCTTGTTACTGAACTACCAGAACATTTATATAGAATAAAAGAAAATCTAAAAGAAACCGCTAAGGTAAGAAAAGCTTAATACTTGGAAAAGTTGTAACTTTATTGTCCTCTATTAAAAATGTGAAACATTCTCAAGTTTTTACATCTTTTATGAAGCTTTTACCTGCGGTAGAAAATTTCTATAGAAGAATTACATTATCTTCACATGAACCAAATTGTATTTCCTCTCTTTTCTGAGATTTTTGCCACAGCCATATCTGTAGATGCTCTTGTTACAGATTTATTTACGTAGCAATTCAAGTTTCTGACGTTTATGGAGCAACCACTTTAGGAAATGCCTTTGTTTTTCCTTAGGGTGTTTGTCACAAAATTCTCTGTTCCATAGTATACATGTTCGCATTTCTTATAAATAAATGAACTTATTTATTTGTTTGTTTCTTTGTTTGTTTATTTTTATTTGCTTACTTACTTACTTTTAGGGAGGGAGAAGGGGACAGAAGAGGAAGGGCAGAAGGAGGGAGAGAATCTTAAGCAGGCTCCACCAGTGCAGAGCCCAACATGGGACTTGATCTCACAACCCTGAGATAATGACCCTGAAATCATGGCCTGAACTGAAATCAAGATTCAGATGCTTAAAAAAAAAAAAAAGAAAGATTCAGATGCTTAACCAACTGAGACAGACACTCAGGTGGCCCTGTTGGTATTACTATAGAATAATCCCTACATTACTATAGAATAATCCAAACAGCTTTTGAAACGATCAATTCAGCTACTGGGTTACATTGGCTTAACAAAGCCCATTAAATTTTAGCTAGGAGTCTAGTCTTTACACTAGAGCTATGAAAATAGTTCATATATATTTTTTTGGGGGGGAATCATTGTCAGCAAAAGTAAAGATATTGTTTATTCATTTGGGAAATAATTATTTTAAGTAAAATGTTACTAAAGGAATATGCAAATTGATTTACATTATACCACAATGATATGATAACTTTAAAGGATATTTACAGTAAAAAAAAGTATTACCTTTTTAAAAATTATGTAAATAATTTCAGTCCTGCTTGAAAAATCTGCATCAAAATACTGGGTAGGATTCCATCTTCTTATGATTCTGTGAGGGACACTGGAGAAGCATGTTAAGTGGGCATGACTCTTGGTCTTTGAGTTTATATACAGTTCAAGGCAATAACAGCTAAAGTGAATATTTAGTTGATATGTCTGATATATAATATATTTAAGCTAAAATATGCACTCTAGTTGTATTTTTAATTTTTGCATCAAGTGGTATCATCAAATCAATAACGATAATCATTTTAATAAGGGAAGAAAATCACAGATTATATTTGTGATCAAGAAAGAAAAAAAAATAAAGAGAAGGATTCACACAATAGTAATTACCTGAGCAGATGGATTCCTAATCCTAGAAATAAACATGCTAATTAAGCTACACTACAGAATGACAAGATATTATGGTCTTCTGAGTCTGGAGAGATTGTTATTCTAATTTACTAGTGTAACTTAATTCTCAATATATTAAAAAGTACTTAATCAACCAAATCTTTTTTTAATTATCAAACTTATTTAGGCAGTTTTAATGTTTCTGTAAATTTCTTCCATGTTTTTCTTCTATAGGGGCAGACTTTCTCACCAGTGATTCACGGCTTGTTTCATATTTGTATTTTTCATAGAGCAGGATTGAGTTTTGTTATGTATCTAAGAAGACACTCTTTTCTGTCTGCTGTCAGTGAGATTTTAATTAGGGAATTAAAGATCATAATGCTGACCTGTTCACAGCTATCCTATGCTGCCTTCCTTTAAAGATGAAAGGAAGTCTTTATTAATAATTGGAATTTGCAATTCTTGGACTGATTTAGATGAGTTACTGATTTTGCTACTTCCACAACTATTTTGGAGGAAAGTAATGGGAAGATGGAAAATGATATATGGAAGGCAGAAGTTTGTTGAAATAAGTAAGTGTGAGAAAGAAGCCAGGAAGAAAGTATCATATTTTCATATTTACCAGTGCATGAGGAGTTTGAATTACCTAACCAGTAATTGATCAACATAAAATATTTTTGGAAGGTTCTGGAATACATATAATTAGCATGACATTTCTTGGTCCTTGGATGCAAGTCATTATGGAAGACAGAGATTTTTTTTTTTTAAGATTTTATTTTAAGTAACCCCTACACCCAACACCCAACGTGGGGCTCGAACCCACCACCCCAAGATGAAGAGTCGCATACTCCACCGAATAAGCCAGCCAGGCGCCCCAAAAGCAATAGATTTTTAGAGCAAAAAAGAGTCATCCAGGAAGAAATTCTATAGCTGGTTTAATTTAGTGTCTAATTGCTTCCCAAAATGTTTGTGTGTGGGACTATATGGGTGGAGGGGAAGTGGTGTATGTTACTTTCCTGTCTTTTTCCCTATATTTAGATTTTAGTTGTAACCATGGTATACACTTTTTTTATATCAAAAGATATCTTAACTATATTTAAAAGTGGTAAATATTTAAGACAATTATGTAAGTGTAACTGGCCTCAATTTTAATCTAATTCAACAAACATTTATTGAATAAACATAAGCCTGGCAGTAGAGAGATACGTAACCTTAAAAAAAATCTGGTCCTAACCCCTTAGACCTTATTACTCAAACTGTGGTCCATGGACAAGCAGCACAGGCATTTTCTAGGAATTGTTAGATATACAGAATTTTAGGGGCACCTGGGTGGCTCAGCTGGTTAAGCGCCAGCTCTTGCTTTGGGCTCAGGTCATGACCTCAGGATCCTGGGATCCAGCCCCTTACCAGGCTCCATGCTTAGCGTAGAGTCGGCTTGAGGATTCTCTCCTTTTTCCTCTGCCCCTCGCCCTGTGCTCTCTTTCTAAAATAAATAAATCTTAAAAAAGAAAAAAAGATATGCAGAATTTTAGGCTCCATCCCAGCCCTTGGAAACCAAAATCTACATTGCAACAAGATTTCCAGGTGATTCAAACGCATACTAAATTTTGAGAAGCACTATGTTCGAAGAACATAGTCTAAGCAAAGAAGCAGACACTAGCTTTTTTTTTTTAAGGCAATAATTTTATAAGAAATGTGCTACCTCAGAAACAAATACTGCAGACAGTAATAGAATCTAATTCTGCTTATAGAGACTTGTAATGGTTTTAACTCCACTCTCTTCTATGCTACACTTTCCACATGACACATCAGCATTTTCTAAACTGTGTCTCTGGGTCAAATACACCTGAGAAATGGTGCATGATCTATACCACTGCTTAGAGATGCCTTGTTCCCAAAAGCACGTGAAAGATTCTGAGAAGTCCTAAAAGACGCGTCTGTTTTACATAAACCCAGGAATCCACAAATATACTTAAACATGCAACTTTCTTGCCTTGCGTGGTACCATTAAAATACTCCAGAACTAGAGTTCTGTGGAACACACTTTGGCAAACATGCATTTTATGAGTTGGCAACATTTTGCTCATGAATACCTTACTTGGATCCTTCTGCTTTCCATTAACATCTCTTTCTCCTTTTTTATAAAGTATCTAGAATAAATTCAACTTTGAATATAGGTGTGAACAAAAAAATACAATTTAGCTCTGACACAATGTATATAAAATATAGGAAGTCTGAGGCAAATTAATTCAGCTGTTTCATTAAAACCCATCCAGATCTGGATAGATAAAGTGGTCTTTGAACAAACAGCATGTGAAAGCCT
The DNA here is from genome assembly GCF_018345385.1 of Vulpes lagopus. NCBI lineage: Eukaryota > Metazoa > Chordata > Mammalia > Carnivora > Canidae > Vulpes > Vulpes lagopus. The sequence continues at coordinate 125,654,922 of NC_054825.1, forward strand.
GGCCTCCACATATCTTTGAAATTAAGCTGGATCCTGCAAGTAATGAAAGGGAAGTTTTGGTTAACTACCAATAATGAATAATTCATTGGTGAGATTATGAATAAGAACAATTGTCATGACTAAAATAATGTTCCTGAAACTGACATAGCATTTGAAATAGGGCAGTTTATAGATTCAGCTAAGAGACAGTAGGTATATACTCTGTGCTGATAAATTGTTGAAATTCAAAACTTCCTTCAGGGAATAGATGCGTGGTTCTGTCAAATTAATAGTAAGGAGCCCTTAAAACTCAGAAATTCAAAGGCAATGAAGTCAAAGCACATGCCAAGGATTTTACAATTCTCAATTCTGTTAGCTCCTCAGACCTGCCATTTGTTTGTGTTGCTGCTATTTAAGGTATTTTCTCTCGAATTATAAAAGGAAGATAGGCTCTCCTCTACCTTGGAAACTATTTTTTAGTATAGAAAAGACTTTGAAAACACAAGTCTACCTACCTGAGCTATTTGGTTAGTTGAGGATGCCTCTAGTTCTGACTTCATTGGCCCAATGATTCTTGTTTGTTTTAAAATATTAATCCAGCCTAGCAGGGCTCTCATAAATCTGCTCCTCCTCGTACGGCAGTAACAGTATAACTCCCATTGGAAGGTCCCTGAGGTAAGAGCCCTCCGTGGACCAGAGGCTTGGCAGGACTGCACGACGTCTTCACCCAAGACACGCAGCCAGGGGGAAACCCCAAGGTAGAGTTTCCAAGATGATTAGCCACTGTTCTTCTAATTTCTAATTTTTAACTCAAAGAAAATCACAGAAGTTGACCTCAGACATCATTTGGCCATCGTTCCCTGCGTTAATCCAACCCCAGTTCTTAAAACTGAAAGCGCGACCCAGCTATTTTAGCAAATTGCGGCTGGCCATTCCAGTTTGCCAACAGCGACTCTCCCTGTCATCCAGGTGGCATGTGATGGAATTGCCTAGGGCTTAGTAAATCTTGTGGTTTTGTGAAGAAAATCCAGGAGATAAGTTCTTGTTTTTCATAGAGAGAAAAGATCATTTCTACGTATACTGATAGCATGTCTTTCCGGTATCTTCTTTCTGATTCATTTAAAAATGTGCATTTTTGAAAGCCTCATGTGAAATAAAACATCAGTACCTTCTGCATGTGTTTCCTGTGGTAACCAAACAATATTACAGAAGTGTATACAGTAAGATGTACAGATATGTAGGGGGAGTGGAAAATTACAGTGTAGTGAAGGGAGCAAATGGGTAATGTAAATTATATTGATACTATAAACAGATAACTTGGCTTTGGGGACAATAGTGTGGTAAAATGCTGCATTTCCATTTCTTATCATTACGCCTGACAGTACCTAGATAAAAACCATTGCCAAATTTACTGAAAAGGGGAAATGCAAAAATATTTGTGGTCCACACCTGGCTTAAGCTAGAGAAAATGCTTTAGAAAGGTCCACTGGAACTTCGTCAATTTTCTTACCAGATGTATAATTGACAAATTAGGTTGTTCCCATTTGTGAGAAGGAAAAAATAAATGAAATGACACAGTGCTACTATAAAAGGAGGGATGCCACTCATGTTGAAAGAGAACAGAAAGAGTATGTCACAAATATATATTCGATGTTTATTCCCATGTAATTCGAGAATGATGAAACTGAGCTCTCTTCTAGTCCAATTACCTGCCCTACATAAAAATATTTTGATGCCTCCACTTTATATATGAATATTTATATTGAATACCATACCTACACCTATGTGTACAATATATATGGGTACCGCATGTATATACCTAAAGCAGCCCACCAATGTGATGTCAAAGGGAATTCCAACATAACTGAAAAAGAAAAAAAAAAGGTGTTGTTCATTTTTCAAATATGCATTATTTTTTACACATGAAGAAACACTTCTGTTTGGTCAGATCACATCCGTATGACGGGAAATTTTATTCACATTCATGAAATCAAGTAGCCCCTAAGCTGTACTTGAGATCATAGTTTAAAAAGTCACTTATTAAATCAGACACCTGAAACTCCTCTTCTAGAAAAGACGATATGGATTGTCAGGTTCTTGGGTCAGCTCACAGAGTGGATCGAGTGCTAGGTACCACAGGTAGTCCTAAGGTCATCCTGGAGCCTCCATACCTGACTTTCTCTGGAGTTCTAAGCAATTTCATTCTGCACTCAATTCTATTCAACTGTGTTTCTTAAGTATTTTTGATGTGCCATGTGTTAGACAATTGCCTTGTAACTTTTCTGGGTCTGGAACCTATGGCCCATCTCAACCTTGAAGACTGAGCTACCCTATGCCCCAGAACCCTTTGGCAAATATCCCATGGCTGTCTTCCACGTAAACGTAAGCCTTAAAGTAAGATAAAGAACTTGAGATAATGGGGCTTAGTGGTTCTGAAAGCTACGAAGGGAAGGTGTGGGTCTGGCGTCAAGGGGATTGATATACCAGCATTCTCTGATAATGGTGATGCTAGGACGTAACCACTCATTTGGAAATTGTGTACTCTTAAGTTGGAGAATGATGAAGCCATTAATAGATCACAGCACTGAAAAAAATGAGTGAGTTAAGTTGCTAATAAATAATAATAACTTTGAATTATAACTTGTGGTTGATTACCACCCATCCTTTGACTTGTATCCTTTTTTTTTTTTTAATGGAAAATAGAAAGGGAGAGAAGTTACAATAGAAGCACATGATGTCGTGAGCACTGGGTGTTACACTCAAGTGATGAATTACTCAACAGTCCATCAGAAATTAAGAATGTACTTTATGCTGGCTAATTGAATTTCAATAAAAAAAAGAAGAGTAAATTTTGAATGGATGGATGAAAAAAATGGATGAACTCATTTACTGAGTAATTATTATATGCTCAGACACTATTTCAGACAATTTCTCACCCTCCTTGAAATGTCCTAGGTGTCCCCGCTCCATAGAGGAGGCAACTAATGTGAACGGTATTGTGACTTCCCTTAAGGACTATACACCTCATAAAGAGGTAGGATTGGAATTTGAATCCATTTTCTTTTGACTCCAAAGATCACAGGTAGAAATAAAACCCCTTAGTTTCAGAAAGTAGTATTCTTGGTAAAATAACTATCATTGGGAAGTTTGCACGCCTGACAGTGTGGGTTTCCTTAGGTCCCCACTCCCAGGCTTTGGTCAATTTCTTCCTCAAGGAAGGGTTTTGGGAGAAGAGTATTCCGAATGGAGGCAAACCCTGTACAAGCCGATGACAAGTTAAACTTGAGAGGAGAATAGGAAACATCTACATTTCAGTGCAGTTTTGAATCAGAAGATGCAGCCAATGGAAACCTCTCCCAGGAAGTGCTAGAAGGACTTAGTGGGGGAGGAGAAGGGAGGGGAGGGGTGGAGAACTAGCATGGCACCATCAGTTTTTAATATTAAGCCATCAGAGGACAATATGCGTATAGCAAAAATTTTACTCTTGTGAAGCGATTTATTTATTTATTTATTTATTTATTTATTTATTTATTTATTGTGAAGCGATCTAGGTACAAATTCAGATCTAATATATTTTCTTGTTTATTTTGCTTACCAGCCGAAGTGATGACAGCATGAAAAATAGTTACTGAAATAGCATAATCCCAGACCCGTTCTTCTACAACCAGAACGAAAAGCAATCCGCAAAGTAGGTGACCTGCGTTGAGACTAGAAGAACTGCAAATAGAATGAAGACTATAATTTTTGGAACTAGAGAAACTAACAGTTCTGAAACACGGTTAGTTAACAGAACCATTACAACTTACTCTGCGAGGAAATTTTGGTAAGAATTTTCAAAATATTCCATCTCTTAACAGTCCTCAAATTTGGGTAAGAGCTTTTTAACATATTCTGCCTCTTAATAATCCCTTGACTTTTAGAAAATAATTTGTTTCACGTTCTTTGTACTCATCACTTTAAAGGTAAATACAATGAAGAAAGGTTACCATGTAATCAATACACATTGATCTATAGTTCGACTGCAGCTGTCCAATTAAGATATATTAAAAACTAATGAGAAATACAGGTCTGAGTTTTCAAAAATGAAAAAAAAGAAATGTAAGAGTTCATTGACTTATGACATTCTTTTGGTACCAATCACTGCCTTTCTTGGAAATGAGTTCCTTCGCATCTTTGTAATGAAGTGGCAGTTCCCATAGTCCTCGGGGACACATAACCAGGGACCCTGGATCAAAGGAAGCCTCATGAATGACTTGTGTGGATGGAGGCACTCTTCTAAACCACCCGATTGTCTCAGAGTCGTCTCCCTGAACACATATAAAGAGCTAGTTATTTACAGGTCAGGACCACAAATCTCTAAGAGCCTTGAACATGTGAAGGGTCAACCTTTTGCGCCTTGTCTTTGATATGGATATTTAAGACTATAGTGCTTTCGAAGGAGAGATCCATCAAACATATGTGACAAATATATGTGACCTACCATCAAGGTCCCTTTATAATGATGTCATTTTCAGTAAAAATCACCTTTTTTTAAAACAAAAATGCAGCAAATGATTGAGATGTTCTAATAATTCAGGAATCAATGAATCTAGATGGGCAAACTCTCCATTTTTCAAAGCAAAAGGTAAAATAATCACGTTATATCCCTTGTGCAGAAGTAATTTATTAACCAGCAAGCCAGCGATTGTTTTGTGGTGAGCGAGGCACTAGCCAAGTGAGCAAGTCCCAAGTGCCACCCTTTTGAAAGGCCTTACACTGATTTCTCCTCAATTATATTTAATTTCACTTAACAGGTTTCAAAAAGTTGAGGGGAGAATTCATACCGACTCCTTTTCTATTATACGGGAATAAATTTTTTAGTTCAGCATGTCCTGTTCCCTAAAATCTAGGCTGAGGAAGGAAGTACATTGATGGATCATATTGACAGCACCTCTTCCCAGCACGTTTCCACTTCTACCTCTATCAGTGGCTCACGCAGCCTCCAGATTATTAGAGGGAAATGGAGAGGCCTCTTTTATCAGCATTTATAGATTTTATAGGTTAACTTGCAGCTACTTGGAGACATTGATTTTAGTCTTGAACAAGCTATATTTGCATATATTGATTTACAAAAAAGGCTTATGCTTTGTTTATAATATGAAAGAAAGCATGATTTTTAAAAAGTAATACAAAATTTAAAATCAGGATACCAATGTGATAGTCTTGCTTTTTAGCTTAGGAGGTATAAAACCTTGAGTACAATTTTAACGTCTGGGTCAGTCTGTTTCTCTTTAATTAGGAAATGGAGTGCTATCTTTTCCACCTCAAAAAATTGTTAGGAGGATTTTAATTTAAAATGAAAGCAATTTGTAACCTATTCTCTGCTATGCAAAGGAAAGATATTAGTAATCAAAATGTTTTAACTAGACTTAAACTTTCCAGTGTCCTTGCTAAACCTACTCCCCTGGGTGACAAAATCATTGAAACAGATGAGAAACTTGACCCTAACTCCATGCCCCAGGCTCTGAGATTACTCTCCCACTTTATCTCTGAGATTAAAGTCTAAATTCTCAAAGTAACAACTTTGAGGAGTTAGGGCAGTTATCTCCCCAAGCCCAGAATTAAAGATCTAATAGGCTAAGGTTTTATTGATATCTTTGTATAAATGTTAGTGTTTTGTGAGAGGAGAGAATGATATAAACTGTGCCAGGCATCCTGGGGATCTTTACTAATCTCTGCTATGTAAAAACACAGCCTTTCCAATAAGCTGTGTCATTCCTATCTTTCATTGACTAACCCAAAGGCAAGAATTAAATAGTAACAGTTGAGTTTTAAATCCCCTTCCAAAAAAAACCCGACATACACAGCCCTTACTTAACTCTTAACTGTGACTATTTCCTTATCAATTGTGGACAGTTTTGATAGAAAATAAGTTAATTCTACATTCAATAGGGAAGCACATAAAGAGAAAGTTAGTGTAGAGTGTTAGGCCTCTTGCGTCTCATTAGAATGAGAGTCTTTTTCCTAACATATTCTTCGTCTATTCAAAATTGAATCGATAAAAGCACCAAACAAGGTCACCCATTCGAGGACGTTGTTCTAAAGCTTTTTAATTCGAAGTCAGTAATTCTAACTGACCAAGCCTCCTGTACAAGTCATATTCAAAATCTGGTTTCTTTGTCTTCAGGCAATTTTTGTAGATCTGCATATTTGTTCCAAAAAAAACATGTCCAGTGGTTTTCTAAAGAATCGTAATGCTTAAAAAATCCACAATTCATTAAAAAAAAAAAGTAGGATGAAATTTAACAGACTGTTATGAATAATTATATTTAGAAAGTAAGTTTATGATTGAATTTCTTCTTTTTCTCCTTTCTACTTGTAGGTATTTTATAAGCTTTCATTAATTTATGTGTATTATTTTATAATGGAAATAACATTAGAATCTCATTTTTCTAAAGATGGGACAAACCATGAATCCCCCCCAAAACAAGTATGTTTGACATGTATTCAATGCAAGTAGCTGTTATTATTAACACATATGAGGCTTATGAATGTAGTAGATATCAATTAATAATTATTTTTTCAACTGAAATAATGAATTTAAAAAAGATACATTTTTCCTTAGTATACTCTCACATACCACTTTTCCTTCGCAATGTGTTCCCCCCCACCCCTATTTTGGAAAGAAAAATCAAACTAAGCAGAAATGTACAAAGCAGAAAATGAAAGTCCTCTGTCATCCCAGCTGGGAGATAACAGTTTGTTGCATAATTCTCCAGATTTCTTACCACTGACACCATGTATTTTACTCTGTTCTACAAAAATGAATAATTACACTACACAAACACTATTGTCGTCCTTATTTTCCATGCCATATCTCATGAGCATTTCTCTACATCAACATATTAAATCAGTCTTCTTTCTCTTCCTTGAAAGATGTTTAATGTGCAAAATATTTGCCTACAAGATCATCAAATAAAAATTCCTATAATAATTCTATTTGTTTATTCCACTATTCCATCCTATCCCACCTTTTAGGAATAGCTACTTTAAAATTTGTGATGGCATTTTTCCACATTAATTTTTGAAGTCAGATATAAGATACAGATGGCTGAGTGGAAGGCCTGATATCTTACAAATTTTTATAAAACAAAAACTATTTTGTTTTTTGACGCATTTAATTCACTAATTGACAAAGATTGGAAATTAAAACCAATTACCTTTAAATTTGTGTTGAGCCATAAGGGATTTGTTTTGAAATCCAATGGTGCCAGGACATCCAACTCACATGCCCTGAAGATGTTACAAATGAAAATAGTTTTCTCCGGGGGCCGCAGTTCCTCCTAACTTCGCATATCAAGGCTTTGAATATTGCTCTTCACATAAGTTATTAGTTTTACCCACATTGTGGCACATTTAGGAGCTGGCTGACTTGCATGGCAGCCAAATAATCTTTTTATCCACATTGTCTTATTTGTCCAGTTAAGTCCACCTAGTGGGTTTCATTGTATTTTAGGTCTCTGCTGTAATCTTGAAAGTCTTTTCTATTAAATATGGGAGGAGAACTTAACCTAATTCTGTGGCAAGAGCCTAGGCATGGAAATCCACAAGACCCAGGCTCTAACCCAATGGTGTTGTGAAACTGTGAATTTGGGTAAGTCCGTTCCATTTGGAGTGGAACTTTAGTGTCTCTTCTGTAAATTGAAAAGGTTAATCTCTGAGATCTCTTCCTGTTGTAAAATCGGAGTCTATAAATATACACCCTCTACTGTGCCTGTTGTAGTTGTGTGCAGCTGGTCAATCAGTTAGCTGCCTCCTGGAGCTTTAAGGCCCAAGAACTTAAAATTCCTCTCCTCTGACTCACATTAACTACAAATCCCTGAAATCAGGCTCAGAGAGCCTTGAAGATTCTTAGCTCTTCCCTGCTCCAGGCATGGCCTCACCATCTCTCGTCCCAGGAACAGCTGAGACTGTATGTGAGCAGCAGATGCTTCCTCAGTGGGTTTGCCTGCAAGCATGCTGAATAACATTATTCCCATTGCAAAAGTTGGTATAATTATTTTTGGTTACTAATTTGCATATTGAAATCAAAGGGTCCTAACTCCTTGCTTGCACAATAAAATTAAATTATGTAAACACTCTACTTCTTAGAAATTATTTGTAAAGCTACATTCAGGTATTTCAAAGCAATCAATATATTGGCAACCTTGATTTGTAGAGACAAAATTCACCCATGGCAAGTCAAAAAAAAATTTCCCCCCCCCCAAAAAAAAGCCTCACAGTGCCATAGCAATATCATTGAAAATACACATTTTACCTTGTCCTCATAATAACCCTCTTTTGATTAATTACTTCCATTTGACAAATGAAGACAAGAGAAGCTCTATGGCTTAGTTAAGATTTTCCAAAAAGTTAGTAAGAACCTAGGCCAGAATTTAGGTCTCCTGACTTGAGTCCAAGAGAGATTTCCAGTATGTATCAGAAAATATTTAAATCCGATGCAGATTATCTCTACATTCCCTTCTAATTCAAATCTGCTCTGATTCAATACCAGCCCAGGGAGTAATAGGTTCACTTTCTTTCTTTCACCATCTTCCAAAGAAGAAAGAGTAACAGTCTTGTCTGGTCCTGTCTACCCACATCATTTCATGATTGTTGCTTTGATCATTTTTGAAGATGGCACATTTGCTATTTTTCCTTTAAAAAGGTGCAGAAATATATCATTTTTAAAACATTGTATCCCCTATTCCATAAAGGCATGCCAAGTACTAAATATAGACTCCTTTCATATTCAATCTTAGCTTTTAAATTCTGTTTGAAGGCAGCTTTCCTGAGCATCATGCAGCACATGCCCAGGACCTTGTAGTACACAGTGTGGAAGAGGATGACACATATAAGAAGATTCTGCAAAACAACCTGCAGAGAACACAGACGTGAGCTCCAAGAGCCTGGGCTTTTTCACATGGTTGTTGGTAAGGAGTCTGACAAACAAAAGACGATGGATGACCCCTAGATAGTGTTGGCTAACTTTGTTTTTCTTGGAGACCCACGGGGCGGGAAGGACTTCAAAGTCCACGGTGAAAGTTTTTCTGACTGGAAAGGCTGGCGTAGTCCGCATCTGCACCAGGATTGGTGCAGTATGAAAATCCATGTCACTTACCTTCCTTCTCCTACAACACACGTCCTACATGCTAACACTTATAGTTTAATTTGACAAAATGATCTTCAATCTCATCCATCATGATAGTCAAAATATGAGAACAGCTGAGAAATTTTGAGAAGTATGAACACAAAAGTACACAGTAACACGGTAATAATTAAACCTGTGTGCAAGAATTTACAGAGCAATTGGTGAAAACACAACAGACAGTCCTAAAATGGCCTCTACCGCATTTGAGACTTGAAGGAAGCACTGCAGATTAATGGGGACCAGATGGATTACTCAATAAACAGTGTTGTGAAAATTGTCTAACTTCTAGACAGAAAAATCCCATTAGATTCCAGTCTTGTACCAGACACCAAAATAAACTTGAAATGGATTAAGGGCTTAAATGCCAAGAAATAAAATGGGAGAAAATATTTGCAATATATATTATGAGCAGAGGATTGATATCCACAATACATAAACACATACAAATAAAAAAAGACAAACAAACCAAGAGAAAAATGGACAAAGTATATAAATAGGCAGTTCACATGAATAAACATTTAAAAAGCCAATAAACAATCGAAAATGTCTGAACCTCACTATTAATCTTTTGAAATATATTCTTATGAATATAGTAAAGATGTCAGCATTTCACATGGAAATTTTCCAGTTTATTCTTTTCCCTTTTTATCTTTTTAAAAGTCTTTTTGTTTGGTCAACACCTCAACACTTGAGCAATGTTCATTTTCTCTAAATGACCAATCCGCCAAATCTAACACATCTTTTAATTGGCCTGGGAAGAGGAGCCTCCACTGGATACAAGAGAACAGAGTCAGCAGAGAGCACATCACCACTGTTTGGCTGAGTGGGCCAAGTTTACAGCTCTACCAAGAGCTTATTTCTTTCAAGTATCTAAAAATAGGTGGATGGTCTGGCATAAGAGAACTATAGGAAATCAGGACTAAAGGGTTCTAGCACCTTCAGGATCTGTCCCCCTGCCCTGTCCACACCAATGCCATCCCTAGCCCCTCCTACTCTTTGCCTGTAGACTCCCCATTGGCAAATCTCTTCTGCCTCTGCCCATCGTTCTCAACCCTCCTTTGTCCTTCAGTATCTCCCACTCCTTGCTGCCTAATCCCCCACCCTTATTTTCAGGTGAAATATATTTGACATATAATATTGTATAAATTTAAGGGCCACAACATGTTGATTTGCTACATTCATATGCTGTAATATGAGTGCCCTGGTAATGATAGTTAGCGCTTTGGCCTGTCTCATAATGATCATTTCTTTTTTGTGGCTGGAACAATTAAGATCTAGTCTGTCAGCAAGTTTGATGATTATAACATAATATTGTTGTCTATATTCTCTATCCCGTGCATTCGATCTCTAGGACTTACTACACCCTGCAAGTTTGTACCCTTCACACTTTAATCTTTCTTTAAGACATGGATAGCTCTATCGTGTCATGATGGCTGACACAATCCTTTTTAAGGGAAAAAGCAAAAAGATGAGACCTTCTCATGGCTCTCTTTCTTTTGTGAGAGAATAAAAGTCTTTCTTAGAAACTGCCATCAGATGTCCCATTATGTCTCATTGACCACCACTTGAGTCCTGTGCTCACTTCCTGAACAATTGCAGAGAGTAAAGGGATCTACCAGGATAGGTCTAGAAAGAACATTGGGACTTTGCTCCCAGAAAAGGGCACCTACTACTGTAATAAAATGAAAATTGTTAGCAATTATTAGCAAGGAAGGAAAAAGGGGAGTGGGGCCTGCTACGAGGTAGGCAACTAACTGTCTTCCAAGTGGTGGAATCAATATGGAAAAACTAATTTGTAGAGAAGATTCTTTAGAGGTCAAGAGAACATGTGAATGCTCTGCCTGAGTTGAAGGTCCAACTACTATGCCCACATTTAAGTTGGTTGAATTTCTTCCCAACTGTCGTGTTAAGAATCTGCTGATGGAAGATGGATCTGTAATAGGGAACAATATTGGTGCTTCTGCAGACTTAAAATTTTCTTCAGGGCCATGTGTCTTTGGAATTGCTTTACTCTTTTTTCTATATTTTAATATCTGTTTTTCCTTTAATTTGAGCACTAAGAGGCCCTAGCTGAAATTTTCTAGATGATTGCTTTATTTCAACTCAATCCAAAATAAGATATACAATATATAGTCCCTATAGTAATATATACTCAAACATAAAACTATTTTTATTTCTATGTTAATATTAAAATTTAAATAATTTTTGAATATATTAACTTCCTATCAAATTTTACTTCTGTAATTTCAACAGGGGATGTCATACATCCTTAGAAAACACACAAATACTAATAAATCTAAGACATTTGAACTACTTTTTAAAAAATGAAATCATAATTTATGGGGATACATATTTATTGACAAATTTTACATGTGTATGTCTACTTTCTCCCCAAATCTACACAACACTATATATAAATATGTAAATAGAATTATACATTTAAAAAGAAATATTTTTGAAAAGCAAGGCATCATTTTTAAAAATAATTACCATTTTTTCTACCTGAATAATATATATTTAGGTTTTCAAATAATAATTTTCCTATAAGCAAATACAGTTGCCTCTATAGCTTCTTCCTATAATTTATACTCTGCACAGCTTGCAAAAGTAACTTTCTAAACGGCAATCAGACCATGACATTCCCCTGCTGGATATCCTCCGATGGCCCCACAATCATCAGGATTCATTCATCCATTTTTTCACTTGACAAATAGTCACTGGGCTGAGTGGCAATGCAGAGGGAATTGGATGTGGTCCCCAGCACAGAAACTCAGTCTAGCAGTGTTTCTCAAGTGTATAAGTATCAGACTCACCTTGAGGGCTTGTTAAGACACAGATTTTTGGGCCCCAGTCCCAGAATTTCTGATTCAGTAGGTCTGAGTTGGGACCCAGAAATTTGTGTTCCTGACAAGTTCCCAGGGGATGCTGGGTCTTCTCTTTCTATGACCACACTTTGAGGACCACTGATCTGGAGGCAAGAATGATGAGTAAACAGCCACTACACAGAGAGAACTCTGGTTAAAGAGTGTACGGAGTGCTGTTTTAATAACATATTTAGCCCAATGCACCCAACATATTATAATTTCAATGCATATTAAAGATTAAAAATTATTAATGAGATAGTTTATGGTTTTTGTTCATACGACATCTTAGAAACCCAGAGTACTTACTTACATCTCAATTTGGACTAGCCACCTTTCAAGTACTCAGTAACCTTGTGTGGCCAATGGCCACGTTATAAGACAAGGCAGTTCTAACCACTGCCATTGCCTTTCCTTCCATCCCCATCCCCTCAGTTCTGCCCCAAATGGTTGATGGCCTGAATTATATTTACTATTTGTTGCTGGATTACTATGGGTCAGGTACTATAACTGTAATTTCTCATTTTATCCCCTTCCCCATACCCCACCATTATGTGCACACATGAAAAACTTTCTGGGTATGAGTAACTATCATCTGCATTTCATAGATTTGGAAACTGAAGCAAAGAGAAGTTAAACTTAGCTCAAGTGGCCTGTGTGTGGCAGGGCTCCGGTCCAGAGCTGCTGGATGTCAAAGCTCTTCTTTCCGTTGTGCTGTCCTGCCTCCCACCTGGGAGGATCTCGATAGAAGAATGCTGAATAGTCAATTCTAGTTCAACATTTTCTTTTGAAAATGATGAAAACTGATTCTTGACTAGGTTGAGTGAATGGCCCAAGGTCATACCTTAATTTAGTGGCAGAGACAGAAAAAAAATTATATTTAATTACCAAAAGAAAGACACTTAATAATGCTACTGAAATGGCTGAATATATAGCTTCATTATGATACAATTATTATTGTACTTTAGGAAAAACCGATATATAAGAATCAGAATTTGTAGCCATCTAGATATTTAGCAACTGCCAAAATTTTTATTACTTCTTAAAAAAAATATTTGGGTCCTGAACCAAAGAAAGTATAAAAAAAGTATGGCATTTATGACATTTCGCTATTTGAATTTGACTGGATATTTCACGATGTTAAAGAATTACGGTTAATATTCTAGGATGTTCTAATGATTGGAGATTTATCATATGCAAATGCAGATCATTATAAGTGCAATTTCTTTATTAAAAAATCTCCCATGTTGTTTTATTTGTGCATAATAGCAAACCTATTTTGAGAATAGAATATATATGCACAAGTCTGCAAAATGTGCAGATTTAGGATATGGTAAATACTGTGTAAGTTGCTTTCAAAAAAACTGTCTGCTAAAAGTGGTCTTACGCTGTCATCATTTTTGAGGCAAGCTATTGTGATGCCAGCTTTCCATCCACGGCCCTAAACAACAAAGCATTTATTTAATGAGTTGAAATTAAGGAAGAACTACACCTCCAAAAAGAGAACAAAATTCTTATAGTTTGAGGTCTCAGAATCCCCCAAACCAGGACTCCTTTACGCAGGTGGTGTCTCTCAGGTTTCGGAGCCCAAGTGGAGCTTGAGTGCCCCAGCCGCACAAGTCATTCAACTCTCCTACAAGTTTCCAAACTGGTTTGACTGGTGTAGGAGCGTGGACAATCCTGACTCCGTCTTTGGCTCTCCGTCTTGCTCGTGGCCCACACAATGACCCCCCCCCACCCCCCGGTTCAGGGCGATGTGTTCCAGGCCCTATGGAGGCTCATGCGTGGTCTGACCAGAGGGCGGGAAAGCTCATTCGAATCTCCCCTCGGGTGCACAAACGGCTCCACTTTAGATCACTACCCTTGATCTATAGACTCTGTGGGTTGAGGTCCGGACTCGGCAGAGAACAGCAGTGCGGCGTCTGGATGGTGATCCACCGATCCCCACCGCCTGTAAGTCACCCTGAATAAAACTCTGGGCAGGTGGTATAGAGAGGCTTGCTTTGTTTGTCAGTCTCCACGTGACTTCTTGGTCTGCAAGAGACTCCCCTGTCCCTCCTCCACCTTCTAACTCTGGGTATAATTCAAAAAAGGAAGAGCTCATATTCGTTCCATTCTTCTGGAGTCAATCAGCTACCTTTCATCCTTCTCTTCATTTGTCTTTTGAATTTTTCCTGTTGTATCATTTCATAATGTTCCAGAGCAATGTCTTCCACATATTTTATGATATTTCTTCAAGCAATTGGCTAAAAAGATATGGGATCTAATTTTTCTGTGACTCTCACCCCCTTTTATCTAGAGGAGGAATGGGATGTGTCCTCTATGCTCACTGATGTGTTCACCGTGTCTGGCCTGCTTCCTGGCACACAGTAGGTTCTTGGTGACTAGGAGTCGGCTGACTCATTACAGTTTTAGGATTAGAGGAGCATGGCTGGTTTTCAGCCTGCACACGAGTATCTGTTATGGGAGGTCAGAGCCCAGGCTGCATGCAACACCACAACATAAAAGTAATCTTTGCTGAACAATGAGATAGTCATCAGTCACCAGATAGTTACCGCATGTTGACATTGTGCCTGAAGTGATCCCTCGGTAAACACTTAGAACAAATAAATATAAGCAATATTTACATGTCTGTTTAAGGTATGCCTGTATGGATTAGCTTACCCTTCAAAATAAACACTAAGATTGAGCCAGGATGATGGTCACTTCTTTTCACGTGAAGAAACAGAGGTTCGGAGAAATGAAGTGATATTCACAAAACTGATCAACGGAAAAGTTGCAATTTTATATCAAGTTCCTTAACTCCATGTCAGAAAGCAAATCTTGTGGTTCTGGGTATGAGGCAAAACCACCTCACAGAAGGGAGATGACCTGGGTTTTACCTTAGTAAGAATCATAATGGTCCACACTCTCCATAGTCAAGCCAGCTCATGTGACCTGTAAGTGGTTCTCAAATTGTATTAATCTTAAGAAATACCAAGTGTTTACATGAGAAATGTGCAAATTACTCACACCCTATATCTAGATACTAGGATTCTATAGACATTGGGTAGAGCCCAGGTATCTGCATTTTAATGAGTCTCTCAGATGATTCCGATGCAAAGATCAACTGAGGACATAGGAACAAGTCCAGGGATTCACAGAATATAGGTTTCTCCTTTTTTTTTTTTTTTAAGATTTTATTTATTTATTCATGAGAGACAGAGAGAGAGAGACACACACACACACACACAGGCAGAGGGAGAAGCAGGCTCCATGCAGGGAGCCCGACGTGGGACTCGATCCCAGGTCTCCAGGATCACACCCCAGGTTGCAGGCAGCACTAAACTGCTGCGCCACCAGAGCTGCCCAGAATATAGGTTTCTCCTACAGTTTCCTCTGTGGGTAGAGTTTTTTTTTTTTTTTAAGATTTTTTTTATTTATTTGAGAGAGAGAGCACAGGCATGGGGAGCAGCAGGTGGAGGGAGGAGCAGGGAGCCCCACTTGGGGCTCGATCCTAGGACACGGGATCATGATCTGAGCTGAAGGCAGTCGCCTAACCCGCTGAGCCACCCAGGTTCCCCTCAGCTAGAATTTCTAAATGAGAATTGGATAGAGAGCTGGGAGGACGGACTCCTGAGCAAAATGTGCAAGATGGATGAGACATTTCCAACGAGAATGAACAAATATAATCTTTTACTTCACTGATAATACAGAAATGTGCCCTGAAACAATAAGACACTATTGTTCTCCTATAGGCAAGATATATTTTTTTTTAAAGAATTGCTTGTTCTGGTGAATATAATAGACATTGTTCTAGATTGTGCTGCTGTGAGTAGAATGGAGTACAAGTCTAATAGGAAGCAATATATCCATCTGTAGTTTTCCAAAGTCTGATTCTAAAACTAAGTACATATTTCTGGTAGGAAATAGAAAAAGTCTTAAAGGTGGCTGCCTTTACGTGGTGAAAATCATTGGTGATTTCTCCCCTTTTTCTGTATTCCATAAATTTTTAATTAAAGAAAGAGGCCTAGTTTCTAGCCATCACAACTTGTATGATTGTAGACAAGTTATTCTGAGCAATGTTTTTATCTGTACAATAAGGCAGAGGTGTTTTTAACCCTTCAGGGCTCATCATTTTGTAG
The DNA here is from genome assembly GCF_018345385.1 of Vulpes lagopus. NCBI lineage: Eukaryota > Metazoa > Chordata > Mammalia > Carnivora > Canidae > Vulpes > Vulpes lagopus. The sequence continues at coordinate 125,671,055 of NC_054825.1, forward strand.
GGTGTCTAATGTAAACTGTAAACTATGTAAAAACATGTAGATACGCGCACAAGTGTGCAATTTCAGTGTTTTCGTGGAGACCCTGAAGGCCACGCATAGGTCCCAGGTCAAGGATCTGTAGTCTTGAAGGATAATTCCAATTACAGGTAAGTGCACCTCAAATCCTGTGGGGGAGGGAGCACCCCCGTCCCCATTAGAAGAACTAGAGGCCCTGGATCCAGCCACCATATCCGCGGCCATGGCAGATGCTGTGAGCCTTGCTGTCTGCGGGATTAGGGAAGGAGAACCCGACCAGCTAAAGCAGGGGCAGGCCCCTGGGTGGCAGCCTGGTTCCCGGGTGCTGGCTTTGGGTCAAGCAAGCTTCTCCAAAGCCCCAGGGACAGCAGCTGGAGAAGTCACCCCACACCAGGCACGGTGGCCTAGGCCGGAGATGCTGCGCAGGCGGGACACAGGGAAGGCCCAGGTCAGGACACCCCTGAGACCAGGCTGCGGCCTGGCTGTGCGTTAGACCCTCCGGGCCCCGACAGCAGGGTTGTCCAGCCAGAGAGCTCTAGCAAGCCAGTGCAACAGCGTTGGCCGGTTGCGAGGCTAGGGTTCTTCTGGGGCCGGGGGAAGAGTGTCCTCGGGGCCTGGTGTCAGTTTCTGCGTCACTGCAGGTCTTCGATACTTCTTCTCTGGTCTCTGAAGTTCAGAGGGATCTAAAGGACTCTCGGCCCCCGTTGCCTTCTTGATCTTCTAAATTCCAGCTATTACTAAAGTAATATACGTCCATTAGTCCAGTCCCCAAATATTTAGTACAAAGAAGATAATAATTCAGGGGCACCTGGGTGACTCAGTGGACGAAGCATCGTCTTGGGCTCAGGCCATGATCCTAGGGTCCCTGCTCCGCGGGGAGCTGGCTTCTCCCTCTGCCACCCCCCCCCCCGCCCCCGCCATGCAGGCTTGTGCTCTTTCTTTCTCTCTCTGAAATAAGTAAATAAAATGTTCTTTTTTTTTTTTTTTTAAAGCTAAAGATAGACACATATATGACTTTGAACCTAATAGTCCTTGCAGAAATTTTGGAAAACATAGAAAGTACCAAAAAAAGTGAAAATCACCCTAATCCGTTATTCAAACAAATCTAAGTTAAATTGCTGTTCAGAGCCGTTGGGTTCTTTTTCTCTAGCTTCCAGAGACTGGAAGTAAGTGGGGGCTTTTACATCTCTCTCCCATATCCTCGATTCAGTATCTAAAAACTGTAAATCTGATAGGAAATATAAATGTCTTTTTTTTTTTTTTTTTTTAAGATTGTATTTACTTATCAGAGAGAGACAGAGATTGTGACAGGGATAGCGAGGGAGCGTGAGCAGGGAAGACAAGGAGAAGCAGGCTGTCTGCTGAGCAGGGAGCCCGACCCGGGGCTCGATCCCAGGACCCAGGGTCACGACCTGAGCCGAAGGCCTACGCTCAACCGCTGAGCCCCCCGGATGCCTCAGGAAATCTTAATGTCTTAGGAGTGTTTGTCTTTAGCTGCTGAAATCATGGGCATTTCCTTCTTCCTTTTCTGTATTTTATAAATTTCTAATGAGAAAAAGAAAAGACCAGGTTTCCAGGTTGTACGTTACAATCATAGCAAGTCATTCCTAAAATTGTGCCAAATATACAAAAGTTTATTGGAAGCTAAACTCCAAGGTATTTGTACAATCTGCTCCTGAGTGTGCAGGGCCTTCCCACCGCGTCCCTCAGCACTCTGACCAACACTCGGTGCTGCAGGTTTGCTCTGAGGCCGTGGCTGCCACTGGATCCTGCAGGCGGGTCAGCCGTGTTGGCCAGATGGGTCCACAGATTTGCTCCTGGGGTGTGTGTGTTGGGGGAGCGGGCTCTAGATCTGGGGTGCTCCCCTGGTGGGGTTTCGGCAGCCGAGCTCCCCGATTCTGAGATGGGGCTCACGCGAGCAGTGCGAGGCCTATTCAGTTTGGCAGATTTTGAATTGATGCTCACTCCGTCAGCACGAGGCCCCTCCTTTCTGTGCTCATGGACAAACTCGCGGGGCAGCGACCTGAGAAGCTCCGCCGTGTGCCTTCCTGGCGGGGGGATTTCGGACGCAGCCACCAGCTCCTGGAATGTACCTGAGCCACCTCTGCACACGTCTCCCACTTGTTTTACCAAAATATTTTACATGAAATATGTATTTTCAAAATAGATCTTTGTATGTTAATATTCACCTTTGCCCCATTTTGCCTGGCTTAACATTTCACTACAGACTTTGCCAAAGAAAAAAAATGAGGGACACCTGAGTGGCTCAGTGGTTGAGCATCTGCCTTCAGCTCAGGGCATGACCCCGGGGTTCCGGGGTCCCCAGATCGAGTCCCACTTCGAGCTCCCTGCATGGAGCCTGCTTCTCCCTCTGCCTGTGTCTCCGCCTCTCTCTCTGTGTCTCTCATGAAAAAATAAAAAATCTTTAAGAACAACAAGCAGGTGTACTGTGAAAAGGTAATGTGAAATTGTAACACATTTATTTCTCAAGGGCAGAAAGTAAAAACAAAATTTTCAATGACCTTAGGTATTTCTTCCCCAATCTCTCAAAAGAGCAAGGACATTTCCTATATAAACTTCAAAATATTAACAAGAAATTTTACACAGGTACACAATATCATTTATACAGAGTTCATCATCAAATGTCTCCAATCATCCTCAAAATCCAGAATCTGTTAAATTTCCCATTACTTTTGATTGCTGCATCTCTTTAGTACGGTGTACTCGATCTGCGCGATGGTTTCCTCAGGACTAGACTCTCGGGGAAGGACTCTAATGGGTAATCTTGTGTATTCCCCATTTTATCTCATGAGGAGACACATAATGATGTCATTTTGTCTCATTACTGGGGACGGATCTATTTTGATCGTAGCCTTTATCCTCTGTGATTAATAAGTAAGCTGTGCAGTGACACTTGACATGACATGAATGTCCTGTTTCCCCAAAACTTCCCTACTTACTGGCTTTAGCACCCATTGATATACCTTGTCTGAATCAATTATTTATAATGGTGTTAGAAGGCGGTCAGTTTCTCAATTTATTTTTTCTTCTATGTGTTAATATACATTTTTTTTTCAGAGAGGGATTTCCCTTCTTACCTTGAACCCATGTTTATTATTGATTTATCTTTTTTTTTTTGGCAACTTGTGGTGTTTATTTTCCATGTGTCATAACACACTGAAGTCATAATTCTTGGGGATGATGCTAGAATTGCCCCAAATTTGAGCAGTCTGAGCACCTACAGTATACCTCCCATGTCCTTTACAAATCCCCATCATTTTCTTTGTACGCCCTTGCCTTTGTAGGTCCTGTTTCACAACCTGTCGTTCCAATGAGATCCTGTCTTTTTAATTACTACATTTCTAGATGTATTTTTGTCTGTTTGTGAGCTTTCTATCCTCTTCCATTCAATCTTCCATTCTATCCTCTTCCTCTTCCTATCTATTCACAGATCAATATCACAGTGTTTTAATTATAGAAGCTTTGTAGTATGTTTTAATAGAGGCACCCCTCATTGTTCTTTGTTAGTGACGCCATAGCTGTGGTTTACGTTTATGTTTGTTTCTAAATAAACTTCAAAATCTACTTGAATAGCTCCGTAAAACAACTTTATGTTATTTTAATTGGGATAATGTTAAATGTACTATTGAGATGGGATAAATGATACCTTTATAATGTTTACTCCTGCTATCCAAGAAACAAACAGAATCCCCAAGTTTATTCAAATTTATTTTTATATCTTTCAAAAGTATTTTAATTCTTCCTCATATACCTTTTACACACTTCCTGTTCAGGTTATTCTTAATTAAATCCTGGTTTTGCTACTCGTGTGACTGAAGGTTTATCTTGTGGTATCATCTAACTAGCTATTGTTTATGTACATAATGACTTCTGGGGTTTGTTTTTAATCTAACATTCCGTCACTTTACAGAATCGTTTTTATTACGTTAGTGTTTTTATTGATCCCCCTGGATTCCCCAAATATGCTACAATATCATCTGTAAATATAGTTTCACTTCTTCTACTCCAATTCTTATGGCTCCATTGTTTATTGTAATCAGATTGCATTGGCTGGCACCTCTAATTTATTTTCAAATAGTAGTGGAGTTAGTGAGTATCCTCATTCTTGGCCTTGCTGTGAATGCTTCTCACGCCCTCCGTCGAGAAATACACTGGTTTTAGGACCACAATGTGTGCGTGTGTGTGTATGTGTTATAGATATATTTTATCACTAAAGATGAAATAATCAGTTCCTATTTTATCAGTGTTTAATCAGGAATGGTTGTTACCTTTTGCCAAAGGCCGTTTCAGCATCTATGAAGATGATTCTACAATTTTCTACTTAGATCTACAAACCGGATTACCTAGTTTTGAAGCAGCCTTACATTTTTGGAATAAACATTGCTTGCTTGTAATGTATATTATTTAGATCTTTAGTTTTATATTCATAAGTAAGATGGAGCCGTAGTTTATTTTTTGTACTATCTTTTTAAGGTTTAGATGACAACATAATGCTTGTTTCATAAAAATATCTGTGGCTTTTTTTTCTATACTCAGAAATAATTTAAGGAGCATTAGGAGTATATGATCTTTGGAGTTATAGAATTCCCTTATGGGAATTCTGGGTCTAGTCCTTTTATAATAACTTTATTTATTCTATGAAAACTGGAAATCTTTATGTGATTTTGCAGAGCACAATGCCCCCATTAACTAGAAGAGCTTTACCCTTTACTGCAGAGCACGTATATGTATATTCTTCAAGGTCTAGTTCATCTATCATTATCACCACCCCATCCCTGTCGTAGGACACATTCAATCCTTTCTTATTTCCTCGGCATCCATAGCCCTGTGCGTATTTCTTACGAGTCTGATCACACTGCTTGTAGCACATGTATTTATAGAGGTTCCCTTCTCTCTAGACTTTCAAAGAGAGAGACACGGATTCAATCATGTTTAATTCTCCAGCTGCAAAACTATTGCTTGGTTCTTGGTAAGTGGGCAAGAAATACATTTTGAATACTGATGAGTGAAGAGAAGTAAAAATAATAGTGAAATTGGACTATGAACCATAGTCTATTCATAGGACAGTTAGACTCCGGGTCAGATACTTTGGGGTTTCCTCCCCAGCTTGTCACTGGCAAGCCCATGATGCTGCTCAGTTACTCTGTGCTTTGTTTCACTTGCTTATAAAATATAGGAAAATCCCATAGGAGTTTTGTATTCAGAACAAGTATAAAACTCCTTAGCATTAAGTACCGTATGGACTCAACCTGCCCTATTACTCCCCACGAGAAAGCTTACTTCTTAGTTCTTTGGGCGATTCCAGAGAAATCATGAAATGCGGCTCTCTCACCTGTAGGACCACAGTCACGCTCCCGGCTTCAGGTGGCGGCCCCCTCTGCAGGTGTCTGGATGGATGAAATCCTCCAGTTCATGTCGGCAACCACATGCAGGAATGCAGTGCGTCTCTGCCATTTTTAAATGCAACGTTCGTTTTACAATCATAGCTTTGCATCAGTTCCACGTAGTTATGAACTGTGTATCCTACTGGAGTTGTGAACGACAACACATTGTATTCCAAACAACAATTTAGCAGTCCTCATACCTGGGCTTTCTTCCCAGTTCCTGCGCTCTTTCCCCAGACAGCAAATTAATTAAATGGCCTTTGGCCATGGCTCTTTTCCTTGAGTCAGCTTTTCTCTCGTTTAAAGTACAGAGACAGGGGGGATTTAATTAGCCCAATGCCTGGCACATCGCATACACTCAATAAATGTTTGTTAAGTCTTGGGATTCTCTTTGGATAAAGGTCACTTTTGCTATTACTATTAATTTACGAGCGTCTGAATGGTTCCTGTGATGATGATATTGACAGTGAACAAGGGCTTGTGGAAAGTTAACTCAGGAACTTCCGAGGAGGCATCATGAGACCAGATTTTCAGCAACTCACCTATTCTGAATGCATTCACTGTTGGTCTAAAGTTCTATGGCTGTGATTCTACACAGAAAGCTCTGAGGTTCTAAAAAAATGTGAAGACCTGCAGCAATTACCTGAATATTTACCCTGGAAGGAGTGTGTGTGTGTGTGTGTGTGTGTGTGTGTAAGCCCAAACTGCATATAGAGTCCCCATTCTTTATGTAAGCTACTTAAGGAAAAGGATATTATCTTTTAATTTTTTACTCTCTAGTAAGAGTTATTATTGCTCGTTCAGTCCCCAAAACTATAGATAAATTGTGAATCGTTTCAAATGCTCTTAAAAATAAGTTTTTAAAAAATATTTTCCCTGATATTAATGTTTTCACTGACCTAGAAAATTTTTCCTCGCTGTTGCCATACTTAACATTTCTAACTGATGATGTATGTTGTGATGATGGCAGCGAGCAGAAAAAGCTTGGGGAAACACACACAGTGCTGCGATTGCACTAACACGAATGTAGCACTAATTCATAAAACATAATTTAATTTTTAAGTAAAAATCTAACTTTGCAGCGTGTCATTCCCTCAAGGCTAGATCTTTATAGGCCCAAAGCCTGAGTGAATTTACACAGCTGCTTTGAGGCTTTGCATATTTCCTTATTTTAGGTGCTTTGATTTTTTTTTTTTTAAAAGGGGTATTTTTATACCGAAATAAAACACAACTATTAACACCAGTCTCAAGGGAAAAAGAAACTAACAAACCTACAGCTTAAAAATGTTTCAATACTTTCCCTTTAAAAATCTTGCACATCCCTTAGAAGTTGGAAGAATTAAAGGATCCCCTGCCCGAAGTGACTAAGGACAAACTGGGGGGATCGGGGCCCGACAGCAGAGGTGCGGGTGCTAATGCCCAGGCCTGGGCGGGGAGGTGTGTCCTGCAGCGGCGGGGCAGGCGGGCCACCCCGGGCACCGCGCCTCTGCGTGGCCGCCCTCAGCACCTGCGCGGCCGGCGGGGCCTGGCTCCCAGAGGGCGGCCTCCAGGCGGCTGGCAGCAGCTGCCTGCAGCCCCGCACTGTCCTGGTCGTGGCGCCCCCGACAGCCTGCTGTCTCCACCCCGGCGACATCTGCAAGAGGAGACCAGTGTCGCTGCAGGTTCTGCAACTACTGTGGGAGTGGGAGGCGCAGGCCAATGGGAGCCCCGAGCCGGCTGCGGGCCACATGTAGGCTGCGGGCTGCCAGGACAGCACCCAGGCAGGCGACCGCGTGCCCCTTCCCTTTGTCCTTTGGTCAGGCTCCACAGGGGAGCTGATTGTGTTTAGACAGCCCTGCGGATAGGCAGGGACGCAAAATTCTCTCCGGCCCTAAGATTGATGACTGCCTGGGACTTAAGTCAGAGACACGGGTGACGGTTAGGAGGTCCCGGCCGGTGTCCGAGGCTGCCCGGGCCAGCCTGCTGGGCAAGGACAGCGGCAGCCCCTTTGCGTCAGGCCAAAGCAATGCAAAAATCCGGGTCTGGGGTTGGGAGAGACAGGCTCTCCTGTCCTAAGATAAAGGCCTGTACACAGTCAGGACGCGTCTCTAAGGACCAGCAGGACACGCTCAGCGCTGGTGCTCTGCGTCTCTCTGGGCACCCAGGCTCCAGATCCAGGGCTCCATGCACCCGTCTCACGGCCACGTCTTGCGGCTGGCACAGTTTCCACGCGGACACGGGAATTCCCTTGCTTTTCTGGTCCGTTTCCAATCATAGCACTTTTCCACTTCCTATGGATCCCAGGCCGCAGCACCTGCCCTCCCACCGAAGAGCGTGGCCTTGGTAAAAGGGAAAAGATTATCCCAGAAAGCCCAGGGTTTGGTATCTGTCTTAGAGAAATGTTTTTAGATTTGACTTTCATCATGCACATTGATAATATTGTCGATGCCCGTGCATTAACAGAGCTCTGATCACTCAGTTAGTTGGTGGGCGTCCTGCATCTCTGCTCGCGCCGTGAGTTCTTGCGGAGGCAGGGCCCTTTGGCCTGCCTGTGACTCCCAGAGTTGGCTTCCGCGGTTGGCACGTGGCGAGCCCCCAGGCAACGCTTGGCCAGTCCAGTCCTGCGCTTTGCCCCGTTGGTGACAGCGGCGAGCCAGCCTTTACCCCGAAAGGGCCCGCGGAGAGCTTCCTAGGAGCCACGGCCCAGCGCAGAGCAAAGATCTGTGCCCCTGACTCCTTCAGGGGGTCCCGTGTACAGCTCGTATTCCAGCAGAACCATCAGGTCAGCAGCAATCACATCAAACCTACCCTCCCTCTCACTAGGTTGGCATCACACATCGGGAGCCAACCCTAATGCCAAAATAACCACTCCACTGCATATTATTGCAACTTTTTAAAAAAAGATTGTATTTATTTATTCATGAGAGACACACAGAGGCAGAGACACAGGCAGAAGGGGAAGCACGCTCCATGCAGGGAGCCCGACGTGGGACTTGATCCCGGCACCCTGGGGTCACACCCTGGGTGGAAGGCAGGTGCTCAACCACTGAGCTACCAAGGTGCCCCCCTCCACTGCATAAAATATTGAAAAGTACAAATCTTCTATAATTACACTAGAAAAGATGGTGGCCAGTGAAGTGTTTGTGTGGACACTGTGTGTCTGTGTGTGTAGTTGCCTCTACAATGACAAAGATCTCTTACTTGAACCTCTACTGTGCTATTGTGAGTACAGAGTAGGACGCAGAGACATGCACACACGCAATAGTGCTAACTGTGTTTTCCAAGTTTGCCATTAGATTGATAAAATACACACAAGTGTATGTACTACGAGTCTATGCTTGTGTGCTTCCTTTGCACTCAGCATATCCACACAGAAATCAAGGAATAACGCGGAAGTCTCCTCACATTCTTGCAGTCAGACGTGTGCCCCTTGGCATTTCATCATGTTTTAAACCATTTTCAGTCCCTTTGTGCAACTTGTATTCAGAGTCTGTGGCTGAAAGCTGACTTCGCGGTTTTCCTTCATAGTAGAGACGATCAGGAACATCCAGGTGTTAAATACATATTTTCGAGACAATAGTACCTAATTGAGAACCTCTTTCTGGTAAAGTCAGAGGAGGAAATGTGTTCAGGTCCATGATCCACAGTCTTCCGGGCCAGATATGGTTCCAAATTCAGAAAATTTTAAATTCTTTTTTTTTTAATAAAGATTTTATTTATTTATGCATGAGAGACATAGAGAAAGAGAGAGGCAGAGACACAGGCAGAGGGAGAAGCAAGCTCCCTGCAGGGAGCCCGACGCAGGACTCGATCCCAGGTCTCCAGGATCACACCCTGGGCTGAAGGCAACACTAAACCGCTGAGCCACCAGGGCTGCCCCAGAAAATTTTAAATTCTAAGTAGATAATAAATCTGTATAATATATTACATCCTATGCCCAAGGGGTCTGGAACTTCATTCTGTGTTCCAACCCATTGTTTGAGCAGCTAAATGTATGAGTATTCACCCCAAGTGGGATAAACAAAAACTGTAAATAATTTTGGGTCGGTTTACATCAGGTTTTGACAGCTAATTAGATTGGGTCAGGTAATAGTCTGGCCCCCTAAGACTTACAAAAATAGTTTTCAGAGCTTTTTAGGTCTAAGGTTCATAGATAACAAATTGTGGGCATGTTCCAGTTTAATCATAAGAATCTGAAGTCTGATAGGTGCCTGGGTGGCTCAGTCCATAGATGGTGTGACTCTTGATCTCAGGGTCATGAGTTCAGGCTCCCTACAGGGTGTGGAGATTACCTAAAATAAAATTTTTGAAAAAAAAAAATCCAAAGACTGCTATTGATGATAGAACTCCAAATACAATTTTATTTTATTTTTATTTACTTATTTTTAAAGATTTTATTTATTCATGAGAGACACAGAAGGAGAGAGGCAGAGACCCAGGCAGAGGGAGAAGCCGGCTCCCTGCAGGGCCTGACGGGACTTGATTCCAGGACCCAGGGTCACACCTGAGCTCCCAGGGGCTCTCACTTCCCTCCTTTTAAGCCTGTTGACCACAGAGCTGGGCCTAGAGGGACATGACAGTAGGAGCTCACTGCAAGACCGCAGGGGCACACCCTGGGTCAACCTGACACCTACCACTTGGGGCAAATTCTAGACGTGACCACAGAGTTAAAATAACTACTGAATGGGACCTTGGAGTCCCGAGTCCCAGCTGCGGGGCTGCGGGGGATGGAGGGAGTGGAGGGCCGAGGGCCTGGAGGCTGCCGGCTGGGCCCGGGGTGCAGGTGGGAGGAGCACAGGTGGGCGGGGGTCCCACCCAGGCCTGCACTCAGGGTGCCTGCAGGATCCCAGCCTGGGAGTCACCCACCCAGGGTTGGGGTCGCACCCAGGTCTGCACTCAGGGTGCCTGCAGGGCCCTGCCTCCAAGCCACCCACCTGGGGTCTGGGTCGCACCCAGCCCTGGACCCCCGGGTGCCTGCAGGACCCGGGCCTGGGAGCCGCCTACCCGGGGTTGGGTTTGGGGTCGCCCCAGGCCTGCCCTCCGGGTGCCTGCAGGACCCTGGTCTGGGAGTCACCCACCTGTGAGTCGGGGTCGCACCCAGCCCTGCCCTCTGGGTGCCTGCAGGACCCTGGTCTGGGAGTCACCCACCTGCAAGTCGGGGTCGCACCCAGCCCTGCCCTCCGGGTGCCTGCTGGGCCCTGGTCTCCGAGCCACCCACCTGATGCTGCCTCGGCCGTGGTCCCAGGGTGCTGGGGTGCTCCAGGCCCTGCCGCTCAGCCGCAGGCTGCTGGAGCTGCTCTCCCTCTCCCTCGGCTCCCCAACCCCCTTTGTGTGCTCCCTTGGGCTCTAAAATAAAGAAATCTTTAAAAATCAACAAACAAATCGTGTGCTCCCAGAAATGGCGGTGGAGGCGAGGACAGAGGGCTGTGGCCTGCGGCCTAGCTGGGGGGGACCATCCGCACCCCGGTCATGTGATGGGGATTTCTGATTTACAGCAGCTTCCATCATTTTTATGCTCTCTATCATCTGTTTCCTTAATTATATTGCTAGCATTAAAGTGAAACAAGTGTTCAGTCTTTGGCAGCTGGAATAAAAGGGACTCAAAGTTAGAGATATAAAAACACTCCTCCTGAAAGTCGACAAGGAGCTCTAAGGGAAGATCCGAGCATCGCTACTAAAGGACGCGACAGAAAGGGATTCCGGGGCAAATTGCTATGGGGCATTTTGGAGAGGGAGGAAAAGGGACCTCTGGGTGCCTGAAGTCGGCTGCGGAAACGTCCCCTCACTCTCCGTGAGGAAGCAAAACGGCAGAAAGTTGGAAAGGAAAGTTAATAAGTCTACTTTGTATTTTAATTATTGTCAAGTACCCAGGTGCTTCAGTGAAGACTTGCATGTACATATAAATTACTTCTGCGCCCTAGCATATTTGCAGAAATCTAAATGAGATGTTGTTCCATTTAAAATTTAAATAACTCCCTTGAGAAAATGCCAACCAGATTGCTTCAACTAGAAGCCAATGCATAAACATGTATTTGTTATTTACTGGTTAATGTGCTCGGCGTCTTCACATATTGTGGTCACTTTGCAGGAACCTGAAGTCCTCTGTGATGTGCTCTGATGACCCTAGGATGATGTCTAAAAAAATTAATATTAGGGTAGATGCAGGGAACTACAGAGATGCTCCCCCCACACCCCCCGCCGGCCCTTTTCAAAGGTAATGATTACAAAGTGTGACGCTCCATTGTTCCAGAAGACTTCAGATGTGCACCAGCTTGCCCTGCTTGCAAAATGGCAGATTCACATTCACAAACGCAACTTTTTTTTTTTTTTTCACGGTGACTCAGCGGAGGGAAGTTCATCTGAGACCTGAGAGCGCTGAGGGCGATTAAGGGGTGCGCTTGGCTTTGTTCTGCAGGCACAGGCTGACTCAGCCCTGGTCCTGGCAAGGCGGCTGCTGGCAGAAATGTGCAGGCATTTCACATGCTCCGTCTTCTGCCTGGAACTTACCTCTTACAGGAATAATTTGAAGTTAGAATGGGGGTGGGAGGAAGTTCAAATTCAATGCTTAATACTTGAAAATGCACAACTTCATCCTCCAACTGGGGAAAAATTGGACTAAAAACAGATTATATTAAAAAAATGCCCCTAGGGTTTCTTGGAATATAAAATTGTTTTTTGAAAACAACAATATGATGAGTTAAGAGTGAATGAATCAGAAACATACGGATTAAATTTTCCCTGAATTTGCATGGATTTGGAAGTCATGGAGAAAAGGGCACTTGGCAAGATGCATTTGAGATTTTACCCAACCGAAAACATTGGAGAAATACTGTGAGGTGCTTTGGTGGATGCAAAACTGTGCCAAATCCTTTCATTTTTATAAACTGCACTGCCATAAAAAAAGGAATAAAAATGACCTAATTGTAATTTAATGAAGACATGGAGTAGTGTTTGTAAAGCAGCAAGTCCTACAGATAAGCGCGAGCTTTCCAAGAGCAAATCTCGATCAATCGGGGGGGATAGGGGCTCCGCAGACGACAAATGCACGACGCCCCCAGACGCGAGGGGAGTACACCTGATGCTGGCGAGAGAATGTTTTATTTGCTGGCCGTTTTTCTCCCTCACCTACACAAAATTAAAATCAACAATGAAAATTAAATAAAGTACGAGTTTAAGAAAAACACATGGTAGTGCTTATCTGTATGCATTAGCAGCTTTTTTGGGTGATTTTTTTTTCTTTGTGTCCACAGCATGTCAAGAGCTGACACTCTTGGGTTGAGGCTGCTGTAAAGGCCTTCTGGTATATCTAATATCAGGTAAGACAGCCAGATTTATCCAAACTTTGGCACTTTACCAAGTCAAAATAAGCTTCAAGTTGCTTTATAAGCATTAACAAAGTCATCTACAAATGATTTATGAGAAAAATATGTTTAAAAAAAAAAACCTCAGTTCTATTGTCTTCATTGTGCTAAATATTTTTCAGCCTTAGAAGAGTTCTCAGTGTAAGGTTTGTATTCCCCCCTGCCCCCCGCCCAGTGTCTTTTTCTGGTGGATCAAATAATAACATAACATTCCTATAAGACCCGGTTTGTTAACTTCTTTCGTGTAATAGCTTAGGCCGTGGCCGTGCAGATACAGACATTTTCCAAATATTCACAGTTCAGTTGAGAAAAGAGTGAGAGGAACACAGTGTACGGTGAGAGCTTTTGTAGAGGTCGAGACCAGGAGCGCAGCATCCCTGAGGCATCCCATCCCCTAACACCGGCGGAGACCCCGGACGCGAGCAGGGCTGTCAGCAGCGGGCACTTGCCGCAGGTTTGCGCCTGACCGGGGGCGGGGGGGGGGGGGGGGGGACGGGCTCACCGTCTCCTTACTCGGCAGGTGGGCTCCAGCTCCCTAGAAGGAAGGTTTCTACCATCACAAGACCTGCCATAAGCCCTCCGCTCTCTGGCAAATGAGCTAGTGACGGGGGCAGTTTTGAAGCCAAAGCCAAGATGAACTGGGGTGTCACTCCCCCGGCAGAGCTCGCTGGGTGTGTCCACGATTACCTGAGCAAACCGAACTGGTTGTGTAAAAAAAAGGCGAAACAGGTGAGAGTCGATCCCTCTGGCTTCTCAACTCGGGCAATCTCATCTGCAGGGAAGGGGAACTTTGAAAGAGCCAGCAGCAAAGCAAAAAATGGGTGCCGTTAGTCGGGAGATGTCTAGAGAGCCCCAAGACACAGATGCTGGGTTTGTATTTTCACAGACAATATCCTAGCCCTCCAGAGGGTTAGGGACCTTTACGTTCCCAGAGGAGAGGTCCCAACCCCTTCGTGAACGTCCAGATTTGTGAATCCCACCCTGAGATACTGTTGTCCCGCAGAACAAAACAAAACCGCAAATAAAACCTCTTCTGACCCGTGATTTCTCTTTCTTACTCAATGAACACATTTTTACTATTTCTGGCACTTTCTGAATTACCCCTACAGTTTGCTTTTACTTGTTTCCACTTAGGACCCACGGGAAACTCGGTGGCCCCACAGAGCCGAGCCATTGTGAACCCCAATATGCCGCTGTTCAACAGAAACCAGAGATTTCTATTTTTCTGGCTAAAAGTCATTAATTTCTCACAACAGCTTCATTTTCATTTCCGTCATTGGCCTTCACGATCACTGTCCCCTGCTCCAGGGCCTTTTTATTTATTTTTATTTTATTTTATTTTTAATTATTTTATTTTATTTATTTTTTAATTTTTAATTTTTTAATTTTTTAATTTTTTTCCCAGGGCATTTTTAAAGACGCAGACAGAGTTCCTGTCTTTCTGCCAGACTTCTGGCACGTGTCGTGTGAGAGCGAGAAAAGATGCTGCGTGGAGGTGCGGCCGCTGAATGAGTGGCTGGCTGACACCTTAGCCAGTGGCCAGCGCTTACGGATGAGCTCCAGAGCACCCGCAGCTCAAACTGGGGCCTCAGCCTGGAGACCACCTCCTGCGGGGGGGTTCCAAGGCCTACTGCCAGCCACCCCGCCTCCTAGTCCTCCTGTGTGTGCTCCCGTGGTACCCCGACCATTGCCGTGATAGCTCCTGCCACTCTCCAACGTGATGACTTGTTGACTTATTTTTATACCCACTCGGCTGTGAGCCTGGGAAGGCAAGTACCACGGCTGACCTGGTCTGTTCGTTTTCATCACCAAAGCACACAGACAAGCTCCCAGGACATAGCAGTAACTCAATGTGCCTGTCATACCTACTGAGTTACATTCAAATTTGTACAGCCCTTCAATAAAATGTGATATTTGCTGAAGGTCTATGTACATTTGAAATCATGAAAACACGAATAATATCAAGAATGTGCAAAAGTTGAACAAGAGAGTTAAACATGATACAAAGGTTTCCAGACTAAAGATATATTTTTTTTAAATTAAAAGTGTACCATTTCCTTTAAAAAAACAATTTTCATCAATACAGTAACCTGTTTTACACGATGTAATTTCCTTCTGTTCCCCAACATTAAAGACCCCGTGACCCCTTAGATTTTTTTTTTTTTTTAATTTATGATAGTCACACAGAGAGAGAGAGAGAGAGAGGCAGAGACACAGGCAGAGGGAGAAGCAGGCTCCATGCACTGGGAGCCCGATGTAGGATTCGATCCCGGATCTCCAGGATCACGCCCTGGGCCAAAGGCAGGTGACAAACCGCTTCGCCACCCAGGGATCCCGACCCCTTAGATTTCATTGACAAACCAGTGGACACTAAAACTCGCCACTTTTGACATATGCTAAGGATAGGCAGCTTCGTCCTAAGGTAGCACATCCAAGAGACCCATCCTGTTTATCACTAATACCAACATTTTCACTTTTCCCGATTTTGTTGTTTGATAAAATAATAAGGGATAGGCCAGTGCAGATTAAAATGGCTGTTCAGACAGTGCTGGACGGGCCCGAAGAGGGTCGGTGCCAGAACAGCTGAGGCTTGGCAGGCGCGAGCCCCCCACCTGCAATCCATCAGCAGGAGCTCGCCGCGCATATATCAACTTCCCTGGCTCTGGACCTCGCGGCCGGCGGCCCCCCACCCCCCGACCTGTCTCCTAACAACTCCCTGCTCTTACTTTTGCCCCAGACAGTACCCCAGTTTTCACAGAGCAGCAGGAAGGATCCTGTAGAAATGGAAGTCAAATCACTGGTTTAAAATCCTCCTTGGCTTCTCGTGGCTTTTAGAAAAAGCTTCCGATTTCTTATTCTCGTGCACAAAAGCCTCCCCAGCTGGGCTGGTCTATCTCTCTGACCCCATCTCGTGCCACCCCGTGTACTCTTCCCTGCCCACCGGCCTTCATTTCATCTTCAATACACCAAGCTCTTTCCCACCTTGTGGCCTATATACTCTGCTCCTTCTGCCCAGGTTTTCTTTCATTTGTGCCCTTTTTTGTTCCTTTTTTTCCCCCCAGATCTCACGCTAACTGTCCTTTAAAGCAGCCCTGAGGACTCCGGCATCCTATTTTGCATCTCTGTGTAGAAGTCACTGCTCTGTAGTAATTTTCTTTCTTTTGTTTTCTTTTTTGATGATTATCAGTTTCCCCTCCAGAGTGAAGCTCTTTGGGAACAGGAGCCTATGTCTCCTGGAGAAGTTGAAGCTACTGGTTAATGGGTAGTGCTCACATTTTCTTTCCACAAACCAGAAGGTAATTCCAGAAGAAAATCATGTCAGGAAGATTCTAAATGCCAACAAACTCCCTTTGTCCATGAGATTACTTCCTCCCTGAGTGCAGTGGGTTATTGGGAAGACTAGATGCACGTAAAGTGCACTGCACTTACAGAAGGAGGGATGGGAGTGGACACAGGGGGCATAACCCAGAAACATTCAACATGGTACCAAATGTTCATTGGTTCATATACTTTTCACCCATTATTCACTAATCCCTTTATTCATTCACTCACTAGATGCAGTTCACCACACCAGCAAGTACTGATTGTAAAAGGGACACGTCTTCAGAGATGGAGAAGAAGTAAATCCATTAAAGCAGTTGAAAGGTAGAGAAGTTGGGCCTAGAACTGGCTGCGTTGCAGCTCTCAATATCAGGTAATATCAACGGTGGCAAGGAACTTAATGGCCCAGAACTGAGAACACTCACCAGACAAACTTTCCTAAGAAAATAAACTTGACAGAAGACGGTTGGAGGGTCTGAGTGTGTGCTTGATCTTAGACTCACTATGGACTTCTGTGTCCTTAAAGGTGAGAATTAAATCCATAAATTTGCCAAATACATCAACAGTTAGATATCGCTTTGCTTACCATGACTGTGTATGAAGAACTCCCAAGAATTCATGCCATAAAATAATAAAGTATTGTGCTTGAAAATTCAAGAAAGGCCTTCTTGGTTAGTTCTCCCTTAGGACTCTCTTGTAGTTACATCAGATTTTGGTTGGGGCAGCAGTCATCTGAAGGCTTGACCAGGGTTTAAGGGTTTAAGAATCCACTTCCAAGGGGATTTCCCTCACGGGTATGGCAAAAGAATCAGATGCCCAGCTCCTCTCCCGGTGGGCCTCTCCGAGGGTACACTTGTGTGTCCCCGTGTGTGGTGACTAGCTTCCTCCAGAGTGAGTAATCCAAGAGGTCCAGGTGGAAGGTACAATGTCTTTCACAACTTTGACTGTCACCACAGTCACTTCTGTGCTCTAACGGCCACACCAGTCAGCTGGGATTCACTACGGCAGGGGACAACACCAGAATGTGAATACCGCAAATGTTAACATGGGGTATGGTGCATAATATGATTACAGAATGCCCAAGGACCAAAAGAGAATTGTTTCTATGACTAAAGTTAAGAAAAAATTAATTGTAGCAATTAGTAATAAAATTTGTAACTATTTGGTATATTTTTAAAATTTAAAATAAAAAATTTGAAATAGGATTTTAGTTTAAAATTAAAATGCATAATTGTCTTTGAGAATGCAAAATTGTACGAATCATAGAAAATTCCAGATATCTTTGGAGGCAAACATCATCATTCATTCATTCATCCAAACATTCATTTTACTAAAGTTTATTGAATAACTGGTATATACATAGTCCTATGGAAGCAGCAATGAAAGAATGATTTATATACGTATATATATTTAAGATTTGTTATTTATTAATTTGAGAGAGAGAGAGAGAGCTTGAGCAGTGAGGAGGGGCAGAGACAGAGGCAGAGGGAGAAGCAGGCTCCCCACTGAGG
Source organism: Vulpes lagopus (assembly GCF_018345385.1). Classification (NCBI taxonomy): domain Eukaryota; kingdom Metazoa; phylum Chordata; class Mammalia; order Carnivora; family Canidae; genus Vulpes; species Vulpes lagopus. The sequence continues at coordinate 125,688,647 of NC_054825.1, forward strand.
AGGGAGCCCAATGTAGGGCTGGATCCCAGGACCCTGAGATCATGGCCTGAGCCGAAGGCAGACGCTGAACCAACTGAGCCACCCAGGTACCCAAGAATGATTTTTTTTTTTTTAAAGCAACTTAGGCCAACAGAGGTATTGGTGCTTTGACCAAGAAATTACAGAAAGGAATGATTCTCTGCATAGATTGCTGCCTTAAAAAAATAATTCCAAAAAAAAGTTTTGGAACGTTTATATCCATTTCCTAATAGTTTTCCACTATTCCTTCCAGGGCAAACCCACAGTCCATGTGGGGAGGTGGGGTGGGAGCCATAAAACAAGATTTGAATAATCACTATGTTTTAGGTATAGTTTGTTTCTTGTTTAAAGACACATACTTGCATGTGCACACAGACGTGCACATGCCCACACACACATGCACCCCCCGTACAGGCACATCCCCACAGTGTTGGCCTGACATTAAGTCGTGCAGCTGAATTTTGAACTTCAGGTTCTTCCTTCTGCAAATCAAGTCCAGATGACTCCAAAAAAAAAGCTACCCGTAAGAATGACAGAACAGGTTTCACCAAATTTAGAACCACTCAAAGCCCCATGGAATCCATGCTTAAATAAACCAAGTTTTCCAAATCTCTCTGGGTTTTACTCTGCCTAGCACTAGGGAGGGTGCCTTTCCAGTAAAAGAAGGAGGGGAGGAGAAGACACAGGAGCAGCATCGGATGGTGTCACTGCCCTACATAAAGTGTGTGTTGCTCACACTGCTCGCTGTTCAGGAGCAGCGGTTCCTGAAATAAGTTCTGCAAACTTCTTAGAAATTGAACGGTGAAGACAAAGCAGCACCTGATGACCCGAGAGTGAGGGCAGCGTGCAGGTATGGAAGGCCTCAGTTACCCCAGGACGGATGAACAGCTCCAAACAGGTGGGAGGACGAGGGTGTTTCTTTTGAGTTTTACCAAACCCAAGGCATTTGAAAGCTACCTGGAAATAGATGAGCCCAAAGCACGCCTGGATATACAACACACAGTACGTTACGGAGGTGAGCATATTCAAAATCCATGAACAGAACCACCGAATAGCAGCATTTGCGGCTGCCACACTGCAGACAGCTGCCCCATAAATAAGTCTACACGCTCTGCGCTTACATTTCTAGCCCGGTGTTCTTGCAAACTCAACCATACTGGCTCTTGAATCCAACAGCTCAGCACAGCATAGTTGAACCCATACAGATTGACACAGAACATTTTGTGCCAACGCGGGATATTCGTGTTTGAAGATAGCAGCGACGTTCCTGGAAAATAGGAAGTTTTGCATAAAAACCTCAGGTGAAGTAACACTTGATAAATTAATTAAATTAGGCTAGCTTGAAGGAATTGCTCTGATATAAATTCACATAGTTTCTTCATCATGGGGTAAAAAAATAATGATTACAGGAAGTGAAACCCGATTGCATGAAACTGAACCCACGCAAAACTGAAGCTGTTCAGATAAACAAAATTTCCTCCAAGGAAGCGCTCCAGGGCTCTTCTCTGAGACAGTGAATGTTCAGGACTACCTATGGGATCTAAACTTACCCAGCAGAATATTTAAAAATAAATACTTGCTTTTTAAGAAGCTTTTTGTCCTTCTTTCAGTGGCAAGGTCACAATTTGTTCTTTCTGCCTGTCCGTTTGGAGGAGCACATTTATTATGTAAGAAAGAGATTTCGGGGAAAATCTTATTATGAGACATAGCAGCCTCTTAGTGTTCATGTAAAGGTTCGTTCACAGACCTGCCGTCCCCGTGACTTGATGTACCCTGGCATTCCGGAGCCTTAGTACAAATGACTTGAGAAAGATTTCTCCTATTTTTCAGTTGCTCCACAGTTTTGCTTTGAATAAATCATTAATCACTTAACTCACAGTGATAAGATGCTCGAGGATTACTGAAAAGAAAAAAAAAACTTCTATCAGGACTTCCCCTTGACCTTACCAACAGAAAAACGATGAAACAACAGAAACCAAAACTAAACCCAAGCAAAACAGATCAAACTGAGAGCAGGAAAGAGAGGGATGAGTCACCATTGCCTCCGCAGGTACCGCGGCAGCAGTCCCGGCTGGGATGTGGATCCAGGTGGGACATAATCCAAACTGAATGGTAACCCAGAGTCAGTACATAGAAATAAATAAGACTAGGAATTGTGTCAAATCCATTTAGGAAATTGGGGGAATTTGGAAGTTCACAAAGAAGAATGTAAAATCTACAGAAAATGTCACGCCTCGGATATAATCTTGATTGAATTTCCCAGTATTAATAGGACGGCTTTTGTTGTTTTTTCTAAAAAGAATTGAGATCATATTTTGTGACCTTTCATTTATTAAGGTGTAACTGACACATATCACAGTCGTTTCGGGTGTATGGCACGGGGAGCTGATAATCGTACATATTGGGAAATGACCACTACCATACGTCTAATCAACATCCATCACACGCACAGCTACAAACGAATATTTTTTCTTGCGATGAGGACTTTTCAGATCCACCCTCTCAGCAACTTCCCGAGCTGCAATACAATCCTCTTAACATACGATATACATTCGTATATCACGAATGAATATCACGTCCCCACGAGTCATGTACTTTATGACTGAAGTTCACACACGAACTCAAGTTCGGTAAACTACTTCCTGACGTTTCCATGTGCCAATAGCGAATCCGTGTTTAGATTGCTATGAATTACCACCCGGAAGGGGAGTCTCATTCTACTCAACAAATCCCTTGCTGCTGGATTGGCCATGTACGGTTGCGGTTGGAATCGCTGCTCTTGTACTATTTAAAATGATGCTGTGTTGTGGATTCTTTTGTGATTATGAATAAATCTTTGCATATGGTAGATAGCTAACAGTGGAACCTCTGGGCCTATGGGTTTGGACATTTTCCAGGCATCTGTGGAGTATCAAGTGGTCCTCTAGAAATATTATAAAACTGATAACTAACGGTGTAGGCAAGGTGAGGCTCTTTTCAAGTCTTCAGACCCAATTCTTGCAAGTGTGCATCAGTGGGTTTTACAGGGACAGTACCTGGGACCCAGAATTTGAGAGGGAGAGGGGAAAGCTCAGTTAAACTTGGGTGCAACCATGCTTTGTCAGCTTTTCCTGCTTATTTCATGCCATCTTTTTTAAAAATTTAAATTCAATTAACATGTAGTGCATTATATTAGTTTCAGAGGCAGTGTCCAGTGATTCATCAGCCATAGAGCACCCAGTGCCCATAGCATCACGTGTCCTCCTCAATACCCATCCCCCAGTTACCCCATCCCCACCACCACTCTCCCTTCCAGCGACCCTCAATTTCTCTCCTAGAATTAAGAATTTTTATGGTTTCTCTCCCTTTCTGATTTCATCTTATTATATTTTTCTCTCCCTTCCCCTGTGACTCTGTTTTGTTTCTTAAATTCCACATATGAGTGAGATCATATGATAATTGTCTTTCTGATTGACTCATTTTGATCCTCTAATTCCATCCACATCGTTGCAAATGGCAAGATTCCATTTTTTTGATGGCTGAGTAGTATTCCATTGTGTGTGTATGTATATCCCACATCTTCTTTATCCAATCCATTCATCTGTTGATGGACCTCTGGGCTCCTTCCATAGTTTGCCTATTGTGGACATTTCTGATATAAATATTGGGGTGTAGGTGCCCCTTTGGGTTCACCACTTGTATCTTTGGGGTAAAGATCTAGTAGTACAATTGCTGGGTCAGAGGGTAGCTCTATTTTCAACTTTTGGAGGAACTTCCACAGTTTTCCAGAGTAGCTGTACCAGTTTGCATTCCTACCAACAGTGTAAGAGGGGTCCCCTTTCTCCACACCCTCCCCAACATCTGTCATTTCCTGACTTATTAGTCTTAATCCTTCTGACCAGTGTGAGGTGGTTTCTCATTGTGGTTTTGATTTGTATTTCCCTGATGCCGAGTAATGTTGACCATTTTTTCTGTGTCTGTTGGCCATTTGTACGTCTTCTTTGGAGAAATGTCTTCTGCTCATTTCTTGATGGAATTATTTGTTCTTTGGGTGTTGAGTTTGATAAGTTCTTTATAGGTTTTGGATATTAACCCCTTATCTGATAAGGCATTTCCAAATATCTCCTTCCATTCTGTCGGTTGTCTTTTGGTTTTGTCGAATGTTTCCCTTGCTGTGCGAAAACTTTTCGTCTTAGGAGAACACATTACACACAGAAGCACCGTTGGGCAGTGCTAAGAGGCAAAAAGCAGGATAAAATTAAGCTTCGTAATTTTTATCTTAAGACTGGGAGAGATTTATAGACTTTTTGAAGGTTATACAAGCAACTCAAGACATGACCTAAGAATAAACCACAGACTAGTGACTATTCAGATAATTATCAAACCAATTTTTTTCCTAATAAAAGTAGCTCAGTTTAATTTCTAGGTTAATTTAAAATTAATAAGAGATGTCAGATGAATAGCTCAGAAGATTCCTACTTTCTTAATCTATGATCCAAACAATAGCACGCGTCTAATAGCATCATTCACAAGTGAGCTAAAACTGTGTCCTCTCCAAGGCCATAACTCAGGATGTTGGCAGGATTATATGTGTCTACGAAATTTAAGTCAATATCTTGAGACTTTTTTTAAATGTCCTGATGAATAGTAACCCGGTGGGGGGAGGTGGTGTGGCAGGGCGGAAGCACTCACACAGGCAATGTAAGTTGAAATGATTAAATCAATTTGGTCATGCTTAATTATTCTGCGGTTGGTTCGCCACAGATTATCTTTCTAAATTTACTTTCTGGCTTTCTTCATATATCATCTAACTGGGAGGCAGCAGAGTTTTGAGTTGCACACTGGGCAGGGGAGCCAAGATTCTTGGCTTTGCTACTAACTAACCGAAAGACTTGGGATCATTCCCTTACCCTTTCTGGTCCGCAGTTCCTTAATTGTCATGTAGTAACTTATATGTATAATAAGCAGAGACCACTAATGAGTGTAGGTAGGAGCCAGCTTAGCCTATATGGTGATTAAGGTATTTGACTATGAAGCCTGATTACAGGTTCAAATCCTGGCTGAGTACCACTTAATAACCACATAACTTTGGGAGATTTGCTGAACCCCTCTGCGTGTCCGTGTCCTCATCTGTAAAACATGAGTAGTAATAGCACCTACGGCCGACAGTTCACGTGAGCATTCAATAATACACTTCCTGTCTGTCCTGTGCTAAGCACCTGTGGACCGTGGGCTGCCAATAACATGTACTCATCGTAACGCGGCAGAAACTTCTTACAGGAGACCCTCCACTCCCTTGGCTTAGGAATCCTTGCAGATCAATCTCTTTATTGCATCTACTCCGGCCCTCATGCAGCTCGGTGTCTCTCTGGCCGTAATGATCTGTCTCCATGTCTCACGGCTCGGTCTCCTTCATTTTCTAAATAACATTTTTCTACTTACAGAGGCCTTCATTTCCTCTTTATCTTCTCATTTTGGACCTGCTTTCAGAAAAACATGGAAAGAGTTGTATGTATTGATGATTTAATTATATTCAGTAAGCTCTTAAAATATGCTGCCAATGTCAGGAGAGCCTCATATTTGTACCTTGGCTTTTAAAAGTTATTTTGGGTCACGTCAATCATTCTGTTGAATAAAAATTTAGACGGGGCAATGTACCGCAGTGTCGAAATTCATCATTGTGGGTCTTCATTTGGGTCCTCCTCTAAGGGAGGGTCGTTATTAGAGTAGAGAAGCAGAAAAACCTCATTACAACATGATTTACCCTGAAGAGGCCCTTCAGCTGTTCCCAGAGGCCAATTGACTAACAAGCAAGGCTTTGGCATAAAAAGAATTTTTATTAATGTAAAAAGAATTTTTATTAGTATCCAAAATTTAATATGCCACATATTAAATTACTTCAGTTCTCATGTGATAAAAGCAAAATTAAATAAACTACCAACACAAATTCAGCTATGGCCTTGCACAGGCTATAGTGTTCTGATGGTGGGAGAGCCTTCCATCAGGAGGAAATATGGCAAAGCGTACAAGATATTAAAAGGCTCCATTATTTCAGTTCATGAAAGGGTGACAAGTAATAAAATAGATGCAAAAGAAATCTACGTTCTCTCCCTATCTCTCTCTCTGTCTACCTTCCTACTTATCATACCAGAGATACAAAGATAAATCTGTCACTACCTCAAACTTGTGATATTGTAGGAAGTTGCAGTTCTTCTTGGGTTTGTATCAACAAGATAAAGACACAAAACCATTCTTGAAAAAAGTCGATCCTCCTTGCCCTTACTTGTTAGAGATTTTTCTTCAAAGCATTGTGATGCTCATTTTTTAAGATGAGTTATTGAAGTGCTTGTAATTTACGATTATCTGCTTCAATCCAAATGTAAAAGGGGGTGACTTTGTGTGTTTTAGCTCCCGTTTTAACATACCGAGGTAAGTTTGGGGGTTATTTTAAATTTCAGATTTAAAACACACAATGTAGGGAAATCAGAGCAATAACTAAATTTTAACATCAAACAGTCTGATGAGGATAGCACCTCATCAATTTGAAGTGTTTTCTAAATATGCAAAGTGATTGGAAGCCATAAATTGAAGGAACTTCCAATCCCGATTTTTGATAGTAAAGCATTTCTGAATTTCCTGCAATACAGGGGTTCCTTTGAAGACCAAGCAATGTCTCCATTTCACTACATAGTCTGATTCTGGTCATATCTGTCCTAAAGCCAGGTGATCGGGCCATTCTCTTTTATTGACCCACATTATTACCATGCTTTTCACTGAGAGTCATTTCAAGAAATGCTAGTATGAAAGGCTGTTTCTGAAAGTCCTGCTGGCCTTATCTCCTACTGCCTCTTCAGGTGGGGAAAGCTCTTCTCCCTTGGGCACCTTTTTTCCCCCTCTAAAGAAAAGGAGATTTTTTAAAATTTCTTTTTTTGCTGTGTCTTCCTGGAAGCTCTTGGCCAAAGCCGTTCTCCAAATGTAACAGCTCTGTTGGATCTTAGGACATGCTTACATGTCTTTTCACATCATGTTTTTCTGGCAGCCTCTGGACCTGTTTTTTTTTTTTTTTAATTTTTTTTTTTAATTTTTATTTATTTATGATAGTCACAGAGAGATAGAGAGAGAGAGAGGCAGAGACACAGGCAGAGGGAGAAGCAGGCTCCATGCACTGGGAGCCCGACATGGGACTCGATCCCGGGTCTCCAGGATCGCGCCCTGGGCCAAAGGCAGGCGCCAAACTGCTGCGCCACCCAGGGATCCCTGGACCTGTTTTTACCTTAGTATTTATAATTCCTAATTTTCTCTAAATATTTTCTGTATGCTGCTTTAAATTCTTTGAGGAAAAAGGTCATGGCTGGATAGCTAGCTAGACATGATTGATAGATCTGAGGAACATGAGAGGAATCCTAGTTGGCTGAGGTTTATAAACAAGGAAGGAATGGTTATTAAAAGTAATATTTTATGCAGATGGTAAAAGTATACATTGGTTAATGAAAATGCAGACAAGTTAAAGAGGAAAATAAAATTTCCACAATGTCACCTGCTAGAGACATCCGCTGTTGACATTTCAGCATAGATCTCCTCGGTATTTGGTCTCCGCACAGGATTTGCCTCTGACGAGCACTCACTACGTGCAAGCTCTTGGCCTAGGCCGTTCATGTAGGACACCCCATCATCGTCACAGTGCGGCCAGGTACTGTCTTCTTGCCACCAACCATCAGTGAAGAAACTGAGACACAAGGAGACTGTATAATTGGCTCCGAGTTCGTTACATTAACATTCAGTTTGGGTGCAGGCCGACTAACCCGGAAATCTGTGCCTCACCACTGTTCTGTGCTGTCATTGAGAACAAATGGCATTTTTATTAAACCTCCTTCTGAGTTCAGGTGCACTTGGGTGGCTCAGTCAGGGAAGTGTTGAGCTCTTGATCTCAGCTCAGGTTTGGATCTCAGGATTGTAAAGTTAGGCCCTGCGTCCTGCTCCATGGTGGGTGAGGAGCCTATTAAAAAATATATGCCCTTCAAATCCAGTGTACTGAGCCTCCTTTGATGCACTTTATTAGTTGGAGGCTCAGTTTGTTTTGAGATGAGCCTCATGGCGGGTCCCTCTAGGTAGATTCAGCATGATGCATGGTGCACACTGAGCGCCTGCTGTTGGCTATACGTCTACACCGTAAGGTCACCACGATGTACTCCCTTGTTGTGTATTCCTGCTCATGCTGGTGTCCAGCTGCTAGGAGTTTCCAGACCCCTGATGCTATAATGCTCACTTAGCTGACGCTGACTTCTTCCAGTCTGAGGAATACATATTCACTGCATATGAAAGATAAGGACTAATAAACTTAAAAAACAAAAAGCACTTGGTAATCAATAAGAAAAAAAAAAGACTCGCTAGAAAAATTGATAAAGGACAAGAAAGAGGCAGAAAATAAAAGCTAGTTTTTAGAAAATATTACTGTTCGATAAATATATAAAAATATGCCCAGTCTCATTTTTGATTTTTAAAATAGTGGGAGAAAAAAAATAAAATAAAAAGTGAGAAACCAATCTCAGTTTCCTCCCTCTCCTATTGATAAATTGGTGAGCAAAAGCACTTGGGTATAAGGGAAATAAGCATTCTCATATGCCGTTAACAAGAGAAACAGTGGTGCAAATTTGTGAAATAATTTGGCATAATTTATTAAATATTTAAAGGATTTGCCTTTTGATCTTGAAACAGCACTGCTAAGCACTTAGGCTGCAGCTACATTGCACATTTACACAGAGATAGAAGATACATGATTTTCATAACAATTTTTATAATAAAAATCTGAAAACCACCTCACTACTTATACATAGGAGATCAGATTTATAGATTGTGGTCATTCATACAATGAAATATTGCTCAGTTGTTGAGAAGGATGACATCTCTATATCTACACCAAGATTTACATGCACTGCACGTGCCAAGCAGCAGCGTAGCTCAGTGATGAGGAGCAGCTTCTGGAGCCGTAGTGTAGACTCTGGAGCCTTACCTGGGTTTGAATTCTGGCCTCACCACGTAGAGCTGGGATGTCCTAAGAGCAAGTATCATGATCTCTGTATGACTCGCTCTGCTTATCTGCAAAGTGGACACAAGAACAACACTCATGATGGTGACGAGGATCAAACAAGCCAGTGTTTGCAAAGGGGCTTGGAGGGCAGCTTCGCCCTTTGAGAGTAGAGAGGAGTAGAGAGCATTATATAATTTTTTTTAACTAAAAGAAATACTGGTATGGAAAGTTATTTAAAGTACATGATGTAAAAAGTGAAATGACCCAGGACAACATAATTCCATACATCTAAAAAAAAAAACAAAACTGTGGAGGTGGGTTACGTGTTCACATGAGAACGCGGCATTTCTGGAAACCACAGCAAGAAATGTTGAGTTTACTCCTGCGACACGGACGGGAAGTAGATGATCTCAGAGCCCTTTTATTTTCAACCTCTGTACACTTTGAAGTGCTTCTATTTCTATTTTGTCAGGAAATAAAAGAGACAGCAGCAACAGCTCCTGGAAGGTTTGGAGAGGCCGAAGGCTGCTTTGCCCTGAGCTCACAAAGGATGTCTGCAGGGGGGCAGGCTGGATGCCTCACCACGCTCACATCGTCACTCAGCTAAAATACTCTCTGTCTCTCCGTCTCTGCCGCTATCTCCGTCTCTCTCTCACACACGTGTGCACGTGCACACATGCACAGACTTGACCAAAAGACTACCTCTGCCTCTTCCACACACTCATTCACATACACTCACACCCACAGACATGTGTTACGGAACTGAGATGATGAAATAAGTACAATCTTTGTTCTTGTTTTTAATCAATGATATCAAATTTTCTCCAAAAATAGGATTTGGGGGATCCCTGGGTGGCGCAGCGGTTTGGTGCCTGCCTTTGGCCCAGGGCGCGATCCTGGAGACCTGGGATCGAATCCCACGTCGGGCTCCTGGTGCATGGAGCCTGCTTCTCCCTCTGCCTGTGTCTCTGCCTCTCTCTCTCTCTTTCTGTGTGACTATCATAAGTAAATAAAAATTAAAAAAAAAAAAAAGGATTTGGGGCAGCCCGGGTGGCTCAGCAGTTTAGCACCGCCTTCGGCCCAGGGCGTGATCCTGGAGTCCCGGGATTGAGTCCCACGTTGGGCTCCCTGCATGGAGCCTGCTTCTCCCTCTGCCTGTGTCTCTGCCTCTCTCTCTCTGTGTGTCTCATGAATAAATAAATAAAATCTTAAAAAAAAATAGGATTTTAACAACCGTACAATGTCCTACCATGTGTGTGTACCACAACCTCTCCTGACTGGTTTAAGGGCCTTGTGAAGCAGAGAATCAAGTCGGGGGGTCCTGTGACCTGCACGATGGATCCGCGCAGCCTTCTTTTTTTCATTTTTACTGTCCTGTGACGTTCCTTCCCCGTCATCTTAAAAATGCAGCAAGGCTCTGGCAAGGTAACTCACTGTAAAGCAAAAATTACTAGTAGGGTGGGGGGAAAACCCTGATACTGATAGGAAAAAAGAAAACCCCACAACTCTGCCTTTTGACAAGGAACAAACCATTAGTCGCGAGATTTCATCTCAGTGGTGGATCGTCAGTGACCAGCGAGGAGAGTGGGCGGGGGGGGGGGGGGGCGCGGGCACAGTGGCCACGTGCAGTTTGGACTCGGCGAGTGTCCTGGGCCTCCAGTACGTCTTCCCTCCTTGCTGCCCCTCACAACAGGGGCAGACCGTGGGAAGCCAAACAAGTCGCAGCGACAACAGGAAACATCAGAGCCTTCTGGAATAGAAAACACCGATTCTTGCATCATGTCCACCCAGGCTTCCCGCCTCCTGGACCCCCTGGGCCCGTGAACCCAGCATCTCTGGGCCTCACTTTTATCCACACGAAATGATCGACCCACAAAGACGCGGCACGAAGTCCTTGCCCACAGCGTGCCCTCCTGGGCTTCCTGCGCTCTTCCTGTCCCCCCGTCACCCGCGGGGAGGCTTGGACGTCAGGGTTGTCAGCGCATCCAACACTCGCCCCCCGACACCTTCAGGTCTTGCCTTCGACGCAACCGCCTGGAGGGCAACGTGGCCACTTTGCTCAGCGCCACCGAGGAGGAGGTGTGTACGCTTATGGCCTGACCTCCCGAATGTCAACACCCAGTGTGCCTATGGCCCACCCACGGCGGGGGACAGAGAGGTGCGGACAGAAACATGTAGCCCGCAATTTCCTAATATGACGTCGGTTCCTGGGTGGATCACCTTCGTCACCCACCAAAGAGCTGCTCCAGTGAAACGCCTTGCACACCGAAAGGTGGCAGGTTCCCGGGCTGCTGCAGCGCCCGCCCCCCAGGGTAGCCCAGCTGGGATCCGCGGCTGCGTGGCCTCCGCAGGCCTGAGGAGATGCGCCCGGATTCAGCATCACTGTTACCATATTACTGAAAAGCTCCTAAAACCAAAGTAGCGTGCGTCACCAAGACGGGGTGACTCACCCACATCTCTATTGGGAGAACTTTTCATTCTGGAAATGCTCCCTCCACATGGGGAGGACTAATTTACGATGGAGACTTTGGTAAAATACAACCGTGATTTGTCAACGACTGTACCTGCCGACGCCAGAAACAGCTTCCTCAGGGGGGCGCGGGTGCAGGTTAGGCGGCTGTTTGCCACGGATGCTACATGTGCAGGACGGTGAGTGTGCTGTGTACGTGACACGCTCGGGCCTGCACACGCATGCACGTGGTCGGACTCTCACTTTGTACCCGACCTGCTGAGAACTAGGGCCTTTGCACAGCGAGCCGGGCACCTTCCAGCGACTTCCATGGAGGGCCACCTCAGCCTTCTGTCCATTCACACTGATTGGCCTCCACGTGCGTGGGTCCCTGGGGAAACTGAGTCTGTGCGCCTGGCCCAGCCACCCCTCTCCGCCCTGGAAAGGGATCGGCCTTGTCATCACCCGTTGCACAAGCACTGCTGAGTCCCCCACATGCCGCTCGCTGGCCCGGCCCCGAGGGGCAGCCCTGCCTGCGCACGCCTGGCCTCCCCCTTGAATGAGATGGGACCTGCGTGGGGCGAGGTGCGGCCCGGCCCAGGAGCGGCCTCCGGGAAGGACAGGGCCACCAGGTCCTTCCCCAAGGCGGCGTCGCGGGAGGGGCGGTGGATAGGATTTGAGAAAGCGGGGAAGCTGCCAAGGAAGGGTAGAGAAGACACCAGGAGAATGGAAGTTCTAGAAGGATCTCAGGCCACATGGCGCTGTGGTTTCCTCAGCGGCTAAGGTTAGCAGGACAGTGTCGAGAAAACAGCCATCGCCTGCGGGTAGAAAGGCCCGGGCCTGGGGCACCTTCCATCTTGATGCTGACATCCTCCGGCTGCCACGCTGCTGAAGATGCCCGTGCCCGTGGAGAGAGCTTGTCCGGCCTCAGAGTCAGGCCCCAGGTAAGGGCGGTCACGGTCCTCTTCGCCTCTCTGGGGCCGAGGACGCGATCACGGGGCCTGGTCGCGGGGCCAAGGACGTGATCACTGGGGCCTGATCACCGGGGCCGATGATGTGATCACCGGGCCTGCAGAGGACGCTATCGCTGGCCAGGTCGCGGGCCCTGGCGTGGGGGTGGGCCTGCCTGGCCCTCCTCCGGCAGGGCCTCTGCCCACCTGCTGTGCTGCCTCGTCCTCCTCTCACACAGCTGTAGAGATGCCGATGCTCCTCACAGGGTGTGCACGTGGTGAAAGTTAAAGGGAAACTACAGGTCAGGCGTTCAGACTGCGGCCTGGCGTGTGACACACGGTCAAAAACGGTATTTAACGGGGTTCTGCCCCCCCACACAGCACCTTCCTCGTGGTCTTTCCCTAATATCCATGCTTCTCACTCTATTTCCCTTTCTGTGCCCCCCCCACCCTACATGGGCTCAAACCTGCCTCTTGGGGCGCCCGGGGGTTCAGGGCATGACCCGGGTCGTGGGATCGAGTCCCCATCGGGTGCCCCGGGAGCCTGCTCCTCCCTGAGCCCGCGTCGCTGCCTGTGTCGGGATCCCTCATGGATGAGTAAACACGACCTTGGGTGGACACAGACTCGGGACCCCCGGCCTGGGAGCCCTGTGTCCCCTCCCACCTGCCTGCTGGGCCACCTTGCCCTTCCCCGCCCCGCTGTGGACACCTGCCCTCGGGCCTCGCGTGCAGCCTGCTCTCGAACACTCTGTGGCTTTTTAAAAAGTCGTCAGAGGTGAGTGGGCGGGTGTCCCCTGGCCGAGGTGGCTTTACTGAGGACCAAGTGGGGCGCAGGGTGGCCCCTGCTTCCCTGTTGTTCAGACCTCCCGAGGAGGCCCGACCCCCGACTCCCCGACTCTTGGGGGGTGTCCTTTTAAAGAAATGGATGGAATCTCATGCGAGACCCTGGTGACCCAGCAAGCAGAGGGCCTGTGGCCGGTGGGAGAACGGCAGGTGCCTAAGCGCTTCCCCAGAGTCTCGTGGGGCAGAGCTGCTGACTCCCCGTGACAGAGGGAACCCCGAAATTCGAGAAATGCTGAACTAGGCCACTTCTCTCCTTAGGCATCCCTGTTTTTCTCTGTCCTCCACACCCCCCGTGTGTGCCCTGAGCCGTCCCCTCCTGACAAGCAGCTGCGGGGCCCCGAACAAAATCACCCCACCAGGGCAAGTCCTCCCCTTCTCACTGGGGGAAACAGCTCCTTTGCTTAGGAGACAAATTTTTCTTTTGTTTTGTTTTTTTAATCACTTTTACACTTGATTCTTAAATTGGGCCCCATCGTCCTTACTACTGGGCCTCAGAGACGGAACTGACCATCAGCGGGAGTCCTGGGCGTCAGGGCCCTCCTGGCCGGGGCCCCACGAGCCCTTTCTCATCAGGTTGCTCATTCATTCATTCCTTCCCTTGTTCCCTTTTATATCCATCCCCCAATTCCAGCTCCCTCGTCCAACAGCCACTCTGATGTATTTACGTGAAATACAAATTTGGAGGATTTTACGTTTATGTAAAATGTAGGTTCTTGGGCAGCCTGGGTGGCTCAGCAGTTTAGAACCTGCCTTTGGCCCAGGTGATGATCCTGGAGACCTGGGATCGAGTCCCGCATCAGGCTCCCTGCATGGAGCCTGCTTCCCCTTCTGCCTGTGTCTCTGCCTCTCTCTCTGTTTCTCATGAATAAATAAATAAAATCTTTAAAAAAAAAGTGGGTTCTTTTATACTGAGTATTTTAATTCACAAAATGGCATATGTCACATAATTTCTGACTAAACTTTTTCCCCTCTGCCTATGTTTTGGAGACTTCCCATGGTGCTGAATGCACGTAGCTGCTACCTGTAACTGCCGCGTGCAGGTCCTGGTGAAAATTGATTCGTCCTTGTCTGTGCGCCTCCCCAGGAATCGACACCTGCAAGTCCTCCAGCCTCCTACCACACAGACAGTACGGTGACGGTCATCTCGTGCGTCCCTGTGGACCTGTGAGGTTTTGGAGTGTCCACGAAGGGGGAGGCATGTCCTGTGTCACAGATTAAGCAGATGCTTACGTGTTGTCGTATCACTGGCCTGGATGACTGTGCCAGTGCACATTCCTACAGTCACGGGGGAGCCTTTCTATGATACCACATTCTCTTTTCTTTAAATTGTATTTATTTATTTATTTATTTTTAAATAATCTCTACCCCTAACGTGGGGCTCTAACTCATGGCCCAGAGATCAAGAGTCACAGGCTCTGCCGACTGAGCCAGCCAGGCCCCCCTGATACCACAGTCTTTCCAAAATTTTTCATTGGTCAGACTCTAATTTTTGCCAGTCTCATTGACATAAATTAATACCTCACTTTTATTCGCAGTTTTGTGAGAATTATTCCAACTCCGCTGCCCAGGATTTTACGAGATTTTTTTTTTCGACTGTCTGAAACAGTCAAGGAACAACTATGAAATTCTTTGAGTAGCACAGGCCAAAATGTGCATATGATAAATCAATGAGTGTTGCAACTGTGTGTGTATATTTTGCTAAGCGATATTGAATGAAAAACAGAAAACCACCATATCCAAAGAACACCCTGGTATTATTTGCTAAAAATTGAAATGTTCATTTTATCATTCTCTACATTCTTTTTGTAACAGGAAATGACTTCTGAACATACTGCCTCATCTGTCATTGTCAAGGATTAAATATGAACCAAATTTGCAAGGTATTTTTTTTTTAAGTTTGCTAGAGCAGAATAATGTGATTGTCAACACTTTTAAACACTTTATGACTTTGGAATCTTTCCTTAAAAAAAAAAAAAACCACATTGTCGAACTAATTAAAATTCGTCATGAATATTAATGTTTGAGTTGAAAACAACTGCCACTAGGTGGCAAACAATCTACACACAGAATTATACAAAAGAGAAAATTATAAATACACTACCATATATGCATATTATACTAGACAGTGAAACAATACATAGTTAATACAGTATCTTCTATGTATTGTTAATCATAACACCACCGGAAACATAGGCATAATGGTGCAAAGAGTAACAAACATATTGTAAAAAATTAAATGAAGAAAAAAAAACAGTTTTTTAAGAGAATTAGAATAGCGCATCTTTAGCCTTACATCTAACATTTATCCTTAATGTGGAACGGGCACATGGACTTTTATCATTTATCTCATCTTTACTCTCAAAGTAAGACATCTCTCCGTGGTTGAAGATACATTGATGATGAAACACTATGGCCCTGAGTGACCTTGAACTTGTCCTAGGGCTTCTTGTCTGGTTTCTATACAGTTATCAGTTTTGATATCATGTTGGATGGAGAAGGAGAGAAGTACTGTTGGGATTTTTCCCTCACCATTTGATTCAACCATCTTGGAAATGGGAAAAGTAGGATGTTATGGTGAAGAATGTAGACTCTGGTGCTAGACTACCATGTTTGAATGTTAGCACAATACCTCAAATTGTGTAACTGTGGTAGATTGTATTATTTATTCCTCTCAAATAATACTTTTTCCTTCTTGTAAGAGGATGATATGTTCCTCACCCTATTGCTCTAGGCTTGACTGTGTGTGTGCTTTCACCAGTGGTAGATGAGGAAACACAACGTATATCGTATCCAGCAAGTGGTTTTAAGAGTTGCTGTAGGTTCCCATCGTCTCTCTAGCTCTCTCTCTCTAGACCAAGAAAATGGGGTGTACCTACTAAGAGTTGGCTACTTCTTCAGCCTAACGTCTGGAGGGAGAAGAGTCATAAATAAGAACTAAGGAAAATGACATGCAAGTACCAAAATATAACATGACTTAAAATAAGTATACATTATTATAAGCTATTGGAATTTTGAGGTTATTTATTTATTTTTAATCACAGCATAACCTAGTGAAAACTATTACAATGACTTTGGGTTAGTTTCTTCACCTATAAAATGGAGCTGATAATATTATTCATCTCACTGGCCTTGGGGGATTGAATAAGCTAACACATATAAGAATATAGAATAATAAATTGCATCATAGTGGATACATATCTTTATTTAAATAGTCTAAATGTGTATGCAATAAGAACTTTCATTTATTGAATGACTATTATAGTCTAGGAATGTTTTACTCATGATTTTATTTAATTATATAATACCTTTCTAAAGTATTGACATTCTTTTTTTAAAAAAGGTTTTATTTATTTTAAAGAGAGAGAGTGCACATGTGAGAGGGGGTGGGGTAGGGAAGATAGGGGCAGAGGGGGTAGGGCAGAAAGAGAGGGAGAGGGACAAGAAGACGCTATGCTGAGTGCAGAGCCTGATGTGAGGCTCAATCTCATGATCCTGAGATCATGACCTCAGCCAAAACCAAGATTCAGACACTTAACTGACACTTAACTCAGCCACTCAGGTGCCCCTAAAGTATTGACATTCTTATTTTATGTAAGAAGAAACTGAGGCTCAGAAAGACCTCTTAATTCAATGATTATCCATTTGTTTGTGGCTAAGGACTAATTATGGGGTGTGGTTTTTTCCCCTCTAGTCACAGACTTATACTTTTAGAAAATACAACAAAAATTAGCTATTAGAAAAATGCAATGAAATTAAAAAATTTAAAAAGACATACAAAACAGAATTCCAATTTTATTATTAGATTCAATAAATATAAAATTACATTTTAATTAATATCATTAAAACAAGCAATAATTTTTAAAATCTCAAAAACTAGCCACATTACTCAGTGAGAATATGCATATCTATGACTAATGGAAAATAACTATTTTACTCCTGATTTTTTTTTTTACCATTTCATAGTTGTAACTGAACAAAAATTATGAATGGAAAGCAATTTCCCAAAATAAACATCTATAAAGGTACTTTAAACTACACACAGTTTCTAATATGACAAATAAGCTTGCTCCTTATTTGTTAGCTAATCGAATCTACTTTTGTTTTAATAACACTCAGTAGAGTCACAAGTCTCACAGACCTGTGTTGATGGGAATGGAAGAAGAGATATTAAGGCAATTTCAGGATATTTATTTCTAACTTTAATCAAAAATGAAGCAAATGATGCAGTGTATTTAGAATTTATATTTCATCAGAAGCCAAATCCAACAATTTATCCTGTAGAGTTATGGTAGATCCTCTGCCCCTTATCTGCAGTTTCACTTCCAGGGGTTTCAGTCACCCCATCAGCCACTGTCCTGGAGCAGATGATCTTCATCTGACGAATCGTCAGAAGGTCAACAGAAGCCTAATGCTGCGTCACAATGCCTACATCATTCTGATGAACTGCCGGAGGGTCGTAGATGCAGAACACTACCTTACTATATCTGTGTCATTCGCCCCACTCTGGTCCTCACTTAGGCGTGCTATCATATCGCATCATCACAAGAAGGATGAGGACAGTCCAGTATGGTATTTTGAGAGAGACCACAGCCACATAACTTATATTACAGTATATTGTTGCAATTGTTCTGTTTTATTATTAGTTATTATTGTTGATCTCTTACTGTGCCTACTTTACAAATTAGTTTTATCATAGGTATATATGTATGTGAAAAAGCATACAATATTTAGGGTTCGATGCTATCCATGGTTTCAGGCATTTACTGGGAGTCTTGAAACCTCTCCTTTGCAGATAAAGGCAGGACTATGATATAGCTGAAGTTAAGCTATTTTTTATTGAAATTAAAAACGTCCTCATTTGACACTTCTGGATTGCAGTTGACAACTAATCTGAAAATACAAATGTCATAACCAGGTCCTCCTGTGCACAATGAGTAGGCATCTTTGAGTTGATGTAGTGTGAGTCCATGTAAGATTCATCACGTGACTTCAAAAATGAAACTGTTCCGTATTTTCTTCATTGAGATTCAGCAACACTATCAAGAGACTGAGCATATTATGTTAATCATACTGGTATTAAAATAAAAGCTTAATAAAAAAAAAACAACGGCCAAATAAAAAAGAGACTGAGCATATTGACCACTCTCAAATGTTTTCTCCTGTCTTTTAAAAATTTTTTTATTCCATTTATTCTTATTTCATTTATTTAAATTGAGATATAATAGACACATAGCATTATATTGGTTTCATGCGTACGGCATAATGATTTGATATTTGTATATATCATGAAATGATCACCACAATAAATTTAGTTAACATCCATCACCATACAGTTAGAATTTTTTTCTTTGTGATGACAACTTCTAAGATACACTTTTCTAGTAACTTTAAAATATGCAATATAGTATTATTAATTCTAATCATCACACTGTACATTATCTTTTCAAATATTTTTGTTTATGTAAAAGATTATTTATTTATTTATTCATGAGAGACACAGAAGGAGAGAGAGGCAGAGACACAGGCAGAGGGAGAAGCAGGCTCCATGTAGGGAGCCTGACCCGGGCTCGATCCCAGGTCTCCAGGATCACGCCCCAGACTGAAGGCGACACTAAACCGCTAACCCACCGGGGATGCCCTCAAATATTTTAAAAATGTTATAAGTTTTTTTAAAATGCAGAGTATAATATTCATATATTGAGAATATTGGCATTTTAAAATAAAACAATTACTTTATTCTTTCAATTCTATTCAATATAATTTTTTATCAAAGCAATTTCATCTACCCATATAAATGTAAAAAAATATAAACACACTCTTTCTTAAGAGGTAATACATTTTATTTTTCTTAAATTGTCTTATTTTATTTTATTTTATTTTTTTAAAGTAGGCTCCACACCCAGCATGGTACTCAAACTCACAACCCTGCGATCAAGAGTCATGTGCTTGCCACTCTGGAGAACAATGTGGAGGTTCCTCAAAAAGTTAAAAATAGAACTACCCTACAATTCAACGATTGCAGTACTAGGTATTTACCCAAAGGCATATGCACTCTGACGTTTATAGCAGCATTATCAACAATAGCCAAATTATAGAAAAAAGCCCAAATGTCCATCAACTGATGAATTGATAAGGAAGATACGATGTGTGTGTGTGTGTATACATACATATGCATATGTGTATACATGTAAAATGAATATATATTTATATAATTGTAAAGTGGAATTATATATAATATATGATATACATATAATTACATATATATATAAAGAATATTGCTCAGCCATAAAAAAGAATGAAATCTTACCATTTGCAACAAGAGGGATAGAGCTAGAGTGTATTATGCTAAGTGAACTAAGTTAGGCAGAGAAGGACAAACACCATATGATTTCACTCATAAGTGGAATGTAAGAAATGAAACAGATGAATATAGGGTGGGGGGAGAGAGAGGGAAACCATAAAACAGACTCTTAACTATAGGGAACAAACAGGGTTGCTGGAAAGGAGGTGGGGGGGTGAATGGGCTCACAGGGTGATGGGTATTAAGGAGGGCCCTTGTTGGGATGAGCACTCGGTGTTATATGTAAGCGATGAATCAGTAAATTCTATTCCCAAAACAAATATTATACTCTATGTTAACCAACTGGAATTTAGATAAAAACTTGAAACAATAAATACATAAATTTTAAACATCATTCAGTTCTAAAAAAAAAAAAAGTCACATGCTCCACTGACTGAGCCAGCCAGGCACCCCTAAAATGTAAGACGTTTTAAATCTTTCTCTTTTCTCTTTCAAAATGTATTTCTAATTCTTGAGAATTTTAACACATATATTTAAGATGCATATTTATGCTTAAAGGTCTTGTATTAGTCTTTAGCACTTTATGTATATAATTTGAATTTTAAAATTCTATAAACAGAGGCCTTGTTAAAAATTCCACCTGTATTGAGTTATCATTATGATTTTTGGTGTATAACTGATCCAAACAGCATTTATTATTAACTTTGATAAATATGCATCCAACACAAACAAAATTTTGGAAATACATCTTTTAATGAGATAAATGAGCCTATATCTATGTATGAATATTACTTATTAAAATAAAAAATATTTCCAGTTTTCATTGTTAGAGATGTAAACACTGAGAAACACAGTTCACTTCAATAAGTAGATGGAACTTGAAAGGAATTTGTTATGGCCCTGCTATTTAATTCTTTGAACCCCTTTTGAGTTACATAAAAACAAATCCATAGTGATCTATCATCCAAAATTAGTTTGTAATGATCTATTGGTTAAGAACTCAGATTCTCATTGAATTCTGATTAAAAAAAATTAAAAGGAAATCTTTCTTTTAGAAGGATTTGCTACCCAATCATTTGAATTATTCACCTTTTCAACACCATCACCGATATTTGAAATTGTCCTCTTTCTTTTTTATTGTTCAAGTTTTTTCAACCAAGGAAAATATAATACAGTACAATTCAGTTCAGGAAAGGTGCGTCATGGGGGATTACGAAAGGAAACCGGCAAATGGGAAGGCACAGAAGAAATTCTGGCAGGTTATGGGAGCATACGTATAAAGTTGAAGATCTGGAAATTGATTTCCTTAAAATCACAGGATTTTATATAGGTCTTGGAAAGTTTCCAGGCGCTCCCAGGTGTACACAACCCCAATTTGAAGATTACTGCTCTATTGTCAGGAGAGGGTTCTTTCCTGAGATAGATGAAGAGGGCTTTGCTTTAGAAGTTTATCAAAGTCTACTTCCTAGTCAATAGGCTTAATATCATTATTTTACGAGTTGCTCTTCTGAGACAGAATGGACAACTCATTAGTTATTGTGCGTAAAAAGAAAGCTCTTGGCTAAATTAAGTCATATAAATGATCACAGTCTTGCCAAAGGACAAAGCCATCTTTAGTTCTAAAATTACCTTTCCTGCTATGCTGTTTAATCAGAGCAAACTCTTCTCTAGATTCTAGGGACACTGAATTGCTCAGAACCAGGTGGAAAGGTATTAAGAAAACCTTCCTTGAAATCTCAGGCTTGTCAAAGTTCCCCTGTTCTGGGTATCCATCCGTAATTCTCTTTGCAGATCTTTATCTAACAAGAAACTAAAATCATTTTCTTCTTATCTGTTTTCCCCATCCAATTGTGAAGTCCCTGAGGTGAAAGGATCATGTCATATTCATCTTTGAACCCCAATTCCTGCACAGTGCTTGTTATATAGAGGTTCTCAATAAATGCATATTGAAAAGAACTGCACCAAATGAGGTAGAAATAATTATATTTGCATGGTGTGATGTGAGAAATACAGATAAAACTCTTCTGCCCTGAAATATTAACTCTACCAGTTATTTTTAATTCCTCTGATAAAGCTTTTTGCATCTCCTGGAATCCTAATACTAAAAAATGAAATATGGCAAAGATTTAGCTGAGAAAATCATATAACAGAGAGGAGAGAAATCACTATAATGGGAACAATCTCTGCAACATCGTAGGGAGAGAATGTTCTAAGAGAAGAACAAAGAGCTGCATACACCCATGATCACCAGGGTCAGATAAGAGATTTGGGACTTGATCCTAAGGATAATTAATAGCCATTAGAGAATATTAAGCAGAATATTGACATGATCTGATTTGGTTATTAGAAGATTACTCTGGCAGACATCTTTTCCTGGTAAAAAGCCAAGCTGGGCTAATTGTACAACTCCCCCACTAAAAACAATCAAAACTTCTGGAAAAATTACTCCAAAAAAGTTTATTTAAAACACTGAAAAGACAATATATGAGTAAAGAACCTCCAGACCAAAACCAAAAATGGGAACTCTGTTCAAGGAACCCAATGCATTCCAAGCAAGATACATTAAAAGAAACCCATAGTTCAGTCTATCATGGTGAAACCGCAGAACACCAAAAACAAGGAAAAGCAATTCTTAAAGCAGTCAGACAAATAAACGCATATTAGTTTTCTTAGGGCTGTCATAACAAATTGCCATAAACTGGGCGGCTTAAAACAATAGAAATTTATTCTCTCATATTCTGAAGACCAGAAGTCTGAAATCCGTGTGTTGGCAGGGTTAATTCTTCTTGGGAGCCCCATGGGAGAATCTGTTCTGTGCCTCTCTCCTAGCTTTTGGGGGCTGCTGGCATTCCTTAGCTCACAACTGCATCATTTCCATCTTTGCCTCTTACTTCGCATGACATCCTCCTGTCTGTATCTCCATGTGTCCTCTCCTCTTTTTCTAAAGATTAAAGTCATTCAATTTAGGAACTATCCTAAATCCAGGATGATTTTGTCTTGAGATTCTGAACTTATTACATCTGCAAAGACTGTATTTCCAAATAAGGTCACATTCTGAGGTTCTCGATAGACATGAGATTTGGGGGGCCACCATTCAGCCCAATACAGTTAGGTTACCTTGAAAAGAGCAATAATAGACTGATTTCCAACAGTAATAATGGAAGCTAAAAAATATGAAATTATATTTTCAGTATGCTGAAAGAGTGATTTTCAGCTTAAGCCCAGTGAAAATATATTTTAAAAACAAAAGCAAAAGAGTCATTTTCAGACAAAAAGCTGGGCAAGTCTGCTATCAGTAGACTTTTTTTTTTTTTTCAGTAGACTTTTGTTAAAGAAAATTCTAAAGGGTATACTCCAGGAAGAAGGAAAACAGGCCTAGGTACTGAAAAGAATGAAGAATATAGATAACGGTAAATATGTAAATCTATATGAACACTAACAATGTAAAATAATAATGATAGTAATAATAGTGGAATTAAAAAAAAATAAAAGTAAAAAAATGACAACTAAAATATGTGAATCAGGATGGGGTAAACTGAGTTAAAATGTTCTAAAGATCGTGGATTATCTGAAAAGAAGGTAAAAGTTGTCCTTACCTTGTTTGTTTATTTCAAGAACACAGTTTAAAATTTCTCAACCACCAAAAGAAGAAAAGAGTAAATAAATTCCAAACAAGTAATTAAAAAGAATGCACAGTGATTTAGACATACACACTCTCACACAGTCAATCCCAAGGCAAACAGCGAAAAAGAAAAAGTAAACAGAATAGGTAAAACAAGTAGAAAGCACAAAATAAGATGCTGAGTTTACACCAGGTTTACCATCAGGAATTATATTAAACAGAACTGTACTAAATGAGCCAAAAGACAAAGATTGTCAGAAAAATATAAAATACAACTGCATGATATTTGCAACAAACATAATTCAGAAATATATATAAAAAAAGATTGAAAATGAAGAGATTAAAAAAAGAAATACCACAGAAGTATTTAAACTGCAAAGTTTAAAGCAAAATGCATTATTAGAGAAAAGATGATTACTTCATATTTATCATGAGGTTTCATTTGCCAGGATGATACAACAATTTTGTATTTGTCTTCAACTAATAATTGAACTCAGACTCCATTTTTCAAAACAATAATTAAATGAAATAAAAAGAAAAATCAATAATTATAGGGCACGATTTTAATATACTTCCTGACAATGGATAAAAGAAACAAGTAAGATTATGTAAGATTTGAAAAATAAGATTAGTAAGATTGACCTAAGGGAAAAATTCAAGTACTATTGAACACACAGTTTTTTAAAGCACAAATGAAACATTTTCAAAATTGATAATATATGGAGCCATGAACAAATTTCATCACATTTCAAAGGATTGAAATAATAGAAAGCATATTATTCTAATATTTTATGATCACACACTACTAAACATTATTTCTTCAAAAGTGTATGTAAAACATTCCTATGCTTATAAATTAAGAAATATACCAACACATAGGTCACTTCTAACTAACTCTTGTAGAATGTAATTAAACTTGTTCTTAGAAGAAAATTTATAACCTTAAATGTGTATATTAGCAAAACAGGAGCTAAAATTTAATGACCTAAGTATCTCTTATAAGATGTTAGCACAATGCAGCAAAATAAATTCATAAAAGGGATTAGAACAAAAATAATAAAGATAGGAATAGAAATTAATTAAGTATAAAACATACAATAAAGAGTATCAACTTAACCAATAGCTGGTTCTTTAAAAAGTTTAATGAAACAGTCAATGTGAGCATATGTGTGTGTGTGTGAGAGAGAGAGAGAGAGAGAGAGAGAAAGAATTAAGAAATTATTACTAGGAGGAATGAAGAGGGAGACATTACTAGACATATTAAAAAGTTAACAAGTAAATGTTGTAAATTATACCAATATATTTAACATTTTAGACAAATAGAAAACTACTAGGAAAAAATACATCTTACTAAAATTGACTAGGGAAGAAATAGAAAACTTAAATAGTTCTCCTATACAGTTCTAAGAAATATGAATCAGTAAAGACCTTTTCACATTCACACACAAAAAAATCCAGATCCGTATGACTTTTATTGTAAATTCTATCAAATATTCAAAGAATAAATCATTTTCTTCTTACACATAGTTTAAAACATATAAAAAAGATCCTCCAAATCAGTTTAGTAGACTAACATAACCTTCATAGAAAAACCTGACCAGCATACTGCCAGAAAGAAAAATTAAAGGTCAATCCAACTCATGAACATAGTGAGAAAAATCTTTAAAAAGAGAATAGATCATAAATAAGTGAAGTTTAAGCCACTAAAGTTATATTTATCTAACACTAGAAAATAAGTAAATATAATTTATCAGAAATAACAGGTTGAAGGATAATCACATGAGTATTTCAATAGATTTAAAAATGTTTAATTACTTTCAGCATTCATATATATATATATATTTTTTAATACCACTCAACAAACTAGTAGTAAAAGTGGAATTCATTAATCCAGTGGAAGGTATCTACCAAACCCTACAGCAAAAATTTCTAATGATGAAATATTAATATCTTTCTCTTTAAAATTGGGAATGAGATGAGAATGCCTGCTAGCACTACTTGTATTTAACATTTTGGTGGAGATATCAACCAGTGCAAGTAGACAAAAAATTGAAGATAATCTATAAATATTAAAAAGAACTAATGCCACTGTCATTATTTTCAGACAACATACTTGACTAAACAGAAAGTTTAAAATAATCTAGATATACTTTATTAAAATTAATAAGAATGTAACAAGGGTGATGAATATAATCTAAATATACAAAATTGGGGCAGCCCGGGTGGCTCAGTGGTTTAGCGCCGCCTTCAGCCCAGGGCGTGATCTTGGGGTCCCTGGATTGAGTCCCACATCGGGCTCCCTGCATGGAGCCTGCTTCTCCCTCTGCCTGTCTCTCTCTGACTCTGTCGCTAATAAATAAATAAAATCTTAAAAAATATAATTTAAAAAAATGTATGCTATACAACTACATATCTGCAATAATCATATAAAATGAAATTAAAAGATATAAATTAAATACAAAACTGTAGGAAGTTAGAAGTAAATATATTAAAAGATGTATACATTCTCTCCAGGAAATTTATAGAATACTATTGAACACAGTTGCTTGTTGGAAGGAACACCTTCTGGTTGCTGTTTCAACAATTTTGAGCACAAAATGAAAAATGACATATAGACTATAATGGATGGCATTAGGAACAGAATCTATAAGTTAATGCTGATAGCGAAAATGTTAGAAAAGAAGAATGAGAAGAATGGAAAGCTCTTCTTTATAAAAGAATGCCACCTAATTTTTTTTAAGTGATGGAATTTCCTGTCACTGTTTTGTACCCTCCATAGTAATAATTGATCATTAATAGATGCCAAAATCATTAGGTGAAAAATTACCGGGGAATAGGATATGCATACAATTTAATAATGTTATTCAGTTTATTTATTAATTTCAAAGGAAAAGTTACCTTCTCAAAGGTGAAATCTGGCAGACATCACCTTAAAGAAGAGATCAGACTTGGCCCCAGCAATAATGAGATGCTGAATCAGGTGTGTTCTGAGGTGAACACTGAGGGGGGGAAAACATCACCTCTCCCACAGTATCGCCAAAAACTTTAATCAAAATCTAATTTCAAGGAAACAATAACCTATCTAAGGTGAGGATTTGTAAAACAATTGGCCCAGCATCTTCAAAAGGTCAAATTCAAAAATATCAATGCCATGAAAGACAGAAGGATGGGGAGGAGGACAATGAACTGCCTTCACCTTAATGAGACAAGACTCGTGACCACTCAGCACATTGCACGATCCTAGATTGTTTCTGGGTTTCTCAAAAAATGCCCCGGCACATAGGGTATCCAGTTCTGGGCTTGACCAGAGAAGCAGACCAGTATGAGTGATTTACCGTGGGGCTGGTCTTCTGCAATTCTGTTAGCTGATGGAGTGGTCTACGCAGGCCAGGATCTCTGGGTGGAGTGGCCGGCCCAAGGCTGCTTTAGGTCAGCCAGTCTAGCCGCCAGCAAAGAATGGATGTGGATGCAGCAAAGACAAAGCAGCACAGGAGTGCGCTTCTCCCCATGCCCATCCTCGGGCTGGTGGGAGGCCTGCAACAGGAGGTCACCCCTTCCCCACCGAGCTGCACGGGCCCTGGAGCAGTCAGAGGGGGACAGTGGGCAGGAGCGGGAGGGGCAGCGGGCTTAGGGCTTGTCCCTTACCTACTACCTGGCAGAGCAGGGACAGCGTGTGTGGATGGCCACCGTGGCCGGGACGCCACCCCGACCTCCGGAGTGTCACAGGTGGCCACAGCTTCACCTCTGCCCACCAGAGCTCATGCGTGTGTCTCTAAGGTACAAGGGTAAGTCAGCGCCAGGCTGCAAAGAGAATTCTGAGAAACGTAGTCCCAACTTAACTAAGGTCAAGCGCACAGAGCCACCAGGATCTAGTCTTTGCCAAGGGGGCATTCAGACACTCCTCGTTTGACCAGATTCATCCTACCCATGTAGACCGCAACGAGGCAGTGCTTCGGCCTGAGCTGATACAAGTGTTCCCTGTGCAACAAGATACCTGGCCTCTTTCCCAGAAGTTAGTGCAAAGCCCTCTGTCTGTCTCTGGGTGACATTTATGCCTCTTCTCGCCGGCTGAGGCCCACCCTTCCTTCGAAGCCTTGTAATCTAATGCTTGTCAAGTTAATCACCACCAATGCATTTTATTTTAGATGCTATGGAACTGGCAGGGGGTGGGGGTCATTAAAGCAAAGAGGTACTTAATGCCAGTCCCGTCTTTGTGCAGCTGGAGGCCCTGCCGAGCCCGACGGGGAGCCGCCTCATCCTGCCCTCGGCGGGCATCTCATGGTTCCTTCCCTGGTGGCGACTCTAACCTTCCTTCCTAAGGGTCTGGCCCATCCGCGGGCCTGCCTCTGTTGGGCTGATGTCGCTTCCCATGGACCTGGTCACCTGGAGGTCCCAGAGGCACCCGGGGGTCCCCTGCGCCCCAGACAGGCTGGGCCCGACCCCACAAGGTGCAGTGGCTAATCCCTGAGAGGCGGGGCTGTCCGCACGGCGGCAGGGGAACCCCCCAAGGATGGGGGGCGGAGGCAAGCGAAGTAAGGAGGGCGGATTCCCGCTGGTCTCCCCGGATGCACTGGCGCCCTCCCCGGGTCTGGGTGTCTGGGAGCTGACCCGGGGGGCCGTCTAGCTGGCGCTCCCTGCCCGGCGGCCCCCGGGGGTCGGGTCAGCGGGGGCACGGGGACCAGCGCGGACCCGAGGGAGGCCAGGCTGTTGACCCCCGCCGGGCGGCAGCCCACCCGCCCGGGATCTCCCTAAGGTGATGCTCACCGCCGCCCGCGCCCTCCCGGCCCCGCCCCTGACCCCGCCCCTGACCCCGCCCCCTCCCGCTCTGCCTCCCAGCTCCGCCCCGGCTTCCCCAGGCCCCGCCCCTCTCGGACCCGGCCGCCCCCGGCCCCGCCTCCAGGCCCGGACCCGCCCCCTCCCGCTCTGCCTTCGGCTCCCCAGGCTCCGCCCCCTCCCCGGCCCCGCCCCCTTCCGCTCTGCCTTCGGCTTCCCCAGGCTCCGCCCCTCCCGGCCCCGCCTCCAGGCCCGGCCCCGCCCCCTCCCGCTCTGCCTTCGGCTCCCCAGGCTCCGCCCCCTCCAGGCCCCGCCCTCCCCACCCTTGCGTCCCTAAGCGGCCTCAAGCGTGTCTGCCTAGAACCACCTGGAGCCCGCGAGAGGGCCTGGGGAGCCGCGGGGCGCACACACCCTGCCCAGGGCGACCCTCGGCTGCCGTAGGGGGCGGTGTGTCCCGCAGGTGCGGCGCCTTCCCGCGCCCCGTTCCCCCTGCCGCGGCTTCGCCCCCAGTCCTGTTAGGGTCCCTCCAAGGTCCCTGGCGCCCCCCCCCCCCCCGGGGCCGTTGGGCTGTCCCTGCGCCTGGGCGGAGCCGCCGCCCTCCTCCTCCTGGTCTGGCCAAGCCTCCGGGGCTGCGGGGGAGGCGAGGATGCCCAGGAGAGGGGGGCGCCCCTGACCCCCGCCCCCCCGCTCCCCCTGCCGCGGCTAGCGGGGTGGGGTTCCACCCTCCAGCGCCCCGGGTGTGGCTCTGCGCCCTCCGCAGGTGGGTGCTGGGGGTGGCATGGGGGGGTAGCGTGCAGGGGAGAGGGAAGACGGCGTGCTGGGGGGGATGGCGTGCTGGGGGGCAGCATGCGGGGGGAGGAGGGTGTGCTGGGGTGCGATGTGGGGGGGTGTTGGCGTGCTGGGGGTCCGAGTGTGGGGGGGCAATGTAGGGGGGACGCGGCATGCGAGGGGTTGTGCGGGGCGGGCAGCTTGGCGGGGATGGGGTGCTGGGCCAGGATGCCCGGGACTCCTGCCTGGTCCACCGGGCTCGGGTCCTCAGGATCACGCCCTGGGCTGAAGGCGGTGCTAAACCGCTGAGCCACCCGGGCTGCCCACCTGTGGGCCTTTTAATGTATACTTTTACACATTAAAAAGAAAAAAGTCACAAGTACAGAGCATCCTGGTTGACGCTGGAGAGCGGAGCCCCCAGAGCGAAACCCTAAGCGCAGCTCGCAGCTCCAAGGATGCACGGTGGCCGAGGGGACTCGGGGGGCGCCGACTCGGGGAGCCGTTCCAGGGCCCTGGGGCCCACTCTGCCCGCTGCCAGCCCATGCAAGAAGAGGAGCTCCTTCCCTCTGGCCAGCCTCGGGCACCTCCAGAACGCCATGGGCCTCCGCGGGGGTTTGGAGGTCACCCTCCAGGAAGGTGGGCCCAGGCGGGCGCAGCTGCCCCTCCCCCTTGTCCTGAAGGTGACACCTGCCAGCGAGCTTGCCCGCCCCATGGCTGCTCTGACCAGGCGGCACGTGTGCGTTCTTGGGGGAGAGGGGAAGGGGCAGGACGCAGGAGTGCAAGCCCCCTGGGTCCCCCAAGTGATGCCGGACCACACCGTGGGCTGCGACCCTGCCCCGGGCCAGCCTCCTAGCTGCAAGGGAAGCAGAAAAGGTATTTTCAACAGAGCACATTGCTCTCATGACATGCTGGGGCCTCATAACTCAGTCACTAAAGAACTGAAGACATGGGGAAGCAGCTGGCAGTGTCTGAAACATGGTAGCAATTTCCACCCCCTCTCTCTTTCTCTCTATTATACATTTTTTCCCATCTTTGCTTATAGTCAGTTTCCTACTCGGAATCACATCCAACGTACCCTGCACCCAAATGTGCAGTGTTTACTCTCAGTTGCAATAGTATAAGGCAAGGGTATTAGTGTGTTGGGAGTGAGGTGCAGGGTAGACTCTCAATTATGATCGGAGTCAAGGTGGTTTATGATTTGTGGCCCTTTATTTTCTTTATTTCTGCCCCCAGCCACGTTCACTAGGTTCTGTTGTCACGATAAAATCACAAAACATAAGCAAAAAACATTTAAGGAGAGGATGACCACCAACAGCTCTTCCACTCTAACGCCTCCACTGTTAACATGCTTGTATATTTCCTGCTGTTATTTTTTACCAGGGATTTATTATTATTTTTTTTGATCGGAGTATTCATTGAATTTCAAACCCCAGTTTTCCAATTAGGAAACCACAGGCTTCGTCTATGTTAACACAACAGTATGTCATTATGTCATGAATTGTGTATGTAGTCATGTGTGTTAAACGCCCGTGCATTCCATCTTATGAGATTGTTGACACTCAAGAAAGGTTGAAATAAGGGCCCCCCCGTTGGTGAGCACTCGCCGTGCTCGCGGAAGGCGTAGCTTGAGCACACCTTCAAATCCGTGTTTTCATTGATTCCTTACAACAGCTTTATGTGCAAGGCATTATTACCATTCCCATGAACGAGCAGGGAGACTCAGAGATGGTTAAGTAACCCTTCTGAGATCACACAGCTGGTGTTCAACTTACAAAATAATAACATATCACAATAATGTATAATTCTGATCACACATCGTTAAGGCAAAGTTCCTCTCTGATTCCAACATCTTTGTGTTTCCCTGCTTTGCCTTTATTGTAGAAATCTTATTTTGAGGCAGGACTCATAATTCCCCTGGAGGAGTCTTATTGTGAGAGGCAAAATGTGTCTGTGTGGTCGCGTGTGCAATGATTTTAGAAGTATCCTGGAAAGTCAATGAATTATCCCTATTTCATCCAATTGGACCATCTATTGTAATCACATCCCTACATTACTCTGATGCATAAAACACTTTTTTAAAAACTCCTATGTATTTGACAATCTTCTGGATCTCGGCTGAATCACGCCACGTTTCCCTGCTCTATTCTCCAGTAGTCATTAAAATAAAGATTACCCATATCAAGTTTCAAATAGTTTTACCAGCTCCTTTTAAGACATTAGCATAAATATTTGAAGGACAGACGTTTTGAGGATTCTCACTCTTGTCCGAAGAGGTGGAGTCAATGAAGTGAAAAAAGTCAGCAAAGTCGGTGTGGCCTAGGACGCTGCAGGATTCAGGACGCCGCACTGCGGCCAAGTACTCAGTGGTCATCGTGGGAATTTGCGCTACATCACTTTAATACTTTTCTTCATCTTTTCCTCGTCACAAGCAAGTTCATCTAAGAAAACATCTCAGTTGTTCTTATTCGAAATTAGAAAGGATTAGGGTCCCGTTCCTCATCTTTCATTTAAGTAAAACAATGAAATGAAAATGTGGTCCTTCTAAAAATTTATTTGGTTTTTATTTTTAGGAGGCAATACATTCACATGATCTTTTTTTAACTAAGAATAAAAGGCTTTAAAAAGTGCGCACCGAGAAGACTTATTACCAGCCTGCCAGTAGCCACCTGCCCACCACTCCCCCCGTGGTTAACCACTTGCACTAATTGCTGCTATTATTTCCTCTGTTGCTTCTATAAAACGGGGCCTCTCCTTTATCCTCTTCTCATCTCGAGTTTTTTTTTTTTTTAGATTTTATTCATTTATTCATGATAGACATAGAGAGAGAGAGGCAGAGACACAAGCAGAGGGAGAAGGAGGCTCCATGTAGGGAGCCCGACGTGGGACTCGATCCCGGGACTCCAGGATCGCGCCCTGGGCCAAAGGCAGGCGCCAACCCGCTGAGCCACCCGGGGATCCCTCTCACCTCGAGTTTTACACGTGGCAATACCTCCCGGGGCTCCTTCCCCACCAGGCCTCTCGCTGCTCTTCACTGCTGCCTGGTTCTCCAGCGGGTTAATCGCCCGTAGGATACACATCCCGAAGGAAGATCGCTGGGTCGAGGGGAGAGACATTTTAACGATTAAAAACATTGCCCCAGTGCCTGCGCGGGGGTCATATCGCTGGGCCCTCCGGCTGGCAGCCTGGGATAGCACCTCCTCCCCAGTAGCCTTGGAACCACGATGCTGTTCGACTTTTTGATTGTTGCCAAACAATCATGGAAAAATGATGTTGGTTACCATTGTCCAGTTTTAATTCACAGACGTAACATGATACTTCGAGTCCCGCAAAAGAGGTTTTTTGTTGTTCTGTTGTTGTTGTTTTCTAAATGCAACCTGTGTCTTTGCCACCCAGTCTTCAGGTCACAAAATCAGTGCCCAGGTGGAGGTGGGCGAAGAGCCCTCCAGGAGTGACCTCGGATAAGGGAATAG
Source organism: Vulpes lagopus (assembly GCF_018345385.1). Lineage (NCBI taxonomy): Eukaryota > Metazoa > Chordata > Mammalia > Carnivora > Canidae > Vulpes > Vulpes lagopus. Next base: position 125,720,848 of record NC_054825.1, read on the forward strand.
TCGTGGGGGGAGGTGCCCTTGATCGTAGGCCGGGAGGAGGGTGTGGGGCGAGATGTCAAGCCCTGGGTCCGCCACTGATCCATCACTGCTCTGAGCCTGTCATTGAGTCAGAGGATGTCAGTGGCCTCATTGGTAGACGTGTCTGGGAGAAGAATGACTGCAAAGAAGGGAAGCAAAGTTTTGGGTGGTTTTTTTTTTTTTTTTAAGTTTTTATTTAAATTCTGGTTAGATAACATACAGTTTAATATTAGTTTCCAGCACATACTACGGGGTGGACACTTTCCTGTGCCCCCGGGCCCACCGGCAGTGCCTGCCTTCGTCCCCGTCTCACCCACCCCACGCCGGCCTCCCCCAGCAGCTGGCATTTCATTCTCCATAGTTAAAAAAAAAAAAAATTAAGAGTTAAAAACAGGGCGGCCCCAGTGGCCCAGTGGTTTTGCACTGCCTTTAGCTTGTGGCGTGACCCTGGGGTCCTGGGATCGAGTCCTGCGTGGGGCTCCCTGCAGGGAGCCTGCTTCTCCCTCTGCCTGCATCTCTGCCTCTCTCTCTCTATGTCTCTCATGAATAAATGAATAAAATATTTAAAAAGAAAAGAAAACCAAGGTTTAGTGATGATCTGTTGGAACGAAATAGACTCCGAAGCCCATTTCAGTTCCAATGCAGGGAGATGTTCAGATGAATTCCTGTGATACCAAATTCTGCTCATAATGAGGCCAAGGCAGTTTTGAAGTTAAAAGGGCGCGCTGGCATTGATAAACACTTGACTTCAAAACCTATGGCTGGATACAGATGAAATTTATTTTATTTTACGGATCACGTACATTGTATGACCACGATTTCAGTTAAATTTAAATTCCAAGACAGTTTGCTCAAAATTACATGTTAGATTTCTGGCTATTGATAGTTATTAAATAATCATTCCCTGATTGCCAACTATTTAACTAATAATCTACAAGGGACTCATTTCTGAAACATTTAGCTGAATATAGAGCATAATCCTATTTTATTTGAAGCCTTCTTTACTAATTGGTATAGATTTGTATAGAATAAGTTTGGAGAGACTATACACTAAAAAGCATATAGCCTTCCAAACCCATCCTATCTGGGTTATAGAATTACAAGTAATTCTATTTTTTGCTTATATGCATTTCTATAATATTTCTACAATGAATATTTATTATCTTGGAAAATAATTTTCCAAAAATCGAGAAAAAATACTTTTGAGGTTAAAAATGGAGCCGGGGGAGAGTTTTATTATTAAAACTTGAGTCAAAGAAGCTTTCATATCTAGTCAATGCTCTTATACCAATCAAAGGCATTTTAGATGAAGTAGTGTAACAATTGCTAAGTGCTTTTTCCCTTTATTAGGGAGCTAGCTGAACACTTTCCGCAGTATCACTCTGTCCTTGTTTTGCATTTTTTATTTGAACACAAAATAGAAGAAATCATAGAGCTTGAAGGTGAAAAAGCCTCTCTGTATGCCTATTTGGTATGTAAACATAATTTTTCAGCCACTTTGTTTTATGCCTCTCATGATTTCTGACAGATATAATAGGTCTTAGTTCCATTTTCTATTCTATTATAATGGTTATTTTCACAGGACACTGTTCACAGTATCTTTTTAACTGGTCTCTGGGCAATCCATATGACATACAGCCAGATTAATATATTCCTAAAACACCACTTACATTATGTAACTTTCCTGCCCAAAAATCTTCAATAGTTTGTTATTTATAGTCATGATTTTCAAGTTTTTAAACAGGAGGATACTTTTTCCTCCCAAAGGAAAACTTATGTGGAACCCCCATGTAAAAAACAAAAAAAAAAAAAAACAAAAAAAACAGATAAAGCTTGTATTTTATGAGAACTTGTGACAAAGTCAATCAAAAAAACTACGCGGCTACTTTGATGCACACACAAGGAAAGAGAATGGAGTGTTACAGTTGGCACAGGAAGTCTTTGGCTCTCGAGATATTCCTGTATCTTGTTTTGGTTTTGTAGATCTGAGAAAAATCTCAATTTATAAAAAGACTTTTTAATAGCTGGGTTTACAATCACCATGAGTCACAAATTACATCACGCGTCTACAGCACAGTTTGGATCGAAAGCCGACGTGCGGCTGGAAGTCACCGGGTTGGAGGTGAGAGGTGGCACGTCGGAGTGTGGGGGCTGTTCCCCTTCTCTGGCCCCTTGTTTCTTGCAACGACAGTACTGGAAGTTCAGAAAACATATTTTTTTTTAATTTTTATTTATGATAGTCACAGAGAGAGAGAGAGAGAGAGAGAGAGAGAGAGAGAGAGGCAGAGACAAAGGCAGAGGGAGAAGCAGGCTCCATGCACCAGGAGCCCAACATGGCTGGGTCTCCAGGATCGCGCCCTGGGCCAAAGGCAGGCGCCAAACCGCTGCGCCACCCAGGGATCCCAGAAAACATATTTTTAAAAATGTTGAAGATGAAGTTTGCTGTGAAAAGCGTCTTCTTGCTTCCCAGGAGGACTTCCATCGGATGAGAGTCGGCTGGTTCTTTGCAGATGGAGCTGGGCATTCTTCGCTGGCTTGGCCCCTGCGTGCGCGTGGGCACCTTCCCTCTCCCCCACAACAGGCGGGGGGCCTGCCCTGGAACCCTGGAAGCTGGGCCCGGGGCGCTTGCCTCCTCGCCTATACCTGCCCGCGTCCGCGACACAGGTCCCCTGCTCCTCACGCCAGCACCGTGCAGGTCTCCGACGGGCCTTGGAGGCACCTTTCTTCCATTGCCTATGTCAAGGCCGCGGTCTCACCCGGCCCACTTGGCCTCTGCATTAACCCAGTGGGTCTTTGTTCACTGATCCCGTGTCAGGACGACGGGAGAGGCCCCCTGATCGCTCCCTAGCCTCACGTCCCTTTGTCGTTGTGTCACTTTTATACTTTGCCCGCCCATCATGGTCAACCACAGAGGCGGGTCACTCCCCGTGTGATGCGTCATTCACTCCTACTCTGTGGCCCCCATGCTCCTCAGGATTTATTCCACACGCATAAGTAACGGGGGTGCCCTCAGATGGCTTTCACTCCTTAGAATTATTTTTGCTCTTGGTCACAGCATGCCACCTTTTCTTACTTACACTTGCAACACACTAATTGCTTTTTTTGTGCTTATTGGTCAGGATGGGGTCCCTACTCATTGAAAACATTTTGCTTTTTTTTTAAGATTTTTTTTTTATTCATTTATTTGAGAGAGAGAGAACTAGCGGGGTGAGGGGCAGAGGGAGAAGCAGACCCCCCTGCCGAGCAGGGAGCCCGATGAGGGGCTCCATCCCAGGAGGATCATGACCAGAGCCGAAGGCAGACGCTTCACCTACTGGGCCACCCAGATGTCCCAGAACTGCAAACACTTTAAAACTAGACATGCAGGGCGCCTGGTGGCAGTTGGTTAGGTGTCTGACTCTTGATTGTGGCTCAAGTCATGATTTCAGGGTCCTGAGATCCAGCCCCCTGCAGGCTCTGAGCTCAAAGCAGAATCTGCTTGCTCCTCTCCCTCTACTTGTCTCTCTCTCTCTCTAATAAATAAATAAAAATTAAAAAAAAAAAACTAAGTGTGCATTCAACAAACACACAGTAAAGTCACGAGAACAGTAGTCAAGACGACGGCGAAGGCCCCACTGTTGACACCACCTGCTGGCAAAGCTGAGCGTCCTGCTCTCAGAGGAACTCTGGGAGCCCCTGCGCCGAGAAGGGCAGGTTGCAAGTTAAATTTTCCTGAGGGGTTTCTGTGCTTAAAAAGGATAATTTAAGTTCCTTTCGGCCGGAAACGCCATCTTCCAGTAATTCGCCAAAATGACCAACACAAAGGGAAAGAGGAGAGGTACCTGCTATATGTTCTCTAGGCCTTTTAGAAAACATGGAGTTGTTCCTTTGGCCACATACATGCGAATCTATAAGAAAGGTGATATTGTGGACATCAAGGGAATGGGCACTGTTCAAAAAGGAATGCCCCACAAATGTTACCATGGCAAAACTGGAAGGGTCTACAATGTTACTCAGCATACTGTTGGCATTGTTGTAAACAAACAAGTTAAGGGCAAGATTCTTGCCAAGAGAATTAATGTCCGCATTGAGCATATTAAACACTCAAAGAGCCGAGATAGCTTCCTGAAGCGTGTGAAGGAAAATGATCAGAAAAAGAAGGAAGCCAAAGAGAAAGGTACTTGGGTTCAACTGAAGCGCCAGCCTGCCCCACCCAGAGAAGCACACTTTGTGAGAACCAATGGAAAGGAGCCTGAACTGCTGGAACCCATTCCCTATGAATTCATGGCATGATAACTGTAAAGAAAATGAAAGACCTCAGGATTGTAAAAAAAAAAAAAAAAAAAGGATAATTTAAAAAAGCAACTCAGGGATCCCCGGGTGGCTCAGGGGTTTGGCGCCTGCCTTTGGCCCAGGGTGCGATCCTGGAGTCCCAGGATCGAGTCCCACGTCGGGCTCCTGACATGGAGCCTGCTTTTCTCTCCTCCTGTGTCTCTGCCTCTCTCTCTCTCTCTCTCTATGTCTATCATAAATAAATAAATAAAAAATCTTAAAAAATAAAATAAAATAAAATAAAATAAAATAAAATAAAATAAAATAAAATAAAATAAAATAAAAAAGCAACTCAAGGGGCACCTGGGGCGGGGGGCTCAGGGGTTGGGTGTCTGCCTTCGGCCCAGGGTGTGACCCTGGGGTCCCGGGATCGAGTCCTGCATCGGGCTCCCCCTGCTTCTCCCTCTGCCCCTCTCTCTGGGTCTCTCATGAATAAATACACACAATCTTAAAAAACCCAAGCCTTTGTCTTCTATATGGTGGCCAGGTACCGGGTATGCTTAGAGGCCACGTGGAACAGGCAGACTGTGCGTGGCCAAGCATACACTTACCGGGGCCGTAGTTCTAACATCCAACGTGTAAGGGGCGCGGGGGCAGCGCGGGGGTCCCGCCACCCAGTTGCTGGCAGCTCAGGCTGTGATCTCGGGGCCCAGGGACCCAGCCGGCCTCGGGCTCTGTGCTCAGCGCAGCCCCCCGCACCCTATCTCCCCCATCCCCCTGAGCTTCCTGCTCATGCACTGTTGCTCCCTTTAGAATAAATAAATAAATCCTTTAAAAAAAAATCTGATGTGTAAAATTTGAGGTCAGTGCCAGTGGGTTTGGAGCTAACGGCATCCTGTAAGAGGCAGGCGACGGAGGGGACAACGGTCAGGCCCATGTGTGGCTTATCCATACACCAGGTGGTGTGTTATGTCACAGACACGTGATGCCGTCACGTGGCTAGGCCACACTGCGGTCCTCTCAGGGGCCTGCATTTTGTTTGTCCAACCAGAGTCCACGTCTTTTCAGCTCACGGCAGCTACCTTGAATGCTTTGTATTCTGTGCAGCATCTAACCCAACGCTTTGTAAACAGTTGCTAGGTAATAAATATTTCTTAAGTGATGCAGATTTACAGATATTTCTGTTGCAACATAGTCGCCACCCTGATTGGAGGCTCCAAAGAAAGGGGTCTGTTGGATCGCAGATGCAGATGTGAGAGAGCACAGTCCGCAATGGTCAGAGAGGAGCTGTGGACTGCAGCTCGAGCTGTTGTTCGGGCCACATTCTTTGCAAATCTACGTTTATTTTCTGACAGTGACACTTTGAAGGATATGATTAAAATGCCCCGATAAGCCAAATGATTTTTCTCGTTACCATTTGAAGTCCTGGCTGTGCCTGGCAAGCTCCGCGCAGGTGTGACGCCTTGGCTGGCTCAGCCCGTAGAGCGTAGGACTGTTGATCTCGGGGTTATGGGCTTGGGTCCTACGTTGCATGTAGAGGTCACTTAAAAAAAGGAAAAAGAGGGAAAAGAGGGACACTGGGTGGTTCAGGGGTTGAGCACATGCCCCAGCTCAGGGCATGACCCGGGGTCCTGGGATCGAGTCCCACGTTGGGCTCCCTGCATGGAGCCTGCTTCTCCCTCTGCCTGTGTCTCTGCCTCTCTCTCTCTCTCTCTTTCTGTCTTTCATGAATAAATAAATAAAACCTTAAAAAATGAAAATATGCTATTTAAAAAAATAATAAAGAAAAAGAATATCTTAAAAAAAAATGTGCTATCCCGGACCTTGGCTGGTGTGCTTTCTATTAGATAATAGATTTTAGGGGCAACTGGGTGGTTCAGTTGGTCAAACGTGTCTGCCTTTGACTCGGGTCACTATCCCGGGGTCCTGGGATGGAGCCCCGCATCGGGCTCCCTGCTTCTCCCTCTCCCTCTGCCACTCCCCCTGCTTGTACTCTTTCTCTGTGTCAAATAAATAAAGGTTTTTCTTTTTTTTAATGTAATGGATTTTAATCCCCAGAGATGCAGATGCATCAATTTTGGTAACTAGCCACGTGCCGCCCAATCTCACATCTATTTGATCCCCGTGGGTCCAAAAAAAATGAAATGCGTGGCATTTATTGAACTACTGATACGGACAAAAAACTGCATTAGGTACTTCCCGGGCCATTGATGTGAGTGAAACAAAAGGCCTGCCTTCAAGGGGGTCACAGTCCAGGAGGGCGGGGACACCCGTGAAAAGGAGCCTCCGGTAACAGAGAATGACATCAGCGTGACAGTAATCACGGTGGATGCTGCGGACGCAGCAGGTAGGGACATCAGGTGATTTCATGAATGGGGGAGGTCTTCAGGAAAAGGAAATTTGAGGATGGGTTTCACAGATAGGAAGCTAATTTGCTTGAGGTTTTTATTATTTTCTACCCAAGTATTTCTTAAAGATTTGGGGCGGTTTAGGAGTAATGCCTGAGACAACAGATCTAGAATGTTTGTGCCACCCGTCCGCGTGCTCCTGAAGGGGATGCAGAGCCCGAGACTCCCCAGCCCCCTGCAGGGAACGGCCCCCAGGGGCGCCCTTGGCCCATGTCCAGGCAGCAAAACCAGAGGATTTACCAATAGTGGAAGCGAAGATGCCATATGAAGCTGAAGGACAGTATTTTGTGCTTTATTTGCAAGACAATGGGGGGAAGTTGCTGACTAAGGGGGTGACGTGATTTTGTTGGGCTATTTTTTTTAAAGATTGTATTTATTTATTCCTGAGAGACCCTGAGAGAGACAAGGAGAGACCCAGGCAGAGGGAGAAGCAGGCTCCCTGCAGGGGGCCCAATGTGGGACTCTATCCCGGGACCCCGGGGTCACGCCCTGGGCTGAGGGCAGCCACTCAGCCATTGAGCCCCCCAGGGGCCCCTTTGTTGGGCTTTTTGAAGATCCATTAGGTTGGGGGGAGGCAGGAGGTTGGCTACGTGGAGGTCCATGGAGGTTCGTGGAGGTTCGTGGAGGTCCGTGGAGGTTCGTGGCCTGCAGAACAGAGGCATCGAGTCACTGGCCCATGTTGGGGGCAGGTACAGGTAAGGGTGGCCCCGGGGACGGCCACCAGAAAGGAGCTGTGCCCGCCGGGCCCCCAGTGCTGTGAGGGGGCAGCCAGGCGGGCCTGCTGGGGCACCAGCAGCTTGGGCACCTGCTGTTTTAAGGCGCAGGGATCTGGGGGAGAAGCGGGGGTGCTGGAGTGAGATGGGCCTCTAGCACTTGGAGTTGGGGACCCGAGCTTTGCCCCGAAGCTGCTCCACGAGGGGGGCGGGGATGCCCGTGTGCTCCTGGGGTGCCCGCAGCTGCCCCCGCTCTGTGACCGTCCTCATGGCCGGGCGGCAAGCTCACGGCCCAGGCCTTCAGGCTGCACGGCGGCCCTGTGAGCCCCCAGCTGCCTCCGGGGTGTCGGGGGGGCAGAGCACCCGGCTCCCCCGCCCCAACACCCCGTGGTCAGCGGCTCCCTGGCGTTGTCTCGGCAGCGGGCTGAGCCTGAGCCATCTGGGAGCCCTCCTCCAGGGACAGTGACAGGCGGGGGCCCACTGCCGCCACGTAGGTGCCATCAGCTCTGGCCCCCGTCAGCTTGCCGAGGGGCTGGAGGGCAGTTCAGAGGGGAGGCCTAGGCATCCGGAGGACAAGTGGGACATTAGCCAAAGGCGGGGAAGTGCGGGGGACGCGGCTTCGGGAGGTTCGGGAAGTTGGCTTGTTGACCTTCAGAGAATAACGTGAAGATATCCTAGGCCTGTATCTTCTCATAATTAAATAGAGGGAATCCCTGGGGCCAGACTAACTCATAAATGTGGATCCTCAGAACGGCCTTCCTCTTCGAATGTGTCAAGCAGTAGATAAAAATAGACTTATTAACTCAATTTCAACTGCAAATAAATAAGATCCCTCGTTTTGCTAAATAACTTGAGGTCAGTGAAGTCCTGTCCCCTAAGCCCATTAACCTCAGAACGTTGGGTCGCCACACAGACAGGACGGATGGCACAGGCCCGATGTCCGAACTTCTAGTGTGTCCACAAGAACATGCTGCCGGCGTCTTTCGGGTGAAAGGACGAAGTTGGATTTACAAGAGATGAACACTTGCCTCATGGCCGGACTATCCTCAGGCTGGCCACCTCGGCCTGGAGGTTGAGGTAGGAGAGCGAGAAACTCTGGGTAGAGAACGGGCCTTACCTTTACTTGCCCGGCGGCAGGCTCCCGTCCAGGACAGGCTCAGGTCGAGGACGGGCTCCCATCCAGGACAGGCTCCCGTCACGGCCACGGCCTGCCGGGTCGGGGGAGGACTGAGCATCTCTGGACAAGGAATGCTCAACGGCAAGGAAAGGGCCCAGTATGTTTTCCAGTGTCCTCGTGACTGAAGCGTCCTGCGGTGAGGCTTTCCGCTTCCAGTGACGACGTTCACGGATCCTGGCTCTTGCCTCAGAAGCTACACAGCATGAAAAGCCAGGGCTTTGGTCCCGTCGCGTCCGACGGGCGTTTAGATGCCCGCCGCCCGCCCGCCTTTCTGGATGTGCCGACTCCAGGTTCCTGATGCTCAGCGAGGCCCGAAGGAGAAGGTCCAACAGCGTTGGCAAACCTAATGGCCTAGAATCATGTGACTCAAGAGCCAAGAAAACCTGGAGAGAGATGTGCTTTTCTGAAGTCGTGTCATAAAAGTCATGAGGTTATTTTATCAAAGAACAGTAGCGGTGCAATGACAAGTGACCCGTATGTTGGAGCTCACCTTAGTTTCCAATCCCTGTCCTGGTTGATACTCCTTCCCAGCTGCCGTCTGCACCGGCGGGACTGGTCTTGTACTGGAACGAACCCGGGCCCCAAGGTAGACAGTCCCCATTTGTGCCTTGGTATCAGGACTGTCACTAGAAGACCCTTTGCTTTACAGGTACGCACCTGGCGTCCTCTTGAATGTTTTCAAAAATCTACTGTTAGCCGATTTTGGAACATGGGTCTCCTACACGTAGCACAAAATGTGAGAGATACCAAATGATCTACAAGAGGCAGCGATTCTCGCTCTGACCTCAACCCCCAACCTCCCAGGCTCCCCCAAAGGTTTTTGTTTCGGGCGCTTTCCAGAATATTCTGTGAATGTGCAATTGCATATGCGGGTTTATTTGCATACGTGAAACTGGTTCGGCCGGCCGACGGTACTGACGTATTTCGGAGGCCGTTTCTGGGACAGCAGAGAATCGCCCGCTCTGTCACACTGTCCTTGTACTCCGGTGTCACAGTTTATGTAGCAGCTCACTCCTGTCAGGTACTGGATGCTTCCAGTCTTCTCTTGGTAGGAGCGATGCCACGGGAGCATCTTTGCACGTGCATTGTCCACACATGCAGGGGCACGCGGGGTCAACCTCTGGGAATGGAAACCACGTGCCCAGGAGTGTGCACACGCCTTGGCTGACAGGGTGCTAAGGGGCCCAGAGGGCCGGACACAGCGTCGCAGGTGCTGCACACCCTTCCCCAGGCGGCATGTCACCGAATCGGTCCCCAAATTGTGTATCACCGAATCGGTCCCCAAACGGTGTGTCACCAAATTGGTTCCCAAACGGCATGTCATCGAATCAGTCCCCAAACAGCATGTCACCGAATCAGTCCCCAAATGGCATATCATTGAACTGGTCCCCAAACAGCGTGTCACTAAATCGGTCCCCAGTGTGTCACCAAATCGGTCCCCAAATGGCGTGTCACCGAATTGGTCCCCAAGTGGCGTGTCACCGAATCGGTCCCCAAGTGGCATATCACTGAACTGGACCCCAAACAATGTGTCACCAAATCAGTTCCCAAGTGGCATGTCACCGAATCGGTCCCCCGTGTGTCACCAAATCGGTTCCCAAACGGCATATCACCGAACCAGTCCCCAAACAGCTTGTCACCAAATCAGTCCCCTCGAGCAGAATGAGACCAGATGAGCGAGCTGCGTCGTGCCCGGCGGGCTTCCTACAGTGACCTGAACGTCTTGTCACATGTTTGATAGTTGCATTTTCTCTGTCATGACTGGACTGCTCGCGTCTTTCTCCTTTTTTACTTTACAGCCTTTTTTTAAAAGACTCTTTTGTAGCGACTTTAACACTCCGTCTGGAACGTGACACAAGTATTTCCTCTCAGTCTGCGTATACCCTTGAACTTGGGCTGAAGACTGTTGGACACGCCGATTTTAAAAACACACCTAAGGTCACAGAAGTGCACTCCTCTTGGAGTTTATATAAAAAGCTCCCGTTTTTTGTGTGATGATGTCACAGTTCTGTTTTAGTGTATGACAATCTGATCCATCCGGAATTTATTTCGGTGTGAGGCACGGGATGAGCGTGCAAGCTGCTCCTTCCAGATACTCCGCTCCCCAGGATCCTTTGCTGAACATTGTCTGTGCTCGGCCTATGGTCCCTGACCTGGGCCTTCTGCTCGGCCCTCGTCCCCCTCCAGGCACCCATGCCCCGCGAGTTACCCTCGGTGACGGTGCCTGGGAGGGAGGGGGAGCCGGGTGCAGGGGGGCCAGCAGGAGGGGAGTTGGCTGCGGTGTCTGCAGAAGCCTCCCCAGGGTGGCCTCCCGGCAGGTGCGCAGGTACCCGCTCCTCGGGTGCCCAGCTGGGCCCAGGTGGGTCCCTTCGCCCCACCTCCAGGCAGGCTGCTGTCCCCACGGCTGAAGGCCCCGATTGCCACACCAGTTCCCTGGCGATGCTTGTCTGCCTGACTCCACGGGCGAGACCGGCCGTCCTCAGGGAAGAAGATCTGCTGCTGAGTTACTGAGGCCATGAAGCAATGGTACGTTAGGCACCAGGGAGAGGCTGAAAATGTACATTTATTTTTTTAAGATTATACATTCCTGTGTACATGCATGTCTCTTTGGTCGTTTACTGGGATTTTGAACTTGCCCTAGTAGAATTTTGCACATTTCTTATTATAAGTTAGGGCTCAGATTTTCTTTTTGCTGCTATTACATTTGTTGTTGTTGTTAACATCCTAAATCTAGACACTAGTTGTACATAGGAAGGAAATATCTCAAGGACTACTGAGCTATCTCATTACGAAGTAAAAATTGTTAGTGGTTCTCGTCTTATTTTATCAAGAACTTTTATCACAAGAAAACGTTCGTGTTTTATCAGATTTTTTTTCCAGTATTGGTGAAGACATGTATATTATTTTTCTCATTTCATTTATTAACGCGGTGAACTATATTATTGGATTTGCTGGTACTGGAACACCCGAGTGTTTCTGGTATGATCCTTATCTAGTCAAGATCTATTATTTTAAAATATCAATTTCACTTACAATTTTTTTTAGAAGTTTAAAAAAATCAATTCTTATCAGTGAAATAGATCTGTTTTCTGCTTTTATTATATCTGGGTCAGATTTGGTCAGGATATTATTCTGGCTTCTTAAACAGAATTTTGAAGTTTCCCCTACTTGTCTATGTTCTGGAACAGTTTCATTACATTGGACTTCTCTGTTCTTTAAAGTTTCAGAAAATACCCTGGTGAAATGCTGAGGTTTTATGCATTTTTAGACTGGAAAGAGAGAACAAGATGGCTCTTTGTGCATTTTTCGTTTTTGTTTATATTTTCTACCCCGTTGGTGGTTAGTTTTGCTATATATTTGTTCTACCTCACAGAGGTTTCTAAATTATTTTTTATACAGTTAAGCAAAATAACCCCTTACAAGTATTCCATTTCATTCTGTATTTAGTTACTTTCCCATTTTCTTTCCTAATTGGTATTTTTCTCCCCCTTCAACTTGGTTGTATTAGCTAATTTCTTCTCTATTCTATTGTTTTCAAATAATCAGCTTTTGAATTTGCTTAGTGTATCCACTGTGTCCTTCCATTTCCTAATGCATTTATTCCCAAACCTTTATCTTTTTTATCTTAAAACTATGGTTCTTACTGATGTGAATAATGTTTTTGGAGACACTTGGCTGATTCAGTCGGTAGAGCATGCGACTCTTGATCTCACAGTCACAACTTCAAGTCCCATGAGCTTACTTAAAAATATATATAAACAATATAAATATAAAAAATACTTATAATAAAAATATATATGTATATATAGGTCATATATGTAGGTATGTATTTATAGGTCATAGTTAAATTGTTAATAATTATTTATTTCCTAGAATAAATGAGCTTCAGACTTCTTTCTGAAGCTAGATTCCAGAAAAGAGAATGGAGTTATTAAGCAAGCAAGTCTTTGAGTCCTAAAGAAAGGGGTGGTGACAATAAGTATGTGTCTAGTTTGGGGGAATGAGTGAAGATACGCACATACCTGCCATGCCACAAAGTGTGTCCCATCCACATACATCAGAATATGTTCCTCCAACATCATTACATACTGGCTTGACATTCCAGGGGGAGAAATAAATTAATATTTGTTGGAAAAGTGCTTAGGTAAGAAACATAGAATTAAATCAGTTGTATAAATCACGAAACATAAGCCATGATCATTTTTGTTTCTTCACAGTGTAAGTAGAGCCAAGCCAAGCCAACAGCTTCATGGAGAGGCCCGAACCTAGCTACTCAAGCTCCTAATCAGGCCATTTGATTCACCCAAGGCAGAGGAAAGGTGGGCAAGCCCCCACGACGACAAGCGCGGCCTGTGATCCCCCGAGTCCTGCTGTCACTGCACGGCATCACCTCGTCCTGACAGGAGACCATCACCTTGCATTGCTAAAAGCTTTGTTAGAACCTTTTTAAGATTTGATCCTTATGACAACTGCTCATCAGCCTCCTCTCCCTCGTACATCCAACTAGACCCAAGCCTGCTGATTCCTAACTCAAAATGTTTCTCACGTCTTTCTCACCCTGTTACTTCCAGGGCCTCCTTCGGGATTTAAGACTTGCCCATCTCCCGCCCGCATGACGCCTGGGGTGGTCGGTCTCCTACATCCCGCCTCCGGCCGCAGAAGCTGTGGTAAAACAGCCTCCAAAGCTCAGAGGTGAAACACAGTAGAGGTTGCTTCTCCTTGATAACGTGGTTTAATGCAGCGTAGGGGGTGCGGGGTCAGGGCAGCAAGTGATCCCGTGGCCAGAGGCCCAGGCCCCATAGAGCTGCGGCTCCGCCATCCCTTCAAGCATGAAAATATAGGTACATTGCAACTAAAGGAATGGAAAAGTGAACCTCAGGTAAACAGCGCAAGGTACTAATAACAAGCCAAGATCCATGAAATGGGAGACAAGTAGAGAAAATTAATAGAGGTAAAATTTAGTGCTTTAAGAAGACAAGCAAAATTGATAAAGTCATAGCCATAGTGCTTAAGGAAAAAAGAAAGAGGGAAATCACTAGCATTGATAATAAAAGAAGTAACATTATTTTATTCCATAAACATCAAGAATGGTAAAGGAATAGTAGGAGCAACATTATGCCAATAAATTCAACAGTTTAGGTGCAACGGATAACTTCTTTAAAGAAAATTTAAAACTTACCCAAACTGTCACAAGATGAAATAGAAACTTAAAAAAATACTATGAAGTAACATTAATAAACATAAATGTAATGATAAATACAGTGTTACAGTAATTATCGGCATAAAATCTGATTAGTCCCATACCTATTAAAATTTTTAATTATCAGAAACAAATTGGGTATATCTACATCCCTGGTGATTAAAAGCTATGATTTAATAGAAGGAACATACCAACTAAAGCACAGAGTTTTCTAAATATGGCTAAGGCTTCAAGGTACAGAGGAAAATTATTTGACTTATCAGTGTGTCTAATCACAAACGGTAGTCTGATTGGTGGATTCTATCAGACATTTGAGGAAGAAATAATAACACTTACACAAACTACTTAAAAAAATAGAGGAAGAGGGGAACACTTGGCAAGTTGTTTTATGAGGACACCAACATATTTTTAACATATTTCAGAAGTGTATTTATTTTTAATTAATCTCCACACCCAATGTGAGGTCCTAGCTTCTGGTCCCAAGGGCAAGTCACGGTCTCTTCCCCCTGAGCCAGCCTGAGGCCCCGAGGCTACCAAAATCCTGGAACCAAAACCTGGCAGAGTTTGAAAGAGACAGAAAGAAGGGAGGGAGGAAGGACAGGAGGGAGAGAGGACGGGAGGGAGGGAGGGAGGAAGGGAGGGAGGGAGGGAGGAAGGATAGGATGAAGGAAGGATGGGAGGGAGGGAGGAAGGACAGGAGGGAGGATGGGAGGAAGGAAGGGAGGAAGGATGGGAGGGGAGGAGGACAGGAGGGAGGAAGGACAGGAGGGAGAGGGAGGGAGGACAGGAGGGAGGAAGGATGGGAGGAGGAAGGACAGAAGGGAGGAAGGACAGGAGGAAGGAAGGACGGGAGGGAGGAAGGATGGGAGGGAAGGAGAACTATACGAAAAAGAAAGAAATTACAGATGAATCCTCCGCATCCTACGTGGACACGACACTCCTGAGCGCGATCTCCGGAGCCCAAATCATAAAGCATACAGCGGGTTACCTGGCGGCCAGGTGGGGCTTGTGTCAAGACTGAGAGAACCAAGGGACACTCAACAGCAACCCGGTGAGTAAACTAGAGTCACACAGTGAGATGGTGATCTTTACCCTCTTAGTCATACTTGCTTCTTCGCCCTTCTCTTGGGCTCCAAGGCACTTGGCATATCAGACACGAGCCGTGGCCAGGAGGCTCCTCTCCGAGGCCCCAGCTGCAAGTGCCACAGGCCACCGTGGGCCCAGGGTCCCCGCTTCTCCCTCTAGAGCCGCTGCTCCTGCTCCTTCATCTCCTTGCAGAACATCCTGTCTATGGAGGAGCTGTTTTTGGTTTATTTTTCCAAGCAGCCCCTCCTGCAGGTTGCTGTGGGTCGTTCCTGGCCAGGTGCCATGGAGGACAGTGTCGTGGCGGGTCGCCTGGCCCGCTGCACTCGCTAGCGCGTCCCCACCTGCCGCGGTGTAACTGCACGGAATGCCCAGAGCACATGCACCTCGGTTTTCTGGCGATGGCCAAATCTTCTCCACAGACCCAAGTTCTAAAAATGTACCCTCCCAGCAATTCCTGGAAGTATTACACCCCTGCTGGAACATTTAGCATCAAAATATTTATCTTTACTGTTGTGATAGGTAAAAAAAGAAAAATAATAGCTTCTCACTGTCATCTTAATGAATACTCCTCTTATGAGGGAGTCTCTTTTTAAAGAATGCTATGAAATAATATCAATGAAGGGCATGACTAATAATAGGTAGAGTATTATGATAATTGTACACAGAATATATTTTAAAATATAATGATAATAATAAAAAAAAATAACATAAGCCGACACCACTTGGCTCACAAAGCACACAATCAGAGGAAGAGCACTGCGTGCTGCTCTCTGGTTGAATCTGCCCATTTCTTCTTTTCAGGAGTATTTGTCGCCTAAATGTAAAATTTATCACTCCCAGATTTTTGTGTGTGTGTTACTTATTTATTTTAAAGAACTATTTATTTTTTTATTTGAGATAGAGAGAGAGAGAATGAGTAGGAGGAGGGGCAGAGAGGGAGAGAATCCTAAGCAGACTCCCCTACGAGCATGGAGTCGGGGGCTCAATCCCAC
Organism: Vulpes lagopus; assembly: GCF_018345385.1. Taxonomy (NCBI): domain Eukaryota; kingdom Metazoa; phylum Chordata; class Mammalia; order Carnivora; family Canidae; genus Vulpes; species Vulpes lagopus. The sequence continues at coordinate 125,736,693 of NC_054825.1, forward strand.
AACCCGGAGGTCATGACCTGAGCTGAGACCAAGAGTCGGAGGCTTAACCAACTGAGCCACCCGGGTGTCCCCCCACCCCTGGGCATAGCTTCATTTTAAAATTCAGCAGAGTTGACATAAAAATTGCACCAGCTTCAGGTGACTTGACAGTTATATCCGTCGTGGCCGTGCCCAGCGCGGCAGTGAGCTGCTGTCAGACACCCCACAGAGCCGGCCCCATTGCTGGCTGTGTAGCCTCACGCGCTCTTTGCTGTCCGCTTCATCCTCGTGACTTATTTCTTACCCGAGTTCTGTACCTCTTAACGCCCTTCCCGCACTTTGCCTGTTTCTCCCTTCCCCTCCCCTCCAACAAACTCCAGTTTGTTCTCTGCACTTTCTACTTTGTTGCTGTTGTTGTTGCTAAGTCTTTTGCTTCGTTTTTTAGATGCCACTTACAAGTGCGATCGATCGTATGGTGTCTGTCTTCCTCTGTCTGACTATTTCCCTGAGCGTGACCCCCTCCGGGTCCATGCTCGTTGTTGCTCTCGGGAAGATTTCATCCCTGTGACAGTAATATTCCATCACGTGCGTACACCGTGTCTTTACACACTCATCTCCGGGGGGCCGTGGGCTGCTTCCGTATCCTGGCCATCGTGAATAATGCTGCACCAAACACAGGGATGCACGTATCTTTTTGAATCCATGTTTGTTTGTTTTTTTAAAGATTTTATTTATTTATTCATGAGAGACACACAGAGAGAGGCAGAGACACAGGCAGAGGGAGAAGCAGGCTCCATGCGGGGAGCCCCCGATGGGGGACTCGATCCCGGGACCCCGGGGTCACGCCCTGGGCTGAAGCCTGGGGCTAAACCACTGAAACCATGTTTTCATTTTATTCAGATACTCCGACGCAGGCTTGCTGGCTCATACAGTACCGCTATTTCTCATTTTCTGAGAAACCTCTACCCTGTTTTCCACAGTGACTGCACCACTTTACAACCCCCATACGTATTCCCAAACTACATGCGTGTGTGCATATTAGTGGTTTGTAGGTTATACAACTTCATGTAGACAGCGTCCTCTGCATGTATTCCTCTGCCGTGTGCTTTTTTTTTTTTTTTTTTTTTGCCGTGTGCTTTTTATCCTCAACATTATTTGTGAAAACATACTCAGATGTATTCGGTCCCCTGAGTGCTGATACCAGAATTTATCTACTACTGGTGTCTATTTACGTTTTTTTCCAATTGTTGCTCTTCCAGACACTTATTATGATCACATTCTTGTAAATGTCTCTTTATTAACACACATGCGGGCATATACCTGGGCGTGGATCTGCCGTAGGGATTGGACATCTCCCACTTTACTACATATCGTGAAATTGCTTTTGAAAGTGGTTGCCGGCCTCAATTTAGACTCCTCACATCCTTGGCAGACCTTGGTATTAGGATATATTAATTTTTCCCCAATACTATGAATCTAAAACAGAATTTTATTGTGGTTTTAATTTGCATTTTCCAGATTACAAATGGGATTTGACATCTTTATGTAGAAGTATTTATAATTTTCTTTTACATAAATGGCCTGTTTGTGGTTCTAGCTATTAGGCTGTTAGCTTTTCTATTAGGCTGTTGGTTTTATTTTTAATTGTTTTGTAGGAGGGTTTTTAAAAAACTTTGGGGATCCCTGGGTGGCTCAGCATTTGAGCGTCTGCCTTCAGCCCAGGGCATGATCCTGGAGACCCGGAATCGAGTTCTACGTCGGGCTCCCTGCATGGAGCCTGCTTCTCCCTCTGCCTGTGTCTCTGCCTCTCTCTGTGTCTCTCATGTATAAATAAATAAAATCTTTAAAAAACATTTTTTAGAAAATCACTATCTGTGCTGTCATTTTTATCACAAATAATTTTTCTAAGTTTTCATTTTTCTTTTCTTTTGATTTGTGGCAAAATTTATTTGTCCTTATAGTACATTTTATTTTTTAAGACCAAGTATTTAAATGTATACATATATATACATATAAGTATAATTTTACATAAATGCATAAATGTGACCACAGACAGGAATTTTGTGTGTGTGCAGTTTTTTTTTTTTTCATTTTGTTTGGCTTTCTCCTTATTCTCTTACACTTTTCCTCTGTGTGAATCTCTTTCTTTTCCCTGCAAAGGTAACTCGTATTAAAGACTTCACACATCATCCATATTTTTTACTGCATTTAAATAATTCTATAGAGACATTTACAGACATTTACATTTGCATACATACTATACAGAGTATTTTAATTTTGTCATTATTTGGTTTATAAACATGGCATCAAGCTAATACAATCCTTTCTTCCTCATTATATTCTCACCCCACAATATTTCGTGAAAACCTAAGTCGTTTTCCATAGTTCTAATCCAGTGGCTCCTCAGTTGCATCATGTCAGGAAAGAATCTTGCAAAGCAAACACCAAAGTACTGAAACTCTCCGGGACCTAAAGAAAGATAATTGTACTTAATTGAGATGCTAATATATTTTGGACCTTTACTCATACGTATGAATTTTAAAATGATGTGAAGACATGTCTTTGCCCCTCGACACTTTGTTGTTGCAGAATCGGGCACATGTCATGGCTCGGCTCGTAGGTCGGCTTGGGGCCCGGCGTCGAGCAGAAGGAAGCACATTGCATCCTACTCCTGGCTCGGTCGTGGACCCTTGCAGGGACTTGGGGGGATCCACCCCCTGCACTCCACTCACTTCACTTGTAAAGCGAAGAGAATTAGAACATGGGCTGTGTCCTGCCGGTGTCCTGTGACTCAAGACTCTGCGGGGTTTGAAAGGCCTTCCGTTCAGCCGCTGGTGGCCTGCCACCATGGGGTGGCCCAGCAAACACAGCCAGACAGCCGCTATGTCCTCGGTTTTCAAACTACGGTCCTGCATCCGTGTTTCTTTTGAGGAGTTGACATTACCTCCAACCTTGAACGCACATTGGGGTTTTATTAACGTGCCTATTTTGCACCATTTCGAGTTTACGGGAAAGGCACCCACACTCTGTAGGCAGCATCACCTTGACCTCTGCGTTCTGTGCCAAACGGCAACAGTCAATCACGTGAGAAAATGGGGGAAATGCAATCATCAGGGAAAACTGATTCACTCTGCAAGTGTATTTTAAGTAAGAATAAGCAGCAGCTTTATTGCCCAAGTGGCTGGAAGGCTTTTCAAAATGCCTACAGTCCATAGGCTCATGAGATGAGGGGAACCAGAGAAACTGGGGACAGAGCTGGGGACAGAAGCGCACGCGGTGTGTTGCAATTCAGTATCATGTCTTCAGTCTTCAAAATATTTGGGACATACACTGTAAATGGTAATGGGAGGGTAGGTAGCTTCAAGGTATAAAGTCAATTTTTCTTATTTAATCTAGCATTTATGAACCTATTGTCATTTCCGAAAATAATTGTGTCAGCTCTTGAATGGTTTCAGCTATTTTATTTCTGTTTGTTTTTAAAGTTAGTTTGAAATTTTAGAACAGTTTTAGATTCACAGAAAACTTGGAAAGACGAGAAATTCCCCATGCACTCTGTACTCACCTCCTTCCATTAATAGCTTACAATACAATGGAACATTTGTCAGAACTGAAAAACAAACATTGGTGCATTACTATTAACCAAAGTTTGTATTTTACTCAAATTGCCTTATTTTTCACCCAATGACCTTCTTCTGTCCCAGGATCCCATTCCAGATACCATATTATATGTAGTCATCATGGCTCCTTATGCTCTTCTTGGCTATGACAATTTCTCAGATCTTCCTTATTTTTCAGGACTTCAGTAGTTTTTTAAAAATAATTTTAATTTTATTATTATTATTATTTTAAGAGAGAGAGAAAGCACACGATCTCGCGAGTGGGAGAGATGATAGGGAGGGGCAGAGGGAGAGGGAGTGAGAGAACCCCAAGCAGGCTTCAAGCTCAGTGCCATCCCGACAGGACTCTATCCCACAACCCTGAGATCATGACCTGAGCTGAACTCAGGAGTCAGGTGCTTAACCGACTGAGCCACCGGGCACCCCAAGGTCTCCACGGTGTTAAAGAGGAGGGAGTGGCCAGGTATTTAGTGAACTGTTTCTCGACGTGTGTTTATCTGATGTTTTTCTCAAGATTAGACTGAGGCTACAGTGTTTTTGAGAGGAGGAGCACGCGCAGGAAGTGCACTCGCATGGCGTCAAGGGAAGGGACTATGCGCGTGACTTATCACTGTTGATGCTGACCTTGACCGCCTGGCCAGTGTAGTTTTTGCCAGCTTTCTCCACTTTTTCTTTTCTCTCTGTACAGTACTCTTTGCAAGGAAGTGACAATGCAAAGCTCATGCTTAAGGGGTCGGGAGTTACACTTAGGTCCGTAAGTGGGAATTATGGACATAAATGCTATATATTTTTCTCTTTTCCCTCATTTGTTCATTTGTAAGTCATTTAATTATATCACATGGACTCATGGATATTTATTTTATACCTTTGGTGATGATCCATTACTCTTGTTATTTATTCTGATGCTCAAATTGTTCTACTTCTGGCCATTAGGAGCTCCTGCAGGTTGGCTTCTGCATCTCTTTGACACTCTCCCTCATTTGGCTTTGGGAACATTTTGTTATTTTCTGATGCTACCAGGCGCCCCAGGGTCCTCTGGTCTATTTCCTGTCCCAGCCTTGGAATCCACCATGGCCCCAAGGACCTCTGACTCCTTCCGCTGGAGAATCGGTATTAGAAACCAAGATCCAGGCACTAGGTGTGATTTTTGTTTCCGCTGACTCTTTCCGCTGTAGGTTTTTGCATAAATATTTTCTTCTCCATGTCTTAGTCATCTCAAAGTTGAGGTGATTTTTAAACAGCTTTGAAAATTTAAGGAATGATTTGGTCAACAAGATTTGCTTCACTCTTGTGTACTATTGGTTTTGATTATCGCTACTATCAACACCACGCCATCACTGTTTATAAAGTTTGTCACTCTCAGATATGAATTCAGGATAAAAGCTTTTTGGAGGGAAATTATAAATTATGTATACATTTTTTTCCCCTCACTACCTTGCTTTTCACTAAATCAGCAGCCAACAAATATGTTTCCGTAGCAAATAAACAGAGCTACGTGTACACATGCATACAGGTGTTTCCCTTTAGGCTTCTTATTGGATCACATTTCTGGAAGAAATGTGCCAAAATTACTAGACTGTGATTCACTTGAAAGCACCACCTGTGTGTTCTCTCCATCATCTTTACATTTTAGGGGCTTGGCTTTGGCTTGACACAATCCAGGGGTTTCCTAAACATTTGCTGAATAAATTGCAGAGGCTCCTAGAACATGGTGAAGCTTAAGATCAATAATTTAAATGTGTCTAAGGTGTGTGTGTGTGTGTGTTTTTTAACACTTTTTGCTTTCATTTTTCTTTTAACACTTTTTGCTTTTCGTTTTTCTTTACGCTCGCTTTGGTTTGGGTGGGCTTCAGTGCCACCAAAGAATAGTGGTCACTTTCATAGTTTTTTTTTTTTTTATACTCACTTTTAATGTTTCATCATGAGCCATGGTAAATTAATCAGGTTTAGGCTTCTTTTCCACTTGCGAAATAAAGACCAAACTGTTCAGTTAAGAGAAAATGCTTGCCCGTAGAAAGCCCATAAAACCGGAGTGTGTTTTTCCTTGATTCACAGTAAAACATGAACTCTTTATTTGAGCTCTCTATTACATGGAAAAGCATTTCTATGTATCGTGTTGAATAAGCTATTCTTCCAATGGATGGTATTGAATTTAATTAGAAGAAAATATCTTCGTGAAAATAAGGCTTTAATGATATACTGTTTCATTTTCAGACCATAAGTCATCATATCCTCTAAATGGTGGGATAATGATGCCGAAACAAAACCCCATAGAAGAAGAAAGCATTCATTTGGTGTTCAGCCTTTCTGTGGAAAACATGTGCATTTTTATTCTTTATCTTTCTTATATTCTTACTTCCAATTTCCCATTTAAAGGATGGTTCTCTTGTATGTTTTATTTTAATTCTATTCTAGGTTCAGTACAATTTTTGCAAAATGAAATTCATTTAAATATAATTCAGGAACCAAGCAGCCTTGAATGGAAGTATTTGAGACAGCACTCGTGGCTTCAATATAAACACCGCCACCTCCATCCGTCCATTCATTCATCCGCTTATCAAAACGGCTATGCGTTCATTGCCACCACGGTGCTGGGGACACATGGAAGGGAGACACATTCGTGAATAGCAGGGAGAGAATAAAAAGAGACTGAATAATGTAGCAGGATGGTCCTGACTGGGTGATGGAGAAGGGAAGCCCGGAAGGGAAGCCCGGGATCTGGCTTGATGTCCGGTTATGGAAAAGTTTATACAAGGTAGCCCGTGAGGGCAGGGTCTTGTGCACGGGTACCCAACAAACGGGCTGGGTAAGGACTGGAACACCTGGGGCCTTGTCCCTGGCCACAAGCTTTTTAATGTTTTCCTTTTTAAATGATAATTGATGTTTATCAAGTGTTTGCTTGAGCCTGGACACTGTTCCAGGGACTTTGGAATGCATGTTTCGCAAAGGCCCATCTCAGGAAGCAGCTCTCCAGGAGAGCCCACCGGCCTGCAGGAGGCCCCGTACCCCTACTTCTGGGTTGCAGGTGAGGAACAGAAGCACAGAGGGTTTAATGGATTTACCCAGGATCACGCAGCCCCCAGGGTGGGCCACGGCCAGGTGCAGGCCCAGGCGGCACGCTCGGAGTCCCCTCCACTGTGATGACCGTCTGCACTGCGTGTTGAGTCTTAAGGAGGAAAGAACCAAAGAACCAGAGGCAGCTGAGGGAGCTGTTCTGGAGGGCTCCACGAGACAACTAGAATTAGTGGAGAGGGAAGGAGTGGGGGCACGCGGAGCTCCACGGTCCTTCTGGTGGCAAAGGCTGACCTCGAGGCTGGGGGTGGGGGACCCAGCACTGCCCCCAAAACTCAGGGCGTTGAGAGCTGTGGCGAGTCCCCTCCACATGCACACTGCTGTCCCGGACATCCTGGCGCCTTCGGACGCCAAGGCTGAGGATGAAGAGGACGGTGCGGCAGGAATGCAGTGGCGGGGAGAGCGCAGCAAGCCAGGAAGCGCACCTGCAGGCTTCGCACCCCGGGGCTGTTGCCAATGCGGAAGACACTTCAGGGCCATGCAGATCATCACATCCGGTTTGTTTCCTGCCATGTGTTTTCCCCAACAGTGTGTGTGACATCCCTGCACCTTACTCTGCTCACGAGGCACACTGAGCCTATGAGAGGGTTATGGTTCCTACCTCACCGAGTGGGCCTTGAATGTCTTGGGGTTTGGAACGGGGAAAAAATCTTTTGATAGAATTGGGTGAACTTCCAAGAAATAATAGTGCTGTCCCCCAAATGCATTGCTACTAACAAAGCTTTACGATAGTGATTATGCCTTCTTACTACTACTGAGGGAAGTGTCCGAAATCTAACTGCCCATGACTACGGAGCCTAGTCCGAAGAACAAGGGACCCTACATATGAACCAAACGTTCTCCTCCCCAGCGTCTTTAACTGTAGGGGAGAGGGGATCCCTGGGTGGCGCAGTGGTTTGGCGCTTGCCGTTGGCCCAGGGCACGATCCTGGAGACCTGGGATTGAATCCCACATCAGGCTCCCAGTGCATGGAGCCTGCTTCTCCCTCTGCCTATGTCTCTGCCTCTCTCTCTCTCTCTCTGTGACTATCATAAATAAATAAAAATTAAAGAAAAAAGAAAATAAAAAGAAAATCTTAGCCATAAATAGTTAAAAAAAAAAACTGTAGGGGAGAGATGAGGAAATCACACACAGCTCATTCAGGATGCAAGCGAATTCTCAGAGATGAGCAGATGCATTGCTTGGAATAACCGATGGCCTTTCCTTAGATGAGAAAGTGCAGAAAACAAGATTTTGTGATCATGTTTCTGCCAGGGGTCCCCGCCCAGGTGTCTTCCCATCTCTGGCCTCCCTCCGTCTTAGAAGACCTCCTCTTGGTAGAGGGGGAAAATGGGATGTTTTCCCATGGACAGGGTCAAATGGTTTGGTTTTACTGTGACCTAGTAATACAAATTGTTAAAAAGAAAAAACAAATTAAGATATTGTCCAAATACTTCATCAAAACATCGCTGCCTTGGAAAATGTGGTGCCCAAGTGACAGTTTCAAGGACCCTGAAATGACAACAGCTGCATCACTGTGGCGGCCTCACAACGGCGATACCAGGATGAGCTGAGAACAGCCCCATTGAAATGTCTTGAGTGATGCTCCCTCCACACTGGCAGGCACAATGGGACCAAGTCCTCGGATCTGTCCCCTCTGTGCCTACAGACCCTGAGGCTTTGAAATAGTGCATGAGGTGCCGGGCTGGCTCTGACGGTTGAGCATCTGACTCTCTGTTTCAGTTCAGGTCATGGTGTCAGGGTCATGAGATCGAGCCCTGTGTTGGGGTCCCCGCTCAGCACAGTCTCCTTGAGTTTCTCTCTCCCTCTCTCTCTGCCCCTCAACCCTGCATGCTCGCTCTCTCTCTCTCTGTCTCTCTCTCAAACAAATAACTAAACCTCTGGTTTTTTTTAAAAAAAGTATCACACAATGTAAGCGTCAGGGGCAAAGTAAGCATAAGGTTTTAGAGGAGAGACCTTCCAGAGGAGAAGGTTCCGGAAGTGGAAAGAAGTGGTCTGGGGGACTGGAGAGACGGGAGAGCTGGGGGACAAGAGGGAGGAAGAAGATATTGCCGGTAGAAGGGACAAGACGGACGCAGACACAGGGATAAGGATGGCACGGAGGATGGCTACAACTTACAGGAATGTTAGGCTGCTCATGGGCCAGCCTTTATTGAGTACCTACTGTGTGCTTCACCATGGTGTCCCCATTATTTTGGAGAGGACATAGTTGATCTACTAAATAATTCAATCTTTGTTCCCGTTGTCCCCAACCACGACAAAATACATATGGTTCCTAAACCAATTTCAAAAATCTACATTGATTTTAGCACTCCATGGTTTCCCTCAAATTTGTTCTGCCTAATTTTTAAACTACATTAACCTGAATTAAATAATTCAGAAAAAAATAATTTTGTTCTATTTATTTCTTAAATCACCTTAATCTGAATTAAATACAATAAACTATTTGGTTTATTTTGAAAAACACAATTATTTTAGAAATGCAAATACAAAAAAAATCGCTGACCAATCAAGTTATTAGGCATTCATTTGGTATGCCATAACTTCTGAAAATACCAGCTAATCACATAATGAATAATAATGACTATTAGTATTAATAATAGTTTGTGCTCTATAGAAAAGTATGCTGAAAATTTTTAAATACTGTATGTTAATCATCTTAAAAAATGAATCTTACATGTGGATTAAGTACGGTTTATTTTTCTGTTATATTACTATTAACCTGGATGTTCCCATGGCAACAGGAGACATCTAATAACACATAAAACAGATAACTTTTAATATTTAATTCACAGTTCATAAATAAAAACATATTTGTAGGCCTATGAAAGCTACACATTAATACCATCTATCACGGATTCAGAAATCACCCCTAGACTCATATTTTCAAAAATTTTGTGTATTTTGTAATTTCTTTTTTAAAAGATTTTATTTTTATGTATTTTTAGAGAGAGAGAGAGAGAGAGAGAAAGAAAGAGCATGGGGAGGAGCAGAGGGAGCAAAAGGGTCTCAATCGGACTCCCTGCTGAGCTGGAAGCGTAGGCGGGACCCCATCTGAGGACCCTGAGATGGTGACCTGAGCTGAAATGAAGAGCCGGGTGCTGAACTGCCTGAGCCACCCAAGCGCCCCTAATTTCTGATCATGATACTAATATATGCTTTCTTTTAAAAATTGAAAAAAGTAGGGGTGCTGGGGTGGCTCAGAAGGCTAAGTGTCTGCCTTTGACTCAGGTCATGATCCCACGGTCCTGGGATGGGCCCCCGTCGGGCTCCCTGCTTCTCCCTCTCCCTCTGCCCCCAACCCCTACTGAGGCTCTCTCTCTCTCTCTTACTCTTTCTCTCCCATAAATGAATCTTTTTTAAAAAATTGAAAAAAAATAGATTGAAAGAAGAATAAATAAATAAACTCCAAGAAGAACACTGTTAACATTTGTTTATTCATAATTTCAAAAAATTCAGATCAGATTATTAATTTGGTTTTGTAACCTTTATTTTTTACTTCTTTCCATGTCATTAACTACTTTTTACTTTTGTTTCACGGGGGCACCTGGGTGGCTCAGTCAGTTATGTGGCCAAGTCTTGATTTCGGCTCAGGTCATAATCTCAGGGTCATGATCTCAGAGTCGTGGGGTAGAGCCCTGCATTGGGCTCTGCACCCAGCTGGGAGTCTGCTTGGGATTCTCTCTCCCTCTCCCTCTGCCCCGCCCCCCCAGAGGCTCACACGCACATAAATAAATCTCTAATAAAGAAATACATCCTTTTTTTAAAAAAATAATTCATTTTGTAGGTAGTAGATTTTTGATAGTGTCCACAGTGTAACCACATACTTGCTGTTTAAGTGATTTTCTTTCTTAGTCTTGTCCGTGCTAATTAATCTAGTACTTGTGATTGTGAAGCCCTACTCCACACTGTCAAAAATAATGACTACAATGGTGTTCAATTTCTTTATGTCCTTTTTCACTGATTTTGCCAGGTGCTTTCTAAAAGCACTCAAAATTGATTGAGGATGTTTCAGACTAATTAGCCCTCACCAAACAGATTTTTTTTTGTGTGTGTGTGTGTGTCTAAAATAGTGTAATTGAACTCTTGTAGGAACTCAGTTGTAAAACAACTAACTTCTAAAAGAGAATGGGGGGAGTTGTCTTCTATTTTGGCGTTTATAATAATTTCCCTGGAAGTGAGAATTACAGTGTGACACTTTAAATATTGTTTACCACTTTGGCACATGAGGAAAAAAATGACAGCCACAAAATGCCCTGCACGGAGACATTATTCATTTTAAATACGTCCATAATTCCATTATTTTAACTTCGAAATAGTATCAAGTAGCAGATGCGATCTACATAGCATAGATATAGTACAGGGCCCATAAAATCTGACAAACCCAATTTACTAGAATATATCCTCGTGTTCAGTCAGGGAAATGCTGACATTGCCTTTGGCTGCAAGTAGCACAAGGAAGAGAGATGTACGAAAGGTGATGAGAGAAGGCCTCAGACCCAGAGGAGAATGCCCCGGAGGCCAGGAGCCCAGGATTCCCAAAGACCGGGGGAAACCTGGGAAGTTCTCCCCACTCCCAGACGCCTCATCCTGGCATGTCTCTGCCACCTTCTCCCGAGTTGCCGCCTCTGCCCCAAGCCCACAGGTGCAGGGAGGATGCACGTGCCCACGGCGCCAAGACTCGCAGAGCATCATTCAGGCCCCTCCACGTGGAGCAGGGGATTCTCTCTCCATCCCATTCACAGCTGCTGGGGACTGACTCCGTCCCCTCGTAATTCCAATGTTGAAACCCCAATTTCTAATGTGCTAGAATTTGGAAGTGGGGGCGTCAGGAGGTAATTGGGCCCAGGTCTGAGAGGGAGCCCCGAGTGGGGATCAGTGCCCTCATCAAAGAGTCACTAGGGGCTCGCCTCTGCTCTTCACCACCCAAAGCAGCAGAGAGGATGACCGTCTGCACACGGGAAGGGGGTCCCTCCACACCTGGATCTTCTGGTACCTTGACCTTAGACCTCGCAGGCTCCACAGCAGACAGCAACAAATATCTGTCGTTTAAGCCCCCTGGCCTACGGACCTCGTTCTAGAAGGCCAAACTCAGAGGCCGGGGAACTGTCCCCGCTCGGCTTGGGGCCCAGCCTCATGTCGGCCAGGGGGACGAGGACACGGCCACTGTGGGAATCCGGGGTGCTCCATCCCTGTCACTAGGACAGGGGCCAGCGCTGCTTGTAATTCTGTGCTTCGCAATCAGGTAGCTGAACTGTAGGGTCTGGCCTCATGCAAAGTTTGATTTCTTTTTTACTCAGCTTTTTTCCTTTTTGTGAGTTGTATTAATAGTACATGAATACCATCTCCTATCAGGTGAGCAAAATTTCTACACCTTATTGTTTGGGAGATGCTACTATAAGCACTGCTTTGCAGTTTGTTTTTATTTTGGTACTTAGCATGTCTTGTATGCTAAAGTCGTGTATTTTCAAAGAATTGATTTTTAAAGTTATATTAGTAATATATGAATGCATTTTCATTGTAAAAAAAATCTTAGAATGCAGCCTATAAGGATGAAAAAGTCCAAGTTCTGTTTCACACAACTGAATTATCATTTTTTTACTTACTGAGATCATGGTTTATATATATGGCTCTGCAACTTGATTTAATGCATAAATATATACTCATTATTTAAAAATACATTACTTAATGAAACTTTATTTTAAAACATATATGCAAGGTGAAAGAAAAAAGGAATCGCCTTTTAACAGCCTTCTACTACAATAATCAGACTTGCTCTCTCAAAATTACCATTAATGATGTATTACATATACTTCTGGATTTTTTCTATGTATTCACATATACACATTTATATAAAATTATATAATCTGGGATTATTTTTTAACATAATTGGGATTAAAGTATAATGGTTATGTTGCATATAGTTCCACACTAGTACCTATGGACATCTTTTTAAGTTCTATATAGCATTTCATATTTTTTAAAGATTTTTATTGGGTGCCTGGGGGACTCAGTGGTCAAGGTCCACTTTCAACTCAGGGAGTGACCCCGGGGTTGTGGGATCGAGTCCCACATCTGGCCCCCTAGAGGGAGCCTGCTTCTCCCCCTGCCTGTGTCTCTGCCTCTCTCTCAATCTCTCTCTCTCTCTTTTTTTTTTTTTAAGATTTTTATTTATTTATTTGAGAGAGAGCACAAGCAAGGGGAGCAGGAGGCAGAGGGAGAGAGAGAAGTAGGGAGCCCAACACATGGCTTGATCCAAGGACCCTGGGATCATGACCTGAATCAAAGGCATACGCTTAACACATTAAGCCATCAGGTGCCCCAGCAGAGCATTTCATATTATAGAAGTATCATAATTGAAATATTCCTCTATTGGTGGATATTTATTGTTTTCAATTTTTTGACTATGAAAAATATTTTGAATATATTTGGACATATTTCTTCTATATCAAAAAAGAAAACAAATATTACAAAAGGATTCTCAAGAAAAAGCTGTAATAACTTCATTCCCACCAATAGTGTGTGAGAATGTCCATTTCCATACAACCTAGCTAACCCTGGATATCAAGAATCCTTTTTGATTTTTGCCGATTTGACAAATAAAAAAATAATTTATTTTTCTTGCTATAATTTTTGTTTCCTAGATCATTCACAAGAATGGGCATCTATTTATTCATTGGTCATTTATATTTCTTCTTTAAATTGTCTATTCATGGGGCACCTGCCTTTGGCTTAGGTCATGATCTCGGGGTCCTGGGATCGAGCCTGTTGTTGGGCTCCCTGCTCAGTGGGGAGTTGGCTTCTCCCTCTCTCTCTCTCTGTCCCTCTCCCCTATTCATGTTCTCTCTATCTCTCTCTCTCTCAAATAAATAAATAAAATCTTTTTTAAAAAGTGTCTATTCATATATGTTCTTTTTTTTTCTCTTGGAATTTTTGCCCTATTTTTAAAAATCATTTGCAGGAACAACTTATTCATTTGTCATTGTATATTTTGCAAACATTTCCCGGATTAAACTTTGCTCATGCTGTTTTTATCATACAAAAATTTAATTTTTTTAAGCAGTCCACTCTGTTAGTTTTTTCCTTTATGGTTTCCAGAGATTGTACATTGTTTAAGGAAGTTTTACCACCCAAAGGTAATAAAAAAAATTCTCTAATTTATAAATACACTGGTATCTTTTTAAAGATTTAACTTTTAAAACAATCTGTAATTATTTGTGTATGTCTATGCTGTCATATAGACATTTAGCTCTATTGATAGATGTATATTCTTTTTCCTAAATGCATAGCCACTTGCCTTTTTAATTATGGAATTGATTTAAATTTTTCTGATGATTTAAAAATCTACCCTTTCAAAAAAAACATCTACCCTTTCTATAAATTAAATTTTCATATGTAACCTGTCTGTTTCCAAATCTTATTTTCTACTTTTTCTTTATATTCCATCCATGATGTTGCACTATTTCAGTTATATAACTTTCTGTTGTGATATTCCATTGTTCTTCTTTTTTCAATCTTTCCTGATTTTTTTTTCATATGTTTTCATTTTCCAATGAACTTAAGTATTTTCCAATCAATTTATTTCCAGATACATCTTTTTGGCTGCCCTTCCAATTTCCTTCCAGTCTTTAAGGGAATTGTGTGGAATATTGAGATAAATACTGAAAAAGTCCTCTAGGAGGATTGGAAAAACTCATCTGTAAAACCATCTGGGACTGGTGCCTTTTAATGATTGATTTTTGACTCCTTTTAGTCTCTCCCAAGGTCATTGGTCTATCCAGGTGTTTTACTTTCTCTTCAGTCAAACACAACAATTTACATTTTCTAGAAACCCTTCTTTTCCATCTAGATATTCCATTTTTTAATATAAAGTGGTTCACCAGTTATGTCTTTTCACTGTTTTCTTAGTCATAGATGACAAAGGTTTGTTGACCTTTATCTAGACAGCTGGCTAAGGTGTCCTCTGAATTGGGTTATTTTGCTTCTCCAACTAGTCCTTCTCCAGAAGGAGACTTATTTGTGTTCTAGTGAGGTTGGCAGGGCGCTCTGACCACCACGTTTCATTCTAGACAGGAAGAAGTCAGGAGGGCTGGCAACCTCTCCCATTCTTTTGCCAACAGTTGGAGTGGATCCCATTAGTGTCTTTAGATCCAGGTTCTCATTCCTTCTGTCTGTATCTGCGATGGAGTTCCAGAAGAGCCCTCCCCCCCACCCCACATCTGCCCAACTTCTCCAAGGCAGGGTAGTTCTCAGACAAGCCCCCATTTTCCTGTAGCAGGTTATTCGCCCTCCAGAGAAGGTTTTTCTGACTTAATCCAGGGGCAAACACTACTAATCCCCGCCACTCAGAATAAGTGAGAAGGGAGAGAGGGAGAAGGTGCCCAAATGGCCTAGCTATTTCAAGAATGTGTTGACTGTGAGCTTGGAAAAAAAAAAAATCACTGAGATTCCTTCAACACTGTAGGATTTTCTCTTCCCTGTGTTATAGCCTGAGGTTTTCTCTAACCTTGTTTCTTTATCAACCCGATTCCACTTTGTTTATATTTATCTTCCTTGCGACTTTAATTTTCTGGGACTCTGCTCATTTTACAGCACTGTCATAGTTTTGTTCTTGAGACACAAACAAATAAAATATTTCCCATCATTTCCTTAAGGGATTAGAAGTGAGAAAGAATATATACATGTGCACTTTTCCACCATTTTCAGTTCTTCTCTCTTTTAAATTTGTTTACGCTGAACCAAAGATGGTCCAAGGAAGTAAATAACTTGTTGAAGAATATAAGCACTTACTTGGGCCCCATTGTTATGCTGTCATGCCATTCTGCATTTTCTGTATGGCTTCAACAGTGAAACGTGCGTTACATCTATTTAGGTCACTATTTGTGAAAACAAGAGCAGCGTCCCTCTTTGCTCTATGTGTTCCTCATGCACAAGCATTGCCTCAGTCACGGTAAGCATTCCATAAATACTGGTCGAGTGGGCACGTGAATACATTATTTTACATACAAATTGAAGATGTAGAAATTCAGTAACAGGATCTCTGGAGGAGGTGGTGCAGATTTCCACAGGTAGGGACAACACCAAGACCAGGACCAGATGGATTTCTCCTGTGCTGCTCTTCCCACTGACTTTCTCAGGCTGTTGGCTTCACTAAGGCCTTGCTGCGAGTCAGCATCGAGACAGAGACAAGCGCAGAGGGGTTTGACTTCGCAGGCAATGGCAGAAATTGTCGACCCGTGGAAAAACTGCCATAAACAGCACTCCTTAAATTAGCACTTCAGGACATCAGCCCAAACAGTGTCACCCCTTCTTCCTTTGCTGTCGTGTCTCTTGTTAGGGTAATAAACAGAAACTCATGTCACCTCTCTGATTATGTTGTAAACTTTATTAGCATTTCTGTCCTTTAGTGCCTTTGCAAAGGAAACGGTGTCGGTTAGACTCTGTGCCTAAGTGTGTGGGTCAGAGGAGGAGGCAATGTGTAGGGCTTGTTTGTTTGTTGTTTTAAAATTCAACATCAGAGTGAGGGAGAACTGTGAGTTGGCAAGCCTCTCGTTTCCTAGAATAAGATTATTTCTTTCCAGAGAAGGGTAAAATGGTCCTTTTTATTTTGTTCCAGCAACATAATAACTATGGGTCTTTGAACCTAATAGCTACATTGTGGTGATCACAGAAGACCTTTCTAAAATACACTCTGATATTAATCCATTTGTGCACCAACATCTTACCATCAGCAAACATGTTATTATTATTTTTTTTTGCCAGTGATTATGTTGCCTGTACACCTAATGTGGATGATAGGCTAGAGTTAACAAAATTATTTCTCCTTGCTCTTATTGTGATTTATGTTTTCTTACTTTCTTATAATGTAAACTATAGACTTAAATTTGTGAGTTAGATGTTTGTGCTTATTTTTTTATACAGATTAGTATGAAGGTGATCATTATCACAGAATGATAATTAATGAATTATTACCATATCACATGGTAAAGCCTACTGAGATTTTCATGAAAAGGATAATTATCTTATGAATGGAGTTTTTAATTGAGATATACAGTAATTTCCTCTTACTATTATGCCAAATCTGCAATGTTTTCAGGTTGCAGGTTCTAATAAAATTGAATATATCTATCTCATATTAAGTAAATAGTTGTCAATAAAATTTTAAAATTCTTTTAAGAATTGCCTTTCACCAGGCATGCCTGGGTGGCTTAGTCAGCTGACTTGATTTTGGCTCAGGTCATGATCCCAGGATCTGTGGTTAAGCCTCGCATCAGGCTCCACACTCAGCGCTGAATCTGCTTGTCCCTATTCCTCCTTGACTGCCCCTTTGGCCCTCTCTGTGTGCACGCATGCTATTTTTCTTTCTCAAATAAATAAATAAATCTTTTAAAAAAAAAGAATTGGCTTTCACCAATTTCTATTTGAAAGGGTTGTATCTGAAAAATTGAACTTTTCTTTCTTCTTTCTTTCTTTCTTTCTTTCTTTCTTTCTTTCTTTCTTTCTTTCTCTTTCTTTCTTTCTTTCTTTCTTTCTTTCTTTCTTTCTTTCTTTCTTTTTCTTCTTCCTTTCTTTTTTGAAATAGGGTATGTAATTCTTGGTTAAGCAGAAAATACTTCTATAGGAAACAAAATAACCCACTGCAATGTCTCAAGTCAGGCTCATCAGAGCAGTATAACATTATGAAATCGTAAGGTCTACAGATGAAAATAACCTTAAAAACTTTTAGTTCCATTTTATATGTACATCTGTTGTGGATTTGCTCCACAACCCTTGAATATAAGAAAAAATAATACTTTTTAATTTTTCTTGCTAGGCCCTCAACCTGTAGGATTATTGAAAATCTATTTATCATTTTAAAGTGTGACCCCTTCTTTGGTTCAGGGTCACACACAGACCAGGGACCAATGGGAGAGGTCTTCTGGCCTTACATTAGAGATTCCTGTGATGGTTAATCTGTCAACTTTGTTAAGCTGTGGTGTCCAGTTGTTGGGCAGCCAACTACTTCCCACCAAAGATCTGAATGAGGAGATATATATATATATATATATATATATATATATATATATTTTAAAGATTTTATGTATTTATTCATGAGAGACATAGAGAGAGAGAGGCAGAGACACAGGCAGAGGGAGAAGCAGGCTCCATGCAAGGAGCCTGATGTGGACTCGATCCGGGGTCTCTAGGATCAGGCTCTGGACTGAAGGCAGGCGCTAAACCGCTGAGCCACTGGGTCTCTGCCCTGAATGAGGATATATTTAAGAAGGTTTCTAAAACCCAGAAATGCCATTTATTTGTCCATGGACAAGAAACTCCAAACACAAAAGCTTGGGTTTAAGTACTAGGAAATTACCTTTTTATTCCTTTGATTATCCTACATCAGTCTCATTGAACTAAATGTTCAATGTCTCATTGAACTTACTTGCTTTGTGTGTTAGGAACCAAGACATAGAAAAGTTACGTGGCCTCCTTGAGTTTCCCACAACACTCAAGAAAAGAATAAGATGCTATCTGATGCATATTCCTCCCCCTTCCACCTTCACCTTGTACCTGGCTGTGAGCCACTGCATATTTTTGCACAATTTCATGGAGGATACCTGTATTGAAATTGCTTTGCTCCTTCAACATGAAATAGCAGGTTGGAATCTAATGCTTAAATGGATCACAGTCTCTGTGGCTGTTGGCAGCCACAGCTTCTTCCAGATAACTCAGCCACAGGCTTTGGAGGGAAGAGGGTTCCTTCTGAAACGTGTAACTTAGTCCAAGCTTGAAATTCAGTGGGCGCCATCCAGCATCAGCGGTTAGAAAGTCCAGTAGCGTGTAACTGCCCTCTTGATGAGTGATCTTTCTGTGTTTTCTTTCTTTCTTTCTGTGTTTTAGCAGCTCGGTGAAGGGGCAGTGCAAAATGGAACTTGGGGCTGCAGACTTGTAACTTGGGCTCTTCCCTATCGATCTCATGGGCTCATTATGTAAGTGTATGTCTTCTGCTGATACAGGAGCTAAAAAGGCTGACTTGTGACTTTTTTCCTAATGCACTCAGTTGTCCAAACATTCTCAGACATTCACCAGTACATGAGTAGCCAGCCATTTGGTCTTTCAGCCAAGAAGGCTGTGGCTGGGGGTTGCTTGAGAAAATATCTGCTTTTGATCAAAATAAAATTTAAACTGTAAACCAATATAGTTCATTGCCTATAATAAGCCTTGTCCCTTAGGGTCATAATAAAACTGTCAGCTTCATGTCTGCTCTCCCTCTTCTTTCTCTTTCTCTCTTGCTCACATTATTTATCCACTTTTGTAGGTAATGGTTTCTATATTCTAATTGTTTTCGTTAGAGATCTGCTTTCTAAACAGGTTATCATACTGTGTCCTTGAATGTCCATATATAATCCTAAGAGAGAACCATGTGTGTAGAAAGTCAGGCAGCTGGAGGACCTAGAGTTATTCAGAATCAGAATATGTCCCCTGGCTTGGTACCACTAACTACATCTGCCAGATATGGAGAACTCAAGATTGCTCCAAAACCTATTTCTGCCAGATTAGCACCTGTGACCACTGCCTTGGGGCCACATATTACAATTACTGCAAGAAGCAGCTTGTGCAGACTCTATAACCAGGATGCCAGAGTTCAAACCCTAGCTCTACTACTTGCGGTATTTAACAAAACTTGTGTAAGTCACTTATTTTCTCTATGCCTCAGTTTCTTCACCTGCAAATTAGAGATTTAAAAGAAAGAGCCTACAACACAGAGTTAGTGCAAGGCTTTGGTGAATTAGTGCATGCAAAGCCATCAGAATAGTACTTGGCATGCTGTAAGCACTGAATTAGTGTAAGTTTTGATAACCAAGTGTTGGAGAGACTTTTGTTCTGTTTTCCTGTAGACAGAGTTTCTAAGAAAACACTATATTATATAGCACTCTATTATATAACATTATATTTGGCTCTATTATAAACACTGATCTACAACACAGTGATATTCCATCAGTTTCCTGGATTAAAAACTGTATACTTGTTCTGGAAAATAATCTTTCCTTCTAGGCTGCTATATTCAACATTCACCTTAAGCAAATGATTTTTTGAGATTATATCTAAGAAACTATTCAGGTCATTTATTTATGGTTTAAAAGGAAAAATAAGAGGAGGTAAGAGTCATGGAATTGGATTAAGAAGGAGAAGGTTTAAATTCTAAACTTTGTGCAGAAAAATCCCTGAGATTTGTTACCTCATCTGAAAATTGAGGGTGTTCATGCAAAGAAGCTATTTTGGGATTAATTCTGTTGGAACACTAATTCATAATATATGTAATTTTGCGTTCTAGATATAGGAAGAGTAAAATGTAAAAACAACTATTAAAATATCAGCACAAAGCATAGATGAATATTTAATATTAGGGTGAAAAGGGTCTTCCTAAGACATCTCAAAAAAGGAGAAGTTGATTATTAAAGTTCTGAAATTAAGTTTTATAAATCAAAAACTTAAGAAAATGTAAAGGCAAATAGCACAATAGTATTCTTCACAGTATAATAGTCATATAGATACAAAAATATTCAGCAAAATATTAGCAAACCACATTCAACAGTACATTAAAAAGATCATTGGCCAGCCCGGGTGGCTCAGCAGTTTAGCTCCGCCTTCAGCCCAGGGCCTGATCCTGGAGACCTGGGATCGAGTCCCATGTGGGGCTCCCTGCCTGGGGCCTGCTTCTCCCTCTGCCTGTGTCTCTGCCTCTCTCTCTCTCTCTCTCTCTGTCTCTCATGAATAAATAAATAAAATCTTAAAAAAAAAAAAAAAAGATCATTTACCGTGATCAGGTCAGCTTTACTCCAAGGATGCAAGAGTGATTGAATATTTGTGTCTCAGTCAACATCACACACCACATCAACAAAATAAAGGATAAAAATCATATGATAATCTCAATAGATGCAAAAAAAAAAAAAAGAAAGAAAAAGAAAAGCAGTTGACAAGATTCGACTTGCATTTACAATAAAAAAAAACTCAGCAAAGTGGGGTTGAGGGGCACATACTTCAGTATAATAAAGGTCATATATGAAAAACTCACAACTGACATCATACTCAATGATGAAAAGCTGAGAGCTTTCTTTCTTTTCAGAAAAACAGACAAGATGTCCACTCTCACCACTTTTACTCAGCATAGTACTGAATGTTCCAGCCACAGCAATCAGACAAGAAAAATAAATAAGAGACATTCATATTGGTAAAGAAGTTAAATTGTCATTTTTTGCAAACAACATGATACTATATGTAGAAAATCTTAAACACTCCACCTAAAGTCTACTAGAAGTGATAAACAAATTCAATAAAGTGGCAGGATACAAAATTAATACCCAGAAATTGGTAGCGTTTCTATACACTAAATAGTAAAGTAGCAAAAAGAGAAATTAAAAAAAACAACAACATCATATACGATTACATCAATAAGAACAAAATTCTTAGGAATAAACTTAACCGAAGAGGTGAAAGGTATGTATTCCAAAAGCCATAAAACTCTGATGAAGAAATTGAACATGGCACAAACAAATAGAAAGATATTCCACGCTCATATATTGGAAGAATTAATATTGCTAAAATGTCTATATTACCCAATGCAATCTGCAGATTCAATGGATCCCTATCAAAATACTAACAGCATTTTTCACAAAACCAGGACAAATAATAGTAAAATCTGTATAGACCCACAAAAGACCCCAAATAGCTACAGCAATCCTGAGAAAGAACAAAGCTGGAGCTAACACAATACCAGATTTCAAAACATACTGTAAATCTGAAATGATCAAAACAGTATGATACTGGCACAGAAAATTGACACATAGATCAATGGAATAGAATAGAGGCTCCAGAAATAAACCCATGGTTATATAGTCAATTAATCTCTGACAAAGGAGGCAAGAATATCCAACAGGGAAAAGATAGTCTCTTCAATAAATGATGCTGGAAAAACTGAACAGCTACATGTAAAAAAAAATGAAATGGACTACTTTCTGACACCATACACAAAGATAAACTCAAAATAGATTAAAGGCCTTGGATGTGAGACCCAAACCCATAAAAATTTGAGAAGAGATCACAGGCATAATTTATTTGACATCATCCATAGGAAGATTTTTCTAGAGGTGTCTCATAAAGCAAGGGAAACAAAAGCAAATATTAATTATTGGGACTACATAAAAATAAAAAGCTTTTGCACAGAGAGGGAAACTATTAACAAAACAAAAAGGCAACCTACTGAATGAGAGAAGATGTTTGCCAATGCTATATCCAATAAGGGGTTAGTGTCCAAAATATATAACGAATTTATACAATTCAGCACCCAAACAAACAAAAAACAATCCAATAAAAAAAGTGGACTGAGGAATTGAATAGACATTTTTCCAAAGACATCCAGATGGCCAACAGACACATGAGAAGACGCTCAACATCACAAATCATCCAGAAAATATAAATCAAAACCACAGTGAGATGAGACACTACCTTACACGAGGTAGGATGGCTAAAATCAAAATGACAAGCAATCACGAGTGCGGGCAAGTATGTAAAGAAAAAGGAACTCGTGTGCAGTGTTGGGATGTAAATTAGTGCTGTGAAAAACAGTATGGAGGTTCCTCAAAAAAATAAAAATAGACGGGACACCTGGGTGGCTCAGTGGTTAAAAGCGTCTGCCTTCGGCCCAGGGCCTGATCCTGGAGCCCTGGGATCGAGTCCCACATCGGGCTCCCTGCATGGAGCCTGCTTCTCCCTCTGCCTGTGTCTCTGCCTCTTTCTCTGTGTCTCTCACGAATAAATAAATAAAATCTTTAAAAAGAATTAAAAATAGAAATACTGTATGATCTAGTAATTCCACTGCTGCATATTTACCCAAAGTAAAAGAAAATACCAATAGAAAATATATTAACCCATGTGTTTATTGCATCCTTATTTACAGTAGCCAAGAGACAGAAGCAGCCCGTGTCCACTGAGAGCCAAATGGATAAGGAAAATGTAGTATATACAGTATATATATTCATATACATGCACAATGGAATATTGCACAGCTGTAAAAAAGGATGAGATTGCGCCACTGAACACAACATGGATAAACCTAGAGGGCACCATGCGAAAGCACCGTGAAATAAGTGAAACTGAGAAAGATGAATACCATGTGATTCCACTCCTAAGTGGAATTTAAAAAAAAATGTATAAGCAAGCAAAAAGCAGAAGCAAGCCTATAAATACAGAGAACAAATTGATGGTAGCCAGATGGCGGGGGCCTGAGCAAAATGGGTGAAGGGGAGTGAGAGATACAGGCTTCCGGTTATGGGATTAAAAGTCATGGGAACAGAGGCAC
The DNA here is from genome assembly GCF_018345385.1 of Vulpes lagopus. Lineage (NCBI taxonomy): Eukaryota > Metazoa > Chordata > Mammalia > Carnivora > Canidae > Vulpes > Vulpes lagopus. The sequence continues at coordinate 125,759,700 of NC_054825.1, forward strand.
AGCCGCAGGTAAACTGTCGGTGATAGTGCAACAGTGACCTAGTGGGACACATGTAGCTACGCGTGCGGCGAATGCATTATAATGTGGAATTCTTCAAATCACGGAGTCGTACAGCTGAGAGTAATGTAACATTGTGTGTCAAATATACTCAAATTAAAAAAGTAATAAAAAGATGATAAGCATTTAAGCATCTTCACATGGATACATAAATACTAATTCTGTGTGTGCTCATGTGTTGCACACGCAAATAAAGTATCTCTGAAGGGGAGAGGAGGGCAGGGAAGGGATTGGGAAGGAGTCCATGGGGACCTCAACTCTACTGCAACAACATGTTTTTTAAAAGATTTTATTTATTTATTCATGATAGACACTGGGGTGGGGGGGGCAGGGACACAGGCAGAGGGAGAAGCAGGCTACAGGCCAGGAGCCTGATGCGGGACTTGATCCCGGAACCCCGGGGTCATGCCCTGGGCCAAAGGCAGGTGCTAAACCACTGAGCTACCCAGGGATCCCCTCTACTCTTAATTTTTATTTCTTAATCTGTGCACAGTGGAAAGTGGTGATGGAAACATCACGGTTTATTTCATTTTCTGCATGTTTGTTTTCCCTTGTATTTAAAGACATTTTCTTAAGCTGTTCTGTCTCGGATGTTTTTTGTAACACATACAAAAACACGGGTTTTTTTAACAAAAGAAAAAAATAAAGCTGACCACCACTTATAAGGAAAAATATTGAAACTTGTTTTCATTAAAAGAAATAGGAAGCTAGAGAACAAAAAATTTTCTCTAGCAAGTTGAAAAGGACTAAAAAAGTATAGGAATCACCATTGACTAATGTACGGAAATTAGACACCCTTGCACGCAGCTAAAAATAAAAATCATTCCAAACTCTCTGGAGGGCAACTTGATGTACAGACCAAGACAAAGTCATTCCATTTCTAAGTATTTATTCTGTGGAAATAAGCACAGAGAAACAGCAAGTTTTTCATCAAAGGGTGTTCGCTGAGGTTATGTTTTAAAATATAACTGGAAAATTGGGAATTTCCATGTCTAACAACAGGAATCTGGTTGAACACCTATGGCTTGTTCATTAAACAACATTTTCTGTAGGAATGGAAAAAATCAGGTTTTTAAATGACGTGGCAAACGTGTGACATTGCACTGGCTGTAAAAAACCGAGCAAGATAAAGGCTGTGCAGAGCACGTCCTTGGGCGAGGAGGAAGGGACTGTGCACTGAGCACCATGCACCAAGCACCATGCACCAGGCAGTGCACACCGAGCACCACACACTGAGCACCACGCATTATGCACTAAGCACTGAGCACTGTTCACCGAGCACCCCGCACCAAGCACCGAGCACCACACACTGAGCACCACACACTGTGCACTGAGCACCGAGCACTGTGCACTGAGCACCATGCACCAAGCACTGAGCACCAGGCACCACACACCGAGCACCCCGCTCCAAGCTCCGAACACCACACGCTGTGCACCAAGCACCACACACCAAGCACCACATACTGTGCACTGAGCACCGCGCACTGTGCACCAAGTGCCACGCACCGAGCACCCGCACTGAGCACTGTGCACTGAACACCACGCACTGTGCACCAAGCACCATGCACTGTGCACTGTGCACCAAGCACCTTGCACCAGGCACCGCACACCGAGCTCCCACACCAAGCACCGAGCACCACACACTGAGCACCCCGCACTGTGCACCAAGCACCCTGCACCAAGCACCAAGCACCCTGCACTGTGCACTGAGTACCACACACTGTGCACTGAGCACTGTGCACCGAGCACCCCAAACTGCACCCTGAGCACTGCCCAGAGCATGGCACACCGAGCACCCTGAACCATGCACAGAGCACCGTGCACCAAGCACTGCACACTGAACACCCCACACTGTGCACTGAGCACCACATATCGCCCACCAAGCACGGAGCACCACACACTGCCCACTGAGCACCGCGCACTGAGTACCGAGTACCACACACCGAGTACTGAGCACCCTGCACCACGCACAGAGCGTCCCACATCGCACACCGAGAATCGAACACCACCCACCGAGCACCATGCACAGAGCACCACGTACTGTGCACGGAGCACCGAGCACCGAGCACCACGCACCAGGTACTGCGCACCAAGCACCTACAGCTGCCGCATCTGTGCTACAGGACCTCTGTCCCTGCTTTGGAGCTTGGGAGGCCCTGGTGCGTCAGGGCCCGGCCGTCAGGGAAAGCGGCAGGCCCTGCATCTGCAGCCCAGGTGGTGGGCATCAGGGCACCAGGTGACCCCCTGGGAGCCGCACTGACTGCGTTGCTCTGCACCTGCCTCCTCGTGGGATACAGACACACAGCAGGGACCCCCACGAAATGTTTGTGTTAAAACAATAATAAATAGGTAGATAAATAAATGAAATGTCCATTGTTAAAAATAATGGCGATAATAAATAAATGAATAAATGTTTATTGTTAAAAATAATAACAATGATAAACAAATGGATGTTTATTGCTAAAAATAATAATAAATGAATACATAAATGAAATGTTCATTGTTAAAAATAACAATAATAAATGAATAAATAAAATGTTCATTGTTAAAAGTAATAACAATGATGAATAAATAAATGTTTATTGTTAGAAATAATAATAATAAATAAATGTTTATTGTTAAAAATAATGATAAATAAATAAAATGTTTATTGTTAAAATAATAATAAATAATGAATAAATAAATGTTTGCTGTTAAAAATAATGACACTAATAAATAAATGTTTATTAAAAATAATAATAATGATAAGTAAATAAATACATAAAGAAGATAAAATGTTTGTTATTAGAGGTGATTTCGACTTTCCTCGTTTGTGTTTGGGTCGTGCTACTGGTGCTGGTATAAGGTGGAACATTTCAGTCACCAGGATGGAGACCGGCTGAGCGGGCCCGACCCCAGGGGGGTCAACTTCTGTGAGTGCGCTGAGGCCACCAGGTTTCTAGCTCAGGGAAGCTCTGGGGATTCCTCTAAGACATTCTACTTCAGAGACATAGCATATTTCATTCTGTTTTCCTTCTGCTGTCAGGAAAATACTGAATATGATACCTCCATTCCCTTTGAAGTCAGATATCTTATACGATTTCATAATGTGGGATACACACGTGTAGGCCCCTTGATTATGTATCTTCAGCTCATCTAGGAAGATGAACATATAATAAAGAACTTCTATTGTAATGTTCTATTTTGCTGGCAAAATTTCATTTATCTCCCAGTGGAATTCACAAAAATAGTCACAGAGACCATCGATCTAAATTCAATAAGAGATCCAACAGCTACAAATGTCCACAGGAAAGAAAAGAGCAAACAAGTTTACGTAAATTATGTTTTTCTTTATGCTAGTCTTTTCAGTCCTTCATGTATATGATAGAAGTTCTGTCTTTATTTTAGCTACCAATATATTAAACTGTTCTCTAGTTCTCACTAAAGCTACAATATGGGGCACCCGGGGGCTGATGGGTTGACCGTCTGCCCTCAGCCCAGGGTGTCACCCCAGGGTCACAGGATCGAGTCCCACATCGGGTTCCCCACGGGGAGCCTGCTTCTCCCTCTGCCTGTGTCTCTGCCTCTCTCTCTGGGTCTCTCATGAATAAATAAATAAAATCTTTAAAAAAATAATAAAGTTACAATATGAAACTAATGTTTTTGCATATATCAGGAACCAAGTCTAACTCAACAAGCAGCTTCATGTGATAACGTGTAATAAATGCATAAAGGTCCCAAGGGGAAGAGAACATAGACTTTATCATAAGTTAGGAAATTTGAAAAAGGTAATTTGAAAGGGATACTAATAATATATATTTGAAAGCTGTCAAGATAATACATTTAGGATATATAAATAAAGTATTCACAGACTTTGTCCAGGGAGTACCATGTTAAGAATCTTTACAAGGTGAGGTTTTTCACTTTTCACGTATCTATTGATTACAGAGAGACTGGCCTTTTCACTTAAGATTATTCTTACAGTATTCCCAATTTGATTAATATAATAATCATGTTTGCTTTGGTAAATAACCTGTATAATATTTCAGGAATTTTTTAAATTCTTATTTTGGATTTAGCATTAGGAGGTTCTTTATCAAAATATTCTTAGCATCTGTGATATATTCATGGCTTTCTCCTTTAATTTACTGATGCAGTGATTATATTGAAAGATTCCCTGGGTTTGAAACATTCACACATTTCTGGGACAGGCTACTTGGTTATATGGCATTTTTTTTTAATGTACTGTTGTTGCAATTATTATTATATTGCAATTATATTATTAATTATTATTAACTTTAGTTAATAATTTATCAAGAAAATTTGTATCTATAGATGTTTTCAACTTATGAGGGATTGCATCCCAATAAACCTATCATAAATTGAAAATGTACTAAGTAAAAAAAATGCATTTAATGCACTTAACCTAGTGAACATCGTAGCTTAGCTTGGCCTTCCTTGAATACTCTCAGAACACTTACCTTAGCCTACAGTTGTGGAAAACCATCTAACAGGAAGCCTATTTTATAATCAAGTGTTGAGTATCTTATGTAATTTATTTAATTTTTTTAAAGATTCTATTTATTTATTCATGAGAGACACAGAGAGAGGCAAGGGGAGAAGTAGGCTCCCTGCAGGGAGACCAATGCAGGACTCGATCCCAGGACCCCGGGGTCACGACCTGAGCCGAGGGCAGATGCTCAACCCCTGAGGCACCCAGGCGTCCCTCTTATGTAATTTATTGACTTCAGTACTGAAAGTGAAAAACAGAATGGTTCTAAGAATATCAGTTGTTTACCTCGTGATCACATGGCTGACTGGTTGCCGCTGCTTGCTGCCACAGCCAAGATGTCATGCTGCGTATCACTAGCCTGGGAAAAGATTAAAATTCAAAACTTGAAGTATGGTTTCCACTGAATGCATATTGCTTTTCCATCACTGTAAAGTAAAAAAAAAAAAATGTAAGTCCAACTGTACTAAGTCAGGGACCATCTATATGTCTGTAAATAAATTTGGCATATGTGGTTTTTGTTCTAATCGCTCTATACTCTGTTAAGGGTGTGGGTATTAGGCTTAAATTAATTTCATGAAATGAACTGAGGAGCTTTCTTTTTGTCCTATGAGTTGGCTTAGTTAAAATCACTATTTGTGAATACTAATACTAGAATAAGTACTAAGCGTATTAGGTAATATTAATACTAAAATAAATATTAGCATTGAATAAGATTAATATCCATTTTTTAAATGTCACTATCAGTTGACAATCAATATGAACTCAGTGTTTTTTCCCCAATGGTTGAGTTTTATCATCTTCTTAAATCCTTGCAGAGGTTGTTTGTTGTTGTTGTTGTTGTTGTTGTTGTTTGTTTTCTGTTCAATTTTCTATTTCCTCTTGATCAACAGTGATAGATACCTTGCTAGTCAGAACAGGCTATGCCAAGTCGCAGTAACAAAATGTGTATCAGCAGCTGGTTTTTTCCTGGCTGGCCTCACAGTTTGAGATGGGTCAGAAGAGCCGTCCTCCAGCTTGTAGTTATGACATCTGGAATATATGTCTTCTAAAATCATCATATGAGAAGATGGGAGGATTGAGCAGGACACTTGTTGGTGCCAGGCCTTGCAAGTGGCTTGTATCGCTTGTCTTCTCACTCCGTGGGCAAGCTCTCAGTCTTATGGTCCCAATCCAATAATGAGAAATCTCTGTGTCCACGAAGAAGACAGGAAACAGCATCTTCCCATCATAGTACGAGTGTTTCACCAGGAAGTCATCTAGTTTCTCTAGATTTTCAGATTCATTATCTTAGAGTTGCACATAATGTTGTTTTAAAATAATTTTCATTGTAGTCCTCTCTCTAATTATATCTTCTTCATCATTCTTAATTTGGGGTAATTTATTTTATCCCTTTTGTCCTAATTTGGTGCTTACCTGATATTCATCTATTGGTTTTTACAAAAAACAAGCTTTTGGCTTTTATTATTCTCTATTGTTATCACAGATAATTATTGAGTGCTAGTCTAAGTAAGTGAACATTTTGCAGCAATAGGCAAAAGAAAATCCCCACTCCCATGGAACTTGTAATCCTCTGGCTTTCTTTCGGTCTATTTGGTTGTTCTTATATCACAAATTGGGTGCTTTTTCCATTTATCTTTAACCTTTCTTTCTATTTTTAATAAAAACTTCTAAGGCTATAAAATTTCTTCCTTTTTAACTTTTTTTTAAAACGGGTTTTGGTATTGAATCCTCATTTTCTTTTCTTTTTAGATCTTTTTTCCCTTTGGTTTTGAGTTCCTCTTTGATTAGGATTTTTTTTTAAAGGCATATTTTCATTTCCAAGGAGTTAACATTTTCAATAATTATTTTTTAAATCTCTATGTTGAATTACTATCAGAAAATGTAGTCTATAAAATCTCTACTTTTTAAAATTTATTGTTTTCTTTGTAGCCAAGAGCTTGATTAATTTTATACATGTTCCATGAAGCTAAGCAGAAAATATATGTTCTCTGATGTAAAACATGGTTTTTTATAGCTTGTTGATTGTATTATTAAAATAATCTATGACCTTACTTATTATTTGTCTGCTTGAGCTGTCAAATTCTGGAGAAGGTATATTAAATTCTTTTACTATATTTCTTTTAAGATCTAGCTGCACTTATAGAACCTCTTTATGTATTTGATGACTCCATTGTTTTGTGCATAAAATTTAATGCATCAATTATGGGAGCCAATTTTCCTAAGTTTAGGTGAATTGTATGTCTCACCATTAAAGAATGCCTCAGTTCTGTATAATGGTTTTGGTCGTACTGCTGTTGATATTTTCACACCTGCCTTCTGTTGGTATCTACCTGGCATGTATTTGTACATATCTTCACTTTGAACATTTCTTTGCAAACTTGTTTTAGATGGGTTTCATTTTAAAATTATTTTTCAATATGGCCATGATAAAAAAAAAATCAGTGAGAATTGATATTCTTAATTTTATGCCCTCATTATGTCATATGCTTCCTTTATCTTCCTTCCTTGCTACTGTTTTCTCTTTATTACCTGTTCTGCCTATGTCAAATTTTTCCTCATTGCTTTTTCAAATTGGTAATTTAGAATTTTGTCTCTTTCAAATTATGCTTGTCATCAAAGCTCTAAGTCAGTCTATACTTATCTATTATAATATCAGAATATACAAACAACCATGTTGAATCCTACCTACTTTACGTGTTCATTTCTCTCCTCCCCACACCTGAGAATTAGAATGTTTTTATTTCCTCAATCTTCCAGATGTCCTGTTCTTTCCATCTTGCCATTTTTTTTATTCTTAAATTTTAGGAATTTCAATATGATATTCAAACTCTCTCTAGGCAGTAAGTGGGGACATTCACAGAGCACAGCTCATTTGTTTCCTTTTTCTCAGTGATTGCTGTTGCACATATGTTGTCTGGTGTTGTAGTTACTTAATGTGGGAGGGTAAATTGAATCCCTCTAACTCCAGCATGGCTAGAAGTGAAAGTGTATCTTTTTTTTTTTTTTTTTTAAGTAATCTTGCCTAAATTTGGTAAATCCTGTTCATTCATACGCTCAAGTCTCTTGCCATGCAGGGAAATTTAATCTCATAATTTAATTGTTTCTCCCAATTTGCTGCCTTCTGAGTTCCAGGAGGAGTCCCACATGTTGAATTAGTCCCTTGTTGGGTTTCCTGGATCTGTCTCCTATTTTCTTTTCTCTCATTAATTCCACCTCTTTGTATTTTGCTCTGTGTTCTGACACATTTTCCCAGTAGGTTTTCTGCAGACTAATTTGCTGCTCAACAGTAACTGTGTCCTACAGTGAGTTGCTGGCCTGATTGTGTGTCAGGTTTCCTCAGCACCCATGTAGGTCATGCTGTAGGATCTAAGGAGCAGAGAAAACCCTTCAGATGGTCAGAGGCAGAGCAGAAGCTTTCCATCATAGGAATGTAGCAAACAACTCCTTTCCCGACAAGCAAGAATAAAGAAAAACTGTATGGCTGTCATTTTAGATGCATTAGCTTCCTTCTGAAATCCCATGTTATCCAGTCTTGTGGGAAAAGTAAGTCTTTGGATTTTGTACTCTGGATGAGGAAAGAAAACATTAAAAAGTTCTGAGTTAAGAACAAATAAGTGTGGTGTGGTGATTCCATATGCCAGAGTAAGCCCTAAGCCAGCCCAGTAATGAGGATAGCAAGGGATGAGAGGGGTAGGGAAGGTTTTATTTCAGAGGAAGCAGTCAGTGGGAGACCCTCCACTAGAGTGACAAAACTTATTCACAATAGCCGAAAGGTGGAAACAACCCAAATGTCCACCATTAGATAAACAGATAAACAAAATGTATATACATCAATGGATTCAGCCTTTAAAAAGAGGCAAATTTAGGGGCGCCCAGTTGGCTCAGGTTGGCTCAGTGTCCCACTCTTCATTTCAGCTCAGGTCTCAGCCTCAGGGTTGTGTGAGCAGCACTGTTGGGCTCTGTGCTGGGCAGGGAGCCTTCTTAAAATATGTAAAATAAAATAAAAAGAAGGAAATTTTCAAACATGCTACAACAAAGGGAAGCCTCAAAAACATTATGCTAAGTGAAAAAGCCAGATGCAAAGGACAGATGTTGTCTGAATCCACATGAGGTACCTGGAGTAGTTGACTCAAAAGAGACAGAAAGTAGGATGGTGGTTAGCAGGGATAGCAGAAGGAAGGATGGAGAATTATTGTTTCACAGGTACAGTTTCAGTTTAATGACCATGAAAATTCTGGAGATTGATGATGGTGATAGTTGCAAAACAGTATGAATGTACTTAGTGCCCCTCATCTATACACCTAAAAATGTTTAAAGTGATAAATTTTATTATGTATATTTTACCACTATATATATATATATATATATATATATATATATATATATATACCACTATATATATATAATTTCTAAGGAGTTTGATATGGGAAGTCCCTGTACCTTCTGCTCAATTTCGCTGGGAATCTAAAAATACTCTAAAAAATAAAAATCTATTTTTAAAAACAAAATTTATCTAAATTTTAGGTTGTAGTAGCAGCGAGTATGCAGATGAGGACCACAAAAGACAGAAATGTGTTCAGGAAAAAGCCTGGGCATTCTAAAACAATTAACTGGAAAAAAGAACAAAGGGAAGTAATTACGCAGTTACACAGTCATTCAAGGCTATGCTAGTTGACATTGTTTCGAGAAGATAATGTCAGACCCCTGGTATGAATGGGAAGGAGAGTAGGATTAGAACATGTTTTCCTCTTAGTCTACAGAGTTCACCCTAAGTGTGTCTCCCCTTTAAAAAAAAATAGCTTGAGACATAATCGACATACAAAAAAACTGCACATATTTAATGTATTCAATTTGATAAGCTTAGACACGTGTGCATCCCAAATAAGGTAGTAGACATATCCGTCACCTGCAAAAGTGCCCTCTTCCTCCCCAGCCTCGTGAGTGTGTATGTGTGTGTGTGTGTAAAGAACTTTTAACAAGAGGGCAGCTGGGGCGCTCACTTGGTTAAGCATCTGCCTTCGGCTCAGGTCATGATCCCAGGGTCCTGGGATCAAGTCTCCAGTCGGGCCCCCTGCTCAGCCAGGAGTCTGCCTCTCCCTCTCCCTCTGCCCCTCCCCTGGCTTGTTCTCTCTCTCAAATAAATAACTAAAATCTTTTCTTAAAAATGTTTAAGAGAATTCTTAACAAGCAATCTCTCCACTTAATAAATTCTCAAGGGCACAATACAGTAGGGCTAACTGGAGGCATTAGCTGGGCCGCAGATCTCCAGAATTTATTCATCTTGCTTAACTGAAACCTTAGACCCGCTGAACACCAAGTCCCATTTCCGTCTCCCCCAACCTCTCAAGTCACCATTTTTACTCTGCTCCTATGGAAGGTTGACCATTTTGGACACCTCATAAAAGCGGAATCGTGCAGTATTTGTTCTTCCACCCCTGGCTTATTGTACGTGGCATAATGTTAGTGCCACTATTATCAAACAAAGACAACAGGCGTGGGTGCGGCTGTGGAGAACGTGGAACCAGACTGCTGGAGGAGATGTAAAATAATGCAGCAGCTATGGGAACAGTACGGGGGTTTGTCAAAACTCACTTCCATAAATCTATGCCTTCAAGTGGGTAACGGCATCAGGGTTTAAATAATTGTTTTTTTACAGGGATGGTCTAGCACCTCCCCTTAGAACCCAGGGATCTGGGAAATCACTGCTTTGTTGTTGGTCTTTATTGCTTCGGCCAAAACTATTGCCGACTATTAAAAACAAAGCTGTTAGCGTAAACTCTCTCCACACGAAGTAGAATATTCTAGTTTATATCGTTTTAAAAATGATTGGCCTGGGTAACATATCTGAAATCATGCCATTGACATTTTCCGCCTCCCTTCCCTCGCCGTACTTTTTTATGGCTTATTAGTGAAGGTCTGAACATTTAGGAGAGTAATAGGAGAATGCCAATTATTTCGATGCAAAAGAACCAAAACAAAAACTGCTTTCTCTCTAGCTTGACAAATAGTTCAAGAACTCTACTATATGAGTAAGAGCGGGTGCTGTTTTAGTAAACACAAACATAGAGCACCATTAAATCTCACTTAACTGGGACATTTTGAATGAACCACTCTGAGAGAGTGAATGTTGAGGGTAAGCAGCGACCCCCATCTGCTTCAGTGTTTGTCATTAAATGTCTTCCTTGCATTCCTCAGCTGCTTTACATTCCTTTTGGAATCAGGCAGTATGGAAATAAAGTCAAACCAAAATATACGTCATTTCTCCACCTTTAGTGAGGGTTACAGGAAGCACGGTTTGATGTGAGACCACTGGAAGCGAGTTCAGACAGGCCCGCGCCTCTGACCTCCGGGCCTGGGGACATCGGTACCGCAGAGAAGCCTAAAGCCTCAGAGCAGCAGGATCGGGCCTGAGCCCTGGGAATGAAGTCAACTGCTTGCTCCCGAGCCAGGTGCTGCTTTGTCTGGGAGAATGTGGAAAACACAATTTGGAATGGGGACGAGGTTCCACCCTTTCGGGGGACACCTGGGTGAGGAAAGAGGCAGAATAACACGCTGACATAATCATCTGCTCCTCTAGAGCTGTCCCTGCACGTGGCCAGGCCTTTCCAACCCCCCAGCAGAGGTTCCAGCAGGAGATGCCCGAGCTCCACAATACTCTGGTCCCGCTCATGGAAGAGGTGGCAGTGTGGCCACGGGGGAGCAGAGGGATTCTGAGGGACCGACAAGAAGGTCAGGACATTCTGCAGACAGCAAAGGAGAAGGGGGCCCCTGAGCTCTGGGAGTTTGTCAGGGGAGGCGGGAGCCTGGGGAAGGTGAGGCTGCGTGATGTGCCTGGGGAAGAGGGACTCCAGGCATGGGTCTGCAGCTTAGACAAGACGTCATCTGTCTCCCCTCATGAGGAAAGTGCACCTTCCAGGCAGAACGTGACCGTGTGGACAAGGACGGGGACCATCCCAGACAGAGAACCCATGCAGTCCGATGACGGCAACGGCTTCCTAATGCTCTGGTGCCACCTTCGGCTCCAACATCTGGGGACCACTTAGAGAGTGGGTGAACATGGTCAGGAGAGGCGTGGCGGTGACTCAGCCTAGGGAGAGGGATGCTTGCCGGTGGGGTTAGGTATATTTAGAGAAGCAGCATATATGTTTGCACGTTGGGCATGTAGACTGGCATTCCTTTCATCCCTGTCTCGAAGTTCAGTGAGCTCAGGAGTTACGGTTGCTTTCATTCACCATTGAATCACCTGGACCTTCCAGGTGCAGGGCACCTGGAAAATGCAGAGTCAAGTAGAAATACACAAAATCTCCATTAAAATCTGCCACTGTGTGGCACTGAATAAGAGATCTTATTAATTTTGATTTGATATTCTTATCTCTAAAATTAAAAAGAATCTCTACCTCAGAAGGTTGTCATGGGGATTAAATGAAAAAATAAATAAATAAATGGTCATTAAGCAGACCAGGTGAGGTTCCCTCCTGTTCCCCCCCCCCTTTTTTTGGAGGCTTTGAAATGCTTGCCTCCCCATGGCTCTCTTTGAAGTCTTCACAGGTAATTGTAATAAGACCTCACAAATTCCTGAGAGCTGCATTTGCCGTTCTCTAGGTTTTCCCTAGAAGCCATGATTACTGCAGGCAAGGTTCTGAGGTGGGTGCTGCTGTCAAAGATGGTCTACCTGTGTGAATGACTAGATGACTAGGTAGTGGTCGCTAAGTGCCTGGAACTAGCGCCTGGAACTAGACGACCCCCAGCGGGGGTGCATTTTACTGGGTGGTGACTAAGCCCATTGAATTCTCAGTCTTAGGGTTTTTAATTATGAAGTACCAGAGTCAACTAGCAGTAGGGGAGGCTTTATTCAACAAACACTTCTTGAGCTTCTACTACTTCCTAAATATTCTTCTGGGTGATGATAATATAGCCAGTGAACAAAATGAACCAATTTCCTGCCCTCCTAATAGTCATACTCTGGTGGGAGGCACAAACACATTACTGTATTTAATTGATTTGAAGACATGGATTTTCCCCACATTTTTAGATTTCTGAAAATGGACTGCATCTTAAAGTCGCTGGCATCTTATAACTACAGTCAGATAGGCAGCAGACACAGTCGTTTTCCTATGTGATCTTAGTTATATCTGTTTATAACTATAAACACGATTGAATTACGTGCACTGATGGTACTGGACACGCAGAGTTTAGATACTGTTTAAAATGTCTACAAAAGATGGTATTCTTATATGGCTGAAAAAGAAGTTATTGTGTAGACAGCCAGGCTCAGAAATAGAGAAATGAGACATAAATTTGACATTAGAGAAGCAAGTAATATCATTTAAAGAATGACCACAATTCCATATTTCTTACCTTATGGGTTTGAAGAAAGGAAGGCACCCACAAGTAGATGAAGCTGTCTTATACTTCACTAGTGAGACTGTGGCACTGACACTGAGTATGAGTTGAAGACTATATCAGAATATTAAATTCTGAATGTAAAGATGTCTTAGATATAACTTAACTGATTTATTTTGCTTACAGTTTTGTGTGTGTGAAAGATGACTTAAAAAAAAAAACTATGCCTAAATAAGTCTGAAAGAGTCCTTTCAATGAGTGTAAAATAAAAATTCTAAGTGATAAGAAAGATGATGTGAATTTTGTCAGGGTTTCTCTTTCTTGATGGGTGTGTAAAATAATGGCACATGTTTCAACCGATAACATCTCAGAGTTGCTGAAACTCAGTAGCTCTATAATGTCAGTGCTAAGTGCCATAAAGGAAAATAAAGCAGATAAGGGGATAGAGAGTAATGGCCAGATTATGCTATTTTTGGATGTGGTGTTCAGGGAAGGCCTTTCTACTGAAGAGACATTTGAGCAGAAATCTGAAAGAAGTGAGAAAGTGAGCCATGCAGTTATCTAGGGAAGGGCTTTTCCACCTGAAACTACAAAAGCAAAGGTTGTGTGGAGAGAGCATGTGTAAAGTGTTTAAAGACTCAAAGAAAGTTTCCTGTGGCTGGAGCATAGCGAGGCAAGGGGAGAGTGGGGTCAGAGAGGTAGTGGGAGGTGTGCATCATGGGAACCCTTGTAGAACATGGCAAGGAATATTGGATTTTATTGGATATTATTAAAGGCGATGGAAAGTCATTGAGGATTTTTAACACTCTGAATACTGCGTGAAGAATTGAATAGAGGGCAAGGTAGGAGATTACGACAATAGTCCAAGGAAGACATGATGGCAGATTATAATAGAATATTTGTGCTGAGACAATGGTGGATTTTGAGTACACTTAGGAAGTGAAATTCATAGGACTTGTTGATGGGTTATATGTGGGGAAGTGAGAGAAAGCAGGAATCAGGGAAGGCTCCTGAACTCCTTATTAATGGTGGCGATTTTATTGAAATGGGCAAGACTGTAGGAGAAATAGAATTTTGGAGGGTGTTGGAGAGGGAATTCGGAGATCAGGGCTTTGATTTTGGACCTGCTGAGCTTCAATACCTAAGAGGAAAAGGAGAGGACACAATCATATACAGGAAGCCTTGGTAGGGGAGAAGCTCATACAATTAGGACATGAGGGAAATAAGGAGGATTTGGAGGCCAAATGAAGAAAGTGTTTTGAGAAGACTAGTCCACCACGTCAAATGTTGCTGAGAGGTCAGTTAAGACGAGGACTTGGGAACTGACCTTTGAGTTCACCAGTGTGAATGTCAACAGTGGGAATTGCTGAGAAAGTTTCAGTGGAGACATGGGAATACAACCTGACCAGAGTAGATTCCAAAGAAAAAGAGGTGAAAGGTGAAGAAAACAAGACTATGAAAAGAAATGGTACATGTGATATTTCGAGGAAGAAAAGAGAAATGAACGGGTCAGGTAATGGAGGAGGATATGAAGTCAAGAGCTTTTATCTTTTTCCCTTTTTTAAAATTATGGTGATTATTACAGCATATGGTGGTGGCTGATGATGTGAATAATTCAGTAGAAAAAAGAAACTGAAAGAGAGATTTTTGGGGAGTAAGCAAACAAGATGGGATTCCATCTACAAGTGGAGAACCTGTGTAAGGAGCCTTGGATAGGAGCTCGGACAGTTCAGCCACAAAGAAAAGTGAGTGATTATTGTCCAGACCCATGTAACACCGGGAGACAAGTCGTGAGTCTCTTGTGGTTTCACACATCTTGCAAGCAGAGGCGCTGACTCATTTTGTTTCCAAATATCTTTTTGAGGATGTTGGTTTAATGAACAACCTTGGAAAACGGAGCTACTGTCTCCCTCAGAGCAGAGATCAGGCCTATGATAAATGATACAGGTCTCTGGTTTCAGGGCTCCTCTCCCGTAACGTAGCCTATAGCATGTCCAGGCACCCATCTGGGCTCATCCGTGAGGGGCATGGGGCAGGCATGCTGAAGCTCATGCTGCTTGCTGTGTTATGAGTAATAAAGCGCTCCGTCTCTGACGCAGGAGGCCTGCGTTCTTTGCTGGCCTTCATGGCACTGTGGAGGGCTCACTAGTTAGCCTGCACATAGGGTAAAATCTCAGACTATCTAGGGTCCTCGGTATATGGTGGCCAATGTGGTGATGAGAAAATGAGGACATGCCCTCCTAGATAAAATACAAGGCAGAGTTAGAGGCTAAGAATGAAATTGCGGAAGGTATTCCAGAGGTTAAAAGACAGAAGAGAAAGCATGATATAGACATTTCCGGGAGTGAAGACATCGAGGAGATATAATAACGTTGCCAAATCGTATTGGGGGCATATTCGAGTATATCTGGACATTATAAAGTGCCAGCAGCCTGCATAGCTGTTCATTTTTCTCCAGCCACTTCCAGCAACTATGGCACAAAGGGCAAGAGGCAGGACATCAGATTTAGGTAGGAGGTAGGGTTTGACCCAGGGTGGGACTGCCGACCAACGCTCTTGGTGGGCTTAGTTGAAATAGACTTACTATCCTGCATGATCTGGGGAGGCATAAGGAGTGGTTTACAGCAAGGTGTCTGGAGTTTTGGAGATGGTGATGCTATCATGGGTCATAGGTCCCTGCATGGTTGTTGACGTCACCAAGAACGATGACCAAAGTAGTGGTTGAGAGAAAGGTGATAAATCAGATAAAAGTTCCAATGAATGAGGGGAATATTGTAGTGGAAGGAGGTGATGTGGCCGGATCAGGGTGACCGCTGGCCTGGGCGGTGGGTGTCTGCACCGCAGCACTAGGGGAACTCAGCCTCGCTTGAACTAGCCTTGGAAAATGGCTCCCGTCTTTGCATTTGAGAAAAGGACACCCCTCCTGTGGTTGCTGCACTTCTCGCACAGCTTTGTATAGGCCCCGCCTGCACAATAAACTGTGAGTGGGAATCACATGGCATATACTTCCCCAAAATAGTTTTTTTTTTGGGGGGGTTATGTATTTGTTTCAAGGAACAGTGCCCTTTTCCCCTCTAGAAACGGTGATAAGAAGCAAGGCCGTGGACCCCCGCCGTACCCCAAGACCAAGTGGTCAATGGAGTATAGGCAACCCAAGTCATCACTTGTCAGGGTTGAAGAGGAAGCCGAGCGCTCAAGGGCAGTCAGGCTACAATGAGAGCAAGCAGGTCCAGGGAGGAGTTCAAAGACATGGACTATCTAACCAAGGATGGACTGTGAGGACCAGAGGATAAAACAGGTTGATGACCTGGGTCAGGTGGAAGATTGGGCAAAAATAAGAGTCATGCAGAGAAGAATTCCAGCTTTTGGGATCATCCCAAAAGCTTGGCTATGTGATGAGATGTAGAGCCTTATAAAATTAGTCCTGGTGGTCTCTTGGGGCTTTCAAACCTTTCGATTATAGGTTTGAAACATATAAAAATATGTTTCACACTATAACCCAGAACACACACACACACACACCTGCAGCAAAAATTCCATGAAACCACTTATCTTATTCTTTCTATATACAACATAGGCTGGTATTTGCTATCCAATTCTATTCTGTTACTAAAAATACCTGAGCCCCTTTGGGACCCCTATGGATGGTTGGGAGTAGAGAATATAGAGATTCTGAACAAGTAGAAACCCAAGGGTGGAGAGGGGGAGCGAGTAGTGGAGGCATAAGCGTCCTGTCACTACAGCAGCTTGCCAGTCACCAGAACTTCTAGGGCCCAGTATGGCTAGTGTGGGATCTCCACACTATAGTAAGTGCCTCCCACAGATCTTCCTGAAGCCAACTGAGACAGTTCTTCATCTTCCTTCTCTCCACCTCCACCGTGTTTTACAGTGAAGTCGTACTACCTGGTTAGGCTTCACATATTGGCGACCTTGGGAAGCAGAAAGAACCAATCAGCAGTGACTATGAAGCACATTGCCTCACCCCTACTGGCAGTAGGTAAATGGTAACAAACACGGGAACAAGACAAGCCAAGTTTACCTGCTCAAGCAGGGATTCTGTGCATGTGAATCACCGGGGACGCCTGGGATAGTGTAGACTCTGCTTCAGGAGATCTGCGGTGGGGCGGTTGTGCTGGTATACACACTGCACTATGAGAAGAAATACTCTAGAGTAGGAGAAAGGAACATGGAAAATTCTCTGTGAAGAGTCAGATCATGAATTATTTGGCCTTTGGGGACCACTCAGCCTCTGTCGTAACCACACAGTCCTGCCGCTGTAGCGTGTAGCACAAAGCCATAGACAATACTTAAAAGTGTACCTATGCTCCAGTAGAACTTTATTTGTAGACCCTAAAATTTGAATTTTACATCATTTTCATGTGTCATGAAATATTATTTTTCCTTTTTCCCCCCCAATCATTTAAAAATGTAGAAACCATTCTTACAAAACGATGTGGCCAGCCAGATCTGACCCATAGGCTGTTTGCAGGTCCCTGTTCTAACGGTGTCCATTAGCTTTCTCTATGTGGCATCCACCACTTTCCCATAACCTCCATTTAGGGGGACACAGTGGAGGGACACTGCCCTTGTCTCCACTTATTATAGTCTTAGTGGGTCCCTGAGTAACATGGTATCCTGACCAAAGGATGACCCAAACTACGTCATTGTCTCCCAGAAATGCATTTGGCTCTTGGGTGAAGTGACCTAAGGACTTATGATACTTATTTCGTAATAAGTAGTGGTGGGACCCAAAAGAGATCATCTGCTAGTTCCTCCTGCTACTGAGACCCAGGAAGCAGATAAGATCATTTCTTTCTGGAGAACTATCTCCCTATAGAATAATTAACATTCGCATCTTAAGCTTTTCTAGATATAACCTATGCTGGTTTATGCATTACCCTGTAATTCCAAATTCATAATTTTTCTCCACTATAAAATGGATCTTTAAATATTTTTCTTTACCAGCTAGTACAATGTTAATCAAGTTCTGTCAGTAGGTAGCAATAGAGGCATTGTGGGAGGAAAGGGTCTGGCTTCTGGTCCTCGTGTACCCATTTGGCAAGCAGCGACAGTGTAGACAGGTGTCCCTGCACCAAGCTCCCTGCATCAGAAACCTCTCCAGCCTTTGGCTTCTGTAGCCGGGGAAGCTCCCCAACACCAGGATCCTGCAGTGCCCTGCAGCCTGAGGCCCTAGAGCCAGAGGCTGTCCCTGGAAGCCCCCTCAGGTGGTTTTGCCTCTGGCAAGACATACCCCTGTGAACAGCTCTCCTCAGCACTCTCAAGGGTAGATTTCTGGCAAGTTCCAGAGGGCAAATTTCTAGCAAGCTCCACTGGTGTGGGATTCTCTGCCATCCATTTAGTCGTACCGTGCCCTCCCCAACATGGCCTGGATCTCTGGTTTGAAGGGGGACAGATCTTCCTTGGATGTCCACCTCGGCTCCAGGGGTGGTCGCTGCTCCTCATGTCTGCCGTTCCCTAACAGCTCCCTTCTTACTACCAGCCCCTTTAATTCTGAGGCTTGGAGTAACAATTCTTTAGATTAAGCTTGTCTCGTTGAAATGAGACTTTCTGTGCACTTTCTGTATCCTGTTTAGACTCAGACTGATATATGACTAATTTAATCTCCAAAATGATTATACCAATTTACCACTTTACACCAGTAGTATATGAGAATCTCCATTTCCTCAACTCCTTGAATTGGAAGATTTTTAATGATTGCCTATTTGATGAGTTTAAAATTGTATTTCCTTGAATCTTTAATACATTTATTCCTGATCAGAAGCCCCTTTTGGCCAATCTCCTAAAGTAGTATCTGCAGCAGATATACTTTCGTATACCAGCCAGAGGTCTCCCTCCTTGGGGCTTCAGTTAATCATCTTCTTGACAGTATGCTACACGAAGTACCTTGAAGCAGGAAGGCATTCTTTTCATAACCAAAGATTCCAGGCCCAAATCTGATGACCATGCTAGACTCAGATTCCTATGGCCTATAACTTAAAAACCTCAGATTTGCCATTATTAACATTTTTAAAAAGATTTAAAATTTATTTATTGGAGATAGACATCTAGCATGAGACAGAGCACGAGAAGGGGGTGGGGTAGAGAGAGAGGCAGACTCCCCGTTGAGCAGGGACCCTGATGCACGGCTCCATCCCAGGACTCTGGGACCATGACCAGAGCCGAAGGCAGACGCTTAACCAACTGAGTCACTCATGCACCCCATCGTTAACACTTTTGCACACTTGCTTTAACACACACTCTTTCCATATTTGCCTGTATGTATGCCTACATATGCATTATATACATATACACATACATATTATACATATTTTATTACTTTTAGACTCATTCAAGAGTGAGGTATAGTCTTCACACCTCTTTACC
The DNA here is from genome assembly GCF_018345385.1 of Vulpes lagopus. Taxonomy (NCBI): domain Eukaryota; kingdom Metazoa; phylum Chordata; class Mammalia; order Carnivora; family Canidae; genus Vulpes; species Vulpes lagopus. The sequence goes on from NC_054825.1 coordinate 125,778,976, forward strand.
CCTAAATATTTCCATGTGTATAACTTAAAAACAAGGACAATATCTTCTGCAATTATAGTGCAGTTCATTTGTAAGAGGACATTTAAGAAGAATAAATTTTGTTGTGTAATACATAGTCAATATTTAAATAGTCCCCAATGTTTCCCCTAATCCAGGATCTGATAGAGGATCATGAACCACATCTAGTGGCCATTCTGCTTTAGCCTCCGTCAATCTGGAACAGTCCCTCAGTTTCTCTTTGTATTTTACAACACTGATATTTTTGAGCATGACACAGTTGTTTCATACATTAATTCTAAGTTTGATTATGTCTGATGTCAGGTTATTCATTTTTGATAGAAACAATACAGAAATTATAGTATGTTCTTTTCAGTGCCTTGTATCAGAAGGCCCCTGACATTAGTTTGTCCTAATATTGGTCATGTCAATTTTGATCTGTTAAATTGGTGTTTGTCAGTTTCTCCATATGAAGTTATCATTTCTCTTCTTTGTAATTAATATGTTTTCTGCAGAAAATACTCTGGGACTGTATTTTTTCTCTATCTTTCCTTCCCCAATATCATGTTTTATATTTCCCTTCTCCCACAATGAAACCCTGGTTCCCAACAAAATCAATACATTTATTCATCAGCTCTAGTCTATAAACACATGCAATAGGATTTTATAATTAACACATTAAAGCCACTAAGAGCAACAAAGTTGTTACTGAGTATAGTTCAAGAATTCTTTGTGATTTTTTTTCAATAGATTATATCCTATTGAAGATATATAAAGTAACATGTTCAAAGTTACTTGAATTTTGGTTTTCTTTTAGTAATTATTTTATTTTGATATACTTTTAGGTTTGTTTCTGTTTACATATTAGTTAATAATTTACTTTTTTGTCCTTTTAATTTTTATGTTTTGAGTATTTAAAATATTACATGGTTCACCCAGTTCCTATCAACCTCTAAAGGAAACCAATTTTATAAGTTTGTGGTTTGTTTTTCCTGTTTCTCTTTGCAAATATAAGCAGATACATGTATATATTCTTGTTTTTCTTCTTATACAAAAGGTAGCACACTATACAAACTTTTTGCACCTTGCATTTTTCCATAAAAGTCTATATAGGGGGATCCCTGGGTGGCGCAGCGGTTTGGCGCCTGCCTTTGGCCCAGGGCGCGATCCTGGAGACCCAGGATCGAATCCCACATCAGGCTCCCGGTGCATGGAGCCTGCTTCCCCCTCTGCCTATGTCTCTGCCTCTCTCTCTCTCTCTCTCTCTGTGACTATCATAAATAAATTTAAAAAAAAAATTAAAAAAAAAAAAGTCTATATAGGTTCACAGAGATCCTTCTCACTCTTCACAGCTTCATGGTTCACCATTGCATGGATATATCAGTTTATTCAACCAATTTCTTATGTATCGGCACTTAGATCATTTCAATATTTTCCAGTTACACAAAATACTACAATAAAAAATATTATATTTATGATACTTTTTATTTTTTGAGATATAGCTTTGAGATAAATTCTTAAAAATGGTGTTTCTGTAACAAAGAATAAATGCAGATGTAGTTTTTAAAAGATATAGCTACATTCTCTTCTATAAAACGTACACTATTTTGCATTCCCAAGAGCAATATATGAGAGTGTCCTAGGCCAACATTTGAGACAAGTATTTTCCTATCACTTGAAAAATCTAGTCCATTAGTTAAAGAAGGCCAAGAAAAGGAGTTGGGTTAGGCACGCTTCCTGTGGTGGTCTCTACTGGGAATCATGAGAAATGAATGAAATAGAGAAAAGAGTCAGAAACAGACCAATGCATTTGTTGAGTTAAACATAAATATGATATTTGAAACCTGTGTGGAAAAGATACATTTTTCAACAACTGTTGTTCACTAAGTGGTTAAACATTTGGGGGGAAAAACTGGTCAGACAGCAATTGCAGACTGTGCTATTTAGACAAACTCTGAATAGATCAACTCCTGATGGAAATAACTAAAGAGCCTGGATAAAATGTAAAAAATAGCTTTCTCAAAGTGTAGAAGATATGATGAGACAGTGAAAACTTTCTAGGCCCAACCTAAAAAAATAAAATAAAATAAGAACTAAGATAATTTCATTAACTCAGAAATGCCTTTGCTCTTAAAGAAGGTTCTGATTCTTGAAATGTAGCTTAGTTTTGACAACTCATGGGGTGAGGGGAAAGGAAACAAAAACCTATAACTCATCCAAGATAGGAACTTTCCCAACAATAAACTGGCACCCGCATTGGGCTATACCATCAGGGCAAGGGTGAATCAGAAGTTAAAATAAAACAAAACTCCAAAGTAGAATTAAAGCCCAAGTTCAAATTACTTGAAGTAGTTTAATATAGCCATAGTCTGGCAGTGCCCCCAAGTGTTTGACAGAAGCAAATATAAATCCTCTATGGAAGAAGGCACTTTCATCTAAAGTCTCTATTTCCACAAAAATTTTGCAAATATAATATTACATATACAAAAAATGATAAGCAAATAAGAAAATGAAATTCTATGAGTGAGAACCAATAGAAACAACAAACAACAGAAACAGAGCACAAAGACTTAAGGTATTAGAATTATCAGACAAAATCTAAAACAACAGTACCCACTATGTTTAAAGAAATAAAAAAGGGATCCCTGGGTGGCGCAGCGGTTTGGCGCCTGCCTTTGGCCCAGGGCGCGATCCTGGAGACCCGGGATCGAATCCCACGTCGGGCTCCCGGTGCATGGAGCCTGCTTCTCCCTCTGCCTGTGTCTCTGCTTCTCTCTCTCACTGTGTGCCTATCATAAATAAATAAAATTAAAAAAAAAATAAAAAAAAGAAATAAAAAAGCTTGAAGATGTCTGTAAAGAGAGAAAGTTATAATAAATGAAATTGCAGATTCAAAAAATATGAAATAGAATCTCTATATTAAAAAAAATTAAAACTAAATAGATACCTATTTTAAACCCTATACAAAAATTTGCTCAAGATGAATCATAGGCTACACACAAAAATCAAACACATATTGTTTAGAAAAAAACATATGGGGGATCCCTGGGTGGCTCAGTGGTTTGGCGCCTGCCTTTGGACCAGGGCATGATCCTGGAGTCCCAGGATGGAGTCCCACGTCGGGCTCCCGGCATGGAGTCTGCTTCTCCCTCTGCCTGTGTCTCTGTCTCTCTCTCTCTATGTCTATCATGAATAAATAAATAAATCTTAAAAAAATATGACAATATCTATATTTGTAATTTGGTGGTAGGCAAAGTTTTCTTAGGTCATAGAAAATAATAAGCATAAAGGAAAATGTTGGCCAATATTTTTAAATTACTGCTTATCAAAAGACATTATTAAGAAGATATATAGACAAGGCCACAAACTAGGGGAAAATGTTTGCAAAGCACACAAGAGATTGGTAATCATCATTTATAAATAACTCCTGCAACTAATAATAAAAGGATAGTAAGCGCAATTTTCAAAACAGACAAAGAGTTTGAAAATAAGACAGCTATCAAAAAGGAGGTAGATGAATGGCTAAGAAGTTAGAATGCATATCCAGCAAAAATATTTAACACTAAATATTAGTGTTAAACATATCTATACAAAGTAATGAAGAATGATAAAAATTACAAATATGACATAAACATAAAAGACTTTCCTCATTTTTAAAAAAGATTTATTTTTGTTCATTTATTCATTCATTCATGATAGACATGAGAGAGAGAGAGAGAGGCAGAGACACAGGAGGAGGGAGAAGCAGGCTCCATGCCGGGAGCCCGTCATGGGACTTGATCCTGGGACCCAGGATCAGGCCCTGGACCAAAGGCAGGCACCAAACCACTGAGCCACCCAAGGATCCCTGACTTCCCTCATTTTTAATATCCTTATGATAATCAACTACTTAAAGCAAAATAATAATATATTATTATGTGTCTTGGATAGATCTTTTTAAAAAATGACCTGAAAAAAAGGCATGCTGATTAAGAAGGTAAAGCTGTCTTAATTCACAGATGACATGGATGTATATTTATATGCAGAAATTTTTAAGGAACCCATCAAAAGATTATTAAAATAATAGTTTAATGTACCAATGTTACAGGATACAAGTTCAATATGCAAAACTCAATAAAATTTCTCTATAGTAGCAAGAAAGATTGAAAATGAAACATTTTTGAATACAATTTACAATAGCATCAATAAAAAGTGAAATACTTAGGAGTATATTAACAAAATACATGCCACACCTATATACTAAAATCTGTAAAACAGCACTGAAAGAAATTTAGAAGATCTAAATATGCAAAGATAAACCAAGTTAATGAACTGAGAAACCAAATATTATTATCATGTTAATTCTCCCCAAGTTGAACTATGGATTTAATTCAGTCCCAGTAACTCTGGGAGTTTTTAAAAAGAATTTGATAGGCTAATTCTAAAACTTATTTGGAGATACAAAAGACCTAGAATAGCCTGAAATAATTTTGAGAAGAAGAAAATTGGAGGGCTTCTACTTCCTGGTTTCAAGATTAATTATAGTTAAATTAATCAAAATAGGGAGGAATTTATGTAAAGATAGACAGATTAATAGAACAGAATAGAGTTCAGAAGGAGATCCATACATGTATGATTAGTTAGGTTCCCAAAGCAATTTAATGGAGAAAGAATAGTCTTTTCTACAAATCATGTTAGAAAAAGTGAATATCTACTTGGAGGAAAAAAATGAACCTCAATCCTTACCTTGCACCACACAGATATTAACTCAAAACAGATCACAAGAAAACCCAAAAGCATAAACTTCTGAAGAAAACCAGAAGTGCAAGTCTTGATGCTCTTTTGGGTAGGCAAAGATAATACAAGATAAAGAACCTGCTAACTCTAAAATTTAAAAATTATAATAATCTAGACTTCATCAAAATTAAAATTTTCAAAAAAACATCATTCAAATCAGTTTCAATTCTGCCAAGACAATGTAAATTCCCTAAAAACTCATTCCTCCTATTGATGACAATAGTAAACTATAAAGAAAATATTTGAAATAACCACCCAAGAGCTCTGAATAGTAAGAGTAAAATAGGCATCACATGGAGAGGAATCAAACTCACATAACTGTCTGGCACAGGACCAGTTTACTGTGATGGTTGTTGTTATTTGCAACTTTCCAAGATTGAGCCACAGTCACAGAACAGTGTGAGCAGTGAAATTTCCCAGAGAAAGTCTGACATATTTCTTGGTAAAGGAAAGGTGGAAAATAGCCTAAGCAGACTGGAGAGTGAAGAAGAATCACGAACAGGAAAGAGCTGGAAAAGAGAACACTTAGTGCCTATGAATACAAAAAAAAAAAAAAAAAAAAAATCTCTGCCAATCCCTATATGCATGAAACAGAACAAAACAGCACAAAAAAGCTAAAAGAAGTATACTGAGATTTGGACTACCACCCAAAGAGGGTAAGAAGAGGTTACTATCTGAACCTAACTAGGTTAGCTGTCTTTTAAAAGAAAACTATCAATATTCTCCAGAGGATTAGAACAGAACCCAAAATCTACACATCCAATGAGTCATGATATCCAGGATACAATCCAAAATTACTTGCCATAAAAAATAATCAGGAAAATATGGCCCATTCTCAAGAGAAAAGACAATCAACCGAGGCCAACTCTGAGATTATCAAGACATCAGAGCCATCAGAAAAGGTTTTTATAGCAGTTCTTCTTATAACTTTCAATGAAGGAAAGAATGAACATACCTGAAATTAGTAAAATAAAGGCAATCTCAGTGAGAACTATATTACAAAAACTAACCAAATGGAAAGTTTTAGAAGTAAAAATACAATAGAAATAAGAATTTCACTGCCAGAATATAAACAACCAAAGAGTTTTTACTGAAGTGTAAATTAGATCAATAGAGACTTTTCAATATGAAGAACAGAGATAAAAAAGATAAAAAAGGAAGAACCTCAGGGACCTGTGAGAAAATATCAAAAGGTTTAATGCACATGTAATTGGAATCCAAGGAGTATAAGAAAAAGAGATCAGGACAGAAAAAAAAAAATTGAAGCAATAATGGTCAAAAACTTACTAAATTATGTCAAAGATGTAAATTAACAGATTCAAGAAACTCAGAGAACTTCAGACAGGATAAATTCAAAGAATACCACACTAGAAACATCCTAATCAAACTCTGTAGACACTGAAGACCTTGTTTCTTAAGGTGTTAAAAAATGACATATTCATAAGGAGTAGCAGTGATCTGAATGACTGAAGATTTATCATCAGAAACCATGCAGACCAGATGACATGGAACAACATCTATAAAGAACTGGAAGGGAAAAAAATCATCAATCCAAAATTCTATATCCAGCCAAGATATCCCTCAGTATTAAAGCAACAAGAAGACCCTTTCATATAAAGGAAAACTAAAATAATGTGTTGTAAACAGCCTTGCACTATAAAACCTGCCAAAAGAAGTCCTCCAGACTGAACAAGTGATGCTAGGGGGAAATTTGGATTTTCGATCAAATAGCAAATATTAGAAATATTAAATATCTGAATAGATATAAAAGTCTATTTTTCTTCTTCAGTGTTTTAAAATATATGTGACTTTTTAAAGCAAAAATTATAATATTGTCATATACTGTTTTCAATGAATATAGATATAATACATAGGATATCTGTAACATAAACAGTGGAAGGGGAAGGTAAGCAATCTGTGTTGTTGAAAGGTTTCTATATTTTACATAACGTTGTTAGTACGATATTAACTAAGCAAATTGTGGAAGATGATTGATTGATTGATAGATATCCCTAGATCAACCCTAAAAAATATGAAAAGAAGTATATTTAAGAAGCTAAGAAATAAATAAAAATGGGATACTCAAAAATATTAAAATAATCCAAAATTAGGCAGAAAAGGGGGAACAGGGGAATTAAAAAAAAGAGTTAGGGAAAAAACCAGAAAACAAATAATAAATTGGCTGATTAAATCCATCTATGTCAAAAATTATATGAAATGTTAACTGAAGCCTAAACACTTTCAATTAAAAGAAAGATATTGTCAGATTGGAGCCCAAAAAAGATCCAACTAGCTCCTGCCTATAAGGAACACTTTAAAATATAAAAGCATTTTATATAAATATAAGATTAGGTTGAAAATAAGTAGAAAGAATATACTGTGCAAAGAATAAGGGTAAGAAGACTGGAATGGTTACGTTAATAACATAAATAGACTCCAAGACAAAGTTTATTATCAGAAGTAAAGAGAAACATTTCATAATGATAAAAGGGACATATGGTAGGAAGAAACAAATATGTACCCAGTAACTGAACCTCAAAATATATGAACATACAAAAATGTATGGTGTGTTCATGCAATGTAATACCACTTAACAATAAAAAGAAGATGTGCAGATGGCAAATAAACATACAAAAATGTTCACACCATCATTAGCCATTAGGGAAATGCAAATTGAAACCACGGTGTGATACTACTACACATCCACTAGAATGGGTAAAGTGATAAAGATTTGCCACACCAAGCATTTAGAAAGATATCAAACAAATGCAGCACTCATGTAAATTTGTATAACCACACTAGAACACAGTTTTTACAATTTCTTATGAAATTAAATATATACCTACCATATGATCTACCAATTCTATTTTTAGAATTTTAGCTTTGAGAAATTAAAACAAATGCCCATATAAAGACTACACGTGAATGATTATATGCAGCATTATTAGTAATACTCCAAACCTTGAGCTATCCTAAATGTTTGAAAACAGGTGAACAGATAAAAAAAAGTATGATACATTCAGTAAATGTAACACTAAGAACAAAAACAAAAAAAAGGAAGTGAATTACTGATACTTGCATATGTGCATATAAAACATAAAAAATCACACTGAATGAAAAAAGCCAAACACAAAAGAATATATGCCATATTATTTCATTTATATAAAATTTTAGAATAGTCAAAACTAATAAAAAATGACAGAGAGTGGGTCAGTGGTTGTCTGGGGCCAGAAAGTAAGAGATAATGGAACTTCATGTGTGATGGAAACATTTTTTTTTTTAAATTTATTTAGGTGATGGCTATACAGGTATGTGATTTGTCAAGCACATTAAATTGTAAACTTAACATGAATGCATTTTATTTTATGTAAATTATCTTTAATAAAATTGATTCAAAACATTAAAAAATAGTTTGATCTTTATGAATTCTATTAAGTAGGTAGATGAATGTAGATTTGACTTTAAAAAGAAATAAATTAGTATAATTCTATTCCTCATTCAGCCTGCCACACCCAAAATTAGTTTGAGCTCAGTAGTCTAGTAAGCGGGTAAATAACAGTTTCTCCTCACTGTTTTAGAAAAGAGAGCCCATCAGAGGGGGAGAGTCTACACCATGGCCTCAGATTTGGATTTAAATCCCATCTGATATTCATTTAGTATAGGACTCTCTACAAATCCCTTGTTCTTTTGGAATTCCTATCTATCTCCTTAGATGTGAAATTGTTATAATACCTACTTTCCTGGGCTGTTAGAAGTAAATGAGACAAAGTATATAAAGTACCTGGCACAGAGACGAAACTTGAAAGAAATGATTGACCCCTGTTGTAGAAGAACCAGATTTTTACAAACAGGCTTAATTCCCCATGTCCCATTCAACCCATACAACTTTACCTTGGGGATATTGTAGGTTCAATTCCAGACCACCACAATAAAGTAAGTACTACAATGAAGAGCTTTAAATGAATTTTTGATTTCCCAGTATATAGAAAAGCTATGCTTACACTATCCTGTATAAATATTAAGTGTGAAATATAAATAGGTCTAAAAAAACGATGCACACATCTTAACTAAATGACACTCTATTGCTAAATAGCAGTAGCAATCAATTGAGCTTTCAGCAAGTCATGATCTTTTTGCTCAGGGTGGGTCCTAATTTGATGCTAATGGTTGTGGACTGCTTGAGGTGTGACTGCTGAAGGTTAGGGATGCTGTGGCTATTGCTTAAAGACAACACTGACATTTGCTGCATCAATTGAGTTTTCCTTTCAGGAATGACACTGCTTGATAGCATTTTGTCCACAGTAGAACTTCTTTCAAAACTGGTGTCAGTTTACTGAACCTCTACCCTGCTTTATCAACTAAGTTTATGTAGTATTCCAAATTCCTTTAGAATCCTCAGGTGTCTTCACCAGAAATAGTCACCATCTCGAGAAACCAATCTTTGCTCATCCATCAAAAGCAATTCCTTAGAGAGGTGGGTGAGGGGATGGGTAACTAGGTGGGGGGGCATGAAGGAGGGCATGTGATGTAATGAGCGCTGGGTGTTAAATGCAGCTGATGATTAAGCAAACTCTACATCTGAAACTAACGATATGTTGATTGAACTTAAAAAAAAAAATTCCTCGTCTTCAAATGCCTCAAATTTCATGAGATTAGAGCAGTTCAGTTATATCTTCAGGCTCCACCTCTAACTCTAGTGCTCTTGCTCTCCCACTACATCTGCAGGTACTACCTCCACTGCAGTCTTAAACCCCTCAGAGTCATCCAAGAGTGTTGGAATCAACTTTTTCCAAACTCCTGTTAATGTTGACATTTTGACTTCTGCCTATGAGTCACAAATGTTCTTCATGGCATTTAGAACGGTAAATCTTGGGGCTCCTGGGTGGTGCAGTCAGCTAAGTGCCTGGCTCTTGGTGTTGGCTCAGGTTATGATCTCAGGGTCATGAGATCCAGCCCCATATCGGGCTCCACATTCAGCATGAAGACTGCTTAAGATTCTCTCTTCCTCTCTCTCTGTCTCTCCCCTTGTCCCCTGTGATCTCTCTCTCTCTCTCTCAAATAAATAAATCTTTTTTTTTTTAATGGCAAAAATTTCCAGAAAGTCATTGATGAACTCTGCCCAGATCCACCAGAGGAATCACTGTCTATGGCAGGTATAGCCTTACTAAATATATTTCTTAAATAATAAAACCTGAAGGTCAGAATTACTCCTTGATCCACGGGCTGCAGAATGGATGTTGTGTTAACAGGTATGAAAGCAACATTAATCTCATTTTACCTCCCCATCAGAGCCCTTGGGTGACCAGGTGCATTGTCAATGAGCAGTAATATTTTGAAAGGAATATTTTTTTCTGAGCAGCAGGTCTCAATAGTGGGCTTAAAATATTCAGTAAATCATCTTGTAAACAGATGTGCTGTCATCCATGCTTCCTTGTTCCATTTACAAACCAAAGGCAGAGTAGATTTAGCATAATTCTTAAGGGCCTTAGGATTTTTGGAATTGTAAATGAGCACCGACTTCCACTGCAAGTCACCAGCTGCATTAGCCCTTAACAAAAAAGTCAGCCTGTCCTTTGAAGCTTTGAAGCCAGGCAGGGACTTCTCTCTAGCTATGAAAGCCTTGGATGGCATCGTCTCCCAATCTAGAGCTGCTTGGTCTATATCTAGAATCTGTCATTGCATAGCCGGCCCCATGAATGATCTTAACCAGACCTTTCGGAGAACTTCCTGCAGCTTCTAAAGGGGCACTTTCTGCTCCACCTTGTACTTTTGTTATGGAAATAGCTTCTCTTCTTTTCTAACTTGATGAACTAACCTCTGCTAGTCTCAAACTTTCTTCTGCGGCTTCCTCCCCTCTCTCAACCTTCGGAGAATCGCAGGGATTTAGGGTCTTGCTCTGGATTAGGCTTTGGCTACAAAGACTGCTGTGGCTGGTTTGATCATCTCTCCAGATCAAACTTTCTCCCTTTCAGCAATAAGACCATTTTGCTTTCTTATTATTAATGTATTCCCTGGGCTAACACTTTTAACTTCCTTCTAAAATTTTCCTTTGAATTCACAACTTTACTGTTTGGGACGAGAGACCTACCTTTTGGCCTATCTCTACTTCCAACATGCCTTCCTGGCTAAGCTAAATCACTTCTAGTTTCTGATTTAAAATGAGAGATGTGTGATTCTTCCTTTCACTTGAACGATCAGAGGCCATAGGACTATTAATTGGCCTAATTTCAATATTGTTGTGTCTCAGGGAATAGGGAAGCCTAAGGAGGGGAGGGGGGACAGTTGGTCAGTAGAGCAATTGGAACACACACGTTTATCCAATAAGTTCACTGTCTTTCTTATATGGGTGCACCTCACCATGTCCCAGAACAATGAAAACTGTAACGTCAAAAATCAATGATCACACATTTAACAAATACAATAATAAAAAGGTTGAATATACTGTGAGAATTACCAAAATGTGACACAGATACATGAAGAGAGCAAATGCTGTTGGAAAAAATGGTGCGAACGTGCTCAGTGCAGGGCTGCCGCAAACACTCCTTTGTAAAAATCACATCTGTGAAATGCAAGAAAATGAGGTATGCCTGTAATCTCATTCCTATTTCTCATACAATGCATCCTGGGATTTTTGTTTATTTGTTTAAAAAATAGTGGACTGCTTATAAAGTGAGATTTGGGGTTTATTTTAGCTATCACTAAGTATGTCACTCAGTCAACAATAGTTATTAACCTCCTATTGTGTATCAGGCACTTTTCTAGTCTCTGAGGATAGATTGGGGGAGTAGATGGGGAATCTGTGTTTTCAGTTAGTGATAAGTATACTCATTATATGAATCTGTCGATACACACACACACACACACACACACACACACGCACGAAGTACAATGAACTTACACACAATTTTGAAACAACCTGGAGTATTCTGCATGGTAACAAGACCCTAGGGTTCTACTTCAGCTCTGTCAAAACTGATGTCATATCAGACAAGTGACGTTAGTTTCCGTATCTATAGAACAAGAGATTTGAACTGTTTCCTTTCAACTCTAAGACCAAATTTGGAAAGATGTCTAAAGTCCTCTGCATATAACTATGCTAAATTCTAGGTATAAAGTGGTGATCTAAACAGTCTTGGTCCCTACAAACAAAATAATAAGCAAACAAAAAACCAATCTTAGTCCCTGACCTCATAGAATTTAGTAGGTGAAGGAGGTAAGGAAAAACTTACTCGATTTTAGAGGAAAATAATTCAGTTTTTATAGGCTAAGTTAGAGATGTCTGAGATCCATCCCAGTAGAACTGCCATGAGGATAACTTAGGGAGATATCATCAGATAAATATTATTTAAATTCATGAGGAAATACAGTGAGAAGAAGAAATTACAGATCTAAATTTTTTAGGAAAGTTCTAAGACTTAAAGATTGGGCAAGGAAGAGTTCCTAATAAAGCAGACTAAGAAGAGATGGGAAAGATAGAATGAAAAACAGAATATAGCATACCAAAAAGAGGGAATGGACAGCTGTATCAAATATAAACTAAGTGAAAGAAGGACCCATTGAATTTGGGAAAACTAAAGTCATTGATTCACTTGGCAAATGCAGATTTAGTGGGCTGCTTGAAGCAGGATTGGAATGTGCTGAGAAGTAATGGTGGGTAAACAAGTTGAATCTATGAGCGCACAATATCGTAGCAGTGTTAGTTGGAAGGAAAGAGGTTTGGCAGATTTTGTTGCTATTGTTTTTCTGCTTTTTAGTGTGATTGTTTTGTTTTTGTTGTAAGATGTGTGATATCAGGACTGAAGGGGGGTTGAAGATGAATAGGAGAGGAGAGAGTTGATGGAGGACTGCTCTAAGGCGTTGAGCAATGTCATCCAAAGGAGAATGGGAGGATTGGTGTCTGACACTTTAAAGAGGCTAAAAGCAGTGGAAGATGATAGGTTTAGGATGGATAAAGGAAAGAGGCCGCATGGTAGAAAGTTTAAGAGCCAGATTACAGGACGGGCTCATATCCAACTTCTTCCGTTTACTAGCTTGCTCAAATCGTGCTATTTCTGGACTTCTAATTTCTTCATCTCTAAAACAGAGAAAAAGTATTCCCTATGTTATAGATTTGTTTTGCGACTTTTAAGCGAGGTAACATTTTTATTTATTTTTGAGGTAACATTTTTAAGAGCACTTAAAAAATATCTGGCCTAGGGATCCCTGGGTTGCTCAGTGGTTTGGCACCTGCCTTCAGCCCAGGGCTGATCCTGGAGTCCTGGGATCAAGTCCCACATCCGGCTCCCTGCAGGGAGCCTGCTTCTCCCTCTGCCTGTGTCTCTGCTTCTCTCTCTCATGAATAAATAAATAAAGTCTTAAAAAAAAAAATCTGGCCTATAGCAAGTGCTGTGTAGGTGGCAGGTAGCACTGTGTCTTTGTGGGATGATAAAGAAGGTCCTATTTGATGACTTCTGTATTCTCCATGAAATGGGACAAATATAAAAAACATTATTAACCTCTCTAAACTCAAAGTCATGCAAACAAACGAGAAAACTTTTTTCCTGTTTACTAAAGATTTAAAAAATGTAATATCCACTATTGGCAACGGCGAGTGAATCAGGCCTATCCCTCTGTGTCTGGTGAAAGCAGAACGTGTACATCCCCTCCAGGAGGCAATCTGATCATAGGAATCACAAGATTTTATTCTGCCCTAACACAGAGGTCCTCAGAGGAGGCCTGTGTGCCTAAAGAGAGGGTGGGAAGTCCTGCCCCCGGAAAGCTAGTTAGTTACCTCTGTTCCCTGATTGGTGAAAGGCCCAAGTCATCCCCCCTCCTGGTTCCTGTTAATTCCTAGGTTTATGCTCTGTGGTGTAATTGGCCTCGGGCTCCTGTGTTTGTATGCTGTCTTTGTTTCTCTTTCCAACAATTCAGCTTCTTCACCAGTCTCCAAAAGAAATCCACTAAGAGGGAGGGCTCACATCCTTAGAGCACAGAGTCTTACATCTTCTTTCTCTCTTACTCCCCAGCCCTCATTACCTCAGGGGGCTCAGAGTGCTTCTCTGCTCTGCAGAGCATTTCAGCTCTTCCGAATTTCCAATTCCACAGTTGCATGGTTGCAAATCCTTCAGCCCATCCACTGGAGTGTTCTAAGACCTACTATTACTGGAAGGCTCATCAATGGCAAAATCTTACTACTACCTCAGCGATTCCACTTCCAGAACTAAATAAATAATCAAATATTTATTTCAATATCACAGTTGCCAAGACACTGTAAACAATTTAAATACTCAATAAAAGGGTTAATAAATCATCATATGTGTCATATGATGAAAAATTAAGAAACTATTAAAATGCTATTTTGAAAAGCATTTAGTATGGGGAAATCCTTGCAATATGTTTTTTTAAAAACACACTAAGGTACAAAGAATAAAACAACCAAAAACAAGTAGCCTCTAATCCCCCTTCCTGTAACACTTTAATAAAGAGCAATGCATGTAGAAGGTTATAAAATTTCAGCAATGCAGAAAGTTATAAAATAGAGAGTGAAAAGCTTCATTTCCCTCCTTCCTCTCCCCGACCCTCTCCAAATGAACAATTGCTTATATACTTCCTAATTTTAAAAAAGCATAAATCTGCATAAATTCACATCTATCTTTATTTTAATTTTACACAAGAGTATAAAATTTACATTGTTTTATAACTTTCTATACTTATAATACACTTTAGAGCTCTTTCAATAATCAGCATATACATGTATATATATACATTTTAAAATATGACATAGATAATATCCCACATTGTTCTATCATATTGATACATTCTAATTTATTTGACAAGTACCCTATTTTTGGAAACTCTGGGTGCCATATTTTCTTCCAGAAGATCGTGCCAATTTACACTCCAATTTATAGAGTTTTCCCACATTTTTATTGCATCCATACCGAGTATCATTAAAATTTACAATATATATTTAAAAGGGGGGGGAGCCCAATATAAAAATGTAAATAAAGTCATTCAACTTTCAGTTAAAGAGCAACTACTACGTGAATTTAAAAATCATGACATGGTACTACCCTGTATAGAACAGAGATTAGTGAGATAAGGTTCTCTCTATCTTCGATCTAATAATCTGGAGGGGAAGAGAAGATGCAAACAAATGAGAGTAATACAAGGAAGAAAGAACAGGAAAAAAAAAAAAAAAGGGAGAAACAAATGCCCTACTAAAACTCAAGTGAAGAGCAGAGCATGGAGGAAGAAATGATTTCTTTCCACTGGGCTTAGGAAAGTCCTCCCCATACAAGTGCCATTTTAGTTGGGATTCAAAAAACGTAACAGCGACAATGGGTTGATGCTTAGCATGTACCAGGTGCCATGGTGACTTAGTTTAAGTGCATTTTCTAATTTAATCTCCCTAAAAATCGGAGGTAGCCAAGACGTGCATAGGCCTCGAATAGATAAGAAAAGCGAATCTGAGCAAGATTAATTGCTTAAAGCCCCACAGAGGCTGCCATATACCTTCCACGTACAGCTCGTTTAATTCGCATCATGTTCCTCGGAGGTGAGCACGGTTATTACCCCCTTGTACAGGTGATACAAATAAGGCACAGAGGGCTTCTTTGTTCAAGGTCACAGGCCACACAGCAGGGACACCCGGGGAGGGATGTGGCTCCGTGGCACTCGATGGCTGGGGGAGGGCGTCGGAGGAGGGCTGGCTCCCTACAGGCCGGTGTCGGGATGCTTCTGCTAACGTCGCCCTCTCGCTCGGCCGCCCGCAGGCTTGAGGAAGGACCATGCATTCCCAGGAGGTGTCCTCCATCCGTCCATCGTGCCCGGGTGGTGGGTATGCAGTGGGTTGCAAGCGAAAGAGCCTCCCACCTTCCAGCACCTTCCAACTGGGGCCAAGAGACAAGCCCTACTGCACAAGGTCGGGCTATCCTTACGCTCGTTGTGCAGCATTGGACGCACCGGGCTGTTCCCTCTCTGCTCGGACTTCCAGCTCTGGGCCAACCACTGCGCCTCTGGACACCAAGATGGGCTCACCCGTGTCAAGCAGACACCCCAGCAGCCAGGGGCCTCACAGCAAGGCTGGATGCAGCTGACGGGCACCCAGAACCGATGGATGAGCAGCAGGACCGGAGGGGGGCTGCAGGGGCCCAAGGCGATGACACCCCCACACCAGGCGTATCTTGGCCGCCACGGTCAGACCGTCCGAACGCTGGCCGGGCCCCCGCCCCCCACGGATCCCTGAGCCCCGCGGAGCCCCGCCCGGGTGCCCTCCACCGTGCCTTCCGGGCGGGAACCTCTCCCCACCGCCATTGCACCTTGTCAGGTGCCCAACTGGGCATCGCGCATGGCTGGGGGTGACGTCTGCGAGGCCAAGGTCAGTGCGTCGCAAAATGCCGTCCGGGTTGGACTCCTGAATGTGCTTTACGTTAACCCTGGTTTACGACTGCATAAAAGCGCCCCCCCCCCCCCCCCCCGCGGGGGCAGGGCACATGCGCAGTGTGAGGGCGCGCTGGCCTCTCCCAGCGGGGATCGCCAGGGGTCGCCGTCTGCCCTGCACCTGCCGCGGACAGCCCGCCCGCCCAGGTGTGTCCAGCGCCCCCCCCCCCCCCCCCCCCCGGTGTCCGTCTGTCTGCTTCGGCTGCACTCATGCATAAGTTCCCGTGGAGTGTCTCAACGGCGCGCGAGGTGACAGGAGCCCGGACCTCCCCCCCCCCCCCCCCCCCGTTTTTACAGCTGCGGCCGCTCGTGTCTTGGGAGGTCGCGGGGTCAGCTTCACACCTGCTCCTCTCGGCAGAGCGGATGGCCGCCTGCGTCCGGCCGGGACCTCTGAGGCGCTGCGCCAGGCTCAGCCCGGCTCCCGTTTTCTGCGCCGGTGGCATCACCCGAGGACCCTTAGGAAAATACCGACACCTGCCCCCCACCGCAGAGCGCGGATTCAATTAGGATGGGGGGTGCGCTTCAGACCCCGGATGGTCAAAACGCTTACCGTGATTCTAATGTGCAGCAGATTCGGGAACTACCACCCTCTTTGGTGATCCCCCCCCCCCCCCCCCCCCGTTACTCTCCGGAAGCACTTCGGAAGGACTTTTAAAGAAAAAAAAAAAACATAAATATATGACTTTCTGGGTCCTACCTGAGGCCTCCGCCAGTGGAACTCCGTAACCTTTACTTGGTCTTGAGGCTGCAGGTGAGCGGAAGCTGAGACGGATGCCAGGCCGCAGCTCGCAGTGGGCCTTTGTACCTGGGTTGGTCCTGTCTTTATTCCAGTGTTTCGAATGGCACGTAGTGGGACCGGCCCCTATATCCGGAGAATGGTCTAGAGCGTCTGTTCTGATCCATGTTTTGCGCTCAGCTCTTCTCTACTAGATCCCAAAGACATCTGGCTGTCATCCCACGTGCACTGCATTTCCAACAACGGCTAAAATTGAACTCATCAATTTTTTTACTTTGTGTTGCATTTCTCTTCTCTGCCCCACCCAGGTGAGCATCACCCCTGTCTATACTGGCCTCCAAGTTCCAAGTCTCGCCACCAGCTTTGGACTTTCTTCTCCTAAGCCCACAGCTAATAGTAACCAAATCTGCTGCGCTAAATTCTGTCCTGCGGGTTCTCTCCATTTTGTAGATTAGAATCCGGTTCAGATCCATATTATCTCCCACCTCCCACGCCGAGTACTGCTAATAACCTAACTGATCTCTCTGCAGCTGATGTCCTGACTGCTAATCTCAGTTCCCTTCTAATTCTTTAGGGCTACTTGAATGAACTTTAGAAAATGCAAATCTGATTTTTTTTTCACCAGCTGCTTAAAATCTCTTAATAGCTCTACCTAACCGTTTGCATAAAATCCAAGCGTTTTAGCATACAAAGTCCTTCCTGAGTTTTGCCTCCAGCCTCGGTTCTTCTTCGGGACAAAGTTTCCCTTTCGTGTGAGTCACCTGGGGCCCCTCTCCAGACCTGAACCACATTCCATGCAGGAAGAGCCTTAGAGATCTAATATTTAACAAGCTTTAGGTGATTCTGCTGATCTCGCAAGATTGAGAAACACAGCCCTCAGACACACCCATTCCGCTCCTCGGTTTAGAGAGCCCATTTGGGTGAGCCTTCCTGCGCAGGCTGCGCTGTGTCCTAGGCCTGTGCTTTTCCACCTAGCTCGCTTCTACTTATCCCTCAACATTCCTGTTGGGGTGGAGTCTCCTGACTCCTCAGGTGCCCCGCTTCTGTGCTCTTCTATTATTTCTAGAACACCTTGTGCCCCTCCCTATTCCACTACTTGCCACCTTGTTATTTTCTCATCTAGCTTCCCCACTAGAATTTGAATTCTTTGATGGTAAATACTGTGTCTTGGTTTTGTTTTTTTTTTTTTCTTTTTATCCCCAGATTCCAGCACATTGTTCTGCATAATGTTTGTTGAATGCATTACTAGAAAATGAAAACAGAGGAGTCCATTATTAAGTAAACAGGGCTGTCAAAAGCCTAACAGACTTAGCAACACAGACAACTATCAGAATTTGAATTTAAGGCTGCAGGTCCTGTACTAACAATTTAAAACACAAGTAGATCTACGCAGAATCGTAGTGTGAGTACAGTGTCAGTCAAAATTTTTAATTGCACGTAGTAGACACTGATACAGGCTGATTGGAATAGAACAGGAATTTATTGAAAGGTTATTGGGAAGCCCACAGAATTTCTAGGAAGACAAAAATGCCAGGCTTTGAAAACAGGCAGGAACAAAGGAAGGCTAAGCGGCTAGAAGCACAGCTACGGCTGAACAATGGAGGCTGCCTGTCTCCCACCTGTCTCTACCAGCACAGGGCGCGATGCTGCCCGTGGCACGGCTTCTAGTAACTGTTGCTGCGGCTGCTGCCTCTAAAATAAATTCTCCACTTACCCTCCTCTTTGCCTCCCTCACTCCAGATTCAAATCTCAGAAGGATTCTAGGGACTGGACAAGTTTAGGTCCAGGCGTGTAGGAGAGATGGGTGCGGCAAATGCATGCCTCTGGACTTCTTAGCACCCACGGACATGTGCAGCAAGGGTTCAGACCTTGCAGGATTTTTCACATAAAGGCAGGAGTTCAGATACTGGGTAGACAATTGAAAAAAAAAAAAAAAAAGGAAACCAAACCTTGTTTCTAATTTTATACAGTATTATAAAAGGGTAAAATTAATTAAAATCCTAGGGTTCTATTAAATTAATTTCTGAGTAAAATAACAACAGGCACTACATGCTGTGTGTGACACCAGACTCACGTCTTCAGGCAACAGAAACCACAGCACAGATTCCTTCCAGGACTCCTGAAGAACGAATAGGAACCCAGAGGAAAAAGCGAGGTTCCACATACTGAGGAGAGAGGACAGGGGTGGGCTCCAGGGTGTGTGTCAAGAGTTCTGAAGAGTAACTGGGGAGATGGAATTGAAGCCAAAGAGCGTGAAAAGAAGCATAGGTTGAGGATGATTGCCCCAGACATGGGGGAGTATCCGAGGTTCTTTTGTTCATTTAGAATGTTACATCTTGGGATCCCTGGGTGGCGCAGCAGTTTGGCGCCTGCCTTTGGCCCAGGGTGCGATCCTGGAGACCTGGGTTCGAATCCCACGTCAGGCTCCCGGTGCATGGAGCCTGCTTCTCACTCTGCCCTCTGCCTCTCTCTCTCTGTGACTATCATAAATAAATAAAAATTAAAAAAAAATTTTAGAATGTTATGTCTCGTTTTCATCTACAGGAAAATTTTCTTTTGTAAAAAGAGTGTATCTAAAAAAGGTAAATGATATTGAAAAATGCAAACATGAAAGTTTAAACAATCACTTCCAATCCTACCCCTGAGAGAGAGCCATTAACACTAGGGCTACATCATTCTAATCATTTTTCTATGCATGCTTACAGTTAGAAGCACCTGGGCTGCACATTACACTGCTGCAGGGGTCCCGTTCGTGTAGCATGCATATGACAAAGGTAGACAACTGGATGGATGGATGGATGGATGGATGGACGATGGACAGACAGACTTCTGTTATGTTAATGAAAGTAACAGGTTTAATTCTAATTAGTAAAGAAAACATTAAGAAATTGATGACTTCAAATATGCTTCTTCATCACAAAACACGTAATTTCCTCTTTCAAAAAATCTAACATTAAAAAAATAAGCAATGGAAATTGTTATTTTTTTTGTTTCCACTAAGTGTTTGGTTTCAGATGCTGTCAGCAGACTCACTGCTATGAGAGATGAGAACGTCAGCACTCTTACACTTCTTGTAACCTGCTCCTCTCAATTTTGCCATGTCTGTGAGTTGTTTTACATTTATACTGCCAAAACTTCCTCTAGTTATACTTGGTTGTTATTTTCCAGTATTCTCTATGGAAATGGATTAATTGCTCCACACATGCTCTTTTGCCATCCACTTATCCATGCCTCAGTTTTTGATTTCGATTCGGTTTTTTATACAGTTCAATCTTGGTTGTCAAATAAATATATTTTTCTTTACAAGAAAAGCTAAGCGTGTTATATTCCCTGAGGTCTTTCTTATTTAAATATGTTTGTTTTTACTAACATGACACCATGCCTGGAAAAATGTTCTTTGGTCCTGCTTTCTTTTACTTCAGAACTCTTTATGTTTCTCCATGGTCTCTGGCATTGAATACTGCTGTGGATAGAAGTGTGATGCCAACCTTTTTATCCCTCCCCCCTTTGTAGGCTATTTGTTTTTTTGGCCTAGATACTAGACTATTCATTTTTATACTTTTAAATTCATCAAGTAAACCAGAAGTTTCCTTGGAGCTGAGAATTCCTTATCTAATTATTCTCATTACAATTTGAGGTACAGGTATTGCTCTCATGACTTTTGCAGTCGTGAGAAACAGTCTTCCAGCAACTTTGAAAAGTTAGGGATGTGAGTGTGTCAAGATTTCCAGATGCTACCTCTGATTCTGATTTTGTGTCTAGCTCCATCCCCTTTGGGTTTTGTTCCTTCTTATATTCAAGCAAGTCCTGTAGCTCTTATGCAGGACTTCGGGTAGCTTGAAGTGATTCTCTGCACTCAACAGTTGCTGGAAAGTCAGTGAAGTGAGGAAGTAACAGGAGCAGAAAGTATCGTCACTATGGAAGGGAGTGTGTGTGAGGAGGTGGAGGGCGGTAGTGAGTTCTGCACATAGCAAGTGTGGTAGATCAGATGCATTGTCTGGAAAATGGGTTCTATGAGATTCTTTCTACTTGGCCAATGGATAGAAGGGTCTGAACAGAGTTTTCTTTCTAGATTGAGTAGATGGAGTGGATGGGAGTCCATGAAGGCAAAATACTTCTGCATAGACCTCCCATGCAGAAGTAATGTGTGTCGCTTTGGTGAGGGAATTCTCTTCCACCAAGATGATGGTGAACCTTAGGATAGAAAAGGGGAGCAGCCAGTGATAAAATACCTGGTGATATTATCCCCAGAGATGCTTGTGGCTCAAGGGGCTTGAAATAGTCCAAACCCTTAGAACTACTTTCCTATGTGCATGTGACATAGGAGTTTGTGTACTAAACACACGTACACCAAAGTTGAAGTCACCAGAAATTCCAAAGGATCATTTCAAACGCCCTGGTGGCTGCACATGACAGAAGCACAGCATTCGTGGGTGTGCATCTCGTGCCAACACATGTATCCAGCTGATTCGGTGAAGAGGTCTCTCCCCTGTCCCTGGACCCTACGGCTAGAGGCTCTGGATCTCCAGCAAATGCTGTGCATATAGGCGTTGGTTGACTTTCCTTGGGTTGTCTTCCTTCACTCTGACTGAGGCTGAAAGATCGCAAAGGGTTTGCATCAGGATGTTTCTTGTGATCGGCTGGCCTTGTGCTTGTGTCTGTGGTTGTCAGAACTCCTGCCCCTCGTTAGCAATACAGAGCGCCAAACAGAGCTCCCCTCCTCAGAAGCGAGGTTGCCTGACCTACTCACAGCCTTTAAGCGAGGTGTGGGCCTATCTCGGGGTACTGAGCCCCTTTAATTGAGTGGACTGCCGGAGTGCCTTGAATTGTCAGTAGTTCTTTAACCCTCACCGGGGACTTAGCCTTGGCTGGCATGAGCTTCCCTGATGGAGAGAAACAGGTCAACTGCGTTGGAATCCTTTTTATGCCCAAATAGTATCCACAAAGATATTAGAAAGTGAATTTAGATCAGAGATGTCAAGCTATAAGCCTATATTGTGAAATCGGCCCACAGCCACATCTTCTTTGGCCAAGTGTTTGCCTGTACATAAAGACTGCGTAAGGGGCGCCTGGGGGCTCAGTTGGTTAAGCATCTCCCTTGGGTCAGATCACGATCTGGAGTCCTGGGATCTAGTCCTGCATTGGGCTCCTGCCTAGCAAGGAGTTTGCTTCTCCCTCTGCCCTCCCCTCCTCATGTTCTCTCTCTCAAATAAATAAAATCTTTTCAAAATAGACTGCATAATTTTTAAAAATTAGTTACCTATTTTTTTAAAAATTTGGAAATGCCCTGTAAATGTTCATATTTCCATCTTTTCTAATAAAATGAGAGCTATGATAATCACACCAAGTCTACACTTCCAATGGCAGCCCCAGATCCGGAGCTGCTAAGGAGCACAGAGAAGCAGGTGTCCTCCTGACATAGGGCTGTGCTCTCCAGGCATCAGGGTCCCCACCAGTTACTACCCTCTGACACAGAGGCTTGGTGTCAGTTCCCATTTATTGTTTCACTGGAACTTTTGTTTTTCTTGCAGTAGAGTCAAGAGGAAAATGACGTATTTCCTAGGTTTTACCTCCACCATAAGTGAAGACACGCAAGATAAACTGAGAGGACAATGGATTTCTTTTTCTCAGCCTGCTTCATTCATTGACATGACCTGATGGGAACCTCTGAGCATCTGAATTTACAACTGTTGCTTTAGAACCGCACGGTGGACCAGGTGGGCCAAGATCAGGATATCCGTAAACATGATGGTTAGTTATGGAAAAGCCCGGTTCCTTCCCGGTGACCAGTACTTACCCTGGTCACGTAGATTTATTGCTTAGGAGTAGGGATGAGACTCCTTGTGGGGAGATAAGTCAATGGTAATGAGGGACTACTGGATGTCTTTAACTGTTTACAGTCACATACAGCTTTCTGATTTTCCTCCCTGAGTTTTATTATTATCAAATTATGATGTGATTTATTGCAAGTTCCCTGCTTACTCTCCATGCCTGAACTACTATACCAATTAGCAGTTTGTGTGTGAGCCTCACCAATGACTCTAGGCTAAGCATCCTATGGGCCGTGGTTCCCAAACTCATCTGAGTTCTATACCAGCCAGCCACTCTGCAACTATGCAGCCATGTGGAATATTATCCTTGTATAAATATGAGTTGTCACCTCACTTTCCTTGGTCCAGCTTTCAAGTTTCCTTATGGTTTTGAAAATAATTTTTAAATTTATCTTGGAATGACTAATACATTCCCTTGGTTCAAATTCAAGAAGTAAAAAGGGTATGTAGTGAAACATCTTCCTCCCACACCTGTCCCTCAATTATCCAGTGCTCTTCATTGAAGGCAAATAATATTGCCAGTTTCTAATATATTACTTCAAAAATTATTTATGCAAATATTTCCCAAAGCGTGATCTGTGGACTCCTGGGGGTTCCCAAGATGCATATAGGGGGTCTGTGAGAGCAAAACCATTTCATAATGACATCCTTTGCCATGTTCACTATTGGCATTTTCCCTGGTGATGCAAAAGCAGTGGCGGGTAAAACCACTGGCACTTGGCGTGAACCGAGGCAGTGCAAGCAACTGTACTGGAAGTCCGTGTTGTCTTCCCTGCCATATCCTCACAGATAAGAACATGCAAATCTCACTTAAGAATGTCTTTGATGAGCAAGAAAAGCTAATAATTTTTAAATCTTGAGTCTGTCAGATGCAAAAGGGAAGTACATATAAAGCACTTTTGCTGCATATCAAAGTACCAGTTTATCCCAAGGAAATGCACTTGCCGGTTGTCTGAGTTGCAAACACAACTAGCTGCATTTTTCACAGAACACTATTTTTACTTGAAAGAATGACAGACAAACTATGGTTATTCATACAAGTGTTTGGCGAACATTCCCTTAAAAATGAACAAAATGTGCCTGTTACTTCAGGAAAAACAAATGATGGTATGAGCTGCAAATCACAAAATTTTAGCTTTTAAATAGGAATTAGAATTTTGGAAAACTTGTACCCACCACTGTGAGCTCAATAGCTTTTCAGTGTCTAAAAACTGTTTTGATGAAATTGGTGGTGAGACAGCAAATGCAATTTTTTGATATTGTAAAAGGAGAGGTATCAGCATTTAAAAGATCCGTATAACTCAGTGGACTGATATTTCCCAAATGATCGAAGCATGATCTTAAAAAAACCATGCATGGGCCAAAGAACCCTCCAAAGTGGAAGGCAGACCGGTGGAATTTAATATAGCAGGATACGAATAGCTCTTCAGTAGAGGTTCAGATACTCTATTGCAATTAACCTTTAAGAAACTACTAGCTGTTGAGTTTTGGTGTAATATCAAAGAAGAATAGCTACAATTATCTGGAAACGTTTAAAATACTTGTCTGTTTTCCAAGCTCTTATCTGTGTGAAACTAGAGTTTTCTTCTTCTACTTCAATCAGAATAATGTATCATAATGGAATGAATGCAGAAGCAGTTATGGGAATCCAGATGTCTTCTATTAAGTCAGACATTCAAGCAATTTGCAAAGAATGTCACTCTTCGTTTCTGTTTTGGAAAACCTAGTGATTTTTCACGAAAGTATGTTATTTATGTTAACATGCAATGGATTTATTGCTGTGCCCTCACGTGACAGAAGGGGGGGTGAGGGAGCTCTCCAAAGTCGCTTTCCTGAGGACACTAGTCCCATTAATGAGGGCTCTGCCTCCAGGATCTGATCCCACTCAAAGGCCCCACATCCTAATAGCATCTTATTGGGGGCTACGTTTTAACATATAAGCTTTAGGGGGACACAAACATTCAGTCTATAATAGCATATATACATACATATATGTTTTAAGACTTTATTTATTTGAGAGAGAGTGAGAGGCAGTGCATGCACAGAGGAGGGGGAGAGGGAGCGGGAGAAGCAGGGAGCCAGATCTGAGGCTTGATCCCAGGACCCCGGGATCATGACCTGAGCAGAAGGCAGACGCTTAACCCACTGAGCCTCCCACCCCCGTTGCCTCTATAATAGCATATATTAAACAAATAACTATCTGCACATACATACACATAGACCTATTCTTTACATATTCTCCTTTTCTTAGACAAAGTGTCTACACTCATGGATGCTGTGCCTTGCTTTCTTTATAACATGCCTTCAGCATTATTCTGTATCAGCTTCCTTACTCTTTTTATGGCTACATAATATCTCCTTGTAAGAATTAACCATAATTTTGGGGGCGACACCAGGGTGGCTCAGCGGTTGAGCATTTGCCTTCTGCTCAGGGCGTGGCCCTGGGGATCCTGAGATCAAGTCCCATATCAGGTTCCCTGTAGGGAACCTGCTTCTACCTCTGCCTGTGTCTCTGCCTTTCTCTATCTTTCACGAATGAATAAATAAAATCTTAAAAAATAACAGAATTAACCATAATTTTTAAAACTAGTCTCATATCAATACATTTTATTTAAGTTATTTTGTTCTTTTGCAGTAAGTAACCCTCTACCTATGTGATATCACACATGTAAGGGCATGTCTAGAGGACAGAAATAGAAGTGCTGGTCAAAGATTGAAGTGCATTTGTAATCCCAATATATACTGCAAAACTTATAAACTCATGTTTTTTTTTTTTAAACAAAATGAGTAATTTATTATAGCTTTATAGAAATAGATTACATCAGTGTTATGATCAGGTAAATATAACAGAATTGAAAGGTATGAACACACACATATATGCAATTTACATGTTTGGGAACAAAAATGGATTTCAAAAAATAAAAACTAAGAATGGTGTAATGTCTATTATCTAAAATACACTGTCACTTGTCCATTAATCTCCTATATCATGGAAATAATTTGGGAGATGTCACATGTTTTTGGCATTTGTTCAGTAGATAGTTGACACAATTTGGCAACTTTTGCTGGTGGCCTGGAGGCAGCTGGCACTGACAGCACCAGTGAACGTGAAGTCCCACCATTTGTAAATTCCAAGTTCATGGTGGCTGGCGATGGAGGTGGTGCTTTGTCATTACAGGGGCACGATTTCAGAGCCAGGTGGAGATGGATTCCAGGCAAAAACTGATGATGATAAGCAGGGTGAGTTCTTGACACTGCAGGTAAGTGCTTGTAGCTCATACGTACATGCTGGTAAGTGATATAAGAAGCATCTTGGTGTGGGGACGTAGAATTTTTTTTTTAATCTTAACATTTTAAAATAGTTTAAAGAAATGAATGTTCTTAGTTCCTTCCCTTTTGTCCCCAAATAACTATCACAATTTTTATTTTGGTACTTATAGATCCTTTGCTCATTACAGGGTGTCCCATATCTCCCATTCTGTCTTTACATGTCAACTTAAATGCCATCTCCTCCAGAAAAGCCTCACAAATTTCTCTTGAACTCAACAAAATTATTTTCCTTCATACTCCTGTAGCACTTTGTGCTTTCTCTACCATAGCACATATTATGATGTATCATATTGTCCATTTATTGACAATATCCACACTACAACTTATAGCCTAGGAGAATGCTGATACGCATCTTATTCGGTGCTTTGTTCCTAAAACCTAGTATAGTGTCTGGCATATAGTAGGTACTCAATAAGTATTTGTTGAATTAATGAATACATAGAAGGATGAATTCAGCTGCAATACAGGCTCTGGAAATTTTAATTTAAAAGCCCCAAGTCTCTTTCAACAGTGCTACTTTCATATCATTCATTTTACTGCTTCATATAAAATTTCTAGCAAAATAAATACATATAATATCTCTAATGTGGATATTCTATAGTTTGATGTAATGTAGAAAGCTATTTTCTCCTGTTTTCTCTTCTCTCCCTAGTGATATTAGTGCTATTTGCCTGATTGGCCATCAGTGACATCTTGGGCCAAGGAGAAAAATGAATTCTCCATGAAGCACTAGGATAAATCACTTAAGAAAAGTAACAGTTAATAAGTTGGTATAATATGCATGTACCGAGCCAGTGAAAACATTCTTTAGATAGTACTGTTAAGTATGAGATTATTTTTTCTATATTGACCAAAATTGATTCATTGTCCTTGGTTTCTCAACTCCCCTAGGTCAACCAAAAACAGAACCTCAAGATATGGGGTTACTTGTTGCTATCTTTCAGTTCCAATAAAGCCTCCGATGTGTCAAATTACAATGATCAAGGATCAAGTGAGGGATACTCATGAAAGGAGGGAGCTTCAGGAAGATGCTTCCTGCCACCTCCTCACTTTTCTGAAAGGCCAAATCCTATTCATTTCTTTTGAGATTTCTCTTGTGTTTCCTTCCTTTCTTTCTTCCTTCCTTCCTTTCTTTTTTTTCTTTTTTTTAAGAGAGAGAGAGCATGTGTGAGTTGGGGGGTGATACAGAGGGAAAGGGAGAGAGGATCTTAAGTGGGCTCCATACCCAGCATGGGGCCCAATGTGGGGCCTGATCTCATAGGCCTGAGATGATGACCTAGGCTGAAATCAAGAGTTGGACACTGGATGTCTAACTGACTGAGCCACCCAGGTGCCCCTTGTATTTTCATTCTACTCAGAATTCATTATTCCCTCTTCTGTGTGCTTCTTTATGGTTTTTTTCATATATGTTCATAATTTTGCATTTGATCTTGTGTCTTTTGATAGAAAATGCATTCCTTGGGGTCCACCTTGAGTTTTCTTGAGCCATCCAGCACAATGACTTACAAATGCTCATCCTCCATAGGTGTTTGTCAGATGCCTTAGCATCTCTGTAGGAACTTGCCCTATTGTCTACATGGACATATGATGTAGAGAATGAGGGTATGCAGATCAAGTGGAAGGAAATATGAAGCCACTTAAACTCTTAAAATTGCAGAAAAGTTTCAGCGGGTACAAGAAGATTTAAATGAAGAAGGTAAAACTCAGTTCAAGAATATTACAGCTTAGTCTAAGCACTGGTAACAGGCCTGGTTCAAATCTTGACGTTAATATTTAGAAATTTGTAATTTTTGGCAGATGACTTAACCTCTCTAAACTTTAGTGTATTCATCTGTAAACTGAGGATAATAAGAGTAACTACCTACGTAAGGTAGAATTATGAGATGGCCCCCAAAGGCTCTGCCAAACTGGTGTGTACTCTCCTGTTATGATCGCCTCTCCTTGACTGTGGGAGGGAGCCGTGATGGGGTTTTCTCTGGTGATTAGAGCATGTTAGGTGACAAAAGTGAAGGGATTTTTCAGATGTAATTAAAGTTCCTAATCATTTAACTTTGAGCTGATCAAAAAAGGAGTAATTCCAAGTGGGTCTGACCTAATCAGGTGAGCCCTTAAAAGGAGGGCCCTGGGTTTTCCTGAAAGGAAGGAGATTTTGCTGCCCTACTTGAAGAAGCAAACTGCCCTGTTGCAAGAGGCCTAGGGATAGGGTCATGTAGTGAAATTGCAGCCCCCAGCTGATAAGAGGCCATCCCCCAGTGACAGCAAGCCAGAAAAAGGAACTCAGTCCTAATCGGAATCGTGCCAACAACCACGCAAACCTCAGAGAACTCCTAATCTCAGGGGTGAGCTTAGCCCTGGCTGACACACTGACTGTAGCCTTGAGAGACTCCCAACAGGACCCAGTTAGCGATGCTCAGGGCCCTAACCCATAGAAGCTGTACAGTAATGAACATGTGTTATTCGCCAGCAGCCACATTTGTGACCATTTGTTATATAACAATGGAAAACATATATGCTAACTTATTGGGAAGCTTTTTAGGTTATAAGCAACTGATTCTAACATTGGATTTTTTAAAAAGCGGAATATATTAGAACAAAATTTGGTTGGTCAGAGTTGAAGGAAAAGGTTAATGATCAAATGATCAGGCCTTGGGATAACGGACCAGGGCTACTCTGAGGTTATTGTTCAGGAATTTTGCAGGCGGGGCGGGCGGGGGCGGGGGTGTACTTTGAAATAACCTACCTCCAGCCACCATACCTTTGTCACTTGGCCCATTAATCAGATTCTCCTCACAGTCTAATTGGCCTCGCTTCCATTACCCACCCTTCCTTGATGTCAGGAAGTATTAGAACAGACGGGCCCCCAAGACCACATGGAATGAGGCTGGGGGCTGCCTAGGGACCAGGCGATGATGTTAATGAAGGAGGAGGAAGGAAATCTGGGGAAGCCACGCACAAAAGAAATCCACCTTGCTCCCTATAGCGTTGTTGAGAAGAAGACATGAGATAATACAGATAAAGCGTGTAACACAGTTCCTGGCACTCAATAATCACTAAGGGAATTTTAACCATAATTATTAAGCACCAGGGTGCCTAAACCTCATCTTGACAGTAAAATAAAGAACTCTGCCTCTGAAGATGAAAAGAGAAATCCCATCATGATGAGGGAAAAAATTTTCCTAGCACTCAAGAAGACAGGCTTAAGTGCCTGTTACTACCTAGATGATTTATAATTAAAGGGTTATCAGAGGATAGAAAGTTCTAGATTCCTAAGTGCTATTTGTGCTGATTATTGCCATGTACTCAAAACCCAACCAGCTCTGAGGCAGCCTGCTCCAAACCCTGTGGGTCAGGGAGGAAAGCCAGCTGATGGTGGCTATCTCTCCTCACAAAACTCTTTAACGGTTGGCTCAGAGCTCAGATTGTAAATATGCTGCAGAGTGTCCAGGCCCAACCATCCACGTTTGAGTTACGGCTTTCAATTTGAAATTTTAGAAAATTAATTCAGAGATGAGATGATAGCCATATTTACTAAGGATCATATGTCAAGTCTGTAACAGCTGTGAGTACCTGGTATTGAGGGATGTAGTGGTGTTTTCGAGTTGGGCTGTTTTGATCTTTTAGTTGGCAAATGCCATTGGTCGGGAAACCCATTCTGAGGAAGGCCCGTCTCATCAGGTCATGTCATTTCCAGCCCGGAACATCACTGATGGCTGAATTTACCTTCCATTCCACTCTGTCCTACTCTACAAGTGTTTATTGAGCTCCCGTTATGTGTGATGAACTGCATTAAGTGCTATGATGAATAAAAAAAAAAGAAAATGGATGCATAAGACAGAGCTCCTGACCTTAGGTATTTTATTACACCAAAAGAGAGCCAAGAGCTTACAAGGACCAGACACACTACAGAGCAGAATGTGGCAAGTGCTAGAATAGATACAGAGACAGAAGAAAGCTTTGCATTTCCTGTGTAATCACCTGGAGTTTCGCATGGTAGAGGTAGAATTTGAGCCTTTCTCAATCTACGCCCCTTGGGGACAGTCCGCACTTTATTTATTCATCTACTATTTGAACTCCCAGCACCTAAACTAATCCCTGGTACTTCATATATGAAACTAAAAATGAATTAGGAAAAAAATAAGTCGTGGTAAAATATATATAAGATTGGCCATTCCTGATTGAACAGCACAGTGGCATCAAGCACACTCACGCTGTTGCAAGACCATTACCACCAACCATCTTTAGAACTTTTGTCACCTCGCAAAACCGACGGTCTGTACCCATGAAACGGTCATTCCCCGTCTCCCCCTCCCCCTACTCCTGGCAATGGCCAGTCTACTTTCTGTCTCTGAATTGGACAGCTCTAGCTACCTCCTATTTGTGGAACTGAATACCATACAATACTTACCCTTTTGTGACCGGTTTATTCCACTTCACGTGTCTTCGAGGTCCACCTACGTAACAGCACAGGTCAGATGTTGTGTGTACAAACCACATTTTGTCTGTCCATTCTTCTGTTGAGTCATTTGTGCTGTTCCCACCGTTTGGCTATTGTGGACATGGGGCTAGAAATGTGAGTGTACGAATATCTGTTCGAGCGAGTTAGAAATTTTGATAGGTCGAGCAGGGGCGGGGACAGGACATGTCAAGCTTGGGAAACAGCACGAAGAAAAGCAAAGACAAGTGACCATGCACCGCAGTGGCATGGTACGGCCTCCTCAGGGATTTGTGGGGTGTACTGGCTGAAGACGGAAAGATTGCTCTATTCTGGTGCTTGAAGGGCACTAAGTACCCTACTGAGAATATCAACTTTTTCTAAAGTTATGAGGAACCACTTAGGGATTGGAGCAGGGGAGTAACATTACCAACGCTCCACTTGAGGAAGATAATTGTAGTGGAAAGCCTATAGTTAGAAATATAGAGTAGTAATCCTGGCAGGAGACAAAGTAGGGCAATGGCAGTCAAAATAGTAAAAAAGCAGGACAGGGCGTAGAGGAGAGATTATTACAGAGGAACAGTCAATAGGATCTGTTGACAACGGGATGTGGGTGGCAGGAAGAGGAAGTTGTCGTTCAATCATTGACTGAGAAAACAGTGACATTACAAACTGAGAGGAGGAATGCAGAAGGAAGAAGCAGCAGACCAAAGACAGGAGTTACCGTTTATCAAGCTCTTACATTCCAGGCATTATCTCATTTAATCTTGATAAGGGCCCAGGGAAGTAGGGATTATTATAGGTGGGAGGAAACTCAGTGTAGGCAGGTGAAGTTGCTAATATCTGGTTAAGTGGTGGAACTGGGTGGAACTCCCACCGAGCTGGATGGGACTGGATGGGATGGCAAAGGTGAAGCCTTGGCCCTTGAGACCCCCACACCGTTCCGTTGTCTTCAAGCTCACCTGGTATCCACGCGGACTTACCTCTCAAGTAATTGGACATGTAGTTTGAAGCTGAGGGGCATGCTCACATAAAAAATGTAGCCCAGGAATTGCTCACACAACGATGAGTTCAACTGATGCTGGGTGAATACGTGAGTTCACTCAGGAGAGAGTGTGGAGACAGAGGGGAAGGCCAGGAGCTAATTTCAGAAGCACTTGTATTTATCAAATGGGTGGAGAAAAAAGGACTAGGTAGGTCTGAAGGACTAGAGAACATTGGGAACAGGGAACTGGCAACAAGTTTGAATGAGAAGACAGTTTCAAAGAAGGGATTAGTCAACATTGCCAAATCTAGACTCTTCAATAGGAGGTGGACTGTGGCCACTAGATTTGACATTTAGGAAGTCCTTGGCGACTTTACAGAGAAGAGAGCATATATGGCAATGCCCGTGGGTTGAAGAATGAATGGGATGTAGGGAAAAGAAGAAAGTGAGTGTAGACTAAATTGTTCAAGAAGTTTGGCAGCAAAAGAAAGGAGAAATTATGGCACAGTATTTAAAATGGTGTAGAGTTGACAAAAGGTTTTCTTTTTCAAGATCGAGCAGAGAAGCATGAGTATGGTTTTTGGCTGTGAAAAAGCCAGCGCAGAATAATGGACCGTAAATATTGGGAGAATCATGAAAATTCGCAGAGGACTAAAGAGAGAGTGCACAGCCTGGGGAAGATGTAGGGATGTTTTTCATTGGAAATGGGAGAGGAGAGAGATTTGGATGTTAAGAGGAAGGGTTGAAGGAGCTTGCATGGGGAGAGAGGAACGCAGGAGCACAATCTGACCTCGCCGTCAGTGAACGGTTGATTTGGCCACGGAAGACACTGTCAGCTGGAGACAAATGAGCAGATTATCCAGCTTCACTGGGGACTCCGTTGAGTTAGGGTTTCTTATTTCAGTTTGGCTGGGTTTTGCATTTTTTTATTTAAATTTTTGAAGTATAGTTGATATCCAAGATTATGTTAGTTTCTGATGGACGGCATACCAGGTCGACAATTACATACATTACAAACCGGTAAGTGTAGTCAGCGTGGGCCCCCACACAAAGTTATTACGATATCATCGACTATATTCCTGTGGTCAATCAGCTGAAATGGCAACCAAAGTTCAGTATCTCTTTTTGGTCCAATACATTTCAGCCTTTCTTGAAACTCCACAGGGGCACCTGATTGGATTTTGGTATTTCCCAAATCTCCTTAGGCCTTTTGTAAACCCTTAAATTAGATTACTCTTGACCGATTTCATCAATGGTATACTGATTTTTTCCTCACTTCATTCCTCACTGTCTCTGAATTCTAAGGACACACATGCAGAAATCCTCACCACATTGACACTAGGAAAGAACTACTGTCTTGAGATTTTCATAGAAAAAGATTGTGCAATTACTGAGATCTTGTGAAATATTTCAATCCTGAATTTCAAAATTTTATTCTTTAAAGACTTCAAACCCATTGAGAAACCTCAGTTTAAAAACCTTTCTATTGATGGTAGTTTCTGAAATAGAACCAAGGGAAAGGCATGGCTGGTGTAATTTAAAGTGACAGATTGTCTTCTTCTCAAACACTGACATTCCATTCGGCATTCTACAAGAACCAAGTAATGTTCCAGATTTTATATATATATATATATACACACACACACACACACACACACACACATACAGTTGCACTTACTGTATTTATTGCAATGACTTCAATTCCAGATATAGGTATTAACGATTGGAACCATGCCTCAGTTACCTCCCTCAATGAAAGATAACGTGGGAATGTTATAACAAATATTTAGTTAAAAAACTGAAAAGGGCTTTGAAAATGTAAAAGTGTAATATAAATGCTAAATAAAGATAATATATTCTGAACAGCAGGCTCCTTTGAAATAGGGCCTATGAATTCCATTAACACTCTCTGTTTACATGCTTTTAGGAACTTTTAGGAGGATGTTGCCCATGAGCACGTCTGTGACATGGCACCTATGGCCTAGTAACCAGCTGGGAAAGGGGCGAGTAAAAGAGCAGATGTCATAATGTGTGTATTAATATTCCTTTAAGTCATTCGACAAATATTTTTCTCATAGTTAACTGTGTGCAGGTAGAGATCCGAAAGCTAGCAATACCGCAGAAAACTAAAACAGGCAAAAATCCTGACTCCCAGGCTAATATTTACTGATTGCTGTCACGTGCCAAGGTTTAGTCTTGCATAGGTCCATTAAATCCTCCTAACAACCCTACGAGCTAGGGGCTAGTCATATCCCCATTTTACAGATCTGGAGAGTGAGATAAAATTCGCCTCTAATTTTTTGCAAGTCTAATGGGAACAAGTCAAACTCCTTGCTGTAGGTTGGGTTCTTTTGTTTATCTACTCAATTCAAAAAAAAAAAAAAAAGACTCAATTTCCCACCAGGGATGGGGAGTTACTAGGCCGATACTAGCGAAGACAGAAATCCTAGCCGTGTAGTAGTCTTCATGGTGACCACAGGGTGGCCAGGCCTGTCCAATATTAGAATGACCTTTGGGAACAGGTCACGCAGGGCCCAGTGAAGCCCTGGCACCTTTATCTCTGTCTGGCTGGAGAACTCCTGATCCGCTTTCTACCTTATGATTTCTATTTATGCATAGTTTCTCAGGCCTAATAGCTAATGAGCCTGCACTCTACCTTGTTCTCCCTGTGAATCGTTTAGTTTTTATAATGCCTATCAACTAACTTTATCTTCAGTATTTCCAGTTCATATGGCCAAGTTTAAGACTATGACTGGTTCATTTCATCACTTTTATTCATATGGGAAAGCACTCCCTGCTGACTCACAGGCTACCCCTTGCTGCTCAATTCAGTCTTTGGATTAAGTGCCCTTTGCTGGACCAGTCAGCTGTGGTCAGGAGGCCAGGTCAAATGGAAAGAACATTCTAGAACCAGGTTCTCAGAGTATCCAAGGCTATTCTTATAAACGTGGTCTGAAGTCTGGCCTGTGCCTTCTAACATTGTTTAGTCATAAGGCTTTTAGATTTAGGCTTTAGATGAGTAAGTATATTATGCAAAAATATAAATGATCTTTTTCCTTTAAACCTAGAAGGGAGTTTACGGTCCCATATTATTCTACTCTTTTGGATATGTGTGTCACATTTCTACCTTTACTTTTGTATCTAAACAAAATGATAATAAGCACTCACATCTGTCCAGAAGCTCTTTCTATATTAATTTCCTTAGGATGTGGAGCATGTGATACACATTATAATGCTTTACCTGATGAGTAATATACCCTTTCTCTTTCACCCTTAGCATTCCAATGACATTTTACCATCACAAGCCCTGTGCCAGGAATGTATGCAGATGTGTCACAATAAAGATAACCAGGATTCAAATGTGAGTACTTAATAAACATTTCAGTGTTATCTAGAACACTAACAAGAAAATCAAACTCAGCTCTTACAAATATCAATAATAAGAATCTTGGCCAAATCAATGTTAACGTCATTTTCATATTTGGAAAAACATGGAGCACACAATTATGTAGGCTAAAAAAAAATCAATAACTTGACTCATACTTAAAAGTAAGATAATACATTAAAAGGATGATCCCAAGTATTGTTCGTTTAGAACATTTCTGTGGGAAGATTCAGTTTTACCTCGAGGCTTGTGACCAGGAGCACACGGTACAACGTGGGGGACTGGTGTTAGAAAAGCGGTTTGTGGCTATGAAGCAGATCAAAACTAACTAGCTGTTAGGGAATGGAACCCATGACCTTGATCTCATTAGTACCAGGCTTAACCCAATTGAATGAGCTATAAACTGATAACATTCGGGTCCCCAGCCGATGGATGGATTTTTCACTCCTTAAAATTCCTTTCTTGGTTCCATAGTATTTGTACCAAAATGTGACCGTGCTCCCGTTCTGTGGGAAAGATGGAGAAGGACATGGATTTCAAAGAGGCCTCAGAAATCAATTACTCTGTTTTCTTTGTCTAGCTAGTGAGAGAATTGAAGCCCTGAAATGTGAGGTGACCTGCCTAATGGTTCCTAGTGGTGGTGGCAGGACTGGATTAGAATGCAAATCTCTTGGACTTCACTCCAATTTCAATTTGTGAGGGCTGGCCCATGGAGGAGGTCACCCTGGAACTGTTCCGGGACAGGAAGAGTGAGTCCTACCAACAGGAGGTGGGACAAGTTTAGTGTTAGGAAGAAGGAGTTTAGCTTTTAAATTGAAGTTCACACAGAGTGGAGGTAAGAGAATGGAGTACAGTGAGAGAGGTTTTATTTTTACTTTTTATTTATTTTCTTTAAATTTTAATTTAAATTCAATTTAGTTAACATACATACATCGTATTTTTAGTTTCGGGGGTGGAATTTAGGGATTCCTCAGTTGCACGCAACACCCAGGGCTCCTTACATCACGTGCCCTTCTTCATGGCCTTCACCCCAAAACCCCATCGCCCCTACCTACCTCCCCTCCCGCCGCCACCCTGTTTGTTTCCTAGAATTAAGAGTCCAGTGAGAGAGGCTTTACATGACCTTCACTGAGACGTGATAGGATGCCTTGAAAGACCTCTGAAGAATGAATGCGGTGACTTGTTTAAAATGTTTTCCATGTATAACCATTTTAGCTTCACAACATTTAGGAATGGAGGGACCTGAAGTCATTTGGGGGCAATAAGTTTGGGTTTAAATATATCACTACGAAGGATAATAAAGGAATGAGCTAATACTTTAGTTTGAGGTGCCAAGGAAATTGAAATGCCACGTGAGGGACAGATTTGGTGGTTGGTGAGTGTCAAGAGGGTAGAGCAGGGTGGCCCAGGAAGAGGGCAGTGGTGGAGGGCGATGAGATTAAGTGAAGCTGGAAAGAAGGGATTCCTCATGGAAATGAAGCAGTGACCATGTGGTGGAAAGGTGAGGAACAGCGAAGCTTCTACTGGGATGGCCCCCTTTGGGGAGCAGGTGCAGACAGGTCCCAGAAGAGTACCGGCTTACTGAGCGTTGTCTCCAGTCCAGGACTGCATCCGCCTCCGTCTCGGCTGGGGGCACCGACGGTTTCTTGGTCCAGATATGTGGTAGCGGTCTCGTTTTTACCTGTGAGTGCCTGCGGAAGATCTCCCGCCCTGAACTACAGGAACCACCGACATGAAGTTCTTGAGGCTTCATGGATGATCTCTGCAGGACGAAGGCGAGGTGTTGTGGAGAGCCTCCACCGGTCTTTCTCTGATTGGATCATTTTCCCAGAGGAAAAGTGGAACGACACACCAGGGATGGCTGTCCTTCAAGAATCTGCTAGGCTGTGACTTCTTCTGGAAAACCTGTCCGTATTGCCATAGGGGCTCCTGGCCCGCACTTGCTCGGCCTACCCTACCACGCCACGCCACACTGTAACGCAATGCCCAGCTCGCTAGACTCTTGCCAGACTGAATTCCTCGTGGCCTAGTTTTCCTCGGCTGTTACTCCCCACCACCTTGCAGGGGATTGCTCAGCACAAGTAGGCCATTAACATAAGTTTAGAAATCAGAAATATCATCCAGAAGTTATCTGGAGAGAAATATCATCCAGAAGTTAACATAAGTTTAGAAATAAGAAATATCATCCAGAAGTTATCTAGAGAGAATAAATCTAAAATGGATTTTTAGAAAAAAAATCTAAAATTTAAGGGTTGTGGGGGGTTTTTTTTTGTTGTTGTTGTTTTGTTTTTTTTGTTTTTTTTGTTTTTTTTTTTTGCATGGTCTTAGTTTTGCACATAGTTCACGGCCTTTCTTTTCTGCTCCCCTAGTCTGCCTTTGGCCATTTCGCTGCTTATTATTCAAGGGCTAAGGAGAAAAGGGAAGAAGCTGAAATTCAGATCAGTTAATTAGGCTGTTTGGGAGCAGCTCGGAAAAGGGTTGGAAGTGGTGGGTGAAATCAATAGTTAACCGGCAGTCTGAGATTATCTATAGCTCTCACCCACCCAGCCTGCTCTTCACACCCCCTAAACCAATGGCTGCCCAGCATATGAGCAGATTTTATTAGCTCATTTCACCTTCATGGGGTTTGTCCCTTTGTTCTTGAGTATGCGGCAAGCCATGTGTCCTGAGTTTTGGTTTGGAGAATTTGGTCACTATACCAAAGGAAGAAACTGTGGGGTGGTCAGCTTCTCTGGGGGTAATCTCATGGTCCTAAGGAAGGAAATTTAACAGTTTATTTTCTGAAACTGGTTCAAGGAACATTCCTTAAGTAAAAAAAAAAAAAAAAAATTCAATCAAGAAATAATATTACTTACATTTTGAAGCAGGATTTTTAATACAGTATTTCCATCTGTGATATATTTAAATTCTAGGCCCCAGGCAGTAATTTTGGAAAAAGGCCTCCTTTACCTTTTACGAGATGCAAAATAAACAGTCCACTCTGAGGGCCAGTGGGGCCTCTCCCCGACTTTCCCACCCTTGCCAAACGTTAACACTGGCTCCTGCCATTCTGGAAAGCACACGTGCTACTCTTTTTTTTTTTTTTAATCCGCCCCCCCCAACTGAAAAGTGTTACTGACCTTAACAATGTCTATCATAACTTCAATCACTCCAATTCTTTTGTGATACTTGTATCTGGTAGGAAAGGAGCACTTGCATCTGATAGGAAAGGCGCTTGCATCTGGAGGGAAAGGAGCACTTGCATCTGGTGGGAAAGGAGCACTTGCATCTGGTGGGAAAGGAGCACTTTCATTTGGTAGGAAAGGAGCACTTGTATTTGGTAGGAAAGGAGCACTTGCATCTGGTAGGAAAGGAGCACTTGCATCTGGTAGGAAAGGAGCACTTGCATCTGGTAGGAAAGGAGCACTTGCATCTGGTAGGAAAGGAGCACTTGCATCTGGTAGGAAAGGAGCACCTGTATTTGGTAGGAAAGGAGCACGGCGGCGGCCCCAGAGGAGGCCTGCAAGGGAGGGGAAGGCCGTCCCTAGCGAGCGCACGCACGCGGGCCTCCTTGCTGCAGCCTTGACGCCTTGCGGAGGCAGGTGTCGCCCGGAGGCCGGCTCGGCCCTGCAGAGGGGCTGCCCTGGGAGGCCAGGACCGGCTCTGCCCGCCGCCCGGGTCCTGACACGCGCACTTGCAGAAGCTGGTGCAGCAACCGAGCCAGATTCCACAGCAGAGGCCTAGCGCGTGGCAGCTCCCACGAAGGCCGACCCTGGAGGGAAGGGAGGAGCGCGCGGGTCGTGCCCCCTGCAGCCCTCGAGCAGGGGAGCGGGTGGTGGTGGTGGGGGGGGGGGGACGGCTCCAGGAGCTTCAAACTTTATTTCCCATTTTTCGTGACCTGTGGCACGCACTTAGCGGTCCGGGTCGCGTTTGTGCAAGAGCTGGGGAGGGGAGAGGGGAGGGGAGGGGAGGGGGGAGGCCGCGCTCCTTAATGGCTGCACGGGTCCATTTGCACATTTGCAGTGCAGCCTTGCAGCCCGGATTAGCTGCTCCGAGCATCGCCTTCTCCCTTCCCCAAAAAGAGGAAAAAAAAAAAAAAAAAAAAAAAGTAAAGTGCCAAATAGACAAAGAGATGCATGACCTGAGCGGCGTTTCCCGGCGGGTTGGGCCGTGGCGGGCGCGGCGGGCGGCGGGCTCGGGGCCCCGGGCGGGATGCACCTGAGGCGGCGCGCGCGGGAGCGGCGGGGGCGCAGCGCGCGGGCAGGGCGGCCGGAGCGAGCCTGGCGGCGGCGGCGGCGGCGGCGGCGGCGGCGGCGGCGGCACCGGCTCCAGCGCAGCTTCCCTCTCCCCGGCCCTGGCTCCACGCGCACATGCGCACTGCGCCCGCAGCCCTGGACCATTTGTCAGGACTACTCGGGAGACGGAGAAAAAAAAAAGCGAGCGAATTTGGGGGTAAGGAGCGGCCGATCGGGTCCCGGCGCCCGCGGGTCGCCAGGTCGGTCCGCGCGCTCGGCCGCCCGGGCCCTCTCCGGGGCGAGGAGGAAAGTTGGAGCGACCTCGGGGGGGCCGGAGGCGCACGCCGCCCCGCGGAGCAGCCCCGGGCAGGGGGGGACACGAGGGGGTTCCCCCCCGCCCCGGGCGCCGCCGGGAAACAGCTCAAAACTTAATCCCGGCGAGAAAAAGTGGGCGAGGGACTCGGGGACGGCGGGGGGCGCGGGGGGGCGCCGCCGGGCATCTCCCTGCGCAGGAGTGAGCGCGAGTAGGAAAGAGGAACAAAAGAGCGAGAAAAGAGAAAGGAAAAAATGGGGGGAGGAGAGACTTGTATTTTTCTGCCTGCGCGCACCCGGGGAAGGGTGTGGGGGCCGCGCGGAGGGCGCCGGGCGCGGCGGCGGCGGGGGCGCCCGGGCGGGCGGGCGGGTTGCGAGGGGGCCCCGCGGCCTCCCCGCGGCCCCCGCGCGCGCCCCGCGCCCCCCGCGCCCCCCGCGCCCGGCACTCGGGTCGCGTTCGGGGGCAGCGGGCGCGCGGCGGGGAGCGCGGCGGCGGCGGCGGCGGCGGCGGCGGCGGCGGGGAGCGCGCCCGAGGGCGCAGGGGGGGCGCGCGGGGGGGGGGGCGCGCAGGGGGGCGGCGGCGGGGGCGGCGCGGGGGCAGCGCGAGCCCCGCGCGCCGCCCCCCTGCGCCCCCTCCGCCCGTGTGGCCTTTGTGCCGGCGCGCGGGGAGGGCGGGCGCGGGGCGCGCGGGGGGCGCGGGGAGGGCGCGGGGCCACTTGGCGGCAGCGCCCCCGGCTGCGGGCCCCGCGTGGGTGCGCTGCCCCCCGCCCCCGCCGCCGCCCGCGCCCCGCGCCCCGCGCCCCGCGCCCCGGGCCCGCGCGCACACGCACACCCGCACGCACGCACACTCCCGCGGACCCGCGGCGGGGCTCGGCGGCCGAGAGTTTGCGCCTCCCTCCGCGCCGCCTCCCCCTTCCCGGCCGAGCGTGTGAGAATTTCATATAGATCGGCTCCAATTTCCGCCATTTTGGGAAAGTTGCACAAAAATAAACCCTCCGGTTTATTTCTGCCCGAGGCAGGAAAGTGCTCGCGGGAGCCAGGCGGCGCGGGCCCGGCGGGGCCGTCCGCGCGCGCGCGCGGGGGGAGGGGCGGGGGCAGGGGGGAGGGGGAGGGCGCGGGCCGCGGGCCGTCGCGGCGTTGGGTGCGGGGCGCAGGGGCGGCGCGGGAGGGGGGGCTCCCCCTGCAACTTGTTTACGCCGCCCTCCTCCCGGGGAGGCCGCCCCCCCGCCGCGTGCGTGTGCCGTTCCGGAATAATGGGTCTTGCACACTCGCGCCCTGGGCCCGGCAGGGGTGGGGGGGTGGGGACCGGGAAGCGCAGGAGCCCGGGCATCCGCCGCGCGCCCCGCGAGCTGCAGGGGGGGGCCGGGGAGGGAGCCCCGGGGGCGCGGGGGGCGCGCGGGGGCGCAACTTTTGCGCCGGGGCCGAAACTTTAATTACCTTTAAAGAAAAAGGCCTTCGGATCGCCTCCTCCCTCCCCCCCCCTTCTGGCCGCGGCGGGGCCCACAGCGCGACCGTGAGAGAAAGTTTCAAAGCGGGCGGCTTCCTCCCCGCCCCGCCCGCCCTCGCCGCCATCCGTGTGTCCGTCTGCGCGCGGGCAGAGGTGGGGGCGGCGAGCCGGGGCCCGCTCCGCACCCCTGCACGGGCAGACCAAGGTAAACGCCGCTTCGGTTTCCCTCCTCCCCGCCTCCCCCTTCCCCCCCTCCCGCTTCCTTTTCCTCCCCCTCCCCGCCGATTTTTTTTTAATTTTTTTTTTGAGGGGGACCCAAAAAACGGAGTGTCTCCTTATGCAACTTCCTCGGGCGCTGCGAGCCCGGCCCTTCCCCCTCCCTGCATCCCGAGGCCCCGCTCCTTTCCCACCTCGGCGCCGCCGCCAGACAAATGCATCCGAAAAGCGAAGTCCAGAGAAACAGAAATAGATTTAAAGGGGGGGGGAAATTATTTATTTATTTATTTATTTGTTCTAAGTTTGAGTGAAGGGAACCTGAGATGAGAAATAAGGTTTTTTGGGGGCGGTGGGGAGGGGGCGGGGAGGGCGGCCGGGCGAGCGCGTCCTCCTGTTGGTTTTTCCGAGAGCTGGTGTGCGGCACCTTCCCCGGCCCGGGGCGGGCAGGGGGGGGCGGTGGGGGGGCCCGACGGCGCGTGTGCTGGCCGCCTCGGTCGCGTGGATTTTTGCGCAAGTTTTCAGAAAAACACTGACTCGAGTAGAGAGCATTTCTCCGGAAAGTTTCAAGTGCAGCAAAAATAGCGAACGTGCAAAACTGGCCAAGGGGAGACCTCTAGTGGTTACACGCGTCTTTAAGTTAGGGAGGCCGAGAGCAAAGTTTGGCCTTTGCTCGCAGCTACGTAGTCTGTTCAGACGTGGAAGTAATTAGACGACCTGAGCGAGCGGCCAGATGTGAGCGTAGATGCGGCCCCGACCGCGCAGCTGCCGGGAAGGCCCGACCCGGAGCCCCCGCGGGTCCCTAACACGGGGGGGGCGGGGGAGGGCGCTTGCCTTGGACTCCGGGGTCTGAGATAGGTCTGTAAGTGGGTTAGGCACCGTTGTTTGCTTTTATGCTCATCATTTTTTGTCTTTGACCAACTTTTAATCGGGGGGGGGGGTGGTGGTGGAGAAGAGGGGGTGTCCAGTGAGTCGTTTCATTTCTGAAAGTTCACAGAAATGCAGAGCGTTCAGAACTTGCGCACAAAAAAAAAAAAAAAAAAGATCCTCGGGTTGGAATTTGTCTTTTGTAACAAGCCGGTCATGTTTATCCCCCTAATAAATAGGATTAAAGGCCGGCGGTTAGTCTCTTAACCGTGCAGTTACATAGAGTCATAGGATAAGTGGTCCCTCTCAGGTTCCAAGAGTATAATTTTGTTGCGCTGGTGAAGACGTTGTTTCTGGATAC
The DNA here is from genome assembly GCF_018345385.1 of Vulpes lagopus. Taxonomy (NCBI): domain Eukaryota; kingdom Metazoa; phylum Chordata; class Mammalia; order Carnivora; family Canidae; genus Vulpes; species Vulpes lagopus. The sequence goes on from NC_054825.1 coordinate 125,821,283, forward strand.
TTTGTATCAGTTGTGATTTAAAACGTTAGCCTACGTGGGAAAGAACTGCTTACATAGTATCTATCCGTTTGCCAGTCAGAGTAACTTTGATTTTAAAGATAAAAGCCCTGCAAGAAATTAAAGTGGAGTCGAAGGATGCCTGTAACTTTCACCTGCTAGTCATAGAAAGGGGGAGATCTTCAATTTAGGGATTTAGGATAAGGGGAGGGAATGAATGATAAAACCCTTTTCATCTCATTCGAGACTAGTTTATTTTTAATATAAGGAGTGGTATTGTGCGAAATTATGCCATAGGTCAGTGATTCAAAATTAAAACATATTAATGGGGGATTTGAAGGCTTTTTCTTTCTTTTCTTTTTTTTTTTATGACAACGCATTGATTTTTACTTTTCCTCTCTTTCAACTAATGCTGGACCTTTAGGAGACGTCTTGGGGGTGGAAAAACAATCCTAAAGACCACCAGAGAGTTATTTCTTCACTGCCACTAGGTAAGATTTGCTTTGTGAAACAAATTGCTTGGTGTATTTGCAAATGTTGAAAGTTGTGTTTGGAGATCGGGAAGGAGAATGTGGGACAGGGTTGGCAGCAAAGCATCGTTTTGTGGGGGCTGCTTTGGATGCTTGAAAGTCTGGACATGAAGTGTGACGGAGGCTCAGATAAAACATTAGGAAAGGTTCCGAAGATTGTCCCGGATAATAATTTGTGGACTGGCCCTTTTACTGGATCCTTGATTTGCGTTTCAACTCTACCTGTTTTCTACCAAAAGTAAATAGTTTTATTACTTGGAATGGAAAAGATGGGAAAACTAGAACCAAGCACTTGTGAGCTAACGTTAACTGTTGTAACACAGTGGTGTGGAGGATTCTGGAACTTGTTAAAATTTTGTAGGTGAAATTTACAATGAGAGCTTTGGGGCATTCAAGTTATTTGACTTTGTGGCTTAAATCCAGCGTGGGCCAAATTGTGCCAACCATCATGTCAAAGGGCTGTGGGGACTTTCCAGCATATGAGCATAGGCGTGTCAACTTTTGAACATATCTCGACAAAGAGTATAGCGGTTGTCCGATAAGATCCCTTTGGTGATTTTGGAAGGTGCCGGTTTATCTCCAGGAATTGGAGGCCTCTTTTCGGGACACAGGTTGTTCTCAGGCAAAAGAGGGCAGCCCTCTGAAGGGAAAGCATCTTAGTGATCAAAGTGTATTTGTACTCCTCTAGTTCTATTTATACCTCCCCACCACCCGCTACTCCCCTACCTTAATTTTTTTTTTCTCTCCTTTTTTTGCTTCTTTTCATTCTGTTTGTTTTCAATACTAAAGGAGTTGCTGATTCCTGTTTGGCAAAAAACAAATAAAACAAAATCAATCAGCCCTACCTTTTCCGAGTAGGACTAATAATCCTCTCTGGGCTCCCTTAGAACTGAGGTGGGCATGCCCTGGATGTCAACACCGAATCATTACTGATGTAAAAGACGATTGTTAACAGGAGCTCGTTGTCATTTTCTGCTTGTGGATGGTCTTGAGTGGTGTCATTAGCAAGGTGAATAGAGGGGGGTCCACGTAGGTGATGCAACGCAAGAAGATCACGCAGGCGGAAGGAGAGGGCAAGCACAGGATCTGGTGTTGCCCGGGATGCTGAGTTTCACATTTACACATGCTGAGTGGAGGGCAGTGCCTGTTTTCCTTCATTTGGGGAGTCCTTGTGGCTGTGGATGGAGCAATCAAAGACAATTCAGCCTCTAAATGTATTGCATTGTGTGCGTCATTTTACCTCATTCAGCCTAGATTGATCTCCCCATCTGGAAAATGGAGCAACAGTGCTGACCTTACTTCCTTTGTTGAAAGAAGAAAGTAAAATACGGTTGTGAGAACTATAAAGATGGATTCCGTGTTTGGTAGTCATATTACCATTTTACCTTAGTCAGGTTTCGTGAAGGGCAGGAAGGAGGTTGTCAAGGGCAGAACAGAGTGATTTAATTCCTGGCTAAAATTATTAGATTGGTTTCTGGTATATATATTATGTGGGCTTGTCACAATACTTCAGGGGATATTTCTTTTCTTTAGGAAAAAAATAGTTTATCTTGAATAGCATTGTCTCATTGCAAGAAGGGACCGTGTTTTTACATGACGCTGAATATAAACTGTAATTTATTTATCCCAATCTAGTCATTTAATAGGTAGGAGTAAGTAAAATAAATCAAACTTAAAATGATGCCTAATTGTGGAAATGTGAGGGTACTGAAAGTAGAAGGGTTGGTGTGAGGGGAATTCGTGAGCTGTAATTAATATTTTAGTTGTGGGAGTCTGTTGGGAAATGAGTGTGAGAAAATAGGTAACTGGGGTAGTGATGTTTATACTCTAGGGGGTCAGAAAATGGGTCTGCAAATGACTGCGGATTTAGGGAAAGGTCCACGCAGGGCCTGCCCCCCACCCCTCTTATATTTCTGAGACCCCTTTGCTACTTTATTCTAATTATAACCAACTGTCTATGGTCTGTGATCTAGACAGAAAAAAAAAATCCTCAATTTGCTGATACTGAACTTGACAAACTCTGACAGGGTTTAGTGAGTTGTAGTTCATCTCCGTTCTCCTATAGATCATCCAATCAATGTTGTGAGAATTCAAAGACTCTATAGTAGACGAAAGAAGAAATATGTATCATGTTGAATTAGTCCTTGAGTAATTGAGGGCTGCTTCTTGAATAATTTTCCACTGCTCTGTTTGGTAGTTTATTATTTCTAAGAATCTGTGTTTCAACCAAGGCTTTTTTTTTTTTTGTGGCAGGTAAAGTTAGGATGGGAAATTTATAAGAGAAGTTACTTTGGACAGGGGTGTACCCTAGGGTTCTGGGGATGGGTGCCCTGAGTGATCCCTCTTGCAGTGTGTCTACCAGTTAACTAGATTTTATTGAGCTCTTACAGTGCTGAACACCAAAGGACTAGGCCTCTGCCCTTGAATTCCCTGGACCCAATGCCAGCAGTGGACGCGACTCTCAGCTCTGTTAAGAAGAGTAAAGCAGCTGCACTTGGTACCAGTAGGAAAGAACAAGGGACCTACCCTCTTGGGAGCCAGAGTCAGGAGACGGATTCCTGGGTTGAGTGATGCAGAAATATGCCATTTGATCATATACACATGGCACAATGTATGCCCTCCCTTTTCCAATGCTTAACCTTCAGAAATTACTCAGGAGCTCTTTACCTCCTATCATGGAATTTCCAAATTGTATATCCAGTGAGAGTGATGGGTTTGGGGCTGATTGTTTTCTTCTTTGACTATGACTTCCTGGTATAGGTTATTCCACTTGCTCCCATTGAGGATTCCTCATGAGAATTTGGGGGACACTGTGTTCAAAGAGGACCATTTATTCGGGAGGCACTGTATTTAAAGAACTATTTATACCTTCCTATGCGTGTGTATTTGTCTATGACATCTTGAAATTCAGGGCATCCATAGAAAACACCTTTTATAAAGGAGCTCATCATCCAATGGGGATATTCTCAGGTTGTCTCTTTACGTTATTTTATTGACACACGAAGATATGAATAAATAGTCGCATGCTAAGAACTGGTGTGTACTGATCATAGCATTGGCTATGCAGCAAGTGGATGAAAGCAAAGCACCCGGAAAAGGGTCCCTGTGCCATGTAACAGAGTTTGATTGATGAAGTCAGATTGAAGAAGATGTTTAAGAAAATCCCCACTGAGGAGACGGGGTGGTTTGGGTTAAAGAATGAGGACTTTTGAGAGGAACTCGAGTGAAGTTGAGTGATCTTGGATGAGAGAACTTCTGATGAGCGTGGTGGACCTGGAATTGGTTTATTGCATGTGTATTATACACACTAGGAAAATGCTCTCTTTCTTCTCCTTTCTGTACACCAGTGTTTTGTCAGTCGACAAATATTTATTGAGCACCTCTTTTTTGGAAGTCTCAGTTGAGTGCTTCACCTCATCCACGCTTAGACCAGGGTCGGATGAATGAACGGGTTAGGGCTACAGAGAAAGCAGCAGACCTTGGTCTCCATGTGTCTGACTTCTAGTTGAGGAAATGCCCCCCACACAGTCCAGTAGAGAGGTGATCAACAACACAAAGCCACGGTTCAGTGCTCCTGCTCAGGAAAGGTGGAGGTGAACACAGTGAGTGTCACGGTGGCACCACTGATGTGGCGTTAGCCGCATTGCTCAGGTAAGGACCTGGGAGTTGGGGCGCTCTCTGCCAAACCCTTCCACGTGTTGATAAGTCAACTATAAGTGTGCATTGAGGGCCTCCTGAATGACAGGCATTGAGCTAGCACTTTATATTCATTCAATAATTCATTTATTTATGTATCCAACAAATACTGAGTGCCTTCTGTCTGCCCAGGTGCTGCTGTAGGCCCTGAGTGCTATCTCAAATACTTTCACTAACCTTGAGCAGTTGGTATTCATATTTCACTTTTCGAGCAAACTGGTGCTTGGAGTTCATATCCTGCAGTTTGAAAGGGGTGGCATCAGGGAAAACGATACTGGCGTACGATTGTTTTGTTATGTCTTCAGGTTCCTAGTTTTGAAAAAAAGTAATTCTTAGAATATTTTTGAGAAAACCCACTTCTGGATTAATATATTTGCTCTTATATATTCATTTATTAGGATAAGCAAATAGCAAACAGGTATCAGAAAAAATAATGGCAAGACAATTCTCTCTTCACTTTTCTTTCTTTCCTCTCTCCCTCCCTCCCTCCCTCTCTTTCTTTCTCTTTCTCTTTCTCTTTCTCTTTCTCTTTCTTTTCTTTTCTTTTCTTTTCTTTTCTTTTCTTTCTTTCTTTCTTTCTTTCTTTCTTTCTTTCTTTCTTTCTTTCTTTCTTCTTTCTTTCTTCTTTCTTTTTCTCTTTCACCAAGAATTAGGAAAAGACCAATTACTGAGTTATACTGAAAACAACACCTTGGTCTAGTTCATGGCCTTGACATGATCACAAACTGTTAAGAAAACATAACTCAGATTAGGTTTGAGAGTTACCGGGCTGATTTATAAAGTGGTTTCACTTGTTATGTCTCTACAGAAGGCAAAGGCAGTAGGGTTAGTTCTCAAAAAATGTAGATCAGTCAGTCAATAGAAAGATTGGGACCTAAATTTCTTAAAGTGAACACAAAAGATGATGGGATTTACTCAGAAGGCAGGATTATAAAAGGAAAGAAGAAAATTAAATGGAGGGGTAGAGATATTGGTGGGGAGAAGCTAGGGCCAGGGCTGACTGTAGAGTGCTGGAATCAAAATAAAAAAAAAGAAAACAGGAAATATGACTAATAATACATTCAGCAACAGTGCTATGGTTACTGTTATACTCCTTAACCAGAAGAGTATGCTCATGCTTGCCAGATGAAGTGAAGAGTCTTTATTCATTGGGTGGTTCCCTGTTGCAGCGGGACTCAGATAGTATCTCTGGTGTGTGAGTTACGGCCCATCAAGCAGAGCTTTAGTGTGACTTAGAAGGATACCACTGCGTGCGTTGATCATTGGGTACCAGACGGTTTCACTTTTAATGAAGCTCCATCACCTTATAAACTCTTTTGAGCACTTAGTGCATGCCAGGCTCTTTGAAGATCGGACCGTAGCTTTATGTCATATGTAATTTTGTACAATTGAACTACTTCAGTAGTAGAACATTTTGAGTAGGATTGTTCAGGCACCAAAATCATTTGATTATTTTCCCTTCATCTGTTATGCTGTCTGAACCCTGAACTATGAATCGAAATTCCTGAGAGGTCAATGTACTGCTCAGGTTGTTGAGTGGTCTAAATAATTCACCCTATTGCTGTGTGTTCTTATTTGGTGGATTTGAGGCCTGGCTGTTCAATCTATTGATAAGGAATTTAGCTACCAATGGTTATCAGGGTAAACCTGTAGACTTGACTTGCGCAAGAGAAATAGAATCTGGTCATTTCTACTTTATTAGATACAAAAGAGAAATTGAGTCTAAATCTCTTAATTTTAGCTCTGTGTTCTATAAAAATATGAAGCAGAGTAAGAAAATAGATACTACTTTTAGCTTTCAAAAAATTATGAAATGAAATAAGAGAAAAGAACAAGATACTACTTTTAGTTTTTCTTTTTTGAGTTTATGCCTGTTTTGCATACGTATGGACATATCTGTGTCAGACAGGTTTTTGTTCTTTTTATGCCCTCTGAGTCCCTTTAATGGGTGTAAAATTTCTATTATGACTCTATTAGTGTAGCGATGTTGATGATATGATAGCACTTGTCAGGATATTTTTGCCTCAAACTGAGATATCTTAGACTCTGTACACTGAAAATGAACTTCCAATACAAGCATTTGATGAGGGTATATTAAACGTGCCATAGGCCTGTTAATGTCAGTTTGCGATTTCGTTTTGTATGTACGTTTTTTTTTTTCTTGAAAGGCATTTTTCATTTTCTGTTCCTCCTTGAGAGGAAGTAAGTAGGTTAGGCCACAGAATCTCAAATAATTCATCCTTCTTACAGTAACAAGCGGGAAGACAGGAAGTTGAGATTTTGTAAAGGTTGCTTGTGGTGACTCCCCCTTTTGTATAATCTCCATGGCAGAAAAGGGAGCAAATCAGATAAGTCGGGGCTGCGTTAATAGGATCATTCTCATTAAAACATGGCCAGGAGATACAGGTTTTGAGAAAGTATCAGTAAGAAGGACCCGTCCTAATAGTCAAGTTCCTGTTTAAAGGAAGCGTGGATTAGCTGCCACTCTGGCGTCTGCTGTATGCGGGGAGATGTGGACAGAAGAAGACCCAGATTCTCAAGGATTTGTTCTTGAGGGGACTGAGATTTCATTTCCCACATTGAAATGATCTGGAGTTTTGCCTGCCTAAAATCTATGTACTTGGGCCCGGGCGCAAAATCCTAACATCTCTCGGCCCCGGGATCTCCGTCCCTCCGGCGTGTGTGTGTGTGTGTGTGTGTGTGTGTGTGTGTGTGTGTGATTCTGAGTCCTTATCAGGAGGGTGAGTAGAATATCAAAGCTGGTATCTGTCATGCTTGATTTGAAAGGAAAATTTTCCTTTGTAGCAATATGTTGAGAGATGCTTCAAGTGTGAGTTTAGATTTTTCTCTTATCCTTATTCCTGCTTAAGAGGTTTGAATTTAACTTCTTTTGATGTGTCCTCCACTGACACTTAAGTAAGGAGAGTTTCTTGGAGCCGTAATGGTCCGTCTCTGCCAATGTGGCGCGTGAGCACTCCGCGGCCTAGCTGGTAGTTAGAATTTCCCTGGGGCCTATGAGATGGGTGGACAGGTGGGTTAGATCTTTTTTTCTGATTTCCCCCCTCCCTCATTCCCACCTACAGCTAGTCTGTTGCATTTCCCCTTCTTTTTTTATTCACTCATTGGATACCTCTTCTCCTACGGCGGATCTTCGTAAGGGATAAGGAAAGGAAAAAAATCAAGGTCTCTTTCCTCCAAAGCCTCGTATAAGTAGGTGATCATGACGCAGTGTCCGCAGTGTTGGGATGGGGGTATTGATTCCCTCTTCCGGCATGTGACATCCACGTCCTCCGGGGCCTGTAAACAGAAGGACTCGTTCTAATCTCTGTCGGGGAGGAGCCACAGCTTCCACCTCTTTCTCCTACAGACCTTTTGCAGGACCTGGGACCACGTTGGTATGTGAGGAAGCTCTCCTGCCTCCTCAGCAAGAATATCCATAAGGTAACCAGTGACCTACTCTTGGGTCATCACTCAGAGATTAGGTCCTTTTGGCTTTTATTGGTTGCTATGACGTTCTTTTGTTTATGAGAGTGTGGTAAAACGAATAGCTAGTGAATTTTCCAAATTCATTTTGAAGTTTTATATATCCGTGAAATCCAGAGTCTTCCCATCGTTCTTCACCTCCCGTTTTTCTTTGCCTTCTCCCCTGGACTCCTGAGAAATCATTTAGGGCTTTGTGGTGCAAAGGTCTTGGCCTCTGCAGTTCTCATTCCTCTGCCCTGGTATGCTTCAGATATTGGGTAAACTGGTGCCTGGAGGGAGTGTGGACACTGGAGAGTGATTTTTTTGTTGTTGTTTTCTTCAAAATAGCTGAAGCTCCATGTACTGTCTACCATGTGCAAAACACTCTTGGCATGCACAAATGACAAGTGTTTACGACTTTGTAGATATTCCCATTCCATTTTGTTGGTGAAGGAGCCTAAGGCTCAAGAGAGGTCAGGTACCCTGCCCAGGATTACGCAGTAGTTCATAACTAATGAGGCCAGGATTCAAATCCAGGTGCTCTGGCTGCAGAGCCCGCGCTCATTACCATCGCACTAGGTTGGCTTCTGTGTTGACTAAAATGCGACGTGCTGGGCCCTGTGGAATATAGTCTGAGGGACACTGTCCTGGGAGATAAAACTTTTTTTCTCGGCTGGATGACCTCAATTTTCTTGTCCATAAAATGTGATCAGTCTTAAGAGGTAGTTGTGAGGGTCCAATAGGCTGGTATTGGTGAGATCCTTTAACATGACAACTCATGGAAGAGACCCCTCTGCTCCAGCCTGTCTGCATCCTCTTCGTGTCTTAGGCTTTGTCCCATTTCCCCTTCGTGGCCTTGTGTCTATGCGTGTGTGAGCTGTCCCCCGATAGGCTGTGTACTGCCCCTCTGCTGTCATGAAGGTACAGGCCATCAGAGACTAAATCAGAAAACCGTACACAGGCCTAGGAGTCGGAGGCCAGATCTCTCAGGATCGCTGTCTCTGGCCTGGACCTCAGGGGCTGCAGGTCCCAGGGCATCCTCCAGGCGTAGGCACTATGACTCTCAATGCGTGGATGCAGGTCGGGACCTCGGGCAGAAGGCGCACTTGTAGTTGAATCTAACCTGAGGATGAATACGTTATTCCTGCAGAACCTTACCTAGGTTCACGTTATTTCCTGAATTTATTTTCCGTGGCTCAGTGTTTTCCCAAAGGTGGGGGGCAGCAGGGTTGGGGGATTCCATGGGATTCCATGTACTGTGATGGAGGAGCCCTAAGAGCCTGGGAAGCCGACATCACTGGGCACAGGTGGCCTCGAGGCCCTGATGCGGTTATTCCACGTCTCGGTCAATGAAAACTTTTCATCATGGAGCAGGAGTAAGAGGGCTCCTAAAAGTGGTGTTTTGAGGAGCAGACTGGGAAACATCACCTGGCCTTTCATCGGGCTCTGTCCCAAAGCCGTAGCCCGGCCAGGAGGGCGCCGTCGAGAGTGCGGCCTGCAGGCCTGGCCCCTGCTCCTGGCAACTGCTCCTCATCACTTAAGAGGTTTTGTGCTGTTCAGAAAGGGAACAGTCGAGGGAAGCAAAAGCAAAAATGAACTATTGCGGCTACACTGAATAAGAAGCTTTTACACAGGAAGGGAGACCATTAACGAAACAGAACGGCGTCCTACCGAACGGAAGGAGATACTTGCGAGCGATGTATCCAGGAAGGGGTTAATGTCCTGCGTGTATAAAGAACTTCCGCGACTCCACTCCGACAAAACCCGTTCAGTTAAAAAATGGGCAGAGGACGCGAATAGACGTTTTTGCAAAGCGGGCGTGCAAGTGGCCCATAGACAAATGAGAGGTGCTTGACATCACGAACTATCCAGGGAATTAAATAAAAACCCCAGTGAGATAGCAGCTCATACCAGTCAGGATGGCTAGAGTAGAAAAGACATCACAAGTGGTGGGGAGAATGGAGGGCAGGGGGAACCCTCATGCGCTGTGGCGGGAATGGGATCTGGTGCCGCCAGTGTGGAAGACTGTGGAAATTCCCCCCAAAATTAAAAAGAAAACAGAAATGCCATATGACCCAGTAATTCCACTACCAGGTATTTACCCAAAGAAAACAAAATCGCTAATTTAAAAAGATGTATGCACCCGTGTGTTTACTTATCATAGCTGAGCTACAGAAACCACCCAAGTGTCTATCCACAGATGATGGAGGACGGAGATGTGATGTCCCGATGGACTACTGCTCAGCCAGGAATGAGGTCTTGCCATCAGCAAGAACACGGATGGACCTAAGGGGTATTATGCTAAGTGAAACAAGTCAGACAGAGAAAAACAAACAAACAAAAAAACATGATTTCACATGTATGTGGAATCTAAAAACTAAAACAAATGAACAAATAAAAAGACTCTTAAGTATAGAGAACAAACTGCTAGTTGCCAGCAGGGAGGAGATGGCGGGGGGTGGGGGTGGGCAGGCAAAATAGGCGAAGAGGGTCAAGAGTACAAAAAAGAGCTGGTCGTCTCTCGTGGAGCCATGTAAATAGGAGATATTATATTACTATTAACAAAATATCTGCTTTTATGGAGCGACCTTGAATCTTGCAATATTAAGATTTCGAACAAGTGGCCTACCTTAGAGCTACTAAAAGCAGAAATAAAATTAAATGAAAGGAACAAAAGTCACTGTCTAATTTTTTAAGGCCACTTGAGCATCTTTCATGAACTCCAGTAAGCCGTCAACCAGGTGATTATCAAAAGCTGACATTTTACCGACTGCTCCTGCAGGAGAGGCCCGGGGCTAAGGAATCCTCTGACTTATCTCAGGGAGTCTTCGCTGTTGCCCAACGAAGAAAGGTTCCATTCTCCAGGCTTTTGGGGGGTGGGGTTGGGCCTTCCAGAGATTAACTGGCCTGAGGTCACTGAGTAGGCGCTTGTCAGATTGTGCAAAGTGAAGTGGAGAGGGGGAGGGCAGGGGGAGGAAGAAGGGGAGGGTGGGGGGGCATGGTGAGGGGGAGGGCAGGGTGAAGGGGAGAGGGAGGGCAGGGTGAGGGGGAGGGGAGGGCAGGGCAGGGGGAGGGCAAGGGCAGGGCAGGGGGATGGGAGGGCAGGGGCAGGACGAGGGGAAGGGCAGGGTGAGGGGGGCAGGTCAGGGGGAGGGCAGGGTAAGGGCAGAGGGGAGGGGGAGAGCAGGGTGAAGGGGAAGGCAGGGGAAAGGGGAGGGGAGGGCAAGGGGGAGGGCAGGGTGAAGAGGAGGGCAGGGGTAGGGGGAGGGAGGGCAGGGTAAAGGGGAGGGGGAAGGGAGGGCAGGGGGAGGAGGGGAACTGGCAGGTCTCAAGGGTGACCCATGAAGTATTTGATGGGTGGCAGGGAGCAGGGGGGTGTAGGGGGGTGCAGAGCCCCTTTAGAAGCCCCACGAAGCAGGTGGTTGGCCGCGCAGGGGTGATGTTACCGAGTAGTGACCTCAGGACTTTCTGTAGGTGGCGAGCAGGAGGGAACATCCTGTTAGGCACGGGCGGTTTCTGCAAAGCAAACAGAAGGCCCCTTCTGGAGGGGGCCGGAGGGGGCTGGAGGGGGCCGGAGGGGGGCGCGCCAGGGCCCTGGGTTCCCGCACACCGACTTTCCAGGGGTGTCCCCGGCATCTCCTGCACAGCCGGCGTTGGTGTCCCGTCATGGTGCCGATTTCAGGGTCAGCGTCCTTGGCTCTCTACAAAGGGCAACCTACCCTTTGAACCCAAACTGATTAGCACCAGGTGCTGCTGTCTCAGTTGTGTCATCCGAGGGACAGAATTTTAATCTGATTCTGCATTCGAGGTGGTGTCTGTCCCCATTTTATAGCCCCGCCCGACTGCTGGCCATAAGGTCCCTGTACCTTAGTTTTGGAAGACCTGTGCCTGCTACCTGTGACGCGGTAACCTGTAACTCTGGGAAAGCAACCGTAGGATCATTAAAGCTACTTAACTGCTCTTGGTGAATGTTAAGTAGTTGTTCTTTTAAATCTGAACCGCTTAACCCTTTAAGGCAGGAATGGCCCTGCGCTTGCTGAACGAGCTTTATTTCCCACCCTGTCTGCAGACCCAGACTCTGGGCTTATAGGGCGGTGCCAGCTCTTTACTGGACTTTGAACCTCCTGCATGGGGTGGCCTACCTCTCCGGAGACTTGTCTTCATCTCAGCCCAGCAGGTTCCTTGCCTGGACTCTGGCCTAGGAGCTCAGCACTGGGGGGTCCTTGCGCCTCCCCCGGAGCCACCACTCGTTCTGCCCACGCGGTGGCAGATGTGAATGAAGGGCCGGTATGAAGGGGGGGTTGTGAAGGACACGCAAACTCTGCTTATCTCTAGTCAAAATAAGATAACGATAGATTCTTGACGTTTGTGAAGGATGTAACCCCAAGGCAATCGCCAATTCTCAACCTGGGAAAAAAAAAATCATTGTAACGTACAATTTCTTCCTTCAGATTAGTAAAGTACAAACGAGAAATGTAAATGATCTCTCTAGACCTTAACTACTTATCTTGCTTGATGAGCAATTTTTGTACTGTCTGGAGCACTTATTGAAACAAATTCACACATCTTTTCTACTTACTTCCTTTTGGAGCATTTGGTAGTTCTGTTCACACAATGTGTCTGAGTCATCACTGCTTTTGACATTTCAGTCTTTAATTTATCTGAGACTTCTATTTTGTGGCCGGGGCCTATCACTCTCATGAACATTTCCATATTCCCCTCATCCTGTCGTCAACGCGACAGTCAACTAGCAGTTAGTTTTGTTTCATCTCTTAACACGAAACGACATCTCCTCTCTCTCCGCAGTGGTGGTAGACCCAGAGCTCTTAGCACAGCTGGGCCCTGGCTGGTCGGGCGACCTGCCCTTGCCCCTCGGCGTCATGGCACGTCACAGAATCGTGTCTCTGCCAGCTGAGGACTTACTAGATGTCACGGGAACTTCAGACGCTCCTCAGGGATGGTAGAAACCATAGAAAGTCTGTGAATACCAGCGATCTGCTCTGTATTTCCCGTACGTGAGTTGTGCAGAAGAGAACCTGACCCTTCCTCCTCTCCCCTGTCTCTGGGGGCTGATGCATTTGCTTATATAGTTAAATAGCGACTATTAAAATTACCGATGAGCTTTGGGGAGGTTGACCTCCCGTAGTGACTTCTATGCTGTAGCCTCTGTGGTTGGCAGCGATAGCAGACTAAATATCTTCATGGGAAGACCTGTCTTTTGTGATGTGGACTTTTTTAGACAGACAAGAAAAAAGATTTTAAAACATTTTTTTTTCATTACTTTTTTTTTCTTTAAGAGAAATTTAAACAGTCAACAGGTATAAAGGAATGTCCAGAGAGAAGAGTCTGTCCCATGGCTGTCTTTCAGCAGACTGTTGGCCCTTCCAGGAGGCCATGATGGATGATCTGATGGATCATTGTGGAGAGCATGTACGCATGTATAAATAATACACGTTATATATACATATATACACATCCCCCTCTTTTATTTTATAAAAACGGTAGCACACAGTTTCTAAACCTGGCATAAAATTAGAATATCGGTAGCGTCTTGTCATTTTTAGTCATTAGTAGGTTTATTGAAGATCTCAGAATCCGCACCTCCCTTTTCAAGGCCAATGTCCATTTATTTGGGAGAGAGTTACATTTGTTCTCCTTTCAGGATAGGTTCAGGTAATTAACAGCCATGAAAACATAAAATTTTGGGCCTAACTAATGAGTCGGTTGGCTAACTAATGAGCTCTTTCTCTATCGGAATGTAAAGAGCGTCCTCGTTTTTTTATGATGGCTTTAGATGCCGTATGGATATACCGCGGTTGTCCTCAACTGATGGGACTTTTGGATTGTTTCCAATTTTTTTGACCTTATAAACCAGGCCTGTAGTCCGTGAGTAACATTTTACATTTTTTTTTTTTTTTAACGTATGTGTGAGTTATCTGTGGAATAAATTTCTGAGGGGAACTGCTGAGTTGGAGGATGTGTTCTTGGAAATTGATCTCCGGAGAGCTTGTTTTCATTTATAATGTCGCCATCAATGCACGAGAGGGCCTGCTTGCCCATATTCGTGTAACAGGATTTTTTAATATAAGATACTAACTAATCTCCTGATTGCCTGATGTTTCTTGAAAACCAGTGGCATGCGGTCGGTTGGAGCTTCCGGGGATTTATTTACATGAGAGACCGGGCAAGTTCATTCATCAGATGTCCCAAGGGAAAGGCAAGCTGCACAGCTTTGGTTTGGACGCAAGGCATGGTGCAAGGGAGAGAGCCAGAGAAAGTAATTCTGAGGACGGTGGTGTGTGCCGTCTAAGGTCTCCTAGCCTTCTTGTTGGAGGTTTAGGGCAAGAAGATTGTACTAAAAATGAGTAGAAGCTAAAGTAAACTGTTCCATAAAGGTCTAATCCATTTGAATTAGTGCCAACAGTCATGGTCTCTGCCTTGGGCAAAGCCATCAGCTGGTGGCTTTGGTAGGAGCACGTGGGGCTTCCGAACCCCTGACCTCGGCCGCTCCCAGCCTTGTAGGGAAGCCAGCGGGAATCGAAAGATCAAAAGCTGCAGTGGTGTTTTTGCCGGGTATGTGAACCCCACCGTGGTCCTCTCTGCCATTGGTCTGTCAGTAGGCAGTGGCGGAGATGTAGGATTCAGGGGAGGTTGGGAGGGGAGCCGCGATCTTGGCTCAGCGCAGAGGACCTGTCACAGCGCACTTTCGAGATGCTTCCTTGGGAAACCTCAGCACCGTGAGTGACTCTCTTCCCTACCTGCTTCTTACGGTCCATGGAATAGAGGTTACACATGGGATTGTGGAGCAGCGCCAGGTGACAGTTAAAGAAAACATAAAGCAATTCTAAGTTCTAAAAGAAAAAAAAAATGCTTCATTCTCAGGACCCCAGGGGTCGAAGTGGGAGGACTTGGTGTGTGTGCAAGTGTGCACAGCCCCAGCCTGGAAGCTAGGTGGGAAGACTCTAGGTGCTCTGCAGAAGCAGCTTCTGTTAAAACAGCTCTGGTTGCTGGCTATCCTGCCTGGTGAAGAGGTGATGGGAAACGTTCTGGGCACTCAGACTTCTTGCGAGAGCGCGAGTGGCCATCCGGCTTCAGAATCCCATCATGGGAGACGCAACCTGGTAAATATTCTCATGCTACGATACTGGATACAAAGTGTTCACAGACCTTAAAGCGAAACAATGGATAGAAAAAAAGTGTCCACAGATTTTAGGTGTGTGCTTGTAGAGTGTTTGTGGAACAAGAGCAAATTCTAAGTATTTCCAAAAACGTGTCACCTTCTTACTGCAGGTTTTGCACAGTGCGAACTTTTAGGTTTCTCCAGCTTTCTGGTCCTTCTCCGAGTCACAGACTTTACTGTTGTGAATTTTATGCATTTTTATGCTTTTTAGGTGGTAAAAGACTGAAATTCTATTTCTGTTGTATATGGGTCTTTTTTTAAATATATATTTTTTAATTTTTCTTTATTTATGATAGTCACACAGAGAGAGAGGGAGAGAGGCAGAGACACAGGCAGAGGGAGAAGCAGGCTCCATGCACCGGGAGCCTGATGTGGGATTCGATCCCGGGTCTCCAGGATCGCGCCCTGGGCCAAAGGCAGGCGCCAAACCACTGCGCCACCCAGGGATCCCGTATATGGGTCTTAATGACACTTTGTCACTAAGCGTATGTTTGATGGTATTTAATTTAATTTAATTTGATTTATTTTTTTATTCATGAGAGAAACACAGAGAGAGGCAGAGACACAGGCAGAGGGAGAAGCAGGCTCCCTGCAGGAAACCCGATGCCGGTCGGTCTCGATCCTGGGACCCCAGGGTCACGCCCTGGGCCGAAGGTGGAAGCTCCACCCTGAGCCCCCCAGGCGTCCCTTGATGGGATTTCATTAAAAGGATACACACTGCCCTGATACACATCAAGAGCTTCGGCAGTAGTAAATTGATTTCTGGATTTGTCATGTTTATGTAGTAACATAGGAAAAAGTAGGTTTAGCCAGATTCTTAGAGGGATGACACTCTGGGACCAGACAGGCCAATGGTTGAGAAAGACGCATAGGGTTGGAATCAGACTGACCTGGCTTCACATCTAGGCCGGGCCACCAAATATATTTTTGGGTGAATTACTGAACTCTGCAACTCACTTCCTTCAGTGTAGACTGGAGGGATACCCAGTCTTTTTGTGGGAAAGAAATAAAGGAAATGATGTATGTAAATTGCTGCTCTCAATCCTTCTCTGGAAGAAGGCGAGATTGTATTAATAAATTCAACAGCATACGTATTATGTTTGACACCGAGTACCTGGTGAGTAGATGCGAGTGTAATTAGAGAGAGAACAAACTGTTTTCAGTGGATCACTCAGGTTTTGCTCAGTTTATCCACGGGGGGGGGGGGGGGGGGCGGGGGGGGGGGCGGGAATTATTCTGTCATTATTGTCTTATCAAGAAAAAGTTGCCACTCCTACCACACTTACTAGGGAAGTCGTGAGGTAAGACTCAGAGGATTTCAGCCCAAGTGTTAATTCACTTAGTATCTTCACCGCGTCTTAGATTAAGCTTCCTCAGGCCTTCACATCCTCATTCCTGTTTCAAGGATTAAGACTAATGGTACTGAAATCTGCTTCAAATTCAGACCATATAAATCTTGAAATGATCAGAAATAGACTTACTATGTGACATTCGAGGGACGCCTGGGCGACTCAGCGGTGGAGCATCTGCCCTCGGCTCAGGGCGAGTCCCGCGTTGGGCTCCCTGCATGGAGCCTGCTTCTCCCTCTGCCTGTGTTGCTACCTCTCTCTCTGTCTGTCTCTCATGAATAAATACATCAAATCTTTAAAAAAAATATGTAACATCTGACATTTTCTCATTTAAAGGGGACAAAGGAGGAAAGAATATGGAAGTATCTAATAAGCTTCAACAAAGCCAGCTATGATTCAGAGAAACACAGGTTTTCTTTTGACTATTTAAAAATAAATGTACATTATGTATCTAAAGAGACTGCACTTAAAACATATTTCTAGTACAGAATTTTTCAAGCACATACAAACCTAAGATGTAGTATAATAAACTGCTGTGGGTCTTTCCCGCTTCTTGAGAATTACCAGCACATTGCCTGTTTATTTCACCACTTCACCCTCTTGACTTCTTTATAGCAAATTCCTAACTTAATCATTCCGTCTGTCAATTTCAGTTGACAGGGATGAAGTCCTCTTTTGAAAATACAGGCCATCACCATCCCTTCAGAAAAATCAGCGTTTTTGTATATCATCAAATAGCCAGTTGGCATGCATGCTTCCCTTCCTGTCTAACCATAGTCGTTGTCTTTAAAAATAGTTTGAATCAGAGTCCAAACAAATCTGTGAATTATGATATTGTGATTTATTAATATGTCTCTTAAATCTCTTAATCTAAATTTCAGATTTCCTTTTCCATGTATTTTTTTTTACTCCTTGCTTTGTGTGTGTGTGTGTGTGTCCACGTGGCAGAAAGCCAAGTTCTTATCCTACAGAGCAGAGGCCCTCAAGTCTCTTTGACACTCTCAAGAATTCTTGAAAACCCCGAAGAGCTGTTGTTTGTATGCGTTGTATCTATTAATATTGCCTATATTCAAAATCAGAGTAGATGATTTAAACTAGTTACTTAAAAATAATGGCAGCCGTCAGAAGGGACAAATACTCACCATTTACATTGATGTAGATGGAACTGGAGGCTGTGATGCTGAGTGAAGTAAGTCAATCGGAGAAGGACAGTCATCATATGGTTTCACTCCTATGGGGAATATAAGAAATAGTGACAGGGATGATAGGGGAAAGGAGGGGAACTGAGTGGGAAAAATTAGAGAGAAAGACAAACTATGAGAGACTCCTGACTCTGGGAAATGAACAAAGGGTTGCTGGAGGGGAAGTGGGTGGGGGGGATGGGGTGATTGGGTGACGGGCACTGAGGGGGGCACTTGATGGGATGAGCACTGGGTGTTAGATTGTATGTTGGGAAATTGAATTTAAATGAATTTTTTTTTTAAATGGCAGCAAACCCATCATATTAATATATGTCTGCATATTTTTAATGAAACATAATCATAGTTTCCAAAATGGAAAAATGAGAGAGGGGGCACTGTTTTCCATTTTTGTAAATCTCTTTAATGTCTGGCTTAATGGAAGATGACTGGATTTTCATATCTGCTTCTGCATTCAGTCTGTCGCAATATGTTGTTTTGGTCGAAGTGTAGGAAGAAAATCTGTTTCGCACAGATGTGGGGTTGGAAACGGGGAGGAGTATTTTAAGCTTTCTCATGAATGGTGGACATTCTGCTGTGATACTACACCAAAAGTTGACAAGTGGTAGTTTGTTAAAGGTAAGTTGGGCAATTTGAAACTCTGACGATGAATTCTTTATACTCTGTTAAATTAAAAATCCATTGGTCTGTCATGCACTCTGAGTGGATCCTTTCCCTGCATAATTTAGTGACATCAAGCATAGTTATTTGGAAAATACTGCTTCACTGAGTTATGCAAATCTCCCAAATGTTGACATATGTCAAGTATAAAATATTTTAAAAATCTTATTCATGAATATCACCACCCATCTCCTTAGAAGAGTATTTAGCTACTGGGAAGCTGTCAAGCTCATGGTAGTAGATACACGTTTTCCCAAATCATAGTTTTTCCCTCGAATGCTCAAACTGTATCTTCAGCAACAAACGCTCTGTGTTTTCCTTGAGGTTGACAGGCTCACTTCATTTATCTTTGACAAAGTATTTGCCCAGTATCCAAACCTGAGTGAACACAGTTTGTTAAAGAAATGGCATTCCATGGAAAAAGCCGCTTGTTCAGCTTGCATCGCACATGGTTCACAGGTGCTCTTCCTTGGTGATTTGACACACCCGAGGCTTTATGTGTGCTTCCCGTTTCATCACACAGAATATTAAAAAGAGATATATTCAAATATCAAGACTTAATGAAAGTTCTTCTGCTTCATCAAGGGATGATCTGTAGCGAAATGGGCATTCGTTTCCCATACGTACGTGGTGGTAAAGGATGCAATGATGCCCCCTGCTGTGGGGTGCCCCCCCCCACTCCAGGAGTTCCACAAAACCACTATTGCTTTTGTACCATCAGAGCAGAGGTCAGCGTAGGGAAGAAGGCAGATGCTATTTATGAAGATAGTTTTGACTCCTTGGGTCTTTTGAAAGGGCCTCAGGTCCTCCCAGGGTCTGTGAGAAATGTTGCTAAAGAGTTTCTGATGATCTGAATTTTACTACTTATGTATTTTTATGGTGTGATTTCACATGGCCCTTTGTCTCCGGTATTTCCTGTAAATAGATTTGATCTGACTGGGCATGATTTTGTTTTTTTCTCGGCAGGACTACTTCATAGGTGGTGTTGGGTTTCTATTCGTAGTGGTCAGTGGTGGCCATTGCCAAAGCCATGAATTGATCGAGGACTCAAAATGATTCTGTCTTTCCTTCGTTATTTATTAGCAGGAACTCTCTAACTTGACACTTCTCTCACCAGTGAATGATCTGGTTCCCCTGAGATACGGTTCACGTGGGTCTCCTGCAATATGGGGGAAGAAGGGTAAATCCTTGTTTATTTTTCCGGGTAATGAGTTGTCTTATCCCAAAAGGTGATCACTTGGTTTGTTTTCTTTTTTATTTTATTTTTTAAATATTTTATTTATTCATGAGAGACACACACAGAGAGAGAGGCAGAGACAGAGGCAGAGGGAGAAGCAGGCTCCATGCAGGGAGCCCGATGTGGGACTCGATCCTGGGGTCTCCAGGATCACACCCTGGGCTGAAGGCGGTGCTAAACCGCTGAGCCACCCGGGCTTCCCACTTGGTTTGTTTTCAATATCAGTATGAACTCCCGGATTTAAACTTATTTGACGTGTTTCAGTTCATTGCAGGAATCCTATCCTTGAATTGGCCAGCAGGAGCCTCTTCTGCTCTTGTTGGTTGGCCTCTAAGACCTTTTGATAAGACCTCTGTTGTCTTTGATAGCTTCCTTGCTTTTGGTTGACAAGATATTCCAGACTCCTCTTGCACATCTCCTGTCACCGAACAGAAATCAGCCCCTTCTCTGAGAAGACCTCAGAAAAATGGTATTTAGAGACCACAGTCTGAGCACTTAGCTACTCATTCCTGTTGACCGGTGGCTATTTCCAGATTTTGTCAGTGGGCAAAGCTAGGAAACATGCATAATTTTTAAAGATTACAGTGCATTATGAATTCATACTGATACTTTCAATCAAATTTAGGACTTATCCATCTTTCATTGCTTATCAATGACATCAGCGTAATGACTTACTTTTTTTTTTATCCCATGCCACATAGACAATAGTCTCAGAATGACAACATCAATGTGACTGCTAACAATGTGATCATGGAAAACCATTTTGCAATTAAAAAATGCAAATAAAAAGCATTATCACAATTTAGGTGGCTGACTTGGTTATCTTAACGTAGGCTTAATATTTGCTGTATATTTTAAGACTACTTCCTTACTTTTCAGAACATCAGATTGGCAGGTATCTCAACTGAATTAAATCAGTTTACTGAAAGAATCAATTACACTGTGAATTCATTGAATTGATACAACAAACCTAATTGACAAAGTTACTGTAGATGACAGTCCTAATGGACTGGAATTCTCTTGTTCTTTTTTTTTTTTTATTATCTGAATGGTTTTATTTTATTAACATTTAATATTAATCCTGTGCTTTATCTATACCCCTTCTCTTTTCAATATCTTAAAGCAGCAATAACAACAAACTACTTAATAGGCAAGAAATTCTGTTTATTTATTTATTTATTTATTTTTAAAGATTTTATTTCATTTATTCATAGAGACACAAAGAGAGAGAGAGAGAGAGGCAGAGACCCAGGCCGAGGGAGAAGCAGGCTCCATGCAGGGAGCCCGATGCGGGACTGGTTCCCAGTCTCCAGGATCATGCCCTGGGCTGCAGGTGGCGCTAAACTGCTGCGCCACTGCGGCTGCCCTATTTATTTATTATTTTAGAGATTTTATTTATTTGACAGCTAGAGCCAGAAAGCATAAGTGGGGGGTGTGGCAGAGGGAGAGGGAGAAACAGGGAGCCCGATACAGGCTGGGTCCCAGGACCCCGGGATCATGACCTGAGCCAAAGGCAGATGCTTAACTGACTGAGCCTCCCAGACGCCCCCAAGCAATTCATGAGTTTTTAAGTGACTATATTGTGAAACAGTGAATTCGTTTTTAAGAATAGAAAAATTGACACTTTTTAGCTTATACATTTTAGTAATATTTTTTCTTCTGTAATTTACCAGGGATTGCACTAGAGAAGAATGATATTTTTGGACCACGTATTTTTAGATCTATGGATAATGGGGTATTGTGATAAAGAAAATTATGTGGTTAGGGGAAACTGAGGCCACGGCCACTAGAATAAAAACCGATCTGTATGTAGAATATTACATGATCAGCCTTCTTTCCCCTTCCAGTTTCAAAAATAAACCATGACTGAATCTGCGTCTAGCGCAAGTGGCCAGGAGTTTGACGTCTTCAGTGTTATGGACTGGAAAGATGGAGTAGGCACATTACCAGGAAGTGACTTAAAGGTAAGAGGTCTTTATTCAGTACAGCTCTGTCTGTGTGTGCAACTGTGTGTGTTTGTTAAAATAAGTTTGACTGCACATGTGAAACGAGAAGTAAAAGCATCAAGCATAACACGCTGGGTTTCTACGATGCTGAGATCTCTGCTACAGTAAATTTTCAAGACAATTCGAAATGCTGGCACATTGGCAGAAGCCTTCGCCACTTGGGGTGGCAGCGTGTGCTTACGCCGCAGGAGCTGAGTTACAGCTTCCAGAGGATCACCCAGGTTTGACTTTGTCATGATGGACAATCAGCACGGAGGCGGCAGGCTTAGAAGGCCCTGCTTCCTGGGTGTTGTAGTAGTGAACTTGATAACTTTAATGAATAACCACATTCCCTGTGCCCCAGTTTTCTTGTTTAAAAACTGGATAATGTTAAAATATTGAATAGACAGGGCTATTCTCCTCCCTTAAATTATTTATACTGTAAATATGGATTTTTTATGTAATCACTTGCTCGAAAGCTGGTCCTTCCTGTAAACCAGGTTGCTTCTATATAGATGAGAACTCTTCTCCAGAGAACGCTGCTTCGAGCTCCTTTACTGCGTGATCACCCAACCCCCTTCCCCAGGCCTCCCGTAAGCCCACCCCAAGACCTCATCCGCTGCCCTATAAAACCTAGTTATGCAGGTGCTCATTGGGGAAGCCAATCACCCCCACCTCTCATTTCTAATTTGTTTTTGCTCTGATCCTATCTGCGGGACCTTGAACCTGTCTGTGGCCTTTCAGACTTTGTGTCTGTCCTTGGTCACTTAGGTGTTTGAACTTGGAATCACCCGAGCTGCCTGTCACTTGGCTTTCCTCTGTAGCGCTCAGTGCTCTGGCCTATCTTGACTAGCAAGTCCTGCCCCCTCACACTGGCTGCCTGGAATCCAGTACCTTTTATCATTTTATTTTATTTTATTTTATTTTATTTTATTTTATTTTATTTTATTTTATTTTATTTTATTTTATTATTGTATTTTATTTTTTTTGAATTTCATTAAAAAACATTTTTTTTTAAGATTATTTATTTATTTATTCATGAGAGACAGAGAAAGAGAGAGGCAGAGACACAAGCAAAAGGAGAAGCAGGCTCCATGCAGGGAGCCTGACGTGGGACTCGATCCCGGGTCTCCAGGACCATGCCCTGGGCTGAAGGCGGTGTTAAATCACTGAGCCCCCCAGGCTGCCCAATTCCGTACCTTTTAGTGGCTACGTCACGAGCATCTCCATCAAGCCCAGTCTAGTTCATCCTCAGTTGTGAGACTTGGACAACCTGTCATGGGGAAAATACTTAGATTTCAGTTGGGTTACATTGAATTAGCTACACTGTGCCAACATATCTATGAGTCTGGCTTAACAAAAAAATATTGCAGAGAGGTTCAGTGCAATCTGGAAAGGAGATAGAGGTTTTAGTTCTGTATGACCTTGAACAAGTCCGTTAGTCTCTCTGGGCCAGTTTCCTCTTTGGTAAAATAAGGAATTAAATGAATACTAAGGATTTTTATCAGCTCTAACGTTCTCCAAATGTTCATCTGGATTAGATACGATGGGAATCGAGTGCTGAAATTTGTGAGAAAGCAAAACTGTTCCAGACGCTCCTAATGTCAGCCTCATAGTAGCTGCATGAGCTTTGTCAAGTTATTTAAATTTAAATTTCCTAAGTTTCAGAATCTTTATCCATAAAATGAGGAAATAGGATCTATGTCACAAGGTAGTTATAACGATCGAAAAAAATAACATATGGAAAGCACTTAACAAATTGTATCTTTTTTGGCTTTGTGATATATTATGTAAGCTGCCTTTTTTTTAAATGCTTTATTCTTGTATTTTCCTTGTATATTTCTGTCCCTTCTCAATTGTTTTGTGTTGTGTGTATGTGTGTGTGTGAGAAGGTAGATGATGAAATTTATAACTTTTGTCTTTTGTTCAGTTAGATTTTGAACTCTCCATCCCTAAGAAATTTAAATTGCCTGAAGGTTTTCTAAGGAATGGATTTTAAGAATTAACCTATTATTTTTATTAAGGTAATCAGGCAATTAAGGCACTTAGTGGGTATTATAATCTAGTCTATGTTATTTGACTTTTAGGCTCATCTAATTACCTGGGTAATTGCCATGCATCCAATTCACTGTATGTACTATAGACAGTTTGAAAGTCCACTTCTAAAAAAAAAAATAAATAAATAAATAAATTTTTTTTCTACTTTATAACCATTTTTATCTGCAGAGATTCAGGGGTGAGCCAGTTGATTGTGAGGCTTAGGATTTCTAAGTCGCTTGCTCCTGATACTACTGGGTTGCTTAAGAGGTTCTGATTGAGAAATTGATCTTCCCCCAAACCAAGATGTCAAGAAAGAACTTCGAACAAAACAGGCCCAGTCCCTCACATTTTGCCTTGGCCATCGTATGTCACTGAAGCTTGTGTCTCTCCGAGGTGGCGGCGTGTGGGTCCCCAGCAAGCGGGGTGCTGTCCTGGACAGGCCGCACGACGGGTGCCCGCCCGGGGGTCCCTGGCCGACGTGGGGACACCTTCTAGGTGCTTAGCTCACTGCCGATTTGAGAGGACGTTGCTGCGTAAAAGCCTCAGGCCTGCCGGCCACCCCGGCCACCCGGCTACCCGGCCATGGCCCCTCTGTGGTTCCTGCCGCCCCAGTGGTGGCATTGGGCCTTGGCCCGTGTGCACTGTGCCGTGTCGCCGGGTCCCCAGGGCCCTTGCTGGACACACCGACTGTGGACATGTACCACTGACTCCACTCTGCGTCGTTCGTTGAATCCCTTGGAGGTCTTTCCTCTCGCTGTCGTTGCTTCATGGAGGGGGACACCGAGGCCCAGGGCAGCTCCGTCGTTTGCTCAAGGTCAAGGTGTTGGCAGAACTGGCTAAGGCTGGGCCTTCCTGGCGCGGGAATCCGTTCTGGCGCTACTTGGCCACGGGCTGCAGAGGAGACATCTTCACGGCGGCGGGGATGGCGTCGGGCCTCATCGGCAGGACACCTGCTCGGACCGGCTCCGCAGACGCCACACTGCCCACCACTCGGGAAAACGGCACAAGCTGGTACCGGTAGATTCGTTTCTTGGGCCAGCCTCCTGGTGGCGGGAGGGGCGCGGGGGACTCCCTGCCCCCGCGTCCCTCGCTCTGAACTTCCAAGTGATGTCTGAGACTGTGCACGCATAATCGTTCCTCTAGGTCACGAGGATTTAGCCATTTGGCATCTGCAGCAAAGCGCGCGTGCGCTCCCGAGAGCGACAGCATCTCGTCCAGTGGGAAGAGTTGCCACTGTTACGCCGAGGAACCGAGTCAGCAGAGGAAGCCTGTTCTCCTACGACCTCGCTCATAGGAGGAACTCACTGAGGGACAAAATGGAGGGTCCTAGGGGAAGGGAGGGAAAAACAAGACAGAATCAGAGAGGGAGACAAACATGAGAGACTCATAGGAGACAATGAGTGAGGGTCGCTGGAGGGGAGGCGGGGCGGGCGGGGACGGGGCCACTGGGTGACGGGTACGAAGGAGGGCACGGGATGCGATGAGCTCTGGGTGTCACGTACGACTCATGAGTCACTGGACGCTGCCTCTGAAACTGGTAATATCTTATATGTTAATTTGTTGAATTTAAATAAAAAAACAATAGTTGCCGCTTAGCTGAGAGCAAGACCCTACAACAGCAGCGCAGAAACCCAGCTGGAACATTCACAGCGTTCTTGGTGTACAGCGTTGCCTTGTGATTGAGGCTCCAGGACGTTTAGTTACCAGTTGTCTTTGCTCTTAGACTGGTGAGTAGCACTCACATGTCAACGTTGAAACGAATAAAACAAAGCTAGTGACCTCAGCAGCGTCTCTGAATGATCTGTGATTAAACGGGGGCAGAAATCGGCGCACGATCCTTGGCCTCCGCGAGCAGAAGTGAAGAGGAGGATGGAATCAGCTGAAGGTAGTTCCAGCCAAGCCAGACGAGCGAGACCTCTGCCACCCCTCGCATGTTCCAGGCCTGATTGTTGTCGGATTGCCCCGGCATCCCCCAACAGGGCAGGTCACAGCAGCAGCTGATGTGTTTCATGTGCTTTACTAAGTCTCTTCTGTGTAGTTTATAATTCCCGATGTTCTCCGTCATGGATCGGAGCCACTCGACAAATTTTTATGTGGCTTTTTAGATGTCTGAGTTAAAAGAACTGGTAACTTCGAAAAAAAGAAATAAGGCCGAGTAATTCAAGTTTCTGTGGCTCTAAAACCGTTCATAAAAGTGTTCCCCGTTTCAAAACCTAAGTGTTTTATTGGGTGAAAAAAAAAACGTCAGGGAATGTATCAGTCAGTCTTCCTTGAATTCTGTCTGGGGAGCTCCAGTGACGCGGGTGGCACCTAACGGCCTGTGTTATCCAGTGTTCCTACAGTAGTGACATCGTGGAAGACGATAAATCCCAATTGAGACGCCAGGGAAAAGAAACAAAATTGATCCCTATGTCTTTTTGCATATGGTAGGGTACTTCGAAGATACTTTGAGGTTGATTCTGGAGGTAAAGTCACTTGGGTGAGACTAGATGTTCTTTACCTTTTCAGGGTTATAGGATGCTTTTCGGGATATGATGAAAACCCCATATACCAACCCCACCCCCAGAGAAATATATATGTGCCCGTGACATAATTTTGCAGGTATTTCATGGGATTCACGGATTCCCCCGAAGTCCCAACTGCGGATCCCTGGCTTGCAGGCCCTAGTTGTATCCCTCATTGTTGTGACAGCTTTACTTCATGCCTTGGCTGTGGGTCAGTTAATGGCAATAAATATTAGAAGGAAAAGATAACTGGGATTGGTTGTTGTATTGCGGGAATATTACCTTTTTGACTTGAGAGTAGTTGAGCCTAAAGCTTCCAAGGGTCATAACTCTGAACTGTTACTTAAGGATCCCACTCAGGGGCATGCTCCCGGGGTGTCGGGAGTGCAGGCTGCCTCGCAGGTTTGGAGGCTTCCACCCAGGACACTCTCGGTCGAATGCAAACCGTGCTGTTTCTCACATTTTGTATTTTTCAAAGAGGTGTATAAATCAACATCAGTGTATAATAAAAGGAAAATCACTCACCTGGACTGACGGGCACAGTTCATGCCTATTGTTTTGTTGAATTTTCATGCAGAATTGATTTTCTTTCTTGTTTTTTTAATATCATTAATTAGTAATCGTTATGGCTTGTTTTTTCTACCCTTGCCCAGTAGATGGTACTGTCAGCTTTAGGTTGAAATATTCCCTTTTCAGAGTGGATCATGGTAAACTTTATTTATTTATTTATTTCCCAAAGAGAAGAGTTACCTTTAGCTCTATTCCTTTCAATTACCTTTTTGCCATTTCCTAGACTGACATTTTTGGGTGTGCACACTAGGTGTAGTACGCACGTGTTACCTGAGAACTCGTATCTGAAATATGTAGTAGGAAACATTGTCACTTTTCTTAAAGTGTTTCAGCTTTGTCAGGTCAAAAAGCTTTTAATCATTGTTGAGTATGTGCATAACATTTTTTAAGGTGCTGTGTTTTCCTGGTGGAAAAAAATAGTAATTTTCGCTTCAGCTTTTTCCGACGTACACACACAATGTGAGTGATTAAATGAATTATTTTTTTGGCATATTGACTAAGCAGATATTTTAGACTGGAAAATGGAAAGTCCTAAGTTTACATACGTGCACGCTCACATAGATTTCTGCAAAAGATCTAGAAACTTTAAGTGAAAAGTTTTACGATCTTTTGAATTTTGAGCTTTCCGGTTTTTCACCTCGCTGTCGAAATGCGTGGATCCTCAATGCCATTCTGTTTTATGGAAAGACAGAAGAATATGTGAGACTCTGGACGTCATCAGTAGGAGAGTGAACCTAGTTGTCTCCGCGAGGGTGGGAGGGGTGGTCCCTGCACATGGGTGATGGTTAAGCCTCCAACACGTGCACACTACAGCCAGGCTGTTGCAGAAACGTGATTGGTTTGAGGCTTGTCTTGAGGTGAGAGGAAACTTTTAGTATTTGGGGTCAGAGTGTCCCTGGAATCAGAATGTCTGTAACTTTTAGTGATAGAACTGGGCTGTGGCCTACGGGTTTGCTCAGATCTCAGCTCCTGTTGTGGCGGAGTGGAGGGGACAGGACGGAGGTTCTAAGGGCGGTGGGAGAAAGGGGTGCTCGGGCCCGTAGCTCGGCCTTTAGCCCACCCGGCCTGCGTCTCGGGGAGGCAGGGACGCCAGTGCCGGTCGTTATTTCTGGAAGAGGGATTTCCTTCTCTAGGACTAGGTGACCTTGGGGGAGAAAAGTTGATTCCTGGGAAAACAGTCATTCCTCTTTTACTAATTTTGATGGCTAAGCCAGTAGGAACACCAAAGAAGAAAACCAGTCGCCGCAGCAGCTGGTGTTGGAGGTGAGCGAGCACGTGGCGGGCCTGCAGTGGCGCCAAGACTGCGGCTCCCAGGCAGCACTCTGCACGCTCTGTTCCGGCTCCCCCCATCCACACCCTCCCACCCCCGTCCCCATGTCAGTAGACCCGAAGGACCTGGTGTCCGCCGAGGCCTCCCCTAGACGCGATTGCCTCCGCGGACTTGTAGGGCGACCCCGCGCTTTGCTTAACTGCCTGTCTCCCTTGTCGCTAGTTTCGGGTCAACGAGTTCGGAGCCCTGGAGGTCATCACGGATGAGAGCGAGATGGAGAATGTTAAAAAAGCAACAGCTACCACAACCTGGATGGTACCGACGGCTCAGGAAGGTAAGAACGGGTCGTTGGCGGGGCCGGTTCCTCCTCCTGAGTGCTGTGCAGTAAGAATATCTGGGTTTTGTAATAGGCTGGAGCTTTGAAAATCCGGGGTGATTTTCATGTCCCGTGTTCTTAGGTAAATTTCTATGACAAGACTCATATGGAACCAACTTTTGTATTTTAAAGTAACCGTAAACTGTCTTCTTTCCTAATGCCAGACCTGTACTAGCGCAAGGTTAATTGGAAATTACCAAGTAGAGCCAGTGTCGTAATAGCCTGCCCAGGTGATTTAGCCAAACGCCTGCCACTTTTTTTTTCTCATCTACTCCGATGGTTGTAACTAACACCTATATGCTGATGACTCCTAAATCTATATCTCCAGCCCCGACCTCTCCCCCGAGTGCCAGGCCCGTATTTCCACCTGCCTACTGGACATCTCCACCTGGATGTCCCACAGGTACCTCAAACTCCACATGTCTGAAATGCGATTCATTTTCTATTTCTTTCTCCCCTTCCCCCAAACCTGCTCTTTCTTCTGTAACCCATACTTCAGTTGGTGGTAGCACCATCCACCACCCAGTGGACAAGCAAGAAACCTAGGAGTCATCCTGAGTTTGTTCTCCCCCCCGTCCCATGGCCTATATTAGTCCTCTTGGTTTTTATTTCTAAATATGTCTCAGATCTGGCTTTTCCTACTAATAATCACTGCCACTGCCTTCATGTAGCCCCCGACCAGCTCTCACCTCAACTGTTGCAGACTCCACCTAGAGAATCACTCTGCTTCTAATCCCACACCTTGAAATCAGAGGAACTTTGGTAGATCGCTTCTTTGATACTTCACTGATTTCTTAGGGTCTCTGTAGCTGAACATACAGAGACCCGGGGGGGCGTGCCACACCCCCCCCCACCTGCTGTGTCTCTTCGCTCTCTGTTCTGCTCTCTGTACCCTGTGTGCTGGCAGTGCCAGCAGCACTGAGTTCCACGTAATTCTCTCAACACGTCATGTGGTGTCATGCTCCCTTGCCTTTGCTCATACTGTTTTTTCTGGCTGGGAAGCCATTTCTGTCTTTGTCCAGTTGGTAAATTCCTCCAGGCCTTCAAAACCCACTTGAGGCTTTATATCAGAAAATCCTTCCCTGACCTCATCCCAGGCTGAGTGAATCACTTCTCCCTCTTTACTACTTCTGGAACTTGTTCATGCTTTAATTGCATGTATCACATTTTATTATAAATACTGGCTTTCTTGCCTGTCTTCTCTTCTAGACTGTGAGCTCTCTTGGGCAAGGTCTGTACTGTCATTATCAGTGTCTAGCATAAATTGGTGCCTAATAAATGTTTGCTGAATGAATGATTAGCCTTACAATTCAGGCAAAAGGAAGTCTGAGTTCCTAAATGGTTTGGATAATTACGATTTAGAAGATCTCCCACCTGAAAAGCCACATAGATGATGATTTAACCAATTTAGTAGAACAAAACCACTCATCAAAAGGTGAATAGCATAGATGATCCTTCTTAAATTTTGTCAAAGATTCATCTATAAAATAGGATTCTGTAGGTTGACAGTTTCATCTTCTGGATTTAGTAATGAAGTTTTCTTTATTTTACTTTGAATTCTGTAGAAAAAGCCTTGGGTGAACTTTTTATCTTTTCTATGGAGTATTTTTTCTTATATAAATGATTTGAGCAGTTCCTGCCCAGGCCCCTTTCCTTCTCCCTCCAAGCACTGTAGATTGGTAATCATTCATTCAACAAACATTATTCTCTTATTGTGTCGCTAACAACAAGATTATTAGAAGAAAAAGTTTAAGTGTATTTTGGAATGTTTTCTGTCACGATTCTAATTCTTTTATTTTGTTTTGTTTTCTCCTTTTCATCTTCTAGTCTTTTCAGAGAAGACCGGGATGCCTTTCAGGTTGAAGGATCCGGTGAAAGTAGAAGGGCTTCAATTCTGTGAGAACTGTTGTCAGTATGGCAACGTAGATGAGTGTCTTTCTGGAGGAAACTATTGCAGCCAGAATTGTGCCCGACATATCAAAGACAAGTAGGTTTTTGCCCTGTTCCATCTACAAAATGGGTTTCAGAGTCCAAGGTCATGGTCTTGAGAATACAGAGGCTCTCTGACAGCTGTCACCCATTCATGCCCCTTTTTCATCTCAGAGGCGTGTGGACCCTGACCCCATTACCGGACCTACGGGCTTCAGTCACATCCACTCTGAGTTGTACTGCCAAAGTCCTGCCTGCAGCTATACCCCCTGCCTCTTTTCTTTAGCCTTTGAGTCCATCCAGCACTCCCTCGCTGAGAGCCCTGGAATTTCTCTGAGCTACCTACATTTTAATGATACCGATGTTTATGGAAAAACAGTTTTGTTTGTCCTTGGGGAGTTCTTAGGTAACTCAGCCCAAACTCCACAAATGAAACAAAGCCACCACAAATTGGAAAGCAGCTGAATGAAGATGGCCTAGGGAGTTGTGTAATGAGTTGCACCACCGCAGACTTCAGGGCACAGGGTGGATTATGGGACAGCAGCATAGGCTCTGGCTGATGGTACCGTGTGACTCGGCCATTTGGGGACTGGCTGACAAAGTTCAGCTAATCATGTGGTGTATTTTTTCATATAATCGTGGACCACAAATAAGTAACCAGTATAGGCCTGGAAATTGTCTGTTTTTGTTGGCCAACGTTTATTTTACAAAGTTACACTTGGCCTTTGTCAGTCGCACTTGTCATTCTTAATAATTACTAGATCTTTGCCTTAAAGTCACTCTGAAGACCAAAACATCTCTAAATAATTGATTCTTTTATTAGTATGGATGGCATATGTGAAAGGCAAAACGTTTTAAACTTGTTAGTTCCTGTTTCCATATAATGCTGATCCCCTTTTGAAATTAATACATAAGCTAATTTCCATTTTCTACTTGGAAGTGTCATATGAGACGGCGGTTTCAGCTGTTCCTTTGCTGTGCTATTTAATGCCTACATGCTTCTGCTGGTGGTTAGTGTTTTTCCTTTGGAGGATGATTTTTTTTTTTTTAATTTGTGAGATGATCAACATGTAGATGTTTGATAGGTTTTTGTTTCCTGTCACTATTTTGGTTTTATAAACACAACAGAGATCAGAAGGAAGAAAGGGACATTGGAGAAGACAACGAGGAAGAAGATCCTAAGTGTAGTCGGAAGAAGAAACCAAAATTATCTCTGAAAGCCGACTCCAAGGAGGATGGAGAAGACAGAGATGATGAGATGGTTAGTATCTCCTGTGCACCCACCAAAGAGCAGAGGGGTGCTTCTCAAGAGAGTAGCACCCTGGTCAGAGGCGCTGGCTGGCCCTGCAGCCAGCTACCTGACGTCCAGTGCTGGTTCCGTGACTCTGTGTCTCGGTGTCACTGTCCCCATTTCAAAATGAGAATAATAAATAATAGCAGCCTTCCCTTAACCTGAAGAAGTCAGGTGTGCTGAAATTTGTCACTGGAGAGAGAGGGAGGGGTAATAAGAGCAAAATCTTCAGCTTTGCAGATGAATCTTCGGCTCCTCTCGATGCCAAAATGTGAGTCCCATTTTGGTAGATTGCAGATGGATCTCCGAGGACTATGAGAGTAGGTAGACGATGGCAGATAAACGGGTACATTAGGGGAAACTAATCCACAGTGTGCCAGTTGAAACGTAAATATCTTATCCCTAAAGTATATGTTAATGGTCCCATATGAAATGGGAACTTGGAGGTCTTGGAGCGTTTCCCTTCAGATCAGTGTTGAGCAGCCAGTTATTCGCTGGTCTCTCTCCGAGGAGCCAGACACAGGGATGTATGGCAGCAGGACAACAGGGTCTCCCCTCTCAGGGGACTTAGAATAAATAGGAGATGAGGCAGCCTGTGGTAAGTGCTCTGCTGAGAAGTACCATAGGGCGTGAGGACTGGCTGACTTCTTTATGTGGACGCGTCAGGGAGGCCTCCTGGAGAAGGTGGCATGAACAGTGTGATCTGGGTAAGAAGAAGGAATCAGCTTTGTAAAACTAGGACTGAGGAGTCCCCCTGGGCAAGGGGATGGCTAGCGTTGTGTCCCTAAAGTCAGAACACATGTGACATGTTTTGTTTGTGGAAATAAAGACGATCTAGTTGAGCCTTACAGGTTGAGGGAGGGTGGAGTAAGAGGTCCAGGCCATGGAAGGCTTTGTGAGAAACCGGGGCAACGGGGTTTCATGCTGTTTTGTGGTGACAGGAAGCCCCTGGAAAGTTGAAGGCAAGAGAATGCAGTGGTCCAATTGTATTGTTGGCATGTGAGAGTGAGAATGCGGTCAGGGAAGCCCACGGGTGATTGCAGCAGACTAGGAAAGAGGGCTCTGTAGGGTAGATGTCCCTGGATTCAGAGTTGATGTCGGAGGCAGGGTCATCAGGGTACACACGGGAGAAAGAAGAATCCAGGGTAACTTGGGTTTGGGCTTGAACAGTTGACTGGATACAGATGCCATTTATTGAGGATGGGGAGGCACTACCAGAGCACAGAATGTGGTGTCCTTTGGCATCGTCAGTTTGAGACACTCGTCAGGTACCCACGTGGAGATCCCAGGTGGGCAGTTGGGTGTGTGAGTGTGAGTCAGGAGGAGGTCAGGGGCTGCGGACTGGGGATATTTGGGCGACGGATGATGTTTAAAACCCAAGAGGAGGGATTCAGCAGAGAGGAGAAAGGAACTAGGCTGGGGGAGACAGCAGCCAAGGGACGGAGAAACGAGGCCAGTGGCATGTGGGGAGAATCCGAACAAAGTGGTCAAGGGGCCCTAGGAGGAAAGTGTTTCGAGAAGGCAGGAGCAGTATCTGTGCTGTTGCAGAGTGTGATTCTTGGAGACGTTCTTGTTTTGTAATGAGCTTAGGCCAAAAGCAACACAGTTCTCAAATGACCTGTATTCTTACTTTCGTTAAAAGTTATGGAGTGAAATTGAAGAAAGGTACAAAAAATAATAACGCTTTCTGACAGCTCTCCAACTTTTCATTGGTGCCAGTTTCGTGAGCCTTTAAATTCCATAATTTTCCTTTCTTGCTGTAGGAGAACAAACAAGACGGGAGGATCCTGAGGGGTTCACAGAGAGCCCGAAGGAAAAGACGGGGTGACTCGGCTGTATTGAAGCAGGGTGAGTTGATGAAGGAAAGGCTTTACTTGTGACTTTGTGAAGTGGAAAATACCTCACGCGGGTAGACGTTTTTGTCTTAATTGCAACATACGCTAGGGCGGCTAAGGCATTGTTTCGGGGTTTTCTTTCATTAAATTCTGTCAGTAAAAATCAGGGTTTCAAAGAAGTAGACAAGGAAAAAAATGGAAATCAGTAACTTCTGAGTAGTGTCGGCGCAAACAGGAAGACATCTGCCTATATTTTTCCATCAAGTAGGTTTTTTTTTTTTTTCTACTTTTGCACATTCACCAGAAGCTTTGTTCATTTCCTATGATTCTATGTTTTTAATGTTTCCTCTCAAACCACAACCCCCTGATGTGGAACCTTTTTTGTTTCCTTCATTGTTCCTCACGCAACACTTTATTTTCCTGACGAGTCCAGTCCTCAGACCCTTGCCTTCGATACTTACCTGGATGATCTTCCCTCCTTGTTGATCAGGGCCCTCGGGTCTCCTCCAGAGAGGCCTCGGTGTCCGCCGCTGGGCTGGACCAGTCCCATGTGCCTGCCAACCCCTCATGTTAGGTGTCTGCCATGCAGCCGCCCTGCTGACCCGTCCCGTCGTGTTGTCCCTGCAAACGGGGCCGTGGAGCCCGTGCGCCTCCTCCCTGCGGGGATGCGTTCCTTGCTTACTCGTCTCTCAGGTTCTCCTCAGAGAGAGCTTCAGCTCTTCCTACCTCGGGCACACGGCCTCCCTGTCCTGCCCTCGTTTGGGGGGGCGGTGACCTCCTGTTTGACATCACAGAGACGACAGGGGCGAGTCCCTCCCTCTGCCCAGGGCCTCACGGAGGTCCTGACCGTCCTCTCCCTTCCGCTCGTCCACCTTCAGGGCCCGGCTCTTCTGGTGCCTTGTTCCTTCCGTTGTTTATTTCTCCGCTCCCCTTGGATATTCAGCATTCTTCTCTTCCGGCGCTCCATCTTAGCCTGTTCAAATCCCATTCCCCTCATTTCGCCCATCAAGCTGTTACGCTCTTCCTTTCATGTCTGTTGTTTGTTAAATTAACCCAAAATAAAATCGATCCTGGCTGACTGCATGTCTTTATCACTTACATGTTCTTTTTCTGCTCGAAATCTGGCCCCTGCTAAATTGAGCACCCACTCTGCCCTGCAAATTAGCAGCCGTTCCCTCGGCACCTGGGGCAGTGGCCTCTTAGTCCTCCACTGCTTGGTCTCAGGAAACATGTTTTGTTTTCTTGTTTTGTCTTATATATATATTTTTTAAGATTGTGTTTATTTATTTGACAGAGAGCACAAGGAGGGGGAGGGGCAGGCTCCCCCCTGAGCAGGGAGCCCGACGTGGGGCTGGATCCCAGGACCCCAGGTTATGACCTGAGCCCAAGGCAGGTGCTTCACCGACTGAGATACCCAGGCTCCCTCAAGAAGCGTTTTTGATCATCTTGTTGCATGGCCCTGTCCTATCTTGTTTCCCACGTTGTCTCCTTCATTTAGTCAACATTTTGCTGCTGCTCTCTTCTCCCATCGTACCTGGTCATACACCATAGCTTACGCCTTAGCTTTTGCTTCCTTAGAAGAGAGGCCAAGAAGAGAGCTGAGCAGTCCCAGCCAGGAAGGACAAGAGGAGCCCGGCATAGTTGTAGTTAGGGAAAGGAGACTCCGCCCGATGCATGTATGACCTCTGAGTTTTGGGAACCCGGTCCTATTAGTCTCACTTGCTTTTCAGGTGTGCCTCCGAAAGGAAAGAAAGCCTGGTGCTGGGCATCCTACCTGGAGGAGGAGAAAGCCGTGGCTGTGCCAGCGAAGCTCTTCAAGGAGGTACGGGCCCTTCTGGAAAGCGTCGTCCCTTGGGGCAAAGGTTCTGGAAATCTGATGTGGAATTAGCATTGCCGTCTCCATTGTTGGTTTAGGAACTGTGACTTGGGATGATTTCTCAGACATACTGTTCTCCATGAGTGTGTCTACGTTGGGGTACGTCCAAGGGCGGCTGACGCGGATGCGTGCTCACCGTCACCCGGTGCTGCCCGCCTGGGCACACGCCGCCAAGACACATGCTCTTTCCTCTCCAGATTTACTGGGCTTTCTTTCACTCGTTAGCTTTAAGAGCAGTGGCTCCAACTACTGCCAAGAAGCTCATAGATAAAGGAAAACTGGCATGAAATTTCATGTCCACATTGTGGCTTTGGGAGAAATGAAAAATGAGTTACTGAGCTTTATATGATCTCACGTCAAAAATCTAAAAGCAAGCCATGGTATTACATTAACTGTGATGAAAACACGTTGTCACGAGTGACTTAACATCAGGTACGAGTACAGGGACCAAGGGCCACCCCTGGGCTGGGCCTGGGGTCAGTAAGCTGCTTCTGTACCAGGACCAGATGGTGTGTAGTTCAGACGTCGTGGGGCATCTGGTCTCAGTTGCAAGGACGCAGCTCTAGCTCTGTTACTGTGATGAGAACAGCCGCAGACCAGGTGTAATGGGGGGCCGTGGCTGTATTCTGGTCAACCTTTAGTTATAAAACAGGGTGTGGGCTGCGTTTGACCCATTGTGTGTAGTCAGCTGGACCTTGTTTTAGATTATTTAATCATATTTAATCGTGGGGTGTAACCACGATTAAATGTACAAACAGATATTTGTATTTCAAGGTACCTCTGTGAAATATTTCAGGAAAAATTGTCCAAGTCTATTCATATGTGTATCTTACCTTGCTGTATATGCATTTGCGTAGGCAGTCTAAGAAAACGACGCATAGTGAATGTTGTGATGGTTACATCCACGTTACGGATATTTAATTTAAACGTAATTGTCGTTACATACGAACTTCTTCTATATAATTATTTTCTGCAACTTTAATCCTTGGTAGAACAGACATTTTTTTTTTTGCATTAAAGAAAAGTTTAAATACAGCAAATTCCTCAAATCCGTGACACAGGCATGTAGTTCACACCATAGAGGGACCAGAAGAACGGGAGGGATGTCCCTCAGGCCCCCCCCCCCCCCCCGCACATCCCACATTCGCCTCTCCCAGTAGGAAGTGCCTACTGTCATCAGTTCTCCTCCTGGAAACCCGTACGTGCAGATAAGCCTAGACGTTCACAGATCCTGTCCTACCCGACTTCAGCCAGAGGGTAACAGGTCACACACACTTCGCTTTTTTAATTTTTTTAATTTTTTATTATTTTTTTTTAAGCTTAGTTTGGAAATGATTCCATCTCAGTCCACGGTTCACTTCATCGTCCTTTTGTATTAATTCACGACACATCTTTGGTCTCTTCCATAACAAGTGAAGCTGCTCCCTGTCGGCTGACAGGTGTGTGTTCATATGTGACACACATACAACACACACACACACAAGTGTTCTGGCGAGTGACCGGGAGGCCTGTCGTCTTGCACACGATGTGGGCACCTGTGTTGGATAATGTCCTAGAAGTAGAATTACGGAGACAAACAGGAGGGATTTCCCGCCGCCTGGAATTCCAGTTCATCTTGTTCCCCCGGCATGGGTGCCCCTCAGCCATAATCAAGACCCTGTGCTTCGCCGTCCTGATGTCTGCATCTGCTCCCTGCTCTCAAGCTTGCCCCCTCCACTCCACCTGCCTCATCGTCTTGAATTAAAAACTTGAGGTCTTCTGGGTACTTACTTTAACTCTGTGAAGGCTCTTTTATATGTAAGGTGATGGGGCATCTATAAGAAAGCCACAGAATTATTAGATAGATTTGGAGAAAGACCTCAGTGCACACCTGCTAACATCCCACCAACTCACCCAGAGCATCGTTCCCTGCTTTGAGGGCGACACTGAACCACCGTTAACAATAGCGTAACAGATAAACGAGCAGCTTGGACATCACTGCGGGTCTGTCTCGAGCCAGACTTCTTTGGACTCTTGCATTTATTCGTAAAGACCGATGTGACTTTTAAACCATCGTCTATAATATTTTTGTGTTTTAAGAAAGAAAATTGTATTTCAGTTGACGACCACATACGGTTGATATTCTCAAAATGAAAAGCAAAACAAAACAAAAACCAGGATGCGCTGTTTGTACTGATGTGAGGTCGCTAGAGGCTGTGCCATCTGCTCGTGATGAATGTGTGTCCCGGGGGCCCCCAGAGCCTTGCCCACACTGTGTTGATCAGACTTTTTGATCTTTATGAGCCTGATTAGGTGAAATAACATGTTAGCATGATTTTACGTCGGATGACTCCCATGGGTGAGCTTGAGCATCTTTTCAGATGTGTAAAGGCGTTTCCTTTTCTGTGACCCGCTCATAGTCTTTGTTCATTTTCCGTTGGATTACCTGGTGGTCCTTTTCTTTTGGATTTTTAAGGTTATGCGTGTATTCGGTTAGTCTTTACTTAAGACTCATGGTCTTTCCTTAATTGCTCACATTGTAACTGGGCCTCAGGATCAAATACTAACACTGCCGTCCTTCTGCCTTTCAGTACCAGTCCTTTCCATATAACAAAAATGGGTTTAAAGTTGGCATGAAATTGGAAGGTGTGGATCCGGAGCATCAGTCTGTATACTGTGTCCTCACCGTGGCCGAGGTAAGCTTTACCTTGTCTTTATCCTTGCAACAGGGTGATGATGATGGGATGTTAACAATGGGAAAAGGTCCCATTGTTTGAGTGCTTACCTCATACCAGGCATCATACCTACTGTTCGTATGTCAGCGCACTGAATCTTTGTAGGAATCCTACGCAGGCTGTGCTTTTTCCTTCCTATTCTATAGATAAAGGAGCTGAGGCTCAGAGAGCTTAAGTAATGAGTACAAGGTCACACAGCTCCCAAGTGGTCGAACCTCGATTTGAACCCCAGGTCCTTCCGACTCCATAGCTTTGGTCATGCTGTGGGGCTCCTTAATAGAAAAAAACAGACCAACAGATATTTGTACATTTTTTTTTAGTATTTCAAGGTACCTCTGTAAAATATTTCAGGAAAAATTGTCCAAGTCTATTCCTATGTGTATCTTAGTCTCGTTTGTTATTGAGAGCATTTCTTAGAATTCTTTTTTTTTTTTCCTCCTGTGCTGGCCTCCGCCTTCCTCCCTCTCTGGAGTCAGGGATCCGTGTCTTTTACAAATGGGATCGAGACTTGCATCAGGCTCTGCACTCAGGGTGGGGTCCGCTTGAGAGTCTCCCTCTCCCTCTGCCCCTTCCCCTGCTCTCTTTCTCTAAAACAAAATAAATAAAAAAATCTTTAAAAATTCTCCCCAAAAAAAAAAAAAATTCTCCCCAGAAGCATAAGATGATCCCTTGTGCACTAGTTTCAGTTACCCTGGTCATCTTTCAGTGACTTAGTCCATAAGAAGCTTGGCTCCCATGGGAACACGGAAGCGTCTGGTGTGTTCCACCTCTTGTTTTTTTTTTTTTTTTCCACCTCTTGGTTTTGAAGATTTTAGTTCGTCTAGTTTTTTTATTGTAACGGTAATGCTTGCTCACCATGAAAACCTCAACCTGTATAAGAGTATACGTTAGAGTCTCTTCTCCCTCTGCCTTTCCTCCAGCTTGTGCTCTCACTCAACTCCTTTTTACATGTAGATGGAATAATACACAATTTATGGAGCTTTGATGAGAGTATATCTTATATTTTATGTGCATATTTTTAAGCATTGGCTAGTGTTCCATTTTACGAATTTGCTGTAATTCTTGTACTTTGTCTCATATTGAGGAACAGTTGAGCGGTCTTCGCTTTCTCGTCATTCTCATTATTACAAACAGTGCCCTTGCGAGCATGAGTAAAATTTAAATTTTTGATGCATGCTGCTACTCATTGCCAGAAAGTTCACCAGTTGTTCTGTTCTTACCAAGGGTAAGGGGGCATTTGCTTGCCTAAGCCTGGGAGACAGTCTTTATTTACTTTTCCTTTACTTCCCTCTCTTTTTTCCCACCTTTTCTCTCTCTTTCTTTCTGTTCTTTTTTTTTTCTTTTTGCAATAGGAAGAGACTGGAGAATGGCATCTGAGAAAGCAGCTAGGGAGTGGAGGATTGGAAGGCTCAGAGAGCAGATAACAGACATGGAGGGCTGGGAGAAGATGGGATCTGGGGTGTGAGCGGGCAGGTGTCCTCTTGGCTGCCAGCAGGGTGGAGGGGAGGGTGGGGGCCCGTCGGGGCAGATGTTCAGGGAGCTATGCAGCTGCAGAAGGTAAATCCCCAAGAGTGAGGACAGAGGTGTGGGGCTGGCGGCCGAAGGAGAGGGAGGAGGCTTGGAGGCTGTTGTGAAGGCAGGAGTGGGAAGCGGAAGCAGGCAGGGCCTTCTGGAAGGATTGCTGCAGGGTGGGAGGAGCCCCTACAGGTGCTTGTGCTCACCCTGCACCACCGTGGTGTCCTGTGAACAGCAGATCCTGACCTTGGCTCTACGGACGGACGGACCGGGCTAGGCTCCCGGGAGCTCAGGCTCAGTTCTGTCTGCTGCCTGGTCCAGCTCCCTGTGCTCCAGCACCCTAACACCCTGTGCTCCAGCACCCTATCACCCTATGCTCCAGCTAGCTCCCCGTGCTCCAGTGCCCCATGCTCCAGCTCCCTGTGCTCCAGTGTCCCATGCTCCAGCTCCCTGTGCTCCAATGTGCCCCATGCCCAGCACCCCATGCTCCAGCTCCCTGTGTTCCAGTGTCCCGTGCTCCAGCTCCCTGTGCTCCAATGTCTCATGCTCCAGCTCCCTGTGCTCTAGCACCCTATCACCCCGTGCTCCAGCTCCCCATGCTCCAGCACCTCGTATCCAGCTCCCTGTGCTCCAGCACCCCATACTCCAGCACCCTAACACCCAGTGCTCCAGCTCCCCGTGCTCCAGAACCCCATGGTCCAGTGCTCCAGTGCCCCAGCACCCTAACACCCAGGGCTCCAGCTCCCCGTGCTCTAGCACCCTAACACCTAGGGCTCCAGCTCCCTAGCACCCAGGGCTCCAGCTCCCCATGCTCCAGCTCCCTAGCACCCAGGGCTCCAGCTCTCTGTGCTCCAGCATCCTAACACCCAGGGCTCCAGCTCCCCATGCTCCAGCTCCCCGTGCTCCAGCTCCCTAGCACCCAGTGCTACAGCGCCCTGCTTGGAGATCATGTTAATTAGCAAGATCACCTACAGCACAAGCATGAGAAATGTAGCCGTAAGGAGACTGTGCGAAGGACGGGTGGCTCGTGGGAGGAGATGGGCCACAGGAAGGCGGGATGTTGCTGTCCTCCACCTCTCGTCCTCCACCTTGGCTGGGACGCACACATGGGCCGCTACGTCTTCCGCCCTTGGTACCTGCCTCCCTTCCCGAATACCACCAGTCCTCTTCTTGGGCTCCAAGTAAATTCCATCAAGTGGGTGGGTTTGCAAGCAGGGAGTCATGCACAATGAGGGCTAACTGTGTGTCGTCCCTCCCGTCAGCAACTGTCCCCAGAGCAGGGCAGGCAAGGCGAGGCCCGTGGCCGGGATACTGGGGCTTCATTGGGTGTGAGCTCTAGGAGGGATGCGAGGGCAGCCAGGGAATAGGCCCCTTTGGCTGCTTCTCCCCAGGGTCCCTGCTGAGCTCCGCCTGTGAGGCCCTGGGGGCTCCACTCAGGTGGAGGTGCACTGGGGGCGGCAGTCCCCTTCCCGGGCC
This sequence comes from Vulpes lagopus, assembly GCF_018345385.1. Lineage (NCBI taxonomy): Eukaryota > Metazoa > Chordata > Mammalia > Carnivora > Canidae > Vulpes > Vulpes lagopus. The sequence goes on from NC_054825.1 coordinate 125,861,974, forward strand.
CCCCCCTCTGCTCGGCCTCGGTCTCCTGAGGGCTCCGTCGGCCTCCACGCGGCACCCGTCATGATGTGCTCACGGGGGAGATGCGACCTCGGCACGTGCTGTGCCCAGCGCACCCCGCTGCCCGCCAGGGATCCTGGTTAGGGTTTCCGCGTGGGTTCCCGGGCCATCGTTCACTGTGAATTACATTTGTGTAAGTGTGTGCGCACATGTGTATGAATACACCTGCTGTACGTTGGCAAATTTAATTTAAATTAAAACAAAACAGAAAAAGGATTTCCCATGGAACTCCACCTCAAAACTTGTGCCCTAGACGATGGTGCCTTGCTGTCCTCGGGCAGCAGATGCATGTAAAATGCCGTGGCTTCCAAGGGGGAATCATGCACGTGCTCACGGGCACATCGCACCCCGTCAGCACGACTGCGATGCCCGCGTGGGTCACACAGACGCTCGGACACGTAATATTAGTCATAAATGGACTCACCCCATAGTTGTGCCGCTTGAAGGTCAACTGTGGGCTTCAGAGGACGTGCCGTGGTGGTGGGTCACAGCTGCCGGGGTCTCCGGGGGGCGTCCACTGCTGGGCTCGGGGCTCAGGGCCCGGCTGCCGCCCCGGCTTCTGCAGGGCGGGTGCCCCTGGGGTGTCTGCAGGGTGACAAGTCGTGGGCTTCCCATGCTGGCTGCAGGGGAACCAGGGCCGCAGCTGTCCCTGGGAGCCCGAGGCAGGGAGCCCAGGCCTCTGACCCCATGCACCCCTCGGCTCAGAGCTTCCCGGGAGGAGTGCTCTCAACAGGTGCACGGCCTCGGCCCCGGGCGGGCACTATGAGGCGGGTCCCCAGGCGCTCCAGGGACCTGCCCCCGCTCCGTGTGGACCGAGGCGGCCGTTTCCCTCTCCCAAGCCAGCTACCGGTAGACAGGGGACGTTGGTGTCCTGTGCGCGCTGTGTCCTGTGTCCCATGTGCCCGTCTGCGGAGCTGCACGGAGGAGGGGGCGGCGTGTCCTGGCGGGGCGGGCGCTCCGTGTACCCCCACTCGTGCAGCCGCAGGATGGGGAGGACGCACGTCGGGGGCCGTGCTTGCCCTAGCGCCGGGGGCTCCTGCTGCCACTGGGAAGGGTGCAGAGCACCGCACAGCGCTTCTCCATGCATCGCCATTGCCTTTGGGTTGTGTCATTTGGTTCACTCGCTTTTCTGTTGCCGTTAATCATGGTGCCTTGATCACCACAGGCTGCACCACACTGGGTGTTCGTGGTTATTCTTGCACTTACATTAATGAATTCCATTTTCTTTGTGAATCCATTCTGAGCACGGACATTCTAGATACTTGGGATTTTTGCTTTTGAGTCCGTCATCTCGCTTTACCTGTTTCAGGTTTGTGGCTACCGGATAAAATTGCACTTTGATGGATACTCTGACTGCTACGACTTCTGGGTAAATGCAGACGCTCTGGACATTCACCCGGTTGGCTGGTGTGAGAAAACCGGCCATAAGCTCCATCCGCCAAAAGGTATTGTCCGCTTTTTTTGTTTCGTATTTTAAATTCTGTAAAAACGTCTTTCCCTATGTGGTGATTTGGAATTTTTAAGAATTCAGACTTTATTATGGTCCAGATAGGTCCACATTCAAGCTTTTTCTTTATGAAGAAAAAATATGCTCATTAAAGGAAAGGAACATAAAACGTAAAATTCTATTTGAGAGAATAAACCATATCCATGTATTTATTTGTACGTAAAATAACATTGGATCTTTATTTGATTTTAACTGCAAATTTCAGCCACAGATTTCTTTCACCTCCACACGCAGAGCTGACCCCGAACAACGCAGGGGTGAGGAGCGCCATCTCCCAGCATGGTCGAAAATCCACATGTGCTTTTCGACTTGCTAAAAACTTAATTATTCATAGCCTGCTGTTGACCAGGAGCCTTACTGGTAACATAAATAGTCAATGAGCACGTGTTTTGTGGGTTACATAAATTATATACTATTATCCCACAATCAGATAAGCTGGAGCAAAGGAAATGTCATTAAAATCACAAGGAAGAGAAGAAATGAGTAAGTGGACCTGTGCCACGCGAACCCCGTGTTGTATGGGCTCAGATGTATATACCCTGGAAAAACAGATTGGAAGGTTTAGATCTAAACCATTCATACGACGAAGTTTATTTACTGATATTTCGTTACATAGAAAATCTTGAGAAACCATGCACTTGAATGCATGAATTTTAATATTTAGGAGATTGGAAAGGAGAATATAGCATTAAGAGCTGGTTTAGGGGCAGCCTGGGTGGCCCAGTGGTTTAGCACCACCTTCAGCCCAGGGCGTGATCCTGGAGACCCGGGATCAAGTCCCACGTCGGGCTCCCTGCATGGGGCCTGCTTCTCCCTCTGCCTGTGTCTCTGTCTCTCTTTCTCTGTCATGAATAAATAAATGAAATTAAAAAAAAAAAAAAAGAGCTAGTTTAGGTGGAGGTTGAGTTGATGGCAATTACTTTTTCGTTCTGAGTCCTTGATAGCACAGCCTGCCAGTGATTCTTCCGGCTTTGTGTTTACATAAAGATCCGAGAATAACTGATAACAGTCTTTTCCAGTTCATCCCTAATGTGTTTAACAATATCTTATTTCTTTCCTTTTCAACTGTTACAGTCAGTATTGTTGACTTGATGTCAGAGATCCAGGTGACTACTTTGATATTTTTGGCCTGTCTCAGGGCTCTTGTTTTTTTAATGGACTAGCCATTTGGTTTTACGTGAAAAATTAAAGGCGGAATGGTATCTTCAGATGGCTGAAGGATTAAACAAAATCACATAGAAAAAAATGAGGGTGACAAAGAAAAAAAATATATATTTTTTAAAGATTTTATTCATTTATTCATGAGAGACAGAGAGAGAGAGGCAGAGACACAGGCAGAGGGAGAAGCAGGCTCCATGCAGGGAGCCCCGTCTCAGGACTCGATCCCAGGACCCTGGGGTCACACCTTGGGCTGAAGGCAGGTACTCAACCACAGAACCCCCTGGGTGCCCTGAAAAAGAAAATCTACCAGCCTCTATATAAGTTGACCTCTTAGATATGGCGAATTATTAGATGTTCTTTTCATGCTGCCTTCTGGACCTCGATGGAAGTAGGAGAGAGCCCAGGAGCTCTCAGATAGGACAAGATGCTCAATTTCCTTTTTAAAGGAAATGTTGGCTTCAACAACATTAAATGTGAAGTTGTGAGCATTAAAGCAAGGACGTTTCCATTATTGTAATTTGCCAACGTGCTTGCTTCATAAATCTTCCATTGTCATTCTTACGGTGACAGGCTAAAGAGATTTTATCTGTTTTATTACTGTTTTCTCCAGCTTCCCACTTGTTCCTACAAGTGAGTCTCCCAGAATAGAACAAGTGAAGGAAAAACAAAGGTTTTGGCTCCCCAGCTCACTAGTGTACTGCTGAATAGTTCGGCCTAAAACTCATAGAAATAGTCTGGTAATAGGAAGAAGCAGAGACCTGAGTATAACAGATACTTACTTCCTCTTATCTCTTCTTTAGATTCGTCGTATTCATTCAGAATTGAAAAATCATGCAATTTGTTGGAAATAAATGCAGCCTGTGTAGAAAAAAAGAATCCATAGTTATGAACTATGAGTTAAAGTGCAGGAAAAAAATCCATAGTTATGAACTATGAGTTAAAGTTTGTTTAAAAAAATCAATTGTTTGATTTCAGCATTTTGGAGTCATAGCTAAAAGTGGGCGTGGAAAATGACGTGTGAAATATTTTGACATTTTACTGAGTCTGTGTATATGTGCTTATCCAAGGTTATAAGGAAGAAGAATTTAATTGGCAGACCTATCTTAAGACATGCAAAGCTCAAGCTGCTCCCAAGTCATTATTTGAAAATCAGAATATAGTAAGTACATCCAAAATTTTTCCTTTCCAAAGAAGTGACTTTTGAGTGTTTCAGAGGATAAAAGTGATAGCAGGAGACCATCGTAAATTCTATTGGTTTGGTAAATAGAAGATTCTTAATTAAACCTTTAAAGCTAGCTTAAAATCATCACGAATGAATATTCCACAGGCAAACCATGGTTATTGGGTTTAATGGAACGGCACAAGGCAATGTCGTATGAACCCCTCGTGCAACCTACCGTAAAAAGTACATAAAAAATTAAATTGACGGGGATAGTTTATTGTTAGCGCCACTTGTTTAGAGGGCTCATCACATGGGAGTCATGCAGTGAGATGCACGGAGTCCTGCTTGGGTTTACATGCTAGGGACAACCATCTAGCTCACGCCAGCCTGCGGCTGCACTTGCTGCATAAAAAGGCAGAGTCTGGCTGTGTATGCATTTTTCCCACTCCTTCGACTTGTATCCCCACTTTCCCTGCGTGTTTCCTGTTGCTTCTCTGCAGAGGCCCAACACGTCCCCCTCTTCTTCCTGGTTCACCTTCTGATCTAACTGAAATCAACAGAGCGCAGCAGGTGGAAAGTCAAAATACCATCTTTACGACAGATAAGGCCTCAGTTGGAGTGACATGCATGGCCTCTTATCTGTTGACAGTGAGCTTTTTTTTTTTTTTTTTAAGATTTTATTTATTTATTCATGAGAGAGAGAGAGGCAGAGACACAGGCAGAGGGAGAAGCAGGCTCCATGCAGTGAGGCCGATGTGGGAATTGATCCTGGGACCCTGGGGTCATGCCCTGGGCCGAAGGCAGATGCTAAACCGCTGAGCCACAAGGGCGCCCAAATGAGCTTCTTGATTGTGAGACCGAGGACTCAGGAAGCCCTTCTGCCCCATCACCGAACCTGGACTGGGGCAGCCCTACAGCCCCGCAGGCCCCGGAGGAGCAGAGCATGGACTGCATACCCTGTCGGCCAGCTTCCTCTTCAAGGAGCGTAACCAGTTCTCCTTCCAGGGTCCCTGAGTCCAGTAACGATGAGTGAGAATGTAGAGAGAGACAATAATATTTCGAGAATGGGATTCCCTCCCGTGGAGGTGAATATCAGGAATGGGCAGGAGCTTTCTCAGCCACTCCAGGTACCTTCCATTTGGGAGATGGTCTACACCAGTTGTTTTGAGCGTTGGTCTAATGGCTCAGCGTCTCCGGTCAAATGGATCGTAAGCCAGGTTGAATTAGAGAACCGAAGAGCAGGGTGTGTGGTGTTTGGGTGACTCGTAGGGCTCATGAGCCGGATCATTATTTCAAAATCTCTTAATTGAGAGGAGAGCTTAATTACCGAAATGTGAATACTATGCCGTCAGTGGGTGTTCTCTGTCAAGACCCGGGAGGGCGATCCGTTGGGTGGAAAATTCAGCGGCCTGCTCCAGGATTCCTAATCCCTGTCTGGTTCTCTGGAGGATAAGTTCGATCAGGGATTTGATTAACTGCTCTGAACCGTCATCCTAAATTCTGTGCGTTGCTAGCTAGCACATGACTTAATCTGGGCCTACGTGTCTGATAGCCAAGAAGCAAGTAAGTTCATCCATTTCTAGAGCTTTCTACCACAGAATATTCAAATATTTGTGGTCAGGACCCTAGTAAATAATTTTGGGGACTGCCACGTATCGTCAGGGTGTCTGTGTGGTGTTCACGCCGGCCCCTGCTGTTCCTATAGGAAATGCGCTGACACTTTTAGGTACGTGCTGTCTATGTTTCTGTGGTGGTGGCTGGATAATTACGGTAGAATGGACTATAGCATGTGCTTTGCTTAAAGTAATTAGAATGGTATTCTGAAAAAAAAAAAAGAATGGTATTCTGTATACTTAAGTCTGGATAGAGGATTTTTTTTTTTTTTTTTTTTAAGAAGTGCAGAAATGGCTTGTGTGTTGATGGGCGTGACTGGTATCCCAGGACATTCCTCCAGGTTAGGATGCTTTTCCTCACACAAAATGCGAAGGCACGTTTACATCTTACGGCACCTCAAAGCACTACAGCTTCCGAGCTGCGGTCCTGGGCGCATGTCCCGGATGGCCGATAGTGTTTGGCTTTCCTTATATTACAAACATTTTTTTTTTTTTTTTTTTTTGTAATTAGAAACTATTTTGAACGGCTCCCTGTATTTTGCCATTTCTTTTGGTGCTTTGGTGAATAGTATCTGTCGTGGTAGGTGAACGTTGCAATAATCTGCAGGCTTTTCGTGTCTGAAGATGACCTACTTTCAGTGGAGCGCTCTTTAGAGAGAGCTTTCCAGAAATGGGAGTGAACTTGTACTGACTCATTCACATTTTTAACTTGATTAAATGCATATTTTGCCTGAAATAATTTTCATTGTTCAGTCTGCCATCAAGGGCGAGAAAAACAAAAAGTGGGCGGCGCGGCAGATTAAACTTGCCCACCTTGGATAGTTGTCTAACCACGGTGCCAAAGCACATCCGGAAATCAGTCGAACTCTGTGAGGCTCCGTGAGGTTTTTGGTCTTGAGGTCCAGGTTTGCAGATGCAGATAGTTCCTCGGGAGTGTAGTTCCTTTTTTTTTTTTTTTTTTACTTTTTTTTTTTTCTCCTTATTGCTGCTCATTGGAAAGCGACCCTGCTGTAAAACTCATCCATGCTCTTTAAATAATGTGAATGCCGCTGATGGATGCCAGGCCCTCGAGCAGGAGGTGTAGAAAGGGTGCAGAGCTTGCTGTTAAGTGTGTGCTTATCTCTAATTAAATCTGTATGTTTCGTAGACAGTGATCCCATCAGGCTTTCGAGTTGGAATGAAGCTTGAAGCTGTAGACAAAAAGAATCCTGCGTTCATCTGTGTTGCTACGGTAACAGATATGGTGGACAATCGTTTCCTGGTACATTTTGACAACTGGGATGAGAGCTATGACTATTGGTGAGACCTTTTCTGTTGCTCTGTTGCTTTTTGTAATGTGCGTATCCAGGTACTAAACCGGGCACGTGGTTCAAAAACAACAATAATGCAGAGCTCGTAGCAAAAAATAACAGTGCTTCGGCCCAGTCTTTCCCACTTCAGACTTTTCACTTGTCACGCATCTCATATGGCACATATTTCTAAATAGTATCCTTTAGTTCGACTTAACGACTTGTATTTTAACTCACTTCCTGTTGTGGAAGTGCAGTTGACCGTCCTCCCAACGTATTTCACATGTGAGAGCACAGAGGTGTGCATTTCTTCCCTCCTCCTGGGTCTTGTCTATCGTTCACAGAGAAAATAGCTTAATTTCCCTTCATATTTTTATTCCCAGTACCTAACATAAGCGTTTTTACTCACCAAATGCGAGTAAATATTAATTGAGGAACACTGTTTTTCATCCTTAGAGTTTGGGAACATAACTGCATCCAGTCGTACAAGCAACCTATTATAAAATATATAACCATGATTATAGTAAAGCCATTGTATTTTGATTAATCAGTGGAAATAATGATTTCGATTCCTAGTTCATGTTTGTTGATCATTACAATTCGGTTTTCAAGTGAAAGGCATTTCTGGAGTGTTTAATTCCTTCCTAGAACAGTGCAATGAGGGCATTTCAGAACATTTATCATGACACGTATTTTGATAAAATCTGGCCAGTGTTACAGTATCAGTTGAATATCAATTTATCTAGGTGTTGCCACATTTCAGGGAAGCTTGTTTCCTGACCTTCCTTTTTAGTATGCATAAATTTAAAAATTCAGTAGAACCATCAGTAATTTCCATTACTCCTTAATTTGGATTCTTCATCACTCATCAGTTTTACTTACGTTGTCTTAAAAAGGAGAGGCATTGGAAGCCATTTGCTATTCATATTTTTTTTAAATGCTTTCTATTATACATGTGCTTTTTACAGAATATTTTTTTAAGGGCACACAAGCAGTTCCATGATTGCACAACACAGAGTCCAGTACTCCTGAATATTTTGGTGTGTTTTTCCTCAGCTTTCTTTCTGCAAAGCAAAATTTTCCCCATAGGATGTCTTTTCATTCGGTTCGCAGTAAAAATTTTTATTTGAAATATAGACTATTTCAAGCATGTACAAAAGCAGGGTAATAGTGACCCGCCTGCAGCCATTATACAGCACCAGTAATTATCAACTCAAAATTCACTTTTTCTCTGTATTCCTTCTCCTGAAATCCCAAACCCAGGATCATTTTGAAGCAAATTCCAGATAGCATAGCATTTCGTCTGTGTATAATTCAGAATGTATTCTTTAAAGATAGGGATTCTCTCTCTTCAAATACATAATGTTATAAATGCCCTAATGTTACTAACATACTTAAAATTCTTCCCAATTGTCGTAGTTTTGTTTTCTTGTGTTTTTTTTTTAAGATTTTATGGTTTTAAGTCCAAATAAGGTTATGTTTTGTGATTGTTTTGATGTTTGTCTTGATCTCTTTTCATTTATAGATTCCTATTCCTCTCTCTCTTCCCCTTGTAACTTTTACTGAAGTAACCAGGGTGTTTGACCTCTTGAATCTCCCACAGTCTGGATTCGCTGATTGGATTCTCCTATTGCTTACTGTGTTCATTTGTTCCTCGTGTTTCTTATTAATTGGTGGTTTTTGTGTCATCCAGAATTATCCATACCTAGTTTGTGTGAGGGAATAGATAAGAAAACATTATTTTTTTATTTTTTTAAGAGGTTATTTATTTATTCATGAGAGACAGAGAGAGGCAGAGACACAGGCAGAGGGAGAAGCAGGCTCCATGCAGGGAGCCCGATGCGGGACTCGATCTCAGGACCCCAGGGTCACGACCTAAGCCAGATGCAGACGCTCAACCACTGAGCCACCCAGGTGCTCTGATAAGAAAACTTTAAATTTAGTAACCGTGTAAATCTGTTTTGAGGTCAAACGTAATTTTCCCCTCCTGTGTTTGATGTGCTGTGATGATGGCAGCACCAGAGTGAGGACCGCATCCCGTCCTTGCTGGCTCAGAAGAGCCTGTGACTCTATCCCAGCAGGGTCCCAGCTCCATGTTGGATAGAGATATTTTTTTAAATACTTATTTTTCTTTAAAAGTAAGTGATACTTTATAGCAGTTACTAGAATTTGTTAAAATGGGTGCTTTTAAAAGTTCTGATTCATTTAGGGAGATTTTTACTTTGTAGCTTTTATCTGATTTAAACAAAATTGGTAAATGTTGGCTTGTCAGTTTTGTGGTGTTAGAAGTATTAGAGAGTTTTAAAAGCATAAGTTGTTTATTTGACATAAGATGTGTTTCCTTTAAAAACATTCTTCTGGAAAGAAGTAAAGAAAAGTCTAGAAGACTATCACATTCAATTTTCTTTGATGCCAAATGCCTAGGGAATAGGAAAGATCCTAGGTTCTTTTTTTTAGAAAGAGCAGAGAGGAAAAAAATCTCTTTTAACGCTGATTTTTGTACTTTTATGAGCACAAACTAATTATTTTTAGGACGGAATGTACTTTGAAGATTTACTTACACTTTTAACTATTGACATGAAATCATATTTTGTTAATTGTCAGAAAAAGTACATGTGTTCTCTTTCTCAGTATGCAATTAAGACACATTGAAAATTGCTTAAATGCACTGGAATTTCTCCAGCTTTATTAAATATTATGTTCTTTGATCTTTGAATTTTGGAATGGTTTTTATCTGCATAAATTACTTGTTTAGGTATGTAATTGAGGCTATAAACTGGATTGCTTTCCCAACATAAAATAGTTTGGAAATGAAATTTTTTTCCCCATGGTCTTACCTCTTTTTGCCTTAGTGGGAATTGGAAAATGTGTATGGTTGACCTTTGAACAATGTAGAGGGTAGGGGTCCCCACCTCCAGTGCAGTCACAAATTTGATATAAGTTTGGACTCTCCAGAGACTTCACAGCCTACTGTTGATTGGAAGCCTTAATGATAACATAACCAGTTGACGAACTTGTATATTTTTAATGTTATAAGAATTATATATTGTATTCTTACAATAAAGTAAGCTACAGAAAAGATGTTATTAAGAAAACCATAGGGACACCTGGGTGGCTCAGCAGTTTGGCGCCTGCCTTCAGCCCAGGGCGTGATCCTGGAGACCTGGGATCGAGTCCCGCGTTGGGCTCCCTGCATGGAGCCTGCTTTTCCCTCACTGCCTCTCTCTCTCTGTATGTCTCACGAATAAATAAATAAATAAAAATATTAAAAAAAAAACTATAAGGAAGAGAAAACACATTTATCATATTGGAAAAAATCCACATACTAGTGGACCCAGTTCAGACATGTATTGTTCAAGGGGTCATTTGCGTAAATCTGGTACATTTGTGGCAGTACAAACGCAATAAAACATTTCTTCCTAACAAAGAGGAGAACTGAAATTTATGCAGAATTGAAATAGGTTTTTAGGAAAGGAAAACAGTACCTATTAGAATGGAATTTGCTTTACGTCTGTGTTTCCTACGTGCTTTTTATTATGCTGGTAATTGCTAGCTGCTTAACTCTGCCCCCTTGACAGTCATTAGACTTATTAATAATCCTAAATAGCCCCAAACAGTAGAACAGGAAAGGATTTGGAAGATGGGGAAGGACGCCATCGAGGTTGAGGTGGTGTTGTCCTTCAGAAAAGTGTGCATCCAAGGTGTGCATCCAAGGGTGTGTCTGACGTGTGCATCCAAGGTGTGTGTCTGACATGTGCATCTGCAGTGTGCGTCCGAGTTGTGCATCCAAAGTATGCATCTGAGGTTTGCATCCAACATGTGTATCCAAGGTGTGTGTCTGATGTGTGCATCTAACGTGCACATCTGATGTGTGCATCCAAGATGTGCAGCCGATGTGTGGATCCGACGTGTGCATCCAATGTGTGCATCCGATGTGCACATCCAAAGTGTGTGTCTGATGTGTGCATCCGACGTGTGCATCCAAGGTGTGTGTCTGACATGTGTGTCTGTGGTGTGCGTCTAAGGTATGCATCCAAAGTATGCATCCAAGGTGTGTGTCTGACATGTGTATCCAAGGTGTGCATCTGATGTGTGCATCCAAGGTGTGCATCCGACACGTGTGTCAGAGATGTGCGTCTGACATGTGCGCCCAATGTGTGCATCCAACGTGTGCATCTGAGGTGTGCATCCAACGTGTACATCTGAGGTGTGTGTCTGAAGTGTGTGTACAACATATGCATCCAAGGTGTGCATCCCAGGTGTGTGTCCAAGGTGTGCGTCCGACATGTGCATCCAAAGTGTGCGCCCAATGTGTGCACCTGAGGTGTGCATCCAGAGTATGCATCCGAGGTTTGCGTCTGACTTGTGTGTCCCAGGTGTGCGTCCCAGGTGTGTGTCCGACATGTGCATCTGAGCCCTGTGCATCCAAGCATCCCCGTCCTCCCCCCGGGGGACCAAGGAATCTGCCTGTTACACAGGGTCGTTTGCCCGCAATCTCATCTCCTGGGAACTGCAGCCGTGGACAGCTGTCACCGGGTGGCTGCAGCGTCAGTGGCCCAGGGTTTTGTCTGGCATCCCAGGTCTACGCAGGCGAGAAGCACTGAGCTGTGAACTGAACAGACCGGGCTAGGGCCTCTAGCTCTAGGTGTACTCGGTGGCGGCAGCGTCATGTCATGTTCATAAATTCAGAGTAGTTGTCACATTCTGTGTTTCTCCAAAGTGACGCTGAAAAGTTGGCAGCGTCCTGCCAGTGTCTGAGAACAGAGTCAAGGGGACAGGTCGGTCACTGACTGGGGAGCGTGGGTGGTGGTGTTTACGGTCGCAGAGATGGGGGGACCCCCTGGCCCGCACCTGGCCCTGAGGCTGGGGATCCGAGGTGGAGAGGAGCTGGAGGCCGCCTGAGGCCACGTGCTCAGTGACTAGAACCAGGCCCGCTGCCTGGGGCCCGGCAGGGAGGGACGAGGGTCCCGGGCGACTTGGGCTTTGAGCCGGAGCGGGACAGGGGACTCGGTGCTTGGAGCGCATGTGGTCGGTGGGGGGGCGGCGCACCTGCCCAGGGAGGGCGGGAGGGGCCTGCACCGCTCTGAGCCCTCGCTGCCCGGTAGCAGGAGGACGTACAGGAGCACGTGTGGGTCACTGGGCACAGGTTGGGGGGGGTTATAGTGAGAGCGAGGAGCTGTGCGGCAGGTGGTGGCCAGCCTGGGAGGCCTCCAGGCCGGGAGGGGGTCTGCAGGTGTCCGAGGGCTCGGGCTCGGGCTCAGGCATGGGCTCGGGCTCGGGCACCGCCAGCCCAGCAGGTTTCCCAAGCGGGGTTTTCAGGCCGGGGCGGTGAGGTGACCTGACAGGCACCTGGCCCTGGCGCTGGAGCTAACCTGGGGGCAGCCCCGGGACATGGAGACAGTCCGGGACGGTGCTTGACAGCGGCTGCCGTGGGGAACAGGGTTGGGAGGAGTCACGGAGGAGCACGAGCCCCGGCCCGGCCTCTTGAGGCTTGGGGTTCAGCGGCGAGGCCCCCGTAACAGCTCCTAAGGGGCGGCGTGGGGAGGTGGGTGGGCTGCATGGCACGTGGTGCGTGGGCCTCGGGCCGTGTCCGCAGGGGGCCGGGAGCATCGGTGCTGGAGGGGAGACCCAAGGTCAGTGCTGGGCGAGCTCCTGGGAATGCGGCTCCCGCCCCAGGTCCCGCCCCAGGTCCTCGCTGCCACCTGCGCCCCTCGGGAGGGCCGGCTGGGCCCGGCTGGGACTTGAGCAAACTGGCACCCTTTCCCATCACGGGAAGGCCCGGGGAAATCGACCTTGCTCCCTAAAACGGGTATCTTAGCATCGCTCACCTTCTCCGTTACAAATGTGGGTTTTCTGCGAGTGGTTTCTCCCGTCCGTCCCCGCCCCTCGGTCTACCAGTCTGGGTCTCAGTGGATCCTAGTGGCCTTTGTGGATAATATGCGCTCACCAGGGCAACGCACCCTTTTTTTTTTTTTTTAAGATTTATTTATTTATTTGAGAGCGAGAAAAAGCATATGCACGTGAGCGTGCATGGACGGAGGGAAGGGCAGGGGGGAGAGGGGCCCCCCCGAGACTCCCCGAGACTCCCCGCCGAGCACAGACTGGACGAGGCCTCAGCCTTACGACCCCGAGATAGTGACTTGAGCCAAAATCAAGCGTCGGATGCTTAAAACCGACAGAGACCCCCCGGCACTCCCGTGATGGACTTGAACAGAAAAAAAAAAAAGTTTGGCCCGGACTTCTCGGATGACTCCTGTGAAAACCCAGACGAAGGGACGGTGATCAGCAGCTTAGGAACTTCCGCGGCCATTGGTTCAGTCGTTCCGTCCCTTTCTGCTTACATTTCTGCTTTTGGACACTAGATGGGACTAAGAGATGAGCTGTTGGCAGGAGCAGCAGCCAGAGGAGTTTCACAGGCTGCAGCCTCCTTCTGGGCGAGGTGCTGTGGCTGTGGGGTCGGGGTTGGTGCGACCCGTGGAGCCGGGCTCTTTGTTGTCTCCGCCGGGGCAGCCGCCTGTTGACTGGCAGAGGTGACGCCGGCCAGCACGCAGGACGCTGGCACCTTACTGGAGAGTCGTGGTAACGGGAGCAGCAGCCAAGACCCGCCGCGGTGTCTCCCTCAGTTGCAATCTGTAGAGAAATGCAGTGAAATCAGAGAATTAGCAACATCCCTGTCCCCGGGTTACTGCGGGCCTGGCAGGTGACCGCAGAGACCGCTGGCGCCAGGTCCAGCCTGGAGGGGAGGTGCTCGGCAGGCGTCACATGTGTTTTCTTTTATCACTAATGGGCTACCTGAGTGAACGTCTCTCCCTAAAATAAAAGAAGAACTTCCCTGAAATAGAGGCAGCGCGGCCGGTCACCCCCGCACGGCCTGGCTGTCAAGGAACGGTCGCAGGCAGCCAGCCGGCTCTGTGCCTTGCTTGGCGCCTGGGATGAGCGTGCCTGCCCTGGCCCTATGCCCGTTCTGGACCCTGACCCCATTCTCGGCCCCAGCCCCGTCCCCGTCCCCGGCCCCGTCCCTGTCCCCTCCCTGGCCCCGGCCCAGCCTGGCCCCCGTCCCTGTCCCTGTCCCGGTCCTCAGCCCTGGCCCCGGCCCCGGCCCCATCTCTGGCCCTGGCCTGGTCCCGGCCTGTCCCTGTCCCCGTCCCCATCCCTGGCCCCGGCCCCGGCCCCAGCCCCATCCCTGTCCCTGTTCCTCTCCGACAGCACTCTGGGCTCCATCCTCAACAGTCTGTTTCTTCGTCTGCCCCCATTTCCCCCTTTGTTTCTCTTGAATTCCACCCATAAGTGAAGTCACGTGGTCTCTGCCTTTCCCAGACTGGTTTACTCTGCCTGGCGAGGTGCCCTCCGGGTCCGTCCGTGCTGCGACAGGCCAGGCTCACCCCTCACGGCTGGGTGTGTCTGGCCGCGCCGCCTTCCCTGCTGGGTCCGCAGCGACAGCCGCGGCGGGTGCTGTGGTGAGCAGGGGTGCGGGGTGCCATGTGAACTGGTGTTTGCACCTTTTGGGTCAGCACCCGCCGGCAGGCTTGCTGGATCGCGTGCTGTTTCTGATGTTGTGGTTTTGGGGGACCTCCATGCTGTTTTGCACAGGGGCTGCTGCAGTTTGCATTCCCTCAACAGAATGCATTTTATGGAATCATGTATTAAAATGACCTTTATGGGGGCACCTGGGGGGCTCAGCGGGTGAGCACCTGCCTTGGGCTCAGAGCGAGACCTCGGGGTCCCAAGATAGAGTCCTGCGTCGGGCTCCCTGCATGGAGCCTGCTTCTCCCTTTGCCTGTGTCTCTGCCTCTCTCTCTCTCTCTCTCTGTGACTATCATAAATAAGTTTAAAAAAAAAAACAAAAAAAAAATCAGGGCCAAATGGTCAAAATATCTAATGCATCATTAGCATATTCACGACTGTCAGGTTATATTATAAACAGACAAGCCTTAAACTAGGCAACCTCGCTCTCCCTAAGGATATTTAACCATGAAGAGTTCACCCTTGGGGAACACAGCTGGGGACTGTCGCTCTAAGGACCCCACAGAGCCACACCCAGTGGGTCGTCCTGAAACATCAGGGCACCTCAACCCCCCCCCCCCCCCCGCCCCTGGGGGCGGAAAACTGTGGTCAGAGCATCTTACGACTAGTGAACGGCAAAGAACTTTCTAAAAAATGCTCCACGTGAAGGAGGTCAGCGCACGGTCGTGTCTTTTCAAACCAACTTTCAGATCAGTAGCCCTGGACGGCGTCAAGGGGAGCTGACACAGCCCCGACTTCACGTTGCTTTTTCTCAGGGTTATTTCAGTGAAAAACACCTTTAAATTTATAGTTGAACGCTCCTTCCTTTCTGTTGCTTTATTCACTTGTTATCTCCTGCCCCACACTTTTATTTCTCTTAATCTACGTATCAGGGTCACGCATACGTGTGTGTCATTGTTTTAGAAATGGGAAAGGAAAACGTGTACATTTCTTACAATGACGTAACTTCATAAAAGCTATTTTATTTATTGTGGGATTCGATCCTGGGTCTCCAGGGTCGTGCCCTGGGCCAAAGGCAGGCGCTAAACCACTGCGCCACCCAGGGATCCCCTGATTTTTTTTCTTTTTTAAGATTTTATTTATTTATTCATGAGAGAGACAGAGAGAGGCAGAGACATAGGCAGAGGGAGAAGCAGGCTCCATGCAGGGAGCCCGATGTGGGACTCGATCCCGGGACCCTGGGGTCACGACCTGGGCCAAAGGCAACGCTAAACCCATGAGCCACCTGGGCGGCCCCTGATTTTTTTTTAAGCTCCATCGTACCCTTTGACTTTGGGAACGCCAATGGGACCTGATCCACCAGTTTTGTTTTGTTTTTTTTAACAGATTTTCATTGTGCCGTGTCTCTAGTGTCTCTAGTGTCCTAGGTGCCGGGACACTGTCTCGCGCCGTAACTGCCACCTCCAAACGGTGGCCTCCACTGCCTTGTACTGTGCCCCCGGCCACGCCGCAGCCCCGGTTGGACTCCATGTGCGCCTCCCTCAGGCCCGTGCCCGGCCGGCTGTGTGGGCCCCGGGACGGCACCGTGTGCCTTGGCGGGCCTCCCCACCCGGACTGCCTCCTCATGGGCCCGCCCAGCGCCCAGAGCGCGCGCCTGTCTGCCCTCACCCCTGCCTGGGCCTCCGTCTCCACTGGTAGCCTTCTTCCCTGGTCCTCAAGGAGAAAGACTGAAGCAGCAGAGCGTCCATGTGCTCGCAGCGGCCTGCCCTCTGGGGCGCGGGGTCCCGGCCCTGCTGTGCGGGGTCCCGGCCCGGCCTGCTCCTGAGCGGCTTCTGCCCCCGCGTGAGCAGGCCATCCTGCGGGGCTGGGTTCCTGCTGTCCGTGTCCAAGCACTGGGAGAAGGGGCCTCGGGGCTCTCTGCCGGCCCCTGTAGCCCTGGCCCTAGAACACCCTGCCCATGGCGCTGCTCTGGCTCATCATGTGTGTCCTGGGTAAATGAAGTCAGACTTCCCATCGTTTAAAAGCGTTTTATCTTAAAGCAATGCTAAACTTTAAAAATGGTGCAGAGGAGGGTGCCTGGCCTGCTCAGCCAGTACAGAGTGCGACTCCTGGTCTCACAGCTGTGACTTTGAACCTCGCACGGGGCCGGGGCGGGGTGGGGAGGAGCTAGAGTTTACTTAAAACTTTATTTATTTATTTATTTATTTATTCATAGAGACACAGAGAGAAGCAGAGACACAGGCAGAGGGAGAAGCAGGCTCCATGCAGGGAGCCCGATGGGGACTCGATCCCCGGACCCCTGGGTCACGACCTGGGTTGAAGGCGGCGCTAACTGCTGAGCCACCGGGCTGCCCGCTTTGGTTTCCTCTTAAACCAACTCCTAAGCGTGTCTCCTCTACTGGCCGGCTCCGTGCGCGGTCCCCGTGTTTTTCTCTCAAACCCGCCGTATTCCGGGGGCGCCGGGCTGGCCCTGCATGAGTGTCCGATTCTTGCTTTCGGCTCAGGTCGTGACCTTGGGATCATGGGATGGGAGCCCTGGGTGTGCAGTCTCCTTGCGTTTCTCCCCCTCCCTGCTCCTCCCCGCCCCCCACCTAAAATAAATAAGCGAACGTATGTCTGTTTGTTAAAAAACCAAACAACACCCCACCCTATTCTGGCTTCTTCCCTTCTCCGTCTCCGGCTCCAGCCCCGCGGGAATGCCCACGACCTTTGCGTTGGTCCATCCCGGGATCAGGTCTCATTTCTTCTCTTCTCGGATCCAGCGTCCACGTTGATTTCTTCCTTCTTTCTTTCCTTCCCTTATATTCTAGACATCGCGTCTTGGACTTCGTTGCCTCCTCCCTCCCCTGCTGTCTCTGCTCATTCTCTGGATGGCCTCACCCCTGCTCACAACTTTAAATATCGTCCCACATGCTCCTGACTCCCACATGTGTGCTTTTTCCCTTGCTCTTGTCTCCGAGCTCCAGATTTTTTATGCTCGTGATCTCTGACTTGTTGACTTGTTGGTCAAACCCGTGTTGAGAGCCAGACTCTTCACCATGCGCAACACGAGAGATGGCGTCGGCGGCCTGAGCCTGCCCACCTCAGGACGAGGTCCCGCTTCCTCCCAGCGGCCCAGGGCTGGGGACGTCCTTGGCTTCTTCACACCCCTCACCTTCTGCAGCAGATCCACCTGTTGCTTCTTCCTTTAAAACCTAGACCTGAAAACACGATCACTTCTTACTTTCTTTTCCACCAACACTTCGGTCCGGGTCACCATCAACTCTGGCAAAAGCCTCCTAACAGCCTCATCTCGTCTCCAGTGTGGTTAATTGTCTGCAAAGCAGTCGGAACAATGACTTCAAAACAGATCCGATTCTGCTGCTCTTCTGCCTAAAAACCCCCTGCGTGACGTTCTAGTAAATGTTACTTTATTCTGAGCAAAATCCCAAGACCTCCCTATGCCCGAAGGCCCTTCCTGGTGTTACTCCCTTGGCTGTAAGGCCTGCTCCCGACAGCCATGAGATGCCCATCTCGTGGCCTTCCTATCTGCTGTTCCCTGTGCATGGAATGGCCTTTTTTTTTTTTTTTTAAATGTATCTGAGTGGCTCGGTTCTCTTCCTTCACTTTCTTTAGCCGTCCCCTTATCTGAGAGGCCACCTTGGCTTTCCACTTTTGCTCCCTGCTTCTTCCTTGCACTACCTGTCTGTGTCCTGGGGGCCCTGTTGGGCCCCCAGACTGCGTATTTTGTTCATTGACTTCCCGTCTCTCCCGTGTATATCGCGAACCCCACAGAAGCGGGAGCTTTGTGCATGTCGTACGTGCTGCTGCATCCTCATCCTCGGCGTCTGTGCCAGTGCCTGGTGTGCCGTAGGCACTCAGTGTTTGCATGAGGGAAGGAGCAAACGAATGAATGAAATGCATTGCCTGTGAAGATGAGAGATACATAGATCAAGTTTGATTAGGAGCAAGGAATCAGATGCCGCATAGGCAGAGTGATCGAAGGTCTTATGGAAATATGTGCTTGGCCAAAGCAAAGACGACAGGGAGGAGATGAAAGGGGGGGACAGACGGATGATGGAGCTTCCAGCCCCATGCAGGTCTGCTGTTAGACGTGCGGAGGTAATTTCAGCTTTCTCGTGACGATGACTATTTTATGCGCATTATTTATTTGTATTTCAGAATTTATCCCGATAATTAACGGTTTTGTGATTTACATGCCCTACAGGTGTGAAGCTTCGAGTCCGCACATCCACCCCGTCGGCTGGTGTAAGGAGCACAGGAGAACACTCATTACTCCGCCAGGTTTGTGTGCATTTTGTGCCTCGTATCCTTCTTCATATACATCAGGAGTCCACGAACCCTTTCTGCCCGGGGCCAGAGAGTTCGTATTTTTGGCGTGGGAGTCCGTGCACTCTCTGGCACACCTACTCAGTTCGGTTTTAGCACGAAGGCAGCCCCGATTGCATGCAGTTGTGCTGGGGTAAGGCTTCATGTGCAAAGCCTGCAGGCCGGGGTCTGCGGCCTCTGATGCCCTGGAGGTCTACGCAGTGGCTGAGTCCCTGACAGTATCAGGGGTTGTCTTCTTTGGAAAATAAGTTCATTCTTATTTGTATGTATTTATCTATTTATTTATTTCAAAAGTTTCATTTGAGAGAAAGAGAGTGCACACGTGTGTGGGCGTGGGGTGGGGCAGAGGGAGAGGGAGGAGCAGACGCTCTGAGGGGCAGGGAGCCCCACACGGGGCTGGACCCAGGACCCCAGGATCATGACCTGAACCCAAGGCAGATGCTTCGCCGACTGAGCCCCCCCAGACGCCCCAAAAAGTTCTTTTTCCAAACATCTTCTATTTCTCAAGTTGAAATTCATTTCTAGACCTTCTGTGAATAGGTGAATAGGCATTTAAATTTATCATCTGGCAGAAGGGCATTGTCTGAAGCTTTAATGAATAAGGGGAATGGCCTTGGGGGCAGCGTTTGCGGATGGAGGCTTGACCCCATGTGTGAGTTGATTCTGACGAAGGCACAGTGTTCACGGTTAAGGGGGAACTTGAAGCTGCAGGTATGTTCCCTTCATGACCTGGATGGGAGCTCACATACTCACTCTCCCGTTTTCTTTCGGGTTGTTGGTTCCAAAATAGACCTTGCCTCTCTGCTGGTAGGACCGCTTCTCTGTGCTCTGCAGCTTCGGCTGCCTCGCCGTCCGCCCCGGTCCCGTGGGCCCTTCTCAGCTCCCTCCCTCGCTCCCTGGCAGGGAACAGTGTGACTGCTGGTAAATGACCGTCCTATGTATCTTCACGTGTATCAGCCTCCTGAGGGCACCGTGGCTGCCACCTGGCCGAGAAGGCAGGGTCATCAGCTGACGCGGAGCATCCCTGTGCTGTAGGTGGTCACTCACGGGGACTTTTTTTTTTTTTTTATTGGTGTTCAATTTGCCAACATATAGCATAACACCCAGTGCTCATCCCACCAAGTGCCCCCCTCAGTGCCCGTCACCCAGTCACCCCCACCCCCCGCCCACCTCCCCTTCCACCACCCCTAGTTCATTTCCCAGAGTTAGGAGTCTTCATGTTCTGTCTCCCTTTCTGATATTTCCCACTCATTTTTTCTTCTTTCCCCTTTATTCCCTTTCACTATTATTTATATTCTCCAAATGAATGAGACCATATAATGTTTGTCCTTCTCCGATTGACTTACTTCACTCAGCATAATACCCTCCAGTTCCATCCACGTGGAAGCAAATGGTGGGTATTTGTCGTTTCTAATGGCTGAGGAATATTCCATTGTACACATAGACCACAGCTTCTTTATCCATTCATCTCCTGATGGACACCGAAGCTCCTTCCACAGTTTGGCTATTGTGTCCATTGCTGCTAGAAACATCGGGGTGCAGGAGTCCCAGCGTTTCACTGCATCTGTATCTTGGGGATAAATCCCCAGCAGTGCAATTGCTGGGTCGTAGGGCAGGTCTATTTTTAACTCTTTGAGGAACCTCCACACAGTTTTCCAGAGTGGCTGCACCAGTTCACATTCCCACCAACAGTGTAAGAGGGTTCCCTTTTCTCCGCATCCTCTCCAACATTTGTTGTTTCCTGCCTTGTTAATTTTCCCCATTCTCACTGGTGTAGGTGGTATCTCATTGTGGTTTTGATTTGTATTTCCCTGATGGCAAGTGATGCAGAGCATTTTCTCATGTGCGTGTTGGCCATGTCTGTGTCTTCCTCTGAGAGATTTCTGTCCATGTCTTTTGCCCATTTCATGATTGGATTGTTTGTTTCTTTGCTGTTGAGTTTAATAAGTTCTTTATAGACCTTGGAAACTAGCCCTTTATCTGATACGTCATTTGCAAATATCTTCTCCCATTCTGTAGGTTGTCTTTTAGTTTTGTTGACTGTATCCTTTGCTGTGCAGAAGCTTCTTAGCTGGATGAAGTCCCAATAGTTCATTTTTGCTTTTGTTTCTTTTGCCTTTGTGGATGTATCTTGCAAGAAGTTACTGTGGCCGAGTTCAAAAAGGGTGTTGCCTGTGTTCTCCTCTAGGATTTTGATGGAATCTTATCTCACATTTATATCTTTCATCCATTTTGGGTCTATCTTTGTGTCTGGTGTAAGAGAGTGGTCTAGTTTCATTCTTCTGCATGTGGATGTCCAATTTTCCCAGCACCATTTATTGAAGAGACTGTCTTTCTTCCAGTGGATAGTCTTTTCTGCTTTGCGAATGTTAGTTGACCATAAAGTTCAGGGTCCACTTCTGGGTTCTCTATTCTGTTCCATTGATCTATGTGTCTGTTTTTGTGCCAGTACCGCACTGTCTTGATGACCACAGCTTTGTAGTACAACCTGAAATCTGGCATTGTGATGCCCCCAGATATGGTTTTCTTTTTTAAAATTCCCCTGGCTATTCGGGGTCTTTTCTGATTCCACACAGATCTTAAAATAATTTGTTCTAACTCTCTGAAGAAAGTCCATGGTATTTTGATAGGGATTGCACTGAACGTGTAAATTGCCCTGGGTAACATTGACATTTTCACAATATTTATTCTTGATTCTTCTCATGGGGACTTTTGTGAGTGATGACAGCTTCTGTCATCACAGGCAGAGGGCAGCTCCTTGGTCTGCTTGGGGCTGATGCGTGGACGTTGCCAGCAGTGTGGAGCAGCAGAGGCTCAGCTTGGGCCTCCAGCACGTGCCTCTCACTCCCTTCTGACGGCTCACTTCGTCTGGGGCCTTGTCTCCAGTTCCGTGGTACCATGTCTTAGTGTCTGGTCATTTCCTCACCCAGGGAGCCCTTTCCACCATCCTGGGGATGGGAGAGTCCCCGCTGCTTTCTGAGTTTCCTCCTGCGTTAAAACACAAAAGCCCCTTTTTCTGTACTGATTTGTGGAGCTGTTGGGAAGATGCAGGAGCCTTAACGCGAACAGTAAGGTGTTAAAGCAGGATATCGACGCTTTTGTGGCTCAGACGTGGTGCAGCCTGGAAGACTTTTTTCCTGTAGAGCACTCCTGTGTCCTGGGGTCTGCGTCGCATCACGAGCCGGTGAATACCGATCGCGTAGTCACCTGTGTGCCCCTCTGGCCGTCGAGGTTGCTGTGAGGATTCATGTGTGTTTCCCGATTTGGTATTGATCCTTTTTTTTTTCTTCTTTACCAACTTTATGGCCATAATCAGAAATCTGGTCAGTAAACAGAGAACCAGTGAACAGTAGGTTCTGGTTCCGTCTTCATGGCACTGGGAAGGGTCGTGGGAAGGGATGGGGCAAGGAAGGCGTCATCGTTGCCTCGAGTATCCGGTGAATCACCGAGTCCTCCATCTCCCTCCATGGACTTCTGTAACTCAGTGGAAGAGCAAAGCCATAGCTTTTTTGACAATTTTTTTTTTTTTTTTAGCCATTCTATTTTATTTTATTTTTATTTTTTTAATAATAAAGTTATTTTTATTGGTGTTCAATTTGCCAACATACAGAATAACACCCAGTGCTCATCCCGTCAAGTGCCCCCCCCAGTGCCCGCCACCCAGTCACCCCCACCCCCACCCTCCTCCCCTTCCACCACCTCTAGTTCGTTTCCCAGAGTTAGGAGTCTTTATGTTCTGTCTCCCTTTCTGATATTTCCTACCCATCTCTTCTCCCTTCCCTTCTATTCCCTTTCACTATTATTTATATTCCCCAAGTGAATGAGTTTTTTGACAAATATAAAAGAATCCAAATGTCACATCCAAAAGTACCAAGCAGGGCAGAATGAATACTTATCACCACTGCTTGTACACCTAAAAATGGGTAAAGTGATAAATTTTATGTGCTATTTCACCTCACACACATACAAAAAAAGCTAGAAAAAAACAAAACAAAACAAAACCCTGTCAAGTAACGGTTTGCAGGGCCTGTACTGAGGTCAGTCCTCGGCCCCACGACAGGAAAGATGCTCTTTCTCCAGTCCCCGAGCTCCAAGGGTGGCCTCCTGGCTGCATTCCTGATGTCCTGTCTGGAAGGCTCCCCGTCACTCTCGGTCCCGAAGAAACGGCGCAGGTGCCACTCTCACCACTTCATGGATCAGTCCCCCCCCCCCCCCCAGGAGCCCTGCTACACACCCCATGTTCATGCTTTTTTCAAAATATGTAGCATACTTACTGTTCTTTTTCCAAAATTAGAGTCTTCGTGACTTTTTAAATGATCTTATTTTGAATTATCTGGTTGTACATTAATACATGCCTGTTCTGAAAAATTCAGAGTGAAAATGGAGGTAATGGCTATTCTTTCTCATAATAGTTTGATTTTGTCCCAGAAAAATCTTTTTTTTTTTTTTAAGATTTTACTTATTTATTCATGAGAGACCCAGAGAGAGGGGCAGAGACACAGGCAGAGGGAGACACAGGCTCCAGGCAGGGCACCCGATGCAGGACTCGATTCCAGGACCCCGGGGTCACGCCCTGGGCCGAAGGCAGACAGTCAACCGCTGAGCCACCCAGGGATTCCTCCAGAGAAATCTTTTTGCCTTTATGTACACAAACTTCCATGTGTGTGCAGTCAGCTTTAATATTACTGAAACTGCAGGATAGGGCCCTTAAAAATGTGTTGTAAAAGGTTTGTATTCAGAGAAATATGTGTTTGTATACTTACTCTTTAAACTTTCTTTAAACTTTTACTTTGAAACAGCTTCAAAGGTATAGAAAAGTCGCACAAATAGTACAGAAGTCATCTATGCCCTTGACCTAGAAACCCATTGAAGTTCATCCATTGGTCAAATGATGCCACTTGTACCAAGAGGGTCACTCATTGCACTGGGTTGTTCTGTCCCTCTGCTCCCCTTCAGTCGGGCTTTCCTTGACTGTCACGACCTCAGCATGTTGGAGGGTAACAGATTAGCCATTTGGTTGTTTTGTTTTTTAGGTATTTTATTTATTTGGGAGAGAGAGAGTGTGTGGGTACATGAGCCAGGGGAGAGGCAGAGGGAGAAGCAGGCTCCCCACTGAAGTTGGAGCCTGATGCCAGGCTCAATCGCAGGACCTCGAGATCATGACCTGAGCCAAAGTTAGGTACCCAACTGACTGAGCCCCCCGGGCGCCCCACAGTTTCGTTGTCTTGTGGCTTGCTGCTTAATTTAGATATGCTTGGCGTCTCTCATGGTTGGATCCAGGTTATATGTTTTGGCAGGAATGTCACAGAAGCAGTGCTGTGTTGTCGCTGCATCTTCTCGGGGACCGATGACAATTGTCTCACTACTGATCTTTTTTTTAAAATATTTTATTTATTTATTCATGAGAGACCCAGAGAGAAGGGGCAGAGACACAGGCAGAGGGAGAAGCAGGCTCCATGCAGGGAGCCTGACGTGGGACTCGATCCCCGGTCTCCAGGATCACGCCTTGGGCTGAAGGCGGCGCTAAACCGCTGTGCCACCCGGGATGCCCGTCACTACTGATCTTTTACCATTAATGGATCTAGGTGCTGATGGCCAGGAGCGCCTGGTGGCTCAGTCAGTTAAGCATCTGACTCTTGATTTCAGCTTGGGGCATGATCCCTGGGTCCTGGGATTGAGCCCTGGATCGGGGTCCATGCTCTGCTTGGAGGCCTCTCTCTCTCCCCCCGTTGCCCACCCCCCGCCCTCCAGCTTGTATGTGCAAACTCTCTCTCCCTTTCTCTCTCTCTCTCTCAAATAAATGCATTTTAAAAATCTTAAAAAAGAAAAAAAAGATGGTGTTTGCCAGGGTTTCCACCAACAGTCACTTTTTCTCTGTTAGTATCTCATGGGGAGATGCTTTGAGGTTGTATGACTATCATGGACTTCATCCCCATTGTCACTCACTACTTTTTTTATTTTTAAATTTTTTTTAAAGATTTTATTTATTTATTCGCGAGAGACACACACACAGAGAGGCAGAGACACAGGCAGAGACACAGGCAGAACACAGGCTCTATGCAGGGAGCCCGACGTGGGACTCAATCCCGGGGCTCCAGGATCATGCCCCGGCTTGCAGGCATCACTAAACCCCTGCGCCACCGGGGCTGCCTGCTCACTACTTTTAACATCTGTTGATATTTCTAGTATGAGTTACTATTTTGACAGCTGCTAAATGCTAATTTTTTTTATTTCTTGTGCATAATTAGTGTATTCTTCTGCAAAGAATAGCTTTCGCATCTTCCCATTTATCCATTCAGTTAATTTATTTATCTCTTACTGTTTTTATCCATGGGTTATAATCTGTAACCAGTATTATTTATTTTTAGGTCCAGATTTTCTCAGATTTGGCCAGTGGGAGTCCCTTTAAGCTGGTTACTATGTCCTTTGATGTGTTCTAATCATTTTTCGAGAACTTCCCACTTTCTGGCACAGCTAGGCTTATCTTGTACTTTCCCTTGTTCAGACTCCCATCTAAGCAATAGATGTGCTCCTTGCTGTGGGCTGATGCTACTTCAGTCTCTCAGAGGATAGAGTTAGGAAGTGCATCCATGCGAAAGTATTAAAAAATTATGTATGTTTCTGTATCTGTTTAGACATTGAAAACAAGGAGTTTGTATCATTAGCCAAGACCCCTCAGTTTATTCCAGTTTCATACTTTCTCTATTTATACTTCTTTTTACGGCCAGTGAGAGACCCGCCTTCCTGTATCTCAGTATATTTACTTATGTTTTCAATCCTCTTTATTGGCCAATTTCCCATGCCTCTGAGCCACCGTTAATTCCTGCTCATGCCTACCTAATGGATTTTGGACTCAGAGGGAAAACATGGGGTCAGGAGGAAAGAGGAATAGTTATTTCTACATGTTTTATTAATACTCTTACATGACTGGGGCACTTGGGTGGTTCAGTTGGTTGAGCATCTGAGTCTTGGTTTCAGCTCCGGTCATGATCTCAGGGTCATGAGATCGAGCCCCCCTCAGGCTCGGAGCTCGGCACACAGAGTCCGCTATCAATTAGTCTCTCCTTTTCCCACTTCCTCCCCCTCTGCCTCTCTCTCCACTCACACTCTCTCCCTAAAGATAAAATAAAATCTTAAAAAGAAAATACTATACCATGACTTGATTTTGGTTGTTTGATCTAACAATATGATGACATTGTCTGGAATATATCATATTTTAGCTTATGTAAATCTGCCTCATTCATTTTTACTAAATGCTTTCTATTCCATATGTACTATATATATTATGTATAATATACATATTTACACATTTTGTATATTATGGTTTATAGGCTTGTTTTTACATTTTTATGTTAAGCAGCTGTGCATTGTTTGCACATGAGATTTTCCTAGATTAGTAGGAGTAGAATTGGACGTTACAGGATACTTTGGTTTGTGTGTATCTGTATATGAGACTTACCTGAGAATATAAATTATACACCTACCTATATGTTAAATTCTTATTTAAAAGGTAATAGAAGAGGAATCCCTGGGGGGCTCAGTGGTTGAGCGTCTGCCTTTGGCTCAGGTTGTGACCCTGGGGTCCCGGGATCGAGTCCCCCGTCGGGCTCCCTGCATGGAGCCTGCTTCTCCCTCTGCCTGTGTCTCTGCCTCTCTCTATGTCTCTCACAAATAAATAAAATCTTTAAAAATTTTTTTTAAAAAAGGTAGTAGAGGAGTCATGATCAAGATGAAAACAATGTAATTATTATAATTTGTTCTGGGTGTGTTCAAAGTTATGTGGAATATGAACATAATTTTGTAGGTCATAATAACAATATATCATAATTTTACAGGTCTGTTTATGGTTCTCACTATCATTTTGGTTAAACCTGACCGGATTTACTTCTTTCTTTCTTAGGTTATCCAAATGTGAAACATTTTTCTTGGGATAAATACTTAGAAGAAACCAATTCTTTACCTGCCCCTGCAAGAGCTTTCAAAGTGGTGAGTTAATCTGTTTTACACTTTTTGATTAATTTGTGTCAACAAGAGTGTTCATTCATTGACATTTAAGAACAGAAAGAGCTAGTACTAACGAGCCGGACTAGGAAGGGGAGGGAAACAAGACCACAGGACAGGTTTTTGACCTCTCACAATTTTGAAAGTCAAAAGTGTTACTGGGGTTTTTGTTGTTTGCATCCAGAAAGTATTTTCACCTTGGTCTTGTCTCCTTGGAAAATTTTCACCTTGGTCTTATCTCCTTGGAAAAAGAAAATTCTGCTTGAGTTGTTATGGAATGAGTTGCGATCTTACGGCAAACTTCTGTTTTTCCAGCTAGATACTCTGAGAAACTGAAAAAAGACAGGATATTTTCTGATGAAAATTGTTTTAAACAATTGCTTTGGATTTGTTTATGGCAAGCTGAGATGCTAAGTTTCATGCTCTCAACCCACATGTTTAATCATCAAAATACAAGGTCACCTGCTTTTGTTATAGTAACTTTCTAACCAGAGTCATTGCATCTTAACATAAAACTGTTAAGTTTTATAATCTTATAATCTTAACCTTTGTTAAGATTCAAAGTAAACCTCATTTCTTTGCAAGGGAAGAATAAGTAATGAAATGTTTTTAATTTTTCTTTTGAATCTCTAACAACTTCCTTTATAATTTCTATTTTTCTGTAAATTCAAGGAAAAATCATTAAATATCTCAAAGATAGTTTTGATGACGCACAGTCTATCATAAACAATGTTTGTCTTTAAGAGTGATTTTCTCAGGTATAAATTGCTAGAGTTTTTAATGATGGAGTTAATTAGAAGTGTGGGCCCAAATATAGAAAAGCACATCAAAAATTTTGGGGAGAAAAAAGTATATTACATGAAGAAAAGCAACATAAAAGAATGTGCATAAGTCCATCTGATCGTAAACCTAGGAATTAAGAACAAATAGAGTGAGGCGCTCTTTTTCCTAGACTCCCTAGAAGACGCGCATTGCACTTTGCTTTGGACGGGATCCCATCACTCAGCCTCAGTCTCCTGTCTCCCGTTGAGTTGAGGCCTCTGCTTTCTCCAGTGTGGCCTCAGGGCCCTTGCACTGTGATTGTTTTTTCTCTTTCACAGAGTTTTCACACTTCATTTTCAGGGCCTGAGTTTTGTTGCACCCACTTTCCAGAAGGGGGGCAACTTGCCTAACCTGGCCGTCACCTTGCCTTCTACAGCTTGTCGCCTTGTCGGAGGTTTCCGGGCTTGTGCTGAGCACGAGGCACAGGCGGCTCAGGTGTAGGACGGACGCTGCCCCCTGCTCAGTCCCACTCTTACGGGCCGATTCCATCTTGCATGGCCTCGTTTCTTTTTCTTTTTTTCTTTTTATTTATTTACTTTTTTCTTATTTATTTATTTATTTATTTATTTATTTATTTATTTATTTTCGTTTCTTTTTTTTAAAGATCCATCTTCTGCTTGGTCTCGTGACCATTTCTAATCTCTGTGTCATTTCTCTGTGTCACTTTAAAGTTCGTTCCTCTCTCTTTTTATAGGCTATTTTTATGCTTGTTGGGTTTTGCCGAGACACCTCCTTCTAACTCAAGAGAAAACCTCTTGCCTTCCCTCTGGCTAATCAACCACAAGGTTTTGAATTTTATCTGAAGATCTCGTGCTTTCTGTTTGCTCCTGTGGCCAGTTGCCGCCTGGCTTCTGTTGCCCCAGGCTTTGGCCGGAGCTCGGGATTGAGGTTTCTGACGGGGAGGGTGGGGTCCAGGGCTGCTGTGGGGACTCCAGGTTTGAGGTAGTTATCTGACCCCGCCTTGCGTCTGTGTGGCTCAGCCCACCCTCGCTTGCTCCGGATCTTACCCTGTCGTCTTTTCTCTACCACAGAAACCTCCGCATGGATTCCAGAAAAAAATGAAGCTTGAAGTCATAGACAAAAGAAATCCTGTGTTTATTAGAGTCGCGACAGTTGCAGACACGGATGACCACCGAATAAAAGTGAGTGTTCCCCGCTGGGGTTTCGTCTGGTCTGTTGCTGCCGAGGTGTCCGGGGCCGTTAGTAGAGCCCGGACTCGCGAAGTGTGGCCGTTGAGCCCCTAAGACCCGAGGCTGAGAGCGGAGCGGCGCGGGAGGCTCTCGGGTTCGTGCCCGCCGTCCGTTTGGGAGGTCGTGTGTCCTGCCTTCGCCCTCTGGCCCTCGCTCGGAATGTCAGGAGTCTGGTCCCTAGTAGCCTGTCGCTGTAGGCCCCGGGGCCGCATCCCCTTAGCGGTCCCGATGGGGCTGAAGGGGAGGTGACCTTCAGAAGAGCGGCACAGAAGTGCAGTCGAGTCAAGAGCAACAGTCCCGGCGGGGGAAGCCGACCGGGCATCTCGGGAGGCTGTGGGGGGGTGCAGGGGTGTGCAGGCACCAAGTGGGGCCTCCCTGCGGCGTCTGGAGTCTCTCTGTGAATGAAGACGGCGGTAGAAACAAGGTGTCACCTTTCCATGGTGTTTATGGGTGGCAGTGTCCTCCCGTGGTCCGACACTGGTGGCGATGACCATGCAGGAGGCTGGGGTCACTATTCTTCTATCTGAAGCCGAGGCCCGGGAAGAGGTCAGGAGTTAACGCGGAGCGAAGTCACACTCCTTGGCTCTCGGATTCTAAACTTAAGCTCTTAAAAAAAAATCACATATTCAGCTATCTCTAATTAGAGAATATATAAAAAATTATAGCATGAAAAATTATAGCATGTGTTGCATAATGTGGAATAATGTGTATAATAGGAATTTCACTGCTTGATTCAGTATTTTTAAGATTATGTAATCAGGGATCCCTGGTGGGCTCAGCGGTTCAGCCCCTGCCTTTGCCCCAGGGTGTGACCCCAGGGTCTCCCTGCATGGAGCCTGCTTCTCCCTCTGCCTGGGTCTCTGCCTCTCTCTCTGTGTCTCTCATGAATAAATGAATAAAATCTTAAAAAAAAAAGATTATATAATCATACAAGATTTTAGAAATTATAAATAATGGAGGGCCGGTTAATCTTCTTGAGTACATTTTCCTGTTACTTGTCCTTGGTGTGATAATGTGAATCATTAAAGCAATTAGAGTATTGTAGGACTAGAATATTTTTTTTTAAGTGATCAAGGAAATGTAGAACTAAGCAAAATATTATTTTTAATAATCAAATTGGTCAGAATAGAAAAAAAAATGTGTGTTTTCATTTGGGTGCATGAAAAGTTTATTCTCTTACATGCCTGGTAGGAACATAAAGTGTCTCGGCCCTTTCTAAAAAGCAGTTTGGTTAAGGGATCAAAAGTCTTGAACGTAGCTTACCCTTTATTTCAAGAATTTCGATTCTAGGGATTTGTATTAACAATGAACCAAAGGGGAATTTGCAAAGATAAGGACTACGAGGAAAATAGAGCCGTGCTGCTTACAGCATTTATGCTGAGGAACAGCCACAGTAGGATATAGGTGAAATAAATTACTGGTCTATCTGTACGATGTTAAATATTCAATATTGGCAAGTGAAAAGCCCCAGATGTACTATTCTGTGTATGATGTCTGGTATTGTGTTTTTTTTTTTGTTGTTGTTGTTGGTTTTTTTTTAATTTTTATTTATTTATGATAGAGAGAGAGAGAGAGGCAGAGACACAGGCAGAGGGAGAAGCAGGCTCCATGTACCGGGAGCCCGACGTGGGATTTGATCCCGGGTCTCCAGGATCGCGCCCTGGACCAAAGGCAGGCGCCAAACCGCTGTGCCAGCCAGGGATCCCCTGGTATTGTGTTTTGAAAGACTATTATGGAAAGAAACTGGCCAAAATAATGACAGTGCTTCTCCTGGGGTCCTAGGATTAGGAGTGACTATGAATGATTTTTTATAATTATAAATGATTAGGTTTTCTTATTATTTTTAATTTTTTTAAAGATTTATTTATTTATTTATGATAGAGAGAGAGAGAGAGAGAGAGAGAGGCAGAGACCCAGGCAGAGGGAAAAGCAGGCTCCATGCAGGGAGCCCGACGCGGGACTTGATCCTGGGACCCCAGGATCGTGCCCTGGGCCAAAGGCAGGTGCCAAACCACTGAGCCACCCAGGGATCCCCCTGGTTTTCTTTTTAATTACCTGGTTTCAGGAATACATGGGATTACTTCCATAAAAAAAAAAAAAAAAAGTAGATGAGCTCTGATTTTACATGCGAGAGAATTTTGGCCAGCTGAGGGCGAAGACTCCAGAATGGGTAGGGAGGGCAGGGAGCGGGTCGGACAAGTGCGGACTGGATTCCAGCTCTTTTTGCTTCTGGCTGAGTTCTCTTTCCAACACAGCGTCTGGTGGTTTAACACCCAGAAAAGATCCGGTTATAGGGTGTGTAGTTGACAGTTTTCTTTTCACAGCTTGTGGTGTGATTTTTATAGCTAAAGGTGAACCACTGAGCAAATCCCTGTGTGTTCCTGAAATCTCTGGAAGGTCAGTGAGCAGGTGACAGTGACCCAGGTGTAGGATTCATCAGAGGCTCCTGAGAATATCAAAAGCTTTTATTAGTAGGACTTTTTCTAATCCTACGGGAGATGATGCAGCAAGAACGTGCCTCTTTGTGTTCCGGGAAGGAAGAGCCTCTAGGGACTGAGGCATTCGCGTACCTTAGTATTTTCTTAGGGACGAAATCAGTTCTTCAGCTGAGCAAGATCCACCTTCTTTGAGTTATTATAGTTGAAATGTTTAGGACGTTCACGTATTTCATCAGACGCTGCAGGAAGACAAGCGGAATGTTTTTGCCCTCCTCCTTACGTTTTGGGGGTCTGTGTCCTGCTATTTCTCAACCCGTCAATTTTAGGTCTGATTTCCTTCCTTCCCGTTTGGATCATTTAGGATCAAGCTCTTGGCCACACCCGTCCCTTCCCTTTACCATTTCGGTAGTCATTTCATTTAAAGAATTTTTTTCTCAATGTTCTGTGTTCATGTTAGTTTGAGTAAATGAGCATTGTTCACTGCTGAGCATAGTCTTTTTCTTAGGACATTTTGGTTTTCCTGGAGTCGGTAATTTCTTGTGTCTTGCTTTTTTTTTTTTTAATTTTCTGCGCTCATCGTAACGTACATTCACAAGCGCTCCGAGGAGTCTGACGTTTCTTTCTGTTAAAGGCCCAAGTGTATTTTTTAAGCCTTTTTTTCCCCTTGACCTGTTTTACCTACCACCTAGCACCGGCCCTGGTAATCTGGGCGCTTCTACTCGGGGCCTCGTCCCGACCTTGCATTCTGAAACTGCTCTTTTGCTGACGGACTATGTCGTATTTCATTTTTTTGACTCACGTACTTGTTTTTCTTAATGTATTCTCTTACCTTGTTCAAACACACCTTTCTGTGACTCTCTAAGAGAGGGTGTGTAGAGGCTCCTGGGGGACCCAGCGGCTGGGCGTCTGCCTTGGGCCCAGGCCGTGACCCCGGGGTCCCGGGATCGAGTCCCGTCGGGCTCCCCGCGGGGATTTGCTTCTCCCTCGGCCTGGGCCTCTGTCCCTCTCTGTGTGTTGCTCATGAACAAATGTCAGGGAAAAAAAAAGCCAGGCTGCATGAACCCCATCTTCGACTCCTCGCATGTGCGGCGTGGCCTCTGCCGGGTGTGGCGCGGGCACTGGGGAGCCGTGTCCCGTGCGCCCCCACCGCTGTCGCAGTGCCGTCGCCCGGATGCCCCAGCTCAGGGGGCCGAGCCCTTCCTCTCTGGAGACTGTGTGATCAGCTGCGGCCACGTGCTCTGTGACGAGTGCTGGCGTCGCTTTCCGCTCACCGTGGAGGCTCAGGCTTGACCGCGGCTCCCTCGGGCTGGAAGCGCTGCCTGAGGGACGGTGGGGATGCGGCTGTCGCGCTCTCCCCCGCCTGGCGTCCGCCCCTTGAGCTGAGCCCTTGACTTTCTTATACTTTCTCTCATGCTCCTCTGATTTTTTTTTTTTTTTTTTTTTACTCGCTTAGAGAGATGGACTCTGTTTGCCAAAAGCTGTGTTGCATTTTAATGACAGCTCTGCGTTTTGAGGTTCAGGACAGGCTGTCCTCACTTGGCGCCCTTCTCCCCGCTTCCCCCGACCTCTGTGTCTCCCCCGGAAGCCCCGATGACCTGATTCCTGCACCCACAGCAGCTTCCCCTGCTGCCCTCCCACGCGGGCCGGCCGGCTGCTCCCCAGGAGCGATGCCCGCGGGCTCGAGCTGGGCCCATGGTGGCCCTCCCGTGGCGAGAGGCGGGGGCCCCTGGCCCGAGCCCGCGGGGTCGCCAGTGTCACTGGAGGACCGTGTGGCCTGGGCTCCCTGCCTGCCGGCGGCCCGCCCTGCCTGCTGGCTCTAGGCCCTGCGCGGGTGGGCTCACTGGAGGGTGGCCGCCGACTCCGGGTGCGCTCTGTGTGGGCTCCCGTGGGCTCCCTGTGCACTCCAGGTGGGCTCCGGGTGGGCTTCCCCTGTACTCCGCGTGGGCTCCCCATGGACTCCGGGTGGGCTCCGGGTGGGCTCCCCCTGTATTCCGTGTTGGCTCCCCATGGACTCCGGGTGGACTCTGGGTGGGCTCCCCATGCATTCTGGGTGGGCTCCCTGTTGGCTCCAGGTGGGCTCCACATAGGCGCGCGTGGGCTCCTTGTGAGCTCCTTGTGGGCTCCGCATGGGTGCGTGTGGGCTCCCCATGCACTCCAGGTGGGCTCCCTGTGCACTCAGGATGGGCTCCCCCTACTCCACATGAGCCCCCTGTGGGCTCTGTGTGGGCTCCACGTGGGCTTCCCGGGGACTCCGGGTGGGCTCCCCGTGTGTTCTGGGTGGGCTCCCCATGGGCTCCAGGTGGGCTCTGCATGGGCTCCCCGTGGGCTCCCTGTATACTCTGAGTGAGCTCTGCGTGGGCTTCCCGTGGGCTCCATGTGGGCTCCGCATGGGGTCCCCGTGGACTCTGGGTGGGCTCCCCATGGGCTTGTGTGGCTCTCATGGGCTCCGCCTGAGCTCCGGGTGGGCTCCGCATGGGCTCTTCGTGGGCTCCCTGTGGGCTCCGTGTGGGCTCCTGTGGGCTCCAGGTGGGCTCCCCGTGTACTCCAGGTGGGTTCTACATGTACTCCAGGTGGGTTCTACGTGTACTCTGGGTGCGCTCCGCGTGGGCTCCCTGTACACTCAGGATGGGTTCCCCCTGTACTCCAAGTGGGCTCCCCATGGGCTCCACGTGGGCTCCAGGTGGGCTCCAGGTGGCTCCCCATGGGCTCCCCAGTCCTGCCAGCTGCCCCCGGACAGGCCCTCCGTGGCTTCCATGCAGTGTACCAGCATGTCCCGTCCTGCCTTGTGGGGCACCAGGCCATGCCCCCCCCCCCCCCGCTCTGTACTGCAGGTCACCCCTGCCCCACCCCGTGTTCTCTGGGCTCATGCTTCTCACGCGTCAGCCACCTTCCATCTCCTTCCGTGTCCTCCTGGCTTCATACCTTCGCAGATTTAACCTTGATTTCAGAAGAGAGTGGAGATAAGCACCTGGGCCTGAAATGTGCTTTATGGAGTTGCCTTTCACATGGCCGGCCTTTATCTTTTTAAGAAATAGGCTCGTTTCTAAAATATTACCTGTCTTATTCTTGATTAGTTGTCAATAACATGTACGAAGGCTTCATAGTTTCCAAATGATGCTTCTGGATGAAAATGCAGCCAGTTTCCTAAACCATAATTTTAAATATGTGTGAGTTAACTCTTCCTCACTATACTTTGATCTGTAATTGTCTTTCTTTTTCTTTCTTTCTTTCTCTTTCTTTCTTTCTTTCTTTCTTTCTTTCTTTCTTTCTTTCTTTCTTTCTTTCTTTCTTCCCTTTTCTTTCTTTCTTTCTTTCTTTCTTTCTTCTTTCTTCCTTTCTTTTCTTTCTTTTTTCTTTCCTTCCTTCCTTCTTTTCTTTTTCTTTCTTTCTTTCTTTCTTTCTTTCTTTCTTTCTTCTTTCTTTCTTCCTTTCTTTCTTCTTTCTCTTTCTTCTTTCCCCTCTATCTTTTAGAGAGAGTGGGGGTGGGAGGAAGAAGGAGAGGGCGAGAGAGAACCTTAAGCAGACCCCTCACCCAGCATGGAGCCCGGCCAGGACTCTGTCCCACGACCTTGAGGTCATGACCTGAGCAGAAATCAGGAGTCCTTCGCCGAACCAACTGAGCCACCCAGGAGCCCCTCATCTTATGTTCTTGAGAATTTTTATTAAAATCAACATTATTGCTGAGTTGTTTTCATATATAAGTGTATTTATAGTGGAACATTTGTATTATAAATATTTTATAGGTCTCTTTGGTTTATAAAAGTCTTAAATACTTCATGTTGTATGTTTATGTGTCTTCTTTTCTTGTTGTTTGTCAGACTTTTGATTTCTTTTCAAAATAGACCCCAGCAAGAGGAAAGCTATCACTTAACATTACTAAAGTGCCTGATTTTTTTGTTTAAGACCTTTTAATATGCCAGCAACTGAAGTAGTGAAAGTCATGAAAGATGAACTACAACTATACAGACTTTAATAAGTTATGTTATCTGGGCTTCTAGAGTGAGATTTTGATTAGGGTTAGTATTAATTTTTGCATCATTAATTTTTACGTGAATTCAGATACATTCTTATGTGTATTTGGCACTTAGCAGACAGGATTTTATTGTTACCTCCGTTCATAATATCTAAACTAAATTTTATCTCTGAAATTGAACCTCAAACTACTAACATCCTCCAGTTTGTCTGCCCACCTCGTTTATAGGAGGTATTAGATTTGTCTGTAGTATCTGAAGTATATTCGTCCCGGATAGATAACTTCCCGCTGCCAACTGAGGGGTCACTTTCTGCGAACACCAGAAGCTTGTGGTGTCTGCAGACACGCTAGCTGCTAGGTCTGCCATAAACATCCTTAAAGTCATATGGGAGGAAACTTTAGAAAGAGCCCTTTTATTTATGATGATAATTGAGATTTTCAGAGTCCATGTGGTGTGCAGTAACGTACGAGTCAATGTCCACGGGTCTCAATTCCGAGTGCACAGCACAGTGACTTAGCAGTTGAGCAAACAGCAGGTGTGTGCACAGAACCAAACCGTGGATTAGCAACCTCCTAGGTAGGCTCAGCCTTTCTTTCTTTTTTTTTTTTTTTCTTTCTCTTTGTCATCACAAAGTTCTGGTGTGTATCCAGAGTAGACATCCATTTATTTGTTAGGATTGAGGACATTTGCTCTAAGAAGATACCTAGATTTTTAAAAATTGAGTGATACGGGATGCCTGGGTGGCTCAGTGGAGGAGCATCTGCCTTCGGCTCAGGTCGTGACCCCGGCGTCCCAGGATCGAGTCCCACGTCGGGCTCCCTGCAGGGAGCCTGCTTCTCCCTCTGTCTGTGTCTCTGCCTCTTTCTCTGTGTCTCTCATGAATAAATAAAATCTTTTAAAAAAAATTTAGTGATTCATCTACAACGAATGAAACATGAATGATATGAACATTAATTTCAGGTTAAAAGTAATGGAATTTAGGAATAGCAAGGTCAGAAAACAGGAAAGTTTCATGTTTCTAGTAAAATAAGGGTAAGCACTTTGCTAGTTGAGAATTAGGACACTTTAAACTTATTTTAACACTCTTAGTTATGTCTGTTCGTTTACTGGTTGGCATGGACAGCCTAAACTGATCGTTTTAGAAAATTATCGTGAATGTCACCTCATTGTTAGGTGAACATTGTTTTTGATCCCAGGAAAGCGAAGGGTTATTTTGAGCTCAGTAATTTTCTGTAGGTGCAACTTTTATATTCAAAGTATGTGAATGAGGAACAATTTTATTTGGATCCTTGAATTCAGGCTCGGTTCCTCGTCCTGACTAGCTGCATGGTCCCTTCTCTTCTTTAAGGTGATGCCAGTGTTTTCTTCCAGGTGGGGAATTCTGTGGGCTCTGATTCTAGGATTAACTGACTTCTGAGCTTGAGAAAGTGGATTCATTGTGCTATTTAATTCATTGTACTATGTAATATTGTGGGATTCAAGAAGAAGGACATTCTTTTGAACCCATATATGTGTACTTTGACAGCTCTGTACTGTCCGGTCCCCTAGATGTACCATGATTCAGTTAGCCAGCCTCCTAACGGTGGATACCCACCTGGTTTTCTACTGCAGACAATGAGTTGAGTTACTGAGATTATCAAGTCAAAGGTGATGTATTTTAAGTGACTGTTCTTGCAGATAACTCTCCAGAAATATCGGTCAATTAATACTCCCGTAGCTGTCCATGAGAAAGCTTTTTTTTTTTTCTTTTTCATGAGAAAGCTTTTTATTCTCATTCTCACCAGCTCTAGGAGTCACCAAAATGGCACATTTTTGACAGGCTGAAAAAAAAAAAAAAAGAATTGCATCTTGTGGTTTTAATTTGTAGTTTTTTAGTTATAAGTGAAATCGATTACCTTTTTATATGTTTACTAACCATTTGTATTTAGTTTCTTATTTATCAGCAGTTGATATCTATTTTTCATCTTTCTTTTGGGCTTTTCATCTTTTTATGTTGATAAATTATATCTGTCTAAATGAAGGAGCAGAGTACACTGTTGCATATGTAATGAATGTGTTTTTCGGGTTTCTCGTGGGCCTTCCATCTTTTTTGTGGTATTTGCCACTCATTACAGAATATTTGCCACTCCCAAGTTTTATTTATTTATTTTTTTAAATAATTTTTTTTTTATTATTTATTTATGATAGTCATACAGAGAGAGAGAGAGGCAGAGACACAGGCAGAGGGAGAAGCAGGCTCCATGCACCGGGAGCCCGACGTGGGATTCGATCCCGGGTCTCCAGGATCGCGCCCTGGGCCAAAGGCAGGCGCCAAACCGCTGCGCCACCCAGGGATTCCCCCCACTCCCAAGTTTTAAATGTTCATGTAGTCCAATTGAAGAGTCTTGCCCTTAATGGCTTTTGAGTTTGGTGTCTCGCTTACAAAAGTTATCTTGTTGTAAGATTACAAATACGTTCACTCATGCATTGTTCTAGAAATTTTATTGTTCAACTTTTAATGCTTGGATTTTTTTTAAATCCAGTTGGCATCTGTTGTCTTGTTAGTGAGGGATCCACAGACTTAAGAAGGAAATCTAGCTGGGAAACGATGTAAAAGCAAAATATATATAGGCTTTCGGCATATCCTTTTATCCTAAGGATAAAATATATGTAATACTTAAAAGATACAGAGCTGGTCCCTAGTGACCCTGCTTGAAGGACCAGTTGCTCTTTCACGTGGTGGCCACAAACGATGGCATTGACCACCCTATAAAACCTCCTTGAGAGGTGCTGTGATTATTTAGGAGAAAAAAAAAATCATACTTGGATATGCATTTGATGGAGAGAGATTTTGTAAACTCAGTGTATTTCTAATAGGACACTGAATTTGTTTAAAAAGCCTTTTTAGCATAATTCTGAGAGAATTGACATTTACATGAAAGGCCTTTCTGCCTCTCCACTCTCCCCTCCCTCCCTGCCCTGATTTATTCATTATTTTAGTAATATTTACTAGCGGTTTGGTGTTGCTCATTTGAAGATGCTGCATACTCCCATTGTTCTAGTGTTGGAAGGTGTACGTAATATATCTGTAGACATACTGCTGGGATAATGCCTCTGGCCAGACACTTTTTGATGGACAGGTCATTTGAAGATAGGTCAAAAGTGCCTTTTTTTTTCTCATAGTGTGAATGAAGTAATTTAAATAATTGAAAAGATTTATTTGATATTAAACCTATATAATTTAGAAGAGAATGAAAATGGTTATGGTGGGTAGAACTTTTATTGTGGGAATACTTGTGATCTGAATTGTACTCTGATTTTCTTTTTATTATCCAGGTTCACTTTGATGGCTGGAATAGTTGCTACGATTACTGGGTAGATGCAGATTGCCCTGATATTCACCCCGTGGGCTGGTGTTCAAAAACCGGGCATCCTCTTCAGCCTCCTTTGAGTAAGAGACACAAGGATAACTTAAATAAATGTTTTCATGTTCTTGTGTAGGGCGCTTGACATTTTTTCTCCTACCCTTTTCTTTCTACTTCTTTCTCACTGTACGTTTCTTCTCTGTGTCATCCTTTTCCTCTTCCTACATTTTTAACTACATGGCAGTCACAGAAATCCGAAAGAAAAAATACGATGTTTGAAAAAGCAAAGTTTATATACTTTTTTTTTTTTTTTTTTTTTTTACTTTTATTTAGAAGTACTTCTCACTTTTAAAATTGATACTGAATTTTGGGAAGACAGGTTGTCAGACTCTCAAAATTCAGTGTATCAGCAGTGATTTTCTACTACAGTTTTACAAAATGTTACCATTGGGAGAAAGTGGGCAAAGTATACAGAGGCTCTCCCTCTGAATCATCACTTCAAACTGTGTGTGATTTACAATAACCTCAGTAAAAATTTCTTTTAAATTCCACTTTAAAAAAAAATAGGCACTGAGAACTTGACATACTATGGTTTTATTTTTTTTATTTTTTATTTTTTAAATATTTTATTTATTTATTCATTATAGACATACAGAGAGAGAGAGAGAGAGGCAGAGACACAGGCAGAAGGAGAAGCAGGCTCCATGCCAGGAGTCTGATGCGGGACTTGATCCCGGGACTCCAGGAATGCACCCTGGGCCAAAGGCTGGCGTTAAACTGCTGAGCCACCCAGGGATCCCATACTATGGTTTTAACTTTGAAAGAAAGCATAGACATGGTAGCAAAAGATACGCAGGAGATACAATAGATTATTGCAGAGTATTAACAAGTTCACCCTGCAGTCCCCCATCCAGTGGCTTCACTTCTGGACGCCATCCACAAGCTGCACAAAAGTACAGAAACTCACCTGTGTGCTCTCTGTTACTTTATATGCAAAATAACGAACTTGGAGACAAAGATGGGTTAAATTCTGGTGCATTCATAATGCAGACACTATGCAACAGCCATCAGGAATCTTACCATTGAGATGGAAAGATTTACAAGACTTAAAGACCAAAGGATGGGGATCCCTGGGTGGCTCAGCGGTTTGGTGCCTGCCTTCTGCCCATGGCATCATCCTGGAGACCCCGGATTGAGTCCCACATCGGGCTCCCTGCATGGAGCCTGCTTCTCCCTCTGCCTGTGTCTCTACCTCTCTCTCTGTGTGTGTCTCTCATGAATAAATAAATAAAATCTTAAAAAAAAAAAAAAAAGACCAAAGGAAAAATGTTTCAGAATAGTGCACATCTGTGCCGTGCTGTCCCTTGTAGGCAACAAAATGAGACAACCAAAACCTGACACCCGTATACACGCACACCTACCCGTGTATGGGAACGCTTAGAACAAGGTCTGGCCCGTTACACATGAACATAAGTGGTCGGGATGAGGGTGTCTGTGAAATGCGGAGGGGGTGAAGGGTTCTGTTTGGTAGTGTCACAGTATACGAGTATTCCTTTACTAATTATCTTATTTCCGTGATGGAAATTATTTAGAATCTCCTCATCGGTATACGTTTAGGTGTTTCTGGAATTTGTGACATTGAAAGAGGGTGAGATCAAAGTCTAGCATTTCACTACGGAAGGAAGATAAATCGTGTGAACAAAAGCATAGAGAAAAACCTTTAAGAATAAAGGCTTTCAAGATATTGTTGGTTTCTTACAGCCTTCTTGTTAACTTGGTGCCCCTTCTTTCTCTCTTTATCCCCCCCCCCCCCTTGCTTTCTCATAGGCCCCTTAGAATTAATGGAAGCTTCAGAACATGGTGGATGCTCAACCCCAGGATGTAAAGGGATTGGCCATTTTAAGAGAGTGAGGCACCTGGGCCCTCACAGGTATGTGGTGCTGCCGCCCACGTGGGAATTTCTCGCGTGGCCAGAGACCGGGTGCCTGTCCCACGTATGTGTAAGATGAACATTTCCATGTATACACATAGGTGGGAGCTAATTTTATATTTTGATCCATGCAAAATGTGGTTACCATGGTGATCCTGTGGAAACGAAGAGCATGACCGTCGCTAAGTCTTCCTGGGAGAAAATGCATTCACACTCCAAGGTAGATGTACTCCAGCCATTTGCCTTTTCTTGACAGCCTGACGAGCTCTGCAGGTACTTAGCTCCCCAGAGAGCCACCTTGGGTTGACCATTAATTATGAGAAGAGGGCAGGCCCTGTGGAAGGTCTTTGTTTTGTAGAATGAGATTTGATTGGGGGACTCGGCAATTTGAATAATGAGAAGTGAGATTATCGTAGATTACCGGCAAGAGCACAAGAGGCACAAATATAAATAGTCGAATTTGGGAATGCATTGATGTGAAACAGTGTTTTTCAGTATTTTTCTTTTTTTTCTTTTACCTCTAACTTAAAAAAGAAACCAAATCTGTACATTTGAAATTTGATGTATTGTTTAGGCAATTTGGGGGTCTTTGTAGGCATTTAAAAATAATACTGAAATACCTAGAAATCACCATGATTTTTTTTTTTTTGAAATCCGTATAATTTAACTGAGATCTTTTTAAGGAACCAGAAGTATCACCTGCTCATGGATGTATTAAAATAATCATTTGTCAATGTAAGTGTTCTAACTGTGTGTTAATTGGATTCCCCACTAAAGAAAAGGAGCCGTTGTATATCTCGTTTGCACATGTTGTGAATTTAGGTCTTTTGAAAAATCTAAAGACTGCACTACCCGTTCTAAGAGTTATAGGAACTGTAAAATTGGATAATTAACGTTTGTTTCTTTCTCTTTTCTTTCTTTCTTCTTTCTTTCTTTTTTTTCTATCTATCTATCTATGTATCTATCTATCTATCTATCTATCTATCTCTGCAACCTGTAATATTGCTTATCTTCCTCTTGCAACACTCCTGAGATTTTTATGTGATTCATTCTGTTCCAGAGTAAATAGTCTAAACACAGGGTGGTGATACTATTTACAGATAGCCATTTAAAAAATCCTTTTCAGGAGTGCCTTGCTTGCTCAGTCGGTAGAGCATGCAACTCTCAATCTCAGGGTCATGAGTTCAAGCCCTTCCAGTAGGCTATAAGCTCCATAAGGACAAGGACTTTTTTTTTTTTTTAGTTCATTTTACCGCTCTATACCCATGAAATAGAAGGATATCTGGTAGATATAGGGTGCCCAATAAATGTTTGATGAATAACTAAATGAATAAAAAAAACAAATGAATGTATAAATGCAGTCAGATGGAGTTTTGCTTTACTCTTAGACATTTACATTGGGTGTCTGCCTGCTTGGTGTGGAGCCTGCTTAAAAAAAGAAAGAAAGAAAAATCCTTTTCATTGTTTGTATAACTGCAAACCCAAAGTTATAGTATTTTTAACTCCATTTAAATTACTCATGTATCTTAAAAGTTGCTCAGTGTGGCTGAGTGAAGGCAGCTAGGTTATTTTTCAGACCTTATGTAAGTCTAAATGCCAGAAATGACTCAGTGGCCTGCTATATTCTATTATATATTAATAAATTATTTCATTCAATAAATATTTTTGAGGAGGTTTTTTTCCCAGTAAGCAGCATTTATTGAGCATGCATTTACTCTGTACATGGTATCGTTCTGTTTTACGTATTTAGACGACCTCCAGAACTACCCTATTATAGTACTGTTTTCTTCCGATTCTTGATGCGGCCACTATAGCCCTGGGGAGGTTTCCTGGTTCCCCCCGGTGTGGGGGAACTGGGAATGGTACCCAGGGTAGCTCACGGATCTGTGCTGGTGACCTGTCCGCTCTCTGCCTCTCAAGGCTCCGCTCTGAGACTTAGTCGCAGACCCAGCCTTCACGGAACTTGGGGAGCAGTGGAAACACAAAGCTGTACATGATTTGGTTAAGGTACAAGATCCAAAGCAATAGCTAATTCCGCACCCTTGCCAGGCATCCTTCCTCCTGGACCAGCCCTAAGACGTTCACCGGGCTTGAGGCAGTTTGCTCAGATTACGAAGAAAAAGAATAAAGAAGTTTTAAAAAAGCACGAATACTGATACCATGTTGTTGGGCTGCAGGCGAGGGTTTGTTTCAGCCTCTGGGGAAGGGAACCCGCCTACAGCAACGGCCGCCGTGTCCCTAGGAGTGCGGAGATTAGACCTGAGCAGAGAGGTCCGCCAGGCGCAGCAGGGTCTTTGGGGACAGTCCTGCCCGGCCTGGTGGCACTGCTCACTCGGCAGGACCACCCTTTCCCAATTGGGCCGCGTTCCTCGGAGGGTCCCCACGTCACAGAGTGTCAGTGATTATCTTGGGAGCATGTCTTCAGTGATGCAGCCCTGTATTGGCTAAAAGAAGGGGGGCTATCGTGGGGAGTTATGGGAGATTTCATGGACAGCCGTGGTGGACTGGGAGGTAATTGGAACCAGTAGAGAATCACTCTTTTTTTTTTTTTGGAATGAGGGAGGGAGAGGTAGACCTTATGGCCTAAGGACCCGCGTAGATGAGGAAGCCGGGGGGGTGAGGGGTGGGAGGGGGCTTTAACCAGCAGTGTGTGCCAGCGCAGGGAGCACGGTTGCTGGCTGGCGGAGCCTTGGGCAGGGCCGCGGG
The DNA here is from genome assembly GCF_018345385.1 of Vulpes lagopus. Taxonomy (NCBI): domain Eukaryota; kingdom Metazoa; phylum Chordata; class Mammalia; order Carnivora; family Canidae; genus Vulpes; species Vulpes lagopus. Next base: position 125,904,961 of record NC_054825.1, read on the forward strand.
CAGCCGGGTCAGCTCCTGGCACCCCCGCTCCTCAGCCCTTGCACCTGCCTTTCCCGGGCTTCCCTCGCTGCGCTGTCCGGCTGGCAGGACACTAGTCCCCGACAGGCGCAGCCTGCTTCCCATCTCCTGGAGACGCTGCAGTAGCCGCAGCATCACGGACGCCCTTTGAAAGGTTCCCTTCGCTGGTGCTTTTTTTTGTCCTCGCCGGGAACGCTGTGTTTAGGAAAACGTAATGAGAGAATTCTCTTTGGATTAATTTACTGAGAAACTGCATAAATCAAAACATGCATTCTTGGCTTAGATAACAAGGGACGTTGCTCTTTTAGCAAGAGGAATCAATTTTATGCCCACGTAAGCCAAGGGCTATGTTTTGACTAGCAGTTGTTGTTAGCTTCTCTGAAAAATTATAATGGTTAGATTTGATGTAAGAGGTGTTAGAAATAGAACATGTGTCTCAGCGATGAAATTTGAGGCTGCGATGTTTTCAGATGTTGAAATGTAAATAATCAGTGAGTGAGTTGAATGTGATGTTATTCTTATCTCCAGGGATGTTCAGGAGCCAGATTGCTCGGGGCCCCTTTCCAGCAAGGGAGCGTTGATCAGGGTGGTGTCCTGGGGTTTCCCTTTGTTGATTCATCCACTCGGGCCCCTGAAAGGCCACAGAGTGGGAGAGACTGAAGGAGACGTAGATTTCTGTGGAAGTAGGGGTTCTGCGTTGCTATTGCCTTGGAAGTCAGTGTTTTCTATGTGAGATTTGATTGTGGAGAAAATACACGAGGGAAAAAAAATGGAGAGTATTCCCAGCAGCCTCTAGAAGGTCACCGTGAAGTCTGCGGAAATTCTAAACATCTGGACAGACACCCACAGACTGGGCTCAGCGTCCATCCGTGTCTGCATGGCGAGCACACTCGCCAGGGCGCCTGCTGTGGGCCTGGGTTGGGGGTGACGGGCCGTCCCTCCCCCTGGGGAGGCTAGTCTGGGGTAGGGAGACGTTCATGAGGCAGGGATGGAGCAGCAGACCCTTCCCTGAGGGAAGCAGAGAGCCCCCAAAGAGGAAGCCCGTCCAGAGCATTTCGCACTACTGTTCACCGTCGCGGCTGCCCCTTCGCACGGTGGCCACTGCGCCCTTCTGAGGAGCGGAGGCAAGTGCCAAGGCTTCCTGGGTGGTGGCATGCTCAGGGCTCACCTATGAGGTCTCTTGCAGTCTCCCTGGAGCTGTGGGCTGGCGCTGTCCTACCCTGCGGTCCATGGGGCTGCCAGCCTGGAGCCGGTGAGGACGTGCCCGAGGGTCAGCATTGAGGCCAGGCCCGGACGGACAGCAGTGTCTCCTGAGACTCCTGGACCCGACTCCTGGACTCCTGGACTCCTGAGACTCCCAGCCCTGCGGCCTGGCTGAGACTGCCTCGGGGACTTGGGCTGTGGGCTCGTGCGTGTTGCCCAGGGATTTGTCCTGACAGCGAGCGAATGTTCGGGGCTCACTCAGACTGAAGGTGTCAACTTGTTGTTTGAATGGATCTGTTCAGAATCGTGAGGCCTTGGGAGCTGGCGGTGGGTGTTGGTGGGCCAGGCGGCTCCCCCCGGGCTGGGTGGCCCCCAACGGCTCCTGACGGCCATGGCTGTGTTGTTGAGCCAGGGCTTTGCCAGGAGACGGGCCGGCCCAGTGTGGTGAGGCCCTGTGGAGACAGCCATGTGGCCTCCGTGCCCCCGCACACACCGTGTCTGCAGCCCCGAGCCTGAGCCACAGGGAGCTGCCCTCATCCACCCGGGTGTGGACACTGCCAGGCTATGAGGTTGCTGCCGCCTAAGATCATCTGAGCCCCGAGAACCGAGAATGAGGAAGGCGGCCCTGAGGGCAGCTGTGCAGCCGTGGGATGGGGAGGCGGCACCCTGACGGGTCGGGCTGGGTGCACGGAGCTCCCCCTTGGGCTCCCGCCGTCCGGGAAGCACGTGCTGGCCTGGGGCCCTGCCCACGTGGTGGAACACGCTCAGGCCACAGACCCGCCACTGTTGCCATCCTCGCCATGCGGGCGCGGGACGGACTGTCACAGGTTGTGCCCAGCTGTGCCGCGCGGGGACGGAGCCGCAGAACACGTTGGAGCGGCTGTCGGGCCTCCCGGGGCCGCCGGCTGTCTGTCCACGTGCTGTTGCAGTCCGTGCCTTCCCGCCGCCCCCTGGTCTTGGTGGCTGCCTGGGTCGGGACCCAGCTGGTTTCCTGCCCTGGTGGCGCTAGCACACCCCCGGGTGTCTGGGTGCAGAGGCGGAGGGGGCGCCGGCCCGAGGCGAGCTGGCCACCGGCCGCAGCCTCCCCACAGGACCCTCCAGTGCCGAGAGCGTGGAGCACCTCCGGGCCATCTGCCGTGTTGTACCCGCGGCCCTGCCCTCCCTGCACCGCCCAAGGTCCGGGGGGGGGGGACCCCCAAGAGGTTTCCGTCCTGAACTTAGGCACAAGCAGGCGGACGGCCGTGCCCGCAGCCCTCAGGCCCCAGGGCTTCCAGCTGCGGCCCTTCTGTTGCGAGGCCTGCGAGCTGCGGTGCCCCGCGTGGCCGTGGGTCGGCTGAGGGTGGGACACGGCTTTTGTCGCGTGTGACAACCCTCAGGGCAGGCATGTGGGTGGCTCCCCAGTGATCGTAAAGCCATGGTTTACAGGCCACGGGGATGTGTGGGTTGCGGCGTTACCGGGGTGTCAACAGCACCCCTAGAGAAGTTAGCTTTGGCTGTGTCTTGCCATCACACGATGTGGGTAGGTGAGCTTGCGTGGAGGCCCGACAGGGAGAGGGCGCAGGCCGGGCAGGAGGCTGGCAGCGGGAGGCGGAGGCTCCAGGAGCATGGGGACTCCATTCCTTCCTTGCTGGGGGGTCACGGGATGATGCGTCTGGGTCTAGACAGGGTCACCGCGGGGCACGGGGGCAGGCCAGCAACGGGAAGGCCTCTCACAGCTGTGTCTGCAGCCCCGGGACCTGGGGACGGTGGGCAGGCCGCGCGGGGGACCATGTCCAGGGGCCCGGGCCTGCCCCCCCACCCGCGCCGCCCTCCTCTGCTGCCTTTGCCTCCCCTCGGCAGGGCCCACTTGGGTCTTGTCCACCCAATCTGGACGCTGATGACCAAACAGCCCATGGAAGATCCACAAGGGATCCTGTGCCCACAGGCAACCTGCGGATTAAGGGGTGACTGCTTGGGAAGCACCCAGCGCGATATTTAGTGAGTGCTCCCGAAGTGTCTATTCTTGTCAGTCCCTGTCGCATGCGTTCACGTCCACACCGACAAAACGCCACGGACTTCCGTGTTGTGCGGAGATACAATAAAGATCGTGCGGTCTCTGTAAGACCCAGCTGTTTCCAGATTGAAGGAAGCATCCTAAAAGCACAGGGCCAAGGTGGGCGGGTGGGCGGGGTGCTCTTTATGTGCTGGAGGCCTGGGATGTGGGGTCCTCCGTCATCGCGGCCTGGAGAGCCGAGGCTGAGGCAGAGGAGTATACGGACTCAACGTTGCTTTAACGAGTAGCGACCTAGATTTCCTTTGTTTGGATAACAGGGGTGATCCCCAAATGGGACCCGAATAGGACTCAGAGGTCAACCAGGGGTCTAGAGGGCACCGACTGGAGGGAAGGGAGCCAGAGGAGTCGTGATCCAAGTTGGCCTCTGGGCTCTTTCGTGTCAGAAGTGGGATTCAGTGCAGGTGGGGGTGCATTCGACCTGGGCTGGGCCCAGCTGTTCTGGCCAGTGGGGACCCCGAGGCTGGAAGACCACTTCGGGAAGGAGATCTGCTCCATCCGCCCCGCCTCCCTCTCTGCCCAGCGCCCCCACCAAGCCTCCTCTGATGTCCTGCACATTTTTCTCTCTCGGGCCAATTATTCCGACGCATCCACACAGGCCCTGCCCCTGCACAGAGGGGGCCCTTCAGCACTGGTTGCTCAGGCCCAGAGGGTTCATCACACTGCATCTGAACATCTAATGCAGAGACACATTTTCTGTCGGAAGATCCTTAGCTTATGCCCTAGAGAGAAGACACTCCATAGGGTGTGTTTGATCACACGCGTGCGATAGATACGTGCAAATAGATACAACATTCAATTAAATAATTGGGATTTTATATTCCATAGACTGTCATTTTAGTTAGAAGTGTGTTCTAATGGGAATGTTCTTTTTTCTTTTTCTTTTAATACTTTAGTGCTGCCAACTGTCCCTATTCAGAAATCAATTTGAATAAAGACCGAATTTTCCCAGACCGCTTAAGTGGTGAGATGCCTCCAGCTAGTCCATCATTTCCAAGAAATAAAAGGGCAGACACAAATGAAATCTCTTCATCTCCTGAAATCAGGTAATTAAAGTGGTAATATTGGTGTTATTTAGAAGTACTCTGGTTGAAAGAGGTTTTCTGTCTCAGGCGTTTCATGTTCTCTGGTTATCTTTTCTTGGACATTATGGGAAACGCATTTGATTTAATGTAAAATGGTGGTGGAGACCAGAGGTCGGACTTTAGAAAAGTTAGGTGGAGGGTTGATAAAAGCATCTCTAAATCAGACAGGCTTTCTTCTGGCTGGCTCATCCTTTAGTTGGACGGTTTTGGTGTTAGAAGTTTAGAAATTCCAGTCATTTTACTTTAAGCCAGTTCATATTTCTGAATGAACCAATCAATATCTATCTAGAGCCTTCCTTTATGAGAAAGATGTTGGGTTTTTGTGAAGAATGACCATTATTTCTTCTTCGTGCTCATGTCAAGCACTTGCCTATGTGTTGTTTCTTTTAATTACTAAGATGTTCGTTGCACTGCATTTGACCCTTGAGCGACATAGGGGTTGGGGCGCTGACCCCCCCACACACACAGCTGAAAATGCAAGTACAATGTTTAAGTCCCCCAAAACTTGACAACTAATAGCCTACTATTGATTGAAAGCGTTGCGCATAACATAGACAGTTGACTAACACATACTCTGCATGTTATGGGTGTTGTACACAGCATTCTTGCAATGAAGTAGCCTAGAGAAAAAAAAAAGTCAAGAAAATCCTAAAGAAGAGAGTACATTTTCGATAGCGTACGTCTACTTTAAAAAAAAAATCAATGCATAAGTGGACCTGCTTGGTTCAAACCCATGTTGTTCAAGGGTCAACGATATAAGCTCAGTCCTCTAGTTCTGATTTCACTCGTTGAGATGAGCCGGAATGTTTCAAGCTCAGTGGATTATCAAATAAGGGACTAGATGTTGTTTGACCTTTCAGTAAAAGGTCATTAACTGAGAATACTCCTGAAAGGAAGAGTGGGTTAGCAGAAACATGTTCCTTCGTGCTTAGGTTTTGGGAGTTTCTTTTATTTATTTAAGATTTATTTATTCGTTTGAGAGTGAGCAAGCGCACACACACGTGCGCTCGAACAGGGGGAAGAGCAGAGGAAGGGTGAATCCCCTCCACCGGGCATGCAGCCCACCTCGGGGGGATCCCGTGACCCCAGGACCATGACCCACGCTGAAACCAGGAGTCAGAAGCTCAGCCGACTTACCCGCCCGGGCCTCCCTTTCATGGAAGTATTTTCAAACCTAAGGCAACACAGTTCTCTATTTAAATACCTTACAACTTCCACTCTTATAGATGAGCCGGCTGGGTGTTTGAATTAATAAATCCGATTCTAAATTCATAGCAATGCTGTCAGAGTAATAATGACATTTCAGGTGTCAGTATCCTTTTAGAAAAACAATTGTAGGGATCCCTGGGTGGCGCAGAGGTTTGGCGCCTGCCTTTGGCCCAGGGCGCGATCCTGGAGACTCGGGATCGAATCCCACGTCGGGCTCCCGGTGCATGGAGCCTGCTTCTCCCTCTGCCTATGTCTCTGCCTCTCTCTCTCTCTCACTGTGTGCCTATCATAAATAAATAAAATAAAATTTAAAAAAAAAACAGTTGTACCCTATGGATTGGGTGAGCTGTAACTTCTTTAATTATTAACCACAAGAGGATGATTTTTTTTTGACCTTTAAAAACTATGACCGATTTAACATAACTTCGTTTTACCCAACCCAGCCCTCCAGAATGAAGTTGTACCACGTGAGGAAACTCCACATAAATCGAGTACTAGCTCATACAGTAATAATTACAGATTCAGAGTCCATTGACTCTGACTCAGCAGGTGGTAAGGCGACCTAGCGTTTAGATTTCAGAAGCCAAGATACTGTTTAAAATATCAACAGGATACTCCAAAGAGCCCGCAGGTCTATCTCGAAGGCTTTCTACTCACCGTCCGGGCTGCAGGCCAGATTCCTAGGGCCAGCGTTTGCTCACAGCACAATCTCCTTGGGATGATGTCCTGGAGTCTTCCTCAATTCAAAATCTGTGGGGAAAAAAAAAAAAAAATTGTGATGGATTTGACCATTCCAGTGACCTGTCTTCTCTGAGGTGTAGTCATGGTTTTTCGTGAAATCACCGGATTTAGGGAACAACCACAGGCTTTTTTTTTTTTTTTTACCACGGGCATTTTTAGTTTTCTGTATAACCTATTACACGCTTTCATCTCTAAATAGCTTTCTGTGTCGTAGATTTTTAGCCTTCACCGACTTCTGAGTCCGTGAATGCTGACCTGCCGTTACTTTGAGTGGATACTTACACTTCTTGGTATTCAGGTTAATCTCTTCGAGTGATCTTTCAGTGGGTGAATGAGTGTCCCCATTATTCATGCTTTTAGATACCCATTTAGATTTCTTCTTGTCTTCCTCTTACCAGATTTACTATTTTTTACTTTTTCCCCCCCCCCATAACTAGCAGTAACCTGAAACATTTGATTAGTTACATGCGAAGGAAACATGAGGGAGATGATGAAAATGACCCCTCAGTTTTTAAGGTGAACACTTTTGACCCAGATTTTTTTTCTCACTGTGATTTTTACACTAAAGTATTTTTAAGACATGACTGCAGACATTTTGACCTGCCAGCCTAAATGCTTCCTTAGGCGTACTTGGAAAAACAGTATGTTTCAAAACAACATGGCTTTATTTACTCTTCAAAATTTTTTAAATTCTTTAAAATTCTTGAAAACTGACTTCCGATGATTTTTTTACCCTACTGCAGGCAGGCTCTGGTGCTCAGAGCAATTGCAGTGGCACGGGGTATTTTAGATATAAAGGATCATGAGGTGGCCACATCATAAACGTGAACAAATAAAAAAAAGGTTGTTAATGAAAAAGTGTATCTTGCGGACGGTTGATTTGAGGTAGAATTAACAGGGTCAGCATCGGCTGGCTTTTCTGCTGTGAGTGAATCTGAAACATGCAATATTTTTTTCATCTCGTAAGTAAATATAAAATATTGGGACTGTTGGTTTCTTTAGCCCGACTGAAGAATGAAGTAGTGAGCTGTGCAAAGCCCCGAGAGCAGGGACTCATAATAAGCCCCCAGTAAACGTCAGCTCGTGTTGACATGGCAAGAGGAATGGATTGCTTGTTGCACGGCATCCTCTCAATTTTTTTTTTAAAGATTTTATTTAATCATGAGAGACTGAGAGAGAGAGGCGGAGACCCAGGCAGAGGGAGAAGCAGGCTCCATGCAGGGAGCCCAACGCGGGACTCAATCCCGGGACCCCAGGATCAGGCCCTGGGCTGAAGGCAGGTGCTCAACCGCTAAGCCCCCCAGGGATCCCCATGCACAGCGTCCTCTTATTCCGGGGGAGCAAAAGAAGGCTGCCCACTTCGGTGCTGCTCCCACGTGAAACTCCGATTCCGCATTCCAGGCGGTTCTCGCAATACCAGGTCTTGGCCTCTCCTTTTATCCCGTAGTCATTGCATACATGGATGAGACTTTGCATCCGGATTTTAACGCATTTTCTCTGCATCCCTTGTCATGATTTACTGAATTTGGTGGCCGGACTCTACTGGGTAGGTGTTTTGTTTTACTGCTCTTCGGCTCAGTAAGAGACTGTTTGCAACCCCAGAGGTGGAGCCAGAGAGGAAGGCTGAACTGTGGGGGTACCTGGGGAGGTGAGGACGGCATGGGTGGGGCGAGGAAGTGGGGGGGCAGGGCTGCTGGGCCGGGGCACCCAGGCAGCCGTCTGGGGGCTGGTTAGTACCGCCTGCCTGTCTAGAGGCACGCGGTGCCTCCTGCCCCCCGCCCCGCGCGCAGTGGCTCTCAGGTGCCGGGGGTCCCAGGGGAGGACTAGCGGGTACTGCTCTGCTCCGGCTGCCGCGGCGGGACCAGGTCGGTGCGATGGGGCCACGGGCGTGTCCTCCTCTCCCACCGGCTCCGGGCCATCGGCTCTCCTGGGCCAGGGACAGCCTGCGTGCACAGCCTTGGCTCCTGGGCGTGGCCTTGGATCCCCAAGGACCTCCCTAGGCTCGAGGCGGGGCCCAGGCCAGCCCAGCAGCATCCCCAGGCTGGGGCCTCAGCGTCGGCGCTGGAGCACTTGGGGGCGCGGGTGGGTCTCCCTGCTTGGGACCGGCGTGACTTCCGTTCGTCCTGCAGCCAAAAGGCCCTATGGTGGGCCCGGCCGACAAGGTCTAGGCTCCTGGTCAGCCCCGCTGCAGCCCCTGGGTCCGCGGCAGCCCCCCTCCCCCAGCCTCGGGCACTGTCGGTCCCCAAGGGCCGCTTCTTCCTCTCCGAGCTCGCGGGCCTTCCATCCGTCGCACGCGTCCTGAGTTGGGCCTGGCGGGGGCTCCACGCGGCGGGGGCCGCATCCTCTGTGGCCCTGAGGTAACAGGTGCACCGAGCACTGGGGCATGGGGTGCGGGGTGACGGCCCGCGGCCTTCAGAGGAGACGGGCAGTGGGGGTGACCTCGTGTGCTGCTGGGACGCCCGCTCTCCACGTGGTCGCGCCACGCCCCGCGGCGCCTACTGAGGGAGAAGGGGGGTCCCCTCTGGCCCTGGCACCCTCCCCAGACCCTGGAGCTTTAGTCCCGCCCCCACGCAGAGCATGACCCCACAGGAGGGGCAGGGGTGGGCGCCCAGGCCTGGGGGTGGGTGGCCCGGGGGTGGGGGGTGAGGAGCGTCCTTGGTTCCCCGGCCACGTCAGGGCATCTGCGCCGCGCCCCGTGTTTCCGGGGAGAAGATACTTTGCTCGCGGGGAGAGCAGCTGTCTCTGCGCGGGGCTCCCAGCCTGGCAGCCCCACGGCTCTGCGCGCCCTCCCCGCCTGCAGGCCTGCGTCTTTAGATCTTGGGGAAACCTGGGTCTCGAACTCTGTGTTGCATCAGAGCCATCAGGTGTTTGTTAAGATGCAGCTTTCAAAGCACCATCTCCAGAGATACTGACGCAGGAAACGTAAGGTGCGTCCCAGTTCTTTTTTCTTTTTCTTTTTTATTTTTTTCTTTTATTTTTTTCTTTTTTCTTTTTAAAATTTATCCATGAGAGACCCAGAGGGAGGAGAGACACAGGCCGAGGGAGAAGCAGGCTCCATGCAGGGAGCCCCATGTGGGACTCAATTCTGGGCCCCGGGGTCACGCCCTGGGCCGTAGGCAGGCGCCCAACCGCTGAGCCCCCCCAGGGGCCCCTGTTCCCAGTTCATTTTTAACAAGCACCCCCAGGAGATGGATGCACGTGATCTCTGGGTTAGGCTTTGGGAATTGTTCCTGGATATAAAGGCCCTTCTCTGCAGTAATATCCACGACGCGTCACCAAATGGAGAGCGTAGGCATCTGCCCCACGGAGGCTTCTTCCTGGGAAATCTATTCTACAGCTGCTTGTAGTTGTGTTTCTAAATTAGGGGCTACCTCTGTTAAAAATCGTGGTACGTTAGAAGCTCCGTGTTGTTGGGCCTTAGACACAACTGCAGGAACCCGGTGAGGCACATGTCAGGCGTCTGCTCAATGCTAGTGTGACCTTGAGGGGCCGAGGGCCATGGTTAAGCTAAATCCAACGAAAAAGTTCAGTCTCAAAAAAAAAAAAAAAAGAAAAAGAAAAAGTTCAGTCTCTCCGGTTCACTGTAGGCCCTTCAAGTGGCTCCTCGAGTCGTCGTAGGGCGGGCGTTTGTGCTGCGAGTCACCCAGAGTGGTTGTAGGAATTGCAGCTCTGAACCATCCTACGCGTGTTTCTTTTTTTTTTTTTATTATTTATGATAGTCACAGAGAGAAAGAGAGAGGCAGATACACAGGCAGAGGGAGAAGCAGGCTCCATGCACCGAGAGCCCGATGTGGGATTCGATCTCCGGTCTCCAGGATCGCGCCCTGGGCCAAAGGCAGGCACCAAACCGTTGCGCCACCCAGGGATCCCCCTACGCGTGTTTCTAGGATGAATCCCCTTTGCCAGGCTGCACTGAGAGCTAGTCCGCAGCTGAGGAAGGCTCTAGGAAGCGCAGGAAAACAAGCTCACGTAGCTAGGGACCTGCAAGCAGGGGAAAGCCCCTCTACTTTGCAGAGCTGCAGGATCCACTAGAATCCCACCCGCTTAGAGCTGCAAATTCTAAAATGTCACAGACGCGAATTGGGAACGTCGAGGGAGGACCTTGGCGGTGCTGTAGGAGGCTCCCCGAGCCTGGGCCCTGGGGCTGGCAAGCAGAGCAGGTCATTCTGGGGGCACAGGCGTTACCTGCCCCCTAAAGCCCGTCCGCCTCACTGTCCGCTCCCGGAACCACAGGCAGCTCCGCGTGGCTGCTGTGCGCGCAGAGGAGCATCCCGGTGCGAGGAGGAGGACGGAGCCTGTTGCCCCAGGGTGTCGCAGCCACCCTCCCACCATGTCTCGTGCAGTGACTCCGTCACATGTAGTGGAACAGCACTGACATCTGCTCACTGTCCTCTGACGACACAGAGGGACGCAGTCTTGCTCTTCTTGTCGCGCATAATCCTTGCTCCCCAGGGCGGAAAGGAGTGGGTAAGGGCTTGACAGGTCCCAAACGCATCGACGAAGCAATTGCTGCATTAGCTTTCCCAGAGGGTTTTTCCTTGGAATCTGATAATATCCACGGTGTTGACTCATCGTATGTATCATTTGCCTTCATTAGCATATGTTCCTTATGCCTGAGTTATAATTGAATAGGCATACCAGTCACTGTCTTATTTTTATTTTTTTAATTTAACTTAATTTTTTTAAAGATTTTATTTTTTCATGAAAGACACACACACACAGAGAGGCAGAGAGACACAGGCAGAGGGAGAAGCAGGCTCCATGCCGGGAGCCCGACGTGGGACTCGATCCCAGGATCCCAGGATCACTCCCTGGGCCCGAGGCAGGTGCCAAACCACTGAGCCACCCAGGGATTCCCCAGTGTCTTATTTTTAATCATCAAATAAATAGTAAACCGTATGTACCTCTGAGGCCGTGTTTCTGAAAGTGCTATTAAAACCCCAGGCTCAGGCGGTTCAGGCTCCGGCTCAGGCTCCGGCTCTCCACGGCAGCCCAGATCCTGATCTCAGGGTCATCAGGTCAGGGCCTGCTTCTCTCCCCCCCCCCCCCCCCCCCCCCCCCCCCGCTCCCCACTAGCTGTCTCTCACGTTCTCTCCTCTCTCCCTATACAATAAACAGATAAACCCTCAGAGACTCTATTCAGATGTTAGCCGTAGACATAAAAGTTTAAATCCCACTGGTTTTTATTTGCCATATTTTCTGTGTCCCTTTGAAGACGGTGACCTCCTCGTACGGAAGCTGTGCAAGCACACCCTCCTCTTCGTCCATAGAAGGCATTTGCAGACAGTTCGAGTACTCTTTTATAATTCCTCTAAAGTATAAACCCTGAGATTCTCTTTCTCTGATTTTTTTTTCCCAGTGAGTTACCTCAGCCCAGAAATTTAAGAAAAAAAAAATTGCTGGGGGCATGCATGCACCGAGAACATTTTCACGTTCAAAACAGAAATCCCTTCGTGTTTTTGCAGCCCTCACTCCATTCATTGTGTCACCTCTTGTTGCTGAGGGGGCACAGGTACTTTTGAGCTCTAGCAAAACCCCCGTGAGGCCAGAATAAGCTCCGCTGGAGAGAGAAGGTAGGGTTATTTCAAGCCAGGAGCCAAACCAAACTCATGCTGGATTTAGAGAGTTGGCTGAAATCCCTGAATTGAAGCAAAGTAATTGTTTCACTTTTTTTTTTTTCAATACTGTTTTTAACAGACTGGGGACGGATTGAAGCATAAATGGTTAGGGATTGTTTTTAAATGAAAAACAGACTTGAAGAACTATAGCTGTTTGCATTCAAATGCACCCTGTTACTAGGAATTTACCCTTCTGATGTTTGTTTTGCTAATAATTACTACCAAGCGTATTTAGGCTTAGATAGTAAGGCTTCTAAAGCACCGTACGTAATTACAGAGAAAAAGAGGATGCTGACTCATAAAGAGCACATTTTTTGCACTTGAGTGGATTCCACTATCTTAATTACAAGCCCAAGGAGTATTCTTGAGTAAGATCTTAGCTATGATTATATTTAAATTCAAGCTAAAAAAAAAAAAGTTGAAATAAATTGGTTCTTGAAAATTCTAAAGTCTCAAGGGAAATCTCTGTATTCCAGGTACTTTTCTGGGTGTTTTTACCTACGTCAGCCCACTCAGTCTTCACAGCTCACGTGGGGTGGGTGCTACTCTTACTACATCCCCCACCCAGAAGTGGAGAGCCCCTCTCGGTCACAGGTCACAGGTCACACAGCCCGTCAGTAGCAGACTTGGGTTACACCCCAGGCCGTCGGCTGCAGTCTGGCTCCTAACTTTGACTCCAAAAAGTATTTTAAGACCTGAAAGGAGACAGGTGACCGTGGATGGTTTTATCCCGAAATAGAAGTAGTTCTTCAGTAGTAGAGGCTGCCATAGATCACGCTCCTGCTTGTATGTCTGGCTGCATGCAGCACGTCCTAGTCCTTATTTTACGAGTCCTCGAAGTGCCTGTGAGGAAAAGGATTTATTATCCTCGTTTTACAGATGATGCAGCTGCAAAGTGGGGGAGTTAAGTCACTCGCTAAAGATCATTTAGAACTAAGTAGCAGAGCTGAGGTTGGAACGAGGTCTGTTCACTCCCCGAGACCATCCTTGCAGCCCACTCGGGTCCTGATCCCCTAGCCCCCTGCCCGTCCCCGCCCGGCCAGCTGGCACCTCATTCCTCAGTGACGTTGTTGGGAAGTGTTGACCGAGAGGAGAAAGTAGAGGAGACTTTATGCAGAGCAAAATTGCAGAGCGTGAAAATATTTTTGGTTCTTTTTTTTTTTTTTAACGAGAACCTGTCCAAGAAGCGTCTCTGGTCCCATGTTCCCGAGGGCTTGGTGAAGTCACCGCCGAGTTTGGCCCCGAGGCTGATGGAAAGGGAAGGCCTGTGCAGCTGCAGTGACTTGGTGCTCAGGAAACTGGTGGCCTACGTCAAGGATTTGGTGTTTGCGCAGAGGAAGAAAGCCATCACGGCGCCTCTTGGGTCAGAATTGGAGGTGAACCGCCGCACCTCCCAGGAGAGGGAAATTTTGGTTGCCCAATTGAGAAACCAGGTTTTGTTTTAAATAAAACACAAAGCAAGCAAGAACGAGTCCGATTCCCCCTGCCTGACCTTGTCAGGAGAAGACGGGTATGCTGTCTTCTGGAGGAGTGCAAGGGCGAAAACCACGTAATGGTCGGATGTAATCATGGCCTTTGGTGTCAGTAGGGCCTGGTGCTACACCTGCCCTACAGACTTGGCATTAACCTCTTTGCATTGCAGCGGCTGACAGTAGGACCTTCTTCCAGTGATTGTTGTGAAATACTGGATCTGAAGGTCTCAGCCAGCCTTCAATGCGCAGTATGCTCTTGTGACTTTTCTTACTATTAACTGCTCCCATGTTTCTGGGTGTGCTTAGTTAGGACACCGGGCGTGCTTGCTTAGGATGCTCACTTCGTGACTTCGTGGTTCTGTTCATCCATCTAGTTCATGGTGCTTGTTCTAATAGACCACTCAGATGAGCCACTGCTCCAGCCCTCCCACTTGCTAGCTGAACAAAATATCATGTAGAACCCCCATTAGTCACTTTTAATTTTAAGTTATTAGCAGAATCAATATTTTAATTGGAAATAAAACATTCAATAAACATTTCTTCTAGAGTCCTTTACTTGGATTGTGTGACATGAAGATAAATACTCATGTTTATATATTCCTTTTTTTTTTCACGTTTATATATTCCCAAGTTAAATGGGTTCAGTGTAATATCATGAGTCCAAGTAGGGAAAATGGAAACTGAACTTGCTTCTTTGGGGATGGATTATGACAGATTCAGGCATGAAGAAACTTTTTGGGTCAGAGGTCTTATTTTCTTTTCTCTGTCTCCATTCTCTCATAGAAAATGGTCCTTGTCTTGCATTTCATAAAATAAATCAGGGCATTGTATTTGGGCATATGAAATAGAACTTTTCTCTTACTTAAGTCTTATACTTTTATTTTAATAAAATTTACTGTAAAGGAATGCTGTGCTTCATTAAGACCACAAAAATGTAAAACTGTTACCAGTGGACAATTCTGATCATGAAAACGGAAATATTTAGAAAGTTCTGAGACTTAATTTTAGTCCTTGATCTTACTTTGTCTCCCCACCCCACCACCACCACCCCTTCAATCATTCATTAAAGCTTTTAGGAAATCTGCAATAACTAATTGGGAAATTTTTATTGACTCTGAGAAATGCCAGTTTTAAGTTATACCACTGTACTATATGATTTTTTTTTCTAATAAATATTAAGATAGTCATCTCCAAACAACTTTTTTCAGTGGTCGCGATACTTACTGGGATAGATTTGTAGGCTCAAAGAATATTATTTCTAATTTAATATAAAATAAATCCAGAAGATCACATAAGCTGATTTTAGCATGTTGTAATTACCAAAATTACAAATTTAGCACAGTTTTTACGGAGAAGACAGTTTTCAATTAATGTGTTTCCTCTAATTATCAGCAATATTCTTACTTTTTTCCTATACTTCTATCTCCCCACTTTTAATGGAATAAGAGCCTCCATAGTCATTTAATTGATTATTCTTGGGAAAAGGTATGTTTTTATTTTGTATAAAAAATGATTCGTCCTCGTTCTCAAATAAGCAAGTTTTCTTCAGCATTTGTGTTGTAGGTTGTTTTTAGTATGGACTTGGCCAGGGAGCTCTGATCTCAGTGAAATTTCACATGTGTCCCTGGAAATGGTCTAAGAAGTACTGAGCATGTATTCATGGCATGCTTATGCGCTAGCGTGGTTGTGTTCAGTTATCATCATTCAAATGCAGAATAAATTAGTGCCTTTGTAATTAGGACTGTACAACTTTATATGTTGTTGAGGTATTTGGTTTTAAACATATTTGCCTTTTTCTTAAAACTTACCAATAGAAGTATGATCTGGATCTTTAAGGAACCCAGGGTATGTTTATAAAGGTAATAACCCATAAGAAACAACAGGAATCAAAAACACAGAATATTACAAAGCATTGAAGTGTATAAGGCAGGTACCATGGCCTGGATGGTCCCGGGAAATTGGAGAGTGGAATGTATTTGGAACTCTGGGAATGGAAAAATTAGGTTGAAAAATTTTTAGATATTTGGAATTTAGCTTTAAAGAAAATATAATTAGTCTGAGCTTGGTTCCCTTTAGGACCATTTTTGTCCCTGACTTAACGGCAAAGCTCTAAATTAAGATTGCAATGATTCCATCCCAGTTTAGAGCATTTTGGGCATGTTTAGATTAGCATCAGGTCATTCCTGGTCAGAAAGAGTTGGAATCAGTTCAGCCTACACATTTGACCTGATTAAGCCAGGAAAAGCTTCCTAGAATTGAGTTGGATTCTTCTGGGCCAATCTCAGGCTCAACCCAAAATCCCAGGGCTGAGTGTCATATATATGTTACTTGATTAAATGGTCTGGACTTTGAAAATATGCTCTTACCTTAAATTTAGTTTTACTGTACGGAACCAAGTAAAATTCTTCATAAATACATGTCCCAGTTTAAAGTCAAGTTATTCAATACTTATATTTGTCAGAAGACTTCCCCTTAATACCATTCTTAGCTTTTTTTTTTAATTAATTTTTATTGGTGTTCAATTTACCAACATACAGAAAAACACCCAGTGCTCATCCCGTCAAGTGTCCACCTCAGTGCCCGTCACCCATTCCCCTCCAACACCCGCCCTCCTCCCCTTCTTAGCTTTTAAAAAAATCTCCTTTCTGAACTGTAAATGAAAATTGGTAATGATGAAAATGGGTATTTATAGATGTTATTAATAGGAGTTGCTTCTTAGTGGAACTGAAAATCCTTTTCGACATCTTAGTGGTCTCATGCTTTTATTTTGTTTTTTTTGGTTTAATATTCCATGTTTTTATTTAAATTCCAGTTAGTTAGCAAACAGTATAATACTAGTTTCAGGAGTAAGATTCCGTGATCTATCACTTACATACAACAGTTGCTGAGATGCAGTGCTGACCCACCCGTTAATGTGCATCTATTACAAAACACTGAAACACCCATTTTTCTCAGGGACCAGCATGCTGATGACATCAAAGAAGACTTTGAAGAGAGAACAGAAAGCGAAATGAGGACGTCGCATGAAGCCAGAGGTAGCCATAATAATCTCATATTATTGATGGACGTTACTATTAAAACTCAGCAATCAGAACTTGACTAGAATATAGCAGCTCTCCTATATTAAAGATAAACTTCATTTAGTTGGTTTATTCCTTTATCACAGGCTATCAAAGTTTACTGTTCAGGTTAAATATACAGTTGACCTTGAACAGCGGGGACTTGAACTGTGCGGGTCCACTCACAACACAGATTTTTTTTCCCCAATAAATACAGTACAGTTCTCTTCTTTATGATTTTCTTAATGACGTTTTCTTTTCCCTAGCTTACGTTATTGAAGAATGTAGTATTTGATACATATAACTTATAAAATCTGTGTTAATCAACTGGTTAGGTTATTGCTAAGGCTTCTGGTCAACCATAGGCTATTGGTAGTTACATTTGGGGGGAATCAAAAATTACACAGATTTTTTTTAAAAAGTTCTACCAGATTTTTGACTGTATAGGGGTCTGTGCCCATAACCCCTGCACTGTTCTAGGGTCAACTGTAGTATATAATCCATAATGATATGGATTCATCTGTGACCTGTATTTACAGTCTCTTTCACATATCTGTGCAGTATCATATGTAAGTAAGGTTTGGGTAACATTCTATGTGGTTCTGGGGATATGTTTTCTTTGGTATTGATGATGTCATTTGCTTCATATGTTCAAAACTCACCTCAGCACGTGTATTGAAATCCAAATGGAATTAATAAGGACTTAGTCTAAGACCACAGAACGAAGAGAAAATCCTTGGGAGAAATGTTTTAAGTTGTGTTGGAGAAAGTAACTTGTCTGACATTTTTGCTAAAAAGACACTACAAGCCTAGCTAAGTAATGAAGTCATAATGACTGTTAATCATAGTATATATATTATTTGTAATTCACACATAATTACTACTTTTTATGAGAAATTGTCAGCCTGCTTGTGACTTTAATGATTGTCCGTGGACACTTTGCTTTTTCATGTGTATTTTTTGCCTTAGGTTATTATATAAGATTTGAGATTGGCACCTAATGACTTCCTGCAGTGACCTAGTCCATGAGCGATGCATTGATTTCCGTATCTGATTTCTAGAAAGCAGTAATTTGTGATTATGTCAACGGCTACATTCCCTGCTGTCTTACGTCCTCTCGTGTTCTATTAATGTGACGCCGCATACGAGCCCTGAGGTGGCCAGGGTTTGAATCCCTTCTCTGCCTCCTGCTAGGCGTGTGATTCTGGACACTGCACGGAACACCTCTCAGGGCTCCTGCTCCTTCCCCAGAAGAATGAGGGCAAGTCCCTCCCGGGTTGTCATGGCGATTAAGTGCATTTCTAAGTTGTTTCAGAGGGTGCCTTGCTCCTAGGAAGTGCCATGCAAGCGTTTGATTATTTTAAATGTTTCTGGCCATTTAGAAAGAAAGAAAAGCATTTACTTTCTGACGGTGTTGTCATTCCAGGTGTCCTGGATTCCTAGACAAAGGTTTGGGGCTTTCCTTGTGAATGGTAGTATCACAGCCTTCGTTCCCACCAGGGCCCCACCCCTTCCTGCTCTGCAGCCGGCTCTGTGCCTCAGTTGCCTCCTGTGTGAAATTAATGTAGTCATGTGGTCGCGTCGGTGGCTGAAGGGTTAGCCGGGGGCGGTAGTAGTAGAATAGTAGGATTGTGGAATAAGTGTGTGTTGCGTGGGATTGTCTCATCCTTGAGAATTCAGACAGATTCAGAATAGAATCCTCTAGACTCTGAACTTTTGGAGGGAGTAATAATTTGCCCAACTTTTCAGTCTCTTCCGAACTTAGTGATTCATTTAACCTTTTATTTGATTTGCTGAGCAGATTTTGATCATTTTTTTCTGGAAATGATCTGGACAATTATTATTCTCTTAATAGAGAATTTGGCTTGATTAACATATATGCACGGTGTTCTTCATCTTTTATTTTTGTCCTGTTGGTCTCAATTTGAATTGCCTGAGTTTTTGTTTTATTCTCTCCAGAAACATAATTAGGATTCATATATGACTCTTAATTATTGTTCTCACCTACAAACCTATAGTTCAATATCCATATATTATTTACAGTCTTATTTTTTATCAGAGAGAGCCTCACAAAATGGGTTGCTCTGAGAATTTTTGCACATATGTTTGTGAGACTTGACTATTAATATCTCATCCATTTTTAGCCTCTTAAAATGAATTTGATAAGTTTCCTTCATTATCAAAGTTTGGAAACATTTTATATAAAACTTTCATAAAACAGGGCACCTGGGAGGCTCAGTAGGTTAAGTGTCTGTCTTCAGCTCAGGTCATGATCCCAGGGTCCTGGGATCGAGCCCCCAAGTCTGGCTCCCTCCTCAAAGGGAAGTCTCCTTCTCTCTCTCCCTCTGCTCCTGCCTCCTTATATGTGCATGCACAAGTGCATGCATGCGATCTCTCTCTTTCTCCCTCTCTCAAATAAATAAATAAAATCTTTAAAAATAAATAAAATTTCATAAAACTAATTTCAATCATGCTATGATTGTCAACTGGCCTTTAAACCCAGGAAACCTCTTTCAGTTATAATTTATTACTTATGCTCTGTTCTCTCGTTGACTGGTAATACCTATTATTCTTGAGTTAGAGCCAAGGGATTATGTTTATATTCAAAATATTTAACAATGGGTTTGGCATCCAACCTTGCACAAGACAAAATTAACACTGGTCTTAGTGCTGAAGGAGAGTTTTGGAAGCTCTCTGCTATGCCAAGAATTACTTTTAATTGCCGGACCTTATGGAAGTCCAGTAAGGGCCTGGCTGCCTTGGGGAGGGTGGGAGCAGGATGCAGGGGGCATCATCATACCAACCAACATGGAAGTATTTTAGCTTTCTTTTTCTTCGTCGTCTTCTTCTTCTTCTTCTTCTTCTTCTTCTTCTTCTTCGAGGGAGAGAAAAAGAGAACAAGCATGCGGGTGAGGGGCAGAGGGAAAGGGAAAGAACGAATCTTTACACAGGCTCTACGCGTAGCTTAGAGCCCCATGCGGACTCAGTGTCATAACCCCGAGATCATGACCTGTGCCCAAATCAAGAGTCAAACTCTTAACCAACTGAGCCTCTCAGGTACTCCAGTATTTTAGTATTTTAACAATTTTTATATATTTTTGATGTTCTAGGCATATACCTCAAGCTGAAATATCTTCCTCAGCTTCTTGCTGTGTCAAGTCTACTACTGGCTGCCTTGAACTTTCACAGCCGTGATTTTTATTTCCCTTCACTTTCCTGCGTTGGCTTGTTCTCTTTCACAGCGTGTTTTTGTTTTCTAGAGATCCTGCCCCCTCGGGCCTCACTAAAACCATGAAATTCTTCTGTCGATAAATCAGTGCTCCTCTTCTGATGTTTTGTAGAACTTTTCCTCAGGGGCCCCATGGTGACTGTTTTCTATTTTAACATTTCTGCGTTCAAAGATTTTTCCTGGGTCTTTGTGAAGAACACTTACGCCCCAACAGTCCCATTTGGGTCCACTAACCTGAGCTTGGAGTCCAGGTAGAGAGACTCCACTCTGGGTCCGCATCCTTGAGCCTGGTAAATGCTCACCAATGATCATTCACAGTAACATCCGTCCAGGGGTGGAAGGAGCCCTTCGCAAATCTAGCCTGGCTTGGGGGGCTGGGAAGGTAGACAAGAAAGCCCCTTGCAGTTTGTATATTATTTAGGGTAGAGGAGACTGCAAAGAAGCCACCCTTTCTTTAAAATGCCAGTAGGATTTAAGACTCTAGTAGGTCCATGAGAACTATTTTGCTTGGAGTCATGGATCAGATCAGTATTTAAAAACAAAACTTCCTCCTGAAAAAAAGCCTCTCCCTCCTCCTCTGTTTCTTTAGTTAATTCAAGTTAATTCCATGCAACACGTATAATTATGAGCCTTTTTTTTTTTTTTTTTTTTTTTTTTTTATGATTCTCTCCATGCAACTGAATTTGACTTTTGGGGACTACTAAATATGATTTATCACTTTTTCTCCTTCCTTCTTCTTCCTTTTTTTTTTTTTTTTAATGACAACAACTTCTATCTTTTTTACCTGAAAAATAAAATAACTGATTCCTATCATTGTAGGGGAGCCTATTAATTAAGGATTCTATAAGTTGGCCTTCAAGTTTAAACTCTTGTACTCCTGGGAAAGGTATAATTTTGTTTTCTCTCCTGCAAGCATGCTTTCTCATGGGCAGCTGATGTGCAGCAAGAATTGAATTCTATTCTGTAACGTGCTAGATTTTCACTTGAAAAATCAAGCTTGCTTTTTTGCCTCCATAGCAATTGTGGGGTGGTTTATTTTTTTATTTTTTTGGTTGTTAACCTTGAAATGATCCTCGAGTATCTTTTAGCCTGAGTTAAGTATCTTGAAGCTAATTTTATCTCCATTCCTTGATGCTGTGATTCATTTATCTTACCCAATCACTGTTATTGTTCATCTTTTTATATTTAGTCAGCCATTAGTAACTCCATTAAAAATTTTTTTCTTTTTTTTTTTTTTGGTTGACAGATGTATTCCATTTCTTCTGTCCTTGTTCTTTTTACATTAAGAGCATATTTTACAGATTCACGGAGTATTAGTGTGAAAAGGTATTGACTCCTTTTCATTTTTGCTTTCTATATTCAGTACACTCTCAGTGATATGCCTTTCTTTCAAAATTAGAAATAATTTATGGAGATCCCTGGGTGGTTCAGCAGTTTAACACCTGCCTTTGGCCCAGGGTGTGATCCTGGAAACCCGGGATCGAGTCCCGAGTCGGGCTCCCTGCATGGAGCCTGCTTCTTTCTCTGCCTGTGTCTCTGCCTCTCTCTCTCTCTCTCCCTCCCTCTCTCCTTCTCTCTCTGTGTCTATCATGAATAAATAAATAAAATATTTTAAAAATTAGAAATAATTTCCCTCATTTGCTGAGTCTTTACTATATGTCAGACCCTGGGATAAGCATCTTAAAAATATCATGTGATCCTGACAACAATCTTGTTATCTTGATTTCACCAAGATACTAGAGCTAGTCAGTGGCGGAGCAGGAATTTGAATCCATGTTTATCAGACTCTCAGGCTCACCCTCTTTTTTTTTTTTTTTTTTTTTAAAGATTTTATTTATTCATGAGAGAACAGAGAGAGAGAGAGAGAGGCAGAGACACAGGCAGAGGGAGAAGCAGGCTCCATGCAGGGAGCCCGACGTGGGACTCGATCCCGGGTCTCCAGGATCACACCCAGGGCCAAAGGCAGGTGCTAAACTGCTGTGCCACAGGGGCTGCCTCAGGCTCACCCTCTTGACCATGACCCTCTACTCTGTAGGAGGCCAAAGATCCAGGGTCACGGTCTGATGCTGCCCCAGTCTCACGTGTGGCTTTGGGCATGTCAGACTTCAGTTTCCTCACCTTAGGGATGGTTGCCTCCTAGCACTGTTCGGAAACTAAAATGAAACAAGGCAGTTGGAGAATTTGGTCTCATATCTGTCACTGGCTTAAAAGCATAGGCATGAGTCAGACAAGAGGTCAGTGGTAACAGTTGGCTTTTATTGCTTTAGTATTTTCAGACTTGGAAATAGGAACCCCCGTCAGAATGAGATCCGAGTGTGAAAGTAGTGGAGAGTGAGTACTTCTTTTTTTCTCTAGGACTTGCCCTGGGTGGTCATTGTACCGTGCAGTGGTTCTACTGGGTCTTAATGGAATGGTCCCACAGGAAGCAGGTGCTTCCTGGTGGTGCTCCATGGTGGTGAGGATGTCTCTTTGAACTAGAAGACTTCATGCTT
The DNA here is from genome assembly GCF_018345385.1 of Vulpes lagopus. Lineage (NCBI taxonomy): Eukaryota > Metazoa > Chordata > Mammalia > Carnivora > Canidae > Vulpes > Vulpes lagopus. Next base: position 125,927,137 of record NC_054825.1, read on the forward strand.
GGTTTAGATGATCTTCCCTATACTGAAGATTTATTGTCTTGATTCCGTGTGAAACGTTGGAGGATATTTCTTTCAGGGTCACCTTTATCAGAAATGTCTTCTTACAAGGGTGGATCTCGCACTTCACTTTTTCCTACCTTAAGCCAAATCAAGAATTTTAATATCTGTGCTCTCAACCAGAATTGACAGTCATGGTGGGCAAATTCGCATTTACAGGTTTCTACTTGGGATTACTTCATTATTAATTATTGAACTTCATTTCAGGGAAGTCTGCAAAGTATAAAGTTTCTTAATCATATTTTACTTTTGCAAGGATCAGTAAGAACTAGGCTTGGAAATCATCCCCGGATAGTTGTGTGAGTAGCCCCGATGAGCCGTGGAAGCACCAAACCGGAAACCAGAGGGGAGAGGGAAAGGTCTTTGGTAAATTTTCATTTCAGGGAATTTCAAAACATAGAGAAAACTCCCATAAAAGTGTTATTTTTCATGTAGATAAATAGTTTGAGGGGACGGCAGTTAAGAATGACCCTAATAAAAAGAAGGTGGCAGCAATGTCTTCCGAACAAAGGCTTTGTTTTATGAAGCACATTGTACACATTCAAACCTATATTCCTTACCCTTGGCACTGAACCAGCTGCTTGAGCATTTATTTTAGTTTGACCACATGTTAAAATGAAAACCTGGAGTCACATTTCTGTGCAGTTCAAGGACTCAGATACACATTCACTCAAGTGAAGTTGTTTTTCTCTGTATTTTTGGATTGGGATCATAGCTGACACGCTATTATTTTCCAAAGAAAGGGGATGTTCTGTGGCTGGGAGACACTACATTTGCCCCGTTCATCAGTAAATGCCATTGGGCCCCAGGACATCCATCAATTGGCAAGAAAGAATCAGCAAAAGGAAGGAAAGTCATAAGTGAAAGATGTGAAGTTCATATTAGTTTTAGAATGGTGTATATGTCTAGGCCTGTTTATAGCATCAGCTTCAAAGACATGTAGAAGGCACCAGAAATATGGAAGCTTTAGGGTTTTTAGTCATTTCTTTAGAATGGCTCAGTTATTTTTCTAAAGAATAATGATGTAGCAATGTTAGAAATGAGCTGAATAAGACAGCTTTAGCAGGAAATAGAATGGAACCAAGGTGAAGCAGAGAACACTGGCAAATGTTAATAAAACAGAAACAGTTGTATAAGAAACCTACCACTTTGGACAAGACTGGCACTTTTGTGGCAGGAAATCAGGGTACGAGCCATAAAGTAGGCTGTATGGTTTCACACTCCTGTGGAGCTGGAAATCTCACCATTTCATATTAGCCTGCCTCATGAAAGATTTACAAATATTATATTTCAAATAATTGCTAAACTCTTGGAAATGTCTGAGATTAAGGAGTGTTTTTTTAAGTTACTCCATATTTATGCTAAACGAAAACATCTTGAACTCTATGGGAATTTAAAAAGAATAAAAGAATAAAAACAAACTGCTACAGGTTTATACATTTGGCTCATAACAGATATCAAGTAAAACAGGATGAGGGCCTGAAACTGAAACCAGTTATATAATATTCACTGAATGAAATGGGGAAAGAGGCACCATGATGGATTTTTTAAAAATATTCGAAGAGTTGAAATGTTTCATGTGGAACAGATAGATTTTTCTGTATGAGCTCACTCAGGTAGAGCCAGGACCAGTGCATGTTAGCTCCAGTAAAATAGATTTTTTTTTCTAATAGTTACTTCTAAGTTACTGTCTAATATTCAGAGCAAAATTCAGATTAGGCTAGCTTAAGAGAAGTTGTTAAAGAACCACAATAGAACAGTAGAAAATATTTTTTTAAGAAACTATGTCACTTATAGTAGCTGCAGAAAACTTCGGGTACGTAGGAATAAATTTAACAAAAGATGTGTGAGACCCCTGCATGAAAATGACAAAAGATTAAAGGGAAATAGTGAAGACGTCCCAAAGAAATGGAGCCATATCCCTTGTTCTTGGCTTGGAAGACTGGATGTTGTGAGAATGTCATTTCTCAGAACCAAATTGATGTATACTCAGCAGTAATCTCCATCTAAATCCTAGTGTTTTTTAACAAACTGATTCTAAATTTTATATGGAAATGCAAAGAGATAAGGCTAGCCAAGGCAATCTTGAAGAACTAGACCACAGACGTCAGGACACTTACAAAGTGATAGTAATTAAAACCTGTAGGTTGGTGTAAAGAGACCAGGGGAACAGAATGGAGAATCTGGAGACACATGTTTATATTCATGTTAAAGCTGGCATCGTAGTCAAGTGGGGAAAGAGTGGCCTTTTCAATAAATCATGTTCGGGGAATTAGGAATTCATGTGGGAAAAAAACATCAGGAATGTCGATTCTTACCTCCCACCATACAAAAATAAATTTCAGATGGATTGTGAGGGTAAAACATCAAGTACTTAGGGGAAAGCAGAGAAGACTAACTTTAGGACCTTGGGATAAGCAAAAATTTCTTCAGTAGACAAGGCACTAACCATAAAAGAAGAAAAGTTCAACTTTATCACAATTAAGAGCTGTTTGCCAAAAGACTGTATTAAGAGAGTAAAAAGGAAGTCAAGACCGGGAAATATTAATAATACCTATTTCCAACAAAGAATTCCTGTCCACAGTGTATCTAGATGACTTCTACAAATCAGTAGGAAAAGGGCGAGATGACCAAATAGAAAAAATGGGCATAAAACATAAGTATTTCACAAAAGAGGTTCCCACATGGCCAGTTGAACACGGTAAAAGGTTGTCCACTTCATTAGTCACCGGACAGAGGCAATCCTGAGCACAATGTGATACCACAGCAAATTCACCAACATGGCTGAAATTAAAAAGATAGACAACAGCACATGTTATGAGGCTATAAAGCATTTATAATACTCTTACACTATTACTGGGTGCATATTGCACAACTGTTTTGGAAAACTGGCAGGATCTGCTGTTGCTGGATGTCCACACACGCTGCAACCTCATATCCCCTCCACGGTCTGTATACACAACAGAACACATCCATGAGCTCAAGAAAGGGCATGTGCAAGAATGTTCTTAGGAGCATGGTTGGGGGCAGCAAATGTCCCCTTCATTCCAAATTAATTGTGGAATATCCAGAACAGTGAAGAACCGTACAGCAACGAGCAAGTGAGCTACACCCGCATGAGCAAGCAATGCGGAGGAATCCCACACACGTGCTGTTGAGTGAGAAAAGCCAAACACCAAGGTTTTCATTGAAATGTAAGTCAGAAGCAGGCTGTAAAGACCCTGTGGTGCTGGAGGTCAGGAAGGGGTCGCCCTGGCTGGCCGGGGCGCCATTAGAAGGCTGGGAGTGCTGCCATGTTGTCTCTAGATCCCAGTGTTGGGTCTGTGGGTGTGTTCACTTTGTGAGAATTCTTTGAGCTGGACACTTAATGATTTGTCCACTTTTCTGTGAATCTTAACTCTTTAAAGAGGAAAAAAAGAACCTTGGGTCCCATATTGAACTCGAGTTGGAAGAGGCGAGTCCAGTCTCAAAATGGAGGGCCATGATCCAAAGGAACCAGAGCAGTTGAGAAGACTGTTTATTGGTGGTTTGAGCTTTGAAACTACGGATGATAGTTTAAGAGAACATTTTGAAAAGTGGGGCACACTTACAGGTTGTGTGGTAATGAGAGACCCCCAATGTTCCAGGGGTTTGGGTTTTGTGACTTACTCTTGAGTTGAAAGGGTGCATGCAGCAATGTGTGCCAGCCACACAAGCTTGATGGCGTGTGGTGGAACCCAAGAGAACGTTTCTAGGGAGGGTTCTATAAAGCCTGGTGCCCATCTAACAGTGAAGAAAATGTTTGTTGATACTAAAGAAGACACAGAATAATATAATTTGAGAGACTACTTTAAAAAGCATGGAAAGATTGAAACCATAGGAGTTACGGAAGACAGGCAGAGCGGAAGAAAGAGAGGATTTGCTTTTGTGACTTTTGATGATCATGAGACAGTTGATAAAATTGTTGTTCAGAAATACCACACTATTAATGGGCATAGTTGTGAGGTGAAAAAGGCCCTTGCTAAGCAAGAGATGCGGTCTGCTGGGTTGCAAAGAGGTCGCGGATGGAGGTGGATCTGGCAACTTCATGGGTCGTGGAGGAAACTTGGGAGGTGGTGGACAATGTTGGCCACGGTGGAAACGTTGGTGGAAGAGGAGGCTATGGTGGTGGAGGTGGTGGCAGCAGAGGTAGTTATGGAGGAGGTGATGGTGGATTTGGAGGGGACAGAGGCATCTATGGTGGTGGTCCTGGTTATAGCAGTAGAGGAGGCTCTGGTGGTAGTGGAGCAGGATATGGAAACCACGGATGCGGAGGTGCTGGTGGAGGGATATGATGGTTACGCTGAAGGAAGAAATTTTGGAGGTGGTGGGAACTATAAAGATCTTGGAAATTACAGTGGACAACAGCCATCAAATTATGGACCCACGAAGGGGGGCAGTTTTGGTGGAAGAAGCTCGGGCAGTCCCTCTGGTGGTGGTGGTGGTGGTGGATCTGGAGGTGGATATGGTAGCAGAAGGTTCTAAAAAAAATTCAGAAGGAAAGTGCTGCAGTTCTTATTAGGAGAGAGAGCGAGGAGTTGTCAGGAAAGCAGCAGGTTACTTTGAGGCGGTCGCCCCGAAAGCATTAGAGGAACTGTAAAAATCTGCCACAGGAGGGACAATGACCCATAGTCAGAAAAGTTACTGCGGCCTCAACAGGAACCCTTGTTCAGGACCGTCGCAGCCATGGTTTGCAGAAGGTGCAGCTCTCGGTTAATGCAGCGTAGCGTCCTTGGGTGGACGTTCCTGAGCCTTTATCTGTTGTAGCTTTGTCTTTATCTTTTCATTACATCAGGCATTTTGCCCTGTAAATTGCAGTAGTGGTACCAGGAATAAAAAATCAAGCAATTTTTAACTTTTAAAAAAACAACAACAAAAAAACCCCATAAAATATTTTTAGAGATACAAAGTAGCTTAAAATTTTCTCGGAGATCACGAAAGCCCAGACTCCGAAGGATCACTGGAGTGGTGAGCGGGCCTGGGAGCGGAGGGGCATTAGTGCAGGGGGGGCCTTTCTTCTGGTGGCTTTGAGGAGGTAGTTTCCAGAAAGGGTTTACGTCCTAGAGGACCTTAAGGAGAGGATTGTCGACAAACAAGTCCCAGTGACGTAAAATCATTTGCTAAAAATTGGCTATTTGGAGGAGGACAGCAGTTAAATAGGTTTGGGTGCAGAAGGCCCGGCAGGTGCACGGAAGGCTGTGACTGTGATGTGCACAGGTACAGGAGTGACAGAGCGTGGGCCTGCCCGCCGACTGGTGTCGCTGCAAGGGCTCCATACCCTGAGTGGGCGCAGAGGCTCGGGTGCTGCCCAGGAAGTGCGGTGGGCGAGGGGGGGCTGCGATGAGGGGAGGAGGTGTTGCCACGGGGCCAGCAGCGTGGCCGTCACCTCCAGGACCAGGGCGGAGGCCGCACGCACCAGGAGCAGCATTTCCTTCGTGGGTAGAGCCACGGTCCTCCGTGGGCCCGGAGGCAGCCTCTGACACCTGCGGGGGGCGGGCTGGAGTCGGGGACACACGGTGGGGGCTCTGCTGCCGCTGCTGTCTCTCAGCCGGTGACAGTGACAGCATCCGGTGTTTGTGTTCCCAGGTGCCCGGGAGGAGCCGAGCGCACAGCAGGCGCAGCGTCGGTCGGCCGTCTTTCTGTCCTTCAAGTCCCCGATCCCGTGCCTGCCGCTGCGCTGGGAGCAGCAGAGCAAACTGCTCCCCACTGTGGCCGGGATCCCCGCCAGTAAGGTCTCCAAGTGGAGCACCGACGAGGTACGTCTACCCTGCGTGGGGAGAGAGCCTGGCTTCAGGGGCGGGTCGGGGATGGGGGACGGGTTGGGCGGAGATGGGGGGTATGGGGATGGGGAGACAGGAGGACAGAGATGGAAGGACGGGGATGGGGGGACAGGGATGAGGGGATGGGGGCGGGCAGGGGGCCTAGTTTCCTGGAATACAGGAAACTGCTCAGAGAGAAGCAGCTGAAACCTGTAGCTTGAGTGTTCTGGGCCTGTAGCACTTAGGTTCTGACTTTTTTCTGAAACTGGAATTCTTATCTGACTTTCGACAGGTGTCAGAATTCATACAGAGCTTACCCGGGTGTGAAGAGCACGGAAAGGTGTTTAAAGATGAAGTAAGTGGCCCGCGGCCCTCCGGGCAGCCTGGCAGGGGCCAGCTGGGCGCGGCAAGCGGGCACAGGGCTTGGGGGGGAGGCGGGCTCGCTGTGCGCCTGTCCCAGAGGCAGCCTTGGTCATTCGCGTAAAGGTGTTTTCATACAAGATCCGATGCCCCGGACACCATCCTACGTAGGACACCATCCTACGTAGGACACCATCCTACGATGTCCGCACCATCCTACGATGCTCCACAGCCGGGGCCTAGACGCTTTTTTTTTTAATGGGGGGGTGGGGCCCGGGTGACCCGGTGGCCGGGGATCCAACTCCCAGTGTCGGCCCAGGCCATGATGCTGGGGTTGCGGGTCCGGCCCGTGCGCAGCCGGTCACGCGCCCTCCTTACCAGCGTGCGAGTGCGTAGCCCATAGGAGCCAGCAACGCTTTATTTTAGCAGTGTGGAATTAGCTCCCTTTATTTCACTTTCAAACACCGCGTTACCAGCGCCAAGATTAAAGTCACTGAACGTCGTCGTCAGCACTACCGCTGTCGCTGGAGAGCCCCGTGGGTCTGACACCCGGGTCGGCTCCTCAGGGCACAGGGAATCGGCCCTACGGCTCCTGCGGGTAACGCGGCCTGAGGACACAGGGGCTCCTGTCACCGGCCCTACAGAAGCCTCCGTAGCGTTCCATCCGTAGCGCTCCAGTAGTAAGTCAGGATGAAAGCAGAAGCCCTCCCGGGCCTGCGGTCCAATGCCCCGTGCCCTCCAGAGAGGTGGGAACCTCCTGACCTCTGTGTCCTCCCTTCCACACGCTGGCCCCCTCACCGTTCTTTGATCGTCCAGGCACACCTGGCTCTTCCTCCGCATGGTCACGTGGTGCAGTCCCTCTTCTCGGGGGTGGCTCCTTCCCAGTCATCCATCCTTGTCCCTGTGCCCCGTCATCCCCACCGAGCTGTGTCCTCAGTGCGAGCACTAATCACCTTGTACGATGTATTAGTGTCACTTCATTACTGATTAGTTTGCTTCTCTCTTATATGTTCTGCTTGCAGTCAGTCTTCCGCTTCTAGGATGTTCTGCTCCTCATGGGGCCCTTGGGTCCCGGCGCCCCGGCCACCGCGTCGCCTCGAGGCCTGGCCAGCCCAGAGCCCCGTGGGGGTGTCATTGGCGCCCATGAAGCCGAGCGCCGGGCCTGGACGGCCTTTCCCCACGAGGCACCGCCGTGCCCCGGCCGGGTGCCTGTTAAGACCCGCAAGGGCCTGACGTTCCGCGTCCTTGTTTCGGATCCTTGTTCAAAAGAAGAAGGTTCCCTTCCCCTTCTCCACTGACCTTTCACTGGTTACTCAGAGTGGGAGTCTTGTGACTCCTAAAGTCCCAGCATCTTCGCGGACGAGGCTCAGCTGATTTTCAGTCGCTGAGCAGATCCAGACCCCCCCCGCCGCCCGGCAGCCACCGTCTTGGCTTCGGAAAGAAGTCGTGTCGTCATTACCCATGAGAAATGATAAGACGTTTTTAGAGATAAACACATGCTACATCCATTTTGTAGATTGTGCTTTTGGTCGTGTTCATAGCCGGACCTCCCATGTGGATTTGCCCTGTTACTTACTTTTAGTAAGATCTTCATATTCAAAATTCCAAATTCAACTATGTTGTCTCCCGGACCACGTTTTCTCTCCATGGCGTCTTGTGTCTGGAGATGTTCCTCAGGCACCGGTACCCTCGGCGTCCTCCCTGTGAGCTCACGGTCCACCTGTACCAGTCACGGCTTTGTCCCTTTATTCTTTCGTCCTCTAAATTCTTGTGGAAGTTGTGTCTCTCGGGCTTAGCAGGTGTTGGTTTTAAGTCTGGAAGCAAAGCATGAAACCTGCCCAACTAACGTCTAGTGACATCTCTAGGAGGCCCCGTACAGGTGTCAGGACGGCTGTTCTGTGAGCCACACTTGGCTTCCCTCCGACACACTCCACGTCTAATCTGTTGAAGATCCTATTGGGTGTACTTTAAAGACGTGTAGGGATTCGGGCTGTTTCCCTGCTGCACCAGTAGCACCCGCGCTCGGGTCTGAGCCGCCATCCTCTCCCACCAGGGCTACTGCCGCAGCCTCCTCACAAGTCTCCCTCCTTCTGTCTTTGCTCCCCCATGATCCGTGACCTCTTCCCAGCCTCGCCGGAGTCATCCTGCCAGAGAGGTGCAGTCGTGTCAGCGTTCCATCCGTAGCGCTCCAGTAGTAAGTCAGGATGAAAGCAGAAGCCCTCCCGGGCCTGCGGTCCAATGCCCCGTGCCCTCCAGAGAGGTGGGAACCTCCTGACCTCTGTGTCCTCCCTTCCACACGCTGGCCCCCTCGCCGTTCTTCGATCGTCCAGGCACACCTGGCTCTTCCTCCGCATGGTCACGTGGTGCAGTCCCTCTTCTCAGGGGTGGCTCCTTCCCAGTCATCCATCCTTGCCCCTGTGCCCCGTCATCCCCACCGAGCTGTGTCCTCAGTGCGAGCACTAATCACCTTGTACGATGTATTAGTGTCACTTCATTACTGATTAATTTGCTTCTCTCTTGTATGTTCTGCTTGCAGTCAGTCTTCCGCTTCTAGGATATGAACCTCACAAGGAGTTCTGGTTGCCTCCCTTGCTTGTTTTTGCCTATATCTGTTGTAGCCTCTGCTGTGTGCCCAGCCCCAAGAAGAGTGTCTGGAATAGGATAAACGTCTAATAAGCCTTTGTTGAGTGAGCATGCTCGCACCTTTACCCTCTGAGGAAGACCCCCAAACGGCATGGCCCTGTGATTGGCAGAGCTACAACCCTAGGGAAGGAACCAGGGTGCACGGTGCAAAGAGCAATGAGATACAAGGCCAGGACCCCAAGCTCCAAATCCTCCTTCGGAGATTTGGGCCTTTAGCAAGATACGTCATCTCTGGAGTTAGACCAGCTCATATACGTTACAAAAGCAAAAAACAAAATAACAACAACGACAAAAAACAAGCCTGTTATTACCTTGCAGTGATCGCTGTTCTTAGAATTTTCTCAAATTAAGCTTCCTTCCTTCCAACGCGGCATGCCGGTGTGGCTGCATGCTGGAGCAGCCTGTGTGAGCTATAGTGGCCTCAGGGTGACCTTTCCTTCCTCGTGTAACCTTGAACACCCTCCCTTCTCACCCGACTCCGGTGTTCAGATTCCATCGTTGCCTCTCTCAGTTTCCTGTCATTAGTCATCTGTCATGATACATTCTTACAGGGTCTCCGCGGGAGGCTCAGTAGGGCCCAGGGTTCTAGGAGACAAGTCTGTCTTTGTGATGGGCTCTTTGGGAACCCATCTGTCAGTCAGCATTTCCATTCATGACTTGGAGGACCTCAGCCAGACCGTTGATTCTGCTGAGGCCTGCCTCTGTGCGCGGCTTTGCTTGATGAGAGGACTATCACAGTGCCAGCGAGGAGACCAGAACATAATGCTCCCCAAAATACGATGGAACATTTCCTATCCCTGCCACTGAGCTCATTTATACTTGGAAATTTACAGAGGAGTGCCTTCTCTTCCTTGTTGAGGACGGCAGGCTGGATGTTTCCTTACTGGGAATTAGGCAACTGTTTCCAAATGATTCTTAAAAGTCGCATCGGATGACCCTTGTTCTTTTTTTTTTTTTTTTTTAAAGATTTTATTTATTTATTCATGATAGAGAGAGAGAGAGAGAGAGGCAGAGACACAGGCAGAGGGAGAAGCAGGCTCCATGCAGGGAGCCCGATGTGGGATTCGATCTTGGGCCTCCAGGATTGCGCCCTGGGCCACAGGCAGGCGCCAAACCGCTGCACCACCCAGGGATCCCTAGTTCTTACTGATGAAGAGAGTTTACAGATTTGTCGTATCTATAGAGAAATGAATAAAATCTTACACAGCCACTAAATATTTCAGCCTTTGTTTGGTGAACTGTTCACAGAATTGGCTTGCCCCAGCCGCCATGACCAAGAGCCACCAACCCGCAGTTTAGGCAGTGGAAATGTATTGTCTCCTGGGTCTGGGGCCTGGAGGCCCACAGGCCAGGAGTCTGGGTGTTCACAGGGTAGCTTCCTTCTGAGGCCGGGAGAGAGGATCTGTTTCAGGCCCCACCTTGGCCTGTTGCTGGTTTTCTGTCTTTGTCTTCACGTCATCTTCCCTCTACATATGTCTGTCTCTGCATGTGAGGTGGAGGGCAAACGTGTATTTTCCTTTTCCTTTTTTTTATTTTTTAAATATTTATTTATTTATTTATTTATTTATTTATTTATCTATCTATCTATCTTTTTGTGTAAAATGGGAAAACTGAGAGAGACACAAATTATTTTTTTGAAGTTGGTGGAATACTTCCAAACCTGAAAATTTTACAGAAAGACCATTCCTTTGTTCTGTCCACTAAACCAGACATCATCTTCTTCAGAGCTGTACCTCTGAGCCTCAAAGCTTTCTCTCCTGTACCAGCACAGAATTTTAATCTCAGAAGAGACCAGAAAGGGAAGGATGTTTCCCATGGCCGCCCCACCTAGTAGAAGAACCAGCACAGTCTACACTTCTTCACACCACATTTGCCACTTTCACTGATGCGTTTGCATCTATGCTGTTGCTTGCCCTTGTTATAAAATTTTAAAAATAGTTTGATTGCCCTTGTTAGTAGCTGCTCTTTTTCTGTATATGAAGAGTAATCATGGCCACTCCAAAAATGAATGTTATTTATCACTGTTTTTTTCTTCATTATGGAAAGCTAATTAAAAAAAAAAATGTTAGCATGCAGCCAACATATCTGCCTGAATTCCTTTGTTTATATCCACAAACAGCTGTGTGCTGCTTCTCATCTGTCATCCTAAAATCTACCAGAATGGGAACTGGATCTGAGGCATCCAGAGTCTTCCAAGTTCTTCTTGACTCGTTGCCTAAGTCAGGGTAATCACAGGGAGATATGGGCATCTTCCATTTCCTGTGGGCCGATTTTTCAGACAACTGAGTTTTTACTTTGCTTCCAGTCCACATTTGGTTATTGTAGATAAGAAAGGTTCATTAATCAGGAAATATTCACACACGTGAACTCTTGTCTGTGCCGTTCTCGCGTGGCTCTCAGAAGACAGCTGATAACTCAACTTTGGCTATTTGTCACAATACCACATGCAATTAATTCATAATATTTTTTTGTCTTTTCTTCCTATTTTAGCAAATCGACGGAGAAGCCTTTCTGCTTATGACCCAAACAGACATTGTTAAGATTATGAGCATTAAGTTGGGCCCTGCTCTCAAAATTTTCAATTCTATCCTGATGTTCAAAGCTGCCGAGAAGAACTCTCACAATGAACTTTGAAGATGGTGAATTTTGAATACCATCAGCTTTTCTGCTTTAAAGCTCATGTTTTATTCAAAGCACAAGGACAGTTATAACTCCTACGCGAGAAGTCTCCAAAACTCGAGAGCGATGCTATCAGATTATTTATATTCCTCAAGAGACAGTATATACGAATCCTTATGAAAATGCTTCGGCTTTTAACCAAGTACTGTCTAACAGCGGTCATCCTTCGGTTCTGTTCACTGAGCTAAATTTATCTTTGTACATCTTTTTGAGGCTGGGGGTGGGGTGGGGGGGAAGGGGACTTCGTTAATTATTTATGGTAAAAGGGGGGATCAGAGTAAGAACTTTTGGCATTTTGTAAACATTGTTGAATTCTCTTTCATGCACACTGTTTCTTTTTCAGTACTTTCAGAAACCTTTTTATATAATCCAACTTCAACTTATACCAAATTAGTCAAAACCTGGCTGAGGTTGGCCAGTGGGACTGTTACCTGTATTGTTCATTCTGTGCCATATTTTGAATTGCAACATTATGCTGACAATAACTTTGCAAGTCATGATACTGCCTAACTGCTTGTCATAATTTGTTGGGGCCGAACGGTGGTAGAAATTACTTTTCCTTAAATCAGTGTTTTTACTTTTGCACGTATTATGAAATGTTAAACAAATTACTTTTCACCAGCATCTTTACTATAATTACCAAAAACGTGTATATAAATAATGGAACTGAAAAATAAAATATATAAATAAATTAGGTGATGTATTTGAATGGCATCAGTCTTCTATGTTGTGGTGCCCTATGTATTTACAAGAGTCCAGTGGTATCAAAGGAATATGCAGTTCTATTGGGGGGGGGTGTCTTTGTAAGGATCTTGAACTATTTATGAGATGATCTTGAGCTTCTCTCTAATTGTAGGTGAAGGAACTGTGGTGCTTTGTGGAGCTGAAGGGGTCGTTCTGTTGCTGGAAACACTAATCCGTAAAGCTCTGTCCCGGATCTTCTTCCTTCAGACCCTGAGGTTTTCTTGGGGTTGGCTGGAGAGAGAGTATATGGATTTTACTGAAGAGGCAGGATGTTGTGAGCGAGCAACACCAGTCAACACAAAGATTCTAAACGCTCACAGATCCAGGGGGCAACTTCCCAAAGCAGTTATGCAAGAACCTCCGTTTTAGAAAGATTCCTTTCTCTAGAAGAGTTCACCGAAGTTTTATAAATGTACAGATGCACTTTAGATGAAAGCCCTTGATTACCTATGAACTGATAGCAGTTTCTTTTGTGAGAATGCCTTTCCAACACAAAAGGTAAATGATTTTATCAGGCTTTGGATGTAACGTCCGCTTCTAGGATTGGCCATTTATTCGAGAGCTATTATAAAAGTAGGAAGCACGTTTGTAGCATGCTGTCTGAATTCTGGGGCAAGTCCCACCTCTCTTCTTAGTTGCCCTCATTTTTTCTGATGTAGGACTTCCTTTGATGTACCCCATGGGGAGTCTATTAGCAGGCCTTTGCATTTGTTATAATTCAAAAGGGCCATGGCATCTACAGTGTCCCTTTCATTTCTTTGCATGAATCCACTTAGATAAATTTTTCGTTGTTGGGTTTTTTTTTATGTTTTGTTCAGAATTTGTACATTCAAGTTGCACTGTTATGTCTGACATGAATGAAAAAAAAATCTTAATTGCAGATGCTTTTTTTTACATATGTTTTTTTGTTTTGTTTTGTTTTGTTTTTTTAGAAAGCTTGTTAAACAGGCAAATGAGAGCAGAACCAATGTTGAAGATTTGGGCATTACCTCGTTCTGTAATGAATCCACTGGATTCAAAATTGTCAAACTATGTCCCAGGCGATGGAAAGAATGACAATACATAAGTAAGTAAGTAAATAAGAGATTTTTGTAAAGATTACAAACACTGTGTAAGTCAAATTGGACCTGTCTGCAGGTTGAAATATAACCACAGGCTGCCATTTTGCAACTTCTGGATTCAGTAGACTCGGCCTCCAAAGAAAACAGACTTAGGTAAGTCAACAATAGGAGTATTTACCAAGTGGCAGGGCCATTGGAGCCCTGGGGACAGATGTCCCACGGAGAGACAGTAAAGCTTACGTGTATTTGCCCTCACATTCAGCTCCTGTCGGCTGCTGTGCTTAGGGCCAAACCTCTCTGCGATGTCCCTGCAGCACCACCCCTGTCTTTCCCCAACCTCTGGGAATGGAGAGGGGCTCTCACTGACCTTTAGCCGCAGAGAACGTGTACTTCCCAAGGAAAGGAAGCTTTAAGAATTTGGTAAATTCAGTTGGGAGAGGGAAAATAAGACAGATTATGGAACTAAAGGGAGAGTAGAGAAATAAAGGAAAGTTTGTAAGGAACTAAAGGCACATTCTAATGAAAGGCACGTCCCAGGACTGGTTTGAGTGAGGTTGACAGTGCACTGACCCCGCCTGTCCCCATCATGCAAGCAGTTAATGCACAGTCATTGTGGGGTGGGCAGCTGATCAAACCTTCATTTTTTTTGTCTCACTGACTTACCATTTTAAAGAGCAGTGCTTACGGAGAAAGAGGCATTAGAATAAGTATTTGCAGAATAAGTATTTCCAGAGATATAGGTCCTGAAAAATAGTTTTTCAGTAATTCCTATGAGCTCCTTTCTTCTTAAACTTAAAAAATTAATTTGATGAAGTACCCCCAGAAATGCCCACTGCATTGTGATGGACGCATTAGGACACTTAAAGCTCTTTGGCCTCTACACCAATCTGTTTTGTCTAAACTGATAAGTCATGTGGATATTGTGATGATGATTATCAAGAAGCGTCTCAGAACTGTAGTGTTGTCATTGTTGTCATTGTCTTTATAAAATACTTAGAGTGCACTGAGTCTTGTCAGACCTAAGAAATACTTAGGTACTGTCTCTAGGAACAGAACAAATGGAATTTCAACATGAGATTCTGAGCTGGGTGCATGAGGAGCCAGGACCTGGGCTTCTGAGATAGCAGGAGAGCAAGTTGAGGAAGGGGCTGAGCAAAAAACTAGAAACTGGTGCCCATGGGCAGCCCCAGTGGCCCAGCGGTTTAGTGCCGCCTTCGGCCCGGGGTGTGATCCTGGAGACCCGGGATCGAGTCCCACGTTGGGCTCCCTGCATGGAGCCTGCTTCTCCCTCTACCTGTGTCTCTGCCTCTCTCTCTCCCTCTCTCTACCTTTCTCTCTCTCTCTCTCTCTCTCTCTCATGAATAAATAAATAAAATCTTAAAGAAAAAAAAAATAAAGAAACTGGTGCCCAGAAGGCTCTGGGACTGACAAGTCAGGTCCATATTTACAGACCAAACACACCTGAGCAGCAGCGAGGGCACATCCCCCACACTTCACATCAAAGCCAGGGGAAAGTAGAAACGGCATGAAGAGACGAGTGGGACCATCACTGTATGTCAAGGGAGGGAAGACGATCAGGACCTGTGCCAGTGAGATCCGTCATCAGTGAGGAGACCTCAGGAACGAGGCTGCCTTTGTTCTCAACAAATGTGATTGAAAGAAACCAAAAAGCTTGGCACAGGCAGGTCGGCTTGGGGCAAGAACTAGGGAGTATGTGTATCTTCTTAGAATGTTTGAGATCAAAATGTTACCAAGCCATATTGAGACCATTGAGGAGCCTATAGGTGACAAACGTACAGCCCCCAGGTATTACGTCTCCCAAGGGTAGGCACACTGGGCCAACTGCAAGGGGTCATTGCTAATCAAAGGAGTCGAGTATATCTGAAGTGTAGGGTTTTTCAAAAACTAAAGCACTCTTGAAAGTGTAGCTTGGGAGGCCCCTGGGTGTCACAGTCAGTTGAGCACCAACTCTTGGTTTTGGCTCAGGTCATGGTCTCAGGGTCATGAGATCAAGCCCTACATTGTGCTCCGTGCGCAGTGCAGAGTCTGCTTGAGACTCTCCTTCCTTCTCCCTCTGCCCCTCCCACTTATGCACGTGCTCTCTCTCACTCTCTCTCAAAATAAATAAATATTTTTTAAAAAGTGTAGCTTGAACCATGGAATTTCTTAGAACCCAAACAGCTCTTTAACATAGTATTTTATTACCAGATTCCACAAAGAATTTTCAGTATCTAATCATAAAGATAGAAGGTACGAGATTCATTTGCATCTTGGAGACAATTTTCTAACAACTACCTCTACGACAATGCAAAGTCAAAACAATTTTTTCAATAAAATTTTAGCTGTCCTAGAGATCAATTCTGATTCAATATTTGGCATGCCATTACATAACTGGATGTTGAAATCCTATTGCCTTTATCTTTTCTTTCGTAGAAAGAAAGTAGGGACGGTGGATATCAAAAATAAGTGTCTCTAGGAAATTGAGAGTTTGGGACAGTCTTCTCGGGCACTCAACTTCAAATACATGGAAGGCAGCTATGAGTGCAGCCAAGGCTGTAACACAGTCGTCTACCTTTGTGAGCTTCTCTTTTTCTAAATACAAAGAAAATTCACAGACATCAATGTTGAAAGGATTCTTGACTTCTAACACGGGTGTGGAAACTTGCACCTGAGAAAATGGATAATAGAGTCACCACTGTCTGATAAGGAAAGTAGCTAAATACTAAAAGATGCTTCAACCACAACATTATAGTAAATGAGCTTGTTGTACTGCAGCATATTTGTAAATATGACCAAACCATATTTCAAAAGAGACTATCACCCTGTTTTCAAATAAGCTTTCTTATGAAGATGTAAAATGTCAAACCCAGTGATCACGGAAGTACTGCATACCTTCTCATTCACAATGACAAACAGGCTGGGATCATCCCCAAAGACATCTGGTAGGAGCAAACATGTGGCTGTCATCTTCATATCTGCCAAAACAAACATGCTTAAAGTCCGAGTAAAAATAAGGTTTTGCCAACTAATAAGCAAAAGCCAGTCTTAAAACATGGTTGTTGTTTTTTTAAATCATTTGCTTCTACAGATAATAAACCAGTCTTCTTGCATCAGTGTTTCACAATCGTTTAACCAACATCTCGTGTTCTGCCCTCCAGGTCATGACCAGGAGAAGATAAGAGTCCTGTAGTCTCTGTCCATCAGCCAGGAGGATTTTAGTATGCTTTACCTTGTGATTGGTATTATGAAATTAACAGGTTACTAGTTCTCTAAATATAATTGTATAATATCAATTGTACTTTTAATTCTATACCTCAGCTCCTCCTATTCGAGACATTTTTTTTTATCCTGCATGTTGTTTCACTGAATTACTTATTTCCAAAACAGAGCTTTTCTAATTATCGTAAATTATACAGATAACTAAGATGAGATTGCCCCACCCCCAGGTTTACTAACGTTTCAACATGTCTTCATCTGTGTGCTGTTTCATTTTTTCTTGCAATGCAATACTGATTGGATTGTCCACCACTGAAAAAGAAGTCAGTATATTTTCTGAATAGGATTCCAAAATGTGCTTTGTTTTTTTATAAATATCTGTTCTTGTAAGAAGTTGGAATTCTCTGAACATCTAGAAAAAAGAAGAAAAAGATTATAAGAAAAATTAATGTATAGAATGTAAGGGAGTAAATAACTCTTTGGGATTATATTAAGCTTTTAATGCTAGTTTAAAATGTAAACAAGATATTTGAGTAGCTGTAGAGGAGAAATAAAGACTTAAAGACAGAGGAGGAAGAAAGAATGAAAGCCTGAAATGGATAGGATAAACAAGATAAATAATGGACATAGCAAACTTCTATACCTCAGAATTAAAAATTTGCATGCAAACTCAACTAAATGGGGGTTCCAATGTATATATGCATATTTTGGCTTTTTGGTTGCCAGCTAAGATTCTAGGACTTTATATTTCTTTAGGTGGTACCCAAGAAGAGGCAAAATTTTAAAAAACTGTTAGGTTTTCAGAAGCAAACCTTCAAAAATACCTAAACATAGCATCCCAAAGGGATCCCCAAAGGGAAAGGGGAGAGGCTTAGAGACAAAAATAAGTGGTGAGCTAAAAAATTAAGTGTAGGAGATCTGACTGCAAAGTAGAAGCAAACCAGTTTACCCATGTGGAAACCCTTTACTCAAAACCACCATTTCCTGCCAAGTTCTCTTGCTCCAAGAATTGCACCACCACTACTGCCTCCCCACTTTTTTTTGACCAAGTAGCATTATAAGAATTCATTGTCACTTGCACTGGTAGAAATTTTTTTTTTCTTTTTAATTTTTTATTTATTTATGATAGTCACAGAAAGAGAGAGAGAGAGGTAGAGACACAGGCAGAGGGAGAAGCAGGCTCCATGCACCGGGAGCCTGATGTGGGATTCGATCCGGAGTCTCCAGGATCGAGCCCTGGGCCAAAGGCAGGCGCCAAACCGCTGCGCCACCCAGGGATCCCTGCACTGGTAGAAATTAATGTAAATCATCACTTTCCCTAAAACTCTATAAAGAAAAGTTGGGTACTACTCACAGGGTCTCCTCATTTCTTGAACACTTAGGTAGATCATCTCGGGGTCCAAAAGTAGTTATCAGAAAACTGGAACACACATTACACTGCTGCCCTTCTATTCAATAGCTTTAAACTTACTTGAATGGGTTTATTACTTTTAAAATTTCTTCCAAATTTGAACATTACCCAAATATGTCTCAACAAAACAATGAATGTTCTGATTCTCAATTACATGAAGTAGACCACTAATTATATTAATTTCTAGGGTCAAGAACGAGCTAAAACAGGGTGTATGTGTACATGAATCATAAAGGCATGGCGGCTCTCTATAATAAGACCACTCATCTAGGATTGTGGTAAGACCAGTGAATTCCATGTATCATCACTGGGGAATCTCAATGGAGAAATGGGATAAATATTTAAAAAGAGCCAAATTGAAAATCGATTTGAGAATAATATCTACTGAGATGAAAACATCTCTGAATAGAGAAACGCATATTGGGAAATACAAAGAAAAGTTTCATGAACTTGAAGATAGATCAATAGAAATTAATCTGAATAACAAAAAGGGGATGAAGATAAGAAACCTGTGGGATGAAACGTGGAGTATGGAGAGAGGGGCTTTTCTGTGACTGATCATTCACCGCCAGGAGTTTGGCTGTGTAAAGTCTGGGGAAGGCAGCACAACTAAATAAAGACGTTGAGGATAATGGGTGCCTGGTTTCTCGCTGTTGAAGAGAGTTAGAATGTATGGAAAGGGGTTTGATTGGAGTAAGCCCTCTGGTTTGGGTTGGAATTGGAGGTACAATTGTGAATTCATGGTTTTTAATACTTGATGTGTGGATAATGGACCGATACAGATCTGTGTGTGCGTGTGCGTGTGCGTGTGTAAAGGTATGTATCCCGGGTTGGTTCTGTGGGAAACCGTAGAGCAATAACACCACTGTAGCAACAAGCACACCTAGGGCTGAAATCTTAGTTTCTAAATACCATTCTCATTTTCTGTTGAAAGTGTTTTGAAGGGAGGAGGTTGATGAGTGCAGGTGGTGAGCAGGATCCATGTAGATTCCGTGGTCCAGTGTCCCACCCTGGCTGCTCCTCTGCCACACCTGTGCCCACAAGCGCCCTGGGCTCACCAGGCTTCACAGTGGGAGTGGTTTGCAGCAGGGGCAGCTATCTTGCTTAGGAATTGTTTGTCAGCTGTGTATTTGTAAGTGAGGTCAAGCTTGCTTTTATTCACAATAAGGTTTTTATAAATTGTAAATCCCAGCTGGCTCTACAAGGCTTAATTACGGAGGTACTTCCGGCAAAAATCTAAAAGATTCAACTCTCAGGCTTAAAACGATAGATAGGCGACTTTATTTTTAGTACAGTCCTTACAAAAACCATATCCCAATCCATATTTTTGATAGAAAGGATGAAATGCCTGAGGGAGTGGGAGAAAAAGAGACCTAAGACAAAGCATGAGAGACACAGCCTTAGGTCTAAAGTCTCTCTCTGACCTCCCCCGCCCCCAGACTCATGCTCAGCTATGGTTCTTTGAAAGGCTACTGAACCACACAGCTTGTCTGTTTTAATCACTAAACCTGCACAGGCCCCACACCCCTGTGAAGACCCCTAAGGCTGCAACATCAGTGTCCACACAGCCTCACCAACAGCTATGAACTGAATATTTATGTCCTCCCAAAATTCATATGTCACACCTAATGCTCGGAGGGATGGTATTAGGAGGTGGAGCCTTTGAGAGGGGCCTGGCTTTGAGGGTGGAGCTTTCATGAATGAGAGTCCCGCCCTTACAAGAGAGAACCCCCCCCAACCCCCCCCGCAGCTACATCGCTCCTTCAGCCATGCGAAGTTACAGCTAGAGAGGCCCATTCATGACCCAAAAAGCCAACTCCCAGACACCACATCCGCCAGTGTCTTGGTCCTGGGCTTCCCCACCCCTAGAACTGTTGAATACGTTTCTGTCCTTTAGAAGCCACCCGGTCTATGGTATTTTTGTTACAGCAGCCCAGACAGACCGAGACCCCAACCATCTACTAACTTAACCAGCACTCCGAAAATCATGATTTCACTCCTGTGGCCTGCGCAGTGTTCTGCAGGGCATTTGGAAAGCTAAGATGTTTAAAATATGCTCTTTACCCTTAAGGAGTTTATAGGCAATCCATTTGACAAGGTTTTGCTTTTTTTTTTCTTTTAAGATTTTTATTTATTTGATAGAGAGCATGAGCTGGGGGGAGGGGCAGAGGGAGCAGGAGAAGCAGGCTCCCCCCAGAGCAGATTGCTGGACGTGGGGCTGGATCCCAGGACCCTGGGATCATGATCTGAGCTGAAGGCAGATGCTTAACTGACTGAGCCACCCCGGCGCCCCAAGGTTTTGCTTTCAAACAATATATTGCAGGTGTGTCAGTGTGGCCTACTCTTAATAGCCAAAGCCTCCTGGCTATTCCTGTCCCTAGCAACCCAAAGATGAAGAGAAAGTAACTAATAACCAAGGTAGTGTTGCTGAGAGACGGATAGATAAAATCATCCACGTGAGGCCCTGAAAATATGCCTCCTGCCTAGTAAGCACTCAGATGTTTGCTAGAGACTATTATTAAGATAAAATATGCAGGCAGGTTCTTTTTCATTTTTTGGAGGAAGAATAACATATACAACTTATTATTTTCAAAATAGTTGATGGCACCCACAGAAGTCTCCCACGAAATGTGTTCCCAGGTAAAAACCTTGATGGATCTTTTATTATATGCTTCGGCTAACATTCCACTAACATTGTAATAGGAGCTTCTAATGATCATCGTGAGTAAACTAAATGGAAGGATATTTGATTTGCCTATTTAACTTCATGTATTAGAAGACCACTTTATGAAGTTATTTGGGATCATAAACAGATTTTGAGTAATGCTGCATACTAACAATTTCTGAGTAGACTCTCTTGATTGTCTAAATGCACACAAGGCAAAATGTTTCACACTGTCAATATACCCCCAAGTAGTGGTCCCCCCTCCCCCACTCCCCTCCGGCTTCCACAGTGTGTTCAATGACAGGGAAATCTTTAAATCTGAAGACAGGCAGTGCATGTTATTAGAATATGCTTCCAAAAATCCTTACCAAATGGTCCCAGTTGTAGCTTGTGGAGCCCTGTGCACCCTACTGAGATCCACACCCATCATTAGTACTGTTACACTCCAAAAGAAAAGAGAAAAATCCATTTGGACATTAAAATCAGAGAATATTATAAGCAAATAAAGGTACCTGATAAGGGCACTTCAGGAAAGGAAACATCTTAAGGATGTCCTTGAGAGGTGCTCTGCTGCCAATCAACTTTCTTCTTATTTCCAAAGTCTGACTCATCCTCTTATCAATTTCTCTCCAGTCCTTTTCTGTTTTCATATATTCTTGCTGGAACCAGTTAATATGTTCATCTGCCTCAGAATCTAAACAAACAGTTTCTTCCTGAAAAATATTGTTGAATTATCAGTATTTCCATTTTTCCAAGTGGCAGTTTAACACTCCGTGAGAAATTGAATCATAGCCTGTTGTTACTGTGCTCTCAATGCACTCCTCAGGTGAGCATCGCCATGTGTGATTACACCTGGCCTTGGATGTGGTTAACAAATGGACAGTCTTTAACAAAATAGATAGTTCATTTCTTACTATGGAATTACAATCTCTTCTCCTGACAGATATAAGAGTTACTTCATTTCTACATACTCTTTTAGTGGAAACCTAGATTATCCAGAAGGTTCACACCTAACAGGAATGTTTTTTGTTTCTATTCATTTAAATATGAAAAGAGATAAGAAGGTTTTAAATTAAGGTCTTGTTATTGCTATTGTTTTATTTTTCCTTTGTAAATATGTTTATAGCTGCACTACCATGAGATAAAATCCAAATTCAAAACAACAACTGGGTATTTAGTGACAATAATCAAACTGTCAATTATATTTACTATAAATTTGAGTAAATTGGGCGAGGTGGGATGGCTAGGAAATACCTCACAGACTCATTAAAAGTCTAAGACATTAAGTTTGAGGAGTCAAAAACAAAAAAAAGTGTTTCTAGAGAAATTTGTTGAGGGGCAATCAGACAACAAAAAGAAATAAAAGGCATCAAAGTTGGCAAAGTCATCAAACTTTAACTATTTGCAGGTGCCATAATACTCTATGCAGAAAACCTGAAAGACTTCACCAAAAAATTGCTAGAACTGATACATGAATTCAGCAAAGTTGCAGCATATAAAATCAACATACAGAAATCTGTTTTATTTCTATATACTAATAAGCAAACAGCAGAAAAAGAAATCAGGGAATTGATTCCATTTGCAATTAAACCAAAATCAGTAAGATACCTAGGAAAAAATCTAACCAAAGAGGTGAAAGATCCGTACTCTGAAATCTTAAAAATTATGAAAGAAATTGAAAGGAACAAAGAAATGGAAAAAACAGTTCATGCTCATGGATTGGAAGAACATTGTTAAAAAGCCTATACTACCCAAAGCAACGTACACATTCAGTGCAAACCTTCTCAAAATACCACTAGCATTTTTCACAGAACTGGAATAAATAATCCTAAAATTTGTATGGGACCACAAAAGACTCTGAAGAGCCAAAGCAATCCTGAAAAAGAAAAGCAAAGCCAGAGGCATCAGGACTCCAGACTTCAAGCTCTATTGAACTTGAACAAAGCTCTATTGAACTAAAAACAAAGCTATAGTCATCAAGACAGTGTGGTACTGGCACAAAAACAGACAAATAGATAAATGGAACAGAACAGAGAGCGCAGAAATGGACCCACAACTATATGGTCTACAAATCTTTGACAAAATTGGAAAGAATATCCATGGAAAAATGACAGTATCTTCAACAAATGGTGTTGGGGAAACTGGAAGCAACATAGCCGAAGAAAGTAACTGTACCACTTTCTTACACCATACACAAAAATAAATTCAAAATGTGATCTAAATGTGAGACAGGAAACTATCAAAATCCTAGAGGAGAACCTAGCCAGCAACCTCTTTGATCTTGGCCACAGCGACTTCTTATTAGATGTGTTGCCAGAGGCAAGAGAAACAAAAGCAAAAATGAACTACTGGGAGTTCATCAAGATAAAAATCTTTTGCATAGTGAAGGAAACAGTCAACAGAACTAAGAGGCAGCCTATGGAATGGGAGAAGATATTTGCAAATGACACCAGATAAAGGGCTAGTACCCAAAGTCTATAAAGAATTTAACCAAACTCAACACCCAGAAATCAAATAATCCAGTTAAGAAATGGGCAGAAGACATGAATAGACACTTTTCCAAAGAAGACATCCAGATGGCCAACAGACTTATGAAAAGATGCTCAACATCACTCATCAAGGAAATACAAACCAAAACCACAATGAGATCCCACCTCACATCTGTCAGAAGGGCTAAAATTAACAACTCAGGAAACAAAGATGTTGGAGCGAATGTGAAGAAAGGGGAACCTGTAGAATGCTGGTGGGAATGCAAACTGGTGCAGCCACTCTGGAAAACAGTGTGGACTTCCTCCAAAAGTTAAAAATGAGCTACCCTCTGACCCAGCAATTGTACTACTAGGTATTTACCCCAAGGATGCAAAAATGCAGATTTGAAGAGTACATACACCCTGATGTCTATAGTAGCATTATCCACAATAGCCAAACTATGGAAAGAGCCTAAATGTCTATCAACTGATGGATGGATAAAGAAGATGTGGTGAGTGTGTGTGAGTGTGTGTATGTGTGTGTATAATGGACTATTACTTGGCCATCAAAAAAAAAAAAAAACAAAATCTTACCATTTGTAAAGGCATGGGTGGAGCCAAAGTATTACATTATGTGAAATAAGTCAAAGAAAAATAAATATCATATTTTTCACTAATATGTGGAATTTAAGAAACAAAACAGATGAACATATGGGAAGGGGGATAAAAAGAAAGAAGGAGGCAAACTGTAAAAAGAGACTCTTAATGATAGAGAACAAACAGAGGGTTGATGGAGGGAGGTAGGCAGAGGATGGGCTAAGTGAATGATGGTATTAAGAGGGACATTTGTTATGGTGAGCCCTGGGTGTTGTACGTAAGTGATGAATCACTAAATTCTACTACTGAAACCAATATTGCACTGTATGTTAGCTAACTAGAATTCAAATAAAATATTTTTTAAATAAATAAATAATCTGCCTCCTGCTACCAAAAAAGAAAAAGAAAGAAAGAAAGAAAGAGAAAGAGAAAGAAAAGAAAGAGAAAGAAAGAAAGAAGAAAGAAAAAAAGAAAGAAAGAAAAAGAAAAAGAAAAAGAAAAAGAAAAAAAAGAAAAAGAAGAAAAAGAAAAAGAAAAGAAAAAGAAAAGAAAAAGAAAAAGAAAGAAGAAAGAAGAAAGATTTGGTTGAAAACTTCAGGTAGACCTACTTTCTATGAACATGGGATGACTAGCAAGACAGACTAAAGTGAGCAAATCTCTAGAAAAGTATAACTTATCAAACCAACTAAAAAGAAATTCCCATAATCTTGCATAAACTTAATTAGAAAATAGAAGTCTTTCCACAAAGAATATAAAGCCAGGACCTAAAGGTTTTATAGACAAATTCTACACTTTCAAAAGAGAGTGTTCCAAATTTATGTAAATTATTTCACAAATTCGGGGGGGGGGGGAGGACACAAGGAATTCTATGAAAGATTTCAATCCATTCTATGAATCCCCAAACTTGAAAGAACATCATAAAGGGGACATTACAAGTCAGTCTCATTCATGAAGAAATTCATAAATACTGAGAATAAGGAACAACTAACTTGAGCTTATCCCAGAAATACACTGGTCTGACATTACTAAGGGAACTACAGTAAACTAAAGGGAAGTATGATTCACTTGCCCATTATATTTCAGGCACTTTTCATATTGAAATCTGATTTTTTTTTAAAAAATGATTTATTTATTTTAGAGAGAGAGCATGAGCGGTGGAGGATGGACAGAGTGAGAGAAGCAGACTTCCTGCTGAGCACAGAGCCCCATGCGGGACTCAATTCCAGAACCCCAAGATCATGTCCTGAGCTGAAATCAAGAGACAGATGCTCAACTGACTGAGCCACCCACGCACCCCTGAAGTCTTAGGGCCACTGTGACAGAAAGATTTGGACCAAAAAGAAATAGGTCTTGAGAAATATGACATATAACAGTTCTATAATTAACCTGGATTATCTAAATAGGAATAAATATCACATACTGCATTAACCAATTAAAGTTCTTTTAAATGACCATATTTCAAATAATGCAGAAAAATTGTATAAAATTCAACATCCCTTTAAAGAAAAAAAAAAACTGTCATCAAAATAAGAAGAAAAATTTTTGAGACTGATAGTTATTTACCAAATACTTAGAGCTAACATTTTTAATGGTGAAATTTTAAAAGAATTTTCCTTAAAATCAGAAAGAGGACAAAGATGCCTACTATATTCTTATTCAGCCTTTTACAAGAGATCCTAGCCAGAGTAGCAAGATATGAAAGAGAAACAAAAGGCATAAAAATTGGAAAGATAGAAACAAAACTGTCATCATTCGTAAATTATGTGATTTGATTAAGAGAAAACTCAAAATGGCATACATGTAATTTATTACTATTAAAGAGAGTTTTACAAAGCAACTGAATATAAGATAAATATACAAATTTGCTAACAAACAATATGTAATTTTTTACAGTTGCAACAAAAACTGTAAAGCACCTAAGAATAGAACTAATAAAAAATACTCCATAAAGGTCTTTATGGAGAAAATTATAAAATGATTAGAAAATATTATCAAGATAAATAAATAGATATACCTACCATGTTCACTGTGAGAAAAACTCAAAATCCTAAGGAAGTCACCTTTCTCCAAATGGAACTGTAGATTCAACAATATTTTTATCAAAACCCAAAAAAATCAATGTTTTAAGAATTCAAGCTGATTCTAACATTCACATAAAAGATTTAAAAACCCAAGAATGACCAAGGCACACCTTAAAAGATAATAATTAGGCTGTGATGGAAATTGAAAAGTATCAAGGCATTTTACAACTATGTAGATGAGGAAAGTTGATGTTCATGCAGGGATAGATAACTGGGGCAACACAGCAGAGCTTCTAGACGCAGATCTCTAGAAAGAACAGAGAAGACATCACAAATGCCTGGGAAAGAGGACTGTTTTATAAAAAGTACAGAAAACTGTTTATCCATATGGGAAAAAAGGAAGAAGAAAACAGATCCATACCACACACCTTATACAAAAGGAAATTACACTTGGCTTAAGAACTTAAATGTTAAGGCAGGACTTTAAATTTTAAGAAATATATAAAAATGATTCTTAACATTTCAAGGTAGGAAAGGAGTTCTTTAAAGTATTAATCACAAGAGAAACGATTAATAAATCTCACTCCATTGAAATCATAAACTTTTGGTCAAAAGATTTCATAAATTCACAACGGAAGGCACAAAGTAGAAGATATTTAGTGATCCAACCGGTGGAGTGGAATGCAACATGTAAAGAATTCTTATGAATAAATTTTTTAAAAAGGGCAACCCCAAGGAAATAGGTAAAAGGCATGAGTGGGCATCTCACAGAGAGGGAAAGGTGAATGTTTTATGAATGTGAAAGACGATGAACCCCATAAATGATGACAGAATAGCAACAAGTCGCATTTTGCTCCGGATCCACTGGCGTCCTCCCTGGGGGAGGGGGAGGTACCCGGTTCCTTGTCTGAGTGGGTCTCCCTCGGGGCGGGACCGGGGGACACGGTGACAGGTGCGCCTGGTGAGTGTGACTGTGTTCTCCCGGGGACAGGCGGGGGCTCCGACTGCTGCATGTGTGCAGGCCTTGTGTTTGTGTGCTGGCCTCTCCCCACCTCCATGCCCTGGCCAAGCGCTGGCACCCCTACCCCAGCCGCGCAACAGGAACGCTGGGCAGCCGAGCTCAGGACGCAGGAACTGGAAACACGGCAAATGCCATCAGTAAGAGGATGGCCGGGTAAACTGTGTTTTGCTGTCACAGTAGATCTCTAAGCGAATAGAAGAGTGAATGGACCACACACCGAGGGAGCCCGGGTGCGTCTCAGAGCCAGTATGTTGAGGGAGGAAAAGGTCAACGTTGATGACCATCTGCATCCTTGTGTAGGCTGCCCACCAAGCAAATCCCAATAATATAAGATACCTGGCGTAGGTGGCAAATTCACAGGTATCAAAAGCAGGTGAATGAGAAACCTAAAATTCAGAGTCCAGGGCAGTGGTGTTAGAGCAGGTGATGGGATGGGCAAGAATAATGGGCAGACACACGGTGTGGACAGTGTTCTCTCGAAGCTGCAAGTTGGTGTTTGTTTTGTCATGAGTTAGACATATGCTCTGTATGTTCCTTTACAAGTCTCAAGTGTATGGAATGAAGGTTTTTTTTTTAAATTTATTTATGATAGTCATACAGAGAGAGAGAGAGGCAGAGACACAGGCAGAGGGAGAAGCAGGCTCCATGCACCAGGAGCCTGACGTGGGATTCGATCCCGGGTCTCCAGGATCGCGCCCTGGGCCAAAGGCAGGCGCCAAACCGCTGCGCCACCCAGGGATCCCAGAATGAAGGGTTTTAAATAAAAAGAAAAATCTTGATTTTTAAAAAGGAAAAGGAAACTAATTATAAGCAGCTTTCATTTTCTTGTAAGGTAGTGGGAGCTCTCTAACGGGTAACATGGGCAGCCCGAGGCCAGTATGCATGGCCTACAGTGTGCTGAACGGTGCCCCCAACACCCCTGCCCGATTCATGAAATGTCACGGAGCGTCGGGCTTCTGGAAAGCTCCTACCTGGCTGGACTAACATAATGTCGGAAGGTCGTAGCCTAGATCCAAGCACTGTATTCCAAGGAACGGCTGGTGGCATCGGAATTTAAAATCTTCACCTGGGGATCCCTGGGTGGCGCAGCGGTTTGGCGCCTGCCTTTGGCCCAGGCGCGATCCTGGAGACCCGGGATCGAATCCCACGTCGGGCTCCCGGTGCATGGAGCCTGCTTCTCCCTCTGCCTGTGTCTCTGCCTCTCTCTCTCTCTCTCTCTCACTGTGTGCCTATCATAAATAAATTTATAAAAAAAATAAATAAATAAATAAAATAAAATCCTCACCTTTTCATGATTTATGTACCGTTAGAGCCAGAAGGAACCTGGAAATTGTCTGGTCTGTGCTTCGAGGCTTAGTGACGAGCACCTTGAGGCTGTTACAGGGGAAGGACTGTCACCAGCACGAAGGGGGGCACAGGGTGGCCGTCTTGGGGTAGTGCCTGCTATCTATACAGACAGGCGGCCTTGCTAACTGCTGGCAAGCTGGCAGCTGGGCATCTGGTCTCAGGGGCAAAGACAGTGGGAGGGGATGGGGGGAGGTGGCGGGGGATGTGCCCCAGAGGTCAGGGGAAGGACAAGGCAGGAAGCAGGGACCAGACTCCATGTGGCCATGGGGATGGACGAAGGGACACTGAGGGCCCGGGTGAGAACTGTGACTCCTAAGGAATCAATACCTGGGCTGGAACAGTAACTGGAGTTGAATGCAAACTGGACGATTGCTCACGCGGGTCTTCTCCTCCTCTGCAGGGTTGTGGAAGGCCGCAGTGGGCTGCGGGGGGCCGCAGAGGGCCTCGGCTGACGGCTAGAACCCACGCAAGGACTGCCCCTCTCTAACCTGGATTCTGCTGGAACACGGAGGCTGCTTTCGCGGTAGGAAGGCCCAGC
This sequence comes from Vulpes lagopus, assembly GCF_018345385.1. Classification (NCBI taxonomy): domain Eukaryota; kingdom Metazoa; phylum Chordata; class Mammalia; order Carnivora; family Canidae; genus Vulpes; species Vulpes lagopus. The sequence goes on from NC_054825.1 coordinate 125,955,742, forward strand.
AGGGCTGCAGCCCTGCAGCTGCAAAGGGAAGCCCGCCTGGACGCCTACTACACATGATGCCGCTCTGCATCCTGCAATCTGAGCAAGCTCACAAAGCTCGTGTCTTGTCCTGGAACTTCAGTGGTTCTTACATGGACAGCATTAAAACTCTACCTTGGAGGCACAACATAAAGGTCCGATCCCCAGGTCTGGGGATGGAGCTCTGCCAATCAGCAGCAAGTGACGGCTGTGCTCCCTGCCACTGTGGTGTTACCTCCAGGGTGTCGTCTCGCCTTCTGATTCCCGGCAGGGCATCCTTCCCTGAGTTACCTGGCTGGTGGCCACATGAGCCTACCGAGCACCTGAAATGAGGCCAGTCCAAAAGGAGATGGAGGCTTTGAAACACTGGATTTCAAAGACTTTGTGTACAAAAAAGAAAAGAAAAGAAAAAAAAAAGGTAAACCATCTCAATAATTTTCCATAATGATGGCATGTTGAAATAGTTTTGTGGACATATTGGGTTACATAAAATATACTAGTATAATAATTCCACCTGCTTCTTTTTGCTTTTGTTTTTTATGTGGCCACTAGAACATTTGAAGCCACACATGTGGTCTGTATTACATTTCTGCTAGACACAGCCGCGTTAGAGGCTAGGCTTTTCTGCATATCACGTTCCAATCATCCTTGTTTTCAATTCCATTGTCTTCCAGTTGACGGTGGAAATGAGGTTTCTCTAGGTACCTTGAAAGGTCTCCCTGTGTAGCACTCAGTTGTGTGGCCCAGTTGGCCGGCAGGGAAAGGGCAGCGACTCTGCCCTGTGCTGGTAAGACTTCACAGCATTGGGGCATTTGCCACCTGCCGATGGCAGTAATTGCATTATCTCCAGAATGCAATTAACTGTCAACATTTCTCTTCAACGTTTGCTGTTTTGCTCAGTTTTGCACCATGAGAGAAACATCTGTGCAAAAGCCTATGAAAATGATTAGGGTTTGTTCAATAAATCATTATGTGTCAGGTGCGGTAAGAAGCAAACAGTAATGAAATCCAAAGGAGCCTTTGAGATAGTCTTAGCATTTGGCCCTCTCAGCAGTTTTTGCAGAACTTTTGATTCCATCTCACTTCTAGTGCAAGGAAAGGTACCACACAAAACTTCTTCATGACTTTCAAAGTTATGAGGTACATATATACCCAACAAGGAGGAAAAGAAAATGTCTTAAGATGGAAATAAATCGTAAGTATCGTGTTAGTAATTTAAACACTCAGCAGTTTGTCGATTTATTTATTCACTTAGCGAGTGTTTGGAGGACTCTGGGATACAAAAACAGCCTACAGGATTCATTAAATCCCTGCATCAGTGTCTGGGACATCATGTAGGTTGGTTTGGTTTGGTTTTTAAAAAGCACAAGTTAACCTCTTGAAAGAACCTGCCACAGCATGTTTGATAGGATATTTCGCACTGGGTGGGGCAAGATAACAGTTTGGTTTCCTCCATGTTTCAGACTCTGAGAAATGTTCTTAACATTTCTCATATAGTCACAATGGAGATGATGTGCTCTGTACTGAGGAAGTAGAATCTCCAAGGGGATTAGCTGAAAAAAATAAAGCTGGTATTTTCTACATGAAGCAAAATAAAGTTTCCCTATGTTGTAAGCATTTCTATTATAACAAATGGTGATACTTTTCATAGATCTCCCCAATCCAGATAAAGGACAGAGACACAGACTACGAAATCCCTGGGGTAAGGATGGCAGGAGCAGCTAGATCCTCCAAAATGCCTCTGTCACGTCATGACGCCAACACAAAGAGGATCCTGGGACATGGATCCAAAGCCGGACGTGCCATGCTGGGAGCCCCTGCTATCCCTCAGGGTAAGGAGAATTAGGCTGCTGTACCCAGCAACCCCCAAGCCTTCAGCAACAAAGGTTTATTTGTTGCTCATATGACACGTCGGTCTTGGGGCCTAGCTCCTCATCCTCCTCGACCAAGGACCTGGCTTCACCACCTAGAATGTTGGGAGGCATCACTGATAAAGAATCAGTGGGGAGGAGGGCTCACTGCACACTGGGTCATCATTGCATGTGTCACTTCTTCCACTTCTTGGCTCAAGTCAGTTTCACGGCCACACCTAGCTTCAAGGAAGTGGAGGAGCAACACCCCCACGGATTGTCTCGAGGAGACAAGATGGTTAAATTGGTGCACAGAGATAATGTCCACATTGCTCTATCTCTGGGTTCCATGTCACGTGAGAGCATAGCTCTCCTTCTAATTTTGGCCAGTTTTAGATAGGGCTCTCTGTTAGCTGCGGCCAAAAACGTTTAACTGAGATATCAGTGTTCTGAGAACACCCAATTCTCAAACCAGAAAACGATGAACTAAATGAATTCTATAGTCAGCAAAACACCTTTCAAATATGAAGGAGAAATTTAAGACATTCCCAAATAAATAAAAACAGAGAACTGGTCACTAGCTGATAAACAGAAATTAGATTGTGATTCAAATCCACATGAAAAAAATAGAGCACTGGTAAAGGTCATTACTAGGTAAATATAAAAGACAGTATAAATGTATTTGAGGTTTGTAACTCTTCCATATTATTTTAAAGACAATTTTATGAAGCACTTATTATAAAATCTGTATTGATGGGCATACAAGGTGTAAAATGTGATTTATGTGACAATAACAGCACAAAAAAGGGAGAGGGATAGAGTTATATGGGGACAAGGATTTTGTATGCTATTGTTATTAAATTGATACTAATCCAAGCTAGATTATTAAAAATCAAGATGTTAGTTCTAATTCTCAGGGCAACCACTAAGAAAATAACTAAAACTGTATATGTACTAAAAGAAACATGGAGGAAAATTGAATTAGTACACTCGAAAATATCTACTTAACACAAAAGAAGACAGTAATTAAAGAATAAAATAACAAAAAACAAATGAGTAAAAAACAAATAGTAAAATAGGAGACATAAATTCTATCTTGTGAGTCATTATATTTAATAATTGGAAGAATAGATGGTAAAAATGATCCAACTATATGCTGTGTACAGGAGACACACTTTAGATTCAGACACAAAGTGTTTAGGGTAAAGATGGGCAAAGATACGACAGCAAACAGGGAGAGGGAATAGCTATCCTAACATCAGACGAAATAAGCTTTATAACAAAAACTGTTCATAGAGACAAAGGAAAATATTTTGTAATGGGAATAAAGCCAATCCATCTGGAAGATATAGCAATATGAACTTATATACACCTAACAACAGCGTCCCAAAACTCATGTGGCAAAAATGGACAGAATTACAGGGAGAAAGAGACAATTCAATAATGATAATAATAGTTGGAGACTTGGAAACCCCACTTTTAAAAATGAACAGAACCACTGAGCAGACGATAAATAGGGAACTAGAATACTAGAACAGCTGCTATTCCTGGATAAGACAACATGGATTGTAGGGATTCAGAATGGATATAACAAATACATCATAAAATGAAGACCCCTGAGAAGATGGTATCAAAAGCAGTTTTGAAGAAACTGAGTTATTGAAAACTCTTAAAAAGAAACTAAATGTAGGTTAAATTAGCTGACAAAGATAAAATAATCTATGCATCTATAGATCATACTAAAAGCCTCTCAACTAAGAGAATTTCATTGCAATTAGAAAAAAAAATCAGAAAGAGAAAAGCAAAAGCTCCTATAGAAATGTCAGAGTCCTTTCTATACTGCTTCAAGAAAACAGAATAAATTTTCACCAAAAAAAAAGTCAAGCCAAATTTTTTTCAGAAAATTTTGAAAGAGGGACACCTGAGTAGCTCAGTGATTGAGCTTCTGCCTTCAGCTCAGGCAGTGACCCTGGGATCCTGGAATCGAGTCCTGCATTGGGCTCCCCACAGGGAGCCTGCTTCTTCCTCCACCTGTGGAGAGAGACAGTCTTGGTACTTGACTTCTCTTCTACTTGGTAGTTTGGGCATCCTTCCTGAGGAGTTCGTTTACTTTATTAGCAGGGGACATTTGGGGCTTTAACCATATTTGGGGGTTTTGAGGAAGCTAAGGAAATTTATAGGATTGCGATAATTAGACCTACACGTGCATTACTTATAGCAAACCCGCTGCTGAGGGAGGTACCTGTAGGCCGGCAAGTCCTCACAGGCCACCTCTGGGTTGGCACGGGACACCACCTTCCGGCAACAGAAGAGCAGGATGGGGTCTGTATCCATGCCTGTGGGTTACATTCTTCCCTAAAACTTCGAGGACACGGGCTTCCCTACAATATGAGTGCTAACGTCTGTCTGTAGCAATAAGAACAGCAAAAATACAAGCTATATTTCATGATCAGAGGAAGAGACATTTATCAAAGACCCAGAACAGAAGGGTGTTTCCAGGTTTTTCAAAGGTTGTGAAAGAATAAACACGAGATGATGAATAACGCATCCTGCTCAAACAGTTTCTGGAAGCCCTCTTTTGGAAATAATATCACTCATATTTTTAGCCATGCAAAACAGATTTCCCTGCCTCCCAGTTTTCAGAAAGAATATCTCATTGCATTTTAGTGATTTTAGATGCTATTACTTATTATCCTTTAATAAATCAATCAACACAGTATCAGAACATTTAAACATCCAAGCTTACTTTTATCCGGACAATTTTAACCTTATCAAAGCTTGTATCAGTACGAGATTTCTTTGGCCTCTTCGGTGTCCAAATTTACACTTATTTCACATCACTTGTTCATCATCTTCTATGGGTCTCCGAACACATTTAAAGCGATCTTTGAGAGCTCGTTTCCATAAAAACTGCATAAAATGTAAAAAACAAACAAAAAAACCCACAAAAAACCTTCATCTTCAAGGAGATTGGAATGATCTCAGACAAACAATAAAATCTTTATCACTCTTGGGCTTGAAATTATTTTCACATCAGAGTAGTAGAAATAACATAACTATCCTTCCACTTACCTTCACAACAATCTTGCGATGCTGCTGTAGAAATCATAATCCCTAAATGATAACTAAGGAAACAGCCAGAAAAATAAAAATTAGTTCCCCGATGCCACCTAGTTATTGTGTGAATATGCTGGCTCTTAAACCTGGATTTTTCTAATTCCCCACATTGGATGTTTTCGGCCATAGTTGCTGTCTCTGCAGTACGTTCCACTTTTCCTCTGGGCTCTAGGGAGGAACCAACAACTGGCTCAGGTGGATATTCATTGATGCATTTTCTTAAAATTGTTTTCTCTATCACCCCCTGAAATCCCCTTTGGCGACAACTGCAGCGTTCCTTCCCCAGGTAGGTGCGGGGCGTGGACTGTTTCACACAGAAGGCTGGGCTTGCCTAGGAAGGAGGGGACACGGGAAGGGCCCATTGAGCCGAGGTGGGTCATTGCTGTTCCGGAAGGAGAGTGTCCTAACGGCAACGGAGAGCTTCCTGTTGCCTGTGCTGGGCCGCAGACCCTTCCTGCAGCAGGTGCATCTGAGCAGCGGTGGGTCTGAGGGTGGGAACACCAGGCCAGGGCGTAGGGACAGCCCTGGGAAATGGGGGGCGGCGGCAGGGGTCCCGAAAGTCGCGCAAGACAGGAGCCCGCCCCGCTGTGGAGGCGTGGGGGGCGCAGGGATCCCCAGGGAGCTCCGCTGCGGTCCAGTGTGGATTGGTCACGTCGCGGCTCGCGGGGAGCTTCTGTCCTTGGCTCTGGCCCTAGGGCAGAGGTCCTCAGGCTCTCTGGGCACCCCTCCTCTGGGCGCAGAACTTCGGGCGCTGGCCTGTCTTTGGGCGGCGCGGCGGGAAGGTTGGGGGTTCTCACAGGTTCCGTGGACGCCCCGGCTGCGGCCCGAGCTGGCCGTGTGGCCGGCGGGTCCTCCCGGAGCCCAGAGGGTGCGGCCTTCTTGGTGAGCGGGATTGGGGGCCAGGCCAGGAGGGCCTCTGGGCCCCGGTGGGCGAGGAGAGCAGGCAGGCGGTTGGGCTCCGTGACGGCGTGGACCGCATGGGCCGCAGCGCTGGGCTCAGTGGGCAGTCGGGCCAGCGCTGGCCTCCTCAGGGCCGTGGGGCCCCAGAAGCTCCACCGCCAGCTTGCCTGGCCTGGTGCCCGGCGCTTGGGCCCTGCCCTGGGTCTCAGCTCGGGTCACTGCCCCGGCCAGGGCGCCACCCTCCCGTCTGCGCTGAGCCGTCCTCATCCGCCCTCATCGGCCCTCACTGGCACTCTCCCGCTTCTGGGCTTTTCCATTCTGTTCCCCACCCCCCCCCACCCCCCCCCCCCCCCCCCCCCCCCCCCCCCCGCCTGCCCCACTCCCGCCCTCCCGCGTTGCCTCCTGCTGCTGCTGCCTGCCCCCCCCCTCACCAGGCCGCAGGCACAGGGGCAGGCTCACATCCGCCACCTGCCAGCCGGGACCGCAGGCGTCTGGGAAGCTGCCCAGGGGATGACGCGTCAGTCCCTGGTGCACTGGCGGCCCTGGGCCATCCCCTCCTGAGCCCCAGCGCCTTGCAGAGGGGCGGGGAGCAGCCTGGGTGTCGCTGGGTCCCCCCTCCTGAGCCCCAGTGCCTCGCAGGCTGGTGGTGAGCAGCCTGGGCATCCCTGGGTCCCCCCTCCTGAGCCCAGCGCCCCGCAGTTCTGCAACCCGAGGACCGGGTGGCAAGGACCGAAGCTCTCCGGAAGCCACGATGTGGCTGATCCAGCCTGGAGCTCCCCGGGGGCCCCCACGGCTGGGCGGGCTCCTGTCTCCCATGACCTTCGGGACTCCCTGCCGCTGTGCCCCATTTCCCAGGCCACACCGGGTCTCGGAGCCCCTCCTGGAAGCTGCTGGCAAACTGAAGTGTTGCTCAGGCCCCTCTGCCCTGAGGGGACGGGCAGCAGGTAGACGTGGCCCAGGGCTGAGTGTGGGTGGCTCAGGCGCCCTGGCACCTCCCGCAGGCTGTGCGGTGTGGGTGCCCTTGGTCTCCTTAGGCCCAAATGTGAAGCTGTGCACATCCCTCGCCCTCCTGCCTGGCTGGGCCTGTGGATGCGGTGGGCAGGCCGCAGCCTTCCTGTGGCCCTGGTGCCAAGACCTCCCTGGCCTCCCTTCTCCCCGCATTAACTGCCGGGGGGACACCCACCGATGGGGGGGCTGTGCCCATGAGCTCTGCACACAGAAGCCTCAGACACAGCCCCACCCCCCTATGCCCTGCACCTGGGTGGGCAGCGTGACCCCCTGAAATAAATAGGCCGCTGACCCAGGAGCCGCCGGGGGCCTTCCAGCAGGTGGGCTCTGCCACATGTTTTAAACCCACATATGATCCGTAGGAGCCGTTCAGTTAAACCCAGACTAGGAACCCTCTCCTATGGCAACTAGACCAGACTTATCCAAATAATCAGAATCAGGAAAAACCAAAAAGGGCGCAGAGACTCTGAGACCAAACGAAATTGAAGAGACAGTGAAACGCCACGAATGATCCTTGGCTAGATCCCATAGCAGAAGCTCCATTTCAAGGACATTTTTGGAATAATTGGGGACATGGGCATATGGGTACATCTATCCTCCTGCAGTGGTTGTGGATGACACCACGTAGGCACCGCTAGTTTCCTTGGGCATAACAGCGCTATTGTGCTTACAGAGGAGGCACCTCCCGGCACAAGGCTGCCCAGGGAATGGCCTCGGAAACTTGTTTTCTGTTGCCATAGGCTCAGCCAAAGCAAATAAGTATGAACCACAAAAAATAACTGGGGCAAAATATCAACAGTTAGAGAATCTAGGACGGAGACTCCTAACCATCAGGATTTTGCCCTCCTCCCAGAGGGCACGTGGGAGGTTTGGAGAGGCTGTGGTCCTCGTGGCTGGGGGGGAGGGATGTGCGGAACATCCCGCGGTGTGAGGACAGCGCCTCCCCGCCTCCACCACCTGGGCCTCGGTGCTGCCAGCGTGGGGAGCCCTCGCCCCAAGACTTCAGGTGGAGGGCGGCGTGCATGGGGCATTCCTACAACCTCGGTGCCCACATGACAATTCCCCAAATAAAAGCTGAGAAGACAGTTAGCCCTAAAAATGACCAAGAGCTTGCTTGCTTGCTCTCTCTCTTTTTCACCCACAGACGGACATTCTCAGACATCATCTACGTCTTCCCTGCTACAGGAGACACAACGTCATACACCCTTGCTGGGGGAATCGGGGTAATTATCTACCACGGGCCTCAGTTTCCCTCCCACCTGTGTGTGTGAGCACGGGCCAGGGAACGCTAAGCGACTTCGCAGGTCTCTTTATCAGTTAAGCGTCTTTCATGAACACCTCGAGGGACACAAGTGCGTAAAGTGCACACACGATCCAGGTGAGCATTATCCACTACGTTCTATTTGTCTCACTTTCATAACCATGAAGCCAAAGGTCAAAATGTAACTGGATAAATACATATTTGCTTATATGTATGCAAAGAATCTCCGGAAAGAATCTTTAATAACATCAGCAGCTTCTGGGGAGGAAGATTAGGTACCGAGGTAGCTAGGGGATGGAGGTGGGAGGGAGACTTCCATTTATATCTTATTGTAGCTTTTGAATTTTGAACTATGTGAATATGTGACTTGTTCAAACAGAAAATGTAAATTATTATTTTAGGAAGGATGTCATACTAGAAACAACAACAATGCTTAAATTCCAGTCTGGCTTTCAATGGTTACTAGCTCCAGACACAGAGTACTATCCCTTTTTGAGTCTGAGTGGTAAAAAAAGTATATATATATATATATATATATATATATACATATATATATGTATATGTTGTAGGAATGCCCCATGCACACCGCCCTCCACCTGAATATATATATATATATATATATATATATATATATATATATATATATATATATGTGTGTGTGTGTATATATATATATTCCCTCTCCCACTCTGGAAATTCTGATTCTATCCACACATAATAAACATTTCTTGAAAATACAGAAAGAGAATGGAAGGATGGAAAGGAGGAAGGAAGGCAAGCAACGCTCCAGTGATGATAGCACTGAGGGAGGTGTGGTCACATCCTTCTTTCTGCGCATTACATCCCTTAAAGACTCAACAGGACACATAAGCTTCCAAACCGCTTTGAGGGAGACACAGAAAGATGATGGCAGAGAGACATAGAAGACCTCAGAACGTACAGCTCCAAGTGTGAATCCTAATGGAGACTACGGGCTTTGGGTGATAATGATGTCCATATAGTTTCACCCACTGTAGCAGGTGTCCCACTCTGGTAGAGGACATTCACAATGGGGGTGGCTATGCCTGGGGGGGGGCAGGGGTTTGTGTGAAACCTCTGTACCTTCCTCTCAATCCTGCTGTAAACCTAGAACTGCTCTAAAAAGAAATATATATATATAAATATATATATTTTTAATAAATATATATAAATTAATAAATAAATTATATATATTATATATAAATATATATATAAATTAATAAATATATATATTTAAATATATATATATTTAAAAATGCAAAGGAACACACAGAGAGTCAGAGAAGGCAACAAAAAAGAGCAGAGACAGAGACAGAGAAGGAGAGAGATGGAGGGAGAGAGGGAAGAAGGAGGAAGCGGGGGTAGAGAGAGACCAAAGATAAGAAAAAAACAGGGACTGACAGATGAGACAAAGCTAAAGGAACAAAATCAGAGAGAGAGAGACCAGCTAGAGACAACGAGACAGAGAGAGAGAAACAGACATGGGTGGATAGAGAGACTGAGGGGAGGGGAATGGGGCATACAATTACCGGACAACTCAAAGCTATTATTTTAAGATGGGTGGAGGTGAATGGCATGGCACCATGTGTCACTTACAAAGCCACAGCCGTCCTCGTCCAGGAAGGGGTAGGCCTGCAGCAGTGCGTTGACCACATCATTGTACTGCTGGGTGCTGGGATACCTGTTGTGTGCAACGAGGACATTTTTCACTTCAAGCAGCCTGCATTCCTGCCTAGGAGTCCAAATTGTACTCCCTTTCCTTCATAACCTTCTGTACAACAATGGAGACCTTCAAATACAATGTTGACAATTGTAATTGATCAATGGGCAACGTTGGGCTTATTACCAACACGTCATCCAAAATCTGAAGAGTTTTGGCTCCCAATGAGTTCTACTCCTCTCTGAAAACAGAGCCCCTCCCAAACCAGCAAGGATGGCCCGTTATTACTCACAGTGAGCCTTCCAGATACTTAGTCATGTCGGCTTGGAGAAACTCAATGATCCTTATCCTCACGCTGTGATCGGGACACTTGTGTTCTGCTAACATGCATTTGACATCATAGGGAAACTCTGGCAAAACGTAAGACTTAGTCCACTGCAATGCTTTATTCCTTGCTAGAACATGTTTCACATTCCTTCTGTTAAATAAAAACAGAGAGTGAAATTCTATTTCAAATAGATGCAATTTGTGAGTTCTCTACATCCCAAGAACTTATAATATAAACCACTTTCCTGAGGTCTAAATATGGAATTCATCAATCCATCTTGCCTCTACTATCTATCCACAAATGTTTGCGGGCTCATTAGGTATCTCTGTTTTCTTTCCCTTTGTACACACATAAATATTTGTAGTTCTGGAAAGAAAATGTCTTAATAAAAGAGACTGCGGAGTAAGGCCTAAAGTTGGAAAGAAGATTGAGCCATACATCTTGAAGAGGGAATATGTGACGTAGAGCTCAAAACGGAACAAGATATCCAACTAAAAGAGTTAGTTGCAACTAAGCAAAGCAGATGAGGCATACAATTAAAGTCTCAGCACCTGATTAAGAAAATCCTTCTAATTGATGTACTCTCTTGCTGTTTACAGTGAAATACAAGATCCGCTTAATTTAGTTGGTCTTTGGCCATGTTAATAAGGTAAACTGAGTTTCTAAATTAAAAGTACATATCAGATACTTACATTAGATGAAATTTCTACAAAAGGTTACAGAAAACTATGGCTACAGAAGGCAGATGAAGCTGATCAGTGTTTTCCTGGGGCTGGAGATCGGAGTGGGGACCGCAAAGGGGGGTAAGGGAGTTATTCAAGGGGATGGAAGCATTCCCAAATGGACCGGGACAGTGGTCACACAGCTGTGAAATCTGCTAAAAAGAACTGAGCTGTGTATTTGAAATAGATGAACTGCACGTTAGGTAAATGATACACTAAAGCTATTTATATAATTAAGTATCAGAACCACTTTGAAAACCTTAAGGCTAGCTACTGATGGTTAAGTGTGTAAAAAGAAGAATCTATTGTAAAATTTCCACACAAGTTACCAGAGGCAATAGGCTTGCCTTGGAAGGGAAGTGAAGTAGTAGAGGCAAGCCAAGTAGAAGACAAAGAACAGAAGGATTTCCGGAATTAGCCTAAGTAGGTTCGTTTTCTGGCACACCCATGGAATCCTTAGTTGTCCAAACAAAATTCTGATGAGTTTTGAAAGGCCAGGCTTCCTTTAGAATCTGAGGTCCTATGTTATCAGAGTGCGTGAGGCATTAGGAAGCGTGGGGGATGAAGAAGAGAGGAGAAAGCCCTCCCCTCCCCTTTCATGATAAGCTCTCTCCTTTAGGCCTCTTTGGCAGCCCCACGTCAACGGGGAAATGTCCTGGCTAAAATAAGCACGTGGGTAATTTCATACTTGATCCAGGGCAGCAGTAGGCAGTTCCCCGACGGAATCTGTGCTGCAGCCAAGCTACTCCCAGGATGTTTCTGTCTCATTTTTTTCGGTCGTTCGGCCAACGGTGAGCGTGACGACGTCTACCAAAGGCCACTTAGTCTTCTGCAGGTTTCCTTTCCTTTTTCCCATGATCTACCCTTTACCAAGGCGGATGTTGTCGGCTGTGTTTTGTGCCTTCCCATGTTTTTAAAAGGTGCGGTAACTGCACTGGTGTTAAACTCAGTTTCAGTACATTTTATCTCCTTTTCCCCAGGAGTTTCTAGTAGCTAAGTTAGCTGCCCGACACCTTTACGCCTTTGAGGTCGCTCTCTCTTCAGTCCTGCATCGGGGTAACTTTAGTATTCCCGTGCGATCAGAGAGGGCTTCGTACAATGTTCACCTTCTTCTTCTATGTGTTTTTTCTCTACGTCTCTTCTCCTCAAAGTAAGAGTAGCGACTACAGCGCATGGTGTTATGTTTGTCAAATGCCCTAAACGTAGCGAGACACATCCAAGCTCTGTCAAACCTAGATATTCCATCTTCAATTAACAGCATCATTAGGCAAAATCAAGGGACATCCAATTTTTTTCTTTACATTACAGCACTTTAACAAGGTTAAGTGGAAGTGAGGGGAATGCAAGTCAGGCTAACTAATTCAAGTCCAAACAAATACAGCACAAGCAAAGGGACTCATCAGAAATTAAAAATATGCTCCAGTTTGGGAGCAGATAACTGCTCGCATACTCATTTCACATCCACAAAATGGCATTTGCATTGGATCAAAAAATCTTTACTGTGAGGTTAAAATTATTCATCTTGTCTTTACTGAGGTACGGTTGAGCAGGATACCAGCAGAAGTCACCCTACAGCAAGTGCGGGGAGCAGAAAGTATTCCCAAACTGAGAGGACACTAATATTTCTGTTCCCACCTCAGTGTCAGTGCTCTTAGACAAGATCCACCAAACAGCACACCACCGATCCAAGGGATCTCAATCCTGGGTATCCAATAAAATCAACCAGAAAGATTTTAAAACAAAGTTAATGGCTAGGATTGATCCGAGTTTAAACGAATCAAAGTCTACTGAACTACTCAGCTTATATGTAGAGTTTATATTTGTAATAAAAAAAAACCTTATAATACCGTCGACACATCTGATAAACGACAGTGTCGTTATTGCAATATGCCCTAGTTTTTAAAAACTGAGATGAGGTTCTCATGAAAAGGCTCACTGAATCTGAAACTTTGTCTAACTTTTTTAGTTCTCTTATCTTTAAGATTTTTTTAATCTAAAATTGACTTCATTAACATATACTGTAGCATCTGTTTCAGAGGTAGAATTTAGAGATGCATCGGTTGTATGCAACACCCAGAGGTCACTACTTCAAGAAGAATGAAAGTTATCTTAATTTTGCAGACAGTAGTGGGAGGGGGAGCATCACCTACCATAAGGAAGATAGCTCCAGTAAGAACAGGTGAGGATGAGCCCCAGCTCTCTAAGGAAAGATTTCAAGACACAGAAGACAGCGGTGGAGCCTTGGCAGTGAGCACAAGAGACATAGGTGTCACCCGGGAGAAGGGACTATTTCTTTTATCTCCAGCATAGATAACGTTGCCTTAATGGAATCACTGCACAATGACTGGTGGAAGGGTGCATGGACGGCTGAGTTCTATTTGGTCTCAACAGTATTGTTAACATTTCAGTGGCTCCTCACTGCATTCATACCTCGGGAATCCAACTCACCATCTGTGCTCCACGTATGTCCCTCGTGTCACACCCATCCTAGCCTTTCCTTAATCTCTTGCACATTAATCTCTTCCCCGTCACTTTATAAGACTGCTTCCTCAAAAGTCAATAATGATTTCCTGATTTACAAATCCACAGCCTTTTAACACCAGCCTTTTTCAAGATATTTCTGACCACACTTAGCACAAATGACCACTTCTGCTCAGCCCCCTTTTCTCTCTCATTTTCCTACACACTATTTTACTTGCCTCCTCTCTTTCTATCTCTCCCAGAACCCATTTATTTTATTTGCTCACTTACTCGTCCTTTATCTTCTGTGTGAGTTTACACATGGCTTGGTCTTTGCCCTCTTAAGCCTCAGTATTGATCTACGCTTTCTCCCTCATAGAGCTCGTCCATCCCCCGTGGCCTCAGCTCTGAGCTATACATGGAAGGATTGTAAATCTATCATCAATAATTTCTTTTCCATGTGTCATCCTATTTCTCCAGAAATTTGTACATTATTAATTTCATGATCAACATGTCTGAAATAATTTATAATCTTTTCATTTCAAAGCCAGTTTTCCATTTGCTATTGACTGAGTTGTGTCTCTCCCACCAACCTTCTGTATGTTGAAGACCTAATCCCCAGTGAGGCTGTAGTAAAGATGGGACCTTTACAAAAATAATTAAGGTTAAATGAGCCCCTGATATATAGGATCAGTGTTTTTGTAAGAAGAGGCATCAGATCACACACTGTCTCCATCGTATTGGCCATCTGCAAGCCAGGAAGAAAGTTCTCCCCAGAAACCAAACTGGCTGGAACCTTCATCTTGGACTTTCCATCCTCCAGAATGTAAGACATGACTCTGCTGCTTAAACCACCCAGTCCATTTGATTATGGCAGCTGAGCTGACCAAGATACCATTTCAATTTCCCAGTGTCTTTCATTGTATCTTTCCCTTAGCAACTCAGACTTAACCCTTCAGTGTCGTCATTCTCCACATCCGGGCATTGTGAAAACTTCTTTACATCTTATCTCTTGTATTTGCCTCCACTGTTCACATGACCACATCTTTCCAGGCATTCACCACTCAAACGTGGACTACTTTGATGGTTGACCAGCAGAGTTCTGCTTCAGGAATGCCCTAATTAGCTCCGACTGGACGAACTATCCCATGAATAATAACTGTTAGCATGGACAAAGTACAAAAACAAACAAGCAAACACAAATTATCTGAAAACGCCAGAAAGCAGAAAAAAAAAAAAAAAGCAGGCAGATTCTAAAGAGAATCTACACTTGGAAGAAAAGGAAGACGTGGAATGTGTCTCATTTTTATGACTTTTGCCCTGAAGGCAGGCCTCCGGCAGTGCTGCTCAGCCTCTGATAGAAAACCTGCTGTCTCCCTGGACTACCCAACTACTGGACGGAGTTTGGGCAACCTCCTGTCTGGGGAGGGAGAGGACAATCTTAGCTAATATGAGGGAACTACAAATTCTGTGGATAAACTGTCCAAATGTTTGGTTGACCCAGAAGCACCCGTGTCCACAGCCCAGCTAAGAATAAAAGAACTAATCCTGGAGACAGTTTTCAGTTCGAGTACAACCAATTTCATTGCTTTCTTCAAACAAACTAACCAACAATCAACACTGTTTGAATATACAGAATCAAGTCACAATGTCTAAGATACAATCCAAAGTTATGTAACATAAAGAAACAAAGGAAAACTCCATAAAAATGCAATGCAGTCTCAAAAGTAAAAACAATGAACAGAGCATGATGCTAAGATGATCCAGATGTCCATGAGGACTTTAAGACCGCTAGTATAACAATGTTCAGTGACTTAAAGGAAAATATGCTAAAATGTTTAAAATAATAGGACATTATAAATTTTGAAATAAAAGAAAATGTACTAGAGAGGATTAATGTAGAATTGAAATTATATAAAGAAGACTCAGTGAGCTTGAAGGCAGAAATAATCTTATTCAAAAAATAAGCAAAAAAGAGAGTGAAAAATAATAAGGTAATTGTTCATTTTTAAAATTCTAAATTTGTCCCTCTAGATAGTCATAAAGCCTTCTCCTCTTGATCATCTATCTCATTTTACATAAGCACTGAGATCACCATGTCCATCAGCAGAGCAGCCAGCTGGAGCTGGTTAACGGCTTCCGTGTTTACTCTTTGACCTAAGACATAACCCAGCGACCCAGTATGCTGGACCAGTCATGCTTGACATAGTAACCATGCCCGAGAGGAAGAAGCAAGTTGAGTCCTAGGCCCATGGCTCCTGGTCTACTTGAATGGCCATAGTAAACTATACCAACTCCAAGCTGGCTATCTGAGGTCTGGACACATTCAAAATGCTGTCGACAATGCTATGTATTTTTTTGTGTGTGTGACAATGCTATTCAGAAGTAACATCTCTTTGTAGTTTGCAGCTCCCAGATTCCTATAGAGAAGCTCTTCCTAAGACACAATTGTCCTGTAATGACAATATAATGGATGCCCAGGTGGAGTATCCATAAGAAAACTCTCTCCAGAAGGGACGTCTGGGTGGCTCAGCAGTTGAGCATCTGCCTTCGGTTCAGGGCATGACCCCGGGGGTCCCAGGATCGAGTCCCACATTGGGGTTCCCACAGGAGCCTGCTTCTCCCTCTGGCTGTGTCTCTGCCTCTCTCAGTATCTCTCATGAATAAATAAATGCAATCTTAAAAAAAAAAAAAAAGGAAAAAACTATCTAGAGAGAAGACAAGATATATAAACACAAATTAGAGCTGGGAAGGAAGCACATGGCATGGATAGTGGGCTATTGCTGGCCTCCTACATTTGTCTTAATCACATAACAAATTTTGCCCTAATTTGATGAACCCTTGATCTATCCACTTCAATGGTTGTCTTTGAAGCAGTTTCTTCTGAAGGACACTGACTTGTCTGTGACTTAACGGCCACCGTGGCGTCTACAGTGGAGCTCAGCTGTCCCTGGGCTAACGTGATCTGATAACTGTACGTCATGCATGAGCCACATGGAGCTCAAATACCCAAGAACCAGCATTTCTAGGGACTATTCTGTGTCTGTAAAAGAATTAGAAATACCTCAGGGACCGAAAGCTTGCTGCCATTAGTCATAAGCCACTGTGGAAATTCCGCTGCAAATCTAAAAGTCCCATGGTCTAAAGACCAAGCGTGTGGTAAAGGTGAGGCTTCGCCTTCAATACCTGACCATACTAGATGTTTTGCCTTTTGTGATTCATCATGCAAACTTCACCCTGTCTCCAACTGTTGGAGGCACGATACTCTCCCTGTTTCCTTACAGTGCAACCCGTATGCTGCGTGTCGTGGGCGATTCGGGATTCTCCCGATCCTAGCAAGCAGATACTATGCATTGCACGGGTAGTAAGGCCAGCGGGGACTGTGTTCCTCTCTTCGACCAATAACATCTTCAGTATCTGCTCTCCCTGAGGATAGAATGACTGCTGCTTCTTTCTAAGGGAAGGTCTGAGCCTGGCCCATCCTTGAATAATCAGCCCTTTGGTTTCCTGGAACTCTCCAAGAAGAGGAAAATAACTATGATTTATTAACATATCTGAATGTAAAAATGTATGTTTGGAAGGAAAAGCCTGGAACTAGTCCCTGCAATAAAGCCTCATCCAGAGCTAGTGAGCGCTGGCAGTTCTTTTTCCCCCTGAAAGCAGGTAGCCTTCCTTTAGGGAGAATGTAAACTCTTGAACCCCCAGACCAAAAAGCTTCAGTGTTTCTTTACAAATTAAAAAATCTTAAGAGTCCCAAACTGTTGCTTCCAGTGTAGGTGACTCTCATATTCGAGGAAATTTTTTCATTCTCCTTTTGTTCGTCTCCACAAATAAAGCAGGTGATGGGGTTTTTAGATTCTGTGAATGAAAATAAAATTCATGGTGTTTAACTTCTGAATATCCCAAATTTGAATTCATCATCATAATAATGAGGACCACTCATCAGATGGTCCAATTTTGTGCTGTGTTATCATCAGCTATTATCCAATGTGAATTCTCAGATCCAGCCAAAAATCAAGCCTTCTGGATTTCCAGAACACACTACCCATGTGTCTGTGGTGCTTTCTCTCGCCCAGAAAGCCCTGTTTCCCTCATTCTTCTAGGCTCATCTTAAGCCCTCTCTTCAGCTGGACTCTTGCCCACCTTCTGGCTTTCAGCTGGTCTTCCTTGTCCGAATCCCCCACATGGCCCTGAGAATTTGTTGAGTAGAACAGTTTGCAACAAAAATGTTGTAAAAAAAAAAAAAAAAAAAAAAAACTTAGAAGCATTTGAGAGAGAGATAAAATATTTTTTTTAACTTTTTTATTTATTTATGATAGTCAGAGAGAGATACAGAGAGACGCAGAGACACAGGCAGAGGGAGAAGCAGGCTCCATGCACCGGGAGCCCGACATGGGATTCGATCCCGGGTTTCCAGGATCGCGCCCTGGGCCAAAGGCAGGCGCCAAACCGCTGCGCCACCTAGGGATCCCGAGAGATAAAATATTAAAAGTAATGTTCTATGACAGATAAAGATGGTCTTTTGTTCCATACACTTTTGTTTTCCCACAGAAAAGTGATAGCTTTCCAAGAGGAGAGTTCCATTATATTAAAAATAGCCCACCGATCTCAAAGGAACCATGGACTAGCAAGGCACCAAGCCAACGTGCCAGCAAAAAGAAGCGCTGTGTCACTGGGTCCTGATGTTTGAGATACGAAAACTAGTGGGGCCCAAATGCAAGAGGGACAGACCTGGGATAGAAGTAGAGTCCTCTGTAAACACAGAATGTATCTGAGATTAGACTGAGGCCCTGGAGAGTCAGCAAATGATCCAACACACCCCTCTTCCCCCAACCAAGCCTCCCACAGAAGCTCTTCTGGGTCTCACCCGGCTTCTGCTGCATCCCATGTGGCTTCTCTACAGAGCCAGGGGCAGAGTTTGCACCACACTCAGCTGAATCCTGGTTGACTTTCAGACCCATGGTCATTTCATCCATCATCCCTGCTTTTTCAGACTTCAGAGCCCAAATGGCACCCTTCTCCAAGCGCACCTGCCTACGGATAACCTGCTGCCTTCAGGAACTGCGACAGCTGTCAGTCTTATGAACTACTATGGCTCCCTGGTGCTCGATTAAGATTGAAGCCCAGATGGGCCACTCTTCTGTGAAGGATGTCCAGTGGGGCTGCAGGCCTGGGTCTTCACATCTGCGGTACCCCCAGGGGTAGTAGTACCCCCATTGGAAGAGAAAACAGTGGCAAATACTATCCTCTCCAGGGACTGGAGAGCAAGACTGGGCCCCACCAACCACTTTACACTGAGATCTCCTCTTCATCCCCTTCTTCTCCATATCCAGGCTCACAGACTCCACTGGCGGTAGAGGCGGCCGGACCAGCCTGGTGGGATCAGCTCTGAACCTGGGCCGCACGGGCTGCAGCAGCATCTGAAAGCTGGAATGTTCTCGGAACATAGAAGGACAGAAAGGAAGCCAAGAACCTACTGTCATCTTAGCCCAGAAAAGAGAAGGATGTGCTAACCTGTATCTTCGAAACAGTGAGCACCTTTCCCTGAGTCCAAGAGGACCAGAAGCATCCTCGGGGGCCTTAGCCAGAACCCTGGAGCCCCCCTGCCTGGACCCGGGTGAGCCGCTCGTCAGCTGGGAGCAGAGGGCGCCTCGGTTGGGGAAGCACAGGCCCGGGAGCCTGGCAGGTGGCCCGCACCTGCCCCCGTACCTGCTCTGCACCTGCCCCCGCACCTGCCCTGCACCTGCCTCTGCACCTGCTCCTGCACCTGCTCCTGCACCTGTCCCCGCACCTGGTCCACGCATGCCCCCCACCTGCCCCCCCACCTGCTCCCACACCTGCTCCCACACCGTCCCCGCACCTGCTCCCGCTCAGCCCACAGAAGGTTGGCTCTGCGTTCTCCGTGCCTGGCGGCAGCTTTTCCTATTTCCAAGCTGCAGGCCCCACCCCTGCCGTTTAGAGGGCCAGGCCTTGGGGGGTTCGGGCAAAGCAGACCCCAGAGGACGTGGAGAGAGGCGGCAGGAGCATGGGCAGTGGGACGGACCGATGGGCTCCTGCGACATCCTCCCACCTCCGGCAGCCGCGGTGACAGTCAGAGGCCCAGGGCCTTCGGGCCCTGCTAATCACACAACTGTCCTCCCCTTGCTCAGGTCCTCTGGGCATTGGAAGACACACAAACATCCAGAAACTTCCAGCCTCGACCTTTAAGGTTTCTCCTCACTGGCAGGACCGTCCCAAAAACTCCCGATGATCCCACAGGGCTCCCCTGTCGAACCCCTCCTCTGCGTGTGTGTCCCTCATTCCTACAGAAGCAAAGGTCACGACACATCACCCACTCGGTGGCTGCAGATGGGCCCAGACCACGTGCAGTGCCGAGGCGGCGGCGACCGCCACCCGGGACCAGGGGCCGAGGGCGGCTTTAGGGACGTGGTCTTGGAGTCAGTGGCTTCGGGAGCCTGGCAGCGCACAGAGCAGCGCACGTGCCCAGGGCAGCGGCAGTGGCGGCTTCTTCTTCTTCTTCTTCTTCTTCTTCTTCTTCTTCTTCTTCTTCTTCTCTTTTCTTTTCTTTTTCCTGGTGGGGCGGGGGGAGCGGGTGAGGGTATGAAATTCATTTCTCCCAAATGCCGGTTGAATGTGCTTCATGGGCCGCGACCTCCGGTGACCGGTGCTCCTGGCCGCGCTCCCCGGGGCCTGCTGGGCCAGGTCCCCGCTGTGTAGCTTTACAAAATAACCATCTTCCACCTGTAAGGACCCGGGCCACCCAACTTGTGACTGTCGCGGAGGGTGGGGCTCAGCGGCTCCCTGGGAGCAGAGAGAACTGGAACTTCCAACAAAAACTCTGGGTTTCTTCCTCAGGTGGTTGCGTTGCCCAACTGCTGCTCTCCTGGGATGCGTGTGACCTTAATATGTAAAATAGGGGAGGGCCTGGGGCTGGAGAGGGAGAGCCTGGGGCCGGGGTGGGGAGAGGTGGGCCCCGGGGCAGGTGGGCCCGAGGGTGGTGGGCCTGGAGGGAGGTGGGCCCCGGGGGTAGGTAGGCCTGGACCCTGGGGGAGGCTTAGCTGCTGGGGCTGCAGGCCAAAGGCGAGAGGGCAGCCCAGGGGCGGAGCACAGTCTGCGAGGTCTCCTGCTCAGAGGCGCAGCTGCTCCTGACCTTGAGGGCTTGCAGGACCCTGGCCAATGGCCGGCAGCTGCTGCCCTTGGTCCCTGAGCTCCTGCCCGATGGCAGCGGCTCTGGCCTGAAGCGACGATATGGCCTATTCAGGAAAACTGGCTACACATGTCTGGGCTCCTGTAAATCTGTGTCCCTCGTTACAAAACAGAGAGACTATGCCCCCCGGGCCAACAGGCCTGCTGTGACTATAAGATGAGGATATTGAAGCTTATAGACACTATAAAGGGCCCACTCTGGCTTGACTATGGCCTATTTTCTTATGAGAGTGGACATCCCTCCTCTCAATGACGGGACATCTTAAGAAAAGCACATGTTGCTGGGCAGCTGAGAAGCATATGCATGGTCACTGGTGCCCGATGCACACAGGCCGCGAGGCCTGGCAACACCATGCGGGCTGCCACAACTCTCGCGCCACATCCTACGTACGACTGTCCTCAGGACTTTGTCTGACCTTCATATTTCTGGGTCTAGTTCTCCAGGTTTCAGTTTCCCTTCATCCCAGTGTAACCCTATGCCCCATGAATCCAGTAGAAATACAAGGAAATATCTACCAAAGTAGTGTCTCCATCAGGAACGATCAATGTAAAACAACCATGACTACAAAATTCGAAACAAAAGCCAAGATTCCACAACACGAATACTCCATGGGACATCATGATGCACTGAATAAATCCAATTTTTGTGGCTGCTGCCAATCACCTCACACAGTTTACAACAGAGAAATCCTCTTTCTCCTTAACGTGTACTTGAAAGATGCCTAATATCATCTCAAAACTTCACTTTTCCAATACGACGGTCACAAATTTTAATCTTCCTTTTTGTACCAAATCTCTCCGTCACCTGATCAGAGTCCCTTCCAGCAAAACAAAAGGTTTCCACTTTAGACATAACACTTAACCACAGGACATCTCAGAGAAAATAAAGACAAATGTAATTGTTTGGCTTTTAAATGCTTAGAAGCTAGGCACCCCACCTCTGTTTCAGGACTCTGCGGTCAATTGGTCCGTGATCCAGGTTTGCAGCTGGATACAAAGGCGGCGTCTGCCTCCCACAGCCAGCCGGACAGGGGGCCTGTCCATCCCTGTCACCAAGAAAGAAGAGTTGGGTTAGGGGCTGCTCAATGGGAGCCTCGGCTGTTGCATCTGCGGGCAGCTCTGAGGACAGAAGACAGCCCACGGTGCCCCCATAACCTGTGTCCACCGTTGAGCTCTACATTAAGGTGCAACTAAGAAAACTGGGAAAAAAAAAAAAGTTCATTGTGGAATCATCTCATGGATGTGTGCCCGGAGGTCGGCTGACGCCTGTTGACAGCACTGTTTGCACTGACCGGTCACGATATAAATGGTGCATCAATCCTCTCCTTTTTGAAATGATGATGATAATAGAATATATCTCTACGGGTTGATATCCTTATTCTGCAAACGACAAATGAATAAGTAAAGTGATTAACTCTCAGTCAGGTTCCTTTTCCCCTCCTCGCCATTCTGGGGGGAACTTTATTATCCGGGAAACCTACTACCCGTAGAACCACGGTCCACTGATTCCGCTTCACGGGTCTACTTTACGAGTGGTACAACTGAGGCCCAGAAGGAAGAGCAAGTTGCTCAAGGCCACGCTACCCAGTGGCAGAGCCAGGGCTGGAGCTGTTTTCTGACTTTCTGTCCCGTAATTTCTCTACCAGCTCCCGCAAGAACGACAACCGAAAAGCAACCGCAAATGCTCCTATTCCATATTCCTGTGATCCGCTCGGGTCCGAATAGGATGCCACACATTCCGTCCAGAGGTGGCCTACAAACACTCTCTGAGATCACATCCTAGGCAACCATTACACACGAAAAGAAATCTGCACTCAGGTTGAAACCCGTCTGCAATCTCCGACCTAGAATGCCATCCTCTTTAGAGGGAGTCCTAAGCATCAGTCCGTCTACCTACTTCATTTTGCGGTTGAAGCTAAAAAAAGCCAAGCAGATCTCCGGGGTTGGATGAGTAGCTCTCGTCAGAGCAGAGGTCTGCGATGAAGTGTCTTGATACCTCGCTTCAAGGTTCTTGCTGCTACACCCAGTTTTCCGTCTTTATGAAACTCTTCCTGAAAGGGTCTAATTAAATAGCATAGTCTCATGCCTGTTTTCATCATCATGGTGCCCATGTGACCATATATTGGACCATAAGCAAATGTAGCCAATAGGAATTCAAACCAAGTATCACTAATACTCCACCTGCAACTGTGGCTTTGTTCCAGATTAAGTCAACCAGTCCTGACAGTAAATGCGCTACTTACTGGGTAAAGTGTCCGGCTCCTAAGTCCCGGGACCACCAATGCTCCAGTCTAGGCTACATTTGAAAACGGCTTTATTAGCCAGCTTAACGAAGCTTAACATTTAGCACCAGACTCCTCCGAAGGAGGAAAGATTTTCTCGAAGATTATGACACAACCAACATCAGTGTGAATCAACATCAGATTAGGTCCTGGATTACTTTTTGCAACCTAGAGAGGAAGCAACAGGAACGTCAACATTTAACATAATCAATCCGAGGCAGCGGTAGAACCAGGAATGATGCCCGGATTTCCTGGCAGGCCAGCTAGTTCTCGTTTACTGGAGAACATCGTAAATGGATTTGCAGTGGAAACGAGGCTGTGTGTTTCCTTCCAAGCCGTGCCTGATGCAATATCAAGATTGCAGTCGACTGGAAGGGGCTTCCAGCTAGGACGTCCAGCTCATCCGAGAACGCTGGGAAAGTACTTCTAGCACTGTTTGAGGTTCACACCCACCCTTGGCTGGAAAGGAGGGAGAGTGTGCAATGGGAACTCCATCAAAAGTCACACATTGAAGAGTTTGGTTTTACACAGAAACATCAAAACAGTGTTTAGGAGAAATCCTTCAAATAAATGAGATGGTGGGCTCTTTGGGCCAACCAAAGGCCATTCCTTCAAGACTAACTGTCCCCCTTCTTGTTCCAGATATCTAAACATTCTGGAAACTATGTAAGCCAAGTCTCTCTAACATTGCATTGCTTTTTAAAGAGCAGGACAGGAATATGTGTTATTATAGGTCTATAATCTGAAAGACAAAAGACATAGAATGGATTTCGCCAAACATCAGACTCTAAAAATGAACGAATCATTGGTCTGCAGCAATGATTTGACCCTAGAACCTTTGTAAAAAGTCTCAAAAATGGGAAAACCAAGTCAGGACACCTGAAACGGTCCTGGGGTATAGACTGGTAAAGCGAACATTTTAATTTTGTAATTCCTGCTATCATTTCCTTTTCATTGCAGACGTTAGTGATTAAAAGAAAAACAACAACAACAACAACAAAACCCATCCCTAAACCTCAAAGGCACCACAGATTTTTCTACGTGATTTTTGTGGGATGTGATCATAGCATTCTGTATTCTAAGAATACCCCCAGAGAAATTAGAAAACTCATTGTGGCAACAGTCTTTAGCAAATTATACTGTGAGAGCCTCCGGAGGAGAATATGAATTAGGTACTATAAGGAATTCTTGGCAAATAAATAAATACATAAATAAATAAACAGTGTTGGGGAAAAAGCAAAAGAGCAGTACAACTTGCCTCCCTTGAAACCTGATTCTAGAAAGACCTAAGCTGCAGGAGTCCCTTGGCCCATGTGCTCAGGTTCACTTGAACCACTTGCTCCAGAGCTTTCTATACAAGAACTCCCGGTTTGTAGGACTTGCCTAACAATCAGGGTCAGTATTTAAAAACTGGTGCATTTAAAAAATATATATATCTTGGCTCATAAAGCTTGGCATGCAGATATTAGAAACACCGTCTACACCATCTGCACAAAGTGATCACAGTTTTCCCAGAGTCGTAGCCCCTGTGTCCTGCTGCCGCCACGAGCGGGGAAGCTGGGCGTGAAGGCCGGGGCCCTTGGGTGCAGACTTACCGTGGGGCAGCTCCTGCTCGCGCGGCAGGGACTGTGTCTCTGGGGCTCCCGGGGAGCCGCACTCTTTGACTCTTCTGCTTATGTTTTTTAATTAAATCCATCAGAACAGCTTGGTGCCCAATTTTCTTTACCAGTTGCTGAACCATGCGGTCATTAAGCGCTAGAAGAGCGGCCCCACTCACTTCTTCCTCTGGGGAAAAGGAAAAAAAACCCACAAAAAAGCGTCTCTTCATGCTTGCCTGCTGAGGCCCCGCACACTCAGCACTCTGAACGGGCAGACTTCCTTGTGGGGTCAAAGGGATCGTCTACACTTGCGCCCTGAAGTCACGAGCCGATCCCGTTTCTGCCCAAGCTGGAAGCCTGATGCCCCATCACCCCCAAACCCCGTCTGCACCTCAGGACGTGCCAGAGTGTGGAGGCACCGTGTAGGCGTTTAGCCCACATGTGGGCCTCCCCCCCCCCTCCGCCCCCTGATTCTCTGAAACAGGCAGTTTTTACAAGAAATAGCACCTCCCGGGCGTCCTGGAGCTGACAGGACCCGTGCTGCGTGTTCCCCAGAGACAAAGGCGGCCTCAAATGCATGGACGGCATGGACTTTAGCCTGGTCCTGCCGTCGGGCTCTGTCCGGTCCCGTCCCCTCCCTGGGATGCGAGGTCCAGTGCGGCCTGGGGCTGGGGGGCAGCCGCGCATCCTCGGTCACCTGCGTTAGGCTTGCTGGGGAGGACGCCCGGGCCAGACAGGTGGGCCAGGTGTGCGCAGCTTACCTTGAAACCTCTGAACGAGCTCGCCCAGGCTGCAGACCTCGTCAACCGACCACAACTCTATACCCGCGCACCCCGCAAACGCAGCCGGAGATGAAAGCCCGTTCGAACCTATTCCCTCGTCTCAGTTCTCGAATGAGAACTTCTGCTGTTTTGCCTCCGGCGCCCCTCCGCTTTGCTGACAGCAGCCGCGCCGCCCAGTGGGACGGCCCTGTGCCATTCACACCTGGCTCCCTGCGCCAAGGGAAGGCAGGTGTGAGATGCGGCTCAGCCGCGGTGGAGGTGAGGGCTGGGCGGGGGCGACAGGGAGGCCAGTAGAGCCCAGGAGATACGAGTGAGCCAGGCCGTTTAACCCCCGCGGCTCCGGCCAGGAGGGAGGGCTGGTTGCCCCTGGTGACTCCCTTTGGCGACACGAGGGACTGGGAGGCAGATTCTCAGCGGAGCCTGGATGTTCCTTTCCACCCTTCCACGAGTCCTCTTGCGTATCCCATTCGGGGCCAGGATGGTGTGGAACAGCACTATGATTGGAAAGCCAATCAGGAAAAATGGGCACGTTGATTGAAAATTAAAAAAAAAAATTAGTTGGGCAGATTCAAAATGGGAAAAGAATTAAATATGTAAATAATGGCTAGGTGGAGAGATGTGTATATAAAGTTTGCAAGATACATTCTTTGGCTCTTAGTTTTCCCAAGCCACTGTTCTTCTGCAACTGCTTAGAAAAC
The DNA here is from genome assembly GCF_018345385.1 of Vulpes lagopus. Lineage (NCBI taxonomy): Eukaryota > Metazoa > Chordata > Mammalia > Carnivora > Canidae > Vulpes > Vulpes lagopus. The sequence goes on from NC_054825.1 coordinate 125,981,650, forward strand.
TTTAAAAAGTATACCAATTTCAGTAATTTTTAGCAAGTCATTCCCTGTTTTTGTTTTTTAAATAATTCAATTCAAATTACTTTAAGTGGTTGGGGGAGGCAGCCCCAAAACTTAAAGCATTTTCATCGTTCAGCATGACTTTCTATATCCGCATTTCATCCACGCGACGCAGGTTTGCTTGAGCAGGGGACGGACGCGGACTTTGCGAGGACAGCACAGAGCCACTCAGAGAAATGGGGTCGTAAAGAAGGGTACAAATATTTATTAGATTGTGTCCTTGAGCTTCATCGCTGGAGGTTCCCAGAATTAGCATCACTGTACTACTCACTGTTGTGGGTTCGAGGCCGCGAGAAGGCCCAGCACAGCCCTTAGCACGGCCGGGGGTACCCGGTCACCTTTCGTGCCTCAACGGTCTGAACACATAACCGGCTACCAGATTCCTTTCCTAGAGAGCAAGTGGACGGCTCCTGCTCGTCCGCGTTCGCAGGCCGCACGAGTGCAGACCAGGGTTAAAGGGAGAAGAGCGCCGGCGGGATTGCACGAGCTGGGCTCTGCTCACATGCGGGGCCTGGGAGCCCGGGCCTCCTCCTGCAGGCGAAGCTGCCGCAGCACCCTGTGAAAAGCCATTATTTGCGAGGCTCTGGTGTAAATTAAAAATCACACCTTCCTGTCACACTTCTGGCTTCCTTGTGAAGAGTAAGACTTAAAAAAAAAAAAAAAAGTAATAGAAAAGAAAAGAAAAAAAAAAAAAAACCCACAATTCTCTAAACGTCCAACATTAAAAGGTATGCAGAGTAGGCGACACTGCCCTGCGGCCATCAACGCAAAGGAGGAAATTCGAAAATAAAATAAGAACTTGGAAACCGCCTCATATTTTTAAATTCCCAGATTTTTACCTGATTCCACTTCTGGGAAAAGCAAAAACAGTCATCAAATTATAACCTCATACATACACGATCAGATTAAAGAAGCATGGTGTGTGACCATTCGTTTTTCTGGATTTTTAAGAAAATAATTTTATTTCCGAGACAGTGTGACATCTTTGAGTCGCGACCATGCAGCTTCCTCCCACATAAATAATGGATATGTTATTTATGACCTTCTACATCATAAAGGAACAGGAGATATGTCAAATGATAAAATACGTATCCAGCAGCTTCACTGTGTATCTAGCAGTTGAAGAAACATTTGAGAAAATCTTGAAATGTGAGGGCAAGTATTCTCACTAAATATTTTAAGGCACAATAATGAAGGGAGAATAACATAATGATGTTATGTGTGAACACTCCAGCCAAACCATTTTCATTATGCAATTAGATTATACTCTCATAAAATAAGTTTGTAGTGAATATTAAAGGATTGCATCTAACTGACGCGGGGAAGAGGTAGGACTTCAGCTAAAGCAGCCTAAGGGCAAGTTTTATTCAAGAAACTTGTTAAAAGCTCCAGAGGAAGATAGTGCAAGCTGCCGCCAATGCGGTCTGCGATCTTCAAGAGTAATGTGGCCTATAACGACATCAACGACAAACAGGCACTTTTAAAGAAAATATGAAAACATTTTTTCACTTTTTTCCTGCCATTTACATTTTTTTTCTTTTTCTTTTCCCAGGGTCCCAGAGCTGAGGCAACAAAGAGATTCTTAAAAGTTTGACTGGTGGCCTGAGTCCTCTCCTGGAGCCACGCCTTGTGCCCCCCCCCCCCCCCCCCCCCCCCCGGCCAAGGACACCTGAAACCGTGGCTGTTCTTGAAGGAACAAGCCAGTTAGCAAAAAATCAGGTCCTGTTAGAGAAGAAGAAGGAAGGCAGGGGTACTGATTTAGGTCTAAGGCAGTGATGCGGAGCAATGTCCAGACCACCCTGTCGGCCCCAGCCTTGCGATGACCTCAGTGCTCTCCACTGAAGCGAGCCCTCTCCTCTGCTTTGGGTCGTGGTGCATCCCGGCCACCACTGGACCAGCAGGTGTGAATCTGGAATGGCCAGCTGGGACACCTGGCCCACCTTGGTCATCAGCATGTTTCCTGCCTGGGTAACTCAGAGCAGGGTGACTGGTGAGGAGGGGCTTGGAAGCCTTGCCCAGAATGTAAGCCGGCGCATGAGCAGTCAGTTGTGGGGGTGCCATGGAAAGCCCACTGGGCTGGGTTTCCAGGTGGATGAGCCTGGGAGCCTGCAGGTGGATGAGACCCGGGGCCTGCAGGTGGATGAGACCCAGGTGCCTACAGGTGCATGAGATCCCAGGGCCTGCAGGAGGACGAGCCCCGGGGCCTGCAAGTTGGATGAGACCCGGGGCCTACAGGTGCTGCAGATGGATGAGCCCAGGGGCCTGGGTGGATGAGACTGGGGCCTGCAGGTGGACGAGCCGGGTTGGAAAGGCAAGCCCAGGGGAGGGAGGAAGAGCAGACAGGACAGGAAAGCTCCCCAAGAACAGGGGGTCCTGGTTCCCAGTCTACAGATAAAGGGACGCTCGGGGAAGTCGTGGTCGCGTAGTGCCTGCGGTAGAAGGATTATTTGCCGAGCCAGCCACACAAATTCCAGCAAACAGTGTTCTTACCTGAGGTAAATCGTGTATGACAAGGAAGGGTTAAGTTTTTACTAAACTTTCGTATATGCATCAATTTTTCCTTCATTTTAGAAAGATATCAATCTCTCAAAAAATTATGGATATAGGGATGCCCAAGTGGTACAGTTGGGGTTGGGCTCAGGTCACAACCCCAGAGTCATGAGACGCAGCCCTGAGTAGCCTCTGCACTCAGCACTCAGTCGGTTTGGGATTCTCTCTGCCGCTCCTACTTGTGCGCTCGCTCTCTCTCTGAAATAAATCAATGGATAAATCTTTTTTTTTTTTTTAATTATGGAAATAGGGATCCCTGGGTGGCTCAGTGGTTTGGCGCCTGCCTTTGGCCCAGGGCGCCATCCTGGAGTCCCAGGATCAAGTCCCACGTCAAACTCACAGCATGGAGACTGCTTCTCCCTCCTCCTGTGTCTCTGCCTCTCTCTCTCTCTCTCTCTCTCTGTCTATCATAAATAAATAAATAAATACATAAATACATAAATACATAAATACATACATAAATAAATCTTTAAAAAAATTATGGAAATAAAACTAGTTTTTTTCATGAATCACTGGCAAAACGGAATGAGATCTACAGAGTTAGCTGGCGGCAAGCCAATGAAACACACCGACAGGGGCTCTCCGGGGACATTAAGCTGAACCACGTGCAATTGTCATTTTTGTACCTACAAGAATCTAAGATCAGAGATTTCTTATGGTTGAACTTACTGATTAAAATCTTGATTTAAAAAAAATAAATAAAATCTTGATTTTTGTGAGAACTACTAGGTCTTTCTCGGTTCCTTGTGTCCTGCAGAACTTACCGGAGGTGTCTGCAGTTTACACCACCCCCAAGAAACGCGAGGGAGAGAAGTGGGGAACACCATGATGGGAACTTAAATTTTATATTTTTTACGTTTGTAAAGAAACTAAAGAGCAATTTATCTGGGAGTTTCATTAAACTAATGAGAAAATAGCGATGGGTCAGAGTCCCAGGACTTTTGAGATTTTTTGAGTCACAAACACCCAGGTCTTTTGGCCTTGGAATCGAACTAGGGTCCATCCTTGCTTCTGCCCAGTTGACTGTCAAAGCCAATGGGTCAGCAACGCAGACCGCAGCCCTCTGGGTTCTTGCCAGAGAAATCTGCGAGCCCATTAACTTCTATCAGGAGCTGACTGTGTAGCGGACAAGTCTTGACAGTCTGAAGATGTCAGTTCTCTCTGAATTAATCTATGAACTCCAATTACTGTTCAAACCCTGTTCGACGTTTTTACATAACTATGGTGCTCGTATTCATCTGGAAGGACAAATGGGCAGAAAAAGATAGAAATTCTTGGCTAAAGGGTTTTCATTCCCAGATGTTCAAAAGTCCTATAAAATTATAATAGATGTAAAACCGTGGCACTGGAGCAAAAGAGGGTCAATCACTGGAACAGAATAGAAATCTGAAAACAGAAATATACACATGGAAGTACTAAAAAGACGTTGGTTATCAAATTGGTAGTGAGAGGAGGGATTTTTCAACAGATTTTGTTAGGACACTATCTCCTATCATCTATGAACTAAATTCCTCAGAGGAGTTAAATAATTAAATATGAAAATTAAATAAAAAGGAATGAAAATCCTCTGAAATAAAATTATAAAATAAAAATAAAAGATTGATAGATTTGACTACTAAAAAGTAAAAATATTTATGTATACACATATAATGTATAATTATAAGGAATATGATATATTTTTTTTAGGAATATGATATTTTGTGTGGAAGTGTTGAATTAGTAAATTGTATACCTGAAACTAATATTACACTGTATGTTAACTAACTGGAATCTTTAATAAAAAGTTTAAAAAGTTAAATAGGAAGGGGCAATTCATGAACAAAATTTTAAATCTGTTCAACATTCTTTGTAATAAAAATGATTAAGTGCCATTTTCATTTACTCTTTTGGAAAAGGTGAGAATTAAAAAAAGACAGATTAGAAAGAATGTGAGGTCTAACATTCTCTTACATGTTGCTAAAGAGTATAAATTGCTACGACTCATTCTGTGGTATTATTCTCATTTCATTAGTCAAAATGCTGAGGTTCATAGATGTAATTCAGTTAAAGTCCCCATAGCTTATAACGGAAAGAGTAGCACTGAACCCCAGTCTCTTCGAGGGCCACTAATGTAAATGGAAAATCATCAAAAAAACTCCTACAGTTTGACCCGAAAATAGCATGTCTAAGACTTTACCCTAAGGACATTACCAGAAAATAGCATAGATATGGGCTGTCTCGCAATGGCTAGAAGAGCAAAGGGATTGGACTTACTAAGTTTCCAGAAATTGAAATTGGCTACTGAATTATGGTAACTTATATTTAAATGGAATATTATGCAGTATTAATTACTGCATAGTAATTTAGTGTTTAGATAGTGTTTAGATAGTGTTTTAGAAAAATAGCAATCCAGGGAAACAGTCATAAAGTACAGTTAATTGAAAATAAGCCTATAATATGCTTCAATGGTGTAGGAAGTATGAAATAAAAATACAGCTAAATATATGGGCAGCACAAAGACTGGGAAAACATGCACCAAAAAATGAGAGTGGTTTCCTCGGGTTGGTGGAATGAATGCATTTTGTTTTCTAAACTTCTCAAAACTTTGAGGCTAATGAATTAGAAAACAAAATTTTATTTTGGGGGAAGTTGGGGTTTTAAAGATAAAAGATAAAAAGTGATATTAATGGATCATTGCTGGAGAGGCGTCAATCCATCAGGTCTATACCAGAAGATTGAAAGAGTGAGGGCTAGGCCAGATCCAGCCAACAAAGTGGTTTGATTTATTATATTTTAAAAAGGGAAGACTTCAATAAAAATCTGGAAATCTTGATTTATTTTGAAAAATCAGAAGTTCTGGCAATGCTGTGCTTTTATTTCTGAGTGGCAACGGGCAGAGCCGTGGCTGTGTCCTGGAAAAGAGAAGCGAGATGCCCTCCAGGATGCACTGCGGACGCCCGGAAGCAGAAAACGATGTGGAAACAGGCTGGATGTCAGAGAGTTAAGGCTCGTCAGCTCTGGCAGGAAGCAGGTCGTGAGAAAAGTGATAGGTACCCATGTAGGTGGATGTGAACAACGATGAATCTTCAAATAGATTTAATTCCTTATCAATTAACTTTTTTTTTTTAACTCTTAGAAGATCTATTGATCAGGAAACCATTTGCCACAGCGACGTTAAGGCAGAGATGGTAACATGGATGTTAGGATGCAGGTGTTGATTCAGGGGCTCAGAGCTTGTGCCCAAGAAAGCCCTCGAGCATGGGGCTTGCCTTTCCTGGTGAGCCCCTAGAAGTAGAGTGCATGATCCTCTACCGAGCACACACATGGCATAGTGTGACTTTACCGCACAACTCCACGTCCTCACAATGGTGCAGGTGCCCATTCCGTATTCTGAACGGTAGCAGGAACTTGTGTGATGGAGACGTGGCAGTTGCTGAACTGTTCTCGGGAGCCTCTCGTGTGTCAGAGCGCGGGGCAGCAGCTTGTTGTATCCTTCCAGGAGGCTCAGCTTCTGGGGCAGGCTGGGATCTCTTCATCCGTGTGCTGAGTACCAGTTGGGCTTTACAGAACCTTCTCTAGGGAAAGGCCACCAGGTGGTGGCTCCTCTCAGTGCAGTGAGACACACAGCACAGGTGGGGGGCAGGGGTGAAAGAGGCGCAGGATACTGTAGTTCCCCCACGAGACTGGGACTGCATGGGCCTGGGGGCTCAGCGGGTGAGCCTCTACCTCGGCTGGGGTCGTGATCTCAGGGTCCAGGATCGAGTCCCAGGTGTGGCTCCCAGCTCATTGGGGAGTCTGCTTCTCCCTCTGCCTCCCCCGCTCATGCTCTCTCTCTCTCTCTCATAAATAAATAAATAAATAAATAAATAAATAAATAATCCTAAAAACAATAAAAAAAAATGATACTGAATGAGTGACAAATGCTCCTGCCTCTGTCATCCCTGGATTCTTCTGAGATAGGCAGAGATGTTCAAACTTTTCATTCATACAGAGCTAGTCTTTAAAAAAAAAATCAGTCCAACGAAGTAAAAGTGGTACCGACTGGTCGGCTGTCGTCTAATTTTAAGTCCGAGTGTGTGTGCCTCAACGTGTGTGTGTGTGTGTGTGGGAGAGAGAGAGAGAGAGAGAGAATGAATGAGAGAGACAGAGAGAGACAGGAGGACCGAACAAGTGAGCACGGGGAAAACAGTAAGGTGCCCAGGGAAAGATCATCACGAATGATAACAAATAAGTGGTAAGGTAATCGTACTGGAAAAATAAGGACGTAAGGATTCTAATAAAATACACTTTTCCTTTTTAGATTCTATCACAGCAAACAAATCTTTAAAAATCTCTACAATCAAGAAAAAAAGAATTTCCGTCTGACTGTCTTTCAGCACAGTCGGAATGGGTTTAATCCCATTCGAGCACAAACGTGGTGCCCCCGGGTAAACATTAAGGGTCGTCTGGAAGAAGAGGAAAAAAACCAAATTTGGTTCAGAACTTAGGTCTTCCAAAAAACCTTAAAATAGGACCCCCCAAATCAGTACTTCCGTAACCAGGCCTAAAACTAACTCATTGTCTAAAATCTCTTGGCACCTAGAACACAGCTCCAGAAGTGCAGCCGCGGGCTCAGCTCTGGTGCCAACAGGGGCCCAGGCTCCAGGGTGTCCCCCTGCTGCAGGCTCTACCCCGGCCTCCGTGTCTACCGACCTCGCTAAGCCCTTTCTCCACCTGCCGCATCCTCCGCCGGTTATCCTCACCCTCGTACAGTCTTCCCTTTGCTGCTGCGGACTGTCCACAGGAGCCAGTGGGGACTCAGCCTCCTGGGGACGGGCTGTTAGCAGAGGCCGGAGGGTGGCACCCGAGGGGCCGCCCAGGGGGTACAGGGCTGCTGCTGATTCCCTGCCTCTCTCTCTGCTGAAGTCAGGACTCCCAATTTTATCCTAAAAAAATGTGTTTCCCAGCTGATCTAATATAAGAGTCAACTGGAGGAGCTTCAAGAACATATGGATCCCCACACCTTGCCCCAGAAGACCCTCTTTCAGGTGGTTTGGGTGAGTTCCTGCAATAAGCATTTCACATTCTCTCCACTGAGTCTTCTGAGTAGCTAAGTCGGAGAAGCAATCGAAATATTCATGATGACTTCCTTCCAGTTTGTGTGGCCCAACACGTCGAAGTTTGCAAACTGCCCTAAAATGTCATTCTGTCTAAATGATACCATTGAGAATTTTTTTAGCACTTTTTTTAATGAATTTATTTTTTATTGGTGTTCAATTTGCCAACATCTAGCATAACCCCCAGTGCTCATCCTGTCAAGTGCCCCACTCAGTGCCCGTCACCCAGTCACCCCCACCCCCTGCCCACCTCCCCTTCCACCACCCCTGGTTTGTTTCCCAGAGTTAGGAGTCTCTCATGTTCTGTCTCCCTTTCTGATATTTCCCACTCATTTTTTTCTCCTTTCCCTTTTTTAAAAGTGATCGTGTACACGCCACTGAAAGTATTGTAGTCATGTTGTATTTGTGATGATTTTTTTTTCATAAAACTGAGAAGGTGAAAGAAAGCACCCTGATGTTTATTGATGTTTCTATTGCCATACAATATTTATTAAAGTAAAATTTACCATTTTAACCATTTTTGTGTGAGCCACTCATGGCATTAAGTACATTCACGTAGTTGTGCAACCATTGCTACTACCCAAACTTTCTCACCATCCCAAACTGAAACTCTACAGCCGCTAAACAATACCTCCTGTCTGCTCCTCCCATCCTTGTCCCCTGATAACCACCATCCTACTTTTCGTCCCCAGGAATCTGACTAGTCTAAGTACCTCATATAAGTGGAATTGTGTTCTGTTCGTCCTTCTGGGACTGGCTTTTTTCACTTAGTGTTAACTCTTCAATGCTTTAGTGTGCGTCCGAATCTCCTTCTTTTTTAAGGCTGGGTAATATTTCTTGGTATGTTCATACCACATTTTGTTTATACTTCTATTTGTTGATGGACATTGGGTTGCTCCCACCTTTTAGCTGTTGTGAACGATGCTGATACGACACATGATCTGTTCAGGTCCCTGCTTAAATAAGCTGATTTTCATGATTATAAAAGTTAGAGGAATAATTCAACATATTGTGATTTCCTGCTACATCATTCATAGATGTGGAGGGGTTATTTTTTCATGATTTATTCATATATTGAGGGAGAGACAGAGATGGAGAGAGAGAGAGTGTGAGGGACGGGGAAGGCAGAGAGCATCTCGAGCAGACTCTCCACGGAGTGTGGAGCCCAAGGAGGAGCTCTGCCCGTGACCCTGAGATGGTGACTGAGCTGAAACCAAGAGCTGGATGCTCATCTAGCCGAGCCCCCCGGGCGCCCAGGACGGTGGGAGCTTTGATGGAAGACTGTGTGTCCAACAGCCAACCGCCAGATGGGCCCCCTTCCAACCTTCTGCCCTTACTGCTTTGGCGGTGCCCGTGTCGCGAAATCTGGGGCAGAGCCCTCAGGGGTGAGAGTCCTAACTCTGGCGGCACAAGGACTCAGAGCTTGATATGGAATTGCTGTGAAATAGCGACACATCAGTATCGCACTACTGACTTACTCGACAGAGATTTATACCTGCATGTGGAACACTTCTTAAAGAATTAAGTAAGTCATAGGTATTAACAGGAGGGGCGGCAAACACGAGTCAGGTGCCCCACGGTATCGTGCAGTGGCTCTCCGATGGCATCACACGGAGATGAAGCGCACCATAAGTCTATGCTTTCTCTACCCTAATGACCCCCTTGTGACCAGGACCCCAACTTCTCCAACTGTGTGGTCCTAGCACCGGGTCCCATGTGTGGCGCGGGACAAGCCATTCATCAGTGACGAGTGAACGAAGAGATCCTGGAGGTGAAGCGCAGAGCCGGGGGACTCCACGGCTGCTGAAGTGCGCGACGGGTGATCGTTCTGGGGCATGGGCCGCCTGCCTACCAGACAGGAGCAGCCACTGCGCAGGCATCAGCAAAGCTCCACGCCGTGGCCTCAGTGGTCGTCCAACACACTGGTGTAGACTCTGGGGCGTAGGTGAGTTTCATGGTTGCAGAAAACCATTTTTCTCCTCTCATGACTCATTAGACAAGTCCTTATACAGGCCCGTCAGATTTTGCATGAAGTCATGATTGTCTTTCAGAAGCGACGTCTAAGACAAAGAAGGGCTTGATGCTGCTGTGCTGTTGCCCCGGGTGCAGGTGTGATGCACGACGGCGTGGACCACGTGGCTAAAGGAAGGAAGGCGTGTTCATTTCCCCCGAGGTCCCTGAAGAGACCTTGAGAACCTAAAGGGAGAAGCCAGTACTGTGAGCCCGTCAGGGAACGACATTCTACCGAAACCCTTTGTGTTTAAAGCATTTTGTCATGACCCAGAGGACTTTGTGGTGGGAATGAATAGTGGGCCGGGACCACGCAGGGACAGGGGACGGGGAGGCGGTTGGGCTGCCCTCGTCATGCCCAGGACACGGCATCTCCCGAGCTTCCAGCTTCGCGGCTGTCTGTTTGCCTCTTGGTTGCATGACCCTGGGACCCTCCCCGCGCACGAGGGTGGCTCCTCGGCGAATGTTTGTCGATGGATCCAATGAACAAATAAGCTGTGTCCTTGGGGAAGCGGTCTTGTCACCATCTCGTGGTCAAGATGAAGGAATATGGACTGGGCACTAAGCCAGGAGGATTGAAAGCTGGTCGAGTAATCGAAGCTGAAACATTCTGGTAAGAGCTTGTGGGAGGGTCCTCGGTGTCCTGCTCCCCAGCTCCGCCTGCACTCACGCTCTGTCCTGGGGCACCGAGGTGGCTTGGATGAGAAAACCAAGACTTCAAAGACCTTAAACATTGCATGTGTGTACATTTTTCTCTTTTCTTTTCTTTTCCTTTCTTTCTTTTTTTAGAGAAAGAACATGTGAGAGCAGGGGAAGGGACAGAGGGAGAGAATTTTAAGCAGGCATACACACACACACACACACACACACACACACATAGGGTTTTTTTTTTCCCCAGTTGCTTCCTAGAAGCGACAGCCCTGATCCGTCTTCCATAACAGCATAGCCTGGTGCTGAAAAATAGAACTTTTATCATTTGTAAGAGTATATTTTCCATTAGCATCATCCAATTCAGGAGTGCCTGGCCACACACAGTTACTAAATATTTGAAATATGGGGGAGTAAATGAAGTCTTAATTTTATTTAATTTCAATAGATTGCACCTGGTCCCGCAGGGCTCTGGAGCACTATTTTGGGTAGGGCACAGGTTGTCTCGTGCTGTGTCACCAGACCCTGAAGTAGGAGAAACGTGCCCCCAGCCAGCAGCGCTGCCCCAGAGCCCCAAGGTCCGACCCCGCCGGGGGAAGCCCTCCCCCACTGCCCATGGGCTTTCTTGGCCAGCACGCACCCAGGGCAGGCCAGGATGGCCCCAGACCCACGGGACTGGGGGAGAAGTCACCTGGAGGACTGGGGAAAGCCGCTGAGGTTCCTCAGGGACACAAGCTGTCCTCTGACTTCAGGAGTTGCCGGGTGGGACACAGAAGTGAGCTGGTGGGGACGGGTCCTCCTCTGCTCTTCGGGCTGTCTTGCCCACCTGTGGCACCCTGCACCCCCTCCCGTGTCCCGCTGCACCCAGAGCGAGAGCCATGGGTGCTGGTCGCACAGTCTCGTGGGGGTGGGGCCCAAGGCCAAGGGCGCCAAGAGAGGCTTGTGGTGGGAGGGGACAGCCAGCGTTCACGTCTGGGCCTTCCCTAGTCCTCAAGGAGTGACCTTGGGTGCACACATGACCCATGTCTCTGGTTCCTCTTCTGTAGGGAGGAGGGTAACTGGGGCGTCCAGGTGGCTCAGTTGGCGAAGCCTCCCCCCCGACTCTTGGTTTCAGTGCCAGTCACGACCTCAGGGTCGTGGCTTCGAGCTCCGCACAGCGCCTGCTGGAAGTCCTCCCTCTGCCTCTGCCCCTCCTCATGCTCTGTCTCTCTCCAAAATAAATACTTAAATTAAAAAAAAAAAAAGAATAAGACAGTGACTGGGTGTCTGCTCCTCTGACTGTGGTGGTGATGACAGGCAACCAGCTAATTCCCCACTCTGCACTTCCGGTTATTACACTGAGCCCGGACTTGGTAAGGCTGGCCTGCTCCTGGCGGAGGGTCAGCTGGCCTCACCATGGAAGCCTTTCCTAACAGAAGATCCGGCAGGTGGGAAGACAGAGGGTGTTCCACAGGGTGACACACAGTCTCGGGGTGTCCACTGTGGTGCCAGCTGAGCTCATGGTGCTGAGTTCCTGACCGGCCAGCGAGGTAGAGGTGGGGGGGTGGGCAAAGTGGTCGGTGGGGCTCCCACACCTCACAAAGCTGACCTCGCCTCAGGCCAGCTGCAGGGGCAGAGCTACCCTTGTCTCAGACCAGCTAGCTGCCAGCACGGGGCCTCACGATCATATTAGGGTCAGCCAGTCTCTAGAGAGACTCACTGCAATGGCATGCATTTGATTGACCAGAGCTGAGGGAAGGGGGACAAATCATAGCTGAGGGAAAGGGGACAAATCAGAGCAGAGGGAAGAGGGACAAATCAGAGCTGGGGAAGGGGGACAAATCAGAGCTGAGGGAAAGGGGACATATCAAAGCTGAGGGAAAGGGGACAAATCAGAGCAGAGGGAAGGGGGACAAATCAGACCTGGGGAAGGGGGACAAATCAGAGCTGAGGGAAAGGGGACATATCAGAGCTGAGGGAAAGGGGACAAATCAGAGCCCAAAGAAGGGACCCAGAGGGGTCGTCTGGGAGGGATCCACACCAAGCCTGCAGCCACTCTCAAGGCACAGGCCCCTGTCCATGTCCTAGGATGCCTACACTCAGAGAACTCTGCGACCGACAGAGAATCTCACTGGATTCGGCCTCCACAGATGCCCCAAGGACCCGTCACACAGACAGGCCTCCTGAGGAATCACAGCAAAGGCAATTCCATCACTTGACAAACAAGGGCCTAGGCGGCACCTTCTGGGGACAGAGGCCGTGAACCCTTCGGTCCTGGTGGTAACTGGACTGTCCCTGAGGGCAGTGTCACCACGGAGATTGATGTGCAGCCCTGTGCCCTCACCCCCTCTCTCTGATCCCTCAGAAGCCTCGGGTTTCAAAGCCTGGCAGGAAGGGACCCAAGGGGAACCCAAGGCCAGGGCGCGGCAGACCAGCCCAGGCTCCTCAGCAGAGACTCCCCTGAATGTCAGGAGCCACATCCCACTAGCCACGCTGCGCAGACACGGGGCGGGGGGGGGGGCAACCCTCAGTGATATCCCACAGCCCAGTTTTTGCTTGTATTTCTCTGCAGCCAAAGGCGGAAACAGAACAGGAGAGCCACAGAAATAGCAGAGAGCAAAGTAGGAACTTTTCCTCTCCGCTGACCTTTTTTTCAAGGAAACGAACACCTGCAGCCAAATCCTGTCTATTCATTTCTAAAATCCAGCTGAGGTATTAGCTGAGTTAGTGGGGCGACCCACCTTCCTAGGTCACCCAGGGTTCACGCTTCCCGTTTCGGTGCCAGGAGCCACACCAGCACAAAAATTATTCTCGTTTAATTTCTGGCCTCATGTGGGAGATGACACAGGCTGGTTGGGAGTTCTGATGTGCACTCAGAGAGCTGCTAAGAAAGGGAAATTGCCCCTAAATGGATTTGTCATCTTGTATAGAGCCCCTGATTATTAGACAACCTTAACTCTCTGACTTGATTGTTAATGATCATTGACACTTTAAGTTTCAAGCTCAAAATGGAAATGACTTGATTTAATTTCTAGACTAATGAAAGCTTCGCACCATCCTCCCCGCAATCCAGCGATGTGAAAGGAGACTAAATGAGGCCATCAAGGATTCAGAGTTGAGTGCGAGGATAAATGTCAAGTACCTGCTTGAGTTTCTATTCAACTGCCATTTCGTTAGGAAGGAATCGCTTTAAAAAGCAAGACTGGCTGAAAGGTGACCTTGGCATTTGGGATTTACTGGGTTTTCTTTTTAAAATCAAAACCCCAAGTAGAATCACTTGATTGCTATCACTGTGGAAGCTGACTTGCTGAATATAAGATTAATCTGGTGCTTGAAATGTAAAAATCAACTTATTTTAAAAGTTAATTTTATGGAACATCACTCCATGGTATGAGCTAATCGCTTCTGAGGTGAAAACCAAATTACTTCCCTTTAAAAAGTGGGGTTGGTGGGTAATCTTTTCGTGTGGCTCTTCCACATGAAAACAACCCTGTTCATTCTTAGGGTAACTCAAGGGTAACTTGATAAATTTTTGGAACCAAGTTTTCTCATTTAATTACATTTAGATAGGAATGTAGGTATGTTCCTCCAAATACCTAAATTACTAGAGTATCTTTGGGACAGAAATTTTTTATTAGGGATTACAATTGCATGAATTTTGAATCACTGCTGATCAATAATCCCTATTTCCAATAAATCCATTCAACAAACATTTGACATAAAAAGGCTGACCTGTTCTTTTTTTTTTGTTTTAGATAAGTAAAAAATATATTTTAATATTTTCAAATTAGAAATATATTCACTTAGAAATTGAAATTATTTTAAAAGGAATATAGAGAAATATAGAGAAATCTTTTTTCCCATTCCTATCTCCGTCTACCAAATGTCCCCTTTCTTTTTTTTTTTTTTCTTTTTAGATTTATTTATTTATTCATGAGAGACACAGGCAGAGGGAGAAGCAGGCTCCCTGCTGGGAGCCCAATGTGGGACTCCATCCCAGGACCCCAGGGTCACAGCCTGAGTCAAAGGCAGACACTCAACCCCTGAGCCACCCAGGCATCCCAAAGATCCCCTTTCTGCAAGCGACCAAGTTCATTTTCTTCCACTACTCTTTCATTATGTTTGTATGCAAATATGAGATAATATAAATATATAATCTTGGGTTCCTTTATTTTGGTAGAAGAGGTACACCAAACACATTTGTTTATGTTTATTACTATTTATTTTTATTAGTCATATCACTCTGCCTAGAGATTTACAACTTTCTTTTTTTTTTTTTTTTTTACAGTAGTTAATTTTATTTGTTCAAGGCTCATATTGCAAGCATTAAACCAAGCATGGGCTTTGATTCTGTGAGCCCAGATTCACATATTTAGGAAGATAAAAGCAAACTGAGATCCATGTATATGGATGAAAAACTAAAGGCTCACAGTTAATTACATCATGGTTTTAAATTTCTACAGCCTAGAAGCCAGAAGTCACAGATATTTTAGGTCTTTCTGGATATCCCACAAGGTATCTGCACTTTTCTTGAGCTGGGCAACCTCATCATCCTTCAGCTTCTGATTGATCACACTGGTTAAGCCCCGAGCGTTCAGGATACACGGAAGACTCAGGAAGACTTCGTTCTCAATACCATACATGCCCTTCACCATTGTTGACACTGGATGAATCCTGGAGAGATTTTTCAACATGGATTCAATGAGATCAGCCACACTTAATCCAATAGCCCAGTTGGTATATCCTTTTAGCTTGATGACTTCATAGGCACTTTCAACCACCATCTTATGCACTTCCTTCCAATTTTCACTGTTGTTGTCTGTTCCCATTTCTGGATTCAGTTCCTGAAGAAAAACACCTGCCACATTCACTCCACTCCACACAGCCACACTTGAGTCGCCATGTTCTCCCAAAATCCATCCATGGCAGCTGCTGGGATGAATGCCAAGTTTTTCAGCCATAAGATAGCGAAATCTAGCAGAATCCAGATTACACCCACTTCCAATCACACGGTGCTTGGGTAGTCCACTTAGTTTCCAGGTAACATATGTAAGAATATCCACTGGGTTGGAAACCACAATTATGATACAATCAGGACTGTACTTGACTATCTGAGGAATAATGAATTTGAAGACATTAACATTCCTTTGCACCAGATTGAGGCGGCTCTCTCCCTCCTGCTGGCGGACTCCTGCAGTCACCACCACAATCTTAGAATTGGCAGTCACAGAGTAATCTTTATCTGCCACAATTTTAGGTGTCTGTAGAAATAAGCTCCCATGCTGTAGACCCATCATTTCTCCTTTGAGTTTATCTTCTAAAACATCCACAAGGGCAAGTTCATCAGCCAGAGACTTTCCCAGAATGCTGATGGCACATGCCATACCAACTTGTCCAACACCCACTACAGTGATCTTATTGTTTGGGATTGCAGCCTCTTCTTCTGCAACTGGTGCAATCAGTTTTTCCTTAAGAGTTGCCATTGTGCCCCGAAACCAGCGGCTGTAAGGGTCGCACGAGGGAGACCAGGTTAGCAGCGCACGTCTCCGCCTGCGCAGGATCCGCAAGGAGAGAGGAGATTTACAACTTTCAAAGCACTTTCACTATCTTCACAAAATTCAACTATTTCACATCATTTTAAAAAAAGAAACAGAGTTTACAGCATGACATATTACATAATAATAATACAGTAACTTTATATATATTTATTTACTTATTTTTAAGGCTATCTTGAGGTATAACCCGTATGACATAACATTTGCCTATTGTGAGTATACAGATCGTTGCGGAGTTGTACAGCCGTCATCACAATCTTACGTTGCTGTTTTTATTAAGAAATCCATTTCGGAAATATTTCCCTGTCAGAGCAGAGAGCGTTTGTCTTTTTCTCCATAGCCGTGTGGCACATTGTGTGGCACCATGGCTTCGTTGGCCAGGGTGGCAGTGATTCACACGGCTGTTTCCAAACTCTTGCTAATAGACTGCATGTTATGTAATTACATTATGTAATGATAATTACTCATTTCCTGCATATGTGTGATATTAATGTATGAACGGTACACACCATTTATTGTGAGTAAAAGGATCTGTTGAATATATTTCCCAGAGAATGACTGTTGGATCAAAGCTAAATACATTTGCCATTTTGTTAGAAATTTGGGGGAAATTGCCAAATCGCCCTTCATAGGATTTTTATATTTTTCTTTTTTTAAAATTTTTAAATTTTATTTTATTTTTTTATTAAAGTTCGATTTGCCAACATATAGTATAACACCCAGTGCTCGTCCTGTCAAGGTTTTATCATATTTTTCATTTCTTTTAGTAACGTGGGAAAGTGCTTCTTCACCCCTCCCGTCCTGTACCATCGTGTGTTGCCAAACCGTGGGGATTTTGTCACTATTGCGTAGTTAGCTGAGGTTTAGTTGATATTTCTCTTATATGTACGGTTCATCATTTCTTCATGTCCTAGATGCACTTGTATTTATTTTTATATGAAGCTCATATTGCTCTATTAGAGTGTTTAACTATTTCCTCTCAAGATCAAAGAGGCTTCTTTAAAAGCAACCCTGTTAAAGTCTAATTGATGTTTACTATATTACGTGTTAAATTAATTGATGTTTATTAAAGTTTCATTGATAAGCCACACATATTTAAAGAGCACAGCTTGGTGGGTTTTCATATGCCCACGGACACCTGTGAGTGTAAGTCACCGTATACACACATACGCAGACGTGTATACATAGATTTGAATGAAACTGTCACCATAATCAATAAAGCAAACGTTTCCATCACCCCAAAGCTTCAGGCCCCTGAGTACTACAGAATCTGCATAACAAACTTGACGTAAAGCTGGAAGATGGTTGCTTCCGGGGACACAGGACACGGCCTGGACTCTAGCTGTTGGTTCTCCCATCCTGCAGACGAGCGTGCGCGGTCCAAGCCTCGTGCTCACTCACTGCCATGGGATTGCAAGCTTGTTTTTCTTCAAACTATAATCTTTATATATTTTTCTAGACTGTTTGAAATGTTAATAAGTTTTAAAAACAAGTGGATAAATTATCGTCACTTAAAATAAGGAATTGAATTTCTCTTTTGGCTTTATTTATAAAAAGCATGGAAATACTAATGTTTCTCTCTAATGAGTTAAATGAGCTACTGTTGGAAAAGTATGTACGTGTTCATGCCTGGCCACAATGTATATGACGTCACGAAATGCAATTTTTGCGCAAGCTATCTAACTTGTCCAGGACTCTCATCATTCAACCTTAATAAAAGGCTGATATTTCTACAAATGCTTTTTACAAACCAATTCCAAATGTTTGCATTGAGTTTGAATACAATAATTTGATTTCCTATTAAGTTTGCACATTGTGGCAAGTTTTGAATTTAATAATGGCTTCTTTAATGATATAATCTTTCTCTTAAATTCCCATTCATTGATCTAAAACCAAGATCTGTCAGTATAAGGTCACTGTTAGAATGAACACAAAATGTCAGGAGTCAAAAAAATTAAAAGGAAGATTTTCTACCTGGACCATGTCCTGAGGTTGATAAAACAGACAGCTAAAATTACATGCTTTTAGACTCCCGAATAGTAAAAGAACACTTGAAGCAAATCAATTTCTTTACAAATTAAAGGACAAAGTAATCACATCTCGCTATTTGAAAAAGTCTGAAACACAAGTAAATGTGACATTTGGTTAAAATTCAAATTCTGCAGTAGAGGCTAATTTTTTTCAGTTTGTACTTAAGAATAATGGTAAGAGTAACAAGTGTAAATTTATTGAATAATTTCTAGGTTTTAGGAACTGTACAAAATGATTTACAGGCATTGTCTCATATAATTATCAGTCTGGTAATCCTATGTTCATTTTGTAGTGGAGAGTTGTAAACAAGCTTAACTTAATAGCCAATAAGTAGAGTTGCTGGCTTTCCAACTCAGAGGTTAAACTCTAATACCCAAATAGAACAAATTTTTAAATTATGAGACTTTAATTATACTTTCAAATGTCCAATTACTTACATATATTACAGATTTTTAAGTGAATGCATTAATTCCATCTTTCTAAGCCTATGAAACACATTTTTTGTGAATTTTACTTAATAGCAAAACATTTTCAACCATTTCGTTTTAAAAGTTGTGTTGCAGAACCTTTTTTTGCTCAAAAATTATATTTATTTATTCATGAGAGACACAGAGAGAGGCAGAGACCCAGGCAGAGGGAGAAGCAGGCTTCCTGCAGGGAGCCCGACGTGGGACTCGATCCCAGGAGTCACACCCCGGGCGGAAGGCAGATGCTCTACTGCTGAGCTCTACTGCTGAGCCTCATGCTGCAGGACTTTCAATTAAATATGGTAGATTACATGTCTGTGTTAACCTTGGCTCCTTTTGGAAAACTCAATAAATAATAGTAAATGAAGAAAAAGGCTTAATCTCAGGAGGTCAAAGAGAATAGAAAAGTAGATGCAGAGCCCACAGGACTCTCCCGCATCTTAAAGGATGGTGGATATTCAGGAGGAGGGGAATCAGAACCCAGGGATGCAGGGCTTGGGTGCCAGATGGGGACAGCAAGAAGCCAGCTGCTGGCCACTGCCGAGGAGACGAAGGTCAGAACTGGACGTGGGGTGGAGCTGAGCACGGGGGACCTGCTGGAAGCCTATCACGCAGGCATTAGGCCTCCCGTCTCTTTCCCCACCCTAAGCTGAAAACAAGAAAACGAGGGACTTTAAAAACTACCCGAGATATTATGTCCAGCTTATGGGAGGAAATCAGTACTTCCGGTGATTTGCCTGTTTTTCTGGATCAACACAGTGGTGCTGTCGTTTACATAATTAATAATATTAGTCTGATATCTTTTATGTTTTTTTTAAGTTTGTGATTTTTTTTTCTTGATGTAAACATTATTTTGGAGGACTTTTTCCCTTGTATCAACGTGATATGACCACAAACAAGAAAGAGAACATTCAGTCGTTTGTATTACATCACAACCAATATAATATTGCCCAATTTTATCCAGCCCTAATAATAAGGAGAAACGAATAAGCTCAATTTTAATATAAAAAACTTCATCATAGTTCTATTTTACTATGGTTTTATGATAATTAATGGCTAATTATCATAAATTAGCTTATTTTTTATGTAGTCATTTTTTAGCATGTATGCCATTACATACAAAATAAGCTATGTTGATTTTTAAAAAATAATTTGCTTTTATTATGTTTTGTGGATACACGGATGCCCTAAAAAATATTCTTCTCTGTGGACTAAGATTCATTCATATTAAGTGTAAGCTATGTTGGTGTTTTAAAAAGATTTTATTTATTTATTCATGAGATACACACACGCAGAGGCAGAGACACAGGCAGAGGGAGAGGCAGGCTCCATGCAGGGAGCCCGATGTAGGACTCGATCCCAGGACCCCGGGGTCACACCCTGAGCCGAAGACAGATGCTCAACCACTGAGTCCCCCAGGGGTCCCCAGCTATGCTGTTTTTTTTTTTTTTTTTTTTTTTAAAGAACTGTTTCTATCCCAAGCATTTCAGGAATAATCTGTTGATTACGCACTGTGGAGGGCTAAAGGTCAAGAGGTCTGGGTAGTGAGAATAAAGTAAAATAATGTATGCAAAGAGTCTACTACTCTGTTTGACATGAAGTGTCTCAATGATAACTTGTACTATTATTATTCAATATTTTTGAACACATGTATCAGTTGCACGTGTTAGAGCACCTTCTGCCAGTCGTACTTGCATCAGCCCTATGAATAGCTCTTTCCTAGCTCTTTCTCATTCTGGAATCCCTGATGCCTGGCATTTAGTACTTGGTGAATTTTGGGTTGATCTAAACTTCTGAGCTGCCCAGAATTGTTTATTTTTACCTAAAGCTGAAGCCCAATGGCCATCATGGGATAGAAATGATACAGGTATGTTTTGATAAGGATCAGACTTTTTTATTGCTTAAAAAACCACTGGCAGCAAGCACTAAGAGCGGTTGGCATTACTGATTGCCAGACACTACACACACGGATGTATTTACACTTTACCACAATCCTTTCAAGTAAACCCAATCACCTTTATTGTGTCGACAAGGAGGCAAGGTTCAGAGAGGTAAGTGACGTACTCAAGTCAAACAACGTAGATGTCCTGAGCCAAGATTTGATTCTGATTCCCCACGAGTACCGCCTCTGAGAGCAAATTCAACCTCTAAATCAGTGATTTGGGTGATATTGCAGGTTAGTTTATTAGTTGCGAGGACTAGAGGATTTAATTTTTGTAAAAATACTCAGTACAAGAAATGCAATTAAGTGTTCAAAAATATGTAATAAAGGTTCAATTTTAAGTCTGAAAAAAAAAAGATAGAAAGAAAGAAAGAAAAAGAAAAAGAAATCCCAGCTCGGGTGATTTTTGCCAACAGAGGTCACAATGAGAATTAATTAGTATTAAAGGTGCAAGACTTTCTAAATCACCACAATTTTACCTTGTTTTATGGTATAAAGTGCACTATAATCATGCATATGACTATGTTTTATATGTACAAATACAACCAAATTGTCAACAATCTCAATATTTTGCAGAGTTGATTTTATTCAGCTAAAACCACATGCACAGAAACAAAACCCCAACAGTCTTAAAAAAATTAGAGATTTAATATTAATGTGACCAAAGTTGACATTTAAGCCAAATAACTGATATTAAAAATGGAAATAATTTTGGAAGATGGCAGGTGGATCATTTTATCAGTTACTATTTCTTCTGTCCTTATATAAGATAGTAAGAATAATTACTTTTGTTGTACAGAAGGATGTGGGGTGGGGAGAGCATTCCAAGGAAAGACATGATGCTAAGTGTGGTTAGGTAATAGAGAAATGATGGTTTTAGAGATGAGACTGGACAAAATTTTTAAAAAGCTATATTGGAGAATTTAGCCCTTATTCTCATGATTAATTTATAACCAGTGGACTCTGACAAAGCATGAATGCATGCCTTCACTTTTTATTTTTGTTTTCTAAGCTCATTATTTAGAGGAAGAATTCTAGGTATAAATCATAAAGTAATTATTTAAAGAAAAAAAAAGAATGATTACTTTTGGTTCCATCAAATCCATTCTTTAGCCAAAATAACTAATGTGAATAAAGAGGCACGAAAGCCAGAGACCATGTTTAACTGTTTAAAGAAACAGAGAGGGTCAAATAAATAGATGAAATCTTAAAAACAAAACAAAACAAAACAAAAAACCAGAGAAGATCATTCCTTGGCCTTGGTGAAGAAAGATCCAAAGATATGAACAAGGACACAGGCACACAGAGCTGCTGTAGGAACCACGAGGCTCTGAGGGGCCCCCAGGAAGGACGTGGGCAGCCTGAGCCTGAGCCTGAGCCTGAGCGAGGCCGCAGAGCTGGCCGGGAGGTCGGGGTGAGAGAGGCTCCCCCTGGTTTCTCAGCCACCAGGAGGGGAGGCGGTGGCCCGGAACCCCTGGCTGGTGCCTTGGCCCTGCAGCACCTGCAGCCTCTCTGTGCGGATTCCCACCCTCTCATCCTGGTGGCCGCTCTCTGGCAGTCGGGCTGCTGCCGGCTCTGCTTGGTGAGCGTGAGCCCAGGTGAGCAAGAGCCCAGGTGAGCGAGAGCTCAGGTGAGCAAGCTGCAACCCAGCCCGGCGGGCACCGGGCGGTCGCTGCGCTGCTTCCCACGCGGCTCCAGGCTAGCCTGGTTACTACAAAACCTGGAGGAAAATTTTGACTATTACGTAATTAAGGAACCTTTAGCAGTGGAAGCATCTGAGGTTCCGCTGAGGGGATTTCAGGCCATCGCAGAGTGATGGATGCATAGAAGTTACGACCGGGAAGGGGCCTGGGATCCATCGGGTCATCTAAGTCCTGCTGTTGTGAGAGTGTGGCAGAGAGACAGACAGACAGACGGGAAGAGGCTGACCCGCCCGAGGCCTTGCGGTCAGAGGCAGAGCAAAGCCGGGCCGGCAGCCGGCACGTGCACTGTCCACGTGAAGCCTCGCAGTCAGACCCAGGTTGGTTTAGGCTGCAAGGGGGACACCGGGCTCCCCAGTCCCTTCCCTTCCACCGGGCGACGTCCGGGCCCCGGGCCAGGCGAAGTGCACCTGCCGCCACCTGCTCGGCATGGGCCCGGCCCTGCGACGGTCAGCTGGCACCAGGGCCCCCTGCTGTCAGCGGGTCCGCTCCCCGGAGCACGGCTGCTCCCCCACCCCGGTGCCCAGCGAGTGCGCAGACACCCATCCAGAGAAGCTGTTCCTCCGGCATTGGCCCAGCGTGGAGGCAGAGCACTGTGACCCGGTCCCCCGCAGCAAGCACTGCTGGCACGAAGCCCGGCCCCTGCAGGGGCGCCCTCTCCAGGGGGACCTGGGAGGAAACCCAGATTCTCTCTGCATTTTCATCTCTTGCTGCTCTGGGCTCCTGAAATGTCCTCTTCCCAAATAGAGTTCTTTCTTTAACCCATATGTAGGCGGCACAGAATCCTCCAGAGCCCCGGCACCAGTGCCGATGGAGCTACCTGGTGGGACAAGCACTACAACCAACACCTGAGCGGCAGTGTCTCAAAGCGTCTTCATAAAATGATCATGTGACCGAAGGGGGTCAAAGAGGGAACACTTGGAATGAGCCAAAATGCTCAGGTGCTCAGAGACCTGAAAATGTCAGGGAAAGGAGTCATCGTGGACATCAATGGGCTCCGAGGCAAAGGAACATTCTAGCATTAAAAAATATATATATGTATATATATATTTATTTATTTATTTGAGAGAGAGAGTTGGGGGGGTGGGGACATTGAGGAAGGGAGAGGGAGAGAGACAATCCCAAGCAGATGCCCAACGAGCACGGAGCCTGATGCTGGGCTGGATCCCATGACCCTGAGATAGTGACCTGACCCGAAATTGAGAGCCATACACTCAGTGGATGGAGCCCCCCGGGTGCCCCTGTGTCTAGCATTTTAAGGCAGTGGTTCTTACATCAATTTTAAAAGTAATCTAAACTCGCTTATGCAGAATGGGGCGCCCGGCGGGCTCAGTCGGTAGAGCATGAACTTCAGGGTGAAGGTAGAGATAACTTGAAGAAAAATCTAACCATTTGCAAAAGATTCTAACAGTCAGTAACCCCCGATTAAAGCATTCCATTAAAAAAAATAAACTTACTTATGAAGAGTGAATAGCTGCACAGTGTTACAGTGGGCATCTCGTCCGTCGGCAATCCCCTCTCCACTGTGGGTAACACCACCTCAGTGTTTGGGGGCGCACTTCCTCTTTCCTACTGCATCCACCCTTGGTGAGCTGTCCGTTAAGCCAGGTAGGTCCTCCGGGGGTGGGGGCGCCGGGAGGGGAAGCCCTAGGGCTCTGCTGGGCCAGTGGGGCCTGTTTGCCTGGAAGTTGAACACTGATCAGAGGGACGGGGGCCTAGAAACGGGTGCAGCTGAAGAGCCTGTTCTGCTACATTAACTTCCCTTTGATCCTATTTGCTACCACCGTTCTTCCTAAGACATTTCATTTTTTACTTAAGCCCTTGCTTCTTTGTTTCTGTCGCTTGCAACCAACAAACCCTTTCTAATGTACACAAAAATATCTTCTAGTTTGTTTATTTTTTTATTATTTATTTATTTATTGATTTATTTTTATTTTCTAGTTT
Organism: Vulpes lagopus; assembly: GCF_018345385.1. Taxonomy (NCBI): domain Eukaryota; kingdom Metazoa; phylum Chordata; class Mammalia; order Carnivora; family Canidae; genus Vulpes; species Vulpes lagopus. The sequence continues at coordinate 126,005,608 of NC_054825.1, forward strand.
AAATAGAAAATCAAAGCCGAAAGATTTTCACGTTTAAAAAAAAAACCAACTTTGAAAAACTCCTATCTGGAGTGAAGACAGCAAAGGAAAAGCACTGAGGCTGTCAACGTCTGTGTTTGACAGATGGGATCGGGGTAATTTTTTCCTCGTCCGCATTTTCCATAATGGACATACATCATCTTTTAAAAATGACTTTAAGCTGGAGGGAAATAATTATATTTAATAAGCCTGATGTAGTCGTAGATCGAATCCAGTTATTTTAATGTGGATCTGAAATTAAGGTAGGGAACGGTCCCGAGCCCCACCAGGCCACCAGGAACACTCCAAGAAACAGTGGGAAAAAGGTTAAAAAATATGCATAACTGTCACCTGTTATGCTTCTGCAGCTGCTTCCAGTAGCAGACCCCACAGAACAGCAGCAGCCCAACAACCAGGGGGGCAGTGGCCCCTGCAGCGGCCTCACTCCTCCCTCAGTGTTTACTTATTCATTCCTCAGATATTACCCAGTGTCTGTTGCTACCAAGCGCTCCTCTCTGTGAGAAGAACAAGGAACGGAACGACCAGGAGGCAAACTCTCTGCCAGGGGCCAGAACTCAGACGCTTGGGGCCTCCAGGCCGGGCCACCACCACCCCCCCATCCCCACCCCGCGTCCCCAGTGCCTGGGGCCCCCACAGGAGCGCCGTCCACGCCTGCCCCCGCGTTTCTGGGAATGCGCGTTCGCCGAAGAGGGGCAGCGGGTCACAGTGGACCACGGGCAAGGTCGGCTGTGGGGAAGTGCGTGCAGAAACCCGAGCAAGTGACCAGGGTGCCTTGGGCAGGTGCGGGGCCACCTGTGCGCGGGCCGCGGAGGAGGCGCGGGGCAGAGCGCGGCAGGGAGGGGAGGGAGGCCCACGGGGCGGGGAGGCCGGGCTCGCATCCGGGCCGGGGGCTGTGGGGGGCCCGGGGCTGTGGGGGGCCGGGAGGGGCGGCCGGGACCCGGGAGACCCGTGGAGGGCCTGAGGCGCGGCAGGGGGCGCTCGGGGTGCAGGGCGTCGGGTCCCCAGGGTGGAGGGTGGAGGGTCCCCGGGGTGCAGGGCGTTGGGTCTTAGGGGTGCAGAGCGCACAATCCCCCGGGGTGCAGGGCGTTGGGTTCCCCCAGAGTGCAGGGCATCAGGTCCCCCCCGGGGTGTAGGGCTCCATGTCCCCGGGGTGGAGGGCGTCAGGTTCCCCCGGGGTGGAGGGCACCGGGTCCCCCCGGGGTGTAGGGCTCCATGTCCCCAGGGTGCAAGGCATCAGGTCCCCCCAGGGTGCAAGGCTCCAGGTCCCCAGGGTGGAGACCTTCGGGTCCCCCGGGGTGGAGGGTGTCAGGTCCTCGGGGTGCAGGGCGCCGGGTCCCCCTGGGGTGTAGGGCTCCAGGTCCCCCCGGGGTGTAGGGCTCCGGGTCCCCGGGGTACAGGACGTCAGGTCCCCCCGGGGTGCAGGGCTCCAGGTCCCCGGGGTGGAGACCTTCAGGTACCCCGGGTGGAGGGCACCAGGTCCCCGGGGTGGAGAGCATCGGGTCCTTGGGGTGCAGGGCGTCGGGTCCCCAGGGTGAGGGGCGCCAGGCCCAGGCAGCCTCAGGCTGTGGGTGCAGACCTGCTGGGCTCCGGGTGCAGGGGCCCTGGGGGACACCATGCAGTGCCACATACCCCCCCCCCAGGTCCCAGAGGTGGAGAACCAAGGGCAGGGCCCCTCACTGTCCCTGCCGGGTCCCCCCTCCCTGCACCCTGGCCACTCAGGTTGGGATGTGTGGGAAGACACTGGGAAGCCCCTTTCCTCTGTTCCCCAAATGCAGGACTGGGGGGTCTGGCCCTGAATCCTCTTCTCTGAGCCCACCCGGCCTGGCTGGCTCTCCTCAGAGAGGAAGTTTCCCTAAGTAGGTGGCCCCTCTGCCGCCCACCTGTCACCCGAGGCTACCACTGCTTTCTGGGGATGAGGACACAGACCAGAGGGGAAGGGGGAATTGGAACCCACACTTACCATGTTAGACGCTGTGTGCTTTACACAGAGTATCTCCTATAGGTACAAGACACGTAGCACCCCCATTTTTTCAGGTTAAGAAACTGAGGCTCAGTAAATTTTAATAACTAGCACAAAATCATGAAACTGTTGAGTAGAGAACCAAGATTTGAACTGAGTTCTTATCACATTCTGGGCTCTTTCAACCACGGAAAATACTGACTATGCTAGACATTATATAATCCCACTAAGTCTTTTTTTTTTTTAATGCTATTTATTTGAGAGAGAGAGAGAGAGAGAGCGAGAGCATGAGCAGGGGGAGAGAGGGGAGAGGAAGAGGCAAGGGGAGAAGCAGGCTCTGCACTGAGCAGGGAGCTCGAAGCAGGGCGTATCCCCAGGACCCCGACATCATAACTGAGCTGAAGGCAGATGCTTAACCAGCTGAACCATCCAGGTGCCCCCACCCTGCCCCCACTATTTCTTTTAAAAATCATGATGAGGCTCAATGAAGATTAGGAATTTCCTCTGAGGGCCAACAGTTGGGGAATAAGTGGTCTCCTGTCTACGTTACACACACACAAGTGCACACACGTGCACACACTCACAAGCACACTACCTGCTGTGTAATAAGAATTTTAAAAATTCATCTGCTGCTACTTGTATTGTTATTTTACTCTCTGACGGTCTCATGAATATATATTGTCTGCAACTTGATTTTGGATTCTTTGTTTATGACCTTAGATAAAAAGAGTAGGTAACCATGAAATTCTCATTAGATAAATGACTAACAAAATTTTAATCAGTTTGCAAATACCCAATAGAAGATAGATATCAAATAATGGCTCTTTGCCTATATAAATAAGGCTGTTAAAATTGCTCCTAATAAGTTGGAAGTATATTTTAATTTGGTTGCAAATTTAGTTTTATTGGATGATTTGATATAGAGGGAAGTATTTCATGCCTCTGACAAAGAATAAACCTTCTACACAATAGACCATTTGAAGCCTCACTAACCTTATTAGATGAGTCATAAAAACATAGAAGTGATTGAGATGCTTCTCTAGCAGCATTTTTCTTTTGAGGGCAGCAAGTGTAGCAGTTAAGAATGGCCTCAAAACTCATAATGTCTAGTTTTGATTCTTGGCTCCTTCATTTATGATATAATGTACGGAGATATTTAGTATCTCTGTGCCCCAGTTTTTCATCTGTAAAATAGCACCAATTTGATAGGATTGTTGTGATTCACCAAGATGATGCTGTAGAACAAAACCACAGGACTGTGCTTGGCACCACGTGAGTCCCCAGTAAATAGGCCCTATTTTTACTTCCATTCTGTTTTCTAGGAGAACGGTGAGATGAAGAATGTTAGCATATATGCCTGGAAGGCAGCATTGGGCCTGAAAGGCTCCGACGTGCTCAGGCGCTATGTGAGTTCCCATACAGGGTAAAGTCTCTGTAGAAGTTCCCAAATTCATTTGACTTTGGGATATTTTGAGTGCATGCATATGAAGGCCTCTAGGAAAATGTTCCATAGGATACTGGGAATTCCAGCCTCAGGCATAGTCATTTTCTATAAAAACTCAGGTTGTGTGGAAGGTGCTAGATTAGCTTGAAAAGTAGTTACCAAGTTTTTCTGCTGCCAAGGAACAAGTAGAAAATACACACCATGATCAGAAATGTCTAGAAATTTTTAGGATTCTTAGCAGGGAAAGAGAAAGTAATGCTATTTTGATAATAACATCTCTATATTTCACCATCAGATCTAACCCATAGTGCTCAAACCTCCCACTGTTCTTCAGTTACCGGGTGTTCTAAGTATAGATGAGAGAATGTGCGCACTCTCACTTCTCTGTGATAACATCTCGGTTCAGACTTACACCAGACTTGAGGAAGGAATTGATCTTCTGTTTAGATCGGAAGGTCACTGTCACCTGCCAGGAGGAAGGGCACCACGACACCGGTGGTGGCCACAACACAGGAAGTGGAGACTCTTGATGAATATAAGCTTCTCAACCTTCCTTTGGAGCAGAGCCACGAGCAGGCCTCAGGGAATAAGATGAACCTCTGGAAATGTGTGTAGACCTCAGAGTGAGGTGGAAATCACATAAGGTGACAGGTGGAGTGAATGCCTCAAATTCAGGCCAGCCTCTCCCATGTCTGGAGTCTAGAGCTGGAGTTCAAAGGTACCCTGAAACATTTTTTTTTCTATTTTGTGGCAAATCACTTGAGTGCAATCTCTTACTGACATGAATCCAGGGCAAGGTAGGAGAGGGAAAGAGTGTAATAGACACTTGAGGAACTCTCGGGTCTGACACTTGCTGAGATTTTGTTCATGCAAAGCTAGTCTCAGGGAAGTGTGGATCAATCTACAAATGGAGCTGGTTGCTCGCCCCACAGCCATTCTCCAAGTATCAGGCAAGGTTCTTAGTTGCAAGCAGCAGAAGCTAATTTTAGTAGGCTATGCAGAAAAAGAGGTTAATAAAAGAATATTCAGTAGCTCGTAGAACCACTAAGCATCTTGGAGAACCATGATCAAGACTAAGCTTCTAGAAAATACACAAGAAATTAGGACACACAAAAATTTATATATATTATATAAACTATATATTATAGTTTATATATATAACTATAAATAATATATATTATGTTTTGTAGATTTAACTTTGAAACCATACAAGTATGTTATATAATTATGAAACAAAAAAATTCAAAAGCCATCTCTAAAAACTGAAAACAAAGTGAAACGGAGGAACATCATAGTATGTCAAGTTGGTTGCATTAACGACACACAAGTGGCATTATTTCAAATGGCTTTAATACACCTTAATTTGACCATACGGTACATCACTAGTGGATACACTCTAATGACAAAAACAGTTTAAAAATGTATAAGCCATATCCAGTAATCATATCTTTGGTGGTGGTCGTGGTACTCTGTTTTGTAAGGACTGTTATGGGTATATTGAATGAGTAATTACATTAATGTTGGAAAATAGGATTTCAGATGTAGGGGGAAAAGTGGATAAAAATAGGAGATTGGAAATGTTAAGTAAAATCCCTCTACTTATAAATTTGAATGTGGAATTCCATTATGAGCTCACAATTTATTACACTTGTGTATAATTTTGACCACTGGAAAGGCCTAGAGACGCTGAGGGCTCTTAGCACCCAGATTATCACCTCTAAGAACTCTTTCCAAAGGAACCAGTTCTCCCAGAGGAAATGACTGGTTCCCCACGTAGGGCACAAAGTGAATAAAGTGAGCCCGAGTCTTCCTGTCGTATCACAAATTGAAGGAACTATTAACAATTATTCTTGTCATATCACAAAGGCTCAGGAATCAACTTGGAAATGCTCCCAATGAACAAAGATGAGACAATTTGAACATGAGTATGAATAATACCTAGAATAGATTGAAACGCATCAAGTGTATCTAAAACCACACATTCTCAGTGATCAAAAACGCCCCATGGGCTCAGTCATCTCCAAGAGGCTTGGAGAACAGCCCATTATTCTGGAAACTGGTTAATAAGGGAACAACAACAGCAAAGTCAGGTGTGTATCCCGTCTTCCCTGTACTAAATGCATGTCAGGATAAGATGCAGCAGCTAAGTTTGTTTCCACAGACGTGCTTGGTGAGTACATGGCGAGCGGCGTCTGGCTCTCCCACGTTCCCGTGTCTTTACTTATTTGTTGGCCATCGAGCCGCCACACGGTGAGCACACTGCCTGGGCCAGCCCTGTGGCACGTCTGTGTTTTTCTGCTTGGATCTGGTCTCTTGTATGATTGTTGTGGCTACAGCCCTTGAGTCATAAATAAGCACAACACATTCGGTGTGAGGTGTACCCTGTGGTGGCACCAACGGCCCTTCGTTGTGTCGTTTCGTATTTGGGGCCACGTTTCACCCCTGCTGACACTTGGAGTCACCTAGAGGCGTTCACGTTACTGGCATTCGTGTGGTCTACTTTTGAGGACCCTGCTATTTTGAGCTGCTGTGAATCATTTGGTTTGGGTGCCTTTTGTGAGGCCATCCGAAGATTTTGATTTGATTTGATTTTACTTTTTTTTTTACCTTGATTGACAGAAAGTCACAGTCATACTTTACAATGTATCCCAACACTGTCACAGTCATCCCAGCAAGTGACCACCTAATGTCCGGATCAAAGTTATCCTTCAGGGCCCCCTGTCCCTTCCCGTCTTCCCCTTCAGCATCCTAACCTCTTCTACTTCTCACTAAAGCCCTGGGAGGACAGAGTGTGTGGAAAGAAAATCAAGGTAGCGCGGTTGGCGCCCACTTTGTGCCTGAGGAACACACAGGCAGCGCCCTGCTGGTCCCCAGTGGAGGCTGAACTACTCACTCCTGATCTGCCTGGCCCACCCCCACCTGCCCACCACCTGGCCTGGTAGAGACTCGGGGCCCTGAAAAAGGCAAGGAAGAGACTCCAAGCCCGGCAGTGTCTGGCACTGAAGATTAAGGTGACCCAACCAAGGGTCTGACTGCAGCCACAAACCACCTCTCCTTGGGGATGAGGAGGAAGGAAGGGAAGGGTCTAGAGAGAGGACATAGGCACCATTTATGAGCGGTTCGGCTAAGATGCCTTCTGGAAGCCTTCGCAATGCATCCTGCTCTTATTCCTGGAGCAACAGGAAACTTTATATTACTAGGTGACTATCAGGGTACAACTGGATCAAAGCCAGCCCACAGGGCAAAAATACCATCTGCGGCTCCCAGGGCATCTGACATAGGGCTCAGTACCACGTTTGAAAAACAAGACTGTGTTGGGGACTTCTGAGAAGATAAAATATGGATCGTTCAGGAGTGAATTATTCAGACATCTATCCTTCCGGACCTCCCTCCCTGTCCTGGAAAGCCTGGTAATGCAGCTGGGGCGCGGGCCAGGTGTGTGCCCTGCAGCCTGAGTCTGGGCCACACTGGTTATCAGGGGCCCCAAGGGAGGAAATAAAAGGGCCACAGGGCCGACTTGGTGTGATTTGGACATGAGGCCCTGAATTTAGCTCTTCCCCGTCTTCACGGCACCCACATAACTTACTCTAATTGCCCAAAGACGATCTCTTCTGATGCCATTTGTCTTTCTCTGGTAAAACACAGATTTTTCCAAATCACCTTGTTTTAATTCTTTCTTGAGTACGTCTGAACCTCATCTTTGGGAGGGAATGGTGTCTGCAGACTTGGAGGGGGACACAGTGGTGCTGTCACTGACTTTCCTACATTTTGCAGCTGCGAGCATCCTGAGCTAGAGTCTTGCGACACGGCACTCTGTACTCCTAGTGGCTGCAGACACGCCTGTACTTCAAGGTGCATGTTTTTATCCTTCCTCTTACATGGGCCGAAGGAACACAAGTGAGACACCAGCAGGAGAGACGTGCTGGTGAGGCACAGCCCTCCTCCAATGGGCACAGACCACACTGGACACAGCCTATACTGGTAGGTTCCACGCCCCAGCGGGGCTTGAACTCACCACCCTGAGATCAAGAGTCAGAGGCTCTACGACTGAGCCAAGCGGGTGCCCCAAGTAGGATTTTATCCAATACCGAAGGTTTTCCAGGGGGAAAAAACGGAAGAAGAAGAGACCTCTGTGGTCATTTCACAGTCAAAACAGTCTCCCAGAGACCCACAAACTCTGTAGGAAGCCCAGACACCAGCTGTGGGGCCACAGGGTGGAGCACGGCTTCGGACTTGGGCCCCCGACGCCCGGCAAGTGCGGGCCAGACGTTGGCGGGGTGCGGCCCGGGCCCAGGTGCACCTGCCGAGGCTCCCCACGGCCCACGCCACGCCGGCCCCGCCACGGAGACGGCTGGGTGGAGGCAAGGCGGGGGGGGCACGAGCTGGTCCTCACTGCAGGTGCCTGTGCCGCCCCTCGTGCCTCTGGCTGCCCACCGAGCCCCCAGGTGCTCGCACGCGGCCCAGGGCACGCGGTGGGGGGGGGGGAACGTCGAAGCCCTTATGCCCACGGAAGCCGAGCCCCCCTCCTGTCGCATCGTGCGGCGTTCACGGGACGCTGAGCTCCCCTCCGGCCCTGGGACGGGGCGCTACGGGTGCGGGGGGGGCGGGGGCGGTGGGCACAGCGGGCCCAGCCTGCGGCACCTGTCCCGTCCCCGCCCGACGGAGCTGCACCCAAACCAGCCGCCGATCCCTGTCCGCGGCCCAGGCCGCCGCCCACCTGCCTCCCGCCCCCATTCCCCATCCCCTTCCCCACCCGCGGCCCAGGCGGGCCCACCTGCCTCCTGCCCCCATTCCCCATCCCCTTCCCCACCCGCGGCCCAGGCCGCCGCCCACCTGCCTCCTGCCTCTGGACGGGCCTCTTGTGAGCGTCCCACAGGACCGCAATCGCGGGGTGCGCGGTGCTCTGGGGCCACCCCCACCACGTAGAGTGTCCACAGGCCCACGCACGTTGGCGCACGGATGTTACTTTGCCTTACTGGGGTTCTGCGCTCCCGCAGCATCGCCTCCGTTTCCCGCCCGGCGGGGAGGCCCGTCAATCACTAGAAGCTGCCCTTCCTCCAGCCTCAGAGGCTTCCAGGGAGCAGGTGCCGTGTCCACGTGCACCCTCAGTTCCTCACCCGTGGAAAGGGTTCCAGGGCAGCGGGCACCAGGCCCTGGCTGGGCGCTGCGCTCCCTCCCCACGAGGCTGTGCCTCTCTGGCCCTTCTCACCTGGAGCTGCTGGGTTCCACCGCCCCACGGAATTTCTTTGGTGCTGCTTCCTCTCCAGGCGCCTTTCCCGGTGATGCTTGATCCCCCTGTTCCTGATCGCAGCCACTCTCAGTAGCTCTTGCCTCTACTTTAAAGTCTGGAACATTTAACATCTCCTACTTTCATAAAAAAATTAAAAAGTAAGTAAGTCAGCGTGGACGCAAGCTCTAAGGTGATTTCCAGGAGCCGAAGGGAAGAATGTTGAACTCCTGCCACCACATGTGCACTAGAAGCGAACGAGTGACATTAGTCGTATTAAATGGGGTTGTGTTCGACGTCCTTACTGTCCAGCTGTAACGTCTAGCTGCCCTGGGCTGCCAGGACACCTGGAGGGAAGCATTATTTCCTGAGCATGTTCCAGGGTCGGGGCCCCAGGAGGCTGGTCTGCCCTCTGTGCTCGTGGCACATCCTCTTCCACGGAGGCCCATGGGGGGGATGCTGGCCCCCCACTTCCTGGGCCAACAGAGCGGCAGCCCCCGGTGGGTCACCCAACCCTCGCCCGCTCCTCACCAGTCTGTGGAAGTGCAGCAGGCCTGGACTAGTAAGGCTGATGACACCCCATCAGCCAATCCAATCCATCAATCTTAAAAAATACCCCAAAAACACAAAAGCCAAGACCCAACAGTGCACAGTAGGAAGTGCTTCCATTTTCTCAGCCACACCTGGGTCTATGTGTTTGGGCCGGTAGCAGCCGCTTTGCAGCCATAAGGGGAAGTTGGATGCACCACGCAGAGCAGCTGCAGGCGCCCGGCTCAGAGGAAGAGGGTTTAAGGCCTGGGCTTCTTCCATGAGCTGTGGCGCTGGGCTCTGTTCTTCAGCACAAGCAGGGATGAGGTCCTCGTACCAGTTTCTCCTCCAAGGCTGGTAGTCATGACGCAGTGACAGGAGAGGACTTGCTATGCACGTTGTTTATGGCCTTTACAGTGGAATCCAAGACAGTCAGTCGACTGTACTTCAGAAATCCCTTAAGACCAGTGATGACGCGGCCCTAAATCTCACTATTCACTGTCACGTGAAAATGAAGGACTGTTTTCCCTCACACATACCCATCGTCATTTTTTTAAAAAAGATTTTATGTGTTTATTCATGAGAGACACAGAGAGAGGCAGAGACACAGGCAGGGGGAGAAGCAGGCTCCCTGTGGGGAGCTGGATGTGGGACTTGATCCTAGGACCCCGGGATCACACCTTGAGCTAAAGGCAGATGCTCAACCACTGAGCTACCCAGGCGTCCACCTCCCCCCCAATTGTCATTTTTCAAACCACTTTCTGGAGGTGTGACCCACATACCCAAAGCTGTACGTATTGCATTTGTGCAGCTTGACGAGTTTGGAGATGACTGTACACCTGTGAGAGTGTTGCTGCCACCAAGGCCACAAACTTATCCATCACTTCCAAGAGTTTCCTTCTGTCCTACATATGTGTGTTTATTTACGTATTTTTTTTTCTTTTGCTTTACGGGCACTTAATGTAAGACCTACCCTCTTAGTGAATTTTAGTTGTACGTGGCAGGGTTGTGAACCAGAGGCTCACTGCGTAATCCCATGTTTATGAGAAACGTGAATTGTCAAACTATGAGGTGTCTGGCTGCTTAGTGGGGAGAGCATGTGACTCTTGATCCCGGGGTCATGAGTTCAAGCCCCATGTCAGGTGCAGAACTTACTCTGAAAAAAAAAAAAAAGTCAAATGGACAAAACCAGAGAGGGAATAATAGCTCCCGGGGCTGGCAGGACAGGGGAGTAGGGAGCTGTGAGCCACCGGAGACAAAGCTTCAGTGACGCAAGACGAATCAGTTCTGGAGACCTGTACACTATTATTTTTCGTAGGATTTTTTTTTTTTTTTTGCCTGCTATGATTTCTTTCTTTCTTTCTTTCTTTCTTTCTTTCTTTCTTTCTTTCTTTCTTCTTTTCTTTTTTTTTTAACTCTCCTGGCTCAGTGATCCGTCTGGTTTTCACTGCTTCCTGCCATCCCGTTTATGAACTAGGGGAGCCTTTGTCTGCTGCATGTCTGTGGTTGCATGTTTTGTCTATGTGCACCCCCCTTCCAGTGTTCTTGGAAACAGATGTAGCCTGTGCTTTCCACAACATAATAAATGAGACAGGATTGGAATAAAAAATAAAAACATTTCTGGCTTCAGATTTATTTAAACATCCAACCAGATGTTCCAGCTGATTCACACGCTGTCAAATGGATGAGTCCACTTTCCTATCGCTCTGCAAGAGGCTCAGCTTGGCTCTTGGTGGCGTCAAACAAAGGTGTCCTGCAGGCTCTCCGTGTCTGGCTAGCTCACGGCATTTGGAGACAGCTGCTCCATAAATAATTCCATGAAACTTTTGTCTTCATCCTGGTGTATGTCCAGGACGTCCCCATGCTGCGCTGGCCTGACCTCAAGTACTTGGAGAGCAGGAGCGGAGCTGGGTTAACAAATAGTTGCCACTCATTTCATCTATTTTCAAAATAAATTGGAAGAATATTCGCGCTGCTGACAGATCAAGAAAAACCGTGTCCCATCCCTCAAGTGCTCCTCCCTCTGCCTCCACTACCCCCTCCACGCTGGTTGGAGCAGATGTTCTAGTGACCAGTCATGCCTCATTCATCCAAACCGTCACAGAGTGATTGTTTTTAATTTATAAATTCCTGCGTTTTCACTCTTCTTGTTGAAGCTATCCCACAGCAGGATGTACACATTGCACGTGTGCAGGCTGATGGACTTTGACACAAATAGACAAACCGAGGACTCAGCATTGAGGCTGAGGCATAGGACATGTCCAGCTGTCCGGGAGGCTGCGTGTGCCTCACTGTCACCACCCCCCAGGTAACCGTCGCCCTCAAGTGCGCCATCGCGGAGTGAGTGGTTTCCCTTCTCCCTGGACGTCGTGTAAGTGGAATCGTACAGTGTCCGCCCTGATTTCCATGAGAGTCACCTCTGCTGCTTGTAGGAATGCGTGCTATGGCTTGTTCGTGCTCATCCGTGTTATTGCATTGGCCTAATTTGTCCTTTTTATTATTATTGTTACTGCTACTGATCCATAGACTATATACACAGCAATTTATTTTTTCACTGGGCTTCTCTAATGGGCATGCGGATTCTAGCTTTCGCCTCTTATGGACAAAGCTGGTTTGAACATTCTTATATACGTCTTTTGATCTACTTTGATATTAATATAGTCACACCAGCTTTCTTATTTTTATTTTTTTCGTGATATATTCTTTTCTGTCCTTTTAGCTCTCATCACTTTCTCCCTGAATATTTAACGTTCTCCTCCATTCCTAAGTCTCAGAATTTTTCTCATGAATGCGTGTTTCATGTTGTCAAACACTTCATCAGTATCAGTTGATATAATCCCATGGTTCTTCTTCTGTGGCCTGTTGATACAGTAGGTTACACGATAGACTTTCAAGTGTTGAACCCAGTCTTGCACACCTGCTTGGTCACAGCATATAATTCTTTTTATATATTGTTGGATTCAATGTGTTAATATTTTGTTGAGGATTTTTACATCTAAGTTTAAAAGAGATATCAGCTTGTGTATTTATTGTACTGCCTTTGTCTCCTTTTGGTATCAGGGTAATATTGGCCTCATAAAATGAGTTTGGAAGTTTTCCCCCCTCTTCTATTTTCTGGAAGACATTCTGTAAAATAGGTGGTGACTTCAAATGTTCGCTAGAATTCTCTAGTGAAACCATCTGGGAGTAGAGATTCCATTTCTGAGAGCTTTTAAAAAATGTAACTTCATTTTTAAAAATGATTCTGGGACTTTTCAGATTATATATTTCATGTTGGTTGAGTTTTAGAGCTTGTGGTTTTTGGAACTTTATCCATTTCTCCTATGTTACTGAATTTATGAACATGAAGTTGTTTGTAGTATCACCACCTATCAATGGCTGAGCATTGGTAGCAATAGCCTTGGTTTCAATCCTGACATCGGTGACTTGTGTTTTCTCTCCTTTTAGTTTGTCATCTTGATAAAAGTTTATCAGTTTATTGATTTTTTTTAAAGAACTAGCATTTTGCTTATTCTTTTCTTTATTGTTGTCCTTTTTCAATTTAAGTAATGTCTATTCTTAACTTTATTACATCCTTCCTTTGGTTTGCTTTGGGTTGATTTTGCTCTTTTTCTTCTCTATTGAGGTGGGAACTCTTATTATTAGAGACCTTCTCTCCACTCTAGGAGAAGCGATTAGTGCTATAAGCTTTCCTCTTGGTAGTGCTTTAGCTGTACCTTGTGAATTTATGAATTTCCACCGTGATTGCTTCTTTGACCAGTGGGCTGTTTATGAATGTGTTGCTTAATTATCAAACATTTGGCCACTTTCTAGTTATCTTTCTGTTCTCAAGTTTCATTTTCATTTCATTTGGTCCAAAAATAAATTCTACATGATTCCAACCCATTAAAATAGCATTTTTAGAATTTTTAAAGCTATGAAAATTCTTTACAGTAATTTTGTGCAAGGCCTCATTTCAAAATTGAGGGACCCGACTTTTGTAATTAAAGCAACAGAGAAATAACAAAGAGACGAAAATAAAGGTTAAGTCAGTTTTCAAAAGTCTCACTGAATTGATCAGGTTGGAATCAGATCCAGAAAGCAATCTCCTGAATCTTTGGCCAAAATATTTTCCATTATCCCATGCTTCATCTTCTCCCTGGTTGAATTCACTCCTTGACTCCTCTGCTAATTCTAGTCTCTCCCCCAAGCTGTATGTGACTGATTCAGCCTTTCCTGCCACACTTTTTCTTTCATATTCTATTGTAGATTTTATAATTAAAATCTGTGGGTTATCTCTTAGTTATCAATATTTTTTAATTTTTAAGTTTGATCATATCCATCCTGTATTTTTTGAGAAGGACTAGCTTCAGGTGTTTCAATTCTTTTGTTTCTCCTTTAGTATTGAGTTTAGTGCTGAGTAGATAACACTCCATATGTATTTATTTATTAAGTCCTCACCCTATTTTTTTCATTTGTCAAATCAAACAACTTACTTTTAAGTTTAATTCATAGCTAAGAATTTACAGTTAAAATCTTTGTTAAAATTTTGAATCAAAAGTAACTCTTAAAAGTTCTTAACTGGAGGAGTGTCTGGATGGCTCAGTGGGTTGTGTCTGACTCTTGATTTCAGCTCAAGTTATAATCTCAGGGTTGTGAGATTGAGCCCCGAGGGGGCTTCATGCTTAGTGGGAGTCTGCTTGAGATGCTTTCCCTCGCCTCTCTCCTTGCCCCTTCTCCCCACCCCTGTTCATGCGTATCTGCTCTCTCTCTAAAAATAAAAAAGTTCTTAACCTGAATGTCAATGAACATAATTTGCAGATTTTCCTAGTTATCCTATAAGTTATTGGTAGGAGGGATCCTGTAAAAAAGAAACAAACCTAAATATAGTAATATAAATACTTTAAAAATGTATCAAAAGAAATTTATATTGGACGTAAGTAAGACAGTAGCTAATGTCATCTTAAATTGGCCATATAAATAAAATAAAACGTATTATATAATACTACTACTATTAGTACTCCTAGCTAACATTTACTGACTGTTTTCAATGTGTTAGTAATTATTTTAAAATTCCAACAACCTTAGTAAGAATATCATAAGATATTACATAATTTGGGTATCACTATATATATTCTATTTGATGAGGATTTCACTTTGAGCACAAGCTGTCTACAATCATATTTGAAATATATTACAAAGTGGTTATATGGGCCAACACAAGTCTGTTTTAATGGAGCCTGAAATGTTTTCTGAGAGAAAAAGTTTCTAAGGGAAGGATAAGCCAGTCATACAGAGCCAAATCTGTAATAAATACAGCTGACCTTTGTATAACATAAGTTTGAACTGAGTAGGTTCACTTATACACAGGTGTTTTTTTTTTATTTTTTATTTTTTTTAGTAAAAATACATGTAGTACTGGAAATGTATTTTCTCTCCCTTATGATTTCTTAATGCTATTTTCTTTATCTTACTTTATTGTAAGAATACAGTATATATATATATATATATATATATATATATATATATATACATATATATTACATTAAATATACAAGATATGTATAAATTGACTGTTAATGGTATGGCTTCTGGTCATCAGTAGGCTATTAGTAGTCCATGTGGATTTTTTGGCTGCACAGGATTAGCACCCCAAACCCCATCCTCCATATTCTTCAAGGGTCAACTGTAGTTAGTTAGAGAAGGAAAAGGAATTCTGAATACAATATGAGGTTCATCACTTGACACTAACTTCTAGCACAGCCTCTGTTGAAGTCTTAGTCTTCCAGAGAGCAGAAGGTATGTAAACTAGGAAGAGAATGGAGAGATGGGGAAGAGGGAACAAGGAAGGAAAAAGAAGAAAGGAAGGAAAGAGAGAAAGAAGGGGTTCTGTTACTGGCACACAAAAACACCACGTTTGGGGGAACTCTCGCAGAGAGTGCTGCCCTGGAGAATCCTTCCCTACAGATCACCAAGCAACTTTGTGCCTGTGAGCACAGTCATCTGGGCTGGCACCTTGGGAGAGCCGCAGATGTTTCTGCTGGGACCAGAGGTGGAGTGGTAGCAGGGAGAGTAAGCATGAGGGAACTGGGTAAGTTCACAATGTTGCTGAGGTGCCCAGTGTAGACAGAAGCAGGACTGGCACCCAGGAGAGCAGTAGGGCACAGCAGAGAGTGATGGTGCCCACAGAGCAAGGCAGTATCCAGAAGAAGAAGCTTGGTATGCAAATCCTTAAGGATTTCTGGAAACACTTTAGGAGAGGCTTACAGGATACCAAGGTTATGAAATTTGCAGGTGTGGAAAATGAGCCAGTGAAGTTTGAGTGACTCTTGTTAATGAAATTTCATTTGTGTCCAAAATGGCACAGTAAAAAAGTTGGTGAAGCCAACTGCTATCCATAGAAGAGAAGGCCGACTTGCTCTAAATCATCACAATCAGTGAACAGAAGAGCCAGAACTGGGATCCAATTTGTCCCACTCTGAAGACCAAGTTCTTTCCACTTGGTCCAGTCTCCTTAAAAAATCAATTCCGGTATTTATTGAGCACCTGTTAAGAGCAAGATTGCATATTAAACTCTGTGAGAAGAAACCCAGTCATTGAGAAACAAATGATCTGCCCTGTAGTATTAAAGATTTATTTGTGGTCCTAAGTGGAAAGAGATGGAGAGAATAGAATGGATTACTTCCATTGGTGCCTTCCAAGCCTGGGTTTCTATATTTACAGATATGTTGGTGATCTTGAGATTTGACCTTATCAATGCAATTCATAGAAAAAAAAAATTTAACAACCATGGCAACCTGGACTGTGTACAAAAAATAGTTGTCATCTTGTCCAGAATAACTTGCAGGTGTGAGCAACAAGTCTGTGATAATTAAAACAACTCTTCTTCAAAGTGTTAATATCATTTCATAGCAAAATGCAAATCAGTCTGTGAATTATACATGTGGTACTGCCTTTAAAGTTAAATTAAAACTAGTTTAAATTATATCTCCTTTAAGATATGTTAACTCTCTGTTTAACATGCAAATGAGCACCAAATATTACTGGTTCCCCAAATATTTTTGGACCTCCAATTCTACATCTGTAAAGCCTGGAGTTATTTTAATAGTTCCAATGAAACTTTGAGTCAAACATATGGATTAGCTCCAGATCTCAGGATGTTTTCTGTGACTTTTTTAGCCTGAAGCAGTCTCCTCTTTCTGCTTCAACTTCAGCATTCCTCCCAAGGATTTTAAGTAAGAAGGTTAAATAAGCAAGAATTTGCCTATGTAGCTACACCCAAACCAAGATGGGATCACTTGCCAATGTAAACCATGGATAGTCTAAAAACCATTTTTTCAGAAAGTCCCTCCCCCAAATATTTTCATATGGCCTTCAAATGATCTCGTAAATACATTAATACACAGACTTACTTTATTCATTTTAATAGCTATACAGCATTCCATTGTATGAATAAATAATAATTTATTTTACTAGTCTTTTACTAATGGATTTTAAGATGTTCCCAGGGTTTTGGTTTTTTTTTAGAAATAAATAATGCTGCAAGAAATATTCATGTACATATTCCTTAAACATATGTTTGAATATATCTATTGAAAATTCCTAGAAGTGGATTTATTGGGTTCAAAGATCATGAGCATTTTAGGTATGCTAAATACTGCCAAATTTTGTTCCTGTCAATAGTATACTAGAATTCGCATTTCCCCCCAACCTCATTAACACTATATACTAAAAGTATTTGATGCTTAAAAATTTGATTGGATTTAAATGATTCATTTAATGACCACTTAAATGGCCATTTAATCTCATTTTAATGACCATTTTTAAGATAATCAGTGAGCTTATTTTCTTATGTTTTAAGACTTTTTTAGTTTATGTTCTTTCCTCCATTTTCTATTAAATTTTTTTATTACTTGGTTTGTAAAAGATCTTTATATTTTTAGAAAATAACCTTTAGTCTGTCATATATATTACAAATATTCTTTCAGTTTTTGTCATTTGTATTTGATTGTTTGCATTTTTTACCCCTGAGTCGAATTTAAAAATTTTACATGGACACATTCATGTATTTTCTTCATGGTTTATTGCATTTTGTTATTTGTCCTTAAAAAATCCTATTTTTTCCAAGATTGTAATTCTCTTGTTATGCTTAAAGCTTTGATCTGTCTGTAACTTATTTTTGTGAAAAGAGTGAGAGAAAGGCAGTTATATTTATTTTCCAGATGACTGACCATTATCCCATTTTTGTTTGTTTAATCATCTATCTTTTCTCTACTTTGAAATACCATCTTTATTGTATACTTATAATCCATGTCTATTTATCAGTATTTTATTTAATGGATTAAATTTGGGGGTATTATGCTGAGTGAAATGAGTCAATCGGAAAAGGACAAACATTATATGGTCTCATTCATTTGGGGAATATAAATAATAGTGAAAGGGAATAGAAGGGAAGGGAGAAGAAATGGGTAGGAAATATCAGAAAGGGAGACAGAACATGAAGACTCCTAACTCTGGGAAACGAACTAGGGGTGGTGGAAGGGGAGGTGGGTGAGGGGTGGGGGTGAATGGGTGATGGCACTGAGGGGGGCACTTGATGGGATGAGCACTGGGTGTTATTCTGTATGTTGGTAAATTGAACACCAATAAAAAATAAATTTATTATAAAAAATAAAATCAATTACAGTCTAAAATCAATTACTTTTCTGAGATTTTCTTAGAATCAGAGATCAGATTGGAATAGCCACTTCCTAAAATGATTTACTTTTTAATCTACTCATTGTTTTAAATTATTTCACACCCAAGTTGTAATTTTACAGTGTCCTGGAGAAGCCAGAGAGAGAGAGAGAGAATGCTCCATTACTTCTGATTTTTATAAATAATAAGGAATAACTAGGGAGCCAGGAATGAGAGCCACAGACTAAGGAATATAGGTGGCCTCTGGAAGTTGGAAAAGGTGAGAAAGCAGACTCCTCCTTGAGCTGCCAGAAGCAATTCAGGCCTGCTGACACCTTGATTTTAGCTCACTGAAACTGTTTGCAGGATTCTAACCTTCAGAATGGTAAAATCACAAATTCATGTTATTTTAGGCCACTAACTTGACAGTAAGAGTTGGAAACTGATACAAGAATAAAGCTTTCAACAGTTTACTAATTTTAGCTACTGAAGTTTCCCTCAAAGAATAAATAAAAAGTATAGTTAAACAGTAAGTGAAATAATGAGAAAGAATGTCTCATAACAGATACTAAATGTTTTGTAAAGCTATAATGGTGAAAAAAAGTATGTTTTTTAAACAAGTCTGGACACAAGTAAATAAAATAGCACAAAATAAGAACCATGTGTGTATGTGTCTATTGACACTCAATGAGCCACCATGTTCTCTGGGTAGGCCATCTTGCTCCTTGGTCTGTGGTTCACTCTCTACCTGCCCTCCTTGTATTTGCTCTACTTGTTGCCTATCTAACCCCTATTCATCTTTAAGAATAACTTCATTATCACTCTTTTCAAGAACCTTTTAATGAATGTCCCAGGTAGAGACTGGATGCTCCTCCTCAGTTCTGCTGTAGCAGAGGTTTGGTTTGTAATATGGTAACAAGCGAACCCTAAATACTAGTGGGTTAACACACTACAGGCATATTTTTGTGCACAATAAGGCCACTGCAGCTCCTGGCCAGCTCTTCAAAGCCGTTGCCCTCCATACAGTGAACGCAGGATGTAGCCCCTTCAGTCTTTTGGCCCTGCCACCTCAACTCAAGACTTGCCTCCACAAGTGGCACAATGGCACAGGGAAAATCATGCTTTTCACTGCCTCAGCCCCAAAGCACCAGTTACTTTTGTTCACATTTCATCTGCTTGAACTCTGCACCCAACAACAAGGGACGGATTGGCCCACTTGTCCATGTGCTTAGAGAGGGAGGAGGCCTGGCTGTGGATGGACCACGGGAACCATCAGCTTAGCATCACTGATGAGAGGGAAGGTGGAGAAATACTGGCATGAGCATATTTTTTGCAACTCTATTGAATATTTTGCCTTGTGAGGGCCAACCTAGCTCAGCAGTTGGAGAATGAGCGGAGGAGCCCCGTCAGACGTGACTCCATAGCTAGCCGTCCCATGTAACTAGCTGTATGACCAGGGCAAGTTGCCTTATCATCCAGAGTCTCAGGCCTACATCATAAAACGAGCTCAACAATAGCTCCCTAACAGTATCGTAAAGGTCACGTCGCTTAGTGTGTGCACGTTCTAGGTGGCATACAGTAAGCAATAAGTGAAAAGTGCCCGCTAGTATACGTGAGTCTTTGAGCTGCTATCCCTCAGGGACCCTATTTTATTCTCCCCTTCCTTCTCAAATTTCAATCTCTTTCTCTTTTTTTTGACTCATCTTTGGTTGGGAATCAAAACCAAGATATCAAAATTAGGTGTATTCTAAATATATATTTATATACAAATCTATATATAAATAATAATTTATTGAATTAATAGTAAAGGCTATTTTGTTAAAAACAAAACCAAATCAATCAAAACAAACTAGAAAGTCTGACCCTTAAGCCCATTGGCCCTTTAAACTATTCTTGCATTTCTCTCTTTCTTATCACCAGACTCCTCAGATGTCCTGTTTTGTGAGGCAGTGTTTTTCTTCAGTGGCTTCTACTTTCCAATTTCCCATTTACTACTCGACCCACCATCATCTCCCTTCTTCTCTTCCTATTTACTGAAGCCATCCTCTTGCAGATGATGTAACCAGCCTCATCACGACCGAGTTATGAAACTTCACAACATTCTGCTTTGTAGGTCTTCCCTCTGGCTTGACATTCTCATTTCCTTTGCCTCTGATGACAGTGCACCATCTCACACCTCTTCCCCTTCTCACCATTCCCAAGCCTCCTTTCCTGACTGGCTCCTCTTCCTGTCCCTTACAGGAGCATCTTCCAGAAGGCTCACATCTTGGTTCTCTTCTGTTCTTTCACATGCCTCTCCTTGGCACCTGCATTTAATCTCAAAGCTTCAAAATACCACTCTGAGATGGGCAACTTCCAAATCTAGCTTTGAACACCAACCTCTCATCCGAGCTCTGTTCCAACTTCCCAGGTGCCTCATCAAATTTTCACATGAATTTTTTTCCTGCACCTCAAATTTCCTGTGTCCTAACTTGGATTTTGCACCCATTTGGCAATTGTTCATGTTCCTATTTTGACACATCACACCACGTCCTACACCGTAGTTATTTGGAACATTGTATTACAGATTGCAAACTCCTTGGGACAATAATTGTAATCATATAGTCTTTGTCTTCTCGCCTCATCTTTGACTTCTTTCCTTATTATACTATAGAGATTTCATAATCATCCATCTCCATGCCCATCAAGCATCTATTTGTTAATTATAATACGTGTAAGAACATACTTGGCCATAATGGTTTGCACTGTTAGAGCACAGTCTAACAGAATTCAAACTAAACCACAGTTCAAACTGAGAGAAAGGAAAGTCTCTACCTTACTGATTTTACAGTACAAGATCATGATTTCTCCTTTATTTAAATTTCAGGGCTATCAGGCATGCACCACTGTGGATATTTAATTAGGGTTAGAGATGCACTGCTGCCAAGATGGGGAAAGGCACAGCCTGCATTTCCCAAAAGAACACAAAAGCTAGATAAAAGCAGTTGCTTCCCTGGAGCAACACCAGTTAGAGCTCATCATCTGGGATAAAGTGGGTTTTGTTTTAAATTTGGAATATCACGTCGTCATGCTGTTTCTCTCCTGTTGGAGTAGGAATGGAGTAATAAACACCTGCCAGGCACCCAGAGCTTTGCCAGATTCCTCTGACAGGGCAAATGGGAAATCAAGACAGCCCAGATTGTTTCTTCTGGCAGGAATACATCCTTCTTGCCCCATATGATATTTCTATGCCTTTCTCGTAGATATACGGCTACAGCTACAGTAAAGAGTTATTTCTTCCTTGACAATGGAGTGTCATGCGTTATTGACATATCACTATGTTTTCTCCTGCTTTTATTGTGGATTGTATTTAAGAATGAATTTTTAGTGATGCTGATGAACCAAAGAGATTCAGTAAGAAAGACAGTAACATTAAGTAGGAAGCATGTCTGTCTGTTCTATGAACCGGTGAAAATGCACATCTCCGAAAGCTTCACCACTGCTAACCGAAACATCCCCTAACTGACGGCATCAAACTTTCATCTTGTTCTCACCATTTCTCTAATTTGGTTTGCATTTTCTTGGCCTAGCTTTCCTTGTACCTTAACCAAACTTGGATATTGGCCTCTACTCCAATGTAGGCCACCCTCATGAATCCCCTTCTGACTTTCTTGAACTTCAGGACCTCGGCCCAGGCCCCCGGGGCCTTCCTTTAGCATTTGTATTGTGGTATCACATATCTCTGCCTGGCATCCTTTCTCTGTATTTCCCTGCTTTCCCAATAACCTGCCATCCCCTGGCCCCAGACGCCCCTCTGTAGCATGGAGAATCAGACTTGAGGATTAGTGCAAGGGTCTCCTGTCTCCCTGCTTTGTTCTTCATATTGACATTCTATAGGGGGAATCAAATCCTGTCACTCTCCTGCATCAACCCTCAAAGGCTTTCAGTTGTCCTTAGGATAAAATCTAAGCCTCTTAGCATGGAATTAATGTGGACTTTTATTATCCAGTCTTACACATTGACTGTTTGTCCATGTTCTGTTTATGCTTCTGTTGAATGGATCTTCTTAAAGATCTCCAAATCATCTACATTCCCTGATGGCTTTGAGCATTTTGCACATGCTGTGCCCTCTGCCCCAAACAGGCTGACTGTGCCTCACTAGCAAACTCCCCTTCTTCCTTCAAGACACGGTTCTTCAGCAGAGTCTTCCCTGACTGAGGCCTATTTTTACACAATACATTCACACAACCCTTGCTGGTAAACACACACAGACACACTCAGGCTTGACTTTGCTTGTTGCCTTAAAGGTAGCTTCTATAACTGGGGAAATGGCCTTGTTTTTTAGCCTTACAGAGATTATCACAGGCTCAATGGAGAACAAAGAGAAGCAGAAATTCTCCTACTACCAACACCTAGTAAGTGCTAGATATATGTTATTTAATTTTTTTAAATTTTATTTATGATAGTCACAGAGAGAGAGAGAGAGAGAGAGGCAGAGACACAGGCAGAGGGAGAAGCAGGCTCCATGCACCGGGAGCCCGATGTGGGATTCGATCCCGGACTCCAGGATCACGCCCTGGGCTGAAGGCGGCGCTAACCTGCTGAGCTAAACTGCTGCCCTTTTTTTAAAAAAAGATTTTATTTGCTAGGTCCAATCTTTCAAGATATCCAGGCTTTGTAAAAAGTATTACTTTGAACTCTAACCCTTCATGAGACACGCATTTGGAGTTGGAGTCTCAGAAAAGGCTCTTCTGTTTCAGCTTCCTTGTCTTCTTTCTACATCAATAGGTGGATTTTTGTTTTAATAATACTTTCTCTGAGGGGTTCTCTGAGATTTAGAGTTTTCAGGGTCCTATATTTACTCAAAATTCTCAGTTTCAATCCCCCTCTTCTTTTGAATATAAAGCTCCAATTTCTGCCCGATGAGAATGGTAAACTCTGAGCCTCTGGATTACAGAGACCAAGAATACGGCAGGGCAGCTCCAGCAGCTCATAGTCTCACAAGGGTAACTGCCACCGGAGCAGTCTGCTCTTCCTTATATGCTCAACTACACATTGAAAAAGAGGTTTTTTTAAATAACATATATCTGGGATCCCTGGGTGGCGCAGCGGTTTGGCGCCTGCCTTTGGCCCAGGGCGCAATCCTGGAGACCCGGGATCGAATCCCACATCGGGCTCCCGGTGCATGGAGCCTGCTTCTCCCTCTGCCTGTGTCTCTGCCTCTTTCTGTGTGTCTCTCATGAATAAATAAAATCTTAAAAAAAAAAAAATTGGACCTAACGAGTGATACCCTTAGGGCATGTACAAGAAGCAAGTGCAAAACTGCTCTGGAGAGGCAACCCTCAACCTAAGCTACAGAGAAACAATTCACTGGGAGCAGCAGTCACCAGATTCAACAGCGAGGAGGAGTGGAACCCTAAGAATTTCAGCTCCTGGAACACTCCAGTAACATCTATCAATTGTTTGTCCAAAAAGAATAAAACATAAAATGTGGATAAATCATAAGAAAACAATAGGACACTATGAAAGAAATTGTACATCTGTAAAAGAATAAATACAATTTCTAGATATAAAAAGCCAATAGATATGCTAAGCAGGAAGTAACTGTTAATCTAGAATAAATTAGCAAACTGTCTTTTGGGAAGGAAGTTTAAAAAACACATTTTTAGACAGAATTCAGAGGATTCACCACTCACAGATATATGATGAATAAAAACATTTTTAAAGGATGTAAGTAAGGAAAAAGCCAGAAAGAAATCCAGATTTCAAGTAGCAATGGTAGACAATTAGTAAAAATGTGGGTCAATATAAAGAAGCATTTCTTATGTAGAATAATAACAAAGCTCTGTCTTGAAAGTTATTAATTTAAGTAATAAAAAAACCCAGGATGTAATAAAACTCCAAATACCTACAACATTAAATAAGGAACGTGAGTAATTACTGTTTAGGAGAAGGTTAGAATATATGTTAGCAATTTCAACATAATCACTTAACTAACAAAAATCGATTGTATAATATTTAATTAGAGGATAAAAGAGATGAAGTTACCTTGGCCAATCTTATGGAAGTCAGACAAAGATAAAGGCATTTTGAACAGAAAGCAAAAAGAGAGAGGGAGATAAATATAAAAATTTTAGTAATTAGAAGAAATGTCAATGGACAAAATTCTACAGTTGAAGAATAGAGGCTATAAATTGGGTTTTGAAGATCCAATAATTCTCTTTATATAAGAACATAAACATAATGACACCAAATAATTCACTGTAAAGGGATGAAAAAAATAGCCCAGCTTAATAAAAATCATAAGTAAGCTAATGTAGCTCTATCAATATGAAAAATACACTTGGAGGGAAAAGCATTATTAGAATTACAGATGGTCCCACACACTGAGCTAAGGTTCAAATCACAATTAGTGATACCATTTCAAATGTTTATGCCTCCAACAACATACAGAGAGAGCATTTGGCACAATTAGAAGGAGAAATGGACAAATCAAAACTTAATTATACCAGGGAGTAAATGCTCCTTATTCCATAACAGTAGATCAAGCAGACACGTAAAAATTCTTTATCTAGCTTTGTTTTATGTAGCTTTGTTTATAAGAGCAGAAAGTAGAAACTGTCTCAGGTCAAGGAAATAGAAAGCTAAACTGGTTTATTTCCACATTAGGTTAGTACTCAACAGTTAAAAAAGGCTTTGCTCTCATGGATAAATGGATAATTCTCAAAAACGTGATGCAGAATGACAAAAGGAAATTGAAAAATATTACATAGAGTAGGGCGGCAAGTGGAGATATGATTGAATATATGAACATGGTGAGATTTGGACTGAAATGCAAAGTTGGCAGTCGTCTGCGTCTGTCTTTTCAAAGCACCAGAATGTTATAAAGTCACCAAGGAGAGTAAGCAAGAAAAGAAAGCCATTAGAGCTCTCAGGCTTTTCACCGTTTCACAGAGCAAATTGAGAGGATGGGAATGAAGCAAGTGAAATCCAGAAAAGTGGCCTCACTGATAAGGTAGAGAGGAGACGAAGAAGGAAAGCGCCCTTGCTCCTTGGCCTCAATACCTCCTGCTTTGAAAGGGGTCCAATGAGGTCCTGTGACGCCCTGGGTCACAGCAGCTATTTTGGAACCTTGGGGAGCAAGCCTGAGGCTGGACAGCCAGCGCTGGGGCTCGTGGATGAGAAAGAGAGACAGAGCTTGACGTACAGTCACTTGACAATCTGGAAACTCACTATCTCTAGAATTTTGTTTTGGGAGCTAAACATCTATTTCGCCTGTTATGTTTTCTCCTCCTTGAATCCAAGAGCCTCTTACTCTATCCTAGTGCATTGAACAAGCCAGTGTATTTTGCAGATGAAGGAAGGTGGTGTTGAATAAATGAATTAAGCTGTTCACTGGGGTTGCAAAGATGACGGTTCTTGGCCCAGGAGATGGGCCTAGGAGAAAGACATTTACATTTAAATGGTAAGAAATAGCAGGCCCTTGAAAGCTTTTGGTCATAGATGTAAAATAATAAAGGCAGCGTTTTAGGAACATTAGGTTGGTATCCTAATAAAAGTGATTGAGCACCTTGAGTGGATACAGCTGTCTGTAGAAGAGATTCTATTTCATTTGAACCTTGTATTAAACCCTTAAAGAGGGTAGTGTCTGTGTTTTATGGATGAAGAAATTGCGGCCCATGGAACTTAAGTAACTTGCAAGGTCAGGCAGCAGTAAGATTAAAGCCAGGCTTGCTGGATTCCAGAGGCCAGGCCTTCACGCACTGTCTTCCATGCTGCACCGTCCCTCCTGCGCCGTCCGCTGCCCTCTCCTCCTCACTCATCATCCACCCTGGAGGGCCTCCAGGGAGGGGAAACGGGAGTCAAGGGGACCAGTTCAGGTAGGAGAGAGGCGAGCAGAGGAAGGGAAAAGGAAGAATCACGATGGAGGCATCTGGAAGAGGAACAGTGAGCCTGGGAGACAAACGGACGAGGGATGGGGAGTAGTGAAGCCCTGCTTAGGTCCCCACTCCTTGAAAGAAGACTCAGGATGCATTTCTTCCAGCCCTTGCCCTCCTCCTTAATGCATGATAATCCATCAGCTGCTCCAACTCTTGTCTTTGAAATATTCCCTATATATTGACTGTTAGCCTATTAGTTTAAAATATATGCACATATATTTCTTCTTTTTCTTCTATTCTCCTTGACACCTCTTGTCTCTCTTTAAATTTTCTGCTTCATCAGCCTCTCCATAAAACTAGATTTATGCCTAGGAAAGCTCCTTCTCTATTTATTTATTTGATTTAAAATCAATTCATTACTGTTAGTGTATTATTAGTTTCACAGGTAGAGTTTAGTGATTCATCAGTTGCATATAACACCCAGTGCTCATGACGTCACATGCCTCCTTCATGCCCACCACCTGGTTACCCCATCCGCCCCACCCACTTCCCCTCATTCTCTCTTTAAAAATCGCCCTCTCTCCCCGCACCTTTTGCCTACTTCCAGGATTATTTGTGGCCTCACTTCATATCTATCTTTTTTGTTGACTCTAATTTTTTCCTTCTGTTTCCTAAATGGCTCTTGGAGTCTGTCCTTCACCACAATGATCTTGATCTAAGTTCTATCTTCTTCTACAAATCTTCTGAAGAATCTCTACTCTTTATACTTTGTCTCTATACCTCCCTCCTTATAACTATCAGGTGGTATTATATATATTATATTATATTATATTATATTATATATTATATTATATTATATTATATTATATTATTTTTACTGGAGTTCAATTTTTTTGGTTATCTTTTTTAAATTTTTTTATTGGAGAAGAAGTAATTTTTATACTTTTACATTTTTGATACCCTCCAAGTGCCTAGGATTTTTGCACCCAGAAGATTCTCCTTTCATTGAACAAATAAGTGAATGAGAAGCACAAAAGGGGGAAAAACAGAATAAACGACTGTGAAAAGTGTGAATCAGAAAAGAGAATAAGGTGGTCATTTGAGGATGCTGTGGAAATTCATATTTTATTTTTTTGACTTGATAGGTTGGGCTTATTGAAGAGTCAAGAAAATATAGGACATATAGGGAGAGAAGTAAGCAAAGAAGGAAGGCAAAGATTCCCTTGAAGGGTATGCGGCTAAAAATTACAGGTGTGCTGAAGTCATGGTGTCTTTAGCTCTGGATGGCAGGGCCTTCCAGCTATAAGTAAGAATATTTTACAAATATTATTATTTTTATATATCCCATTTTGTAGAAGATACATGGGGATCCTGTATTACTCAAAGTTCTCCAGAGAAACAGAAATAAATAGGAAGGATGAGAAAAGGAGGGAGAGACACAGAAAGAGAAAGAGAGAAGGAGACTTTACTATGTCAGCTCCTGGAATAGTGGGGGTTGGCCAGTTTGAAATACGCAGGGCAGGCTGCCAGCCTGGAAATTCAGGCAAGACTTGATGTCCTAGTCTTGAGTCTGGAGGCAGAATTTCTTTCTCATCTGGGGACTTCGTCTTTCTCTGAAGGCCTTCAACTTCCCTTGGTGGGGCTCAACACATTGTAGAAGATAATCTGTTTTTACTCAAAGTCTACTGGTCTAAATGGTAATCACTTCTTTAAAAACCACATTCACAGCAACCTAAAGACTGGTATTTGACCCCAAATTGTGTCCCGGAGACCACAGGATGGAAGCCAAAGAACCAGACAAAGGCCTATTTTTAGAAGAAAGGAGAGTCAGCTCCTCCATTTGAAATGGAAAATGATGATGGGTACCCATGTGGGTGGTCCGGGAGTTCCTATCAGGTGGCTTCTATTTTTCTGTAAAGTAGGATGAGAACTTGTGGGATGGAAAGAGGATTGAACCTTGGAAGAAAGTCAATAAGGTTGGCACGTTCACTGAAGTGAGTGGGAGGGTGAGTTGCCAAGTGAAATAGAATCGAATTGCTGAGCAGAGCTAATCACGATCTTATGCATAGTACAACCTCCTCGGTAAACACTCATTGCACAGCCGTTTCACGTTGCTTACGTGACCCCCTGACAAGTGTTTACACAGTACTGCTCTTTCCTTTCTGCTGGAAAACCCCACTCTTCGGTTAAGCACTATGCATTCTACTCACTGCACCTCTTAGACCCAACTAGTGTCAACTCTGGTCTGTTTGTTTGACAATCTTACTATTGTTTGCCTTTAACATCATGCGTATAATAAATATTGCAATTTGGAGTGGTGCACAGGTGACTAGTGTGTCGGCTTAGACGGATACTAATTTAAATGTCAGAAATACTTAATAGGCTTTTAGCATAGACTCCCCTGCTCTATGACTCAATACTGACACACTCCTCTTGCCGTCTTTCAAAGGACAAGCTTATATACCGGGCCATTGGCGCTCCATATTATCTGAATAAGTGAAGGAAGACGTTGGGTTTTTTAATTCTATTTTCTACATTTTTGCCTCTTTTGCATCCCAAGCCTCAGAAAGTGGCTGAGAGCAGAATTTACCTAAAGCTTTGGATTCAATGTTCTCTTCTTCCTGTTTGCTTGAATTATCTGATAAATGTACTTATGTATTTGAGAAGTAGTGTGAGGTGGAGGAAATATTTTTAGACCATGGAGTCAGAAGAGCCAGGTAGGTGGTGGCAAACTCAAATCCCTACAGAAATATAACACATCTGCTGTAGCCAAACATCACACATCTGCTGGCAGATCTTGTCTTCAACTCATGTTTTAATTCAGGCTTATTTTCTTACTAGTGCTATGATTTAGATAATCTGTTCTCTATTGGCTTATTTTCTTTAACGTGTTAATAATAGTTTGTCTTACTTAGGGCATGAGGTTATAGTGAGGATTAAATAAAAAGTGCTATATAAAAAAACTAATATACATGAATTGATCAAGACTCCCCATTGAGACAGAAACAGAGAGAAAGTAATTTCTATCAGAGAGCTCAAGAAGAAGAGAAATATATTTTAAAGAATTGGTTCATGCAGGTATGAAGGCTGTCAAGTGTGAACTCTGTAGAATAGGCTAATAGTCTGGAAATTCAAGGAAGGGCTGAGGCTTCGGCCTTGCGTCCCATACCTACAGGTGGGAAACTCACTCAGGGTTTTTACGTTCGCAGTCTTGAGGTAGAGTTCCTTTTTCCTGGGGAAACCTCAGTCTCTGCTCTGAGGCCTTCGATGGATTTGAGAAGGTCCACCCACATTATGGGGGATTTTGCTTTAAAGTCTACTGATTTAAATTTAGGTCATACGTGAAAAATACCTTCAGAGCAACCTCTAGCCTGGTGTTTTAACTAATAACTGGGCACAACAGCCTAGCCAAGGTGACACGTCAGATTAACCATCACATTGACACATGCCTCTTGAGTTGGGCTGCCGAGATTTAATTCTAGCTCTGCCTTTTGGGAACTCCCGTCAGCGTCTCCATATCCTATGTTTCTATCCTGTGATTTGGCCTCCTCATCACAGAGGATGATAAACCACCTTACAGAGTTGTTCTGAGATTGGATGATACATGTACTGTGTTGAGGATAGAGTAGCACACAGTAAAGGTGCAGAAAGTTATGGCAATGATCGTGAAATGTTCATTATTATTATCATTGTTCTAAAATCTGAAACTATAACATACAAATTTTAAATGGAAAATCAATTTCTATGTTAATTAGTAATGTTGCTTTTTGTCCCCTAGGGTTCAGGCAGGAACCAGTCATCCTGGATTTACCCCAACAGTCGCAATTTCAATACTCTGCCCTAACATCTCCTTTGGCACCCTCTATTTTTCAGACCTTTCATTCTGATGTGTGATTTGCACAATATTCCTGCCATTAATGTTGAAAAAATTGACCTTTTTTTTTAAAGATTTTATTTATTTATTCATGAGAGAGAGGGGCAGAGACACAGGCAGAGTTGGAGAAGCAGGCTCCATGCAGGGAGCCCGATATGGGATTCAATCCTGGGTCTCCAGGATCACACCCTGGGCTGAAGGCGGCGCTAAACCACTGAGCCACCCGGGCTGCCCACAATAGACCTTTTTAAGATGGTTGCTAAGCCTTGCTCTTCAGGTGCTTGGTTTATTCTATAGTTGAATAGAGAACCAGCCATCTGTCAGCGAAGAAGTCTCACTACTTTGTAGGCAGTGTCTTGGTGGTGGAGCCTTAATATCATGAAAAGTTGTTGACTTTTTGCCATCATCTCAGATGGGTTATAGTTTACTTCTCTGCATCTGTACATACCAGCAGCATCTAAAACAATTTGTTGGTATGTGATTTTATCTGCTAATACTCATGTGATTTCCCATTTCCAACCCTTATTGGTTTTTCAGAATTATTTAATTATCTGTGGGCTTTCCTTTAGTCACATAAGTGTATATTTAATGAGTTTTCTAGCCCATTAAAAGAAATATATGTGGGCAGATCTAGGAGCTCTTTTTTTTTTTTTTTAAGATTTTTATTTATTTATTCGTGAGAGGCAGAGAGAGAGAGAGAGAGAGGTAGAGACACAGGCAGAGGGAGAAGCAGACTCCATGCAGGGAGCCTGACGTGGGACTGGGTCCCAGGTCTCCAGGATCATGCCCTGGGCTGAAGGAGGCGCTAAACCGCTGAGCCCCCTGGGCTGCCCTCTATGAGCTCTTAATATGTCTCTACAACAGTTGTGTTTAGATGAAAAGTAATTTAGCATGGGAAAAGAAAATAGAAATTTAGAAAGGAATTCAAAATTTTAAAAGGTCAATTAGGTGACCTTTATTATTAAAGGTTTATCATTAAAACAGGTAAGTTTCTGAGACATAATTTACATCGAATTTACTAAATTACGAATAGGATGTTATTTTTGCTGCATTTACAGAGATGAGATGAAGAACTGGCCACAAAACAGGGCTCTCTCCCCAGTTGGCTGGGAGTTAGCAGGGCCTCTCTGACCCAGGCCTAGATCTTGGTTTTTCATGTTTCAAACCTCTTTTCATAAGGTCCTAATTCAATTCCATTCTTAGAAATGACTCTTAAGAATCAAAATCACAAATGATAGCTGTGCAATTCAGAATGTCTGTGTATTCACTTACACTGCAGGCTGTTTCTTTCCAAGGGTCAATCTAGAGTACCGCCCTCTCCTGGTCTCAAAGTCTCTGAAAGCCTGAGTCAGTATTTGAAATTATGTTTAGGGTCTACGGTTAGGGCAAAAGGAACTGGACTGTTGCATCTATGCTAGAGGAACAGCTTTGTTTTATATATGTCCCTACTCTTACTTGAGGTGTCAGGTTGAAGAGTATTTTGAGGCATTTGAGAGCTTTGCAAAGAAATGCTCTGTGATGAATACAGCGTCTTACATCTGCCCAAGAATGCTGCCATGAGCCGGGCATCCCGTGTTTGATCATCTTTGATCTGAGTGATTGAGAAAAAACTCACAAACATTCTTGGCCCAGAATATATTGCATCGCTCTAGTCATTAGGATACAGATGTCTTACAGACACATTGCTCATTCCCTTAGACAAAGACTGAAAAAAAAATCTTATTAACCAAACAATCCCTCTCTTTCACAGATAACCATATGACCATGTTTTCCTGGCAGGTGACAATATCCCTAAGTAGGATATGGCTTTTCTTAGTTATGTCACAGTCCTAAGAATGGCCTCACAATTGTGATGTTTTCACAAACGACATTTTTTAAAAGATTGCTTTATTATTTATGATAGAGAGAGAGAGAGAGACAGAGGCAGAGACACAGGAGGAGGGAGAAGCAGACTCCATGCCGGGAGCCTGACGTGGGACTCGATCCTGGGACTCCAGGATCGTGCCCTGGGCCAAAGGCAGGCGCCAAACTGCTGAGCCACTCAGGGATCCCCTACAAACAACATTTTTAAAAAGGTCATTCTCTAAAAATTAGGATTAATATGTGATATTGACATCTTATTAGTTCCCTGACGACTACCCTGGGTCAGAAGTGAGTTTGCTGTATCTTCAAGTTCAGGAGCATTCTATGTCACTTGGTAATGAACATTTGTTTCCGGTGCTTCATGCTACAGAAGACTGCAGCATTTAGCTCTGAAGTCTCTAAACTGTTCCAGGTAAGGACTGACTTGGATTTTTGTAAGTCTTGGGCTGGATGGGCAAGGAGAGAAACTCAAGGCCTGGGCTCTGCATGAAGTTTATAGCAGCAGGAGCTAAGCCTGGTTGAACTTCAAGATTGACCAGAAGAGGGCAGACAACCTTTGGGTTACCTCCATTTAAGCCACCCTCCGTGTTCTGTAAGGAGCGCAGATCAGTACTCCCAAGATCGGTTTCTTTCTTTCTTAATTTATTTGGGGCCCCGGGGCGGGGGGGGGGGGGGGGGGGAGAAGGTAGTGTGGGGAGGGGCAGAAGAAGAGAAAGAATCTCAAACAGATTTCCCGTGAGCGGGAAGCCAGAGGCAGGTCTGGATCTCTCAAGCTCTCCATCTCACAATCCTGAGATCATGACCTGGGACCAAATCAAGGGTCCAGCACTCCACTACCTGAGCCAGCCAGGTGCCCCTTCCCAGGACATTTCTTTGGGAGTGTCAGTAGACATTGATGAATATGGATTTGCAGAGCTGGTAAGCAAGAGTAAACTATTCATTTTTAAATTGTATATATATAAATAAATTGTATATATATATAAATATATATATATTTAAGGAAACGGATATATATATAAATTATATATATAATATAAATGTAATTATATTATATATACAAATATATAAAAATATATATAATTTAAATATATATATTTTATATAAATTTTACATATAAAATTATATAAATTATATATTATATATAATTATATATAAATAAATTGTATATATTTATATATAAAAATAATATATAATAGTGTATATATAAATAAATTGTATATACCTAAATATATTTAAGGAAACTGATTACTTAAGAGAAAAAAAATATATGTATTGGATTATCCTAAGGCTATTATATTATACATACTAGGCTCTAGAAGGCTTTAAGCGTTCTACACAATTCTGAAAATTATTTCAGAGAGTGTTGAATAAGCTTTTCTTTAGGGTATTTCAGACTAATCTAAGAAAATCTTTGCCTGAACAGTTCCTGTGTGTACTTCTTAAGAAAGAATTCTACTCAGTCTCTAGCTATTAACGTTTATCTTATTTGTGAAGCTCTTTAAGCACTTCAGAAAGAAGGATTAATGATTAAGTGCCAAGGTAAAATGTTATTATTCCTTTTTTATTCTTCCGTTGTACTCAACTGAAGAACATATTAATCATTATTATTATTACTTATTTATTAAGATTTCTAATTCCAAGGACTTATTTTTCATTTTCCGATGATTTATTTTTCCAATATGACTATTAAGATGGTCTCAGAATTCTATAACTCCCTGACTTTTGGTTCTGCTGAAATCTGTACACTTTTGAGTACCCTGCATGTCCCAAATGTCTCCTAGTTCTTTATCTAGCATCAATTCTCTCTTTAGTATCCAACAACTACAGTACAATCATTCATCTAAAACTTTTGCAGGTAGTTCATCTCATTCTTGGATTTCTTTCCTTTAATATTTTTGAGCTTCAAGAATGTTTAGTTTTCCCATAAATCCTCCTGATGATTGTGTAGCAACACTTGTATCAGTTAAAATGCTTTCAGTTTCAACTAGCATGAAATCTGACCCCAAAAGAGCTTTAAAAGTAAAAAAAGTAAAAAAAGCTTTAAAAGTAAAGTGTGTATTGACTCACATCAGAGCAGTTCCGGGGGTAGGGTATGCTTCACAGTTTGTTGTTGAAAAGAAGGTTCAATCTTTCTTTTCCCACTACATCCACCAGATCAGCTTTATCCCAAATTTCCTTTGTGGCCACAAGATGGTGGTTTGTAGCAAATGGAACTATAGCGTTCCATTTTCAAGTCTAGGGAGCAGGAGGTTGGCTTGTTATAGCTTTCCCTTAAGAGTCAACACTCCAGCAAACACTCTTCACTTCTCCCTGGTGCCAACTGGCTTAGGTATTTACACCAACAACACGCAAAGGAGCTGGGACAAATGTAATGTCTCATAGGAACCAGGGACTCTTGCCCCTTCCCCCCCCCAACCCCGCCTCAAGGTAGAAGAGGGATATTGGCTAGTCAGCTAATCCATAGTGAGCTGCTACAAAATGATGTTCTGTGCTCTCCTACTGTTACCCCCTATCGCATTATACCTAATTCTCCAGGCTGCAGCTAATCTGTTCACCCATTGGTCCTCACTGTGAGCATATCAGGAATCTTAATTATCCCCCACACAGGCAGGTCAGTGAAAACATTAGAAGACCTGGGAAGAATAACTTAATACAGACCATCATATGTTACTGTTCCTGGAGCTGATGAACGAGTATTTTCTCTGGGACATCTACTGGACATTGCTGTTTTTAGTACTTTACCCTCCTCCAGCATCTGGGGCAGCATGTCCTCTCCAGTAGGGGTCCTCTTTGTCTTAATTCCCCAAAGTCAAAGATCACAACCTTCTCTGTTTCAGGTGACAGCCTAAGGGGAAAACATGAGTACTCTCCCGCCCGTACATGGCCAATGACCTCCTAATTAATCTTTTACGCTTGATATCTCTATTGAGGTCTGAGCTCACGCAGCCAGTGTCTATTTTAATGGAGCCAATATTTCCATGTAGATATCTAACAGGCAACTCAAGTTTAACATGGCCCAAAGGGAACTCTTGATTTCTCCTCAATGCAAAACTTTTCCTCCCGTAGACATCTCCATAAAGAGAAATAGATGTATTTATTTATAGAAACTATTGATCCAGTTGATTGAAATAAAAATTATATTAGAATTAAATTTGAAACAAATTAGAATTTTTTTTTCTTTTTCTTTGAAATACACAATTTGTCAGCAAGTTTTTTTGGCCATACATGCAAAAATCCACCTTGAACCTGTCTATATCTCTCCTCACCACGGCTACTACCCCAGTCCAAATTTCTATTATTCACAGTTAACTGGCCTCTCAACTGCTCTCTCACTCTTCACCTTTGTACCTATACAGTTTATTGAACAAACAATGGCCTGGTGAGCTTCTAAAACCATAAACAAAATCATGTCACTTGTCTCCTGAATACATTCTAGATTTTAATTCTTATTATTTATACGTGCGGCAAGTAAATTCTCCCAGTGTGGTTTTTCATCTTTTAAAAATGTTTGATTAATATAAAGCTTTAACTCGAAAGCAGTGGACTCTACCAATCATTTCCTTTAAAGTGTGTTATCTGTTTTCCTTTAATAAATTCTAACGAGTGTCTAAATGCATTTCCCCAGAACATTTTAACGTTTTTTTTCTTTAAAGTTTGATTTCTTGATTTAAAAAAAAAAATCCTAGGATTGATTTCTGTGTATCGTGTGAGGTAAATATCAATTTTCTTTTTTTCCCATGTGGTTGAACAACTGTTCTGTCAACGTTCTTAAATACTCTCTCGTTTCCCCTCTTATCTGAAATGCCAAATTTGTTCATAAATCAAGTTTCTGAAAATGTGTGGGTTAGTTGTGGAGGCTCTATCTTCAGTTCCTTGACCAAATTCTCCATCTCTATGTCAATATCATATTTATCTCCTAATTAGTAGAGCTTTATAACCATTTACTGCAGTTAAAGTAAATCTCCCCAATTTATTATTTTGCTTCAGAAGAATTTTGGTCCTTCTCAGGACTCTTTGATCTTTGGTGTATAAAATCACCTTACCAAGTTCCACACACAAAAAAAAATCATGATGAGCTTCTAATTAGAATTCTATCTAAGCTTTAAGCTAATGAGATTAAAATTGATATATATTTTTTTTATTATATCGAATCTTTCCAAGAATATGGTATACAGATCTGCTTATATGAGTATTTAAAAATAACTTTCAATAACATTTTATAATTTTTCTACAAAATACTTGCACATTTTATGATTTTTTTGTTGCTACTATAAATAGTAAAACTGCATTTTCTGCTTGTTGCCATTATAAAGAAATGAATCGATTTATTTACATTGGCTTTGTTTTCAGTAACTCTGCTAACCTCTATTAATCCTAATAATTTTTTTTTACTGATTCTTTGTGTTTTATTTCTAGACAAATGACTGTATTATCTATGTCATCTAAGTAATTACATATTAATTCTCAATTTTCAACACTCTATTTACTTATTTTTTCTTTCTTTTTTTATTTACTTATTTTTTCTTACCTTATTTCCCAGCCTATAATCTCAAAAAAAAAAAAGTACTTCTTGATTCTAAAAAGGATATTTATAGCATTTATAGCATTTTTGCATTAAGAAAAGTGATAGCTAGAAGTCATTGTAGGTTTTCTTTATCAGGTTATGGAATCCCCTTCTACTCCCAGTTATGTAAGAATCTTAATCATAAATGGATACTAAATTCTGTTAAGTATTTTTCCTGAGTCCATAAAGAAAATCATATGGTTTTTCAGCTGTCCAATATTATCGGTGAGAAGTGTGTTGATTGATCTGGCAAGATTCAAATAATCTTGAAATCTTGTAAGAAACACAACCTGGCAATCACATAGTATGTTTTTTTTAACACATTGCTAAATTAATTTGCTAATCCTTTGTTTAGGATTTTGCACTTATGCAATGTATTCCTTTCTTTCTCAAAGTATTATCAGATGGTTTAAGTACTGATTACATCAGCATCCAAGCAGGAAAAAACGAAGACCATTCTAGATTATTGCAAGAAGAGGCCACAATAGACAGTGACATTAGTTACAACGTTATGGGATGAGTTAGAGGGCACACCAGGAATAGTTACCCGATGAGGGCAGCGAGGGCCAGGAAATGGGGAGTTACCTGGTACTTAGGACTACCGTGGTCCTGAGGCTGCTGGCAGGTGGAAGGGAGCTGACTAAGCAGTCCCGGCCCTGACAGGAGACTGCTGCGGCTGGAGTTGCTGCCAGGAATGAGAAACAAATCATTTCACCATTAGTCTCGTTTTCCAGACTCTTGTCAGTGCCTCATGTTAGCAGAAACTGATGGGGAGCCAGATGGCAGGAGGCTACGAGACAGAGTTTGCTGCCTTCTAACCCCAGAGGGATAGAAAAAAGCCCAGAGGATAATTGCGGAGCAGAGGGAAAACGCTATCTATCTGTCAGGGGTATCGAGATGTCTGCTGACCTCATAAAATGAGCCACGGAATGTTCTTTCTTTTTCTATTCTCTGGAAGACTTTGTGAACATGAAACCGTTGGTTCAACTGAATATTTGGTAGATGCAACGGATGAGCCCTCTGGGCCTGGCGTTTCCCAGTAAAGATTCTGAACTACTGATTTCTGAACTGCATCTGAGATGGAACTCTTCAGCCTCAAGCTCAGCCGCTTATATCAACGTCTAGGCCACAAGATTAAGACTCTGGAACAAGGGAATGATAAAATCTGCCTCAAGTCAAGGCAAAGACTCCTTTCTGAGAAATGAAGTTAGTCTGATACAGAAGAAAATCAAGATGCTAAAAATGCTTCCCATGTGCTGGTTCTCAATTGCCTTTCAAAATACAGGTCTTAACTGGCATGTAGAAACGGACTTTGCATAAATCCTTAGTTTTAAAACAACTATCTCATATTTGACAGATGCTAAGCTTTGTCAGGCTAGCATCTATCGACTCATATAAAAAATGATTAGAATGATCCAATTAAATAGTGATCGGCATGCTATTTGTTGTAACCGGAGCTATTCAAAAACTTGCCCTAACTTGTGGACATAATCACAAGTTTAACCGCTGATTCACTACTGAGGGCCCATCGCTGTGGTGTGGCACAGGAAGTGGATAATCGAGCTATGGTTCTGACTTACTGTCTCTTTCATTCGGTCTCAACTTTTTTGAATTATTTTACTCCTTCTTCCCTTGTATGTTCTGTGTTTCTGGACACACTTTCATGGATCTAAAATATTCTGTAGTATTTACTGATTCAGAAAGATCCAGTGATACATACAGTGAAAAGCTGAGTATCCTGTGAGAAAGGAAGTAGCCCCTTGACCACATAGAAGCTGGACACAACTGTGAGCAGTGCTGGCTTTACGCACCTGAGATTTATAGTTAGCTCGCTGCCTGGGGC
This sequence comes from Vulpes lagopus, assembly GCF_018345385.1. NCBI lineage: Eukaryota > Metazoa > Chordata > Mammalia > Carnivora > Canidae > Vulpes > Vulpes lagopus. Next base: position 126,043,464 of record NC_054825.1, read on the forward strand.
TTCACACCAAGAAGGACATGGTCTCGTTTTATTGCTCTGCTGTCACTGTCTTACAATTCTTCATAGCTTTTGAGAGGGGAACCTCACATGTTCTTTTTGCATTGTGCCCTACAAATCATGTAGGAAGCTGGCTCCGTTGTGAGTGTTGGCTTGGTCTGGAATTACACTTTCTTTGTCTTCTTTTATTTGCTGAAAAATATTCATTAACTGTGAAAATCAGTATTTTTCTAAGGCCTTATTAAAACTCTAATTCAAATATCCTTTAAGAGAGGAATGACAGCATTGGTTTCGGGAAACCCAGGTTTATAATGTAACAAAGGAGAAACGGGTTTAATATTTAGTTGGATTGTTCCACAAACCATAGAAGAAACAGAATTTGCTGTTGAAAATTGAATGACCATGATCCTCAGTGCATTTTTTTTTCCTCAGTGTATTTCTATAGGATTTTATTATAGAATTAATTTAGGTCAATTGGCTGTTAGTGATTATGTCCACAAGTTAGGGCAAGTTTTTGAATAGCTCCGGTTACAACAAATAGCATGCCGATCACTATTTACTTGGATCATTCTAATCATTTTTTATATGAGTCGATAGATGCTAGCCTGACAAAGCTTAGCATCTGTCAAATATGAGATAGTTGTTTTAAAACTAAAGATTTATGAAAAGTCAGTTTCTATATGCCAGTTAAGACCTGTATTTTTATGTGTTTTGACGTTGATATAAGTGGTTGAGCATGAAACTGAAGAGTTCCATCTCAGATGTAGCCTGAGAGCATCCCACCCAATATTTAAATGTAAATTTTTAGAGAACACATACAATTTGATGGGTTTATATACAATACATTCCTGGGAGTCTTTTCTCAAATTCTGCTCTCTATTTGGTCTCTCTGATCAAACAAGATTTTGTTTTGTTTTTACTTTATTTGTTTGAGTATGCTTGGTTTAGCTCTATGTTAATCCTGATCAAACCTGAAGCTGGAGTATACAGCCAAAACATTCCTGAAGGGGCTCTCTCAGAATGTCAAAATAAAGTCCCAGAAGATTTTTAGATGTTTATAAATCCTAGAGAAGTCAAGAGGCTCTCATTCCATCTCCACCTCCTTGACCTGCCAAGTTCACATATCCATGCTACTTTATTTTATTTGTTTATTTGTTTGTGTATAAGAAGGTCCAGGAGAGAAACCTCATCTGTAAACCAACCCCAGGGGCTTTGACCAACCTGGAGAGATTCCCAACCCCTAATTTTGATGGCATCTCATCAGACCTTGTGAAAGATATCAGTGGAATAAATTCTGGGGCTGGTGGGTAGGTCCTAGGCCACAAGATTAAGACTCTGGAACAAGGGAATGATAAAATCTGCCTCAAGTCAAGGCAAAGACTCCTTTCTGAGAAATGAAGTTAGTCTGATACAGAAGAAAATCAAGATGCTAAAAATGCTTCCCATGTGCTGGTTCTCAATTGCCTTTCAACCCAGCTCCAAGTAAAGATGTGCCAAGAGACTCGGGAGGAGATTTATGAGGCCACCTTTCAGATGTAGAAGAACCAATATTAGTATTAGGATGGTCAACATTTACCGAGAGAATAATATGAGTACACACTGTTCTTTTATGTTATAACTCTCAATTCTCTTAATAACCCATGAAACAGATATAATTATTGTCTTTATTTTGGTAATAAAAAATTATAGGCCCAGAGTTTAAATGACTTTACAAAGTTAGTGAGCAGCAAAATCAAGACTCATACCATAATCTTTGTCGTTGACACGTGGCTTCCTCAGCAGTCTTACCATGAAATTTCGACCTCTGTGGGATGAGAGCCTCCTCCAGGGTCACGGAAGGAGAGCCAGAGTGTGTTCCAAGTGCATGTGGCCGACTCAATATCATGCCTGGCATGTTGTAAACTGTTGGAAAATATTATTTGTTGTGATGCTAGAAACCAGAAGGTAAGGCCGAGAGCCTAGGCGTTAGATTCTAAATTCTAATTTGTAACCCAGTTCTAGTTTGTTGTGTGATTTTCAGAAAGTTTCCTTTTCCCTACTTGAAAAACAGGGAGCCTATCCTTCCCCACCTTGTGGGGTTGTGGTGGTAATCAGAGAAGCGGCCACTGCACTTAGCGCTGTGCCTGACACATAAGAAGGGCTCCCAAAACGGTAGCGATCGTTTTTGAACGTATTCCTGTCCTTGTCGTCGCTTGTGGTTTGGAATCACAAAGCCATGTCAGTGCCTTTAAGCTCATGGACGTCAGAAGCCAGAGTCAGAGAATCAGACCTAGAGGTCCAGGTGTGGTCCCCTGGCCTGGCGGAGCCGGAGTTCGCACAGCCACCGGGCAGGACCTGGAAAACACGGAGCATAGGAGTGACAGGAAGGGTGAGCCCCTGCCTGAAGACGGAAGGCGACCCGAGAGTCGGAGTCCCGGCCGTCTCGCCGCCATCCCCCGTGTTGACCGAGCTCCTTGACTGGCCCCTAAGCCCCTGTGCCCCGGGAACTAGAAGCTCCATCCCTCATGCCCTTGAATTCCACTCTTCAGCCTTCTTGGTGTTCTCCTTCGGCTCAGAAAGCAACCACCTGAGAGTGCCATGTGAAGGGGGAAACGTCTTTCTCCAATTGACAAAATTGCAGGTAATTCTGTTATCCACTTAAGATAATACCCTTCTCTGAGCATAACCTCCCGTCCTAAGCTGGAACTCTAAATGGGCTGCAGACACATAAAAAAAAAATGACAAAAGAGGGACACCTGGGGGCTCAGTGGGTGAAGCGTCTGCCGTCAGCTCAGGTCAGGATCCCGGGGTCCTGGGACTGAGCCCCACATCAGGCGCCCTGCTCCGAGGGGAGCTGCTTCTCCCTCCCCCTCTGCCCCTGCCCCTCTTGTGCTCTCTCTCTCTCATAAAATAAATAAAACCTTTTTATACATGACAGGGGGGTAGGGCACCCATGGTTTCTCTATTCTTATATTAGAGAATAATATCCTCCTGGAATTTTCTGGCATGCCTATCCATTTGAGTCACAGTGTGTTCTAATGGCTTCAAAGAATGTAAAAGAGCATTACCATAATGCCTCCATGTCTTTATAAATATTGCAATATCGGTAGGGCAAGTGTAATCTTCGTAAAACCTACATTGTCTTTTGAGAAGATTCCATTTCATATCCAGAGCTTTAGAACGGGAGTAGAATTTGTATTAATAGAAATACTTCGTGTATTTTATTTCTTCATTGACCAAAGAAATGAGTTGTTTTCCAAGACTAATGAACTCTGTCTTCTAAAAATAATTTTTTGGGAGGGGAGCCCGGGTGGCTCAGTGGTTTAAGTGTCCGATTGTCACCATGGGCTCAGGTCCAGATCTCAGGGTCCTGGATTGAGCCCCGTGTTGGGCTCTCTGCTTAGCGGGGAGTTGGCTTGTCTCTCTCTCTCTCTCGGCCCCTCCCCCTGCTCTCTCTCTCTCTCAATAAACAAATAAATAAATCTAAAAAATATACTTTTTGGTTAATAGAAATATTTAAATTCTTTTTGCAAAAAGCAAGGCACAACATACCATGTCGTAACAAAATTTCAATGCACTGTGCGTCCACACACAGTTCTGGTTCTGAGCTACAGAACACAGTTTCCCTGAATATTACAGGTTTTCTATTCTAAGAACTATAATTGTTCCTGGCAATAAATAAATGTGCTTCTATTGAATTCAAAATTATAGTAAATGTGCTCCGTGCAGATAATCTAACCCCTGTAAATTCCCAAGCCCTACGATTATAGATTGCATACCTGAGAGACTTAAGGGCTTGAGTTATATGGCAAAATAATGAGTTGAAGACTGATTGCGAATGTGTATCTATTAACACAGCCATGAATTTTTTGCACTGCACTGGATAGATAGATGGGGTGCGAGGCACTCAGCCACCGCAGCAATACGTCATGTGTAGCAGGTTCAGAGCCTTAAAACATTCACAACCATGGCTCGTGTTCCTCCCGGGGCCTGAGAGGGGCGAGTGTGGCAGAGGTAAACAGGGTGCTGGGTGCCAGGGAGCCTGACTGCGGCCCCAGGCTGAGCCGCTGTGACACTGCGCAAGCCGGGCGCAGGCTACCTGGGCCACCACGTCGCACAGAAGGAGAAGCCGATGGCGTGTCAAGTGGCCTCGCCCTCCTCCCCACTCTCCATCTCCTATGGTTGAGTGATTTGAACTGGAACTTCTATTTTCATCAAATTTTTTTTTTCTACTCTGCACATCAATGTTCTTCATCCAGCTACCAAAATAGTGCTTTATGTATGTGGCCAGGATCCCAACACGGTAGGGCTGGAAGGGGATTAGAAATCCTTCGCATTGTATTAAAGGCACATTTTATGGGAGACGCGGGCACTGGGGCCTCGAGTGCCAGGGACATTGCTGCTGCCACCCATCCTGTGTTGGGTGCCTGAGAGCAGTATTCCGAGCCTTCCTAACAGCAACAACAAAACCCCCAAAACAAAACAAAACAAAACAAAAAAAATGCACAACTACAACAACAAACCGATGGGAGAGTCTTCCTGTGGCTGCTTATCCTACCTTTTTTTTTTTTTAAATTTGGCTGGAATTTAGAGTAAGGGGAGCACCGGAAGTGCTCCCATCTGCTGCCTGGAACACGGGCCCGCTGCTCGGAGGCTGGAGCCAGTGGGCCCGAGAGCTGGAGCATTCAGTTGGGAGATCCTATGGAACCCCCTTGTCTTCAGTACAGCCTCCCGCTCCATTTGCACCTAGAACTCTCTCTGAAGATAAACCCCTTCAACAGGGCTGAGAGAGGGCCAGGGTCCTGGGGGGCTGGGGCCAACCCACGCACAGGAACTTCCCACCGGCCTGCGGGCAGTGTTGCTCGGCAGCTCTGCCTTCAGAACAGCCTGGCGCCCCTAGGACGGAGTCCTCCTGAGGGTTGGCAGGGCTGAGCGGCTTCCTCCCCCCAAGCCCACACGTTCACTTTCCCTGGCCTGCTGGAGTGCTTGCCATTCCCTGCCTGCTTCACCAAGTCCAAGGTTTTGTTGACGTCTTTTATCCGCTGTTATCTCTTCGCCCACTGTCTTTGCGCTTGTGGATTTATGCCCTTTCGTGCATTTGTTTTCATTTTGGACCATTGCAAAGGAGGAACAATGACATGTGTGTTTAGCCTGTTGTGTGTGGACCAGAATTCCCAGCTTCAGGGAAATTAGGTTTGGGCAAAGGGGAGCATAGAAAGGGCATAAAAGTATCTGAGTTGGGAAAGTGTTACTAATGATTTTGGTTAAAAAGGAAGAGAAGAAGGTGTAAGATACATTCTATTCGTATTTCGATCTTTTTTGACTAAAGCCCTGATTGTTACACTTTATCACCTGTTCAATAAAAACAACATTTGAGGTAGAAAATATAGCCCCTAAGAGACCCTGAAATATTGAGCAAGACAGTATTTATTAAAGCCCTTTATAAATGTCAAATGTATACCTATGTAGGTTATAATTCCTCATTTAAAAATATAAAGATTATAGGCCTTCATTTTACCAATAAAATCAAAGCAATATAGTCTTACAGTAGAGTTGCTCTCTGCTTTGAAAATAACACTGGCACTAACTCAAATCGCTTAGAAGTGAGACTTAAACCCCTTGAGGCATTTAGAAGTGGGTTTTTTTTTTGGTTTATTGTTGTTATTAATATTCTAGTCAGTGGAACCACTTGGCTGCTCCCCCAAATATTAACAATCTGAAATTAGAACGCAGTGCGAAAGTGAGATTTAGGTATTAGTCAGACCTGCTCACGGGTAACTCTTCTTGCCATTGACAGAGAGCCCAGCGCGTGACTTTCGGGGATCAGGTGGGATTTAGCCATAAGTAACCGAAGGGAATAGTGAATTCAAAATCAATAATTAACAAGATGACAAGCAAAAATCCTTCACAAACAAATATCTAGCTCTGAGGAAATGACCAGGTCCCTCAGGAGTAAACCTGTCTCGGCAGGAGAATTGTGAAAACACTGCAGCTGAAATGGACTACGCGTCCTATGAATCAAACTTCGTCTTGGCGGTTGACTTCTGCTGAGCTTGCTCCAGGGCACGGCCACATGTGACAAAGTGCCCTCCCGCTACTTCTAGAAGTGATCCCAGTGCTTTTTGAACGCTAGCACCGTGAAAGATTTCGGTGGGCATGTGCTCATTAGATAGAAATGCATTATTTCCATTGCATTGTGACTTATTCGAATCCCAATCTATAGACAGACCACAAGATTTCTGCCAAAATTGTGTAGTATATGGTGTTTCCGGGCTAACGAGAGCTAAGAAACAATATGGGGTTCTTACCCCTGATTTTCACAGCACCCGTTGACTTACAATGCAGATTGCACACTGAGTGCACTAAGATGGAAGGAACGTCAACGGAAAATGTGGGACGGGGAAGTCCCGGACATATCCTCGTATATCAAGAGTATATTCGATCTAGATCTGGATGTATTAGAATATACATATGTGACACAACATATGTAAGAATGATATATAAGACATGCATATATATCAAAAAGAAGCCAAATGCAAATATGGTTTAGAGTGTCAATGAAAACCTGGAAACGAAGAAGGTATTTATGAGAACGATTTGTTTGTCAGTGAAGTATGGTTGCATGACCTCTAGGCTAGACATTTGGAGATCCAGTTATGGTGACCTCAAATATAAATCATCTGGCTTCTCTAAAATTACATTTTTCCCTCTGTGAATACAGTGAAGATAAAATCTGTCTTAGAGCTCAAGAGGTTTATGAAGATTTATTGAGATAATATATGTGAAATCATTGTAATAAATGTAAGTTGTTAACAGAAACAGAATCATAGAAAAAAATAGAACTAGTTATGTCCTTAGGAAGTTTTTGGGTTCATTTACTTCCCTAAGCCACTCAGGAGAGTAAGTTACCTATATATCTCTTTTACACATTTTGTGGTATTTCAACTTTCTCCAAACATTGAAAAATTGTATCTATTAAAATAAGGCATAGCATTTTTTTTTAGTAGGAAATAGTTTTGAAAATAATTTTAAATTATTTCGAAGTAATCCTCTATCATGTAAATGGGATTCTTCTTACACAGATGATATGACTTAATTCCAGTAGGGATGAACAATAGGGATGAACTCCCCAAAGTAGGGTCCCTTGATAGACTTTGGGGGACTTTATGGTTTTCCAGAAAGTACATGTGAAAGTGTGGGTATATGTGCTAGGGAGTGGTTTTCTCAGAAAAAATATACATCCCTGGGAACAGTGTGCTATAGGTTGTTTGTGTCCATCCAAAAGGGTGAAGAAAATGTCTTTTTCTGGGAAGACGTTAAAATTTAGAAATAATAACGTACTTTCAGTGAGGGCTCAGCACATTCAGGCACTGTGATAACAGCTTTCGGCAATGCCATTAGAGAGGAAAAAATCCACAGCACCTTTTAGGAAATCCTTGAGTCCAAGTATATGTCATATTAAGGTGTGTGTGTTGGGGCCAGAATTTTTAAGTTTTTAGAAAGATGAGTCAATGCCTTTACCAAACATTAAACAATACATCCAGGTGGCTCTGAGAGATTGTCTCATAATTGTAGAGGGACAAATAAAAGGTTTAAAATTCACATTAGTTTATTCCATACAAGTCATATTTTGATACCCAAAAAGCTATGAAAAAACGTTTTACTGTCATAGCTTCTGGATTTTGAAATTGCAGATAAGAGATCGTGAACGTATGTTATTATCATCCCCACTTAATAAGTGAGAACATGGGTTCAGGAGGTTAGTAAGAGCCCTGGTTTGCACAGCCAGCAGTGACCAAGCAGACTTAAATTCAGGCCTCCTGAGTTCTGGTCTATGATATTTTAAGAATTCAATGCAAAGGGAGTTCATCCCTATTGTTCATTCCTACTGGAATTAAGTCATATCATCTGTGTAAGAAGAATCCCATTTACATGATAGATGATTACTTTAAAATAATTTTTTTTACTTTAAAATAATTTAAAATTATTTTCAACATTTGTGGTTTCCTGCCTTGTTAATTTTCCCCATTCTCACTGGTGTGAGGTGGTATCTCATTGTGGTTTTGATCTGTATTTCCCTGATGGCAAGTGATGCAGAGCATTTTCTCATGTGCATGTTGGCCATGTCTGTGTCTTCCTCTGTGAGATTTCTGTTCATGTCTTTTGCCCATTTTATGATTGGATTGTTTGTTTCTTTGCTGTTGAGTTTAATAAGTTCTTTATAGATCTTGGAAACTAGCCCTTTATCTGTTACATCATTTGCAAATATCTTCTCCCATTCTGTAGGTTGTCTTTTAGTTTTGTTGACTGTATCCTTTGCTGTGCAAAAGTTGGAGAGGATGCAGAGAAAAGGGAACCCTCTTACACTGTTGGTGGGAATGTGAACTGGTGCAGCCACTCTGGAAAACTGTGTGGAGGTTCCTCAAAGAGTTAAAAATAGACCTGCCCTATGACCCAGCAATTGCACTGCTGGGGATTTACCCCAAAGTTACAGATGCAGTGAAATGCTGGGACACCTGCACCCCGATGTTTCTAGCATCAATGTCCACAATAGCCAAACTCTGGAAGGAGCCTCGGTGTCCATCAAAAGATAATGGATAAAGAAGATGTGGTTTATGTATACAATGGAATATTACTCAGCCATTAGAAACGATAAATACCCACCATGTGCTTTGACGTGGATGGAACTGGAGGGTATGATGCTGAGTGAAATAAGTCAATCGGAGAAGGACAAACATTTTATGGTCTCATTCATTTGGGGAATGAGTAGAGAAGAAATGGGTAGGAAATATCAGAAAGGGGGACAGAACATGAAGACTCCTAACTCTGGGAAACGAACTAGGGGTGGTGGAAGGGGAGGAGGCCAGGGGGTGGGGGTGACTGGGTGACGGGCACTGAGGGGGGCACTTGATGGGATGACCACTGGGTGTTATTCTGCATGTTGGCAAATTGAACACCAATAAAAAATTAATTTATTATTAAAGAAATAAAGAAAAAATAATAAAATTATTTTCAAATGGTCTATGAGAAACTCTAAGACACACAATTTGGTCTTAGCTCACAGCTTCTGCCAGCCATCACCTTATTGGGCCTCCTGCTTCTGTGGGTTGTCATTTTCCCTAGCGACCATAAGGAAGCAGGTGGCGAGAGAGTAGGGGAAGGATGACAACCCATTCCTAGAATCCTGAAACTCTGATGGGAAAACTGTCCAGATTTAGGCGAGTTGGTGGCCAGGCCATGAGATCTTCCCAAGAAGAATTAGGAAGAGTCCACAGAACATTCATAGAAGAATTTCTTGAAGACCTGCTATGCGCTAGGTACTATTCCAGGCATTGGCGATGCAATGAAGTGTATGGAAGTCTCTACCCTGGAGATATGGGAGCAACCACATACCTAGAGTACTCCTGACAGCTTCACGTTGAGTTTGGAAAAAAGTTCAGACTGTAAGATGGGTTCTCCCTAGACAAGGAGAATCTCAGACACATGCAGGTCTCTACTGGAGGAGGGAAGCTTTCATGGGTAACCGGAAGAATGAGAAATTCTTTAAGCTGCTAGGTTCCATTTTTCCTGTGATCAGGCAACCATAGTATTCATTCATCAGGCTCTCAAGATATTTGGGAAGGAGAAATAAGTAGGGAAGGATACTTCTTGGGTCACGAGGAGCCGCGAGGGCAGGACAAGGATCACAGACGGGAACCCGTCAGTGAGGATCCCACTGAGTCATCAGCAAGGCAAAGCCAGGGGAGGGGTTCAGGCGGGCCGGGCAAGGGTAGACCTGGAGGGGACACCCCGCGGGCCACCCCAAGCTAGGGCAGGGGCCGGGGGCCGGGTCCTTCTGAAGCTTGAGGCACAGCATCAGTGATCGATGGCTGGTTGAGAGAACAAGATTGAGCACCAGTGGGGCTCCTCTCTTGCCCAAGGCCAGACTCCAGGTTGAGTCGGCTGGAGGGGAGGCCTGGCGGCCAGGGGTTCTCCCCGGGGACTGTCAACGGTCAAGGCCGCAGGAATGTGTAAGGTGACACAAGAACATACTGTGAAATGGTGCTGACAGGTGGGTCGCCTCAACTGGAAAGCGTTCAGAGCTCATTACGGGATGACTGATTTCGGGAACAAGCTGCAAACTCGCTAACGACTCATAATACCATTTCCATATTAAAATGAGTTGTGTATTCCACGCAACCAACGTGAAAACAAATTTGAAAGCATCATGGGCGGCAAGTCCTTGGATGACGGATTGTGGGTCGTGGCGCAGCCGACCTGGCCCGCTAGGTGGCAGTGTGGTCGTGACTTGCCGGGAGCGGGAGCACAAGACCTCAGTCTGCAGCTGCTGGTTTTTTCTGACATTTAGAAATTCCCATAGAAAATCCCGGTGGAAGAGAGGATGGCAAGTCAAACAACGAACCACGTGGGCATCACTGGTGTGCAACACGGAGCTGTTTTACTGTAGTTAACCATGGAGCATCTCATGAAACGTCAGAGCAGCAGCGTCGTCTGGTTCTTCCCATATGTGAATGTTGGACGTATGGAACAGATAGAAAAGAGATGGGAGCAGACAGTGGAGATGTCTCCCCAGCGCTGACACACGCCAGCCCCCCTAGCTGGGCCTTCATGGGTTTTCTGTCCCGGGCTTTACTTCGTCCTTACTGGTAGGTCCGAGTTCCCTGTTGCCCTTAGAGATGCCCCTGGGGCCCAATCCCTGAAAGTCACCTCGTGGGACTGTCCTACTTAGTCGGACTTCCCTGAAATGATGTATGAAGACCACCGACAGCGTGTGTTGTCAAACGTCCCTCTTCTTCTCTGTTCCTTGGATCAGCACTTGCTGGCTGTGTGATGTAGGACACATGACTTAACCCCTCCCTGCTTTGGTCTCTTTACCCGTAAAAGGGAATGATGATGGTATTCACCTCTTAAGGTTCTTGCAGGACTTACATGAGTTAGTGTAAGAAGTGCTTCGATGGATGGGTGACATGGTAACCCAAACCCAACACCACGTAACAGTTGGTTTCCAACCGGAAAGTAAGACCAAAAGGAAGAAACTGCATTCTGGTTCCCTTCTATCCGTCCCTTTTAAGCGCTGGATACATAGCACTTATGCTTAATAAATATTTAAATCAACGAATGAATAAATCAATGGCTAAAACCATGATGGTGCTCTGGGACGCACAGGGATGAATTAACAAACACAGTCTGGCCCCTAACATCTGGAACATTTCTTTTTTTTCTTAAAGATTTTTATCTTGAAGTGATCTCTATGCTCAACACGGGCCTCGAACTCACAACCCCAAGCTCGAGAGTCGTCGCGGGCTCTACCCACTGAGCCAGCCACGCACCCCTGGGACATTGAAAGAACATATTCTTTGTGAGGAAAGCTGGGACACTTCATAAATAAGCCTTTAAAATATTTTTTTACATTTTAGATTGATCGAATTAATTAAGTGATTAAATATCAGGATGATAGTTAAGAGATATAATCTGAATTCCAAAATATCGATTTAAAATAGAGTACATTTTCAGTTAGAAGTTACCTTTGAGATGAATAGGTTAACCCTCTTATTTGGGGGCTGGAAACCAGGCCTTTAAGTTGAATGTGCTTTTGTTTATTTATTTATTTGTTTATTTTAATTTTTATTTATTTATGATAGTCACACAGAGAGAGAGAGAGAGGCAGAGACACAGGCAGAGGGAGAAGCAGGCTCCATGCACCGGGAGCCCGACGTGGGATTCGATCCGGGGTCTCCAGGATCGTGCCCTGGGCCAAAGGCAGGCGCCAAACTGCTGCGCCACCCAGGGATTCCCTGTTTATTTATTTTTTGACTTAATATTTTGCTTCCCCGGTTTGGCAAAAACTATAAGGATGAGCATATTAAGTGCGGTTGATTTTGCTGTTAAAAATGCATGTGATGCTTGACATCCTATGTTTTTGTGTGGTTGTATCCATTTATATAATATTGAAGCATACTTGTTGGAACTGGCTTCTTTATCATCAGAACATAAAAATGTATTCTTAGATCCATCCTTAGCCTATTTCAAAATTATGAAGCACTGACTCAGCTGTTTGTGCCAATTTACGGTGTGCGTTCTTCCCCTTTGACCCTGTTTCTCTTTCCTTGAAGAAACTAGGTTAAAACTCTACTTATCAGAAAAATCAGGCCCAGAGCAAAACAAACACACTCCTTTGAATATATCTCAAGTACAATTTTATTTTATTTCTTTTTAAAGATTTTATTTAGTTATTTGAGAGAGTAAGAGATCGCTCAAGCACGAGAGGGGGAGGGAGACATGGGGAGCCCAGAGGAGACGGGCGCCAGCCCCGGATCCCCCCACCCCGAGATCATGACCCGAGCCAAAGGCAGACACGCAAATGACTGAGCCACCAGGGCGCCCCGTCAAGTAAGATCTTAAATTCAAAAGATCTGAACGTTATTCTTGAAAATAGCTGCAACTAAAATAACATACATTACATCTTAGAGAAAATTCTCTGGAACAGGAAACTCTTGATTCATGCCCCAAACATGCCCAGACGCTGTCACCCAGCGGCCCAGGGCGCAGCCTGTACGCAAACACTAATCCCTTGCTTTTGCCCCACAGCGGCCACACCACGCAGGCCTTGCAAAGAATCAGGGCATCTCCTTTGTCGTTGTTTTCAATTATGGTCTTGCCATTTTTAAATCAACTATATTTTTATTGCCATGAGCATCTGTGTGACCTTACGTGAAACCGCGGGTACTCTTGGCCGTGGAGAACGGTGTGTGCTCACCAACAGGCGTCGTGCAAGGCTTTCCGTGTAGCAGGAATCTTGCTGCCGTCTCCTTTCGGATCTTTGCACCGTTGGCCCAGGCCAGTGCGGAGACTACTGTTTTGATGGCCTGGTTCGAGTGGGTTTGACAACGCGAGGGGCACCGCAGTCTTGGTGTGCATGGACCGAGTCGGGGTCCGGAGCCCCGTGTGCTGCAGAGAACTGGGGGTAGGACAAGGCAGGCCGGGGGGCACCCAGGTTCTCATACAGAAGGCCTGCCGAGGAGAGGGGGCCTGGCCGGGGGGCTCAGCGGGGGCTCTGAGGTCCCGAATCTCAGGTGGAGAGAGGCCGCGAGATGATGGCGAGGTGGGCCCCGGGGGGCTTCGGGCCACACGCACCGGGGCTCCCCCCCGGCAGAGGAGAGGCAGGAGAGGAAAGGCCGGGTGCAGCCGGTGGCGCGTCGGGCCCCGACCCCGGGTCTGCTGCGTGGGATGCACCTGCTGTGTGCACGTGGTGAAGGGCACCTGCCAGGAGAGCCCCGCGCCCCAACCGGCACCAAGAGCTCCTGCCCTGCAGCTTGGCCACAGCCCCTCGCATGCCATGTGCTCCGTCCTCGTCCCGCAGCCCCAGCTCCTCCCCAGGAGTGACCAGAGTCTGGAACGTGTGGCAACAGGAGCGTGAAGGGTGGCGCGTCCTCGTGCTTCCTGCGCTGCTGTGCCACGGGGCACCAGCAGTTGGGGCGTCGACTGGGCCGGGGCCCTTCACGGGCCTCGTGCATGCTGAGCATGAGTTCATGCAGGGTTTTGAGCCGCTCGTGTTTAATTCCTTTAAAATGTCACCATGAGAAAGGGGCTGGATGAGAGACTATAAACCAAAGGAAGGTGGGTCTGAATAAAGCTCCCACGTGCTTGACTCTGGTTGGCGTCACCACCCGGCGCTGTCGAGCAGGTGCAACTCAGTCTACAAGCTCTGCTGGCAGGAAACGTCACATTTATTCATTATTTTAAATCCACATAAAATCTGCTCTGAGCTCCTACGCTGTCAGACAGGTGGGAAGTCAGGCTTAGTCACTAGGGCTGCAGAAGCCTCCAGAAGGCACGTGTGGTGCCGACAGGGTGGGGGGAGGCTGCTCCGCCTCCAGCATCTTCCTGCTGCAGGCCGCATGGAGGCTGGGATGGTCGAAGCCCGCTCTGGGCCTCCGGCCCGCAGCCCCACAGGTCTGCTCGCGGGGCTCCCTGCTTCTCCTTGGCCGCTGAGGCCTTTCCACCTCTCTCTGCAGACCTCAGGCCCCCCCGGGCCTTTCCTGCACCCCGGCTGCACTGGGCCCGATAACGTGAAGGACTCCAGGCTTCCACAAAGCCCAGGAAGGTTCCGTGGTACTTCGGGCTGCTTCCACTTTTCATCCCACCACAATTATACCCTGAGCCGCGCTTAAGGCTGGCGGTGGGAAGAGGGGAGGAAGGAAGCACGTTACAGGGGCTGCTCTCTCACTGAATAGTCCTGCAGTATTTCTGTATAATGCATGAGCTTATTAGTAAAGTTTTTTTTTTTTTTTTTTTTAAGAAAGAAAAACAGTAAGAATGTGGCCTCTGTGGTATTACATGTTGAGCTGTGTGGCTCTCTATTGAGAAAACGTGGATGCCCCCCACCTGGCTCATCTCCCCCATTTTATGGACAAAACATGTGAGTTTCAGAGGCTGCACTGTGTAGTGGAGACAAGGCCTTGCAAGTAGCAGGGTTGGGCTAGCTCCCCGATTCTGTGCCTTATGGGTCCAGCGCTGTTGGGTAGTGTGTACACAGTCTCTCCGAGACTCAACTTCTTCGTCTCTGGAAGGGGCCCGCCACACGTGCCCATGGGGCTGTCAGGAGGTCTGAAGAGCTTGCCTGCACACGCAGCAGGACAGGTACACAGAAGGCGCCCATCAGTGCTGGGCTCGCCCCCCCCCCCCCCCCCCCCCCCCCCAGCAAAGCCGCATTCGCAGCACGTGGCAGATCCAGAGGGAAATCCCGGTTCTGCAATTCCCCCATCCATGTCTTTTCATGCTCGCTGTCGGGCAGGGAGACGTGGAGGACCAGGCCCCTGACAGTAGGCGGACCTGTTACAGCAGAGCCGTGGTGTGCACGCTCACCATGCACCGTGCACTTCCCAATCAATCCGTTTGATTCAAAACAGTCATAATATTTGCAAAAGCGTGTGGCAGCACCAACTGCCTTTGTCTCCGAGTTGCAGGGGATGCGCCAAGGCCTGACAGTAGCAAAGGGTCAGGCCCAGGCTCCCAGCTGCCACTGTTCTCAAGGTGGCTGTCCTCCTTCTTTTATTTTTTATTTTTTTAAGATTTTATTTATTTATTCACGAGACTCACAGAGAGAGAGAGAGAGAGAGAGAGGCAGAGACACAGGCAGAGGGAGAAGCAGGCTCCATGCAGGGAGCCCGATGGGGGACTCAATCCTGGGACCCCGGGGTCATGCCCTGGGCTGCAGCACACGCTCCACCGCTGACCCCCCAGGTGCCCCTCAAGCTGGCTTTCCTGTCCCCAAAGATGGGCCAAGTGCTCGGCAGGCAGTCGATTAGCAGCATTTGTCACGCCCCAGGGTGAATGGAAACAGGGCCAGGGTTGTGATTTCTCTCTCCCTGTGGTTAGGGACGTTCCAGAAAGGGAAAGCACGGCGGAGCCACGGCTGAGGAGTCCAGCCCTGCTCGGGACCGAGCTGCTCCCCGACCCGCGTGCCCCACCACCACGATGAGCACACCCGGGAGTGTGAGGGCTCAGTTCTGGCCAGTCGCCACCAGGGAGACAACTCCTGACGCCCCCTTCCTGGTGGAGCACCGCCCATGTCCTGCTAACCATGGGCTCCTTCTGCCACACGTTAGGGACGCAAGCGAGTTGGATACGTGATTATTGACTCATCACATCCCTCAACCAGCATCATCAAACCTGAGGTGTTCTCTTCGTTTTTAAGATTTTACTTATTTATTTGTTTGTTTGTTTGTTTATTTATTTATTTATTTATTTATTTGAGAGACAGAATGTGTGTGTAAACAGGGGGCAGGGGAGAGGGAGAGACCCTCAAGCAGACACCCGGCTCGATCCCACGGCCCTGAGACCAGGGTTGGCTGCTCGACGGCCTGAGCCGCCCAGGCGCCCATCACCTGAGGTCTCCTCAATCAGCGCCATCAGGTCCATGCTCCGCGCCGGTGGCAGCTGCGGCCAGCTGTGAAGACGGCAGCTGCCCCTTGCTGAAATCACGCATGAAGCATGTTACCTGTGTTGTGTCTCTCACCATCTGTAAACATGTAGGGGGGGACCTTCTGGTATCCAGGTCACGGGCGAGGCCAGTGAGGTCAGACGGCTGGGCCCGGGAGCGGCTTGGAGGCCAAGTGGCCAGTCCCGCTGCCTGAGTTCGGTCCCGTGTGGCCTTGCGGCCGGGGGTCCAAGCCAGTGCCAGGCCGGTCTCCGGGGAATTTCCATTCTAAAAAATGAGGAAGGGACCCCATTGCCAAGTGTAGAGGGTCACCCGGGTAAGCGGAAGCAGCATCTTCGACACGGGGTCCTGGTCATGTGCGGGCACCTCACCCGGGTGCCCTCCCGTAGTCTGACGTGAGCGCTCATCGCGTGTGGCGTCCCTTCCTGCCTGAAAATGCAGCAGTCGCCCTGCTGGGGGGACGATGCTCCCTCAGCGGCTGCAGCACCCACGCAGTGTGCGGGCCTCCGAAGCTGGCGGACCCGTCGTCTAGCACGCTGCTCAGAGCCCCTGAAAGCTCTGTGGTTCTCCTCCGAGCTGTGGGAGCACCTGCTCGCTCCCGTGCCCGTCTGTGTTGTGCCCAGACACCCGCCCCCGCCCCGCCTTCGAGGAGTCTGTGGTTCTCTGCACCGGGAGGAAGGTTCATTGCTACAAATGAGGCGGCGTTGAGGGGACCCAGTGCACCCAGCACTTCCCTGCTGGTCAGGATCTCGGGCCCTCCACGCGAGATGGGGGATCTGCGGCTCACTCCGGGATCCGGTGGCGGGCTGTGTACCTGACTGGTTTCCAGCCGCTTCCTAAGTGCACCTCAGGCCGTGTCTGTACTCGTGAGGGTTTGCATAAAATGTTAGGACTCCGCTATCTAGTCCTGACTAGGCTGTAATCCAGCCTTACCCAGACCTTCAGATGCAGACCACTGCCAGCGCAGGCCCGAGGCCGGCCTCAGGCAGACCACACGTTAGTCTTCGGTGCTATCAGCATCCACCACCTGCCGCTTGCACAGAGTACAAACCCTAAATCTTAGATCCACAATCCCCCTTTCTCCTTTCCAATCTCTTCTTTCAAAAAAACAGGATTTCTAAGAATTAATTCCCACTGTTACCCTCCGTAACAGGTGGTCGGGTGTAGGAGAAAGAACGTCAGTAGTGCAGACATCAGCTCTGATTCAATGGAAGATGTTGGTCTTTCTTTCTTTCTTTCTTTCTTCCTTTCTTTTTTAAAGATTTTATTTATTTATTCAGGAGACACACAGAATGAGGCAGACTCACAGGCAGAGGGAGAAGCAGGCTCCCTGCAGGGAGCCTGATGTGGGACTTGATTCCAGGACCCCGGGGTCATGACCTGAGCTGAAGGCAGACCCTCAACCACTGAGCCCCCCGGGTGTCCCAAAGTGTTGATCTTTCCATTTCAAATATTCTATATAAGTTTCTAAGTTGATTTTTCTCAGTTTACATGATCAAGTTTATCCTCCTCACGTAGCCCCTCAAAAGTCAGAGGATTCTTAATATTGTGAAAATGTCCCCTGGAACTCACTACATGGTATGCAGAGGAGATACCCAGTGCATGCAATCTCATCCTGCACCACACTTACTGAGGGTCCATGATTCCTACCTCCACATGCACCCGTCTGCGATGCAGAGGTGGCTCAGTAATTCTGTATTTGTTTTCCACTGCTGCCATTTTGGAAGTTTAAACAACACAGGTTTATTCTGAGAATCCTGGAGGTTGGGGAGGCCCCTGGGCAGGTGAGTCAATTGAGCGTCTGACTCTTGATTTCAGCTCAGGTCTTGATCTCAGGGTCGTATGTTCAAGCCCTGCATCGGGCTCCACACTCAGCATGGAGCCTACTTTAAAAAAGAAAAAAAAAAAAGAGGCCAAAAGTCCAAAGTGAGTCTCCCCGGGCTGGAGTCAGCGTCTTGTCAGGGCCGGTTCCTTCCAGAGGCTCTAGAGGAAAATCAGCTTCCCTGCCTTTCCTGGCATATCTTGGCTTTGTAGTCCCTTTCTTCCGACTTCAGAGCCACAGCCTGGCAATTTCACATTTCTCCCTGAGTCTGACTCTGCAGCCTTCTCTTCCACTCACAGGGATTCCAGTGATAACGCCCACCTGGAGAGTCCCGGATTATCTCCCCACCACCGTCAAGGTCAACGGATTAGCAACCTTAATTCCACTGACGACTTAATTCCTCATTGTGATGTGACATATTCACCATTTCTGGATGTTTGGGGCATGGACATCTTCGGGGAGCTGTTCCTTGGCCTACCACAAACACTAATCAGTTAAGTGAACACAAAAACGGTTAAAGTAATATCAGAATGGATTTTACTCAAAAATCTTGTGTTTTAATTCCATGAGAATTTTCTGGAAATGCTAAAGGAGGAAAATACTAAATAAGTCTGGTCCAATTTGATATTCTGATCATATTTCTGTTTATATCATTTGAGACTTTTTTTCCCCAAACACTTTGGTGTAAGGTTTTCTGCTGTTGTAGGCAGCCATCTGGTGTCCTTTATGATGAAGTAGGTTATTCTGCTTCTAATTGTCTCTTCTTGAACCATCCCCCCCCAAACCCCGATGATGTTTGATTCCCCTGCTGCAGTCAGACCGCTGGACAAGGCGCATCGTCGTTTAGTGAAATCTGTCTGGAAGCAAAATACGATGTCGGGAGCATTAAGACGTTTTTAATATATTTGGGCCGCATAAGGTTTTTCGGTGCCTCCAATGATTGATCCCTATTGACATTAGGTCGCACAAACTCTCAGCGTTAATGTGTATTTATTGTTTGGCCGTTTGCTGTCAAGCAAGCAAGCCAGGGGGCCGCATGATGATAACCAACACGGTCGGTCGGTCACTTTGCTGCTTTCACGCAACACACGACATCAGGATCCTGCAGCTAATCCACATGTGCGGCTCCTCTACGGACAATGCGAAATGGTCAGACATTAACAACTTTTAAGTAAAGATGCAGTAGGAAGACCTGGTTTTACTTATTTATTTATTTATTTTTAGATAGAGGGAGGGGCAGAGGTAGAGGAAGAGAGTCTCAAGCAGACGCCCCACTTGAGCGCGAAGCCTGGCGACCCCGAGATCACGACCTGAGCCGACACCAAGGGTCGGATGCTCAACTGCCTGAGCCGCCCAGGAGCCCCCACTTTTTGTTTTCGATTCAGGTTTCCATGGTCTGTTTGTTGTTTTCTTGCACTTAAGAAGCTACAGTGATTCAAAAAAAAAAAAAAAAAAAAGAAAAGAAAAGAAAAAAGAAGCTACAGAAATTTGTTGAGTGGGAAGTGGAATAAAATCTGGCTGAAAATTAAATGCAGCGCACTCTCAGTGGTTGAAGCCCATGCTGAGTAAATATTCCAATAACGTCTTGATTATCTACAGGTGAGTGAGGCTACTCCCGGGCAGCACGCTCCTGGGCACACGTGTTAGAGGCCTGGTGGCCGTGCAGCCGGCTTTCACCTGTTTGTGGGCAAAGACCGGGAGGGCGTCTTGGGATTGTGCACCGTGAGTGGTGTCCACAGCAGCCCTTGTTAGACACCTTGAAACATGCTCCTGGAAAGCCTTCCAGAAAATAAATGGGCAAAAGATGACATTCTGCTATCTTCTCTACGTTCTTTAGCTCCGGTAACTGAGTGAAATGTTGAAATGTGTGATTATGTGCTTTCCACACCCAGGCGTATTTGCAAATTCAGCTCAATAAATTTCAGATATTCATAAACTATTCTTGTTATTCTATCAACAGACTAAACTTGGCAGAGAAATAAAGTTCCTACAAACCCAAACCACAGACGTGACTCTTGACCAAACATGAAACATTGACCTGGTTTGCGGACAGGCATTCCTAACTCCAGGCTTACGAATAACTGGATGGTCCAAAAGGATCACAGGCCAAGGGTGAATTTCTCTACGAGCATAGGGAAGACTTGTGGACGTGACGGCAGTAGGCTTTTTCTGGGATGAGGAGCTGTAGCTTTCACCAGGTTCTCAAATGACGTTGTATCTAAAATATAATAACCAAGAAAAAAAATGGCTAAGGACCAGAAATTTAGAATCTCCCCCCAACCCCGCAAGATGTTGCTTACAAATCCCAGAAAACAAAATAGTTCAGGTTTATCATGAGATGTTTTTTGGCTACCACGAATAAACTGAGCAGCAGCCTTGGAAAATTAATGTGAAAACATGAAAATGTAATTGCTGAGCAACCTGTGCGTTAACCATCATTTTCAATTAATTTTAACTAAGAATTGGAGGATTTATTTTAATATCTTACCATCACATTTATGATTAAAGTTAATCACTTTAAAACTCACTTTAGAGGCTCTCCAAAACATTGCATGTTTTTGCTTATTCAAGGATTTCTCTTTTAACAATATGAAACACCATATTGTCTTGACAGACTTCCAGAATATTGGGAATGTACACGTTCGTTTCTTTAATGAGAGCTTAAAAAGTGAGACTCTATCGTTAAAAGAAACAAAAATAAGAAAGTCAACCCAATATTCAATATATAGTAAGTTTCATATGAAACTCAATATTTTAATACATTTTAGCTATTTTGGGTAAGAAGTAAGAAGGCAAATAGCTTTCTTGAAAAGCAGCTATAACAAATATTCTTAAAATATCATAAAATTATCAGTGACTTTATCTATAGTGTGTAAAAGAAAATGTTGACCCTATTTTGATAAGAGCATAGCTGGTGAACCTAGAAAATTCAGACTATATTAGGAGGCCTTGATTCAAAACTATTAGGAAAAAAACCTGATTTTTCTAGAATGGAGTCATCTCAGTAATTTTAGGAAACTTCTGGAAAAAAAACAACTTTTTGGAGATTGTAATGGAATTTGATTACTTCTGTGATTATTGTTATTGATTTTTTTTTAATGTACTTGTAGGGTTTTGAGGTAATTTTATTTTGAATCCGGTATAGAATGCAATTTCGGGGATGCCTTATCAATAGCTCTCAGAATCTTCTTCAAACAGCCCTTTTGGCTTAGAAGAGACTTCATTTCACTGAAAGCCCAGACCTTCTCCCTGGGGTGGGGAAGGCGACCGTGTGCCCCGAACCCCCCACCTGGGGCTGGCTCCGGGGCAGCACAAAGCACCTGCCTGCTGAGCCCCCTCCCATGGAGCAGCAGGCACCTGCCATCCTGTCCCCAAGGGGTCAGGGCGGAGGCAGGTGCCTAGCTCCACGGATGAGCAGGGGCCCTGGAAAGAAAGGGGGCATAGCGGAGGGTACTGTCCTCTCCGGGGGTGAGAGGCGGGCTGCTGGGAGGGGGCCGTCTGTCTGTCGGTGCTTAGACACTTAGAGACCAGGCCCGGGAGCTTGGAACCAAACCGGGCGGCGACGCGCTCAGTAGGTTTGCATTTCTCTTATTGCAAGAAGCAGCCATTGAAGTTTTTAGGCAAGAAAATTACTTCATTAGGAATTAATCTGGAGGTTTTATGAAGGAAAAAGGAGGGGGGGGTAGTCAATTCCAGTCAAGGAGCTATTTTTTTTTTTTAAGAAGCTGCGCTAATGAATAAAGATATTAAGGCCTTAGGAGTAAAAGCCCGTGAGAACCAGCTCGGCAGACGGCCATCCGCACCACAGCTTAAAACTCCGGTGTGACTCCCAATGCAAGGGCTTTGAAGGGGACCCTCTTCGCTGACTTTTCCACCCATGAGACTTCGCTCTGCCTCTGGTCACCACCAGGCCTCTGTCCGGGCTGCCCTTACCTGCACCTGCGGCCGGAGCACCTGTTGCCCCAGCGCCAGCACCAGCGCCAGGGCAGCAGGACGGTGGCGCTGCACGTGGATGGGGCCGCTGAAGGCAGCGGGATGTTGCCGACCTCGAGACCTACTGCTGGGCCTGGGCCTCCAACATCCTGCGGCGTGGGTCCCTATCCCAGCGAGCCTCAGGGAGACGGCGCCCTGATCCCAGTCTGCGACCTCGGGGAGCTGTTCTGCTCGGGGAGCCTCGGCCCGAGGCTGGCAGACCGGCCCTCCTTCAGAGCTGTGAGGCTGGAGGAAGTGGGGACGCTGCTCCTCTTCCCGTGTCCCCTCCTGTCTGCTTTGATCAAGGGGTGCCCGGCTCTGGCCCTGGAAGGCCCCGGGGGCGACGCCACCCCCTGAGGTCTGGATGCTTCACAGGGTCCTGCCAAGTCTTGGCTTTCTTGGTGACCAGGACTTCTGAGAGCCCGCCTTCTGTGACTTCCAAGGACGGGTCAGTGCTGCCCTGGGCCCCAGGGGCACTCGACCCCGAGGCTTCCTCAGGTAACTGCAGGTTCCTTCCCCCTGGCTCCTGTACCCATTTCCTCCCATCTGCACCCCACATCCTCCCACCTGCACCCGTTTCCTCCCGCCCGCACCCACTTCCTCCCACCCGCACCCCTCGCCCCCACCGCCCCCGGCCTGCCCTCTGGGTGCCCGCACTGCTTGCCTTCCCAGCTTCTCTGCGGACATGATAGCTGGGGTGCCCACGTCCTCAGGTTTCTGTGGGCCAAGCAAGTGGGGATGTGTTGGACAGATGCGCGGCCTCTCTCCTGACACCCGTTGGCTCGGCGTTCAAGGCCCTCGGCCCACACGCCTTCACCCTGAGATGCCCTACTGCGGCGCGGGCTCCAGCGAGGGGAGCCGAGCGCCCGACCCACTGCTCTTCTCTGGCCTGTTTGCTCAGCGGGTCTGGGCAGCCTTCGCAGGGCCGACCCTCCACTCCTTCACGGGAACTGGCTTTTTCTGGGCAGGTGCCCTTGCTCAAACTCCGGGGAGGACAGGAGCCTTCTAGAACCTAAGCACCTACACATCTAGTTTTGTTTTATTTATCCAGGTTAGGAACCTCCGTATTTCAATAGTTTGAAATAGGTGCCCAGAAATAAGATCGCAGGTTCTGCTTTTTAATTTTTCTTGTATTTATTTTCGAGTGGGTTCTGCACCCCACGTGGGGCTTGAGCTTATGACCCCGAGATCAAGAGTCACATGCTCCACCCCTGGGGACAGCCACATGCCCCTAAAACACAGGATTCTGTCATTGTGCTCGTCGCAGGAAATGAGGGTACGACTTAAAATGATGGGGTTTGCAACGGGAGCTTGAGCCCCCCAAGGCCCTGCATGCCCGGCCCACACTCCTCCTCTCTGGTCCCTCATGGTTCACCTTTGGCCCCTCATCTGCCGGCCACCCTGGCCTTCTGGGGGCCCCACGCATGCCCAGGACATTGCACCACAGAGCGTCTTTGCATCCGCTGGCCTGCGACTGCGGCATGTACTCCTGCCGCCGTGCCTCACCCCATTGGAATAGTCACCTCAAACGTCCACTGCCAAGGAGGCCTGTACTGATGCCTCTACCTTAATCGGCTCTCCTGCTCCAGCTGCGCCTCAGCCTCCCCTGCTTGAGGTCCGCAGGGCACCTATCACCTCCCTTTGCTGTTCTCTAATGACCTCCTGCCCCTGCGGGGTCCGAGTCATTAATGGCAGAGCCACTGGGCCCAGAACAGCACCTGGTGCACGTGAGCGGTAGGGGCTCGTGAGAAATACGCCGAATAAAAGATCAAACCGCTGTTACCACAGTTTATAGTTTCTGACCTTCCCACGGATGGCACCAGAGGCCCCGCCAGCCTTCTTGGTTTTCTTCTTTTATTCTCCTGAGGGTGGAGTTCATCACAAAGCGCTCTGCTGTCAATCCTTTGCCCTTTCCGGCTCTGGGAGGTTCCCTTGCCCATGGAACTGCAGGGAGGAACTAAGCAGACGATCAAATACTCACTGGTTTGCCCTAAATAATTCATATTTCATATGCTCTCAAACCCGAGCGACTCATCCCAAGGTTGCTGAGCATCTAATTTTGCAAGGGATTCACAAACAATTTCATCAAAATATTCGCTTGGCTGAGGAAAGTGGATTTTTACCTTTATACTTACTGTGCCATGAGCCAGGAGCCTACGTCGGATCATTAGATGGAGATTCATGACTTCTTTGCTGGACTGTGTTTTGTCTTTACAAGTCCCTGTGATCTTAAAAATTTTCTCACCGGTCATCTTTACATTTCAATAAAAAATAAAAATATTTCCTCTGCTGCCCAGCAAAATTGCAGGTCCGGTAAGCCGGCCTTTGTTAGCCTCTGGGTTTGCAGGAGCCCCTTGCACACCGATCCCTCTTCCCCTGTAACCACTTCCCAGAAGACCGTATTCTCGCACAGGAGGGGGCTGAGGAGCCAGACGGGAGACCTGTGGCCTCGTCCCCGCCCCAATGCGGGTAGGTTGTCAGGTCCTGGGCAAGTTAGACTCTGAGCACCAACACTCCGGGGTCTATCTTTTCTCTCAAGGTTGAAAAAGTAACCTCGAAACCTCTAGCGGGCGACGGATTGGTCCGTGAGCGAGAATCTACAGGAGCACCGCACGCTTGATAAGACGTCGTAGAAGAGCATCGTTCATGAGCGCAGTTGGGTAAACATCGTAAACGCGTTGCTCTCGGATTTTTTTGGTTGGCACACGTCAACTTTTGTCTAAAATAGTTAATGAGGAAGCTGGCAGGAAAAGAAAAAAGCTTGATTTGACATGAATTTGAGGAATGAGGACTTATTTTGTCAGTTGGAAAAAGGAATGCTATGTTGGACTCCAGGCTAGTTAACAAGGCTAATTTCTCTAATGGCAATAACGTGTCACTTTTTATTTTTTACATCATCTGAAAGTCTCTAATCTAATCCATTTATGGAAAAAAGTTGTGCTCTCCCATAGAGGCAGAAGAGTTTAATCAGATAATGCTCCTGCTAGCAAGATCTCAAAGAATCAAGCCAATATGACCTTGCCTTTTCCCTCATTTTGAAGTGAATTATTCTTTCATACACTGAAAAGATGGAAAGACAATGAAACGGCAGATTGGTTGCCCTTGCCAGAAGATTCCATAGAACTTTCTTTCAGGAAGGTTTTAATTCAGATTCCACATCTCCAGTAAGGATTATAAAAATTCTGTATTTTAGTTAATGAATTATAAGGTGAAACCTGGTGTTTAAATTCGTTGTTGTGCGGGTATATGCCAGGTTCAAAGAAAAGTCTGAAAATACGCACAGGAGCTTCCTAAATCGGCCATTTATCAGTAGGATCTGTCTGTTGCCAGGTCCGCATTCTTAATGATATCGTTATTTTAAGAATATTATTATAAAATTAATACACGGTTGTTAGAAAAAAATGGAAGGAACAGAATTGCTTGTATGAAATAAAAATTGGAATGATTCAGCCTCGCGCTCACTGGTGGTCTCCGTTGGTAGTCGGTACGTGTCCCTCTGTGCTCCCACCCTATACGCACCCGTGCTCACACTTTAACACAGATGGGGTCACGCTGTACAAGATCTTATACACCTGCTTTTCGCACTTGCTAGTACCTCTCTGGCGTCCATGCATATCCCTAGGGATGGGCCTTTTCTGTTTAGGGCTCCGTGATTTTCCACTGCATGAGCATACGGTGACCTGACTGGTCTCCCATGGAGGAGCACAGAGATGCTCTCCTGGTTTCACTGGGAGGAGGCTAAGAGTTCTTCTTCTTCTTCTTCTTTTTTTTTTTTTTTAAAAGATTTTATGTATTTATGAGAGAGAGAGAGAGAGAGAGAGAGAGAGAGAGAGAAAGAGACAGGCAGAGGGAGAAGCAGGCTCCATGCATCGATCCCGGGTCTCCAGGGTCACGCCCGGTGCTGAAGGCAGGCGCTCCACCACCGAGCCACCCAGGGGGCCCACGGCTAACAGTTCCTGAGAACGCAGCCTCCCGTAGCAGCCTGCGTGTCTCTAGCTGGTTCCTCTCCTCACTCACTTGTGTGAGCCGCGGGAGCCTCCGGGGCTCTCAGGTAATTCAGCATATGGGGGATGGGGTGGGAATTTAGTACTCACTCTCGAAGACTCTCGTGAAGAATTAACACATATAAAATGCTTAGAATTGTGCCTATCTCCTAAGTATCTCTGAAGGTTTGCTGTGATACTTCTGTTCCTATGGACAAGACCGCAATCCATTGCTTTTAAGTATATATCTGATTTTTAACTCATAAATAAATAAATAAATAAATAAATAAATAAATAAAACTCTTAAATAAATCAGATGTTTTTGAGGACACAGAATTAGACTGTAGTGAAAACAGACAATGAACCCTTAGTCTTCATTTCTTATTTAGCAGAAAAAAAATAGAAAAGGCAGTGCAATGCTCCGCTCACTGAATACCAGTGAACAGAAATACGTATTTTTCTGAATTTCTCCAACTCATCGTTACTCCCAACGTCCTGGTGCAGTCCACCATCTCCCCTTACCTGGGCTGTTATAAACATTATACCATTTTTGCCTGCCTGCTTCTGAGTTTCTCACCCCTTCCACAAAACCTCTACCCCTTCTGTCGAAGGGATATTCCGATGTTCCCTAATTTCTCCAGGACTAAACCTAAACTCCTTAACCTGGAGTGGAAGCCCCTCTGTGAGCTGGTCCCTGTCTATCTGTCCAAATTCCCCTTTACAGCTCTGGCTTATTTCCACGCCCCTCCCGTGCTGGCCTTACCTACACTCCTCTGAATGTGCCACCGTGTTTTCTCCTGTGGAAATTGCACACACAGTTCTACCTCTTTGAATTCAGTCCCCTGTGTCCGCCCTTTGAAGCCTCCTCGTCTCTTCAGACCCAAATCTTGTATCCCCATGTCTTTGAAACCTCCTTTGAACTATAGCTCCCCAAAGGATTTCTGACAACCCCTACTTTATATCATCATTTTGTACCCCTGTTAGGGCACTTTTCATATTGTGATCATATGCTTATGAAAGTGCCCAAACACACCAGACCACAGAAAATATATCCTTTTTGTATGGCCCTAACTGAATATAATGTCCTAGGCATTATGTGAGTGCTTTCTGAATTAAAAAAAAAAAAAAAGAACAATCTAAAACTGAATTTCTACTCGTATTTTATTACAAGTCTGTTTCCTTAGATGTGGAGGTGTGGTAGGGCTGGGGGAAATGCATCTACTTTTGGGGATAGGCTAAAATCTCTCAAATAACCACCTGGGACTTCAAAGCAGCTTAACATGAATCATGTGAGTGAATGTTGAATAAGCCCTGAACGAGGGATAAAAAGACACGGGTTCTCGTCATGCCTCTGGTGCTGTCTAGTTGCACGACCCTGAGATAGGCACTGAACCTGTGTTCATAGATGGAAACATGAGCTGAAAGGACTGGTATTTAAAGAACTCAAAAGTTATTTTTCCAATAATTTTTAAAAAAATGAATACAGTGTCTTCAAGAGAATTTGGCCTGCTTAAGTTCATTATAGCTCATTCCTGCTTAGAAACAGGTGTTTCCAGATTAGAAGCGGCACAGTAAGCAATGGTCCCAAGTGTCAAAACTCATTAAATGACTATTGTAATAGAACAGATGATCAGGCTTGACATTTCTTTTGAAAAATGAATATGTCAACATTTCCTCATGTTTTGAAATAAGCATGTGAAAGGGTATTCCCAGGGCTCCTAAATAGCACGATTTAAACCACATTCTATTTTACCAACATTGTGGCTTTATGAGAGACTATATACATAAGTGCAAATGGTTACTATTTACCAAATCAGCCTTACATGTGTACAGATTTTTGTTGGTAGTAAAATTAAGGCATCTAGGTATTTGTAAACATATTAGAATTCAAAATACCAAATCATCTTACTCTAATTTAATAAAAACAGATCTCATAAAATTGTCAAGGAAGAACTTAATCTTCTTTGCTCTAGAGCATAATTATGGGTGGAGAAACAGCACGCTGGAAGAGGATTTGCAGGGTATTAAAATCTTATTTTATTAACTAATTTTAATGTGATTTGACTGAGCAGAAATTATTATTATTTATTTATTTATTAGGAAAAGAGAGAGGGAAAGGACAGAGGGAGAGGGAAAGAGAATCTTAAGCAGATTCCATGCCCAGTGTGGAGCCGGACACAGGGCTTGATCTCACAACTCTCTGAGATCATGACCTGGGCCAAAAATCAAGAGTTGATTGCTTACCCAACTGAGCCGCCCAGGTGCCCCAATTGAGCAGAAATTAAAGACTAAACTGTTTTACAATATATATTCACCGTGCCCAAGAGCGTGACGCCGAAAGGGCACCCCCTCTTTGGTAAAGGATGTAGCGCTCACAAGGTGGTTGAGGTGCTTGTTGAACATTGGACACATGCCAGGCTAAGAGCTTTGCAAATGCTGTTTATTCTCATTGGATCCTTGAAACGGCATTATAGGGACATATCGTAACCATTGACACTTTATGGGTGAGGAGATGTGAAAACCAGTTTGAGATGCGGAAACCAGTTGTCTGATTCGAGAGCCTTTGCTATCCCTCTAACACCGCACCACCATCACCAAGTAAAGCAGCTGCGCTGAGGCATGCGGGTGCACCTCCGGGAGAGACTGAAACGAGCTGGGATAAAAGCAAGTAAACGGTGTCCTTGGGCAGGACAACTTCTCAAATTGTAACACGCTGAGTAATCACTCGAGGATGTTATAACTGCAGAGTCTGACCCCGTGGGTTGGGGCTGAAGCCTGAGATCCTGCTCTTCCAACAACATGGCTGTGGAAGGTTTCCGTCCCCAGACCACACTTGGAGCAGCCAGGCCCGGCCGCCCTCCGGTTCAGTACCACGGACAGTGGAGCAGGTGCCTCCGTCACCCCCTTCTCCATTACTTGGGTCAAATGCCTAATTATCTTTTGTGGGTAGATTCTGGTAACAAAAGAGTCAGGAACTTTCTGAGAAAGTACTTCCTGGACTGCCAGTGGCCATGAAGCGATCCTCCGCACCTATAACTACGAAGCTGTTCAGAGGAAAGAATTGGGGCGTTAGAAGAAAACCAGGTATCCCCCCCGCCCCCGCTTTGTATTTTTAGAAGGTATACTGCTAGTGCTCCTGGGGTAAAAGTAATCTAATCATCAGGTGTCTCATCAAATAAGGAGGTTAATACAGAATTTATAAAATAGTTAGGTAGTAGTATCAGCTGCAAAGTTATAAAACCTCTATTTGAGAAGGGTTAGTACTCTCACTTGCATGTTTAATGAAAGGAAATTAGCAACATCTTTCTGCTGCTAAATATACTGGACTATTAGTCAATTTCACATAATGAGAAAGAAATATTAAAAATGTGGCTGAATGCTATTCAGAATCACAGGGAAATAAAATGACATTACAAATTTACTTATAAATGTATTTCTATTTTCCTTTCCCCTGTATTCCTTCTACCTAGTTCCAAATTTTATTTTACTCTTTAAAAATTGAGGTTCATGTTTTTAAGATTTATTTATTTATGTATTTATTCATGATAGACACAGAGAGAGAGAGAGAGAGAAGCAGAGACACAGGCAGAGGGAGAAGCAGGCTCTATGCAGGGAGCCGGATGTGGGACTCGATCCCAGGACCCTGGGGTCATGCCCTGAGCCGAAGGCAGCCGCTCAACCCCTGAGCCACCCGGGTGTCCCTACCTCATTTCAAATTTTAAAGATAAAATCACATAACTCATTTTCTTTAATTGACTTTGTCCTTTTTTACCCCTTATTTTGAAACAGCAATCATGGCTTCCAGCAGAGACATCTTGGGGCCTTAAGACTATCAATCTATTTCACAGCTGGAGCAAGCAATTCAGATAAAAATCTAGCAAGCAATTGCATTTGTTTTCCATGGAAGATATTTTTTTAGTTTTTGGTTGACGACCTCTTCTCAGGTCTGGAGATGCTATGGGCTACATTTATGGCAAATGAACATGGGCGTAATCACACAGAAACTTACTTTGTGAGAGGCCTTCCCTTAGCCTTGTTACATGATCTACTTAACATACTTATTCTTTTTATTCCAATGTGTATTTCCAAAGCGAATTTGCTAAAAATGTGTTGCCACCCATTGGGCTTACATTTATAGATACCAGGAGCGAAAATTTAGATCTTCATATTTCAAATTTTTTTCTCAAGTTATTTCTTGATTCTAAAGGAAGAATCTTTTTTTTTTTTTTTTTTTTTTTTACTTTAAAGCAAGTTTGGGATGTGTGCGTGTTTCAATATGTATTGCCAATCTATGTCATGGGGGAGAAGTATCTTATATGTGTCGTCCCATTCGATTTGCACAGAAACACTTTGAAATAGGTCCTTTGTTCCTACTTAAGGAATGAATTGAGGTTCAAAGTTCCTCTGCCAGTAGTGTTTGTAGGTAGGTGAGCTTGAACCACAGAGATGCGTGCTGTCTTCTCAGGATGCTCTCATAAGATGGGCTTGTTCTAGTGCCAGTTCACCAATCTCGTAAGGACGGGGCAAGGATGGTGTGTGTGAAGTGCAGTGCAGGCTGGCGGTGAGAGGCCCCAACTGCTATTTCAAAAGCAGATTTGGAGCTAAATTCAAAATCCATTACCAGTGGTGTTATCCTCACTGGGCTTTTTTCAGATGGACAGACACTGGCCATTAACAAAGATTAAATAATTAACCCGGGCTTGCCTTCAGCACTCAATGCCAGGAAAGAATTTATGACGAATATCCTGGGAGTTGCTTGGTCTGCTGGATTGCAGACAGTCCTCTATTTATAGGACATCTTACCTTGGTCTTTTCTGAGACAAAAAGTATTTTTATTTTTTAATTTTTTTTAAGTTCAGCTTTAAAAATAGTAAGTATTTTTAAAGGAAATGTAAATAATTCCCTTTGGGTGGTCTCACATGGTCCCTTTCTGCTGCTGCTCCTTGTTGCTGGAATCACTGAAATCTAACTTCAGAAATGAGGGACCATCAACATAGAATGGGATTATTTGTTCTTTCATGGCCCTTGTCACATG
This sequence comes from Vulpes lagopus, assembly GCF_018345385.1. Taxonomy (NCBI): domain Eukaryota; kingdom Metazoa; phylum Chordata; class Mammalia; order Carnivora; family Canidae; genus Vulpes; species Vulpes lagopus. The sequence continues at coordinate 126,074,192 of NC_054825.1, forward strand.
CTCTTTGAGAAAGGCTCACTCATCGACCTGTAGGGTGGTGAGATGGCCATTTTAAATGTCTCCCCACTTGTATTAGAGGCAATGTCAGATCTGATGATCTCTATGGACAGTGGGAACCTGTTATTCTCTGGAAACCTAGTGAACATTACCAGACGATGGCTCCTCTCCGGAGCTTTATAGAAAAATGTGGTTTTATAAATATAGAGAGCTACAACTAGAGGAAAGTCCCAGTGGAATCACAGTCCTCAGTGGAGTGTCCGGAAACCAAGAGAACTAGGCAAGTGGCGGTGGCCTAACCAGTACTAGATACAGGGGGGGTAAAAATAGGACCACAGATGGTGTATTAGTGTGACTTATTTCTTCACCTACCTCCCCGCTTTTTTTTAGTTTAGTGTTTTTTTTTAACATTTTGATGGTGAGATTTTTTTTTTTTTTTTTACTAAAAATGCCTAATCTCCAAATTCTCCTAGTTAAGGCAGGAGGACTGAACCCCAGGAAACCCATTTCCACGGTGTGTCCTCATTGCCGGGTCGTGTCCGAATTCCACAATGTGCGGCCTTGCACGGCATCCCCCACCCCCCCGCCTTCCTGTCCCCAGGACACGAGCACCTGTCACCCGAGGGCCCATCACCCCAGGTACACTCGGGAGGCCCGCGGGTGTAGCCCCCTCCTCGCGGGCCTGATGCGCTCGGCACGCGTCAGCGTCGCGGCCCGACTGGGAATCCGCGGGTGTAGACGAGACTTTATTTATCATTGCGGTGGCCCCACGTGGTCAGGCTACAGCCCGCCTCTGCCGCGCGACCGCACGTGGCTGCCGCCAGGGTTCCCCGCGACCCCCCACCCCCGCCCCCACTCCCACTCTCTCGGGGCTCCTTCCGGGCGGACCCCCACTGCCGGCTCCCTTGGTGTAGACCGGGCTCCGCTCAGCCCCCGCAGCGCCCGAGCAGCCCGCCAGGGGGCCCCCGCCCCTCCCTCCCTTGCCCCTCCCTCCCTTGCCCCTCCTTCCCCTACGCGCCCCTCCCCCTTCCCCGCCCCTCCCCCGCCCCCACCCCTCCCCTTCCGTCTCCGCCCCCGTCCGTCCGTCCCCTTCTCTCCCCGCCCCTCCACTCCACGCCCCCTCCCCCTCCCTTTCCTGTACCCTCCACTCCCCGTCCCATCGCCTCCCCTTTTCGCCCCTCCCCTCCGCTCCCCGCCCCTTCTCCCCTCCTCCTGCCCCCTCCCCTCCCTGTACCCTCCCGCCCCCTCCCCTTCTTCCCCGCCCCGCCCCTCCCCTCCCGTCCCCTCCCCTCCTTCCCCGCCCCACCCCTCCCGTCTCCGCCCCCTTCTCTCCCCGCCCCTCCCCTCCACGCCCCTTCTCCCTCCCCTCCCGCCCCCTCCCTTTCCTGTACCCTCCAGTCCTCCTCCCATCGCCTCCCCTCTTCGCCCCTCCCCTCCCCTCTTCGCCCCTCCCCTCCGCTCCCCGCCCTCTCCCCCCCCCCGTACCCTCCCTCCTCGTCCCATCCCTTCCCCTCCCCGCCTCTCCCCTCCGCTCCCCACCCCTTCTCTCTCCCCCTCGCCCCCTCCCTTCCCCTCCCCGCCTCTCCCCTCCGCTCCCCGCCCCTTCTCTCTCCCCCTCGCCCCCTCCCCTCCCCTCCCTTCCCCTCCCCTCCCCTCCCTTCCCCTCCCCTCCCCTACGCGGCGGCCGAGGCGGGTCCGAGGGGCGTGGGCCCGGCGTCGGCTCCCGGGAGGCGGGGGTCGCGGGGGCGCCCTGCAGCTCCTCGGCTCGGGACCCCGGCCCGGCGCAGGCGGCTGCGCGCCCTCGGGTGGGTGTGTCCGTGTCGCGCGGCCTCCGGCCCCGAGAGGCGCTTCCGCGCGGCTCCTCCGTCCCCACCGCCAGGCTCTGCCCGCGGCCGTCCCGGAGCCGCGAGTGGAACCGGGGACGGGGGGGGCTGCGGGGCCCGGGAGGGGCGGGGAGGGGCGGGGAGGGGGCGCCCCGGGGCGGGGGGGCAGGGGGGCGGCGGCGGGGGCCGCGCGGCGGCGACACCGGCCGGACCCGGGTCCCCAGCGCGCGGTGACGCTCCTGGAAGCCCGCCCCCGCCCCCGCCCCCGCCCCCGCCCCGCCGGCGCTCGGGCGGGTGCTTCGCCGGGTCCGGCTGGAGCCGCGCGGAAAACTTTTCCCCGCAGCCCCCGGGGCCCTTTTGTCTTCCTCGCGGGCGGCGACGACCCCGCGGCCGCTGACCTCCAGGGCACAGGCGCCCGCGCTCCGTGGCGCACCCCCCACCCCCACCCCGCCCAGGTAGGGCGCCCGGGTCACCGCCCCCGGACCCCGAGCCCGGACCCCGGACCCCCGCCCCCCCCCGGACCCCGGACCCGGACGCCCTCCCCCCTGGACCCCGTCCCCGGCCCCCTTCCCCTCCCCCCCACCGTCCCCGCCGCCCCCGCCGGCCGCCCCCTCGTCTGACTCATCGGGCCGCGGTGGCCGCGCCGGGGCGGGAGGGAGCCGGCGGCTCCGAGATTCCTGCGGACGCCCCCCCCCCGCCCCGCCCCGCCCCCGCCCGCCTCCCGAGGCGCCCGACGCCCCGACTGCTCCCGCGCTGACCGTCCCGGGAGGGAGCCCGCCGGAACCCCGCGGCCGCGCGCCCCGCACAGGTGAGGGCAGGGCAGGGCAGGGCAGGGGGGAGGCGGGCGGGCGGGCGGGCAGGGGGGTCGCTCCTTCCCGCGCCCCCGCCGCGGCCGCCGGAGCTGGGGTGAGCGCGGTCGCCCGAAGTTTGGGGCGCAAAGCGGGTCCGCCGCTGGCGTGGGACCCCGGCCCACGGGGGGCGGGGGTGGGGGAGCCCGGAGCCCGCCGCGGCCCCGACTACACCCTCCTTTGTCTCGGCCCCGGGTCGGCGCGCTCCGCGAGGGCGTCCGCGGCCTCGTCCCCGGCGGAGCCCGGCGGCTGCGGGCAGTCGGTCCCCGGAGCGCGGAGTCCGGAGCGCGGAGCCCTGAGCGCGGTGCCCGGAGCGCGGCCCCTGGAGCGCGGTGCCCGGAGCGCGGTGCCCGGAGCGCGGCCTCCAGAGCGCGGTGCCCGGAGCGCGGCCCTTGGAGCGCGGTGCCTGGAGCGCGGTGCCCGGAGCGCGGCCCGCTGGAGCGATGTGCCCGGAGCGCGGTGCCCGGAGCGCGGTGCCCGGAGCGCGGCCCCCAGAGCGCGGTGCCCAGAGCGTGGCCCCTGGAGCGCGGCCCCCGGAGCGCGGTGCCCGGAGCCGCGCCGCTGGCACCCACGCGGGCGGGCTCAGCTCTGCGCCCCCCTGTGTCGTCCTAAGGCCGGGCCTGGGGACGAGCCGAGTGCGCGCGTGAGATGCGCGTGGTCACGGCCCGGGAGGCGGTGGCGCGTCCCGCCTGCAGTTCGCCCCCCGCGTGCACCCCGGGGCCCCTCGTCGGCCGCTTCAGCCCCGAATACATTGCGTGAAAGCGTCCCTTGACCTCGTGGTTTCCTCTGGAGAGGCTCGGGGGCCGCTGTGGACGACCGAGGACCTTGCAGGAGTGGAGTGGACAGCTGCCCTTGGCCGTAAGCGCGGCCGCCCTCGAGGCTTTACAGTCCAAGCAAGTTCCCACGCGCGGCCGGAGGGCTTCGGGGGAGAATATTAGCAGCCCCTGTAACAGCTGTTGGCATAGCTGGTTGGGCAGGCCTTGCATCGTAGAAACACTTGTTATCAAATGACCTTCCGTTCGTGTTGGGGCTGCTGATGCTAGAACATATTACCATTCGGTGAAAAAGGGGCTGCATTTTGAAACTTTGGTTTTCCCACTGCTGTTCATTGGTACAGAAGCGTATCTGCATGTGGTGTCAGCCTTTCCAAACGGCCTAGGTGAAGAATAGGAGTCCTGAACAGAGAATAATGTTTTCATTAAGCAGAAACAATGGTTAAATGTTTTAGCGGTTTAACGTTGTGGAATTTTTTTTTTTTTTTACTCTTAAAAATATATGTGTTAGGACTGATCCTCTCTCACCAAGTCCCACTAGAGAGCTCGTAATTATGGGATGATTTAGCTATAATGTGTAACCCCTGTGACAATTAGCTTTGTATGCTAGGCTGGGAAAGCCTTCAGTGAAAGAGGGAGTTGTCGCGTGGGAAGTCTTTGTGTGTGGCTTCCAGGCCGTCAGCGCGGAGAGGATTTACCTGTTGCGTCTGAGTCGGGTCCAGGTTAAGTGCCATGTGGTCTCCCAAAGGCAGCACCCGTAATCGGAAGGGATTCTTCAGGAAGGACCATTGTGAGGAAGGATGGCTGCACTTATTTTAACTTACAAGAATTTTTAGGGAAGCTTTTGAAAGCTCCAAGAGCTACATTGCTATAGTCGGATGTGTGTGGTTTCAGAATTTTGACAACGGCTCACCCGGCAGAGGAAGATAACTACCAACCCGTACGGGGAGCGAATCTGAGCTGATTGTTTAACTGTTCATTCCCCTGAAGATTCTCAGCCTAAAGGCAAAGAAATGCATACTCAGCTCAGGAAAATAGAGGAGTAGGAGGTTAAAAGCAGATGTCACCTTTTACATTTCTTAAGCAGAATTAGTAGAGGATGAATTAATAAGTTCTCATAATAATGCATTTATTAAACAGAATATATAGCCTAAAAAGGGAAGGCGGTCTTAAATTTCTTTATTATCTCTCTTCCTAAGTAGGAGACCGCATGGGACCTCTTCCTTAAGCAAAGTGCATTTGGAAAAAAAACAAAAAAAAAAAACAAAAAAAACAAAAAAAGAAGCTTGTGTGGAGACCAAGAAAATGAATCTGCAGTGAGATGGACCCTTTGTGTTATGAAGGGATATATGACCTGCAATTTTGCTAAATGCATCCGTTCAGGACTTAAGAGGTTTTGTCTGCTGACATAGATGTGCTCCGGCTCTCGGAGAACACAGTGAGCACATGTGGGGTGCCCTGCTAGCCGGGGGACTGTGAGATCGCCGCTCCTATAGGAACCTAGAGTCTGGGGGGGGGTGCCTGGAAAGTGTGCACAGATCCTTCCACACCTGGGATGCTCTTTGAGCATCAGGGGCCTGGCGGGTTGCAAAGGACTCTGGAGGGAGGCTTGGAAAACCCACGTTGTCATCTGACCAAGCCGCTGAGTGGCCTCTGTGCCCCCTCATCCCCTCATGGACAGGTTGAGAGCTTTGGTCCATGGTCTCTCTTTTCAAAGTACTTCATGATGCGTTCTGGTGGAATCGAGAGGGAGGAGTCAGAACATGGTTTGGGAAGGGTGCGGTTAGTAGAGTTGGGGTCAGGGGAAGACAGGCTGGAGGCCATGCCGGACCCGGGGAAAGGGTTATAGTGGTGCTGACACGAGGCAAAGGAGGCCTGGCCCATCATTGATTATCTGAGCTCATGAATAAAATACAACTCTTACTTAGTCCTGAATGGTTTTCGGTGAATTTTCACAAATGATGGCGACTGATTTTTCACAACATCGCCAAGGGCTAATTAGGGCAGAACGGCGATGAAGCTGGCACTAATACTGCAAAGCACGTTCGCACCAGGAGCCCATTAAGGCCAAGGAACACCGTTCTGCTCTATGCCCCGTTGCCTTTCTGCAGAATTGTAGAGAATAGGAGAAGCTAGAACGTGCTTAGGAAACCCTGTATTGGGATCCCTGGGTGGCGCAGCGGTTTAGCGCCTGCCTTTGGCCCAGGGCGTAATCCTGGAGACTCGGGGTCGAATCCAACGTTGGGCTCCTGGTGCATGGAGCCTGCTTCTCCCTCTGCCTCTCTCTTTCTCTCTGTGTGACTATCATAAATAAATTAAAAAAAAAAAAAAGGAAACCCTGTGTTCATGGGTCAGAGAGATAAGGCTGGTGTCTGATTTTGGTGCAGGTTCACATTTCTGCATAAAACATTTAGGTTGTGTTCTGGAAGGTAAGTCTCCAGTGAGGAGATCGAGGCCTCCCGGAATGTCGTGATTCGTATCGTTGATGAGCACACAGATTATTTCTGTGTGCTCCCTCCCCGCCTCACCCCCTCCCCTTCCCCAGCAGGAATTCTAGGGGTTTGACTATGACAGCGTCATTGCGAGCTTTGATGCTCACAAGGGCTTTGAGTGCAGCTGGGAAAGAAAATTCTCCTATAAAGGTGGGGTTTGAGGGCTGTGCTACTGCTAATGGGATCTGTTGTAGCAGCAAGTTGTGCTGGGGTGAAATTACACAGGAGTTGTGGGAATGTGAGCAAGGTGTGAGGATGAGGATGTCTACATCCCCTCCCACTCTACCCTCCTCTCTGCCCGAAGCACCAAGGGTGGACGAGTTCCCTCCCACCCACCCCACCCCATGTTCCTGGCCAAGTGAATTGGTCAGGACTCACCTGATTGTCTGTATGAGGAACCTCTACTTAACTATGTTAAGCAAAAAAGGACTTATTGGCTCATGTGACTGGAAGGTCCAACGGTAGACCTCGCTTGAGTCATGGCGAGAACCCAGAGACTCACGAGGCTTTGTCGGGGTTCTTTCTCTCTCTCTCTCTCCTCGTTTCTAGCTCTTTTCTGTCTGGGACAGCTTCATTCCGTGTGCTGAGAAAGCTGACTTTCAAGCAGTTTGCAGCCTGAATTCTTGGGCTTTTGAGCCATAGAAAAGAGGTCTTGTCTTTTCCGGGTTCTGCTTCTAGAAATTTCTTGGAAGGGCTCTAATTGGCCCTGCCTCAGTGGCCGTTGAATCCGCCCGCGTCCGTCAGAGAGTATGATGGGGGCCGTCTAGCTGGGGGGCCTCCAGCTGTGTGCATGGTGCTGGTGGTGGGGTGAGGACCTGGAGGCTGGTGGTGACACCACGATGGACACTCTTTGTCGAGATCACAGAGAGGTGTGGTTCTCCGAAGCTGATGATGCCGATGACCAAAAACGACATGTCTGTTGTGGAGGAGAATTGTCCCCTCCTGTTTTGGGACAGACCCCCCCTGAACAGTGATGTGGAGTCTGCACATGAAGGCAGCTCAGGTGCCCGTGACATGCAGATTCCAAAAGTGCAACCCTCTTTCCAACCAAGGCAAAGCCCGGTGATGAAGGAACACCCTTCACGCCTAGACTTCACTGAAAGACTCGTGCTTGCGGCCTATCTCCGTTTATCTATATCTACACGCTTCCACTAAGTATCACCCTGCTTTATCTGCAGCCTAGTGAGCTCACCCTCAGAAGCCCGGGGTGTCTAGGGATCATGAGGCTGGAGACCCCCTACTTCGGGCACTACAGCTGTAGCCAGGGCTTGAGTGGGAGAGAGAAGAGGCGCACACAGTGCCGACGGGCGGGCGCTTCCCTGGGTCTGTGGGAGGTGGCCAGGGGAGGCCCAGGCGGTGTTATCACCCCGGGCTGACAGGTTATCACGGGCACCAACCCTCGCCAGGACCTCCCTCGTCCGCCGGTCCTCGTGGAGGCCGTGTGGGGCGAGGACCCTGGGGGTTAGGGACACGCGGCTCTGGGTCTGTGGGCCGCCACCGGTGGGAGAGATGTGTGGAGGGGCCACTTTCTACTCGGCACCCAAAGCAATGGGAGCTCCGGGGAGATGGACCGGGGGGCTTGGGTGCTCAGTGGCGGTGCTGGCGGTCGCGGGTCCCTGGGGTGGGGTCTGCGGGGAGCAAGGAAGCTGTGCGAGGGCAGCTGACCGGGGCCAGCTCAGAACAGGGGCCACCGCCCTGCCTCAGCCCCCCTCCCCCCCAGGAGGCCGCTCCTCCGGGGAGACCGGGTCCTGCCAGCTGTCAGGCGTTGTCAGGACACAGCAAAGAGCGGCCGCCCTGCGCCTCGGGGATGAGATCTGCACCAAGTCCTCATTACGGGGAATATTACGGCTTTTCTCCCCGTTTTCAGCCAGGAACTCGAGGCTCAAAAGGGCCGGATGACCCTGGAGCCAGACTAGAGACAAGGCGCCGTTACGGAGCCCCGTTGTGCCTGCGTCCAGACCCGGTTCTGGGCCTTTGGGGAGCCCTCCGTGGGGCCAAGGCCGTGGGGAGTCAGCGGGGCATGTGGCTGTGCAGGGAGCCTGGGAGCTCATGCGTGTCACCAGGGTGGGAAGGACTCGTGCAGCACGATGGATCCGGAGCCAGGGATGCAACCACCCAGCGGGGTTTCCCCTCCGCGGGGATCTGTCTCTATGTAGGACACAGACGTCAGCGAGTCAGGTGTTTGGGGGGCTTCATTTTAGGCCCTGATTCCTGTTGCAGAGGAGGGACCTCTGCCGGCTGCCATGGCCTGAGTTTACCTTTGTGTGGACAGACACTCTGCCCTGAAATATGATGAACAGGTACGGAGGGAGGGGGAGGGAGGGAGGGAGGGAGGGTGGGTGGGCAGGAGGGAGGCGCTCGCACAGGCTGAATGGAGGAGGAACATGGGTCACTCTGTGGCCGTAAGGGGCCGGTGCTTGACGATGCTGCTTAATGGATGAACCTGCTGACCCGTGGAATATGAGCCACATCGTGTCGCTCCCAGCCGACGCGATCACAGTCATCTGCTCAGACACGTGACCATATGTGTTGTCATGTGCATTGGACTGTGTGTGTGTGTGTGTACAGTAAGTGGAAAGCGGATGTGAAGGTAGATAAAAGTATATATTTTAGGCCTATTTGTGAGAACTCAGAGCCGTCACCTTGGGGGAGGGGAAATAACCACCCAGGGAACTATTAAAGCAACCCAGTAGAATAATATGTGTTGGGCAGTGCGGGTTTCTCAGTGGTTAGCGCCGCCTGCAGCCCAGGGCATGATCCTGGGGACCCGGGATCGAGTCCCACATCGGGCTCCCTGCATGGAGCCTGCTTCTCCCTCTGCTTGTGTCTCGGCTTCTCTCTCTCTGGGTCTCTCATGAATAAATGAATAAAATTTTTAGGGGAAAAAAAATAATACATGTTTAGGGTTCAAAGGATTTTTCAGAGAGCAGCGCAGATCCCAGTGTCGGCGACTGTCCTGATGTCCACGCTGAACGGTAGCAGTGGAGCGGGCGGAGATGAGCAAGAGCGGGCCTGTCCAAAACCTGGGTGGTCAAGCCAGAAGGCGCTCAGGAGGAAGAGGGTTCTGAAGGCCCCGCATGAGCAGAGAGACGACAGGGGAGCATGTAGGATTACGAACTTCTTGCCTGCCCTGTGGCCAGAGGCCTGGGAAGCACCCACGGGGAGCAGTGGAGGAGGTCGGCCGTCCGGAGTCGCGGGGTGTCGCCAAGGGGCGTGAGAAGGCACTTAGCACAGGATCTCGAGGTCGGGGCTCGTGTTCCGGGACTTGGGGGAAGGTCACAGGAGCAGGAACAATCCCGTGACTTTGTCCTCATCAGCGTGTCTGACGGAGACAAGGCTGCAGCTGGCACAGAAGCACATTTGGGGGAAATCTGCTGTGGGCGGGTGTGACCCCCAAAGCTCTGCTTCTGTCCTGAGCCACCGTGGGCACAGAGTGGCCTCGTGCGGGAGAACGGCGGGGCAGGGGGCAAGCGCCAGGCCAGCGTGGGGTTCGGGTGGCTCCGCTGCTCGCGAGCTGGAGGTTCCATCTGAGGCTCCTCCCGGTTCCGTTGCAGGAGGTGCCTGCTCGTGCATATTGCTCTTAGGCGTCACTGAGGTGTCGCGACACGAATCTATTTCACAGTATTTATTAGATGCCACCGTCTGCTAGGCACTGGGCTAGACTCTGCGGATGTCGGGGTGACAGGGACCTCAAGAAGTTCACGATGTGGGGGAGCCAGACGTTGGCCGGTGCCCACAGCCAGCCACCCCAGCGCTGAGCAGGGGTGCGGGTAGGTAACGCCCGCCTGGCCCGGACTAGCCGTGCTGAGGAGAAGCCACCTTGCAAATGGCGAGCTCGTCCCAGAAGGGCTGACAGGTTGGCCGCTGCCGAGGGGGATTTTCCTTTTTGCGCATCAGCATCTTCAGGCCGAAACGCAAGGTGAATCCAAGGAATCTCAGCCTCTGTCTGTGCCGCCGTGGGCAGGGCCGAGGCCTGGATCCGCACCCACGCGGCTCACCACTTACCCAATGGGCCCTGCGATTGGCCGCGAGCGTGGACCCGGCGTGCGGTGGCCACCGCCTGCAGAGGACACGTCACCACCTCCAGCCATAAACGCACTACATGCTCCCCGTCGGAACTTTGGAAAACACGTGAAGTATAACAAATCGGGGAGACAATTTGCCTGCAATTCCATGACCCGAAAGCACCCGTCACATTTTGAGATTTTCTTCACTCATTTTTAATGCATTTTTTCCATAGTCAGTAACATGTTACACCCTGCGCTGTCTGCTTAACCTTGTGTCCTAAAGATTTCCCAACTCCCAGGCAAGCTCTGTTAATATCTGTATGAGAGTTGATGGTGTGGATGCACCATCTTCTGTCAAAATTGGACCTTTAGGCGGTTTCCAAATATCTGGCATTATAAGTGGCATTTTGATGGAATCTTTGTTCCGATTTCAGATTACTTCTCTAAGCAGGATCCGTGGAAGAGGCTGATTCCTGGGTCGGGGGGTGGGGATGTGTCAAGATACTTCGTGCAAAACTCATTTTCAGGATAGGTGACTGTGTACTGACAGTGCATGGAAATACTCCTCATTATGCCTGCACTAGGGTTTTATGTATTTATTTTTAAATTAAGAAAAGCTACTGTTTCAAAATGAGTAACAGCTTTTAACTTTTTACTTTCTTTGTTATTAAAAAAAAACACCTTTCTTTCAGAATGCAGACCGTTAAAATGCTGTGATAAACCATTCAAATTTTAAAAATTTATTTGCACACGTTCCTGATGATGCAGATAGTGACGCAAGACAGAGAGCAGGTTAGCTTGTGAGTAATTCTTTAAAATCCATAAGATGCACGTCCCGTGGGAGCGTCTTCATGCTGCGGAGAACCTGTGGGGCCAGAGCCACACTCTGTAGAGTGAACCTGTCCCGCTGGGCATCAGTGGCACGTGGGATGCTGTGACCTTGTTTGCTCATGACCCCTCCGCCATGGCGCCCTGTGCCTGCTTGGCGGGCGGCTGCGTCCCCACCGGGGCTACTGGGCCACGATGAGCTGACAGGCAGGCTGTGAGGTCCCAGATAGAATATGAAAATGCTTGAGGTTTTCCCCCTCGAGCATGTTGGCTCTCTTAACCGACCCATTCCCCCCAAATAAGCCAAAGAACCTGAATTTTGAACCTTCAGATTTTGCTCCCCTTTCCAGAAAAAAAGCCAGCCGTGTCATAGTCGCTGGCTTTCAGAGTGAGGACCTTTGACTTTCCCTAGGGAGGAGGAACTTGCATCTTAGGTAAACCTCTGTAGGGTTTTTTCTTGTCCGAAAACACCGCTTGAGACTACAAGGGAACGATTAAAGCTACCATAGCAGCCCGTTTGATGTGGGTTTTGCATACCATTTTCCATCTTTTCACAACTGCTATTTTTCTACAAAACTAACATGCAACTCAAATAAATGGTTTTGGTTTTCTTCTAACAGTTGAGGGAGAACATTAGAGCGTTAGGACGCCATTTTCGTGTATGGATCTCAGTCAACCTTGAACATAATCATTCTCACTCATTTATTCGCCAAATCATGATTTAGGGAGCTTCGCTCAGGAGTTGCCGCAAGGTTGTACTCATGACCCGTTTGGTTGAAAGTAAAGCATGTCACATACGTGATAGTGGTGAAGGCCAAGGATAGTAGTTAGGGTAGTCAGTTCAAGGTCTCTAGGATATTCATTAGTAAAGAGCTGAGGATAAGACAGGGTCACAGCCCAGGTTGTGGCAAGGGTGCCTTCCAGATGGGGAGACACCCACCGTGGGTTCACGCACGGAAGGCAAAGGACTCTGCTGCGACAGAGTGCCTGGGCTTTTGCAGATTGGAGGGTCAGGGCCAACTCCATGTGTCTGGTGCGGTTGGGCTCATGCCTGCACCGTCATGAGAGCCCAGCCTTGCATGCTGCGGGAGGGAAACCTCTATTCTCAGTGCACGTGGGGGCTACTAGAAGGTTTTTTGTTTGGAGCGTGGTGTGTAAGTAAGGCCATTTATTAAAAACAGAGGATTGGGAGCAAAAGTGCCCCTCATGTTAGAGACTCAAGACGTGCCGAACATCATCACGTGGCTGCAGACATACTATACATAGTATATCCACCTTCAAAGAGCGCTCAATGTAAATACAATAAAATACTTAATATAAATAAAATAAACATAAATAAAATATTCAATACTAAGATAAATATAGTTCTCTTGGTAGAATATGAACAGCTCAGTCAGTCCACTGCACTTTTTTTTTGTTGTTATGTGAAGCTTATTTAACTGTGGGCCTTGCGTGTTGTCTGCATTCAGTCAGTGTTTGCTGAATCGAGTATATTTGATCTTCTGTGATGTCAGGGAGGAGAAAAATCACTGTAAGGTATAGAACACAGAATTTTTAGGAAAACACGGCATCATTTTTTTCTGAAAATATTTAGATAAAGTGTTAATATTGTAAATATTAATCATATATTTTAAAGGATTTATTTATTTGGGGGGAGGGAGTGAACCTCAAGCAGACTCGGGGCTTGATCCCACGACCTTGAAATCAACCATGAACCCCCTGAGTTGAAATCAAGTGTCGGACGCTTAATTGACTGAGCCACCTAGGTGCCTCTGAAAATTAATAATACTTAAAATAATTAAAAATAAAATTAATAATTAATTTTAAATTAATTAAAAATAAAATCAATGATTATTTAAAATTAATTAAAAATAAAATCAATTATTATTTTAAAATAATTAAAAATAAATTAATGATTATTTAAAAATAATTAAAAATAAAATTAATGATTATTTAAAAATAATATTTAAAGAATATTTTAAAAATATTAAAATATTTAAAAATTAAAAATATTTTCAAAGTGTTGAAAAATGAAATCTTGAAAACAAAAATGTAATATGCAGATATAATCATCTTCCTTACACACTTCTTCTCCCCCCCCGCCCCACTCCCCTGCCCCTGTGCTGTAGAGGTAGAAATTTCGGGAAATGCACACGGTGGTCTTATCACACCTTATGACACATGTGGAAATCCCTTATTTATTCTCTTAAGTCTTCCAGTCCTTGCACTGTTCTCTATGCAGGACTAACTCTGTCCAACACCTGCATAGTTGAAGAGAAGACAATAGTAGCACGTAATTAGTGATGTTTGCTTGTGAATGTTTAGCTCGGTGTCTCTGGGGAGATCGCGTTCAAAATCTCCGCACCGCATCTTCGGGTGTTTGTGAAGAGCATGCCAAGAGCCGGCCTCTGTGGTCGGTGCTGGGAGCCCCGCAGCTCCTCCAGAGGGACTTGGAGTCTAGGGGGCAGGAGAGGATTCACAGCCTTGAGAGATGACGTACGGCCTCCCTGAGCCCACGCTTGGGGAAAGGGGTGGTCGTGAGTGAAAATGTGGACTAGCTCACGGAAGCCTTAAATTCAGAATTTGATTAAGCAATATATTTATTCATGAGATGCACAGAGAGGGACAGAGACACAGGCAGAGAGAGAAGCAGGCTCCCTGCAGGGAGGCCAATGCGGGACTAGATCCTGGGACTCCGGGGTCACGCCCTGAGCCGAGGGCCAATGCTCGACCATTGAGCCCCCTGGGTGCCCCTGGTTAAGTGATTTTTAAAAGACAAATTACAAAAGAGGACACAAGTGAAAAGGTGGCCGCATCCCCCTCCAGGTCGCAAGGCCGCTGCATCCTGACCCCGTTTCCACCGTTCCTGCCCTGGGGAGTTCGTGTCCTCCAGCCCTGGGGTCAGCAGCTCACCGCTGCTTGGCAGGAGACCGCGGGGTGGCAGGGCCCCGGGACCCAGCCCCGCCTGCCACCCCGTGAACAGAACCTCTCCCCAGCGGCCTGCGGGTGGTGGTGGGGGCGGCACGAGCGGGGGTGTGCAAATGGGGGGCCGTCTCTTGGCTCCCTTGCCTTGGGGCCCAGCAGCCTAGGCTCTGCCTCGACTGCTCGTTGCACCACTGCCCCTGCCCTTCAGAGACGCCGCGGCTCGAGGCCTGAGACCCTCAGCGCCGGTGCCGCCTGGCCTCTGGGGGAGTGTTGCTCGTTGGCTCCTCTGCCCCTTCATGCTCGCCTGTTTCCCAAGCGCCTGGGTTGCTGCCCTCACCCGACGTCTAGCAGGAGCCTGGAGGCCGATGGCTGTCAGGACAGGACAGGATCCAGGGGACGAGCCAGGGCAGTTGCAGGGCGCTCCAGCTCCGGCCACAGGGACCAGTGTGTGGGGGACGCCTGCGGCGGCGAGGAGACAGGCCGCAGTAGCCCCTGCGTTGCCGTGAGCAGGGCCCATGCACGGAAGGCAGGCGGCCGGAGAGGAGCGTGCTCGGGAAGCCCCCTGAGATCCCAGCGGGGACCCTATGGGAGGCCCGGCCGGCAGCCCAGGAGCGCCTTCCTCCTCCCGCCTGCGTGCTCCGTGGGGCAGCCAGTGTCTCCCTCGGGCCGTCAGGCCCGTCAGCAGTGTGTCCCGGGAGCAGCGCCGGGCGCGGCGTGCTGTGTCTGCTCACCCATCTTCTCGCTTGTCCTCAAGAAAAGAAAAAAATAATTGAAAAAAAATTGTGCCTTTCGGGGAACTCCCTCTGAGGCTGGCCCTTGAGGAGAGGAGGTGGGGTGCTGGGGGGTTGGCCTGACCTGGGATCCATGAGGGACCGTGCTCCCCGGCCCGACGCTGGGCCCCGTGAGCTCCCAGCCACAGTGGCCCACGGGTGACACCCGGGGGGAGGACGTCCCCGCTCCCTGGGGGGGGGGGGGTGGTGCTGGGAGGCAGCTGGTGGAAGGGCTCTGAGCGGCCCCCTGGAGTCCATGTCCAGGGACCAGAGACGTGGATGTGTTTTCTGTCCCTGAGTTTTCTGTAGTTCGTCTGATAGGATTTGGGGAACCGCGGACCCACGGTCAGCAGTGGGAGCTGCCTCGCCGCCGGCCTGCTCCCCGGGGCCGCGGGGCCTGACCCTGCCCTCCACTTCGGAGGCCATGTGCCGGCGCCTGGCCAAGTGGCTCTCCTTCCGACGGGTGTTTAAAATACACGGTCCACTTTTGATTATTGGAGCTCTCTGTGATTTAAGGGGCGTTGTGTTTAGAAAAAGAGTCCCGTTGCCGGGGGTTATTGGAGAAGCCGTGGAGACGTTCAGCTCGGCCACCTAAGCGCCGTGTGGCCCGAGTCAGGTGACGTTCCCCTGCCGAAGCCCACGCTGCTCAGCTGCGGCCGGGGCAGGACCTCCTTGAAGGGGTCGCCCACCTGCAGAGGTCCTGTAGATAAAGAATCCCATGGAGCGTGGGACGCTGGGTGGCCTCGCCCGGTGTGGTCCTTTCCCTCCGGTCGCTCCCACTTGGATGACCTTGCTTTGCACACATGCTCTTAGGTCTGCGTGGCCATGAAGTCCTGGGGGGGGGGTGGCGAGCCTGTCTGGGGAGAGTCTCGGGCCTCGTGCAGCAGGTTCAGGTGCCCTGCTCAAGCCAGCTGTTGGCGAGGTCCCCCCTCTGCCCACCTGGAGGCCTGGCTGGTAACAATGGGCCGACAGCTGTCAGGACGGGGCACAGGATCCAGGGGACGAGCAAGGGCAGTTGCAGAGCTCACCCCAGCTCCAGCCACGGGGGCCAGCGTGTGGAGGAGGCTGCAGCGTCCCACCCAAGGCCTCACTCCCCCCCAAGTAGCACCCCCCCAGGTAGCACCCCCCCAGGTAGCACCCCCCTCAGGCAGTGCCCCCCCCCTGCCTCACTGTGCAGCCAGATGATCCCTGGGCAGACCCCTGAGGCACGGGGAGCTTCCCGCTACGCGGCGGGTGGGTGAGCAGGTGCCGCTGCTGTGTCAGCTGGGCCTGGGGACCCCACACAGGCGTGGCCCCCACTTGAGTGGCTGCGGGACCCCGTCAGGGCTGCCTGGTGTCCCCGGGAGCTCAGAGGTCTCCCCGAGCTTACGGGGTCCACCCAAGCCCAAACAGGGCAGCGGTCTGGGGGGCCTGGGGGTCTGGGGGTCCCGGGAGCCTGGGGCAGCGGTCCAGGGACAGGCCAGTGGGTTTGGGGGTCCCAGGGGGCCTGAGGGGGGCAGGGGACACCTGGGGGGTGGGGGGTCCCTGGGGGCTTGGGGCAGCAGACCCGGCTTCTCCTGGCCGTGCCCATTTGGAGGTCTGGAAACATCCACGAGGCCCCCAGTGAAATCGGCAGCAGCAGGTGCAGGGCCGCCGTGCATGCTCCAGACCCCGGAGGCCTCGGGGTCCCCGTGCCGCCCCCCACGCAGTTGGCACCCAGATAAGGAGGAGGGTCAAGAAGCCGCGAAGGCTGTCTGTATTATGAGCACAAATGATTATTCTTTCCTTTCTAAACTTTTCTGAGAAATTATGATAAATGTTAAAACTTGGAGGGCCAATGGACCCAAGGTAGTATGTAGGAATAATTTATTCAAATAATCTGAAAAAAAAAACAGGAATTGCTTAAGTATCTTCTGAACATTATTAGTTGTTTTTGCCAGTGAGCCTTTCAGAACATACTTCTTTTAGTTTATTAATAGTAGTGTTACTGAAGTTTTGGTAAACATATTTTTCTAGAGGCTGCACGATGTTCTGTTACCTATGTTTCATTTATGCATTTATTTTTTCTTAAGGTTTTATTTTTTGAGTCATCTCTATGCCGGGAGATCGAGAGTTGCATGCTCCACTGGGTGAGCCAGCCAAGCGCCCCCAGTACCTACGTTTTTAAATTAGTTTTTAATTAATAAAAAAGGAGACATTGATTCTTGTGAGAGGTGGAGTTTTCCTTTGCCATTTCCTTGATTCAAGAAAGAGAAACATGAAAAAGAAAGAAAGAAAGAAAGAAAGAAAGAAAGAAAGAAAGAAAGAAAGAAAAGAAAAGAAAGAAAGAAAGAAAAAAAGAAAAAAAGAAAGAGAAAAAGGCATGGTTCCCAGACGTGTCATTGGATATTTTGGCATTTTTCTATCAAGCTTAACAACTTGAAGTGACGACCAACTCACACTGAAGTGAGCTCGTCCCCCCCCCCCTTTTTTTTTGTCCCCTTTTCCCTTGAAGTTTCTGATGGAATCTTTTTCTGGTCTTCTTGTTAGAAGCTTTGGAGTGTCAGACACTTTGGGATTATTTTTGCTTTTTCTCTTATATCACAAATGTTTGTATTTGGAGTATCTTTACTTACTGTCTTTTTGCAGAAAGATTTCTCTCTATCACAGCATCTCATCCAGGGTTAAAGAGAAACATGAGAAAAACATCATTTTTATTTATTTATTTTTATGATTTTATGTATTTATTCATGAGAGACACACAGAGAGAGGCGGAGACACAGGCAGAGGGAGAAGCAGGCTCCGTGCAGGGAGCCCGACGCGGGACTCGATCCCGGGACCCTGGGGTCACGCCCTGAGCTGAAGGCAGACACTCAACTGCTGAGCCACCCAGAGGTCCCCAAAACCAGTCACTTTTTTAAATAGAATCTTTGGAATAGAAATATAGAAGAAAGCGGTCTTTATCTAGAAAGGGGATTTGCGTTGTTAACACGGTGCTCCGTGCACGTGCTTCTGGGGCGTTATGCGTCGCAGTGGTCACAGTAATAAAACTGTGATTTTTCGGCTCCTAGAGCTGCCTCAAGGAAGGAGGAAGGGCCGGGCTCCCGCTGGGCCGTGTCCCGGAGGTGAGTGGGAACAGCCCGGCCCGCTCGACAGCTTTTTATGGCCATCTTTATGATCTATTTGTTCTTCCAGGGATCCAAGAGTCTGTTTACATTCTAAACAGAGTTTATTGTTGGGGATTTGTCAGGCCGTTCCTCCTGTTAACCGTATTACGTAGAGCAGTTGCCTTATTTTGCCAAATCGAAGATCCTCCAATAAATTTAATGCAAAATAAAGGTGGGTCGCTACCCTGGCTGAACACTCACCGTAAAAATAAGTTTGTAGATCCTTTTGTAGAGGAAACCGTCTCACAGGATTGCTTCCGGTGCCACCAGTTCTTTCATCTCCACCAAAGTCCCCCAAAGAAGATGCCAAGTAGGGGCGGCCCAGGTGGCTCCGCGGTTGAGCATCTGCCTTTGGCCCAGGGCGTGACCCCGGGGTCCTGGGATCGAGTTCCGCATCGGGCTCCCCGCATGGAGCCTGCTTCTCCCTCTGCCTGTGTCTCTGCCTCTCTCTCTCTCTCTCTGTCTCTCGTGAATAAATAAATAAAATCTAAGAAAAAAAAAAAGAAAAAAGATGCCAAGTAGAAGCTCATTGTCTGAAAAAAAAAAAAAAAGAATTTCTTTGCACTTCTTTAATTTTAAAGTCACATGATGTGCCAGTTGGAGTAAAGGAAGGTTGATGACCTTGCGACCAGTGGTTCTTCACACCGTTTTCCTTTTTTTTTTTTTTTTCCATTTTCCTTTTTGAAAACACTTTTCTTGGAGTCTGAGCCTCAGCCAACTCCTAGCTACGTGAGCCCCTGTTATTATAAATAAACTACGAGGAGAATGTCCAGGTGAGTTTTTTAGGGGCTACCTTGTGCCCTTTGGCCATGCCTTGGGCAAAATGCACAGTTGAGGAAATCATTCTTCAATCGAGGAAGAAACTCCCCCTTTTTTCCCTGAAATCTTATGGATATTTGGGGGGAAGTTGTGTATTACAAGGGGAGAGCTCCTAGACGTGGACTAGCTAGCATTCCCCGTGTTCTTTGTGTCCCTTCCGTGTCTGCGTCTGGGTTTATGCAACTGATGTGCAGCGGTTGGAAGGAACAGGGGGCATAGTGGAAGAGCTTTCTGGTTCCCATGCTCGTGGCTCATCCCAGCCCCGTCCCCGGCAGGGAAGGGATGTCTGACAACGAGGAGGCTGAGCAGGGCCTGGTCCCTCGAAGCTCGAGGCCGGCCCAGGGAGGGGGGGACAGAGGACACACCTCACACAGCAGCCCTGGTGTTTGCACGATCTCTGCGGACAAGAGCTGCAGTGTGCTGGTGACAGGACGACGCTGCTCGGGGTGGCCCTTCTGCGGCTTCCTCTCAGAGCCGGGAAGGCAGCCGGTCACCACAGGCCGTGAAGCCCAGTGCAGGGGAACTGGGTGGCCTCTCAGATGGTCCCGGGGATCCCGGGACGTGGTTGGGGGCCTTTCTGGACCCTCCTCGCCTCGTGTGCCGGCCCCTCTGCCCCCTGCAAACACCAGCCTCCTGGGGCAAAAAGCAAACCTTGGCTTTTGAAAAGCTTCTCTAGGTGATTAGCATTAAAGAGCGACATGAAAGCCCTTCGGGGGACGCCCGTCGTCCGTCCGTCCGTCCATCCGTAGCGGAACAGATGCTCTTGCTGGGACAGCATCGGAAAGAACCGGGAAGCTGTATCTTTTCGGTTCAGGCGCAGTCCCCACGGCTCCTCGGGTTCCTCGGCGATGGTTGAGTCAGGGGCTCAGGTCTCCAGAGGGAGTTCTAGAGAAATCACGATGTGGTTTCCTTACCCGTAAGTGTCTTTCCCTGGAACTGCTGTCCACAAGACAGCTGGACTCTGTGACCAGGCTGCTTCAGAGCAGGTCCCATTTCTGTCTTTGTTTTTTCCCTTTGGGAAGTCCTTTGGCGAAGGTGGGAAGGACGACGAAAATGGGAGGCAATGAGCGTCCCGGGGCGTTGGGGGTTGGCGGTCAGTCTCTGCTGCCTGGGGCATGAGTTTTTGTAATGAACAGTCTGGGAGTGAAAGGGAGAATGAAAGCAGGCATCGGGGAAGGGGGAAGCCAAGGCCTACGGTGCCGCGACTCCGTTGCGCTGTCCGGCGGAGACCTCCGGAGCTGGGCCCGCCTCAGCCAGCCACCTGTCGGGCGGGAAGGGAGAGGGGTGAAGCTACAGATGAGTAACGAGGCCTGATTAAGAAGCTGGGAAGCGTGAAAGGATTCTGGAGACGAAAAGGCTTATATTGATGGTTTTCGGAGGGGTGAGAATCAGGTATCTTCCTCCTGAGGATGAAAATAGTTTAAAAAGGAAATGTGCTCTCGCTGCAGCGCCAGGAGGTGACCTACGTGTAGGTGCTCCCCAGCTGGGTCGGTCAGGCCCGGAATGAAGTGTCAAGAGAGGCAGCATATGTGTCCTGGGAGAAGACGGGACCCGTCCTCCGGGTAGGACAACTGGCTGCGTAGCTGAGTTCTGCTTCCGTGGCTGTGATTGATGTGTGTCCTCTGGCTTAGGGGGGGTCTTCATCCAGGAACAGTGTCTTAGAATCCAAATTCACGTGTCCTTCTTTCTCCAGTTTCTGAGAAGATGATGGATCCTTTTGGTGCCTGTCCTAACTAGGTCATCACGCTTTCCCCATCTTGTCCCCAGAAACGATGATGATTAATTTTTACGTTTGCGAGTAGATAGCTGATTCTTAAAATAATTCTAATACTTAAAAAATACATGCATCACCCCATTACACACACTGAAATTACCGAGACTAAAAAGAGCAAGCATTTGAGTGTCCTTACTAAAAACGCATTTATTGAGGCTTTTTTTTTTTTTTTTAACCATACCAACCCCTGCAGGTATGGGTGCTTATAAAACCACTTACCCCATGGCGTTCAGTGTATCCCTACATGGCAATAATTTTGTTTTTAAAGATTTTATTTTAAGTAATCTCCACACCCTACGTGGGGCTCAAACCCGGCTCAAACCCACAGCTCTGAACTCAAGAGTCGCGTGTTCCCACCTGCTGAGCCAGCCAGGTGCCCCTAAATGGCAGTAATTTTTTTTTAATAATAAATTTATTTTTTATTGGTGTTCAATTTGCCAACATATAGAATAACACCTAGTGCTCATCCCGTCAATGCCCACCTCAGTGCCCATCACCAAGTCACCCCCAACCCCCACCCTCCTCTCCTTCCACCACCCCTAGTTCGTTTCCCAGACTTAGGAGTCTTCATGTTCTGTCTCCCTTTCTGATATTTCCCACCCATTTTTTCTCCCTTCCCTTCTATTCCCTTTCACTATTTTTTATATAAATAATAGTAAATGGCAGTCATTCTAATGCTAATCATTATGTTTAAGGAGAAAACAAGCAGACTTTTTTTTTTTTTTGGTAAAATCCATGATTCATTTGATAAAGATGAATTAATATAAAACAAAGCATGTTTTCTATAAAAATAATATAGATATCATATGATATATCAGAGAGGGAGACAGCACATGAGAGACTCCTAACTCTGGGAAACGAACTAGGGGTGGCGGAAGGAGAGGTGGGCGGGGGTAGGGGTGAGTGGGTGACGGGAACGGAGGGGGGCATTTGACGGGATGAGCACTGGGGGTTATTCTATACGTTGGCAAATTGAACACGAATAAAAAATAAATTTATAAAAAAAGATAATATAAGTATCATATGAAAACACGACCATCTTCCAGTTAGGTAATTCGGTAAATCAATGACATTTTCATCGCCTCTCAGGAAATTAGGCCTTTAGAATAAATAAATTGTAGGTCGGCATTATAGATTGCTGGACTCGCATAGTCCTCTGATTTTACAGATGAGGAAACAAAGATCGACGGTTGCCCGGCAATCACGCAGCGAGGCTTGGAGAAGCGGGAGCCACACATTGGGGCACAGAATGTGGCAAGCCGGGTTCTGATACTATCAATTGGTTCTGAGGATTCACTGATTTTCAGATTCCCCAAATCTGAAAATTTCTGAGTAGAATTTCCAGGTCAGTTGTACTAAGTAAGGGACGAAAGGTCGATATTCCCTGGGACTGATTTCCTCCCACGTGCTCCTGCCATTAGGACGGAGCTACGGGGTCTCCCCCAGTCTTCTGTTAATGCTGACTACTTCAGAAGCGTAAAAATCGCCTTATAAAAATGGCTCATCCCGACACGCCAGGGTTACCGATAAACGTTTTTCTGCTGCCGAGTGCATTTTAAGCAGTTGTCGAGAGTGGCCAGAAATAAGCGTTTGGGTTTTGGGGATGTTGTGGGCCACTCAGAGCTGCTCCGAATGCTTTACCAACTTTCCAAAAAGGATAACAAACGAATTGTGCAACAAACTCCCAGGTGATTTCTGACTATAATCTTTCTTTGATAAAACAAAACAAAACAAAAAAACTCAAAAAAAAAAAACAAAAAAACTCTCATGTCCTGATAGACACAATTATAAATCATACAGTTCTATTTATTTTATCTGCGTTGTCTGGTCCAGAGAAATGATATATTATGAAACCTCGCAGGTGTCTAACTTTCCCCGGGAGGCTCGGCAGCCGGAGAGCCAACGTGAAGGTGTCACACTTTGGTGAACTGACCGGCGTAGATTACCCGGGGTGTGGGGTGCCGCCCGTGGGGTGCTGTCCCACAGGGTGCAGGGCAGCACGAGAGAGGCGGCCGAGCAGCCCTGCCACTGCCCCTGTGGGCTGAGGTCTTTCTGGGGTCTCAACAAGCAGCGTCCGACTGTAGGGAGCAAGGCCCGTTCAGCTCCGTCGTAGGGTCGACGTGAGGTTTACGCAATGAAGTGTCTGGGGAAGCTGGGCAGGAATTAGTGTCCTCTGGACTCAAGGGACGAACCCCACCTTCCTCATGAGTCTCTCCCTCGGAGAGCTGGAGAGATGCATCGCATACAGTAGGTGCTTACTGGATGCTGGCACATGGATCGGGACTGTGGGGAAACAGTGCTCAGTAAGGAGCACATGTGCGCTCGCACATCTTCGGGGGCAGCTCCAGCGTGGGTGGGCTTGCTGTGCTCCCCCGGCAGCCCGGCGTTGGGTGCCCTCTGCCCCTGGCTCCCCGCTCCCCGGCCCCCATGCTAGTGACCACAGGGCTGGGTGGTTCTTTGTGGCGGGAGAGGAGGCCTGGCCTTTGCCCACCAGTGCCCCTAATACCCCTGGCGTTTCTGTTGGCCGCGGCCTGTAACCCTGAGCCGTGGGCGCGCAGTGGCCTGAGCTCTGGGTGCAGAGCCGCCCACCGGGCCGGCCGTCTACACGGCGTGCAGCCCTCCATGCTTCACCGTGACTGGCTCGTCGGCTAAGCTGCCAGCCCCTCGGGGGCCCCAGGCCTTCCCTGAGCCGACGTTGCCTCGGGTGGAGGCACAACAGCTGGGCGGGGGGAGGGGGGGGAGCCGCCGGCCAGCAGAAGCCGCTAGGATCCTTGGGTTGGTCAGGGACCTGTAGCGGATTTGGGGGGCAGGGGCATGAAAAGGGCAAGGACTAGCTGGCACCTGAGGTCTCCTTTGGTCTAACCGCTGCTGTCCCGTCTCCTTCAGGTCTTCCTCTCCCACGGCCCGACCAGAGGACGCCGTCACGCTGGGGGTCCACTCAAAGTGTGGGTCAACCCGGGCTGAACCCTGGGGCTTTAGGCTTCAAAGTCGGGACAGAGGTGAAAAGCCTCTCCCTCCTCCTCCCCCTCCCCCTCTCCCTCCCCGTCTACCTCCCCCTCCCCTTCCTCCTCTCCCCCTTCCCATCCTCGTCCCCCCTCTCCACCTTCCTCTCCCTCCCCCTCTTCTCCTCCCCTCTTCCTCCCTCTCTCCTTCCCTCTCCCCCTCCCTCTTCCTCCCTTTCCCCCTCCCCCTCCATCACCCTCCCCCTCTCTCCCTCTCTCCCCCCACCCCCACCCCGGAACACCTCCCTGGAATAGCCAGGCTCCAACCACCTATTCCCTGAAGACCCCAAGCGTGTGTCTCAGGCATAGAGCCTCCCTACTAAGTTGGACTCCCGTTTCCTGGCCCCGGGGAGCTCCTCTTGCCATTTCCCGAGCTCTCAAACCAGCAGCCTGGTGTGCAAGGACTGTAGACTCACCTGGTCCCTTCCGTGCCCCTTCTCAGCTTTCCCTCGATGTGTTAGCCCAGGAGCCAGGCCTGGTGCGGGGGTCGGGAGTCGGGATCTTCCTTTGCCACCTGAGGACTCGGTGACCTTCTCCTCTTGTCGCCTCGTTTTTTTCATCCCTCAGATGGATTCCGATCTCCTAGGGCTGCTGTGAAGACGACAGTGGGTAATACATGCAAATCACTTCAATGAAACAAAGTGTGTAAAGCAGCGAGGGGACCCAAAACGCCTGCTCCGCTCAGTAGAGGCCGTGATGGGTGAGGACCATGCTTATGCAGCCTCTTGCCCTCAGGTTCAGGCCTCGGGCCTCTGCTGGTCGCCTGGTCCCTGGACACATGGACGGCCTAGCACCTGCCATCGCCTCCATAACGGAGGCCGACCTCAAGCAGGACGCAGTGGCCCTTGGTGGCCCGACTGCAGCCCGGCTCATGCCTATGGCCCCCGCACCTCTGCCCTCGGAGCTGGCTCCTCCTCGCCCTGTTTCCCTTCCTCTTTTTCACTGAACTGACATCTCCTCTTTAAGGCAAAGCACCGTCGTGTCCTCATCCTCAAAGCCACCCCTGGTCACCGGCCCCCGGGACTGCGCGCTCTTGTGAGAGTGCTCTTCACAGGGCATGTGCCCGTGTGGGGACGACAGAGACGAAATAACTTCTCCACGGTGGAGTCGTGTCGTTGCCTGTGGCCCAGAAATGACCGGCTGGCGCCCTGGAGGGAGGCTCCCGTCCGGGCGGCCTCAGATCGCCAGCCTCTGCCCTCACACGGTGCCTGTGGTGGTCGTCCTGCACCCGAGCATTCCCAGGCCAGCTTGCTGCTCAGGGCCACCATCCCGGGAGCCCTTGCCTGCAGCAAGGCTGCCCCACACGGGCAGACGTGCACCGGCCGTCCCAGGCGGTGACCAGAGCAGCGCTGGGTGACGAGCCCTTTGATCCACGCTGTCTCCGAAGGAACCGCACTGAGGGGTGGTGGCAAGGAAGGCGTGGGCTCACTGCCCACGGGGCTGCCTCTGGAAGCCACAGCTGGGGAGGCCGTAGCCGAGCTTTGCTGCCGACGCCCGCGTCGCCCTGTGCGGAGGGTCCGTCCTTGGCCCCTGACCTTCCTGGTGGAGCAGCGCCCGCCGCGCTTCATTAGGGTGACAGCAACTCTCTGGCCCTGGCATTTGTGCGGTGCTGGGCGGGTGCGGGGCAGCGTGATCACAGCCCTGGGGGCCTTCAGGGCTTCAGTGAACCGAGCCCCTCTGGGCGGGTGTCGGGCCATGACGTCAGGGCTGCCCATTTCCCATGGCCTCGTACCAGCCCCGGACGCCTGGCTCCCGGCTCTCCCGCACCGGGGGAGCCAGCATCCTCCTGCCTAGCGGGGTCCGCAGGATCCGAGACCCCGAAGGCCAGTGGGGCCCGACCCCAGAGCTGCAGATCCCCGGCCGCCTCACAGCGATCAGGTGGGGAGCGCCGAGCGTCCCTGCAGAAGGGCACAGCCCCGGCCACAGGCCCTGCCGCGGCGGGACCCCGTCCCCGTAAATACCCGGGGCGGCGGGGGCGGCAGGGCCCTGTGCCCCCCACGCCGCCGCCACCGCTGCTCTGGCAAAGGCCTGGGTGTCGGCAGGGGCACCCCGCCTCTGCACAGTCTGCTCCGGGAGGCGGGGATCCCTCTCACTTCCAATTACCGGCTGCTGTACACGTGGGAGGACATTTCTTGGCACATTATCCTCATTTCTTCGTGTCTGGCTGACAGCGCCCTTGCTAATTTGTTTTTTTGGCGTCTTTTACGCATTTGTTAAGATGTCGCAAGGTCTGCATGAAGTCTGGGCGTGAAGGGGGCCGAATTCATATCCCGGAGCTTCCGGCGGGTCTGCGACGTGGGCAGCGGCCTCCCTGGGAGAGAGGTCGCAGCTCTGGGTAAGCGGAGGACCGCGGCCAGACTCACTTGCCCGCTTGCAAAGGTCGGAGGACCCCTTAGTGAACGTCGAGCTGTGAGGTCCTGAACCGGAAGGTGGGCAAGGGTCTGGGACTTAGCGTGAGCTCTTGCCAGCAGAGGAAGTTGCGGCAAGGCACCGCTCAGTGATGGGCCCGCGCTCACCCCGCTGGCTCGCGCTGGACCCCGAGCTCGAACTCCGGGCTCCTCGCTTTGTTCTGTGTTATTTTCACTCTCCCGTCGTGTTTCGCAGGTAGTAGGGCCTCGGCAACGTGGGAGACGCATCGAGTCATCTGCCTCCGTGGTTCATCTTGCATGTAGCACGCAGCGAAGCAAGGGCTCCCCATTTCCCCTCCGGAACAGCGCTGACTGGCTGTGTCGCCGCCCCGGGTGGACCGGCTGTTGTCCTTGCAGCTGGATTGAGTTGCCTGGAAAAGGGGTCACTTTGCTAGCTTTCCCCGCTCCCGAGTGCTTGGAACCTTGGTTGAAATGCCAGCCAGCTGGAGCGTGTCAACGTCAATCTGTAATTTTGGAGAAATTGGAAAAGCAGTTGCATCGCCAGCCCCAGACGGTTTGTTCCGTTAGGCTCTGTGAAGCGTCCCTAGCGGGTCGGTGAAGGCACACACGGGAAGAGCCGGGCCGCAAAGCCTCTCTTCGCAGGGAAGGATTATACAAACAACCAATTTGAGTACAAGTAGCTCAGAGAATGTTCCAGGCTCTGCATGAGAATCTTCAATGCTTCAATTTTAAAAAGCTCTTGTTAAACCTGATAGGAGGTGGTGATGTCTTTTTTTTTTTCTTTTTAAATAAGGGGTCAGTGAAAGTGCGTTTCTGTTCGCTACGATTGCTTCTGAAATCGCTGCTTGGGTGCAGGCGATTTTGCTGGTGATGATGGTGTCAATGTGGTCAAGAAGGAAACTCAGGCCGCGTCCAACTTCAAAGCTAAAGCAAATGCCACACGTGACGGCAGGGAAAACACGGAGGCCGGAATGCCCGGGGGGCGCAGCGGTTCAACGCCCACCTTTGGCCTGGGGTGTGACCCGGGGTCCCGGGATCGAGTCTTGCGTCATGCTCCCTGCATGGAGCCTACTTCTCCCTCTGCCTGCATCTCTGCCTCTCTCTCTCTCTCTCTCTCTCTCTCTCTCAAATAAATAAATAAATATATATTTTTTAAAAGTTGGAAAAAAAGGGAGGAAAGTGCCTGGGGTGCCACTGGCAGCTCCCTCCTACTACGTCCCATACTCTGCCCTCGCTCCTTGGAAGTGACTGGTCCCTCGTAAAGCCTCACATCCCCATTCTTGTACTTTTGCTGTTGATGTTTGATTACTGAGACCATTGGATCGCGGATCTTGACATTTACACAAGTGTCTTCCTGTCCCACGTGCCCAACCTTATGGAGTCGGAGACCAGAAAGGAAATCATTGGGTCGAAGGGTGTACATATTTTTAAAATTACGCAGGTATTACGAGATTGTTACCCTCCCGGGTCTATGCTTACCCCATGCTTCGCCGTCACTAGATCTTTCCAGTTGCTTTTAACTGTGTAAATTTAATTCGTATAAAGGGATATGTAATTGCTTTACTTGGCATTTCTTTCTTAATAAGGTTGAGCATTTTTTTCATTTATTAATGACCTTTTTCAGTTTTTTTGTAAATTGCCTGTTTATGTTCTATTTTTCCAATGCAGTGTTGTTTTTTTTAATCATTGATTTCTTCCCCCCCCCCGCTTTTTTTAAGTAGTCTTAATGCCCAGTGAGTTGCTTGAACTCGTGACCCTGAGATTGAGAGTCACGTGCTTTACTGAGCCAGCCAGGAGCCCCTAACCATTGATTTTTTTTTTTTTAAAGATTTTATTTATTCATGAGAGACCTAGAGAGGCAGACACACAGGCAGAGGGAGAGGCAGGCTCCATGCAGGGAGCCCGATGCAGGACTCGATCCCAGGACCCTGGGGTCATGCCCTGAGCCAAAGGGAGACACTCAACCATCAAGTCATCCAGGCTGCTCTAACCATTGATTTCTAAGAACTCTTTATATAGTAGGAACAGGCATATACAATTGCCTGTTGTATATGTTGCAACGTTGTTTGCAGTTTTTGTTCTAAAATTGACTGTAGTGGCTTTGCAACATAAGAATTTTAAAGTTTAATTGAACACCAATAAAAAATAAATTTATTATTAAAAAAAGAATTTTAAAGTTTATATATTCATAGTTCCTCTTTAAAAAAAAAAAAACAATGGGATCCCTGGGTGGCGCAGCGGTTTAGTGCCTGCCTTTGGCCCAGGGCGCGATCCTGGAGACCCGGGATCGAATCCCACATCGGGCTCCCGGTGCATGGAGCCTGCTTCTCCCTCTGCCTGTGTCTCTGCCTCTCTCTCTCTCTCTGTGACTATCATAAATAAATAAAAATTAAAAAAAAGAAACAATGACTTTTGGCATTCTTACCCTGACTAAAATACTCTAAAGAAGGAATTGGTGAAGTGCTCTCATCAGAAAAAAATTCTAACTTGTCATGAGTAATTCATATAATGAGCAAATGGAACATTATGTAAAAATAACATTTCCCGGAATAAATAGGGGGAAAACTTACACACTTAAAACAATAAAAATAACAAAACTTTATTTTTTATTTTATTTTTTTAATAACAAAACTTTAAAGTGAAACCCAACAAGCAAATTTTCAAGTAATGGAAATTCAGACACTGCGCCTCCAGCGACGAGACTACGACACTGTTTGTGGAAAATAGAACACGGTTGCGTAAAAAAATGGGAAAAAACATGAAGAGACTAAGTAAATCTAAATGAAAGAAATATGAAGCCCATAGTCAGCTGTTCTATTCACATAGTACTCGAGATTTATTGTTAATTGGATAAGATCCACAGAGGAACTTTTTATTACACTTAATGAGAGTCGTTCAACTTTGACGGAACTTAACTTTTCGGTTTGCTTTTCAGTCAACGTGTATTGATGACCTGCTGTGTTCCAGAGAGTGATTTCTGGGTGATAATTGTGGCTTATTAGATCGGTCCCCAGGGAGTCGCCTATGGCTGACCTGTCTTCCCCCTGCGGTACCAGCAGTGGCCCCTGTTCAGCTTGCCGCGGGCTCCCTCGTCCTTCTGTCCACCTGCCCCGTGTCTGTGCCACCCGCAGCTGCCGTCCACAGCTACATTGTAAAAAACAAAAAAACAAAAAACAAAAAAACAAAACAGCTACGTTGTGGGGCTGATGTAAGTTGACATGCAGGTGCCTGTCGTCTGGTTTCCCGTCTGCAGGTGCGCCTCGTAGATGCTGCACCTGACGCACAATGTCCTAAATCCCAGACGGAGTAACTTAACTTCCCGGTTGTTATTCCCTGGAAGCAGCTTATTTCGTTTCACGAGGCCGGCCTTGTTGCGGAAGCAAAGATCTTCCGCCTTCGACAGGAAACCGGGCCATGTCCTCCACGAGTGTCCACCTCTGCGTCCTTGTCTACCTTTCCCCTTTGCTCCCCGCCCCGTCATTGGCCCTTTCTCCTCGGGTCCCTGCATGATGCTGCTGAGTCTGCATCCATGTGGTCTCCCACGCTGGCCCTCGCCCCTGATTCTACAGGCTGGCCTGCTGCCGTGGGGCCTGCGCGTACCTGAGCCCCAGTGTCCGTGGCAGGTGCGATGGCCCGCCCCAAGTGCACCCCGAGTGTGGACCAGGGGGAGGTGGGACATGGCTGAGGGGCTCAGAGATGAGGGGGCAGGTCGGGACCCCATCCCCGGTGCTCGGGCGCTGTTGTGCACGCACTGGGCCGGGGCGGTGTGGACCCCGACTGACAGCTGCAGCTGGTGGCCTGGATTCCGACCCAGGGGCTCGTTGGGGGCTCTGCCCAGCGGGCACTTGCACGGGTTCCTCGCTGCGCCTGGCACCGGAGCAGGGCTGTGACCAAGCTCCCCGGACACGTGGTCAGCTGTCCCCGCTCGACCGCCGGCTGCAGCGCCAGCCTCGGGTCCTGGTCCGCTCTCCACCCTGCCTCTGGCTCCGCGTGGCCCAGCTCCCAGAACACTCTGGGAGGTGCGGGGCTCACGCTGCGCTGGGCAACCAGATGCGGAAGGACAGGAAGGACCTGAGAACAGTTGGGGATGCAGTGGCAGCCCGAGGCCTGTGGGGGCCTGAGCACAGTCGGCCGCTTCTGGGGAACAGGTGTGACATGGGGGGGGGGCACAAGGGCAGCATCTGGACAGTGAAGGAACCTGTGTGCTCCGCCGGGGGTGTGGACCCTACAATGTGCCACGTCGCTGGGTCACTTCCTGCTGGAGCGAGGCATATGCTCCTGGGTCCCCTTGGGGTCACGGCCAAGTGGCCTGCAGGGTCCCACCTGGCCCACCCGCCACAGGCCCTCCACCTGGCCCATCCACCGCTGCCCCCCCCACCTGGCCCACCTGCCGCAGTCTCCCACCCGGCTCACCCGCCGCAGCTCCCCCATCACCCGCCACAGGTCCGCCCACCTGGCCCACCTGCGGCATCTCCCCCGCCCCCAGTACTGCCTGACCACTCTGCCCGACGCCAGGCGCCTTGCTGGGTGACCTGGGCCTGGGGTGACAACCGCACGGACTCGCAGCCGCATGCATCCTCCTGCCCCCTTGCAGGGTGCCCCACCTCACCCGTGCCCGCCCTGCATTACCGGCCCCCAGCACCCTCTTACGGGCTTGATCATGTGGCCACCTGCTTCCCTAGGACGTGGCCTGAGGCCCGGCGCTCCAGAGGCCACGGCAGGTGCCCACGTAGGTCTGGGAGCGGCTGCACCCAGTCCCGGGCTCGCATCCTTGCTTGTGTGAAGCCAGGTGTGGCCTGAAGCAAGCCGCGACCCCAGCGATGCCCCACAGACCCCGGCGACCCCAGCACTCTGACCCGCACAAGGTCAGCGGGCGGCCGCCTGCCCGGCCGACTTCTCCCCGGGGTGTCCCCCCCACTGCTGGCCACCCCCTGGGCACGGGTCAGAGACGTCGTGGACACGAATCGCTTCTGTCGGTGGGCGTCCTTGCCTGGCTCTCCTCTAGAGCGCGTCAAGGGCTCCGGACCAGCAGGCAGCCACATCAAAGGAGCCGATTCGGCATCTGAACAGCCGGTGGCCAGCGTCTGGGGGGACAGGGCTAACGGGGCAAGCTGCCCGCTGACCTCTGAGGCAGGTGCCCTCCCTGGAATACTCTGCCTTCCGTGGGGAGGCACCTCCCCGCTCTTTCTTTTTAATAAACTTCCGAGTGAATCATATTTAGATGAATCATGTCCTGGGAGTAAGCTCTCAGAAAAGTATGGAAGTTCATTTTTAGCGTTTCGGAGGCCTGTCCTGGTTATTGGAGGTCGTGGGGCACGGCCAACAGCAGAACGCTATACTCCATTTATTTAAGGTAAAGTGCTGTCGATGGACTACATAGTTTTCAAAAAACTACAAGGTTTTTTTTAAAACCAAAAGGGAGGTGTTTGAGTTACCTTGTGGAACTGGGCCCTATCTGACCTCCTGGACCAGCCTTCAGGTGTAGCTGTGATCACACCTGCTTTGCAGGTGCTCGTGAGTGGGAGGCGTCCTCTGTGTGGTCCAGGACTTAGGGAGGGGCTGAGGACCAACCACATGGCCTCGCTGCCCTGCTTTGTTCTCATCCTTCCACGTTAGAATCTCTTCCGTAGGAGGCGGCTAGAAGACGGCCGATAAAGCCTCAGATGGATTCAAAATCTGGAGTGATAAGATGTTAAATGCCTTTAACTTTCCCATTAAAAAAAACAACCAACACATTTTTTAAAGTCCAAATAACCTAATTGTAATTGTGCACATTTTCTAGTACATTTTCATTTTTTAAAAAAAAATTTATTCATGAGAGACACAGAGAGAGAGAGAGAGAGAGGGAGAGGCAGAGACCCAGACAGAGGGAGAAGCAGGCTCCATGCAGGGAGCCCGATGCTGGACTCGATCCTGGGACCCCGGGGGTCACACCCTGGGCCGAAGGCAGGCGCCAAACTGCTGAGCCACCCAGGGATCCCCTACATTTTCATTTAAAAAGAACACATAATATGTTGCTGAAACATGAAAAAAAGAATCATGTAAAGAAAAACCTCGTGTTTCTGTGACATTGCTTAATGTGCTGGGAAGTCTATTTGGTGAAAGGATCGCATGTGACATCCTGACTTTGCAGTGTTTGGAACCCGTGACACGTGAGACGCTGCCTCTGTTCAGCGTGGCAGATCTGCCGTTTAAACGAAGACAAAAACGAGGATCAGCGAACGTGACAGGAATCATTACTTTAAAAGCCTGAGTGAAACGTTAATGCGCTTACATCTTAATTTGGGTGAGATTGAATTTGGGTGGGTGCCTGACCTTCTTATTTAACTTAATAATGAGCTTTCCGTGTCGCCAGAGTTGTTGCAGGGAAGCCACAGAGAGTGCGGAGGGGCCTCTGCAGGGAGGCTCTCTGGGTCAAATGGAAGTTGGGAACACAGTATGGCCTTTCCCTTCGACATTTGAGATTTGTTTCAAGCCAGCAGTTGACTGTGTTTGATGGACATGAACGGACGGGGTGCTGAGGCGAGGCAACGCCATTTTTCGAAGTGTTTGTCTTTCCTGAACCTCATGCTTACAAAAATTTTGCAAATACACCACAAAGAACTTTTCTTTTTCCCTAAACCACTTGAAAATAACCTGTTGGCACGAGTTAGCGGGCAAGTAGATTAGTGTGCGTTTTTTACAAGGATGTTCTCTACATAACTATAATACAACCATCAAATCCCAAACCTTAACACTGATGCTTTACTACCTTCTAATCCTCAGACCCTATTCCTGTTTTGCCGGGTGTCCCAGTCTTGTCTTTTCTAACAAAAGGATCCGGTCCAGAATCACGTGTTGGATTCAGCGGTCGCGTCTCTTCATCGTCTTCAATCTGGAATTTTTCTTTAGTCGGCCCCAGACGTTCATAATCGTGAAAGGCCAGTTTTGTAGGAAGTCTCTCAGCGTGGGTTTGTTTGATGATGCTTCCTTGTTCTCAGGTTCAGGTTCGGCACGGGTATCACAGAAGTGGTTGTTGAGGGGGAAAGTAACTCTTCCTCTAACCTCTCCAGTTCAGGGTATGGGGGCCTGCAAATTAAACCGACACAGGCAGGTTAGTAAGGAGGAAAGAAAATCAGATTTAATCAATCACATATGCACGGGAGGTCACAATGGTAACGCAGAGAAGTAGTAAAGATTTGAGACTCCTATGGCATCCTAATCGGGAACAGAGAGGGCCAGATGGGCACTTCGAGGAGGACACAGGACTTTTTAGAAAGGAAGTGCAGGGAAAGGGCACTTATGGAAAAACAAATGACTCTCTAGAATGATAAATGGGCCCTTAGGAAAATAGATGGGAGATACGATCATCGGGTGTGGTGCCAGCTTCTCTCTCTGAAAGAGAAGATTGGAGTTGTTCCCAGAGATGGGGATTTATGACCATTGAATTTTTTTTTAAGCTGTTTTGGGAGCCTCTGCTTTTAGGCAGATAAGGGATTTCAGGAACTCAAAATACCTTTATCTTAAAATAATTTTTATGCCACAGTGGCTTATTCTGGATTCATGGCGCTTTTTCCGTGTTGGGTCAATTAGTGCGTGATTTCAGTTCGCCTCATGATAATGATGTTCACTTTGTTCCGGTTTTTGCTACTCCTTAGTCCATCAAAGTTTCACAGTGTTTTCCATTTATAATTAATAAGTGTTTTATGAGGGGGCACTTTGAATTTGTGTAAATATCTTTTCTTAAACTTCAAATTTATGCATTTGCTTGTTTATATTATCATGGTCTCATGGCTTAGTGGGTTGTAATCTGTGGCTACCATTATTTATTTTGATGCTCTGTTCTTCCACATTTGGCTGGTAGGAGCTCGTGCAAGCTGACCTCTGTGTCCTCTTGACAGATCACTGTCATTGAGCATTTCCTTGCTTTTGGGGGCCCATGTTATTTTGAGGTCATGTTACACTTCTCCTACCCTAGTTCTGAAATTATCCATTTCTTCCAGAAGGTCTTGTTCCTTTCAGTGGAGAACGATATTTAGAAACCCAAATTTGGGTGATAGGTGTGCTCATTATTAGGGCATTGTTGCTGCTTATAGACCCTCTCAGTAGATAATCATCACTGCTGTCCCCGCCCCACACCAAGGGGATGCCCTCCTCCTGGTCCTGCTCGGATTCCCTGAGCTGGTGTGCTGTGCCATAGTATTGCTCCTTCCCCACCAAATGGCTTTAGGAATGAATTGTTCATGAAGGAGAATAGGGCTCAATGCCATTTTTAAATGTTGATATAGAAGCAACCTAATAATTTGCTGGGCTCAGAAGATCTGTGGTCATATTTTTAGCCAAGATTCTGGAACATACTATTAAAGAGAAATTATTCCTGAAGTATCCTCATGTCAATTCATTTTTTTAAGATTTATTTTATAATGTGAGGATGTATATTTTAATATAGCAGAGCTTTGATGTTTAATTTCTTCTATGCTCCATAGGAAATGAACACACATGTATAGCATATCTTCTCCAAAATAGACAGAGGCATTAATTACTTAGGAGTAGGTTGTCTTCAGAGGATTTTGTGTCCAAAGTAATCTGTGATGAAACCTTCAGAATCAAGTGCCAGCAGTTTCTCATTGACATTCCATCAGATCTATGCTCTTTGATATCAGGCAAAGGTATAAGGTACTGCCCACCCTGTACGCGCGGTATATACTGGTGACCCCAAATTTGTATTTCCAGCACAGATATTGGCCCTGGAGCTGCCTTCAGACCACTCTACATTAGACTGTTCTTTGTGTCAGTTGTACTAAAACTTTGTCATTGACATGCCTGTGGGACACCGAGATGGAGACGCCAAATGGGCATTTCTTGGGGTTTGGGCATTTCTTTGGTATTTCACAGGCATCTCCACTTCAGCGTGTCCACACCCGAACTCTTGATTATTAACACCACCCTGTGCAGTGCACATCTCCTTCCCAGTCTCCCCACTCCCGACACGTGGCGCGGCCATGCCCCAAGTGAGAGATCTGGAAATGTTCTTGATGCTCCTTTATCCCTATGTAGGACAGTTTAATGCATTCTGTGGTCTGTGGTCTGTTCTGTTCTTTTTGAGACCTCTTGTCTCAACTCTAGTTGGAATAGGAATGGGATTGGGATAAAGCTGGGAATGAGATGTCTAACTTCATTCTACCCTGACCTTGAAGTGAGGACGGCTCCCTTCCAAAACCTTGGGCCCTGCCTACACACAAACAGGTCCCACCTGGCACCATCGAATGCCCTAGGCCGCCCGTTGTCAACAGAGTTCCCAGAGGCAAATTACAAGGGCCCTGTGGCCCGACTCATGACAGAGTCACAAGGTTTCTGCCCAAGCGCTTGGTTTGTTTGTTTGTTTGTTTATTTATTTATTTATTTATTTATTTATTTATTTATTTATTTATTTCAAGCCCTCGGTTTAAAGCAGAGTGCGTTGCTCTGAGACACTGGCTCTGAGTGGCTCCCAGGGGGGACGTGCTTTGGAAAAAGAGCGAAAAGATTGAAATGGATACATGGAGGGCCAAAGTTCTTCATCACAAATGAAAATGGGGTAGAGTTGAGAATGAAGAGCCTACCACAACCTCCTGGGGAGTAAGAAAATAGCTGTGGGCTGGAGAACAGGAAGCTTCCATGGGCTACACGGGGAGCCCAGTGGGCAGGTGACCTTCATTCTTCCTTCAAAAAGAGGGAAAGAAAAAAACCCAGTATTTCTCCTCTCATTTACTTCTTATCCTCATTCCTTATCTTCACAGCTGCCAAAGCGAAGTCTGCATCTCAGATCACGTCCCTAACCTACTTAACCACACTCAGCAAGCCCCACGATTCTTACTGTGTGACCAGCCCATCCCTCTCTCCACGCTCATCTTGTGCGGCTCACCCCCTCTACCCCCTAAGCCCTGAGTGCCTGGCCCTCTTTCTGTTCTTGGAACGGATCAGACTTATTTGCGACTTTAGAGCTCTTGAACATCCTCTGCCTAAGAATATCATTAACGTCCCTATTCGAAAAAGAACGTTTGAATCTTTCCACCAGAGCCAAATGCTTACTGATAAGTGTGATTTGGGGACTAGTTTCTGTTCTCCTTCAGTATTATTTATTTTGTACTTGAAGGAGAATCTCAGTGGCAATTAATATGAAATAACTGTTAAACTTAATTTACTATTAAGAAAACAACAAGAAGAGTCTGCTTCCAACCGCTTCCAAAGTAAAAGTCTTAATAAGAATCAATGTAATTATGACACTAAAAGATAAAAAGGAGAATAAGCCACAGGTTCTATAAAATATTCAGTATATGAAACCCTTTGAAATCCTGGGGAAATAAGGGGGAATTCAAAGTATTAGTGTCACCAAAGGATGTCTAGCTCAATTTTCACATGAGTCGCTTCAGTAAAGACGGCGGATTTTTATTAGCAGTGTCTGTAAGCGCTGTAATAATTTCTTACAGATACATGGCACAGCCCAGAGTACAAGAATGTGTGCGTGCATTGTCTCTCTTGAATTTCCAACCTCATGAGATCAGAGAAGTGACTTATTAGCATCATGTCATTAAGTAAATATTGTTTGAGAGTACTCCGCATCAAGCACTGTGCTAGGAACTTAGGAACAAAGTGTGCTCATGATCTCCTGGAGGACAAACATAATAAACAAGTGAACCAGCAAATACATTTATGTGCTTGGAGGGATATTTCCCCTTGCTCATACACACTGTATTTCTGGAGCCAGGAACATACTGAACATCCAAACCAACCTTTAGATATGACATACAGGGAGAAGGAAGGAAGGGTCAGAGACTCCTGGTTCATATGAACTCATAGGAGGCAGATTACTTGAGGCATTGTAAAATTTTATTGTTTTGTAAATACTGTGTCCATGAGGACTGAAAGCTCACCCTTTCCACCCCATCCAGAATAGAACCCAGTGGAATGCAGGCATTAGCAGATCGAGCCTCAGAGGAAGCAAAAAGAAATGGAAGAGAATCAGGGAGTTAGAGACTATAGAGGATGGAGAGAATAGAGGTTTGGCCCAAAAGGAAGGATTTTCTTCATTTGAGGGCCTGATAAGGTACCAAGCTACGGAGATGAGCAGATGGGTAAGGAAACCTCTTCACCCCCAAGTCCCCACACATCCTGTAGAGACTAAGAGATAAAAATGGAACATGGATTGATGAAGGATTTAGTATGTTCTCAATTCTGCGTGCCTGGCTTGCCAACAGCAAGCTTCATTATTAATGAGTCACATCATTCCTTGGTGACAGAATCAGCTCCTTATAATTTCAAAAAAACTATATGCCAGAAAAAAGGAGAGCCAAAGACTCCAGAAGATGATGGATCCCTCAATTGTGAGGGGACATTGGGACTCCCTTGAGCCCCACTTGGACAGTTTACTAAATTGATGGTAACCTACCACCCTCCTCTGCCCTACAGACCCCTTTCCTCCACTTACAGGCACCCACGAGACCATTCTGGGAGGGCGTCTGAGGTTGTACCCTTATCCGAACGAAAACTCCAATCTGATATGTAAATGAGCTACTGTGCTATGTATGTGTAAGGAATTATTAGAGTATTTATAAGCATCATTAGCAAAGATCCATCATCTTTACTAAAACAAGTCATCTGGAAATTAAACTAGAGATGATTTGGTAACAATAATACTTTGAATTCCCATCTCTTCCAGGGTTTGAAAGTGTTTTGTATACTGAATATTTTATAGAAATTCCTGGATTTTTTTTTCCTTTTTACATTTTAAATGTCATAATTACATTGATTTTCATTAAGACGTTTACTTCAGGAGGAGGATTTTTGTCGTTGTTGTTGATGCTGTTGTTTTTAACAGTAAATTAAGTTTGACAATTATTCCGTGCCAATTGCTGCTGGGATTCTTCTCCAGGTTACAAAATAAGCAATACTGTAGAACAGAAATTAGCTCCAAAATCACGTTCATTATGGAGTATTTGAGTCTAGCGTGAAGATTCAGAGGATCTGTTTCACTGAGAAAAACAACATGATGATTCATGGTCATTAAGCCTCATACTTATTTTATCAGTGGATTAGATTTTCCACTTCTCCTTATAGGACTGCTGTCTTTGTGTGTGTACACATAGTTAATTAACTGTAAGTCTGTAGGAATATAAGGACCAATGACCTATTCAAAACTAAACTTTTCCTTCAAACAGCTTTTCATTTGTTCCTTGTCTTCATCCAGGTGCTCAAGCCAGCAACCGGTGGGTGTCATCCTGACAACTTCCCCTCCCCCACACCAAGATCTTGGTCCTCCCTCCACAGTTCTGTCCACCCTGTTAACCCCATAGCCACCACCCTGTTCCAGCTACTATTGCCTCCTACCTAGATTGCTGTAGGGCTCCTTACCTGGTCTTCCTACATCCATTTTTGCCTCCTTTCCCTCCGATGCCAGGAATCTTATAATCATGCAAATCTGATCCTGATCTAGCTCTGCTTAGAGCCCGCTCATAGTGTCTCCCAAGATAAAGCTTAATGCCCTTAATATGATCTGTGAAATCTCCTGTGACCTTGCCCCTCCTACCACGTCAGTCTTGGCCCATGCTGTTCTTCCCTCCCTGCTCTACTTTTTTTTTTTTTTTTAAAGATTTATTTATTTATTTATTCACGAGAGACACAGAGAGAGAGAGGCAGAGGGAGAAGCAGGCTCCACGCAGGGAGCCCGACATGGGACTCGATCCCGGGTCTCCAGGATCATGCCCTGGACCAAAGGCAGACACCAAACCCCTGAGCCACCCAGGGATCTCCCCTGCTCTAGTTTAAAGTCACCTCCTCACACTCCTTTAGTCAAAAGGGGTCACCTTGGTGTTCACTTCTGTACCACCCTATGTTTGCCCCTCCTACCGCACATAACGCTCACAGTGATTTGTCCGATGTCTCTCTTCAACACTCAACAGTTAGGTCCTTTCTCCGGGCTCCCAACAGAGTGCTTGGCACATAATGAACGCTCAGCAAATATTTGTTGAATGAATGTAAATGAATAAATGAAATGAATGAGTGAATGAATGACAGACCAATGTGAATGTCCCTCAGATACTTAGTTTGGTATTGAATTATTACGATAATAATTAGAATTAGTTAGAAAAAAATAATGAAAATTTGGGCACAGACTGGTGGTGCTCTTAAAAAATTCGTTTGAAAGTATTATGGGCATGCTCATATACTCGGGTTCAAATTGGCTTGGCAGTGTGTAGGAACGCAGAGAATCCTGCAGGTGAAGAAATTTAAATATATGGGTAAGCCCTCCACAAGTGGGAAGCATCCTTCATGAGAACAGATACAGAATGTAACGTCTAGAAAACACTGGCTTTCTCGTACTCCGGCTACAACCTGTCTAAACAGCCCCTGACGGGTAGAGGCTGATCCAGCGACCTAAGGACTTTACCTTCCCCGGGAATCTGCAGACCTATTAGGGACCAGCAAAACCAGGGTAGACACACACCCAAAAGTCAAACAACAGGTTAAATAGATGCCGCCAAGCCCAGAGCGGAGTGTACCCCGAGCCTTCGCTCTGGCTCTGCCCGCGTTGCCTTGACGCGCCGTGGGCACATTGCTGGGCCCCTCGTTCCCGAGGATGGCACCCCGCGTAGCCTGGGGACGGGGAAGCCTATGGCAGCGGCGGGTCAGCCACGGCACCTTCCCCTCACCCACTCCGCACCCTGGGGACTGTCACCCGTGTCACAGCGCTGACCGCATGCACCTCGCGACTCCAGTCTGCTTTTAAAAAGTTCCTTCCCATTCTCGATCTTAAACATCTCAAAAAAAGGCTTTGGCTTCTCACAGAGCCCTCCGGGCGGCACGCGGGAGCGGGTCGTGGCGGATACTCAGATTCCAAACGGAGCGAAACAACTCGGAGGCATCAAGGGAAAATTAAATTATGGTTAATATTGCTTGAGGAACCTGGAATGAAGTACTGTTATTGCATTATTTTTTTTGAAGTGTTATATTTTATTATAAATTTTTATTTATTTATTTATTTATTTATTTGTTTGTTTATTTATTTATTTATTTAGAAGAAATATTTTATTCCCCATAATGAAAGTACAGAGAGGTGAATACAAACCTGCTACTTCTATTTTTTTAGAGCTCCTCAGAAACCAGGGAGTGTCCCAAACCCGAAGTGTCACTATGCACCAGTTCTGATTTTATCAATGTATAGTTTGCAAACCCTTTAAACTCAACCTGACTCAGAGCAACCTATTAAGGATGGGAGCGCCAATATTCTGATTTTGCAAATAAAAACCTGCAGCGGGAACCTGAATTATTACCTTAAAATTACAGTTTATTAAGGATGCAAACTTCTAGTCTTTTCAGGTTATACTGGGCCATAAAGGCAATGTAGCAGTGTGATAAAATCACAGCTTTTAGGGTCCTAAAGATCTAGGTTTGGATCCTTCCGTTGGTCACATACCAGCTGAATCACAGTGAGCAATTTGCTTCATCTCCGTAGATGGGGGCAATGTTTAGTCTGAGCAATTATTAGTCATGTGATGTCATCATGTATCAGTTGGGTGAAAAATGACCTGGAGCCACCAGAGGGAATCCCTGAGAAATCCGCTAAGGGTTTTCTTTAGCTCCTGAAGCTAGAGGGTCAGGCATGAAACAAAACATTAATCTGGTGACAGTACCCTTTTGCATTCAAGTCGCTTTTTAGCCTCCCTGGCTCTGGTTTCTTTAGAAGGCACTGGAAAGACAGCAGTACTTAGCTGTATCCATCAGGCGGGGTGTTCAGAGCATACAACCCCACATCAGAGTGCTTTAAAACAGCCAGGATGTCTTTCTTATTCAGGTCCATGTGGGTTGGCCCGCAGCCCTTCCCGTCATTCTCGTATGAGAACCTGAGGTGTGGACCCATCTGGAGGGTCCCAGCCAGGGGAAGGGGTCCTAGTGAATCACACACGCCTTGTCCCCCGAAGGGACACACACCTGTCCGCTCACCTTTCAGGGACAAGGCAGGTCACTTCCCCTGCCTGGTTCATGGGGTCGGGAAAACGCAAGGCAGGAAGGGGTCTGTGGACCGGGGGAGGGGGGGTTGGAATGTGGAGAAGCACCCTCAGGAGCACCTGGCCCATCAGCACCGTCGGGGCGGAAGCTGCTCGGTGCCCCGCGACGACCCAGCCGCCTGGATTGTCAGCCTGGCATCGGCTGCAGGCTTCCCAGGCACGCAGGCCTGCAGCCTCCTGCGCTTGTGGGTGCATGCTCCTCAGGGGGGGGTGCTGAAATGAAACCCGTGTCTGCGAACCCGGCTGAGCCCTGAGCGGCGCGCTGGACGTGCCTGGGTGTGCTGCATGGACGTGGCACCCGCGGCAGGTGCCCAGGCCTCCCCCCTCTCCCGCAGACCTCTCTCCCCAGGTCTCCTCCCCCAGGCCTTCTGCCTCCCTCCACCGCCCCCTCCCCCGGGCCTCCCCCAGGCCTCCTTCCCCCTGAGGCCTCCCCCACAAGCCTCCAGGCTTCCCGGGGGCCTCTCTGCTCAGGCACTGGGTTTACATAACTGTTCGTGTTGCTTCTGAACCATGGGAATGGCCCTAATGACTTCTCCCCTGCTCTTAGAATCCCTGTGTTGTCTTCTGTGTGCAGCCCCAGTGTTGTTTTGATTGTCACGGATTATGAATTGCTAAAGCACTGGAACCTCTGGTCCCAGAAGACCGTCCGGGGGTGGGGGTAGTCCAGGGAGCTGCCTGAAGGCTGCACTCGGTCAGGAGGGGAAAGGGAGGGGATCCCTGGGTGGCGCAGCGGTTTGGCGCCTGCCTTTGGCCCAGGGCGCGATCCTGGAGACCTGGGATCGAATCCCACGTCGGGCTCCCGGTGCATGGAGCCTGCTTCTCCCTCTGCCTGTGTCTCTGCCTCTCTCTCTCTCTGTGTGTGTGTGTGACTATCATAAATAAATAAAAATTAAAAAAAAAATGTTTAAAAAAAAAAAAAAAAAAAAAAAAAAAAAAAAAAAGGAGGGGAAAGGGATGGCTTCCTGTCACATAACACAGTTGGACCCTTTCATCAGCTATTTCCCAAATTCGCAAGAGTTTGCATCGTGCACCTGGTGTCCAGCTAGTTAGCCAGTCGGCCTTTTTGAAATCACGAAGTCACTTCAGCTCTAGGGGTGGAATATAAAATCCACGGGCTGTGATTTTGCACAAGGAGCTCTATCACGTAGTTGACTGAGCCAAGTTTTAAATTCATAGCTGTAGCTCTCAAACTGATCTTGATGTAACAACAGAGTAATATGACTTTTGAGTGAAAAAGCAGTGTTTACCGAGCTGTGCTGCACGAGCTGGAAGAAATCAAAGTCTAGATGCTACGTGATCTTCTATTGGGGGTATTTGTTGTTAGACGAGCCAACTGGGGACTGTGCTTAGACCGTAGGGTGAACTCTTTTCCATATGGCTTTTCTGGGTATTTTCCCCATGTGTGCATTTTTTCCAGTGTGCCTCTGGCTACGCAGGGGCATTTCTGCGGCCCGACCAGTGGACGGTCGACGGCTGTGCCTCACCTGGCTGCCGCTCTCCAGCTGTGCCCGCACGGAGACATATGAAATAGATTTTTCAAATAAATGAGATTGCTTATCACACTGGGTTTTTTATATTGGGTTGATATACTTACTGAACATGTCTTCCTGTCATTAAATGTCTGTCTACGGGGATCCCCGGATGGCTCAGTGGTTCGGCGCCTGCCTTTGGCCCAGGGCGTGATCCTGGGGTCCTGGGATCGAGTCCCGCATCGGGCTCTGGGCATGGAGCCTGCTTCTCCCTCTGCCTGTGTCTCTGCCCCTCTCTCTCTCTATCATGAGTAAATAAATCTTTAAAAAAAAATGTCTGTCTACATTTTGGGGATAACCGCCAGTGTCCATCGCCGTGAGGGTGCCATAACTGGTGGGTGGGGTCGCTGTGTTAATACAGTCGAGAGGAGAAGAAGGTACATGCTGCTGAATTACCCCCTAAAAAGAGAGAAAACCCCTCCATATAAACATTGCTAACTAATAAAAAACCTTTTGCTGGCATTTCCTTAGTTTGTACCGATGACGCTTTAGGGGAAAAAAAATCTTGAAGCCAGTTGGGTCTAAAATATTCTCCAATCCGATTAGGGTGCCAGGTCCTCCTTAAGTGCCTTTCCTTAGTTTGGGTCACGTGCGTAGCGGCATGGCGATGAGTACGCATCAAGGTGGCAGGATGCGAAGGCAACTAAATAGATGGAGTGACGCCACCGTCGCTTGCTTTTTGGGATAATCGATCTCTATTTTATTTCTGCGTCCAGTACTATAGTTTTGGGTAGTTTCAGGGTTTTTCTGTGTGTTTTTTTTGAGGCATTTGTTTATTTCTCATATACAACTTTGACGATTTTTACAGAAATGGGTTCCTACAAAGGTCAGATACGGAACTCACTGTGTCATCACCAGCAATGGTGCGGTGCTGAGGACGTGGCACCGCGCTCTGCAATTCAGAGATGCGTACGATCTCCTTCTTTAAATGACATTTTTTTCCTTTAAATGAAAGACTTTGTTGTTGCTTTAAATAACGTATTATTTCCTCTCTGCAGTTTATATTCATAAGCACAAATTCTTCCATCTTCCCCTCATCTCCTTGTTTTCTCTCGACACTTGCTGTCACGCCTCCCCCTCCCCCTTATCCTATTATTGCGCAGTGTGATTTGGGATAAAAATCACGTTCCTGGAGCTGAGCGGGTCTGGATGTGAAGCCCTGCTCTCTCTCCCATTTCCTGGCTGTGCGACATGAAGCAAATTACTTACCCTCTCTGAGTCTCAGTGAAGCGGTTTTCCTCCCTCACCGAATTTTTCTGAAAATCAAGGACAACGGTGTGTATTTAGTTCCTAATGAGACATCACAGCTCCGTAAACACTACCTCCTCTCTTATTTCTGATTTTTCATTCTTCCTTCACAATTTTCATCCTTTTCCCCCCAAAGCCTCCAGATGAATAAGTTGAGCTTCTTGACTGTTCTCTTGGAAAAGAGTCAAACTTTTTTCTTTCCCTCTGGAAAAGATGAAAGTCCTCCTCTCTGGCATTTTTTCCTATTTTTCCCCCTTTTGCTGTGATTCTTCATCTTCTGAGAGTCTGGTGACTCTAGAGTATTACGATCTTTGAGGTTTTGATTGTGGCTTTGACAAAAATCGCTTTGCTTGTGAGAGCCTTGCCACCATCTTCAAAAAGTCACCATTTTTTAAATAATAATAAATTTATTTTTTATTGGTGTTCAATTTGCCGACATATAGAATAACACCCAGTGCTCATCCCGTCAAGTGCCCCCCTCAGTGCCCGTCACCCAGTCACCCCCACCCCCCGCCCTCCTCCCCTTCCACCACCCCTAGTTCATTTCCCAGAGTTAGGAGTCTTTATGTTCTGTCTCCCTCCCTGATATTTCCACCCATTTCTTCTCCCTTCCCTTCTATTCCCTTTCACTATTATCTATATTCCCCAAGTGAATGAGACCATATAATGTTTGTCCTTCTCCGATTGACTTATTTCCCGTTTACCTAATATTTACTTTGGTCTCAGTAAGGTTGCAGAGCTTCGGCGAGTCAACTCCAGCCCTTTCCAATCGGAGTGAATCCTACAATGACCTTTTACGCAGCACAGGGTCCTCT
Source organism: Vulpes lagopus (assembly GCF_018345385.1). Lineage (NCBI taxonomy): Eukaryota > Metazoa > Chordata > Mammalia > Carnivora > Canidae > Vulpes > Vulpes lagopus. The sequence goes on from NC_054825.1 coordinate 126,118,359, forward strand.
GCTGCTTTATGAGGTTAGGCGGGGCTGGGCTGGGCTGTGATCATGATGGTGGTGACGACTTGTGGTAGAGTAAGTCTCGGGGAGTTCACCACCGACTTCCGTGTGCTGCTTGGGGATTGCTGATAGGAAGCTATGCTTCTTAGGTCTAAACCCCCAACCAGCCCGAATTCCTGCAGGTCCATCCATGCCGTCCTAGTGGCCGCCTTCCCTCTATTTCCTCTGCTGGGAGTTCCTCTCTGCTCCTCTTCTTCCCTTGGTCATGAAACCTCTCCTGCCCGTTCGCTGCCCTGACCCGCACACTCCGAGGTCACTGTCTCCTCTGGGCCTTGTGTGTCCACCAACACTCCCGTCGCTGTGCCTAGACTGCGTCTTAGCACCGGCTTGTCGGCCCGATGACAGCACAGGGGATGGCACACTCACCGCTGAGCTTTGGCGCATAGTTGGTGCTCAACGAGTCTGCACCGAGTGCAGAAATAAATAAACATCACAAGCACGGCTCCTCAGATCAAGGGACGTAGAAGCTTGAAATCATTGTAAGTGGTGATCGGAATGAAAACCAGCCCCCCCCCCCACCAAAAAAAAGAAAAAGAAAAAGAAAAGCAGCCCAAGCAGCGCTAAATAGAAATGCGAGATTCCCTGCTTCCCAGAGTGAACGAGGAATTTGAATAAATGATCAACATCATTCTGGAAGAATTAGGACTGTGCTTTGATTTGTTTAATTACTTGGCTTCGTTATCTTACGTGGATTTAGGAACAAAGAAGAATCCTCGTCATCATTTCCAAAGCAATAAAAAAAAAATAGCCCAGACGCCCTCTAAATAGGTGGTTGGAAGCGAAGGATGCTGAAGCCTGAACAAGCCCAGCCATTGCTTCCACCATCTACGTAATTTTCCTTTTGGAGATCAGCCAGTTCGGAGGTAATCAGGTGGCCCCAGGGGTTGTAGGGTCGGAGCTTGCTTCGGCAGAGCTGCAGAGCTGCAGAGCACTGCCCTACACACGACCGATATATCGTCTTGGACTCTTGGCCCATCGCCGGGAGGGGGCAGCTACGCAGCTGTGTGTCGGGCCGCGGTGCTACAGCCTGCTCCCCACGGCTGTGAGGCTCTCATGGGCCAACGTGTTAATAAGCCAGCAAACGTCTGATTCACCTTCAAAAGGCTACGGGTAAAATCCATGGTTTGGCAGGCAGCTGCGGCAAACCTAAGAAATACTTAGAATTTTATTTATTTATTTTTATTTTTTTTAATACTTAGAATTTTAAAGCAAGTTTTGTCTGTGGGCTGGATGTCATTGACGATCAAAAACCTGAACCAATGCTGCGTATTTGTTTAAAAAGCATACACATCAAAAACTCGTCCTTATAATCCCATTAGTCTTTCATTTTGATGATAAGCATCGAGATCGAAGGCATTTTTAAAACTCAGATTGAAGTCGCACGTGAGTTTATTTTTATTTTTATTTTTTTTAAAGATTTTATTTATTCATTCATGATAGACATAGAAAGAGAGAGAGAGAGAGAGAGAGAGAGGCAGAGACCCAGGCAGAGGGAGAAGCAGGCTCCATGCAGGGAGCCCGACGTGGGACTGGATCCCGGGGCCCGGGGTCATGCCTTGGGCCAAAGGCAGGTGTCAAACTGCTGAGCCCCCCCCCCCCCCCAGGGATCCCCACGCACAGTTTAGAGGCCGGCTCAACCTTGGCCTAAACTCAACTTCCATAAGCCCCGGGATGGGATGCCGGTGCCTGAAGGAAAGTTCCTCGTGACTGTGTTTGTCTCCATTCAGATGAACCGGGGGGCATGCACGGGGGCCCTTGGGCACAAGGCGCCAGGCCCTGCCACCCGCCCGCCAGGCCACGGCCAGAGCAGAGCCTTGCCCTGCCGACGACTCGTGCCCACGTGGACTGCCTGGCTCCCCTGTCCCCGCGCGCCCATCCCCTGGACCCCTGCAAGGCTTTCTCAAGGCTGTGGTCGTGGAAGTGAAGTGGGGGAGGAGGAGGGCGACTTTGCAAGTCACCCCCAGGAATGGACATAGTCAACCCTTCTTTTCCTTTTCCGTCAACGAGTGAACGAAGGCGCAGCTTTCTTTCGAAATTGCGTCAGGCCGCGTGCCTCTCTTTCCTGTCGGGTTGCTCTTTGCCTCTGCTTCCTGGACATTTGTATTTTTTTTTCTTCTGTGGCTGGATGAGGAATCTCTTTTGTCCCTTTTCCCCTCGGATTGCTGTCTCCTGTGGAAGTTAGCAGTGAGGCAGGCCGCGATCTGGGGTCACAGACAGCTGAGGCTGAAGCTGTCCCAGGCAGGGCCCCCACACACCCCACCCGTGGAAAGCAGACATGTGCGTGTGTGGTGTGTTTAGAAACATGCTTCCCTCCGTCGCTGTTGTTAGATTAAGCCTCCCTCGAAATCATGTCCTGCGCTCTTTCCAGTTTGCTCTTCGATGCCTGAGATTGTGGGCAGTTTACCGTTCTTCTCGATTTTCCCCTCTCGGCCAATATATTCAGCCAGAGTGTGTGGACGACCTGGTAAGCCCCGCAGGCCCAGCAGGAGGATTCCTGACCTTGCATGACCATTTTTTTTTTTAAAGAAGTTCTGGAAAGAAGGAAGCATTTTTAAGAAAACAGATAGAACTGATTCATGGTTTCTGATAGTTTGTGTTGCGTTAGTATTCCATAATTTTCTGCCCCGGAACATGGTTCACCTTCTCTTCCTCCACTGAACTCACTTTTCCTTCTTCCTTCATTTCTATCTTTTGACCTTCCCCCTTCCCTCCATGTCCTCCGGTGGTGGGACCGGGGGTGCTCCCTTTAAACCCAGGAGCCAGGCAGGGAGGGCCACATACACCCCCCACTTTGTCCTGGTTTACCTACCTCCTCCAGGTCCTCGGTGGTACAGTTAGAAAATGCCGATTGTGGGTTTGAAATTGGGAGAGGGGGGCACCTGGGTGGCTCAGGGGTCAAGCATCTGCCTTTGGCTCAGGGCCTGACCCTGGGGCCCCAGGATTGAATCCTGCATCAGGCTCCCCACAGGGAGCCTGCTTCTCCCTCTGCCTGTGTCTCTGCCTCTCTCTCTGGGTCTCTCATGAATAAATAAATAAAATCTTTTAAAAAATTGGGAAAGAGGAGGCAAAGATATATCTGGATGATATCATTGTCCTTCTAGGACACGTAAGAGAATGAACTAAAAATTTATTTTATTAACAGTCAACAAGCTCAGTTAAGGCAGCTTAGTAAATTAATGCACAAAAGTCAACAGCCTTCCTACAGCCAAATGACAACCACTTGAAGATGGAAATGATAGGGACAGAAAACTCCGCTTTACATCAAAACCCAGTGACCCAAGAAAGAAAAGAGTAAGAAGAAGTGAGAAACATCTATGTTGAAAAAAAAAGAAAGAAAGAAAGAAAGAAAGAAGAAAGAAAAGAAAAGAAAAGAAAAAAGAAAAGAAAGAAATGAAACGAAACTATGGCATAAAGCTTTTAGTGAAATGCTACTGTGGTACAACAGTGTCCGTCCTCCCCATATGTATGTAGAGATCTGGTGTGATCACAATAAAATTGCCAGGTTTTTAAAGCTCAAATTCTGAAGTTCACAGGCAACATAAAATGTGTAAGCATAGCAAGAAATTTTTGACGCAGGAGAATGAGAATAAACTAATCTTATCAGGTGTCCAGGTATGTATTATCATATTAGTTTCGTTCAGGCAAATTAGTAGATTAATGGAACAGAATGGGCAATCTTAATATTGACCAAAATGGGTATGAGATTTGGTACATAGTACGACTATAAGAAATTAATATACAATGAAAGTATTTCGAAGCAAAGGAGGAGAGGTTTCCTATGAACACGTTAGAGCCCTACCTGTATTCTTACACACACACACACACATCCAGATACACAAGAAAATGAAAATGTAAGAGAATTAGAACATGAAATTTTGGGGGGAAAAAATGAGGGAATTTTTTTTTCAAGATTTCTTTATCTGAGAGAGAGAGAGAGAGAGAGAGAGAGTGCACGCGCACACATGCGATCACAAGGGGGAAGGGCAGAGAGAGAGGCAGAGAGACTCCTAAGCAGACCCTGCACTGGGTGTGAATCCTACTGGAAGGCCCAATCCTACGACCCGAGACCACGACCTGAGCCAAAACCCAGAGTCGGATGCCCAACCCCCTGTGCCACCCAGGTGCCCCCACATGGAAGAACTTTTAACATGACCTTCCAATGAAGAAGAGCTTTCTAATGATTCTGGGAAGCCATCAACCAACATAAGGCTGGCTACATAGAATTGAAATTTTCTGTTCGATAAAGGATACAATAAAAACGGAAGCCAAAACGTAAATATGTGTGCCAGGCATATCACTACCAGAGAGCTGATTTCTTTCATATGTAAAGAGTTCTCATAGATCAATTCTAAGACACCAAGTGAGAAAACCTCCTTCCCACTTCTCAAAAAGCTGCAAAAACACAACACTCGGCTGACCTCTAGGAGGGGGAAACTAGGGAAACCGGTTTCACTTACTGTATTGCTGGATTTTTCCCTTGCACAGAGAAGGGAGAGAAGAGGAGGGGAGGGGAGCCGAGGGGAAGGGAGGTGAAAAGGACAGATGGGCTGACCAACACTGGTTTTATTTTTTCATTTTTTTAATTTTTTGATACATGGATGCAAATTCTTATTTTTTATTTATTTTTTTGTCAATTTATTTTTTATTGGTGTTCAATTTGCCAACATATAGAATAACGCCCACTGTTCATCCCATCAAGTGCCCCCCTCAGTGCCTGTCACCCCAGTCACCCCCAACACTGGTTTTAAATTGGAACTGTAAAAATCTATTTCCTCGATTCACCTTGCTGCCCCTAAGCTGCGCAAGAAGGAGAAAAGACGAGGTAAACGAAAATAGAAATAGTCACATGCGTCCCCACTGCCTCCTCTGCCAGAATTTCTCTAAAGACTATGTTCCTTATGCTGAAGGACTCGTGTGTTTCATTCTTTTTTATTTTTTTAAATTTTTTTTGTGTGTGTTTCATTCTTTTCTGTGACTGGTGAAGGCTTTGGCCTTGGCCTCTCCCGCGAGGCCACCCCTTCCCCCCTTGCCTGAAGGGCAATCCTACTCAGGTCGCACTTCTGAGGGAAAAGAAATTCCCCAGTGGAAACGATGAGGTCTGACTTATTGCCTAACGTATTTCTGGGCTTTTACAAATGCTTCATGGCAGCCTCGAGCTACCATGGTTTGGAAAACTTTATGAGAAATTCGATGGATGGTGTGTTACTGTGGATTAAAAGATGGCACAGCTATTTGCTAATCTAGATGGTGCTTTTGCTCTGGAGGGAAATGGTCCCTAATTTGCAGCAGAGAAGAAAGTGGGATGTTCGGGCCCCGTCACAGTACTGACCCAGCGGCGCTGCACACACACCTGGTGGGCTGACATAGGATGTTTGCTAGAAAGTGGGGCCAAGGAGAACTGAGACTTGCTACCGGGTTTCGGCCTTCCCCCTTGTCCTATGGGACAGTCACCAGCGTGTTTGGGGCTTCTTGGGGTTTTTAAGTCACTGGAAAGGGTGTGATTACTGGAGCCTCACTTACCAGTGTTGTCTCCAGAAGCCTTGTCACCGTACCCTTAAGTGATGTGACCGCCGGTGTTTCTCTGCAGGGGAGAGGTCTGTATACCAAGTCCAGCCCGTGGTTTTCAGTGTTTCAGCTCTTCATCTCAGCTAATCTGCATTTTCGTAAACCTGTGACTTCTTTAACGGTAGCTTCTGTGCATCGATTTCAAGTCGGCTTCCTGCCCGGAAACGCAGTGAGCGAGCGGGAAGGGTGGCTACGTTGTGAGAGCTTGTCCTGACTTGAAGAATGAGGGTACAAGGCAGGAAGCATTATTTCTACTTTGGGGGAAATAGGCTTCTAATTTCTTTTGTTCCTGCGGAAAATGTCTCCCACTGGGTCTCAGCAGGGTTTTTTTCCAACAGCTCATTACAGATCTGTTATTTGGCCTCCTGAAGACTTTTGCGTTCTGCGAGCTTCGTGGCTCTTAGTCCTGGGAGAGCAGTTGTTTCTTGTCATTGTTACACAGTCTATAATTGGTTTGGGCCCTAATTGTACAGTTTGTCAGGCTGGTGGGTTTTGAAGGCGTCAGTAACAAAGAACACATAGGATTTCCCAGCGCATCCTCTGTTCCTAGCGTTTTCCACATGCATAGGATATCCTTGACCGTAACGTGGTGTTTTCTATCTAATGACTCGAGTATCATTTGCTAATTATAAAGAATTCTCTATTTCCCTGTAGTTCCAGCCCTCATGCAGATGTAGAATTATGCTGAATATTAGGATGCCCTTCTCCAAGGCAGACCAGCACAGGTCATCACATGTACATAAAATCGCAGCTTAAACCTCTTGTCACAAAATTAACATTTTGCAATGTTCGCTTTATATCACCCTTATGGCAAATTCTCTAGTCCCCATATCCCCAAGCCCCATATTCCTCCCGAGAGTCCCAATGGAAGCAGAATGGTGCTTGCAGAATTGATCAGATCCCGCTGCCTTTGGTTCACCTGCATCATTAAGATAGGTCAAAACATCAGATGAACTTAATTCTTGTAATTGCTTGTATTTTTTTGGTCGTACGACAGGTCTCTGAATCTGAAGAACTAGAACTAGGAGGAGGGCATGCTTTATATTCTTTCTATAATCCCCCACTTGCCTCTCTCTTATATAAACACAGCTCTTCCTAGTAACTACCAAATTATTAACACTCCTGCCACTAAAATACAGTTTCCATTCAGATAGCTTTTGACTCTAAATCCCGTGCAAACCTGCAGTCATAATTCCCTCTCCACGTACAGTGAGCCGTTGTTAATTATTTCGCTTCGCATATTGGAGTGTGTGTTGGTTTGCCTAGCAGAGAAACGAAAGAGTGGATGGCACTGAGCAATGAAGAGCTAATAAAAATAGCTGCTGTTTTTTGAGGATTTACTATAGTCAACACTACAGTGAACTTTTCATAGATATTTCTTCATTTTATCCTTAACAGGGCCAGTGCTCTACATACTGAGCATTAAGGAAAGTTTTTGCCATTTGACTGATGGAGGAACTGAGATAGGAATTTAAAACACCTTGTCCAAGGGGCCCCTGGGTGGCTCAGTAGGTTGGGCGGCTGACTCCTGATGTCGGCTCAGGTCGTGATCGCAGTGTCATGAGATGCAGCCCTGTGTCGGGCTCTGCGCTCAGCGGGAGTCTGCTGGAGATGCTCCCCCTTTCTCTGTCCCTCCCCCTGCTCGTGCACCAGTGCTCTGCCTTTCTTTAACAAAATACATGAATCTTGGGGATCCCTGGGTGGCTCAGTGGTTTGGCACCTGCCTTAGGCCCAGGGCATGACCCCGGGTCCCAGGATCGAGTCCCACATCGGGCTCCCTGCATGGAGCCTGCTTCTCCCTCTGTCTGTGTCTCTGCCTCTCTCTCTCTCTCTATGTCTATCATGAATGAATAAATAAATCTTTAAAAAATAATAATAAATAAATATATAAATCTTAAAAAAAAATTGTCCAAGGCTGCCTGGCTATCAGGTTTCTGTGATTCCAGAGACAGTGTGCAAATCCATTATGCTATGTGCTAAGCAATGATTTCTACCCTATTCCTATTTTTTAAACTTTAATATGATTGAACTTATTAGTCACCCATAGGCATTTTCTCTTCCAACTCTGGTAAAGATGTAGATTAAAAATCCCAGTCTGAAAATTTAAAATGTCTCTCCTGGGAAGAACAGAAAATATTTCTGTCACATTTGTGGATACCACATGGGGTTTTTATATAATGTTTTTGTTTGGTCCTGAAGGCACAGATTAACTTTCACTTCCTTTTGGCAGATAGCCTCACATTCTGGTGCATTTTTAAGCCTTGAGATAAGAATAAAAATTCAAACAGAGAAGTAAGACAATATCAAATATATTTAGGATAATAAGCATACTGCGGTTGAGTGGATAGAGAGAAATCCTGGTGCAAGGGCCTTTGTGAAAGAGTGAAGAACAGCAGTGAGTTAGAATCTGCTTCTTGGCAAAATCCTACGGCTGCGTCTCCACTGCCCTGCTGCCGCTGCCTCTCCAAAGCCTCCGGATTACTCCAGATAGTGGGGAAGAGCGTCCTCAAGTCCATCATCACAGCAAGTAGGTGATTTCATTTTAGGTGCTTTCCTGCTCTCGACCGGACTCCATGCTCCTGGAAGTCAGGACGAGCTGTGAACCGTGCCCCTGGCCTCCAGCACGTGCCAGTCATGCCCTGGCATCCCTCACATCAAGTCATAGTCAACAGATCAACTTGTTGGGCATCTGTCGCGTTCCCGGCGCCGTGCGAGGCCCAGGGGTAGCAGGAAAAACAACAGGAAGAGGAATATGTAACCAAGAATGAACGCTGGCCTGCGAGTCTGAAAACTTGAAATCCAGTCCTATTCTTTCTGCTTCTCCGTTGTTGGATCTGGGACAGCATTCCTGGTCCTCAGTTGCTTAAAAGGAATGTCTGATTCAAAGACTTCTAACGTCCCTCGACTCTGCAAGTGCACGTACTTACCATGTCCGAGGGGAGTGTGCGAATGCATCTGGAACCGCATCTGCTGAGCGGGAGTCTCACGGCGTGGTCAGGGCAGGAGGTCACGTGGTCGCAAGAGGATACAGGGTACAGGAATGGGCGTCCGTGAGGGCAGGAGTCCCACGTGTGGGTGAATGCCATGGAGAGCCGGGTCCACAGGGTGCGTAAGCTCGTGATGGGAGTGACTGGCCACAGCAGCAACTTCAAAAACGATTGGCTGAGCAAGAGTAGGGAGGTGAGGCCTGATGGTGAGGCCAGTGGTGTGGTACTGACACGATATGCAAGGCAGAGATCTGCTCAGGCCGGAGCAAGCGCTTACAGCCAAGCCGGAGGTGTCAGGTGAGCACGGCCCAGAGGGCAGAGGTGCCCCAGGTAGGCAAGCGGACAAGAATGGGGCATGCGAGCGAGTGCAAGAGGCTGCACCTGTGGTGGAAAGGTAGCTATGGGGCCTGAGTCCCTGTTGATGACACTGACGTGCCTCATGAGCAGGTAAGAAGGTGCAGGCCAGACACAGCCCAGCACAAATCTGCTTGACGGGGGGGCGGGGGGGGGAAGGGGGGGGGGAAGAAGGGTGAGTGTGGGTCGCAAGCTGCTAATTGGGGCAGGGACAGCTAGCAGCACGTGGCTTATTCACGAGCACTGGGAATGGCAGATAGGCTGACTGATATGCAGCCAAAAGTTAACCCAAACTAATTTTTAAAAAAAATTTTTGGCTGTCAACAGATGCTTATTTTCATGCATGTCTTGACGACATCATGATTCCTCTCTGGAGAACATGGAAGGAGACTGTGGCTGACCCTCTAGCTAGGTTGAGGTATAACTCGTCGAAAGGCCTCCTCAAAAAGACAGTTGCTGATCATTATATTCTTCTGGCCAGAAAACCGATGTTGAGTCTTCCACTAGACGCGTAAGCCCAGGTGTCAGTGTTTACCGTTACATGAGTGAATATCTACACAGACTAACACCCCCCCCCCCTTAGGAGGAGGCCCCTACTGGAGTATCCCAGCATGTCCTCCAATTCCAAAGGTTTAGGGAAAGCTGTGGATCCAGAGAGATTGGGAAGCACAGACTCTGTGCCCAAGTTAGCAGAACGAAAATTCAGTGTAGTAGCAAAATTCTTCACTTGGATGGTTAAGGAAATAAGTCCTATCCCTGCCCCGGGATGGTAGGAGCACACATACAGTGATAAAAGTGTAGGATGGAGAGGATGTGGCTTTTTAGCATACATTTAAAAAAAGAAAGATTTAGGCTGCTTTCACATGGACCGAACACCGTAGACCAGACTGATGTTGCAGGGCGGGGGTGCAGGGGCCCAGGCCCAGATGCCCCCCACCGGGCTTGCAGTTCCACCAGCATCTTCATGGGGGTCGCAATGTCGGTCCCTCATTACGGCATCGGCCTATGAGTTGAGGTCGATCCTCCTAAGCTATGACAGTGGTATTTGTGTCTTCCTCCAGCCCCGTCAGGTGTGAATGGGATAGTCAAGCACCTGGGAGGGACCCTTGCTATCTTCCAAGACCCGGGCCTTCCTTCCCTTTCTCCTCGCGCGTGGCCTGGCTCCCTCCCTCCACGCTGAGCCGGGTGCTCGGGGGTGCTCGGCGCAGACCAGGGCTCTCTTCTCCAGCCTCGCTTTCCCTTGACCTTCCTTGTCCCAAATACTATTCATTCGGCTTCTCACTGTGATGAGAATCAGAAAGCTTCCACCTGCCGGAAGCTGCTGCAAAGGTCCTCCACGATAAACCTTTGGTTCTAGGGGCGTTAATTCTGTTTTATGGAGATAGACTAGCTCTTTACAGTGGAGGTTCAAGTTCTTTGAAGCAGTGACTGTGTTTAAGCACCTTTGCCTTCCTGTCGGGGTCAGTCTGGGCCCAGTCACCACAGCGGCTCACAAAGGAAGACACGGGCACCCGCCCGGAGCTGCGTGCCCCCTCGGGGTCTGGCCAGAGCAGGTTGAAAAAGCCAGGGGGTCCTTTCATCTCCCCCCCTCCCTGTTCTTTATTTCTGACCTCGGCCCGGACTCTCCTCCTTCCAGTTGCGTTTTCACACGTCGACTAGCCCTGCATGCTTGCTCTCAAGGCCCACTCCCCGTCACTCTGTCCTGCCTTCTGATCCTCATCCGTCTTTCTCAAATGTGGTTTTCTCTTCCAGCCGCCTCTCCTCCGTGGGCCTCGGGAATGGAGAGGGCAAGATAGCGGGAATGTCTTAACCACTGGAGGTGGGCATGGGCTCCGTGGAATGTGATCCACCATGGAGGCTTTCAACCCCCGATGGAAAAGTCCGTGCCTTTGTCTTCATTCTGTTTAGAAGGATGGCAAACTAAATCCTCGTCCCGCCACACGGAAATAACGGAGTTAGATGGCTTCTATCTTATCAAATTATTTTATTCAAACATTCAGAACTGTTTGGGGATCGAGACAACCTAGGTTGACTAAGCTTCGAGGTAGCCAAGGTCCGGGAGAGGTTCTGAACCGCAGTAGGAGGCCTAGCTGACTTTCCTAGGCTCGTGCTGTGTGTTACGGGATAGTTGGTCCTTTCGACATTAAACTCTTTTCCTCCTAGTTATAGTTGCGGCCAAGGCTGGATTTACTCAGCTGCTTGTTCAGCTAGCTCAACGTGTGGATGCATTCCACGACCCCGCTTATTTAAACAGAGCTCAGAAATCATAAATAGCAATTCAAAAGGAGAGCTTGATTTCACAAGCTGAGATCTGAAACCCTCTCAAAAATTTGCCAGAGACCCTGTGAGTCCTAAAATATCCTCCGTTTCCTCCCAGCCAGCGCTGGCAGCTGGAGAACTGTTCTTACAAATAATGACAAATATTTTACCAACTCACAACATGTTGCTTTCTGTTTTGGTATTAATTTTGTTTGTTCATTATTTTTGACTGGGGAAGTCAGTGTGGTGTGACATGATGGTCATCCAACAAATCCCAGGAAAAGAATTACTCTCATTTTGAACGTTTTAGCGTGTGTTTCTTGAACAGTGGCTCCACGCAAGCTATTATATTGAATGTTTTTGGTGATGAAAATATGAATTGAACTTGATGTTTGACCACAAGAATTGAAAGAACTGAGACGTTATAATACAGCCAGTGCTGTGGAAAACTTGCTAAAATGCACTGAGAAATGAGGGCTCGGGTGGGATTTGCTGAGTGAGTCAAAGAAAGCTTTTAAGGGAAGTGGGACACGAGCTTCGATGACCAGCCTGTGCTAATATGTGAAATGGGGCATAGACGGTGAGGAAGGGGCATCTAGACGAACGAAACCTTATTAACAAAGTCTCAAAAATAGTACAGTATGAAGTACAGGGCACTTTGTTAGGTTTTAGTTTTATGTAAATGAAAGAGAACAGTTAGAGATAAAGCTAAATCCCCTGGGTCTGAAATCCCGCATTTAATGCTGGTAGGTAATGGGGAATGTTTTATCCATTATTCCACTCTTTAAACAATTTCAGAGTTGTGTTTGAGGATAATGAATCACATAATTAATCTGTCCTCAGCTTATAAGCTTGACTGTGGAAGAGAAAGAGAATTGGAGTTTGGAAGGCTGGCTGGGAGGTTATTACAATGGTCTAGTGACAGGTACCCAGAGCGGCCTGGGCTGGGCGGGGTAGGATTGGAGTGGGCAGTAGAAAGGAGAGACGTCAGGGAGTGAACATTTCTCAGATTTAGAACCTGATCAGCAGATGAGAGAAAGGAGAAAGGAAGGAGTTAAAGATAATTATGAAGCGTCAACCCGAAGAAGCGACACTGTGAGGGAAGTGAGACAAGTCAAGCCATACGGAGGGAGGGTGAACTCAGCTGTGTGAGCGGTGTGTGGACGTACATGCGCTGCCCTGGGAACCCTGGCTACGGCCTGCAGTACGGGCTTGGGATGCGTTAGCACAGACGTGATGGCGGCAGGTGTAGGAGCGGGTATGAAGGCCAAGAGGGGATATAAAGAGAAGATGGCCAAAGGTCGGCCTCGTGGGGGCAGGCGGTCTAGTTGTAGGGGAGGGAAGATGAACCACAATGAAAGTAGTCAGTGAGGGCAGGAAAGAGCCCGACTTAGGATCATAGGAGACTGGAAAAGAGTGAGTTTCAAAGAAGCAGGGGTCCGAGTGTTCATGGACACAGAGAAATAAGGAGGCTGAGAACAGATCGGGAGAAACGAAGTGTGATAGGCGAGAGCTCACTGGTGACTTCCACAAGAGTGGATGTTAAACTGTGATTTGTTGGAATGTGTTCTCTTTGTAAGTCTAGGGTTTGATGGTTTGGGGTCTATTAAGTGTTCTGGATTTTCCCATTTCTTTGAGATAACACAGATAATGAAAGACGGCATGCGTGTGTGTGTGTGTGTGTGTGTGTGTGTGTGTGTGTGTGTGGAGGGGGTGCCTTGTGATCAGGGACTGTTTTATATAAATGATGAGATTATTTAAATAAACTATACCTTGAGCTCATGTTTCATTAACAACCCAGAAATTAATTCAGCCGATAAAGGAAATCCCCAGAATTTTACGCTATTCAATAGACAAAACTTCTACCCAAACTACATCAGGTAAAGAGATACTCCACTGCCCCTTTTCATTAAATGAAACAGCAAACAATAAAAACATATAAACAATTGCTGAACTGGTGAGCATGTCCCAGAACAGCTAAGATGATCATCTTTTCTCTTTCTTTTCAGAACAGAAGGCTGAGCTATGATAGCAACCGGGGGAGTGATAACAGGCCTGGCCGCCTTGAAAAGGCAAGACTCGGCGAGATCGCAGCACCACGTCAGCCTCAGCCCGGCACCTGCTGCCCAAGACAAGAAACCGGCCCGGCGTCGGCCTCAGGCCGACGTCGTAGTGGTGCGGGGCAAAATCCGGCTTTATTCCCCATCTGGGTTTTTCCTCATTTTAGGAGTGCTCATCTCCATTGTAGGAATCGCAATGGCAGTCCTTGGATACTGGCCCCAAAAAGAACATTTCATCGATGCCGAGACAACACTGTCAACCAACGAGACCCAGGTCATTCGGAACCAGGGTGGCGTGGTGGTCCGTTTCTTTGAGCAGCATTTGCATTCTGATAAGATGAAAATGCTCGGCCCTTTCACCATGGGGATTGGCATTTTCATTTTCATCTGTGCCAATGCCATTCTTCACGAGAACCGTGACAAAGAAACAAAAATCATACACATGAGGGACATCTATTCCACGGTCATCGATATCCACACGCTGAGGGTCAAGGAGCAGAAGCATATGAACGGCCTCTACACGGGTGTGATGGGAGACTCGGAGGTTAAACAGAATGGGAGCTCCTGCGCCTCGAGACTGGCAGCAAACACCATCGCGTCTTTCTCCGGCTTTAGGAGCAGTTTTCGGATGGACAGCTCTGTCGAGGAGGATGAGCTTGCGCTGAATGAAAATAAGAGTTTGGGACATCTCATGCCACCTTTGCTTTCTGACAGCTCTGTCTCCGTCTTTGGCCTCTACCCGCCTGCGTCCAAGACGACAGAGGACAAGATGGGTGGCCCCAAGAAGTGTGGAACCAAATCAATCGTGTCATCGTCCATCAGCGCTTTTACCTTGCCTGTGATCAAGCTTAACAACTGCGTCATTGACGAGCCCAGTATAGACCACATCACTGAGGCTGCGGACAACCTCAAGAGCAGGGCGAGGAACTTGTCCATGGACTCCCTGGTGCTCCCTCCTCCCGACGCCAGGGAGCCCTTCCAGCCGGTCGGCACGGCCTTCCCGAGGAATCATTCTGTTGGCGAGTCGCTGTCGAGCCAGTACAAGTCCTCTGTAGCCCTCGGACCTGGGGCTGGACAGTTCTTGTCTCCTGGGGCCGCGAGAAGACAGTTCGGGTCCAACACATCTTTACATTTGCTCTCATCACACTCAAAATCCTTAGACTTAGACCGGGGTGCTTCTACCCTAACTGTTCAGGCGGAGCAACGGAAACACCCAAGTTGGCCTCGGTTGGACCGAAGCAACAGCAAAGGCTACATGAAACTAGAGAATAAAGAGGACCCCGTGGAGAGGCTGCTTGTGCCCCAGGCTGCAATCAAAAAAGACTTTACCAACAAGGAGAAGCTCCTCATGATTTCCAGATCGCATAATAATTTGAGTTTTGAACATGATGAGTTTTTGAGTAACAACCTGAAGCGGGGAACTTCTGAAACCAGGTTTTAATGTTCAAAAATATATCGTTTTACAAGGCTATATATTTTAAAACTATTTTCACCAGTGTTTCCTTGTTAAAGTATAGGTTATAAGCCTTTTTATTAATCAAATGGTTTGTAGTGGGTTAGACCTGGCTGTTGTAATTCTGTGTGGGAGATGGCTGCTTATGTTTGGGTTGCTCATGGTTGCAGTTCTTTCTACGATCGCACATGGTTTAGTGTTTTCTCTTCCTTTGGAAGCATTATCTCTTTTATTGATATGAACACACCAGACTCCCATCTGAACTACAGCTCCCTTTTCTTTACTTTCAAGTTCTCGCGTTGATGGTCATCTGCATAGAATGAAGTGTCCGGTTCGGAAAGGGCAGGGTACCAATGTGTGGACCCACAGTACCAAATTTAGGCCCAAGACTCAAAATAAACTTATAGATGAACATGAGTACAAACCATAGGTGTGATTTTCTAAATGATTGCTTTTTTAAATTTTTTTTTTTTTTTTTTACAAAATCAGATAAATTATTTAAAAGGAAAAAGATCTAGTTTCTGTGTGAGCGAAATAATGTGAATTGGTGAAATTGGTTTAGCTCTATGTGAGCTAATTGATAGGAATTAAGTTGGTTGTGACTAGTTCCCTGAGCTCTGGGTAGGTATATCTTTTTTCAATGTTAGTTCTATTTTGGGGATATTTTATAAAAAACAAAAAACTAAAAACAAAAAAAAAAAACATGTATTCGAGAACCATGGCTGAGAATGCCAGGTATTCTTAGGGATAAATATCAAAATGCTATTAGCTATAACTTTAGATATTCAGAATCAGAATTTCTTTGCAACTAACTCAAAAAAGGAATGAGCCAATTTAGTTTGTAGGAATGCTATCTTGAAATAATTATATACATGAAGAAAATGTTGACTAGTCACAAAAATACACTATGGGTTAGTTAACAGTAACTAGGCTCAGAATCCCTCCTCGCCATCTCTTTTGTCATCCAGCATCCACGCATTCCCACATCCTTCTTTCCCCTCAACATTTTTTAGATCCTGTTCTTTGGGAAATAATCAGCTAACCTTGACATTTCTTTTTATCTTTGTGTATCACTAGCTTGGTGATTCAAGAAAATTTAATCCTTGACAAATGGCCTTGAAATTTACCTTGTGCTGGAAAGCCTTATGAAGACCCCAAAGACTTTCTTAGGGTGTAATACATTTTTGGAATTGTGGCTGTCAGTCACCGAAGATAATAAACACGAAAATGAATGTTTCCATCAGAAAATGTTCATGTTTTCCATTAAGGTAACATTTAATTGTAAGAACTGTTTAATGGAATACTCAGGAAATTTTACAGATTCTTCCCAATGCCTAAATGTTTCTGAGTGGCATCAGCATCAGTATCATTGCAGCTCTTGTGGAAAAGGAGAAGGAAAATACATCTCTGTCCGTAGCTCCCCACAATCCCACCTTGTGTTGGCATCCGAGCTTCCCTGAATTGAGTCAGTGTTACTTGTTAGAATACCAAGCTTGTGTATTGTTATAGAGTGAGCTCAATATTTTGCTATAAAGCATTGAATAAACTTCTGTTCTTAATAGAAATTTGTGTTCTGCCTACATTTGCTATTATTTTTAAATAAAATGTACAATTCTGTTTAAAGTACTGTTGTTCAAACTTTCAAGATGTAGTCTCCTGGAGGCACTTGATCCTCTAGGATGTGTATTGGGTTTTGTGGCTTTCTTATTTTGCTTCTATTAAAGAGCTGGGTCTCTCCACTTATTGAAAATAGACTATTTTCATATTTGTTCTCTTTGTGTGGTGATTAATTTTATGTGTCAACTTGACTGGACTAAGGGACGTCCAGATTTCTAGGTGTTTATGATGGTCTTTACAGAAGAGATTCGTATGTGAATCTATCAACTGATCACCAGTGCAGGTCGACATCATCTCACCTGTTGAGGGATTGAATAGAACAAAAACACAGAGGAAGGGCACATCTGTTCCCTGTGCTTGAGCTGGGACATCTGTCTCCCTGCCCCCAGACATCAGTACTCCTGCTTCTTGGGCCTTTGGACTTGGACTGAGGTTTATACCATCGGCTCCCTTGGTTCCTGGGCCTTCGGGTTTGGACTGGAACTACACCGCCACCTTTCCTCTGCCCCTCTAGTTTGCAGATGGCAGGTGGTGGGATTTCGTGGCCTCCACAATTATGTGAGCGAGTGCTTCATAGTAAATCTCTCTATATCTATCTACCTATCAATCTATTTGTCTATCTCCTAAAGGTTCAGTTTTTCTGGGGAACCCTGACTTGGGATCATTTTCACTTAAAGTTTCATTGGTTTTCAGGAAAACAACCAGATACATAGCACCTAGCAAATGTCAGTGATAATTCCAAATTTGAAAACAGTGACTCTAAGCACCCCTGATATGACAGGTGACTGAAGCCATGTAATTTGCTCAGTTCACCCCTGAAAGAGCTGTAGCAGCTTGAAGAGGATTAAACAGCATGGGGCTTGGAGGATCCAAAGAAAGGAATTGGATCCAAAGCAGTGATTCCTGCTCACTCTTCTCTTCATCAAAAAGCCTGAGGTTTTTTTTATTTCCCAAACAAGCCAACTTTATGAAATGATTAACTTTATTTTAAATTAATCAGACACTTGTTGCTAATTAAAGCTTCAGATGAATATGAGACAGTGGATGCCACCATGTTGACTTGATACAATTCTACCCAAAAGCAATGAAACTTGGAATTTTAGTCAGAGTGCGTTTTGTACATTTCCCTTTAGGCTTTAATAAATCCTGAAAATTATTTAGAAACTCTCATTTCTTCCCCTGGGAAACATCAGGTATCTGGACTGTGGGCTAACTGCCTCTAGGCCAAAGAGATCTAAGGCCTGTGATCTACCTGGGATGTATTAGCTTGCTGGGGCTGCCATAACAAATACCACAAACTGGATGACTTAAGCAAAAGAAATTTATTTTCTCTTAGACCTGGAAGCAAGAAGTCCAAGATCAGGGTGTTTGGTTTCTCCGAGGCCTGTCTTCGTGGCCTCCGGAAGGCCATCTTTTCCCTATGTCCTCACACAACCTTTCCTTGGAATGCACATCTCCGAGTCTCTCTTCTTAGAAGCACACTAGTCCTGTTAGATTAGGGCTTTATCCTGTCCTCATTTCACCTTCATCACCTTTTTAAAGGTTCTGCTTATCTCCAAATATGATGTCATTCTGAGGTGCAGGGGGTTAGGACTTCATGAATTTGGAGGGGAACACAAATCTGGCTCTAACACAAGGTGTGCCTGGAGAAGTGGGGCAGCTGAGTGGGTGTTCTTAGCCTAGAGCAGGTAAGGAAACCACAGTATACCCCTTAATGGCTTTACTACCCCAGCTGTGTAGCCTGGAGTGAATCAATCTTTCAATTTCACTTAACTCCATTTTTATTAATTTCTTAATTTCGAGCCTTAGATTCCTCAACTGGGAAGTGAAATGAGCAAGAACATAAATGATAAAGCCTAAACTCTAGAGGCACTGGGTTCTTGATGCCCTGGGATGAAGACCCAGTGCTTGTCACCATCTCTGTTTGCTTCTCAAATAATGAGGGGCAGGAACCACAGTAGAGCAGAGTGGTTAGACTCATGGATGTCAGAGCCAGAGCATCAGAATTTGCACCCGGCTCTGTCGCTTTTGGGCTCCTCCCCCTGCTGTGGCAAGACCACCAACGAGTACCAACTGAGTGCCAGCCCCACTCCAGGCTAGTATAGATTTAATCGGTTGGAGCTCATAGAGGATCCAGGGTGGTGCCTAGGGGGGCACATGGTGAACACTCAGCATCACTATCTGACAGTGTCAGCTGATTGCGTTCTCACCTTCACCCCAACCACATCCCACCCCCAGATGCAGGATGGATTGAGGCCTCCTAAAATTGTTCATGTCCCACTCCCGGAACTTATGAATGCTACCTTATATGGCAAAATGAACGTCTAACTCCAACTAAATGAAGGATCTTGAGTTGGAGGAGATTATCCTGGATTATTCAGATGTGTCCTCATGAGAAGGAGGCCGAGAAAGATTTGACTACAGAGATGATGTGTTCAAACCAGAGGGAAAATGGAAGATGCTAGGATCCTTGCTTTGAAGATGGAGAGAGGAGCCACAGGCCAAGAAATGACGGGAACAAAGCTCTTGACACTGGAAAAGGCAGGGAAATAAACTCTTACCCCAGAGCCTTCACAGGAACCAGCCCTGCTGATACCTTGATTTTAGCCCAACGAAACTGATTTTGGACTTCTGGCCTCCAGAAGTGAATTAAGTATATGTTATTTTAATCCACTAAACCTGTGTGTTTTGTTACAGCCATGGGGAGCTAATACATTCTCCAAAACCAAAGGAGCTTTTTCAGACAAGCGAGCCGGTTGTCTGCAGACTAACAAGCAGGGTGAATGCGTCCATCCCAGGTGATGGCAGGTGGCCCAGTGTTGATGTAGGATCAACATTGATAATGTAAGTTATTTAGACAAAAGAGGTAGAGATTCTTTGAAGCAGCAAATATTGACTTTGGTGGATAATAAATAAATTGCCAACAGACACACGAAAAAATGCTCAACATAACTAATTATCAGGGAATTATCAAAATCAAAACCACAATGTGATAGCACCTTCCACCTGTCAGATTGGCTAGTATCAAAAAGACAAAATATAACAAATGTTGGTGAGGATGTGGAGAAAAGAGAACCCTTGTGCCCTGGGAATGTAGCCACAGTGGAGAGCAGCATGGAAATGCCTCAAAAAGCTAAAAATGGAAGTTTCATACAATCTAGTAATTCCACTTCTGTGCTTTTACCTGAGGAAAATGAGGACACTAATTCAAAAAGATGTATGTAAAAACAAAAACAAAAACAAAAACAAAAAGATGTATGTGCCTCTATGTTTATTGCAGCTTTATTTACAATCACCAAGATATGGAAACAACCGAGGTGTCCATCGATAGATGAATGGATAAAGGGGATGTGACATATATACACAATAGAATATTACTCAGCCATGAAAGAGTATGAGATCTTGCCATTTGTGAGAACAAGGGTGGACCTAGACGGCATTATCCTGGGTGAAATAAGTTGGACCGAAAAAGACAAATAATAAATGATATAATTTATATGTAGAATCTAAAAAATCAAAACCAATGAACAAACAAGCAAGCAAACAAAACCAGAAACAGACTCATAAATAAAGAGAATAGACTGGTGGTTTCCAGAGGGGAGGGGAATGTAGGGATGGGCAAAATAGGTGGAGGGGATTAAGAGGTGTAAATCTTAAGAGGGGAAAATATATATATTCTTATTTATTATTATTATTCATATATATGTATATTTATATTCCCATATTTGGATAAGGGCATATCTTAAACTCCGGGCTTAAGAGCAGCTATCAATTGTAAAAGTTTTCAGAGTCAAATTAGTGTTTCTGTTTATATGATTTTAAAAGAAAAGTGGAAATATTTTTAGCAACGTTTGTATCAAAATGGATATTGTACTAGCAATTAACAATTTACTAAAGATAAAGTTTTAGTTACTTGTTTTAGCAGTTCAAATTTAACCCTTTTTAATTTATGGAAACACATGATGAATGACTAAAGGAAGTATTTTTTTTTTTAAATCCATCGATTTACCAAAGCTTACCTACTGTATTTTAAAGATGAAAGTCTTGGCCTGCCCAATGATGTACATCCAACTTCTGTGGTGTTTTCGATTGTTAAAGATCTTAAGCATTAAAAAAAAAAAAAAAAAAAGATCTTAAGCATTATTCACTAAGGAGCAGTGGCCCTACATGCACTATCCTGTCTTTTACTTCCAAAGAATTGCTCTGTTACTCTTCTCCCATGCTACATGTAATCCCATCTCAGGTCTTGTATCAATAATAATAATAATAACGTTGATATGGGATCAGATCCTCATTTAACGATTTAAGTCCCTTGTGATCCAAATTCAAACTGAAGTAATTCAGTTGGTTTCTTTCTTTCTTTTTTAATTTGAATTCAATTTGCCAACACATAGTCCAACACCCGGTGCTCATCCCATCACGTGCCCTCCTCAGGGCCCGTCGCCCCGCCAGCCCATCTCTTCACCCCCCACCCCTCCAGCAACCCTTTATGTATTTCCCAGAGTCAGGAGTCTCTCATGGTTTGTCTTCCTCTCTGATTTTCCCCCACTCATTGTGCTTGTTTTGGCGGCACATATACTAAAGTTGGTTTCTTTCTGTCTGCTGTTTCTTTCAGGATGATGGCGCAAGAGGGGAAAGGCCAACTTCATTGAAGTGCTTTTTACTCATTGATGCCATCTTGAAGATAGAATTTAAAAATCAGGCCTGCCCAAGAGCTGGGTTATTAAAGCGACAGAATTAGGTCACTCAACCTTTAAATGTCAGCAGGTCAATTCCTATGGGGACTGTAGGAAAAGAGAAAATAAATAATAAAGAGGACACAGGAAACTCCACACACAGGATCTTGTCATTCTCATGCATCAAGTAGGTCTTCACTATACACTTCGAATATTCTCTTCTTACTGCTTCCTTTCACTCCTGGTTGGTTCAGGAGTTATTTTATTACAGAAATTATCGAGAAATTCACTTTTATTTTCACTCCTCCCTACTCATTCACCATTTAATACTTTGAGATTTCGAATGATTTTCTAGTTCTTTCTCATCACCAAATAGTATGGGTTGTGTCTCCAGGAGCACGTGTACTCTGTAAATTTAGAGATTTTGTTTGTGGTGCAATTATTTATAATCTAGATAATAAGGCCATGGTATTTGTGGTGTAAAGATTGAATACTTGCAAATGAAAACATAAAAGCCTGGACTTTAGAAGCAATAGGACATTAGAGCTGACACCCAGTGGGACACACGTTAGTGGCAGTACCAGGACTCAAACCTGGAACTGTTGACTCCCAGGATCTACATCAATTAAAATCAAGCCAGGTGGTTCTTTTTTCTTTTTAAAGGTTTTAAAATATATATATGTTCAAACTCTGATGGATAGATTTTGAGTTCATTAGGACTGGTAAAGAAAAAGTATCTAAAATTTCAGGCAGAAAATACAGTGTTGAAACTTTCATCCCATCTTAGAGGTTTGTGTGGGGTGTGCAGGGGGTGATATACTTGGGACAGACATTAGATAAGGCACAGAGTTTGAAATGGGAATTTTTGCTATTTATCTTACCCATGATTTCCTGCATTTTAATATATTACCTATGTAACTCTACCATTTTTCCTGCCTGAGCATTATATTATCTTTGAACAAGATTTATGGAACTAAAGTGAGTCATTTGCATCCATATTCAATGAACCACATGTACACCAAGGAAGGCAGGAAGGCAAGGGGGAGGCAAGGAAGAGTGTGGGATTTGAGGGATAGAGAGCAGGGACTCCCATATGTTTTTAATGCTTATTGAAAACCCATGCATAGCAAATGGCATTCCATTTACACTTTGTTTTGGAATAAAACCAAGCTTATAATTTTTAATCATGGAAACAGTGAGAAAATATTCTTACTTGATTTAAAAATACATCTTAATAGGTATTATCAGTGTTTATTTTCCAGCTTATTTCTGTCAATCACCCTAAGGGTTCGTGAATTATTCATTAATTTGAGGTTGTTGACTAACGAATCAATAGCTCAGAGCTGTTCAGAGATTATTATTTTTAAAAATGAAATTACTTTTTTTTCTACACTCACATGTTCTGTATTCATTAGGTATAGTTTTTTCTCTAAAGCACTTCCAATTCCCACTGTGTTACCTTGTGTCACCATTTATACTGTGTTAACCTGAGAAGTCAAATGAACTTTCCAGCCAGTTAATTGAAGAGTTAAGGAACTATCGTTCAAAGGCTCTTGGATTTTATGTTTGTTATTATAGTCTATTACTGTTTCAGGGTCAAATAAAATACAGATGAGCAAAAATATGAAGGGCATTTAGAACCTGGATCATATTCAATATAGGTTATGATTGGTTATCCCCTAAAGTTCAGTATACTCATTACCAATTCACAGGAAAAAAAAATGTCTTACAAAGTAATCAAAGTGAAAAATAAAATATACTCTAGTGTGTGAACCCTGCATTGTATTTTATATTGACCTGCAAGATATTTAGCAGCTTACAAAGTAAATTTAGTAGAAGCCATAGTTTTCTTATGCTGGAGTTCTGGCAATGATGTGCACTAAGAAATATTGATGCAAAATTACTGTATGTTTATAAACTTACACCAAAGAAGTCTGGTCCCGAAAGTATGGCTTGCAATCAAGTATTTAAATGTATAGTATTTCATCTGCAGATCCTTTAAACTCTTCTCTTTTAAATTCTTTTTTAAATTTATATATTTCATTATTGACTTTGTTGGCATAATCTTATGGCTGTGTTCTCTGGCTAAAGGAGAACCAAAAAGTGGGTATTGGCCCTCTGCAGCATAATGGTGAGGCTGCCATGGGCTCGCAATGGAAGGAAAGCGAGGATATCTGAAAAGGTGTGATATTGAGTATTTCTAAGTTTGCTTTATGTGTGTGATTTCTGTTGTCTTGCTCCTGTTGCCACAGTCAACCCAGAGTTGACTTTTGGTTAGAATGGAGGTTATTGTCAGTTTGGGTATTATGTCTTGAAACGGGTGTGTGTACTGCAAAGTCCAGGAAATTTAGGAATTGATTTTAACTTATTTGTTGCGGGCTCTCTTCTCAATATTTCTATTTATAGACGTCAGACTCTATTCATCAAGAGTCTTGTAAACGTTGGTACATATCAGGCTCCTAATGGATGTTGGTAGAATTTACTCTTCGGTTCATGGTGGAAAGTACAGACTGTATTTCATTGTCCTATACTCACGAGTCAGATGTGTCGGTGTGCAAAAACCTCTACGATAAGAAAGAGAGAACATATGTGGCTGGTTATAAAAGTGGAAGGCATGGACTGGGCTATCAACCAGCTGCAGGAAGGGAAAGAAAGAGTTAATCTGGGGTAACTCTTGGTCATTTGATCCTAGAAAGAATAAGAAAGTAATTTCAGGGGCTCCGGGGTGGCTCAGCTGTTGAGCGTCTGCCTTTGGCTCAGGGTGTGATCCCTGAGTCCCAGGATCAAGTCCCACATCAGGATCCTTGTAGGAGCCTGCTTCTCCCTCTGGGGTGTCTCGCCTCTCTCTCTCTCCCTCTCTCTCTGTCTCTTATGAATAAATAAATAAAATCTTAAAAAAATAAATAAAACAAGAAAGTAATTTCAAAAGCTGTGTATATCTTGTAAAAACATAGAAAACAGAAAAGCTATTTCTGAACTGCAAAAAGAATTCAGTACTTATGGTTGGTCAGTGGCCTTTTGGAAACATTAACTTTGTATTATATTTTTGTCCCATCTACTTGCTTTAGTCTTTAAGGCCCAAGCCCTCTTGAAAATTCATTTCAGCAATGGAACAATTACCAAGGCCTACATACTATTTCAATTGCATGAATTTGTAGGCCAAAATGACCATCTTCATTCAGTGTTTCTTTAGAGTTGCCCGTTCAGTTCATTTAACAAGGCCGTGTGAAATAAATAAAAATTAAAAAAAATTAAAAATTTAAAAAAAGGGATCCCTGGGTGGCGCAGCGGTTTAGCGCCTGCCTTTGGCCCAGGGCGCGATCCTGGAGACCCGGGATCGAATCCCACGTCGGGCTTCGGGTGCATGGAGCCTGCTTCTCTCTCTGCCTATGTCTCTGCCTCTTTCTCTCTCTCTCTCTCTCTCTCTCTGTGACTATCATAAATAAATAAAAATTAAAAAAAAAAATTTTAACAAGGCCGTGTGATCGGTACAGCACGTCTCCCCAGGCCCATGTCACTCAGGAACCCCGACATTCCCTGAGCATGCAAATTACCTTTATTTCCTAGATGTAACCCTGAAATAGAAACTTGTGCATAACGAAATTTGATGCCTATGTGCTAACAGCAGATACCAGAAGAGTGGGAAAATAGAAACTGAAGATGCAAACATTCACTCTTCCAGGGTAAGTAAGAAAAAAATTCTGCCGTTATTTATTTTATTATTAAATAAGGTAAAGAAAGAGATTCTTTAAAGGACTCTTAAGCATCGCACACACACCCCTGTGACGTCCGTTTGTGGCGCTGG
Source organism: Vulpes lagopus (assembly GCF_018345385.1). Lineage (NCBI taxonomy): Eukaryota > Metazoa > Chordata > Mammalia > Carnivora > Canidae > Vulpes > Vulpes lagopus. The sequence continues at coordinate 126,143,189 of NC_054825.1, forward strand.
GAACCCTCGGTGAGTCCTGCACTGTCCTTGACACCCTGAGAGAATACCAAAAAGAAAGTCATGCTCTCTGAAGTGAAACAGCTTGAACTAGATTTTGAAGGATTTGTATGAATCAAGGAACTATTTCAAGGACAGTCTTTTTAGAGAGAAATTGCCGCTCGAGTTAAGCCCCGGAAACTGAGAGAAGTAAAGCCTGCAGGACATCTGGCCTTCCCGGAGTCGGGAGTTTGAGTTAGAGAGCAACAGAAGAGAAACGGGAAGGGAACCCGAAGTTCAGATTAGCGGGAACTTTAAGAAGCCCGGCCGGGGAGCTAGGCCCCAGGGCAGGGGTGAGACGCCCCAAGCATAAGACAAAACACTGAGAGACGTCGCTGGTTCACTCTGACCTCATCCTCTCTGCTCCCCAATTCCCCAAGGCTTGGCTTGAACCTACCCCTGTGTCCCGCCCCTTGTGGAAAACGGACGCTGGGCTTGTACCAGACCATGTCATCTCTATCTTCCTTCCTCTCTTGCTCTTCCTGCTGTTACTGTCCCCAATCTCTTTTGTCTCTCCACCACGTCTATGTTTTTCCTTTGGATTTGACAACCCAAGCTATTACTTCCCCTTTGCTTGCAGGACTTTCTTCAACCATTATTCAGGTGTTTAGAAGTATTTGTGTGATATTACTGGTTATGGAAATAGTGTGGTCACTGTTAAAAAAAATCCACATCCCAACAAAATGGAATTGCATAGTTTAGAAAATTAAATGTCCCTCAAGATGCCACCCTTAACTGGCCAATGCAACAATCATTTTTTGAAACCCCATTGTGTACCAGGCATGGTGTTAAGTGCCGTGAAAACACCACCAGATGAGCCATTGTTTGTCCTTTAAGGAACTGGAGGGTATTATGCTGAGTGAAATAAGTCAATCGGAGAAGGACAAACATTGTATGTTCTCATTCATTTGGGGAATATAAATAATAGTGAAAGGGAATAGAGGGGAAGGGAGAAGAAATGGGTAGGAAATATCAGAAAGGGAGACAGAACGTGAAGACTCCAAACTCTGGGAAACGAACTAGGGGTGGTGGAAGGGGAGGAGGGCGGGGGGTGGGGGTGAATGGGTGGCGGGCACTGAGGGGGCACTTGATGGGATGAGCACTGGGTGTTATTCTGTATGTTGGCAAATTGAGCACCAATAAAAAATAAATTTATTATAAATAAATAAATAAATAAATAAATAAATAAATAAATGGAGCCTGCAAAGTTCAAATGGCCAAATCCTCCTCCACAACGCCGGAGCTCACACCCTGCCCTGGCGTCAACCATCCCCTCCGGCCGGGGCCACCTTCCCGCCTCTCTGGCCTGCCCCGGCCTGCATGGAAGCCCCTGCCCACAGTGGGAGGGTTGGGAGGTGGAGCCCGTGGCCAGAGAATGAAGGGGCTGGACGAGGCCAGGAAAAATAAGGGCAAATGGTTTTGAAAAGACTATTTCTCAGATGATCCAGACACTCACAAATTATTAAGTCATTTAACCTGTCATCGAATGCATTTGCATACATTCTAAGCTTTTTGTTTTGTCAGTGACAGATCTGTGAACTAAAATTATTTTAAAAAATAAGAAACATATGCCCCATTGGCTAGAGCAAAGTCTTCTCAAACCTTGAGAAACAGATTGGCATATATTCTTAGCTACCCTTGAAAGAGCACCAGGCAAACAGGTGTACTGGACCCAGGCCGGAGGAGAGCCCGGGGAATTTTCGGGGTATGTCCATTGGCAATTCAATTGCCTAATTGATTATATTTTGATGTTTAGCTTTTTTCCTCTAACTGTGGAACAAATATCTTTGTTCTCCAGTAGATCATCCCTGTCTGCAAGCAGGTAGGGCAGGGAGAAATTATACTTCTACAGGTTTTTGGAAACTCCTTTCTCCAGAAGGGAAAACTAGAGCTGGCTTAGCTGCCACGGAGGGAACCATTCCTGTAATGGTTCCTGTAATACAGGAACTGCTGGGAATGGAGGAGCCTAAGACCCGTATCATAGCTTTTTCCACAACCTGGAACCTCTACAGCTAGAACCTCTACATTCCCTCCACAATGGACGCCCCCCCCCCCAGAAACCTTCTACTCTCTTCTCTAAGTGAATTTGGCTTCCAGTCTATGTGCTCATCTCTTGGCTTTATTCTTCCACCAACTTCCCAACCATCTACTCCAAGTCTCCTGAGCATATGCTTTATGGTTTTCATTACTGGTACAAAATGACCTAAGCCAATGGGGGTACAAATCCCCAGTAAGTTATTTGTGGTTGTAGGGTGCCTGGGGAGGGGGGGCTCAGTGGTTGAGCATCTGCCTTCGGCTCAAGGCATGACCCCGGGTCCCAGGATCGAGTCCCGCATCAGGCTCCTGCAGGGAGCCTGCTTCTCCCTCTGCCTGGGTCTCTGCCTCTCTCTGTGTCTCTCATGAATAAATAAATTTTAAAGATCTTTAAAAAAGTTCTTTCTGGTTGCTTACAATGCTCGCCAATAGTTAACAGATAGGCGTGGCTGCTCTCTTACCTTGCTGTGACATTATAATGAAGGCAAGTCTCTTACCAGGTCTTGTGACGATGCAGACAGTTATTAGCAAGTGGAAGTAAAACCGCTTGTTCTGCAAGCTCGATCAAGTCCTACTTCTCCAAAAATTTATAAGCTTCTACAACACTGCAGAGGAGTTAAAAGTTTTCCTTGACCCTCTTAGAGTCCTGATTGGGTCTGAAAATGAAGCTGACAAAGACAGATTAACAGGAGAAAAGAATACAAATTGTATGAAAATGTTACATGTCTATAGGAAACTTCATAAGAGAATAAAGACCTGGAGAAGTGGCGGAAGCAAGAAACCTGTATACCTTTTAGACGAAGAAACAATAAATTTGTGAGGAATTGACAAGACAAAGGGGTTTGGGCTCTGGGTAGTAAATGGTGAAAAAGTAGCAAGATTTGCTCATATGGCTTTCTCAGCCCTAAATCCTTTTCTCTGGTGATAAGAATGTCTTCCTCCTGATACAGGGAGATTTATCCCCTGTTTTCAGGGAAGAAAAGCAACTGTGGAAAGGAGATCAGAGTGACCTTCCTGCTTCTGCTGTTTCCTTAGTCTCCTTTAGCTTAAAATACTCAATATGTCACGATGCAATATTTTGGGGTAGTGTGTCCTGAACCCCATCAACACCTTGCACAGTGGTTTTACTCAAGACAGATGTACTAACAATCTAAAGTAGGGGTTCCCAAACTTTTTGGGCTCAAGAACCTTTTATCCTCTTAAAATTTATTGAAGACTCCAAGGAGATTTTGCATTTGTGTTTTATGTATCTAGGTGCTCGCTGTATTGGAAAATAAAACTGAGAACTTGGGCAGCCCGGGTGGTTCAGCGGTTTAGCACCGCCTTCATCCCAGGGCGTGATCCTAGAGACCTGGGATCGAGTCCCACGTCGGGCTCCCTGCATGGAGCCTGCTTCTTCCTCTGCCTGTGTCTCTGCCTCTCTCTCTCTCTCCCTCTCATGAATAAATAAATTTTAAAAATCTTAAAAAAAAACCTGAGAACTTTAAAAAATTAAAACGCACATCCCATTAGCTTTCAGAGCAGTGATGTTTTCATGTATCACGTAGGCTCCGGGAAACTCCACTGCACACTCCCAAGAGAATCAGAGTGAAAAAGCAAACGGAACCTTATTGTCAGGAATATAAGTCTACCTTGCAGACCTGTTTCAAGTCTTGGGGGCCCCTGGAGGTCCCAGCTACATACTTTTAGCATCGCTAATCTAGAGTCAGGACTCAGTTACTCAAAAATGAACAAATGCAACTAGAACCCTCTGAACCAATATCTGTATATAGAACAATGTAGGCATGAAACCTCCCACACCATCCTTGAGAGTGAAAGATGAAGAAGGAAATAAAAGGGGCGCCAGGACTTTTCAATTAAATCTGTTTATATGCATGTGGGGACGACCCCAAAACACCGGAGCAAATCCTCTTGTCTCAGACACTGCAGATACCACAGGTGGAAGCCCATCTCTCACATCCTTGTTGCTTTTAGAAAGCCGCTGATTTTAACAATGAAGTCTTCTTTCTCACGTCATTATACTAATGAGCAAATTTTCTAGTTGTTGAGACATTAAAAAACCAAAAAGGTGAAGGTCTCACCTCTACTACCACTTCCCGCTGAATTATTTTGGAGCAGATCCCAGACATGCCATTTCATCGATAAACGTTTCAGCATTTACCCCCAACAGTCTTCTTTCATCTTAGCCTAATTACGATACTGTTGTCACAGCAAAGAAAATTAACATTAATTCTTTAATATTATCAAATATTCACTTGGTATTAAAACTTCCCTAATCATTTCATATTTTCCTTCTCTTCGTTTCTTCATATTAGGATCTAAATAATGTCTAGACATTACAATTGTTTAATATCTCTAAGTTTCTTTCAATCTTTAGATTCCCCTCCCACATTTCCCTCCTGATTTCCTTATTGAAGAAACCAGGCCATTTGTCCCCTTTCATTCTCCATATTCTGGATTTAGGAGACCACATGCGTCTGGTGTTATTTGACAAGTTTCTCTGCCCCATATGTCCTGTAAATGGATCATTTGGTTAGTGAAGCTTTTTGGCTAGCGGATTTTGTAGATGGTATTGGGTACTTCTCATTGGGTCCTCTTAGGAGGCACGTGAGACCCGTGACCCCTTTCCGTGATAAGTGGGCTGTTAAATTTGTGCTGGTTTTGAAAAATAATCTTCATTGAATTAAACCTCTGAGACTTCTGGGCTTTTCTGCTACAGAAGCATGTTATTCAACGTTACTAAGACATTGATAGTAACATCACTTTGCCTAGGAGGAAGTATTATAAACTAATTACAGCCATCGAGACCATCATTTTTGAACCAACAATTTTCAGTAATATTTTTATAATGTAACCCCCTCCACCTGAAAAAAAACATAATTATTTCTATTCTTATTTCTCCCTCTGATGCTAAAATTTCTGAGAGAAATATGTGACTGGAACAGTCTGTTTGTTGATAACAATTTCATTGTCTTTTGAAACTAGAACAGCCTAATCACCAACCAGCCATGCCAGGTAACAATTTTTTTTTTATTGTCTCTACATTCCATTAAGAACTCTTTTATTTAAACAATAAAATTTCTTCCTGTTCAATAATACACTTCTTGATAACATCATCATGTATCGATGTTTTGGCAAGGCTCTCACAAGCAAAGCAATTTTTGTCAAAGCCACAATCAAAACCTCAAGGATCGTAATAATCTAGAGTCACCAGACTCTCAAAAGATGAAGAATCACAGCAAAAAGGGGAAAAATAGGAAAAAATGCTGGAGAGGAGGACTTTCATCATGAAACCTTCCTGCCTGTGTTGGAAGAGTCATTCAACACCCCCTACAGCTGAGCTAGTAAAAAGTTGCTCCATATATGAAAATGTAATGATTCACTAGGAAACTTCCTGACACACAGAGAACAAAACTTGATAGTAATTCCTTAAAAAAAATTATTTGAGAGAGAGAGAGGGCAGAGGGGAGAGTGGGTAGGGGTTGGGGGGAGGGAGAGAACCTCCAGCCGACTCCCACTCAGCACAGAGCCTGCTGTGGGGCTTGATCTCACGACTCTGAGATCACAAGGGTTGATTCACTCAAAGGACTGAACCACCCCCATAACTTGTTAATAATTATTAAATGGTCTAGAAAAAAAAAACACAAGTTTTTGGGCTCATACGCCTTTATAAAAGTGTTTGCTGCTCTTTGTTTGATCATGATTAATTTGGCCAGAAATGATGAGATTGCAACCTCTCCCGTTAGCCCTCCTGGTATTAATCATCTCCAAGGTGATTCAGTTTCCATGGCAACTGTAATATTTATTTTTGCATTACAGCACTGGCTGGGCTCTAATGGTTGGGAGGGCAGAGTCATCCTGAAATGTTCAGTCTCAGTCATCAATTTCTCATTGCTGATGTTAGAAAACTGGTTCATCACTTCCAGGTATTAATATTAATCTGTATTCAGGCAATTCAAGTACAAGGGTGTCCTGAGCGCATCCTGTCCGTTGGTTCCCGGTTACCAGGCTTGAAGGCCCAAAGGGTTTTTACTGAGTAAAGGAGTTCCTGGTGTTTGCGTCCAAATTTTCATGATAATTTTTAACATACATAACGTATTATTACCGTATTTATATGCAAATAGACTGAGGAGGTCTAGCTATAATTCCTTCAAGGAAAAAGAAAATAAATATTAAGTATGGCTTTATGTATTCTCCAAAACAGAGATCTCAATCAAGACCGGCTGACAATGAATTAAAGTTTCTGAATTTCATTAAAATTAAGTGTATTCAAGGGTGAATTGTAAATGAGGAGAGGTCTCAGATATTTCCTGTCTTCATTCAGAGCAATGAATATTGTACCAGATGTAAGATTTTCCTAGACAGGCTCCTGAACAATGGAGGGGAGCGGGCTTCCGTCTTGGTAAATTCGAATGTGGAAGGAAGCCTTCTCTGAAATATGGCCTGAGGCAAAATCACAAATTCTTGGTACTTTGAATTATTAGTGTCTGTATCCCTGTCACGTGTCTTCAAGTAGTTTCCATCCTCTGTGTCTTATAAAATATCCAGGCAACTGGGCAGCCCGGGGGGGCCCAGCAGGTTAGCACCTGCCTGCGGCCCAGGGTGCGACCCCGGGTCCCGGGATCGAGTCCCGCATCGGGTCCCCGCAGGGAGCCTGCTTCTCCCTCGGCCTGGGTCTCTGCATCTCTCTGTGCCTCATGGATAAATACATAAAATCATAATAAAATAAAATAAATAAATAAAATAAAATAAATAAATAAAATAAAATATGCAATCAACCTATTGAGTCAATCCATCTTAAAACCCTCGCTCTCTGGGATGTGTAAGACAATCAAGGCACGTAGGCTCTTCATCCCACTGTGAAGCTGGCTCCCCGGCCTCCCCGCCACGGGTCAGGACGTGCTGCCCGCCTAGCAAGCTGCCCCTCGGTCCCCGGGCTGGGAGCGGGGTGAGCAGGGTGGAGTGGGGATGCGCAGGGACAGCGGTGCCCTGGGCAGCGAGGCCCTGGTGTGGGTGCCTGGGAGCCCCGCATCAGGCCCGCATCCAGCCCTGCATCGGCCCCGCATCCAGCCCCGCATTGGCCCCGCATCCAGCCCTGCATCCAGCCCCGCATCCAGCCCAGCATCACAGCGCCTCGGGTGGGCGGGTGCGTTGTGGGCGGAGCAGAAGGAAGCAGCAGGTGGCCCGTGTGAGCGCTGGCGCGGCTGGTGCAGGCCAACGGCTCCAAGGACGACCCGGCCTCCCGTGGGACCTGAGCTTCAGACGGCAGGTAGCACAGGGGCTGGTGCCGCAGGGGCCCCGCTGTCACGGCCTGAGGTCCACCCCCGAGGTACCGTGCCGGTGAGAAGCCCGGGGACAGCGTGGGAACTGCTGTGGTCGCCTTCTCTGCCCACCCGCATCCCGCACAGCGCTGCCTAGCCTCGCGGGGCCTCTGCACGCTCAGGCCTCATGCTCCCGCGGCCGCGGACGGGGGTGATGACGTCGTGCCCCCCATCCTGTGCAGGCTGGTGTGGGTGGGCAGAGGTGCACCCGAGGGCAGGGACACAGGTGCACCCCACAGCAGGGATGGAGGGCGCAGGCAGCCGCAGGGCAGAAGGAGGGACAGGCCTGCAGAGTGCAGTGCGGTGGCCACGAACCCACGTGCTGCACCTACTCAGAGCCATGTCCTTGTCTTTGCTTTCTTTCTTTTCTTTCTTTCTTTCTTTCTTTCTTTTTCTTTCTTTTTTTTTAAGATTTATGTCTTTGAGTGGGGGTTGAGCACGCAGGGCAGAGGGGAAGGGAGAAGCAGACCCTCTTCTACACGTGGAGGTTGACCTGGGCCCAGATCAAGGGCCTGATGATTCCCGGCTGAGCCCCCGGCCCCCCAAGCCCTTTCTGGAGCACACATTAACTGCTGGATCCCAGAAGCCTGTGAACCTGGGTCCCTGGAGGGCAACTCCCAAGGCAAAGTCCTGGGAAGGTCTGGGCTGCCCATGGTGAGCTTGTGGGGCGCCTGCTTCTCCCTCGCCCCACTCATGCTCTCTCTTCTCTTTTTGTCTTGTTCTGTCTCAAATAAATAAAATCTTAAAAAAAAAGGGGGGGGGGGAGAAAGGTCAGGACTGGGGCAGGCTGGGTTCTCATCTGTTGCTCGTGTCCCTTCCCCGGCGCCATGGACTCAGCACCCAGGGGTGCAGGAGCACCCAGGCCAGCGTGTGGCCAAGGCCACGGTAAGGAAGGGGTAGCTGCCCGAGGAGTTGGGGCCCGGAGGTGTCTCCGAGCTCCTGGCCACCGTAACAGGCCCGAGCCCGCGCGTGGGGAGGATAAGGTCCTGATGTGCTCAGGCTGTGACCGTCCATTGCTGTGGCCCAACACAGTCGCGCATGAACCATGTCCACAGATCTCAAACTGGGGCTGTTCTTCTTCGTCAAAGGCCCACATGATCTTTTGAAAATGCACATCTGACTGCATCCCCGTGTGTCTTTGAACTGTTCAGGGCCTTTATGCTCTCGTTTCGTAGAGACCACGTCTTTCCTGAGGCTCAGGAGCCCCTGCCTGCCCGCTCTGTCCGCCTCCCCAACTCCTTTACCCTCTGCTTCTTCCATCTGCTAAAAGCGATTGAAGACGGCACCTTGGGTGACACTGTCACGCCCTGCAGTGGGTGGCCTCGTTCCCACTGGTCCAGAGAATTGTAAAGCGAGACGGAGGGCAAGAAGCGTTTATAGGGTGAGAGGAAGGAACAAGGAAAAGAAACAAATAGAAAATGAATGAGACATGAGGAGGGAAGTTGAAAGTCCTGCCCGACTTGGCGCTCGGGCGCTGGCCGGCCAGCGGGTGGGTGCAGGGGGACAGGCGGGGACACAGCGGTCATCTGAGTTCCAGCTTGCTACTGGCAGCCTCGGGGGAGCTGCTCGGCCCAACCTGGAAGCCTACGTCCCGCGGCCTCATTGCGGTTCCCCGGCACCTCGCTCCCGAGCCCTGTGAGCCCTATAAGCCTTGTTGAGATGGCGAGGAAGCCTTCGGTGGGACCCTTGCCGGGACACAGAGATGGGGCTCCGGTGCCACCAGGGCGAGGACGCGGGCCGGCGGGCCCGGCAACAGGGAGCCGGGGCGATGGCAAGGGCCTGAGAGGATAGGTGCAGGCGGGCGCTCCCTGCTGCCCGGGCCCAGCGGGCTCCTGCTGCGCGCACACCTGCGCCTCAGGTTCTCTCCAGGCACCTGGCAGGCCTTTGCTAGGCTGGGCCGGGACTGCGGCCGGTGACCAGGGGCGGGTGGGGACCGAGTGCAGAAGGCGTGGGGCCTGATAACGCTGGCTCAGGGCGAGGCTCCATCCCTCCTTGGCCCCGCCACTTCCTTCCAGCCTCTTCTGCTCCTGCCGCCCCTGGACGGAGCTTCCTCGCTGCCTCCCTGGCCCGCCCCGCTGTCCCGAGGTCCCCGCTCGCAGCTACCGTCCCGGGGAAGCCTCCTTGGCCCTGCCCTCCGGACGAGGTCTCCCCACCCGAAGTTCACCCACAGGCCGTGCGAAGGTTTCCCGTAGCAGTGGACAAGGGGATGGAGGCTCCCGTGTCGCAAGGGCCTCGCCGCCTCCCAGGGCCTGAACCCCAACGACCCTGTGGAATTCCTGGCAGCCGGCTTAAGGGTTGGCCTCAAAGCCCCCATTAAGTCAATGAAAACTATTTGTTGTGCTACTTTTTAATTTAAAGATAAGGGAGTAACAAATGGTGTAGAGTAACAAACTCAATTTTTTGATAAGATTCAAAACAAGTGAATGTGTTCCCTTGGGCACCTAACGCTCTATCCAGAGCCATGGCCCTGCAGCGTCTGCAGGGATGTAAAAGGTACGCATGGATGGTTTGCCTGATTTCTTGAAGAATACAGTTTGTGTTTTTAATAACAAATAATAAAATTAACTTTAATGGACAATGAAATGCTTTCTGGAACGTTTGATGGCGTTTTCATTGGCATTTAACGATGTCCTCGGGTGTAACCATGCTTTTCTGGACAGTATCTTTCTAAGTCATCTGACGAGAAAATGCTGATAGTTTTCTTTCTTTAACAGAGGTGATTGAGTTTAATCTTCAACTTCATTTTTTGATGTTGGCTCAATTTCTAAGCCCTCTTTTCTAATAATTATAACTGAAAACTTCAGAAAAGTTCTGTTTGGGGTGATTCCAAGCTCATAAATATTTAACCATAGATGAGTTTTTACTAAGTTAAAATGGGTGTGTGACATCACCAACTTGTCTTTTTGTCATATGACCCCCACTGGAGATCACTGAGTCCAGAAACCTAGAGATAAACCTAGAGATGTTTTTTTTTTTTTTCTCTTAATGTGGATTCAACAAGTTATTTGAATCATATGACAGATTTTCTATTCAAGCCCTGAGATGACACGTTGGTAATTATTATTGAACAATTTAAAGTTCTGGAATGGATATTTGCCTGGCTTGCTGAACTACCATACCAATCAGGGTAACTTGTATATCTTTTTCAGTGTGAAAATAATCTGACTCTGAACTCACAGTGATGTCCAGAAATACCCAGAATCAACTTACCCGTCCTTTGCTATCCACACTGCACCAATTTACATTGTCCCCTTTGGGCCACTGCTTCATTTGTTCTTTACCCCATTAGCCAAGTCACAACACATGTGGAATGGAGTGTTACTACTGATTATCATTATTTAGACGATACGATCTTAAATTTGCCATGAAGGAAAAATCATATCATTTAAGGGATCAGCCAGTTGTGAATATTGCAACCAACAGTTGACAATCCTACTCTCAAGGAGCTCATTATACTCATAAAAATAGCCAACTTTTATGGGGCATTTCCTAGGATACTGGTACTGTGCTTAGCTTCTATATACATTTTCAGTGTAATCCACTGATTGAGTTATAATTATCAACTGATGAAGACATTCTGTGGGGACCACGATAGTTTTTAAAAGCACAGTAAATACTATAATTACTTTGATTTCTTTATTAGTCATGATAACTCGTATCTTTTGGAATCCCAAAAATATTAAAATGAAGAGTTTTGGATTTTTCTCCCAAAGGGAACACAGATTAAAGAAATTGAGAAATTATTTTGAAAGAACAAATAACTACAATATAAAGCAGTATAAGTGCCATGAAAGATGCATGAACAGGTCTTATCCAGCTCAAGAAGGGGAAGTAAATGGGTTGAAAAAAGTCATAGTGAAAGAGGTCACAGTTGAGAGATGCTTTGCCAGACTGGTGGCACTTTTTTGACAAAAGTGGCATGAACATTGGCCTATGTCAAGAGGCCACATCATTGGCCATTGATGTGAGGAAACAGCCTAGTCATGGAGGCAACGAAGGGATGCGAGGTTCAGTGGTGGGAAAGTAGATGGAGGCTAGTTGATGTTTACTGTAAAAGTGATGAAAAAGCAAAAGAAGACTGGGAGGAGGTGGGACAGTGCTCTAAATTAGGGTCGTGCAGGGGCCACTGAGGAGCTTGGATAAACCTGCTCCACAGGGGACGAGGTACATTAGAGCTTCCCAGCAGAGCTGTGACATAATCAGCACAGCACTTAAAGAAAGTGAATCTTGCAGGGATATTTTGAAAGCAGAGGTTCAGGGTACTGATTTGGAAGAAGACAGTAGAAGGTTATTACAAGAGCCCAGGTGAGAGATAATGAGGGCGGAAGCTGGGTGGTGGCAGTGATAATGAGGAGCTGGTAAAGAATGAGCCCACATACGGCTGAGGACCCTCGTCACTGCACGTCATCGGCCCTTCAATTACTGGGCAAATGACATGAATTGTTCTCCCAAGCTGTGCAGACACCCTGTGATTTTATGTTTAATTTGGCTGATGACTCCCCACTTTTGGTCCAAGGCAAAACTCTTCTTCGGTGCTTAATTTTAATGGAAGTAATTGAAATTTTTCCAAGAGTCACACACAAAAAAGAAGAATTCAGATTAGAGAAAGTACTAAGAAGTGCTTAGTTCATTCCTCCAAGGATTAAGAGAACGAGCCATGTGTGAAGTTCAAGGTTAAGTGGATACTGTGGACATAGAAGCCTTTGAAATGGTTCACGTGTATGACCGCATGTGCCATTTATAACAAAGAGTTGTGCTATCTTTAACTTTCTGAAAAAAATATACTTAAGAGGAGACGGTTCTTATAAGATCGCTCCTTTGCTGAGATAGCATAATTGATTTTGGGTTACCAGAATGCACAAAATTGCATTTTGCAGGATGCAAATGCAGGAAAATTGAAGCTTTTGACCAGGCCCAGAACAGCAGGAAAGTCCAGTACCTGTAACACGATTAACTCATATTCCAATTATGTTTTTAACCAAGGTACTTTCACTTTCCATTCTAATTCCTAAAAATGTGTTAAACACGTCATGCTTTATAGACTCAATTATCAACATGGGTAGCGGCTGGTTTGGAAAAGGTTGGGTTTGACCATTGCCATTAACTTTCTGCTTGAGAGGACATCTCCGACAGTCATGGCAGCAAGGTTTTATAGCTGCTTTTTAATTTTCTAGTTCTTCTACCAGGGACTCAAGCTGTGTTGCTTGTCTCTAAATTTCCTTGTTAGGTTTCTTTGTTTCTGTAATACCCTTGAAGGCAGAAAAGCAAAAAGTGAGGGTCCAGAAGGTAGAGCGGATATGGCGTAGAGAGTGGATCGTGGCCCCATTTCTGTATTTACGAGTAACCTCCTCTTCTTCCCTCTGACTTCCACGACCTGTGTATTTAAGTTGTAAGCAGCTAAACATTCTCCAAGAATGTCAGAAAGCCAAACACACCTGAACAGAGTTTGATATTATCATCAGAGAAAATGCGCATGCCTACATCTCTGAAACCCACCCACTGATTAAGGGTGAGCCAATAATCCATATGAAATTTGTACAAATTAATTTTAGGGGGGATTGGCTTTTTGTTTATGTGTTTATTCCCAAATATCTGTAGTTTTAAGAGCTACTATGATCTACTCCCTTCCTCTTTGCTGTTACCCCATGGCCATGTTAAAAAAAAAAACCACAAAAATCTTGACACACATACACACAGATTTGTATTTCTCCCATAAATCTCACGGACAGTAGATCCAGAATGGAAGCTTTCATTCCTCTCCTAATCCCTCCAAGACCTGCTTGCTTCCCTGTGTTTCATGTCTCGGAACCACCACCGTGCTCTTGGTAACCTTCCTCCAGCCAGAAGCTCGGAAATGATCTGAGAGCTCTCCTTTTCCTTATTGCTTCCTCTCAGCATCCAACTCCTCAGCAATTTTACTCTCTAGATACTTCTGGAATGCATTAGTTTTTTAAAATTTCTACTATCATCCTCACAATTCAGGCTCATCTTTGTCCTTGACCTTTAACAACTTTCTCCAGCCTTCTTTTTTGCAGTCCAAAGTCCAACTAAAACACAACCCTGAACTCTCTACTAAAACCCATTCAATTGTTTGCAAATTAAGGTTTCTATGCCATAGCATAGCATAGGAGTCTGTCCATGACTCATCTTCATCTTCCTCTCTAGTCTCCATGCTGTGCTTTATTTTTTAAAAAAAGATTTTATTTATTTATTCATGAGAGACACGCAGAGAGAGAGAGAGAGAGAGAAAGAGAGAAAGAGAGGCAGAGACAGAAGCAGGCTCCATGCAAGGAGCCCAAAGTGGGACTCGATCCCGGGTCTCCAGGATCACGCCCTGGAGTGATCTTGGCTGAAGTGACCTGGGCTGAAGGCAGTGCTAAACCGCTGAGCCACCAGGACTGCCCCATGCTGTGCTTTAAACTCAAGGATTAGGATCACATGTGACTGAGCAATATGGTGGGTGAATTACAAATATACCCTCTCCAACATTCCCATCACCTAGTTATTCAGTCAAACAGTAATCCAGGTAATGCTCTGCAGATATAATTAAGGTTACTAGTCAGCTGACCTCAAGATAGGGAGAGTGCCCTGGATTACCCAGCTGGGGCTCATCTAATCTTATAGGTACAGAACTTTCTCTAGTTGGAGGCAGGGAAGACGAAGTAGAGGATTGGAAGCATGAGAAGGATTCAACATACGGATGCTGGCTTTGAAAATGCAGAGGCCAAAAAAAAAAAAAAAAAGAAAATGCAGAGGCCATGAAGCAGGGAATTAGGCTAAGGACAACCCCCAGGCTGTAGCCAGCAAGGAAACAGGGACCTCAGGCAAAACTGAATTCTACCAACAACCTGAAGGAGCCTGGAAGCACGCTCTCCTTTGTCACCTCCAGATTAACAGCCCAGCCTGGCTGTGCCTTAATTTCAGCCTTGTGGAAACTTGAGCACAGCCATCAGCCAAACCCACCAGACTAATGACCTACAGAACTATGACATGGTAAACCTGTATGGTCTTCAAACATTATGTAAGTTCATACAGACCATCTTTCAATTCTATTCACTTTACTGCCTCAGTTCAACATATGTGTTTTGAGTGCCTATGGTCGAGTGTTACGCTAGATGCTGGTGGTTTTATCTATGTGTGTGTGCCATATTTGTCTTTGTTTATATATTTCTGCATGTGTATGTTCATATATATGCACACATACATGTACATACCTGGTGATTATGTAGATATTTTTTACTTTGCACAATTATCAGAACTGGATAAGCAGTTTAAGTAAAACTTCTTGCATCTATGCTGAATTTGAAGCCAGTAGGACAGACCATTGGGAAGGGAACAGGAATATGAGCCAGGGGGAGAGAGAAGGCGAACTGGAACCCAGAAGTACAAACCGGAGTTCATAATACGCTGGGGCCTATATGAGAACTTACCACCCTCAAGTCTCCAAACTGATGAGGAAGTGTTCTCTTATCACCAAACTAAACATTCTCCTGGCCCAGGAGTCAGAGTAGGTGAAGGAGGACATAGTGAGAGCTGGAGGAGGAGCATGGCGGTTGTTACCCCAGGCCAACCAGGTGAGGCCAGTAGAGAAGCTTGTAGACCCCACAACAGTGCCTGGGGCCCCTGCACCTGTTTTCTGCGAATTGAAGGAATATGGTTGCCTCTTCTATCTTCTCGTCTCGCACAACATTTCTTTTAGAACTCATGCAGGGAAAGGAATTCTGGGAGACGTAGCCTCAATTTAGCTAGGTTGACACCGTGTAGAGCCGCTACATTCTACCCCTTGTTAACTTGCCATCTATATCCACCTCCTTTAACCATACTTAAAGTACAAATACAGGCAAGATCATGCTTCTGTTTAGCAAAATGCAACAATCTCCTCATACACTGAACACATGGTAACCTTCTCCAGCAAAGAAGACACCGAATCTATTTACCCATCTTTAAGGGATGTTCATTCGTTTTCTAGATGAGTCATGCTGTCCCCTGGGTGTCCTGTAACTTACATACTGACATAAAAAAGTTAACTCCTACTAATGTTATGTTAGATACTAGAAGAATGGGACAGAGGAAGACGAATATATCAAGAAATATATGTATCTACATATATATATTTCTACATATATATATATTTCAGAATGAAATACTTAAACTATTACATTCTTTGTTTCTGTAACTGGTCATGTAGGCATAGTTGGTGATAAAACTACCATTTTCCTCTACCCAATTCCATTTGCCCTCAGCCAGCACTTCAGAGAGCTGTGGTTCCTTGCTCAGCGGGGTAACTCAAACCATCCCTGAAGGGTCTGAGTCTGTAGAAGTGCTGCCTAGATCGAGCTGGTTAGCTTTCTGCTGAATTAGTCACAGAGCATGGAAGTGCTAAACGGTGCCCCGTGGGAGCTCTTAAATCCCAGACATACTCCTCCTTACTACTCCCAGGGTGTGGGAGCATTTCAATTCCCCCTTAATGATCAGTGTTAAGCATCCCAGCCAATACTATAACCCCATTCTTTGCCTGATGATTTGCTGGCACAAGTTGCCTAACAAGGTGGGTAGCAAGCTCAGCTTTCAGTTTTGTGGATCCATCGCTGGGTCTTCTGGAGGAAACATTCCTTACATGGAAACCAGAATGTCTAAGATAACCAGAGTCCTAAGTCATGAGTACAGAAAGCAAAAATTCTACTAGCTGACCTCTCATAAGAAGAGCTATCCCATTTCTAGCCCTTTGATTCCTAGACTTGTGAATCCTAGCTTGAGGGGAAAGGCTATTGAAAAAATGAGGATATTGGCCCAGCCCTGGTGTTGCCATCCATCACTGACTGAGTCTTCAAAAAGCCATTTCTCCATTGTATTAGGCCAGCTGCTTCAGGGTGAGAAAGAATGTAATCACAACAGCAAACTCCATGATCCCAGGCTCATTGCTGTGCTTCATTAGCCGTTATCACTGGGAACAAGGTCATCAATGACTCCAAGCCTAATCATATCAGAGAGTCAATTCCAGATAGTGTGCAACCTTAAGGGTAAGTAGAGGACCCACCCTTCAGATTCTGTTCTGGGGAAACCCTTCCAGCACCAAGACGTGTATTAGCCAAGATTCAATCAGAGAAACAGAACCATTAGGATTTATTTAAAAATTCTGATCTTACACATGTGTAGGAATTTGTTAAACAGTCAAGGTGAGGTGGTTGCCTTTACATCTGGTGCTAGAGTTTGAGACCACCGAGAAGGGAAGATTATGTGACGATAAGAGGTGAGACGCCAACCCGGACCCCTTAAGATGGAATAGAAGCTGTTAGTCTCTGGCTCTGGCTCAGCGCTTCCAAGTTTGCAGGGTGTCCTAGAGGGACTAAGCATGTGCATGGCTCAGGCGTCTGGGGAGTTGAAGGAGTTTCTGGCAGGAGCTGGAAGGGCCGTGTGGCTAGTGCTGCCTACCCCACCCCAACAAGGGGAGCCAGCACATAGGTGATAATACTGCAAAATGTCTCCAACGGCCCCGCTAACGTGAAACTCTTCCGAGAAGGGGGTCCTGGAAAGGACAGTGTCATCTTAGCTAAATTGGAATTAAGTACAAACCTACTGAAACATGTAACCATTGTAGCAAACATCGTGAACTGAAACCACTAACGAGACAGCGGTCCTTCGGATTAGGGATAGCGGGCCATGTGCTGCTTTCAGTCTGTTTGTTAACAAGTGTTTTAAACACTTTTCCTGTCCTGCAGATAATCCGTGATGTATTCTGGGTGATTATTTTTAGAACTGTTGTTGCCAGTAGTCAAGACCCGTATTAAATAACCAACGTTGGCCGCACACGGTGTATTTGGTTGGGCAGAGTTTGCTGAGTTCTGAACAAAACATGGGGATGCAGTTGGAGTGCGGCCAGCTGGCTTTCCATCTAAATATAGTTCGATGCAGATAGACTCTGGTTCTTGTTAAAGGTTTTTGCATCTAGCTCTCTAAACAGATTTTTTTCTCTCTTTCATTTTATTGTCAAAGGGAAAATGATTATAGATTCATTTTCCAAGTTAACTTTTCCTCTTTGAAGATTTAGTATCAGCAAAGGAATAAAAGTGACAAATATTCGAGGACAGCATAGATTCCCCTGTTAAAGACCCTGCTATAGTTAAGGGGTCTAGTGAGCCGATGAGGAAACACTCCTCTTCCTTTCTCCCATCAAACAGAATGAGCTCACACACCTTCATTAGCTTCCTTCATTACTGCTCACTCCTAGGCATCTGCAAACTGTGAGTCGTGGTTAGACTAATGGGAACTTCTTCCCTCTGAGTCTTGGGAACTGGCTGCGAGGACAGCTGGACCTGTAGGGCAGACACCAAGTGCCTTCGTATATTCCAGCTGGCTGCAAGCTTGGCTGGGTGGCCTCGTGTCCCCAGGCGCGGGCAGGACAGGCCCAGGCATGCGGGGGTGGGCGAGGGGGTAGATGTGCCCACGGTGATGGAGGAGTGGGAGGCTAAGGCGAGGGCGGGGAAGATGAGCATGCACCTTGTCGGATCATATGCAGATGCCTAAGAGCAATAGGGCCCGCCAGCCCTGAGCATGGTGCCCTACCCACCAAAAACCTGGCCGTTCTGATTCCCGAGACGACAAATGTGGTGTCCCCAGTGCTCACCCTTTGTGAGCAGAGGCGCAGAAGTCCCTAATTATGCAAATGCAAGGTGGAGAGGATAAGGACCGCCCCACAGCCGACCAAGATCTGCACCGCTCTACAGTCTCACGCTATTCTCCTGTAACTACCACAGTGGATCCTTTCAATCAGCTTGTGAAGAAAGTCGTTTTTCATAGAATCAAGTACATTTTATCCTCATTTACAAAAAAAAAAAAAAAGAAAGAAAAAGAAAGAAAGAAAGAAAGAAAAAAGAAAGAAAAAGAAAGAAAGAAAGAAAGAGAAAGAAAAAAGAAAGAAAGAAAGAAAGAAAGAAAGAAAGAAAGAAAGAAAGAAAGAAAGAAAGAAAGAAAAGCAAGACCAACCCACCCCCGTGCATGAGGTTACGTGGCTCGCCCGGGCCCTCCTGCGTCCCGCGACCGGCCTCCCCCAGGCGAGGAGCAGAGGGCCAGGGCCGGCCCTCCCAAGAGGCTGGGGCTCCAGGGGGAAGCCGCTGGGACTCTGGAACCTGCCCAGTGGCGAGTAGAAGCCAGAACCTTCTACTGTATTGAAGATAGGGGTTTGTTTTGTTCTTGGATTCTATTTTGCCGGTGACTGAGTAGCAGAGAGCGAAGGCTGCCCTCCTCCTCTGTATAGACTCCTTGGCGGTGGCATCGTGAGAAGAATTCCTAATCATTCTAAGAGTTTCGGCGCCAGCCACCGGCCCCTCCTTTCTCCTGCTAGTGTGGGCCACACCATCCTAGAGGAGAAGTCGATATGGCTGAGTCCAGGCCACTGAGCGCCTCGGCTGCAGAGGGGTAACCGCACCCCGCGAGCCCCGGCCACCTGCTGTGAACCCTGGAGGCGTCCTTACAGTCCCCACGGCCCTGAGGCCCGGCCTGAGCAGGCCTCACACCCAGCGCAGCCGAGCCCAGGGTGGCAGTGGTGGCGCCGCGAGGACACGGGGCTGTGCGATTGCGGGCTCCTGGGGGGGGGGAGGGCAGGAATCTTGGATCCCAGCACTCAGGAGCCGCAGGAGCCTCCCAGGTGCGGGCCCTGACACTTCCCCAAGCCCCACTTCCACCGGAAGCATTGTGTCCCCCAGCCACTTGCTCACCTTACATAGGTGACACACAAGGATAGAGCTAGTGACCCCGGGACCTTTGAAAGAAGTAACTGGTGGAGAAGAGCGTAACGGAAGATCCATTTGTAAAAGCAATCGTATTTGCAGATCTCCAGCTGCAGTGAAGTCCGTGTTTTACCTTCCTTGATTCTGACAGTGTAGATATTTTTTCACACTCCTTCCATCAAAAGCAGGGACTTGATTTTTATTTACTGTTGTATCGCTTAGAGCCGAGAACCGTCTGGCCTTTAGAGACGCACGATATGTATGAACTGAATGAATGCACAGGATTCTTTTTTTAAGATTTTATTCATTTATTCATGAGAGACACAGAGGGAGAGGCAGAGACCCAGGCAGAGGGAGAAGCAGGCTCCATGCAGGGAGCCCGACAAGGGACTCGATCCCAGGACCCCGGGGTCACAACCTGGGCCGAAGGCGGCCCTAAATCGCTGAGCCACCCGGGCTGTCCAGCGCACCGGATTCCGAAACAGAGAAGCGTCCTCGTGCGGTGTGCACAGTAAGGATCCGGGGCGGTGCCGTGGCCTCAGCTGTGCCCGCTGCAGACGGAGCCCCGAGCCCCAAGGCCGGCCCGCTCCTCAGGAAGAGGACGCCTGCGGCTCCCTTAACAGCAGAGCCTCGTCCTCAAGCTCGTGGGCCCTGGGTTTCCCATTTGCACCCACCAAGCAATATTCAGAATATGATTTGCTTCCCAGGTCAGTCTTCAATTTGCTGAGAGGATATACTAACCCTCTGACTGACGCACTCCAGTCTTCCTTCTCCGTTTTAGTGCTCAAGGCATATTTACGAATAACTCTTTGTTTCTTATTGTTTTTTAGATTTTATTTATTTGATAGAGAGCGCGCACGAGTGGCAGGGAGGGGCCGAGGGAGAAGCAGACCTCCAGCTGCGCACGATGCAGGCCCTGACCTGCAGCTCCACGCGGGGCTCCATGGGGGGCTCGACTCGGCCGATCCCAGGACCCTGAGGTCCTGACTTGAGCCGGAAGCAGATGCTTAGCTGACTGAGCCACCCAGGCGCCCCATAAATTACACCTTTCTAAGGGAATCAGTCTCTTATAAATTTGATTAGTATGAACGGTCGGTGAAAATCTTAATTTTTGGCGTTCTGACAAAAATGGCCTCTTAGCCTTGCAAAGTTGTAGAAAGAACAGTTTTTGGAGGGAGACAGATGGGAGTTGAATTCTTAACTCTAATGATGTAGTGTCGGGCCAAAGCAGGCGATCGTTTTGCTGAGCTGCATGATTTCCTCTTATGAAAATGTGGACAGTAGGTGGGGATGAGATGAGATGCAGGCAAAGTGCCTAGAGATGGCTCCTCACACACGCAGTCGGTGTTATTTTTTTTTTTTTCCTTTTTCCCTGCAAAGTGGAAAGACCAGTCAGGCTACCACTTGCTGACCCCAAAATGAGGCTGCCTACCAAGATGCCTCCAGAAAAGGCTGCAAATATCCCGGATGAATTGCCACTATTTCCCAAATTGGGCGTCCTAGATGTCCGTGCAGAGCTTGCCTGACCTCAGGTGTCCGGTACTGAAAGGCCCCCCTTGACCTACCAGCAGCCCTCTAGCTGTCCTACTCTGAGCAGCTGGTAGATCCAGAAACAGTCTCCGCCCTAAGCCTGTGTGGATCTTAGGGTCCTGTGCCTGCCCTTGTCTGGGGTCTCCAGGAAAGCAGAGTCCATAGAGATACGGAGACACAGAAAATGAGATTCGGTACCAGCGAGTTGGCTCTCACAGTCACAAGGTCGAGGAATCCCACAACTGGAAGGACCTGGGAAAGCCAGTCCGAAGGCTACGGGCTGGAAA
Source organism: Vulpes lagopus (assembly GCF_018345385.1). Lineage (NCBI taxonomy): Eukaryota > Metazoa > Chordata > Mammalia > Carnivora > Canidae > Vulpes > Vulpes lagopus. The sequence continues at coordinate 126,164,123 of NC_054825.1, forward strand.
ACCAGTGACACAGACTCCAGTCTGGAGGAGAACCCAGAGCACCGAGGGCGGGAGACAGCGGCTCCCACCTGAACGCGTCCAGTAGACTGAATGCAAGCTCCCTCCCTTGCTCTGTGGGGTGGATGGTGCCCACCCACCTGGTCACTCAGCCCATCCCCTCGAAAGCTAATCTCTTCAGAAACTCGCTTATAGACATTGGCAAAAATAATGTGTAGGGGCCCGGGCGGGGGGCTCGGTGGGTTGGGCGTCTGCCTTCGGCCCAGGTCACGCTCCGGGGGCCCAGGGATGGGCCCGGCTCGGGCTGCCTGCTCAGTGGGCAGCCTGCTTCTCCCTCTCCCTGCTGCTCCTCCAGCTTGTGCTCGCTTGCTCTCTCTGTGAAATAAGTACATTTTTTTAAATCTAAAAAAAAAAAAAAAAAGCAATGTTTGGCTATTTGGGCATCCTACGGCCGGGTCAAGGTAACACATACACTAAATACACTAAACCATCACAGTGCGTATGGAGCTGCACCTTGACCTGCCACTGTACTGGAGGCTGGTCCCCGGGTGGCATCTACTACGTGGCCCCGACCCCAGCCCCGCGCATCTCCCAGGGCTTCTCCTCATGTCCACACACGGCCCCAGACGACCTGAAAGCCGCTGCCGAAAGCCGTGGGAGCTCCATCACGTGACTGTACACAGATACATTTCACTGTACTTTTTGATATATCTAGTGGACCAAAATGTCTTCTTTTTATGCTGCAACTTTGGTTTTTCATACTTATCTGAGTGGGAGAGAAAACGGTTTGTATATAGAGAAATACAATTATGGAGATTAGCTTTGAAAACTCCAAGTAATATTACTGAAATCTGTCGAGTGACAAAATTATAAAAGATTTAGGAAATTTAGGATGTTTGAGTTGAGCCTGAATACGGATAAAACCCTCTGATTGTGTAATTTATCTACGGGAGAAAAAAAGTTGGTGTATCATTGATCATAATTGAACGATTTTAGGTCTTTATTAACCATACTAATCTTATTTTTTTTAAGATTTTTATTTATTCATGAGAGAGAGAAGCAGAGACACAGGCAGAGGGAGAAGCAGGCTTCATGCAGGGCGCCCGACGTGGGACTCAATCCTGGGACCCCAGGATCACGCCCTGGGCTGAAGGCGGCGCTAAACCGCTGAGCCCCCCAGGCGTCCCAACCATACTAATCTTAAACCTAACTAAACATGTATATTCTCTCTATATCCTAATTGCTTGTGTTGTAGATATACAATACTAATATGGACAAATATTAAAGTGTCAAGCAAATATGCACGTAAATAAATTCTCTTTTTAATCACATATGATTGGACAGCAGGTACACTTCTTTTTTTTTTTTTTTTTTTAGCAGGTACACTTCTTGATTCGAACTTCAGTGAACCACTTAGCCCACCAACTCCCAAGACATCCTAACAATTATACAGACTGAACTTTTAAAAAACCAAGCTGGCTGAGATATAATCGATGTTAGTACAGCATACCTGTTTTAAGTCTACAGTCCCACAAGATTTACAAGAACCAGCACTACAGTCACAACATACAATATTTTCACAGGCACATGCCAGCAAATTTCTTACATACATATTTTGAAAAAAAAATAAAAATAAAAAAACCTCCCCCAGCTTCTCACCTTTTCAGCCCCAGATAACCACTTCTTTGATTTCCGTTACTATAAGTTAAATTTTTTTAGAAACGTTTATACGATGTGTGTCACGCGGGGCCTGGCTTTCCTCGCCCAGCGTGATGTCCTGGGCACTCGTTCGCGGGCTCGTATGTCAGTAGCGGCTCCTTTGCATCGCTGAGTAGTGCTCCATCGTGCGGGCCCACTACAATTGGTTTTTCCAGTTACTCTGTTGTCATGACACCAGGCTATTTGGCATTTGGGGGGATTGTATAAAAAGCTGCTATTCGTGTACGAGCTTTTTGTAGGCATAGATTTTCTTTCTTTCTTTTTTTTTTTTTTTTATTTCTTTTGAGTAAATACCTAGAAGTGTAACCGCCAGGTCAGGTGGTCAGTACATACACGTGTGGTTTCACTAGGAACGGGTAAGCTGGTTTTCAGTGTTTATACCGGCTGACGAGGCCGTCACAGGTGGGCGGGACCCCACGCGCTCTCCAGCCTTAACAACATTTGACTTCAAACATTCGGCGGAGTGCATAGGAGAGCTCTGTGGTTTCACTTGGCATTTCTCTCATGACCAGTGATGTTGAGCAAGTTTTTGTGTGTTTATGGCCACTTGTAAATTTTCTTTTTAAATGTCTGCTTGACTTTTGTGGCCTCGCCCTTTCTCAGGGTTAGCCAGCACAAATACCTCTTCCCAGTCTGTGGACTGCCTTTTAATGTTAATGTTGCTTTAGAAAGCAGATGTGTTGTATACATATATATGTATATATATATATATATATATATATATATATATATCAGATGAATATATATTCATCTGTTAATTCATGTCTTTTTCCCCCCAGTTCGATCATTTCTGCCCTTTATTAGGGTGTTTGGACAAATTACATTTAAGGTCGTTATTGTTAGGTTTGGGTTCAAATCCACCAACTTACTATTTGTTTTCTATTTTCCCTATCTGTCCTCTGTTTTTCTTTCTTTTCCTATCTTCTTTTGACTCGAATATTTTTATGATGCTCCATGTCCTATATTAGGTATTAGTCACTATTCTTGGCTTAATAGTTTTAGCATTTGATTGAAGGTTTAGCATATACGTCTTTAACATACCACAGGCTGTTTTCAAATATTTCACATACGGTGGTCCTCCATCCTTTGTGCTATTGCTGCTACACATCTCACTTCTAAATGTGTCGTAAAATCCACAATAAATTGTCATTTTTATTTTCAATGTTTAAATTATCTTTCAAAGTGATTTTTAAATGAAAAAAGAAAAAAGCTGCCTAGTATCTTCACACACAGAGTCACTATTTATGGCACTCTCCATTTCTGTGTGTAGCTCTAAGTTTCCATTTGGATCATTTTCTATTTCACCTGAAGAACTTCCTCTAATATGTATTGGAGTGAAGTTCTGTGACCAGTGAATTTTACCAGCTTCTGTTTATCTAAAATGTCTTAAATTAGGGCTGTGTTTTTGCAGGATATTTGCACTGGCTACAGAAATTTAAGCTGGCCTTCTTTACTTCTTTCAGCACTTTATTTTTTAAATTTTTTTTATAAATTTATTTTTTATTGGTGTTCAATTTCAAAGATACTAGCCCATCACCTTCTAACTTGCATGATGCCTGATTGTGTCTGAAATCATTCTTGTTCCTGTGTATACCATGTGTCTCTTTTCTTTTGACTCCTTTTTATCATTGGGAGGTAGATTGTTTTAAATTTGGAGTATTAGAGGCTTTTTTATACTGTGGGTTTATAGTTTTTGTCAAATTTGAAAACAGTTTAGCCAGTATTCTTTAAATATGCTTTCTGTTCCCTCTTGCCTCTCATATTCTTCCCTCCCTCCTTCCTTCCTTCCTTCCTTCCTTCCTTCCTTCCTTCCTTCCTTCCTTCTTCCTTCCTTCTCTCTCTCTCTTTCTTTTTTCTCCCCATAATTTATTTTGGGTAGATTCTATTGCAATATCTTCAAAACAAGTGTTGTTGCTGTTTGCAATATATATTCATCTGTTAATTCTGTCCAATGAAATTTTCATCTCAGACACTATATGTTTCGTTTCTTAAAAGTCATTTTGGTTTTCTTTTTTTGTTGTAGGAAAATATACATGACATAAAGTTTACCATTTTCACTATTTTTACATGTGCAGTTAGGTACATTTCTATTGTGTCGCTTGGCTCTTTTTTATGTCTTGCATGTCTCTCCTCATCATGTTTATGTTTCCTTTAAATCCTTGACCATGGTTACAACTTGCCTTGATATTCGTCGCTGCTAAGTCCATCATGTATGGCATTGATTCCTTTGACTTACTTTTCTTATGGCAAAGGTTACACTTTCTGGCTTCTTGACATGTCTAACAATTTTTTTTTTGGATACCCAAAATAGTAAGCATTATGTTACTGAGTGCCTGGATTATGTTTTCTTGACCTAGTGCGAAGCTTTGTTTTTGCAGGTGGTTGAGTTACTTGGGGATCAGTTTGATCTCTTTAAGGCCTGGGTTGGGTCTATAGTATCATTTACTCCAAAAACAGTTAATTTCTGTTACTAATATGATCATTTTGGAGTCTCCACTCCAAATGATTGAACATTTCCCCACCCTGTGTGAGCCCTGGAAATTGTTTGCCTCATCCTGTGGAGTTTCCCTCCTAAGCATCTGCAGCCTATTGCTCGGCAAAAACTCAAGGGGACCTTCCCTTAGAGTTCTGAGCTCTTTATCTATGTTATTTCCTTCCTTTTAGGGCTCTGTTTTCCACCATCAGCAGACCCTGTGACCTCCTTGAATCCTAATTTCTCATTGGGACTTCTGGGCTATGTTCTCTACTTTTATAGTCTTACCGTTGGTTCTAAGGAGAAAAGAGCCCACTCACAGGATGTCTCACCTTGTTTCCTTCTATCAGGGATCACAGGTCTGTGAAAACAATATAATTAAAGTCTGAAGACAGCTGTTGCCTGTATATTTGGCAATTTTACATTTTCATGGCAGGAGGTTAAGTCCTGTTTTTGTTGCTGAGCCTTGGCCAGAAGTAGAATTTTGAAAATGTTAATTTTCACATCTTTCCTGTATTCTAGATTGTTAACTAGAACACTCATCTCAGAAAGCCTTAGACATGTTTTAGTGCTAAAAAATCAGCAAAGACAGTAAAGATGAGTAGGGCTCAAGCTGAGACCAATCACTTTAAATTACTAGGCATAAATTCTCCAAAACTAGACAAGTTTTTGTTCAAGAGCAAAGAACTGAAGGCCGTTGGTATTGACAGTATCTCTTTTGTCTTCTCTTTGCATATTCCTCAGAAACCCAAATAGGTTGTAATAAACCTAAATAGGTCTCTGAGCTTTAATGTTGTGGCAGTTTTTCCTGGGGTCATCACTTTTGTTTCATTAAGGAATTCAATGGCCCAAGAAGGAGCAATTATCCCACATGGGTGTTTAACTTCTAGTCATACCAACTTCTCTTCTGAAAACTTGCAGCTCAGCCCACTGCTTTTATTTGGCTACACACTGTTCCCATAGCCTGAGCTTCAAATATGTGATATCTTCTTTAGTATCCATTGTGTTACAACTCTCCTCCCCCTCCTAAATAATAGGCATCTTGATGTAATTATTTTTCAAGCCTGAAGGCAGCGAATATGACAATTAAAATTAAAAAGATGTAGGCACTGTCACCATCCACAGGGAGAATTTTAAATTTTCTAGACAATCCATTTGATAGCTAGGCTCTCTGGAACATGTCTGCCAATTCCAGTTCAGCTCTTTGTTCCAAATTAAAGTATTTGGTTTCTATAATCGAAAGGAGAGCATAGCATTTTATTTCTCTTTGGCTCAAGTCTTCATGCTTTTACTTTTTTTACTTAAAATTTCAGTGCTAAAAATAAAATCCAGGCCTCCTAGGGAATAGCACTAAAGTTGTTGAGCAACTTTCCCTTATTCAACACATTTGTTGCTCTTCAGCCTCTTTCGCCCACACAGGTGTGCATGATAGATTAACTGAGTGACATTTCCGTTCGATAGTTTTCATTATCAGTGCACGCCAAGTAAAGAACACAGGTTCATTCATCAACTGATTCACCCCTTTATTCACCCAGCACGCTTGTGCTGAGTCCATTACTATGGTATGCAGGGGTGAGTTAAACAAATACAGCTCTGCCCTCGTGGATTTTAGAGGATCACATCAGTTAACATATCAACAAAGAAATGAATAATTACAAAATGTGATAGGTTATGAGGGAAACAATAGGCCTTGTAATGGAGAGTAACAGGCCTGGGGTGGTGGCGGGGGGCAGATTCTCTGGTAGAGGTGTCAGTAAGGACTCAGGAGGTTACATGGAGGTGGAGACAGAAATAATTAGAAGAAGCCAGCCATGTAGACGGGGGCAAGAACTTTCCAGGCGAAGGGAAGTGCATACATTAAGGCCAGAAACACTTAGCAATTCAAGCGGCTGAAAGGAGGCATGTCAATGGACTATAGTGAACAAGTGGAAAGCAATTGCAAAAGTAAGCAGGCATCCGATTATGCAGGGCCTTTCGATCAGGGTAAGATGGCTGGATTTTACTATCAACGCAACAGAAAACCCCCGAAAGAGTTGGCCCAAGGAGTAAGATAAGAACATTTATAGTTTTAAAAGTCACAACCTAGAGTCTGGAGGCTAGAGTAGGAGGAGAGGAAATTCAAACAGTAAAACCAGAAGACGGTTATCATAATAGCCCATGTGAGAGCGGACGGTACCGATCAAGAAGTAGTTAGAACGAAGGTTTATTTTCTTTTTTTTTTTTTGGTTTATTTTCATCATAGAAACACCTGCACACGCTCATGCATTGGCTGCATGTGTAAATATGTATGTTGCTGTTTGTGGGCTTGAGCCATTGGGGTGAGGTTATAGGGGACAGAGGAAAAGACAAGAAAAATCAGGAATCACTTCCATTTTTTTGGTTGGGACAAGTAGGTGGGGAGAGGTACTATCTCCTGAAATAGGAAAGGGATGGGAAGGACGTGATGAATGGCTCACTGTCTGAGTTGTCAAACCAGTTCAAAGCAAGATGAATATCAGCCACGGAAATATGAAAGCCTCGGCGTTTCCCCATTTGTTTATAAATACCAATATGACTGCACATCTGCATTTATTGGAGAGTCATCCCAAAGGGAAAACCAACCAATTCAATAAATGTGATTAAGACTTCTGTTAGAATTAACCTTCATAGGACTCAAATTATAGATATATTTTTTAAAGATTTATTTATTTATGATAGACAGAGAGAGAGAGAGAGAGAGAGAGAGAGAGGCAGAGACATAGGCAGAGGGAGAAGCAGGCTCCATGCAGGGAGCCCGACGTGGGACTCCATCCCGGGACTCCAGGATCACGCCCTGGGCCAAAGGCAGGTGCTAAACCGCTGAGCCACCCAGGGATCCCCTTATAGATATTTTTCACTTACCCATGACTAGTCCATGATTTCCAATATGGGTTAAAATGAACTCTCAACACATCAGAAGGGTCTAAGGCATCTGCGTTGTGCTTATAGTCCTTTCTCTTTTCCTTTGTGTATGAAATTTGGGGTTAGAAAAAGCATCCTGAATAACAACGGCTAAGACTTGAAACGGGCTCCCTGAGGTTTGGAAAGAGCCTCCTTCGGTGGGGTGGGGAGGCTTCATGTGTAAGGTGATTGGCTGCCTTGCACCAGTGACAGGCATTTGTCCTCCTGCTGTCACTTTCGATACCGTATGCTATAGTACCTGGCGCCCGTAGAAAAGTTAACATGAGTGATATACGCATTTAACCAAATATTCATTAACCGAATTTATTTACTTATCTCCCGCCATCTCCGACTCATCTTCCTACTTCCTAGAGCCTTGTTGCAGGGACAACCCCACGCACTTCGGACCTCAACTAAAGCAGTCCTTTGTCTAGGACAAGCCCTTGGTGCTCTACCTTCTCAACATCTGGCTGGACCAGACACTTTTCTTCTGTGCTTTCGTAAGGCCCTGTTCACTCTCCTCTGAGTACTTCCAGACTGTACTGTAACTGTTGCCTAACTAGACAAAATTTTTTGGAGGGCAGGAACTATTTTTATATGTTGAGTATCTGGCATCACACTGGCACAAGCTAAATGCATGTAGTATGACACATGAATGAATAGTACAGGGTTTTGCCTTGCACTATACATTTACTTACTGTTCACAAAGATTATATAAGAACATAAGGACAATAGCAACTTCATCATACTCAGATTGAATAAAAACATTTCCTGCCTGTGACAGAGTAGAGCAATATGGTGTGAGTGGGTGACGGCGGGGAGGACTACGTGGAGGTGGGTAAGGACATTCTTATAAAAAGTTTTAGCAGGTGGGTTAAGTCTGTAATTAAAAGACTATCATCTCTGAAAATACATGCAAGTTGATTCTTTACCAAAGCATTTATCTGGTGTTTTGTTGACATGAATTCAAATAGAACTTTGTCATCTCAAGGTTCATTTAGCTATTTAGGTTTGCAAATCAATTCTGACATATTTACAAATCACTAGGAGTTATGTTAATCTGATAAGAAGTGTGCTCTTAGAATTTGGATTTCGCAGGGCTTCCTTAATTCTTAAATTGACAATTGCAACAAAGGTCATCTTCTGCTTTTCTCTTTCCATATTAATATTCTTACATGAATTTTAGACAAAGTATATTATAAAGCAAAATCTAGCCAAATTAGTATCTGAATCAAATTAGTAGAATAACTAATCCCCCTTCAAATTATGTTTATAATAATGGTTTAGAGGTGCCTGGATGGCTTAGTCGGTCAAGCATCCAACCCTTGATTTTGACTCATGTCATGATCTCAAAGTCATGAGATCAAGACCTACGTCAGGCTTCACATTCTGCACAGAGTCTGCTTGTCCTTCTGTCTCTGTGCCTCACACCAACATGGGTGCTCTCTCTCTCTCAAACAAATTAATAAAATCTTTGCGGGGAAAAAACGACCTTAGGTTTTATCAATTTGACAAGTGTAAAGTAATTTCTTTTTCTGGTTTCAATTTATTTTCTCAATTAATGATAAATTGGAGCATCTCTACAATTGCTTTTTGCCTCTTTGAAATGTACCTATTATGTGACTTAGCAGATGCTCATTTTTCTAGTTAGGTCCTTGGTGTAATTTTACTGATTTGTGTAAGTTTCTTTATGGTCTAGATCAGCAGTTATCAAACTTTTTCTTTAAAGGGCCAGCCAGATAAAGCAAATATTTTAGATGTGTACCACATAGGTCCCTATTGCTGTGTGGCGAGAAAGCAGCCTTAGACAGCATGTAATTTCATAAAATAATGCCGAGCCATACAACTGATGTCTGACTTGGATTCTGTGACATTTGCTATAAGGTTTGCCATAGACACTTGGTTCATAATCCTAACTTGGAGAAATTGGCTTCTATTCTTAGTTTGATAAGATGTAATCATAACTACATGTTGGACTTTATGAAATAATTTTTTCACTTTTAGTAAGAAAACCGTATTATATCTTCTCTAGTTGACTAAAGGGAAGAATTACATTGATGACTTTACTCATATTCAACCATCCTTGCATTTCTGTGACAAACCCCGTTCTTCATGCTATGGTATTTAACAAATACCATTGTGCTATTACTTTGTTTCAATTGGCTGATATTTTATTTGGAATTTGTACATCTGTATTCATCAGCAAAATGAGCCCCTGGTTTCTTTTCTTGTGTCACCCTTCTCTGATTTTGAAATCAAGTTATACCATGATCACGAAACAAACCAGAATGTGCCCTTTCTCTATTTTCCACAAAAATGAGTAACAGTTTAACTATTTATTCCTTGAATTTGGTAGAATCTCAAAATAGCTTGTAGTTTTTTAAGATGGAATTTTTAAAGTTAAAATAGCCACTTTGAAACCCCTTAAAAGCACAAAGGTGAGCAAAAATCAAAATGGCTGCACTAATGCCTCAGGGAAGCTTGATTTTTAAAGGAATTTTTTTTCCTCCCTTCCACAACCTCCCCTACTCCCTTTTTAGCCTTTCATTTCAGGGACCCAGTCCCACCCTAAAGACAGAACAAAGGAGGCCAGTGCCTGCACAGAATTCCTGTCAAAATCAGCTAGCTGCTGTATTTCCCTGTAAGGCACCCCCCACTTCCTCCCAGAGGGCTTGCAGGTTTTGAAGGCCATTGCCTGCTGCAGACTCCTTAATCCAGCAAAGCCATTAATCCATTGTTCCTTTTTATCCCAAACTCTGTCTTCTGCTCTATTTTGGCTCTGACGCCCAAAGGTCAGTTTTCAACAACACTTTCTGTTTCCTTAACACTCATTTGTCTGCTCAACTTTTCTATTCCTTTTTGTGCTGATTTCTAGCATTTATTTTTCTTCGTAAGTATGTATGTTTCATGATGATTTTTAGCTTTTTTTTTTTTTGGCACACTGCAATTTACTTTGGAAAATTATTTTAAGCTTTTTTTTCTGTGGTTGTTTCCACTTATTCTGTAATTTATCTATTTTAACTTTTTTTTTTTTTCCTGTAAGAAGTTCTGGCCCAAGGTCTCTAGATTTAGTCAATCTTTTCAAAGAACTGTTTTCATTATTCTCTTCAATTTTTTATTTCCCTTATACCTATCCTTATCTTTATTTCTTTTTTTCTTATTTCTTTGATGTTGCTCTACTCTTTTTTCCTGATTGTATTAATTGAATGCTTAGGTCATTTTAAAAAGATTATTCTATTATTTATCCTGACAAATATATATAAAGAATTATTTATACATATTTATACAATTTATTTATCCTGACAAATATGCATAAAGAATTAATTTCTTTTATATTGCTTTATCTGTGTGCCTCCCAGTTGATGATAAACATGTTTTCATCACCATTCAATTCTAAGGATATTTGCAATAGCCCTTATGAATTCCTTTCATAGGAGAGCAGTAGAGCAGTAGTATATCTTATAAGGACGACAACTGGGTTTTCTAAACGATCCACTTATTTTCTAATTTTATTTAAATTATTGTCAGAGATGTTCTGACATATTATTATGTGTCATAATAATCATAATATAACATAACACATAATTATGTGTCATAATATGTCATAATGATCCATATTATTTTGGAATTTATTGCTCCTTCCTTTGCTGCCTAGTTACATAGAGAACTTTTCCAAATTTTCTGTAAGTGCTCGAAAAAAGTATCACTTGTTCATTTGTTGGATATACTTTAGTATGTTTCCAACATTCTATTATATAGTGTTCTATTATACAGCTATTTTTTTTTAGCTTGTTAGTAACTGAATTATTCATATATTCAGATCTTTGTATCTCTTTGATGGAGGGGAGCAGGAAAAAAGTTGCTAACTAAAATTGGTGGTTACTCTATTTCTCCCTGACATTCTGACACCTATTACTTTTCTGAGTATCTGGTTCTATTGTTATGTACATATTTATTTATGGTAATAGTAGCTTCTTATTCTATTGTGCTTATTCTTTTTCATTCTTCACAGCATATGACTATACATTGTCCTTCATATATGTCAGACACCAACATATATACTCCAATTTTCTTTTGCTTTTATCTCATTTTTTAGTCTTCAATTTTCAAATTTTTTACACATTTGCTTTAATTATGTTCCTTGAATGACAACATGTTACTAGATCAGATCTTGGTTTTTTAACTGTTCATTAGTAAATTTTATCCAATGTTTAAGATATAAACATATATCAATTCTATACAATTTTCTCCATTAAACAGAAGAGAATGCAATACTTCTCAACTCATTTTAAGAGTCCAGACGTGAAGAAAAAAAGAGCCCAGACATGATAGCATGATCATAAAACCATGACAGCAAAACCAAAGGTATTGTAAAGAAAACTATAGAGCAGAATCCTTCATGCATATATACACAAAATCCTCAACAAATTGTCAGCAAATCAAATCCAGTGACACATAGAAAGGATAATACTTCACAGCCATTCATATCCTGGGAAAACAGAGCTGATTTCAAATTTGAAAAATCAGCATACTTTACCATATTGACAGACTAAAGATGTCACACATTAGGATCATCTCGATAGATCTAGAAAAAGCACTTGACAAAAGTCAACATCGTCTTTTAGCTGGAAGTCAACATCGTTTTTTAGTTGCCCAGTGACATTGGCTCTCTGAGAGTTTCAAGAAAAGTCATAAACTTACAGTTCGTTCAGCTTGTTGTTAGCGATGTTGTTACTGTAATATATAATGGTAGGAGCAATGTCTCTTTCCGCTCTCTGTATCTAAAAAGAAACTAAATGTGATTATGACTATCCTTTTATTTCCAATAGTTATAATCTGCTTTTCAGATGTACCATGACTTGTTTATTCCTGATGATTTTGATTTAAACTGTCTTATATTAAAATAGAAGTTAAAGACTTCTGTTTCCAGGAAGATAGAGTTGACACAATTTTCCCTGTTCCTGCTGCTAAGCACAACTAAAGTCCCTAGATGTTATATAAAAAAGCAAGGTAATACAATTCTAGAAGAAGGAGAGAATAAGCAGATTGGCTAGAGACCTTGAAATGCAAAGAACAACAATGTAGTGAGTTCCTCTGTTTTCTTTTTACCTCCAATATATCAGGGAAATAGGGCTCATTCTCACTGGGTGGTAATGACGTCTGTCCCTTGCAGTGTCCATGGAGACCACGTAGGAAGCCTGGACTTCAATGGCCACCTAGCAGTAAGGAGGTGTTCCTACCCCTCTCCCCTGCCGTGGTATTGGAGGAGTCCAGCGGAGGGTAAAGGTTTTTACCACCACTCAGCAGGCCACACACCTCTTCCTCACAACACCAAAAGCATGATCCATAAAAGGGAATATGACAAACAAGACTCTATCAAAATCAAAATTTTTTCATCTATGAAAAACCATGTGAGGAGGATAAAAAGTCAAATTAAACCCTGGAAGAATATCTTGCAAAACACATATCTGACAAAGGACTACCATCTAGAGCATATAGGGGACCTTCAAAATTCAATAGTCAAAAAGCAGACAATTTCATTAGAAATTGGGCAAGGAGTATGGGCAGATATGTCAGTACACAGGATATACAGATAGTAATAAGAACATAAAAAGCCATGAGAGTAAATTAAAATCACAATATCACTAAATACCTATCAAAATGGCAAAAAAAAAAAAAAGTAGTAACAACACTAAATGAGGGTAAAGATGTAGAGAAACTGAATCACTCATACATCATTGGTATGGAATATAAAATGGCACAGCCACTCTGGAAACTGTTGGTAGTTTCTTAAAAGCTAAACAAACAATTACCATATGATTTGGAATTGTATTCCTGGTCATTTACTCTAGAGAAACAAAAACTCTTGTTCACACGCAAATGTATACATGAATGTCTATAGCAGCTTTATTTGAAATAGCTACAAACTAAAAACCACCAGATATCCTTTCCTAGGTTAAGGGTTAAAATGTGCCAATCCATCCAGTGGAATACTATTTAGCAACAAACAAGAACAGACTATTCATAAAATCAGCACCCGAGATGGATCTCCAGAGAATTATGTGGAGTAATAAAAACCAGTCCCTTCCAAAGGTTACATACTGGACAGTTTCATTTATGTAACATTCTTGAAATGACGGTTATAGACTACAGAAATGCAGAAGAGATGAATTGCTAGGGGTTGCTAGGGGTTAAGAATAGGAGCATGGATCTTGGAAGGGAATTGGATGTTGCCATAAGAAGGCAACAAAAGGAGTTCTTGAGGTGATGAAAATCTTATGTGTTTGCCTATATCAATGGCAATATCATAATTGTAATATTGTATTATTGTTTTTACAAGATGTCACCACTGGGGGACACCGGGTGAAGGGCACATGGGATTTTGATTCGTTTCTAAAACTGAGTGTGAGTCTACCATCGTCCTCAAACAAAAGATTTCATTCAAGAGCAGATGTTGTATATTCTTCATCACTTTAAAAAATATTCTAAGCGCATTTAATACTACATGTAGTGAATTCACATTCTGATTATTCCTTTTATTGTTAGTGCTCCTTATTTTATTTCTTCACATATTTGGGATGTTTTTTTAAATGCTTATTTGAAGTGATTGGTGATTTCCTCTCTCTCCTCCCCTTACCCTTTCCCCCAGTTTTCCACTCTTCTCAATTTTCTCTTCAACTCTCCTCACTAACAGTTAGTTGCCCTTCTTCTCAACACACACAAATCTGAGTTCACTCATCCCTACTTAGAAGTTTTTTATTGCTTCCACTCAGCATTTTGGGCTTCTAATCCAAGGCAAGGACTCGTAAGGATGTTTGGGGACTGCTGTGCTATGGCAGTATTGGGGACACTGAGATGCAGGCACTGACCCGGCACATGGACTGGTTTAGCTTGGGGTGGTGAGGTGATGGTTTGCTTGCACCACTTCCCTAGGTCTTCAGCTTCCCATGAAGCTGAAGAGCCAGGAGGTGGTTCAGAAACATTTATTTATTCTCATTTTGTGGTCAGAGAGCCATACCCGAGCCCATGGCTTCACACAGCAAGCCTCTCTCCAATCCCTCATCTCGCGAAGTCTGGCTCCCTTTCCCTGGCAGGAATGAAACTCCTGGCCACCACTTCTGGCTTTTGGAACCAGATTCTAAAATGCCAATGGTTTCAGCCCCATTTATGTGTTCATTCCTGAGCAGTTCCTGTTTCACGGAGATCTCCATCTTATTTCTGAGCCTAGACATACATTTTTGGTTTTCTATTCAATCTATCATTACTGTAAGTTTGAACATAAGTTCAGTGTATAAACTCTACTCTCTTGCTCTGTCGCTCAGCCATAGGAATTTGCTTTTTACCTGCATTTTTATTTAACGTGAGTTGGTAAATAGACCTTAATGAATTGAAGAAAAATAGCTACAAAAAAGGGACTATATCATATCATCACCAGCTAAAGATGCCAAATGGTTTAATTAATTGTATTTATTAAAACTTTCTGTGTTACTGAGTTTTCTAGGGGCACTCAAGTTTCTTTAAGATTTTACTTTTTTTTTTAAAGTAACCTCTACACCCAATGTGGGACTCGAAATTGCAACCCCAAGATCAGGAGTCACATGTTCTACCTACTGAGCCAGCCAGGTGCCCCGGGGCACTCTCATTTTTAACAAGTTAAAAATACGTTGTAAGGTATGAAATCAATATTTATCAAAACCACTCAGAGCTATATGCCAAGTATAAATAAAATATTTCATTTCTCCTACCCAGAGACAAATAATAAATTACTACCAACTCAAGTTGATAAACACTCAAAAGAGGAAAAAAAGAGAAAGCAGCCGTATCACATAAACAAGGCATCCAAGGTAGTCAGACCCCAGCAGCAAAGGGCTAACATACCTATGAGCTCTCTGTATTGCATCCCTCTTCCACATTAAAAGGAATTGTGCAGGAGGAGAATTGGGGGAAGTGAACTGCTAGTTGTGCAAAGTATCATCCGTCAGCCACAGTAATACATGGAGTGTTGTCATGTTTCCCTGCTCAGTTCTTTTATTTCCAGTTACATCCTTAGCCAAGAACAACAATACCTCTAACTAATTATCTCCCCTGCCTACACCCTGGCGCACTGCATCATCTAGCTCATGCTTGCCTTGCATGGAGAGAAGACTCTGCGATTTTTTCAGTTCTCATAAAAAGAGGGGAAAGTCAACCCAGATAATTCAGGACAAATGTTCCCCTGGTGCCCTGAACCATCTTGCTTATTTTCCATATTAATCACATCCACTACATCATGGCCAGATTCCATTTTGTCCTGTGTGATATTGAGGCACTCGTAATGTTTTATTATTCTATATACATTTATTTCTACCTGATTAGTTTGCCACAGCATGAAGTAAGCACCATTCAATTAAAAAAAAAAAACAAAAACAAAACAGGGCCAGAAACAGAGCACATTTTTCTATGACATGGGCTCCACATCATCTACAATGATAAACAAGTTTAACAAATAATAACAATAATAATAATTCCCCTTTTCCCTACTGGCTTTATCTCTATGACCAAATCAATAAAAACACAAGAATTAAGACATAAAGCTCCTTTGAAAAAATACCTTGTTGATCATGGTCTCTCAGTATCAGCACCATCGATATTTTGGGCCAGATAATTCCGTCTCGTGAACTGTACAATGTTTAGCAGCATCCCTGGCCTCTGCTTGCTCCACGCCGGGAGCAGTACTGCCTGCCAAGTTAGTTAGGATGATCAGAAATGTCTCCAGACACTGCAAAAGCATCCCCACACATGATTAAAAACCATTACATAAACTTTACATTTGGGGGGATACTGATGTTTTTCGCCTTCTGACTCTTCAGTTACGGATATGACCTTAGAATCCATCTATGCAGATCCCGCCCCTGTAACTCAACTATATTTTTCCTATTTTACAAATGTTATGAATTAATCCTCTGAGATAGTCACCAGCTGTTCTGGTCTGTATTCTCAGTCCACCCTCAGGCATCCTCAGGCAACAACATGAAAGCTACCGTTTACCCAGAGATTGATTAAGGGGACAATTCTCAACAATAAGCAAAGATAGCAAATTCTGTGCTCCTCCAGCTTTAAGTCTGTGGGGGGCCAAACAGAGCAAGTTTATTTAGGTTGACACCTCAATCTCCTTAATGACCAGAACTTTATCCATGCTGTTTTTGAGGGAAGCAATAGGAATTTTGTGACCAGTTTACTTATAATGTTTACACTTCAAGAGCATCTTGATGCATATAAAATCTCAACATTGCTAGTAAACTGATGCACAAGTGATTCAATAGAACTCTATAATTCTTCACAAACCTACCATCTCACATAAATGTTTTAGATCTGGAATGAAAAATTCAAGTATACGATGTTTCTCTTGACCCTTTAAAAGAGATGGGTTTAGTTTCCAAAAGCAGGTTGACTGCCGGGGTTTTCACATGAATCTGAATGCCGTTCTTGCGTGTCGCTTTTTTATTTTTTAATTTTTATTTATTTTTTTAATTTGTGTATCACTTTTTTAGGCTGCTTTTCAAAAATCCTGATATGTGGCGTAATGCAATTTGCACATCGCCATCCTTAGATTGTCTCTGCAGTTTCTGACCCAGTGTTTTGAAGTAATTTTCTGAAGTCGGTGGGAATAGTCTTTAAGCACAGTCTGTGCACTATGTATGGATAACACAGTGAACCAGAAACACCAACACGGAGTAAAGTGTAAGTCTATCTGAATATGGACCCATTGGCTAGCGTCCATTCCATAAATATGACAAGAGAATTTTATGACTTTCTAAATAAACAGACTTGTTAACAAGGACATTTAGCACTGTCCGTGAAAAAATAATTCACACCTTTTTTTTATAGGTAGAGAGACACACACATGAAGTTAGAAACAGAAGTGATAGAACAAAGATATACACCTTCCTAACACAGACCACAGACCTGATGTGGACGTGAGACGTTGCACAGGAAGGGATTCCAACTACTTGGCTTAGGAAAGTCTCTTCCGTTATAAGCAGACTAATAATTTTTACTTGCTTTGCTGAGAAGTCCAAGATTAAGGAAGGAACCGGGGGAATGACTCACTCTGAGAAGGATACGGTACAAGCCTCAAGGGTGTTATATTTTGCAAGGCAATCTCCTTCACATACATATTCACAAGGTTTCTTCTCAATTTTGACCAATCTCAATAGGGAAGAACTGAGGAAGAGACCGACATTTGGGAGAAGGTGGCTATCCCATCCTACAGGTTGCAGTAGCCAAAGAAGGGGAAGTGTGGGTAAAAAATCCTGTTTTGCTGGAGCTTGAAAAAGTGGATTTCCAAAAACTCAGAGCAGACTGGAAGGCGAGAGGACATGCATAGCGTGAAACGATAAGGTAACTCAAGACATTGTGTGTGTGTTGGCGGGGGGGGGGGGGGGGGGGGGGGGGGGGGTCTGTAAAGCTAAATTCTGATGGTGCAATGATCACAATGAGGAAGGGGATGTGAGGGCTTTTAGAAACCCAAGTGACTGCTCACAGTAATGGACACACTCAGAAATATGGCAAAAAAACAAACAAACAACAACAACAATAAAAAACAAGGATGAGAACAAAAGGGGACAAATGGTCATTAGATTAGTGAGATCCAATCTTAACACGAGCTGCGGTCCTAGGATACTAAGGATATAAAGATGTGTTGAGACCATGGACAGGAGACATCCTGGGTCACATGGCATAATTTTAACCTAGAAAATAGCATGCTCTGCACACTCTCTTCCTCCCACCCCGCCCACCCTCTCTTTTGCTTAGGTCTCCATCAAGAAGAATAATTTTCAAACTTCAAAGGTAAGATAAACATAGGAAGGAAGTGAAGCCCCAGATTTGATAAGAAAGTAACAAGGCATCTGGGTTCTTTGCTGTGACCTAGAGACCAATCACCCCCGCATGTCCCCTGGAAGCTTTTCAGAAACAGACTCTTGGCTCCGCCCTAGTTTTCTTGAATTAGGATCTGCATTTTAACAAGATCCCCAGGTGATTCCTATTTTTAGAACCATTAGTCAGTTGAAGTCTTTAGACCCTGATGAAATAAAAGAACTTGTAACTGTGGTTGCTTAAAAGTAAAATCTTGGGCAGCCTGCATGGCTCATCGGTTTAGTGCCGCCTTCAGCCCAGGTCATGATCCTAGGGACCCAGGATCGAGTCCCACATCGGGCTCCTGCATGGAGCCTGCTTCTCCCTCTGCCTTTCTGTCTCTTATGAATAGTTAAAAAATCTTTGAAAAGGAATAAGTAAAAGTGAAATCTTTCGAGAATACAGAAGCCCAGAGATGGGTAAGTGTCTTTGTTTCCCAAGAAATGTACGTTCCAAAAAACATATAATAATGATATTTTATGAACTTATAGAAAGGAAAGGATATGATGTTTCTGGAAAGCAATTTAGCAATAAACATGTTTTTTGGGGGGATGATACTAACAATCCATTTCTAAGAAATCCTAAGGAAATAATATGAACTGAAAGAAACTAATGAAAACCCACTATGTTCAAACATATTCATTGTACATTGTTTAAAACTAGAAACTTTGAAGACTTAAATGTTTAACAGTGGAGAGATTATTAAATATATAATACATACCTGTGTGATATTTATAGTTTTTTCTTAATGTAGAAAAATATTCAAATGTACATACTAGAATGGCTAATAAATAAAAGCAGGAAAAAAATTGTGTCATGAGTTTTGGGATGATTTTTTTTTCTCTTTATGCTTTAAGTATTTCCTACAGACAACATGTCTTACTGTCATAATCAGAAAAATGAACATTATTTTAAAATGTATATAACTAAAAAAAGTATATAACTTATATACAAAAGCCTGAAATGAAAATATACCAAAATATTGCCAATAGTTGTTTTCCTCTCTCAAAGTACTGAGGTTATAATTTTATTTTTTCACATTTCCCTATATATCACATATGTCTATAAACTAATAAATATTAACTATTAATATCCATTTATAATCAGAAAATAGGCCTTTAAAAAGGAAAGTCATAATAATATGCGTAAATTATCACAAATACTTGACAGCTGTGTAAGAATTTTTAGATTGCTGTTTGAGAGAAACTCATTATTTACAGGGTGCTTTCATTTTGGCACAGGGCCTGGCTCGATACATACTTATGCAGTCAGTAATGGGTATTTAACAAAGCTGTTATAATCAGAGAAGCACATGAAGCAAAGGAATTTTTAGCTGATGAAAGGCCTTTGTCCAAAAAGCATGGATAAACGGATTCCTGTCCAACTGCAGTGAGGTTTCTGATGTTATGCCATGTGGTTTTGCCTTATTAGACATTTTCCTTGGATGAAAAAATGCATGTTTAGCTAACAAGGTTCTGAAGCAGCACTGGGAAAGCTAGCGTGGAGGCCCTGTGACAGAACCAAGATATAAAAACATCTCAGCCATGGAATAAAATAAAACGGAAACAAGTCCTAATATTTAGAAAAACTTTAAAATAAAGATAGACATTGTCAATCAATCAGGAGCAATTGCCTTAGTCAATAGACGATCTTGGAGAAAATGGCCATTTGGAAGAAAACATCACATCAGATCCTTATTCCTTTTTTTTTTTAATTTTTATTTATTTATGATAGTCACACACATAGAGAGAGAGAGGGGCAGAGACACAGGCAGAGGGAGAAGCAGGCTCCATGCACTGGGAGCCCGATGTGGGATTTGATCCCGGGTCTCCAGGATCACGCCCTGGGCCAAGGGCAGGTGCTAAACCGCTGCGCTACCCAGGGATCCCCAGATCCTTATTCCTATCAAAGCCCTCAGTACATTCCAGATGATTTAAAGGGGTTGAATTTAAAAAAGAAAAAACATAAAACGAAGAAAATTTAAGTGAATATTTATCTGCTTTTGCAATGTGTAGAACATTTAAAACATTCATGAAGAGAAGATCAATAGATTCATCTACCTAAAAGTTAAAAACCTGATGTCAAAAACTGTCATCAACCTAAAAGGCAAAAAAAAAAAAAAGTGTGTACGGAAGGGAAAAAGGTCTGTGTTGCATTAGGATATGAGCTGCCATCCTTAATATACAAAGTATTCCAAGGTACCACTAAAATCCCAAGTAGAAAATCAGTCCAAGACACAAATAAGTAATTTATTACATAAAAAACTAGAAATGACTAGGAAAAGGTTTCGAATTCACTACAAATCAAAGAAATATCAATTAAAATGAGTGACCATAACGTAACGCTTGAAAAGAAGAAAGAAAAATATAATCGGTTCTCCATTATATGGGAAAGTAGGGTCAGATGAAGTCCCGGTGAGAGCATAAATCTCTCACAAAACTTGGCTGTGAAAATCAAAAATTGACAGCAGCTGAACTGTCTTAAAAAGCAATGTATCAGACTTAAAAATGATGATCATCTTTGGCTCAGTAATTCTAGTTACGGGAATTTTTTTTTTCTGAGGAAATAAGAGATTGAGGCAAAACACAGAGATGTTCACACTTTGAAAAAACAATGATGATGATGAAAAAGTGAAAACAACCCCAAAATCTATCAGTAGGAGAATAGCTAATAGATTATTGTACATGAATATCATTACATCACACAGATATTAAAGGCTTTTTTCATATAATTTTTAATAAGTATAGGAATATGCTTGTTATGTAATTAAGAGAATGGGATAAAACTCTCTATATAATAATTCCAATCCATGTATTTGTAAATACAGGAGAAGAAAATCAGATTTCCTTTGATTATAGGGTTTTATTTTCTTCTTTAGAGATTTTCGTATTTTTCTTAAGACTATCTTCTATAAACAGAAAAATAAAGGCTAGTAAAACACAAATAACACAACTAGTCACTAGTGTTTATTGAGCATTTACTGCGTCCCAGAGACTGCGGTGGTAGATGACTTTCATACGTCCCTCAGATCGCTCCCAGGTCGCTATTACTGTGACCCCATTTCACAGCTTCCCAGCACAGACGTGACCAAAACTTCTCATAAAACGAAATGAGCAGACTCTCAGATAGTTGCCTCCCTGCTCATGGCCCGCGCTCGGGAAGCCGCACTGAGCTCAGAGCGTCCACCCGCCGTGCGCCCGAGGGCAGAGGCCGGCCTGGCGCCCAGCCTGGAGCCTCCGGGACACGCGTCCTCCCCGGTGGGAGCGCGGGAGGACTCCTCGGCCCTGGAAACCCCCGGAAAAGCTGCTCACCCACCAGCCTGGAGCTGTCGGCGTCACCTGCAGTTGCCCTTGGCCAAGTCACCGGCAGCCTCAGGGCCATACCCTTCCTTCCTTTGGATTTTCCCTTTACAGGGAGCTGTTCCTAGAAGCAGACTGAGGACTCCCCGGTCTTTTCCGGGGACAAGGAGGCCCACAGACCCTTGCGGCCTGGCACTGCTCCGGGGGGGGGCACAGAGGGGATGCTTTCCAGGTGCTGGGGCCTGCGACAGCACAGGTGGCCCCGAGGAGCACCTAGGACATCATGTCCTCGTTTGCCACCCCCAGGTTCCTGTCCTGCCCTGAGGCCTGGCTCCTGCTGCTCCCCAGGCCCCAGCGGCCCTAAGCAGCACCTGTCTCCCCTCCTCCAAGCCGCCCCGCACTCTGGGCCAGGTCGGGACACGAGCGCGTCCTGGACACCGCAGCCCACAGGACTCCAGCCCCAGGAGGAACTGCAGGCCCAGGATGCAGGAGGGCATCTAGCCTCTCGAGCTGCAGAGTCCAGAGATGCTGAAACGAGAAGCCAGGGCAGCCACAGTCCACGCGCCGGGCCCAGCTTTTCCACCGGCTCCGAAGTGGAAGAAAGCAGTCCTGTGTGATCTTTTAGAACTGGAACGTGCGCAATGGCCGAGCTATTTCTGGGATGATTTCTGATGGAAATAAAGCAGGAATATATAGTAACGTGTGTACAAAAATGTTTATTAAGTCCCCACTCGCCATAGCAAAAAGAGACGTACTTTCCAAAAAACGCTCTGCACAAATTAACAATCTCACTAAGCACAAAAGAGAAGGCCTGCTGTCCGGACACCCTGGCCGGGCCTCATGCTGTCCGTCCGTTTCCTTTCTGCCGATCCGATGGCCCATGAACCACGTGGCATTTCTGAGATTTATGTTTCCCTGACTTCTAATTGGGCAAAAGCATTCGTAATACACTGATTGTTAATTTGCGATTCCTCTTCCGAATTGTCTTCTTTTTTATTCTGTACTTAGTTTTATATTTTGCTCTTTCTCACTCAATCTTTTACCACAAGGAAATGCAGATGTCTACAGAGAAAAACCTATCAACATGTTTCCTTTTGGTCCATGGAGAGTCGCACCTGACCTGGGCTGGTGATATTCTGCCATTTTTTTCGCTGCTTGTATGAATTTATTCTACGTGCAGTTGATTCCGGGGAAATTACTTTATTTACAGTGTCAGGTGGAGCCCCAGATCTATTTTCTCCCAAACCAGTCTGGCGACATTTGCTGAGTGTATCACGTTACTTTCTCTATGATGTGGGAACAAAGACAAAGGAAGAGTCCACGGCCCTTCGTCATGCAGGCCGCCGCTGCTCTGCCCGGGGCACAGAATCCCCAGCTCCCAGTCACCACCCGGCGGCCTCCGGGAACGTGAAAACACGCTTTGGACACTTCCCTGTCCTCCTCCCGCAAGGTGGACGCTGGCAATCACCTCGGGGTCCCCCCACCGTCTCATGATGGAGGCCTCGTACAAGTCACGGACCCCACTGGCCACAGCCTGGCCCCTTGGGGTCCTGGGAACCTGGTGCCCTAACTCCTTAGAGACTCATGAGTCCCTACTCCAGCCTGCCCCTGTCCTGCCCCCCTCTTGCCCCCTGTCCTGCCCCCATCCTGCCCCCCATCCTGCCTCCCTTCCTGCCCCATCCTGTTCCCATCCTGCCCCCCTCTTGCCCCCCTTCCTGCCCCCATCCTGCCCCCCCATCCTGGCCCTGTCCTGCCCCCCAGTCTGCCCCCCAATCCTGCCCCCATCCTGCCCCCTCATCTTGTCCCCAATCCTGCCCCCGTCCTGCCTCCCCAGCTTTCTCCCCCTTCCTGCCCCCATTCTGCCCCTCATCCTTCCCCCATCTTGCCCCCCATCCTGCCCCCAGCTTACTCCCCCTTCCTGCCCCCATCCTGCTCCTGTCCTGCCCCCCCGCCCCCCTACCTTGACAAAACCACCTTTCTGTATCAAAGACATCTCGAGGATTCTCTCGGCCCTCAGCTCTGAACCCTGATGCTTCAAACGATGTCTCTTATTTTTATTCTCATTTATATTTAATAGAACAGGCGTTAAAAATTAACCACAAATACATTTTGTTTGGTTCACATTTCCTTCTCTCAGTCTCTCTCTCCTCCTTCCCCTCCTCATCCTCCCTCCCTCCCTCTTACTTTCATGTCTTATCTTATTTTCCCTTGAAGGTTTGCATCTAGAGCTGGGCGTCTCTTCTCCACCATCTCACAAGCTTCACCCCTCATCTCTCCGCACGGCCCCCGAGGGAATTTGAGTTTTCACTTCTTGACACCGATTTATAAGACTTTTATCCTTTTAGTGGATCCTAGAAGATAAATTATTATCTTTTTAATTTTTCTCCCCAGAAGTTAGTTCTTATATTTCTGTCATATTTTACATTTCTCCTTTTATATTTTGCTGATTGACCGATCGATCGTGTCACCACAGTCCATCAGGGAACATTCTTCTAGAATCTCCGCCTTAAACGCACTGAGGTTTTCTTTCTGGGTCAGTATGTGACTGACGCGGCGGCCGTGGCCCGGGCGCACCGTGCAGCCCTGCTTGTAGGACACGAAGCGCTGTAACACCTTCATGCTGATTATGTTCATTTGAGTAAATTTATCCAAATTCTCCCAAAGCTGACATGGCTTGGGCTACATGAGTCGTCAGATTCTGCAAGAGGTGGCTAGATCCGTGCCACTGTTTGGGTTTCGCGGAGACCCTCTTCCCGGAGCTTGGGCCGTGCACCTGCCACCTTCGCCGCCGGAGCCCGGCGCCCTTGGGTGGCGCCGTCAGGGCTCAGGGGCTCCACACTCTCCGGCTGGTACCGAGGGTCGCTCCTCCGATTCTCGTTTGTTTTCACGGACCCCATTTGTTGCAAGCATTCCTCCGTTTATTGTAAGAGCCTCTGCTGATTCATGGTAGGTATTGGCTTCGGCTCCTGAGCTGCTCTGGGGCTCCCTCCCGGCCACGGGGAGCGGGCTGCGCACGGGACACTAGGAGCGTGTGTTCCGTCGTGCATGGCGCCGGCTCCATGGACACTAGCCTGGCTCCCTTACCAGCGCCCGCCAGGGACGGTGTTTGCATGAGCAGCACGCTGGCCAGAGTGGGCCAACCCATGTCACAGGCCCACCTGGGGCGATGAGCTAAGACAGCCCCGTCTGCGGAGACCGGGAGCCCAGGAGACCCAGGAGTCAGAGCCGTTGAGCCAGGGCCTGCCCGCCCGGCCCGTCCTGCCCCATGCCACCTGTGGTGGCCAGGATGCTGGCGTTTGTCTGCAGGTGAGACCTTGCGGCTCTGTCCCTCCGGGACATCTCCGAGAGCCAAGGTCGGCGACTCCCCACAACCGTGTCAGGAGCCGGAACTTGCCGGGCAGACAGCTGCCTGCTTTTCAGGACATTCTAGAGGTCGCCTGTGTTGTGGCAACGCGGTCACGTGAATTAAGCTCTTTTAAATTCCGCTTCTCTTTAAAACTGGTAGGATAACCATCGTGACAAGCTCTTGAATAATAGTGCTAATTAATACCGTTCTCCCGTCCAGTACCAGGGTGCGGTAAAAAGAATCTGCCACCACCAAATCTGCTTAATGAGAATCCGAGTGGGAATAGGTTTTCTACTCTGTATTTAAGAGTCTTTTTTTTAAACGTATTTTACAATAGGCACATTTTATCAGATTATGTGCTCAGTCTAGGACTCAGGCCAGTCATCTGGTCCTTGCAAGTTACTACCCTGACCTGAACATTTTCTGTAGAGCCTTTCCTCTTTGGTTTGTTTTAATAAAATATTTCTGGGAGAGAACATGATTATTAACATCAATTACTTAATTCACAAAGCAATTCTGGGGTGGGGAGGATGCTTAAGTATACATCGAGGCCGACTCCCTATTCATGAGGAGACAGGCCCAGAGAGGGGAAGTAACTTGCTTAAGGCCACAGAGTAGACACTGTCGAGGGCAGGACTGGAGCCCACAACTCTACTGCCCACAACCTGGGTATTTCATTCCTACGCTGGCAACGTGGAACATGTTTCGGAATGGAAACAGAGTCGTGAGTTTATGCAAGAAAGTGCCGTGAGAGTGGAATGAAATGATACCCGTGATCACAGCACGTTACCTGGCACTTACGACGTACCTGGGAAAAGTTAATTTGTACTCACATTTCTTCCCTCCGACTAAAGACGTTATTATGAAATATTTCAACATATTCATAAATCATAGCAAAGAAAAAAGTGCTACCAACATTATTGAAATCCTTCATGCAACACCCATCTTCCACCAGGTAATCTTTAATTTGGAAATTTCATATTTCAGCATTTTTAATGATTTTACCACTTCTTTATGCCCATATATGCATATCTCAGAGGCATTGTATCTCATTATCGTACATATTTTAAACCATATAGATAGTATAACGTCTTCCGTATTTTGCGAATTATCCTTTATTGGCTCAACGTGATAGTGAGAGAGTTTGTTGTTATATTATATGAATCACCTCCACTTTACTAATTGGTTTTCATTGCTCCACACTGTGGTGGTCTGTGAAGACCCGATCCTCTGTTAAGAGTCTTTTTTATAGGATATTTCCAACTTTAGCCATACAAATCGTGCTGCTGTCCACATGGCGCCTGTCCTCTGTGCGCGTGCAAGCATCTCTTCGTGGTACAGCCTCAGGGATGAGGAGCGGAGGGCGTTGTTGAGCGGAGGCCGTGTGCATCTTCTGCTGAACTGGACACTGTCGAACTGCTCCTTGGGGTCCGCATCCCGGTTCAGACTCTTATCCCAGGGCTCCACACCCCTGCCGCCTCTTGGGACCGTTGGGCTTTAAAGCTTCCAGTCCTTTGAAGGGTGGGAGATGTTGTCTTACTGTGGTTTTAATGTGCGCTTACCTCCTCACTTAATAGAGTCATTGGTTATCTTTTCATGGGCTCATTGGCCATCTTTTTTTATGAATCGGTCGTTCACGTATTTGTCTCATTTTTCTATTGGCTTGTGTAATTTCATATTCATTTTAAAGAGTTTCAAAAAAACATATAGTCTGATACTAAACCTTTATGGGGTCAATGTGTGGAAACATCTTCTGCTAATTTATGGTTTATCTTGGAGCAGTGTCACATCTTTGCGATAAAGAAGTTTTAAATTTTAATATTTGTATTAGTCTTTATGTTTGTATATTTTTAAAAAAACTCCTTCCCCAGCCTAAGGCCACGGAGATCTCTCCAACACTTGTCAATTTAAAATTTTCACTTTTAAAAAATAAAAAATAAATTTTAAAAATAAATTTTTCACTTTTAAAAAATAAAAAAAATTTAAAAAATAAAATTTTCACTTTTCACATTAAGATCTTTAAATCTGCTTCGAATGTGTTTGTTTGAGGGATAGGAATCCAAGTTTACATTCTGTTCAAATGGAATCTAATTTTTACAGGGCTGTTTCCAGGGCTCTTTCACTGCTTTAAGCCATATTTATATGATTCTGTCCCTTACATAACCAACTCCATTTGTTTATTTGCTTATCTCCGATTTAATACCATGCTGTCATGATTTCTGTAGTTAATAAATCCCTTGATATCTGGTAGCACTAGTCACATTTTACTTCTGATTTTACCGTGGATTTTGACTTCTTTCTCTCTTTAGAGAGAATGACTAACACAGGCAAAGATTTCAGAAAAGTGTCAGAGCTCACATGAGATGGGAAGCTCGTGACAGTCAGTATGGGTGGTGGAGAAAGCCCTGAACGGTGAGTCAGGAGCAATGAGAAGCAGGTGTAATAGTCACACTCTAGGATCCAGTTTCCTCATCTTTAAGGTGGGTTTATCCTTGGTTAGTAAGAGTTGCTATTTTGAGATATGAGGACAGCAAGGATGATAAAAAGAGAGGGAGAGAGAGAGAGAATGCTGTTTATATAAAAAGGAACTAATGAATCACAGAGGACATCTGTGTGTAGGTAGCTAAAAGGGGGCTGGATGGGCCTCCAGGAAGGGTAGACCTAGAAGGTTACAGCCAAAGTATCTACAGAGAACCACTGAGTCTTGTCTACAGCTTATTAAGAAAGAGGCTGTCTCATGGGGCGCCTGGGGGGCTCAGTCGGGGTTGGGTGCCTGCCTTTGGCTCAGGTCATGATCCCAGGGTCCTGGGATGGAGCCTCACATCGGGCTCCCTGCTCGGCGGGGAGCCTGCTTCCCCCTCCCTACCCCCACTCATGCTCACTCTCTCACAGTCTTTCTCTCTCAAATAAATAAATAAAATATTAAGAAAGAAAAAGAATGTCTCCCATGGCTGGGAGCTACTTAGCTTTGACACGAAACAGGGGTACAGCTCTGAACGCCTAACGGTTTTGAAGACTGTATTAAGGTGGATTAAAGGTCTGTACATTCCTCCGTATATGCAGCTGGTCCTCGAGACCGCCTTTCCCTGGGGTATCAGCCATTGTCCTCCACACAGCTGAAAATCCAACGGAATAGAGCGCCGTTGAAGAGTGACAAGGAGAAGGCCATTCCTTCCGCAATCCAGGGAAGGAAAACACTGCATCTGCGTGACGTGGTAGAAAGGATTGACGTGCTCCCCGGTGGGGAGCTTCCGGGATGAATTTTACCATGTGCTTCTAGAAGCTCCCGGCCATAGTACTTGGTTAAAAACCCAATTGCCTTCTTCAGTTTTGAGGTACACACCCAAGACCGGGCAGAGGGCACATTCTTTTTCTCCTCTCTTCCTTTCTTTCTCTCTTCCTCCTCTCCTCTCTCCTCTTCCTGCCCTTGGCCATCAGAACTCCTGGTTCTCGACCCTTCGGATTGGGATTGAATTACGCCACTGGCTTCCCTGGTTCTCCAGTTTGCAGACAGCTGATAGTGAGACCCCTCAGCCTCCGTACCCAATGAGCCACCCCCGCGTAAGTCTCCTCATCTGTATCTGATTGGTTTTGTTTCTCTCAAAGACATTAACATAAAACCCTTCCCTCAGAAATACTGGGACTTCTGGCCTCTTTCCAGACTCAGTGCTGGAAAGCTCTCACTTCTTCCTCTAGCGACATTACCCTTAACCCTCTGCCTTTCTTTAACTCTGCAACAGCATGACTGAAGTGTCCAAAGCCAAGATCAAAGTCCATGAATCTTCTTTGGTCCTGCGCCTGAGCAGGGGTAGAAGCCACTTGAGAACTCTCAGCTTCCGGGGGCCTCTCAAAGTGAGTAATAGCCGTGTGCTGCTACTGGTGACCCCGTGACACACAAGTCAGATGGAGGAAGCAACATCGCGTACTGCTGCAAATTCCTTTTTACCTTCCTTATATCACTACTTCAGAAAAATATGCATGATAACTCCACACAGTAAAGACTTCAGGCTCTCTCTGGTCTGGCCGCTCCAGTGATGCCTCAGACTCACCGGGCGCAGGCGACAGCAGCCCCAAGCGCTGCCAGCTTGTCCTCCTGCCTCTGGCTACTCTACGTCCTAAGACATTTCTGCATATCCAGAAAGCAAAGAAAGAGTCAGCCTCACTTTGCCTTTTTTCTTAATTCCGCACAGAGGAGGATGGTAGCAAAGGCCTGCTCGCTCCCCAGATGGGAGATCTCCACAAGAGAGCACAGGACGGCGAGGCCTAAGGAGAATATAAAACTGTTAACGCAGAATATAAAACTGTTGCTTAACTAAATGTTGTGTTTTGTCTCTTCTTTTACAAAATAAGGAAAAGTAAAATGCACCCTATCAGACAGATGAGCAAACTAAATGTACAATCAAGAAAGTATCATGAACCAAATTTGGGATTGCAAAAAGTGCAATGGATCAGATCATTATTGGGATAATAATGATTGTTGCAGGAAGGTGAGAAATCCCTTAATTTCCCTCAGACCAAAATGGCTCATGAAACTCCACAGAGCGATTATGATCGTAAACATTTGTACAGTTTTACCGAGGACTTTCACATCAATTATGCCACTTAATCCTTACACTGGCATTAAGATACGCATGATCATTTCTCCCCTTATTAAAAGAAAAAAAAACTGATGAAACTGAGTTCCAAAGAGGTTAATTGGTTTTAGAAAGCTCAGCTCATTATAAGTGGACGTTAACTTTGCTCTTCTCCCTTCCATTTTCTTTTTGCAACTCTACTGTTTCAAGAAAAAGTCTGCATAAAATGTTGTATCAAAAGCGTTACATATAGTCCTTTATTTGTGCAAGACAAGAATGCCCTGTGGGCACATAATCTTCTCAGATTCCTTTCATAAAACCAAATTATCCTTGAAAATTACCAAACGATTTTATTTAGATTCATATGTGCGTTATGCTGATTAATATTTCCCGCAGAGGTTATTAACGTTGCCACGAGTGAAGTCGGCTTCCTTATTGCAGAAACAAAAACAATATATGGAATCAGATGGCGGCTTCCATAATTACGACTAAAATCAAATGCAAAGACATAGATGAAATACACTGTGTCTAGAGGGAGTGATTTTTCAGACAGCCCGTATGAGATGTCAGGAGGCTTTTAGTAATAACAGGTTTGCTTGAGGATGATTCTTAAATATAGGCTCATTAGAGTCATGACTGATGAGTGAGAATATCGTAGGAATCCTGTGTGTACATTCCCAAAACACCTTATGAAGTTATTTTTAAATAAAAATGCAATTTGAAAATAAATTTAAATACAATTTAAAAATAAATATTAAAAAATAAAAAATTAAATAAACAAAATAAAAAATCTTAAAAAAAGTAATGAAATGAAATAAAAAAATAATAAAAATAATAAAATTTTTAAAATACATATAATTTTTTGTTAGGAAAACAAATTTGGTATTTGAATTAATAAGGTGAGGGCTGAGGAAGTTAGAAGAGTGATTACCGACCCATCAGAAGAGTGATTATCCACCCATTTCCTGCCCCCAGGAAGAGTGAAATGGGTGCAAAAATAGCACTTGGCATGGGGCGCCCCGGTGACTCAACAGTGGAGCATCTGCCTTCGGCCCGGGGCGTGACCCCAGGGTCTTGGGATCGAGTCCCGCATCGGGCTCCCTGCATGGAGCCTGCTTCTCCCTCTGCCTGGGTCTCTGCCTCTCTCTCTGTGTCTCTC
The DNA here is from genome assembly GCF_018345385.1 of Vulpes lagopus. Taxonomy (NCBI): domain Eukaryota; kingdom Metazoa; phylum Chordata; class Mammalia; order Carnivora; family Canidae; genus Vulpes; species Vulpes lagopus. The sequence goes on from NC_054825.1 coordinate 126,194,505, forward strand.
ATGAATAGATGGATAAAATCTTTAAAAAAAAAAGAGAGAGAAAATAGTGCAAGGCAGTTTATGAAGGCTGATAACCAGCAGAGGAACCTTCAGCAAAGTCCTCTGGGCTGTTCTAGCAGGATCTTTCTAAGGGTCTCAGGGGCCCGCGGCTGTCTGTACCCGCAGACATTACATCCAAGAGGAGAGAACCCGCATTCGGGACATCTTGGCCCTCTTCCCGCCCCAGACTAGCAGCTCAGACGTGAGCTTAGAGAAGAATATAGGCGGGAGACAGGCGACACTCCTCTCTGCCGCTTCGCTGCACCCAGGGAACTGAGAACAGCATTCCTGAAACTGGGCTTGAAATCTTGCCTTTTCTTTCTTGAGGCAGATGCGCGTCGCGTGCACGTCCTGTTACGAGGTGGTGCGGGGGAAGGGGAAAGGGGAGTCAGGACCCAGTTCCTAGCTCCAGCTGTTTTACAGAAGGTAGGGCTTTGGGCAAACCTCCGAAACCCGGAAACTTCAGGCATGAGGATGATACAGCAGGATTCGTGCACAAATGGGCTACACTCCCTAGTCTCTGCCTCCTTCCAGAGCCAGCGGGGTCTCGGCTACCACGTTTGCTAACAACGTTTATCTGAGGTGCTTCTCTTTACGTTAATATTTTTATTTTTTTAATTTTTTAATTTTATTTTTTACATTAATATTTTTAATTTAAGGAGCCATTCGTGAACTCAGGTTCACCATCACCAAGCCCCTTTGTACGATCGTCTCCAACCCTACATGGTAATCAGCGTTAGCTGGGAGATTGTTTTAAACCCTGGGTCCCGGCCCACTGCCTGCCAGCGCAACAAGCATCTGCAGCCTGCGCCCCGGGTTCTGTGCCCGGGGATCTGCGGTTAGAGACGCTCCACCTGTGGTTCTGAAGATCCGTCCGTTCAGCCACTGCTGCTTTATCGGTAGTTCTAAAATGAGCCCATTTCATAACGCGTCTGTCAAGAGCTTGGGATCCGGATCTAGAGACAAAAAGCTGAATTTTCCAAAGAAGACAACTCATATTAAAAGGGCGGAGCAGGGACACCCGGGGAGCTCAGCGGTTGAGCACCTGCCTTCGGCTTCGGTCATGATCCCAGGATCCAGGATCGAGTACTGCGTCAGCTCCCTGCATGGAGCCTGCTTCTCCCTCTGCCTGTGTCTCTGCCTCTCTCTCAGTCTGTGTCTCTCATGAATAAATAAATAAATCTTTAAGTAAATAAATAAATAAATAAATAGGAGGAGCAATAGCAGCTTGGATCTCTGAGGCCCGGATCATTGAAACGACTCCTAAAAGGTGAAGTGGCAGAGCGGGTGCCGGAGCCACATTCCGACCGTGACTCTGGTGCCACAGTCACTGTATCAGGACCTTCTCACCAGTGGGTGCAGCAATGACCTCGAGGGCTCTGGCCGCATCAGGGGCCCCTCGCTGCCACGCGCAGCCAGAGCCAACTTGTGAGTCCCGACTTGTGAGTCCCGACTTGCTTGTGAGTCCCGACTGTATACCAGGCACCTCGTAGCCTTGAGCAATTTTCCACTTCAAAAGCTCTTCACCCGAATCCAGGGGCTCGTCGTCGCTCCTGAAGGATTGTCCCTGTCTGCCTGCCTGTCCCTTCAGGGTCTCAGTCCCTGGGCTACAGGTCGGCCCCGCGGGGGGACGGGAGAGCTCAGGGAGTCCCCACTCACCTGCGACACCGCCTCTGCGCTGAGTGCTGCCACCCGGGACTGCACCCCGGAGCAGGCCAGCAGGCCCCTCGCCCAGGAAGCGCAGACCCTGGGATAGGCATGCGGGCACGGGCAGCAGGTGCCTCCGTCCAGCTCCCTGCTCCTCAGCTCCTACCCACGAATTCCAGGGTTTGCTAACACTCGGTCCCCATTCTGCCGAAGACCCAAACTTTGGAAGGCAGAAACCAGCAAAGGCTGCACGGCCGCTTCCCCGTTCTGTCTCCCTGAAGGACAAGGAGGAGGGGAGGCGCCATGAGGAGGCCCAGCCAGGACGCCCAGTGTGGAGGCCTGGGGAGGAGGCCCGGGGAGGAGGCCTAGGGAGGAGGCCCAGGGAGGAGGCCCACGGCGCTGCTGTGAAGCTCCGTTCCCTTGGCTCACCATCGGTGCCCACAGGGCCACTGCCCACCACTCCCGTCGCTTGTCTTTTTATTTAAAGGATTGCATTTATCTCTGTGTCTTTATCTGTTTAGAGAGAGAGAGAGAGAGAGAGAGAGAGAGCACGAGCGGGGGAGGGGCAGAGGACAAAGCAGAGTCCACGCTCGGGGCTTGATCCCAGGTCCCCGAGGGCAGGACCCGCGCGGAATCCGGGGTGAGCCTGGGCACCCAGCTCCTTCCTTCTCACCGCCCCCTGCTGGGTCCCTGCAGCCACACGGAAGCCGGGCATTGGATGTTGGGAGGCAGCAGTAGTTCCCCACCCCGCCAGCTCCCCGGTCCGTTCCCCACCTCCTGTAGAACATGGCTTCATACCTACTGGGGCCTCTGGGGCCTCCTGCCCCCCATCACACCTCCCCCCATCATCTGTCCTCCCCACCGGCTCCTCCAGTCTGCTCCTGGCCTCCTGTAGAACACGGCTTACTGCTGGGCCTCCTGGGGCTCCTGCCCTGCCCCATCCTTCCCCCACATCCCTCCTCTCCCCCATCATCTGTGCCCCCACCCCCGGGAAGTGGCAGCGAGGCTGCTCCAGGTCGCACCCAGTGGGTGCTGGGGTCCCGCTCCTCCTACCGAGGCTGTGACCTGCCCCCCCAGCAGGAGCACCAGGCACCGGCCGGGGGGACCACTCCCCGCACCTGCGGCCGCCGCCCCCGTCTCACCCGCACGAAGGCCGCCTTTCTTCACCTGTGCCTCGAAGGCTTGAGTCACGGGTAACCTCAGCCGTGTTGGTTTTAGCTCCAGCAGGTAGACGGCAGCTTTCGTGGGCTCTCCTGAAGTGGGTTCGCCAAGGAGAGGGCGGAGGTTCCCGCTCGGCGCCTGTGAACTCGGGGCTTGAAGCTTCTCTCTCGAGGGGAAGCAGTGATTACACCTGGGGTAATGGCAGAGGCAGCGGTCGCTGGGAGCTCGGGTTATGGATTATCAGGGTTCAGTTCTGGGATCCCCCCCCACCAGTGAGACAGCCCAGCGGGGACACATCTGTGCAACTCACGTGTCATGGCAGCTATTGCTACAGGAACACGCGCCCGGCAGATAGAGAGACAGATGCTTTAAGTTCCTTTCTAGGACAAACGTGCAGGCTGCATTTGAAAGGAAAAAAAAAAAAAACCTCATACGTAGAAAATATGGTCTTGAGATCCTCAGATGTCGCATCGGCTCGTCCTAAATACATTACAAAACAGTAATGGGGGACATTTGTCGATTAGGTCAAGGAGGATTTGCTGATTGTGGATTCCACCTACTTCAAGGCGAAAGAATGTCATAAGGAGCCATGTTTTAGGTTAATCCCATTAATATGTCCCTTCCCTGCAGATGTTAAAATCTAGACTAGCTCATGCCAAGCCAGAAGCCGTCAGACTGAATCCAACAGGCTCTAGGAGCAAGAGGCCAAGGGCGTCCATGAACACAGGAACAGTCTCTAGATCCTAGTTCTCACACGTCCTGAAACAGCCTGAACTCGGGTGAGTTCCCCAAAACCTTGCTTTATTTTCCTTTCCAATCACTGCACCCAAACCAGCTTCGGGCAGCTCCCCTTCTTGCCCTTTAAGGACATGTCCTCCTGGAGCCATAGCTTCTCTGTCATTTTCAGACAAAAGGTCCACTCGTTCAGCGGATTCGAAACCTCACTGCAGCTTAACATCCAGCACCTGTGGGCCGGGCCCTGCCGGCCTCCACCTGGGGACCCGCGGTGAAAGGGGTGCGTGGCCGCTCCCCAGCTTCTGCTAGGAGCTGCGCCAGGAGCCGGTGATCCGGTCCTGCCAGGTTCTGCATTGCTCTCTGGCGCGACAGAGGGCCTGCCCCTTCCCGCCAGGCAGCTCCCCTGGGCCCTGGTGGCCTGCGACCCTGAGAGGCTCTTGGCTAGACGGCCACGGCTGGCCGCTGCCTGCAGTGTCCCCGCGTGTCCATGGTGCATCTCTGCCCACCCACGGTGCATCGGTGCATCCCCACACACCCACGGTGCATACCCAGGTGCTCACGGTGCATCCCTGCATGCCCACGATGCATCCCCATGTGCCCAAAGTGCATCCCCGCATGCCCAACGGTGCATCCGCGCACCCACAGTGCATCCCTGCACAATCACGGTGCATCTCCCGGTGTCCACGGTGCATCCCTGCGCTCCCACGGTGTATCCCTGAACACCCACAGTGCATTCCTGTGTGCCCACGGTGCATCCCCATGTGCCCATGGCGCATCCCCGCACGCTCACGGTGCATCCCCGCATGCCCACGGTGCATCCCTGTGCGACCACAGTGCATCTCTGGGTGCCCTCGGTGTATCCCCGTGCACCCACAGTGCATTCCTGCACACCCACAGTGCATCCCGGCACACCCACGGTGTATCCCCAGGTGCTCAGGGTGCATCCCCACGCACCCACGGTGCATCCCTGCGCGCCCACGGTGAGGGACATTCCCTTCTCCTGATCCTGGGAGCACAGAGGCCCGAGTAGCACGAAGTCAAATGCCGGTTGTATGCCACGGCCCAAGCGCAGCCCTGTGCTAAAGCCACCTTCTCGGGGTTTGGGGTGGCTGCTGGGAGGTGTCCTCTCCTACCGCAGGGGAGAGCCCGCATCCCTCTCGAGGCTGACGACTCCCGAGCGAGGACCCCCCCCCCAAGTATCTGGAGATTGCTGTTGACGCCAAGGCCAGGCTGGTGCTGATGCGGAGCCTGCTGTGCCTTCCCCTCTGCCCCTGGAAATGAAACAGGGTCAGACCAGAGCCACCGGGCAGCCGGTCGTTGCTTCTGGAAGCTCTGGAGCTGCCCTCCTTCTTTCGGACAATGTGGCGCGAACCTCCTCCACGGAGAGGACCCAGAAGGCTGCTTTCCTCAAACTGACATGAATCAGTCTGAAAACCTTGGTACAGAGGGTAATTCTCTAGAAATGTTCTATTTGCCAAAGATAACCACAGCAGAAACAAAAAAGCCCAAACACAATGATTCAAATAAAAGAAAGGGAGGAAGTCACGAAATTGCTGCTCCGGTGTAGGTACGGGCTCAAGGGCTTCAGCAGGAGCCTCCTAACCTGCCTTATCCACGGCCTTGGCCGCTCTCCTCCTCTTCTTAGCTGGCTTAGCCAGCAGTTTATGTGACTTAATGTTTACTTTCTTCCCCCCAAAGGAGCAGCTTTTGATTTGCTTGCTGGTCCAACTGTTTTCCTGTTTTCTAACTCCTGTATTTTTGCTTTTACTTTTAAGAGTTCTTTCCTTCTTAAAAAAAAAAAAAAAAAAAAAAGAATCCTTTCCTTCTGGTTTGCTCAGCTTGCTTTGCTTTGCGTTTGTCAATTCTTTTAGTCAGACACTCGATTTCTTTCTTTCTGTTGCTTCACTTGTATTAATATGAATATGCAAGCCAATACTTATTCCTCTGATCCCTTATTTAAATATATTCCTTAGGCCTGACATACCTCTAGTGTTCTCATAATCATTTCTTCTAGGTAATTTGTGCAATTTTTCTTTTCCAAATTGAAAGGTCCTTTTTAATGCTTTTGCCATTCATTTGATTTTATTACATTCTGCTAGAAAAATGCTATTTCTGTTTTGGGTTTTTTTGTTTTTTGTTTTTTGTTTTTGAAATTACCAATTTTTTCAAGATTATCTAGGGGCACCTGAGTGGCTCAGTTCATTAAGCGTCTGCCTTCCGCTCAGGTCTTTGGGCTGAATTCCAGTCTGTCCAATACGAGGATTGTGACCTGATATTTCTTCTTCTCTCTTCTCTCATTCCTCCTCTTCTCTCCCCATTTTAGTCATTGATATTACCTTGCTCAGTATTTATCTTTGTACTGTTACATACTTCACACTTCTGTTCCTTGATTTGGGATTTATTGGGTTCTATTGGGTTTGCATTTTCCTCACATATATTTGTCCATCTAAAATTATTCAATTTTCTGAATCAACCTGTTTTAAATATCTCCCACGTGTCTTAAGTACCCCTTACATAAAACAGAAAGCTAGATATTGTTTTGTGGCTCCCTCTGAAAATCTGTCTTTTCGTAGGTGAAAGAGGCTTTTTTTTTTTTTTTTTACATAGAGGCATGACAGCTATGTATTGTCTTCATTTTGCCATTTTTTGTTTGTTTATACAACCCTATCAAAGTATTTCATTATGTGCTTAGCTTAGATTTAATTTCAAAAAGTAGTTCTGATATATTGAAAGACATGTTTTGCTTCTAGTGATTTCATTAATGATGATCATTTGATGTACTAGCTTTATGCTTTATACACTTTCAGCTACTGTCAGCAATAGTTCCTTTTTCCTTTCTCTCCTGTCGCCCTTCCTCCACTCTATGTTAGCAAATTATATCATCTTTCTTAATGCTTAATTTTGTACTGTTGAATATGCTCACACTTCTATTACTTGATTTGATGATTTTAAAAGATACACTTTGGGTGAGGATGAGATGATTTGCATAATCCTGAAGCATCCCCTCTACAGACTGCTTATTTGTGGCAAGGGAGGATAAACAAAGCAAAACAGTGATTATATGTCATCATGATACCTATTCAGTCCCTGTTTTTGTGGATTGTTCCATTGGACTTCTTCTTAAAGAGGAATTTTAAGAGGAGAAAATGAACATTTTGACCAGATGATCAAAATTACCGTCACGTATGAGGGCCAGATAAGCTTCACACACCTCCAGATCTGATGTCCTGAAAACACAACATTGCCTTGGTAGCATTCTGGCTGGAAATTCATAGCCTAGATCCAAGGGTGAGGAAACATCAGGCAAACACAAGTGAAGAACGCTCTGCTAAAAAAAGAAAAAGAAGACAAAAAGGGTGGTGGTGGTGGGGGGACCGCATTCTTCAAAAATGTCAATGTCACAGAAGACAAAGGCAGTGGAATATTCCAGATTAAAGGAACCTAAAGAGCCTGACAGTTAATTGTAAAACCTGACCCTTCACCACATCTTGTTTTATTTTTATTTTTTTAAAGATTTTATTTATCCATTCATGACACAGAGAGAGAGAGAGAGAGAGAGAGAGAGAGAGAGAGGCACAGACACAGGCAAAAGGAGAAGCAGGCTCCATGCAGGGAGCCCGACGTGGGACTGGATCCCGGGACTCCAGGATCACGCCCTGGGCTGAAGGCAGCACCAAACCACTGAGCCACCGGGGCTGCCCCACATCTTGTTTTAGAGGGGAAAATATGCTGTAATGATCTTCCTAGGTTGGCTGACAAAACCTGGATATAGATGATAGATTAGGTAATAAATTGCATCGATATAGGTTTATGTAGTTGGTAACCATACTGTAATGCAAGACAATATCCCTATTCTTAGAAAATATACATTTACTTATTTAAGGATAAAGGGCCACTGTGGAGTGAGTGTGTGTGTGTGTGTGTGTGTGTGTGTGTGTGTGCAGGAAAGGAGAACTAATGATAACGCAAGTGGGGTAAAATGTTTACAGCTGGTAAATCTACGTAAAGGTGTACTTTGCGCTATTTTTATTTTTGCAACTTTTTATAAATTTGAAGTCATTGCCAAATAAAGTTTCAAAAAAGATAACCTTTGAATCCCCACTATAGGACTTTGTTCACCTGCCTTCTTCTTTTGCTCTTTCCCTTCATCTTATTTCTACGTTGTAAATAATATTGACATTCTGTTCTGAGACCCCGATTCTCACATTTGCTTGGACCAAGTATTGCAGTTGAATATTTTCAACGTTCACTGACAAACATTTCACTATGGTTTCCCCAGGCATTTCTTGGTTAGTTGATATTTCTTCCAAGCAGATTCCTTACAAAGCATTCATGGGGACAATATCCCTGAGCCCTGGCATTAAAAAAACTATTTTTATGTAACCTTCACGCTGGAAGGACATTTCGTTCAAAGATAAAATCCTGGGATCCCTGGGTGGCTCAGCGGTTGAGCATCTGCCTTTGGCCCAGGGTGTGGTCCTGGAGACCCAAGATCGAGTTCCGCGTCAGGCTCCAGGCATGGAGCCTGCTTCTCCCTCTGTCTTTCTCTCCCTCTCTTTGTGTATCTCATGAATAAATAAAATCTTAAAAAAAAAAGAAGATAAAATCCTTGATGAACACTTTGTAGAAATGTCTCTATTTTCCTCTGACACTAAATGTAGCTGTGGGGAAGCCAGCTGATTTCCTTTTTCTTCTTAAGAAAAGATGGTCTTGGGGTTTCTGGGTGGCGCAGTCAGTTAAGTGATGACCTCTTGGTCTCAGCTCAGGCTGCCCATGATCTCATGGGTCATGAGATTGAGCCTTGAGTGGGCTGCGTGGTCAGAAGGGAGTCTGCTTGAAGATTCTCTCCCCTAGCCCTCACTAAAATAAATAAATGACCCTTAAAAGAAAAGAAGATGGTGTTCTTCACCTGGTTCACCAAAGGTTGGCCAAAGACTGGTTGCATGCAGTACATGTTGTTACTTTATTTTTTTAAAGATTTGATTGATTGATTGATTGATTGATTGAAGAGAGAGAGAGAGAGGCTACATGCAAGTTGAGTCAGGGTCAGAGGGGAAGGAAGAGGGACAAGAAGACTCCCAGTGTGGGGCTCGATCGCAGGACCCTGAGATTATGACCTGAGCCAAAATCAAGAGTCCGGTGCCTAACAGACTGAGTCACCAGTCACTGGTGACTGGTTATTGTCACTTTAGAGTCTAATTACTTTACTAAGAGGTACTTTTGTGTTGACTGAACTGGGTCAACTTTCTTTACATAGCATTTTAATATATAAGTTTTTAAAAAATCTTATTTCAGGAAAATTCTCTTGAATTACATCTTTAAATATTTATTGTATTCCACTATCCTGTTCTTCTTTAAAGATGTCCGATATGTGCATATTGCAGGTGGCTTGTCTATTTTTCCTGTATCATAGGAGGGGGGAGAAACACTTTCCCCGGCTGGCTGCTGAGGCTCCTAACTTCATATGCTTGTTCAAGTGGAAATTAATTGCCTTGAGTTATATCTGGTGAACAGGATCATATCTTCCTGCCAGAATTGGGTCTCGGTTCTCCAATAGTGTGTCCCCCTCTTCTCCTATCATCAGAAAAAAGCAGCTGTCTCTCAGCTAGAAAGGGGCCTACATGAGAAGGGGACTCACTCCCCATTGACTTCTAGCATCCTGGTGCTCGCTGTTTCCAAGTATTCCAGGTTATTTCCTCATCTAAATTCACGATCATTACAGTGTAAAAAGAGGAGCGTGGACCCCTGATCTCCTTGGTTCACTCTCGGAACTTTAGTTTTCTCATCTGTAAAATGAGATCAGTAAAACGTGCCTTACAGGATTCTGATAAGGACTAGCAATAGGATATATAACCTTCACACATGGTTTGTTGCATATGGTAGATGCTTGACAGATGGATAGCAATTCATTTTTCTTTTTTTAGAAAAGATTTATTTATTTATTTCAGAAAGGGGGGGCGCAGGGGGAAGGGTGGAGGGAGAGGGAAAGAGAGAGTCCTCAAGCAGAGTCCCCACTGAGAAGGGAGCCCAACAAGGGACTGGATCCCAGGACCCTGAGATCATGAGCTGAGCCAAAATCAAGAGCCAGACCCTTAACGGAATGAGCACCCCAGGCGCCCCATGCTCTTTATGTCACCTTATCCTTTTACCTCACTCTTTTATATTTAGAGAGAAATCTCAACGGAATGCAAAAATATTTATTTTTGGAAATTTGCTATATCTTACAGTTGGTAAAATTATAGAAAAGCTGTTTAAAACAAAATAGCTCATTTGGTTCAGTTTGGAAAATCCGAGTGTTAGTGCACCCCACTTTCCAATCTGAAAGAAAGTTTAAAAACATAGGAAAAAGATCTTACTTGTTTTTATTACTGTGATAGTAAAACATTGATTTATCTGTTCAAAAGAAGATCATTTGAAAAGTAGTTCAGGGGATGCCTGGGTGGCTCATGGGTTTAGCGCCGCCTTCAGCCCAGGGCGTGATCCCGGGGTCCTGGGTTTGAGTCCCACGTCAGGCTCCCCGCATGGAGCCTGCTTCTCCCTCTGCCTGTGTCTCTGCCTCTCCCTCTCTCTCTCTGTGTCTCTCATGAATAAATAAATATTTTTAAAAAGAAAAAAGTAGTTCAAAAAACCACTTAAACGTTGAACCGTAAGTCACAGCTAAACAAACCAGGATTTGCCGTCAGCGAGGCCAGGTGTGCCTCTCAAATGCATCATTTATAAGCCGCGTGATTTGGGGATAAGCCACAGCTCTCTTCCCATCTGTAAAATGGGGCTTGTTTATTTGTTTCATGGGGTGTTTGGATTCAGTGAGACATGAAAGCGCCGTCCCATCTTAGCAATTAGCTGCAGTGTGTCCCCAGGGATCGATACCATAAAACAGCTAGGACTGCTGCCCCGGCCCACGAGTGTGATCCCTCATTCAGCGGGGCCGGGGAGCGGCTCAGAGCAGCCACCTGCGTGGACCCAAGGGCCTGGAGCCGGAGGGTGGGGAGGGCAAGTGGCCCACATCCGCACACCTGCCAGGAATGTCCCCGACATCTGCTCACGCTGCCCTGCAGCCGAGCCTGGGCCCGCTGGCCTAGTCCCACGTCCTCAGCCAGGAGGGAGGCCGAGAGCGCCGAGCAGGCTCCTTGCTGGGCCGCCTCCGGCAGGTGTACCCACCTACTTCCAGGCCTCCCGCCTCGGCCGCGGCTCCCTGGCCGGCCAGCCCTCACCATCTGCGAGGGGCCAACCCCGAGAAGCTCTGCCGAACCGCCAGCCCGCGGTCCTGGATGCGGGGACCCTGGACGGGGCCCTCAGAGGAAGGCCTGGGCGCCGCTCGGCCTTCCTCCACCACGTGCAAGGGACGTGTGAGCCACATGGCGCCCCACTTGGCTGTCCTGTTGGTGGCTGCCGGGCAGGTGCGCCGCTGGGCCTCCGTCCACCAGTCCATCCGTCCAGGAGGTCAGCCCACCCACGGTGAGTCGTGTGGCCTTCGTGGTGAAGGCGCCTGGACGGCCACTGTCGCCTCATGCTCCCTGGGCTTCCTTTATCTTCTTAGTATTTTCTCCAGCAGACTTTTTGAGCATCTATGACTCACAATAGGAAGGAAAATCCATGGGGTTGAAATCAGTGTCCTGAGGACAATTTTCAGAACGTCAGGTACCCCCTGGCCTTCAAGTCCGGGCTGTTCATTATGACGACCGCGTGCCTGCATGATGAGGCACCTGTTTCCCATCACTTATGCTTCAGTTCGCAGCATCTGAACGTGCTCAGCAACAATCTGCCCGTTAAGATGGGACTTGCCAACGGTCCCGGAAAGATACGATCTGCCAGCTGGGGCTCTCCCCAGACCGAGGGGAGCTTGCGGTTACCCAGGAACCAGGAGTGCAGCCCTCCCCAAGCCGCCCCGCCATGATTCTCTGACTGCTACCTTAACAATTTGAGCTAACTACGTGGGGTACAGCCCTTGTTTTGCACGACTATGATACAAGTGTGAGATAGAAGCTTTGGGATTGATTAAAAGTAGAGAAGATATAAAATAATTACTGTATTAGCAACTCAATTATTGGCTATACATCCAATGTATCCCTGCGGATTTTAACAGTAAGAATGAAAGGTTGCATGCATCTGGGTGATCATCCACGTGGTGACTTGGGAAACGTGAGGACACGACTTCACACATGTGCTTTTACCGTGAATAAGCAGAGCACCCATCGTGACAAAGGCCGATCAATGTCCAGAGCTGTTGGCCACGGCACTAGATGATGCAGATTTAAGAAGAGGCCACATGTAGGCGCCAATAGGGCCAAGCAGGGCCTGGTCCTCAGGGGCCCTGAGGAAGCCAGCATAGCGAGGACAGAGCACAGGACCCCCGTGGGGGACAGCCCAGATGGGGCACTGCCCGACCCCGCACCACCATCCAATTCCAATTCACTGTGACTAGGCCCCTCTGCAGCTTGGCACCCTGGACACAGTGGCCTCACCCTAGCCCGAGACGGCCACCGGATCCATCCCCTACACCCGATAGAGCACTTTCAGAGTCGCAGATGCTAATGTTTACACGAGTGACTTCCTAGAAGCGTCACCAGCACTGTCCGGGCCCCATTAATATGCGTCAATCTAGTATATGTGTGCCCATAGCTCGGTGAAGTGCGGCTGAGACGCCCACGCCCAAGCCACGGACACCCCATGGCCCCAGGGCTGCCGAGCGCACGGTCACAGCCTGCTCGGGCCCACGGAAGCCTCCTTCGTCCACCCTGGGCCGGCTCTTAGGGCCACAGACCCGGCTGCTTTCCTAACGAGCCCTCAGTCCAGCTGAGTCTGTCCCGAAGGCCGAGAATTCCCGAGTACCAAGTGCTGGGAGCTGCAGGAGCAAGTGGAGCCCGGGGCTCCCACCGGAGGGGGGCGACCACGAGGGAGGTGCCGCGGATGTCGCCATGCTCCTGCTCTTTGCCTTATAGCCAAGGCAAGTGTCACTTGTCGTCAGTAGAGGACACGGTTAAACGGTCGGCGGTGGGAACTGCAGGACCTTTAGGGTCTTATCAGAGTGAGTGTATTTGTATAATTACTTATTTGAGAGAGAGAGAGCCTGAGCAGGGGAAAGGCAGAGAGAGAGGCCGACCCCTCGTGGAGCAGGGAAGTCAATGTGGGGCTGGAGCCCAGGGCCTGGGATCATGACCAGGCCGAGGGCGGCCACCCAGGCGCCCCTACAAAAGTGAGTCTAAACCCTGGTCCTACAAGCTTAGTTCTGACCGCGTAGCAGACCCGGTGCTTGACCTCTTGGAGGATCAGCTCCATCCAACCTTGATGCTGTGAGAATACCTGACTACCAGGATGAGGAGCAGGATTAATGCCGCGTGTACCAAGCTCCTGGTGCGGTTCCTAGCCTGCGGTAGGGGACCACCAAACAGTACCTATTAATTTTATTACAAGAATGGACTATAAGTCATGAAAACAATGGCACTGAGTGAAGGAATATAGGTATATGCTTGCAGCTACTACATGTGCTTATACAGCGAGTTGGAAAAATGAATTCCAACTGCACAAGTTAATAGAATACATTCTCCCTTAAAAACATAGAATATTAGAAAAAAATTAGAATATTAAAGATGAAGTAATTATTTGCTCACTCTCTACGACCCCCAATTAACTCTGTTTTCTCTCCTACCTCCTAAGAGGCCATCAGTATCATGAGATTTTTTTTAATTTAAACATAAATGTAAAAAAATAAAAACATAAAAAATAAACATAAATGTACATAAAAGTATATAAGGTTCTTAAGTTTGTAGAAAAATGTGACATCAGTCATTAAACGCTAGGATACTACATGTTCCATGCTAGTAGTGATTTTGTCTGCTTTATTCAGCATTGTTTTGAGATCAGACCAGGTCATTCTACTTAAATTTAGTATATGTTTGTAAACTGTTTTATGGGGGGGCACTCCAATTGGTGAACATACCACATTTTATTTATCTATCCTGGATGGATACGTCTTCATTTTTAGATCCCTTCCAGTGATTCACTATGAAAAAATAATGTTATGAACAAACTTGGCACAAGTGTAAAATTTTGTCAAGGAAACATGCCAGAGGCGTAGGTATAAATATTTTTAATTTTACTGGCTATTGGCAAATTGCTCCCAAACGTGATCGTAGCAATTGATATTTGCGTCTACAATTTATAAGACCTGATTCCTCAGCCCATCGCCAGCTTGTCTGCTCCTTTTGTTGATGGTTTCCTTCTCTGGGCAGCTTTACCAGTTCGATGTGATCCCACTTGTTTAGTTTCGCTTTCCTCGCCTTTGCTTTGGGGGTCAAAGCAAAAAAATTGTTGCTAAGACCTCACTAACTTTGGGTACTAATTAAGAAAAACAATGTTTTAAAGTTTTATTTATTTATTTGACAGAGAGAGAGAGAATGAGCACGAACAGGGGGAGTGGCAGGCAGAGGCGGAGGGAGAAGCAGGGAGCCAGACATGGGGCTCCATCCCAGGACCCTGGGATCGTGACCCCAGCTGAAGGCTGACACTTAACCCACGGAGGCACCCAGATGCCCCTTATCTAATGTTTAAATTTTTGCAAGACTGGTTAATGAAAAATATGTTCTCTTAGCCTTTTCCTATATGATCTAGATACGAATACTTTGCTATCTAGGTGGCAAATCCATGTCAGTCACTTATCTTTTCACTTTTTAATGAAGTCTTGGTGGATTAGAAGATTTTATATTCTGAGGTGGGCACATTTGCAAACTTTTGATTTTTTGGAGGGGGGAGATGATAAATACTTTCTTACTGGCAATTACAAAGATATTTTGTACACTCTTGAGTAGTTTAAATTTTCCTTTCCCTTTAGGTCTATAATATAGCTAGATTCACTTTTTGCAGGGATCCAATTGGTTTTTCCACATATGAAGGCAGTTGTCATGAAATTATTGGCTGAGTAGTCCATCCTTTCTTCCCTCCCATTGTTATAAGCCAAGTATCCCCATGCATCTCACTGTGTCCCTGGGCTTTGTTTAGCTCATTAATCTGTTTGTCTATTCCTGCATCAATATCACATAATTCCTCATAGCTCTGTAATCAACTTTGATCTCTGATAGAGCAAGTACAGTTCATTTGAGTTCCTTTCAGAATTATTTTAGTTTTGCATATTTCTATTCCATGCAAGTTACAGATTCAGCTTGGCGATGTCTATGAAGAGTCTGTTGGGGATATTGATTGGGACTGCATTTGCTTTACGTGTTAATTTGGGAAAGAGCAATATCGTTATGATCATGTATTTTCTGGTCGATGACCATGGCGTCTCGCCATTTATTAAGGTCTTATTTGCTATCCTTCAATAGCATTTCAACTTCCCCTATAAATGTATTCTACGTTTTTTGTTAAACTTACTCCATCACTTCCTTGTCTTTATTGCTATTGGAGTTGGATTTGCTAAGTGATAATTTCTCAGGTATCTGGAAGCCATCGTTTCCTGATGGCTCATATCATATTGGACTCATTTGTAGATTAATTCATGTCCTTCCAACAGCTTACCATTCATTATCTTGTGTTCTCCAGGTAAACAATTATATTGTCTGTAAACAACCATAGTTTTTTTTGCTTTTTAATTACTTTTTAATAATAAATTTATTTTTTTATTGGTGTTCAATTTGCCAGCATACAGAATAACACCCAGTGCTCATCCCATCAAGTGCCCCCCTCAGTGCCCGTCACACATTTACCCCCACCCACTGCCCTCCTCCCCTTCCCCCACCCCTAGTTCGTTTCCCAGAGTTAGGAGTCTTTATGTTCTGTCTCCCTTTCTGATATTTCCTACCCCTCTTCTCCCTTCCCTTCTATTCCCTTTCACTATTATTTATATTTCCCAAATGAATGAGAACATATAATGTTTGTCCTTCTCCGATTGACTCATTTCACTCAGCATAACACTCTCCAGTTCCATCCATGTTGAAGCAAATGGTGGGTATTTGTCATTTCTAATGGCTGAGGAATATTCCATTGTATACATAAACCACATCTTCTTTATCCATTCATCTTTCGATGGACACTGAGGCTCCTTCCACAGTTTGGCTATTGTGGACATTGCTGCTATAAACATCGGGGTTCAGGTGTCCCGGTGTTTCATTGCATCTGTCTCTTTGGGGTAAATGAACTATTGGGACTTCATCAAGGTAAGCAGCTTTTGCACAGCAAAGGATACAGTCAACAAAACTAAAAGACAACCTACAGAATGGGAGAAGATATTTGCAAATGACCTATCAGATAAAGGGCTAGTTTCCAAGATCTATAATAAGTTATTAAACTCAACAGCAAAGAAACAAACAATCCAATCATGAAATGGGCAAAAGACGTGAACAGAAATCTCACAGAGGAAGACCTAGACATGGCCAACACGCACATGAGAAAATGCTCCACATCACTTGCCATCAGGGAAATACAAATCAAAACCACAATGAGATACCACCTCACACCAGTGAGAATGGGGAACATTAACAAGGCAGGAAACCACAACTGTTGGAGAGGATGCAGAGAAAAGGGAACCCTCTTACACTGTTGGTGGGAATGTGAACTGGTGCAGCCACTCTGGAAAACTGTGTGGAGGTTCCTCAAAGAGTTAAAAATAGACCTGCCCTACGACCCAGCAATTGCACTGCTTTTTAATTATTATACATCTTGTTTTTGACACGATTGGAATGTTAGCCACGACAGCCAGCATACTCATCACACTTCTGCTTTTACTTGCAATTCTTGAAATGTTTTACCATTAATTATAATCTTTGCTGGATATTTATAGTAACTTTCACCAGGCTAAGGAAAGGTTTTCCTATACCTAGTTAACTATTAATTGTGTGTGTGCATGTGTGTTAATCACGGATGGGTATGGGATTTTGAATTTCTGATCATTTCTTTAACTGTAATTTGTTTCCTGGTTGTAATACTTTCCCTAACCTTTCCATGATAGTGTTAAATTCATTTTACACATCCTGTTCTTAATGCTTTACCAGATCTGCTTTTTCAGACTAACACCTGTGTTTTGCTTCTCTGTTGTTTATTTATTTTACTTTCTTGGTCTCTCATTCTTTGAGCTTATCTCTCTACTGTGACTCATGCAAGTGGTCAGCTGCCTCTGCATACGATGCCTCTCTAGAGGGAAGAGCAGAGTCCGCTGTGCAGACTGGGCTCCATAAGGCTTTTAAACAAGTTAGGAGGAAGGCAGACGCCCCTGGTAGGACATCTTGGCACCTGGTCTGGGCTTAAGAGACCCCTGTTCCCCATGTCACTAAGGGTGTGGTTTTGTGTCCCAAGGAAACATACTCCTGTTATGGGGCTTCCTGGCCCTAAAATTGAGTGTGCATGCGTGTGTGTATGTGAGTTTCTAAGAGTTCATCAGCCAAGTTGTTTTTAATACCAACAAACATCATCTTGAATGCCCTTGGCCTCTTCTGGCGTCTGGTTTCCACCACTTATGAGCTTGAAGCATATGAGGTATTACTCTCATTTCCATGGTGTCACTATCCCTTGGACTTCTGCACATGTTTGGGACTACTGCTTATCTCTTTAAAATCAGAAACCATCTGTTTTAAGTAATTTAGGGAATCCATCACAACTTTTGAAAATGTTTCTTCTTTTATTGGGGTGGCTATAGTTATGTATTTGCTTACATATATATTTAAGTAAAATGTGTAAGTGATTATTAAGATGTAACCTATATTATACGTACACATATATACACAAACATGCACACACACAAGCTTTCGTTTCTGGAGTTTGTTGTGGCGTGTCAGAGTTCAGTGTGTGCTCAGCCTACTATTTTGAAATCAGAACATCCTTTTTTTTTTTTTTTTTTTTTTTTTTAGCATCCTATCTTTAAATCACAAGTATTTGTCCACTGGGGACTTCTCTTACACTTGAACCTGCTGTCTGGAGTTACTAAGAAACATTAAGTGTGTAAATTGAAAGAGCAGCATCAGATATGGTTTGATGTCATAATGGCCTCTTTTTTGACCTAAATACAGGTGGTAAGGGTTGACCAATATAAAAGCTATTTGCAAATCATGGCTTTGGGTCTCATTACTTCTGTGAACTTGACTAAATTATTCACTATTTCTGAGCCTCAGCTGGGTTTTTGTGAGGGCCACAAAAGTGGAAAGCATACATGGAAATAGTTTTAATTGGTTAAACGCTATGCATGGTTAGCATTGCCCCATTATCTCGGATTTCTCACCTGTCACAACTGAATTTTTTAGTTCACATGTTGTCAACATGTTTTGCCTACTTACAGAGAAATATGCTTGATGGAGATATTTCCATGCTATTCCAGAAATTTGATGATACAACATTTCAAATATACATTTTGCATTGATTGAGAGAAAGTACAGTGTTGTGGTTTTTAATATAGATTTTCGAGTGAGGCACATGTGGCCTCTACTTGACCTCCTTTCTTCCCGCGTGCTTCATTGAAACAATCGCAGCTCCATGGCAGTTATATGCAATGTGTGATTCCCTGACACGGTTATTTCTGCAATAACTTGAACTGACTTGAAGGATGAGGACAACATCTCTGTGTCTCATTAAAATCCTGTGTTTGAAGAGATGGTGCAGCTGATTAAGAATGCCTCAAAGAAGATTATTAGAATATCCCGACAGGAAGACCTTCCTGGATTCCCAGCACTCAACATGTCAATCTTTTATTGAAGCTATCATTCAGTCTTGTTAAATTGCTGGTGCGGCTTCACATCCCTCTATCTAGATTTACTAAGGATTTTACCAGAAGAAAAAAAAAAAGGGTGTACCCTAGGTCCCCGCTCTATAAACACCGATTCTTCCTGTGTGTTACTTTCTGGTACTAGAGAGCAGAGACTTTATGTCTATTGAAGTCATAAGGCCTGGATATAATGGAGTTCATGTGGCAACATCGTGTTCATCAACCACAAAGGCCTCTTCCTGGGCGAGGGGATCTCAAACGCAGTGCCTTCCAATTATTATCATTGTGAAGTGTTGTTTATTTGTTATGTTATTCTGCTTTGTTTTGAACGTTGGTTTATTTAGCCACACTTTCTAGAAATTTCCAGAAATACAATGTCAGAAAACAAGAATTTACCCTTGCAAACAGCAGAATTGCTACGATATTCTATAAATAGACTGGAGACAGGTGGAAAGACCAGATTAGTGCTCTGGTTTCTGCCAGAATTGAAAAATCTATAATTCTACACAAACTAAAATAAATCTCACAAATTAGACATCCCTTTACTGAGTCAGTCATCATACCAGTGAGGAGGGAAAGGGTATTGTATGTAACAGGCCTTTGTTACTCCTTGTAGTTTATAGACAACAATGTTAGAAGGTGATTTGGCACTGAGCATGGAATAAATACAAGTCAGTTTATTGAAAAACCTTCTTTTGGGGTCATTTTTACTGCTCTTCTGCGTCTGGGTTTGAAATTTCTAAAAAGAAAATGAAAGACTCCTAACTCTGAGAAACGAACTAGGGGTGATGGAGGGGGAGGTTGGTGGGGGATGGGGGTGACTCGGTGACGGGCACTGAGGGGGCACTTGGTGGGATAAGCACTGGGCGTTATTCTATATGTTGGCAAATTGAACACCAATAACAAATAAATATATAAAATAATAATAATAATAAAATAAAAAAAAATAAAATAAAACACAAAGCTAAAAAAAAAAAGGAAATGTGTTTTGTCGTCTTCCTAAAATATGAATGCTATTTTCCGAATATTAGTGCCTATCATATTTGTTGAGGGTCATTGAATATAAGCAGTCTCTAAAACAGAGTAGTTTAGAGCACCAAAGAGCCCCCTGCTTTATTGTAGATCACCAGTGGCAAACTCATGACCTTCTGACCTTGTTAATGGAACTTGTCAACCAAAGGAAAAACAGACAATATCTGTTATTAATCACCAGGCACCTAAGATCTTGAAATCTAGAGAACTGAGTTCCAACTAACTGAAATTAAGATACAATGACTAATGATCCACAAATTCAGCCTTGAGCCAAAACGGTCTCCACTGTTCACTGGAAAGCTGTGTGCTTCCTTGAAATAGTGGCCAACACATGGGACTTGCATAAGTCATATTACCCGCTGGCTGTGTCACCTCCTCAAAGGAAACCCAGCTGAACTATGCCTCTCTAACAGCTCCATGAGGATTCTTGTATCAGTTGAAAAACAGATGTGAAATCACTTTGTAATTGACGGTTAAAACTGTCTCATATCCCCCCTACCACGAGCATGAGAGCGACCCAGGAGGTATACGCCTTCCCGATACCAGAGCATGCTGAACCAAGCTGGGCGCTCAGTAGATCTGAACTGGCAGGTTTGACATGATGGGAATGTTGTCTGGGGACTAGAGGAATCCAGCACAGGTTACAGACCACAGTGTCGCTTCGTCCCTCAGCACAAAATGTTCACTGCGCCTCCAACCACTGTGGTGACGGGACTTTTATTCCTCTTGTTTCTACTCCAATTTCACTTCTCACCAGTAGAGCATCCTGTCGCCTCTGGCTCTTTGATTCTAGTTGCTCATAGTTTCTTCCAGAAATTTATCTAAGCATGACCCTCCCCAGTGCATCTTTTCTGCTTCTACTCCTGCAACCAACGATATGACTATTTCTTAGATCACAAATAGTCAAGAGAGAGAATGTGTTAGATGCTTCATTTCCTCATTGCAGAAAACCGTTTTCTGAACATAATAGTCAGCAAGCTCTTAGCCTTGGATATGTACGCGACAGAAAATACATCTCGCAACGGTCACGTAATGGTACTTTGTTTCCATATCTGCCATTAGGTGAGCAACCTAGGACAGAGCTTGACATTTTGCTTTTGAAGGCACCTAACACCGAGAGGAGCGACGGTCCAACTCCTTTGTCCATACATTTCTGAGCCCCTTGACTTGGCATCCTGGTGAGAGCTAGACTGGAGCAAACCCATTCTGAGGCCACAGCCAAATACCAGCCATCCCGCAGACCCTGAGAGGTGGTGACGTGCAACCCAGAATCCTTGTGCTCAGATGCAAGGAGCTTAGGGTCACGCGAGTATTTTTCTTTTACTCGAGGTTTATAGTAAGGCTACAATAAGAGCAGATAACAGGAGAAAAAAGGATTCCTGATAACAAGAGTCGTACTGTGGGTCCCACGGACTGGAACTCAAAGTACACTCAGCACCCACAGCTTCTCCAGAGACCTCGCCAGCTTGCCTCTGCCATAGCCGCTCAGTGCCTGGCGCCTACTCCATGCTGTCGGGGATACTTCCACCCACTTCATTCCTGCCTCCCCTTCCGTGGTTCTCCTCCTCCCTCGTCTGCAGGATTCCACCTCTACTCCCCAAACACTTCCTCACTCTGCCCCTCCCCAACTCTGTTCCAGCCACACCAGCTGCTGGCCGCCAAGCCCCCTCCCTGCTCAGGGCCCTTCCCTCTCTTTCTCTGACATGTTCCTCTCTCAGACATCAATGTGCCATCTCCCTTACTTCCCTCAGGGCTTTTCTCAGAACTTCTACTTAAATTATGACCCTTCATCCTATCCCTATCACCTTGACCTCCTTGTACGCATTGTATATCTACTTCTTGGTTTACTGGCTGCCTTCCCCACTAGAATTTAAACTCCATGATGGCAAGGAACTTATTGGTTTGGTCTACTCTCATATCCCAGTACCTACAACAATACTTCGCACATAGTCAGTGCTCAATTCATATTTGTCAGATAAATGTTTAAATGAATGAATCAAAAGGCACCATGGGCATGAACAGCTGTGACCGACATGTCCAGAACAAGACTACTGGAGGATATGGATGAGTAATTTTAACTGATACGTTCTACGATTTGGGCAAGCAAAGGGTCTACACCATGTATACTTTGGGCAATTGGGAAGGGCCTGACTCTTTTTTTAGACCTGAGGTCTAGACAAACACGCACACAGAGCAGAAGGAAGAGGAAGCACGGCATGCTCGGAGCAGCTCTCTTTCATCTGCAGGTGACAGAAAACCTAAACTTGGGTTGGCCTAAGCAACAAGGTAATGTGTCATCTCACCTGGGGGGATGCCCCTGCCAGGGCATCAGGCTTCCAACGCTGCCTTCCCATAGATCCCATGGCTCTGCCCTCCTCCCTATTGTAGGCTCCTCCTTGTGTTTGTAGCAAGATGGCCACACAGATCCAGGCGTCACGTCCAGCCTCAGCAAACGCCCGGGAGCAGAAAGCAGCTGTCCTTCCTTTGAATCTGTACTTTAGTCAAGGAAATATCCTAGAATATCATCAGCAAACCTCCTCTCACACCCCACTGGCCAAAACTGGGTCACTGAGCCTTTCCTAAATAATCATTAGAAAAGATAATTCAGGACCCTCATGACTGGCTTTGACAAATTCCCTGAAGCCAAGATCTTTGGAGACTCAATCATCATTACTCTGGGTTTGGGGCTAAAAGGAGGAAAGAAATGGAAAGAAGGCAAGGAAAATTAGTCCTTGATGTCCTGCTGTGGAGATGGAGCTTCACCATGAAGGCAACTGGGAAACCATGATCAGTTTTAACCAACAGAGTTGTAGGATCAGTTTCCCAACATGTTCAGATCACTAAACGGCACTGTGGGGAATGGGTTCAAGGAAGAGTAACCAACCACGGGGGAAGCGGTGGGGACCCTGGAATCGCAGAGCTCGCCCAACCTGACACTAAGGGCGGGTCAGGGAAACCGCAGGAGGGAAGCGTGTGCTGGGACCATCTGAGCAACAGGTGGAGGGTGAAACGATTCACCGAGATAGGAAATCCGGGGAAAGACCTGATGAGGATGCCGTGATTCTTGCGTTTGGTGTTCTCAGCTAGAGATGCGGAGAGAGGCACCTGGAGCTCAGAAGGGTCTGCAACGCGTCCATTTCCTGACCGCGGGCGAGGTGACAAGCAGAGAGCGGGTGCGCAGCAGGAGCTGTCCCACCCCGCGAGGAGCTGTCGGCTTCATCCATCACCTTAGAAAGTAACCGGATAAAATCCCGGCACTGCTTATGAGCAGAAACCTCTTTGAATTGTGGCAACCCGCTAATTTTAGTGGGAGTTTGAGGTGGAGTTTTGATCGGGGAAACAGAGAAAGGCTGTTAAGCAAGAGGACTGGCAACAAGCCACACGTGGATGAATAAGGATGTCAGAGCCGCAAGGAGAAGGACCGGCCGGGTAGACGCCAGGCATTTTGATGAAGGAGTCCATACATTTTTGCAACTACTCGCATTATGAAGAAAGAAGGAGGACTTCAAGATATTGACCTTTTTTTTTTCTTAGATATTGAAAGAACAGAAATAGAAAAGCAGTGCAAGAAGTTGATTGTGTAGAGAGGAGTTAAGAGAAAAGGTCATCTGGGGATGTGTGGGCATCAAGAAGGTGGGACCTCAGCAGACAGCCTGGAAACACAGGAGCAGGTCAGAGCCAGCGATGGAGCTCCGGGGGCTCGTGTGCACACCTGGTTGTGAAATGCGAGTCACAGAGACCACGAAGGCGCCTCCTGGAATCATGCACAGGATAAGTATTTAAGTTCTAATTACTTTTTGTCTCAAAGGGACTTGAGCAAATGGTCAGGTAGGTAAATATCAACCTGAACCTAATATCCTGTGAATTTCCCCAGCGTTTATTAAAACATTTAAGTCTTTTATTTATTTAAGGGGGGAGAGAAAGAAAAAGAGATTAAGCGGGGAGGGGAAGAGGGAGAGGGAACCACCAGCGGGCTCCACGCTCAGCAGTGTGGAACCCCACCCCAGGCCCCAGCTCACGGCCCTGAGGTCATGACCTGAGTGGGAATCAAGAGCTGGATGCTGGGCAGCCCTGGGGGCTCAGCGGTTTAGCGCCGCCTTCAGCCCAGGGCCTGATCCTGGGGACCCGGGATCGAGTCCCACGTCGGGCCCCCTGCATAGAGCCTGCTTCTCCCTCTGCCTGGATCTCCACCTCTCTCCGTGTCTCACGAATAAATAGAAAAAAATCTTTAAAAACCCACAAGAAAGCTGTGTGCTGTGCGGCAGGACCGCAGCTGCAGAAGCTGAGGTGCCGAGCAGCAGGCCGGCCAGGCAGCCCGACCCCTGGGGCTGCTAAGCGACTGGAAAGCACTCTCCTCCCCGCTGCCCTCGCAGATCTAAGCCTTCAAATCCTGAGAGCTCTGTGACCTGCTCTTGCAAACTCTGTGGGCTGCAGGCCGCGGCCTCGGCTGCTTTTATTTCCATCTGGCCAGCCCACGGCCCGGGGCCGTGCTCCCTGGGAAGCCTCCTCCCCGCCGAGCCGCCGCATGCTTGCAGAGGCCTCCCGTCTCCAGGCTCAGGTGCGTGCAGGTCTCCCCCACTCCAGTGGGAAGGCCCCTCAGCTGCACCTGCCGGCGGCCACAGGGGGCACCTGCCACAGGAGGGCTGGGCCCCCTTCCCCGGGAACTGCCCACACCCCCGGGCAAGCCCAGCACCCACCCTGGCACCTGCCCCCACGCCAGGAGACAAAACTAACCAAGCAGCAGGTCCCTGTGTGCCCCAGGGGTCGGAGGTCAGACAACAAGTTGACCTTGTCTCCATCCTTGTCTGTCTCCCATTCCCCAACCGGCCAGCCCTGCCTCCAGTTGTCCCCGTTACCTCCGGCCCCACCTCGGTGGAGGCGTAAACCCTTTGTAAGGACACCTGGTTTGACAGGAGCAGCAGGGGGATGCAGCATTTCAGTTTGCTTCCCCACTGGCTGCCGTACAACTTTGAGTGAGTTTTATATTTTTATTAAAGGGGGTGAAAACTCTCCAAGACTCAAAAGTTAATAGATGTCTCTGATCTCTTTTGTGTGCTTTCCATCTCGTTTTAGGAGCAAACAGAAAACACTGGAAAGGGAGTAATTGCGCGCATACGCGTGAGATTAGCAATCTGATATCTATCCATCAAATTCTAACCTAGCTAATGCTGTCGTAATCCCTAGATCTGTCCACACGTGAGCAATGTCACAGAGGGGGTCACAATCACTCTGTTTTCATAGCAGTGGGTTAGTTTCCTGTCCTGGTGATAAATTCCCATTGGACTCGGACTTGTGGCTTGTATCCCAACGTACGTATCTGACTGCGTTTCCCGTGGACAGTTTTCTGCCACATTTCAACAGTTAATATTTCTCTTAATCTGAAAAACTGAAGGTGGGAACACTTGCTTCCCAGGCTGCTCCTCTCCCACACATTTATGGATTAGTCTGCTTCCGAAAATAATATATTGCTTTGTTCTTCAACTCCTAAACGATGGTTTCCGTGGTTCACATAGTTTTCCTATTTTTTGTTGCCAACAAGCACAGAGCACTGCATACTCTGTTTCATGCTGTTAATATGCATTATTCAGAAAGCAGCGATCAGATCGATGTGGTTCCGTTAGTCAGGGAAGCGGCATCGATGTGTGATCCATGGGCTGCTTTTTAAAAAATGTAACATGGTGAACTTCAAATGAAAGTCAAGTCTAGTCTCTTGATTTAAGCTTTAGTTTCTGTCATCAAAAATATTAACTAGTTCATTTTCTTATCACTAAAAGACAGTTATTAAGTATTACAATAGCACACGAACGCCTTTGTACATGCGTTATGTTCCTGTCCTTAAGCCCTCTGTGAAACAAGATGAGATGTATATGGTTCTCTGCCCCTGGTCCCGTTAGTATTCGGTGTTTGGCAATGCTCTTAGAACCTTGGGTTGTTTGGAGTGACAGCGTGGTCTGACTTGAAGCTCCTAAGTCCCTTGGAATTTCCTCGGTGATAGGAGTTCTTTTCTTCTAATGAGGTGATTCATGGTGGCCTCCTAGGGCCACAGAAAGACCAATCCATGATTAGGAGCTTGGAATTTTCAACTCCTCCCTCTCCCCTAATCTCGGAGGGGGAAGAGACTGGAAACGGAGTTAATAATCAACCAAGCCCCTATGCTAAAGCTTCCATAAAAGTCTCCAAAGTACAGGATTCAGGGAGCTTCTAGAGCACATTTTGGTGAACGCATCTACATGCCCCGAAGGTGATGCATTGCAACTTCACCGGGGTGGAAGCGCCTGCACTCAGGACCTGACAGAGCTCAGCCTCTGTACCTCTTCATCTGGCTGCTCCTCTGTGCCCTTTAGCATATCCTTTATTATATAACAAACCCATAAATGTAAGTGAGCATTTCCCCGAGTTCTGTGAGCTGTTCTAACAAATGATTGAACACAAGGATGGAGTTTAGAAAAATTCAAATTGTAGTCAAGTCAGACCAATGTTGTGGGCAACCTGGGTGCCCAGTAACTGCAGTCGGTGTCTGAAGTAAAAAGCAATTTTGTGGGATTGAGCCCTTATCCTGTGGGGTCTGCTCTGACTCCAGGTACTTAGTGTCAGAATTGCTTGGTGTGGAAAACCCAAACCTTTGAAGTCCAGAGGTGGAGTATTAAGGGTACAAAAGTAGGGGCGCCTGGGGGGCTCAGTTGGTTAAGCATCTGACTCTTAGTTTCAGCTCAGATCATGATCTCAGGGTCGTGGGATGGAGCCCAGAGACTCCACACTCAGCAGGAGTCTACTTGGATATTCTCTCCTTCTGTCCCTTCCCTGACTCAAGCTTGCTCCCTCTCTCTCTCTCTCTCTCTCTCTCTCTCAAAAAATAAATAAATAAATAAATAAATAAATAAATAAATAAATAAAATCTTAAAAAAAAAAAAAAAAAGGACTATGAAAGCATCCTGTGAGTAGAAGAGAAAACAGAGTTCTTTTTCTAGACACTTATTCTCTCCCTGACCCTTGGTGTCCACTCTCCCAGACCCGCCAGCAAGTCCATGGTCAGCCAGTCACTGGGGTGGGAGTTCTTTCAAGACCAGCTTGGATCCCATGACTCCTATTAATCAAACCTTACAGAGACTTCGACTTGTGTGTTGAACACCCGAGTCATTCCTTAACTCAATCCCACAACAAGTTACTGGGGACAATTGTTAGATGCTTTCATTGAATCATTCTTATCTTTAGCTAAACCACTTCCAAAACTAATTCTGCCCAAGCTCCCTGAGAACGTTTTCTCCTTCTGCTCCCAACTTTTCCCACTTCTCTTCTTTACAAAATCACATCCAAGCCTCATCTCTTGCTCTCTCTGTAGACACGGAAAGAATTTAGTTTCTCCTGAAACTAGCAAAGTCCTTACCCTCATGCTTCCCAAATCCTTTATGATTATGGTGATATTAATAATTAGATTTCCTAAAAAAAAAAAAAAAAAAAAATAATTAGATTTCCTTCTACTCTAAGGCTTTTGGGGTTTTTAAAAGAGTTTATTTATTTATTTATTTATTTATTTATTTATTTATTCATGAGAGACACAGAGAGAGAGGCAGAGACACAGGCAGAGGGAGAAGCGGCCCCCTGCAGGGGGCCCGATGCGGAACTCGATCCCAGGACCCCGGGGTCACGACCTGAACTGAAGGCAGATGCTCAACTGCTGAGCCACTCAGGTGTCCCTACTCTAAGGCTTTTGAGGTTAGAGATGCCACTGTATCAAAAGAAAGTGCTCTACATGGAGTAATCAACCTGTGTTATTGATTCTCTAATGCAATGCACAGATTTGTTATCATTAAGTTATAACTGAAAGATAAAATAGAGTTTTACAGCTAAGTCATCAACATTTTTGTAAAACTTGCATGCCAAAGTGAAACCTTATAGGCAGCATGAGTTGAATTATTATTTGACTGTGTTTGCTTTGTTCAATCGTTTTTGTATATTCTCCCAGTAAAAGCTAGTCAAACAACTTGTATGACATGATAATGAAATAGCTATTGGCCTTAGAACTCATCAACAAAAATAGATTGGATTTTCTAGTTCAATTCCAGGAACAAAATACATACCAATGACATTATGATGAAAATAAGTGATTCTCCTTTAGTGTGGGCTGAATGAGAGCACATAAGAATTGGGCTTATGCTTGTCTTTTATATTTATGTAAGCTTGGAAGAGAATACAGAGGGAATGGAGAAAAGATTGAATACATTAATACAATTCTTTCTTTTTTTTTAAAGCATTTTTAAAATCTGGTATCAAACTATTTTTGGTAGAAATTCTTAACTGGGAAACACAATCCTTTTCATGTTTTACAAAAGTTTAGCAGCTTTCAGAATATACTTAAATAACTAAAGATGTACTTTAAAAACAGAATTAAGATTTTATCAGCCAAGAAAGTAGCTATGACTTAAACTATTAAAAACCACAAGTCTTTTAAAAATATGTGTATATTCCATTATAGTTCTATGTTTGAAAATATAAACCACCCCTACCTCATGATGAAGCTACTTCATAATACTTCAGTAGAATTGCATATAGGTAAATGCTTCAAACATTACATTTTATAAAAGAATAGGTGATAAAAGGTGTCTTATTTTTAATATAGTTTGTCTTATCATGAATACATTGTTTATCCTGCAATAAAAAGACATTTAAGGGATGCCTGCATGGCTCAGCGGTTGGGCGTCTGCCTTTGGCTCAGGTCATGATCCCAGGGTCCTGGCATCAAGTCCCACATCGGGTTCCCTGCATGGAGCCTGCTTCTCCCTCTGCTTGTGTCTCTGCCTCTCTCTGTGTCTCTCATGAATAAATACATAAAATCTTTTTTTTAAAAAAGACATTTTAAAAACATCAAGAAAAAAAAAAAAACTCCAATCATTCCTAATGTTCACCTCATGTATATCAGGCTTCATTTGATGTCATTAAGGTAAAAATAATGCAAGAGCCAATAAATAAGAAAACACTAGCTTCTACTCTCTTTTATTAACACAAATTGTATACTGTGTGACCTTAATGTGTTTTGGTTCTTTTAGCTCCAAAAAGAAACCAAGATGTTTTCTTCCTAATTTTATGGGATTATAGAAAATAGAAATAAAGAAAAATATTGAAAAAATAATTTGAATAAGGTAAACATATTTAACTAAGAATTAATACCAATCTTCCATAAACTCTTCCAAAAAATTAGAAGGAACACTTCCAAACTCATTTTACAAGACAAGCATTAGCTTGATATTAAAACCAGACAAAGATATAAAAAAAAATTACAAGTCAATATCCCTGAAGAACATAGATGCAAAAATATTCAACACACTATTACAACCCAAAGTCAATAATACACTAACAGGATCATACATCATGATCAAGTGAGATTCATTCCAAGAATATAAAATAGTTCAATATCTGCAAATCAATCAATATGATACTGAAGGGTAAAAATGGTATGACCATATTGATAGAGACCAAAAAACCATTTAACAAAATTCAGTATCTATTTATGATAAAAGCTCTCAACAAAGCAGGTGTAGAGGGTATGTACCTCAACATAATAAAGACCATACATGACACACTACATCATACTCAATGGTGAAACACTAAAAGCTTTTTATCTAAGATCAGGAACATGACAAGGATGCCCACTCTCACCACTTTTATTCAACATATATTGGAAGTCCTAGCCAGAGGAATTAGACAAAAAAAGAAAGAGACAGAGACAGAAAGAAAAGAAAAAGAAAGAAAAGGCATCCAAATTGGAAAGGAAGAAATAAAATTGTCAGTCACTACTTGCAGATGACATATTGTATTTAAAAAAAATCCTAGACTCCACCAAAAAACTGTTAGAACTAATAAGTGAATTGAGTAAACTTGTAGGATACAAAATCAATATACATAAATCTGTTACATTTCAATACAATAATAATGATCTATCAGAAAGAAAAATTAAGAAAATAATCTCATTTGTAATTGCATCAAAAAATAGAATACTTAGGAGTAAATAACTGAGAAGGTGAAAGACCTATACATTGAAAATTTTAAGACCTTGATGAAAAAAGTTTAAAAAATTAAATAAACAGAAGTATAAATAAATAGAAGACACAATCCTAATATTTTTATGGAATCGCAAAGACCCTAAATAGCCAAAGCAATTTTGAGAAAGAAATTGACAAAGCTGGAAGCGTCATGCCCCCAGATTTTAAGCTACATTAACAAAGCTATAGTAAACAAAACAATATGGAATTGGCATAAAAAACAGACTTTCGGGTCAACAGAACAGAATAGAGGGCCCAGAAAAACTCATGCATATATATTTCATTAATTTACAAAAAAAGGAGGCAAGAATGTACAGTGGGAAAGGGACTGTCTCTTCAATAAATGGCATTGTAAAAACTGGGCAGTCACAAGCAAAAGAATGAAACTGGACTTCTATCTTACACCATATTCACAAATGAACTCAAAATGGGTTAAAGATTTGAATGTATGACCTGAAACCATAAAATTCCTAGGAGAAAACATAAGCAGTAAGTTCCTTGGTACAGGTCTTGGTGACAATTTTTTGGATTTGACACCAAAAGCAAAAGCAACAAAAGGAAAACAAACAAACGGGACTACATCAAACTGAAGTCGTAAAGGAAACCATCAACAAAATGAAAAGGTCATCTGCTGAATGAGAGAAAACACTTAGAAATCCTGTATTTCATAAGGGTTAAGGGCTGTTATCCAAAATATATAAAGAACTCATACAACTCAATAGCAAAACAAACAAAAACTGGGCGGAAGATGTGAATGGACATTTTTCCAGAGAAGACATACACACGGCCAACGAGTACATGAAAAGATGCTCAACATTATTAACCATCAGAGATGCGCAAATCAAAACCACAATACCCCGTTAGAATGGCTGTTACCAAAAAGACAGGAAATAACAAGTGTCGGCAAGGATGCAGAGAAAAGGAAACTCTTTTTACTGTTGGTTGGAAGGTAAACTGGTGCAGCCACTAGGGAAAACAGTAGAGAGGTTCCTCAAAAAATCAAAAATAGAATTACCATATGATCCAATAACTCCACTTCTGGATATTTATGAGAAAACACGGACTCAAGAAGATAAATGCTCCCCAGTTCATTGCAGTGTTATTTACAATCGTCAAGATATGGAAACAACCTAAGCAACCACTGATGGATGAATGAAGAAAAGCTTAAAAAATGTAACATATATACATATGCAATATTAGTTTTATATTATTTAATACAAAAATTAAATCTTGCCATCTGGAATAAAATGGATGGATCTTGAAGGCATTATGCTAAGTGAAATAAATCAAACGGAAGGACAAATACTGTATGATCTCCCTTATACGTAGAACCTAAAAGCAAAACAAAGCAAAACACCAAGCTCGTTGGTGGCTGCCAGAGGTGTGATGTAAGAAATGGGTGAAACAGGTGTGGGGAGTCAAAGAGTAAAAACTTCCAGTTATAAAATAAATAAGTCATGAAGATACAATGCATAGAATGCGTAGTATTAACGAAGGCACAGTAGTTAATAATACCGTGTTGCATATTTGAAAGCTTCATAGAAAAAAAAAAGAACACTTCATAGATCTTAAACAGACCTTGAAAGTTCTCATCATAAGGAAAAAAATTCTGTGACCGTGTGTCGGGACAGATGTTAGCCAGACCCATTGCGGGTGATCATTCTACAATACGTATGAACACTGAAGAATCATTATGTTGCATATCTGAAACTGATAAATGTATGTCAATTGTACCTCAATTTTTAGAAATATCACACACAAAAGAACTAAAACCAAAAAAGAGGCATTTCAAGAGAACTTTAATCTAAATGAGTATAGATAGACTTTTGACTATGACAAGAAAACAAAACTACTTTTATAATGAAAATTGTGTAATTTCATAACATCGATTTTAAAATCCATTAAAAAATAAATAAAATCCTTGGGGATCCCTGGGTGGCTCAGTGGTTTGGCGCCTGCCTTTGGCCCAGGGTGCGATCCTGGAGTCCCAGGATCGAGTCCCACGTCGGGCTCCCTGCATGGAGCCTGCTTCTCCCTCTGCCTGTGTCTCTGCCTCTCTCTCTCTCTCTCTCTCTCTCTCTCTCTATGTCTATCATGAATAAATAAATAAAATCTTTAAAAAAATAAATTAAAATAAATTAAAATAAAAAATAAATTAAATAAATAAATAAAATCCATTACAACGGCATTAGGTACAAAATATGATGAACATATTTAAGTGTTCAGAATATTTTACAGCCTAAATTACTGTAGCAAACTCATGTCTCTCCTATGTCCAACAGAGGCCTAAAAATTTCTTGTTTGGAGAAATTAAAACAGAGCTTTTTGCTCCTCCACCTCGAGGAGGTGCTTCTATAGGGAAACCGAGGCCTGAGCACGTGTCATGTAGGGCAGAGGTGCTGCTGGTATTGTCCGCATCCTCGGGAAATCGGGTCGACATGCTCTCGAGGCTCCGAGACAAAGGCCAAGCGTGGGGCTGAGCACTCGGCGGGGTCGGGACAAAGGCAGTCAGCTGGGCCGCTCCGGAGCCAGACGCTGTGCTCAGCGGTTACACCTCCTCCCTCGTTCAGTCCTCACAGCCACGCTGCCCAGCAGGTGTTAGTCCCCCGGGTTTAGACGAAGGAGCGGAGACGTTAACTAAAGTCACACAGTTGGGAAAAGGAGGGAAGAAGGAGAAGGCGAGGCAGGCGGGCGCTGAGTGTCCCTGGTCCGCGGGGCATCTGGCATGTCCTGCCGTCGAGCCCCGAGCTCAGGCTCTGCGCCGGAGGGAGCGGCCGGGGCGCTCGAGGCTCTGAGCACCTTCGCTATACCTGGAGTCCCTGATTTTGCGCAGGGAAGCACTTGTAGGCAGTAAGTGGGAGCACGCCGGTTCTTCCCAGAGGCTCGCTTTGTGCCTTGATCATCAGAGATAGATCATGGTAAACAGAGACCAGTCTCTCCCGGGAAACGTACCCACAAACCCCAGAACGCATTTCAAACCCCGCGGAGATCAGGGGTTTGCGTGAGAAGTCAGAGGCTTTGCAACTGGACCCCTTACTGACGGGTCGGTCTCCTGCGCTGACACCCCGAGAGCCCGGGGACTGAACGGAGACCCTAAGTAATCTCTCCCGAGGCTGGCAAAGGCTTTTCCTTCAGCTCGGTGTCCGGCTCATCTGTGGGGCAGAGGCCAGGAGCCAGCCTCCGATGTCCCTGGAATCCACACTTGTCCCTGCGACAGGCGAGTGGGGATGCGGCCCAGGCAGCTGGTGCTGAGGGACAGGGGGCCCCGGGGCTTCGGGGCCACGGGATGGGGGGCCTTGGAGTTGGAAGGTTGGCCGGTGGCCGGAGGCTCACACAGTGCCGCGAGCAGGGCCAGAGCCCCAGCCTCGGGCCTGGAGGAGGCCTGCCATCCCGGAGGGACGCACAAGGAAGAGCGAGCACGGGTGCGGCCCTCACGCCCCCTGCCCGGCGCACTGCATCTGAGCCGAGGGGTGCTGAGCCCCTTGCCCGATGTTCCCCTGCCGGGCTCTGGGCGCCTGGGCCCCAGGTCCCTGGCAGCTGCCTGCCCCCGGCCCGGGCATCCAGGCCGCTCTCCAACCGCTTTGCGCGGTTCTCACCAGCGCGGATGACCCCGGCCAGCTGCTCCCGGGGGCCGGGGCCAGGACAAGTCAGTGCATCCCGACCTACCACACAGGCCAACTGCTGCTAAGATGCAAAATCCACACCTGGCCCCGCGAGCTGGAATGTTCCTGCAGAAGGCGGACCCGCAAAGTGGCCCCATGAGAGCCTGCGGAGCACTCGACAGGACACTTGCCGGACACACGCTCACACTCCCTGCAGACCTCGGGGTCCCCTGCACGGCTCCCGCGGCCTGGCTTGTGTGACACAGATGGCTGTTGGGTTTCTTAATCCCTCCCCTCCCCGGAGGAAGGCTTTCCAGCTACTTCCATCACTCTTTGTTTCAGACGGTCGGTGTACAACCGTGGCTGGTCGTCCGACGGTGCTTTTCCATTCCCGGGGGGAAACCTTAAGGCGGGGCCCCTACAGCAGGGCAGAGTAGATGTGGGCTTGCTCCCCGCAATCCCAGCAGCCCCCTTCAGAGCGTCCCGGGAGGCCTGCCCCGGTCCCTGGGGTCCCGCGCGTCTACAGAAGGTGGCCCGGGTCAGTGGCGGGCGCCCCAGCTGGAGAAGCCTGGTCCAACACCTGGTCCAATGCCGACCCTACCCCCGTGGCTTGTGTGCCAGGGCCCTGGGTACGGACGGCCTGGGCAGCGCCTTCTGTCAGCACCCCAGCCGCCGCCCTGCTTCCTGGAGGCTCAGGAGATGATGGGGTGATGCCGCAAGTGGGTAGAAGGAAGGACACACGACCACGAAGGCGCCGACCCCGAGCCAGCTGCCCAGCTGCAGAGGACAGGGAATGGCTCCAGCAGGAGGGGTCGGGGTGAGGGGCCCCCCGGAGGGTGGGAGCGGGCGATGCAGCACTGTGGATGCTGGGCGAGGCTGCACAGGCCAACCTTCTTGGGCCCAGCCCAGGGCGCTGCGCCCTGCCCTCTGCAGCCTGCCCAGCGCCTCACCCACGGGCCTCGGGGGCCGAGTCCCGACGAGCACCCGGGCCTCCCTCAGGCCCCACGGGCTTTCTCCCGAGTCCCGTGAGTACAGAGGAGCTGCCCTGCCCTCTGCGAAGTCACCCCGGGCCCCCAGGTCTGGCGACCTGCAGACCTCTGAGCTGTAGCCTCCTTATGACCATAGGGGACTCCAGTCTCAGGCTGCCCGACCACCCTGTCCTGCCCGCCCTGGGCACTTAGAGCTCCCTCGGGAAGGGGGCATGAGATGGGGCAAGTCAGCGGGCTGCCTGGAGGGGGACAGCAGGGCCGCAAACCAGGACACAGAGCACATCACATGAAGCCCGCGGGAGGGAAAGCACCCCCTGGTGGCTCACCCCTCGTTGGTCCTTCCCTCCCAAACCAAGGGCTTTCTGGAGACGCGAGTCGGTCCACGTGAGTCAGTCTTAGTCGCATCAGGAAGCGCGAGGGCCCCTTGTATCAACTGCGAGGATGACTTCGGAGGCCCGCAGGTCAACAGGGTCTGACCCTTCGGGTTAAAAGTGAGGGAGGGCTGTAAGCCTCGGAGTGGTCCCTGGGAAGGGCGGCCGCGACGGGGGGCAGGCGGGGAACCACGCCAGGAGGAGCTACACCTGCAGGGAGATCCCCAGAGACCCGGCCGGCACGGCCAGTGCGGGAAGACGGTCCTTCCCATATCAGCCAGTTCAGCGCAGGGTCCAGGACATTCCTTCTGCTACTTCAGCATGATGTGCCCCTGGCAGCGGAGAGGGAAGGCCCCGGAATCTCCCCCCGGGCCAGAGGGACTGGGTAGTGACCACCTACCACCGGCCTGGGCCGCCCCGCAGCAGCCTAGGCCCGGCCTCCTCGCCAGGGACACCAAGGAGTGGCCAGGGCTTTGGCACAGACGTGGGTTCCGTGTTTCAATACGTCTATACCGCGAACTGGACCCAAATCCCACACCTGGTCCCTGGAACACATGTGGCCTAAACTGCCTTGAGGCCCCGTGCTGCACGACCCAAGGGCTCCACACCCTGCACGGCTCTTCCTGGTTCTTGGGGCTTATGGTGCCCGCTGAGGTCACACCCCATCCGCTGAGGTCAAACCCCGTCCACCAAGATCATACCCCGTCCACCGAGGTCAAACTCTGTCCGCTGAGGTCACACCCCATCTGCCAAGGTCACGCCCTGTCGCCAAGGTCACACCCCATCCGCCTGATGCACGCCCTGGGGACGTGTTTCACAGTTGTTGTTTTTTTATTAGTTCTGTCTCTCCGGCACAAAGTCCTTAATTCTTAAATCAAATTTCGGAATAGCATTAGATGTCCGAATACATTCCTTACCCTTCAACACTTTGGTTCATGTAAGTGGGCTGCGCGCTGTTTTGAAAGTCCAGAGATGAGCAGTGCGGCCACGGGCAGCATTTCCCAGCGCTCAGGCTGATGAGCTCACTCACCACAGGACAAAAGCACCTGCGCAGCCCTCACTCCCTGGAGACTCCCCTCTCAGGTCTCACTTTCTCTGCTCCAAGGTCCTTTGTTCTAATGAAGAGAAGCTATTTGCTCACTGGCTCAAGAAACCATTTACACACGGGGGCTGGTATTGAACCTAAACGGTGGGAATGTGTATCTGCAGGAGTGTGAATTTAATAAAAAAAAAAAAAAAAAAAAAACCAAATTAGTCAAATGAAATCCCGTTTGAGTCGCCAGGTGTTACAAGATTGCTGCGTCTAACTCATCGTGCCTGATTCTTGACTTGAAGACACCGGATAAAGGACCCTGACCCTGGGGCACATCAAAAACGAGATGCTCCTCACCTTCATGGCTTGGAACAGCACCTGGAAGTCAAGCTTCCCGTGGTGAAGGCACTGCCCCAACCCCGAGTCCTTCAGGGAAGGCTGTCCTGTCAGACGGACGCACCAGCTGCCATCATCGCTACCTTGCCCAGCCTACCAGCCCTAGGCCTCCCCTCCACGGCCCCTAACATCCCAGGCTGAGCAGCCTTAACTCTTCTTGCTTCCTATTCCTAAAACCAGCTGCAAACAGGTGGCTTAATGATTATTATCCCAACGGCTCTACCTCAGAGAGGGAGAGAAAAGCTTATAATTCTTGGAACCAGAGCCTTCTCATAGCCTGTTCTTTCTGATAAGTATAGATTTGCTAGTAATTCATTTCCAAGAAATGCATTCTGTATCAAAACACATTCGTGATGATTCTCACTTTTAAAATAGTAATAATATCCTTTATTGATAAAGAAGCTGTGGTCTATGTGTACAATGGGATATTCCTCAGCCATTAGAAACGACAAATACCCACCATTTGCTTCGACGTGGATGGAACTGAGGGTATTATGCTGAGTGAAATAAGTCAATCAGAGAAGGACAAACATTATATGGTCTCATTCATTTGGGGAATATAAAAAATAGTGAAAGGGAATAAAGGGGAAAGGAGAAAAAATAAGTGGGAAATATCAGAGAGGGAGACAGGACATGAGAGACTCCTAACTCTGGGAAAGGAACTAGGGGTGGTGGAAGGGGAGGTGGGCGGGGGTGGGGGTGAATGGGTGATGGGCACTGAGGGGGGCACTTGACGGGATGAGCACTGGGTGTTATGCTATATGTTGGCAAATTGAACACCAATTAAAAAATATGTAAAAAAATAATAAAATAGTAATAATAGCATTTGAGAAATTTTTATATTGTTCCATATTTGTGCACAGTCATTGGCTAAGTATAAAAGGGTGGAGGGGGACTGTGGGCAGCAGAAACAACACGGACAGAGGGAAGGAGTTCAACAGCTCGCAAGACGTTTGAAGCACATGATGAGGTATCATAAAATATATACCAAGAGTCATGAGAAAGGAGGACAGAAAGACAAAGCAGGGGCCAAATAATCAGAAAAATCTGTTTTCCTGTGTTAAAGAGTTTGACTTTTCTTCTACAATTTCTAAGAGCTGCTGAAAGACGTGTCAATGGAGGACATGGTCAGACTTTGAATTTTAGAAAGACCAATCCGGCAGCAGTGAGAAGGTTGGACTTGGAGAGCATCAGGTTGGAGGCAGACAAGTGCGACCTGGGGGGAGTGCATTAATCCCGCTGAGCCTCAGTTTCCACATCCGTGAAAGGGGGAAGCATAGCACCTATTTAGTGGGTGGCATAAGTGAGATGGCGCACGTAAAGGACATGTCTGGGATTGGGAAGCACTCAGTAAAAGCTTATTATTATGAAGCTACCTGGACAGGGTCAAGGCAGAGGGTGGAGGTGGGGTTGGGGGACGGCGGGGAAGAAGGGAGAGGATTTATTTATTCATTTAAGAAACACTCCTTGAGTATCTGCTCTGTGTTGGGCACAGTGCAGGGCAACGGGGAACACCTACGGCAGGTAAATCTTTCATGTGTCAGGGGTGCTTTGTACTGTAGCCAAAAGCTGCTAAGCTACCAACCGCAAAGAAGCAGGTGTTTTGAAAAGACAATATGATCAATGTTTTGAAGACTTTTTCCCATTATATGGTGCAAGATGAAGAACAACGCTTTTAAAATCATCTCACGTCACACATGTGGTGAGCATCGCGTAATATGGGTTTGTCGAGTCACACGGGAGTACACCTGAAACTAAGGTGACAGGCCATGTCGAACGTACTTCAGTAAATTAAATTAAATTAAATTAAATTAAATTAAATTAAATTAAATATTAAAAAATCATCCTTTCATTAATAGATTCCTTAACCCCATAATCTTCGTCGACCTCTTTTATCAGTGCTTTCTTTGCAATGTCTATCTACATTCTCTCTTTTTTGTGGGTGAAAATCACACATAAGCACATGCATAGTGGGTGAGCGATTATCTCTTAACACTGAGCTGGTAGCTAAGCAATAAAAGTGAAATGTACTCTCTAGATGAAACTTGCTCTGTATTTTATAGAAATAGTTTGATTTTATGTCTTTATTGTTTCTAAACAAAGGAAGCATTTTTTAATGCAATAGACTTTATAGACCTTTGTTCTATATCTTCTATATATTCTTAGTCCTTTATTCTAAATAACCAGAATCCAGAATTGAATAAAAGGAACTTTATATTGTTGGAATATTAAAACATACCTCAAGGAAGCTGATTGTGTTTGTATGAGATAAACCTACAAAGTCACCATACATTTATATACGAATTTTCTCTGAGGACATTTATAAATTCACAAAAGAACAACACAGGTGTGTTACCTTTATTGACTATCTTCATGCTATTTTTGAACAAGGCAGTTGACTCCTACTTGATACTTGAATATCCTAAGAAAAATTTACCTCTTTTTTTTTTTTTTTGGCCAGTGGGATTGTTCATTTAGTTAGGTTTGAAGAACTAGGGGTGGGGGAAGGGGAGGTGGGCAGGGGTTGGGGGCGACTGGGTGACGGGCACTAAGGGGGGCACTTGATGGGATAAGCACTGGGTGTTATTCTATATGTTGGCAAATTGAACACCAATAAAAAATAAATTTACAAAAAAAAATGAGTTTACCCACCCCAAATATCATATAATTAATTTCGCTAGTGCTTGAAAGCACAATCTTGCTACAAATTCTATCTATAGAGCCTCCTGGTCTTCGTTTCTGAGATAGTTTCTCTTTTGTTCCTCTTCCTCCTCTTTTTTTTTTTTTTTTAAAGATTTTATTTATTTATTCATGAGAGACACAGAGAGAGAGGCAGAGACACAGGCAGAGGGAGAAGCAGGCTCCAGGCAGGGAGTCCAATGTGGGATTCGATCCCGGGTCTCCAGGATTGTGCCCTGGGCCAAAGGCAGGTGCTAAACTGCTGAGCCACCCAGGGATCCCTCCTCTTCTTCTAATAACAGAAATACTTCTAGAAACTATCAATTCTTCCCCACACTATCATTACCTCATTTGTCAAAAACTCATAATGCTGAGTGAAATAATGTCATAAAGAAAAATCATGCGACATAAAAACAGAAGTACATCACCCTCGTAGCCCAAGTATAGGAGACCCAGTCTTGAGTAATAGAACTCACAACACAGAACAATAGCAATTTCAAATAATTGCACTGAAGTAGTATTGTTATTTATTAGATACTCACAGGAAAAGCAACAACTACTAATACATATAAGGTAATAGTAATGTTTATGCATTTCTGAGGGGCTTTAACTAGAATTCAGGCAAGTAGAAACTTTAGAAATGTATACAGAGGTAAGGAGCATATGAGAATCCTATGAGATAAAACTCCATAATCTTAGTTTATCCCCCCCATTAAGTGCCTCTCTTAAAACTTTAAAGAGGGTAAATTTTGGTTTTCTTCAAAAAGGTACTTTAAAACATATTTTTAATTTTCAGATCTAAATCATCTTAATGTTTCTCACAAAGAATTAATTCAGGAACACAGTCTGTGTAAGCCTTCCATCATATTTGTAGGTTACCATTATTAAAAATAAAGAGTCCAATTCCTCAAACTATGTAGAAGAGGCTGTGGTCGTCTTAATCAACACGCTTGTTGGGAAGTAAATTTTTTTAAAGCAGTTTTTAAATATATCCTGACTTAAATCTGGCCTAGTCTTAATTTTCAATTTGGTAGTCTTTAACAAAAGTTCATTCTAGAAGAGAAGTGAGATTTATAAATATATGAACCTGTTTGGGAACATTTCTTCCTGGCTTTATTGTCTAGAAACATTTGTGTGCAAAAATGTGTAGCCAAGTTTGAACTATAAAAATGGTAAGAATATAATTTAGGAAGAAAAAAAAAGCATACAAAATGTCCACAGATACACAAAAATAATCCTATTTAGTCAGAAATACCTGCACTTAGCACCAGTTATGCCACCAGCCAATTCCTTCTTCTTTAAAAATGAGAAAGGACAGATATTTCAGTAGATAAAATAGCACGCATACTAAAAGGAGCCTAAATTTATGCAGCAACCTGCTTATTTCCTTAGAATTCTATTTTGAAGACACAGAGTTATTTTTTAATAACTCTACAACAGTGATGTTTATGAAGCTCATCTGAATGAAAATCGCAAAAGAAAAGGATTTATGTATATGTCTGTGTATATGTATGTATACTTATATATCTTATATGTTAACATTATTATTTGTATACACATATATACACACACACATGTATATATACTTTTAAAGTCAGGATAGGGCAAGTCATGTAAGAAATAGAGGATTTTTATTTTCCAGGACTAAATATAAATATATATATATATATATATTTATATAAAGATTGTGTCTTTCAGTTACATCTGGAAAATATATAAATATAAATATTAAATAATATATATTTTTATATATATTTATATGAAAGTTATGTCTTTCAGTTACATCTGGAAAATATACGTGTAGTGAGTTGCATGGTGGGTCTCCCCAAAAATACAACCAGGTCGTAATTCTTGGGACCTGTGACTGTGACCTTACTTAGAAAAAGGGTCAGACACTGATTGGATTAATGAGGTGCCCACTACATCCAGTGCCAAGCGTCGTCCTAAGAGATACGTGGAGGAGAAGACAGTCGCAGGAAGGCCAGTGAAGGTGGAGGCAGAAATCAGGGTGACACACCACAAGCCAACAAACGCTGACAGCCCAACCGCACCAGCAACGCTGGAAGAGCCAAGGAGTAGATTCTAGAATCTAGAGCCTCAGGCCGCTCCACCGACACCTCAGCATTTGACTTCTACCTTCTAGAACCCCAGGAGAACAAACGTCTGTTGTTTCAAGTCACCCAGTTTGTGATAATTTGCTCCAGCCACCATGGGAAACTAGCTCAATACGTACATGTACCGTGTGCGTGTGTGCACCACATACATGTTTACACGTAGTACAAAACATACAAATAAAGTATATTTATGTAAATATATTAACATATGTATACCTATACGCTCAGGCACTGAGGTGTTACTAGTGCACCTACACACACACCAGACCGTATGATGTTGTATCAAGTGAAGTGAAACTTTCTGGAATATTAGGTCTTAAAGCCAAGTTTAAGCTCTACTATTTGTAGAATATAACCGATGTGCCAAAAAAATAAATAAATAAATAACCGATGTGCCAAGGACTGTGCTAGGCCCTTGTAAACAACATTGAGTCGTACCCCATCTCCACCGGGGTGTGACACAGACAAGTAAGTGAGACTCTAAATGCCCTTAGTTGGGGGCGCCTGGGTGGCTCCGCCAGGTAAGCGTACGACTCCTTGATTTCAGCTCAGGGTGGAGAGATCAAGCCCCAGGCTGGGCTCCACACTCAGCAGAGTCTACACGGGCTTATCTCTCTCCCTCTGCCTCTGCCCCCACCTCCAGCTTGTGCTCTCTCTCTCTCTCCTCTCAAAATAAATAAAATCTTAAAAAAAAAAAATGCATTCAGATGACCCTTGCTAAGCTTGGATGCGTGGGAGCCTGAAGAGCTGCATAAAGCTCAGCGTGAAAAAAAAAAAAAAAAAAAAAAAAAAAAAAAAAAAAAAGCTCAGCGTGGGAGGGGCAGGAGTGCAGATAACAGGAAGTTTGTCAGAGAAAGAAATACCCACAGCTGGTGAAGCCTGAAAGCTGGGCCAGCGTGGCAGCGGTGGTACAGTGGCATGGGTGGGGGTGGGGAGGCCCAGAGGTGAAGGACAGGGAGGAGGAGGACAGGTTCAGGCTGAGGGAACACGGTGTGTACATAGGAGGTCCCGTGAGGCTGCAGAGGGAACGAAGGTGAGCCTGGGGCCATAAGCAGAGGCCGGAGCACAGAGTCTTGCAAGCCATTCGAAGGCGTTTGTACTTTACCAGAGGGGACCTGGGGGCCATCGAGGGGTTTTAAGCAGAAGAACGTATTAAAAAAAGAAATCGCTGTCTGGGGTGTGGACTACTGTTGGGGGAAACTGGAGCCAGAGATACTTTTTATCAGGCCACAGCAGCAGCCCAGGCAAGAGACAGTGGTTTTCTGGACTTGAGGACCAATACGGGGGATGAACCAATAGGACGCTTCAGTGGGAATATAAAGGACGCATAGCTGAAAGGAATTGAATATAAATAAGAACAGAACAGAGATATGTAGGTTTCTAACCTGAGCAATTAGGCAGGTGGTGTTGTCACTCCTGAAATCTGGCATGGAAGCCAAGGAGCTTGGGGAAAGTGAGGCCAGATTGACGGAGAGAGGAAGAGAGAGAGCGTATGAAGGCTAACCCAACAGAGATGCCAAGGCAGGTAGAGATGGGAGTCTAGAGCTCAGACTCGAGATACCTGGGCTAAGAGAAAGACTTGGGAGTCATCAACACAGATGGTCACCGAAGCCATAGGAGCAACTGGGGGAAGGAGCGGGGGAAGTAAGCATAAGCAGGTAAACAGGGTAGAACTCTCGGGAATTCTACATTATAGAGAGAGAGAGGAGGGAGAGGATGAGGAAGCCTCGGAGGGGACGGAGAAGGAGAAACCCCATGAAGGCATAGTGTCGGCCCAGAGGCACGAACATCTTCTGAAGATGGGAGCGGCCAGGACTGTTAATTGCTCTCAAGAGGGTTGTAAGGACTCAGAAGTTTCCAGTGCATTTACTGGTAAGGAGGTGACTGGTGAAGTTAAGGAGACACGTCGCAAATAGTGTAGTGGAGACAAAAGGCAGACTTGGGCAGGTTGAGATGCGGTGGGTCGGAAGGTAGGACGGTGGAGGCGCCAGCAAGCGTGCACAACTCTGATCATGAGGATTCAGCTGTGAAGGGAAAGAGAGGGGACGTGGGGACCCTGAAACTTATTTTCTTTTTAAAATGAAAGATGCTTGAGATGCTGATGATCACGGCCATCTTCTTTTTAGAAAGTCGTTAAAAAATTCTTATGGATCTTTGAGTTTTATTTATTTTATTTTATTTTTTTAATTTTTAATTTTTTTTAGATCTTGGAGTTTTAGAATAATGTTAGAATGGAAAGGAATCTTACAAATAAACTAAGCTCCTCCTCATGACAAGCATTTTCCCTATAAATTTCTCCTAGAAAGTCCAAAATGTTTGCACATTCTCTGTGACGGGGGTGTTGCTGCTCCTTAAGGGCTCTTGGTGCTTTGCTGGACAGCGTTCCAGTTACAAAGTACCTTCTAGAAATGACACAGGACGCCCTGATCCGACTCAGAGAACCCTGGGCTCCGGTCCTGCCCTCACGGCGCCCCGCATGACCATAAGACCACGTGTCCTTGGTGCGGATCAGTCGCCTCACCTAGGCTCAGGCTGCTCTCTTCCGGGACTGCTCCAGTTTACGACTCTCTACCCTAAGGAGGGCCGTACAGGCAACTGAGGGCTTAAGAGCAGCTTTCCCAGGGTCACCTGGCTGGTACTGGATTCGGCAGGACCGGTACCACCTCCGTCTGTTTCTGCTAACCCAGCGGGAGCTTGTTTTCAGATCAACAATCAAAAAACAAAGCTCTGCTTTCCTCTGGTCCTGTCCCAGGACGTCGCGCTCACCAACCCCCGGCAAAGGAGCACTCAGGTGACCGGATGTAGAGATCCCTCCTGAAGAGCTGAGGGGCATCCTCCCCGCAACCTGGCGATCCTCCTTGCACAAACGCCGCAGCCCAGCTGGCTTTCTAGCGCCTAAAGCACAGCCATCGCGGCCATCGCGGCTACTCCAATCTTGCTTCCAAAGGACCGCAGCTTAATCTTGTCTTGGCAAGTCACACCTGCGTCCCCTGCGCAGACCGGGTAGGAGGTCGAGGAATCACCTAACCCGTCATTAAGACACAGCAAGCAAGCAATACATATTTTTTCAGCATGTTTTTCATTAAAGTATTTTATGACCTTTTTGTAGAACTAAAATATGGCGTTATAATACAGAGGCCTCCGTAGAGTGCACGTGTTAATGCCTGTAGAGCTAAGCTGTTTCAGGAAAGCGTCACGGGGAACAGGAAGCGTCTGCAGGAACTCTGTATAAACTCGCAGCTCTCTCCCGGCGCGCACCCACTCACTCTGCCGTCCGTGTGGCTGATCAGCAGATGCTCAGGAGTGCCTCGTGCGCCTGGCACCGTGCTGCGCCGCTGGAGAAGGCCGTCGACCGAGGCCACAAGGTGCTGTCCTGCCAGGGTGGACACCCTTGGACGTCGCCCAAGGTAACGCTCCGGCAGGATCGCCTGTGGGGCCGGGGGCACACGTTGTAGCAAGTGGAACAGGGCGCTCCAGGAAGTAAAACTGGGCCAGGGTGATGCCTAAGTTAGTTTGAAGAATCAGAAAAGTAACACAAACCTGAGACCTAAAGGATGAGCAGGTGTTTGTGATTTTTCTTGTTTGTTTTCCAGAGAAGGAGTAGGGGAAAGCATTCCAGGCAGAAAAGATGGAAGCACATTCCACGCGGGGTCCGGAGCTGTTTGAAACGGCGACTCTTTCCTGAGGCATAAAGACACCTGAGGCGTCGGGGTCTCATCTGTGCAAGTGGGAGCCGGGTCTACGGACAAGTTAGTGAAGTTTAGCATCTTACAGGGGCTAAAAACTGGCTTCTTCGG
The DNA here is from genome assembly GCF_018345385.1 of Vulpes lagopus. Lineage (NCBI taxonomy): Eukaryota > Metazoa > Chordata > Mammalia > Carnivora > Canidae > Vulpes > Vulpes lagopus. Next base: position 126,238,823 of record NC_054825.1, read on the forward strand.
CGCACAGATGAGCCCAGCCTCCTCGCTCACGTGGTGAGAGGGGGAGGCTCCGGGATGCCCGCGCTTCCGCGGGTGGGAAGAGCGCTGCATCGGTATCTCTCGTCCACTGGAAACTGGCACGATTTTTTTTTTCATTTAAGATTATTTTGTCAAACAGCATGAAACGTTCTGAGTCACAGATCCCCTGCGGGATAGAATGTGGGAGATCCTTTTTTTAAAAAAAAATTCAGGGGATCCCTGGGGGGCGCAGCGGTTTGGCGCCTGCCTTTGGCCCAGGGCGCGATCCTGGAGACCCGGGATCGAATCCCACGTCGGGCTCCCGGTGCATGGAGCCTGCTTCTTCCTCCGCCTGTGTCTCTGCCTCTCTCTCTCTCTCTGTGACTATCATAAAAAAAAAAAAAAAAAAAAAAAAATTCAGTTTTTGGGGGTATAATGGACAAATAATTGACAAGACACGTAAAGTGTGCACGTGGTGATCTGGGACGCAGGCCGTTGTGCGAGATCCCCCCCCAGGTAATGAACACCTCTCACTCACGTGTTTACCTTTTGTGCGAGCTTCCGTGCGTGTGAGAGAACACTGAAGTCCTGCTCTCCCGGCCAGTTCCGCTGTCAGGTCTAGTCGCATGTTCTGTATCAGGAGCTCAAAGCTTGTCACAGAAAGATAAGGAGTAACAGGTGCCAGTGGGGACGCGGGCACAGGGCCGTCCGGGCCTTGGTGGGAACGGAAGCGGGTGGGCCACCGTGGATGGCCAGGCGGACGGTCCTCAAAAAATTAAACGTAGCGCGCCCCCCCCCCCCCCCGCCGCTACTCCTAACGCCCCGGGGAAGGGGACGGGCGGGTCGGGAAAAACCCCACATTCCCCAGGACATTCACAATAGGCACAGGGTGCGAGCTGCCTGGTTGTCCTCTGCTGACGGCCGGAGCCCAGGGACCTATGCCTGCGAGCCCCGCTCTGCTGAGGGCCAGTAGGGGACGTTGCCATCCGTGAGGACGTGGATGTGCCTGAAGAGCACGACACTGTAGGGTGGGCAGCGGCAGACCCGACAGGGCATCAGTTATGTGTGGAGCCTTGAAAAAGGAAGGAGGGGACGGAAGGGGAGGGGAGGGGGACAGGCAGGTGGGGGCGGGCGGGCGGAGGCAGGAGCGCGGGGCCAAGGGGTCAACTTCCAGCTCCGAGGGCAGCGATCCTTCAGGGCCCTCGAGCCGCTAACACGCAGCACTCGGAATCATTCCCCGCCGGATGGCCATTTTCTTGCCCTTCGGCCACATCCTCCCGGCTAACTTGGCCTGAAAGCGCCATCTGTTTTCCGCGGGCCTGATGGCTCACCCCTCCCAGAGCCACGAAAGCCTCTTCTCAGCAACGACTCCCTGATGAGATGTTCTCCAACCAAAGTGTGGGGCTGTGGGGCTGTGGAGATGTGGGGATGTGGGGCTGTGGAGATGTGGGGCTGTGGGGCTGTGGAGATGTGGAGATGTGGAGATGTGGGGCTGTGGAGATATGTGGCTGTGGAGATGTGGAGATGTGGGGCTGTGGGACTGTGGAGATGTGGAGATGTGGGGCTGTGGAGATGTGGGGCTATGGGGCTGTGGAGATGTGGGGCTGTGGGGATGTGGGGATGTGGGGATGTGGGGCTGTGGGGCTGTAGAGTGTGGGGCTGTGGGGCTGCAGGGCTGTGGAGCCAGCTGAGCGTCACCTGCGTGAAAAGCGAGCACGGGCTCAGGGGACAAGGTGTCCCACTGCACCCAGGAGGCCTCTGCCTTCCCCCCGCGAGGCCATGTGCGGGCAAACGGCTGCATCTGGGCCACCCTCCTGCCTCAGCGGCCGCGCCGCTGGGCTTCCGGGGCCCAGGCCTGGCCAGTGCGTCGCGGGCGCCGTCCTGCAATGCTTAGTGATGGTGGGAAAGGCCGCACATGTGCTTCCTGCTGGGCCTGCGAGCTGGCCGCCGGGGCCGCGTGGGCCGGGGCACGCGCACATGCGCACACACGCGCACACACGCACCCCCCCCACCGTGATTGGGCCATTGTGTGCCTCAGACCTAAATCCCGCGGGCCTGATCGTGATAGCGTAAATAAGGGGGTAACTTTTGCAACGAGGAAATTTTCGATGAGGTTTTTCTGCCACCATTCGAAGATGGACCTTCATTTTCTCCTCTTGTGCTTTGCTGATAAAACAAAACTCGGTCTGGAACCCGAGGTCAGCCAGTAGCGCCAGGGGCTCGTTGTACTAAAGGCCCTAAAGGCACAGCCGACCGGGCTCAGGGCTGCAGGGTCAGCCTCCCTCCACGCCTGGGTCTTGGGGCCTCCCTTTCGGATGCAGCCGTCCGTTACCTAATGAGCGGCGGCGACACACATGCCTTCCCCGTGCTGCCTGGGGGCTGACTGGGCTCTGAGCTCTGTGCCAAGGACGCCCGATGACAAGCCTGCGCCCCTGATGAAGGGCAACGGCAGAGCTCAGCGGGCGGGGCGGGTCACAGAGCTCCTGACGGGGCTCCTGGCAGTCGCAGCCACTCTGGCCGGCCCCTCACAGTACACGCCCTGATCGGGAGAGTCTCGTGGCTTCTCTGCACCAAGGGGCGCTGGGAAGGACAAGAGTAATTGATAGAAAACGTCTGCTGAAGCAGGATATTGTAACCGGCTCACTGAGCTTGGGTGACAGCCGAGGCAGGTCTCCTTCGGTTACAGAGGAGCCAGTAAAACAGGGCAAAGATGGCCAAGCCGTGGGGTTCTGGGTTTCGGCTCTCAGGGTGGAGCAAGCAGTCAGCCTGGGGGCTCTAATCCCCCCTCTCCCCCACTTGTTCTTTTCTGTGTCCTCCCCAGAGGCCTACACGGTTTAGGTGGTGACAGGATCAACCAGACCAGGGAGATTCACAACAGGGACTTAAGTAAGACACGCACAAGGCACGAGCCAACGAGAACAACACCTGGACTGGGTTATTGGAAGGACAGACCGCCAGGGACACGAGTTTGTAGGTAGGTCCCAAACTAGAGGCTCCATCGATAGGAACTTTTTGGGGTCAGGAGTGGGGGGGACCGAGGGGGAACCCGCCGGCAGAGCGCGCAACATCTGGGCTCCTGAACCAGAGGTAATAGGTGAAGGTGCTGCAAGGCGGGTGGCTGGCACCAGGATCCGACGTCACCGGCAGGAAATGCAGAAGGACGCGGTCACTAGGCAACAAGGCTGGAGTTCTAGCTCAGAGTAGCAAAGGCAAAAGAGCAGTTACTAGGAAACCAGAGCATCCACGTCCGAGAGGGGCCGCTTCCTCTCTGAAGCATTGGAGATCAGGTACTCTGCCCTCCTTCCTAGGTGGTGTGGCCAAGGAAGGCATTGGAACCGAAGTCCTTGACATGACAAGGAAAAGGGTCAAACCCTAAGGGCCTCCACACACAAAAATTTCATTGAGAAAACAAAACTCAATTTGTTAGCTTTCCGTGGTTAGCTAATTATATGAGTCAAATATTTAATTGGCATACATTGTAAACTTTCCAGGGGGTTAAGAAATGCAATCCTTTATTCCTGAGCAGCAAGCTATTCATTATGGAAATGGCCCCTAATTGGCTGTCGTACCTTATCTGCTAAGATGCAGAGCCCAATGCCACACAACTTTAATATGAGGTCTATGTAATCACTTCTCCTGGTTGTCAAAGCAAGATCTCCAGAGACTGATTCCAGCAATCTAAGAACGAGTATGAAATCCCTACAGCACGTAATTGGATATTTTATAGCTCCTTTTGAATTTTTTTCACACGTGCTTGTTGGTTGACTGAAATTCATTTGCAGGCTATAAAGACAAAACCAAGAGCCAAAATCAAGAGTGGAACACCGGAAAGGAAGCTCAGTGGAAATCCATAGTAGAGGTGCTGAGCATATATGTACCTTCGAAAGCCAGAAAACCCAATTTTTATCTTATATTTGGTAACAATTAATAAATTACCATCTACAACAATTCCCAACCCTAAGCTTGGTCAAGATTTTAAACCCATTCGTATTTTTTAATTGCTAATATTTCAGCTCTATGATGTCTATGTAATACTAGGAAGAGACGAGACCTATTAGTTATAACAGACATTATCATTTTGTGTTTTCCTCTCAACTTCACTTTCTACCATGGTTCTCAAATGTGTTTCTTGGACCAGAAATATCCCCATCACCTGGTAACATACTAAAAATACAACTTTGGGGCTACAGAACCAGAAACTCTGGGGAGAGGCTAAGCAATCTCCGTAACAAGCACTCCAGGTGACTCTCATGAAGCTTGAGACCTACCACCCTATACCATGTGACAACCTCCAAACCTATATCTGTTCCCAAACGCCAGATGGGCAGAGACGCCAGAGAAATGGCACAGACCAAATTCGTAAAACATCAAGGTTGTTACCTCCTTGGCAAAACTGTTCCTCTTTCTGTGCTTTCCCCCCCTAGCCAAACATATCGGCCTTATTACCCGGTTTATTAGCTATCCATCGCCATGCCATGAATCCCCGACCTTAGCAGCTGATGACAGTGAACACTTACTAGTAGCCTCACATGCTTGCTGAAGGTCGGGATTCTGACGATGGCCTGGCTGAGTGGTTCACACTCAGAATCTATCATGAGGTTGTGGTCGCGATGTCAGGTCCTGCAGGGGCATCTTTGGGCTGGAGAATTGACTTCCAAGGTCACTCACCTGGGCTCTTGGCTACTGTTACGACGCCCCAGTTCCTTGCCGTGTCCATCTCTCCATAAAGACGCTCAGGAGAGGGCAAACAATGCTTCCCCCGGAGCAAAAAGACAGAACAACCAGGACAAGGCCAGAAGGATCATCCCCCCATGGCCTGGGGTTGGAAGGCGCACACCATCACTTCTGCTGTATTCCACTGGCCGAAGAGAACAACCCGGGTACGATGTGAGAGTGGACGACACAGTAGGGATGCCAGGAGATGTGGAGCATTGGGCGTCATCTTGGGGGCTGCCTGCCTGCCCAGGCAAGAAATATCAGGATATTTCCAACTCTCTTGTTCTCATTGCTGTATACAGGCTATAGTCCACACTCAGCAATTATTCACTCAAACTCGCCCATCTGTCCTCTTCTCTGTAGTCCCGCCGCTCCTGCCCCATTCACCCTTCCCTCACCACCTTGCCTCCAGCCTCTCGCCTCTGTAGACGTTCCTTCTCACAGTTGTGCGACAGTCCTAAAGTGCAAGTCAGATCTGCTCACCACCTTCAAAACTTCTCTGTGGCCTCAGGAATAAAGTACAAAATCCTGAACGTGACATTTCAAGTCCCCCATCTTCTAACTACACTTCATCCTTCCAGCCCCGTGTCCCACTCTAACTCCTCCTCCTCCTCCCCACCACCCACCAATGATTGCATGGCTCCCCTAAATTTCTGTTCCTCACAGGCCTCTCTTGTTATTCTACTCACCTAGAGTATCTTCCTGCTACGCAGAGGCCCAGACCAGATGCTAGCTCTCCTGACACCCTAGTCAGGATGGATTGTTCTCTTCCGTATTTTATTATGCCTGCCATACAGAATTAGCTGCAATTGTAGTTAGTTAAGATTCTTTATCCTACAAATAGATTTTAATCTCCCCAAGGTTAGGGGTTTGATTATAGTCATTTTTGTAATTATCGATGAAATACAACCCACTATCAGGGTGTGCTGAATTATAACATGCAATTTCAACAGGCCCTTGCATATGGGAGATAATTCATTCTATTCTCCATAAGACAAAGGGAGGATAGTCAACGTGAGCTTGAAACAATCATGACTCTTCCTCTGACAAGTAATCCTGTCTATAAATTTGCAGTTGGGAAACTGCCTATCACATCCAAGCTATATAGTCTTTTGAAAGACTTTACCAAAAGACAGATGAGACCATCTCCTTCTATACAACATGGAATCTAGAGATACAGAAGGTGAGTAGCTTCTCAGCGTAGGAATAGGGTGATGGGAGCCCCTAGGGGCTTCTCAAGGAAAGTTTCTGATCAGATTGAAGACTGGCGGGATGACTGGAGGTGCAGGAGACTAGGAGACTAGTGGTGAGGAAGGCACAGGAGTGAAGCCACTGGATGACGGTGGTAGAGTTGTCCATGGTGATGGCAGAAGAGTTGAAAGAGAGTTGCCTAAGGGATGAACTGGCCAGGCTCGCTGGCTTGCTTGATTGGTTGACTGGGAAAGAGGAGAAGGTCTAGAATGAGACCCAGGTGAGGGTTTTATACCAGTGAATCTGGTCCTGCAAAGCAGCATTCAGTGGGGAAAACACCTCAGAACACTGATTTTTCCAACATGATACCAGTATCATGGTCATAGAGGACAACTCATTCTGGGGGAGGCCACGGGAGCTATCAGGAAATTACACTGACCTTTTTCACAAATGAATAGGCTCAAAATTAGATTCTTACACCCAGTGACTAAAGGGAAGGCTATTAAACTGTCAAGCAAGAGTCTCCATGGTCTTTACGAATGGCCATGATTCATCTTTTCCAGGAGAAGGATCTGAGCAAGAATCATTTCCAGAGCTTCTCAGGAGCTTCTGAAGGATCACACAATGAAGCATTAGAGCAAGAAGAATGATTCATAATAATAACATCAAAGATTTGACTGAACACCTAAGCACAAAGTGTGCATTCTTAATATCTTATTATCAAGTATGTGACGTGGTTTTACTAAATCAACTTGATTTTTCTGCTTTGTATTATGAATGTCCTTTTCGTGTGAACTTAGGGATTATAGAGCTACAGAAAATAGCTATAGATAAAATTCCTCCTAACTCCACGTGGTCGATTGACACCAATTATGACAGTCTCACACGCTGACACGGTTTGTGCATTTACTAAGGATTAGTAAGTATTTACACATTACATTTGAGAACTAGCTGGAAGGACCATAAAATATAACACATTCTACACAGCGTTTTCAAACATTTGTATTTGAATACCTTTAGATGCTGTAACGAATATTAATGACTTTATCCCCATCGCACTTCTCTCATCTATACGACTGCCTAACTTCTGAGCTGGTGCAAGAGCACCCCCAGGACTGCTGAGATGGATGTACCGAGAATAGCTAACAGAGATCACGGAGCCAGTTTGAAAGGAGCCAGAGATACACAGAAGAGTCCCACTGCAGTTCAGGGGTACCTCCTTGCCCAGGACACGCGTTACCTGCCAGAGGCGGCGTTGATCTTCTGGTTCCATTCTCCTCAGTGGCTCTTCAGATACCGTCTGAAATCCCAAGAAGGTTTACAGGGCCTGGCTCCTGCCCACCCTTCCGGGCCCTCATCCTGCCACCCACTCGCCCTCTAGTTCTCTTACCTCGGCCACACAGAGCCTCACAGTGGGAGCTGCGGCATCCCATCCAGCTCCCCCTCAGGCCTAAGACGTTCATTTCCCCCCCTGCCAGGAGGACTGCCTGCTGACACCCACAGTTGAATCCCACTCTGAAAATTGCCCCCAGCTGGCTCAGCTTTGGACCCACTGCCCGCCCTGTGGACAGAGGATTGCCCGTGAGGAGGCCCAGGCAACTCACAGGGGCCATCCCAGCTCCAGACCCACTTCCATGTGGGTGTTTTGCATGAGAACACACCCAATAAACAGCGGACTGTAAAGTAAATCTCTGTCTCAGAGTCTGTTTCCAAGGAGCCCAATTTAAGACACAAGCCCCCATCATGCTGCTCTGAAGCCTTTGTCTCTGCTCTTCCCTCTGTCTGGAATGTTCTCGAGCCATCCTCTCCTCCTTCCCCTGAGCCATCCTCTCCTCCTTCTTCCCCCTTCTCCCTCATTGTTAGCTCCAGAGTCATGTTCCCTAAAGGCCCATCTACTGCAGGTCCAGGCCCCCTCGTTCAGAGGATGTCTGTCCAGTTGCAGTTCTTCAGACATGAGTTTGCTTGTTGGATTCCTGTCTGGCTCACCTGCTCCGCAGCAAACCCCACGAGAGCAGGATTCCTGCCCGTTCTTGTTGACCATTGGCATTCCAGCGCAGAGCACTGGATTTGGCTCAGATCTGGATTGCAATGAACACACACTTAATTAATAACTTGGTAAATGAATATATCTGCATCCGAGTTTTTCTGAATCACCTTTGTGATTAAAGAGAGTCCCCTCTTCTGGTGACTCATCACCATGGGTTAAAGGGCAGCCGAACGATAAACTCTGATCATTATTTCTACCAAGGTTACCTTGGAGATTGTGTTTTTGTTATATCAAATGCTAGCCTTAGAAGGCTGAGGCACCTCCTCAGCCCTGTATTTCATGGTAGGAATTTCAGATGGTTAATGGCCAATAGTAAGAAAATGGTTGAGAATTTAAATCAGTATCAGCAGTTCATCGTGGCCTTTTAATGACTTTATAGTGAAACCTTGGGAAACTGATTTCTAAAATGAGGAGGACAAAAGCTTTCTTTATTTCTATTTTCAGAGGCTTTTGTTCTAGAAATTATTTTTAGTGTTGGTAAATTATGCTAATTGAGACCACTAAGATGAGAAGCAGTGTATTTGGAACCAGCAGAGCGTATTTTACTAATGGTTTATGATTTTCTGAGCAGACTTAAAATTAGATGTATGGGGTTTTTTTCAAAGATTTTTCTGATTATTCAGCCAAAGTCACCCTAGAGGTTCAAGCTGGCTAGAGAGAAAGGAGAAATCTACCTCCAACCAGCACTCACTGAGTACATTTACTGAGTAAGACACTCAAGGCCAGGGTCATGGGGATCAGAAAACAGTCTCTGACCTGAGGGATTCTGAAATCCGGTTATTGATTCTGCTGAAAGAAATTGAGGAAGACACAAAGAGATGGAAAAATAGTCCATGCTCATGGATTGGAAGAATTAATATTGTGAAAATGTCTATGCTTTCCAGGGCAATGTACATGTGCAATGCAATCCCTATCAAAATACCATGTGGACTTTCTTCAGAGAGTTGATTCTGAGAAAGAGACAGTGACAGCCAGCAGCCAATCTGGCACTCCTATTTAGGCCTCAGAGTTTCTAGATCCTGGCCCGACACTCAGAGCCAGGTTGGGGTCTTCTCCTGTTGAACATAAACATTTCCCACAACGTCCATATCAATCGATGATACTTTGTGACTTTGAGGGATCATGACCCAATGAAGACCTTTTCCAAACAATGCCTGAACACTGACAGAAACAAGAACATTGTCCAAACACTGTCACAAAAATCACTAAACTTTCCTTTTCCTGCCTGGTAAGAGTACTGCTTCTTTATCAGTGACAGCTTGAGCCTGGCTCATTCCTCCTGCAACTTCGGTAAGATTTATTAAAGATAATAACTTTAAGCCCATTCTAACACCCTCATACCGCGTGGCTCTACAGTTCCTCACGGTGTGTGTTTGCCCTCATTGCAATGAGTCAATAGACCCTACTTTTGTTTAATTAAAGATGTGTTTCTGATTGTCATTGACTGGGGGCCATTGAACTAAACTAAAGTTTAGAAGGCTATATAGAGAAGTCCAACAGCCTGTATTAAATACTTGACCTTGAAATACATACATTTATTTCCACGTCTTCACTCTTAAAGCCAAACCAATAATTTCATAGCAGAGTAAGCATTTGGGGTACAACAAGTCATGATTCAAATTCTCTCTGACCAATAGGTTTATATCTCTAAGAAGAGAAATGATAGATGGCAGAGAGACAGGAAATACAGCCAAGAAGATTTTGAGGGAAACAGAACTCTTAATTTCTTAAGCAACAACTCTCAAGACCACTAACAAAAGTCTGGGTGAGACACAGTGCCCATGAGAAGCAGGAGCCACGTGGCCACTGAGGTGAGCCTGAGGATTTGGGCAGGGGCCCCAGCACACAAATAACTGTGCAAGTGATATGCATTTGCAAAACCCTGAGCATCATCCTGCTTTATTGCATGCATGCATGTGCCTTGACATAAACAGCCTGTGTCTTCCTCCGTATTGTGGGACGTGTTGTTCACTTGCTCACATTTCATCTGATTTAGTTTAATGGTACATGGACTCTTTTTTAGCCTCCATAGCTTTAAAAGCACTGTAATCCAACTTTAAGATTTAGGTCTTAACTTTTCTCCAGACAGTTACTTTAAGACCTTTAAGAATTATCTTATGTGAAAAATGCATAGGAGAAGTACTTTTAAGGAAGTAGAAATCAGTGGGCAATTTGATTTGTGGAATAATTGTAGAAAGTGAAAACACGTCTGTGTATCTTTTCTAGGATGGCACATTCAATCTGAGAAGACCAGGGCGTTGCAGCAGAGGCTTTCCATGCTGCAGTTAGAGAAACTCGTGATCCAAGAAGAACTGAGTCCAATCAAATAGAGACAGTGAGAATTACTATTTTGATTTTTCACAAAGACTAAGTAAAATGTCAGATAAAAACATGTATTAAGGGGCAATCTATTTTTGAGGTTAAAAGTATGGATTAAATACAGACAAGCTGGGTTTGAAACCTTGGCTCTACTGTTTCTCTCTACGTGGTCTTGGGTAAATTACTTGACCTCTCAAGGCCTATTTCCTCATTAGCAAAATGGAAGTAATAATAGTATCTGTGCAATAAAATTCTCGTTGGATTAATTGCCATGATGCCTGTGAGGTGTTCAGCTCAGTGCCTGGCACACAGTAGGTCTATAATAACTATCATGATGGTGTTGGCGGCGACCACTATGCAACCAAGTACAGAAATCCTCATGCTAAAATCAAGGCGTTTGAAGCTTCAAACTGAATTAGCTTTGTGGAGAAAATTATACTTTAAAATATTTCTAAATATATTTTAACATAAGGTTTTGAACTCTGACAGAAGAGTTTAATAAGTATGACCCTGGGGCACCTGGGTGGCTCTGTCGGTTAAGCATCTACTCTTGATTCCCACTTGGGTCGTGATCTCAGCGATGTGAGATCAAATCCCACATCAGGCTCCACGGTCAGCACAGAGTCTGCTTAAGATTCTCCCTCCCCCTTTCCCTCTGCCCCTCCATCTGTTCTCTCTCTCTCTCTCAAATAAATAAATAAATACAATCTTTAAGTCAACATTTACTACCTACTTGTTTGGTGTTGTGCATCGTATCTGAGCAGGTGAAGAGGTAGAGAAAAGAAAGCCAAGTAAGATATGATTCAAAATCAATAATTATATATGACTGACTTGTGATAAGTGTCAATGTCCAATAATGTTATCCCAGTAAAGGGACAGTTCGTTTATGGATAAAACAATCTAGAAGGGAGGTGATGTTTTTGAAACAACAGTGGGATTTCCTCGGGTGACGACTGGGATCGTGAGTTCAGAGGAGCAATCTGGGTGGACAGATTAATATAAGCGAGAGGCGGATCTGGAAAGTACGAGGATGTTGAAAAACTTGGGTACAGAATGGTGGGTATGCTGGGTATGTGGTGGATGGCTGAGGAACTTGTGATATCTCCATCATAGAGTTCAGATCGTATCTTGGCCAAGGCTGCCACAACAAAATACCATCAACTGGGTGGCTTAAGCAATGGGAACCTATTTCTCACAGTCTGGAGGCTGAGAAGTCCAAGGTCAAGGGGTCAACTGATTCGGTTCCCCAGTGGGGACCCCATTCTTAGCTTACAGACGGCCATCTTCTCGCTGTGTCCTCAAATGATGCGGAGAAAGAAAGAGAGGGAGGGAGGGAAGGGGGGCACTTTAGTGTCTCTTCCTCTTCTTATAGGACACTAGTCTCAACGTGGGGCCCCACGCTCACCTAAATCTCCTTCCCAAAGGCCCCACCTCCAAATGCCATCACATTAAGGGTGAGGGCTTCAACATCTGTATTTGGGGGGGGATGCGAACCATCAGCTATGTCATGGATTTAACCTGTACTCAGAGGAAAAGCATTGCCATTTTCTGAAAAGGCAAATATTGTTATTAGACTGGTGTTTCAGAGGGTAAAGCTGCTGTGAACAGGTGAGATGAATTGGAAGGAGATAAGGACGCTAGTAAAAATATTGCTGCAATAGATCAATTGAGAGGTGCCATATTTCGTGAAACCCACAGCAATATCAGTTGTTAGACACATCATTTTTTATGTGCTTCTAAGGAACAAACAAAACACAACCACCAGCGAACTATGATATAATGCTTTCCTATGTAGAATTTAATCTTATGCTTATCAGAAGAATGATTTCAGAGGTTTTTAGGCATCAATTTTTTTATTATATGTCATTCTTCATATATACATAAAACGAAAACATGAGCAAAATACATTAAGGTATTCCTACAACTGTTTCACATTTAAAGTCTATTTCTTCTAAATCACTTCTTGATTCAGTTATTAGGATGTGTGTCATCATGTTTATCCACATATGTACAGACACAGTGATAATTTTTAAAAATACTCATATTTTATATTCAATTTAGTCAGTTTCTTTAACTTAATGTACCATGGACATCTGTCCAGATAATTAACTATAGTTCTGTAAAATCACTGTAATGTATTCAACAACTATATTGAGCATCCAAGCCTTGTGCTAGGAATTACGGAAACACCAGTGAGCAAAAGCAGGTGCAGTGTAACTCTCGGAGCGTGATCAATTTAAACATTTCCCTAATGACAGGCATTTTGCTTATTTCCGTATTTTGTTTTCGTTGTTTTCTAGCACAACCAATAGTACAATAAATATTCTCATTATAGTACTTCTCCATAAATCTTTAAGTTTTTAGAGGCGCAATGTCTGAGTCAAGTAATTTGCATATATTGTTTTTGACACATTTTCTCAATGTCAGCGTGTCCTTCAGAGACTGGCACCGATTTCGTTCCCATCTGCATTCCCATCATGCACCAGTTTTTTCACAACTCTTTCACCCTGGGTTTTATTATTCTTTCTCATCTTGGCTAACTAACTAAAGAGGTAAGTACTGGTATTTTGATATTGTTTTCAATTGCAGATCTTGAATACTGGTGAGGTTGAATATATTTTATGTTCATTTGCCACATATATAATTTATCTATTATTTGTAAATATATATGAATATACATTTTATGTTAATTAGTCATATGCACTCATACATAGGTTTTTATCCTTTGCCCATTTTTCTATTGATGTACTGGATTCAAACGACTTTTAAATAATCATTTCTCTCTTTGAGTTCCAGTGTTAGTGTTTTTGAGACATAACAAGAATTCAAAAACATAATCCTACTTAATGGGCACTTCATATCAGCATAGCTTCCTATAATAAAGTTTGATTTCTTAACTCATCTGTGAAAATGTCTGTGTGATATTATACTCAGATTAGAATGCTATTAGTTTTAACTACTGGAATATGTTTTAATAAATAAAGACATCTTATGCAAACAGCAAAACAGGATGTGCAGTTTCCATAGAAACAGAAGCTAATATTATTAAAAAGGCATAAGCCATACTGGAACTGTTCCTCTCGGGGACCATCATTTGCACCAGTTCCTTGAATAAGTCGGGTATGTGAATTATACCACCTGAAGCTGGTTAACAGTAGTGATGCTTAATAAAGGCTTCACTGCACAGCTGATCATCACGAGAGAAAGGTTGATGTAAATCACATTGCCTGCTAACAAATTTGGATTTTCATTTTAAATTGAAAGGTAAAAAGTAAAACCCATTTCATCTTGATTTCCTAGGGAGAGTCGTTCATTTCCATGCTAAAATTGAAATAAGGCCAATAACATGGGAGTATGATTTCTTCTTCAACTTTGAAATTTTTAGTTATAAAGCAAACTTTCTCCATTAAATCAATTTTCCTATTGGCCTAGATTATATTGGTGGAAAAGAGTTCTTAAGAAAATAGCTTTGAACAAAATAACCTGTAATACCCCAAAGTGCCAAAACCTTCCAATATGAGTATGAAATAATTATATCACTCAGACTGTCAGTTTATAATTACCATCTGGAAACTGAAAATCACCGAAGCAAAAGAGGATCCCCTTAGGTCTAAAGCACCCAGAGGGTGGTGTGTGTGTCTGTCTGGTACCTAGCAGTGCAAGTAGTCTGTATTTCAGTTTTTAATCCAAAATTCCCTGTTGGGGCTGTTACCTTTTCTATATCCTCCAGTATGTCTCATTTGTGAAACGTCTCTGCTTAGCCCAGGCAGTGACTCTTGACATAAATGTTCTGCTTTCATGAGGCAGAAAGAGAATTATCCCCTTTGCTGTCCAAATTGGGATAGGATATCACAAAAAGAGATGACATGAAAATAATGTTCATGTTTATAATAATCATACCTTCACTTAAAAAAATATAATCTGGGTCGCCTGGGTGGCTCAGCAGTTGAGCGTCTGCCTTTGGCTGAGGGCGTGACCCCGGGGTCCTGGGATCGAGTTCCCCATCGGGCCCCCCACAGGGAGCCTGCTTCTCCCTCTCTGTGTCTCTCCCTCTCTCTCTGTATGTCTCATGAATAAATAAAGTATTTTTAAAATTTTTAAAATTTTTAAAGCATCTTCTCATTTGACCTCCACGTGTATAACAATGACATTAGTATTACTGCCCTATGGATACAGAAACTAGGTGTTGCCCACGTCTTACAGCTAACAAATGGAAGAGCCAGAGCTCAAACTTAGGGCCTTGGTCTCAAAATCATGAGACGTGTCCATGGAGCCCCCCATCCTCTGCTGCCTTGAAGCAGGGGCTGGGGAGAGGAGCCTGCCACGCAGAATAGCAGCAACATCCTTCTCACTGATGCTATTCTCAATCCAGTGTGTCCTGCGTGTTTATTTTTTGCTGCTTCGTTGTCCTTGCTGCTCCCCACTTGCCAGTGGCGGCAGGGATGGCAGCGGCGGTGCCACTAAGATCATGGCCACGGGGCCCCACTTGATCAGACCTCTGACTTTATTTCATTTCACTCTCTTCCGTGTTTGCTATGCTCCATATAATAAATTGCTGTCTGTTTCTTTTCATCGTTGCCATCCCGGGCACAAAGGGAAATAATATGAAGAAATCTCTGAACGTGTGCCTTCCCTCCAGATGGCAATGCAGCTAACAAGTTGGGCTCCGATATGAGGGTGCCTGGGTTGGAATCCTGGCTTTGCCACTTACCAGGCCCTGTGACTTCAGGCTAAATTAAATTGATTCAAGTGCTCACCTCTCCATGCTTCAATTTCCTCATCTGTAAGCTACCAGTGTCAGCACCAGTGATGACTTCACGGGCTTGTCGTAAAGATTTTATGAAATAGTCCACACAAAGCCCTCATCTCACTTAACTGGTAATAGAAAGGACTCTAAATGGTCACTTATAAATATATAATTTTTAACAAAAAAAAATTAAAAAAAATAAAATAAAAATATTTTTTAACAGGTAAAACACTCAGCGTGACCAGTCAGTGTTGAAACTGATAATAAGGGGAGAAAACAAATTCTTTGGTCTGGGAAGGCCTTTAGTTGGGCAATAACAGGAGGATTGGATGGGGCTTGGCAGAGACAAAGGAAAGGGCAAGCCTGAGAAACGGGGTCAGCCTGAACGGGGTAACATGGGGAGAGCTGAGTGGACAAAACATCCTGGTTTGCTGTTGGCATAAGATGTCGGGGTTGGTGGAGAGGATGAAGACACGGAGCTAATTAAAACCAAAGGCCCTTGAGAACAGATTATGACAGATGAGGCTGGAGAAGCAAGATAGGACCAGGCAAGAGAAGATTTTTGAACTCCAGGGTAAGAATTTGAGAATTAATTTGTAGGCAATAGATTCAGTAGGGAAGCTATTACAAATTCTTGAGCAGGGAACTTGGCCTAATAGAGAAACAGGCGTGATCTTCCTACGTGTCTTTCAAGGCAACCAAGGGAGAGTAACAAAGCACTCTTATCACGGTTCCCATTTAATGGCAGTCAGGGTACCAGGAGTTGTCTCTATATTGTCTCCTATTGTTTTAACAACAACTACAGGGTAGTTACTGTTTCTGCATCGTCTGAAGAAGTCGCAGGAAGGTTAAGAAAATAGCCAGCCTCATAGGGTGAGTAAATAGCAGAGCCAAGACTCAGTCCTCTGTGTCTTCAAAGCCCATATTTCTTCTACTACCCTATTCTGGTTAAATGTATATTTTTTAAGTGAATAGTAAATGAGAGAAACAACAGAAATTATGAGGAGTAGGCAAAGTCATAAAAGGAATAACCTCCACATCACTTAAAGGGTCTAAATACCATGGACAGAAGCCAGCATGGAAACAATCATAAAGCACCATTTCTCAGGAAATGGTTATTGAAATTACAGAAATATCATGAGAGTGTTGGATGGATATGTTAGTTGTAAACAACGAATCTCATCCTTGCTGTTGAAGCAGATCGTAACTTTATTAAATGATATTAAGTCTTTCACAGAAATCCCAGGGGGCTGGAAAGACAGATACCCAACCATACCTGCAGGAGCAAGCATGCCACAGCCCCTTACTCTGAACAGACAACCTTGGCCTGGACGCTGGATGAGCGCACTCCTTCACCACCATGCTAGTCAGATGTGTCACCCTGTGCAGGAATGCCCTTTTCGTTCTGCTTACTTTCAAATCCAAGCCTAGTGGGGTGTGGTCTGATTCATGGAACTAGGTCACGTGCCTGTTCCAAGCTGTAAGAGAATCTAAGTTTGGGGCTTTTATTTGGCTCCCCCCCCCCATATTCTTTTGTAGGTAAAGCTCATAATGGGAAGTTCCCAAAATATAGGTTCGTGAGGCAGCTACAAATAACAAATGCTCACTCCTATTAGGCAAAGGCATTTTGGAAAGTTAAGAATCCAGCAGCATCTGCCTAGCACTCTCCAGGGGAGAGGTGTGCTCTGCTGACTGACGTGGGTATTTAGTTCTGCTTGACAGGCTCAATATTTTATTATAGAAAGGGAAGGGTGACTCACCATATTTAATGAAAATGTCCATGAAGGCTATGCAGCTCCCTTGAGTTTGGTTCATATCCAGCTGGATATATTGTGTGGCCATTAAATTTCAAAAAAAAAAAAAATGTATCTACTGAAAAGAGGATGGGTTTACTGACTACCAAGAAGAATATTCTGGCCTTGGAAGAGTTACATTTTATTGTGTATTGATAAGTTCATTCATGAATAGTGTCCAGGCATTACACTAGGCACAGGGTATCCAATGACAATCAAATCCCATCTTTGCATTGAGGAGCTCACAACCCGGTGAAGTAAACATGTGAATAAATAGTTCCGGGATGATGTGATAAATGTAAACCTGGTTTAAAAAAAAATTATAGGAGCACTGGGGAGGGCCCCTGACTCCTTGACCCTCGAGAGGGAGAAAAGCCATCAGGGACAGAGCCTGAGTGAAGGCTTGACACTTGAGAGCTCACCAGAGGGAGAGGTGGGAAGAAGACAAGCCAGGTTGAGGAAAGGCACAGAAAAGAACATGAACTGATTCCATGCATTCACCCAACACTTCCCGAGTGCCCAGCACTAAGATATGGGAGACAAGGCTGGGGAGACACGGGAGGGTGGAGCCTGTCACAGCAAGGGGGCAGAAGGGACCGATGCAATGACCCAAACGTGGATGTGATCACCATGTTAAGAAGTTTAGAATTTGCTCTTGGTGCTTCGTCTTTTTAAATTGATTCCTCTGGAGACTATGTTAAGGATGGATCCAGCTTCTCAAATACCTCCGTTTTGAGTCTAAACAGGTGACTTGCCGCCCTACACTGCACTTTGCAATCTTTGCTCACCTGTTAGCAGACGGCACGTTTAATGCGTGTGACGCGGGATGGGCGCTTTCCTTATAGCTGCTGGCATTCGGGTCGCTCCCTTTCAGAGCATAAGCATGGAGAGGGCAGGAACCCTCCTAGTAACACTGTTAATAATGAAGATATCAAAAATGGACATTTGAACAAGGTTTCTTGGAGAAGAACAGAGTCTCTGGGATGTCCCTGTAGGACTCCTGAGCAGCTGCTGCAGGAACATAAACATTAATCAAGCACTGGCATTTGTGTGTGTGTGTGTATATATATATACATATATATAATGGGAGAGTATTAGGACAGAAACAAATTAGATGTACACCCCTGTATCCTTAAGAGAGAAAGACAGAGACAGAGAAGCACACAGACACAACACTGAAACTAAAAAAAAAAAAAAAAAAAAAAGAATTAACTCCCACATTCGTGTACTTGAACCACCAGATTTAGATGCAGCCTACCACCGTGGGACACATCACCTGCCAGCTGCACTCGACAGGGGGTGGGCTCCTGTTACACGATGCCTGATATTTTATATGCTCTTTTCTATTGCACCAAACTCAGAGAAGGTTCTCCTCTCAGGTCTATATTTCCACGTTAAAACTTTATGGTTTTGGAAAGAGCAAGAGACAAAGAAGAAAGGGAACATGTGGGAGCAGGAACATTAAACAAAGGACAGACTCGTTGTGCAATTATGACAAGAAAAATGATTTCCAGGGTCTATAAGGTCAAGACAGTAGATCCTCATGTGTGAAATACTTTATGCTTGAATGGCCCACAAATAGTTGATTTAAACTAAGGGACAAATCTTCCAAATAAAAGGATGCTTTCAGCGCTCAGTCTATGGCTATTGGGAGCTGACAGAGAAAAGGGGAAAGAGAATTAAGGGACAAGCAGGCAGGCATGCTGATCGCTCCTGGTGCTCAGAGGGCCGGGCCCCCAGTGTTTTCAGTCCAACCTCCATCATCAGCTCAGCTGGGAGGGCACCAGGATCTCACTGGAATCGCCTGCAAGTCTTCACCATGGTGACCTTTGGGAAGAGGAACAGGGGTGGAATAAAGGGGACATGGCTCTTGGGATTCTACGCTCATTCAACATCTATTAAGGGCTATTTCTGCTCTGGGCATTGGACTAAAATCCATAGTCTGGAAGTTATTTAAATCTGTGTAGAAAAGCAGTTAGTGAAACAAAAACACTTTCCACAATAAGGTGGAGAAAATATTGTAAGAGATGACCACGTTTCTGCTGAACTTGATGTTCTACATGACAATGTCAAGATTGATTTTGGATTCCTTAAACAGATTTTTGTTTATTCCTGCAAACTATAACATCATCAAAATTCTTAGCATCTAGTTGATAGATGTTGTACTAGAATCAAAGTTTCCTCTCTCTTTTCCTCCCCCCCTGAAAACACGGCATCTAAACGCGGCATCGGGCCCGTTAACGGTGGACCTTAGTTACATTGTCTACAAAAGGGGTCAGTAACCCCGGAGGGCTGTGTTAAATGAGATGCAGTCATAAAAGTCATGTGATGGATCCGGAACACAGCTGGGAGGAGAAGCAGTGGACGGAGCCAGCTCCCCAGGCCAAGCCTCTGCTCACAGGAATCCCTCGCTCCAGCTGCACCGGTGGGTAACACCCAGAGGCGAGCCTTCAGGTATTTTGAAAGAGAACCGCAAGGTTGTAGGAAGAAGATACTACCGATGGTGGATTCAGGAAGAGAAATGTAGGAAGAACTTTATATTGGAAAACATCTAAATAATTCAGTCACTCAGGAAGCCGAAAACCCCACTTATGTTTCTCTTTATGTTACTGAGTCTCCATCAAGACTTACCTGTCAGCTTAGAGCAACCGTCCAAGAGAAAGATAAATCAAATTTACCTTTCCCATCTGTAAGAGATTAGAGTTAATGCTATCTATATTCACAAGATTTGTTTCAGCATTGGCATCAGTTCCACTCTGTGCATCAGCACTGCATTTTTATTTATTTATTTATTTTTATAAATTTATTTTTTATTGGTGTTCAATTTGCCAACATATAGAATAGCACCCAGTGCTCATCCTTGCAAACGCCCCCCTCAGTGCCCGTCACCCAGTCACCCACACCCCCCGCCCTCCTCCCCTTCCACCACCCCTAGTTCGTTTCCCAGAGTTAGGAGTCTTTCATGTTCTGGCTCCTTTTCTCCTTTCCCCTTTATCCCCTTTCACTATTTTTTATATTCCCCAAATGAATGAGACCATATAATGTTTGTCCTCCGATTGACTTACTTCACTCAGCATCATACCCTCCAGTTCCATCCACGTCGAAGCACATGGTGGGTATTTATCGTTTCTAATGGCTGAGGAATATCCCATTGTATACAGAGACCACATCTTCTCTATCCATCATCTGTCGATGGACAACGAGGCTCCTTCCACAGTTTGGCTACTGTGGACATTGCTGCTATAAACATCGGGGTGCAGGTGTTCCGGTGTTTCACTGCATCTGAATCTTTGGGGTAAATCCCCAGCAGTGCAATTGCTGGGTCGTAGGGCAGGTCTATTTTTAACTCTTTGAGGAACCTCCACACAGTTTTCCAGAGTGGCTGCACCAGTTCACATTCCCACCCACAGTGCAAGAGGGTTCCCCTTACTCCACATCCTCTCCAACATTTGTGGTTTCCTGCCTTGTTAATGTTCCCCATTCTCACTGGGGTGAGGTGGGATCTCATTGTGGTCTGGATTTGTATTTCCCTCATGGCCAGTGATGCGGAGCATTTTCTCACGTGCGTGTTGGCCATGTCTATGTCTTCCTCTGAGAGATTTCTGTTCATGTCTTTTGTCCATTTCATGATTGGATTGTTTGTTTCTTTGCTGTTGAGTTTAATAAGTTCTTTATAGATCTTGGAAACTGGCCCTTTATGTGATACATCATTTGCAAATATCTTCTCCCATCTGTAGGTTGTCTTGTAGTTTTGTTGATGGTATCTTTTGCTGTGGCACTGCATTTTTAAAAAGACTTTGCTCATAGACAATGGTGGAGGTTTCCTTATTATTATTTCAAGATGAGGCATCCTGAAAAGGCAATCTCCCCTGAGCATCACATGGTCAAAGTAAATTCGAATCATGACTATTATTATGTTTTTTAGAAAGGTTATAAGAAGAAAGCTTTATAAATTGCTCTTGATCTGATCAAACTCAGCTTTAAAGTAACACTAAGCAGCAAGGATTTTTTTTTTTTTTTAATTTATGTCAGGGTAAGAAATTGGTGCAAGGATGAGATTTGTTTTCAAAATCTGAGTCATTAGAGACTATGTTTGTAAAAAGAAATTTTAATGTAATGATGCGTTTTACCAAAATGACGGGATCAACTTTAATTTTCTTTTTTAATGTTAAATGCAGACCACATGCCTGGCACTGTGCTAGGGTCGCTAGAATGCAAAGAAAGCTCACTGTGGATTTCCCGCCCTCTGACAGACTGTAATCAACTCAGGAAAACAAATCATATAGATATGAAATGAAGAATTATACAACTTAAAATTAAGTGCCAACGTGGGTGAGGCACACAGCTAACCTAGAGGGCCAGGAAAGGGACAAGGCCAGAGTAATAGTTACTCTTAATAGTGAAGCTACAGAGGTTTGTATTAAATGATTTTATTTTTATATTAGTATAGGACTAACCTCTTTAAAATAAAAATCATTAAAAACCACCAATGGATGAATTATTGCCTGTTTTTCTGACAAGCAATCTGAGAATTATTTTCTGGACTTGCAGGAGTATATAGAGTCACTGCATTTTTTCAAGATGCTTACGTTCCACCCCCATGGGATGGGATGGCTCGATCGTTTCTCATTTGTTTATTTACGTCACATAGCGTTAAACTTCTTTAAACGTAGTTTGAGATGTTTGAGATGTTTCTATTTACTGTAAGGCAATATTGTTAATAGATTTTTAACAAGACTGCAAAATATGCAGTGACAGCCAGCATCATGGAATGAAGACCTATTTGCAGGTCCTGTTTCTCAGCTGTTGCAGGGAATATGCTTTCTCGTACTAACTTGTAATCACTGTGCTCTAGAAAGACCATAAGCTTTTAATTTTGAAAAAAAAAAAAAAAAAAAAAACTTGTGTCTGAGTCCTTCTGACAACATGACCTTGAGCAAATTACTTAACTTCTCTGATCCTCCATTTATCTATAAATGAGACTGATTACTCCAACCTGCTAGGCTTCTCTGGATGTTAGATAGAAGGCACAAAACACTTAATAGGAAGTTGGAAGCACACAGCAAGGAAGAGGAAACATAATGATCACTTGCTAGCAAGTAATTTTTATATCATTACTAGGCCATTAGTACGTTCCTCATCAGCCAAGCTCCGCGGGTAGTTCGTCTTAGCAGTTTGATACCATGTCAAGAATTCTCAAATCCAAAATCTCTGGGATCCACAGGATTGTAATTGTTTGCTCTTTTTCTTCCCAATATTTTCATAGTAAAACTTAAGCCAAAGTGATGTACGTATATTTTATAATTTATTTATCCCAGCTGGCAGGAACGTTCATAGGCTTTGCTGCAGAAATAGTAAGGTGCTCGACCATAGGACATTGCTCTAGCACCAGCTGATGGTGGAATATTTCATGGGATGTCTGCACCATGGTGTCTTTCTAAAAATTTCCAGTATCTGAGACACATCTGCTCCAAGACTTTTGGAGAAAGGACTATAGCATTCTATTACTTTCCATTAACTTTTTGCTTATTTATTACATTCACCTGCTTTCCTTCATCACATAGTTGTGTTTACCTTTAGTACAATTTTATGATTAATAGATACTCTGTACCCTGTGCCAACTGGACTAGGAGCCCTTCAACGTACCCAAATAATACGTATCTCTTTACCGGGATAGAGTTCTACCCACAAGGCTATCATCTAAGAAAGACAATGGAAAGAACTCTGTATGTTAATATGAAAACATGGAGTCTTAGCAAAGCCTGCTTCATTTGTTAACCTGCTGGGTGATCCTGGGCAAGTTACCCAACTGTTTGAAACTTCAACTTCCACTTCCATAAAATATATATAATAATACCTGGCATATATATTTGACACATCTCCTACAGGCTGGAAAAGTTAAACAAATTAAAATATATGAAAGTATTTTATAAAACATTAGTAGATATCAAAGGTGATAATACTACAAGCATGTTGTATGCAGTTACTTTTGTTTCTAATACAGATTCCCTAGAAAATAATGTTTAATTATTACTATTCCCATTGCTATAGTAAGTGTTATGAGATTAATTATAAGATGATGAGAGTCTTAAAAACACACACTATCTGTTCACTCCTTCATTTGAAATTCTTTCACTCATCAAAGGTTGTTGAATATCTACAGAGGGCCAGACACTTCACTAGGCAGTGAAGGTACAAAGGCAAATCAACACAGATTATGGTTCAAGGAGTTCATGGCTTATGAAAGGGAACACACTGTTCTAGAATGAAGTGCGAAATTTGGTGAATACATTCTTCCTCTAAAACAACAAAACAGGGGATCCCTGGGTGGCTCAGCAGTTTGGCGCCTGCCGTCGGCCCAGGGCGTGATCCTGGAGTCCCGGGATCGAGTCCCACATTGGGCTCCCTGCATGGAGCCTGCTTCTCCCTCTGCCTGTGTCTCTGCCTCTCTCTCTCTCTCTCTCTATCATGAAAAATAAATAAATAAATAAATAAATAAATAAATAAATAAATAAAATATTTAAAAAATAAATAAATAAAACAACAAAACATACTGGCATGAGGACAGACAGATATCAAAAAAATATAACTGAGAGGCCCCCAGGGTCCCCACACATTTACGGTTAGTTGATTTCAACATGAGTGTGAACACAATCCAATGCGAAGTAGAGTCTTTTCAAGACTGACTGGTGCTATGAGCGCAAAACACATATCCTGCAAAACTTCCTGGGATACGTTAAAATTGCAGAAAAACAGATCTCAGTAGTTAATTATCTTAAGGGAAAGAAGAAAGGAAAAATAATGGCCACTATCAGGCCGAGAGGCAGCCGAATCCTCTCAGGGACAGTGATCAGTGGTGAAACTTCCCATGCTGATTCAACAGTGAAGATTAACCTGATGCACGTTTCCTGAGTTGCCTTTACAGGGTCTAACCCCCTCTGAGCACCCAGACACCAGACCGGTTGGAGCCAGAGAGTTGATACTGATCCTTGCTGCCCTTGTAATGTCAGTCAACTAAAACCTGGACTGTGTCACCCTGGGCTGACCATTGCCGCAGCTCCAAGCTGGATTCCCCATCTGGCAGCCTCTTCATGAATACGTGTGCACCCTTAGCTCAAAACCTCCTGCAGTTTGGTTTTTCAAGGAGACACTATTTTGGAAACTATCTCCAGGGTTCTCCTTTACTTGTTGCAAGTAAAACTCTTCCTTTTCCCACTTGTTGGCTTGGTTGGGCCTTGGCTCGACACCCACCAAGAGGTGAGCCCAGTTTCAGGTAACAGTGATGGTTGCATAACTCGGTGAATGTATTCAAAAGCACTGAACCGTACACTTTAAATGGTGAGTTTTATGGTATATGAAATTTATTTCAGTAAAGCTGTAAAATATATATACACAACAAATAAGGAAACAAAGTCGTAAACACAATTAGTACAAAATAGCAAACAATGCATGTGATAGGTATTGTGCTGTTTACCAAATTTTCCTATTCTTCAAGTGCATGGTAGGATTGAACATCCTGGGTCCTCTGTATTTGAATGTGGTCATGTGATTCGCTCTAGCTAAAGATTTCGAACAGAACAGGGTGTTTAACTGTCAGAAGAAGACTCCCTTTGTGGTGCTGACTGGCGGTAGCTGTTCAGCAGGCCCCCCTCACCTAGTGAGAACGTGTGCAGCCTGCAGCTAATCCATGATGACATGTAGCATGAGAAAGAAAGAAACCTTTGTTGTTTTAAGCCACGAAGGTTTTAGTGTTGCTTGTTATCACAGATTAATTCTGCTTTTCCTGATAGAAAAGCTGGTACTTGGAGGCAGGTTCTTGCTATAATAAGAAACATTGGGTACGTTGCATTGGCTTAGGGGCCAGAGGGGCAAGAAATAAGGAAGCTGTTACCAGATGTGCAGTGGCAAAACAGGAAGTCAAATCCTTGCCTGTGACAACTGGAAAGGTATACCGTGTACCCTACAGGCCGGCCCTGTACCCTACATGCTATGTACCCTATATGCTGTGTACCTAACATACCATGTACCCAACATACCATGTACCCAACATGCCATGTATCCTACGTACTGTGTACCCAATATACCGTGTACCCAACATGCCACGTACCAAACATGCCATGTACCCAACATACCGTGTACCCAACACACCGTGTACCCAATATACCATGTACCCAACATGCCATGTACACTACATGCCATGTATCCTACATACTGTGTACCCAACATGCCGTGTACCCAACATGCTGTGTACCCAACAAGCTTGCATCCCTAGGGGAAAGGCTGTAAAACAATGTGTTGGTTGTTCTTGGCTCCATTTGACAAAGCATTACAAGAAAGAGAAGAGCTCATAATGGAAGTGGTCAGTTATGATGCAGAAATGCAAAAAGATAAATTCAACAAAGCCAAGCATGTGTAGGACTGGAATGGATAACTGCTTCTCGACCTCGGGCTGTAAAAAATAAAAATCAGAAATGCTTTGAACTACAAAGGTCACTTAAGACCCAACTTTGTGTTAAGGATAAAATGAAAGTAAAATATATTTGAATTGAGGGGTGCCTAGGTGCCTAAGTCGACTACACATCCGACTCTTGATTTTAGGTTAGGTCGTGATCTCAGGGTTGTGGGATCGAACTCAGCATCAGGCTCTGTGCTAAACATGGCACCTGCTTACGATTCTCTCTCTCCCTCTGCCCTTACCCCCACCAAAAAAATCATTGAATTGATTAAAATAACACCCATTAAATTCTTTCAATTGTTCTAAATGGCTTAAGAAAAAAGTCTCTGTTATACTGTGAAAGGCTCAAGTCACCTGTATCTAAGGAGAGAGGGAGTGAGGGAGCGAGTGAGGAGTGAGAAAGAAAGAAAGATGTGAAAACAAGGAAGCAGGGGATCGGGGATGGAAAGCAAATCTACCACATGTACGTCTAGAAAAAAACTATATGTGTACATAAAGATAATTGGAATAAAATAAAAATAAAATGACAATGTTTTTGAGGAATGCTGCCAAAGAAACCACTAGTCTGTGACCACTGGAAACTCAAAACAACCTTCAGTCTGTGACCTTCACGGGTAAATAAACTGGGAAAACTACTTACTTTCTTCCCCAGGGAGCATATTCCTTGTGCGTACTGCAGATGGGGCCAAAGAGGATTTCTCAAAAAGGAAGAATTTCCAGCAGTGTAGAGAAATATGGAAAAGGAAGCCCAGACCCTAGGACTGAATCTGCCCAGAGGTTTCACACGATTGCAACAGAAGAGTGACCATCAGGAGGCCCCACTGCCCCCCTTTCCCAAAGGAAAAGCGTGCTGCCGTTACTCCGCTCCTTGGGTTGGCTGAGTGGAAGGCAGACAACTTGTGTTTTTGATTCTCAGGACTCTGGATCATAAGGAGGCACATCTGGACCCAATGTGCAATACGACCAGTTACCCAGAGGTGCTTAGATTACAGGCGGACGTGGCCACTAACTGCACAACAGCTGTAAATTGGCTGACTTTTAAATTCTTCTTCCAAGCATCCTTCAAAAGAGACAAATGGCCTTTTTGTGTGGATCCCAATGAACTATCAATTGCATTTTCACTTGCAAAGTCAACCTAAATTCAATCTCAAGCCTAGAAATATCAGACTATTAATCGGCTTCAACCCCCACAGTCCTCTTAGCTTTAAAAAAAAAAAAAAAGAACAACGCTGTGTTCTTAATTTCAACTTTATACCGATAGGGCTTGTAATCAAAATTCTCTAGTTTGTTGCTGTTGTTGTTAAGTAATAAATAGACCAAAAAACAAGAAAGTACTTTTATCCGTTTAATTTTTCATCCCCAACAAGTTGCTGAGGGAAGATTGATGAGACAACTGTTAGAATAAGAAGAAAAAAACTTTTTTTTTTTTTCCTGCTGGTAGAGAAGTTGGTTCTCAGCTAGGAGCAGTTTCCTCGCGCCAAAAGAATGATGCAAACTTCTCTGGAAGATCCTTCAGGGAGTTAGCATCTCCGCCTGGTACCATAGACACGATCGCGACAGGGAAAAGGTACAAATGAAAACACGCACCTGCACAGCACATCTTTAGGTGAGTTCCCATCTTGAAGCTCAGCCTACAGCTGTTAGTGCCCAAACCCTTTGTTAAAAACCACCCAGATCAACTCCTACTACTAGTAAATCAGATTTTAAGGGAGTTGAATTAAATAGCAAAGTAGCTAATTATTTTGGAGCTTTAGGCGGGTTTTCCCCCCACAAACTGGACCCTCCGGGAATATCAAGATATTGAAGTCAGGAAAACATGGGGTGAGTGCTGGGGGAGCCCCGAGGATTATAAAGAGAACTGTGCTATTTGGGGTCTTGGGTATTTTGGACTTTTTGCAGATAATGTCAATCAATCAAAAAGAGAAGTGGTCAATAAACAATGGAATCGATATAAGAATATCAGCTGTTTGGCGGCATCAGGCTCGCAGCCACACGAGAATGCTTCCTGTACACCGTCGGATGTGTGTGGCCCACCTGTCTGCCTGGGTATAGGTGGCTGGGTAGCAGCCCGGTCACCTCTGCCCCAGGGTCTGGGGCCTTCCCCCATGGAGGGCCGCTGTTGGTTGGTGCGTTAGGGCTCCTGCCACCTCCGGGAGGCGCGGCTACCCGACAGCCCCTGCTAGCGGCCCGCGCTGCGACGGCGACATCCTGGCCAGGAGGTGCCCTGGCCGCCACCAAGCTGTGGGCCGCTCCATCCCCAGGACCACAGCGTCCACTCCAGAAGCCGGGCCAGTGGCCGCACGACCAGTGGGCCCGGCCACAGCCTCGAGTTTCCAAATCAGTCGTGAAGGTAGTGGTAATTTTTGAGTCTAAAATAGAAGATGGCCCTTTGGCTACATTAATTACAACATTTGCTCATAATTGTGAAGCACTACCAGGAATCTAACATTACATATCTTTTTTTTTTTTTTTTTTAACGTACGTTCAGAGACCTCATGCTAGTTTCCAATTTTGGAAACTATGTCCAGAACTAAATCACAGATCAAATGATTATGTGTGAAATTTTCATTTGATTCTATTTTTATTTGATTATTTATTTTAAAAATACTTTATTTATTCATTTGAGAGAGAGAATGAGAACGAGAGAGAGACAGCGAGCGAGCACAAGCCGGGGGGGGGGGAAGGGTGGAGGGAGGGGGAGAAGCAGGCTCCCCGCTGAGCAGGGCACCTTACCTGGGGCTCCATCCCAGGATCCCGGGGTCACAACCTGAGCTGAAGGCAGTTGCTCAACCACCTGTGCCCCCCGGGGGCCCCTCATTTAATTTCAAAAGAGAGATGAATCTTTATCTGATTTCTGAGTTGAAGGACTTTCTAAACTCCAAAAGCATTGGAAGATATCACAAAGAAAAATATCAGTAGATTTGCTTTAATAGGAATATTTAAAAACTTGTATTTAAAATATTAAATATTATTAAGAAACAAAACAATATTAAGAAACAAAAAGTGGGTAAATGTTCACAAGGAATTTTGCAGAGTTGCATTCTTAATTTAAACTTATAAATGACTCTCAAAGGGTCATTTTACAAAGGACATGAACAGACAATTTTAAGGTGAAGAAATACAAATAGTGAATATATTCAATAAAAAAGTATTCATCCCACCAAATTAAGCTGACAAGACCTATTTTTCACTTAACAAACTTCCAAAAAATATATTCTTCTCCACGCTAGTGTTGATAGCATTATGAATTAGGGAAATGGTTTGATACTGTTTATGAAGTAAACAAATAAATATATGCAAATACGCAGATATTTTGAACTGGAAAAGTTTTACATAGAAAAATGCTCGTAGCCATGTTATTTGTGTGTGAAACATTTGAAACAGCATAAATGTTCAACAGTAGGGAACATTTCACTTGATTACGAAACAGACTACACGATGCACAATCATGTAAGCGTTATAAAGTATGCTTGCGAGGAATTTTAATTATAATTGGAGGTAATTGTAATTGAATTATAATTAGAGATAATTGTATCTTTAATTATGATATATTATCCACTAGAAACACACGATGTTTAATTTAAAGCATAATCTCAAACACATAAAACAATACACGTCGAAAAATACTGAAAGTACGCGCACACATACATGTGGTCGCAGCTCAGCAGGGCGTCTCGAGGGACTGTTCCTCCTTCGCGCTCCCTTGTATTTCCATGAGGTAAATATATGATAAAGTATATATATAAGAAACGTATTTCTTATACTTTTAATTTCTCCACCACAGTCTCGTGTTCCTTAGCATCAGAGGAAGACTCTAACCTGCCTCAACCCGCTACCAACCCCGGCCCGCGGCCGCCGAGCCCGTCCCCGTCCCCCTACCCCAGCTTTCACAGCATCTAATGAAGCCAAGCATCAGGCTAACCTGGATGTTGTGGAGCCCAACGCTCTTAGCTATTCCTCCCCCTAGCATCTCAGCAGATTCATAAATAAAACATATTCCAGGAAATCTAAGCAGCACTTCGTAAGTTGTACTTGATTCACAAACGTGTGGAGGCTCCGTGTCACCGTTGCAACGAATATTCCTTCGGTCCCAGTGAACTCACGACAGAAATCCCGGTTATTCATGAGCTGACGCTTTGCAGAAACGTCTTAAAATATATTGTTGTTTTAATTACCATCACGGATTTGGATTGGAGGGAACATCGGGTGCTCGATGCTTCAGCATTGCAGTAATTGCTTTAATGTATAATTTCACCGTGTCTGTCCGTACAGATAATTAAGGTCCCTACTCCAGCGTAGACCGAAATTCTCTATCATTACGGCATAATTACGCTCTCCAGTGATAGTGATGAATTCTTAGTATAACCGAAGCAAACAAAAGCTTGTTTTGAGTAGTTTAATATGTTAGAATCTTGGAATAGCGCTGCTTGGCATCCTATTGCTTTGGCTTGACTCCACAGGTGCCTGTGGCCTTATTTGAGTCACAGCAACTGCGTCGTCTTGGGGCATCAGGTGTCGCCGGCCCACAGGCTCTCTGGTGCGCACCGCGCCTCCTCCCACCGCTGAGCTCTTTGCAGGACGTTTCTGCTTGACGTACTGAAGAAGCGACTGCTCTACAAAGACAAAGAAATAAAAGCTGCAGTAGCCTCCCAAGGCCGGCGTGAAACTCCATTAGGCGAGCCAGGCAGGTGCCCAAACCGGAGCGGGCCGCCTACCCGCACAGGCCTTCCTTTCCGCGGGCACCTTCGCTTCTACAGCCTCTACTACGATTGTGCGTCCGGCTCCGGTACCCCTCACACGCAGCACGGGGGGTAGTATTTGTAACTGGGGACTTTAAAAAGTGACACAAAGGGTCGCCTGGGGGCTCAGTGGTGGAGCATCTGCCTTCGGCCCAGGGCGTGACCCCGGGGTCCTGGGATTGAGTCCCGCATCGGGCTCCCTGCTTCTCCTGCTGCCTGGGCCTCTCTTTTTTTTTTTTAAAAAAAAAGAAGCAACACAAAATGGCTATTTGAAAAAAACAGAACTCACATAAAATGAGTAAATCTAATGAGCAAAATATGCCCACAGACCAAAGACAACCAACAGTGAGGAGGGTGGAGTGAGGTTCCTGGCCAATCTGCAGTCCCCCCTTTCCGGAACCCTCCGAAAGGGTTCATGCCTACTTCCTTTTGTGGGGCTCCCGCCCGCCACGCCCCTGGTCGGCATCTACAGGAGCCAGCAGCATCCACACGTGTTTCTTGAGTTGCTGATCATGGTCACGTGAAATGCAAGGTGCTCTCAGTGGGCTCCATGTGCGTGGCTCCTGGTCCCGTGGGACGTAGCCATGAGTGGTGGCCGCACAGGTGTTGGCAGGAGCATAGGCACAGCTCCCTAGGCACACGCGGGACGCATCCACGGGGTCTCTGCTGCTCCCTGAGTGTTCTCATCTCGGGGGAGAGGACGTGGAAACGGTCTTCCTGCGACACAATCTGCGATTTGCGTCCATCCCCTGTTCCCTGGCCTCACATGTCTTCTGTGTCCTCCCGACCGGCCTGTCGCGTGGTTACAGGTGTCCCCGTGGGGTAGCATGTCTTTTCTTGAGCTCCACCTTTACAGGAGTGTAGAGTTTGTGAGGTTCATCAAGCTGTATACTTGTGGTCAGTGCCCTTTTCCAGCATATTCTTCAATGAAAAGTTAAAAACAAACAAGTACCTCATGTTCCACAGGCTTTTCCTGTCGCCAGCGGCCTCCACATCACAGCCGAGGGGATGGTTTCCAGGGCGCGAATGTGCTACTCCCCCGACACTCGCAGACACGGCGAGGCAGCAGTCGGTTGGGAGATACACATACGCACACTCCTTCCCTTTAATCCGCAGTAGATCGCCTCAATCAAAGCATTGGGGTGACATTGGTGCTCCACCCGTACGGGGCCTGGAGGGTCGGGACTCCCCCACGACTGCGCTCCCGTCCGTGGGTCTCAGTGACCTGGGCAGGCTTCTGCTCCTCCTCACCTGACAGCCCGACTGACAGCCACCAGGCCCCTCGGAGGACCCTGTTCGGTCGCCTAGTGACCATCGTCCAAGGCCATCAGGCCAAACAGCAAATGGCACGGATATTTCTGAACAGCTGTTTGTTGACCCAGATATGGTATTTGAACGGCTTACTCGCTTCTCCTGCACGTTCGGACCACATCCTACAGAACAGGGATTTGTTACTCTCTAATTATCCACTGCTTTTTCCTAGAAATGTTTTGTTTTGATGAGGAAACTTTTGAAAAGGGGTGGTAATGAGCTCCCAATAAGAAATGCAAATGTTTCTCAAGTTGTATTTTTTCTTTAATTGATATTTAACGGGACTCTTTGCTGCGGGAGAGCTTGCAAACTCCCAATAAGGCCAAGGTTCATCACCTCCCACCCCATGTCTGCAGCACTCACACGGGACATTTATTTGATGGTCAGAACTATTGAAAGTCAGGGTAAAAGCCAATTCATGTTATTCTTCTCAGGTCATTTAGTGTCTCAGGGGGCTTCACCGGGCACAGTTCCACAGGCTTCTCTCCACAGGCATCTTGTTGGGTTGATTTGTGAAGAACACGCAGCTCTGTTGGGTCTGTTGTTTTAGATCCCAGTTGCCACGAAGACTAAAAGCTACTTGGCACTGGGACACAGCCCATTCATTTGTTTTTTTAAGCGAAAGAGGAAGCACGCGCATGTGCAAGGGGAGCGAGAGGCAAGGGGAGAGAAGGAGAACCATAAGCAGGCTCCACACCCAGCACGGAGCTTGTCCAGGGCCTGATCTCATGACCCTGAGGTCCTGACCTGAGCCAAAATCTAGAGTCCCCACCCTTAACCAACTGAACCCCTCAGGAGCCCCTGGCCCATTCATTTTTGGAGCATCTTGACTAGAATAAAATAGGCACTAAATAGATTTTGAAGGAACGAAATAAGGCACAATCTGATGTTTTCTATTTAACACTTCCTGAAAACTGTTAGAGACTGAGTGTTTGCGTCCTTCCAAAAATTCACAGGTTGAAGCCCTAACCCTCAGTGTCCCATTTGGAGATGGAATCCTAAGAAGGTAATTAGGTTTAGATGAGGTCATGAGCATGGCGCTCCCATAGGGTATTGTCTTTGTAGGAAGAGAAAGAGACCCAAGCTTTCTCTCTCTCTGGTGCAAGAGGACACAGGAAGACGGTGGCTGTGGGCAGGCCATGAGGAGGGTCCTTGCCGGCTCCTGACCGTGCTGGCCCGCTGGCCTCAGGCTTCCAACCTCCAGAGCCTCGAGAAATAAATGTGTATTTAAAGCCACCTAGTCCGTGGAATCTTGGGATGGCAGCCTGAGCAGACTAAAACAAAACCCCACTTCTAAAAAACTCAGGCCAAATTTTCTGTCTAAAAATTGTGATAGTGCTTGATGTAAAAGAAGTGGAGAAAAGATGGATAACTCAGTAAATCATTTAAGGCAACTGGTTAGCCATTTGAGGAAAAGCACAAGTCCCTGCCTTAATTCCTATACCAAAATAAATTCTAGAGGAAGGAACTATTTTGATGTAAAAAGGAAATAAATGAGAGAAGGAGAGAGGGAGGAACACAATGAGAGAGGGAGGTGTCCCATTGGAGGCTGGAGATCGATAATGTAGATGGGTTCATGCAGTTGGAGGAGAGGTGAGGCCTTTTCTGGATGGTATAGAACCCAGGAATTAAAAAGGAAGATTTACCCTTATAAAAAATTTTAAAACATTGATCCTGAGAACAGCATCATCCACAAAGATTTTTAAAATTACGATTTAATGAAAAATGGCAACTTTAATGACAAGGTTCTAATTTCCCTAGTATAAACAAAAAGCTCACAAAAATCAATTAGACAATGATCAAAAAGAAAACAGAAAAACAAACAAAAGATATAAAAATATACTTAAAAAAAGATTTTATTGGGATCCCTGGGTGGCGCAGCGGTTTGGCGCCTGCCTTTGGCCCAGGGCGTGATCCTGGAGACCCGGGATCGAATCCCACATCAGGCTCCCGGTGCATGGAGCCTGCTTCTCCCTCTGCCTGTGTCTCTGCCTCTCTCTCTGTATGACTATCATTAAAAAAAAAAAAAAAAAAATTAAAAAAAAAAAGATTTTATTTATGTACTTATTGAGTGAGAGAGAGAAGGAGCATAAACGGGGTGGGGCGGGGGGGCAGAGGGAGAAGCAGACGCCCCACTGAGTGGGGAGCCCAACCTGGGGCTTGACCGCAGGACCCCGGGATCATGACCCCCATCTGCGGAAGGCAGAGGCTTCACCGACTGAGCCCCCCAGAGGTCCCTGAACGTGTATTTAATAGGAAAATAACACATATGGTTAGTGAGGGTGTGGAAAGACGTTTGACGTCACTAAAAATAAAGCAGGTGCGAACTGAAACGGCAATATGTCAGTCTCGCCTACCAGGTCGACGAAGGCCACTTGCCAGGACCCTCGTATTTGTTAGGAAATGAAACGGTGTCCTTGCATCAGCTTTTGAGTGAGATTTAGGAAGCCACCTGGCAATACCTTCCACTACGCCTGGATACTGACGCTCTACTTCCAGGGAATTATGTCCCACTTACACACATAAGTGGATGTCCACTAATGAAAGATCACTCTCCAAATTGTGGTAAAATAGAATAATAGTATGAACGTGTTTATTCTTATATAATTAGAGAGCATATATGAACGGATGGGTTATAGATGTACAACTTACCACAGCTCAATGGGACTTCATAGTAGAGTCGTGAAATTTTACGTTTTACTTTATACACTTTGGCACCATTTACCTTTTTTTAAGCCATAATTTTGCACTCCTTTTATAACAAAGGGGTTCATCAGGACCATAAGGACAGTAGCGCCAACCTACAAATCTGCGGAAATTAACCTAATTACGCAGCCTCTGAGTCGTACAAAAGTAGGGTATCAGAAGAGAATCGATCCAAGATAAAAGAATTTCAAAAATAAAGAACTTGGAAGAAAAGTGTTCATGAAGCAAGTGACCCGGGTCAGGACGTGGGCAAGCCTCACCAGCAACGTGGGGTCAGAAGCCCAGGAGCCTGGTCATACCTGTGACTCAACCCCCCTTTAGTCAAGACGAAACTGGTTGCACTGCGAGCAGGTGGCTGAGGAGGGGGTGCGGGCCTGGGGAAGGGGACGGAGAGGTGCCTCCTAGACGGGCGCATGAGTGGCTCAGGCACGGGCCATGACCTTCACTAAGGACCATTAGGATTTTTTTTTTTTTTTTTTTTGCCTCAAAATAATGAAACGGATCCTTGGTGTTTTCTTAGGCCACCACTTGGAGCCCGCAGGTAGGCAACCAGGTGTTTGCACCTGTACGGTCTGCTCGGGGACGACGCCCGGCTTTGATGCTGAACTGGGCCGATTCCCCAGGCCGAATTCCTCATGCCAGCCGTAAAACCGTGCATCCCCTAAAGGCCCATGAATGCGCTTTCCCCCACAGACAGCCGCCCTGCAGTGAAGGGCGGGAGCCCCAGGTTTCATCTGAAGCCACCAAGCGGCCCACGAAGCAAGGTTGCATGCGGGTCGAGGCTGGCCTCAGGTGCTCTTGGCCTTCTCCAATGGAGGCGGCCTCCGGGCGAGGTTTCTCCCCCACGAGGAGCCCACCCCATGTTGCGGCCTTCCCGAGGGGCAGGCGAGGCAGGCGCAGCGGCCTGTGTGCCAAGAGTGGGAAACGGCTCATGCTGAGCACATGGCCCACGGGCGAGCCAAGTCGTCCGCCAGGGCCAGGGCCATCGCGCCTTCCCAGGCCGCAGCTCAGGAAGTCTCTGGGTCCCACATGCCCCCGGGGCGCGCTCCCCCTGGGACCGGTCACCTGCCACGCGGTGACCCGAGTGGGGATGAGCCACACGTGTGACCGACCCACGCCGATGCTGCCACGGAGAACCGAGGCTTAGCAGGAGCGCCACGTCCACGCCCTGCTCTGCGCAGCCGGGCGTCGATGCACCTGTTGGGGCAGGAAGTGCGTGGGTGCAGAGGATGCACAGCCCGTAGCGCCCGGGCTGCGGCCGCTCCTGCTGGGGCGAGGGAGTGGGGTGCCGTCCACCCGCCCACCCCGCCCCCCAAGCCCTGAGAAGTGGGCTCTGCAGCTCCGGGCCGGGCTCCTTGGCTCTGCTTCTTGTGCTGAAATGCCCACGCCCCAAACCGCGCGACGGAGGGCGTGCCAGCTTTGACTTGCCCCCAGGGAAACACGGGAGAACCCAGGGAGACGCGGAAAGCTGCCTCGCGCTGACCAGCCCCCGCCGAGCCCCCCGGTTTGCTGTCCCCCAGGGGGGCCACTACACCTGCCCTTAAGCTAATCGTTTGCTTTCTTTTTAAAACTTTACTCCATGAGCACATTTCCCCAAACACGACAGTTTAGCTTCGCTGTTTCCGCACTAGACGCTGGGGAGGTACACTCTGTCTCCGGTCCTGCCCAGATTCCTTTGCTCAACATCGCATTTTGACCCTCGTGTAATGCAAGGAGTTGTAGTTCTTTCGGTTTCATTGCTTTCCAGCACTTGCTCCTACAATTATACAGCAAATTCATTTTTTTTTTCAGCTGTTGACAAACTGCAAACGCAGCGCTGCTGGGAAGGCCTCTGGGGGTGTCCTGCCGAGCACCAGCCCGCACTCCCAGGGTGGGACTGCCCGGCACGGGGTACATGACTCATGAGGCCAAACCGCCTCCGGAGTTCCCGTCTACACCCTCCAGGACAGTGTGCGGGAGGCCCCAGGACCCGCCACCCTCCCCACGAACCGAATGGTGGCGTCGGCGATGTTGTGGGTCATGTTGGGGCGATACTGAAGCAGCCCTAGGATGCGGGTGGAGCCGAAGGAAACCAATTGCAAGATAAGTCAGCTCTGGGGATGCAATGCTCGGCCCGGGGACTGCAGTCAGCAAAACGCGATTGTACATTTGAAAGGTGCTGAGAGATGGACTCTTAGTAGGTCCTCATCGCGAGCAAGAGATCACTAACCGCGCGAAGGACGTGAACTAGACTTGCCGGGGTAACCATTTTGCAACGATTACCAAATCGATTTGGTGCAACGTCCACCAGATCATCCCCGTCCGTCTTTACTAATACCTGCTATGTGCCAATCGCGGCTCAATAACACTGAGGAGGAAGAGCGTGGGACACAGGGCCTGTTGGCCGAGTGGGCGGCCAGCATCCTTTCCCGCGCTCCTGCTTGCTTTTTTGCTTACTTCGCCATGTCTTTGAGGAACCAAAGATCTTAATTCTATGCTAGTAAACTTTATCCATCACTTCCTTTGTGGTAGTATTTTTTGTGTGTCCAGCTTGAAAAATCTATTCCTACCCTTATATGATGAAGATTCAGTCGTATCTTATCTTCTGGAAGATTGATTACTTGCTTTTCATCTTTAGATCTATAAGATACGTGAAATTGATTTTTGTTTATGACTTGAGAAAGGGCCAATTTTCTACTTTTCCCATATGGGTAAAGTTCCTCCACTACCCTTTATTGGAAGGACTTTTCAATTTTAACTCCTGTACGATAGGCCCTGTGTTAGTTTCCTCTCTCAACACAGAAGAACACAGACTGTATCTTCAGTTATTGGGATTCTCATTCATGCTGCAAATTCATAGCTTTGAAAAAGTAATAGAAATGTTTAGATTGAAAAGAGCAAGTGGGGGGATCCCTGGATGGCTCAGCTGTTTAGCTCCTGCCTTCAGCCCAGGCGTAGCCCTGGAGTCCCGGGATCGGGTCCCATGTTGGGCTCCCTGTGAGGAACCTGCTTCTCCCTCTGCCTGTGTCTCTCTCTCTCTCTGAATGAATAAATAAATAAAATCTTAAAAAAAAAATAATAATAATAAATAAAAGAGCAAGTGGGGGGCATCTGGGTGGTTAATCGGTTAAGCGTTTGCTTTCTTTTTTCTTTTTTTTCTTTTTTTTTTTAGCGTCTGCTTTCGGCTCAGGCCATGATCCTGGGGTCCTGGGACCCAGCCACTCATCGGGCTCCCTGCTCAGAGCCGAGTCCGCTTCTCCCTCTCCCTCTTCATCTCCCTCTGTGATCTCTCTTCCTCTCTCTCAAATAAATAAATAAAACCTTTAAAAAATAGAAAATAAAAAGAGCAAGTGAATTTGTGTACGTGCCCCTCCCCAAATTTCAATGTACATACTTGTAGGGCATTTGCAGAGAGGCCTGGCATCCTGGTATTTTTGGTAGCAGGCTCTGCTCCTACTACGCGTCGTATGGTGTTCATTGTACAGCAGGGGTTGAAATTTCTTGTTGTCAGAGACTCTGAGCACAGCTGGGTTCAACTTGCCTAGCAACGGGGTTCTGATGTGACTTTTTTATTTTGCAGAATTCATGCCTCTAAAATACTTCATGACATTTGGAAACCTTGTGTCTGTCTCACTGTGCGCCACATGATGAACACCATATGCTGTCAGATGAGAATAGAGGCTCCTATGAATTGAAGAATTTTGAGTCTACAGTAAAACTGGCATAGATATAAAATGTTCATTTTACTCTCTCAGGTAGGAAATAATTTGAGTAATATTTGTCCTCAGAAGAGTAGAACACTGGAAGTTTCATCGTGCTTACCTTAAAAGTAGCAGAAACAGAAGTAAACAGAGGGAGAGTCCATGATAAAAGGTTTGAAATGATCTTTCTTTGTTTGAATTTCGCCTACTTGACCTTCTGAAACTTCTCAGATCCAGCTCATTTACTCCATCTTGTGTTGTTTATCTTTTACTCAGCTTTAATCTTGAAAACAAATCCAGGGAAGGATTTTTGGCGTGTGTTTATTTGCTCTCAAGCTTCTTGCTCTGGGTTCTGCTATGATTAATTTGGGGATGTCACAGCCCTCAGGTAGATGCCTTTTCAAATTTCAGAGGTTTCTTACTTTTTTTTTTCCTTCGGCATTTCCAGGCTCTTTTATTTCTAGAAATCAAAACATAATACCCTTCCATCGGTCAGCTTAAGTTAATGCTTCCAGAATTATTCCACAGTCTGTTGAAAGCTATCACTCATTTACAGGAACCCACTTAATTTTCAGTGAAGACAAAACTCAGCAGAAAGAGAAGATAGGATAGAAACGCAAAAAAGAACAGGGAGGAGAAAGTGTTTGGCAATAGATGGGTCTGGCCCGTGAAAATGTGCCACTGAATCATATTGGAGTTTTAATCTCCATCACGAAATGTTCTGAAGAATCTGCTGTTACTGACTTTGTTGGTATTTGCTTGTGTGGAGACAAACGATATACTACTGATTATGTAACAATCGGATAACATGAAAATCTATTATTGCTTATAATTTTGTGCTAGATGATATATTGCCATTTTTTTTAGGTACATGCTTTATATTCTACGTTATTAAGACTTGAAGGCCTCTAGTTTTTTAAATAAAAAGCCCCTAATTGTTTAATCCTATTTTATGAGTGTGATGATGCACCTTTAGATTGATGGAGCATTCTATTTCTTCGATAACTGTCTTCCAACGAAAATCTTTCTATTAATCTTCTGCTCAGCCTAAGGATCCACAGATACAGGCAAACTTAATGAGCTATTCAATGCAACAGCATTTTCCAAAAATATCTATATCTTTGAGCCTTGCAGTGACATTAAGTGCAGAGTCTGTGTAGGTCCGGGGCAGGGACAAAGCTGGAGTCGGTGTGCTCACGCCCCACCTGGGAACTCGTTTACTTAGACGCTCGCGCGTCAACGGCCTACTCCAAAACAAAGGGACAAGCAGCAGACTCGTGTCTCTTCACAGAGTGACCTCATCAGCCACGACAAAAGCTACTATTTTAGAACTCTCCAAATGGTGCCAGTTACTTGCACATACTATTTCCAAACCTCCTATGACATGTGAGAAGGTATCTGTCTTCTAAATATGAGGAAGCAAGGGAGCAGCCTCAGGTATTTTACCCCAGTGGAGGAGGCTCCAGCAATGGTTGATCTGGCCCCCAAATCTACTCCATCCACGGACGCGTCATATACTCAACATTTATGAGAAAACACAAGAAGAAAAAAAGGTGAACATGAATATCTCGGCAGAATGTGGAAGGAAGACCTTTTCTATTATCTGACTCGGGTTGTAAAGAAGTTTAATTTGCTCCTAATCACCCGAGGCTGAGACTGATCTCATTGAGCAGAACAGATCTGTGCTTCGAGGAACAGAACAAAGCCACAGCACAGATAATGTCGGGTTGAAACTGACCATATGGTTCTAAACCTGGATTCGGCCCCTGGCAGACATGCAGGGCGGTGGGTTGCATGACATCTCCAAGGCTGACTTGTGTCCTCTGTGAAGTGGAGATGCTTCTATGCACAGGACGGACGCGGGCTGTGCCTCACTAGGACTGTGACACTGACGGCCCCGTGGTAGGCTTGGCACAGGTCGGACCTTCACGGAGGTCGCGATCCTAACGTGTTCATTTTCTTGGCTTGGGGGGATTTGAAGTATTGGGTTTTTTGTTTTTTGTTTTTTGTTTTGTTTTTGTTTTTGTTTTTGAAAACACAAGTTTAATTGGAGGAGTAAATACAAATCCTAGCCCATGTATCCGTAACCGCTGTAGTCACGGTCAAAGAGAAACCTACGGCAGTTATGGACGCGTCAGCATGACTATCACTGATTTTTGCTTTGAGCTGGGGTTTCATCCTCAGGAATCTATGTGAGGAGGAGCATTTTGAGAGCCATTAGCTTTCCCAGGCTTGTCAACTCCAGCCCGGATCCAGGAGAGGGGAGGACCAGGACGGCCTTCAGGTCTGGTGGAGCTGCACCTAATCCCTGCTTTAGAAATACATCTAAGGTTAATCAATTCCGTGATCGTGTGTTTTTCCCTCGGTAGCACTGATGTCAGTGAATCTTTTGAAAAGACACTCTTAGTTATCATCTCAATTCACAGGTACAGGTGAGATCACTTGGGTTGAGACTGGATTGAGGCCCATGAGCTCAGAAAATTCTTTGGCATCATTTGCACAGCTTGAGCAATCGGCATCTGCAGGTTCTTCCTATGCCTGTAAAATGGGGTGGAAGTACTTGCCTATCTGAAGCTTGGCCACCAATGCTCACTACCCTCCCCCGGGGGCCACCCCCGCAGGCTGGCCCCTCGCCCAGCACTTACAAGGGTCCCCCTACCTTAGAAGATGAGAGGATTGGGCTTTCTGTGTTGGAAGCATGGGAGGTGAGCACGGGGAGAGAGGGGTGGGCAACAGGTTAAATGCAGAACTGGCTGCTGGAGGGGATTTTAGGAGGAACAGGGCAGGTGTTCAAGAGAGAGAAGAAACTATGATCAAAATACAGATTTTATTGGGTCTACTTATGGCCTCAGAGTATCCAAGTAAACCAAGGGAAAGATGAGTCGTGCTGAAATTATTGACTGCATGGACCGTGCTCTTTTTTCCTCCCTCCCGCACTGTTCTGGCATTGCCCCAGGTGGCTGTGGATTTCTGGGGCCGACCCCTGCTAATGCCACCGCCATCCTCAGAAGGCACTGTGTCACCAACTTTTACAAAACCGAGGGCTGGAACCTTTCCTTCCTTTGCCTCCTCGGATCTCCCCTTCCCGCACCCTGACTCACCATCTGTCCCCACGCAGACTGAGCTGCACGAACCTTATCAACAGACTCCCACACTTTCTGGCTCCCGTTGGGGTTCAGCAATGAGAAACACCAGCAAGGAAATTGCAAGAAGGGAGGAGAAGGAGGCCCGGGTATTTATTCCTCTGGCTCCTTCCCTGTAAGAGCACCTCGGTGAGTTGTGTCCTTTCGCGGAAGGTCACCGTTTCTTCCCCACAAGGCTTCTCTACACGGCTCTCCTTCTGGTTTCTGGGAGCCACTCTGGGCCTTCTTCATCCCTTCCAGCCACATTTTGTCAGGGGCATAAGCAAGAGGCCTCTTAATTTTATTTATTGTAACGCTTTGACAAGTCACCTGTGCTCTCACTGACCTTGCTCTAGTAACCAAAAGAGCTAGATGTTTGTCGCTTGAGTCAGTCTGGATAATACGTAGTTGTTCCTGAAAATCTGGGAGATAATAGTCCTCAGTCTTTTCTCAGCATAGCATTGCCACCCCTACCTGGCAAGCAGGGAAGCTCTCCGAAACAGGCAGACAGGGAATCACGAGAAACCCGAACACCACTCGCTGCTTTGAACTGTGCGTGCTCACCAGTGGCCAAATCTAAGCAACACCTCAGTCCGAGATGTGATTCATACACAGGATTAATAATAAGAGGCCACACGTCTCTGATGTTCACAAAGTGCCAAGCACTGTCCTAAGCCCTATCTATGTTTAAATCATGTAAATCAGGGCAGCCCTGGTGGCTCAGTGGTTTAGCGCCTGCCTTTGGCCTGGGGTGTGACCCCGGAGTCCCGGGATCGAGTCCCATGTAGAGCTCCCTGCATGGAGCCTGCTTCTCCCTCTACCTGTGTCTCTGCCTCTCTCTCTCTCTCTCTCTCTCTGTCTCTCAAGAATAAATAAATAAAATCTTTAAAAATTAAAAAAAAAGTGTAAATCTAGTAGGCTGGCGAGATGGACAGACCCTGAGGTGGAAGGTGTTTAGGGACATGCGGACGGGCAGACGCCAGCAAACAAGCCAGACTTGTCCTCGGAACCGTCACACCACAGTGTGTGGCATAGAAAAGAGCGGCAATCCTTTGCCCCGACAAACCAGTGACCTCCAAACCCAGACACCACCTCCAGCTCCAAAGCTCTTTCATGGAGACCAGACAATGAAGACTCTCGAAAGAATATGAAGCAGTGAGCTTAGAGGTCAGGCTTTAACAGAGACAACTACATCCAAAGGCAACAAAAAGGAAAGGCCTTTTGTCTAAGGAACAGTCCTGGTGGCTCTGGGGCCCCCTGGTGCAGCAGCATAGGCCTCCAATGGGCCTGTGTCTTCAGCACCGACTGCTGCACGACCTTTAAGGGCTGGAGTGTCACCGAACAGAAATCACATTCCCCAGGCAGTTGCACACACACGGCGTCACTCAAAGGAGGCAGCTGCTGAGCTCACAGACAGAGCAGTCCCGGGGGACGGGCTGGGCGGGGCTGGCATTCCAGTGAGCGCGCCCCGCTGAAGCCCTGAAAGCATCAAAGGTGCACAAGGAGTCAAAACACAGTCTCTCTCCTCTG
Source organism: Vulpes lagopus (assembly GCF_018345385.1). Lineage (NCBI taxonomy): Eukaryota > Metazoa > Chordata > Mammalia > Carnivora > Canidae > Vulpes > Vulpes lagopus. The sequence goes on from NC_054825.1 coordinate 126,281,176, forward strand.
CTTCTTCTAAGGAGACCGGTTAGATTTAGGACCCAACCGGATGCAGCATGACCTCATTTTAACTTAACTAATTGGGTCTGCAGAGGCTCTATTTATTTCCAGAAGCAGTCACATCCTGAGGCCTCGGGTGAACACGCACTGCGGGGGACATGGCTGAGCCCCACAAGCAGCAAGGGCGGGCATCGCTTGTGCGCCGGGGCCTCCAGGAGGGTCGTGGACCTGCATTTTATATTGGATTCCCTGCTCTGCGGTGATGCGTGGCTCTCATTTTCCTCTCCTGACAGTGAGGACGTGGTCACGAGCGCCCTGCTTGACGCGACTGTCCGAAGATCACCTTGAGACTCCGTCCATACCTCTAACGACGAGCAACTTGGCCGGTCCCTGTCCGTAGTCTATTTACTCAATTAAACCAGACACTCATTGAGTCAAAGGCTCATCTAATTAGCTGGAATAATAAATCAAACCCAGCTAATTTGGTTGTTCTCAATAACACGGCTTTTTAAGGTCACTACCAAGGTATATGCAATTAACTGCTTGTCTCCCTAAAGGAATAATCTGGCCAGACTAAATTATTCCACGACGGGAGAAGTAACTTGGCAACAATTGGTCGTATGAACGTAATCAATGGCCCAGCTGTTATCTTCCATTTTTTGCAGCCTAAATTATTTTCTCTTTTCCCCTTTATTCTTTTCACTCTTAAACGGTTCTTTGATTCAAAGAAATTTGTCATTTCATCCCCTTTCCTTTAGTAACATGCTTGAAACGTCAGTCAACACTATCTTTAAGCATCTTCTTCGACTTTACTGGGGTGTATTCGACCAAGTCAAGCATTTTTAAAATAAGAATCATTTAGCTTGTAGCGTTGTGTTTATTTTTCTGCTTTAGAGTCTTATACACAAGCTCCTTCTGGAGAAACCGAACTGTAGCTCCAAAATGTATCTAGTGGCCCATAAAAACCTTTCGTCCAAAATAAAGAGAGTGATATGTGATGCTTTCCGGGGAGAGAGGGGGCTCCTTGGAGGCTTGCTGCTTCTGCTGTTCCCCCACCCCCGGGTCCTGGCCTCTCCTCTCCCGGCCTCCTTTCCTCTCCCCCCCGGGTTCTAGCCGCGTCCTCTCTAAATCTGTCCCGCACGCTCCACCCCAGGGGCATCCTGCGGCCCCGGGACCTCGGCCACCACTCACACCCTGTGACGCCCGCATCAGCTCTCCTGCCCGATGTGTCTGCTGTGGAATGGCCCTGTCCTCCGGCCGCACTCGGGCAGCCGGGAAGAGGCCATGGCAATAGGGGCTGAGTGTTTACTCGGAATATCCAAGGCATGGAGCCACGCTGTGGTCGGAGCTCTGGGCCAGAGTCGAGGGAAGGAAGGGACTGCTGAGGTGGGACTGCTGCGGGTGGGCCGGGGAGAGGCCCGGCCAGTGTGCCGTGGAGGCCAGGGAGGCCAGGGAGGCCGCAGGACCGGGGGGCTTGGGGACTCCAGGGACGGGGCGCCAGGGCTCAGTCAGGTGAGCACCTGCCTTCAGCTCAGGTCAGAGTCCCGGGGTCCTAGGGTCGAGCCCCTCGTTGGGCTCTCTGCCCTCCCCTGCTCATTCACTCGCTCTCTGTCAAATGAATACACTAAATATTTAAAGAAAACAGCCTCAGAGAGCAGATGGTACCAGGGCCTGGAAGGCAGGTGGCGGGGCCCCGACGCCCTCCAGCCGGGCCCACAGGGGGGTAGGGTGCCGGGGAGCTGGTGCTCCCTGCACCACAGAAGCTGCCCTGAGACCCCGGGCCAGGCCTCAGGGTGGGGGGAAGCAGTTCCAAGGGGGCGGGCAGGCTGCGAGGCCATGGGGGACCAGCAGCCGGAGGATAACCTGACGTAGCTGGTGGAGGACAAGGCGCAGAAGCCCATCACCTAATACCTTCTGACCCTGACTAGGTGCCTTAGCTCCCGAGCCTGTGACCAAGGGGCTCATGGGGGACCTCGGGACCTCGGGGACCTCCAGGCCCGGTGCCAGGGGCAGGTGCTGGGGCAGGTGGGCTCCGGCAGCCTCTGCTGCCCCTGCGCTCGGCCCGAGGGTGCCCAAGGCCACTCACCCTGGAGTGCAACGCCAGGGGCGTGCCTAGTCCAGGAGCAGCTCCGGGAACCTCCTCCTGGGCCGTACTGTCCCCTCGCCGAGTGCCCAGGCCCCGGAACGGTGATGTAGGCCAGGCCAAGGACACCCAGCGCGGCAGCGGGGAGCTTGGGGGGTGGGGGGTGGCAGCCCTGCAAGCAGGTTCCTGACCTGGGCCTCGGGAGACATGCGCACGTGCCTGAAGCAGTCGCAGAACCCAGGCTAAGAGGCCACCGTCATAATGCGAATCTCCAGCTGTGACACCTGCCCGCAGCTATGCCCAGATCCCAAGTCCCAAGTCTGGGCCGCGACCCTTGCAGGCGCCTGCAAACCGACCCTTACAAATTGTCTCCCCTTTGTCTCCTTCAAAGAGAGGACAAGGCAGGAGTCATTTCCCTTCCACACGCACACACGCTCACGGGGGAGGGGGGTGTCCTGATAAACTCATTATCAATTGCAAGTCAGCGAGGTCGAAGTGGACCTCCTGGCCCACGCTAGAGGCCTCCAGCACAGGCCGCCTTCCTCGATCGCGCCCAGAGCGCCCGCAGCCTGCAGTGGGCAAGGCCGCCTCCCGGGAGGCCCACGGCATGACGAGACACCGCCTTCCTCGTGCATCGATCGGCCGGTGACTGCCGCAGGACCCCGAGTGGTCAGAGGCGTCTGGCCGCGACTGTCACGGCTGTGTGGCCGGCGAGGAGCCACGTCGCAGCACAGTCCTCATACCACACCTTCCAGCCCAGGGAGAGAGGAGATCGGGGATTCCCAGTTCGGTTCCTCCCGAGCGGGCCTCACCTTCACGCCACCTCAGAGCTGGAACCCCGGGTGGGGCCGCCATCCATCAGGGACCAGCAGCACCAAGTCAGGCGGTGGGCCTCCCTCCCTCCCTCCCTCCCTCCCTCCCTCCCTTCTGGAGGCTCTGGGGGGGGATCCACGCCCTCGCCCCTCCAGCTTCCAGGAGTGGCCTCCTTCCTCCTTCAAGTCAGCATCTCTTACCCCTGCTCCCCTCTGCCCACCCCGGGGAAGGCTCTCCACTTTTCAGAACACACTGGATTAAACCGGGATAAGCCAGAATAATCTTCTCAAGTCAATCTCATTTAATTTTCCCACTAAACATAGCCATATGTGCAAAGTCCCGTTTGCTGCGTAAGGTAATAGTCACAGGCTCCAGGCATTAGGAAGTGGACTTTTTTTTTTTTTTAATTATTTTAGTACAGTTGACACACAATGTTACATTAGTTTCGGGTGTATAGGGGTGACTCAACTTCCATGTATGTTACACCACACTCACCGCGGGGCTGTCCCCACACAGCCCTATTACCCTATCCCCGACGGCATTCCCTATCCTGTGCCTTTTACCCCATGACTTACTCATTCGGTGCCCAGAAATCCGAACCTTCCCCTCACTCCACCACTTTATCATGCCTCTACCCCCTTCCCTCTGGCAACCATCAGTTTGTTCTCTGCGTTTATAGGTCTGATTCTGCTTTTCATTTGTTTATTCATTTGTTTTGTTTAGATTTTTACATATGAGTGAATTTCTAAAACTCAACATCAAAACCACAAACAGTGCAATTAAAAAATGGGCAGAGGCCCTAAATAGACATTTTTCCAAAGAAGACATATAGACCCGTGAAAAGACGCTCAGTGTCACTCTCATCATCAGGTAAATGAAAATCAAAAGCACAAGGAGATGCTACCTCATACCTGTCAGAATGGCTAAAATGAAAAGACAAGAAATGACAGGTGTTGATGAGGATGCAGACAAAGGGGGCCCTCGGGCACTGCTGGTGGGAATGTAAAGTGGTGTAGCCACTGGGACTCAGTAGGGAGATTCCTCAAAAAATTAAAAATAGAATTACCCTGTGATACGATAATTCCACTACCGGGTATTTACCCAAAGCAATCTAAGTCTTAAGTGTTCAAAGTGTCTAGCAATAGACACACGGATAAGGAAGGTTTTTTCTATAGACATGCATATGGAATGTGGAATAGATATGGGATATTAAGCCACCATAAAAAAAGGATGAGGTCTTGCCATTTGCATCAACATGGATGGGCCTAGTGGGTGTTATGTTAAGTGAAACGTAAGTCAAGCAGAGAAAGGCAAATACCACATGATTTCACTCATATGTGGAAACTAAAAACAAAGGAAGTGGACACTTTGAAGACCATCATCTGCCTACCAAAATGGAATAAAATACACAATTATTAGCTGTTTTTTTTTTATATAAATTTATTTTTTATTGGTGTTCAATTTGCCAACATATAGAATAACACCCAGTGCTCATCCCATCAAGTGCCCTCCTCAGTGCCCGTCACCCAGTCACCCCCACCCCCCGCCCACCTCCCCTTCCACCACCCCTAGTTCGTTTCCCTTAGGAGTCTCTCATGTTCTATATCCCTCTCTGATATTTCCCACTCATTTTCTCTCCTTTCCCCTTTAATCCCTTTCACTATTTTTTATATTCCCCAAATGAATGACACTATATAATGTTTGTCCTTCTCCGATTGACTCATTTCACTCAGCATCATACCCTCCAGTTCCATCCACGTCGAAGCAAATGGTGGGCATTTGTCGTTTCTAATGGCTGAGGAATAACATTCTTTAATTTTTATAGTAATCTTTATGCCCAGTGTGGGGCTCGAATTCATGACCCCGAGATAGAGAGTCACGCTCTACTGGCTAAGCCAGTCAGGTGCCCCCAAAAGCCATTTTTAAAAAATAGCTTAAGAGATTAGTCTGCACTACATCAAATAACCTTTGAAACATTATCATGAATCAGGGGCTTAATGTGAGCCAGATCTGGCCCCGTGGGTGTTTAGGGGTGGGCCAGGGAGGGAGCACGGGAAATGTGTTCCTAGGAGGCTTATGAGGAAAGAGATGGGGGAGAAAAAAACGAACCCAGTAACAATCCTTTCTTTTGATTCCTAAAGCTCTGCAATTTAACAAAGCTCTCATTCCTCAAATATTCTTTTCTTTTTTTGCTTTTCAATTTTTTTCGACTTGTGAAATGGCATGGAATGATACATAATTTTATTTCTTTCCATTTATAATTTGGTTGCACATGTATTTTTCTCTGTAGTTATAAGTAAAACCGTTCGATAAAGCAATTGCACTGCATAAGGTACTGACTTCTAAATGCTTAAAAGTGGGGGGTGCAGAGTTTTGAAAGCATGCTCTGTTCAAGCCGATCACCTACACGCAACTCGGGTAAGATTGTCCGTGGAGTGCATGAAATGACGGCTCTTCGGCTTCTCCTGTGACTGTGCATGTGCCTTCTCCTTATTTTGGGGAACATTTTGGAAACACAGATAAATGCTCATGGGTGGTGGAGATAAGGGGCTGCTGTGAGGCAGATATCTCAAGTCTGACCAGAAGCTGTGACCCCGTACTCTTGAAACCATCAGCAAAACCTTTATACCCACTAACATCTTTGGGGGCATCTAGGGTTTATTTTGTTTGTTTATCGTGGAAATTGTGAAAAGTCTGAACACATCACCTGTTACAGGAAGCAAATAAACTGAACTCTTTCGGTGGAAGCTTGGGCTCAGAACAGGGTGTGACCACAGGTTGGGAGTCGGGACTAACACGGGACAGGATAGATGAGGGTCTGAACCCACCTTGCCTAGGCCTTGACAGACAGGGCACCCAAGCCGACATCTACGTCAGGGAACAAGTCAAAATATTTCTCTGGCTAGCCTCCCACTGTCTTGCAAAGTCATTTTTGACTCTGTTTTTGAGTCAATATATACTCATGTAAAAGCTAAATATATAATTATGTGTTTGCTTATCTTTCTCAAGAAAAGAATATCAAAAATATTCTGTATTTAGGAAATGCCCATGGAAAGTGGATGCTTTCTTTCTGATGTATTTTTTATCTCAACCATTCAAGTTGAGGATTCATAAATAGAACTTTAAAAAGCTCTCTTATGGTTCACTACATACAGCTGATTTTGATCATAGTTCTAACCTTTTCCTCATTTCCATCTCATATTCCTAGATTCGCAGCATGTTACTTTCCCTCCCTTGTAGTTTGTGTTCTTCTGATCCATTTCTATGTTCCACACAACCTGACCTTCATGTTCATCGTTCCCCTGATAGTACTAGAGCGACTGACATCCTCGGAGTCAAAGCCAGTGTCTTTTCTTTCATTTTCTTTTAAACTTTCCTCACCTAATCAGATCCTCGACTGTAATATTTTTCTTAATCCCTTGACTACAATCAGCTTCATGGATATCCCACGTACTAGTACTAGCCATGGCTTATGAGGACTTTTAGGAAAAGGCCATTGGTGTTTTCTTTGCCTACTCCTATTTCTCTATTAGTATTTCGAAAACCCTAATGGGCCAAATCCATTTTTTTGTTATTTTGTTCAATGAATCTTTTCATGTATTACTACCTATATGTAGGTGACCCTGATGTTGTTTACCCAATGATTTTCATAAGACACACCCCAGATTTTTATGTCCTATCTTTGTCACTCCAAAAAAGAATTATTCCTTGAACAACTTATTTTGCTTTCAAAGCCTTTGTATGTGGATAATCTTGGGGTTTAATTTAGTTTCTGATACTCTAAATTTAGTACATATATGAAAGAGTCTGAGCACTTCACCTGTTCCATAAGACATATGACAGGGCGGCGCAGAAGCCCTGCCAGTCACAGCAGCTATTTCAGCCTAAGTTTGAGCATAAAGAGTGATTTGACCATAAAATGATTGGGAATAACACAAGTGACAGAGTAGAGAGGGTTTGAACTGATCTAATCATACATACGTATAGATCATGTGTAAACCTACACATATGAATGCTTTTTAAGAGTTCCTGACAGACAACTTTCTAGAAAGAATGGAGAGTAAATTATAAGAGCATTTTAAGAGCAGAGGGTTTGCAGAAAATAACATTAACATGGCTTTTATTCTTTTCAATTCAGTTTAGAACTGAATGAACAGAACAGAATGTCCTTAACTGAACATTTTGTGCAGGATGATGTGCCAGGGAGCATAAGAGATGAAAAACACACGCACAACATCTCTGTCTACAACAGTGCACGGAGCAGACCCTGTAGAAGATTCCCAAAGTCCTTCTGACAACAGAGAAACTTCATCAGGTTGGGTTGAGGTGGGTTTATACAAAGTTTTAGAAAGCAAGTGGCATCCCTATATTTCTCTGTGACAGTGCCTGTTCCTCATAAATACCATAAAATACGAGATACATGGGGGGATGGATGGGCTGGTGGGTATGAAGCAGACAAATAACTTTTGAGTCAAATCGTAACGGAAGAGAAAGAATTCAACAGGCAAAGGATATGGGAGCAAGACAATTTAAGGTGAGAGAAACCCATGGCCAGAAACTCTAAGGTGGAAAATAGAGGTGTTCAGAGACAAGCCAATGGCTCAGTTTGGCTGAGTATCAGGTATATTAGAAGAAATAGGAAAGCAAATTAGTAAGTTAATTCAGGGCGTCGAGAACCGAGGTCCCAACACCAGGGATCAGCGCGTGTAAATCTGTAGGCGGCACCAGCTGTTAACATCCTGAAAGCTGCCCCAGCCGTGGGGAGGAACTGCAGTAAACAATACCGAGGGATCATAAAGACTCGACCGTGATGGCACTAGCTCAAGCTTAGCCTCGAAGGCCGGCCCAACAGCCACCGTAACTTGGGCCTCCCATCGCGCCAACGTCCGCGAGTATTCCCAACACTGCCTGCCTGTCCAGGGGGCGTCGCACAGCCCGCGGGCCTCCCGAACACGAGTGCAAGCCCGTGCTCCACGAGGACAGCCCGGTTCTCACAGCTCCATTTACACCGTGGCTGCTGCTTCCAGATGATTTACTTTTTCCTCGGTTATTGTCAGTGGTGTAGGTCACGCCCAAGCACCTCGTAATTCTTGTGTGGGCCTCAAGTGCGCAATGTTCTAGACGTCATAAATTTAAGTGAATAAATATTTTTAAACAAAGCTTTAGAATGAAGGGGCAAGATACTTTGGGTAATTTTATAGTTTTTCTTATAAATAAAAGCATGCTCTTCTGAATTCACAACAGAACAAATTAAAAACAAGGAGATTTATACTGAATCTCAACCTGGGTTCATTTGGTGCAAAAATTAAGACAGCCCAGAAGATCCTCGAAGACACTGCAAGAATCAGCAGACATTACACACATTATTTGTATCTCTGGAGTGAGAAAAAAATGATCATTTCAACAAAAATATAAGCGGATTATTATTATTATTATTATTATTGACAAATATCGGATACAAAAGATGCTCCAAATGACATCACTCAAAGCTGAATTTGCTACACATTTACATATTACATCAAAATGACAGTTGTGTTCTGTTAAATGTCATGGATCAAATAAAGAAAATTTTGAGTTTATATTACTGTCAATTATATAGGAACACAATCTGATATTTTCAGACATTCTAGAACTTTAGAAAATGAACACTGTGGATGTATTATTACGAACTTGGCTTATGGCATGTTCACACGATACTGAAATGAAAAGACCACATTTTGGAAAACTAGTTTATCATTATCAGCTACCTCTCAACTTTCACACTAAAGTATTCTAATATTGTAATTAAAACAGAAAAGTCACAATTTACAGATATCTCAATGGTTTTTGTGGATCTCATGAAGGTGGAATAATATGTATGAAATGACTTATCCAACTTGATGGTCAGAGAGCAGGAAAAATAGCTTCACTGAATAACATGTTTTAAATTTTGGAGAAAGTGCCAGTAGAGAAAGTCTGGAGTTTTATCCCAAATACTACAAAAATTCCTGGATACTCTAAGTTGGCATTTCACCCTCTGGATGATGCAATAAAATATAATTCAGGTGAATCCTTTTAAATCCTCTGTTTTCAAATGTGAATCAAATACCACAGAGAATTAAAAAATATGAGACCTGATGTTTGAAATAACAAATTCCGGAAGACTGTTTAAATCTGATGATCAGCATAGTCAAAGAGATGCAGAGTATATATAATTCTCAGGCACTCTTAAAGGCTGGCATTTTTTAAATGTGATTGATGTTGATTCACCACAAGCTAAAAGCAGATGCACTCAATACTAGGAACTTCTATCATTGATCATATTTCTATCATCATACTTCTATCATTGATGATAGAAGTCATCCTATGAAGAACTTTTTAAAAGAGTTGGTGTCAAATAGTGGTTCATACAGAGATATTATTTATCTGGTGATGGCCATTGTCAAATTATGATGGTCATAATCTCTAACAATCAACAACTTGGCAATTACCAGAATATTATGATGAACAATTTGCATTGCAAATTATACTACTTGGGCCAACTGGATAGGTTGGAACATAAATAAATATTTGTATGTATATTTATAGAGATGATGGATGGATGGATGGATGGATAAATAGACAGTAGATAGGTAGATGGATGCCCCTTCCATGCTGCAATTTTAAAGTTTTTAGCATCATCAGCTGCCTCTTCCATGCAGCATGATGGTGGAAAGTGTATGGATGGGTGTGAATTAGAAACAGACCTGAGTTTGATCGTAACTCTGCCATTTACTGGTTATGTGACTTAGCAAGTTACATAATCCCCCTAATGGGATTTCCTCAGTTTAGGGAAGATGAATAATAATGCCTATTTCATAGGGCTTTTGTGAAAGCTCACAAAATAGCACACATAGGTTACACTCAACAAAAATAGTCCTCCTCCTCCCCTGGGGAAAAATAGCGAAAGGGACTCTAAGGGAAAGAAGGGGGACTTCGTCGGGGAAATTAGAGAGGGAGACAAACAATGAGAGAGTTGTAACTGGGAAACAAACAAAGGGTGGTGGAAGGAGAGTGGGTGGGGTGACCGGGCTGACGGGCACTGAGGGGGGCACTTGATGGGATGACCACTGGGTGTTGTACTATATGTTGGCAAATTGAATTTAAATTTTAAAAAAAAGGGGGAGGAAAAAAAAGAAAATCACTGAATTCAGAAGCCCGGCTGATACTGGCTCCTGACCCCTTGACAGTGTGTTTTCTACCCCATACTGTGTCCTTTGAAATTCTGTAAGGAAAAGTTAGAATTAGGACCTTGAATAAGTGTGTTTCAAATGTGAACACTGCCTACTAGAAGCTTTGTGTTTTCTAAACCCACCATGGTTGATGCGAATAGTGATTTAATAGAATATAAACTCCGTGAAGTTGCTCCTCGTCTACCTTACTAACCGCTTACCCTTAAGGCAGGGAGCAGCCCCTGGCACAGAGCAGTAGTTCATGATGTGAATGGGTGAAGGAATTGAAATAATTAATCCTAAAGGAGAAAAGAGAAACACTGAGTTATAGGAAAGAAGAAGTTATAGGATGGGGTCACGAAATTCACTCACACTACAAATTTACCAATTTTTTTCTTGTTCTTTTTCATCCCTTGCACTTACTGGGATATTGCCCCTCAGCCTCCACATGATAGCTAGTAGGGAAAGAAATGAGCTAAATGTAAAATGTGAATTATAGCTTAGAGCAAGCCAAAATTTAAATTGCTGCTTTCAGACAGAGGGGCATGACCCTTTCGTCGATCATGATTTTCAGTTTAGTAGGCATCACCGTCACTGAGTTTTTTTATTTTTTTATTTTTTTTATTTTTATGAGTTTTTTTTTTTAAAGGAATAGAAGAAATAAAAAATGACATATCAGAATGACACGGAGTCAGCATTATTTGGTGGAATGTATTTATTTCAGTGCCCCTGTGACCTATGTGTGTGCATGTGTGTGTGTGGGCCAGTTCTTGCTGCAAACTCTATTATTTACTGTGGAATCATGGAAGAATTGAAAATACAGTGTTTGGGACAGTCCGTTTGGTTGCTTTTTGTTTCTCTTGGGAGGAAATGCCCCACATCTGTGTCCTACCTTCTGCTCTTCTCCGTCAGATGGTGGGGGTGTGAGGTGCACGAGGACCGCTGAGCAGGGGACCCAGCGTGGCTGTGGCCCTACTACGCAGGGATCTAAAGGGACTTACAGGACCCCTTCTGGCACAACACCGCCTGCCCCTCAAGCTTGTTGTTTTGCTATAAGAGTCTCAGAATCCGAATGCGACCCCCTTTTCCTCCTCATATTCTTCCTACTGTAAAAGGACCTCTACCCGCCCTAGGAAGTACGCTGTGGATGCACCTCAGTAACCGTCTACACGGCACCTTGCCCAGGCTGGGAGGACGGAGGGGCAGCACTTCCCCGGAGAGCCTGCGGCCAGATCCCCATTGGCAGGGAGCTGCGGGTGCTCACGGGTGGGAGGCGGGCGGGCCAAGAGCCCAGAGTGAGGGCAGGGCGTAGAGGAGGCCCTTCTAGAAGCATGCAGGCCCCCTGCAGCTGAGCCAGTCTCCAAGCAGAGGAGACAACCCACCAGGATGACTGACAGTCCTCCCTCCTCTGCCATCTCCACCACCGAGCGAGCCGAAAATAGTTTCCGGTTTTTATTTGGGTCCCCAAACCGGCTTCTCGGCTGAACCGAGGCAATTTCCATAGCAAATGAATGAATAATTAGGGTTATTGTAACTGCATTGCATGAGCCATTTCTTTCGAGAATCGGATCGTTTCTGGGGAGCTGGAGAGCCATGCCCGCCGTCCAGAAAGCTCGGCCTACCCGAGGCCTTCCCTGTCCTCCCAGGGCTGAGCACGGAACGGACCACGGCCCGACTGCAGACGAAACGAGCTCCGGCCCCTGGCCTCACACCCTCTGCAGGGAGCCCATGGCCTCCTCCACGGCCCAGCGGGAACTGGGGACAGCGGCCAGGCCCAGGACGTGCTCCATGGCGTCCCTAACTCTGCTCTCTGTTGCCAGCGGCGTCCGGAGGCCTTCTCTCCCCCCACAGCCCCCCAGGTCCCCACTCCCCCGCCAGCCTTCCAGGACCTACTCCACGAGTGATGGCATCCCTAACTCTGCTCTCTGTGTCCTGAAGCCTTCCCTCTCCCCCTGCCTCCCCCCAAGCTCCCCACTCCCCTGCCAGCCTTCCAGGACTTGCTCAAGGAGTGATGGCGTCCCTAACTCAGCTCTGTTGCCAGCGGCTTCCGGAGGCCTTCTCTCCCCATCCAGCCCCCCAGCTCCCCTCTCCCCCGCCAGCCTTCCTGGATTTGCTCAAGGAGTGATGACATCCTTAACCCTGCTCTGTGTCCCGAGGCCTTCTCTCCCCCCTCCCCGCTGCCCCCCCAGCTCCCCACTCCCCCGGCCTTGCAGTTGCTGCCCAGGCGGGCGGTGGAGCTCTGGAAGTCACCCTCCAGCTGCTCCCCGGCTGGCATCCCTTCCTTGCACAAGTCAACGCACAGTCTCTGGGTCACGCGGAGTCGTCAGTAGTGCTCCCCTTCACCCTTCACTCTCACCTTCAGATGCCCATTCCGCCCTGTCCTCACCTTTCACACGAGTCCATGGAGCAGGTTGGACTAGGTTGTAAGGTAAGACTCGTTCCTTCTCTCTTCTGAAAGCTCTTTGGTGGAGGCCAGAGGCCGTCGCAGGAGGGAAGCCTCTCTGGCAGCTGAAGCCCCATAGAGAAGCAGGTTTGTTGAGTGTCATTCTGGGGTCACTTTATAAATAGCCCACCCGCAGGCCTTGGCGCGGCTGATGACAGCGGAGGACGGTACCCGGTGGGACCTTGGACAGGGCTGCCTCTGGTCTTATTTGTTTTGTTGCCTCGCATTTCTAAAGTATTCTGTTTCGCTTTCTTATGAATAGTCCTACATTTAGATTAACTTGGAGTTGACATATTTAGGTGTTAAGTACCATCTAGGCTAGCGTATGATATTGATTGTCTGTTTATTTATTTATTGATTGATTGATTGATATTTATTGTTTTTTTAAGTATGTCCTTAACAGTTTATTAGAGCAATATATTTTTCCTTTTATACTATATAAATATTCTCAATTATGCTCAATGCTATATATGAGTAAAATGGAACCACACAATTTATAGGAAATATATAAATGAAAAAATTAAACTACTGCAATTTTTTGACATTTTTGTTTTGTAGAACACAGATATTTTGTGATTTTTTTTTTTTTTTTGCCATGAAAGCCGCCGGGGCATGAAAGTCCAGCCCTGGAGAAGTGGAAACTTTTTTATTTATTTATTTATTTATTTATTTATTTATTTATTTATTTATTTATTATTTTTCTTTTTTTCATAATAAATTCATTTTTTATTGGTGTTCAATTTGCCAACATACAGAATAACACCCAGTGCTCATCCCGTCAAGTGCCCCCCTCAGTGCCCATCACATTTACCCCCACCCCTCCCCCTCCTCCTCTTCCACCACCCTTAGTTCGTTTCCCAGAGTTAGGAGTCTTTATTGTTTTAAAGAGCCTACTAGACTTACAAAAATGGTCGATTTATACAGGTAGAAAGAAACGACGGTACAAATCTAACGTGGGCCATCAATGTCCCAGGGTTAAGTCTAAATACTGAAATTAATGGGTCCTTTTTATCTTACCATTAAAGCCTTTTTGATTTACACTTGCATAAATGTGTCACATTTGAAAAATGACAAGGTTATCATTTTCTCCTCTTAAGAATCTAGGATATTTCTTGTTTTTATTTTTAGAGACCTCTCAGATGTATTGAATCGGGGCGGGAGGGCGGATATTAAAATAAAAGTCGGCAACATTTCTGAATCAAAGGACTAATGGACTAGGCAATGTTTTCAAGGACAATAAGACCCAGAAAGATTAAAGGAGTCGGCAATGGCTTTGTTCAAGGCAGGAACGGGAAGCAAGTAGACGTCGGATGGCGTCACCCACAGGAGCCATGGGCTGCAGGGGAGGCCTTTCTGGCTGAGCTGGGAACCTGTGCCCTGGGGGCTCCTCTGCCCTCCTTCCCAGGATCTAATCATCCCAGGGGAGAAAGAGGGCAGCTACCCCTAAAATAACTGAGAAGTAAGTGACGGAAGCGCTCCAAGCGCAAAGTAAGGAACCGGGCGCAAAGATGATTAGGGCCCCTGGCACCCAGGCCACGGCACACACGCCTGAGAGCGGCCCTGGGACCTTCAGCCTGGAGAACACGAGAAAGGGCCTGGGCCTCAAGGCCCACCTTGGGGGACAGAGAGAGGAAGGGCGGGGGGGGGTGGCGCAAACCCCCAAGTCGGGAGAGTGTCCAGCACCCTGCGTGGCACCGCTGTCACTCCTGGCTCTCCACCCCCATCCCTGCCCACAGCAGAGGCGCTGAGGGCCTAAGGCAGGAGTCTCCACCCTGGACGCCCCTCCCTCTGTCCCTCTGTCCCTCTGTCCCTCGCACCCTCCCCCCTCCCCACCTCCCTCCATCCCAACCCCCCCCTGCCCTCCCTTCCCCCTCCCCATCTCCCCACCTCCCCTGTCCTTCCCTCCCCCCCTCCTCCCTCCATCTCTCCCTCCCTCACTGGCTCTCAAATAAATACAACCTTAAAACAAAACTGCTGCCCCTCGTGTGGCGTCCACAGCTGGTCAGTGCGGGTGCGACGGGAGCCTCGGGATCAGCGGCCGCACGTGGGGTCATGAGGTCCGAGGCCGGTGGGCTTGGGGTCCATCCGGAGGAGGCTCCCCCGGGAGGGCCTGGCTGTGGCGGGAGTGGAAAACGGACGCAGGGCTCCTGGAAGGAAAAGCTGCAGAGGATGCACCTGCTGGCTTCCAGGGACAAATGACCACATGGACAGGACGGCCCCACTGAGCAGACTGGGAGGCCAGCCACACCTGGAGGAGGCCCCAGGGAGGGGAGGTCAGGCCACACGGGGACTCCAGGCCCAGGTGACCCGGTGGGCCCCCACGACCATGAGGCCACGAGCAGGTGCGGTGCCCAAGCACCTGGTGCGCAGCCACCCACTGCCTGGCAGCCCAGGGACACGCACTCCCACGAACGGTCCTGCCTCCTCGCACTGCGTGTGGTGCCGAGCTCCTGCTGCAGGGGCGCCGGCGCCAGGCAAGGCCCCCCCAGTGCCCAACCCTGCCTGCGGGATGCTGGCCTGGTGCCTCATGGCTGCTCTCGCGGCACAGTGGGTCCAGGCCCACGGGCACCAGGACTTTCCCACAAGCCCACACCATTCCCTGCGTTCCACGGGGTGTCAGCGGTGGCGGGAGGTTGGGCAACCAGCAGGGCACCGAGGTATACAGTGGTGTCAGTGCTGGGAGTCAGCGTGAAAACCACTAAGTGTGTTACCTGTCGGCCCTCGGCCACGCCCTTTGACTCTGGGGAGCAAACGGGGTGGGGGTCCGGGTGGGACGCAGTGTCCGGGCCGCAGGCTGCTCGTGGCTTCACTCTACCGAAGACCAGTTTTACCTGAAAGGGTGACAGACAGACCACGGCCCTTCCACCCCGGCCACTGGCACAGCCCAGAGCGGCCCGCGTGGCCAGTCGCTGTCGGAGAACAATCCTTGGCACCTGTTGCCGATGAGAATTTGAAACTTCCGACTGAAAATTCAAATTCCAATAAGCGTGTATCTGCCACATGCATTTGACAGTGTCCTAATTCTTAAAGACCTCTCTAATGAGTGCATAGATTAGCTCCGCGATGATATTAATGGCCTTTTTTTAAAAAGAGAGATCTTTTCCAAACTTTTATTTGTGCACATTCAATTGAAAAAGAGGACTTTTACAAGTTCTTTGGTGCCCATATTCAGCAGACAAAAATATAAAAGACTATTCACAAATAAAACACATTAGCTCAAACTGGGAAAAAACGACAGTAACCAATATCCTATATTAACATATCTCAATATTGGAAAATGCCGCATGACCCAGTGAAACGGTATTTTCCAAGCAAGCAATCATCACACGATTATACGTTGGAAAAAGATCAAATCAAAAGGCAAAACATGCCAGTGGAGTTCAATGCAAAACAGGACAAAAAGTTCACAGACACAGTTTCGGGCCCCACATCACCCCTAACCTAAAAGGAACTGCTACTTGCCCAATTTCAATGTGTTACCAAAGAAGAATATGGTCAATGCTCTGAAAAGGCTATTACCATCCCCCTCCCTTTCATGTGTCCGAGCTGCATGAGGCCAGATGTTCTTCATATGCTTCAAGCAAAACAACTTCTTGCCATATATTAAACGCAGATCCAAATATGGGACCCCAGTTGTCTTCTATTAATCCAACTATTAGAGCGATTTCCAACAATGTAAAATAAGGCCACTCTTACCAGTAGTTTTTAATTTCTCAGTTTTAATTTCTAGGTGATAGATTGAGGGATAGCTCATATGGACCAGAGCTCTGTGGAGTCCCCATTCATTTCTGAGAGTGTAAACTAGTCCTGAGACCAAAAAAGCTTTGAGGACTGCTGTCTGGAATTCCTACCTGGGGATCCATGCTATCCTGAGGTGATGTCTCTGGGGCTGTATTTCTCTGGGACGGTGAATGTCTGCTGGGGACCATGACAGTAGATGTGCCATCGTATCCCAGTACCAAGCACAGAATCTAGTAGGTAGTAGATGTTCAAGAAACATGGCTATTGAGCTTCAAGTTTACCATGGTACAACCGTCCCCATAGAGCTAACACTACCACTGTGGAGTCAGGAAGTGCACCCCAAAATAGGAAAGTTGTCCATTCTGCTTTTCATTAAAGTGCCACATGAGTTATAAAGACAGAAGTAGGAACATTTAGAAATTTTTAAAGATAAAATACCCAAAAATGCCTTTCTGTTTGACAATCGTTGTAAGATGAACATATTTGAAAATTCCAGGTCATACAAGTATTTCAAGAAATATTTACAGCAAAGTTCCAATTAATTAAAAGGATTTGAATAGCCTTTTTTTGTTGTTGTTGTTCTTTCTATACTTATAACACAAAATTATATTTGACTTTAAATTGTGAGGACCAGGGACACCTGGGTGGTGCAGTAGTTGAGCATCTGCCTCTGGCTCAGATCTTAACCCTGGGGTCCTGGGATCAAGTCCCGCATTGGGTTCCCTGCAGGGAGTCTGCTTCTCCCTCTGCCTATGTCTCTCATGAATAAATAAGTAAAATACTTAAAAAATAAAAAATAAAAAAATTGTGAAGACCAAAACTCTACCACCCTGAAAAGCATCTGGGACACTGGAAATACCCAAGCATGATAAAATAAAAATAAAATTCTGTTGTGAATAAATGCACCAATAGGAGGGAGAAACAGACCATAATTTGAAGTTACCTGTAAATACTGAGCTCAGCATGGAAAAGTGAGAATGTTGCTAGGAGATAAAGTGAAAACAATCACCTGTTTTTAGAGCCAAAAGCATTTTATCCATTTAATGTGTTTTCTTTCATTTTCGCAATTGCTCTAAAAGACATTACCTCATACTGGAGACCTGGTTCGGGACCTGTACCTCACAAAAGAATCTTTTATAGAGGGCAGTGGGTTTTGTTCAAAGATGCCAACTAAAGGAGCCTTCCATTGGCCAAGATAAGTCATGTTTACTGATAACTAGCTAGTCTCCAAGCTTACAGCAGCCTGAGCTAGTCCGTGGGCCCCAATAACTGGGCAACAGGTGTCCCCCAGGCCATGGGCCAAGAGCCACAGTGGGGTCGCACTCAGAAATGAGAGAACAGCAACATGTGGCTTGGCCCCTCCGGCTGGCTCTGTGGAATGCAGCACCTCCAACCCCCCCTTTAGTTCAGAGAAAAGACCTCGGCCTTCCTGCACCTGCTGCCTCTCCCAGCTGCTGGCTCGTGGCTCCAGGTCCCCAGCCCACACCCCAGAGAGTCCGCGAGCAGCCAGTGCCTGCCCTGCCCCCTCACTCTCTCCCACGGGGGCCATGGGGCTCCACCGAAGATGCTTCTCCCTCGTGGACCCTGTATAACCTGGTCATTTCTGCTCTACTGTCCAAAGGTCGAAGTAAAGAGTGGCCCTGCCTAGTGACCTATCACACACACACAAAAATAATAAGAAAATACTTCTTTTGTGTAGTTTTTCTACTGTTTTGTTATATATATAGTCTTTACTCTTCTAAAGGAATCTGGCATCTGTCACAGAATGTCAGGCCGTACCGGATCCAGTAACACAGCCCAATGCTCTTACACGATTGGCATAGCTCCCGGTTACAACTGGTGCACTCCTGCGACATCCTGCTGCTATGGACTGAATGTGTCCCGCCCCCCCCCCCGCCCCCGCCAAATCCGTAAGTTGGAGCCCTACCCCTTAATGTGGGTGGATTTGGATTTAGTGCCTTTAAGGGCTTAATTAAGGTTAAGAGAGGTTGCCGGGGTGGGGCCTAAGCCCCTAGGACTGGTATCCCAAGGTAAGGAAGACACCAGGCATGCTCAATGCCCAGAGAAGAGTCACGCGATGACACAGCAGGAAGGCAGCCTGATACGAGCCATGGAGAGGGTCTCACCACAAACCAACCTCCCGGCCTCCGTCTTGGACTCCCAGGCTCCAGAACTGTGAGAAAATAAATGTCTGTGGTTTAAGCTCCCACCTCCACCCCCGTCATGATGCTCCTTTAGGGGAGTCCCAGCAGAGGGAGGTACTCACTGGAACGATGGCATGAAGGAGGCCCATGAGCATAGGGAAGCCTATGACAATGGAGAACAGAATTTAGAATATTTCTGGAAGACTGAAAATGGATAAAAGCTCACTGATGGATGAAACAGCTGGAGAGAGCACAAACCTAATCATAAGGAGGCAGCATTCAAGATGACAAGGAATCTGCTGGTCTGAGCCCCGGGGGATGAAAATGAAAAGGAACATTTCATCACTCACCCCTCAGTCCCCTACCAAATGCAAAGATGGTCAGCATTTGTCCCTAAAGACAGTGACACAGCAGAGAAGAAGGACACCTTCTAGCGTCGTAGATGTGGCCTAACAGGCTTGGTGCACACCTACCAGTGGATACAATTGTTTTGGACTGTTAGTCAACACTTCAGTCCTGCTCCATGGGATTTTTAGGCAGAGTTGACCCTCAGGAAAGAGAATTTGAGGTAGAGCCGAGGAAACTCAGATATCATTAGTCCTTCTTACCTGAAGTGAAGACAACCAGAGCTCACCAGGCATTGAAACAGCAGGATGAAAGGAAATGAATAAACAAAACAGAAAACTGACACTGGAGGAAATAGAAATAATTCAGGAAGGAGAAGAAAAACTTTCTAAATACTCAGTGTATGAGCTTAAGATGAGTCATCAAATGAAAATAGGATGCTATTTAAAAAAGAGAGAGAGAGAGAGAGAAACCCTCTTGTCTCAGTTGCCTACTGCTGTGTAACCGACTCAGCAGTTTAGGACGATGCCCGTTTGTCATCTGACCGTTTCTGTGGGTCAAGAATGTGGCTTCAGGTCCCTGAGGACTCTGTGTGGGCAGATAAGGTGTTGACTGGGCCGCACATGGATATGGAAGCTTTCTGGGGAAGACCCCACTTCCAAGGTCCCACAGCTATTGGCAGAATTCATTTTTTTTCTATTGTGGGATGGGAGACCCTGGCTTTTGGCGGGCTGTCAACCGGGCTCGGTCTCAGGCGCCTGAGGCTGCCCACGGCTGCTGAGAGTGCTGTGCAGACCCCCAGATGGCCGCGGACGCCATCAGGCCAATACAAAGAGTCCATAGAGTAAGATGGACTACTTGACGATACAACATAATCATAAGTGGCTTTCCCTCTCTGACCCAGAAGCAAATCACACAGCCAACAGGAGGAGGTTATGGGAGGGTGTGAATACCAGGAGGGGGTCAGGGCGTAACCCCCCCAGAATCTGTCTGCCACCCCTCAGAAAGATTACAATTCTGGCTGCTTATGTTTTAATAATTCTATAGAAATATTATTGAATACAATTCCCAAAATTATATCAAACTCCCAGAATATCAAGTGAAAACAACAACAACAACAACAATATGTAAGACAAAAGGCAAAGGAAATTAAGGAGTTTGACACCCGGAGAACAAAAGTGCAGAGTTTGCTTTGGGGGATGATGCACGTGGGAGAGAAGAGATGGAGGAGGAGGAAGGGTATGACTTTGGGGAGAATGAAAATGTCTTTTGTTCTTCTTTATGTGTCCTAAGGGCCTGCAGGGGGCCCTGTCACCACTGATCACGTGGTCTTACCCACGTGACCTTCCTTCCAGCCTCAGTTTCCCCAGGCTAGACTCAGATGCTCCCAGCATGTCACTTCCGCGACAGCCTGGGACAGGCCGCGGCCCCCAGTCAGGGCCCACTGCGCTGCCACACCTTTGGGGCTTTGCGTTGGCTCACACCACAGGGAGCACAGCTCCTCCTCCCAAACTGGGGCCTTGAAGAGCGACTTCAGGTTGGACCACCGACAGGGCGTGTCCTGAAGTATGACCACACGTGCGGAGCAACGAGGGGAAGTCCACGAGCCAGACTGGGCCCCTCAGCTCTTAACACCTGCACTGCACAACCAGCCTAAGAGCCCCCTGATGCCCCCACCACAGCCACATGTCCTTGGATCTAAGATGGGGGAGACCTTATACCCGTCTGTTAGCAAACAGACATTTCATGGACCTTTGGAGAGTGATGAGTACATTTGCAAAAATATGCTTAGTAAATAAAAAATGTACTCTTCCTAGGGCAGTAGGAATAAACAGAGGTAAAATCGACCTCTGGAAGGAGACGGAAACAGACATTTGAAAGGAAGGTGAATCAGGGTCTATAAGAATTCTTTTTTTTTATTTGAATATAGTTGATACACGATGTTATGTTAGCTTCAGGTTGTACAGCAGTGACTCAGCTTCCCTACACTCTGGGCTCTGTTCACTCCCGGCTGCCCCCACCTGCCCCCACCTGCTCCCCCCCACCCCCGAGCTCTTACACGGTCACCAACCACGTGCCCTACACTGGGCAGCAGGGTATTTTTATTAGCTGTAGTTCTAGCTTATAGAACACCCGACATCCCTCCTTTCATCACTCCCCTTGCACCCCTTCACCATCCCATTCTTCACTCCTCGGAAAACCAATTCCTGCAGGTGACACAGCTGCCACGTCGCCACCGTGAGGCTCAGACCGGTCTGACGGCGGAGACGGGCTTGCGCCCTGCCCTGGGGACCCCTCACCACATGGTGTCCACAGGTCTCCGAAAGGTGAAAGGTGACTTTGTAGTTCTCTTGTGTCTCTCCTTTACCTGAGTATCGTGCATCTTTAAAATCATTTTTTTAAATAATAGGTGTATATTTTATAAGTAGTACAGAAAGGAACAAAATAATTTCCTTCCCTTCTCCTTAAACATTGAAATCGCTGCTAACGACTTCTGGGTACACCCTGGAAAATTTTATATCTGCATCTTCTCTTTTGTTAACACAAGACAGAGAGTGATGAGACCCCAAATGATCAGACCATTCTAACATTTATTAGGATAAAAACTGGCACCTCATTAAATTAACTTGATCTGAAAACTCTAGTGCTTGGTGTGCCAAGTGTAGCAGATTTTCACGTGGCTCTAGGTCCTCTGCAGACCAGGCCAGCCTGACGCAGACATGAGGGAACCAACCATTTTCCTTTCCGGTTAGAACAACCCCAACAGAACTGCTTGGTAGTTTAGGGAACTCCGGCAATGAGACTCCCCTCAGGCAGACTGGTGTTAACTGAGATGTCAGAAACCTTGGGGAGATGGTTTCTAGGTCATAGCAGGACACAAGCAGCCCTCCCTCCAGCAAAGCACTAACAGCAACAGGACCTCAAGGTGTTGAGTCAAAGGTGCTAAAGCTGAGCCCTATTTTTCTGGGGAGGTTGAGGAAATACCTTGCTATCCAAGAAATCTGGTACAGGCTCAGTTGTTCTTACTATAAATAAAGATAATAACCCCTCACCTACTTACATCATATGGTTGTTACAGGATTAAATGAAATACTAAGTTTAAAAATCTTTTTCAAACCAAAAACCATCATTGTCATCACTGCACTTCAAACTTGAGTGGCTTGTTTTCATTTCCCCAATTAAATTTTTCCCCCAGAAAGAGAGAAATATCAGTATACTATGCAAAGCCTTTTTGTATTTGTGAAAAACCCCATTCCAAGAGAGAGATAAATAAAAACAAAATGTAATTTATTTTTACTTGACTCCTGGTTGATAAATGTCTACAAATAAGCATGTCAGCCGCTTACGAACACCTCACTGGAGGGACCGTCCCACTATGAAACCTTATGTTGAGCTCATCCATTAGTAGCCGATGATTATAAAAAAGAACGCACTGGTTCTTAACCAATAACTTGTTTTAAATTGGCATTTTTATTAGACAGTAAATTCGACATCGAGTCCGTCGATTCACACACCACATTTGACAGGATGGCAGGAGTGTTGCAGATGGAAACAAAGCTGAGCTCATAAAGCACTTTTTGAATCCTCAACCTTGTCAAAATCGTGAAATAATAATGTCTAAACAGAAGTCCCTAATGCTAAAGCCTGGTAATCCGTCCCTTTCATCATGATTCATAAAGCGGCACGTGTTGTTACTCGGATTCTGGATAAGGCGGATAGAGAGCGGTCAGGCCACAGCCTCGGTAGCAGTCCCACAGGTCCTCTGCCCCCACCTGCCCGGCCTACCGCGGTTCACCACAGAACCCCTACCGAGCGATGAAGCCCCGCAAGGACGCTTCTGGAACGAGACGGAACAGCGTCGTCAGAACAGGTACGCGGTTCTCGGGTTCTTTCCCCTCGGGAGAAGACTAGACACATGAACCGCCAAAGGCACTGTCCCTTCGAAGCCTCCTGTTACCACCAGTTCATCCTCACCACCATCTTGATTCCAAAAGACAAAAAAAAAACAAAAACAAAAACAAAAACGTGAACAAGCAGGTCAACTTTTCTCTGCGCTACACAAAACAAGAACCAGAAAATGTCTGTGCCTCTGAATTGCTCAAATATCCAGGAGAATCCGTTCTGGCTCCTATTATTTCATTCCACTCTCTTCAAAAAAGTGTTAGTTTGAGCAGTTGACATGCTGGACAATGGAGGAAGCTGGACTAAGCAACAAGGTCATTGCTGCCGCCATCAAGGAGGTCAACAGAAGAGGGGCCGAGAGCCAAATATTTTTATCCTCTCAAGACTTGTCCAAACAAAACCCTGAGAAAGTGATTTAGCCTTAACTTTGAGTCTGGGTAGATGCTAAGGTGAGACCGCAGATGTGTTGTTTTCTGGAAAAAATGGGGGAAGAGAGTGCTGAGGCCGCGCCCTAAGTGTGGGACGCAGGAGACGGGGGATGAGGTTTTCCATCCCTTTGCCCTTACACACACACACACACACACACACCTCTCTTTTTTTTTTTTTTCTTAAGATTTTATCTATTTATTCATGAGTGACACAGAGAGAGAGGCGGAGACACAGGCAGAGGGAGAAGCAGGCTCCATGCAGGGAGCCCGACGTGGGACTCGATCCCGGGACTCCAGGATCATGGCCTGGGCTGAAGGCTGATGCTCAACCCCTGAGCCACTCCAGGCATCCCATCACTCACTGTCTCTCCCCCCAGGTCCACATGCAAGGTTGGATATTGGGAATGAAGAAACAACTCATTACGGAGCCATTCTTACCACACAATGTGCCATGTCTGGCGCCCTCCTGCTCACCCGTAAGCAGAAAATCCTGAGGCTGGATCTTCCAACCGGCTTCCCATCAACAGGCTGAAACTAGCTGTCTCCCGGCACATCCTGGGAGGGAGTAGACTCAGCCCCAGGGGAAGGAGCAAGCAACTGGGGAGGGGTACACCATTTTGGCATCCCCCCAACTCCACCAAATGAGCAGGGACTTCAGAGCTTCTGTGAACAACACATCCTCAGACATTATGAAACGACAAAAAGGCACATTCTTGGCAGAACAAAAAAAGTACCCCATCTGTTTTCCGGATGGGAGGGAAGAGCTGACCCAACGGTTGCTAAAGAAGGAAGGTTTGGGGATGGAGCTGATGGAGAACTTCACTTCTGGGTTTTTCTCTCCTTCTCTGCAGCTGATGGGGAGGCTCGCAATGACAGGGAGCTCCTCTCTCAGACCCCACTCTCTCGGCATCTACTTGGGACCTTACTAGCAAGATATGCAGGCAAATCTATTGTTTTCTTTTTCCTGCTGGGGCCTTGAGAGTGTCAGACAAACACAGGGAAGGGATGAGAAGGGAGGAACTCCTACCTGGGCCCTTTATCCTACCATGTAGCCTTTTGGCAAGTACAGCTTCCAGAAAGAGGCAGGTGTGGGCCCCTCCCCGGGAAGGGGAGCCCTCAAGACCACAATATTTTACATGAGAAAGGATTTAACGCCTTAAGGACTAAGGGGATGAAGCAAAACAGATCCAGAACCATCTGAGAAGGCTGTACCTGACACTTGCCCCTCTTTTTTATGACCTAGCATGACAGTAAAGCTATTTCTCCAAGGTGGAGGAGCCCTGATGTGAAGGCGGTTTGTGCACGCAGCCAAATGAGAATGTTCAAGGCTGCTGAAATACATCAACGT
Source organism: Vulpes lagopus (assembly GCF_018345385.1). Classification (NCBI taxonomy): domain Eukaryota; kingdom Metazoa; phylum Chordata; class Mammalia; order Carnivora; family Canidae; genus Vulpes; species Vulpes lagopus. The sequence goes on from NC_054825.1 coordinate 126,305,605, forward strand.
GCTGGTTCCTCCAGAGATCACGCTGAAAAATATTATTAAAACTCGTAGCCCCAAGAAGTTGTAGGTTTGCGTCAGCAAAAGTAATTACAGAACTAATTCCTCTGTGCCACTGAAAATGCCTTCAGCTTGGCTTCTTGTTGACATGGCAAGAATGGCTCTCGATATAAATCGAAGCAAGTTTCCTGCTTTCTTGAATTTACTTTGGAGAAAATGCCTCCTTCTTGATTAAATCACAGGATTTTGCCCATGATGGTCAATTAATGAATGAGACGGTCTGAGCCTCGTCTATGCTCAGGACCTAGACTAATGGGGACAAAACCCAGCTAGTACGGTTGATCTGAAACCCCCCCAGGTCCATGGATCTTAAGCTACTTGTGCATCATACCACCTGAGGAGCACTTTCAAAGTACAGATGAAAAAAAAAAGTCCATGCGAATTCATCTGTCCAGGACCAAGGCAGTCCTGCTTATTCAACCCAAGTTCACCGATGCAACATTCATTCAGTAGGTATTTACCAAGAGCTTATCCCGAATAAAGATTATTGGGATATAGCAGTGAATAAAGCAGAAACGGTAATCTCAACCTTTATGGAATTTACAACTATTGAGGGAGAAACACAATAAATAAGTAAGTAAAATATATAGCATGTTACTGAGGCTCCTGGGTCTTGATTTTAGCTCAGGTCTTGCTCTGAGGTTCGTGAGGTCAAGCCCTACAAGCCCAGTGTGGAGCCCACTAAAAATCATATATATATGTATAATATGCATATATATATGCATAATCATATGTGTATGTATATATATAAATATATATATATAATGTTAGGAAGTAATAAGTAATGATTGCTAGTAAGAAAAATGAAATGGAAGAGGACAGGAAGTTCGAGGGAGGCACAATTTTAAGCAGGGTAGCCAGAAGGTGACGCTTTAGCAAAGAAGCCAAAGAGTTAGAAAGTAAGCCAAGAAAAATCTGAAGGGAGAGCATTGCAGGGGATGAAGCACCGAGTGCAGTAGTCCTGGGGCAAGAGCGTGGCCAGCCCGCGTGCTAGAACAATACGGAGCCAGCGTAAACTGGATTGCACGAGGCCAGAGGAGAGGCGCTGGGAGCACCGTGCAGGGACGCATCGCGCTGGACTCCTCCGTTTGGGCCTCACCAGTGCGCGGAGGGCACGTACGGCCCACGGGGCGCCGAGCAGCTCGGGGACAGAGCGGCCAGGCCTCTGCGCAGACGCCAAAGCCCTAAGTCTCGTGCAAGGACTGCCTGGTTCCCGCAGGGAGGCTGCTGGGGCCGACGGACTCCTGACCCAGCGAAGGTCACGGTCACCCCACCCCACAGAACACTATTCAGGGGGAACCCCGAGGTCCCATCCCGGTTCCATCACTGCCCGCAGACAACGGTGACCGTATACACCCCCTGCCCTCCCTCCCCACGGGGCCTTGGCCCAGCTCAGGGACCCACTTCTGCGCCCACAGCCCCTGCCCCAAGCAGGACTGGCCGGTCCGGGCCTCAGGGTGGCCCCAGGGTGGCCCAAGGGTGGCCTCAGGGTGGAAGTGTGACTCACGGCCCACAAGAAAGGAGAGGCCTACCAGGCTGCTACTAAGGAAAACCTCATGGCTCTTCGGGGGGGCCCAGGGCCTGACTCCCTCCTGCCTGGGGCTCCCCAAGGGACCCTTAGGGACCCTGTCCTGGGGCCGTCTTGCACAAATGTCCTCTGAGAAATTAATAATAATCCCCATAAGAGGCGGATCTGCAAAGTCGGCACAGAACCATGGAGCTTTGGGCCCGAAAACACCCAGAAAGTTTGCGTGAGGGCTTCAGAGCTCAGAGCAAATGGGGTCAGGATCCAGAGTTGGGTCGCCCACTGGCCAGGCCAGCCCTCAACACCCCCGCCCCCGGCTCGGCTTCTCCCAGGACTGACTGCACCTTTCGGGCAGGCCCCGTGCTCCCCGACAACCCCTGGCTGGCGTCTCCCCACCCGCTCCGACCCGGGCCCTCCATGAACCGCCGGCCCGCCTGGGGCCTGTGAGGGACGGAGGCCGCGTCTTTATCCCACAGCGGGATGTGCACAGAATGCCAGCGGCTTGCCTGCCTGTTAGCAGCACGGCGGGGGCTCCCGGAGAAAATGAAGAACAGCGTCATGCCCTCGATCTGCACGTGCTACTTGTGTTTGTGTCACCAGAGGTGGATTATCCGCACCAATTGGGGGATTGAAACCAGCAGACCCAACCAGGGGGGGTGGAGGGGGACAGGAAAGTTGCAAAGCATGCCCCACGGTCCTTGATGCACCGGAAAGCTGCTTGGAGGCAGGAAGAAAAGGGGTTGGGACCCAGGAGGCGCCTGTGCCCAGCGAGGCGAACGGAGGGAGGCCTGCTGCCCCCGACGACAGTGGCCGTTCTCTGATCCCGGGCAAGCGGCCGCGTGGGTGATGAGGGCGGGAGCACTTGGCCACCGCATGGAAGGCTTTCATCGCCCACAGTGAGAGCACCGGACATTTATATGGTGCTCACCATGTGCCAGACTCGATTTTATAATAATTCACTACATTCGGATGCTCTTAATCTAAGACACGTCTGTGGGGACACACGAACACATCCTGAAGCGTATACGGCAACTTCTAAATTCTATTGCTCTTTCCATTTTCAAGAGACACAGAGAGGCTGAGCGACCTGCCCAAGCACCCACAGGTGGGTCTCGGCTGCTGAAGGCTCTGCTCGCCTGGCCTGGCCCACATGAAGCCCCTCAGAACCTGGCCAGGCGCTCACGTCACGTCCCCTCTTGGGCTTCCCACGTGGCACCACGCTGAACGTGTCCCATCCTCTCGGTGGGCCTTTCACAACCATCCGCACACGCTGTTGTTCGTCTCCCTGGGTGAACACCTTCCCCGACCCAACCTGGCCAATTCCTACTCATCTTTTGGGACCTGCCTCAAAAGACCTCTCCTCTGAGAAGCCTCTGCCAGCTCCACAGACTCACAGGCCTCTGGGCTCCTTTCTTCTGGGACAGCGTTGACGTCTCTGCTGATAAGTCTGTCCCTCCCACTTGACTCTGAGTTCTTTGATGAAAAGACAACATCTGGGGCATCTGGGGGGCTCAGCGGTTGAGCATCTGCCCTCGGCCCAGGGCGTGACCCTGGGTCCCAAGATCAAGTCCTGCGTCGGGCTCCCCACAGGGAGCATGCTTCTCCCTCTGCCTGTGTCTCTGCCTCTCTCTCTCTCTCTCTCTGTGTCTCTCATGAATAAATAAATAAAATCTTTAGAAATAAAAAGAAAGAAAAGACAATATCCCATGCAAGTCTGCATTCCCAACCCCTAACAAAAGCACCTAAAATACAGTAAGTGCCAAACAGCAAGTAACTGTTGGATGGATGGATGGATGGATGGATGGATGAATGGATGGATGATGCAAATATATGTAACAGGTGTATGGAATTTCTTCACCAAATGACTAGAATACAACATCCCAGGCTGTGTTCCATTCCACAAGGGGAGCGGTTTCAAATGTATTTTGGAAGTAGAGATGATGTAAATTATAACCCTTGAAATACTACAGATGGAGATAAATGCTTTGGATAGACCGCAGGTTGGGGCGGGGGGTGGTGGAGGCCACCAGGCAACCGGTTCATGCATGTGCACAGACTCCAGAATCTCGATATATCAAACGGCAAAGCCAGGGGGTGGGTGACCTTCCCCATCTGTGGCCACATTTCAGGCCTGGAGCCAAGCCTGCCCTGCCCTCCGCTCCTCTGCCCACAAGCTGTGCCATCCGTGCAGGGCCACCTGCCCCCGGCAAACCTGTGTGCAGCGGTCGGTCAAGGCAGGGGAGGCCAAAAGGTTTGCTCACTCAAGTGGTGATAAAGAGGACCCTGCGCTTATTTAGATTATCCCAGACCTGATCAACAACAAAAAACTCAGCTTTCCAAGAGAGGGGGAAAAAAAAAACCCACACCTTCTGCAGTGTTTTCCTGCTATAAGTTACTCTGCTCCGGTCACTCCTGAAACCCCCCATTCTGAATTTGCAAACACCTGACTTTTGCACTCAAGGCTGTTATGGCAGTCTGCTCTGGTTTTCAAATTCCACTATGGGAATGAACACGCCCAGACCCTAAACCACTTCAGCACATCTGATGGCAAGAGTGTCTCGGGTTGTGCACCCTGAGAAGGATTTACATTCACGTGCAAACATGTAGGAGAAAGTGACTTCCTTTGCTAAGGACCAGAGGGGGGAAGTCACTTAATCATCTCCTCTTCTTTCCTAAGAGCAAAGCCACCCGTGAAACCCTCACAATTTGTCTATGAGGTTGTACCCACGCAACTGGCGTGTCTTCCTTAAACGCTGGGCACTTGCAGCGGGAGACTCTGGGTGGCCTGGCAGTTGACGCAGGCGGTGCTTCAGACTGATGCTAAGGGCCCAGGAGCGAGGGCGCCAGTCAACTACCAGGCTCCCCGACAGGCGTCCTCCTTCCTCAATGCCTTTTTTCCCCTTTTAAGGTCATTCGTTCTAAAGTGATCGTCTTTTAATTAATTAATTAATTAATTTAATTAAAACATAAAGTGATCGTCTTTATTTAGACAAACATTCATGCTTCCCTTTCACCGAGGCATCTTACACTGAATGGTTTTAGGTCTGATGGGCCGGAGGCGCTCAATCAGAAATAGACACCGATAAAATCCTCCAAAACTCCCCAAATGAGCAAAATGTAATGCAGCATCCAGGAGTTACAAATCACTCAGAAAAGCCCAAATTTTTAGAATGGCTATTGGATGGAATTTTACATCTCATGCAAGAAAGTTTTCAAATGGAAACATCTTTCTTCTGTGGGTGCCACGAAGCAGCTGTTCATGTGACGAGAAGGCAATTGAGAAGAGTGATGTGAAGCTTTAATTAAAGCCCGTCTGCTGTTTCGCTGTTTCAGACCATTAAACACAGTTTGCATTATTAACATAATACTTGGAAATGTAATTGCCTTCAGGTTTTGTTTGTGCAGACGCAAGCCTGCCGCTTCCCTACCCCGGCTTCTTTTTGTCTGGATATTCTCTGATCAGTCTCAACTTGGAATCAAAAGGAAAAAGTTCAGATGCACAAACCACTAAGGAAGCTGGTGATCACTGAATGCATGGAATGAGGCAGGTGAGGGGCTCGCCTTGCCCCATAAGTATAACGACACCTCATGAGGATCTGACCCAGCAAGGAATTCTCATCTCAGTTAAGTGCTTAGGGAAATATAAAGAAGGAGTTGACCAGACGCGTCTGGCCGTACTCTTCCTCTGCCGGTCCTCTAGCAAGGAGAGAATACATGTCAGCAAGTTAAATGCTCTGAGAAGTCCTCAAGTTTGTTTAAATCAGCTTAATGTGTGACTTGGTATTTCTGAACCTTTTGACTATGGAGAGCTTCTGTTCCTCACATATGATCACAGAGCCAGTGTCACCAAAGACACAACCAAGTAAAGGCAAGGTCAAGGCGTTAAATGAAAAAAAAAAAAAAAAAAAAAAAAAACCATGAGAACCAGAAAAAAGTGGGTAAACAGTCATTGAATACTTTTACATCAGATTTCTGATCAATAAAACAGACACAAAGATGAAAAAATGGGGCATCTAGATAGCTCAGTGGGTTAAGCATCCGACTCTGGGTTTTGGCTCAGAGAGTGACCTCAGAGCTGTGATGGAGCCCCACATAGGGCTCGGTGATGGGTGGGGAGACCACTCGAGGGTCCTCTGCATCCCCCTCCGCCCCACCCTGCCTGTCTGTGCTCTCTCTCTCTCAAATAAATAAATCTTTAAAAAAAACACACAAAGAAAAAGACTAATATTTAACTACATAAGCATCAGCATACCCGTACACCCTAAGACTTTATTTTTTTAAGATTTATTTATTTATTTGAGAGAGAGAGAGAGCATGAGGGGGGAGGAGCACAGGGAGACGGAGGGAGAAAACTCCAGCAGACCCCACTGAGCAGGGAGCCTGATGCGAGGCTCGGTCCCAGGACCCTGAGATCACGACCTGAGCCAAAACCAAGAGTCAGACACTTAACCAACTGAGCCACCCAGCGACACCCCCCCAAGATTTTATGCAAAAGTAAGTGAATACTGGTACAATTTGACAGTCAATACCCTTAAATATAGAAAAAGCATTAAAAACCAGTAAGGTACACATACTAGCAAAAATTAAAAAGAGCATCAAATTCACAGAACGAGTAATATAAATGGCCAATAAACATGAGAAGGCTTAAAAAAAATAAAAAATAAATAATAAAAAAAAAACATGAGAAGACTCAGGCGTACTGACAGTCACCGAATGCAGCCTAAATAATAAGATGCCATCATTCTTTTGTCCAACTGGCAGCAGGTGTATTAAATATGGTGCCTCATGCCGAAGTCCAGAGACTGGGGAACACCCTCGCCTCCCCTCAGCATAAACCGAACAACTTGTCTGAAAAGCCATCGTTTGCCACATCTTTCTCACATTGGTTCCATTTCTAGGAGCTTATTAAATAGGTTTATGTGTATACAGTTTATCACATTACTTATTGCAATGGAAAGTATACGCATCTAAATATCTGACATTAGAAAGACACTATTAAATAAAAGAACTAATACAATGGGAAACATTCCATGATGCTCTGAAAAGAGTTCCCCACATCGTATGAAAATAGTTACAAAAAAGAAAAAGAAAATAGTTACAGTATAATCGTCAATGAAAAAAAGCAGAATCATACTGATTCTATCCCCACTGCACTTCAATAATCCTAAACATATATGAACAGATCAAAGACTGAGGGTGATATCTCAACACAGGAATAGTTCTCTCTGGATAGCAGGTCACATGATTTTGATAAATTCTCTCCAGTAAGAAGAAAAGAATGGTCAGTGCTGCCAAGTACAGAGCTGACTCAATTTTTGTTAATTATCTAAGAATTACCTCTAATTAGCACATTATTTAATTATAACCAGGTGCTAGGAAAGTGGTTTTAGATCCTGTTAAAGTTTTGTTGTTGGTTTTTTTTAACTTTGTATCTCTATTTTTATCCTTGAACTAAAAGAGGTTTTTTTTAAAAAAAATATATTTTGGGTGAAGACCAACTGCACCCTGGTCTGTATGTACGTACGACCACAAAGATAAACTATTAGTGGTCATCTGTCATTGTGACTCCTTGCTGAGGAGAAGATTTGGAACAGAAAAACAGACAACTCAACTTCAGGTCATGCACATTCTTTCAAATGACTTAGAGGAGGGTATGTTGCACCGTCCCTTGGCTTTGCCTTCTCGGGGATGCAGAGGGAAGAGGACTCCCACCACCCCTTGGCTTCGCCTTCTCAGGGATGCGGAAGGAAGAGGAATCCTACCACCCCTTGGCTTCACCTTCTCAGGGATGCAGAGGGAAGAGGACTCCTACCGCCTGGAACAATTTCGGAGGGGGCGCTGCTGGGGCAGCCAGAACTCAGGTGGCGCTCGGCTACTAACTCACCCGGGGCCCCTCAGACGTGCCTTCTCAGCGCTGGTGCAGGGCTCGGGTCCAGCAGCTCACTACTGGGTGTCAACGATCACATGCACGACTAGAGAACTGAAGGCCAACAACCGTCTAAGGAACACAGATATGGACCCACTAAAAACAGACACTAAGATTGGGAGGCGTCCTCGTTTTCAGGCACGAAATTCATGCTCCTATGTCACCGCTGCTCCCCTGGGATAACTTTCCTAAAAGACAGAAATCTTGATTCTTTCAGGGCCTTTAAAGGAACACATGATGTAATCCCAGCGTCTAGCACTGACTTTCTCCACACCTACCGCTAACCTTAAACCCCGAGGACAACTGTGTTCTACGTGATTCTCAGACCCACTGCGTCATTTTTGGAGGGTCAAGTTCATGGATCTCGTTCTAACATGGTGGGCAGGCCCCTCCCACTTCACGTGCAGATCCTTAAGGTAAAGGACCATCGTCCACATTACAAAAGGACCCTCTGTTTACCAAAGGGATCAATGCAAGAAGGTTCCTCTGGAGGAAGAGCTCTTGCATCCAGAGTTTCCGTCCAGAACAAGGTAGCAGGCCTCCAGGGCCTCAGTACCGAAGTGGGACTTCTGTGGACTGTGCACGTCTCATTATAATGAGCGAAGCCGCTCAGCCAGGACTCCATAAATCAGGGCAAGGTGAACGAGGCTCGGCCAAGGAGACCCTGCAGAAGGATAAGCAGGAAGGACAGCATAAGAAGCTTCGAAGCTTCCGAAAGTTCTGAAATGAGGGCCCTGGGAAATGTTGATCTTCAAATACCCGGTGGAACAACAAAACGTCAGCGCAATTCCAAGGCTTGTTGGCCCTGCACGGATACGAAGGATGCTGCCCAGAGACGCTGGTTGTCAGCAGCCCCGCCTGGCAGGAGGCCTCCATACATGCCTGTGGGATGACATCATTAGCAGATGATGTCAAGTGACACACCAGATTAACCTGCAGTGAATTGACCCCTCTCTGTCACCTCTGCAAATGGGGCAGCAGGTGAAGGGGATCACGGGGATTAGGAATTCTGTGCAATCCTCTAATACAAACAAAACACCCAACCCCAACCGCTGGCCAGGTGATCATGGATTTTTCTCCATGGTGCCATGAAAGAGTCACCAGCGCTGGGCAGCAGTTGGGACTGCCCTAGTTAGCGTCTGACTACCAACAGCTCGCAGCTGACCTGCCACCTCAATCCCTCGACGGGAAGCTGGGCCTGTGGCAACACCCTGACCGCCCATCCCAGCTCCACTGCCCCCCACAACCAGATGGGACCAAGAGCTCCTCCCCAAAGGGGGTCCCACCTGCTGGCATGTCTGTCCTTCCGGATGGAAGGACTCTGACCCATGGGGTTGGACTCTCGCCCCTGCCCCTCGGAGATGCAGAAATGCTGCAAACAGCAATCGGCAGCCACTTCCAGTTCCACGAACTTCTAGAGGAGGGATCTGCGGCCTGTGCAGAGGTCGTTGTCCTGGTCCCTAAGCCGCGGGGCACATCACAGTCCAGATCCGGGCACCGGCCTCTCCCGGCTCCGTAGCCAAGTCTCCAGCACTTCACGACGGGGCTCGGGGAGCAGTGGGTAGGAGAGCGCAGCTAACCCCAAGCCCAGCTGGAGCTGTAGCTGGTGCCTCAGGCCTCCAAGCCCTTGGTCGGGGCAGCCCAGCAAGCAGCCTGTCCGGTGCCAGCCACCCACCCCGGGCCCGGGCCGCCAGCCGTGCACCTGCCACCGCTGCTCACCTGTTTGCCTTGGGCCTAGGCTGCCAGTGGGCATCTGCCACTGCTCACCCGCCCATCCTGGACCTCCACCGGCACCCATCAGGAGAGGCAGGAGGAGGCCTGTGCCCGTGGGTCAGGCCAGAAGAAAGGGCCCCAGGACTGGCCTCTGGGGGCAGCAGGGCTGGTGCTTGGGCTGTCTTCACTCAGAGCGTGACCCCTCGTTGCCTCATGGGGCTGCGGCTCTGGAACCAGTTGTGCCCCCGACCCCCAGCCACCACTCCCGGGGCCACGACGGGGCACACGGAGTACGCATGTGGCGACCGCCCAGGCCTCCGCAGGCGCCCCGCTGCCTCAGCCGTAGCCTGGAGCCTCAGCTGTGTGGGACGTGGGGCCCGACGAGCCCTGGCCCAGGGTCAACCCCTGCCTTGGGGCATGCCAGAGACATGCGGGGAGAGACCGGAGGGCAAGGTCCACGAGGGGACAAGTGGCTTAGGAAGGCGAGCGGGCCAGGTGGGCACAGGTGGGGGGAAGTAACCGCGGGGGGAGCGAAAGGATGAAGAGCCACCAGCAAGGTGCTGCTCCGGGTGGGGGGGCAGGAGGAGGGCCCACAGGTCGGGCTTGCGGACCAAGGCTGGTCACTGGGCCTCCTGGAGGACAGCGCGGGCGACCGGGGCTCAGGCGGTGAGGCGGCACCCTGGGTCCCGCCATCGTCCCGGGGGGAGCTCAGCAGCGCCCTGTCCCCGGCTCTCCCCGCCCCACCCCTGCCCACCTCCGTGTCTCAGACAAGCCAGGGAGCCACTCCCCCAGCCACCCGAGGGCGTCACTGCTGGGGCTGCTGCCGGGCACGGCCAAAGCAGGTGCCTGGGGCCTCCCGCTGGGGCCTCACGCCCCGGCCCAGCCTCCGGGGTGTCGGAACCTATGAACACACTGTTTCTACTTAAAGTCTGGGAATGAGCACGTCCTTGTTCTCCAGACAGCGACATAGTCATGGGCCCGCGGGTCGCACTTTGGGGACTCAGAGCCGAGAAAGGGGTGGGCGGTGCTGTGGGGGGGAGCCGCCGACCGGGGACAGGTGCGGGGCTCAGGTCCAGCTGCCTGGGGCACAGCAGCAGGTGCAGGGGGGCCGCGGGGACAGGTGCGGGGCTCTTGGGGGGTGAGGTACAGCACGCCCGGTGCTGGCCCCCGCGGAGATGCTCGGCCTGACCCTTGAGGGGCCCATGGAGGACACGGGGCAGGTGAGGACACGGGCGGCTGCCATCACAGGGTCCCGGCGCTCTTCTCGAGGCCCCTTCCGCTTCCTCCCCACGCACCCCAACTTTATAAGGGAAGAAAGTGACGAGGTTATTTCAAAGCCCAGTTTTCTTCAGAAATAGCTGTATACCTTAGGCTTTCTCTTGGTAATGCGTGGGGAGCTGCTCACCAGTGGGACCTCCAGCAGGGCCGGCTCTTACTTTCTAGTGCCACCAAGTGGCCAAGCTGGACCCTGACGCTTCCCCCAGACACGCCCCGGTCGGTGCCGCAGGGACCTGCCACGGACACCTGCCGTGGACACCTGCCTCGGACACCTGCTGTGGACACCTGCCTCCGACACCTGCGCGGGGACCTGCCTCGGACACCTGCCGTGGACACCTGCTGTGGACACCTGCAGCGGACACCTGCTGCAGGCCCCTCCAGCCAGTGGCTAACACTGGACTGAGCAGAGGTGCAGAAGTCACCAGAGGCTCCGAGGGAGGGAGGGAGAGAGGAGGGGGAGGGAGGAAGGGGGGAAGGAGGGGGAAGGGGAGGGAGGGGGGAAGGTGGAGGGAGGAAGGAGGGGAAGGGAGGGAGGAGGGGAAGGGAGGGAGGAGGGGAAGGGAGGGAGGAGGGGAAGGGAGGGAGGAAGGAGGAACCTTCTGGAGAGGAAGAGGTGGGGACAGGATTGGAGCTGGGTGGCTTCCCTCAGCCTCCACTGCCTGGGGAGCAGGTGCGCCCGTTGGGGGGTCACCCCCTGCCTTGGGGCTCTGTGAGGGCTCAATGGTCAAGGGCTAATAATAGTATAGGGCCGGAATCAAGCCCCAGGCTGGATCTAGCTGTCTAACCTCTAAAATTTCATGCCCCAAATTGCAGTTTCATCACTGACAGTCTTCGTAGTCAAATTTTAAAAGGGCAGAAACGCAATTTCACAGACTCGCACTTGTCGGCGCCCTGGGCCGCCCCACAGCAGCCACCGCGGCTCTTGGCAGCTCCTCTAATGATCCTTTTAGCCCCTCCATGCACATGTGACTAGAATTCAGGAAAGTTACTTTTGGAAACACATTTTCTATAAGGAACGTAGATTCACAGATTTGAAAAACCCAAAAAAATCCTCCAACTTTAATTACTGAAAATAATCGGTGGTTGGCACTCCAAGGCAATCAACTGACCAATCTTTCGTTTCAAGTTCCAGCCTCTGTAGAATGAAGATTATAAGAAACTACCATCTTAAAATGTTTTTTGATAAACTCTATTTTTTTAAGGCCTGATTAGTAAAAATCGTGTGTGCTTGAGGGGCTTATCACCCCCCCGCACACATATCTTTTTCTTCCCACTTTGAAAATTCTTTATTCTGTCTAGACCAAGCGTCCTCAATGCTGTTGTACATGACTTTGGAGTTTTTAATTCCTCCTTGTAGAATTTTGAGGTGACAATATTGACACTCTGCTTTTTAAAATTCTTCCCAACAAAATCTATGGATTTTTTTTTGAGTCTTTTCTTTAAAAGACTCAATGCCTGAGTAGAATTAAATGACCAAATATCAAATATACTTCCTAAAGATTGTATTTTAAAAACATGAACGGCAGTGCAGTAAACAAATCGTTGAAGAGTAGAATTATGATGTAACCTAATTTCTTTATTCCATCTTGTGTTATTATTTAAAGTTTTATAAAGCTTTTGACTCAAAATGTAAATAATGGTCCTTCTAAAGCCATCTAGCTAACGAGTCTCGTGCATCCATATTAACCATCAATCCAGCCCCCTATTCCCGTGGCCATTCTGAGGCTCCTAGTAACTCCTGGGATGCATGAAGCTAACACCTCTACCACCCGAAGCATTTCAGTCCTGCCGTCATAAGTATTTCTGTATCTACCTCAACCAACAGAGTTTAAAGATCCGGCTGATGAAGAAATTTGCATTTCAAGCTACGTTTGGAATGCTTCCTGTGTCTAAAGGTGAGTATTCAGATTTTGGCAAGAAACTGAAACGACAAGTCTTGGTCACACCACTGATGCTGATACCCTGAGGAGATGCAAGAAACGTGCACGATGAGAATTAATCGATCGAACGTTCAAGGATGCCACAGGTAACAACGAGGCGGCAGTTGGCTCCTCGGCCTTCTGGAGGCCAAAGCCAACTTGAACGACAGAGCCAGACCGTGCCCAAGGCCCGACACCCACGGCCTCACAGACACGCGCCACTGAGCGAGGCCTGTCCTCTGCTCCGACGCCAGCCCTCGCTCCTTCACCCGGACAGAGCCCCGCACCCCGAAGTCCTGAGAACAGATGGCAGAGCCTGGAAGCTAGTTCTAGCAGGCTCCGCCAACCCACTGCACCGCTTGAGGTTTTGCCCCTGGAGTCCGGGTCCTACTAAGAGGGCAGGAACAGGAGGGCCAGCTGCGGGGTGCAGAGGGAGTGGCCCCGACACCCCCGGCACAGGTGCCACCGCAAGCCGTGGTGCTCGGTGGCCGCCAGCAGGGGCCCCAGTGGCCCTCACCTGCTTGAAGCTGCGGCAAGGACTTGCTCAGTCTTCATGCGATGCTTCCTTTATCCTGACTTTTCCCGACCTAGGATTCCGGATTTCCCAACGTTTCTGGAAAGTACTCAATCCTGTTGCAATAAATTACTCTTCTACTTACGTCGAGCAGAGTCCTTTTCTGTTGACCGTGGCTGAGGCTTACAGAGAAAGTAGTGGTAAGCAGCGGGGGGCCAGGGCCCCGGGGTGGCATGTGCAGGGGGTGGGCGGCGAGGCCGGGCCCTCCTTGCGGGTTGAGTGGCCACGCAGACCCAGCCTCGCCACAGCACTGCCCCCCGGAGTGAAGCTTGCAGACTGGGGCTCCCGACGGGGACGATTGTTAGCTGCTGCCCACGGTGTCTCAGGATAGGGACCACGTGTCTGCAAGGGCTCTCATACCGGGAAAGATTCAGGATGTCGGACGGTGTTAGCTACGCGTTACGCGTTACGGAGCTCAGTGAGGTATATTGAAAACAATAGACAAATTTACATCCCAAGTGGCTGGTTTGGTTTTTCTCAGAACCCTGACCCCTAAAGTGGCTATTTTAATAGCAGAGAAGAAAAAAATAAAATAAAATAAAATAAAAGCAGAGAAGAAAAGGAAGTATGGCTTTGCTCTATGACAAGGTGAAGGGGAGTAAGAGGTACAAACCTCCAGTTATAAAATAAATAAGTCACAGGAATGAAAAGCACGGTATAGGGAATATAATCAGTATAATGTAGTGACCGTGGTGACAGATGGTGACTACACTCTCACGGTGAGCGTCATAGCGCATCTGAGCGTCGAATCGCTATGTTGTGCGCCTGACACTAGTACATGTCAAGCATAAATTTTTTTTAAAAAAGAGTTCTTTCTACCTGTGGCCTGCAAGCTAAAATGACTGCCAATCTGATAATTTATTGCCTTGCAAGATTGTAAAATTAAAATTCTTTACTCCAAACTAGTTTTCCAACTGAGGCAGAGACTAGAACCTAGGTAGGAAAATAGATTGGAAAAAAAAAAAAAAGAAAAATAGATTGGAGCAGAAGATAGGCTGGACCACCTGGGCCTTGCCTGGGAACCTACAGGAAGCCTCATCTACGGGTCTAAGCATTAAATATGCTCGGTGTGAAGAAGCAGTGGAATGAAAGCAGCCTGGGTTTAGATCAGATTGTAGCTTTGAAATATCCTTTACACTGGATGCGAGGGATCCGGCAAAGCACAGAGGCAGACCGCAAGCAGACAGAAAGGCCAGGCCACAGAGGTGATGCCGGGTAAGATCTCCAGCTGTGGTTTCTACTCCATGGAATCGACCAGAAGCAAGTAAGTGACATACCCGCTCAGTTTCTAAAGCCTCTGTTGGCTCTGATTCCAGCAACATCCTGTGATCACTTAACCCTTCAAAGCAATCGCAAGCTGTCGGGATTTGTGCCTACAGTCGATAAACTACTGAAGCTTTGCACCTCGCAGAGAGGGCTTTCCCCTTCCTAATGCCCATCGCAGACGTGCCCACAGAGAGCCATGCACAGAACGCTTATTGGTAGTGCAGAACCAGGGAGCCGAGCCGCTGCCAGGGCACGGGGTGTGCATTCTCCCACCAACATGTGCTTTGAACCAACGACCACTAGGTGCTATTTCCATTCTCCCCTCTCCCAAGTGATTATTGACTATAGTTTTCATTTTCCACCATTGCATATGAGATAATGTTGCGGACATGGCGAGTGACTTCACTTTCAACTGGAGATTTCTGGACCACGAGGAAGCTAGTACTGAGAGATATTGAACTCTGAGCCTGATGCAGAATCTGACCGAAGCTTTAGGTCTGGACCCTTTGGGAAGGAGTGACTGCACTTCATGTACATTCACTCTTTTTTTTTTTAAGATTTTATTTATTTATTCATGAGAGACACAGAGAGAAAGAGAGGCAGAGACACAGGCAGAGGGAGAAGCAGGTTCTATGCAGGGAGCTCGACATGGGACTCGATCCCTGGTCTCCAGGACCAGGCCCTGGGCTGAAGGCAGACGCCAAACCGCTGTGCCACCAGGGCCACCCCATTCACCCTTTTGACAATGGACTCGTGCGAAGAAGGATGTTGTTAGGAGCTAGCCAGAGGAGTGTGGGGGCACATCGTTATTTGTGTGTTTGGTATCTAATCCTTCCATGACATTTCCTAATAGAGTCAAAATTTAGCCCAGATATTTAGTTCTCCAAGCAACCCAAGCACATTTGAATTGATCTTAACCAATCCATATTATCAAATTCTCCCATCATTCTCCCATCAAATATGGTTATTGGTTTGAGGATGTGTACATGTCCTAAGTAGGCCAATTAACTTAAGAGAAGGTCTTTATAACCCATAGCATGGGAGAGGTTCTTTCTCACAGCCCCCCTTCCCATACTCCTCATTCCCTCCACCACACTCCTTGAGTTAGGAACTATATCGTAACCTTGAGAGAAGCCCACTTATGAACACATGGAGAAAGACAGAATGGAGAAAAGGGCAGAGAAATTGAGGCAGAGCCATGATCATACTGTACCTGAGACCTACATTATCTCTGGACTTCTTGTTACTTGAAATAATAAATTTCCTTTTAATCAATTTCCTTTCGATTCGGGCTTCTGCTCATTTTCTGCCCAAAGCATCCTGATACACCAACCAAGTGGAAAGTGAAAGTTTTCAGCTGGAACTCATTTGTCACAAAACCTGAGATGAGAGTATTAAACCAGGATGTGAGGACACCTGGCTCCTACACTAGGAGTTATCCCAAAAAGCTGAAGCAAGTCATTAGGTAGTTCATAGACAAATAACTTTAGGGCAATAGTTTTATATTTCTCCTATATTTATTTTATACGTAGAAAATGTTATTGCTTCTCCATACATAATGTGGCCATGGAGTTTAGTTTTTAAATGATTGCATCTTTGTAAAAAGGAACCGATTTAAAGACAAACATTAGCTATTACAAGTTGTATTAGCTTCCTAGGGTCTCTGTAACAAAGTTATCATGAGCCAAGTAGTCAAAACAACAGAAATTTATTCTTTCACAGTTCTGAAGGCCAGAAGTCCAAAATCAAGATGGTGGCAGGGCTGTGCTCCCTCTGAAATGTCTAGAGGAGGATCCTTCCCTGACTCTTTCAGCTTCTAATGGTGGCCAGAACCCTTGGTGTTCCTTGGCTTAGAGAGTCCTCCCTCCCATCTCTGCCTCCATCCTCACGTGCCCTTCTCCTCTCTATGTGTCTGTGTCCATATTTCTGCCTTATTGTAAGGACTTCAGTCATTGGATTTGGGCTCACCTTGATCCAGTATGACCTTATCCTCACTTGATTCTATCTGCAACTTCCAAATAGGTCAAGTTCATAGTTACTGGAGGGTAGGTTGTCATGTAGAGGCCATCTATTTGGGGAAGCATTTTTCTGAGCATCCAGCCCTGTTCTGAACATCGATGTCTTCAAGTGGAACATAATCCCATTATCTCTGTCTAAAATTAACCATCATTGTACTCTGACAGGCCTCCCTTTACTCTGGGCACTATGTCCCAGTAACGGGCAGCCCTAGCCACTGATTTTCTTAGTCCTTGGGTGTCCCTCCTCACAGGGAAACAAAGGGCTTATAATTCAAGACCTAAATCAATTATAGAAAGTAATTATTACATGCTGTACCTCAAAGAGCTTGATCTACAATTAATTACATGGCAAAAGTGGGGGAGGTATAGTTAGGAAGAGTAATTTTTCATTTGGAAGGCCACAGTTGGAATGGTCACTATTTAAAATTAAGGAAGACAGTCTAGGGAGAAAAAAGAATAATGAATCTTTTAAATCGTTTCGTGAAATCTTGGAAACTTTAAATATTAGGAAGGTGTTCCTGTCCCATTTGTTTAAGTAATAAAGTGTGAAGAAATGTTAAATCTGATTAGCTACGCCTGTCTAGCATTAATCAACGGTCTGAAAGGAAAGAAAAAAAAATATTCAAAACTTCAATCACTGTTCTTTCCTGTGTATAATCAATTAAGAAAAATATTCTCCAAGGCTGTTCAGAAAACAGTGGTGTTCAGGTACTCTGAAAAATCACTCAGGGACCCATGGGCCAGTGACCAAGACAAATGCATTTTCTGAGTATTGTCAGAAGCTGTTTTCTCCTCACAATGTAAGTTCAGATGCTTCTTGGCTGTTTGTGAACCGCCTGGTGTTCACAGACCAATGCAGGGATTCAGAAAGCTGTTTCCATGGTGACGAGACTTTCCTCCCGCAACCACCCCTCCCCCAACCCACGTTTCTCCACTGTCAGGAGTTTGCGCAGGATTCCCGGGAAAGGCAGGGCCGGATATACAGCGAGCATGTTGTGGTTTTTCCATGCGCAGGTACTGTGTGTCTGTAGTCATGGATGAGCCCTCTCTGCCCCCGTTTGGACATGGTCACAAACCCACCAGAATCCATCCAAGTCTTCCACACTTGAAATCACTCCATCAATAGCATCATATTTAACATCTCAGTATATTAACAGATACTGCTCTCTGTGGGGTGGGGGGGAAGGGGGCAGCTACAGCCCAAAGGCCAAATCCATCCTGCCACACATTTGTAAGTAAAGCGTCACCGGGAGATGCCACACTTAGTCGTTTGCACAGCGTCCCGGCTGCCCTCATGTTCCAGTGGCAGGGGTGACTAGTTGACAGAAGTGACAGACACAGTGTGGTCCATGAGCCATTTCTTTCTCTCTGGCCCTTTACAGAAAAAGCTTTGTCGATTCCTGCCCTAGAGGATGTGGAGTCAAGATCTGCTAAGGAAGACGGCAAAATATGGAAGTAGGTACCCTGAATTCTCAGATCTTAAATAGGGAGAATTCAACGAGTGATACTAGGAATTCCCACGTACCACTGAGGACAGAGTGGGCTGAAGAGAATCTCTAGGAAAGGTAAGACTCAAAGATAGGAAGCTTTGGGGTATACAAGCCCAGGGCCAGGGGAAGAGGCCTTCCAGGCAGAAGATGGGGAAGAAAATGCTATCCAGCATCCGGATCCATGGAAAACCCATTAACGCTGGAGAGAACCATGCAGACACGAGGTGCTGCTCTCAGGGTGCGCGCGAGTCCCTAACAGCAGGAAGGGGGACGGTGGGGGTGGCGGGCAGTGAGGCTGGGCCACCCATACACACGCTCTTGAAGTCAAGCAAAGAAAATGACCTTCGTCTGCAGGGAATGAGGACTCAGCAAACTGGAAAGAGGTGTGATGAAATCTTTGTTAAAAGCAAATTCATGTATACAATGGAATGTTCCTCAGCCATTAGAAATGACAAATATCCACCATTTGCTTCTACATGGATGGAACTGGAGGGTATGATGCTGAGTGAAGTAAGTCAATCAGAGAAGGACAAACATTATATGGTCTCATTCATTTGGGGAATATAAAAAATAGTGAAAGGGAATAAAGGGGAAAGGAGAAAAAATGAGTTGGAAATATCAGAAAGGGAGACAGAACATGAAGACTCCTAACTCTGGGAAACGAACTGGGGTGGTGGAAGGGGAGGAGGGCGGGGGGTGGGGGTGACTGGATGACGGGCACTGAGGTGGGCACTTGACGGGATGAGCACTGGGTGTTATTGTATATGTTGGCAAATTGAACACCAATAAAAATAAATTTATTATTAAAAAAAGAAAAATAAATTTTAAAAAGAATAAAAAAAAGCAAATTCAGAAAATCTAATTAATGGAGGTTGAACTACAGAGAAAGGAAGCAGAAAAAGAGGGACCGGGTCACTGTTCGTCATCTGTGTGGTGCTTAGCATGTTCCAGCCACTGCTGTAAGCACTTCACGCGTGTGAACTCGTTTGCTGCTCCTAACAACCTCATGAAGTGAGCACTGGCATGATCGCCACCTTACAGATGACAAATCTACAGCGTAGAGAGGTCAAAGAACTTGCTTGAGGTCCGACAGGTGGAAATTTGCAGAGCCGGGATCTGAATCCAGATACTGTGGCTCCAGGGTCCAGCCTCTGCTGTAATGAGTTCTGAGGTTGTTCCAAGAGTGTGAAAGGGAGGAGGCAAGAATTCGCTTGGCCTGGTTGCCATGGCACACACAAGGTACTGCACAGATGTATGTGACGAGGAAATGCTGGATGAAAGGGAAGAAGACAAGGAAAATAACAGGAACAAAGTGTATTTTGGGGGGTGGGGTGGGGATGGGATCACACTCAGAGCCTAATTTAAAAGACAGGAACGGGAAGGAGCCGTCAAAGATCATTCTAACGGTTCTCCGTAGGACGTAAGACGGCAGAAGCATGAGGAAATGCACACACAGACATGCACACAAGATAGAAGGGAAATTCCCCTCTGGGGAGAAGGTGATAAACTCTATTTGAGATTGAACAGGTAATGAATTTGATGAGATGGCCGAGCATCCAAATAGAGAAACCCCGAGTCCGTGAAGGTGCCGGACCAGAACTTGGGAGGGAGCTGGAGCAGAACCCCAAAGTGGCAGCTGGGCTGCGTGGAAGCGATGCGGGGGACAGGCTGGCTTTCTCACGCTGATGAAAAAAGTGGCATGATCTTCACTCATGACGTAGACAATAAATAAAACAGAGAAAACCATTGGACGATGACAAGTCGCAAAATTGGCCTCGTGAAAACAACGTGGGGCTGGCTCTGAGGCAACCGGGCAAGGGGACAATCTGGTATTTCCCGCCTGGCCCGGGCCAGGTGCTGTGACACCGCACTTGCTCGGTGACCACACGGAGTCTGACCGGCGGTATATCTCCCTGGAGCGCGGACGGAGGGAGGTAGAGACCATAAACGACTCATGGAGGGACGCAGGCCGGGAGGGCACAGAGCCAGGACGTCAGCCCGGGGCTGCCCCTCCAAAGCAGGCGCTCCAAGCACCACCTGACCACAGGAGGGCCCTTCCCTGTGTTTCCCAAAGTTCCCTGGGACCCTCAGCACCACCCGATACTACGTGACTCTGAATTAGTCCTTGATCTGTGCGTCCTGCAAAAGGACAAGTCACCAGTAACTGCTTACCAAGCCAGCCCTGCACTGCTCTGACCGGTTGCTGGGGAGAATTTGGGGGAATGTGCTCACGTTCCTGAGCCTGAATCACACCCGGGCTTTCTCCCTACTTGCTCTCATTCCTGGTTTCTGCAAGGGCCGCCCCTCCCTGGGGACAGTGAGAGGCTCTGGGGGCTGGCTCCCAAGTTTTGCCACCCCAAAACGGAGTCCCAGGAATCTCTCTCTTGAAACCTTGGTGTTTAGTATTAAATCATATAATGATTCATTTGGAATAACAAAGGTGAAAGGCATTAGTCTGCTTTTAAATATGAATAAAATAAATACCACCAATAAATAAAATAAAATAATACCACTAAATGCAATGAAGAGTATTTTTAAAAAGGGAAGACGTCTCTTTGGTGTCTCTTTGTCTCTTGATGGACACCATCCTTTTATCGACCTGGTTTGCATCCACATATAAACACAGTTCGTCTTTAAGCTCCATTTTGTAATTTCATGAATTGTCTTCAATACACGTATCCCAAGTCATTCTTAGACCAGGCATCCAGTCTCACGGATGTTGGAACAACTTTCTTCTTCGATACTCTCATCTTGTAATGAAGTCACACAGACTCGTCGTTTATCCCAAATAAATAGATTTCTTCACATAAATACCAATGATGACAGAGCTAAGGAAAGAAGGAAGGAAAACTTATCCTGAGAGCGGGACCGGAAGTCTGAACACCTAGCAGAGAAGAAAATAGAAGTAGTGCGTCTACAGAAATTCATAGCAGCAGTAACAGTACGTAGGTTATTCCTTCTCACAGAAAATGAAGCCACGGAGCAGCAGACTCCAAGCAGGCGGCGCAGTGCTTCACACGCAGAGCAGATCCCCGATTTCTCAGGGAGTCTCACACCTTTGCAGGCTGTGGGCGAGGGTCGGAGCTACGCGAGATTGCAGCAAGCGCCGGGCCTGACATTTCTTGAGTCTAATCAGCCTCCAGAAGACACAGATGTAGCAGAAAGCAAGAGCCTCCCCTACCCCCGTGCTAGGAGATAGGCCCCGGGGAAACCCGCGACACAGCTCCCAGCCCCAGTGGGAAGGCCTGTCCTCCTGACACGTAGGACAGCAGGACATCTCCGACCAGTCACTGAAGCTCTTGCTGTTGATGGGCAGGGGCCCTACCCCAAGTGGGAACTGAGGCTGGGTAGGCTGGGAGGGAGGGTCGTGCAAATGCCAGGAGCCCTCAGAGCAAGGCAGGTGCCTCTGCTGAAAACTCCCCCGATGATGTTCTGGGCTTCAAATCCCTGCCAACTCTAGGATACACACTCCAGTTTCTAGGCCTTTCTTCTCCTTTGAGAAAAAGGGGTAGTGACTTTATAAAGTACAGGCGGCCTCCTTCTTTCTCTAATGGTTGTTTCAGGCCCTAATCTCAGCACCCGCCAGATGCACTTCTACTCATCACGGGAGACAATGCACCCCCACCCCCACCCCCATTCCTGACTGTGGCCTTTCCTGGCAGCATCGCAGCTCTGTCAGCCAGGTTCCCTTGGCATCCTGTCATCTGTCCGTTCTCTCGCTGTGCTGCCCACATCTGCTACCTTGTCTTCCCTCCTGGATGGTGAGCTCCTCGGGCAGGTCACGTCCCCATCACCCACCACAGGGAACGGGGACAGACACATCTCAGGACTCTCCGAGCCCTGGGCCCACCCACCTCCCCTCCTGTGCTGTGTTGAATGGTGTCCCCCCAGTGACTCCTAGGCCCGCGGCCCCCACAGTGCCCTAACTTGGAAATGGGGTCTTTGCAGAGGTGCCGAAAGTAAGAATTGAGTGAGACCCTAAGGGGTTGAGGTGAGCCCTGAATCCAACGACAGTCCCTGGGGCAGAGACGGGAAGGGACAAATAGTCCAAACACACAGGAGAGAAGGCCACGGGGAGACAGAGGTGGGATTGGAGTGAGGCTGCTGCGAGCCCAGGAGCCCAGGGGAGTGGATGGGAAAGGGTCCTCCCTGGGGCCTTCAGAGGCTGCACCCCTGCAGCACCCAGATTTCGGACTTCTGGTCTCCAGAACCATGACAGAATAAATTTCTGTACTTTAAGCCACCAAATCTGAGGTGGCTTGTTACAGGGTGCCCGGGGAGCTGATACACATCCTTCCTCCGGAGACCTGCTTCCCGCAGTCCTGGTGATCTCGGCGCTGGGCAGCCCCAGGGGGCCCAGGATCGCTCTTCCCTGGGAGTCTGGGGGCTTCCAAGGAGAAATGTTCTCCTTCCATTTGCTGCCCAACGGCCATCGCCTCACGGACGCAGTCCCAACGTTCTCTCTAGAATTCTTCTTCTCATGACTCGGGCTCTCATTTTATTTCGCAGCCCTTACCTCTACCCGGCGCTGCATTACTTATGTGCTCATTTCTTCCTCTTGGTCCTCTGACATCCGGCCCAGGAGGGCAGCCCCTTGGGGGTGGGGGGGAGGCACTGACCACTGGGCCTCACCCCGCGGCTGGCCGGCACCCAGCAGCGCCCAGCGGGACTGTGATGCTGACCTAAACAGGGAATCAAGGTGACAGCCGAGGAGCACAAATTCCCAGTTGTGGCCCCTCTTCCCTGCTTCCGTCCCCCCGAGGGCCTGGCCGTTTTCCGCCTCGAGCTTCTCGGGGGCAGTCTGACGAAATGCGTGATCCTGAACCGCTTCTTGTATCAAGAAATCCGAAAAGACAAACCCACCCCGGTGGCCAAGAGCTCTTATAATGGCTCCAGCCCCTCAGAGGAGTAAATAGCAGAATGAAAAGCTGAATGAATGAATCAATGTATAATTTATCTAATTAATTCAGTTTGACGTCCAACAGGATTCATCTTACAAGTAAGTGAGGTGACTTGGGAATTGTAGGATGTACTCCCCTCCTTCAGAATTTATCTTCTTACCACCAACTTGAGTGTCTGAAATTCTATGACTACAGATTTTAGAAACACTCTGTGCAAGTGCAAACATTCCTGGAAGAAGCCAACCTCCACCCAGTGAGTATTTTAACAGATCTTGGAAAGCTGGGCTCTTCTGAATGACGCACGGTCACCTTAAGGAAGGACAACGGGAAGGATCACAGACAGGAGAAATGGCAGGAGAACAAAGATGAGCTGGAGTCAGTTTTCTGGCCTGTGCCCCTGGGGAATTATGGGCTCTACACACACGGAAGACTGACTGCTCTGGTGGCCCGATGAATGGCCGCCCTGGATCTTGTCCGTATACGGTGATTCTGTGACTCCCCCCATCAGGAAGCTGGGTCTTCTCCACACTGCTTGAACCTGAGCTGTCCAGTGACTGGCTTTGGCCAACACAATGCGACAGAGGAACATTGTCCCCGGGCCTCAAGAGGTCCTTCTGCTTCCACTGTTTTATGGAAACCTGACATTCCCATGGAAACAAGCCAGCCCACCCTGCTGAAGAAGGAGACAACTGGCTACCCAACCCACTCTCTTGGCCGGCAGACAGGACCAGCCCCAGCCCCCAGCTGACCTGCCAGCTATCACAGATGCATGATGAAGCCCAGCCAGGCCAACACCAAGCTGACCGTACTCACGAGGCAACAGATGTTTGTTGTTCTAATCCACTGATTTTGGGAGTAGCACACAGCCATGGCTAAATGACAAAATACCAGCTTACCCTGGAAATCCCAAATCAGAGAATGTGCTGCTTTCCAAAGCCATCTGGAAGTCTTAGATTCTCATACCACCTTCTCTGAGAAAATTCATACTGGAAGATTGGGGTTTTCCAGGCTGGACATTTACCTTCTATTTATCCTTCAACAGCACAGTATCACCAAGTGTGATGATGTTTCTAAGGAATCTTCCTTCAGTTTCTCACTTGGAAGTCAGGAATAGAGTCCCCTTTACCACAGACCTGGCCTCACATTTGGAAATCTCAACTTATCCATCTTCTCCACTCACATCGACAATGACTTTTGAACCTGGGACAGAGGACTCAGCTGAGAGACCGTTGTTCTAGAAAAGGGAAGAGTTCTAGGAAAAGGGAAAGAGAAGAGTTCTAGGAAAAGGGGAATAGAGCAGAAGGCAATGAGCAATTGACACCGGGCTGGAGTTGGAGGCAACATTGGGCCTGGAGACAGGACGTGACACAGAATCTCAACAGAAATTGGGGGAACAAAGGAGAGGGAGTTGGTTAGTGATGACTGAATAGTAGCAATGAGATCACCTTTGTCTCCCCTTTTCCTTTGTTTCTTTTGTTACTGTGTCTGAAAGGTAGAAAAGGATAGACAGAAAAGCAATACATCTTCCTTCCCGCCCTTCCCCCTTTGCCTGTGCCTGCTATGAGTTGGGCAGGAGCCCCAGTGCATGTCTGGGTAGAAACAGCTGTCTCTGCCTCCAGCCTCCTCCCTTTGTCCTGTCCTGACCCCTTCTTACCACCACCTACGGTAAGAGGTGAACACGGGGATTATGGGGACATGGCATAGGTGGGATTCCTCTTGACACTTTGATGACCAGCCTGTTGGTCATGGATGAAACTATAGGGAGTCATGCTTCCGTGACTGGACAGAGAGACCCTCACTCTTCCTAACCAACGAGGACTACTATCTCTTAGGGACCCGGTGTGTGTCAGCTGGAGGAGACAGGGCCATGCTCCTTGTGATCAACGGAAGAGAGTTTGTTTTGTTATATTTTAAGGTAAGGAAGGAATCTACAATCATCATCAGGAGCCTGTTCTAATAAATACCCCAGCAGGATAATTTTTATGATAATGTGTGGGGTTGTATTTTCCCTATATTTCACTTTGAGCCTCTCTATAGAGCAGAGGGGCAGGTTTATATTTGTGTTACAGACTCCAAAGCAGTAAAGACAACTACTTGTAAAGACAACTACTGCATTCTTAAATCTTCATTAAAGATATTAAAATATTAAAAATAGTATGCTGCTCGGTGGTGCTGGAAGGAAAAGAGAAAAAGGAGAAAGGGAGGCAAGGGAGAGAAGGGGTCAAATCTGCAGCTATGGTGACTAGTAGAACCCTGTTTTCCTTGACTCTTAACCACCCTGGGAAGGAATAAGAGCTTAGAGTGGATTCACAGGTGCACCCAGAAGTGCTGAGTCCCAGGCAGAAGTGGTTCAATCTCAGCAAAGATTCCTACACCCTCTGGGTAGAAACCCAGAGCCAAACTTTGGAGACCAGCAGGGACCTCAGCAGTAAGGATGTCAGCAGAAATCACGCTGTTCTGGAGCATAGAATTCCTTCCCTTCATCAGGCTCCATGCTCAGCAGAGTCTACTTAAGATTCTCTCTCCCTCTCCCTCTGCACACCCTCCCCCATCAATAAATAAATCCCTTTCAAAAAATATTAATGACATAATAGAATGCATTCAAAGAACCCAGCACAGGACAGAAGCTGGGTAAAGCAGGTTGTGTTGTTCTATCTTTATAAGACGAAAATACCCATGCATCAAACTTCTGGTGTCTTAAGACGAAATCAGTACAGAAAAAAACTTCAGTCTGCTCCACAATAACCTTTTCCCACAGCTCATTACAGGAGCAAGTTAGCAGCCTGCCACGTAGGCAGTAGGTTGTCAGGAAGCACAAAGACCTGGACACAGAGAAAAGAAGCAAAAAGAAAAGAAGCATTTTCTCAAATCCATGGAAACTGCAGACTTATATAAATTTCATTATACAATTTTCCATTGCTACAGATTCATATACTATTTTCAGCTTTATTTTGCTTTTGCATAAAAAAAAAGAAAGCCATCTTGCAGCTGCCAAAATATGAATTAGGACACTCGTCCACCTGTCACCCTTACCTAGGCTCAGACACGCTCTTGACTGTCACCATTCTCCAGACTCATAGTCCATCTCTGTAGCTCATGGCTCACGTTGCCATGGAAGGTAAGTGATGGTGACCCTTCCCTGTGCACCTGATCTCAATGAGGGCATTAAAAATGGAAAAGCATCATTCACATGTCACTGAATCTCTTCAAGGAGGATGAGAATGTGGCACCTCTGATGATGTAGAGCAAGGTGGCTTGTAATTCCCAGATCTTCATGAATACAAACTACAGTTGTGTCTATATCTTGAAAACCACATCAAAGGGGAAGGGGAAATGGTAAATTTGTACCTGACTTCTGGTGACGGGAAATCTTAAACTACAATCCACTCTTTACACTGGCCCCCAACTATCACGTAACACACACCTAGTAATTCTTTTTAGGTCTCTACATCTACTTCTTTATATCAGCCAGTAGCTTTTACTTTTAAGGGGAGTGGGTTTTAAACAGTGGTTATATTGCAGTTGGCTAAAAGTCAATTTAGCATCAATCTCTTCCCAACTCTGCATTTTGTGTTGGCACATTGTTGACTTTGAATCAGCCACAATGGAGATATTTACACAACAGGAAATGGCAAATGCCAAAAAATCAGGAGTTTTGTGGGGTTTTTTAAGGATAGATGGTTTGTTTATTTGTTTGTTTGTTTGTTTGTTTGTTTGAAAGAGAGAGAGAAAGGGAGAGAACATATGAGCAAGGGGAGGGGCAAAGGAAGAGGGAGGCAGGCAGACTCTGCTCAAAGGAAGCCTGATAAAATATGAGGTTTGATCCCCCATCTCTGAGATCATGACCTGAGCCAAAATCAAGAGTCAGATGCTTGACCGAGTCACCCAGGTGCCCCTAAATAGATGGTTCTTAAAAACTAATTACCAGGATCCCTGGGAGGCTCAGCGGTTTAGCTCCTGCTTTCGGCCCAGGGCGTGATCCTCCAGTCCCGTGATTGAGTCCTGCATCAGGCTCCCTGCAGGGAGACTGCTTCTCCTTCTGCCTGTGTCTCTGCCTCTCTTTCTCTCTGTGTCTCTCATGAATAAATAAAAATCTTTAAAAATAAACAATAAAAAAATAAAAATAAACTAATTATCAACATAGCCCTGGTTTGAGGAAGGTGAATGGAAGCAATCATGAGGATACCAGGTGCTTCAGCAGAAGGAATTGATGGTGTTGGAGATGGAAAAGTGGCAGAAATGAGGTTCACAAAAAAGGGGGCCCAAGGCAAACAATACCACCACCTACTCCACCATTTCTCCTGAATTGTCTGCTAATGCCCCACCGCAGATTGCAGGGCCCTCCCTGTGCCACACTTACCTAGTACATTCCTTTGCATAGTCTCACCTCATCTCCAAAGATACTCATAAAAGCCATAGATCTTATTCTCCGAAGGTGTACCCAGATGAAACTTGTATATAACACATTAGATAATCTTTCCAGAGTGGAATACCACCTCCTTGCAAACTGATTAAAAATTTTGATCAAAACAAGTCATATATATATATATATATATATATATATATATATATGTTCATTTTTCTTTTTTTTTTCCTGTCAAATGTAAGGAAAGCTCATCTCTGTGTTGAGCTTCTGGTGTTCAAGTAGAAACCTGATGCCTGCCTGTGTGTTATTTTAGCTGCTAAATTAATTGAATTCTTGAGATAGTGAGAAGCAATGAATTGCTTATAAGGAATCATATTTCATGGTCTTCACCACTTTAACTGCAAAGGACAACATAATCTATACTTGAGGCAATAGGTATAACTTCTAAATCATTTATTTTTCTTCCCTTGTTTACTAGAAAGGAAAAGCTTTTGTGATGCTGGAAAAAAGGAAATGAATAATACAAGAAATTATATACCCATGATGTTCATTTTGGCACAAAGACCCAATTTTGTGCCAATTGACAATTGATTGGTTGTCAATCCAACCTTATCTACAGAACTAAAATAGCCAAACAAAATACACAGTACACATTTATTCTGAAAATCTTTGAGTCTGATTTCAATTAGGCTATGAGGGAGACACAAAAACTTAATGAACTATTGGACTAATGACATGTTTATTGGGTGATCAAGAGCAAACACAGTTAATATTTAAAGAAATTACCTTCTTTAAAGGACACTTCTTTATAGGATAATGATCAAAGCGGAAGGTCTCTTAAAGAGAAGATATTTAATAATATTAAACTTCAGCTCTATTTCACATCCACAGCCTCTAAAATGTAAAGTAGTAGATTGCATTAATGGCCCCAATTCTTCATTCCTCCATATAGCTATGCCCTTTCCCAGGAGACTGCAATTCTGCAAAAATGTGTATTTCCTGACCCCTTGACTTCAAGTTCAGTCATGTGTCTTGCCAATGAGTAAAGTATGAAAAGGTCTTACATGTTTCCACTTGCTCTCTGCAGCTTCTGTCATCACTGAGAGGCAATGCCTGGGCCAGTCTGTTATCTCAGTAGGAAGATAAAAAGCACATGAAGAAGAGCTTTGCCAGATAACACACTCTAGTCAAGTGAAGCTTAGAACAGAGTCATCAGCCAACCCACACTCACATGAGCGGGCCCAGCCAAATTAGCCAAGCCGTCAACCCACAAGTATATAGGCTATAACAATATATGGCTATTATAAGCTGCAGAGTTTTAAAGTGGTTGGTTACACAAAATAGCTACCCATACATATATAATGTTACTCCCTTTCACAGTTTCTCCGTGAAGAGTGAAGAGTTTCACATACACAAAGGATTTCCTGATCACCACGCAAGTGATTCTCAAAATCAGACATTTACATTTCATAACTATAAATGTGGAACACTTTTCATAAGAAGCGACATTATCATATTACTCCTATCAAGTCTCAGAATGGGTTCAATACCAGAAAGATTGAACAAACTACCAAAATAACTATGTGTTAGGTCCTGGACATGCAGAATTGATGAAGAGCTCTGAACAAGAGCTTATGGTCTATGTTGGGGAAAGAAAAACTTTTCTCTACCCTTCAAGATTCTTCTTGCTAGTCTGAGAATTAAACAGACATGAGACAGATTAACAGGAGGGGGAAAAAAAAAACAACCAAAGTTTAATTATGTGCACACAGAAGCTTAATAATAAATTGAGACTCCAAAAAAGGTCAAGACAGGCAGCTTTTATACTTTTTCGACAAAGAAACAATAAACCTTTGAGGAAATGACAGGACAAATAAAATTTATGCTTGAGAGCTTTAATTAGTAAGGAATTCTAAATAGAATTTGGGCCAGAGTACTGAATTAGTAAAAGTAACCAAGTTTGTCTATATAGACATTTTAGCTCTGAATTCCCTATATCTCTGGTGATAAGAATGTTTCTTTACCTCCTGATACTGGGAAGGTATCTTTCACATGGGAGATCTTCTTCCTGATTTGGGAAGACAAAGAGAAGTCAGAGAGTTCTTCTTAAACTGGCTGTTTTTTAAGAAATGTTAATAATCAATATGCTAAGTGGCACATTTTGGGGTGGCCTGCCCTTGGCCCCCACATCTATCAAGGGCCTGATGATGCCAAGACAAAGAGTCAGAGTCCCAGTCAAGTGCCTTTCTAAATCCAGGTATGTTTAGTTCTGATTACTTAAGTTGGAAGCACCAGTTTGTAAAGACCTTCTTCATTTAGAGAGACTTGAGTTTTACAGGGGGCTCCAAATATTATAATATGCAATATTTGAAGATTTTAGGCAGGTAAGAAGTTGAAATTGAAAACCAAGGATACCTTAAATTCTAGAAGAAAACTTAGGAAGCAATCAGTATGCTTTCATATTGAAGGTAGTAAGCTTGGACTTTTCTCAGTTAACAATAAATTTTCACCAAGTTATCTACTCTCTCCATAGCTGCTGGAAGTTTTTTCTTCCCAATTTCCCCGGAGTGTCATGGGCTCAAACAT
Organism: Vulpes lagopus; assembly: GCF_018345385.1. Lineage (NCBI taxonomy): Eukaryota > Metazoa > Chordata > Mammalia > Carnivora > Canidae > Vulpes > Vulpes lagopus. The sequence continues at coordinate 126,335,221 of NC_054825.1, forward strand.
GTAGGAAGACAGGAACTGACATTACTCTGGTCGCTGTGGAGTGATTTTGGTGAACAAATGTGAAAGGAGGCACACCGGGGTGGCTCAGTCTGTTAAGCATCTGCCTTTGGCTCAGGTCATGCTCCCAGGGTCCTGAGGTCCTGCTTCTCCCTCTCCCCCCAGCTTGTTCTCTCTCTCGCTCACTCTCCCTTTCTTAAATAAATAAATAAAATTTTTAAAAAAATATGAAAGGAGATCAATTTTTAAAATTCTTCTCAGTTAATTTTCTGAGTATAATATGTAAATATGCTTTTTTATACTCAAAATTCATAGTAATTGCATCTGTGATGAAATCACAATTTTCCCCATTTCATGTTAATCTTTCCTCATAAATAAGCCTTGCAAATACGGTTTATAAGTCTTTTATATTAAGAATTTCTATATTCTAAATCTACATAAATCCAAGAGATTTTGTGAGGGTTATTTATGGTTTATTTACTTATATTACTTTCTCTAAGAAACTATTGATGATTACTTTGATGGGGAAATGTAAATAAAATAATAATGATAATAATCAGTGGCTCAGAGTACTTCACATGTTTAAACTCATTTAATTCTCACAGCTTTGTAAAATAGGTGTTACTATTTATAACAGTTTATAGAACAGGAGATGGGCACAGAATGGTTTTCTGAGTTGCCCAAGGTCACAGAACTAATAACAGAACCAGAGTTTGTTTGTTTGTTTATTTATTTATTTATTTATTTATTTATTTATTTTAAGATTTTATTTATTTATTTGTGAGAGACAGAGAGAGAGAGAGGCAGAGACACAGGCAGGTGGAGAAGCAGGCTCCATGCAGGGAGCCCAATGTGGGACTGGATCCCAGGTCTCCAGGATTACATCCCAGGGCCAAAGGCAGGCACTAAACTGCTGAGCCACCCAGGCATCCCAGAACCAGAGTTTAAAAGCAGTATTTCCCTGATGGGAAGTGATGTGGAGCATTTTTTCATGTGCTTGTTGGCCATGTCTATGTCTTCCTCTGTGAGACCATATAATGTTGTCCTTCTCTGATTGACTTACTTCACTCAGCATCATACCCTCCAGGTCCATCCACATCGAAGCAAATGGTGGGTATTTGTCATTTATAATGGCTGAAGAATATCCCATTGTACACATAGACCACATCTTCTTTATCCATCATCTGTTGATGGACACCGAGGCTCCTTCCACAGTGTGGCTATTGTGGACATTGCTGCTATAAACATCGGGGTGCAGGTGTCCTGGCGTTTCATTGCATCCGTATCTTTGGGGTGTGGACGGGGAGGTGGGCAGGGGGTGGGGGTGAATGGGTGACGGGCACTGAGGGGGGCACTTGACAGGATGAGCACTGGGTGTTATTCTATATGTTGGCAAATTGAACACCAATAAAAATAATTTATAAAAATAAAAATAAAAATAAAAACAAAATAAAATAAAATAAAATAAAATAAAAGCAGTAAAACCTCCAGAATCTTTGCTTAGACCAACCGAGATAGGCATCTCTCCCCTAAAGCAAAAGGCATCCCGACCCCTCGCCTACTGTATACTCTTAGGCATTCAGACCGGCTCTGACACTCACCAGAAGTTGGGAAGGTGGGTGCCTCTTATGTGCAAAGCACAGTGTGCGAGGCACTGGAAACAGTCCTTAAACAAGGCAAAGTATTTGCATTCTTTGGGCTTGTATCTCAGTGAAAAAAGTAACTAAATAAACAGTTAAAATAAAATGTAAAAAATATAATTTAGCAAAGGGGTTAGAAAAGGCCTCCTAGAGAAAGGAGCATTTAAATTGAGATCTGGAGGCACCTGGGTGGCTCAGGGTTGAGCGGCTGCCTTCAGCTCAGGTCGTGACCCCAGGCGGGATCGAATCCCACATCCCAGCAGGGAGCCTGCCTCTCCCTCTGCCTGTGTCTCTGCCTCTCTCTGGGTCTCTCATGAATAAAGAAATAAAAATCTTCTCGAAAGATGAATGGATAAAGAAGATGTGTCTATGTATACAATGGAATATTCCTCAGCCATTAGAAATGACAAATAACCACCATTTGCTTCAACGTGGATGGAACTGGAGGATATTATGCTGAGTGAAGAATGTCAATGGGAGAAGGACAAACATTATATGTTCTCATTCATTTGGGGAATATAAATAATAGTGAAAGGGAATATAAGGGAAGGGAGAAGAAATGTGTGGGAAATATCAGAAAGGGAGACAGAACATGAAGACTCCTAACTCTGGGAAACAAACTAGGGGTGGTGGAAGGGGAGGAGGGTGGGGGGTGGGGGTGACTGGGTGATGGGCACTGAGGGGACACTTGACGGGATGAGCACTGGGTGTTATTCTGTATGTTGGTAAATTGAACACCAATAAAAAATAAATTAATTTAAAAAAATAAATATAAATAAATAAATAAATATCTTATAAAAAATAAAATGAATTTAGATCTAAAAGATGAATAGGAGTTAGTCAAAGAGTAGAGGAAATATCATTAGCAAAAGCCAACAACTAGAGAACACGCGAGAGCAGTGGAGTGTGCCTGACGTTTCTAGAGAGGGACAGGAGCAAATGACAGGAGATTAGCTCGAGGGGATGGGACTCCCATTGAGGAAAACAGAAAATCGTTAAAGAGTTTAAGGGTAGGAGTCACATGGTTTGATCTACATATAGGAAACATAGTAAGAGTTGTATTTGGGGCAGAGTGGCCTGTTGCCCCTATGATTGCCAGCTCAGGGGAGTTGCCATTGGATGGCCCGAGAGGGTGTTACCTGAGGTAAGTCAGACAGAGAAAGACAAATACCATATGATTTCATGTCTATGTGGAATCTATTAAACAAAGTAGATGCATAGATGGAACAATCTGGTGGTTGCCAGAGGGGAGGGGGAGGGGACACAGGCAAAATACAAGGAAGAGATTAAGAGGTACAAACTTCCAGTTATAAAAGAAATAGGACAGGAGGATATTCAGCATACAGAATATAGTTAATAATAATGTAAGCACTCTGTACGGTGACAAGCGGTAGCTAGATTTACCCAGATGACTACTTCATGGGCATATCAATGTTGAAGGGGATCCCTGGGTGGCTCAGTGGTTGAGTCTGCCTTTGGCCCAGAGCGTGACTCCGGGGTTCTGGGATGGAGTCCCATGTTGGGCTCCCTGCATGGAGCCTGCTTCTCCTTCTGCCTGTGTCTCTGCCTCTCTCTCTATGTCTCTCCTGAGTAAATAAATAAAATCTTAAAAAAAAAAAAAAGTCAATGTTGGATCACTATGTTATATACCTTAAACTAAGGTAATATTTTATGTCAACTACACTTTAACTTTTTTAATGTGGGGAGGGGGGAAGAAAAAGAAAAAGTAAGAGGAGTCCCCGTCATCTCCTTCCTCATGGAGAGTCTTCTAGCAAAGACCCACAACTCCTACCCGGTGACAGCTTTGTCTGTTCTGGTTCCTCCCATCTTACAAAAACAAAACAAAACAAAAAACTACAACAACAAAAAAAAACCCAAAACCATCCTTGAGGAACCCCTCTAGGTTTCATCCCATTCCCCTGCTCGCTTTCATTCTTCACTCTGCTCCAGTCGGGCTTCAATCCCTGTCCTCTACTGGAACCGCTCTCTTCAACATCACTGGTAGGAGAAGTGTTGCCAACTCCAGGGGTCATTTGTCTGTGGTCATCTGTCCAAGTCCCGGCATGAGTCCGCACCCTTCTCTAAGGACACTTCATTGTCTTGGCTTCTGTCACTGTTGGAGCTGCACATTTGACTCCCACCTTACCAGCTTCTCCCCCAGCGCTTCCTGTGCTGGCTCTCTCTCTCTCTGTCTGTCTCTTTCTCTCTCTCTCTCTCTCTCTCTCTCCCAGGCTCAAACTCCAATTGTTGGCAGGCCCAGGGACTCTCCTCTCCATCCACACCCTCTTTCAGGCTGATCTCATTACGCACCCACAGTTTTAAATATCAGCTAAATGCCGGTTACTCTCAACTGGGCATCTCCAACTCTGCTATTTCCCAAATTTTCATTTTACCCTGGGCCCCGCACATTACGTACTTGGTCCCATACTTGGTACAGGATTGCTGAATTCATCAGTGAGGGAAGGACTAAAGGATCTACGGTGTTGCATCTTCTGTCTGTGACTTTCATGGAGAGTGTTTGCTGATTTCCCATACCCGCTAGCACACAGACTCAGCAGAAGAGAAAGACCTTTGGGGGAAAATCACAATTGTTTCTGAGGGAAAAGTCCACTGTATTGAAACAGTAATTCAGAAAGCAGTTGCATAATTTTGTTGCTCTTTTAACCTTTAGAATTTTATCACAACTATAATTACGCTTATCAGAAGATAGAAGGCAGATAAAGCTGATGAGTCATAACTGGGTCGATCTTTCTTTATCATTTGCTTTTTGATCCTAATATAGCTTTTAATTTTTATTCCATAATTTACTCTTCCTTGAAATGATAACAAGGAACTCTTTCTATTTTAAGAGGTATTAAAAATTTTAGGTTTCTCAGAGGTCTTCCGAAGTCTTAGTTTTAAGTCTACAGACTGTGGCATTCCACTAAAGCCACTGGCTCCACCAAAATTCTTTACTAATTTCACATTTCTCTTTACTGTGTTAAATGTTAAATATTGTAAATTCTAATTTTTAGTGGACTTTGTCTTGTAACTGTGCTTTTCTTCCATCCTTACACTTACAATAATGGTTCAATAATATTTTTCTCAACTGCCCTTTTTAATAGCTGTGTTATTATTGTCTCCCTCCTTCGTGTGCACTTGAACTACAGGCCGAGGTAAGACACTGCAGTTAGAAAGAGAGAGAGACCTAGTTCTAATCTTGGCTGTGCTACCAATCAGCCATGGAAGAATAGAATTCTGAATATTTTATTTAAGTGAAGAGCTTGAGATCCATAGGGTTAAATGATCTGCCCAATTAGAAAATGCTAAAGGAACAGAATAAATTGAAGATATTCTTATTTTCATCCTCATTCTGTAAATCAATTAATTGTGGCTTTTATTTCCATACTTTTTAAGTAACAATATTTGCTGGATTCCTAAATGTGGGCAAAATCTAATTCTCCAGGTTTAACAGATGAGTGAGCCCTAAACTTGTCTTGCACCAGACTGAAACAAGGAAACTAAAGGGACCCCATGAAAAACTGCTTTTTGCTCCTTTTCCTGCTTCTATTGCTAAGACCTACACCCCTGCCCTACACATGCCTTATGGAATTGATAATGTATGTTGTCCTTCTAAAGGTCAAGGGTTTAATGATTTCTTTGGAGTCTTCCAGCACAATAGATAACCTCCGAGGAGTGACTGGGAGGGGTCATCAGGAATGTTCTCCAAGATCCTTGACTCATCAAGATCCCTGGACCCAGGGCCTAAGGGACTTCTGGAGCGCACCAGGAGGCTCCTGATCACAGCGAAGACATCGCACAGGACTACCGTCCTTCATGAAAACCCCAAGCAAAGAACGAGACTCGTGTTTCCTTTCTGAGTCTCCTGGATACGCCGTCCGTATCTACACTCTCTCTCTCTTCAATAAACTCAGCTCACATTTGATCTCCAGGCTGCCTCACGCCAAAGCCCATCCTGCGTGTCCTGTGGGACCTCCCTGTGCGACCTCCGCCGGCCGGGCTGCATCAAGACCTAGTAACGAAGCCTCCTCCCCCAGATGTCCCCCATTGCCAACCATGGTGAGTAGGCCTTGAACTTAAGAGTCCGCCTGCTTGCTGGTGAAGATCTCTGTCTCTAGAAGTCCCCGAGCTCAGTAGCCCCTCCAGACAGTGCACTGCGTCTGCACACCGCTCCAGCCCGAAGCTGCCGCTGAGCTGGGCCACGAGAAAGCAAGTGGCCAGCATGCCCCATGAGCACAGCTTGGGCCTCCGGCCAGGCCGCCCGAGCCACGCAGGATGCTTCTCCCACGTGCGGCGCTGCTCCGCGGCTCTGACCCCCGCTCTGAGCTCCTCGGAGCCTGGACTGCGGCTTCGCAGGCCTGGGCGCACCTGAGCAGCCAGGTGAGGCCACGCTGCCCTGGGCAGGGCTCCCTGCGGCCTCTCCAGCCCCTTGCTCCCAGCTCTCCGTGCCCCTTTCCCTTCAGAGCAAAACACTCCCGGTCTCCTGGAGCCACTGAGGGCCAGTGGCCACCGGCGCCCTCTGACCTGCCTACCCTTTACATCACACTGCCACTCTTTCTACACTCCTCACCACTGAAAACGCCTAATTACAGTCCCTGGATCTCAACTAGATGGTAAAAGGAAAAGAATTTAATCATATCGACCCGTACTGTTGATTGATTCACACATTCAACTTGCACTTCCTGAGATGGGCCTCTCATGACAGGCGTCATTCGACTCTCATTTCTTGCCTTTATGTTAGATATTGAATGGTTCCAATAACATAGAAAGATTTGTGGAAAAAAAAAAAGAAAGATGTGTGTAAATGATATTTACCAACTAACTAATTATACCCATATAAATTGTTACCTAAGCCCCCAAAGTGTTTTCAACCCAAATGATTTTCAATTGATAAAATTTTATTTTTTTTAAAATTTTTTTTATTATTATTTATTTATGATAGTCATACAGAGAGAGAGAGAGGCAGAGACACAGGCAGAGGGAGAAGCAGGCTCCATGCACCGGGAGCCTGACGTGGGATTCGATCCCGGGTCTCCAGGATCGCGCCCTGGGCCAAAGGCAGGTGCCAAACCGCTGCGCCACCCAGGGATCCCCTCAATTGATAAAATTTTAAATTGTGGTGTGTGGGGACGCCTGGGTGGCTCAGCGGTTGAGCATCTGCCCTCGACTCAGGACGTGACCCTGGGTCCTGGGATCGAGTCCTGCATCAGGCTCCCTGCATGGAGCCTGCCTCTCCCTCTCTGTGTCTCTGCCTCTCTCTGTGTGTCTCATGAATAAATAAGTAAAATCCTTTAAACTGTAGTATGTGGAGGCAACGGGAAGAGAGAGGGTGAGTTGATGATGGAGGAGAGAAATGTACCTAAATCCTATCCTTTAGGCTACTCTCCTTATAATCAGAAAAACCTAGGGAGAGCGGAGGGACAAATGTTCATAAATCAATTTCCTTCCCCTACAGAGTCAGGCTTCACCAAATGCCTTTAAGCCACTATGTACTTTGCTATTGTATCTGAGGGGACACCGTAGAATCAACCCTCCGGAGAGAATTGGCCTCCACAGGTGGCTGAGAGGAAATGGATTGTTTGCATGTAAGGAACGGGGTCATTCTCATCTTTGCGTCCCCAGCACTATGTAAAATCAATCTCTGAAGAATTGGTTCTCTCCTGGAGGAACCCCTAAGACATATCCGCTACAGGATGGCCCTTTCTGACCCGTATAAGACAGCCTACCATGGTCCCAAGTGCAATGCTTTGGCCAATGCTCATTGCAAAAGGGACACCTTTGGTTACAGAGGGACACACACAATTCCACCTCCAGCCTGTGAGTTTCTGGCCTGGGGCAGCTGCCAACAGCCCGGAGCAGAGGCATCACCACTAACCAAAAAGCATAGAATCCATGGCACCTGGACTTTTGGTTGTGGCCCCAGAGTAAGTGAGGCATCTCCCAGGCTCCATTCCCCTTTATTCAGCGGCCCTCACATACACCCCGGGTGGGTCCTGCCAAAAGGGGGGTTATCGTCATTCCACAAGCAGATTTCCACCCATGTGGAAGCTACTTTCAGCTCTGTCATGACCACTAACATGACACTTTTTTTTTTAATTTTAAGGAAATACTGTTTTTAGCCCAGTTGAGAATGTTATATTGGTTATACCTTACTTTTTAGAGGAAAATCTATAGACAAGCAAGAAGGTAGAAACTCCAAAAAAAGAAATGCATTGTTAGGGACCAAAAAAAAAAAAAGAAAAAGAAAAAAAGTGTGCTGTTTAAGAACAAGTGTTATGTTTATGTTTAAATGTTTGTTATTAGCATTTGACACCCTCTATCAACCAACACATCTAAACATTTTGGACAAAGCCTCTAAGAAAATACAATTGCAATGATGCCAAAAAGAGCTACTTTTGTAATTTTAGGCAATACCATTTAGGTCACATTCCTATGTATTTTCATTTACTCGTCAGGTGCCAGATCCTATTAAAGAGCAATTAGCTATTCAACGAGCCAAAACAAACAAACAAACCCCAATCAGAATTTCCATATCATATTAAGCAAGATGAGATATTAATCTTTTTGTACCTTTTTATTATGAACTTCTTGAACCTTTAAAAAACAACAACAATAAAATGACTTAACAAAATCTCTTCTATCAAAGTAAAAATTCACGTGATAAGTCATTTTAGTAATGCTGGAGAGGAAATGTGTTCCTAAAATACAATAAATATTCTGATTGCAGACTTTGAGTCCTGATCAAGGGTATTGCCTGAGTGACGGATGCTGAATTCAGGAAGCACAGCCCCGTGTGGCTACAGCAAGTCCTGATACCTCAGTAGCCTTGTAAGTGACAGAGACACCCGAGTGTTTGTAGCAGAGCCCCCAAATCACCCGGGCCTGGTTAGGAGGTCTCTTGCTCCCTTTTCCTTACAGCCTCTGGATAAATGCAAACAGTCTGAACTTCAGAATCTGAACTCACCATCTAATATAACAGAAATGAGAGGATCATTTTGCAAACCACTTACTGTGAAGTTCAGGAATGTCTAAGCATCTACTTCATACTAGTTTTCTTCTCAGGCGTCCTACTCTCTCCGCAGTACGCTTTTGTAAAGGTGGATTAAAAATCTACAAATTACAATATTAAGATTTCACAAAAAAAAAACAAAAACAAAACGAGAGAGAGAGAGAGAAAGAGAATAGACTACAGCTTTAAGTCTACTATTGCCAGGAATAAATGAAATCTTATAGATATTTTTAAAAACTCCCCTCCTCCCAACCTCAAAACCCTGTAACCAATATTAACTATTACAACTCACGTCGCTCAAGAAGAAATTTTGCTTGAGAGAGATGACACATCAACTACAGAAATAATAAGGCCACGGAAACCATGTCCATGTGCAAACGGTAACAATCAATCAGCAAACAGTTATTGAGTATCTACAAGCAAAAATACTGTCCTCGGTGCTATGAAGCAGTTCAATACTAAATACAGTTCAAAACTGAATAAACTCTCCAGGGGTTTTGAATCCCTTATGAATGATAAAAGAACCAATGTATAAGATACATTTAGAAAACAGAGAAGCTGTGTTGATGCTTGTTTAGTTGTATCAGGCCCGGGTGTCTTACCCAACAAATCAGGCCAAGATGCCGATTCCATGGGGTCATTGAGAGAATTAGGTCAGATGAGTGTCCATAAAGCATCTAGGGCAGTATTTGGCACTTAATTGACATTCATCAAATGACAGTTGGGCTGATGGCTGGTGATATTGTCAATGAAGAGAACCCATTGAAGAGAGCAATCAGGAAACTCCTGTTTTATATATGTTCAGATTTAAGGGACAGATGATATTTGAATTCTAAATAAATGGGAATAAACACTGATGTGTGCTAAGGTCTTTCCTGAAAAGTGAGTAGAGGGGCTCGGGGATCCTAGGAGAGGCTTCCTGGTATGCTCTTCTAGGTTTGCCCTAAGAGAGACCACACGGCCAGGGCTTGGGGAGATTCAGGAATTCAGGGTCAGGAGGGATCTCTCCTAACAATGGCACATTTCTTGTTATCTCAGGAATTGAAAGGCCTGAAAGAACAAGACAGATCCTTTTCTAACTAACACATCTCAGAAACTAACTCTTCCATATTCCCTTAGAGGGAAGCCCAAACCCCTCAAGTGGTAAGTGGGTGGGGAAACAGACTGGGCCTCTGTTTTTCCCAATCTCTCTCTGCCTTCCTCTCTGGTATGCCCTTTCCTTCTTTCACTCGGAAAACCTTTCCTCTCTATACTGCATTCCCCAGGCTTTTGAACTCAAAATTGACTTGCTTGCCTTTGTCCCAATCACCTTAGTAGGATGCCCCAGAAAGGGGAAAACTGGGAGTATGGCTTATAATTAGGCAGGGAGAAAATGAAACTTTTCTATCTACCATTCTAGGTTCATTACCCGGGATCCTGCAAAATTAAAGTGACAAAAGACAGATTAACAGATGAAAGGGCATACAATTTTATTTGATGTTCATTTTTACAGGACATGGAGGCTTCCTAGAAAAGAAATGAAGACCCAAAGAAGCAGATAGGCCTGAAAGCTCATATACTATTTTCAACAAACAGCAAGAAACTGTGGAGATGTGATGAGACAAAGGAAAAGGGATTTTAGGGGCTTCTAGTGGCTACAAACTGTGAAAGATAAATATATGTGGAAAAATAATGAAAGACAAGGACTATTCTAGCAAAGTTTGTTTATGTGGGCCCATCTTGGTGCCAACTTTTCCCCTTTCTCACAGCCATAAAACTTTCCTGAGAGAGGAGATTTATGGCAATCCTTATTTCTCAGGAGTGCCTGCTTTTGGTCAGACGAAGAAAGTTCTGGGAGGGTTTCTTTCTGCATCTGTTGAATCTCAAGTGACTTCAGCTCAAAATAACTCTTATGCCAAAGTGGTTTATTTGGGGACGGCATATTATAATCCCCTTCAATTACAATGACAATTATTGAAAAGAAACAGGCCCAAAATGGAGTCACTCATGCTAAGCCCCACCAAGACTTAATACCTAACATAAGGCAATTTTAGCCTCTCCCAGGAGTGGGATTTTTAACCAATTTTAACCTGGAATTTCCTAATTAGCACTAGTGAGGTCATCTACATGATAAGACCATTTGCCCTCCACCCTGAGGGAAGGTGACCTTGCCTGAAACAATCCTTTCTTTTCTTTTGCTAATAACTTCCTGGTCCTGCCTGGTTCTGTCTACAAAAGCCTTCCATTTCCTAAAGCTTTACAAAAGTTCTTCAGAGCTCCTTTCTATCTGCCAGGTGGGGTGCTGTCTAATTCATTAGTCATTGAATAAGGCCAATTTGATAAGGTCTTTAAACGTACTCAGCTGAATTTTTTAAAAAACACATGGAAACAAGAAAACATTACAACTTTCAAACTAACTGCTTGGCCCAGGCTCACCCTGTTCACACTCCATATTCCATATGAAAAGGATAGTAAGATTGTCACAAAGGTTATGTTTTGACTCTTAAGCAGTTAGTTTAAGGTCTCTGGGAATACGACTTTAGAAGGAGCAACAGGGCAACTTTACTAATTAAACCTGAACTAATAAAAGCATCTGGACTGTCTCTGCTAAGGCTCCAGGTCTTCTGACACGTGGCATAAGTTGAGCAGAAATTTTAGAGAACGGAAGTGAAAGATATTTATTTTATTTATTTGTCTAAATAATGATCTCAGTTCTATTTTTCTCATGATCTTTAATAGAACCATAGTTCTAAAGTTATTTCTTTAAGGATATTCCTGATGCCGAAAAAGAAATCAGTGTAGGCATCAAACATAATCTTTGGGAATTATTGCCCATGCCTAACGTCTTAAAAAAGCGGAAACCAAGCTTTTCTTATGCTACGAAAGACCACCTATAAATTCTCAGTAATTTTTGGTTCAAGTGAGAGTGCTGCATTTTCAAAACAAACTGCCTTTTGCTATTTAAAATGCTTATTACAAGTTTCATGTCAGGGTTACTGCATGTCAAAGGTAGTATATGTGTCTTGATGCATTCCAATATTGCCACATTTCTCTAGCATTCCATCACTTTAGCACACTGGGTTAAGCTCAAACTCTGTTACTATGACAACAGCGATCACTGGCTGCTTGCACCAGTATGCTCTTCTGTAAATCACACTTTTATGGGTAATTTTACTAACAAAGCATTGTTTAAATCGCTTCAAAGTTATAGCAATTATGTTTTAGATTACAAACATCAGAGTAGAGAGAAAAGCAAATGGAGTAACTCTAGACCAGGATTATAATAGTGCAACTGCAGACAGATGCATTTTTACTGGGTAGGGCTCCTCATACTCCACACACACTGTTGTTGGTTCTGGGCACTGAAATGCAGGCAGCTCATTTCAATTCACTTTATAGATTAGCAGAATGTCCACACTGCTATGTCCTTCCATTTGAACTTCTTTTCATACCGTGGTTTCTCAACATGTTGCCAGGAATATAGCCTCTTCCATACAACTGGGATGGAAAGAAGTTATTTTCTACTACTAATTTAATTTCAGCCTTTAGAACTGTATAGTACTTAAATTGGCACATATGGTTCTGATTTGTCTTATATATGCATGTAATTGGGTGATCTCTTGTGAGATTGCAGTCAGACAGGGCTGTGTCCCAGCCCCAATGCGACTAAGGGGTCTGCTTCTAAGGTCATTTCCATCACAACTGACAAATCTCACTTCTGCATAGGCTGTTAGCCAGAAACCTCCCTCAGTTCCTCTCCAGTGGACTTGTCCACAGGACAGGTCACAACATGGAAGCTGGCATTCTCCACAGCAAGTGATCCAGAGGAGAGAGAGAGAATATTCAAGGGTTCTACCTCTCAAAAGTAGAGGTATCAAAGTATTTGTGGACATACTTTGTATATCATTACATCAAAGCTCTGTAAAGTATCAACTAGTATTACTCTTCTGATGTTTTTTCCGAATCTACTGTGGCTAGGTAATACTTTAAGATATTTACTTGTAAAAAAAAAAAAAAGATATTTATTTGTTTTTGTTCTATTGGGTCTTCTCTCTTTCCAAAATATATAAAGAACTTATACAACTTAACACCCCCCAAAATCCAAATAATCCAACTAAAAAATGGACAGAGGAACTGAATGGGCATTTTTTTCCAAAGAAGATATACAGATGGCCAACAGACTCTTAAAAAGATGCTCACCATCACTAATCATCAGGGAAATGCAAATCAAAACAACAATGAGACGTCACTTTATACCTGTCAAAATGGCTAGAATTAAAAAGATAAGAAATAACAAGTGTTGGCAAAGTTGTGGAGAAAAAAGAACCCTCCTGCATTGTTAGTAGGAATGCAAATTAGTGTGGCAAAGAGTATGGAGATGCCTCACAAAATTAAAAATAGAAATATCCTACAGGGACACCTGGGTGGCTCAGTGACTGAGTGCTTGCCTTTGGCTCAGGTCATGATCTGGGATCCTGGGATTGAGTCCCATGTCGGGCTCCTGCTTCTCCCTCTGCCTGTATCTCTGCCTCTCTCTGTGTGTCTCTCATGAATAAATAAATAAAATCTTTAAAAAAAAATTGGAGCTTGCTGCACATTAAAACAGAGATTGAAGAGAGTGTTGCAAACATAAAAGGAGATACACAATTGATAAATATACAGCTAGAGTTCTGGTTAATAAAATGCTTGACAAAATGACTTATTATATCGAGTGACTATATGTGTTTTGGTAAAATAGCAACTAACCACAATTCACTTTTATTTAGAGGTTTTAATGGTTATTGCCTTATTTTACTTGAAAGAGAAAATTCTGAATCTCTCTCTCATACACACACTTACCTACATATCCACAAACACAGGCCTGCAAAGATGTTTTCTTCCTCTTAAATTTGCTTCTGATTACAAACGTAAATGTTTTGAGAGCTAAAAAATTTTAAGATTCAGAAAAGTCAAAAAAGAGGAAAATTCATGTAATCATCCAAAGCTAGATGCTTCTACCATTTCCCCATAGTAGTTGAAATGATAGTGTATATTCAATTTTGCATCCTGATTAACATCATAGCATATGTTTTTCCCTGCATTAAGAACTCTTCAGATATATGTCACTAAATCAGGAAAGTTAATGAGGCTTGAAACAATATAATTTCTTGACTTATGCTCATTTAGCCAGAAAACAGAGAATTTGAATATTCTGATTCCCAGAGCATGCAGGAACATTTTTTATGTAGTTAACTGCACATAATTTTGTTTAACTCAATAAATGTCTATTGGATGCCTAATATATGAGAAATGATGAGTAAAAGGTTTAAAAGATATTGCCCTCCATGTCAAGAAACTGAAAATCTAGTTGAAAAGATAAAATTTTAATACACCAAAATGTTAAATAATATTGCAGAGCAACATATAATAAGGAATCCAGAGGAGCTGGGTCGACCAGAAGGCCCTGAGAGTTCAGGTTCAAGAGCACTAAGGGAAGCTTGAGTGGAGGGCAAACATGTGGCTGCCCCCGGGAAGCACACAATCGCAGGGCTGCTCACAAACAGCTCCTTGGGCCGTCTGTCCATCTAGACTGGTCTGCAAATCTCCTCTTCTCTTGTTCCGAAGAAGCATGCAGGCCATAGGGGAGCAAGAATCAGCAGCACAGCCCTTCAGTGTGTGAGCACCAGGATGGCTGGTGGTGGCAGATAATCACCAGATTGCTTCTTGCCCTCGTCCCTTTTACTAATTGGCACATCTAAATTAGACATGCAAAAGTGGCTCATAAACACATAGTCAGACCATGTGTTCATGATTGAAAATATACCAAGAGACGTGCAACTGTCATGGATTCCCCTTAAATACACTGACTACCCCCAAGGCTCATGCAGATCATTTTTCCTTAATTACTAATTTAAACATGAGGTCTGTTCTGAGCTCAGAATATGTTTAGCATTTTCTTAAAAACATGGAATGGATATTTCTAATGTCTCTAAAACAGCTGAAAAAAGATGATGTTTTAGAAAATCATTTTTGAAACCAAAACTCAAGGTAGAAGCTTTCAACTAAAAGATGAATTTTGGGGGGACAAGAACTGAAAAACAGTTTGAAGAAACAGAGTATTTGAGTGTTAACTGTTAGAGTCACTGTCGTAGTGATTACAATTAAACTGACACCACACCACACCCCTCACAATATGAATATCGACAGAGACAGAAACATTATTTACTTAATGTATTATCTTTCTGTCTTCAGCTTTCTAAGCTCCCTGAAATATTGGAGGCAAATATTGGGTCTGGGACACAAGAGGAATTATCAGCAGAGTTTATAATCCTTGTGCAATACGTCTAAGATTTTCCTTGCTTCACATCCTCCATAATTGCAATTTTCATGAATGTTGAAGTATTTTTACTGTGACCTTTAGCATTAAGTCATGGCCTTTGCAAATGAAAAATCATGCCATTTCATAATGTCTAGAAATGCAACGTGAACATGAGCAATGAATCTTGTTTCAAATCATTGAGTAATTATTACAAATTACCTTTACACAAGATTATCACCCAAAAAAACACAGCACAGGAATAATAAGATCTCCAAGACTCAGTAACCATAAAACCAACTTTAAAACTGGATTTCATCTACAGCATTTATCTAGCTTTAATATTCGCAAAGTTCAATCATTTTGTATTAGAAGGGCTACTGGAGTAGCCCTTGTCCGTCTGAATGGACAAAGGGAAAAAGGTTCCATACTTTCATTAAACCATTAGTTCTGAAATGAACACCCCCCCCTCCCCCAGCACTAGCTTCTGCCGGAGGCTGATACACCTGCAGCCCATGGAGGGGCACCTGGAATGGGTGGGCTCCCCTGACCCTTACTTCTAGATCCTTTCAAAAGCTGCAACTCCTAGATTCAATAGGGTATAAAGTAGGGGCAGATGGGATGGCACCGGGAAGGTGCGTTCCCACAAGTGTTGTTGTTCAGACAGGAAGAGAAGCTTTGGTATTAGTGTATCTCATATTTTCTTATATTTTATTTTCTCAGAGCATCAGGTTGAAAGAAAGTAGGGTCCTTTCCATCTCCATATCACAGAGCCACCCTGGAACTAGATGAATATGCCAGAAATTGGAAATTGGGTTGGAAGATGAACATATAGACTTGCCCCCAGCTGTGGACCCAAGCTCTATCAGCATCCATAAGACCAGGAATCACACCCCGGGCACCCACACCCTGGCTGCGGACAGACACTGAATCTAGACTTCTCCCATCTCAACTATGAATTCAAGAGCCTGCAAGGAGCTTTCATCCTCAAGATTCAGAGTAAGATTAAACTTTTAAAAAATATGTAATGCATAAGCCAAACATCTTCTGACTTGTTTTGGTATTCTTCGATTGCCAAAACACACTGCCTCAGTGAAAAAGGACCCAAAAGTCACAGAAAACCAGTTGAGATTAAAAGAAAATCAGAAATAAATGAAAAAGGAGTTGGCTCAGATAATAAAGATCTACAAGGAAACAAAAGCACAACAGAACTTCCATGGTCTGGATGTTTGTGTCTACCTGGGATTCCTGTGTCGAAATCCTAACCTCCAAATGTGATGGTATTAGGAGTGGGGTGCTTAGGTCATAAGGGTGGAGCCCTTCTGGATGGAATTAGTGCCCTTGTAAGAGATGTCACAGAGCTCTCTTGTTCCTTCCACCATGGAGGACACGGTAGGAAGTCTATAACCCGGAGGAGGCCCTCAGCTGACCTTGCTGGCCCCCGGATCTCAGATTTACAGCCTCTAGAACTGTGAGCAATAAATGTGTTGCTTATAAGCCACACGGTCAGTGGTATTTTGTTTTAGGAGCCTAAGACAGAACTGAACGGTGCCTTTCGGGCAATAGAAAGCAGAACTCACACAGCAGAAAGGTGAACCGGTGATGGGGAAAACCAGCTTGAGCCCTCCTGGGTTGCAAAGAGAAGGGAGAGAGAGAGAGATTTTTAAATTAGAGGATAATAGTCATTTCGAACATGAAAACAAGATATTTCTTAAGGATTGTATTTGTGTTCCTGAGAACGTAAATAATAGCTATATTAAAAGTGGTAAAGGCACAATTAAAGAATTTCTTTTGAAATTGATAAGATAACTTCAATATGAAGATGAAGGGAGCTTATTAAGATGCAAGCTAAACCAGTTAAGTGATAGTATTATATCCTGAGTAGAAAATGCAATTGCTACCATATTATTAGGGTAAGTTCTTGGTGATCCTCAACATTCACCCCACACATCCAGATACTGCTTTACTTGTAATGTTTAAGAATTCATTTTGGACGGTAATGGATTCCAAGTCAGGTGTTTCTCCTTCTCTGATTAGTTGGGACCTCACTGCAAATACTCCTCTCAATCTTGGCATAAATTCTATCAATCAGTACATGGAATATCCAGTCACAAAAACCAATCCTCAAACTTAACCCTCAGTCTCACCATAGCCCAGAAAATCCACCAGCATAAGCACTTCCTGTCTTTGAAACAACATATTGAAGCAGTTCTGTTGAGGGTTAGTAAAGATATCCTACCTGGACACGGGAACCTATGTGTCTTATATGGAAATATGGATAACTTGGCTAATATCTTATTGACCATATAGTCTTGTATAAATATCCCTAATGAATACTTTGGGATTTAGAGGCAAGCCAGTTCTTTACTTTCAATATCAGAATCCAAATGAGAGTTTAATGGACCAAGATTAAAAAATAAGGATGAAAGAAAATTGACAAGAGATCAAGTAGGAATTACCAATTGTTTATAAATACACCCAAAAAAAGCTGACTTAAGATGTCTCCCCAGCAACACCAATTGGTAAAACACATTGGAAAACTGTCTATGGAATTTATAAGGAAAGGATTGTGACCCAGAAATGTCCAGAAAGACATTCTCAGGTACAAAAATGCCCAAAGAGTCTACCCGTGTGTCTCTCTTGGAAAAGAAAATACTTGATAGAATATTCTAAGATGAATAAAAAATTTCGAAACTCCATAACAGTCCAACTATATAGAAGGGCTCTTGAGACTTAACTTACACAGTTTACATTCCAGACTTCGAAACCTAATGGAATATGTGTTGTCAGAAGCATTCGATAGCCTGGCAACGAGCCTTCATAGACTTAGACCTTCTCAAACATTTCTCTTCTGCTTCTGGGCTTGTTTGTGTGATTTCCATAATTCCAGAAAATGTGCTTCTTGAGCCAAATCCTTCACCCTGAGTTCAGCTGGAATTCCTCACTTGCTGTGTTTGATGACCATTTGAAAGACAACCTGAAGAAGTCAGCTTCCAGCTCCTGCTAACCGTGGCTAGATTCTGCATGGGATTATGACACTGGGGGGGAGAAGCCCCCAAACCAGAATCTGCTTCTATCTCCTTTGCCCTCAACATACACAATCAGTTTCCTGGAAAAAAACTGAGAACCAGTTTCTTAGCCAAGAACTTGAAAACTTATTTTTTATTTCCTTAAAATTCATTTTTAATGACCTGAATTATTAAGTTTTTCTATATTTTAGATTTTAATTATTCCTAAGAGACACACAGAGAGAGGCAGAGACGGAGGGAGAAGCAGGCTCCCTGCAGGGAACTCAATCCCAGGACCCTGGGGTCATGACCTGAGCCGAAAGCAGACACTCAACCACTGAGCCACCCCAGTGCCCACTATTAAGTTTTTCTATGAAAGATAAGTAAACGTATCTATCACTTGCCCTTCTGCATAGCATCATCCATCAAAGTTTTATATTTTTCTGCTCATTATGCCAAAAAACACTATAGTTTTCCTTTAAATATATATAAATATGCAAAGAAAAAAGATTATAATTAGAAGTTAAATATTGATAGTGGTTATCTCTGGGTGGGGTTCTAGTTACTTTTATCTTCTTTTCTTTATTTTCCAAATGTTCTGTAGTGTTACTACACTAAACCTGAAAAAGATGCTTTAAAAACAATTTGTATGATTTGTATGTCATGTGATCACAATTACTTCTGAATATATAGCAAAGTACCTGGGTCCAAAAACACAAAGATTATATTAAAAGCGATTTTCTCTGGGTGACGGGCTGTGGGTAGTTTTTCCCTCTTGCACATTTAGAAATTTTTTCTATAACAATAACAAACTATTTTATTACAAAAAAATGCTGTTTGTATAGAACTCAAGGGTAGAGAATGGCTTTGAGGAATATATATAACTCACCCATACCATAAAATATTTACTGAGTTTTATTTCTATTTCACATTTAGAATTTAATAGACTGGATGACACCCTCCAGGATAAGCCACCTGGTGCCCAACTAGACCAAATAAAACAGGCGGAAGCAGAGAGGTGACATATTAGGACTGTTTTGTCACGTTGCATGTGTCGCAAGAGAGCAAGGACTGCTTTAATTACTAGTCATTGGAATTTCTGATAGATTTTATGGGAAAATTTAAACCTTGTTAATTTACTTTGGCAGCTTGACAACAGGCTCATTTACAATCCTTTAAGGGAAATTGCAAATTTCCCATGCTTCAATGTGCGGTGAGATGGCATTATTCATATAAGAGCATGTGGTGGAATTAAGGCTGAACGTTAGTCAGAATATATTTTTAACCCATCAGAAGCCTAAGTCATGATTTTTAACATTTGGAAGAAATGGCGCAGGGAAAAAAAATCAATTATAAGCTTATAAAAATGCAAACACAGTTCAATCTGGTATTTACAGCTTTTTAAATCTAAAATGTTATCATTGGAATATTTTCACAGAACCGTAATTTCTACTGACCCCTCCCCAAAATCTTCCAAAATTCTTTTGACTAATATCTTGAGCAGTGGTTTCTTTTAGACACTAAGCTTTTTCAATCTTAGAATGCAAAGTCCACAAACAGAGGAGATTTCTCTTCCTTCACTTACCTCCCTCCAAGCCCCCAGCTCAATGCCATGAGCATTTGGAATGTTGG
Source organism: Vulpes lagopus (assembly GCF_018345385.1). Lineage (NCBI taxonomy): Eukaryota > Metazoa > Chordata > Mammalia > Carnivora > Canidae > Vulpes > Vulpes lagopus. The sequence continues at coordinate 126,354,781 of NC_054825.1, forward strand.
ATGAACTCTTCCTCGGAGTGGGAAAGTGGTTCTTTAACCCTAGGCCAGGTGAAAGAAAAAGAAAAGGGAAAAAAATTCAAAGATGTATTTGTGGATGCTCTGAGAACAGTGAAACCTTTTCATTCCCAGAAGATATTAAAAAAAAAAAAAAAAAAAGGAAGGTATTTAAAACTTCTTAAAACTCCTTAAAAGGGGAGCCTGGGTGGTACAGTCACTTAAGTGACTGGCCCTTGGTTACAGCTCAGGGTAGTGAGCTCAGGGTCGGGAGTTTGAGCCCTGCATTAGGCTCCATGCCCAGTGCAAAGTCTGCTTGAGAGTCTCTCTTCCCCATCCCTCCTGCTCATGCTCTCCCTCTCTCTCTCTGTCTCTCTCTAATAAATAAATAAATCTTAAGAAGAAAGAAAGAAAGACGAAAGAAAGAAAGAAAGAAAGAAAGAAAGAAAGAAAGAAAGAAAGAAAGAAAGAAAGAAAGAAAGAAAGAAAGAAAGAAAGAAAGAAAGAAAGAAAGAAAGAAAGAAAAAGATATTTAAGACTTCAGGTCGTGTTTTAGAATCCTCTTCGTCCAGGCTGATTGTCAAGGTGGACTTGAGTGAATATTTATGAAGTGTGGATATTCATCTCAAGGGGAGAACAGTGTTAGATTTTATCCTTTTTCAAAATGCAAATTTGTCTTTTCCTGGCGTTTTTGTTCATGACTTTTTTTTAAGCCAATAAAGCACAAGTCTGTGGGTGAAAGTAAGTAGTACGTCCAGGATGATGTATTTCCACCTCAAGGTTCGGGGAGCATATGGAAATCAAAGCATTAAGACTAAGACCAGTGGACGGATAAGCTCGATGCCTCAATAAATCCATGTGCGAACAGGAGAGCAGCTCTCTGACGGGATTTGGAGCTCACACTGTTCCTCCCAAGCCTGGGTGTAGTTAACTGCCACGTGGGCTTCATGGTGCCCCAGCTGGGACCCCAGCTGGGACCCCGCGGTGCTGCCAGCTACTGGGGGGCGTCTTGCTGCCTTACTCCCCCTGAGCCTCCCATCTCGGTTCCCCCGAGTCTCCAATCTCGGCGGACTCCCGGCTCCCCCAGAAGACAACGCTGAAGGGAGCGCTGGCCTAATCTTCTCGAGAAGTACCTGCAAAGCAACCACAGGTGTAATTACACAGTCAGCATTCACAGAGGAGGCTGCAAGTCTCACATGACTAACTTAAAGCGCACAGTTCACATTCAGGCCGCCGGCTCTGAAGCTTGCTGTCGGCTTAGGGCCTTCACGGCATCTTGCTTGGGTGCGCAGGGTCACCGACGGAAGAGGCTCGTTCCCTAGTGGCCGCCTCATCTCTCAGGTGCAGTAGAAGCTTTGGCCTGAAGATTCAGACTCCTCCTTTCCCTCCCTCCTGAGACTGCAGCGTCCTCACCACGGCCACCTTCTCATCTTCTTGCTGAGCATCAGTCCTGACCGTGGAGCCCAATCCTGTGCAACACACAGCAGTCAGTTAGTTGGCATCTGTGCGGACACTCAACGACTTAGCAGCCCAGACCCATGAAATGATTTCCCTGACGCTGCTGTGAAGCGAGGAACAAATGCAGCCCCTGTAGTCGGGGGGGGGCTACTCTCCTTCCTCCCTGATGTGGATCTGCAGAAAAACCAGGGGCGCCTAGGGGCTCAGTCTGTTGAGTGTCTGGCTCTCGATTTAGGCTCAGATCAGGATCCCCGGGTTGTGGGATCAAGCCCCAAGTGGGACTCCACACTGGGCCCAGAGTCTGCTTCAGATTCTCTCTCTCCCTCTCCCCCTGCTTCACCCCCCACTTCCTCTTTCTAAAACAAAACAAAACAGAAGCAAAACGACTACTATGAAGAGGCCGCAAAAAGCCCCGATGCAAATCGGGGGCTGTATTTTGTTGTTGTTGTTGTTGTTGTTTCTCTATTTATTAAAAAGGGTCCTACAGCTTTACAACCCCGGCTCAGGCCTGGCCCTGCAGAGCCACGCAGCCAGCCTGGCAGCCCCTTCCCCACGTGGTCTGGCTGCGCCCTGGGCAGCACCCTCCAGGAGGGCGGGCAGCAGAGGGATCAGGGAGGGGCAGGGCAGCAGCTGGCCCCCTGCAGCCAAACGCCCGGGAGGCGGCATCGCGGCTGAATACAAAGGTGATCAGAGGAGCCATGGTACCTCCACCCCACACATGAGGACAGCAAGACCCTGAAGAGTCAGGCTATGTGTCCAAGCTCACACAGCTGAGAAGACAGCATTAGGATGTCTGGATTCCAACCCGGGTCTGGCCCCAGACCCCATGCTCTGAACCACTGCGTACACCACCTTTTCTGTGAGGGGCCTTGTACAAACATATATTTTTTAAGACAAAAGTCACATATTGTTAATGTTTCCTAAACTCCAGAGGAGGGTACATGCATCGTTTAGTGATTTTTCTTAGTTTCTAGATTTGCTTGGAGAAAAATTAGTCTACTTATATTTTTAAGACCATAAAACCCAAGTTGTTCAGTTATACAATTAATGCATCACCTTAACTTAAAAAGCATCAAGTCACATGAAAAGCTAGACTATTTGGTTGCCCAAGTCACAGTGAAGGCACACGCTTATACATTAGAATATGTCAGCAGCATAGTCCTAAATTTTGTTCAGGGATGATTTTCTTCTCTTTTTGAAAACAAACAAACAAGAACAACAACAAACAAAAACCAGCCAAGCATGCTATCGGCAGGCAGGTCTAAGTTAGAATCACCTCAATGCATTTCTACACTTTCCATTATCGTCCATTAAATGTTCACCTCTTGCTTGTCCATCATTGACTTTGCTCGTGATTGGGTCACTTAACGGCTCTGACCCTTAGCACCAGCAGGGAGGGTTGTGCAATCGCTTTGAGACAAACGGTGTGAAGGGCTTAGGTGGTACCTGCCTCTGATAAGTCAGAGCCATTTTCACTGTTGCCATTTCCACTATTAATAATGCTTGTCTCTAGAGGAGGTGCTGGTTTGTCTGCCCAGGCTGTCTCTCCCCCTTTCTTCTCTTGGTATGTGCACCTCCCACTCCCTTCCTCCGAGGGAATCTTCTCAGTCCGGTGGCGTCTGGAGGGGTGTCAGTAACAGTGCCCAGCCATGCCAGCCACCAGGGTGGACTAGGACTCATGGTGGTCCAGTTAGACACTTACCTGGAATTCCCAGGTTGGAGGTGAAGCAAAGTTCTTCTTTTACCTTGATTTAAAAGCCCTAAGCATGTAACCCCAGATGCCTAAAGTCACGTTTGTGTGGCATGCCTATCAAGGAGCCCGAGGGAGTCTGAAGTCAATTCATCGGCAGCTAAGCTGAGGAAAAAGATACCTGGATACAGCTTGACCCTTATAGTTCCATGTACAATAATTACTAATGCCCCATTTATATTTGGTTTTCAGAAATTTGCAATTGAAAAATCCTGAGAGGAATAGGTTATCCATTCATTTATTTATTATTCTTTCCTGCATTTATTCATCAGATGTTTATTAGATGTCTACCTCATGTTGGATTTAAGTGGAAAATTATGTATCTTGTTCTTGATATATATATATATATATATATATACATATATATATATATATATTTGGTTCTTAATATTTATAAGAAACTGAGTAGCTGGACAGGTTTTAGAGAAAAATTACAGTTCAATTTTTGGAAGGTCTTAGGCATGAGAGATGGCTTATGAATTTCTGAAGCAGGACTTGGGGCCTCGGCTGAAAGTAGGACACTGAGAGCCAGGCTCCCATAGCCCTCATTTTGTAAAAATCTAAGGCCAAAAGTAATTTTTATTAATTTCTTTAAATACAGAAGGTCCAAGTAAGAGAATAAAAACCATCCATAGACCACCAAGAAGTAACCTCTGTGAATACATCGGTTTACCTATTTCCAGGAAGACCTTATTTTGTGAGTAAATTCATGGGCCTGTATGTTGGAATTATTTTGATCCTTCAAAGATACTCTATTGTTTGGTCCTCTTCTGTCACAACTAAATTAGATGGCTGTGTAGGGTGTAACAAAGCATCTTCAACTAGATAATCAGAGCAGCATTTAGCTGTGCCTTCTCATCAGGGGCACAAGTTCTGCCTAAGTGACGGTTCATGTTCAGCAGGAAATAATCAGAAACTCTGTTTGCAGCTGCCATTTGGTTAAGCATGATCTAGATGACACATGTGAGAAACTGTCTATCCTACTAGGCCCAAGAGAGGAAGCAGTGGAAACCTAAATCAGCTAAGTTTTGAGGCTCAATAAAACTCCAGCCTCTTCTTCCCACATACAAAGGACACCCACTGATCTATCAGTTTGCTCATAAGCGAGTTTCCCTCTGAAACTCATCCATCACATCTCTCACAGAACATAAGGTCACCCAGTCCTGTCTCGATGTTTTGTCAAACTGCATGACTCAGAGGTGCCATACCCACAAGCATATAGGACTCTATCCCTCTAGTTTAGAAACTATTCTTGTGATCTTATTTATAATATTCATTTCTTTAAAGCAATTATAGCTAAAGTTCTGCCTGAATTATCACAAATTCTGAAGTGATGATATCCTAATTATTGGTTCTGAACCTCTTAGTTCTTATTTTTCACACTAATGAAATCTTCTTGTCATAAAGTGGCTCTGGTAATGATGAAATATCTTGTTTCAGGCTGACTGTCCTACCAACTACAATGATATATTCTAGACAAAATGTAAAGATCACCTGTTCAAAGTCACTGGAGAAAGTCCAAAAGGAGTCAGAATTGAGAAGTCATTCAGCACTTATAAGAAGCAGTGATAATGGGTAGGACCCACATTATTCAGTCTCCCCTGCCCCCGGGGTGGGGGCGCACACTCCAATCCAGGGCATGGAGGATAATCTCCAATAGAAAGCCTGAGTATTTGTGGACCGCTGTAGTAGCTGAAGATTGAGAGAACAAATCTCAAAAAGGAGGGAATCAGAGTAATAGGAGCCCCCAAATCTGTGTATTAACTTCCCTCAAATACTTAGTTAACCTCTGAACTGTATTTGTGCAGGAAAATATTCTAAGAAACTCAGAAGGAAAGTGATAGCTGGAAAAGCTGAAGGACCTGTGCAATGGTTTCAGTGATACTCTCACCAGAGGGAACACAGAGTTTAGACTTCAAGACCCACCCAATAGAAGGGTTTGATAAATGTCCCAGGCTTCCATTAAAATCCCAGAAGGGACATGCATCAGCAGTAAAGACTTACTCTCAACTTGGAGGATACACTAAATGAAAGAAGCCAGATGAAAAGAACTATATACTATATGATTCATTTATTGCATGGTCAGAGAAAATAAATTTCTAGAGACAGAAGGCAGATCAGTGGTTGCCTAGGGCTGGGGGTAAGGCTGGGGATTAACTGCAAGCAGGCACAAGGCAACTTTTTGAAGTGATGGAAGTGTTCTAAAACTGGATTGTGGATAAACAAAATGTCATATGTATATACATACATAGTGCCATTACTCATCCTTAAAATGAAGGAAATTCTGACACATGCTATAACATAGATGAATCTTAAGGACATTATGTTAAGTGAAATAAGCCAGTCACAAAAAGACAAATACTGCATGATTCCATTTATATGAGGTACCTAGAGTCGTCAAATTCAGAGAGACAAAAAGGAAAGTGATGGTTCTCTGGGTTTGGGAGGAGAGGGAATGGGGAATTTACTGTTTGACAGGTATAGAATTTCAGTTTTGCAAGATATAAAGAGGTTCTGGAGATGGATGGTGGAAAGAATTGCCCCACAGTGTGAATGTATTTAATGCCACTGAACTGTACACTTAAAAATGGTTAAAATGGTAAACTTTATCTTATGTGTATTTTATAACAATTCTTAAAAATTGGATTGTGGTTATAGTTGTACAACTCTAAAAATTCACCAAAAATCATTGAATTATGCACTTACAATAGATGAATTTCATAGCATGTAAATTGTACTTCATTTAAGCTATTAATTAGACCCTGAAAAAAAGTCTTTATTCTCAAACTATGAGATTTTCCTTAGGACTAATGACAAAACTAAAATAAACCTACTCTAAGAAAAGCTAAAACCAAGATTTCCCAACTCAAGGAGGGGTTCTTCCAGTTAATAAACTAATTTTTACAACAAAACTACACAGTCTTCAGAGAATGATAACAGGATTCAGGTTGTCTGTAATGTACTATCACAATACCAACTACACAATTAAAAATCACTAAATGTGGCTCATGGTCAAGAGAAAAATTAGTCAATGAAAACAGGCTAATAGATACTGTAGATGTTAGAATTGGCAAGAAGGGATCCTGAAACAAAATATTTAAAGTGTCTATAGAAAAAGATTGGTAGGAGAGGTGAGGAGATAGGGAATTTTAAAAGATATATGGAATTTGTAGAAAAATTGAGAAAGAAAAGAACTAAATAGAAATATTAAAACTAAAAAATACAATATTTGGGACAAAACATTCACTGGATAGCCTTAAAAGAAGCTTGGCCACAACAGGAAAAAGGATTAGTGAATTTGAAGGTTGATCAATAGAAGTCATCCAAGCTGAAGCACAGAAGAAGAAAAGACTTTTTATAAGTAGACAGAACCTGACTTGCCTGTGAAATAATACCAAGCAGTCTGATACACCTGTAGTGGGTGCCCCAGAAGGAAAGAAAAGACAGAATCAGGCAGAAAGTCATATTTGAAGAAATAAATAAGGACATAAAAACTCTGAATTTGATCTAAATCAGTAACCCACCGATCCAGGATACTCAGTGAAACCTAAGCAAAAGGAAAACAAATAAAATCACACCTGGCAACATTATAAGCAAACTTCTAAAAACAAAAGATGAAAAGAAAATCTTCAAAGCAGCCACAGTTTAAAAAGACTCATCCCATAGACATAACAACAATAATGAGGGTTTATTTCTCATCAGAAAAAAGTAGAATTCAGAAGACAATGGAATCACATCTTTAAAATGATAAAAGAAAAAACCCTCTCAATCAAGCATTCCGTACCTGCAAAGACATCCTCTGAAAGGGAGGTGAAATAACCTACCTTCAAATAAAAAGCTGATAGAATGTGTCAGCAGACCTCTGCTACAGGAAATGACAATGACAATTCTTCTGGTCAAAGGAAAATGGTACTAGATACACTTGGGATCTGGCAATGGTAAATATCTCTAAAGAAGAATAGATTTTTAAAAATTTCTTTTCTTACATTCTTTAGACATCAATTTCTAATTTAAAGCAAAAGTGACAATAATGCATTGTGATTTATTTCACACTGAGAGGTTGAAAATATGAAACTAGTACAAAAGGTGAAAAGTGTTAATGCAATTACACTATTGTGAGATTGTTACACCACATGAAATGTGATAGGTTTGTTCAAATTATGATGTGACAGTTTAGGACATGTAATATTATCCCCAAAGAATTCATCCTCATGGATTGGCTACTACTCCAATTTAGTAATAAATATTTCCATTAAAAGTAAGACGCATCATGTGAAAGTTATTTTTTATTTTTCTTTAAGATTTTATGTATTTATCCATGAGAGACCCAGAGAGAGGCAGAGACACAGGCAGAGGGAGAAGCAGGCTCCCTGTGGGGAGCCTGATGTGGGACTCAATCCCAGGACCTGGGGGTCATGCCCTGAGCTGAAGGCAGACGCCCAACCACTGAGCTACCCAGGCATCCCTGAAGGTTACTTTAAAAGTTACTTTTAAAAACTCACTGAAAAATAAATAAATAAATAAATAAAACTCACTGAAAACTCTGTTAAGTTATAATAGCATATAAATATTTCCAATAGAAAAATTAGATTTTTCCTCTAAGTATTCTAATATTTTCTAAATCATTGTCTCTTTAGACTCAGAGAAGGTTCAGAATAAATCAGGGTATAGGGACGCCTGGGTGGCTCAGTGATTGAGCATTTGCCTTTGGCTCAGGGCCTGATCCCAGGATCAGGGATCAAGTCCCACTTTGGGCTCCCTGCATAGAGCCTGCTTATCCCTCTGCCCATGTCTCTGCCTCTCTCTCTCTCTCTCATTCTGGTCTCTCATGAATAAATAAATAAAACCTTAAAAAAAAAAAGAATAAACCAGGGTGTTGTATTTGATGGAGAAATTTAGGCAAAAATACAACAAGCTTTCAAATTTTATTATGAGTTTTTCTTTATCTCAAGCCTTATAATGCAGGACAAATTTAAAATATTACTATTTTAAAATTCAGTATGCAGGTTTGGACTAGACAACAAAACTCTCCACAGAGTAACTACCCTGAGAAACTGGTCACATTTTGTTGTTTTATAAAAACAAAAATAGGGCATCCTGGGTGGCTCAGCGGTTTAGCATCACCTTCAGCCCAGGGCGTGATCCTGGAGATGGGGGATCGAGTCCCACGTCGGGCTCCCTGCATGGAGCCTGCTTCTCCCTCTGCCTGTGTCTCTGTCTGTCTCTCTCTCTCTCCCTGTGTGTGTGTCTCTCATGAATAAATAAATAATATCTTTAAAATAAATAGCAAGTAATTATTGAATGTGCATCCTAAGCGCCAAGGTAAGAGTTAAGTACAGGGTTGATGACAACTCTGACCTTCAAGGAGCTCTTCATCTAAAATAATACATCAATAATACAAACCTAATACATAAAACATACAAATAACTAGAATCCAAGATGGAATGCAAAAAAAAAAAAAAAGAAAAGAAAGAAAGAAAGAAAGAAGAAGAAGAAAAAGAAAGAAGAAGAAAGAAAGAAAGAAAGAAAGAAAGAAAGAAAGAAAGAAAGAAAGAAAGAAAGATCCAACAGGAAAATCGAGTGTAATGGAGAATGAGATCACCTGTAGTTGCAGAGGTTGGGGAGTCCTCAGAGCATTTGCCAGGGACCTGGATGGGTGGGGTCCTCGGTGAAGAGTTGGAGCCAAAACCCTTGGCTCTGGGGCTCAAGGTGGGGACTGCCACGCATGAGGGGACAGCCCTGTCACTCAGCTCACCTCGGCACTAGGGATTATCAGAGGAATATGCAGGAACGACTGGCACCTGCACATTGGGGCATCATCAGGGGGATAAGGAGGCCACCCGGGGAATTTGGAACTTTATTCTTCGTCACTCGGAAGTCATTTCCCAGCAGCGTCAGCCTGACCCTTGGCGCAGAGACAGCAGCTGAGGAGCTCAGCCCGCAGTGGCCCAAGCTGGCCTGCTCCAGGATCACTGCGTGCCGGGACCCACTGGGGCAGCGGTGGAGCCAGAGCCCAGCCTACGCAGCTCCCGCGGGGCTCACCCACCCACCCACGGCCCGGGACCTCCAGGGGCCCAGCCTGGCATGAGGCCTGGCACGCAGGCCCAGGAGCACCTACGGCCCAGAGCACAGTAAAGCCCGCTCAGAAGCCACCAGAACACAAGCTGGAACAAGACCGCGTTGTCCCTGGGCGACTGGGCGGCCTGCGGTGAGGGTCCGCTTGCTGGGGTCACAACCCGGGCCCATGGAGCCCTGCACGGGCTGCGTCTCCCTCTCCCTCCCCCACCTCCGTCATCTCTCTTGCTCTCTCTCTCCCTCTCACAATGAATGAATAGATAGACAAATATCCTTTTACAAAAACCCCCAGATGCTTTTACCCCCATAGTTTTCCACCTTTCGGGACATGGGCAACCGCGCCCCGGGCAGAAGGGGGCAGCTGGAACTGGAGCATAGCCTCGGCTCCTGGGATGGGGTCGCAGCACAGATCTGCTTGCGGGGAGCAGAGCGGGAGTCCGGGGGCATGGCCACCACCCGGGAGGGGATGCACAAGCCTCGCACCACGGGGCCAACACCCCAATACTGGGGCCTGCCCTTGGGCCAGCACGACTGGGGGACCCAGCGCAGCCGCTCAGCTGGCACAGCCGGTGGGTAAACAGGTTCCCAGGCACCCAGAACAGTCACCAAACTGGGACATGAAGTTGGGACTCTGTACAAGGACGGAACCCACAAGCCAACTGGGGAGTTGGGGCCCAGAATGGACTCCATCCTGAAGGTGCCCCAGTGACAGGGCCTGGGCTGTGAGAGGGGAGTGACAGGGCCTGGGCTCTGAGGGGGAGTGACAGGACCTGGGCTCTGAGGGGGCAGTGACAGGACCTGGGCTGTGAAGGGGGGAGTGACAGGGCCTGGGCTGTGAGGGGGAGTGACAGGGCCTGGGCTGTGAGGGGGAGTGACAGGATCTGGGCTGTGAGGGGGGAGTGACAGGATCTGGGCTCTGAGGGGGGAGTGACAGGACCTGGGCTGTGAGGGGGAGTGACAGGGCCTGGGCAATGAGGGGGGAGTGACAGGACCTGGGCTCTGAGGGGGGAGTAACAGGGCCTGGGCTGTGAGGGGGAGTGACAGGGCCTGGGCTGTGAGGGGAAGTGACAGGACCTGGGTTGTGAGGGGGCAGTGACAGGACCTGGGCTGTGAGGGGACAGTGACAGGGCCTGGGCTCTGAGGGGGGAGTGACAGGGCCTGGGCAATGAGGGGGGAGTGACAGGACCTGGGCTCTGAGGGGGGAATAACAGGGCCTGGGCTGTGAGGGGGAGTGACAGGGCCTGGGCTGTGAGGGGAAGTGACAGGACCTGGGTTGTGAGGGGGCAGTGACAGGGCCTGGGCTCTGAACGGGGAGTGACAAGGCCTGGGCTGTGAGGGGGAGTGACAGGGCTCGGGGGCTCTCCTCCCACCCGGTCAGGTGGGACACAGACAGCAGCACCTGGTCACATGGGGTGGCCGTGGCTCAGCTGCCGTCCCAGGAGGAGGCCCCAGTGTCCCGTGTGTCCTCCTCAGCTCACCCGAGAGCCGTGGCCCCCGCATGTCGCGCCTGCCCACGGGCAGTTCCCTCTGAGGCGGCTCTCGGGATCCTGCTGTCGCGGAGGCCGCAGTGACATCGTCCAGAGGATGGGGTGCCACTGGCTGGCGGACCGGCTAGTCCAGTCACGCGGCGCCGAGTGGGGCCCTGCTGGTGTGTCCAGCAGGCCCCGCCGCTTTCCCGAAGCTGCTGCAGGGCAAAGCCAAGAAATCAAAGTCCTGGTGGTTTTCGTGTCTCCTTAAGGTCGGTGGGGAGGAGAGAGGAGGAGCACCTCAGGGGGGAAGATACCCGAAAGGAGCCCCCAAAATAAAACCTCGGAACCCATGTCTCTGGCCTAATTAACCCAGTGCGTTTGGCTAGAGGACCGTTACCTAAGGCGTAAGCGTGTCCCTGGGCTCCTCAGAAATCCAAAGCACTGGTCCCAGAGGGTGCTGGGGACAAGAAGCGCTCTGTGAGCCTCCCCACGTGGGAGTCTGAATCCAAGCTGAGACCTGAGGTCATAGGTGGCCGCGGGTCGATGGGGTCATAGGCCCGGCGCTGGGCCTCCGGGTGAACAGCACGTGGTGTCTCCTTTGCGCAAGGCCTCCAGGAAGGAAGGCTGGCAGAGCGTGATGCCGTGGAGCCGGGCTGCCCCACGCCCTGATTCTCTGATGAGAGACGCATTAGACAGGAAGAGGAAAAGGAAAGTTTGGTGACGTGAGCAAACCCCAGGAATATAAATTAGTACAAATCAGAACCCAGATAACTCGATTCCCTACGGCACTCAAGGACCTCTTGGCAGAAAATCAAGTTTTCAACCTTGACAGCTACTTCTGGCTCCAACTACCATCCGGGTTTATGTAACGGTGTCTCTGGGTAAAGCAGCAGAACCCCAGACTGGCTGTCCTAAGCGAAAAGGAAAGTGAACGGAGAGACTAAGGGCTCACAGAGGCACCGCGAGGCTGGGAAAGCGGTCTGGGCGGAGAGGCACCCAGGGCTCCCGCGAGGCAGCAGGAGTCCCAGTCCGCGTTACAGAGCCGCAGGTCACCACCACTGCTACTCGGACGAAGCATCCAGATGCTCATGGTGGAAAGTTCCAGGAGCACGTAGCTGGTGCAACCATCCCATGCAGACCCGCAGGGGTAAGACGCAGGGACGGGCCACAGCCTGACTCCCTTCGCTTCCACAAGGGAATATAGGCTCCGCTAGGCCACACATGACAGGAGTCTTCCCAAAAGGGAGAGTGGGGTGCAAAGCGGAAGGAGTGTGAAAGATCGAACGGTGAAAAATCACACGTGTTCGTTACAGGCTACCTGCCTGGGTCCACAGAGCGCTTCCCGCCACCACGAGCCTCATAGAACCGAGGACACACTCACTGCTTCGAGGGACAGGTCTCAATGAAGCAGTTCCGGGATCCCCGGCTGGTGTATGTGGTTCCCATATTTGCAACCCGTGGCTTAAGCATAACCACGAAGAACCCACCCCGTGAAGTAGATGAAAGAGACAAGAGGAAGAGGGGCATCAGCCAAGACACGCATGTACCTGCGATGGAGCAGAAGGTCAGGTAGTTGAGGCTCTGGTGCTAATTTCTGCAAATAATCACAAAGCTGTGGCTTTGTCAACATTCAGCATTCTCAGAAGCAGCTACCCATCAGCTCACGGCGTTGCTTCTCTCCAGGCACACTCGGTGCCCCCTGCTTCAGTGAGCACGCGCGCTGCAGTTCCCTGCTCCACTGAGTCACCCACAACTCGTTGACTGAGAAGCTGAGCTCCTGGAGGGACTCAAGGCATCCCACATCCTCACATCCCGAGGCTCTCGGGGTCACATGGGTTTGATTCCCACCCTTCCCTGCACCACGAGGTCACAACTGCATTGTCCATTGACAGCCACAGCCTCCCTCTTTCTCACTCCCACAGCACGGTGACCCCCGTGATCCTGACAGCCCTGCGGCCTGGTGAGCACGTGGCGCCTGTGCACGGCGGTGCTAGGCCCACAGCGGCACGACACCCAGGTCACTAGCATCATCGTTGTATCCAGGTGGGAAGCACCCCTGCCTTTAGGCTAAAGCATTTCAATCAGCTAACCCAGCATGCAGGGATAAGGATTTAAAAAAAAAAAAAACTACAAGCAGATTATTTAGAAGTAATTATCCTCTGGTTCACGGACTCAAGTATCAATAATTTACATCAAAAAATCTCTCTGGGTCAGGCCACTTACATGATCATGCTGAGCCTGCTGGCCCTATGTACAGAACGCCACTCTGTGCCCGCGCGTTACGTGGCCTGTGTCACCTCTGGACCCGAGCTGGCCGTGGACTTAGGTAGCCTGTTCCTGCTGCGTGGCCTCCCGCCAGGGTCTCCCGCCTCCAGAAGGGAGCCCGTTCCCGAGACGTGCTTCCTCCACCCATGAGTCTGAAGACCTTATCTGAGGAGCAGATCGTTGGACCGTTTATGACGTAGTTGGGTAAGATGCTCACAAGGGACCACCCCGTACTCCGCGTGTGTAACACAACACGTTCTTTGATCCTATACCAAGAAATATTCTGTGGGCTAGAACTGAGCAGGTCAATTAGCCAAACAAATGATTGCAGCCACATAGGGCTCCTTGGGCTTGCTCTGGATGTCAACCCCCTGCTAGGCTCAGCCGGAGATACAATCGTAGGCCCCCTGATTTGTCGGGCACCATCTGGCATCCCCCCACCGCCCAAACTCCGCAGACTATTTTCTCATAAAATTAGCAAAGCCCTGGAATTCTCTGCTATATAGACCTTCTCATCACAGGAGTGATTTTGTAATTTGTGCTCCAGTCACGTGGAGATGTAACTCCAGCTATTTCTGCCAAGCCGGCAGGTGGGGGGTTTCAAGAATCGGTGTCTCCCTTCAGGAAGACCTCTGACCTCGGGCAAAAGAATAAAAACTGTCGAAGCAAGAGGAGAGCAATCTCATCGCAGCAGGAAAGGGAAATTGTCCCCTTGGGAAACTGACACTCTGTACAGCGTAGGGTGAACATTTGGGATCCTTGGATATGAGTCCCCCCGTGGACTCCACCCCCTGTCCCAGGGCCTACTCATTTTTGAGGGAGGACCACATTTTCACGGGCCTGACACACACAGCAAAATATTTATTGAATTGATGTAATTTGGCATCTTTTAGGATCAAAGCTCCACTTCTGAGTCTTGGCTACTACAGCTTTACAGTTGCAAGATAATAGATTCTCTTGTCATGGTTACAGAACATCTCTAAATTCCTTTCCGTGGCTTAAACTGAGAATTTAGAGATTTGAGTTTATCACTCTCCAGCTGTAAGCCATCCAATGTTATCAGGAGCAACTGCCCATTGATTTTTTCGTGTCTGCTGTACTGTGTTCATGGTGGTGACACATGGCCTGCCGGAGACTCCTCGATGGATCCTGGAACCCCGATGTCCCAGGCAATCATTTCATTCATTAGCTAATCATTGCAAGCCGTGGGCCACTAGATCACCGTCCCAGAAAAAATAAGGGGACATTCAATTCCCTCCACACTATCTCAGAATGAGATTGTCTCCAATTCCCCACATTTTCTTGAAGACTTACTATTTAAAACTCCACCTTCCAATACAAACCTCTGAGCAGTCTGGTTCAGAAGAGACTGGGTGGATTCAGATCCTGGCTCTGCCATGCATTAGCCCCTTTGAGCAAGCTCTCTGCGCTTGAGTTGTGCTCCTTTGGAACCCAGGACAGTAGTGGCCACGTCAGTGGGCCTCATGAGGAGAGGGAGTTGGGAGGTGTCAATGCTAAGAACAGGGCTCGGCATTGTGAACGTGCTCAATAATTGTTAGCTCATTGCTATGAAAATAACGATGATTACTATTACTAGTATATTATCAGCCAAAATTCTTGTACATAAGTGAAAGAACCCAAATTTGGACATCTCGAGTGAAGCAAGAGAAATTACTGGAATATCTGGTATCCCGGAACGGATGGGAGCGGGGAGGACCAGGCCTGAGAAGCATGAAAGGACAAGAGAGGTCCTGAGGGCTGGGCCACCACAGCCACAGGCAGACAGGGCCGGGGGCATCTGGTCCATGCACCACCACGGCTGCTGCAAAAGGCAGACGCGAGCAGCTCCAGGTCCCTTTGTCAAGACTGAAGTTGCAAAGCACTCCTTAAGCTAAACCTGTCACGTGCTTCTGGGCACCGACTGCCATGGAGGCTACACAATGGGCGTTCCCCCCACCAGGAATTGGGGTGCTATTAGGAAAGAGGAGTTAGATACTGAAGAGCCCAAGGATGACAAGTATTGAACTGGTTGGGTAGCATTAGTGTCACCGGCGCAAATGATCATGGGTATGACATGGGACCAACAGGAAGTACCCTCATTTGAGTCTGAAATGCACTTGTCAAAGAAAGGAGGTTTTCAGCTTTTCTGAACATTTGAGGTGGCCTTCAGGTCACACCATCTACACCAGGAAAGTCTCCCAAAGAGACATAACCATCATACCAGCTCGCTCAACTCCGCCTGACATCTCCTCCTCTCCAGCCTCACTCCACTTCTAGGTCAGGACCCCAGCTTCCTCCCTGCAGCTCTAGGAGGGGGAGGGACCCCCAAGAAACAGAAAGGCCAGGGGTGCCTTCAGGGAGGGGGGAGGCCTTAGTTCATCTTGGACGGCTGGTCTACCACTGCAACGAGGATGGGCTGGGCCAGGCCAGCAGGACTTCTCTGTCTCTCTGGAAGTTTCCTTGTGAGGATACGGAGGGAGGAAGATTGAGCGGGAGGCTACGTCCAGTGTGTAGGCCCTTAGTTGCCAAGCCAAGATTTGAAATTTAACCTACATATAAACTTAAAACAGGATCAGACTCACAGCTCTGACTGGCGGCCCCCTGGGGTACAACCAGGACCTCCCCGCATTCCCTGCACCACATCAGCGCTGGAGACTCTTACAACAGAGCAGAAGGACAGGAGCCTGGCACTGGATTTATATTGGACTTTCTGCTAACCTTGGCAGGTGGGAACCTTTCCGTCAAGTTAGGAAAACAAGAAAGATGACATTTCTTTCTTTCTTTCTTTTATTTATTTATTTTTTTTAAGATTTTATTTAAGAGAAAGAGAGAGAGAGAGAGGCAGCGACACAGACAGAGGGAGAAGCAGGCTCCCTGCGGGAAGCCCGATGCGGGACTCGATCCCGGGTCCCCAGGACCAGGCCCTGGGCTGAAGGCAGGTGCTAAACCGCTGAGCCACCCGGGCTGCCCGAAAGATGACATTTCTTGAGTAGCTGATGGTCTGGAGCAGTTCCTGTCTCATCAGACAATACAAACAACTATTGCCTGAGCACTTCGCACGTGGGAGGCATAATGCCAGCTACTTATGAGCATCATGGAGGCCCCCCATTCTCACAAGCCCCGTCTGGGCTGAGTGCCGTAAACATTCCAGTTTGTAGTTGAATCAACAGAGGCTCAGAAAGGCTACGGAACCCGCTCAAACCCACACCGCCGGGTGTGAGTGCGGGAGCCTCATGGATTTTCAAAGTCTATACCCTCAACTATTCACTAAAGTCAGTGTTGATGGGTCTAAAAGTCATGGCAAAGATACACAAGAGTGTTTTCTCCTCTATACCTAATAATATTCATAATCTCCCATGTTCACGCTTATGTAGTGCCTGGGAACACTCTCTGGTTTTACAGAATAATCCGTGTCCTCTTGGGGGCTTCTTATCTGCGATATAAACCGTTTCTCCCTTCTTCGAAGATTTAACATCAACACAGAGAAGAATGACAATTTAGGGCAGTGTGAGGATGGTTCCAGTTACATTTTAACGTATCCTTTTTTTTAACCTTGGTATCACCCTCCTAACAGGACCGATGCCTTCGTCCAACACACCCCACAGCATCTGCTTCTCCCCTCTCCCCTTTGCAATCATTCAGCTTCTTCACGCCCAGAACAGCCACACTCGGAGAGAGCTGCATCCTCGCATTTGTGCGTGAACTCAACTGCCATCTCTTGAGGAGACAACCATTTCTCACAGGTCTTAACGACCACTACAAGGCCACCTGACCTGTTTTAAAGGCCACACATGGGACGAAAATCAATCAACTTCTCTGGAATGGAGAACGTGGAATGGAAGGCCTTGGGGTTCTATAGTGTGGTCGGCCTACTGGTGCTTTTGTAGAGAACACAGACCAGGTAAGAACCTCACGAGTCGAGACTTTGATTTTGGCAGAGCCCTGGCTTAGAGGGTCTGAGCTCCTGAGGGTGGGCTCATCAAGTGCGGTGCTGGCACTCTCCGCACAAGGAGTCATGGCCACGGGCCAAGAGCAGTGACAAGCACACCAGAGAGCTGCCTAAACCTTGACAAAGAGGTTTATGGGGGGTCATGGGATGCAGGACCCACATCTCCTTCCAAAGAGCCCGCGGAGGGGAGCAGAGTTGGCTGACTGCCCCCAGCTCTGCCCATTGGCCCCCCACTGCCTTCCCACCAGGCTGCACCTGCATCGGGAAGGCCCCCGCCAGTGACGAGCACTGCTGTGACCCCGTCCCCATAGGGACGACTCCAACTTTCTTTTTTTTTGTTTTTTTTTTTAAAGATTTTACTATTTATTTGGCGGGTGGGGGGAGCAGCAGAGGGAGGGGGGAAGCAGGCTCCCACTGAGCAGGGAGCCTGTTGTGGGGCTGGACCCCAGGACCCCAGGATCAAGGCATCCAGGCGCCCCGACCCCGACTTGCTTACCTCTGCGGTTCACCTTCCCTCCGACCCTCCTTCCTCCTTGTCACCAGCGGGATGGGAGACCTGACCGGAAGAACTAGGAAGTGAGTGGGCCACATCCAGTCTCCAATTCTCAAGTAATCACGTGACAAGGGGAAGAGTAACAGGGAATAGACGTCAATTAGAGAGATCGAGCGGTGTCCTTTATTCATCCCCCAAAATCATCTCAACATAGTGTCGATATTTGCGGAGGCACCACGAGGCACTTGAGTCCCCGCGGGTGATGGGTCGTTGTCCGACTCGGAAGTCGGGGTTCGGGCCCGGAGGCCCTGGACGCCTGCATGGGACGTGCAGCACTGGGCAGCGTCAAGGGCCCAGCCGGCCACCTGTGAGCAGGCCAGGCCCCCAGGCTCGTTCTGGGCCGCCCAGGGAGCCCCCCACCTCCTGCGGCCTCTGGCCTCCCGGTGGCCCCGCGGCACGGCGACCCCAGGGCCACCCCCCCCGCCCCCTGGCCACCAGGCCTCTTCTCGCCCTCAGCGCCAGTCCCACTTCCAGACATGCTCTTGCTTCCCACTGAACTTGTTTGAGGCTGATTTTTAAAGAATCCGATCTGGGGTCGCCTATCCATACAGGTAATGTCTAAAAATTATATCCGGGGGCAGCGGGGGGCTTGGGTCAAGCATCCCGACTCCCGATTCTGCTCGGCGGTGACCCCAGGCCCGGGATGGAGGCCTGGATCAGGGTCCTGCCCGGCCTGCAGTCTGTGTCTCCTCCTGCCTCGTGCTCGCTCACTCTCGCTCTCCCCCGTCTCAAATAAATAAATAAATAAAATAAAACCTTTAAAAATCAATCTGCGTACCACAGGCGTTTTCATTTATGAATGACTACACGTGATCTTCAGAAGCCCAAGCAGTATCATCCAACCCGCACGCCGGCACCAGGATCATTCCCCTGGCCCGGAGGGCCGCCACGGCCACAGGGCAGGCCCCCAACCCCGTGAGCAGGTAAAGGCTTCGGGAACAGACGGAGCTTGAGGGCCCTGGCCAGCCCTCGGCCCACCCTCCAGGCTCCAGACAAGACCCCATCACTTGCCCTCAGATCCCCAGCCTGCCCGGTGGGTTCCAGGTGCGGCGACTCCCCCGGCTCCAGGAGCCGGCTCCCTAGGTAAGTCTCCATCCTGCTCGGGTGGACACAGCTGTTCGTCCTAGTTCTCTGCAAAGCCCTAATACATAAGGGTTTTTCCCTCTGTCGCAGAGGGGACAATTTGGAAAAGGAAGGGACAGCCCAAGACAAGACCATGCGGCCAAAACAAATCCTTGAATTGCAACTGTCAAATTTAGGCCAGAGACTTCCACGTGCGCAGGTGTTCAGAAGATAAACCACACTGGTCTAGCGATCTCTGTGAAAGCCCCGGCACTCAAGCAAGCACCTTGGCATTTAAACTTGAAACTCTTTAAAATTATAAAACTAATTTGTTAACATTCCAAACCCAAGTTTTTAAAAAGCACATCCCCCATTGGGTTTGTCTGGTGTTCGATAAAGTATGTTTCTGCTGAGATAGAAGAGGAGAGAAACCCTGACCCAGTTAAGCTCAGGCACAACTAATCTTGCAAATTGATCAAAAAACTACTTTGTAAAAATTCCCTCGTTTAAGTGTCTCGGGAATAACTTGGTAAGAATTTAAAAGATCCCAGGGTAAATCAGGACAGAGAACTGGTTTTCCAACACGACACACACACAAAAAGGCTGTGTCTTTCGCTTCATTAGAGAGGCAATTTTATTTTAACATGACATTTTTTAAAGGCTATGTTGTCTCGTTTTCTGTGTGTCACCCTACGTTTCTGCCACACCTACACCCTCTCGTGCAAAATGCTTCTAAATTTGGCAAACTCAGCTTTACCTCCCTTTTACATTGCAGCTGACGTTGTTGAGTTGTGGTTGTTTAATTATAGTTAACCAATAGAATACACAATGCAGAAGAAAAGATTAATAATAAAGCAAACATTTTTTAAAATGAAAAGTCTCTGATAAAGGACTGTTTTCCAAAATATACAAGGAATTCTTAAAACTCAACAATTAGAACACTAACAACCCAATTTACAGCTGGGCAAAAAATGTTGAACAGACCCTTCACCAAAGACAGAATTTCATAAATAAGCACATGAAAACACATACACCTTGCATTTCATCTGGGAAATACAAATTTTAAAAAACAAGAAGATATCACCACACACCTATTAAAATGCCCACAATCTGGAGCACAAAGTGCTGGCGAGGATGTGGAGCAACAGGGGGGACTGCAAAATGGAGCAGCCACATTGGAGGACATTTTGGCAGTTTCTTACAAAACTCAGATACTCTTACTATTCGATCCAGTAATCATGCTCTTTGGTATTTACCCAAGTTAACTGAAAACATGACCACACAAAAACCTGCATATGAATGTTTATAGCAGTTTTATTCATAATTGCCAAAACTTGGAAGCAACCAAGATATCTTTCAGTAGATGAATGGAAAAATAAATGATGGGACATCCAGACAGTGGAATACTATTCAGTGCTCTAAAAAAAGAAAGAAAGAAAAGAAAAGAAAAGAAAAGAAAAGAAAAGAAGAAAAGAAAAGAAAAGAAAGAAAAGAAAAGAAAAGAAAAGAAAAAGCAAGGAAAGAGGAAAGGAAAAAGCAAAAGCAAAAGCTCTCAAGAGGACACGGAAGAAACTTGAATATATATTACTAAGTGAAGGAAGCCAATCTTAAAAGGCTACATCCTGTAGAATTACAACTAGATGACATCTGGAAAAGGCAAAAACTGTGACAACAGTAAAAAGATTAGTGATTGCCAGAGACTAGGGGTGAGGGAAGGAGGGAAATGCCATGATCTGAACTTAGGAATCATATTTTCAGGAACTATAGTTTTCTGGGACTCTGCTAAAGGAAATTTTTCTCACTACGAATCTGAGTATAGAATATACCATTTAGAATTACAAGGTTCCAAATGTTCAACTATCTTCCTACTCGGGTGTTGAAAAAGAGTTTTAAACGTTGATCGGCCTTTACTGTGTCACTCGATCAACCATCCCCTCTTCTCTTTGTCACGTGTGTCTATCAAAACTCCCCTCTCTTCATATCTTGTGTGCAACTGCTTGGGAGAAGCAACCCACTGGCCTGAGCTCCCCTGCGACTCCTTGCTGGGTGTCCCTCGCATGCAAGGCTCTGACCACTGTTTATCTAAGTTGCTTGCAGGGTTGGGTTTGCGACTTTAAGAGACAGAAGTGACCAGTATCCAAAACAAAGGGCAGGCTTGCTTCCCTTACTGCGGACGTGGCAGGTTCTCCAAGTCAAAGTGCCTTTCCTACCGTGCGACCCACTGCGGGGTGAAGGCTCCCATCTAGGTCTGCTTGTGCCACCCCCCCTGCACAGCTCCGGGGCTACTGCTTTTGCTGTAATAACGCTTTCAAATCTCTAATCCAGGAGTCTCAGATCTTCTACTCTGGCCGAACTGAGCCAGGAAACAGAAGTAGAAGAACTTGTTAACTTATAAGTAGGATAAAATCTTAGACCATTCACAGCTCTTGACAGTAGGATTCGAGAAGTGCTAACAATTACACATGTCCCACCCTCGCAAAAAGCTGATCCCCCACATTGGCTCAACCGGGTCTTAAGCTGTTGAGTGCAGAAAAGTACTGAAAGAAGGAACAGAAAAGAACTGGGACAGTGTCTAGAAGGGGTGGCCAAAATTGGGCATGGCCACGCAGGTTCTGAACAGACTGAAATGCTAAAGACAACTCTGGGACTGTGTTTGAGGTCAGGCTGCCTACCTCTTTCAGAAAGAGTGCCAAAGTCTGTTCTGTGCCTCTTACATTTCTTTTGTTAATTTATTCAGTCAATGAATATTTATGGAAGGCCCCGGACAAGACTAAAAAGAGAAGTTTTTCAGAAGATATCTATAAGACCAGATAGGTTCGTAATCTCGTTTTCATTCTGTAGGTTTTTCACATTCTAAATAAAATGCTCTCTCTCCTCTTGTACATCTGCTCATGTGCTCAGAAAGCACCTCTTCAGGGGTCCCTCCACCCAGTTACAGCTTTATTTGTATCTCCTTGTCTGCAATACTAGTGATACAAGTTTGTGAACCTTCTCCAGTGAGATGAAAACACAATTGTCCCATTGTCTGCCTAGTTCCAGACTTCTCCTTATCTGAGAGCTACACCGCTAAGCTGAGTCTCGTATATTCATGCAGTCACTCAGTCATTATTCAACAAGTATTTATTGAGCGCCTTCTGTCTGCTAGGTACTATTATAAGAGTTGGAAATTAGCAATGAACAAGATAGAAAATAGTCCATTCTGGTGGGAGATTGGAGAAAGACATTGGGAAGCAAGCACTAATGCATATTCTTAGATATGGAGAGGATGAAATAGGGTAATTGGATAGAGCATACAAAAGTAAAGAGTATTTTATGCTAAAGGACTATAGAAAGTGTCTCTGAGGTGATGCTATCACTGGCACTTAGAAGATGAAAGAAAACCTTCAAGGATGCATGGGTATCCAAGGTAGAACATTCTAGGCAGAGGAAACCATAAAACACACTAATGACTGGACTCTCCTCAAAATAGAGAATCAGAGTGGTCAGAGGAAGGGGAAAGAACTGAGAGATCTTCAAGATCCCTGCCCAAAAATGTGGAGTTAATACCTAAGCAAAACGAAGACTAGAAGGTATATGAGCAAAATAAAGAAGTATCGATCTTGTATGTTCTCAGACATCTGTCCTGGATTTGTTAGATCACCAGAGGGCAAAGGCCCAGAGTCACTTCATCTTAACATCTCAGTAATGGATTTTCATCAACTTTGCAACAAATTGTAGGGTGTGCTGCATCACTGTGTCTCCTCTGCCCTGTCATGTGCTGTCCAACGTCATAATATCTCCAGAGGTAGAAACAAAGCACAGAGATAAATTTTAAGACATCAGATAGAAGTATGAAATTAAATACCTTAGGGGCTTAAATATTGTTATTGCGAATTAAAGGACACCAGACAATATTGTCTCTGCCCCTGTGAGCCCTGGGGTAGAGAGAAGAAAAGGATTCTGTGGAAACAGCATCAGATCCATCAAGAGTATTAGGGCCTTAACCAGGAAAATGATGGTATTTAGAGGACAAGAAGGGACGAGGACAAACTTGGTTCACTTCCTTTGCCTTGGGTTAGTCTTTCTATTGGAGGCAAAGAGATGGGAGTGTCAAATACAAGCTGTTGCTAGAAGCATTTTTGGTTAAACACATTAAAGCTGACTCTGGGTCTTATCCAACTAACTTAGCTGGAAAAGATGGAAAGCTTTTTTCACATTTTTATTTGTTGTTAAGCATTATCTTAACAACCAAGCAAAATTTTTTTTGTCTTTTTAAATATGTTAATTCCAGGGGCACCTGGGTGGCTCAGCCATTGAGCATCTGCCTTTGGCTCAGGGCATGACCCTGGGTCCTGGGATCGAGTCCCGCCTGGGGCTCCCCACGGGGAGCCTGCTTCTCCCTCTGCCTGTGTCTCTGCCTCTCTCTCTGCATCTCTCATGAATAAATAAATAAAATCTTTAAAGGAACATGTAGTCAAAATGTTAGTTCCAGTGTAGTTAACATACAGTGTTATATTAGTTTCAGGTGTACGATGTAGTGGTTCAACAATTCTATACATTACTCAGTATTCATCGTGATAAATGTACTCTCCTTCACTTATTTCACCCTCCCCACCCTACCCACTTCCCCTCTGGTAACCATCTATTCGTTCTCTAGAGTTAAGAGTCTGTTGATGAAAAACCAAGTGATTTTAAGACCAGAAACCACTGAACTCAGAACTCTACCATTTTAATAAAATTTAATTTAAAAAATTAATATTGTCTGTTTCTATTCTTTTTACATAGACTCGCTTGTATGTAAAATTATTATAATAGTTTTATGGGTACAATCTCATGTTCTAATATGGGCTTTTGGGTTTGGTTTGGAGGGGAGAGAAGGTTGGCTCCATTTCTGGTCATCTGAGATGAAGTAGGCTGACTGTCTGGGTGGAAGACAACTCTGTCTTCTAAATTTTCACAACAGAATGACAACTCTGCCTTCTGTGCATCTGGTCGCTAAGCATATGGTTCTCACTTTTATCAGCAACATAGACTTCATGCAGAACAAGCACTTGTCAGAGAAATCAACTGTAGTCCAAAGCTCCCCTATATCCAATGTGCCAGAGTCAAATGGACAAGAAAAGTACCTACACTGTTGGGTTTCCCAAGTGGTATCTTGGTATTAACCAGACCAACACAAAGGGCAGTTCCCAAACCATTCTGTGTCAGCTCTTCAGTTTCACACTATCTATAAAGAGTTGATAGTGGAGGATTTCACGAAGAAGCACCTTTGTCCCTTTTTCACTGTGAACCAGATTTACCTGTGAGAAAAGACTCACGCTGGAAATGTATTGTGAGGTTTCATTCCTGAAAAATGCTGCTTTCTGCAGAACTTTTTCATGTGCTTCCGTTTTCTAAAATTAAACCAAAAAAGAAGGATGATATAACTCAATGTGCCTTGCAGTTTGGCTCAGCCACTTGGAAAGTCAGCCACATTTGTGACCCATTACAGCAAACATTTCATTGCAGATTATCTGTTAACATCTCTTCCTGCTCTTTATGAAGAGTTCCATTCTCATCATTAATCTTTCATCATGTTAACTTTTATAAAGCACATTACATCCTCCATAATACATATCATACATACTGAAGAAATGGTGCACACTCAAAATATAAAGGAGTCGGGAACAAAAACGTTCAGGGAGTCAGGACAAGTCTGTGCATGGAAAGGGCCAGGCCTTCCGTGACTCCATTGCAACTTCCTGATGAGAGAAAGGAGGACATTTCTGCAGAAATATTACTTAAGCAAATATGGGGAAGAAATATTCTCCGCAGTAGTCAATTCATGCCTGACCACAGTGAAGGATTCACAGGGGGAAACAGTGGAGCATGAAGTTGGAACGACATCAGGGTTGATCTGAAGAGTGATTTGAATGTCAGGTTTATGAGTTTAATTTCCGCTCTGTAAGTAGTTTTTGAACAGGGAAGAAGCTGATGAAATTGCCTGGATAATTACGACCAAGATGGCACCATTGATGGGTCTACATCCCTCTGGAGGATAGGACATTTGTTGTAGGGGATGTTGAGAGTTTGTTTTTGGACATTAAACTTTAAGTGCCAGCAGTATATCTTGCTGGAAGTGCCCGACAGATTGTGAGGTAGGCATCTGGAGCTTGACACTGATGTCAGAGAGACAGACTTGGAAATTCTCAGCGTTGAGGAGCATGAGAAAAGTACTGAGTGGAGACGAGTACTCTGGCCTCATTCTCTTTCAACAAATATTTAAAATAACCCCAGAGAGCTGTGACATCTAAGACGAAAATGATCAAGCTCTCCTAAATGAGAGGGCATGGGTGGACATCAGGGTACTTGAATGGCCTCAGCCCTCAAAGTTCTACTTCCTCACAGTCCAACATACTAAATTTAGAGCAGTCTTCAGTTGCTGGCATTCCAGCATTAGAGAGTTAATGAATAATTTGGCAGGGGAAGTAATAAATAATGAGGCTGAAATGCTGAAAAAAAAAAAGACAAATGTATGTCATCTATAAACCGAGGAAACAAATTCTTCAGAGAATAACAAAGAAGCACTACTGCCAACTCTGCTGAGAAAAAATATGAATAGGCAGCAGCGCCTCTGAGGTTGTTCAGTGGCAGCCTTGTAGCAGTATTACCCGGTGTCAAGAGAAACGAACGCCCCCGATGAGAAGCCACATCCCTCTGTTGAAATAACCCAGGAGAATGGGAGGAAGGGGGGCCATAAAGGTAACACCGGGCACCTTTATAGCAAAGGTAAGACCTTTGGGATGTGGGACTTGGACCCATGACAAATGAGCATCATAGGTTACATTCAGAAACAGCCTGGTGCTGATGGGATAAGGTCAGAACCGGTTAGCCTGGGTGGGCTGGGTGTAAGAGACAACGTTGCAGAAGGGGAAGCTCAACATGACCTACCGGGGGATGAACATTAGAGTGAGGAGGGAGCTATGGAAGACGGAACTGGAGAATTAAGGGACAAGATGACAGACCAAGGAGTTTGGGCTCCGCCCTGAAGGCAATGGGATTTATCAGAAATTTGTCAGGAAGGGGAACAACAGATGCCTATATATGTTGGAAAAGGGACTCCAGTGAAGGTGCACACAAAGGCCTGGCATGGGCCAGAGGCCAGCAGAGGGAGGCCAGTTAGAGGCTTTTGCAACGGGAGGGCAGATGCCGCTGACGCCTGTGGCCAGGAAACCACGGGGCGGGGGGTGGTGGGGGGATGGATGAGGGGGGGTGGGAAGGACGTTGACCATGATCCTTGCGAGTCATGCACTTAGATGGCTGTTCTCAGACGTTAACCTTTCAGCCACTACCCCTCTTTCCTTGTGCCCCTCTATACCTCAGTCTGCCAGGAGATAAAATTTCCTTAGACGTAAGGAGGAAGGGCAGAGAAAGCAGTATCACCTCACTTAGCACGATAAAATCTAGGATCTCTGGGGCCTCTCGTAGAGCTTGAGAGCAGGTGCTAATGCACGGCCTCCTCCGTCTCCTCTTCCTTTGGAGAGTTTCTCTTTTGTCACAGTACCCACACAGGGGTTCCAAATAGCTGGGTCTACCTTTAAACCCCAATTACACGCAGGCCAAGGTCTTTCCATGCTTCCGCTTAGCTCTGCTGAGAAACACGATGTCAGGTGAGGTCCAGAAAGCCTTCGGGCCCGTCACAAGGGCATTGGAAACTTGAGTGCTTGAACGCAAACAGACCAGAATGGAGTTTAAATTCTAAGTCTTCTAAAATAGTCTAGGACCTTAGCCAGGTCTAGGAACGCTCTAAGTCGGGACTACATGACTCAGAAGGAGGTTGAGAAAATTTGGAGGCGACCCTGGAGAAGCGACTGCCACTGCGAGGGCGTGCGTGCCACTGAGCAATCTGATTTGGCTGCTAGTAACACAGACCCGACTCCAGTGGACTAAGCCCACAGGGTTTGCTCTCCTGCAGAAAGGAGGTCCTAGGGGAGGCCGTCCGCATGCCTGACGCCTCCAGAAACCTTCAGGGAGGCGCACGTCTCCTATTTTCCAACTTCTCGGTTACGTCGTGGTCAAGATCACCGCTGGGCACAGGATGGAAGAAGTCACCCTCCCTGCTGGGAACCTTCCCAGAAGGGACTCTCACTTCCGTCTCATTGACCAGGACGCAGTCACCAGACCATACCTGACTGCTAAGTAGGGAGGAAAAAGCTAGTTTTCAGCAGGTCATGACGCACTTGGTTCTTTTACAAGAAAAAGGAGGACTGACATTTGACAGGTAATTAGTACTGCCTGCCATCGCTCGTAGTAAACGCTAGTCCCCTTCTCTTTGGATAAAAAAACAAAATTCAACCTGGAATTTAATATCATATCCTTGGTTTTTCTTGATCAGTGACATAACAGATGGTGAAATGAAGAATATTTTCTCTTTTAAGAAATCGTTAATAAAAAAAAATTGTTAATATATCATCCAAAATGGTCAAAATTCCTTGACTAGGCAACAAATTAGTGCCAGGACAAAAATCCACCTCTCCTGATTAAAGAGATTTTTTTTGGTCTGCTTTCCCTTTTATCAGATGAGAGCTATATTTTTTATTTTGTCATATTTTGGTTTGGCTTGCTATTTTGCACTCAGATGTTAACAGGAAGCTTAGTCTAAGTTCCAGATACAATCATCTCCCATTATTTTCTTAATTGGCCCTTGTACTTTTACCCTGATGTTCATGATCCTTAGAGCATTTGCACTTCAGATTCTTTTGAAAGTGTACAGAGGCTAACATAACAAATAAATCAGAAGATTCAGCACTTGTTCTGAGTATCCATTTGAATTATTGTTCAGCTTCAGTGCTTAGATAATTAATAGAGAGTTGAAAACCTCAGCTTCCAAGGCACTGTAGGGAGAGAATTGCCATTAAACTAATGCCAATGATGTCTTAAGATCTGGAAATATGTACAGAGTTTTCATTCATTTCAAATATAATACTACTGGGTAGGCAACCGACGACGTGAAATCCATCCTCGAGAACATTAAAGCCTTAGAAAACTTTCCAGGACTAGAATAGGTTGCAGCCAAATCGTTTTAAGGAACTAAATCTAATATGACAAGAAACAGGAATTGCTACATGACTGCATTTAATAAAATGGACATTTAAGAGAGGAAAAAAAATCACAAGAGAAATGGAAAAATTCATAAGATAAAAAGCAGACTGTGACCTATCGTACTTGTCCGAGGGCAAAATGCTGAAAAGTTAACAGATCAAGATTGCGCAAAGATCATGGCTCTAAAAAAAAAAGCAAAACAGTAGAATTCATCTGGTAAGGACGAGTGAAGAGATTTCTTTTTTTTTCTCAACTGTTCTGAGGATCTTCAGAGAGAAAGCCGGTTTGGAAAATGAAGCTGCGGACCCACCGGGCCCCCCGGGCCCCTGATTCCCCACCTCGCAGCCCAAGGCCCGGCCATCTGCCCTGGTGCTTGCACCCCAGCCCCCTCCGTGCCCCCCGGCCCCTCAGGAGAGCCCTCACAGAGCTGTTTTAAGCACGTCTTTGCCAGAACCAGCCACCGGCCTCTTAGAGGCCTGCGGCCCGGCCTGCAGGGCACACGTGGGCAGACGTGTGGCTCTCGAGGCCTTTCCCTCCTGCTGATGCTCCCGCCGGAGGGGGAGTCGCGGGGAACCCCTAGCATTCTGGGGTTCTAACTCGCTGACCGGTGTGCCCGAGGACAGCTGAGCCAGAGGGCGGCAGCGCAGCCTGGCCGGCCAGGGACTGCCGCCCTAGGTGCGCCCCCCCTGGCCCTGCTGACACCATGGGAGGCCTGCAGGCCTGAACCCTGCCTCTCCACACAAGGTCAAGGCTGGCACCTGGCTGCCTGCTCTTCCTCTTGGTGTTCTCCGGCTTGAGAACAAAAGCAACAGGGAAATGAGGGCTTCGCATTTCAAAGACTGAGTTGGCTTTGCTTGAAGGAGTTTGCCCCCAAGGACTTTGCCCTTTGCTACACCCTTCTCCCCAGTCCTATAGCATCTGCACAACCAAGCTCTCATTTTGTTTCGTATTTGCCAGGAAGTCTAAGGGTCCATTGCAATCTCTGCCCTTTCATTTTCTTAGATCATTCAACAAATAATGATCCACTATCTCTCTCAGGAATCCCCCCACATACTGGGGATACAGCGGGGATTAACATAGGCCCTTGGAGCAGGGTAACCAGTCGCCTTCCGAAAGGTTCCTCCATCTGGAACCCGAGATTCCATCTCAGGGGGAAATGAAGGGTCTTTGCACAGGTAGTGAAGTAAAGGATGCCAAGGTAGGATCACCCCACATTCGAACGGGTTCTAAATCCAATCATGAGTCTTTAGAAGAGAATGGGAACAGAAGCCAGACAGGAAGAAGCACCATAGCGAAGGCCATGAGAGGACGGAGGCGGGGGTGGGGAGGAGCGGTGCCTGTAGGTGCCACGCAGTGCCAAGGATTGCCAGCGGCCACCAGACGCCGGGGGGATGGGGTGGGGCAAGGAGGGACCGTCCCCCAAAGCTTGCAGAGGCAACCCGGTACCTGCCAACACCTTGATTTCAGACTCTGGCCTCCAGGCCTGTGAAGAATACACTGTTGTTTTAAGCCACCATGTTTGTGATTATTTTTTTCCACAGCCCTGGAAGATAAATACATCCTCCCGTGAAGCTGACCATTACAGCGAAGAGAGAAGCTAACAAGAAAGTATGAATAGTGAGAGGCAAGTGCGTTAAGAAAACGAAACAGGACAACGTGACACAGTGTCAGCAAAAGGCACGTTGGATCATCTCTTCCAGTAGTTCCTGGGAAATCTTATTTGTATTTAAAATAGTTGGTTGCTAACTGGTTAACAATTTTCCATGTACATGTTACACATGATTTTCTTTGGGTCATTTTAAGGTGGAAGTGAGACGCGCACCCTTCTAGACAGCTGGTTAGGGCATCATCAACATGTGTCTCATGACCTGGGGGGGTGGGCAGTACAAACTACCCTGCATTGGGGTCGTAACATTGACCTTAAGACCAAAATAAAGTTGTGAAATAAATCACTTGTCCAGGAGATAGGTAACAAATGTCATCACAATTCAACATCAACCACGTTATATTTTTTCATCTAACAATTAGTTAAGTAAGTATTGTTTTTATGGTTATGCAAATGTTGGGGATACAAAGAAATAAAATGAGAGAGGTACGGTCCCATGCCAGGGGGTCTGTCATCTACGGGGGAAATGTTGACATTACATACGTTATTTCAAGTAAAAAAAAGATTGTTTAAAACCAGAACAAATATAGGATAAGGCGAGGGAGGTCACACAGGGGCCGCTGATGATAAAGACCGGGCCCACTACATGCCAGGCACGTTTGAGTCACCAGGGATACATCAGTGACTAGAACAGGCCAAGACCCCGTTTCCACCCCCTGGCCCCCAAACAGGAAAGACAGGCAAAAATATCCAATAAATGAATTATTTAATATTTCACAAGAGATAAGTGCTAGGAGAAAAGAACAGAGTAGAGCAGAGTGGATAGTACTGGAAGTGAGAGGAGGAGACAGGCCGGCCGTCTGTCTGTACGGGGCCGTCTGTCCGGGGTAGGCAGGAGAGGGTCGTTGAGCAGACATGGGAGCAAAGACCCGAAGGAAATGACCGAGTCAGGCAGGCGGATCGGTGAGCAGAGAGGATTCCAGCAGCAGGGCCAGCCAACGCGCTGGCCGGTGTGTCCAGGGGGCACCGAGAGGCCAGTGCGGCTGAGTGAAAGGCAAAGGGAGATGTAGTAGGACAGTGTAACACATGCAACCCAGCAGGGCCCGCGGGGCTCCCAAGCTGTGGGGAAATCCACTCTCTCCTAATGCAGATTTGCTCTTATCTCCATAGAGTCTCGCAGTTACTTCATGGCGCAAGGTCAATGTGACTCTTAATGATCACAGACATTTGCTATTGCCTACGAGAGCTTATCATTGTATTCCCACATAATAACCACATATATCCCCCCCCTTCTCTCACTGTTATCCACACACAATCTAGGAAAATTGCACACCAATGAATAGAAGGGCTTCCCAGAACTGTGGCAGGAAAATGGCAGTAATGCATTTATTAAAGATGAAAGAACAATGCCCATTCATAATCAAAGTGAGCTAATTTTAAAATGTCACCCAGGGATCCCTGGGTGGCTCAACGGTTTGGCGCCTGCCTTTGGCCCAGGGCGCGATCCTGGAGACCTGGGATCAAATCCCACATCGGGCTCCCGGTGCATGGAGCCTGCTTTTCCCTCTGCCTGTGTCTCTGCCTCTCTCTCTCTCTCTCTGTGACTATCATAAATAAATAAGTTGAAAAAAAATAAAAAATATTTAAAATAAAATAAAATGTCACCCAGTCGACTATCACTCTGGGAAGGAGTGGGAACAACGATGAACGGCCCTGGGATTGAAGTGGGGCTGGGGAGACGTCTGAGCACCAAATCAAATGCCCAAGTGCTGTTCATCCTGTCAGGGGTATAAAGGAAAATGCGGCCAAGAGAACATTTCACTTGCAAGAGGACAATGAGAAAAAATGGAAATGGGACATTAAGAGGAGAATTTCTCCTTGTTTGAAATCATTCAAAAGCATGACCTGACAAGAGACCAAAATGACCCAGAAAATGGCCAATCTTTGGTGTTGCTCTTCAGACAATAGTTCTGAGAGAGACAGGATGGGCCTACTCGCCCAAAGGAGAGCTATTAGCTGGGGAACAAAAGGAAGAGTAATATTGTACCACAAGATGGAACTTTCTATGCAAAGTGCCCGCCTTAAACAGAAACCTTTCATGTGGTTTTCTACCTCAAATAAAGTAAAGATCTATAGTCTCTAAACGACATAACTGTAAGCAGGAAACTCCTGGGCCAGAGCAAGATTTACAGCCATAGGTCTCAGTCGAGTCAGCCTCTCACACCTGGAACGGCCAGCCAGGTAGCCTTCCCATGACGCCGCTTTCACGGCTACACTGCCTTCGGCTGCATTTCCAAAGCAGGCTGAATGGCCTTAAGATAACATTTTGCTTCCAGTTATAAAGTAAGTAAATCTTGGGATGTAAGGTACAACATGGTGACTATGACTACTACTGCACTGCATGTATGAAAGTCACCAACAATGGCCAACTCCTCTTCGACAAAGCAGGAAAGAATTTGCAATGGAAAAAAAAGAGTCTCTTCAACAAATGGTGTTGGGAAAACTGGGCAGCCACATGCAGAAGAATGAAGATGGACCATTTTCTTACATAATACACAAAACTAAATTCAAAATGGATGAAAGACCTAAATGTGGAATAGGAAACCATCAAAATCCTGGAGGAGAACACAGGCAGCAACCTCTTTGACCTCAGCTGTAGCAATTTCTTACTAGGCCCATCTCTAGAGGCAAGGGAAACAAAAGCAAAAATGAACTATTGGGACTTCATCGAGATAAAAAGTTTCTATACAGTGAAGGAAATAATCGACAGAACTAAAAGGCAGCCTATAGAATGGGAGAAGATAGTTGTAAATGACATATCTGATAAAGGGCTAGTAGCCAAGGTCTATAAAGAACTAACCAAACTCAACACCCAGAAATCAAATAATCCAGTTAAGAAATGGGCAGAAGATGTGAATAGACACTTTTCCAAAGGAGACATCCAGATGGCCAACAGACACATGAATAGATGCTTAACATCACTCATCATCAAGGAAATACCATTAAAACCAGAATGAGATCCCACTTCACACCTGTCATAATGGCTAAATTAACAACACAAGAAATAACAGGTGTTGGAGCAGATGTGGAGAAAGGGGAACCTTCTTGTCCTGTTGGTGGGAACGTGAACTGGTGCAGCCACTGTGGAAAGCTGTGTGGAGGGTCCTCAGAAAGTTAAAAATAGAACTGCCTTATGGCCCAGCAATTGTACCACTAGGGATTTACCCAAAGGATGCAAGGGTACATGCACCCCGATGTTTATAACAGCATTATCCACAACAGCCAAACTATGGAAAGAGCCTAAATGTCCAACAACTGATGGGTGAAAAAAAAAATGATGGATGCATAAAGATGTCGTGTGTGTGTGTGTGTGTGTGTGTGTGTATGAATATTACTCAGCTATCAGAAAGAATGAAAT
Organism: Vulpes lagopus; assembly: GCF_018345385.1. Classification (NCBI taxonomy): domain Eukaryota; kingdom Metazoa; phylum Chordata; class Mammalia; order Carnivora; family Canidae; genus Vulpes; species Vulpes lagopus. Next base: position 126,387,440 of record NC_054825.1, read on the forward strand.
CTTACCATTTGCAACAACATGGATGGAACTAGAGGGTATAAAGCTAAGTGAAAGAAGTCAGTCAGAGAAAGACATATACCATATAATATCACTCTTATGTGGAATTTAAGAATCAAAACAGATGAAGATGGGGAGGGGGAACAGAGAGAGAGGGAGGGAAACCACGAAAGAGACTCTTAACTACAGGGAACAAATTGAGAGTTGCTGGAGGGGAGCTGACTGGGGGGAGGAGTATTACAGAGGGCACTTATGATGAGCACTGGTGTTACACGTAACCGATAAATCACTAAATTCTACTCCTTAGACTATTATTACTCTATATGTTAACTACCCAGAAGTTAAATAAAAACTTAAAACATAAAAAATAAGTAATGAAATAAGATCCCATACAAAAATTATGTAGTCACACAATAGTACCAAACACTAAAAAAAAAAAAAATTGTGGAGGTTTACATCAGAACAAAAAGAGACATGAGCCCAAAAAATACACTTTAAGAAATAAAACAGAACAGACCAAAAGATCTGGTTTTCAGCTTCTCAATATATATAAAGCCGTAGAGTAATTACACAATAAAACACCTTGTAGTTGGCATGCCCCTAAGATGTTTGCATTTTAATTTAGGGATTTTGGATCCTGTCTTACTGAATGAAATTTTCCTAACAAAATTTGGTGAACTTGAGCAAAATTTCTGATGTGCAATGAGAAAACAAGAACCTCAAATAGTTAGCAAATTGTCTTTGTGGACTTAATTGCCATTGACAGAGAAAGGCCATTAGGCTGGAAAGGTAATCATCATTTAGCCAAAAGGCATGATACAGTCTGAAATTAAGGGAAAAAAATTATATTAAGTTAAAACAGTTAGAAAATGAAATCTAATAAAGAGAATATTTAATTAAAAAATAAATTTGCTAATGGAATATATCTTAGAAGTTCTCATCACACTCAAAATTGTAACCATGTATGGTGATAGATGTTAACTGGACTTATTGTGGTGATCATTTCACAATATAAACAAATATCATATCATTATGTCATACATCTGAAGCTAATATAATGTTATATATCAATTATATATCAATTAAAATTATATATACCATCTTTTGCATTTTTAAAGAATTTCTCTATAAAAATGTGGAAATGTCTTTGGGCTGAGAAAGTGGAGAAGGGTCAGTTGTACTTTGCTTTCATTTGAATTATTACTCTTATAACTACGAACAATAAAAAACACATCCATCCGCATCAATACAGACTCTTCTAAACAAAAGGTCCTAGAGAGTGTCTTAGACAATATATATATATATATTTTTTATTCAGTCATAAAAAAGAATGAAATCTTGCCATTTGCAAAAACATGGGGCTGGAGAATACAAGGAGGGGTGAAATAAGCCATTCAGAGAAAGGCAAATAGCACGTGATTTCACTCATATGTGGAATTTAAGAAAGAAGCAAGGAGGGAAAATAAGGAGAGAAAACCAAGAAACAGACTCTTAACTGTAGAGAACAAAGTGATGGTTACAAAAGGGGAAGTGGGTGGAGGGAGGGTGAGACAGGTGACCGGGATTAAGAGCACACTTATCAGGACGAGCACTAATACACAGAATTGCTGAATTACTATATTGCACACTTGAAATGAATAGAACACCATGTGCTAACAATACTGGAATTTTTATTTTTATTTTTATTTTTATTTTTTTTCAATACTGGAATTTTTAAAAAATTAATTTAACAAACTTTTTTTTGTCAAATACATAATTACTTTGGAATAGGCTTTTACAAGTTTAAGAGTCCAACAACGCCAAGATTAACACTCAAATCAGGGAGGACCACAGGTCCAGCACAGGGTCCCCTAATCTACCAGGATTATCCACCATGACACCCGTCTTAACTACACATTAATGACCTGTGTATAGACAGAGTATGTGGGTCTGAAGACTCTCAAAACACAGTCTTGGCCTTTGATGATTGTATGATTATTGCACAGAATTCTGATTAGTCAAACCTCACTCTGCACATCTGCAGAAAGTCAGCAGGCCACACACGACAAAGGTAAGGGATCCACACAGCTACGGTCTGCAAGGAGAGAGCGTACGGCGATGACTGAGAGCAAGTTGGAACGAAACAGAGAAATTGGCAAACAAGCCAGAGATCTGATGATTCTGCAATTAGCAAAAGACTGAAATGCCTCATAGAGACTTCCGCGGAGGGAATCCCGAATATCCAGGCCCTTGTCAGGCACTATGGCAGGAATTGTGAACTTTTGCACTTAAACAGAATTTCTGTAGACACCAGAATATACTATAGGGGCTTGTGCTACATTCACCTAATTCAATCTAAAACAGAAAGTGATTAATCCTTTCTAATCTCTTGGAAGGAAAACATTTGTCTTCTCACATTTGTAATATCAGCATTTAATGCTTCCCCCTTTTTTTTTTTTAATCTTATGGGGAAAATCCTACTGATTTGGCATACTATTAGCAAAGACAGGGAACATAACTGGGGGAAGGTTAAAGAAAAGTGAACATAAAAAATATATATCAAATATTAAGAAACAGTACATTGCTCGGTTTTTTTTATAAAAGAGGCTGGCTTTGGACATTGCATGGCTACATGACTACAGTTACCATCGTACCACAGCCAGATCTCATTAGTGTGGAATTCAGCAAGTAGGAGAAATAAAATGAATTTTCAGCACTGAAGTGAATAATCCAGTTTGTCATTTTATCTGCACAATAGCAAAGAACCTGATAGGCCCTTTTCCTTCTTCAGCTAGGAAAGCTCTGAATAAGACAAGTTAATAATGAGAAGAACTAAATCATTGTGTTGTTTACTCTCCCCTCCTGTTGGCAAACCATGATCATTATCCATCGATCATTCTTTCTTTTTCTAGTCGTAGCCCCCGATGCTATACGTGTCAGAGCAGACAGTCCTAAATATTAATCGCGAAGACAATCAAAACCCTTTGCTGTTGGCTGTGACATGTTTTCGGCTTTGAAGAAGGTGTTAAGCTCATCAAATATATGCCGCTAAGCAAAGATAGCTTTTAGCTCAAAGGAAACAGAACTTTCTCTAAAGCAGATGACTATGGAAATAAAATAAGTATTTTCAGGGTGAGGGACCAGGAGGAAAGGGGAAAATGAGAAATAGAAGGGGGAAAAAGAAAGGAAGGATGTAGTATCTTATGGAAGAGCTAAGGTTATTGAGGCGTAAAGACTTTTTAATCAATCTTTGTAATTCACTTGACTTATGTGAATGGTCATCATGAATTTCCAAATTCAACTGGAGGCAAGTAGAGGAACAATCAGGAGGACCCCAGATGATGAGCAGTAGCCCTACGGGTACTTAGTCTTCGGGAGGAGCCTTTTTCTGAAGCCAGACGACACGCGCGGCGCCAGACAACACAGGCGGGAGGACAGAGATGTAAGTTCTACTCCCGGTTCTACTCCCTCTGTCCTGTCTGACCCTCAGCGTCCATTGATCCCGCTTCCACAAGTGTAATCGAGCTTGCTCTCCTCACAGATATGAAGGAGCCAGCTCCCGAGCAGGCCCAACAGGGCCCCGGGGAAGCTCGCCCAGTGCTGTCATCCCCTGTCTCAGCCCTGCCTTCATCCCCCAGTGTGGCCCCGTTCCCACACACGCCACACTCGGGCCTTAACATGGGCCACCCCGCCGCCCGGGTCCCGCCCTCTCCCGCGCCCCCATGGCGCATCACTGCACCTGACACTCAGGTCCCTACGAACGCTGGGTTTCCTTGGGGATGCTCCGCCGAGCTAGGCCAGCGTCACCCTGTTCCAAATTCAGGAGTGTCATTATTTAGGCAAGGCCGACAGATCAGGAGATGGTTGCTGCAGAAATGGCAGTTTGTTGTTTGCAGAGCAAGCAGGGCTGTGGGGCTCAGGGGACACTCGTCCCACCAGGAGCACAGCTGGGGCCACATCCTGCTGCTTGGGCCAGGGCCCTGGGGCTCGGGGGATGCTGGTCCCACCAGGAGCACCGCTGTGGTGGGAGGGATGCAAGATCTCAGAGTGACACATCTGCATGGGGACCTCGGCCCCGTCGGCCTTGGCTCCTCCTCACCCACAGCCGACGGCCTCTGCGTCCCGTGTGCTCAGAGGTTGGGGGGGTGCTGCCCCCACACTTGGCATTTGTGGCGTTTCCTCCGTGTCTTCGCCGACAAAAACGTGCCAGTAACAGGAGACACCACCACAGGTTTGCGAGGCCCTGGCTCCTGGGTCGCCATGGGGGCCACACACAGAAACCTCATGTCCCCTACTTTCTACCTTTGATGTCCTTTGAGCTTTATTTGTCCCCGCAGAGGAGCAATCCTGCAACTGAGATGTCGGTGACTCTAGTGACTCCTCCCCAGTCTCCATCTCCAATGCGAATGTCATGATTCAGACCCACGTGTCTCAGACTCAGTGGAGGTTATAAAATCTGGTTTTGCCTCTGGAAAATATGCCAAATCCCATAGGAACGAACACTTGCCCTACAGTTCAGGGGCCATGATGTGCCCCTGCGGCCCGTGGCGCAGAGGCCAGTGGGGACACAGCGAGGCCTCGCCCTGCTGGCCAAGCAGCGCCCTCCTGACCTGGGCAAAGGCACAGGATTGGCCAGAGCAACTCGGCTCGTGTCTACACCCGCACAAAGAAGAACTGAGCCAACACGTGGCGCTTGTCCTGACACGGGAGACAGAGGCTGCCAACAGTAACAGCGATTAACACCCGTGTTATCTTCCACGCTGCCTCTGTGCAGACTCATTCTCCATCCAATTTATTTATTACTTGACTTGAAAACAGGAATCTAACCTAATAAAGATTTTCGGCTCTAAAAACCGAAATGGTATAAATAGCAAAATTCATCAAGATCAAACAATTTCACTTCTGAAGTATAGATGCCTAAAGGTAGAAATAGCTACCAAATTCTTCTCCGTAAAGGACAAAATTAAGCACGAAAAAAAGACTAGAGACCTGAAATGAGCTCAAGCCCCAGTATAATTAACGTGATACAAAATACGGGGTAACGTGATACAAAATTCCTCTCCCACCCAACTGACTCGTGGAAATTCTGAAAATGTATTTTTTTTCAAAAGATTTCTTTATCTTAGAGGATGTGCGGGGGGGAGGGGCTGGGAGGGGGATGGCCTCTGGAAGGCCCCACACCACACCAAGGCACGGGTGAGGGCTCCGCCTCAGGACCCTGAGCTCACGAGCTGAGCTGCCCCGAGAGCCCGGCGCTCGACTCACCGGGCCCACCGGGCACCCAGGGGCCCTCGAGACGTACTTTAGCAGAAGAGACTTTTGAGAACAGAAAATAGTTTGGGCCTCAGAACGCTTTCCAACATTGAACTTCAGAATGGTCCCCCCAAGATAATAAACATGAGGCACAGGACACTCTGCCTGGTAAGAGGAAGGGATGATTCGAGAAGCAGCGCCTCCTGCCCGGGGGTTAAATCCCAAGTAGAAACAGGCATGCGAGTCACAGAGCTGCAGGGGTGCGGCAGTGGGAATGGCCTGGGGGAGGGTGACCCGGGATGGGGAGGGGTTTGGGGACACTTGAGCAGATGGGGGGGTAGGTGAGAATCCCATCGGGGGTCAGCCTCCAAAGCATGTGGCCTGCACACGGGGCACACGCGGTGGCGTCTGTGTGGCGTGGGGGTCGACAGAGGGAGCTGCCTCCGCCGGGCCCAGGGCTCCGGCTTAGACGGGCGGCCCCCAGGGATGAAGGGGCCTGTGACCCACCACGCTTATAAGAAGCCCCTTGGGCCACACCACGGTGCAATGGGGCACGGACTGGCGAGGTCTGCAGAGTTTTGAGAGTGAGCGGGTGATTCTCAGCAACACAGGGTAGTCACCTGGGAGCTTTAAAAATATATAGATGCCGCTTAAATCCAGTTTCTGGAGGAGCAGCCTACTTCTGGGTCCATTTCAGGAGCTCTCAAATATGCCCAGGGTAAGTTGAAAACTAGTGGTTCAAACTTCCCCTTTCGCAGCAAAGCAAAACAGGTTGAGCCCCATGAGTCCCACGGCAGATTTCATCATCGCGTCGTCACATCACCATCATCACCAACCCGGAGAGAAGGAGACACTGGACAGTATCTAATCCTAAGCACAAAGCACAAAGTCCAGAATTACCCTCCCCTTATGAACACCTGGAAAACTGGATAAAACAGAAGAAGCTATTTTCAGGCCCGGGGGACTGCGGTCCTTAAGAGCAGGGTGAGGAGAAAGGAGATTAGGCAGGATTTCTGACAACCTCTAGACTGAGAATCTTGCTGAGTTTAGAATTCGGAGACGGAAAATTGGGGCAAAGCAGCTAGAATCTGCAGGGCAAAGTCCCCAACAGGAGGAAGCTCAGCAGAAAAAGAATTCCAAACATCTGCCCAGGGATCCCCTTGAGGCTTTTGCCAAATACAAATCTGTGCACACAAGATTGAAACCCCCAGGATCCAGGCGGAGTAACTTCCAACAACAACAACAAAAAAAAAAGAACACTGCCCATTCTCTTACTTATTCCATTAGTTCAATTATACAAGAAAAATAAATGATAAGCATGCAGGTTGGAAAGAAAGAAGTAAAACTCTTGACATGCACGTTGACACATAAAAAACTCTGAGGCATTTACCAAAATTAGCCCTTAAAATTCATAAGCAGGCTCAGAAAGTCCTCAAAATACAGAATCAGTATACAAAGCTTAATTGCACTTCCATATACTCGCAACAAACAATTGGAAATAAAAATGTTTTAAATCCCATTTATAATAGCATCCCAGACATGAAATACTGAGAAGTAAATTAAACATGTGCAAACCTGCCCTTTAAAAACCACAGAAGATTCCTGAGAGAACATTACAAAGGCCTAAGGGGATGGAAACGCAGTCCATATCCACGACCTGGAAGACTCAATGCTATTAAGATTCTCATTCTCTCCAAATGGAGCTGGAGATTCAAAACAATCCCAGTCAAAATCCCAAAAAGCTAAAAAAAAAAAAAAAAAAATCCCAAGAAGCTTTGTTTCTGTTTTTTTTTTTGTTTTGTTTTTTTGTTTTTTTGTTTTTTTGAAATCCAATTTTAAAATTACTTGGAAAAGAAAAGGACTTAAAATAATTGAAGAATTGAAAGTTGGATGACTTGCAGTTTCTGATTTCAAGGCTTACTACAGGGACGCCCAGGTGGCTCAGGGGTTTAGCACCTGCCTTTGGCCCAGGGCATGACCCCGGGGTCCCGGGATCGAGTCCCACGTCGGGCTCCCCGCAGGGAGCCTACTTCTCCCTCTGCCTGTGTCTCTGCTTCTCTCTCTCTCTCTGTGTCTCTCATGGATAAATAAATGAAATCTTAAAACAGACAACAGTTTGCAATAAAAAAACCTACGTACCCCAGGATTCCCTATATTTAACCATTTTCCAAGCAGTGTTTAGCGCGTTAGAGTTTCAGAGATTCGGCTACAGGCACCTTTTCTTGGCCTCTTGTCCGTGTTGACAACGGTCTCAATCAGTATTTCCCAAAGGTGTAATTTCTATCACTTGCCCTCTTTCTCAACGTGCTGCAGCCACTAGAGGTCTTATTACGTACCTTTGATCATGCCGGAAACATTTCCGTTTCAGAGATTTAGGACTTCCTATTCCCTCTGCCTAGAACTGTGCTCCTCAAAATATGCTCATGGCTCCTTCTCTCACTTCAGAGAAGCTTCCGAACCGTGTTCCCTCCCAGGATTCGTATGCTGAAGCCCTAATGCCCAATGTGACAAGGGCCTTTAGGGGAGTAATTAAGGTATAATAGGTCCTAAGGGTGGGATCCTAACCCAACACACCTGGGACCCTAAGAGGGAGACCCCGGAGAGGCCAGGTGAGGGCACGGCGAGAAGGAGGCCACCAAGGCCAAGGAGCGGGGTCTCACAGAAGCCAACTCTGCCAACATCTTTAACTTGGATTTCTAGCCTCCAAGCTCTTGTCTGCAGGAGACCGGGAAGCAGGAGGGTGGAGTACAGGAGACAGGCGTTAGGGCTCTGGGTTCAAGTCCCAGCTCTGCCACTTTCTAGGGGTGTGAGCCCCGGTGGGTCATGAACACTCCTGGCGCTTTTCTGTCTGTAGAACAGTGACGAGAGCAGTGGTCCTTACTTCAAAAGGCATTGATGTGAGACCATAATGAGACCCAGCACAGGTGATGCTTAGAGAACCGCCTGGAACAGGACATGCGTTCCGTAACGGGCACCTCCCATCGCGCACGGCCTGCTCGCTCCCCTGGAACGCTGGTTCCGAGGGACAGGGACGTGGTCTCATCCGGGGATGAGCTCATAGCCCCCAAGCCAGTGCCTCCAGGTCACATGTTAAGCCCTTAATAAATATTTGTGGCCTGTCAACAGGAATAAATGCAAAAGCCGGTTGACCTCCTCTCAAAGTCCACAAAGAATGTAGATTCCCCACGGTCTGTTCTGTGATCATCTTTTTATTATTATTATCAAAGCCCCTTATTTGAAATTCACTGCCTTTGTTTCTACTTAATTTTTCTTTTTTTTTTTTTTAAGATTTATTTATTTATGATAGACATAGAGAGAGAGAGAGGCAGAGACACAGGAGGAGGGAGAAGCAGGCTCCATGCCAGGAGCTCGACGCGGGACTCGATCCTGGGACTCCAGGATCACGCCCTGGGCCAAAGGCAGGCGCCAAACCACTGAGCCACCCGGGGATCCCTCTACTAATTTTTCCTATTGTTTTTGTAGCTGGACACGATCCATGCTCCCAGGTAACAGCCAAGGGCAGCTCCCGCTGATGGACTTCAGAACGCCCCTTGTCCCCTGACGCGTCACTGGCATGAGTCACCCTTTACAGCTCAGGCCAACATGTGCAGAATCCGAATCAGAGGCCTGGTGGTTTGGTACGACCTGCAACAGTCACAATTATCCATGGAAGGCTGCGGCCCCGCTCCTGGGATAACAGGTGGGGTACGAGGAGCTCCTGAAGGCATATTATTCCCAAATATCAAAATCTGCAATCACTTGTTTCTTAGCCAATCATGTAAAGCCAACGGTGGGAGTGTTCACTGTTATGGAAATCAACAGGCAATGCCATCTCCACTGGGTTATGTTCCTCAATTTTCACGGATGTATATTTTCCCCTAATATTAATGATTTTTCCCACTACCTGGTAAAGAGCCAGGAAAAGAATTTGCTGCCGTTACGTTAAGTAAGAAATTGCACTGCCTATGACATCCCACCCTGAATTCTGCTAAATCAAATAGGTTACCAGTGTCTCCACCAGCGCCATCCCTCCATAGCTGGTATGCCTCCTAAATATAACCCCAAGCAACCAGTTTGGATGGAGAGAAGAGCCCTTATAAATAAAAGTTCCTGAGCTCTGAAGGATGTTTTAATCGATTCTGATATTTAATCTTCTCGAAGTTCACGGTGCTGTGGCATTTTTTCAAGATTTAAGAAAACCTTTATGACCAGCAGTCGCCACAAATCAAGATCTAAAAAGCAATTGCCTTTGCAACAGCATCAAAAATATGAAACACTTAGGCGGACATCTGACCATAAAATGTCCAAGGCTACGACACAGAAAACTACAAAACATCATTGTGAAAAGCTAAAGAAGATCCAGAGAAAATAGAGACACGTGGGATATCCATGGGTCAGAAGTCTCAATATTGTTAAAACTTCAATTCTCTCTGTCATATTGACCGTCTGCTCCTTTCCTTTTTTTTCTTTCTTTTTTTTTTTAGTCTTTTCTTTTTTTCGTTTTTTTTTTATTTTTTATTTTTTTCGTCTGTTCCTTTCCGGATGCAACGCCGTCTCAGGGAAAATCCCAACGGGTCTTTCTAGAAACATTGGCATCGTAATCCTAAAATTCACACGGAAATGAGGGTGACCCGTCTTAGCCCAGACGATGCTGGAAAAGAACAACGTCGGGAGCTTAGAGTACCCGATTCAAGACTGTTTCGAGGCTCCAGTCGTCGGAACAGAGTGGCCCTGGATCAGTGGGGCAGAGTCCAGGGCGCAGCGCCCATTGGACTTCTGGTTTTGTGCAAAGGTGCACGGGTGATTCGACAAATTCTCCTGGAATAACCGAAAAAAGGAAGGTGCTCGACCCTGCGTCCGCCTCTCATCACATATAAATATTAACTCAGTAGATCACGATCCTGAATGTAGAAACTAAAGACACGTAACTGCGAGAGGAGAACCCAAGAGGAAATCTGTACGACCATGGGCTGGCCAAGGATTTCAGGGGTGGGACGTGGACGTCGCGAGGCACAGGAGAGAACTGGCTGGCGACGTTGTGAAGATGCGTAACCGTTGTTTTTGGAGACCTTGGTAAAGGGATGAAAAGACAGAGCTAGAATGGGGACCGGGGTCCTTGTGAGTCCTGTGGGGAAGAAACTAGACTTCTTAGGACAGCGAGTGGCACAGCCTGGAGGAGCGGGGGACGGCCTCCTGCGACTTCCACGCGCCCTGGCCGCCGCCCAGAGCTAGGGGAGCCCGGGCGGGGCGCACGGAAGCGGACAGAGCTTGGCCGACAGCCACCTGGCTGTGGAAGCCGTGACACTGACCCACACGACGGCACAGATGAGCCCAGAGGACCTGTGTCAAAAAAGGGACAGGCTGCACGACTCCACGCGTATGAAGTCGGAGGACATGCGAAGAGACACCAGAGAGAGAGCCTTGGTCAGGGGCTGGCTGAGGCCCCCGGGGCACACATGTGCACCTGCCGAAGCCCCCGAGCCGCTCACCTTACTCCGTCACCCACGTCCCTGGAGAGCGTGTCATTATTTTCCCAAGATGGTATGTATTTATTCAGGAGAGACCCAGAGAGAGGCGGAGACGCAGGACCAGGGGCCCTGCAGGGGCCCGAGGTGGGACTCGATCCCAGGACCCGGGTCATGGCCTGAGCCGAGGCCTCCGAGTGTCGCATCCAGAGCCCCATAAAGGGAAGAGTAACCTTGGAGCCCGGGCACAGGCCGCGCCGAGGACCCAGGCAGGGTGGGCTCAGAGGCAGTGCCCCCACCTCTCGGCCCCTTCCGGGCGCCCCCTGGCCCCCGATGCCGCCAGCGTCCTGGGCGCCCCTAAGCTGCCGCCCGCCCATCGTCATGCCCCGCGGCCAGGCTGGGCCCCAGGTCTGCAGCCGGCCCGAGCTTCACCGCCGGCCTTCCTTCCAAGCAACGTCTCCACGGCCCAGCCCCGCCATCTGTGCTCCGCACGCCCCGTCTACATGGCCACCTTGGCCTCCACCCTAAGCCCCAGATTTCCTGGCCACCGGGTGCATGGCCCCCGCGTGACATGCCACCTGTGCCCCCGCCACCTGGCCTCCCCCGGGCTCGGCAAACACCCGGCACCATGCAGGTCATCAGTGACAACGGGGCTGGGTCTGGTCGTGGCTCCAAGCTGGTCCCTCCCCACGTGTGTCGCGGTGACTCGGGGGTCCCCGGGCCCCCACGGGGCGTGTTCCGAGCCACCTCCCATGGCCACTCCGAGCAAGGAATGGGCTCTGTGGAGCACCGGAGGTGCGGGGCCGAGGGCCGAGCCGGGACCAGCGGCAGCTCCGGGACGTCCACCCTCGGACCTGGCCGCCGAGGCCCCAGGTCCTGTCCTCGGCCCCTTGTCTCCGGGGCTGAGCCAACCTCCTGGGTCAGAGGGTGTCCCGCGGCCCCGTCCAGCGTCCTGTGGCCCCCGCTCCCGGCCTGCCCTGTGTCCGGTGTCTAGGGGGCAGGCCCCCGCTCCCAGCCGCGCTAGGGGCAGACATTGTCCTATTAACAACCGTGACCTGGGTCCCTCCCGGATCAGTGTCTCCCCAGGGCTCCCACTGACGCCACCGTCACCTCACCTTGCTCGGCGCTCGCCGGGGCCAGGGCGCTGAATGGAGCGACACACAGTCTGCACGTCCCGGGTCCCCGGCTCGGGGCATCAGGGTCGCAGCGAGCACCTGTCAAGCCAAGAGAGGCCGCATGGCTGCCCCGTGGGAAGCACCCAGAGAAACGGCCACAGGGCGCCAAGGGTTCGGGGGGGGGGGGGAAGAGAGCGGGCGGGGTGGGGCAGGTGACGCCGGGGCCGCCCCAAGGGCTCCTGCTGCCATCAAGACGTCTCTGTGCTGGGATGAAGCTGTTCGCCGCGGCGCCGGGCCCAGGCCCCAGGGAGCCCGCACACTTGCTGCTCCCGGACCCAGGGGGACCAGGCCCGGGCCCAGTATTAGCTACACACCTGCATGGGAAGGAAAATTCACATTCTCCAGATCACGGGTTCACAGCTACAGGAACGTGGTTACATGTAATCCCAACTCTGAAATTTAGAAAATATAGAAATTCGGGCAACGTCTGGGAATATATGAGTAGAACACATATGCCAGTAGGGTTTGCTTCGAGTCAGGTACTTCTCATTCCAGACAAACTGGACACCACGAAATCTAGGCCCCCGGGGTCACGCCAACCCCGCCAGCGGGCTCGTCCGGAATGGTCTGGAAGGGGCGCATTCCAATTCCCCTACACTGTGGGCCGAGTTACAGAGTAACTTGCCAGCAGACCGCTCAGAACCCGCAGGGCTGTTGACTCAGAGCAAAGTCCACCAGATTCCACGGAGCTGCGCTGAGCGGAGGTCACAGCCAGTCCCAGCGGGGACACGATGCGCTCGGTGCCGGCGGCCTTCCTGGCTGAGCTCCCCGGCAGCCTCCTGCTCGCCGCCGTCTTCCTGCCCGTCGTCCTGCTGCTGCTCCTGCTCATCGCCTGGTTCAGGGCCCAGCTCGTGCACGGTGAGTGGGAGGCCGCTGCCGCCCCCGCCCCGCGTGACACCCTGCCCCGCGCCCTCGGCTGCCGGGGCCTCCCTGCGGGTCTGCATAGCCTGCCCCATGTCACCGAGGGTCCCTCGGGGCTGGGGCCTGAGCGAGTTGTGGGAGGACTCCTTACTGCGGCCCCGGCCTGGCCCCTGCCCGACCTAGACCCCAGCGCCAACCCTGACCCCAGTCCTGACCCCAGCCCTGGCCCTGGCCTGGCCCTCACCCCAACCTAGACCCTGACCCTGGCCCAACCTCTAACCCTGGCCCCAACCTAGACCCCAGCACCGACCCCAGCCTCAGCCCTGGCCTGGGCCCCACCCCGACCTAGACCCTGACCCTAACCCAACCCCTGACCCTGGCCCGACCTAGACCCTGACGCCAGCCTGCCCCCAATCTCTGACCCCGGCCCCTGGCCCAACCCCGGCCCGACTAGAGCGTGGCACCGACCCTGAACCCAACTCCGACCCTGGCCCCCACACCCGGCCCCAGCCTGGCCCTCAGCCCGAACTAGACCCTGACCCCAGCCCAACCCCTGGTCCTGGCCCCCAGCCCGACCCCAGCCCCGACCCTGGCCCCGACCTAGACCCCTGCACCCGGTCCCAGCCTAGACCCGACCTAGACTCCGGCGCCTACTCTGACCCCAGCCCCAGCCCTGGCCTGGCCCCTACCCCAACCTAGACCCTGACCTTGGCTCAATCCCTGACCCCGGCCCAACCTAGACCCTAACTCCAGCCTGCCCCCAACCCCTGGCCCAACCCCAGCCCCAACCTAAAGCGTGGCGCTGACCCTGACTCCAACCCTGACCCTAGCCCCACACCCAGCCCCAGTCTGGCCCCTCCCCGACCTAGACCCTGACCCCAGCCTAACCCCTGGCCCCAGTCCAACCCGACCCCAGCCCCGACCCGACCCTGGCTCCGACCCCCGCCCCCAGCCCCAGCCTGGCCCCCACCCTGACCGAGACCCTGCCCCCAACCTACCCCCCAGGCCCACCTGTGGAGCAGCACCCGGGCCTGTGCCACGGGCCTCCACCCCATGGCAGCACACCCCACGGCCGTCAGAACGGGGCTCGGGGCCGCGACACAGGCACAGACACAGGCGTGCAGGCAACGTGTGCACACACGCACCTGTCCCTCATTAAGGTGCCAAACGCTGTGCGATCAGGGCGCTTGGCGAACGTTGGGCTGAGGGCTTGGCGTCAACTCTCCGTGAGTCTTTAGTCTGAAGGAAAAACCAAACCAAACCAAAGCGAAGCACCAGGAGCTCTGAGCCAGTCAGGCCGCCGCTGAGTTCTGCTGTAAGTGAGCAACTGAAGTGTGACGCCGGGCTGAGTGTCACTCGGGTGCGTGGCAGATCGGTGAGCTGAAGGGTCCCCGGCAGGGCTCCCGAGGCCGGCACTGCTGCCGTGCACGGCACCCAGGAAAGGAGCAGTGAGGCGGGCGTGAAGGTCCTTCCTCTCCCGCGGACGTGTGCCAGGTGCACGCGATGTCTCTACAGGGGCCCCGCTGCCCACAGGGGCTCCGACCCTCGGTGAAGGCTGTCACGTATGACCTACGATCAAACAGAAGGACAGCTGGGGTATTTTTTTTTTTTTAATAGAGGGGAAGGGCCAAGGGAGAGAGAGGAGAATTTCAAGCAGGCTGCGCGCCCAGTGTAGACCCTGGTGCAGGGCTCGATCTCACACCCTGGGGTCATGACCTGAGCCAAGATCAGGAGTTAGATGCTTAACCGACTGACCCCCCAGGAGCCTGGGGACACTTGTGGGAGGAGACGGGGAACACAAGGAGGCCCTGGAGGATGGGGAGCACGCCGCTGGGTTGCGGGGTTCCATCCCGACGTACCGACTCTCCCTGGCTTTCCGTCCTGTGCCTCCTCTCTGCGAGCGCCATCCCGGAGGAGCCAGCTATCCGTGTCCCTGTCTGGCAGCAGGCCCAGCCCTCCTCCCCGCTAGGTCGGCGCGGCCTCCGCTGCTCAGCTGCCTGGCCCTTCACGGCCCCAAGCCCTGGAAGAGAAACTTGAAATGGGAGGAGAGCCTGGGGGCTCCCCGGGATGCTGGGGCAGGATGGCAGCTCCCAGCCTGGGCAGTGCTGCCGGGCCCGGCATCGAGCACCCCGCGGAGCAGCAGCGCCGTCCTGCATCGCGTTCACAGACCGGAGCCAGCTGTCCAACCCAGGTTTCACTTCCGGCTGCCTTTCTGGGTAACTTGAGTATCTCAAAGATGCAGCAAGCGGGAAGCGAGGGAAGCAATGGGCCGAGGGAGCCAACGGCCCCAACGTGCCCTCCGCCTCCGCCGTCAGCCCTTTGAGGCCAGGCTACTCAGCCAGGCACCCGGTGCCGGGACAGATGCTTCAAGAAGGATTTGACTTTACAGCCTTCTGTAGCCCCGGGCGCCGTCTGGGCAAACACCTGTGATCTGCAGAGATGAGGAGGCCTCCAGGCTTCCCGCCGCTCAGGCAATGCGGCCCTGCTCAGCTGGGGGACGTGAACGCGCCACACTCAGCCAAGGCCCAGGCCGACGGTCATGTCCCCTCGGGAGCCTGGGGATGGCAGCCCACCCGGTGCTGCGCCTGCACCCCAGGGCTGGGAGGGGGCACCCTGTGCGGGCAGTGGGGGCGCAGTGCCATGCCCGGGGCTGGCCCGGGGCAGGCCCGGCGTGGACGGGTCGAGGCAGCAGGGCGCTTCCGTCTTGGCCACGTCCCTGCCTGGCGCATGCTCCGGAGAGAGCCCCCGAGGCAGCGCCTAATGTGGGGGGAGGCAGGAGGCCCCCCGCACCACAGGCCAACCCCCAGAATCCCTGCCGCCGAGGCTCCCCCTGCACGTGCGTGGGCCCGGAGGGGCTCCCACGTATCTAGGGCCCGCCACGCACCAGGGGGGCCAGGCCCGGGGACAGGGTCCCACCAGGGCCTTTCATAACCCAGAGAACCACCCCAGGTCTGCAAAACCCCGAAAGGCACCTGGCAAAACCGTGAGAAGCCCTTAGAGACTTGGCCCGTCTCTGCTTCTGGCTGTGGCCTCGGTCATGGGTCTGGGCAGCGCCTCAGGAGTGGCCTCCCCGTCCCCCAGCCTTGGGGCCACGCACTCCCAGCAGAGACAGTTGCGTACCCACCGTGACGAGCAACCCCCCCCCCCCCCCCCCGCCCCGCCACCTGCCCTCCCGGGCTCCCCTTCCCTTCCCTGGAGTCTCCTGAGGTCTAGGGCTGCGGCTCCAGGTGGGAGGCTGGGGGGGGGGAGGAGCTGGGGGGAGGGGGGAGGCATGGGGAGGGGGAGGGGCCAGCGCCACTCCGCCCCAGGCACTTCATGCACCAGGTGGCCCCTGTCAGTGCCTGCAGGACAGCAGGGGAGCACCACCCGCTGGTCCACAGGAGCACTACCTGCCATGGGAGCCCCAGCCACTGGCCCATGGGATCACCGCCCACCAGCCCCACGGGAGGACTGCCCCCCCACAGGAGGACTGCCTGCCAGCCCCATGGGAGCACCGCCCGCAGGCCCCATGGGAGGGCTGTCCCCCACGGGAGCACTGTCTGCCGGCCCCATGGGAGCACCACCCACCGGCCCCATGGGTGCACTGCCTGCAGGCTCCACAGGAGGACCTCCCACCGGCCCCACAAGAACACCGACCCTCGGCCCCATTGGAGCACCGCCCGCCAACCCCATGGGAGCATTGACCCTGGCCCCATGGGAGCACCACCCCTTGGCCCATGGGAGCATCACCCACCGGCCCACAGGAGCACTGCCCGCCGGCCCCACGGGAGGACCGCCCCCCCCACGGGAGCACCGCCCGCTGCCCCACGGGAGCACCGCCCACTGGCCCCATGGGAGAACTGCCCCCCCACGGGAGGACCGCCCCCTGGCCCACGGGAACACCGCCTGGCAGCCCCACGGCCAAAGCGGGTTTCCTCACTGCTTCCCTTCAGTTTGGACTGGGCCCCGGCATGCCGGCTGCGGCAAGTGGGGTCAGGGTGCTGGTCCCTGTGGGCACTGGCCAGGGGGCAGCTCCTGGGCAGCCTGCCCTGCATGGCTCTCAAAAACCTCCTACTCACACCGCAGGCTGCTGATCTTTCCCTCTTCTCCCAAAGGGAACTGTGCATCCTTTCATGGGTAACTCCTGCCTATACGTTTTCCAGGGTTAGCAGGCAACCTTAGCCTGAACATATTTTCATTTTTATGTAAGTATATTCCCTTTGTTTTCCAAATTTTCCTTTAAAGAAAGGCATCTTTAAGAACATTTTTAAAAGGCTGTTCTTTCTGTAGCTGTTTTCCTAAGTGTAAGTAGTTATATCATTTCTATACTTTTAGGGGAATTGAGAGCACTTGGCCCCAAATAAGATATCAACAGTTTGTATCTTTATTTAGCAGTTCCCACTTAAAAACCGTAGGCAGATGGTCAAGTGTCACATCGTGAATCTTCCAACCAGGGTCATGGCAAATGTAATCGTTCCTATTTTGTTCCTGTAAAGAAAAGGACATTGAGAGATTAAGCGGGGTGTTCACAGAACCCCAGAGTCCTACATTCTGGAGCAGAAAACCAGCTCGCCCGCCCCATACGTCCTAGTCCATCCGCCAAAGAGGCATTTTAGGATGTGATGGATGGTATTGTGATCGCTCACCACTGATCCCCACACTCAGAGGTAATGGTGCCCGCGGAGCTAATTAGTTTGTAGACCCCAACGTTCTCACAAAGGAAGAAAGGAAATTCTCTAGCATCGTGCGCTCTCCATCCTTTGCCTCGAGGAGTAGCTTTGGAGGCAGCTCGGAAGCCCGAACCTCCCATCAGCAAAGCCTTCATCGCCCAACGCCATGGACATTTCCTACCTTGTGGAGCTGAGGCTTGGATGATCTCCCCAAGTCCTGCGATTCCTAAACCTCTACCTACATTGCGATACTTGCCCTCCAAATACCTTCACCCTAACCAAGAACAGAATGCTCTCTAAATAACCAACAGTGCCCAAATAATCATTATTTTCTTAAAAACAAGTCTATTGAATGCCTGCAAGTTTTCATATGGGGTTAGACCCAAAATAAGGCCCAGTAAGTGATCGCAGTCCGGCCCTCGGCGATGTTCACGTTCCAGAACAAACATCTCAAGCGCTGAAAATGCGCGGGCACCCAGACAGCTTTCACCAACCTTCATATGCGTGTCCCGGCAGTCCACGATCCAGAGGGGGAAAGAACAAGTCGGGACGACGTAAGGGTTAGTCGAGAGCTCAGACTGTGGAACCAAACCAAATGGGGTTTGACTTCCAGATGTCGCCACGGCCACCCAAGCTCCTGAGGTCATTTCTTCATCTCTAAAATCGGGTCGTAGCAGGAAATAGCCGTCTGGTTGGTGTGGCGGTTGAGTGAGGCACTACGCACAAGGTTCTCAAGAGCGCCTACCACAAAACTACCGTGATCACTACTCCTGCAGCTTACACCCCCCCGGAAGCTGTGTTTTGGCACTAGCATAGCTATGATTAAAAATCACCCTTGTAAGAATTAACTAAGCTGCCCAAATCGCTCACCTGGAGAGTGGGAGAGACCAGAACGGAACTGGGCAGGCGGGCGCCGGAGCCAGGCTTGTCCGCTACCATGTAGACTGCACGTGCGCCGGCACCTGCTGCAGGGGTGCACCCACAGACACGGAGGGGGCCAGGGGAGAACTTTAAGCAAGGCAAGGAGCTGATGAAAGCTTGGAGCGGCTTTGCTCTCCTCACGGGACAGCTTATGAGTGACAGGGACTCCTTAGTGCCAAGCCTTCGCCCTGAGTCCCAGAGGCCGCATCTCTTCACCTGGGGCCTCAAGAGGGAGACCTCCGTCGCCTACGGAGGGGGCTCAAGGACAAACTCCGTGTTCTCAAGGCCACCTGGTGTCACCTGCCTGGGGCCTCCCGGTGTACTCCCTGAGCCAGGGGAGCCAAAGGGGGCAGGGGGGGCGCTGCGCTTGGTGGGCTCCCCCTGGGGCTCTCCGTGCTGGTTCTCGCTCCCCAACACCTGTCCATCAGTCTCGCTGCCCAGGTCGCCCATTCTCAGTTCTGCGTTGTGTGTCCCGGTTCCTCCGTCACAGCACCCATTGCGTGGTCAGTCTTCAGGGTTACGGGGGAGAGAGACCCGTCCCCTCCGGATGAGCCTGCGGCCTAGCAGGGCCCCTCGAGAGCCGCCTTGGTGCCAGCGGTGGTCCCAGGAGGGGGGTGGGCAGTGGGGCCCAGTGTGGCCAGGTGGGCATGGCACCTGCGGGCCAGGTGCAGCCTGAAGCTTCCAGAGCGCAGATGAACTCGTGTCACCTGCCTCAGCGTGTGCGGCCCTGAGTAAGACAAGCGAGGGCGACAGCCACAGGACACCACCGCGAGAATGAGGCGCGTAAGGTGTGCACAGCGATTCCCGGTGTGGGCCCTGCTCCGTCCTCCCCACGTCCCCTGCTGCAGCTTCTGAGGCCCGGGGAACCCACGCCCGTCGCACCCAGGGCCCAGGTGACTCCTCCAGGGCGGGCGCGGTGCCCAGCGGGGAACTCACCACGTGGGCCCAATCGAGCCAAAGACCCACGAACACGCAGGCCCCGCTACAGGCTCCTGGTCTTGGCTCTGGATGACCCAGTAACTGCGGTTCTGGAAAGAAGACTCTGAGGAGGAGAAGCAGGCCTGGGGCCGGGCAGGCGGGAAGGCGGGGGTATTTGCTGCCATTCCGGGAAGACCCGGGGGACCTGCGGGGACCTCAGGGGACATTGCATAGCCGCCAGGGGGGTGACACTGGAGCTTCAGAGGCAAGTGGGAGGCCACAGGTCGCGGGGGGTGGTGACAGCCGGAGTAAGGGGCTCGGGCCGGGCCACCGAAGGGAGCTGCATGGGAAGGCACCACTGTCCCCGGCCCGGGACCACCGGGAGCTCGCGGGGTCGGGCAGGTGCGCGGGCGATGAAGGTCGCAACCGTCAGTTCAGTGAAAGATGAGAGGCAGCAGGGGGAGGGCAGCGCCAGCCGATGGCCCCACACAGGTTTGGGGGGGGCTTGTGTCCCCCTTTGCACCCCCGCCTCGGCCTACGACCTGCTTTATCAATGCCGACCCAGTGGGGCCTTAGGGACGCTGATTGTGGGATTGGAATTCACTGAGCTCGCACTTGTCAGGATGACGTGTCCGCCACCGTCGGGAGCATTCATTCACATTCCCGTGGGGGGCGGTGGGGGGTCGGGGGGGACCCCGCGGCGGGGAGGTGGGGGACCCTGCAGCTGGGAGGTGGGGGGCCCTGAAGCTGGGGAGGTGGGGAGACCCCATGCTAATGGCCGGTTGTCCTTCCAGTGGACGAGGAGCAGTGGCTGTGGGCGCGCCGCCAGCAGAGACGCAGGTCACGGTACCGGGGGGGTGCCCAGACCGCACCCGGGGGGCTGACCTCGGCGGGGCGGCACGTTTCTACCGCCAGACAGTGACGACTATGAAATAAGGTGACCAGCTGCGGCGACAGAAGCCCAGGCGGCTGCCTCGGAACCGCTGTGCCAAGCGGCCACCCCCAGCGGCTGGGAGCCTGGGCGCAGGTGCTCATTGCAGTGCAGGTGCTCATCCTGGTGCAGGCGCTGGTCCCGGGGCAGGTGCTCGACCCGGAGCAGGTGCTCACCTTGGTGCAGGTGCTCATCGCAGCACAGATGCTCATCACAGCGCAGAAGCTCATCGCTGCACAGGTGCTCACCTAGGCGCAGGTGCTCATGGCGGCGCTGGGAGTCAGGCTTTCCTGGCTGAGCCCCGCGGACTGGACGCCCGGCGCTCTGTGACTTCTGCAGGGCCTGGTGTCATCTGGGGGACGCGGTTTTTAAGTGACATCGCTGAGGATCCCCTCCTGTGGCCCCGACGGAGCACAGGTGGCTTTGATGCCAGAGTGAGGAGGCCCCAGGTCCCCGCGCCCGCTCAGAGGGCATCCGTCGGTCTCGGGGTCCGGCCTCGACTTGGCCTCGGTCCCCTCCCTGCTGCCCTCACCCATCAGCACCCTGGTGACAGCGCAAGACGAGCATGCGGGTCCCAAGGTGTGGGTCACGGTGCGGGTGCGTGGCCATGGGGTCCGGGGTCAGCGGCTCCAGGACGATGCTCGCCTTGGCCGCGCAGACCGACCGGTCAGCAGCTATTTCCAAACCGGAGGGACGCCCACGCTTCGGCACGAGCTCTCTTCCCGGTGGGAGGGCGCCCAAGGGCGTGAGGATGACCGGTCGCCAGCACTGAGCTCCGAGCAGGGGTGAGGGAGTAGGGGCCACCCTGCTCCGGGACCACAGCAGGTGCTCCCTGTGCCCCCCAGGACCCCAGCAGGTGCTCCCCGTCCCCCCTCCAGAACCCCAGCAGGTCTGGCTGTGTCCCCGGCTTCACTTGTGAACGTCCCGAGCTGTTAGCGGCACCGAGTGAGCAGGGGGCGCGGGTTAGAGACGCAGCACGGCGAGGACCAGAGCCAGAGCTCGGCCCTGGACCCGGCCCACCTGCCCGCCCCCCCCGCTCGCCCGCCCCCCCCCCCCCGCTCGCCCCCCTCTCTCGTCGCCCCCCCCTCCCGCTCCTGGCGCTTCTCGGCACCGGGCGCTGAAGCTGAGCCTCCGGGTGCACTGGATGCGTCACGTGAGACCCGACCACTTGGAGACAGTCCCTCCGGGTCTCTCTGCGTCTGATCACGAGGGGCCTCCCCGCGGGGCTCCCAGGCCTTTGCTGGCGCCACGGGGAGAGGGGGGGACGGTGCCCCACTGGCCCTGGGGGTCTCCTTGCCCCCCGACACCCACGGACAGCGCGGGCCGAGGCTGGGCCGCCAGGGGCTGATGCACGACGCGGCTGCGGGGACCCGGCCACGCACCGGAGGCAGCGCCTGGGGTGGTGTCGCACCCACCGGCACCTCCAGGGACTCAGGCGCAGGCGGTGCTGTGAGCGGAGGGGCCTCCCGGGGGACCAAGCCCCGGTCCTCGGAGCTGAAGGCGCCACCCACAGCAGCACCTGCACAGGGTAACCGCAGCTCAGGGCAGCTGGGGGCGGCTGGAGGCAGCTGGGGGGAGCTGGGAGCGACTGGGGGAGGCTAGGGGCAGCTCGGGGAAGCTCGGGGGTGGCTGGGGGCGGCTGGGGGCGGCTCAGGGCAGCTCTAGGCAGCTCAAGGGAGCTCAAGGGCAGCTCAAGGGAGCTCGGAGTAGCTCGGGTAGCTGGGGGAGCTCCGGACAGCTCCGGGAGCTCGGGGGCAGCTAGGGGGAGCTCGGGGAAGCTCAGGGGCAGCTCGGGGCGTGCTGGCCGTACCCCCGCCCCTGCGTCCCCTTAGGGACCCCTTCCTCCCCGGGGCTCCCAGGCCTTTCCCGGGCCCAGAGGCTCTCAGGGCGGCTCCTACCCCTACTTCGCAAGAACTCCTGTCCCAACTCTTTCCCCAACACGAGGCCTTGGGTAAAATCGCGCTCCTTAGGTTGCCTTTTTTTCTGTGAAAATTCACGGAACAGTAACTGTTGTTACAAGCCACGTAAAGCTGTCCGTGCTGACCTGGCACGTTGGTTGGCAGCCGCGCTGGGACCCCGGCCCCGAGAAAGGAGAGGTGCGCGGGCAGGACGCGACCCCTGGGTGTCCTGCTGCGCCCCGAACAGGCGGACTTACCTGGATTTAATTTGACCAGTTAACAGCCGCGAGCGTTTTCTAGAATTCAGTAGCAACTAAAGAATCAAGGACAGATGCACACGGTCCGACACCAAGAACAGCTTTACCCTGCAGTCTTAGGTTCTCGCGCAACACGGTGTCTGCTGTCATTCAAGTTCACGACCATTGAACCGCGTCCTGGGCGCCCGGCGGGCTCAGCGGTTAGCGCCGCCTTCGGCCCAGGGCGTGACCCCAGGTCCCGGGATCGAGTCCCACGTCGGGCTCCCCACAGGGAGCAGCTCCTGCTTCTGCCTCTGCCTCTCTCTGTGTCTCTCATGAGTAAATAAATACAATCTTTAAGTAATAATAAAAATAAAAACACGTTCTGGAAATTAACTTTCTGAGTTGCTTAGCAGCAGGAGGTCTGGATCACTGCGAGGCTCTTGCTTCCCCCCACCCCCCGCCCATCAGAAGGGACCCGTGGGTTCATGAGAACCTACGCAGCGCGTGAGTGACAAACACAAAACACACATTCGAAACGTTTTATTTATAATCGGCACCAGGCAGATTAGGAATTCAAGAATTCTTTCCGCTGTCGTTTCGATCATTCAAACCCACGTCCCCAAACCCCGGTCACTAAGGGCAGAGGCTCCTCCCTTCCATCCGGATGATGAGCTTTCTGGGAACCTGATGGGGGCTCAGCCGCGACGTCCACGCGGGGCAGCTGGACGCCCAGCATCTGCGCCTGCGCGGGGGACCCTGGGGAGGGGGACGGAAGGGAGGGGCCGTGGGGGAGGGGGGCGGAGGGGGAGATGGGGAGGGGCCGGAGGCCCGTGGGGTAGGGGGCAGGGGCAGAGGGTGGGCCGTGGGGGAGGGGGTGGTGGCGGAGGGGGCCCGTGGGGGCGGTGGGGGAGGGAGACGGAGGGGAGGGTCCGTGGGGGAGATGGGGAGGGGCCGGGGCCCGTGGGGGAGGGGCAGAGGGCGGCCCGTGGGGGAGGGGGCGCCGTGGGCGGGGCACAGTCAGCCGCCAGGTCCGAGGGCCGCGAATGCGTGGGGCCATGAGGCGAGCGGCTCCGCCCCCTCGGCCTCCGCGCGCCTGCGCAGGCCGTGTTCTCGCGGCTGTTTCCGGCCACCGTGAGGTGCGGGCCGGGCCGCGAGGACTTGCCGCTCCCACCCGCGCCTGGGTCGAGCCGCCGGCCGCGCACTCGGGAGGGCGGCGGACCCACGTGCCCTGTGCCCCGGGCCCGGGAGGCCGTTAGGGGCGCAGCCGCCTTCCGGCCGGTGCCTCCTGAGGAACAGTGGAGCTGCCGCCCGGGCCTGAGGGCCGCTCCCGGGGTCACAGGGCCTTCGGGACGCGGCGGAGGCCCCGCGCAGGGCGTCGTCGGGGGCGGCCTGGGGCGCTCGGCGGGCTCGCGGCCCGAGGGGACGCCCCGGCAGCGACTGAGCCGAAGCTGCCAGCCCGTGGGCAACCTGTGGGGGCGGCAGCGGCCGCAGGCTGAGGACGGCCCCGCCCCCCGCCGGGGACCCGGGAGCGCCCACAGACGAGAAGCGACAGGCTGCGGGAACACAGAGCCTTTATTTCACGGCCGCATCACAGCGGGGCGCTCGGAGTACAGGGGAGGCTGCCAGGACGCGAGGCGGGCACCGGCCCGCACGGCGGTGGGAGCGAAGGAGAGCGCGCCGCCCCGTGGCCGCCGCTCCCGCTCGGCCTCCGCAGCCCTCCGCCCACCACGGCCCGCCCCGCGCCTGCTCCTACGGGGCCGCCGCGCAGCGCACGCGGCCCGCACCAAGCGCCCGGCGCCGGGAAACCTCGTGCCTGGCCGCAAGCACGACGGGCTGGGCCGCCCGGAGGGACGGTCGTGGCGCCTCCTCTCACGTCGAGAGGGCGGGGCTCCACCCGCAGGGCTCGGCCCTCGCCGCAGGTCCCACGGCTCCGCAGTGGAGGCGCCCGAGAGCGAGCCTCAGACGCTAGAGGACCTTCCGTGCAGACCTTCCGGATGCACGGAACGCTCCTGAGCGGCAGCGACGTTTCCTCAGCGGCGTGGCCGCTGTGCTCCGAAGACTCCGCTGTTTACCGTGAGAAGTCGAGGGGAAGCGTCCGAAGGTGGGAAAGCCAGCATTGGGATTAGTCACACAGTTTCCTTTCCGCACAACAGCACCTGTTCAGGTGAACAGCACCTCGCCAGCCAGGCTGGCTTTGTTCACCGTCATCGATCAAAATGAGTGACAAAAAGCAGGTAGTTGTACACTAAGTAAACGGGAAACAAAAACAAAACTCCCTAGTTAAAAAAAAAAAAAAGAATCAAGAATGTTTAGAAGTGGTTATAAAACAAAATAATGTATTAAAATGCGGGGGAACAGGATAGACCAGGGCTGTTAGGTAAGGTTTGGTTGTCGGCATTTTAATTCTTCAGGCTCCTGGTCGGGTTACCGGCGTAGCACGGACTGGCGGCAGTAGGGGGGGCGGCGCGGACACCTGCGAGGGCCGAAGCTCCTCAGGTTCGCAAAGTCGAGTGTTGTTTAAAAGATGGGTTCTCTAGGACGAAAAAAGAGAGAAAGGACTTAAATATTCCAAAGACACAGGCTTGGAAAAGCCCACATAAGTACCGCCCCACCCAATTCCCAGTCGGACCACTGACCGTCACCGTGCCTGGTCCCACAGCGGGGCCACTCCCGTAGGCCAGCACGATGGCCCGCCCGGTGCCCTGCGAGCAGACCGGCCCAGGAGCCGCCACGCACGGGTGACCCCGACCTGCACGGTCCCTGAGGGGAAACCGAGGTTGGCTTTTTAAAGCTCGATGCAAGGAAGGAGGAGAAACCAAGTCTGTTTGAGCTCCCTGACGTGAGCGGAAAAGGTGCCTCAGGTGAGGAGAGCAGGGCCGAGGCCGGGTGGGAGCAGGGACACAGACCTTGTGGACGGGGAATCGCCCACAGGGCACAGGAGGTTGGGGGAAGTGTCAGGACCCCTCTGATACCACACCGAGCAGCACACGCTTGGTCTAGCAGCCCGGGGAGGCCACACACAGCTGCACACAGCCCAGAGAGGTGGTACACAACCACACACGGCCCCGGGAGGCCACACAAGGGCCCAGGGAGATCATACACGGCCGAACACGGCCCAGAGAGGCCACACACAGCTGCACACAGCCTGGGGAGGCTGGCGCAGAAGGCAAGCGAACCCGACCGGGATGGGCTCTGTGAGCTTAAAGCAAAGTGAGACATGAGCCCAAGAAACCCTCAGTCGGAGGAAGGGAGGGACTAAAATGGGAGCAGACCAGGGGGCAGACAGGAAAATAAGGGTATGTGCTGTCCCCGAAGGAGAAACAGGTTTTGGGAAGGTGACTTTTCACTTAGTTGAGCTGGTCAGACGCCTGGTGGGTGGTGGTGACCCAGCGGGCAGTGCGGTGCTCATCAAGCTCCTTCCAAGAGACGCCGGCCTCGAAGTCGACTGGAACAGACACAATTAAGTCTTGTTTCCTAGGAAAACCCCTCACTTGCTATGTTAGCCTCCTCTCAGATGCGTCTCCTGCCCGTTATGTGCTTGAGGCTGTTTCACTGCTGGTTCCAGGTGGGGGTTGGGGTGGGGGGGACAGAATCAGTGGAGCAAACCCAAAGTCCTCCTGTTTTAGGTTAGTGATTATGAACAGACACCTGGGGGTGGTGATTGGCACCGATAAAAGATCAGTCACTATCACTGACTTGAGGACCTTGCTGGGACCTCAGTCACAGGATCGCCCCCTGCCTTGGGTGAGTGGCTCTGTTCTCCTTGCTCAGTGAACACCCCTTGTTCTTGGAACACAGCCGCCCCCGCAGCCCAGCTTCTATTAGGAAGAAACCTCCTACATCAGCAGTGCTTGCAAAGCCGCAGAAGACGAGGCTTCCGATCCCATTCTCCACGTCCCCGGACACCATGGCACGGTATTTCACGAACCGGCTTTAACCAAAATTAAAACCTCAATTTAGAAAACAAAGCCAAAATTAAACTTGTAAACAGGAACCACGAGTACGTAGGAGTTGAATGAGAAGTCTTGATTTCAAAGAGCTTCAACATTTATTGAAATACATGTGGAGAAAGACGTAGTTGCCCACGTAAACCCGAAGGGCATTTGCTTTCCTGTATTCACAATCAGACCACTAAGAGGTAAAATAAAGCACCTCCCTTTGCCGGGAGTAAGGATCACAAACGATAACCTGCACACGTGCTCGCACTGCACACCGCTGCGGAGTGAAGGTCGCATCACTGCGATTTTAGCAGCAGGCGCATTTTCCCGTTATTCCTCAAGCAGCAGTGAATCACGTGCAGCTGAGCAGCGGGCAGCGTGTCAGGACAGCCTGGTGGGCCCTCCCCGCTGATGCAAACGTGGGCACTCGTGGGCCGTCTGTGGCGGGCGCACCAGCCAACCTCTGCTGCTTCCGGTTCCTGCCGCTACTGAGGTTCTGAGCCCAGGAGGGGGGGCATAGGCCGCAACACCCAAGGCCACTGCTGCACGCTCATCACACATTCACGCTTTTCCTGTTCCGCTCACGTGTATCCACGAGAAGGGGAAAAAAAACGCTTCACATTTGGTTTGTTTTTCACGTTTTGGGTCTAATGACTCTGTCACCCACTCCGAACCCACGGAAGACCGAGCACCGGCTCCTCACACGAGCACCAAGCATGGACACGCTCCTTCCCCAGGGGCGTTCTGTGCTGTGTTCACAGCAGCCCGGACACCCTGTCAGGACCGACCACGCACCTGACTCCCGGCTCCTTCCTTTTGGTGACTCTGTGATGTCCACCTGGAGTCTGGGGAGGGTGGCGGCGGGGAAGCGCCAGGTTGTGCGGCAGGGGCTGGAGTCCTGGCCCAGGAAGCAAACGCATCGCCACCCCTCGAGGGGGCCAGGCCAGAGGAGACGCTGACCCCCGGCCTTGTCGGAGCCCGCGGCCCCGTCCCGCAGCCCAAGTCCTCGCAGCCACTGCCCGCCTGCCTACGTCGCCTCAGTCATCACGCACGCTCTCAGGACACTCGGATTTCCTGGATGAGCCCAAGGCCAGCGGGCAGCCGGTCAGATTCAAGCACGGGGTGCCAGGGCTCCAGGGACTGCGCTGGCGGCAGGTGGGCTCCAGGCTGTGGCTCTGCTCCACAACCCACGCGCTCATCTGCCACGTGCACTCGCAAAACCGGGCCACCCAGCTGCGCCGAATTCTGCCAGGTGCTGCAAGCCCCTGCCCGGATGGGAGGCTCGATAAAAATGTAAAAATGCGGTTTTTATAAAAAATAATTAAAAGGATGCAAGAAACCATAACATTTGTTTTCAGAGTAAGATTCAGTTACTGTAGGGCAACAGTATAGCCAGAGACCTTAAATATGTGAATAAAGATATTTATGTGAGGAATCCAACTATTTCCTAAATAAAAATAAGAACCAGGTGCCAACTGTTTGGTTTTAAATACAAAGGTTTACGGGCTTCAGTTTCTCATGCTAAACTTTCTTTGCTGGGTTTCCCATTTGCAGATTTGATTTTCATTTTTTAATCCACTTCCGTTGTAAGAAAGGAATCCTGGTGCCAAAAGTGCGAGTAGGATATGTTTCTATTTGGGGGGTGTGCCCGCAGAGTGCAGACAGGGACACCGAATCCAACGTCTTCCTTTCTGGCCAGAGACAGCACGTATCCTAGGAGGCCGGGGAAACGGCTTTGCATCCTCCTTTGCCGGGCCGTGTTACCGCCGTCCAGGCGCCCGGCCTCTTCCGCCCTTGCGTGGCCTGCAGGCCTGTCTCACAGGGGGCGCACCCAGCCCGCGCGCTGCTTCTGCTCCCTAACACACACACGGGCACCATTTCACCTCGAAGACTGAAGTCCGTTCAGAGGTTGCTGGGGTCACATCCATTCATTTGTTTCACTTTCAGGAGTGAAACAATCAATTTGAGTCAATTTGAGATGTTCACCCCAAGTTTCTGTTTAAGAAAGGAAAAGTCTACCTTTCCCACAGCCGCGATTCCCTCTCTCCAGGGAAGGCCCGTCGCGGCCTCCACCCCGTCACCCGTCAAGGCCCTCACCGGCCTTTGGGAGAGGGTGAGCTCTCCTGATGCCACTGGGCCACTAACCAGGTTTTCTTTAGTCAACGGCAACGTTTCTGTCCGCGTCTCTACATGGCACACTCGAGTTCCTCTACTGGAGGAACTACCACCACCAGCACTTGCAGAACATCCTGTCGGATGAAGACATTGATTTTACCTCATTTTTAAACATGATTATTTTGTGAAATATGGTTTTACTTGTTCACTTAGTTTTAGATCATAGCTGCAACTTCAAAGACACTTTGTACAAAATCAGCTTTTCTAGGATGAAGCGAGTGTTGACGGCACCACTGGGAGTGTAACTGGAAGGGTTCCCGGCAGGGACCCCGCGGGCTGCAGCGTGGATTCGGGACGGGCCAGTCCAGCCTGGCTCTGCTGCGAGGCCTGGGCCCCCGGTCCTTGTCCACGCCCTGGGCGGCCGTGAGAACCAACACAAGTAATAAATGGCAAAGCTCCCCAACAAAGCGGGGCACGGAGCGGGCATTCGGTGATTGTTGTATCAATCTCCATACACAGTATCTCAAGTTTTGCCGGGTTCGCTTCCACATTAGGTTCAGTTCTACCCTGCAGGACGCAGGTCCAGCTCCCCCAGGGACAACCGCCCGGCCCAGGTACGTCACCCAGTCCACACGCTTTCCTTCCACCCTGCGCTCCACCGAGGAAGCCGCCCTCCTGAAGGCCGCCTGGCCCAGACACCGAGGCAGGCGACCTGGAGTCAAGTCTGAGCCGCAGTGCTGCCGGGGGCGTCGCGGCCTCTGCCTGCCCAGGTCTGCAGGGAGCCCCACAGCAGCACGCGGGGGAC
The DNA here is from genome assembly GCF_018345385.1 of Vulpes lagopus. NCBI lineage: Eukaryota > Metazoa > Chordata > Mammalia > Carnivora > Canidae > Vulpes > Vulpes lagopus. Next base: position 126,416,584 of record NC_054825.1, read on the forward strand.
CCGCTCTTGCCGGGCCCTGGCACGGCTCGCCACCCGCCCCATCCTCTGCTCGCCCCTGAGTGCCCGCACCCCGGTGTGGGCGTAGGGCCTTCCCCGCTGCCTTCTGGGGCGTGTCCTGAGGTGCCATCCCAGCCCTTCCTGAAGGCCTTCCCTACACACCATCTTTTCCTCCGCATGCTGTTCTGGGTTTACTCTGTCACAGCGACGATCCTAGTGCTTCAAGCACAAGAGTCTACACTGAAGGAGTCTATGAATGGAGGCAACAGGGACGGACGTGCAAGGCAAGAACCAAGAGCAGGGGTTTGGGAGGGAAAACCCAAACTACTGGATTCTATCATCGGGAAGCAAGCTCTAACTGCCTGTCTTCCCCACCACTTCCACCTGCTGATTTCGGGCAGTTCGCAGGCTCATTTCCTGTCCTCTTGTGAAGGAGCCGCATCTATGCTGTCCTGGGAGGACATGATAGCTTTCCCAAATCTCTGAAATCTCCAAAAGTCTGACAAAGATTTCTCCAATACTTAGTATTTGGCCCTAAGGCGTAAGGTCTTCTGCTTCAGTCTCCTAGGTCTAAGTCTCGTGGGAACGTGACATGAAGGCGTTTCCCAAAATCTTAAAGCTTCTTTTAAGAAATGAATGGGCTAGAAGAGGTCAGTCAGTGCGTTGTATTCTAGCTACACCTCTATCAGGCTTAGGTTCCTAAGATGAGGGGAGTGGACCGTGTCTCTGTAGCATCAGACTCACATTTAAAAAAAACTGCATCAAACCGTTGTTTCAGGAAGAAAACCTTTGAAACCACATATGAACAGAACTCACCAAGTACCCGTCTGGTGTTTGCCTAGAACAGGAGGCTCAGTGGGAATCCAAAGGATTCATCTCTAGACCCAATTCACTAGATTATTAGTAAGTTATTAGTTTACTTTTTTCCCTAACGTTTTTAAATCCAGTATGTTGTTTCCTACTCAGCACGTCTTGATTCCAAACAGCCGGAGGTGAGTACTGGCCACAGTGACGGACGATCCACACACACCTGCCCCACAGCTGACAAAGCTCATGATGCTCGGGAGCAAATAACCACAGGGCCAACGTGTCCGTGAAGGTGACCCTCATGGGGTTAGGGGCGCCTCACACACGTCTTGGTTACCAGAGCACAATTCCCCCCGAATGCCACCCGCCCCATGTCCAGAAAGCAGCATCTGAGATGACCAACATGAGACGCTGTCCATACGTGACACCACGCTCCGCTCTGCCCATGGATGGCACTCGCGGGTCCTGAGTACAGGCGCTGATGCAGATTACTTCATTCTCGAGGCTTCTGTTTAAAAAGTGTTGAGAGAGGGCACCCAGGGGGCTCGGGGTGACCCCAGGGTCCCAGGATCGAGTCCCGTTTCGGGCCCCCCGCAGGAAGCCTGCCTCTCCCTCAGCCTGGGTGTCTGGGTCTCTCAAGGAGGAAGAGAGGAACAAATGCTCCTTCCTCACCAGACTGGCAAAGTCTTAAATTCTTTTAAAAAAGTCTTAGGAGGGATCCCTGGGTGGCGCAGCGGTTTGGCGCCTGCCTTTGGCCCAGGGCACGATCCTGGAGACCCGGGATGGAATCCCATGTCGGGCTCCCGGTGCATGGAGCCTGCTTCTCCCTCTGCCTATGTCTCTGCCTCTCTTTCTGTGTGTGACTATCATTAAAAAAAAAGAAAAGAAAGAAAAGCACCTGCTTTACAGAGCTGTTATGAGAATTAAACAAACACATATAAAGTGAGTAGCATAATGCCTGACACATAGTAAGTGCTCACTGAATGTAAGCTATCAATAATCATATTTAAAGAAAAAAAAAAAAGTCTTAGGATTTCAGCGTCAGCAAAGGTGTGGGGCAACAGGGATGCTCATAAAGTGCAAGTGGGAGCCTCCCCTCGCAGAACAGATCAGCGGGGGCTCCTCCTCCAAGGCACTCGTCAGCAGGTGTTTGCTTCCTGCCTGGCGTTCCAGCTCATCTTGAAGCCCGGACTCAGAACAGTCAGCTTGAATCCTACGGTCTCCTTCAGAATCCGTGGTTGTGGACACACGACAGCAAGGGAAGCTTCCTGAACGCGTGCTCTCCTGACCCCCTGCACCTACGGGCTGTCCCCACGGCCCAGGTGACTGTACCAGCCCCGCAGGGCACTCGCCCTCGCGGTCAGTCCTCGGGACCCACCCACCCTCTCGGGGCTCCCGTACTCTGGGGCTCCCAGGGTAGCCTCCCGCCCTCTCCCTACACCGGCCCCGGGGCGGCCTCACTCCCGCCACAGGCGTCCTCCCTCCAGGATGCGCGCCCTGACCTTCTGACCTGCCCTTCCTGTGCAGGACCTGCTGAGACTTCTCACAGGGCCTGGCACCTCCAGACACCCCGCCCCCCCAGGGACGCCCCGCCTGCACCTCCTGACACCCCACCCCCACCCCCGTGGACGTCCCACCTGCACCTCTTGACACACTGCCCCCACCCCCGTGGATGCCCCACCTGCACCTCCCGACCTCCCTGCATGGACGCCCTACCTTCACCTCCTGACCTCCCCATGCGGATGCCCCAACTGCACCTCCCGACACCCCCCCCCCCGGTGGACGCCCCCCCCCCCCCCCCGGCACCTCCTGACCCCTGACCTCCCCCTGCAGATGCTCACCGGCACCTCCTGATGCCCCCTCTGCCCCCGTCCCCGCGCAGACGCCCCACCTGCGTCTTGGACTCCACGTCTCTGGGAACGGCACTGCAGCGCTTACCTTTCCTGGGAGTCAGCGGGATGAAGCCCGCTGGCCCCGCGTGTCATAAAGGCCTTCCCTGGAGCCCTGGGAACCACTCCTTAGGGCCTCCCAGCACCCAGTTCGTGACGGCACAGCCAAGGGGCAGGCAGGAGGACCATCACCCACGCAGGATGCAGACTGGCCCCCCACCCCAGACCCGGGGAGATGCCCCATCGCACGTGCTGCTCAGCCCACCCGGCCAGGCCCAGCCCAGGCCCCCGCCACCCCCCCCCCGCCATCCCAACAGCTTGGCTTTAAGCTCGGCTCGGCTTAAAGGAGCTCGGCTGCAAGGAGCAGCCCTGGTTCCGGGCCTGACGTCGCAGGAACCCATGACCCGAGCCTGAGGCCCTGCTCCCCTCCCCGGCCATCGTCTACACGGCCTCACAGCTCTCACGGTCACGGGGCAGGGCAGCCCTCTGCTTCTCTCCATGAGCCCCAGCCCCTGGAGCTTGGCTTGTAAGGGCCTGGTGGGGCGGCCAGGCCTCTGCAGCCCCCCGTCCTCCCTCCCCTCCCCCTTCTAGCCCCCCTCCCCCACCTCCCCCCACGTGTCCTCAACCCGGCCAGGCCTCACTCTGCCCCGCACTCAGGTGCCGGTTCCCGTACCACATCACGTGCAGAACCACAGCTTGTTTCTCTGTTTCTCCCCCCCAACCCCCGCCGTGGACCCCTCCTCGGGAAGGACGACCCGTCTGCTGTTTACCACCTTGACGGTCTGAATGCTCAAGGCCTAGCTCTACCCTCACATGCTGGTACTCGTTTAATATTTCTACAACAGATGAATGGATCTTTCCAAGTTCATCTAGTTTGCTCACCTTCCATGTGAATTTACATTTTACCTGCCCCGATCTGTTTGACGAGGCTGCTTCTAAAGGTCGTCCTGAGATAGGCAAACTTCAAAGGCTGTGCGTGTGCGTGTCTGCGTGGTGCGTGTGCCTCTGCGTGGACACAAGCCCACTGCGAAAATGGGTAGGGTCCTCGGGGTAACAGACAGAACTGATCCCCTCTAAGACTTATTAAAATGCCACAAATCAAACTGCAGTGTTGGCCACACTCACGCTGGGCACTAATTTTCATCTTCTGCTCCTGATCAAGTAATGTAACTTAGCAGAAACACCCAATACTTTTGTATTCGTGTGACACCACGTTCACTCATCACCGTGTCAGGAAAGGCCGGCTGTACCGGACGCCCCGGCCGGCCCAGCGTCTCACGGTTTGAGTCTCCATCTCCCAACAGCAGCTAAGAAAGTCCTCAGCCTCGCACATAACACAGCACACCTGTTCAGTCTAGTGGACGTGCTGCTCACACTCACATTTTCAATGATTTCTGCTTGTGGGCCTCTTGAACATCTTGTGTTGAAAACAGCGTCTCACATATAGGGAGTGAGGCTGTGGACAGAAGACGAGCACTGAAAAGTCAGTTGTATCTCCCTAAACCAGCAACAGGGAGAGAAGATTTGTAAGACCTTCTTTGGGTAAAAAATCATACAAGCTTATTGGAAGATATTTAAAAAATACCAACATAAATAGAGATATTTTATGTTTGTGGGAAGAAGTGATCCTTACCACACTGAGCTCCAAACCAGACGCAGTTCCAGTTAAAACACCACCGGGTCATCTCAGAACCAACAATCTGATTCTGAAATTTCTGTGGTACAGAAAGAGCCCAGAACAGACCAGACATCCCTGGAGGAAACACGGCTGGGGAGACACGGCCTACCAGGGACGAAGCCTCATCTTAGAGCTATGGTAATGTGGACGGTACGGCATCTGAGCAGGGACAGACATACAGACTCACAGAACCACGGGGCCCATGAGGTCCCCACACACACGAGGGACTTGACATGCGACCTGCAGGTGGGGGAGTGACGACAGGCTCAGCATCCAGGGCTGGAGGTGGGGGGGGGGGGATGACAGGCTCAGCACCCAGGGCTGGAGGTGAGGGAGGGTGGATGACGATGGGCTCAGCACCCAGGGCTGGAGGTGGTGGTGGGGACGATGGGCTCAACACCCAGGGCTGGCGGTGAGGAGGGGTGGATGACGATGGGCTCAGCACTCAGGGCTGGAAGGCTGGCTACGCTGGCAGGACACGAGCCATCCCCACACAGGAACCATTTCTCATGGACCAAGAGTTGCTATACAGAAGGCGACATTAAGTATGCGAATGACCGCAGCTCTAAACCGCAGGGTACCGGGGGCATGAGCCACAAGGGAAAGCGTGACAGTCCCACATCGTGACCTCTGCTAGTAAGTGCAGCCAGCGCACCAACATACGGACCCGGACAGCAAAGACCAGCCACAGCCTGAGGCATTTGCAGCAAAGACACCACAGAAGGGCTGGCGCGTGGACTCTGCCGGGAGCAGCAAGAACCAGAACGCCAGGTGTCCTTCGCATCAACCAGTTTGGTCAGAGGGGAGGCGGTGTTGTGGCGGGGGCCACGCCGTCCCCAAGGGGGGACATGTGTGTCCTGTGAGGTGCCGTCGGCTAACCCATCAGTGTACACATCGCGGTACAAACAGAACGGCAACCCTGGTACACGTGCCGAGCAACAAAACCACCTCTTCCGTGCGCCATCGTGGACGTTAGCAGCACTCAACGGCGGTGATCCCGTCAAACGGGAACGGCGTCACCAGCCGGCTGCCGGCACAGAGGTCGTTTCTGACCTGCTGGCGTACGTAACAATGTCCTCAACATGCTGGTGGCAAGTCCTCGTGTGCATGTCTGCTTATCTCAGACAAAGGCTCACGGTGGTTTACACGGCAGGCTCACGAGGTGGGTTTTGCCAAACTGTCCCCAGGAAACAGGACCCGTTTAAAAAGCAGCAGGGGATCGTCACCTTCCCTCTCACAGCCTCCCAAACAGGAGCTAAAAACAAACTTCGCCGGATGCGTCAGTGAAAACGTACACGCTGAGTTTTTAATTTGTATTTAAGGATAATGAGGCTGAACAGTTTTGATTGTTCACGTAGCTTCTACGTGGTTTGCTGGGTTAATGCTTTGCCCACTATTCACTCATTTGAGACAGAGACACCGAGGGAGCATGAGCAGGGGGAGAGGCAGAGGAAGCTAGGCCCCTGTGGGAGCCGGAGGCGGAACTCGATCCTGGGACCCTGGGGGCACGGCCTGAGCCCAAGGCAGACACTCACCCGCTGAGCCCCGGGTGCCCCAAGTGCTTGATTTCTGGATGCGACACAAGAGTCCACGATCTGTCCCTGACACGGATCCCCCTCTGCACAGTGAACTGTCACTTCATCCTTTAAGTTCTCAAGGTTCACGAGCCACAGCCATCTTTCCTTTACGTGTCACTCCTCACACGTGTTGAGGGCTTTAGGTCAGGCCCCCGTGGTGCCCCTCCCACAAAGTGCCTCCCGGAAGGCAGACATCGGTGAAGACAGCCCCTACCGAGGTCCTAGGCGAACAGGACACCCCAGGGCGTCGCCACAGCTGCCATCCGCGCCCGTCACCACCACATGCGGGGACCTGGGTGATGAGGTCGGGAGCACCGGGCAGAGCCCAGGCACACATGGTGCCAGGCGCAGTGGCCTCCACGCAGGGTGCCGACTCTTACCTTGCCTATTCCTCCCCTTCGTCCAGCTCCGTCTCCTTGTGCACCACCACTCTCGTCACCGACATGTCAGGGTGCTGCTCCCGGGCTTCCCGGATGGCCTGCGCCAGCGCCTGCAGGATTAGGACAGAGCACGGTGAGCCAGGCCCCAGCTGCGCCGCTCCTGGGCAGCTCCAGCTCTGGCGCACACGGGAAGCAGGACCGGCCGCAGGCTCGGGCTCATGGTGGCCAACGCTCCGTTGCCCCACACTTCCCACTTTCCAGTCATTTCAAATAATGACCACGTAGAACAGAAGGAACCTGCACACTCGAGCCGGCCTCGCGCTCACCGAGACTGGCAGGACACAGACCCTGAGCTCATACAGTCACCTGCAGCCTGAGGCCACCACTAAGGTCGTGAGGCTCCCGGAGCAGCGGGGAGGCCCTGGGCCCACCTCCAGTTCCCCCAGGGCCTGCTGTCCTCCCTCAGGGGCCCCCAGTGCTGGAGGCCAAGTGTTGCGGGAAAGAGCCCCGGACTTCCAGGGCAGCAGCAAGGGGCATACGGCGAGCAGAGTGCAAGAGGCGGCACAGACAGTCCTTCAAGTACAGGTCTCTGCTCCACAGTCAGAACCACCGGGGTGGCAAGGTCAGCGGTCACGCTCGAGGCCACCGCCGTGGGGCTGCAGGCAGGAGCAGGGCACAGGAGCCCCCGCCGGCTCACAGTCTCTTCCAGGAAGCAGCGGAGTTTCTTCGTATATTATCGGAAGATAAAGTACGTACAAGTGTCGTGACAAAGTGGACAGATCCGCTCCTCTGCGGGAGAGAGGTTTACAGGTGTCCCAGGGGGAGGTGGCGCAGATGGCCCTCAAACTCTAAGAAGACGTCCAGAGCAAGAGGGAAGTCTTGGGGGAAACTATGTGCCTGAACCAAGTGCCCCCCCACCTCATCCTCTTCCTCTGTCGTCTGCCTATGGGGACAAGGGCGCCTCTCATCTGCCGTCTGGCCAACAGAGCCTGCAGCCTCATTCCACACACACGGAGGTAAAGCTGTAGAGACCTGCACAGTTTTATGCCCAAGACGTCACAAGGAAGCCTGGAAGACGCCGAAGGTACTTAGGTCCCCACCAGGGAGCAGGTTGTGGGGCGGGGGGGGAGGGGCAGCAGCAGGGCGGCCCAGAACCAAGGGGGGACGGGCAATCTGCATGGACGAGCCCCTGTTGCTGTCTGGAGTCTGGTCTGGGAGGAACGGCCGTGCTGGAGCCAGTGCAGGTGCTCACCTCCGCTCCACCCAAGGAGCTGCCCCGTGAAGCACAGAGGGTGACAGGGAAACAAATGATGCCCAGGGGAAGGGGACACGTGTGACACACGCCTCGAGTAGCAGGGAAGGAGGGAAAACCGAAAGCCGCCCAATGGTCTCCAAACACATGTGAAATCCGTTCACCGTTAGTTACGTCACTCTGCAGTATCCGCACGTGAAACGAAATACTGCAAAATGTCAACTTATGAGACAACGGGAGAGATTGTGCGCAAACGATCACATCCTCCTGCCAAACCGGGACGTTATTTCACGGCAAAGGAGCAGACATGGTGAGGAGCGAGCGCAGTGCCCCGTCCCAGCGCGGAGTGGGTGCACGCGGGGCAGCCGCCGCAACACAGCCTCTTAAGCGCAGGACCCCTGTTGTCTCTGCTGCTCAGAGGGAGGGTTTCTCCCCATGGTTACGATTCTCCTGAGACAGGACAAGGGCTGAAGAAGAGGCTGGGACAGCGCAGACCCCACGCGGAGGGCTTTGGCTGTTGGCAGGAAGTGGTTTCCCCTCTGCCTGTGAACACGTGCGTGGTGTCGCTGCAGGCTTTCAGGGGAGGGAGCTTTGTGAGCGCCGGGGACAGGCGCGCCTGAAGCCAGTTACACGGACTCAAGGAGGTCCGTGCGCCTTACAACTACCCGCGAACATGTCATGGAAGCTTAGCCCCCCTTCTCTCCTCCGGCATCGGCCCTTTGTCTTCAAATGGGCGGACACGGGACGCACCGAGCAAGGCCATGTTCCTGCAGTCTCGGGTCAGGCTGCGGCCTCCTCCTAAGGGGGGTCAACAACGGGCGTCCTCCTGGCACTCGCATTTCAGACCCTGTCTTCATCATTTGCTGCTCAGAAGCTGTATTGTCACCACAGGCGGGCCGGCGGGAAGGCACAGAAAACCGGGGAGATCCCTGATGGGGAGCGTGGCCCAGGAAGGCCGGGAGGGCACACGTCCAGCGGCCAGATGGGCAACAGAAGCAACAACCTGAAAGGCCTGGATTTCCACTTCCCACCGAAGAGCGCAGGCCCAGGCCTCTCCCCCACAGGGGCCTCTCCCCTACAGGAGAGGCCAGAGGGGAAGGGAGCACTTGCTCTGCTCAGACGGTCCTAGCAGAGCATCCCTTCCCGTGCAGAGCAGGAAGCTGGGCCTCCACGGAGTCAGCCAGGTTCCCCGGCAGGCAGGCGGGCCCAGCCAGCTACCCCGAGCCCTTATGACAAAGTCCAAGTTCAGAGGCAGGGCAGCCCTTCTCTGACCTCAGAGCGCACTCAGGGATGAGACACGCAGGAAAGAGGGAAGCCAAGTCATGTTTACGGGGCTCTAGAAAAACATAGTTTTCTTTTTAGGCAGAGAAGAGCATCTCTCTGGTCACACAGAGTGAGCTTTTTTAAAAGTGGGACGTCCTGTTCTCCAAACTCTGTTTCCTGAGCTCCACGTTGCATCAGAGCCAGGCAGCAATCATCTGTTCTGACACCCCAGCCAAGATGCTCAACTGAACGTCTCTAACAACTTAAAGAGTTAGGAGTCTTCCATGTTCTGTCTCCCTTTCTGATATTTCCTACCCATTTCTTCTCCACTTTCCTTTAAAGCAGAGTTAAAGTCACTCTGAAAATCACAAAACAAAAAATTCTCATCAGCTGAAGCCTCGGCCTAAAACTAAAGCTCCTTCCACGTCGCCAGCAGTCCGGCCCTCCTCTCCTGCATTCCTAAGCCACGTACTGCGCTCAGGTAAACAGCAGCTGGAAGCACGATTCTCTTAAGCAGCTTCCGAAGCCACGTATGGGGTCACTTTGGGGGGGGCCTCGGACTTTTCTCCCGCCCCTTGAAGACAGTAATAATCAGGGGACACACATCAGGTAAATAGCCCAACTTGTCTAACGCTGTAAAAAATACTTTGTGAGTTCCTTAAAGTCGGTCTGAGTCAAACTTGGTGACTTTTCTTAGTGTCATTATGCTGCCATTCAGTTTTTAATCCACAATGGGCCTAAACCCAGGCCCACAAGAATTAACTAATGGTTGCCGGGAATCCTTGCGATTACTTGGACCCGAAAGCGCACGGGAAGCCAGTGGGAAATGAACAGCTGTCACGTGCTGCACTGCTTTGGCCTGAGGGAGGCTCCCGGGACAGGCCATGTCTCGGGTGGGACGCGTCTATGCCTAGGAGATGACTCCATCCAGGAGGCACGGGGAGAAGGGGCCAGACACGGGGACACGACCCCACAACACCTGCCAAACCGAGAGACACGGTCACTTTCAGAACCAGAGCCGCGGGTCTTTACCTGGTCATGATCGATGTCTGCATCTCCTGTGATCACGATGCGTTTCTCAATTCTTGTTTCAGATATGCCACCTTTCACAGTCTAAAGGCCATAAAGAAAACAAAATCAAGGAGACAGCACTCATTACAGCACGTTCATGCTCATGGGAGGGAAAGGGAGCAACCGCGCCGTGTGGAGAAGACAGGTGTTCCGGAAACTATCTTTAAGCTCAACAGAGATTCCTATTGTTAAAGTTGCAGCATCTGTAAGTCGTCCTCAACTGAAAGCAGCTTTAAAACTGACATATCAAAAAAAAAAAATAATAAAAAAATAAAAAAAAAATAAAACTGACATATCAAGATTCAGGGCAAATGAAGAGGAGACGGATGCCATTTAATCCAAAAAGTTCCGCTGGGACATTCCACTACCATTCCCCTGAGTTTCCGTACCCCCAATCGGCCCATTTGTTAAAACAGGAAAGAAGAAAGGACTCTCTGGTTTATACAGAGTTACAAGGAATCCTAACGATCTGGGTCCCCAGTTTAGGTTTGGGAATTGCTTGGTGTCACCGTTTTGATGGCCTGATTCTCCTACAAATCCACCCGTAATGTTTTCATTTGGTTTAGTGCAGAAGAAAAAAGAGGACTTGGATTTGGTTTAAGGTGAAGATACACGAGGGTGACATAAGGATTTCTGTTCGACGTCTGACCTGACTACAGCCTCTGCATGTCGCCGTGCCTGCCAACAACAACCGTGAGCAGACCTGGGCAGGAGCCCCACCTGAGCGGCCATGTGGTCCGCGGCACAGTCTGGGACACGGAGGCTGACGAGAGCATATGGCTGCGAGCTGAGCCCCAAGAGGGACACAGCCAATCTCTACAACCCCCATCAACTATGTACTAGACCACACTGATCGCGCTTTTTTGTGAGAGACCAAGCCGACCACTAGCCTGGACAGCCCCATACGCTTTAAAACGAGCGCCATTACCATCTCGTGTTTACGTGGCACTTTTTTAATTTACAAAGTTTCTGGCTGAAATACAGCATAAAGGATACACTGAAAACCTTTAAGCACTAACAAAACGTGAGAGGTAGATGGAAAAGGAAACGTGGGGAGACAACGCTGGAGTCAGAAATCGGGCGATGGCCACGTGCCTCAGAATTACCGGGGGGCTCGTACGCCCGTCCCAGGCTTTCGGTAGATCGGGCGTGGGGCCGCGGGACCCCCGCTCCTAACCAGTCCCGGGAGAGCCTGCTGCTGCTGGTCTGGAGACCACACTCGAGAATCACTGGTCATCTGGTGTCAAACCTTTAGAGAATGAGAATGACCTGGAAAAATGCCCCATCTCCAACATATGAACACCTTAGATCAACGAGGGGAAAATTATGTTCCTTGAACAACTTGCTGAAATCCTGAATGATGGCCTTGCTTGTGTCAGAAGGCTTCGTGTGTACTTGCCAACCTCGTGCTTCCACTGTTCCCATGCTCCCTCTCTGCTCCTGCAGTGCCCTGACCTACAGCTACGCATGACCTGTTTTTATGCCCTTGTACTTCACAAAAGTACATTTGCCAATGGAGCCCAAATTCTTGGATACTTGAAGTCCAGGCACTTTTACTCCACGGGGCTATCACTTTGAGGCAGGTGTAGGAACAAGCAGTTCAGAACAGACCCTGTTGGCAAGGTCCCACCCTGGACTGCCTTACCTTGGTGATGTGCGTTGTGGTCGTTGTCGACACGGACTCAGATGTGATGGTTTGCGCCGTCAGTAATGTCCCGGAGTCACCACCAGCCCCACCATCAATCTTTGGATAGTTGGAGGAAAAATACAAAGTAATGCTTAATTTCCATCATGTGGCCAGAGAAGACCCCTCCCCATCGAACATGCATGCTGTGAGCTCTTCGAGGTCGGCAGTTGGCTTAGCTGCCTGGCCCTTGCATGTCTGTAGCAGTGATTTATGGAGCAGGAGGCTGCTGGTCTTTAAACAGAGTCAAGGCGAAGGCTAAATGCACGTGGAGAGGCAAAGCCCCAGGAGGGAGGGGAAAAAAAGCGAAGAATCAAGTAGAAAATGGGACTAAAAGCTACAAGGGTCATGAGACAGTTCGAATGAAGGCCTCTTGCAGAAGCTGGAAAGAGAAACTAAAGAGCCAGACAGAACAGGGTCCACAGTGGCTGCCAGTGCTGAGTTTGTACATGTTTTCTCATCTATGGAGCAAGAGAACCGGACTAGGATGGTGTAGACCCACTGATGTGGCTGTCGGCTTATCTCTAGTCGTTGCTGGAATACTTAGGATGAACTTACACGTGGTCACACACACTTTACTACGCGTGCAGCCTTGTGTTCTCTCTGTACGTATATATAAACCCCACACATGTCTCTAATCGGGTTTTAACTTGTCTGCCTTGATACTAACAAGGCAGTAAGTTCTAGAGTTTACCAGGGCAAATATGGAAATTAGTGGCCTAAGCGTATATGTGAAGGTCACCAACACACTCATCTCCCACATCCTGATGTTGACGCAAGGCAATAACCAGGAAGCCCAGAGCCTGAGTTACGGGGAAGTTCCTGTCAAATGTAAGCCATGTACCTGTATCTACCGGGGCACTTACTGTACTCCTGACACACGAGTGCGTGCTCTCCCTCAACAGCTAATCCTGAGAAACCTGTGTTTGCATGGTTCTATGTACACACACGGATAACACATCTAGGATAATTTCGAGGAGTATTTGAACACGCCTACGGTAAACCTTTTGAAAAAGATTTCTGGAGAGGTCAATGATCTGCCATCCCCCAGCACGGGCTGATCTGAGCTAGGACACTAAGCTCCTCAGTTGAGGAACAGTTGTATGGATGTCTAAGCAGTTCCATGTCAAAATAATGAATCAGTATCTGCATAAGGTCTAAATCAAGATCTCAAATTAAGCATATAAATCTGATCGTTACTTTGACCCACGGTATCGTATTTACTAAGATCGACAATGCGTCTTCAGAAAATAATTCTACGTGTAGCAGCAGCACTGACCGTGTGTTACACGTGGTGAGCAGGGACTGCATCTACCCACGTGGAGCTGCAGGGGCGGGCGGCAGGATGAGGAGAGCCTCAAGGTTACCGGTCCTCAAGTTAGGTCAGACCCAATGAATTCTGTAAGATGATCTCATTCCCAAGTGTGTACCAGCATGCCCGTCCTTCACAAGCACGTGTACGCTGCCCGCCCCCTCCCCGACTGTCGCGATCTAAGACAGGATATGGCAGGTTGGAGTGCAGTGAAGACACCAGGATGTGCAATGTTACATCAAAGTCAGAGACATGTAAAAACGGACACAAAGCAAGGAAAAGAACTCAAATAGTCCAAATCTAGAGTTTTTGTACCTGTGGAGACTCATATGTGATGGTTTTGGTCTCAGTTTGGACAATAGGGACTTCCTTGGTGGAGATTTCTGTCCTTTGTGAGGCATCAGAAATTGTTACCATCTCTGTTTTTACCACTGGTGGCTGAGGTAGAAAGGAAGGGAAAAATAAATTCTAGACGTCACAAAGTAAGTGTTTAACGGAGCCTTCAAAAATAATTGTAAAAAAAAAAATCCAAACACACACTCATGCACAAGAGTTAAGATAAATAAAACAAAAGACACAAGAGAAAAACAGTTTCCTTAAAAAAATCACAGGTATGCGCGTCTGGAGAATCGGCTACCACGATGGCTCCCTAACTAACAGCACACTTCCCATTACCGCCGTCCCATCGCATGTCAACCGTGGTGCACGCAGCGAGACACGCACTGCAGCGTTGCAGCACGTTGTAACAAGATGGAAAAGAGAACCAAACAGAGCGAACTATGTGACGTGACTGGTCTCCGTGTTCCTGCAGCTTAAAGAACCACACGGTGTGTGTGAAGGCTCATGGTCTTCACCCGGCACATCAGCTATGGGGACTAGGGTTTTCCCCAAAAAGACTCTTCTACTCCATCGACAGACTTTCTATTTTGAGTATCTTCCAGTAGCATTTTTTTTTTCACTTACACTGGTCTAAGGCTTGCAGTGCTTCTTCTACGTTACAGAAGTTAAAATGTTACATCTAGAATTCTCCACCAACATTGCATGATGGCTTTGAACAGTTAAAACATTAAGGAACAGGGTCAGGCCTTTGCAGTGTCCTCTGCTGGGCACGTGCATTTACTGCACCACAGACCACACTGCTACCAAAATACTACAGGCACTTGCCTTGAGAGAATATTCCCAAATGTAATTATTTAAAGAGGAACAGCTATATAGTAAACGCAGGAAATAATAGTTCAGAGCGTCCAAAGACTCTTGAAATGTCTTCTCTGAAGCACAAAGTTTAAAATATAGTAAAAATCCATTTAATTATTTCAAGATAAAGTCACTTCGAGATTTTCCAGCCCATCAAAGGGAGCAAATAGTGCCTAAAGATTTAGGATAGTGCCTAAATCGTGGGCATTTGGTTTTAGGATGAAGGAAGTCCAATGGAGGGAAACCCCCACTCAGCATAACTTTGACTCCCCTTTGAGGGACACTCGTACCTCGTGACCAAGACCTAACCTACCAAGAGCCTGGAAAGTTCTCTTTCTTGAAGAGAAAGTTACAACAGTCCTATCCGATGTAGATAATCTACAAAACAGACGAAAACTTGCAAATGCCCCAGAATTGAGGACAGAAGGAGAAGGGTGTCCTCCTATCCACCCGGCCAGCCCTCCGCTGCAACTGGGAAGGAAAATGCTCCTAGCTGGTCTGTACGCTCCCTGGGGCCTAAGGACGGCCGGCACAGTAGTATTCAGGGAATGGGTTGTCGTCACTGCCGGATGCTGACCTCCGAGCACCATGGTCACCATGACCAGCTGCCATTTCTAAAAACATAAAGCTGAAGGGAGAAGGAACCAAAAAGTGAGACCCAATCACGACAAGAGCCACACGCACACAAGCACGCTGCCCGTTGGTCAGCGATGCAGGTACAATGTGCTAATCAAACCAACAAAGAAGGCATTTAGCACGAGGAGGCGGTGCAACTACTGACAAACCACTGGAAACACCCAGAACATGCATAGAAAACGTCAAGTGTGAAAGGAGAAGGGAAAGCACCCCGGTCGGCTGCTGAAGGCGGGTTTACTGTCAGGTGGATCCAGGTGCAGTAAAGAAGCCAGACCCCGACCGGAGCCGCGGAAACCCTAGAGAGCAGTGCTCCCACTTCCTCCCGAGAGCGAGACCAGGGCCTCGTGGGAGCAGCTGGAGGCAGGTCGGGAGGACAGAAGGCAGGCGCTGTTCCCCTGGGGCCAGCTCTAGAGTTTCGCTCCCGCTCGGGCCTCCCATTTACCTCTGAACAACAAATAATTTGTGGCAAAACATCAAGGTCAACAGGAGACACCTCTCCGTTAACTTTATGCGGCTCGTCCTCTGCGTCTTCGCTGCCGTCTTGCTTAGTGGTGCCTCCGTCTACACGCTTCTCTGCAGGGCTCCCGGGGGCCACCGGGCCTTCCTGGCTCTCGGCTCGCACTGCGCTCACACTGGCACCTGCCTGCGAGCCCGGGCTGCCTTGGGGTGCCGGCGCCTCCCTCTCTACCACCTGGGCTGCTCGGCCGGCTCCTTCCTCCACCTCCTCCTCCTCCTCCTCCTGCTCTTCCCTGATGGTGCCCGGGGTCACGCGGTGGTGGGGCCGGTACTCGCCCACGTCTTCCTCCTCGCTCTCACTGCCACCGCTGCTCTCAGAAGACAGGGAGGTGGAGTCCTTCTGTGTCACGGGCTCCACCTTACGCGTGGCCCCAGGACCACTCCCAGGTGATAGCTCTTTACCATTCAGCTCTTCCGCGATTACTCTTTCGTCTTTCCCAACCTCTGCCTGCTTCTTCTCCTCCACTACATTCAGAGTCTCATGTGAACTCTGTACGAGAAAAAAAATGGATGAGGGAAAACAAAATACATGAATAAATTAAAAAAAAAAACGACGGAAACCAAAGTTAACTGATGGTGGTAGGTTCATGTCATGGAGAAAAAAAATAAAGATGATTATGATGGCTGACTGAAAGGGAAGCGGGGGAGCGGGGAGTCAGAAACATCAGGCAATGGTGTTAACATGGAAAAGGGGAGAACCTTAACAGCATCACTGGCTCCAGTGCAAGGCCCTTCTGACTCGGGAGCACGTTTCTGCGGAACAAAAAGCAACCGAGGACACAAATCAATAAAGGTTTACACCTCAACACCCACCAAAACAAACACATGACACTGCAGGACAATGGCAAGAATCGACATCCACAAAAATCTTTGCTCAAGGTGACATGGAGGACAATCCAGACAAAATGCAAAAAGTTTACGAAAGGACAAAACACACAGAACGCCAGCATCCTCCCAAAGACATAAAATGCTGATTGCAAGTCATGCATATCAGCTCTCCTCATTTAGCTGAGAGGGTGGGAAGAAAAAAGGAGTCACACCAAAGCTCACTGAGGAGACGTGAAACTGTAAGACTTTCAAAACCTATTCACTAAACGGTTTTGATTCTAACCAGACGGTAAAGCCTGGCCTGAAACCCCAATCCCTGAGTGGACACAGCATCAATGAGATGGCACCTCTATTTTCTGCTGGCTCATTTAAAAAACAGCTGTAATTGGCAAGATTAGCGCTGGTCTCAGAGAGCTATTAACACAAAGATGTTGTCGTTGCAGAAATGGCTATTAGCATCCCAAGTCACAGAACAGGTTAGCAAAAGGGTATTTTAACGTCAGGGTGGATGTCAATGATAGCTCTAAGTGCTTTCTTCTGGAATTTAGTTTCTACAAACTAGCATCTTTGGAAACTGAAATGAACTAAGTTTATTATCTGAGATGTTTATTCCTGGCCCCTCACCCCACCCCCACATCTAATTCTTGGGAGCAAATTAAGTAGTACAGTGTTTAAATGTTACTAAACACCTGTCGACCAAATACATGAGTCCTATAAATCACTATGCTTCCCTGTTGATAACGTAGAAACATCCGTGCAAAGGAGTTTTTAAAGCTCACAACATTCCTTAAACTTATCCTGAAAGGTGGGAGGGCTACTTTACACTGATAAAAATGAAGCCAACTTTTTAACATTCAGGTGACGAGGCAGCCTGAGATCTCACCGAATCCTAGTTCTGCGAGAGAGAGAAGCCCTGCTGACTCAAGAAGGTATCTCCCTGCTGAACGGAGGGCAGCAAGCCTCTGAACGCGGGGGCAGGAATGGGCCTGGGGACGTGGCCACGGCCCCATGGACTGGAGCTGGCTCCTGCAGCAAGGAGCAGCATCCCCTGTTCTTCTGCACCAGTGACATGGAAAACTGAGCAAAAGGCCCTCAAAGGGAACACTGCGGACAGCACCTATCAGCATCTAGTCGCTCGCTGTGATCTGTGCCGTTATCCTGACGTGCGTGGTAAGGGCATGTTTTCACTGCTCGAAGTTAGTGCCGTGTAACTCGTGTTACCGACAGACAAGAGAGAGATCCTTCCAGTTTTTATTATTGAAAACCCAGAGGTTTCAGATGGTACTCTGGAAAACTCTGAAACCATTTTGGTGAATGCCATTTAACCATGAACTTCTTTATACATAAAGCTGTCCAGTGACCAGAACCTCTCTAAAGCAGACATCCTGTTATTATTATTCCGGGTCAGTAAATTATTACTTGGCCCCAGATGGCCAGATGGGCTCTGCCCAAGTTCAGGGAATCCCTTAGGCCATTCCAAAAAATGAAAATAATTATTTCTCTGGGCGTGGCAGGCACTGCATATTTTCACAAAGGAGCAGAATGTTAAAAGCGTGCAGCCATCGGGAGACGCCCGAAAGACATTTAGGCTTTCAAAGCCTTTCCGCCCAACGTACTTCGCTTCCCTTAGTGAGGGCTTCTTTTACACACAGCTCAGGGTCTGGACCTACTGCTTTAGAGGATTCTCTGAATTTAGGCAGACTCTGCGGGTGCCAGCGGACCAACAGCAGGAGAAACATCCAATCTGTAGCCTTCCCTCGTGTCCAAATGCAGTCATGGTTTTTTGAATGTTTCTCCAGAAGGGTTAATTTTACCAACGACAGCACCGGAGAGAGGGGTTCTTAAACATCCCCCCAAAATCACTTTCACATGTGGCTTTCGAAGGCAGGGGAAACAAAGTGAAATGCACCTCAGGCAACTGCGAGGAGGGTGAGGAAGGCCTCTCAGGAGGGGCTTTACGGCTCACAGCAGGGCCCTCGGCTGTCCGGGTGCTGGCTGAGCTGCAGGAGGCGCCCACGCTACCACAAAAGCCCTTTGCACTAAACAAAATGGACGTTATCTCCTCTTCTAGGCTCTAGAGAGGTCAGAGAGGAAGAGCAGAGAATTACCCAGGAGCCAGGATACACGGTGGTGACGAACTGGAAGGAAGGAAGGTCACGCAGACCAGCACCAGGGGCGGCAAGGCCGGGAGGAGACTGCGGGCCCGCCTGGTGCCAGCTCCCCACCCACACCTGCACCCGCACCTGCTCGCCCGCTCCTGGGGTGCACCCCTACCACCCGAAGGGCCGCCTCCACGCCACCCCCACCGTGCAGGCTAGGGCCCTCGGCACCCCACGGCCGTGCTAACTGTGCCACAGAGAGGGTGCCAGGGTGAGGACGCCTGTGGGCTCCGTGAAAACCCCGCGTCCCTGGGAAACCATGAAGGCAAAGTCACCGTTCCTAGCTCTGGCCCTGAGACCGCTATCCCCAACCTGAGGGCGCGACGGAAGGCCGGGCGGTGTCAGGGACGTGCGATGCCAGCAGTAAGGAGGCGCTGTAGAGCGGCTGGCTGGCTGAATAGGTGGCCTTTCTGAGGCGCCCCCTGAAATAGGGCAGGAGGGTGAGGAAGAGGGCCCGAGAGGGGACGGGGACATGCAGAAGCGCTCGCGGTATTCGGGACAGGGCAAACATCTTGCGGGTGAACTCAGCTTAGCCGTGATCCTCATAATCCTGCCATCCCTCCGGGTCAGGTGGGTGGAAAGACTGTCCTTCCCATAGGAGCGCTGGGGACTTCAAGTAGGTACCACACACGTAATTACTCAGGCAAGCAGCTTCAAAAGTACCTCAAAACTACACTCTGTATAATCCCTACTGGGCTGGGAACACAACAGGTCACAATCCTTACAAAAGAGGTAAATCTAGTTACTCAATGTAAATGTATTACACTAAATGATTTGGTCTCCAATTTTCTCTCAAAACCATATTCACACTGAAGCCATCCTGAAAGTCCAGCGTATTCCAACACGAACTACTACGGTTCTGGGAGCCAGACTGGCTCAGTGGCAGAGGCAGGAGACTCCTGGGCACACGAGTCTGAACCCTGCACTGGGTGCAGAGATTACTTAAAAACAATACAAAACAACACTTTAATCTGTAAAACTCCTATTATAGAGATTTAGAAACTTTGGTCAAATTAGACTCCCATGCATAACTTTTTATTTTACGTTCATTAAGGATTATAATTTAAAGGTAATCAAAAAAACCCTACAAAATCAGTAGCAAAATGAAGATGCGGCAAAGAAATTTAAAAGATATTCTGTTGGGGGATCCCCGGGTGGCTCAGCGGTTTAGGGCCGCTTTCAGCCCAGGGCCTGATCCTAGAGACCCGGGGTCGAGTCCCATGTTGGGCTCCCTGCATGGAGCCTGCTTCTCCCTCTGCCTGTGTCTCTGCCTCTCTCTCTCTCTCTCTAATAAATAAATAAATAAAATCTTTAAAAAAAGATATTCCGTTAAGAGTCAAAATGCTAGAGTAGACTTAACTGCTCACACACTTTCAACAAATAGTAGTGGAATGCTATTGGCAGAGGGGCGGGGCGCATGATGTAAGTGGTCCATAAATGTTGGGTGAATGGGTAAACGGATGCGTGTGACTGCAGTTACAACAATCCACGGACGTGCCAAGTAAAACTATTTTCCTGCAGATCCTGGAGGACAAGAGCAAGAAAACAGCAGCAACTCCAACTACAGAAAAACCACTCAGAAGTGTAACAGGGGGTCAATTCCAGATTTAAATTTCACCTAATAGCATTTTAATGTAACTTCTACAACGAGTGAATGATTTCTACCGTAAATGGTTTCTAACGGATGGTACTAAGCCAGGACGGCAAGGAAGACGGTAATTTTCAACGTCTTCACCAACATTCCAAAGTCTCCAATTGCAAAAAGTACATCATTTTAAATGGATCATCAGATGGTGCCATCTGTCTTGCTTCTAGAAGATAAGTTTTCAAAACTATGTAATATTTCAAAGCATAGGATATTAAAACCATCTTACACACAGTCTGACAGGCTCTGGATTTCACACTGACCTTTGAAAGTATATAAATATGTCATTTGGTTTAGCTTTATGACACATTATCTTTCTCATCTGCTGTGCTCTGGAAAGGCTTCCTCTCCACTCCACCTCCAGTTCCTTGAGGGCAAGGCCTCCTCCTCCTTATTCTGACTCCTCCCCTTGCCCCACTATATGCTCTGACGAAGGCTACCATCCACTGAGGAACAAGACCAGACTCTGGAACGGATAGGGTTTTTCCTTATCACTGATTTCTGCTCTCATTCCCATCCCCCTGGGACTCCATCCTCATCCAGCACCAGTGGGATCTCTGTCCGACATGTGGGACTAGGTCATCTTCCCGCTTAAGGCTCTGCCATGGGCTTCCCGTCATTCCTACGATGGAATCCCAAACTGTTAGCGTGGTCTTTAAGATCCAGAGTGGACCTTCTGACCTCTCTGACTTTTCCTAAGCCCTTGTCATGTGAACTTGCAGTTCCTTGCACTAGTTCCTGTCTGGGGCTGTTGCATTTCCTCTTCTTTACACACGGAAGCATCTTCGCGTGTCTGCCTCCTTCTCTTCAGATTATGGTCTCAACTCACGTGCCCCATCTTTCCTGAGTACAATGAGCAAGCAGCCCTCCCAAACTACTTTCTAGCAAGACTCTGTTTTACCTTCTTAACCCTTACTCCTTAGTACTCTAAAAGTTTTAATTAACATGTCCGCTATCATCTCCCTCACTGGACTCGAAGCACTCTAGTCCCAGCAGAAGACAGGCCAGTCGGCTGGCGAGGCAAAATTAGCAGAGACAGCAGAAGAGGTATGTCAAGGCAATGGAAAGCTAACTTCCTTGGGAATACCAGATATTTCCAGTATGCAGGGAGCACAGAGACCTGAGGGGCAGCTGTGACACACCATTTCTCCCGCTAAATGAAATTCAAATGAAAATTTGTATGGTTTCCAAACGTATTTAGTAAAATAATTACCTACATCAGACATAATTTGTTATTTTAACACTGCCTCGGTGCACACACATGCGTGGTACTAATGGTGCATTTTCACACAAGGTCATGGTTTCCCAGCTGTCATCCACATTCATCAAAATTCGGGGTCATTTATCACCTAAATTGGTTGGTAGGTCTGCATTTCAAATTGTGGATTTTCAAGTACAGTCCTCCTGCAATATGGCATTTCTCACTAATGATCATAGGTTTCCACATAAGGGAATTTGATTTTCTTAACTGCTCAAAAAATCATTTCAACAAAATTTTAGGTGAATACATGGGAAAAAAGGAGTCTCCTATGGCTGTGTACAGAAATGAAAGGAAAAGGGGAAAAGCAAGAGAAGATCCAAGGATGCAAGGTGAACACCTTGTCTGCCTCCTGGACTTTTTCTTCAACTGTCCATGCTGCTGCCATCGGATGCTTCTCCTTCACGGATAAAATATCCTTGAAAAGATGGTCTCCTCTGCTCTATTGTTTTAAACAATAGACATAATCAACAAGTCAGACAAGTACATTACATCTATAGCAACACAAACATTAAACTCTGGGTCAGCAGAACAAACTGGATAAAGCAGCACATAAAGGGAGGACAAAATAGCACGTCATCAGAAACGGTTTTTCCAGAAAACACAACACTCTAGAGCTGAATGCTGACATATATTTTCAGAAAATCTGAAAATGAGGATGTAAACTGTATACAACTTCATGAGACCCTGCTGTTTTCGATCTTAATGTTGTCATCAGTTGTCTTTTCGGTTCAGCAATTACTTTTTGCTTCTGTTCTTGAAGAGCAACTTTTCCTTCACTGTCACAAACTTAGAAATTCAAAGCAACTAACAGCTTTGCCCTTTTTAAGAAAAAGTGAATAAAAATAGCATGGGAGTAACTCAAGTGCATACATGTTTGATAACATTCAAGCCAGACGAGAGAGAGGGGCGGATGAGTGTCAGGGAAAGAGAGGCCTGTAAAGAAGAGGGGAAAGGTGAAATTGTCAGGTAACACCTTCAGGTGCTTTTTAAAACAGTATTTTCATACAGTATGATCATTATCTTCTCATGTATGACAAATGAGCCCATGAAAGTTCTTAGTTGATAAACAGATTTTGGAGCATCAGAAAAGAGCTGCAGATGAGAATGAAGGGAGATACAGATTGAGAATATACTGTAAAGGCAACAGTTATACTGGTGGGGGGTGGGGGAAGAAATAAACCATGAAAAGAAAGAGTTCAGAGAGATGTTATGGTTGAGAATCCTCTCAAAACAGTAGTCTACATTTCATTACTAAAAACTTTCAGTATTAATATTAAATTGTGTCACATTTTGCAAATCTTCAAAAGAGCTCATTAGTTTTCAAAGCTAAGTTTAACTCTTCATCCTCACAGTAATTATCTTAAAACCATTCTAAATACCATCTGTATTCCTACATCCCTTTATTTAATTATCAAGTAAACTTTATTATTTCGGAAGTCCATAACTGAAAACCTTATTACATATACAACACACGATCAGTCTCTAAAAGTCACCCTACATTAAACATTTCATTACTGTTAATTTACTGGAGTATGATAGTGAAATTATTCTGCAACATTTGAAAATATTTTGAAACTCACACAATTTACTAAAAACTATGTCAATAAGTATTACATTGTTAATATTTAGTATTTAAAAAATTGTTAGCAACTACCTTAAAAAAGAAGGGAACAATTTCTAACTTCCTGAGAATCAACAATTAGCAACCCGAGTTTTATTGAAGAGCTGGAGTGAGACATAGAGCCAACAAACAGCTATTGACATACCCCTTGTGTCTGTAGGGACAGAGGTGTGATACGTCGTTTTTCCCATTCATTAGGGCGCGGCTCAGGTGTGGATTCCATAAAATTGCGCTTGAGTTCACTAATGCTAGCCTGATGTCTCAGTATGTCCTCCTGGGCCTTATCGAGGTCCTAGCAATACGTAACGTAATAAAAGGCAGAAATCCAAAAAGAAAAAAAAAAATCCCAGCAGGACAAAAATAAAAAAACCAAAAAATAAGACAAAGCAAACTTATGATTAAAAAAACATACTAAAGCAAGAAAAATGCCAAGTCTCAAAAGCCATATTATCACCTATGAATAGTTCATCAAAATTTGAAAGTAGAGCCAATTCATATTTTTTTATGATTCCCATTTTAAAAGGTTCTAATTTATTCTGTTTGGAATTTTTTTAAGAAATAATTACTTCTATTATTAGAAGGAAGCCATGGAATTACTAGTACTCAAAATGGCTAATAACCTTTCTAGTAACTGGACTTAAAATGCAGCCTATGACTTTATTCTTGCAAATTTACCTTTCTCATTGAAGCTCTTACTACAGCTGCATTCTATGACTATAGTAAATCAAGTAAAAATAGAGAAAGGTACTCAGAAGTACATTCAGCCTGATGGGAAAGCCAGATCAAGATCAGAGAGAGAGAGAGAGAGAAAGAGAGAGAGAACACCAAGGGTTGACTTTTTCCAGGAAATTCCAGCAATGGCTTTAATCCTTAAGGAATAAGAATAATGGCTTCCAGAGGTTAGTCCTGTGTGGCCTCTCTATAAAAGAGGGAACCCCGTATACTGGGTTCCTGTACTTGCTGAGCACGATTGTGGGGCCCAGCCACCCCACATACCAAATGGTCCTCATATAGACAAGGATGCAAGAAAACGACCAGGTCAATTTTCCTTGGAATGAGCCCCGACAAATGGTATTTGTGGGAATTTTTAGATTGGCCCTGATAAATAGTATTTGTGGGAATAAAAAGTAATTAGTGTTCAGGAGACAGTTTTAAGTGAGTTTTCAATGCTTTCTTACATTTCAAAATCATGGGGCCACCTGTGGATTATAGCTTTCATTCCACTCCCAGAGGAACAGGTCATGCATCTGATAAAATTAGATCTTCCACATTCATGCACAAGCATAGTAGCTCCTCTTGGAGCTTCTATAGCCATTTGCAAAAACTCATAATAATCTAAATCTCTTTGCATGGCATGGAAAAATGACTGTGGCTTGAGATCAGGCACATTTCTTGCATTTGTTCAAAGCAATGTTACACATATTACACTTTAGAGCATTTTAGTAAGTTACGCAAAATACATTTCCAATAGTTATCAAAGCTGCCAAAAGCAACCAGATTAGTCAGATTACTGAGAATTGCAGCTCTCTACTCAATACATCACCGTTTTACTAAAGGAGGAAAAATAACAACAAAAAGTTCTCGCGTGACACGGGGAACATATTTTACACATCTAATCGGTTGGGGTTTTTTCCTCCTCCTTTTTTCTCACTTTCTTTTTAATCCAAACAATCCCATTCATCAACATTTTCTCAAAGGTGATACTTTAAGTGGACCACATTCTTAATTGCATGGATTTAAGCAACGCTGCCCCCGAAATTGTGAGCAGAGACTACCGTCATTTCATGCCAGACCAGCAAAGCTCTGTTCCAGTGAGTGTATGTGAAGGATGGGATGTTACTTCAGATTCTACCCCACGGAGATAACCCATTAGGAGCGAAAAGATTTATCTGTAGAACTTCAAGAGTAACAGATAAAAATTTCACTAGTTTGATTAAACAGAGCGTCTTTTTTCCCAGCTGTCACTTTGAGAACTTCTAGCGGATTTATTCCTACCTAAGCCACTTTAAAGGAATGGAGTCGGACTGCTCCCATGCACTCCCAAGCTGAACTGTCCCCCATGCATCTCATGCAGATGTGCTCGAAGTAAGTTGCCAGCCAGCCTGTGCGTGACCTCCCGTCCACAGCAGCCTGGCAGCCATTAGGACAGAGTTGTTTTCTTGAATTATACAAACCTCCAACATTAAATTGCTATGTCTGACATAAATATTATCCCCTTCTACTCTCAAGGAATTTTTCTGTGAAATTAAATCACACACAGGGGGGAAAAGGCAAATAAACATAATTGTATCAATCAGCAGGCACCAGAAATGACCCAGAGTTGGACAGCCCAAGACATTAAAATACAAGAGGAATAAAAATCTTAAAAACCTAAAGCCACAACAAGCAAAACTCACATACATATCAGTCCTGAAAGTGCATTACCCCATGCACATTACACGCGCACAGATACACAATGGCAAGCAGCAGCCATCAGGTATTTAACCCGGGGCGGGGGGGGGGGGGGGATATCCACCTCCTTCAGCTAGGTCTCCTCTTCTTCCATCTTCACCTGAAAGTCATACAGCAAACGGCCAGAAAGAAGGGGCGTAGCAGTGGGAACCCTACCCACTGATGCAAAGATGTTATATTTGAACCAAAATGGTGAACCAGCATTACCAACCTTTACTCTTTGGCCCTCAGAAGATGCAGAACATAAAGCCACTTGGGTCTTTCTTCACCTATAGTGTCACACAAACGGTGGAAGGGATCCTTTGCAAAGGTGGAATGGAGAATGGAAGCTTCACTCTTTCTCAGTCCCTAGATCATGTGCTGCTTTTGTATGTTTTCACTCAAAAGTGAAAATATAAGAGTGTAAAAATGGCATAATTCCATCTGTCCTAACGTGAAAGGTCTAAATCAACTGGGTAAAAGGACAAAGTAGAATGATGAAAAAATGAAAACCAAATTTTACATCAGGGACAAATATTCACCTATAGTTCAGTTTTTTAACATAGATTTATTTCCTTGAGAGGAAAACTGATTTATTTTGCTGCTTGCACATTAAAATTGTATTTAAAACTACTCCTATTTGATGGCCACTTTTCTTTCGTAAAATTCTTTAAATAAAAATAGTTTTTCATGGTTGGGTAATTCTCAGTATCTAATGACCCAACCCAAAAGGAAAAAAACAAAAACAAAAACCCACAACCCTGTAAATTTAAAACTAACTCATGGAGAGGAAAAGCACACATAAGGAATAGAGTCAACAAAATTCTAATAACATCGTATGGTAACAGATTATAGAATTGTCAAATCATTAGGTTATAAACCTGAAACTAATGTTAACACTGTATGTCAATACTTCAGCAAATTAAAAAAAAGCATAAATCCTGGTAACTACTCAAAGAAAAGGAAGAGCAAGAAAGAAAAACAATGATTCTGAGACCAAAAGACCATAGTTAAACTTTCACATGTTAATTTATAGCAGAATCATACATGTTCCTTTTCTCCTTACTGGAATGACGGTGTCAAATCTGAGAGTTCAAAAGTGCTTTTTTTTTTTTCCTGAAACCAAGTATTTTTGAGGTAAGCAGGGAGCTCAGAGTATCTTTTTATCAGAAGGGAAAAATAAGAGCTACCCAACAATCTATTAAGGATTGTGGTCCAATTCCTTGGTCAATACTTAATTCTGCAACATGCCAATCTTTGGCATTCTTCAGGTAACCTTTAGGAATAGTGGTTTCTCCCACTATGCCTAATCATATAGCATGATCTTCACATTTTTCTTCAGGTTTGCTCTAAATTCTGACTTTCTCTACGTATGGACAGTACCCACAGGATAAGACTTGAAGTCACCAGACCACATTTAGCAAAACAAAACCGTACTGCACATGCTAGCACCAACCTAGCAGTGCAGAGGTAGCCCTACACAGGGGTAAAAATGCTCAAACCAGACACCTAATCTGGAATAAAAGGACACTAAGTAGCCCAACCTTAGGGCAAATCATCCAAATTTTCAAAAAGCCACGTTTCATTTTTCATAAGTATCTCTTAACAGAGTGGTATCTTCCTTACAAATACCTGACACTCTTTTATAAAACTACATGATTTAGAGATTTGAAAAAAAAAAAAAAAAAAAACTACCTGAAACTCATCCGATTCCCAAATGCTACAGTAACAGGGAGACAAGGAATTTCTGAGATTAGACCTATAAATGTCAGGAGTAAAGGTTACAGATTTATCCTCATAAATGCAAGAACGAGCTTGGCTTTCTAATGAGAAATAACACTAAGGAGTTCTACTCATATACATCAATCACAGTTACGTCCACGGAATCTTAAATTCTACATTGAGACAAGTTTCCATCTGAAAGGAGCAGCATTGATTGATACGATTGATGTTTGTCTGCAAAACAAACAGACCCAATATGGACTGTTAAGGGCAACACAGGTTTCCTGTGTTTTCTGTTTTGTTTTGAAGACCTAGTATGATCGAGATATTTACAAAATAATCCTGTAACTTTGCTCTCAACTTCAAAGGTGTGGACCTGGTCAGCGGCAGTCAACGAAGAGGAAGGGCTTATTTACACGTATTTCTCATGCACTAAAACACTGTATGCCGCAATGTGTGGACCATACTATTTTGAGGGTAATCAGTGGTGAATTTATGCACATGTTTACACTCTACAGTAGGGAGGGTAGAAGATGTCATGTTGTTGGCCCCACAGGTTAAAGCTTATGTAGGAGTGCCAGCAACTGCTTCCTCTTCCTCGGTTTTGTCGTTCAAGTCACGGTCACAAGAAACGTTGAAGGAAGTGGCCTTAGCCTCCAGGTAGCAGAGGGACAGAGCCAGAGGAAGGGCAAAGGTGAGAGAAAAAGGCACGGACTGAGAAGCAGAGAGAAGCAGCCCGAAGATGAGGATGAGCGAAGGAAGGAACGAAGGGGAGGTAATAGGAAGGTAGTGCTGGACGTCGGCAGGCAGGAAGGAGACCCAGACTTTGGGGAGGCTGGGGAAGGCCAGATACCCATCTTCATCGAGAAGCGAGGGGAAGCTAGGTGGGAAGCATTTGCAGAAATGGAAGGAAAAATACCCAAATTCGGAATCTTCAGGGCCAGCCTCTTTGAGAGGCTGCTCACGGGTGGGAGGACAGTCGGGCCGAGGAGGGGCTGCACCAAGACCCAAGACAGAGTCAAGGGGGGTGACGTCACCGTCTCCCTGCTCTGACGGGTCACCTGTGGAGGGCAGCTCTAAGCTGTCTAGCGTGATCCGGTCGGCCTCCCCAAAGGGGTCTTCCTCAGAAATGTCTGAGAGCAAGTCCCTCTCCGGGACTGGCGACAGGTTTGGGGAAAGAGATGAGACACAGCGAATGAGTGGGGAAGGCGGGCACATGGACACAGGCTATTGTCGGCAGCAAACCCATGATTGAGTGTGAAGTCACACAACACACACGTTCAAAGGAGAAACACAGGCAAGAGAGAAAGAAAAGAAATGGGCAGTTAGTGAAAGCTTGTACTCCTGCTGTTAACACAGCACAGTTAGAATGTGAATGACCCACTTCTAAAGAGAAAGACTGGACTACTCTTCGCATGAAATTTATAGCATAGATTGATTTAATTATTATTTCCTGACTGGTTGCGAATAGATCCAACGAAACTCAAAGAACATTCCTACTTTTAAATCTGGCTGCTGACAAGCATCAAAAGCATTAGCGGAAAGATCAGCTTACCCAGTCATTAGCCGAAGATAAGCAGAATTCCTGTGGAATGTCAAGTAACTTTTTAAAAATAACTACCTGTATCGAATAAATGAGGCAGAATGGTACGGAGACTCAGAAAGGCTGAGCTCTCTCCGTGTTTTAGATGTAAGCGGTCTCCTGGGCACCTCATTAGCCCAATTACAAAAGATTCTGACAATTCTTCAGTAGGTGAAGGGTATCCTGGTCATGATTTGTTATTTTTAACTGCATGATTTTTTCAACCAAATAATTCTTGCTGGTATGACGGTCCCAAACTCTTCAGCAAACGTATTGAGAGGACTTGATGGCAGGAGTCTGGGGCGTCAGGCCCGCATGGTCCCCAAGCCCTCGTCTACGCTGACAAGTGGTCAGACAGGGCTCCCTGAGCCACGGGCAGGTCCTTCATCTACTAGGTCCTCTACAGACTCATGTCGCAGGTCTTTACAGTTTTCAAAAGTTAAAATTTAGAAAACACTATAAATCTATTGCAAAATGTCACTTCCTCCTCGTATTCACTTTCAGTGTGATCTATAAAAAAAAGTGCTTTGTGCGTATACAGAAGAGATGTGAGGAACTCAAAGCCTTCATATCAACCTGTGAGTGACTTTACTTTCCTAAGGTAAAAAGGCATCGTAAAATAGTGACAAATTTGAAAACAGTGTAAGTTACTTCTCCATTCACCACGCTTTATGCCCCAAATAATGAGCTAATAAGCAACACACCATCTTCTCATTCACTATTCACAAAACAATCAGGCTTTGCTTAAGAATTTCCTCATCAGTTAGAAATTAATGAAAAATAACATTTTTCATAAAGACCATATTTGTTCATGTCAAAAAGAATTCAAGACAACGTTATTAAAATACTCAAGGCAAGCTACAGTTTAAAATTTACTTGTAACCAATATAAATTTCGAAACACCACAGCTCTTATAATGTAGAGATTTAACTAAAAAAAAGAATGATTTTGAAGACAGTCAAAAATGTCCGGCCACTAAATTACTTGTCTGCGTTAATATAATCTACGTTGAAGTATTGTGCTTTGAACAAGAATCAGAGAACAGTTAGAGACCCTGTCCAAGCCAGTGGGAGCCTACAGCCTGGGAACCCGTATCACAGACAACAGACGCTGATGCCTGCTTAACAACACACGCAACAGCCTCTCATCTAAGGACACATTGAAAATCAGGTTTTCTGCTAGTTTACCATACCTTTCCTTCAACGAATTGCACGTGAGGGGCTTTGGCCGGGCTTCGGAGGTCCCTGGTGCCGTCCCCATCCTGCACGGTGGCAGTGCTGTCCACCCCGGGGCCGGCGGGCAGCTCCCCAGCAGCACTGGGAAGGTCCTTCACAAGGCCTGGTTCCACGACGCCCAGCGGAGCTAGGAGAGAAGGGCACTCGGGTGACGGGGGCTCGTGTCCTGCCCACCAGGGCTGCAGGCGGCCCGACGGAGCGTCCTAGAGCTCAGAAGACGGCACCACCCCAGCTCCTTCTCGCACTTTCACCAGGTTCTTTTTTTTTTTTTTTAATTAATTTTTATGGGTGTTCAATTTACCAACATACAGAAAAACACCCAGTGCTCATCCCGTCAAGTGTCCACCTCAGTGCCCGTCACCCATTCCCCTCCAACACCCGCCCTCCTCCCCTTCCACCACCCCTAGTTCGTTTCCCAGAGGTAGGAGTCTTTATGTTCTGTCTCCCTTCCTGATATTTCCCAACATTTCTTTTCCCTTCCTTTATATTCCCTTTCACTATTATTTATATTCCCCAAATGAATGAGAACATACACTGTTTGTCCTTCTCCGATTGACTTATTTCACTCAGCATAATACCCTCCAGTTCCATCCACGTTGAAGCAAATGGTGGGTATTTGTCGTTTCTAATTGCTGAGTAATATTCCATTGTATACATAAACCACATCTTCTTTATCCATTCATCTTTCCATGGACACCGAGGCTCCCTCCACAGTTTGGCTATTGTGGCCATTGCTGATAGAAACATCGGGGTGCAGGTGTCCCGACGTTTCATTGCATCTGAATCTTTGGGGTAAATCCCCAACAGTGCAATTGCTGGGTCGTAGGGCAGGTCTATTTTTAACTCTTTGAGGAACCTCCACACAATTTTCCAGAGTGGCTGCACCAGTTCACATTCCCACCAACAGTGTAAGAGGGTTCCCTTTTCTCCGCATCCTCTCCAACATTTGTTGTTTCCTGCCTTGTTAATTTTCCCCATTCTCACTGGTGTGAGGTGGTATCTCATTGTGGTTTTGATTTGTATTTCCCTGATGGCAAGTGATGCAGAGCATTTTCTCATGTGCATGTTGGCCATGTCCATGTCTTCCTCTGTGAGATTTCTCTTCATGTCTTTTGCCCATTTCATGATTGGATTGTTTGTTTCTTTGGTGTTGTTTAAGAAGTTCTTTATAGATTTTGGAAACTAGCCCTTTATCTGATACGTCATTTGCAAATATCTTCTCCCATTCTGTAGGTTGTCTTTTAGTTTTGTTGACTGTATCCTTTGCTGTGCAAAAGCTTCTTATCTTGATGAAGTCCCAATAGTTCATTTTTGCTTTTGTTTCTTTTGCCTTTGTGGATGTATCTTGCAAGAAGTTACTGTGGCTGAGCTCAAAAAGGGTGTTGCCTGTGTTCTATGATTTTGATGGACTCTTGTCTCACATTTAGATCTCTCATCCATTTTGAGTTTATCTTTGTGTATGGTGAAAGAGAGTGGCCCAGTTTCATTCTTCTGCATGTGGATGTCCAATTTTCCCAGCACCATTTATTGAAGAGGCTGTCTTTCTTCCAATGGATAGTCTTTCCTCCTTTATCGAATATTAGATGACCATACATTTCAGGGTCCACTTCTGGGTTCTCTATTCTGTTCCATTGATCTATGTGTCTGTTTTTGTGCCAGTACCACACTGTCTTGATGACCACAGCTTTGTAGTACAACCTGAAATCTGGCATTGTGATGCCCCCAGATATGGTTTTCTTTTTTAAAATTCCCCTGGCTATTCAGGGTCTTTTCTGATTCCACACAAATCTTAAAATAATTTGTTCTAGCTCTCTGAAGAAAGTCCATGGTATTTTGATAGGGATTGCATTAAACGTGTAAATTGCCCTGGGTAACATTGACATTTTTACAATATTAATTCTGCCAATCCATGAGCATGGAATATTTTTCCATCTCTTTGTGTCTTCCTCAATTTCTTTCAGAAGTGTTCTATAGTTTTTAGGGTATAGATCTTTTACCTCTTTGGTTAGGTTTATTCCTAGGTATCTTATGCTTTTGGGTGCAATTGTAAATGGGATTGACTCCTTAATTTCTCTTTCTTCAGTCTCATTGTTAGTGTATAGAAATGCCATTGATTTCTGGGCATTGATTTTGTATCCTGCCACGCTACCAAATTGCTGTATGAGTTCTAGCAATCTTGGGGTGGAGGCTTTTGGGTTTTCTATGTAGAGTATCATGTCATCGGCGAAGAGGGAGAGTTTGACTTCTTCTTTGCCAATTTGAATGCCTTTAATGTCTTTTTGTTGTCTGATTGCTGAGGCGAGGACTTCCAGAACTATGTTGAACAGTAGTGGTGAGAGTCTTTCACCGGGTTCTGAAGACATTCTGAGCTTTCACCTGTCGGCTATAGCCCTCAGAAGGTGAGGCTGCGCTCGGGCCTGGCCAGCAGGAGGAGCCCCGAGACCGGCCCGGAGCCGCAGCCTGCCCGCCGCCCCCCTCCCCTGCCCCATGGGAGCCTACCGCTCTCCCGGACACTGAGCCATTGGCTTAAGCTCTCAAGTTTTCCATAAAGGAGCCTCTCAGCTGATTACCATTCAGAATTTTGACAGGACCATAAAAGTAGATTTTTTTAAAAATATTTATTCATTTACTCAAGAGAGAAGGAGGCAGAGACCCAGGCCAGGGAGAGGCAGGCTCCCCGCAGGGGGCCAAGGCGGGACTTGACCCGGGGTCACGGCCTGGGCCAGAGGCAGGGGCTCCACGCCGAGCCCCCGGGGCCCTAAAGTTGATTTTACGGAGTAAACTGTATGTTTCCTAGTTCTCAGCTTTCGGACCTGGTCGGTGCGTCGGCGCCACCTGCTGTGCATCAAGCACACGCTCCATCCTGCCTCCTGCCCTGCAGCACACACACGGGCCACACGCGCAGGGCACACACACGGGGCCCACGCGCAGGGCACACACACGGGGCCCACGCGCAGGGAACACACACAGGGCCACACGCTCAGGGCCCACACACACGGCCACATGTGCAGGGCACACGCAGGAGCACACGCGGAAGGGCACACGCACAGGGCACAGGCAGGGCCACAGGCAGGGCCGCATGTGCAGGCACGTGCGCAGGGCCACACATGCAAGGGCACACATGCAGGGCCACATGCACCGGCCACACCCGCAGGCACACATGTAAGGGCACATGTGGAGGGGGCACACGCACACGCCACACGTGCAGAGCCACACATGCAAGGGCACACGCACAGGGCACATGCACCAGCCATACGCTCAGGGGCATACACGCAGGGCACACACGCAGGGACACACGCACCTGCCACACGTTAAGAGGCACACATGCAGGGGCCACACGCAGGGCACACATGCAGGGCACATGCACACAGGCCATAGGCACCAGCCACACACGCGCAGGGCACATGCACCAGCCACATGCAGGAGCATACATGCAAGGGCACATACACAGGGGGCACATGCACACACCACACACACAAGGGCAGAAGCACAGGACCACACGCACTGGCCACACACTCAGGGGCACACACACAGGGCCACACACGCAGGGCACACGTGCAGGGCACACGCGCACGGGCCACAGGCACCGGCCACACACATGCCAGGCCACACGCACAGGGCACACGCAGGGGCACAGGCACAGGGCACACGTGCAGGGACTGGCCTGCCAGGTGCCGGGTCCACCTGAGGCCGCATCACCTCTCAACAAATGCAGGTGGGGAGGAGTGGCGATGAGGTCGCTGTCCACCCGGGGCTTCCCCCCAAACCGCACCCACTGAGGCGACTGCACCTGCGTGCAAAGTGCCTGCCCGGCAGGTAAGGTCCGCAGGCCTCCAGGCCACCTGGGGCGGGGACATACAGGCCTTTGGGCAGCCAGCGCTGGCGGGCGGGGTGTAGGGAGGGGGATGGGGAGGGGTCAGGATCCCCCAGATTGAACTGCAGAGGCTCCAACCTCATCTATTACACAGAAAACCTCTTGTCCCCTGTCCCCTCCATGTCCCAGTCCCCTCCACATACCCTGTCCAAACCTTCCTTTACCACCAACCTTGCCTTTTTCACCAGATACCACACGGAGGTCTCTGGCCTTCATCCCTCGATGCCATCCAGTCCCACTGGATCTGAATGTAGCCAGTGCTTTCTCCTCTATTTTCCCCACCCAGGTCCATTTTAAGGCCTCCACAGTCCATAAGTACTCACACTTTTGAAAACCCACACCAAAAGTCACAAAATGAACTCCCATCTTACATGAAGTATAATTATTTTCCAGAGTGTTTTTTCTTTTTTTCTTTTTTTTTTTAACTTTTGAGATTTTAATGATTTTCCCTGGAAAATCTAGGACTATGAGTAACTCCTACAATTATGATTTCAAAGCACCCATTACACATGCTCAAATTAGAGCAACATGGGAAATCTGACCTAGAAATGGCTTTAGATGTAAGGGTATCAAAATGTTAACAAAGATCAAATTTAAAGTTCTATAATAAAGTTGACAAAATAATCCTTTGTTTTGCATGCTTTAAATACTTTAATTTCCCTCTGTGTGTGTGTGTGGGGGGGGGGCAAAGTTGTTTGGTTTTTGGTTTTTGCATTTTGAAACAAATAACCTTTTTTTAGGTCTTGACAATTGCAGAGCCCTGAGAAGCCCAGAGGCCCCAGGCACTGAGCTTATGGTGCAAACGGCTAAGTGGCCTAGTATCATCCAAGGCAAGGTCACCATTACTGTCACCTGCAGTCTTCCTACCCAGTCCGCCTGCTTCCTGTCTAGTCCTATCGATCATTCTCAACAATGCATCAAATGATTTTTTTAAAACAGCAATATCGTGCATTTACATACTTGAATAAGTGTGCACGTGTGTGTAACACATTCCACAGCACTAGAATAATCATCGTATTTCTTTCTCCTGGGCTGCAGCCCCTCTCTCCCCATATGTGCAAAGCCTTCTTTCTGTTCCTGGACTGTATCAAGCTCTCGCTAATCCTATAACCTGCAGACCTGCTGCTCCTGCTACCTGAAATGCTCTACTCACGGCTAGCTCCTCCTCATCCTTCAAGTCCCAACCAAAATGCCTCTTCCCCAGATGGGCTTTCCTTCTCCCACAGCCCGATCGAAGGTCCCTGCATATTACATACTCCATTTTCAGGAAATCATCACGGTCTCCCCTACTGGCAAATGCATCTTAGCTGTTCTCTTAAATGACTGACTTGCCTCCTTTTTGATTTGATTTTCCAATCTCAGAATCTCACTGCTCTAAAAAAGACTTCTAGACTGATTTTTATTTTAGGTATCACATTGATTTTTAGGTTGCAGGCAAGCACTGGAAGATTGATTTCAATTTGTCAAACCTTAAAGTAAGGAATATTTATGGATGTAAATTAGCCTAACCTAAATAAGGACAAGAAAATGCAACACATGTCAACAACAACCAAAAGGTATCCTGATGGGGAGTGGTGGTGAAAGTCAAGTTCAGTACCAGGTTACAGCCTCGCTTTGCTCCGGGATGGAAAAACTATGAGCCCTAACCAAATAGTTCACTGGCTGTCTGGTCATGTATTGGCATGACAAGCCTTCTATTTTTCACAATAACACAATAATCCTTTTGATGACTTGCCCATCTGATGAATTACAGTGTCCAAAACACAAAAGGAAAAATAATGGATCACTGTGCCATGTTTGTTGCTTTTGCTTGTAAAAATCATTGTTTCAGATACAGACCTACTATAACCCTCTGCACTAACTGCTCACACAAGATGGTGGGTTTCCTCGAGTGGTGTTTATATATGTCAAAAGGACAGGACTTTACCGCTCTTTCTAAACTCTAGAATTTGCCATGTAGGAGTTATAGAGCCTCAGAGTTTAAAACAGGCTGAAACAGACCGTTTTCCACTAAGAGGAATGACTTCTCTCAGGGCGTTAGCCAACAGTGAGTACAGTTATTCAGCACATACATAAACTCCCGTGGTAAGGGACAAGGCTTGTGAAATATTTCCATGAGTGGGCAGGGCACATGGCTCACATTTACTGGAAAAAAGTGCTCAGTTATTGATGAGCCAGATACACTGGCAGTTATCAGGCATTAAAAATCCACTACGTTACCATTTACGTTACCGCATTTGGAAATGTGGACATTTATTTGAACCACATTGTAGGATCCCCTTGTACATATGTCCCCTCAAAACTATACGGAAGATTCTCCAGAATCAAGATTTAACCACTATATATACAAAATGCCCACCAATGAATCCCTGCAACTATCTCTGTGTGTCTGCCTGGATGACTTTTCCAAGTTTATTCTGGGAAAAATAGAGTGTCAAGCCTTTATTAATGAGGGAGCATCTTTAGCATCAGACCCGTAAACACAGAGACCTGACGGCTGCCAGAGAGAAATGGGGCAGTGGATGGGCAAAGGGCAATAGGAGACACAGGCTTCAAGAAGTCATGGTGATAAAAGGTACAGAATAGAAAACACAGGCCACGACACTGTATTGTAATAGTGTTGTACGGTGATGGATGGAAGCTTCACTTGTGGGGAGCACAGCATAAATGTACACAGAGGCCGAATCACTATGCTGTACCCTTGGAGCTAACGTAACACTGTTAGATCAACTATACTCAAAAACTTGTGTGTGTGTGTGTATAAACATATAGAAAGAGTTTTCAGTATATGAGAAAGAGCATGTTTATCTATTAGCATATCTGTTTCGGCTACTTAAAATAGAAGTTGCTTTAGTTCATATTCCAGAAAAATGTCAGAAAAGAAAGTTTTCGATGATCAATAGTAGTAAAACAAATTTTTAGATCTGTTATTGCTAATTCTGTATATGTTTTGAAATTAATCAACCAAAAAATGTTGGAAAATTACTTCTGAGAGAAAGTCATTCACGTCAATTACCTTCTTCTAGGCAGAAAGTAAAATGAAGTCTAAAATTAACTTTAGCTCCTTTACAGAAAACCTGCTATTAACTCAAAATTAGTGTAATAAGATACACATAGAGGGGAAGGAACCCGAATTTATTTCCGTATGTAAAATATATAAAACTACAAATAGGTAGCTAATTAGAATTCTAATAAAATAATACACAAATATATACATTTATCTTCCTCCTCTTCCT
This sequence comes from Vulpes lagopus, assembly GCF_018345385.1. Lineage (NCBI taxonomy): Eukaryota > Metazoa > Chordata > Mammalia > Carnivora > Canidae > Vulpes > Vulpes lagopus. The sequence continues at coordinate 126,453,433 of NC_054825.1, forward strand.
CCCACCACCTTGGCTGACCGAACTAATGATTACACTGTATTTCCTTTTTTGTTAAAGCACTACATTGAAACTAATCCTTGGAAGTTGTGGATGGGTTCTCTCATATGCTACGAAGTTTGGTAAGCTTCAGAGAGAGTTTTTAAACTCATAAAATTAAAACGTTTTAAGTTCCGTTCAATAAGGGTTCTTGTATTATCGTGCCAAAACTCTTAGAATTCCACTTTTGCCAGTAATTAACAAGTTCAAGAAATTAAGACGCATAAAATACGTCACAAGTCAGATCAGTAACGATATGTTTGTCCAACATTTTATCCACGAGAATTCCTAATATTTGTGTGCACTGACAGTACAAAGAAAATTTAGATTCAGAATGACAGCTTCAAAACACCATAAAACTTTTCTTGTGAGTAGAAGAAATACCACTTTATTTACTCAGGAAAAATAGCTATCCCTCTAGGATATTTCTGAGAACCTCATTAGGTAGATCAACACTTTCTGATCCCACTGGATTAGAGAAAGATTAAAGGAATCCAAACTATCATAAATGTGTTTACCTCCATCCAGACTCCTGGAGACCCGCTTGCTGGAGGTACGCTCAAAGTGTGGCGCTGGCCTGTCAATGAGGGTGCTTGCCTGGCGGGTCTGGGCTTGGGTGCGGCCGCTGTAGCGGAACTTGGACCCCAAGGTCAGGAACTTGGCCTTTGGTGGCTGCTCTGGAGACACAAGCCTGTAGGGAGAAACAAAGAAATGAAATAGGAGCCTTTATGAGTTTTCTTTTTTTTTAAAAAAAAATGTTGAAACTTTATATTTTAATATCCCATTTTACTAAGTAAGATTACTCAATTTAAAGAGCAAAGGGCTTCCTAAACTTTCTAATGAAAAAGAACATTTATAAACCCTCCTACATACAGAGCTTTAGGATAGTGATAAGATGACTAAATCCACATTCATGCATTCACGAGTAATACGTTCTCCTCAACCTGAGCAAAAGAGCAGCTGTTCTCAGTGTATATCAAAGGCTATTTATTTGTATTAGCTTAAATCCTTTCTATAAACACATATGTCTGAATTCTTGCTCCCAGCTCTGAGTGCCAAGTAGCAATCCATTACCATTAGTAATTCTCAATACTTATGTCTATTCCTCCTGGGAAAGGACATCCAACTCAGGAATCCCATTCCATCAAGGGATGCTTTCCCATGAAGAACACAGCACACAGTAGATCTGCAGAGATGACGAACAGCCTTTCTTGCCAGCACAGTTCCAGTGCTTAAGCCCGGGGTTTGTAATAAATGAAGGCAAACTTTCTTGATGTCAAATACTTCCAGACTTATGCAAAAGTATGTTTTTGGTAAGTAAGCCAATCTCATCTGGCATACAACCGGAATTGTCTCACTTCCATTGTCTAATCACAAGTTGGCCAAATGTCTTAACAAAAAATGATAAACTTGGAGCTCTTATAGCATTTATTAAATAAGACAGCTGTAGTTGACAATTCCAGAATATAAGCTCCAACAAAATTTTTCCTTTCATTCCCAAGGAGTGATTTCTTAGAGTTCATTACCATTTCAAGTATTTTTAGACCTTCTGCTCAGTTGTTTTTTTTTTTTTTTTTTTTTTTTTAAGAAACTGTCTTCTGTTTAAAGACAACAAAGAGGGATCCCCCGGGTGGCGCAGCAGTTTAGTGCCTGCCTTTGGCCCAGGGCGCGATCCTGGAGACCCGGGATCGAATCCCATGTCGGGCTCCCAGTGCATGGAGCCTGCTTCTCCTTCTGCCTATGTCTCTGCCTCTCTCTCTCTCTCTCTCTCTCTCTCTCTCTCTGTGTGTGTGTGTGTGCGACTATCATAAATAAATAAAAATTAAAAAAAAAAAAAGACAACAAAGAGATTCAAGTCGAGTTAAAGCTACTTGTGATACTGCAACAGGCAATCCTCCATGAATTCTCAAGGATATTAACCCAGAAAAACAATGTATTGAGATTAAACCAGTGAAAGAAGAACCAATACTCTCTGGCCTTCTTGGTGGTGATCTATTCATGTAAGGTAGCAGGCAAGTTTCTTGAAAACTTCCATTTTCTGCCAAAAGACTTTCAAAGGAGACACAGATGCTGCTGCTGAGAAAAATCTACTCTGATCATGGCCAGTGCCTCAATTTGCACTTTGGGAAAAGCTGTATATTCTTAAATTAGAATTCTGGAATACTAGAAATTTGGCCAGAACAGAATTCTTATTTGTGCTCTGATTTTTTTTTTCAAACAGTTGGGGAAACTAAGGCACCAGAAAGACTGAATATTTCAGCATCCAGATTATGAATAAGAGAGGCAGGGTGAGAAACGTGGTCATTTAGCAAGCACTCCCTCTCGAATTGACTATGACAGGCTTTCCCTACCTAGGGAAAAGAGGATTTTAGGATTGTAGAGAGGATCTAACAATGCTCTGTAAGAAAGCAGTGATCTATAGAAGAGAAAGGGTCACTGGCAGGCTCATCACTTCAATAATAAAGAAACGTTCATCCTTGGGGCACTTGGGTGGCTCAGTCAGTTAACGTCCGACTCTTCGTTTCAGCTCATGTTGTGATCTCAGGGTTGTGAGATCGAGCCCCACATCAGGCTCTGCACTGAGCATGGAGTCTGCTTAATATTCTCTCTCCCCTATTCTCTCTTTCTCCCCTTCCTCTCAAAAAAAAAAAATCATTCTTGGAAAACAAGTTAACTAAATCACATATATCTTTATCATGTGTTCATGCAGTATACTCTATACTTAATGGGATATAAACCAGCAGAAAAAAGTATGTCTAAAGTATACCTCAAAGGGGAAAGAAGCATTGTGGACCCCAAAGAAACTACCCCACCCCCCAAAATTGTTAAACTAAAGACAACAAGTGTTGGCAAGGAAGTGGAGAAACTAGGACTCTTGCACACTGCTGGTGGGAACGCACCGTGGTGCAGAAGTTATGAAAAACAGTAGAGAGGTTCCTCAAAATATTAAACAGAATGGCCACACAATCCAGCAGTCCCACTTCTGGATATTTATTAAAAAATAATAATAAAATAAAAGTAAATAAATAAATAAAAACCCTGAAACCAGGATCTCGAAGAGAAATCATTAGCACTCCCATGTTCATGGCAGCACTACTCACAATAGTGGAGACGTGGAGATATAAACATGCACTGAGAGAAGGATGGATAGAGAAGATGCGGTATATGCACCAAGCAGACTCACGAGGAGAAGAATTCTGTAATAATGACAACATGGATGGACCTTGAGGACATCACGCGGAGTGAAATGAGCCAGACAAAGACAGGTGATTCCATTTATATAAGGAAGCAGAACGGTCAAATTCATGGATTCAGAGACTGGAATGGTGGCTCCCGAGGCCGGCAGGAGAGGGAAATGGGGAGCTATTAGTCATTGGGTATAAAGCCTCAGTGAGGATGAAGCTCTGGCGTTCGGCTGCACAACACACACCTATGGTCAACAGCATCTCATACACGTGAAGTCTAAGAGGACAAACCACACATTATCTCACCCAATGAAGTATACTTATTCAAAAACAAAATAAAAGATGGAAAAGTAAAGAGAAGAGTGAGGTTGGGGAATCTGGCATCCATCTGTAGGTTCACCTTCGTTGGCTTCATCTCTCGAAGGCCGGGTCTTCCTAGACCGACCAGCTTCCCATGAGGATTTACTGGTAGCTCCCATTTCCAGTCCCATTAACCGTGGGCCTAGGGATGTTTTTAAATCCTAACCATGAAACCCTACTCAAATTAAAAAAAAAAAAAATTAAACTAGAAACAGGATGATACCTGCTTGTGGGAATTATTAAAAATATTTGAAGAATTTTCTTTTTTTTACAAAATTGAACTCACGAAGAAAGAAGATTGAGAAGTTTCAGTCTTCAGAAAATAATTTTAAACTTAAGAAAAACTTAGTGATTGCTGACTTTCTGGTTATTAGTTTATCTTCTATAACCTCATATGGATCTGTGCTAGGTCCCAAATACAGCAGGTGCTCAATACAGGCCAGATTATCAGAAAGAATCCCATTGTCAAAGTTTCCTTGAGGGCACTTGAATTTAAGTAGCCAGAAAACCCAAAGACATGTCCACCTATCCATTTCTCAGAATTCTCCTCCTTACTATTATGTAATCACAGCATCGAAGTTCATTCTCTTACACTGGGATTTTAGAGAAGGGAAGTTGGGCTGTAAGTTCTAGAACATCTAACACACTGAGAGAACGAGTGCTCAATATTTCAGTCTTAATTTAATAAACAAAACAATCCCAGTGCTACAAAAAGCCCTTTGCAAAATGAAGTTGTTGGTTTTATTTTTTCTCCTGGTTATGAAAGTGGGCTCTCGTTTATATAGACTGGGATATGTGACCAGCTAAACACCTAAGTCCAAGTAAGGAGAATTCTGTACAGCCGTATTTCTTTACGTCTAATTTGCTTTTAAGGTAACAGACGACTGGTGGCCATTTAAATACATACCAGATTATCCACTTATGCGTTTTGTAAAAGGTACTTCAAAAGTATAAAGCCATGAAATACAAGGCAAGTATTTTAAAGGCATATATCCATCACAATGTGAAATTAGGAAGGGATTTTTATTTTATTTAACTTGAGATAAAATACTCCTTGCCCAAGTGGCACAGGTGACCACACACACGAAGTGGTAGCTTGCTGATTGGTTTTCTGACAACAAAAAATTTCTTAAGTAATTAAGTTGCAATTAGAGAACACAAATATCAAAACAAAAATGGACCGATCACAGACATTAGCATTTTCTAAAATAATATTTTTGGTGACTTGAGTCAATGGTAATGCAAGTAAGTCTTCTACAAAAATGTAGGCCAGGCAACAAAATGTTTCAAGGTCACTGAACAATTATTTCCTTTTGATATTACTTTTATTTACCAACCGAGGCTCTACCTTCATAAAAACAACATCAAAATCACTACAAGACCTCTATCATCTCACTCTTGCGAATTTAAAAGCTGTAAATAAGGAACTAATCATCCTAGAGTTTTAAAGGTGCTGAGCAAGATGATGTAATGAGACGTCACAAAAGAAATCAACTTTTACACATTTTACTGCTTAAGAAGCACAGTGACATTTTAATTTTACAAAAATTCTATTATAAATAAAATATCATTAAAGTTTTTACACTGTGGTAAGTAAAGGAACCTTCTAAAAAACCCCAAAAATCAGTTACTAAAGTCAATCATTACACAATTAACAATAGAGCTCTCCCTGAAGCGGCTGATGACGCTAATTCACTTGGAATTACTCTGGATCTACAAGGTCAAGTCTAAATGGCAGTTTCATGCCAAGCTAGGGGAATGTGTTAAAGCTGGTTACATGCTGCGCCGCCACCAGAGCCGCTGCCACCATTGCTGCCACTGCCACCACCACCAGCAATGCCACTACCACCACCAGCACCGCCACCTCTAGCACCACCACCTCCAGCACCACCACCGCCACCACCACCACCGCCGCCAGCAGCACCACCACCTCCAGCACCAGAAAAAAGCAGTGGGGGGAGGGAGAAGGAAGCCCATCCACCATAAACACGGTCAGGAAGCATGGCTCAGTGGGTATGCTCATGGGCACCCTAAGCCACAGGGCCCGGCTCTAAATTCCATCCCCACCCATGACTGTCCACAGGACCAGGGGCAGGCTTCTTAACTTCTACATTTGGAAAGACTGAGAAACATAAAGATTACAACAATGCTGTAAAGATTAAAAGAACTCTCAGCAGGCTGACAGGCTCCATCAAACACTCACAGTAGAGTAACAGCTCTATTATTATGTTCTTACTCCACTAATACTAGTCTGGCTGAGCGGCTATCAATCAATACAAAGTTCTGCTTCTTTAATGGCTTCAATCTGAACACAACTTTTAATTTTCTGAAGATATCATTTGCATCTTTTGTGATAAAATAAAGCAGAACAAAATCCAGATTTGATTCCAAGCATTGTGTGGACGAATTATGATGCCTTGCTTTAGCTACATTGCTTCCTGTCACGTGTAAGCAAAGTTACCCCAGGTTTACAGATCTAAAAGTCCTCTTGTTAACCATTACCTCAAAAGTGTGCAGGAGCAAAGTGGTCTACTTTGCACTGGAGTCACGGTAGGTCAGCGAAAATGGAGAAGCCTGAGGCTTTGCAGGGCTAATAGACACTTCAGAAACGCTTGCTAGAGGAATACCAGAGGAAGGACAGCAGGGAGGTGACCGGTGTGGGCTTTGTAGTCGCAGAGCTGGGCCCTCAGCTCTGCCCAGGCACCTGGCCCGTGACCCTTATGGGCGCCCAGCTCTCAGCCCCCTGCTCCACGGGGTGAACAAGAAATGAGATGGCGCGATGCAAAGCAAGTGCTTACGTGCCTGACAACGGTACATGCTCAACGAATGTAGCGCTCGTCATTTCTAAGATAATTATTGTTTCCGTTACCAGTACCTGACAGGGAAGCCCGCTATCTACCCTGCCTTGACCTGTGTCATTTAACTCATAAGTGGTATCCACCAGGCTTCTGGGAGATAGTCTCACGTTGTCTTGAGGAGAAATGTCATGGCTACCAAGGGAAATGATCAACTAACAACTAATGTGCTCACTGTAACCGGGTCAGATGGATTCAAGTATGTTTTATGGGGATCCCCGGGTGGCTCAGCGGTTTAGCGCCGCCTTCAGCCCAGGCCCTGATCCTGGAGACCCGGGATCAAGTCCCACGTCGGGCTCCTTGCATGGAGCCTGCTTCTCCCTCTGCCTGTGTCTCTGCCTCTCTCTCTCTCTCTGTGTGTCTCTCATGAATAAATAAATAAAATCTTTAAAAAAATAAAAAATAAATAAAATTACCTGTAGAAAGTATGATGCTCCACACACACTTTCCATAGCCTTTTTGCCGCCCGATGGTTTGGCAGTTTGAATCCAATGGTGCTCTCAAATTGTTCGAGCTGGAATAAATCAACACAGTAAATCAGCATATTTCCTTAGAAGTTGATTGGAAGCTACCGAAAAACAGGCTCAGAGGATTCTGAAAGAACTTAATCCTTCTTGGTGAAAGGAGGTATTAGCAGACACAGCGTAATTATACAAAATGAATTTCCCATAGGCCGCAATGCTAGTTTCCGTGAAGAGCAAGTACAAGCACGGACTCCGACCTGTGTCCGCACAACTCCTCCTACCACCTTCCTGTGGATCTCCACCACTTGTTTGACAAGATAACGGGCCCACCTTGTGGGGGCGCTTACCATGTTTCCATTTGGCCAAAATGTGGGGAAGGGGCCCCTCCTGCTTATTTCTTTACCTCCAGCAACATGGATATGCATGCAGTTTTATCATTAAGAACTCTGACCTTTTTTGCTTTGAAAGAATAAGGAATAGTTCATTTGTAAAATTCAGTAGGAAAAAAAAAACGCAGCTAGCCCGCAGCCGTGAGAACAGTGACCCACGCCGTCTGGATACGCCCGCCCGACAGTGCTTACCTCTGCGGGCCTGACTTTAATGTAGAAGTTACTGCGCTTATAGGAGATTTTCAAGATTTTCGGCCAAGCAAAGCGATTGATTCTCAGTCTGTCTTTGTAAATGAGGAGCCCGTTGGCGCACACCCCCAGCTTGATGTCCACGCCTTCCGAGTCCTGCCAAGCAGAGGCCGTTTGACGGGGATTAGAGCTGCAGTCTCACGGGCCAGGACGCTCATTACCCCCCTTCCCCCCAACCAGGACCGGGACCCCCGATTCTGCAGGTTGGTATTTAAATTTCCACGACAGCGCCCAGGGCAGTAGGAACAGCAGGACACGCGATGCCTTCCGGGGTCAAATCTGCTTGGCCAAAGAGGTACAGCCCTGGCCACAGGGCACAGTATTCTCCACAAGGCGGGACCTGAATGTTCCTGAGCCCGCCGGCCTGGGCCTCAGGCTCCACGACCACCGACAAGGTGCCCCCACTCAGGAGCCGGGGCTGGGCGTGTCCCCGTGACCACAAGGGCTCCTCCGCATGCCCGTAGCTCTCGGGGGTCCGCGGGGGTCCCCTGGCCTGTCCTACCAGGAGGCGGCGCGCAGCACCCGCAGCTGAGCCTCTGTGTTGGCTCTGGGGTCACCCCACGGTCCCTGCTCATCAGGGACCACAGTCCTGCGGTGTCGGGCTCCCTGCCCAGCACGCATCAGCACCACCTGCCCACCCCGGCCTGCTCCTGCTCTCCCTCCCTCTCTCAAAAAAACAACTTTCAATAAAAAAAAAAAAAATCTTATTTAAATATAATTGAGACAATGGAAGATGTATGAGGTCACAAACTTCAAACTCCACCAAAAACTCGTCTGAATTGGCCCAGACCTCCTTTTCGAGGAGCTCTGAATACCTTCCTCATCGTGAGCAAAAAAACAACCCCCAAGCCCCGCAAACCCTACTGAAAAAAACGCGTCAGAGTTCAAGCGCTCGGAGGTGGAGTTTTTTTTAAAGGAAATAAGAAAATGTTTCGAAATAGCAATCGTGCCTACTTTGCATAAAGAGATTTCAGTGTTTTTCAGTGTTTTTACCCCTTCTGTTTGCTTCTATTTTCTGTAACGCGTATATAGATCACTTGTGTAACCAGGAAAAACAGTTAAGGGATAAAGAGCCACTGGGGGGGGGGGGGGGGGAAGTGCTCTGCAAACACCAAGTCCTATCAACAGCTGAGCAGGAGTAATGAGCCCTTGGGGTGGGGCCTCCCCGAGAGAAATCATAGGATCACACAAGCAGAGGTTCCTGGGCTGCATCTAGGGACCTGCAGGGTCTTTTAAAAACCAGGCAGCTGGGCAGCCCGGGGGGCTTAGCGGTTTAGCATTTGCCTTAGGCCCAGGTTGTGATCCTAGAGACCCCGGATCGAGTCCCACATCGGGCTCCTGCATGGAGCCTGCGTCTCCCTCTGCTTGTGTCTCTACCTCTCTCTCTGTGTCTCTCACAAATAAATAAAATCTTAAAAAAATAAAATAAAATAAAAAAAACAAAAACCAGGCAGCCGTTGGTTGCCTCCACGTGCAGGCTATGGATGCGGTTTTCAAGACCAAATCCGCCTTTCTCCTTGCTACTGCTCTGCTCCCCGACTCTCCCCGGCTCTGCGATCGCTGGAACCAGGGTCACGGAGCCTGTGATGCTTACGAGAGGCACTTCCCAACCCAATCCTTCCATCGCCCAGCTCGTCATTACATCTCCTGTCCCTTCTCCGAGGCTCCGTGCTGCAGCCTCGGGGCCCGGCCCGTCTCCTCTGCGTCTCAGCAAGTATAGAAGGGACCTGTGGCGAAGGGCCCGACCTTTGGGCTCCTTCGTAAGCCACAAGAGGTCTGCAGAGGAATTACATCCATACGGCTTTCGCCCTCACAGTTGCCAGGATCTGCTCTTCTCTCCCCCAAGACGGAAGCGGAGAGGTGCTGGGGCGAGGCAGCACTGACACAGCAGAAGCCGGGATGCAGCGTAAACCAGGACAGGGGTGGAGACGGCGGGCACGGGAGTCTTAGGATAAGCACGTGTGGCAAGGGCACCAACCAAAAAGAGGTAGGGTGGGAATGAGTAGTCCTTCGCACCAGCATAAACCCCACTGTGAGCAGAGGGGGACGGCCCTTTCCTAGGGTGAGCCGGGCCACTGAGCCCCAGAGCCACTGGGACTCCCGGGGCCACTCCTCCCAGAACGTTCGCCGGCAGACGGGCAAGACGCTGCTTGGCGCGGCCTGGACAGTACCTTGGCATGATGCAGGTCGACACCATACATGGAGAGCCTCTTGGCATTTTCTAGGAACTGAGAATCAGCTTGTGCTGGAGATAAGCCCCTGAGAATCAAAACAGACAAGATCATCTCATCGGCAGATGGAAAACAGATGCGGTCAATACGGGAAAGGAGCACGAGCTCAGGGTTCAGGGCAGAGGCGGCAACCCTGAAAAACCTGCAAACAAGCAGGAACGGGCCAGAGGTGCTCACCTCTGCACCTCAGGCAGTCTTCCTCCCAAGATAAAAGGGGTAAAGGGTAGAGATTGAGGTTATTTGAGAAAACTGCTTTCATTTTTTTTCCTCACTCACCGGGGAAATGGGTGCAACATCAATTATCTGAGAATAAAAAAGTGATCTCAGCTTTCTGAAAAAAGGCAAATTCTTACTTCCTACTCCTTCATTTTATTCCGTTAGGATTGATCCTAATACGGCCCGGAAGTACTTGTATCTGGTGTCACAGCTACGGGAGTTGATGCGTTCCACATCCTGTAACTGGAATCCTCTCTATCCCGTCTCTAGTCTCAGCCCCACGGAGTCTCGGCCCACAGAGCAGGACCCTGTAGCCCACATGGCATTTCGACACCTGCTACTTCAAATCCTAATTATACAATAAATACCTATTGAGCAGAATTGGAACAAAGTTAATAAGAATCACTGCCCTTTTTTCTTACGGACAGGTCAGGGAATGTGGTCCAAGGACTTCTAATCTCTGAAAGTTCCTTTCCCAACATTTTTGCCAGATTTTTATGAAATTTCAATCTTGCATTATGGGACAAACCATAATTTTGTAGTGAGTTTTTTGAACTTCTGTCAAAAACATTTATTTTCACAAAGATATACAAGTTCTTGAAATGTAATTATTATTATTTTTTTAAAATGTAATTATTTACTACAATGTTAAATAAGTAAAGTCCAGCTGCCCAGGCAAGGGTCACCTTCTGTGGCCGGAGAGAACACCCGTGTTTCAGTTAGGCTCCTCGCTCCGTCCCGCTCACGTTCCTGACTCAAACCCTGAAGCCTCGTTCCCTCTGCAGCTTTAGCAAATGGGACAAATACAAACAGAAGGCAGGAGAGAGGCACAGCAGCGCCAAGCAAGTGTGCACGTGTGCCTCGCACATGTGTGTGCATGAGGGTGGGCATGGGAGGAGTCATGGGAGGCGAGCGTGCCCAGCAGCAGGAGCCCAGCAGCGGGAGCACCGCTGTCCATGGGAGCTGGGCTACAGGCCATCGGCCGCGCCAGGGGGCTGCCAGCGAGGGCTGGACGTCCTGTGCCGACGCCCGGGGGCCAGCGAGTACGGGTCGGCCGCTGCCTCTGGGAAGTGGGCCTGCGGACCTGTGGGTTCTGTGCAGCTCTGCCACCTTCTCTTCCAGCTCCTTGGTCTGCATCGGTGCAAACTGGAAGTCGCTGAGGTCACTGCCACCGTGCTCCTCCGGGTCATGGTCCCCCAGCTCAGCCTGCAGCGTGTAGGACCCCAGGAGGGCGTGTGTCACGAAGGAGCAGGGCAGGCGGCCCGAGGCGATGTCCTGCCGCAGCTGAAGGCACAGGAGGTACCTGCGGGGGGCAGGGGAGAAGGCCCGTCAGGCGCGGCGTGGAGGTCCCAGGGAAGTGGCCACCAGGCCACCCTGCACCCGCGGCCCAAGCCGTCCCGCTAATGAGCCGCCCTGCCCTGGCTCCCAGCCTGGGTGCAGCCACCGCAAGGGGATCTAACAGGTCCCCCGTCTCGAGGACCACGAGGAGTCGGTCCTGCAGGTAACCCTCTAATCCCTGGACTCAAAACCGCGATCCACATTTGCACGTCCCTCAAGTCGTAAGGCCTCATGACACTTTAAAAGCAGCTGCAGCTCCCAAGCGCCAGCAAGAGGAGCCCAGGTCACCGCCTGGCCCCTTCCTTGTCTCCCCGCACTAATCTCCTTTCCTGGAAAAGCAAAACGCATAAGGCGTTGGTGGTCAGGCCCTCATGGCCCGCTCACCCCATCTACAGAGGCAGCCAGCTCTGCCGACAAGGGCAGGAGCTCGGGGCGGGCACAGCGGGCTCGGGCCTCGCGCAGGTTCCCCACCCATGAAACCTGATTTCTACCTTCCGTTGAAGGTGAGAATAAACATTCAATAACGGAAATGAAACACACTGCAAGTCACCTGGGAATCGATAACAGCCATCATCATCATCATCTTTGTAACGACAACGTTAAAGTTCTAAGCAGAGCTGTCATTCAGTGTTCCGCATGGTTTGACCACACACCGAGAAAACATCCTATTTTCCAATAAGTGACATGCGGAGCCACGGTATTTACACGAGGACGGGGGAGACGTTCCCCAGCTCCTTTGCTGACATTTTGGAACCTCGTTTCTATCTTGAATTTAACCACTTACAACAGGACCGGCACCCCTCTGAACCAAATGGTCCCTCGCTCTTGAAGACCTTTTAGAGAGAATCATTTCCTTGTAAGATTATTTCTTTATTAGAGAGACAGAGGAAGCACACAGGCGGTGGGGAAGAGCAGAGGAGACGGGGCCGTGGGGAGCCACCGGGGGGCTCGACCCCAGGACCCCAGACTGCGACCTGAGCGGCAGGCAGGCCCCTCACCCACTGAGCCTCCCGCGCCCCGGGGGGCCCCTCCTATTAGCAGCCAGCCACCCCCGTCCCCCCTCCTGAGGGGTCACAGCCCACCCCTCTCGCACTCCATCCACACGGTTCCCCTGGAGGCCGCCTCTGGACCAGCCCTGGGCATCAGACGGCACCACCCGGAGGTTACACGTGGGTGACCGCCAAGTCTGCCCCAGGCAGGGCAGAGACCCGGTTGACGTCAGCCTGTGCCCCAGTCAGCCAAACACTTGCCACGCATGCACAAGCGCTCCATAATCTTCTGAGCGGGTCACCTGGTGGGGGGCTCAGCGGGGGAGCGCCACCGTCGGCCCAGGGGTGACCCCAGGGTCCCGGGATCGAGTCCCGTGTCGGGCTCCCCACAGGGGCCTGCTTCTCCCTCTGCCTAGGTCTCTACCTCTCTCTCTCTCTCATGAATAAATACATAAAAATTTTTTTTTTTAAATGATCTTCAGAGAGAATGAAGGCCACCCCTCCATGGCTACAGCCTGAGTGCTCGTGCGCCCTGCAGGCGGAGCGCTCCTCCTAAGGAGGGTGATGTTCCCTGGATCCCTGAAACCCCGCAAGCACACCCGCCTTGACTTTAGAAAACCCCGTTTCAGACCAGGGTTCCGGGGCCCCGAGACGAGGGCGCTAATCCGGAACAGCGCAGGCTCCCCTCGCCGTAAGGCACTTCCAAGACCTCAGCACAGCACAGAGGTGCTATTTCTAAAATCCTGTTGCTCCTTCCGGGTTGTGGCCTTGACATGACCCTTCGGTCCTTTCTTCTGTTGTCAAAGATGAAGTCGAAGGCCCAACGGCGTCCCATGAAAACTCCCAATGGCTTCCTGAATTTCCCAGCCCCGCCTTCTCCACAGAGCAGGCCGTAGCATTCTTCGAATATTCTGAACAGTGTCCTCAGACCTTCGGAAGCCACGTCACCCTGTACATTTTCACTCAGGTCACGGTGAAGGCTTCGGTCACGACACGGAGGCGACCAGGCAGGTGGTGGCCCCTGGCCACCTGCGGGCGCTCTGAGCTCCCGGTTCCCCAGCCGGTCCCATTCCTCCGCCTGACACACCGGGCAGCCCCAGCCCCACTTGGGAGACCAAAGCGCTCATGACGCCGTAAGCCGCAGTCACCGGAGGACTCCCGTCCCCACGCAAACCACCGCAGGAAGCGGGGGCGCAGAGAGGGCGCAGAGTCACGAAGCCCCAGCTGCAGCGTCGAGAGGCTTTCCTGGGGGGAGACCCTGCACCCACCCCGCCAGGTGGATGTGCCCCGGCAGCCCGCTGGCAGCTAGGAAACCTACTGTCTGGAGCGACTTTGGTCACCAATTGCTTAGTGTCAGAAACCCCGATCTAGCAACGAGTGGCAATGGAGGGAGAAAGGCTCGTCCTCTGCCCAGACTTGGACAGAGATCTCCAGCATTCCTCTTTCCTGCGGGTACCACAGGACCTGATGCCTGACAGCGATCTGGGACCAGCGCAAGGCATCAGGGCACAGAAGCCACGAGAACCCAAGGCAGAGGTTTTCAGGAAGACCCTGTGGTTCTCCCCGTGTTCCCTCTACAGTCCTCGGGGCCATGCCACCTGTGCACGGGCTCACCGGAGCCCACAGGTCCTAGCGCTGGCAACCAGGCTGAACAGGGAAAACTATCGAGGCCCCTGTGGATTCACACGTCCCTTGGTGACCGTTCAGTCACTGAGCAAATGAGTAAATGCTCTCTTGCTCCTCAACTGAATCTTTTATTTGCAACTGGAGCACATGGAGCACACGTGCACAGAGCCTAGATAGCCTCAAAGGAGACGGGAATGAGGGGGCTACTAAGGAAGCCTACCCGCCTCGATTCCTTTCCCCTTTGAGGTACAGGGACCCCAGAACTGGCTTCCTAAAATAACTCCATCTATCACCTTTGTGATTGATGGGAGACTAGGACACAGGTACACAGGGGTTTTCAATAAAAAAAAAAAATCTTAATATTAACCTGAAATATTAAATATCAACAATTTTTAGGAGGTAACATAAGAAACAAAGTTGGCAGCAATGTGACCTTTGTAATACTCTATGACTCAACTGTAAATGGAGAAGTTAAAAGTGATTAGGATTTTTGAAGCCAGAACCAATTCCAAGTATTTTGGAGTACACTCGTTCCCAAGGAAACATCTAGAACTCAGCTTCTGAAAAAATATCTTGGCTTTAATCCTGAAATCACCATTATTCTCCCAGAGAACAATAAATGAGAGCTATTAGTAAAGATTTGTTTAAAATACAAGTATAAAGTACCTGGTGAGATCTTCAGTCAACTGAGAAGGGTCAGGAGGATAAAACTTCACATTAAAGGTGAACAGCCAAGGAAGATCTGTAATTATCAAATATGGGTATTTATCCAAACAACATTATGAGCATTTATTCTGATAAAAACTAAAGGCAAATAGTACATACATATAAGTCAGTTTGGAGAATTTCATTGTTTAAAGAAATCTATTTACAAAAACAATGAAAAATAAAAATTGCATAAATAGCCCACTATCAGGGAACAAATTCACTTTATTTGAAAGATTTATTTATTTGAAAGAAAGCGAGAGAGGGAGCGGGAGAAACTCCAGCAGACCCCTCAGCGAGCTCAGAGCCCGACCAGGGGCTCGATCGCAAGACGCTGAGATCATGACCTGAGCTGAAATCAAGAGTCAGAAGCTCAACACACTACCCCACCCAAGACCGCAGATTCGGAGATTCGTTTTTTTTTTTCTTTTTCTTTTTTTTTTTTTTAAATTTTTTTTTTTTATTTATGATAGTCACAGAGAGAGAGAGAGAGAGAGAGGCAGAGACACAGGCAGAGGGAGAAGCAGGCTCCATGCACCGGGAGCCCGATGTGGGATTCGATACCGGGTCTCCAGGATCACGCCCTGGGCCAAAGACAGGCGCCAAACCGCTGCACCACCCAGGGATCCCCGGAGATTCGGTTTTTATAAACATGGACTAATACTTCCAATTTTTTATATGGCGATATGCAAAAATTTTACTATAACCTCCACATAATTGTTTAAGGTTTATTTTAACCTCAGTATCTCTACATGTCAAATATTCCCTACTGTTTAAAAAAAAAAAAAAGTATTTTAGGATTTGTAGATTGTTGGGAAAAGAGAGGTAATGATCAATTGATCACACAGCTATTCAAGAAATAGTCAATTGATCACACAGCTATTCAAGAAATAGTCAATGGGCTATCTGAACAAGTGTTAAAAGAAATCCCAAAGGGAGAGAATAGTAAAACATCCCAATACTCTAAGACAATAGAATCATCCCTAGATTTTAAGGAGTGACTGTAAGGTTACTCATCGTATATAACATATGCTTTGCGCTATTTTGTGCCACAAAAACGAATATAGCCAACAACCATGTTGGAAATGACTTATTAGAAGTTAAAACATTGCTATCTGTACATTCACCTGTTATTAATGCTTGATGTGTCATGCCTTGGATGGCTTTAAAAAAAAAAAAGAAAAGAAAGAAAAACACAATTCTGGGCAGAGGGCAGGTATTTTCCTAAAGGAATCCAAATAATTCCAGTGGCCAGAACTCAGGGTTGTGCTCAAAGTTCACAAGATTTCCAAATACAAACAAAAGTGTGTGCACGTTATTTCATTCTGTCTTTGAAGGGCTCATGGTTGCTTTACTTGGACTTGAAAATTTTATTGAATCCCATGCTCTTTTCCAACATGTCATTTGTTTTTTTCTCCCCATCAGTACATTAACTTTCCTTTCACTCAGAAGTCAAGGAAGACTTCTTAACATGAGCACGCGCCTGCCTGGACAGGATTCCAGGGATAAGCCTATGTTAGCATTAATCTGCTACATTGTGAATTCAATATTATCACAAATTTTACCTAGTGAAATATGAATAGTCCATTGAGCTATGGACCATTTATATAATAATCACATGCAGGTCTTATTTGTGTACATCTGAGGGAGACCTTGAGGCAAATTTTATTTTATTTCATTTCATTTCATTTATTTTTATTTTATTTTTTATTTTTTTTAAGGCAAATTTTAAACAGGAACTAATAGGCTGTCAGTTTTCAAAAGTAACTGAAAAAAGATGTTTACCTTTGCTATTCGCCTATTCACTGAAAAAATAATAAAAGTATAGCAGTGGCTGTGCCAAGATAAAATGAGTGGTTCCTGGGTTCCTTTTAACACAGGCAGAAAGGAAGAGGTAAAGGCAACAGCTGAAACTCCCATTTCCTCAGCCTACTTTCCCCTCCGGACAGCACAGGATCCCGTTTAGAGAATCAGCTCCAATCCTCCAAAAAAAAAAAGCCAAATCCTATTTGTTACTGTTATTCCTCTTGCCGAACCACAAGGGCAAAAGTCCTGAAAGAACTCTAAAAAGCTTCACCGATCACCAAAATACAAGACCATGATTCAGAATCAGCAAGAGTCTTGCCTTCCAGAAACGAGGCATCTCCACGGCTCTCTATGGAGCGGCACACACACATTTTGCCGGAGCAAAACCACAGGAGACAGATCCGTGGAACCTCAATCCCGTTTCGGAGGTGACCCCGTTCTACGGTCTGGGTCACGCGGCAGGTCTGGTCTCTGATAAAGTGCAAGAACTGGGCGTCCGCACCTCCTGAACTCTCGCCTCTGCGGAGCACAGATCCCCTGCACAGAGGCAGGGGCTTCCGAGGCGCGCTGTGAGAATTCCTCTGTGAGTGAGCAGAGCTTGTGTGCCTCACTGCTCCTTTTCCCTGTGCCCCCCTTTTCCATTATGAGCCTAGCCTTAGTGGGTGAGATGCCCCAATAATCAACCTGGGGGAAGAGGAGCAGGGGCGGGGCTCCAAGCCGGGGAGACCAGGCGCCCCCCTGGCTGGGGACTGCAGGCCTTGGGCCCCTGTCCTACCTCCTGACAAGGCCATTCTGTGCAAAGATCCTTTCTTTAAAAAGGTAAAGAAAGAGGAGTCTACAAGGAGAAGAAATGGGAAAAATAAGGTGTATGTCAGAATTTTAAAAAGGAGCAGAGAAGACATGATAGGAAAACTACCAAAAAAATTAATAATTTCAGGGAGGGAGAAAGAAAAAGCAACGAAGAAAACAACTGTGGAGAACCTAAAAGGAGACCGCGGGCAGATGGCAAGGAACAGAGGGAACCGCACGGATTCACTCTGGGGTGCTGGCATCCGGAGTGACAACTCGCAGCTGAAGCCACCCGTACAAGGGGCGCCGTGCGGCTGTCACCTGGGCTGGTGGGTGGGTGGGGGGGCAGCTCTGCTCATTCAGCCGCCCCGAGGCAAGGTAAGTGCCTTCTGGGCACAGACATCCTGACGCTGGCGTTGGGAGGGTGGGCAGCAGGTGCAGGGGCAGGGCCTGTGCGGGGAGCGGGGCGGGGGCACCTCAAGTCACCTCGGGAGTCTAGCGTGTGGCTAACGGGAAGGACTGGCTCAGAAGCCAGACCTGAGGGCTCGCAGAACAGCCCTGGACGGTGCACAAGGGGGTGGAGGTGCCGCCCGTCCGCGCCCCTGCCCTGGAGCCTCCACCCCAGGACGTCTGAGCGGTGTGTCTACGCCTCTGGGCCAGACACAAGCCTGTTAATCAAACCAATTACACACTTCCAAAACAAAGTAGACAACGTGAGCGTAACTGGTCACCTAGAATAAAATTTACACCAACAGTGAAAGCTGGAGAAAGCTGCTCCTCACTCTCGTCCCCAGAGAGTCAGCGGTCACCTCGGGGGGCAGACGCCGGGAGGGAGGTCGAGGACCAGGGGTCTAGTATCTGTCCACTGGAAGGGTCCCTAGGCCCCGCACAGGATAAGGTCACGGTCCTACACAAACCTTCAGCACCCTTAGCTTCCCTCAGGGTACAAACGTGCTCTCAAACGGCCTTCGTGTCCCCGTCCACAGCCCCATGGGTTTCATTCAAGACAGACAGAAGGAAAGAAGAACTCAGAAGTATGATTATTTAAATACTCACTTCGCAGTTGTCTCTTTATTTCTTTCGCAGGATCTAGCCAGTTCTACAGGAGGAAGGGGGAGAAGAAGGTTCATTAAGCCATAAGACATATTCCAGAGTCCAAATTGGAACAGTTTACAGTTCACATACTTGAGCGTAAACATGCATTCCTACGCGAAGCAGCTCTTACCTATTAGCATTCCACTGGACTAAGTACTGATTCGGTTCTAAAAGTGCATGTGTATAAATAAAACATTAAAACACTTTTAAGGTGGGTCCCTTGGGCCTCATTTTCTTGGATGTGAAATCAAACACGTATCCCGGTGAGGAGACCCAACACACCTACACGTAGTCTTTGCTCTCAGCAGAAGCACCAGCCATCAGCCCCTGCGGACACTGGAGACGAGCGCAGGCAAGGACTGTGACTGGCTCGTAAAAGCAGGTACACCCCAACCCAGAGGGTCATCCCAACTCCTAAAGCCAACTTCTCCTCCCCTTAGAACTTCCCTTCTCCCTGCACACGACGCTCTGGAGAAGGACCTTCAGACCAGCTGATGGCTTCCTTCCTGCTCCTCATGTAACATCCTTTTTTCACACCAAGCTGGAGGTCCAGTCGTCAGGAACTCCCTTTCCCTCTCCCTTTCCACCCTTTGAGAGACTTAACATAAAATATTCTGGGAAACTAGTACAGGATCTTAAAGCGAAAATGGCCAACTGTGAACTACTAAGTCCACACCACCTAAGGACATTAAACACTTACCTCTCAGTTATCAGCAACAGATCCACCCAAAAAAGTGTCTAGACATCTATTTTTTTGCCCGTATTTCTTTTTTTTTTTTAAAGTTTTTTTTTTAATTTTTATTTATTTATGATAGTCACACACACACACAGAGAGAGAGAGAGAGAGAGAGAGAGGCAGAGACACAGGCAGAGGGAGAAGCAGGCTCCATGCACCAGGAGCCCGACGTGGGATTCGATCCCGGGTCTCCAGGATTGCACCCTGGGCCAAAGGCAGGCGCCAAACCGCTGCGCCACCCAGGGATCCCCCGTATTTCTTTATATTTCCTCTGCGTTCCTCAGGTCCGGCCTCTCCAAGTTCACCCTACCTTATCTTCATTAATGCACCACAAGCACATTGTCTAAGATACAGCATATCGACTGAAATAGTCGAGCTTTAGACAACCTGAAGGTTGGGGGTGCTGGCCCCAACTCACAGGCAGGAATCCACGTGTAAGGTGACCCCCGCCCAACATGTTGCTACTACAGCTGGCTGCTGACCAGAAATCTCACCAGCAATGTACACAAGTCACGTAACACATATTTTACACGTTCTGTGCATTGTACACCGTGTCCTCGCGGTAAGCTAGAGAAAAGATGCTGAGAAAGTCCCGAGCGAATACAGGGCCGTCCTGTACGTACTGAAAGAGCTCTGCGCCAAAGTGGACCCTGCACAGCCCCAGGCCCGTAATCCAGGGTCCCCTCTAAGCCGCTTTACAACCACCAAGTTTCCCCTGTAACCCCGAGGGGAACCCGCGTCCCGGTCACTCGGGGCCTCCTGCCCCCGACCCCCACCCCTGGCCTCCGCCCAGATGACAGGGTGCCCCAGCACCACCTCAGGGTGTTCACAGACCCCACACACGCTCTGCGGCGCTGACCATGCCGAGGCCTCGGAGGGACCGACACGGCCTGTGGCCTCTGGTCATCCTAAAATACAAGTCCTAGTATTTCTATTAGAGTTGCTTTTATTTGAAAATTAGGTATTTATTAGTTAATTAGCTATTAAGTAGCTATTATTAGAATAATTAGACTACTAACATCCCGAATGGGATGTAATTTTATCATCTGGGGTCATAGATTCATAAGTAAAATGACATAATGACATAAAAATGACATAAAAATGACAATGTGACTTCTAAAGGAAACACAACTCTATTATCTATTATCTACTATTATCTGCATTATTAGCCACAAACTAATAACGTATATGTAACAAATACATAACAAATATTTAACAAATAAAAATAGACTTCCTGGTTTTGACACTTGGAAAGTGCTGGATGGATTAAGAAGCAGACACAAAAGGAGGGGAAAAAAAATCTGAGGACATAAATGCGCACGGCATACGCATGCCCGTGCAGGACCCACATGTGTACACGCACACACATGCACCCCACATGAAATTACGGTGCAAAATTCCAATTCTTTCAAAGACTTGGCCACCCCACACATGGACTTTGGCATGGATGCTACATGGAGTCCAGCTTGGCTTCCACCAACTCTATGAACTGGGGCTCCCCTCGGGCTCCCTGGAGGCTCGGGTCTACATGAGGACCAACACGACCTCACAGGGTAGCTCTTTTCAACCATTCATTCAAATGCTTCCTGGAGAGTAAGTGCAAACGCCAAGTACCTCACCCAGCACCTCTAACAAATGATATATCGGCCTATCACCTTTGAGTATATATCCCTTCTCACATAGTTATATTACTTTCAAAGGTGATAGGCTACCTGTATTAGAGAAGTTAATCTTTTTATGAACATTTCTACCCACAAAAAAAGTCACCAAATCATTCACTGTATACTCATGGGCCACGTGGAATAAAAAAATCAGACCCCTTGTCCTTAGAGACAACTGTCTGGATAATGCCCACCCTTGAAGCTGTCCCACTGTAATGAAGAATCCTGCTGGAAGCAAAGGAACATGAGCAGCACAATCCCCTCTCATGAGAATAATCACCGATAACTAGTCCCTATGCTTTCATGTACACAGTAATGTATTACCTGCTAAAAAAGACAGATTTACCCATGGCCCACTTGAAACAGCCTCCAGGGAGGTTGCCCGAGGGTCTCTACTTTGACAGTCCCAGGCAACTCATAATCGGGCAAGATGGGGATTTTCCTCAGTGCTTCCCAGACTTTAAGGTACAGGCAACAATGCAAAACTAAAAAGAACTAAAATCCAGATCAGAATTCAACAAAATTTATCTTGGCTTCTTAGAAATTAAAAGTATTTTGGCAGGTACACTTAGGGGCAGGGACATTCATTCACTCAATTTGGTATCCTTCTCCTCATCTTCCCCTTTTTACCCCCACTCTGTACCCAAAGTATGAACTCATCATGTACTTATTTTCTGAATGAACATCAGGTGAACCAAGGAATAAATAAAAATTGCAAGGGAATCCTATCACAGGTTGCAACAGAAGTAAATTAAAATGGGGTCCTAGAGTCCAGTGTTATTATATCACCTTAGAACATGAAACTGGAAGACTCTAATCAGTTGGTGGGGGAAGATGATACATCTTTACTTTCACTAATCTCTAACTGAAATTTAGCATTAACCACCACTTATGAACATAGGAGAAAAAATCCTGGTTAATATGAGCAGTACCATTAGCTTTGTCACTCGTGGGAATCAAAAACAATTCCCTATCCCATTACGGTTGCTGCAGACCTTAAAATATCTCTTAGGCTAACCAATATTTTGAAATCACTGTAGGGATTAGATGCTGGTGATCATCCCAAATTTAATGAATATTTTGGAAATGTTATTTATTGGCTTCCCTTATAAGCCCGTGTATAACTTTATTATACAGTTAAAACCCTATTCTGAGAACTCAGCAGCCCACAGAATTCACTAGGCTGCCAAAGGAATACATGACAGCAAAAAAGGTTCAAAACAAAACAAAAACCTGTCTTAGAAGGTTACAGAAATCCAAGGAGCAAAGCAAATATCTGTACGTGTATTTCTTGTTGCACTGAAGTCCTTCTGTCCCCACCCCACTCCTGATCACTACCAACCTGAGGGCAAAGCACTCTTGGTTAACCAAGTCTTCTTACCACATTTTAAAAGGGTTAATTAAAGAGGATTTTCAATTATCCTCTAACAACAAAAACATCTAGAAAAAGATGGAAGCCCTGATTACAAATGCTGGTGTTGGGAGAAACATCAGAGGCTGATGGTCTAAACGTCTGTGCACGGTGGGAATGGTCTCCCTCCCCCTAAGTGCCTATGGCTGCGGGCACACGTCCGGAAGCATGAGCCACGCGGGGTCCCCACTGCCTTGGCTCCTGTAATGCTCCAAACTTCTACAATGCTGTCACCTCACAAAAACATCTGATCCCCTACGTGAGTGCTTCTCAAACCCTGAGAAGGTTGGAGTCACCCGAAGATCTTGTCAAAACATGGACATCAACTCAGTAAGTAAGCACCCGGAGTCTTCCTTCCTAACAAGCTCCTAGGTGGGACCAATGCTGAGGGCCCCCCGACCATCCTTTGCGTAGTACAGCTGTAGACTGCTTTTAAGGTCTTTTTCCGAAAGTTGAAGGTTGAAAGACACTTTTCAAGACCTTTACCTGGCTTGCCAGGTAGGTGCCCAGGCTTCCCTGGCTCCTGCAGGAGCCCTAGCAATCCCTGCCCTCCATGTTTCCCTTCTTTGGACTCTGCCCACCACACTGAACAGCTGTACCCAATAATGCCAAGTCCCGCGGCCTCTCCTCCACCAAGGTGCTAACCACTTCCGGCTGACCAAGGAGCTGCAGCAGCAGCCTACTAGTGGCCGAGAGTGTGGCTGCCTAGGCCACGGGCCACCGAGAAGAGCGGACCTCGACACTGGCCCAGGAAACCCTCACCATATCTGCCTCCAAGTTCCTTGCTCCCCCAAAACACCCATCTCGCCTGCTTCCCTTTCAGCCTGGATGCTAGGAGCCCAGAGTTAGAGGTTTTCCAAAATGTTCAGCTGTGCCTCCCTTGCTCACGTTTGTCCATCCGGCCGGGTGAGAGACATTAGATCCATCCGACCCTGTATTACCAAATGTTAAAAGTATAAACTTGCCTAAAAGCTGCGAGTTCCCTTCAGAATTCACCGTGCTGAAGGAGATCCCTCCAAACCTTGGCCGCAATTAGGCCTAATGGAGCGCTGCCCTCGTGCTGGCGTTGGCAGAAAAGGGACAGGCTTTCTAGGTTACGGTGACACATTCACTATGCGTCTGGGAGGGCGGGATTCTAATTTCCGCCTCTGGTATTAGAAGCTGCCACTGGAAAAAAAAAACAAAAAAAAAAAAAAAAAAAAAAAAAAAAAAAAAAAAAAAAAAAAAAGAAGCTGCCACTGGACTGAATACAGAATTTCATTAAAGAATACTTTATATGTGACAAAGGGTTTAATATTTGTGTTTTTAGTTCCAGTTTCTGGAGGGAAATGGTCAGACTATCAGACAAACATTTTAATCAGTTTTCATAAAGTTAGCTGTCGATATCAACGGCACTTCTAACAAGCTCCTCTTTCAATATGGCTTGAAGCAAAGAAACATTTAATCTCTGGGGCCAGGCGCCAAACTCTATTAACATCAAAAATTCAAGACAATATTTTTCCCTTTAAAGAGAGTCCAAACCCTTAATGATGGTTCCAGCTAGACATAAATACAAGAACTATATGGACTTGAAATTCCATATATAAACGAGTAACATGTTGCTCGATTCCACATATTTTTACCGGCATTTTCCACAGTAAAGTTTACATAAAACTTCTCAAGAGACATTAAGAAGTTCTGACACGAATAACGATACATTTTCATATGTAGAGCAAACTGAAAGTCTTCCAACTCAAGACCTCAACTATGAGACACAGCACTACACTAAAATCAAAGGAAAGTTTACATTTTCTATGGACAATTTTCATACAAATAACTATGGCTTTATCTCACCTTCAATTTATATTATGTTGAAATGAGTCACTGAAATTTCTATAAATCCAGGTAATATTCAGCAGGAAAAGGGGAGCAGCTTAAATTCCTTTACCCTATAGTGTCCTATTGTTGAAACTGCATGGGTTTCAAATGCAATAAGACTGATGAACCAAAGTCAATACAATGGTAATATTATTCTTTGGAAAAATTAGGACACCATTCAAATCTAGATTAGAAAAAATAGGAGTTCTTTTGCCTACATGTCTTGAGGACTGATTTTTTTTTTTTTTTACATCAGCGAGAAGGAATAAAAAAAGATACAAAAGTTATGAAAGCAAATCAGATTATATGTGAAAAATACACTGCCAGTGACATGTGAGCCCTCATTTTCTGAAAAGTCAGGATTTCAAAAGGACACCCCAATGTTCTAGGGTTAAAGCCTGGATGACAAAGCATGTGCCTAACCACATGGGCCTTCTCATCTCCCATTTCACAGGAGAAACTACAAAGTAAAATAAGGAATTAGGAGCTCCTGATTTGACAGGTTTTTCTGTTTTTCTGTCAGCAGGGATCCTGTGTTGAATCCCTCCACATTGAACTTCATCCCAATTCTCTGCCTCAAGGACCTGAGCCTGCTGAGGACTCTGGCCATCCTTTGCACACTGAGCCAAGGCCCTGCCATCAGTTTCCACCTCTGCAGACTTCATCCCATTCTCAGATACAACACCCTCCCTCTCCTTTTAAGTTTTCTACCCATTTATTCTCACTGCAGCAGCTCTTCAAGGTCTTCTTTGGACCTTCACCCGTCGGCCCCAGCCATTTCCTCCCGAACTATTAGTCCATTTCAGTTTATGTTCCCTCCCATGTCCCCATGAGTAATCAGCTGCATTACCATCCTAGCAGCAGCTCTGGTTTTCTAGATCTTCTGTCCATCTTACCGTAACCACCACGAGCACAGCCACCTGGGAACCCCCCATGACATCCCATTTCCCCAGTCTTCTCCCCAGGGAGCCGATGGTACCACCAACATATTCCGTGGCCATCATAACTGTATGATCTCTGGCCTCGGCTGGACTGGCTCAACGGCGATCCACATATTTGTCCTTAGCTGTCTGCGTTCCGGGGCCCCCTGTACATCCCCCTCCTGTTACTCTTGGCGGAGGGGTCTACCCTCGATTCCTCAGAGCTTTGAGGTGGCGCTTGATGAATACGGACTCTGAGCAGCGCCACTCCTGAACTCACTCTTGCAGACGAGGGATGAGCCGCCTGCTTCATCCCAAGCTCGTCCTCTTCTGGACTCTGGAGCCTTCCATCATCATCCCTTTCCTCCTCCTCGGGCATTCCCACAACCACAGTCGGAGTCCTTCCATCCAAGCAATTCGACCAACCCTCCAGGTTCCTACTGCATGTGCTGCCCTGTCCTACGTGCTTCAGGTTCATGAGAGACTGCTTCAGGTTCA
The DNA here is from genome assembly GCF_018345385.1 of Vulpes lagopus. Lineage (NCBI taxonomy): Eukaryota > Metazoa > Chordata > Mammalia > Carnivora > Canidae > Vulpes > Vulpes lagopus. The sequence continues at coordinate 126,478,849 of NC_054825.1, forward strand.
ACTCATACAATGGAGTAAAATCTCACTTGACTTCCACAGTCACAGCAGCCACATTTCAACAGATTGACAGCCATCTGTGGTGAGCAGCTGCCATGCTGGATGGAGCAATCTAGAACATCCGTCATCCATCACGAAAGGCTCTGTGGGACCATGCTGGTCTACATCCTCTTGTATCGTTCTCACACCTGTCCTCCTCCTCACAGCCAGCTTTCTTTAAATAGTCTATACTCACTCTCATATTTTAAGATTCATTTGAGAGAGAGGATGAGCCATGGGGGGGCGGGCAGAGAGAGAGGGAGACTCAGGGCTCACCCCAGGACTACAGGATCATGACCTGAGCCAAAGGCAGACACTCACCTGGCTGAGCCATGGGGCGCCCCATCCCACTCACATTCTGTGCGCTAACCTTCCTCAGCCTCACCTTCCCCAATCCCCAAACACAATGTAGCCAACAGCCTCTAAGCATTTCCCACTTAGCACAATGGAAACAAGATCTCATGTCTGCCCACAACTCTGAACTACACTGCTTCCCCATGGACCCTGTGAACAGGTCTCCACCGAGCTCCAGCTCCCAAGCCCGCCATCACCCTCACACCCCAGAGATGATGGGCCACACGGTCCTCTACAGACACTCTCTACTCAGCATCTGTCTCCTGTCCTCACTTCTTATGTCGCCGTCTTAGTTTCCATCACCTCTGGACCAGACACCGGACCTTCCTGCCTCTCACCTCCGTCCCTGATGATCTCCCTCCACACCACAAACAGGGCCCTACTTCTGACTTGAAAATCTGACCGTGGCACATTCTAAAAACCCTTTATGTCAGGATAAAAGTCTAGATGCCTTAGCATCTTCCAAACACACAGCCTTCCAAAAACCGTTCTTCGCTTAGCTTCCCATGATCACCAGCATTCCCCACAGAGCCACCCTAAAGTAACCCATGACGTCAGATAAAACCCTGTGCCTGCTGAGAAAACAGCTTCAAGACGAGTTCTCACTCCTCCGCCCACCTTGCCCATTGCTCGCAGGTCCCTCCTGCACAGACCCTGGAGCCCATGTCCTCCAGCCCCGTCAAACAGCTTGGAATTCCTTACACACCACCACTCTTCACACTGGAGCTATTCCTTTCTTCTGCATAGAACGTCCCCTTCCTGCCCACATCCAGATTATTGGTCATAAGTCTCAATTTCTACGGTAGAATGTTAATATCAAACTCCTTCTATCATTTCTAAAATTTATAGATTGGCCTATATATACAACAATATAAACATTTCAAGCCCTTGTCAGCTAATAAAACAATAGATGTCCAGCTGATAGGGTACATTAAGTTGTGTCACTGAACTCAGATTACTAGAAGCCCACATACGTGGGTAATATTAGCCTCACTGCCATGGTCAGAAGATTTGTCTCCCTACAACCCCTACATGGAAATCTTAATTCCAATGTGATGCTATGAAGAGGTGGGTAACTGGGTCATGAGAGTGGAATGGTCATGATCAGGATCAGCACTCCCCACAGAAGAGGCTCCACAGAACTCCGCTGTCCTTTCCACCACATGAGGACACTGCGAGAAGTCACGGTCCGTGAACCAGGAAGCAGAGTCTCACCAGATACCAAATTTGCTGGAGCCCTGATCCTGAAATTCCCAGCCTTCAAAAAGGTGATTTATTCTGAAACCCATCCAGTCTGATATGTTGTTCTAGCAACCCAAATGGACTAAGACACTGACCAAAAAGTCAATCTATTTTCTGTCCCAAAACGTGTGAGGGATGGGTCATCTCCCACCTACTTACACAGCCCATAACATAACAGCCTTGAACATCCCCTACACAAACAGCAGCAGTGCTATTCCTAAACTGAGAAGAGTGGAATCACAGCATATCCAGTGAGCCTGGTTGAGTGGGTGGGTGCACATGTGGGTGCACGGGTGTCATGAGCGGTAAGTAAGACTGAGTAGGAGAAAAACAGGTTTCCTACTTGGAAATTCATCTCGCAGGTGATCTGGCAAGAAGGGAAACAGCCCCTGGGGTGCCTGGGTGGCGCAGTCCGTTAGACGTCGGACTCCTGGGTTTCGGCTCAGGTCGTCATCTCAGGTTCGTGAGATCAAAAGCCCCATGTCAGGCTCCTCACTGAGCTCAGGATCTGCCTGAGATTCTCTCTCCCTTTGCCCCTCCCACTTATGCATGCTCTCGCTCCAAAATAAACCTTTTTAAAACAAGGGAGAAAGATTTTTAGAGAAGCACCGGCATGGAATCTCGCAGTCACTAGTGGCAAGTCAGGTCATCCCTTAAATTCACTGACACACAGAAACATCAACTGGAAAACTGCTACTGGGGACACAGCCCAGAATATCCTCCCACAACCCATTTATGAAGTCCTGCAGGATGTCTTTCAGATTCTGGTAAGATGGAAAGTCCTTCTACGGCAAGATGACCTTCTTCCATCCTTCCAGTCAGGACACCCATGAACACTGTACCCATTTTCATACCTTGCCTGACAAAGCTAAGAACTGCTGAGTTTTCTATTTTTTTCCTTCCTAGTTTACTTGGTTTTGAATCTTACCTTCCACGTTTACTGCCTCAGTAGCCTTGGGTGAATCATTTAACCTCTCTATGCCTCAACTTTCTGTATTTATAAAGTGTGGTTAATAATACCAACCTTTCAGGGCTGTTCTGAAGACAAGACGAGGCGACGTGTGAAGTGCTGCAATAGTGCTGGTGCATTGTGAGAATCCCAGAATGATTAGCTATTAATAGTTAGGTCTATTTTATTTGGCTGTTTTTTTTTAAGTAGGCTCCATGCCCAGTACGGAGCCCAACACGGGACTCACAGACTCACGACCCTGAGATCAAGCCTTAACCTGAGATCAAGAGTCAGACGTTTAACTGAATGAGCTGCTCTGGAGCCTCTATTCAGGATATATATATATATTTTTTTATGATAAAAGCCACTTTGGAACCTTTTAAAATGAAGTTATAAATAAGCATGTCTAACTAGGAGCCTCAATATAAATAGGATATTCCCATCTAGAAATAAAACCACCCTACAGCACTCTGTATCAAGACAGAGTCCACCTGGAGTGCTAGCAGCCACTTTTTTTTTTTTTTTTTTTTTAAGAAAGAGGGATACACAGAGAGGAAGAGGAAGAGATAAAATCTTAAGTAGGCTCCACGCCCAGTGCAGAGCCTGACGTGGGGCTCGATCTCATGAGCCAAAATGCTTAACTGAGCCACATAGGTGCCCATTCTTTAAAGCACATATAAAATTAATTTAGTTATTCTTCTAAAAGTTGTTATCTGACCTAAAGTCAACATGTCTTGAAAAATGACACGCGTGATATACCCTGCCATCCCCCTAACTGGGCCCTCCCCAACTCACTAAAAGGCACCTCCATCCAGCCAGCCAGCCTCCCAGGCCTTACTAGTGTTATGTCATCCCTCACACCCAATCATCACACTGATTCTTCCTCCTTCCTCAACCAATCTTAAATTCTTTACTTGACTAGGGGCTTACCATCGTCACTATTTTTTAGTATACAGTACAGCAATGCTAACCTTATTCACATTACTGTGCAAGAGATTCTGAAACTCTTTCATCTTGCAAAATTGAAACTCTATACCCACGGAACAGCAGGCGCCCCCTGCTCCTGCCGGCAGACACGGTTCTACTTTCCATTTCCACGAGTGTGACTATGGATACCTCATATAAGTGGATCACAGTGCTTGGCTTTTTGTGGCTTATTTCACTTAATGTCCTCTAGGTTCAACCATGTTAGAGTATGTGATAGACTTCCCAAGGCTCAATGATATTCCATTCACCACATTTTGTATATACCACGCTTTGTTTATCTAATTCATTCATCAGTGGACACTGGGCTACTTCCACTTCTTGGCTACCATGAATAATGCTGCAATGAACACAGGGGTGCAAACATCTCCTAAAGATCCTGATCTCAGTTCTTTTGAATATATACCCAGAAGTGGGACTGCTGGATCATATAGTTCTATTTATAATTTTTTGAGTATTTTCCTGTTTTGAGTGCTTATACTGTTTTCTTCAAGAGCTCCATCATTTAACATTACCACTACCAATGCACAAGGGTCCCAATCTCTTGGTATCCTTGCTAACACTTCTTATTGTGTATTTCTGCTAGTGGCCATCCTAATGGGTGTGAGATGGCACAAAGGCAGTATTTAATAAATATTTGATAATGTTTAACTAGATTGAGGTTACACAGATAAAAATGTATGATCTCTACCTTCAAGTTCCTAAAGGAATGGGGAAAAATGATGGACACAAATAAGGTTTGTGCTAAATGTCTAGATAGATAACAGATGGAAGAAACTGTCAACTCTCCTTGAGTGGGAGCAGGAGACAGGGTGGTGGAGAGCAGTCAAGCTAAATCACCTAGAGTAGGATACTTAAGTAGGCATCAAATACCAAAAAAGTAGGACATCTTAAGTAGGCATCAAATACCAAAAAAAAAAAAAAAGGAGGGGGGAAGAGGATACGCCAAATGTAAAGAATAGTATATTCAAGCAGCAGCTATGGTACAGACCAACAAAGCTCTTATGAGGAGAGAACTTTGGTGTGGATTGAACCCAGACTCTATGTGGGAGGTTACTGAGAAATGAAATAAGAGAAGTAGAACATTGTCAACCACCCCGAGAGGGTCAGGCTGGATCCACTCAATGGTGCTAAACCAGGGACTGCCAAGATCAAACAGGCGCTCCTGAGATCTCAGTCTAGCAGCAGCATGCTGTGTGACCATGGGGGCCGGGACCAGATGGTTCATCCACGTGGGAGGATGACAATATTGTCAAAGCAAGAGAGGACAGGGGTCAAACCTAAGTCCAAACCATGGACCAAGAGAACTAGGAGAGGGATGTTAGTAGGTAGACGAAGAACAGACTTTTTTGACTGATAAGCAATGGAAGCATGTGGAAGGAGTGGAAGGACCCACTCTATAGGAGACGGATGAGGTCTAAGGGGAAGATGCCAGTTTGCTCTGAGACCACTGAGTGCAGTGTCCAGGAGGCAGTTAAAGAGGAGTCTGAGATTCAGGTCAAAGATATGGATTAGACACATAAACTGGAAGTCATAAAAATAAAAACTGGTGGATCCCACTATCTAAATACCACTCTTTCTCATGTAAATCTAGGGTTGCAGAAATACCAGATGTCTTTATGTAGCATATCCTGTTTCTACTAACAGAACATGTTTTTCTACATGTTTTACAACATACTAGATGGCTTCCTTCTTTCACAAAGCTTAAGTGCTCTTATGACTATCCCATATGTAATTGCAGAAAAAGTGGATAATGATAGCCAAATTCCCACCACTTTCTTTTTTATAGCTTTTAGGACTAGCAGAAGGGCATATGGTTGGAAATATTATCAAAACCACCCTTAATTTCAAGTCTAAAAAAAGCACGTCATTTATTTAGTCAAATATCTGATACGTTACTACATCTGAGAAACGCATTCTAAACAGAATTCTAATGGAGAATACTACCATATTATTCTGCAGGCAGACATGCAATTTAATTGTCTTTCGTTTAAATGTGGAATTAAACCACAAATTAGGCATCAAGGCTTTAAAACTAAGCAAACTGAGAAAACTAAATTTATATGTAATTATCACCCTTAATACCCCGTATTTCATTACCAAGACATATAAACAAGGACAGCATGCGGGCAAATAAACTTTCCCGCCTATGTTCATCCACTGACTGTTTTCTTCTGTTGACTGTGACGTACAGGTTAGAAACAGCAAGGCCACTTCCTTCGCCGTGACCAGGGGCTCAGGCATCCCCAGACAGAAGATCTCGGCGAGGCTGTTCACAGCCACAAGCTAACAGACTTAAGAGGGCTTCACTCCGGGATGCAACAGGATCAAACCTTTACTCTTCACTCCTCCACTCAGCCTTCTCCGCCAGTCACATCCCATTACTCAAAGTGCAGTAGAAGAGGAATGGCCCTTTCTTAACAAGGAGGAAAGTGCTAGAGACTGACTGTATGTGTGTCCTCCCCCCCCCCATTCATATGTTGAGACCCAATCCGCAGTGTGCCAATATTTGGGGGCCTTTGGGAGGTGATGAGGTCATAGAGGCAGATCCCTCATGAGTGGGAGCTGTACACGTACGTATGGAGAAGCCTCAGAGAGCTCCCTTCCCTTCTGTTTGTGAGGACACAGAACGCATTATCTACGTGGGCCAGAAAGTGGGCCCTCCCCAGACGCTGAACCTGTTGGCATCTTGATCTTGGCCTTCTCAGCCTTCCCGTGTTATTTATGAAGCACTCCGACTATGGCACTTTGTTAGAAATGCCCAAACTGACCCCGACAGAAGGCTGCTGGTTACCTAGCTAATTGCCAGATTGGATTACTGTTGCCCCCCATGATTTATATAGGAGACTGAGAAGCCCTGCCAGTCCCTGGAATTAGTAGTAGGCATCAGAGCCTCTGAGGCTCCTGCTTAGTGTCTTGGGAAATTCCTGGGGCAGAACAATCTCAACACACTTGATGCCAGGTGGATTTGCACTGGGTGCCGGCCGGTCAATCTGCCACCTGCGCCAGGCTGGGCCCCACCTCCTTTCCTGCTTCCCTGTAACCCGACAACAGAGCAAGGAACACATCATCCCACACAGCCACCAGTCTGTCTAGCAAGGCAAGCGCTCTCCCAAGCCCCCAGACAAGTGCACATTGCTTCCAATATGCTTTCTTCCTTGTATTTTAGAATGTTTCACCACTTCAAAAAGAACCCTCCTATCCATGATCTGTTAGTCCCTCCTTTCCCCCAACACCTCTCTCAGCCCCTTGCCACTACTAATCTACTTCCTGTTTCCATTGATCTGTCCACTCTGGATATTTCAAATAAATAATCATATAAATATGGTTATTGGTGTCTGGGTTTTTTTTACTTAGCATGTTTTCAAGATTTATCCATGTAGCATTTATCAATACTTACTCTTTTTTAAATTATTTTTTTAAATTATTTTATTTTTTCACCCAGTCCTCATCCTGCCAAGTGTCCCCCTCAGTCACCCCAACCACCTCCCTTTCCACCACCCCTTGTTCGTTTCCCAGAGTTAGGTGTCTCTCGATTCTTAGCATACAGGTGGATTCAAGAGCTAAAAAATTCAACATAAAAAATTTTAAATCCGTTCTTTCAGTCTCTAATAACACAGAATCAGACATCCCTTCTGTCTGCATACGGACCTAGTGGGAAAACATACACACACAATGGCGGAAACTTTTAGGTGATTCTCTCTACATAGGTTTTTAATACTTACCTAATTTCAACAATAAATATAAAATATGTCAAATTATTTTAAGGGTAAATTTTATACTGCTTAAGAAAAAAAAATACAGTATTTTTCTAAGAGATAACAAATAAAGTTGAAATCATTTCACTTACTTTCTGCTCAGGGCTTTCCTGAAATAAAAGTCCAAAGTAGTCCTTCTCCAGGAGATTGAGATGTTCACACACTTTGTCAAATAACACTTGTCCCTTAGCACGTTTCTGAGGGAAAAAAGAAATGGTATCCTTACTTTTCCAGCACTAAAGATTCCGTGAATATGGTAAATAAAGGACTTCACATCAGATAACATTATTTAGCATAATAGATTTGTTTCCCAATCTTTTATAATACAAAAGAGTGATTAACAACTTTTTCACTTTAGAATCCTCCTCCCCTGCCACAGACACAAAGCTTAAATTCTAAAACGAAAGCGTGATTAAACGCTCTCTGCTTTACTTCCTACTCTATAAATTATAAAAAGGACTCCAAAAGTAGGACGCTAAGGGTTCGTTTATTTTTAAGATGGTACAAAAATACGTCCGATCGCCTCCGCCAGCTCCTCAGGGCGGCTGACGTCCTCTCCACAAGCTCCCCCGGGAAAAGTGTTCGGGCCTGCTCTTCACTTATCCTAACACAATGTATCCCATCGGTTCTCAGGTTTGATTCTTGGAGACTAGAAAAAAATAATTTTTTTCAATTCAGGCGAAGCTTCTTCTTGAGAACGACGGGACACTCCCTTTTCAGAACAAAAGTTCAAGATACAAGGTGATGGAACTCGGAGAGTAAGGTCAACTGCCCCCGAGGATGTAACGTACCTTCTGCCTTAAACGGTTTGCTGTATTTTGTATTTTAACTTAAGAAACTGCTCTCAAGCAAGATGTAAAGGCCTCTGACAGCCCCAGAAAAGTTCACTGTCAACCAGCGGCAAGGCATCAAGCGGGGACTGGTCTCCACTCAGGATGCGCGGCCCCGGGCAGGCCCCTTCCCCGCGTGGAGGTGAGCCACCCTGGGCCCCCCTCGGACATCGGCATCCTCAGAACAATGCCCTCCCACCACCACAGGGACACTCCGTCACCTTCCCCACGTGGAAGTGAACGTCCCCCATGGGCGCATCCCGAACAACCCAATGAGGCATCGAGGACGTCTCAGGGTCGAATCAGTAGGACCCCGACATGGAATCCTGACACAGTCTCAGAGAAACTCAGTTCAAGCACTGGTTTCGCTCCCCGAACCTTTTCCTCCTCCCCGTGGTGGGAGCAGAGGTGGAAAACTCGTGTCTGAAAGACGTGCAAAGGAGAATCTGGAACTTTCATTGGTAAACCTTTAGTAGTAATGTTTCTTTAAAAAAAAAAAAAAAAGAGAAGAAGAGGAAAAGAATCACACCAAAGAGAGGGAAGAAGGAAGAAGTGACGTCATTTCAACATGACAAGCACTGCACCTTCACTGTTATCACTGCAGATTCAGAAATTAGGGAGACAAAATAGACAGGTGTTTATAGGTCTGCACATTCCAAGTACGTGAAATAGGGGCACCTGGTGGCTAAGTGTCAGCCTTCGCTCAGCTCGGGTGGTGACCCCGCGGTCCTGGGACCCAGCCGAGCCTTGGGCTCCCTGCGCAGGGGGGAGTCTGCTTGCCTCTCCCACTCCTACCCCCCACCCCCACTCTCTCTCAAATAAATATCTTTTAAAAAAAAAGAAAGTACCTAATTCTACAGTAGTAAGAAGAGTATTGCATTCTGGATCCCAAACACCAAAGTTCTACGTACATTCCCATTATTGACAAATTACGTGACCAAGGACAAGACACTTTCCTTCCATTTGCCTTAATTTGCACACCTGTGAAATGGGTGGTAACAGCATCCTCCACAGGGTGCGGTGGGTGCTGGACAGGCCGCTACACACAGAGAGCCTAGGACAGCGTGCGGGGCCTCGTGCTTACTTAATGTGGGCGGCCGCCGTGAGGGGCTGAAGAGTCTCAAACACGAAGAGGGACTAAGTGCACTTACACAAGATTTTGGCTTAAGCTTTTAAAATGTAAGGTTCTGTATTTCATTATTTGGTCTGCATGCAATTATTAACCTATATAATTAAAACTTTGAATTCAGAGGTATTTTAAATTAACTTTATGAGGAGAAGGGAACTCAAAACATAACAGCTGGCTTTCTTAAATGTACAGTAAAATCTATGGTCTCTTTTTTATAGGAACCTGGAGTTGATGTGAAGATATATGGTTGCAAATAGCAGCAAAGAATTTTTTTTTTTTTAGGAGAGTGAGCAGGTGCCCATATCGGGGCGAGGGAGGGCTGCAGAGACAGGGGCAGAGGGGAACCCCAGCTCAGCACAGAGCCCCTGACACAAGGTTCCTTCTCATGACCCAGAGATCATGACCTGAGCAGAATGCTCAACTGACTGTGCCACCCAGACGCCCCAAAGAATATCCTGGAGATAATTAATAATTCAAGATAGAAGTAGTGAATTCTCTGCATTAATTTCAACATTATTCATTTCTGAATGTCTAGTGGGTAGAAAACTGCCCATCAAAATAAGTGGTCAAAAAATACTGACTGAATCAACTGAAAAAAAGCACTATGGTGTACTATATGCAACATCCCTATTTTTAATGAGGTGACACTAACCTACTCAGCCCCTAGTGAAGGACCATAGCTACGACGTCAGCACGCACTTTGTAATTAGCAACTTTCCTTGTCTGAGATAACAAAGTGAGCCATCAACTACAGCCCCCGCCACATCCATCTACTTGGACATCATACCGATGCATTTACAATGAGGTATAAATGACTTGCAGGTATAAATGACTTTATCTCCTATACAGCAGAGATTATCATCTTATTTAGAAAGACACTAAAAACTCAACAGAAGCTAACATAAGAAGTTGACCTTTAATCAGATAAAGCTCCCAAACTTATCATTTCTAAAAAGGTCTGGCTGTATGTGACCACTACTTTCAAATGAGTGAAACCACCTAGCTGTAGACATCATGAAGAAATGCAACAGACTCAAAAGGAGAGTCCTACTATTTGGTGATAACACTATTTGAAGTTAGGGTAAAAAGGATGTTTAAGACAACCCATGTCCGTGAACACATACTTCAGTTCAAAGAAAACACGTATTCAACACTGGTTATAGTAAAATTTTATTAATAAATCATACTTTCTCACTGGTTTCCGTTTCAAAAATGGAAACATGCTCTCATGGACAGAATTCCCCTAAAGGATTAAGAGAAAAATCTGCAGAAAGCTCAGCACCACGATGAGGCGTCGCTGCACTGGGCAGCACAGGGGCATCCACACAGGGGCTGGGGTCAGAGCCAGGCCCTGCCTCGTTCAGCTTCCTGTAGGCACTTTCCTACTAGACAAGAGCGACGACAGGCAACCACTTAGTCTCCCTAACTGTCCAAGGAAATCCCAAGTCTCTCACAGCTCACTGGGAGGGTCAAATTAACCCGAGACAGGACACGTCAAGGTGCCAAAGCAAGTGCCTCTGTCAGCCCGATGAGTCCCGTTGGGAGCTGCTCTTTCACGAGCCCACAGCCAACACCAGAGGACCTTCTAGATGCTCTGAAGATGCTCAGACCTTGCTTCTCTGCTATTCTCTCCTTCCCCTCTCCAGGCACAGATGCTTTAAATGCTTGATTAGATCTTAACTGCACGCAGTTATTACTTACACTTCTATTCAGCATCTCCACCCTCAATGAACTCAAAGTCTGGCTGGAAGACAAAAAAGCAACAATACTGTGGGACACGGACTGAAAGACACACGTACAAAGTGCTACGGCAACACTAAGAACAGTGGAGTAACAGGGTCTGAGAAAACCAACAGCTCCACCAAGACTGTGGCATCTGAAATGAATCTTAAAGGAAATTACCTCTGTTAAGGCAGAGAAAGAGCATTTTCAGAAGAACTTACTTTTCCATTCGGATGTTTATAGAGTCCGACAGAGCCGATTTCTCTGCAAAAGCTACTGGAGAACATGGTAAGGTGAAAAAGTAAGCTGTCCATAACGGACAAGCCGTACACTATGACTGCCAGTCCTGCCGCTCCCCTCTCGCAGGACTGCCAGGGCTTGCCAGGCTAAGAGGCTCAACACGTACTGACCCAGCTCTGACATGTATTGGTTCCTCTGGGAAGACATCGCAAAAACAATGATAAATAAGATACAGATGGTCTTGGAAACTTCACAAACGACAGAAAATAAAAAGGAAGTCCCTCCAAGGGAAAACAAAGTCCTATGAACCTGCCACCCTAGAAGTAACTGGCTACCTGGTCCAACTGGTCCAAAGACGACTAACCAAGGGCCTATGAGATAGCTGCATGCAACAGCTCCACGCGAAGACAGCAGCTGCTCCGGGGGGGAGGGGGGGGTTTACCACGTACAATCCCATCTTCCTCCAGCACCTTTAAATACACGATGCACACGCACGCACACACAGCCGGACACACGGGGCTATAAACACAGAGGTGAAGAGAGGGAAAAGGCAGTAAGCAAAAGCCGAGGTTTCAGGAGGCAGAGCAACACGCACCCACCAGACCCACGAGACGTTCCATGTGCGCACCCACGTCCTCAAAAGGGGAGTAATGGGAGATAAAAACTCTGCTTAACTACCATGCATCAAACTTCCTACTTGCACGTGAGATGTCCTGAGATGTCCTATGGCGAAAAAACCTTGTTTCCCATCATTCAACCTCATGTGTCCCCAAAATTATTTGGCTAAATAGAGCACTATTTTATTTTAATACAACACTTACTAACTTAACTCCACATCAGAATGACTGTTCTACAGACCATATCTCAAGAAATGAGGGATAAAAAATTACCATGATCTGGCTCTCAAGCAGATTTGGAGACTGGCATTAACAGTTTTAATTAATATGATTTTTTAAAAAACATTTTATTCATTTAATTGAGAGAGAGAGAGAGAACACAAGCAGGGGGAGCAGCAGACTCCTCACTAGGCAGGGAGTCGAATGTGGGGCTCCATCCCACGCCCTGGGATCATGACCGGAGCCAAAGGCACATGCTTAATGGACTGAGCCCCCCAGGTGCCCCATTATGATTTATTAAACACACACACACACAGGGATCCCTGGGGTGGCAGCGGTTTGGCGCCTGCCTTTGGCCCAGGGCGCGATCCTGGAGACCCGGGATTGAATCCCACGTCAGGCTCCCGGTGAATGGAGCCTGCTTCTCCCTCTGCCTGTGTCTCTGCCTCTCTCTCTCTCTCTCTGTGTGACTATCATAAATAAATAAAAAATTTAAAAAAAACAGTTTAAAAAATAATAAACACACACACAGAGTTCATCCACTATCTTTCTTTTTTTTTTTTTTTTTGGAATTCCACTATCTTTTTGATTCAAAAATGCCAAAAAAGAGAATTTAGTTAAACTGAATCAGAATTGGATGTGTCCAATCTCTGGCTGGAGCCAAGGATTCCTGGACATAAAATCCCAACAAATATAACCAAAAAATCCAAACACACAAGGAAACCAATCACTGTTATTGAGTATTAGACACTATCAAAATCAGATCTTCAGAGACTGCAAATAATGGAATTATCAAGTACAGAACACAAAGTCAGTATGTTTTACATGTTTAAAGAAATAAATGATTATATCAAGAAATAATTATAAAAAGCAGATTCTGAAAAGAACCAAATAGAAGATCTATAAAAAACACCTGTAAAAATAAATCCAAAAGGACAGTTTGACGCAGACAGAAAACCAGTGACCGGCAAGATGGATCTGAAAAGACTACCTGAAACACAGCAAAGAATGATGGAAAGTGTGAAAGAACTTCAGACATGGAAGACAGAATGAGGAGTCTACACAGACTTCATCAGAAATGTCACTGAAGGGGCACCTGGCGGGCCCAGTCAGTAAAGCAGGAGACCCCTGATCTCAGGGTTGTGAGTTCAAGCCCCACACTGGATGCAGACTTTACTTTAAAATAAAACCCATAGGGGCCTGGACGACTCAGTCGGGTAGGCGTCTGCCTTCCATCAGTCAGATCCCAGGGTCCTGGGCTCAAGCCCCGTTGACAGGGAGCCTGCTTCTTCCTCTCCCCTGTCCCTCCCCTCTATCCCCTGCTCGTGCTCTCTCTATTGCACTCCCTCAAATTAAAAAAATCTTTAAAATAAAATCTTTAAAAAATAACTAATTGAAAACAATATAGGGAATAAATGAGAGGCAACATTAAAAGACAGAATAATGGGAGCATTTGGTTAAGCATCCCTGCAGGGGAGCCCGATGCAGGCCTCGATCCCAGAACCTCGGATCACGCCCTGAGCCGAAGGTAGAACCACCCAGGTGACCCCAAAAATAAAATCTTTAAAAACAACTTAAAAAAAATTTGGTAGCATGGCAGGATACAAAATCAATGCCCAGAAATCAAAGGCATTTCTATACACTAACAATGAGACTGAAGAAAGAGAAATTAAGGAGTCAATCCCATTTACAATCGCACCCAAAAGCATAAGATACCTAGGAATAAACCTAACCAAAGAGGTAAAGGATCTATACCCTAAAAACTATAGAACACATCTGAAAGAAATTGAGGAAGACACAAAGAGATGGAAAAATATTCCATGCTCATGGATTGGCAGAATTAATATTGTAAAAATGTCAATGTTACCCAGGGCAATTTACATGTTTAATGCAATCCCTATCAAAATTCCATGGACTTTCTTCAGAGAGTTGGAACAAATTATTTTAAGATTTGTGTGGAATCAGAAAAGACCCTGAATAGCCAGGGGAATTTTAAAAAAGAAAACCATATCTGGGGGCATCACAATGCCAGATTTCAGGTTGTACTACAAAGCTGTGGTCATCAAGACAGTGTGGTACTGGCACAAAAACAGACACATAGATCAATGGAACAGAATAGAGAACCCAGAAGTGGACCCTGAAATGTATGGTCAACTAATATTCGAGAAAGGAGGAAAGACTATCCATTGGAAAAAAGACAGTCTCTTCAATAAATGGTGCTGGGAAAATTGGACATCCACATGCAGAAGAATGAAACTAGACCACTCTCTTGCACCAGACACAAAGATAAACTCAAAATGGATGAAAGATCTAAATGTGAGACAAGATTCCATCAAAATCCTAGAGGAGAACACAGGCAACACCCTTTTTGAACTTGGCCACAGTAACTTCTTGCAAGATACATCCACGAAGGCAAAAGAAAAAAAGCAAAAATGAACTATTGGGACTTCATCCAGATAAGAAGCTTTTGCACAGCAAAGGATACAGTCAACAAAACTAAAAGACAACCTACAGATGGGAGAATATATTTGCAAATGACGTATCAGATAAAGGGCTAGTTTCCAAGATCTATAAAGAACTTCTTAAACTCAACAGCAAAGAAACAAACAATCCAATCTGAAATGGGCAAAAGACATGAAGAGAAATCTCACAGAGGAAGACATGGATATGGCCAACATGCACAAGAGAAAATGCTCTGCATCACTTGCTATCAGGGAAATACAAATCAAAACCACAATGGGATACCACCTCACACCAGTAAGAATGGGGAAAATTAACAAGGCAGGAAAACACAAATGTTGGAGAGGATGTGGAGAAGGGGGAACCCTCTTACACTGTTGGTGGGAATGTGACCTGGTGCAGCCACTCTGGAAAACTGTGTGGAGGTTCCTCAAAGAGTTAAAAATAGACCTGCCCTACGACCCAGCAATTGCACTGTTGGGGATTTACCCCAAAGATTCAGATGCAATGAAACGCCGGGACACCTGCACCCCGATGTTTCTAGCAGCAATGGGCACAATAGCCAAACTGTGGAAGGAGCCTCAGTGTCCATCGAAAGATGAATGGATAAAGAAGATGTGGTTTATGTATACAATGGAATATTACTCAGCAATTAGAAACGACAAATACCCACCATTTGCTTCAACGTGGATGGAACTGGAGGGTATTATGCTGAGTGAAGTAAGTCAATCGGAGAAGGACAGTGTATGTTCTCATTCATTTGGAGAGTATAAATAACAGTGAAAGGGAATATAAGGGAAGGGAGAAGAAAAAGACTCCTAACTCGGGGAAACGAACTAGGGGTGGTGGAAAGGGAGGAGGGCGGAGGTGGGGGTGAATGGGTGACGGGCACTGAGGGGGGCACTTGACAGGATGAGCACTGGGTGTTATTCTGTATGTTGGTAAATTGAACACCAATAAAAAATTAATTTATTTAAAAAAAAAACTAAAAAAAAAAAAAAAAAGACATAATGGCTGGTTAATGCCTAAAACTCTCCAATTAGGAAAACTCCGTGGGCCTCTAGCCACATAAAATGAAACCCAGTACTCTACAATCACTTTCTCCCATTATTTTATTACTCTGACTCATTGACATTCAAAAGGTTTTGACATTTAATTTAAAAAATAAGATATAGTAAAACCATCCAGACGAGAGGGAAAGAAACAGGAGCTAAGGAATAAGGGCGGACGAAAGTTACTTTTAACAGAAACCCCAGAGAAGTTACTGTTAAGAAACCTAAAACTGATCTGCTTTTGGAGGCTAATGCAAAAAAGGCAAAATAGCATATTTCTCCTCTCATGAATATATCAGATTATCCCATATTAAATATTACCCACAAAACGTAATAACGTGGCACGTTTAATAAATACTAATCTGCAATCAAACTTGCCTGAGCAAGCTGTCGGCAGTAGGAACCCGAGGCTCCCACTTCTCTTTGCCTTCACGCTGTCCACGGCACACGGGGGACAAGAACCAGCACATGACCATGATCGCAACACAGAAGGCTGGGGGGTGCGCCAGTTGGACCCGTTCCTCGAGCCCTCCAGATTCCTTCATGTGCCATCTTCCATGAGAATCACTGATTCTCAACTCCACTGGAAAAGACACAGCAGTGCAGAGCCAGTGACCCGGGCTAGAGCCATAACCCTACCTCTTAACAGGTAGGTACCCGGAGGCAAGTTACTGACCTTCACCTGCCTCAGTTTCTTCTCTTTAAAATATGAATACTCCTTGGGTCGCCTGGGTAGCTCAGGGGTGGAGCGTCTGCCTTCAGCTCAGGGCGTGACCCCGGGGTCCCAGGATCGAGTCCTGCATCGGGCTCCCCAAAGGGAGCCTGCTTCTCCCTCTGCCGGTGTCTCTGCCTCTCTCTCTCAGGAATAAATGAATATAATCTTAAAAAATAAAATATGAATACTCCTTGTATAATAGTGATAATTAAGTGAGGTATATTTAAAGTGCTTAATAAAAAAAAAATAAAAATAAAATAAAGTGCTTAATAAAATAGTTGATACTTCATATGGTTTAAAAAGCAGCTGAAATCAAGGACCTTTCTGAGCTGCTCTAAGAATAAATGATTTTAAAAATGATTAAAGAACTTTCACACTTATTTCATCCAATCTCATTTCACAAACGAGAAAATGGAGGTTACAGAGAGGTTAACTTAGTTTTCAGACTGATTTCCTGAATTTCTTTTGAAGAACTGAATTCTTATCCTTGATACCCATAAACTTTAGTACTCTGTATTTCTATCCAGGAAGGCAAGTTTCTCCTATTATCATTGTTTTAACTTTTTTTTTTTTTTAATAAACGACTTGGATTCTATTGCATGAAAGGACTACAGACCCACGTGTTAACCAAGCAGAACATAGGTCTGTGTGTGTGTGTGTGTGTGTGTGTTTTTTGTCCCACTACCTGCACTGAAGACCCGGACACCTCGCCGCCGTGGCACTTTGGGGATACTGCCCCAGACGAAGACAACTGTGGACTTGCCAAGACATACTCTGAATTTCTTTTTCACCCTGAATTATCTTCAGCTGTTGAAACCTTACCTCTAGACCAATCTCCAGACTCTCCTTCCCTCTGAAAGCTGTGCCAATCTACCGATTCTCCTGTTTCTCCTTCAAGCAGCCTCTTGCACACCTATCATACTTACTCTTACATTGTGCTCCTTTTCGAAGCTAAGTTTGGAGCCGGAGTTCTTTAATCAAAAGTATGTCTTTCTCACTTTAACATCTCTTGGGGCAGCATTTCACTGTGTAACGAGCTCGCCCGTCGGCCAGAACCATCCGTTGGGTGGGATGGCTCAGAGCCATGATGCCAGCAGGAAAGCTGGCAGCTCCAGCCCTAGAATCCAAGCCTCCGGCCGAGCGTCTTACGCAACGTCCTGGACCCAGCTCTGGACTGCCACCCATAGATATTCAGGGAACTAACCCGGACGCACGCTGCCAACTACATTCTGAGGGAAGAGCAGCCACAGACCTACATTTCATCTTCACAATTCTACATTGTGCTTACACTCTTCCTTAGTAATTTGAGCATTTCCAAATACTGGTTGAGAACTAGAGGAACGACAGAAACAGAAAGGCGAATCCGCCTGTTTCTCTTAAGGGCAGGCCCGCGAGTGCTCACCTGCATTCAGAAGGGGACCGTGGGCTTCCGGACACGCGTTCCATCCCTTCACTAAGACCCTTGGCTTTGTATCCCTTCTTCCACCAGGATCTTTCCAGACTACAATCTGTGTCAACTGCAACTCTAATAATGTAGCAGCAAGTTAATTAAACAAATCCATACAACTGTTACCAAAACTTGCCAGGTACACCTCAAAAAGAACTCTTCCTTTCTGTATTAAATGCCAACGAGCTTTACGATCTCCTTCCCTGTCTGCCTCTCCCTAACCCCACTTATAGCACAGACCAGCAATATAAAAAAATCAGGGCACTGAAAAATTGACCATGGACCATTCAAAAAAAAAAAAAAAAAAGCCCTTTGGTTTACCTTCCAGGTATCAGGGTTGTTTTTTTTTTCTTCTTCTTCTTTAAAACACTGAATATGTGAGAGATATCCAAAAGAGAGGGAAAAAAAGACAATTTTGATGGGTTTAAAATATATTCTTCAAGAGCTACAAGACTAACTTCTGGGGACTTTAAAAGAACAAAACAAAACAATCTCGGCAGACCCAGCCGAAGAAAGGCAGACGGCAATCTGAGAAGCTGAGCAAAGTCCCCAGGGCCGGCGCTGTTATTTGTGGCATTCACTTCTGAGGCCAAAACATGACATTTTTGGAGGCCTCTCAACTTGGAGGAATTTGTGCAACTGCTTACCCGGCAGATTGCAGTGGCCGCCACACACCACCGGCGTTTCATAAAGCACCATCACTGTCTCCGTGTAGGCCCCTCCACACTGTAGTCATTGTGCGCCGAGGACGTGGTGCTGGGAAGCGCACAATGCCATCCATACATACAGCCCTCCAGCTCTGTATCTTGCACTAGCTCTAAACTACACTATGCAAATGTAAAAGGCCAAGGAAAGAAAGGTATGCAAAGAGCACACACAACAACTGGCACATTGTCATGCGGGTAGAGGAAATCAAAGCCACACAGAATAGGAAAGACAGTATCCCAAATAGTCCAAGGCCATCATTTACCAGATCATTCTTTTCCTAACCAGTCTGAGCGAGTGGTCTGGTCGGCACACCTCTGTTTCAAAACTCGTTCAGACCCCAACAAAAAGACACCGTATCCAATTATCCTGTGTGTGTTGAAGATTTAACTCCAGAAATAACGGAGTCGTTCATAGTCAACAAAGATTTTTAAGTTTCCCTGATAATTAATACAAATTAAGTTCAAAAAAGTTTTTCCAACTACCAAGGATGCGTATATATAGGATATATGCATGTGTACAAAAATGTACACGAGTATACACACATATGTATCTTATTTTGAATAGAATTAAAAAGTTTCCAAGCTTTTTCATTACTAATCAGAACTGCATGTGTGTACATCCACATACATGTATATGCATCATCAAGATTATGTAGCACGGACATCTCTAATAAAGTCACTGTTAACGTATAAGAAGTTTTTCTCGTACAGTGTTCCTTCAAGACTAGGCTACGAAATGGAAGAAGGAACCTCTCACAGGTCTTTACAAGATCTCTATTTCTTTTCCATTACACAGGATTTGGGGGGTCAGGGTAAACATGGAGCAAATCCTACATTCCTTATGTTGTGGATGTGGACAACATAAAATGTAAAATGTAGTTTTAGGTGTGAAGAATAAAAAGGGGAGTCTCTATGCTTCTAGCTATGCCAGGGTTTCCTTTAGAATTACTGCAGGATGTAGTTACTGGAGGGTACTGCGCCGTCTATTCTGATCTAGGGTTTGGTTTGGCTTTTGTAGCAGCCTTTTAAATTTTTTTTTTTTTTTTTGAAAGACAGCACACGTGCACGTTTTAGAATTCTTAACTGAGCACACGATTCATCTCGTAAGCAACCAGGTAAGTTTAGATGACAAACCAAATAGAAAAATAGGTTTTCATCTGTGGATGAAAACAGCAACTTTGTGGAAAGTTTTGGAAACTTTGTGGAAAACAGCAACTCTGACAGCAAAATCCTGCGACCGGTATCACAAATAAACAAAACAAAGTATCAACCACAAACCTGAGTCTGTGGATGTGGATGTGGATGTGGCCTTTTTTTCCTCCCAAAGCAAATAAATGCTTATTTTTCAGCCTTAAAAGACAAAACACTGAGTCTTTAATCCTGCATCCACAATAACATTCTCTAAGGTGGATGCAGTTTCTATTTCCAGCAACCCAGAGGTTTTCATCAGCTTTCAGGACCCAGGAATCTGCTCAGGGACCAGAGGGCAGGCCCTCAGGGGATCCAAGCCCTGACCTGAGGATGCCCAAACCTCACAAAAGCCCCAGAGCCATGGATCTCGAAGCTTGTTACACAAACTCTATTTGTTGATGACATGTAAGCATCTGCACACAAATTTCATACAACGGATTATACTTATTTTTTTGGCTTTAACTAAGTGAAATAAGCGGTCAGTTCTAACGTGTGTCGATTACTCAGCTGTTCATAAAACGTGGTCCCTTAAATGCCTTCCTTCCGTAATAGAAGTTTAAGGAACTGGTGCCGTAGCGTATGGGGAAGAATCATCTCAATCTCCATTTGCTCCAAAGAGCCTGCAATTTCTCATGTGCAAAATCCAACCGTGTTTCTATTCCTAGAGTTCTAGTTTATTTTTGCGGTAAAGGATTTCATCTTTGATCTCTCTTTTGAATCCAACTGGTTATGGACCATGTGTCTTCTGACTCCCCAATAAAAAGTCCTTGGACACTAGACACTGGCCTATTCAAAACTTCGAGATAAAATGTATTGTTTTTAAACCTTGTGATTTTTTTTTCTTACTTGTAGAAGTACTAAAATTTAGAGACTAAGAAGTTCTTTAAATTACAAAGTCACGGTGAATACATAAGTGGTATATGTTTACATTATGAGCCTTCCAAGTCCCAAAGTGATTGATGAAATATAGAAACACTATCAGGAGGGACGCCCAGGCGGCTCAGTGATTGAGTATCTGCCTCCAGCTCAAGTCATGACCCTGGGGTCCCCAGATCGAGTCCCACATCGGGCTCCCTGCATGGAGCCTGCTTCTCCCTCTGCCTGTGTCTCTGCCTCTCTGTGTCTTTCATGAATAAGCAAATAAAGTCTTTTTCAAAAAAGTATTTAAAAAATAAAATCTTTATATAAGGCATGGGATTTTATTTTTCACCAAAAATCCAAGAAAAATAGTACGATCCTGAAAAAACATCATCGGGATTTTAAAACATAACAATGGAAGCTCATGCTTCTCAAGCCCTGACTATATACAGAGCGTTGCTCAAAGCAAATTCTCACCAGACAAATTCAGCCACAGACCAGTGAGGAAAAGACTTGAGTAGAGACCCAGACACTTAAGACCTCCTGCGTGTCAATGGAGAGTCTCTACTCCACTCACTTTCTACCACTGGACGAAAACACCTCACCAGCCCGAACGATATTTCAACAAGGAGCTCATCTAGGAAATCCCCCTGCGCCTGGGGAACAGGTGCTCTGCAGGGACTGCCTGGCAGACAGGAGGTTCGGCCTTTCCATGCAGTTGGCTCTGGCTGCACAGATTTCAGCTGGCATCATGGGGCACCCAGGGGGGCTCAGCGGTGGAGCGTCTGCCTTTGGCTCAGGGCGTGACCCCGAGGTCCCGGGATCAAGTCCCGCATCGGGCTCCCTGCATGGAGCCTGCTTCTCCCTCTGCCTGTGTCTCTGTCTCTCTCTGTGTGTCTCTCATGAATAAATAAAATCTTTAAAAAAAAAAAAAAAAAAAAAGCCTGGCACCAAAACCACTGAATCAGCATCTTCAAGGTGATACCTGGGCATCTGTACTTTTGTATTAGATTTTAATCCTTACAACAGTTTTAGGTTCACAAGAATTGAGAAGGTAGAGATTTCCTGTACGTCCTCCAGCCCCACACATGTGCAGCCTCTCCATTATCCACATCCCCCCAGCAGACTTGTTACAGCGGATGAACCTCACTGACACACACTCATTATTACCCAAGGCCCCAGTTAACTGTGGGGCTCAGTCTCGGAGTTGTGCATTCTGTGGGTTTGGACGAATGTATCATGACGTGCATCTGCCATTACGGTACCATCCAGAGTAACTTCATTGCCCTAAAACTCCTCTGGGCTCCTCCACTTGCAGAAACCTCAACCAAGGATTCCGACCGACTAGGAGACAAGCTGATACAAAGGTCAGCAAGCACATCCCCCACCCAGAGTGAGACTTCGGGGCTTACGCCCCAAGTGCGGGAGCTTTCAATCTAACCCAACATCCAGGGCACCATACTCCCCCCTCCCTCCCTTTCAAAGGCTTAAACACAGAAGCCAGGGCCCTGGCTTAATACAGCAGTTGTTCAAGTTTTCACTTCAAACCACTTAAAAAAGGACTGGTTCACAGGGCGTGGTAATGTAAAATTTCCCCGACAATCTTCAATGACAACTATAGCTGAAACTACCTCTGAAACAAAAAAAGATCATCAGGTGGAAAAACACAAGACACTCATCTGACCCTAGATCTTATTACGTAGATCTCACCTCATCACCAGCCAGGCCCACTGAAACTGTCCTTACACCTCCCCAAGGGTTTTGTTTTTTGTTTTGTTTTTAACAACAGACCAAAGTGCAAGTCAAGTTGCAATGCAAAATAATCTCCATCACTTAAATATTTACTTTATGGCAGCTATGAAACAGGGAAACGGGATCTGATGCAAAAAGAGAGGTCCTGAGTTTCTTAGCAACAAAGATCTCCTGTATTTCTGATTCTTGAATTCAGTGGCAACTTCTGGGCAATGTGAGAAATATAAAAATACATTTAATTTTGAGATAGCACGGTTTTTAAACATTGATCTGAGGCAACAGTGTTTCCATTCAGCTTGACATTTTTTTTCCTATTAAAAGTTGTTCATTCCTGATGGGTGACTTAACAAACTCAAGTAAAACCCAAAGAGACAGTAACAAGATCTTTTTGTTCCTGTGGGGGGTGAGGGGGAGGGGCGCTGGGTGAGTCCCCAAGACTGCAGACTTCCCTGCACGGACATCGAGTCAACCTCGTAGGATCCCAGAGAAACCCAGGGATTTGGCAGCAAGAGAGGGGGCGTCTGGGGGAACGCGCCCGGAGCACGCCTCCCCAAAAGGCTACCTTCGCCCCAGCGCGCCCCCCTGGCCTGAGACGCGCAGACCAGCCTTCTGCCCCCAGCGCACGCTGCCTGATGCCTTCCCAGGCCTTGGCTTCCCCGGTGAAATCTCACCACTTAGGATTCCTTGGAGGGAAGAGGCTTCCTTTAAAATGCAAATCTCTCTTAGAAGGCAGTACAGGTGATCAATCATTCACACATTGAAGTCCTTTGCTCAAATCACTGATCCCCTCACTGATCCCCTCATGACTGGGCTGAGAAACCTGCTACATTTGAGGAATTAGAAATTTAGATTCTAGAAGGAGAAAAAGTAGGCAGGAAGCATATAACGTTGTTTCGGTATTTACTACAAAAGCGTAACAGCATCATGGAGGTAGGAACAAGAAGGTCTAAGGGAGAAAAGCACCAAGAAATAGAAAAATAATCGGGGGGGGGGGTCGGGGGGAGTGGCGGTATTTAAAATTTCGGCCCAAGGGGCACCTGGATGGCTCAGTCGGTTAGGTGTCTGCCTTCGGCTCGGCCCACTGGTAGGTCCCAGGGCCCTGGGATCAGTGGCCCCACACCGGGCTCCCTCCCCCACGTAGGATGCTGCTTCTCCCTCTCCCTCTGCCTCTCCCTGCTGCTCCCCTGCTTCTGCTCTGCCAAATAAATAAAATCTAAAAAAAACCCTAAAATTTTGGCCTAAGAAAGTGAGGTAAAAATTCTGCCTTTACCAACCCGCTCCAAGATTTAGCACCCAGAATTCAGTTCAAAAGCCTGAGGTATGGATTTTGAGAAATCGACCTGGAAATCTAATCATTTGTGCACTGTCTCTATGGGAAAGCCTACTTTCCAAATAAATCATTTGCTCATGTATGGAATGTGCGGACAACCTGTTCATACACTGAAACTCTCCGTAGGGGCCTCTCCACGCGATGTATTCAAACACCAGATGGTCAGCCCCACGCCATCCTGTATCATTTCTTCCCTAACGTGCAAAGTGAAGTGTGGCATCTCATTGAAATTCAGAATTTTTTTCCAAAGGAAGTAATATTTCTACCTGTTCAGGTCAATCATTCTCCTTCCCAACGTGAACTCCCCTCCTGAGTAGATCAGGAAAATAACACACCCAGCTAGAAATACTGAACCCATGGTAGAGCTTCCAACAGAACTTAGAGACAGTTTGACATTTGCTGGAAAACCTAAGAAAAATCAAGAGACCCAGAAATGTGTGCCTAAAATGTTAGGGAGTGAGGAGGGGGGGATGAGGGCGGCGGGGTGGGGGGGGAGCAGAGAGAAAGAGGGGAAAATGTATGTGTTTAGTAACACAGTGTACAGACCCAAACGGGCTTCTTAGAGGAGGAGAGGGAATAACAAAAAGAATGTATCTGTACCACTTGGAAGGAGGACACCTGCCCTAAAAGCACAATTATTCTTGACCTTGACAGATGTACACACCCTCCAACGGTGGCCCTGGATCAAGGGACAGTGAGCTAAAGCCCATTGACAGACCACCCCTTGCCCTGAGTTGCACCAAGAGGTCTCAGGATTATCTCCTGGCATCATTCAAGGCCTTTATCATGAAGAAAAGAATCAGCTGCGCAACCACCATGCTTGGCAGTTATGTCCCCGTGAAAATCCCTGCCATTCTACTCACTCTGCTCACAGGCCTGATGAGCAAGGGCCAGTATCCCCTCCCCGACGGACCGGGGTGCAGTGAATGAAGAACTAACGTACGCATGCGTGCCCAACACCACGCTCTCCCTCATCCTACGTTGCTGAAGCCCCGAGCTCCGTCAGCACGTGAGCTGACCCTGCGAACCTCATAGCATCACCTCTGCGACACTGTGAGACCTCAGCGGGGCAGATGTGA
This sequence comes from Vulpes lagopus, assembly GCF_018345385.1. Classification (NCBI taxonomy): domain Eukaryota; kingdom Metazoa; phylum Chordata; class Mammalia; order Carnivora; family Canidae; genus Vulpes; species Vulpes lagopus. The sequence continues at coordinate 126,503,520 of NC_054825.1, forward strand.
CTGCTTCTTCTGACACAGACTGCATGACGCAACCAGATTTCAAGATGCTGAAATGAAGCGAACCTTCAACTGAAGCCTATTTAAGAACTACTCTACCAGTGGGAGCTTTACAACAGCTCACCCTACCTCCATCAATTTCTGTGGGGAAAAGGAGAATATTCCACAAATTAAAAAGCTTCAGGGCGCCTGGGCAGCTCAGCGGGTGAAGGTCTGCCTGCGGCTCAGGTCATGATCCCGGGGTGCTGGGATCACGCCCCACTAGGTTCCCTGTGCCACAGGGAGCCTGCCTCTCCCTTTCCTTGTGCACACTCGCACTCTGGCAAATACATAAAATCTTTTTTTTTAGAGAAGAAAAAGCTTTATAGAGGGGCAGCTGGGTGGCTCAGTTAAGTGTCTGACTCTTGATATCGGCTCAGGTCGTGATCTCATGACCTCGGGCTCCTCACTCGGCAGGGATTCCTCTCTCACTCTCCCTTTGCTCCTCTTTCCCCCTCTCTAAAATCAATCCATCTCAGGGCAGGGGAGAAAGCTTCATGGAAATGTCAACATTGGATCCTTCCCCAAATCACCACATCCAGAACAGTCTTACTAGAAGGGCGTCTGAAGTCCAGCCTGAACCCGGGGGGAGGCCTTCACCTCCGCCTCTGCCCCACGAGTTCTGACCAGAGAGCAGAGGGGAAAGACTCTTCCTTAACAGGATCACGGACGCTTGGTCCAGAAACATTCGGTGAACAAAACCACACGCTTTATGTAGCAGATAATGACCCAAATCAACTAAGAAGTGAACTACACTTATTAGTCACAAAAACCAGTAAAATGTATTTGCACTAGAATAGCCTTTCCATCCTTTCATTCCCTATGACCCACCTTCATTCTGCCAAATTAAACACACAAGCAGAATAAAATGATTATCCAGACACCTGCAGGAAATAATGAGACAAGAAAATAAACAAAAGGCATCTGCAGGAAAATGAACAAAATACCAAAACAGATGCTACTAAAGCTACCACAACAACGTATGAAAGGGCTTTTTATAGCGAGGTAACCTGAAAGCCTGCTGACAGCTATGGTATGTGCTACACGGAGAGGAGGGCCTGGCTCACTTCGTCCTAGAGATAAAACGTGTTCAGTGCTCAAATTCCCCTAAGGAGACGGTGAACTGCCAATTCAAGACAGCAGGCTCAGCACAACGCATTTACTTCCGCACCGATGAGAGCTTAGAACAGAAAATGATGTCACACGCGTGTAGACGAGAACAGAGGCACAAGCACACCATCCTTCTCCCCCACCCAGACACAAGGTGGAACAAGAGAACAGAGTATGTGCCGACGAAATTTTGGAAAGTAGATCGATAAAGGTTGGGAGGTCGAGTCCATGCATTTAGGTATCGCGTTTTCTTTGTAATCTCCTGTGGGTGGGAGCCCCTCTACCATGATGTTTGGCAGGAGTGACCCGCGTGATGCGGTGGCTTCGTAAACTGGGAGGATTTCTACAAAGCCAAGCCAAGAAGAGCTTGGGTCAAACCTAGCAACACTGGCTTGCTCCTAACAAAGGTTCACTCTCAAGCCAACCTTGACCAAGGAGGAAGCAGGCGTTACAATCTATTCTTATAACCCCGTATTTCTGCATGGCTATTACTACTGAATGATTTTTAAATAAAAAAAAAAAATGTAATGGGCTAGGAGCTGCTCAGTTTTCCTAAATACCTCATTCTTCAAAATCTAGGAGTTCCTTCCTCCCCCGTGAGGAGTTGCCAATTCCAGCCGATGACAACATGGTACCTCCGCGTTATTATCTAACCCATAAACATGACAATAATTACATTCGTATCATACTCCTGGCTTCATTTGTAGAGTTTATTCTTGAATGTAAAATTCATAAGCAGCTTGAGAGGAAAAATACTTAGATTTTTATCTTCTCAGCAAAAGTAGGAAACAAATCAATATTTGGGCATAAAAATTATTTCCGAACACACAAGATATGTTTAAATGAATAGGATTCTAAGACCAAATTTGTAAAATACCGTGGAAATATGATTTAACTTCCTATTTTCTTAAAAATTACATGCCATCACTAGGGGACATCAGCAACCCAGTCAACCAATTCCTAAGAAATGAAAATATATTTTCTTTTATCTAACTTTTCCTATTATTTAGTGTGAAGAGCAAGACTTGGCATAAATCTATGAAAAAGTATAATCTCTTTAAAAGTGACTAAACCTGTTACATAAATAGAGGCTGGTATCAAACTTCTAGCCAGATGAACAGCCCCAGATTTTTTTTTAAAGTATCATCTTTTAAATGTTGCTAAGTACCATTTTCCATTAGGATTTATTTCAAAAACCAGAAGCAGTAACTTCCATAGGCCAGCACATTTTCTGCAAACTATTTGCTTAGGATGAATCTTGACATTTGATTCATACAGGCTTTCTGTGGCAAAGAATAGCTTAGCAGAGCATTCTTACTGGCTTCGCTTTAAATTGCTGCTGACAGAAATATGAAAAGAGATCGATATAACCAACGGATCATAAGCGTTGGGTTAATTCTCCTCTCTACGTAAACGACTAGGGGATGCACAAAATCAGACTCAACCCTAAACAGGTTAAAACGCCATATTCCACAATGAATATGGGACTCAACCCTAAACAGGTTAAAACGCCATTCCACAAATGAAACGCAGTTTTGAGATGCGGTTAGTAAAATGGAGCTTTTGTCTGCAGGGGCCTCTGCGGAATAGAAGAGTTCAGCAAAAACGCTGGCGGTAATACTCCTATCTTTTCTACCAGCGTCCTTGTCCAACTCCATTGCGGAACGTAATGAACCGAATCATAGAAACAGCGACCCGACAAAGGCTTTATCAACATCTGAGCCATTCAGCCACCCTGCGTGAAGAGATTGATGTTTTAGTCATCTGGGGCTTTCTATGCACATTGGCGAAAACAGACTGCATTTCTTCATTTGATGAATCCTGCCAAGGAGCTGCGAGCTGCACACTGGGGCGGGGGGGGGGGGCAGGGGGGCAGCCGGAGCGAGAGAGAACCCCAAGCGGCCTCCCACCCAGCCCGGAGCTCCCTGCGCGGCCTGCTTGCAGGACCTCGGCATCACGACCGGAGCCAAAATCGAGGCGGACACCGACGACTGGGCCTCCCAGGGGCCCCAAGGAGCTACAAAGCTTCAATGCCCAGACGCTGTAGTGACTGCGGAGAATGTACCAGAACGAATTTTAAAGTGCAAACCTGATCCTGAAAATGACCTTCCCTGCCACTTCTCCTCTTCCTCAACCTTCCAATCATGTTCGCGCCAAACCAAAAAAAAAAATAATTCGAAGACCCAGTGTCCGTTCACCACCCTCAGGTTAGAGTGGACACTTACTATGCGGTATTCAGTGGGAAATGGCCAATCGCTGTGCCCGCAGCTGTGTGGACAGGCCAGGAAGTGACGGTGCTTGCCTTCAAAGTTACGTCAGGATGGTTCCTCACAGGGGGCGTCACCTTCAAGTGTCGCATTTAATGCAAAATCCCCAGATTAGGACACCAAAGTGAGGCAGACAGAAAGGATAAAGCATGTGGGAGCATTCCTGATGGCCTAGAAACGAAAACCAGATCCTTCCTTAGTGTGCCCAAGGGGAGAGCGGCGGGAGACCAGGGACCAGGTATGAATCAGTCCCTCCAAGCCCAGTCCACACTAGCAGCAAGCCACCTTCCGCGGCCGCGTCCTTACGAGCAAGATGAGCAAGACGCTCAGGCTGGGAAGCCAATGGCCCCCTCCAGGCCATGCTCCAGGGCCAGGGCCACATCGCGGCGGCTTCTGCGTGGCTCTCTCCCAGCGATCTCACAGCCTTCTCTAGGAATTTGTTTTCATTCATTTAAGCCCCTGAAATGTTTCTACGAGAACTTAGCCTGCTGTTCCTAAGTATGTAGAGAGCAGGGCAGTGGTCGGCAGAAGCAGCAATGGGGGAGTGGAGGTATAAGGGGGGGTACACATATTTATACACGCACCCAAATCTTCTGATCAGAAGGTGGAAAGAAGAATTAGGAACAGAAATAAGCAAGTGCAATCATTTGGCTTAGACAGGAAGGACGGAGATTTCATACATATCCAAGAAAGTAGAAAAGAATAAACCAACAAGCACTTTCTACAAGTAGGGTACAGAGTCCTGGGCTAATGCCCCACGGGGAGAGAGAAGAAAGTTCCTTTCCTCAAGGATTTAACAATCCAGGTGAGGAAACAATAGGAAAAAAAAACAATATGAGAAAGAGATTACCAGGTTTTCAACACAATACACGTGACTCCTCCAGGAGCCAGAGTGTGACGAACTGCCCGATCAATGGTGCGAACAAGTTCAGAGTAAGGAAAGGCTGGACGTTAAATGACCGGGAGGACTCGTGTGGCTGAGCAGGAAATCAAAATGCAGGGACCGTCTGATCGGAAACTTGAAGAAAAGGTCCTCGAGGATGTGCCTGATTAGACCTTGTAGGCTGGCAGGGGGAATCCGACGATCCCCCCGTGACGGGGGTCACAAGCTCGTCTGTGGCCATTCCTGAGGGAGCCCTGAACTCCCAGCTCGGGGGGGGGGGGGGGACCTGAGGGATAGGCCCCGCTCTGCCCTGCGCCCCCCCCCACTTGCTGCTGTTCCTCAAGCCCCTCACCTGCCACAGCAGCCTCCCCCCACTTAGTAAATACAGGTGAGTGAACAGAATGACCAACTTAAGTTTTTTAAGCTAAAAGGACCGTTGGACAGACAGCAGAGACATTTCACCTGGACCTATACTGTTAGGATTTTCTATTGCCCATAATATACGCTGATTAAAATTGTTCCAAGCTCCTAATCCATATCTGGTTTTGGTGTTTTTTAAGATGTTATTTATTTATTCATGAGACACAGAGAGAGAGAGAAAGAGAGAGAGAGAGGCAGAGACACAGGCAGAGGGAGAAGCAGGCTCCTTGCAGGGAGCCTGACGCGGGACTCGATCCCAGGACCCCGGGGGTCCTGCCCTGGGCCGAAGGCAGATGCTCCACCGCTGAGCCACCTGGGCGTCCCGCGAACCCACACTTGTTTAAATCTAACACCATTCCGTGGGTGTAGAGAGTGCCACCACTTGTAGACCCTCCACAAGTACCGAGATAGTTAGAACTCTTTAACCAACAATCTTAGTAAGGGTCAGGGCCAGAGGGCTGGAGGAACCGCTGTGGAGAGTGAACGCGGAACAAGCCATCACGTAAATGAATAAAACACACTCAAAAGCAATGATATCAAGTTGGGCTCCTGAGACCGTGGCCTGCACAAGCAAAGGCGACCTTGCCACACTCTGCTTTCTGATAAACACTTTTATCATCAGAGCACTTACGGAGGAGCCCACATTCTGATCGCCTTATTCATGGCACTAAGGGGAAAACGGTACTGGCATTCCTGCGTGGGCGGGAACAATGCGCTCGATTCTCAGACTAAAACCAACACGTGGGAACAGCTCTCGGATGCCAGAGGAATACACATTCGCTTTTGCTCCCAAAGTCTTGCGGGAACTTTCACATTTATTTTCAGACTTAAAAAATAGACAGACTTATCAGCTGTAGTAAAACCAGCTCAATCATAGAAACAGAGGAAGCAAGTATTTTCATTCTCACTTTGCAATCTGAGAATAGAAAAGAGGAAGTGACTGGCCGAAGACATCCAGGGAGCCAAAAGAAACGGAAACTTAGGTCCCCTGACTTTATATCCACAGCTTCAACTAAATCTTAGTCTATTTTTTCCTGAGAGGAAAGAGCCCCGCTGTTTTAACACACTGACTATAGAAATGATCAGCAGCCGCATCACCAGAATCCTACAGCTGAGTCTCTGGAACACGCATGCAGAGCCCAGGAGACTCCCTAAAATTCCTTCCGTTCAAATTCTGGTGCTAAACGAGTTGTGCATACCATTAAATATCCCAGTAAGATAAAAACAGATGTATCAAAAACTAGGAGTTATAGTTTCTTCGGTAAAAAAATATAATCTTCAAAGTTCTCAAAAAAAATATTTGAGATTTCCTTTCATTACCAATAGAGGACAAATTAGCATAAAATGTAAATTTTAATTTTAACTAAATACAATGAAAAAATACTTCACATAAAGATTTGGAACAAATGCACACAGACTAAGCCTTGGGTCAAAATCAACGCATGGCTTAGCAATAAGCCTATTGTTACCTAAGCCAAAAATAACACTCATTACACTCAAGCCACTTCCATACTGTTTTTTCACTTAACCATAATCATTCTCTTAAAATGCCCTCTTATCCAATACTTATGCTCCCAAACATTGTGTCTGAGGCATTTTTGCCAACTTATTAACAACACATACTCTTACCTCAAAAGAATGCAGACCCTAAAGATAACAATTAGTGTTTGAAAACAGAGCTGCCTCAGTTCCCTGAGCAATGGTATCCACTTAATCCCTAAGGTTCAAGAAAGAATAGTCTCAAATGGCCCAGAGGAGAAAAAAATGTGGAAAGGAGAAGCCTAAAGTGAACAGAACAAGGGCTATAGGGATACAGATGGACGTATGGAGATCCAGCTACCTATTTTAAGAAAGTCGCTGGAGATACAGATGATGCTAGGACAAATAATAATCTCCCCAAGAACTACCTTCAGGAAAAGCTATTTAGTTAATACACTACCATTTGCATGAAATGGCTTAAAAGGGGTGCCTTTGTAGCCCAAAGGTTCTGACAGGTTAACAAAAACAGGAAACTGCTTCTAATCACACTGACAAGATCATCTCTCTAAAGACCATTAATGTGGATCTTAAATGTAGTGAATAAACAAGTTCCCCCTTAAATTACTGCAGCCACGCAGCTACTTACTGGGTTCTAAAATCTAAACAGTATTCTTCACCGGGCTGGATCCTCCATCCCGATGACTTTGCAACCTCCTCGATTTCTCCCCCAGAAAATTCTGCTCTACAGACCAGTTTTAATCCTCTCATCCTGGCTTTTGAACGCCTTCTAGAACGTCATCTGACTCTATAAGGTCTAAGTTAGGTCATTCCAACTCCTCGAGACTCCTCGACAGACCATGCTTCCCTCCCCTGTTGAAGGTGCCCTAAAAGTGAAGACAATCAGGCCCTCTTCGGTGGGGATGCTATAGCCTATAGGTCTAGATGAAAATTAGACACGTTTACATATAAAAAGAAACCATAACGACAGGCATCTAAAAAGTCACGGTAGACATAATCTTTAATGACTGCAGACAGTTGGGAACAAATCTAATCTCCCAAACCAAATAAAGTGAAAGTATTTATTTCCCACATTGTATTCATCTTCCTTGAGTGCTTGCAAGTTCATCAACAGCTACGGTTTCCCACAGCATACTTCCCCAAGTAGTCCTTAGACACCCATTTCCGGTGTGGAGCTGCAGAACCACAGATAAGCAGCATCAGCACATCACCCAATCTGTCTGAGGTCAGCGCTGGGACGGGAAACACGAGAGCATTCACACCACGTGACGACTGTCCTCTGGGCTCCACTGGTGAACGGAAAACAGCAGCAGGCCTGATGCATAACAGCCCCATCCTGATGATACTAAGCAAGCAACCAGGGAACCAAAACGGGAAGAAAAACCGGATAAAAGAGGAAATACAGCCTATAACATGTGTGTTGTTAGAACAGCTACCATGACACTGAGGAGTTACAGCCTATGGTCAGACATAAAGTCGCTGCTTAGAATCCTAATGAATCAGGTACATAAAATCTGCTGGGATCACATCACCAAAGCCTACTCACATTGCGTTTTGCTTTGTGCTTGAAAGAAAAAAGATTACTCAACACCTACATGCTACACACTTATTTCAAATTTATGATCCTCAGAAGTTCATTTTCAATGATATATTAAGTAACATTTATCAACTAAATAGACAATCTGTACATTAAAAGACTCCCATGTTTTTTAAAAAAGATTTCATTTATTTAAAGGGAAAGACAGGGATCCCTGGGTGGCGCAGCGGTTTGGCGCCTGCCTTTGGCCCAGGGCGCGATCCTGGAGACCCGGGATCGAATCCCACATCGGGCTCCCAGTGCATGGAGCCTGCTTCTCCCTCTGCCTGTGTCTCTGCCTCTCTCTCTCTCTCTCTGACTATCATAAATAAATAAAAAATTAAAAATAAATAAATAAATAAATAAATAAAGGGAAAGACAAAGAGAGTGAGCGCAAGAGCAGGGACCCCAGTGAACACGGGGCTGGGATCACGACCTGAGCCAGAAGCAGATGCTTAACCCACTGAGCTACCCAGGCGCCCCAAGACCCCCACACTTTTGGAACCAATTTCAGTCTCAGTGAATTTAATGTTCATTAATTGCAAACTTTGCTGTGTTTAACTCTGCACTCTTTCCCAACTCTGCTTCAAGCACCCTAACAACTTCATTCCTCATGAGCAGCAAAGTCCTAGAAGAGGGAACAGTCACACAGAGAAGAATGTTATTTTGTACCATTTCAAAATGAGATCTGAACCCCTAATAAATGAGTGCTAAACAGAGGAAAAAGGGGGGGGGGCACAGTGATTAATATTAGATTTTATCAACTCTGTCTATCAAACACTTAAATATTCCTAAAAAGAATAACAATAAAGAAAAATACCAGACCACCTAACATCAGATGGCAGAAATGGCCACACATCAGTGATCATTTAAATAGCTGGCCCGAACTCGCCAGTTCAGACTGAATTCTCAAACAGGATTAAAAAACACGCCTCTCCTCAAAGATACAAGGGCATAATGTCTAAAACCAAAGAAAGGAAAAAGTCCAGGCAAATCCTAACCAAAATAAAGCCAGTCTGTTATATTAATGTCAAAATAAATCTAAAGGTACTAAATGATGGTAAAAAGGAGAAAATTTTGCACCAATCTAGCCTCTAATTTTATAAAGCATAAACTTATAGAAATATGAAATTATCACATCAATAATTATAGAGAATTCAACACACCTCTCATTAGTTGATAAGCTAAGCAGTTAAACAGTTAATAAACAACATGAACCACATAATTAATAAGACTAATGAAGAGGACAGATCTGAAAACCAGGCCAAACTAATAAAACAGAAGATCTGAACACATGAAAAATGCCCTCTTCCCCCAAGACATGCACACATATATTCACACATACTTTGGAAATTTAAAAATTTAAAAATTTAGAAAAATGTCAGTGGTCAAAAACGACCCATAAGAGGATGCAAAAACATAAAGAACTGAATGGCAATGAAGAGCCCTATGTTCAAAACTTGTGCTCGCAACGAGATACTTGACGGAAAAACCAGAGTCATGAAAGCATGTGTATATTTAATATTCAACTCAAGAAATTAGAAAAACAAGGTAATCCAAAGGAAAAAATAAAGAGCAAAAGGGGGGAAATTCAACAAATTAGAAAAGAAAAACCAAATGACAAAACCAAGTTGTTTCTTCAGAAAAAAAATAATTAAAGTGGTAACTCTAGGAAGAATGATCTGCAGGGTGGGGGATGGGGAAGACAAATAACACTAGAAAAAAAATGGATAAAAATTGAATGCAGGGCAGCCTGGGTGGCTCAGCGGTTTAGCACCTGCCTTCAGCCCAGGGCGTGATCCTGGGGTCCTGGGATCGAGTCCCCCGTCGGGATCCCTGCATGGAGCCTGCTTCTCCCTCTGCCTGTGTCTCTGCCTCTCTCTATCATGAATAAATAAAATCTTTAAAAAAAATTGAATGCACAAGACGACAATGCTATGAAAACCTTCATGCCAGCGGATTAAGCAAATTAGATGAAATGCAGTTTCTAGTAAAACTGTGAATTACTAAAACTCGAAAAACAGAAACAAACTCTGAGTATTCGGAAAGTGAATCAATGACTTGAAAACAACAACAAACAGACCCACTCTCTACTCTTTCCACCAGGACAAGACAGTTTTAAAGGGAAGTTGTATCACATCTCCCAAGAACAGGTAATCCCTGACTTACCCAAACATTTCCAGAGAATATTAAGAGAGAAGCAACTCTATGGGGCTTACGCCCTAGGCCACAGGATCTCATCAAGGGTTGAGAGAAAATTAAAGGTAATATATGCAAAAACCCTAGATTAAGAGTTACAAAATGAGTGCCAGGTCATCAGGAGTAAGTAGAGACAATGTGGGAAAAGTTCCACTTGGAGGTTAGTGGCTGGAATTCAAAGTGGCACGAGCACTTTGGAGATCACTTCACAGCACCTGGAAGTCTGAGGAAATAAAATCACAGTCTATCAAGGTCACAGCTCCCTGCAGAACCGTGCAAGGCCCACAACCCACCAAAGCACACAAAGAAACAGCGCAGAAGATGGAGAAACTGGTCATTCACAGTTAAAATACACGCAAGAGATTTACACACTGTTGCACAGAGCAAGGGAGGAGAGATGGGACTCAGACTTCACCAAGGTCTTCAAGGTCTTAGTTCTTAAAAAAAAAAAAAAAAAAAATCTAAAAAAAAAAAATCTGAAACAAATGGCAAAATGGGAACATGGAATTAAAATGTTTATGGTGAATATATACAACCATCCATTACTTTCTAGATTTTTGTAGTTTTTACACACATGTTGATGTTTTTACGTATATTTTGGTATTTTAAAAGACAACAAAAATAGATTTAAATCATAAAACACGTTGGTAAATGTTGAGGTTTGGTGACAAAGAGCTTCAGAGACAGCTGGAACCTTCTGAGGGACCTAAGCAATCTTATATTCTACAGTTTCTAGGCCTTTGTTTGGCTTGAATCATGGCTCAAGGTCAAGTGACCATCAAGCTGGTTCTCACAGTTTAGACGCCCTAACGTCCAGGATAAGAGGGAGAAACAAGGGAATGTGATCAAATGTAACTGAGTCAAGGTGAGACCACCCCAGACGCAGTGTCTGTCTACCTGCCACCCCTTCCCCATCTCTCTCTGAGCATTAAGGATTCTTAATCCTCTTTTGCCGTTCCTGTTCTTGAAAATAACTGAAGTATCAGAATAATCATAACTAAAATGAGTAAAGTAGATAAAGGCAAGGACCATGAGACATTCATCTTAGCAACCTTGTGCTCTGGTGCACATTTAGATATATAATAAACTACTGTTCAACTAGCCAAGCTGAATGCTTTCATTGTAGTTAAAAGTATAACTTCTATTTTTAATAAGCAAGAATGCAAGGAATTAGGAAAAATATTTAATAGATGAGAAGACCCAAAAAAAGATTTAGAAACCAGATTTCATTTATTTATTTATTTATTTATTTATTTATTTATTTATTTTTTAGAGACCATATTTTAAATGAACAAATTAGGTCCCATGTGTAGCAAATGAAATAGGGTAGTTCTGTTCATGACATCCATAGTCAAACTGCCATGGCTGGAATTCTGGGTCACCCACAAACTAGTCATGACACTCCAGGCAAGTTAAACTGTCTACGCCTTCCCCCAGGAAACCAGGGGAAATACCCACAGTAAATACCTAAATACCTACCTCACGTAGAGTCGTACACGTGTGACCTGAGAGAATCCAGCCCAAGCGCTTGACAGAGTTCTTCCGTAAACAACTATTAGCCTACGTTCTTGTAAATCAAGTCACTGAGCTATGAGAAGCAACAAGCTCTTCTGACAAAATGATAAGGCACTAGACGCTTTAAAAAAATTATATTGCTTTGGGTCACATCCACACTAATGAATTATACGCTTTGCAAGTCATGAGTGTTTTTTAATTAAATGAAACTAAATAAATGAGCTCGATTTTGTCATTATCTGACTCACGATTAAAAAAAAAAAAAAAAAACACTTAGGGTTAAGCGCTGCAATTATCCTGGCTCTTGAAATAATCAACGGAGAACCACTGCTGGTTCTCCTCCAGCAAAACCCTTGTGGACAAGGGTGATAATACTTCACGCCCGCTCAGAACACACATGGCCAGTCCACACAGCCAGTCCAAACCGGCCAAACACCTGACTACTCCCCATTCTCCCCAAGGGTCAGGAAATACTGTCTGGAATAGACATGACCCTCCTGCGGGTTTTCCTGTTTTCTAAAGCAAACTGACGACTGGCTTATAGGAAGAGAAAACCGTGCACAGTGTGCCACCCCCATGCGAGGCGGCCGGGGCTCCCACGCTCACTAGACGCCACATGGCAGCCAGCGGTGCCGCACTCACCTCCAGGTCACAGCTGTACTCAGTGCCGTCGAGGAGCATCACCTTGCACTGGACCATTTTGGTCTTCTTGGCGGCTTTCTGGGCGGCCTTCTCTGCTTTCAGCTCATTGGTCTGCACCTCCTTGCTCTCCCTCTTCGCTGCTTCCTCTGACGCGTCTTCCTGCACCTCGTCCACCTTCTCTTTGCCCTTACCCACCTCTTCAGCAGACTGTCAACGGGAAAAAGCAAGCGCATAGTAAAGCTGACCAACTTGCAGAAGACCAAGCGTTCAAAGGGAAATCTGTAGTAAGAACTGGGATTGTCAGAAACCTTGTCGGCACCGGGATCCCTGGGTGGCTCAGCGGTTAAGCATCTGCCTTTGGCCCAGGGTGTAGCCCTGGAGTCCTGGGATCGGGTCCCATGTCGGGATCCCTGCATGGAGCCTGCTCCTCCCTCTGCCTGTGTGTCTGCCTCTCTCTCTCTGTCTCTCATGAATAGATAAATAAAATATTAAAAAAAAATTGTTGGCCTGACTCCTAAAGACTTCAAAGCTTTGCTGGCAAGAATGTTCCCCGTTATCTGCCTTCCCCAAATCTGCCTCCCACCTCTTCATTTGCCAATTTGGTAACTTCAGCATTGAATGAGTCAAAGAAAATACATCCTGGCCACTAAAATTTAACTATCATTTCAAATAATAAAATTTCCAATTATAATTTCATGCCATGGTAAAACCTAGGCTGAAGTAACCAAAATGTTTGCACATACAAATCTCCTTCTTCCGACTCACTGAACGCTTACATACATCGAGTCAGAGGTAGAACAATCCACACTATTTAGAAAGGGGAGGAATGATCCGCAGAGTATCTGTCAAACCTTAAAAGGAAGGGATGTGAATGTTTTCTGTGGCTTGCACATAGAGTCCATTTTTTGGCCTTATTATTTTGGCAAGGTTTAAAAAAAAGTAACGAGGGATGCGGGCGGGCTGGGGGGAGCCATTCAGCGGTGGACCGACTGCCTTTGGCTCAGGGCGTGACCCCAGGGTCCTGGGATCGAGTCCCGCATAGGGCTCCCTGCATGGAACCTGCTGCTCCCTCGGCCTGTGTCTCTGCCTTTTTGTGTCCCTGCCTCTCTCTCTCTGTCTCTCATGAATAAATAAAATCTTTTTTAAAAAAAAGTAAAATAAAAATGAAGTAGTAAGGAGAAGGCCGTAGCACACCACTGTGGGCCCCACGCCGCAGACACGGCAGGCGAAGCCGAAGCCACTCCAGCACAGCTCCCCTGGGTTACCACGTGGTTGACGCCCCCAGGTTCAGTCTCAGACACACCTGGGCCTCGGGGCTGGCCCCGGGCTTCTCAGGCTTCTCGTCCTTGACCCCGGCTGTCACCTCCTGCTGTCTGCTCCCAGCGTGCTCCTGGGCTTCGGCCTGGGGCGGCCTCTCCCCTTCGGGAGGAGATTCCTCTCGACCTGCCACCTGCTCCACAACAGCCCGCGGGGGCTCCTTTGGCTCCTTGTCCCCGGCCGCCACCAATGTATAGGACTTCTGCTTCTTCAGCCAGGGCGGCAGGAAGCGCGCAAGTCCCCTGCTCTCCGACGGCTCCCCCTCCCTCTTCTGACGGGGGCGACCCGGGCTGTCAGCTGCAGGCGGGGCCGGCGGCCCAGGCTCCTCGGGCTCCGAGGGTGGATTCTGCCAGTTCTCTGCTGCCTCCTTAGGCCTCTCCATGGTGGCGGCGCCCACTTTCTCGGGCTCCTGCTTCACCTCAGCTGCAGGGCCTACCTCGGTGGTCATGGCTACAGCTTCCACTGGAAATGGAACAGAAATCACACACGTTACCTTACGTTACCTTACGAGCGTGCTCCGTGTTAGCTGGGAGGTGAGAACGGGTGAGGACGGGCAGGAGGGGAGGCGGAGACACGCCGGGTGCAAGGGGAAACCTTCATGGGCACAGGATGGCTGAGATGGAGCCGCTGCCTCCGGAATTCTCCATCAGAATCGGAGAACCAGAGGTTGCATCACAATAGAATTGACAGATTCTGTACCAGCAGAGCTTAAAACTGTGAACAGCTTAGAGGGACTATTTTCATTGAGCTATGAATAATACACCCAGAAAACTTTTTTTTTAAAGGAAAAATACTTCTCTCCCTACTTGGTATCCCGTGTTCTATTGCACAAAATGTTTACTGATAATGTTAGAAAGTCATGGAGGCGGATGTTGCTGCAATTTCACATAGTGAGATCAAAATCTACAAAAATGTGACCAAAAAAAAAACATCAGGTATTATAAAGATGAACTTTAACTGTGGAGCGTTCACTAGTAAGAAAATCAGACGCAGGGGAAAAAGGTGTTTTTTTCCCCCAATTTAAATCCCCTAACATACCAGCATTGTTTCAGTGCAGCAGTCAGTCTTCTGAAAAAAGTACTCAAACTATAACCAAAAATCTAACTCTCCATCCCACGCGACCTCAAACATGGTTTACTTGTAGATGTGGTTATAGGATAAGCACCTCGGGGCCCCTAACTGGAACCAAATGAAGACATTGAGGTGGGGAAAGATGCATCTAATAATTGATCCTATCATGCAAACAAAATTGAAGTTTAACCTGTAAGTAGAGGCACCTGGTGGCTCGGTCAGGCGAGCAGCTGACTCGATCTGGGCTCAGGTCCTGGGACGAGCCCTACAGAGGGCTCTGCACTCAGCGGAGAGTCTCCTTGCGGATTCTCTCCCTCTGACCCCGGCCCCCGCTCACACGCTCTCTCTAAAATAAATGAATCTTTAAAAATAAATAAATCTGAAAGTAAATGGTGTCTCAAGTTCACATAAGCAAAGAGGGACTTGTTCAAGTATAACTCCCCCAGGGACAGTGTGAGAAAAAAAAAAAAAAAAGGAACAGCAGAGACAGTACACGCTCCCCTCTCTTGCCATAGATAAAAGGCTGGCGTCCTGGCCAGTAGCAAACTCTCCAGCTATCTTCCAAAGTGGTACAAACCTCAATAGTTCAAAAAACAAAATAACGCTTGTTCTTTTTTAAAGATTTATCAAGATATAATTCACACATAATAAAAATCACCCATTTAAATTCTAGTTAATCATCTTAAGTCTATTCAAAAGGGTTGTACAATCACCACCACTCTCTAATTCTAGAACATTCTCATCACCCCCAAAAGGAACTTTGTAATCTATTAATAGTTACTGTCCATTAGCCCCTCCTCACAGCTCCTGGTAATTACTTTCAATCCTCCTGGATCTGCCTCTTCTAGACATTTCAAATAGATGGAATTACACAACGTGGCGTTTTCACAGAACGCAGTGCTTTCGAGGGTCGTCCATGCTGCAGCACGCATCAGTAGTGAACCTGTTTCTTAAAATATTCTTCACCATCTTTTGCAAATCATGTATCTGGTAAGAGTCTAGTAACCTGATTATTGCAAAGAACTCCTATAACTTGTCAAAAAAAAAAAAAACCAGAAGATTCTTAATGGGAAAAGAATTTTGAGTACACGTTTCTCCACGGAAAATATACAAATGGCCAATAAGCCCTGGAAACCATGCTCATTGTCATCAGTCTTTAGTAAGACACAAACCCGAACCGGGTTGGGAAAGCTTAGAGCTCTTGACCTTGACAGTGAGAATGTAAAATGGTGCAGCCACTTTGGGAAAGTTTCTCAAAAAAGTTACAGTCACCCATGTGACCTAGCAACTCACCCCTAGATATGCACCCAAGAGAAATGAAAACCCAGGTTCCCAGGAAAACTTGTAAATGAATGTTCCTGACAGCCTGCTTCATAATAGTCAAGAACTAGGAAGGACCCACATGCCTGCCAACCATGAACGGATGACACAGGCGAGTCCATACAACAGAACGTCACATCGTACGAGCACTGAGGTACGACATACGGGATCACACACAGGCCCTGAAAACATTATTCTAAGTGAAAAAAAATACAAAAGGCCACATGTGGTATGATTCCACTTACATGAAATTTCCAGAATAAGCAAATCCCCACAAAGTAGGTTAGTGGTTGCAAAGGACTGGAAGACGGAGAGAACAGGGAGCAACTGCTAGTAGGTACAGGGTCTCCTTTGGGGGTGATGGAATATTCTGGAACTAGGCCGTGGTAATGGCTGTACAGCCCTGTGAACACACTGAGAATTACTCAACTGTGAGCTTTAAAGGTGTGAGATCTCAATAATAAGAAATAGTTTTAAAAATATTAGTCGTGGGGCCCCTGGGTGGCTCAATCACTTAAGCGTCGGCCTCCAGATTTCAGCTCAGGTCACAATCTCAGGATCATGAGATTGAGCCCCACATCAGGGTCTGCACTGGGCACAGGGTCTGCTTGGCCCTCTCCCTCTGCTCCTCCCCGTGCTCACACCCACACTCTCTCTCACAAATTAAATCTTAAAAAAAAAAAAAAAAAAAAAAAAGGTTACTTGCTTCTGATGCGGGAGGGTGAGGACATTCAGCCGGCCTGCCTACACTGAATGTGCCGGGCACATGAACAAGGAAGGACTGCCTGCCTTCGAGAAGCTGACAGGGGAAAGGCGGCGGGCAGGTAAGTCAAGAGCACGGGGGGCCCCTGAGCTGCTGGCAAGTGACGGGCCTTCTCCCAGGCAAGGGAGTCAGCGTCCGGGCACGGCCCAGCACAGGCAGTGGCCAACAGGACAGCGTCCGCCACAGGAACCCACGCACCGCACACGCCGTGGCGGTGGAGACGGGGCTCGCAGTGGCGAGGCAGAGAGGACAGGCGCGGGCAGCAGGCAAGCCAGGACGTACACGTGCCTCTGGATCACGCCGAGGAAGGCCTCAAGGGTGACAGAAACGAGGAGTCACACGGCGTCTTCCGAGGAGTAACGCCATCAGGCCCGTGGTGTAGACGGCCCGGCCCGGCCGCAAGGTGCAGGATGGGGGGAGCCTGTCCCAAATGCCCACACGACAAGGTGGGGGTCACATGCTGGTGGCAGCAAGTTGAAGGGGGGGAAGTCGAGGAAGCTGGGGCCATGGGAGACCCGCCGCCAGAACAGGGAACCCAAGGAAAAGAGGCTCAGACGCAACCGGTTTTGAATTCACTGCTCTGACCCATCTGTGGAGCCGACCTCCTGTCGCACGGCCTCGAGCAGACACGGGGGACGTGGTGGATCCGGGGCCCGCATCCTGGGTGACGGCTCAAGGCACCAAAGATCCGGATGCCACCAAGAGGGACAGCGTAGTTGGAGACCAGAGGGTCCGAAGGGCCTTCCCCGCGCCCAGCATCCCCGGGCCCGGCAGGGAAGGCCGAGCGCCGAGGAAGGCGCAGGAGAGCAGGAGGGGAGGAGGGAGGACCCCGGGCCTGGGCTCCCGGGCAGAGGGGCCAGGGGACCAGGCACTGACCCCGGCCCACCCGCCGGGCCTCAGCCTCCCCGGTTCCACCCGCCCGGCGGCCGCAGACTAGTCCCCACCACGTCCCCACCACGTGAGGCACGGCCCGTAGGGACACATCCCTCCGTGGCCATGTCGGCCTCCAGCACCGTGTCGGGCAAACTGGGAAGTGAACCCACAGTCCCAGCAGCGTGGCCACAGAGCTTCCAGGCTGTTCTGCCATGAGAAAGGTTATCCCCAACATTCCTGAAGAGCAAACACCGCTGATCTTGCACACTATGGAACTATACTGTGTCTTCAGGTAGTTTTTGGAGAAAATATTAGTTCGATATAAACTAGTACATGAAAAATATTAAGGCATCACCTTCATCTAGGACGACGAGATGCATGATTTGTTAAGTCACTATAAAGCTGACATTAAGGGGCAGCCCAGGTGGCTCAAACGTTTAGCGCTGCCTTCAGCCCAGGGCGTGATCCTGGAGACCCAGGATCGAGTCCCGCATCGGGCTCCCGGCATGGAGCCTGCTTCTCCCTCTGCCTCTCTCTCTCTCTGTCTCTCATGAATAAATAAAATATTAAAAAAAAAAAAAGCTGACATTAAGGAGCTTTCTTCTCCAAAGATCTGAAATGAAAGCTCAGGTAAATAGAATGAAGTTACTATTCATAAACCTAAGTTATTTTTTCCCCTCATATTTAAACTAAAAAAAAAAAAAAAAAAGTAAAGTAAAATTCACCCTTTTCTTCCACTTCTACATCTGAGAACCACCAGCTGTCCTCTTTATCAGGTTGGTTTTAAGTTCCACACGTAAGAGATGTTAAGGTGTCTTTCTCCGACATTTCACTTAGCGTGACGCTCTCCAGATCCACCCAGGCCATTACAAATGGCAAGAATTCATTCTTGTTTATGAACAAATATGTGTGTGTGTCACAAATTCCTTATCCATCACCCATCAATGAAAACTTAGGTTGTTTCCACGCATTGGCTGCTGTAAGCAATGCTACAGTGAACATGGGATGCATACACCTCTGAGTTAGTGTGCTTTCATTTTCTTCTGATAAATATCCAGAAAAGGAATTAATTTAAATTTTCTGTGGAACTTCCATTCTGTTTTCTCCAGTGGCTCTATCACTAGTAGGTATTTAAAATTTAAAGTCATGTTTCCCAATAAGACCTTTACCTCAGTTCTTGAACTGGCCCCATATTGCACAGAAGGTCTTTTTCCTTCTTTTATTTTTTAAGATTTTATTTAAATTCAATTTGCCAACAGGTAGCATAACACCCGGTGCTCATCTCATCATGTGCCCTCCTTAATGCTTGTCACCCAGTTTCCTTCTTTAAAAGGTGCCATTTTCCATGTACCACGTAAGTAGAGAATATTATTTACATTAATCATGAAACGACCAAGGTTGATTTTTAGTATATACTCCTTAATAATTACATTTTAAGAGTTGAGTCAATGCCCTGGTAAAAACTGAAATAAAAATGTCCCACTCTTGTTCAAGCTAATCAAGATAATTGGTAACTTTCTAATTACTTTGGCTGTAAGAAATAACCTGGAGACCAAGCAAGTAATGTTCATTTTTGGTCAAAATATTTTAGAAGCAATGAAATATGAAACTTAAAAAATAATAATAAAATGAAATAAAAATTTTAAAAAATTTAAAAATAAAAGTAAAAATAAATTTAAAAAAGCAATGAAATATTAAACTAAACTTTCCACTATGTTAGAAGCATTAATATTTGCATTTTAATCATAAGAGCTGTCACTTACTGTGTCAGACATCATTCATAATTTCTGCTCTTGAAAACATCCTACAGGGAAGGTATTATCCTCATTTTATATGTAATAAGCAAAGGGTAAAAGTTAAGTGATTTGTCCAAGGCTCCTGATGGAGGCCCACACACCCCTGTATCTCATAACTGCACTGTTTGCAATAACTGACCAACCAGGGCTCTTGGCATAGTCCTCAAGGAAAATCCATGCCAGTTTATGAAAATGATGATAGAAGAGGATTCTATCCTGTGATTTACCATAATTAGGGTTGCCCCCCCACCCCCTGTAATAAGAAATTTATAGATGAGTAACCATCACAAAGGAAATCATATTTGAATGTTATTATTGGCTCCATAATCACAGCTGAGCTGGTGGACAGAAAGTAGAGACAAGGTGCTAACACAGAAAGAGCACAGATGACCACACCATTAACAAGCCTCCACGAGGGGCACCCGGGGGGGCTCAGTGGTTGAGCCTAGGCCTTCAGCCCAGGCCGTGATCCAGGGGTCCCGGGATCGAGTCCCGCGTCGGGCTCCCTGCATGGAGCCTGCTTCTCCCTCTGCCTGTGTCTCTGCCTCTCTCTCTCTCTGTCTCTCATGGATAAATACATAAAATCTTAAAAAAAAAAAAAAAAAAAAGAGAAGCCTCATAAAGTAGTCTTCCTCAATCACTACTGTATTCACACTTTTAAGTTGAAGAACCTCAGAGCCGATCAGGATCATCCATCCAAACACACGTTACATGATAAAAAAGCAGGAGGGAGGTGGGTGGGGAATGGGCTACCGGGGTGAAGGGTATCAAGGACCGCACTTGCTGTGAAGAGTGCTAGGTGTTGTACGCTGCTGCTGAATCACTCAATTCTACTCCTGAAACCAATACTGCACTGTATGTGAACTAAACTTTAAATAAAAATTAAAAGAAAAAAAAAAAGATAAACAGAACTGAGGAATTGTATTAAAAAAATGTATTTTGTAAATACTCAAAAATAAGGGTGGGTATAATTCTACGTAAATAAGTACATTCTTAAAATAGTTTCAAGAGATCAACAAAAGCTCAAACCTAAACACTACCTTCTTTGTTGACATAACGGTTTCTTGAACAAATTACCACCATCAAGAAAACATGATTATAAGCACATCCATTCACCATAATTATCATGCCTGTGACTCTCAAGAGTTTCAAATGTGGATAAGCCTTTAAAGTCCATCACCCACTAAAATGGCAACTCCTGCAGTGGAATGCAAGCCCCCCTCCCGCCCCCATGAAAGCCCCATCAGGGCTGGGATCTTTCTTCTCTTCACTGCTCTGTTCCCAGAACCTAGACTGGCAGGTAGGGGTACCACGCAGAGTGCTGTGAAACTGCCTAGTCTGATACACTCAATTTTATCTTATCAACAAGGAAACGGAGGCTCAGAAACACAGGAGGTTTGCCCAAGATCACAAAGCTGGACTAGGGAAGCCAAACGCAGAACTGTGATTTCCCAAATGCTCATTCCACTAATTATATATTATAAATACAATTACAAACCCCTAAAATCCATCACTAGTATGGTTATGTGACATATAACATACTAAGACCCTTCTGCTTATCAGCAACCAGAAAGAATACTGCTGTGCACAGCCAGCCCATTACACAAGCGTGTGGCTCTGACACAATTATCACGTTGGCATTCTCCATCTGGGTCGGCAGCGCCATTCATTACTGTAAGGGCTCCATGAGAAAAAGCACGCATCACTTACCACGCGACCGAGCGGAAAACCATCAACAGAGGGTCAGCCCTGGTTAGGTAAGGAGTGTGTTACGCAAAACCATTCTTTTTGTCTTACCTTTATTTTTCTTTTTTTTAACGATTTCATTTATCCACTCATGAAAGACACAGAGAGGAGCAGAGACCCAGGCAGAGGGAGAAGCAGGCTCCATGCAGGGAGCCTGATGTGGGACTCGATCCCGGGACTCTGGGATAAGGCCCTGGGCTGAAGGCGGCGCTAAACCGCTGAGCCACCGGGGTCGCCCTTTGTCTTACCTTTAAAATGTGAGGTCCGTTCCCAGGCACTATCTCTAGCGCTAGCCCAAAACCTGCCACCCAACGGGTGCCCTCATCAGAGCCACAACAAGCGAGGCCAAGCAGACACACTACTCTAGACACTCCTGCAGAGAGCTTCAAGCAGGGGGTTCCTAATTATTGGGTCCAGACGTTTCCTTAAAACCTCGAGAGACCAGAGCCACTCTGCGAGCTCTCGCTGCTAATAAGATGCCCGTACAGGGACGAGGCAGGTGCTGCGGACAGTGGATGGCTCTCACCCTGGGCTGAGATCAGACCTCCAACAGGAGGCCTTGGATTTCTACCAACAAAGCTTGGTCCATCAGACAGCGGAGCACAGATTTGCAAATGGAAAAGTAGGATTTCTAACCTCCCAAGTGATGGTAAGGGAACCAAAAGGCTTTCCTGTGAACTTAGAGGAAGACATTTAGTTGTGCTACAAACAGACCTCTGTGACATGGGCAATGTGGGGACAGCTTCAATTCTGCCACTTTCTGGGTCTGACAAAACTGGTTTTCATCTACTGTGACTCAGCCACGGGGCATACAGGGCAACTTTCTGATACCCACAATCACTTGCTTATGTCCAGCTCCTCCAACAGCTACGGCCCAAGACAAGGTCCTTAAATACCCAACCATGTTCCCTGGAAGCATTGAATGTGAGAGAAAAACAAAAACAGTAACCCCAATGTAAGAATGATTCAGCAGCCATCTAACTCTACTCAGGAAAGAGTAAGAGCTGTGCTTCTCAAATAATACATACGGCAAGAAAAAGGTGAGGATGGGGAAAGGAGGACGACGAAAGGGAAGAAAAAGGGAAGAAGAATGTCTGGAGAGGAAGGAGCAACAAAGCAGGCCGAGGGCATGTGATTCCTCTGTCCCTTGTAGGTTTACTTTTCTCAAGCCTTAGAAGGTCCCATATCCCATATTCAAATACGTGCAGCTACATCCCACAGAGACAATCTGTTAGTCTGAGTTCTCTATATACTGAGGATGAACAAGGGATGTTTTTAAACGACCCAATGCTGCCCACCCCAGTTACCTTAATAACACACCCTATGACTTGTGTTTTTAAGGGATAAAGAATCTATGAGAGAGTCAGAACTCTTTCTGTAAAGATACAAGCTAGCATCTGGCTTAAATTAAACCCACATACACAAAAGATAGAACCATCGCCCTGGGCTAGCCCAAACCTGGGCAGGGTCGGGTTACACTCAGAGCACCATTTCCTCCACCTTTCTCTCTTCAAAGAACTCCAGTTTTGCTGGGCTTTTCTCTCCTCCACACACAGGCCAGGGAGGTGGGCTCCAGGCCGGCCCACAAGGCAGCGATCTACTCATCGAAGGCCACGCTGGTTCCCTTCCCCTGCCAAGATGACACGCACAACACGCCTCCTGGGGGGCTTCCGGAAAGATCCCTCCCCGTGGAGAGAGCCCCACGCTAAAGGCCCCTGCTCTGCCTCCGAGCACCGTGCCCCTGACCCCCGGAAATGCCATGCCCACAGTCGTATCCGGGAAGGGAGACCGGCCGAGGACCGGGGACACAGCGGAGCCGGCACGCCGCACAAGGCCAGGCTCTATGCTTGAGCTTCACATTATGCGCAACAACACAGTTCCCACCAGGAACAAGGGACACAGTGGAGCCGGGGGTTCCAGTCCTGCAGACGCTCTCAGCCTCCCCATATTCCAAGGCAAGCACTGAAAACGGAGCTCTGGGTCGCCTGGGTGGCTCAGTGGGTTAAGTACCTGACTCGATTTCAGCTCAGGTCTTGATCTCCGGGTCATGAGTTCGAGCCCTGTGTTGGGCTCCATGCTGGGTATGGAGCTTACTTTAAAACAAAAACAAAGGGATCCCTGGGTGGCGCAGCGGTTTGGCGCCTGCCTTTGGCCCAGGGCGCGATCCTGGAGACCCGGGATCCTGGAGACCCGGGATCGAATCCCACGTCGGGCTCCCGGTTCATGGGAGCCTGCTTCTCCCTCTGCCTGTGTCTCTGCCTCTCTCTCTCTCTCTCTCTGTGTGTGTGTGTGTGTGTGTGTGTGTATGACTATCATAAATAAATAAAAACTAAAAAAATATAGACACATTAAAAAAATAAATAATAAAATAAAACAAAAACAAAGTGGTTAAAAATAAATAGACGAGCCTTAAGAAACTGGAAACACACAGGAACTACCTCAGGTGGGTCATGGCCCTCATACCTAAGAGCCGTGCTTGTCAAATCGTCCCATTTTTCCCTGATGCACAAATTCTTAGAGCCTACTATCAAAGTTAATATCTGAGGTAGGATAAATGATAAATTCTTCATCCTAACAACTGTAAATAAGAATGAGATCTTAGAGTTCCTCAAAGTGTAAGACTCCGTTTCTTCATACACTGGGAGGGCCCCCAATCCAATGAAAATCAGGACATAATTTTCAATACTGTTCAATTCCAGTAACACCTAAGACAAGTGCTAAGAATCTTATTTGTTAAAAGCCAAGTTCTTGCTGCTTTCATTAAGATGACGAGCATGGGATGATGTACGGAATTGCTGAATCACTATACAGCATGCCTGAAACTAATACAACACTGTACAGCAACTACACTGGAATTAAATTTAAAAAAAAAAAAAAAGACATCAAGAAAGGTCTGGGCAACGTGAAGTCTTCTCTAAAGCAACTAGGGTCATTCCCAAAACAGACACCTTTTCCTAGAATGTGCAGAAGTCATTAAGGATCCCAGTACTTACTGGATTATCGTTCTTATCTCCAACATGCACACAAACCTTGTCCTACCGGACCCTCCAACAGCACACACTAATCGAAGTGACAGAGACATCCCGACCCCTGCTGGCTCCTCATTAAGCAATTATGCATGGTGTGCTCAGAAATATTGACGAACTGCATTGAATTCCTTCTCTCAGACGGGGCCCCAATTTTTTTTTTCTTTTAAACAGCCAGAGCTAGATCTCCATTCTTTCTGTGCGAAGCTATCTAATCTTTGGATAAAATAACACAGTGGTTTGGACATCAAGTCTGGGAACTTAAAAAGACCATGATTAGAATTCCAGCTGTGTCTCCTACTAGCCATGTAATAACCATGGAGGCTATCCAGCCTTGCTGAAGTTCATTTTCCTCATAAGCAAAACAGGGATAGAATACACACTCACTGGGGCGCTTGAAGGATTAAATTAGATGCTATACATAACGTGCCTAGCACACAGTAAACTTCTAATAAATGGTGGGCTGCCGTCATCAAATAGAAGTTCAGGGGAAAAAAGGGACTCTGCCCCTTTGTTCACTAAAAATACAATAGTAACAGAACAGAAATGATAGTGATGATATCACCTATTTGCTGAGCATTGTTCTAGAGACTATGCATGTGGCGACTGCTTTAATCTTCACGACTCTTTGAAGTAGGAACTAAGAATATTCCCGTGTGATAGATGAAGGAGGAAAGACAAGATAAAGGATTTACACAAAGCTACATAAACACATGTAAGAGCCGGGATTCAGCCCAAAGGTCCGGCTCCAGGCCTTCCGCAACACTGCCCTCAGTCCCAAACAATGTCGCTATCACGTGACTGACGCCTAGCACGGTGCCTGACGCTTCGTGATCTGTAGAAAAAAGCAAAACTCAGACTCTCACTACCCACTTGCTGAACTGCTGTCCTAAGCAATATGTTCTAACCGGGCCCCTGATAAATCTCACCTATTTTCGGGATGTCGGTCGTATAATTTAGGCCCTTCTCTCGGAAGGAAGGTTTCTCAAGGCCTTTGACACATAGGTAGCAGACACAGCAATGGAGATGAAAAGAACCCCGCTCTCAGCCCAGTGAGGGGCAGAGGTAGCAAGACCAGCTTTAATATAGATTCCAAACACTCATCACTAATTCAGACATGTGTGTCATTTAGATTCAGAAACGACTACTTGTTTGAAAAGCCAACGGTTTTCTTCAAAGCCACCAGCGTCCTATCTTCAGGAAGCCACACAATGGGCCACACGGGAACTCTTGGTAAAACACTCTTGAAATACAAAAAGGCATCATGCTTTTTAAAGAGCACTTAATTTTCATTCTCAATTGTGTTTGTTAGGTATGTATTTGCTCTCTAGCAAAATTTAAGTGATTCGAATAAAAAAGCCAAATAAAACAGTCCCGGTTATAAATTCCTTCAACGACAACAACAACAACAACAACAAAAAAAAAACTTTCAATTTTTGAAGTGGCTAAGGCTGACTAGCCCCCAACGAGGGGCAGAAAGTGAAATACAGAGTTAAGAGGAATACAAAGGACACAAACGTATGAAAAGGTCTCCATCACGTGCCTAGTACAAGAAATGAAAATAAAAGATTCAGAATGGAAAAATCCAAAAGCTTTATCATGTAATCACTGAACAAGACGAAGGGGACAGAGGAGCATTCTTAAATTACTGCCAGAAGAGAAAACGGGCACGAAAGTCAACTTGTCAGCGGCTGTCAGAATTCCAAACGTGCGACTCTCACCAGTTATCCTGCTTGCAGGAACGAATTCCACACATACACCTGCACACGTGTAACGTAAAATAATTCTGTATGGGTGACTCGCTGTGACATCGTAATAGCAAACGATCAATGCCCATCGATAGGTGACATTATACAGCTGAATCCCACGCAACTGTAGAGAAATAAAAAGAAGGTATCCATCCCAGTTACAGAAATATCTCCCAGTTACACTGTTAAGTATAAAAAGCAAGATTCAGATAGCACACCTGAAGTACGACACCTTACCTGAAAGCCAGGTATGCGCCGCCAGATATAAATACGTGAATACACATACACATATTTGCATCTATAGGCATAAAAAATAGGGAAGGACACAGAAGAGAAAGGGCAACGATTACAGGGAATGCTGAGAGGACACTAGGTAGATGAGGTACAGACCTACAAATATGGGAGCCAAATTTTTCAGGGAGAAGTTTGCACAAACTGAAGAATGTAAAAGATTTCTTAAGAGGACAGTATTTTGCATGAACATATCCCACGCATGAGTCTGCTTCCGTGGAGATGATCCAAATGCCACAAGTGCCATAAGCGACGGCGCCCTTTCACCTCGCTCTGTCCTCATAAATGAGCCATATGGGTACAAAAGCCTTCCAATTTATTGCAGCTCAAAAGTAGCATTATGAGAGCTTGAAATAAAATTGATTTTCTGGCATATGAAGTTTAAGCTCGTATCTATCTCAAAGAGGCGGACACGTCGAGTGGCCTCCAAGTCAGCCTACATGATGAATCCACCCCTTACCCTACACAGGCTGCTCTCCTCAGCAGGGAAAGCTCAAAACCTAAGCTTTTAGAGCAACCGGACATCTTTTAAGTAAATCGATTCTTCTTTGGAAGATCCTGTGAGCATGATTCTTTCCACCTACGTGGCTGCTGTCTGGTACCTACATGTGAAAGGACTCAAGGCACAGTCTTTTCCAGAGAAGGCTTCTATGGCTCCGGAGAATGACCCTTGCTCATCTTTAGCCTCTTCCCCTATGGTGTAGGGTTAAGACAAGAAGGCATCTTGGCTAACAGGAACACTGGTTTAAAAAAAAAAAAAAGGAACACTGGTTTACGTGCAGGTAGGCCAAAAAAATTATTCCTATTCTCTCCTGGAGGAGTAAAAACAGAGAACTTGGAAACAGATTTAAGTGTCGAAAAAATTGTTTAAAGGGAAATAAAACAGATTGGGAAGATTCTTATTAAACTTCTAAGCCAGTCACACATAAACATCCCCGACCTGTCAGCGGCATCCTCCGCATTTACAGGGAAAAGCACGAACAAAACTGGCCTGACAAGCACAAGGTCATGTCTCCTGTCTACACCTCTTCCCTGCCCACTTCTGCTCCTAAACTCACATTAAGAGGGTAACACTTTTCTGCAGATGAGTAACTACATGTTTCTGGTGCAGCGTTATGCATCTGGCGGCTTCTCGATAAAATGTCTTTTGTGATGTTCCTCGTACTTGGGAAACATCTGTGCCCGCACCATACAACATTCCATAAAAGAGAAAAATACCCTAATGTGCAGTTTGTTCCAATGACATCCGCAGCCAGGCTCAGAGCAGAGCCAACACCAGCACTCTCTCCTCCTCCTAACAGGCACCCGGGAGCGGGCTTTTCCTGAGGCTCATCCCACAACTACCTTCCAATAGGATCCTTCCCCAGCCCCATCAGGAAACTCACTTGGTACCAACTGGTAACCTACCACCAGTCTAATATTATTTCTGCGTGAATAAAACTCTAAATTCTTTAGCTAAAATTCTTTAGTTCAGTAGGCTTTTTCCAAATAAGCTAACAACAAATCCACCAAGGTTAACTGCACAGGATAAACGCACAGGCTGCAGACGCTGCATTTTAGTAGGTCATAAGACAAAGTCTTGTCAAAATCAATCAACTCACCACACTATGACAAGGCCACCAAGCTGCAGCCTACACTGATCTCCCACTTCCAAATCCTCTTCTCCGTAAGCTTTGGAACACTGCAGTCAACAGGCATAAATATCTGAACCTTGTTGAAAACTATAATTCACTTTTAAAATGTTGATCGTTAGCTCTTCTTCCATTTTAAATATTTACAGCCCTACCAAAGAGCCATGCCCGTGCACAGCACATGTTCTTAAAATAGGAGACACTAAACTGAGGACTTTTCTAGCTGAGGCAAGCAGATCCAAATGTTGACACTAGTCTGGCTGGTCGGCAGAAGGTGCTGCAGACTGTTAGCATATGGACCCTCCGAGGCTGCATGAGAAAAGCAACTGTCCCCAGGCGGGAAAAGCTGTGACTACAATGGAATTAGAGACATGCCATTTGGAACACCTCAAGCCTTTCTCTCCTCCCCCTCCCACCCCCCCAAGTATTTCTACTCTGAGCTTTAGTTTAGTTCAAAAACTATTTTACTTAGTAAAAGCTTCAAACACAGACTTCTTGGGTAGGGCTGGCTAGGACAAATTTTTGCTTTAGCTAAATACATTTCTTTCTTTGGAGGGAAGAGTCTCAAAATTCAACATTTGTAAACCTGATTCGGTACAGAATCCTGCTGGAGAACATGCCAGGATGTGCATCCAACCTTCAAGATCCAACAAAAATTCAAGAACCCCAGATGTCAAGGCTTAATATTTCCCTTTCCAACTTTGTGATCCAGTAGGATGTTACCCTAGAGGTCACCAGCGCATCACAGGGTACGCAGGGGCACGCACGTGGAGGTGGGGCGGGGCGCCTGTGGCTGGCTGTCCACAGCACCAGGGTCACCAGCACAGGTATTTATTCCCATACCCAGTGGCCCATCACTTTAAGAGATGGTTCTTTGCTGGGCCCCCAAAAGGAAAACCTCTCCTTCACAGGTACATACATGCCTCCCTGCCCCCAAATATGCCAGCTGGTAACTGCTTCAGTGGTCTAAGAGCAGCATTCCCTCAGGGTGGACAATCACAGACCCTGCAGAGATCATCTGGCAGTCACAGTGGTACTGCTTGTTTCATTAGAAAGGAACACTAAAGCAAGGTCCTTTTTTTTAAAGGAAGTTGTTAGATTAATAAATTATATCAAGAAAAAGCCGGAAGATAATTTTTTCTAAGCCTGGATGTCAGAAGCTGGGCAATAATGGGGAGTTGTCTCATTTCTTCAAAGTGACAACAGATGACCTATTAGTAAAAAAAGAGGTTAATACCTATCCCTATTCAAACAGTATTTACTGAGGGTGTAACAACTGCAAAACAACATACGATTCTCGATCGCTGTTCATGGCCACTAAGTCTGCAGATGCTAAAAAATCTGACTTCGACTCTGTGCTAACCACAGTACAAGTGCCTTTAAGCAAATGAGTTAGGCTGAAAATGAAGCAGTTTCTAAATTAAAATCTGTCACCCTTTAACATGTTTAAAGAGTCACTGTAAACTATTAACCTTGCACAGTGCTCATTGTGCTTTAGGAACAATTCACTTTCACACAGTATATCGTACGCCTGAATAAATCGACTGTGAACAACAGGACAAGTATGTCACATAAACCAACTATCTCCATTATTCTCATAGGTCAAGCCTGAAAAAGCAATTATGTTAAAGATAACTGGACAAAATTCAACATCTGCCTAGAAAAATGCACACAAGGAGGCCAAAGCTAAACTCTGGCCACACGCACGCACACAAAGGTACTTTACATAGGACTTGGATCAAATATAGCTGAACGCACCCCCTGCCAAGCAGCATACTTACCTAGGCTCCATGGACTCTGTACATTAGTATTTTCCAAATGTTCAGGCCCCTGGATATTGACACTCACAAAAGCAAACTTTCTTCAAAAGCCAAAACAAACAAGTACATCCCACAAAACCCACTGCTACAACAGAAAGGTCCTCAAATCTCCCCCCTTAAAATACATACGCAGCTTTTTTAAAGTACATGGAGCCCGCTGTCTGCTGTTCCCTCATTAGAAGCCTGGGAAGCTGATGGGAACCCAGCTCCCAAAAGCCTACAGAGCAGGACCGGCCCCACCCAGGTGGGACGTGGCTGGAGAAGGGCATGCCCAGCTGGGTGCCAAGCCACTTCATTCCCCAGCCAGAAAATCCACACGGGTCACAGGAAAAGTCATCTTCCCGCTGCTCGCTCTGCCCACTAAGTGAACACTTCACAGAAAGAATGGTTTTAACAACGACTGTAATTTTATGAGTCTAGTTTTTATAATCCTACTATTGCTGAAAAATTTCTCCTCAGTGTTGGTATCATTTTGGCTGTGGGTTTGTGCCTCTTAACCCTTTCCCCCGCCCCAACTTTGTTTTTTATTTCTGT
Organism: Vulpes lagopus; assembly: GCF_018345385.1. Lineage (NCBI taxonomy): Eukaryota > Metazoa > Chordata > Mammalia > Carnivora > Canidae > Vulpes > Vulpes lagopus. Next base: position 126,533,601 of record NC_054825.1, read on the forward strand.
CATTTGAATCCCCCTACAGAGAGACACCAAAAGCATATGCATAGAACACAGAATTGAATCTTTCTCTATAAATTATCATTTATAGATACCAAAAAAAAAAAAAAACCTGTAAACACATAGGTGTTTCCCTTTTATGTATTGAAAACTGGAATATTTTGATATATTTGTAAAATAATTTGCTTATTCATTCAGACTGTATTTAAAAATAGAGGCTCCTTTAAATTTAAATTTATAGGTACCATCGTATGGTCACAAAGCTGCTAAGTCCCTGCTTTGTCCTTGTCAATCCTACACGAGACATCATGGATGCAAAAGGTAATCCTATATCCACAGGTCATATGAATACAAATACCTAATGGAAAGAAAAACACACTCCAAGTCATTAAAGAAAAATGTATTAACTTTAAGATTCCGCTAAGAGATCTGAGAAATGACTAACCTTCCTTAATCCTACAACACCAACCCTCTGCCCTTTACATTTCCACGGTTTAAATTCAGGTGTACGTGTATGTTCCAGTACAAATCCTCACATTAGTAATTCAGGACCAAGAGACTGCATCTAAGGATGTACTTTCACACCCTCACCATGTTCTTAGGTCAATGAGTATTATGTGCTCACTCCACCTACAGAATCTTGAGAAAAAGTCTCTTCAAATTACTTGAAATATTTAAAACAAATGTAACATCACCATAAAAAAAATATGTTATGAAACATGTTAGTGAAAATATGTCCCAGTAGCAGCTCTGAAGAGACTGATCCATCAAAATAAACAAATACGAAACATACCTTTTCCTGAAATAGGTTACTCTGTGGAATCCCTAAGGCTCAGAACTCCCGCTATGCCAGGCAGCACTGCATCCAGTGAAGGTAACAATGGTAGATGTCTACAACCCATCCCAGCCATCTTCTCATCACCCCTGTGCCCCCTATGCTCATAGCTCTCCTACTGCTATTGACTGAATTGTGTCCGCCCCAAAATTCACATGCTGAACTCCCATTGTGCTGATATTTGGAGCTGAGAGCTTTGGGGGAGAAGTCAATTTGGAGGAGGTCACAAGGGTGGGGCCACCATGATGAATCAGTGCCCTCATAAGAAGAGACACACCAGACAGTCTGCTTACTCTCTCATTCTCCCCTGTTCTCTCTCACTTCACTACGTGGCAGCCAGCAACAAGCCAAGAAGGGAGCCTTCACCAGAAAGAGACCATGCTGGCACCTTGATCTTGGACGTCCAGCCTCCAGAAATGTGAGAAAATGTGCATAAGCCACTCAGTGGTGCTGTCCTAGGGCAGCCCACGTGGATCATGGCACCTACTTTCTCAATAATACAGCCCCATGCCACTGCTCAAGCTCCTCTGCTGTCTTCAATATAAAAGATCCTGCTCCTAAGACATCTGAATTTCATTGTTTAAACAAAAGATTAAGAGAAGACAGGAAAATCAGTTTTATGGCACTATAATCTGGAAATAGAACCATTCATACAGAGGATAAAAAGAGAACCCAGAAAATATAAATGAGTTTCCAAATTCATACACCCAATAAGTGGTAGAGTCAGAATTCACACCAATCAATTCCATCTGTCTCGAAAGCCAATGCGAGTGGCATGGACACCATAGTGGTAATAAGCACAGCTGCTCCCCAAACCAACGTACCTTTCCACCAAGGTCGCATCACTGCTATTTTAACACCTTTGTTTTCCAGATGAGTAAACTGAGCCCCAAGGAGTGAAAGAACTTCTCCACAGTTACTCAGTGGGTTGCTGGCAGAGAAGTACACAAACGAAGTCCAGGGTCATTTAATCCATTCATTCCCATAAGATTTTAAACACATTAAAGTGCACAAAATGCATAAGCTGCACATCCACAAATATCTTTCCATAAAACTGTAAAATACAAGTTTATATTTATTAAATTTGTCTTGTGAAGATCCTAAGTAGTCACGTTCTGATACATGTAAAGGGGAAGTTAGGGGCACCTGGCTGGCTTGGTCAGGGGAACACGTAACTCTTGGGAGTAGAGATCAATTAAGTAAAACTGCAAAAAGGTGCAGGGAGTGGAGAGATTAGAAGTTTATCCTCATAATTTTTTTTTTAAGAATACTATTTTTTTTAAGTGCTCCAGCTTGTTGGTTGGGGTTAGAGTGTGGGACATTTTTCCTGTATATGTTTACATGGGTTTGTATATAAATAGAACTTAGTGTTAAATCCAGTATCATAATTTGACTTTTAAAACTGTCCTACCTTCTGCTTTATGAAAACAAAAAAAATATAATTGACCAAGATGTAGAGGACCCAATAATCTAATAGGTCACCCATAGCTCCAAAACCATAAGAAACACAAACTCAGTACAGAAAATAAAGTTACCAGTATTGCAGAAAGACAATGAGGAAGACCATTCCTTTTAATCCTCTCACCTTTATTCATCTAGCTTCTGTCTGAAAAGCAATTATTTGTCACAAAAGGGGGAAAAAAAGCATGTATTTTTCTGGCATAACTCTAAAATAACCTAAAAAGTACTCCCCAAAACTCACTACTTTGATTCTACTATTTTACAGAGATTCCTGATAGGAATCTAGGTACTGATTCCTACCTACCAATTGGCATACAAGACCATACTTCCAGAACAAACATGTAGAAGTTTTATCATTCTTTCAATCTGGTTGAGCTTCCACTGGTCTATAAAATGTTCTAACAGCCCACATTTCATCACTGTTATCTGATATCTGATGTCAGAAAAAAGAAAAAAAAAAAAAACCCCACCGAACTAGTTCCATGGTTTCCTATGCGTAAGTTCTCCTTTGACAACACACCACCACAGTTTAGCTTCTCTCAAGCTCTAAATCCAGGATAATTTCCACAACTGCAGGAGTCATTTGCAAAGTTTCATCCCTGCCACATTTTTTTTAAATGTAATATTAGAAAGTGCTATAGATTCACAAGACTTGAGGGGAAAAAAAACATCTTATGGTCCCAGATATTTTTTTTAATGGGTTTTTAGATAAGAGAGTAGGTACAGGGGCAGACATAACAAAGAGGTGGTGGTTGGGAATCCACAATCAGAGAGTTAATATCTTGAAAGCATCTAAAAAAGCGTCAAGGTGGAAGGATTTTTTTTTATATAATAAATTTATTTTTTATTGGTGTTCAATTTACCAACATACAGAATAACACCCAGTGCTCATCCCGTCAAGTGCCCCCCTCAGTGCCCGTCACCCATTCACCCCCACCCCCCGCCCTCCTCCCCTTCCACCACCCCTAGTTACCCAGAGTTAGGATTTAAGAGCTCTAACTCAGATGTCAAAAGTAGCACTGAGACTTACACACAGGCGAGTACGCCAACCCAGCATTTACTCTTCATTGTATTATTTTCATTCAGTCATGTCTAGGAAACATTTGCTAAGTTCCTCCTTTGCACCAGACACTAAGGCCTTCTTCCCCATTCCAGCCCTCAGGGAACTCACCAGTTTGGCAGGGAAGGCAGACGCGTAACTAATCCTACCACGAGTAACAAGGGCTATGGCAGAGGGACAGGAAGGCCACAGCAAAGAGGACTCCTTGAGGAGGCCAAGGAAGGAATCACAGACTTACGATGTCTAGGCTCATCGGTACCATTTTAAAAGAACAAATGCTACTGCGAATAACATGGCAACGACACCCCCTTTGCCATAGGTGTTCAAATAAAAGCGCCCATCAAAAAGCCTGTTGCATAAAAAGCAGAAACAAAGACCTTGCAAGCACCTGAGAAACACCCTACATCTGGCCGAGCACAGTGGAGTGCTTACAGAATTAAGAATTCAGAGCCAGAAGAGACCTCGGTGTCCATGTACCTGTAGCCCTTGCCTTTCACAGACGTGGAAGCTGAAGCCCACGAGTCGAGGACTTGTCCGGGCTACGCAGTTAGTCTGCAGCAGAGCCCAGGCTGCAGGTCACCAGCAAATAATACCAGGCCTTTCCCCACATGGGTTACCCGGCTGCATGAGGAGGAAAGAGCAGAGCCCTAGGATGGAGAGAGCAGGCCCCAGAGGCCCCGGTTGGGCTCCCCGGTGGCAGGAAGAAACCAGGAGCCCGGAGAGCAGGCACCTGGTAGGCCTCAATGTTCCCCCAGCTCTGCCCCCACACTCTGGGCCCAAGAAAAGCCCTAAACCTTCCATTCCCCAAAAAAGGAGGTTTCAAAAAATAAAAAGGCCATTGCCAAGAAATCACGTACTCTTCACCATCTGAAAGAACATTAAATTCATAATCATAGAGTCTGACATATGTCACCACGGCACACTACCACCTCGCTGGTGCCAACCCGGTAAGAGGAAGGTCCCAGCAGACCACTTGCCTACATCCCGGGGTTGTTGCGAGGATCATGGGAGAATCACCACAGGAGCCACTGCTAAAGTGCAAAATGCTGAACCAATGCAAGTGACTAACAGATATAGAATTCCAATGGTCCAAAAATTCATCTAGGCTTTCTCCTAAAAATGGCTAAACATGCTGGTACATTTATTAAAAAAAAAAAAATTAAACATGAACATGTAGTCATCTCTTACCAATTCCATCTTATCTATTTTTTCCCCTCAACTTGTGGAAGGAAAACTGTTTCTCCACCTTAATTCACTCTCTGTAACTTCTCTTCTTTCCCTCCTTTCCAGCGGCACCACTGTTTCCAAGAGACCCCGCTAGAACATAAGTGGCAGGGACGCCCGAGGCGGGGGGCTCAGCGGTGGAGCATCTGCCTTCAGCTCATGACCCTGGAGTCCTGGGATGGAGTCCTACACTGGGTTCCCTGCATGGAGCCTGCTTCTCCCTCGGCCTGTGTCTCTGCCTCTGTGTCTCAAATAAATAAATAATCTTTTAAAAACTAATATACATAGCAAAGAGGTCATACAAGCCTCTTACCAACAGTCCTGTTGTGCCCAGTCGGACACCACTTGTACCAGGATGAGCCAGGCAAACAAGCAGCGTACAGCTGCGGGTCGTGCCCTGGGAGGGATGATGCCCGAGCGGGCCTCCCCTCCTGCCCCGTCCCCTTCTGTGTGACACAGGCCTCACGCATGGCTTGGGCACTCATCTGGGCACCAGGTTACTTCCAGAACCTTACAGCTTTGGGAGCTCTGTCATTTGAAACTGGGGCTCCACTCCGCAGCTTCTCCTGTGCAGCCTCGCTCCCCCGAGGCGAATCACGGAAGAAAACCCCACAGCAGATGCTTGGGAGCCTTCGGCCACAGCCCGTGCCCACGCCAAGCAGGAGGCGGCCCAGCGGCCACCGGAGTCCTCACCAGTAGTTAGCCTCGCCTAGGATGTGCTGACTTCGGCTCTGTACCTTGGGGGGGGGGGGGGGGGGGCGGGGGGTTCTGCTAAAGTCCATTCATTTGGTGAGGAGTTGCTGCCTTCGGAGAGCAGCTGGGGTCACACACCCGGCTGAGCCTCCGCGCCAGCAGTGCAGGGGAGGGCATTTCTGTCAGGGCTACAGAGCAAGAGGAGCTCAGCTGGGCACGACGTGCTCGACGGCGACAGGCGGCAAGGACGCTTCCCACCGCGACGCTGCGCTGACCTTCAAGGCCGAGGGGGGCTTCCTGGCCTTGCCCGTGGAACGGAGTGAAGGGCCAGCCCCGAAATAAGGGCCCCGGACACGGGGGGGGGCACACGGGGGGCCACCAGCGAGCAGTGGCCCTCAGTGTGGATGCCTCCGCCGCCCCGCCGGGCGGACACTCGCCGCGTCCCGGGAGGACCTGGGCGCCCCGGAGAACATGCGCCGCAACCAGAAGCGGGTCAGGGCGGCGGCGTCCACATCTACGGCCGCGGAGACGCCGAAGGGGCGGGGTCAGTGTTTCGCGGTTAAAAGGCCAGGACTTGGTGACCAGGTGTGTCGTGGGGGCGCGGAGGCCACGTCCCAGGCTTCCAGAGGCTCGAGCTCCGCAGGCACGGCCATGGCACAGGAGGCGGGGGTGGGGGGAGGGCACACTGCCAGGCCCAGGGCGCTGCCGGGTCAGGGGGCACATGGAGCCCCGGGCGACGCCGAGCGAGGAAACCCTGAGCAAGCCCCGGGGGAGCCGCGGGGGGCGGGGGGGGGGGGGGGAGCTGCCCAGGGGCCCTGGGCTCAGCGGAGGGCGGGGCAGGGTAGGGTAAGGTGGGGCGGGGCAGGTGACCAGCAGGGCAGGGTGGGTGACCCACGGGGCAGGGTGGGTGACCCGCGGGGCAGGTGACCCGTGGGGCAGGGCAGGACAGCTTAAGGCAGCCCCACTGAGCGGTGGGCGCCCAAGACCCCAGGGCGGGTGTGCGGTACAGTGGAGGCCTGGGCCGCGAGGTGTGGGCCAAGCCTCCCAGGGCCTCTCCACGGGGCACAGGTGGGCAGAGGCCCAGGCTGGGGGTCACGTGCCTCACCGCGATCCAGGGCCACTGGGGCTAGGACACACGCGCCTGGGGGGGAGGGCCCGGGCCACTGAAGCGGTTCCGCCTCCACACCACTCCCATCCCGCTGGGGCCTCACAGGCCGGCTCCCCACCCACGGTGGGGCTTGAACCTACAACCTGAGCCAAGACCTGAGCCCAGACGGGAGCCAGATACTTAAGTACTGAGCCATCCAGGCGCCCAGAAACCTCTGAGGAGCTTAAGGAAGAAAAGAAAAACTGAGGAGGAAAGGGAAAATTTTGGAGAAAATATGGCCAATTCCCTAGAATATAGCCAATGAGAATTCTCTTAGCATTCACGTCAACACAGAATTCAAAACAGGTTAAACTGAACTATTTCCAACATTAAGTTAACGGGCATTTTAAAAGCTTTGAGATTCCTCGGAGAACCTTCTAATACATTAACTTTGTACGTTGAAGGCAGTAAACTGCTCAGAAGGACCATATCCAGTAAGTACCACCTTCGCCCCGGTTCAGCAGCCGCAGAGAAGCTGAACAACTCACTGAAGTCACAAGGTCTGGAGAGCGCTGCTGTCATTGCAGCGTGTGCCAAGGATCTGGCTAAATGGATTTTACAAGATACAATAACTATAACTGTAATTCCTATTCTCAGACTGTGAAGCCTGTGTCTCAATAAAATGCCGATTTAAAAGACAAGACAATAAAGACCACCGTCACCACCAGAACCCTGTAAGAATATGTGAAAGGTTATAAAACAAAACTCCTTTTATAGAGTTGAATCCTTTCCAGGGTGGGCCTTTAAGACATTCTGACAGTGCACACAAATACTATCTCTGGAACGGAACCAGAAAGGCACAGCTGCAACACATCTTCCACTGAAGTTGTAACGGACTCAATAGCAGTCCTTCCCTTGAGCAAGGGAGTCCATAAAAGCCCGAAGCAGAGCTATTTTCCCCTACCAACTGCTCCGCGGAACTCCTCTCTCCTTATCCAAACCGTAGCTTCATTAAAAACCTGAAATGGACAGCGTGGACAGGATGCCTTCACAATAGGTTTGTATAAGGAAATCTAAATAAAACTTGAAAATAGTGACTACTATATGGTTTTCATTAAGAAAAATCCCCAAGTGAACCAAAACTATCCTAAGAATACAAGGAGATACATATTTTTTGAATTACAGTCCATCAGCATCACAAACAGGAAATTTGGATGGATTAGCAGGATACTTTTTTTCGCCAACACTCTTAAGAAGTTAGTGACCAAAAAAATTAAGATGACTTAGTATTCTCAATCCTGATGTATTCTGAACTTATGCTATATCTGGTTATTTATGACAGCTAAGACTGACAAAGATGTTTTAAAATCAGTTAGGAATAACCTACAACAATGAAGGTAAGCACATCAAAGGTTTATTTGTCATGCTTTCCCTGCTGTAGTTTTGACTATGTTTCTATAGCAACACCAACAAATACTCTTCTACAAATACTTCTGCAGCCAAGATAAAAACCAATAACCACTTCTCTAATTCATTTCTATCATGGCTTCCAACAAAAAATATCAGCCTTTTGGGGTGCCTGGGTGGCTCTGTCATTTAAGTGTCCAACCCTTGATCTCCACTTAGGTCTTAAATCACAGTCATGATTCAAGCCCCACAAAGGGAGCCTACTTTAAAAAAAAAGAAAAGAAAGAAAAGAAAAGAAAAGAAAAGAAAAGAAAAGAAAAGAAAAGAAAAGAAAAGAAAAGAAAAGAAAAGAAAAGAAAAGAAAAGAGAAAAGAAAAGAAAAGAAAAAGAAAAAGAAAAAGAAAAAGAAAAAGAAAAAGAAAAAGAAAAAGAAAAACAGCCTTCCTAAACTTCATTCCAGAAACATCAAAACCTAAGGCTTGCGTATATCACTTGTTAACCACAAGTGCAGATACCCTTAAATCCTTCACAACACAAGGGGAAACTAATGACAAAGGAGATATAATTCTGTTACTTCTTCAACAATAACTCATTTTGAACAGAAAGAGACAAGATAGCAAAAGAAAGTGATTACTAACAAATGACTTACTTGGAAAATTATCTAAATTCTAGAAAAAGAACACTGAAAACTTTGTGTCAAAATGTAAAGCAAAGAATTCAATATTCTGAGGCCCCAAGATAAGCGAATTTCTCTGCCTAAATTTCAGACATGCTTTCAAAATCTTTTGTTAGTGTCACTGTTTTGAAGTAAACAAAATATTTTACTAGTAGCAATAGGCCTGCCTCTTTTGTGAGCAAGCACATGCAGAATGCTTTACAAATGCCCGGACTTAAGCCTCAAAACATCTCTGCACAGAAAATATTATCAAGTTCATTTTTTTTTAAGATTTTTAATTTATTTATTAGAGACAGAGAGACAGAGAGAGAGAGAGGCAGAGAGGCAGAGGGAGAAGCAGGCTCCAGGCTGAGAGCCTGACCTGGGACTCGATCCCCCGTCTCCAGGATCACACCCTGGGCTGAAGGCGGCGCTATACCGCTGAGCCACCTGGGCTGCCCTCACGTTCATTTTATACATGAACAAAATGAGCCTCAGAGAAATGAAATACCTTCCCTTAATAAGCATGGGATGCAAAATAGCACAGTGACCACCAGTCCTAGAGTTAGCAGGAAGGAGACAGATACCCAAGATTTGAATCCAATGCTATTTTATTTGAAATACATCCTTGGCATTATACCATGACACTTCTGCAACCACCCAGTTACACTTCACCCAACAACAAAACTCAGCCTTTTACATGTAAATCTCACCTACCCATGCGTCACGCTCGCATGTGAACTTATACATAAGGACTTTACTAAACTGCTTTACTCTAGCCCATACATTTTCTCAAAAATATCTTTTAGAGATACATAAGGAAAACTGCAAAACACAATGGAAAATATTTTCCAAAAACATACGTATACGTCAACAGATACTTACCTGGCATATAAGGTTAATAGCTAGATATATGCCACACCGTGCCTTCTACAGAGCACAGAGAGCCGTTTGGGGAGATGAGAGCGATGTAAATAAAAAGCCAACCCTATAAACTTGTGAGTTAACTGTAAATGCATTAAAAAAAAAAAAAAGCACATGTCCATAGGTACTACACATACACCAGATATCCCAGAACAGTTCTGATTTCAAATATTCTATCCCACTAAATTGTGGGTTTGGGACTAATGGGTAACTGCAGGCTACAGTGGTAAACAGAAGAAAGTTGAACAAAACTTTGCAAGAATGGTGGGTTCTCATTGGTAGGAAAGAGGAACAGGGGCATGCAAAGTAGGTGGAAAAAGTCCTCAGGGTGAAGCAGCAAGATGCACGAGACATTCTGGGTCTGGAGGAGCTGGTGTGGTGAGTGGGGCAGTGGGTTCACCATCATTCCTGGATCAGTCACATACAAAGGTAAGCCAGAGGCGATGCTGAAACAGGATAGTCGGAAAGATTGTTCAGGACTATGAAGTCCAGGATAAGGACTCTGAGGTAAAGAAGATAGGTTAGCCCTCCTAAAGTTTGGGGGGGGGGGGGTTGTTTTGCTTTATTTTAGGAACAGCTTTACTGAGCTCCCATACAAGTCATTCACTGTAAGTGTACAATTCAGTGATTCTTAGTATAGTCAGTTGTGCAACCATCACCACAAACTATCTTAGGACATTTTCTTCAACCCAAAAAGAAACCCCAAACTTCTTAACTCATTCTATGAGGCCAGATACCAAAGCCAAACAAAGATATCACTGGAAAAAAAAAAATGAGGCAAACTACAAGCCGATATCCCTAATGAATACAGAAGCAAAAAGCCCTCCACAAAATACTGGTAAACTGGGATGCCTGCTTGGCTCAACAGCTAAGCATCTGCCCTTGACTCAAGGTGTGACCCCGGGGTCCTGGGATCGAGTCCCACATCAGGCTCCTGCAGGGAGCCTGCTTCTCCCTCTGCTTCTGTCTCCACATCTCTCTGCATCTCTCATGAATAAATAAATAAAATCTTAAAAAAAAAAATACTGGTAATCTAAATCCAGCAAGATATTAAAAGGCACTTACACCATGACCAAGTAGAAATTATCCCAGGAATAGAAGCATGATTCAACACACAAAATTCAATCAGTAATCATGTTAATAAGAGAAAAATGCAAGAATATCTCAATAGACAGAAAAAGCATTTGACAAAATCCAGCATCCTTTCATGATAAAACATTCAACAACCTAAAATGAGAGGAACTTCCTCAATTGGATAAAGGGCATCTACAAAAATACACTTCACACCTAAATGGTAAAAGACTAAAAGCTTCCCCCCCTAAGATTAAGAACACAGATGTCTCCTCTCACCACCTCTATTCAACATTATACTTAAATCCAGTGTAATTAGGCAAGAAAAATGAATAAAAAGCATCCAAGTGGATAAGGAAAAAGTAGATGACCTCTATTTGCAGATGGCATGATTGTTAGATTAAAAACCATGGGACGCATGGGTGGCTCAGGGGTTGAGCACCTTGCCTTCAGCCCAGGGCGTGATCCTGGAGTCCTGGGATCGAGTCCCATGTCGGGCTCCCTGCATGGAGCCTGCTTTTCCCTCTGCCTGTGTCTCTGTCTGTCTCTCTCATGAATAAATAAATAAAATATTAAAAAAAAAAAAGTTTTAAAACTATCTTCAGAAAAAATCCAAAAAAAAAATAAAAACATAAAAAAAATAAAAATAAAAAAAACCCTAAAGAATCCCCCCCGCCCAAGAAAAAAAAAAAAAAAAAAGCTAATGAAGTTCAGCAAAATTGCAGGACAGAAGATCAATAAACATATTCAGTTGCATTTCTATATGTAAACAATCCAAAATATAATTCTCTTAGCATCAAAAGGAATACAAAGGAATAGATTTAACCAAGGAAGAATAAGACTTGTATGCTGAAAAATACAAAACATTGTTCAAAAAAAAAAAAAAATCACAGACAACATAAATAAATCCATACTCTTGCAAAGACTTCATAGCGTTAAGATGGCAATAATCCCCAAATTGAAAGATTAAATGCAATCCCTTTAAAATTCTAAGTGCCTTTTCTGCAGAAACAGGATAATCCTAAAATTCATATGGAATTGTAAGGGACCACAGATAACTGAACCCATCATGCCACAGACGAACAAAGTAGAAGGATTCACCCTTCCTGATTTCAAATTTTTAACAAAGCTAGAGTAATCAAAACAGTGGTACCGGCATAAGAGCAGCTATACAGATCAGAACAGACTTGAGAGTCCAGAAACAGACCCATACATCTATAACCAGCAGAATTCGGCGAAGGCGCCAAGTTCGTAACAATGCAGAAGGAATAGTCTTTTCAACAAATTGTACTGGGACAACTGGCTATCCACATACAAAAGAATGACTCTGAACCCCTACGTCACACCATATAAAATAATTAACTCAAAATGGACCAAAGAAAAAAAAAAAATGGACCAAAGACTTAAAATATACAGCTAAAACTATAAAACTCTTTGAAGAAGTATAAATCTTCATGACTTTGGACTTCACGACATAGTCTTAAACAGAACACCTAAAACACAAGCAACAAAAGAAGAAATGAATTGGACTTCAGCAAAATTAAGAACGTTTGTAAGTCACAAGACACTATCAAGAAAACAAAGAAACAACCCAAAGAATGAGAGAACATGCTTGTGCACCACGCTCAGCATGTGTACCCAGTGTGCAGAATGTATAAAACATCCTTACAATTCAACAAAATGACAATCCAATTTTAAAAGGAGCAAAGGACCTGAATAAATAGTTCTCCAAAGAAAATGTAAAAATGGCTAATCATCACAGGAAAAGATGCTCAACATCATTAGTCATTAGAAAATGGAAATAAGACCACATCGAAATAGCTCTTCAGTCTACTAAAATGACTAGTGGAAAATAAAAAGCCACCAAGTGTTTGCAGAGAAATCAGAACCCTCCTACACTGCTGCTATCAGGAACATAAAATGAAACAGTAGGTGCAGAAGGTGACGTGGGGAAGGAGGACTGGGTAGTAACTGCTTAAGGTATACAGGGTTTCCTTTGGGGAAAACATTCTGAGAGGACGGTAACAACTGCAGATCACTTGGATATAATAAAAACCACTTTAACATACTTAAAACAGTGACTTTTAAGTGATTTTGTTTTTACATTAAAAAAAGAGAGAGAGAGAGAGACCTCAAACCCTTTAGCCATCATTCCCTAAAACTCTCAGCCCTAGACAACCACAAATCTACTTTGCATCCCTATAAATTTCACAATTCTGGACATTTTACATAAAAGGAATCCTGCCATATATGGTTTTTAGTACCTTTTTTTTTTTTACTTGGTGTAGCATTTTCAAGATACATTCATGTTGTAGCACGCATCAGCTCTTCATTCCTTCACACGGCCAAGTGACTGTATTTTATGGCTCTACCACATTTTGTTTATCCACTCATCACTTGATGGACATTTGTATTGTTGCTACTTTCTGGCTATCATAAATCATAAATTCTGCTGCTGTGAACATCGGCATCCAAACTTTGGTGTGGACATAGGTACAGGCCAAGAGAAATGAAAGCCTAAGGGCAGAGCAGCCAGGCAGATACAAGTTCCATGTTCAGGTTTTCAGAAACCGACAAACTTCTCCAAGTGGCCGCTACGCGACTCCTACCAGCAGCATGTGCCCGTGCAGATCCCCTCCACACTGGACTGTGGCAGAGCACAATGATGACAACTGTCGCTCAAGAAATATAATTTTGAGGACCCCGAGTTGGAACGGAGAGGCAGTAAAAGCAGGGACGGTGCAAGTGGACGGCTACATAAGAAGGCTCCTGGGGGGCAGCTGGGTGGCCCAGTCAGTTACGCATCCAACCTTGGTTTCAGCTCAAGTCATGGTCTTGGGTTCTGGCATCAAGCCCCCGCTGGGCTCCCTGCTCAGCGCAGTCTGTGTCTCCCTCTCCCTCTGCTTCTCCCACCCCTCAAGTGTGCTCTCTCACTCTCAAAAAAAAGAAAAAAAGGCTCCTGTGGGTGGAGAAGTGGGAGAGATGCTGGTCAAATGATACAAATTTTGTCATGAGTGAATTCTGAGGATCTGAAATATAGCACCATGACCAAAGTTATCGATACTGTATTGTACACTTGAAATTTGCTGCGTAGGTCTCACACATTCTGCTGCCCCTCTGATAGTAACTGAGGCGATGGATGCTTAAGCCTCATCTCACGATGTATCTGCACATCAAATAGTCATGCTGTGCATTTTAGATGTATTATAATTTTTGTCAACTATACCTCAATAAAGCTAAGGGGGAGCAGAACAGGCTGGTGGGCAGTAATTGGAAAGACAAATAAAAGACAGATATCGTATCAGAGAAAAAATAAAATCCATAGAAGTCAGCACCTATATAGATAATGGATAAAGAGGCATAACTAAAAAATAATACCAAACTTTGGAGCCCAGAAGACTAGGAAAGGCTGCAAGATTTCAGACCTTTTAGACTTGGGGTTTAACAACATGATGACATGATACTGAAGTTCTTGGACAGAATTACAGAAATTAAGGAAAGGAATGGTGATTAGGGATTCACCCCCAGGACAGGAGAGAAAATTATCCTAATTCTAGCATTTGTTCCTACTATTAACTTTTTACCTTACTTCCAAGAAGTGACTTTTCTTAAAAGTTTGGGCAATAGAGAACAACAACAAAAAAGCATCTTAGAAGCCAGGATTTCCTCAAAAAAAAAAAAATTTTTTTTAAGGATTATTTGACTAGCAGGGCATCAAAAGGGGCTAGAACTAGATAGAAGTCTGTGTGACAAGAACAGAGGTCAGGTACCATAGGAACTAAACACGGTAGATGGAATCTACCCTCCCAGGCAGGTAGAGTCACCTGCGTGGTTTTAATGAGAAAATAATCAGAAGCCGCAGCATCAGACTAATGCACCACAGGGACACGGGCCACTCACGAGCTCTGCAAGGCAAGAGAAGCGCTAAGGACGTATCAGGTCATCCAGGGATCATTTGTTCATTCAGCAAATACCTATTGAGAGAGAGGCCATCAGGTGCCAGACCATCGGGGACACAGACGTGGTCACGGCCTTTGTGCAGTAGAAAGGCAGGCAGGGAGTCAAGCGGGGTGGAGGGGGGCTTCTCCAGTAAGTCCATCTAACAGGGAGGAGGGGGCCCAGTACAAGAAGGGCTGCTCAAAGGAAGTTATGTCTACATCAAGACCCAAGAGTCGAGTATGAGTCGTAACATGTACGCAGGTCTAGAGAGGAAAGGACCTGGACAGATGAGCAGGGGAAGCAGATTAGGATGCTGAAACCCAGAACAGAGGAACCTTACAGAGTAAAAGCTACATTAAAAAGTCCGGGTGGGGCGCCTGGGCGGCTCAGGGGGTTAAGCATCGACTCTTGGTTTCACTCAGATCATGGTCTCTCTCGTGGCATCAAGCCCCACGTCAGGCTCTGCACGCAGCATGGAGTCTGCTTTAGATTCTCTCCCCCTCCCCCTCCCATGCCTGTGCTCGCTCTCTCGCTCTTTCTCAAATAAATAGAATCTTTTAAAAATTTGGGCTTCTTCTGAAAAGCCAAGTGGTACTATAAAGGGATCTTATGCACAAAACTAAGAAACTTTATATTGCAGTCAGGGTGATCGTTTTAAACAACGGATTAAATAAAAACCAGGAAAAGCTGGAAAACCAGACAGATCATGACATATTTATGCAGACAAGACACGGTGGCTACATTGTCTTTAAACGAAATATTAACAGGCAGTCACAGTCTCCACTCCCACTCTTCCAAAGTGAATTCTGCTACTGTAACTTGAGTTTTGAAAGCAATTTAACCGGTTTATCATGGGATGGGCTGAGTTACCAGAGAAAAGAATAGATCCATAAAGAACACAGGAGAGACTCAAGTTAAAACTGAAGGTGTTGGTGTTTATGGTTTGGGAAGAGGTTGGTTTAAGGAGGAGTCCGAGGGCTGCTCCATACTGTGATGAGAAGGTATCAGAAAAATTTATAAACTGATAAAGAGGACTTTTGTTAGCTGTTCTTAGGAGATCACTTGTTTTTCAAGAGAGCAAAGTAAAAATAAATGGTTTGTCAGTTTTTTGCCAAAGTTGAGACTTCGTTTCTTTGGCTACCAAGGTTACAAATGGACATTGAGAGAGCTGAGCTTTATGCAAGCCACCATATCCCAATATGGAAAGTGTCAGAGGAATGAGGTGGATAAATTCAATAAATAATTTAACTAGGAAAATGGTAAGACTCTGGTGACACATTAGAGTTGAGAGAGAAGGAAAGAAAAGATAAAAAAGCAGTTAATTAGACACAAAACCATTCACTGAAACAGTTGAAGAAAAAGGTTTGGAGACCATTAATAAACCCAATTTAAATTGAGTAACAACAGAAAAAGGGGTATATAAAACAGAATAAGCCATTAGATAAAAATGAAATAAAATAATTCAGAAGAAGACAGAAAAAGGACAGGACAAACAAAATAAATAGCAACATGGTCCCCAAAACACCAATAATTAGATTAAATATAAATGATCTAAACACATCAAGACAGAGATTATCAGATTGAAAAAAATAAGTCCCAATCTATGCTATCTATGTAGAAGTCTACTTTAAATGTTAGGGCCAGGAATAAGAAATGCTACAAGGAAGCAAACTGTGATATACAAAATCGTGACAGCAAAGCAAAGAGACATGCTAGACCACAGAAACGAGAGGCTGTTTACTGCAAGACTGAGGAGGAAAAGTCTAGGAAGAAAACCCGTAATACTTTTTAAGATTTTATTTATTTATTCCTGAGAAACACACAGAGAGAAAGGGAGAGACACAGGCAGAGGGAGAAGCAGGCTCCATGCAGGGAACTCGACGCAGGACTCCATCCCAGGACCCCGGGGTCAGCCCTGGGCTGAAGGCAAACGCTCAACCAGTGAGCCCCCCGGGTGCCCCAAAAAACTCAGAATATTAATAAGTGTGGTCCATATACAATGCTTAGTGTCTGTAGTAAGTGTCCTGAAGGTTCTCAAACCTAATCACAAATTTTAATGACTAAACGGTCTAGAATAGGTCAACTTCATGGGGGTAATACCACATTCCTACTCCTATTTCCTCGTTACTCTTCTACCAAGGTAGAAATGTGCACCTCCATGGCTGTGTCCTTTCTCACACGACATAAAATACGAGGACAGTCACGTGGTGGGGGGACGGGGCCTTGGGAACTCTGCCACCAAGTGGGCAGCCACAGGGTCTTCGCAGCAAACAAAGCTTCGCCACCTCTTCCCCACTGCATTCCTACTTGATAAATTTAAGCTAAGATACTTTCAAACATCTAATTTACATCTCCTAAAACCGAAAGCTCTTGAGTATCCATTTTGCCTTCCTTCATAAATCTAACGCTGTAGTATCTGACTCCCAGAATACTGACAACAGCAATGCACGAGGTTATTTGAACTTTACCACACATACACTTCCATCATTTTTTTAAACTCTGAAATAAAGTTCTCAATGAACATTGTGAGTTGTGCTAATCACTAGGAAAGGTGGGAACAACATGGTGACGATCCTATAGCATGTTATCTTTGTTTTATCCCGCTTTAGGAAAAGATGGTCTTTGCAAAAGAAAAGTGTAAAAAATATATATATATATTTTTTGAGCTTTTAGTTTGAGGAGACTGAAAAGTTCACATCCATGGTTGTAATTTGTTTCTCTTGGATCTAAACATACACCCACCCATTGGCTTCGGAAAAGTGCTTGGACAGAAACCTGAGACAGTGATACTTCCTGGAATTTCAATTCAAGGGGAAAAAAAAAAAGGAAAAAAGAAAAAGTATCATTTCCATGAAGGGATAATCAGTAGCAAATGATGCAAATGTTCTTTAAATACCAATCTATAAAAACCTATTCTTGCACAAAGGATACATTAGTTCATTCAACAAATAGTTGTAGAACTATTAAGAAGGTGATTTATAAAACCATTCCCCCCTCACACAGCTGATGCACAGTAAGAGTCCACTGAATAGTAAGCAAAATGGTTCAGTAAGAAAAATGTATTTACCCACAGTTATGTGGGGCCATTTGTAGATCCCAAAATGTCTCTGTTCTCTTCGCTCCATGCGAGCAATCAGACTCTTGAGAGGAAAGACGATCATCTCGCACCCACACCCCACCGCTTACACGGTGCTTGGCGTTCAGTAAGGTACCAAAGATCACGTGATGCACACGTAACGGGACCACGTCCACGGAGTGTGCAGCCACGGACAAAACCCCAGGAACACACTAAAATTTAGGACTCGCTGCAGCAATCACTCCAGAGCTTTTCCTCGCTCTTCATCCAAGCTCACTCGGTTGTCCTTTCTCTGAATGTACCTCTAAGGTTGAAATGATCATTTTTGAATTTTTAGTATCAGTTAAGTCTTACTGTGAACTTACCAGCAGCTCAGGCTTATTCACCTTTGAATCCTCAGCCTGGAACACAGGAAGAGGGAGTTCTAGTTTGCCTCATAATAAAGTGCAACAAATTCCTAAAGTCATACTCCCTAGCTTCAGATTATTATTCTGTAGTAAACACAATGTACTTAATTGGCAACAACAAGATTTACTATTACAATCAAATATTTGATCCCAGTCACCTTTATAATAAGTAGCACCCAATGTAAAATTCATAGCACCAGGTTTTACTGTATAGAAATACAAAATGAGGCTTCCTTGGGCAGGCTCCTTTAGCCAACAGTAAAAAAATAAAAAAATAAATCATCAGGACAGATACCCAGGGTAAACAGGTATTCTCCATAAAATGCGGCATGTAATATTTCCAAAACACAGATATCTGTAATTAGGTCTCTTTCTTCAAAATAAAAAAAATTTAAAAAAAAATAATTTTTAAAGGCTTCCAGTGGCTCCACAGGGAGAATGAAGACCAAACTCCTCAGCAGAAGCTTTAAGTTGAGCACTTGTGGGCTCTGCTCCAGATCTTCAGCTTATCTTCTGCTTCCCATCCCCCGACCTCCAGCCATACCAGCCTCCTCAACACAAAATAAATTTTCATGCTTCCATGTCCTCATTAATGCTGACTCTCCCCCCGTCTAGACTGTCCACTTCCCGTGTCTATACTTGGAAGAAAAAAAAATCCAACCCAAGTTTCCAGGTATAAGGTTAAAAATAAGCAGTTTGTGATTAACCTAACAATAGCTCTTTTACTTATTTTTAAGCCACAGGATACACTGAATAAAATCTGGGGCTGGGGGGAGCCCAATCAGGTTATTTGGTGGTTTACGGCACACGTGCGCACAAACGCTCATCGATCGCAAGGCCGTGAAGAGAAGTCCGGCAGATGGCAAAGCAAGCAGCAAGGAGCCTTGCTTCCAACAGTACCCAGCAGCAGAGTAAGCAGGGTGCCAAGCACAGTAAACGTCAGAGTAAAACGGGCTAAGAGTAACGCCCGCCCCCCCCCCCCCCCGGTAGCCCTGACACACGAGGTGGGCGATGGCCGTCCTCCAGTCCTCCCACTGCACAGAGCCAGGGGCAGGGAGACCTGAATAGAACCACGCTGCAAAGATAACTTCTATCTCGAGCAGTCGCTGCTGTAACTTCTCTAATCATCCACCCCATGGTCCACACAACGATGACCTAGAGAACATGACCTATGGCTACTCAGTGGGACAGGACAAGGCAAAGCACGGTCCTGGGGGAAACGTGAACAATGGGCAGAGCACTAACCTACAGCCCAATGGACATGGAACCAGAGGAATGCACACCAGCGGTGGACGAAGACCCTGCCTACAGACGCAGCAGGTCACAGGACTTCAGTCTGCCGTCGGTGAGGCAAGGACCTGTGATTGCGGCTACAGAAGCTGCACTGAGAGGAGACATACACATTTATATACTGTACTCAGAGGTACAGAAAGGTGTGCGCACACACGTACGTATCTGACAAAGGGATGAAATGCAGCACTTCTAACAACGCAGCATCCACGCTCACCTTCCCCTTTGTCACCATCTCCCTGACCTTTTCCTCCCACTGGAGTCAACCTTAGTCTAAGGATTTTAACTGGTTCTATTCGAACATCTGGGTTCAGCCGTGATTGGGCTGATGTCCTGGCCTCCTTCTCAATCCCTCGGTGTCTCCTCATTATCCCTCATAATTCCATACTAACCATACCAGGACAACAGACTTCAATAAATGCTCAATGAACTGACAAAACGGCATGGTTATAACAAGAAAATCGCTGTATTGTTTTTGTTGTATTATCTATAGATCAAAAGTAAATATTCTCCCCCACTGAACCTCAGAGTAATGAGAAGAGGGGAGGAGGATAGTTTTCCTCTTCTGGAAAAGAATGGGACCCAGTAACCACCAGTCTCTGGGGTAGGGTTCCCTTCTACTTCCTCCCCTCCAACTCTATGGGAATATCTGTATTAAGAGTTTATTTCTGCCACTGAGTTTATTGTAACAGGATCTGTCCTGTACCAGTTGTATATTGATCTTAAAAAAAAAAAATGTTGCAAAGGCATGACACAGGGCTGGTCAAGTGCAGCTGATGGCTGGACGTACACAGACACTGTCACCCCGTGTACCTCTGTGCCAGAGGACAGGACCTGGGAATAGCAGGATCAGCTCTTGCTGAAAACCAGCGAGCCAGCTGTCCAGGAGGAGCCAGGGCAATGTGATCAGATCTTTACATGTTTAAAGGCTTCTCAACAATTCTAATAGAGACCTGTTACACTTTTATGATCCTGGAAAACAGCCAAAATGATCGGCCTATCCCTTTTTGACACACGCATCTTCAGGCAATACAGGTACATACTTCCTACTAGTGGAGAACTTCCAAGAGAGTCCACGTAAATAAACCGAGCACCCTGTGGATTAACATTTCCAAAACTAAGGCTACCAGCTTAAGAATTTACAGAGACACATTTGTCGTATTTTGCCGGGAGAAAATAAGCAGGTTTAAAAGGATAAGGCTGTTGTTTTAACCCATGTGTACATATTCGCAGATAAAAGACAGGAAATGCTCAGCCCAAATGATAATAGTGGCTGTTCCTAAATGTAGACAATGGGAAATTTTTTGCTTTATTTGTATTTTATTCCATTACAGTTTCTTCACTGAAAATGTGTTACTATGATTAAGAAAATAAATAGGTTTTAAGTCCATTAAAACAAAAAATATATATATGAAGTTTTCTCTTTAGTTCTGTATTCCTACTTTAGCAGTTTTAAAGGCAGTGTAAAACAGGATGAGTAAGTCCCAGTAAAATTATAATAAACTGGCACCATGCCAGGTGGTATAGATTCACCTAAAACACAAAGGTACATTCATACTATCCCTCTTTGAGCCTGGCACTGCATACAAGAAATTACTGAAGGCTCAGAGCACATACTTTCAGACACTGTTACATCAGAGGTCTTTTTTTTTTTTTTTAAAGTTGGGTTTTTAACTAGATTTAAAAGAATGAAAGGAATTTCCTGGATTTTATCACGGCAACTTCCCAACGGATTTTTGTCCCCACTCCTTAATACAAGGATTAAAGCCACTTAGCAAATTAGAGCTCATTCTTGCCACTTACAATGCTATTAAGAACATATAAATTAGGAGATCTTTGAAAAGCAATACGTATCAACAAAAGGCTTAGAGCTCTGGTTCAGAATCAGTTGTTTTAACAGTTTTCTATAAAGTCAGTCAAAAAGCATCAGACATCCGAGAGCCTGCGTGCAGAAGGGATCTACTTTCGGACCACACGACACCCTGGAGAGATGGAGAACACACACTACATTCGATCAAGAAAGGGCCTTTCTTTGTTTTGTTATCATATGACAAGTATCACTGTCAAGTTTTCACTATGACTTAATTAAAATACCAAGCCATACACACGCACAATCTAACGCAGCACAAGGAAGACGGGGACATATTTTTCAGAGCTGCAAAATGGCATCTGCAGAATGTCTCAAAGGAATGACAAAGGCACTTCTTTGGCCCTAACAAAGCGAACAATGTTTCCACGAGGACACTACAAGACTATTGCATTTCAGGGAGGGGGAAAAGCAATAAAAATTAACACAAAACAGAACTGAATGAGGAGAATGACAGTCTGTGGGGAAGGATTAAAAGAGAGTATTGAGGATGCAAGTTTCACTGGTAGGACACAAAAGGGTCCTACTGTCTTTACGGGTTTAAAATTGGGCAATTTCAAATGTTGAATTTTAGGAAAATTGTGCCTCCAAATCTCGGGACATAAAGTTACCTATGTCACCAATCGAACCAACCAATATGTTCGAGTTCATCGACCCTGTGCATCTGTAACTCACGTTGTGCAAAAGGCGCTTACAAACAGGTGATGCGAGCGCTATGCTGCACAATCTCCACGGATCACCTCCTGCGTCGTGACCACCTGGAGACGCTGGGTCAATGGCTCCATTTTACACAGAAGGAAAATGACCAAGGGTATCAGGCACTTCCAATTTCAATTCCAACTCTCTCCTTTATTAGCACGCACTTGGCTTTTCTTTCCAAGACACTTTTAAATTTCAGGATTATTAACATCAAATATTCACAAAGATTAAGGACAAACCAGTGTGTACGAACTCTCCTTAAGATAGCACATTACAATGGGACCAGAGCTCAACATGTCGGGGTGGGGGATGCCAGGGTACACCCTCTTTTAATCAGTCCCAGCCACGTGCGGACCTGTGTCATGGAAAAACCCTTCACGGACAAACAGCAGACTGGTTACAAGCAGCAAAAGCAGCAGATGTCGCCAGCAGGGACCCTTCTCCCACAGCCGTCTCCTTCCATCCGTGCTCACCCTCCGAGCAGGGTCTCCCCAGGGTCTCCCCCACCTGGGCCGCCCCAGCGATGGCGGGAGTGAGGCCGAGGCTGGGGTCGGGGCTCTGGGGCCTCCCTCCAGCCCTTCCGCTCCCGGCTGTCCCCTAAGAGCCCGGGGTTGGCAGAGAGGCCGCCCCGACCCACGGGCTCCATGGGCAGCTCAGCCGGCCAGTGCCCATCGTCCCCCCCACCCCCGCCTGGGCCGGAGACCCGCGGGGAGGGACCCTCGGAGAGAGAGAGACCCGCGGGGAGAGAGACCCGCAGAGGGAGAGAGAGACCCGCAGGGGGAGAGAGAGACCTGCAGAGGGAGAGGCCCCGGGAGAGAGACCCGCGGAGACAGAGACCTGGAGAGAGACCCCGGGGTAGAGACCCGCGCAGAGAGACCCACGGAGAGAGACCCACGGAGAGACCCGCAGAGAGACAGACTGGGAAGAGAGAGACCCCCGGGGAGAGAGACTCCCAGGGAGAGAGACCCCCAGGGAGACATCCGCGGAGAGAGATCCACAGAGAGAAATCCCTGGAGAGAGATCCCCAGAGGGAGACCCGCAAAGAGACACCCGCGGAGAGACAGAGACCCCCGGGGAGAGACCCCGGCCACTCCCGGCCCGCGGCACCCCGTCCCCTGCCCCAAGCACGTCTGGGCCCTGCGCCCACATCTCACCACAGGTCCGACTCCTCTCCGTGCCCATCGCAGCAGGAAGCGACCCCTCGGCGCACAGCTACGCTTAGCCCGTGTGCGAAGAAGTGAGGTTGTAAGAAATCACTTTTAGGAAACTTAAGCCCCCATTTTCCCCAACAACCGCAGGCAGCATAAGCTCGTTCTTCTGCTCCCGACATAATCGCCTTAAGCACTGAGCGAGGAGGCCCCAACACTAAGCCCCGGAGCCGCCCGCCGCCCCGGGGCCCTGCCGCCCTTTGGGGTTCCCCGTGGACTGCGTGAGGGATCCGCTCCCTGCAGCCCGCACGCTCGCTCCTCGTGGGTTAGGACCGAGCTAAGCAGCCGCTGCCTTCACGAAGGTGTTAAGTTCTAAGAGAAGGAGACAGAAGGTTCCAGAGCAAGTCCTACGGCGATGCGCTTCGGGGCGGACCAGCCTCCCGAGCCGCAGAACGGGGAATGCGCGGGAGACCGAGGACGGAGCCGACCGCTGGAGTCCAAGATTCTGACCCGCCGGGGGGGGGGGGGGGGGGGGGGGGGGGGAGGGTCTTCGTGGGTGTCCCGAGCAGGGCGCAGGGGGCCTGGCCAGAGCGGCTGCCCTCGGCCCAGGCCATGACCCCTGGTCCCCGACCGAGCCCCGCGTGAGCTCCTGCCTGGGGCTCCGCCTCTGGGTCTCCCACGGATAGATAATAAAATCTTGAAAAAAAGAAAAAAAAAAGTCCCAAGCAAGAGGCAGGAAGGTGACTCGGGCCAAGGACGCCGGCAGGTGCTCCCCACTTGCTTCCACCCGCGAGACCGCCGGGGACGAGCTCCATCCCGGGGAAAAGCTTCCCTCGGCCGCACGCGCGTCCCCGCCGGTCCACGCCGCCCCTGCGCAGGCCCACCTGGGGCAGGTGCGCACACCTGGGGCACCCGGGCGCGGCCGTCCCGCCGCCGTGTGACCAGGACCCGCAGCACCGGGACGCCCGACCTGTGTCCCCCACCGCCCCACTCACGCCCTCCGCGAGGTCCTGGCGCACCTGCCGCCCGCAGCCGCTGCTTCCCTGCTTGGCACCGCGCGGCCCAAGGACACAGGGATTAGGATAAACGCCTTAGGGGCAGCGCTGACACAGTTACGGTCCGACGCCCAGGTGGGGGGGGGGGGGGCGGGTGCCACGCCGCGGACGGGGCCGCACAGCCAACACCGCCTGGAACACTGGCTCCTCGGCAAGGGCGACGCCTCCTCCGGAGAGCCCGGAGCCGCTTCCCTCCCTGCCGTGCACCCCCGAGCCTGGAGGGCGTGCAGCCGCAGACCCGGGGACCCCGCGCTTGTGCACCGCACACCGGCCCGGGAGACACCCCGCCCCCCACCGCGTGCACCCCGCACACTGGCCCGGGAGATCCCACGTGCGCGCACCGCACACCGGGCGGCCCCAGGGAGACCCCGCGGCCACTGCCCGCACCTCCCGCCCCCGCAGCTCCCGCGCCTCCCCGTAGCCTCCGCCACTCCCGCCACTTCTCTGCAGCGGGTCAGGGGCCGGGCAGGCTGTGGGCGCGGGACGTGCTTCCCGAGACCCCGGAGCTCCGGCCCCGCGTAGCACAGCACCGTCGAGGAACCGCGACCCCAGCAGGAGGCCGTGGCCCTCGCCCCCCACCCTTTGAAACCCGGAGGAGCGCAGGAGCTCCAGCAGCCTCGCCGGAGGGTTCGGTACCCACACACCCCCCCCAAACCCGCGCCCGCGCTCGGCCTCCGACTCTTCAGGGACGCAGAAAGCCAGGTGCACAACCGCGAGGGCTTCAGGATACAGGGGTGTAGTAGGCCGGAGCCGTCCGGGAAGGAAGCTTTCCAACACACACAAGAGCGGAGGATCCTCCACCACCTATTTTTCTAGGCATCCCTCCCAGGGCAGTAAAGCCACTTGGCTGTTCTGTTCTGGATGGACCGGGGTCAAACGGCGTTGGGAAGGGGGGAGGAGGGAGGAGAGGATGAGGGGGAGGAGAGAGGGGGAAGAGGGGTGAAGGGGGGAGGAGGAGGGGTAGGATGGAGGGGAGGAGGAGGGGTAGGATGGAGGGGTAGGGGGAGAGAGGGGGGAAGGGGGAGGAGGGGGGGTAGGATAGAGAGAGGGGGAAGGGGGAGGAGGAGGGGTAGGATGGAGGGAGAGGGAGAGAGAGGGGAAGAGGGGTGAAGGGGGAGAAGGGGGGAGGAGGAGGGGTAGGATGGATGGGAGGGGGGAAGGGAGAGGAGGAGGGGGAGGATGGAGGGGGAGGGGAGAGGGGGAAGAGGGGGGAAGGGGGAGAGGGGGGAAGGGGGGAGGAGGAGGGGTAGGATGGATGAGGGAAGGGGTTGGAAGAGGGGTAGGATGGAGGGGGGAGAGAGGACGACTGGGATGGCGGGGGGGGGGGGGGGGAGAGGGAGGGGGAAGAGGGGGAGGGGGGAGGCGGAGCAGGGGGGAGGGGGGAGGGAGTGGAGGAGTAGAGAGCAGGGAGGCAGGGGGGGAGGGGAGGCGGAAGGGGGTCCGGGCCTGCGCCAGGCCACCGCCCGGATGTCCCGGCTGGTGAAGGGCCTCCAGCGACCCGGGGGCCAGAGCAGGGGTGCAGGCCCTGCCAACCGCCGCCCTCCGCAGAGGCCCCCGCCCCTCCCCCCCCCCAGCTGCAGGACTCCGTGGAGGGCCCGAATTCACCCTGAATGGCTCAGCAGCTCGCCCCGACGCCGCGGGAAGGGTGCCCTCCGGAGGTGCTCCGCTTGAGCTGTGAAGACCCAGCAAAGGGGGGGGAGGCAAGGGGGAGGACGACCTGCCCACCTGGGGCCCTGCCCCTGTCGCCATCCACCACTGCCCCAGCGGGGAGGCCACGGAAGGGCGCAGGAAGGAGCCGTGGGCAAGTCCTAGAGGAATCCAGACCAAAGCCAGTGTATTCCACGGCAGAAGAAATTTGGCATAGAAATAATTAACAGTTTGGCAAAACCACTAAGCTTTCAGATATTAGTTTTAACATGGAGGTAAAAGAAAAACCTCAAATATACTGACGCTTACTCTGAATGCAAGGCCTACATTTTTAACTTCTGCTCCTCTCAGGTTCATATCAAATAACCCACAAATAGCAGCAATGAGGCCATATCATAATGGTTTTCAAATTTCTCCAAATTACCTGGGGCACATTAACTACACAGGTGTGTTTGGGTAATTTCAAGGTTTTACTTTTTTCATACTGCACATCATAGGTGGACTTAACTCTCTAGGGGGAGGATCTCTAATTTACCCTAGAGGATAACCCCTCACAGATTCCCAGTAAATAAAGTGAAATAGGGAGCATGGTACAGTAAGAAGTAAACAAATAAGTAGAACCAGTTCCAGTTCGGAGAGTCACAGTTGTGAGCAAGTCATTTAACCTCACTTTACTAAATTTCCTCTTCTAGGAAATAGAAGATTAATTATCCCTTAAAGTGTTCTACAGTTCTAAAGTTCTACCTTTTTTTTTTTTTAAGTTCTACATTTTTAAAAATTACTTGGGGGCACCCTGGGTGGCTCAGTGGTTAAGCGCCTGCCTTCAGGCAGGTGGTGACCCCAGAGTCCCGCATCGGGCTCCCTGCATGGAGCCTGCTTCTCCCTCTGCCTGTGCCTCTGCCTCTGTGTGTGTGTCTCTCATGAATAAATAAAATCTTTAAAAAATAAATTAAAATTACTTGGCTTGGCAAATCACACAACATGATGTTGGATGAAAATGGACATGAAAACCAGATCTATGGTTTAAGCCCTACTTTGTGAAATGCATACAAACACCATTTACTTAAGTATTTTATAAGCTATGAGTAGGCTACAAAGCTAAAAAGAGCATAATATTAATAATTATATGTGAAACTGAGAATCTAGCTTTTATTATTTAAGATTCCACATTCAACAAATCATTAAAAAGGTCCAACCCCGGGGATCCCTGGGTGGCTCAGCGGTTTGGCACCTGCCTTTGGCCTGGGCATGATCCTGGGGTCCCGGATCAAGTCCCATATCGGGCTCCTGGCATGGAGCCTGCTTCTCCCTCCTCCTGTGTCTCTGCCTCTATCATAAATAAATAAATAAATCTTTAAAAAAAAAAAAAAAGGTCCAACCTCTTGAAGCCAAGCTTGACATCTGGAATCAGAGCTCTTGAGCCTCTAAATATGCCGGAAATCAGCTCTTAGAAACACCCTAGTCCAGTCTTCAGTTAGGAGGGCACTAAAGGGGTGTGAACCTTCAACCTTGTTCTTGCACAGCTATTTTTATCATCTACTCCGATTCCCCTCCTCTGCCCCACCCTTCCCCTTAAAAATCTCTTGGGAGGGGGATCCCTGGGTGGCGCAGCGGTTTAGCGCCTGCCTTTGGCCCAGGGCGCGATCCTGGAGACCCGGGATCGAGTCCCACGTCGGGCTCCCGGTGCATGGAGCCTGATTCTCCCTCTGCCTGTGTCTCTGCCTCTCTCTCTCTCTCTCTCTCTGTGTGTGACTATCATAAAAAAATAAATTAAAAAAAAAATTTTTTAAAAAATCTCTTGGGAGTAATTGAAGACAAGTAACCTAAAACTGGAATTTCTGGGATGGGATGCTTCTCAGGAAGCACTATATTTTCATCACTCTACCCACACACACACACACACACACACACACACACACACACAGAATTGAACCTCATACTTCTTTTTACAACAAAACCTCACAGCAGTACTTCAGTATTCTTTGTAAAAAATGGAAGAGCAAGGCAGGGCAGGCTATGTAGGAAAAAAGAATGATGTGGCACCTGTGGAGGTGATGTCATTACCAGCCACGGCTCTGAACTCAGGCTCTAGAAAACAAGCCGTGGCTCGGATTCCCAAGCCCATCTAACACTGTAACAACACAATCCCCCTTCCTGGCCCTAGAAAACCACACACTTGACCGCTCTGCTTAGGAAGCCCTATACTTGCAACTTCTCAGCTTTAAACATGTTGTAGAGCAGGACATCAAACACCATCAGGCCCGTCTTTGGAAAGCTAGACTTTAACTGCTCTAAGTTGTATTTACTATCTGGCAGGCCTGAAGAGGACTAACTGCTCTCCCGCCTGTAGGCAGGATAGAAGGACTCCAACCCATGACAGGCCTGATTGAAAAAAAAGAAACCACACATACCTCCCAACTCCAAATGAAGTGACGACATGGTTGCAAAAGGGGTGGGCACAGTGGGGGAATGAGGGGAGATGTCAAAAGTGAAATCTTGGGGTGCCTCGCTGGTTTGATCAGTGGAACATGTGACTCTAATTGCAGCGTTGAGTTTGAGCCCACCTTGGATGCAGAGAGAGGACTTAAGTAAAATCTTTTTTAAAAAAGGTCAAATTGACAGGTGAGCCTCAATCTTCATCCTGTAAAATGACACTAAAAAAATTCAATTCCTGGCTACTCATACAGATAGAAATAAAATACTGCTGGTAGAATGATGGTTTTTAACATAAAGCAAACACTAAGCTAGTATTAGCCACTACTGTCTTGCCCCACAGTAACAGTCCTTAAAGGGAATACTAATTCCTCAAGTCTACTTAAAGTCCAATTAATCTATAATGCACGTGAGAAGTACCTGAAATTTTAACAGCAAATTTTAACACTTCTAAGGAAAATACACACAGAGTTTTAACTTCAACACAGATGGATGGGAGAGGACCCTTTCTGGCAACCCCCATTCATGGTAGAAAAACCTCCAGTACAGAATCCCTATCCTGCCGCTCCTCCAACAAAGGCCCCTCGGAGATGGGGTATGGTACAAGAGCTTGGGGTAACAATGCCGGGCAACAGGGTTGGTGGAGTGCTACGGGAGCCCCTACCCAACCTCCTAGCTCCCCAACGCCAGACAGCCTGGTCACCTTTCCCTCCCTTTGTTGCCTCCTGCTTCCTTCTCCCTGCCCAGGAGAATGATCCAGCATAAAGGGAAACCAGACTCTGCACCTCCCAGCTTCAGTCTAAAAAGCAAGAGGCCTTGCAGGACTTTACTGCTACTAACAGCAAGGAGATGGCCAAGGAGAGTCTAAATATGTGTCTCTTTTCACTTAGATTCTAAAGGCAAAGCCAAAAATCATACTTAGATGCTAATGCTAATATTTCTTCATCTTTAAAAAATCATGAAAAGGAGGAAGACATTAGAACTCATGTCTTGCAAATCCCAAGACTGCATCTACTTGATTTTCTATACAGCTATGACCCTCAAAACCCTCTAGAAATTAATTTTCAATTCTCTATTGCTGATGATACATCCTACAGTCAACCCATCAGTGTGAAAGTCACAGAAAGCGCACTCTCCGTGACCCAAAGCACACCAGAGGTCTCTCCTCACTGCCTGGCTTTTAAAAGATCCTAGCAATGACCCAGACTCTGCTATGTCCCTGACCTATGCCCGACCGTTAAGCTGCAGAGACCCACTGTTAAGCCAGAAGCTCACCCAACACCTGAGCCATACTTTTCCCCACCACTCCACCATGGTTAAATCTTTACTAGGGAAGAAGGGAGCTGAATCCCAAACCTTCACATATATAATGCATTCCAAATCGAAATCGTTTTTATTTCTGTACTCCTACTGTTTTTATAAGGCACAGAGTCGTGAGAGAGAGTAGGTCCGTCTCTACTTAAAAAGCCAACCCCAGTCCTGCCCTCCTCACCATCTTGGTTACCCATTCCCACGGTCCCACCCTAAGCACTAGCTTTCAAACTTTTCCAAGTGTGACCCAGAGTAAAAGATTTCCTTCTCAACCCAGTTTGCAAATACAGTGTAAACACATCTAGTTTGAATAGAAACAAAGTTTTCAAATGACGGTCTGTGATCAGCTCTGATCCAGATGGAAGGCCAAATTCAGGAAGACTACGCTAAATCCAGCCCCACCCCTGGGTTCAGGGAGCCTCCCTCCAGAAGATATTCTCGGCCAGAAAAAAAGGGCACCTCTTTCGGCCCACTGCCCCTCTTCTTCCCTTTCCCAGAGGGGAAGCGTTGTGCAGGGGCCAGATCATGGCCCATCAGGCTGATCCGAAGCATCATTATTGCTGATGGAAAATTTTTCCTAGAGGGAAGCTTTTTTTAATCCACATAAAAAATTCTGCATAGCTCGGTAAGACCCTGACTCTCGTGTTTATTCTTTTTCATATTCTAAATGCCAGTCCTAGCCTTCTAAAATGATTTCTTGAAAAATCCTGCCTTAGATCTATAATCTATAATCCTGTTATCTCAATTTCCTGCATCTTGACCTTTGATGACCTCCTATCTTTCTAGCTTGATCCCTCTCCAACTCCAACAATTCTTTGACCTGAGCAGCCTGTGCCTCCATCTCTCCCCAGGCTTTGTTACCCAGCACCTCCAGCACCTCCAGCACCTCCAGCACCTCCAGCACCTCCAGCACCTCGGCCACCCTCCCAGCCTTAAACCCCAGCCCCTCTCACCTCCGGCACGCTCACACGTTCCACCTAACTCTGGCCTTACATACTTGCACCCATGCAGCAAAACAAGTTCACAGCCACAGACTTCAACCAGACAGACTCTATCTCCAGAAATCCTAGAACAGTTCCCTCATCAACCTACCACCTGTCTCCCAGACACAGATCTCACACCTCTGTAAAAAAGCAAAAGAACACAACACTACTATAGACTAAAAATATAGGACACCAGAAACTGGATCTTCCTATAGGTTCAGCCATAATCTAACTACAGTTACCCCCCAATAAAGAAAAACCTGATATTGCTTAACAATCTCAAAGTTATAAATAAAAGTTACTAGATTAAAAAAAAAAAGACTTTCCATGGCTGACTTCCAATAAGTTTAAGAGCATTTAACCACTAAAGATTAAAAGAAAAAGCATATTTACTCTCAGAAAGTGCATTTGTTTTTTTTTTAAATGTTCGCCAATATCCTCTTTAATTCTAGTACCAAAGTAGTCCACGTGCAACTCTGTCCTGCCTCTCTAATCACTGACAGGCATAACAGTTTATTGTCCAAACAGAATTTGTTCAACCATGCAAGCACCTGTGCAATCAAGCATGTTCAATTTGCAGGGGACAAGGCCAACGGCATGGGCACAGAGATGAGCTGTGATCCTGCTGGTGTGCCTTTGGCTGAAAGGCGGCTTCTCCCATAATTATCTCTATTTTTGAATCAAAACGTCTAATAAGGGCTTTCCTATAATTCAACAGAAAAACAAGACACATTATAGAGTTGCTGTTTATTCTAATGCAGGCCACTAATGGTGACACATTAGTGTCATTTAAAAAAAAAAAAAAAAAGAGTAAAAGGAGGCTGGATCTCTTGAATTCAAGGGCCAATAGAAGGAAGGCTAGGGAAACAATCTGCCTGAGGAGGCCCTAAAAGGTCACGTCCAGGATTTAACATACTGGATAGGAGCACTGTTACAGGACTTTAAGGGAAAAATCACCGCAGGACTTTAAGGGTCATTTCTATCACATTAAAACACATTTCTTCCTGGAGGGAGGGAACACACACAACTAACAGTTGAAAAAATCTAGACTAAAATCACACTGCCAGCAAACAGATTATATTCCGGCACAGGCAAAGAATACAAGCCCTCCAGAGTAAGAGCCCAGGAAGAGGACGCGAATGCCACTTGGAACTGCGGAAGTGGCCAAGGCCACAGGCTTGCCTACCAGCCGCAGTCATCCAAAATGGGAAAAAAAATAAATGCACAGTACAAACCACAGCAATATGGTCAAGCTAACATAACAATTCCTACCTTCACTCACTTAGGCTCCTTCCCCAGCACATTTGGACTTTCAAACGCCCTGTTTTTCTCCTTTAGTTTTAAGATTGCTAAACTGGTTGCTTCTCCTCCTCCTCCACCACCACCATTCAGTCATTCAACATTCAGGGAATAAAGGGCCACTATGCACCCAGCACTGTGCTAGGACATCATAACCTAGTAGGCAACACACAGAGGAAGCCAGGGATTACAAATTCACTGTAAGAAATACCTACATTAAAAAAAAAAAAAAATACCTACATAAAGCAAGTTAAGGGGGGTGAAAAGGCATAAGAACAGAGTGAGGTAAAACTGGAACCATCTCTAAAAAAATCAAGGAGTGAAGAAAGATGCATAATCCCAAGCACTTACAACAGCATCAAGATACCACTAGGAGATACAGAATTAAAAATTAAAAAATAAAACAGATACCACTAGGAGTTGCTACTTTCAACTTTTAACATTTCATCAAAATCACCAACACCTCTTAAAGTAATAAAATCCAAAAGTCAACTTCCCTAACATGGTAGTTATTCCATAAATATTGGACCTAGAGATTTCTTTTTAAGCACATCTAAAAGTTCCATTTATCCATGTATTTCAGTTTTCAGCGTACAAAGCTAATCAACACCTGACCTATAGACACGTGTGGACCTACACAGGCCACGTGCATACTCTGCTACTCAGTATAGTTGCTAGGGGCACGCAAGGACCTCCCGCCCAGTCAGATCTTTGGTGGGGATCCCTCTTCTCTGGCTTGTCTCCACCCCAAAGCAAGTGGCTCATGTACCAATGGTAACCGGCAGTCAACTTATCACGACCGGGATAATGGCAGGTCATCCTTTAAAGGTGTGACCCGGCTGGGGCTGAAGGCAGAGTCAGAAACAGCAGAGAGACACTGCAGTGGAAGGTCAACTGTGTTATTTGACTTAGGGCTGGGTGGGCAGGCAGATGGACAGCCTCTTCCTCAATCTCTCAAATAGAAAATAAAAACTTCCCTAGTTACCATGGAGTTGTTTTGCTATGAAAAAAATATCACGAAGACAGAAACTGCTCCTAGCAAGATTTGGTCTGTGCCCCACAGTAGCTCCATCAAGGTTTTCATCTTCTGCACAATGGACATTTTGGCCACATAATTCTTTGTTGTGAGGTGGTCTCCGGTGTATCCTATGATGTTTAGCAGCAACCCTAAGGTCTATGCAACAGATGCTCATACTGCGCCCTCAAACCGGAGCAATCACAAAGGCTTCCAAACGTTACCAAATGTCCCTCGGGGACCAAAAAGTAAAAATAAGTCACCCACTCACCCCCTCCCTGGTTGAAAGCAGCTGCTTTAGATTTTGAGCATCAGGCTACTGATTAAATATGCAATAAAGAAGAAAATGATATTAATGAACAGGGAAAAATATTAAGAAAAAAGTTAGGTCTTAACCAGCTATTGTCAGCATCTCCATGAAAAGCGAACAGACATCTATCCTCCACAGAAGAGAAGATCAAAACTAAGGCCAAAAAAGTAAAGAACATTTAAGCCACAATTAGTACAGGAGTGATGGAAGCTGCAATTTGGAAAAAGATTGGTGAAAACATTAAAATGAAACAAATCTATCTTCATGTCCAAACCCATTCGACAAAACAATACCACACAAAACCCCCACACACAACTTTTAACAGACCTTACATCTACAAAATGACTATGTGGTATCTGAAACGGTACCTATTTGGAAATAATCAGGAACACAGACCAGACTCCAGATCTGTCAGGCTCCGACCATCTAGCTACAGGCCAGCCCTGCCTCGGAGATTTCTCTCAACCAAAGAAGTGAATGGGGGTGCCTGGGCGGCTCAGTGGGGTTAAGTGTCTGCCTTGGGCTCAGGTCACCGTCCAGGGTCCTGGGATCCGCCCCGCATCGGGCCCCCTGCTAGGTGGGGAGGCTGCGTCTCCCTCTTCCTCTCCCTCTGCACTCTCTCTAAATAATAAAATAAAATCTTAACAACAACAAAACAAAGTAGTAAACGATTTAACCAGCGTGAGGACCTCACACTGCGAGAACCCCTCCCCGGAATCACTAGGTAGATTTCATAAACACACTTTTCACGCTGCCAAAGTGAACTACAAACACTTCTAATAAGTCAACTGAGGGGAGCGGAAAGAAAAAAATCCCTGTAAAAATACACACTCTAAATGCCAAGATTTACCGATACGTTTTCAAGGCAGGAGAAAAACGGATTACCATTCAAACCCATGGTTACAAAAGAATATAAAAGCTGGAGTTTTTTGTTTGTTTGTTTTTAGGTACGACATATGCACCACTTGTACTAACTCCAAGTATATTTCCCCAGGTTTTTAATCCAAATCACCCAAAATAACACCACTCTAAGCAGCTGAGTTTAAAAATTCACTCTATAAATTTTCTACAAAGCCTAACAATCTAGTGGGGGAGAAAAAGAGCATTTTCTCACACATACCCGGAGCCAGTCTGAAGTTGCTGTTTTTGCCTCACTGAAGTTGTTTTCTAGCCACAAGCTACTACAAATTGTTCAGACCTTTTGGCAGCAACACAGGAAACTGCCCTTTTCACCCGTTCTCCCACAAAAATGTAGTCAATTTCTAGGCAGGCCCATCTCTCAAGGCTGCTCGCTTTCTGGAGCCAAATGCACACCATTTTCATCTAGCAACATGGAAGGGCCCCAAATATTGTGCATTTTTGTGAAAACAAAACAAAGCAAAAACTGAAGGCAAGTCACCAAAGGCCTGTGGGCAAAGCTCTCCAAGCAACGAGCCTGTAAAGCGTGCTCCCCCACGGTCCCGGGGCCTCGGAAATCTTCAGGGCACTCGGCAGTCCAGCTGTTTCGGTTTTATCTGACTCGTCCAGGATGCAACAGCCCACATGTGAAGCCATTTCCTGCGCTTAATTGTCCTCGGCTTCCCACTGTCCTCAACTCGCCGTGTTTCAAATAAGCAGGTAATAAAGGCACATCTGCCTTTCGATTTAAAATAAAATCATAACCTCAGATCTTCGCTTTGAATCTGTACTTTTTCCACCATCCTAAGAATCACATAAAGGTATTTGGGCAAGCCACACAGAAGTGGTGCAAGTTTCTCTCAACTTTTTATGGGGGCATACAAATCGATCTATATTCTTCTCCTTCAAGTATGTAAGCAGGTGAGGGCAGGAGTGAGTAAGTTAAGTGAGCTGGAACATTTAATTTGTAACAGCAGGGCTGAAATTACCTTTTGAATGCAATATTAAAGAGCCTTTGAAAACCAGGATTCCTTCTAGTCCCATTTGGCTTAAAATTTCACAGGGCATTTAAAAAAAAAATCAACAAATAAAGAGTGAATGGCAAGGAGCATCTGCAGCTACTCCCCCAGTAGAGCTGGACACTACCCTGCCCGGGGAGCGTCAGATGCCAAAATGCAACCTGATGAACAATCCACAGACTGTAAAAGGAAATCGGCCCAGTATTTTCCAGGGAACGTTTACGGTCTCCAAAAATGACTTGTAACCTCAAACAAGTTCCAATATGACACAAAGGCAACTTTTCCAGAAGGGTACGATATCCAAAACTGTCCAAAAACCACGGAGACCAAAATGAGAAGCAAAGGGACCTGCATTCAATTACACACACCCATTACTTTGATTTCATAAAAGATAACCAAAAGAGTATTTTTCAGAGTCCAACATTAACAGTAACTGAAAATGTGTTAAAGTTCAGACTCCTTTTCAAAGTTATACTGAATTATTATAGCAAAATAGATCTTATAGATTATACCAGGGGAAAAAATCTGGAAGGCAAACCAAGAAATCCAAATTTAAAATTCAAACGAAAATTCCTGCCTAGTAGGTAGAGAGACCTGGCTTGCCTGGATCTAAGTACAAAAGGCACACTTTGTTATTTTAGGTAATCTTCCCGATTTAAATAGATTAGCTGCACAGGGAGTGAGTGCTAATTGCAAACATGCCTTCATTCACCGCCTGCATTAGCTGATAACAAACCAAACCATCTTCCGTCTCCATAAGCAAAGCGCGCTATCAGAGAGGCTTCACATCATAGCTTATCAGCTCATCAGCACCTTCAATGTACACACAACTGTGAATATTATGAGAAAGTGTCTACGGAGGGCACAGGACGAAGTGGCCTCCTCGTTGGGAGAGTCACTGTGTAGGTAGAGGAAGCGCCGTACACAGCGCAGCACCGGCAAGGTGACAGCCTGGAGGACGCTCAGCAGAGAAGCGGAGCCTGTCCTTGCTCACCTGTCCACATCTTCGCACGACTTAACTTTCGAACAAGTAAACAGCATCAAGGAATGGCTGCCCCAAGGTTATCCAGAGGTCTGGCACGGAAAGTCAGAGCATCCTCAAGTTCAAACACATGGGTTTTCTGGCCCGCGGCAGAGAAAAATAGGGTTGGGCAAATGTCCTGCAGATTTGAGCTAAGTAGGCAGCCAAGGCCTCTGTTTACTCCTGCTACATGTTTCACTTTCTCACACGTTAGGAAGCCCATCTTAAAGTGCGGTTGGACTTTTCTAAATAGCAGAGGAGTGGAAAATGCAGAGTCAGGCACCGATTTCTGTCACTCCTCATCCCACTTCCACCCCATATTCAATCTGTATTTATTGTGCAGGTACTATATTTAAAAAAAAAAAAAAAGAAAAGAAAACAAGGCACACAACTGACAGAAAGATAAAGAGCTCACAGATATATTTGTTACCAAGTGGGTTAGGTGTGCATCTGTATACACACCCAATAAACGTGCTGAGGGGGTTTTGTTTGCTGTTTGTGCAGTTTTTGAAATATCTCTACGCGGTTTACGTTATAGAGGCAAGAGCACTGAAGGCCCTTCACGTGTCTCAACGAAAACCTCGACCCATGTGGCTTCAACCAAGCCAGCGGTTTCTTGCAGACGGTCCCAGCTCCGACACACCTGCATCCGGGTGCCGGGAAGGGCGAGGAGGGCAGCGCTCACGCTGCTGCCGGGGGCTGAGCGATCCGCAGCCCGTGGTGGGGCACAGCTTCCCTACGAGGACTCTGTCCACGTCCCAGCTGTCTCACATACTTGTGTGAGATCATGGGATCCTTCCTGATTTACTCTTATTTTCTCCTACGTTTTTTCCAGTGAAATCCTTCCAGGAATGTTAGAATCATGTCTTTAAATGAGTTCACTAGTAAAAAGAATGTGTGAAATAATGCTTACTAGGAGACTTAACAGAAAACCAGTTGCAGCACACATCCGACTGTGGAGTATTCAAATCCTTCCAAGGGGCACGGGGGCGGCTCAGGGGTTGAGCGTCTGCCTTCAGCCCAGGTCGTGATCCCGGGTCCCGGGCTCGAGTCCTGCATCGGGCTCCCTGAAGGGAGCCTGCTTCTCCCTCTCTCTGCTCACGCTCTCTGTGTCTCTCTCAAATAAATAAATTTTTAAAAGTTGTTGGGAAAAAAAAAAAACTATAAAACCACTATGAAAAGAACTATAAATCAGAAAGTTCAAGTACTGCCACTCTGAGTAAGAATAAAAATCCTGCAGGCCTAATACCTCAGAAATTAGAATAATTAAATGAAGATATAAATGAGTATGTTTTACAAAGTGCTTTAAGTTTTTTACATTATACCGCTGCTCAAGGAACAGCTCTGGTTTTAATATCCCCAGTAAATAAGACACTGTCAGGAATAAAATAAGCAATGAACTAACATTGGCTGAATTTTAAAAATCCATTTTTAGGCTTCCAGAAAATTCACCGATGAGCAGAAATATTTGCCAAGGTGTGCATCTCTCTCAGTGGCTGTAGCTGATGACGCTGTTTTGCATAGTTTCAATGTTTTCATTTTCTTTATAAGTATTATCCCCACATTCATAGTCTTCTACATTTTTAGTTCAAGATTAATTTTTTTTCAGATCTGTGGTCATATATGTATTTCTATGTAATTCATATATGCAGGTCATTCTCTTTAACTCCCATACAGTACTCCACCATAAAATAAACTTCCTTTTTCCCAATTGAAGGATAGTGTTTCTGCTATTTTGCTATTAAGATAGCTCAGTGATCACTGCTTCCGTTCTCCCTTGCAGAGGTGCAGGAGTCTCGAGGGTAGGTATCTAGTGGAATGCTGGCCGGGGAGGTATGGTCAATTTTACCTGATACTACCAAAATGTTCCCCAAGATTCTTGTACCAATATCTAGTCTCACTAAAAGTGAATACAAATAACAATTTTTCTACACCTTCCTCAACACTTGATGTTTTTAGATCTCTATTAAGATGGTTATGGAAAGTCTCTTATAATTTGCATTTCCTAACTATTAATGAGATTCATATGTTTCCTGGCCACTGGGGTTTCCAGTTCTGTGAACTGCCTACAATTATCCTCAATTTTTCTATCAGTCTGTCCTTCTTATTGATTTATAGGAGTTGCTCCTATCACCTAGATTTTAATCCTTATAGGATACGGGCTATTGTCAGTAATCCTCTCTTGAAAAGCCACCTACAATGGCTAGAATAGACCCAA
The DNA here is from genome assembly GCF_018345385.1 of Vulpes lagopus. Taxonomy (NCBI): domain Eukaryota; kingdom Metazoa; phylum Chordata; class Mammalia; order Carnivora; family Canidae; genus Vulpes; species Vulpes lagopus. The sequence goes on from NC_054825.1 coordinate 126,571,646, forward strand.
GTCATTTTTTTCTCATTTGACTACAAGTATGGGAGTAGATGATTCATGGCTGATGCCTCTAGTCAAGAACATCATCACGGAACTAGCCTTGTATGCTCCTGCCCATCATCTCGAATATGTAGCTTCAACTTCTTCACTGCAACAAAGCTGCTGCAGTTCTAAACTTGATTCCCGCATTGCAGGCAAGAAGGGAAACAAGGAAAGACAAAGACCAGACCCCGTATTCAGAAAGCAAAGCTTCTCCAGAAATTCTTAGCTTACCTGGTCTCAATGCTCACCACCTCTGAAGGACACCAAAGCAGACCGCCACTGTTAAATGGGCACAAAATAAGGTCGTGTTTGTAAAGATAGGAAGGCAATTAACAATGTCTTTCAAACATTCATTACACTCTCCACCAATTTGAGCCTTTTCTTCCCAATGTAGTATATTTTCTTGTTGTACGGAAGTTTAAGAGTCAAATTTCTCAATCTTTTCCTTTATCATTTGTATTATCTGTGTTCCCTACTCCCCAACAATGTTCATATTTTCATCTAAAAATTTTAAAGATTGGCTTTATACCCTTAACACTATTTTGCATGTATAGTGAATTTTTGCACCTGGTATGAAGTGAGGAATGAAATTTCATTTTTTCCCATATGCTTCTTTAATAGGTCATCTTTCCCTACTGATTTAAACTACCATCTTTATAACATAACAAGTTTCCTTATTTTAGTTTAAATCAAGTTTTTGGGCTCATATTGGTTTATATCAAGTACAGTGGTCTAATTACCTGGATTTGCAACATTTTAGTAAGTTTGATATGTGTGGTATGGCAAGTCTTCCCAACTTGTTGGGAAAACCAAAAATTATTTTGGCTACTCTTGGACACACGCTCATTGACATATGGATTTTAGGATGAACTGTTCCATAAAAACCCTGCTTTGGTTTTTAATGGGTTTTCACTGAAATTATAGATGTATCTTAGGAAAACTGGTATCCTCACAATATCAAGCATTCAATAACAAACAGCTCTCCATTTATTCAGCCCTTCTTTTACATCTTCAATGTTCTGTAATTTATCCACAAAGATTTCACACCTTATTAGATTTGTTCCTATGAAACAGAATTTCTACACCATTAGAAACCAGAAATAAGATCTTCTTTACATAGCATTTTTAATTGGGTATCCCATGATTCACTTGGGTTTTGCAGAATATTCTGTAACTGTGAAAAAATAATTTTCATCCCTCCTTTCTAATACTTAATGCTCATTTCTTGTCACACTGTACTGACAAATTTCAAGAACCACATAAAAATGACAAAAAGTGGTATTTTTTTATTTTGACTTTAAGAATATGCTATCATCATACTGTTAAGTGTAACATTAGATATTAATTTAAAAAAACATTACTTACTGTATCAAGTAACTATACAGATTTCTATTTTAGTGAGCATTTTCATGAATATTAAAATTTCATTAAATGGCTCATCTAGCAAAATAATTACGTTTTCCCTACAATTGCCAATAATAAAATCTATTAAAGGAAACTGGGATCCCTGGGTGGTGCAGCGGTTTGGCGCCTGCCTTTGGCCCAGGGCGCGATCCTGGAGACCCGGGATCGAATCCCACATCAGGCTCCCGGTGCCTGGAGCCTGCTTCTCCCTCCGCCTGTGTCTCTGCCTCTCTCTCTCTCTCTCTGTGACTATCATAAATAAATAAAAAAATTAAAAAAAAAAAAAAAAAGGAAACTGAAACGGTCTGTTATTCCTACATTCTTGAAATGAACTCCATTTGGTTATAAAAGACTTTTTTGGGGGGGGGTTATTGGGTTCTTACCTATAATTATGAGTGACATTAGCCTATCATTTTGTTTTCTTTTTACCCCCACTATTCTGATCAGTATCTGTTTTCAGCATTATGTTGGCCTTCAAATTTTAAGAAGAATGCTTTAATACAGTTCTACATTCTGGAACCATAAAGGAATGTTCTGTTCCATGATAGTATAAAAACATTTTCCGAGAGGAGGGGGCAAGATGGCGGAAGAGCAGGGTCTCCAAGTCACCTGTCCTCAACAAATTACCTAGAAAACCTTCCAATCATCCTGAAAATCTACGAATTCGGCCTGAGATTTAAAGAGAGACCAGCCGGAACGCCACAGTGAGAAGAGTTCGCGCTTCTATCAAGGTAGGAAGACGGGGAAAAAAGAAATAAAGAAACAAAAGGCCTCCAAGGGGGAGGGGCCCCGCGCGGAGCCGGGCTGAGGCCGGGGGAGTGTCCCCAGGACAGGAGAGCCCCGTCCCGGAGGAGCAGGAGCTGCACCAACCTTCCCGGGGGAAAGGCCTCCCGGGGAATTGGAGCAGGATCCCCAGAAAGGCGGGGATGCCCTCGGGCTCCCTGGGACAGTAACAGAGGAACTGCGCCCCGGAGAGTGCGCCGAGCTCCCTAAGGGCTGCAGCGCTCGGCGGGACCCGGAGCAGCTCGGAGGGGCTCGGGCGGCGGCTCCGCGGAGGGGGCTGCGGGGCGGGAGCGCGAATCCAACAGCGCAGGCCCCGGAGCACAGGGCGCCGGGACACAGCCCAGGATCCGGCCTCCCCCCGGGACAGGCAGAGGCCGGGAGGACCCAGGACAGCAAGGAAGCTCCTGCATGGAACTGAGCAGATCAGCGGCCCCGCCCCAGATCCTCCAGGCCCTGCAGAGGGAGAGCCCCGGAGCTACTGCGGGAGCTGACTCCAGGGTCCCAGAGCTGCCCCCGCCACTGTGGCTTCCTCCCGGGGCCTCACGGGGTGAACAACCCCCACTGAGCCCTGCACCAGGCAGGGGCAGAGCAGCTCCCCCAAGTGCTAACACCTGAGAATCAGCACACCAGGCCCCTCCCCCAGAAGACCAGTTCCAAGGGAAGTCAAGGGACTTAAAGTACACAGAATCAGAAGATACTCCCCCGTGTTTTTTTGTTTTTGTTTTTGTTTTTTTTGTGTGTGTGTGTTTGTTTTGTTTTGTGTTTTTTTCTCTTTCTTCTTGATTTCTGATTGCTTCCCCCACCCCCACCCCTTTTTTTTTCTTTTTTCTCCTTTCTTTCTTTTTCTTCTCTTTTTCCCCTTTTTTTCTTCTTTCTCTTTTTTCTTTTTCTCTTTTCTTTCCTTCTCTCTCTTTTTCTCCTTTTCCCAATACAACTTGTTTTTGGCCACTCTGCACTGAGCAAAATGACTAGAAGGAAAACCTCACCTCAAAAAAAAGAATCAGAAACAGCCCACTCTCCCACAGAGTTACAAAATATGGATTACAATTCAATGTCAGAAAGCCAATTCAGAAGCACTATTTTACAGCTACTGGTGGCTCTAGAAAAAACCATAAGGACTCAAGAGACTTCATGACTGCAGAATTTAGATCCAATCAGGCAGAAATTAAAAATCAATTAAATGAGATGCAATCCAAGCTAGAAGTCCTAACGACGAGGGTTAACGAGGTGGAAGAACGAGTGAGTGACATAGAAGACAAGTTGATGGCAAAGAGGGAAACTGAGGAAAAAAGAGACAAGCAATTAAAAGATCATGAGGATAGATTAAGGGAAATAAATGACAGCCTGAGGAAGAAAAACCTACGTTTAATTGGGGTTCCTGAGGGCACCGAAAGGGACAGAGGGCCAGAATATGTATTTGAACAAATCCTAGCTGAAAACTTTCCTAATCTGGGAAGGGAAACAGGCATTCAGATCCAGGAAATAGAGAGATCCCCCCCTAAAATCAACAAAAACCGTTCAACACCTCGACATTTAATAGTGAAGCTTGCAAATTCCAAAAACAAGGAGAAGATCCTTAAAGCAGCAAGAGAAAAAAAAGTCCCTGACTTTTATGGGGAGGAATATTAGGGTAACAGCAGACCTCTCCACAGAGACCTGGCAGGCCAGAAAGGGCTGGCAGGATATATTCAGGGTCCTAAATGAAAAGAACATGCAACCAAGAATACTTTACCCAGCAAGGCTTTCATTCAAAATGGAAGGAGAGATAAAGAGCTTCCAAGACAGGCAGGAACTGAAAGAATATGTAACCTCCAAACCAGCTCTGCAAGAAATTTTAAGGGGGACTCTTAAAATTCCCCTTTAAGAAGAAGTTCAGTGGAACAATCCACAAAAACAAGGACTGAATAGATATGATGACACTAAACTCATATCTATCAATAGTAACTCTGAACGTGAACGGGCTTAATGACCCCATCAAAAGGCGCAGGGTTTCAGACTGGATAAAAAAGCAGGACCCATCTATTTGCTGTCTACAAGAGACTCATTTTAGACAGAAGGACACCTACAACCTGAAAATAAAAGGTTGGAGAACCATTTACCATTCAAATGGTCCTCAAAAGAAAGCAGGGGTTGCCATCCTTATATCAGATAAATTAAAATTTACCCCAAAGACTATAGTGAGAGATGAAGAGGGACACTATCTCATACTCAAAGGATCTATCCAACAAGAGGACTTAACAATCCTCAATATATATGCCCCGAATGTGGGAGCTGCCAAATATTTAAACCAATTAATAACCAAACTGAAGAAATACCTTAGATAATAATACACTTATACTTGGTGACTTCAATCTAGCTCTTTCTACCCTGATAGGTCTTCTAAGCACAACATCTCCAAAGAAACGAGAGCTTTAAATGATACAAGGACCAGATGGATTTCACAGATATCTACAGAACTTTACATCCAAACTCAACTGAATACACATTCTTCTCAAGTGCACATGGAACTTTCTCCAGAATAGACCACATACTGGGTCACAAATCGGGTCTGAACCGATACCAAAAGATCGGGATAGTCCCCTGTATATTCTCAGACCATAATGCCTTGAAATTAGAACTTAATCACAACAAGAAGTTTGGAAGGACCACAAACACGTGGAGGTTAAGGACCATCCTGCTAAAAGATGAAAAGGTCAACCAGGAAATTAAGGAAGAATTAAAAAGATTCATGGAAACTAATGAGAATGAAGATACAACCGTTCAAAATCTTTGGGATGCAGCAAAAGCAGTCCTGAGGGGGAAATACATCGCAATACAAGCATCCATTCAAAAACTGGAAAGATCTCAAATTCAAAAGCTCACCTTACACATAAAGGAACTAGAGAAAAAGCAACAAATAGACCCCACCCCCAGCAGAAGAAGACAGTTAATTAAAATTCGAGCAGAACTCAATGATATCGAGACCAAAAGAACTGTGGAACAGATCAACAGAACCAGGAGTTGGTTCTTTGAAAGAATTAATAAGATAGATAAACCATTAGTCAACCTTATTAAAAAGAAGAGAGAGAAGACTCAAATTAATAAAATCATGAATGAGAAAGGGGACATCACTACCAACACCAAGGAAATACAAACGATTTTAAAAACATATTATGAACAGCTGTACGCCAATAAATTAGGAAATCTAGAAGAAATGGACGCATTCCTGGAAAGCCACAAACTACCAAAACTGGAGCAGGAAGAAATAGAAAACCTGAACAGGCCAATAACCAGGGAGGAAATTGAAGCAGTCATCAAAAACCTCCCAAGACACAAGAGTCCAGGGCCAGATGGCTTCCCAGGGGAATTCTATCAAACGTTTAAAGAAGAAATCATACCTATTCTACTAAAGCTGTTTGGAAAGATAGAAAGAGATGGAGTACTTCCAAATTTGTTCTATGAGGCCAGCATCACCTTAATTCCGAAACCAGACAAAGACCCCACCAAAAAGGAGAATTACAGACCAATATCCCTGATGAACATGGATGCAAAAATTCTCAACAAGATACTAGCCAATAGGATGCAACAACACATTAAGAAAATTATCCACCATGACCAAGTAGGATTTATCCCCGGGACACAAGGCTGGTTCAACACTCGTAAAACCATCAATGTGATTCATCATATCAGCAAGAGAAAAACCAAGAACCATATGATCCTCTCATTAGATGCAGAGAAAGCATTTGACAAAATACAGCATCCATTCCTGATCAAAACCCTTCAGAGTGTTGGGATAGAGGGAACTTTCCTCGACATCTTAAAAGCCATTTACGAAAAGCCCACAGCAAATATCATTCTCAATGGGGAAGCACTGGGAGCCTTTCCCCTAAGATCAGGAACAAGACAGGGATGTCCACTCTCACCACTGCTGTTCAACATAGTTCTGGAAGTCCTCGCCTCAGCAATCAGACAACAAAAAGACATTAAAGGCATTCAAATTGGCAAAGAAGAAGTCAAACTCTCCCTCTTCGCCAATGACATGATACTCTACATAGAAAACCCAAAAGCCTCCACCCCAAGATTGCTAGAACTCATACAGCAATTTGGTAGCGTGGCAGGATACAAAATCAATGCCCAGAAATCAATGGCATTTCTATACACTAACAATGAGACTGAAGAAAGAGAAATTAAGGAGTCAATCCCATTTACAATTGCACCCAAAAGCATAAGATACCTAGGAATAAACCTAACCAAAGAGGTAAAAGATCTATACCCTAAAAACTATAGAACACTTCTGAAAGAAATTGAGGAAGACACAAAGAGATGGAAAAATATTCCATGCTCATGGATTGGCAGAATTAATATTGTAAAAATGTCAATGTTACCCAGGGCAATTTATACGTTTAATGCAATCCCTATCAAAATACCATGGACTTTCTTCAGAGAGTTAGAACAAATTATTTTAAGATTTGTGTGGAATCAGAAAAGACCCCGAATAGCCAGGGGAATTTTAAAAAAGAAAACCATAGCTGGGGGCATCACAATGCCAGATTTCAGGTTGTACTACAAAGCTGTGGTCATCAAGACAGTGTGGTACTGGCACAAAAACAGACACATAGATCAATGGAACAGAATAGAGAACCCAGAAGTGGACCCTGAAATGTACGGTCATCTAATATTTGATAAAGGAGGAAAGACTATCCATTGGAAGAAAGACAGTCTCTTCAATAAATGGTGCTGGGAAAATTGGACATCCACATGCAGAAGAATGAAACTGGACCACTCTCTTTCACCATACACAAAGATAAACTCAAAATGGATGAGAGATCTAAATGTGAGACAAGATTCCATCAAAATCCTAGAGGAGAACACAGGCAACACCCTTTTGAACTTGGCCACAGTAACTTCTTGCAAGATACATCCACGAAGGCAAAAGAAACAAAAGCAAAAATGAACTATTGGGACTTCATCAAGATAAGAAGCTTTTGCACAGCAAAGGATACAGTCAACAAAACTAAAAGACAACCTACAGAATGGGAGAAGATATTTGTAAATGACATATCAGATAAAGGGCTAGTTTCCAAAATCTATAAAGAACTTATTAAACTCAACACCAAAGAAACAAACAATCCAATCATGAAATGGGCAAAAGACATGAAGAGAAATCTCACAGAGGAAGACATGGACATGGCCAACAAGCACATGAGAAAATGCTCTGCATCACTTGCCATCAGGGAAATACAAATCAAAACCACAATGAGATACCACCTCACACCAGTGAGAATGGGGAAAATTAACAAGGCAGGAAACAACAAATGTTGGAGAGGATGCGGAGAAAAGGGAACCCTCTTATACTGTTGGTGGGAATGTGAACTGGTGCAGCCACTCTGGAAAACTGTGTGGAGGTTCCTCAAAGAGTTAAAAATAGACCTGCCCTACGACCCAGCAATTGCACTGTTGGGGATTTACCCCAAAGATTCAGATGCAATGAAACGCCGGGACACCTGCACCCCGATGTTTCTATCAGCAATGGCCACAATAGCCAAACTGTGGAAGGAGCCTCGGTGTCCATCGAAAGATGAATGGATAAAGAAGATGTGGTTTATGTATACAATGGAATATTACTCAGCAATTAGAAACGACAAATACCCACCATTTGCTTCAAAGTGGATGGAACTGGAGGGTATTATGCTGAGTGAAATAAGTCAATCGGAGAAGGACAAACAGTGTATGTTCTCATTCATTTGGGGAATATGAATAATAGTGAAAGGGAATATAAAGAAAGGGAAAAGAAATGTTGGGAAATATCAGGAAGGGAGACAGAACATAAAGACTCCTAACTCTGGGAAATGAACTAGGGGTGGTGGAAGGGGAGGAGGGCGGGTGTTGGAGGGGAATGGGTGACGGGCACTGAGGTGGACACTTGACGGGATGAGCACTGGGTGTTTTTCTGTATGTTGGTAAATTGAACACCAATAAAAGTTAATTAAAAAAATAAATAAATAAATAAATAAAAAATAAAAACAGTAAAAAAAAAAAAAAAAACATTTTCCTACAATGGAGGCCCAGTAACTCATATTTTTTCATGTTCTCTATGATTATTAACTTCCAAGATTTTCTTCTGAAGGAAAACATTTATATTTTCCTGGGAATGTTTCTATTTTGCTGATTCATTTCTAAATTATTATTAAAGGTCTATCTTTACAATGTTTCCTGTACATTGTACAGGAAAAAAAAAATAAAATTTTTTCCTCACTTTTTCTGTATAAAAAAATGTATAAAACCTGTATAAAACCTGTATAAAATGTAAAATGTATAAAATGTAAAATGTATAAAAATGTACAAAAATGTATAAATTTTTTCATTTTTTCTGTATAAAAAATGTATAAAACCTGTATAAAATGTAAAATGTATAAAATGTAAAATGTATAAAAATGTATAAAATGTATAAAACCTGTATAAAAATACAGGTTTATCCTTTATCTAGTGACTTCCATCCCCCCCTTCTCCGCCCAATACAAAATTATTACATTTTTTCTCTTCCAATTTTTGTTCAAGTCACTGACTCCCTCTTCCTTACTTACTGGGGCTTATTCTTCATTCTCTTTCTACTGTCTTAAATGTAACGTTCATTTCCATTTTTTTTTCATTAGACAGTAATTTAAAGCTGTGGATGTCAGGGCACCTGGCTGGCTCAATTGGTCGAACATAGTACTCTGGATCTCAGGGTTGTGAGTTTGAGCCCCATTGTGAAGGGAAAGTTTACTTTAAAAAAAATAAAGAAATAAAATAAAGCTATGAGTGTCTAGTTACAGTTCCTGCAGCCTCTCTCAACTTTTGCCATGTAGATTCTCCCTGTTACTGTGTTGTAAGCAATCTGTAATTCTAGCTCCCATAATGGATGGTTTCCTGTCCCTTCCTGTTACACACGTTCCAAGAGGCTCCGGTCACCGGAGTCATCCACAACTGAATGGAATGACAGTAAAAAGACCAATGAATGGATTTTCCATGCTAAGTATCAACAGTATATTTGGTGAGAGATGCAAGTCAACAATTTAGGCTCTAAGAAAGCCCATCCCGGAGGATTACAACCCCAACTGTTGAGTTATCTGCTGGAGTTTCCCAGGACCCCCAGCCCTTCACTCACTGTGCTGCTCATGCTCTCAGAACTTTTTTTTTTTTTTTTAAGATCGTATTTATTTATTCACGAGAGACACAGAGAGAGAGGCAGAGACACAGGCAGGGGGAGAAGCAGGCTCCATGCAGGGAGCCCAACCGATGCGGGATCCCAGGATCACACCCTGAGCTGAAGAAGGCAGACGCTCAACGGCTGAGCCACCCAGGCGTCCCTGGGAACAATTCTTTTTTTTTTTTTTTCAATTCTTAAGCACACTTTTACTCCTCCCTCTCTCATCACAGGGTCTGGTGGTGCTGGAATCCTGCCACAGTGACTCATCCAGAAGATTACCATCGCAGCACGCGGTCATATCTCAAGATTGGAGCCCTTTCTATGTAATATGCTGGGGGTTCCGGTGTTAAAAACTACAGCAAATAAGAATCACTGAAAAATATTTAAAAACCCTGCACAGACTAAAGAACCACACCCCAACACCCTCCTGAGCAAAACCGTGGCCAAAAACACCAACTGGTACATAACAGAAAAATCAATTAGGAAAGTAAGGATGGTACATACCCAAATACATGGCAACATTTTTTTTTCTAAAAAAAAAAAAAAAAGGCAAAACCTCAGGAAAGAGGAAATGCTCTTTAAAAAATGTCAATAGTAACAAGAGTAGTAAGAGCACTAGCCAACACTTCCCCAACAGTTCTTATGGATTCTGCTAAGAGTTCTCGCATATATTTAAACCAAACTTTAATTTTTTTCTTGCATAACTTAATCCTTACAAAGACCCTATGAAATAGACATTTCATAGATGATGAGGGTAAGGCACACAACCACTCAACCCAAGCATTCTGGCTCCAGTAGTGACCCTGATGACTACACTTTATACCACCAAAATACTCCATACTTTTTACTATATCCTACAGATAATTCTTGATCTGCTTCATATTTAAATCTTTGTAGTTATCAGAGGGAACAGTCTCTTAATTGCTTTATTTTTTTAATAATTTACTAACATGCTTGCATTCAAAGCCTGGCTCGACCAATTAGCTGCCATGCAAGTGATTTAATCTCCTTTCCTCTGTTTCTTCATCTTCGACATAAAAACCACTGATGGCACCGATCTCATAAACGTGTGGCTTAATACCCGGAAGTGTTGAGGTTGTATTACAATACCTGTCCTGGTGAGCAATCTATGTTAGCTGTCACTGCGAGAACAGTGTAATCACCAGGATCAGCCACTGTCTCCAGGGGGGATTTCCCTCTAATTATAAATAATATTACACGGGGCGCGTGGGCGGCACAGTCGGTTAAGCAACCACCCCTGGGTTCCAGCGCAGGTCATGAGATCTAGCCCTGCGTCTGGCTCCGGGCTCAGCGGGAAGTCGGCTTGAGAGTCTCTCGCCCTCTCCCTCTGCCCCTGCTGCTCATGCTTGCTTGCTCTCTCTCAAATAAATAAATATTTTAAAGAATAATATATGAATAATATCATACACAAACCTTTTAAAAATCTGTTAAAAATCAAATTCTGTAAGACTAACCCTTGTGCCTATCACAGATATTAAGCAATCAAGTAAGTCTATGTATCCATAGATTCTTGTGACATTATAATATCAGATTCAACTCTAGAAATAGGATTCACATGAATAAAAGATTTCTTTTTGTCTGTTCTGTAAATCATTCTATTCCCCTTACCTACAACATTGTTTGGCACCGACACATATGTGCTGAATGAATGAGTAAAAAAAACGTGCTTTGTCTCAAACGAGTTAGAAGAAAATGAAAATGTCATGTCCTAGAAAACAATGTCATTAGATAAAAAGTTTTATACAAAAAGACGAAAGCGATCCTTCCATACTGATACATGGTATTTTGCTGTTTTAATACGCACATGTAATTACCAAGCAGTAAATGAACGCGTGAGAGGGAGAGGGTGCCTGCCCTGGAAGTTCACACAATGACCCAAAAAATCACTTAAGGGACATAAAGACCTTTCCTCCTTGTCTTTCCTGTCGTGCCTCCAGAATCAGTTGCACCTGATCTTCGGGAGCCGGAGTTCTCAGAGGCAGCAAGTACAAATTCCCCTTTCCTGGAAGGAGCTCCGTGTCCACAGGGCGCTCCGCTTCCTTTCCTGTCAGATAAATAAGCCTCCTGACAGACGCTGGAGCGACCTGGAGCGACCTGGAGCGACCTGCCCGTGCCCCCGGCGGCCAGTCGGGCCCCTCCACCTCCGGGGCCGCCCCAGGCGCCGGCGCCCCGTGGTCCCCCGTGGTCCCCCGTGGTCCCCCGCCGCCGCCCTCCGGCTGCCCCCACCTCCCCGCGCCTCCTCCCGCGCTTCCGCAAAGGCCTCGGGCGCCTCAGGCCCGGCCATCTCCGCCGCGCACCCGCCCACCCGGCCGGAGCCGTCCGCAGGCCGCCGCGCCCAGGACAACACCAGGACACAGCGCGTCCTCCCAGGCCCGAGAGACGCCGGGCAACGGGCGCGCCCAGAGACCCGCAGGGGCGCAGAGCTCTGCGGGGAAGGCCCGGCCATGGACCCCGCCCCCCCAGGGCTCGAACGACATCGCCGCCACAGAGCCCGTCCTCGCTCCGGGAGCGCCTCGGGAAGGGCGGACGCGGGGCCACCCCGGGGCACCGAAAGGGACGGCGCCCTCGTGCCCCAGGCCACGGAAGCCCCGAGCAGCGAGCACGAAGCGGCAGGGCAGGACCCACCCCCTGCGGGGTCACCGCCCGCAGCCAGGGCCCAGGGCACAGCCGGGTACGCGATGCCTCAGCTCGCTGCCGCCTCAGTCCTGAGATCGAGCCCCCCCGCTCCACGGGCAGCACGCTCAGCACGGGGTCTGCGCGAGGTTCTCTCTCCCAGCCCCTCCTGTCTTCTCTCTAAAACAAATAAACCTTTATTTAATAAAAAAAAAAAAAAAAGGGCAGCATTGCCTTAAGATAGGCCCCCAACTGAAAAAACTTCCACCTAGTAGGCCCCCCACCCCAAAAAAGTCCACTCATTCAACAGAAATGTACGGAGTTCCGAATCTGGGAATTAGAGATTTAACAACGACCAGGAGTTTTATTTTTCCCAAAAAAGGTTAAAAGAATTCTCTAGAAAGTGTTTATGCGTGTTTCCAAGAGTCCTGCAATATTCCAAGGTCAATTCAAGTTTCTGCTGATACCCGATCAAGTAGTTTATTCAAAACTGCCAGGACTTGAAATATTTTCAGGGAAGGCGAAGTGAAAATTCTGCACTGTGACTTCTATCATGAGCGCCTAAGCAAAATGCAAACACCCCCCCTGTGAAGTATACTTATTTGGTAACTGCAAAGATAATTTCAAAAGATCTAACCAAAAATGACAACAGATAACAGGATACCAGTATTCCAACATATCTATGAACTACATATCAGAGTTTGTTTTTTTATTTATGACATGGAGAGCGCACAAGCAGGCAGAGGAAGCAGCAGGCTCCCAGCTGAGCAGAGCATGATGTGGGGCTCAACCCCAGGACTCTGGGATCATGACCTGAGCGGAAGGCAGATGCTTAACCCACTGAGCCACCCAGGGGCCCCAGATATCGGAGTTTAAACGTCAGCAGTTACCACTCATGAAGTAGATCTGCCCTTCGTTGCTACTTTAAACAAAGCAACGAAAGCCAATCACCAACTCACGTTACCAACTTCTCTAGAACACCAGAATTACGGACACTTTCTAAGAATGAATACCTGTTTCTAAAGAGTATTCCCACCGAGGGAAAAGCAATCATGAGGCTCCTTCAAAAAGTATAAGGTAAACATGTCCTTCACAACACAGGCAAAGGGGCTTCCTGCTCCGTGGAAGGAACCCATTTCCCTTTCGGAGACTCCCTGATCATGTGTCACTAAGGGCCTGGCGCATCCCTCAGTGTGACACTGCTGCTCTCCAGAGAACAATGAAATAAAAATACTCCATTGTCTCAAGCTCAGGACATACTAGACGATACAAAAAGTTGACTCTAACTGGTTTATTATTTTAAAGGGGAAAATGGTAAGTAAACATGCAGGATGAAAAACTGTTCAATCTGGCCCAGTCCTTTGAATACTAACCACTACACCAAGGACATGTCCCTCAGCAGTGCGGCCCTCAGACAACAGAACCTGTGTCCCCCTAATCAGAAGAAAAGGTTACGTAGTATGTAAATCCTGCACCGGGTTATCTAGTCATATGCTAGGTTATATCCAGGGCATATCACCTACTATAGGTACACGCAGATTTGCACACATATTTTTCTCTTCATTACTCTCCAACCATATTTAAGTAATCAAGAGACACAAATGTTATAAATAATAATCACTTAAAGGAACATTTCTCACTCCAAAATAATCTGCACTTGTTGTATCTTGATTTCTTGTGTCTCCCATTCTCCACATGTCCTGTCAAAGTCTTGTTGCACTCCTGAATGGCCAAATTACTGAGGGCACCATCCCACTGCTCAGCTCGGCTCCAGTGCTGCGAAGTAAAGAAGGATCTAGTTCTCTCTCAAGTTCTGATCAGCTGCTCTCATCAGAGAGCAAACTTTTCAACCTTCCCTTCCATCGCTGAAACTCATTGGTGATAACACTGGAGAGAGAATGCCAGAGGGAGAAAGAAAACCTAACACCTTCCACGTTTACATGAGTATTTTCCTCCCCGGTATCTCCCTTTGGCATCTCTCTCTCTCCTTTCGGAAATTCTGGTAAGGAAATACAAAACCGTATCCCCTTATGACTTATGCACCCCCTTTGGGGCGGGGGGCTATCCTAGGGAAGAGCATCAAGTGAACGCTATGGCCTCTATTTGCTTAGGACTGAAAAGCTGAACAGCTTAGTGTTATTTTGCAAAAATCTGAATATATCACTCCACCCCTCTCCCCACTGAGCACTGATGAAAAGACATTGTTATTAGCAAATTCCCCTAGTCAAATTCTGGAGAATGGCCTGGGTAAACAGTACATTAATCACTGTCCTTTCAAAAGCTAAATTTACATTCTACAATTTCATCCTATGGAAATAAATTTTTAAAAACATGCAGAAAGGATTAGAGCGATCACTGCTCTATTTTTAAATTGTCAAGTTAATTCCAGAAATTAAAAGGGCATTTCCCTCTATGGCATCCTGATTCACATGTCAAAAAATGACTTAGATTTTATACATTTACTTTGGAAACTTGGAGATGCGTGTCAAATTACAAACCAACTGCATAAACATTCCAGTGACATTTAACTGCTACCAAACTGCTAAACGTTGATCTTTAATAGGACACGGCCGTTAGTGTCACACCACCTACAAGTCTGAACCAAGATTTGACTGTTCTGAGCCCTTTAGCCAACAGTGAAATCCTCAGGGGAGGATCTATTTTGGTTTTTCTTTTCCAGGCGGCACCCCCAAACCCAATGAGGATAACAGGTGGATTGCGGCCATCCACAAACACATGTTCTCTCTCTCTCACACACACACACACACACACACACATACACACACACTATTCAGAACCATTGTTTGCAGTTCTTAAACTACTTTAACAAAAGGCTGAGGGCCCTACTAAGAAGAGTAAGGACTCAACTATCAGTGGCTCCAGATGAGAGGCTGAGAGAGAAGGGATGTTCTGGACGGCAAAGCCAACAAGAGGCAAAGGCGGCCGGAAGCACTGAGAGACTGCAGGCCCTGACCCTGTCGGCTAGGCAGTGCTGCCCCTCACAGCATGATGGGGCTCACTGACCCTCCCTGTTGTGCGGACCTCCTGGTCTCACCAATGCCTTCCCATCCCCTGGTTTTAAAGCATTTATAAGCAACTTTTGTAGCAGGTGCTCCATAAATTCCAAAACTACATCAGCAGACTTCTACTGAAAGTATTTCTCCACTGCCTAATAGCCAGAATCTCTTGTGTAACTGTCTATCTTCAAAAAGCAGAAAGTTACTGACAAGTCATTTTTATATAAGCTTTCCTTTGTATGGTAATAAGATCAAAGTAAAATATGCAGCCTCCCCTGTATATTTTAGGTCCTCAAATAGTACCTCTTTAAGATGTGCTGCATTTCTAAATAGGCAATTTCTCAAGCACTTACCTCAGTATTAAATAATTTCCTTAATCTGAATCATTTATATAACGACTCCACCAGACTCATCTTGTAAAAATGCCCTTGTCGTCAAACATAATTACATGTATTCAGCAACAGCTGCTAATAAATTAAATGACATCCTTCACCTAGAGGTGCCAAAGGCTATAACTAATTAAAAAGTTTATAAGAATGGTAGAGAATATTAAAATGTAGCACGATGTTAAATACCTACTAGGTACCAAGTAGACATCTCTCAAAATGACTGAACTGTTGGTTTAAGTACCTACAGAGCAGATTTACCCAGGGCACCTGGCTAGCTCAGTCAGTGGAACATGTGGCTCTTGATCTTGGGGTTTAAGTCTGAGCCCCATGTCGGGTATAGAGATTACTTAAAAATAGAGTTTAAAAAAAAAAAAAAAGCAGATTTACCCAAATGTCCACTTAGACTAATGGACAGAAAAGTAAGCAAACAGGTATGAAAAAGAAAACGTACCAAGATTAAACAAACAGACGTACGAAAGTAAGCTACTTAAAAGTAACAGCAATGGGCAAAAACAAAAAAATGCCATAGAAGAGACTGACTAGGTACCAAAATCACGCCAAAATAATCAGACATGCATATATTAAGTTCAACAGATCTGTGCCAAGAAGCAGATTAAGAGGACACATGCTAAATTCTAAGGACTCAAATCAGCTGACTTAATTAACTGGAAATTTTACTAATTACAAATTAAATCCAACTCTTGGCCAATGTTACACTTCAAAACTTCATGATTTCCTCACTCAATTCTTCCATTACACGAATTGACACCAAAAAAAGAAAATAATTTATGAACATAATAACTGAAAATTCAGTAACTGTAAACATTTATTACCAAAACAGTAAATAAATAATCCAACCCAGGAGTGACTAATTACATTCTCTAAAATGAACCATGGAAATTATGAGTGTCTTCTCCAGGACTTTGACTGTGAAGCTCTACTATGTCTTCTATCTCAGCATTTCTCCAGTGGAAGGCAGTATTTAATGAAGTATACAAATGAAAATCAGAAAAAAATTCTACTCAAGTATTCACGTTGGTAGAAGATACATTTAAATGTCATGAAGTGATTTCTTGAGAAGAGGGCATCATCAAATATGACAAAGGACACTTACTCCAAAGTGATGTGTAAAGGGGAAGAGGAAACAGGCCTATTTCAACTATATACCAAATCTTGAAAGGGCTTCAATTCTGAGAAATATGTCCCTAAAAACACGTCTGAAGACAAAACCACTAGAAGAAATGCTTACCAGATAAACCCTTGACCAAGTTTATGTATCAGTTTCCTGTGCATTACTGTATCAAAAATCACAGAAGAGGTAACAGCCTGGGGTTACAGCACAGTGACCCCTTCCTTTAAAAGGGTTTAGCCGAGGGGCACCTGGGCAGCACAGTCTGCCTCTTGATTTCGGCTCCAGTCGTGATCTCAGGGTCATGAGAGCAAGCCCCACGTCCCTCTGTCCCTCTAGCTCCCTGCTCAGCAGGGAGTCTGCTTGTCCCTCTCCCTTCCCACTATCCCCACCCCCGCCACCCACCCCCCTGCTCACACATGCTCTTTAAAATAAATAAAATCTTAAAAAAATAAATAAATAAAGGGCTTAGCGGAGTAGTTTAGAAAGCTGTGGAACAGAACAAGGGCTTCATCCTTCCTTCATGTTCTTTCAACTATAAAATACAGCCGCACTTACCTCCTACCTCCTTTCAGCTCCTGAGAACGTAAGGGGAGTAAACGAAATAACAATTTTGGTCCATTTGAACAAAGTTGCTTATACAAACCTTACTTTTTTTCTCACAAATCAAAGACTGGTTTGCACAGGTCACAGCATCACAACGGGCCAAAGTAAAAGATCATAAGTGGCACTATGTACTCTACAGAGTATTTTCAGATTCATGCTTTAATCTCAAGAACCAACGGGGCAGGCCGACCTCACCTCAGAGTATTACCGATTAGACCCACCTGCCAGGTTACTAGCCCACGGCAAGGACTCAGGTCTTGAACTTTAAGATCTAAGTTCCATTTACTACATCACTCAATGTCCCAAATCACAGAGAACTTCTATTTGTGAGAAACACACAAGATGTGTTCTTACCCACCTGTCCTGACAAAATAATAACTGTAAAGGTAACAACCTTATACATACACACCGATGCTGAGTCTACTTACCTCATAATGGTGCCTCCTCATTCACGTTACCTTTAAAAATCAAGGGCTAACAACTCAAATTCAAAAACAGGCGAAGGCCTTAGACATTTCTCCAAAGGGGATATACAAATAGCCAATAAACACATGAAAAGATGCTCAACATTAGGGAAATGCAAATCAAAACCATCTTCACACACATTAGGATGGTTATTATAATTTTTTTTAAGGAAAGTAAGTGTAGGGAAAGATGTGGTGTGATTAGAATTGCTGGTGGGAATTTAAAATGCTCTAGCCACTGTGCAAAGACAGCTCGAGGGGTCCTCAAAACTTAAGAATTACTATATGACCCAGAAATTCCTCTTCTAGGCATATACCAGAAAAAACTAAAAGGAGGAACAAAACAAGTATTCATATACCAATATTCATTGCAGTATTACTCTCCATAGCCAAGAGGTAGAAACACAAATGTCCATCAACAGGTAAGCGGGTAAACAAAACGTGGTATAACATACAAGGAATATTGGTCTTAAAAAGGAATGAAATCGCCACTTGCTGTAACAAGGATAAACCTTGAAAACACTACGCCTACTGAAATAAGCCAGATACAAAAGAACAAGTATATTATGATTCCTCTTACATGAAGTATTTAGAATAGGCAAATTCAGATACAAAGCAGAATAAAGGTTATCTGGGGCTGGAGAGGAGGAACAAAGGAGGAGTTATTATTTAATAAGTACAGAGTCTATGTCTGGGATGATAAAAAAAAAAAAAGATCTGGAAATAGGAATGTAGCTGTACAACACTGTGAATGTACTGAATTCTACTAAACTGTACACCACCAAATGGTTAAAACGGTAAGTTCTCTGTATTTTTATTTTATGTATATTTTACCACAATAAAAACAAAACTTCAGGGCTAAATCTACAGTCACCAAAAACTGAAGACATAAGCAAAGAAGCACTAAGTGTTAAAACATCCCCTGATGAATACAGTGAACCATAGAGTCAGCATGTCAACTTCTATTATAAATTGGGTTTCATACTGTTGCCAACTGACATCAGAGATCTGTTTTCCACAAGCAAACAAGAACATGACCTATGGTTTCAGAGCTGCTGGAAACAAACTATGAATTTGGTATCTGAGACCAACGTACCTGGGTGGGTAGAGAGAGATGATATAATCGAACTTATGAGAAGCTAGAAATGAAGAAAATGAAGCTCAGAGTTACCTTTCCATGACCCTACAATCAGTTAATGATAAAATAATGACTAGAACAACTCAGGTCTCTTTCTCCTAAACTAGTGCCTTTTTTTTGTTTTAAAGATTTAATTTATTTATTCATGAGAGACACAAGAGAGAGAGGCAGAGGCAGGCTCCATGCAGGGAGCCCGACGTGGGACTCGATCCCAGGACTCCAGGGACACCCTGGGCCCTAGGCAGCCACCCAGGTGCCCCCTAAACCAGTGCTTTTCTATATTCGGTTTAGTTTGACCATGTTACTTATCCCCCCTCTCAAGATATACATAGCATTCATTTTTAAAAGGCTTATTCAAATGTCCTGAAAGTTGTGTTTCAAAGATCACCCTGTAACTCTTGAATCTACCTCCCTTGAGGGGAACTGGAGAGGGCTCATTCTCATACTCCTGATCACTAAAGAATTAATAAGCTGGCACAATATCCTGTGGAGGTGATTTCAAAAGAACAAAGACTAAACTCAAATCCTAGAAAAATGGAAAATCAATATACCTAAATAGCTTAAGGGTTTCACTTTGCTACCAAGTACAAGGGACAAAAAAGTCTTCACACCTAAATGCCTGACTACAAAAGGATAATCACTGGCACCACCCACATCCGTAATCAAATGTACCTGCACAGCTTAAGCATCCCACCAGCTCGGAAGCGCCCAGTTAAGATGACAAAATCCAACACTCTATTTGAGAAAATCATCTAGAAGCTCACTTTGGTAAAAAAGACCAATCTTTTGCTAATCGCCTAGTTTAGAGAGATTCAAGAGTACTTAAAGATGACAACATACAATACAACGATGAACAAAGCCAGAAAAGACAACGAGCAACTAAAATGCTATTGCAAATTCTCACAGGTAAATAAGTGCACAAAATCTCATTATGGCCACTAAACAAAGAAAATTACAGAACTCTCCTGCCCACAACATTCCACAGAAACTTCAAACACACACCTTTGTCTTCTTCCAAGATCTAGTGCCTAGAGATTTGAGAAAAGCTTTACATATCACCTTCTACTTCCCTGATCTTCAAAATGTGGTCACAAGTGATGGTTCTCCCAAGTGTAGTCACCAAATATTTCCTGAGCTCTAGATGCTAGAGCGGATACAAAGACATCAGTGACCTATTCCCTCTCACCAAGAGCCTTATAATCCAGTGGAAAATAAAAGATGTTTATACGTTAAAAAAAAAAAAAAAAAAAAAAACCTTCACAGTGTAGATGAGTTTGGCTCTGGCATCAGACCAAGCTGAGTTACAACCTCAGTCTTTTAAGACTTAGCTCTCTACACCTGTTACCTCATGGATGATGTGGACAATGCCTGTAGGGTGATTGTGAGGTCAAAATGAAACAAGCAAATGCTTGTGACTCGTGCAAAGCAAGCACTCAAAAGCCAGCAATATCCTTGTTCACTATTATTATTACAACGGAAACACCAATGCAGCCATAACACAATAAAGGGCACCAAAGTGTGGAGACCAGAATAGACTCTCTTACTGAAAGTCTGACAGAAATGCTCGAGTTTAAGTTGCATCTTAAGAGAAAGGTCTTTTGAAAAGTGAACAAAGAGATCTGAGTTGTAACTCGGGTCTGAAGCTAGCTAAAATTTGTTCTGTGGCCTGGGCGGTGGAGGAATAGTGAACATTTTAGGTCTCAGTTTCCTCATCTCTCACTTGAAAAGGCTGAATTAAATTACTGCTAACATGTCCCGGAGCGAACGTCCTGTGATCTGTTGTAGAAGCCTGGTAGGCCAAGTGAAAGAACAGAATCCTAGACACGGTTTACGGAATGGCTTATAGAAATTCAGAGAAATATAGAGCTGTACAAATGACAGGGAAGGATCTTCTTGCTGGAGCGTAGGATCCAACAGGCGTCAGGGGACGAAACGGCTCACTCTGACCCCCTTCCGGTACAAGGGGCTACTAGAGGTTGACACGGAGGGGAGTAGCAGAATACAAGGGCATCTGGCCAATAGGAGAAGGGTGTGATGGAGCAGCAGAGAGCGCGGGACACTCTGAGGGGTGAAGATGAAGGAGGTAACCAACAGCCAGGGGACTGAGTGCATGGAATTCAATGACTCCGGGGTGATGAATGGGAAACAAATGGGAACTCGCCATGCACAAGATTTTCCAATCCCCAAATTCTTGCCCCAAGTCTTTGATTACTTTGAAGCACTGCTTTTAGAAAGGCCCTTTACAGTCTCCAGGTTCTCTGACAGAATCAAACTTTTATTTCTTCCAATTCTAAAATTCTAGGATTCTGATACAACTGATCTGGATTCGGGCCCAGGTTTTTCCTCCCAAAGGTCCCTGGACAATTCTAACATACAACCAGGATTGAGGATCATCGTCTCAGGGAAGAGAAAGAAGACAGGGTACAGAGGCGCCAGGGTGGCCCAGCAGTTAGGCATCTGCCTTCGGGCCAGGATGTGACCCCGGGGTCCTGGGATCAAGTCCCATATCAGGCTCCCCACAAGGACCCTGCTTCTCCCTCTGCCTATGTCTCTGCCCCTCTCTGTGTAGAGAAAAAAATTTTTAAATAAAATTTTAAAAATATATATTTCTTGTATAAAAATAAAACATACACAAAGATACACAAAAACAGTATCAATAAAATGTATGATGGGCTACAGCTACAGGTTACATATGTTTAGGAATCAAAGGTGCATTGAGGGCAGATCTTAATTTTGGTATTTTCTTTTTATTTCTGATTTACCTGACCTCCATTTGTTTTTACTTAAGCAATTTTACCATATATATTCCCTATACAATGCCTCAAATCCTTTGTTACAGTGATGGAGAAAGGAAGTACCTCTCTAGACACACACTGGTATTTCTCCTACAAGAGACACCAAGCCTTTATGGTGTTATAGGGACAATCCAGTATAGATTTCAATTGCACTAATTCACAATTCATTAATATCATGAATGGGGAAAAAAACAAATCAGATTCTTCCAGTAGCTGTTACCATCTGGAAAATTTACAGAATGAACTTTATTACTACCTATGATGATACTCAGTTTCTACAGTTAAAGCAACTTCACATATTTTTTAAAGTCTTGGCCTTTGGGGGAAAAAAATGATGGTCTTCTTTTAGATTCTAAAAATGATCTTATGAGATTATCTTATAAACTAACCATGTCTATCCCTGAAAAGGAATACTTCTAAGTAAAATACAGTATCATCTTTCATTTACTCCAAAACTTAACTCAATGATGAATACAGAATTCCATAGTACTTCTTTCTAAGAGAAGAAATGGTTTTTCAAGACACAATATTTTGTTTTTATTAGCGTAGTATGCAGCTGCATTATTTGTACTTCTGCCCAATATTCAGTAAATGTTCAAAGTATTTAAAAACTGGTAATTTGTATGTAATACTTAACAAAAGAGGCATGTGAGAGACTAGTGAGGGCATAACAATAAAACTGAACCAAATTTATTCTGGAAAAGAACATCTACTAAACTGAAAAGAATGATTGCTCAGGGGGCGACCATTCTCCACATTAAACTCTATAATGGGAAAAGTCAATTTAGAAAAGGAATATGTTTTTTAAAATGTCAGACTGTAACTTCCCAGAGGTTTCGAAGCATGACGTAAATCTTGATGTCCAAAACAGATCTTCACAAATCCAGTTATACACGTAAACTCCTGGTGAAACTTCATCTGTTTACCCAAATCAGAGGAAATAAGGGTGTCTGCACAAAGGAGGCAGCAGCTTATGGATCCAGCATTACGAGGCTGACCCTCCCCATGGGGAATGCTTAGCTGCATTACGTCGTCGGAATAAATGGCAAAGGTTAGGATACAAACCCCTTTTCGTTTCCTGAGGATGGACTTTGTAACCGTGAAATAGTTGAAACTCTTGCTTTTCCAAATTTACAGTCCTTTAACCCATGGCCCAGGAAGCAGACTATGAGAACAGGAAGAAAGTAGTAAAGATGTTGTTCATGACAAAATCTGACAGCATTCACTCGTGAAACATTTTGTTCTGGGGCACCTGGCTGGTTCGGTCTTCTAGAAGAGCACGTGACTCTTGATCTCGGGGTTATGGGTTTGAGCCACACTGGATGTAGAGATTACTTATACTTAAAAGATAGAAAATATTTGTTCCAATAAAAACCAAAGAGTAAAACAACTGTATCGATGGTAAAAAATCATAGAACATAAAATGAGAAAAAACCTTAGCGATCACTAACTTCACCCTGCTTTCCTATATGTTGATGAATTAGGACTTTGGTATCAAGGTTTCACTCTGCTCTGTGGCAATTTTCTGTAACACAGATGCTTCTTTGGGGCTATGGCTAATAAAGATTTGACCCTGTTCTCCAAAGGAAATTTTACTGCCTTTAAAGAAACACATTCCTCGCTTTCAGAGTCTGTTAGGATCATGTCAAAATGACTTAGGCGCCTATTTGAAAGGGCTCCATTGGCCAAAGTTGGGACAATTTGAACAGTAAAAGAATGACTGAACTGAGTGCACCCGATTGAAATACGATGAATATATAAAAATCCACAAGCCAATAATGACACTTAAAAAAGAGAAAGACAAAAAACATGAAATGACAACACTAATGGCTTACTCTAAAATATGGTAAAAGGAAAAAAAAAAATAAAAAAATAAAATATGGTAAAAGGAAAAATTTTATCCTGTACTTCAAATAAAAATTGTATTTCACAGTAATCAAATAGCCCACATTGACGAAGGAAAGCTATTTCTCGGGACGCTTGGGTGGCTCAGTGATTGAGCATCTGCCTTTGGCTCTGGGATCGAGTCCCACATCAGGCTTCCTGCCTGAAGCCTGCTTCTCCCTCTGCCTATGTCTCTGTCTCTCATAAATAAATAAATAAAATCTAAAAAAAAAAAAAAGCTATTTCACACAGAAAAATTGCAAGTTTGTAAAGCTGAATGATAAAACTTGAAAATCCCATTTTAATGTACGATGTACACATACAACTGTACCCTTAAAAATGGTTAAGATGTTTAATGTTATGTGTATTTGATCACAACTCTTTTTTTTTTTTTTTTTTTTTTTTTTTTTTGATCACAACTCTTTTTTTAAATCCCATTTTATGATCACATTGCCACCCACCAATGAGATAGTTGATTCAGGTGAGAGTCACCAATGGATACTAACATTATTTAGATGAAAGAAATGATAAGGAAATTGATGTTTATGTGGCGCCAAAGTCTCACTCCTCCCAGATTATATGATATTCTCAAGGGAAAAATATAATTTCATAATGAGAAGATCAATCATTAATCTTAGCTACAGTAATAGTGCAAAAACATGAGATGGCCCTGATAAGATGTAATAGGAAACATACAACCTGGCTATTAAATACTCTTACCAAAGATGTTTATTCTCAATTAACCGAACCTATAGCTCTAAATTTTACTTCACATTAAATAAAGAACACAGGAGACCACCCTGAATACCAGCACATGGAGACAATCTTCAGACAGAGTCTGAAGAAAGAGTCCAGAAGAAACAGTCTACTAGACACGGGGCCTCTCCAACAGGAGAGTGATCTCTCTCCAACAGGTCACTGACATGCAAATACAGTGAAAAGCAATGGAATGAGGATTATTTTAGATTACAAGACACTTAAGTAACAAAGCCAATAACCAAATGCAGTATGTGCTCCTTGAGATAGGATCCTGGTTTGATAAATAGAGGATGTCACAGGAATTATTACAGAGATTTTAAATATAGACTGGATATTAGGTAGAATTTGAGAATTATTGTCAACTGATTATTATATATAAGAATACTGTTCTGGGGGCACCTGGGTGGCTCAGTCGGTGAAGCGTCTGCCTTTGGCTCTGGTCATGATCCTGGGATCAAGCCCCACATCAGGCTCCCTGCTCAGTGAGGAGCCTACTTCTCCCTCACCCTCTGTGATCTCTCCTGCTCTCACTCTCTCTCTCAAGTAAATAAAAGTCTTTAAAATATATACACACATATATACGTATGTCCGTATTCTTTTTACAAATACATAATAAAGAAATTGGGGTGAGATGTCATGAGTTCCATAATTTATTGTAAATTACTTCAGAGAAAAAAAATACATGGTAAAATGTCAATAAAATGAAAAAAGTATGTAGGCAACGTCATCAACGGCTGCCAAACACGAGGCAGAGGCTTGACGGGAAATTTACAATAGACCAAGCTGACTGACGACAACACCTGAATCCACTGATCACCCTTCATCCCAAGAGCACAGCCACCATACACTGGGGGTCCTGAAGTGCAGTAGGAAATAAACAAGAACTACAACGAAGAATTCTCCAAACCATCACCACCATCAGAATCAACCTTGAATCTGATTAGGCCCTGGATCTGCCTACCAATTTAAGAGAACATTCATGTAAGAGAAACATATTAACCACTACCAAAGGGATATAATCAACAAAATCCAAAATGTGGGATATTCTAAAGAAACTGAAAGAAAAGGAGAAACTATATAGTAAGGTATTTAATAGACATATCAGCCAAATGAAATGTAGACCTCATTTGGGTCCTGACTTGAACAAACCAACCAGAAAGATATTTATGAAACAAATGAACATATGAACACTCACAAATATTTGCTATTAAGGAAATATTAAACTTTTAGACCTGACAATGGATTTGTGGTTTTGTTTTTTTTATAAATGCGTATCTACTACAGACATATAAAAAACTATTTACAAAAAAAAAAAAAAAAAACTATTCACAAGGACTTGCTCTAAAACCATCCAGCAAGGGGCGCCTGGGTGGCTCAGTCAGCTAAGCCTCTGCCTCGGGCTCAGGTCACAGTCTCAGGGTCCTGGGATGGAACCCCCCCCCCCGTGCCCCCCACTCCCCATTCTCCACCCCTGCTCATGTGTGCATGCACATTCTCTTTATTTATTAAATAAATAAAAAGCAATTTAAAAATAAAAATAAAACTAATACCATCCAGTAAGGTACAGGGTAGGGAGACAGGCGTTGGTGGCCCTTAGATGACACCAAACTGACCATGTTAATAATTAGCTACAAGATGGGTTCATGGAGACTCATTATTCTATGTTTATCATATAGGTTCCATTATAAAAATTTTTTTAAAAAGAAAGCACAGAATGAAGTCTAAGCAAAGCACCTTCACGTAACCAAAGCGTCTTCTTCACCTACTACCTAACATAACAAATACCAACTAAAGTAAGAGAAGATCTAGCAAAAGATTTACCAACACTGACAAGAGAAAGGAAAAGTGCGCCTGGCCTGTGCCGCAGGACTCCCGGCCAGGGAAGACAGGAACGGGCGAGCTGGATGGCGGCAGAACCCGGACCCACCCCTTACTAGGTGGACTAAACACGACGGGGAAAGCAGGTGGGGGCACTCGGTTAATGTTACAGATCTTCTCACCTTGCTCATCTGAAGTTGGTCATGATAAAAAGTGATCACCACAGAACACACTGATTTAATTTTCCACACCTCCTGGTTGCTTGCTGATGTGCCGTCTTCCCACCCACCCTGACCCTCTACCTGCAGCTCCCAGGGGGCAGGGAGGGGGGGGGGCCGGCACTAGCACCAGCAGTACTGGCTTACTGGGTGGGAAATCTAACTAGCAAAACCGAAATGTTTCCACATTGTGCTAGAAAAATCCAGACTGATTTTACTGTAAAATGTCTCACTTTAACTGAAAACCTGATTTGTGGTCTGTAGAAATTACTGAGGCATCTGCTCTTTCCCTTTCTTTTTTGGAAAGGAACCTAGACTAGAAACTCTTGTGTAATTTGTATTTGGATGTGGTGTTTGCAGAGGATAATAATCTTCCCAAATTTCTAAGTAGTTCCATCTGTTTTTATGGGAAATTTGGCTTAGAATGACTTGAGAAAATGAAGAACTAAGTAAGAAATCCAATCGCCTTTACAATTAGTCTTAGTATACTCTTTGAGTGGTTTTAAGAAATAACAAAAAAAATATTCACAGCAAAAAAAAATTTTTAACTGAACCTAAAGCTGATAAAAAGCGTCTATGAAACCATCAATTTACAAAATAGAGGCAGGTTAAAACTATGCCACACAGATAAAATTAGCAAAATAAAAATTGTAGGAATGATAAAAGACAATCCAATTTCTTCAAAAAAATAAATTACAAGGAAATATATAGTTTTTGTTTTTTTTTTAATTTTTATTTATTTATGATAGTCACAGAGAGAGAGAGAGAGAGAGAGAGAGAGAGGCAGAGACACAGGCAGAGGGAGAAGCAGGCTCCATGCTCCGGGACGTGGGATTCGATCCCGGGTCTCCAGGATCGCACCCTGGGCCAAAGGCAGGCGCTAAACTGCTGCGCCACCCAGTGATCCCCTACAAGGAAATATAAAAGAGAGACAGAACCTATAAAGAGAATCACTACTCTACAATGCGTGCACCTAATCCGAATCTGAATCCGTATTCCAAAAAACGTGAAAGAAAACAGAAACAAATTGGAAACCTGAACAGAGTGAATATTTGATGATACTAAAGATTAACTATTAATTTGTTTATGTGTAATAATAGTATTGTAATTTTTTTTCAAGAATCTTAGCTTTTAGAAATATCTATTGAGGGGTACCTTGCTGGCTCAGTTAGAGGAGTATGCGACGCCTGACCTTTGAGTCATGAGCTCGACCCCATGTTGGGTATAGAGATTACTTACAATAAAAAGTTTTAAAAAGAAAGATATATTGAATATAAGTAGATGAAACAAAAAGATGCCTAGGATTTGCTTCAAAATAATCCTGTCAGGGATGAAGTGAACAGGGATGTAGATAAAGGCTGCCTACCAGCTGATCGCTGTTAAAGTTAGGGGATGACCCTTCATGGGGAGGATCTTCATACTATTCAATTTACTTTGCTACATATTTAAAACTTTCCAAATAAAGCTGCTTCGTTTAAAAAAAAATTTAAAAAGGAAATAACAAAGTTAGCTTATGAATTTTTCAAATTAACTTCTAAAAATTTTAATATCTAAAATAGAACAGTGAGACATTTTGTACCTAAAGTAGCATATTAACAAATATATTTAGAATTAGTACTTCTCATCTTGAAATCACTTTAATCACCTTAAAATTTCAGCAAGTCACAAAATGAGAATCATAAAATCTTAACACGTGGTGGCCCCAAAGTCCCACCTCCCACACGGTGAATCATCCTCCCACCTCCCAACAATTACCAGCCTCTGGCGGAGGTCCTCCAAACCCTGGGAAAGTCACTCCATTCTCTGCCCACACCAACTGTCAAAAAGTTCCTCTTCTCCCAAAAAGGAAACTCCCTTTCTCCAGATCTGGTTTACGCATGGGAAAAAGGATTTTCCAACAGGTCACCGTCCATTTGTGAGGTGTGAAGTCAAGTTAGTGCCTTGCTGACTGGCATCTCTATCACTGTCATGATGCAAAAAAGAAAATCTCAGAGCTAAGGACAGAACCGCAGGCAACAGGGAAAAGCTGATAGAGGAAAGGAAGTCTTCAGAGAACAGGAGGAGTAGAACAGAAGCACTGCAAGGGGTCAGGGGGGAATTTCAAGACAGTCAAAAATAAAACAGGAGGGGACAGTACTCCACAGACTTGACCCCGGGGCCATCGTTACCAGTGAGAGGAACTTCCGGGCACTGCTGGGGCGCAAGTCAATGCACTCTGTGCTGGGGAATACGGAGCCATCTACTACCTCTTAATACATCTTCACTCTGGAAAGAAGGCCAACACTGCTGTGTCCTAGAACTCTTTCAAGGAGCTTATAATTCAGCAGACTTAACTTTCATTTCAAAAAAATTTCATCCTATTTCAACCGGTTTTGTAGCCATCGAGACAAGCCGCATCAGCTTGCTAGGCTTCCCTACAAGTGTCCCTGGCGTCTGTCCATCCATCCCGTCAGCAGTCCCCGTCGGGTCATAATAAAAATCACTGGCAAGAAATATCTTAGATGACCAAGATTAAAATTTCAGTAATAATCACCACCACAGAGTTCTCGCAAATGAACAGCATACTCCCAAAACTGCCATGGGGATACCATGAAAGCTTTAGCCAATGTTCTGCCCAAGCCCGTCTGTGTCGCTCCTCTACACAAGGGCCCTGGGAGCGACCCTCTGCGGGGCCCAAGGGCCCAGCCAGACACCGTATACAGATCCAGACTTAATTCAGGGCGCCTGACCCATTTAAGAGAAGGACACAGGAAGCAACCTCATTTCCCCAGTGTCACACCCAGCAACTGGTTGAAGCGGGACTTGGGGCTGCAACAATATCCTTTCCACCCTCTGCTCCTTTCAGGAAAAAAGGAAGGGAGATAAACTATCAGGTACCTGGTTGCTTAAAATTCCCATCCCCAAGGACCCGGGACAAACTCCCCCAAGCCTGTCTCCAGGGGACAGCTCAGGGACAGCGGAGCTCTGACACCCCTGACGGCACGAGGCAAAACTCCCAATGGTCAGCGGCACCTGGAACCTCCAACCTGGGCAGCCACCCTGCGACCTGTCACGCTGCAGATGGACGCGACGTCCCACTTATAAAGCAGCGACAGAGAGCAAGGCAGGCGGCAGCCACCCCTGCCCAGATCGGTGCTCGCCTCCCTCCTGCCCAGCTCCCCAGAGAGGGACCGGGCCTGGAACCCCCCCAACTGTCATCCAACTTCTGAATGAAACTGCCCCTCACTCTTCGACAGGTAACCCAGGACAGTACCTACCTCACGGGGTTACTGCAAGGGGACAACGAACAAACTAAGCAACAGAACAGTACTGGACACGGACGAAGTACTCGAGGAATGTGACCCGTTATTACCAATACTTGCTAATTCACCATGTGATACCTTTACAAAGAAAATACACTACGATTCAATAAAGCACAGATTAAAATAATTCAGTATATAATGACCTCCCAAAGAAAACATACTAAACTATATTTTAATTTAAAGTAAAAATCAGGGATCCCTGGGTGGCACAGCAGTCTACCGCCTGCCTTTGGCCCAGGGCGCGATCCTGGAGACCCGGGATCGAATCCCACATCGGGCTCCCGGTACATGGAGCCTGCTTCTCCCTCTGCCTATGTCTCTGCCTCTCTCTCTCTCTCTCTCTCTCTGTGACTATCATAAATAAAATAAAATAAATAATAAAATAAAATAAAATAAATAAGAATAAAGTAAAAATCAGGGGTGCCTGTGTGGCTCCGTCCATTATCTTGATCTTGGCTCAGGTCATGATCTCAGGGTCATGAAATCAAGCCACTCGTTGGGCTCTGTGCTGGGCATGGAGCCTGCTTAAGACTCTCTCTCCCCCTCTGCCTCTCCTTGCTCATGCACTCTTTCTCTCTCTAAAAATGAATGAATGAATGAATGAATGGAATTTAATAAATAAATAAAAGTAAAACTTAAAATAAACTACCTCTCACATAAAAATCCTGCCTTTAGGGGCACCTGGGTGGCTCAGTCGGTTAGGTGTCTCTTCAGCTCTGGGGTCCTGGGATCAAGCCCCACATCGGGCTCCTTGCTCAGCAGGGAGCCTGCTTCTCCCGCTCCCCCCGTCACTTGTGCTCTCTGTTGCTATTTCTGTCTCTCTCTCCCTCAAATAAAATAAAATCTTTTCCAAAAATTCTGCCTTTATTAATTGGGAAACACATTTCAACTATTAAGTGATTGTCAGCTTCAACTATAATGCCAACTTTTTGATTTATAAACTAACATATGACCAATGTTTGAAGCATGCACTTTCCCCTCTATAAAACCAGACAGACCATACACATGGCAGGTTGATCTGATTTTACAGTAACTGTATAGTCCCATTAAAATCCAGTCAGCTGAAAAAAAATGTTTCGCTTGGTCTACTTCCAACATATTGCCAACAAAACCGTGCTAAGCAAAAGAAGAATGAAAGAGAGAAAGGGAGTGTGGGAGGGAAGGAAGGAGAAAAAAGGAAAATCGGAAATCATTAAAGCCTTTAAAGTCATTAAAGTAAATGTAGGAGCAATGGGGAAAAAAACATACAGAACAGCAACAGTACCTTGAGAATATACTAGACTCTGAAGATCAGCTCTGATTTGGTTTAGAAAGTATTAGGTTTTTTTAGCACTGGCTAGAGCATTTCCTATGTCCACAAGCTACGTTTAGATGAAACTTTCTCTGATCAAAACCACAGTCAGAAATTTATTCCAAAAACATGACCTAAGTCGCAAATGAACTCATCTCTGTGACTCTACACAAGCAGTAATGGACATCAATTTTATTTTGGAGACTAGAATGCACGTGCCAAAAAGAAGGGGCAGGAGGAAATATCTATATACAAATGAAATTATATGATGTCTAGAATTTGCTTCATAATCATCCTCGGAGGAGGGTAGTGTCAGGAGTGGAAGGGAAGTGTTGATGAGACACGACTGCTATGTCCTGGTAATTATCAAAGCTGGGTGAGGGTACCCAGGGTTCACTACACTAGTGTTCTCTCTACTTCTGAATGTATCTTCAACTTCCCGTAATAAAAAGTTTTAAAAGAGACACTCTTCTGTAACTAATGATGGTATATTCCTTCTGCCAAAAAGCGTTTCAATATATAGATGCATTAAAAACATGACTTTAAAAAAATCCAACAACAACAAAAAAAGGTCCCGGAAAAAAGGCCACGTTATCTCTCACTGCTATCGTGTGGGCTGCACGGAGCGAGCAACACAGCAATCATAGATCCATAAAATGCTCTAAAATCTACCCTCGAGTCTTTCCATTTAAGCTTGCGGCATGGGGACAAAAGTGAACTGGCCCCAGCTAGGAGAAAAGCTAGAGGCACATCTGCACGACACATGCTGCCCACATCTACGGCTCCTCGCCAGGGAGCTGCAAAGTTAAGAATATCTGCAACATACCTTTATTTTCCTGCGGCAGGTGAGGGAGGGAGAGGGACAAATGTATCCATATTCTCATATGTGTGTAACTTAAAGCAGACAATCTTGGCATTACAGAAATTAAGACACAGGCTTTACTGATGTTGATTTTAATGGCTGAGATCCAAAAACAGTTCTGGTTACAAGCTTATGGATAAACTCTTGATTCCTCTGTCAGTAGACAGACCCAACTCATTTCTTGACATTTTAATCTTTCCCATACACAATTTGTATTCATTTTATTAAGAAAAATGAGTTTTCCTTTCTCCCTTTAAGAGAAGTGGATTAAAGAAAACTTTTCAAGGGAGGTGTTCACTTAGCAGCTTTCCTACCAGAGTCCAAGAGCAATTAAACAGAGCATACTGGGGAAAAGGGAAAGATTATCATGGTGCAAGTGGGCTCCCAGAATGAAGGCTGAATGTGCACCGCCATCTAGCAGATGACCCTGCCACACTAGCTTTTCAAATCTTAGTGAAGGCATTTGGCACCATTTCCTAATAATCCCATAGGACTTCTACTTCCTTGTTTTTCCAACAGTATCTCAAAATGTTGACACATTTATTGAACTATTTTTGGAAGACCCAGCTCTGTCTACCTTCAGGGCTCAAGATACAAATAGATGAGAGCTACAGGACAGATCTCTAGCTACAGAACTTGGCAGGCTTCCTGTGTTCTCCAAGAAAAATTCAATTGGCAACTCCATCAGCAGCAGAGGAGCAAAGAGCAGAGGGGACAACTGGACACAAGCAGGCCTTGGCTGTGCCTGACGCTCCCTTAGGAAACCAAATGACTCTGGTAGTTTAACCTCTTCCTGACCCGCTTTTATCTGTTGGACACACGGTATGAAATGTATTTTAAGATCAAATGAGAAAAGCGATTTACTTTGAAAAGATTAAAACGAAACTTTGCAAATTAAAACCATATTTAATAGAAAAGAAAACCATGAGAAGTCTAAGCTGCAATCACCACATAATGGTTTTTATGCTGTTATCTACTAGGAGAAAGAAAAAAAATCCATTAATGACCTTGATAGAAAATGATATTTTGGGGATGCCTGGATGGCTCAGCGGTTCAGCATCTGCCTTCGGCTCAGAGCGTGATCCCAGGGCCCCAGGATAGAGTCCCACATCGGGCTCCCTGCCTGGAGCCTGCTTCTCCCTCTGCCTGTGTCTCTGCCTCTCTCTGTGTCTCTCATGAATAAATAAAAATTTCAACAAAAAAATGATATTTTGAACATATGCACCATTTCTCAAAGTTCACTCACATAACAACTTTATATTTTTTGCCAAATCCAAACACTGTCACTGTATTTTTTACTTTATATTTAACCTTTAAATCAAGTTACAAAAATACCTACTTCATTTTAGCCTTATACTATGTTAATACCAATGAAATCATAGGTTTGAGGCACTTGTCTATGTTTCTGATGTACACTGACATGTATATTTAACCAGTAAAAGAGAAAGATTCATCTGTGTACCACCTTAACTCATTTTAACACACACCACACTTTGGGAAAATATATCCTGGTCTACTGCTTGCAACATCTTCTACACTAAGGAACAGAGTATTTGAATTTATAAATCTGTAAAACCCACCAAAGAGTTTAACCTACACTAACTACACGCACGTATGAGTCTTTGGGTCTTTGGGAGCTTCCTCGGACCTCACAGCCAATACCTTATCAGAACCCCATTTCTGTTGCCCTAAACTCCATACAAAAAAAATCCCTAGTATGTATATCTTCATGAGTGTAATTCCCATTCCCTATTCATGCCCTAGTAACCAAATTTTTTACCCTAAAAGTATTTAACAGAATCCACAGGAGTTCAGAGTTTCCTCTAATCACAGAATCAATATTCAAAGAATATTTAATATATGTGTATGCAAACCACATATCAGTCTGAAGATAAATGAAGGCATTCAGGACGCTCTAAAATAAGGTTGCCATTTCTGAAACATAGTCACAAACTTTTACTGTGTATTTTTAAATCTAATTCAAGTATGTACTGTAAGATTTATAAGCATCTGTACTGAACTAATCCATGAAACTATCACAAGAAAAAAAATAATACATTTGCCGAAGTCTTCCTAGGAAGCAGCACCTTTCCATTCAGACATATCAGTCGTCAACTCCCACCCACCCCAGATGTTGGCTCAATCACCTGACTTTCTCTCTCTTCACATGTATATATACACATATCTATGATATATACATATGTTATATACACGATATTATATTTACATTATATATTTTTATATATATAAAAATACATATATAAAGTTCAACTCAGTATCTGGCATAAAAAAAAAAAAAGGACCATTTTACTATGGCTGCAGTCTTTACCAAACTGTGACTACCACAGTAATCTTGGGGATTTTATTTTTATCAATTCAAAACCCTAAATCAGTGGACTGAACATGAGTTAATTTCTGCTCCCTCCCAAAACCACACTAAAATGACAGTAAGGAAAAATTTTTTTTAACGGGGAGGGACAAAAAAAAAGAAAAAAGGAGGGGACAGGCCAGCAGATGAGATATATCAACAGAATTTTAGAAGATGGAAAACAGATGTACAAAGTAACTGACTTAGCAAAGCAGAGGAAGCCAAAGCTGAATCCCTGTTCTGGTGGAGGCCTCCAAGAAGCAAACTGAGCCCTGGGAGAGGCCCCAGGAGCCTAGGAAGTGGAGGTTCCAGAGGCCACAGAGTGCAAGGGGAGAGACAGAGCTGAAAACAGCACATGGAGCACTCCTGAAACTCTTCCTTCTCCCTCCCTCTCTCTGAACTTTGCAGCCAAAAGACAAGAGGTTCATTCTCTAGAGCAGTTGAAGGAAGTCTCCAGGCTGAGGGAATCCAGACACAGAGGGCAGATGTGGGGGGAACACAGAAAACAAGGAGGCCCTACTACTCAGGCAACATGTATTCATCAAGTGCAAAATAGACAAAAATATTTGCCTTCTTGCAGTCTATACCGAGGTGATAATAATACATACTACGAAAGAAAAGAAAGAAAGAGAGAAAAGAAAAGAAAGAAAGATTGAAGGCATACTAGGGTTTTAGGTGTGCAAGCAGGGTTGTAGTTTCAAATAAATGATCATGGGAAACAAAGATCTGAAGGAGTTAAGGGAGTAAGCTATGCAGGTATCTGCTGGAAGAGCATTCCAGAGGGGAAGCAAGTGCAAAGGGCCATAAGTAGAGTAAGACTGGAGACACTACACACATGGAAAAACCAAAGACATTACCAGAAAGAAAATTCAGTGACCAAGGAGCAGCATTGAAAACAGGAAAACAAAACAAACAAACAAAAAAATCAGCAGAGAGGTTAGAAGAAAGCAAAAACCAAACAAAAAATAAAGGGATGGTATGAGAGGAAAAATAAAAAAAAAACACTAATAAAATTGGAGAGTCAATCTAGAAAATTTAATCCAAATAACAGAAGTTTCGGAAACACCAGAGAACACAGAGGGAGAAATTATCACAGAGGAAGATTTCAGGAAGACACGAGTTTCCAACCTGGAAGAGCCCACTGAGCAAGTGCCCAGCACAATGAGTGAAAAACCTCCCATACCCAAGGCACACCATCATGAAATTTCAAAACACCAAGTTCAAAGAGAAAATCCTAAAAACTCCTAAGAAGAGCAAACCAGCCACACCCACTTAGGCAAACATTAAGAGTTGCGGGGCTCCTGCCCACCACCACTGGCAAGCCAGATCACAACAGAATCATGCCTGAAAAAGTCAAAAGACTAAGTAGTCACTAAGTTGGAATTCTATACCCAGCCAAACTATAAAAGCATTCACCATAAGAGCACAAAAAGGCATTTCAGGGGCACCTGGCTGGCTCAGTCAGTAGTGCATGCAACTCTTGATCTGAGGGTCATGAGTTCAAGCCCCACAGTGGGCATGGAGCCTACCTGGGGAAAAAAAATGCATTTAAGAGTGGAAAAAAGCTGCTTCAAGACATGCAAGGTTTCAAAAAATTCACCTTCCATTGGCACTTTCTTGGAAATTGCTGGAGGATATAGTTAAAGTAAGAGTTAATAAAGAGACAGAGAGCCCAGTAACCTGGGAGCCCAGAAAGAAAGGCAAAGGGAATTCCCAGAATACAGCTGCACAGGAGCCCCAGAAGTAAACCAGTCCAGCAGGATGGAGGTTTCCTAACCTCAAAAATAAGAACTGAACTAAAACAGCAGTTTTTGATCTTCTGTTTCCCAAAATACTTTCCAAAACACTGCTCCCAAAAATCTCTCTCCAATACTCAGACACACGCACACACGTGCACACGTGCACACAAGCGCACACTTTATTAAAGTCTCAGCCTGGGACGCCCGGGTGGCTCGGTGGTTGAGCGTCTGCCTTTGGCTTGGGGCATGATCCCGGGGTCCTAGGAGCTCCCTGCATGGAGCCTGCTTCCCCCTCTGCCTATGTTTCTGCCTCTCTCTGTGTCTCTCATGAAAAAATAAATAAAATATTTTAAAAATAATAAATAAATAAAGTCTCAGCCAGTTCACAAACCACACTGGGCAGTACTTTCTCACTCATCCCGCTCTACTTCAAGCATGTCTACACTAAATAATCTCCATGCTCCTTTCTGGTCCTCTAGGTGAATGAATCTAAAGGTGTGGCCTGTCTGGACAAAAAGAAAAAGAACCTAGGAATTATGGCAAAGTGCAAATTACATTTTAATTTAATGTCTTTGAGATAGTGGGATGTGTGTTTATACTGGTAGAAACCCAAAAATATGACTAAACTCAGCACACTTGTTATCATGGTGTTAGTTCCAGCTCAACAGGAGGTCTAGAAACCTGAACTCAGGGCTTACAAAAGGTGATAGGTGGTAATCAGACCTATATGAAAAATTTCCAAAATCACAATTTTCCTGGGGCTCCTGGGGGGCTCAGTCGGTCAGGTGTCCGACTCTTGGTTCCAGCTCAGGCCATGATCTCTGGGTCATGCAATCGAGCCCTGCATCAGGCTCCGTGCTCAGTGTGGACTGTGCCTGAGACTCTCTCTGTGCCTCTGCCTCTGCCCCTCTCCCTGCTCATGCTCTCTGTCTTGTAAAATAAATACATAAAATCCTTTTTAAAAAAAAATCACAGTCCACAGTCATCTTGGAATAAGGCAATCAAAAGGTACCATTCATCAGTCTTTTTGTATCTGGCAATTTCTTTCAAAGAGGTTCACAGTGAGGCCATAAAAAGAGCAAAGCAAGAGGAAACCGGCTTTTCAGTTTCGAAAAGCTTTAGTTTAGATACAATGACCCTCCCTACCTGGTCTAGATAAGATCATACGGAGGGGCAGACAAATCACCGTGGAGCCCTTTCCACACCCTCTCCTTCTTAACCTAGAAAGTACGGAAACCGTCCCCATGACCCTGAAGTTAGTCACATGCACAAAATGTTAACGTGGCTACCTGAAACAAAACCTTACTGAAGGTATTTCTCAGAGCGAATAAAAAGAGCATTCTTATTCCTCACACATATTCCAATTACTATAAAGATAATTTAGGAGGCAACCTACAGACATGTAGACCTTCATGGCTCTAATATGCTAAATTGAAAAAATACTAATACTCAGGGCAGTATCCATGAAATGAAATTATAATTCCATTTTAAAAGTAATTGAGAATATGAAGTTAGCCCAATTTCGATCTTTAGGGGGAAAAAATCCAGAAGCAGTATATAACCTTATCCAAACGGTAAGTGACATCACTTTAAAAATGAGAAAACTGAGGTATGCCTGGGTGGCTGTCAGCTAAACATCTGCCTTCAGCTCAGGTCATGATCTTGGGGTCCTGGGATCGAGCCCAGGGCAGGATCCTTGCTCAACTCTCCCTCTGCCCCTTCACCCAACTTGCACTAAGTAAAAAAAAAAATTTAATGAGAAAATTGAGAAAACCACTGAAATTCTCATTAAAACAAATACTATCCCAAACACTGAGTATTGAGAAAAATGATACATCAAAAGTATCTATCCTTCTAGACATGAAAAACACATCTCTAAGAAAGCCACAGGGATGTCAATCCAACCACAAAGCGAGAGAAAACAAAATCCACCAGCAAGAAAAGCAAATCTTCTCTATGACATATGGCCTACATGACCCATATGGCCTACGTGACGCAGCTACATGAACTACCACTAGGTTCTACGCCAACTCCAACTTTCAAAGAATCTTCACAAAAAGCACCCCTAAAATATTCTATAAAGGTTCAATGAATAGATTTGTCAAATGAGTTAAGCACAATGTTATAGATCACTTTACATGCCAAATATATATCCACATCCACGTAAATACATTTGCTCTCATACAAAATGCACACACGAACTTTACAGAAAACCGTTAAAAAGCACTGGTCACCACCGCCAGCTACCTCTAGCTATGAGGACGACCGCCCGCTCCCCTTTCTGCCTTCCCTGTAATCGCCCCACGACTCTACTACTTGCACCTGAGGCCACGCTCCTGCAGCTCCCAAGCGGCCACGACCCCATCTGAGATTGGGGCGGGGGGGGTGCACACCAGCGATGGCCTCCCCCCGATTAGGGGGCTGCTTCGGGCCGAAGCATGGCATTCCCACAGGATGCTCTGTCTGGAATCTGTGGGGGTTCCTGTACAAATCTTCTATGAACTCCGACCCCCGAGGAGTCTGCAAATGTCTGAGTGTCAGGGCGGAGGGCAAGGGCTGCGCGTCCATTCGCTGAGTGGAAAGGGCAGCCCTTGAGGATTCTATGAACGCGCAGGGACTCAGGGCCGAAGCCAGCAGAAACCCTGACGTCCAGCTTTTAACTCTGTAAGGGTACCTGGGGGGCACCTGGGGGGTACTCAGGGTACAGTAATTCTGAATCTGAAAAAGCAAACAGGGCCACTGGAAATGTTTCTAAATAAAGGTGGGGCTGGGGAGGTAGGCACATTTCCTTTGTT
This sequence comes from Vulpes lagopus, assembly GCF_018345385.1. NCBI lineage: Eukaryota > Metazoa > Chordata > Mammalia > Carnivora > Canidae > Vulpes > Vulpes lagopus. The sequence goes on from NC_054825.1 coordinate 126,610,239, forward strand.
TTCTCCAAGTAAAAACAAGAGATTTTAGAAATGCAAATTTTGACTCTCAGCGGTATCCGCACAAACTACTATATTGTCTTATAAAAATATGAGCAAAGCTTACGCTCCCAAAAAGTCCACACACAGCTTTCAAAAAGACTACTTTGGTTCAAAAAACAAAGACAAATGCCCATAGCTTCCTGTGGAAACAGAAACAAAGTCAAATCTTCAAAAATATTTAGCATTCTACTAAATAAAATACAAACCCCACATTCCTAAATAAAACGGCAAAGATAAAACCCCTTGTAGTTCTCTGGCCACAGTAATATGAGATTGGTGATTCAGAGCAAAACCTGATGTTAAACATAACTATACAATATTACTAATTACAGAGTAATTTTACCAATAAATATTTTGGTTGAGGACTGCTTTGTCATCTTTGCAAGTATTTTTAGTTGAAAGCAAATGGCTGGGTAGTACACATGGACATGGTTATGATTTTTAAAAATCTATTTTTAAAATCTGGTGACTGGATAGGTCTTCTAAACTCGATTCTTTGGACCCGGTAATTTGGAAAGGGTAAACCACAGGAACGCTACGTTAGGAAGGAAGGACGCGGCCGGCTCATCAACTCAGAGCAGCACAGGGTACACTGGAAGGCGCGGAGCGCTCACGACCTAGTGACCACCGGCCCGAGAGCCACCAACACAGGCACATACGTAACTGTCCTCAAAGCCAGCTCTCGAAATACAGTAAGAATTCCCTGAATTTCCGTGTTTTACGTTTGCGGTTATTTTTTGGTGGGCCTCCTTTCGGGTCCATCCCCTAAATCTGAAAATCTGCTTCTTCCTACTTGGAATTAAATTTCTGATTTTAACGTACATACCACCCGCATACCTACCCAATCTAATAATACATACCCAGTTGAAATATTCCGTAACAGTTAAATTTTTTTACATAAGTTAGCAATGATTTCACTAAAATTGTAACTTTGGTATTACTTTTAATTATTTTAAGCAATCCCCACCCAAGTTAGATACCAAGATATTCCATGGGGAGCTCAACACACCCACCTGTTTCCTCCGCAGTGTCTCTGCACAGGTGCTCTAACTACTTGGGCTGGAGGTGAAAGATGAGCGAGGGCTTAGGACTCGGGCTTTCTTAATGAAGTGTGTTTTGAAAGGAAAGAAACTGTCCCCTCGGGTCAGTGCACGTGAGCAGCCTCTGGTTCTCGGCAGTCCTCCTGCACACCAGACCACTACCAGCGGGAAGTCTGCCCAGGGAGTGGGGAAGGCAGACTAGGACCAGAGGCGCCCTAAATCCACCCCATTGTTCCCACAAGCTCCAACGAGGAGATATCTGAGGTTTGAGGAGGTTCTCAATCTGAATCACAGGACTGGCCACCGCTGACAGGTGACACTGCCTCGTTCTTTGCAAACTGTGTCCATAGATGGAGGAAGCTGGGTGGCCCGGGTCACACCCCAAGACTGCCCGCAGCACCCGAACAGGGGCAGCGCCCTGGTCTCCCAGGGAACCTGCTCAGGGCCTGGGAGTCCTACATCCCCGCCCCTGCAGCCAAAAAGCTGACTCAGTTTCCCTCAAGTGCTAAACCCAAGGTGAAATGAGATAGAAAGCCAAACTACACTGCGAATTCTCTCACTGTATTATAGACGGAGGACACAGAAATAATGCGTTCCGGTGGGAGAAGAAAACCTTGGGGGGGGGGAGCTGAAGAATATGGACGAATAAAGGGAAGACTCTTGGAGTCATTAAAAATATGAAAAAGCTTATGTAACAGTAAAAAGAACAAGACTGCTGGCACGACGACATGCAAAAGACATTTTGGAGGCAAGAAGTTCAAGAAACAGGAAAGGACGGGATTCAAAAAAAAAAAAAAAAAAAAAAGCACATTTACTGCTCCGATCTGTTCACCTTCCCTCCGTCTTAGAAGCAGCGGCCGCGGTGGAAGCGACGAGGAACGGGTGGATGGAAGGATCCGCAAATTAGCGAGGGGGGCCCGGAGGCCGTGCCGCAGAGTAACCGGCCTGGGCGGCAGCTCCTCTGGCCTCTCCGCAACCCTGGCCGCCGAGGAGCGGCGCCCCCGGACCCCACCCGGCACCCCCGGACCCTGCACCGCGCACTCTGCACCCCGCACTCGCACCCCCGGACCTCAGACCGCGCACCCTGCACCCCGCACCCTGCACCGTGCACTTGCACCCCCGACCTCGCACCCCGCACCCTGCACTCGCACCCCCGGACCCCGCACTTGCACCCCCGGACCCCTCACCCGCCCCTCGCAGCGGCCCCGCGGGCGGACCGGCAGTGAGCGCAGAGGCCCGGGCGCTGGGGGCCGCCCCCGACCTCCGGGACCGCAACAGGGCGCGAGGGGGCGGGGGACGGGACGGGGCGGAACGGGGCGCGCGTGGGGCGGCGGGACGGGGCGCGCGTGGGGCGGCGGGACGGGGCGCGCGTGGGGCGGCGGGACGGCGCGCGTGGGGCCCCTCGCCCAGCCCCGGCACCGCCCACGCGCGCGGCGGTCCCCAGGCGCCCCCCTGCCGCCCCTCACCCCCGCGCCCAGCTCCGCGCGGGTATCCGCTCGGGCCCGCGGCCGGCGCCCGGGATGCAGCGGGATTCCTCCGCCGGCCTCCCCGCGGGCCCGGGACGCGCCGCCCCAAACCCCGGCACCTCGGGGCCCGCGCGGCTCACCGGCGCCCCGCCCCTCCCGGCGCCGCCCCGACGTGGCCCCGACCCCGGGGAGGGAGAGGCGGGCGGGGGACGCGGGACCCGGGCCTCGGGGCGGGAGGCAGCAGTCCCGGGGCCGCCGCCCTCCCCCCGGGGCGCCGTCCCGCCGCCGCTTCCTGCCCGGCTCAGCGCCCCGGCCGCGGCCTCGGGGACACTCCGGGCGGCCCGCGCTCCGCGGGGACCAGCCGCTCCGCCCGGACCCCGGGACCTCGGGACCCCCGGGACCCCTGACCCTCCCCCCAGCCCCCCCAGCCCCGCGGCGCCCCCAGGACTCCGACCCCCGGCCCCCGCCCGCAGCCCCGCAGCCCCGCGAGCCGCCTCACCGCGCTCCGCGCCGCCGGGGCTCGCTCCCGCGGGGCCGCTCCCGCTCCAGCCGCAGCCTCGGGGCCGCCGCGCCGCCTCCTCCGCCGCCGCGTTTCAAATTGAAATTCCCTGGCTCCGGCCGTCAGAGCCCCGGCGCCCGCCCCGCCCCTCGCGGCGGAAGCCCCGCCTGCGCCCCCCGGACGCGCCCCCAGCGCGGAAACCCCCCGGCCGCGCCACGCCTCGGCCACGCCCCTCCGGCCGCGCCACGCCCCCGTGGCCACGCCCCCTCCGACCGCGCCACGCCCGGCCACGGCCCGCTGGCCACGCCCACTTCGGCCGCGCCACGCCTCTATGGTCACGCCCCCCCTTCGGCCACGCCCCCGGGGCGGGGCTTGCCGCGGGATTCGCCGCACCGGCCGCCCGGCACCCGCGGCTGCAAGGATGCGCTCCCCGACCGCGAACTCCGCCCGTAAATCCCGTTTCACCAACTTTGCAAACTGCTTTCCTCGGACTGCGCGAGGCCTAAGCCGTCACTGAGCCCATGGACGCGGGCACAGGGCTCGCGGGTCCCTTTCCGCGGAGCCCGGGGAAGAGCTTTTCCGCGGGGAGAAGGCCCGGGGGGGAGGGGGGGAGGAGGGGGCGTCTCCCGCGGCCCAGCCCAGGGCGTGACCCCGGGTCCCGGCATCCGGTCCGCGTCCGGCTCCTCCCTCGCTCGGCCTGGGTCTCTGCCTCTCTCTGCCTCTCATGAATAAATACATAAAAATGTTTTCAAAAGAAAGAAAAAAGAAAAGGAACTATTTATTCTTCCTGCGGGAGGGGCTGGGGGGCTTGGGGAAACCCCACAGAGGAGGGACTTTCACACCGAACCCAAAGCGTGAGTAGGCTTCCTCCAGGCAGCACCCTGGGAGCCCAGATTGCAGAGCAGGACAAGGCTGAGGATGCTGCAGACCTAAGGCTGTGAAAGACACACGATACCTCCCGGGGCCCTGCTGCTTTTCTTTTATAAAATTACACCACTTTTTCTCAGATTCTACTGATTTCATCTTTTCTGAACGTTGGCGCATCAAGAGGGAGGCGCAGGGCAGGCCTCCAGGGTGTGCCAGCCGCGCACCTCTCGTTCTTGCTCTCTCCCTTAGCGAGGGCTTTAATGACGCTGCCTGGGCCAAAGTCCTCTTTTCTTTGCCAAACATAATCTTTTCTAAAACTAACAATGTCGCATGGAAGCTCAGTTACAGTCTCCTGGGGCCTGGTGCTTGTAGTCGACAAAGCTCCTTCATGTATCTTATCACTTGATCCTCCCAATAACCGTTGGGAAAGGGCAGGGCAAGTATTAACCCCAGCACATCAAAGAAAATTAAGTCGGGAAGACACACTGTTTTCTAAAGACCTGCTGGTAAGCAATAAAGGTAATAATAGCCGGGTGGCCTGGGTGGCTCAGTCGGTGAAGCACCTTTGTTTGGCCCAGGTCATGATCCCAGAGTCCGGGGATCAAGGCCCCATTCGGTCTCCTTGCTGAGCGAGGGGTCTGCTTCCCCCTCCGTCTGGTGTCCCCCCTGCTTGTGTCCTCTCCCTCTCTGATGAATAAATAAATAAAATCTTTTTAAAAATAATACTAGTAGTCGCTAACACCTATTGCATGTTCCACATACTAGATGCTGTTCTAAGCCCCTGACGTATGTGAACTCACCCGATCCTGCGTGCGCTGAGCACCCCGCTGGCCTTAATCAGAGGCACTGATATGGGGGGAAGAGCACCCATGAGAGAGCAGCCTTGATGGGAGAAAGCCGGGGATGTCGTGAGACGATACCAACAGGAACTTTGAGGCCGATTTACAAGGAGACTAACAACACTGAAGCTTCGGGATCCCTCATTCTCACAGGCCTGAAACTATATTTGTAAATTTTTTGCTTAAGAAAGAGAGTCCCTAAGGTTATATAAGCTCTAAAACCCATAAGACCTTTGTCTAGACCTGGTGAGAGCCTTTAAAAATGCTAATGCAAAATAATAACATAAGTCTAGGTGTAATCGATAAACGATAATGCCCTTCTCGTAGGAAATGATTCCTGTCCTCTGTTCTCCGCTGACGCATGGGAGTCACTTCAGGAAGCTACCTTTTAGGGGGGATACCGAGAAGCGAATTTATATCCGCGGGTGCGTAGCCTTGCTAACGCGGGAGCCGGCAAGGTTTAGGCTAAAGAGATGATCAAGGGTGTTATCAGAGCTCTGAAGGCTCTTGTGTGGAAGAATCAGACTTTGTGGTGTCGATACAGCCTTACAACATTTCAGTGGAACGGAGCCGACTCTGTGATGTCCTGCAAGGAACTGAAGGAGGAAAAATGGAATTCTGGGAGCGATAAGGAAGGGACCAACACAGATGGCTCGTGGCACGGCACAGACGTCAGCAGACAACAGGTGGCATTCCAGGCGAGCGGGGAGGCCTTAACCGGGAGAGAAAAGAAGTTGGGACGGCCAAGCAGGGCAGAGTGTGAAGGGGCGATATTCGGAGATGCGAGCAGTCAGCACGGGCAGGCCCACCGGGTGGGAGTTCAAGGCAGAATATTTGTCTCCAGGAAAACGGATTGATAAAAGCCAGGCTGGGTCTCCCCACTCAGAGGGACTAGGGTAACAGGGAGGGACCCACAAAGAACAACACAGGAATCTGGACACCAGACCCGAGAGTCATCCTATCCAAATTTAGCGCCGCCGCCTCAATTTTAGGCACCATCTGCAGGCAAAGCCAGTCTGGCCTTCTAAGTAGGAGGCGGCCCCGGATCTCCAGAGCCCTCCTCACCAGCTCATCCACGCGCTCCTCAGAATCTGGATCCCACCATACCGGTGAGTCATCCTTCCATCCTCGCGCCTCTGGCTGCCAAGCCCAACCAGGTAGCAGTACTGGGTGGGCTTTGAACGAGAACCTGCCCTTGGGTCCTCCGCAGGGAGACCGCTCCATCTCAGACGCGTGTTCCCAGGCCCACGGCCTACGCGATAGGGACACCACGTAAGTGTCGCAGGAGGCACTCCCTCCCCCGGCCAATCCTTGGAGCTTTGCACTTGTCTGTGGCTGCACAACCCCCCAAATTAGTGACAAACATTTTGTTGCTGGGATTCTTTGGGCATCGAGCAGGCTCAACGAAACGGTTCCGCTCTGCGCTGTGCGGTGTCGGCTGGAAGGGTCAACTGTGGACAAGCCGTCCAAGGCGGCCTCACCCGGTCCGGTAGTTGGTGCCGCCTGTCAACGAGGAACCTAACTTCTCCTCCACAGGAGCTCTCCTTTTACAGCTCTCTCCCCAGGCGGCCTCCTAGCAGGATGGGCTGGGCTTCTCTCCCCGGCACCTGGCTCCCGAGGCATGAAAGCAAACGCTTGAGCATCTGCCCTCAGCTCAGGGCGTGACCTCGGGGTCCCGGGATAGAGTCCTGCATCGGGCTCCCCCGCACGGAGCCTGCTCCTCCCTCTGCCTGGGTCTCTGCCTCTCTCTCTGGGTCTCTCAGGAATAAATGAATGCACTCCCAACTATTGCTAGTAAAAGTATGTTTCTCAACCTGCCGAACTGAGCTGCTTGCTCAGCTGGACTGGGGTCATGCCACACACGCAGCCCTGCTCCATGTGTCTCGGTGGCAGAAAGCCGCCCACCCGCGTGAGGCCCCTGGAGCTGTCGCTCGATGGATGTCACCGTCGATTGCTCCCCGGAGCTGGAAGCAGAAGCAGAAGAGGGCCCAATGAGAACCCCCCGTCGAAAGCTGCATTTGCAAAGAGTGAAACAAAGACGTGAGCAGTCCGAGGGGTGTGATGCCACGGGCCTCGCGCCGTGTCTGCACACACAGAGGCAAGTAACACGCGTGCTCCCACGGTGCAGAGCAGTCTAGGGGCACTAACTGGGCCGAGCAGTCGGCAACTCTGGTTTCCACCTGTGCCCCTAGATTGTCCTCATCGCCCAACGCAGACGTTTATTCCGCCAGGTGACTGTCACGGGACACACAAAGCTAAGGCAGTGTTGTCCAGGCCGGCACACCAAGTCCCACGCACACCAGCTCCATCCCGCAGTGACGCAGCACAAGCCCATGAAATCTGTTACTTTACTAGAATTCCCCGTGACAAGTCAAGGGAGGCTTCCGTGTCCCTGGTCCTTGGAGGGAAGGGCTGCGGGGCTGCAGAGCGAGCAGCAGCCCGATCCCACCGAACCCGGCGCAGGGACTGTAGGGTCGGTGGGCAAGTCTCAGCGGCTGGACCCATCCTCTGGGGGCGGGGGCGTCACAGAGCAGGTGCTGGGTCCCAAGGCCTGGCCTGTGGCACGTCCCGCTTGGCTTAAAGCTGTTTTGCAGGCGTGTGGCTGAGCCCCGTAGAAACGGTGAAGTCATTGTAAGAGGTCAGAAGCTGTGACAAGATCGCACATCCCGCATCCCTGTACATCACACCAGACCCACTGACACGTGGGGCTTTGGGTTGCGTCCCTTGGGGAGGGTCCCTGGTCCTGCTTTGTGTGATAAAACAGATGCCGGCTGGCGAGGAGAACAGATCATGGCAGAGGCAAGGCTTCCTGGTCACCAGAACAATTTTCTTGTCCCCCGGGGCACAGACCTATCCACCACTTCCAGCCTCCCTGCCAGCAAAAGGTGCCCACGCACCAGTGGAATCCGGGTAGGGCTGGTGTACACTGTCTCCACACAGGGTCCCCCCTAAAAGCATCTCCTGCATGCTCCTTCACTCACTTCCTCCTTCCTTTGCCAGGTGCGGAGGACCCAGAGAGCTCTAAGGTCCTAGGGCACGAGGGACCTTCCAGAATGTAGGAAGCCTGGGTCCCTGAACCACGATGAGGAACGAAGCCTTCTCCCACCCCCACTGGACTCTGAGCGAGAAATAAGGAAGAAATAAGCCTTTGGGGTGTTGAGCCCCTAAGATTTTAATGTTTTCCCCCCCATAGCTAGTAGGCCATCCTGGAACTAGACAAAGTTCAACCGAACCACTCAGAAAACAAGAACAGATGAAATATATTTGAAGTCATTGTAGGCTATCAGAGCACAACGGGAACAGCACAATGCGGAGACCGTGAAGCCAATCTCAACAACAGGCCCAGCAGTTCGAGTCCTAATTGCAGACACTAGAAACGCGTAGAAAGGGGCGATAAGTTCTGATTAAGGGCCTCATGGAGGTTCAAGAGTGGCCAGATGGCCTTGAAGGAACTACGTGAGCAAAGGCAGGGAGGCTTTGAAGGGGAGCTTGAGTTTAGAGCTCGCTCTATAATCATCTGGGACTCAGGATAGGTTTCCATGAGATCATCATATGATGAAACGTCTTACCCATTTGTTATATTAAATACAAATTTCCCATCAAGTCTTAGTTAAGCAAAACCCTCAAAGCACAATAATTCAACTCACTTAAACCTAAACTTAATAAATTGAGCAAATATTTTCTTTGTAATAGACCATGAACGAAGTGGCCTTGCAAGCCCCCTTATTTTACCCTTTAAAAATATTAGTGCTTGGCTTATGACCATTCGACTCGATGGCTTCTGAGCAAATAGTGGCCTCATGAAATGTTTACATCTAAAAAGCAACGCACTCTTCATCTGAGAGTTTCGTATACTCTCTTGAGAGAATAATCTTCACTTTAATATGATTTAAATGAAGATTTAATGTTTCTAACACCCGGGATTTACCACCCGACCGCGTCTGTTCCCAGCGCCTGGTGGCTCACCCAGTTGAGAAGCCAACTCCTGGTTTCAGCGCAGGTTGTAATCTTGGGGTCATGGGATTGAGCCCTAAGACGGGCTCTGCGCTCAGCAGGGAGTCTGCTAGGGCTTCTCTCTCCACCTCCCTCTGCTCCTCCCCCTGCTTGTTCTCTCTCTCTCTCTCTAAGATAAATGGATAAATCTTTTTTTAAAAAAAATAAAATAAGGGGACACCTGGGTGGCTCAGGAGTTGAGCACCTGCCCCCAGCCCAGGGCATGACCCTGGAGTCCCGGGATCGAATCCCACATCGGGCTCCCTGCATGGAGTCTTCTTCTCCCTCTGCCTGTGTCTCTGCCTCTCTCTGTGTGTCTCATGAATAAATAGATAAATAAAAATCTTTTAAAAAAATGTTCTCTAAAAACAAATTGAGATCAACTGAAAGAATGGGACAAAGGAGAATCTTTAGAAAGTGAATGGAGGTGAGGTTGAGATAAGTCAGGCCTGGCTGCATTTGAGCTCAGCGGTGCCAGTCAGAGCGGCCTTGCCAAGGTAGTAACGCGGAACATTCCACCAACTCGGGTGGGAACACGGGACAGAATTCCAGGATACGTGGCAGTTTTCAGAGAAGAAAAATTGAGGATGTGAGCCTGGTCTGACTGTGACATGTATCAGTGGAATTAACCACCAGCCCTGGTCAGACAGCGTCCCTTGCTGCCTCGCGGGCATCTGCTCAGATCCCCAGAAACTCTGACCTCACAGAATAACTTTCCCAGCTGGTTTGTTATACATTTAATACATTTAATATGAACAATTTTTTTGGTCTGTCTTGGAAAAGGCTAACATACAAGGATAAACTCCCCAAAATAAAAGTATTGTCTTATGCCACAAAACGATTAATAAAGCTGTCCAGAAGTTAGTTGGATGACAAAATCCACAAACTAGAACTCAAAACATCCCCAAGGATAAAATCATCTGTAATATGCACGCAAATAAGAAAGAGTGAAAGAAACATATTAATGTGTAATTCTTTTTTTTAAAGATTTTATTTATTTATTTGAGCGAGTGTGTGTGTGCACAAAGGGGGTGGAGGGAGAGGGAGAAGCAGAGTCCCTGGTTAGTGGGGAGCCTGACACAGGGCTCGATCCCAGGACCCCAGGACCATGACCTGAGCTGAAGGAAGACACTTACCTGACTGAGCCACCCAGGCTCCCCTGTAATTCTTTTTTTTTTTTTTAAGATTTTATTTATTTATTCATGAGAGACACACTGAGAGAGAGAGGCAGAGAAACAGGCAGAGGGAGAAGCAGGCTCCATGCCAGGAGCCCAATGCGGGACTCGATCCGGGGTCTCCAGGGTCACGCCCTGGGTTGAAGGCGGCGCTAAACCGCTGAGCCACCGGGCTGCCCTGTAATTCTTTTTCTTAATAGTTGAATTGTTAGACTATAATGTATCTCATTTATTCCTTTAGCAATGGACACATATATACTTAATTTTTTTTTGCTTCTAAAAACAAATTGCTTATAGTAAAATTACTTGGCCTGTATGTAAAGTATTTGCTTTAATTGCTTATAATAAAATTAATTTTCTTCTACAGATGTCTCTAAGTAAATGTGCAAGTATATAGGATTAATTTCTAAAAATGGAGCCATTGGATAAAAGAGTATTTGCATTTAAAATTTGTATATATGCTGCCATATGATAGTATTTTTCACAGGAAATTACCTCACGTGTCACTGGCCAGGCTATGGACTGACTGGGCAAATAACTGATGACCACACTATTCGGGGTTCTTGAGAGAAGCAGAACCAATACCATATATAGCGGAGACCTGGTATGGGAACTGGCTTCATGGTTATGGAGCACAAGAAGCCCCAGCGTTTGCTGTTTCTGCGCTGGGTAACCTGGAGGGCTGGTGGGATGGTCAAGGCCAGGTGTGAAGGCCCGAGAACCAGGGAGCAGGTAGGATGGTTCAGGGCAGGTGTGAAGGCCCAAGAACCAGGGGAGCAGGTGGTAAGACTCAGGCCAGGTGTGAAGGCCCAAGAACCAGGGAGCAGGTTGGATGGTTCAGGGCAGGTGTGAAGGCCCAAGAACCAGGGAGCAGGTGGTAAGACTCAGGCCAGGTGTGAAGGCCCAGGAACTAGGGAGCAGGTGGTAAGATTCAGGCCAGGTCTGAAGGCCCGAAAACCAGGGGAGCAGGTGGTAAGACTCAGGCCAGGTGTGAAGGCCCAAGAACCAGGAAGCAGGTGGGATGGTTCAGGGCAGTTGTGAAGGCCCGAGAACCAGGGAGCAGGTGGTAAGATTCCTTGTCTCAGGCTGAAGGTTCAGGAGGGGACCGGGGACTATTGGGGAGGTCAGTACCGGAGTCCGAAGGCCCCCACACCAGGAGCTCCCATATCCACAGACGGGAGACAGCGGATGCCCCAGCTCAAGAAGAGAGAAATAAAATTCACCCTTACGTCACTCTTTGTTCTGTTTGCACTCTCAGTGGTTGGATGAGGTCTGCCCACGCTATAAAGGCAGATCCCCTGTTCTCATCTGTAGATGCAAATGCTGGGCTCTTCCTAAAGCCCTCACAGACACATCCAAAAATATCTGGTCTATCCTTAGCCCCGTCAGGTTGATACATGTAAAGCCAACCGTCAGAATGACTGTGCAATGCGGGGGTGCGTGGATGGGGTGGGGATGCGGTTGGGTGGTTGACGACATGAACCCCCCTATTCAGGGAAGGTCCTGGGACCCGTTCTCTCTCAGGTACTGTGGTTGCTACTGCGTCTGAATCATTCAGTGATATTTTAGGTGCAGGGGAAACGAGGTCCAGTCTTGAATAGCCTGGAACATACTTAGAGAAAACCAGAAAATAGATTATTTGGAAGAATGAGATTATTCCACGTGTAATTACCGCGCCGACGTAAAGCTACTTCAAGATGACGTTTCCTTGAAGGGTCAGAAAAAGGGTAGATACCTGTGTGTTTAGTCAACTATGATTTTTTCACATTTGGAAAGTTCTATTTTCTAAACTTGTTTGTTTTGATGGTCTTGAATTTATTTGTGTGTTGCTTTTTATAGCTATGTTTATTAAATATCCAATCTGCCAGAAATACAGTGAAAGAAAAGAAGATAAGGAAAATTTTGTGCAAACCTAGGCAACAGGCCAGAGGATGGAAAACCGACTGTGTCCAGATATAACAGGAGCCGCTGCCGCCGCAGGACTTCAGGAGACTCGGACACTGTGATACTAAGTGTGGGATCGGCTCTGAGCTGAACGCTTTAGGCCAAAGAGAAAACGGAGACCGGCTTCTCTCACGCAAAAGTTCTTTAAGCTTTTAGCAAAAGCTACAATTTCTTTTGTAATTGATGATCTTTAATTGGGTAGTATTTAGAAGAAAATACATAGTTAATGATTTAGTTTTATAAATTCAGTTAGATGGGGATCTAAAACCTAACGTTTTACAGTTTCCCATAGAGAAGCCTCACATAACTGGAGTTAGACTCGCTCCTAGGTGTTTGATTGTTTTCATGCTATTGTAATGTTATCATCTTAAATATTTCATTTTCTAGCTATTTTCTATTACTGAATAGAAATCCAAACGGTTTTACCATGTGTGCTCATATCCAATGATCTTACCAGACCACTTTTTTATTTTTTCAAAAGACTTTATCTATGTATTTGAGAGAGTGGGAGAGCGCGAGTGAGTGGGGGGAAGAGCAGAGGGAGAGCGGGGAGCCTGCGGGGGGCGCTGGGGTCACGGCCTGAGCCGATGGCAGCCGCCTAACTGCCTGAGCCACCCAGGCGCCCCAATAAACCCACCTTTTAATTCTGTTTTTCTGTAAATTCTTTTGGATTTTCTCTGTACACTGTGGTTGTTTTAAAATCTTTCCATAAGTTCTTCAAGACAGCTCTCTCTGGAAGAGCCTAATTTCCCTCCACAGCGTGTGGACTGTACTTAGTAACCCGCTCTTAACAAAATAAAATGTTGTAGAAATGACAGTGGGACATGCAAGGCAAGATTAGAAAAGGCTTTGTGGTTTCAACCTTGTTCTCTGTTGGAGGATCTGTCCTGGGAAGCAAGCGAGCAGCTTTGGAGGACGCGCGGGGAGGCACTGAGGCTTCCAGGAGCGTGAGGAGCCGACGCTCGCGGACTCCCGGGCAAGCCTTTGCTGACTGCGACTCTAACTGATTTCATGAAATGCCTTTTCCACCCAAATCAACCAGCGAAGCCACTCCTGAATCCCTGGTCCACAGAACCGGTGACATAATAAATCCAGTTGCTTTAAGCTTCTAAGTTTGGGGTGACTTGTTGTACACAAATAGATAACTAGAATATGACTATCATGCTTTATTTGCTAATAATAGTTTTATTTCTCTCTTCTCAGTCCTGTTATTATTTTATTCCTTGCTTTTGTACACTAGGTGGGATCACCAGGCTAGGGACAGAAGTGATCTTAGTGGGCTTCCAGATCTCATTCCTGATTTCAAAGAGATGTCATTTATTTATCATTGTTTGATGGTTATGATAGGTGCTTTTTGTAAATATCCTTCATCAGGGTAATAATACTCCTTTCTGTTCCTAACGTGCTAAAGATTTCCTTTTTAAAAAAATTTTTTAGAGAGAGAGTATGTGTGCATACACGTACATGTGAGCACATGCGTGGAGGGGGCAGGACAGAGGGAGAGAGACTCCTAAGCAGACTCCAAGGGTGGGCCTGGAGCCCATCACTGGGCTCAATCTCACGACTCTGAGATCATGACCTGAGCCAAAATCAAAAGTCTAACGCTTAATGGACTAAGCCACCCAGGCACCCCTACTTTTTCTTTTTTAAATCAAGAATAGGTGTTGAATTTAATTAATATAATCATATATGACTTATTTCCTTTATGAGGTGAGTTATATTAATTGATTTTAAAATGTTAAGAGGATCCCTGGGTGGCTCAGCAGTTTGGCGCCTGCCTTCCGCCCAGGGCATGATTCTGGAGTCCCGGGATCGAGTCCCGCATCGGGCTCCCTGCATGAAGCCTGCTTCTCCCTCTGCCTGTGTCTCTGCCTCTCTCTCTCTCTGTGTGTCTCTCGTGAATAAATAAATAAAATATTTAAAAATAAATAAATAAAATGTTAAATAAGCTTTGCACTGCTGTAATAAATTCGACTTGACTGTGATGTGTTATCTTTGCACATCCTGCCATATCTGATTTGCAGGTATCATATTTAGGTTTTTTGCATTTTCATTCATAAGAGTAAATGGACTATAGTTATATATATATAGTCCAAATGTTATAACATTTCCTTTTAAGTAATTTCCTTATCAGGCTTTGATATCAAAATTATGTTGTCCTTATAAAATAAGCTAGAAAGTTTACACTCATTTTCTTTTTTCTGAAAGTTTGTGTAAGCTTGGAGTTATTTTTCCTTAGTGTATAAATCATTCGCTAAAAGAGTCATCTGGGCTTACAGTTTTCCTTGTGGAAAAGTTTAATTATGGGTTTCTATTTTTATTAAAGTCTCAGTTAGTTGCATTTTTAGGGAATTCTTTAATTTTGAATTTTCAAATTTATAGACATTAAATTGTTCATAATGTTTTTATTATCTTTTTCATGTCAAAGGGATCTGTAGTGATGTCCCTTACTTCATTCCTGACCTAGGTCCTTGTGCTTTTTCTCTTTTTTCTTGATCCATCTTCCCAGGGCCTTATCAATTTTATTAGTTACTTTTTAAAAAGGGGGGCACCTGGGTAGTTAGTTAGTTAGTTGAGTGTCCGGCTCTTTTGACTTTGGCTCAGGTCATGATCTGAGTCATGAGATCAAGCCCTGGGTCATGCTCCATGCTCAGCGGGATTCTGCTTGATTCTCTCTCTCTCTCCCTCTCCCTCCCCCTCTGCCCCTACCTCCCACCACCATGTTAATAATGCACACATGCGTATACACACTCTTTCTCAAATATAATAAAGATTTTTTAAAACTTAGAATAACTTTTGACTTTATTGATTTTTCTCCATTACCCAAGTGTTTTCTAACTAGTGTGTTTTTATCTTTATTATTTCTTTCATCAGCTGTTATTCTAAAAAAAATTTTACATTTTAAATATTTAAATTCAATTTGCCAACATATGGTATCACACCCAGCGTTCAACCCATCAAGTGCCCCCCTCAGTGCCTGTCACCCAGTCACCCCCCCACACCTCCCCTTCTGCAACCCTTTATTTCTCAGAGTTAGGAGCCTCTCATGGTTTTTCTCCCTCTCTAATTTTTCCCACTCAGTTCCCCTCCTTTCCCCTATCATCCCTGTCACTATTTCTTATATTCCCTGTATGAGTGAGACCATATGATGATTGTCCTTCTCCGATTGACTTACTTCACTCAGCATCATACCCTCCAGTTCCATCCACATTGAAGCAAATGGGGGGTATTTGTCCTTTCCGATGGCTGAGTAATATTCCATTGTATATATAGACCACATCTTCTTTATCCATTCATCTTTCGATAGACACTGTGGCTCCTTCTAAAATTTTGAAAAAGATAATGTGGCTAATTGATTTTCAGTACTTTTCTAACATATACTTTTACGACTATAAAATTCTCTCAAAACGCCATTTTGATGTCATATTTTTACTTTTATTCAGTTAAAAAATATTTTTAACTCAAAATCTAGGTGTGTTTTGCGGTATTTTCTATCAAGACTTACTATAAAGCTACAGGATATGTGATATTGCTAGAAAGATAGACAAATAGAACACTGGAACAGAACAGAATGCCCCAAAACCAAGCCACACACCCAATATGGTCACTTGATTGATGAGAAAGGTACAACTGCAGGGAAATGGAGAAAAGATGTCTTGTCAATAGATAATATTGAGTACACTGGATGACTGAACAGGAAAAGAAATTAATCTTGACCCGTACTTCTCTCTGTACATAAGAATCAGTTGCAGCTGGACTGTAGACCTGTGTAAGTGGTAAAACAATAAAGCTTCTACCTATGAGATAATATAGAAGAACATCTTCATGATAGAATGACAATATCTTATAATTAAACCATGCATGCATACACACACACACAACACTAACCATAAATAAGGAGATTAATCAATTGTACTTCATTAATATTAGGAATACTTGTTTACTAGAAGATATCACAGAGAAAGTGAAAGGCAACCTGAGGTGGAATGAATGTTTGGAATTTACGTATCTGATAAAGTACCCTTTCCTAGAATTTATAAAGATCAGTTATGAAAAAAAAAAGCCAAAAACTTGATGAAAAATGGGCAAAAGACATGAAAACTTCATTAAAACAGAATACTCAATTGGTCAATAAACACAGGAAACGGCGCTCAACTTCACTAGTCACCAGTGGATTGCAAGTGAATCACAATGTTATGCTACTGTATACCTGCCAGAATGGCTAAGATGAAAAAGAATGATATTCCAAATGTGATGGGTGATAAGAGTAGAAATTGGTAAAACCACTTTAGAAAACTATTTGACAGTATATACTGAACATACACACCTGTTACATAAGCTCCAAAATTCTACTCCAGGGAATACATTCTAAAGAAATGCGTAGGGCGCCTGGGTGGCTCTGTCAATTAAGCATCTGCCCTCAGGTCATGATCCTGGGGTCCTGGGATGGAGTCCCCATCCGGTTCCCTGCTCAGTGGGGAGCCTGCTTCTCTCCCTCTGCTGCTCCCCCTGCTTGTGCTCTATTGCTCTCGTTCAAATAAATAAATAAATAAGCAAAATCTGGAAAAAAAAATGTGTACATAAACACACCAGGACATATATGCATATGTGCATAGCAGCATTTTTTGAAACAGTAGGAACAACAGAATATCCACAAACAATAGGATTATGGTGTACTCATATAATCAGTGATAGTACGATAATAAAACGAAGTAATCGTAGCTGTAAACAAACATGGGCGTACCTCAAGCATCACAATGCTGAAGGAAAACAGCCAGACAAAAGAATATGCACAGTGCAGTTCTATTTATATGAAGTTCAAACAAGCAATAAAAGCATGGTGATGGCAATCAAGGGTGATTTTGCTGGTGAACTAATGCTGGGGGTTCTGGGGTGCTGGCAACGATCTATTTCCTGATATGCGTAGTGGTTACAAAGGTGTGGTAAACTTGTGATTTGTACACTTTTCTGAATGAAAGCTAAACTTTAATTTAAAAAGTTTCATTAAAAACAAATGCTGAGAGGCCCCTGGGTGGCTCAGTCGGTTAAGCGTCTGCCTTCAGCTCAGGTCATGACCTCAGGGTCCCAGGATCGAGCCCCGAGTCGGGCTCCTTGCTCAGCGGGGAGCCTGCTTCTCCCTCTGCGCCCCCCACCCCAAAGGAGGTTCATCCTCTATCTCTAGCTTACCCTCTCTCAAGTAAATAAATAAAATCTTTAAAAAAAAATGCTGAGAAAAAAGATATAGATCTTTTGATCTCTAAGTGGTGGTGTCTCTCTGCACTCACCTTCGGCCTTCACAGAAGGAATGACTCCTCACACTGTGAATATATTTCAAATTGTCTTAAAAGTATTAAAACCAGTTTTAAAATAGCATAGCTTCTACCCTTAACATTTGATTTACCAGGATTGATTGGTCTTCTTACCTCTACCCTGTTAATTACTGCTAAATAACAGCTTTTATTGTTATTTCTGAAAAAACTTTTTAAATGGAGCATGGTTGTCAAAACTGAATATGCTTTTGTTCCTCAAAATTAAAGATACTTTTAGTTTTCTTACTTGAATAAATATATTCAATATTTCTCTACAGCAGTTTTGCCTTGTATTCAGGAAGACCAGTTATTGACTTTACAATAAATATGTGGTGGAAATGTATTTCTATCTATATGATCTTGGTTCCTAAGGTCTGTATTCTTTCTTTTTGATCAACCTATCAACATGAATTGGATAGGATTATTCTTGTGAATAATCAAGAAATTAGGATAGTGGTGTAATTATGTTTGGGTACACGTGCACTGCTAAAGAAATAGTCATTCATCACATATAGATTCTAAAATAAGAAATGTTTTTTAAAAGTCATAGCCTGTGGGAGAATTTAGGTAGGAGGACGGCTTGCCCTACTATGATCGTCCTTGTTATCCATCAAAAAACCAAAGCCAAAGCCAAAATGAAAAAATAAGAAAGGATAGAAAACAAATTAAGACCAAAACCAACAGGCTAAATAAACAGGTTATTTTATTTTCCGGTTTGGTAGCATGATCCCCTTGTTAGATGGTAGGACAATCTTCATACAGAGAATTGCCAGGGGAAAGGATGAGAAACAAGCCCAGGAAACAATGGAAAGCAAGGGACCGAAAACCACTTCTAAATAAGTATTTAACCCATTGTTTGGAATATAATGGGGTTCATTCTAAGCAGGTGGAATTTTCTGCTATAATTATATTTACATATTTAATAATGTATGCCTCCTTTAAAATTCTTTAAACTACGTTCCAAAAGCCAGTTTACTCTAAGAAGATTGAGGTCTTAGTCCTCACCCATTCTCACTGGCTTACTGCTGTCTCGTACCTAAGTCCTTCTGGAAAAGAGATGCATGTTTTGTACCCCCACCAGTTCAGATAGAAAGGAGGTGATGGTCAGGAAAGACAGGCCAGGCAATAGGGCTCCGTCCGACAGGACGGCAGGAGAGCAAACGCACCGCGTGCACGAAATGACAACAGCTGCAAGGGACGCTCTCTGCTGTATTAGTCACTCATTCAAATTTCAGATTTTCCTTCTTGTTCTTGTTATTTTTTGCAGTTTTCCGATATTGTCTACCTTAAAAAAAAATCACAAATTTTTGAAAGATATTTGAGAGAGCGAGTGTGTGTGCAGAGGGGAGAGGCAGAGGGAGAAAGGGGGTCCTATGCAGATTCACGCTGAGCAGGAGCCTGACACGAGCCTCAACCTCAGGATCCTGAGACTCATGACCTCAACCGAAACCGAGAGTTGGCCGCTTAACCAACTGCACCACCCAGGCACCCCCCAAAAAATATTTTTAAGAATTTCCCTTTCACTTTCAGTCATAAGCCTTTTTTGATTTTTTTGTTTTTAAGTCAAATTCCTTTCTCTGATCTTTGGACCCTTTAGGATTGCGAGTATAACCCTTGTATCTGAGCATCTCGTGAATATTTCTCCACCTTTTCCCCAGTTTGCCACCTTTCACTAACTCTTTAATATTCATGTTTCCGATCTGCAAATCTGGACTTTTGTACTTCCCACTGCATGGACTGTCATTCCCTTTGACATTATCTCAAGTCCGATTAAATTGTCTAACTCCGTTACCAGTGGTCTGAGCGGACAAGGCCCTCCACTTGACCCTTTGTACTAGAGAAGGAATCCTTTGATGTCAGTAAGACGTTTCAGCAGATCAAGTTTGCTGGAGGATTGGTAAACATTGAAAGGAAGAGATAGGAACATGGGAAATCAGTGTGTCATTATTTCTATTTCATTTCTTTTATAATCTTACAGAAAAGTCTATAATCCTGTATTTATTATGAGACTACAACCATGTAAACTACTTTGAAGTTACGACTTCAAAAAGGTTTTCAACATCATGAGGTCTAACAGGGCAGAGAAGACTTACTTTATTATTAGTCTTATTTAACCAGCAAAGAACTTTGATAATTTACAAAGTTTCTAAACAAAATTATCTAAACATCTGGAAGCTATTAAAGAACTGAGGAAGTTATGCCACAGTTACATTGAGGAAGGTATTTTTGTTATAAATTCTTTATAAAGTAAGTCTGTGAAAAATGAAACTAAATTACCATTACCACTTCACTTGGATTTCTCATATTAATCAGGCCTAGACATTTAAAACTATTGTGATTGAAATAGAGGTTTACTCCTTGGGAGAACAACGACTTAGCACTGAGATATTTAAATGTTGACTTCAATAATCAGGTAAGATCCCACGTATGTGTGCTTGGTGCTTGTTCACCATATTGAAACAGGACACAGTTGGAGGTCTGCAGAACTCGCTTTTAATTCCCACCCCTTGCTGAAGAGTTGCATGAATCAGGCTGGGAGCCACGATGCCCCCCCCACCCCCCACCCCCCATGTAGACATGCCCTCACAACACAAGGTGGTGATGGTGACATGATGCAATACCTGGAAGTGCCAAGCCCGGCGCAACGTTTCCTCCTTTAGCTTCCCTTCCACTTGGCTCCCACCTTCCCGTTCCCGTGTCGATAGGTGACACTGGCTTTTCACTTGAGGATCTAAGGGGTGGTGCATAGGGTCTTTAAAAAATTCCCTTATTTTTTTATATTTTTCCATTGTTACCAACTGCATAAACACTGCAAATCCTTGAGAGGACTATGTGTTTATCTCAGGGACAGGAGTGTGGGAACAAAAAAAAATTGTTTTGTTGGGCGGTCGGTCCTGGATAAAGGCAGAGAACTCATTCTCTACTGAGCCCTCTTCTCCCTAGGACACCTCAGACTGATGACATCGGCTGGTTTTTGTCCCATTGCTCGGGTGCGTGGTGCTCTTGCACCAGCCTGCCTCCACCTGCTGTTGCCCACCAGCCCACCAGCCGGGACAGGGGATGGTGCGCAGGGCCAGGAGCACGCAGGTGGTTTGAAACCCCTGAGTAGCAGGTGCATGCAGAGGCCCCGCCACATCTGAGTTGGGGCGAAAAACCAGAACCTGAAAGGGGGGAACCCAGGGTGGTGCTGCCCGAGCAGCCCCTGAGCCTGGAAAGGTCGATGGAAACAAGAGCTGGGAATCAGCGAGGCCGCGACCTGCGTGCCCTGCAGACGAGGGGGGGTGGGGGTCCTCGGGGGCTGTCTCCAGGCTGGGCAGGGGTGCAGGGCACCAGGGTTCCCGCGACGCGCTCTGCTCCTGGCCCAGGCCCAGCCGGCGCCCTAGCTGCCCCCTGTGCTGCAACCCTGCTCCCCTGTTCCCCTGCTCCCCTGCACCCTTGCTCCCCAGGACCCCTGCTCCCCTGCACCCTTGCTCCCCAGGACCCCTGCTCCCCTGCCCCCCTGCTCCCCAGCACCCCTGCACCCCTGCTCTCCTGCTCCCCTGCACCCTTGCACCCCTGCTCCCCTGCACCCATGCACCCCTGCTCCCCTGCACCCCTGCACCCTTGCACCCCTGCTCCCCTGCACCCCTGCACCCCTGCTCCCGTCTGCTCTGAACCAGGCATCTGCCCCCTGTCCCTCTCGGGGCTCCCGTCGCCCACAGTCGCCTCGTACCCCCCCAACCCCCCCACCCCCAGGGCTGTAACTGGGTCCAGGACCTCCTGGGGTTTCTAAGATTTCATTTATCTGAGAGTGAGCGCGGAGGGGGGGAGAGAAGGCAGGGGAGAAGCAGGGGAGAAGCAGGGGAGAAGCAGGGGCGAAGCGGGGCAAGGCAGGGCGAGGCAGGGGGGCAGGGGTGCAGCTGGCTCCAGCCCGGCAGCCCACCACAGTGCTGGGCTCCATCCCCGCCGAGACCCCGAGCGCCCCCAAGGACTCCAGGGCTCGGCCCCTGACGCCCCCCTCCCGTCCCCCCCCAGCCCCTCCTGGACCCTCGGTCACGCCTCGCTGAGCCGCTGCTGCCACGGGTCAGAACGCTGCTCCGCCCAGGAGGCAGCCCGGGCCTCCCCTCCTCCCGCAGACCTGTGTGCAGGGGGACCTCCTCAGAGGGCGCTGCCTCGGAGTCCTTACCTCACACCGCAGGGCTCTCCCTGCCCCTCTTCCCTCCCCCCTCCCTTCCTCCCTCCTCCGCCCCTCCCCTCCTCCCCTCCCCCCTCTACTTTTCCTTGGCTCTTACCGCCCCTGACACCCTCAGTGTCTTACTGTTTTGGACGAGCTCCACGCCAGCTGCACTTCTCCACCGGCCTAGGCCTTAGCCCGACCGCGCTTGGCAAAATGAGGTTCACGTGGAGCCGGTGAGTGACCAGGAGGGGCCAAGGGGCACTCGGCCAGGTGCCTGCCTGGCTCGCACCTGGGGGCACCTGGGGACCGGGTCACCTTGGAGGGAAAGGTCGCTCTCCTGTTTGATTCCAGGTAAGGAGAAAACCCCTCCCAGAACCCAGCTCCCGCCTTTGGGGCGAATATTCTCCAAGGTCCCAAGAAAGCGGGGAAGGAAAGGGAAGCTTCTGGAAGTTTAGTCAAGGCAGAAGGTAGGAGGGACGTGCTGCCGCCCGCCGCCCCTCACAGGCCCACAAGCCCAGGGGGTCGGGGGGTAGGGGGGCTCGGAGCAAGGGCGCGTCTGGATGTGGGAGGGAGACGCGCAAGGAGGGCCCTGGGAGCCTGTGACCTACTCCTGCATCTTCCCCTGGCGCGTCCACCCCACCCGGACCTGTACCCCAGCGTGGGCCCCTCACAGGGGAGGCCTTGGGCGCCGGGGGGGGGGCACCCGCGTCTCTAACTCTGGAGCCCTCTGCAAAGAGGTTTCCCACCGTGGTCACTGAGACCCCGAGGGAGAGGGGAGAGGGAAGGGCAGAGGGGAGGGCAGAGGGGAGGAGGGAAGGGGAGGGAGGGGGAGAGAGGGAGGGGGAAGGGGAGGGGAAGAGGGAGGGAGGGAGGGGGAGGGAAGGAGGCAGGGGGAGGGGAAGAGGGAGGGGAAGGAGAGGAGGGAGGGAGGGGGAGGAGGGGGAGAGGGAGGGGAAGGAGAGGAGGGCGGGGGAGGGAGGGAGGCCGGTTAAAGGAGTAGCGGTTCACATGAACTGACTGGCAGAGAAGAGGGTTCCGGTGACGGTTCATCTACAAGAGGGTCTTTGCTCTAGAATCATCTACTCCGCTCACTTCTTAGGCGGCCTCCGAAAGAACTAATTCTGCGATTGTCTTAGGCTGAACAAACCCTTTGTTATAGGCTGCTGCCTCTGGCAGCCCTCAGGGTGAGCAGGGTAACCTGCTGCAACTTCATGGTGATCACTGGTGGTTAATGTTTGAGGCTGAGAACTACACACTTCCTACCCTTGTATCTAAAAACCCATAGTCAGTCCATAGTTCCAGATTAGGTTGATGAGATCATTATTTGTGTTTTCAGACATTAATTCTGACTTCAATGTTTTCAGAAAGATAAATTCCAGAGAAAGCATTATATTTTTCCTTTACTAGACTTGAACATACTTACTGCTATTAAAAAAAAAGAAGAAAGAAAGAAACCTGAAAAAAACATCCTGCAATGACAATCATCTTATATGGACTTCACACTGCTGAAGCCTTCTAAAAACCTTTGTTAAATGGGATTTCCTTCCACTATTGCCGACTCAGCTTTTTACTGCGAGTGGTAGAAGCCTGACGACAGCAGAGTAGCCTGGATCTTGACTCAGAAGCATCAGCCCTATAAAGAGGAGGTTTGTGTTGTTTTATTGTGGTAAAATATACAGAACATAAAATTTACCATTTCAGCCATTTTAAGTGTACAGTTCAGTGGCATGAAGTATGTTCACAATGTTATATAACCATCATCATTTTTCATGTCTAGAACTTTCTATCACGCCTACAGAAACTCTACCTGCTAAGCACCGACCAACCATTCCTTTTGACCATCAGTTCCTGGAAACTTCTATTTTCCGCCTCCGTGGGTTTGCGGGCCATAGGTATCTCCTGAAAGTGGAATCACACAGTATCTGTATCGTGTGTCTGGCTTATTTCACTCAGCCTCCTGTTTTCAAGGTTCATTCATGTCATAACACATCAGAATTTCATTGCTTTTTAAGGCTGAATAATATTCCGTTGTATGTGCGCAGCACACTTGCTTCATGCGCTCACCTGCTGATGGACATTCGGGCGGTTCCACCTGTGGGCGGTTGTGGAAAATGCTCCTGTGCACATTGGTACTTCGGTCGGCAATGTTTTGTTTTTAGATAGAACGATGTTTGTTTTCTCCTAGGTGATTCAAAGAACTTTTTTAAAAATATTTTTTAATGATTTTATTTATTCATTCGTGAGAGACGGAGAGAGAGAGACAGAGACCCAGGCAGAGGGAGAAGCAGGCTCCATGCAGGGAACCCGAGGGGGGACTTGATACTGGGACCCCGGGATCACGCCCTGGACCAAAGGCAGGCGCCAAACCTTGAGCCACCGGGCTGCTCTCAAACAACTTTTTAAAGCTTACTATTGTTTGGCCTCTTGGCAAATATAACCCTGCATCAAAGCTGATGTCAAAAGACAAAGCTCCCGGTGGATGGTGGGCAACTGGCGCAGGCCCCTGTGGGGCAGCCACCTACACCCTGAAGGCTGCATGTTAGAGCAAACCGAAGCTTCAGCCCCTGCTCCAGAGCTGCCACATCCGATTCTGCGGGTGGTCTAGGGCTTTGGTATTTTCCCAACCGGCACCAGCCCCCCGAACCGCACCCCCCCAGGGGATTCTGTTACTCCGTGAGCAGCCGGGGTTCAGGGTTGAGAACCGCGGACCGAGGGCAAATCTGGGACCAGTCCTTAGAGCCGCCAGCTGAGCTAGGCTCCCGCCGAGGCCTCAGAGGCCAATGGAGTCTCTCACAGCCCAGGCCCCCCACGACTGGCAACAATAGCATCACCCACGTGTCCCGCATTTGTTGGTAAAGGGATTGAACAGGCTCGGATCAGATGGATCAGAGGGCTGGAAGATGAGTGGTGGCCTCTGATGCCAGGACCGTCGTGCCAGTGAAAATAATTCAGTGACTCCCCAAGGGAGACGGATACGTCTTGCCTTGTGCTGCGGCCCGAGTGTTGGCGTCCTCCCCAAATTCATATAATGAAGATGGTACCTGGAGACCCGGGTGGAGGGGGCAAGGGGGAGCTTTGGGAGATGATTAGAATGAGGTGAGGTCCTGAGGGCCGGGCCTGGTCGGGTGGGATTAGCAGCCCTTATGGAACAGGTCCCAGGCAGCTTGCTCACCTATGGCACGTGCCCGGGGAGAGGCCACCGGAAGCCCCAGCGACACGGTCACTGTCTGCAAGCCAGGAAGGGGCTCCCACCGGCGAGTGGCCCTGCTGGACTTTGAGCAGGGACCTCCAGCCTCCAGAACGGTGAGAACATGCATTTCCGTTGCTTAAACCACCCAGTGTGTGGTGCCTTGTTCTCTCAGGTGGACGAAGGCACTCTAAGCACCCTGCTCACCCCCACTCACAGCCTGAGGAATAAGAAAGGATAAAGCCAATAACAGATGCCGTCCTACCAGGACCTTCCAGGCAGCCTCAGATTTAGCCATTAAGGAAAGGAGGCGTGGAGCACCTGACCCACACCACCCAGGAGCCCTGAATACCCTCCTATTTCCAGTCTGCACTTTGTCGAATGCCAGGTAGGCTCTAGCAAACACCCCCGCCCCCTCCATGCTATCAGGGAGGCCCGTGGCTACACATGGGCGTTAAACCAATGCAACATTTGATTTTATTGGGAGAGCTGACTGGTCTTCTTACAACACACCATTGATCTACTTCCCATCGTACTATCCACGAGTGATGCATCGCTTTGGAAATATAGGTGTGATGATGCATTTTACGTGCCTGCTGGACCGGGCTACAGGGCAGCCAGGTGTGTCTGTGAGGCTGCTTCTGGGTGAAGCTAACGTCGGAATCGGCAGACAGAGTAAAACCGATGGTCCTCCGAAGGGGCGTCCAACACCAGGGTGTGGGGTGGGGACCCCACCCGCTGGGGGTCCTGCAGTTCAGCTTAGTTCTGACTGTACCTACCCGGACATCACGTCAGATCCCATAGGCCAAGGGTTCAGCCCTGCAGGATTGCTCCCACTCTTACTTCAGACACCGGTCACGAGCCCAGGCTGTCACCCCGGCTTCCATCCGCCATAGATCAGAGGGGCCCATAACCTCCTCCTCAGGCTTACTTAATTTGCTAGAGCAGCTCGGAGACTCTGGAGAACATTTTACATGAGCGTCCGGGCAGCTGTTGAGTGTCCGACTCTTGATCTCAGCTCAAGTCTTGATCTCAGGGTTGTGAGTTCAAGCCCCATGAGTTCATACCCAGCATGGAGCCCACCTTCAAAAAAATAAAAGAACATTCTACGCACCGGGCTGCGGATTTGTTATAAGGGATATTACAGGATACGGTTCAGCAGCCCGAAAGAGAGATGCGTAGGGCAAGGGATGCGGGAAGGGACATGGAGACACTCCCCTGGCATCCTCAACCTGACGTCCACCGACCGGGAAGCTCTCTGAACCCTCTCCCTTCGGGTTTTTATGGATGCTTCCCTACAGAGGCGTGGCTGATTAAATCCTCGGGCACTGATGACTGAACTCCATTTTCAGCCCCCTCCTCTCCCAGGAGGGCAGGGGATCAGACTGAAGATTCCACCCCCTAATCACATGATTGATTCTTCAGACAGGCAGCACCCCTCACCCCCCATCTTTCCAGGATTCCTGAAAGTGACCTCGTAGACTCACCTGTAGTTGAAAAGGGCTTGTTCTGCACAACAACACAACCATTTCACCTGGAGGGCTCTGAAGGGACTTCGGAACTGAGGAAAAGAGTCTATTATAATAAAAGATCCTCCCAATTTCTTTTATCGGAAAATTCTAGCCACTTGGGAGCTCTATACCAGTAACAAGGACAGACGTACAAATGCGTAGACAGACAAATGTACATACACCTTTACAATCCAAGTGTACTTATTGGGATAGTTTCTCCCTCACCTGGTCTAGGGTGCTCCTACAGCCGCCCCCGTCTGAAGGACCGTCCTCCTGCAAGTGGCCAGAAGACCGTGGAGTGGTTCGGGCAAAGGTGGCGGGGACTTTACTCCCTGCCGGTGTTTCACATCCGTGGAGTAGCACCGGGGCTCTGCACCCCCGTTGTCCCTCTTCAACTCTGTGGACAGCCATGAAGGAGAGCCTTTGTGAGAGGCATGTGCTTGTGAGGAGGTCATCACTGTTGGAAAATAATCCCTTACTATAGGTCACAATATCACCTCCCCAGGGTAGGAGGCCATCATACAGTCCTGCCAAGGGGCTGAATAGAATTCAGAAGGTGAAGGGATGGAGAATTTGCTCCCCCTCCCCCGGGCTATTTAAGCTGGGACACTGGTCTTCTGCTCTAAGACTGGGATTTCCGCCGTTGGCCCTCCTGGTCTCTAGGTCTTCAGGCTTGGACTGGAACTACATCACTGGCTCTCCTGGGTTTCCAGCCTACTTACTGCAGGTCTTGGGACCTTTCAGCCTCCATAATCACATGAAACAATTTCTTATTTAAAAAAAAAATCACATATATAGGGGTGCGTGGCTGGCTAAGTCAGTAGAGCATGCAACTCTTGACATAGATCAATCTATACATCAATAATAGGTCTAGAAGGGTGTGAGTTTAAGTCCCATGTTGGGCATGGAGGCTACTTAAAAAAAAAAGAAAAGAAATGTAGGCTCTCAGTCCCCACCCTAGACCTGCCTTTAAAAAACCCAACATTGGGATCCCTGGGTGGCTCAGTGGTTTAGTGCCTGCCTTTGGCCCAGGGCGCCATCCTGGAGTCCCGAGATCGAGTCCCACGTCCAGCTCCGGCATGGAGCCTGCTTCTCCCTCCTCCTGTGTCTCTGCCTCTCTCTCTCTCTCTCTCTCTCATAAATAAATACATACATAAATAAATAAATAAATCTTAAAAATAAATAAAATAAAATCTTTAAAATAAAATAAAATAAAATAAAATAAAATAAAATAAAAAACCGAACATTCATATATATATATATATATGTATATATATATATATATATACTCCTATTGGTTCTGGAGAACCCTGATAAATATGCAGGTCAGTTGTTCAGAAGACAAAAACAAAAATAAAAGCCAGGTATAAGAGAATTGTACGGGAAGCAATTCAACTTCCAGTTACATAAGGCTAAGAACTATGACAAATCTGAAGGTTTTAAGTGTCTATTTTTCATCTTTTAGTTTGCAGTCATTTGAATGACTTCTGTCAGTGCTGAAATTACTCGTTTAAGGAGAGCTAGGTCTGTGCTATCTAAATACAGAACCCACATAAGTGGAAAGATGGTAAAATCTTTCCAACTCTTGGTATGAAAATATTTTAAATATTTACCATAGCTTCATACACACATTCTAATATTTTTTTATACTGCCTGCATCCTCATGTTTATCCACAACTGTGTTAGGCAGTAATTTCATTGATCAGGGACTGACAAGTTACGGCCCATGGCCTGTTTTTGTATGGCCAAGCTAGGAATGGTTTTTACATTTTAAATACTTTTTTAAAAATCGAAAGAATAATGTTCCGTGACACATGGAAATTATATGAAAGTCAAATTTCAGTGTCTATAAATAAAATTTTATAGGAACATAGCCACACCCATTCATTTACATATTATCTGTAGCTGCTTTTATACTAGGATGGGGCGTTAAGTAGCTGCAACAAAGACCATAGGCCCTGCAGAGCCTAAAATATTTACAGTCTGGCTGCTTACAGACCACGTTGCTGACCTCTGGTTTCGTTTCCTTTGGTCTTCACTGGTCTTTCTAATGAGGGCGATAATTCATACGTGCCCCTAGCATAGGTTTTGACGAGGCAACTCGAAATCTACTAGATAGGAGAAAGTGTTATTAAGCTATTTTATAGTCTTTACAGATCTAGTAATAGCATGTGCATAATAAATGCCTATCGGCTAGACTGTAAGCAAATAGCTGGTGAATCGGATGGCGTGCGGCTCAGCTAGAAGCTGGAGCGAGGCCTGCTTGTTCCTGCTGCCTGGTGGCACAGAGCTCAATGGCACATACTTCAGGAAGCACATCCACAGCTGGTATCACAGCTCTTTCCCAACAGATTGACAGGACATTCAAGTCACAGGGTGGGGGGACACCTCGCTAACCAGAGACAGCACCAGAGAATAAGAGATCTAGAAGGGCAGCATTTCAGACAGCTGCTGACTTTAAGCGGGACTATGTTTGAATTGTTCCCCAAAGATAAACTGGTTCTTTCATAATAATAATAAAAGTTATCCAAGGACACTTTATGACTTTCTGCGGTTAATATTTCAGAAGATCCCAACTGAACTCTTAAAAAGTACTTCCTCCTCTTCAGCTTACGTCTGCACGTAGTCGCATAAGCATATTTTTGAGGTCATTCGTCCAATAACTTTATAAACAGCATTTGCCATAAAGTTTGTAATTGTGTCTCCCTTCTCCTGGTCACCTTCTTCGCAGTTTGGGGGCAGTGCTTGGTATATATTTATGTGTTTAATATCACCAAGTAGCCGTAGATGATCTATCAAAGTTACCACCACTTGGGGTGCTTGAGCGGCTCAGTCACTTGAGCCTCCTACTCCTGGGGTTTTTGCTTAGGTCATGACCTCTGATTTTGAACTCGGAGAGTTTGTTTGCTTGGGAAGCACAGACCCATGCTCCAGCCCGGAGGCCAGCCTTCCTTCATTTCGGGCAGCAAGACACTACAGCAGTGATCCTCCAGAGAATTCTAACTGAGCGTCCCAACTCATGCTGAAATTGGCCTTGGAGGTTTTTCAGAACAAAGATTTTTTTTTTATTGTGCCTCCTTAGAAGTTATAATGAATTATTGATCAAATATTGCAAATCACTTTGTCCAATGGTGTAAAGCATGTACATAGACTTTTTTTTTTTTTTTTTTTTAGTCAGAGGTTAAGAGAACAGCACAGTTCTCAGGAAAAAGAGTGTTTGGTTGGAACTATTATAAATACACTTTATTATGTATTTCCTTATTTTAAAGACTTTGTCCTAAGTAATCTCTACACCCAACATGGGGCTTGAACTCACAATCCCGAGATGCAGAGTCACGCTCCCCGGGGAGCCAGCCAGGCGCTCCTGGAAATACACTTCCGTGCTTGCTTTCCATGAAGGGGCCACGGTTTCATTCAGAAAGTAAAGCTAGCACTTGGGTTTCTGTCTTTGTCTGAGGGTGGTGGTCGCTGTCCCCAAGTCCTCGGTCCCCTGCTCGATGCCCAGGAGGCGCTGCGCTCAGCGGGTTCCATCTGGAAAGTGACAACCAGCCTGAAGGCTCTTTGGGGCCTGCTCCTTGGTACCCAGCAGCTGCAACCCTGGACCTGCTGGCTTCTCCCCAAGGGGCAGGGCACCGTGTCCTGTTGCCCGCCGAGCCACGAGCCCCTCTTCTGGCCCCGCCCGGGCCCCAGGGGTGTCAGCTGCTCGGAGCCCTGGTCCCTGACTCTGCCAGCGGCAGGGCCTCACAGGTGCACATCCTGGTGCCACAGTGCGGCGGGTGGCAGGTGCACGCTCGGGGGCAGGTGCACGCTCAGGGGCAGGTGCACACTTGGGGCAGGTGCATGCTTGGGGCAGGTGTACACTCGGGGCAGGTGCACGCTTGGGGCAGGTGTACACTTGGAGCAGGCGCACGCTCGGAGCAGGCGCACACTCGGGGCAGGTGCATGCTCGGCATCCCGGGCCAAGGCCTGCAGGTGCAGGGAGGGCAGGAGGGGAGAGAAAGCCCCGCAGCCTGCACCCCTCTGTCTGGGAAACCATCCCTGCTCCCAGGGAGTAGCTGGCTGCCCCGGAGGGCGGCAAGTGTCGGCCGCCTGTTGGGACCTGGCGTCATTCCGACTCCCTCGCTCCCTGCCTGTCGCCCTGCGAGTGGCCAAAGGAGCCACAGGTAGCGCTGCCAGGACAGTTCCGAGCCCCGAGGGGACGGAGGCCACGGAGCCGAGGCCTGGGTTGAAGGCAGGGAGGGGAGAAGCCGAGCCTTCCTCCCACCGTGGAAATGGGAATCAGGACACGACTTTTTGCATCAGTTTCCCTTCCTGCCCTGTATCCGGAGCCCAGGACTGCAAGACCCCCATGGCCACTGATTTCCATCTAGGCGTTTCTCTGACTCCTGCATGAGCACAAGAAGCTTCAGGTGCAGTTTTAGTGAATCGGGAAGCGGGTGGCAGCCCCCCAGCTTTCACTCCTTAACCCCAATCAGAAGTTCCCAAGCACCTGTTTCTCTGTATGAAATGCCTTTGGCTTTAAATATTTAAAGTGGTTTCTACTTTTTGACTGAGGTTTGCAGACAGAAACGGGATCTAATTCATTTTCGCAGTTTCTGTAATACTTAAAATCTGTTGATGAGGCGCAGCAGGATGGCTGGCTGGGTCCACCGCACACGGATTCTAATAGTTTTGTCAGGAAGCCCTTTGTGGCATCATCCTATGTCTCATAATGTGTGGATCATAATTGTCTGTGTCTAAATCTCAGGCAAAGGAGTCTTCGGTAGGGATTAGCGCAGCGCGTTATCACCCCTGCCATCTGGCTGCTTCTTCTCACACAAAGAAATAAACCAGATCTTAGTTGAGCTAAACAGTTTTTGCCAGTTTAATATCATATACAGCCTGACCCTACATTCTTGGGCCACTTGGGCACCACCTCTTAGTAAATAACTTCAAGAGCACAGATAATACTCAAATGTTAGAAACTAATCAAAAAGGGGTGTGCTTTGAGTATGATTCTGTTTTTTTTTGGGGGGGGGGTTAACAGCTTATTGACATATAATCCATATGACTGACACATACAGTTGTGTGGTACGTAAAGTGCACAATTAAAGTGCACAATTCAATGTTTTTTAGTACATTTACAGAATTGTGCAACCATCACCATGATCTAATTTTAGAACGTGTTCAATATTCCAAAAAGGATGGGATCCCTGGGTGGCGCAGCGGTTTGGCGCCTGCCTTTGGCCCAGGGCGTAATCCTGGAGACCCGGGATCGAATCCCACATCGGGCTCCCAGTGCATGGAGCCTGCTTCTCCCTCTGCCTGTGTCTCTGCCTCTCTCTCTCTCACTGTGTGCCTATCATAAATAAATAAAAATTAAAAAAAATATATTAAAAAAAAAAAAATTCCAAAAAGGAAGTCTGTGAAACTGTGCCCCAGAGGGTTAATGAAGGTAAGACTATTGGGAAAATTAAAGTCTATTTTTCAGAGACCTCTTTCTCCCTAATCAGCTTTTGTTTCTTTTCAGACCCTACTAACAAACCACCAGCTGTTTTCGCAGAGGCCTGGACTGATACAAATGAAGGTCACAGATATGATTCCAGCCTATGTGAGCAAGGCCCCGCGTTTCTTACCCGAGCTAATGAGCCCAAGACCCAGCTCTCCCAGAGCATGCCCAGAGCCCCTCTTCTTGTCCTACAGATGACCTCCTGGTGGAAGAAGCCAACATTTGCCTCATTTTATTTATTTATTTATTTATTTATTTATTTATTTATTTATTTATTTAAATTTAGTTTTTAAAGATTTTATTTATTCATGAGAGACAGAGAGGGGCGGGGGAGACACAGGCAGAGAGGGAGAAGCAGGCTCCATGCAGGGAGCCTGACGTGGGACTCAATCCTGGGTCTCCAGGATCACACCTCAGGCTGAAGGTGGCGCTAAACCGCTGAGCCACCCGGGCTGCCCCATTTGCCTCATTTTAATGTTAAGTTTCCAACCCTAAATGAACATGGGATGGATGTTACATATGTTGCTCAATGCACATGCTCCATCCTTCCTCACCAATAGTCATAAATCTTCCTGCCCTTTTCATCAATATGTGTATTACCCCAACCCCTATAGATTATAAAAACTTATTCTAATCTCAGTCGGGAGAGACAGACTGAGCTATGCTTTTGTCTCCTTATTTGATTGCTTCTGGAATAAACCCTTTCCTTGTTACCTACTTAATAAGTCAGTGATTGGCTTTGCTGCGTGCTCTTGGGCTCAGTTACACCTGTGATTATTCCAAGTCATCACTGTCTCCCCTCCAGCCTTAAGCAACCACAAATCTACTTTCTGCTTCTATGAATATGCCTAGCCTGGACATTCCTAATTTTCCCACATCCTCCCATTTGCTCCATAAATGTATTAAAAACCATTGAATTGCCAATATTTGCTATTGTCTATCTTTTTTTTATAACCATCCTAGTGGATATGAAGTATTTATACATTGTGGTTTTGGTTTGCATTTCCTTAGTGACTAATGATGAGGATCTTTTCATGTGCTTATCGGCCATTTGTATATCTTTGGTTACATATCTGTTCAAATCATTTACCTGTCTTTTAATTCGGTTATTTTTTAAAAGTATTATTGAGTTAAAGGAGTCTTTAAAAATGTATTCTGGGGATCCCTGAGTGGCTCAGTGGTTTAGTTCTGCCTTTAGTTCGGCCCAGGGTGTGATCCTGGAGTCCCAGGATCTAGTCCCACATCAGGCTCCATGCAGGGAGCCTGTGTCTCTGCCTCTCTCTCTCTCTCTCTCTCTCTTTCTCTCTCTGTCTCTCATGAATAAATAAATAAAGTCTTTTAAAAAATGCATTCTGGATATAAATCCCTAACCAGATACATGATTTGCAAATATTTTGTTCCATTGTGTGGACTGTATTTTCATTTTCTTAGTATGTCCTTTGAACTTTTAAATTTTGATGCAGTCCAATTTAACTACTTTTTTATTTTTGTCATTTATGCTTCTGGTGTCATAGTTGTCATTGCCTGGGGCACCTGGGTGGCTCAGTCAGTTAAGCGTCTACCTTAGGCTCAGGTCATGATCGGCCTGGACTGTGGGATTGAGCCCCAGGTCAGGCTCCCTGCTCTACTGGGAGCCTGCTTCTCCCTCTCCCTCTGCCTGCCACTACCCCTGCTTATACTCTCTTTCTCTCTCTGTCAAATAAATAAATAAAATCTTAAAAAAAAAAAAGAAAGAAATCATTGCCTAACTCAAGGCAGAAGGATTGAACCCTATGTTTTCTTCTAGAAACATAGTTGTTCTTATTTACCAGGTCTCAGTTCCAGAAGCTAAACAATTGGCTCTGGCAATCGGGCATGAGCCAGCTGAGCACACCATTGGTACCATGACTGTACAGGGCTGGGTGGACCTAGGATAAAAACAAGCTAAAATTCAGACATCAGGATCAACAGGAAAAAGAACTGCTGGTCACTCACCCAAGAAGGCAGGGGTGTCCAGGGGCACCTCACTCTGAAATGTGATCTTCCTAAAGGCAAGTAGAAAACTAATCTAAAGCTAATCCCATGAGGATCTCAGATGTGGTTCCAGAAACACCAGTAAGAATGGAATTCCTTGGACTAAATCAGAAGACAAGTTGGAGGCTGATGGTAACAGCATTAGTTTGATTTATATTCTATAGAACTCAAGAGATTAGTGACCAGGGAAATGGGTTCAGACTGAGAGGAAGAACACTCATGGGAAATAAATACGGTAGTGGCTCGAGTTGTTAGATGGAACTCAGAGGAAGCTCCCATACTCTGTCACAGACGGATCACCAGGCTTTGCAGAGTATGAAAGCAAAGTCAAATGATACGAACTCCTCTGGGCTAGACCCAGTGACTGGTAAGGAATGTGAAAACTTGAAAGAGACGGAGGATACCAGATTTCAGAGTTAGCAAGAACAAGGGATTGAAGGACATCTGGTTCGGATAGAATCTCATTTGAGATATATGAGTGTCTCTCCCCTCACAACCCCTTCTCCTTGACTCCTTGCTGCTGAAACCAACTAGAAATACTGGATGAACTATGTAAAGATATCATAGTTGGCAGGACAGTAAGGAATCTATAGAAACAACAAAAAAAGGAAGAGTCCTGAAAGACAAGTGATCTATAAAGCTGATTTTCACCCCTTTAATCAACCTAAGGGACCTTTGTACATTTTGCAAATGACACAGTATGTGGAAGTTAGCAGATACGGCCAAGGAGCTATGCAAGATCATTCCATAGATTTGAGATTCCAATAGGCAACACTATCAGTATGAGTGAGCAAGAAATGAAACTACCTTTAAGAAGAAGGTCTTTCAAATTAACCCGTCTCAACATTTGCCCTGGGAGAATGCGGGCAAAATTCTCAGATTTCATAACCTAAAGCAAGCCCTTATGTTTGTTTGAAACCAAATTCAAGCTATACGTGTGCAAGGTTGCCAAGGTTACCAGATAAAGTAGAGGATGCCCAGTTAAACTCAAATTTCAGATAAACAATGAATAATTTTTCACTCTAAGCATGTTCCAAATATTGCACTAGGAAAGAGTGTATAGAAATGAATATTGGTGGTCATGGATGCATAACTGAACTTGTACTTAATTTGGTAGGCAATCTTAATTGCATGAGAATTTGGCCTCAAAAGCTCATCACAGATAGCAAAGCAGCTTTCAAAGTCCATGCTCTTAAACATTCCACTATGCTACCTATGGGCAAGGATGCCTATTTACAGGATCCAGTGAATTTTTGGCAAAATAGTAGGCACTTGATAAATATTTGACTACTAGAAAAATTTCAGCATTGCTGATGATTTGAGAAGTACCACTAAAGGGGCACCTGGCTGGCTTAGTTGGCAAAATGAGCTGACTTGATCTTGGGTGATGAGTTCAAGCCCCATGTCGAGAGTAGAGCTTACTTTAAAAAAAATAAGGGAAGGGGGAAAAAGAAGTGCAACTGTAAACACTTGGAAAGTACCAAGTGAACAGTAAATCCAATATAGTGAAGGCTTTTGGGGAGCAGATGCCTTGCCTTTACACTATCTTTTTTTTAATCTGTAGATCAATCTGATATACTACTAACAAAAGACATTAAAATCAAATGAATATCTCTTACTTTGGTAAGTTTATTTTTGATGTATGTATCAAGAAAATAATACAAATTAACGGGGAAAAAAGTCCAAGGATATTTGTAAGTACATTCTACTGGAAGCCAGTGTTGTCAAAATGATCAAGATTTGGGGACTGCCATGATACAATAAAACACCATAACATAGTGCAAATTATGCTATATATATATATAATTATGCTATGTATATTTATATATTATATATTAAATAGGTATTATATATAATACCTATTTAAAATAGCTATTAGCAAAAATATTAAAGAAAAAGGTGACATAAACTATTATATATCATTTATTTACATATAGAAATTATGTCTAGAAAATACACAGTGTTACTACAAAGTGATAAAGATTGAAAGTCAGAGTACCTTGGGTTGTTGACAGCTGTGATGAGAAGATTTTTGCAGTTTTGTTGATTATAATTATTTTGGCTTTCATTATATAGTTAGATCAACAGAAAATAAAATATATTCTTTGATTTGAAACCACACAATATCTGAGCAAAAGCTGTTAGGTAGTGAATATATTCAAATAGATGATTATCACTAAGGAAATCCTTTACTGTATAACAGAGAGGAGATTCAAGTTTTCTCGAACTCTGAATCTATTTCTTTCTGGCAGTTTTAGACTTTTTCTATTTTTTTTCCCTTCCTTATATCATCTAACTTATATACGATTAAAAGAAAACCACATAATACAATTGCCAACCATACTCTGGTGGGCATACAAAGAAGATTAGTCTTGCCAGTGCCATCTTGTGTAATATTGTTTTAAATGTCAATCACACAACTGAAAAATGAAGAATACTTATGCCAAGTAAGCAGTGAGGTGATTACATTTGGAAATCTGCTAACCCAGGTTTTAATATCCTATTAATATAATCTGTTACTATGTTGCTGAAAAGGAATTATCACACACATTTAAAATGGATGGTGAGAAGTTCAAACATAAATCACATCAATACTTTCTAGCACATTAGAGGACAATGAAACCAACATATAATATTTAGCCTTGATGACCCACAAAGTAGAGTCTGACATAGCTCATAATGGTTTCATTTCAGTATTCAGAAGCTCTTATCAGAAAGTAACAACAAATCATGAATACTGAATGATTATTGGAAAGCATGATGGTTTACATGATGTATATGATGCAAAAAATAGCCAAGAAAACAGGTAGTTCTGAGCTAAGTCTTATAGGATAAACTATCAAATGAGAAATAAATCCCTAGCACTAATCAAATTCAGGAAGCCTAATTAGAGCTATTAAGCCTAATCTCACAATTTGGCATGTGACTAAATGTGGTCAGAAACACTAACTGCTTTAGTGTATAAAAATAGAGATTATCTCAAGACCAACAATATAAGAACATTATTATCTCTAAGTAATGATATAAACCAGCACATTCCTCACCATAATTAAATGATCCCATTTCATTTGACTGAAGAATATATTCACATCCTTGATGAATATATTCTTATGGTGATTATTTCTTATTTTTACCCAGAAAGGAAGAAATGTAATAAGAAGGTAGTAATTCAGACAGCTGATGCAATGTATTAAAAAAAAAGATTCTGACTGCAATAACAAAGACCATGAAAGAGTTCCAGCCATCATTCCCTAACTCCATACACTCTCCCTGGGTGTCTTCAATGAAACCCATAGTTTCAGCGACTGCTGGTACATCCCTAAACTCCTAAGTCACCAAGATTCTTTCTTCAGTGTCTTCTCCTCCCAGCAAATGACTCCACCACCTATTTTCATGACATCTCTAGAAAGTAGCCCCCTTGATGCAACCCTATCCAAAAACTCACCAGAATCCATCTATCCTACGAATCCTTCCTATTTCACTAAGATCATAGGCTTCATCTTGTTCCGACATTATACCCCCCACATCGCTCAATCAGTTTTCCTTCTTCACTGTATGTCTCCCTACTAGCTCCTTTCCATGAGCTTCTAAATGGAACCGAGTTGAATGGCACTCACACCCCTCAAGAGCGGCTGAAACCACTCAAATTCTGGTGGCACAGGAGAGTCCAACCACTCGTGTACAATTGCTGCAAATTCTTAGGCACTTATGACCAGAGGATCCCAAGGCTCTAAGCAGGAGAGCCTTCGTGTTCCTGTGCTCCTCAGCCTTCTCTTCGGTTTCTACAACAAAATCGCTCACATTTAAAATTGGCGAATTTAATTACTGATTTTTCTCAACATGCCTGAGGCATGAGAAGCCTCGCCTTGCCCAGCACACACTTCCTGCCTTTTTGCTCACTCCACTCGCCCTCTCACTTCTCATCCATCCTCTTCATTCTGGATTGCTCCAGAACACCCACCTCACCCCACTTCTAATGTCTTGGTGCCGGCCAACCAATTTTCTCTTTCTCCACATTATTGTTTGCTAAGTTTGCGAGGGATTGTCTTGCCCCTGCTTCAGGTGTCTGCCTCTCAGGCTTTGATGACTGCAGCACACAGTGAACTAACTAGACTTGGGGCCTTGACTCTCTCCGCCTTCGTCTCCAGCAAATCCTACACAGACATGAAAGGTGTGTCTCTCTAAAGCCATCACTCACCAGGTCAGTTCCAAGGGCAGAGGTCTTTAGCAAATCCCAGTTCTTTTTTTATTTTATTTTATTTTATTTTATTTTATTTTATTTTATTTTATTTTATTTTATTTTTGCAAATCCCAGTTCTTATGTAGTCAAGTCCCAGTTGCTTATATTGACATTTAAGACCTTCTATAATCTGGTCCTGACTGAATTTTCCAGCCTTATCTCTCAGTCCTCTGAACCAGTCACACTGGTAGACCCACCTCTCTTGTATCTACTTGCGCAGTCCTGACTTCCAGCTTGGAATGTGCTACCCCCATG
The DNA here is from genome assembly GCF_018345385.1 of Vulpes lagopus. Lineage (NCBI taxonomy): Eukaryota > Metazoa > Chordata > Mammalia > Carnivora > Canidae > Vulpes > Vulpes lagopus. The sequence goes on from NC_054825.1 coordinate 126,648,260, forward strand.
ATCCAGCTCTCTTAATCCACTCATTTCCAGACCTGGTCTCAAATATTACCCCCTCTTCCAAGCCTTTCCTGGCTCTCGCAGCCCACAGAAATCTTTATCCTTTGGATGCATCACCTCTTTTATTGATCTGTATTAGGGTGACAATTGTCCTATTTGCTAGGGACTGAGGGGTTTCCTGGGACATGAGACTTTCAGGGCTAAAACTGAGTAGTCCTTGGCAAATCAGGACATTTGGTCACTCCACCTGTACTATGTGTGCTGAGAGTTCTTGGGCAGGAGGGAAGGCAGTGCCTCCTGAGGATACCTACTCTGGAAACTCAGGTGTCAGGGCTGTCCACAAAAAACTCCAGGAAGGGAAAAGGAAGGTGAGGACCCTTATTGGCCCTAAGGATAGGCCGAGTGGGGCAACTTTAGATAAACGCATAGCCAGAGGGAGCCCATTTCTGCAGTTCCTCCTATACATACATATATATACACACACACATATATATATACACGTATATGATTTATATATATAAATTAAAGAAATGAATTAATTTTGAAGGAACTAAGAAGACCAAAGGTAAATACAAAGATACATTCCAAGTAAAGGAGTTTTATTTCATTTTATCTTTTTTTTTATTTTTCAAAGATTTGTTTATTGTTTAGACAGAGAGAGTGTGCATGAGCTTGGGAGGGGCAGAGGGAGAGGGAGAGAATCTCAAGCAGACTCCCTGCTGAGCACGGGGCCTGAGTGGGGGCTCAACCCCAGGACTCTGAGATCATGACCTAAGCTGGAGTCACTCACCTACCAAGCCACCCAGGTGTCCCTCCCCCCACCCCAAAGTAGAGGAGTTTTAATAAGGAGCTAAGCAGGTGGGAAAAGTATGAATCCTAAAACCAAGAGGAGTATCTAGACAGGTCAACTACCTTTTCCTTTTATTGTTACCTTGGAAACAAAGTAGGAGCTATTCAGTGCTAGGAGAGTTCTATAAAACCCAGAAGGTAAGGTCAGACTTTCTGGAGATTTTCTGATGCTAAATTGAAATATCCAAGGTGAGTTAGGTAGGTTTGCTAAAATCGCAGCAGATTAGACAGAGGATCGGGTTAGATCTGTAAGATGCAGTTGCATTTCAGATGTTATACAAGAATATTCAAATGTTAAGAAAACTGTTATAATTGTTTCTTCTGTTATAGAAGATGAATGAGGCTGTATCACACACAGATCAATAGGAAGTGAAACACGTACCTTTTACATGTAGTCGCACGTTAAAAGGGATGGAAGGACCAAGAGGTTCTAAGAGTCAGGAGGTATTAGGTGTATACGGGACACCTGTGGATGGAGCATCGCCTCTGTGTCTCTCCGATAGAGCAAGTATGTGTCGCGGCTTAGAGAAACTTCCAAGTATGGGCCTCCTGGGACCTCAGCACTGATCTTCATGACACACACAAGCAGGGGATGCTGATGGAGCAGCAGGGATAGACGGGGTGAATGGATACTGCGTATGTCAGGAACGCATTTACATAAAGGTTTAATATCCAGCCTTTGAAATTATGGTATAAAAGAATATTTAAGGACTGAGAAATTAGTCACAATATATTGCAAGGAAAAAAGCAAGTTATAAGACCAGATGCAATATCATTCTATTTTTATAAAATATATACTATGGCACACATTCGTGCTTGCACACATGTGTGTGTATGCCTGTATCGAGAGATATACAGTGATTTCTTGAATATACCCAAATATTAAAGAATACATGTTTTAGGGACACCTGGGTGGCTTAGTGGTTGGGCATCTGCCTTTGGCCCAGGGCATGACCCCGGGGTCCCGAGATCGAGTCCCACGTTGGGCTCCCTGCAGGGAGCCTGCTTCTCCCTCTGCCTGGGTCTCTGCTTCTCTCTCTCTCTCTGTCTCTTTCTCTCATGAATAAATAAATAAAATATTTAAAAAAATACATGTTTTATAGTTACACACATATTCCTCATCCAACAAAATGAGATGTCATCCTGAGTCGCGCTCGATGACCAAGGGAACCAGCTGACTTTCTACTGATGTTTGGCTGTGCCTTGTGGACTGCATGCCCTCACTTTCCTTGATAACCATTGGTGGGTGTAGTTTATTGGGAGGTCCAAAGAACCTTCTAGAATGAACACTAAAGCAGCAACAACGGTTTTGGCAGAAATGCAGGGGGACAAGACCCTAGCACAAAGGAGAACTGAGGGATCTGAAGAGAGCTCAGCACACCAAGTGGAGTTGGCCTGATGCAGCAGGCCCTGCAGGCGGAGGGGGTGGCTGTGCAGGACTGTTACTGCGGCCTGAATGGGACCCTTCCTGTCCTGCAACCTGGGCACTGCACCTTGTCCTCTGGGCAGAAGGCCGTGTGTGTGACCTGCTAAGAGATACACTGAGGCATATGGAGCTTTTAAGAGTTTATTTGAACAAAAATTGATTTGAAGTGGGTAGCCTCTAATCTCGCAGAGGGACAGGAGCTCAGGCTGGGGGGCTATACCAAGTGAAAGCTGTCATAAGCAGCAGGGGTGGGGGCGGAGGTCATACTAGGGGCACAGAGTGTTGATCCTTGTAAGCTGACTCCTTTAGGCTGCTGGGCAGGTGACTCCCCACCGCCCCGTTTGCTGTCGAAACTATAATTAGGTCTTGGTTTGGTGATGTGGGGCTTAGCAGAAGTGACTCTGTTTCGGCGTGTTGTCTTGTTTTTGACAAAAGGAACATACTGTCTCAATGAATTCTCTCTCTCTCACACAAATTATCTTTGGTGTCACTTCATCCATTGTTAAAAAACAAAATTCAGGGGATCCCTGGGTGGCTCAGTGGTTTAGTGCTTGCCTTTGGCCCAGGGCGCGATCCTGGAGTCCTGGGATCAAGACCCGCATTGGGCTCCCGGCATGGAGCCTGCTTCTCCCTCCTCCTGTGTCTCTGCCTCTCTCTCTCTATGTCTATCATAAATAAATAAATAAATCTTTAATAAAAAAAAATTCAGTTGAAGAAATTTAAAGGTCATATTGACCTCATTCAAGGATTCACGAAAAGGGCCAGCACACCCCTAGCTAATACAGAGGAGCTCTGAGGAACTGAACAAAATGCGAGACTTTTATAGTCAAAAGGGTGCCAGGGACAAGGAAAGGGCAGGTGACATGATCTTTCTTTGGGGAGCAGAAGGGGTCCATCAGGTGGACTACCTCACCGGTGCTGACCAAGACATTCCAGATTTACTAGTTTCCAATTTCCTGGGAGAGGGGAAACTGTAATTAGGTCAGAAAGGAGTCCTGGTTCACTGACACTTAGCATAAGTGACTCCACCTTGGGTCTGTTATCTGTCAACACCTCCAAGCACAATGTAGGCTGGGGGGAGGGGCACTGGTGTTCTCCTTTGCAAGAGGATTATAAGCCTGAGGACTGAGGCGAGCTGTGTGGCCGGAGGACCACCAGGGAGCTGATGTCTGGTGAGGACACAGTGCTTCCTGGGGCAGAGACTGAGCCCCGGGCGGGCTCGGCGGGGCAAAGGCTGGGCGGGACAGCAGCCTGGATGGTCCATAGGCCACGTCAGGCCCATGTAGGACCCAGACGCAGGTTAGTGATCGCTGTAGGTTGGAGGGTCGCACCCGGCCAGCGATGGGGCAGGTCGGGTCATTTAGCAATTAACATTCGGGGGTCAGTGTCAAAGTCAATGTCGGTTATTAGTCTGCCTCAGGCTGGTGAAGCTTCAGGACATTCTTATAACCCTCTTCTTTGTTATGAAGTTAATTTAGATGTGTTGCTTTCTTTTTTGACAAATCTGACTACTTAAACAGATCTAGGGCTCACAAAATTTCCTTCCTTCAGCAACTATTCACTGAGTAACCCTATGCCCTTGGGAATACAGACGCTTGCCTCCACCTTCAGGCAGTCAGAGTAGGAAACGTTTGGTAAATAAAGGTTGTTTCATAAGGTTCCTAATGCAGATATCCACTCTTCTCTTCTTCTGGTTCGATTTCTACCTGTTCCAGAAGAGGGGAGAATCTTTACAAATGGGAGCTTACGTCACCTTCTATAAAGTGTAGTGTAAGCCTTGCTTTTAGCATAAAGGCGGAAGGAGCGGTCTCTTGCGGCTGTTTCTCAATAGCTCCAGCCCCAAATCCAAGCGGCACATTTTGGGGTGCTGCATTCTTATCCCTTTCAATATAGGCCTGGATCCCCCCCTTTTTTTTGCAGCTTTTAGTTTATTACTTATTGAAGATGCTCATGTTTTTCTGTTGTTAGGTGATCAGTTCCTTAAGAAAAAGGCCCGTCCTGTTCGCCTGCGTGGCCTAGTGAACGTTAGGGGAGCCCCTTGTGTCTCTCATCAGCCCCTGGTTGTTACGAGTGTGCGACTCCAATACTCAACTTGCTAGAATCATCTTAGAAGCAGCGTGACAAGCTTTATTCCTTCCCGTGTGTGGTCTATGTCACCTGTGGCTGTGCCAGGCGGTGCCTGCGCCGGTCCCTTAAGGTACCTCAAGGGGTCTTCGCCAAACAGCGACACTAATTTGAGGGGTGCACCTCGTTTTCCTTGCTGCAGAGTTTCTTTGCCCTTAAGAGCCCAGTAGAAATCTGTTCCAAGAATTTTCGCCCCCAAAATGAAGTAAATTGCTTTTCTCCCCCATTAACTCGCACCAGTGCTTTGACCTGCAAAAATCAATTAGCTGGTTTCCATTTCTAGGCACAAAACCATTGTTAAAAGTTAGAGACTCTGCCACAATCTGGCTTTTTCTCTTTTGCAGCGCAGCAACATCCGGTCATACAGATGGACCTGGTCGCATTCCTGAGCCTGTCGCTCTTCCCAAGTATTTTGTAACGAGGACTGTCTCGAAAGCTCTTCGCAAAACTAGACCCACGGGGCCTGAGGAGACCCTGGGCCGCTCCGGCTGCCCCCGTCCCCAGGCGCTAGGGGGGGAGGGGGGAGGGGGGGAGAGGGAGGGAGAGAGGAGGGGCGGGTCACGGGCACGCGGGGGAGGGGGCGGGGAGGCCGGGTCACGGGCACGCGGGGCCCCTCCCCTCCCTCCCCTCCCCTCCCCTCCCCTCCCCTCCCCTCCTCTCTCCGCCGCGGCGCCCGGCGCCCTCCCCGCCCCCATCCGGGTCCCTCGCGGACGCCCGGCCCCTTCCGCCGCTGCTGGGGCCCGCCTGCTCCCGCCCCGCCTCCTCCACCTCCTCCGCCTCCTTCTCCGCCTCCTCCGCCTCCTCCGCCGCCGCCATGGAGCGCCCCGGAGCCGGTGAGCGCGGGCGGGAGGCCGGGGGAGGCCGGGAGGGCCCCGTCCCCGCCGTCCCCGCCGTCCCCCCTGCCCCGGCCCCGCGGCCCGACCCCCGGGGCTGCCCCGCCTGGGCGCCCGCGGCCTGCAGGGCCCGGAGGGGGCGCCGGCAGAGCCCGCACCCGAGGCCCCGGGGGACGGGGGGACGGGCCGGAGCCGGTGACACGCGCCCCTCGTGGATAAACACGGGAGGAGACGCCGGGACGTGACCCGGCCGCCGGTGGCCGCCCTGCAGTGGGGGTGGGGGGCGGGGGGCGCCCGCGGGACTCACGGCCCCCACCGCCCCCACGCCCCCCCATGGCCCGGCCCGGAGCTTCCCGCGTGGCCTCGCGCCTCGGGCCGGGGGCAGCTCCTCGCGGGCCAAGTTGACGGCGACCTGATTCGGCGCCTCCCCGCGCCCTGTGGGCCGTGCGGACTGCGCGCTCCATTTCTCTCTAGTAACGGGTTGTGTTTCTGTTCTTTCCGTGAGGAGGACGCCCGGCTGGGTCACGCAGCCCAGCCCCTCCGCGGGTGGGACACGCCGCCGTTTCCGTGGCCGCGGCGCTTGCCCTGGGGCTTGGGGAGCACCACGCGGAGAGCGGCACGGGGGACAGGCGCACGGGGGATAGTGGCACAGGGGATAGGCGCACAGAGGACAGCGGCACGGGGGACAGGCGCACAGGGGACAGTGGCACAGGGGATAGGCGCACAGAGGACAGCGGCACAGAGGACAGCGGCATGGGGGACAGGCGCACAGGGGACAGGCACACAGGGGACAGCAGCACAGGGCACCTGACAGGCCTGCTTCAGGGACTCACATTCCATTATCCAGATAGGAAGCTTGCATTTTGGGTGACAAAAGGCAAAACTGTCCTTAAGTCATCTGCTGAAGTGCACGTATATTTGAATATCGGTGTATAGTTTATGGTTTCAAATTTTATTTAAAAAATATTTTATTTAAATCCAGTTTGCTGACATATAACACCCTATATTTTAAATGTGTGCATTAATTCTTTTTATAAAAGTGATATTCTATTTAAAATATTTGAATGACAGAAAGGGGAAAAATACAAATAGAGTGCAGCTAGGCCAGAACTTAGAAATAATCTATGTCCTCCAGCCTTTGCATGACCGTAATGACAGAAGACATGCAATGTTGTATTTGCTTTTTAAAGTAGTTGTTATCAATTTTTTTTCAGTTGTTGCAGTCTTTATAGCCGTTATTTTCAGTTGTCATTAGTGTGAGCGTGCTTTATTCATTCCTCTATTATTAGGCATGTAAGTTCCACCTTTTCTTCCTTTTTTTTTTTTCTTCCTGCTTGCTTTTTGAGGTGTTAGGGTGCACATAAAGAGTTTAGTTAATTATACTCTGATACAGGTGGACACAGGCTGGGAATTGTCCTGCCCGTGTCAGCCTACGTGGTACAGATACATTAGTAAGAAGAACATTTTTATAGCTCCTGACCTATTGCCAGAGTGCCTTTTGAAAGAATTCCCTCAGTTTACAGCTCTGTGAACTACATATGTTAACAGGCAGTGGAGCATGTTGCCAGAAAAAGAAGTTTTGACAGTAGAGTGACAGGATTCAAATTCCAACCCTAAACTTAGCTATGATCTTGAGCAAGTTACTTCATTGGCCAGTCTGTAAACTCAGTAAACAACTAATAGTACCTCCCCGATAGCTGTCTCTGTGGATTAAATGAGTCATTACCTATAAAGTGCTTACAGCTCTGCGTAGTGTTATTGCCTGATCAAGTGTTAGCTGTTATTTTATTTGGATTTGTGCAAAAGATAGGGTTTTAATCAGACCAAATTTTAAGTACTCAAAATGACCATTTTATGGTATAAATGCTTTATTTAAGAGCCAGTTATTTTAAGGCAGTTTTTCAGAAGCAAAATACTTCTAGTTTCTGTAGAAAGAAAGTGTAGTTGGTGTCTTAGTGACATGTCACCTTTGCCCAAACAGTGGAGCTTAGAGAACTGGAGGAAAGCTTCCAGATTTGAACTCTGTTAAGAAACATTGCTCTAGAGAATGACCAGCAATTCTTTGAAGAGTTATTTGGAAATGGTGTTCTCTTTTTTTCAGAGTTAATGATTCATATCTACAAAAATTGTTTCTATTTATTCTGTAGTTTCATGGAACAAAGTTTATTTCAAGTTCTGGATTATTGATTTTGTTGTAGCATTGCATTTCAAAAGTTTCTATATGCTTTATTTAACAAGATGGGAATGATATTGAGCAAGTCCTACTATACTTTTTATCTTTATATCAAATGAGATGGCAGTACATTTCCTTCATCATCCTGTGAAAATGAGACTCTGATGTGCTGAAGCTGCCATTTAAACACCACAAATTATTTTTTCTTGGGCATCGAAATAGTTGTACTGCAGTGTAACTTGAGTGATTTATTATTAAACACTCTAGAATGTGTGCTTACCTGTATCCAGTCATTCAGTACAAGCGTATTGATCACCAGCTGTGAGCTGAACACTGTACTAGACATTGAGGAATCAAATAAAGATAAGATGTGGCACTTAAGGAACTTAGAATGGAGGGTCTATACTTATGGATGGAGTGTAATTATGAAAAGTCCTCCCTTTCACTTTCTGAAGTATCCCAGTTTGGGGTGGTAAAGTATATGATCACTTTTACTTAGTGTCTAATGGACAAGACTGACAGATGGACACTTACATGTGCAGTGACTGGAGGAAGCACTAGCTATTGGGAAGGAGATGGGATTACCTAACTCAGCTCTGAGCTGGGGATCAGAAAAGTTTCCCCTAACAGTAAACATCTAATCTGAGTTTCTACTTTTAAGTTGATTCTTCTCAACTGTCAACATAGTCGCTTGGTCTCGTGAAGAATCAAGGTGTGGAAGAGATGAGAAGGGATCTTTGGGAGCAGTCATTTTTCATCTTCTCTTGCACATTAGAGTCACCCTGCAAGGGCTTTAAGAAATACCAGCAGCTGCCTTGATCCCCAGAGATTCCAATTTAATTGGCCTGGAGTGGGACCCAGGCATTGGTCATTTTAAAAAGCTCCAGGTGATCCTAAAGTGCAGCCAGGATTTATAGTTTTTCAAGTAGGACAATGATGTCATCTAGGGGAGGGGCTACCGAGTGGGGCCTGAAGAGTTCATATGAATTTCCTGGGATCATACTGCTAGTGAGTTGGAAGCACCACACAGGGATATCTGCCTCCTAATTTCTGATACTAAACCCTCCCTGTTACATCAGCCAGCTTGCCTTGCGTCATTACCTAAATGGCACTCTTTTTAATATTGTTCCTTCCTGATTCTGCTTTTGTAGAGGCAGAATGATCCACGTAGTACTTCTCTAGCTATTGGTTAATGGAGCTCGAGATAAACTGAAAGTATTTCGATAACTTTTTTCATGGAAAAAAATAACAATTCATCATGCCATTCAAGTCTTCCTTTTGCCTTCACAGTATGTTGTTAGAGTACAGAAGTCAGCCTCTTAGGCCATTCCACACATTGCCAAGAATCCAATCTATTTCCTAGGGGCACACAGACTTTAAAGCTACAATTGAAATGTCAGTGCTAATGGGCCAATTTCATATCACCGAGTTCTTTTTTCCTCCCAGCTTTATTGAGATGTAACTCACAAATAAAATTGTATGTATTTAAAGTGTACAGTGTGATGATTTTATACAAGTATATATTGTGAGATGATTACCACAGTCAAGTTAATTAACATCCATCACCTGACATAGTTACATAGTTCCTTTTTTTTTTTTTTTGTGAGAATGTTTAAGGTCTACTTTCTGAGCACATTTCAAGTATATATAGTACAGTATTGACTACAGTAACCATGCTGTACATTAGATCTTCAGAGATTAGTAATACGTTCTTAGATTAAGAATACAAGAGAAACACAAAAGTTGGGTTTATTTCATTTTGTTCTGATTTTCATTCTGCCTTGTGCATATTTACCTGCCTAAATACTCTGCTGCTACCTTTTCAAGAGTAAGCTGCATGGTCAGTGATGATTCTTTATGAGTAGCTATATGTGCCCGAAGGTACAAGATATATATTGACCTATTAAAATTTTTGTTTAGGTATAATCTGCATTTGTATTTTTCAATTCAGGCATAAAAATAGGAAACATTTACTTGTTCTCATATTTCAAGTTGTTATAAGTTTATGAATAGGCTTATAGTAAACTAATATTTGTTGAACACTTGTGTGCCAGGCACTCATATTTGGTAAATAAATAGTATCATTATTAAGAATGTACTATTACTTTTTTTGTTTGTTTTGGTATTAAACATGACTATATATAAATCTTTTGGTTTTTTTATTTATATTTTTATTTTTTCACTTTTATCTGAAACGTGTGTGTGCGAGCAGTAGTAAAGATCACTCAAATTGCAATAAAAATTTAGATTTTTTTTTTTTAGATTTTTTTTTGGGGGTATGTATGTTAACTATGACCTTTCATGACCTTATTATGTTGTAAGCCATATTCTTTTTTTTTTTTTAATTTTTATTTATTTATGATAGTCGCACAGAGAGAGAGAGAGAGAGAGAGAGAGAGAGGCAGAGACACAGGCAGAGGGAGAAGCAGGCTCCCTGCACCGGGAGCCCGATGTGGGATTCGATCCCGGGTCTCCAGGATCGCGCCCTGGGCCAAAGGCAGGCGCCAAACCGCTGCGCCACCCAGGGATCCCGTAAGCCATATTCTTAATGGAATGTGGTTTTTAGATATTTGAAAATAGAGGATTACAACAGAAAGAAATACATGACTTCATGAATATCTTTAATGGTAGGTTAGTCTTTAGTAAATACATAGGGTAAAAATTATACAATTATTCCAAGATTTTGTTCAGTCCTAGTTCAAACAACATTTGTGTTTTGTCAATAGAAGCGTGGAAAACAATGGTACTGGGACGACCACCTACTGAGACATTTAGCAATTTTATCAGTTTAAACAGACACTCTCTCTCCCTTAACCTCCACCCGAAACATGGTTGTTCCACCCATAACAAAAACAGAAACCAAGTGTGAAATGTGGCTTTAATATTAGCAAATAACCTTGGGAGGGCAGTCAGGGAAACTATACAGTCTTTTGGTGTTTAATCATTAAATTTCTAGGAAAGCAAATTTAGAGCCATGAATTACCAATGTTCATTAATAACAGAGAGAAAAAATATCTCTTTATTGCAAAAAAAATAAAGGTCAGAACTTGTACAAATGAGAACATGTAAGTGATATTATTAAAAATAAACATGAGACAGACAAAGCTATTGGTTTGTTTTCAAAAAGTATGGAAAAAAATGGAGTTTTATTTTTTAATTTTTTAATTTTTTTTAAAAAATGGAGTTTTAGAGTTAAGAAAATTTAGCTATAAAAGATCTGGAGGGGGATCCCTGGGTGGCGCAACGGTTTGGCGCCTGCCTTTGGCCCAGGGCGCGATCCTGGAGACCCGGGATCGAATCCCACATCAGGCTCCCGGTGCATGGAGCCTGCTTCTTCCTCAGCCTGTGTCTCTGCCTCTCTCTCTCTCTCTGTGACTATCATAAAAAAAAAAAAAAAAAAAAAAAAGATCTGGAGGATTGTTGATTTACTCAGTCTTCCTCTAACCCTGAGTGTAATACTATGCTTCAGAAAAATGTTAAAGCTGTTTAACATAAAAGTACATTAATAGAAATGTAGACTATGGTACAAATAATGTTTATATTACTCTATAATATATTCGAATACAAGGATCATTTCTCAACAAATGTTAATTTATATTGAATTCAGTTGACTTGTCTTAGTTTGGATACAATTAAAAAATAAATTAAATAATACATTTTTTTCCTTTTTGATATGTTAAAGGAGCAATAAATTCCAATGAGTGTGAAAATGTGTCGAGAGAAGAGGAAATGTCAGAAGAATTTGAAGCTGATGCTATGGATTCTCTGAAAGACATGCCATTTGCCACTATAGATATTAAAGATGATTGTGAAAGTAAGTATTGAAAATGAGACAGATTTGCCTATTACCCAGGTTACTTGTGAAGAGAAAATAGGGGAAAACACCAACGTATTCCACAAATGTTTGTTGACTGTATGCTCTGTACCACTTATTTTACATCAAGTCTCCTGTAGAACCTTGCTGTGATCTGATACGGTCTCGACTGGGCTTCCCAAACTGGAGGATCCATAAGAAATTAGTTTGATCTCCCCCAGGGTGGGGTGCTGCCTTGCAAGGAATGTCTGTCCGGTGGCAGAGGGGCTGGGCTGCCTGGGCTCCATGGGTCTGGACTCTGTCTTCTTGGGGTCCTCATTTACCTTCAATGTTTAGCTTATATTTTGAGCAATAAAGCCTGGTGGTAGTGTGAAAAAAAAAATTAGTTTGATCTCTTCATTTCCAAGAAAAAAAATAAGACTCAGAAAAGTTAATCAGCTAAATTCACATAATGGAAAAGAACTACTTTGGGGTGGCTCAGTCAGTTGCGTGTTGAACTCTTGGTTTTGGCCTGGGTCATGATCTCAGAGTCATGGGATCGAGCCCCAACCGTTGAGCTCGATGCTCAGAGTGGAGTCTGTTTGAGATGATCCCTCCCCACCTCGTGCAAACACACCCTATCTCTCTCTCTCTTTCTCAAATAAAATGAATCTTAAAAAAAGAAAAGAACTACTTACAGAATCTGTGATTTCTGATTCGTTAGTCCTTTCTTTGATGAATAGCTATAACCTCCTGAGATGATTGCTATACATGATTCTGTGGGCTTACCTGGGGCGAAGGTGTGTCAGAGAGGCCTCTCACCTGGATGTGGGTGGGTGTCCTGGAAGACCTTCCTGGAGATTTGAGAGGAGGAGAGGGCTGCTGGATACAGGTGAACGCTTCAAGATTCTCTCCTCTGTACTAACTGTCCTGTACTTAACTGATCATCTGGGTTTTCTGGGGTGTGATGGAAAACTCCAGATACCTCTTTTCCACCTTTGTGTTGGGCCAAGGGAACTTTTTGGTTTTTAAGCATCCCATGTGATTCTGGTGCTCATCCAATCTCGGAAACACACTGCTTTCTATCTCACTGTCTTCCTATCCAGCGAGTCTGGTTTGCATTTTGGGGTGATGTAAGGAGAGAGGGATACTTAAAATGAGTCATATCTCTGATAATTTGTTAATCACTCCCCCCCCCCCCCTTCCATAATCCGAGGGGAAAAGGAAGGACAAAGAGGTATTTGCTCAGTCATGGGAACAGTTTTGGGGGTGTTTTCCAGCTCTTAGAGAAATTCTTCATTTGGAGAATTAGTATACCTGGTAGGTAGAAGAAGATCCCTTTTGGAAATGAGGGGCAAGGATACCAAGGGTTTAATCATGTTTTCCTTTTTAATTTCCTACTTTTTGAGTAAATAAAATGAATATACCTAAAAAGTGCAATCACTTCTTTCTGATTTCACTACTTTCTCTAATTTGGATATAAAATAAGAGTTTTCCTGAACGGCCATGCCTGCACACCTGGGGGCATCTCCCACCCCCCTTCCTGCCTCTGCACCCACCCGGTCCAGCCAGGATCATCCCCTCGCAGTGCTCCCAGCTAGCCTGGGGCGAGAGGAGCACCTGTCCCCCGGGGTCTCGGGACCCTACGCGGCTGACATGGGGCTTGTCTGTTGGAACAACAGCCTCCACTTGAGTCTGCAGCGAGCTACTGCCAGTTCCCAGGGGGCAGATAGTGTTTCTGCAGCCGCTGTGTTCTGTCCCCACCGGTGGGGAGAGGCCACGGCCCCTGGGACTGGAAAGAAGGAAGGGCCGAGCTGCTTCCAGGGGGGCATTGGGAAGACGGGTCGGTGGTCTATAGGAATAGGGCCTTTCCCTCAGTATGTGTTCCATTCATCGCTAAAGACATGATGTTAGTGCAAGCTCAGGGCCCCTGCGGGCCACGCGAGTCCCTTAGCTGTGTGACTCCCCTGCTGGAGGTTCCGTCTTCAGGAGGAAGAAGTCTCCGTGGCTTAGGCTAGCCTCCAAACCACCATGTACAGTATTGCTTTGGTGGGAAGATGGGTTTCAAATTCCAAACTCCAGCTTACACAGTGTCAGAGAAATAGAAAACTTGTGTTTTGAGTTTTAGTTATTTCATTTTCTACTCCCGTAACCTTGGACCCTTAAAGCGTATGAACTGGACTCCTCATGGTCACCGGTGCTGAGTCCCTCCTGGTCACCCCTCAGCCTGGCTGTGCAGATCAGAGGAGGTAATGTGTGTAAAGGGGGCAATTAAAATGCAAAATAACGCACAGATGCTACGTACAAAAAGTTTGAAACATATCCCTTAGTTATCTGGGGACAACTCGTTCTCTCCCATTTTTACAGCAGCATTTCCTAAGACCCTAGAAACAAATGCTAAAATTCTTTGCAAACTGGAAACTCTAGTTTTTGTGAAATGAGATTTTTATAGAAAGTCACAAAAGCTGGGAGTTTTGTTGTCAACCCTTAAACTTAAGATAGATTTAGCAATAGTGTTTGTATTCAAAAAACAGGATAACCGGTTTGTGGCTCGAAGGGACTCAATGCGGCTTTCTCTTACGCTTAGTAACGTGGCAATTTAATCGATTTACTGGACTGTGGTAGACAGCAGCCTCAAAATTCTCAAGTTGCTGGTTGTCGCCTTTGGTTCTTCCAGTTTCCTTTGGTGGGTAGAGATTGCGAGGGAACTGCCAAGACGTTCTTGCTGATAGGAACCTGGCAGGGCGAGGAGGAGAGTGGTGCTGACAAGAACATCGTGGGAAGGAGGATCCTTGCCAGTAAGAACACTCCCCGGTGCTTGGCTCAGACTTAGTTGCCAACTGTGTTACCTTCAGCACGGCCGCTGTCATGACTAGGTGTCCTGCCGTCTGGTTGGCTGAAATTTGTCCTTATGGTTTTTCTTAGTTTTGTTTTTGAAAAGAGACTATTTTACTTGAATTTACTTAAAAAATTAAAAAAGAGACTTTTTACTTGAATTTACTCTATTTACTTGAAAGAGAACTATTTACTTGATAATTATATCTTAGAATACAAAATGTATTTGGGGTGCCTGGCTGGCTCGGTGTGGTAAGCATCTGACCCTGGATCTCAGGCTTAGTGAGTTCAAGCCCTGCATTGGGCTCCACAGTGGGCATGGAGCCTACTTAAAAAAGGAATATGAAATGTATTTGAATATTGAATCAAATATAGAATGCATTAGAATTATATATACTAGAATATAAATATACACATTGGAAATAAAACATCCAAGTGTATATGAAACAAATCCTCTTAGGAATGTTGAAGGAGCAATACAGTCTGAGCCACATCTTCTGGATTTTATAGGTTGAACATGTTCCAGGAGAAAATATAACATTAGTGACTTGTTGCTCTGGGCCCGGGTGGGTCTGTTCTCTTTAGAGGGTGGAAGTGTCATTGGTCAGTTGGTTAGAAACCCAGCAAAACCTCCAGAGAATGCCTCGAGCTGCTGTTAGTCTTGCCTCTGAAAGTTGGACGAGTCTACCATGAAGAGTCAACTGCTGGGATCCCTGGGTGGCGCAGCGGTTTGGCGCCTGCCTTTGGCCCAGGGCGCGATCCTGGAGACCCGGGATCGAATCCCACATTGGGCTCCCGGTGCATGGAGCCTGCTTCTCCCTCTGCCTGTGTCTCTGCCTCTCTCTCTCTCTCTCTCTCTGTGACTATCATAAATAAATAAAAATTAAAAAAAAAAAAAAAAGAGTCAACCGCAGATAGGAATGGCTTAGCATGTGTCCCATGGAGGGTAAGTCTGTGGGGAGCCTTAGGTTTTTTTCTTTTTCTTTTTTTATAAGATTTTATTTATTTATTCATGACAGATGTAGAAAGAGGCAGAGACACAGGCAGAGGGAGAAGCAGTCTCCATGCAGGGAGCCCTATGTGGGACTCGATACCGGGACCCTGGGATCACACCCCGGGCCGAAGGTGGCGCTAAACCGCTGGGCCACAGGGGCTGCCCGGGAGCTTTAGTTTAATTGGCTCAGTTCTCTTGAGAGACTCATAGTCCTTAACTATCAAGCCATATTTAAATCAAGATTGAAAATAAAATAATTTGAGTGTCTTCTTCTTTTTTTTTTTTTAGTTTGTCTTTCATAAGTGTGGAATTCTGGTCGTATATCAAAGTTATTATAATCCTTATTAGACTTCATGCAGAATTCTAACCTTATAATTATCGCAGACTTTAAAGATATGGGAAATTATTATTTTGTTACTTGTTTATTAGCTAATACCATTAAGCTGTATTTTAAAAAAGTACTTTAACTTTTAGATATTTTAGAATATCAATTGAAATCTACCTTTTCCTGAAAAGAATTTTTTTAATAGAAAAATACTGTATCAAATAAAGATTGAACATCAATACCTGGTGTAGTAAGTGACTAACCTGAGTCAGTTTTAACTTTTTATTGTTTTTAAAGATTTATTTATTTCCAAGAGAGAAAGAGAGCGCACATGCAGGGGCAGAAGGGGAGGTAGAGGAAGAGAGAGACGGAGAGAGAGAGAGAGAGAGAGAGAATCCCAAGCAGACTCCCTACTGAGCATGGTGCCTGACTTGGAGGTCACTCTCATGACCCTAAAATCATGACTTGAGTTGAAATCAAGAGTCAAAGGCTTAACCAGCTGAGTCACCCAGGTGGCCCTACATCTTTGTTGTTGTCGTTAAGTGATCTTAATCTCTACATCCAATGTGGGACTTGAACCCACAACCCTGAGATCAAGAGTTGCATGCTGCACAGTCTGCGCTAGCCAGGCACCATTCCTGAATCAATTTTAAATCAATTTGCTTTTTTAAAATTTATCTATTTATTTGAGAGAGTGAAAGACCGAGAGAGAGAGCACAAGCAGGGGAGAGTGGCAGAGGGACAGGGAGAAGGGGACTCTCGGCTGAGCAGGGAGCCCGACATGGCTCTCAATCCCAGGACCCCAGGATCACGCCCTGAACCACAGGCAGATGCTCAACTGACCGAGCCATCCAGGTGCCTCCAGATGAATTTTTAAAAAGGATACAGTGGGTCACCTGGAGGCTCAGTCAGAAGAGCATGTGACTCTTGATCTCAGTGTCATGGTTTTGAGCCCCTACGTTGGGTGTAGAGATTACTAAAAAAGATTAACTTAGAATGGAGCGTAAATTATGTTCTGTGTCATCTCTGATTGGGAAATGTGGAGTACATATTCCAAATTTTTATAGAAAGGGGCTTGAGGCAAATATTTGTCTCAAATAATACAAGTGTTTTACATCTTTTTCCTTTAAAGAAAACACAGGAAAACAAAAAAATTGGAAAAGCCCAAATGAATTCTTTAAGTCATTCAACACACTTATATTGACTTGCCCACTTCATAGCAGGTACTATTGGTGCTGCGTAAACAACGTAGAAGATAAAATTCAATTAGCAAATAAACATATGGAGAGTTATCCAATCTTAGAAGTATTAAAGGATGCACATTGGTATATGATTGTAACTTATCAGATTGGCAATATCTTTTCCAAATAATACTCAGTGATTTTAATGTCATGTCTACATCACTTGTGACAATGTACTGTTCTAAGTCCTTTGAGAATGGAGTGACCTGAGCCGAAGGCAGACACCTAACTGACTGAGCCACCCAAGTGCCCCTACAATTAGAATTTGTAAAATGTGCTTAAAAAGTTGCCTTTAAAGATGTAAACTTCATTGATTCAGAGGCACCTGGGTGGCTCTGGGGTGGAGCCTCTGCCTTCATGACCCCGGGGTCCTGGAATCGAGTCCCACACCGGGCTCCCTGCAGGGAGCCTGCTTCTCCCTGTGCCTGTGTCTCTGCCTCCCTCTCTGTGTCTCATGAATAAATAAATAAAATCCTAAAAAAAAAGATGTACTCTCCATTGGTTCATTAAATAGAGAGCTGGATGAGCTTGTTCCTCTGACCCTGTCCACAACATTATTCCTAGTAGTGTTAAACTATGGCAGTTATAGCTACAGCTGTGGGGGCAGATTGTCAGGGTTCTACACTTTCTCTTAAAATTTTTTGGGGGGTATCTGGCTGACTCAATTGGAAGAGTATATGACTCTTAATCTCAGGGCCTTATTCAAGCCCCAGGTTGGGTGTAGATTCCTTAAATAAATAAATAAACTTACAGAATTTTTTGGGGTGGAAGTATAATTAACATATGACATTATAGTAGTTTCAGGTATACGACATACTGATTCAGCAATTCTCTACATTATTCTGTTGTCATCTGTCACCACACAACGTAATTACAGTATTTTTTACTCTATTCCCTATACTGTACTTTTCAACTCCATAACTTATTTATTTTATAACTGGAAGTTAGTACCTCTTAATCCCCTTTATTTCACCTATCCTCCTTTCCCTTCTGGCAACCATCAGTTTGTTTTCTGTATTTAAGGGTCTGGTTTTTGTTTGTGTCTTTGTTTTTTTAGATTCCACATGTAAGTAAAAACATATGGTATTTGTCTTTCTCTGTCTGACTTATTTCACTTAGCATAGTATCCTCTAGCTCCATCATGTTGCAAATGGCAAGATCCCATTCTTTTTTATGGCTGAGTAGTATTCCATCGAGTGTCACACAACATGTCTTCATTGTCCATTTGTCTACCCATGGATATCTGGGTTGTTTTCACATCTTGGCTATTGTAAATAACGCTGCGATAAACATAGGGATGCATATATTTTTTGAATTAGCATTTTCATTTTCTTTGGATAAACACTCACTAGGGGAATTAATGGATCATATGGTATTTCTATTTTTAAGTTTTTAAGGAACCTCCATCCTGTTTTCCTCCATACTGATTATTGGTTGCAATAATCTATATTCCCACCAACAGTGCACAAGTGATCCTTTTTCTCCACATCCTTGTCAGCATTTCTTATTTTTTTTGTCATTTTGATTCTAGCCTTTCTGTAAAGTGATATCTTGCTGTGGCTTTGATCTGCAGTTTCCTGATGATCAGTGATGTTGAGCATCTTTTCATGTGTCCGTTGGCCATCTGGATGTCTTCTTTGGAAAAATGTTTCTTCAGGTCCTTTGCCCATGTTTAATTAATTAATTAATTAATTTATTTATTTTTGGTGTTGAGTTGTACAAGTTCATTATATATTTTGGCTGTTAATCCCTAGTTGGATATATCATTTGCAAAAATCTTCTCCCATTCAGTGGGTTGCTTATTCATTTGTTGTTGGTTTCCTTTGGTGTGCAAAAGCTTTGTGTTTTGCTGTGGTCTCATTAGTTTATTTTTGCTTTTGTTTCCCTTGCCTGAGGAGACATCTAGAAAAATGTTGCTAAAACCAATGTCAAAGATGTTATGGCTTCTGTTTTCTTTTAGTTTTATGATTTCAGCTCTTACATTTAGATCTTTAATCAATTTGACTTTATTTTTATGTGTCGTGTAAGAAAGTGGTCCGGTTTCATTCTGCACGTAGCTGCCCAGTTTTCCTAGCACCATGCTCCTACACATCCGTACTGTGCCTATTAAACAAGTGTCCAGGCACAACTTCATTATCTATAAAATTGGCATAATAATTGATCTATTTCAGGAGTCGAGAGGATTCAGCTTGTTAATACATGTAAATTTTTATTAATCTTACCAAAATTTTTTGCCTAAGTGTACTTGCTAAATTAAATATTTAAACAAATTTTCATCTTGAGAGCAATATTTTATAATGATATTATTGAGTGCTTCCTGTATGTTGCTAACTGCTTTATATTTTCTTATTTAGTCCTCAGAGAAACTCAGTGAGGGAGGTAAATTTTTTTTAGGAAGTTTTAGTAATGTGTTTCTCTATGAATTAGAGAAAGTAATATTGTTAAGTCTTAAGTTCAGGAGTCTTAAAAATGGTTACTTTAAAGATTTTTTTTTTTTTTTAAATAATTGGCCTTATTGGTTTTTATTTTTTTTTCTTTTATTTTTTTAATTTTTATTTATTTATGATAGAGAGAGAGAGAGAGAGAGAGAGAGAGGCGCAGAGACATAGGCAGAGAAGGCGCAGAGACACAGGCAGAGAAGCAGGCTCCATGCACCGGGAGCCCGACGTGGGATTCGATCCCAGGTCTCCAGGATTGCGCCCTGGGCCAAAGGCAGGCGCTAAACCGCTGCACCACCCAGGGATCCCTACTTTAAAGATTTTGACTATTTACAGAACAAGAAAAAAAAAAGATTATCGAAACAAAGAATCTAGTGTGTTCTCAGCCTTTTGGCTAAGAGGAAGTGTGAGAACAACCACCAATGACATGGTCTACTTAATTAAAGCAGTTTCTCCCATAATTCATTCTCTTGTAGTTTTTTGAGGGAATAAATAAAACTTAAGGAAAAATTAAATAACTTTCATAAAACGACACATGCTTTGGGCAGAAAAACAAATGATTGGGTTAGAGAATTACAGCCTTTATCAACAAGACTAGATTCATTAGAGCACATTGAAATGGCTACTGAAATCATATGAAAATTAACAATGTAATAAATTAAATTTATGAGATAAGGTTATGAGCTCTAATCCAGAGAAAGATCCAGGGCGCATGGCCAAGCGTTCTCTGTTTTGCTTCTATGATCACTGATCTTTAATGCTTTTATTAGTAAACTGGATGTTACATGAATCGTTTGCTCATTATTATTTTCATATAAAGTAAATTGAAAGAATAATAGCAAATTGTATTTTTTTACTATTTATTTTTTTAAAAGGTTTTATTTATTCATGAGAGACAGAGAGAGAGAGAGAGGCAGAGACACAGGCAGAGGGAGAAGCAGGCTCCGTGCAGGGAGCCCCATATGGGCGTGGATCCTAGGACCCGGGACCCCGGATCACGCCCTCAGTCCAAGGCAGACGCTTAGCTGCCAAGCCACCCAGGTGCTCCAGCAAATCATATTTTAGAATATGTAGATTGTGATTTTAAGGTTAGAAATAAAATGAAGTTCAGTAAGGAAAGAGGGGATTTGATGCTCTAGTCATACAACTAAAGTTGACAAATAAAGGGCAAAGAAGATATGCAAACCAGGGAAAAGAGGTTTGGCTCAGTGTATAACCCTGGCCACAAATCACCAGGGCTCACCGAACTTAAAAAAACAAAAAGCAAACTTATTACAAGAGCAAATAAAACTATGCTATAGAAGTAAATATTCATAGGATTCTTTTTCTTTTTGGTCCAGCTCTCATCATACAATTTTAAACTTTGCCATGTCAGTGATGTCTAACAAAAGGAATTTTAATTTATTTTTACATATTTATTTTTAAAGTAAGTTTTATGCCCAAAGTGGGGCTTGAACTCAAAATCCTGAACCTATAATCCACCAACTGAGCCAGCCAGGTGCCCTGCAAAAGAGAATTTTAGATAATCCAATTGAAAAGAAAGTTAAGTAGTAATGGATAAGATTAGAGAAAACTAAGGGAATTTAGAAAAACCCTCTACTTCTTTATTTTTAGCCGGAGGTTGGTTGGTTGGTTTGTAAAGATTTTATTTGTTTGGGAGAAAGAGAGAGAGCATGCACACAGTGAGAGCAGGAGCTGAAGGGGGCGGCGGTGGGGGGGGGGGGGGAGGCACGCAGACCTCCCACTAGCAGGGGGCCCAGCCGGGGCTTGGGTCCCAGGACCTGGGATCACGACCTCAGCCCAAGGCAGATGCTTCACGATTGAGCTGCCCAGGGGCCTCTTGTTTGTTTGTTTTTTAGGAGGTTGTTTTTTTTTTTTTTAATTTTTATTCATTTATTTATGATAGTCACAGAGAGAGAGGCAGAGACACAGGCACAAGGAGAAGAAGCAGGCCCCATGCACCGGGAGCCCGACGTGGGATTCAATCCCGGGTCTCCAGGATCGCGCCCTGGGCCAAAGGCAGGCGCTAAACCGCTGTGCCACCCAGGGATCCCAGGAGGTTGTATTTTGAATTGTGATTTTATGCGGTGTCATTCTCATGATACCAGAATCGCTAAGAGTCAAACAATTACAGATGTCCCCTTCCAGTAGTATGGCCTTCCTTCCCTGGTTGTCCCTAAAACTTTGACTTATGGAACGTTTGAAATGGCAAAGGTAAGTCGCTACAGGAAGAGCAGTTTAGATCTAAAGCACAAAACAACTTAAAATGCTAAAAGCCTCAGTGGTCTCTTAAATACCCATGTTTTTAGGTCTGTTTGTATTGAGTAAAGAACAGCAGAAGTGATTCGGTGGCTTAGTTGACAGTGGACGGTGCCGTCCAGGACGGGTGTGCGCAGAGGCCCTGGGTTTCGGGGAGCACCTGCTGAAGCCACGTACTGACGATACTGCTCGTGTTCCGTCCTGTTCTGTAGCATCTGTTCTCCGTTTACCCCGTGTCATTCCACCCCACCCCATTCCACTCCATTCCAGCCTTTAAAATGTGCTTTTTAATGATCTCTCAAGTTGATTTCATAACCTGCTAGAGGGTTGATACTAGCAGTTTGAAAAAAGGAAAACTAGACTATAGGTTCAGAAGTCTCTTTCTACTATGTTAATTTTGAAATGAACTAGAGGTCATAAAATCAGCTGGATTATTAGTTTGGACACCGTTCTTCTTCTTCTTCTTCTTTTTTTTTTTTGGCTATCTCTATACCCAACGTGGGGCTTGAACTCATGACCCCAAGATCAAGAGTCTCATGGTCTTCCAACTGTGCCAGCAAGGCACCAATTCACCATGAAATGTCCTAATTAGTACAGGTGTTAAGTTAGTACCTTTATTACTGATCACAGAAAACTGTACCTAGAAGAGACTTTAAATAGACATTATCTAGCTGTCCTGCCCCTGTCTTTTTTTTTTTTCTTAATAATTATTTATGGAAACTTTCAAGCATTTTCAAAAGTAGGATAGTAGACTGAACCTCATTATTTGTCACCTTTTTCTCACTAGATTATTTTGAGGTATACTCCAGACATATTTTATCTGTAAATACTTTAGTATGTGTCTTTAAAAGATAAGGAATCTTTTTTAAAAAAGCATATCCAAAATATCCTTCCCATGACATAAAAATAAGAGTAATTCCTAAGTCATCGAATATTCTGTCAATATTCACATTTCTCTTTGTTATAATTTTTTAAAAAACTGTTTTGAATTAGGATCCAAAGTCTACGCATTATATATGATTGACACGTCTTTTGAGTTTTTTTTCATCTATAGATTTCCCCTTCTTTGTGTTTGTGTGTGTTTGTTAAAGAAATTAGGTTGTATAGATCGTGGTCATTTAATGTATTTCTCTGTTCTTTATATTCCAGTAAACTGGTAGATTAAGGACTCTTTTTAAAAAAAAAAAAGGTTTGTTTGTTTGTTTGTTTGTTTATTTATTTATTTATTTATTTATTTATGAGAGAGAGAGAGAGAGAGAATGGGTTGGAGGAGGGGAAGAGGGAGAAGTGGCCTCGGGAGCCCAGTGGGCGACTAGAACCCAGACCTGTGGGATCATGACCTGAGCTGAAGGCAGACACTTAAGTGATGGGGCCACCAGGTGCCCTAGATTAAGGACCCTGGATTAAGTTTTGGAATATTTGCAAGAATGCTGCGAATTTCCTATCGTGTGACATCATGCGGCATAATGTTTCATTGTCCTGCCTTTTGGTGATGTTAAGATATACCATCTTGTCACTTCATGTATCCTTATTAAAATTCCCCTTCAGCTTTCTGTTCAATGGATCATCCATTGATAATCTTTGTGTTGATCCATCATTCTGTTAAAAGGTTTCAGAATGCTAATATTGTAACTCTTTTTGCATCATTAGCTGAAAATTTCTGTAAAGAAGAACTTTGCCTAAGTTAACAGTTTGATTCCCTGTATGACTCTTTGCTTATAAGGAAAGGCAGGATAAATGCTTGATTTTTTTCCCTCTTTTATCACCAGGTTTGTAGAATAATAGTTCTTTAGGCTACTCCAAAGGTGACCTGTGAATTTTGGTTATAATTTTTCCTTTGAGTATTATAATGAGCTGATGGATTTAGACAAAGTTGATCTATTTCACGCTACTGGAGTTATTCTATCTGATACTCGAATTGTGCTGTCTTTGGCCCCGGGGAGCGGGGGGGGGGGGGTACTTGCAAACTGGGTCTAGAGACCTTCTGATATGGTGCCAGGAGTCTGAGATCCAGGTTCCTCTGGTATATATTGTGCCTCAGGCCTAGAATATGCTATTTCTCTAAGGACTGGCCAACTTTTTAAGTTCTCAGATAAATGAAGTGACTTGATGGAAAATTTTTGCTGGAAGACTAGTGTTTGGGTCATTGTCCCTTCCACTATCTAGTGCTGCCTCTACGAGACCGAGACATTGCTAGCTGCCTTGCCAGCAGCTGTTCTTTTTTCTTTTCTTTTTTTTCTTTTCTTTTCTTTTCTTTTCTTTTCTTTTCTTTTCTTTTCTTTTCTTTTCTTTTCTTTTCTTTTCTTTTTTTTCTTTTCTTTTCTTATTTTTTCCTTCCTTCCTTCCTTCCTTCCTTCCTTCCTTCCTTCCTTCCTTCCTTCCTTCCTTCCTTCTTTCCTTCCTTCCTTCCTTTTTCTTTCTTTTTTTTTTTCTCGTCCAAGCAGGGGGAGCAGCAGAGGGAGAGGGAGAAGCAGACTCCTCACTGGGCAGGGAGCCTGATGACGTGGGGGCTCATCCCAGGACCCCGGGATCATGACCTGAGCCAAAGGCAGATGCTCAACCAACTGAGTCACCGGGGCGCACCTCTCCTTTTCCTTTTGTAGCTACTTTTCCCACACAGGCATAGGTTGATAGCTCCCTGTCCCAGCTTCCAGTGAGGATTGGGGTTAGCCTCGTGTCCTCAGTTGGACAATGGGATATAAAAGGAAGGATGCTGGAAACTTACCTAGTATTAGTTTGTGATTTTACTTTTAAAAATGGGTGTTTTGCTTTAGAAATATTTTTCAGTGCTATCTTTAATTTTTAGAAAACTGCTCAAGATTGTTCTTCATTTTCCATAATCACAGAGAGTACAAGTGGTCTGGATGATGAAAAACAGTAGATAGTTTATTCTTCATCTTAGTTTCTTTTTGGAGTCTTCTAAATGATGTTAGCAGATACACTGTCTCCCTAATTCTGTGTAGTTCGGGGTGCCATCTCATAATTTAGTAGCTTAGCTTGTACCAGGAAGTAGCTGAAGAGCTTTCATGTATGAACTCACTCAAAAATGGCCCTGTGAGGTAGCTGTTTATTATTATTTATTATTATTAATAATATGTATATATTTATTATTATTATTCTCAAATTATACAGGTGGAAACTGAAGTAAAGAGAGTTCATGTGACTAATCTAAAGTCTCACAGCTAGTAAGTAGGGGGGCCAGAATTCCATCCCACAAACTCTGATCCAGACTATATTAAAACAGATTTCCATTTCTAGAGCACTGGTTTACCAAGAGCAGATGGAGGTGGGCTAGAAATGTCTGCAGACGGTGCTTTCAAATATATATGGTACTTTATTAGCATATTTTGTGGCTTCTGTTTAAAATTAGTAGATTTAGTTTGTTACGATCAAATGTAGGACTGTTTCTTAGATGTCTAAAATTGCAAGCAGCTCGATAGCATATTGATTTGATTTTCCATATTTAAAGAATTGCGTGGGAAATAAAACCCAATGGCATCATATGAGGCAATTCAATCAATGCTCATGATGCAGATGAGAATGCGGCAAAGTTTTTCTTAGTAATAGGATTTATAAAGTTCTGACAAGCTTACCTGTAAACAGGTAGCATATAATAATTTATATTTCAAATACATGTTCTCCGTGAAGATACATCATTTTAACCATATTAATCATCAGGTATATTGTTGATAGTAATGAAGTCCATGCACAAACATACCAGATAATTTTGCCCTAACTCGTAGTGCTGTACTTAGACTTATTACCCGGGTTGCCTTGCTCTAACTTTACCCCTTACCTTCTAAATGTCACAAGTGTATGTTAGTCCTGGAAAGACAGCATGTCTATTTCTACAAACCTTTAGTTTTTAAATTGTAAACATACTTTACTAATTTTTTAAAAGATTTTATTTATTTATTCATGAGAGACACAGAGAGAGAGGCAGAGACACAGGCAGGGGGAGGAGCAGGCTCCATGCAGGGAGCCTGATGGGGGACTCGATCCCGGGATCCCAGGGTTATGACCTGAGCTGAAGGCAGATGCTCAACCCCTGAGCCACCCAGGTGAACCTCTACTAATTTTCTTAGAAGTTAGCATTAAAATACTATTTGTGACATTTATTTAAAATTTGTTTATTCAATATTTTATTCATTTTTTTATTTTTAAAAAATCTTGTTAAAGTCTGTTTACTTATAAGTAATCTCTACACCCAATGTGGGGCTTGAACTCGTGACCTCAGATCAAGAGTCACATTCTTCTCTGACTGAGCCAGTCAGATGCCCTTACTCTTAATATTTTAAAGAACAGTAGGGGTGCCTGACAGGCTGAGTTGCTGGAACAGGTGACTCTTCATCTCAGGGTTTTAAGTTTGAGCCCCACGTTGACTGTAGAGAGTACTTAAAAATAAAATCTTCTTCTTTTTAAATTTTTTTTAAATAATAGAAAAAGGGAAGATTACTGTTTGGTTTTCCAGAACTTCCGCAGAGAAGCAGTTGGGTTCAGTAGGAAATACGCTAGAAGGAGAAAATTAAAAGGTCTAACTGCCAGATCTGACTCTGTGACATTGAACGGTTTTTAAGTTTTTCTGCATTTCTGTTTTTTGATGTAGAATAAGGAGTTCGGTAAGATCAGGATGCTGTGGGTTGAGCTGACTTCCCACAAGGCATTGTGTGTAATGATCACTAGGGTCTCTTAGAGTTGATCCCAAAGATGGAACTGACCTCTAGGATTGAATGTAAATAAGGGGGTTTCTTCTTCTCACCCCTTTTCTAAGGTTATACCTCAGAATATGCAATTATACTTGAATTTTTACTAAGTCTCCGTAAGGCCCTCCATTCTGAACAGTAAGCTATTGTTCAGTAAGGCGCAGCCTGAAAACTGTCAGTGGTGGTTTTGCACGCACAGGGGAGTTGCTGATAGAGTCTGTGAAAAAAGGAGACAACAGCATTTCATACTGATTTGGTAATTATTTCTGGGGGCATAGCTTCATAATTAGAATTGTTGGGTGTTGTGAATGAGTCTTTTGAAGATGACGTTAACAAGTAGGCTCCTAAGCGCTTCTCAACTATTTGTGGTTAAGGACCAGTTTTGTTTTGTTTTAATTTCCTATTTGTTGCCAACTGATATTTTTGTAAAATAGAGTAAAAAAATGAACTATTAGAAAAATGAAAAAAAAAAAAAACCCCACAACATAGAAACCAAAATTCAATAGACAAAATTACTTTGCTTCCTCCTATGGAAGTTTCTAAAACAGTCTCTTGACGCCGACCACAGACCAGACTTGGAGTGGCGTTGCTATCAGTGGTTATGTTGTGGAAGTCACAAATAGACATATACAAGATGGGTGAAAAAAATGATCTTTTCTGGTATCATGAGAATTGTGGCCCCGGGGAGAGGATGGTTGTTAGTGGAGCTCTAGATCATGGGCCACATCTGGCCAACCCTCTGCTTTGTAAAGAGGGTTTATTGGAACACAGCTGCACCTACTTCTCTGTGTTTGTCTACAGCAGACTTGGATAGTTTTGACCAAGACCATGTGATATGCAAAGCCCCAAATATTTACTCTGGGGTCCTTTACAGAAGAGTTTGCTCAGTCCTGCTTTCGATGTGAAAATGACTCTAATGGGTGATTGCTACTTATATAGTGCTTGTTTCCTTTGTTTGTTTGTTTGTTTTTTTGGACTAAATTATCTTTGTTTAAATACATCAGACATATTATTGTTTGACTTTTTCTCTCTAGTCACTGATGTACCCCACATAAATTTGGAGAGAAGTAAAGAAAATGAACGGATCAGTAAAGATCAAATAAAGAAGAGGAAAAAAAAGCAAAAAGGTTATCAACCCAACTATTTCCTATCCATTCCGATCACCAACAAAGAGGTGCTTTGATTTTTTAAATTGGAGTATGGTTGACATGCAATGTCACTTTAGTTTCAACTGCGCAGCATGGGGACGTGACGGTCTGTACAGTGGGCTGCACCCCGTCACAGATGGGATAGCCCCCGTCTGTCAACACCAGGGACTGCGACCCCTACGCTGTGCCTTTCATCCC
Organism: Vulpes lagopus; assembly: GCF_018345385.1. Taxonomy (NCBI): domain Eukaryota; kingdom Metazoa; phylum Chordata; class Mammalia; order Carnivora; family Canidae; genus Vulpes; species Vulpes lagopus. The sequence goes on from NC_054825.1 coordinate 126,675,596, forward strand.
CGTGCCTTGTTCATTCCTTGACTGGAAGCCTGTTCCTCCCCCTCCCCTTCACCATTTTCCCGTCCCCCTCCACACTCCCCTCAGGCCACCCTCACTTCTTTGTATTTATGGGTTTGTTTCTGCTTTTTTGTTTGTTTGTTTATTCATTTGTTTTGTTTTTTTAAAGGTTTTTTTTTTTTAACTGTTTTACTCTGAAGTTTATTTTAAATTTAAATTACACTAAATGCTTTTAAGCCGATTTGCTCTCAGCTCTTCAGTGTCTTTGGTGGCATTTTAGCTGGGTATCTGAGAAATAATCCTGTTTAAACAATAGAATGCATTTAAACAGTAATTTTGAGAAATAGTATTTAAGCAATCCTATTTAAACATTAATTTTGCAAAAGCCTTTTGAAAAGTGTTGCCAGGTGGCATGTCAGGGTCGGTTCTCTGTAAGTGTGTATTTGCCGTAATGGAGGACCCCTTCAGAAGCAGGGAGCAGTGGCCAGGTAGGAAAAGAGGATTCCGAGATCTCTTCTGGAAAGTAAAGTGGGTTTCTTGCTGCTTAGTCCTGTGTATGGTGAGGATGACTGGATGACTGCAACATAGTAGTTTCTTTAAAAATTACTCATTGTTGTACCAACTTAATATTGCATGATAAACTTGGGTAGAAGTCTATTAAAAATCTGAAAAATTAATGGGGTATGAATAATAAGAAACAGGACCAGCCAATTGGCCCAAACTAAGAACCCCTTGTATGTGGCGGAGAGCTGCAGTATCTAATTAAAGCTATCTAATTAAAGGAGCAGGGGGTGGAGAAGGAAGCTGCCCTGGAAGACTGGCTGTTTTCACATCTTGGTGCAGTTCGAGAGGCAGATCTGAGTTTCCGTTTGATTGTGGACCATGATGCCCTTTACTAGTATTAAACAACAAAAACCCCAAGTACATTTGAAGACCCGGTTGGCTTTAGTGAGCAAGTCCTGAATGGGGCAGCCTCTCATCTGGCGAAGGAAGAGGAACGGGCTCCGTCAGGCTGCAGGAGAGGGCAGGGTTTAGTGGTAGAGATGGGGAGGAAAGAAGGAAACTGTGGGCAAAGGATCCATCCTTTTAGGCAAGGTCACCCTCTCAAGGAGAAAGGACAGGTCTGTCAGTAAACTTACTTGTGCCCACCAGGAAACCCCACGCGACAGGTAAGTCCCTGGGGTGGTTAGGGTAGGTGTGACCTCTTGCCTTGCTGACACGAGGCCCTTCGCCCCTGTGGTTCCATTCTGGGCCTCTGGTTTCTTTTTAAGGCACCTTTTGCAGTGGCTCCTTCCCTTATTTAACTAGAATGTTTCTGGGGAATGCTAATGAATTTGGAAAAAATCAAAGCAAATGAAAATTGAAATCAAATAAATATCAAAAGAAAAAAAAATATTCTTGATGCATTCCAGGCAATTTTTGGTCTGTGAGATCACAGTTTAGCTGGGGAGAGAAGATACATAAAAAAAGAAATTTGTATTACCTAGCAATTTTTGTAAAAAATAGAATTTTCTATTTATTTTAAAAATTTTGTAGTTTATTTTTTAAAGTATTTTATTTATTTATTAAAGACAGAGAGAGAGAGAGTTTTTTAAAGTATTTTATTGATTTATTAGAGAAAGAGAGAGAGAGAATGCAGGCATGAGCCCAAGGAGGAGCAGAGGGTGAGGACAAAGCAGACTCCCCTGCTGACCAGGGAGCCTGATCCGGGTCTCGATCCTGGAATCCCAGAGATCGTGATCTGAGCCAAAAGCACTTAACTGACCTTGCCCTGTGATACGAGGTTTTAGAACTTAATGCAGTAAACAATTAATTATGATCTTACTGGTCCGTACCTGTAAAATATTATGTGTTAACATTATGATAGTCCTTCAGAGTGTTTAGGTGACACAAAGTTTAATGTCATCAGCAATGATCTATTATGTTATATGTTATATTAAAATACCTGGGGGATCCCTGGGTGGCTCAGCGGTTTGGTGCCTGCCTTTAGCCCAGGGCGCGATCCTGGAGACCCGGGATCGAGTCCCGCGTCGGGCTCCCTGCATGGAGCCTGCTTCTCCCTCTTCCTGTGTCTCTGCCTCTCTCTCTCTCTCTCATAAATAAATAAATCGTTAAAATAAATAAAATAAAATAAATAAAATAAAATAAAATAAAATTCTTGTGAGTTATTTGGACAGGTTTTCTTTGAAATTTAGGATCGTAGGTACACACGGAAGTCAGAAGACAGCTGGAGGGCAAAGGTGGTCCTGTTTAATGGAGAAGTCAGAAGCTAGGTCCTCAGGACCCAGAGTGTGGAACAGGCAAGGTGACTTCGCAGGGACCCCCAATCTATGATTGGGAGAGACCCCGGGTTCCGTATTTTGGTTTGCTGCAGAGAGCTTGTCCTACTACCTCCCTCAGTGTAGAAGTTGGGGGAGCACTTCTCTAAGTTGCTTTACTGGCCCTCCGTGGGGCCTGCCCCCTTCACACATCCGTCCGGGCCCGCGGGGTGATCTGAGCAGCCTCCCAACCCCCCAGGCCGGCCTGGCCCTCCTCGCCTAGCTCTGGCCTCCTGCCTCTCTGGTGAAGATCACTGGGGTCATGAGGTGTGGAGGGCACGTGGCCCAGGCATTCTTTCCTTGTGCACCTTGTTCGGGATTTGGGCCCCAGCAGTGCCCGGAGGAGGGGAAGAGAGGATGGCCTGCACCCTGGGTCTCACCTTGCAGGCTGCCCTAGCCTGTGAGTCTGCCTTTCCCTCTCTGGGAGGCAGTGTAGACAGCGGGAAGACGGGCCTTGTTTGAAGACATCCGGGTGCAGACCCCTGCGGAGGTCGGGCAGGTGACTTGATTTGTGTCATTTTTACATTTCTTTAGGTGTAAAATGGAGGTGATCATTGTTTTCTGAACCCACATCGGGACCTGCCACCTGCCTGCTTCTGTGTCTTGCTATTCCCCGCTGGACGGAGACAGGCTTTGCCATGTCCCCCGAGGCTCTGCACAGACCCACTTTCTCCGCTTTGGCACCGGTTCCTTGTGCTTGAGCCCCTGTGACCTCGGACCTGCCAGCTTCCTTCTGCCCCCAGAGAAGGCCTCTCCTGTCCGGGAGTTTTGTTTTGGTTTGGTTTTCTCCTCTTGGTTTTGTTAATGACAAAATCTCAGCCTGCCCTCTTTGCTGGTGACCCCCGCCTAGTCGCTGGCCCCTGCGTGACCTGTCATCCCTGCCACCTGAGCACGGTTGTCACCCTCCCCAGCCTCTCCGGCTTGTCCTCTGTACCCAGAGCAGAGCTTGGCAGCAGTGGAGATGCTGCAGGTGCCCACAGGGGCTGCAGGTGCTCGGGCACACCCAGTCACACTAGCAGTGGCGGAGGGTTCAGGAACTCCTGGGTCATGCTAGAGGTCCTGCAGCCATGGGGCGGGGTGGCTTGGCAACTGCAGGGGCCAGGGGCCTGGAGGCCCAGGAGTTGGCCGCTTCCCTCTCCAGGGTGCTGTGTGGGTGACGATGGGCACAGAGGCAGGAGGGGACAGGGTCACGACATACATTTTGCATCTTTTATATGAACGTCTTTTTTGTTTGTTTTAAAGTATCAAATGTTATTTTTCTTTTAAAACTGCTTATGGGCTTTCGTGGGAAGGCCTGGGAAAAGAAGCGGCGTTTATAACGTGTTTCAATGGGAGACTGTGTGCCAAGTTCCAATTAAGTGACCTGCAAACAGGCTTCTGGAAGGGAGCACATTCACAATGAGCTGCTCTACTTTTGGCCTCTACTTGTTGGCATCTAGTTTTTTTTTTTGGCATCTAGTTTTAAAGAAAAAAAGGATTCAGATTTACATGGGTCTTTGATTTTAAAACCCATTCTTAGATGTTTGAAATTCTTCCTTAATGGAAATTCATATATTTTTTTTAGGAATAGAACTGGACAATGAATTAGAATGGCCACATATAAATATCCTAATTTCAAGTATATGAAAGAATCTGTTTCTCCACTACCTGCAATTATACATTAGCTTAAAAATAAGAAGAAAAATATTTAATATAATAAATCTTACATGTTTCTTAAATGGCTAGAATTGTCTAATTGTTAATTCTAGTTGGATTTACTCTTGTTGGTTTTATGTGCTTTCTTATGAGTAGTAATATTATAAGATTGAAATCAGCGCTGAAAAAACGCAAGGGAACAATTAGAAACTGATTGAATTCAGGAATATGTTAATTTTTTACAAGATAATTTTTTACAGTAATGGAAAATATTCTTTGGGGGTTTTAAAAGGCATTTGCAACATTTAATCCCATATTTCATCATTTTGTAACATGAAAATTGCTGATCTTACACAATAATAATTGTATATTTGTGCATTCAGTTCTTTCCTGGGAAGTATAATTGTGAAAGTATTTGATACCATGGTGTGCATGTGAACCACTGGGTAGATGTGGAAAATCCTCCTGTTGGAGATTGATTTTTTACTTTTACTCCAGTTTTGCTCTGTCATCAATCTTTCAAGTCCTTTTCATGGTTGTAGACAAGCAAGAAAAATGAAAGTGCTCAGCATTGAAGAAAAGTTACGGTAGCAAATTGAAGTGAAAATTCTAGTAAATCTTAATGAGGCAGCAAATTTGGGAACAATATAAGTTAACAGCTTCAAAAAATTCCGAAAATAATGTCAAAAGATGGGGGTCAAAGACATTCTCGTCTGTGCTGGCGTGTGGCTTGTCTTCCTTGTGCAGAAGCGCTGTAACTTTAAGGCTTTGCCTTTGCACCCATGAATGCTTTGAGTCAATTAGAAAGCTTAAAAGGTATAAAAGTGAATTTTCTAACTGCATTATTTTTAGGCATGTGGGGCATGGCTTAGTGGTGAGGTTTAACAGGTGGAAGTGTGTGCTTATTCTCTAAACACAAATATTTAGGATTTTTTAAATTTTTATTACTTTTTTAATATTTAGGATTTTAATGATGCCTTATTTTTCAAAGTTTCTGTCAATATTCTATTTAAATATGACTCTCTAAGTATTAGGTTTTCTGAAGAATGTGCCTGTATGGTGCTGTCAGTGGCTGGGGATTGTGGTGACAGATAAGCTTTAAGGGCTTTGTAGACTTTGAAACAGTGGCTGCAACAATTAGTTTCCTTTGGCCTTTACTGACTTTGGTACTTTATACACTGGGTTGCAGAAGAAGACTGAAGTTTTTTTCGTTTTTCTTTTATGTTTTAAGAATGTAATTAGGAATAAAAAAAAAACATTTAAAAAGCTCTTAAGATGATATCAAGCAATACGTAAATTAATCTGGAGCGTCATAGGGAGCACCAAAGCGTGGCTGGAAATACATCACCTGATTGGGGCGCGTCGCTGGCTCAGTCGGAGGAGCATCCAACTCTTAATCTCAGGGTTGTGAGTTGGAGCCCCATGTTGGATATAGAGATTATTTACATAAATAAAACTTTTTTTAAAAAAAGGAAAGAAATCACTTGATTACATTATCTTTAGAATTTTGTAGGTTGAGGTTAATCCTGTATTATAAGTGCTGTGTGACATTAGGGAATTAATCTTCAAAGTATTTTATGGTTTTTAATATTTAACTTATTTAAAATAGTCTGGAACTATTTTACCATATTTAATTTACAAGCTATTGGATGGTCTGGAACGATTTTACCATGCTGGGTATTGCACTAAGATGTTGAATACACAAACAAATGCAGTTTTTTAGTATTATCCTGAATTTATATATAATTAGTATTTGAGCCCAGAATGAAGAATGTTTGTATGAAAATGCAGACAACTTACCTGCTAGGTGCAAATAGCAAGCCCCTGGGCGCCTGGTGGGCACAGGTGGCTGAGCATCCAACCCTTGTCTTTGGCCCAGGTCATGACCTCGGGGTTCTGGCTGGAGCCTGTGATGGAATCCGTGCTCAGTGGGGGGTCTGCTGGGGTGGGGCTCTTCTCTGCCCCCACTCACACACACACTCTCCCTCTCTCAAATAAATAAAACAAACCTTTAAATGAACCAACCAAACAAAAACAAGCAGCAAGTCCCTAGCAATGCTATAATTGTCTCCAAACATTGCTGAACGGTCCCCGGGAGGCAGAACCACAAGGGCAGAGGGCCACGGATTATAATTGGGGCAGTCCCACCCCTCGAATCAGGCGAGTGGTGTAGGGCTTACAGGGCATTTTCACGGAGCTTATGTCCTGGGACCCGTGACACAGCTCTGTGAGTTCGGCCATGCAGATTCCAACATTCCTGTTTTGCAGCTGAAGAAGCCAAGACTCCGTGAGATGAGGTGACTTGTGTGGCCTCACACCTATGGTAGACTCGGGTTAAAATCCAGAATTTCTGAGCCAAGTTCGGCATTCTTAATTAGCATCACTCTGCGTATGCGAGTTCTCGTCCTGTGCTACTCTTCCTGTTCAGCCAAACCAGAGTTACCACTTGTACCCCTGAGATTTGGAGATGTAATTACATTGTTTAGAGGCATGACTTTGTTTTTAAATTGAAGTATGGTTGGCACACAGCGTCCAGTCGTCTCAGGTGAACAGCCTAGGGATTTGGCCATCTACGTTAGGCCATGCTCACCCTGAGCGCAGCCCCCGTGGGTCACCCCCCAGCCCCAGCTCATGCCACCGGCCGTGCTGCCTGCGCTGTGCCTTTCATCCTCGGACTTGCTCAGCCCACCCGCGAGCCCGCGTCTCCCACCCCCCACCTGCTGCCCATCCTACCCTCCTACCTCGCCTCTGGGAGCCGTGAGTGTGAATTCTGTTTCCATAGGTCTGTTTCTGGTTTTTGTTTATTTGTTTTGTGCTTTAGATTCCATATAGAGGTCAACTCTTAGGATATGTATCTTTCTCTGTGTGGCTCAGCATAATACTCTCCAGGTCCGTCCATGTTTTTGCAAATGGCAAGATCTTTGATACCTAATTAACATTCCAATATATAAATATACATAAATATTTATAGTGGAATTATATAGATATGTATAATATCTTCTCTATCAGTGGACACCAGGTGGCTTCCACAATTTGAATATTGTAAATTATGCTGCAATAAACATGGAGGTGCATGTATGTTTTTGAATTATTATTTTCATTTTCTTTGGTTAAATACCTAGTAGTGGAATTACTGGATCACACTGTATTTTTAATTTATTGAGGAACCTCCATGTTGTTTTCCACAGTAGTTGCAACTATGTTCCCACCAACAGTGCATGAGGGATCCTTTTTCTTCACATCCTTGTGAACACTTGTTATTTTCTTTTCTTTTTCTTTTTTTCTTTTTCTTTTTCTTTTTCTTTTTTCTCTTTTCTTTTTTCTCTTTTCTTTTTTTCTTTTCTTTTCTCTTTTCGTTTTTCTTTTCTTTTCTTTTTCTCTTTTCTTTCTTTTCTTTTCTTTTCTTTTCTTTCTTTTCTTTTCTTGTCTTTTTGATTCTAGCCCTTCTGAGAGGTATAAGGCGATATCTCACTGTGGTTTTGATTTGTGTTTCCCTGATGATGAAGACGTTGAGCATCTTTTCATGTATCTGTTGGCCATCTGGATGTCTTCTTTAGAAAAATGTCTCTTCAGGTCCTCTGTCCATGTTTTAATTAGATTATTTGGTTTTTTTTGGTGTTGAGTTGTATATATTCTTTGGTTATTAACAAACAAATGTCATTTGAAAGTATCTTCCCCAGGGACACCTGGGTGGCTCACTCGGCAAAGTGTCTGCCTTCGGCTCAGGTCATGATCCCAGGGCCCTGGGGTTCAGCCCAGCATTAGGATCCCTACTCAGCAAGCAGTCGGCTTCTCCCTTTCTCACTGCTCCTCCCCTCGCTCTTGCTTCCTCACTGGTGTTCACTCTCTGTCTCAAATAAGTAAATAAGGGCAGCCCGGAGGGCTCAGGAGTTTAGCGCCGCCTTTGACCCAGGGCCTGATCTTGGAGACCTGGGATCGAGTCCCATGTTGGGCTCCCTGCATGGAGCCTGCTTTTCCCTCTGCCTGTGTCTGCCTCTCTCTGTGTCTCTTATAAATGAATAAATAAAACCAAAAAAAAAAAAAAAAAAAGTAAATAAAATCTTAAAAAAAATCTGTAGGTTTTCACTTTGTTGATTTCTTTTGCTATACAAAAGCTTTTTATTTTGGTGTGATCCCAATAGTTTGTTTTTGCTTTGTTTTTCTTGCCTTAGGAGTTGTATCTAGAAAAATGTTACCAAGACCAATGTCAAAGAGATGATGGCCTTTGTTTCCCTCTAGGAGATTTATGGTTTCAGGTCTCACATTTAGGTCTTTTAATCCATTTTGAGTTTATTTTTTGTGTATGGTTTGAGGAAGTGGTCCAGTTTTATTCTTCTACATGTTGCTCTCCGGTTTTCTCTACACCATTTGTTGAAGAGACTTTTTCCTGTTGTATTTCTGTCTCCTTCATCATAGATTAATTGAGCATATGAGCGTATTTTTCTTTTTTGGGCTTTCTGTGTTGTCCCATTGATCTCTGTGTCTATTTTTGTGCCAGTGCCAGAAGTCTAACAGCTTTGAGCACCTCTGATGCCCTTGACACTGGGTGAGGCCCTTTCCATATGAACCTTGACCCTCTTGAGTTGCTTTGTTAGGACCATAAGCCAATTTCAATATTTTGCTATACCTGGAAAAAACTCAAAAATTCAAATTTAAAATCATTTGTGAGTAATATAGATTTACTTTAAAGGTCTTTTTGAGAGGGCCAATGTATTCCATCACACAGTATCCAGTAAGACTTCCTAAAAATCTTTGAATTCCTTTTTTCCTTCTTCATTCTTAAGTGTTTCATTCTTAAGCCAGTACCCACATCTCTGCCCCCTTTGTCCCATCTAGAAAACAAGCCAATTCCTTGTATCTGTTGTATTTTTTCTTGTGTGTTGTAATTTATTCTTAAATTTCTTTGTTTTGGTATATGATTTTAAACAGATTTTTTTTTGATCTTCTGTTTTTCAGTTTATTTTCATAGAGTTAATACCGATACCTACCACATAGAGATGTTCAGAGGCTTCAGTGGACTAATATGTGTAAAATGCTCACTTTGGTACTTAGAACCTAGTGATCACACCATATAGGTTAGTTAGTGCTATTGTTCTTTATTATTTTTTGTTTTGTTTTCTTAATTAAACTTTTTTTTGAGAAAAAATAATTTATTTCTGTAAGTAAGGGAGTAGATAATTAAATTATTGGGCATCTATACAATTGGAACCCCGTGCCATTAAAGAAAATGAAGATATTCAATATATTTAATGATTTGGAAAATGTCTAATAAATTTTAGGTGCAAAAGCACATCTCAGCATGATGTGACCTGACCGTTACTGATGTATCCTCAGGCCAGTTCTCTTCTTTATCTTACTTTACTTTAATTCCGGCACAGGGAACACACAGTGTTGTATTGGTTTCAGCTGTACTTTTGCATGTTGTTTCTCTTACTGTTATGAGTAGCCAAGGTGTGGTGGTGGGTTAGAGAAATAAACATGGCCCTGGAGGAGTTGACAGTCGAGTTTTATTGATACAGAGTTAGAGGAGAGGGACTCCCTGCGACCCTCATGTGCGGTCGGGTCAGGAGCACTTGGTTTCTCAGGCTCTGGGATTCGTTGAAGGGACCCCTGGCCTTGGGCCATCGCACATCAGGTGTTGCTACATCACTGCCTCCCAGAAAACCCCCTTTCCTGTGTCGCCATCGCCCAGATGGCAAGGGAAAGAGACCGGCGAGGTGATTGTGGGGACACAGATTTACTGTGAAGCTGCCCGGGAGGCCAGGTCCCCAGGAGGCCAGGTCCCCAGGGAGGCTAGGTCCCTGGGCAGCCAGGTCCCCGGGCAGCCAGGTCTCTGGGAGGCCAGGTCCCCGGGCAGCTAGGTCCCCAGGAGACCAGGTACCTGAGAGGCCAGGTCCCCGGGCAGCCAGGTCCCAGGGAGGCCAGGTCCTGGGGAGGCCAGATCCCAGGAGGCCAGGTCCCCGGGAGGCCAGGTCCCCGAGGGCATCTCGGGGTTTGCCCAGTTCCCTCCTGTGTGTACTGGGAGTGTTGTTGGGAGAAAGCAGCGACTCCAGCATCAGGACAGTCCGTTGTGCTCCGAGCCCCTTTGTCCGATCTCGCAGTGTCATAGTGGCCCCTGCCCCTGTTGTGGCCCCTGCCCTCCCTCTGGTTACTGACTGAGCGCCCGGCCTCCGGGCTCCTGGGCGCTCTCTCCTCTCCGAGGGCGGCTCGCTTTGCCGTCAGCTGTGAGCTCCTCCGCGACTCTCCTTGCCCGGCTGTGCCCCTCCTCACACATCTGAGCAAGTGACAATAGTCACTCCTGTTGAGATTTTTGCTGTCCTAAAAAATCTTAAAGGCCGTGAAGAATGGGTTCTCAGACACATTCACTTGGGGACAAATAAATAATACTTCCAACAGAAATGGAATGTTGTCTGCTGGCTTGACCTTTCTGTGGCAAGAATAAAACTTTTTTTTTTTTTTTATTTTAGGAAAGATCATGATTATCATGAGTCATACTGCATATTCCAAGGACCATTTTTTGAAAAGCTGCGTGGTCACTGAGAGATTGTCAACCAGGGGGTTCAACCCAGTGACTCAGTTTGTAAAATAAGGGTATTAGGCTTGATTTTTTTTTTAAAGATTTATTTATTTATTTGTGTGTGAGAGAGAGAGAGAGAACAGGAGGGGCAAAGGGAGAGGGGAGAATCTCAAGCAGACGCCCTGCTCAGCACAGAGCCCAGGGTGGGGCTCGACCTCATGACTCTGAGATCCCAACCTGAGCTGAAATCAAGCGTCAGGTGTTTGACCGACTGAGCCTCCCAGGCGCCCGTAGGTTTGGTGTTTTTAAGATGGACACGGATTGTACGATTCTTCAAGACTTATATATCCTATTAAGCTTCCAAAATTCATTTTATCCAGGGTATTTGAGAACAAATAGGTAATTAAGCGTTGTTGAGTTGAGGAATCTTGACATCGTTCTAATTTTGGTCGTTGCTTATTTTTCTTCTTGACTGACATGTCGTCTTAGGAAATCTTGCTTACCTAACCTCTGTTCTGTGTGTATATGTGTGTGTGCGATTAGATTACAAGAGGAATTAAGATCCTGCAAAATGCAATACTCCAGCAAGATGAGCGACTAGCCAAAGCCATGACCAGTGACGGCTCCTTTCACGTTACCCTGCTGGTGATGCAGCTATTAAACGAAGATGAAGTCAACCTGTGAGTACTACGTCTTCCTCGAATATCGTTTTCCAGATTATTACTTTGGTATGAGTGAACATAGCAGAACCCAAAGAGGCGCTGAAATTCTGAGGAAACATCCTTTGTTATAATTTATTTCAGTTAATAGTCAATGTGCGGAATTAGCAATGCAAATATTCCTTCTAATCTAGGCTTTTAAACTCTGTTACTGTCGTCAAATAGTGGCCCTGGGTCTGCGGTTGCTGCCCGCGTTGATCGCGGATGCCCTCTGGGGCTGACCACGCAGGTTCGGATTCTTGGTAAAGGTCGGGAGTCACAGCCCAACCACCTCTGAATGGCTGCCTGGTTCAGGGCAAATCATGTGCTTTTTGAGGAAACGGGGACTGTAATAGTTCCAGTGCATGGCGCTGCCGCCAGCCTGCGGTGGGGGGCCTCGGCCTTCCCCTCCCCCGGATGCTCGCGGGCACATGTCATGGCTCCTTCCTGGTGACCCTCCGTGTGGTTCTGGTTCAGCCTGGGTTCTGGGTTCTAGCTCTCTGGAGAAGCAGTCTGACCGCCTTGCAGTCGCTCCCGTTTTCTCCGTCGCATGTCGCTTCCCAAGGGAATGAAAGACATGGCTTGGCTGGGGGTGGCCACCCGTCAGGACCCAGGGTCCTGTCCAACCTGGAGCCGCCACGGGCGGCAAGGACACTCTGGGGGAGCCCTGGCTCAGCGAGGCTGGGAGACCTGGGTCATGGAGATGGGCGAGCCCAGCAGGTGCCTCGGTGGGCACCCTTGTCCCCGGGCCCACCAGGACCCAGACATGGTGCTGCAGGGCCTGTGTCCTGCCGGGTGGCCTCGGAGGCCAGGCGGGCGGGCAGGAAGGGAGCCCGGGGCTTGCTGGCAGGGCCCCTGCTTCAGCAGCACGTGCGGCTCCCAAGGCCAGAGGAGCAAGGGTGTGCGGGGCGCCACCAGGGTACCCCGCAGGTGGTACGTGGCCAGGCCATGTCCCCGAAGTGGGACCCTGAGGATGGGCAGGCCGACCAGAGGGCCTCCTCAATTCTCCTAGGAGAGCGCAGGCCCCGGGAAGGGGAGGGGAGGGGGCTCCCCCCTGGAAGGAAGCTTGTACCCCGGAGACCTTTTTAAACCAGAAAAGGTTGAGCCACCATCATCAGCGGGTTTGGGTCCATCTGTGTCCTTGGAGCTGGGCCTCCGCTCCCCAGGCTGCACCCCCACGGATGTGGCTTCCTTTGTTCTCCTAACAGCGCGGGAGGCTGCAGTGGAGGCTGCAGTGGAGGCTGCAGTGGAGGCCGCAGTGAGGCCCCAGCGAGGAGGCAGGAGCCCTAGGAAGTAGCCAACCCTGGTCAGCAGGGAGGCCGGAGCCAGTCGGTCCCCTTACCACTCGGGGAGGCAGCATGAGGCTGCAAGGCCTAGATGGGGGATGGGGGGGGCAGAGACCCTGCTTGGGTACCATGGCCTCCTGCAGCCCGAGGCCTCCAGTGAGGGGCACGTGGTGGGCAGCAGGGCCAGGTGACGGCAGGTGCCTCCTCCGTCCCAGGCTGGTCCACGTCCTGGTGCAAGCAGGATGCTTTGAGGGAGGTTTGGGGGCCCTCTGGGTTGTCACGGTGAGGCTTGGTGAGGGGAGGGTCGCTGGGCTGCCCGTTGGGGTCCCGTGCCATCCGGCCCCTATCAGGCCCCCATCCAGCCCCCATCTGCCCCCATCCGGCCCTCATCTGGCCCCCATCCGGCCCAGCCATCCAGCCCAGCCATCCAGCCCCCATCCGGCCCCCATCCGGCCCAGCCCGAGCTGGGGCTCCTCGCAGATCCTCACAGTTTCGCGAAGAACCAAATGTCCAGCGAGTCTCCGCGGCGTGAAATGGCGACCTTATGCGACCTCCTGGTACTGGGAATATTGTCCCTCCTCGGAGGTGATGAGCACGTACTGGCAGCTTAGCGATTCTTCTCAACAAAACTGTAATGAAAGCTCTAGGAAACCAACGAGGCCTGTTGTAGGAACCACAGCGACAGCCCCTGGGACTCGCCCGCACAGGGTCCTGAGCCAGGTGCTTGGGGAAAAGGACGAACCAGGAACGGCCCCTACGCTCTGGGTCATGCAGCTGCCGTCACTAGATGCCCGCTGACCTGAAATGGCCATGGCAGAGGACGAGGACAAACCGCCGTGTCCCAAAGGCACGAAGCAGTAATGGCATTTCAAAGGACAAAAGATTTCCTACTAGTTTGGGAAGCCAGGGAAGTGTCTGTGGCAGTGTGTTAGCTTGTATTTTTTATTTTATTTTTTTTAAAAAAAAGGGTTTATTTATTTATCTTGCAGAGAGAGAGGGAGAGAGAGAGAGTGGGAGGGTACAAGTGGAGGGAGACCCCCGGCCCCCCACCCCCCTCAGCAGGGCCCCCAGCAGGCTCCACCCCAGCACCCTGAGGTCACAGCCTGAGCCCAGGGCATGAGCCAGCTGAGTCAGGGACCCAGTCACCCAGGCGTCCGCAGCATGAACCTTCAAAGGAGGAGCAGAATCAAGACGTGTCTTCACTCGGGGAGCTTGATAGTGAGAGAGGAACCGATCTGGTTTCCTGGTAAAACATTATATATATCAAGGATTTTCTGAGTCTCTGATTTTATTTATTTATTTATTTATTTATTTATTTATTTATTTAGTCAGTCAGTCAGTCAGTCTCTGATCTTTTAATTTTACCTTCCATCCTATACCGTATAGTAAGCTGGCTTCTGTATTGTCATTTTCTTGTTCTGTGTTCTTTTCAAAATCTAGTATGGTCATCGAGGTCGACCAGTGGGTTGGGTGTGGGGTGCGCGGAAGCGGTTTCTAGAATCATGAATTTCTTCAGGGCGCCTGGCTGACTCTTGATGTCAGAGTCACAAGTTTAAGCCCCATGGTGGCTACAGTGATTACTTAAAGAGAAAAAAAAAAGATTTTTTTAAAATCATGAATTTCTTCAGACACCACATCAGGTCCTTTGTCCTCAGAACTTGGGAGAAAGGGATAGAAATTTTAAGGCCAAACCCAGCTGCTGAGCTGAAGAATGGCTGCGCTCCCTGCCTTAATTTCAGACGCACCTTTGGGGCTAAAGCCCCGTTTCAGAGCCATTTCCTGGATGCGTACACTTTCTCCTCGGTTTACCATGGAGAAGTCTTTGTATAAACCATTCTTGAGAAGATACGCTATTCCAAAGAATTTGGAAGTCGGTGATACTTACCAATAGACCCCAGGACTCTTCCTCTCTGTGATGGGTGACGTCTCCTTGGGACTTCGTGCTCTATGCACCCAGAAAACTGAAAAAGCTGAAACTGGACTGATGTTGGATTATCTAGATTTTTTTTTAATGAAAAATAGCACGTAGGATTCGCTGTCTATGAAAAGCCCTAGGCTTTTGTGTGGCCTACATTTATTTAATTTATTTATTTATTTACTCATTCATTCATTCATTCATTTATTTTTGTGGCCTCCATCTGAACTGAGTGTCTCGAATTCCCCAATCAGTGAGCGATGGGCCAGAGCGGGTGCCCTCCCCTCACGGCTCTAACCCCCGCAGCCAAGGCCCGTCCCGCGGCCGGCCAGGGACGCACACTGTGTCTTCTGCACGGATGCAGTCAGCGCAGATTGGGTTTAGGACATGGACTGGGAGGCACAATGGCAAATGCTGACCTCTCCGAAGGTGTTTTGAAGTATTATTGTACGTTATGTTATGGCCTTGACGAGAATTGAAACTCGCTGTGAAGTTATGGATGGAATCAGTTACAGACTATATATGAAAACTAATTTAGAAATACGAAAGAGCTAGAAAAGTACCTAAATTTCTTTTCACACATTTGACATCTAATTATTGGTGAACAAATCACACTGATTAGTTGAAAATAAAGATGTTTCCTCTGAAGGGTATTTTAAGGCCGTCTCCATTATGTAAGAATGTACCTTTCTCTTTTTGGAGTCATTGCTGCCATCTAGTGAGATTTTAATTTTTTCTCATAACGCCATACCTACACTAGAATTCTCTTAAAGATGGAAGGAATTTATCCTAATTTTCAAAATATTCCAAATCTGATAATGTTTGATTCATTTATATAGTAAACATTTGTTATTATGAAGAAAAATAAAGTATTTGAAACACAGAATAGTCCTATAATCACATACATTAAACAGAAATAAACTCAGACGGTTGTAGTTGGCAAATAGAAGCTTGTATTTTCGTTTAATCCAGTTACAGTATTATCTTATTATGGAGGCTGTTATGGTTTAAGAGATAATGAATATTAAGTTTTAGCGCTTTGCAGATAGTAATTACTATATTGGTACTTTTCATAAGAATCTAGAACTTTCCATATAATCTAATATAAGCTTTTGTGATATTAATTTTTTTGGAATATATTATCAGTAATTTTTTTTTAGTTGTTTATGCAGCATTTTCTTGATTAAAAACCTCTTGGTGAACTATAAAATAGTATTTTCTTTCATGTCTTTAATGTAAATTACAATTAAGTAAAGATTTAATTTACTTCTTCCATAATTTTTGTGGGAAATTAATGTTTAATTTGAATCACATGGGTTAGATTTTGAACCTTAATTAGAACAAATATCAAAACTTATCTTTCTAAAACTGATTGTTTCTTGTTTGGTTTTATATATTTCATTACTTAAAAATATATCATCTCTTCCCAGTGGTATCGGTGCTCTTTTGGAATTAAAACCATTCATAGAAGAAATCCTCCAAGGAAAAGAGTTGATTTTGCCCTTTCAAGGGGTTGACACTTTTGGAAATCAGGTTGGATTTGTGAAGCTGGCAGAAGGACATCACATAAATCTACTTTTGGAGATAGCAGGTAAAGCAAAACAGCAACAAATCCATGGGAAATCTCCTGGGTTGAAGAAGCAATCTCTTTCCCATCCCCAATTCTCATAATAGACCTTTGACACCTTTTAGCTTTGGAGAGCCATTATAACCTTACGCTAGCAATGAGCTGCTTCGGTATTTGCATGTGTAGGTGAGCAGCCAAATAAAACACCTGAAAGTTATCTTGAGTTTTTTTTTTTTTTTCTTTGAGTATGGTTGACACACAATGCTCCATTAGTTTCAGGTGCACAACATAATGATTTGATAAGTTTATACTATGTTCACCACGAGCGTAGCTACCATCTGACCCAGTACATCCTTCTTACAGCCACAGCCTTTATCCCTTATGCAGTGACTTTTATTCCCATGACTTCTTTTTTTAAAAAATATTGATCCACTGTAGAGAGAGAGAGAGAGTTGGGGGCAGGGGCAGAGGGAGAGGACTCTGCTGAGTGGGGAGCCTGTTGCAGGGCCCAATCTCACGACCCAGATCATGACCTGAGCTGAAACCAAGAATTGGACGCTTCATCGACTGAGCCACCCAGGCGTCCCCTGATTTACTCATTCCATACCTGGAAGCCTGTGTCTCCCACCACTTCACCCACTTTGCCCAACCCCCCACTGCTCTCCCTTCCTGCAGCTGTTGTTTTGGTCTCTATTTAGAGGCCTGATTCTGCTTTTTTGTTTGTTTATGCGTTTGTTTTGTTTTGTTTTTTTCAGATTTCACTTATAACTAGAATCATATGGTATTTATCTTTCTCTGTCTTATTTCACTTAGGATAATATGCTTAGGTCCGTCCATGTTGTCTTGAATGGCATGATCCCACCTTTTCTATGGCTGTGTAATATTCTGGTGTATATATACCACATCTTCCTGTTGATGGACACTTAGGTTGCTTCTGTATTTGGGCTATTGTAAATAATGCTGCAATTAATATGGAGGTGTGTATGTTTTTTTGAATTAATGTCTTTGTTTTTTGGGTAAAGACTCAGGAGTGGAATTATTGGATCATATGGTGTTTCTATTTGTGATTTTTTGAGGAACCTCCATACTGTTTTCTACAGTGACTGTATTATTTTGATTTTTCGACCTGAGGATATGTTGACTCTGGGCAGTCTGGATGGTGATGGGCTGGACTTCAGTATCTGCTAGGACTGTCCTGATCCTAAGTCTGCAGAATTCCAGTGCTTTTCATGACATTTGACATATATTTGGCATTAAGTAAGTATTGACAGTATGGATAAGAATCACTGATTGCCTATTCCGAGACTTATGGGACTTGTCCACCCCGTTCCAGAGAGTCCCCGAGTCCCTGAGTGAGGCAGCATCATTTTCCTCTATGGTACTTTCCCCGCTTTCTGTTTAGGTGCTACTCTGAGCAGGAGGTCCTTTGGTGATGTTAGAAGGTATCACAGGTTACTTCATGTAGCACAATTGAAAGTGTGTAGTGAAGTAGAAGCAGAAAATTACAAAATCTGGATGAACGACTTTTGAGTTGATCTACAGATTGTAGTTTGAGTGTTAATCTACATGCTGTAAAGAATTTTTATTTTCATGTCACATCATCTCGTGTCCTTTCATTTCAGGTTTAGTGATTTTTGGTTTGTAACAGACTCATCATTGGTCCATGCTCATTTAACTTTATCCATCTATCTACCTGTCTATCTGTCATCTATTGGCCATCCATCCATCTATTTTTAAATGGTATCATAATCACCTGGAAATCCACCACCAAATAAAACACACAAAACAAAGTCCACAAAACAAAAGTTGGACACTGGTAATAATTTAACTGTATTATCCTTTTCATTAATCCATTATATGGCCATCCTTCATCATCCTGAAGTCAGTGTTTATTATTTCCTTATATTCTCCCAAAGTGTATGTATTTTTAAGTGGTTTTAACCTTATGTATGATTTTTTTTTGAGACATACTTTTTTTTTTTTTCTACTTAGGGTCATATTGTCTTTATGTTGTTTTATAGTTACCCATTCAGAAGTACATCTCTTGGGGTGCCTGGCTGGCATAGTCTAAAGGGCACGTGACTCTTGATCTCAGGGTCGTGAGTTCAAACCCCACACTGGGCATACAGCTTACTTAAATAAATACATAATTTTAAAAAACAACCCCTCCCCCCCAAAAAAAGGGCATCTCTTTTTGGGTTAAGGGAGACATTGTGAGGATCAAGTTTCATTTTATTGTTGGTTATGTTTTCTTTTGTAGAGCAAAGTACATATAAACAAACATGCAAACAATATTTTTGAGTCAAGAAGGATTTAAAATTATTAGTTGGTCAAGAAAAAGGCAACTCTAACAGTTTTGAGAGCAGAGCATTTGGGATCCAATGCCCACAGATAACAAACTTAATCTGTTCTTCCTAACTGCTCTGGAGAAAATGCTAGGTATAGGTTTTTTTTCTTTTGGAATATAAATATCCCTGATCTCAAGAAACATTTCTAATTAGTCATTCATTCATTGTTCTTTTAAATAATTCAATGGGTGCTTGCAACATTGAGAATTCCATCCATTCTTAGCAAATATTCTCACAAAGGCAGTTTCCAGAATTGATGAAAGATCCATTGTACGCTGAGGAATGTGAGATCTTGCCAGCTTTCGTATGACTATGAGCCCAAGGGTGTTGCTTTGTCATTTTAGGAAAGGCCACTGCCCCTGTAATTCTTTTCTCAATGTGAGAGACTTTTACTTAAACATATATATATACTTTTCTAAAATTTAAACAAAACGTTACAAAAATGGAAAATAGAGGGAGAATAGCATTCTGTCCTCATATAATCACTGCTTGTTATGCTTGCTTTTAATCTCTTGTGTATTTTATACTGTTGCTTTTGATTATACTTTTATGCACTTTTATAAGAAATCAATATTTAAATATGTATATGGAAAATTTTCATTGAAGTTTAGTGAATATATGGATTAATACCCCACATATATAATGTTCAGATACAGTGTTCAATACAGGGAATTTTTGTCAATATTTCACTTTATTGGATTTATTTTGACAAAAATGCCTCAGGATTAGTATTGCTTTAGTCCAACAGTGTCAGTAAATAATGTAATGTTTGTGTCACTTTTTATAAACTACTTATTCAGTGTCAGTAAATAATGTAATATTTATCTTTGTGTTCTTTTTATTTTTTCTTTTTATTTTTTGTGTCCTTTTTATAAACTACTTATTCAAATGATATAGTTCTACATTTAGAATTGACCAGAGCCCTACATTTCTTAAAACTGTAATAAACTATGTTTATGTATATGCCGAAAAAAGAATATTAAAATCTTATTTGTTCAAAATTGTCAAGGTAGAGCTAGTTTGACTTAGTGGAAGAGCAGAATTTTTAAAGAAAATAAATTTAATTATTAAAGTATTAATAAAGAAGTTTAAGTTCATATTATGAAGTAAAATTACCTTGAAAAGTAGTTGAACATTATAACTCATGAATAGTATGATTTACCTAGTTTTTAGAGTTTTAAAACTTGCAAGTTAAAAGAAACAAACTCCAAAAAAATTTTTTTTATTTAAATTAAATTAACATAAAATGATTATCAGTTTCAAAGGTAGAGGTCAGCGATTCCTCAGTCTATATAATACCCACTGCTCATTACATCATGTGCCCTCCTTAATGACCATCCCTCAAACAAGTTTTTAAATTATATAGTTGTTATGAAAAAAGAAGTGAATTTTAGACTCTAATATTTTAACTTATTGCTGAAAATTGCAGGATAAAGAATAATTTAGAATTTTTAATGTAAAATTGAAGACATGTATTCTATATTTTGGACTAATACAGTCTGAATAGATGTGTTTTACCATCAGTACTTGAACTATGCATACAGGTACGTTGCTGCCAAGTGTTATTCCTGGTAGATACCAGTGGGCTGAAGACACTAGGCCCATCTTTGCCCACAGTGTCCACGCAGGGTGTGTGGCCTCAAAGCTCTGTGTGTCTGTCAGCTTCCTAGCCGGACCTTGAGAGATCCTGTTTTTCCAGAATAAAACAGAACCTACTTTCTCCTTTCTTAGCAGTACGCAGGAGCTGATAGAGCTAAGAAGATTTTGAAAATTATGCGTTTATATGGCATTTCTCCACATCCTACAATAATGACATTGCACTGTAATAATGACATTTTTGTGTAGAAATGAATATGTGATCTCATTCCTTTATTTCAGCGAAAATATAATTTTGTTAAGATGTGTATTAGATTGAGAGATTGCTAAAAATTTAGCCTGCTAGAATTACGATAGTTCTTGCAAATCTTTTTCTTTTTTTAATGAGGAAAGTGCCCTTGGCTAGCATGATAGAAGATTCTAAGTGTATTTCTCTCACACAAGGAAAAGTGGAAGGTTTTTAGGATGTCCATTTGAACATTGCACTTTCTCTTACATTGACTGTCATTTCCCCCAAAGATGGGACCATATGTCTGGTTAACATCCATTACCTCACATAGTTACACATTTTTTTCTTGTGATGAGAACTTTTAAGATTTACTCTAGCGGCACTTGGGTGGCTCAGTTGCTTGAATGCCGACTCTTGGTTTTGCCTCTGCTCAGATCCTGATCTCAGGGTGGGAGCCCTGCATCCTACTTGGCCTAAGCTCGAAATCTTGCTGGTTTCTCCCCACCCGCTGCCTCCCCTCAGCCACCTGTGTGTGTGCACGTGCGCGCCCTCTTTTCCTCTCTCACTGTATATTGTCCACTCATTATTTAAGCCTATCTGTAAACTTTTTTTAGGGGAGGGATTTTTTTTTATATTTAAAATTTTAATTTCAGTGCAGTTAAAATAGTATTATTTTAGTTTCAGGTGTACAATATAGTGATTCAGCAGTCCTGTACATCACTCAGTGCTCATTATGATAAGTGCCCTCCTCAGTCCCCATCCCCTAGCTCTCCCCTCCCCTCTTCCCCTCCCCTTTGGGGATCGTCAGTTTGTTGTCTATAGTTAAGGGTCTGTTTCTTGGTTTGTCTCTCTCTTTTTTCTTTGTTCATTTGTTTCTTAAATTCTACATATGAGTGAAGTCATGTGGTATTCGTCTTACTCTGACTTATTTTGCTTATCATTATATTCTTTGGTTCTATCTACTTTGTTGCAAATGGCAAGATTTTATTCTTTTTTATGACTGAATAATATTCTATTGTATGTATATACCATATTTTTTTACCCATTTACCTATATCAATGGACACTTGGGCTGTTTCCATATCTTGGCTATTGTAAATAATGCTGTAATAATCATAGGGGTATATGTATCCTTTTGAATGAGTGTTTTTGCATAAGTGTTTTTGGATAAAGATCAAATAGTGCAATTGCTGGGTCATACGGTAATCCCATTTTTAGCTTTTGAGGACCTTCCACACTGTTTTCCACAGTGGCTGCAGGTGTTTGTATTCCCACCAACAGTGCAAAAGGGGTTGCTTTTCCTAAACATTCTTACCAACGCCTGTTGTTTTTTTGTTGTTGTTGTTTTTGATTTTAACCATTCTGACACGTATGATCACGCTATTTTGATTACTGTAGCTTTGTAGTAAATTTTGAAACAAAAAAGTGTAAGATTTCCAACTTTGTTCTTATTAATAGTTTTTGGCTATTTAGGGTCCTTTGAGATTCCAGTGAATTTTAGGATGACTTTTTTTCTATTTCTGCAAAAAGTGTCACTGTAACTTTGGTAGGAATTGCATTAAATCTGTAGATCACTTTGGGTGTTATTGCCATCTTAGCAGCATTAAGGTTTCCAGTCCATGACCATGAGATGTCCATTTCCCATTTACTTTAGTCTTTAATTTCTTTCTGCAATATGTTGTAGTTGTCAGTCTTTTGCCTCCTTGTTAAAGTTAATTACTAAGTATTTTATTATTTTTGGTACTACTATCAATGGAATTGTTTTCTTAATTTCTTTTTCAGACTGTATTATTGATCTTTTATAAAACTCATTTCATGGGGCACCTGGGTGACTCAGTTGGTTAAATGTCTGCCTTTGGCTCAGGTCACAATCCCGGGGTCCTGGGAGGGAGCCTGAGTCCTGGATAAGCAGGGAGTCTGCTGCTTTCTCCCTCTGCCCCTCCCCCTGCTTGCTCTCTCTCTCTCTCTCAAGTAAATAAATAAATAAAATCTAAAACAAAACAAAACAAAAAAAACCCACAACTTATTTCAGACATTACTTCCAAAATAAAGGCTTTTCTGATTTCTTCAAAATAGAAATGACTATTTTCTCCCCTAATCTCCCCTGTATTCTATAGATGGATATCTATGGTAGAAAATGTAATATTTCATTGTATTTGATTGTTTAGGAATCAGTGTTTCTCAATTAGAGTGGGAGCTCTTTGAGGGAATCTTTCCTCTTTGTGTCCCCAGAGCCTGTTATGTAATAGAGATCCAATAAATATCTTTTAAATTGATATGTAAACAAATGAAAAAATGTATGATGTAAACATAAAAGTGTAGTTGAAAGAACATTTAACTTTACGTAGTCTCTCTTCCCTTGTTTATATTCATGTCTAAATCTTCGTATGACAGTAAAATCCAGGCCTGGTGTCTGGAATCCCTGAAGGAGGGGCACCTGGGCGGCTCAGTCAGTTAGGCATCTGACTTCAGCTCAGGTCATGATCTTGGGGTCTTGGGATCGAGCCCTGCCTGGTGCTCTGTGCTCAGTGGGGAGCCTGCTTCTCCCTCTCCCGCAGCCCCTCCCCTTGCTTGTTCTCTCTCTCTCTCTCTAATAAATAAAGAACACCTTAAAAAAAAAAAATAGAATCCCTGATGGATGATGCACCAGCATTCCCTGACTGTTCACTTGGACTAGCTCATTGTTAAGATAAGTAGAGGGACCTGCGAGACCAAACGTAATGGCCTCATCACTTTCACTGTTGAGGGCAAGTGACGTGTCCAAGAACACAAGTTGAATAATAGGAGAACTAGGCTGGTGTTAGAATGCTCACCTGGAGTCTCTTTCTTCAACTGCAGTGGAATGAATGTGATTCCTCTGGCATCAAGGTGTAATTTTAAAGACTTGCTTTTAAGAATGAAACGTTTTAAAGTTCTATTTGACAGTTTTACAAGTAATCGATTGGAAATACCTGCTTAAAATGATGAGTATAAAAATTTTAAATTGAAGTTCATTTCAACATTATGCCAGCCGTTATGTTGAAGCATAGAGTTCAGGTGATTTACTAAAACATCTAAAAATGGAACAGTTTAAGTAGCGCATGGAAACAAGAATCCTTTAAATAGTAATAACCGTTAAAACAGTTGTATCACTTTTATTTAAAGTTTTAAATGGCTAAAAAGTGATTCTAAAATTCTATTGAGGGATCCCTGGGTGGCGCAGCGGTTTGGCGCCTGCCTTTGGCCCAGGGCGCGATCCTGGAGACCCGGGATCGAATCCCATATCAGGCTCCCGGTGCATGGAGCCTGCTTCTCCCTCCGCCTGTGTCTCTGCCTCTCTCTCTCTCTCTCTGTGACTATCATAAATAAATAAAAAATTAAAAAAAAAATAAATAAAATTCTATTGAGATTTTTCATATTATATGTGACATAGTTTTACTGTAACTTACAAGGGTATATGGAAGTATCTTCCAGATGGGAAGACCTTACCACCTCCTGTTGTGTGGTGTATCGTCTCATCACAGATTGGTCTTCTTAAAACTAAAATCCAACTTATTATTTCTGGTGTATCTGAAATAGAATATTTAAATTTAAGAATATATTAGAAAAAAAGAATATATTAGGACTACCTAATTTACATTTCATCTTCTAGGCTATTTTTATTAATAATCTCATTTATACACCTCAATAAAAAAAATTAACCTTTGTGATTATTCTCATATTATATATCATGGTATCATATAAATATCCCTCACCGTGTTAGAAACAGGGAAAAATAGCAAAAAAAAAAAAAAGGAAAATTTATAAGAAAGTGTATATAATTTAAAAGTGTATATAATTAAGATTTTATTAAAATTGATCTGTTGCGGTTTATTTTCAGAGAACTTTTAGCAATTTCTTTACATTTTACATATAAATTTATTGTTGCTACATACTTTTTTATTTAAAGATTTTATTTATTTATTCATGAGAGACACAGAGAGAGAGAGGCAGAGACACAGGCAGAGGGAGAAGCAGGCTCCCTGCAGGGAGGCAGATGCGGAACTCGATCCCAGGACCCTGAGGTCATGACCTGGGCCGAAGGCAGAAGCTCAACTGCTGAGCCACTCAGGCGTCCCATTGCTACATACTTAAGAGTTCACTTGAAGAAAATCTCCTATGTAAAAATACGTATATTTAGAATTTAAAAAAACAGGAAAAACTTCCTGGTACTTAGCATACTCCATAAATGTCTGCTGGATAAAACAAACAAACTCGCCCAAACAGATAAAACTGTACTGTATTTGTTAGGATTACAAAATATTGTTTCTTTATTAAATTATTCATCTCAAAAAGATTATTCATCTCAGTATTCTTTTATACAGCCAAGTCTCTTAGTGTTTAAAATACATTTTAAGAAATGATTCTTCAGACGTTTTACATCTTTAGCAATGAGGTAAATTATACTATTTAGGAAGTGTTCCTTGCTGACTTTTGAAGGGTATCTGATATATTTGCTGTGTGATTTTCTACTTAGTGCTTGGAGGAATGTCTGTGGTACTAGGAGGAATTGAACAATCTCTTAAATTATTCATAAGCTTCTCCTCCAGAACATGAGTTAATGTGGATGAAAAATGACATGTGGTTTTCACACTCTTCTTTCAAAAACTCTTCTAATCTCGAGAATGATATTTCCCTAACCCTGTAGTCTGGCTAAGCAATAGATAATATTGCTAATAGGGGGAGGGGGGGGAACAACAACACTAAGAAATACTTTTCCAAAAGAAGGCAACACTTTCTTTTTTCCCTATTTCTTTCTCCCTAGAGAATGTACTGTACTGGAAAACCACATTAATAACAAATTATCTGTGCTTTGTGACAAGTATTATTTAAAGCAGTATTATGGATGGCTCTCCATTATCAAAGATTTCAGACCCAGTGAGTAATGAGAACTGCTGGGTCAAAATTTAAAGTAAGTGAAACCAGTAAATAGAAAAATATTGTATCTTTACAATCAATTGATAATGAGATTATTATATGAAAAAAAATAAAATGTGAAAACTACTCTAGGTAGTAATGAACGATACAAATACCTACCATTTTAATTTCTCTTAACAAAACCTCTTTCCTTGTATCTTTTATAGTTTTTGATAATTCTGAACATTGTTGAGTCCTCTTTATTGGGCCCAGCTCTGTCCCTAAGACTTAGCGAAAGCAGGGCCATGTCCGCTGTCGTAAGCAGACGGTGCCTGGCACACCTGAGAAGTGATCAGTAAATAAAAGAAGAAACGGATTTTTGCTTTCACACCTTCATGCCATTTCTGTTTTCTGGGTTGATATGAACATGTTGCCGAGTCGCTATCAGCAACTCTTGTATATGATAATCCTTCAAAAACTTGAAGACTTAGAAAGTATGCCCTGATCCCTTCAGTCAGATCCTAGAAACTTAGTTCATTAGTCCCCCATGGCATATGTCAAGCCATCAGACATTGCCAGTATTTGACTATTTTTGATCCATAAAAATGACAGTTTTGCATGATTCAGCCTAATATTTTAACTCTGTAGGTCTGTTGAAAAACGGTTGAGGATATGCCACAACAGAGAGGGCCAAAGCTGTTAGGACAGGCTAGTTGAGGAAAGACATACCTGCTTATGATTCATTATGTGAACCAACGCTGATGAGTTAATTATAATAGTAGTTGTGATAAATGCACTCTTATTATGTTAGCACATGCGTACGCCGGACTGTTGTCTTTCCCTTTGTAGCTGCCCAGCATCTGAACTCTTCCCCACTCTCTCCCATGTCACATTCCTTCTTCCGCAGTTGGCTTTGGTGCTGGAAACGCAATCTTGCTTTGGTCTTGGCTTTGAATCAGGAGCCAGCAACTTGAACAAAAAAGGACAGTGCAGAGTCTATTCTGGGGCAATGGGTTGTGTCCTCGGTGGTGGCTACCCCCAGCGTAAGGCAGGTGGCAGCAGGTCTGGCCCTGTGGGGTGGAGTGTCAGCGGACCCGGTCTCCACCATCACTTTGGACATCTTCTTGGCTTCATAGCCTCCCAGCCTAGTCTAATCCTCCCACTGTTTGGTTTTTTTTTGTTTTTTTGGTTTTTTTTTAAGATTTATTTATTTTAGAGAGAGCAGGAGTGGGAGAGGCAGAGGGAGAGGAAAAATCTCAAGGTGACTCCACGCTGAGCATGCATGCAGGGCTCCAGCCCATGACCCTGAGATTAGGACCTGAGCCGACACCAAGTCAGATGCTCAACTGGCTGCCACCCAGGCATCCTCCTGGTGTTTTCTGGAAAGATTAGATAGTCTCCCACTAGGTTTGTGATTTTTAATTGTCAGAAAAATTAGAGCATATTTCCCATTGCTAAGAAGTAAATGAATCTAAAAGGAACAATTTTTCTCAACACGTTTGGATTGGATGTGGTTTTATTTGAGTTTCAAAGACATTTTTTTTGCCTTATAACTCACCCGTTCGTTTTTTTTAATGGACATTATTGGCAGGATTATTGTTACTAAAGGGACCGTCTCTGTGTGTTTTCTGAGGCTTGATTTTTTAAACTTTTTTCAGGTAAATGTTGGAATCCTTTTAGAAAATGAAAGGCTACCTAGAAGCTCAAATGCGTAAAACCGGGGAGCTGCTCTGACTGGACACTACGTCCAGCGTGTGTGGACATAGTGGACCGGGACACATGCCCTGCCTTCCTCTTCCTCAGTCACTTGCTGGGGCAGCTTCCCTGCCCGTCGCTGAGCCCGCTAGAAGCTGAGGTTTTAGCCAGCTTCAAACATGACCAGAGTAGACACGACAGCATCTGGATTCCAGTTCCTTCTTTCCTCCTGACGAGGAGTGTGACTTGGAGCGTTGACCTTCTTATGTTTCCGTTTTTTTTTTATCTTTAAAATTAACTTAGGAATTAGCCCTGCTTGATTTTGTGGTAGAGAGAACAGATGCGAAGTTGTTTACCAAAGATCTTTGAAAAGTATGATTTTTTTCATATATATAGCCAAAAATTCTTTTCGTGCATTCCAGTGTGATGCTTGTGCCCTTGTAATAATGTTGTATGGCTCATGCATAGTCAGTTGTTGTGCTTACTTAATTTTTTCCACCTTTATTATTCAGAAGTAATAAACACTCATTATAACCTCTCAAACAATGTACGGGTGTGTAAAGAAAATGCTACTAGTCTCATCTATCTCTATTCAATGTCAACCCTCATCCTAAGGTATTTTGTTCCATTTTTTATGCTAATAGAACATAAATACAGAGAATTTACCTTCTTTAAATAAACCGTGGAATCCTATTATTATTATATTAACCATGCAACTTGCCTTTTTTTGCTTAATAGATCATGGGCATCTTTTCAGGACATTATGTGTAGCTCTGATTTGCTTTTTCTTGTGATAGTGCTTAGTATGCCATATGGTAATTCAGCAACCATTTCTTTATTGATGAGGTTATTTCTACTTTGTTTGAATTTGAACATTGCTAAATATCTTCTATATAGAATTTTATGTGCTGATAATTTTATTTTGTGTATTTGCCTAGAATTGAATTTGTTGGTTCAAATACTTGTGCAGTTTAAATTTTAAAGATTATTACCTAGATTATTTTCCGTCGTGGTTGTGGCAACTCTCATTCCCCAACAGGCATTATTTCTTCAAGTATTTTTCTCTGTCTCCTCTTACCTCTCTTTTAGGGACTTCACTTGTATATAAGATGACTTGCTGTTACCCCACACTTAACGATCTTTCTTTCTTTCTTTCTTTCTTTCTTTCTTTCTTTCTTTCTTTCTTTCTTCTTTCTTTCTTTCTTTCCTCTGTGTTTTATTTTGGGTGGCTTCTATTGCGGTCTTCAAGTTCATTAATTTATTATTCTATAATGTCTAAGCTGTTGTTAATTCCATACAGTTTATTTTTGTCTAGACATTGCAGTTTTCATCTCTATAAATTTGACTTGGGTCTTTTTTTTTATCTTGCATGTCTCTATTAACGTTTTGAGCATAAAGCATGCCATCATAGTCACTATTTTGATTCTCTCATCTTCTAATTCTAGTATTTGTGTCAGTTCTGGGTCCCTTTGATGAATTGATTTATCTCTTTTTTGTGGATTACATTTTCCTTTTTGTTTGCATACCTGAACATTTTTTTTATTAGATGCCAGGTGTTTTGAAGTCTATACCTTGTTGGGTCTGGATAGTTTTTTATTCCTATAAATACTCTTGGGCTTTGTTCTGGGACACAAGTTACTTGGAAACAGTTTTTTCCTTTTGGATCTTGCTTCTAAGATTTTTTAGATGGGACTAGAACAGCACCAGTTCAAAGCTAATTTTTCCCCACCGCTGAGGTAAGACCTTTTGCTACCCAGTTTTCCACAAATCTCGAGGTTTTTTTCAGTCTGGCTCATGGGACCAGACAATTCTCCTGCCCCTGTATGAGCACCGGGCCCTGTTCCCTCTAACACTTTTGAATGTGTTCCTCCATTCTCGGGTAGTTTGCTAACATACATTTGCTGGTCTATACTCAGCTGAATACTTTAGGACAACCCTTTGCAGATCTGTGGGTTTTTCTCTGTGTGTATTTCACTTTTCCAGGACTCTTTCCTGTGAACTATAGATGCTTTCACCTCTCCTTTCAGCTCCACCTGGGTTTTTCCTCTTTGCACAGGGGCTTAGACTCTCAGCGATGAAAGCGGGGCAGTCGTAGGGCTCAATTTGTTGATTTCTCATCTCTAAGGGATCACTGACATTCATTGCCTGATAAGTAGAGTATCTTACAAACCATCATTTTATATACTTTGCCCTTTTATTGTTTCAGAAGGGAGGGTAAACCTGATTGTGTTATGCCATCTTGGTCAGAAGTAGTTGTTTTAGGTATTATGAATTACAGATAAACTAGTCCTTTTTTTATGAATATGGGCAGCACTAGGATATTCAGTGAAAATCAGCATCGTAACAAATGGTTATTTCCTTTATTAAATGTTTCCTTTTCAAATTGTTGCTTTTGTGGGCTTAGAGTTCGAAATCTCTGCAGATTTAATAACACGTTTGTTGCCACACACTGTAGTTTTTTTCCTCTCTTAGAAAATAATATCCCATACAGGCACATAAAGTAATCTTCATTATAAAGTAATTTATTTTTTGAATTGCTATTTTTATAATAAAAGATAGCCATGTATTACAGTAGCATTTTTGTATTTTTATTTTCTTTAGAGGCTGCAAAAAGGACATTTCAAGAAAAGGGCTTCATGGCAGGAGAAAACAGGAGTTTTAAGCCTCATTTGACTTTTATGAAATTATCCAGGACGCCATGGCTCCGGAGGAAGGTGAGTGAACATTTTTACCGTAAGCCTTCTGTTCCTTGCTACACCGGCCGTAATACGTGTGCCTGGGGCATGAATGGCACTTGCAGTGGGTCTTGACACCCTGCTGGTCCTGGGATTCCAAGTCCACTCCCAGGGATGCTGAGTTGGCTCATGGGACTTCATGCAGGCTGCTGCACCTGTGCCCTCCTTGGCCGCTGTGGCTCTTACCCTGCATGATCTGCCAACATTTAGCTGCATGCTCTGACCAACATTTCCTGCTGCTGCATCGGCTTCATCCCTTGAAGAGCATCGAGGCAGGGCCAGGGTCCTGTTTTATTGCTTTCTTTGCTTGTGGTATTGCAGCCAGCTTGTCCTCCATGCGTCCTCCTCGGGCCTGCAAAGCCTGATGCTGCTCACTGGAGCTGGGGTCTTCAGTGGGACAAGCTTCTTTTTTTTTTTTTTTTTAATTTTTTTAAGGATTGTTTATTTATTTATTCATGAGAGACACAGAGAGAGAAAGAGGCAGAGACACAGGCAGAGGGAGAAGCAGTCTCCATGCAGGGAGCCTGACGTGGGACTCGATCCCGGGTCTCCAGGATCACGCCCTGGGCCGAAGGCAGGTGCTAAACCACTGGGCCACTGGGGCTGCCCCAGTGGGACAAGCTTCTTAACCCCCCCCCCCCCCTTTATGCAGCTCTTTCAAGATTTCCAGAAGATGACCTTGTGCTTTCAGGAGTTGTCTTCACCAAGGGCTTGGAACAGGTGCACTGTGGGACTGGGCAAGAGGGTAACCAAGGAGCCCCCATCCCCTTGTTACTTGAAAGTACTTCTCCCCGAGGATGGGCGGAAGTGACACAAACCGAGGGACATGTCTCTTGGCTTCTCACATCTCAGGGTGACTTTCTGCCTTTCCAGGCCACCAACTTTTGGTTTTCTTCTGGATTCATGAGCTTTTCTCCCGGAATCCTAAGGGCACCCTTCATTGTTTTCCCCATTTCAGCCTAGGGAGCCTCTCATGCAAGTGTAGCCATCTGCTGATCTACTCTAATATACCCGAGTTTTGGAGATGGGCATGCAGATTTGTATTTGTTCCTGTTCTCCATGACCCCTTGCTGCAGTTAAGACTGACTTGCAGCTCTGTAAATGAAGGTCGTGTTTATTAGTAAGTAGATCTCTTTCCTACATTTGGCACAGGTTGTACTTAATGTCTCTTGGCACAGAAGTGTTTTTGATCTTTTGAAAGCACGTGTTTGGATGATTGGCCATCCCATGGTCATGAGTTTTCCAAACTATTGTGAATACCTTTTCAAAAAGATATCTTGGCATTTTTTTTCTTTTGATAACTATGCCCTACATTCAATAATAACTGAATCAGGTGCCATTCCTGAATAATTAGGGAAAAATAATTTGATAAATAATAGGTTTTGGGGGCACCTAGCTGGCTCAGTTAGTAAGTGTCTGATTTCGGCTTAGGTCATGATCTCAGGGTCCTGGGATCCAGCCCCCTGTGAGGCTCTGTACTCACTGGGGAGTCTGCTTCTCCCTCTCTCCTTCTGCCCCTGCTCCTCCCCAGCTCATGTTCTCTCTCTCTCAAATAAATAAATAAATAAATAAAATCTTTTAAAAAATACGTTTTGAAATTTGGAATAACAACTGACAAAACTTGCAGACTGACGGTTTACTTTTTTACTCGTTATGTTTCTTGTTTTGCTTCCAAATGGGTTGTCCTCCTCCCAGTGATTTCAAACTTAGTCACAGAATGAAAAATCTGTTGAAGGTAATACCCACATTTCAGAGTGTTTTTTTTGTCTGTGCAGTATTAAATTTTACATGAGAGCACACAAGGACATTTATCAAGAGTGTTTAAACTACTCCAGAATCTCAATTTCAACATTTCAGACTAAATTTAAATGATTCCTTGGCAGTTAATTTCCCAGAATCTGCCCCCTTATTTTTTAGAGAAGGGTTATGAAACTTAAATGTTAAGCAGCTGAAATGAGATCCCATCCTTCCAGTCCCGGAGCCCTGTGTAGAATCCATCTTCTCCCTTTTCCAGGCTCAGATTCATCTCTCCCACTGGCCACGTCCAGTTCATCCAAGTTAATTTCTGTCTTCACATGAGGAGCTCCCTGGTCCAAACTGTATTAATTCAATAAATACTTACTGCGTGCTTAATACATGCCGGACACCGGATGCGGGGCCCAGAGTTATGATCAAAATAGAAACAGGCCCTGCTGAATCGTGTATAAAATCTAAATCAGATTGTATTTTGTTTAGATTCGGAAGTGTCATCTTTAGAAAATGAAGTATGACCTCACTGCCTTTCAGAAAACCAAATGAGAATTTTTTTCTTTTAAATAATGGAATGATTCTGTTCCTATGTACTACTGGGATGTCCAGTGTTTCTGAATGCTTAAGAAAATGCATTTTAAACTTTGGGATTCATGTGTCAGCACAGAAGCTGCAGATTTCCACCTTCTAGCTTCAGATCTGGAGCTGTACCTCAAGATTGTGACTTTTTTTTTTTTTTTTTAAGATTGTGACTTTTGATGTTCAGTCGTGCCATAGGTGACTCTGGGCCAGATTCTCTGTAGTCTACTCAGAAACCTGCAGGTTTAAATAAATAACCAACATTTTATTTATGCTGCAAATCATTTGTCCCACTGTAAAAGTTAAAGCCAGTATGAAAAGGTAGCATGCATAAACGTGCATTTTTATTATGCTTTGTGGTTTGGAATACAGATTATTTGAAAATTCTTCAGTCTCCTTGACCTTTTACCTCTCCTACTGTCCTACTTTCTCAGCACTAATTCTCTACTGGGTTTTTATTCAGGTTCACTCATTTGTAAGGGAGTGGGCTGATACGCTCAGTAGTGGAATGTATTACTAATATTCAGTGTTGTTTAGATTGATAAGGTAGTAAAAGGAGAGGGGGGAAGTAGAAAATAGATTCTTAACACTTGTGTTAAAATTTCCTCTTATTTCAAATACTTTCTTTTATTTTAAAAGTGACTTTGATTATGAAAGTGTTAGGTGAATATTTGCTCATTATAAGCAGTCCAAATAGATGCAAACCTATAGAGTGAAATATACAAGTTTTCCTTTACCACCACTCTACTGCCCCCTTCCCAATATAATTTTTCTCTCTGTAGGTTATGGCTGGTATATCCTCCTCACTTTTTCCTATACACTGCAAATACGTATAGGCGCAAATACCTGCATATAGCTTCTTTAAAGCAGAAATAAATATATATTATTTTGATTTGTCATAATTTATTCTCTTGATGAATAATTATATTAATTATTTCTTTGCTAGGACAAACATTGCTGCAGTGAGGATCCCTGTTCATTTTCCTTTAGGTAGACATGCCAGTTTCAAAGAACTAATTTTTTGAAGTAGAATGTCAAGATCAAAGGATATTGTACATTTTAACTTTTGAAAAACACCATAAATTGCCTTTGAAAACAATGGCCCCAATTTATACTTTCAAGCACATTGTATTAAAGGAGCGTTTGTTAGGATAAGCTTGAGGTAGAAGGACCATCAAAGATTATGAATGGTGGCTTGGTATGGCCCTTTGAGTTGTGAATTAAGCAATTCCCATAAAAAGTTAAAATATTCATATTCTTTAAGTAAGAAGTTTATGCTGCTGAGGATTATCCTAAACAAATAATTTTTTTATTGAGATAAAATTGACGTATAACATTGCATATGTTTCAGGTACACAATATAATTTAATGTATGAATATATTGCAAAATGATTGCATAATAAGGTTAGTTAACACATCCATCACCTCATAAAGTTACCTTTTGTTGTTGTGAAAACTTTAAGACTGTTAGTAATTTTCAAATATATAGTACATATTTTTTATGATATAGTATTTTTAACTATTATCACTATGTTGTACATTATATCCCCAGGACTTATTTGTTTTATAACTAAGAAATAATTTTAAAGAAGAAATTCTTTATGTATAAAGAAGTTTACTGAAGCACCATCTATAATAGAGGAAAAATTAGAAATAACTTCCTTTACAGTGAGGGAATTTTCTTTTTTTTTAATTTTTTTAAATTTATTTATTTATGATAGACAGAGAGAGAGGCAGAAGCACAGGAGGAGGGAGAAGCACGCTCCATGCCAGGAGCCTGACGCGGGACTCGATCCCGGGACTCCAGGATCACGCCCTGGGCCAATGGCAGGCGCTAAACTGCTGAGCCACCCAGGGATCCTGGAATTTTCAAGTCAATTACAATAAACCATAAATGATTTAAGAGGCTATACTTATACAAGCTGTGTAATAGTATTAAGAGGATAAATAAAATATAAATCATAATTAAAGTTGTATAAGATAGTTTCCTTGGGTTTTCTCAACACAGCTTGATGTGCTTTCTTGTATTTTGGAGGTAAAACGTGGATTCCCACAATTGCTCTTTTAGTCCTTAATTGTTTTGGTAGATCAGTATTTACAGCTGACCTTAATGTCATCTGGAATATAGTAAATTCCCCTTGACACACCCAAAATTTCTCTCTCGGTTGGTTGGGGGTTTGTTTGCTTAGGTTCTGAGGAAGAGTGGAGCCTTACGGGGTTGATCATAGAAATGGTGATGGGCAAGTTAGATGTCTCATGACAATCAAGGGTCAAGGGAAGTCACTAGATGCAGAAAACTTGAAGGTTTTCCATTATCTTGAGGAATGTTCTTTGAGTTTCTAGTATGGATGTGTGGTGCATAATGAAAGTATCTAGAAAAGAGCTAACGACATCTCCCACTAAGATGCTCTGTTTTGAAGGTCGATATACTCTTTCTATTCCAGTTTGACCTCTTAGAAGGTCAACTGGAAATAATTTTTTGTAGTGAGTAGATAGATACTCCTAAGATAGTGGTGGTGCTCTTGTCAGGGTAGACATGATCATTATTGGTAAAAGGAGTGTTCTGGGTACAGGAATGCTCTGGAGCATTATAGGCAAATTCTGAGATAAGATAGTCCATTCATTATTATCTACAGGAGGTGTAACCAGTTATTCTGTAATATTACCTTAGTTTTTTTGTTTTGTTTTGTTTTGTTTTTACCACATCCCGGGTCATTTCTTATGTTCTAAAAAAAGCTGTTATCCATGCCATCTTAAAAAAAAAAAAGATTAAAAAAAAAAAAGATTATGGAGCCATAATTGGTCTGTTCATGAAGGTAAAACATCTCCTTGACATGAAAGATGTAGATGGAGGTCTGCTGCGGGGGATAAATGTTTGCCACTGGACTGATCTGAAAGATCTAGTGTGAAGATTTCCCAGTGGTATTCAGTGTTGGCTGCTAGAAGTCCCTTGGCTTCTGGGATGCCATCCTTTGGTAGGCTCGTATTAGGTAATACCATTTAGTAGAATTAACCAAAAGTCCAGTGGGATAACCAAAAGTTATAGACTGTGATCAGAATTTTGAAAATACAGGAGTGCCTGGGTGGCTCAGTTGGCTAAGCGTCTGCCTTTGGCTCAGGTCATGATCTCAGGGTCCTGGGGTCGAGCCCGGTATTGGGCTCCCTGCTCAGTGGAGAGCCTGCATCTCCCTTTCTCCCTCTGCCCCTCCTCCCTGCTCATGCTCCCTCTCTCATATAAATAAATAAAACCTTAAAAAAAAAGAATTTTGAAAATACAGAAACTCTTCTTCACATTTCCTGATAGGGATCTTCCTCTGCTACAGCCTGGTATTCTGGTTCCCAAGGTCAGAACTGAGTTCTCTAATTCAGATTCTGAGACACTTAAGATTTTTCTTGGCATTATATATTTTTCTAACACTAGGAGGCATTTAGTTAATGTGTTTTGCATAGTTTTAGTTTCATGAAATTCTAGGAGGGTATATTGCATAAGAGAATATTAAAAGTAGTCATTGTATTTTATTTTTTATTTTTTATTTTTTTTTAGTCATTGTATTTTAAAGCTAGTTCAATTATCACTGTGCTTTCAGAGTTGTAGTTTCTTTCATTAAGTGAATGGAGCCTCAAAAAAATCTTATTAAATCACCATATGTCTGAAATAGTCACTAAAATTCAATTTCTTTGTGTAATTTTCTTGGAACATATTTGTTTATTTGACCTTCTTTTGGAAGTCTTTTCCTCATCGAGTGACCTTGTGATTTAACCATTGCAGAAACTGGTTGGTTAGAAGTGTGTGCTAACACTTGGTGGCAGAAGAAGACCAGTTTCAAATCAAACAAGTATCTACATGCAGGTCTAGATTCCTTAAGAAATAAATGTGATCTTTTCATGGATAAATCAGTTGTTTTTAAGCACTAATTATTTTCTGGCCTTTTTAGATACCTTTGCTGATCTGTGACTCTTTCAAACTAGTAATGTAGCACTAAACTGTCCAAGCTAGTTTATAACTGGCGCTTCCTTGTCTCAGCCTTTTACAGAGTTAGAGAAATTTATTTATTTTTTTTTTTAAATTTTTTTTAAATTTTTATTTATTTATGATAGTCACAGAGAGAGAGAGAGAGAGAGGCAGAGACATAGGCAGAGGGAGAAGCAGGCTCCATGCACCGGGAGCCTGATGTGGGATTCGATCCCAGGTCTCCAGGATCGCGCCCTGGGCCAAAGGCAAGCGCCAAACCACTGCGCCACCCAGGGATCCCCGAGTTAGAGAAATTTAGAATGAAAGACCTGATCTCCCCTGAAATTGTTAGCTGCTTCTGCCACTTAGATTGGTTTGTTGTGAGTGCAGGGTTTGACATGCGCAAAGCCCAGGTGGAGGGGTGGTTATCAGACCCCAGGATGGTGAGGCTGAGGGGGAGCAGGGAAGAGGGTAAGGCAGTGATCGGTAGAAATGGCAACGGGACGTGGAAGAGGAGAGCGTGTGGGCGAAGGCTGTGTTCTGACAGTACAGTTGAGGGGGAAACCCAGTCCCTAAATTGTTCGGTAAGTCAATTTACAGAACCAAGATTTTAATACAAAATTTCTATGCTAGATTGCCCGAATCCCAAGCTTCTCCTTCATCCTTCCCTTGCCAAAAGCCCCTGCTGCTGTCTTTTCTCACCTGCTGCCATTATTTACTCTTCTGTATCTAGCAAGTAGCACATTTCCTCAGGATTTTGATAAGTGGCCTGGTATAATTTAGCTGCCACTCACTCTTCTGGGCCTGCGTGATAATGTGCCTTTATAAGCCATTTCAACACTCAGGAGTAATAGTTTAGTTTAGGAGCAGAAGACTATACTTTTCAAGGAGTTTCTGTAATAAATTTGAAGGAGCATGAGTTTTCTTGTTTTAGCTTTGTTGTTTAGCTTTGGACAAATCTTATAACCTCTCTTGACCTTTGCTAACTCCTAAAGAAGGAGCTTAGTCTTAATGACTCCTGACTTCTGTGCTATTCTGAAATGTCTATAAGGTAAGCATTTTGACCCAATTGGCAAATTTGGCTTCACATAGATGTTTGTTTTTTTAAACTTCAGATAGGTTTTCTTGTATGCAGAAAGGAGAGGGGTCTTTAAGTATAGAAAGATGGTGGTAATATAGATTTGGACTTTTCCTTTCTCCTTCTGGAAACCACACGGAGCAATAAAGACAATGGGGAAAACATCACAAGCTGCATCTTCCGTGAAAGTAGGAGATCGAGAAATCTGTAAAAAGCAAATGACGTGCAAGTATGGCCAGAAGCAACTGGGACCAGCAGGACTTTGATGAGAAGCTGCTTCAGGATGGGGAAGACGGTAGAGCAGGGAACAGGCTATTGGTGACAGACTCAGAAAGGATCAGCACATTTTCACTCCCAGAGGGTGAGGATTCTGCCCTAAGAAGGTACAGAAAGCGAGAGAGGGGGCCCAGAGGAGGTGAATCTCAGCAAGTGCCAATTCTAAAGGGGAGGAAATCCCTCCAGCAGCAGAGAAGGAGCCCAGGGCTGGAGAGGCAGAGCAGGCCAGGCCTCATCCATGCAGCCCAGCCCTGCAGCAGACGAGGAGGCCTTAGCAGAGGAGCCTACGAGCTGCCCTGCCACTCCCCTCCCTGCGGGAGGACACTAAGGGACCAGCAGACCTCTCTCCTTCCAGACAAAAGCTTGTCTCAAAACATCCTTGGTGCGAGATAGAGCGGACTGCCTCCGTAGCCTATTACTGACTCTCCCAATGCCAAATGTTTAAATTACTCGTGACATTGAAGTTGTTTTCGAATTTCTTCATATGACCCGGTGCACTTAGATCTAAGGCTAGAGTGAAATTGGATTTTTTCTCAATTAAAAGTCAGCAAATAAATAAAACACAGCAACACATCTCTCCATTTTAATGGTCTTTTAAAACTAAAAATTCAGCGAAATCTGCTGTGATATGGAATAATAATTTCTTCTGAGGTATTCTGGGTGCCATTAGTCAACTGTGTCATCTACTGCATGTCAAAGAGCACTATTTATAGCAAGTGACTTCACTTATATTTCTAATACATTTTTCAACTTCATGCTGTTGTATTGTCTCTTTCACTTATGTTGAAAAAAACCCACTAAGTTTGCAATTATTTAACAATCGAAAACGACACCTATACAGGTAAACTGAATGTTCATTTGAAACCATTTAATACTTTATATGTCTTTAATATTGATACCTGTAGAATGGTTAAAGGCAAAGTAGAACACATGATCCAGAAAACTTAACCTTTGTTCCAAAATGGCGTTGATACAGAATTATTTAGTTTGTTTAGTCACAGTAGCTGATTTTTTTATGCACTTGATTAGTCACATAAAAGCAAACCAATTAGTATTTATTATTCGGATGGTAATAAGATTCTCTCCACCACTGGAGAGTGGTCATCTACCTCTTGCTAATTTTAATGAATCCCATAAGAAAAGAAGAGAAAGCTGTATTTTTTCTTGAGAGCCCCACTTTGATTAGGGAAAACAAAGGTTGCAATCCAAAACTGTACGAGTTAACGTTGGAATTACACCTCTGTTCCTAAATACGAGCTGATGACTTTCGGCCACTCAGTAGAACCTTATTCTCTCCAGGAGAGGCACCTTAAAAACAGAGTAATACCAGTTTTAATTACTAAGTTGCTCAGTTCTCTCTCTATTGGCGACTCTAGTAAGTTAAAGGAAAAAGTGTTATTGGGCTCTTAGGCCACGGCCAAACCTCACCTTGTGTGTGAAGACCTAACGAAACTTGCTCCTGTCACCTACGGGCCGAGCCACTGGTGACCGCGGGAGCTCCAGCTTCGCTCCGGCCTTAAGGTTCTTTCCCCGAAGCCTCCCTGCTGGCTACGCTTGTAATTGTTGCCAAAATGTGTGATACCCCTGGAGACACGTCCTTGAGGCCTTGGAAATGCAGCGGTGGCCGCCCAGCGCCCTGAAGCCGATGACCCGACTATGAGAGCACTCCTTGCCCCTCCTTGGCCACTGCCTTCCCCACAGCTGAATGTGATTATAGTAATTTGTTACATAACTTTGGGCCAGAATATTTCTTTTACAGTAATTTCAGGTTTGGTCTCCAGCACTCCTGTGAGATCTTACTGAGCAGTCCCCGGGAGGGTGTTCTGTGGGACTGCCCCTGTTGTGCTGCACCATTAGCCACGTCCCCCCTTTCCTACGTGTCCCCTTGCCATGGTTTAGTCCTCTTGGGTTCCTACTTCCCACCCTCCCTGACCTACCCTGATGATCAAAGGATGGAAGATAGGGTACCCTGTACCCTTGGACTTGCAACACAAACATCTCTCGAACTTCATTCAGTGGAGTTGTGTGTGTGTGCGGGGAGGGGTCACCTGGGAAGAAGCTGAATGGGTGTGGAAATCCAGCGGACAGGTGGTAACTGTTTGTCCTCCGTATCCCTGCCTCCCTACCGCAGGCACCAAAATGGTAATCCCTGTCGGTAGGGACAGGTGGGGTGGAAAGGAAGATGCGTGATAGGCTCAGTGGATATGGAGGGGGTGGGGTCAGGTTTGGCCAGGCTAGCTTGCCCACCACGATGGCCCAGACCAGCTGAGCCAAAGGAATATGCCAGTGCATGTGATTTTTTTTGCGTACTTTTATCCTCAGATGTGAATCCCCTTGCTTCTTGTTAACTTTTCCATTAAAAATTTATTTTTCTACCAAACGCACTGCTTATTTTGCTAGCCTAGAAGTTCTTCCCAAAATTTTGAAAAGGTACTTAAAAATTTTCTAAAAGAGAAAGTTGTGTGAAAATTCCTGATGAGTCTGGTATCTTTCTCTCTGTACCTTTTCTTGGAGAATATATAATATCATATTCATATATATATATACTGTCACTGAGTCCATTCAGGAAACTACATAATCCCTGTAATTCTGTATTTCAAGAGTAGAGATTTCAGGGAGATTTCACATCAAATGTGATTTTTTTTTTGAAACATCAAATGTGATTAAGCCTGAAATGAGGACAAAAGGAAGTTTCCAGTTGTATATTATATACAAAATTATTTTGCATAGCAATGCGTATCATATTAAAAAAGGAAACCATTGGATCCATTTCTTGCTCTACCTGAAGAGAAGTACTGATTTTGAAATTAGTTTAGGAAGTACATGGGATTCCCAGGTTGTATCTTTAAAGACTGTTTCATATGTAATTTTTTTTTTTTCCCTACCGAACTCTCTTTTAGCTAATAGGATATCCAGGGAATGTTTCCAACCAAATTGAGTGAAAAGGCATGCATCATCGGGCACCTTTCTACCTTGTGCCATCTCCTAACCTACAGCATGCTCAGTGTACGTCTTAGCATGGTTATTTCTTTCTTGCTCTTTCACTCCCTTCTTGTAACATCCCCTCGTTGGGACACCTTCCTCTGTCCTAAGTCATGTGTACAGAATAGGCCTGGGCAAGTGAGGTAGAGCGCTCTGTTGGGGATGATGGGGGTGGCAGGAAGAAGGAAGAATGTTGATGGGAAGAAAACCAAGGAAATTGATTAATTCATAAGATAGTGGAAAACGAAGTGAGTACTAGATGCATAGTAGTATGATGAGCTACAGAAACCTTCTAGGTCTTTCTTGCTTAATTTTATAAGGCTACAGTTAGTGATGCCTGTAGATGCATTAAAATATTTTGTCAGATATACAGCCCCTTGTATGCTATCTAAGTGTTTAACTCTTATTTGGACCATATTTTAACCTTATAATTACTTCTGAAGTTCTGTCTATATAGACAGTCTGACCAATTTAGGTGAATGGTTTTGACCTCTGGGCTATAAAATCAGAATACATTCAACCACAATATATGTTTGTTGCAGTGTTACAGGACGAATTAAAATTGTCAGAATTTTTCTGAATGATTTTTTTTTTACTCTTGTGTTTGTTGAGACCCTGAGACTTTTTCACACCATTGACTTGCTGGCATTACTTCACGTTGGGAAGTATTGATTAGAAGGGAAAGCTATTGATTGAAGGAGGAGAACATTTTAGGCTAAGTTGTAAGTGCATAGACCACATATGGTGATAAATTTTGAGTTGGAGGATGTTTTATGTGTTATCTTTAGTTTATAGAAATAAATGGCTAAGCTGGTGAATTCAGAACACGTTGTTATTTGTTCCAAACAGCAAACTATTAGGAAAACAGATGTGATAGGGAGGAAGGCTGCAGCTGGTTGACATCCGAGGGACCACAGGAAGGTGTTGAGCCAAGCACACAGCTGGGCCGGATCACGGGGAAGGGAGAGTCCAACTGAGACTGAGCTGTACAGGGAGCCGTCTCGGGTGCCTCACTTGCAAGAGTCCTTTGTTTCAACATGATGAGAAAAGCCACAGGCAGATATTATAGGACGCGCGTGGCCGACAGCGTAGGCTCTCTCATGCGGCTTGAGGAGGAACTCCGAAAACTGAGGTTTCCCAAGTGGTCGGAGAATGAGCTTATAGAGCAATGGACTGTATTGTAAATAATGGTGTACTTTCCCAGGGAGCTGGCGACCTGGAGGACGGCCTGGATACCATCAAACTTGTTTAATAAGTCCTCAGTGTAAATGAACTTAATGTGGATTCTTCTGTGCTTTCTGATGCCAGCACCTCATGGAAAGAAACTCCAGGCGGCAAAACCGCGTATTCTCTTGGTGATTTCGTGAAGTGGCTTGTGCTGTTTGGAGTTCTATGTCATCTTCACTCCTCTTTGCCCCTTGAGGAGCATTTGGCTCCTCTCAAAGTGTTAAGATAGGTAGAAGGAAGTGTCAACAGTAGAAAAAGAACATAGAACTCCGGCAGCTCTATGTCTACTTATTACTTGCCGAAAGATGTAGTATTATAAATATTAGACATAATGGTAGGCTAAAGAGTTTCTGCTGTTTCTTTCTCTAAAGCCTCAGGATTAGACAAGGCAGTCATGCTAAAAGCAAATTTATAAATAGAGGGATTGAGGAGATGGCGTATCTAAAAACCCCATGGTGATGCTCCATCATAAAGTAAAATGAAGAATTGAGAAATACTGTATACTCAAATAGCTGGTTTAGAAAATGCAATCTCTGCCAATGTTTTACTCAATTATTTGGGTATTGGCAGGATAAGAAGAGTTCTTTGCATGGGAGGAGCAGGTAATTTTTTCCATATTGTAAGTAACATTTATGAATTCTTTCTCGTTTCCCTCTGTGGACTTCATTTATTATGGACATATAATTATCACTTGATTTATTAATATTAATGCAGCATGTTAAAGGCAGGTATTTTTAGAATGCTAGAGATTCCCAAAGTAATTCTCATATTGATTTTAGAAATATGATAGTATATATCATT
Organism: Vulpes lagopus; assembly: GCF_018345385.1. Classification (NCBI taxonomy): domain Eukaryota; kingdom Metazoa; phylum Chordata; class Mammalia; order Carnivora; family Canidae; genus Vulpes; species Vulpes lagopus. The sequence goes on from NC_054825.1 coordinate 126,717,650, forward strand.
ATATGTTATGGATGATTAATAGTCTTAGACTTTTAATATTTTAAAGGAAATAGTGATGAGCTTGAGTATTATCATTCTGTTCTTTTCAATGTGTCTGCGTTCTCCTCTTGAATGTGGATCCACACCACCTCTCACTAGCTCTGGGTCCTTTGGTAAGTGACCTAATTTCTCTGTGATTTAGTTTCCCCTCTGGGGATAATAACAGCGTCAATCTCATGGAGCTATTGTGATTATTAAAGGAGTTAATAAAAGTGTTTAGAACAGTGCCTGCCCATAGTACCGTGTGAGTGTTTTCTATTACTGTGGTCATACAGGCCACAGAGCATCAGTTTTTTTCAGATTGGCTCAAAACAACGCACAAGAGACCACATTGTCTTTTCTATTTTCCGTGCTCCTGCTTCATCACTTCTGAAGTTAGTGACAAGCGTGAGGCAGGGTGTCAGGGCCTCACGCAGGAAGCAGGTGCTGGTCAGGGACCAGAGCAGAGCCCAGGCCCCAGGGATGACCTGGGGGCGGGGAGAGGGCACGGGAAGCTGCCAGGCAGCTCCCACCCAGGGGTGCTGGACCCTGGGCCTGAAACCACCAGCAGCGCGTGTGCTGGGGTTCCTCTGTCCTGTGGGAACAGGCTGGGGGGACTGAGCCCGGGGTGGGGGGCTCCGTTACCCCCCTGAGAGGGGCTGAGGAGGGCTGGGGCTGACAGGAAGGCAATGGGCAGCTCTGTGCCAGGGGGGAGGGATGGAGCGGAGCGGAGTGCAGTGAGGCCAAGGGGTGAGGGAGGGAGCACTGAGAACTGCAGAGGAGGGTTTGCCTCCGGAAGGTCCCGGGTCAGCCTGTATGTTCCTTAGTCACTTGGAATTTCCAGGATTGACCTTTCATTAGGGGCAGGGACCCTTCAAAATGATGTTTGTTTTTTGACTGATGCTATCTCACTGCTGATGCATAAACTCTTGGGGCGCCTGGGTAGCTCAGTGGGTTAAGCACCCGGCCTGACTTCAGCTCAGGGCAGGATCTTGGGGTCCTGGGATCGAGTTCTGAGTCAGGCTCCACGCTAGGCAGGGAGTCTGCTGGAGATTGTCTCTCTTCTTCTCCGTCAGCGCCTCCCCCTGCTCACGCACGTGTGCACACACACGCTCGCTCTCAAATAGATAAAATCTTTTTTATTTAAAAAAATTTTTTTTAATTTTATTTATTTACTCATGAGAGACACAGAGAGAGAGGCAGAGACACAGGCAGAGGGAGAAGCAGGCCCCTGTGGGGAGCCCGACGTGGGACTTGATCCCGGGACCCAGGGGTCACACCCTGAGCCGAAGGCAGGCACTTAACTCCTGAGCCACCCAGGGATCCCAATAAAATCTTTTTTAACAAAAGACTACCAATCTTCTTTGATCAGCTGATCCCCAAAATGATGAATGAACCACTTTGGTATGGCTCTTAATTTATTTCTGAATTTTGGTTTCAAGTCATTATCACAGGAGACATGCATCTCTGTGTAGCCACTGCAGAACAGGAATAAACTATCAGGAAACATAGCCGAGCTCCAGGAGTGTCAGGCTTTACCATCAGTAGGACACATAATTTCTTTGTCTGATATGCAGACTATTTATGTTTTCATCATGAAAGTTGTGATTATTATAAGATAACAAGTCACAGTAAGAAATTATCTGCTACTGTATAAAAGTCTTAACTTTTTTTTTAATGAAACTGGCATTTCTTTGTTCCTCTAATCACAATAACTTTGTCATAGAAATAATTAAATTTTATCTTTCAGAACCTAGAATGACTTTCATATACAGATTGTTAACTAAGGTGAATTTTCATATTTCATAGCTTTCTTTACATCATTTATATTGAAAATAGAATTTGGTGCATAGTAACATAAGCCTGAGCCCTCTTTGGTACATATTAAACTCTACACATCATTTAGCTAAATGTAAATGATACGGTGGATGCTTTCTGAGTAAATAGGTTCCATAATTTAGCAGATGCAGCCTCAGATGATTCTAAAAATACTCATCATGGTCTAAATGGCATTTTTCCTGGATTGGCTGTTTGGGTGCCAAGTTACAATCAAGAATGAAGTTCTCAGGGTTTAATAGTACATTTTATCAAGGATTATCAAGTGGCTTTGAACATCGTTGATAATTCTTCCTAAACCATGCCTGAAACTAGGCTAAAAGGAAAGTAAAACTTTAGTCATTTCTAATGACTAATTAAGACAGTCTTGAAAAGTTTTTCTGTTTGATGTTTCTTGCTACTAATTTATTGTTTGAAAGTCAGATATCTTATATTTAACTTCCTATTTTATCTTTCAGCGTTATGCTGCCTAATTGATAAGTCAGTTATATTGGGTAAAATTATAAATGCAAAGCCCTTGAAAATATGCCCTGTCTTGGCTAGGTTTAAGGCAAAAATAACATTCAAGTTTAGTCCTAGGCAGCCACCAAGCGTGTCCACAATTTCAGGGTTGCAGCACCCTTCGCCTGGTTTAGGTGAAGTCCCCCTATACATTGTTTCTCTGCACTTGAAATAGTCCCAACTCTTTTAGCCTTTACAGGTCAATTTTTCTGGCTTTAACTATTTTATTTTTTTGGTAATTTTTTTGAACTCTTCTAATGTGTTATACTTTCATTGATCCTTAAATACAAAGTACCTTGGAAAGGGCCTGACCTATGAAGGAGGGAAGCAGAGAATAATTTCGGGGTCCTAAAACATGAAAATCGTGCTAACCCAGTCTTTTTAGCTTTAAACTGGAGAGTACTGTCTCTGGGACTGTTTTGGAGGCTCAGTGGATGCATTCAGAAAATAGGAGCCTTGGAGTGCCTGCGTGGCTCAGGCCATGATCTCAGGGCCGTGAGATTGAGCCCTGCGTCAGCTCCGTGCCCAGCACAAAGTCTGCTAGAGAATCTCTCTCCTTCTGCCCCTCCTGCTTGGGCTCTTTCTCAAATAAATAAATATTTTTTTAAAAAAAAGAAAATAGGAGCCTTCTTAGCCTTACCCTGAATGATATCCAATTTTGATATGCTCATCTATTTTCTCAGAACGATAGTTCTTTCTCTTCTTATGAAAGAAGAACACGACCTGCTGCATCTGGGTGGCGACACCAATTCAGATACATTTTATTAGAAACGATGCCTATTGCTATGGGAAAAAGACCCTGGGGAAAAAAAAAAAGAAGAAGAAATATATCGCCGAACAGAAAATTCCCTAGAGAACAAAGATCATGTTAATATTATATATCAGACCAAGCAGATTCTTATCTATTTCTAGGCTCTTTATCACTGAAGGTGTTTTCTGTTCACGGTGTATAATTTCAGTGCCTCCTAAGCCAGGCCTTTTGAACCACAGTTCTCTCTATAAATTATGACTTAAAGAATGAATTCCATTCCACCCTCTAATAAAAATTCACTCCTTAAAGACTCATGTTGGAAGTCATCTGTGAAGAACTCTTGCAAAAATAGTTGGCCCTTACTTTTTTTGCCAAAATTAAGCCTCTCGAATGGTCACTGTTCACGTTTCCCTTATTTCTTACTTTAAAGAAATCATGACGTCTTACAAAGCCACACTGGAGGTGCCGGCAGCTGGCCAGCGCTGGTATCTTGAAAACTGAAGTTCCTCTTTTCCCTGCAGGGTCATGACAGGTCTCCCGCTGCTGGCCCCGGGGTGACACCAGCCCGCTACCTCCCCAGCCAGCGGGCCAGCACACGCTGGCGTTTCAGACCCATTAGAATGGCCAGTTTCCGTTTACTCAGAACCTTTATAAAGTTTCTGAAACCGTATCTCTCCTGCAGTTCCTTAAAAGTCACTAATAATATATATGTGTTATCATATTTATCATATCACATAAATATGTAGCCTTTACTCTGTTTCACTGCTTTGAACGCTTTTATAAGTTCACTTATTTAGTCCATCTCCCACTTGAAGTAGGTTCCACTGTTAACCTCATTTTACAGACGAGGAAACTGAAGCAAAACCACGTCCTGAGAAGCAGCAGAGCTCGTTGAGCTCACACATTTCCACTGCCCCTGGCAGGTGCTCTGAGGCCCTGCTGCCCGCCTCCCTGAGCCCCGAGCGCCCCCCGGCCCCACTCGAGCCGGCGAGTGAGCAGCGTCTGATGTCGCCTTTGGAACTTGATCTGCATTTGTGACGATTATTTCGTAAGCACTGTTCGTGTCCAGCAGCGAGCTAAGCACTGGGGGGGTTTCAGTAAATACACATCAGACCAAAATCTTTTTCTGTGCGGAGCATACAGTCGAATGGGGAGGGACAGATAATGACACCCCTGAGAGGCGGGCACGGTAGATGTTCCAGGATGGCAGAGGGTGGTTCGTGCTGTGGAAAACTGTACATAGTGTTTAGAAGGAGGGAAAGGAGGGAAGGACCTGGAGGTGCGCCTTCAAGGGAGTGGCCAGGCGAAGTTCTCCTCAGAGTGAGGTTGGAGCAAGGGCTGCGGGGAGGCAGGAGACGGGCCATGAGGGGATCTGGGGAGACCATTTCCAGTACCCAGGTCCCAGGGGATGGCACTGGTGTGACCAAGGAGGCTGGGGAGGAGGCCAAGGAGGCTGGGGTGGAGGCTGGGGAGGAGGCCAGGGAGGAGGTCAGGCTGAGGGGAGGCTGAGGAAGGAGCAAGAGCCGAGGCCCAGGGAGCACTGAGCGGGCAGGGCAGGACCTGGTGGGCTCTCCTGGGGCAGTTGACTCTTCCTTTGAGGGCAGTAGAACCGTTTGGGGAATTTTGAGCAGAAGAGTGACCTGAGGTGATGCATGTTTTTATAGGATAATTCTGCCTGTAGAGGAGGTGAGGGTGGGAAAACAGGGGCTGTTAGGACGATACATGTGAAAGATCGGGGAAGCTCAGACAAGGGTAGCAAGAGAGTGGTGGCCATGAGTCACAGGTCGCGGGGAGAGCCAACGCTGTTGGATCAGAGGGGACAGCGAGAGAAAGAGGGGACTCGGGGACACCCCAGGGCTTTTTGCCTGATCAGCTGGACTAGAGTTGCTGTTGAGTGACCTGGGGGGTCTGTGAGTGGAGCCGGTAGGAAAGGTCAGCAGCTCAGCTTGGATACAGAACAAGAACATACATCCACAAAAACATGTTGATTACAGTGTTAAAAATTAAGGGCAACCTAAATGCCCTCTAACAATAAATAATTTGAATGAATAGATCAATGATACCCCCATACAGTGAAGTACTATGGAAATTAAAATATTAAAAATAGGGTGCACATCTGTATATTATTTATTGATGTATTAACTGCAAAAATAGCTGATTGCTAAATCATGGCTCAACCATATTTCTATAAAAAAGAAAAAACGTACTTTGTTTCACATAGGAAAAATAAAATACATAATAAAATTTTAGTAGTTGCAGTGTGGGGTGATTTTATTTTAATTTTTTTGTTTTTACATCTTTTTAAAACTTTTATCAAAGTTTTTTGTGAATAAAAAGGGAAAATATATATTCTAACTACATTATAATATTATTTATTTAAGTATGATCTAAATAGAATATATGTATGCATAGAAAAAGACCTGAGGGGTGGAAGGATGTACTCGTAGTGTTCATATATTTTCTGTAAATGGCAGGGACATGAATGATTTTTCTTTTTCTTTAGATTCTTCATATTTTCTTTTTCTTTCCTTTTAATAGATTTTATATTTTAACTAATCTCTACACCCAGTGTGGGGCTTGAACTCACAACCCCTAGACCAAGAGTTGCACACCGCACTGACTGAGCCAGCCAGCTGCCCCTAGATTCCTTATATTTTCTGATTTTTAACAAACAGCAGGTATTGCCAGTGTAAAATTTTTACCAATTATAAATTGAACGGAAAAGCGCACACATGGTCAGTCAGTGAATTTGCCTTGTAAAGTACTGTACCTTCACATTACGGACTGTGTTTGGGTCTGTGAGGCTGGTGGGGGGGGACCATTACATAGGCAGGGGCGGGGGAGACGTTCATTCCCACGTTTTGGGAAACCACAGAGACAACAAGGTTTCCCACTGTCGGTTTTCACCAATCACCCCCTTCCTGCTATGGAAGGTACTGACAATAAGGAGGGGCAGATAGAGAAGGACTTGGGAGATGCACTGTCCCCTCCTCCAATTCAAATAATCATTAACCGTCTTCAAATGACTCTTATGTCAGAAGTTTCAAAATTGCATACATCTTATTAAAACATTTTATACATTATAAAATATTAAGATCTATATCACTTTTAAAAAATTCATCCATTTCTCCATTGTTGATGATTACTCTTTTTTTTTTTGATACCTCAAATTTCAACTTGATATACCTCATTATTTCAGAAGCTTAAAGCATATGAGGTTCTGAATGCCACCTAATTTAAACCCAATACTCTTTGATGATTTTTTTTTTTAATAATACAACTCATCCTAGAGAGGGAGACTTAAAAAACAGATTCTACCATTTTGGGGTATCCGTCTTCAAATGCCTCTAGGCAGAACTAGATACCAAAGTATAATGTCACATTCTAAGACAGATATAAATATGAACTAGCTGCCTCGATGGAATGATTGAGTGATGTGATTTTGTTTTATCATTTCAAGGGAGTGAAAAAAATCGACCCCAAATTCTATGAAAAATTTATCAGTCACAGATTTGGAGAAGAAATGGTACATCGCATAGATCTTTGCTCCATGCTAAAGAAAAAACAAAGTAATGGTTATTATCACTGTGAGTCTTCAATTGTGATTGGTGAGTGCCATTTAAAAATTACTTATTATCTTAGTTTTGATTTCTTCAGCATCATTTCTTTTGGCAGATATTTAGGGCTAGTTGTATGTATTTTTCTCTGACATATTTTTGGAAATATTATATTTTGGCATTAGTACATTGGAAATTTTATAGAACGCATTTATTATTCACTGTGGTCAAGATTTTAGTACCTTTAGTTTTTATGTTTTTATGTTTTTGTGCTTTATATATAATGAAGTCTTGAAATATTGATTCAAAATTCATTCCAGTTTAATTTTATTTCATGAATATGAAGAAAATATTGTCTTCAGTGAAGGCCTATGTGAACACACCATCCCACACCAGGCATTTTCATGTTTGCTGCTTTTAATTAGGAATAGAATATTCCAGGCTAAGAAGTTTCACTGTGAGAAGATAAAGTCTAGGTGGCCTGCAAAGGTTGAAAACTTGTCCTTCAATTTCCTCCCCAAAGGAAACATATTTTGTGGGGAAACAAAGATTCATACGTGAATGCTTCTATCATCTTATCAGAGAGTTGGCTTGTGACTGAGACAGAGTCATACACAATCATGTTTCCAAGTGGAAAGTTTACATCAAACGGAGATTTTTTTTTTTAACCACAACAGGGCTATTCTGCAGTGTTGAGTGTATTCAAAGGAACCTGATCTGTTGTGATGCAAATGTGCTATTTCAAACCCAGGCAGCATTCTTCTAAGATGGTGAACTTCAAAAAAAAAAGTAAAAAAATAAAATAAAATAAAATAAAATTGTGAACATCAAGACAATCTGATTGTATGGTTTTGAAGTAACTTGACAATACTCAAAGAAGACAAATACCTGTATCTAAACATTTCATGGTCTTCATCAAGATAATGTCTCTCCACATCAGCTTCAAGAAAACCTGTGGAAATATACATCCTGAATTTTAATATAAATTCTCAGTAGAGCTCTCTTCAGAGAAGTCATCACTTTACCTTCCAAAGATCTTAGCTGTCTTAAACGGAAGATATTCAGTATGTCATTTGAGTTCATATTCTGAAACATTTCACATCTCTTTTAAGGAAGATTTTTGTGTTTTCAGAATCTTGGTTGGAGAGCTGTCTTCCATCGAAGTTTTGTTGAGGACCAGACATTTCTGTTTAGGTTCATTGCAAAGGGCAAATTTAAGACTTTTTTGTGTAACACAGATGTTGGGTAGCTGTCCACGTGTACACAGGTTAGGCCAATGTTGAAGGAGAACTCAATGTTCTTCCTTGACTCTCCTACTCTTGGATAAAGAACAAACAAAAAAACCCCAAGCAGTATGTATATTTTCCTGAAGGTATCCTGGGATTGGTATCATAGCATGTATCCCCTACATTGCCTTAGGACAGCTCTGTTCAGCTCATCCCAAATCACAACGTATCAAACAGTGATTTTTTTTTATTGCTCTTTTCAGCCTACTCTTAAAAATTCCCCTTATTCTACGCAATATCTCCAGATTTTCCCCTCAGGCTCCTTTATCTCTCATGTTTTCTAATGCAGAGCAATTTAGCTTCTTTTAAACTCCACCAATCTTGTATCCCCATACTGATCATTTAATATTATTTGAAAAAATGGTTTTTGCCTATTACAAATGCTCTACTTTTTCAGTCGCATTTTGTGATGCCAAAATGAACTTTAAAATCATATTTGCATCTGAAATGATAATTATGTTATAATTAACCAACTTTAATACACACTAGAAGTCCTTTATTTGCTGTGGATAGTTATTGATTTTTCTCTATCTTAATCTTACCTGAGTTTTGTAACAATATTTAGGAAGATTCAGGACACTTTCTTTGTGAGTTTCATTTCTTGATCAGATTTAATTTTTTTTTTTAAATTTGATCCTAACTTAAATTTAAAGTCTGTTTTCTATACCTTGAACCAGTATTTCCTTGTGTTAATATCATATTATATTAATAGAGTGGGGCAGATTTCCATTTTTAAGATATTTTGCATTCAGAATTCTGGGGTAGAAATTGGGTTCAAAGACTCTAAGAACTGTCTATAAAACTTTGTTTATAAAACTTTCTCTGTAGGTACATAAGTGGATTTTTCTGGGGAGAGAATTCATTAGGTTTGCATCATTTCCTATGTCTTAATTTGTTAATAGTGCATTCTTGTAGAGAACTAGATTCCAAATCATAGATTTTCTTTTCAGCTGTCTCAATTATGCCATTTAGGACATCTTATTATTATTACTTTAAAAACATCAAGGACTATATGCTTCATTTCCAAGATTTGTCATTGATTCTTTTTCATATTTTCCTTTTCTGTTCTTTGCTTCATGGATGCTATGCTTTCATTTATCTCTTTGAGGATTTTAATATAATTAATTGTTAATGTTCTTTTTGTGTATTTAAAAATATTTTATTTCATTTTTATTTTTAAAATAAATTAGATATATAATATTGTATAAATTTAAGGAGTACAAGGTTTTACTTTGGCATTTTTATGTGTTGTAATATGATATTTATCACATTACATAATTACAGTATAATATTTTTATCTATATTCATTATACTGTAATTAGGTCTTTATTGCTAATTTACAAGTAGTAAATAAGGTATAAGTTTGTACACCTTAAAATACTATTAATCTTACTCTCCTACCCACCAATTTTCTGGGAACCACCATTTTATTGTTTTTTACAGCTTTATTAGATTCCATCTATAAGTGGCATCATACTGTACTTGTTTTTCTGTGAATTACCTTGCTTAGCAAATAATGTGCTTGGGGCCCATCCATGTTGTTGCAAGTGGAAGGATATCCTCCTTTTTGATGGCTGAATAATATTCCATTGTGTGTATGTACCACATCTTTCTTATCCATTCATCCATTGTTGGGCATTTGGGTTGTTTTCATATTTTGGCTATTGTGAATAATACTGTGATAACCATGGGAGTTCATATAGCTTGTCGAAATCCTATCCTCATTTCTCTGGGTTTATATCCAGTAGGGGAACTACTGGGTCATATGGTATTTCTATTTTTAATTTTTGGATGAACCTCCATATTCTTTCTTATAGTCATTGGACTGATTTACAGTCCCACTAAAAGTGCATAAGGGCTTCATTTTCACCATAGCTTTGCTGGCACCTGTTGCCTCTTGTCTTTTGATGATAGCCATTCTTACAAGTGTGAGGTGATACGGCATTGTGGTTTTGATCTGCAATGTCCCTAATGGTGAGTGACATTGTCATGTGTCTGTTCGCCATTTTGAACAAAAATACAACTAATCTGATTTTTAAATGGATAGAAGAGCTAAATAAACATTTTTCCAAACAGGACTTTTCATATTTTTAAAATCTCTAGTTCCTCGCATATGAATTCTTCTATTTGTTGGATCTTTTGTGGCACTCCCTTTCTTCTAGTACTTTTTAGGTTTTTGAGAGCTCATTGTGTTGTACTTGTGTGGTTTGGCAGATATCTCAGCCCTAGATGTCAAAGCCCTGCTTTGAACTGGATTAGAAGCTGGCAACAGCAAATCACCCTTGTTAATAAGGTGTTAGAATTTATTATTTTTGTGTCTTTTATCAGTTTCTGAAGGTTCTGCTTGTTTTGTTTTGTTGTTTACAGTAAAGACAATTCGCCCTTTGTCATATCAGCTCAAATATTCTCCTGATTTTATTTTACATTTAATTTTGGTCACAAGGCATTTTTCACAATAAATATTCTTAAGTTTTGTTAAACTATAGATTAAAAACTCTTCTGTGATTTCTTTAATTCTAAGAGTCATCTCCAAATCAGAGATTTGATACATACTCATTTATATTTTTTCCAGTGCTTTTGTTGTTGCTTTTGCATTTGAGCTTTTAACCTACCTGATATGATCATTAATATAAGTGCTCAAACCCAGAAGATTAATACAGAAATCTAGTCACTAAAAGTGAGTATGAAGCAGAGATTTCATTTTAGCAATATATTTTAAAATATTTTCTAGATCCCAACTCTGTGTTCCAGAGTCATAAATTAGCAGCCTTTCATTTTTTATTTCATTGCACAGAGTTCTGCTTTATTTTTTTCTAATTTTAATAACTTGCCAACATTGGGGTAATTTTATGTAAAAAACATCTGGGTTCCCACTGTCTTCTGAACAGTCAGAAGATGTGACACTAGTTCTACATTCTTGCATGGTAACAGTTTTCTGGATGGGGCCGTCGGCACACTGACCTTAGAGGTAGCTGCCTTTTATCGCCCCCTCACTGTTGTTCTTACCATAAATTTGCTGAACACATTCACACTACATGCTTGGCTCCTAGAGACATCTTCATTTGGATTTCTCCTGCCAGTTATTGCTGTTCTCTGTGCCTGCTTTATATTTCCAGGCCGAGCATTTTCCTCTCCGTCTTCAACCATCATATACCTCTATGTGAGTGTTAGGGAAGTTTGATAGGATATGGAGGTGATGTTCATATTTTCAGATACCAGAAAAGGTTCTCCATTTAGTTCTCTCATAGTCCAAACTTCGGGTGAAATTATGCCTACTTAATATTGGGCTCCAACTCATTGTAAACCTAACTGCATTAATTGGCAAAAATTCAAACTTAGAAAGAAAAAAGGTTTTCTTGGTGAAACCAGGAATGAAACATGGCTCAGATACCCTAGAGTGGTAGAAGCTGCTCTCAGTGAGCTACTTACTAGAGTTGGGTGAATTAATCTTTCTCCAGGCAGCTGTATTCCTTTTGTATTTCCTTAGGGAAGGGAATTGACTAAATGACACCCTTTGTAAGGTTGACGAGCAATTTAATGCTTGCAAAGACTAGTTTACTTTCAGACGTATCTTAGAGGAGGCAGTGGGGAATTTGGAAAGGTCTAGAGGTTTTTCTTTTTTGTTTTGCAGGCCAGCATATTTTGTTATTACTTTTGTAAGTAGAGGTGGAAACCATTCTTTTCTGGGAACCTCAACTATTTTTTGATTTAAATAATTATTCAACATTGATTTAATGAGTGTTATTAAGTACATACAATGCATGTGTGCATCTCTTTGGTATCGTGAGATACAGAGAAGTCCTTCAGAGTGATGATAGTCAGTGGGCAGTGAGAAATGGAGAGGAAGGAGGAATAGATGAACAGGGGTTTGCCCCTAACAGTAGTAGGCTCTGTGAGAACGCAGTGGAAGAAGCTTAGGATTTTACCTTCTAGTGTGGGGGTGAGGAGAGCTCGGAAGAAGAGGATGAGACTGAGTAGACAGATGAAGAGCAGGGAAAGGACACCTTCCAAGAGCAGCAGATGTGATTTATGGGGGAGAGAAGCAAAGGGTTGGGGAGCAGGCTGGAGGCAATATTAGTGAATGGAGGCACACTACAAAAACTGTACTGACTGAACCTGCAGTCTAGTTAGCAGAGGGAACTATGGCAAGGAGCTTGCTAGGTTTGTGTAGAGGAGTAGGTGGAGTAGGAAAGGAGATGCACACAGTCAAACATACTGAGACACTGGATACGTAATAAAAAAATACTGAGTAAGTAGATGTGGGATAAAAGAGGATGCAGTTTAGTACTTCACATAATGACAAAGGATTGGATCCTGAAGATAAGGCTTTGAATTAGTTTCAGACTAACACAGAGGCAATGAGGGGATTAGGCTTGGGCCAGCCATTGACTCAAATAGAAGCATATAGTTGTGCACAGATACGGTTATAAGAGAAAAAAGGGTCATGATTAGGTAAGTTAAGTCGATGCAGCTATAGTCAATCCAGGCTGTATCCAATGCCCCCCAGGTCAGATCAGATTCAGAGATACCAGCAAGATATCAGATTCAAACTCTATGGGCTGAAACACTATGAGAAGTCTAAGTGATGTGAGTCAATGAATTTATTCCATCCAAATGTATCTTACTTGAGAATCCCCCTTTAGAGACCTGGACGGCTGAGACAGTCATGTCAGTCTTAAAAGGTTTGACTTGGTTCACCAGGGGATTTCTAGTAGTTGTTTCTAGGTGGTGGTTCAGTCAGAAGATAAAGACTTTCGGGGGTACATCTGGGGAAATCCTCAGCTCTGACTTTGATGGCTTTTTTTTTTTTTTAAGATTTTATTTATTCATGAAAGGCCTAGAGAGAGGCAGAGACCCAGGCAGAGGGAGAAGCAGGCTCCATGCAGGAAGCCCGATGTGGGACTCCATCCCGGGACCCTGGGGCCACGACTGGGGCTGAAGGCAGATGCTCAACCACTGAGCCACCCACGTGCCCTGACTTTGATGGCTTAATCTTCAGTGAGTTTTCCCCTTAGGACAGAGCTCCCAAAGCACGGAGTTGTCCGCTTCAGGATTTCACCTAGTTAAGTATGTAGGTATGAGGGTCATCTTTATGGAAGATAATATTGTCCATGTAATCGACCCATTGGCTGTTGCAGCATGAAGGGGGTAGAGGGAGAAGGAAGTCAACAATTTTTCTTCCTTAAGTGAAAGACATAAGTAGCACAAAAATCTTAGAGCTTTCTAGAATCCTTCCAATCTGAAACTTAGATCAACGATAAATAACAAATTTTTAAAATGTTTATTTTGGAAGTATTTGTTTTGCTTAAATAACATGTTCTCTTGAAGGTCCGCTTTGTGGGAAGGAGTATTGGCGATAGACGTATGCTTGACTGTTTAGTTTTCTCATGTGAACTATTTACTTTTTGCTGTAGAAAAATGTGCCTCACTGTGCTTATCTAAGAATGATTTAATGTCCTGATAATTTACAGAGCTGCACTTCCCTTGGGTTTTAAATTCTTTTTTTAAGATATATTTATTTTAGAGAGAGAGAGTGAGTGAGCTGGAGGAGAGAGGCAGAGGGAGAGAATCTGAAGCAGATTCCCTGCTGAGTGCAGAACCTGCCATGCACTTGATCTCGTGGCCCTGAGATCATGACCTGAGCTGACATCAAGAGTCAAATGCCCCACTGACTGAGCCACCCAGGTACTCTAATGTGGTTTTCAATGGATGTTGTGTAATGAAGTATGTCAAAATATGGAAAATCTGCATAACTCAGTATTTTTTAAATGACCAATAAGTGTTATAAAGATGTGGATAGATAAAAGATCCTCTGAAAGTTCAAGATACCAAAATATTTGACTGTAAAGAATAAGAAAAGTTCTCAAGTTTTAAGATTCCATATTGCAGCTCAACTTTAAGAAACTACAGGTTGTTGAGTTTGGGTATGATATCAAAGAAGACTGTCCACGATTATCTAAAAAGGCTATTATTCTCCCCTGTTTAAAAAAATTGTATCTATGTGAGGCTGGATTTTCTTAGGCTGTAAATGAAACCACATATTGCAACAGACTGAAAGCAGAATCAGACAAGAGGATAAAGTTGTCTATGATTATGCCAGACATTAAAGAAAATTGCAAAAATGTAAATTTATGCCATTCTTCTCACTGTAAAGACTTTTTTAAAAAAACATTTTTTTAAAGATTTTATTTATTCATGAGAGACACAGAGACAGAGAGAAAGGCAGAGACACAGGCAGAAGGAGAAGCAGGCTCCATGCAGGGAGCCCGACATGGGAATCCATCCCGGGTCTCCAGGATCAGGCCCTGGGCTGAAGGCGGTGCTGAACCACTGAGCCCCCCGGGCTACCCTATAATGACTTTTAACTAAAAATATAGTTGTTTTTCATAAAAATGCTCTTAATAATATTTTATTACTTATCATATGGGTTTATATTTTGAAATGAGTTAGTAAATTTTCAGAAAATTCTGTTTTAATATTGAATATAGTAAATATTGAGAATCAATAACCCACATAAGCCAAAGTTCTTTGGGCAGGAAGATGGGGAGATTGTTAGTAATTTTTAAGACTGTAAAGTGTTCCTGAGGCCAAAATATTTACAAATTGCTGCTTCAGTTCATGGTCCAAGAAAACCATGAAATCCTCAGACAACTCTCCAAACTTAATTACTATTATTATTTCTTTATGGAGAGAGTGCATGGGAGCATGAGTGGGGGAAGGAGAGGCAAAGGGAGAGGGAGAGAGAGGAAGAATCCTAAGCAGGCTCCACACTCAGAGCAGGAGCCTGACATGGGTCTCGCTCGGGACCCTGATGAGCTGCGCTGAAATCGAGATTTGGACGCTCAATGGACTGAGCCACCCAGGTGCCCTGCTCCAAACCCAGTTTTGATCAATATTAGGCAGGCGCTAAACCGCTGCGCCACCCAGGGATCCCAACAAATCGCCACCCTTTCCTCCCAACAAATTAATTTTGATGGCTGCACAGCTATCTACTATTTTCTCCATCCCTCTTTAGTTTCCATTTAATTCTGTGGTAAAAATGTAACAAGTGCAAAAATACCCCAGACTGACAGTAGCATATCTATACAAATGACTCATTTAAAAATCCTAATTATGTGAAATTGAGATTCTATAATATAGAATGTCTCTTTTGTGGTGGGCAGGACTAAAAAGTTTGCCTTGTTTTCTTTTGCACAGGCTGACAGGGAAGATGATTAAGAAAATTTCATCTCTGCTTAGACCAATTAAGATGGATCTATTTTGAGCGTGTTAGGAGAGGGAGAAGTGAAAAGACAGTTTATCATCTGAGAAAACCGTACATTTTTTTTTTCACTTGAAAACTTGAGCAGTTGGAAATTTCCTCTGTTCAAAATTATCAAGTAAATTAATCATTGCTGAGTACAGAGTATTTAATTATTTATTTACTTTCTGACACAGAAATTGAGTGACCATGTTATTGATCATTTAAACGTACCCTTGTGAGGGTACTAGGCTGGGATTTAAAAAAAGGAAGAAGAAAGAAAGCCAAGACTGTCCAGGTTTGGCTGCGACTGTGTCATCTTGCCTCGAAAGCAGAATGCTCTTGAAAAAGGGGAGCCTTTGATGTGTTAAAATTACTCAAGGGCCCATATTGTTCCCTTTCCTAATATAACTGTCCTCCTCTTAAGCATTTCTTTGGTGAACTGTGCCTTCTAAAAAGAAAGTGTTTGAAATTTCATTGTCATATACCCTTAGTAAAAATAAAAAAGCAACTGATAATTGGAACTCTCAGCTTATTTCTTTACATTTGCTTGAGTTAGAGGAAGCCTCAGATTAAGTAACTGAGAAAATTAATCTTAGTGATGGCTTATTGTATTTTAACTGGCGTATCAGCTATTAATCTTGATGCTAACACAAAGTGGAAGCTGCGGCTCAGGCTATTTTGAAAATGCAACCATCTGTTGGCCTGGTTTCAAACCTTACGATTTATATTAGGTGCCGTAGGAACCCTGCGTATTAAAGGAGCAGTGCTCTGCGGTGAATTTAACGATCTGACAATAAGCATCGGTGTGAGAATGATGCAATAGCAATTTATGTTATTTTATGATTTACTTGTAGAGCCTTTGGTTTTAAGTGTATTTTAGAAAATATGAAAGTAAATACTGAATTTCTAGTAAAAAGAAAAAAAAAAAAACACTACGTGGATGATAATATTAGAGTGCAGAGTCCGTGATCAAACCAAGGCAGTAAGATGGGCTGTAAAGCTAGTGTAGGAGACCCTTCTGGTTGCCAAAGGTTATGACTCACTAGCCCATCGCTTGACTGAATACACGTTTTCACCACATTAGTTAATGGTCTAAAGGTACTTAGTACGGTGCGTAACACATAATGTCATAAAAGTGTTAGTTAGTCATATTAATAGCTCTACTAGTAATATGTCCTCTATGAGCTGTGGTCCTATCAGAATGCTTATCGCCATGGTATGCTTACTGTCCTAACATCAGAACACCCATTTCAGGTATAGACTTGCGTTACCCTTAATGCTTTCCTTTAATGGCCTGTGATTAATATTGGTGCATTCAAGAAATAAAACGCATGGATATATATCGTGCTTTTAACTTACGTATTTAGGTAATAGTTTCCATGCATATATATTTATATCATTTATATACGTAAGTACAACGGGAGGATAAAAAAACTTCTCTTGATTTTTTTCCTGGCTGTAGGAAAAACACGACGAAGTTGGCGGCCTGTCCCCTTTAGTGGAGTGTGGTTTTGTAAAACCCAATTTGATAATGTGACAAAGTCACAGGAGACAAATACGTAAAGCTCATGAAGTTCATCTCTGTATCAGCGGAGCACTAAGGAATTAAGAGAGGATGCAGAACAGTGGAGGGCCAGTGCCCGCGCTAGGGAGGGAGAAGCACAGGGACCCAGACGTTCCCAGAGTGAGACAGACCCCCCAGCTTGGTAGCAACGGCCCTCACCCCAGTGTAACGTGGGCTTATAATGATGGTCTGCTCGTGAAGATGCTGTGGCAACTGGATGAGTTACTGCAAGGAAAGCACTTCACCTCGTGCCTGACTCACCTCCGCGCTCACTCACCGGTGCCCATTGTTAGGGCCCATTGTTGCCGTGTTTATTACAAAGTGTTAGTAGAATTCTTTTTCCTTTTTTTGAGATTCTGTTTATTTTAGAGGGAGACATAGAGAGGGAGAAAGAGCAGGGGGGTGGAGAAGAGTCTTAAGCAGACTCCACACTGAGTACAAAGCCTGGTGTGGGTCTCAGTCTCATGACCTTGAGAACATGACCTGAGCAGAAACCAAGAGTCGGTCACTTCACCGACGGTGCCACCAGGTGCCCCAATGTGTATAGAATCCTAAAGCCTAGGACAGGGAGGGCTGAAGAGGGAGTTAAGGGGAGGCTTAGGGGTGAGCGTCTGCCTTGGGCTCAGGTCATGACCTGGCAGGTTACGGCAGGGGAGAGGTCTAGGAGGGCTCCCATATTTGGGGTGTGACCGCTGGGTCGATGGTAGGGCCCTCACCAATGTCGGGGGATAAAAGAGAAAACAGATTTTGGAGACAAGAGGATGAATTTGATTTTTGACCTATTAGACGTATTAAAACACCTGTGGCCCAGTGAGGTGACTTTCCCCAGAGGAGATGTGGGGCATAGATGACCCTTCCCAGAGAAGGACTTAGGATTCGGCGGCATTAGGTGCGAAGTTAAAGCTGTGGGTGTGAATGACGTCACGGAGGGGCACTGGGAGCCTGGGGCATCACACCAGGTTAGCACCCAGGGTGACTGTTGCGGAGGGAGGAAGGAGATCTGAAACCAAGGGCCTAAAATAAAAGGTGGTGGAAGTTGGCTAAGCAAATATGACACATCTGTTCATTGTTTCTTCTTGGTCTACGGGATCAGGACAGCTGTGGCATAAAGACGTCCCCTCCTGGGGACGCCCGGGTGGCTCAGGTCATGATCCCGGGTCCTGGGAATGGGGTCCTGGGATGGAGCCCCGCATCTGCATCCCACTCCCTGCTCAGCCAGGAGTCCGCTTCTCACTTGTCTCTGTCCCCACTCGTGCCCTGTCTCTCTGTCAAATAAATAAGTAAAAATCTTATATATATATATATTTTTAAAAAGTGCTCCTTTACGGTGCAGGTTTGCTTCTTTTGCAGAGAAGCTTGTTCTGGTAAAAACAGACCACGAGGACTGAAGATCGGAGTCTACTCGTTCCCCGGGAGGCTTGTCCCCAGCTACGGGGTGACATTTAGTTTTGCTCTTTGTTTTTTCCTAGCATGGCATTCTTTTTCAATTATCTACTTTTTAGAGCTTCTAACCTTTCCTGCTATGCAAAATTATTCATCGGCCCTTTCACTAACTCTACTAAATCTTAATTGACCACCAGCAGGTCATGGTCATCCCTTGTCTTCCCTCCTCCCTCCCTGGGGGGTGACATCGGCCACAGGCTTAGGCCTGCTGGTGACTGATCCCGTTCTTCCTGCCCGGAATCAGTTTAGGAAGTGGCATGTGACCCAATTCTGATATTTGAGGGGAAACCCACTTGGGGCCTCAGACGACAATCTTTTGGGTGAGACCTAGAGACTTCACCAGTCATTTTTTAGCTGGAAATTACGGGGTATGCATGTAACGCCAGTACTTAGCCGCCGTCCAAACCAGGGGACCCCAGGGACTGACGAACATAGGTACCGTGTATGGGCGACCGGAAAGGTGAATTTCAGTCTTGTTAAGCCACCGCAGTAACCACCTTCAAGCCACTCTGTTCTCTGATTATAGGAGATAACGAGTTTATTTTTTAACTGTTTGAATCAAGAGTTTTTTGTTACTAAGCAGCTGCGTGCACCAGATACACATTTTGGATGTGAAATAAATGTATTAACAGAAAATAGTCATAGTGATGTGATGTTGGGGTTCGGGAGTAAACGGTCAAGAAAGAATTCTTGGGACGTTTTTGGTGCAAGAAAAGGTGATTTTATTAAAGCACAGGGACAGGACCTTTGAGCAGAAAGAGCTGCACTGGGATCCTGAGGCGCTATTGATTATCTACTTTTAAGTGGGGAAAAACAGAGATAAAGGAAGTCTCCAAAAGGATTTTCATCTGTTAAAGAGGACCTACGGGATCCCCAAGGTCACCTAGCTAAGACCCAGCTAATGCCAGGCGAAGGTTGTTTTTTTTTTTTTTTGCCTCTAAGCAAAGCACTGACATTAAGGCAGTTGTGAGTTCCTTGGGGGGATATCTCCAGTACTTGTCCTTGGGACTGCAAAGGTGTAAGGACATTTAAATTTATCTACATTTCTTTTGCCTTTGGTTTCCACATTGTCAGTATTTTGGTTTTATGGGTATTTAAACTTTTTTTTTTCAGTTTATTTATTTTAATAATCTGTACACCCAAATGGGGATCAAACTTCCGACCCCGAGATTGAGAGTCACTTGCTCTTTGGATGGAGCCAGCCAGGTGCCCTGGTTTTATGGGTATTTATTAAACAACAGTCATCAAACGCTAGAAGTGTCCATAAACAGAATGAGCACTGACATCACGTAGCAGAGGAATGTTACCCTGGGCCAGCAGATCACGGCGGGTACTGAGACCTGCCAAAGCCAATCCTGATATCACCGCCTTTCATCTACTAGAAGAGAATTTCCTTTTCATTATTTTGGGATTTAATATCATTCTTCCTCATCCCTTTCACTGTTATTAGAGGGGAAAAAAATTTGAATAATAGTGCATGGAGTTATTAAAGCACCTTTTATTTGAAATCTTTCAGTCTTTTATATAGCAGGCAATGTGACTGTTGTCTTGCCCAAGGTCAAGCAGTGGAGCACTTTTATTTTATTTTTAAAAGATTTTATTTATTTATTCATGAGAGACACACAGAGAGAGAGAGAGGCAGAGACACAGGCAGGGGGAGAAGCAGGCTCCATGCAGGGAGCCTGACGTGGGACTCCATCCCGGGACCCCAGGGTCACGCCCTGGGCAGATGCTCAACCCCTGAGCCCCCAGGGATCCCAGTGGAGCACTTTTAGAGCTAAAGATAGATTGAGGATATTCCAGATAAAGAATAATTAGGAACTGTGAAAACCCCCAGTAAATAAGAAACCATTACAACCAAGTTTTTGCTGTTTACATTGTTAAACTGTGAATAAAATCTACTCATTGGGTCCTCCTGGCTTTCCTGAAATACATTTTTCCTTGCTGTGAAGGATGTTGCTTTGTCTCCGAAAGGCTCAGGGCATTAAAGGATTAAAAGCAGTTGAATAAGAAGGCAGCTATGTCAGATAATACAAATACTGGCCAGCAGATTAAGTATATTCTTTGCTTTTTTTTAAAAAAAAAAAAAAAAGGTTTTAACATGCAATCATTTAACTTGTCCTTGAGTTAAATAACTCTTGTGGGGTTTTGTGGTTTCATTGTTAATGCCTGAAAAGAAGGACAGTGTGGAAGCAGGCCTGAACCGCAGCTAACTGGAGCAGACGACTGTTGCTGGCCTTTGTTCTGTTGCTGCGTCGCCTTAATAGAACCGTCCAGTGGGACTTACCAGGATGCCCCTGCCCCTTCCGCCTGCAGATGTCTGCCTCCTACCCCGTCTGGCCCTGGCTTTCTTTCTCACTTATCCTCATCTCAAAAGTTAACTTCACCTCGAGAGCCTCTGTGGTCATCATTATTAGCACACACAAGTGTGTGGCTGCAATCAAAGTGACCTGATAACATGGTATAATAGAGATTGGAGGCATCCAAGTAGATCATGTGACCTGTCAGCCCATCCTCCAGGCTCCTACCTCAAGAGCTCTACTGTTGTCTGTTCCCTGAGCAGGAAGATAAGTTCTCCTCCCTAATTTATTTCTTAGCAATTAAGGGAAGGGCCACGACTACATAAATTGTTTAAAGTTGGGGGGCAGCCCGGGTGGCTCAGCGGGTTAGCACCTGCCTTTGGCCCGGGGCGTGATCCCAGAGATCTGGAATCGAGTCCCACGTCGGGCTCCCTGCATGGAGCCTGCTTCTCCTCTCTCTGCCTCTCTCTCTCTCTCTCTCTCTCTCTCTCTGTGTCTCTCATGAATAAATAAATAAATAAAATCTTAAAAAAAAAAAAGAAAATATGAGTAACATGGTAATAAAACAATATTCTTGGCTTCCAAATTTCATAGTTAGATCAAGGTTCTTTTACTTAGTAAATTAAAAACAGGATTTGCCATGAGATTTACAAGTAATCCATAAAGTTTTTCAGTTACAACTTTTTCAGCCTCTTTTCCTTACAGACATTCATAAGAACAGCTCTCAAAGATCAATATTTAATCATGTAGCTTCAGAACCTTGCCCTTTGGTTACAAAACGGCTGCAAACATGTAGCAGGAGGTAAAGACTAGAGGAGCAGCTGCTGGGTCTGGGTGATATATGCTTTGTGGATTGATTATCGAGAATTGAAGTTTGGTTTTCTAAGAACATAGAGAAACAGAATACAATATTGAGTATATGCATCCAGCCTTCTTCAGGCCCTGATTGACTGTCTTTTGGCACCCCGATGTCAACATAAAAAATTGCGATAGATTCCAGAGCATCCCAATTTTTATGAGTCACGTTTTCATGAATTGTCAAGCATTTCTTGAACTTACGTACATTTTCACTGAAACCGTGACATTTCTTGGCATAACAGTTTCCGTAAGTGTGCCACCTGCTGTATAATGAAATCTTCCCAAAGTGTGTCCCTTATGCTTGAAGGCATGTCTCCTGAGACATATCCCTCCTAAGAGGCTAAAATTATTTTTTCCTTCTCTTTACACTAAATGGTTTAATGTCCTCTTTCTGTCTACTCTGGTTAATAAAGGAGCATTTCCTTTTTTCTTTCCTTTCTCACGCGTTTCTGTAAATTGTCAAACCCAGCTTTAATTGATGAATTGGAGGCCTCAGAAGAGGTGGTGATCCGGACAGCTTCATAATCTTACAGTGAGACTTATTCTTTACTTTGAGTCAGATTTTTATATAGTGAGGCTGCTCCGAAATTCAAATCTATATGTTTTCAGATTGAAAATAATGTCACCGAGTGATACAGAGAATAGAGTTTGGGTCATAGTTAAGAATTCTCTTTTCCCAGTAGAGACAATATTGTCAGAGCTGATACTTGACAGCCCATGGGGAAGAGGCGGCTGCCACCCCCTCATGCTGTTTGGTTCCCCTCCTACCATTTTAACCATTATAACAAGAATCCAAGCAACCGCAGCAAACAGGTATCCGTCCCAGCCACAGTTTGTTCACAGCGAGGCCTGTGAGAAAAGAAAATGCGGAAAGGTCATAGCTTTAAAGTCACGAACCTGGTATCGTATCAGGTATTTTTCTCATTCAGGTCAACTTTTTAAAAAATCTTCTAGTTATGGTACATCTCTCTATGTGACTGAAAGGAGTCTGTTAATCTCCTAATAAAATCCCATTAATGTTCTCAGGGGTTATTCATGAGTGGGATGAGCTGCTATTTCCCCTGGAAGGTGCCTGCTTGCAGGGGCCATTCTGGGGTCTCTGCGCTCCGGACAGGCCTCCCCACGGCACACAGGCCGCAGAGCTAGGCCCCCGCTCCAGTAAGGGTTCTGCCTTAGAAGACGATTATATTACTCTTGCCCTACTAATAAAGGAATTTGGTGACCAAACATGAGAAACCAAGACATTTAAACATATTATCGTTGAGCTTGGTTAAATAGCTACTTTTCTGCATATTCTGAAATTGTAGTAAGTTGCCTCATAAGGCGTATACCTGATACCACTTGCAAAATGTGTTTAATACTAAGATCTCTGGGGTGAGATGCTCAGGCTTTGTGCAGCCGAACAAATGGAGTTCAAATCCCATTGTCGTCCTATAGTGTCTGAGAGGTTTTGGTTTAGTTACTTTTCTGAGCTCAACTGTTTCCAGCTGTAAAAGGGGGATAGAAATGCCACCTACGTCACAGAACTGTGGTAGGGATGAAACGAACTTGTAAATGTAAAGGAGTGAGCAAGGGCCTGGCATATAGTAAGTACCCAGTAAACCTTAGGATTTATTCTTGTTCAACTACTTGATTGTTTTTGTTAGAGAGGGAAGGGCGGGGAGGGGCTCAGATCCTCTGCTGTTCAGGTCGGTTACACCCTGTTGTATTCCCAAACAATTGGGGAAATGATGACTACTTTTTAGGTCGTTCTGTAGGGTAGCTCTTCAAATTTGAGGAGGGACATGTGATGGCAGGGGCAGTGGGGAATCTTTTTTTTTTTTTAACCACTATTCCCAACCTATCTATGGTTTGTTTCTCAAACTAACAAAAATGCGGACCTAGGAATGTCTCTATTATTTTGAGTTGAAAATTTTGGGTGTATGGAGACTCTTATGAAATCTGTAGAAGAGAAATTACATTTAATTGTGTATTTAGTGAATCATCTTCATCAAAAAAAGAAGTTTGCAATGTGAAGACCATTCCTGGAAATCCTGGGCTGAGAGTAGCTGTAACCTACAGCATGAAACTATAGCCTTCCAGAACAGAGACGAACCTTAGTGCTGGGAACCAGACTCCTGTCCTCTAGGAGAGGTTAAATGATATGCTAATTATTTGCACAGTTAAAAGCCAGTTTAAAAATTCCTGTCTTGAATTTTTCAGTTGTTTTCTAATCTCGTGTTATGGTTGATTCACTGTTAATGCTTATGAAACATAGATCTGACATTATATTATATTTATATATATATCTGTCATATATATATGACATTATATTATATAAATATACCATATATATACCTTTCCTCCTTATATTGCAGAATATCCTGAGGTTTACTTTTATTTTTATTCTTAATTACATGTCAGAAGTAGTGCCAATAGGAATTAATTAATAGGGGCGCCCTGGGGCTCAGCGGTTGAGAGCTGCCTTCAGCCCAGGGCTGACCCTGGGGTCACAGGATGCAGTGACCCATCCGGCTCCCCGCAGGGAGCCTGCTTCTCCCTCTGCCTGGGTCTCTGCCTCTCTCTGTGTCATGAATTAATAGATAACATCTTTAAGAAAAAAAGAATTAGTTAATACAGTGAAGTTGCTGTGCGGGTTCAGGACAGAGTGTTGGCCCCTGGGGGCCGCATTCAGGGAGGGGCCTTCTTGCTCCGAGGGCAGCTCCGGGGCAGGAAACTGGAACCAGAGGAGGAGGAGGAGGAGGAGGAGAAGAGATTGGTGGGCAAGCTGAAGGGACCAGGTACACGCAGGTGCAGGTGCGGACAGGTTCTCAACCCGCTCTCTGGCCTTGCCTTGCTCCCAGACTGTCTGCCTTGGAACGACTTAAACACTTGATCCTGAGCTCCCTGGCCTGGAGGTCCACAGGGAGGCCCCCACACTCAGGCCAGGATTTCCCAGCGGTTGGTACCCCACGGTCTGGGACTCAAACCTCTGGCTTCCTACTTCTCTTTTTGGAAGATTTTATTTATTCGCCCGACTGCGGAGCCCCCGGGGCCTCTGTCTTGCTGCTTCCAAAGGTCTTGGGCCGCAGCAGGGTAGTGGTGGGTGTGGGGGGGGGTGGTTAGGCCTGCAGGACTTCGCGTTTTGTTCAATGACGCTTCCCTAGGAATAGTTCTTTCCTTGGTGCAGAGTAAGGACACCCGGTCCCTCGGGTCCCTTCCCCTGGGTCCTTCCCCTCCCCTCCCCCCCGCCCCCCCAGGTCTGTGCTCGGGTCGGGCCGTGGCCGGGGTCGCCGCGCCCCGAAGCTGCGGACCGGGGAGCCTTCCGGGCCCGGCCGCGGCCCCTGCTCTCTCCCGCCCGGGCTTCCAGATCGGGGCTATTCTCCGGGCCCCGGATCCGCGACCCCACACTCGGCGGCGGGGGCTGCGGGCTCGGCGGGCGTCTGGCGGCGCGGGCCCGGGGGACGGGGCTCTGAGTCCGAGGAGGGCGCAGGTGCGGGGCTGGGCGGGAGAGGCCGAGGGGCCGAGGGCGCTGGGGCGAGGCCGCTCCCCCCCTTCCCGGCGGACGCGGGGCCCCGCCCCCCCTGCGACCCCGGGCAAGGCCGGACGGGCCCGAGCCCTGAGCTTGGGGGCCGCGGGCTGCGCGGGGGGCGGAGCCGCGGTCCTGGGGGGCCGAGGAGGTCCTGGGGGGCTTGAGAGGTCCTGGGGGGCCCTGGGGAGGCCGGGGCGGTCCTGCGGGAGCCTGAGCATGTGGTCCCTTCTGCCCCAGGCGGTCCCCCCCTCGGCTGCAGCTGCGGGAGGCGGAGCCTTTCTGCTCCCACCCGGAGCTGCCCCCTCCCCTCCTCTCCGTCTTCCCCTCTCCCCTCCCCTCTTCTTCCTCCTCCCCTCTCCCCTCCTCCCCTCTCCCTCCCCTCCCGTCCCGTCCCTTCCCCCAGCCGGGAGCCTCTCCATCCCCTCCTGCCCTCCTCTCCCTCCTCCCCTCTCCCCTCCTCCCCTCTCCCTCCCCTCCCGTCCCTCCCCCCAGCCGGGAACCTCTCCCTCCCCTCCTCTCCCTCCTCTCCCCTCCCCTCCTCTCCCTCTCCCTCCTCTCCTCTCCCCTCCCCTCCTCTCCCTCCTCTCCCTCCTCTCCCCTCCCCTCCTCTCCCCTCCCCTCCTCTCCGTCTTCCCCTCCCCTCCTCTCCGTCTTCCCCTCTCCCCTCCCCTCTTCTCCCTCCTCCCCTCTCCCCTCCTCCCCTCTCCCTCCTCTCCCGTCCCTACCCCCAGCCGGGAGCCTCCCCCTCCCCTCTCCCCTCCCCTCCTCTCTCTTCCCCTCCTCCCCCTCCTCCCCTCTCCCGGCCCCTCCCTCCTCCCCTCCCCCTCCGCGCTGGCTCCTCCCGTCCGGGGCTGCTCCTGGGCTGCAGGAGGCCGCGGGGCGCAGAGCAGCGGCGGGCGGGTGAGCAGCGGCGGGTCCTTGGGGTACCCGGGAGCCGAGCCCCGCGCGGGGGACAGCGCCGGGGCCATGGGCCAGCTCTGCTGCTTCCCTTTCTCACGAGATGAGGAAAAGATCAGTAAGTGTGCTTGCAGCGGGCATTCGTGCTTGTCTCCCAGCCCCAGTTTGGGTTTTCTTCCCCCGGGAAGGGTAACAGAATAGTGGGCTGCGATTCCTCCTGTGCTCTGCTTAAAAGGGTTTGTAGGTATGTAGTTAATTCACGGGTTTGCAGAGCGCAGGAAGCCAGTGCATGGGCTGCGGTAAAAATACAAAATCCTGAAAACTCATTCTTGATTTTCGCCCTTTGCGAAAATCCTACAGCTCAATTCTCATCACACGGTCTAGAGTCAGAGTTTAGTTGGACTTTCTCTAAATCCCTGCATGCAGTTTGGTATGTTGTGTAAGCCGGGCTTCATTTTTCTTATCGGGAATGGGGATGTTTTCAGAGCAGTGCTTAGATAACAGCACACAGAGAAGTAAAGCTGGCTGTAAACTGATGAATATTACACATTTGCAGGTAGTTTCACGTGTCCTGTGCTTTGTTCTCCGTGGAGGGGATTCAGGTGTAACTGTAAGACATCTCCAAACAAGTGATGCCACTTTGCTTCCCAGCAAAAGCCTGATGCATATTTTAAAGCTAAGGCCAGGCAGAGTCAACATCTGCTTATGGTTTGGAAAGCAGAACTTAAACTGATGACACTTGCATTAAATTTTTTTCCTCTCTGAATTACGTGTATTCACGTACATCTCGGCTTTGTTAGACACAGTGCTGGCGTTTTAACTAGTGAGCCAAATAGAATTTGCCTTATACTGGGGTTGCCCCCAAATGCTCAGTCTTTAGTCCTTTTTCCATAAAAATGTTTGTAGTCCATAGTTAACCATATTTGCAGCCATATTTCTGTCACATTGGGGCTTTACTTAAGTAAATTCGAATAGGTCTGTAGACTCTCACGATATCTGGTTCAGACCCTGAAAGGTCCACATCTGGCTTATAATTCCTGCTGCTGGTCCTTTAGGAAACTCGCCAGGGACAGGTTTTTAAAAAATTGATACACATTCTATACCTGTTCACTTGGGAAATATGCCCGTTTTTATAAGAAATCTTCTGGGAGTGCTTTGGAATAAATGTTGGGAGACGTTAGAGCATTTGATTATTAACAAGAGCCAATAACTGTTCTCTGAATTTTACTTGTGAAAATGCTAGTGTACAATACATGACGGTCCTGATCTTAAAACCTGAGATGAATTTACAGCAGAATTGTTCATTTTTTTTACACTGAGCATTGG
This sequence comes from Vulpes lagopus, assembly GCF_018345385.1. Classification (NCBI taxonomy): domain Eukaryota; kingdom Metazoa; phylum Chordata; class Mammalia; order Carnivora; family Canidae; genus Vulpes; species Vulpes lagopus. Next base: position 126,744,741 of record NC_054825.1, read on the forward strand.
CAGTAGTTTGGCAGCCTGAAACTTTTCAGGTATCTGTCAGGATGACTTATTTGTGGTGTCTGAGGGTTTTGGTCGATGGAGTCATTGGTCGAACATCTGTACCCGGGGGAACCGTGCTGCGGACGGTTGTAGGGGTAGTGAAGCCCTCTCTCTCCTCCGTTACCGGCGCCGCTTCCTATTCTCCTGCTCGAGGCATCCCCTTGCAACACCTGCTCTCCTCCTGTTCCGTCTGTTTCTCTCTTTCCCCACTCCTAAGCAGCCTTCTTGGTGCTAACAGAGGTCAAGTTTCACCTCATTGAGGAATTTGCACTTTCTCTGTCTTTTTCATCTGGGGTTGTGGGGTGCAAAGTCTCGTGGTTTATGCACAGTGCTTCTTAATACTGGTTGATAGGGAGTAGTATATGCTGACATTTGGGGTTGCTTCCTCAAGTTCCAAAATTTTAAAAAGACATGAAGGCAGGGCATTATGTTTGAAGGAAAGTTCTAGTTCAGAAGTGCAAATTAACGGTTGGAATCCTCAGTGCTTTTGCACCCCATTCTTGTGTTTGTCTTTGATTTTGACATTCCTTCGCTGTTTTGCTTCTCTCGACCTGCTCCACACCCTCATCATACATCCCATCAGCTGCTTTCTGATGCTCTGTAATTTCTCTGCTACCGGAGGATCTCAGGGAAGCTTCTCTGCCAGGCCCCGACTGCTGTGCTGCTGGTAACACGTGTCTAACAGTACTTACAAAGGGGGCTTGCGAATAAAGTGGCAGAGAAGTCATTAGCCATAAATTAGCTCTAACTCTAGGTAGCCAGTCCGTACGTTGTGTTGGTAACGTGTAAAAGAATCCGTAGCAGACATTTGCGAGGGCCCAGCATGTTTCTGATCCATGCTGGATGCTACCGTATCTCCTGGGTCTCATCACTGTGTCCCCACCTAGGAGCCTGGTTAGTCTGCTTGGAGCCACATGCTCAGCGGGGAGTACGAGAGGCAGAGCACAAACATGCACATGCCTACACCCTGCAATTCTGCTGTAAAGGATGACGGCTCCTCAGGGCAGCTCAGATTACGGAGAATTAAATGAGGTTTTGATGAAAGTTTAAATTTGTGGATGTCGTTCTCAAAACACAGGTGAGTTGGAAAGCCCGTCCTCTACGGTCCTGCAGAGGTACACAGAGAATAGACCCAGCTGGCCAAGCGGTAAGAGTCAAGTGACCCCTTCTCCCCTCCCACGGCTGCTCTATCCTGCTTTTACCCTTGGTGGTGGTGGTAGATGGAAAGTATTGCCATTTAATTCATCTGTTAGTGTTACTCTTTTAATCTATCAATAGCAAACAAGAGGATTGTTTAATCAACTAGTTGTGCCAGAGGCCTAGGTTTGTGTGAAAAGTTACCCGCCATGTGTAGCTAGAAGTCTTGGTAATGGGGTGAAGAGCCAAATATAGTAGAACCCATCTTGGTTTATTCTTCAGTCAATGCAGCACAAAGCAGTTGCACCCATTTTGTTTAAATCACAACAGTTTAAGGTTTTCAAGTATGGGATGAGAAGCCACTGTTAGGGATGTTGAAAGGGTGAGCGGAACAGCTGATAAATGGAGACACTGGCGCCTCGGTTACTTTCTCGCCTTAATCTTCTGTGATACCGAAAATAAAACAGTATATATTTCAACAAGGCACATATTTTAATTTTACAAGTCTGTGTCTTTTTATTGAAGTATAAGTTACATACAATATTATATAAATTTCGTGTGTACAACACATGATTTGACATCTGTGTACTTCAGGAACTGATAACAGAATAAGCGTAGTGACCATTTGTTGCCCAAGTTAATGCAGTGTTATCAGCTGGATTCCCCGTGCTGTAGGCTACGTTTCCTTGACTTATTTCATAGGTGGACTTTGGTGTCTGCCTCTTGGTGCCCTTCACCCATTTTACTTCCCCATCCTCTCCTCTCTAGCAACCACTAGTCTGTTCTCTGTGTCTATGAGTCTGGGCTTTGTTTTGTTGGTTGGTTTTAGCTTCCACAAATAAGTGAAATCCTGCAGTATTTACCTTTCTCTGTCTGGCTTACCTTATGTGGCATAATACCGTCAAGGTCTGTCCATGTTGTTGCAAATGGTAATTTTCACTCTTTTTGGTGGCTGGATAGTATTCTGTGTGTGTGTGTGTGTGTGTGTGTGTGTGTGTGTGTGTGTGTGTGTGATACACCTTCTTTATCCATTCATCTATCAACAGGTTGTTTCCAAATCATGGCTATTGTGAAGAAGGCCGCAGCGAACATGAGTATGCATGTATCTTATCAAATTAGTGTTTCTGTGTGTTTTGATATACACCCAGAAGTGGAATTGCTGGATCGCATGGTAATTCTATTCTTAATTTTTTGAGGGACGTTCACACTGTTTCCCACAGTGGCTCCACCAACTTCATTCCCACCAACAGTGCATGAGGGTGCCTTTTTCTCCACATCCTCACCATCACTTCTTATTTCTTGTCTTTTTGATAATAACCATTTTGGCAGGTGTGAGGCGATATCTCACTGCCGTTCTGATTTGCATTCCCCTGATGATTACTGATGTGGAGCATCTTCCGAGTGCTTATCGGCCATCTGTATATCTTCTTTGGAAAAATATCTATTCAGGTCCTCTGCCCATTTTTTAAATCAGATTTTGTTGTGTTTTGTTTTTGAGTTATATGAGTTCCCTATATATTTCGGATATTAACCCCTATGGGATATATAATTGGTAAATATCTTCTCCCATTTGGTAGGTTGCCTTTTAATTGTGTTGATGGTTTCCTTGACTATGTAGAAGCTTTTGTTTTGTTTTGTTTAGAGGCTTTTTACATTTGGTGTACTCTCATTTGTTTATTTTTGGTTTTGTTGTCCTTGCCTTTGGAGTCAGACCCAAAGCCACATCACTAACATTATTGTCAAGGAGCTTACCAGCTATATTTTCTTCAAGGAGTTTTATGGCTTTAGGTCTCACATTCAAATCTAATCCATTTTGAGTTAATTTTTGTGTATTGTGTAAGATAGTGGTTCAGTTCTGTTCTTTTGTATGTGGCTGCCCAGTTTCTCAACACCAACGATGATACTCGCCTTTCTGCATTGTATCCTCTTGCCTCCTTTGTCATAAGCTAATTGACCATGTATGCATGGGTTTATTTCCATTCTGTTTTATTAATCTGTGTGTCTGCTTTTATGGCAATATCATATAGTTTTGATTACTCTAGCTTTGTACTATAGTTTGAAATCAGGGAGTGTGATACCTGTAACTTTGTTCTTTTTCCCCAAGATTGTTTTGGCTATTTGGAGTCTTTTGTGGTTCCATACAGTTATTAAAATGATTTGTTCTAGTTTGTGAAAAATGCCATTGGAATTTTGATAAGGATTGCATTGAATCTGTAAATTACGTTGGATAGTATGGACATTTTAACAATAATAATTCTTCCAATATATGAGTGTGAAATATCTTAACATTTATTTATTTCATTTTCAGTTTTTTTCATCAACATTGTATGGTTTAGTTTATAGTCTTTAACCTTTTTGGTTAAATTTATTTTTAGGTATCTTTTGATGGAATTATGAGATTTTTTTTCTTGATTTCTCTTTCTCATAGCTTGTTACTAGTGTATGGAAATGCAACAGATTTTTGTATTTTAATTTGTTACTGTAACTTTATTGAATTCATTTATTACTTTTAACAGTTTTGAGTGGAATTTTTAGGGTGTTCTCTATATGATATTGCACCATCTGTTAAACAGTGACAGTTTTACTTCTTTCTTACCAAATTGGGTACCATTGATTTCTTCTTTATGTCTTGTCTGATTGCTGTGGTTAGGACTTCTAATACTATGTTGAATGAAAGTGGGGAGAGTTGGCATCCTAGTCTTGTTTCTGGTCTTAAAGGCTGCGGGCTTGTCATATATAGCCTTTATTATTTTGAGGTATATTTCCTTTATGCACATTTTCTTGAGTTTTTATCATAAATGGATGTTGAATTTTGTCAAATGCTTTTTCTGCATCTGTTGAGGTCATCATATGATTTTTATCTTTTCGCTTCATTAATATTACATTATTTGATGTTGAACCATCCTTGCTGCATCCCTGAAATAAATCTTACTTAATGTTGGCATATGATCTTTTTAATGGATTGTTGAATTCAGTTTGTTAATACTTGATTGTAGATTTTTGCCTCTATATTCATCAGGAATATTGGCCTATAACTTTTTGTTTTTATGGTGTCTTTGGCTTTAGTTTCAGGGTTGCTGGCCTCATAAAATGAGTTTGTAAGCACTTCTTTCTCCTCAACTCTTTGGAAGGATTTGAGAAGGATAGGTATTAAATCTTCTTTGAATGTTTTGTCAAGTTCACCAGTGAAGCCATCCAGCCCTGGATTTTTGCTTGTTGGGAGGTTATAAGTAGGTGTTTTAACAATATACACATACTTTATTTTACATTTGAGATATTTTTCAATATAGTCTTTTTGTTTACATGAGGTACCAGGATCGTATTTGTTTCATAAATATGAGCCATATCTCAAGATAGTTTGTTTCTGATGATTTGCAATTGGATGCCATAACATTAATATAAAAATTGAGATAAGCACTGTTTCATGTCCAGTGAATACTTCTATCTTTGAACCTTAATTACCACAGTGGATATTGTTCAGCTATACTCAAGGAAGTCTATGTTTAGATTTTCTAATTCTCTGGAGGTCTTCCTAGAAGTCCTATAGCCTTATCCTTTGCTCTTATTTGTACTTAGATACACCAACTTTGAGGTCCTCTTTCATATGTGTGTGCTAGCTCATCACAGATTTAAAGCACTGCCTATGAAGGGTCCAAGCTATGTACCTCTCTTCATAGCTCCAGAGGCTGCCTTAGTGTTTTCAAGAGGAGGCGTGGCCTAAATGTTTGTTGGTGAGGAGAATGATACGCATTTCCTGTTACAAGTACGAGAGCACTTGGGTGTACATAGCCTGGCAGAGGACAGAATTTGGAATGACTCTGGCTGATGCTGTCACCTGTCAAGAACTTTGGTAACTGAGTGTATCAGAGAAGCCTTTTAATGTGTTCTCATGTAGATGCTACAGCATGCGCCCCAAGAAATGTGTGATAGGGAACCTCCCGTCAGCCGACAACACCCGTCCTCCTTCCTTGCCTGCAGAAATGGTTTTATACACAGGGACGCAGCGTAACTCCAGTCCTGCTGCTGCCTATTGACAACGTCTGGCCTGTCCCTTGGCATGAAGTTTTGACTATGGAAAGAGCACAGGACTGGGAGTAAGGAGATGTGGGCGAGAAACTCAGCTCTGCTACTGACATCCTGATACTGGGGAAGTTCTTAACCTCTCTGGGCCTCACTTCCTCATATTGAAGAAGTAGGGGTTGAACTATCATGACCTTGAGAGTTTTTTCTCTTCAGTTGTCCCTTGGAACTAAGAGTCTAGGAAATAAATATTATAGGTAGAATGTAGTTCTTCCTCCTTCCGTCTCTTCCTCCCTCCTTTCCCTCTTTTTCGTCCACCCCCACTGCCTCTTCTTTTTAATTTGTTGAATGCAAATTAAAATTTCATTTGCAAAATTGCTTATGAAGAGAAACTGTTAGAAAATAAATGCTTCCTAACTGTCCCAGTTCAGAGAGGAAGTGGCTGAAAGCCAGTGGTTAAGAGGCGTTCTCAGGAAGTTGTCCAGAGGTGCTGTGGGGCGGGAGGCTGGCAGGAGGCTGGGACCCATTATCTGCTGCCCCCTTTCTTTCTTTCTTTTTATTTATTTATTTATTTTTAAATAATAAATTTATTTTTTATTGGTGTTCAGTTTGCCAACATACAGAATAACACCCAGTGCTCATCCCGTCAAGTGCCCCCCTCAGTGCCCGTCACCCATTCACCCCCACCCCCACCCGCCTTCTCCCCTTCCACCACCCCTAGTTCTTTTCCCAGAGTTAGGAGTCTTTATGTTCTGTCTCCCTTTCTGATATTTCCTGCCCCCTTTCTGAAGCAGTGAAGCGCCGTGAAGCCAGTGGTGCTCTGTGTAACCTGAGACTACATTTTGTATGAAATTCCTGTGGGTAATATTGTGGTAGCACCAGTAATGTTGTGTGATGTAAAGCATTTAACCATAGTCACTAAAGATTAAATTTTTCCCCCTTTACTAAATAATGTATACCCAAGAGGTTTATGTTTCTAAAATTAAGTATGGAAACATTAGTGCAAATTCTCACAGTTACTATTCCTGCCTTAATTCCCTGATTCTCTTTGCTAATTCATAGTCTGTATAGTAACTGTATTTCTTTTTGTTGCTGTTCTCAAGCCTTTTTACAGTTTTCCTGGGTTATATGATCAAATGCTGAGTAATTTTCATTGGGAGTACAAAGGTTACAGAATTTTTCCCAGCCTCTTTGCAGTCTACTGGCTGCTGTGAGCTCTACCAAGATGTTCTGTCGAGCAATGTGATGTGATCTGTCTCATGTCTCTTTCCTGGGGAAGGGCCATGTGAAAAGGAGTGGAGGATCTGATGGACATAAAGGTCTTGGCTAATAGAAGAAAGCCTCATGTATTACCCCTTCTTGGGGCATTTGCATTTTAACAAGGCTCATTATCCCAAGTGCTCTTGGGAAGTATTTATAGTGAAAAAAAATAAAATAAGCTAAGCAGCAGTAATTACTTAGTCCAAAATAATCTCTAGTGGAGGAATTTTGGGCAACTAGTAAAACTCTCTCAGGGCATCTGATAAATCACTTTCTATGCATAACTGCCTTCTTTTTAATTAAATTGGCCTTGTTTGATCTGTAGGTCTTTGAGATTTTATCCATAAATTTCCGATATCCACAGTAAAGAAACCCAAAAGAGCCCTAAAACTCTCAGTGCTGAAAGCAAGGGATTTTGAAGACAGGTAGACTCAACTTACATTTTTTGGTTCTATTATTTGTTATGTAACTTCTCTAAACCTCTGTACTTTCATCTTAAATATCTACATATTATGAGAATCAAATAAGCCAATGTCTATAAAATGTCTGACACTGTCGTTGGCATAGAGTAGACCCAGTAAATATCATTTCTCTGTGCCAGTGAGAGTGTACTGTATAATTGTAGTCATTTTAGAACTCCACTTGGCAGAACCGTGGTTTTATATCTATCATGCCCAGAAGGAAAACAAAAGAACTTACAATTTCAGACCTTGAATTGTTGAGTAGACTTATCAGTGTGGCAATTTTTCCTTTGGGGCACTCCCTCCCCTTCTCCCGGGGGTCTGTCCATCAGGATGCATTAATTCCCTGCCTGAGGAGAGAGGTGTGGTCCAAGCAGAGTTAACTGAGAGTCTTCCCTAAGATTTGGTAGAGGGTCTGTCTGTCTTCCTTCTGGGTTGTGAGAAGAAAGGATATAAACATAAGATTGCTAGTTGGGAGGGAGCCAGTGGGAGTCTTCCTGAGAATGAAACCAGCATAGAAGAAGGGAGGCCAGAGAAGAAGAGAGAAAAGAGTCAGTCTTGATGATAGTATTTGAGCCTCTGAGTTATCTTCTTCATTATAAGAAGCATTAAATCCTCCTCTTTTTCTTGGCTTAAACTCGCTTGAGTTAAATTGTTGTCACCTGCAACCAAAAGGCTTCAGATACTATTATGGAGGATACTCAGTATCTGTAAAAGTGGGCCCATTCTGAAACAAATATTTATAAATCTGGCAAGGAAGTAAAAACTCAAAAAAAAAAAAAAGAAGAAGAAGAAGTAAAAGTTGATTTCTTCTGAACCTTCATGTTCCATTTTAATGGCAATGAAATTTAGCTTTAAGTGATAGCTGTCCACTTCAACTAATATTTTGAGCCCCATATATTTGGAAATTTCCGAACCATGTGTTCTGGAAGGTGCAATGATGATACACAGTCCCTGTTGTTGAAGGATTTCTTTTTAATTTGCATGACTTTTTAAAAAGAGGTGTATTGGGGGGCGCCTGGGTGATTCGGTCAGTTAAGCATCTGCCCGGTCAGTTAAGCATCTGCCCGGCATCAGGCTCCCTGCTCAGTGGGGAGTCTGCTTCTCCCTCTCCCTCTCCCTCTCCCTCTCCCTCTCCCTCTCCCTTTGCGTGCTCCCTCTCTCTGTCTCTCTCTCTCTCTTGCTCTTTCTCAAATAAATAAAAAATCCTTAAAAAGAAAAAAAAAATAAAAAGAGGTGTGTTGGACCCCAGTGTTTATTATGCCCTGAATGGAAAAAGCCAAGATAAAAGGTCTTGGTGTTCGCAGATGAGCAGGGCCACACCCCTTCCACACCAGGGAGGTTCCATGGCTGCCTGTGCCAAGTCCAGTCAGAACGAGTCCATTAGAGCTGCAACTAGAAGTCGCCTCAATCACCCGTCACAGGCAGTGGTTATAGCTTGATGCAGGCAAACACTGTTTCTACAACAAACATTTTAGAAAATTAAGTTTCCTACAACAAACATTTATAATGCCAAAGGTACAAGTGAGCAGAACTTGGAACCTGTAAGACCAACCTTCCCATTGTATAGTCAACTTCGTTGCCCTTAGCAAGTAGTCATAGACGGAAACTGAGCTGCATGATGAAAATATAAAGAACAAGAATGGTTTTAACTTAAAGTCTGTGGAAACTTGGCTATGAAGGATGTTAACTTTACTAAAGGCTGAGTCAAAGATATTTGAAGTTTGTAATTTTCTGTTTCCACATACTGTCCCCAAAACTTGTGAGTTTATTCAGGGACATTTGTAAGCCTAAGACATATATTCAGAAAAATGGTAGTGCCTGAGACAAAGTGACATGACAACAGGGTGCCTGGAGTAGATGGAGAGGAGATTTCCCGAGAGCCGGAGCTCCCCCGGTTGGTGACACAGATGGGAGAGGGAAGAAAGAATTCCATGGAAAAGGATGACCCGCTTTTCACGTGTTCCTGCAGCTCCCCCCCGCCCTTCGTCTTGTGGTTAGACTGTTGGTGTTGGCATTTGCCACGTAAATTACTGCAAGTTTCAATTTGAGGTCTCACATCTGACTGTTAGAACAAAAATAAAATTCACACTTTCTAAGCATTTAAAATATCCGGCTAAAGTTAGCTGTGAAGCTCAGCTTTTTCAGAGTTTTGATTGATGTTTATCATAGCTAATAAAGTGGCAAGCAGATGATCTGTTAATCCAAGACCTTCTATCTAGATCTGTAGCAGTTGGACCTTACTTAAAATTCTGACAAGTGGGAGTGTGTCCTGAGGAGGGAGGCCAGGATGGCGAGGAGCCTGGAAACCACATCCTAAGAGGGACCATGGCTGCTGAGCCAGAAGGAAGGAAGGCTGATGAATTAGTGGTCCTGAAATATTTGAGGGACCTTTATTTATTTATTTTTAAAATTTTATTTATTTATTTCAGAGAGAGTGTGTGAATGAGAATGAAAACGAGAGCGTTAGGGGCAGTGGGAGAGGGAGAAGCAGGCTCCCCGCTCAGCAGGGAACACAATGAGGGGCTGGGGAACACAATGAGGTCGCAATCCTGCGACCCTGGGATCACGAGCCCAGCTGAAGGCAGACGCTTAGCCAACTGAGCTACCCAAGCGCCCCTGGAGGACCTTTAATGTGGAAAGAAAAGAAGAATTATTCTATATGGTTCCAGCAGGCCAGAATTAGGACAATGGGTGTCTGTTTTTACATATTTTCTTTTGGTGGTTTTAGGTATATAAAACCTAGTAATACTTAAATTAGGTCTGTGATAACTCTTGTTTAAAATAATGGAAATACTGAAATGGAGTCCTAAAACACAGAGAAATTATCATAGTCAAATTTTCCATTAATAGTTTTTTTTAAAAGATGTATTTATTTGAGAGAGAGAGAGAGAACACAAGAGAAAGGGGCAGAGGGAGAGGGAGAGAATCTCAAGCAGACTCCGGGCTGAGCAAGGAGTCTGATGAAGGGCTCAGTCTCATGACCCTGAGATCATGACCTGAGCCAAAATCAAGAGTCAGATGCTTAACTGACTACACCAGCTAGGTGTAGGCACCTCTGCATTAATAATTCTTCATTTTGATCCACTCTAAATGGAAGACCAGAGTTTTCATGAAAAAAATGTATGCCTCTTTATTATTTTTTATCTTATAATAACTATTAAATGATCATTTTAAATTAATTTCTTTAGGATCAACTGACTTGCTTTAAAATAGAAATGTAGGGGCACCTGGGCGGCTCAGTCAGATAAGCATCGGACTCTTGATTTTGGCTCAGGTCATGATCTCAAGGTTGACACTCTCAAATGAATGAATGAATGGATAAATAAATATTTAAAACTGAAATGTAATATACAACTTTGGGTTCTTACCTAGATATGTTGTTGTATGACATAAGTACAACATTAAATGTTGGTTGTTGAATTCAGTAGTAACAGTGGGCAGTTGGCATCAATAAATTCTAGAGTCATCAAGCTAAGGTGCACTGCCTTTTGTCTTTATAAATGAAATTTTTATGAAAACATTTTATCCAAATTTAGATTTTACATTAAATATGGGTATAGTAAATTTAAGATAACAATACATTGTGGTGCCCTTGTGTGCCACTACTGTGTACTGTACACTATACTTAATTTTCTATGTAAAATAAGATTTACAGATTTGTAGGGTTTATAGAACTTAAAGATGTGTACATAAAACTATACGAAATTTGAATATTAAATTCAAAGGCATAATAAGTTGTTTTATAGGGAGGCAAGTTCATGAAATATGCAGTTTTTCTAAAAAAAAAAATCAGCTTTACAGCTGCTCCTAACTTTGTACCATTTGCTCTTAATCGTCCATATCTTAGTCCTCTGTAAATACCACACTGTGGGGGGAAGGATTAGAAACCATCATGTCAGTTAGGGTCCCATCAAGCAAATAGGAACTACACCAGGTTTTTTAACAGAGAGAATTTAATGTAGGGAAATGATGCAGGGATTTTGGAGGAATAAAGAATGAAAAGCCAATACTGAGGAACAACATAGGTAGCGACTTTCAGGCTGGGATCACTTGGGGGAAGGACCCCAGGGGGCTGAAACTCAGGCTTTGGAGAAGGGGCTGCTGCCTCCCAGCAGGTACCCCAGAGCACAGCCAGGCCCTGGGAGGCTAGGATGCCAGCCTCCAAGGAGGGGACCCTGGCCCTCTTCTCTCTGAAGGAAGGCAGTGAGGTGCATTCCAGGAGCAAGGAAATAAATGAAAACTGGAACCAATCGGAACTAGTGGCCGCTGTCAGGGGGTCGAGCTCTAGCTGAGGCAACCCTATGGGAACAATGAGCAAAAACAGCAAAGGGCAGGTTCCTTTCCCCCCGTGCAGCTGTCCAGTGTCCCTCTGGAGCTTCTTCTTGGAAGAACCACATATAAAAGCTGTGGAAGGTACAGTTTGTAGACTGCACAACCTGGAGGGTACTATCATACACATCAGAGACCTCGCTGGCAAAGGAGAAACACATTTGCTGAGTCCCAGCTCCAGGATCATAAAGCTGAACAGCGAAGGTCCAGAGCTGAGGGCCAGTAGGTTAGTAACTGGCTCATAGTAATTGGCTGTGTTTTAAACTTGTCTTTTATTTTCATTCTTCCAAGATAAACTTCTGGTTTGTCAATTTGTGGCCCTTATTTCTTTGGGGATAAAAATAATAATAATTGTATTAAAATAATGGGGGTATAAAATATCACAAGTATTTATAAACTAGGTAGAAATGTGAATATTTCAAAAGAAATGCAGTTTAGAAATAGGTAGTAGTGGGCACTGAGGTGGGCACTTGAAGGGATGAGCACTGGGTGTTATTCTGTATGTTGGCAAATTGAACACCAATAAAAAATAAATTTATTATTAAAAAGAAAAAGAAATAGGTAGTAGTAATCAAACCCATTGTTAAGATGTTTCTAAGGAAACCCATCACCCAGCCCAATGTAGCAAACTTAGAACAAAATTTTTTGAAACTAAAAAAAAAAAAAAATTTGAAACTAATTCATAAAGTTTATGAAATTTGTTAAAAATAATTTATCTTTTTAAAGTTTGTGTTCTGCAATCTTACCAGTCTTACGTATAGTATATTTTTGGTGAATATTTTCTCTTTTCCAGTTTTATCAAGATATAATTGACATAATTTTGGCAAATATGTCTTTACACCAATCCTCTCAGTCCCAATTAATGATATTCACAGTGAACGCATGACAGAGGGACAGGTTAGTGGATTAGGTGAGGGGTTAAAGCTGCAGCCAGGCAGAGATTGGTGTTTGGAATGATAAGCGGTGCTCTCATGGCTTTCGAAATTAAAGGGAACCAAAGGCTCTGATGCCAGGAGGCCAAGGCAGGGTGTGGAATGTTCTGAAAAGTCTGAGGAATTTTTAAAAGGATCTTGGATCAGTCAGAACAGAAATAGAAAAAGAGCAGTCAAAAGGGTCAAGACAGTGAGGTTAGATGCCAGGAAGTCACATACATCAAGGCAAATTTATTCTTTTTTTTTTTTTTTTTTTAAAGGGAGAGCTTACAGGCTCCCACATACAAACAAGGCACCTCGATTGACCTGGAGGCTGACGGGTATTGTCAGTCCTCCACCCCTTCTAGCGGCGTCTGTGTTCTCACCCTCTCAGCTTCACTCCAGCAGCTCTTTGGAGCATTTTGAGAAGAATGGGTCTCTCTTTTCTAATCCCCACATATAGAATCTGAAGGAAGGTACGGGTTATCAACTGCACAGTTATAAAAGTTGTACATTGTAAAATATTTCGAAGCGGTAGAAATGAAGTGTCTTGAGGAAGGGGCACTTGAACGCATTCACACGGGCACAACACATGTCCTGTGGAGTGTGGGATGTGCGATGAGCCGTTGACCGCAGGGGAGAAGTGAAGTGGGGGCTCTTATCAGAAAGGGTGGGTGGTAGGGAGGAAATCATAAAGTGGACATGGCCTGGAGCCCTGTGGGGTGGCCCACAGTGGAGCCGTCACTGATCCTGGAGGAACCATGGTCTTCTAGTTCTTGACAAGGAGAACCACCGTGCATCCCCTTTCATTCTAAACATTGGGAAGCTCAGAGTCCAGCTTGTAGCTCTGATGATCTGCACATGTGTGGTCTACGCTTCCCTCTGTTCTTGCTGTTATAATTAATGTCTTCCCTTGGTGCCGATTTTTACTTTTTTACTTATTGTGTACTTCGTACTACATATATTTCTTGCCACTAATTATCTCACATCTCCTGAGATGGGATGAGGAACCGACGAATGATAGAAAGAAGCATGCAGCTGAAGGAATGGAGTGGCCCTCCTAGGAAAACAAGAGCAAGGATCGTGACAGTCACTACACGTGCATCCTGTGCGTCCTAAAGTAGATATGTCCCTGGAAAGTTGCATAGAAACTAGACTCATGTGATTGTTTTTATCGATTACGATTTACAGAAAATCGCTGTTTCAGCTGCTGTCTTCATGCGTCTGCTGAAAGGCCTGTTGCGAGATGAACTAGCAGTAGCTCTTCTTTGTTCAGTTGCAAAAGCAAGTAAATTTGAGCTCTAAAGAACAATGCATACATTTCTTGTTTGCGTCACTCCAACACTGTTTTAAGAAACATATTGTGTATGGTGAGTAGGGTACTCGTTCTGCATTTGCTTACAGAGGTGTACAGCAAGGAGGTCGTCAACAGATAGCCTTGAGACCTCATATGTTACGGGAGGGTCTTGATATCTCCTCCACTTACAACCAAAACAGTGAAGTAGCTAATTGTGTTGAATACTTACTATAAGGGGGGTGCTGCACTGTTTTGTATTATTATCTTATTTAATTTTCACAACAGCCGTAAGGTACAGAACTTCTGTTATCCTTGGTTTGCAGGTAAAGAAAATGAACCTCAGAAGGGTTAGGCAGATTTTACAGGGATACAGAGCTAGTAAATGGAGGAGCTAGGATTCTAGTCCTGGGGTTCTGACCCTATAGAGTAATAGGAAGCATTATAAACATTATCTGGTTGGAAGTCTCATTTTAGTGCTGAAGACATCATAGAAAGCATCATAGAAATATATTTCCCGCTGCCAGGTAGGGAGCAGCATCGTGGTTTGAAGGCAAAGTGTGGTTTGAGTCCTGGTTTGCCATATTTAGTTGCATGGGCTTAGGCAAGTCTGTTGGCTTTCTGATCCTTGGTTTTCTCCTTGGTAAAATAGTGATAATAATAGTAAACATTTCACTTAAATGAAATCCAGGCACGTAACAGGCACTTAATATTAGGCAGGTTTAAAAAAAAAAAATATTAGGCAGGTTTACTATTATTGAACGAACCTACAAATATGATTATTATGAGTAAGTAAAGTAAGAGTGGGTGCTGCGGAAACACGGGCAGGGAGCGCCTCGGGGCTCCGTGAGCAGGACCCTGGGTCTTCGGAGATGCTGGTGACGGGGAACGTGGCTCCTCAGCCTCCTGGGTGCTGTGTGAGAAGAGGCCCCAGCAGCCATACGGAGGATAGCTTCTGGCTTATTCTTCAGAGAAAAATGCTGGGCAAGCCCCGGGCACCTCTGATCTCCCTCCTCTGTGTCTTCAGTGTCTGCTGTCCCCGGGGCGCCAGGCTGCCCCCCGGAGGACCGGGAGAGGAAGCCCAGTGTGGACCTGACGGTGCCCTGGCCCCCGGACGCACAGGCGGCCTCCTGCCCACTCCCGAGACTCCTTGCTGGGAACAGGGGTCGGGGCTCCGGAAGCAGACTTCGGCCAACAGGGTGAGTCCGGTCCCCTGTGGAGCCTCCCACACCTGCTCAACAAGCGGAAATGCCAGGGCCAGCTCCTGCTGTGGGAATCCCGTATTCAGAGAAGGTTCGTAAATGGTAGGTAGCGCCAAAGGGAACTTCAGGATTGTTTCATTTTCGTCGGAGTGCTTTTCTGGAAGCCTCTGGTAAATCGATAGTTACAGGTCATTGAGAAAAGAAAAGTAAATCCTAAATCACGTCCTTCGGTCATTCTTCCTGAAGCTAAAGCAACACGTATGTGGGCTCCCCACGCCTTGGTCTGCTTTATTTTTATTTATTTTATTTTATTTTTTATATAAATTTATTTTGTATTGGTGTCAATTTGCCAACATATAGAATAACCCCCAGTGCTCATCCCGTCAAGTGCCCCCCTCAGTGCCCATCACCCGGTCACCCCCACCCCCCCGCCCACCTCCCCTTCCACCACCCCTAGTTCGTTTCCCAGAGTTAGGAGTCTCTCATGTTCTGTCTCCCTCTCTGATATTTCCCACTCATTTTCTCTCCTTTCCCCTTTATTCCCCTTCACTGTTTTTTTATATTCCCCAAATGAATGAGACCCTATAATGCCTCGGTCTGTTTTTTTTTTTTTTTTTTTTTTTTTTTTTTAATTTTTTATTTATTTATGATGGAGAGAGAAAGAGAGGCAGAGACACAGGCAGAGGGAGAAGCAGGCTCCATGCACCGGGAGCCTGATGTGGGATTCGATCCTGGGTCTCCAGGATCGTGCCCTGGGCCAAAGGCAGGCGCCAAACCGCTGTGCCACCCAGGGATCCCCCTCAGTCTGTTTTAAATGAGTAATGAGACTGCGTCTCACGAGGACGAGCTGCCAGTGCAGGTGAGGAAGTGATGGCAGCCAGGGCTGGGGGGTGGGGAGCATCACCTCTTGGCGCCTCTCCCTCTTGAGGGACTTATGCATCCCCCTTGGAGCCTCTCAACGGTCTGAGGCGACAGCAGAGTAGGATGACCGGCCCCTTTCTCAGCTGGAGAAGCTGGTTCCAGGGCTAGGAACTCAGTGCTCACAAATACGCTCTGTTGCTTTATTCATTTTTATCACATGCCCTGCAGAATGGCAAGAATGACCTTAAAATGTGTTTTCTCTTGGTTTTATTTATTTTGTTTTATTAAAAAAAGTTGTTTTTTTTTTTTAAAGTAGGCTCCATGCTGGTCATGGAGCCCAACGTGGGGCTTGAACTCACAACCCCGAGTTTAAGACCTGAGCTGGGACGAGAAGTCGGACGTTTAGCTGACTGAACCACTCCACTACCCCCTCTGATTTTATTTTATTTTATTTTATTTTATTTTATTTTATTTTATTTTATTTTATTTTATTTTATTTTATTTTATTTATTTTTTATTTTATTTTAATGATGAATCATCTTGCAAGTTTTCTTTAGCAAAACACATTCTCTGTTTGACCCGCTATTGCTGCTTTTAGAATAGCTGATAGGTACGGTCCGCGGACTGGTCAGTACTCACAAGGCTAACACAATTACCAAATAGCTTTGTGTGTACCCGGATTGTCACTGGCCAGACTTTAAAAATTAGCTTTTTGAAGCCATCAGAGTAAACAGTGTCAGTTTAATGTATTTTATGAGTTGGCTAGTTGAGTAGTTAGATGGAAAGATTTTGTAGTATAAGATGTGTTCTCTAGTCTCACCCAAAAATAGTTTGGTTTAGGCAACTGAGTTAAAAGAAGCCATGCTTTGAATAATTTTTAAAAATAGGACTTATCTCATTCCATGATATTGAAGTATTTACGATGCTCTTGCTCACCTTGTAGTTATGGTTGTATTTTGTCTCACTGAGCTTAATGATTGGTGATTTACCTTGAACCTAAAACAAAATGAAGTAAAAGTGTTGGTTAGTGGCGTGTCTGATGCTCTCCTATAAAATAACAGGGACATTGTTTCACTCAGGCTTGTTTAAAATTGGGGTGTCTGTCATACAATAGAATTCACTCTTTTCGTGTGTGCGTATGGTTTGGGGAGTTTTGATCAACATGTAGGGTCACATAACCACCACCACAATCAAGACCAGGAAGTGTTCCCTTATCGCCCCAATCCCCATGTGCGCCTTTGAGGCCAACCCCTGCCTTCGTGCCCAGTCCTTTGGTGCTGATAGTTTTGCCTTTTCCAGAACGTCATATAAGTAAACTCCTACGTTATGCATCTACTGAGTGTGGCTTCTTTCACTTCGTATCAGGGACTTTGGCTTCATCTGTGTTGTTGACATATCAGCACTCATTCGTCTGTATTGCCAAGTCCTGTTCTATTATGTGGTACATCACAGTCTGTTGATGCATTCGCCAGTTGAGGGATATTTCGGTTGTGTGGGGAAATTAGGAATAAAGCTACTAAAATTTTAAAAAAAGAAGGAATAAAGCTACTACAAACATTTATGTATAGGTTTTTGCGTGGCCATATGCTTTTATTTCGTTTGTTTTCAATTCTAGCTAGAAATGAGATCACTGGTTACATGTCAAGAATATGGCCAACTTCGGGATGAGCACTGGGTGTTATTCTATATGTTGGTGAATTGAACACCAATAAAAAATAAATTTATAAAAAAAAGATTATGGCCAACTCTCATAAGAACAATTTTTATAAGTTTTGAAACTGTTTTTACAAAAAATGACTGTACCATTTTTGCATTTCCACAAACAGGAAGGAGTTCTAATTGCTTTTCATCCTCACCAACACTTGATATTGTTAATCTTTTACATTTTAATTTTAGTGGGTGAGCGACAGTATCTCATGATAATTTTAATTTGCATTTCCTGGATGGCTAACGACGTTGAGCATTATTCACGTTTATTGGCCATCTGTATATCTTTTGTGAAGTAACTCTTCAATTCTTCTGACCATTTTTAATCTTCTTCTTTGTTCTTATACTAAATTGAAAGAGTTCTTTTTTTGTATTCTGGATACACATTCTTTAATGGCTACGTCTTGCAAATATTTTCTTCCAGTCTGTGTGCCTTTCCCCCTTAATCATGTCTTAAGAGCAAAAGTTTTACATTTTGATGAAATTTAGTTTATCCTTTTTTTTCTTTTTTTTTGGTAGATTTTGTTTTCGGGGTCCTATTTAAGAATCTTTGCTTAGGGATCCCTGGGTAGCGCAGCGGTTTAGTGCCTGCCTTTGGCCCAGGGCACAATCCTGGAGACCCAGGATCGAATCCCACGTCGGGCTCCCAGTGCATGGAGCCTGCTTCTCCCTCTGCCTATGTCTCTGCCTCTCTCTCTCTCTCTGTGTGTGTGTGACTATCATAAATAAATAAAAATTTAAAAAAATAAATAAATAATCTTTGCCTAAACAAAGGTCACTAAAAAATTCTATATTTTCTTCTAGACACTTTATACTTTTGGCTCTTATATTAGATCCGTTATCCGTTATGAGTTCATTTTATATATAATGTGAAATAAGGGTCATAGTTTTCTTTTGCATGTGCCTATACCATGGTCATAGCACCTTTTAGTTTTTTTAAACAATTTTATTTATTTATTTGAGAGAGAGTATGAGTGGGGGAGAGGGGCAGCGAGAGAGAGGGAGAAGCAGACTCTCGCTGAACAGGAGCCCAACATGGAACTTGATCTCAGGACCCTGAGATCATGACTTGAGCGGAAGGCAGACACTTAACCAACTGAGCCACCTGGGTGTCCTCTCGCATCATTTATTGAAAAGATTATTCTCTCTGTGTGTTGAATTATCTTTGGCACTTTTGTTGAAAATCAATTGGCCATATGTTTGTGAATCTATTTCTGGATTTTCTGTTTTGTTTCATTGATGGTGATGCTGACACCCATACTTTCTCGATTTCTATAGCTTCATAATAAGTCTGAAATCAGGTACTAGAAGTCTTCCATCTTTGCTCTTTTAAAAAAATTGTTTTGGCTGTTCTAGTACCTTTTGCATTTTCCTAGTACATTTTTGTATACGTTTAAGAATTAACGTGTCAATTTCTATGACAAATCCAGATGGGATTGTGATGGATATAGTTTTGCATCTGTCGGACAATTGAAGGAGGTTTGACATCTGAACACTGTTGTATCTTTTGATCAATGAGTATAGTTTCTCTCTCCATTTATTTATGTCTTAATTCCCCTCAGAAAATCTTGTAGTTGTGTATACAGAATGTATAGGTGTTGCAGACAGTTGGCTGAATTGTCCCTACATGTTTTATATTTCATGCTATTAAAAATATTTAAAATTTTTTCATTTTCAATTTAGAGTTGTTTGGGCTAGTATATAGAAATGCAGCTACTTTTAAAAATACAGTCCTTGTATCCTGTAACCTTACTGGGTATGTTTTTGTAGATTTTCTTTAGGATTTCTAGAGAGATGATCATATATATTGTAAATGAAGACAGTTTTACTACTTTTTCACTCAAGAGGCTTTTTACTCAGTTGTTGTTTTGTCTCAGTGACTAGGACTTGTAGTACAGTACTGAGTAGGAGTGGTGAGGGCAGATCTTAATATTATTCTGGACCTCGGGGGAAAATCATTGCCTTTTACCAGTTAAGTATGACATTACTATAGGTTTTCATAGGAGCTCTTTTAAGCCTGTTTCCATTTTTAGTTTGCTAAGAGTGCTTATCATCATGTTTATCATGAATATTAAATTTTGTCAAATTCTTTTTCTGAATATATTGAGGTGATTGTGTTTCTTTATTTAGTCTGTTAGTATGGTGAATTATACCGATATTCAAATTTACCTCAATCTTGCATTTCTGGAATAAATCCCTCTTGGTTATGATATATTATCTTTTTCATGCATCGCTCTATTTGATATGGTGGTATTTTCATAAGGGTTTTTGTTTTCGTGTTCTATTTGTGAGGGACATTGTTCTATAGTTTCCTTTTTTCACAGTGTCTGTCTGGCTGAGGTATCATAGAATGAACTGGGGATTATTCTCTTTTTCTTCTATTTTTCCAGAAGATTTTGTGAATTGTTAAAAATTTCTTCCTAAAATACTTGGTAGAATTTACCAACAGTGAAGCCATCTGTCAAAAAATTTTTTTTTCAAGATTTCATTTATTTACTTGAGAGAGAGAAAGAATGAGCGAGAGAGAGCGCACAAGCAGGTAGGGGCAGCAGTAGAGGGACAAGCAGGGATCCCCCCTCACCCCCCGAACTCAGGGCTCCACCCCAGGACCCTCAGGGGTCATGACCTGAGCTGAAGGCAGAAACTTAACTGACTGAGCCACCCAGGCACCCCAAAACATTTCTTTTTTTTTTTTTTACTATAATTTCAATTTCTTTAATAGGGCTATTTAAGTTATCTGTTTCTTCCTGAACAGTTGTGTAGTTTGTTTCTTTTAAGGAACTTGCTAATTGTAGTTACTTTGTTGCATCTGTTGGCATAAAATTGTTCATAATATTATTATCCTCTTAATGTTTATAAGTTAATGGTGATGTTCCCTTTCCCATTCCTGATATCAGTAATATATATCTTCTATTATTTGTTCTTGATCAGTTTGGATAGAGAGTTATCAATCTTACTGATTTCTTTTTTTCAACCAGCCAGCTTTTGGTTTTATTTCTTTTTCACTACTGTGTATTCGTTTTCTATTTCATTCTGCTATTGTTTTAATTATTTCCTTTTCTCTGTTTACTTTGGGGTTCATTTGCTTCTCTTTTCCTATGTTTTTAATGTGGCAGCTTTGATGACTGATTTGAGACCAACCTTTCTTATTTTCTAATCTTAGCATAAAATGGTATAAATTTCCCTCTAAGTGCAGCTTTAGCTGTATTCTACAGAATTGATATGTTTTAATTAATTTCTTTTTTTAATTTTCATTTAGTTCACAATATTTTCTTTTTTTAAGATTTTATTTATTCATGAGAGAGAGAGAGAGAGAGAGAGAGGCAGAGACACAGGCAGAGAGAGAAGCAGTCTCCACTGCAGGGAGCCCGATGTGGGACTCAATCCCGGGTCTCCAGGATCACACCCTGGGCTGAAGGCAGGTGCCCAACTGCTGAGCCACCCGGGCTGCCCATAGTTCAGAATATTTTCTAATTTTTTTAAATTTCTTCTTTAATTCATGGGTTATTTAGAATTGTGTTGTTCAATTTCTAAATAATTGGGGGGATTTTCAAGATACCTTTCTGTTAATGATTTCTTATTTGGTTCTGCTGTGATTTGAGAACATGCTTTGGATGAGTTGATAATTTTAAATTTATCAAGACTCATTTTATGGTTCAGAATATTATCTCCTTTTGTAAAGGTTTTCTGTATACTAAAAAGAGTGTGTGTCCTGTGGTTATTGGGTGGAGTGTTCTGTAATTGTCAGTTTGGTGGATTTGGTTACTAGTGTTCAAGTCCTCTGTATTTTTATTGAATTTCTTTCTCTCTGTTCTATCAACTGTAAGAGTGGTCTTGAAATCCCAAACTCTAATTGTGGATTATCTATTATCCTTTCAATTCTATGGGTTTGCACTTCAGGTACTTTGGAGCTCTTGCAATTAGTTGTATACACATTTAGGAATTTATTTTTATTTTATTTTATTTTTTTTAAGATTTTATTTATTTATTCATGAAGGACACAGAGGAGAGAGACAGAGGCAGAGACACAGGCAGAGGAAGAAGCAGGCTCCGTGCAGGGAGCCCGATGTGGGACTCAATCCCGGGTCTCCAGGATCATGCCCTGGGCTGAAGGCAGGTGTTAAAGCGTTGAGCCACCCAGGGATTCCCCATTTAGGATTTTTATATCCTCTTGATGAATTGATTTCCTTAAGATTATAAAATGTTCCTCTTTATCTCAAGTAATTGTCTTTTTTTCCCCTGAAATCTGCTTTTGTTTGATATTGACTCTCTAGCTTCCTGTTGATTAGCATTAGCATGCTATATCACTTTCCATCCTTTTACCTTTAATCTTTCTGTATTTTGAAAGTAGATTTTTGGTAGACATCATAGTTGATTCTTGTTTTTTATCCAAATTAACAATCTTTAACATTTTATTGAAGTGTTTAGACTATTCTTTGTTCTATTCGATTAGCAATATGGGCGAGTTTATATCCTCCACCTTGCTTTGTTCTTTTTCCTCCTCTTTTACTGCTTATTTTGTATTAAGAATGTAGAATTCCACCTATGTTTATTATTTGATTTATTAGTTATGCCCTTTTTAATTTTTACTTTAGTGGTTGCTCTAGGGTTTTAAAATATACATTCTTAACTTATGATGGTGTGCCTTCAAATAATAGTATGCCACCTCACATTTTATATAAGAACCTTACAATAGCTATTTCCATTTTCTTGCCCAGTCTTCGTGCTGTTGCTGTCATGGGCTTTATATCTATGTATTTTATAAACTCCATTTAAAACGGGTGCCTTTTTTTTTTTTTTTTTTTTTGAGAGAGAGAGAGAGAGCAAGGGGGGACAGGCACAGAGATAGGGAGAGAGAGAATCTCAAGCAGGCTGCACACCCAGCATAGAGCCCGTGACCCTGAGACTATGACCACCCAATCAGAAATCAAGAGTCACATGCTCAACTGACTGAGCCAGCCAGGTGCTCCCAAATAACGGTCTTTTAAAGAGAGTAAGAATGAGAGAAATTCTTTAATTTTTATCTACATATGCATAGTTTTTAGTTCTTTTTTGTCTTTGAGTACATCCATATTTCCATCTGGTATCTTTTTTTTTTTTTTCTGCTTGAAGTTTTTCTTTTTCTTCTAGTGCTGGTTGGCTGATGATTAACTCAGCATTTATATGTCTGAAAAAAAATCTTTCATCCCCATTTTTGAAAGATAACGTGTCCAGATAAGGAATTCTATGTTGCCTTTTCTTTTTCTTTTAGTACTTTAAAAATGTTGTTAATCTTATCTTTTGGCTTGCATTGTTTCTGATGAGTAAGTCTGCTGTCGTTCTTGTCTTTGTTCTTCTGTGTATAATGCATCCTTTTTCTTTTGGCTGTTTTGATGGTTTTCTCTTAACATTGGTTTTAGCAGTTTGATCATGATGTTACTCGGTATGATTTTCTTCACATTTCTTAAACTCGGTATTTTTGAGCTTCTTGAATTTAGAGTTTAAGTTTTTATAGAATTTCAAACATTTTTGGTCACATTTCTTCATATGTATTTTTTCACGCTCCACTTCCTCTTTCCTTAAAACCCTTTCCTAATTAAATTGGGTCCCTGGTCCAATATTCCTGTGTTTTAACTCTCTCTGTAATATGTCTCGTATTTTCCTGCCTCTACCATAGTTCAGGTCCTCATTGTTTCTCTTTTTGTCTTCATAAACTTGTCCCTATTTTTACTCCTCTCCAACCCTTCTTCCATATTCCACATGGCAATTACAGTGAATTTTCTAAAATATGTTATGCTTAAAATTCTTCAATAATTGCCTGTTGCCTATAGAATGAACTTAGACTCCATAGCATGGTATGTAGTACATGGTACAGGTCCTTCATCTGTGCTTGCTCTCCAGCCTTCTTTCCTCCTGTGCTACCCCCACCTTACCCATGACACTTTCACCACTTTAGGCCAGTACCATGGAAGTACCTTCAGTTCCTGAAGTATTTGTTTAACAATCATTATTTCTCATCCTCCTAGACTGACTTTTGTGTGGTCAGAGATTAGATTTTATTTATGCATTCATTCATTCATTTTTTAGAGAGAGAGAGCAAGCGCAGGCGGGTGGGCAGGGCAAGAGGCAGAGGAAAAGAGAGAGATTGAGTTTTGAGCAGGTTCCATGCTCAGTGCAGAACCTGACGAGGGCTCCATCTCACGACCCTGAGATCATCATCTGAGCCAAAATCAAGAGTTGGATACTTAACCAACTGAGCCACCCAGGTGCTCCAATTACATTTATTTTTAAATACTTAGTAATGGCACATAGTAGGCACTTAATAAAATGTTTGAGTAAATTAATGATTGGCTTATAGTAAGTATTGAGCTCATTCTTCTTAAGATAAATTGAACTCTGGGGCACCTAGGTGGCTCAGCAGTTGAGTGTCTGCCTTCGGCTCAGAGCATGACCCCGGGGTCCTGGGATCGAATCCCACATCGGGCTCCCCACAGGGAGCCTGCTTCTCCCTCTGTGTCTCTGCCTCTCTCTCTCTCTCTCTCTCTCTGTGTGTGTGTCTCTTGTGAATAAATAAATAAAATTTAAAAGAAACATTGAACTCAGATCTAATCATAATACATGTATAAAATGTACTAATAAAATAGGCACCGTATTTTGAGAGCCTACTATGTTCCAGGTACAATGTTAGGTGTTTTCCATACCTTATCTTTCATGCTTCCAACAGCAATGCAAAGTATGTTATCCTCACGAATTGACCTAGTGAAGGAAAATTCAGGTTTAGAGAGATTGTGAACAGGCTGTGCAGATTGAAAGTAGCAGATTGGCTCTCATAGCTACATAGTTTTCTGTCCTTACGCACATGGTAGGAGTTGTCACATCGCCACCCAGAGTTCTAGCTCGTCACCAAGGCTTCCAATAAGACATGATAGCATTACAGTAAAACTTGTATGAGAACAGTGTGGATCCTAATAAGGACTCAGAGAACCGATGTTACAGATGGAGGAAAACGAGAAATATCTACAAGGCGATTACATGATGTCTGGAAAGATTTCTTTGGCAGGCTGTTGGGCCTACAGACATCCAGCAAATGTGTCTTGTCCCTTCTGTGATATGACTGTAGGAAGGGCAGTCTTGAGAACCATCCTAAGCCACGTGATTTGGAATGTTTGCAAGGATCCTACAAGGTTCCTACAAGGATGTGTGGATCAGGGGCTTGGGCTCAGGCTGCGACCAGGGAACAGTGGAAGGAAGTGAGGACTCTGTAGGTGCTAGCACCAAATGTGTTAACAAAAGACCTGAGAGGCTCATAACTTTGTCTTCACGACAGCTTTGGCTGCGGCTGTAGGTCGACTGCCTGTTGGGACCTTATCTCTCCTTTGTTTCCCCTTAAGGCTATTAGTAGTATTCAGTTTAACTGCATGCCATCTGCCCCTCCAATTTAAAAATGTCAAGGGTGGGGTGGATGGAGGGACACACAATGTGGGGATCTCCAGGATCCCTCTGGAGGGATTGTCCTTTTTTTTTTTTTTTACATAAAGCACCATCTGTGCTACTGAATCCAGAATAAAATTTACAAAGGCATGTATTTTCCCCCTTTTGAAATTTATGTTATAGGAAATATTTAAAATATAGTTTTAGTTTTTTTATTCTAAAATTTTCTGGGGTGTGTGTGTGTGTGTGTGTGTACGCACATGTCTGTGTGTGTTGGCGATAGAAAGGCATTTTGGTATTTGGCAAGAAGAGGGAAGCTTTATTTATAGGAACTCTATTTCCTGGAGTGTTACAGCTAACACTTTGGGCGGATAAGCGCCCAAGGACAATGTGAGTGTAAATGTGCACTTGGGGACAATTCTTGATCTGTTCCTCATCACAGTTAAGTTGGGAGTGGTGTGCAGGGCAGTTGACTGTGCCACCCTAATCTTTAGAAGAACCTACAGATCTATATTAGCGTCTCGTTTTACCTGGGTAGATGAAAAAAAAGGTAAGCTCAGTCCAAAAAAAAAAAAAATGCACTGCTAAGGAGCCCACGGTTATGCCACGGGAAGTGGAGGCGGAATGGGGCAAGTGGCCGGGGAGCTTGGGAGGCCTTTGTTCAGGTACCACGGCAAGTTCCTGGCAGCTGGGATGTGAGCTAGTGGGAACTTTTTTTTTTTTAAGACTTTGTTTTTTTGGAGCAGTTTTAGGTTCAAAGAAAAATTGAGAGGAAGGTACAGAGATTTCCTGTTGGCCCCCTGTCCCCTTCGCATGCAGCTGCCCCACCTGCGCCTCCCCCCAGAGCCTGTGTGGCCCGCTACACCTGGGCCTCTAGGTGTCAGTGGTCCGAGGCCTTGGACGAGCGCACCCTGCCACATTCTCCCCACGATGCTGTCCTACAGCTTAGCGTCCCCCCACGATGCTGTCCTACAGCTTACTGTCCCTCTGCCGTCCACCTCCCTGGCCTATCCTGCGAGCTCCCATCCTTTTACTGTGTCCATAGCTTTGCCTTTTCCAGAGTGTCATAGACTTGGAACCAGGCAGCAGGAAGCCCTTCCAGGTCGGCTTCTTTACTAACGTGCATTCGAGGTTCTTTCGTGTCACGGTATAGCTTGATAGTGTATTTCTTTTTGGCACTGCGTAGAATATTCCATTCTCCGGATGTACCACAGTTTATCCATTGACCTACTAGAGGACATCTTGGCTTCAGTTTTGGCAATTATGAGTAAAGATGCTATAAACAAAAATAAATATAAAATTGAACTAAAAGAGTTAACATGAAAAAAAAAAGACGCTGTTAACATCCATGTCCAGGTCTTTGTATGGACCTAAATTTTCAGATACTTTGGGTAAATACTAACGCATGTGCTTGTTTGATTGTATGGTAAGAATATGTTTAGTTTTTGTAAGAAACCACCCACCATCTTCCAAAGTGGATAAAACATTTTGCATTCCCACCAGCAGCGGATGAAAGTTTCTGGAGTCCCTATCTGGTCAGCATTTGGTATTGTCAGTGTTCTGGATTTGGGCCATCCTGATAGGTGTGCCCTGACATCTCGTTGTTGTTTAATTTGCATTTCCCTGATGGCCTATGACATGGAACATCGTTTCATATGCTTATTTGCCGTCTGTATATATATATATATATATATATATATATTCTTTGGTGAGATTTCTATTAAGATCTCTGGCCTATTTTTTAAATGAGTTGTTTGTTTTCTTATTGTTGCCCAGACTGTGGCTTATATTCCAATTTGCCTTACTTTTTTTTTCTTTACAGAGCAAAGGTTTTAATTTCAGTGAAGTCTAGCTTATCAGTTATTTCTTTCATGGGTTGTATCTTCAGGTATTTTTTTTAAAGATTTTGATTATTCATGAAAGACACGGAGAGAGAGGCAGAGACACAGGCAGAGGGAGAAGCAGGATCCCTGCAGGGAGCTGGATGCGGGACTTGATCCCGGGACCCTGAGGTCACACCCTGAGCAGAAGGGAGCTGCTCAGCCACTGAGCCACCCAGGTGTCCCTGTATCTTCACAGTTTTATATAAAAAAGTTATTGTCATACCCAAGGTCATCTAGATTTTCTCTTATGTTATCTGCTAGGAGTTTTATGGTTTTGCTTTTTATGATTTAGGTCTGTGATGCATTTTGAGTAAATTTTTGTGACAGGTGTGAGTCTGTGCTAGATTCATTATTTTGAATGTATGTGGATGTCCAGTTGTTCCAGCATCATTTGTTAGAGAGACTGTCCACCCCATTGTATTGCTTTTACTCCTTTTGCAAAGATCAGTTGACTGTTTATGTGTAGGTCTATTTCTGGGCTCTCTCTGTTCCAGTGATATATTTGTCTATTCTTTTGTCAATACCAGACGGTCTTATTATATAGTTGTATAGTTGGTCTTGAAGTTGGGTGGTTTCAGTCCTCCAACTTTATTCTTCTCCTCCAATATTATGTTATTTTTTCCTCTCCATAGAAACTTTAGAATCAGTTCATTGATATCCATTAAATAATTTGCTGGGATTTTGTTTGGGACAATTGAGTACTTTTTTTTTTTTTTCTTTTTAAAGAATTCAATGTGTCCTATTTCCTGTCCTTATCATGATATAATTGAAACTGGACAATTTTTATTTATTCATTTATGATAGTCACACACAGAGAGAGAGAGAGGCAGAGACACAGGCAGAGGGAGAAGCAGGCTCCATGCACCGGGAGCCCGACGTGGGACTCGATCCCGGGTCTCCAGGATCGCGCCCTGGGCCAAAGGCAGGCGCCAAACCGCTGCGCCACCCAGAGATCCCCACAATTGAGTACTTTTAATGTGGTTGTACTTTCTCCCTTGGTCTTGCATGGCATTGTAAAAGAGATTTCTTTTGTTCTTTTTTAAAAAGATTAGCATGACTTACTCTTTTAAAAAAATAAAAAAGGAAGCCTGCTTCTCCTTCTGCCTGTGTCTCTGCCTCTCTCTGTGTGTCTCTTATGAATAAATAAATAAAATCTTTTTTAAAAAAGAAATTTATTGAAGATATTCTAGGGAGATTTCTAAAATAACAGTGTCAAACACACAGGTTAATCTGTAACTTTAAGTAGGTATGATATTGAATAACCCAACTAGACCAAGAAAGAAAATTTTATCAAGAAATTGCTTCCCAGGTTGGGAATATTTTTGTGTGTGCCTTTGTTGGAATATCAAAAGATAGTTTGTGTACCTTGCAATGACATGTTGAAATGTCATTTTACTCTATGCTTCAGGTAAAAGAAAGGTAGCCATTTATCTTAGAGGTCACTCTGGAGACATACATTTTTTCAAGTAGTAGGCGGAAGAAAAATACAGTATTACTTAAATCTTAGGATGCCTTTTGTTAAGTCAGTTGAAAAAAAGTCTGTTAAAAGCAGGACTACAAATAAGGTTTTACTGGAATGAAGACACACATTCTTGGAATTGCTGTGCTCTTTCGAGGCTCCTTGATGAACCTTCCAGTAGGGTCTTCCTTGAGCTCATGGTTAGGGTTGATGATGCTTTATGGAAATCATAAGGTAAAGTTCAGGACAGATCTGGAAGATTCATTTCTAAATTTCTTTGCTTTTTTGGTTGATTGGTTTGTTATCGTAGATGGTTAATATTTGTCCCATAGGCTGGATATTTTGTCATATTGGCCAGGTTTATCAAGCCAAATGTTTGGAGATTTTTCACATGACTATTTGAATTACTCTGGAATTCTCTGCTCTTGCTTTAAATTAATATTAAATGCAGATTTCTGGCCAAGGTATGCTATCCTTATAGCAAGATAGCAACATTTAGAGTCCTCAAGGATTTTAATCAATAGTTCATTAGACTAACAAATATTTGTTGAGCTCTCATGGTATTCGATAAACTGTGTCATACATTAGAAGAGTGAGAGATGACTGAGAAGCTTAGGACCTGGCTTCTGTACTCAAGACCGTATGTTAAGCAGAGCAGATAATCAATAGTTGTTGAATAAATACATTCATAAACAATGCTCATAATTTCTAAAGGAAAACCAGTAGGACTTTGTTTTGTTCTCTGCTCCATTTCCATAGGCTAGACTAGCCAGGTGTACTGGAGGTCCTCAGTGCATATGTGAATGAATGACCGAATGACCTTGTACTATCCTGGCTGGGTTAGTCAGGGAAGGCTTCATGGAGCGGTGGGATTTTAATTAGAGAAAGGGAGGGTCATGTAGAAATAGAGGATGATATGGAGGCCCCTCAGGAGACACTGGAAGCTGACAGTGGGAGCACAGCAGTGGTGGGAGATCACCAAAGGTCAATTTTAGAAAGCTTAGGAAGATGAGTTTAAATTTTTCTATAGATTCAATGGGACTAAAAGGGACATTTTAGAAATATTAATCTAGAGGTATTATGCCAGATGCACTGACGAGAGGAAATTGCGAAAAGCACGTTGATGGGGCTTGGTGATTAAATCAATTGATGAGAGAAATGAAAGAGTCAGAGATGAAGACAGTCTTGAGCTTGGTTGACTTCGATAAGAGCGAAAACACGATCAGAAATAGGAAAAGCAGAAGGGAAAATTAACTTTTTTGTGGGAAGATTTTTGTGTTTTAAATCTTTTAGTGTTTGAAGTAATGAGAACATTTCATAGCAGACAGAAAAAATCTCAGAAACAGAGATTATTTGACCTGAGGATTTTAGGGAATGAGTTAGATCAGACTCCAATACAACCCCTGCTCTCTTACTGATGACCTGTCAGTGACGTGATGACTGATGTTATCTTCAAGCTGACTAGGGTAAGGGACAGCCCAGAGAAATGCATTCTTTGGCCTAGGCGCACAGCACAAGTAGGGTGGCAGGTGCAGTCATCTCCAGTGTTTTGGAGGGTACTTAAAGAGCATTCCTTTATTTGCAATTTGAGTTTTCCTTTTTTAATGTTTTTATGTTTGGGGGATTTTTTTTTTTTTTTGAGAGAGAGAGAGAGAGCAAGCATGAGCACGAGTTGAAGGGTGGGCAGAGGGGGAGAGAGAGAGAGAATCTTAAGCAGACTCCCTGCTGAGCATTGAGCCCCATGTGGGTCTCGATCTCACCACCCTGAGATCATGACCTGAGCTGAAATCAAGAGTCAGATGCTTAATCAACTAAGCCACCCAGGCACAACCTCCCTTTTAAATTTGAAGGGCCATTATACAGATAGTTCCAGATGGGTAACATATTTGGAGGTATTAGCTACACAGTATAAACATCTTATAAGATGTAATCCTTTAAGTATTACACAATATATTCATTCATTCTTTTTTTTTTTTATATTCATTCATTCTTACTAATAAAAATAGTCCTAAATTGCCTTCACACGTGGTATTAGTAATGAATTTCTTTATCTTTCTTTTAATAATATCCTAACATATTTATATTTAACGACTTCCACGTAGATATTATGGAGTTGAAGCTTACTGAATTCTGAGCATATTTTGCACCACAAACGTTCTTTCTAGAGCATTTGATCATGGGTCTGGGGTGCCATGTTGCCACTTTTGAGGGGAAAGCCATTGCTAAGGCCAAGGCCTCCCTCTTGTAACAAGTCTAGATGGGTCTTCAACCTATCTCTCATTGGCTTGGATGTTGCTAGGATTGATGGTTTTAAACAGAGCTGCTCCTGGATGTGGGTTGAGTAGACGTGGTGGGCTCCGAAGGAGGGTTGGAGGCCTTTGCATATGTGCTTTTGAATTTCAATCCCTGTTATGTAAGGATAGAAAATAAGTGTCCATCTTCCAGCTCAACACCCTTAGTAACTACCTGCCCCAGACCTAAGAATGCAAGTGCAACACTGGGCTTTTACCTTCTGGAGGCCATGGATGACATTCCAAAACTGAGTTGACCTTCACGTGCGAGCGTTCTAGTTACCTCTTGTTCTTCCCCAGCTTTTTGGAGATGTAATTGACATATAACATTGTGTAAGTTTCATGTATAGAATGTGATGGTTTGGTACACATGTAGGTTACAGAAATGTTTGCCACAAAAATATTAATTAACACATCTTTACCTCATAGAATTTTATTTTGTTGTTGTTATAGTGAGAACATTAAGGCTCTACTCTCATAGCAACAGTGCAGGTGCACGACACAGTGTTGTTAGCTCTAGTTACCTGGGGCCCCTTAGATCTTGGGTTATTCATCTTATAACTGAAAGTTTGTGTCCTTTAACCAACATGCCCTCAAGTTCCATCCATGTTGTCACAAATGTCAGGATTTCCTTCTTCTTATGGCTGAATATTTCATTTTATATAAATACCTCATTTTCTTTATCCATTCATCAATACACTCATGTCTTAGCTGTTGTGAAATATATTGTGATAAACATGGGAGCCCAGATGTCTTGTTGGGATTGTGATTTCGTCTTCTTCAGATATATACCTGGAAGTGGGATTGCTGCATCCCATGGTAATTCTATTTTTAATTTTTTGAGGAACCTCCATACTGTTTTCCATAATAGCTGCACCAATTTACATTTCCATCAACAGTGCACAAGGGCTCCCTTTTTTCCACATTCTTGTCAGTATTTGCTGTCTCTTGCTTTTTGATAACTTTAGTGGGTGTGGGGAGATATCTCACTGTGATTTGCATTTCCCTGATGATTGGTGATATTGAAGCACCTTTTACCTTTTCATGTACTTGTTAACTATTTGCATGTCATGGAAAAAATGTTTATTCAAGTCCTGGGCCCATTTTTAAACTGGATTGTTTATGTATTTGCTATTGAGTTGTAGGGGTTCCTCATATATTTTGAATATCAAAATATATGATATTTTATCAGATATATGATTTACAAATATATCCTCCTATTCTGTAGATTGCCCTTTCATTTTGTTGATTATTTCTTTTGCTCTGAAGAAGATTTTTAGTTTGATACAGTCTGACTCGCTGGTTTTTGCTTTTGTTGCTTGCTCTTTAGGGTCATCCAAAAAAAATCATTGCAAGACCAATGTCAAGCAGCTTTTTTCCCTTTGTTTCTTTCTAGATGTTTTCTGGTTTTAGGTCTTAGGTTTAAGCCTTTAATCCACTTTGAGTTAATTTTTGTGTATGTGCATAAGCTAGAGGTCCAGTTTCATTCTTTTGCATGTGGATGTCCAATTTTCCCAGCATCATTTATCAAAGAGACTGTCTTTTCACCATTGTGTTTTCTTGGCTCCGTTGTCAAATATTATGCATGAGTTTATCTCTGGGCTCTAGATTCTGCTCCCTGGGTCTATGTGTCTTTTTTTATGCTAATACCATACTATTTTGACTACCATTAGATGTTCTGTATATATCTGTTAGGTCCATTTAGTTTAAAGTATTGTTCAGGGGATCCCTGGGTATCATTCAAGTCCAGTTGGTTTTCTGGCCAGATGATCCACTCATTGTTGAAAGTAGAATATTGAAATCCCCAACTATTATTTTACTGCTCTCTGTCACTTACTTGGGATCTGTTGATATTTGTTTATCATATTTGGGTGCTTGAATGTCTTTGCCTCCAGTCATCTGCCTTTCTGGGTTAGCAGGTTGGTGGAAGGAGATGAGGGACTGAATGGGCATGAGCCACGAGTCCCGTGTGTTTTTTCCCCAGTTAATGGAGACAAGGAAGAGAGTGAGTGGGAAATGTCTAGCATAGGAATAGATGAGAACCAGACCTTTTACAGTAAAATGAAAGATGGAATAGTCAAACCTTGATCATCACTAGCTGGGAAATAAAATGGCTATGAAGTATTAACATCTGGTAATTTACTGTCATCATCCTAACTCTTGAAGAGTTTTTTATTTCTTCAATTGCAGTGATAGCACTGAGATTTTAAAAAAAGAATATTAGTTTTACAAGGTTAAACCAGTTCGTAGCAGTAGTAATCGTCTTCACGGAAGTTCTGCAAGTTTATTAGCAACCAACCTGCGGGCCAGCAGGTTGATTGGGAAAAACGAGTTGATTGGGAAATCCTAATGACCTGACATTTGGCAGTGGCGAAGGAAAAGCAGATGCAGATGTAGTAGGTGAAGTCACGTGCCAGAGGCTCCCAGTGTGGGCACATGGACTTTCATAGTAGCAAACAGCCATGGATGAAAGAAGAACAAAAATTCTAGAAATGGGAAGCTTCTAGCATGAGGAGGTGGAGTATTCTTAGACTGGGGTTACTGAACTACTTTTCAATCTGAAATCTCCAGGAATAGGCAATTTCCTGTTTCTGCAAATACCGAATGAAAAGCCAAACCTGTGTTCTCGGATGTAAAGGTCCAATTTGCCAGATTGAAGGACACTTGCACTTTTTAGCTAAGTGAGCTAGCCGGCCGTGCATGCGAGTCCCGGTGGCAGTATGACCTCTGTGACCTCTCTTCTCTGTCGCGGAATGTAGGTGCTAAGAACGGAGGGGAGCCTGACGATGCTGAGCTGCTAAGGCTCAGCAAGAGGCTGGTGGAGAACGCGGTGCTCAAGGCCGTGCAGCAGTACCTGGAGGAGACGCAGAGCAGAGGCAAGCCCGCGAACGGGAGCTCCGGGAAGGCCCGAGCGGCTGACCGGGGTGGCGCTGACGGCGACCAGAGCGGGAGGTGAGGCCCGGGCAGGCCCCCGCCCCGGGAGGCACCTGCTCCCCTCTGCTGGGCCCACGGGCCCACCGACCGCCCGCACCGCCTGCACCGCCGACTCTCGTCCAGTCTGTGGAGATGGCCTCCTACGTCCGTGGCCAATGTGCTTGCGTTTCTGAAGCACCATGGGGGACAAACGGCGCCGCGGGCAGCGGGGGTCACTGTGGGAGAAGAGGGGCCCAGGTCCCACCTGCCCTCTGCACGGCCCAGGTAGGCGGCTCTGGGCTGTGCCTCCTGGACACAGACGGAAGGCCGCCGAGGGCCTGGGCTGGAGGGAGCCCTGCCATCCCTGCTGCCTGGCCGGCAGCTGCAAGTGCTAAACCGAAGACCCTGCCCGTCAGGATCGTCCTCCACCCTGTTGGTCCACAGTGTCTCACGTCTGTCCTCTGTCTGCTGTTGCCATGCGGGGACTTTTATTTACAGCAAATTCGTTTCGTGCAAATGATATATTTTTTGGCAAAATGCAACCACCTTTTCAATAAAACGTGGGCAACAACATAAAGGTTTCTTTTAACCTCCTTTGGTAAGTCGGTGTGCCCTATGTAATGCTTTTCACTGGCATTTGTATGTAAAATGTGTCATATAATTTTTTCTCCCCGCAGGCAAGAAGCCCATTGGACTCCGGGACTTAATTCGTGAAGCTCTGCGGCGAGAAAGGATGGGTCTGAAGTCCAAGGTGAAGCAGATAAAGGAACTCTTGTTAAAGCCGGAGACTCAGGCCAGGATAAGGAGGGAGCTTCTGGAAGGAAGACCTGCTAGCAGCCGGCCTGGCGGTGACCCGGGTGACCAGGTGCTCCAGGCGCCCCCCCCGCAGCCCGAGCCCTGAGCGCGGCCACGCAACAGGCCATGACCGCTCCACCAGGAGCTGATGATTTCTTGCCAAAGAAAACTGGTTCTGCCCTGTTGTGTTTAGAGCTGACCCTGTGCTTTCGCATGTTTGTTTCTGTAATATCAAGAGTCATTTTAAGAAAGGACTTCATTAGCTGTCGCGACATGGTCCTTGGGTTCCCGCAGGTGATGCGCACAGACTGTGAAAAATCATTTACAGACAAAAAAAAAAAATACAGTATTTTAGGGTCACTTGCCTTCTGTTGATGTGATTTTTTTTTGTTGCTATTAAATCAGAAGTAGTATTGTCCACACAAGTCTCTATCTAGTGTTACTTTTAATGGGAATCTGAATGTTTATTGAACACTAGTACTTGAATGAGCGTTTCTAAGTGTAATTATTATAATTACTGGTTAAGAATGTTTTATAACATCCATATGTATTATTTTTTAATGATCAAAATGTAGTTTGCTTTTTCATTTCTTAATGAATGAATGTTTGGGATTTTTATTTTCTACTTTTCTGAAGATAAGCCCTAGGTCTTACTGTATTCCTTATAACCTGAATTTGTTTGCACTGGTTCATTTTTAAAGAAAATCCTTGAAAAACTCCCCCCCCCCCCCCCCGTGATACTCATTGGTAACAGCTTTTTCTATAAGTCATTGCAAAATTGCTGCTACTAAGAGATCATGATGGAGGGGAAATTATTGGAGATCAAATATGTAATCATTTCAAATGTAAAATCCAGTTTACTCATGGATTTTAGCTATTTTTTCACTGGGTAAATCCTACATTTATTTATAAATGAGTTTATGCATTTTCATGCCTTTTAATAAATGTATTGTTTTCCCTTGTTGCCTCTCCTCACTTTTTTCCTCATTCTTGGAAGTGGGTGCTGTGTTGGTGTAAGGAAGTCCTAAGCAGGAGCTCTGGTAGTTTCAGTGTGTTTTCACCATTACTTTTGTCCTTATTCTTCATGCTGGGACAACACCATTGCCAGAGCACCGTCAACTTCAGATTTTTAAATCACCTCAAATCACTTAGCTTCACAGAGAATTAACAAAACAGTGCCAAACACAAAGAAAACCCAAATAGCACCCCACAAACTGCTAATTATGTGCCAGGGAAGTGACAGCAGGAGCAAAGATGAAAGGAGTGAGGCCTTCCAGCTGGAAGGCAGGGAGCTGCCTACCATGAAGTCCCTTGATGGTGGAGGGCTTTCCTGCTCCGAGACAGCTTCCTTACATAAACCTTTAAGATAGGAAGCAAAGATATTTTGGGGCTTGCCTTGTTTTTCAAATGAAGAAATGGCCTCTAGGAGACTGAGTGCCTAATGCAAGGCCTCTGCTGTTAGGGAGCTGGCCGTGAGCTGCAACCCCGGGCCCCATCTCAACTTTCCGGGGCAATTTTCTCTGTTCATAATCCAGGTTAACAGGATTTCAGGAGAAAGAGCTCTTCTCAGCCTGTATCCATAAATAACTTTTATTCCCAAGGAACTCCTCCAGTCTTCCCAAACTAAGTGAAAGGCTGAGGGAGTGTCCTGTTTGCAATTTGGGGTTACAGGTCTCTTAGGTAAGAATCATTGCTTCCATTGGTTAGATGCCTGCGTGCCAGGTGATTTAGGCACGTCCTTACTTTTCTTTCCTTCATTGACCCTGTTAGGAAGCTACTAGGATTGTTTTACAGATTAGGAAGCTAGGAAACAGGGTGGGGGGCTGGGGTGTAAATGGTTAAGTGGCTGTAAACCTAAATGGCTATTTATAGAGCTAATAAAAAGTCGGGCTAAATTTAGACTTGGATCTTCAAAGCCACCGACTTTCCACAATGCACACTTCGACTTTCCACAATGCAACACTTCCTCTCTACCACGTTAAGGACTAATGGGCAACCAAGGGGGTCACTTTCTTGTGACTCAGCCAGCTCCCTGCAGCCCTGAAGTTCTATAACATCAGAGTTGTCAGCTGATAGGATGGAACTGGAGAGGACGGATCCCCAGATATTTAATTTAGGGTTTAAAAATTCTAATTCTTACCAATAAAATCTTCCTTTAAAGAAGGTTTCCGAAAATAATGGAAAATATACGGCAAAACATGTTGTTTTCTTCATGGATCCATTCTAAAAACCAAAGAAGAATTTGTAAAAATCTAAGTGTGGGATCTGAAATATTCAAAATGACCTTTCCCCACTAATCAGAGTCATAGAATAATTGCTTATAGGTTTACATCACCAGAATATGTTGTCCTAAGATGGTATTAATTGGTCTTGGTTTGGTCCAGGACATGCATTGTGGCTTCTGGATCGTCCACCATTGAGAAGTGATTTTCTTTATTAATACAGACTCTGTGCCCAGCACGGATCCCAATGAAGGATCAAGACCTGAGCTGAAAATCAAGAGTTGGATGCTTCGCATTCTGCTCCATGTGTGTTAGTTCCCATCTTGAGGCAGGGAAACTGCGATGGTACCTATGTTTATAACAAAAATCCAACATCTTTCAGTCACTGGAAAAATGGTAGATCCTAGATAACTACTTTAAGGGGTGTTAAAAAGTTATATTTTCAACAGCAGGACAAGAGTCCGTCAGCTTTGCACTTGGCCTGTTTGCAGAACGTTCTCTCACCGTATCAATCCACTTCTTGGTCTAGGCTAACTACTGCCCTGTGAGACCTGCCAACCCGGGAGCGCGAGCACGCTTAGGATTCACACTGTTCTCTCCAAACCCCAGTGTGCCCCCACCCAGCTATTCCAGCCACCAGGTGTTCTCCCAAGGAGGTAAATCAATCAATGTTAACTGCATATTCTACACCTCATTTCAGACCTGTGACCAATAAGATACGTTTGCACTTCTGCACGCACTCACAGATGCATAAACCGGCTACCACGTTATGTGACAAATTCAGATTTATTTCATTAAGTAATTAAAGACAATAAGCCTATAGTATGTCCAAACGTAACTCGGATGATCGATTGTTATCCATTGTATTCATCATGTTCAAAAATTCTATTATAATAATTTGTTCTTTGGACAAATTGTAGATGCATTTCTGAATTCCAATCTTTCTCAGGTAAAGAGAACCCATATAAAAAATAAATAGATCCAGTGTACTTTAAAAAAAATAGTTTCCAAGTCCCTACATGAATTTGATAGCAGCACGCAGGCTAATAACACAAAACCTTGGATTATTTCACTCATAGTAAACATGAATATTAAAGAAATTCACTTTGAGTCAGCGAATTTAAAATTCTGATACAGCTACAGAACTTTCCCCCTGGATCATGTTTCTGGGAATAAAAAGGAAGTTGAGTGCTGAAGGAGGGCGCTGGCATCACCAATGTGATACACTGGAAGCTGCTTACTTGCACCCGGTAAGGGCAGCTGATACCCTGAAGCGACTTGGGATGATTTTAAGATGCAAATTGCAGTAGTTGCTCCTCTGCAGAGTCTGCCTTGGTCGCTTATGGGAAGGTCATTAAGTCCTTAAGGTCAAAGCATCAAAGTTAGGAATAACACAACTGAGGAGTCACTTCATACTTTCCAGTAAACTTCTGTTCTTTCCCTTTAGTGGTTCAAACCATTTCTGAAAAGCCACTATCCCAGGGCGCTGCCCTATACCTGTGTGTGTTCGGCACGACTCCGACCCACCGGCCTGCAGGCCTGCCAGCCTGAGCAGCTGTACAGCGTTCAGGGCTCTCGTTCTTAACCTTAGAGCGAACTGGCATGACCCTTCAGATTGCTTCCCACGCTTCCTGCCAGAACCCAGGTGGGCACAAGGTCACCATGATAATGTCTGAATCAAGGTGCAGTGTCCTCTCCTGGCTTATTTCTGAAAACACATATATGGTATCCATAATTTAAAAAAAAATTTTTTTTTTTTTTTTTTGGTAAATGCTTGTGTGGGATCTATAAAGCTGCAGGCGGAGAGATAACAAAAAGAGTAAGTTTATACCTGGACAGGAATTATAGTTCTGACAAAGGAAACATTAGTGATATGTATGTACCAATCCAAAAAATACCTGATATGGTAATTGAGGCAGAAAAAATAGAATGACTATGGAACAGTGGGGAGAAGCTAAGTATACCCTTGTAAGACTCTAGAAGGCACATTCGGAAGCTATTTTTCTCCGGTTCCTGCTTGAGAAATGTCTGTATGAAGGGGCTGTGATAGGGGCTTCGGAGGATTTCACGGATATTTGCCAACTCTGACTTCCCAGCATCTTTGAACACCTTCCTCTTGGGAGAGAACTTGCTACTGCGTGAGCCCCGTTTCCCCAGGGTAGAGGGCCTGAGGTAGGGGCCGGAGCTCACCCTGTCAGCCTTCTTTGTCACTGGGGTTCAGGCACATGACCTGAGGTTCCCCCGGGCGAGGGCTGACTGCATGGACTCAACCCGTTCCAGTGAGGGTGGTGGAGGGGTGGCCAGCCCTTGGGAATGGTAGTGGCAGGGGGGGTCCCCTGGGGGTCCCCTGGAGCAGCTGGCCGTGTAGTGGGGTCTTCCTGCTGCTGTTGGGTCTCCAGCCTGATACTCTGCACCTCCTGGGGATTCTGGGAGCTCCTGGTACCTTACCCTAAAGTTCCTCGTGAACTTACAGCCGACAAGCTGCCTGCGACTAAAACTCCCGATTGACACCAGCTACACTCCCCTGAGTCGGTGTTTGCACACCAAGCACAACTGGCATTTTGAATGGGACACGTCTCCGCAGAGCGGGATGCTCCTGGCTGAAGTGACCATTCCTGTCTTCCAGCCGTAATGTCAGCAGCCCGCTTTGGCCCTTGTGACAACTGAACACGCGCCTTACACCCCAAATCCCCTCCGATTGGGGGCAACGTAAGCCCCAGTGGGGTGCGTACTACTGAGCTGTGCGCCCCTGGCAGCACAGAAGAGCCTGGGCTCCCTCTCATGCCCACTCTTAACAAGTAATTTAGGCCTCAAAGAGGATGTGCTCACGGGGACTCTGTCCACGCTTTACCGGATACCCGGGTCGACACAGAAGAACAAAACCCACCTGCACATTGTATGCGACATGGATCAGAAGACCTGGTTGCTGTCCCTGGAAAATGATTGACAGGATCAATTGTGATGGTAGTGGTGTCACCATTGAAAGGATTTTAAAGGTTTATATAATTTGAGGGGCAGACTTAGAATCCTAAAGCAAT
The DNA here is from genome assembly GCF_018345385.1 of Vulpes lagopus. NCBI lineage: Eukaryota > Metazoa > Chordata > Mammalia > Carnivora > Canidae > Vulpes > Vulpes lagopus. Next base: position 126,783,976 of record NC_054825.1, read on the forward strand.
ATCATATGATGGGTAATATAATAATAGGGCTATTTCCTACTTGTTTCATAAAAACAAATATTTTACATTATGTGCTTAAGAGCGAAAGTCTGTAAGAAGCAGATGTAGGGATATTTTAAGATGATAATTTGGAGATAAGTTAGAAGTACAGAAATGCCTTAATATATGAACAATCCTGGGTTCCCCGAGAGGCATGCTAGAAAGATTTCAGACATAAAAATGGGAAAGAGCTATTACTATGGGCTCCACTGAAACCCGAAGGTTGGATTCCTGAGACAAATGACATGCATGGAAATACAGAGAAGAGCTCAGTGGCACATTTACACCAATGGGATGTACTAAAGAGCCAGAAGGAAATGAGTCCATCACATTAACTATAGATCGTGGAAGATTCAGACTTTCCGTGATAAACGACCAGTGTTCAGTGCATTCACAATACCTGCCTTTTATGCTTATGATAAATAAACCTTATAGTTTGTTGCTTTCCATAATGAATTATTAAAAAAAGAAATCTAACTATTCTAGATCTAGCTAGAAGAAAATGAGATAAATTAGTATGGTTAGGCCGGAGTAGGTTGGATTATTGGCACCAATTCTTCACCCCTCTCTATACCCTTTTCCATGTGATTGCTTGTTTCCTGTGATTTAACAGTTAATCCCATTAAAGGCAGATTGTATTTCTCTGCCCTCTTGATGGTGGGCATGGCCACCTGCCTTGCTTTGACCAATGGGATGTACCTGGATGTGAAGCAAGCAAGGCTTGAAATTTTGAGATCTGAGGAGCAAACCTGAAACATCCCTGCAGCCTGGAGCCAAGCCCAGCCCCGAGCAGGTGTGCCCGTGCAGATATGGGAGCCAGAAATAGATGCTTACTGTTCTCTGTCACCTGGTTTTTTGTTATGCAGCATTCTTGCAGCAAGAGCTGACTAGGTCGGACCTACAAGCCAAACTGAAACACAACAGAAAACTTGAGCAAAATTGTGCCAAAAAAAACCCTAGAATCCAGGCAGGATGTAGCACTTTGAGGCTATATGAATTCTGTACCATATAACCTAGCTTACTCTTTTATCATTTAGTAGTTTTGCTTTTAAATAACTTATACAATATGTTGATATATGACTATAAAATATTAACAGTGATGAATTCTGAGTGATGGGATTACAAGTGAGCTTAATTCCTATTTTGTGCATTTGAGCATTTTAAAAATGTCATGTAATTAACATTTATTCCTATAAATAAAATCTTAAAGCCTACATTAAAATAAAAATAATCTGTTCAGCTATCAGTTGATTTCATCAGAGCCATAAGCGCTGTGTAAACATTGCACTACTCAGAAATCATTCATTCATTCATTCAGTGTTTCCCGTGGGCCAGATACTGGGCTGGGTGCTTAGTACATGAAAGACCCATTTGTTGGAACGATGTGTTTATTCCTTTCTTTATAATCCTTGTTTCTCCTCATCGCCCACCTCATTTCAAATAAGACCTTATCTTTGGGGGGAGGGCTAACCAAAATAAGAAGAGAAAGAAGGCTGATTTTCCTAGTGACCCAATTCTTTTTTTTTTTTTTTAAAGATTTATTTATTAGAGGGGAGAGGGGAGAGGGAGAGAGTCTCATGCAGACTCCCTGCCAAGCACAGAGACCGAGGTGGGGCTCCATCCTAAACCCCGGAGATGATGACCTGAGCCAAAATCGAGTCGACAGGTAACCAAGTGAACCTCCTGGCGCCCCTGCAGTGGAGGAGGAGGAGGATGGGGAGGAGGAGGGGGAGGCGGAGGGGGAGGAGGAGGAGGAAGAGGAGGAGGAGGGGGAGGAGGAGGGGGAGGAGCACGAGGGCCGGGGTGTAGGCTGGCCCTCCCGCAGAGGGGAGCTCCCCCAGAAGAATCCAGGCTATCCCGCGCCCCAGACCTGCCCAGCTCGGGGCCCTGACCCCGATGGCCCTTCCTGGAGTTCCCGGGGCGGGGCGGGGGGGCGGACCTGAGGGCACCCTGGGTTCCAGCCGACCCTCGACCTCCCTTGGTCTGAGTGCGAATCCCTCCCTCATCCCTTTGGGAACTTTAGCATCTCCTTCCGCCCAGAGGACCCGAGGGCCACTCCTGGGGGACGGAAGCCCCCGGAGGAACCGGGTGCCTGCGGCCTCCTCCCGCGGGGCTGGGAGCCTAAGTGGCCCCAAGGCCCGGGGCAGCCGCGCCCGCCGCCCGCGGTCCTTCCCTGTGACTCCCCTCCGCCCGCTTTCTCCGCGCACCGCCTCGCTCCGTGTCCAGGCGCCGGGTCCCTCCTGCGAACCTGGTGCCTCAACGGCCGGCCCCGCGGGGGCTCCAACCTCGGGCTGTGGGGAGGCCTCCCTCCTCCCGCGCTCCCCCCGCGGGGCTCCGACCTCGGGCTGCGGGGAGGCCTCCTCCTCCCGCCTCTCCCCCCGCGGGCTCCTGGTTCCAGGGGCTGAGCCGGGGCAGAGGCACCGCGGGGGGCGGGGGCAGGGGCCCCCCTGTCCTCCCCTGGGGAGGGTGGGAGCCCCCTGTCCGCCGCCCTCTCTGGTGGAAGTGCCAGGGAGGCGGCCGGCTTAGGATAGAAGGACCCCTTGGCTGCTGTCCCGAGTCACCCTAAGAGCCGAAGGGGTGCAGGGCTCGTCTGGCCAGTGGAGGCGTGAGAGCAGCTGCCTCCACCACCTGATGGGTTTGCAGAGGCCTCAGGGCTGGGGAGATCGACTTCTACCCCACAATGGGCAAAACCTGCAGTAAATGGAAAGATATAAATTGGCAAAAGCATGTTATCATATGCAAAGATACAGACCTCCCTAATAATTAAATAAAACAAGTTAAGACAGTAATGAGGTACCTTTTTAAAACCGTTCAGAGCATAAAGAGTCAAGCAAAGATTTAGAAGTTTGATAATATATGAGGTTGGTGAAATTGTGTGAATCAGGAATTTTTTATAATCATTTTGGTAGGAATATGTATAGATATAACATTTTGGAAGGACACTTTAGTGAAATTTATGAAGACACATAAACTGAAAATGTTAACCTAGAATTTAGTTCCACTGCAAAAATTTTTCTATAATTATATTTGCATGTGCTTGCAAAAATGTAAGTGCAGGGATGTTCATTGCACCACAGCTTATGGTGGCAACCACAGCAAAAAAAAAAAAAAAACTAAAATTCAATCAATATAGGTCTGATTAATACATTGTGGTGTATGCCACTGTTACAAAGAATAAAATGGATAGAGATGTTTTGAAATGTAAAGATCAGTAAGTACATTAAGCAAAGTGCAAAGCACAAGACAATACCAATAATATGCTTCTATTTGGAAAGTTCTGGAAGGATACCCAAGAAATTTCTGAAGATGCTTCCTTTGGAGACTGTGACTGAGGGTCTGGAAGGTGCTGGGATCCCCTCTCCGTCGGTGCCCTGGGAGTTGTAAGCCCAGGGACTCCGCAGGGGTCAGGGCTGGGGAACTGGAGGATGGAGTTCAGAGCAGCAGAGGCTTCAGGAGAAGCTCAGTCTCACGTGGGGAATGAGTGGAGTGACCCGGTGGACAAGGACAGGGGACCAGGGAATGGGGGGCAAGTGGGGAGGGAGGGGGTGCAGGTTCGCAAAGCTGGTGAGGCAGGAAGCCCCGAGGAGCCCCCTGGGGTGAATGTCCAGGACCCCTAGTGACAGGCCCTGCAACGCACCCAGAGGAGAGGGTCGCCCCCAAGGGTCACCTCGGGGATTTGCTGCTAGTGCAGGACTTGAAGGGCCGGGCGGTTGGTGGAAGGCATGGCGTGGACACGCGTGTCGCCAGGAGCACAGCAAGACAGAAAATGCCCCCCGGGGAGGGGGTCGGGGAGGCGCCAGAGGGAGGGTGGCCGTGGGCCCGTCCTCTCCTATGAGTGGGCCCTCGCTCTGCTTCTGCTGCTGGGGTTGGAGACAACACCCTGCAGCAACTGTGCAGTTCGAGCCTGAGGTTAGAGACCAGGTATCTTGAGCAACTTGTAAAGGACGACAGGGGAGGGGAGAGGAGGGGACAAAGGGGGGAACGGAGCCACACACGAGGGCTTCTCTGAACGCTGGGTTCCCAGCATCAGGGTTTTTTTGAACTTGGAAGGCTGAGTTCATTTTCCCCAACTTTTTTGAGGACTAATGGACAAATATGATTGTTCATACTTAAAGTGCCCAATCTGGTGACTTGCTGCCCGTACACACTGTGGAGCGATTACCAGGGTCGGGAATTCGGGCGTCCACCCAGCACCCCACTAATTACTCGGTGAATTTCAGGCACAGGCCTCTGTGTGGTTCTGCGTAGTCACGGCCCAGCCCGCACGTGGGACCCTGGAGGGACTCCCTGCGGTCACTGCAGGTGTCACTTCTGGCCCCTTCACCCCCCCTCCCCCGAACTTGGCTCCTAAAACCTGTGGATGCCGCGTGTACGTGATAACACACAGTGTTTGCCTTTCTCATTTCCCCGGGACGAGCCTCCAGGTGGACCTGCCACGGCACCGTGGCTCCCCAGTTACAGAGCAAACTGCTTTTCAAAAACGTGCAACTGACAAAAATTTCTTGCAATTTCTGTTTTTGCTTTTAAAGAAAGAAGGGAGTGAGGGAAACATTAAGAGAATTTGCAGCGAGCCCCACCTTGGTGGGATATCAAAATCCTGTTCTTATTGATCTCGTCAGGCACGTATCTTGCTGCTTGTGCATCTAAACGTAGTGCCCAGAGCTGGGGGCACGAAGGGAAAGTGAGGGGAATGGGAGAAGTAGGTGCTTCACATCCGCTATTAATTACTTCAGTCTCAGGTGACTTAGGTGACCGCTTCGAATGCTTAGGTGACAGGGAATAGCCACTTTGTCACGATGCTGGAGGCAGCATTTTAACGATGCTCAAGTAAGAAGGCTCTACGGGTGCCAAGTAAGACTGTAGGTGAGAAGCTGAAAATCCAACAGTATTATAACAGGGGGAGTCTCGTTGTTGCATGGCACAAAATAGGCACTCAAGTAATTTCTAAGCCGTTTCAAACATTTCTATGCAGCAAAATTCCTTTTTCTGGCCTACAGTTTTATGAGTTTTTATGCATGCGTGAGTTCTTGTAAGCGCCACCACAAACAAGACCCAGAAAAAATTTCATATCCTGCAGAGTAATGAAAGCTGCCCCTTTGTCTTGAGACCCTCCCTCTGCCTTGAGCCCCTGCTAACCACTTACCTGTTCACTTTGCCTTTTCTGCCAGGGCACATAACTGGAATCATACAGCAGGAATCTATCCGAGGCTATGTTCTTTCACTTAACATAATACATACACATTTTTTAAAAGAATGTTTATTTTTGCTGAATACAAGATCAAGGAGTACAGGAAAGCCTCAGTTACTGTAGGCCTTACATGGGTTGTGCCTTGATACCCTAAAAGAGGTGGAGAAGTCCCGCAGACACTGCTGAGACACCGTTTTCCTTCATCTGTAACGAGCGCCTCGTCTCTAAAGCGTGTGCATCGGATTTGCCTCTTCTGTTCCGGGCGTGTCCATGTCCTCCCGAGGCTTGATGGAAGCAAACTGGCCGCCCTGCAGACCTCCTTGGTCTCTGCATGCGGACACCTAATTACTCAGTTTTTAATTAAATCTGTTAGTTAGACGGGCACTTGAACCTATTCTGTGGCTGGCGAGATAATCCTCAGCAGCAGATTTCCTTGTTCCCTGGAAAACTGCTGACCTCCCCAGCTGTCAGGGTTCACCCGGCTCGGGCTGTGCTGAGGAGCACAACTCTGCGCGGACAGAATTAGTTGGATCCGTGAGAGGCAGGACGCGCCAAGGCTTGCACTTTATGGCCTGAGGGGCACTTCCATCAATGCGCTCCCACTTCCACCATAAGCAGCACATTCCTCCTGCGCCGGAGCTGCTCTCCCTCCTTACTTGGGAGGGAACGAATCCTGTGCTCAGAACTCCCCTCTGACGAGCATGGTGAGCGGATGCAGAGTTCCGTGCCTGCTGAGTAAACAGAACCAGCAACCAGCCCTTCCAGCTCTCCTCACACACGCACAGGTGCACACAGGCACACACATTCACGCTCGTGTGCTGTGGGGGGATGCGGAACTGTGGCCCTCAGGGAGCAGTCTACGTTGCAAACTGGTTTGCTCTGGCGTTCCTAATGATACAGAGCCCTAAGGAAGCAGATGTGCTGTGAGTTGTTTAGGGTGGAGAAGACCCTAGAGAATGGCTGCATGCAAACTCACTCCATTTCTTCCAATGGTTAATATCAGGCAATTTGAGTTGATCTTTTCCAATGAGCTCAGCTGTGTACTTCCTAGGGTTTCCTTTAAAACATGTTATAATTACAAATGGATTTTTCCCCCATTTTAATTTTTTAATGCATTTCTGTTGAGGTTCTCTGTTTATTTAAAATTTTGTGTTTTAAATTATGGAAAGTCTGTGATCAAGAAATGGAGTAGTTTGATCACCAAGCACAGCATTTAGATATCTCTACTTAGATCACCACCGTCGTGCTGATCAGACCGGGGGACTCTTCACTGGTACGTCTTCCCCGCTGGAGAAGGGTAAAGAACTGTGCTAAAGACTAAAAAATGAGTAGGCCATTGTTTATACGTACCTCACTGGGAAAATGCAATTAACTCCACTTCTTCTGGCTGGGTTGCTCTCTTTTGAATTCAGGAATGTTATAATGGAAGGTCTGTCTGGAACTGTCTGTCTGGCTGTCACCCAAACGGCAGTAAATACTTCTTCTTTGTGTGCTCGTTACACCGTGAACACGCTCACACTCTTAGAACTCTTGGCCTTAATGCAACTGTCCTTCCTTCAGGTGTCTTGGATGCCTCCCGTGACAGGAACTTTTTCTTTGTACACGTAAGGTCTCAATAAGTATTTTTGACTAAATATAATTTTTGAGAATTATAGTTTTTTTCCATTGTTTCTAGACCTAAAAGACAGTATACTATGGCTTTGGAAATGCAGGTTTAGACAATTTTCTGTAAAAAATGTCATTTTCCAGGTCATTCTTCCCTATATTTCAAGAACACCTGAGAGGACTCAAGTACTTTGTGCCCTAGGTGCTGTTCACCGCCATTCTCTTGCCCGGCGTGGCCAGTCTCAGCTGCCGGAGCTTCGCCATGCACTCCCCGTGCTCGCTATGTACGCCTCTGGTGCCTCTCAGAATGGTCTCCAGGGCAAAGCAGTGTTCTCTGCTGCATCTCAAAGGCCAAAACACAGACGACAAAGTGCTGCTGCCTTCCCATCAGTACTTACGGGGTAAAGGAATGATTATTTCTCACAGAAATGGAGAGTTCTTCCCCTCACTTCAATATTGTGGCACAATATCATCTGGGCTTTTAAACACATTGCCTAGTCTTACAATGTCACTCATGAAAAATGACTTCAAAAGTCCATTCTTGGCTATGATGAAATATCAATGACCAGAGATAATTTCCCCCCACAAACAACTTGAAAACTGGACAAAATATATAACACAATTGTGTTTAGACATTAGAAAACAAGCAGGATAAGGGACGCCTGGGTGGCTCAGGGGTTGAGCACCTGCCTTCAGCCCAGGGCGTGATCCTGGAGTCCCGGGATCCAGTCCCGCATCCGGCTCCCTGCATGGAGCCTGCTTTTCCCCCTCCCTGTGTCTCTGCTTCTCTCTCTGTGTGTCTCTCATGATTAAATAAATAAAATGTTAAAAAAAAAAAAAAACAAGCAGAATAATGTTGTGATCCTTGAGAGGAAAGAAACAAGCCCTACATGCCTCAGCTTTCACCCAAAGGCAAATTTCCAGACTGGAAAGGGAGCCTTCCCAAAACATGGGTAGCCTTACAGAGTTGAGAGTGGAGATCAATGTTCAGAGAAGCTGTGATGGCTGGAAGTTATGGGTCAGAGTTCTGGAAAAGGGGAGCTACACAGAAGACCAGCACCCTTCTCACATAGCTTAAAACAAAGCTTGTTTTAAAGCAAGCTAAAGATAGCCTACTATCTTGAAGACAAAGGCCACTGATCTTCAATGGAAGGCAGCAAACTCCAGATACTCAACACTTCATAATGACAAAGTCCAGCATCTAATAAAAAAAATTACTAGATAGTCAAAGAAGCAGGAAATGTGATCCATGAAAAGAAAAACTGTCAAGAGAAATAGATCCCAAAATGATGAAATTAGCAGAGAATATTGGTAGAACGAGAATGATAAGTATATAAAGTCCATAGAGGAAAACATAACAATGAGAAGAGAAGGGAAAGACCAAAAATGGAACTTCCAGAGATCAAAAATAAAATATGTGAAATGAAAATTTCACTGGATAGGATTAAGAGCAGATTAGATACTAAAAAAGAAAAAAATTAGTGGGATTGAACACCTAGCAATAAAAATTGGCCAAAATTAAATAGAGAAAAACAGTTGGAAAAAAATAGAGCCTTTAGTGGTCTGTGAGACAGTATCAAAGAGAGTCTGGCATGACTTATAACTGGGGTTTAAGAAGATATTACAGTTGAGTGTGGGATAGAAAAAATGGTTGAAGACATAATGCCGGAAAAAATCCAAATTTGATAAAAACTATAAATCCCCAAATTCAAGAAGCTCAATAAATTTAATCAAGGATAAACACCCACATATCCATGCTTTCATATACCCAAGCCCACACCAAGGCAAATCAGACATTTCTAAAAACCAGTTACAAAATAAGAATGGCATGGGATGCCTGGGTGGCTGAGCGGTTAAGCATCTGCCTTTGGCCCAGGGTGTAATCCTGAGACCCAGGATCGAGTCCCACATCAGGGTCCCTGCATGGAGCCTGCTTCTCCCTCTGCCTGTGTCTCTGCCTCTCTCTCGGTGTCTCTCATGAATAAATAAATAAAATCCTTTTTAAAAAGCGAATATTCCTAAATTGGAAAAAAGCCAGACTCAATTGTATGCTATATATAAGAAGCACACTTTAATTATAAAGACATACGTTAAAAGTAAAAGGATGAGAAAATATATACCACGCAAATACTACATATAAGAAAGCTAAGGCAGCCCCGGGTGGCTCAGCGATTTGGCGCTGCCTTCGGCCCAGGGCCTGATCCTGGGGTCTCGGGATTGAGTCCCGCGTCGGGCTCCCTGCATGGAGCCTGCTTCTCCCTCTGCCTGTGTCTCTGCCTCTCTCGGTCTGTGTCTCTCACGATTAAATAAATAAAATCTTAAAAAAAAAAGAAAGAAAAAGATCCCCAACTTACTTTAAAAAAAAAAAGCTATAACTAACATCATACTTAGTGGTGAAAGACTGAATGCTTTCCCGATAAGATCAGAAATAAGGAAAGGATGCCTCCTCTCATGATAATTTCTATTCATTGTTGTATTAGGGGTTCTAGCCTATGCAATAAAGCAAAGAAAAAAAAAATGAAAGGAATAATTAAAACGGTTTTAATTCACATGTGAAATACTTATATACATAGAAATTCCCATGGACTGTATTAAAAAGCTAGAAGAATTCGTAAATGAGCTTAGCAAGGTCATAGGATACAAGGCCAATACAAAACTGTAGCTGTATTTGACAGATTAGCAATGACAATTAGATACTAAAATTTTATTTTTTTTATTTTTTTATTTTATGATATTTTTTGTTTTGTTTGTTTTTTGATACTAAAATTTTAAAAAGTCATTTACCATCGCTTCCTCAGACATGAAATACTCAGCAATAACTTTCATAAAATACATGTAAGATCAGTATAGTGCAAACTACAAAACTGCGAGAAACCAAGGTGACCTCGAAAAATGGAGAGATACACCGTGTTGATGAATCGGAAGACTCGCTTTGGTTCAGATGTCAGTACCCCGCACACTGACCGATGAGTTCAATACAATCTTTGTTAGTAGGGTCTGCGTTGCGTTAGGCAGGGGGAGCTTTGCCTTCTGGATGGTTCACCCGTGTGTTCTGAGCTGGATCGCCAGTGTCCGGCTCGGCCTCTGGAGTTTGTGCTGCACGTAGAACATGATACATTTTTTACTTGTTCTTCCTTTAAATTTGATATCTTGGAAATACACATGAGTGGATGGAATGTTTTCTCTGGCAGCAAAGGTGATAATGTCTCAGAATTAAATTTTGTAAGATTTTCTGGTTTTAAATTAGTTCTCCATAGAAACCATTCAAGAAATAAAAAGGGTGAGTGAACTGATAATAAGTATTCTCTTTCTCATAAAACAAGTTCAATAACTGGGGTCTCAATAGGCAGTGGTTAAGTTCATAGTGATTTAAGACTTGAGATATTGTCACTGGAAATGAAGTTGACAGCAATTACCTTTTCTTATTCTTCATTGCCTTACTTCTCAAAGGGCAGGCCATGGACCAAGAAAATGGACAACCCCAGGATACATTTCAGAAATGCAGAAATTTAGACCCTACCAGGATAGATTTAATCAGAATCTGTATTTTAACATGATTCACAGGGGATTCTGTGTAAATTAAAATTTTAGAAGCGCTGCACATTCATTCTCCATTACCAAACCCTCAGCTCATCTGAGCCGGCATAGTTCATCCTGGAGAGGAATGAAGGAGCAGCGATCTTACCAGTGCACAGCATCATCCCACTGATTCTCAAACTTCACACATGAGATCTCTAGCAACTTTGATTCACTATATTCTCTGACAAGACTTTGAATAAAAAAAGCTAAACATGAATATTGAGACTGGTTCATGGAACAGAACCTCAGAATTACAAAATGCTTTAATCTGTCAAGTACTGTAGGAATTAACATGAGAAACACTTTAGTAGATTCCTCAAGATTGTCAGTGGGGGTGGGGTTTGCAAAAACACATGAGGAAATATAGTGAAAGGATAATGTCAGTGGCTTCAGAAATCACTTGAAAATTTTTCCAAAAAAAAAAATTGTGCTTAGTAACTGGACAAATGCAAGGACTATTAGAGAAGACTTCTAATTAGCAATCAGTCTGCCTTATCTCAGTGTTTTAGTCCATTTCAGTTGCTACTTAATCAACTGAAGGGGGCTGCTGCTTTATACAAATAACACAGGTTCCAAGCACCTCTAAAAGTGTTTACCTTCACTCATCAATCAAATATTTATTGAGTATCTACTGTGTGCCAGGTGTGCTAGGCTCGGATACAAGGCTAGTTACAACACCCTTCCTCTCTTTGCTGAGTTAGGAAGGTAATATGTGTTAATATAACCCTTAAATATATTAATATATTTATTTAATATATTAAATTATTTAAATATATTATTAAATATAAGCTTTAAGTACAGAGAGGAAGGAGAGATTCATCCTGCCTTGGGATTTAGGGAATACTTTGCAGAGGAGGTGACATTTGAGACAGACTTTCAAGGGTTGACTAAATTATGTTGGCTTCATAATTTCTCCTGATTCACCTGTGCACTTTAGATTTCTTTTTAATTTTAAGCTTCTTTATGGATAAAAGTATAACAAGGAGCTAAACGAAGGAAAATGGGATTAAAAAAGAAAATTTGCCTACTGTAGTTTAGCAGATTACTGAACACCAAAGGAAGTGATATAAGACTTTGAGTAAATGGAATAACCTAATTATATATTAGGTAGTGACAGCTCCTCTTTTTATTTTTTATTGTAGTAAGAACACTTAACATGAGATCTATCCTCTTAACACATTTTTAAGTGTACAATACAGCATTGTTAACTGGAGGCACAATATCTCTAGAATTAATTCATTTTGCAAAACTAAAACCTTATACTCTTTCTGCAGCAACTCTCCATCTTTCTTTCCCTCCAGACCCTGGCAACCATTATTCCACTGTTTGTTTCTATAAGTTTAACTACATTAGAGACCTCATATAAATGGAATCATGTGGGGCACCTGAGTGTCAGTGGCAGAGCAGCTGCCTTTGGCTCAGGATGTGACCCTGGGTCCTGGGATTGAGTCCTGCATTGGCTCCCCGCAGGGAGCCTACTTCTCCCTCTGCCTGTGTCTCTGCCTCTCTCTCTGTGTCTCTCATGAATAAATAAATAAAATCTTTAAAAAATAAAAATAAGTGGAATCATGCAAAAAGCACAAAGATTTTTCATAAAAATTATTCTTAATGTATCATTGAACTTTTATGAGCATTATATTTTGGATTTGACTATATATGTAATTTAAAATTATATATGCCTTAATGAGGTGTGCACATATAATTGGGACACATAATGAAAACGATTTTATGCAGAGGAAGACATAGACATGGCCAAACACACACATGAGAAAATGCTCTACATCACTTGCCATCAGGGAAATACAAATCAAAACCACAATGAGATACCACCTCACACCAGTGAGAATGGGGAAAATTAACCAGGCAGGAAACAACAAATGTTGGAGAGGATGCGGAGAAAAGGGAACCCTCTTACACTGTTGGTGGGAATGTGAACTGGTGCAGCCACTCTGGAAAACTGTGTGGAGGTTCCTCAAAGAGTTAAAAATAGAGCTACCCTTCGACCCAGCAATTGCACTGTTGGGGATTTACCCCAAAGATACAGTTGCAATGAAACGTCGGGACACCTGCACCCCGATGTTTCTAGCAGCAATGTCCACAATAGCCAAAATGTGGAAGGAGCCTCGGTGTCCATCGAAGGATGAATGGATGAAGAAGATGTGGTTTATGTATACAATGGAATATTACTCAGCCATTAGAAACAACAAATACCCACCATTTGCTTCGAGGTGGATGGAACTGGAGGGTATTATGCTGAGTGAAGTAAGTCAATCGGAGAAGGACAAACAGTATATGTTCTCATTCATTTGGGGAATATAAATAATAGTGAAAGGGAATGTAAGGGAAGGGAGAGGAAATGTGTGGGAAATATCAGAAAGGGAGACAGAACATAAAGACTCCTAACTCTGGGAAATGAACTAGGGGTGGTGGAGGGGGAGGACGGTGGTGGGTGGGGGTGAATGGGTGACGGGCGCTGAGGGGGACACTTGGCGGGATGTGCACTGGGTGTTATTCTGTATGTTGGTAAATTGAACACCAATAAATAATTTATTTTTAAAAAAAAGAAAACGATTTTATGATTTGCCTCCTAATTTAGAAAGAGGCCATTTAAAATTATTTTGTGCATGCATCTTAGGTAGCAGTTCACTCATTCATTCATTCATCTATTTGTTCTTTCATTCATTCCTTGATTATCTCTTCAGTGCCTATAGTGTACCAGGTACTGTACTAGATAGTGATATGAAGTGAGGTTAAAACACAGTCCTTGCTTTTACAGAGGTAACAATAGCTGAGAGAGAAAGAAATGCCATAAAGCACTGGGTATTGTAACTGAGGCATTTATGGGGTTCAGGGGTTTAGGAGAAATTGCACCTTGTGGAGGCAGTATTTAAGGAGGGGTTCAAAAAAGGAGATGTAGCTCGAGTTGACTATTGCCAAATGCTTTTGCAAGGGGTCAAAGATGAAGGAATGCGACTGTGTTTTTTAAATACCAAATACTGTTAAAAAACAAATACAAACAAATCATATGTTGTGAAATTCTATTCAAGTGAAATACTACGTATGTGTGAGGAAGGGGTGTGTGAGGAGCTTTACAGGCATAAAGAGATTCAAGAAAGGATAGCCACCAAAATGTTAATAGCTCTATTTCATGGGGTTGGCTTTCCAAGGGAAAATGAGTAGACGGAGGAGTAAAACATTTCTCCTTTTAAGGGCAAATGAATTTCTTTTTTGTTCCTTAATACTTAACAGTTATAGCCCCTTTTAAAGCATTCCAAACATTACTTTTCTTGATTTTCATGTCAACCCTATGAGTCTGTTAGCATAAGCGTGATTATTACTTTCATTTTGCAGATGGGAGGACAGAGGCGCACAGACTCATAGATAATTAATGAAAAACGAATGCATAGGTTCCTGAAACTCAACCTAGATTATCCCATAAGCATGGTCCCTGACTTGTAGTTGCAGAGCCTCCGAAGGCTGGGTCTAAGAGCACCCTGCGGGAAAGCGGGACATAGCGCGACATCACACACGCAGGTACTGTTAGACTGCACGGACACTTTGCACACATGGCAGTCCTGTAAACTAGTTCATTATTACTCCTGTTTTATAGAAGAGGTTATAGCCTGAATGATGCAAAGTAAGCGTGGGGCTCGGTCTTCCGCTCTGGTAGGCCATAAAGATTTCATGGATCGCATTCAGGTACAGCCCCACCACGATGAATAGTTGAGGATGAATACATCTTGGGGTGCAGTTTGTCCTCCTTTCTCAGGGTTGCCTCTCCGGTGCGCTTCACTCTCCTGCAGATGCTTGGATTACATGCTCATTTACACTCTAAAGTGTGCACTTCGCCTCTTCTCTCTCTCGTCGTGTCTTTTACCAGTTTGTGGACAATCAGATGGCATCTCACACGTTGTTGTACCCGACACAACGTCCTGCAAACACAAAGTGCTCAGAAAGAGGGCTATTAGTGAAAGCCAAGTGGAAGAATGACCGGGAGAATGGAAACGTGGTCATATGCCTAAGGTCACTGGAGAGGAGCAAAGGCAGGGTGCAAGCTGTCGGCTGCAGATCTGGGGACAACCGATGCCACTTTGCATAACAGCAAAATCTTGAGATGAAAAAGTTCCAACAAATGGCATCAGAGAACCAAATTCAGACCTTCTGCCTGGCTCTTGTCTTCTGGGTGGCAGCTGGCTGAGTCCATATTAGGAATTCCATTTCCTAATGCGGGCCAAGCAGTCGGAGAAGATGCTCAGTAACTGCAAATGCCATGTCTGTGTGCTTCTCCAGCCCCAGAGGTCATCCCCGAAGGTCGCTGTCAGGCCCAGAGGTCGTCCCGGAGGTTGCCGTCAGGCCCCGAGGTCACCGTCAGGCCCAGAGGTCGCCTTGAGGTCACTGTCAGGCCCAGACGTTGTCCCCGAGGTCACCGTCACCCCAGAGTTCATCCCCAAGGTTGCCGTCAGGCGCAGAGGTCATCCCCGAGGTCGCCATCAGACCCAGAGGTCACCCCAAGGTCACCATCAGGCCCAGAGGTCGCCCCGAGGTCGCCGTCACTCCAGAGGTCGTCCCTGAGGTTGCTGTCAGGCTCAGAGGTCACCCCAAGGTTGCTGTCACCCCAGAGGTCATCCCCGAGGTTGCCATCAGGCCCAGAGGTTGCCCTGAGGTCGCTGTCACCCCAGAGGTCGTCTCTGAAATTGCCGTCAGGCCCAGAGGTCGTCCCCAACGTCGCCGTCAGGCCCAGAGGTCATCCCTGAGGTCAGGCCCTTGCAGGTGGCGAGGGCCCGGGTCGCTGTTGGGGCTGCAGCCTGGGCTCCACCGCGGGGCCTGCACCTTGGGGCCTCGGGCAGCGCCACGGGCCTCTGGTCGCCGCCCCACCCCCGCCGTCTGCCCCAGAACCACCCAGAACCACCCAGAACCACCATCCCGAGTCCTTTGCTCCGAGGCCGCCCTCTCTTGGGCGAGTTTGTGGAGCCCCGGGCGCCGAGGAAGAACATGGGGACGGCGCTGGGCTGGAGGCCTTGCTCCCTGACCCGCTGAGCATACCCTGCGCCCTGGGAGGGTGAGGTCGTCATCGATGGGTGATGAGCCCCCGCAGGGCCCGTGGGCAGGGGCAGCTGGTGGGCAGCCCAGAGCCCGGGCCCCAGGGGGCAGGTGACATGGCTGGGCCTGGGGCCGAGGCCTCTGGGGTGGCCGGCCAGGTCTCAGCAGCAGGCCAAACAGCTGCTCTGAAGCTGCCTTTGGGAGCTTGGGCCAGTGTCACTGGAAGAAGTGGTGCCGCGGCTGCTGCAGCACAGACAGTGCAAGACTGTCCAGAAAATGATACCAGACGTGCTGAGAACAGGCCCCACTTTGAGAAATAGGGTTACGGAAGGGAGGAGAGAGAGAGAGAACTAGCTGGCTTGGGTGGGAGCTTTTTATTTGTTTCTAGTGAGAGAAGATGCACTGGAGAGGCAGAGGTCGGAGATGCAGGAAGGAGAAGGGACGGGTCTCTCATTAGTAGGTGCCCATTGAAATGAGGATAGAAAGTGTAGACTTTACCTTAGGTGAAGGGGAACACTCTTCTACTGTAAACCCTGACCAGGTCATGAAGGGACAGGATTGTGAGGTTTTCCCCAAATACCCCAGAACAATGGGTTCCCTAGATGCTGGTGATGAACAGCATGGTCTGTGCCACTCACCAAACCAACCAAAAACTGAGATTAGGCCAGAGATCCTTCGAGTCCACACTGCCAAGAATTTGGGGAAATATCCTTGTGATACTCTGAGTAGCTGGAACCTCGGTTGACATAGTTTTTCTTCTGCAGAACATATAATGTTTTGTTAGTTGCCAGTCCCCACCAGTCTGGAGACTAATACACTGTGGGCAAAGAATCTGCAGTAGATGCTACAGTAAGATGGGGTTTTTGATTATCCAGCCATAAGCCAACGGGACTGCCAGGACTCAGCTCTGTATCCTGGGATGAGCTGAAGAAGGTGTACTGAGTTTCAAAGATCGTCCTTCTGCCAACTTCCCCATTTGTACTGGATGCTCCCAATACCCCCAGCCCCCACCTCACCCCTGATTTTCCTTTTCTCAGGGATGCTCTTCCCTGCTCCCTTTGGATACAGCCATCTATCTGTTGGGTCCTACTTGCCCATATGCTTGGGCTAATAAATTTGATCTCAGTTCATCTTCTGCTTAGGTCTGACCCAGTGAATGCCAAGGTATTGAAAGACTTCAGTGAACAGAGGAATCCTGTCTACCATTGCTATTCGTTATAAACTGTTAGGGAGGCAACGTTTTCATTGTCATCAGAAACCTTTCGAAAGTTCCAAAGCTTTGGCAACGTCTACACCTCTTATAGGTGTATGTTTTCTACAGTGATTCAGTTACCAAGAGCGGATTGGCAGTAGGAGTGAGGAGTGTGACTGAGGAGTGGCTGGACGATGCTGAAGGTCATCCCTAACCAGTCCTTGGAAGGCTTCAGGGGTCTTCCAAATGTTTTCTTAACTCTGTCCACTGACTCCTTTAATCACGGGTGAGGCCTGGGTTTTATTAGATTTATCAGGGGCTGGATACGAAATCCTGTACCAGGCACACGGTTAATATGATTTCTTTTACTTAGAGTTCTGCTGTCTGTCCTATCTGGTTACCAATTCTCTTTTTTAAGACGGAGTATTAACAATGGAAAGAACAAGCTCAGATGTTCCTCTTCTCTGAGTGATTCACATTGTGCTTACGAAGGAAACCATTAGTTTTTCCCTTTCCTTTGATAAACCTCCAAATATTTTGACAACAGGTTCCTCAATAGGATACCAGAATTACATGAATAAACGAATACAATTCACAATCACTGAACATATCCCAGGTACCATAGATTTTAATATAATATACTTTAGCACATACTGAAAAAGATTAGTACTAGGACCGAACATCAAATTTAGGTTTCTTGGGATCCCTGGGTGGTGCAGCGGTTTAGCGCCTGCCTTTGGCCCAGGGCGCGATCCTGGAGACCCGGGATCGAATCCCACATCGGGCTTCCGGGGCATGGAGCCTGCTTCTCCCTCTGCCTGTGTCTCTGCCTCTCTCTCTCTCTCTCTGTGTGACTATCATAAAAAAAAAAAAAAAAAAAAAAAAATTTAGGTTTCTTCTGTGCTGCAGTAATTAACACATGACAATGAAAGTTGGTCACCAGTACCTCCCAGTCTATGCTGCTTTCATTTTCAATAGTACAAGACAGCATCGGCTTGTTACAATGAAGTTTTAGAACTATTTCAAACAATAGTTTTTCCAGTTTTTATTGTTCCAGAAAAAGAATAGTTTTTCTCATAATCATAGAAGAAAAATGAAATATCTGTGAAATATCAGACTATCAGACTGCACTTAAATGTAAAGGCTTAAATTTTTTTTAAGCATTAGGAAATCCAAAAGAGTTCAGATTTTTCCTATGCTTCCGACCTTCTCTGATTTACTTTTTAAATCTCTTTGTACTCTGATTTACTTTTTAAATCTCTTTGTACTCTGATTTACTTTTTAATTTTATTTATTTATTTATTTATTTTTTTATTTATGATAGGCACACAGTGAGAGAGAGAGAGAGGCAGAGACATAGGTAGAGGGAGAAGCAGGCTCCATGCACCGGGAGCCTGATGTGGGATTCGATCCCGAGTCTCCAGGATCGCGCCCTGGGCCAAAGGCAGGCGCCAAACCGCTGCGCCACCCAGGGATCCCTGATTTACTTTTTAAATCAGAGTATAATTTACATATTGTACAATTCACCCATTTTAAGGGCATAGTTTAGGTCTTTATATTTCAACAAAAATAAAAATAAGTGAAAAAGTAAAACCACTTATGAACATTTTTTTTTAAAAATTGGACAAAACATGAATATGGAATAAAATGAGAAAGTTGTCCATATTCCTCCAAAGACTCTAAACTTGGATCGATTTATAGGTGTACTGCTTTCTACTTTCCAGGATCAATTTATTCTCAGGTTATAGAAATGAATTCAGAATGGAGAAAAATATTGAATATTTCTCACTTCATTTTATGAAATAAACACAATCCCAATATCAAATAGATATAGGCAAGAGGCCATAGTGAATCTTACTTAATGATTTATATGTGAACATTCATAAACAAAAGATCTAGTAGAATCTAGTAGTATGTAAGATAATAACCTATCATGTGCAATGGGGTTTATCTTAGGAATACAATGGCAGTTAAATCTAATACTAGGAAACTTACTGAAATAACATTAATTAGTAAGTTGAGAATGGAATATGTTCTTCTCAAAGGAGGTTATATAAGTATTTGAGAGAATCCTCTCATTTTTTATTTAAATAAAATAACATAAACCTCTTTGTGATGTAAGAATGGAAAGAACATTCATTAATGTGACAAAGCAAATCAGTTTGAAACCAACAACCTAGAGCCTATTTATTGCTGAAACTCAAACTCAAACTTTAAACTCAGAAATATATTAGGTCATCCTATATCATTACTTAATAACAGTCTAGAACTTCTGGTCAGTGTTATAGGATATAAAACTGGATTAATAGATATTTTAGAAAGAAAGTCTCAACATGATTATTTTTGGATGACATTATCCTATACCTATCATACATCATCATACATAGACGGCTCAAAAGACTTGACAGAAAATTTCTAGAAATTGATTGTAAAGTTCAATGAAATGGCAGGATACATGATAATGACACCAAAAGTAAACCTTTAAGCCAGGAATGAGTTTAAATATAATGGAAAAAGAAGTGGTATTCACAATTGCAACCAATATTTAAACCATACACCAAAAACTTTAATAGAAAATGATCAGTTATAAGATGCATAATATTCATAAAATAATTTCAGAGAAATAGCTCAGGAGAAATATATACTGTCCTAGTACTGAGCTCTAGGAGAGAAATGGTGTGTAAGGAGTGCGTGAATTCCTGAGCATGGATTTATAAGAAGGGCAAAAGCATTTTTTTTCTAGGAGTCTCATGGAGTATTCATCAAAGCATTCCAAAGTTACAACCATGGCTAAATGTAATTTGGTGAAAGCCATCCAGAGGCTAATAATATAACTCAGATGTCTGGTCATCTGATTGTCTGGCTTGATTTAAAGCCAGATTAAGATGAAAGCAGCACAGAATTGTCCTGGGACTAATGGCTGTTGGGATTGGGTGATGCATACGTGTAGGTTCATTATGTCATTCTGCTTATTCTGGTCTGTTCTTGTGTGTTCAAGATTCTCTGTAAGAAAAGGTTAAACAAACAAACTCAAAATAGCAGCTCTTAATACAGGCTTATCTGACCCAGAGAGGGATCTCCTAGACTTATATACAAAATATTGTCTATATAAATGTATGCCCTTTTTTTTTTCTAGGGAGGAGGTCTAAAACTCTGATCACATTCTTAGTAATTGGAATAAATAGCTTCTCTGGTCAAAACTCCATGAGGATTATTTCGTGCAACTATTGTTTTTACTAGAAATTAAGAAACAGAGATTGAGGGCACCTGGATGGCTCAGTTGGTTAAGCATCCAACTCTTGGTTTTGGCTCAGGTTGTGATCTCAGGGTCGTTAGATTGAGACCCATGTTGGGCTCTGTGCTGAGCACAGAGTCTGCTTGTTCCTCTCCCTCTGCCCCCCGCCCCCCCACCTCTCTCAAATAACTTTTAAAAAACATTAAAAAAATAAAGAAATAGAGATTGTAAGGCTATGATCTCTCGCACAGACTCTAAGGTACAAATGGGACTTGCTAAACTGTGAGGGTTCTTGGAATCTTTGTGAAAGAAGAATTTGTGATTAAGGAATCCAAGACTTGAGGTGGAAACGGTTATGGGGGGCAGGATTGAGGATGCAAGTGAAGCCCTGAAAGGTGTTATAATAGTCTGTAAACCTATTAAAACAATGTAAATGGGGAAACGTGTTCAATAAGTAAGCAAAAGTGACATTTCATAAATCCTACAAGAGTTAATTATGGGCATTATAAAATTAATTTCCATTTACCATTTCTAACTCTGCAGAACTTATTCATCATCCCCTATTGAGCTGCTTTCAAATTCATTTTGCTTTGCTGCTGATAATATGTATTCTAAGAAGGTCTCCTCCTCCCTGCCTCCTACTGCCTACTTAGTTTCATTCTTGGTTCCAATGTTCAAGACCTTTTAAGGTCACTAGAAGATTTTGATTCCCGCCTCCCAGGCCCACGGTGTTCTAGAGACAAATAGAGTGAAATAGCACCTCTTAAGAATGTTCCAGTACCCTCTTTTAGAAAAGACTCAGTCCTGTGATGATTTTTTCCCCTCAACTTTCAGTATATTACAAATGGTTTCATTAGAAAACTCCTACTCTGTCATCTACTTTATCTCCTTTCCTTTTTATAAGTGAATGGTCTTTAATTAATTAATAAAATCTAAAAGCCCAGGTGTGATGATGATGATCATGATGATGGTAACTGATGACAATTCTGTGCCAGGCACTTTTCTCTGTGCTTCGCATGTATTAACACATGCAATTCTCATTCAGCCCTACAAGAGAGTGTCAGAAACTATTTGAAGCCTAAAAAGCAAGGAAAAGAGATGAGTGGGTGACTTTTGAGGGCATGGCTGGGCTTGCAACTTATCTTGATTTTCTATTGCCTGAATGGATTATTTTGCAACTCCGCAGAGGCAGAGGTCAGCTTGTAGATTTGTGTTGAGACACAGAGAATTTCTCTTGGGTTGGTGAGCCAATGCAGGGGGGATTTGGTAATCCCAAAGGTTATGGTTCATTGCCCTCTTGGACATTAACTAATTTTGTTTCTTATCCTGCAATCTTTTCTGAACATTTGTTTATTACATTGCCTATAAATGCCTATCTTCTCAGATGCTCTTTGGACCAGTTTTATCATAATAATGTTTCCTTATTAACTAAGGATTTAAACAAAACTCATGATTGTTTGTCAACAATCACTTTTTTAACCATTTGAAAACCATACCCTCAATACTAGATGTGATTGTGTTCTACTCTATTGTGTGGACTTCAATCAATTTACTCAACTGTTTGACCCACTGTAGGGTACTGAGGTTGCTTCTGATATTTTTCCTTTTAAGAAAAAAAATGCTATATAAAATACTTAATGGCTAGAAATTTATGTTTGTTCAATTATAACCATATAAACAAAATTTCCGGGCCAAATCTATTCACATTTTAAAGATTTTTGGTACACATTGTTCAATTGCCCCCCAGAATGTTTGTTCCAATTTATATTTCAACAGAATATGAGAATACCCACTTTCACTTTTCACATTTTTTTCCCTTGAAGATTCTCAACAAGAGTGACTTATACAGGTAAATAAAAAAGGAGAGATGGATGAAAGTGCGTAACTAAGATTTTGAGGAAAGAGAACTTAGAATTGGGGACAACTTACTGCATTATGTATTAAGGGGAATTCTATGATAGGAGAATCAATTGTGTAGTTTTGACAACAAAGCTATTTTCTAACTAATCTAACATTTGTGCTTGGATGGCTGCCTGAAGATAGGGCAGTGGATTATTCATAGACAGAGTCAACTTTTTTTCCTCCCTCATTTTCTTTCCGTTTCTTCTTTCTTTTCCTCCCTTTTTTTTCCCTAACAAAACATATCTAGATGCTCTACTAAACAATGGGTAATAAAAGTCACACATTTTTATGTTATCAAGTAGGACAACAGTAACTTCAGTGTGGGAAATATATTTATTATGAATGCCTAACTAAGTATGGCCTTGCACAAAAGAATACCTAATTTTAAAAAAAGATTTTATTTATTTATTTTGAGAGAGAGAGCAAGGGGAAGAGCAGGAAGAGAGAACCTCCAGAAGACTCCCCACTGAGCATGGAGCCAGCCAAAAGGCTGGATCTCACAATCCTGAGATCATGACCTGAGTCAAAATTAAGAGTCAGATGCTTAACTACTTGACCCACCTGGTGCCCCGAGAATACCTAATTGTAAGCCATGTTGTTTTGTTCACATAACCATAATCTAGTCTAGTAGTGGAAGCTAAAACTTGTTTCCTAAAGTTAGAAAGAAAAAAAAGCTAAGAGAATTTAAAAAGATTTTAGTAAATACATGTTTAGAAGTACATAGAACATGGCAATTTCCACTCTTATCTATCTAGATAGATAAATCTAGGTAGATCCCCCTTCTATTTTTAAGGCATCAGAAATGTAAATTCTCTAAGCTTGTGGTTTCTTAAAGTGAGAGTTTCTTGAGTTTCTTAAAGTGAGAGCAAGTCGCATAACATTGCTATCACTACTACTCACTTTACAAAGTTTTAGTGCTTTATGAATATTTGTTTTAATATTTAGTGAGCCATGTCACCAAGCCCAGGCAAAGAGTGGGTTACCAGAAATCTATTTAGGCTCAAAGAACTAAGAAGAGGAGGAGCGGCAGATGTAAGGAAGAGAATCTGGTGCTTCCATAAAGAAGCTACATGTGTTGTCTTCTTGCTCCTGAAGAAGGTCTGATACAGTGAAAGCATTGGCAGTTTGTCTTGAATACCTCCCAGCTTCCCTTTTAGTTCCAGTGTGATATGGGGTTGGGAGGGAAATATATGTATATTAACTAATTTAAACTCATTGATAGACTTAGTCTTGAACTTGAACAGACCTAAGGGTCTGAAGGTAAATCAGGCAGCCTTTGCCCTGTCTCTGAGATTCCACAGGGAGGCAAGAACCTGTGGAGAGAGGAGGAGAAGTCAAGCAGGTGACCACTGAAGAATCAGAGATTATTAAGCTGGTATTGGACTTGAGTTTGGAAAAATAAAATAAAACAAAAAAAAAACACTCTTGGCATGCTCTGCCAGGAACTGCGTCTGATTCTTTTGTGTGTTCACTGAATTTCCGCTAAAAGCACTTAGCTCCTTCTGGTCCTTCAACAGGGTCTGGGTTTTCATAACCATTAAGGTGAACAACAACAAAAGTGATGCCAAAGTCGTTAGCCTCAGTGATCCACTATCCAGATGTTGGGGGATGTTTACCAGACATTTTCCCTAATGAGCCAGACCATTTGGCACAGGTTATGGGTGTTGCTAGAAGGCTTTCTTGGAAATTGGTTCAAGAATATCCTCTTTGACAAAGGAGCCGGACCTCAGGCCTGATTGAGAAATAAAAGATTTATTTCTAATGGAGACATGTTCAAGATAAAAAGACAAACTAAAATGGAGTCCAGAGCAAGGGTAGAGTTTAGAGGGTTGAGTTTTTCTGCCAGCTGTAGAATATAGTTTTAGGGCATGTAAGCGTAGTTTTAATGCACTGAACAGACGAGGTCGGTGAATAATATGTGTTGATCTCTAGAATTCGTACTTTCCCCAGCACGCTGATTGCAAGTGCTCTGCCTACCTATAGCCCCATGAAAAATATTTTTACTGAAGAGAGGGGGATGTGGTATAATGATTTTCCCAAGCTTCTTGGTTTGATTTTCTTGAGGAAATCTGTGTTCTTTGAGGTTCTGTGTTGGCCAGAATCTGCCCGGTGTGACCCTCCTCCCTCCTGCAGGACTGAAGGGCGACCTGGAACCCCAGTCCAGCTGTGACAGGCCCGGACCTGCCCACAGAAATGCTGGGGCCGCCACAGTCTGGGTCTCCGGGGTCCCTGCAGAAGTCCGGGCCGAGGGAGAATTGGAGGCTGGGCCCAGGAGAGAGACGTCGGGAGACACTGGGCCCCTCCAGACGCCTGAAGCCTTTTCTCTGAGCCGAATCATACAGAATGCATCGGTCCCTGGTAGAGATTGGAAAGTGGCTGCTGGTCCTAGGGTTGGGTGAGTGGGGCTTGCCTCTGTGACACAGGTGTGACACAGGTGGCCAGGGTCCAGACGCTGCCGTCCTGGCCGGACGCCGGCCTTACCTCAGCCTGGCCGGTGGGCCGCCCTGGGCTGAGGGTCGTACTGGGTGCACAGGGCGGTGCGAGGGCTGGGAGTGGGGCAGGGGCTACTTAAGGACTTCTTCGGCAAACCCTAATACTAAAAACGTCTGAGACCCACTGTGTCCAAATCATGTCAGATCCTGCAGGTTGTGCTCTGGAACAAGGCCCAGGCAGGAGCGGCTTTCTGAATGGAAGTACCTTGCCTTCGGAGGCGCTCTTAACCGAACCTAATTTGATTTTTCTTCATGTTCCCTGTGTTCTTTTCATTTCTCAGAAACCAATTTCGGAGGTAAATAACTGCCTGTCAACTTCACAAATTAAACAAATGTCATATAATTGTATAATTCTTCACTATTTCCTGATTCTTCTGCTGCGGATTGCTGAAGGAGCCCATTTATCCATGACATTAGCTTGTTGATATAAATCCTAGGCAACCTAATTTCCAAAGAAGTTGGCATTTACATTCTTTTAATATGATGTTGCAAATGTAAGGTTAGTATTTATTGTGGAAATAAGTATTTCAAGCACATGGGTTTATTTCCAATTTCCTTTTCTCGTTATTTCTTATTTTTATTCTGCTATGTCCAGATTATTGCAGACTTTCTTTAAAAACTCTTTTCAGATTCAGGTATTTTCTGTGATGAATTCTAGTCCTGGTCAGAAACGCCAGATGAAATACATAGATTTCAGGCCTTGTTTGGCATCATATGTAAATATGGAGACCAACGGACGTCTCTTTTTACACCAATTCCAAACAAACACTAATAAAGTTAGCTTTAAAATGTATACTATGATTAGTTATAAACACCCAAGGTTTGAAAAAGCTGTTGAAATTGTTAGGTGGGTTGCACAGCTGAATGCCAACAGTAACCATCAAAGTTCTGAGTTGAAATAAGCTCTTTGCATGTGTTCTTTCATTTAATCCTCACAATGCATCATGAAGTGGATGTTACAAATAAGGAAACTGATGTTTAGAAATTAAGCAATTTACCTCAATCACTCACTAATATGGAGCAGATTTCAGGTTTGAATTCAGGTTTTTGGTACCAATGCTTTATACTCCTAGAAAGTCTCCTTAGTCAGAGTTAAAATAATTCATATAGAAATATAGTCATACCTTTCCTTAAGATTCACTAGATCTCCTTCTTTGGTTTTCAAAATATTTTGATTTCTTAATTTAAAATTTTGTCTACATGAATCACTGTATATGGTGATATTTAGCATCAAGGAAATAGGCTGATGGATGATGTGAGTACTCCACCTGGTATCTGTAATTGTTTAAAGAAGTTCAAAAACGGGTGCCTTGGCTGGGCCAGTTGGAAGAGCATGCAGCTCTTGATTTTGGGGTCATGAGTTTGAGCCCCATGTTAGGTGTAGAGGTTGCTAAAAAAATTAAATACTAAAAAAAAGTTTTTTTTTTTACTTAAAAAAGGAGATTTTTAAAGAAGTTCATAAAATTTGTCTTTGCAATATACCCAAATTCTAATGTGTGGTTGTAACAGTAGGATTAGAAATGGAAACTACACTGTGTCTATCTACCATCCGATTCTTTTTTCTAGTTCCATATTTCCTGGTGGTGTAAATTTCTTTTCTTGTGCCTGGCTTCTTCCTGGGTGACTTTATGCAAAACCGCAGGCATTTTTCTTGTCTTTGAAATCAAATTTAGTCCAAAGTTCCTCTGACCTTAATGGCTCATTCAGTGAATGACACACACCTACCACTTGCAGAAACATGCTCTCTAGGTTACATGCCTCCTAAATTCATTGTTGGCACACACAGAAGATAATAACACAGCTTTCTTACTCTTTTCTTTTCACCCCATTGTATTATTCCATTCTGGATATGTATATATCTTTTTGGGGATTAAAATTTTTATTGTGCCATTATTTAGTTTGATTTATCAGCAGCCATTTGGATTCTGAATGATCTCATTTATGACGAATCAGGATTCTAATCAGTTAATGAGATAGGATCAGATTCCAAGTGTATGTATTTTTATTCCTAATTCTGGCACAGAGATAGAATTTAATGTTCAGAGGAGTAAAATTACCTCAACCAATGTTCAGTACACAACACAACCATTATAGTTTCTTTGGCTGCTCTGAAGTTCTTTGGATTTGTACATATTTGATTTTGCTTTCACATCTGACACCAAGATCTGTTCTCATAGTGTTGAGTCAAATAACCATTGTAGAAATTTAAAAGATGACCCTTTTGACTTTTTCTTTTATTTTATATTATTGTTGTGCAATAAAGTTTATTTAAAAGAAAAGCTAATATAGAAAAGAATCCATGGGGGAGTATATCAGAATTAAATCTCATGTTCTTTGCAACTTCCCCAAGGCTAGTTTCCAACCTACATTGTTTTCACAATAAAGCAGCTGATTTCACATAACATCTGTCGCTATGGTGACAATAGGACAATGATAGCTGGAAAAGCTAATAGTGTTTTTCTACCTTGCCTTCTGGAATGTGTAGCAGATTCGAAAGCAGCAGCAGAGCAATTCCTGAAGGGCGAGGTCAGTGATGAGCCCTCCAGTGAGGCATTGTCTGTTCTCCAAATCAAGAAGGACAAGAGACTTTGCCAAGCAATCCTCTGAGTTTCTGCTTAAATGTCCAGCTTTCACTTGTTTGCCCCAGTTCCTTGAGAAGAAATCAAAAGAATAACAATAAGCATTGCTAGGAAGAGCATGATGGAAGGACGGAAAGAGGGATGGAGAGATGAATACCTAAATAGCAATATCATGGCTCCAAATGATCTGAATTGAAGTAAGCCCCAGGAGAGGGAGAAAAGGGGGCTGGGATTGCATCAAAGGGTAAATGGGGAGGAAGAGAAGGCATGGAGGTGTGGCTTGCCTTCAGCAGTGGCAGTTACAGTCTGTGTGACTAACGAGTTTAAAAGCATTAGCTTTTTATATGGTAATGTACGCATGCTTCTGGCTGTGTAGAGTTATTTGGGCACAGATGGAAATACGAAAGGGTACATGGATGCATGTAAGCAGTTAACATGAGTTACCTTGGAGACGGGTTGTGTGGGGGGGACCGCGAGGAGAGAGGCAAGTGAGTGCCAAGAAAAAATAAGGTGAAGCATGTATGTGATCACAGTGTTGCACATCTCTAAGATCATAGAAAGATGTAGAAAGTAATTAACTCTCCTTCAGACTTTGGAGGGGCTCGTGTAGCGCAGACAATTCCGGGGCACTTGCTGAAAGGTGTGTTGCCTGGACGTGTCAAGCGGGGGCTGATATGGACCAGAAGACAGGATGTAGGCTGCTCTAAGGCTGCCCTGGCACTCCGTTGTGGATTCTTTTCTCATATTTTTCTTATGCTTTTTCTGGGAGGTTGCGGGGTGTGGCATGATGGTAAGATGGGAACATCTTGGTGAGGTAATTTTCCGGAAAGGTAGCAGAGCCAGCATGATACCTAAAGGTGAAAATAAATAAACAAACACCACTGAGTGATTTGAAGAATGTATAAAGGTTATCTATTTAAAAATATCTTACTTGTACATGCCTAAAATTTCACTTACAGTTGGGCAAGGGATGGTAAATGGGTTTCAGTTCATGGGCATCTCCATTCCACTGGCGGTCTCCATCAAGTACACCATTATAATTATATGTTACCATCCCAGGACCTAGTGGCTTAAAACAACAGTAAACATTTTATCATTACTTGGCTTCTGTAGGTTGGGAATTCAGGAAGGCCTCATGTGAATGTCTTCCATGAAGGCTGGTCAGACAGTGATTAGGGCAGTGGGGGTCTGGAGCAGCTGGGGACTGACAGGGGCGTCTCTCTCCCTTTTTATTTATTTATCTACGTCTATCGATTGAGCAACTGATTTACCATAGATAGTCTTTCCTCAAGGCTTCCTCATAGGCCTCAGGGTAATTGAATGGCTGAAGACTTCAAGGAAGCATGTATTCCACCTTTAAGAGTGAGCATTTCTGCTAAGAAGGCAGAAACTACATCATCTTTGATGACTTACCTCGGAAGGCCACCAGAGTTGCTTCTGCTACATTCCACTGATTATAGGTGAGCCACAAATCTATCTGCCCCGACTTACGAGGAGGAGAATTGGACTCCGTCTCTTGGTTGGGGAGCAACAAAGTGTTGGAAAGCTCATGGGAAGAAAGACACAGCTTGACCATCTTTGAGCAACACCATCTGCTAAAGGTGCTTTTTGAGAAGGGTTTCAGGCCACATCCATGGCGCATGGGAGTGCTGGAGTGTGGTGACCTGCAGCGGTTGGTATGTGTGGCAGGAGCTAATGTCATGTATTTGCTCTCCCTGCATTAGGCACTTTCTTCTCTCTAGTCTTTTTGTAAAACAAAAATGTCCTTGCTAATAATATTCCCATATTATTTTCTCCTTTGACAAAACAGATAAAGTCTGCAAACAAAAAAGACAAAAACAAACAAACTCTCCCCATGAAATCCAGGATGACTTAGAGAATGCAGCATGGCCAGAGAATAGGTAGAAAGAGTTTGGGAAAAAATAAGCAAAGGCTGGCTCTGAAAAGTGTCATGGAACCTACAGTTGTAAGACTACAGAATGCAGAGAATCTCTGTATATCTTTCAGGTGCAGATTGCAGTGGGGTAAACTTCTTAGGAAAAAAAGAATAAATGAGAAAATCTGAGAGAACTTTACACAGAAATTAAAACTTTCAATATGACAAAAGAAAACATTAAAAAGCCAGAAGACAGGCTGGAGAAAAATGCTTGCAGTACACAAAGCAAAGGATTATATTTCAAAGAGCTTCTAGCAAATGTGCAGGCAAATTATAAACAACCCAATAAAAA
Organism: Vulpes lagopus; assembly: GCF_018345385.1. Lineage (NCBI taxonomy): Eukaryota > Metazoa > Chordata > Mammalia > Carnivora > Canidae > Vulpes > Vulpes lagopus. The sequence goes on from NC_054825.1 coordinate 126,813,055, forward strand.
TATGGCTTAAGGATATCAACAGGCAATTCACAAAAAAGAAAGGGGAAATGTCCAACAAAATATATGAAACTGTGTCATCTGGAAATACAAATTAAAACAAAAATGAGCTACCATTTTTAACCATTAGGTTCCAATATTGAAAACAATAACAATATTGGGGCAGCTGGGTGGCTCAGTTGCATGTCCAACTCTTGATTTCAGCCCAGGTCAGGGTCTTGAGGTCATGGGATGGACCCCTGCATCTGGCTCAGCTTGAAGTCTGCTTGGTATTCTCTTTCTCCATCTCCCTCCCTCCATGTCCCTTCTCCCCTGCTCACTCTCTCTCATAAATAAACAAACAAACAAACAAATAAATAAATAAATAAATAAAAATCTTAAAAAAATAATGACAATATCAAGTGCCAGCTAGGGTCTGAGGAATTCACATGCATCATTGGTGTGATTGTAAATTGCCAGAACTTACACAAAAGTCATCTGGCATTTTTATTAAAATTGAAAATGCATATGTCTTTAACACAGCAGTGCAAACCTTTGAGAATATATTCAGCAGCAAAAAATTATTTGCCTTATAAATTTAACGTATACATTGACAAGTGTGTGACAAAAAAAAGAAAAAAAAACAAGTGTATGATGATTTTCTTATTTACGAAAAGTAGAAAAAAAAATAAAGGCTTGTCAATAAGGTAGTGATTGAATATTTTAGATTATGGAGCTTTAGTTTACAGAACACTATGCAGCCAAATAAAACATTGAAGTATATCTATACACATGTCTTTATATCGATATAGAATAAAGTAAAAAAAGTTACAAAGTAATATGTATGTATATATTCTATAGTTTATAATATGCATAGTGTAAAAATGATAAATATATGTGCATATCATTAGTTAAATAAAGGAAGTGTAGAGGGACTCGCTTGAATTTTTTAGTGGGATTTAACGAAGGGCTGTTAATGCCCATTCGGGGAGACAGGAAAAGAAACAACCTTCCTTTATAAACATCTTTATCTTTGGAAATGTTTCCTGACGCATGTATTGCTGTTTGATCCAAAAGACTAAAGAAATGCAATGGCCATTACTGTGTAGGCTAGCTTGGCTCTGGTGCAAATAGATATCTGTTAAATGAATAAATGAATTCCTTGGATCTATCCCCTCATTTATGTGAGTCTGCTTTCTGCTTAGAGGGAGCCTGGGATTTCTACTTTGAAATCTCCCTCCCCCATTTTTCTTTCTTTTAAAAGTCATAGTGATAATACTTTTTGTTCTTCCCATGAGGAAAGTTATTCCAGTAAATCAGGTTTCCATTTTGATAATTCAGGCCTACATAGTATTGTCAAAATAATTCTAGCAAAACAAAAAACACACAAAACAAATGTAAATGGCTCTGCTGCTCCTGTAGTTAGAGGATCAAAGATTGGTGGCATAGATTTCCAAACGGATTCAGTTCTCTGCCCAAATTAACAAGAAAATGCTCATTTCATGCAATTATAGATCTTTATTGCTTTTCATTATAGAATGTCTTCCTTAAGGAACAGGTTATTTTTGAGAAAGCATAATTTTCTGCAGTGATTAAAAAAATTATAACACCTCATCTTTTTGAAAATTGAATTTGAACAAAATCCAAGAACAGTTTAAAATTCAATTTCCTGCTTTGGAGGATCCATCAATACCTACCACGTACCCAGGAAAAGTCTATGTTTTTACTCATTGTGTTTTTGTCATCTGATTACAACAATGGCTTAGTTTTTGACAAAAAATCTAGTTTTTTTTCCAACCCTCTGATTATGTCTATGTGAACCTGGTGGTCACTAACTACATTCATGCTTTCAGGGAGGAGGGGCAGGTGGCTCCTTCAATATTATTGCCTCTTCCTTATCCATCCAAAGTTCTATTACTAATGTCCCCGGGTTGTGCATGATCACTCATCCAGCGAGGAGCAGGATCTTCCCTGCAGATACCCTGTGAACCTGCCCCAGCTCCTGGGCTGCTCTGTGAAGGCAGAGCACCCACCTGACAGAAGCATCCCATAAACACTTGCTTTCCCCATTTCTAGGTACCTGATCTGGATGCACTGCAGAAAGACTTTGCCCCCTCAGGGAGAGAGCGTTCACCTTATTGTCCCACCTGCGGACAGGTTGGGAGGGCCATGCAGGCCATGGTAGTGTGACTCAGATGGCTTTGAGGGTGTTTGGTGACAGGAAATATAATAAAAACGCAAGGGTTGTGTGTGTGTTGTGTGCGTGTAGCTAGTGAATTTTTCCAGGAAGACGGGCTTAATTTAGAAGGCCTTCACACCTGCCAGATTGAGGAGACAGGCAGTCCTCCTGTGACAGTGACAGGCAGCCCGTAGGAGGCTGGGAGCCAAGGGGCAGACTGCAAACTGCACATTTTTCTCTAGGGACAGACATTTTTCGGAGAGATCGCGACTCAGAGGGAACAACTCTAATTCTGTGTAATTAGGGAGTGAGATGGAGCACAGAAATCCAATTGATGCAGTTTCAGCGTTTAAGATACAGACTTGGAGCAACTCCAGGAGGCCTGAAAATGTTGGGATGCTGGTATCAAGTGTCGTATAATGAGGAAATGGCCATTCCAGTGAGATCAGCCTAAAATAGAAGATGAATAGGGCACAATACAGGTGCCAGGCAAGGAAAAACAATCCAGATGAGACCAGGAAGAGGATAATTTCTTGAACCATACCTGGCTAAGGATTTTCCTGATTCCAAATGAGAAGGGATTGAACGTTAATAGATACACCACAGAATTGAACACCAATAAAAATTAATTAAAAAAAAAAAAAAGAAACACCACAGGATATTTAAACGGTAGTTTTAGTGTCTTAGCATATATCCTCACACTTGAATTACTTTTTAGAATAAGGTTTATGTAATTCTCCATTTTTGGGGGGGAAATTATGTAACTCCCTCCTTGGGTGTAGATCGAACGGAGGCTGTCTCAACTGGGAATGTCCTGCAGATACTGAACTCATCGTGGAGAAATCCTAGAATCATGCACATTGGCACTACCTCACAGTGCTGGCCTCTCCCTGGCTGGGTCCTTAGGAGTACCCAGTGTGCTTTAGGCTGTGGTGCCTGGGAAGCTCCCTCCTGTGTTCCTTACCTAGGTACATGGGCCAGAGAAGGTGGGGAAGTGAAGAAATCACAAGCAATTATTAGCTAGACCACACTGGCTGATCAATTGAAGAAATAAGTCATAAAATTCAATTCAAATCACATTTATACATTCTCTGGGGCCAGATCTTAAAGACCCACATGTATTAATTACAGATTCTGAGTCAAGTACTAGGTCTGCGTGGGAGCCAGAAGTTAGCCTTTTACAGAAGAATCTCACGTGACTCCGATACAGGTGGTCCATGACCCATAATTTGAGAAATGTTGATTTAAAGAAACTCTCGTTCGTGAGCTAAGCAATTTGCAGATTTATTAGAGAATAAACCATTGGAATCTCCTGACAGGTATTTCCAGTGCACGCGTGTAGAAATGAGCTGAGATACAGGCGTTGTCGGGAAGCAGAGATGTTTCCCCTGGGGGGCCACTCTTTCCCATGCCCCGTCCTGGCTTCCTTCTCGGAGGTGCTAAATCAGACTGCTAGCAACATGGAAAGGAAAAAAGGAGAATTTTGCAGGCATATTAAAAATCATGCCCCAAGTTTAGTCTCTCCACCAAACCCAAAACCATTATTTATTAGCAAATAAAAACAATGCCCCGAGGTCCAAGAGGTGCCTCGGTGGCCCAATTGATTGAACACCTGGCTCTTGGCTTCCTTTCAGGTCTTGATCTCAGGGTCGTGAGATAGAGCCCTGCTTCAGGTCCATGCTCAGTGGGGAGTCTGTTGGAGATTGTCTCCCTCTCCCTCTGCCCCTCCCCTCCTTAAAATCAATAAATAAATCTTAAAAAAAATAATACTAGTATTAGTATGCCCAATGCAATAGTGGAACTACTAATACTAAAAAAAATTACTTGTTACTTATCTGAGATTAAAATTCACCTGGCATCCTATATTTTTCTGTCATTCCTAGAAATAATATGCGATAATAGTAGCCATTTGTTCAGTATTTTTCATGTGCGGGGTACTGCTAGGTACTTTGATTACATTGGCTATATGCTAATAGCTGTTTAAGGCAGTTATTACTAATTCAATTTTACATCTAAGTGTGGAAGTTTTCCAAAATCAAATAGTCACTATATAACAGAGTTAAGATTCAAATCCACCATATCATGCTGCTTCTTTAGTTGATGAAAACATTTTGAAATTGGAGAATACTCAAGTGTTTATTATTACAAATGGTCTCTTCCTTACTGCCATCCTGGGTACAACAAGAGGGATTGGAGAGAGTAACGGGAATGTGGAGATTAAGAGATGCCATCAAGTGTAGGAAAAGGCCTGTATTTTCTCCTCAACTTCCAGGGTGATGGTCTTGTGCCAGGAAATCTGTGTTTCTAGGTATGCCAAGGCAAAGGCATAGGGGCTCTCTAACAACCACAGTGTGTGATGAAACACGTGGGATTATCTACTGTCGAGTTCATGCCAGAGCAGAAATTTGTTGACTAGCCAGACTTAAAATAACTTAGTTATTATGCAAGCAGTCATATTGACATTTTTACCTTCTCAGTGACCCTACATATAACCAGGATATCCTAAATAACAGCTACCTTTGTCTTTTGCAAATGACAACTAAACAAAGCTGCCTTTAGGGATTTTTCTCATTCCTCTCTTACTCTCCACCAAACCAGTAACTTCCAATCTCTCAAGTACAGTCAGAACTTCATTCATTCATTCATTCATTCATTCATTCATTCATTCAGCAAGCACTTATAAAGGACTTTCCAGATGCTCTTCTAAGCACTTTACAAATATTAGCTCATGTAATTCTCACGTAAAGTAGGTATTGTTATTATCCCCATTGATATTTGGAATGGCACCCCAGGTTCCTGTTCATATTCTGTGATGACCAATAAATACCTCTCCCTCAAGATGTCCATGCCCCAGTCCCTGGAGTCTCTAAATATGTTATGTCGCATGAAAAAGTGTCTTTGTACGTGTAATTAAGATTATAGACTTTAGAATTGGGCATCTATCTTGGATTTTTGAGGTGGGTCCAATCTAATACTATCAGACCTTAAAAGCAAAGAACTTTCTCTGACTGGAGGCAAATAGATACAGAAAGAGAGATCAGGCTTGAGAAGCCTGAGGGGGACTTGATGCACGGTTGCTGGTCCTAAGATGGGGGGTCACTGTGTGATGAGTAGCACAGCTGGTTTTAGGCTGCTGAGGGGGGCTCCCAGCTGACAACTGGTGAGGAAACTAGAACTCAAACCTGCACCCGTGAGGAACAGAAATGTGCCAACTGCCTGAATGGGTTTGAGAGCAGATTCTCCTTGCAGATAAGGGAGGTTCAGCTGAGAGCCTTAGACCAGTGCTTGGGGTGGCCTCCTGAGACGCAGAGCAGAGACGCGCGCTGAGTTCCTGGGACCTGGCCTAAGGGGTAGGCTAATACACTGGCAATGTGTGAGCCACTAAGTTTGTGGTAATTTTTGCAGCAGCAAAGAAAACTAATATCAAAGTATCATTTTAGGGTACTGTTTTTTATGTTTTTTTTTTTTTAAATTTTTATTTATTTATGATAGTCAGAGAGAGAGAGGCAGAGGGAGAAGCAGGCTCCATGCACCGGGAGCCCAACATGGGATTCGATCCCGGGTCTCCAGGATCGCGCCCTGGGCCAAAGGCAAGCGCTAAACCGCTGCGCCACCCAGGGTTCCCTGTTTTTTATGTTTTAATGTGGTGGCCACATCATCCTCAGTTGGCCTGAGTAATTAGTAGAATATTTCACTTTGTAATGATTGTGCTAATCAAGGATTCTTTGTATTGTGCAGTTGAAGAGGTTTGGTTCACAGTTCCTCAGATAATGAATCCCCACCCATTTCTAGGACTCAATTCCTGCATTATTGACTTGCTTGGAAGGGGAATCAGGCAAAGAGGAAACCCTAGAATGGAAGAGGGAAAGGTTCTTAAAATGTTGAATCAGGAAAGACAGCGGAGTAAGGGAATTAGGAGCGCAGGTTCTCAGCTTGAGTCTAGCTTCATTATTTTTTTTAATTTATTTTTTATTGGTGTTCAATTTGCCAACATATAGCATAACACCCAGTGCTCATCCCATCAAGTGCCCCCCTCAGTGCCCATCACCCAGTCACCCCCACCCCCCTTCCACCATCCCTTGTTCATTTCCCAGAGTTAGGAGTCTCTCAAGTTCTGTCTCTCTTTCTGATATTTCCCACTCATTTTCTCTCCTTTCCCCTTTATTCCCTTTCACTATTTTTTATATTCCCCAAATGAATGGGTATGGTGCTGAGTGAAATAAGTCAATTGGTGAAGGACAAACATTATATGGTCCCATTCATTTGGGGAATATAAAAAATTGAGTCTAGCTTTAAACTCAGGCTCGATTACCTGCCAGCAACGTGACTTTGAGAAAACTTACTTAATATCTCTGTGTTTTGGTTTATCTTTAAAATGTGGGTGACAAGAATAGTACCTAGGGTTGCTGTCATGATTTAATGAGTTAATATAGAGAGAGTGTTCTTGCAATATGGCCTCAGAATATGCACAAATGATCTAGGGTTAGCTGTATCATTAATCTTTGCTGCAGAGGCCAGGTGGGGGTAGAAATACACCAGATAAACAAAGCTCACAAAGATTTGTAACCAGAGAACTGGAAATTAAAATAACAATGAGATAGCTTTTTAAACAAATTAAATAAGCATAAATGAGAGAGTTGGATAATGCCAGTGTTGGGGAGGCTGTGGAACAATGGGTACCACCCTCACCGCAGCTGGTGGGAGTGACATCTATGCAGTCATTCTGGTGAGCAACCAGTTACTACTTAGTCAAGGTAAGTAAACACCCCGTGTCTCAGCTTGGGTTCCTCCAGAAACAGACCCCAAGATAGGGATTTAAGGGAAGTGATTTATTTGGGAGATGAGCCCAGGGAACCCTGGTAGGGGAGTGGAGAAGCAAGATAGAAAAGGAAAGGCACTCAATAAAGAGTATATTTTCAAGCAGGTTACCACTGTGGGTTAATGGAGCTTGACTGAGGATTCCAGGCACCAGTGGAGAACAAGAACTGCATAGTTTGTCCACTGGAGGGATTTCACTTGGTTGGGGGCTGCTGAGAAAGCCCAGAGGCAAGGAGATGCAGATGCTGGCAGGAGGCAGTTGAGGAAGCCTGTGTGTGTGTGTGTGTGTGTGTGTGTGTGTGTGTGTGTGTGTGTTCAGTGCAGAGGCCAAGGAGATATGGGTATGATACTCCTAGACATTGCCATGAGGATGGCTCAGAATTCCACTCCTGAGTGTAAGCTTAAAGGAATGATCACAAAGTCCCATATAGGATATGTATAAGGGTGTTCTTTCCAGCATCATTCGTGGTGTCAGAAAATTGTAGGCAAGCTGAGTAATCATCCCTGGGAGAGTAAATAGACACGGCGTGGAGAATGGGCATAGGGCATAGCATTATGCAGTGGTTAAAAGTAACAGATTGGGTTATACATAGCTGCATAATGAATCTCAAAAATAATCTGAGGTGAGGCCATAAATAGAACGAGATCTGTAACACGTACACATACCAATGAGCATTTTGCAGCAACACACTTAATCAAAAAATATATACAAACATATCCGAATAGTTTTCTACAGGGGCGTCAAGGAAATAGAATTGGCTATGAGAACAAGATAGTAAATAAATAATTGATTTAATTATTGTTTTTTACAACACAAAAAGCGAACCTTGTGTAGAAGGCTGATGGTAATGTGCTACGGACCAAGGAATGGGAGTAACTCCACAACCTGCCCCTGACACCCGAGAGACAGAATGCACCTCAGTGATTTCTGATCACCTCCATTTCTCTAATCCCAAGGGCTTGTGTGCCGGTCTCCAGACTAGTTTCTCCTCAATTGTGAGTCCATGGCACGAGGAGGGGGAGCTGGGAGAGGGCAGCAGAGGCCACAGCACCAAGGGGAAGGGCTGTGATGCAGTCGGGGTGCAGGGGTTGCCTGACTGTGCCTCTGAGGGCCAGAGGATGTGAGCCAGGCTAAGGCCAGAGCAGCTGGGGATAGGCAGGGGTAGAGGGTGGGGGGTACGGAGGAGGTTGGGCCGAGGGTGGTATGTAGGTGCTCTGCTCCGCAAGCGGAGTCCTAAGGCAGCGCCAGGTGGAAGCCCTCTCAAAAGTAACCTTTTCCTGCTAGTACCTGCCCCCGCCAGGGAAGGTGTTAGAGGAGCAGTGAAAGTTGCGTAAAATACTAAATACAATTTGAAGGTGTTTATCCTCAAGATGGTTCTAATTTTGATTTTTATACTGTCTGTATGCCAGCTGTGGGCTTGAGTTCCAAAAAGGGGATATATTTTTTTCACATTAAAAATCTGTTTGTGCCAGTCAAGAACAGCTACCTTGCCTCTTGTGATTTCCGGCAATCACGGTGCAAATATTTAATAGGTAAGCACTATGGAGTAGACTGTTTTGCACAGGATGCATGAGACATTTGTGGACTTTATTTTGAAACCATAATGAATTTTAGGTATCATTCCCAAAACAGTTGTGTAGATAAAGATGAAAAAGTCACGGACTATAAATTTCATCTGTCTCAAAGGTATATCATACTGTTTTAAGTCAGTGTTCTAGAAGAAGACTAGGGAAATTTCCAAGAAGGTGGGCATTTTCTTATATCACACTTTGGAAGAAATTTGGAAAAAGGGCTTTTGCTCTAAGACAGTACCTAGAAAAAATTATTTGACCAAGGACTTGGAAAAAGTAAGTGTTTTCAGTTGGTAGATAGGCCTTATGGTCTATCGTGGCCTGCCTAGCACCCTGGAGGTGTATCCATACGTGTTCTGGCCGGTTTACGGAGCCACTGGGGCAGTTAGATTATTTCTGCCTTCTTAGCCACGTGACAGTGGCTCTGATTGATTGAAATGGTCCACTGTTGGTGGGATGCCTTCTTGTTGCCAATGCAAGGAATCCCATTTAATGGTAAATTATAAAATCTCTGAGTAGCTCCCAGCTGAAATAGTTTGCTTGTATTGTCCATAATAAGTGCTTCCTTTGAAGCAACTGCTATTTCAGAGGAGGTTGTAGGCATTTAAAAAATCTGGGTCACTCCTCATGCATTACAGGAAGGAATATGTGGCAGACTAAGGCCCAAGGACCCATCTGTAGTTATGTGGGAACTGGGTGAGGTTGTAAATAAAGCTGGTGGGGGGCCCAGGGCAGCTTTCAAACCTTGACCGTCAGCACCGAGATTGCCAAATACTGAAAACTGTGGCTGAGAAAAAATAAAGGAGAGATGGAGTCTCTGTGTAAACACATAATTAGAATACTGGTCATATTCACATTAATGATGAGAATTTTCATACTGAAGAAAGGATGACAAAGGAATAGAGTTACATGGGAGGGTCACCAAAACTTCACACATGATGATTTCTCTTCCTGACCATCAACCACTTTTTTTTTAAAAGATTTTATTTATTTATTCATGAGAGACACAGAGAGAGAGGCAGAGACACAGGCAGAGGGAGAAGCAGGCTCCATGCAGGGAGCCCAACGTGGGACTCGATCCCAGGTCTCCAGGATCATGCCCTGGGCTGAAGGCGGCGCTAAAATGCTGAGCCACCCGGGCTGCCCATCCATTGACCACTCTTAAAAGAAATGGTCACGTTAACCTCTTTTTGCTTTTTTAAAAAAAGGTCACATTGACATTTGTTAGGGCAAAAGAAGGACTTCTGATTGGTAAAAAATTCAAGTGACAGAAGGTAGGAGGTTTACTTTCCAGTTTGCCACAGTCACACAAGCACACACACAAACTCAGATACTCTTAGTACTTTTCACTTTTTAAAATGGGTTTTCAAAATTTTCTAAATATATTGTGATGAACAAATTCCATGATGGGGAAAAGGAAGAATGGGTAAGAGTGCAGATGTTGGAGCTAGACTATAGTTTTTAAATCTACCAATTACTGGCTGTGTGACCTTGGGAAAATTATCTTGCCTTTCTGTGCTTCATCTATTTATCTGTGCAAGGGATTTTATGTTAGGGATATAATTAGAATGCTGTTTACATTCACATTAACAATGCATACATTAATATTGTAATATTGATAGGGTTGTTATGAGCAGTAAATGAGTTTATTTTATTTTTTTAAAGATTTTATCCATCTATTCATGAGAGATACACAGAGAGTGGCAGAGACACAGGCAGAGGGAGAAGCAGGCTCTCTGCGGGGAGCCTGATGCGGGACTCAATCCCAGGACCCCAGGGTCATGCCCTGAGCTGAAGGCAAATGCTCCACACTGAGCCACCGGGGTGCCCCTAAATGAGCTTAACATAGCAAATAATATAGTTACAGCATCTAGCATGTTAAAACCTTCAGTAATTATTGGCTATTGTGAATTCTTGCTTAATGACTTAAAAAAGAAAGATGTATTCTCTACGTCGGAAATTTGTATTAATTGGTGATTATGATTACCAGTGAGCGTTGCCAAACTCATTTCTATCACTTAAGTTTCTAGAAGATTATTTCCTTACCAACATGGGTAATACCTCCAGGGTTTACTGACCTCTTATGCTTTGCCTCATAAACTCACAGGCCAGGCACAACTGGGGCAGGCCGATGATGCTCTGAACTTTGATGTTGCTAATTCAGACGTGTGCTAGTTTGGTAGGGCTACCCTAACAAAGTACCCAGACTGGTGATTCAAGCAACAGAAACTCCTTAGCTCATGGTTCTGGAGGCCAGAAGCCCAAGGTCAAGGTGTCGAGAAGGTTGGTTTCTCCTGAGGGAGGAAACCTCTTTTTCCCTTGACTTATAAATGCCTTCGCATGGTTTTCTCTCTATACAACTCTATGTTTGTCCTAATTTCTTCTTTCAATTCTGTTGAATTACCTTTATCTTTACCTTACCTTTTATACCACCGGGATTTCATTTTACCTTAGTTACCCATTTGAAGGCTCTATCTCCAAATACAGTGACATTCTGAGGAGGTGGGGGTTAGGTCTTCAACGTATGAATTTCCAGAGTAGGGAGACGGTTCAGCTCGTAACAAGGAGTTCTGCTTTCTAGCTGGGAGGTAGAAGAATTGCAGTTGCCAGACTGAGCTCAACCTTGCCTCAGGATTTGGCATCAATCCTGTTCTCCCTCGGAGGCTGGTATGAAGTTCTAGTTCAATAGCTCAAGTGATTACTGGCTGATATCACTCCTGCTATGAGTCATCCTCTGGCTTTCTGATCTGGTGCTCACAACAATAGCAGCTAACATGTATATGGTACTTGCTGAGGGACTTTGCCAACTCTTTTACTTGTATTTTCATTTCCTTCTCGATGAGTCCATGATCCACCAGAGCCAGTCCTAAGGAAGTGTTACATATATATTTTCTATAATATGTGTGTACAAGACGTGACATTACATTCCAACAGTGTGCTCAGGGCTCTGCCATTGGCTCCCTCAGTGGGCCTCCCCATTTGCCACAGCTAAGTAGTTGTCTGTGTATCACCCCAGACTAATATCCTACCTGCTTAACAACAAAAGTACAGCATTCCCCCCAACACTCTGAAATAGCCCATTCTGGGAAGGATTCTGTTGAGCTAGCCCATAGTGGACAGGTTCACCGGGTCCATACACTAAGTTCGGCATGGGAATCTCACAAGGAGGTAGGATACTGCTACCAGAACAGTCAAAACCAGGATGTGTCTACACGAAGATTTTGCGTTGACTAACACAGATGCTTTAAAGAAAGGTCTACACTGGCAAACCAGGTGGAACCCTGCTGTCCCCAGTGTATAAACGTTTGCTTTAAGCCCCAGGTTCACATCTCCATCCTCCTTTGCTTCAACTCTCAGCATCTTTCAGCACATGGGAATTTCACTCATTCTTGACAAGCTGTTTTTTCATGGGTCATGTCGTCATTTTGGTCTGGTTTCCCCCACCACTCTTTCCCTCCTTCCATTTCTTCTTTGCCAGCTTTTTCTCTTCTAAAGTGTTGAAGTCCTCTCAGCTCCGAGCCTTCATCTTTATTCACATTCTCAAATGAATGATCTAGGAAATCTTAATCTAGCCCCAGATGATACATAATGTAATAGTAATTGTGATGATGATGATGATGATGATGGTAATAATGATAGAAGATACTTTTCTACCACCATATGCTATGTACTATTGTAAGCACTCTGCATATATTCCATAATTTAATCTACTACAGCCCCTTTGAGATTGGGAGTTTCATCCCTGTGAGGATTAATTTTGTGTCAGCTGACTGGCCATTGGATGCCCTGATTAAACATTATTTCTGGGAGTGTCTGTGAGGTTATTTCTGGACAATATTAACACTTGGATTGATGGGCTCAGTAAAGCAGATGGCCCTCCTCTGTGGGTGGGCATCATCCTATTTGTTGAGGTCTTGAATAGAACAAAAGGCAAGGGAAGGAAGAATTTGCCCCACTTTTTCTTTCTGCCTGCTTGCTTGAGCTGGGACATTGGTCTTTGTCTAACCTTGCACTAGGATTTGCACTATCAGAAACCCTGGTTCTCAGGCCTTCACACTTGGACTATGTTATACCACTAGCTTTTCTGGTCTCCAGCTCGCAGCTGGCATGTTGAGGGACTTTTTGGACTCCATAACCATGTGAGCCAATTCCTGTCTCATCTATCGATCTATGTGTGTGTCTATGTATCTATCTATCTTTCTGTCTGTCTATCTGTCTTATTGATTCTGTTTCTCTGGAGAACCGTGGCTAATAGAATCTAGATTTGACAGATGAGGAAGCTCAGAGAGATTCAGTTACACGTGACCCAAGGTCACATGGGTGGCAAATGGTAGAGCTGGGATTCATGTGTAATGCTCCAGCTTTCATGGTCTTAAAAGGGCATCGTAGACATTGGCAGTGGCTCTCCTGCTTCTCTTGGGTCTTCTAGTGACACTTGGCCAACTTCCACTGCCAGTACCTGCAACTCTGGGTCTTATACCATGAAGTTTGTTCTACTTAGGCATGTAGCAGGCCAGGAGGATATCCTTGACCAATGGTTTTTCAGAAATCAGCTTTTAGATGGGGGAATTCTGGGTACTGTGTTTTGTACTTTTATCCAGACTTTCTGGTCACCCCTGCTTGTGTAACTGGCTTACTACTATCTCTTCAAATGTTTACCTTCCTTTGCTTGAACTCCTTCCCGCTTTCCCTACTACTGTTTTCTGCACTTCCCAAATAATCTATTTGTATCCAAATGCCTGACTTGGGGTCTGTGTCTGGCAGAACTGACACTAGGGCAAGTGGCAACTGTACATGCCGGTCACTAATCTGCCTCTCCCGCCCAGACTCTCTCCTGGGCTCCTGATTCATATTTCGAACCTCCTGGCTAAGTGTGCATTTCAATACTGACAAACAGTTCGGCCTGAACGGAGGATACCAGAGTGCTCAGGATCTCTTTAACCTGTTTCTTTCAAGTTCTCCCCAGTGTGCTCTACTGATACGGAGTATGACGTACAAAGTCCTTGCTGCGGTTCGAAGAGTCATAGTGACGATATCAGCTGCTCACCTCTCTGGGCCATCTTGTTTGGCTCCCATCGTGTTCACTGGGCTCTAGGGCACTGGTATCATTCAGGTTCCCAAACAGGTCGTGTCTGTTTCCCCTCTAGAGGCCCTGCTCCTGCTCCTCCCTCTGCCTGGAAGTATCCTCCCACCCTTCAGGCACCAGCTTAGAAGCTGCCTTCTCTAAGAGACTTTCCCTGGTGTCCCCTCCCTGGAGGTGCTTCTCTTCTTCTAGTTGTGCTCCAAAACATCACTCTTTTATTTTCTTCATTTCTAAGCAACCCCGATATGATCCACCTTATTTGTTTATATGTGTATCTTCAGTCTTCCCCATTAGCAGAGCAGCTGTCTCTCCTGTCTCCACAGTACTTCCCAGTGGGGACACTGGGCTGGCGCAGAGTAGACCGACTGTCCAGAAATACCTGTTTGCACTTGTTGGAATGAGATTTTTAAACAGATAACATCCAGAATTTCTGCAAGTATATTTCACTTCTTAGTATGTTTGTGTTACTTTCAAAATTGACTATCTTGGGAATATTTAATTGAAATGCATTACATTTTTACCTCAATTGTTCTTAAAGAGTATTTAACCACCTGTTTTAAAAAACGATTTATTTATTTAAAAATATTTTATTTATTTATTCATGAGAGACGCACAGAGAGAGGCAGAGACACAGGCAGAGGGAGATGCAGGCTCCTTACAGAGAACCTGATATGGGACTTTATCCCCAGCCCCCCGGGATCATGCCCTGAGCTGAAGACAGATGCTCAACTGCTGAGCCACCCAGGCATCCCTAACCACCTGTTTTTCTTTTTTAAACCCTCATTTGATATTTTCATATGAGAATTCCAAAGTGAGGACTTGACTGTAGATTTCTGAGTTTCACCAAACACGTCTTTTTGAATTTGTTATTTTTAAAATAAGCTAACCATTGTGGTACATGAGAAATGATTTAGAATTATTATATAATTTATATATATATGCATATATATGATTCAGAAGATGAGATTATATATTTATTTAATCACTGTTATGCCGGATTCTTTACTTATTTTAGAGGAAAACTTAAATATGTTCCAAATAGATTAAAAGGCACTAATAGCCATTATTTTCAGCAGCAAGATGCATTGTTGAAGATTTCAAAGTTTAATTCATTAATTAAATTATAGCACTTAAGCAAAGAAAGCACTAAGCACAAATCTGAAGCCCTTTATCTCATTCTGTTGCTACTTTTCTAAAGATGACTTTGAGTGGCTGATCTTTTAAAGCAAATTGTGGCTTCTTCTAAACTGGACCCGATTTAAAAGATAATGTGGAATGAGTCTGAAATAATCATCATCTATGATTTAGCTTTGAAATAAGTCAGGGTCACTTAATAAACAGCAGCACAATAATGTTTCAGCAGCCTTCTCTCTGCTCAGGGTAAAGGAAGGTTTTGACTGGATACAATCTGCAGAACTAGGCACGTGGCAGACACACAACAGACTACAGAGATTTTGGGGAAGGGATGGGCAAGATTTTGTTGGGTTTGCTCTACATGGAAAGGGAAAAGGGCAGGAGAGATCCAAAAAGATGGTGTTAGGCTGAGACTAGATTCTGTGAAAACGTTTTTAAGATTTGTAGTGACTACCCTTCAACTTAAGGTTATTTATAAAATGGTTTTACAAATTGTCTTTGCAAATGCTCAAAATGGGTCAAATCTTTTATTTCTAAGAGGATGTTTCTAAGAGGAATATTCCCCCCTATTCCTCCTGCTAAGTGCAAATAAAAGTTCTGGACATTATGTATAAAACAAACATAAGCAGGCCCTGAGAGGTGGGGAGAAGAAAGCAGACTTTCTAGAGACCTCAGAACATAAGGAATGATAGATACAGTGGTGAGTTCTTTGAGTTTTCCTTTAGCTTAATACACCCCAGACTAGGAGCTGAAGAAGCCATCATCCCAGAATGTCCATGAATGTAGACCAAAACAAAAACAAAAACAAAACCCTGACAAAAGCCTGTCTTTTCTAGCTAAAGAACCAGGAAAACAGCAGCCTAGCAAAACAGAAAACTTTTAGGCAATAATTATTGTGCTACAGCCTCATCCCACCCATCCAGCAGTGGGGAGTCTAGACTCCCACCCTTGTTAGGCTATAACACTCCAATCTCCCCACCAAGATGGTGTCAGAAAATGGTGATTAGGGCACCAGAGCTTTCCCCCACACTGGGTAGTAAAGAGCCGCCACCCCCTGGTATCTGTGAAGACTGTGTGGAGAGCCCAGTCTTCCACCCCAAACTAGCAGTGAAGAGGTGTTCCATGCTCTCCCCACTAGAGTAGGGGCAGAAGAGACCTAATGGAGAGGTAGGCCTTTACTACTGCCCAGTGATAACAAGCCCACCCCTTTCTGTGGTATAGAAGGCCACCTGGGGAGCAATAACAAGGTGCTCTGACCCTGCCAACTAGGGAAATACTAGTGGAGACTTAATGGACAGCTGGATCTCCCAGCCTGGCTGATAGTAGTGAAGAGACCTCTCAGGTATCAATGGAGGACAAATGGAAAAGTTGAACTTATTCCCCCACCTGGCAGTAATGAGGTGATGCCTCCCCTTTCCATGCTGGAGTAGCGTCCCATGAAACCCAGCTAAAACAGAAAGTTTAAATAGGCCCTAGAATCTCATAACATAACATCTAAAATGTATACATTTTAATTGATATTCACTCATTATACTAAGAACTAGGAAGATCTCAAGCTTAATGAATAAAGACAATAGATGTTGTATTAGTTTGGTTGTGCTGTCATGACAAAATACCAGAGGGTGGGTGGCTCACACAACCAAAATTTATTTCTCAAAGTTCTGGAGACTGATAGTCCATGATCAAGGTGTTGGCAGGCTTGGTTTTTCCTGAGGCCTCTCTGCTTGGCTTGCAGGTAGATACCTTCTTACCATGCCCTCATATAACAGCAAAACCCTGCTATCTCTTCCTTTTCTTATAAGGACACAATATATTGGATTAGGACCCCATTCCATCAGTCTTATTTTGACTTAATTGCTGCTTTCAAGGCTCCATGTCTAAATAGTCATATAATTTAGGGCTCACTCATATGACCACATTTCACCTTAATTACCTCCTGAAAAGTCATTTTTCCAAATACGGTTGCATTCTGAGGTTTGGAAAGTTGGGACTTCAACAAATGAGCTTGAGGAGGACATAATTCACCCCATAATAAATGCCAACATTAAGATGTCATAAATTTAAAATTATTGACAAAAATTGCATTGTAGCATCATAAAAATGCTTCAGTGAGAAACCATCAACACACTTGAAACAAATAAAGAAAACAAAAAAGTCCCAGCAAAGAAATAAAAGGCTCAGCAAAGCGTTAGGAAGTATAAAGAAGAACCAGCTAGAAAGTATAGAACTGAAATATATAATCAACAAGATAAAAAAAACTCAGCAGATGAGTTCATCAGCAGAATGGAGGGGACAGAAGAAAGAATCTTATGAACTGGAAGACAGAACAATAGAAATTATCTAATCTGAACAATAGAGAAAAATAGTCTGCAAAAAACAAATAAAATATTCCTCCAGGACCTGTGGAACTATAACAAAAGATTTAACATTTGTTTTCTTGAAAGTCTGGAAGAAGAGGAGAAAGAGTGGGGTCAGAAAAATACTCCAAGAAATAATGGCTGAAAAGTCCTCAAATTCGGCAAAAGACATAAATCCATAGATTCTAGAAGCTGAGTAAACTTCAAGCAGGCTGCAGAAATCCACACCAAATCATAGACTTCTGAATCCTAACTACAACTAATAAATGGTGACCTGTGCCCTTTTGCACACTTTGTTTATAGGAGAGTGGCTATTAGTGTTTAGAAAATGTGTAAACAAAGATCAGAGGGACTTGGGTTTGAACCTGGAATCTGCTAGTTCAATATGCTCATTCCAGAGGAAATTACTGAATTTCTTTGAGTTTCAGATTTCTCATCTGAAAAATGGGATAATAATATGCCTCCCCCAGCCCCAGGAACTATGGTCAGGATTTAACAAGAAAATATATGTAAAGTGCTTAGCACACAGCAAGTGCTCAGTACATGTGTTTCTCTTTCTTCTTCCATACCCCTGACCTCTCTCAACCGATAAGAAGCCCATGAGCACTGAAGCCTGGAATACAAAGGCCTTTGGATAAGATTAGTGGAGTTTGGCCCCAAATACCACAAGATCCATTACATTCTCTAATTTCTTTGCACTTAAAATAGGTATTATCCCTTCCATTGATTTTTCAGCAGACACTGTTTCTTTCTAGGGAGACAGTTTTAGGATCATGATTAAGAGTCAGGCAAGTATAGGTTTAGATTCTAGGTTCACAAGTCCATGGCAATTTACTTGGGTTCCTTGAGGATCACTCTCCTCTTCTGTGTTATAGGATAAATTTATTATTTATCTCCATTAGGGTTGCTGTTCTGATGGATGGTTTATTACATGTAAAGAGCTTAGAACAGTGTCTGGCCTTGGGAAAGTGCTCAGCAAGGACCACAGCTGTTTGTTGGACATGGATGATAGATTATCTTGTTGTCTGGGGGCTACATTTAGGAGCTACCTCTTCTCAAGAAAAATCACCTTGATCCCTGATCTCAAATAGGGCTGCTGCTTTCAAATCTTGCCTTACCCACTCTGTAGCCCTCATTCTTCCACTGGTACAGGGTTTTTCTTAATGCCCTTGCCGGCAGGCACTCTTTGAGTTCAACTGGTTCAAGTTGAATTTGGTAGAGCTAGAATGTATTTAGGGCTCTCCAGAGAAACAGAACCAATAGGATGCACACATACACCGTGTATGTGTGTGTATGTGTATGTATCTCAAATATATATATATATATATATATATATAGCACTTCACATATATACATTATATATATTTTTTCACATATATATACATTATATATATACACATTTTCCTCATATATATATATACATATATATATATATATATATATATATATATATATATATGGGAGAGAGAGCTCAGAAGGCGAGAGATTTATTTTCAGGAATTGGCTCACACTAATGTGGGAGCTGACAAGTCTGAAATCTGTAAAGCAAGCCAGTAGGTTGGAAATTCAGAGTTGGGATTGCAGACTGGAGTCTAAAATCTGCAGGGATTCTAAACTCAGTCAGGGTTTCTGAGCAATTCTTCCAAACCAGGCCACTACTTGGGGGCATAGTAAATTGCCCAAAATTGGAATATTAAAATAAGTGGTTCATTTCCATGAACAGTGCAACATCACATACTATTATCTTTTGGAGGTTCAGCAGCTAGCTCTGCCGCCCTCACCTAGGTGTCGACTGGTGATCTGACTGTGACGATGGGCCCTCCAGCGCATCTCCCATACGGTGCAAAAATACCTGGTGTGTGGTTTTCTTTTTCCTCGCATAAATGCATTGTGCATTTCAGTTCTGATGGAGCCAATTTTCATTTCTTCAGAGTATTCAGGGAGGGATGTATGAGGCTGAGGTGACTGGCGCTGCATATTTAAATGAGTTTTGTGATGATTTAATGTCATTTATAGATCAGTGTCCTTGGCGGCTCCCAAACTAACGCAGCCGGCAGCTGCCTCTGATGGAATGTACTAGGTTGGCAAGTCCGGCTAAAACCCAGGTGAAGGTGCCCACTGCCTGAGGGGTTGCTAGTGCTTCCTCTGAGGAGGAGCTCCTCTGATCCTGAGCCGCATCTCTCGGATCCATCTCACATGCATCTAAGCTCCTGGCTCAGGAAAAGGGAAAGGCTTTACAGAATTCAGAAGGAGACTTTATGTTTTCCTCTCAGTTACAGAAAAATTTTTAACAGATATGAATTAGGTAATTTTAGTGAAAATTGACAGGGACAAAAAAATTAGGAGAAAACCAAATGATAAAATAATATAAAGGAATCGATTTTATGTGGAACACATCAGAGTGTTTTCATAGTTAATTAATAGAATTGGTAGCATGTTAGAGTCACCTAACCTGGTCTCTTTTTTCCTGGAGGATGAAGCCGGACCTAGAAAGGTACTGTGTTTGCCAATTAATTCATTAATTGCTAGACAGTGGCCAAATCAAGACAAAAAATAAGCATCATGGCTTCCTGCCCGGGATTCTTTCTGCCACATGCCACGTGAAATTATTCTTTAATGCTTTTAGCTTTTTTTCTTTATTCCTTTAAGAATTCACTTTATAAAAAATTACCTTTGCTTCCAATTATAAGACTTTTGATGGAGGACAGGAACATACCGACTAGAACTCAGATGCTTGTGTTTGTACACCACTGGTTTTCTCCAAATGTTTTTATTCTAATGGTGGTTTGGGAGCTTCTGTTAGATTCCTAGAGCATGTCAGTGCACACTGAGCATCTGAGACCCAGTCCCCAAACTAATTCAGTCAACAAAGCACCCACCCTGTGCCAGGCAGTATGCCAGGTACTAGGATTATAGAGATAAATAAGAAATGATTTTTTTTCCTAAAGGGGTTTCATTTAGTTGGAGAAAAGGACATATAATCAGACACAATACAAAGATGAGGCAGTAAGTTCTGTAATACAGGGCCCTGGACTCTACATGAAAAACCTATATCTTTAAGAATTCAAAATAGTTTCTGGAAAAAAGTACCATTTGAAATAGTCTACAAGGATGACAGTAGTTTATCAGGCAATGGAGGGAGAGGCCCCAAAGGATGGGGGAAGGGGCCGGAGGGAGGTGTGCAGGGCCTGCTGGGTAGGGAGACTGAGAAGATGAGGCAGAAGAAGAGGATGGAGAGGGAGGCTTGGGTCATCTCAGGAGGGTCTTAGGCCACATGCTGAGGAATGCTTTTACCATGGAGGATTTTACCATGAAGGTCAAAGTCCATGGAATACAATCTTCCGTCACAGAGACTTTCAGAAAGAGAGAATGGGGTTTGACATAGATTTATTTTTTTGAGAGAGAATGCTGATCCTCATTTACTTCACCTAGGAACGAGATAAAATATTCCTGGTAGGAGGTGTGTTGGGGGAATCACATGGTGCCTATGAAAGTGCCTGGTAAATTGTGCAGCGAGATGTAGAGGTGACATGCTTATTAATATCACAGAATAGCATCAGACGGTGAAACTCTTGTGAGGATGAATGCTGAGTGGACAGCACACTTCTGAGCATTGGGGGCGTCCTGAGATTTAATCCTGAGGATATTTCTATCAGATTCTGCAGCATGGACTTCATCACCGAGGCCTCTCTCAAAATCACCTTTGCTAAATTGCATATTAAAATTCTATATTTGGCTTTAAATTAGGATCCCTACAGGAAGCAGCATAGAAACTGCTTCTGTATTTGCTGAGAAACCTCTTTCAAGAACTTTGGTCATTAAATATCTCAAGGTTTTCCATATGAGTAAATTAATTAATTCATTACCATGAATATACCATGATCATAATGATTAAATTATGAGTTAATTAACTGATTAATCCAACTAAGGAAATAAGAGGGGGTGCACACAAATATTTATATACTAGAATGTTCACTGAAATGTTATTTATAATAAAAAATATTAGAAATGACTTTGAATGTCTCTTGAAGGTAGGGAAAATAAAATAAATTATGGTCTGCCTCCAGGGTGGAATATTTTGTAACCATAAAAAATGATTTCAAAGCTAATGATATGAAAAAGTGTTTATAATATTAAGTGAAAAGAAATAGGACATATCATTTGCTCCCTCCTTGGGTATTAAAAAATAGTAGTCCCTCCCAAAAAGATTGAAAAGATAGATCAGATTGTAATATTAAATTTTTTCTGCATGAAATTATTACAAAAGATTTTTCTTTTCTTTTGAAAAATATTTTCAGAACTTAAAAGAATTGTTACTAACTCTATAATGAGGAAAAACTAATGTTTAGAAAAAGATTTATATGAGTTATCTTGTGCTAAGAAGTTATTATCCTTGATTATCCTTCTGTGGTGTATGCTTTTATATTTTTGATGAAATCTTTGTTCCAACTATTGGTGCCAGTCAGGGAGATTTTATTCTAATGCTTGGAACTTTCTGGGTTTCTCAACCCCCTTTTCACTGAGAGCAGTGAAAGACTGCTCTACTTTCTCACCACTCTATTTTCAACTGCTTTGTTAATTAAAAAAAAAAAAAAGTAATTTTATTTCAAAAACATTTCCATTTGGCCAGCCAAAATATTTTGAGTGATATAAACCAACCATGGTAAGGACACAAAAGAAGTTTAAAATCTTATTTCTGTACAGAAAGAGCTTATGATTTCTGTGGGAGAGTAAGACAAATGGAGAAAACAACTAAAACCCAAGTATCATAGTGATTTCATAAGAGTACCAGTGATTTTCCAAGATTAACCCATCACTTTGATTTGATATATGAAGATAAGGAAGTTAAGAGAGAAATGGGTTTTCTGATATCACACAAGGATCCAGGAATCTTGGTTCTACTGCACTCTAAAAATTCAGGATAGTACTCGAAATCCAAGAGGAAACCAAGATAAACAGACTCCATGAAAGAGATAAAGAAAGAATGAGTGAGGGAGGAAGTGAATAACCATCCCCTGGGCTTTGACTCTTCTTCCACAGGCATTGAGTGGGGGGACTCTCAACCACTGAGACTATCTCACTGATAATATCCTGTTGAGTATAGGACTAGATGTCTCCCCTTATCTGGGAGGATATATTCCAAGACCCCCAGTGGATGCCTGAAACTGTGGATAATACCAAACCCTCTATGTACTATGTTTTTTTTTTCTGATATATGCATACCTAGGATAAAGTTTAATTTGTAAATTAGGCACAGTAAAAGATTAACAACAATAACTCACAATAAATAGAACAACTATAGCAATATACTATAATAAAAGTTATGTGAACGTGGTCTCTCTCAAAATATCTTATGGTAGTGTACTCACTCTTCCTCTTTTTGTGTTGATGTAAGATGATAAAATGCTCCGTGAGGAGATGAAGTGACGTGATGATGTAGGCACTGTGAAGCTGTGTAAGGCTACTGCCAACCTTATGACGGTAAGTCAGAAGGAAGCTCCTATACTTTCAGACTTTGGTTGACCATGGGTACCTGGAAGTAGAAGAGAAATCATGGTTGGAAGGAACTATTGTATGTCTGTGGCATCAGACACTAGACTTAGGATGTGCTTCACTTTCACAGAGATAAAAATCAAATGTTCAGTTGGGCTGCGAATTGGGGTGCTTTTAACTGCAAGTGACAGACCCCCAACTCAAGCCATAACAAAATAAATACATTGGAAGTAGAGGAGGAATTTATCGAAACACAACTGGGATGTAGCAGGCTTTTAGGTTAGCCAGTTTCTAGGAGCTCAGATATTGTCAGGGCTTCACTCTTTCTATTTTACTTTATCTCTGCTCAGATTCATTCCGTGGGCAGGTGTTTCCCAGATCGTTGGCAAGATGGCTGTCATAAATCAAGGTTCACACCCACAGTTTAGGAACCCCCTGGAGATGTCTCCCTGGAAAGCTCCAGCAGAAAAGTCCTTGGGAAGACCCTTATTCCCCAGGCCCTGCTGTGTGCCTGTCCCTGAGCTGGCCACTGTTAGAAGGGGATCTGGTTTGCTGGAGATTCAGTCCCATCCTAACCATTTGAACAACACTCCGCTTAGTGAAGAGGTGCCCCAGAAGGGGAGGTGGTGTTCACTGGGGGAGGTGGTGCCAACGACCTGAGAATTAACCATGTAACATAGAGGATAAATACAGAAGGAGACAAAGGAATAATAATGGGACTACAACACAGGTTTCCCAGAGATGACGGGTGATGACACACGCTAAGGTAATATACAATTCTGTTAATAACAAACTAAATCAAGTTTAATTGGAAAGTAAATCTCCTTTTAAGAAAACTCACACTATGCTCACAGAGACAAATACACTTTTATGACTTATGCTTTTAGGAGCAATTGCAGGGACTAGCCCAGTCCAACCTGTAAACTCTCAAGAATGAGATTATGCTTTTGAGTAAACACTGACTCTGGAGCCTAAGAGGTAGAATGGTAATAGCAATATCTCTTTAGATAATGACTTCAGAGATTAATCACTCATACAGTCAATGGAGCTGTTAATTAGGCAGCCTAATTCCTGAAAACAATGGAGGAACAGAACCCCAGCATTACCTGTATGCGAGAGTGAACTCTCTTATCACCACCGTGGTGGGTGCAGCATTTATCACAACGATAATTCCTCCTGACATTTGCCTCCTGCTTTATACTGTCATATATTAACTCAGTTGATCTTTGTAACATTCCCAGGAGACGGGTGCTATTATAATCACCAGCATTTTATGGATAAGAAGACTGAGGCGTAAAGAGATCACAGAGTTAATGAGAAGTGGACTCTGATTCTCCCACTGTGCTTTTCCATAGCTCTTACCAGAGGAGCACATGTTGATGAAAGAGAACTGAGTTTGAATCCTGCCTCCACCACCCACTAACTCTGTAACCATGTCCTTTTGACCCTCTTTTTCTCAGAGGTAAAGAACTCTAATCATGTCTAATATAATGATATAATGCTGAATAATATAATAATAATATAATGAATTATTAATAATATAATGAATTATAATGATATAATGCTGAATAATATAATGTTGTCTCTCTTCTTAGGTTCTCTCGTGGGTTCCCTCTCCTGTTCCCCAGACATCATTCAGTTTAGCCTCGAGGTTGGAGCAGGGAAGAAGGAGGAAGGGCCACAGCCTGTTGTCTGGGCCATGAGCCTAGTAAAGGAAGAACCTACCACAGGACAGAAAAGTAAATGTGCAACTGGAAACTTCTGGCCCGAGGGGTAAAAACTGGGATTGAAAGGGGAGAGAAAGGGTGGAAGCAGAGTTTTATTTTCTTCTTTCACCTTCTCAGGCATAAATACAAGGGGAAGGGATGTGGGTAGGCCCAACCATAGAAGGCCTTCTGCTTCCATTTGTATTCAGATGGGAAGGCAGGTCCCCTTCCTTCCCATAGCTCACCCAGCTCTGTCCTAAGTAGTTCTATCAAAACCTTGGTGCCTGGCGGCGCATGATTAGGCAGAGGGAGGGACCTAACTGAACAGCCCTGAGCACCTGGGGTTGCCCTTGGCAGGGTGAGACCTGGCTGGGAATTTGCTAGTGTCCCTAAAACTGAGGGCTCCAGATGGACAGAAGTGTCCAGAAAATACATCAGGGGTCAGAGTTGGAGAGATAGTAAGCTTAACTGAAGCTTAACTGAGAGTTAGTAAGCTTAACTGAATGCTTTTCCTTGTGAAAATACATTTCTGTTCTTATCAGTGAATTTAGCACTGAGGGTTTTCTTTTACAAGTTTATTTTGAGGCCATTATCTCTTCGCTCTGAAAGCAAGACATTTCGTAATGTCCTTCAGAAGTATTAACTAGCATTGAACAAGTTCCAGGTTATAAGCCAGAATAAAGGATAAATGTTCTTAAGACAAATACTGTATTATCTCATTTATATGTGAAATCTAAAAAAACAAACCCACGGAGACAGAGAACAGATTGGTGTTTGCCAGATGTGGGAGGGCAGGCAGGTGTAGGTGGTTGGTGAGATGGGTGGAGGTGGTCAAAAGGTACCAACTTCCAGTTTTAAGTAAGTCCTGGAGATGTATTGTACAACAGAGACTAGAGTTAGCAACACTGTGTTGTACGTTCAAAAGTTGTTAAGAGAGCAGATTTCATTGCAGTTCTCATCCCAAGGGAAACAAGTGTGTAACTATGTGTGGTGGTGGATGTCAGCTAGACTTATTTATCGTGGTGGTCATTCCACAGCATATATAATTATCAAATCATTATATTCTATATCTTCAATGAACACAATATGTCAGTTACATCTCCATAAAGCTGGAAAAACAGAATGCATGCTTTTTAAAACCAGCTTTAGTGTTTGTTTGCCTGTGAAATGGGAAGTGCTGCTGTTTCTTTTTTTTTTTTAAGATTTAATTTATTTATTAATGAGAGACACAGAGAGAGAGGCAGAGACACAGGCAGAGGGAGAAGCAGGCTCCCTGCAGGGACCCCGATGTGGACTCAATCCCGGGACCCCGGGGTCACGTCCTGGGCCCAAGGGAGACGCTCAACCACTGAGTCACCCAGGCGTCCCAGTGCCACTATTTCAAACAAAACCCAAACTCCATCATTCATTCTGTCACTACCGCTTGCTCCCGTGGCTCTGCTGTTGGCTCGAAGGGCTGACGTGCCCAGGCCCTGCTGGGAACGGTCTGTGGATCCTGCCAGAGTCACCGGCCTACGGGTCCAAACAACTGCCAGCAGCATCGTGCTTTACCCACCGTGTAAGCCCCGGTTTGCACACAGCGTCATGCGTGTGCATTCCCTTGCAGACTCTTCATCTTAACGAAGCACAGCTTCTGACCAGACACGGTCATTCACAGAAACAGAACATTCTCCTCCTGTTGGACATCTCTCTCCTCTCACCACGTGTTTGGGGTGGGGGCAGGTGGAAGAGTAGAGTTTCTCAACCTTTTACAATGGCCATTTGTACCAGATGATTTTTGCTTGTGGGGAGCTCGTCCATATGTGGCAGGTTGTTTAATAGCATCTCTGGCCTTTACTCACTAGACACTTATTGGCAACAATCAAAATATCTCCCAACATTGTCAGATGTCCCCTGGCCTGGGTTGGGAGTGGGGAACAAAATCACTTCTGGCTGAGAATCATGACACACAGTGACATCTGCGGGCTCTTGGTCTACATATAGTTCACTGGCTATGGTCTCTGCCGGGGGACACACCCCAGCCCACCCCGGGCCCAGCCTCAAGCCCTAGTGCAGATTCAGCCAGTAATTCAGGAGAGCTTGGCTGGTGGAGGCTCTGGGTGTAGATGCCTGGGAGGGGGTAGGTGGGGAAGTGGGTAGCTCCCTGGCCTCTAGCAAAGTCCACATATGCTTTATTCTCTGCAGAATTCAGGTGGTTAATAGTAAAAGTACATGATAATCAGAAACTTTCTTTTTGCCCCAATTACCCTTAAAGCAAGGCCCCATCTGTTTATTACGGTGTGCAATGACGCAAGGGCAATCATTGTTAATGCGTGCCAGGACATCAACAACCTTGGGGAAGGGTTGTGATAGCTATTCAGAAGGATGTTCTTAAAAACCTGGGAGCTTCTCTCAGGGGTTTCTCTATATCCAGTTTCTAATGGACCATTTGCTCATGAGAAGAAGGAAAACCATTTCCTATCTCCTCCTCAGTCAGCTGGAAGGCTTGCATTATTTCCCAACTAGAATCCAAAAAGATGGGGACTCCTACCCAGAAATGACGTTTTGGTTACTTGCCTGAATATTCTCCCCAAAGTCAATATCCCGGGCTGTATCCTTCTGCAGCCCTCTCCTCCCCTGAAAATCAACGTGTTTGGCTCAACTGGTTGAAAATGAGAACTGAAACAAACAGCTGGATTCATTTAAGATGTTTCCTTTTCATTTCAACTTGATATAAACTTTTCAGCAGATTGCCTTTTGTGGCAGACGAAGGCCAACATAAATTTAAACAGCGGTCGTTTGCCTTGAAGAGACCAAGGCTCCCTGGTGCTTCCATGCTCCAGCAAAGCCCTGGTTGGGAGTTGGCAGGCAGCCTCAGAGCACCAGGCTGCCAGCTTCTCACACAGGAGGGGGCACCTGCTCTCAGGGAAGATGTGACTGATTCAAATACAGATGCAAGGAGACTTGGGGACACCTGCACCCCAATGTCCACAGCAGCCGGGTCCACAGTAGCCACACTGTGGGAGGAGCCTCGATGCCCTTGGGCAGATGATGGATAAAGAGGATGGGAGATAGATGATGGTCATAGATGATAGATAGATAGATAGATAGATAGATAGATAGATAGATAGATAGATGATAGATAGATGATAGGAATGGTACTCAGCTATCAAAGAGAAGGAAATCTTGCCATTTGCAATGACGTGGATAGAACTAGAGGGATCATTTTAAGTGAAATAAGACAGTCAGGAAAGAAAATTACCGTATGGTTTCATTCATAGGTGAAATTAAAGAAGCACAGCAGATGGACATCGGTGAAGGGAAGGAAAAACAAATAAGATGAAAACAGAGATGAAGGAAAAAGAGACTCAATCACAGGAAACAAACTGAGGGTCGCTGGAGGGGAAGGGAGTGGAGGGACAGGGTAACAGGTAGATGGGCATGAAGGAGGGCACGTGATGTCATGAGCCCTGGTGTTACCTCCAACTGGTGAATCCCTGAATTCTACCTCTGAAAGTATAATACACTATACTGTTAATTAATTGGGTTTAAATTAAATTAAGTGTAAAAAATCAGTTGACTGTATCGGAGTGCATTTTCTTCCAGGCTCTCTATTCTGTTCCTTCAGCTTATGCCAGAACCACACCACTGTGGGTTTGGTTTGTTTAAGCAGGCTCCATGCCTCGTCCATAGCCCAGCACAGGCCTAGAACTCATGACCCGAGATCAAGACCAGGGGTGAGGTCAGGAGTCGGATGCTTAACCAACGGAGCCAGCCGGGGGCCTGAGAACCACACTGCTTTATCCTGTGTCTCTGTGACATCGTTTGAAATAGGAAAGTGCTGCGTCCAGCTCTGTCCTGCTTCTCCAACACTGATTTGCTGTCCAGGGTCATTTGTGGGGGCGGACGAATGTTACGAGTGCTTTTTCTATTTCAAAAATCGGCCACCATGATTTTGATAGGAATGACATTGGAACTGCAGGTGGCTTCTGGAACTGTGGACATTTTAACAAGATGAAGGCTCTGACCCCACAAGCCCAGGATGTCCTCCCAAAGTCTTGTAATTTTCAGTGTACAAGTCTTGCACTCCCTTGATTCAGTCTAATTATTCTGTTCTTTTGGATGCTCCTGATAAGGGAGTCATGTCCTGAATTTCCTTTCTGAGTGTTCATTGTCGGGACACAGCAAGGCTACTGATCTCTGTTCATTTTGCGTCCCACAACTTTACTGAATTCACTCATTAGTTCTAACAGTTTTTGGTGGAGTCTCTCGGGTTTCCTGTTTCTAATGCCACATCTTCAGCAAATAGGGACAGTTTGATGTCCCCCTTACAGGTGTGGAACCTTTTCTGTTTCCTGTCTGTTGACTGTGGTAGGACTTCCAGTGCTGAGAGGAGACTTCCTTGGCTTGTTCCTGCCCTTAGGGGAGACAATTTCAAGTTTTCACCCTTGAGGATGATGTCAGCTGCAGGCCTTCCTACACATCCTTCATTCTGTTCATATACGTTTCCTCAAAACCCACTATGCCAAAAAAAAAAAAAAAAATTAAAAAACCCGCTATGCTTTTTATGTTGTATTTTGTCAAATGCTTTTTCTGCAACTCTTGAGAGGATCATATGCCTTTGTCCTTTCTCTTGTTTTTGTTTTTAAGACTTCTATTTATCTACCCATGAGAGACAGAGAGTGAGAGAGCAAGAGAGAGACAGAGACAGAGACAGAGACACAAAGACATAGACAGAGGGAGAAGCAGGCTCCATGTAGGGAACCCGACATGGGACTCAATCCTAGGAATCCAGGATCACGCCCTGGGCCAAAGGCAGGCGCTAAACCGCTGAGCCCCCTGGGCTGCCCCATGTCCTTTCTCTTGTTAATGTGATGGATCATGGTGACTGATAGCCAGAGGGGATGCAGGTGAGAGATGGGCAAAATAGATGAAGCATATTAAGAACTATAAGCATCTGGTTCTCAAATAAATAAGTCACAGATATTTAGAAAGTACAGCCTAGGCAATCGAGTCAGTACTATTGTGACAACTTTGTATGGGGACAGATGGTGATGACACTTCTCGTGGGGAGATCTGAGTATGCACAGAATTGTCAAATCACTAAGTCGTAGCCCTGAAACTACTGTAACATTGTGTGTTGACTGTACTTCAATAATATCAAAGAAAAGGTGTTTCTGATGGGACTCATGATGGGTCCATGAAAGGCATTAAGATGGTCATTACACATATGAAGGCACCTCTGAAGAGGGGATAAAGATCCTCACATGTCTTAATGTGAATTTTCAGATTTACTTGAGAGAGGGTGCAGTGGGGAGGGGTGGAGGGAGAGGGGGAATCTGGAGCAGACTCCTCACATACCAGTCACCAGGTCTGGGTGAGGACCATGTGAGGACCACAGTCACCAGGTACAGGTGAGACCCATGTGTGACCCAGAGCCACCAGGACCAGATGAGGCTCAGGTGGGGACCAAAAAGACCAGGTCCAGGTTGAGGCCCAATGGAGCCCAGAGGCACCAGGTCCAGGTGAGGCCCAGGAGGGGACCAGAGTCACCAGGTCAAGGAGCAGCCCAGAAGGGGACCAGAATCCCCTGGTCCAGGTGAGGCCCAGGTGTGGAACAGATTAACCAGGTCCCAATGACACCCAGGTGAGGACCAGAGTGACCAAGTCAAGGTGTGGCCCAGATGGTGATCAGAGTGACTAGGTTCAGGTGAGGCCAAGAAGGGGACCACAGTCACCATGTCCAGGTGAACTTGATGTGGGAACTAGAGCCACCAGATCCAGGTGAGGCCCATGTGGGGACCACAGAAACCAGATCCAGATGAGGCCCAGGATGGGACCAGAGTCACCAGGTCCAGGTGAGCCCAGGTGGGAAACAGATTCACCAGGTCCGGGTGAGGCCCAGCTGGGGAACACAGTCACCAGATCCAGGTGAGGCACAGGTAGGGAACACGGTCACTAGGTTCAGATGAGGCTAGAAGTAAACGAGAGACACAAGGTCCAGGTGAGGTCCATGTGGGAACCAGAGTCACCAGGTACAGGTGAGGCCAGGTGAGGACCAAAGTTAACAGATCCAGGTGTGTCCCAGGTGGAGAACAGAGAAACCCTGTCCTGATGATGCCTAGATAGGTACCAGGACACCAGGTCCAGATGAGGCCCAGGTGGGGACCAGTTACCAGATCCAGGTGAGGCCAAGCTGAGGACCAGAGTCACCAGGTCCCGGTAAGACTCAGGTGAGGCCCAGGTGGGGATCACAGTCACCAGGTCCAGGTGGGGACCCGAGTCACTGGGGCCAATTGAGGCACAGATGGTGACCAGAGTCACCAGGTCCAGGTGAGGCCCAGGTGTAGAAGAGAGTAACCAGGTCCCAATGATGCCCAGGTAAGGACCAGAGGCACCAGGTCCAGGTGAGGCCCAAATATGGATCAGAGTCATGAGTTCCAGGTGAGGCCAAGAAGGAGACCACAGGAACCAGGTCCAGGAGAGCCCCATATGGGAACCAGAACCACCAGATCCACGTGAGGCCCAGGTGGGAACCACAGTCAGGAGGTCCAGGTGAGGCCCAGGTGGCGACAAGATTCACCAAGTCCAGGTGAGACCCAGGTGATGACCAGAGTCACCAGGTCCAGGTGAGGACCAGGTAAGGACCAGATTCACCAGGTCCAAGTGAAGCCCAGGTGTGGACCAGAGTCACCATGTAAGGGTGAGGCCCAGAGGGGGACCAGAGTCCCGGGCCAGATGATACCCAGGGGGGACCAGAGTAACCAGTTAAGTGTGAGGCCCAGAGAGGGACCAGAGGTCCCCGGTCTAAGTGAGGC
Organism: Vulpes lagopus; assembly: GCF_018345385.1. Lineage (NCBI taxonomy): Eukaryota > Metazoa > Chordata > Mammalia > Carnivora > Canidae > Vulpes > Vulpes lagopus. The sequence continues at coordinate 126,844,170 of NC_054825.1, forward strand.
CCAGGTGTGGAATACAGGATCCAGCTCCCAATGATGCCTAGGTGAGGACCAGAGTCACTAGGGCCATGCAAGGCCCAGATCAGGATCAGAATCACCAGGTCCGGGTGAGGCATAGAAGGAGACCACAGTCACCAGTATCAGGTGAACCCCATGTGGGAACCAGGGGCACTATATCCAGCTGAGTCCCAGGTCCATGTGAGGTCCACGTGAGGACCAGATTCATCAGGTTGAGTTGAGGCATAGCTGGGGACAAGAGTCACCAGGTCTGGGTGAGGCCTAGGTGGAGACAAGATTCACCAGGTCTGATTTAGGTCAAAGTGGGGATGAGAGTCACCAGGTCCTGGTGAGGCCAAACTGAGGACCAGAGTCACCAGATCCAGGTGAGGTCCATGTTGGGAAGAGAGTCACCAGGTCCAGGTGAGGCCCAGGTGGAGACCAGAGTTACCAGTGAAAGGTGAGTCTAGAAGGACAACATGGTCACCAGGTCTAGGTGTGGTCCATGTGAGAACCAGATCACCAGGTACAGGTGAGGCCCAGGTGGGAACCAGAGTCAGCAGGTCTGGGAGAGGCCAAGATGGGGACCACAATCACCAGGTCCAGGTGAGGCGCCAACATACAGAATAACACCCAGTGCTCATCCATCAAGTGTCCCCCTGAGTGCCATCACCCATTCACCCCCACCCTGCCCTCCTCCCCTTCCACCACCCCTAGTTCGTTTCCCAGAGTTAGCAGTCGTTATGTTCTGTCTCCCTTTCTGATATTTCCTACCCATTTCTTCTCCCTTCCCTTATATTCCCTTTCACTATTATTTATATTCTCCAAATGAACGAGAACATATAATGTTTGTCCGTCTCCGATTGACTCATTTCACTCAGCATAATACCCTCCAGTTCCATCCAGGTTGAAGCAAATGGTGGGTATTTGTCATTTCTAATGGCTGAGGAATATTCCATTGTATACATAAACCACATCTTCTTTATCCATTCATCTTTCGATGGACACCGAGGCTTTTTCCACAGTTTGGCTATTGTGGATATTGGTGTTATAAACATCGGGGTGCAGGTGTCTCAGCGTTTCACTGCATCTGTATTTTGGGATATATCCCCAACAATGCAATGCTGGGTCATAGGGCAGGTCTATTTTAAACTCTTTGAGGAACCTCCACACAGTTTTCCAGAGTGGCTGCACCAGTTCACATTCCCACCAACAGTGTAAGAGGGTTCCCTTTTCTCCGCATCCTCTCCAACATTTGTGGTTTCCTGCCTTGTTAATTTTCCCCATTCTTACTGGTGTGAGGTGGTATCTCATTGTGGTTTGGATTTGTATTTCCCTGATGGCAAGTGATGCAGAGCATTTTCTCATGTGCTTGTTGGCCATGTCTATGTCTTCCTCTGTGAGATTTCTGTTCATGTCTTTTGCCCATTTCATGATTGGATTGTTTGTTTCTTTGGTGTTGAGTTTAATAAGTTCTTTACAGATCTGGGAAACTAGCCCTTTATCTGATACGTCATTTGCAAATATCTTCTCGCATTCTGCAAGTTGTCTTTTAGTTTTGTTGACTGTATCCTTTGCTGTGCAAATGCTTCTTATCTTGATGAAGTCCAAATAGTTCATTTTTGCTTTTGTTTCTTTTGCCTTCGTGGATGTATCTTGCAAGAAGTTACTGTGGCCGAGTTCAAAGAGGGTCTCGGTGTTGCCTGTGTTCTCCTCTAGGATTTTGATGGAATCTTGTCTCACATTTAGATCTTTCATCCATTTTGAGTTTATCTTTGTGTCTGGTGCAAGAGAGTGGTCTAGTTTCATTCTTCTGCATGTGGATGTCCAATTTTCCCAGCACCATTTATTGAGGAGGCTGTCTTTCTTCCAGTGGATAGTCTTTCCTCCTTTATCAAATATTAGTTGACCATCAAGTTGAGGTTCCACTTATGGATTCTCTATTCTATTCCATTGATCTATCTGTCTGTTTTTGTGCCAGTACCACACTGTCTTGATGACTACAGCTTTGTAGTACAACCTGAAATCTGGCATTGTGAGGCCCCAGCTATTGTTTTCTTTTTTAAAATTCCCCTGGCTATTCGGGGTGTTTTCTGATTTCACACAAATCTTAAAATAATTTGTTCTAACTCTCTGAAGAAAGTCCATGGTATTTTGATAGGGATTGCATTAAACATGTACATTGCCCTGGGTAACATTGACATTTTCACAATATTAATTCTGCCAATCCATGAGCATGGAATATTTTTCCATCTTTTTGTGTCTTCCTCAATTTCTTTCAGAAGTGTTCTATAGTTTTTAGGGTATAGATCCTTTACCTCTTTGGTTAGGCTTATTCCTAGGTATCTTATGCTTTTGGGTGCAATTGTAAATGGGATTGACTCCTTAATTTCTCTTTCTTCAGTCTCATTGTTAGTGTATAGAAATGCCACTGACTTCTGGGCATTGATTTTGTATCCTGCCATGCTGCCAAATTGTTGTTTGAGTTCTAGAAATCTTGGGGTGGAGGCTTTTGGGTTTTCTATGTCGAGTATCATGTCTTCCGCGAAGAGGGAGAGTTTTCTTGTGCCCAAGATTGCGAATCCGAGAAACCACCAAGGAGCCGACACGGATGCAAACACACGAGGGTTTATTTACAAGCTCGAGCTTGGGTCCAAGTGTACCCGACACAACGGAGCAGGGACTTGGACCCCGAGACTAAGAGGTGTAGCAGCTTTATAGGGGCCAGTGGCCCATGGGATACACAGAAAGTTGCACAGTCATGTCGGTCCACACGCAGGTGGCCGATTGAATTACACCTTACTCTATAGTATCCACTTGAGCTGGCCTATAACATTGGTCAGAATTGGCGCGCAGTTTTGGCGGGCACAAAGCAGGGTTACATTGTTATGAGCTGATTTCCCATTAGTGTGTGCCCAGGGGCTTGACTAGGGTGGGGCAGCGCCTTAAGCAATAAGCAGGTCATGTGGGGGTCATACAGGAGGTGGCAGGTGTAGCACAAAATGGAATCAGTCCTGCTCTGCCTGACCAGGGGTAAGGGATTTTTGTTAAATTTCCTGGGTCCCACACAGTCGTACCTTTATATGAAAGTATAAAAGCAGAAAGAGTAACCCAAAATTATCTATTTCACAAAAGCCTATCTAAACTATTTATGTTCAATGGTGTCTGTCTTGATGAAACAATCTCTAGGAAGACCTTTTTCAGACCTAGCTCCACCCCCAATAAGCATGTGAACTTGGAAAATCCCATCCTCCTGAACTCTCAGTTTCTTTCCTGTGCCTCAGAAGAGAGGACCAGAGCTGATGATCCCTCAGTTCCCTCTCAGACCTAAAATGCTGCTGTGGGGTCCTAAACACTCTATACTGAGCACAAAAATACGGAGGATCTTATTTATACTCAAATGCTAAAATATAAAACTAACTCTGAGCATAGATCCTGAGTATTTTAGGGTTCTTTCCTATGGCGATAGAAAATACCCAAATCTATATCCCTTTTTATCACAAGCGGTGGCTATATGGGTCCAAGCCACTAGAAATAATAAATATGTGTATCAGAACAGCCATCTGCCCTCATGCTCGCTGCTTTTCAAAGCAAAGCCCTCAAAGAACTCCATTATTATTTTCTGAGCGTACCGGTTAACATGCAGAATCCAGACCTGCCCCTTCCTTTAACTTAAAAAATATTAAAATGTTGGCTGGCCATATTAACAAGCTCTCCAGGTTATTCTTTTGCACACTAACATTTGAGAACCACTGGCTAGGCACCAAGGAGAATTGATCTACCTTAAAATAGCAAAATTTGAAATCCTATGTCCTTTCCTATTTTCAGATAATAATAAATAAAGAAATGAAACAGTGAAGACAGGGAAAGAGGCAAAGATAGGGATGGGGACAGAAACAAAGTGCCAATCAAAAATGAGATTTACATAAAGTTTGTCTTTCAAAAAGTTATGAACAGACAAAAGACTCCATACTGATTGGAAATATGTTAAAAGGGGCACAGGTGTCAACTGAAAGAGCTCCCGTGGCCAGAGCGGAGACAATATAAGCAACAAAGTAAGTAGTGTTGGATTATAACCCAAAGTGTAAAATAAATATCCATGGATCTATACTAATATTAAAAATTGTAAAAGAAAGAAAGAGGGGCACCTGGGTGGCTCAGTCAGTTAAGCTTCTGCCTTAGGCTCAGATCATGATCCAGGTCCCAAGGCAGGCTCCCTGTTCAGCAGGGAACCTGCTTCTCCCTCTCCCTCTGCCCCTCTCACTCATGCTTTTTCTCTCCTCTCTCTCTCAAATAAATAAATAACATCTTTGAAAAACAAACAAACAAACACAGAAGGAAGAGAAATCTCCCATGTAGAAGAATTTCAAACAATTTGTGCAGACATCGGAGGTTCCTCAAAGAGTTAAAAATAGACCTGCCCTACGTCCCAGCAATTGCACTGTTGGGGATTTACCCCAAAGATTCAGATGCAATGAAACGTCGGGATACCTGCACCCCGATGTTTCTATCAGCAATGGCCACAATAGCCAAACTGTGGAAGGAGCCTCGGTGTCCATCAAAAGATGAATGGATAAAGAAGATGTGGTTTATGTACACAATGGAATATTACTCAGCAATTAGAAACGACAAATACCCACCATTTGCTTCAACGTGGATGGAACTGGAGGGTATTATGCTGAGTGAAATAAGTCAATCGGAGAAGGACAAACAGTGTATGTTCTCATTCATTTGGGGAATATAAATAATAGTGAAAGGGAATATAAAGGAAGGGAAAAGAAATGTTGGGAAATATCAGGAAGGGAGACGGAACATAAAGACTCCTAACTCTGGGAAACGAACTAGGGGTGGTGGAAGGGGAGGAGGGCGGGTGTTGGAGGGGAATGGGTGACGGGCACTGAGGTGGACACTTGACGGGATGAGCACTGGGTGTTTTTCTGTATGTTGGTAAATTGAACACCAATAAAAATTAATTAAAAAAAAATAAACCTGAAAAAAAAATTTGTGCAGACATTCCACCCTCAAGTTGATGAGCATAGCTTCCCACTCTTATGTGTGGAATACACATAGTTACCTCCTTCCACAAAATATATAATGAAAAAGTTAAAATAATAATAATAATGAAACACTTTACTGTGGAGAAAGCTGACAAACACTACCTCAGCAAGATGATCAGATCAATACCAAGACTGATAAATCATGTTGATAGTATCTATCCTTTATATGATATAATAACAATGGCAGTATATCTCTGTATATCATCCACAATCACAGTTCAATCATGAGATAAACAACAGACATGTCCCAACTGAGGGAAATTGTACAAAATACTCTACTTCTCAAAGTGTTCCAGTTCAACAACAACAAGGAAAGCCTGAAAAACTGTCACAATCCAGAGGAGCCTAAGAAAACATGAGGACAAGTGTAATGTGATGTGAGGGATGGTAACTTAGCAAAAACTAAGGAAATCTGAATAAAGTATGGTCTCTGGTTAATGCGAATATTTTAATATTGATTCATTAGCTAATATTTGTACCGTTCTAATATAAGATATCGATAATTGGAGAAATTGAGTGCGAGTGCATGAGAATTCTCTGTACTGTCTTCTCAATTTCCCTATAAATCTTTGTTTTTTTTTTTTCTAATAAATAAGATTTATTTTGAAAATTGACTTAAATGAATCAGGCTCCAAGTGTGAAGACATTTTAAGAATAGTTTAATTAATTTTTGCCTTATTCTTAAAGAGTTCCTTCGATGGGAACAAAGTAAGAATTTTAGATCAGAAGGAAAGAAAAACACTTATGAACACGTATAATGCCTCCTCAACCTGAAAAGCAGGAAAGGATAATAAATAGCAAAAATCAGATAAAAATACTTCTATTATAATAGACACCATATTGCAAGTGTATTTAAAATTAGCAATGCATAACATTTATTTCCTTGACATTTGTCTTCCAAAGAGTTCACAGTGTTTCAGTGTCAGTTAAAACAGGGGAAGAATCTCAGGGAAGAATCCTTAACATAATAATAGGACCATTGGTAATAATGTCTCTCAGTTCTTTCCAAATCCATAAAGATGCATTTCCTGATGAGTGACTGAGCTGTGAAGAAATAGATGAGAAACCCTCATCCCTCTGCATTACTTGTGTCAGAATATTTTAACCATAGTACTACGGATAGTAAATTATCCTTATTAAGAGGAAATATGTCTCAGATTGGAATCTGAGCAATCAGATGGGCACAGAAAAAATGCCTTGACTTGCTCTTCATCTTTTAAAGACAAAGGAGAGCTTTTCTGTGTACAAAGTCAGTTGTCAAGATAGCCTTAGGGAATAAGAGTCTGCAGCAGCAAATCACAAATCCCTGGGCCTGTCCCCCAACACATGCTGCCACCAGAGGTCATTTGCAATTGCTCTCTTAGGAGCTCCAGGGAAGGGGGAAGGAGCTAGATAGGATGGGACTGGATGCGAGGAGGCAGAAAAAATTAAGGCCATTCCACTTTAAGTTCAGCGTTAGCACATGTCCAGCCATCCCAGGCCCCTGTGAAGAAGAGCTGAAATTTACATTACTTCAGTTACAGGAAAAAAACAAAAGTTTACAGCTTAATGTCCTAGAAAGCCCCACATTAGAATAAAAACTGAGCCCAAGCCAAGGGCAGGAAGCCGGTATTACAATGAGAACAGACCTCAATGCCCTTGAAGGCCCCATATCGAAATGTAAACAGAACTTGAGGAATTGCTCCAGCCCTTCTGGAGGTCCCTGAGACCAGCCCTTAAAACTAAGCTAAAACCCACCTCGGGGTCCAAGTCCCTGCTCTGCTGTGTCCGGTATACTTGGACCCAAGCTTGAGTTTGTAAATCAACCCTCGTGTGTTTGCATCTGTGTCGGCTCCTTAGTGGTTTCTCAGATTCGCAATCTTGGGCACAACACCCCCATGTCCCCTCCCCACCTGGGCTGACCCCCTGTCCCCTCCCACCCAGGCTGACCCTCAGTCACCTCCCCGCCCACAACAGCTGGGCACAGGCCCTCACACAGGTCCCAGGGGCACGGTGGCACTCCCGTTGTCCCCAGCCTCCCAGGGGAAGGAAGGAGGTTTCAGCAGGACACACTCCCATGGTGGCCCCAGGGCTCCCTGCCCAGGAAGGCAGCTGGTGACAGGTCGGGGTCTGTGTCCCTAACACCAGCTCCTCCTCCCCAGTTTTCCCACAGGAAATGAAGGAGGAGGCCCTGGTCTTCTCCAGGGACATCACGAAGGTAGACCTGAATGTCAACAGGATGTTCGGCAGCCACACCATGTTTTGGGACTGCTACGGGGTTGGATGAGGCTGCTGGGCCAGGGGTGTTCGAGGCCCCGGGGGAGGCCTGGAGCTTCTGGGTAGGGAACACGGGGATTCTGAGGCTGGGGGGAGCAACAGCAGTCAACAACACACCGCTGCATGGTAGGGTGCTGGGGATGACCCCCGTGCCTCCACCCCCGGGGTCTCGGGGATGAGGAGGCCACTAGATGGGGCTCCAGGGGTTGCCATGTCAGCTGAACCCCAAAGGGGTGAGGGACGGCCCCCTGAAAAGCAGGGGGCTGGGGTGGGGGCCGTGGGGTGCAGTAAGGGGATCTGGGGGCCAGGCAGCATGGCCATGGCTGGAGCAGGACACACATTGATCCGATGAGGGTTGGTCGGGTCAGGGTGACACCCACCCTCGGTGCCTTATATATTTCTAAATTCTATGCATTTTATTTGAGACAATTTGCAATTTGTAAACATACCTAATATGATGACCCCCAGATAATGCCCCCGGTCCAGGCAGGGCTCTGCACTGACCACACGGGTCCCCAGGGGCAGGTGTCACAGCAAACCCCAGACTGGGGTCGCCTTTATCTGTAGACGCCTCCGTGTGCATCTTAGAGAAAGGGGATGCCCTGTGTCCCTAGGCCCCCCACGCCATCCCCCTCATTCCCCACCCCCACACCATCCCCCTACATCATCATCCCCCATGGCATCCCCCCTACACCATTCCCCTCACACCCACACACCCCCACACAATCCCCACCCACACTCTACCCCCAAACCATCCCCCCTACACTATCCCCCACACTCCACCACCATCATACCCCTGCCCCCACTCCATCCACCCCCACACCATCGGCCCCCAGCAAGGACCCGGTGCAGCTGCCCACTGTGGGACATGCTCAGCCTCCCCGGGTTTCTCTGGACAGCCTGCTCCCATCAGAAGCCCGGGTGTCCCATAGAGTACCCAGGGGTTGCAGGGAGGAGGGAAGGCAGGGAGCCCCCGACAGGGTGGGTGCAGCAGAGGATGCACTGTGCCCTGCCTCCTTCCACTGTCCCTCCTGGAGAGCGGCACACCCTGCACAGGACACCAGCCCCTAACCCAGAGGGACCTGGGCTGGCCTGGCCCCGGGCTCTGTGGGGGCTGGGGTGATTAGAGCCCCCCCCAGGCCCAACACAAAGACTAATGGGATCCAGCCCCCCATGGCCCTGGCCAGGCCTGGATTCTGGCCCCGGGCTGAGCGAGCCTTCTCTCAGCTGGATGTGGCCTCTTGGGCCCTGGGCGTGCCCCACAGATCCAGGTCGCTGACCTAGGGCAGCCCTGGGGATCCCGGAACACCCCAGGGTGGAGAGAGCAGGGGTAGGCCGGTGGGCCCCACCCGCACCCACACCAGGAGGCAGGCTCCTCCAGGTGCTGGGGCCTCAGGCCGGGGTCCAGCTGCCTTGCGGGGACCCAGCGCAGGAGCCCATGAGCTGCAGGTCCAGGTCAGCTCTGCTGTCCTCAGAACCGTCTCTCAGGCTGAGACCTCAGGACACAGGCCCCCACCCGGAGTCCACACATGCTCCCAGGTGGGAGACTCCAGCACCTGCCCCCCCCCCAACCCCTTGTGATTCTTGCCCTCCCCTAAAGGACAGAAAGGTCTCCTCCCCAGGGGAAGGTGGGCACCCTCGGCTCTGAGCCCGTTTGCTATAGAAAGTCAATAAAATGTTGTGGTGCGAAAATGCACAGCCAGCCCGTTTCTGTGTCTCCCAGAACTCTGTGCACGGGGCGTGGAGAGACCCCCAGAGAGGAGGGGCACCACCCAGGCCCCAACCAGCCCATGCAGGGGCACTGCCAGGCACACACAGCTGACGTCCCCATGTGCCTTCCAGGGGTGGCCAGATGCCAGGGTCAGGACCCCACAGACTTTACTGTGATTCAGCCTGTTCCCCATGGGCCAGGAGGTGCTGGGACAGAGTGATAGCCAGGGAGCCTCAGGTCACCAGGGTCTGTGCAAAGCGACCTGGGAGGTCTGTGCTCCCTTTGTCCAGGGGGCCTGGGCTGGCCGGGTTCCGGGGCACTTCCTCCCCTCCCCGCATCCCCGTGCCTGTGTGCTTGGGGCACAGAGGGCCTGAGGGGCAGTCAGCGTGACTCTGGAAGGGATGTCAGGACAGCAGACCCTCTTGTCGTGCCCAAGATTGCAAATCCGAGAAGCCACCAAGGAGCCGACACCGATGCAAACACACGAGGGTTTATTTACAAGCTTGGGCTTGGGTCCAAGTGCACCCGATACAGCGGAGCAGGGACTTGGACCCCGAGACTAAGAGGTGTAGCAGCTTTATAGGGGCCAGTGGCCCATGGGATACACAGAAAGTTGTACAGTCATGTCGGTCCACACGCAGGTGGCCGATTGAATTACACCTTACTCTATAGTATCCATTTGAGCTGGCCTATTGCTTTGGTCAGAATTGGCGCGCAGTTTTGGCGGGCACAAAGCAGGGTTACATGGTTATGAGCCGATTTCCCATTAGGGTGTGCCCAGCGGCTTAACTAGGGTGGGGCAGCGTCTTAAGCAATAAGCAGGTCATGTGGGGGTCATATGGGAGGTGGCAGGTGTAGCACAAAATGGAATCAGTCCTGCTCTGCTTGTCCAGGGGTAGGGCATTTTTGTTAAGTTCCTGGGTCCCACACTTGCAGCTCATGCTCCTGGGCCACCCTCACAGGTGGACTCAGCGTGCACACCTTGTGGTGCTGGATCTCTCACACCAGCGTGTGGAGGGCACCCTCCTTGCCCTAGTGAGTAGGGGCTGGGTGAGCATGGGGCTCGGCCTGAAGGCCAGGCAGCACAGGGGACCGAGGAACCCCAGCCCTGTCCCCACCCCGACTCCCACACACAGGCAGCCCCAGGGCTCCCCTCCATGGGCAGCCGGCTCCTCAGGAACTCCCCCGAGGGGGGCCCCGAGGTCTGGCTCCCGGCTGGAGAGGCATCGGGGAGAAGAGAAACAGCCAGCGCTCGGAGGGACCCACTGCCGGACATGGGAATGTGGCCGAGCCGGACCTTCCAGCTCAGCTGACCCTCCAGCAGAAAGTCACTGCACGAGCGAGCCCCGGGATGGCCAGGAGAGCCCAGCTAGCTGCCCAGCGCCAGCAGCAGAAATGATGTTGTGCCAACCATTTCGGCGTTAGTGTGACACAGCCAGAGGATCAGATAGCTGCACGTGATAGCTGCATGTGATAGACACACACACACCCCAACATCAACAAAAGTTGGAATCCCCCCAATGTTGTCAAACAGCAGCCAGATGGTTACATACACGACGCTGTGGTCCCCAATAGGATACATGGAAGACGCTATAAACCATGACTGCAGAGGTGCTGGAGGCACGGAGATGTGCCTGCTGGGTTCCAACAAGGAGCACAGAGTGGCAGGAAGCATCCTACAGAGGGGATCCCCTCCTAGGAAAGGACACCAAGTCCCTGTGAAGGCTACGGATGGTGAAATCTGTCCTCTCTTTCAGCTTCTCGTTTTCCTCCTATTTTGTTCTTCCTAATTCTAGTTTAGCCTCCACCCTGCATCCAAGCCAATGACCAAAGAGGCTTCGTTATGACATCAGGTCCTAAAAGGAGGCCGAGCTCTGGCTACCGGGTTCAGGAATGATCGTTGCCTAGGTTTACGCTGATCCACCGAACTCGTGCCTTCACGGCTCTTCTCTCCCTGCAAAACGAGGGGAACCACAGGTCTTACAATGAAAGACACCCACTTCCACTCGGGCAGGACTGTCCCTTGTGGAGGACGTCATCTGGGCCAAGTAGTGCAAGTGGGGCGATCAAGAATAGGTCGCAGGTGAGACATAAGCAAGCACTTACCTTTGATGTCATGCTTTATTTGTTCATCCATTTATTATTTGTTAAATGTTTTAGTTTTATGTCCTCTCTATACCCAACATGGAGTTCAAACTCACAATCCTGAGATCAAGATCCCCCAACCAGGCCAGCCAGGCACCCCAGTGCCATGTTTCATAACTCTTTGCTTCCTTGCCTATCTCTGCATCGAAGTGGAACATTGAGTCCTCGACGGGGAGAGTTAGTTACCTCCGAATCCTAGAACGTTCTCACTGTATCCCAATCCTAGATTGACATTTACCATTGAATAGCACTTTAAATAAATAGTCAGTAAAATAACTACTACAGTAAAGGAAATTATCAACTTTTCACATGTGTGGGCCCTGCTCCCTGGGCTCCCAGGGAAGCTATGGTTTCTTTAACATTGATCAAGGTCCAAATGACTCCACCACACCTCAAGGCGTGGGCTCAGTTTCTGCCCTGACACATGCAACACCCCTGCTTCAATTAACATGTATCAATCAATCAAAGGGAGCCTGACCGGCTCAGTGTCATTCATAAGAACATGGGACTCTTGTTCTTGGGGTAGCAAGTTCAAGCCCCATGTTGGGTGTAGAGATTACAGAAAAATAAAATATTAACAAAAACCAATCAGTTGATCTTGGGGAGACACAGCCCCGGATCCCACAAAGGCAGGGAGCCAGCTGACGGGTCTATGCACAATATTATAAGCAGCAGAGCACAAAATCTGCTTTCAGAAGTCTGCTAGAGTGGGGGACACACCAGCCTTAAGGTGTTCAGGTGGAGAAGTGGGGGGCAGTCCCTGGAGCGACAGGGTGGGCTCAGGATCCCAAGGATCCCAAGGGTCCCAAGGACAGTGGCGCCAACTGTTCCCAGGCACAGGAGCGGGAACCCAGCTGAGAGCAGCGGGACTTGGGCCAGCTGTCTGCCCTGTGTGGCCATAAGCTGCAAACCCCTGTGCAGTCATGGGGCCGCGTTCCTGGGACAGATCAGCAAAGGCCAGGAGTGGGAGGACACCCTCCCGGGCAGGAAGAGCACAAATCTCCACCAGGGCAGCCCCTAAAATCTGGAGTTTTAAAATTCAGTCACTTGTCTGTGTGGAGGCTGAGAAAATTAAGGCCATTCCACTTTAAGTTCAGCGTTAGCAGAAGTACTGCCATCCCAGGCCCCTGTGAATAAGAGCTAAAATTCACATTACTTCAGTTACAGAAAACAACAACAACAACAACAACATAACAGCTTACAGCTTAAGGTCCCAGAAAGCCCCATATTAGAATGAGAACAGAGCTCAATGTCCTTGAAAGCCCCATATCAGAATGTAAACAGAACTTGAGAAATTCCTCCCCCCACTTCTGGAGGTCCCCTAGACCAGCCCATAAATCTCAGCTAGAACCCACATCGGGGTCCAAGTCCCTGCTCCGCTGTGTCGGGTATACTTGGACACAAGCTCCAGCTTGTAAATAAACCCTCGTGTGTTTGCATCGGTGTCGGCTTCTAGGTGGTTTCTCGGATTCGCAATCTTGGGCACAACAGTCTGAGATAAAAAAACAAAACCGGGATCCCTGGGTGGCGCAGCGGTTTGGCGCCTGCCTTTGGCCCAGGGCGCGATCCTGGAGACCCGGGATCGAATCCCACATCAGGCTCCCGGTGCATGGAGCCTGCTTCTCCCTCCGCCTGTGTCTCTGCCTCTCTCTCTCTCTCTGTGACTATCATAAATAAATAAAAAAAAAATTAAAAAAAAAAAAAACAAAAAAAACAAAAACAAAAAAAACAAAACCAAAAGAAGCTGGGACACAGGCAGAGTGAACGCAGGGTTCTGAGAGTAGCGGCGGAGACCCGGGGGCTTGGGGGCTCTTCTGTGGAGGTCCCTGCAGACTGGGGGGCAGGATGCTCAGCCCCAGAGCCAGAGGATCCAGTGTCCCCACCCGCATCCCACCCATCAGTGCCAAGTCTCAGGGAGCAGCACAGCGCCGCCTGCTGGAGGCCAGAGGCGCTGACGCCCACCCCGCCTCTGACTCTGCAGGTGCATCTTCCAGGCAGATGTGCACCTGACAATCAGCACCACAGCCCATCCCCAGACTCTGCACAGACCACTTGCTGCCACCAAGTGGTCAGACCACAGAGGCTGCAGAGCTTCAGCTCAGCCAGGAAAGTAGTCTAGCTTCCTTTGTACTTTGTGCTTTATTTTCATTTATTTTCTTTGATTCTTTTTTATTAATTGCTTTATTTTAATTTTTATGTATGTACCTTATATATTTCTTTCTTTCTTTTTCTTTTCTTTTCTTTTCTTTTTTTTTTTACATTCACGGTCCTTTAATTGTATTTCTTATTTTGGGATTTAGAATCTTTTAACAAAAAAAAAAAAAAAAAAAAGAATCTTTTAACAAGCAGGCCAAAATAATCTGGTGGTTTTTTTGGGAGGGCAGTTGTTATTGTTTTTCTTGGTTTTTGTTTTTCTTCCTTCTTTCTTTTCTGGAAAAAATAATGAGATAGAGAAATTCACCTCCATAAAATAACATGAGGTAGTACTCACAGCCAGGAAGTTAATCAATACACATATATGATGTCTAACTAGAGTTTAAACAATGATTCTAAAGATAGCAGCTGGGCTGGAAAAGAGCACAGACGAAAACTAGAGAATCCCTTACTGTAGAAATAAAAGAACTAAAATCTAGTCAGGCCAACGTTAAAAATGCTATAACTGAGATGCAGTCCCAAGTGGAAGCCTTAAAAACAAGAAAGGTTATGGACCACAGAGGCAGACTGAGGGAACTCAGCCACTTATTAAAACAATAACATTCATATCATAGGAGACTCAGAAGATGAAGAGAGAGAAAAGGGGGCAGAAGTTTTATTTGAACAAATTATGTAAACTTCTCTAACCTGAGGAAAGACACAGACACTGAAATCGAGAGCACAGAGAACTCCCAATAAATTCAACAGAAGCTGACCATCACATCAGAGTCAAAGTCACAAAATACACAGACAAGAAAAGAATCCTGAAAGCAGCAGAGATGGGGCTTTGGGGGGCGAGGTAGTCCTTAACCTACAAGGGAGGATGAATCAGTTTGCAGCAGATCTGTCCACAAACCTGGCAGGCCAGAAGGAAGTGGAAGGAAATATTCAATATGCTGAATGGGAAAAGTATGCAGCCAAGAATTCTTTCTTTTGTTTTTTTAAGAATAATCATCAAAATTTATTTAATCTCCCTAGGAAGAAATTAAAAATTTCTGAACATAAAATGCCATTTTCCTCAATCATAATAGCAAAAATTTATTTTATGTTTTTAAATTTTTTTTTTATTGGAGTTCAATTTGTAAGAATTCTGTCTTCAGCAAGGGTGTCATTCAGGATAGAAGGAGAGATAAAGAGTTTCCCAGACAGGCAAAAAATAAAGGAGTTCATGACCACTAAACCAGTCCAGAAAGGAATTTTAAGAGGGACTCTTCTAGTGGAGGAAAAAAAGAGACCAAAAGCAACAAAGACTAGAAAGGACCAGAGAACATCACCAGAAACACTAACTCTACCGGTAACACAAAGGCACTAAGTTCATATCTTTCAATAATCACTCTGAAAGCTGATAGACTAAATGCTCCAATCAAAAGATATAGGGTATCAGAGTGGCTTAAAAAACATGATCCGGGATGCCTGGGTGGCTCAGGGGTTGAGCCTCTGCCCTTGACTCAGGGTGTGATCCTGGAGTCTGGGATCGAGTCCCATATTGGGCTCCTGGTGGGGAGCCTGCTTCTCTCTCTGCCTAATTTTCTGCCCCCCCCCCTCTCTCTCACTCTCTCTTAAATAAAATCTTTATTAAAAAAAACAAGATCCATCTGTATGCTGCCTACAAGATGCTCACCTTAGACCTATAGACACCAGCAGATTGAAAGTCAGGGGATGGAAAATCATCTATCACGCTAATGGACATCAAAAGAAAGCTGGAGGACCCGTACTTATATCAGACACACTAGATTTGAAACCAAACCCTGGGGGACACCTGGTGGCTCAGTGGTTGAGCATCTCCCTTCGGCTCAGGGTGTGATCCTGGGATCCCAGGATCGAGTCCCACATCGCCTTCCATTTGGGAAGCCTGCCTCTCCCTCTGCCTATGTTTCTGCCTCTGCTTCTCTGTGTATCTCTCATGAATAAATAAATAAAATATTTAAATTTAAAAAAAGAGAGAACAAATACTGTAAGAAGAGATGAAGAAGGGCATTATTTCATAATTAAAAAGACTCTCTATCAAGATCAAACAACTAAATATTTATGCTGCCAACGTGGGAGTACCTAAATATAGAAACCAATTAAAAACAAACATACAGGAACTCATTGATAATAATACAATAACCGGGGATTTTAACACCCACTTATGGCAATGGACCGATCATCTATGCAGAAAATCAATAGGGGAACTATAGCCTTGACACACTGGACCACAGGGACTCAACAGATATAGTCAGAACATTTCATCCTAAAGCAGAATACACATTCCTTTCAAGTGCACATGGGACATTCTCCAGAACAGATCATATCATGGGCCACAAATCAGCCCTCAACAGGTACAACAGGTACAAGAAGGTTGATATCATACCCTGAACATTTTCGGACCACGACACTATGAAACTCGAAGTCAACAGCAAGAAAAAATTTGGACAGACCAAAAATACGTGGAGATTATGAACATCCTACTAGAGAATGAATGGAGCAACCAGGAAATTAAAGAGGAAATTTAAAACAAATGAAAATGAAAACATGTTTCTCCAAACCTCTAGGATGTAGCAAAGGCAGTCCTAAGAGGGAAGTACATAGCAATACAGGCCTACCTCAAGAAACAAGAAGTCTCCAATACACAACCTAACCCTACACCTAAAGGAGCTGGAAAAGGAATAGCAAACAAAGCCTAAAGCCTACAGAAGAAGGGAAAAAATAAAGATGAGAGCAGAAATAAACAATAGAGAAACAACAAAACAGTAGAATGGAATAACGAAACTAAGAGCTGGTTCTTCAAAATAATTAATAAACTGGATCAAGCCCTAGCCAGCCTTATCAACGAGAAAAAAGACCTAAATAAATAAAATCACAAATGAGAGAGGAGAGATCACAATCAACACCAGAAAAATAAGACAATTATAAGGGAATACTATGAAAGATTCTACGCTAACAAACTAGGAGACCTGGAAGAAATGGACAAATCCCTAGAAATGTGCAAACAAGCAAAACTGAAATAGGAAGAAATAGAAAATGTGAACAGACCCATAACTAGCAAAGGAATTGAATCAGCAAGGCACCGGGGTGCCTCAGTGGTTGAGCATCTGCTTTGGCTCAGGTCATGATCCCGGGGTCCTGGGGGATCAAGTCCCACATCAGGCTCCCTGCATGGAGCCTCATTATCCCTCTGCCTATACCTCTGCCTCTCTATGTCTCTCATGAATAAATAAATAAAATATTTAAAAAAGATAAAAAGATGAGAAAGGACCCAGATAAAATCACAAATGAGAAAAGAGAAATAACAACCAACACTAGAGAAATACAAACGATTATAAGAGAACATTATGAAAAGTTATATGCCAGCAACCTAGAACCTGGAAGAAATAGATCAATTCCTAGAAATATATAACATAGCAAAAATGAAAAAGGAAGAAATAAGAAACTTGAACAGACAGATAACCAGCAAAGAAATTGAATCAGCAATCAAAAATCTCCCAACAGGAGACGCTTAGATCAATAGAACAGAATGGAAAGCTGAAACAAGATACAAACCTGTAACTCTATGATCCATTAATCTACAACAAGGCAGGAAAGAATATCCAATGGCACAAAGACAGTCTCTTCAACAAACCCTAACCCTGACCCCAGGATAAGAACAAATGATGTGGGGAAAACCAGGCAGCCACATGCAGAAGAGTGAAACTGGACCACTTTCTTACACCATATATATATAAAATAAATTCAAAACGGATTAAAGACCTAAATGTGAGACCTGAAACCAGAAAAAGAAGAAAAGATAGGTAGCAACGTCTTTGACATTGGCCATTGGATCTTCTTTCTAGATATGCCTCTGAGGCGAGGGAAACAAAAGCAAAAATACTATTGGGACTTCATCAAATTGAAAAGCTTCTGCAATGTGAAGGAAACAACCAAAGCTAAAAGGCAACATACAACATGAGAGGAGATATTTGTAAAGAACACATCCAATAAAGAGTTAGTATCCAAAATACATAAAGCAAATATAAATCTCAGCATCCTAAACACAAATTATCCAACTGCAGATGGGCAGAAGACATGAATGGACTTTGTCTCTCACAAGACATCCGATGGCCACCAGACACACGGAAAGACACTCAGCGTCACCCATCATCAGAGAAATGCAAACCAAAACCACAATGAGATGTCACCTGACAGCCATCAGAATGGCTAAAATTAACAACACAAGAAACAACAGGTGTTGGTGAGTCTATGGAGAAGGGGGAGCCCCCTTACACTCCTGGTGGGCATGCGAACAGGTGCAGCCACTGTGGAAAACAGTGTGGAGGGTCCTCAAGAAGTTAAAAGTAGAGCTACCCTACGATTCCAAAACTGCACAGCTAGGTATTTACCCCGAGGATACAAAAGTAGTCTGGTAGATTCGAAGAGGGACACGCAGCCCAGTGTTTGTAGCAGCGTTATCAACAACAGCCAAACTGTGCATACAGCCCAGATGTCCATTGACAGATGAATGGGCAGAGACAACGTGGTAAATATACACACTGTGACATCACTGGGTCATCAGAAGGGATGAAATGAAGCCATTTACAATGACGTGGGAGAAGTGGAAAGGACTTATGCTAAATGAACTCAGAGAAAGACAGATACCAAATACCATACAATTGCATTCACATGTGAATTTTAAGAAACCAAACAAACTGGCCAAGGGGCGGGGGGTGGGGAGGGATGAGAGAAGCAAACCAAGAAACACACTCTTATTTTTTTTTTTTTTTTTTTTAGAAACACACTCTCAACCACAGAGATTAAACTAATAAATACCAGAGGAAGGTGGGGGGTGGAGGGGATGGGGAATCAGGGGATGGGGATAGTGGAGGGCACCTGCGACCAGTACCAGGCGTTTTATCAAAGGGTTGAATCACTATGTGGTAAACCTGAAACTATATCATACTGTGTTTACAAACAGGAATTCAAGTAAAACTTTAAAATAATAATTGGTAGGATTGATGAAACATGTGCGCATAAGAGATAAAATCAGAAAGGCTCTCTTCTTCTGCTGGGTGTAAGATCTAACTCCTGTTTTTTCTCTAGCTCCTTTATGTGTAAGGTTAGCTTTCATATTTGAGTTCTTTCCAGTTTTTGAATGGATGCTTGTATTGCGATGTATTTCCCCCTTAGGACTGCTTTTGCTGCATCCCAAAAATTTGAACGGTTGTATCTTCATTCTCATTAGTTTCCATGAATCTTTTTAATTCTTCCTTAATTTCCTGGTTGACCCTTTCATCGTTTAGCAGGATGGTCCTTAACCTCCATGTGTTTGAGGTCCTTCCAAACTTCTTGTTGTGATTTAGTTCTAATTTCAAGGCATTATGGTCTGAGAATATGCAGGGGACAATCCCAATCTTTTGGTATCAGTTCAGACCCGATTTGTGACCCAGTATGTGGTCTATTCTGGAGAAAGTTCCATGTGCACTTGAGAAGAATGTGTATTCAGTTGAGTTTGGATGTAAAGTTCTGTAGATATCTGTGAAATCCATCTGGTCCAGTGAATCATTTAAAGCTCTTGTTTCTTTGGAGATGTTGTGCTTAGAAGACCTATCAAGGGTAGAAAGAGCTAGATTGAAGTCACCAAGTATAAGTGTATTATTATCTAAGTATTTCTTCACTTTGGTTATTAATTGGTTTAAATATTTGGCAGAAAGGCAACTGAAAATCCAAATAAAGAGTGTTCAGAGCCACAAATCCCCTCCTTAGCTCAGCTCAGGAGAAGCCTGCCATGTCTATTCTCACCCCAGCTTCAGAAGCCTGGATTTTGATTCTCTGGGGAGGCCACTGACTTGATGGAGTCAGGCTATCTTTGAATCCAAAACCTAAATAGAGTGCATAAAACTAAACTGCCAAAGATACTAGGAGTCCCAGTGCAGGCACATGCCAAGACGCAAACTCTAACCATACACAGACATAACCCTAACCCTACACTTAAGCCTAATGTTAACCTAACTCTTAAACAAGACCTATCACTAATCAAAAAGCAAACACAAACCCCAAGACCGAAACACATTCAGGGAACCTTCCTGCCAACCCTCACCCTAACTCCTAAACCTATTCTAAACCCTTAACCCTGACCCCTACCTTAAATCTAACCCTAACCCTAACCTCTAACCCTAACCTTAACTTAATGTACTCAAATCCTATTCCTAACCTTAACCTGTACCCTAACCCTAACCCTCTAATACTAACCCTATCTCATACCCCAAACTGTACCCTAACCCATACCCTAAGACTAACCCCTAACCCACTCCCTAACCCTATCTCGTACCCTTTTCCAAAACCATACCCTGACCCTGACCTGACCCTAACCTTAACCCCTAACCAAACACTAACCCTAACCATAGCCCTAACCCCTATCCTAACCCTAACCCTCACCCTAACCATAACCTAGCCCTAACTTTAACCCTAACTCCTAACCCTAACCCCTAACTCTAACTCACACCCTAACCCCTAACCCTAACTGCAAACCTAAGCCCAACCCTAACTCTAACCATAACTCTAACCCCAACTCCTAACCTCCAGCCCTAATCCCGAAAGCCTAAACCCTAACCCTAACTCTAACCTCTTTCCTAATCCCTAACCCCCATCCTAACTCCTAACCACTGACCCTTACCCTTATCCCTCACCCTAAACTCTAATCCATAACCATAATCATAATCACTAACCCCTAACATCTAACCTAACCCTAACCACCAACTGCCTCCACTCCCCTGACCCTACCATTAATTCTACCCATTCACTTACCCTGTGGTTCTGAGTAGTCCCTTCTGATGTGGACGTGGCCCCCAACGGCACCTCCAGAGTCCTCCAGGGGGTCCTGAGGAAGTCGGACTCCTATGAGTACGGACACGGCCCCACGTGTTCCTGAGTCATAGTCAGCGGGTCCTGAGGATGCCGGGTCTCCTGTCACTGTGGACTATGCCTCACATCCTCTGGAAGCCTCACAGCAGGTCCTCAGGAGGCCGGGGACTCTTGTCAGCCTGGACATGACCCCACGTCCCCCCAAAACTCACCGCGGGTCCTGAGGAGGCTGTGGGCTCTTGTCAGCATAGACGCAGCCCCATATGTACCAAAGCCAAAGTGCAGGTCCTGAGGAGGACAGGGGTCCTGTCAGTGTTGACGTGGCGCCACATTTTCCTCAAGCCTCACCATAAGACCTGAGGAGGCTGGGGGCTCCTGTCAGCATGGACGTGGCCCCAAATCTTCCCAAACCTTCACAGTGGGTCCTGAGGAGTCCGGAGACTCCTGTCAGTGTGGATGCGGTCCCCACAACTTTCTTAGGCCTCACCACAGGCCCTGAGAAGGCTGGGGTCTTCTGTCCGCATGGACATATCCCCATATTTCCCAAAGTCTACAACCGGGGGCCCTGAGGAGGTCAGCGTCCTGTTGTGTGGATGTGGCCCCACGTCCTCCCGAAGCGTCACCGCGGATTCTGAGGAGGCCGGGGCTTCTGTCACCATGGATGCGGCCCCCATCTTCCAGAAGCCTCAACTTGGGTCCTGAGGGGCCCAGGAGCTCCTGCCAGAGTGGATTCGGTGCCACATCTTCCTGAAGCCTCCCCGCGGGTCCTGAGGAGGCTGGGGCTCATCAGCGTGGATGTATCCCCTCGTCCTCCTCAGGCCTCCCCAGCACAGGCGGGCTCCTGTTAGTGCAGGCGGACGAGGCCTACTGTGCATGCGCGCTCCTTGGGCGGGGCCTGGGCTCGGGCGCCCCCTGCGGGACGCTCAGGCACTGCAGGAGGCTGTGCAGGAGGCGGTGTCCAGGCACCCGGGGCCGCACCTGCCTCCTTCCAGGCTCAAGCTGAGACCTATGAGCTTCAGAAACGTCTCACTGAAACGGATCCCAACACCCGGCTTCCCCAGAAATACTTAAGGACAATGAATTGGAGCCCACAGGACGCAAAATGAAATGTGGACCAAACTTTTACCACATCCTGCAAAACTCACTCAACCCTCTTCCACTGTGGGCGGGACCGCGGGCTGGTGCAGCCGCCCTGGAAACAGTGTGGAGGCTCCTCAGGAAGTTACCCATAGAGCTGCCCTGCGACCAGCAGGTGCACGGCCTGGAGCTCACTCCAAAGACACAGATGCAGTGAGACGCCGGGACACCTGCGCCCTGATGTCCACAGCAGCCGGGTCCACAGTAGCCACACTGTGGGAGGAGCCTTGGTGTCCTCGCGCAGATGATGGATAAAGAGGATGGGAGATAGATGATGGTCATAGAGAGAGGAATGTTACTAAGCTATCAAAGAGAAGGAAATCTTGCCATTTGCAATGTCGCAGATAGAACTAGAGGGATCATGTTAAGTGAAATAAGTCAGTTGGGAAAGAGAATGACTGTGTGGTGTCATTCATAGGTGGAATTAAAGAAGCAAAGCAGATGAACATCTGTGAAGGGAAGGAAAAACAAATAAGATGAAAACAGATGTAGGAAATACAGACTCTTAATAATAGGAAACAAACTGAGGGTCGCTGGAGGGGAGGGGAGGGGGGAGGGGATAACAGGGGACTGGCACGAAGGAGGGCACGTGATGTCACGAGCACTGCTGTTATCTCCAACTGGTGAATCCCTGAATTCTTCCTCTGAAAGTATAATACACTATACGTTAATTAATTGGGTTTAAATTAAATTAAGTTAAAAAAATCTGTTGTATCAGAGCACATTTCCTTCTGGACTCTCTGTTCTGCTCCTTCAGCTTATGCCGGGACTACCCCCTATGGGTCTGGTTTGTTTAAGTAGGCGCCATGCCTCGTCCATGGCCTAGCCCAGGGCTAGAACTCAGGACCCCGAGATCAGGACCAGAGGTGAGGTCAGGAGTCGGATGCTTAACCGATGGAGCCAGCCGGGGGCCCGAGAACCACACTGCTTTCTCCTGTGTCTCTGTGACATCGTTTGAAATAGGAAAGTGCTGCGTCCCACTCTGTCTTGCTTCTCCAATACTGATTTGCCATCCGGGGTCATTTGTGGGGGCGGACGGATGTTATGGGTTTTTTTTCCTATTTCTAAGATCTGCCACCATGATTTTGATAGGAATGACACTGAAACTGAGGGTGGCTTCAGGAACTGCAGACATTTTCACAAGATGAGGCTCCCACCCAACGAGCTCAGGACGGCCTCCCAGAGCCTGGTGTGGCTCAGTGCACAAGTCTTGTGCTCCTTTGGTTCAGTCTCATTATTTATTCTCTGTGATGCTCCTGAGAAGGGAGTCACGTCCTTCATTTCCTTCCTGAGTGCTCATTGTCCGGACACAGCAAGGCTACTGAGCTCTGTAGGTTCAGTTTGTGTCCCGTGACTTTACTGAACTCACTCCTTAGTTCTAACAGGTTTTGGTGGAGGCTCTCAGGTTTCCTGTTTCTAGTAACGGGCCTTCAGCAAATAGGGACAGTGTGACGTCCCCCTTCCATGTGTGGAACCTTTGCTGTTTCCTGTCTGTTGACTACATTAGGACTTCCAGCGCTGAGAAGGGACCTCCTTGGCTTGTTCCTGCTCAGGGGAGACGATTTCAGGTTTTCACCCTTGAGGATGATGTCAGCTGCGGGCCTTCCTAGTGGCCTTTATTCTGTTGATAGACATTTCCTCAAAACCCACTATGCTTTTGATGTTGTATTTTGTCAAATGCTTTTTCTGCAACTCTTGAGAGGATCGTATGCTTTTTGTCCTTTCTCTTGTTTTTCTTTTTAAAAAAGATTTTATTTATATATCCTTGAGAGACAGAGAGATAGAGGCAGAGAGAGAGAGAGAGGCAGAGACACAGGCAGAGGGAGAAGGCAGCTCCATGTAGGGAACCTGACATGGGACTTGATCCCGGGGCTCCAGGATCACGCCCTGGGCAGGCGCTAAACTGCTGAACCACACCTGGCTGCCCCATGTCCTTTCTCTGGTTAATGTGATGGATCCTGCTGACCGATGGACAGAGGGGCCGTGGGTAGGACATGGGCAACATAGATGAACAATAGTAACAGCTATTAGCGTCTGGTTCTCAAATAAATAAGTCACAGAAATTTAGAAAGTACAGCCTAGGGAATAGAGTTAGTACTGTTGTGACAACTTTGTACGGGGACAGACGGTGACACCACTTCTCGTGGGGGGAGCTGAGTAAGGCGCAGAATTGTCAAGTCACTAGTTGTAGCCCTGAAACTACTGTCACATTGTGTGTCGACTGTACTTCAATAAATATCAAGGAAAAGGGATTGCTGGTAGGACTCCCGGTGGGTCCGTGAAAGGCATTTACACAGTAGTTACACACACGAAGGCACCTCTGCAGAGGGGATAAAGATGCTCACATGTCTTCATGTTAATTTTTAGAAGATTTACTTGAGAGAGGGTACAGTGGGGAGGGGCGGAGGGAGAGGGGGAACCTGGAACGGACTCCTCACCCACTGGAGCCCAAGCCCCACGCGAGGCTCCACACCACAACCTTGAGATCCTGACCTGAGCCAAACTAAAGAGTCGACGTGGAACCGACTGAACCACCCAGGAGCCCCTCAAATGTTCTTAAGTGCAACCACATGCTGTGAACTCTGGGGGTCGCGGGGACATCTATAACCCCCAGTCTGCCTAGAAGGGTGGAAGACCTGCAGGGCCTGAGGATGGGAACTGAGGATGTGGGAGGGTGCCTGCATCCCCTTCCCACAGGGCGTGGGGACAGGACCCTCCCCCGGGACCCTCAGCCTTCAGGGTGAAGGGCTAAGTGCTGATTGGACCCCGCCTGCCCACAGTCATGATGTGGGACCCCACTGTGGGCAGAACTGTGCCGCCCCGGGTTCCACCGCTGCCCGGCGCTCACTGTGCATCCGCAGACCTTCCGAAGCACTCGTGCTCCAGATCTGGCTCACAGCGACCCGACTCTCCTGCTCTCCCAAAAGCTCAGTACTCCCACTCTCCTCAGTACCCCAACTCTCCCACTCTCCCCAGTATCCCAGAACTCCCACTCTCCCCAGTTCCCCAACTCTCCCACTCTCCCCAATACCCCAGTGCTCCCACTCTCCCCAGTTCCCCAACTCTCCCACTCTCCCCAGTACCCCGGTGCATAAAGAGGAGGTGCTCACACAGCGACAGGTCACAGGTGAGTGGCTGCTGATGCCTGCTCCCCGCAGGCCATTCTGGTGCCTGTGGGTCTTGGGTGGCCTCCAGGGCTGGGGTCCAAAACACCCCAACCCCAATGCGATGACCGTGAGTAGCTCCTGCAGCCCTTCCACAGCCTCACAGGGTGAGGGCGGCCCCCCAAGGCCCTGTCCAGGGAAGGAGGCTGCAGTTGGAGTTCAGCAGCTCCCCCAGGACCCCTGCTCCCCTGTAAGCCCTGTGCTGTGCAGGGATACCCAATATATGACCTTTCTAGCCCATCTTAGATGCATGGACCCCGACAGGGATGACACCCCCCCGCCCCACCCTGTGGTCAGAGAAGAACGGTCAGGGCCGCTGGGTCCCCCTGGCCGGTGAGCAGGCTTGCTCTTCACGCACTGGAACGCGGAGTCCCTCGTGCTCCCCCCAGACCCCTTTCAGGCTATTCACGCATCGTTGCCCTCAGGGTGGGGAGTTTGGTCGCACTCTTGCTGGCATCAGGTTTTAATTTTGATGAAGTCCAGTCCGTTGCTTTCTCCCCTCGGTCGTTGTGCTTGTGGAATCTAAGAGAAACCTTCGATTTCCCCCTAGCTGGGAGACATCACCCGGAGCATCAGATCGGCAGTTCCCCAGAGCCTCCTGGGTCCCCTGCCCGTGTGCTCCTGATACCACGGTGGGAGCGCTCTGTGATCCCAGCGTGACGGTGTGTCCTGGGACAGTGGCTGGGAAGGTGGACAGTAGGTGGGCGAGTGACAGACAGGCAGTGAGGGCCCATGTGTGACATTCCAGCCCAGCCTGTGCCCCTCAGGGCTATGGGGTTGTCTCCAGCTCCGGTCAGATGGAGGGGGACCTGCCCTCGGGGAGCACCCGGACGCATCTGTCCTCGGAAGGTTCTCATGTGCCATCATTCTTGGATGTGTTTGGATTCCAGCACCATGCAGGAGGACTCGGAGACCCTGCTGGCCTTGCAAAGGGCCAATATCGTGGCCCAGTACCATCAGGTGAGGCCCAGAAGGGACCATAGACACTACACACCCACGAGAGGGGGGACCATACCTGCAAGAGCAGGGGAGGCCCAGGAGAGGATCAGAGCCAAGGATGAGCCAGGTCAGCCCAGACAAGGACCATAGTCACCAGGAACAAGTGAGACCCTGGGGATGGTCCTGGTGTCAGTAGCAACTAAGGGTCCATCCTGGATCCTAGTCATTGGTAGCTGAGGAGCCCAGTCACCAGGTACGGTGAGGCCCAGGTGGGGACCACAGTCACCAGGAACAAGTGAGACCCTGGGGATGGTCCTGGTGTCAGTAGCAACTAAGGGTCCATCCTGGATCCTAGTCATTGGTAGCTGAGGAGCCCAGTCACCAGGTACGGTGAGGCCCAGGTGGGGACCACAGTCACCAGGTCCAGATAAAGTCCACAGCTACCATGTCCAGGTGAGGCCCAGGTGGGGACCAGAGTCACCAGGTCCAGGTGAGGTCAAGGTGGAGACCAGTCACCAGGTCCAGGTGAAGCCAAGGTGGGGACTACAGTCGCCAGGTCCACATGAGGCCCAGATGGGGACTAGAGTCACTAGGCCCAGGTGAGGCCCAGTTGGGGACTAGAGTCACCAGGTCTGGGTGAGGCCCAGGTGGGAACCACAGTCACCAGGTCCAAGTGAGGCCCAGGTGGGAACTGCCTTGATAGAAATGTGAACTCTAGCTGTTCTCTCTTTAAATCTCAGGCTGAATTCATAGGTTTTCAGGATGATTTGAAAGTTAGCTAGGTAATTTGGTGGGGACAGGTGACTTGGGGACCCTACTCTTCGGCCATCTTGCCCCTCTGACAGGAATATTTTTAGCAGTGAACAGTAAAGTCCGTTTATTAAAAGTTGTTATTAATTTGTGCAAACAAACTTCTGTTGGCTTAAAGCAACTGTGAATCACACATATCCACACTGGCTAGAAAATTTTGTTAACCTGAGTTTCTAGATCATTTTCATTATGTGAGTGATTTCTTTCCAAAACTAATTACCAAAGGAAGTAGGGCAATGTGACAAGAGAAACAGCCAAGCAACATGAGAAAAAAGAAACCAACAAAAAAACGCTAAGCATTTGTCTTGGGATCAGAGAAATCCTGATCGTGTAAGGTTTTTTCACCCTGCCCTGAGAAAAACCAATTACCTGACTCAGATGCTTCAGGAGAGAACTGGGTTTCTGATCCAGTAAATCGTGACTGCCTCTGGCACTTTGTTCCCACAGTTGTGGATGTGTCGTCAGACCAGCTCGGTGGTTTCCAGGCTGCACTTGGAGGAGTTGGAAGGGCTCTGAACATGCACCTTAGGGGCAGCCTGGGATCCATACCCTACAGCTTTTAATTGATAGGTACACCAACTCACATAAAACTTTGCTAGAAAGAAGTCGAATTGTGTGTTTTAAGAAGAATTGAAAAGGGGCAGCCTGGGTGGCTCAGCCACCCACTGCCTTCTGCCCAGGGTGTGATCCTGGAGACCCAGGATGGAGTCCCACTTCCGGCTCCCTGCATGGAGCCTGCTTCTCCCTCTGTCTGTGTCTCTGCCTCTCTCTCTCTCTTTCATGAATAACTAAATAAAAATATATTTTTAAAAAGTATATTACATGGCAGCCCCGGTGGCTCAGCGATTTAGCACTGCCTTCAGCCCAGTGTGGGATGCTGGAGACCCAGGATCGAGTCCCACGTCAGGCTCCCTGCATGGAGCCTGCTTCTCCCTCTGTCTGTGTCTCTGCCTCTCTCTCTCCCTCTCTCTCTCTCACTCACTCACTCACTCACTCACTCAATAAATAAATAAATAAATAAATAGTATATTGCAGCTATATTGGTAGCTATATTAATAAAGTGTGTTGTTTTTACATTTTATGGTGACTGGACCTAACAAGTCTTTACATCAACAGCCATCGCTTCTAGTCCTCACAACAGTGTTGTGGGACAGGCGGTATTATTTCCTTTTTATAGATGAAATTGATGACCTCAAGCACATGCGGTTCCTTCCCTTTCTTTTTTTCTGTTCAGAATATACAAGCTATAAGTGAGTAAATTGCAAGAAACCCACTTCCGTGATCAACACCTCTACTTTCCTCACACGATTTTAATATTTTTCTCAATTCTGAACTCCTTATCTATCTTACTACTCCTTTTCAAATAACTTAGGATACATTTTCCCACGACTTGTTCAGAGAACCAGTCCCTGGATTAATGTCTCTCCCTAAGTATGAATCAGTGACCTGAAACAGACCCAGCATACACAGATTCTCCTATTTATTCAACACCCATTCATTCCAAAAAGAAGTCTATTCGGCCTTCTATATGGCAGGTACAGAGACAGGCTCCATCCCCACTGGGTTTCGATCTATGTAGCAGAGTACTACCTGCAGTCTTTTGAACTTCATATCAGGAGCCTTAATGCTGATTTCTGAAGGCAAAACAAGCAAGTCCACAGTTCTCCTTCATACTTCCCCAGCAGACCCTTGAGTTCTCTCCACAGAGTTGAACTGTTGTGATACTTACTGAGTCATTGATTGTGTAGGTCAGTCACAGAGCAGCATTGCCATCCAAAACAAAAAGGAGGAAAAAGGAGTTTGAAAGTAACTGGGTCTCACAAATCATGGGGAGGGAATATTGAAACTGTGACAATGTTTCTTAGTGCACCTTTTCTCAGAGCCACATCTCTTCTGTTCTTGACTGAGGGACAGGAGAGTCTAGGTAGGGAGAAATAGGTAGGGGGCTACAGATTCAGGCTCACAAAGATCCTAAAGATGCTGAGATGTAAGGAAACCAGAAATAAAGAAACAAACGAGACCACCCTGCCCTAGGTATGGGTAGAGAGGGTCTTTTTTATGACAGTCCTCTGTGCCCAACAAAGAATAACCATACTCTAAAAAGAAGTAAAGCATTAAAGATGTTATCACTAGTCCTTATTCAAACCAAGACATCCCAAGAATGAGAAGGCCACAAGCTCCCTGATCAGTTCTAAATGAAAAACAGTCAGTGGAGGCCCATGTGGGCAACCCAGCCTGGGCCCCTCCCACTCCTGAGAGCTTTCTTGGTATCCTTGCTTAATAAACTCCCGTCGCTTTATTCACTCTTCTTTGTCCACCAGATTCATTCTTCTGTTGGACCCTGGCTCATGGGTGCCAACGTGTCCTGGTGGACGCCCCAGAGACTCAGACCCCAGACAGGCAGATGCAATTAGCAAGAGGGTTTATTGGACGTTTGCGCAAACGGGCTCTCCACCTCCGAGGAGGAAGAGAGCCCTGATTAGCAATTACAGGTATCTTTTAAAGGTAAAAGAAAAAAAAAAAAAACGCTTAAAGACAAAAGAACCCCGGGAGTCGCATAGCATCCAGGTTGATATCTCAGAAGGTCAACATGAACCTATTCAGAGACATTCCAATCAGGGTGTGGGGGGAAATGGTTTTCTTATCACAAACAGAATGCTTTTTGTTGCTAAAACTTCAGGAAGGCACCTGAATGGGCTGCCTCTGGATTAGGGCTGATCCTACTTGGGGGGGGGGGGGGGGGGGGGGGGGGGCGGGGGCGGTTTCTTCATTCCCTCCTCTTTGTTTGGGCTGATTTTAACCTTAAAATCTTAGGGAACATTTATTTTTTCAGTTTGGAGGGCCCGACATTGTTAATACCAGAGCTTGGGTAATAGACAATTTTTCTCGGATGAACTGGAGCAGCAGGTTAAGGATGCAGGGGCCGAAAGTTAGCAGCAGGAGCAGGATAACTAGAGGGCCCATAATGGTAGAGATTAGGGTGGTCAACCAGGGAGACTGATTAAACCAACTTTTAAACCAGCCCTGCTGGGCCTCCCGGTCCCTTTGACTTTTATTTAGCCTATCCCTGAGTTTGGCCATGGAGTCTCTGATGACTCCAGAATGGTCTGCATAGAAACAGCATTCCTCTCCCAGGGCCGCACACAGTCCTCCCTCTTTCAGGAATAGTAAATCCAAGCCTCTCCTGTTTTGAAGTGCTACTTCTGAAAGTGAGGTGAGGGACTGTTCTAACTTAGAAATGGACTCCTCTAGTGTCCGTAGATCCTCATCTACAGCTGCCTGGAGTTCTATATAATGTCGTGAGCCCTGGATCAGAGCAGCTGCGCCAGTACCCACCCCAGTAGCGACCCCTAGTCCCAACATAACGACTAGGGTTAGGGAGACAGGTTCGCGCCGAAAACGGGTGGGATGTTCATCATACTGATTTTCTAGAGTTTCAGCAGGGTGATAGAACACCCTGGGTATGATCTGCACCATGACACAGAAGTCGTTTGAGCTATTTAGAACCTTAGCCAACACACAGGGGGTGAGGCCTTTGTTGCATGCCCACCAAGTTCCCGGCTGGGGCTCCAGGTAAGAGTCAGTCCCTAAAATCGGGGCGGTAGTATTGCAGAGTTCCTGGTAACCCCAGGTGAGTATAGTTAGCCTTGACAGTGATGTAATCCCAGGAGGAGGAGGGCCTCTCATCCTGTGTCTCCCTAGTCTCACACCCCCAATTTTTAGAATAGAAGTATTCCCCTCCTCCACAGGTGGGATTTAGCCTGTGATCTCTGTGGTACCCGGGACAGACATAAAAGGGAAGAGTGCTTAGCATGGCCCTTCTGTCAGGCGTGCCACATCCTCCCCATGGGTCTAATCCCAGTCGCCCTGGAGGGCTTTCTTGGTTAGGGGCTCTAGAAGTGTCGAAGTATCCCTCTAGGTCCCATGGGCTAGGGGCCCCTATGGTTAGCTTGCATAGGTCAGGATATAGGTTAGGCCACCAGGTTCCCACGGGGGCAGTCTTAGTTATAGACCAGACCTCGTCACGCCCAGACGTTAGTACCTGCCAGGTTAACCTTTTGAGGGCATGAGGGTCACCTTTGGTGGAGATGAAGAGCGCTAGGAGAGGTAGGAATATAACAACTGTCATTGAACAATTTTTGAAAGTCTTATCTGGAGCGGGTTTTGGGTGCGGTGGAGCTTCCATTGGGGTGGCTCGCCCGGTCCGTCCTGGCTGGCGTCAGCGGTGCTCGTTGATGGGGCACGCTTGACGTGTGAGGCGTGGACCCAAGCAGCTATGCCGTCTACCTTTAAGGCGGTTGGGGTGGTCAGTAGTACAGTGTATGGGCCCTTCCAGCGGGGCTCAAGCATCCTGGACTGATGTTTCCTGATGTAGACGGAGTCACCGATCTGGAACGGGTGTGGGTCGGTTGTGTCTCCGGGGCGGTAGACAGCTGCAAGGGGTTTCCAGATCTGGCGCTGGATAATCTGGAGCGCCTTTAGCCTGTCCTGTAAACCGGGAGTGTTAGCAAGAGGGTCAATAGCAGAATCTAGTAAGTCCGTTACTGGTGGGGGACCTCCATAGAGAAGCTCGTAAGGAGTTAGCCCATGGCATGCGGAAGTGTTCCGGACTCGGAACAGAACCATAGGGAGGAGTTGGACCCAGTCTCTAGTGCCAGTCTCCAATGTCAATTTGGTTAGGGTCTCTTTAATTTTTCTATTTATTCTTTCTACCTGCCCTGAGCTCTGGGGTCTGTATGCACAATGTAATTTTTAATTTATCCCCAGTAATCTAGCCACCAACTGACTTACCTGGGAGACGAAGGCGGGGCCGTTGTCCGACCCTATTACCTTGGGCAGTCCAAACCAGGGGAAAATTTCTTCTAGGATTTTCTTGACAACCACCTGGGCAGTTTCTCGTTTGGTGGGGAAGACTTCTGTCTATCCTCCTGTGGGCCTAGTGCAGCGGCTCGTGCTGTTTCATCGCCCATCCTGTTCCCCTCTGCTACTGGGTTGTTGCCTCGCTGATGCCTCGGACAGTGAATTATCTACCACGGCCGCCCCGGCTTTAAGTTCACCATTTCGTAGAAAGCTACTCCCCTCGGTGTACCAGGTTGCTTCAGCATCTGGCAAAGGCTGGTCCGTCAAGTCCCCTCTGGTGCCATGGACCTCGGCTAGGATCTGGTGGCAATCATGCATTAGCAGGGAGGGGGACTCGGTTTCTGGAAGCAAGGTGGCCGGGTTTAGGGATGTAGCCATTCCGAACCGTATCTGCTCGGAATTCAGTAACATGGCCTGATAATGGGTGACCTGAGCGTTTGAGAGCCATTGATCAGGGGGCTGGCGGATGACTGTCTCTATGCGTGGGGGGCCACCACAGTGAGGGGTTGGCTGAAGGCCAACTTATCTGAATCTTTTACCAGGACTGCCACAGCCGCTATTATTCGGAGAAATGGGGGCCATCCTGATGCCACGCTGTCTAATTTTTTTGAAAAATATGCCACGGGCCTTTTCCAGGGTCCCAGTTTCTGAGTTAGGACCCGTTTGGCTATTCCTCAGCGTTCATCAGCATATAGCGCAAATGGCTTGGTTACATCTGGGAGGCTCAGGGCAGGGGCAGTCAATAAGGCCCTTCTTATTTTGTCAAAAGCCAATTGTTGCTCCTTTCCCCAGTGGTAGGGGGTGTTGGATTTCGTGAGAGGATATAGGGGAGCCACCAGCTCTGCAAACCCGGGTACCCAGAGGTGGCAGAACCCAGCACTGCCGAGGAACTCTCGTAGCCCTCTGGCATCAGTGGGTGCTGGGATCAGGGCTACAGCCTTTTTGCGGCCCTCCGTCAGCCACCTCTGGCCTCCTTCCAGGAGATATCCCAGATAGGTCACTCGTCTCTGGCCTATTTGGGCCTTTTTGGCGGAGGCCCATACCCCAGTCCTCCCAGTCTCTCGAGCAGGGCCCCCTTACCTTTTACACAATCCTGTTCTGTCTTAGCTGCTATGAGCAAATCATCCACGTACTGCAGGAGAACGAGGTCCGGATGGCCAACTCCGAATTCTGCCAAGTCCTGATGCAAGCCTTCGTTGAACAAGGTGGGGGAGTTTTTGAATCCCTGTGGTAGCCTTGTCCAAGTGAGTTGTCCTGAGAATCCCGTCTCAGGATCTTTCCATTCAAAGGCAAAAATAGGCTGGCTTTGAGAGCTTAACTTTAGGCAAAAGAATGCATCTTTAGATAGAGCTCAAGGGTCCTTCTGCCTCAGTTAAAACTGAATGTTGAGTTCCCCTTAGCAACCAGGAAGGTCACTGGTTGACCCCCCCACTTTAAGGGTTATCTGAGGCGGGGCGGGGGGGGGGCTCCTGGCCCTGACATCCCTAATCTTCATCCTCTAGGGACAGTACGGGAATGGGCTTCTTCTTAGGTCCCTGCGTTTGGCCCTTCTTTGGACAATCTTTAACCCAATGTCCTTTCCTTGCAGTAGGCACAATGGTCTCGTTCAACCCGTGGTTTTCTTTTGTCTCCCAGGTCCTTACTCTGTCCTGACTTACTCTGCCCTGAGCCCTGTACTACGGTGGCCAGTATCCCAGTCAGTTCTTTACTGCGTTTCCTCTCTCTCTCTCTCTCTCTCTAAGTATACATACGGTAGCCCTCCATTAATCTTTCCAGAAAACCTGCCGGTGTCTCATCTTTTCCCTGCACTATAGCACGTACCTTTGCCAAATTGGTGGGGCGTCGCCCTGCCCCTTTGAGACCCGCTAGGAGTACCTGGCGATAGAGAAGGAGCCACTCCCTCCCAGCAGCAGTGTCGTAGTCCCAGGTCGGGCCAACCAAGGGGAAAACATCCTCGATTTCATTAGGCAGCTGGGGCGGCCTCCCATCCGCCCCGGGGATGTTTTTCTGTAGACGCACTGTCTCTCCTCCGTGGTGAGGAGAATCTGCAGAAGCTGATCAGGGTGCCCATTGGGTCCTGGCTGAAAGACCGGGGCCTTCACCTGCAAGATAATATCAATATTAAAAGTTCCATTCCTGGGCCACCTGACGTTGAGAGTCGGCCACTCTGAGGAGCAGAAGGTGACCCATTTTCGTCTTCTGACTTCGACTGAAAGGTTGTGTGCCCGGCCGGCGACTTCTTTCCAGTGATCTAGAGTGAGGCTTAAAGGGGTGGTTACAGTTTGCCCCGCGGGTGTAGAAAAGAGGTGAGCGGGAGGAGGAGGACAGGAAGAAAGACACAGAACAGACAGACGTACACAGATGACAGGACTGGCGCGGCAGATTCAGATGGGAGCGGTCGCGAACAACAACCCTCCCCGAAGAGGAGGGAGTGCCGGGGCTCCGTTCCTCTTCCAGACCACTCCGGAGTCTGACTCCGGAGGGGGACCAGGGGTCTCGAGCACGTCTGCCTCCCCCGCTGGTCCAAATACAGAATACAGAGTACAGAGTCCTGCAGGCACAATGCAGACCCAGCACAATACAGACCTGGCCAGTCAGACAAACAGACGAGACAGATATGACATTTAGCGAGCTCGGTCTTACCTCCTACCAGTCTTAGGATTGAGCCTGGGGCGTCTCGGATCCCGGATGAGCCCCCAAATGTTGGACCCTGGCTCACGGGTGCCAACGTGTCCTGGTGGACGCCCCAGAGACTCAGACCCCAGACAGGCAGATGCAATTAGCAAGAGGGTTTATTGAACGTTTGCGCAAACGGGCTCTCCGCCTCCGAGGAGGAAGAGAGCCCTGATTAGCAATTACAGGTATCTTTTAAAGGTAAAAGAAAAAAAAAACGCTTAAAGACAAAAGAACCCCGGGAGTCGCATAGCATCCAGGTTGATTTCTCAGAAGGTCAACATGAACCTATTCAGGGACATTCCAATCAGGGTGTGGGGGGAAATGGTTTTCTTATCACAAACAGAATGCTTTTTGTTGCTAAAACTTCAGGAAGGCACCTGGATGGGCTGCCTCTGGATTAGGGCTGATCCTACTTACAGGGGGCGTTTCTTCACTTCGACTCCGTGAGACAAGAACCTGACTTTCTCACTTCATTCCACCTGCTGCCCTTCTCTTACTCAAGCTCCCTGGGAAATTACTTCATTGGCTTAATCCCATCTCACTCTCCTCCTGCCTCATATCCTTTGGATTCTTCACCACCAAAGGCCAACAAACCAAGAGATGCAGGGAGGGAGAGAAGACCCAGGTGATAGGGGGAACTAAGGCCAAAGAAATATAGATTAAAATTACATCTGCTTTTTTTAAAAAAAGATTTTGTTTATTTACTCATGAGAGACACAGAGAGAGAGAGAGAGACAGAGACAGAGACAGAGACAGAGACAAAGGGAGAAGCAGGCTCCCTGCACGAAGCCCAATGTGGGACCCCATCCTAGGACCCCAGGATCATGCCCTGAGCCAAAGGTAGATGCTCAACCACTGAGCCACCCAGGCATCCCTACCATTACATTTCCTAACAAACTTGCAGTCCATAAACAAATACTTGAAACCGACAGAGTGGGACATTCTTCAAAGAATTCACAGCTGCCTGAATGTTAATGCTTTGCTAGAGGCCAAAAGCAACATTTGTTTGCTGATAGCCAGACCTCCAGGATCCTGTAAATCTTGCATGTGTGAAAATCCTTTTGGAAACTTCTTTTATCTCTAGAGTCCCCACCCCACACAGCAACTTAAAAGTTTATAACCAAGGCTCCTCATGATCCTGATGAAGCTCTTCATGCCCAGGGGTCCTGTCCCCATACTTTAATAAAAACACCTTTTTGCATGGAAAATGTCTCAAGGATTCTCTCTTGACCACTGGCGCCTGGCCCACAGTACATCACAGATACATCTCTGAGTTAATTGCTTCAGCACATCAGGAAAGTACAGAAGATTTTTGCCTATCTTCTTGTATGACACATTCTGGAAGGGGACATTCCCATCTGTTCGATCTGGATTTTTCTCTTCCTGGGATATATAGCTAGCTAGCTAGGTAGATGATAGAGTGATAGATCTACTGATAGATCAATCTCAGGAACATAAATAGATGTTTATATAAACAAACATATAAACATAAATCTATGTTTCCACTTAATATATTTATTATTCAATGTATTACTGATAATATAATAATTATTATCTATAAACAGAACTATATATTTATATTTAAATATGCAAAATAAATATTTCTATATCTAATCTCTATACGTCCATATATAGATCTCCCTATAGAGATAGAGACAAAATGGTTAGAAATAGATGTGTGCAGAAAGAGAGAGAAATAGATATAGACCTATAAATATGGAGAGGATCTGCTTTCAAATTCTATCCAACGACCTCTCCTCACAGGCACAGGCAAACGCACACACACATACTCAAGAGCCTTCTGGTATGTGGCCATGACAGGAAATAACACCCCTTGAGATGCCATCTTTTCTCCAACTTAAAGGTACCAGCCATTTCTCCAAAGAAGACCTACACAGAGCGAGCAAGCGAGCACATGAAAAACTGCTCCACGTCACTTTTCATCAGGGAGATAGAAATCAAAACCACAATGAGATACCACCTCACACCAGTGAGAATGGGGAAAATTAACAAGACAGGAAACAACAAATGTTGGAGAGGATGTGGAGAAAGTGGAACACTCTTGCATTGTTGGTGGGAATGTGAACTGGTGCAGCCACTCTGGAAAACAGTGTGGAGGTTCCTCAAAAAGCTGGAAATGGAGTTATACTACAACCCATCAATTGCACTACTGGGTATTTACCCCAAAGACACAGATGTAGTGCAATGACTGGACACTTGCACCCCAATGTTCACAACGGCAATGTTAATAGCCAAACTGTGGAAGGAGCCTTGATGTCCTTCAACAGATGAATGGATAAGGAAGATGTGGTCTATATATACAATGGATTATTATTTAGCCATCTGCAAGGATGAATACCTACCATTTTCATGGACATGGAACTGGAGGGTATTATGCTGAATAAAATAAGCCAAGTGGAGAAAGAATTATCATACAGTTTCACTCTTATGTTCAATGTAAGAAACAATGAAGAGGATCATAAGGGAGGGGAGGGAAACTGAGTGGAGAAAATTTAGAGAGGCAGTGTTGTGCCCAAGATCGCTAATCCGAGAAACCACCGAGGAGCCGACACCGATGCAAATACACGAGGGTTTATTTACAAGCTCGAGCTTGGGTCCAAGTGTACCTGACACAGCGGAGCAGGGACTTGGACCCCGAGACTAAGAGGCGTAGCAGCTTTATAGGGGCCAGTGGCCCATGGGATACGCAGAAAGTTGCACAGTCATGTCGGTCCACACGCAGGTGGCCGATTGAATTACATCTTACCCTATAGTATCCATTTGAGCTGGCCTATTACTTTGCTCAGAATTGGAGCGCAGTTTTGGCGGGCACAAAGCAGGGTTACATGGCTATGAGCTGATTTCCAATTAGGGTGTGCCCAGCGGCTTGACTAAGGTGGGGCAGCGCCTTAAGCAATAAGCAGGTTATGTGGGGGTCATACAGGAAGTGGCAGGTGTAGCACAAAATGGAATCAGTCCTGCTCTGCTTGTCCAGAGGTAGGGGATTTTTGTTAAATTTCCTGGGTCTCACAGAAGATAAACTATGAGAGACTCCTAACTCGGGGAAACAAACAAAGGATTGCGGAAGGAGAGGTGGGTGGGAGGATAGTGTAACTGGGGGACGGGCATTAAGGAGGGCATGTGATGTGATGAGCACTGGGTATTATACTACATGTTGACAAATTGAATTTAAATAAAAAAATTTTTTTAATTTAAATTTAAATTAAAAAAAGGTACTGGACGGCTCAACCATCCTCAGCAATTCATTTATGAAATGGCCTTCAGTAGATCATAAAAAAGTTACGAATGTGAATGGAAAATGACCTGAAACTTTTTCCCAGTTCAAATAAATAAGTATTCTGAAAAGCAAATCAAAGTTCCAGAATGGAAAAATGCAAAAAAAGAGGGAGAGGGAGAAAGAGAAATGAATTCACTTTTTGTGATATTTATTAGTGATGGTCCAATAATGACAAATCCATGATTGTCATTAAAAACAAAAAGTTAATGAACGGGATGGAAACTGATCCCCTCAACTAACAGATAAGGAAACTGAGAAGACAAGAGAAGTAATGCACACTGCTCAGGGTCACACGGGTGGCAAGGCGCAAAGCCAAGACTCGATTCTGGTCCAGAGTCTTTAAACGACCACAACACGTTAACATCACAGCTTCAGGCTCGTCTAGAATTAGTGTCACTTTAGCTCAATAAAAGATTCAACCAAAGTAGTCTTTCTTCTGCCAGCTAGTTACATTTCATGAAGCACCCGAAAAGGGATTCGAATTATGTTTCCATGTGCATCATCAGAATACTGCCTGATGAATTAATTAAACAAAGGTATTCTCCGGAAACACCTCAGCTGTGAGACCTTGCCTACCCTTTCACTTTCCAAGTCTTCATGCTTCTATATCTAACTGCCTATATTGTCAGAGAAGCCAACCTTACTCAGATTAAGTTTGTCCAAGCCAAGAACTAAGTGCCAGTTTTAATATTTTAAAACTCAATTTAAAAATAGTTAAACAGAGAATTTCAAATGGCAAACACTGATATTTACATCATCTACTCTTATAACTAACAGAAGGGGTAATCCTGAAACCTAGATGTAGTCATACCTTTATATGAAAGTATAAACGCAGAAAGAGTAACCCAAAATTATCTATTTCACAAAAGCCTATCTAAACTAGTTATGTTCAATGGTGTCTGTCTTGATGGAACAATCTCTAGGAAGACCTTTTTCAGACCTAGCTCCACCACCAATAAGCATGTGAACTTGGAAAATCCAATCCTCCAGAACTCTCAGTTTCTTTCCTGTGCCTCAGAAGAGAGGACCAGAGCTGATGATCCCTCAGTTCCCTCTCAGACCTAAAATGCTGCTGTGGGGTCCTAAACACTCTATACTGAGTACAAAAAGACGTGGGGTCTTATATATACTCAAATGCTAAAATATAAAACTAACTCTGAGCATAGATCCTGAGTATTTTAGGGTTCTTTCCTATGGCGATAGAAAATACCCAAATCTATATCCCTTTTTTTATCACAAGCAGTGGGTATATAGTTCCAAGCCACTAGAAATAATAAATATGTGTATCAGAACAGCCATCTGCCCTCATGCTCACTGCTTTTCAAAGCAAAGCCCTCAAAGAACTCCATTATTATTTTCTGAGGGTACCTGTTAACATGCAGAATCCTAACCTGCCCCTTCCTTTAACTTAAAAAAAATGAAAATGTTGGCTGGCCATATTAACAAGCTCTCCTGGTTATTCTTTTGCACACTAACATTTGAGAACCACTGGCTAGGCACCAAGGAGAATTGATCTACCTTAAAATAGCAAAATTTGAAATCCTATGTCCTTTCCTATTTTCAGATCATAATAAATAAATAAATAAATGAAACAGTGAAGAGAGAGGGAAGGAGGCAAAGATAGGGATGGGGACAGAAACAAAGTGCCAATCAAAAATGAGATTTACATAAAGTTTGTCTTTCAAAAAGTTATGAACAGACAAAAGACTCCATACTGATGGAAATATGTTAAAGGGGCACAGGTGTCAACTGAAAGAGCTCCCGTGGCCAGAGCGGAGACAATATAAGCAACAAAGTAAGTAGTGTTGGATTATAACCCAAAGTGTAAAATAAATATCCATGGATCTATACTAATATTAAAAATTGTAAAAGAAAGAAAGAGGGGCACCTGGATGGCTCAGTCAGTTAAGCTTCTGCCTTAGGCTCAGATCATGATCCAGGTCCCAAGGCAGGCTCCCTGTTCAGCAGGGAACCTGCTTCTCCCTCTCCCTCTGCCCCTCTCACTCATGCTTTTTCTCTCCTCTCTCTCTCAAATAAATAAATAACATCTTTGAAAAACAAACAAACAAAGAAGGAAGAGAAATCTCCCATGTAGAAGAATTTCAAACAATTTGTGCAGACATTCCACCCTCAAGTTGATGAGCATAGCTTCCCACTCTTATGTGTGGAATACACATAGTAACTTCCTTCTACAAAATATATAACGAAAAAGTTAAAATAATAATAATTAATAATAATAATAATAATATAATAATACTAATAAAGAATCACTTTACTATGGAGAAAGCTAACAAACACTACCTCAGCAAGATGATCAGATCAATACCAAGACTGATAAATCATGTTGATAGTATCTATCCTTTATATGATATAATAACAATGGCAGTATATCTCTGTGTATAATCCACAATCACAGTTCAATCATGAGATAAACAACAGACATGTCC
This sequence comes from Vulpes lagopus, assembly GCF_018345385.1. Classification (NCBI taxonomy): domain Eukaryota; kingdom Metazoa; phylum Chordata; class Mammalia; order Carnivora; family Canidae; genus Vulpes; species Vulpes lagopus. The sequence continues at coordinate 126,883,673 of NC_054825.1, forward strand.
CAACTGAGGGAAATTGTACAAAATACTCTACTTCTCAAAGTGTTCCAGTTCAACAACAACAAGGAAAGCCTGAAAAACTGTCACAATCCAGAGGAGCCTAAGAAAACATGAGGACAAATGGAATATGATGTGAGGGATGGTAACTTAGCAAAAACTAAGGAAATCTGAAAAAAGTATGGCCTTTGGTTAATGGGAATATTTTAATATTGATTCATTAGCTAATATTTGTACCGTACTAATATAAGATATCGATAATTGGAGAAATTGAGTGCGAGTACATGAGAATTCTCTGTACTGTCTTCTCAATTTCCCTATAAATCTTTGGTTTTTTTTCTATTAAATAAGATTTATTTTGAAAATTGACTTAAATGAATCAGGCTCCAAGTGTGAAGACATTTTAAGAATAGTTTTAATTAATTTTTGCCTTATTCTTAAAGAGTTCCTTCGATGGGAACAAAGTAAGAATTTTAGATCAGAAGGAAAGAAAAACACTTATGAACACATATAATGCCTCCTCAACCTGAAGAGCAGGAAAGGATAATAAATAGCAAAAATCAGATAAAAATACTTCTATTATATTAGACACCATATTGCAAGTGCATTTAAAATTAGCAATGCATAACATTTATTTCCTTGACATTTGTCTTCCAAAGAGTTCACAGTGTTTCAGTGTCAGTTAAAAAATGATTCATGTGAAATTTTTATTAAACCAAATTTACTGGGAAATTCCTGCCCAGATAATACTTGATTTTGATTTTATTGAGTTCCTTCCTAATCACTGAGCCTTTTAGTTAGAGCTTTCAACTATAGCAAATGCCTTAGAAGGCCAATTTTTAAGTTGCTATTATAATATCCTAATGGAATCACGTATTGTTTTCCTTCGCTCACATATGGCACACAGTAGGCACCTGATAAAATACTGAATGAGTGAATGGATAAAATTGCTTTTTATCATTTCATTCAGCAATTTCATTCTTATCTTTGTCCATTTCATGTTCTAATGTTTATCAACATCAACTCAAGAAGGTTAGGGATCCATTAATTTATTAAGTATTTGGTGCATACCTACTATGTGCAAGGTGCTAGGAATACCAAGTTAACCAGACATAGATGCAGTCCCTATCTCCCTCTAGGCCATGCTGGTGGGAAAGACGGATACTAACCAAAAAGTGACAGAAAGACAACTAAACAAGATTATAGTAGCCAATATAAAGGTAAATATACAGCTTACTACAAGTACATATATAAGAAGGCTTAGTCTAACTGGGGCCTCAGAGAAGATGACCAGAAGAAGCAACATTTATATTAAGACTTAGAGAAAGGCGAAGGTAAGTGGTGGAAGAAGAATATTATGAAGAAAAGGAAGGTTTCTGCCTCTGAATTGTAGGGCTCTGGGCAAGTCCCTTGAGCTTAGGCTCCGAACCTACTTCTTTCTCTGCAAAACTGGGACAGTGATAATGCCTGTGCCATAGAGTTCTAATGAGTAAAGAGTTGGACTTCATTTGTACTTTACCTAGGACGTTAGTAAGTACTTAATAAATATTTTCTGGTAGCCATAACAGGCTGGAGCCATGCTTCCTGAGTTCGAATCCACTTAACTAGCTGCTTGACCTTGGACAAGATGTTTTCTTCCTATCCTTTAGTTGGCCCATGAAGAGAACAGTATCTGCCCATAGGGTTGTTGGAGGATCCCATGAGTTCTTTTATGTGAAGCATGACACAATTCTTGGCACATAATATGTGCCATATGAATGGTAACTTATGTTAGCAATAAAGAAATCCTACAACAGTCCAATGAGGTGTTTAGAAATTATTCTATAGCTTTTATGGGAATTGAAATTCAAAAAGAACCTAAGTGCCTGTCCGTGTTTACTTAGCTAACCAGTTCCATTATCTGAAGCCCAAATACACAATTTCTGATTCTAACCTCACTCCAAGAGGCCTCTGCAAGCCCGAGGAAAAACTGCCTTCTTGGGATCTCAGGAAAGAATCCTTAACATAATAATATGACCATTGGTAATAATGTCTCTCAGTTCTTTCCAAATCCAAAAGATGCATTTCCTGATGAGTGACTGAGCTGTGAAGAAAGAGATGAGAAACCCTCATCCCTCTGAATTACTTGTGTCAGAATATTTTAACCATAGTACTACGGATAGTAAATTACCCTTATTAACAGGAAATACGTCTCAGATTGGAATCTGAGCAATCAGATGGGCAGAGTAAAAATGCTTTGACCGTTCTTCATCTTTTAAAGACAAAAGAGAGCTTTTCTGTGTACAAAGTCAGTTGTCAAGATAGCTTTAGGGAATAAGAGTCTGCAGCATCTAATCCTGCTGCACAGCCTGGACGCCCGCGCTCCAGGTCTTCTGGATTCCAAATCCCTGGGCCTGTCCCCCAACACACGCTGCCACCAGAGGTCATTTGCAATTGCTCTCTTAAGAGCTCCAGGGAAGGGGGAAGGAGCTAGATAGGATGGGACTGGACGCGTGGAAGCCGAAAAAATTAAGGCCATTCCACTTTAAGTTCAGCCTTAGCACATGTCCAGCCATCCCAGGCCCCTGTGAATAAGAGCTGAAATTTACATTATTTCAGTTACAGAAAAAAAAAAAAAAAACAGTTTACAGCTTTAAGTCCTAGAAAGCCCCATATTAGAATAAAAACTGAGCCCAAGCCAAGGGCAGGAAGCCCCTATTAGAATGAGAACAGAGTCCAATCCAGTGACAAGAAGCCACATATTAGAATAAGAACAGAGCTCAATGCCCTTGAAGGCACCATATCAAAATGTAAACAGAACTTAAGGAATTGCTCCAGCCCTTCTGAAGTTCCCCGAGACCAGCCCTTAAAACTAAGCTAAAACCCACCTCGGGGTCCAAGTCCCTGCTCCACTGTGTCGGGTATACTTGGACACAAGCTCCAGGTTGTAAATAAACCCTCGTGTGTTTGCATCGGTGTCGGCTTCTAGGTGGTTTCTCAGATTCGCAATCTTGGGCACAACAGTCTGAGATAAAAAAACAAAACCAAAAGAAGCTGGGACGCAGGCAGAGTGAACGCAGGGTTCTGAGAGAAGAGGCGGAGACCCAGGGGCTTGGGGGCTCTTCTGTGGAGGTCCCTGCAGACTGGGGGGTGGGATGCTCAGCCCCAGAGCCAGAGGACCCAGTGTCCCCACCCGCATCCTGCCCATGAGCACCAAGTCTCAGGGAGCAGCACAGCGCCACCCGCTGGAGGCTAGAGGCTCTGACGCCCACCCCACCTCTGACTCTGCAGGTGCATCTCCCAGGCAGATGTGCACCTGACAATCAGCACCACAGCCCATCCCCAGACTCTGCACAGACCACTTGCTGCCACCAAGTGGTAGGACCACAGAGGCTGCAGAGCTTCAGCTCTGCCTGGAAAGCAGGGTCTAGCTTCCTTTGTACTTTGTGCTTTATTTTCATTGATTCATTTTTATTAATTGCTTTATTTTAATTTTTATGTATGTACCTTATATATTTCTTATTTTTACTTTCATGGTACTTTAATTGTGTTTCTTATTTTGGGATTTAGAATCTTTTAACAAGCAGGCCAAAATAATCTGGTGGTTTTTTTGGGAGGGCAGTTGTTACTGTTTTTCTTGGTTTTTCTTTTTCTTCCTTCTTTCTTTTCTGGAAAAAATAATGAGATAGAGAAATTCACCTCCATAAAATAACATGAGGTAGTATTCACAGCCAGGAAGTTCATCAATACACATATATGATGTCTTACTAGAGTTTAAAACAATGATTCTAAAGATAGCAGCTGGGCTGGAAAAAGAGCACAGAAGAAAACTAGAGAATCCCTTACTGTAGAAATAAAAGAACTAAAATCTAGTCAGGCCAACGTTAAAAATGCTATAACTGAGATGCAGTCCCAAGTGGAAGCCTTAAAAACAAGAAAGGTTATGGACCACAGAGGCAGACTGAGGGAACTGAGCCACTTATTAAAACAATAACATTCATATCATAGGAGACTCAGAAGATGAAGAGAGAGAAAAGGGGGCAAAAGTTTTATTTGAACAAATTATGTAAACTTCTCTAACCTGAGGAAAGACACAGACACTGAAATCGAGAGCACAGAGAACTCCCAATAAATTCAAGCTGACCATCACCCAGGCACATCAGAGTCAAAGTCACAAAATACACAGACAAGAAAAGAATCCTGAAAGCAGCAGAGGTAGGGTTTTGGGGGGGGGTTAGTCCTTAACCTACAAGGGAGGATGAATCAGTTTGCAGCAGATCTGTCCACTAACTTGGCAAGCCAGAAGGAAGTGGAAGGAAATATTCAATATGCTGAATGGGAAAAGTATGCAGCCAAGAATTCTTTCTTTTGTTTTTTTAAGAATAATCATCAAAACTTATTTAATCTCCCTAGGAAGAAATTAAAAATTTCTGAACATAAAATGCCATTTTCCTCAATCATAATAGCAAAAATTTATTTTATGTTTTTAAATTTTTTTTTTATTGGAGTTCAATTTGTAAGAATTCTGTCTTCAGCAAGGGTGTCATTCAGGATAGAAGGAGAGATAAAGAGTTTCCCAGACAGGCAAAAAATAAAGGAATTCATGACCACTAAACCAGTCCAGAAAGGAATTTTAAGAGGGACTCTTCTAGTGGAGGAAAAAAAGAGACCAAAAGCAACAAAGACTAGAAAGGACCAGAGAACATCACCAGAAACACCAACTCTACCGGTAACACAAAGGCACTAAGTTCATATCTTTCAATAATCACTCTGAAAGCTGATAGACTAAATGCTCCAATCAAAAGATATAGGGTATCAGAGTGGCTTAAAAAACATGATCCGGGATGCCTGGGTGGCTCAGGGGTTGAGCCTCTGCCTTTGACTCAGGGTGTGATCCTGGAGTCTGGGATCGAGTCCCATATTGGGCTCCTGGTGGGGAGCCTGCTTCTCTCTCTGCCTAATTTTCTGCCCCCCCCTCTCTCTCTCACTCTTTCTCACTCTCTCTTAAATAAAATCTTTATTAAAAAAAACAAGATCCATCTGTATGCTGCCTACAGGATGCTCACCTTAGACCTATAGACACCAGCAGATTGAAAGTCAGGGGATGGAAAATCATCTATCATGCTAATGGACATCAAAAGAAAGCTGGAGGACCCGTACTTATATCAGACACACTAGATTTGAAACCAAACCCTGGGGGACACCTGGTGGCTCAGTGGTTGAGCATCTCCCTTCGGCTCAGGGTGTGATCCTGGGATCCCAGGATCGAGTCCCACATCGCCTTCCATTTGGGGAGCCTGCCTCTCCCTCTGCCTATGTTTCTGCCTCTGCTTCTCTGTGTATCTCTCATGAATAAATAAATAAAATATTTAAATTTAAAAAGAGAGAGAACAAATACTGTAAGAAGAGATGAAGAAGGGCATTATTTCATAATTAAAAAGACTCTCTATCAAGATCAAACAACTAAATATTTATGCTGCCAACGTGGGAGTACCTAAATATAGAAACCAATTAAAAACAAACATACAGGAACTCATTGATAATAATACAATAACCGGGGATTTTAACACCCACTTATGGCAATGGACCGATCATCTATGCAGAAAATCAATAGGGGAACTATAGCCTTGACACACTGGACCACAGGGACTCAACAGATATAGTCAGAACATTTCATCCTAAAGCAAAATACACATTCCTTTCAAGTGCACATGGGACATTCTCCAGAACAGATCATATCATGGGCCACAAATCAGCCCTCAACAGGTACAACAGGTACAAGAAGGTTGATATCATACCCTGAACATTTTCGGACCACGACACTATGAAACTCGAAGTCAACAGCAAGAAAAAATTTGGACAGACCAAAAATACGTGGAGATTATGAACATCCTACTAGAGAATGAATGGAGCAACCAGGAAATTAAAGAGGAAATTTAAAACAAATGAAAATGAAAACATGTTTCTCCAAACCTCTAGGATGTAGCAAAGGCAGTCCTGAGAGGGAAGTACATAGCAGTACAGGCCTACCTCAAGAAACAAGAAGTCTCCAATACACAACCTAACCCTACACCTAAGGGAGCTGGAAAAGGAATAGCAAACAAAGCCTAAAGCCTACAGAAGAAGGGAAAAAATAAAGATGAGAGCAGAAATAAACAATAGAGAAACAACAAAACAGTAGAATGGAATAACGAAACTAAGAGCTGGTTCTTCAAAATAATTAATAAACTGGATCAAGCCCTAGCCAGCCTTATCAACGAGAAAAAAGACCTAAATAAATAAAATCACAAATGAGAGAGGAGAGATCACAATCAACACCAGAAAAATAAGACAATTATAAGGGAATACTATGAAAGATTCTACGCTAACAAACTGGGAGATCTGGAAGAAATGGACAAATCCCTAGAAATGTGCAAACAAGCAAAACTGAAATAGGAAGAAATAGAAAATGTGAACAGACCCATAACTAGGAAAGGAATTGAATCAGCAAGGCACCGGGGTGCCTCAGTGGTTGAGCATCTGCTTTGGCTCAGGTCATGATCCCGGGGTCCTGGGGGATCAAGTCCCACATCAGGCTCCCTGCATGGAGCCTCATTCTCCCTCTGCCTATACCTCTGCCTCTCTGTGTCTCTCATGAATAAATAAATAAAATATTTAAAAAAAGAAAAAAGATAAAAAGATGAGAAAGGACCCAGATAAAATCACAAATGAGAAAAGAGAAATAACAACCAACACTAGAGAAATACAAACGATTATAAGAGAACATTATGAAAAGTTAATATGCCAGCAACCTAGAACCTGGAAGAAATAGATCAATTCCCAGAAATATATAACATAGCAAAAATGAAAAAGGAAGAAATAAGAAACTTGAACAGACAGATAACCAGCAAAGAAATTGAATCAGCAATCAAAAATCTCCCAACAGGAGACGCTTAGATCAATAGAACAGAATGGAAAGCTGAAACAAGATACAAACCTGTAACTCTATGATCCATTAATCTACAACAAGGCAGGAAAGAATATCCAATGGCACAAAGACAGTCTCTTCAACAAACCCTAACCCTGACCCCAGGATAAGAACAAATGGTGTTGGGAAAACCAGGCAGCCACATGCAGAAGAATGAAACTGGACCACTTTCTTACACCATATATATATAAAATAAATTCAAAATGGATTAAAGACCTAAATGTGAGACCTGAAACCAGAAAAAGAAGAAAAGATAGGCAGCAACGTCTTTGACATTGGCCATTGGATCTTCTTTCTAGATATGCCTCTGAGGCGAGGGAAACGAAAGCAAAAATACTATTGGGACTTCATCAAATTGAAAAGCTTCTGCAATGTGAAGGAAACAACCAAAGCTAAAAGGCAACATACAACATGAGAGGAGATATTTGTAAAGAACACATCCAATAAAGAGTTAGTATCCAAAATACATAAAGCAAATATAAATCTCAGCATCCTAAACACAAATTATCCAACTGCAGATGGGCAGAAGACATGAATGGACTTTGTCTCTCACAAGACATCCGATGGCCACCAGACACACGGAAAGACACTCAGCGTCACCCATCATCAGGGAAATGCAAACCAAAACCACAATGAGATGTCACCTGACAGCCGTCAGAATGGCTAAAATTAACAACACAAGAAACAACAGGTGTTGGTGAGTCTATGGAGAAGGGGGAGCCCCCTTACACTCCTGGTGGGCATGCGAACAGGTGCAGCCACTGTGGAAAACAGTGTGGAGGGTCCTCAAGAAGTTAAAAGTAGAGCTACCCTACGATTCCAAAACTGCACAGCTAGGTATTTACCCCGAGGATACAAAAGTAGTCTGGTAGATTCGAAGAGGGACACGCAGCCCAGTGTTTGTAGCAGCGTTATCAACAACAGCCAAACTGTGCATACAGCCCAGATGTCCATCGACAGATGAATGGGCAGAGACAATGTGGTAAATATACACACTGCGACATCACTGGGTCATCAGAAGGGATGAAATGAAGCCATTTACAATGATGTGGGAGAAGTGGAAAGGACTTATGCTAAATGAACTCAGAGAAAGACAGATACCAAATACTATACAATTGTATTCACATGTGAATTTTAAGAAACCAAACAAACTGGCAAAGGGGCGGGGTAGGGGGAGAATGAGAGAAGCAAACCAAGAAACACACTCTTAACCACAGAGAATAAACTAATAAATACCGAGGAAGGTGGGGGGATGGGGAATCAGGGGATGGGGATAGTGGAGGGCACCTGTGACCAGTAGCAGGCGTTTTATCCAAGGGTTGAATCACTATGTGGTAAACCTGAAACTATATCATACTGTGTTTACAAACAGGAATTCAAGTAAAACTTTAAAATAATAATTGGTAGTATTGATGAAACATGCACGCACAAGAGTTATCTTGTGCAACTGAAAATCCAAATAAATAGTAGTTAGAGCCACAAATCCCCTCCTTAGCTCAGCTCAGGAGAAGCCTGCCATGTCTTTTCTGACCCCAGCAGAAGCCTGGATTTGATTCTCTGGGGAGGCCACTGACTTGGTGGACTCAGGCAATCTTTGAACCCAAAACCTAAATAGAGTGCATAAGACTAAACTCCTGAAGATACTAGGAGTCCCAGTGCAGGCACATGCCAAGACCCAAACTCTAACCATACACAGACATAACCCTAACCCTACACTTAAGCTTAATGTTAACCTAACCCTTAAACAAGACCTATCACTAATCGAAAACCAAACACAAACCCCAAGACCGAAACACATTCACTGAACCTTCCTGCCAACCCTCACCCTAACTCCTAAACCTATTCTAAACCCTTAACCCTGACCCCTACCTTAAATCTAACCGTAACCCTAACCTCTAACCCTAACCTTAACTTAATGACTCAAATCCTATTCCTAACCTTAACCTGTACCCTAACCCTAACCCTCTAATCTAATCCTATCTCATACCCCAAACTGTACCTTAACCCATACCCTAAAACTAACCCCTAACCCACTCTCTAACCCTATCTCTTACCCTTTTCCAAAACCGTACCCTGACCCTGACCTGACCCTAACCCTAAACCCTAACCAAACACTAACCCTAACCCTAGCCCTAACCCCTATCCTAACCCTAACCCTCACCCTAAACCTAGCCCTCAATTTAACCCTAACCCCTAACCCTAACTCACACCCTAACCCCTAACCCTAACTGTAAACCTAAGCCCAACCCTAACTCTAACCGTAACCCTAACCCCAACTCCTATCCTCCAGCCCTAATCCCTAAAGCCTAAACCCTAACCCTAACTCTAAATCTTGCCCCTAACCCTAACTCTAACCCCTTTCCTAATCCCTAACCCCCATCCTAACTCCTAACCACTGACCCTTACCCTTATCCCTCACCTTAAACTCTAATCCATAACCATAATCATAATCACTAACCCCTAACATCTAACCTAACCCTAACCACCAACTGCCTCCCCTCCCCTAACCCTACCATTAATTCTACCCATTCACTTACGCTGTGGTTCTCAGTAGTCCCTTCTTATGTGGATGTGGCCCCCAATGGCACCTCCAGAATCCTCCAGGGGGTCCTGAGGAAGCCGGGCTCCTGTGAGTGCCGACGCGGCCCCACGTGTTCCTGAGTCATAGTCAGCGGGTCCTGAGGACGCCGGGTCTCCTGTCACTGTGGACTATGCCTCACATCCTCTGGAAGCCTCACAAGGCCAGGGGCTCCTGTCAGCCTGGACATGGCCCCACGTCCCCCGAAAACTCACCGCGGGTCCTGAGGAGGCTGTGGGCTCCTGTCAGCATAGACGCAGCCCCGTATGTCCCGAAGCCAAAGTGCAGGTCCTGAGGAGGACAGGGGTCCTGTCAGTGTGGATGCGGTCCCCACAACTTTCTTAGGCCTCACCACAGGCCCTGAGAAGGCTGGGGTCTTCTGTCCGCATGGACACATCCCCATATTTCCCGAAGTCTACACTGGGGCTCCTGAGGATGTCAGCGTCCTGTCAGTGTGGACGTGGCCCCATGTCCTCCCGAAGCGTCACCGCGGGTTCTGAGGAGGCTGGGGCTCCTGTCACCATGGGTGCGGCCCCCAGCTTCCAGAAGCCTCAGCTTGGGTCCTGAGGGGCCCAGGAGCTCCAGCCAGAGTGGACGCGGCGCCACATCTTCCTGAAGCCTCCCCGCGGGTCCTGAGGAGGCTGGGGCTCCTGTCAGCGTGGATGTGGGTCCACATCTTCCTGAAGCCTCCCCGCGGGTCCTGAGGAGACCTGGGCTCCTGGCAGCGTGAACGCTGCCCAATGTCCTCCTGAAGCCTCACCGCGGGTCTTGAGGAAGCTGCGGCTCATCAGCGTGGACGCGACCCCACATCCTCCTCAGGCCTCCCCAGCACAGCGGGCTCCTGTTAGTGCAGGTGGACGAGACCTACTGTGCATGCGCGCTCCTTGGGCGGGGCCTGGGCTCGGGCGCCCCCTGCGGGACGCTTAGGTACTGCAGGAGGCCGTGCAGGAGGCGGTGTCCCAGCGCCAGGGGCCGCACCTGCCTCCTTCCAGGCTCCAGCTGAGGCCTGTGAGCTTCGGAAACGTCTCACTGAAACGGAGCCCAACACCGGCTTCCCCAGAAATACTTAAGGACAATGAATTGGAGCCACAGGACGCAAAATGAAATGTGGACCAGACTTTTACCACGTCCTGCAAAACTCACTCAACCCTCTTCCACTGTGGGCGGGACCGCGGGCTGGTGCAGCCGCCCTGGAAACAGTGTGGAGGCTCCGAAGGAAGTTACAAATAGAGCCGCCCTGCGACCAGCAGGTGCACGGCCTGGAGCTCACTCCAAAGACACAGATGCAGTGAGACGCCGGGACACCTCACCCCAATGTCCACAGCAGCCGGGTCCACAGTAGCCACACTGTGGGAGGAGCCTCGGTGCCCTCGGGCAGATGATGGATAAAGAGGATGGGAGATAGATGATGGTCATAGATGATTGATAGATAGATAGATAGATAGATAGATAGATAGATAGATAGATAGATAGATGATAGATAGATGATAGGAATGGTACTCAGCTATGAAAGAGAAGGATATCTTGCCATTTGCAATGACATGGATAGAACTAGAGGGATCATGTTAAGTGAAATAAGTCAGTCAGGAAAGAAAATTACCGTATGGTTTCATTCATAGGTGAAATTAAAGAAGCGCAGCAGATGGACATCTGTGAAGGGAAGGAAAAACAAATAAGATGAAAACAGAGATGAAGGAAAAAGAGATTCAATCACAGGAAACAAACTGAGGGTCGCTGGAGGGGAGGGGAGTGGAGGGACAAGGTAACTGGTAGAGGGGCATTAAGGAGGGCATGGGATGTCATGAGCCCTGGTGTTATCTCCAACTGGTGAATCCCTGAATTCTACCTCTGAAAGCATAATACACTATATGTTAATTAACTGGGTTGAAATTAAATTAAGTGTAAAAAATCAGTTGACTGTATCGGAGTGCATTTTCTTCCAGGCTCTCTATTCTGCTCCTTCAGCTTATGCCAGAACCACACCACTGTGGGTTTGATTTGTTTAAGCAGGTTCCATGCCTCGTCCATAGCCCAGCACAGGCCTAGAACTCATGACCCCGAGATCAAGACCAGGGGTGAGGTCAGGAGTCGGATGCTTAACCAACGGAGCCAGCCGGGGGCCTGAGAACCACACTGCTTTATCCTGTGTCTCTGTGACATCGTTTGAAATAGGAAAGTGCTGCGTCCAGCTCTGTCCTGCTTCTCCAACACTGATTTGCTGTCCAGGGTCATTTGTGGGGGCGGACGAATGTTACGAGTGCTTTTTCTATTTCGAAAATCGGCCACCATGATTTTGATAGGAATGACATTGGAACTGCAGGTGGCTTCTGGAACTGTGGACATTTTAACAAGATGAAGGCTCTGACCCCACGAGCCCAGGATGTCCTCCCAAAGTCTTGTAATTTTCAGTGTACAAGTCTTGCAGTCCCTTGATTCAGTCTAATTATTTTGTTCTTTTGCATGCTCCTGATTAGGGAGTCATGTCCTGAATTTCCTTTCTGAGTGTTCATTGTCGGGACACAGCAAGGCTACCGATCTCTGTTCATTTTGTGTCCCACAACTTTACTGAATTCACTCATTAATTCTAACAGTTTTTGGTGGGGTCTCTCAGGTTTCCTGTTTCTAATGCCACATCTTCAGCAAATAGGGACAGTTTGACGTCCCCCTTACAGGTGTGGAACCTTTTCTGTTTCCTGTCTGTTGACTACGGTAGGACTTCCAGTGCTGAGAGGGGACTTCCTTGGCTTGTTCCTGCTCTTAGGGGAGACGATTTCAAGATTTCACCCTTGAGGATGATGTCAGCTGCGTGCCTTCCTACACGGGCTTTATTCTGTTGATATACGTTTCCTCAAAACCCACTATGCCAAAAAATAAAAATAAAAATAAAAAACCCACTATGTTTTTTTTTTAAATAATAAATTTATTTTTTATTGGTGTTCACTTTGCCAACATACAGAATAACACCCAGTGCTCATCCTGTCAAGTGCCCCCCTCAGTGCCCATCACCCATTCAACCCACCCCCCACCCTCCTCCCCTTCCAACACCCCTAGTTCATTTCCCAGAGTTAGGAGTCTTTATGTTCTGTCTCCCTTTCTGATATTTCCCATACATTTCTTCTCCCTTCCCTTATATTCCCTTTCACTACCCACTATGCTTTTTATGTTGTATTTTGTCAAATGCTTTTTCGGCAACTCTTGAGAGGATCATATGCCTTTGTCCTTTCTCTTGTTTTTGTTTTTAAGATTTTATTTATTTACCCATGAGAGACAGAGAGAGAGAGAGCAAGAGAGAGAGAGAGATGCAGAGACACAGTCAGAGACATAGACAGAGGGAGAAGCAGGCTCCATTTAGGGAACCCGACGACATGGGACTCAATCCTAGGAATCTAGGATCACGCCCTGGGCCAAAGGCAGGAGCTGAACCGCTGAGCCCCCCGGGCTGCCCCATGTCCTTTTTCTTGTTAATGTGATGGATCAAGGTGACTGATAGCCAGAGGGGACGCAGGTGGGAGATGGGCAAAATAGATGAAGCATATTAAGAGCTATAAGCATCTGGTTCTCAAATAAATAAGTCACAGATATTTAGAAAGTACAGCCTAGGCAATAGAGTTAGTACTATTGTGACAACTTTGTATGGGGACAGATGGTGATGACACTTCTCGTGGGGAGATCTGAGTATGCACAGAATTGTCAAATCACTAAGTCATAGCCTGAAACTACTGTAACATTGTGTGTTGACTGTACTTCAATAATATCAAAGAAAAGGGGTTTCTGATGGACTCACGGTGGGTCCATGAAAGGCATTAAAATGGTCATTACACATATGAAGGCACCTCTAAAGAGGGGATAAAGATGTTCACATGTCTTGATGTGAATTTCCAGAAGATTTACTTGAGAGAGGGTGCAGTGGGGAGGGGTGGAGGGAGAGGGGGAATCTGGAGCAGACTCCTCACATACCAGTCACCAGGTCTGGATGAGGACCACGTGAGGACCACAGTCAGCAGGTACAGGTGAGACCCATGTGTGACCCAGAGCCACCAGGACCAGATGAGGCTCAGGTGGGGACCAAAAAGACCAGGTCCAGGTTGAGGCCCAATGGAGCCCAGAGGCACCAGGTCCAGGTGAGGCCCAGGAGGGGACCAGAGTCACCAGGTCAAGGAGCGGCCCAGAAGGGGACCAGAATCCCCTGGTCCAGGTGAAGCCCAGGTGTGGAACAGATTAACCAGGTCCAAAAGACACCCAGGTGAGGACCAGAGTGACCAAGTCAAGGTGTGGCCCAGATGGTAATCAGAGTCACCAGGTTCAGGTGAGGCCAAGAAGGGGACCACAGTCACCATGTCCAGGTGAAACTGATGTGGAAACTCGAGCCACCAGATCCAGGTGAGGCCCATGTGGGGACCACAGAAACCAGATCCAGATGAGGCCCAGGACGGGACCAGAGTCACCAGGACCAGGTGAGCCCAGGTGGGAAACAGATTCACCAGGTCCAGGTGAGGCCCAGCTGGGGAACACAGTCACCAGATCCAGGTGAGGCACAGGTGGGGAACACGGTCACTAGGTACAGATGAGGCTAGAAGTAAACGAGAGACACAAGGTCCAGGTGAGGTCCATGTGGGAACCAGAGTCACCAGGTACAGGTGAGGCCAGGTGAGGATCAAAGTTAACAGATCCAGGTATGTCCCAGGTGGAGAACAGAGAAACCCTGTCCTGATGATGCCTAGATAGGTACCAGAGACCAGGTCCAGGTGAGGTCCAGGTGGGGACCAGTTACCAGATCCAGGTGAGGCCAAGCTGAAGACCAGAGTCACCAGGTCCCAGTAAGACTCAGGTGAGGCCCAGGTGGGGATCAGTTTCATCAGGTCCAGGTGAGGCCGGGTGGGGACCACAGTCACCAGGTCCAGGTGGGGGCCAGAGTCACCGGGGTCAGGTGAGGCATAGATGGTGACCAGAGTCACCAGGTCCGGGTGAGGCGCAGGTGGCAACCACACTCATCAGGTCCAGGTGAGGCCCTAGTGGGGGCCAGAGTCACCAGGTACATGAGAAGCTAGAAACACTACAGCCACCAGGTCTACATGAGGTCCATGTGGCAATGAGAGTCACCAGTTACAGGTGAGGCCCAGGTGGGCCCAGATTGACCAGGTCCAGGTGGGACCCAGGTGCAACCAGTGTCACCATGTCCAGGTGTGGCCCAGGTGAAGACCAGAGTTAACAGGTCCAGGTGGGTCCCAGTTAGGGAACAGTGTATCCATGTTCTGATGCTACCCAGGTGGGTACCAGAGACACCAGGTCCAGGTGAGGCCCAGGTGGGGACCAGACACATGAGGTCCAGGTGAGGTCCCGGTGGGAACCACAGTCACCAGGTCAGGTGAGGCCATGCTGAGGATCAGAATCACCAGGTCCAGGTGAGGCCCAGGTGTAGAAGAGTGTAACCAAGTCCCAATGATGCCCAGGTAAGGACCAGAGGCACCAGGTCCAGGTGAGGCCCAAATATGGATCAGAGTCATGAGTTCCAGGTGAGGCCAAGAAGGAGACCACAGGAACCAGGTCCAGGACAGCCCCATATGGGAACCAGAGTCACCAGATCCAGGTGAGGTCCAGTGGGGACCACAGTCACGAGGTCCAGGTGAGGCCCAGGTGGTGACAAGATTCACCAAGTCTAGGTGAGACCCACGTGATGACCAGAGTCACCAGGTAAGGGTGAGGCCCAGAGTGGGACCAGAGTCCCGGGCCAGGTGACACCCAGGGGGGACCAGAGTAACCAATTTAGTGTGAGGCCCAGAGTGGGACCAGAGGTCCCCGGTCAAAGTGAGGCCCAGGTGTGGAATAGAGGATCCAGGTCCCACTGATGCCTAGGTGAGGACCAGAGTCACTAGGGCCATGCAAGGCCCAGATGGGGATCAGAATCACCAGGTCCTGGTGAGGCATAGAAGGAGACCACAGTCACCAGTACCAGGTGAGCCCCATGTGGGAACCAGAGCCATTATATCCAGCTGAGTCCCAGGTCCATGTGAGGTCCATGTGAGGACCAGATTCATCAGGTTGAGTTGAGGCATAGCTGGGGACAAGAGTCACCAGGTCTGGGTGAGGCCTAGGTGGGGACAAGATTCACCAGGTCTGAGTTAGGTCAAAGTGGGGACAAGAGTCACCAGGTCCAGGTGAGGCCAAACTGAGGACCAGAGTCACCAGATCCAGGTGAGGTCCATGTTGGAAAGAGAGTCACCAGGTCCAGGAGAGGTCCAGGTGGGGACCAGAGTCACCAGATCCAGGTGAAGTCCAGAAGACCAGAGTCACCAGGTCCAGATGAGGCCCAGGTGAGGACCAGAGTTACCAGGTACACGTGAGGCCCAGGTGGGGACCAGAGGCAACAGGTCTGTGTGAGGCCGGCTGGGGACCATGGTCACCAGGTCTACGTGAGGCCCAGGTGTGGAACACAGTAACCAGGTCCAGGTGAGTCCCATGTAGGGACAACAGTCACCACGTCCAGGTGAGGCCCAGGTGGGGACCAGAATCACCAGGTACAGGGGAGGCCCTTGAAAGAACCAGAGTCAACAGTTCGAGGTGAGGCACAGGTGGCAACCAGAGTCAGCAGGTACAAATCAGGCCAAAGTGGGGTTCACAGTCACCAGGTCAGGGTGAGACCCAGAGGGGGACCAGAGTCACCTGGTTCAGTTGAGGCCCAGTTGTGGAACACAGTAACCGGGTCCCAATTATCCCCAGTTGAGGACCAGAGTCAACAGGGCCAGGCGAGGCCCAGATGGGGATCAGAGTCACCAGGTCCAAGTGAGGCCCAGGTGGGGACGACAGTCACCAGATCCAGGTGAGTTTCAGGTGCAGACCAGAATCACCAGGTCCAGGTGAGGCCCAGGTAAGGACCAGAGTTACCAGGTTGAGGTGAGTAACAGGTGGGGAACACAATAACCATGTCCCAATGGTGCCCACCTCAGGACCAGAGCCACCAGGTCCACTTGAGGACCAAGTGGGGACCAGATTCACCAGGTCCAGGTGAGGCCCAGGTGGAGACCAGAGTTACCAGTGAAAGGTGAGTCTAGAAGGACAGCATGGTCACCAGGTCTAGGTGTGGTCCATGTGAGAACCAGATCACCAGGTACAGGTGAGGCCCAGGTGGGAACCAGAGTCAGCAGGTCCAGGTGAGGCCAAGGTGGGGACCACAGTCACCAGGTCCAGGTGAAACCAAGCTGAGGACCAGAGTCACCAAATCCAGGTGAGGCCCAGGGGGAGGGGGACTGGAGTCACCAGGGACAGGTGAGGCTAGAAGAACAGCAGAGACACCAGGTCCAGGTGAGGTTCATGTGGGAACCAGAGTCACCAGGTCCAGGTGAGGCCCAGGTGAGGACCAAAGTTAAATGTTCCAGAGTCTCACTTGGGAAACAGAGTAACCATATCCCGACGATGCCCAGGTGGGTACAAGAGTCACCATGTCCAGGTGAGGTGCACGTGAGGACCAGAGTCACCAGGTCCAGGTCATACCCGGGAGGGGACCAGATTTACCAGGTCCTGGTAAGGCCCAGGTGGAACAGAGTCACCTGGTCTGAGTGAGGCCCAGGTGGGGACAAAAGTCATAAGACCAGTTGAGGCCCAGGTGGGAACACAGTCACCCGGTCCCGGTGAAGCCAAGCTAAGTACCAGAGGCACCAGGTCCAGCTGAGGCCCAGTTGGGGACTGGAGTGACCAAGTAAAGGTTAGGTTAGGAGGACACCACAGTCATAAGAACGCAGCTAGTTGAAAGCTGGCTTCTAGGGATGCCTCCTTGTGAGAGCTGAGCTCAGGGCAGTTTCCTCCCGCATCCTGACTGCCTGTAGACATAGCTCCTATCATCCTTAAGTGAGGTGCTGGAAGAGGTTGTGTGCAAAGCATGTGGAAGTGTCAGGCCTGTACTCATGTGTATCTGAGTTCAATACAGGGATTTCCAACAGCCTTGTTCAATTAGAGTCGTGCTAGGTTTTAACTCCCATAAATGAGTGGCTAGCAGACATCTGCCTGCAAGGCATACACATTTCTGAGAGCTGAGCTTATGGCCTGTACCTCCCACATCCTGCCTGCAGGTACACTTCGCTCCTAACAGGCCTAGGTTCATTGCGTGACAGAAGTGGTGTGAGAGGTAAGTGGAAGGTGCAGGCCCAAAAGACTAGTCTCTCCAAGCTCAATCCAGTGATTTCCGAGGAATTCCTGTCATAGATTGGTGCTACATATTAAGTTCCATACATGAGAAGCTAGTTGAACGCAGTGTCCAAAGGGAACTTGCTTCTGAGAGTGAGCTCACACCCAGTCCTTCACAGTTCCACACTGCCTGCACATGGAGTTTCGAACATCCTCACTAGAGATGTTTGCCAGAAGCTCATGGGATGCAAGGGGCAAGTTGCAGGCTTCAATGGTTGTGTCTCCAGGTGCAGTAGAGCAGTATTCATGGAACCTCCTGACTTACAATGCTGCTATGTTCTCAGGGCCATAGGAACGCAGCTAGTAGAAAGCTGGCTTCTAGGCATGCTTCCTTGTGAGAGCTGAGCTCAGGGCAGGACCCTCCTGTATCCTGCCTGCCTGAAGACGTAGCTGCTAACATCCTGATGTTAGGTGCTGGGAGAGGTTGTGTGAAAAGCATGTGGAAGCGTCAGGCCTGTACTCACTTGTATCTGAGTTCAATACAGCGATTTCCAGTGGCCTTCTTCAATTAGAGTGTAGCTAGGTTCTAACTCCCATATATGAGTGGGTAGCAGACATCTGCCTCCCAAGACTGATAAATCATGTTGATAGTATCTATCCTTTATATGATATAATAACAATGGCAGTATATCTCTGTGTATAATCCACAATCACAGTTCAATCATGAGATAAACAACAGACATGTCCCAACTGAGGGAAATTGTACAAAATACTCTACTTCTCAAAGTGTTCCAGTTCAACAACAACAAGGAAAGCCTGAAAAACTGTCACAATCCAGAGGAGCCTAAGAAAACATGAGGACAAATGGAATATGATGTGAGGGATGGTAACTTAGCAAAAACTAAGGAAATCTGAATAAAGTATGGTCTTTGGTTAATGCGAATATTTTAATATTGATTCATTAGCTAATATTTGTACCATTCTAATATAAGATATCGATAATTGGAGAAATTGAGTGCGAGTGCATGAGAATTCTCTGTACTGTCTTCTCAATTTCCCTATAAATCTTTGTTTTTTTTTTTCTAATAAATAAGATTTATTTTGAAAATTGACTTAAATGAATCAGGCTCCAAGTGTGAAGACATTTTAAGAATAGTTTAATTAATTTTTGCCTTATTCTTAAAGAGTTCCTTCGATGGGAACAAAGTAAGAATTTTAGATCAGAAGGAAAGAAAAACACTTATGAACACGTATAATGCCTTCTCAACCTGAAAAGCAGGAAAGGATAATAAATAGCAAAAATCAGATAAAAATACTTCTATTATAATAGACACCATATTGCAAGTGTATTTAAAATTAGCAATGCATAACATTTATTTCCTTGACATTTGTCTTCCAAAGAGTTCACAGTGTTTCAGTGTCAGTTAAAACAGGGGAAGAATCTCAGGGAAGAATCCTTAACATAATAATAGGACCATTGGTAATAATGTTTCTCAGTTCTTTCCAAATCCATAAAGATGCATTTCCTTTATTTTTTTAATAATAAATTTATTTTTTATTGGTGTTCAATTTACCAACATACAGATTAATACACAGTGCTCATCCCATCAAGTGCCCCCTTCAGTGCCAGTCACGCATTCACCCTCACCCCCCCTCCCCTTCCATCACCCCTAGTTCGTTTCCCAGAGTTAGGAGTCTTTATGTTCTGTCTCCCTTTCTGATATTTCCCACACATTTTGTGGACCCTAACTCACGGGTGCCAACGTGTCCCGGTGGACGCCCCAGAGACTCAGACCCCAGACAGGCAGATGCAATTAGCAAGAGGGTTTATTGAACGTTTGCGCAAACGGGCTCTCCGCCTCCAAGGAGGAAGAGAGCCCCGATTAGCAATTACAGGCATCTTTTAAAGGTAAAGAAAACGCGGGAGTAGCATAGCATTTGGGTTTTATGACAAGATTGATCCCTTTGAAGGTCAGCGCGAACATGTTCAGGGACTTTCTAGTCAGGATTTTGGGGGGGTGGTTTTCTTATCTCGGAAAAACAGAATGTTAGATTCCAAGAAGGTGCCTGGATGGGCTGTTTCCGGGTCAGTCCTGGTTTTACTCACCAGGGGGGCGGGTTTCTTCAATTTCTTCTCCCTTCCCTTATATTCCCTTTCACTATTATTTATATTCCCCCAATGAATGAGAACATACAATGTTTGTCCTTCTCCAATTGACTTACTTCACTCAGCATAATACCCTCCAGTTCCATCCACATTGAAGCAAATGGTGGGTATTTGTCGTTTCTAAGTGCTGAGGGATACTCCATTGTATACATAGACCACATCTTCTATAAAGATGCATTTCCTGATGAGTGACTGAGCTATGAAGAAATAGATGAGAAACCCTCATCCCTCTGAATTACTTGTGTCAGAATATTTTAACCATAGTACTACGGATAGTAAATTATCCTTATTTTTTTTTTCTTTTTTTCTTTTTTTTTTTTATTTTTTTTTTTTGTTTTTTTTTTTGTAAATTATCCTTATTAAGAGGAAATATGTCTCAGATTGGAATCTGAGCAATCAGATGGGCACAGAAAAAAATGCCTTGACTCGCTCTTCATCTTTTAAAGACAAAGGAGAGCTTTTCTGTGTACAAAGTCGGTTGTCAAGATAGCCTTAGGGAATAAGAGTCTGCAGCAGCAAATCACAAATCCCTGGGCCTGTCCCCCAACACATGCTGCCACCAGAGGTCATTTGCAATTGCTCTCTTAGGAGCTCCAGGGAAGGGGGAAGGAGCTAGATAGGATGGGACTGGATGCGAGGAGGCAGAAAAAATTAAGGCCATTCCACTTTAAGTTCAGCGTTAGCACATGTCCAGCCATCCCAGGCCCCTGTGAATAAGAGCTGAAATTTACCTTACTTCAGTTACAGGAAAAAAAAAAAAAAACAAAAGTTTACAGCTTAATGTCCTAGAAAGCCCCACATTAGAATAAAAACTGAGCCCAAGCTAAGGGCAGGAAGCCCCTATTAGAATGAGAACAGACCTCAATGCCCTTGAAGGCCCCATATCAAAATGTAAACAGAACTTGAGGAATTGCTCCAGCCCTTCTGGATATCTATGACACCAGCCCTTAAAACTAAGCCAAAAAAAAAAAAAAACTAAGCTAAAACCCACCTCGGGGTCCAAGTCCCTGCTCTGCTGTGTTGGGTATACTTGGACACAAGCTCTAGTTTGTAAATCAACCCTCGTGTGTTTGCATCTGTGTCGGCTCCTTAGTGGTTTCTCGGATTCACAGTCTTTAGTGGTTTCTCGGATTCACAATCTTGAGCACAACACCCCCATGTCCCCTCCCAACCTGGGCTGACCCCCTGTCCCCTCCCACCCAGGCTGACCCTCAGTCACCTCCCCGCCCACAACAGCTGGGCACAGGCCCTCACACAGGTCCCATGGGCACGGTGGGTGGGTGGCACTCCCGCTGTCCCTGGCCTCCCAGGGGAAGGAAGGAGGTTTCAGCAGGACACACTCCCATGGTGGCCCCAGGGCTCCCTGCCCAGGATGGCAGCTGGTGACAGGTCGGGGTCTGTGTCCCTGATGCTGGCTCCTCCTCCCCAGTTTTCCCGCAGGAAATGAAGGAGGAGGCCCTGGTCTCCTCCAGGGACATCACGCAGATAGACCTGGACGTCCACAGGACGTTCCGCAGCCACACCATGTTTTGGGACTGCTACGGGGTCAGGTGAGGCTGCTGGGCCAGGGGGGTTCGGGGCCCTTGGGAAGGCCCAGGGGCTTCTGGGTAGGGAACACGGGGCTTCTGAGGCCAGGGGAGCAACAGCAGCCAACAACACACCGCTGCATGGTAGGGTGCTGGGGATGACCCCCGTGCCTCCACCCCCGGGGTCTTGGGGATGAGGAGGACACTAGGATGGGGCCTCCAGGGGTTGCTATGTGAGCTGAACCCCAAAG
This sequence comes from Vulpes lagopus, assembly GCF_018345385.1. Taxonomy (NCBI): domain Eukaryota; kingdom Metazoa; phylum Chordata; class Mammalia; order Carnivora; family Canidae; genus Vulpes; species Vulpes lagopus. The sequence goes on from NC_054825.1 coordinate 126,905,253, forward strand.
GGGTGAGGGACGGCCCCCTGAAAAGCAGGGGGCTGGGGTGGGGGCCATGGGGGGCAGTAAGGGGACCAGGGGGCCAGGCGGTATGGCCGTGGCTGGAGCAGGACACACATTGATCCGATGAGGGTTGGACGGGTCAGGGTGACACCCACCCTCGGTGCTTTATATATTTCTAAAGTCTATGCATTTTATTTGAGACAATTTGCAATTTGTAAACATACATAGTATGATGACCCCCAGATAATGCCCCCGGTCCAGCCAGGGCCCTGCACTGACCACACGGGGCCCCAGGGGCAGGTGTCACAGCAAACCCCAGACTGGGGTCGCCTTTATCTGTAGATGTCTCTGTGTGCATCTTAGAGAAAAGGGATGCCCTGAATCCGCAGGCCCCCCACGCCATCCCCCTCATTCCCCACCCCCACACCATCCCCCTACGTCATCATCCCCCATGGCATCGCCTCCATACCATCCCCCCTACACCATCCCCCTCACACCCCCATACAATCCCCACCCACACTATATCCCAACACCATGCCCCCTACACTATCCCCCACACTCCACCACCATCATACTCCTGCCCCTACACCATCCGCCCCAACCCCACACCAAGAGCCCCTAGCAAGGATCCGGTGCAGCTGGCCCTATGGGACATGCTCAGCCTCCCCAGGGTTCTCTGGACAGCCTGCTCCCATCAGAAGCCCGGGTGTCCCATAGAGTACCCAGGGGTTGCAGGGAGGAGGGAAGGCAGGGAGCCCCCGACAGGGTGGGTGCAGGTGGGTGGAGCAGAGGATGCACTGTGCCCTGCCTCCTCCCACTGTCCCTCCTGGAGAGCAGCACACCCTGTACAGGACACCAGCCCCTAACCCAGAGGGACCTGGGCTGGCCTGGCCCCGGGCTCTGTGGGGACTGGGGTGATTTGAGCCCCCCCCAGGCCCAACACAAAGATTAATGGGATCCAGCCCCCCATGGCCCTGGCCAGGCCTGGATTCTGGCCCCAGGCTGAGCGAGCCCTCTCACAGCTGGATGTGGCCTCCTGGGCCCTGGGTGTGCGCCACAGATCCAGGTCGCTGACCTAGGGCAGCCCTGGGGATCCCGGGACACCCCAGGGTGGGGAGAGCAGTGGTAGGCCGGTGGGCCCCACCGGCACCCACACCAGGAGGCAGGCTCCTTCAGGTGCTGGGACCCCAGGCTGGGGTCCAGCTGCTCTGCGGGGACCAAGTGCAGGAGCCCGTGAGCTGCAGGTCCAGGTCAGCTCTGCTGTCCTCAGAACCGTCTCTCAAGCTGAGACCTCAGGACACAGGCCCCCACCCAGAGTCCACACATGCTCCCAGGTGGGGGACTTCAGCACCCGCCTCCCCCACCCCTTGTGATTCTTGCCCTCCCCTAAAGGACAGAAAGGTCTCCTCCCCAGGGGAAGGCGTGCACCCTCGGCTCTGAGCCCGTTTGCTATAGAAAGTCAATAAAATGTTGTGGTGCGAAAATGCACAGCCAGCCCGTTTCTGTGTCTCCCAGAACTCTGTGCATGGGGCGTGGATCCCAGAGAGGAGGAGGGGCACCACCCAGACCCCAACCAGCCCCTGCAGGGGCACCGCCAGGCACACACAGCTGATGTCCCCATGTGCCTTCCAGGGGCGGCCAGACGCCAGGATGAGGACCCCACAGACTTTACTGGGACTCAGCCTCTGCCCCGCGGGCCAGGAGGTGCTGGGACAGAGTGATAGCCAGGGAGCCTCAGGTCACCAGGGTCTGTGCAAAGCGACCTGGGAGGTCTATGCTCCCTCTGTCCAGGGGGCCTGGGCTGGCCGGGTCCCGGGGCACTTCCTCCCCTCCCCGCATCCCTGTGCCTGTGTGCTTGGGGCACAGAGGGCCTGCGGGGCAGTCAGCGTGACCCTGGAAGGGATGTCAGGGCAGCAGGCCCTTGTCTTGTGCCCAAGATTGTGAATCCGAGAAGCCACCAAGGAGCCGACACCGATGCAAACACACGAGGGTTCATTTACAATCTCGAGCTTGGGTCCAAGTATACCCGACACTGCGGAGCAGGGACTTGGACCCCGAGACTAAGAGGCATAGCAGCTTTATAGGGGCCAGTGGCCCATGGGATACACAGAAAGTTGCACAGTCATGTCGGTCCACATGCAGGTGGCCGCTTGAATTACATCTTACCCTATAGTATCCATTTGAGCTGGCCTATTACTTTGGTCAGAATTGACACGCAGTTTTGGCGGGCACAAAGCAGGGTTACATTGTTATGAGCCGATTTCCGATTAGGGTGTGCCCAGCGGCTTGACTAGGGTGGGGAACTGCCTTAAGCAATAAGCAGGTTATGTGGGGGTCATACGGGAGGTGGCAGGTGTAGCACAAAATGGAATCAGTCCTACTCTGCTTGTCCAGGGGTAGGGGATTTTTGTTAAATTTCCTGGGTCCCACATTCCCCCCTTTTTCAGAGGATCCTATACAGGATCCAATCAAGGGTCCAGGTTGCTCTTAGAGTGAGCCAGGTGGAATGATTAAACCAGGATTTTAACCAACCTTGTTGCTGTTCTTGCTCCCATTTATATTCCAGTGAAGAAGCAATATTCTACGTTTAAGGCAGCACATAACCCACCCCCCCACACACACGCCCTTTGTTGTAAGAATACTAAGTCTAATCCCCTCCTATTTTGAAGGACAACCTCAGACTAGGGAGTCTTGGAGGTGCAAAATTAGTGAGAATGGCGCAGTCTTAGCTTTAGGGGATTGTCCTTGTCTGGTTGGCTTTTCCATTCTGGAACAAAGTTCTTGAGAACGGTGTGTGAGTCAGCTGGCCGGACGTGGGTGTAGTGGACCCATGGAGTAATCCCGTCAACCTTGAGAGTGGTGGGAGTGGTCAGAATCACGGTGTGAGGTCCCTTCCAGCGAGGTTGAAGTGTCCAGTGTTGGTATCTCTACACGTACACCCAGTCACCTGGCCAATATCGATGGGGATCCGGGAGTGGCCCAGTCTCATAGAGGGCCCTCAGCTTAGGCCACACCTGCTCATGGGTTCATGACATTTGGAGGGAGAAAAGAAGTTGGTGATCATCAAATTCAGCAAGCACCTCAGGTTTTAAATTGGGGATAACAGGTGGAGGAAGACTCAACATGATCTTGTAGGGAATCAGTCCCATCTTATATGGGGAGTTCCTCACCCTATATAGGGTGAAGGGGAGGAGAGTCACCCAGTCCCCGCCAGCCTCCAGGGCTAATTTAGTTAAGGTCTCCTTTAATGTTCTGTTCATCCTCTCTACCTGTCCTGAGCTCTGGGGCCTATATCCACATATACACAATCTAATTTCCAATCTGCCCCAAGTACGAGTGCCATCCCTGTGTTACCTTAGAGAAGAATCCTGGGCCATTGTCTGACCCAAGCTTAACAGGAAAACCATACCTTGGTAAGATGTCTTCCAGCAGTTTCTTGGTCACGGTCTGTGCCATTTCATGTTTGGTGGGAAATGCCTCTGTCCATACTGAAAAAGTATCTACAAACACTAATAAATACCTGTATCCGTATTTTCCAGGTTTTACCTCAGTGAAGTCCACTTCCCAGTAGGCTCCTGGGAGGTTCCCCCGGAGCTGGGTGCCTGGGTTAGATCCATGGGCGGTGGCAATTAGTTAACTGGCATGAGTAGCAGCTTGCCACAATCTGCTCGATCTTTGCTCCAGAGTCTTTAATAGTGATCTTTGCATGTCGTATGAGGTTTTCCATCTTCCTTGTTCCCATGTGAGTACTCCAATGCATTTTGGATAGGACTCGCCGTCCCAGTTCCTCTGGCAAGATGCTGCTGGAGTCTGCGGCCCTCCACCAGCCACACAATCATTGGGTCATAGGCAAGTGTTTGATCCAGTGTAAGTCAGCATCACTATAGTTGGTGGTGTCCGGCAGGGTCGGTGCCCCCGGATTGGGTAGCGTGGTTGCTGACCTGGGTCACCAAAAGGGCTGCCTCCTTTGCTTTGTTGAACTGATGGCCTATTCCTCCCACATGCTGACTGCAGGTACAGTTCGCTCCTAACAGGCCTAGGTTCAATGCATCTAACGCTGGATGTCGCAAGTGAGATCCACAGGCAGTCAGGATGCGGGAAGGTCTGGCAAATAGCGCAACTCTCAGAAGACAGTATGTCTTGTAGCCGCCATTCCAGTAGCTTCGTTCTTATTGCCGGTAGAACTTAGCACTTTCTCCGTGAGGGTCTTCCATTGAACCGCTCTACCGTACGAGGAGACACACACCTTCCAGGCTTCCAACCTTCTTGCTTAGTTTCACCAAGCCTCTGACAATCCTCGTAGAACAGATGTTACATATTCCAAAAGGCAGGGTGACTGGGCCAGGGACGGCACTTGTGTTCAACTCCCTGATGTCACTAAGTCTCGTAGCCAGCTCAAAGCATTCTTGATCCTAGGGGTGTTACAAGCAAACACCAGTTGACGGTGAGATTTTTCCATTGCAAATGGAGCATTAGACTCCGAGACACCAGCCCTCCATGCCTACACTCTGCCACTTGCTTCACAGGCTGCTTATGACCAGCATCTAAAATGAAGGTATTAGAAACTATATCCACATGTAGTGTGGAGCTGCAAGGAGGGCAGGTGTGCTCAGTTCGCAGAAGTGAGTATGCCTTGAAGCCAGTGTTCATGAGGCCACTCATTTGCGGCAGTTAGAATCTAGGTCCACTCTGAGTGACAATGTTCCTAGGAAATCACTCAATGCAACATGGACTCACCGGACATCTGGGCTGACGAGGTTCACTTGCCCTGAAACACAACCACAATCAGGCATCAAACAGAAAGATGTTAGGGCCTGAGTGTACAGGCAGCCCCGGGGGATTTACAGGTCAGGAGCTGAAATCTCCAAAGGAGTATGTGTCGAATCCAACTTACACATACACTCGCTCCAATGTGTATTAGTGGCCCACTTCCTTGTGAGGTAGGATTTCCCTGGCAAAAGCTGTCTTGTACTCGAGACACAAGCCTCTCATGCCTGCAACTTGATATTTGTCTCCATATCCTTCTGTCAGGCATCTAATTGAGGATGTTTGAAATGGAATCCGCAGGCAGGGTGGCAGTGGGAGCGACATCACCTAGGCTCAACTCTTAGATGTAAGTATGCCTTCAAGCCAGATTTCAGCTAGCTTCTCCTGTATGCCTATTAGAACCAAGATCCACTCAAATTCAGCATGTTACTAGGAAATCGCTGTATTGAATAGCACACACCTGGCCTCTGGGTCTGCAACGTCCACAGACTTTTTACCCAAATTGTGCCAGCATGTAACACAGGATGTTGCGAGTTAGATCCACAGGCAGTCAGGACTCTCAGAAGTCAGTATGTCTTGAAGCCGGCTTTCCAGTAGCTTCGTTCTTATTCCAGTTAAAACTTAGCACTTTCTCAGTGAGGAGCTTCCATTAAACCACTCTACCGTATATGGAGACACACACCTTCCAGGGGTCTAACCTTGTTGCTTAGTTTCACAGAGCCTCTGTGCCTGCAGTCAGGCATCCAACATAGATGGATGTTGGGACCTGAGAGAACTGGAATCAGCCCAGGGTATTTACAGGTCAGGAGCTCAACTCTCCGAAGGAAGTATGCCTCGAATCCCCCTTACAGCTTCACTCGCTCCAATGGGTGTTAGTGGCCAACTTCCTTGCGAGGTAGGATTTCCCAAGATAAAATCTGTCTTGAACTTGGAGACATAAGCTTCCCGTGCCTGCACCTTGCCATTTGTCTCTCTTACTCTTCTGTCAGGCATCTAATTGAGGATGTTTGAAATGAAATCTGCAGGCAATGTAGCAGTGGGAGCGACATCACCTTGGCTCAACTCTCAGAAATAAGTATGTCTTTAAGCCAGATTTCAGCTAGCTTCCCCTCTATGTCTGTTAGAACCAAGTTCGACTCAAATTCAGCATGGTACTGGGAAATCACTGTATTGAATCACACATGCCGGGCCTCTGGGCATGCACGGTCCAGAACCTTTTTACCCAACCTGTGCCAGCATCTAACACAGGATGTAGTGAGTGGGTTCCACAGGCAATCAGGATGCAGGAGGGCCCTGCAAACAGCGCAACTCTCAGATGTCAGTATGTCTTGAATCCTGCTTTCCCATAGCTTCATTCTTATTGCAGTTAGAACTTAGCACCTTTCTCGGTGAGGGGCTTCCAATAAACCAATTTACCGTAATAGGAGACACACACCATCCAAGCTTGCAACCTTGTTGCTTAGTTTCTCACTGCCTCTGACAATCCTTGTAGATAGGATGTTATATAGGATACCAAGAGGCAGTGTGAATGGGCCGGGGACGCGCCTGTGTTCAACTGCCTGAAGTCAGTAAGTCTTGTAAGCCAGCTAACTTCATACATGCTCCTCAGGGAGTTACAAGTGAACACCATCTCTCGGTGGGATTTTCCCATTGCAAAAGGTGCATTAGACTCCAAGACACCAGCCCTCCATGCCTGCACTCTGCCACTTGCCTCACTCGCTGCTTATGACCAACATCTAAAATGAGGGTGTTCTAAACTAAATCCACAGGTAGTTTGGATCTGCGAAGGACATCACGTGTCCTCTGCTAGCAGAAGTGAGTATGCCTTGAAGCCTATTTTCATGAGGCCTTTCATTTACAGCAGTTAGAATCTAGGTCCACTCTAAATGATGACGCTCCTAGGAAATCGCTGTTTGAAACATGGACTCACCAGACATCTGAGCTTACAAGTTTCACTTGCCCCTAAACACAATCTCAGTCAGGCATCACACATAAGGATGTGGGAGCTGAGAGAACAGGCAATCAGTCCGGGGGATTAACACTTCAGGAGCTCAACTCTGAAAGAAGTAGACCTTGAATCCCACTTACAGCTTCACTTGCTCCAATGGGTGTTAGTGGCCAACTTCCTTGCGAGGTAGGATTTCCCAAGGCAAAGGCTGTTTTAAACTCGGAGACACAAGCCTACCATGCCTACAGCTTGCCATTTGTCTCTCATACTCTTCTGTCCGGCATCTAATTGAAGATGTTTGAAATGAAATCCGCAGGCAGTGTGGCAGTGGGTTCGACAGCAGCTAGGCTCAACTCTCAGAAGTAAATATGCCTTCAAGCCGGATTTCAGCTGGCTTCCCGTGTATGGCTGTTAGAACCAAGATCCACTCAAATTGAGCATGTTACTTGGAAATCGCTGTATTGGATCGCACACCCCATGCCTCTGGCCCTGCAAAGTCCACAAGCTTTTAAGCAACTGTGCCATCATCTAACACAGGATGTTGTGAGTGAGATCCACAGGCAGTCAGCATGTGGGAGGGTCCTGAAAACAGCGCAACTTTCAGATGTCAGTATGTCTTGAAGCCAGCTTTTCTGTAGCTTCATTCTTATTGCGGTTCGATTTTAGCAAATTTCTCGGTGAGTGGCTTCCATTAAACTGATCTACCGCAATAGGAGACACCCAGCATCCAGTCTTGCAACCTTGTTGCTTAGTTTCACAGAGCCTCTGACAATCCTCCAAGGTAGGATGTTATACATGATACCAGCAGGCAGTGTGAAAGGGCCAGGAATGGCACCTTTGTTCAACTCCCTGAAGTAGTAAGTCTTGTAGCCAGCTCACAAGCATCCTTGCTCCTATGGGAGTTACAAGCAAACACCCTTTTTCGGTGGGATTTTTCCATTGCAAAAGGTGCATTAGACTTGGAGATACCAGCCTTCCATGCCTGCACTCTGCCACTTGCCTCACTCACTGCTTATGACCAACATCTAAAATGAGGGTGTTCTAAACTATATCCACAGGTAGTGTGGAACTGTGAAGGGCAGCACGTGTGCTAACCTCGCAGAACCGAGTATGCCTTTAAGCCAGTTTTCATGAGGCCTCTCATTTACAGCAGTTAGAATCTAGGTCCACTCTAAGTGACGATATTCCTAGGAAATCGCTGTATGCAACATGGACTCACCAGGTTTACGAGGTTCACTTGCCCTAAACACAACTTCAGTCGGCATCAAACATAAGCATGTTGGGAGCTGAGAAAACAGGCAATCAGTCCAGGGGATTTACAGGTCAGGAGCTCAACTCTCCGAAGGAAGTATGCCTTGAATCCCACTTACAGCTTCACTCGCTCCAATGGGTGTTGGTGTCCAACTTCCTCATGAGGTCGGAATTCCCAAGGCAAAGCTGTCTTCAAGTCAGAGACACAAGCCTCCCATGCCTCTAGCCAGCCATTTGTCTCTCATGTTCTACTGTCAGCCATCTAACTGAGGATATTTGAAGTGAAATCTGCAGGCAGTGTGGAGGTGGGAACATCACCTCGGCTCAACTCTCAGAAGTAAGTATGCCTTCAAGCCAGATTTCAGCTAGCTTCCCATGTATGCCTGTTAGAACCAAGATCCACTCAAATTCAGCATGTTACTAGGAAATTGCTGTATTGAATTGGATACACCGGGCATCTGGCCTGCAACTTCCACCTGCTTTTCACCCAACTTGTGCCAGCATCTAACACAGGATGTAGTGAGTGAGTTTCACAGGCAGTCAGGATGTGGGAGGGTCCTGCAAATAGCTCAACTCTCAGAATTCAGTATGTCTTGAAGGCAGCTTTCAACTCGCTTCATTCTATTGGAGTTAGAACTTAGCACCTTTCTCTGTGAGGGGGTTCCATTAAAGCGCTGTAGTTGCCAGGAAACGCAAACTTCTAGGCCTTTTACTTGCTGCCCAGATTTCTCGCAGCTTCTGACAATCATCTAAAATAGAATGTAAGAATTTATACAGCTGGCAGTGAAATTACAATGGTCAAAACGTGTGTTCAAGTCTCTGAAGTAAATATATCTTGCAGCCAGCATACAAGAGTACTTGCTCCTAGGAGAGTTACAAGCAAACACCATTCTTCTATAGGATTTTCCACTTGAGAAGGTGTATTGTACTCGGAAACACAAGTCTCCAGGCCTGCACTTGACAGTTGCCTCTTAGGCTTTTCTGTCAGGCATCTAATTGAGGATGGTGGAAACTAAATCCCCAGGCAGTGTGGAACTGGGAGCGACAGCACTTAGGCTCAACTCTCAGAAGTAAGTATGCTTTCAAGCCTGATTTCAGCTAGCTTCTCATGTATGCCAGTTAGAATCAAGCTCCATTCAAATTCAGCATGTTACTAAGAAATCACTCTTTTGAATCAGATACTCCAGGCATCTGTTCCTGCAATTTCCACATGCTTTTCACACAACTTCTGTCAGCATCAAACATAAGGATGTTGCAACCTAAGTTGACAGGCAGTAAGGATGCGAGAGTGTTCTGCAATAAGCTCAACTCTCAGAATTAAGTATGTCTTGAAGCCAACTTTCACTTTGCTTCATTCTTTTTGGAGTTACAAGTTAGCACCTATCTCAGTGAAGAGGTTCCATTAAAGCACAGTAGTGTACCAGGAGATGCAAAACTTCTAGGCCTGTTACTTGCCTCCCAGCTCTCTCACAGCTTCTGACAATCATCTAATATAGGATTTAAGATTTTACACAGCAGGCAGTGAAATTACAAGGGACAGAATGTGTGTTCAACTCTCTGAAATAAGTATATCTTGCAGCCAGCACACAAGTATACTTGCTCCTACGGGAGTTACAAGCAAACACCATTCTTCTGTGGAATTTTCCATTTGAAAAGGTGTATTGATCTTGGAGACACAAGCCTTCCAGGCCTGCACTTGACATTTGTCTCTCAGCTCTTTTGTCAGGCATCTAATTGAGGATGGTGGAAACTAAATCCCCAGGCAGTGCGGAACTGGGAGCAACAGCATGTTGGCTCAACTCTCAGAAGTAGGTCTATTTTTAACTCTTTGAGGAACCTCCACACAGTTTTCCAGAGTGGCTGCACCAGTTCACATTCCCACCAACAGTGTAAGAGGGTTCCCTTTTCTCCGCATCCTCTCCAACATTTGTTGTTTCCTGCCTTGTTAATTTTCCCCATTCTCACTGGTGTGAGGTGGTATCTCATTGTGGTTTTGATTTGTATTTCCCTGATGGCAAGTGATGCAGAGCATTTTCTCATGTGCTTGTTGGCCATGTCCATGTCTTCCTCTGTGAGATTTCTCTTCATGTCTTTTGCCCATTTCATGATTGGATTGTTTGTTTCTTTGGTGTTGAGTTTAATAAGTTCTTTATAGATTTTGGAAACTAGCCCTTTATCTGATATGTCATTTGCAAATATCTTCTCCCATTCTGTAGGTTGTCTTTTAGTTTTGTTGACTGTATCCTTTGCTGTGCAAAAGCTTCTTATCTTGATGAAGTCCCAATAGTTCATTTTTGCTTTTGTTTCTTTTGCCTTTGTGGATGTATCTTGCAAGAAATTACTGTGGCCAAGTTCAAAAAGGGTGTTGCCTGTGTTCTCCTCTAGGATTTTAATGGAATCTTGTCTCACATTTAGATCTCTCATCCATTTTGAGTTTATCTTTGTGTATGGTGAAAGAGAGTGGTCCAGTTTCATTCTTCTGCATGTGGCTGTCCAATTTTCCCAGCACCATTTATTGAAGAGACTGTCTTTCTTCCAATGGATAGTCTTTCCTCCTTTATCGAATATTAGATGACTGTACATTTCAGGGTCCACTTCTGGGTTCTCTATTCTGTTCCATTGATCTATGTGTCTGTTTTTGTGCCAGTACCACACTGTCTTGATGACCTACGACCCAGCAATTGCACTGTTGGGGATTTACCCCAAAGATTCAGATGCAATGAAACGTCGGGACACCTGCACCCCGATGTTTCTATCAGCAATGGCCACAATAGCCAAACTGTGGAAGGAGCCTCGGTGTCCATCGAAAGATGAAGGGATAAAGAAGATGTGGTTTAAGTATACAATGGAATATTACTCAGCAATTAGAAACGACAAATACCCACCATTTGCTTCAACGTGGATGGAACTGGAGGGTATTATGCTGAGTGAAATAAGTCAATCGGAGAAGGACAAACAGTGTATGTTCTCATTCATTTGGGGAATATGAATAATAGTGAAAGGGAATATAAAGGAAGGGAAAAGAAATGTTGGGAAATATCAGGAAGGGAGACAGAACATAAAGACTCCTAACTCGGGGAAACGAACTAGGGGTGGTGGAAGGGGAGGAGGGCGGGTGTTGGAGGGGAATGGGTGACGGACACTGAGGTGGACACTTGACGGGATGAGCACTGGGTGTTTTTCTGTATGTTGGTAAATTGAACACCAATAAAAATTAATTTATTAAAAAAAAAAACTCTCAGAAGTAATATGCCTTCAAACCGGATTTCAGCTAGATTGTTACATATGCGAGTTAGAACCCCCCTCCATTCAAATTCAGCATGTTACAAGGAAATCTCTGTATTGAATCAGTTACTCTAGGTGTCTGGCCCTACAACTTCCACGTACTTTTCACACAACTTCTGCCAGCATCAAACATAAGGATGTTGGAACCTAAGTTGAACCTAGTCAGTATGCGAGAGTGTTCTGCAATAAGCTCAACTCTCAGAAGTTCGTATGTCTTGAAGCTAGCTTTCAACTAGCTTCGTTCTTATTGGAGTTAGAACTTTGCACCTTTCTCAGTGAGGGGGCTTCATTAAACCGCTATACTGTACTAGGAGACACAAACCTTCCAGGCCTGCAACCTTGTTGCTCAGGTTCTTGCAGCCTCTGACAATCATCTTAGATAGGATGTCATAAATATTATCAACACGCAGTGTGATAGGGCCAGGTACAGCATCTCTGTTCAACTCTCTGAAGTAAGTTTGTCTTGTAGCTGGCTTACAAGTATACTTGCTCCTATGGGAGTTACAAGAAAACATCATTCTACTGTAGGATTTTCCATTGCAAAAGGTGTATTGAACTCAGAGACACATGCCCTCCATGGCTGCAGTTTGCCAGTTTCCTCACATGCAGCTTTTCACCAGCATATAAATTGAGGTGGTTAGAAACTATATCCACAGGTAGTGTGGGACAGCACACAACTGCAAGGGACAGCACGTGTGCTCACCTCTCAGAAGTAAGTATGCCTTGAAGTCAGTTTTCCTCAGGCCTCTCATTATGGCAGTTAGTGTCTGGCTCCATTCTACGTGACGACGTTCCAGGGAAATCACTGTATTCAACATTACCACACGAGATATCTGGACCTACAATGTTCATTGCCTCTCACACAAGTTCTGTTAGCCATCGAAAATAAATATGTTATAAGCTAAGAGTACACACTACCTGGAGGGGGAGATACAGGTCATGGGGTCAACTCTCAGAAATAAGTATGCCTTGAATCCAGCTTATAGCTGGACTTGCTCCAATGGGAGTTAGTGGCTAACTTCATTGTGTGGTAGGATTTGCCAAACAAAAGCTGTCTTGAACTCAAAGACACAAGCCTTCCAGGACTGCAGCTTGCCATTTGCCTCTCAGGCTTTTCTCTCACACATCTAATGAGGATGTTGGAAACTAAATCCCCAGGTAGTGTGGGACTGTGAGCGACAGCTCCTAGGCTCAACTCTCAGAAGTCAGTATGCCTTCGAGCCTGATTTCAGTTAGCTTCCTATTTATGCAGGTTAGAACTCAGCTCCATTTAAATTGAGCATGTTACTAGGAAATCGCTGTATTGACTTGGATACACCAGGACTCTGGGCCTGCAACTTCCACATGCTTTTCACACAAGTTCTCAGAGCATCAAACGCAAGGGTATTGGAACCTAAGTCTATAGGCAGTCAGGATGTGAGGGTTTCCTGCAATAATCTCAACTCTCAGAATTAAGTATGTCTTGAAGCCAGCTTTCAACTAGCTTCGTTCTTATTGGAGTAAGAACTTAGCGCCTGTGTCGGTGAGGGGCTTCCATTAAACTGCTGTAGTGTACAAGGGGACACAAACATTCTAGGCCTCCAACTTGCCGTCTAGATCTCTTGCAGTTTCTGACAATCATCTTAAATAGGATGTATAAATTGTATCAACAGGCGGTGTGAAAGGGCCAGGGACAGCACTGTTTTCAACTCTCTGAAGTAAGTACGCCAGCTTACAGGTATACTTGCGCCTACTGGAGTTACAAGCAAACATCATTCTACTGTAGGATTTTCCATTGCAAAAGGTGTATTGAACTCAGAGACACAAGCTCTCCATGCCTGCAGTTTGTCACTTGCCTCACACACAGCTTCTGAGCAGCATATAAAATAAGGATGTTAGAAAGTATATCCACAGACAGTGTGCAACTGAGTGGGATAGCACATGGGCTCAACTCTCAGAAGTAAGTATGTTTTAAAGCTCGTTTTCATCAGGATTCTCATTATTTGCAGTTAGAATCTATCTCCATTCTAAGTGACAATGTTCCAAAAAAATCTACTTATTCAACATGGACACACCAGACATCTGGGCCTACAAGGTTCACTTGCTTCTCACACAACTTCTGTCAGTCATCGAACATAAGGATGTTAGTAGTACGTGTACATGCAATCAGAATGGGGGAGATACAGGTCATGAGCTCAACTCTCAGAAGTAAGTATGCCTCGAATCCTGCTTACAGCTAGACTCGCTCCAATGGGTGTTAGTGGCTAACTTCATTGTGCGGTAGGATTTATTGAGGCAAAAGCTATCTTGAACTCGAAGAAACAAGGTTTCCAGGCCTGCAGCTTGCTTTTTGCCTCTGATGCTCTTCTGTCTGGCATCTAATTGAGAATGTTAGAACCTAAACCCCCAGGCAGTGAGGAAGTCAGAGGGACAGCACCTAGGCTGAAACTGAGAAGTAAGTATGCCTTCAAGCAAGATTTCAGCTATCTTTTCATGTATGTGAGTTAGAACCCAGCTCCATTCTAATTGAGCATGTTACTAGCAATGCGCTGTATTGAGTTGGATACACCAACGTCTGGGCATGCAACTTCCACATGTTTTTCACAGAACCTCTGCCAGCATCTAACAAAGGAGGTTGTAAGTGAAGTCTACAGGCAGTCAGGGTGCAGGAGAGTTCTACAATATGCTCAACTCTCAGAAGTAAGTATGTCTTTAAGCCAGCTTTGAAATAGCCTCTCTCCTATGAGAATTACCAAGTAGGTCTTCAATAGGTGAGAAGTTTCAATGGAAAGTGCTGTATTGAAGTAGGAAAAAGAAGCCTTCTATTTCTAAAACTTGCCATTGCCTCTCAAACAGCTTTTGAGACACATGTAACATAAGGGATTTCCAAGCTAATTACACATGCAGTTTGGACCTGTGAGGGATAGGCACATTGCTCAACACTCAGAAATAAATATTTCTTGAAGGCAGCTTTCAACTAGCTTCTATCAGAATGCAGATAGACCGTACCACCACTCTAGGTGATCAGGTTCCATGCAAAGCACTCTACTGTACTTGGAGACACAAGCTTTCCAGGCATACAGCTTGCCGCTTGCCTCTCACGCAGCTTCAGACAATCATCTAATATGAGGATGTTGGAAACTAAATCCAGAGGCAGTGTGGAACTGTGAGGGACAACATGTGTGCTCAAGTCTCTGAAGTCAGTATGCCTTGTAGCCAGTTTTTAACTAGCCTCTCATTTATGGCAGTTAGACTCTAGCTCCATCTTAAGTTTGGATGTTCCTAGAGAATCGCTGTATTAGCTCAGATCCAGCCGACTTCTGGGCTTGCAACTTCCACATGTTTTTCACACAACTTCAGCCAGCATCTAACATAAGGATATTGGAAGCTAAATCTACAGGCAGTCAGGAGTGGGAGGGTCCCGCAATAAGCTCAACTCTTTGAAGTAAGTATACCTTGAAGCCAGCATTCAACTAGCTTCGTTTTTATTGGAGTTAGAACCTAGCAATTTTCTTGGTGAGGAGGTTCCATTAAAGTGCTGTACTATACTCAGAGAAAGAATCATTCCATGCCTGCAGCTTGCTGCTTGCCTCTCATGCAGCTTCTGACAATCATGTAAGTTAGGATGTTAGAAACTCTATCCACAGGCAGTACCTGTGTTCAACTCTTAGAAGTAAGTATGTCTTGTAGCCAGCTTACAAGTATACTTGCTCCTATGGGAGTTAAAAGCAAACAACATTCAACAGTAGGAATTTCCATTGCAAATGGTGTATTAAAGTCAGTGACACAAGCCTTCCAGGCCAGCAGCTTGTCACTTGCCTCACATGCAGCTTCTGAGAAGCATCTAAAATGAGGATGTTAGAAACTCAATCCACAGGCAGTGTGGAATTGTGAGGGACAGCACGTGTGCTCACCTCTCAAAAGTAAGTATGCCTTGTAGCCAGTTTTCAACTAGCCTCTCATTTATGGCAGTTAGACTTGTGCTCCATTCTAAGGATGTTCCTAGGAAATCGCTGTGTTGCACACAGAGACACCGAATTCTGGGTCTGCAAATTTCCCTTACCTCTCACACAACTTCTGTCAGGCATCGGACATAAGGATATTAGAGGCCTAGAGTACAGGCAATCAGAATGCGGGAGGTACAGGCCATAAGGTCAACTCTCAGAAGTAGGCATGCATTGAAGCCAGCTTACAACTAGACTCGCTCCTATGGGAATTAGGGGCTGACTCCATTGTTCCATAGGATTTTCCTAGGCAAAGCTGTATTGTAATCAGAGACACAAGCCTTCCAGGTCTTCAGCTTGCTATTTGCCTCTCATGCTCTTCTCTCAGGCATTTGAATGAGGATGTTGGCAACTAAATCCCCAGGCAGTGTGGAACTGTGAGGGACAGCAGCTAGTCTCAACTCTCAGAAGTAAGTAAGCCTTACAGCCAGATAGCAGCTAGCCTTTCATTTATGCGAGTTAGAACCTAGCTCCATTCTAATTGAGTATGTTCCTGGGATATCACTGTATTGAACTTGTATACACAAGACTTCTGGGCCTGCAGCTTCCACATGCTTTTTTCACAAATTCTGCCAGCTTCCAATGTAAAATGTTAGAAGCTAAGTCTACAGGCAGTCATGAGAATTACCAAGTAGCTCTTCTTTAAGTGAGTAGCTTCAATGGAAAGCGCTGTATTGAAGAGGGAAATAGAAGCTTTCATTTTTTACAACTTGCCATTTGCCTCTCACGCAGCTTCTGAGAGACATTTAACATAAGGGATTTCCAAGCTAAGTACACAAGGATGTGTGGAACTCCGAGGTATAGGCACAATGCTCAACACTCAGAATTATGTCTCGAAGGCAGCTTTCAACTAGCTTCCTTCAAAATGGAGGTAGACCCTAGCACCACTGTAGGTGATGAGGTTCCACGCAAAGCGCTCTGCTGTTCTCAGAGACACAAGCCTTCTAGGCCTGCAACTTGCCACTTTCCTCTCACGCAGCTTCTGACAATCATCTAAGATAAGATGTTACAAACTCTATTCACAGGCAGTGTGAAAGTGCCAGGGACAGCACCTGTGTTCAACACTCAGAAGTAAGTGTCTTGTAGCCATCTTATGAGTATACTTGCTCCTACTGGAGTTTCAAGCAAACACCATTTGACTATAGGAATTTCCATTGCAAATGGTGTATTAAACTTGGGGACACAAGTCTTCCAGGCCAACAGCTTGCCACTTGCCTCTAACACAGCTTCTGTCAGTCATGTAACATAAGAGAGTAAGAAGCTGAGACCACAGACAGTTTGGAGCCTCAAGATACAGGCCTTTAGATCAATTCTCAGAAACAAGTATGTCTTGAACTCAGCTTTCTTTTTTTTTTTTTTTAAGATTTATTTATTTATGATAGACATAGAGAGGCAGAGACACAGGAGGAGTGAGAACCAGGCTCCATGCCGGGAGCCCGATGTGGGACTCGATCCCGGGACTCCAGGATCATGCCCTGGGCCAAAGGCAGGCACTAAACCGCTGAGCCACCCAGGGATCCCCTTGAACTCAGCTTTCAATGAGCATTGTTCCTAATGGAGTTAGAAGCTAGAGGCATTCTAGATGAGTAGGTTCCATGGAAAGCTCTGTATTGAACTTGGAGATACAATCTTTCTGGACCTGTAGCTTTCCACTTTTCACTCACACTACTTCCGACAAGCATCTAACAGAAGGAAATTAGCAGCCAAGTTCACAAGCAGCGTGGAGCTGTGAGGGACAGTAACTGTGCTCGGCTCTTAGGGATAAGTATGCCTTCAACACAGCTTTCAAGTAGCCTCACTCCCATGGGAATTAGAACCTAGTTCTATTCTATGTGAGGAGGTTATCTGGAAAGAGCTGTATTTAGCATGGAGTCACAATCCTCCCTGGGCGTAGCTTGCCACTTGCCTCTAACACAGCTTCTGTCAGTCATCTAACATCAGAGTTAGAAGCTAACTCCACAGGCAGTGTGGAGCTGTGAGACACAGGCCATTGGCCCAACTCTCAGAAATAAGTATGCCTTGAACACAACGTTCAACTAGCATTGCTCCTAATAGAGTTAGAAGCTAGTGACATTCTAGATGAGTAGGTTCCATGGAAAGCTCATATTGAACTTGGAGACGCAATCCTTCTGGACCTGTAGCTTTCCTCTTGCCTCTCGCACAAGTCGTGTCAGGCATCTAACATAATGGTGTTAGAGCCTAGGTGCACAGGCAGTATACAGCCTCAAGGTACCAGCCCTTTGCTGACCTCTCCGATATAAGTATGTCTTGAATGCAGCTTTCAACCAGCATTTCTCCTTATACAGTGAAAAGCTAGCAGCATTCTAGTTGAGTAGGTTCAATGGACTCTGTATTGAACCGGGAGTCACAATCCCTCTAGGTCTGCAGCTTTCCCCTTTACTCTCATACTACTTCCAACAAGCGTCTGACCAGGGAGTTGTTAGCCAAGTTCACAGGCAGTGTGGAGCCGTGATGGAGAGAAACTGTGCTCACCCCTCAGAAATAAGTATGCCTTGAACCCAGCTTTCAAGTAGCCCCACTCCTATGGGAGTTAGAACCTACCTCCATTCTACCTGAGGAGATTACATAGAGAGTACCCTATTGAACTCAGACACACTTGCTTTTTGGGTCTACAGCTTGCCCCTTCCCTCTCATACATCTTGTGAGAAGCATGTAACATAAGGGAGTACAAGCTAATTCACACACAGTGTGGAGGTGTGAGAGGAAGCACCTGTGTTCAGCTCTCAGAAATAAGTATGCTTTGATTCCAGCTTTCAACTGGCCTTGTTCTTATGGGACTTATAACCTAGTTCCATTCTAGGTGAGGAGGTTCCATGGGAAGCAATGTATTGAACGGAGAGAAATAATTCTACCTGGTCTGCAGCATGCCACATGCCTCTCACACAGCTTCTGTCAGAAATCTAACATAAAGGAGTTAGAAGCTAAAAAACACATGCAGTTTGGAGCTGTGAGGGACAGTACCTGTTGTCAGCTCTGAAATATGTATGCCTTGAAGCAGCTTTCAACTATTGGAACTCCTTTTGGAGTTAGAACATAACTCCATTCTATGTGTGAAGGTTCCATGGAAAGTGATGTATTGAACTAGGAGACAGAATCCTTCCTCATCTGGAGCTTGCCACTTTGCTCTCACACACCTTATCTCAGGCATCTAACAAAAGGGTGTTAGAAGTTAAATCCACAGACACTGTGGAGCTGTTAAAAACAGTCTCCTTCCTCAACACTCCAAAATATGTATGCCTTGAAGCCAGCTTTCAACTATCCTCAATCCTATGGGGTTAAAAGCTACCTCCATTCTAGATGAGTTGGTTTCATGGAAAACTCTATAATGAACTTGGAGACACATCCATAGAGGCCTTCAGCTTGCCACTTGCCTCTCACAAAGCTTCTGAAGGCTTCTAACATAAGAGAGTTAGTAGCTAAGTTCACAGGCAGTGTAGATCTGTGAGGGACAGTACCTGTGCTCAGCTATCAGAAATAAGTATGCTTTGAACCTAGCTTTCAAGTAGCCTCACTCTTATGGAGATAGAACCTAGCTCCATTCTAAGTTAGGAGGTTCCAAGGAAAGTGCTGTATGGAACTCAGACACATAAGCCTCCTGGGCCTGCAGATATACACTTGACTCTCACACAGATTCTGAAAAGCATCTAACATAAGGGTGTTAGAAGCTAAGTCCACAGACAGTGTGGGGTGCGAATGATATGTCCTTTTCTCAACTCTCAGATATAAGTAAACTTTGAACACAGATTTCAACTAGCCTTACTCCTTTGGGAGTTAGAAGCTATCCCTATTCTAGGTGAGGAGGTTCCATAGAATGTGCTGTATTCAACTCGGAGACACAAGCCTTCCTTGTCTGTAGCTTGCCATTTGCCTCTAACAATTTCTGATAGTCATCTAACATAAGGGAGTTAGAAGCTAACTCCACAGGCCATGTGGAGCCATGGACAGACCTCTAGCTCAAATTTCAGAAGTAAGTATGACTGGAACACAACTTTCAACTAGTCTCACTTCTATGGGAGTTAGAAGCTAGCTCAATGCTAGGTGAGGAGGTTCCATGGAGAGCACTGTATTGAACTCTGACACACAAGGATTCTGAGCCTAGAGATTGCCAATTGCCTCTTACACAGCTTTTGACAAGCATCTACCAAGGGTGTTTGGAGCTATGTCCATAGGCAGTGTGGAGGCATGAGGGACAGGTCTTTTTCTCAACTCTTAGAAATGAGTAAACTTTGAATACAGCTTTCAACTAGACTCACTCTTTTGGGGTTTAGAAGCTAGCTCCATTCTAGGTGAGGAGGTTCCATGGAAAGCGCTGTATTGAACTCATAGGCACAATCCATATAGGCTTCCAGCTTGCGACTTGCCTCTCAAAATTCTGAAGGCATCTAATATAAGGGAGTTAGTAGCTAAGTAAAAAGGCAGTGCGGAGCTGTGAGGAAGAGTAACTGTGCTCAGATCTCAGAAATAAGTAAGCCTGGAACCCAGCTTTTAAGTAACCTCACTCATATGAGTGTTAGTACCTAGCTCCACTCTAAGTGAGGGGGTTCCCATGAAAGCACTGTATTCAACTCAGACACACAAGTCTTCTGGCACTGCAGATTGCTAATTGCTTCTGACACAACTTCTGACAAGCATAAACTAACTCCACAGGTGGTGGGGAGGCACAAGGACAGGCCCCTTGCTCAACTCTCAGAAATAAGTATGCTTTGAACACAGTTTTCACCTAGCATTCCTCCTAATTGAGTTAGAACCTAGCTGCATTCTAGTGGAGTCGGTTCCATGGAAATATCTGCATTGAACTCGGACTAACAAGGCTTCTATGCCTGCAGATTGCCACTTGCCTCTCACACAGCTTCTGAGAAGCATCTAGCATAATGGAGTTAGAAGTTAGGTTTACAAGCAGTGTGGATGCGTGAGGGACTGCACCTGTTCTCAACTCTCAGAAAAAAGGATCACTTGAACCCAACTTTCAATTAGCCTTGCTCCTATGGGAATTAGAACCTAACATCATTCTATGTGTGAGGGTTCCATGGAAAGTGTCGTATTAAACTCGGAGACACAATATAGGCCTGCAGCTTGCCGATTTCCTCTCACACAGCTTCTGGCATATGTCTAATATAAGGGCATTAGTACCTAAGTTCACAGGCAGTGTGGAGCCATGAGGGACAGAAACAGTTCTCCCCTCTCAGACATAAGTATGCCTTGAACCCAATTTCAAGTAGCCTTACTCTTATGGGGGTTAGAAACTAGTTCCAAAAGAAAAAAAAAAAAAAGAAAGAAAAGAAAAGAAAAAAAGAAAAGAATAGAAAAAAGAAAAGAAAAGAAAACTAGCTCCATTCTACTTGAGGATTTTCCATGGAAAGCGCTGTATTGAACTCAGACACACTTGCCTTTTGGGACTACAGCTTGCCATTTCCCTCTCACAAAGCTTCTGAGAAGCATCTAACATAAGGGAGATAGAAGCTAAGTTCACACACAGTGTGGAGTCATGAGGGACAGCACCTGTGCTGATTTCTCAGCAATAGGTATGACCTGACCCCAGCTTACAACTAGCCTCGGTCCTATGGGAGTTAGAACCTAACACCATTCTGCGTGCGAGGGTTCCATGGAAAGTGATGTATTGAACTGGGCAACAGAATCCTTCCTGGTCTTCAGCTTACCACTTGGCTCTCACACAGCTTCTGTCAGACATCTAACATAAAGATGTTAGAAGCTAAGCCTCCATCCAAAAACTGGAAAGAACTCAAATACAAAAGTTAACCTTGCACCTAAAGGAGCTGGAGAAAAAACAGCAAATAGATCCTACACCCAGCAGAAGAAGAGAGTTAATAAAGATTCAAGCAGAACTCAATGAAATAGAGACCAGAAGAACTGTGGAACAGATTAACAAAACCAGGAGTTGGTTCTTTGAAATAATTCATAAGATAGATAAACCATTAGCCAGCCTTATTAAAAAGAAGAGAGAAAAGGCTCCAATTAATAAAATCATGAATGAGAAGGAGAGATCACCACCAACACCAAGGAAATACAAACAATTTTAAAAACATACTATGAGCAGCTATACGCAAATAAATTAGGGCAATCTAGAAGAAATGGACGCATTTCTGGAAAGCCACAAACTACCAAAACTGGAACAGGAAGAAATAGAAAACCTGAACAGGCCAATAACCAGGGAGGAAATTGAAGCAGTCATCAAAAACCTCCCAAGGCACAAAAGTCCAGGGCCAGATGGCTTCGCAGGGGAATTCTATCAAACGTTTAAAGAAGAAACCATACCTATTCTTCTAAAGCTGTTCGGAAAGATAGAAAGAGATGGAGTACTTACAAATTCGTTCTATGAGGCCAGCATCACCTTAATTCCGAAACCAGACGAAGACCCACCAAGAAGGAGAATTATAGACCAATATCCCTGATGAACAAGGATGAAAAATTCTCGACAAGATACTAGCCAATAGGATACAACAATACATTAAGAAGACCATGACCAAGTAGGATTTATCCCCGGATGCAAAGCTGGTTCAACACTCGTAAAACAACCAATGTGATTCATCATATCAGCAAGAGAAAAAGCAAGAACCATATGATCCTCTCAATAGATGCAGAGAAAGCATTTGACAAAATACAGCATCCATTGCTGATCAAAACTATTCAGAGTGTAGGGATAGAGAGAACATTCCTCAGCATCTTAAATTAAAAGTCATCTATGAAAAGCCCACAGCAAATATCTTTCTCAATGGGGAAGCACTGGGATCCTTTCCCCTAAAATCAGGAACAAGACAGGGATGTCCACTCTCACCACTGCTATTCAGCATAACACTAGAAGTCCTTGCCTCAGCAATCAGACAACAAAAAGACATTAAAGGCATTCAAATTGGCAAAGAAGAAGTCAAACTCTCCCTCTTCGCTGATGACATGGTACTATACATAGAAAACGCAAAAGACTCCACCCCAAGATTTCTAGAACTCATACAGCAATTCGGCAGTGTGGCAGGATACAAAATCAATGCCCAGAAGTCAGTGGCATTTCTATACACTAACAATGAGACTGAAGAAAGAGAAATTAAGGAGTCTATCCCATTTACAATTGCACCCAAAAGCATAAGATACCTAGAAATAAACATAACCAAAGAGGTAAAGGATCTATACCCTAAAAACTACAGAACACTTCTGAAAGAAATTGAGGAAGACACAAAGAGATGGAAAAATATTCCATGCTCATGGATTGGCAGAATTAATATTGTGAAAATGTCAATGTTACCCAGGGCAATGTACATGTTTAATGCAATCCCTATCAAAATACCATGGACTTTCTTCAGAGAGTTGGAACAAATTATTTTAAGATTTGTGTAGAATCAGAAAAGACCCTGAATAGCCAGGGGAATTTTAAAAAAGAAAACCATAGCTGGGGGCATCACAATGCCAGATTTCAGGTTGTGCTACAAAGATGTGATCATCAAGACAGTGTGCTCCTGGCACAAAAACAGACACATAGATCAATGGAACAGAATAGAGAATCCAGAAGTGGACCCTAATGGTCAACTAATATTCGAGAAAAGGAGGAAAGACTATCCACTGGAAAAAAGACAGTCTCTTCAATAAATGGTGCTGGGAAAATTGGACAGCCACATGCAGAAGAATGAAACTAGACCACTCTCTTGTACCACACACAAAGATAAACTCAAAATGGATGAAAGATCTAAATGTGAGACAAGATTCCATCAAAATCCTAGAGGAGAACACAGGCAACACCCTTTTTGAACTCAGCCACAGTAACTTGCAAGATACATCCATGAAGGCAAAAGAAACAAAAGCAAAAATGAACTATTGGGACTTCATCAAGATAAGAAGCTTTTGCACAGCAAAGGATACAGTCAACAAAATTAAGAGACAGCCTACAGAATAGGAGAAAATATTTGCAAATGACATATCAGATAAAGGGCTAGTTTCCAAAATCTATAAAGAACTTATTAAACTCAACACCAAAGAAACAAACAATCCAATCATGAAATGGGCAAAAGACATGAAGAGAAATCTCACAGAGGAAGACATTGACATGGCCGACACGCACATGAGAAAATGCTCTGCATCACTTGCCATCAGGGAAATACAAATCCAAACCACAATGAGATCCCACCTCACACCAGTGAGAATGGGGAAAATGAACAAGGCAGGAAACCACAAATGTTAGAGAGGATGCGGAGAAAAGGAAACCCTCTTACACTGTTGGTGGGAATGTGAACTGGTGCAGCCACTTTGGAAAACTGTGTGGAGGTTCCTCAAAGAGTTAAAAATAGACCTGCCCTACGACCCAGCAATTGCACTGTTGGAGATTTACCCCAAAGATACAGATGCAATGAAATGCCGGGACACCTGCACCCTGATGTTTCTAGCAGCAATGTCCATAATAGCCAAACTGTGGAAGGAGCCTCGGTGTCCATTGAAAGATGAATGGATAAAGAAGATGTGGTTTATGTATACAATGGAATATTCCTCAGCCATTAGAAACGACAAATACCCACCATTTGCTTCAACGTGGATGGAACTGGAGGGTATTATGCTGAGTGAAGAAAGACAATTGGAGAAGGACAAACATTATATGTTCTCATTCATTGGGGGAATATAAATAATAGTGAAAGGGAATATAAGGGAAGGGAGAAGAAATGAGTGGGAAATATCAGAAAGGGAGACAGAACATAAAGACTCCTAACTCTGGGAAATGAACTAGGGGTGGTGGAAGGGGAGGAGGGCAGGGGGTGGGGGTGAATGGGTGACGGACACTGAGGGGGGCACGACGGGATGAGCACTGGGTGTTATTCTGTATGTTGGTATATTGAACACTAATAAAAAATAAATTTATTATTAAAAAAAATAAACTCAACAGCAAAGAAACAAACAATCCAATCATGAATTGGGCAAAAGACATGAGCAGAAATATCAGAGGAAGACATAGATATAGCCAACAAACACACGAGAAAATTCTCCGCATCCCTTTCCATCAAGGAAATACAAATCAAAACCACAATGAGATACCACCTCACACCAGTGAGAATGGGGAAAATTAACAAGGCAGGAAATCACAAATGTTGGAGAGGATGTGGAGAAAGGGGAACCCTCCTGCACTGTTGGTGGGAATGTGAACTGGTGCAGCCACTTTGGAAAACTGTGTGGAGGTTCCTCAAAGAGTTAAAAATAGAGCTACCCTACGACCCAGCAATTGCACTGCTGGGGATTTACTCCAAAGATACAAGTGTAGTGAAATGCCAGGACACTTGCACCCCAATGTTTATAGCAGCAATGTCCACAATAGCCAAACTGTGGAAGGAGCCTCGGTGTCCACAGAAAGATGAATGGATAAAGAAGATGTGGTTTATGTATACAGTGGAATATTACTCAGCCATTAGAAACGACAAATACCCACCATTTGCTTCAACGTGGATGGAACTGGAGGGTATTATGCTGAGTGAAATAAGTCAATCGGAGAAGGACAAACATTATATGGTCTCATTCATTTGGGGAATGTAAAAAATAGTGAATAGTTGAAGAGAATCCAGAAGAGAAAAATATATGTACGACATGTAATTGTAGAAATATGAAAGTCAGAAAGGAGAAAATCTTGGGCAGCCCTGGTGGCTCAGCGGTTTAGCACTGCCTTCAGCCAGGGTGTGATCCTGGAGCCCCAGGATCGAGTCCCACATCCAGCTCCCTGCATGGAGCCTGCTTTTCCCTCTGCCTGTGTCTCTGCCTCTCTCTCTCTCACACTCTCTCTCTCTCTCGAATAAATAAATAAAATCTTTTAAAAAAACAAACAAAAAAAAAAAAGGAAAAAAGTTACAAATTTAGAGATCGTAAAATATTGTAGTTAAGTTGGGAAAAGAGAAAAAATATTGGAATTTTTTAGTCTGACATAAAAAACCAATTGTAATGGAAAAAGGGAAAAAAATTTTAAAAGGTGGGACCCTCTAGTTCTATATACTATTTCCCTCTGTCCTAGTGCTTTCCAGAGCTGCTGGGTCAAGAACTTGGTCTTCCCCTGCTCTTTCAGCTGGTCTTCTGGGGGAGGGGTCTGCTATACTGATTCGCAGGTGTGTGTACCTGGGGGAGAAGCCCTGCCCCCCATCAGTTGCCAGGCCAGTGTGACCTATTTACCCCATGAGTTCTCTGTTCCCTGGTGGTCCCGCGTCTCCCAGGCACAAGGTGAAACAAGGACGAAAACCAACAATAGCAGCCACCAGGTTTCCAGCTCCCTGCTAGTAACTAATGCAGTCTTCCCGTCTGCCCTGGCCTAGATGCCCCCAGGCTGCTGTGGGTGCACTGATGTGCACAGCTTGGGGGCACCCAGCACAGCCGAGTTCTCCCTGTCCTGTGCCTCCCCGCCTCTGCCTGTCTTGGGGGGAGTGCAAGGGCTCTGGCTTGGTCCATTCGGGTGCGCTGGGATATGGGGGCCTCTGCTGCTGGAATCACACTCTCGCTGGGGAGGCAGCTCCCGAAGGCAGTAGGGTGCAGACATTTCTGTCCGGAGCCGGCCTGCCTAACTGACTGGCTTCTCCCAAATGTCCCGAGGGTTGCCCTTTACTAAGACTGGTCCACAGTTTGTGGTGAGCTTTCCCCCAGGTGCACTTCCTCTATGAGTGATTCCCAGGAAACTGGAGGTTTCTCTGTCCCTCCTGCGATTCTGCCCAATTTCGCAGCTAAGCACTTGTCCACCAGGAAAACTCCAGTGCAGATTGTTAAAGGTCCTGATTCTCCGGGGGTAGGCTTTCCTGTCCCGGAGGCTTTTGCCGCGGGCTGTAGCCCCGGTACTCGCAGTTCCCCTCCCTCCATTGTTAAAAAAATTGTTTTCTGCCTTCCTACCTTGCTAGAAGCAAAACCCCTTCTCTCTGTAGCATTCCAGCTGTCCTCTCTTTAAATCTCAGGTCGAATTCTTAGGTGTTCAGGATGTTTTGAAAGTTTTGAAAAGCCAGGGAACAGAGGCCTCACGGGGTAAACAGCTCCCACTGAGCCCTGCAATCAGCAGGGGGTGGGGCAGCTCTGCCCTATCACACACCTGAGAATCAGCACAGCAGGCCCTCCCCACAGAAGACCAGCTGGAAGAACAGGAGAAGAGCAAGTTCTTGACCAAGCAGCATTGGAAAGCTCCAGGGGAGGACGAGGGCCTTATAGTATGTAGAACTACAGGGTACCCCTCTTTTTCCCCCCTTTTTTCCAGTACAACCCGTCTTTATATCAGACTAAAAATTTCCATTTTTTTTCTCTTTTCCCACCTTAACTACAATATTTTAAATATTTTACCACCTCTTCATTTTTAGGTTTCTTCCTTTTTGACTTCCATATTTCTACAATTACAATGTCTTAGATATATTTCTAGACTCCCTTCAACAAACTCAACTTAATTTCAAGAGATATACAAATATGCTTTGTTTTGTTTTGTTTTTTACTTTCTCTGCCTCATTTTGTTCTACAATGGCAGAAGTTAATACCTTCTAAAACATGACCAGCATGCACCCAGAACCAAGTGGTATACTGTGCTGGTTCATCTGTAAGATTATATTCTCTCTTCATTCCCATTCTGCCCCCCTCTTTTATCTCATTTATGTCTTGGTGGTCAATGTTGGGGCTCTCTACAGGTATTTCTGGTTTATATAAATTTGGGACTGAGCATCTTCTAACATACAGAACTGAATACACTCAGAACCTAGAGGATCACCCTCTAGGAGCCCTCAGGTAGACTACATTCTCCCTCCACTACAACTTCATCACACCACCAACTCTCAGTCCACCCCCACTGCTTTTTTTCTTCCTCATTTTTTTCTTTTTTTTTCTATTTACATTTGCTTTTTACTCTTCTTTTTTTTTTTTTCCTTTGGGATTCTCAGCCTTTTATTTTTTACTACGTTTTAAAATTTGTTTTTGACTTTAGTGGTCCTTTGTTTCATTTTGTTCTGATCATTGTTTTCATTTTCTAGTCTCTGACCTCATCAGAATCATCTAGGGGGACATTTCCTTAGGTCGTGGTTGATATTTTTGACTCAGCCTGCTCATACAGCCACTACACTGAGCAAAATGACTAGAAGGAAGAACTCACCACAGAGGACAGAATCAGAAACAGTACTCTCTGCCACAGAGGTACAGAATATGGTTTACAATTCAATGTCAGAAAGCCAATTGAGAAGCACAATTATAAAACTACTGGTAGCTCTGGAAAAAAGCATAAAGGATTCAAGAGACTTCATGAGTGCAGAATTTAGATCTAATGAGGACAAAATTGAAAATCAATTAAATTCGATGCAATCCAAACTGGAGGTACTAACGAAGAGGGTTAATGAGGTGGAAGAAAGAGTGAGCAACATAGAAGAGAAGTTG
Organism: Vulpes lagopus; assembly: GCF_018345385.1. NCBI lineage: Eukaryota > Metazoa > Chordata > Mammalia > Carnivora > Canidae > Vulpes > Vulpes lagopus. The sequence goes on from NC_054825.1 coordinate 126,932,859, forward strand.
ATGTCAAGGAAGAAAGCTGAGGAAAAAAGAGAAAAAACAATTAAAAGACCATGAGCAAAGGCTAAGGGAAATAAATGACAGCCTCAGAAGGAAGAATCTACATATAATTGGGGTTTCAGAGAGTGCTGAGAAGGTCAGAGGGCCAGAAAGCATATTTAAACAAATCATAGCTGAGAACTTCCCTAATTTGGGGAGGGAAACAGGCATTCAGATCCAGGGGATAGAGAGATCCCCCCCCCCCCCAATCTCAATAAAAACCATTCAACACCTTGACATTTAATAGTGAACTTGCAAATTTCAAAGATAAAAAGAAAATCCTTAAAGCAGTGAGAGACAAGAGATTCCTAACTTCTATGGGGAGAAGTATTAGATGAACAGCAAACCTCTCACAGAGTCCTGGCAGGCCAGAAAGGACTGGCAGGATATATTCAGGGTACTAAATGAGAAGAACATGCAGCCAAGAATACTATATCCAGCAAGACTCTCATTCAGAATAGAAGGAGAGATAAAGAGCTTCCAAGATAGGCAGAAACTGAAAGAAGATATGACCACCAAACCAGGTCTGCAAGAAATATTAAGGGGGATCCTGTAAAAGAAAGAGGAAGCCCAAACAAATAATCCACAAAAACAGGGACTGAATAGGTATTGTGATGAAAAATTAATAAAATCATGAATTCATATATTTCAATAGTTACTCTGAATGTGAATGGGCTAAGTGATCCCATCAAAAGACACAGTTTTGGACTGGATGAAAAATCAAGACCCATCTACTTCCCGTCTACAAGAGACTCATTTGAGACCTAAGGACACCTCCAGCCTGAAAATGAAAGATTGGAGAACCATTTACCATTCAAATGGTCCTCAAAAGAAAGCTGGGTTACCAATCCTCAAATCAGATAAATTAACGTTTATCACAGAGATGGTAGTAAGAGATGAAGAGGGACACTATATCATACTTTAAGGGTCTCTCCAACAAGAAGACCTAGCAATCATGAATATTTATGCCCCTAATGTGGGAGCTGCCAATTATATCAATCAATTAATAACCAAAGTAAAGACATACTTAGATAATATACACTAATAGTAGGAGACTTCAACACAGCACTTTATGCAAATGACAGATATTCTAAGCACAACATCACCAAAGAAACAAAGGCTTTAGATGATACACTGGACCAGATGGATTACAAAGATATATACAGAACTTTCCATCCAAATGCAACTGAACACACATTCTTCTCAAGTGCACATGGAACTTTCTCCAGAATAGACCACATACTGGGTCACAAATCAGGTCTCAACGGATACCAAAAGATTGGGATTGTCCCCTGCATATTTTCAGACCACAATGCTTTGAAACTAGAACTCAATGACAAGAAGAAATTTGGAAGAAACTCAAACACGTGGAGGTTAAAGAGCATCCTACTAGAAGATGAATGGGTCAACCAGGAAATTAGAGAAGAATTAAAAAGATTCATGGAAACTAATGAAAATGCAGATAAAACCATTTAAAATCTTTGGGCAGCGTAAGCAGTCCTAAGAGGGAAATACATCGCAATACAAGCATCCCTCAAAATACTGGAAAACACTCAAATGCACAAGCTAACCTCACACCTAAAGGATGTGGTGAAAGAACAGCAAATAAAACCTACACCAAGCAGAAGAAGAAAGATAATAAAGATTCGAGCAGAAGTCATGAACTGAAGACCAGAAGAACTGTAGAACAGATCAACAAAACCAGAGTTGGTTCTTTGAAAGAATTCATAAGATAGATAAACCATTAGCCAGCCTTGTTAAAAAGAAAAAAGACTCAAATTAATAAAATCATGAATGAAAAGGGGATCACAACCAATACCAAGGAAATACAAACGATTTAAAAACGTATTATGAACAGCTATATGCCAATAAATTAGGCAATCTAGAAGAAAGGGATGCATTTCTGGAAAACCACAAATTACCAAAACTGGAGCAGGAAGAAATAGAAAACCTGAACAGGCCAATAACCAGGGAGGAAATTGAAGCAGTCATCAAAAACCTCCCAAGGCACAAAAGTCCAGGGCCAGATGGCTTCCCACGGGAATTCTATCAAACGTTTAAAGAAGAAACCATACCTATTCTACTAAAGTTGTTCCGAAAGATAGAAAGGGACAGAATACTTCCAAACTCGTTTTGTGAGGCCAGCATCACTTTAATTCCCAAACCAGACAAAGACCCCACCAAAAAGGAGAATTATAGACCAATATCCCTGATGAACACGGATGCAAAAAATTCTGAACAAGATACTAGCCAATAGGATCCAACAGTACATGGAGAAGATTATTCACCAGGACCAAGTGGGATTTACCCCTGGGATGCAAGGTTGGTTCCACACTCGTAAAACAATCAACGTGATAGATCACATGAACAAGAGAAGAAACAAGAACCATATAATCCTCTCAATATTTGACAAAATACAGCATCCATTCCTGATCAAAACTCTTCAGAGTGTAGGAATAGAGGGAACATTCCTCAGCATCTTAAAAACCATCTACGAAAAGCCCACAGAACATATCATTCTCAATGGGGAAAAACTGAGACCCTTTCCCCGAAGATCAGGAACAGGATAGGGATGTCCACTCAGCACTGCTGTTCAGCATAGTACATAGAGGTCCTAGCCTCAGCAGTCAGACAACAAAAAAGAAACAAAATGCATTCAAACTGGCAAAGAAAAAGTCAAACTCTCCCTCTTCGCTGATGACATAATACCATACATAGAAAGCCCAAAAGACTCCACCCCGAGATTGCTAGAACTCATATAGCAATTTGACAATGTGGCAGGATACAAAATCAATACCCAGAAATCAGTGGCATTTCTATACACTAACAATGAGATTGAAGAAAGGGAAATTAAGGAGTCAATCCCATTTACAATTGCACCCAAAAGCATAAGATACACAGGGATAAACCTAACGAAAGGGGTAAAGGATCTATACCCTAAAAACTATGGAATATTTCTTAAAGAAATTGAGGAAGACACAAAGAGATGGAAAAACATTCCATGCTCATGGATTGGAAGAACTAATATGGTGAAAATGTCTATGCTACCCAGGGTAATCTACACTTTCAATGCAATCCCTATCAAAATACCATGGACTTTCTTCAGAGAGTTGGAACAAATCATCTTAAGATTTGTGTGGAATCAGAAAAGACCCCGAATAGCCAGGGGAATATTGAAAAAGAAAACCAGAGCCGGGGGCATCAGAATGCCAGATTTCAAGTTGTACTACAAAGCTGTGATCATCAAGACAGTGTGGTACTGGCACAAAAACAGACCCATAGATCAATGGAAGAGAACAGAGAACCCAGAAATGGGCCCTCAACTCTATGGTCAAATAATGTTCTTTTTTTTTTAAAAAAAAATTACTTTTTACTCATAAGAGACACACAGAGAGAGGCAGAGACATAGGCAGAGGGAGAGGGAGAAGCAGGCTCCCTGTGGAGAGCCTGATGTGGGACTCAATCCCAGGACCCCGGGATCATGCCCTGAGCCAAAGGCAGATGCTCAACTACTGAGCCACCCAGGTGCCCTTGTGGTCAACTAATATTCCGCAAAGCAGAAAAGACTATCCACTGGAAAAAGGACAGTCTCTTCAATACATGGTGCTGGGAAAATTGGACAGCCACGTGCAGAAGAATGAAACTAGACCATTCTCTTACACCATACACAAAGATAAACTCAAAAATGGATGAAAGATCTAAATGTGAGACAAGAATTCATCGAAACCCTAGAGGAGAACACAGGCAACATCCTTTTTGAACTTGGCCACAGCAAGATACATCTATGAAGGCAAGGGAAACAAAAGCAAAAATGAACTATTGGGACTTAATCAAGATGAGAATCCTGTGCACAGCAAAAGAAATGGTCAACAAAACTAAAAGACAACCTGCAGAATGGGAGAAGATATTTGCAAATGACACATCAGATAAAGGGTTAGTATCCAAGATCTATAAAGAACTTATTAAAATGAACACCCAAGAAACAAACGATCCAATCATGAAATGGGCAAAAGACATGAACAGAAATTTCACCAAAGAAGACAGACACATGGCCCACAACCACATGAGAATATGCTCTGCATCACTGGCCATCAGGGAAATACACATCAAAACCACAATGAGATACCACCTCATACCAGTGAGAATGGTGAGAATTAACAAGACAGGAAACAACAAATGTTGGAGAAGATGTGGAGAAAGGGGAACCCTTTTGCAATCAGTGGGAATGTGAACTCATACAGCCACTCTGGAAAACTGTGTGGAGGTTCCTCAAAGGGCTAAAAATAGAGCTACCCCACTACTGGGGATTTACCCCAAAGATACAGATGCAGTGAAAAACCGAGACACCTGCACCCCGATGTTTATAGCAGCAATGTCCACAATAGCCAAACTGTGGAAGGAGCCTCGGTGTCCATCGAAAGAGGAATGAAGAAGATGTGGTCTATATATACAATGGAATATTCCTCAGCCATTAGAAACGACGAATGCCCCCCATTTGCTTCAATGTGGATAGAACTGGAAGGTTATGTGAGTGAAGTAAGTCAATGGGAGAAGGACAAACATTCTATGGTTTCATTCATTCAGGGGGAATATAAAAAATAGTGAGAGGGATTTAAGGGGAAAGAAGAGAAAATGAGTGGGAAATATCAGCGAGGGTGACAGAACATGAGGGACTCGTAACTCTGGGAAACAAACAAGGGTTAGTGGAAGGGGAAGGTGGGCAGGGGGGGATGGGGTGACTGGGTGACAGGCACTGAGGGGGGCACTTGATGGGATGAGCACTGGGTGTTATACGTTGGCAAATCGAACTCCAATAAAAAATACACACGCAAAAAAAGAATCTATGTCAAGAGTTGGTGTGGAAGCCCATGGAAATGCACTGTACATAACTCCAAGAAACGGGTTCCTTGAAGGCAGCTGTCAATTTGCCTCTAAGAAAAAGAAGCGTTACTCTATCTCCACAGTAGGTGGCGCAGGAGCACTAAAGTGAGCAGTAGTTAAAGTCTGAGAAAGGATTCTCTGAATGCAGCTTTCAACAAGCTCTCACATAAGCGAGTTTAGGAAGTATCTTAACAAGAGGCGCAATGGAAAGGCCCTGTCTTAACTGTGAGAATCGGTCGTTCCTTGTATGCGATTTCCACTAGCCTCACACGTAGTGGTTAAGGACATTTCAGAACAGTAGGTGAGGGGACACAAGGAAAGGCACTGTGCTTAATTCTTAGAAAGAGGCATTTCATGAATGCAGCTTTCAACTAGCCTCTCACTCACAGGAGGTACAAGGTATATTTATTTCAACTAAATATATGGGAGTTAGAAACTAGCGCATCGTAGGTGAGGAGGTGTCATGGAAATGCGAGTACTGAACCCTGGGAAACAAGTATTCCTGCCCTGCAGCTCTCCACTGGCCTCTCACTCACAGGAGGTACAAGCTAACTACACAGGTGAGAAGGACAAAGGAAATGCTATGTGGTAAACTGTGAGCCAGCGTTCTGGAGAGCAGCTTTCCACTACCCTCTGACCTACCAGCCTTAGAACCTTGATCAACAGCACCTATGGAGGCTCACGGAAATGTCGCCTAATGCATTCTGAGAAACAAGCGTTCCTTTCTGGCCTCTTCTGACAAGCCTCTAACATAAGGGAGTTAGAAGCTATGTCCACAGTATGTGTGGAGGCCCAAGGGACAGGCTCTGTGCTCAACCCTCAGAAAGAAGCATTCCTTGAATGCAGCTTTCAACTAGCCTCTCACCTATGGGAGTTAGAAGGTAGCTCCACTCTAGGTGAGGAGGTACCATGGAAAGGCCCTGTACTGAACTCTGAGACAAGCATTCTGGGCCTGTAGCTTGCCACTAGCCTCTCCCCCATGGGAGGTATGAGCTAATTCCACAGAGTGGAGGGCCCATGGAAATGCTATGTATTGAACTGTGAGTAACCAGCCTTCCTGGAGAGCAGCTTTTCACTACTCTGTCACCTACCAGCCTTAGAATTGAGATCAAAAGCACCCGTGGAGTCTCTTGTGAAATGCGGCCTACTGCACTCTGAGAAACCAGCGTTCCTTGCAGGCAGCTTCTGACAAGCCTCTACCATAAGGGAGTTAAAAGCCAAGTCCACAGTAGGCGTGGAGGCCCAAGGCACAGGCCCTGTGCACAACTCTCAGAAAGAAGCATTTCTTGAATGTAGCTTTCGACTAGCCTCTCTCCTATGGGAGTTAGAACCTGGCTCCACTGGAGGTGAGGAGATGCCACGGAAATGAGCTGTACTGAACTCTGAGACACAAGATTCCCTTCCCTGCAGCCTTTCCCTGGCCCCTCAACTAAGGGAGATAGAATCTATCTCCACAGGAATGGTGTGGCCATGGGAATGCTATATAGTGTACTCTGAGCAACTAGCGTTCCTTGGTGCAGCTTTTCACTACCCTCTCACTCACCAGCTTTAGAACCTCTATCAAAAGAACCTGTGGAGGTTCCTCGGAATTGCGATATACTTAACTCTGAAAAACAAGCATTCCTTGAAAGCACCTTCTAACAAACCTCTCACATAAGGGAGTTAGAATCTATGTCAACAGTTGTTGTGGAGGCTCATGGAAATGCACTGTCCATAACTCCAAGAAACAGGGATTCCTTGAGGGCAGCTGTCAACTTGCCTCTCAGAAAAAGAAGAAACATTCTCTGAATGCAGCTTTCAACTAGCTTCTCACATTAGAGAGTTAGGAAGTATCTTACTAGGAGGCGCAATGGAAAGACCCTTTCTTAACTCTGAGAATCTGTCCTTCCTTGTATGCGATTTCCGGTAGCCTCTCACATACTGGTTAAGAACCTATCTGAAGTAGGGGTGGGGATGCAATGGAAATGGACAGTGCTTAACTCTCAGAAACAAGCATTCCTTGAATGCTGCTTTCAACTAGCCTCTGACATATGGTTCCATCAGGAATGCCCTGACTTTTGGGGAGGAATCGATGCTCGGTTCCCTTGGAGACATACTCTGGTCTTTGGTTGATTTGCTGTTGCAGCTTTTGGTACCTTTGCAGGAAACCAGCCCTGTTCTGATTTGAAATTGAAAACAAAGGATGGATGGGATCCACATGTGGTCAAGTTACCTGGTGTCTGGAGTTGTTTTCGTAAAAGGGGGATATTGGAACATCGGGTCTTTCAAGATCTCTCCACAAATAGGAGTGGTACAAAGGATAGAGTTCGTTGGCATCTTGCTGGTGTCTACGTGTCCGTATGTGTTCTCTGTGGGAGAGGTTTCTTCCGCCTCTGGATCCTATTGCTAAAATCTGTTTGTAAAGGAACTCTAGTTCATGAGTTGAAAGGCAGGCGTGGGTAAAAATTGGGCACCGTCCAGCTCAGAAAGTTAAAGACGAGCCTCAATGTTTTACAAGTTCCCATGATCTGGGATGAAATTCCCTACATTTGTAACACCTGTGTGGCTCAGCAGCTAAGCATCTGCCTTTGGCTTAGGGTGTGACAACCCTAACCCAAACATCAACAGGGAAACAATGGCTTTGATTTGGTGTCAACCCTGGACCAGAGGGATTCAACAAATATGTTAAGAATATTTCATCTTAGAATGGATAAAGAAGATGTGGTTTATGTATACAACGGAATATTACTCAGCCATTAGAAACGACAAATACCCACCATCTGCTTCGACGTGGTTGGAACTGGAGGGTATTATGCTGAGTGAAATAAGTCAATCAGAGAAGGACAAACATTATATGGTCTCATTCATCTGGGGAATATAAAAAATAGTGAAAGGGAATAAAGGGGAAAGGAGAAAAAAGAAGTGGGGAATATCAGAAAGGGAGACAGAACATGAGAGACTCCTAACTCTGAGAAACGAACTAGTGGTGGTGGAAGGGGAGGTGGGCCGGGGGTGGGGGTGACTGGGTGGTGGGCACTGAGGTGGGCACTTGACGGGATGAGCACTGGGTGTTATTCTGTATGTTGACAAATTGAACACCGATAAAAAATAAATGTATTAAAAAAAAGAATATTTCACCCTAAAGTAGCAGAATACTCATTCCTTTCAAGTGCACATGGGACATTCTCCAGAACAGATCACATAATGGGCAACCAACCAGCCCTCAACAGGTACAAGAAGACTGAGATCATACCATGTACATTTTCAAACCACAACACTATGAAACTTAACTGCAAGAAAAAATTTAAAAGACCACAAATACATGGAGATTAAGGAACATCCTACTAGAGAATGAATGGGGCAACCAGGAAATTAAAGAAGAAATTTTAAAAATATATGGAAACAAATGAAAATGAAAACGTGTTTGTCCAAACCTCCTGGATGTAGCAAAGGCAGTCCCTAAGAGGGAAGTACAGAGCAATACAGGCCTACCTCAAGAAACAAGAAAAGTTAAATTAAAAAAACATAAAAATAAAAAATAAAAAAAGGGATCCCTGGGTGGTGCAGCAGTTTGGCGCCTGCCTTTGGCCCAGGGCACGATCCTGGAGACCCGGGATCGAGTCCCACATCCGGCTCCCGGTGCATGGAGCCTGCTTCTCCCTCTGCCTGTGTCTCTGCCTCTCTCTCTCTCTCTGTGACTATCATAAATAAATAAATTTTTTTAAAAAATAAAAAAAGAAACAAGAAAAGTCTCAAATACACAACCTAGCCCTACACCTAAAGGAGCTAGAAAAGGAACAAACAAAGCCTAAAGCCTGCAGAAGAAGGAAAATGATCAGATTAGAGCAGAAATAAATGATACAGAAACAACAGCAACAAAACAGTAGAATGGAGTAATGAAACTATGAGCTGGTTCTTCAAGAAAATTAATAAAATTGATAAAAATCCTAGCCAGACTTATCAAAAAGAGAAAGGACCTAAATAAATGAAATCACAAACAGAAGAAGAGAGGTGACTATCAACACCACAAAAATAAAACAACTATAAGAGAACACTATGAAAAATTATATGCCGACAAACTGGGAGACCTGGAAGAAATGGACAAATCTCAAAAACTGTGCAGATTACCAAAACTGAAACAGGAAGAAATAGAAAATGTGAACAGACCCATAACTAGCAAAGAAACAGAGTCAGCAATCAAAACCCTCCCAACAGGGCACCTGGGTGGCTCAGCAATTGAGCGTCTGCCTTCAGCTCTCATCATGATCCTGGGACCCTAGGATTGAGTCTCGCATCGGGCTCCCCTCAGGGGAGTCTGCTTCTCCCTCTGTCTCTGCCTCTCTCTGCGTGTGTCTCTCATGAATATGTAAATAAAATCTTAAAAAAAAAAAAAGCAAAAAATCCTCTCCCAACATATGGAAGTCCAGGGCTGGATGGCTTCCAAGGGCAATTCTACCAGACGTTTAAAGAAGAGTTAATACCTATTTCTCAAACGTTTCCAAAAAAATAGAGGTGGAAGGAAAACTTCCAAACTCGTTCTATGAGGCCAGCATTACCTTGATCCCAAAACCAGACAAGGACCCCACTTTTTACAGACCAATACCGCTAATGAACATGGGTGCAAAAATTCTCAGTAAAATACTAGCAAATAAAATTCAGCAGTACATTAAAAGAATTATTCAACAGAATCTAGTGGGATTTATTACTGGATTGCAAGGGTGGTTCAACGTTCACAAATCAATCAATGTGATACACCACATTAATAAAAGAAAGGATAAGAAGCATATGATCTATCAATAGATGGAGAAAAAGCATTCAACAAAATACGGTATTCTTTCTTGAGAAAAAAATTCTCAGCAAGGTAGGGATAGAAGGAACATATCTCAGCATCTTAAAGGCCATATACCAAAGATCCACAGCCAATATCATGCTCAGTGTGGAAAACCTGAGAGGCTTTCCCCTACACTCAGAAACAAGACAAGGATGTCCACTCTCACTATTCCTATTTAACATAATACTGGAAGTCTTGGCCTCAGTAACCAGACAACAAAAAGAAATAAAAGGAAAAAAAAAGAGAAAAGAAATAAAAGGGATCCAAATAGGCAAGGAAGAAGTCAAACTTTCACTATTTGCAGACCACATGATACTTTATGTAGAAAACTCAAAGACTCCACCAAAAAAATTGCTAGAAGTCAAACATGAATTTGGAAGAGTTGCAGGATATAAAATTAATGCACAGAAATATGTTGCATTTCTATGTCACAATAATGAGGCAGCAGAAAGAAAAATTACGGAATCAATCCCAGTTATACTAGCACCAAAAACAATAAGACACGTAGGATTAAGCCTAACCAAAGAGGTGAATGACCTGTACTGTAAATACTATAAAACATTGCTGAAAGAATTTGACTATGACACAAACAAAATGGAAAGACATTTCTTGCTCACGGATTAGAACAAGTATTGTTAAAAAGGCTATACTACTCAAAGCAATCTACACATTTAATGCAATCCCTATCAACATAGCAATAGTAGTTTTTCACAGAGCTGGAACAAATAATCCTAAAATTTGTATGGAACCACGAAAGACTGAAAATAGCCAAATCAGTATTGAAAAAGAAAACCAAAGCTGGGCTATCACAATTTCAAACTTCAAGTTATATTACAGAGCTCTAGTGATCAGAAGACTATGGTGCAGGCACAAGAAGTAGAAACGTAGATCAGTAGAAAAGAATGGAAAACCGAAATGAGAATATGAACCAATAACTCCATGTTCAACTACTCTTCAACAAAGCAGGAAAGAATATCCAATGGTTAAAAGACAGTCTCTCCAGCAAATGGTGTTGAGAAAACTAGACAGCCACATGCAGAAGAATGAAATTGGACCACTTTCTTACACCATATATAAAAAATACATTCAAAATGGATTAGAGACCTAAATGTGAGACCTGAAACCATAAAGAGAAGAAAAGATAGGCAGTAATGTCTTTGACTTGGCCATAGGATCTTCTTTCTAGATATGCCTCGGAGGCAAGGGAAACAAAAGCAAAAATAAACTATTGGGACCTCATCAAGATAAAAAGTTTCTGCACAGTGAAGGAAACAACCAAAACTAAAAGGAAACATACAAAATGAGAGAAGATATTTGTAAATGACAAATCCTATAAAGAGTTAGTATCCAAAATATAAATCTCAACATCCAAAACACGAATTAACCAGTTGAAAATGAGCAGAAGACATGAATGGACATTGTCTCTAATAAGACATCCAGATGGCCACCAGACACATGGAAAGACACCCAACATCACCCAACATCAGGGAAATGCATATCAAAACCTCAATGAGATATCACCTGACACCTGTCATAATGGCTAAAATTAACAACACAAGAAACAACAGATATTGGTGAGGATGGGGAGAAAGGGGGATGCCCTTACACTGCTGGTGGGAATGCAAATAGGTGCAGCCACTGTGGAAAACAGTATGGAGGTTCCTCAAGAAGTTAATAATAGAACTACCTATGATTCAGGAATTGCACAATTGGTATTTACCCAGAGGATACAAAAGTACAGATTCGAAGGGGTACATACACATCAATGTTTATAGCAGCATTATCAACAATAGCCAAACTATGGAAACAGCCAAGATATCCATCAACAGATGAATGGATAAAGAAGATGTAGTAAATATACAGACTGAATATCTTTCAATTATCAGAAAGGATGAAATGATGCCATTTACAACCTAAAAAACTTAAAAAGAATTATGCTAACTGAAATAAGACAGTCAGAGAAAGACAAATACCATACAATTGCATTCATATGTGGATTTTAAGAAACCAAACAAACTGGCAAAGGTAGGGGGAATGAGAGGACAAACCAAGAAACACACCCTTAACTATAGAGAATAAAGTAATAAAAACCTGAGGAACGTGAGGGGGGTTGGGAAAACAGGAGATGGGGATGAAGGAGGGCACCTGTGATGAGCACCAGGCATTGCATCCAAGTGTTGAATGACTATGTTGTACAACTGAAACTAATATATACTGTGTTAACAAACAGGAATTTAGGTTTTTTTTAAAGATTTTATTTATTCATTCATGAGAGACACACAGAGAGAGAGGCAGAGACACAGGCAGAGGGAGAAGCAGGCTCCATGCAGGGAGCCCGACATGGGACTTGATCCCAGGTCCCCAGGATCACACCCTGGGCTGAAGGTGGCGCTAAACCACTGAGCCACCTGGGCTGCCCAACAAACAGGAATTTTAAATAAAACTTTAAACATAACAACTGTTAGTATTGATGACAAAGGTGCACACATACAGATAAAAACAGAAAGTAAATTGAATATCCATATAAAGAGTATTTAGAGCCACAAATCCCCTCCTTATCTCAGCTCAGGAAATGCCTGCCATGTCTATTCTCACCCCAGCAGAGGCCTGGAGTGGGATTCTCTGGAGAGGCCTCTGAATTGGTGGAGCCAGGCCATCCGCGAAACAACAAACAATATAGCACTTAAAACTAGCCCACCAAAGATACTGGGAGTCCCAGATGCCAGGCACATGCCGAGACACAAACTCAAATTCTCCACAGACAGTAACCCTAAACTTAAACTTAATCCTAACCTTAACCTAGCCATAACACTAGACGTATCACTAACAGAAAACCAAACACAAACCACAAGCCCCTAACACATACAACTGAACCCTAATGCCAACCCTAACCCTAACCCCTAACTCCCAACCCCTAACCCCGACCCTAATCCTAACTCTAACCATAAACCTAACCCCTAACCCTTAACCCTATCCCTAGCCCCAATCCTAATACTAACCCTAACCCCTAACCCTGACCCTACCCGTAAACCTAACCCTAACGCTATCCCAGACTCTGACCCTAACCGTGACCCTGACCCTAACCCCTAATCCTGACTCTGACCCTGAACCTGATGATAACCCTGACCCTAATCCTAACTGTGACCCTGACCCTAACCTTAACCCCTAGCCCTAACCCTAACCCTACACCCTAACTCTAACCCTAGAACGCTAGTGTCTAAGAGTTAACTACATCAGCTTGTCACTGCATCTCCACATGAAAATTTTAGAAAGGTTCTAAATCATTCTGGTGATAGGCTAGTTGCAAGCTGCAGGCCAGGAAAGATTCTTTCACAGTGTTAAACACCTGGCCTTTCCACTGAGCCAACACACCAAAGCGTGGGGCTAGCTCCTAACATCCCTCAGGTGTGAGTGCTCGTTGAAGGGTACATCTGAGAAGGCTGGTTTCAAAGTGAAGCAGACCACCTTTCCACTGCCAGTAAGCAACCCTTGAAGAGGGGTCTACCTTCTTTTTGAAGAGATTAGTGGAAACCTACATTCAATTATCTGTGGCTTCCTAGAGGCCCTCCAGCCCATATTTACCAGGCTTCCAAAACTGCTGTGGATATAGGTTTAAGCTTCCTTGATCGAGAAGCTAGTGGGCTAGGAATGCCTGAGTCACAGAATTAATGCCAGGTCATTTCCAATGCGCCTCCACAGCTGCTGGGAAGGTAAGGTCTAAATCACCTATAAGAGAGGCCTAGTACAGAGCTTCCCTTGGGGAAAGCTTTGTCCTCCGATATAAGTAGACTGTTTTCCCTTTGCGCTTCCAACACAGCTGAGGATACTAGGTTTCAACTCCCTGATGTGAGAAGCTAGTTGGAAGGTGCATTCTAGAAAGGCTTGTCTCCAAGTGTGTTTTTCAGTGCATTTTAGTTCCCCTCCAAACACACTGTGTAGCTGCTAACCCCTTAATTGAGTGGCGAGTGGAAAGCTGCCCTCAAAGGACGCTCACACCCAGGGTACTGGACAGCAAGTTCCATTAGGCCTCCAGTTCATTGCTGAGCCAAGGCCTACCTCCCTAAAGACAGAGGCTAGATGAAGTTTCCTTCGTAGAACGCTGTGTCACAGAGTTCCTCTATCTCCTTGTACCTGCACCTCCACACCAACATTTGAGAGAGGTTCTAACTCACTCCAGTGTTAGACTGGTTGCAAGCCGTAGGCCAGGAAAGATTTTTCTAAGTGTTAAGTACCTGGCTTTTTCACTGTGTGTACACACCAACGTGTGGGGTTAGCTGTTAAGCTGCCTCAGGGGTGAGTGCTCGTTGAAGGGTACCTCTGGGAAGGCTTGGTTTTCTTTTCTCTCTTTCTCTTTCTTTTTAAGGGCTTGGCTCTCAAAGTGAAGCAGACAACCTTCCATTGCCCTTCCACTGTGGAGAGGGCTCTACCTTCTTTTTGAAGATGCTAGTAAAAACCTGCATTCAAGGAACTGTGGTATCCCAGAGGCACCCCAACACATATGTATCACACCTCCAAATCTGCTGTTGAGATAGTTTTGAACTGCCTTGATGTAGAGGTTAGCCAGCTAGGAAGGCCTCAGTCTCTAATTATGGCTAGTCCATTGCCACTGATCCTTCACAGCTGCTGTGGGGGTAGAGTCTATCTCACCTATGTGAGAGGCCTAGTGCAGAGCTTCCCTCAGAGATAAGTAGACTGCTTTCCCTTTGCACCAGCACCACTGCTGAAACACATAAACTCCTTGATGTGAGAAGCTTGTCAGAGGGGCATTCCAGGAAGGCCTATATTCCCTAGAGGTGGACAGTGCCTTACATGGCCCCTCCAAACGTACTAAGGAGCTGGGTTCAAAAACCACTCATTGAGTGAGAGGCCAGTGGATAGCTGACATCAAGGTAAGCTTCTGCTTAGGTTCCAAGACAGCCAGTTCCATTGCATCTCAAAGCTAATGTGGGGCCAGGGCCCACCACCCACCTGGGAAGGGCTAACTGAAAGTTTCACTCAAGAAACGCTAGTTCCTCAGCGTTCAGGAGGTCACAAGGAATATGCACCTCCACAGCCACTGAGGAGAGGTGGTGCTAACTCACCCCGGTAACAGATTCACGGTCAGCTACAGGCCAGGGAACCTGCTTGTTCATTGAAAAGTAACTGGCCTCTTCCCTTGCCCCTCCCCCCAACGAGGGTAGACCTAGCTGCTAACCTCCCTGAGCTGAGGGCTGGCATGTTGAAAGTTTCCCTGCAGAAGGGTCTGGTTCTCACACTGAGGCACACAGGCTTGCCACTGCCCAGGCTCCTCTGTCTGCTGGGCTGAGAGGTTTGACTTTCCTCATGGAAGGGGCCAGTGGAGAGCAGTACTCAGGAACTGTGGTGTCCCAGAGGCCCTCCAGTGCTTGGGACAGCCCCTCCACACCTTGTGGGGAGACAGGTTTGAACTCCCTTCATCGAGAAGTTAGGCCTTCTAGAAATCAGGCCAGCTCATTTCCATTGCACCCCCACAGCTGCTGGGGAGGCAGGGTCTCCCAGGCCTCTGGGAGAGGGAGGCCTAGTGGTGAACATAATCAGGGAGAGCTTTGTCCTCAGAGGAAAGTCTCCTGCTTCCCCTTGGTGCCACCACCACTGCTGAGACACCTATTCCCACAACCTGAGGCGAGAAGCAAGTCTCCAGGGGCACTCCAGGAAGGCCTAGGGCCCTAGCGGTGTACAGCACCTTTCAGGACCCCTGGGGAACCTCCTGAGGATCTGGCTTCTCAAGCCCTTCCCGGAGAGGCCATGGGAAACCTGCCCTCACTGGCCCCTTGGGCCCAGGGTTCAGGACAGCTTCTTCCATTGGGTTTATGGCCTAAGGTGGGGCCAGGTCCACCTCCCAACTGGGGTGGGGGTGGGGGGGTGCTAGTTGAAAGTTTCCCTCAAGGAAGGCTAGTTCCTCAGCTTTTGGAAGCTCACAGGGTCATTTCACCTCCACAACCTGTGTGGAGAGGGTACCCTAACTCACCGCCGTGACAGACTCCTGGTCACCTGCAGGCCAGGAGAGCTGCTTTCTCCGTGAAAAGTACCTGGCCTCTGCCCTTGCCCCTCGCCCACCTAGGGTGGAGCTAGATGCTAACTTCCCTCAGCTGTGAGGGTTCCTTGAAAGGTTCCGTCAGGAACCTCAGGGAGGGCTTGGTTCTCAGACTAAAGCTCCCAGCCTTGCCACTGCCCAGGCTCCTCTGATGGGCTGAGAGGTTCGACCTTCCTCACAGTAGGGGCCAGTGGAGAGCAGCACTCAAGGAAATGTGGTGTCCCAGGGGCCCTACAACACTTTTGGACTGCCCCTCCAAACATTCTGGGGAGAAAGGTTTGAACTCCCTTCTTTGAGAAGCTATCATTCTGGGAAGGCCTAAGCCTCAGAACTCAGGCCCGCTCATTTCCATTGCACCCCCACATCTCCTGGGTAGTCAGGGTCTTAGAGGCCTCTGAGAGAAGCCTAGTGTGAGCTTAGTCTGGGAAAGCTGGTGTGAGGAAGGGGGTTAAAATAGCCATTCACTACATAAATCCAGTTCCAGGACATCTGCACAGTGCCCTCTGGGGTGGGGAGCCCTGGAAAAGAGGTAAATATTGATTACCAACTTGTCCAGGATATTAAGGGGAAAAGGAGAACAATGGGCAGAACCTCCTTTGGCATGTTCAAAACTTTTTTCTTTCTTTTTTCCTTCTCCCCCTGCCCACCCCTTTTGTTTTGTTTTGTTTTGTTTTTCTAGTCCAGGTATTAGAGGGCACCTGGCTGGCTCCACGTGACTCTTGATTGGCGGGGGTCATGAGTTCCAGCCAGCACCACGTCTGTTGGATTGGTGTAGAGATCACTTGAAACTAAAGAGCTTTCGGATGCCTGGGTGGCTTGGCGGTTAAGGCTCTCCCTTTGGCTCCAGGTGTAATTCCAGAGTGCAGGAATAGAGTCCCACACTGGGCTCCCCGTGGTGAGCCTGCTTCTCCCTCTTCCTAGGTCTCTGCCCCTCTCTCTCTCTCTCTTTCTCTGTCTCTCCCTATGTTTCTGATGAATAAGGGAATTTTTAAAAATCTTAAAAATCAGTCAATCACAATAAAGAGCTTTGAAAAACAAACAAAAGGGGCCACAGATGGGACAAGGAGAAGCAATAACTATCAAAGATATACACCTGTGAGCATTAAGCAGTCATAGGAAAACAAATAGTGGTGGCCAAGATAGGACCCTGGAGGTGACAAAGCAGCATCCTGTCTAGGTGTTATAGCACTTTAACGCTTTCTGCGACTAGTAGGAACCTTTCAAAAACTTCACCCTCCAATCCAGACAAGAGAAGGCACAAGCCCCTCCAGCAAGAATTCCTCTGATTAAAGGTAACTCTTTATCACCCAGCCTCACCAATTGGCCGTGGGCTCTTAATGGTTTCCTTTCTGAGCCTCCCTCTCAGCCTTCTTCTCACCTGTATGAATCCCTGATCCCACTTCACAGCATCCACCTACCCTGGGATAAAAACTGTTCCCTGTAAATCCTACATCCTGAGCATTATGAAAGCTACTGATGAGACGCCCACAAGAGAAATATCAAGCAAGTCATGTGACTCGGAAGGAAGGCTGGACATCAAGTGGGTTGAAAGCTTGACCGAACATCAGAAACTTGAAGGGTTTTCTTTCAAGTGAATTCTTCCTCAGTTGGCTAACCTACATGCATTACTGGTATTTCCTCCACCCAGAGGGCAACTGGGCAGAAGGCTGCTCAGCAGGAGAAAGGTCAGAGGTGAAGACTTCACGTTTGTTTTTCAAGGACACATATTCCAGGGCACCTGGCTGTGGCTCCATCCTTTGGAGGAACATGTGCCTCCACACATGATCGGCACGCCTCCCAAGTGCCAGCACCATGTCAGATGGGTGTAAGGATGACCTCGACAAGCTAGACAGGCAGGGGATTTAGAGATGCTATGGCTCTCTGTTTTCGCCTCCTCTAGGTCACCCGGGACTGATACCAGGGAGTGGGATCGCTGGATCCTCCAGTAAGAGCATGTGCAGCTCGCAAAGGCATCATCCCTATCCAGGGCGTTTCTTGAGATGGCGGCTGAGAGGTGGGGAAGCACCCTGAAGGGAGCAAGGAAGGCCATGAAGGAGGTCAAATCCAAAGATGCTGGAAAGGACGACGTCCCAGAGACACCACCAAGACCTCCACCCTCTCAGCCTCTGGGGCCGGACCCCGAGGATGAGGATGACCTTAATGTCAGTCCTATGAACCGCGGCGTAGGGTGGGGGTGGGGGTGGGCAAGGAGTGGCAAACCCTAAATGCTTGTCTATTGAGTTGAACAAGGGGAAGACATTGTGGAAGAGTAACTCAACTATGTGGGGAGGCTAAAAGAACATAAGGATTTTCTTCCCTTTTTTATTTTTTATTATTTATTTTTATTTTTTCATTAATTTTTTATTGGTGTTCAATTTGCCAACATACAGAATAACACCCAGTGCTCATCCCATCAAGTGCCCCCCTCAGTGCCCGTCAGCCAGTCACCCCCACCCCCCTCTCACCTCCCTTTCGACCACCCTTTGTTCGTTTCCCAGAGTTAGGAGTCTCTCACGGTCTCTCTCTTCTGTCTCCCTTTCTGATATTTCCCACTCATTTTTTCTCCTTTCCCCTTTTTTCCCTGACACTATTTTTTATATCCCCCAAATGAATGAGACCATATAATGTTTGTCCTTCTCCGATTGACTTATTTCACTCAGCATAATACTCTCCAGTTCCATCCATATCGAAGCAAATGGTGGGTATTTGTCATTTCTAATGGCTGAAAATTATCCATTGTGTACATAGACCATCTTCTTTATCCATTCATCTTTCGATGGACACCGAGGCGCCTTCCACAGTTTGGCTATTGTGGACATTGCTGCTAGAAACATCGGGGTGCAGGTGTCCCGGCGTTTCATTGCATCTGAATCTTTGGGGTAAATCCCCAACAGTGCAATTGCTGGGTCGTAGGGCCGGTCTATTTTTAACTCTTTGAGGAATCTCCACACAGTTTTCCAGAGTGGCTGCACCAGTTCACATTCCCACCAACAGTGCAGGAGGGTTCCCCTTTCTCCACATCCTCTCCAACATCTGTTATTTCCTGCCTTGTTAATTTTCCCCATTCTCACTGGTGTGAGGTGGTATCTCATTGTGGTTTTGATGTGTATTTCCCTGATGGCCAGTGATTCGGAGCATTTTCTCATGTGCTTATTGGCATAACAAGATCTGTTTGTACAGAATTCTCATTCTCATGCTCACTTCCTGTCCTTGAAGATAAGAATGTCATTCACTCCCCTCCTGGCACTCCCCTCCAAATCACCTTCCAGGGACATGGGAGGAGGTGTGCTTCTCAGAAGGAAAAGGAGGGGAGTCAGCACACCCTCCTTCCACCTGCTGGGGGGAGGGGATGTGTTTTGTGTGTGTTTCTTTGCTGCTACAGCTACTTTTTAAAAGTGTCTATAGGGGACGCTTGGGTGGCTCAGCGTTTAAGCATTTGCCTTCGGCACGGGGCATGCTCCTGGCACAGGGCGTGGTCCTGGAGCTCTGGGATTGAGTCCTGCATGGGGCTCCCTGCATGGAGCCTGCTTCTCCCTCTCCCTCTCTCTCTCACTCTCTCTCTCTCTCTGTCTCTCTGTCTCTCATGAATGGATAAATTAAATCTTAAAAAAATAAAAGTGTCTATAGTTTAGAAAAGTATTCTGGTTTCCTTCGTATCGAAGTCATATCTCAGATTTGACTTTTGACAGGAGAAGGGAGGGCGGGCCACATTTTCTTCTGCCACGATGGAGAAGGATAAGATGGGTGCAGACCTGTCCATATTCTTTTCTGTCGTCTGGGTGAGCAGAGGAATCGGATTCGGCTCTCACCGGATGGGGTCTAATTTCTCCGTGGACAATTGGGCAGAATGTCAGGCGAACAGAGGACGAGTAATGGTCAGAAGACCATGGACAACAAGATCGGCTATAGATGCTGGAGTTTCCAGAGCAATGATTTCATCAGAGGCATGTGAATGCCAAAGATTTCCGGGACCATGTTTAGAGATGCCTTGGCATGTAGGTCCTTTCGAATTGACAGTGCTACCAAATGCTCAAGGCTGTCTGAAAAGTAAGAGCCTCGGACTTATTCTCCATTGAATGGCTTTCTCCCTTAACCCTCAGGCTGCAACTTCCAAAGTGTGGGGGAAGAGAGGGGAGGGGAGGGGATGGGAGGGTAAAGAGAGAGGAGAGGAGGGGAAGGGGAGGTGAGGGGATGAGAGGGTAGGGAAGGAGAGAGAGGGAAAAAGAAAGGGAAAAAGAAAGGGAAGGGGAAAGAGGATGTCTGAAGAACTCACCTTGTCTGGGGGCCAAAAGAGTCCCCTCCTGGTTTCCTAACCCAGGAAACCCCAATAAACCCTTTGGGACTCCTGGATGTGGAGGATGACATCTCACTCTAATGCCTTCCAGGGGTGGGGGTGCATCTGGGAGGGCGTGGCATGGCGTGGTGTGGCCTGCTGAGTCTGAGGGGCACCTAGACACATGACGGTGGTGTCTTAGGGTTCAAAGGCCAAACACGGGCATGGAGTGATAAGGGCGAAAGACTAAGGGAGGCTTGACAGGGGACAGTTCTGACCCATTCACCCTGGGTGAGGGCCCAGCAAGCACACTCTTTCCTCTAAAGCCAACAGTTTACTGGTTCTCCATCCACCTGTCCTCCCTCTTGCACCCACTTCCCAAGGGAAATCTTCAGTCTCATTCGACATAGTCACTGGCTGTTTCACAAGACACCTTCTGTCTACTAAAAGGAGGAAGGAAGATGAACAAACATGAACCAGCCTGACAGATGTCACCTCTTCATGGAGGGGTGGAAGGTGGGAGGGCCTCCCTGGACAAATGGTGACACTGAGCCATGATCTCAGGGTTCTTGAAAAAATGAAATGGAAGGAGCACCTGGCCGGCTCAGTCAGAAGAGCACTCAACTCTTGATCTCAGTCAGGGTGGTGATTTCCAGCCCTATGTTGGGTCTAGAGATAATGAAAAATGAATGAACAAACTTTTAAAAAATTAAGTATGTATGGGTTTCCTGGGTGGCTCAGCGATTGGGCCCTGGGGGGGTGGGGGCACATCATCCCAGGGTCTTTGGATCCATGGAGTCCCGAGTCGGGTTCCCTGCGGGGAGCCTGCTTCTCCCTCTGCCTGTGTCTCTGCCTCTCTCTCTCTCTCTCTCTCTCTCTCTCTCTGTATCTCTAATGAATTAAAGAAATAACATTTTAAAGATATATAAAAATTAAAATTTAAAAAATGAAATGGAAAGATAACGTGGTGAGGAGGATGTGAACATACCTAATACTGCTGAACTCTAGGCTTACAAATGGCTAATATGCCCCCTTGTAGATGATGTCTACTTTTAACCACAACTTAAAACAAGACCCCCTTTCCTTGGCTCAGAGTAAGGGAGTTCCTGTGTCAGGTTGGAGGGGGTTCGGTCATCCACAGTGTGGAAAACCAGGTTCCAGCAATCTGGAATATTTTCTTCCTCTCCAAGTAGACAGACATAGTCACTGACGTCATCCCTGTAAAGGCAAGACAAAAAGGAAGAATTACAGCATTTCAAAGCACCTTTTAGGGGCACCTGGGAGGCTCGGTCTGATTAAGCATCTGATTCTTGCTTTCATCTGCCAGGAGGTGCCACTCTTGACTCACCTGGTAAGGCTGTGGGGAATTCTGTAAGGAAGGTATCAGGCCAACATTTTCCAAGGGGCTTTATTGGCTCCAGAAAGTCGATCTGATTTTCTTAAAGCTGTGTGATCCTATCTGAATCTATGCATGTGTCTTAAGGATGAGATTCCAGGGGCACCTGGCCTGCTCAGTCAGTAGAGAGCATGACTCTTGACCTCAAGCTTGTGAGTTCGAGCCCTACCTTGGGAGTAGAGATTATTTATAGATAAAACTGGGGTGGGGGGGAGCAGAAAAAGAAAAACCGATGCCATTCTAGTCAAGGCCTTGGTAATATAACCAATCCTTCCAACGGTGTCTGGTTACAATGAGAACAGATTCCCACCCAAACTATGCAGATGATTTACAATTGCCATAAAAGAAAGAATACTCACTGAGAGTTTCTGAACTCTGGAGGGTTACAGGTAGGGAGAAAAGATAAATATTTTAATTTGTTTACAAAACAACATTTTCATAAATTTTCTGTAAGTCATAGGTATCTCTAGAGACAAATTTGCCTTCAATCTGGAGTAGCAAACATGAGAGTATCAACAATGTTGTGAATAAGAGTCATTAAAAATGGTCATCATTGTCCTTAACCCATTCAGTGCCATGTTGTTTCTTTTTGTTCTGTTTAAATGTAGCTTTTTCATTAGTTCTGGAAATTCATACTTTAGTTTTACGATCTCAGGGTGACCAGAGACCGGTGTTTGTCAAAAGCCCTTTTCGTAACTCTTCTTGAACCTGGATCATATTTTTGCAAGACCATCATAACAATACCTATAAATGACAGGGCAGACAAAAATGGACATGGTTAAAGACCTGATGAGAGTTCCTTATAATGCAGTCGGTAAGAAACTTTGATTATTTTTTGTAACACATAGCATTTTAACAATTAGAATGTCGAGTGATGGCACTGTACCAAGACATGTTACAACTTTAGGAGTTTCATTTCATTTTTGGAACATTGACAGCATTCATGCACCCAGCATAACCTAAGAGGGCTTATCGTTGTTTGATAATGCTTCTCATGTGACTTTGCATAGCAGGTAAACTATGCTAATTAGTCAAGAGACTCTATTTAGGGTTTGACTTTCTGGGAATCTGCTGAAAATCAATGAACGAATAAACAAACCAGAGAACAGTAGGTCAGCCAGCTGGCCGGCCGGCCGGCCAGCCAAACCAACCAGCCATCCAACCAACTAACCAACCAACAAACCAACCAACCAACCAACCAACCAACCAACCAACATCACAGAAGTTTTCAAGGTACGTGCCTACAAATGATCATGGATCATTACAAAACTGAAAACTTCAGTATCTGTTTCTCCAAGGTGTCCCTAGGAGATTCTACAGGAGGTTATAGAGTCACCAAAATGTAGCTCCTTTAATATTGAGAAGTTTTCACTCTCTTACTTAGGTAAAGACCCGATAAAAACGAATATAAAAACCTTGTTGTAATGGGCAGGTAAAGAAAAAAAAAAAAGCCTTTTCTTTGTTCATAATCTCTTATCAAGAATAGACTAACAATGCAAGAAAACCTTGTTTTAACAGAGAGAAGAGCCAAGTCTAAATGTTATACCAGTGTACTTGTAAAACTCACTTCTCCCAATCTCAGTCAGTCCTGACCATGCAGACAATTCCTTTTCAAAAAGTCTCCTTCAGAAACACCTTCTACAATGTCCTTTTGCATTTGGAATCAGTCTTAAGTTTTCTTTCTCTAGCTAGCCAGGCTCTGGGAAGTGTGGGTAGCTCAGTGGTTGAGCTGAGCATCTGCCTTAGGCTCAGGGCTTGATCTCAGAGTCCCAGGATCCAGTCCCATATCAGGATCCTTGTCAGTAGTCTGCTTCTGCTGTCTTTGAGGCCTCTCTCTCTGCCTCCCTCTGCGTCTCTCATGAATAAGTAAATAAAATCTTAAAAAAAAAAAAAATAGGGACGCCCGGGTGGCTCAGTCGTTAGGCCTCTGCCTTAAGCTCAGAGCTTGATCCCAGAATTCTGGGACGTAGTCCCACATTGGGCTCCCTGCAGGGAGCCTGCTTTTCTCTCTGCCTATATCTCTTGCCTTCTCTCTGTGTTTCTCATTAATAAATAAATAAAATCTTTAAAAAATGTTTAAAAAGATAGCCAGGCTCATTTCAGGACAAAATTATTTTCCCTCAACAACAAAAAAAATGTATTCTCATGTCTTGTACCTCTTCTACACATCCTCTAACTTCTCACACACGGAGTTGTTTTCCTTATCGTTTTTCCAGCAGTCTCGATTCCATGTGGCAGACTTTTTTTAAAAAATTGTATTTATCCCCTCAAGTGCCGCCCTCAGTGCCCGCCACCCAGGCACTTGACGGGATGAGCACTGGGTGTTATTCTGTATGTTGGCAAATTGAACACCAATAAAAAATAAATTTATTATTTTAAAAAATTGTATTTATCTACATTTTTTAGAGACCAAGCACTTGTATGAAGGGGGGAAGGGAGAGGCAGGGAGACAGAGAGAGAGAGAGAGAGAGGTGAGAAAATCTTTCTTTTTTTTTTTTTTTTTTTAAGATTTTGTTTATTTATTCATGAAGACAGAGAGAGAAAGAGCCAGAGACATAGGCAGATGCAGGCTCCCAGAAAGGAGCAGGATGTGCTACTCAATCCTGGACCCAGTGATCACACCCTGAGCCAAAGGCAGATGCTCAACCTGAGCCACCCAGGAGGTCCCCATATAGAGACTTTAAAATAAATAAATAAATAAACAAATAAATAAACAAACAAACTCCTAGGAACCCCAGTCTCTGGTGAAAAGTCAGTAGGAACCAATGGTGCACTGTCTATTGTACCAGAATTCTTTAGATTGGCAAATGTATGAATACATGTCACAGCTTTTAGAGACACAGTGTGTGTGTGTGTGTGTGTGTGTGTGTGTGTGTTTATAATACAATTTTTAAGAAAGCATGAACATGTTTACTAACACACCCAAGTATCTGCAGTTTTCCTAAGACAAAAGATAAAAAGAAAACAGGGAGGGAGGAGAAAATGGGGGGCAGGGGTGGGGGAGGAAGGAAACACAATGAAACAAAACAAAAAACCACCTTGGGTGTCTTAGTGATTCATTCATGCTTTAGTATTTTACCTTATGTTGAAAAGACGTAGGTATCGGATGAATTCAACCCAATTTATCAATTAACCTAGCACAACTTCAAAGTTTCAGGTCACTAAAGATTTTGAAAACTATTGTAAAGGTTTACCTATAAACCTTTTTTCTTTTATTTTACCTATTGGCTCTTAACAATGAAAAGTATACGAGACAGACAAAATTGACCATTTTAAGTAGTATCTGTGGACAAATCACAACAAGTACAATTTAGCTAATCCACCGAGTTAACAGCAAAGTTGAATAGGGCCCTCCCTTGGGCCTGGACCCTCCAGCGTCCGGGTTAGTCCGGGTGAAATCAGAGCATAAGTAGTTCTCATTTCCTTTTTTGTGCCTCTTGTATAACAAGACAGCAAATGTGGTTTCTTTGTGTAAAGGTACGCAAGGGTCTATTTCAATTACCACCATTCCAGGCTCACAAAAAGTGACAGGAGTGCAGCACATCCCACTGCCCACCCCAAGGGCTTGTAAGGCAGACAGAACTGAAAATCAATGGATTTTACAACTCGATGGGGCAGGGGGGCGGGAGGGGAGATAAAGTTGGTTATCTGTATGACATGTGACATTGATAACTCCAAAGACACGTCTTTTTAAAATACAACAACCTTGTATTGGCTTGAAAGCCATATATGTCGCCCCTGTGTCCACTAAAAATTCAGTAGATTTTTTTCCCCACTCCCACTGTCAGGCTCCCGTGGGAAAGTCTGAAGAGGGTGGTTTAGGTCCAGGGGAGCTCTCCGGCCCCTTCCTGCCTGCTGATTTGGGAGGTACTCCAATGTGAACCTCAGAAGGAGGTGGCCCAAAAGCTTGGGGTGATTTTTGCTCCTTGGTGGGGGTGGGGAGGTGGGGAGGAGATGGCGCTGGAGGCACCTGGGATGGCAGATGGGCTGACCACTCCAGCCAAGGGAGTGGTGCAGAAACAGGGGGAGGTGAGAGGGGAGGGGGAGGTAGAGGCCTCAGGAGAACCACCAGCAAGGCCTGAGGCAGATTTAAGATTTTGGTTTTTTTTTTTTTTTAAAGATTTATTTATATATTCATGAGAGACACAGAGAGAGGGAGAGACACAGGCAGAGGGAGAAGCAGGCTCTCCACGGTCAGCCCCATGTGGGACTGGACCCCAGGACACCTCCGATCTAGCATCACACCCTCAACCACTGAGCCACCCAGGCCTCCCTCTTTCCCCTTTTCTTATCTTTCACCTTCCACCCTTCTGCCTACACCTCCACCTGTTCCTTCATCTCGTTTTCCTGTCTTTTCCTTCTGCAATACAGGCTTCGTCTGTGGTTGCCTTTCAGCCCTCTGAAAGAGTGGAAGAGCAGGCCGTGGGTTGGGCATCGGTTCTGGTGCTTGTGCTTGGGGAGGAAGAGTGGATTTCGGATTTCTGGCGTCTGCCTGGCCTGCTCTCCCCTCTTCTTCATGATTTTGACTATTGGGAAGTGGGGGGTTGGGTCAGGTGTCTAAAATTTTCATCTATCCTTATCTCTTTGGATCACCTCTTGGGTCCCGTCTTGCAAGGGGTGACCTAGAAGTCCGAATGTAGAGGATTTCTTTTCTCTTTTCCCTTTTTAAAAAAAATTTTTTATTTATATATTTATTCATGAGAGAGAGAGACAGACAGACAGACAGACAGATAGACACAGACAGAGGGAGAAGCAGGCTGCATGCAAGGAGGCTTATGTGGGACTCGATCCTAGATCCTGGGATCACACGCTGAGCCAAAGGCAGATGCTTAGCTGCTGAGCCACACAGGTGTTACAAATGTAGGGAATTTCATCCCAGATCATGGGAACTTGTAAAACATTGAGGCTCGTCTTTAACTTTCTGAGCTGGACGGTGCCCAATTTTTACCCACGCCTGCCTTTCAACTCATGAGCTAGAGTTCCTTTACAAACAGATTTTAGCAATAGGATCCAGAGGCGGAAGAAACCTCTCCCACAGAGAACACATACGGACACGTAGACACCAGCAAGATGCCAACGAACTCTATCCTTTGTACCACTCCTATTTGTGGAGAGATCTTGAAAGACCCGATGTTCCAATATCCCCCTTTTACGAAAACAACTCCAGACACCAGGTAACTTGACCACATGTGGATCCCATCCATCCTTTGTTTTCAATTTCAAATCAGAACAGGGCTGGTTTCCTGCAAAGGTACCAAAAGCTGCAACAGCAAATCAACCAAAGACCAGAGTATGTCTCCAAGGGAACCGAGCATCGATTCCTCCCCAAAAGTCAGGGCATTCCTGATGGAACCCTATGTCAGAGGCTAGTTGAAAGCAGCATTCAAGGAATGCTTGTTTCTGAGAGTTAAGCACTGTCCATTTCCATTGCATCCCCACCCCTACTTCAGATAGGTTCTTAACCAGTATGTGAGAGGCTACCGGAAATCGCATACAAGGAAGGACAGATTCTCAGAGTTAAGAAAGGGTCTTTCCATTGCGCCTCCTAGTAAGATACTTCCTAACTCTCTAATGTGAGAAGCTAGTTGAAAGCTGCATTCAGAGAATGTTTCTTCTTTTTCTTAGAGGCAAGTTGACAGCTGCCCTCAAGGAATGGAATCCCTGTTTCTTGGAGTTATGGACAGTGCATTTCCATGAGCCTCCACAACAACTGTTGACATAGATTCTAACTCCCTTATGTGAGAGATTTGTTAGAAGGTGCTTTCAAGCAATGCTTGTTTTTCAGAGTTAAGTATATCGCAATTCCGAGGAACCTCCACAGGTTCTTTTGATAGAGGTTCTAAAGCTGGTAGGTGAGAGGGTAGTGAAAAGCTGCACCAAGGAACGCTAGTTGCTCAGAGTACACTACATAGCATTCCCATGGCCACACCATTCCTGTGGAGATAGATTCTATCTCCCTTAGTTGAGAGGCCAGGGAAAGGCTGCAGGGAAGGGAATCTTGTGTCTCAGAGTTCAGTACAGCTCATTTTCGTGGCACCTCCTCACCTCCAGTGGAGCCAGGTTCTAACTCCCATAGGTGAGAGGCTAGTTGAAAGCGTCGTTCAAGGACTGGTTCTTTCTGAGAGTTGAGCACAAGGCCTTTCCATTGAATCTCCACCCATACTGTGGAAATAGGTTCTAATACCTTATGTTACAGGCTTGTCAGAAGCTGCCTGCAAGGAACGCTTGTTTCTCAGAGTTTAGTAGGCTGCATGTCACTCGATCCTCCATAGGTGCTTTTGATATACGTTCTAAGGCAGTAGGTAAGCGGGTAGTGGAAAGATGCTCTCCGGGAAAGCAAGTTGCTCATGGTTCACTACATAGAATTTCCAAGGAACCTCCACTCTTGTGGAGATAGCTTCTAATTCCTTTATTTGAGAGACGGGTTGAAAGCTGCATTCAAGGAATGCTTCTTTCTGAGAACTAAGTAAAGGGCCTTTCCATTGGGCCTCCACACAAACTGTGGACATAGGTTCTAACTGCCTTATTTTAGAGGATTGTAAGAAGCTGCCTGCAAGGAACGCAGGTGGCACGGGGTCGGTAGACCGCCATTTCCCTTGAACTACCACAGGTGCTTTCGATCTAGGTTCTAACGCCAGTAGGTGAGATGGTAGTGGAAAGCTGCACCAAGGAACACTGGTTGCTCAGAGTTCACTATGTAGAATTTCCATGGCCTCTCCACTCTTGTGGAGATAACTTCGACCCACTTTAGGCTGAAAGGCTAGTGGAAAGCCTCAGGGCCACAATGCTTGTGTCTCAGAGTTCAGTATAGCACCTTTCCAAGGCACCTCCTCACCTACAGTGGAGCTAGCTTCAAATTCACATGGTTGAGGATAGCTGAATGCTGCATTCAAGGAATGCTTCTTTCTGAGAGATGAGCACAGGGCCTTTCCATTGGGCCTCCACACCTACTGTGGACATAGCTTCTAAATCCCTTATGTGAGCGGCTTATCGGTAGGTGCCTGCAGGGAACACTTGTTTCTCAGAGCTCAGCAGGCCGCATTTCACTCGAGCCTCCACAGGTGCCCTTGGTGTAGCTTCTAAGGCTGGTAGGTGAGGGGGTAGTGGAAAACTGCTCTCCAGGAACGCTGGTTGCTCACAGTTCAGCACATAGTGTTTCCATGGGCCCTCCACCCCTGTGGAGCTAGCCTGTACCTCCCGTGGGTGAGAGGCTAGTGGCAAGCTGCAGGCCCAGAATGCTTGTGTCTCAGAGTTCAGTACAGCGCCTTTCCGTGGCATCTCCTCACCCAGAGTGGAGCTAGCCCCTAACTCCCATAGGTGAGAGGCTAGTCGAAAGCTACATTCAAGAAATGCTTCTTTCTGAGAGTTGTGCACAGGGCCTGTGCCTTGGGCCTCCACACCTACTGTGGACTTGGCTTTTAACTCCCTTATGGTAGAGGCTTGTCAGAAGCTGCCTGCAAGGAACGCTGGTTTCTCAGAGTGCAGTAGGCCGCATTTCACAAGAGACTCCACGGGTGCTTTTGATCTCAATTCTAAGGCTGGTAGGTGACAGAGTAGTGAAAAGCTGCTCTCCAGGAAGGCTGGTTACTCACAGTTCAATACATAGCATTTCCATGGGCCCTCCACTCTGTGGAATTAGCTCATACCTCCCATGGGGGAGAGGCTAGTGGCAAGCTACAGGCCCAGAATGCTTGTCTCAGAGTTCAGTACAGGGCCTTTCCATGGTACCTCCTCACCTAGAGTGGAGCTACCTTCTAACTCCCATAGGTGAGAGGCTAGTTGAAAGCTGCATTCAAGGAATGCTTCTTTCTGAGGGTTGAGCACAGAGCCTGTCCCTTGGGCCTCCACACATACTGTGGACATAGCTTCTAACTCCCTTATGTTAGAGGCTTGTCAGAAGAGGCCAGAAAGGAACGCTTGTTTCTCAGAATGCATTAGGCGACATTTCCCTGAGCCTCCATAGGTGCTGTTGATCAAGGTTCTAAGGCTGGTAGGTCAGAGGGTAGTGGAAAGCTGCTCTCCAGAACGCTGGCTCACAGTTTACCACATAGCATTTCCTTTGTCCTTCACTCCTGTGTAGTTAGCTTGTACCTCCTGTGAGTGAGAGGCCAGTGGAGAGCTGCAGGGCAGGAATACTTGTTTCCCAGAGTTCAGTACTCGCATTTCCATGACACCTCCTCACCTACGATGAGCTAGTTTCTAACTCCCATATATTTAGTTGAAATAAATATACCTTGTACCTCCTGTGAGTGAGAGGCTAGTTGAAAGCTGCATTCATGAAATGCCTCTTTCTAAGAATTAAGCACAGTGCCTTTCCTTGTGTCCCCTCACCTACTGTTCTGAAATGTCCTTAACCACTACGTGTGAGGCTAGTGGAAATCGCATACAAGGAACGACCGATTCTCACAGTTAAGACAGGGCCTTTCCATTGCGCCTCTTGTCAAGATACTTCCTAAACTCGCTTATGTGAGAGCTTGTTGAAAGCTGCATTCAGAGAATCCTTTCTCAGACTTTAACTACTGCTCACTTTAGTGCTCCTGCGCCACCTACTGTGGAGATAGAGTAACGCTTCTTTTTCTTAGAGGCAAATTGACAGCTGCCTTCAAGGAACCCCTGTTTCTTGGAGTTATGTACAGTGCATTTCCGTGGGCTTCCACACCAACTCTTGACATAGATTCTTTTTTTGCGTGTGTATTTTTTATTGGAGTTCGATTTGCCAACGTATAACACCCTGTGCTCATCCCATCAAGTGCCCCCCTCAGTGCCTGTCACCCAGTCACCCCATCCCCCCCTGCCCACCTCCCCTTCCACTAACCCTTGTTTGTTTCCCAGAGTTACGAGTCCCTCATGTTCTGTCACCCTCGCTGATATTTCCCACTCATTTTCTCTTCTTTCCCCTTAAATCCCTTTCACTATTTTTTATATTCCCCCTGAATGAATGAAACCATACAATGTTTGTCCTTCTCCCATTGACTTACTTCACTCAGCATAATACCCTCCAGTTCTATCCACATTGAAGCAAATGGGGGGCATTCGTCGTTTCTAATGGCTGAGGAATATTCCATTGTATATATAGACCATATCTTCTTCATTCCTCTTTCGATGGACACCGAGGCTCCTTCCACAGTTTGGCTATTGTGGACATTGCTGCTATAAACATCGGGGTGCAGGTGTCTCGGTTTTTCACTGCATCTGTATCTTTGGGGTAAATCCCCAGTAGTGCAATTGAAGGGTCATAGGGTAGCTCTATTTTTAGCCCTTTGAGGAACCTCCACACAGTTTTCCAGAGTGGCTGTATGAGTTAACATTCCCACCGAGTGCAAAAGGGTTCCCCTTTCTCCACATCTTCTCCAACATTTGTTGTTTCCTGTCTTGTTAATTCTCACCATTCCCACTGGTATGAGGTGGTATCTCATTGTGGTTTTGATGTGTATTTCCCTGATGGCCAGTGATGCAGAGCATATTCTCATGTGGTAGTGGGCCATGTGTCTGTCTTCTTTGGTGAAATTTCTGTTCATGTCTTTTGCCCATTTCATGATTGGATCGTTTGTTTCTTGGGTGTTCATTTTAATAAGTTATTTATAGATCTTGGATACTAACCCTTTATCTGATGTGTCATTTGCAAATATCTTCTCCCATTCTGCAGGTTGTCTTTTAGTTTTGTTGACCATTTCTTTTGCTGTGCACAGGATTCTCATCTTGATTAAGTCCCAATAGTTCATTTTTGCTTTTGTTTCCCTTGCCTTCATAGATGTATCTTGCTGTGGCCAAGTTCAAAAAGGATGTTGCCTGTGTTCTCCTCTAGGGTTTTGATGAATTCTTGTCTCACATTTAGATCTTTCATCCATTTTTGAGTTTATCTTTGTGTATGGTGTAAGAGAATGGTCTAGTTTCATTCTTCTGCACGTGGCTGTCCAATTTTCCCAGCACCATGTATTGAAGAGACTGTCCTTTTT